>NC_136067.1:918437952-923237952 GCF_964261635.1 Lissotriton helveticus | reverse complement strand
ACAACGATCAAAGAAATAAAGTACATAGCAAATGTTTTAAGTGAAACAATATTGTTCTTACCGCCCAATGCACAAAAGGCATTTGGCAAACTAGTTGGTGTTTTTACACAACAAATGTGTTGCATATGCACTTTATTTTATGTTGGTGCCTTATTTGCTAATCTGTCGAATCACAAAAAAAACATTCTCAGGTCACAATCTCCCGCCTCATTAATAAGTTATGTGCAATGTATGTGTAATGTATATGAAGCAAGAGACTTTTTATAACAATCTCCTGCTTTCTAAGCATGCAAGAGACAGCAGTTGCTTGAAAAACAAAAGTTGCCATTCAGTAAATGACCTAGTTGAGAGCATGTAGTGTACCCTCTTAGTCGGCGTCTACTTCGCAAATTTGTTACCACTTAAGGCCAGGTGTTAAAAGCCTTTAAATCGTGTGTGATCACAACTGCAGACACAAAGCATAAAGGTAAGGGGAGACAATCCCTTTATGCCCTCTCTGAATGAGATATCAAGCTCAAAGTCATTCTGTCTTGCAAGTACCTTAGTACATTGTGACTTTTGTTATGGCAGTCTCCATTCCTGTGATTTTGCATACCCATAACTTATTTATTCCTCACTTTAGAAAGGAGCACAGGTTATTTTGTTATGTTTGCATTTGATATAAGAGTTGGCCATTACTTGGTCTGTCTGTGTGTGTATGCATCAGCACACTGAAATTTTAAGTTTTGATTCCATGCATGAAAGATAACTTTCTTTATTAATTAACTTCTTTTCTTCTTCTTCTGCGAGTATTGCCTAAAGTGCAGTTTGATTTACTTCAAAGATTAATCGTAAAATGTGATTTGCAAATTGTAAAAATGGATGCAAATTCTTAGATTTGTTGTGAAATTGTAACCAGCATTTAAAGTGACATCTGTTTACTAAATTCTGCAGATTATGCAAATTCATTATTGATTCTCATTCACCATTGTTTTTGCCAATTAGAATTGCCGTATAATGACTACTTCGAATATTTTGGACCTGACTTTAAACTCCACATCAGCCCTTCGAATATGACCAATCAGAACACGCCAGAATACATGGAGAAGATAAAGTATGTTTCTTTTTAGGTTGTGCATATGATTGGCTGTTAATTATGTGCATTCTTTTTCTTTCTTGCCAAGCCAGGAGGATCGAGACGTATTTGAATGTATTGTCTGTTTTTTTGTTACCGAAGCTGGTTATTTGGAAGCTGTTGTATAAGTGTGTTTGTGTATCCTCACACATTACCACTCTTCTATACAACTTCACTGGCTTGGAGACTAGTTCAACAAGCTGGCAGAATTGAAAGCTGAGAATTTGCAGTTTTAATTAAAGTTGCATAGAAGGTCCCTTATGTATGTATTCACAGCTTCCTTTTTGATCGGGATATATCTCGCCTCGTTTTTTTTCCCCACTACCCCCTGGTGCTACCTGCAGGACTGATGTCTATTACCGAGGGATTAGGGTGTTAGCTTTGTCTTGCATATTGTTTTTTTTACTACATTTGTTTTGTTTTCAGCATAGTTGCCTTATTAATTTCAACTAACAGCCTAATTCAAGGGCTACAGACTGTTTGGCCACCAACAATGTTACAAGATTTAGCTATTGTCTCCGCTATGACACACTTTGTGGAAAATTGTATTTCCTATGGCTGACTTAACTAGAAATGTCTGGTGTGTTGTCTCGGCATGTCCTCACTTATTCTCTTTGTGCTTGCAGATAGAGGACACCTCTTTTGGGAATCTTTCAGAGTTAAGGAGTGGCTTACAAATGTTTGTCCTAACACACTTTTGCCTTTAAAACTTTGTAAGCGCGGCTGTGACACTAAGTCTTTGTTACTTTAGAACCCAGAAATTATAAATGGTCTTTAGCCAAAACTCACACACCCTACCTTTGATGCTGAAAAGCCTCTTCTTTTCAACCGTAGTTTGGAAGTTTTCTGCTCTGAGGAGAATCACAGATACTTATATTTTAGAAATAGCCGGTGACTTATCAAGCTATACATAGCGATATCACTCGTGGGTATACCGCAGTACTTCCTTAGAAGTTCTTTTCTGGTACTGAGAGATATCTACCAAGCCCCTCTCAAGATTTGTTAAATGATCCAGTATCCCATTCTTGAAGTGGGCCATTATCCCAGTTTTGTGTGTTCAGCAAAACTCGTACACTTTCAGTGCTTGTTAAGCCAACATAAGTCCAACCAAGGAATAATATTTTCCACAGGTCTTCCAAATAGTCTGATTTGTATTTCTCATTGTTGTTTTCAATCCGAAAAAAACCTGGGTAAAACATTCATTACAGCGAATCTCCAGATCATGCTCTTCATCCCACGCAGGAATTCTCAAGATGCAATGGTCTTAGATTTTTTTCAAAATATGTTACTAGCAATCTCTGATATCGATGTGGACCACACGAAAGATTTATATACTCAAGATCTTTTAATAATCACTATTTAGTTACTCTAATTTGTTTAGTTACAAATATGTGAATAGGACAAGTCAGAGCAGTACATTGGCCATTAAGTCATCCATAGTGACCGTAGAAATAGAGCACAGGGCTCACAAATCTGGTCTCAGCAAGTAGATAGAAGGCTCTTCCTTTTACTTTCTGAGACTAGATTTTTGTTATTTTGTTGCGGATATTTGAATAGGACATGATGAGAGCAAAAAGCATGTGCTCCATTTCTACTGTGACTATGGATGACGTCATGGCCAAACATTTTGCTCTCATCATATCCTATTCATATATCCGGAACAAAACAAATCTAGTCTCAAAGGAAGAGCCTTCTGTCTACTTTCTTTTTTTTGTGAGCATTTGAAGCCACTCAACTAACATTTGTTTTTCATCCACATACTCCCTTTAACAGGTTCGGACATATACAAACAACCAAATGGTCGGCAGTGTACGGTTACTGCTGGCATTGGAGGCTCCTCCAACCAGTAACATGACCATTCGGAGTGGATGGAAGGTCACTTTGGGGGGGACAAGGCCTGTCACTATGTTTATGGTGGAGTACCATGTCCCCAAACGGCAAATAACTCCCTTAGATCGCTTGCTACGTCCATCTCTGTCCATATGATACACCTGACCTAGGGAGTAGAACTTATCCTACTCGGATGTTCTTTGACAGATACCAGGACATGTGTTTATGTCCTGTGTGACTCAAGGTGAGTGTAGAAATCCTTGTGAAAGGTACTGCTGCTATCCTTGTAAACTCAGTAATCTGACACTACTGTGAGCTCACTGCATATGGTTAGTAGCAAGCTCTGCCTATGGATTCTGCATATGGTTGGTAGCAAGAGCTGCCAATGAGAGGGTACTAGGACAGACTCCTACTCATAGGCTCATGTAATTACTATATACACCTCCTGGTTTGGCTTTGATTTTCAGGGGTTAGGAATTTTGAATTGTCACGTCTTACTGGGGAAGATGGTGTGGTTTGGTGGTAGCATATGTATCACTCCCAATAAATTGAATGCCACACAGATCTTTTCTTTTACTAAATGAAATAAGACTTTTCATTTTCCTAAAGTTGCAGAGTATTTTTTATACGCTTTTTATGGCAATATAATACAGTATGGTAACATTGTTTTCATAATTGTTTCATCCATGGAAGGGACCAATTCTGGAAACCCATTGCTACAAATAAATGAATTTCTTTCCTCTTCCAGTTCTTCAGTGTGAGCCAGTTAACTTGCAGAATGAGCATTCCCATAATCTGCTCAAATCTAAAAATGATTGCAGTTAAATGTATTACTCTTTTAGACCTGTTGATGTTTTACATCTATTGTGAGTTTTTTTCCTGTTTTCATTTATTTTATAGACAGCGCTTATTTGAGAACTTACGCATGCTACCACATGCTCCGGGTGTTCAGATGCAAGCCATTCCAGAGGATGCCATTCAAGAAGACAGTGGCGACGAAGAGGGGGCAGATCCAGAGAAACGAATTTCTAGTAAGATCAAAACTTTGAACAAGTAAATGAAGTTGATGATTTATACATGTCCCTTTTTAGGGACCCTGGCAGTTTACCATAATGTCAGATCATGTGTTTAGATGTTTATAGGCAAGTGCTCCATCAAACTTAATGGATCAATGGAAGAGTACTAAGCATTCAGTAATAACATGCTTGCAAAATGAATTATGCCTCAATAAGCAGACTACACCCAATGAAAGTGCCTATTTGTGCATAAAGAATATACCAATCATAAACAAATACCACAAAGAAATTCTGGGATGAGAGATGACATACAGGGATCAGACTGCTGTAAGTGCTACCTTGACACAACTGCAAGACTTGCACAATAATCTTGTAATTCTTATAAAACCTTCAAATTCCTGCGGAACTTTGGTTTCAAATATCCAAGAGAATCTCGGTCTCCCTATGACCTGAGAAACCCAGGCATCTCCAATTCTTATAGGCATGTTTGCCCCATTATCACCTTGTTGACCTTCTTGCAATTTTACTCACTGGTTAAATTAGGTACAATCTCAGGCTCTATACCTAAAGTTTGGCACCAACAATGTTAAAAAATGTAGCTCCTGTCTCGGCTGTCATTTGGGAGTTTTAATGAATTTCTTGAGTTGATACTACAAACTTGAAAATACCTGTGGTATGATCCTAATGTCTCTGAGCCCTGATTGGGTAATGTCACATTAGAAGAAACATCTGCAGAAAATTGTAATAATGCAAGTGTATTCTCTCTTTGAGTACATTGAAAGCCTTATTCATAGGTGTCAGCCCGGCACAGTAAACCCCTGAGATAAGGATGTTTTCTGAGTAAACTTCTTCTAGTCCGTATTAGAAAATATCTTGCCCTACTCCTGCAAATGCTGGCAGTGGTGAAGGCTGGTTTCTTCCAGCTAACAACATTAGGACAGAATGTTCTGTACCTGACCCTAATTCAGTGAATGTCTGATAATCAATCTTGTTCTCTTGCATCTTAGTATCACCAGTAAACACATCCTCCGTGCTGCTGATCAGACCATCTCCAGTATCTTCCTGATGATACAACACATTATATACTGTGGTTTTTATCGAAAGGATCTGATCTTGAAGATTTTGAGATTCCTGCAGGATGACTTTACTAAGACTCTGCATAACACCCCCCTTTCACCCTGTAGGATTACTGACAGCGAATGATGACTGATGACTCCAAACCCAATATGCTTCGATAAAACTCTTTCATCTTCTGATGCCTTTACAGTAAGGTCCTTCTTAATACATTTGCCGGCAGAAATATCTTATTCTGGCATAGCAATATGTCTCTGGGTTTGAACTAATATTTCAACTTAGTCTGTTCATATCAATACTAAGATGTTCCATTTCCCACAAGGACTAGCCTGTGGTGCCTTTAGGCAGGTGTTTGACTTCTTCCCTCACCACCCCTTGATGCAATTCAAAAGATGTTGGCGCACTTTTCAAGTGACAATAACCTAACATATTATAACGTGTAACTTCTACTGGAATTGCCATATCTCCTTATACTTTCAACATTTTGCAAATCATGCTTGCTTGTGTGAGCCATTTCACACCCAGTGTAATTGATATTCCACAACACTAGTAGTATGAGATAGCTCAACTTAAAAAAAAAAAAAAAAAAACTACAGTGACATTGGGGGCTTTGGAACTCCACGGTCCGCTTATGGAGACTTATGTTAAAGTAACCTGGTTGTTGAGGATAGAAAACTGGAGTCCATTTCTACCCCACATAACTGTATTTGGAGGCTTAGCAGCCTTGCCTTTTACCTTACAGATTCCCTCCCCTCGAACACCTATTCAAATCTGTTGAACTTTTGAATGGTGGGGGGTGCCGCTCGCCAGAGAGACTTGCTGCTGAAAGGACTTCCTAGCGCTTTTCCAAACCCTCATTGCCGTTGCTGCAGGAGCAGCCTTCCAGTGCCATACCTGCCGGAGACCCTGTGAGAGGAGACGCGAGGCCGCAGCGGAGGTGAGAGGCGCGGCCCGGGGACTGCGAGGGACAGCGTTAGTAACATCAGCTGTTCCCTCTTCCCGCGTGAGCCGCGCCCCCTCCCAGTGCCCCGCCCCCTACAGGCTGTTAAAACCTCTCGCGGCCCCCGCTCCGCGGGTGCCGCTCGCCAGAGAGACTTGCTGCTGAAAGGACTTCCTAGCGCTTTTCCAAACCCTCATTGCCGTTGCTGCAGGAGCAGCCTTCCAGTGCCATACCTGCCGGAGACCCTGTGAGAGGAGACGCGAGGCCGCAGCGGAGGTGAGAGGCGCGGCCCGGGGACTGCGAGGGACAGCGTTAGTAACATCAGCTGTTCCCTCTTCCCGCGTGAGCCGCGCCCCCTCCCAGTGCCCCGCCCCCTACAGGCTGTTAAAACCTCTCGCGGCCCCCGCTCCGCGGGTGCCGCTCGCCAGAGAGACTTGCTGCTGAAAGGACTTCCTAGCGCTTTTCCAAACCCTCATTGCCGTTGCTGCAGGAGCAGCCTTCCAGTGCCATACCTGCCGGAGACCCTGTGAGAGGAGACGCGAGGCCGCAGTGGAGGTGAGAGGCGCGGCCCGGGGACTGCGAGGGACAGCGTTAGTAACATCAGCTGTTCCCTCTTCCCGCGTGAGCCGCGCCCCCTCCCAGTGCCCCGCCCCTTCGTTACACCTCACTTACTTAAACAGGGCCTACTACGCGCATCGCGGGACGCGCGCGGGCGAAGCCCGGGCCAAGGGCGGGCCCGTTGTTGCCCGATAGAGACCGGACCGGGCCATCCCTCTTACATCGACGACCCTCCACCAAATAAGCATGTCGCCAAAAACTAGAAGCGCCTCCAAACCCAAATCCAAACATGCACAGGAGGTAGCACAAGTAACTGGCCCTATTGACCTTTTTATATCACGGGTTAATGATACGATAAACCAAAGCATAGCATTAATGGAAAAGAGAGTCTCAATGGATCTTATGAGCGCAAATGCCAAGCGCTCATCACTTGGCGCGATAGCGAACGCTGCATCCCCAATCAATCTGACCTCCCAAAACAGCCCACTTCTAGTGCCTCTTCCAATCACAGAACTTAACACTGTCCCTTCAGTAGTCGATCTGTCAGTCACGCATTCAGAGTCGGATTCTTCAATAACATCAGAAGACCTGGAAGCAACCCCCGACTTAGCTGGATGTCAAACCCAAGGGGATATCCAAACCATCGATAACCTGCCCCAGCATGAAGAGAGAGAAAGGGCAACATCGGAGACTCGACTATCAATTAGGGAAAAAACAAAAAGCTCACCCATGACCCATTCAAACTCCTCATGCTCCAATAGCGTATTGCATATCCCTGACTCCACTCTTCCACACAAGGCAATCTCCAACAATAACACATCTGAGCAATGTAAGACCTGCAGAATTACATCACAAGTGCTCACCACTACCAAAGACCTACTCTATCAATACCTAAAGCCCATTCAGTTGAGCATTAGAAATCTTGAAGCTCAACTGACAATAATATCGGCCACTCTCCTAGACACAAATACTAGGATAGATGTAAAGGGCCAGCGGAATACCTCACACCCACCAGTAAATCAAAACCAAAAACACACACAGAAAACAGTTAATCCTTCTAACGCAACATCCGCAGTACAGAAGAATTCAAACCCACCGTCTACCACACCCAATCCAATAGCAAACATGCCTTATCCTCAGCAGGAGAAACCACCACAACAAAAAGTACAGCTGGCAACTACCAAAGGCAAGATCACGGCACATACCCCACGTCCAGCACAAAACCCTGACTCCGGTAGAATTCCCACAGAGAATCTTGTTTCCCAGCCCACGGATCCTCCACCTCCCCAAAAAACACTCAAGATCATATCGGAAACTACCCCGAAAAAATTCCCTACAGTTAGGCGTCCAGTCCACTTGCCCCCTGAAGCGACACCGTATACAATAGTTTTAACAGGAGTACCCGAGTTAGCAGAAGACACCCCAGAAACTGCATGGTCACTTAAAAACAAGACCATGCAGTGGCTCAGCATAAACAGACCTCTCGAATCACACCTTTCAGGAGGGATCACGTCAGCACGCAGGGTAGTCTGGATAGGCAAAACCAAGAAAACAATACGCGGTGACTGCATCATCGTAACATGCAGAGATCCCGCAACGATTGACTACATCTGTGCCTGGCCACAACTCGAGAAAAAAGGGGGAATAGACGCCCGCCACCTTTCTCTTTTTTACCCCCCAGTGAAACAACATCATAACCCATCATCCTGGGAATGGTACCATCATCCCAAAGAGCTACGAACCCAGGACCCATGGCGTCAAACATCATGGGGTCGGAGGGATCCCCCATGCGAGTACCTAGACAGGGGAGGCCCAAGAGAAAGGTACGTCGATGGCCAAGCTCCATATTGGCAGGATAGACCCTATCCAGCATACGAGGGTTGGCAGGGTTTCCCGACCCAAAATCGATACGAGTGCCTCGACATGGTCGATTGACCACCTATGGCCGATCCTAGCCAACACATAGTTGCCGTTTCACATCACTCAGTCTCTGATAAGCACCCGATAGTCTCACCAAAATTGCCTAACACACCAGAGACACCGACGACCCAATTAAATAACCCTTTGAATCACACTCCCCTCAAAAAACCGGACACGAGCAAAAGATCACTCACCGACCAAGCTTTAGCCGTTGAAATCCCTACCAACCACAAAACAGTACCCGCCATCTCGACAGACAACGAGGCCGTGAGTATAGGCATAGCTTTTTGGAACGTTGCAGGTCTAACCGGCAAAATAACATGCCCTCAATGGCTGGAAATAGCAGGCAGCCACCAAATCTTGTGCCTACAAGAGACCTGGCGTACATCCCCCCTCCATCTAGCGGGATATAAGACATTCTTCACCAAAGCAACGCCTAGCACAATGGGAAGACCAAAAGGTGGACTCACGATCTATTTCTCTAACATCATAGCAGTCACGGTAAAACTTACGAAAGAAACACCTACCTTTCAAATCATTCAAATTACCCACCAGACCACCGCATCGAGGAATTTATATATACTCATAAATTACTATAACAACGCAGGTACCCTGGACTGCTGTACAAATCTAGACGAAATGGTGGCCCATATATCCACACTACAAAGCGCGAACCTAAGCGCGACAATAAAATACATCTGGGGAGGTGATTTCAACCACCCATTATGCCCAAACCATAAAATCGGAATTTGCGGCTTACAATCCGAAACCGGTAATCCCATCCCTCATTTCGCACACACTGAAAGCGGAAACAAGCTAAATGAAATTTTATTCACCTTGGACCTAGACTTTGTGAATGAACTAGTGGACCCGGCCCAGGAATTTTTACCCACCTTCCATGGGCGAGGTTGCACGTCCACCATTGATTTCATCTTAGCCTCTAATACGTGTAAAAGATCGCTAAAAAACTACAAAGTAGGGTCCAGTCCGATTAGTGATCACTATCCCCTGAGCGTGGAGCTCATAATGGAGAAAGCGGGCGCCTACACAATAAAAACCAGTTCCCTTGACCAACAATCATTAACATTAAAGAAGAAGAACGGGTACGCCATCAAGTGGGCGAAAGTCGACCCGGAAGTGATCTCACAAAGGATACTTGAAAAAACGCACCCCTGGTTAAGGGACTGCTTGTCCGCAGATGTCTCCCCCGAACAAATCATCACCTCTTTCCATAACATTCAAGGGGCAATAAGAGATGAGTTATTCAAACACACGGCAAACAAATCCAAACTCCAAACTAAAAGATGGTTTAATTCAGACTGCAGAAAGGCCCTCACGTCCCTAAAAAAAGCCCTCCGGCAGAAACCACGAGATGTTCAACTAATTTCACTTCGGAGGAAAACGTACAACGAAGCTAGGAAAAACCGAAGGTACCAGATAAAGAGAGACCTTTGGTGCCAACTACACGAAAGCGCACTAAAAAAGGATAGCATCACATTTTGGCAGACCATCAGATCACCTTTTTTAGACAACAATACTGATCCATACCACCTCGATGTAGCAGTAACTGAGAACGACTGGGTTTACCACTTCACAAAAATTTTTGGCACACCACTTGACATACCTCAAATAGAACGTGATGATGAAGCAGAGAAAAATTTTCTTCCCATCGATCTACGCTTCACTGTCACCGAGGTTAGAAAGGCAATCAAAGCGTCAAAAACTGGCAAGGCTCCCGGCCCAGACGGGGTACCTATGGACTTGTTTTTATATAATAGTGATTATTGGTCGCTAATAATAACCCGGGTAATGTCTGCAGTCGCTGAAATCGGTCTCCTTCCTTCATGGTCATCATCCACCCTCTTGCCAATATTTAAGAAAGGGGACCGCAACGATCCCGCGTGCTACCGGCCGATCTCCCTTCTGGATTCCACGGGCAAAATTGCAGGCCGACTACTCCTGGACCGATTACAATCCTGGGCCCAGGTAAACAACATCTTCACAGACCTGCAATACGGTTTCCAGAAGGGGCTCGGAACGGTGGAGCAGGCCCTAAACCTGACCCTCCTGGCCGGGAAATACGCTCACGCCAAAGATGGGAAAATCTACCTGGTTTACGTAGACCTGAGCGCGGCTTTCGACTGCGTTCAGCACGCAAAGCTGTGGGATATCATGTCCAACCTTGGAGTAGACCCACCGATATTGGCCTTCCTCAGGGGTCTATATACCAACGCAGAAGGCCGAGTGCGTTATGGCATCGGCGGCGAACTATCACGTTCCTTTAAAATCACTCGAGGAGTAAGGCAAGGGTGTGTACTGGCTCCCTTCCTATTCAATCTTTACACCAACGGGATTGAAAAAGCCATGTTGGAAGGGAGCCAGGACCTCCCACAGATAGCACGCCGCCCTATACCCATTCTCCTTTATGCCGACGACTCGGTCATCCTGGCCCGAACAGCTAACCAACTCCAACGACAGCTGAACAAATACGTGACGTTTATGGACTCTCTGGGTCTAAAAGTAAACACAAAGAAAACATTTACAATGACCATAGGACCCAAACACGGACCTTCAAAATCCATACACATAAATAACACCAAGCTGGAAAAAGCAACAGTATACCCCT
Organism: Lissotriton helveticus; assembly: GCF_964261635.1. NCBI lineage: Eukaryota > Metazoa > Chordata > Amphibia > Caudata > Salamandridae > Lissotriton > Lissotriton helveticus. Next base: position 923,226,874 of record NC_136067.1, on the reverse strand, counting down.
ATCTGGGTATACTTGTGGACGATTCAATGTCCTGGCGTAAAGCCATTGAAGCCAGAAACCTCAACTTCCGTCGAGCAACATCAGCACTCTGTGCCTTTTCCAGGAAACTCGGCAAACCAGCCCCTTCCGAACTGCTAACGTTATACTATGCAAAGTGCTACAGCGTGGCTAGCTACGGAGCAGGAATCTTGGGATACGGAAACATTAACCAGCTACAGGTAACGGAGAACGCCTTTATTAAGTACGTTCTGGCCCTTCCCCAAAGCTCTCCGATCTTAGCCTCACATCGAGAGCTAGGGATGGAATTTGTGACAGACACCATACGCTGCCAGCCTCTCATTCTTTGGCATCGCATATGGTGCAATCCAGAAAGCCATATAACACGCTCTCTTATCGCCGATTGCCTTAGCCTAGCTCACTGGAGGAAAATTCCCTGGCTTAATTACATTTTTAAATTTTTTCAAGACCTAGATCGGGAGCAATACTTTCTTGATCCTCCCTCAATAGAAGACATTTCAAAGAAACAGCTTAAAGAACTATGTACGGGCCATTTAAGAGAACTTCGCAACCAGGCTGAGATTGTAAAAACACAAAACGAAAAAATCAGCCTATTGCAACCAGAGAAACTGATACAGCCCTACCTAACGTTCTTTCTTTCGAACTATGAAAAGTTTCTATTGACAAGACTCCGGTTCGACCTTTTTTTCCGCTTGGTCTCATTTCCGGAACAGAACAACTGGTCTCGGAATCTGATTTGTTGTCCATGTGACGGGCCTCCAAGCAATCAACGGTCCATGTCACACTGTTCTGCAAATACTACAGCGTAGCCAGGAAAAAATGGATTTTTCCCCTTCTTCGTTCAAGCGGTCTTAGAAGCACATATCCAGCGCTTGTTTATCTCCAGTCACCGGTAAACCCGCACGAAGCCAAAATGACATCGACCTTTTAAAAAAAAGTAATGAAAACCCGTCAGGGCATTGTTTTATGAACCATAAACATGTGAACTTCTGTACAAAACTGATGATTTTTATAAAAGTGTACTTTTATGATTATGCAAATTTTTATAATCGAATAAAAGTTTATGAAACTGAAACTGAATGGTGGGGATAGTCATTGAACTGTGTTGTACTTCCGATTTGCCAATGTTCTAGCTGACTCGTTACCCCTCACCCTTCTTTCGAAGCCCACATCCCAACAGAAGCCGAGGTGGATGACTATCCTGCACCAGGTGAAAACTCACCGATGTGCTTGGGTTTGTTAAACCATTTCCACAAACTGCGTAGAATAGAGCTCAAGGCAGTATCATCACTTAGCCGTGTCTGAGCGAGCTGTTCCAATTGTGGCTTGAGAAAGATGTATATGGCAGAACTGTGGATATTGAATGGTAGATTCAGGCTGCTCAAACTGCAATATCAAAATTAAAATCAAAGATTGCATCACAATGTTTCAGCATTAACACCAGTGGAAATTTGCTAATTTGTGGATTTTTGCCATTGTTGATCTAGTGAACATGTCTGCTCATTCAATTCAATAGTTTGTTATCTCTTCATTTGCACCTGGATTTTATTCTCATGTTCCAACACGACATATTATTGGCATATCCCTTTTTCTTTAGTGGGGGTACCAGAGGCACAAGCCTTACCACTTAAAAGATTTATGAAAGATGACTTTCTTCGTCAGTGCATGAGATAGAAGTGTACTGCTGTAAATCAATCAGTCAATCTAAATAACTATTTCGGCATGAGTCATAAAAGTGATCAATAAATAACGTATAACTCATACAAACAACTCCATATTTACGTTGAAAGATCACATTTAGCAGCATATCCAACCTTCACTTCTTACAACATGTATTTATTTCCATTATTCTAAAATTCCCTAAAATAAGTTCATGATACAAAAAGTATGATTGATCATATTAAAAAGTGTTCACTATATATAATTTTTAAAGATTTTAAAACCTTAAAATCACTTTACAGCAAAAGCAGCCCTCCTTTTTCCTGCATCTGGCCCCAAGCGTTTTTAACTGTGCAAGCATACAGGGGAAGTGGGTTTGATCTTCATATCCTTAATGCTACCTGGTGGCTTAGGATGCCCAACGGCCTCCACACTGATGCAATCCAGAGAGAGCGAAACCTAGCGTAAGCAGGGCATACGAAGAACACATGCGGGATAATCTCTTTTTTACCTTCACAGAATGGGCAGCCCTCACCAGCTGAGCCCTTCACTCCGCAGTGAATGCCTTCCCAGGAAGTGTGCCAACTCTAAACTGGTGGTATAACTTCCTATCAGATTGGATGGTAATTAGATACCAGTACTGCTATAACTCATACGTGGTCTTGGAATTCTCCAGTCTGTTACTGGGCCTATCGGAATGAATGTGCTACTTGTAATGAGGGTTTATATGTTCTATGATAAATGGCTCTGTACTGCTTTGACATCACATGGATTGTTAGTTAATTGTCTCCTCTGCACTACTGCTTATTAAAAATCTTTAACATAGAAGTGCTTTAAGCCAATTGGCCAGCAGATGAGTACAAGCTAAACGTCTTAGTTACTGTGGTGCCCTTTGTAATTCTGCCAACTAAACAAAACAAACCACCTTTTGTCCTCTCCTCGCCAACATCGTCCCTACAGATAATGTTCAGAATAGGGAGTTCAAAACAATGTGTCCAGTAAGCTATTTGTGGACAGGTCGTGTGTTGCATGGGCTCATCTCTGTTCAGTCCTGTTAATTATTTCTTGCGCACTATCTTAAGTATTGATTAGTGTTGCTGGAGTCCCATGCATATAGCACAATAGGCAGAAGGACCGTGGGTATTCTAGCCACCTCAGAAACAGCACGGCTATGTTTAGTTCTTGATGTTTTGGTACAGAGGCATGCGTTCTTAGTAAATGTTGATATAAGCTTACACATCCCTCCATAGAAAAACTTCTATTTTATGGTATCTTGTAGTGAACAATCACATAATACTACAACTTACTTTCTGTTTGTAGTTCGAGCCTACGATAAACGGATAGCTTGTGATGAAGAGTTTTCAGACTCTGAAGATGAAGGAGAAGGAGGGCGAAGAAACGTAGCGGATCATAAAAAGGGAGCCAAGAAAGCCAGACTTGAAGAAGAAAAGAAGGAACCAGAGGACAAAAAAACAGGTAAAGCTGGAGTCCATAATATTTGGTTTATATAAGGCTATCGCTATGGTGCCGCAAGTAGAATCTGAAAAGGTATTTGGCCATTGATTTAAAAAAAACAAAAAAAACAGGTGAAATGCAGATATGTCATTTCTTGGTGAAAACATTGATTTCTAGGTATGTTTCTCAACAGACAAGCTTCATGGGGTCATCAGATTGTCCTCCGAAATTAATACAACAATGATTTTAGCGACAGTAACTTTGGTGGCAGACAACGTTGCATGCAGAGTGTCGAGTAATCCTTGATGTAAATGTTGAAAATAATCTAACGGCTACAGAGTTGGGTACTGGTTTAAATTTTGTGTGGCACATTCTGCATTTGTTTGGAAGTACAAATATAAAACTGATGTTATTGTCGAACCACGGAGTGGGGAAGAGGAGTATTATCTAGCACAAAATAATACAATGGAAAGGCAATTATTGTTGGTATCAGAATGAGTTTCTGTACAAATTGAACAAAACAAAAAAAGGCTAGCGGGTAAAGCATTAAAACGAGGTCCAAGAAAAGCATCACGTGCCACCAAATAAAGGGTAGGTTAAGAAAGCAGCAGAAGAGATGGAAGAAAAAGCACCCCACACAGCCAAAAAAAGTAGTGAAATTACAGTTGAAGAAAACACAAAAATCCCCGGTCCTCCAGGACATTTTGGTCTAAGTCAGTTCTCAGACTCTTTTCTAGGGGGGAGATTATTGCTGCGGTATCTATTCTAAGGCGAGGAATATGCGATTAGAAGTCTGTATCAGAAAGAAGTTACTTCCCTTCTGTGCCTTTTTTGGTAGAGACTTTAAATGTAGATTCTTCACTGATCATCCCATCCCCAGCGAACTGGGCACTAAACCCAAAAGATCCAGTTACACTGCACACTGGTTAAAGCAGAAACGTTGTTTTTTTATGTAGCTCTGCATTTTTGGCCCAAACTATTTTCTGCGCTTGGAGTGGCGCCTATGTAGGCACTGCAACGTCATCTGCGATGTGACAACACTGACTCAGAGCCTAATGGTCCCACCTACCAGCACGCAGATGTTGGGCTTAAGATTTTCCGTACCCAGTCTGACCCCTGGGGTATATTCTAAGGAGAGCAATCTGGGGCTGTATAGGCATTCGGAAATTGCATTATTAAAGGTAAGCAACTTGTTTGTTTTGTTTAATAGTTAATTTGCCTCAGTAGGCGGAACCTTCACTGCTGCTCTTTTCATTTTCCTCTTTGAATAACCCTGTTTGAATCGAATACATATATACATATATAAATATATTTTACTTAAAGCAATCTAGAGCACACCAACACCAATCAATATTGAATTCCTTTACGTTCATTCTTCTTGTGATCTTTATTATAAACCGCAATCAATAAATTTATTTCCACCATACACTATCCAATGCGTGTTTCGTCTCTGGAGGTTATTACACCAATAGACTTCATCAAGACTGAAGTTGAGCAGATTTCTAGTACAATAATTAATACATGGTTCGAGATTAAATGCAAGTGATACATATTGAACCACCACCATAGTGAGTATATCATAAAAACACAATGCAGAGTGTAAAAATGATAAAAGATTATATATAGTGAAAACCATATAAAACTAGATTCCCATAGTTTTAGAAGTCAAATAAGTAATCCAAATATGTGATGTGAATAACCAATTGAATCCATTATATATACCATCCTCAGTGTACAGCGAATAAAGAACCAAACGAATGGTGATACACCTACAGCAATTAACACCCATCCAAAACATTGTGATGAGAAGTCAGAATAGAAAAGAAATAGACCCTCCACAGGACCAAAGTGATCAACAAAGTAAATTAGAGGTCAGACGGCTCACCTAATGTAGGTCAGATTTCCCAAACTATTCCTACATGTGCTGAACTTAACTATGCAGATTCTGAAAAGTATTTATAAAATCCTTTAATAACATTCCAACATGATTTATAATGATCTCATAAGCAGTATATCAACTCAACAGTTCATACAACGAAAGTTTAGAATTTTAAACTAAATCCAAATCGTGGTAACAGTACATAGATTTAACCATTTGTTAATACTAGAAATCAAATAAAAACTGCTTACCCGACTACTGTAAGGTTAAAGATTTAATCCGCACATATCCTATATTGTTAAAGTCATATAATGACGTCCAAGTCACTTGTCAACATTTCTTGTAGCACAATACCATACTCTGTTTGTGCAAGTAAAACTATAAATATCAGAAACCAAAAGGACTTTGAAAGAATTAAATAGAAGACATTCACTCATATATAAACATTAGAGACATTCTCATCATAATTACACTAGTCAGCAAGCCCACATCGGACTCAAAGGGTCTTACCGGCTCGGAGAGTATTCCTACATCATGCCACGAGGACGTTATTAGTGTTCTGAGGCTGCGCCATGTTGGAGAAGTATAAATATACTGAGAAAGAAGAAGTACTAAGTATTGCGGGAGTGGCGCCATATTGAACTAGTAAACCACCCATCTTTTAATGTAAAACTGACTTGAGTAACGTGAATAGGGTCCAACGTTCTCAGTGAGTAGATATATATCCAAAATAGTGAACTAAAGAAATCTTCCTCCAAAAATAAAAATTATAAGTATACAAATAGCTTACATCTCCAAATTTCTATTCAAAGGGTCCCCAGTATTGGAGTTCTAAAGTCATGCCTAATTAGAACAGTGTAAAACCCTCAGAATTGAAAGAAGTGGAAGCCAATACTAGTCTGTGATGGCGTCTTCTGTTGTGCTAATTTTGATATCCCTGAGAATAGGAAAGACATTGGGAGAACACAACATGAAGTGCCACCAGTTGCCGCTACTGAGTAGTCTGGAAGAAACTGGGCACTGTCAACTACTTAGACTATGTGGCTGGTATTTATTTTATAAGGAGATCTTGTGTTCTTGTGCCCTTTTAATATCCACATAAGACTCAGAAGTACATAGTCCACTAATATTTGAATTGCCTGTTCTCTTAATGAAGATTGGCTTGAAGAATGATAAAGTTATTGGAATTTAGGATATTATATACTTAATGCAAGAGCTTTTAACTAAAATACATTCATTTCTTGCTTCTGTGAATCTTGTCTAGATTCGCAAGATGTTCATTATTCAGCCATCTGGCGGTTGTGTCTGGAATTGTGTTTCTTTTTAGTTTTAAAACGTTTTTTTTTTTTTTCGTGAGCGTCAGTGTCGAGCACCAGTTGCTGGTATAACCATCCCCTCTGTGATCTGTGATGTGAGATGTAGGCCCCTTAAGTTCCTGCACATATTTGCCATTTTCTGATTCTTTATTTCGCTGTTGGGTCTGGAAGCAAGACGGAAGAGCTCTGAGAGAGTCATGAATAACCGACGGATTGTCAAGGATAACCCAGATTGAAAGGGTTTTTAAACCAACCGAATACCACAGGAGACCACTTGCATGAGCGGAAGCCAAAAGAGGCCTATCTCCGAACCAATGGAAGATTCATCAGACCGGAAACACATGGCTGGAAAATGCAGGGAGGTGAGGCAGCAATGGTAGATGGAGAATACACTTTTAAAATTCTGCCTAGAGTGTCACCCCATATTTGCGCAGAAAGACACTCACACATTTTGCTGATTGTGTTGCCCAAAAGACCATAGCACTCTAGGACCAAGCGGCCTCTGCAGAGTTTCAGTCCAAGACACTTAAGGTGCTTACATGTTCTTCAGAACTTTTGGTCATCTGGGCAGAAGAAGGACTTGGAAATTGAGTTCGAGAAAATGACCTATTGCCATTCAGATTTTTCTCTCGTTTAGCGCTCCTTTCTTGAACTCTATTATCATTCCGAATGAGTATTGACATTAAACTTTCAAAGTTGCAGTTGTGTTCACACGGGCCAGTCACCTTTTCACTCTTCTCTCAAACGCTTCTGAAACAATTGAAACAATTGAAAAGAGTGGAATCTGTCCAGTCTGTTCGCTTGCAAGAGTTTTATAGCGCGTTTCAAAAGACTGTAAATCCTTGGAGCCTTAGCAACAGTCAAGGTGCTCTTTTTGAGCCAAGTGTCTGATCTTGCTTATCAAATAGCTCCTTGAACTAATTTAATGCTGGATACACTGCACCAGACTGTTTGTAATGAAGGTCTTTGTGTTTATGCATATTATTTGCGGTAATTTAAAATGGAAGTAGTGCATCTGGAGAGCAGATAGGTCCTTGTAGGAAAGTGCTCCTTTATGACATGCAATTTTGACAGTAGTGCACTGGGTCCCTGCTAACCAGGTTCACAGTGCCAGATCTTTTTCCTTAAAACTGCACAATTGTTCCCCCAATTGGCGATTTCTTTGACACTCCTGTAAGCCCCTAGTAAATGGTACCCCGGGTACCTAGGATATGAGTGTCAAATAGGGCCCTACGGGCTGCAGCATCTATTATGCCACCCTTAGGGACCCCTCAACCACTCATGCAGACTGCCATTGCAGGCTGCCTATCTTGGTGCAGACAAAGATTAAAACGAGATGTGGCACACATCCACGTGTGCCATGCCTGCAGACACTGCATGCCATATAGATAAGCCACCCCAACAGCCTTACAGCCCTAAGGCAGCTTGCACTATACTACATGTGTGAACATATAGCAGATATGCCCCTGTGCTGGGCAGTTCAATTAGTGAAAGTGACCACAGAAACCATTACATGTGCTGGGCACTGGTGTAAAATGAGTTACCCAGCTACATGATGTCTTCATGAATCTTGTATTAATATACCCACGCTGATTCCAGTGATGGATTTATTAATACATGCACCCAGCGGGCACCTTAGAGGTTCCCCCCTGAAAACCTACCAGCTTCTAGTGTGCTGGCGGACTGATCTTGACCAGTCTGCCACCACAGATGAGATTCTGACTCCCAGGGGTGGAGTCCATGCTCTCAGGAGGTCAGTATCAAAGCTTCCACCGGTAGAGGGTATTTTACACTCCCTATGGCAGGATGACCAGTAAATTAGCATTCGCTTCAGAGAGCCCACCACTTTTGGTATGCAAATCTGTCTTCCCTCCGAGGTTATGCAACCCCCTTGCATGGGCCCATTTGGCACCTGGACTGGTGGGAACATTTCTAGTCATAGAGGCATGTTCACCCTCAGGGTTAGTTCCACCCCTAAGGTGGGCTACCTGACATCTACCTGAAATTTTTAAATCTGCCATCTTTGTGATGGCAGAATTAGGAACTCTGGGATATGGTTATGCCCACTTCCCACAGGAAGTGGTCATATAGGGTGGGTAGTGACCTCAGGGGTAAGCTACCTTACACTGACCTAATGTCCCTAAATTTTGTATTTAGGGGAGCCCCTGGCACCAGGGAATCCGATCCTGCTGACCTGAAAGAAGAAGGCGGACGCTAAAGAGTCGCAAAAGTAAGAACCGAAAACCAGCAACTGACTTGGCGCCAACCCTGCCGGCCTGTCTGCTGTCCTTGACAGTTGCGCCAAAGATGACTCGTCCTGCAGCGGTCTGTGCCTCTAAAAGCCTGGGAGGACTTCAGTCTTCACCCAAGACCCAGGAACTCCTGTGGATTAGCAGAGCTGCTCCCCTGTATCCTGCAGGCAGCCCAGAAGAGCTGCGAGGACTCCGGGCCACTAATACCCGAATCTGGAAAGCACCACTCAACCTGTGCCCCTAGCCCAAGTTGGGTCAACGATGCCAGCATGTTCCCCTCAACCCTCCAGATTCGAAGCCCATCTTGGGTGTTCCAGCTGTGGACTTCCCAGCGTCACCTGCAGCCTTTTTGTGCAGGCCCCCTCTACTGTGAGTGTTGCTGGTGATAGAAACCCGATGCCTCCGGACACCTCTGCACCCGGGCGCCCTAGTTCGAGGAGAAGAGAACCAAAGGTGTCCCCGACGTCCCTAAGCATCATGAGACCTGAGACCACCTGTTGGTTTAGCCGGACTGGCGTCCTAGCCTACAGCCTCTTTTTGACCATACCAATCCCCATTGACTTTAACGGGGGCCCCCAACGCTGTATTGCACCTGTGCACCCGGCAGCCCTAGCGCTGCTCAAGGTTACTTGTTGATAAGGCCTTGGACTATGCTAATGGGATTTTTTTTGTATAATGAGTTTAAACCCATAGAGTAAGAAGAGTTTCCACCTACTAGGGGGCTTAGGTCTAGCCCTTCATAGAGGACCTACTCTAGCTATGACTGGCTGCTTAAGTAGATTACATGTGACTTTAATCATGTAGGTTCCTTTAACTATGTTTTCTGCCATAATGTATGCCAGAGGCAATACAAATTGATCTCATCCTTGTCAATAGTTTGAATGAAGGTACTGATACATCCTGAGAGACATGACCATAAGTGACTACAAAGGAAACCTTTACCAGCTTTTTACTTTTCTTAAACCGTTAGCTCTATTCAGCCAGGGAAGTTCTTGACCTTGGATTTCACCAAGTGATGGTTTGGCCAGTATGAGCATATGTGAAAACATGTTTTTTGAGGGGGCTGCCTTTATTCTGTACAGTTCAAGTTAGTCATGGGGATCTCTGTCCTTGATGCTGCTTTATTGCGTTTCCCTGGCTGTTATTCTTTGTGTTTGTTCTTTTTGTAAATGATGAAACCCGGTGTTACCAAGGAGTTAAACTGTAACTGAGAACTCCTTGATGTATAAGATAATTGTAACAAAGATGTGAGTGGTGTAAATAAAACTTTGAAAAACCAAAGGTGATGATGGACGGAGCGTTGACAATACAAACACTCACCCCCAGTAAACTGATCTGGGTTTAATCCATCACCGTTCTTTAGCTCACTCTGCCACCCCAGTCCAGACATGGCCATATGCAAATCAGTCTGACCCTGTGCCTCATGGGAACAGTCCAGCCCGAACTGCCAAGCCGTGTCTTCCCTGGACCGGAATCAAGCTTCCCAGGACCGGTTTCTGGCATTACAGCCGTCTTCAGCCGGACTTGCTTGACTCCAGTGGCAAAGTGAGCAAGGGACTCACGTCTGAGCATACCCTGCCAACTTAGGGCGAACAAAGAAAAACCAAAGGTGATGATGGATGGAGCATTGACAATACAAACACTCACCCCCAGTAAATAAAACTTTAACTGCTGAAGACTAACATAATTGAGCTGTTGCTTTATGTTTTGTAAAACTTTTAAAAGTCAATGCCATTCGTTAATGAAAAAGGCATACTGCATATTCAGAGGTTACATGGATATTTCAGCTGTGTGTTGCTGTATATATATCATTGTTATGCATCTGGAAATTATTTTTTGTACCCCAGGTGATGGCTTGAAGAACACGTACCTTGAACTTTGCTAGATTAATCGGGACTGATTTTAGAGTCTGTTATTCAGCTCACACAGTAAAAGATGTCAACGGCTTGTGATGTTGTTGGGCAGTACTGTTTCCATATGTGTTTTAAAACATACAGGTACTTTTTTCACGCTACAAACACACAGGTACTGTTGCAGAGTTATCATAACACTTCCGTTCTCCTGGTCACATCTCACAGATAATGTCCCCTTGCCGGTGTCCAAGGCCAAGAACTTGGGTGCTTCGTTTTAGCTCTGATATTATCTTGAAACACTAGGTCACTGTTGTGGTGAACAACGTAAGCTATCAACTGAACTCATTAATTCAAGAAGGTACTTCATCTTCTAAACGGTAACCACTTAGTAGAATTTCTGCAGTATCTGATTCTTACACGGCTGGATTACTTAGGTACTACTTGCATTTACTTTTCAGGAGTCCAATTCTAGAAGTTGCTCATGTTAGTAAACAAGGCAGCAAGAACCTACCTAAATCTCAAGCACTTAACCATTGCTTTGTAAGAAGCATATTGGCTTCCAGTGGAGCAGAGACTACAACTGAAGGCCTAATGTATAATGCAGAAAACCTTAAAGGGTGGCGACTGGAAACACCTTGAAGACTGGCACCCCTACACACTTAGACCAGGAAGTTGATCTCTGGTCATGCTATTATATTCATGTTAAGGCAGTGCCAAAGAAACCCAACTTGGAGGAAACATAAGAAGCATGACTGGAAAATATCTATTGAACTATCTGGAGTATCCGGTCACAAATTCAGCCTTGTGTTCTTCCTGTTTCATAGTCTCCCCATCTAGACCCTTCCTGCAAGGGATTGCTTGCACACGCTCACCCAGTATACTGTAATTATGCTGCACCCACTAAATCTCATCACTTGACTTATGCTTATTCATAAATGTAAATGTCCAGTACTTGTAAAGCGCAAATTACTCCAGGGTGTGAAGGTGCTGGGGGCCGTCTGGAACATTAAGCAAGCTATTGCCCAGAGTCACATGGTGCTGGGCTGATCTGCCGCCTGCGCCGGGGACCGAACCGTGAGCCCCCAGGTTCCGGAGTCAGTTGCCCTGGCCGCTGCGCCACACCTCTTCCCTCAAACTCTTCCTTCATTCATGTTTAAGAAATGTGACCACCTACTCAGTCCATCAGGGACTGCTGTAAAGCATATTTGCTTTAGGGTGCTTGATTTTTCAAGTCATGGTAAGCTAATATCCTGGTGCTTGTTTGCACCTTACATGACTCTCACATATATTTACTAAAACCTGGGCCTCTGTGATAGTTTGCAATATAAAATATTTTTGAGCTTTACTGCGGAATCTGAAGAGTTATTCGCTAACCAGATTGAAGATTGTATACCTGAAACAACTACTGCTGAAGATAAGCAACATTGCCATTTCTCTATTCTTCTTTGACTGGCTATTGATTAGTGATGGTTTACATTTCAACAAATGGCAGTAAAATTATATTAAAACACACTTGTATTGTCTCATCCCTATAAACGGTTGTGAATGTGCATGGGTTTGTTGTTGAAATGTTTTGTATACTTTTTAATCAAATGGTTATGGTTAATTTGGAAAACCTTTATAAACCTGTTTATATGTCTTCTAGAAGTGAAAGAGGAAGAGAAAATTAAAGACAGCAGTGTTGAAAAAACAGACACCAAAGGGTAAGAGCCAACCTAAACGTCATCTGTTTTCTCCATGACCGTCAAGTTGAAAAATATCAGAACACTGTATTTTTTAATTCTGAGTGAGAAATTCCTTCTCCGAATGCAACATTTGTCTGCATGGTTGTAAACTGTATACATTCCACCTCTAAGAGGTACCAGAGCATTTTCTGCAGAGCATTAAAGGGAACATTTGTTCTAGTCTTTCCATTTAAGTGCCTTAATTAGCTAGAGGAGAAGGAAGAACATATTCCTTTCCTTTTCTCCATTATTGTTTACACCTAGTACTGCAGTTCTTGCTGTGGACATTTCTGACTTGCTTTTTATTACAGAGTTCTTTAAGGTGATTATCCTTGACACTGCACAAGAATTAGCTACTCCACAGTCTTTTCTTTAACTTTGGTGGCTCAGTCTTCTACCTCTGCCATGCTCCTTCCTCTACCTTTAAGTATGTGACATCCTACCGCAGACCAAGCTCTCTCCGATTGTCCAACCTCTGTACATAGAAGGCGAATCATAAAGCAAAGAAGGTGCCCACAATCAGATCCAGTTTGCTTTTGTGAATGATACCACACACGTAAGTCCTTAATTCAACGCCCTTGAAATAGGTGTACTAACGTACATTCGTTAAATATTTCCAAAAAGAACTGTTCGTCCCGTCACAGGAGCAGGTCATGGAGATAATTGCAAAGCTTTGACAGGACACCAGCTAAAAAGATTCATTGCAAGTCCTTGTCTTCATCAAGGGTCTGCAACAATACACCTGTACAGGGGTGTGCTGTTTTTGGGTGCAATATTCTAAGCGAAAGAATGGCCTTTGGAGAAGGTTCTGTGTTTAATGATTCTTCAGCCTGAAAGTAGTTGGCAGGCTGTTACAGATAGCTGTAAACTGAAAATATTGTGGGAAAGAAAAATGGAATATAGCCCACCTTCCTTCCTTGTTGAGGGAACTTGTTTGGAGATTGGTGTGTGTAGAGCATGCTCAGTCTGTTCAGTGGTGTCTGACTACACATGCATGCCTGGGAAATTCTTTTATACTGCTCACCCCTTCCCTCTGTATCCCTTACCCTCTGATATGCACATACCCTGCACTTCTTAACTCATCTTGCCCTCGTAATATTGTTTTCTGAGGGTTCAATGTAGAGTTCCATTGTTAATCAAAACCTGGATAACTTCTTTCAACAACATTTGGACCATATTCAGTGCCTCAAAGTTGGCTCTTTGTCACTCTTCCCACTGTTATCCCCCTCTTCGCTTTTATATTTCACTATATATCCTTTACTAGATCTCACTCACTTTCTTGATTATGGACAATCTGTAAGTGATGTCAAGGATTCTTTACTAAGGGCCTGAGTACGAGTTTGGCGGTGTGGCAACGGGCCACCACGCCAGACTCCCGCTGCCACACCACCAACCCCATAGTTCTACTGCATGTCGTATTCCGACTGGTATACAGGTTAAGCGGTCCTGCAGTGGCAGTGCCTTTTTAAGGCTCACAGGAGAGCCTTAGAAAGGCACCGCTGTGCGAGCGCCGCAGCTCGTTCCTTCACGACATGGACTGTGAAGGCCATGCAGTGCAGGAACTGGGGTTGTATGCATACAGGGGGCACACCAAGTGCTTCCTTGCATGCATCTCCTGGCCCAGAGGCAACAGGGGGTTCTGTAGGGCCCCCTTAGTTTCTTCACCGCCACACTTTTCATGGCAGACTCGCCACCCTGAAAAATAGGGTGGTGAGGAAACTCCAAATATGTTGCGCCAACGTATTGGAGCCTCTGGCCACTGCAAGTCCGTTGGGAAATGGTTGTTCCCCAGCAGCATCAGCGGCCCCATGGCAGTTCAACTGCCCAAATCGTAATACGGTTTCATCGGACCGCGAGACTCCGAATCAGGTGCTAGCTCTTTGAACTATATTTATCTTAATACTTCACTTCAGCTCAATTTGTGATTCCTTTCTCTGTCTCCAAATCCTTAATCAATATCATTGCTAATATTTAGATTTAGGGCCTGATTTAGAGTTTACATAAAACAGCACATCATATTAACCTTCCTAAATATATAGAGGAATGAGTTTGACACTGAACAGTCAGTAACCATGTAATACACATGACTATAATTGCAAACATAATACTATATATTTAATATTTCTGGTGCTAAAATTGTTAAAAGTGGTGCAAAATGGTGCAGTACTCAGTGCAGTGATAGTGCTACAAAGCCAATGTAGAAAAACATGTAACACTTTTAAAGCAATCTTGACATCCAGTATAGTAAAATATTTATAAGTGACAACAGTAATTACAGCCCATGAACATGATCAATCGATTAACATAAGTCCACAGTATTATCAAGGTCACCTCTTGAGAGTCGATGTTTCGACCAAGTTGAGAAAATTAGAGTTTTTTCTTCGGGTTGAAAGCATAATTCAAGAGCATATGAGACATTTGACTCTAAGGCAGATAAGGAGTCCTAGCAAAATTGTTCATGTGATTAAATGATTCCACACAGTGATTTATTTTAGGCAGAAATGTATGGTCCTGTGGATTCCTGAAAAATAAAGACACTCTTATCATGCCAAGACGAAACATTTTAAAAGTACACTTTGTGCAGCCGGTTGAGTTGAAAGGCGTCAGTGATCCTCACCGCCTCCGTTGGGAACCCGGTAGGGTATATTGTGCTCCCTTGTCCATCACAGCTTCCAGAAAATTATAAATCACTACCTGAAATAAATCCTCTCATGCAATTTTACAAGGACTTATCTTTTAACCCTTCATTTCATACCTAATCTTCTGTCTTTGACTTTAGTATTTTTTTTATTAAAAACTTGTCAAAATTCACTTTCCCTTATTTCATCTTTAAACCTCTATTCTTTGCCTCAGCATTTTTTATCTCTTCCGCTTTCTCTAAACAGGAGCTTCTTCTTTTTCTTATGTGGGCTAATGCCACATCTCATCCAACTAACCCTCTTCTTTCTTAACATACCTGCTTCTTCTGCCTCCTTGCTTAGTTTTTCTCATAAATTTTATGGGTATTTTCATTGACTTATGTAAACTTGCCTCTTTTCAACTTAGTCTGATTAATTTCAATGTTGACCACCTCCTGCTTGCTTGCTTTCATCCAAATTTCGTTCTTCTTTACCTCTCAAAGGTTCTTGCTTCAGTTACCTCGTTTTGAAGTGTTGTTCCATGTATGCATTTGTTTAGAAGATGTGTTTCTATATGAAAGTGGAGTATCATGTGGTGATGCTGGTTAGGCTTCACCATGCAATGCTCTCACAATACCCCAAAGATGGACCTTTGATTCACAGTAATAAATACTTTGAGGAGTCCTGGTATAGTGGCATAGAGCAGTCCGTTTTTACTAGAGGATCATATGTTAAGCATTTCAGAGTACATAGACAATAAGTAATTGACACAACTTGATAGAAATCAGACCCCAATTTATAAAAATAAAGCCGATTTTTATATTACATTAGACAACAAAATGAACGTGATCAGATTTATATACCCGGCATTATGGATTTTAGAAGAAAACATATATCACAGCAATTCACTACTGTAGAACTTGTGCATTGCGTTAAATGGGGGAAAAAGTGGCAGCGACAATAGTTCCCTTGCAGATAGATTTGCGTGAAACCCAAGAGGGGGAAAAGGTGATGTGGGTCTCTGGACTAAGCCATGACAGCCTGTTCAGTTTTTACCTGGCTCGATAAGCCCGGGTGCATTGTTGTTCTGGCAGTCCTTAGTTGTGATGCGAGGTCCCCGGGAGAGCAGTTTTTACTGCTTATGCAGTGCTGGTGGGGAATATGTTGACAACAAAGCCACTGCTGACAGTTGAAAATTTCCCTCGAGGTGCAGCATAGAGTAAAAGTAGTGGTTGCCGGACTGGCATCCAACAAGCCTTGGCAGCGGTAAGCGCAGCAAAAAGTTAATTTGATGTCTGGCGGTCCTGGGGAACATGGTAGCCACCTGAAACTTTGTTTAGGTAAGTACTGTCTTTCACTTAATGCACTAGACCATATATTTCTGTGCGATTCCTTGGAAAGCCCGATGGCCAGCAATTCTTTGGTTCCAGTACGTTGTCTTTACCAGCAGTTGGAGGGGACTTGTGCCACTAGTCAAGGGTAATCTCAGGTTCCTTCTGGCTATCACAGGGGTTCCCCTGTTTGGGAGAACCTAGCTTTGACCTAGGATGAGTCGCTGTCATGCTGTTCCATGGGTGTTACCACAGGTGCAGATTTTCCCTCTATTGGTTTGTGCAAGTCCTGTTGTCGCAGTCTTTTCTTTGTAATCTTTGATGCAAATTGGTTCAGAACTCAGGTTCTGGTGTCCGGGGTAGTCCTTAAATCCTAGTTTTAGCGGCGTTAGGGGTGTGGGTGCAAGTGGTCAATGGGCTATTAGCCCCAGTGGCTAATCCACCCCCGAGTTAGTCACATCTAGGTCACTTTTCCTACCCAGAACCCACAATTCTACCACTTTTAAAAATGACAGAAGTCTTCCCTGGCTGCACAGACTGGATAGCCCATCCTAGAGGTACGACTATCCTTCTAGGGGAGTACACCTCCTGAATCACCAATGTTCTCACCTGTCCAGGTGCAAGTGTGCTTAGGGGCAGGTTGAGAAAATCAAAAAGAACAGATGATGGACGTAATGCTGAACAAACATTCACCCCAGTCACAGATCTGGGTTTAATCCATTGTTATTTTTGTTCTCAACGAAACCCCAGTTTTGACTTGGCCATATGTAAATCAGTCTTGACCATGCTCCCCATGTGCACATTTTAGCCCAAACTTCCAAGCCAGATCCTTCCTGGACCAGAAAAAAGCATCCTAGGACCGGTTTTGGGGTTTCACCCCATATCAGCCAGGCTCGCTTGAATCCAGTGGCACATTGAGCACAGGACCCACATCTGGGCATGCCTTTCCCACTTAGGGCGACGACTGCAAAAAGAACTGATTATGGACAGAATGCTGAACAAATCAAACATTCACCCTCCAGTAAGTGATCTGGGGTTAATCCATTGTTTTTTTTTCTCGCCACGCCACCCCAGGGGGATGGCTGTTTCCTCCTTTGGCAGGCAGCCTGGTTGCATATAACAAGTGGTAGTGCCTTTGGTGTGCCACTTCACTAGCTATCCTGTCAGGGAGGGAGGTATGACCTCCTCCCCATCCAGGGTATTGTGTCCGACTCCTCGGAGAGTTCACACCTCCTGGTAGGGGGACCAATTTCTGTATTGGCATCAGTAAGTGCGTAACTGGCAGCCAGAGCACAGGAAAGGCTGAGGCACCGTGGTGGCAAACCTCTAAGTTAGCCACCTGGGTGCATGCCACATAGTCCGCGACACGAGATTCGTGTCCGGGGTAATTAGGCACGATGTTTGATACTAACCACAACATATTTACGCAGTAAGATAATGGATCTGCCACCCTCAGCTTTGCCTGGGTGCCAACCCATGGTATCCTGTGGACCGTTTATCTCTCAGAGTGTCCTTTAATGGTAAAGGCAACAATAGGGACATATAAGCTTGCTCTTACATGTTCTCATCTTTAATATAATGCACCCTGCCTCCTCTGGGCTCTGGAGGCCTTCCTTATGGGTAATTGGCATTAATTCAAATAGTTCATTGATTTTGCCTCACATGGTGAGGACAAAGTAGAGTTCAAGCAGTTTATACTGCTCCTGCAATCTGCAATGGCAGGCCTGCTGTCAGTAGTTTAATTGGATCATTCAGGGTGGCACTAAGAGTGCTTCAGGCCCTGGTGACCGCTTTAACACCCCTGTCCGGTGTACCGCTGGTACCATACACTATGGACTAGGTACTTATAGGGGTTCTTAAAGTCATTTTCCAATTGGGGTTGCCAATTCACACATATCAGTTTTAGGGAGAGAGCACTCGCACTGGGCCTGGGCAACTGGTTCCAATGCACTTTCAGAGTCCTAACCATCAGCAATGGGGCAAGAAGTGTGTGTGTGTGTGTGGGGGGGGGGGGGTTTACCATAGAAAAAGGGCAATTGCCTGCAGTTTTCTTGTGATCTTTTACTGGTTGTATTTATTGTTTTTTATAGTACTAGTAAAGTCCAGAGGTTGGCTAGTTTGCAATGAAATTTAGCAATTGGCTGTTCACTGAATGAATGGAATCAATACTGCCAGATGTGTTGCAGTTCATAATCATTTCTGAACATTAGCAGCTTCAGGTGCTTGCTGTATTTTAGAAAGTTGTCTACAGTGTGACGTAAAGGGCTTGCCTTCGATGGAAAGAAGCCTTGAACATAGTGCTGTGCCTTCAAAATGTTTAAAACGGATCAACTAAGAGTCCGTTATCATGGTTGACTTTAGGCGTCTGGTTGTAAAGGTAGGATGCTCTAAGTCAATAAAAACATTTGAATGGGAGCCAACAAATAAATAAATATTGGTGTAGGGGAATTGTTCAACATGATCATTTTAAGGATGAGGTAGGCAGCATAGATTTTCTCTTTCAAGCTCTGGTGATAAGGAAAAAGCAGTGAGCACAGGATTTTTTAGAGGGTGTATAACGCTTAACATTGTGCACTTGTGTATTTATTGGCAGATCAAGTAGAACAACTAGGTTGTGAACACTTCGAGACGTAGGTGGTGGCGGGTGATTGATGGAGACCCATCAAAGCATGAGAGCATCACCAGGCCCGAACTACTCTGAACAATTATACAATTCTTTCCATGATTGTGTATCTGTGCTACAGCTACTCTGCTTCCCAGTCTCCATTTTAATTACAACATGATTTAAACTCTATTTCCTGCTCCCTCCCTCAGTGATTGCCTTCCCTTGAATCAGTTTTATTTTCTCATACTCTTTATTTTCCTCTTCTGTTTGTAATCTTGGTGTAATTGTTTATTTTTTGCTATCTTTAGTCACAAAAACTGCCCTCTTTCAAGCTTCAAAGAAAGATCTTTTATTATTTCACTTGCCTTATGTCAGTATGACAACTTGGACACCTTCTTTAGTTGTGTTTGGAGTCTTTCCAATATGGCTGTTTGTTCCATCATAGGTTTCTACCAACCTCTTTCAGTTTTCATTTCTTTAATTTCTTTGCTAACTAACATTCTGTGTCTGGTTCCCCTTTCATTTCCTTTCTGCTATTTTTAAGTATGTTCATGACTTGCTTCTCCTTTCTATTGCTAATATAACTGTTCCTCTTTCTTCTCATTCCTTTAAATTTGCAATCCAGTTTTAGATCTCGGTTTCTCTCCATAACTGTGCAGAATCTGGTCTCTAGTCTTTCTTACTCCTAACTGCTATATGAGGAAAGGTCTACCTGTTTGATGGCTGAGATCCATTTGCTGTGTTCTTATAGATTGTGTTCCCTCTTTTCTCTGTTCCTTTCATCCTGTTGATCTTTCTTGGGTCCAACCATTGATACTGACCCCCCTACTTATTTGTAATTATTATTATTATTTTTTTTTTTTCTTTATCAAAGAGGCACATTTTAAATTACACAATTACCTTTACACAATTTACAGTAAATTGCCTATTTTCACATTTTTCATAACACCTTATACCTACTTTAAATTTAATACATCTGAACCATAAATCAATCGGTCTCATACCATTAATACAAAAAAAAAACCAAATCATTATTAAGGAGCCATTAGTTGACATGCCCCCCAGACTTTTCTCCACCCGTCCCCTAATCAGCTTCTTTGCTTCTCTTTCCATTTGCTTAAAGGCTCCCAGATTCTCCTCCCCAAGCATCTTCCTCTCCTTCCTTTCCGAGCATATATATTTTCTTCTATCTTATGGGCATACAACATGGTCGCCAACCAGTCTTGAAATTTAGGGGGGTTTTTATCTAACCAAGCCCGGGCTATTGTCAGTCTATACACTGCCATTATTACAAACAAAAATTCTGCAAATTGTACTTGATCCTGTTCAGCTACTCCTAACATAATCCAGGAAGGTGTAAGACTAATTGCAATCCCCAAAGATCTTTCTAAGAATCCCTCTATCTCCATGATCAATGAGTGTAGCTGTGGGCATGTTGCAAAGATGTGAATGCTATCAGCTTCCAACTCATTGCATCGGGGGCAATTTATGCCTGTATTCCCGCCCCATTTTGCTATTTTCTCGGGCGTATAATAGAGAAAGTATAGTGTTTTGTAATGCTGGGACTGCAGGGGGGCAGCACTTAAGATTGTGCAGCCTAAGTTTAAGGATTCAATAAATAGGTTACGATCAACCCCCATTTTGTCTGCCCACTTCGTACTATATTTCTCTAGATCGTCCTGCTTTCCTTTCACCAAGGCTGCGTAAAAAGACCTGATTGTGCAGTCCCTTGACATCGTAATTTTCTCCATTATTTCTATCTTGTTAAATCCTACTGGCCCTCCAGATTTATTCTTTAAGTAGCTTCTGATCTGTAAATACTTGAAGAAACCCCTATTACCTATACCATATGCCTCTCTCAGATCTGCGAATTGCTTGAACCCTTCCTGATCAAATAAGTCCCCTATTTGCGTAATACCACTCGCTGCCCAATCTAGCATGGTTTGATCAGCAAAAATTTCCCCCGGGAGCGATCTATTATTAAGCAACAAGACATATCTATTATATCTACCCAATTTGACTTTCTTTAAGAAAGCGTTCCATATCGTAACTGCCGCCCTAACAGTTTTAAACCTAGTTCTCTTAAAGTAGCTGTAATCTAAACATTTTAGAAAGCAATTACAGGCATTTGGCCCTAATACAACAGTATAGATCTTTGTAGACATATCTTGTATTCTTACATCATCAACATTCCCCCCAATTAGCCCTTGTATATATTGCAAGACAGTAACCATATAATATAAGCGAAAATCAGGTGCACCCCATCCCCCTTTTTCCCTAGGTAGTGTCATAAATCTATAAGCCCTCCGGGTCTTGCAGTGTGCCCAAATAAACCTGTTACAAATGGCTTCTATATTATTAAACCAGCTGGATTCGAATAGCAGGGGTATGGCCCTAAAAAACTTAGGAAAAATCATCATCTTAATAATATTTGTGCCTCCCACCAGTGATAAATGTAAGTTATTCATTTTTTCCAAATCCCTTTTTACAGTGGTCAACAAGGGGTCGAGATTGCTTTTAACGATGTTATCTATCTCTGCTGTAATTCGCACCCCTAGGTAGGTTGCTGCTTCTACCACTCTATCATCATTACATATTACCCACTAGTTTTTAACAATCTGGGTTTTGGTGCTATTCAGGCTATACCCTGAAAACTGTCCAAATCGCCCCGCTTCGGCTTCTATTGTTCTAATAGCTGCTATAGGTTGTGCAGTCAGAATAGCCACATCGTCGGCATACGCTAATGTTTTAAATCTGCATCCATTAAGAACTAGTGGCGGAATTTGATCATTAGCTTCTAGTTTCCGGATGTAGGGATCGAGATATAAAGCGAAGAGCAGGGGAGAGGATGGGCACCCCTGCCTTGTCCCTCTATGAATTTTAATTACAGTTGGTTGCCCTCTGTTAACCCTTATTTTGGCAGTCGGATTAATATACAAAGTCTGTAGGGCCTTTACAAATCCTGCCCCTATACCATTCCACCTCAGAACTTCCCATAAGTATCTCCAGGAAACCCTGTTGAATGCTTTTTCAGCATCTAAAAACAAAGCAGCCGTAGGATCTTTTAACGTGTTTGCTGCATCAAATACCGTGACTACTTGCCTAGTGTGTTGAGTCGATCCCTTTCCTGGAATGAAACCGTGCTGTGAGGGAACTACCAGTGTTTCTATTACCCTTGATAGCCTTTTTGCCAAAATTTTGGAAAACACCTTGACATCTGCGTTCATTAGCGTAATGGGGCGGTACGAGCCCGGAGCATCTATGGGTTTGCCCTTCTTAGGAATCACAATAATATCTGCACCTCCCCATGATTCTGGCACAGCCTCACCCTTTTGTGCTAATAACATCACGTTAAACATTTCTTCTAGTAGTACTGGCTGGAAAGTTCTATAAAATTCTACTGGCAACTGGTCCGGGCCAGCTGCTTTCCCAGATGGTAGATCCCCCAGGGCCTCAACCAGTTCATTCAGCTGTAGTGTATCTTCCAGGCTATTTTTGTCTTGCTCGCCTATCACCGGAGGCTCTATCTCACTTAAATAAGTTCTTATATCATCCTCATTCTCCTGGCCATCCTGTGCATAGAGTTCCGTGTAGAACTGTTTAAAGACCTCTCTAACTTGCTCAGCTTCCTTAACTATATCCCCCTGAGAGTTCTTGATTTCCTTAATATCAGCCAGTCCCTCCCTTTGCCTAGCTCGCACAGCCAGTATGTGACCTACTCGTTCACTAAGTTCATAAGCCTTTTCTTTGTTTGCCATATATTTCTCCACTGTCTTTTTCGCCATCCCATCCAGGGCTTCCGATTTAAGGGCAACTATTTTCAATAAGATCTGGTCAATGGGGGCGTGAGAAGATATGGCTGAGATAAGTGCTTCTTCTGCTTCCCTAACTAAATTAATATCTTCTTCAGCTTTTGCTTTTGATACTCTGTGTCTTAATGACAAAGCTCAGGGTTTCCCCTCTTGCGCTAGCTTTAAAAGCGTCCCACACTATCCCTGGTGTTGATGTGCCCTTATTTATCTCCCAATATTCCTTAATCCAGTTGCTCATTCTATCCTTATAACCCTGATCTTGTAGTAGTGTCCTATCAAATGTCCACTGACTCAGCTCTTTATTCCTCTTTTTGTCCAATTATTACAGTTAATACTAATGGATTGTGGTCTGATATAATCCTCGGTTCCCTATCTACCTTTGCTCTATCCATCAGGCTTCTTGAAATTAAAAAGTAGTCCAGCCTAACCAATATTTGGTGGGGGGCTGAAAAATAGGTGCTCCCATCTAGATTAGGATGACATTTTAACCATGGATCTTCTAGCGAGTTATTCCTTACCATATCTGCTAAGGCTCTGTAGGTCCTTTTTTTCCTACCTGAGTAATTCCTACCAGGATCTAAGAAGCTACTGTCTACGTCATGTATATTCAAATCCCCACATAAAATTATGGGTTCTGGCCATTGTGCTAACTCTGTGTCTAGATATTGAAAGATCTCAGGGTCGTCTCCTGTAGATCCGTAAACCGAGACCACCGTGATAGTTTCCCCTCTGAACACTAATTCAGCTATAGCCCATCTACCCCATTGATCTTCCTTCTTTCTTTTTACCTGCACATCGTATCTCTTACCTAGAATGGCCACCCCCCTCGTTTTAGTATTTTGATTAGTTTTCGCTAATACGTTAAAACCAAGCTGTTCTAGTAAATAAGCCTTAGTATCCTCAATATGGGTCTCTTGAAGACATACTAAATCCGGATTCAGCGATTTCAGATAGGCGGTAGCTTTAAGCCTTTTATTTAAATCATTTAGTCCACAAATATTTATCGAAACTATCCTACAAGTCATTATAATTCGGGTTTTTCCCTCTCCCCTTTCCTGTACTCGATTGCTTCGTTATTTCCTTACCTTCAATTTTTAATACAAAACTAATGTATACTTTATCCTTCAAGTCTTTCTTTTCTCTACTACGTGCATTGTATTGAACTTGTGCTTGTGCCCATCACCTAAGTGCCTATCTTCCTCCCCCCCTCCCTCCCCCTCCCTCCCACTGTCTCCCTCCCCTCTGGATCCCACCCCCCCTTACCACAGGCAAATAGGTCTGTCAGACCTATATGTGGTCCCTGTAGTCTGTAGAGTCGCTACTCTCTCCCACCCCGTTTCCACGACTATCAGCTGCTCTGTACACACTTAGTTGCTGTTAGTTGCTGTTAGCTTTACGGAGTTTTTGGTGGGTTAACTGTTGGGGATTTTGACGGGGTTCTAGGTCTGTTCTCTTTTCTTCTTCTGTCTAGATCTGAAATCTCTTCGAGATACTCCCCCGCTTTTATCTCTGATGTGAACATCCTTGTATACCCCTTCTTTATCACTTTCAGCCTTGCCGGGAATAACAGATAGGCTTCCGCCCCTTGCTTTTGAAAGGGAGTTATCATCTGCCTTAGCTTCCACCTTCTTTCCACAGTGACATGGCAGAAATCAGGCCTGGCAAAGAAGGTATTTCCATCAGCAGTCTTTCTAGCATCAGGTCTAGCCTTATCAATTATCTCTTGCCTTGCTAAGAAGTTCCCTAGAAAGACCAACATAGCCCGTGGTAGTGCCTTCTCTTGCCCCCCACGGCTTTTCTTTATGAAC
The DNA here is from genome assembly GCF_964261635.1 of Lissotriton helveticus. Lineage (NCBI taxonomy): Eukaryota > Metazoa > Chordata > Amphibia > Caudata > Salamandridae > Lissotriton > Lissotriton helveticus. The sequence continues at coordinate 923,202,544 of NC_136067.1, read as the reverse complement.
ATAGGATATCTATGGGCCCTCTGTACTTCGAGTTCCCACTGCCATTTTGAATCTGGAAAAGCTTCAGTCAGTATTTTTATCACATACCCTCTAGGGTCCTGGCCCTCTCGCCCTTCCTCCAGTCCCAAAAGTCTTACGTTGTTTCGCCTTTGGCGGTTTTCGAAGTCTTCCAACTTCCATTGCAAGTCCTCCACCACCTTTTCTTGTTCTGCCTTAAAAGTTTTCCAATCTGTCACCTCATCTTCCACTCTGCTAGTCCTTTCTTCCGCTTGAGTTACTCTTACTTCGACCTCTTCCTGTTTTCTGCTTACTCGTCTGATAGATGCTTGCAACTTCTTTGTGTCCCTTTTCGCTCTCCTACTTTCTGCTCTGGCCTCTGAGTGCATCTGCTTCAGTGTTCCGAATAGCATTTCCAATGTCACATTTTGCGAATTCCCTGATTCCCCATTTTCACCCTCATTTTGGTCTCTTTCCTGGTATGTCTCTGATGTAGCCGAGTAGTCCCATGACAATTTCTTGTGCATACTGCTTCTAGACCCTCTTCCATCTTTTCTGCCTCCAGCTTTCTTTCTTTTTTTTTCTAGACGTTTGATCCCTGGAGTCTTTACTTGTGTCAGAGTCTAGTGACTGATCCGTGCTGCTTCCCACTTCCTCATTTTCTGGTCCGCTAATGTCTGTAATGTCAGAGCCCTCATTGACTGAAAAGAACTCAGGTGAGCCCCCCCTGGCTCCTCTCTCATCTCTTCCTCCTCTGCCATTCTCATGGCCATATCCGGGCTCTTGCTGGTCCCTTAGGCTCTGTGTACTTCCCCAGCTTGGATCGATATGCAGTAAAGTTTTTGTGTTTAATCCTAGTTCAACATTTTTCAATGCATCTAGCATTTGGCTATTATTGCGCTTTTCCAGCTGCTCTAGCACGTTACCTTTTGCACCAGCGTCCTCCTCGCTCCCCTTTCCTCCCTCTGCGCTCTGCTCCGCTTGTTGCGTGCTATTTCCCGCAGCCTTCCACGGTTGCCCAGCAACCGGGCCCTCGACGCTTGCGTCCTCGCGGTTTGCTGTTTCTCCGTCATCCGCGTTGAGCCCGGCTGCCAGACTCGTAGATCCCGTCTCAATCTGCTTCGGTAATGGAACTTCTCTCGCTACGCTGGGCTGCTGGAGATCGGGTGCCTGCACTTGGGTCAGCGGGAGAATCTTCGTTGTAAATGATTCCGGTAAGGTAGATTGCCGCAGTTGTTCCTTTGTTGACAGTGCTTGAGCTCGCTGGCTTTTTGCTTCCGTGTCCAGGACTACCTCCCTCGCAGCTTTGCTCGCCGCGAGACGAGTCTCTGGCTTTGCTTCGACCTTCTTCTCCTGTTTGTCTGTTTTTTTAAGCAAAGTACTTTTAACAGACCGGCTAATCTGTTCCATCTGTTTCTTAACAGTAGTGGCTGGCATCTTTGGGATCGCGCCTTCTCTCACTGCTGGGCCTTTGATCGGCCCTGATAGTTTATCCTTGTCCTTGTCCATTTTGCTTTTCTGTGACATTTTGTGGGTTGGTTTAGTAACAGTTATTACTTTCCTCCAATAGTCAAGAAAGGCTGCCCCAGTGTTAGCAGAGGTTACCCAGTAGAAGCCTGCAGTAAAGCGGGACAGCAAATCAGCCAGCATCCACATCCCCGTATCTCCGTATATATCAGTCCATTTCCATACTAAGGTGGGAGAGAGGAGAACTAGCGACTTCCCTCTACAGAGCTACAGCGGCCATCTTGCCTCCGCCCACTCTGTCCATATTACACTTATTTGTAATTATTTTCTTATGTACTGACTTTAGCAAATATGTACAGCCCAAACCTACACTCTCACACAACTGGCCTTCATTTCATCGTAGGATTGGTGCATTAGGAGTAAAGGTGCTTCCTTTGGGCTTGTTCTCTGCACTACATGTTCCCACTGGCGTTCGAATGATGCCTCACTTGAGGTTATTGGTACTCGCCCCTTAAATTACCTCTACCACTGGAAGCTAAAGCGGCTTCACCACTAGCATGACCTGAAATCCTTAGTAGATTTCTCTGAGATCTAAATGTTCACTGGTCTGTTAGGTTTGGAAGTCGGGAGCACTCTATATGAAGTAGATGGAGCTCGCTGAATCTGTTTCTAGATAACTTCCATGTGGTTTGGGCCTTGATTCGGAAAAGCTTGCAATCTGCATTATACTTTACCACTTGCAGAGACCCGGAGGTAATTAGTGTTGGTCAGTTTTTCCATGTCCTGCATGTAGGAAGCTGGCTCTTTATATAGTGGACCAAAACAAGATGCACTGTGTAAAGAGTCCAGGCAACCCTTATTGGTTTAGAGGAAATAATTATAACACTAAATGCCCTCTTTTGTGGTAGTGTGGGAGAGCAGTTTAGGCTAGGGTAGTGCTAAGCATTTGTTGTACTCACAGAGGCGATAATTGAGACACGCACTTGAGAATAAATCCAAGACCAGTTTAGAAAAATAGCCTGTATATTTATATAAATGTTGATACGAAGAACTTTGTTATCAAGTACGTACTTTTTTTAAATATGAATTTTTACAGGTAAGTAAATAGTTCACTTAAATGCATCTTTGCACAGCAATGCTACCCTATGGGATAAAAGGTATTTGTTGCGTATAGTTATTTGGGATCAGTTTTTGGGGGTCTTGTTTAGGACTTAAGGTCATAGGGGGTCATGGTCCAAAGAACCACCACCAGCAGTTACTAGTTACCTGTCCTGGGACATCCAGGTGCAGAGGCGCTGGCTGGGTTACTAGCTGTGCATGCTACGCCAGTGGAAAGAAGGGGGGCCACCTAGAAATAGGTTGCAGAGGGGGCTAAGCCACAAGGGACATGGGGTCACAGGCGGTTCATTGGCGCATGGCTGTGGCACTCCTGTGCGGGGTGGAAATGTCGACTGGGCTCTGTGTGTTCTAGGGCCTTAGCCAGTTGTGGGTTCAAAATCAGGACAGCTGGGACTCTCTGGAAATGGGTCTCTGCGGTGCTGATGTCCCTCGATGGCTGCTCGGTGCAGTAGGAGTCTGGATTGGACTTTCACTTGCTCTATTTGCTGCAAGAGCTCCGGTACCCTGAGTATTGGTCCTGTGTTGCTCCGGTTTGTCCTGGTATCACCTCACTTGGTGGGGAAGCAGATCTGACCTTCATGGGCTGAGGGTCCTCTTCTTGGGAGGCTGCTGCGTCGGGCTGGCCAGGGAGCAGCAACAACATGCAAAAATAGAAGAGCTCAGTCTGTAACAGTGCCTTAATTTTGGTGAGATCAACATCAGAGGATAATTCTTTCCACCCAGAATCAAATAAAGGCGTAGGCATACCTATCACTAAAGACTCTGCTGAATGAGATACAGAATCCCATTGAGCCAGTACGGATGCATCAGCTAACAGAAGATCTGTCTGGGTGGCTACATCAGATATACCACACCGTTGACCCCTCCTGTTTTTTTTACACTTTATAATTGCCTTGTTCCCTTCAGTTTGGGAGTTGACAGCCTTTCCTATGTGCACCAATTCATCATTTGTGCAAAGGCCCAAGGGGTCTAGACATCATATCCAGGGGTACATCATCCACATGCACAGAGCTATTACCAGAATTTAGAGACAATCTCTTCTCTTTAAGTACAAGTTTCGTGGTTATGACCCGCAATGCCCTTCCCAGCATCCAATCTATCGAAGTACACTTTAATGGGGAAGCAGGGTCAAGTAAAGCACCAGACGCCTGCCTTTTCACCATGGTGGGGGACAATACGCAGTAACAGCAGGAGACCAGTGCTAACCAACTCTAATTAGGGAACATGCCTCAGTTCACCTATATTGAATGGAGAAGAGCAATAATAAACAGAGAAGCAAAGCTGTAAAAGGCCAACCAAGAGAAAATGGCTCCTTTTAATGTCTCTTTGGAGTGTTTAGGCCGAGGAACCAATTGACATCAAAAACATCAAGTCTTGGGAGAGGGCTAATAGACCCTCACCACTGCTCCCTAGTTGCGAATAAAGCAGAGATAGGCAGAGACATAAACAAATGAACTACCGCCCTCTTAAAGGACAGATTAAACATATAATAGTCCATTAACAAAAGGTGAGGGACTCCACGTTTGCCCCGCCAGTCCAGAATCCGAGACCTTCATTGCATAGATGTAGACACCACCCCAACTGATCTCTAGTAGGTATTCTTTCGGGGATGGGATGCATAAAAAGTACCTGGGTGAAATGAAAGGCAGCCTAAAGGTCCAAGGAGCACCTCGCCGCAGGGTCAGGGGAATGACCCTGCCCTGCCTCTTCGTGGGGCCAACCTGTGCAGGACAGGTCCGCCCTTGGCCCTGGCTTCGCACCCACGCATCCTGTGCTTCAGGAGTGTGTGATGCGCTATAAGAGCTGGAGGTGATACCTCCTTACGCTGTTGGTTGTTGGCGCTTCCTGGCGTGGGAAACTAGGTGTCCTGCGACTTGGTGTCCCCTTCCAAATGAAGTGGGTAGTTTTTGCTAAAGATCAACACAAGTATTGATATACATTTTTTATTAACTAATGTAGAAGTTTTTCTGGATATGTTCTGGATCTTGGTTAACATACTAGTGGTTTCTGATAAAAAATGTATTTGCCTGTATCTTTCAAAGATTGGAAATTATGTTGAATTTTGTGACATGCCACTTTATCCTTTGGATCTAGTCATTGTACTAATGTGTTTTATATGGTCAAAAAGCTTCCTATACAGTTAAGTATTTATTAGCCATATATTGACAAGATCTGTGTTTGTGGAAATGGATGTATTAATCTAAATTCTATTTGTTTTTTGTCTTGAAACAGTGCCAAAGCTGACCAGCCCAATAATCCATGAGTTCAAGTTGATGACCTCAGAACAATAACAGTATACAACTTTTAGAGTGACTGTAGCGAGCGGAAGTGGCCGTTTTTATTTTTTATTTTATTTTTTCACAACTGCCAATTTTATTCCCTAGGTTTGGCATGGACCGTATTTATTTTCAAACGGTATAGATTGTTTGGCAGGCATTCTGAGTTCTCCAATTATGAAGCCTAAATTCCTATCTTCACCCTACTTTGTGATAGTATTTAAGATGGATGTGCATTATTATGTTACATGTCTAAAACAGATCTATTAAAGTAATTTTCCTTTATTGACCGCTTTTTGTAATTTTATCCATTAAAAAAATGCCACCTTGGCAGCTTTGTCTGTTATTCTGAGATGAGCGGTGCTTGCTGCAGAATCTGCTACTGACTTTAGGCGACTTGGTGTAACAAATAAAATCAATTATTTTCACATAACAGTAATGGTAGATCACTGACTGCTGCCTACAAGAGTAGCTGCCCCCTAGCATTCTTTGATGGAGACCCATTCTGAACAGTAACTTCTGCACATCAGTATTACTGAGGCTGATGGGGTGGGAACCAAGCTGGAGCTGCTTTGCCATAGTAGATAGCTCACAAAAGGAAGAACAGGGTATTTAACTGCAAAAATTAAAGCACCCTGGAACATGTATCCATTCTTGATGCATTATATTGTCTGCCAGACCTCCTGCAGCACTATGCCCATATCTACACTAGTCATTTAATGAACTTCCCTATTCCTGATTTCACTTTGTATTCACTATTACACTGATCACATTTCTCTCTCTATCAGTTCCATAATGCGGAATATGTGGATGATATTCAACCTATTTAGCGCTCTCCCCAGTCGTCAATCCTGTACCCATTATGAGTTGTTACTGGTTTCCTTTGTGATGGGGTCTTGGGGATTTGGTAAGACTTATGGTCCACTTCCACACTTTTTTAATCACACATTTTTCATGAATGCAGTAAAATAGAAACAACTGGCATATTTATGAATATAAAATAGTAAGGCTTCAATGTATGTAATTGTGACTACAGCTAGAAAGTGTTGTGACTGCTGTCTCTGTTACGTGCCTTTGTCTCCAACAGGGTTCCAATTGCAGTGTTCTATGGGTTTATGCTGAATGTTCTTATCTTTTTCGTTTGATTGTTTTGTACTGAGGAAGAAGTTAGTAACACCTTCCCCTGTCTCCGCTTTGATTGTTGCCGTTCTTTCTCTTAAACTCTAGCCGATCTGAGAAGTTGACAGTGTGTGCCCAACATGGCGTCTGAAAGTGTTATTGACTCTCCATCAGGCGTGTAGCTAGGCATCTGCCACCCGTGGCAGACCCTGCCTTTTGTTGCCGCACGCTGTGCTGAAAAGCGGGGGGTTTGGGGGGAGGGGGAGGGGAGGGGTGGGTGCTGGCGAAGATTTTTCAAAACACCGCCCCCTCCACCCGCCCCATTGCTATGCCACTACTCTCCATTTAAAACCAATAAATGGCTGATGCGTAGGATCGGGACTACGTCCTCATAAGACTAAGTCCCCTGCGTCAGTTAATAAAACCATCACAAGCTAAGTCAATACCATAGAGGTTTATTCAAATATGGATCATTAAAGAAAACAAAAATGTGTTAAGCAAATCAATGGGAAATCGGCGTTTATAACAAGTCAAACCCGGATAATTCAAGACAATCAACATAAAGTCTCTCTCCAAAGTTAGCAAACAGCCAGAACTAAAGTATAGTTCAGCAAGTTGACTGACAGTGGTTTTTTGTCAATTTTTTTGAGGCAGACTATAAGTATAGCTCAACCGATAGACCAGTGCTGAGTCTGCACAGTTTGAAAGGCAAAGGACCTCTCAGTATAGATCAATAGACTAAGATAGGGTCTGCTCAGAGAATGTCTGGCACATATCCCAATAACATCCTCTTTTATTTGGTTTTAGGCAGAAATGCCATGCACTCGTCATGATGTGAAATTACATAACAGGGCTAGATTAACAAAGATGCATCTGATTTAATCAATGACTATTAAAACACAGGGTACATAAAATTAGTTACTTCTAGTACACCCTTTTTTTGCATATAATGGTTTACGTGCAAAGGAAATGGCAGCACATTTATGTAACATAACAAACAACACGTTCAGAGCATGGTTTATTTGTGGAGTCTCAAAAAGCGCAGCAGCGGACACTAAGATGCCGCACCCAACATTCAATTCCGAAATAAGTCCTCAATGTTTTGTGCTGCCAACCCCAACGCCAGCTGCTTTTTGGCGTTGCTGTGTTTCCAGATCATAAAGAATCGTTGATTCAATTTTATGGTGGCGCACCAAAAAAAGTCCAGATAGAGAGTATCGTTTGTATATGTAGAAAATGTTCTTTATTTTTAGCTCTTTTCTCTTAAAATACAGGTCACCAGACAGTTTTACAAAACGAATCAGCCAACGCGTTTCACTCCTTTTCCTGGAGTTTCATCAGGGCTGAAAACAAAAAAACAAAAACTAACATAAATTTCAAAAAAAAAATACAATAATTTTTACAAAATGACATCTAACAGCTATAGGCGCACCAAGAAGATATTTTTGTTTTTTAGACTTTTTGAAAGACTCTCGAAAAGACTTAACTGTTAAGATTGTGTACAAAAATCACCAAAGAGATTTCTGTAACTATTGAGCACTATTTACACGTGTTAAAAATACACAATATACAATGGACACATTGAGGTTCTCTAAAGTTTCCGTCATAGGATAAGTTTTCACGAAAGGGGGCAAAAAATCCCTATTTATGGAAACGTACAAGTCCGTAGAGGCCTACCAGGTCCCTAACCATACACATTAATTACAGAAATTAAAATAAAGTTCAGAACCGTCCAATTTACATATGCTAAAACATAACATTTACACATAGCACACAAATTTCAACACTTTACAAACAATTGTACATTTCTCATATATAGAAGTCGATATGAAAACATGATCCAAATGTCTTATTCCACATTTTTCATCAAGAAACAGAACAACAGGTATGATAGCTCAGAAGAGTTGAACTGCCCATGGCACCTAGCTCTCACATGAAGGGGTTAGATTTATTTATTCATTTCTGATTTGTCATGGCGGTTGCTGGGGAGATTATTATCATGCATTTATGGCATATAAAGGTCCTTACTTAGTTCTGTGTGATTAAAAGAGCCCCATTTGATCCAGGACCTGTTACCCACTGGGTGATATTGTAGGATCACTTATAACTCTTACCAGTTGTATGTGTTCTCTTTGTTCCTTTCTTCTCTTTTATAGAGGGAAAATTTGGCCCAGTCTGGTTATATTTCTTGTTTGTCCCTTTTCTACTCCTGTCCGTTCCGTCCGTTCTAGTGGTTCTCAGGTTGTTCTAAATTGAGAATTGGAAAAGAGACTATTGAATCAACCCTCCGAGTATAAAAGGGATTTCTTAATTCGTTAACATGATTTCTTATGAATACCTGTCATGCGGGGCAATATTAGCTTCCCACAGTTGATTCAAATTCCCACTTTCTAGCAATTGTTGTAGTGGTGTCCTCTTCTAAGTATGGAGAAATTGGTCGTGATAAACCTAAATGAACAAGAGATCAACAGAATCCATTATGTGATCTCAAACATAATTTGTTAAACAAACAGACACATTTTTATTAAAAAATGTGTGGGTTGCAGTGCAGCTAAAATTTAGGGTCCCGTCTACCCAGCCATCTGTTTGCACGATTCCCCCTTCTATTCCAGAGTATTTAGCTTATATTTCAAAGCTTACTAGGTAAACCCGTTTTAATAAGAGCATATATAGCGCTCACACGAGGGCATAACAATATTGCCAAGCGTACAAGTAATCTATATTTGCGCACATTTGCGCACTACATCCTGGTAAAACTCCCATATTTAATAGTAATTTCCTAACATGACCCCCAACAAAGCATCAATCAAATATACTCCTGCTGTATTTCCCCTCTTCTCAACATAATTCATGATTACATTTTCAGACAAGAGTAATTTTTAGAGTAAGACCGCAGGAATATCGAGCATAAGTGTAGAGGCAGGTCATTGTTACTACAGGCATTACCTGTTCAAGTTAGCGCTATTTCCCCTTCCACTTAAAGTCTACTTCTCATATATAGGGCGAGTTCACAAGGTGGCCCCCAGTAGAAAATCACACCGGCTCCTCCCCACGCACTTAGTCTAACCTCCATGAATTCGATGTTTCGTAATCCAACCCCGAACTGGCTCCTAGTGTAGTTTCCCACCGGCTCCTTACCTATTTCGGACGAGTGTTCTCTTAGCGAAGTATCGGCATGGATGGTCCCATTCTGAGGCTGCCATGTCGAGACGCTCTTTATATCCTGTTTTTACATGCACCAATTGGGCTGTAACGTATTTCACCTGAGGACAATTGTAAGCCCTCCTGTGTCATTACATGTATCGGCGGTCGCCATCTTGGAGTTGGCAAGCGATCGCATAAAGATATGGGAGATTAGTTTCCAATATGTTTTAAAATTCAATATATATAGCCAAGTTTTAATCCAGGATGTAAGTCTTGTCTTTTTGTGCACCTCTCCGCCAATAAAATTTATTTCATCCTACTCCGCAGTTTCTTCGTGGTTCTGAGCATATCACGTGGTTGCTCCTCGCGCTTATTTGTTAATAAGCGCCATCTTTGAATGGTTTTATATATTATTATTTGGAGCCAAAGAACCCTGATATCTATACAGTGTGCTCGCATATGATTCCTAGAGCCGATTTTAAGTCATAGTTGTCTATGTGAGACACTATATGCATTATACTAATTGCTCACACTTACATAAAAAAATATATAGTAATTAGAAGTTAGTAATGGCCATTGCGGGGGTAGGACGATTTATTTGTTGTTTGCTAGTCAATCTTATTGGTATTTGTCAAATTTCAAGTGTGCCCAAATGTACAGCATTAATGTACACACCTGAACCGATTAGTGCGATTGTTATACCCTCCTTTGGTGCATTATGGAATCTATATTTTCAGTATTTTTATTTTTATTTAGGGTATTTTTGGATCATTGCTTAGTTCATAAAATCTTTTTTGTATATGATTTAAAAGCCATAGTGCACAAATAATCTTTTCCTTTAACCAATTTGATTGTGAAAGTTCATATTGAATGGGTAACAATAGATGGGAGACAAAACAGAGGGAAAGTGACAATTGGTAGCGGGGAAATTAGTATCATGCATGGATATGCAGATTTTACAGGAACAGGGATGGAAAAATCTGACATCCAAAATTAACACATATTATGGTCCATCTGCAATTCTATTTTCCCCTACCATAGTCATGCATATTCTCAGATTACATTAAGAAGTGGTGCATTTCGTCATCTAAGTTCATCCCATACTTAATACATTGTAATTTATAAATCCATTTTGCCTCCCGCTGTCTTAGCACCAGCTCACGATTTCCCCCTCTTGGGTGCTGTTGTATTTGCTCTAGACCATGGAACCAGAATTCAGGTTTGCCCCCATGTTTTTCCAAGAAATGTTGGGAGTGAGCATATTTTGCATCTCTATTCAGAATAGCTCTCCTGTGCTCTTGAATTCTTGTCCTCAAATTTCGTTTAGAGCTGCCTACATAAATTAAACCGCATGTGCAGCCCAAAATATATACTACATAGGTAGTAGCACAATTTATAAAGGACAAGATGTCATATTTCCGTGAGCCATTGTAAGTGAACTGTTTGATCTTATCACGTCCATATTCGCAGATGTTACAGTCCCTACATACAAAGAAGCCCCTTGGTTTTTCCGTCAGCCAGTTAGAGCTATTGTCCTTAGAGGGTTTCAAATAGCTGGGACATAGATCGTTACGTAGGGTTCTACCCCTACGGTAAGTTACAGAGGGTTTAGTCATTATGTGGGATTGCAATCCCGGAATCTCCTTGAGGAGGTGCCAGTTGTTTTTCAGAATTTTGAAGATGTTACTATTGTGTTTGGTGTATTTAGTTATGAATCTATTCCCCACATTTGAGTGAAGAACTATTGAAGGATTGGGAAACTAATCTAGAGGGTGCTTCATGTGTCATGATGCAAATTTTGATAAAACATGCGGAAGAGAAGGGGGCAAAATTATTGAATGAGATAGAAAGTGTAGTTAAAGAGATTGAGGCCTGTGGGAACACTGATCTGATTGAAAAAAATTACGAAATTCTGAAAAAGGTTATTAATAACTATCAGAACTATTTAAAGGATAAAAAATTGAGAAAAATTAAGAGAGACGATAAAGATTATTGTGATGGTCGAATCTATACATTCGCAAAAAAATTCGACAACATCACAGTGGATGAAACAAACAAAAAAAGAATGAGGGAAGAAAGTGAGGAATTAAAATCAGCAAGTAGCACCTCCCTCTCTTCAATGGAAAGTAGTTCCTCAACAACAATCTCAGGTGGACTCCCTTTAGAAATAGGCCCCTCCACCTTTCAGATAGAGATGGCGAAACTAAGAATGAGTGGAAATCAGGCCAAAAAAACACAACACCAAAAAAGACAAGGAGAGGGGGCAGGAGGCACAAAAGGGGCAACTGGGGAGCAGGGCGAAGAGCAGGTGAGGAGATCAGAGAGAGCCAAGAACAAACCCAAAGATCAGGCGAAACATTAAATTACCCTGTGGGGAGCACAATGGTAGAGGTAGAGAACCAGTCAGAACTAAGAGTAATCAACTTATCAGACAGAATCTTGGACACTGATGAAAATACACTTTTATGTAAAGGTTTGGGGTTTTGTCCTACTCAGGATGGTGATTTCTTTGATGTACATGTGGACCTATTTAGATTCACGAGACAACTAAAATTAAAAGAATTTTTCAGCAACAAACCAATGTGTAATTTGATATCTGTGGATCAAGGTGAATTGGTGGAACCTGTGAGTATGTCTATTGCTGAGATTAAGAGCTTACAATGTTTATCTACCTTAAATGAGGAAAAGGAGGTTGACTTAAACACCGTTCTTTTTGAACATCATATCTCTGAAAATGTATCTGGGGATAGTGGGTTACATCCCAATTCAAGGTTTCTCCCTAGCACATACCATCACAATATTGACATATTCAACGAAAGAGTCAGTGCTAGTCTATACAAACTCGAAAGGGAAAGTAGGGACCAACGATATAAGAACCCCAACCTCACAAAGGGAGAAAGAGCAGCCCTTGTCTCCCATCTATTGTTACCCATTCAATATGAACTTTCACAATCAAATTGGTTAAAGGAAAAGATTATTTGTGCACTATGGCTTTTAAATCATATACAAAAAAGATTTTATGAACTAAGCAATGATCCAAAAATACCCTAAATAAAAATAAAAATACTGAAAATATAGATTCCATAATGCACCAAAGGAGGGTATAACAATCGCACTAATCGGTTCAGGTGTGTACATTAATGCTGTACATTTGGGCACACCTGAAATTTGACAAATACCAATAAGATTGACTAGCAAACAACAAATAAATCGTCCTACCCCCGCAATGGCCATTACTAACTTCTAATTACTATATATTTTTTTATGTAAGTGTGAGCAATTAGTATAATGCATATAGTGTCTCACATAGACAACTATGACTTAAAATCGGCTCTAGGAATCATATGCGAGCACACTGTATAGATATCAGGGTTCTTTGGCTCCAAATAATAATATATAAAACCATTCAAAGATGGCGCTTATTAACAAATAAGCGCGAGGAGCAACCACGTGATATGCTCAGAACCACGAAGAAACTGCGGAGTAGGATGAAATAAATTTTATTGGCGGAGAGGTGCACAAAAAGACAAGACTTACATCCTGGATTAAAACTTGGCTATATATATTGAATTTTAAAACATATTGGAAACTAATCTCCCATATCTTTATGCGATCGCTTGCCAACTCCAAGATGGCGACCGCCGATACATGTAATGACACAGGAGGGCTTACAATTGTCCTCAGGTGAAATACGTTACAGCCCAATTGGTGCATGTAAAAACAGGATATAAAGAGCGTCTCGACATGGCAGCCTCAGAATGGGACCATCCATGCCGATACTTCGCTAAGAGAACACTCGTCCGAAATAGGTAAGGAGCCGGTGGGAAACTACACTAGGAGCCAGTTCGGGGTTGGATTACGAAACATCGAATTCATGGAGGTTAGACTAAGTGCGTGGGGAGGAGCCGGTGTGATTTTCTACTGGGGGCCACCTTGTGAACTCGCCCTATATATGAGAAGTAGACTTTAAGTGGAAGGGGAAATAGCGCTAACTTGAACAGGTAATGCCTGTAGTAACAATGACCTGCCTCTACACTTATGCTCGATATTCCTGCGGTCTTACTCTAAAAATTACTCTTGTCTGAAAATGTAATCATGAATTATGTTGAGAAGAGGGGAAATACAGCAGGAGTATATTTGATTGATGCTTTGTTGGGGGTCATGTTAGGAAATTACTATTAAATATGGGAGTTTTACCAGGATGTAGTGCGCAAATGTGCGCAAATATAGATTACTTGTACGCTTGGCAATATTGTTATGCCCTCGTGTGAGCGCTATATATGCTCTTATTAAAATGGGTTTACCTAGTAAGCTTTGAAATATAAGCTAAATACTCTGGAATAGAAGGGGGAATCGTGCAAACAGATGGCTGGGTAGACGGGACCCTAAATTTTAGCTGCACTGCAACCCACACATTTTTTAATAAAAATGTGTCTGTTTGTTTAACAAATTATGTTTGAGATCACATAATGGATTCTGTTGATCTCTTGTTCATTTAGGTTTATCACAACCAATTTCTCCATACTTAGAAGAGGACACCACTACAACAATTGCTAGAAAGTGGGAATTTGAATCAACTGTGGGAAGCTAATATTGCCCCGCATGACAGGTATTCATAAGAAATCATGTTAACGAATTAAGAAATCCCTTTTATACTCGGAGGGTTGATTTAATAGTCTCTTTTCCAATTCTCAATTTAGAACAACCTGAGAACCACTAGAACGGACGGAACGGACAGGAGTAGAAAAGGGACAAACAAGAAATATAACCAGACTGGGCCAAATTTTCCCTCTATAAAAGAGAAGAAAGGAACAAAGAGAACACATACAACTGGTAAGAGTTATAAGTGATCCTACAATATCACCCAGTGGGTAACAGGTCCTGGATCAAATGGGGCTCTTTTAATCACACAGAACTAAGTAAGGACCTTTATATGCCATAAATGCATGATAATAATCTCCCCAGCAACCGCCATGACAAATCAGAAATGAATAAATAAATCTAACCCCTTCATGTGAGAGCTAGGTGCCATGGGCAGTTCAACTCTTCTGAGCTATCATACCTGTTGTTCTGTTTCTTGATGAAAAATGTGGAATAAGACATTTGGATCATGTTTTCATATCGACTTCTATATATGAGAAATGTACAATTGTTTGTAAAAGTAAAGTGTTGAAATTTGTGTGCTATGTGTAAATGTTATGTTTTAGCATATGTAAATTGGACGGTTCTGAACTTTATTTTAATTTCTGTAATTAATGTGTATGGTTAGGGACCTGGTAGGCCTCTACGGACTTGTACGTTTCCATAAATAGGGATTTTTTGCCCCCTTTCGTGAAAACTTATCCTATGACGGAAACTTTAGAGAACCTCAATGTGTCCATTGTATATTGTGTATTTTTAACACGTGTAAATAGTGCTCAATAGTTACAGAAATCTCTTTGGTGATTTTTGTACACAATCTTAACAGTTAAGTCTTTTCGAGAGTCTTTCAAAAAGTCTAAAAAACAAAAATATCTTCTTGGTGCGCCTATAGCTGTTAGATGTCATTTTGTAAAAATTATTGTATTTTTTTTTTTAAATTTATGTTAGTTTTTGTTTTTTTGTTTTCAGCCCTGATGAAACTCCAGGAAAAGGAGTGAAACGCGTTGGCTGATTCGTTTTGTAAAACTGTCTGGTGACCTGTATTTTAAGAGAAAAGAGCTAAAAATAAAGAACATTTTCTACATATACAAACGATACTCTCTATCTGGACTTTTTTTGGTGCGCCACCATAAAATTGAATCAATGGTTTATTTGTGGGGAGGCAATTTATACAACATTATTTGATCAACAGACCGACATTGTGGAGAGAGCTTTATTTAACTTATTTTTCTGAACTGGAAAAGCACACAGAGACTTGCACATGGCAAAGTTTGTTAACATAAAATAAAGTTTCACATTTCTGGCTGAAAAAATTGAATGGTTGTCTATGCAAACTGTCTGATGCCTTGCCATGTTAACTGCGACCAAATTATGGTAATTTAAACGCATCTAAACTACTCATTAATTTCTAATTGTTAAAAACACTCATACAGTGCTGTCTTCCAACACAGCCAAGCAGAGGGAGGTGTCACCAAGCGAAACCCCCACAAGCAGAGGGAAGTGAAACACCTATAGCCAGATGGGGTAATGCTCTTTTTGGGGTATGTTTTCTTTACACCAAGGAAACTAAGGAAACAAAACATCTAGGTGATTTCATTTGATCTCTTGTGCATGTAAAGCAGAGAAGTGGTGATGCGCACACCACTTTTGCAGAATGGTGTGCATGTTAAGGAATCACACAAATGACATTTTGTTCCAACTTGTTTTATGTGATTAATTGTAGTCTTCTAGTGCATGGGGTGTCTTCAGGCAGTTTGCTCTCCTGCACATCGATCAGTAAGGTTGTATTCTGCAAACATTTTCCAGATTAGTAAGTGCCCCATGGTGATGTCCGTACTTCAAATTATAGGTGCACTACAGTAAGTTTCATGCCTTTTTTATTTACATTTCAATGTTTTTCTATTACTGCATTACTGTGTCTGATGCATGTTAATGCTGGAACTTTGCGCTTAACTTTAGCAACTCTTCGGACGGGTACTTCTATTTGTAGATTCCATACCTTGTACATATTCTCCAGGCGTGTGACCGGATCCAGAAACTTCAAAACAGTACTCCAACATCATCCCTGCCATCGGGAGCATCACGCTGGGGACTATAGACAACTCATACAAGCCCCCCCCCAAAATCCTAGAAATCTTTCAACCTCATTCAGGGAGAAGAGATAGTCAAACTGATCTCCACCTCCAATCCCTCATCTCATGTCCTGGATCCTCTACCTCCACAAATGACCAAAAACCTGGAACTCTCCTTAGCCCCGCTCTGGTGCAAGATCATAAACTGCTCCCTGAGAACCGGATTCATTCCAGTCGGCCTCAAAGTCGGTCAAGTCACGCCACTGCTAAAAAAACAACAACAAAAACAGGCCTAGACACAACAGATCTGATTAACTTCAGACCTGTCCCTAACTTACCTCTTCTATCCAAAATCCTGAGAAGATGCGTGCTCCTTCAACTAACACAGCACATGGATAGCATCAACAATCTTGACGCACACCAATCGGGTTTCAGAAAATGCTGCAGTACTGAAACCGCCATCTTCAACGTCATTGATGATAACCGCAAATCACTTGATGCGGACCAATGGAGCTTACTCATTCTCCTAGACCCATCAGCAGCTTTCGACACGGTCAAACACAAACTTCTCCCCAAGGTCCTGCAAGAAAGAGCAGGTCTAGAGGAAGTGGTCCTACACTGGTTCTACTCTTTCCTTCACAACCGCACCCAACGAATAAAAAACAAAAACTTTGTGTCCGACCTACACCCCGTCAGCAGGGGTGTCCCCCAAGGTACAGTCCTCTCCCCACAACTTTTCAACATCTACATGGAACCCCTCAACACCCTACTAAAAAAAACAACATTCCCTTCCGTCTGTATGCTGACGACACTCAGATTTATCTGGAAATCTCCTCCTTCGATGACATTCAGAGACTCAATAACACGCTAAAAGAAGTCCCAACACTGGCTCTCAAGTAACCACCTAAAACTCAACCAAGACAAAACGGAAATACTCCTTATCTCCAACAAAGAAGAGAACCCCCAAATTGCGGAATGGCTAAAAGCTATTGATGCTCTCAAAGGTAACCTCACCCTAGCAGACTCAGAAATTCACTAGGCATCACACTTGACCCGAAATTTTACATAACCAAACACATTAAGAACTCCGCCTTCCTTAACCTAAAGCTACAGAACAAAATAAAACCTTTCATCCCGTCCAAAGACCTCAAACAAGCTACCCAAGCAGTGGTGCTGTCCAGACTAGGCTATGGGGTCGCAGTCCTCTCTGGTACAGCAAAACCACACCTTGCTCCCTTCAAAACAGCTCATAATGTAGCAGCCGAGAACTAAGATGGCTCCCAGTTGAATTGCGGGCTAGCTTCAGAACAGCCTGCCTCACGCACAGAGCCTTACACACACACAGGCAAACCTGAATACCTGGCTTCCAAACTCAAAAAACTGCAACACACTCAAATTCTGGAACTCCTATCTCCCCCCTCCCCCCCATTAGAACTATCCCCTCCTTTTCAAAATTCAAAAGACCGCTCAAAGACCTTTTCCTAGATCATTCACTAGCGAATTGACAGGAGCCACCAAAGTGCTGGAGCCTTACTCCCTAGAAGAGGAGCACTGCAGAAGCCAACAGCTTTCTTCTAAGACATTCCAAGACCTCTGTGCCCCAAGGTCACACAACGAGCTGGAACGCTCAGTTCAGGATTTATACTATTACTGTATTATGTGATTTTCTTTGTAGTACGACAGTTGTTAAGAGCTCCAATACCCACTGGTCTGGCCAGCGCCATATAAAACTCCTTAATAAATAAATACTCCTGTGCGCAAGTAGATGTTGTTGTGTGGCTTCCCACTGATGGGAAGTGACAAGCAGATCTGCATATAAGTACCATCTATGTGCTATGTCTTTTCCTGTCTCTGCATCTTCTGAGGCTGATCCAGAGCTGCTCCTTAGTCCTTTAAAGTCTCTTTAAAACATTTTTCACTATAATTAACCAGTGTGCAAGGAAAAATATCACCTACCAAGATGACAGGGTTCCGGCTGTATAGGGAGTGTCGCAAACAGATGTCTGTGACAGATATCTGTGACAGACCCTCACAAAGTATGTCTGTGGTGCCTGGTAGTTAGTGCACCATTGCAGGGCCTGTGAAGACTGCTCTCAGATTAATCCGAAGGCCATACCACAAAATAAAACTGTCCACAAATATCAGAAGACTCCACGCCATGACTGGTCAAAGTCGAAAGAAAGATCTCACTCTCAAAGTTGTTCCCACAGCAGATCGTCAATCCAGCCAAAGTCATTGGGTAAGCCCAATAAGCAGCATAAGAAATCCAAGGGATAATTGCCCCCCTTCTTGTCACTTGCAAACTCCATACAGGGAGTGAGTGCGTAACTTGCCAACCCATTTCGCTCCTGATCTCCATTGGAACTGATCCTGAGCCTAGTCCAATATATACCCCGAAGGTCAAGGTCTGTTGACAACAATGCAACAAGGTGAGGCCTTTAGGGAGACTATCTTCAAATTTTCTGCACTCTACTCGTTCCCTCTGGTGTGCCTTCGGTCCCCAAGGATCCATAGGGCTCTCCATTTGGACGTCTGCCGGCAAGTCCGCCCTTGTGTCTATACCCCTCGAACCCTATTCTGGTTCAGCGCTGACCTGTGTTCTAGTGCCACCAACTGCACTATTCCCTTCACATTGATGCAGATACTGTAGGATGATTCATAAGCCATTAAGCTTTCAGACTCCAAACAGAATCCCCCTTGACTGAGATAGCACCCTAATCTGACTGGAGCACATCCTTAGCATGCGGTAGAGCCCAGAGTTTTAATAATCTTTTCAGTGCTATTGGTGGGGTAAGCATCCACTCGTACGAAAAATCCCAATGCCTTCCCCACTTGATCGTGAGTCTAAGATATTAGAGTTGTTTGGTAAGCAGATCTTTTTCTCCACATGCCTTGCCCTTCGATCCGTAAATGGCATCTGTCTTCTAGGCCACCACTCCTATCCCCTATGGGAATGGTGGGCCAAGTTATACCAGCAGTGTTGGCCAATCTCTGGACGTCCCTGACTCAAGCTATCCAGAATGGTGGCGAAACAGCAAAATTTGTTATTCGCTCTTTCTTAGACACAACTGATTGCTCAGCTCGGGTGACTAGCACAAGTGTGGCACTTCTGCACCACGCCTGGGTGAGATCCACTTGATTCTTCCGAGATGTCCAAGCGTCCCAGATGGAAATGCCGTTTTATGGTTCTTGCCTTTTGGGGAGAATGTGGACATCACCTTGGAACGTTTCAAAGAAACCAGGCCACAGCACTTTCCCCAGGCCTGACAGCACCACCCAGAGGGTTCTACCAACAATTTCATCCCTTTTGAGGCTATGGTAGGGGTTTCCAATACCGCCAATCTCATACCCATACGCAGCCCAACAGGTCTCCAGCCCTTTTTGTCCGAGGCCATGGATTAAAAAAACAACACTCAGGGTATTGGGGGCAACGGATGGCTATCCCCCCACCCCTCCAGCTGCTTCAGCGTCAAAACCTCTGTATTCTCTCCTTCCTGGCACCCAGCCAGCTTGTTGGGGGCAGAATCCATAATTTCCTCCAAGGTTGGGAGCCAATGCATCATACAAGTGATTTCTCTAAATTGTCTAAAGGGCTTAAGACCTCCCGTTTCTGCCTACAGCACCTTCCATCACCTTAACGACAGTTGGAGGACCAAATGTCTGTTTTGGAGCAGGAAGTGCAGGCTGTTCTGGCAAAAGGAGTCATCGAGAGTTTTCTGACCTCCGATGTAGAATCTAGCTGTTACTCCTACTATTTGCTTGTGCTGAAGAACGACTGAGGCCTTTGATCTATTTTAGATCTTTGCGCGCTCAATGCCTTCCTGTGGAAGAACAAATTCATGATGCTCATGTTAGCGCTGGTTCTGTCTGCCTACATCCTGGAGAACGAATGGTAGAGTTAGATATGCAGAATGCCTATGTCCCTGTACCTGTCCTGCAGGCCTACAGTTGCTATGTTCTGTTCACAGTGGTCCAGGAGCATTTTCAGGTCTAAGTACTCCCTTTTTCCTCAACTGTGCCCCTCAGGTGTTCATGAAAGTGATAGCTGTGGTCACAGCACACCTTCAGGGGTTGCTGATGCCAGTATTCCCCTGCCTCGACAACTGGCTGTTGAAGGCCGGCTTGCCCCAAGCAGTCATGAACCTCCTAACATAGTTGGGGTCCACTGTTAATGTACCAAAGTCTCACCTGACTCCTCCTCAAATAGTCCTGTTCCTCTGAGCAAATTGTGGATATGGTAAAGTTTCATGCATTTCTCCTGTTGTGGCGAGTCAAGAACAATCCGGTTGTATTCCCGATGTTTCTGCGTCTGTCCTGGATCTCACTGTGGATGACTGGGAGTCTGCTGGAATTGCTGGCATGTTGCTGATTGAAACATACCGGCTAGCATATGCTTTTCCTGCAGTGGAACCTACAGTCCAAGTGGGCACAACACCTGGGGAATCTGTCATATTGTATCCAGATTTCTGAGGAGACTACAAAAGATCTGCAGGGTTGGCTGCTGCACTGTGATTGGGTCAATGGCAAACTGTGCTTCTTATCCCACCAAATATGACACTGTTGCTGAATGCATCGGCTCTGAGTTTGTAGAACATCTGGAGTGGTGGTGATCAGAGGCCCCTGGTCTGCAGAAGAAGCTGAACTCCATATTATCTTATTGGAGTTCAGGGTGATTCACTTGGCATTGAGGGCCTTTCAGCCATCAGAGGAAAACTGGTGTGGGTGTTCCCGGACCTCACTACCACCATGTGGTACTGCAAAAAGTGGGCCTAGTTTGATCTTGGGTCCTGTTCCAGGAGGCTCTACGCCTCTGGAAGTGGCTGGACCGTGAGGTAATTTCTCTAATTATGACTCACCTGATAGGATCTTTAAGTGCCATGGCAGACTAACTTAGTCACCAATGCTTAGCGGAACATGAATGGTAGTTACACCCAGAGCCGGCGCAGGGCATCTTCCAGCAATGGGGAGAACTCTAGCACAATCTTTTTTACCACCGTCAAGTATTTTACCTTCTGTGCAGCGCGGAGATACTCCTTCGGGGGTGATTCCGGCGCTTTATAAATTCCATAAGAATTGGTGCCCTGAGCATAAACAGTACAAACATATCAAGTATTAATAAAATATTTCCGTCAATTATTCAAGGAGACAAGGACCAAAAGAATCCAATTTAAATCTGTAGTGTTTATTTTCTTATTCTTCAATTCCCACGAAGACTTTTTTATCGCATAGATCCATATACAAAGATTACAGCCAATATCACAATCCAGAAACAGCCAACATGTGTGTTTCGTCAATGGAGTGTCTTTCCATAAGACTTCATCAGGGCTTGCACCAACTTTAAATGTAATCCTTATTTGTCTCTATATT
Source organism: Lissotriton helveticus (assembly GCF_964261635.1). Taxonomy (NCBI): domain Eukaryota; kingdom Metazoa; phylum Chordata; class Amphibia; order Caudata; family Salamandridae; genus Lissotriton; species Lissotriton helveticus. Next base: position 923,181,342 of record NC_136067.1, on the reverse strand, counting down.
TCAAATCCTATTGTAGTCACATCAGAAATAGTCACAACGATATATATTTCCCATATCTGGCATCTATATAAAGGGATTAATCCAATCTCCAAGAGACCTACATTCTCTCCTGGCTGCAGTTACCTGTTCTGTGTGGTGTCCAACTTTCCGGCATGTACTTTCCGAGCAAAATTGTGGCGTGTTACAACCCTTTATGTGGAAAGACACTCCTTTGACGAAATTGGATTCTTATGGACGTTGTCTCCTTGAATAATTAATTAATTAATTAATTAATTGTGGGTTTCTAAAGCGCTAGAATCGACTCCCGAAGGAGTATCTCTGCGCTGTAGACCGCTGGGGAACCCGTCCTGGCTTTCCCTGTGAGATGGTCCCTACTGGGTATCTCCAAGGTGAAACCAGGCATCCCCGGCGTATGTGGGGGGCCGTTGTGGAGATGAGGCAAGCTAATGCCCAGAGTTGCCGAGTGTGATCCCTAGTTAGAGTAGGCACCGAGGCGAGAATTATCAAGTCCGCTGACGCTGGTCCTCGACCCTGCCGCGTCGGGAATAGAACCCTGGTCCCAGGCTGTTCTCTGCTTCCGGGTCTGCCGCCTCTAACCAGTGAGCCACACCACTCCACGAAAATATGTTATTAATACTTGATATGTTTCTACTGTTTATACTCAGGAAACCAATTCTTTAGTTTCCAAACAATTACTTGCAATTGTAAATTAATAGCACAGGGTAGTGGCTATTTGGTTTCCTTTGAAGCAAAATTCTTTTGATATTCACTTGTTACTTTTTCATTGGACATTGTGCAGTGATAAACCTCACTACCCATTTGCTTGAACTACTATAAATTCCATACAAATAAAAATTTGCAGTGTCTGCAATTTTGTGCGTTGAAGTTCTAAGGCTGTCTCTCAGAGATGCATTCCGCCTAGAACGGAACCCTGGACTGATGTATGGTTTTCCCTGAGTTATCCTAGGGGCACTGAATTGGAACAGGAGAGTGTTTTACCCTCAAATCCTCGGCATGAGCATCTGTCCCCCGATTAAGCTGCCACTTTTGAGGTTCTTCTGTCGCAGCAGCAGGGTTGGGTGCTGTACCGGGGCCTGCGTAATCTGTGTCTCCATGCTTGGAGATAAAGCAGCGGTAGTTGGCATCCTATGACGTTCGTCCTGAGGTTATTGTCATCTTGGCAGCGAGGCTCGCTGGTGAATGCCAGTCAGGATACATTTGTGGTTTCGTAGAGCACTTGCCAGATTGACCCATTGTCTGATGTTTTATTGTTGTTGTCCCTGGCCCAGCAAGCCCTTGCTTTGGGCACTGATGAAGGCTACTTGTTGGTGCTGTCTGCTTTTTTGTTGTTGCAGTTGCTGGACCAGCGTTTACCATTTAAATCACCAGTTGCGATGAGTGCTTTAGAAGATTTGCAACATTTATTTCCAACAAGGCAGTTTGTGATGCCACAGTGGGATTTAAATTTGGCTCTTCGTTTTTAATGTGTTCTCCTTTTGAGCCAATGCACAGTTGTCCATCACATCTTCTAACCCTCAGAACGGTCTTCCTTATTGCCATAACGTCAGCTCGTTGTGAGCAAGCTTCAGGCTCTTTCTACTCAACCACCTTACACCATGTTTTTTGAGTTGGTGCTGAGTACCCAAGCTTCTTTCCTACCTAGAGGGGTAACATTGTTTCACATTGAACAGGCTATCACCCTTCCGGTGTTCTTTGCTCCAAAACAGCAGTCAAAGGAGGAAGAGATACTCTAATGTTTGAAGCCCAAGAGAGTGCTTATGTTTTTTACATTGATCGCACTAAAGACCATTGTGGACGATCAGCTCTTCCTGAGGTTTGCTGGTGCAAAGGAGGACAAGGCAGTGCACAAGCAGACCATCTCTATGTATTGTGCTCTGCATCAAGATGTGCTATACATTGGCTAATAAGCAACCTATGCAAGGCGTACCAGCTCATATCACCAAAGCTGTTACCACTGCTCTGGCATGCAGAGTACCTGTTGTGGAGATTTGTGGTGAATTGGATGTCTTTTTTGGGGAAAAACTGAATATTTGTAGAGGACCTCCCATTTGCCATTGCCACAACTTGAGCCTCTACCTTTCCATTCTTTCAAGCACAACAAGGTTAAATAAAGTGTATTGAAATATATACCCATAGCTTAGACATTCAATGGTTTGCCTTTAGTCCTGAAAATCATGACATATTATAATCTTACTTTCTTTGATAATATTTTATGGTAAGACAGATGTAAGTAACCTCTTTCATTTGAAGCACTTGCAACACATAATTCAACCTACTCTTGAGCTCTTTTGACATCCTGCCAAAGACAAGAATATTGTCTTGAAAGGCCAAGACTCCACTCACAACCTTAAACAATTGACCCATAATGCACTATTAAAAAAACAAAAATGCAAATGGACACTGGAACAAACCCGACTAGAACAGGTTGATTACTACCGGTATCTCTGTGTTATATTTAATGACAGTGGGAACTTTCTCCACAGAAAAAAGATATTACTAGGAAAGCGAATAGTTTGGTTGCTGCATTTAGGATTATACAAAAAGAACTGCATTGTCCTATTGTCCTTTACTAAAGATCATATTAGCAAAATTACTACCTACCCTGACATATGGCTGTGAGGTATTAAACGGGAAAGATGCGGAGATAATTAATAACGCAGCTGCTAAAATCGACAAGATCTTATTTCGCCTACCGAATAATGCCTCGCAAGCACAGGTGAGGTTGGAATTTGGGATAAATAACCAGCTGTATGCAAGAAAAGGTCAAGTCCTTAAAGTGTGGAATCGAATAAAAAACGATCATGAAAACCAAATGTCCCAGATACTATGGCAAGAAGTCAAAGACAACCGGAAACTGCAAACCTGGGCCTATCTAAATAAAGCAAAGGAAGAATTTGGTATAATACCAATTTGGGAGAATACAATTACCCAGGAAAGTTTTGAAAGAACAATTCACAAACTGACTAATCAACTGTCGCTGATAAAAGATGAAGATATATTTGTAAAAAGAAGACACGCATGGCCAATTATAAATGGATTTAGAAAAAAAAGCCCAAGAGTATCTTGAAACATCATGGTCGCAGCAAAGTAAACAAATCTATATCAGAGCACGTTTTGGATTATGGCCGGGTTTGTCATTTACCTTCATGGAAGAGCAGTGAGAAAAATACTATATGTAGGTTATGTAAATGTGGGCAAGAGGATATTATACATCTATTATGTCTTTGTCCTGAATTAGAAGTTGAAAGGAAAATCACCCTAAGAGACTATTCAATGTTCGTGGAGTAAGGACATGCAGACAAGCACTGATGGCATGCCTAAACCCTAAAGACGTATTTATGAACTCTGCATTTGTAAAAAAAAATCTGTGTTTTTGGTAAAAAACTTGAAGATTAATTTTTGAACTTTATTAACCATGCGATATTGAAAAATCGTGTATATAGTGTTTTTAAATTATTTTATACTTGATGATATTTTAATCATTTTTGTAAGATTTTAATTAATCAAACAAATAAAGTTGAACTGAACTGAACACTACAAAACCGCTGCAGCAGATTCAAGCCTGAATTTCATCAACTTATACTGTTAGACGCCATTTAGCGTGTGAATGCCATTGCAGGACGCTGATAATGGTAAAGAGAAAGGCATGTGAGTAAATCTGTGAAGTTTAATGTTTGAAGAAGACAAAACATATTGACTAACATAGGGATGAGTGTGAGATGACTGGCTGCTGGACGTGGAGCTAAAAGCAGCATACAGGAGCTTCTTGAGTAGAAAGTTATTCACAGCTAATCCAGCCCTGAGGTAGCCACATTTAGGTCACTTTTTCTACCCAGACCCCACTATTCTGCCACTTTCAAAAATGACAGAAGTCTTCCTTGGCTGTACAGACTAGGTAGCCCATCCTAGAGGTAGGACTATCCTTCTAGCGGTGTACGCCTCCTGAATCACTAATTTTCTCGCCTGTCCGGGTGGAACTGTGCCTAGGGGCAGGGTGAGAAAAACAAAAAGAACAGATGATGGACGTAATGCTGAACAAACAAACATTCTCCCCAGTCACAGATCTGGGTTTAATGCATTGTGTTTTTTGCTCGCCACGCCACCCCAGGAGGAGGGCTGTTTCCTCCTTTGGCAGGCAGCCTGTTTGCATATAACCGGTGGTAGAGCCTTTGAAGCTCACCACCTTGGTGTGCCACTTCACTAGCTATCCTGTCAGGGAGGGAGGTCTGACCTCCTCCCCATCCAGGGTATTGTGTCCGACTCCTCGGAGACTTCACACCTCCTGGTAGGGGGACAGATTCCTGTCTTGGCATCAGCAAGTGTGTAACTGGTAGCCAGAGTACAGGAAAGGCAGAGGCACCCAGGTGGGCTACCTCTAAGTTAGCTACCTGGGTGCATGCTACATAGTCTGCGACACAAAATTTGTGTCAGGGATGATGAGGCATGATATTTGACACCAACCACACACATTTAGGCGGTACCATAATGGAGCTGGCAACCTCCGGTTTGCCCCGGTGCCAGCCCATGTTATCCTATGGACTGTTTTTCTCTCATAGTGTCCCTTAATGGTAAAGGCAACAATAGGGACATTTACATTTGCTCTTACATGTGCACATCTTTAATATAATGCACCCTGCGTGCTCTGGGCTCTGGAGGCCTTCCTTACAGGTGATTGGCATATAATTCAAATAGTTCATTGACTTTGCCTTACATGGTGAGGACATAGTAGAGTTCAATCGGTTTATAATTCTCCTGCAATGGCAGGCCTGCTGTCAGTAGTTTACTTGGGTCATTCAGGGTGGCACTAACAGTGCTTCAGGCCCTGGTGACCGCTTTAACACCCCTGTCATGGGTACCACTGGTATGATATACTATGGACTAGGGACTTATAGAGGGGCTTAAAGCCATTTGCCTAATGGGGTTATCAATTCGCACCTCAGTTTTAGGGAGATGGCACTGGGGCTGGGCAGCCAGTTCCAATGCACTTTCAGAGTCCTAACCATCAACACGGGGGCAAGAAGTGTGTGTGGGGGAGGGTGACCATACAAAAAGGGCACTTTCCTGCAGTTTTCTTGTGATCTTTTACAGATTGTATTTGTTTTTGTATTGTACTAGTAAAGTCCAGAGGTTGCTTAGTTTTCCATGAAATTTGGCAATAGGCTGGTCACTGAATGAAGGGAATCAATACTCCCAGATGTGTTTCAGTTCATAATCATTTCTGAACATTAGCAGCTTCATGGACTTGCTGTATTTTAGAAAGTTGTCTACAGTGTGACGTAAAGGACTTGTCTTCGATGGGAAGAAGCGTTGAACATAGTGCTGTGCCTGCAAAATGTTTAAAACTGATGAACTAAGAGTCCATTATCATGGTTGACTTTAGGCGTCTGATTGTTAAGGTTGGAGGCTCTAAGACAATAAATATTTTTGGTTGGGGAGCCAACAAATAAATATTGGTGTAGGGGAATTGTTCAGCATGCTCGGTTTAAGGATGAGGTAAGCAGCATAGATTTTCTCTTCAGGCTCCGGTGATAAGGAAAAAGAAATAAGTATAGGATGCTTTAGAGGGTGTATAAACGCTTAACGTTGTGCACTTGTGTATTTATTGGCAGATTAGCATCAAATAGAACGACTGGGTTGTGAACACTTCGAGACGTCGGTGGTGGCGGGTGATTGAAGGAGACCCATCAAAGCATGAGAGCATCACCAGGCCCTAACTACTCGGAACAATTATACAATTCTTTCCATGACTGTGTATCTGTGCTACAGCTACTCCGCTTCTCATTGTCTTCATTTTAATTTCAACATGATTTAAACTCTTCTATTCCCCGCTCACTCCCTCAGTGATTGCCTTCCCTTGAATCAGTTTTATTTTCTCGTACTGTTTATTATCCTCTTCTGTTAGCTTTATTCACAAAAACTGCCCTCTTTCAATCTTCAAAGAAAGATCTTTTATTACTTCACTTGCCTTATGTCAGTATGACAACTTAGCCACATTCTTTAGTTGTGTTTGGAGTCTTTCCAATATGGCTGTTTGTTCCATCATAGGCTTCTACCAACCTCTTTCAGTTTTCAGTTCTTTAATTTCTTTGCTAACTAACATTCTGAATCTGGCTCCCCTTTCAGTTCCTTTCTGCTATTTTTAAGTATGTTCATGACGTGCTACTCCTTTCTATTGCTAATATAACTGTTCCTCTTTCGTCTCATTCCTTTAAATACGCAATCCAGTTTCAGACCTCGGTTTCTCTCCATAACTGTGCAGAATCTGGTCTCTTGTCTTTCTTACTCCTAACTGCTATATGCGGAAAGGTCTACCTGTTGATGGCTGAGATCCATTTGCTGTGTTCTTATAGATTATGTGTTCCCTCTTTTCTCTGTTCCTTTCATCCTGTTGATCTCTCTTGGGTCCAACCATTGATACTGACCCCCCTACTTTTTTGTAATTCTTTTCTTATGTACTGACTTTAGCAAATATGTACAGCCTAAACCTACACTCTCACACGACTGGCCTTCATTCCATCGTAGGATTGGTGCATTAGGAGTAAAGGTGCTTCCTTTGGGCTTGTTCTCTGCACTACATGTTCTCACTGGCGTTCAAATGATGCCTCACTTGAGGTTATTGGTACTCGCCCCTTAAATGACCTCTACCACTGGAAGCTAAGGCGGCTTTCACCACTAGCATGACCTGAAATCCTTAGTAGATTTCTCTGAGATCTAAATGTTCACTGGTCTGTTAGGTTTGGAAGTCGGGAGCACTCTATATGAAGTAGATGGAGCTCGCTGAATCTGTTTCTAGATAACTTCCATGTGGTTTGGGCCTTGATTCGGAAAAGCTTGCAATCTGCATTATACTTTACCACTTGCAGAGACCCGCAGGTAATTAGTGTTGGTCAGTTTTTCCATGTCCTGCATGTAGGAAGCTGGCTCTTTATATAGTGGACCAAAACAAGATGCACTGTGTAAAGAGTCCAGGCAACCCTTATTGGTTTAGAGGAAATAATTATAACACTAAATGCCCTCTTTTGTGGTAGTGTGGGAGAGCAGTTTAGGCTAGGGTAGTGCTAAGCATTTGTTGTACTCACAGAGGCGATAATTGAGACACACACTTGAGAATAAATCCAAGACCAGTTTAGAAAAATAGCTTGTATATTTATATAAATGTTGATATGAAGAACTTTGTTATCAAGTACGTACTTTTTTTAAATATGAATTTTTACAGGTAAGTAAATAGTTCACTTAAATGCATCTTTGCACAGCAATGCTACCCTATGGGATAAAAGGTATTTGTTGCGTATAGTTATTTGGGATCAGTTTTTCGGGGTCTTGTTTAGGACTTAAGGTCATAGGGGGTCATGGTCCAAAGTACCCCCAGCAGTTAGTAGTTACCTGTCCTGGGACATCCAGGTGCAGAGGCGCTGGCTGGGTTACTAGCTGTGCATGCTACGTCAGTGGAAAGAAGGGGGGCCACCTAGAAATAGGTTGCAGAGGGGGCTAAGCCACAAGGGACATGGGGACACAGACGGTTCATTGGCGCATGGCTACGGCACTCCTGTGCGGGGTGGAAAGGTCGACTGGGCTCTGTGTGTTCTAGGGCCTTAGCCAGTTGTGGGTTCAAAATCAGGACAGCTGGGACTCTCTGGAAATGGGTCTCTGCGGTGCTGATGTCCCTCGATGGCTGCTCGGTGCAGTAGGAGTCTGGATTGGACTTTCACTTGCTCTATTTGCTGCAAGAGCTCCGGTACCCTGAGTACTGGTCCTGTGTTGCTCCGGTTGGTCCTGGTATCACCTCACTTGGTGGGGAAGCAGATCTGACCTTCATGGGCTTAGGGTCCTCTTCTTGGGAGGCTGCTGCGTCGGGCTGGCCAGGGAGCAGCAGCAACGTGCAAAAATAGAAGAGCTCAGTCTGTAACAGTGCCTTAATTTTGGTGAGATCAACATCAGAGGATAATTCTTTCCACCCAGAATCAAATAAAGGCGTAGGAATACCTATCACTAAAGACTCCGCTGAATGAGATACAGAATCCCATTGAGCCAGTACTGATGCATCAGCTAACAGAAGATCTGTTTGGGTGGCTACATCAGATATACCACACCGTTGACCCCTCCTGGTTTTTTTACACTTTATAATTGCCTTGTTCCCTTCAGTTTGGGAGTTGACAGCCTTTCCTATGTGCACCAATTCATCATTTGTGCAAAGGCCCAAGGGGTCTAGACACCATATCCAGGGGTACATCATCCACATGCACAGAGCTATTACCAGAATTTAGAGACAATCTCTTCTCTTTAAGTACAGTTTTCGTGGTTATGACCTGCAATGCCCTTCCCAGCATCCAATCAATCTAAGTACACTTTAATGGGGAAGCAGGGGCAAGTAAAGCGCCAGACGCCTGCCTTTTCACCATGGTGGTGGACAATACGCAGTAACAGCAAGAGACCAGTGGTAACCAACTCTAATTAGGGAACACACCTCAGTTCACCTATATTGAATGGAGAAGAGCAATGATAAACAGAGAAGCAAAGCTGTAAAAGGCCAACCAAGAGAAAATGGCTCCTTTTAATGTCTCTTTGGAGTGTTTAGGCCGAGGAATCAATTGACATCAAAAACATCAAGTCTTGGGAGAGGGCTAATAGACCCTCACCACTGCCCCCTAGTTGCGAATAAAGCAGAGATAGGCAGAGACATAAACAAATGAACTACCGCCCTCTTAAAGGACAGATTAAACATATAATAGTCCATTAACAAAAGGTGAGGGACTCCACGTTTGCCCCGCCAGTCCAGAATCCGAGACCTTCATTGCATAGATGTAGACACCACCCCAACTGATCTCTCGTAGGTATTCATGCAGGGATGGGATGCATAAAAAGTACCTGGGCGAAATGAAAGGCAGCCTAAAGGTCCAAGGAGCACCTCGCCGCAGGGTCAGGGGATGACCCTGCCCTGCCTCTTCGTGGGGCCAACCTGTGCAGGACAGGTCCGCCCTTGGCCCTGGCTTCGCACCCACGCATCCTGTGCTTCAGGAGTGTGCGATGCGCTATAAGAGCTGGAGGTGATACCTCCTTACGCTGTTGGTTGTTGGCGCTTCCTGGCGTGGGAAACTAGGTGTCCTGCGACTTGGTGTCCCCTTCCAAATGAAGTGGGTAGTTTTTGCTAAAGATCAACACAAGTATTGATATACATTTTTTATTAACTAATGTAGACGTTTTTCTGGATATGTTCTGGATCTTGGTTAACATACTAGTGGTTTCTGATAAAAAATGTATTTGCCTGTATCTTTCAAAGATTGGAAATTATGTTGAATTTTGTGACATGCCACTTTATCCTTTAGATCTAGTCATTGTACTAATGTGTTTTATATGGTCAAAAAGCTTCCTATACAGATAAGTATTTATTAGCCATATATTGACAAGATCTGTGTTTGTTGAAATGGATCGAATAATCTAAATTCTATTTGTTTTTTGTCTTGAAAGAGTGCCAAAGCTGACCAGCCCAATAATCCATGAGTTCAAGTTGATGACCTCAGAACAATAACAGTATACAACTTTTAGAGTGACTGTAGCGAGCGGAAGTGGCCATTTTTATTTTTTATTTTATTTTTCACAACTGCCAATTTTATTCCCTAGGTTTGGCATGGACCGTATTTATTTTCAAACGGTATAGATTGTTTGGCAGGCATTCTGAGTTCTCCAATTATGAAGCCTAAATTCCTATCTTCACCCAACTTTGTGATGGTATTTAAGATGGATGTGCATTATTATGTTACATGTCTAAAACAGATCTATTAAAGTAATTTTCCATTATTGACCGCTTTTTGTAATTTTATCTATTAAAAAAATGCCACCTTGGCAGCTTTGTCTGTTATTCTGAGATGAGCAGTGCTTGCTGCAGAATCTGCTACTGACTTTAGGCAACTTGGTGTAACAAATAAAATCATGTATTTTCACATAACAGTAATGGTAGATCACTGACTGCTGCCTACAAGAGTAGCTGCCCCCTAGCATTCTTTGATGGAGACCCATTCTGAACAGTAACTTCTGCACATCAGTATTACTGAGGCTGATGGGGTGGGAACCAAGCTGGAGCTGCTTTGCCATAGTAGATAGCTCACAAAAGGAAGAACAGGGTATTTAACTGCAATAATTAAAGCACCCTGGAACATGTATCCATTCTTGATGCATTATATTGTCTGCCAGACCTCCTGCAGCACTATGCCCATATCTACACTAGTCATTTAATGAACTTCCCTATTCCTGATTTCACTTTGTATTCACTATTTACACTGATCACATTTCTCTCCCTATCAGTTCCATAATGCGGAATATGTGGATGATATTCAACCTATTTAGCGCTCTCCCCAGTCGTCAATCCTGTACCCATTATGAGTTGTTACTTGTTTCCTTTGTGATGGGGTCTTGGGGATTTGGTAAGACTTATGGTCCACTTCCACACTTTTTTAATCACACATTTTTCATGAATGCAGTAAAATAGAAACAACTGGCATATTTATGAATATAAAATAGTAAGGCTTCAATGTATGTAATTGTGACTACAGCTAGAAAGTGTTGTGACTGCTCTCTGTTACGTGCCTTTGTCTCCAACAGGGTTCCAATTGCAGTGTTCTATGGGTTTATGCTGAATGTCAGGCGCGCAACACCCATTGGGCTCACCGGGCTTCAGCCCCCCCCCGTCGCCTCCTCTGCCCGGGCTAAGATGACACGCACTGAAATCATTAACTAATGCTGCGCATCGGAGCCGAGAATGTGATTTTTATTATGCATTCTGAGAGGCCCAGCAGCCCGAGCAGACAGCCAGCCTCTGAACAGTTTCCTCGAGTGAACCCCCCTGCCCTTGATCCAGCGGCCTATAGAAAATATATCATAAACAACGCTACCCAACTTCATAACCTATAAACAAAATTTTACACTAACTTATGGACCCATTTATAAACATGACATATTTGGGCCTACTGAATCAGGTGGTCAGATTAAATCTATATACACCTTATTTACAAACTATATACAATTTTTATACATCTGCGGAAGGAATATTGTCATTATAACAATTCTTAACTATTTAAACGACCACCATTTGTAATGTGATCTAGCTAATGGTAACCTACACTTCTGAATAATCAAGACCAGCTTGTTTGTCAAAAGTAAGATTTTATTTACTAAATTATGGTATTTCAAAATGTAATTTTATAAATGTAATTTTATCAGCATTAAAGTAAGCATGTTTAAAAAGCTTCATGAGAAAAATACAGTTTAAGTAAGAAATTCAAAGTTTAAGTAAGGTTTTTATAGTTTAGTATTTCTAAAGCCTAAGTCCCTAGCTAAGCTAAATAAATGGAAAATAAAGTAAAGTTCTTTGAGGATTCTTACGTGCTCCACGCAAAGTCCAACAGCACTTCACCCTCATCGGAAAGTCAGAAAGCAGCAGCCAGCCCATCCCTAAGGGCATGACTTTTTATACCTTTCTATGCTAGCTAATCTAAGCGAAGGAAAGTTTTCATAAATCCACGATGTCCCATTGGTTGAGAGTGACAAGTGACATGTCACCCACATTTCAAAACTTCCATTAGGTCGCATTTCTTAAAGACCATTGTCTTTTCCAAACGTGACTAGGAGCTTCCTTGGTTTGCAACAATTGTAAATTAATGTTCTCACAGCGTTCATTTCACTTCCACGGGTGCCAAGTTAGAGCTGACAAAATTGTCCTTTATCACCGGTTTCCGACCTTGGCCACGTCCGACAGAATGATGACAGCATGTCAGATTTGCTTAGTAAATGCAGCTTTGACGAACACTTTTTCAGAATGGGCATCTCGTGACTTTTGTAGAAGTAAAATTCAGCTTTAGCAAACTCGAGCAAACTAGGCCCAAAAGCAGGCAACTTATGCTTTCTAGTAATAAACAAACACAAGAAAAGTATTAATGTAAGAAATAATGTTGATTCTGTATCCACCCTAGGTTTACTAAATAATTAACCCTCCCGATTAGTCTAAAGTTACCTAGCAAATGCAAACAAATAAAGCAGCGTTTATATCTACCAGTCTTCATGAATCCATGAAACTTATGTGCACCTAGAATAGTAGAAATGACACCACATAGACAAGGAAAAGCAAAATAAGCACATGCCTCTTTTAGGTTTGCTGCAGTTAGTAATGACAAAAACGAAAACAATAAATTATTTTATTATTTTGCACGAACAAAAAGATGCAACACTTATGCACGTTTATGAGCACACATGTTAGTCCCCCCATGTGTAAAGTTTAATCTAGATTATATTAGTACAACACATCACAAATCATTAATTTTATTATTCATGTTATGGAAATGTGACTTCGCGAGTTTAAACAAAATTCTGTTTTCTATCTCGCTCCATCAACTCCCTCATCTGGTGATTAACAAATCACCACACTAACACCCAAATTTTTGTAATTTAAACTTCCGAGAAAATGATTCAAATTCATTTGTGTCAGTAGTCCTAAAAACCTGTATCTGCATAATCCTCGGAATTTGCATAACGTTCTCTGTGTAACTCCTGTAACTCAATCTCCCTTTCTTCTTCTTTTCTAAGTTTATAGATCCTTTTCTTTTCTTTCAACTGCTTCTTTCTTTTATGCAACAAACAACCTATTTTTGTCAAAATAAAAATGAATACTATTATAATCAAAGGTGCCAAAATCTTGCCAAGAATTGAACTTCCAATGTCATGAAACCAATTTCTAATTGCTTGGAATCTTTTTGAAAGTTTTTCTGTAAAATCATCTTCTTCTAAAGGAATTATCTCTGAATGCATCTGTGAAATGTTTTTAATGTACATCTCAATATTCTTACTTTCATCAGGTATATATGTGCAACAATGTTGTACATGTAAAATGCCACAGACTCCTCCCTCTTTTGCTAGGAGTATGTCTAAAGCAAGGCGATCTTGTATCACCATGGATCTGATTGCAATTACCTCGACATTCACTAATTGGAATCCATCAGCTGTGTCTGTTGACAATCTGTCAACAATTGTGGACAATTTTCTAATTCTCCCTGCATTTAGGGTTATACCAACAAAAGGTATCACTGCTTGAAAAATATCTCCCAGAACTTCTGTAAAAGTTTCTCTTTTGACTCTATTTACATAATTATGAATTTTGAACAATCCTTCTGAATCTCTGTCAACATGAAACACTTTAGGAAAAACAATTCCCACGTAACAAGTTCCATACCAATGGTCTGGAAGGTTGTAGTAGGCTTTGTCACCACAAACAAAATAAATCCCAGGGAAGATTGGATCTTTTCCACCTTTAAATCCCCAACCTCCCAAAATCTGATAAGTATCTTCACAGTTACTTGCACCTACAAAATAATTATCAAAAAGTGTATTATCTCTTCTAATGCAAAGCTTTCCACTAACTGGTTTGTCTATGTGAATTGCAACATTTTCAAGCATTTTGCCATTTAACTTCTCATCCTCTTTCTGCCAAAATTTTGACTTAGTCTGTTTGACTAATTCATTCCTTTTGTAAATTGCTCTCCTCTCTTCAACCATATTCAAAAATTTCTTTCCCTCAGCACTTAATTTGCAGGTTAGATTATTCTTGTAAGCATACTCATAAGTGAGTTCATTAGTAACAAGGAAAAATTCTCTCATTTGTTTGGCTTTCTTATGTTTATTTAAAGCATTCTCAATCTTTATATTCGCAAAAATCTCGTCAAAATCTGAATAATAATATTCTAAGCGTCCAGTCTGATAAAATAAGCTAGTTAACACACTACATGTTACACCATATGTAAGAGGAAGCATATTGTATGTCACTCCCTCAGAAACAGAAGCAGGTAACTTGACGCAGACATAGCAGTCTTTTGCATCCATTACCTTGACATATTCACTCAAAAGTTTTGTGAATGTATTACTTGAAAAATCACTAATAGATTTATCTTGATGAATGTTAGGTTGATGATCAATAACTTTTGCAGATGCACTATGTTTAGTTTGACTAACCAAAGCTTTGCTTGTCATGTTAACTTTGTGTAATTCTCTATTCATCTCTAATGGGATAATCACAGCTAAAACTAACCAGAGCAGAATTAAAATGAGCAGACACACCAGAGTCATCTTACAGCATCTCTTAAAAACAGAACACCTTGAAGTGCTCTCCTTAACATAAGGCATTTTTGGCTAGTTTTGCCTCAAAAATAAAAACAAAATTTATTTTAAAATTTCTAAGAAATAAACTCTAATTTATTTATACCCCCCTTTTAAAATAATTTTATTTTTAAAACCCTAAACAAGATTTCTTCGACCTTATGTCATACATAAGTTTTCTTCAACTAAACAGTTTTTCTTCGACCTTATGTCAGCTAACAAAATTTCTTCAGCCTTTTGCCAAATTAAAATTTCTGTAATTCAATCATTGTCACTAATTTCCTCTATTTCGTTTTCTTCTTCACTACTACCATAAATGTCAATAATAGGTGGAATTATTAAATAAGTCCACTCAGGAGACTTGTATTTCTGGTTTGGTCTTACTATTCTTTTTCCTTTTCTCGACACCACTTCAATTTTCCTTCCAACTCCAACTTCTTTTCCAGGACTCTTTTGACTACTGATTTCTTCAACTTGCTCTTTAGGTTTCTTGATCAACCTGACTCTCAATCTTCCACCAGGCCAGTAGTCTGCTTTTCTCACATATTTCTTCTTTGGTTCAGAAGCATTTGATTCTGACTTCCAAGTCCTTTTCTTTCTGTTTTCACTTTCACCATCCACGTCACTTTCTTCAGTTTCGTAGTCTGAAATTTCAATTGACTCAGGAACTTCTCTATTCGGCAGTTTTACTCCTTCAGGAACACCACTTTGATTTCCAACACTGGTACTTGGTAATTCGTCTTCTTCCTCTTCTTCAATTACCTCCAACTTCCCAGACTTTGGATTTCTGTTCCTTACTTCAGAGCTTGTTTTCTGCTTTTCGATACTCTCCTGGTCTGAAACTTCTTTTTGTTTCGCTTCTCTGTCTTCAACTGAAACAACTAAATCCTCAGTTATCTTTCCTTTTAACAGATTCTCTTCACTTTCAGAATCTATTTCAATAATTTCCAAGTCTTTTCTTGTCAAATTACCATTCACAGGCACAGGTTCCAGATGTCGACCTTCCTGTCGATCTTCAGAATCTGGATTTATTTCACCTTCTGCTTCAGAATCAGAATCATCTGTAGTATCACTTTCAACATCAGAACTCTCAGGAGTTGGTACTGGAATAGTATGACTAGGATGAATCCAACGTTTCAATCCTTTGCATTTTACAGCATTAGTAGTGATCAAAATTATTTGCCTAGGCTTCTGCCATCTAGGAGCCAGACAATTTCTTCTCCGATGTACTTTTGTTCTGACCCAATCACCAGGCCTCAGGTCATGTGTCAAAACTTTTTCATTTGATTGTGCTTCAGTTCCCACCTGATTAGACACAGAAGTCACTATATCAGATAACCTTTTACAGTAATCCAAAATAGCACTGTCATTTATGCTCAACAGTTTACCTACAGGTACAAAAGCTTGCCTCATAACTCTTCCCATTAAAATTTCATGAGGACTCAAACCTGTCTTTTTATCTGGTGTACTTCTTAATGACATCAAAACAAGTGGAAGAGCATCTGTCCACTTTACACCTGTTTCAAGACACATTTTTCCAATTCTGTTTTTAATTGTTCCATTAATCTGTTCAACTACCCCAGATGCCTCTGGTCTGTATGCACAGTGTATCTTCTGCTCAATGCTCAAAGCTTCACAAATTAACTTCATCAGTTTGTTATCAAAATGTCTTCCTCCATCACTCTCAATAGTGACTGGAAAACCGTACCTTGGGATAATTTCTCTGAGCAGCAGTTTTGCTACTGTAATTGAATCACAATGTCGTGTAGGAAATGCTTCTACCCATCTTGAAAATAAACAAACAATCACAAGAACATATTTTAAGCAATTGTGTAAGGGCATTTCAATGAAATCCATCTGTAACCTGGTAAAAGGACCACCCTCTCGACCAATTATTCCTGTTCCCACCACTGATTTTCTGTTTGGATTCATTTGTTGGCATGATAAACACCTTTGACAAAAAGATTCTGCAATTGTTCTGAATTTGGTATTGAACCAAGTCTCTCGGAAAAGTCTGATCATAGAATCTCTTCCAAGATGTGCCGGACCATGATATAATCTGGCCATATCAGCAATCAAGCAATTTGGTAAGACTACTCTGCCATCTTTGTAAACCCACACTCCATCTTCATCACGTGGTCTACAATCTGATCTTAACCACAGATCTTTTTCCTCATCATCTGCTTCATTTTGTAAGTCTCTAATCTCATGCCATGTTTCTACAACCGTTGTTAGCATTAATGAATTTGAATCAGATTCTTTACTCTTTTCCCGATTGTATGCACAACCTTTTCTTGCACAATATTTTGCCGTTTCATCTGCAAAGGCATTGCCTTTTGAGATATAATCAACTCCTTTAGTGTGCGCTGCACACTTGACAATTGCGATTTCTTTCGGCAATTGTATTGCTTCAATTAATCTCCTAATGAAAACTGCATTTTTAATCGGAGACCCTGCTGATGTCATATAGCCTCTCTGAGACCAGAGTTGTCCATAATCATGTACAACTCCATATCCATACTGACTATCAGTAATGATGGTAACTCTTATATCCTTTGATATTTCACAAGCACGAATCAAAGCAATTAATTCAGCTACTTGTGCTGATCGAATTCCTTCAAGACATGATGCTTCTTCAACATCTGCAACTGTACAGACTGAATATGAGGCTTTCAAGACACCTCCTTCAGATCTCAAACATGAGCCATCTACAAAGTAGACAAAATCTGATTCAGATAAAGGTCTGTCTTTGATGTCATGTCTTGGTTTCGTGCAGAATTCCATAACATCTAAACATTCATGTTCTAATTCAATGTCATCAATGATCTCAGAATCAGGCAGTAATGTAGAAGGATTCAGATTCAAACATCTTGAAATCGAAACATTATCTGCTCCTAGTATGATTTTCTCATACTTTGTCAATCTGCTGCTTGTCAAATGTTGAGTCTTACCTCTTGTCAGCAATATTTCAACTGAATGAGGCACAAAAACTTTCACAGGAAATCCCATAATGATTCCTTCACTCTGTTCAAGACTGACACTTGTAGCTGCAACTGCTTTCAAGCAACCTGGTAATGCTTTTGCAATGGGATCAAGAACTGCAGAGAAGTATGCAATAGGTTTCTTTAGATTTCCATGTCTCTGAATCAACACAGACAATGCACATCCTTCTCTCTCGCTACAATATAGTTCAAAATCTTTCTCATAATTCGGCATACCTAAAGCAGGAGCTTGGCATAAGCTCTTTTTCAAGTTCTCAAAAGATTCCATCTCAACTTCATTGAGAATAATCGGATCTTTTACATCAGACTTTGTCAGTTTCTGTAGTGGTTTCGCAATTACTGAAAATCCACTTATCCATTGTCGACAGTAACCGACCATTCCCAAGAACATTCTGACCGGTCTCTGTGTCCTTGGAGGTTGCATTGCTTGAATCATTTTAATTCTCTCAACTGTCACTTGTCTTTTTCCTTTTGCAATTCTGTGACCAAGATATTTTATTTCTTGCTTGCAAAACTGTAATTTTCCTGGAGACACTTTATGTCCCTCTTCTGCAAGGCGATTCAACAGTATTATTGTGTCTGTCACACAATTTTCTCTTGTCTTTGCAGCTATCAACAAGTCGTCAATATACTGCACCAACGTAGACCTACCAGGTAAGTCTAGGTTTTCCAAAGATCTTTTTAACAACTCGTTAAAGATTGAAGGACTTTCTGTATAGCCCTGAGGGATTCTAGACCATCCGAGGGTCCTACCTTGGAATCTGAAAGCAAAGATTTCATAACTGTCTGGATGTAAAGGAACAGTAAAGAATGCATTGCAAAGATCAATGACGGTATACCATTCAGCATCATGTGGAATCTGGTACAGAATTACTGCTGGATTTGGAACCACAGGACAACATGGAACAACGATTTGATTAACTTTTCTCAAATCTTGTACGATCCTAAATGTTCCATTTGACTTTTTAACTCCCATAATTGGTGAATTACAAGGACTACTCTCCATTTCTTTTAATACACCTTGTTTGATTAATTTTTCAATTATAGGCATTATACCTTCAATTGTTTCTGCTTTCATTTTATACTGTGGAATGTTAGGAAATTCTATTCCCTGTTTCAATGTAATTTTTACTGGATCTACGTTTTTCATCAGACCCATCTCATTCCCAGTAAAATCCCATATATCAGATTTCACTGTTTCCTTTAGCTCTTCAGGCAAATCTTTCTTTTCAAATGTAGGAAACAATTTTGTTTCTTCTGCTTCCATCATCATCATTGTCATTCTGTACAAACCATCTTCCTCCATAGTTTGTAATTCAACTCCATCAGGAGAAAAATATATTCTGCAATTCATTTTACACAGAATATCTCTACCTAATAAATTTACTGGACTACTATTACAAACCACAAATCTGTGTTTGTCTCTATAATTTCCAATTTCGACTGGAACTGGATCAGTTAAATCAGTTTTAATTTGTTGATTGCTTACTCCAACAACTTGGATGGTATCCCCAGAGAGAGGTAGGTTTTCAATTTCCACTGATCTAACAGTAGAACGGGTAGCACCAGTGTCCACTAGAAAAGTGATGTCTACATCATTAACTTTCCCGTTTACAAATGGACCAGACTGGTCAACCTCAAGAGTGGCTCCAACAACACACTCTTCCTCCTCTCCCGGGCACCGTCAGCAATAATCATCAGAGTCACTGTCTTGGCTTTCTGTTAACAAAAATTGTTGTGAAGCATTTTGCATTTGTACTCTTTGCTGCTTTTGCTGTTTTTGTGGTTTTATCACTTGTTCATTTCCCTGAAATCCCACACTTGAATTATATTTTTGAAGTCCCCCACAATTCGGAAATGGTGGTTGTGGCAATTGATCCTGACGGTTATTCACCTGTTGCTGTTGCTGTCGCTGAATGTTTAACTCGTTTAACCCCTGTTGCATCTGTAGCTGTTGCTGCAGGTCAACACCATTCTGCATCTGTGGATTTAATAAGGGATTCTTTAAGTTTTTAGGAGGTTTAGGACACTCGTCTCTCCAATGTCCAAGTTCTCCACAATTAAAACAAGGTAATCTTTGTTTCATCTCCTCAATTTTTGGACTAAATTTTCTCGGAAAAATATTACCTTTAAGCTTTCCTTGTATCTGGTTCGTGTTTCCAGTTTGAACAAAATTTGTGTTCTTATTACCCATGCTGGCAATTTGTTGCTCAGCCACTTTTACCTGAGCCCACATGGCTTTCTCTTTGAGCTTCTTTTGTCTCACCTCCAACTCATCACTGCAATACTTAGCTTTTCTTAGAATATCATCCACAGAAAGTGATTGCCATCCTACAATGCTATTCCTGATCATGTCTGCAATTTCAGGTTTTAGTCCATAAACAAATCTATAGACAAAATGACTCATATCCTTTTCATCCAATTTTTCATAGCCACTGTATTGTTTAAAAATTAACAGTAACCTCTCATAAAAAGAATGAACTGATTCTTTTGTTTCCTGATTTGTCCTTTCTATTTTAACCCAATCAACTTCTTTGGGTGGAATTTTGTTTTTCATCCAAACGATCACTTTTTCGTAAAAATCCATTACAAGAGGATTTGGAGCACCTGTTTCTTTAATACGCTCAGGTTCTGTTTTTGGCCAACTTATTGATATTTTACATTCTGTCCAAAGATCTGATGGAACGACAATGTCGAAAAATCCATCTAAATCAATCCACAGAACTTTTGACACTTTGATAAACCTATCCACTTGTCTATACCACTCTACTGGTTTCTCCCTCAATTTTGGAAAGTCATTTGTAAACAATAGTATGTCCTGTCTCGACCAAGGGACATGAACATATCCTCCTCCTGCAATCTCTCTCATTGGAAATTGCTTTGATAATTTTTCCAATCTTTCATCTTCCTTCCTTTTCGTCCATTTCACTCTCCACTTATTGAGTTCTCCCAGCTTTTTGATATAAACAATCAAATCTTTTATATGCAGTATTCTTCCCATTGAGTTCAAACTCTCAATGTCACTTTCTGAAAAGTCTAGTCTGTAATGCTTTGCAAAATTCTTTTGTTTACTCACATCAATTTCAAGTTCCGCTGCTAGTTCCTCTATCTGATCATCTTTATTTTTAGTTTTCCACTGAATACTTTTACAAATGAACAGTAGTTCATCATCTCGATAATAATTCAAACTATCTGGACCAATTGTTCCAATTATTAATTCTTCAATATTTGCTTTTAATTTAGCCACATCAAGTTTCGGAGTGGTCACCCTAACTTCAGGGCTCTATACATGTGAAATAGCACCCATTGGTGTTTTCGGAGATAAATCCTCATTAAAGGTTAAATCTGGCATTCTCGATCTCGAAGAGTTTATTTCAGATATGTCTGAGTAAAATTTTTCAGCAACCTTTTGAATTTCTGCATTTAAAGGAATAGTTAACCCTGTCTTGTTTGATTCTCTTTGGTCAAATACAGGTTGAACAGGACCAATCGTTACTGGAACTGTCACGGCTTCCATGCTTTTTGTCATTCGTCTAATTAATTCTTCCTTAGATTTTAAATATTCAGCAGAATCAACAGCCTCAACATTTCTTGTCTCTCTTGCATAATCTTTTGGGGCTTCTCTTGTCATTGGAGTCATTGAAAAATGTCTACCTTCATTCTGAACATTATCAAATTCTGGTCTTCTAGGAGTGTCAATAATCTCACAATTTTTTGGATAAAGTTTTGGAGTTTCATTAATTGGAGGTGCACTCGGTGAAGTTTCTGTAGAAACCACCGGAGTAGACCATGATCTAGGAGGTCTCAAAGGTTGATTCTTTCTAGCTGTAGTGTATATTTCTTCCATAACTGCATCTTCAGATTCACTTTCTAAAGAATTTCCAGCAGGAGTACCCATTACCATTTCCTGAATTAAATACAATCCTTCACTCATGTTTCCCTGCCTCCACATTCGCAACCTGTCTTCATGAGTATCTCTTCTCCAAGCTGGAGATTTAGAAGGTCTTTTAATTCCACTAGCTTCTCTTTGTAACTGATACATCTCATCTTCCCACTCAACTAAAGCTTCAAATTGAGTTGGTCTCGGTTTTGGAATAAGAGCATTCATTTTCTCTCTCAAATTTCTCAAGACCTTTACATTAAATGAACCATCATCAGGCCAAGTTAAAACACCGTCGTTCTTTGTATAGCGTTTCCAGCTATCAAACCATAAAACAGTATGATATCCATATTCACCTTCCATGTACGCTGCAGGCGTTTTATACTTATGAAGTAATTTACCACCTCGCGTTTCGATTTTCTTGTCAGGCGAAAATAAATTTTTAAATTTCTGAAATAATGTTGGCTTTTTCTCAACATGTTTAAAATGATAACTCATTTCTAAAAGTTAAATTTAATTCACAAAATCGTTCGTAAAATATTTCCGGGATGTTCCGCAAAGCAACCAATCCGTGCGCGAAACACACCAACTAGCCAATGATAGTTGAGCTACGTCACTTTTCTGCTCAACAAATAAAATCGGAGTTTTTCTGAAGGACCAATCAGCTTACTGGTCGTCAGAGACTCAAGAGCCAATCAGAGTATAGCTTGTGACGTAGGTCACCCAATCCCAGCGCGGCTCTGTGACGTACACAGCAGCTGCGGTTTCTCACTTCTCACTCCTAGCGCTTACCCCTCCTTCACAAAATCTTTTCACAACGCCATTTTAAGAACACTTTTTAGTGTAAATTAATTCTTAAACAATGACAATAAGGACTCATCTGTTTGTTTCACTATTTAGGATAGTTTTCATACATTCAAGTATCCACACTTCGGAATAGTCGGCGCTATTCACACTAAGGATAATTCTCAATTGTCAATAGAGTAACTCTTACCCCACCCTTCTAACACGTAAAATTATGAACTCGTTTTCCTCTGAACGCACCGCGAAGTGACAGTTCTAAGAGTTCCACTTGAACATAAATTACAAATCAAACTCGCACTTTCACACGGAAAAATTCCCTAAATTCAAACACACATGAAATCCGTACAGGACTCTCACCTGTTTATAGAAATCATGCACCGTTAACAAAATAACGACGTTATCCGTACAGGGCTCTCACCTGTTTATAGATATAAAACATGTATCCCTACAGGACTCTAACCTGTTTATAGATAATCATGCACCGACGCTACTCTGCCCTTCACTCAAGTTCGGATATAACTAATACTCTTATCACAGTGAGTTTTATGGAAGGCGCTTTGTCCCTATTCTCATGCTGCTCTAATTTCTTAGAAAACCCTCACTATACAAGATTCACACCTAGCCCTAACACTGTGCTGCACGGCGACAACACTATGGTACACGGCGATACCACTTGTGATACTCGGCGATATCACTGCAAACAGAACAGATGACTTGCGTGACTAATTTCTCGCCACACAATCTATACCGGTATAGCTTACAGATAGCACGAAAAACAAACTCAACATGTGTTAAAACATCGATCCTATTTCCATACCATAACACTTTAGTAACCCTTAGCAACCAACATATTACTTTGGTTACCCTTAGCAACCATCAATTTCTGCTACCAGAGAATTGATCCAGCGGCCTATAGAAAATATATCATAAACAACGCTACCCAACTTCATAACCTATAAACAAAATTTTACACTAACTTATGGACCCATTTATAAACATGACATATTTGGGCCTACTGAATCAGGTGGTCAGATTAAATCTATATACACCTTATTTACAAACTATATACAATTTTTATACATCTGCGGAAGGAATATTGTCATTATAACAATTCTTAACTATTTAAACGACCACCATTTGTAATGTGATCTAGCTAATGGTAACCTACACTTCTGAATAATCAAGACCAGCTTGTTTGTCAAAAGTAAGATTTTATTTACTAAATTATGGTATTTCAAAATGTCATTTTATAAATGTAATTTTATCAGCATTAAAGTAAGCATGTTTAAAAAGCTTCATGAGAAAAATACAGTTTAAGTAAGAAATTCAAAGTTTAAGTAAGGTTTTTATAGTTTAGTATTTCTAAAGCCTAAGTCCCTAGCTAAGCTAAATAAATGGAAAATAAAGTAAAGTTCTTTTAGGATTCTTACGTGCTCCACGCAAAGTCCAACAGCACTTCACCCTCATCGGAAAGTCAGAAAGCAGCAGCCAGCCCATCCCTAAGGGCATGACTTTTTATACCTTTCTATGCTAGCTAATCTAAGCGAAGGAAAGTTTTCATAAATCCACGATGTCCCATTGGTTGAGAGTGACAAGTGACATGTCACCCACATTTCAAAACTTCCATTAGGTCGCATTTCTTAAAGACCATTGTCTTTTCCAAACGTGACTAGGAGCTTCCTTGGTTTGCAACAATTGTAAATTAATGTTCTCACAGCGTTCATTTCACTTCCACGGGTGCCAAGTTAGAGCTGACAAAATTGTCCTTTATCACCGGTTTCCGACCTTGGCCACGTCCGACAGAATGATGACAGCATGTCAGATTTGCTTAGTAAATGCAGCTTTGACGAACACTTTTTCAGAATGGGCATCTCGTGACTTTTGTAGAAGTAAAATTCAGCTTTAGCAAACTCGAGCAAACTAGGCCCAAAAGCAGGCAACTTATGCTTTCTAGTAATAAACAAACACAAGAAAAGTATTAATGTAAGAAATAATGTTGATTCTGTATCCACCCTAGGTTTACTAAATAATTAACCCTCCCGATTAGTCTAAAGTTACCTAGCAAATGCAAACAAATAAAGCAGCGTTTATATCTACCAGTCTTCATGAATCCATGAAACTTATGTGCACCTAGAATAGTAGAAATGACACCACATAGACAAGGAAAAGCAAAATAAGCACATGCCTCTTTTAGGTTTGCTGCAGTTAGTAATGACAAAAACGAAAACAATAAATTATTTTATTATTTTGCACGAACAAAAAGATGCAACACTTATGCACGTTTATGAGCACACATGTTAGTCCCCCCATGTGTAAAGTTTAATCTAGATTATATTAGTACAACACATCACAAATCATTAATTTTATTATTCATGTTATGGAAATGTGACTTCGCGAGTTTAAACAAAATTCTGTTTTCTATCTCGCTCCATCACCCTCACCTCTTGATTTCCTTTAGAGTGGCGCCGCCGAGGTGAAATCCTTGCCTGAAGGCAGGGATTTCACCTAAGCACTTGATGGGTTATAAGCATGGGGTGTGAAGTGCACAGCAGGGGGGAAGGCATGGCCAGTGCAGGTGACGCTTTTCTTTTGTATGGGAATTTCTGCTGGTGTCATAGCCCAGGGTGTGCTGT
Source organism: Lissotriton helveticus (assembly GCF_964261635.1). NCBI lineage: Eukaryota > Metazoa > Chordata > Amphibia > Caudata > Salamandridae > Lissotriton > Lissotriton helveticus. The sequence continues at coordinate 923,156,866 of NC_136067.1, read as the reverse complement.
CTGTGCACTTGTATAGATGTGTATTCCATACAAGTGCACAGACAGCAAACCCTGGGCTAAAACACCAGCAAGAATTAATTTTCAAAGGAAAAGCATCACCTGCACTGCCATCCCTTTCCCCCTGTTGTCTGTGCACTTGGATGGAATTCACATCCACCGCACTGCTCACCAGATAAATGGTGAACAGGGCCATGGATCTTTCTATTTTCGCATCCAAGGGCAGCAGCGAAGAAGCAGAGGGGACCCAGGCAAGGAGAATCCAGGAGACCTATCTACTCTGAGACCTTCGAGAGGCTGGATGCATTTTAGGGTTCTGAGCGGGTATGGGTTTTGGGGTTCCAGGGGGCAATTTTAGGGTTTAGGGTGGGTATGGGTTTTGGGGTGCCAGGGGTCATTTTAGGGTTCAGTGTGGGTATGTGTTTTGGTGTGCCAGGGGTAATTTTAGGGTTCAGGGAAGGTGTAGGTTTTGGGGTGTCAGCGGGCAATTTTAGGGTTCAGGGTGGGTATGGGTTATGGGGTGCCGGGGAATTTATGGTTCAGCATGGGTATGGGTTTTTGGGTGCCAGAGGGTAATTTTAGGGTGTGGGGTGGGTATGGGTTTTGGGGTGCCAGGGGTGGGGGGGGATACTTTTAAGGTTCAGGGTGGGTGTGGGTTTTGGGGTGCCATGGGATTAACTTTAGGGTTCAGCGTGGGTATGTGTTTTATAGTGCCAGGGGTAATTTTAGGGTTTAGGGCAGGTGTGGGTTTTGGGATGTTAGGGGGCTATTTTAGGGTTCAGGGTCGTTATGGGGCGTCAAAGGGGAATTTATGGTTCTGCATGGGTATGGGTTTTGGGGTGCCTGGGGTAATTTTAAGGTTCAGGGTGGGTATGGGTTTTGGAGGGCAATGAGGGAATTTATGGTTCAGCATGGGTATGGTTTCTGGGGTGCCAGGGGTAATTTAAGGTTCAGGGTGGTAATGGGTTTTGGGGTGCCAGGGGGTAATTTTAGGGTGTGGGGTGGGTATGGGTTTTGGGGTGCCGCGGGGGGGGGATAATTTTAGGGATCAGGATGGGTATGGGTTTTGGGGTGCCAGGGGTAATTTTAGGGTTCAGGGCGGGTATGGGTTTTAGGGTGTGAGGGGGTTAATGTTAGGGTTCAGCGTGGGTATGGGTTTTGGTGTGTCAGGGGTAATTTTAAGATTCAGGGTGAGTATGGGTTTTGGGGGGCAAGGGTGTAATTTTAGGGATCACTGCGGGTATGGGTTTTGGGGTGCCAGGGGTCATTTTAGGGTTCAGGGTGGGTATGGGTTTTGGGGTGCCAGGGGGGTGATTTTAGGGTTCAGGGTGGTAATGGGTTTTGGGGTGCCAGGGGGTAATTTTAGGGTGTGGGGTGGGTATGGGCCTTGGGGTGCCGGGTGGATAATGTTAGGGATCGGTATGGGTTTTGGGGTGCCAGGGGTAATTTAAGGGTTCAGGGCGGGTATGGGCTTTGGGGCTCCAGGGGGTTGATTTTAGGGTTCAGGGTGGTAATGGGTTTTGGGGTGCCAGGGGGTAATTTTAGGGTGTGGGGTGAGTATGGGTTTTGGGGTGCCAGGGGGGATAATTTTAGGGATCAGGATGGGTATGGGTTTTGGGGTGCCGGGGGTAATTTTAGGGTTCAGGGCGGGTATGGGTTTTAAGGTGTGAGGGGGCATTAACCGATCCTGATTATCTGCCATTTTAGCTCCGCCCCATTGATTAACATTAGCCACGCCCCTTCTTTTGCGATGTTAGCCCCCCCCCGAAATGAAGACCTAGTTGCGCCCCTGCTGAATGTTCTTATCTTTTTCGTTTGATTGTTTTGTACTGAGGAAGAAGTTAGTAACACCTTCCCCTGTCTCCGTGGGTTGGAAAAAAACAATTAATTTTATGACTGCCTCCTGTGTCCCTCCAACATTGGTGACAAGCGCTGACGCGCACAGTGAAGAACCTGTAGTTGCATGCTCCCCTGTTTGTTTTCTACTCTGTGTACTATTCAGAAGGTGGCCAGACCTGCTATTGCCCGAGTTGCTGCCACTTTATTTTTGGCACTAGGTTTTATGATTGCCCAGTGCTTTTTGTAGCCTTGATTTGATTGTTGCCGTTCTTTCTCTTAAACTCTAGCCGATCTGAGAAGTTGAGTGCGTGCCCAACATGGCGTCTGAAAGTGTTATTGACTCTCCATCAGGCGTGTAGCTAGGCACTCTGCCACCCGTGGCAGACCCTGCCTTTTGTTGCCGCACGCCGTGCTGAAAAGCGGGGGGATTGGGGGGAGGGGGGAGGGGAGGGGTGGGTGCTGGCGAAGATTTTTCAAAACACCGCCCCCTCCACCCGCCCCATTGCTATGCCACTGCTCTCCATTTAAAACCAATAAATGGCTGATGCGTAGGATCGGGACTACGTCATCATAAGACTAAGTCCCTGCGTCAGTTAATAAAACCATCACAAGCTAAGTCAATACCATAGAGGTTTATTCAAATATGGATCATTAAAGAAAACAAAAATGTGTTAAGCAAATCAATGGGAAATCAGCAAATCAATGGGAAATCAGCATTTCTAACAAGTCATAACCGGATAATTCAAGACAATCAACATAAAGTCTCTCTCCAAAGTTAGCAAACAGCCAGAACTAAAGTATAGTTCAGCAAGATGACTGACAGTGGTTTTTGTCCATTTTTTGGAGGCAGACTATAAGTATAGCTCAACCGATAGACCAGTGCAGAGTCTGCACAGTTTGAAAGGCAAAGGACCTCTCAGTATAGATCAATAGACTAAGATAGGGTCTGCTCAGAGAATGTCTGGCACATATCCCAATAACATCCTCTTTTATTTGGTTTTAGGCAGAAATGCCATGCACTCGTCATGATGTGAAATTACATAACAGGGCTAGATTAACAAAGATGTATCTGATTTAATCAATGACCATTAAAACACAGGGTACATAAAATTAGTTACTTCTAGTACACACTTTTTTCTGCATATTATGGTTTACGTGCAAAGGAAATGGCAGCACATTTATGTAACATAACAAACAACACGTTCAGAGCATGGTTTATTTGTGGGGAGGCAATTTATACAACTTTATTTGATCAACAGACCGACATTGTGGAGAGAGCTTTGTTTAACTTATTTTTCTGAACTGGAAAAGCACACAGAGACTTGCACATGGCAAAGCTTGTTAACATAAAATAAAGTTTCACATTTCTGCCTGAAAAAATTGAATGGTTGTCTATGCAAACTGTCTGATGCTTTGCCATGTTAACTGCGACCAAATTATGGTAATTTAAACGCATCTAAACTACTCATTAATTTCTAATTGTTAAAAACACTCATACAGTGCTGTCTTACAACACAGCCAAGCAGAGGGAGGTGTGTCACCAAGCGAAACCCCCACAAGCAGAGGGATGTGAAACACCTATAGCCAGATGGGGTAATGCTCTTTTTGGGGTACGTTTTCTTTACACCAAGGAAACTAAGGAAACAAAACATCTAGGTGATTTCATTCGATCTCTTGTGCATGTAAAGCAGAGAAGTGGTGATGTGCACACCACTTTTGCAAAATGGTGTGCATGTTAAGGAATCGCACAAATTACATTTTGTTCCATCTTGTTTTATGTGATTAATTGTAGTCTTCTAGTGCATGAGGTGTCTTCAGGCTGTTTGCTCTCCTGCACATTGATCAGTAAGGTTGTATTCTGCAAACATTTACCAGATTAGTAAGTGCCCCATGGTGATGTCCGTACTTCAAATTATAGGTGCACTACCGTAAGTTTCATGCCTTTTTTATTTACATTTCAATGTTTTTCTATTACTGCTTTACTGTGTCTGATGCATGTTAATGCTGGAACTTTGCGCTTAACTTTAGCAACTCTTCGGACGGATACTTCTATTTGTAGATTCCATACCTTGTACATATTCTCCAGGCGTCTGACCGGATCCAAAAACTTCAAAACAGTACTCCAACATCATCCCTGCCATCGGGAGCATCACGCCGGGGACTATAGACAACTCATACAAGCCCCCCCCCCCCAATCCTAGAAATCATTCAACCTCATTCAGGGAGAAGAGATAGTCAAACTGATCTCCACCTCCAATCCCTCATCTCATGTCCTGGATCCTCTACCTCCACAAATGACCAAAAACCTGAAACTCTCCTTAGCCCCGCTCTGGTGCAAGATCATAAACTGCTCCCTGAGAACCGGAGTCATTCCAGACGGCCTCAAAGTCGGTCAAGTCAACAACAAAAACAGGCCTAGACACAACAGATCTGATTAACTTCAGACCTGTCCCTAACTTACCTCTTCTATCCAAAATCCTGAGAAGATGCGTGCTCCTTCAACTAACGCAGCACATGGATCGCATCAACGTTCTTGACTCACACCAATCGGGTTTCAGAAAAGGCTGCAGTACTGAAACCGCCATCTACAACGTCATTGATGATAACCGCAAATCACTTGATGCGGACCAATGCAGCTTACTCATTCTCCTAGACCTATCAGCAGCTTTCGACACGGTCAAACACAAACTTCTCACCAAGGTCCTGCAAGAAAGAGCAGGTCTAGAGGAAGTGGTCCTACACTGGTTCTACTCTTTCCTTCACAACCGCACCCAACGAATAAAAAACAAAAACTTTGTGTCCGACCTACACCCCGTCAGCAGGGGTGTCCCCCAAGGTACAGTCCTCTCCCCACAACTTTTCAACATCTACATGGAACCCCTCAACACCCTACTAAAAAAAACCAACATTCCCTTCCGTTTGTATGCTGACGACACTCAGATTTATCTGGAAATCTCCTCCTTCGAAGACATTCAGAGACTCAATAACACGCTAAAAGAAGTCCCAACACTGGCTCTCAAGTAACCACCTAAAACTCAACCAAGACAAAACGGAAATACTCCTTCTCTCCAACAAAGAAGAGAACCCCCAAATTGCGGAATGGCTAAAAGCTATTGATGCTCTCAAAGGTAACCTCACCCTAGTGGACTCAGAAATTCACTAGGCATCACACTTGACCCGAAATTTTACATAACCAAACACATTAAGAACTCCGCCTTCCTTAACCTAAAGCTACAGAACAAAATAAAACCTTTCATCCCGTCCAAAGACCTCAAACAAGCTACCCAAGCAGTGGTGCTGTCCAGACTAGGCTATGGGGTCGCAGTCCTCTCTGGTACAGCAAAACCACACCTTGCTCCCTTCAAAACAGCTCACAATGTAGCAGCCAGAATGGTCACCGGAGTTAAGAAATTCGCCAAATCTCACCCGCACTCCGAGAACTAAAATGGCTCCCAGTTGAATTGCGGGCTAGCTTCAGAACAGCCTGCCTCACGCACAGAGCCCTACACACACAGGCAAACCTGAATACCTGGCTTCCAAACTCAAAAAACTGCAACGCACTCAAAATCTGGAACTCTATCTCCCCCCTCCCCCCCCCATTAGAACTATCCCCTCCTTTGCAAAATTAAAAAGACCGCTCAAAGACCTTTTCCTAGATCGTTCACTAGCGAATTGACAGGAGCCACCAAAGTGCTGGAGCCTTACTCCCTGGAAGAGGAGCACGGCAGAAGCCAACAGCTTTCTTCTAAGACATTCCAAGACCTCTGTGCCCCAAGGTCACACAATGAGCTGGAACGCTCAGTTCAGGATCTATACTATTACTGTATAATGTGATTTTCTTTGTAGTACGACAGTTGTTAAGCGCTCCAATACCCACTGGTCTGGCCAGCGCCATATAAAACTCCTTAATAAATAAATAAATACTCCTGTGCGCAAGTAGATGTTGTTGTGTGGCTTCCCATTGATGGGAAGTGACAAGCAGATCTGCATATAAGTACCATCTATGTGCTATGTCTTTTCCTGTCTCTGCATCTTCTGAGGCTGATCCAGAGCTGCTCCTTAGTCCTTTAAAGTCTCTTTAAAACATTTTTCACTATAATTAACCAGTGTGCAAGGAAAAATATCACCTACCAAGATGACAGGGTTCCGGCTGTATAGGGAGTGTCGCAAACAGATGTCAGTGACAGACCCTCACAATTTATGTCTGTGGTGCCTGGTAGTTAGTGCACCATCGCAGGGCCTGTGAAGACTGCTCTCAGATTAATCCGAAGGCCATACCACAAAATAAAACTGTCCACAAATATCAGAAGACTCCACGCCATGACTGGTCAAAGTCGAAAGAAAGATCTCACAAAGTTGTTCCCACAGCAGATCGTCAATCCAGCCAAAGTCATTGGGTAAGCCCAATAAGCAGCATAAGAAATCCAAGGGATGATTGCCCCCCTTCTTGTCACTTGCAAACTCCATACAGGGAGTGAGTGCGTAACTTGCCAACCAATTTCGCTCCTGATCTCCTTTGGAACTGATCCTGAGCCTAGTCCCAATATATACCCCGAAGGTCATGGTCTGTTGACGACAATGCAACAAGGTGAGGCCTTTAGGGAGACTATCTTCAAATTTTCTGCACTCTACTCGTTCCCTCTGGTGTGCCTTCGGTCCCCAAGGATCCATAGGGCTCTCCATTTGGACGTCTGCCGGCAAGTCCGCCCTTGCGTCTATACCCCTCGAACCCTATTCTGGTTCAGCGCTGACCTGTGTTCTAGTGCCACCAACTGCACTATTCCCTTCACATTGATGCAGATACTGCAGGATGATTCATAAGCCATTAGGCTTTCAGACTCCAAACAGAATCCCCCTTGACTGAGATAGCACCCTAATCTGACTAGAGGACATCCTTACCATGCGGTAGAGCCCAGAGTTTTCATAATCTTTTCAGTGCTACTGGTGGGGTAAGCATCCACTAGTACGAAAAATCCCAATGCCTTCCCCACTTGATCGTGAGTCTAAGATATTAGAGTTGTTTGGTAAGCAGATCTTTTTCTCCACATGCCTTGCCCTTCGATCCGTAAATGGCATCTGTCTTCTAGACCACCACTCCTATTCCCTATGGGAATGGTGGGCCAAGTTATACCAGCAGTTTTGGCCTATCTCTGGACGTCCCAGACTCAAGCTATCCAGAATGGTGGCGAAACAGCAAAATTTGTTATTCGCTCTTTCTTAGACACAACTCACTGCTCAGGTTGGGTGACTAGCACGAGTGTGGCACTTCTGCACCACGCCTGGGTGAGATCTACTTGATTCTTCCGAGATGTCCAAGCATCCCAGATGGAAATGCCGTTTGATGGTTCTTGCCTTTTTTGGAGAATGTGGACATCACCTTGGAACGTTTCAAAGAAACCAGGCCACAGCACTTTCCCCAGGCCTGACAGCACCACCCAGAGGGTTCTACCAACAATGTCATCCCTTTTGAGGCTATGGTAGGGGTTTCCAATACCGCCAATCTCATACCCATACGCAGCCCAACAGGTCTCCAGCCCTTTTTGTCCGAGGCCATGGATTAAATAAACAACACTCAGGGTATTGGGGGCAACGGATTGCTATCCCCCCACTCCTCCAGCTGCTTCAGCGTCAAAACCTCTGTATTCTCTCACCTTCCTGGCAAACAGCCAGCTTGTTGGGGGCAGAATCCATAATTTCCTCCAAGGTTGGGAGCCAATGCATCATACAAGTGATTTCTCTAAATTGTCTAAAGGGCTTAAGACCTCCCGTTTCTACCTGCAGCACCTTCCATCACCTTAACGACAGTAAGAGGACCAAATGTCTGTTTTGGAGCAGGAAGTGCAGGCTGTTCTGGCAAAAGGAGTCATCGAGAGTTTTCTGACCTCCGATGTAGAATCTAGCTGTTACTCCTACTATTTGCTTGTGCTGAAGAAGGACTGAGGCCTTTGTCCTATTTTAGATCTTTGCGCGCTCAATGCCTTCCTGTGGAAGAACAAATTCATGATGCTCATGTTAGCGCAGGTCCTGTCTGCCTACATCCTGGAGACCGAATGGTAGAGTTAGATATGCAGAATGCTTATGTCCCTGTACCTGTCCTGCAGGCCTACAGATGCTGTGTTCTGTTCACAGTGGTCCAGGAGCATTTTCAGGTCTAAGTACTCCCTTTTTCCTCAACTGTGCCCCTCAGGTGTTCATGAAAGTGATAGCTGTGGTCACAGCACACCTTCGGGTTGCTGATTACAGTATTCCCCTGCCTCGACAACTGGCTGTTGAAGGCCGGCTTGCCCCAAGCAGTCATGAACCTCCTAACATAGTTGGGTTCCACTGTTAATGTACCAAAGTCTCACCTGACTCCTCCTCAAATAGTCCTGTTCTTCTGAGCAAATTGTGGATATGGTAAAGTTTCATGCATTTCTCCTGTTGTGGCGAGTCAAGAACAGTCCGGTTGTATTCCCGATGTTTCTGCGTCTGTCCTGGATCTCACTGTGGATGACTGAGAGTCTGCTGGAATTGCTGGCATGTTGCTGATTTTTTATTTTTTTTGGCAGAGTTTTATATAGCGCGAACTAGACCCGAACCGAATCCGGTATCAGAGCGCTTTACATATTTTCCCAGTTACGTTGCATTATTTTTTTTATGTTTCCAGTTACTTTCATTTTTTTTTAGGCACGGGGAGATTAAGTGATTTGCCCAGAATCACAGGAGGTTTTGGCGTCGTTACCGAGACTCGAACCCAGATCCCCAGGTCCGAGGTCGAGCGCCCTAGCCGTTAGGCCAACTCCTCTCCCCATTGATTGAAAACATTGAATTGATTGATTGAAACATACCGGCTAGCATATGCTTTTCCTGCAGTGGAACCTACAGTCCAAGTGGGCACAATACCTGGGGAATCTGTCATATTGTATCCAGATTTCTGAGGAGACTACAAAAGATCTGCAGGGTTGGCTGCTACACTGTGATTGGGTCAGTGGCAAACTGTGCTTCTTATCCCACCAAATATGACACTGTTGCTGAATGCATCGGCTCTGAGTTTGTAGGACATCTGGAGTGGTGGTGATCAGAGGCCCCTGGTCTGCGGCAGAAGCTGAACTCCATATTATCTTATTGGAGTTCAGGGTGATTCACTTGGCATTGAGGGCCTTTCAGCCATCAGAGGAAAACTGGTGTGGGTGTTCCCGGACAGCACTACCACCATGTGGTACTGAAAAAAGTGGGCCTAGTTTGATCTTGGGTCCTGTTCCAGGAGGCTCTACGCCTCTGGAAGTGGCTGGACCGTGAGGTAATTTCTCTAATTATGACTCACCTGATAGGATCTTTAAGTGCCATGGCAGACTAACTTAGTCACCAATGCTTAGCGGAACATGAATGGTAGTTACACCCAGAGCCGGCGCAGGGCATCTTCCAGCAATGGGGAGAACTCTAGCACAATCTTTTTACCACCGTCAAGTATTTTACCTTCTGTGCAGCGCGGAGATACTCCTTCGGGGGTCATTCCGGCGCTTTATAAATTCCATAAGAATTGGTGCCCTGAGCATAAACAGCACAAACATATCAAGTATTAATAAAATATTTCCGTCAATTATTCAAGGAGACAATGACCAAAAGAATCCAATTTAAATCTGTAGTGTTTATTTTCTTATTCTTCGATTCCCACGAAGACTTGTTTATCGCATAGATCCATGTACAAAGATTACAGCCAATATCACAATCCAGAAACAGCAAACATGTGTGTTTCGTTAATGGAGTGTCTTTCAATAAGACTTTATCAGGGCTTGCACCAACTTTAAATGTAATCCTTATTTATCTCTATATTTCAAATCCTATTGTAGTCGCATCAGAAATAGTCACAACGATATATATTTCCCATATCTGGCATCTATATAAAGGGATTAATCCAATCTCCAAGAGACCTATATTCTCTCCTGGCCGCAGTTACCTGTTCTGTGTGGTGTCCAACTTTCCGGCATGTACTTTCCGAGCAAAATTGTGGCGTGTTACAACCCTTTATATGGAAAGACACTCCTTTGACGAAATTGGATTCTTATGGACGTTGTCTCCTTGAATAATTGACGGAAATATTTTATTAATACTTGATATGTTTCTACTGTTTATGCTCAGGAAACCAATTCTTTTGTTTCCAAACAATTACTTGCAATTGTAAATTAATAGCACGGGGTAGTGGCTATTTGGTTTCCTTTGAAGCAAAATTCTTTTGATATTCACTTGTTACTTTTTCATTGGACATTGCGCAGTGATAAACCTCACTACCCATTTGCTTGAACGACTATAAATTCCATACAAATAAAAAAAATTCAGTGTCTGAACTTTTGTGCGTTGAAGTTCTAAGGCTGTCTCTCAGAGATGCATTCCGGCTAGAACGGAACCCTGGACTGATGTATGCCTTTCCCGATGCAACCGCTCCTGCCTTGGGTTTTGGAAAAGATCAGAAACAACTGGGCCTGGGTTATCCTAGGGGCACTGGATTGGAACAGGAGAGTGTTTTACCCTCAAATCCTCGGCATGAGCATCTGTCCTCCGATTAAGCTGCCACTTTTGAAGTTCTTCTGTCGCAGCAGCAGGGTTGGGTGCTGTACCTGGGCCTGCGTAATCTGTGTCTCCATGCTTGGAGATAAAGCAGCGGTGGTTGGCATCCTATGACGTTCGTCCTGAGGTTATTGTCATCTTGGCAGCGAGGCTCGCTGGTGAATGCCAGTCAGGATAAATTTGTGGTTTCGTAGAGCACTTGCCAGATTGACCCATTGTCTGATGTTTTGTTGTTGTCCCTGGCCCAGCAAGCCCTTGCTTTGGGCACTGATGAAGGCTACTTGTTGGTGCTGTCTGCTTTTTTGATGTTGCAGTTGCTGGACCAGCGTTTACCATTTAAATCACCAGTTGCGATGAGTGCTTTAGAAGATTTGCAACATTTATTTCCACCAAGGCAGTTTGTGATGCCACTGTGGGATTTAAATTTGGCTCTTAATTTTTAATGTGTTCTCCTTTTGAGCCAATGCACAGTTGTCCATCACATCTTCTAACCCTCAGAACGGTCTTCCTTATTGCCATAACGTCAGCTCGTTGTGAGCGAGCTTCAGGCTCTTTCTAATCAACCACCTTACACCATGTTTTTTAAGTTGGTGCTGAGCACCCAAGCTTCTTTCCTACCTAGAGGGGTAACATTGTTTCACGTTGAACAGGCTATCACCCTTCCGGTGTTCTTTGCTCCACCACAGCCGTCAAAGGAGGAAGAGATACTCTAATGTTTGAAGCCCAAGAGAGTGCTTATTTTTTTACATTGATCGCACTAAAGACCATTGTGGACGATCAGCTCTTCCTGAGGTTTGCTGGTGCAAAGGAGGACAAGGCAGTGCACAAGCAGACCATCTCGATGTATTTTGCTCTGCATCAAGATGTGCTATACATTGGCTAATAAGCAACCTATGCAAGGCGTACCAGCTCATATCACCAAAGCTGTTACCACTGCTCTGGCATACAGAGTGCCTGTTGATAGGTTTCAGTTTCCCTACCCCGCCCACTTCCTAATTATGCCTATAAGTTAGCAGAGTGTGTCTAACAATTGATATATTCACTAATGCATTCCCGTTTATATTCTAACGTTAGTTGCTCATTTATGCGTGGGACATTATTACAGAGTGTTCTTAGCTTAGCCTGTGTGCCACCATTTTGAAGCATCCCCCTATTCGTGCGAGTTGCACTTGCTCATTCCCCTTCCCGTAGGAATAGGAATATTCCACATGTCAGCAGTTTTGCCTCTCGGCCCACTGTGACTGAAACTACCAGCGAAACTCCTTATCACTCTGTTCTCATGTGCTGGAGATGCTCAAGCCTGGCTCCGTGTCCTTGGGGGCTGATAGGAGAATGTTGCAATCCCAGGTGAAGATGCCTACTGTATGAGACCATTGTTCACCATCTCAGGGGTTCAGTACTTTTCCACAAATGGGCGTGCCTTACTCTGCTTTTTCGCATTATAATGTGTTACTGTAATGACGTGAGTCAGTCATTCTCGGCGCACTCTTAGTGGTGAGGTCGAACAGGGCCCTCTCATGTGGGAGCTTATGGCCTAATAAAACTAATTGTTTTTATTCTTCTCCACTGTCCAGCTGGCTTATTATTGGGGAATAATAGGTGAGTGCTGTAAGTCACTCGGGTGGATTTGAGCCACGCTTATCAGATGGCGCCCGAACAGGAACTCCCCGATTAGGACCTTTCTCACCCGTAAGGGAGTAGCAGAAGGCCGGGGACCCTCTGGTCGGCACGGTGGGCCCGGGTACCCACTTGATGCCGAGCTTGGTTCTCGCAGCGCTGCCCCGCCCTGCTGATCGGAAGAGGTCCCGGTCCATGATCCTACGCCGGAGTCCAGAAGGCGGAACTTTGGAGTTGACCGTGTTGGTCCAGGCAGCCGGAGGTGGAGAACGGTAGAAGTTGGTACCGCGCATAGAAGGTGAGTGGTCCGACTTGCTTGGAGGAGCCGGAGTGCTCCGAGGGACCGGTGCGTCTCTGGTGATTGGAGGAGCCGGCGTGCTCCTGGGGCTAGTTTGCTCCGGGGAACTCAGAGTGCAAGTGGCGCTCTGACAGACTTGGCGGAGATTGGGTGAACGTTGTTTTGTGGTCATCCGACTGGATAATACTGTAGGCGGCGGGTGGCTTGCCACGGAGGGATCTCTGGGCTCACCCGAACACCTAGGGTGGTGGTTCGCGGAGATGAGCACTGAGTCCCACGTGGTGTAGCGCATGCCGATCTGTAGTGTTGCCCGGGAGACGGGTGTGTTCCCCAGTCTCGGAATAGCGGGTGTGCACTGTTCGGTCTGCGGTAGGATCCAGGTTCCCCAGGACTTGGTCGACGGGCCTTGTCCCATTTTGTAACACGTGTTTTGGTACGGATTTGAGGTGTGTACTGAAGTTGTGAGTGTGATCTACCGGTAAGTGAGCAAGTGTGCAAGTGCGAGTTTTTCTGCTAGTGTGTGATTGTGTGAGAACAGGATGCCGTGTTTCAGTAAATTACGGTGTTTCAGGTGCTGTGGTGATGTCTCAGACGTTAGATTGGCTGAGAGCCAACCTGCCCCGGTGGAGGGCTCTCCAAATTTCGACATGTACGTTAAGTATGGCTTACCCCCGATTTTGTTTTCTACTTTGTGGCATAAATATACCAAAGATAATGTGGATTTACAGTGGCCTTTGCTTGGCTCTTTTGATGGGGCAAAGTTAGATTATTTACAAGATAGATTGTTTGCTAGGCGCAGCCGCCAGGGTATGTTCGATTCTTTGCGGATGTGGCAGAAGGAGGTACGAGAACGGCAAATGAGGGAAGAGAAAGTGATTCAAAAGAGAGCGGCACAGACGATGGCGCAGAAAGCCAGGGAACACACTAAGAAAGAGAATGAGCAGCGAATTGAACGCGCAGATAGACGTTTTAGGCTATTGGATAATAAGAGCTATGTGGTGAGAGAAGATGACCAGGATGAGATGGAGGAAATTTTGAACACCCGACCCCCTCCCCCATATGCCCCGCAGTCTTTGTATCCCGTGTTGGTGGATTCCACCTCCTCGGCGGCGGTTTCAGTTCCCCAAATGGGTGCCCCTCCCTTGTCCGGTGCACCTGCTTCCTCCGTGGCTGAACGAACTCCCCCCTCTGTCACTACACCCCTGCTCTCTTTCTCCGCAGCAAGCCCAATTGTACCTGCTGTGCTCTCCCCGGTGTTCTCTACTGATTATGCTATTCCCGCTGTTTCAGCCAGTGCTACCCCTCAGAGCGCGCTACTGACTCCCACTAGAGGAGCGGGAGGCAGACTGTTTACTCAGGTACGGAAGTTACTTACACGTTCGGCTGTTGGGTTGGATGAGAAGACAATGGTAGCCAACCAAGCTTGCCAATGGGCCAGAAATAACATTTATTCATTGGAAGACATTTGGTCTGCCATGAAAGACTATGAGCCTCTGATGCAGCAACATGCTTTGTGGCATATGTCGACGACATTGATAGCGTTGTGGGAACAGGGATATGGTGGGGAGGCACCAGCGATTCTCCGAGATATCAAGAATAATGCCTATAGGGCCAACACTGGAATAAAGGATGTGTTCCGTAGTCTGAGGTTCCTGTTAGAATATAGAAATGAGTTGCCAGAAGCGGGGGAACCCCATTACCCTGGGGTACACCCGATGCGGGAAGTGCATCCTATATTTCACCCTGAGGTACCCGAGATAAGAGACCCTGCAACACAGGTTGTGACCGGAGCTCGTATCGACGCTCATTTCCAGGAACAGTGGGTGTATACGCCCTGGAAAAGGAGCGAGGTATTAGCTTTGAAAGCTCAGTTGCCAGACTCGAGAAAAAATCCAATGGCTTATTACAAGGAATTAACAGAGGCAGCTTCCTCGACGGTCATGACTTTAGCAGATATTTAATTATTTTTCGGATTATTGGTTCCCGTGGATGTGTGGAGACAGGTGAAGGGTTCAGATCATGTAGAAGAGCTGGGTGGTACTTGGCAAGCGTTCAAAGATTGGGAAGGAGATTTGTGGTGAATTGGATGTCTTTTTTTGGGAAAAACTGAATATTTGTAGAGGACCTCCCATTTGCCATTGCCACAACTTGAGCCTCTACCTTTCCATTCTTTCAAGCACAACAAGGTTAAATAAAGTGTATTGAAATATACCCATAGCTTAGACATTCAATGGTTTGCCTTTAGTCCTGAAAATCATGACATATTATATCTTACTTTCTTTGATATTATTTTATGGTAAGACAGATGTAAGTAACCTCTTTCATTTGAAGCACTTGCAACACATAATTCAACCTACTCTTGAGCTCTTTTGACATCCTGCCAAAGACCAGAAAATTGTCTTGAAACGCCAAGACTCAACTCACAACCTTAAACAATTGACCCATAATGCACTATTAAAAAAAAAAAAAAAAAATGCAAATGGACACTGGAACAAACTTGACTAGAACAGGTTGATTACTACCGGTATCTCGGTGTTATATTTAATGACAGTGGGAAGTTTCTCCACAGAAAAAAGATATTACTAGGAAAGCGAATAGTTTGGTTGCTGCATTTAGGATTATACAAAAAAGAACTGCATTGTCCTATTGTCCTTTACTAAAGATCATATTAGCAAAATTACTACCTACCCTGACATATGGCTGTGAGGTATTAAACGGGAAAGATGCGGAGATAATTAATACCGCAGCTGCTAAAATCGACAAGATCTTATTTCGCCTACCGAATAATGCCTCGCAAGCACAGGTGAGGGCGGAATTTGGGATAAATAACCAGCTGTATGCAAGAAAAGGTCAAGTCCTTAAAGTGTGGAATCGAATAAAAAACGATCATGAAAACCAAATGTCCCAGATACTATGGCAAGAAGTCAAAGACAACCGGAAACTGCAAGCCTGGGCCTATCTAAATAAAGCAAAGGAAGAATTTGGTATAATACCAATTTGGGAGAATACAATTACCCAGGAAAGTTTTAAAAGAACAATTCACAAACTGACTAATGATCTGTCGCTGATAAAAGATGAAGATATATTTGTAAAAAGAAGACCCGCATGGCCAATTATAAATGGATTTAGAAAAAAAAAGCCCAAGAATATCTTGAAACATCATGGTCGCAGCAAAGTAAACAAATCTTTATCAGAGCACGTTTTGGATTATGGCCGGGTTTGTCATTTACCTTCATGGAAGAGCAGTGAGGAAAATACTATATGTAGGTTATGTAAATGTGGGCAAGAGGATATTATACATCTATTATGTCTTTGTCCTGAATTAGAAGTTGAAAGGAAAATCACCCTAAGAGACTATTCAATGTTCGTGGAGTAAGGACATGTAGATAAGCACTGATGGCATGCCTAAACCCTAAAGACATATTTATGAACTCTGCATTTGTAAAATAATGTATGTGTTGTTGGTGAAAATCTTGAAGATTAATTTTTGAACTTTATTAACCATGCGATATTGAAAAATAGTGTATATAGTGTTTTTAAATAATTTTATACTTGATGATATTTTAATCATTTTTGTAAGATTTTAATTAATCAAACAAATAAAGTTGAACTGAACTGAACACTACAAAACCGCTACAGCAGATTCAAGCCTGAATTTCATCAACTTATACTGTTGGACGCCATTTAGCGTGTGAATGCCATTGCAGGACGCTGATAATGGTAAAGAGAAAGGCATGCGAGTAAATCTGTGAAGTTTAATTGAAGAAGACAAAACATATTGGCCAACATAGGGATGAGTGTGAGATGACTGGCTGCTGGACGTGGAGCTAAAAGCAGCATACAGGAGCTTCTTGAGTAGAAAGTTATTCACAGCTGTAAATGTCTGCCCCACGCGCCTCCCTGGGTTTTGTGTAAGCATTCTCCTAGTCACATCATAGTATTCCGCTGATGGTAAAGAGGTTCCATGAAGGGTTATTTAGACCAATAACCACACATCTCCCCTTTTCACTCAATTTTGAACACCATATTAATAACTAATTAGGCATATAGGAAATAACTGTCTGTATATAAACCTGCAATTTTACAACTTTAATAACGAGCCTAAATCTAACACCAAAAGTAAGATTTAAGAAAACAAATATGCATAAGAAATCTGCTGGACTGGAAAACACACATCTGTCTACCAATTTCTAAGGACATTTCCTTACTCTGGTACTATGACGAAGGGATTTGCTGTGGTCACTTAGAGATCAAACAAGTTATTAAAATTAGCTGTAGCCTAGCTAGCCTCCCAACATGCCACCATTGTCCTCTTCCACCTTTGCTGCATTCTTTTACTAAAGAATTTGCACTAGCTCATGACATTTCAAAAGACTTTTCCTCGACAACGAGGATTCCCCGATTTTGTTCCAATCTTCCATATTCTGATGGTGGCCAACACACTTTCAATTCCTTAACCTGTCATGTTTGGTTACACGCAAATCTGAAATGAGTTTGTTAGGAGTTCACTTGTCTGAGTGAGGTACTTAATATTTCAGATATACCTTCACCATCCAATTGGGATAACCCAGTTGATACATGAGTTGTGTGATAAGACCACAACATGCATCTCACAGCATCACAAACATCTTTTCCAGACTAGTAGGCCCCCCGCACACACTCGACCAGCGCATACTCCAAAGCATTCAACTATCCAGTTGGTTTGCGTTCTAAATCATGTTGCTCTGAAGTGTTCAACCCCAGATTGAACCACAAAGTCAGACAAGATTTGTGAGGTGAACTGAACTCCATTGTTAGCAGATAATCTGTCAGGCACTGCCTCCTTTGCAGAAATACCTGGAAGAAAACCGCAAACAGCATGAGCTGTGGGTTTGTGAAGACATTTTGCTTAAACCCATTAGTACATGTTGTAACACTTTACTAGGGACTTATAAAGTATATTAAATATGCAATTTGAGGGTAAGCCAGTGTTACCATGTTTTAAGGAGTGAGCACATGCACTTTAGCACTGGTTAACTAACAGTGATAAAGTGCACAGAGTCCTAATGCCAGCACAAACAAGATCAGCAAAAATGGAGGAGTAAGGCAAAAATGTGGGGGTAAGACACCCTAAGGCTGACAGGCCTAACCAGGGGGATATAGAATTTTGATGCAGCTAGATTGGGGGTAAATGTTGCTTGCGCCTGTTGGAGTTTGAAAGGAGGTTGTTTGGTTAGAGAAATGTGCACTTTGAGTTATGTGTATCGCTTTTTTGGGGCGGATGGTGGTGTTGTAACGTCTGTGTTGTTTGGTATGGAGTGTGGGGGGGCTGTGGTGTGAAGGTATTATCAGACAACTTGTGATCACACTTTCATGCCTTCCCTTGATTTTTAGTTCTCAACTGGCAAGTGACGTGTGTGTTATTTGGATAGTGGTAAATAAATGGTTATATTGTTTGTGATAGGTTGTGTGGTTCTGTGGTTGTTTTTGTTTTGGAAAACAGATGATGTTTGATGGAGAGATTTGTTAGTAGTTAAAGTCTGTGTTTGGATCCATTAGCACGGATATTGCTAATGCAATTTATTTGAATCCTCCGGTCAGCCGAAGAGCAAGGTCTTGAGGCTCTTCCTGAAGGTGTGCAGAGTATGGGAGTGTCTGATGTTGACTGGGAGCTTGTTCCAGGCTTTGGCCGAGATGTAGGAGAAGGCTCTTCCAACCGCTCTGGTTCTGCAGATGCGCTGGGTTTCTGCCACGTCAAGGTCGGTGGAGTAGATGTTTGTTTTGGGTACGTGGAAGGAGACTTTTGTTGAGGTATTTTGGTCCAATGTTGTGGAGGGATTTGTAGGCATGGGTGACAGCTTGAAAGTTTCTCTCTTCTCGACAGGGAGCCAGTGGAGGTCTCGCCGGTATTGGGTGATGTGCTCATGTCGTGGGATGCTGAGGATGAGTCTGGCCACGGTGTTCTGGATGGTCTGGAGTTTGTGTAACAGGGATTTGTTGATTCCATCGTAGAGGGCGTTTCTGTTGTCCAGTCTGCTTGTTATGAGTGTGTGGGTGACAGTCTTTCTGGCTTCAGGGGGATCCACTTGAAGGTCTAGCGGAGGATGCGGAGGGTGTTGAAGCAGGTGGAGACGAAAGCATTGATTATGATGTAGAGGTTCTGAGCGTGGTCTGAGGGAGTGGGGGAGTGCCGAGGGCGGCGGTCCACCAGGAGTTGACCCGCGCAGAGTGGGAGGGTCCGAGGACTAGGACTTCTGACTTCTTTGAGTTGAGTTTCAGACAGCTGCTGCTCATCCAAGCTGCGAAGTCTTTCATTCCTTCTTGGAAGCTGAGTATGGTGGTTTCGGGGTCCTTCGTGAGGGAGAGGATGAGCTGGGTGTCATAAGCATAGGATACAATGCTGAGTCCATGCTGTCTGACAATGGCGGCGAGGGGGGCCATGTAGATGTTGAAGAGCGTGGGACTGAGCGATGCTCCTTGTGGTACTCCACAGTTGATCTCTGTGGGTTTGGAGAGGAAAGGCGGAAGTCTGATCCTTTGGGTTCTGCCGGCGAGGAAGGAGCAGAACCAGTCGAGGGCGGTTCCCTGTATTCCTGCATTGTGTAGTCTGACTGTGAGGGTGCAGTGAGAGACGATGTCAAAGGCTGCGGAGAGGTCGATTAGGATGAGGGCTTGGTCGTAGAGCGTTGCAGATGTCGTCTGTGGCGACGAGGAGGTCGGTCTCGGTGCTGTGGTTGCTGCGGAGTCCGGATTGGGAGGGGTTGAGGATGGAGTTCTCTTGAATGAAGTTTGTCCGCTGGGTGTTGATGATCTTCTCGGTGACTTTGGCTGCGAAGGGAAGGAGGGAGATGGGTTGGTAGTTCTTCAGGTCTGTTGGGTCTGCAGAGGGCTTCTTGAGGAGGGGCTTGACTTCTGCGCATTTCCAGTCTTCTGGGAAAGTGCCGGATTTGAATGTGGCGTTGATGGTGCATCGTAGCTGGGGCGCTATGGTGGCGGCTCTGTGGAAGATGTGCAGAGGGCAGGGGTCCGTGGGGGCTTCTGAGTGGGTGCTCTTCTTGGTCGTGGTGGTATCTTTGATGGTGACTGGGGTCCAGGTGGTGATGATGGGCCTGCTGTCATTGCTGGAGGAAAGGGTGGTTTCTGGAGTCTGCTCGCTGAAGTTGTCGTAGAGGGCTCTGATTTTCAGGTGGAAGTAGGAGCCAAACTTGTTTCTGAGGTCTTGGGAGGTAGGGACGTCTTTTGCTTCGCTGTGGGGCTTGGTGAATTGCTGGATGATGTTGAAGAGTTCCTTTGCGTTGCTGGAGTTGGTGAGGATTTTGTTCCGGATGAAGGTCTCCTTTGTGGATCTTATGCATTGGTGGTAGTCTGTCATGGCGTTCTTGTAGGTGGTCGGGTCTTCCGTGGTTTTGCTGTTTCTCCATCGTTTTTTGAGACGTTTGCAGGAGTATCTGGCTTCTTGGAGGTCGGTAGTGAACCAGGTGCCTTCAGGGGGTGTTATCGGTCAGTGGTGCAGAGGGCTGCAAGCTTGTCTGCGCAGTTGGTGATCCAGTGGTGTAGTTCCTTGGCTGCAAAGTTGGTGTTGGTCGAGGCAGGGGGGGGGGTGCAGCTGAGGGTGGAGTTTAGGTGCTCCTCTGTGACCTTGCTCCAGTTCCTTCGCCAGAGGGTGAGGAGTGGGTTTGGGAGCGGTGGTCGTGTTGAAAGAGAAGTGTACAGGTCTTTTGATTTACTGCTCCCCTGGGCCAGCGAGCACTTTCCAAGAGTCACTGGCCTCGTCTATCTCGACCTTAGCCCTACAGTCCGCAAATTTTAGTATTTTGGGGGATCTCAACCTTCATTTAGAGTGCTTGGACACTCCGGCCATACTGAACTTTTTGGGTGATTTGGAGGCATGTCAGCTAATTCAGTTGGTCAAAGGGCCCTCCCACTCGGCAGGCCATCTGTTAGATCCTGTGTTTTCCAACATTCAAGACATTACGTCCTCTACCCCCCTTCCTCTTAGCTGGACGGACCATTTCCTTATTCACATCTTTATTAGGATACCAATCTGTCATAGGCAAAAGCCCTCCCTCCCCCTTTGGAGGCGCCCATGGCACAAACTAGATGGTAAAAGAAATTTCCTGGGAGGTTCCCAGGAACCTAATGCACTGCCCATTCACTCGAACGAGCGTAAATCGTGAATCATCAAACAGTTACAATGTGTTTGTCATAAATGTTAGCAATTCAACATAGTAGACATGCAAGTATAACAATTCACAAAAACGTTGCAGATGCCATTGGTGGTTTGTTGCTTGATAGATTTTTAATAAGTGTTCCTATGAAGTTGTTGTATAATCACAAATTCCAGAACTGTGGCAGCGGTGTTTGTTTATACATCCCAATGCATTTCGGGCTAAACAATGTGCCCTTCGTCAGGGGAATCTACAAAACGATGATTTTATGAATTAATCAACAATGTCGGCAGAACTATGTATGGCACATCATGCTCAGAGAACAGGAACTCGTTAACAAATCAACACTTGAAGAATTAGGAAAAAGACCAGAAAAAAGAACCCATTTTGTAGAGGTGGCTGAGGAAAAGTGGAAAGGGAAAAGCTGTAGAAAAACTCAGTGAGAGAAAGAAACATGCATTGCTTGGTGCGGAAGCTCGTGTTGGGAGTGGAAAGTATTGAAAGTGCTTACATTATCTTGCCGGGAGCATCACAGAGAGAAGGCAGGCCTGGCTCAGGATCTCAGGCTTCAAACTAGAGGTGCAGCACAACATTCTAAGCACCCCGTTCAATGGGGAGACACTTTTTGGGGCGCCGGTCGATGAAAAGCTCACCCAGCTCAAAAAAGAAACAAAACTGCAAGGTCCATGGGGGCCTTACAATTCAGGGGGACGAAAATGGGTACTCCGTCGCGGAGACCGAATGGAAGAGGGAGAAACCAGCCAGGAACGTCACACCAGACTTTCCAACAGTCCCACCAGGGCGACAGCCAAACACAAAAAGGACATCAAAAACAAACCTGGTACTACCAGCAAAGGGGCCAGTCCTTTCGCCGGAGGGCGAACGGACGTGGACAAAATAAAAGAGGGGGCAAACAACCCACCTCTAAGTGACTCGGTCATGCAATACGTGCCCACCCACGCAACTCCTCTCAGGGTGGAGCACAACAAGACCAACACAGGGTTACACGAACAAAACATCAACAAACGTGTAACACCAGAAGGAGGCAGGCTAAGTCATTTCTTCCGGGAGTGGAAGGAGATAACCACAGACAAATGGATACTCCACATCATACAGTTCGGATACTGCATAGAACTGGAAAGGACACCGCCAAACAGGAAACCAAAAGGAAAGGTGCAGTCAGGAAAGGAGCTAGAGCTACTTCAAAAGGAAGCGAATGAACTCCTCCAAAAGGAGGCGATCGAACCAGTACCATACAGAGAAAGGAACAAGGGAGTGCACTCAACCTACTTCCTGGTACCAAAGGTGGACGAAACACTGAGACCCATCCTGGACCTAAGGTTCCTAAACAAGTACATAAAAACACAAAAGTTCAAGATGACGTCCCTACAAGAGGTCATTCCTCAGATAAGGGACGGAACACTTCATGGCCACCATAGACCTCAAAGATGCCTACCTGCACATCCCAATGAACAGGCAGCACAAGCATCTACTGAGATTTACCATCAACAAAGATCACTACCAGTTCACAGCCCTAGCATTCGGACTAAAATCCGTACCAAGGGTCTTCACAAAGTCCCTCGCAGCAGTGGCAGCGCACCTAAGGAGGGAGGGGATACATGTATACCCCTACCTGGACGACTGACTAATAAAGGCAAGTTCACACAGGACATGCAAAGAACACGCACAGCGCGTGACAAGTACACTGGTGGACCTGGGATTCTCCATTCACTGGGGGAAATACTCAATGGAACCAGAGCAAGTAAAAATCTTCCTAGGAGCACAGATCGACACCATACGGAGCAGGGTGTTCCCCAGTGACCAGAGAACACTGGCCCTGCTGAAGGAGAGCCTCCTCTATCAGAAGGGGCGAGCTCTGACAGTGACGACAGCGAGCAAGATCATAGGCATGATGGCCTCCTGCATACATCTGGTCCCGAATGTACGGCTCCACATGAGACCATTCCAGGAATGGCTGCAAGAGCAATGGTCACAAGCTACAGGAAGTTGGGAAGATCTAGTGCCAGAGCAGTGCAGGAGGAGATGTCGTGGTGGAACAAGGAGAACATAACCGAAGGGAAGCCTTTAACACCACCAGCCCCAACGGTGACCATCACCACAGACGCATCCCAGAAGGGATGGGGAGCACACATGAGCAAGCTCAGGGTGAGGGGTCTGTGAACTCCAACGGATGCGGTCAAACACATTAACTACCTGGAACTAAAGACCGTGTTCTTCGCCCTGAAAGCCTTCCAGACAAAGCTCTACAACCAGAGTGTTGATCCAGACAGACAACACAACCTACAATGTTCTTCATCAACAAGCAGGGAGGAACACAATCAGCCCCGCTATCGAACCTAGCACAGGAGATATAGAGATGGGCCATCCCACTAAAAATAGACCTGCTAGTCATACACCAACCAGGGAAGGACAATGTGGAAGCAGACTGGCTCAGCAGACAGACATCGGCATCCCACAAGTGGGAGCTCAATACACAGGAAATGCAGAGGCTATTCAGAAGGTGGGGAACACCGGCAATAGACCTATTTGCAACATGCCAGAATGCAAAATGCCGAAACTTCACACCCAGGCAACCAGGGGAAGGATCCCTGGGGAATGCCCTATGGATAAGTTGGTCGAAAACATTTGCTTACGCTTTCCCCCGATACCACTGATGCAAAGAGTACTCAACAAGATACAAAGAAAGAGTTCTCCCAGATACTTTTAGGTCCAGAGGGGGGAGACAATAAACCAAACAAAAGAAGTAAACCTCAGTTGGGACCTATATTTCTTTTTGCATAGAATAAATCCAAACTATTTAAGACAAAGATGCCAGAAAGAAACAAAATTTAGATTATTTTTCAAACATGTAAGTTTATTTAAATATTTTTATCGTTTTTTCTAAGAGTTTTTTTAAGATACATTTGTACAATTATACATAGCATTGTCCATGTTTCAAGGAATGCCCTCTATTGGCAGTGGGTAACAGTTAGTCCTGCTAGTCAAGCATACAACCTTTCATACTTCCTTTCATACTCATCTTACTAATTTTTTAAAAAAGAGAGAGGAAAACATACTAAACAATATAAACACAACAACAAAATTTTTCACAAAAAATCAATCTAGTGCAAGTGGCGACTTAGAGGTGTACTTATTGGGATACTTATAGTGATGTAGATGGTAACATTCAGCTAGTTAAGATGGAGATAACCAGTTCGTATCCAAGACTGTGGATGTTAGGCCGACGTACGTTTCGGTGAGTGTCACCTTCCTCAGGGCCAGAGATAAATATATATACAACAATATGGTGGATACTATTAAAAAATTTTTGAGGGCATGAAACAATGTTCTATAATGCGGACAGTCTGGGCGTAATTTTATTTAAAATGACCGGTGTTTGTAGCTTTTACTGGATCGCGAGCTTGAGGTACAGTACTGGTGCTCTTTATTTTTCAAGTACGTGGGGCCATCGAGAGGAAAGATGGTCAGGGATCTGTGTCTGTCAAAAATAGGTTTCTGTGTGGATCTCATCTGCTGTGGTGTTCCGTGTCTATGATGCACGGGAGGAACAGTACATCAAGCCTCTGACCGGGGTTTCTGGAGTATGCTACGAACATACTCCAGAAACCCCGGTCGCGGCAACAACACATTAAATACAAGGCTCCGAGCACGTCTCCGAACAAACACCGGCATCTGCAAAAGTCCTTGGACTGCCGTTTACAATTTCGCAAATGTAACAAATAAGCAAATAGACAGAGGCTTGATGTACTGTTCCTCCCGTGCATCATAGACACGGAACACCACAGCAGATGAGATCCACACAGAAACCTATTTTTGACAGACACAGATCCCTGACCATCTTTCCTCTCGATGGCCCCACGTACTTGAAAAATAAAGAGCACCAGTACTGTACCTCAAGCTCGCGATCCAGTAAAAGCTACAAACACCGGTCATTTTAAATAAAATTACGCCCAGACTGTCCGCATTATAGAACATTGTTTCATGCCCTCAAACATTTTTTAATAGTATCCACCATATTGTTGTATATATATTTATCTCTGGCCCTGAGGAAGGTGACACTCACCGAAACGTACGTCGGCCTAACATCCACAGTCTTGGATACGAACTGGTTATCTCCATCTTAACTAGCTGAATGTTACCATCTACATCACTATAAGTATCCCAATAAGTACACCTCTAAGTCGCCACTTGCACTAGATTGATTTTTTGTGAAAAATTTTGTTGTTGTGTTTATATTGTTTAGTATGTTTTCCTCTCTCTTTTTTAAAAAATTAGTAAGATGAGTATGAAAGGAAGTATGAAAGGTTGTATGCTTGACTAGCAGGACTAACTGTTACCCACTGCCAATAGAGGGCATTCCTTGAAACATGGACAATGCTATGTATAATTGTACAAATGTATCTTAAAAAAACTCTTAGAAAAAACGATAAAAATATTTAAATAAACTTACATGTTTGAAAAATAATCTAAATTTTGTTTCTTTCTGGCATCTTTGTCTTAAATAGTTTGGATTTATTCTATGCAAAAAGAAATATAGGTCCCAACTGAGGTTTACTTCTTTTGTTTGGTGAAGAGTACTCAACAAGTGCAGAACCAGCAACATGACTTTGAGCCTGGTGGCACCCCAGTGGGCCAGGCAGACCTGATACTCGCAGCTAATGGAAATGGCGCATGGTACACCCCACAAGTTCGGGAAAAGGAAAGACTTACTCTCCGTGCAAAACGGAGAAGTACTACACCCAGAGCCAGAGAGCCTCAGCCTAGCAGCATGGCTCCTGAAGACATAGAGTTTGGATACCTGAAGTTACCTGAGAGCACCCTGCAGGTACTACTAGAGGCAAGGAGACCTAGCACACGAAGGTGCTATGTGGCAAAATGGAAGAGGTTTACACAATGGTGCAGCAAGAAAACGCTACACAAGAAGATGACAAGGGAATCAACGGTGCTAAGATATCTCACGCACCTGCTGAAGGCAAAACTAAGTTCATCCTCACTAAGAGTACACCTAGCTGTGATAGTAGCCTACACAATAGGAGAAACAGGGAAGAGCTTCTTTACATCACAGATAGTAAAGAGATTCCTGGAAGGGGAGAAGAGGATCGCACCACCAAAGAGGATGCCACCACCGGCATGGAACCTCAATTTAGTCCTAACAGAGCTCATGAAAGCGCCCTTTGAACCCATTCATAAGTCCTCCCTACAAATGCTAACAATGAAAACAGGCTTCTTGGTGGCAATCACCTCGCTGCGCAGGGTGAGCGAACTACAGGCGCTAACGCTACAAGAACCCTACATCCAAATACACAATGATAGGGTGGTGATGAGAACTAACCCACACTTTATGCCAAAGGTGGTGTCAAGGTTCCACATCAACCAGATGGTACAAACACCAAGCTTCTTTCAGAAATCGGCCACAAGCGCAGAGAGGGCACTGCACACTCTGGACACTAGAAGGGCAGTAATGTACTACATAGAAAGAACCAAGGAACACAGAAAGACAAAACAGTTCTTTGTGTCCTTCGCAAGCAGTTTCCTGGGTAGACCAGTAACAAAGGGAACCATTGCACGATGGATCGCACAAACTATACAATTCTGCTACAGACAGGCAGACCAAGAACTAGCAGAAGGGGCACGGGCCCACTCTACCAGGAAAAAAGGGGCAACGATAGCCTTCCTGGCTAACCCACCCATTCAAGACCTATGGCTGGCGGCAACATGGGCTTCAGTGCACACGTTCACTAAGCACTACTGTGTGAATATAAAAATGAACAAGGAAGCTCAAGTAGGACAGAAGGTGCTTCAACATATATTCAACAACTCGTTTTCCACCCACTTAACAAACCGCTACAAAGTCTATGCACAGCATAGTGAATCCAGAAAGATTCACGCTGCAAAATGAATAATTTCTTACCTGTCGGTGTAGTTTTGCAGCTTGAAGATCTTTCTGGATTCAATAGCGAACCCACCCACCTCCGCCAGAAAGATGAGGCTGGAGAAGATGGTGGTAATACAAGGACAATACAGAAGCAGACACCTTGAAGGACAAAGCGGATAAATCACTTACTTGAAAAGAAATACAGAAATTACCAAAGGATTCGCAAACAGAACACAAACCAAGAAAAAAGAATCCGAAGATGGCGCACAAAGGTGGGAGCTTCCGCAGGAAACCTGCCGACGTCACAGGAAGTACACCAAAAGGTGGCACGTAGCCCACCTGGGCTACGAAAAAAAAAAAAAAGATAGAAAATACTACGATTCCGGACCCAACCACTAGACCGCGGAATAATGCACAGCATAGTGAATCCAGAAAGATCTTCAAGCTGCAAAACTACACCGACAGGTAAGAAACTATTCATTTTCATGCTTTGTTTCAAGACAGAGTGGTGCTTATTTTTTCAAAGAGAAGTGCAATTAATTATCTCCATTTCTCTTTCAAAAGTTTGACATATGAAGTGTAATACCATTTATGAACCTATTTTAAAGGTTCCAATTAAGTCCTTGGTAGGGAGTTGGTGTTCTGTCTATTTTAGAAGAGTTTGCCTAGCTACATTACAAATTGTCAGAAATGTGTTAGAGTCGGGTTTGTGTAGTAAAAAGCAAAATCAAAGCATGTCACAGGTGTTTACATATTTGTATGCTAATAGATAATCTAGTCTAGGAACTTTGCTGCCAATAAATTCTTCTTAAAGCTGCTACTGGAAAAGCCAGGTTCAGGGAAAAAACAATTTTTTGTTCAGAAGATTGTTTGACAGATCAGTTATGCTGAAGTTAATCTATTTGCAAACATGGCAATGCAAACCTATGTAGACAAGCATTGGCATAGCCAATAGGTCTCGCCTTTGGGATCTTACAAGAGAGCAATCACACTTGACACACCCATGAGGATTGTGTGAGACTGCCTATGGATTTCGGGTGAGTCAAACCTAGCGTTTCAGAAAATGGATGTGGAGTATAGCTGAAAGCACAAGCGCTACATGCTGGAAAGTGAAAGAGACAGCCTGATTAAGTGTGGCAGGAGGTTTTTATTTATTAAAAAGGCCGGATAACAGCGCACAGTCCTTTCAGAGTGGGGGCAAGAAGGCGAGGGGGGACAGGACTTCTCTGAGCCGCCGCACCCTCCCTCGCTGCATCTGCTAGCAATAACCAACAACCACGACTGTGCAGCCACTGCAAATATAGTTTTCAAGAAAGCATTTTAGCACATTTTCTTCACACACAAGTAACATTTTTATTTACGTTCTGCTGCTGTTTTAGACCTTCTGACTTCATCAGATAATGGAACCAAGCGGGCAGATGTAGACAAGAGAATGTGCAGAGGATCACACAGTTTTCTTTTTAAACTGCAATGCGAGAGTAGGCTTCTGGTTGTGTTGAAAATCAACCTTAAGCAGCCCGCTCAGTCGACAGAGGAGTCGGGGAAGGACAGACACCGGGGGTTATGCTTTCATTCATGCCCTCTCATCCACGCCAGTTTGTTTTGATAGCAAAGTGAAGCAATGTATTTATCTGTAACAAACAGGTGCGACCGGTCTGGTGCAGAGATGAATGCGCACACGGATCCACATCATTGGTTTAGCAATATGTGATGCCGGGTATGCTCTGCCCAGAGGGATGGTAGTAATGTGTCATGGGTTCAGCATGGGGTGGGGGGTGGGTGCATGGCGCTCTGTGGCTGCTAATGCCCGCTGCTGCCCTTCATGATTTCAGCCAGAGCAAAGTGGCAGCATTGCTCCCAGCAACATTGTAAAAAAACATCACATGGTTATTTTACGATGTTGCTGGGAGCAATGCAGACGACACTTTGCTTTGGGTGAAATCATGGACCGGAGACAGGCGTGCGGCTGCCATCATTTTATACAACGGGGAGGGAGGGCGGTGAGGGGGGCATTAAAGGCACAGTCAATGACGAGGGAGGGCGGAATATTGAAGGCACAGACACAGGGGAGGGATGGCGGGCAGGGGGGGATATTGAAGCCATGTCAACTGGGAGGGAGGGCGGTGGGGATATTGAAAAGCACGGGCAATGTGGAGGAAGGGCGATATATTGAAGACACAGACAACTGGGAGGGAGGGTGGGGGGATATTGACGGCACGGTCAATGGGGAGTAAGGGCAGGGGTTAGACAGCACTAACCACAGGAGGTAGGGTGGGCGGTGGAAATAAGGCACCAAAAAACGTCCGATCGCTCCCGCAGGCAAAACACAGTGGGACTGACCCACGAGGAATGCAGCTCCCACCCTGCGTGCCGCCGCTCGCTCCCACAGGCAAAACGCTGTGGGAGTGAACATTACAAAAGAGGTGAGACATGCACCCGCCTATAGCCATTTGCATGCTTCCCTTATTGAAAGACACACGCAAAAGCCAATTGAATGTGTGGGATGAGTCAGACCCACACAGAATAGACACAAGAAACCTTGCAGCGCATGCGCGCTGCTAGGCTAGACCTTAAAAATAGAAGGCAACATTTTCTGAACAATATTTAGAACTGCTTGTTGACTCTGTCTTGGAAAACTAGGATATTTTATTTGGTGCACAGTCCCATCGTACATCTCTGCCCATTAAAAATGGTATCTGGGACAGTATTCTGCAAAAGATAAATGCCATTGCCACTACTGAACTCCTCCTAGCTAATATTAAAAAGAGGTTGTATCATCTCTGCACAAGAAAGTGCGTGAAGATTATAGAAAGACAAAGCAGCACGCTAAAGGGACAGGTGTCCCTTCGAGCTTAACCCTAGTAATGTTAAATTAAAAGTATTGGAGATTATGGATCCTGCTAGATGGAATTGATACTACCGTGGAATAGCCAGATAAGCTTTTCCCTTCTCCTTTTGTTAAAATATCTTTAGGTCCTAATGAAATGTTCAATACGTGAGCATAATTTAGCATAATTTCAGTAATTTTTACATTGCGCTGTTCCCATGTTGCATAGTTAAGCATCATACACAGCAAATCTGTAGCAGAGAACAGTGCGAATGACCAGAATTCTAGTGGCTGTTGTTTGCAGTCTTTCTGTTTTTTGCACTATGTATTTAGCGACAAATGCCACCTCTCATAAAAAATGGATGCAAGCACACAATTTGTGTTATAATGGGGCCCACTGGAATTATGCGATTGTGCTGCTGCTGAGATTTTTGCATAATTGTAGATTTGCCACATAACCAATCATCTGCCTCATAAACTGCAGATTTGAACAAAAAAATTGTTTCTAGCTGAAACAGTTCAAAAGTTAAAAATAAATGTGATAACGCGTTGACTCCTAATGGACGGCCCTTCGCAAAGCTGGACTGGAAACATTTCTGTTGCGATATTTTGGGGTTAAGCTGGTATTAACCGCATGCGTGCGGGCGGAATTCCGCTCGTACGCTGAGATTTCTCAAAGCGCACTTTACGTGACGAGCTGGGCTCGTCATCAGCGTAGCAGGAGGCTACCTCATGACGAGCCCAGCTCGTCATCAGCGTCGAAGGGGTTAATGAGTTTCTACCAATGCACAGAGAGTCTTACCAAGTTTACCAAGCATTGGCATAGTCAATAAGTATAGACTGTGGGACCTTATAAGTGTTTTAGCCATGTGGTACAAACCGCCATTTATTGTCATTTAGCTCACGTAACAACGCTATGCAGTTCTGGTATTTGGCCCTCTCCTGCAGTCTAATTCCAGTGACTCTTACTGTAATAAAGCGCCAAATGTCAGCAGACTAAATAGGCACTTGTCTCTGCATAAGATGTAAAATGTTGTTCCACAAAGCTGCTCTTATTGCTGCCAATTTAACAAACGTGAATTGTATGATAAAATACACAAATGACAAAGATAGACCTAGTTTCCTGAGATGAAATGAGCACAATCCTTGTCAGTGAATTAAAATTAAGTTGCCAACTCCAGCTTCACCCCGGAGGAAAATACCTCCAAAAAAATAACACTAGAAATCTGTAGTTAAGTGGGATCAGAATTAGCTGCATAACAACTCATTTGGGATAAAAACCAACAGCAGTGGTAACCACGGAAGGATCTCCAGATTTTTGCAGATGAAGTGTCGATTGAGGCAATCTAATTACCTCTAATATTTTTGGAGTAATGGGCAGGTTTAAGATACTTTTCTAAGGAACAAAATAGCATGCAAATACCGATTCTGGAGAAAATACTTCAGCCTCCAAAAATGGATGTTACTGTAGATTAACACACACATCAAAACCAGCAATTGTGTTTTAGTTTGTAAGTAATTTTGCACAATAATGTATCGTTTGATTATACATTTTGAGTGGCTGTACATGTTCTACAGGTGCTTTATTTTTGTTGGTGGGGGAAGGGCAATTCTACATTTGCATAATTACACGCATCTATTAAAGTAAGATTTACATTGTTAAATTATGTGCATATTATTCAGATAATTTGTATTATTTGACTGCATTTAGCCATTATGAGCAGCACCCGAGTTAACAGGCTATCCAGCTTAAAGTTAGCCAGATTTCTTTTCCTATCTTGAATGTAGACGGCTACGATGTTTACGGCTAAGAGGTCTGCACATTTCTTTCGCATTTATTTTGTACATTGTGTTTTTCCACTGCAGATGCTGAATAGTTTATTGTTAAGTATTAGACTACTGATAATGAGGTTCTGTTTGAAAGGAGGAGATGACGTCAGACACGGGAGAGGTACTCGTAGGAAGAGCAGACTGTACCCTACAGTGTCAAGTGTAACAATTCAAGGACATAGCCATGCATGGATTATTGTGTCGCCCTAGGAAAGAGGGGAGTTTACCTGGTCTCAGGGTCATAAAGAATATGATTGGTTCCCGAGATTGAGAACAAGCTGTAACATTGCAACCGAATGTCTTGTTGAATTATAAAATTGTGTGTTCCTTAGATTATGAAGGAGAGGCTTGCTGACTTTATAATCCTCGGCAGATCTCCACTTCTGAGTGCAAGGGCTTAATGCCTAAGCATTATTATTTTATTGTCGGAGATATTTATTTGGTTTTCTGAAGCTACCTTAGTCTACTTGCCTAACCAAATGCCCTTTATCAACCCATACCTGCTTAATTTAGATTGGGGATTTCCTTTATGGTACACACTTTTGGCACATTTTGTTTTCTTTGCGCAATTCTTATTAATGTTCTGTTTTACCTCCTCCTGAAATATCGCCTCCTGCACCATTTAAGCTTGTAAAAAGGATGCTTAAATCTTGAATATTTAATAAATGAATTAATGACTTTGATTTCATTAAATTTGTTATTAAATCCTCTTAAACGCACTACAATTCTCATTACTATTTCTTGTGGAGTCAACTTGGTCTTCACTGTTTATAGAAATAGATGTCAATGATTGCTCCTAAGACTCTCTCCAGGTGGGTTAAAAAAAAGGTCCATACGACCATTGGCTGGTTTGTATTATGATGATTACACCTGACGTTTGAGATTTAACAATCCCCGCTCTATCAGTAGTCAATGGGTGGAAATATGTTTTATGTTTTTCCTGGACGTTTTATTGACGAAAGTGATCATTTTAGTTAATCTGTTTGTTTTTAAATATTTTAATGTGTTTCTCTATTTAAACTTCGAGATTGTAACATTTTAAACATTAATTCTGTATTTAGGTACTTAATATTTGCCATTTTCACTTTAGTATTATTTTCATTTAGGAATTAAAATTCAGGTTTTATGTCCACAACGAGTGGAAGGTCGTAAGGGCATATAATTGGGGGCAGGGTCGGATTGGTAAGGCGGGCACTCGGGCAATGGCCGAGGGACCGGTATCCGTGTAACAGCTGTCGGCTGCTTTTTTGGGCAGCATGGGGGCTGATTTGGGAGGTATCTGTGCTGTTCGGATGCTACCAGCAGCCCGATGGGTGCCTGAGTGGCCTTTCTGCAGGCAGATCTGAGATGAGCCTCTGTTACCTCCCTTTTAGCAACGGTTTGGAAGTGTCACTCCCTTTCTTTCGCTGGGCCTAGCCCAGTGGCGTAAATTGGTGTATGCAGATTGTGTGGGGTAGGGTGCCTGAGCTGAAGTCCCTCACTTGTATTCAGGTGTCGTTCAGCAGTGTGAAATAATCCGTGCCTTTTTTATGTAAGTGAATGTTTCAAAACATGCTTATGTCAACGACCTCCCCCCCCCCCCCCCCCCCCCACCACCCCACACCCCCCTTATTTTCATAAAACTTCCCCTAAGCAGTGTTTTGCGGAAAGGCAATCAGCATGTGGGCCACTTTTTTTTTATCCCTATTAATCCCTATTTTTGATCCCAGTCCATACCTGATTGGGGAGGACGGGAGCTGATAAGATAAAGCGATCTGATTAGTTAGGTAATGCGGGAATTAGAAATGTTTCTGAAACACATTATGATCGTGCCCTTTTTTCAGAGATGTGGCGTAAGTTCCACTAGATGGCAGCACATCCACGTAAAAGCACCACCGTTTCTCAAAATCTAGTGGAAAAAAGGACAGATCTGAAGTGGTGAGCGGTTCAGTCAAAGCTAAGAATGCAGTCGAGAAAGAAATGATTCTACGGTGTTCGTGTAGTGTTTACTATGTTTTTTTCTGATTTAAATGGATCTCTTTTCTTAAATATTTCCTTAATAGATTTGTTCACATGAACAAATGTTTTCCATGCAATAAGTATACACTTCACAACATCAACCCAGGTGTTGACAATTGATGTCAGTGAAAAAAGTCTTTATTATCTCTATCACATAATGTATTTATATCAGACTGTCTTTACACTATGGGTGTTTGGGCTGCCTGGCCATTTTAGGGATCTCAAGTAGTTAAAGGTTTGATATGGGGTAAAAGGGGGAGAGTCAATTTAATGATATCCATTTCTGTGATAGGATCCAAATTACACTTTCCATCAAGATTCTAGGTCAATGCAACCCTATGCGGGGCAGGGAGACATGGGGTGTTGTAGAACTGAGGGCCATATTTATGGCAAAGTAGCGCCGCAAGTCACTGCGCTGTGTTGCGTGACAGGGAAAGAGCAGGAATGCTCCATATTTAACATAATAAAACACAATTCTGTCCTTGCCTCTGAGTTGGCACCGTTTGGTCTGCCTAGCACCAACGCAGAAACCGTTGTGCCATTGTTTAAGGGTGCCTGTGCTGCAGACAGGATTGTTTTTGCACCGGAAGGACGACCTTCTGCACAAAAACAATCGTGAGAGGCAAATTGCTCTGTCCACGTGTGCAGCAGAATGGAGCACACACAGAAAGAAGAAGTAAAGGTAAGAAGTACTTATTTCTCTTTGTTAACCCCTTCGCCGCAAGGCGATGCGGGGGGGGGGGGGGGGGGGAGGCCGCGCACGGCGCCGCGGTGCCTGTGTCGAGCTCGGCTCGTCATGTAGCACGGTGGCGCTGTGCTCATGACGAGCTGAGCTCGTCATGACCGCACCCGCTTAATGGAACGCCCAGCACAGCAGGGGAATTATCCCCGCGTGGGCGTTCCACAGCAGTTATGACACTCGTCATGAGCACAGCTCCACTGTGCCTCATAACGAGCTGAGCTCGTCATGAGCGCCGAAGGTGTTAATCCTCACTTGGGTTGGTGTATCATTTTAACGCATTCTCAGGTTTACAAGTTCTTGTAAATCTGGGGATGCTTCAAAATCCATGGGAGTTGTGTGGGAACACCCACACAGCGCCCATGGAACACCTACCCAGTGTTGAGTAATGCAAAGCAGCGATTTGCGCTGCGTTACTCTGGGTTTTTGGAGCCACGCAAAGTAGCTTTGCGTGGCTTGGAATATATGTCTTAAGGTTTGCGTCCCTCTCGAACGACGCAAATGGCCTCATAAACAGGCCCCTTCATTTCTAGTTTTGTTTATATCAAGACAGAGATCTTAACCTCATGGTCATGCGACTGATAGAAAGTCCCTGACCTATAGTTTCTGCTGACCTAGATGAAAATTCCAAGTACACACCATCACCCACCTCCCGTTTCCTTTCATACAAACACCCACACACAACACATCGAACAAATTACTTATTTGATATATACATCGCACCATAAACTCCGATCATTAATAATAATTCATAAGTATTTGTTGCACATGCAGACTTCGTAGCCATTTAAAAATAGATATATAACTGCAGCTTCCCAAATGCCTGTGAGAAAACCTTGGGAGCAATGATGGAAGCGGCGTTTAATTTGTAAAAAATAAAAAAAACAATAACTGGTAGGTTGAAGCCCTCTACAGCTGGCACCATCCAATGACCCTGACAAGGATGTGAAATGCCAATATGGGCTCTGCCTGCAAATCATCATACTCTTCTAAAAGAGACAGCTTGGTCACCTCAAGCTGTAATAGCCAGGGTTCACTGGTGTTTCTATTTTTGTTTTTATGCGTATTGAATTGTTAAAGATGTTGTGCTTGCACTGTTTCAAATTAGATAGGCAGCGCCTCCAAGTGGCGAAATGTCATTAAAAAGTTATGAAATGAGTACCGGTGCTGAGCAACGGCAAACACTGGCACAAATTGACGCATTGGATGAAGTACAGTTTATTGAATGAAGAGATTACATTAAGAAGCTGTGCTCTCTTAATGTTATCATATATTTTGCTTACTCATCGAACTAATATCAAAGATGCATAGAAAATAAATTACATTTGTTATTTTATTTGTTATTGGCGCTCTGAAACTGCCTCCCAACTGCTTGAGTATTATATCAAATTAACAAGTGGTGATAAATATAACTAAGGTTATATGTGTAAATATTTAGCTGTCTTTTTTATTACATTTTGTAAAGTCAGTTTTTTCTTTTTTGTGGAGTAGTGTGGCTCACTGGTTAGAGGCGGCAAGCCCGAGAGCAGAAGTCGGCCCGGGACCAGGGTTCAATTCCCGACGCGGCAAGGTCATGGACCTTGGTCAGCGGACTCGATAATTCTCGCTTCGGTGCTTACTCTAATCAGGGGTTCCACTCGGCAACTCTGTGCATTAGCTTGCCTAATCTCCACAACGGCCCCACCAATTCCAGGGATGCCTGGCTCCACCTTGGGGACTCCCAGCAAGGGACCATCCGACAGGGAAAGCCAGGACGGGTTCCCCAGAGTTATACAGCGCCAGGAAACCTATGGACGGGTAGCAGTGCGCTTTACAAGCTCAAAAACATTTACATTTACATTTATCACTTAAAGGAATAATTGGCTTAGACCTCACAGGAAGTGAAAACATTTTGATGCAACCTACCGGTTACTTTGGTTAGCAAATTTAAAATGTGTGCTTTTTCACTTTCAACGAGTAAATAAAATGTGCTATTGAAAAACTGATATCATGGCAATAATGCAATCAAGCTGAGATGAAATGGTTTCTTCCAGGGGTGTAGCCATTAATGGTGTAGCAGGAGCAATGGTACCAGTGCACAGGCGTGTGAGGCCATCTGCACTTACAATTGTGCCTCGTTTTCTACCCGATGGGGAATACATTGATACATTTATTTGTGTCGATTAATTAAAATTAATACTATTAGCCACAAAATAATACAATTCATGGATAAAATCAGATAAGAACACGTGAGCAGCAACCACAAATTAGAACAATATTGTAAAATACATCTCTATTGAGTAGGTTTGGACTGTGAGTTTTGCCTGCTGCCTCTTGTTTGAGCAGACTTGGATCCTGAGATTAGTCAGCCGATTGGAATTTGGGGCACCATTTGCACCCCTTAAAATACCGATAATCAGTTTGCGTTTAGGTGAAAAGCAATTTATGTTCAAAATGTGTGGGTATTTTTCTGCTATCCTGGCTGAAGACGGCTGATAGCCAGAAACCGGTCCTAGGATGCTTGATTCCGTTCCAGGGAAGACAAGGCTTGGCAGTTCGGGCTGGACTGTTCCCATGAGGCACAGGGTCAAGACTGATTTGCATAAGGCCATGTCTGAACTTGGGTGGCTCGGTGAGCAAATAACGATGGATTAAACCCAGATCTGTGACTGGGGGTGAATGGTTTGCCATTGTGCAACATTCCGTCCATCATATTGTGTGTTTTGCTGGTATTTTTCTGGTTCCATGGTTTGCATGCCAATGCTCCATTATGCAGATGTATGTATTTCAATAAGAACTTGGGTTGCAATTGACATGGTTCTCCAAGTTACTGTCATAGATTTAATGTTTGAATATAAAGGAAGTCTGTCAAACTGAAATCTAAGACTATCATTAGTTGGGTATTGGGTCAGAGAATGAATGTGATGCAGAAGACGAAGGATGTCTGCCCTGTGCAAAGTGTCATTCTGGCCTCTCGATGTGTATGTTAGAGTGGAAATTGCTTTCAGTGATGCTTGTGGATCATCCCACATCAGATTAAGTTCCGCCTTTTTAGATGAATCAGGTTTTAGGTTGCCTACACTTTAAGACTTATTCAAAGAGAGAAACCATTCAGATTGTGGCCATTTGTGGGTACACCATTAGTATACATGTCTAATGTTTCTTGAGGACTGTTATAGTGGTTTGTCTCAACAGAATCATTGACTGGCCAGTTCGCACTGGTCAGAGTGAGCTGATAAAAATATCTGCTGGCAGATGACCTGGGAGTGAGACCATCGTCAGCTAACCTGGGATCTTGTCTGAGTGGATTTCTGATGATTGTTAATGATTGTCCGCCAGGGGTATCGTATTTCACGGCTGGACCAATGAGATATTTTTGATCTTAGCATTACTTGGGATAGACTTTTGGAAGATAGGGTCGTTTTTACCAATCCTAGGTGCAAGAATTTCAGAATGAACAGCTTTATGCAAGTCTGCGTGTGCCTGTGAAGTGGAGCACCCAATCTGAGACGATGGATTGATTTGTGTACACGCCAAAGTGAAATCGACACAGATACCGGTGAGTGCTCTCACGGAGACTCCTATTTGTAATCACACACCTGGTGTGTGACAGGGGCGGGCATGCCTGAATAGGTGCGCTGCTCAAGCGTGTGTACTTTAGAGAATATGTTGCTTTGTTGTCTAACTTGCCCTTTTGGTCCAGACATTTTTTCAGGTTCAGGTGACCAGCAGCAGTGATATGGCTGCTGGTATATTGTGATATTTGAAATACACTCAGAAGGGTTGCTAACTTGCTTTAACTGATTATGCTATTTGGGAATTCCTACAGAGGTTGCTAATGTACTAACGAGGTATGTGGGCTGACCTTACACCACTGTTTGGTGGGGTGTAACATGCCAGTCTTTGATATGTGTTATGTTTCACATAGAATTCTATGTACTATACTTTTTTCTAGAGCTCAATCCATGACAATAACCAGAAGGGTGCACTTATATCTCACCAAGGAGTGATACATACCAGGAACCTGGAATCTTACGAATAGTCCTGTGTGTCCCAGAATTCATGACGTTTTGATCCCCTTCGGGACGGAAGTACAACCAAAATGAAGGTTGGTTCCTTTTAGTTTACACTAGCAGACTTTACACACCCCACTGGGCACTCAATCGGAGTACTCATTTCTCCATGTCCTTTTTTCCATTTATCCCAAGGTTCTGAACTGAGGGAGTTTAGGTATTTTCCTTTCATGTCTTTCCTAATTGATAGTATGCAACATTAAGGGGGTGTCTTTCACCAGTTTGAATTATAGCAGTGTCACCGTATACTGGACCACAAATGTCACATTATGGTTTGTCAGCACGTTTGTTTCCCTTTCTTTTAAGAAGTTCCACTTCAGGGAACTCTACCATTCCAGAGAGGCACAGTCCACTACGGTAGCCTGGATACAATAGCATGGGTTTCCACAGGTCCAAGTAGGCAACATGAACCGAACTCTTTCTGATGCAATGTCACAGTGGGAGTGTCTTTAGTTTTAACCTTTTGGATACTTACTATTTCTGTAATGTATGTTAAGATGTTTCTTAGCCCTGAAGACGTTGCTACTCACAGCAGTAGAATGCGACGAAACACGTATTGGCTAAGGCTTTGATTATGTTTGCCCTCAAGAGGATCAATAAATTGAGTTATTTGATCAAGCAACAGACCAAGAATTTTCTTACATTGTCAATAACTTGTTTAATATACTTTAAGCATGTGCAGGGGACTATTGTGTTGTTCTGAAGAAAGTAAAGCTTGATTTAAAATAAGCATTGATTAGCCTTTGCTTAGATGTTGGGTGAAGAGGTCACCTGTTGCGCTGCTTCTTGTGCGCCCCTCCTGCGCGCCACTCCTGCCTTTATTTGTTTAGCTTTGTCTGTTTCCTACTGCAGTTTGCTGTAATAACAACTTTGCCTGCTTGCTTTTTGTGCCTCATTCTAAAATTGCTAATTGATAGTCTGTATGGCAGTTTCCACTCCAGTTAGCTCGAAAAAATCTTGTGTGCCGCGTCTGCTTTAGGGCGAGACTGGTTGCAGCCCGCATTGATAAAAAGTAAGGCGCTTGATTGATGTCAGTAGCTAGCCTCTGTTTTGGAGTTGCTGCCACCATCCCCTGACCTCTGAGTTTCTATCCTTCCGGCCCTCGGAGATGTCTCTGTGCTCTACAGTTTTGGTTGTCCTTTTGGAAGGGGGCACGAGCACAGCATGAATACACCAATAACAGTAGCCGTTGGTTGTCGACAAGAGGCCAATGATGATACAGGCCAAGCTGATGAGAGCGCTGTGGTGCCGACTGAAGAATCAAATGTAGCCTAGGCATGTGCACAAGCCCGCTAGCGGCCTCTCGAACCGTGTGCAACCTCAGTAGCCTCTAGGCTGGCCTCCTCTGCCCCATTGGGTCACTGCTGCCATGCCTAGTGCTCTGCGTGCTTGCCCCCTCACCACCCGCTTGACTAGCTGCTCATGTGGCTCACAGCCACTATTGCCGCTACCACTGCTATGACCACGCATGGCACCCCGGGACTGATGCCAAAGATGCTGACATCCCATGTGACTGTATAACATGGGGCCACCGACGGGCTGAGAATGCAAACCAGCCCTTGCAATTAAGTCGTTCGGGGTGGGGGCGGAGGGAGGGGGAGACTGGGAGGGGTATTGCTGGTGGGAAACATTGCTGCTGTTTTTGTTACAGGGGGAGGATATTGCAGCACTTGCCCTAAACCACCCCCCAGTAACAGAAAAAAATGGCCCCCACTGCTCCAAACTGATCCCCACCCTTACAGACCCACTGGGAAAATGCCTGGTGCCCGCTACGGTCAGTCCGGCCCTGGCGGGAGCAGTAGGTAGCTGGTGTCTCTCGCCTAGCTGACCTCTCTCCAACGGTAGTACTGGAGCCAATTTTCCTTCTTTGCATCATGGCACTTGGCAACATTTCCACACCACTGGTTTCTTAGGTAGGAAGATTTTGCTGCCTTTAAATCATGCCACCCCATGCAAATGTGTGGGCATGCCAGGTAAAATGTTTTGCCTGCTCAGTTCTACTCTCCTCTATTACCGGACTAAACATAAGCCAGGCAGGAGCATATAAAGTGACTAATCGTAAACCCTTTTGATGCACCTGCCATGTCCATGCTCTTGCTTATAGAGGGCTGTTGTCTTTGTTATAAACCGAGTCCAGTGAAACCTGGGAAGTTCTAATGCATGTCGTTCTGATGGGCTGCACGGAATCAATAAATTAAGGCATTTTTCAGTAGGAAGTAAGTGTATAGTTTCTGAGGGTTTTTTTCAGGAGAGAGAGAGAGAGAGATATGTCCTTTCTATGTGAAAACCAGTCTGTATTGGTCCTTTTAATAATGCAATGGTCTTGTAATTTTTTTTTCTCCAAAATAGGCTTTGTTGTAAAAGACACTGGAATCCTGAGCAGAGTATAACAATCTGCTTTATTTTACTGTTGAAGTACCCTAGGCAACCCCTGCTCAGAAGTGCCCCCCAAAGGAAAGGTTTCACATCACCAAATCAACATTCTACTGTAGTCAGGAGGACCAAACCAAGAGATGGGAAATGGGGGGCGGGGGTCAATGGAAGATTAAAAAGCAGAAGAGATGCAAGGGTAAAATGGGCAAAGTTACATGTTTCAGATTAGAAGTCCATGGTAAAGGAGGTTCCAGAGTACAGTAAGGAAGATGCGACACAAAGCAGGAAGGCAATTTGATTTAGATGGGAACACCATGTGTGTAAGCACCCGACAGTCCAATGTATTCTGTTGCACCTCTAAACAATGCTGTACTGACTAATCCTAAAATTAAAGGTTGTAGTAGTAGGAGGGAAATCTCGTAAATCATTTTTGTGACCCAATGCTTTGTTATTGTATTTAATTAAACCGAAGTCTTTTATGAAAATGTGTTGTCTTCTCAGTTTCAAAATATTTGTATAGAGAAATCATTTCAGAGTGGAGTTTTCAGTGGCTACATAACAATATAAAATATTTGGGACTGCATTACATATTTATTTAGTAGACCAATTAAATACACTCCGTTTTTATAAAGTATTGATGAACGTCAGAACACTTGTGAAAGAATGATTAGATCGTTTAGGGGTAGCATTATAGAGTTAAAATTAATTCACTCTAGATGACTACCTTGCTATAAGTATATAGCTTATTTCAGAATATTTTGCTATGTGTATATATCTTAACAATATCACACACTTCAAACCTGATCATCCTGAATTAGCTGTCAATCAAAACTAGAATGGTCATTAAGCTGGCCTCGATTATTCCAAACACTTTTCTTAAAATTACCTCACCAACAAGCTGGCTATTTTAGGTGAACAAAGAAAACTACCAAAGAGCGAACTCCCTTTCGGTGCTACCAGTAAACCATGGAATTCTATCTCGCGCAAGAGTGTTTTTGCCTCAAAAGTGCAATCTTAGTGCTAAAAAGTACTGCATGGTGTATCGTGAAAACATTGTTAATTCATGCAAAGTAGGCATATTAGGGCGGGAACAGCGCATGCATCGCTCGGATTCTAAGACAAGGTATGTCTCATGTAAAGCGATCTGGCTTTCCACAAGATTTTAGCTCCAAATAAAAAGAGGACCAACAATTGGCAACAAGCATTTGCAGTGCAATGGGTCTCATGTTTGCGAGAGTTAGAGCTATTGGCGTTGTAAATGACAATGTCTTTTACCTATGTGTTGTGGTTAGAAGTGTAGTTGATGTATGTGGTGTGGAATGGAATAATGTGGGTTGTATTGGAATTGTTGATTGTGGAATTGTTAGTTGTAGAATTGTGTGGGGTGGAATTGTGTGGTGTGGTTGGTAGGGGTGAGAGTTGCATGGAATAGATAGAGAGGGATAGTTAGTCTGTCCCGGAAGTGAACTTGAGACAGAGGAACAGAATGTGTATGTAAGAAAACTCCTAGATGGGGAGGACCTGTGTACGCAGAAGGCACCCTAAGAGGAAGAGGAGAGCTTGGGTTTGAGGGATGGAAACCTTAAAAAGGCAAGGGAAAGAAACTGTACTTAATATGTGTGAGCAGGCAGTATAAAGAGGAGGTAGGCAGTGTGAGGGGAGGGATGAGAGGGACAGTGAGATTGCGAGATGAAATGAGGAGAGGTAGTGGCAGTGTGAGGGAGAGATGAGGGGGCAGTGGGTGTGTGGGGGAGAGTTGACAGGGTTGGTGGAAGGGAGAGGTATTGGATTGGAATTGTTTGTTGTGGAATTGTCCATTGTGGTGTGAAGTTGTATAGTGGAAATATGTGGTATGTCAGTGACATACATTTGAATGTTATTTCTTATAATGACAAGTCATCCAGGCTAAAAATGGCGACCATATGTTTGCAACTGATACTTATTATTGTACTTTCATCTATAACCAAATTCCCTCCTTGATCAGTGAAGGACTTTATAGGGTAAAGCTTTGCTCACTTCTTGAATGCATCTCCAATTACTTTTTTTATGGCTGTCCAAAGGGCTGGGCTCTGTGCCGCGACCAGACTATAAGCCTGGAGCTCTTACTTTGATTCTGTTTGTGTGAGCATTGGTCTATCCATCAACCTAGACACCTACTACTACAAACTCCAGAAGGTATACACCCCTCGTCGTTCCATATTTTATAATTCCAACTCTTCGCTGTCCTTTGGCATACGCCTCCTCACTCATCCAACCCCCCCCCTTTTCTACAAGTAGAAGATGTTCACAGGCAGTGGTGTATATAAAGCGTAATATGGTTTCTAATAAAGATATTCCAACAACCACGGAAAAAAATAGTAACACTGCAAAATAAATGATATATTTATCTATGTGTATATATATATATATATATATATATATATATATATATATATATATATATATATATATATATATATATATATATTTTAATTAGAAATAACAAATACCTTGATAACAGAGGAGCATAAAAGGAATCAATGTAAAGAATTGTTAAAAAAAAGGGGGGTTCACTTTAAAACATAAATGTAATGCAGCAAACACATTACGAAATAACTTTAAAGATTCTTGGGCTAGTCAGGCTACTGCTAATGATTTTAAAGCAAACCGAGGCAGAAGCAGTATGTTTAAAATGGATAGAGGATTTTAGCAAATTCTGATTAGAGTTCTCACGTTTCCTGGGTTCAATGGCAAGTAGCTCATCCAGGTCAGATTTTATCTTGACATTCTGCAACTATTGATGTTATTTATCACATAGCAAAATCAGGACTGCAAGTCCCATAAAGCATAACAGCATGGTCTGGATAAAGCTCTCCGGCATGGACCTCAAAAACGTGAAAGATCTGTCTTATGCAAGTGCCAGATTATGGCACTTTCGGACATGGAAAACAGTTACAAATGGCTGGTATTTTTGTGTAAGAAGGCTATATTATCCTTGGCATTACAATCGATAGGGACCTTTCAATGAAAACCCAGATTGCAAAAGTGGTCTCCACCTGCTTTTTCCAACTTCGTAAAATTAGGAAAATCAGTAGATTCCTTGCACTTGAAGCATCCACTCAAGTCCTCATGTTGCTGGTAATCTCACATCTCGATTACGCCAACTCTACTTACTTTAGCCTTCTTGGGTACTTGATGAAAAGACTGCAACTAGTGCAAAATCAGGCAGCCAGACTTATTTACCACCAGCCAAGATGTCACCATGACACTCCTCTCATGAAGAAACTGCACTGGCTCCCAGTAACCTAAGGCTGTGCATTCAAAGTCAGATGCCTTATATTTAAATCACGCCATGGCACATGCCCGGAATTTATTTCCAATCTTATCCACAGGTACATCCCCGCCCGGGCCCCTTCGGTCCTCCCATTTGTCACTGTTAGCCATTCCATCCTATAAGCGGAACAGAACTGGTGAATCCCGCTTTTCGGTATTAGCCCCCTCTTTCTGGAACGCACTCCCTCCCAACATTAGATTGTCTTCATGTTATTCTTACTTTTGGAGACAAATGAAAACCTGGCTATTTTCTCAGGCCTATGAATAATTGATCTTATGAGCAGCAGTTCACTTCCTCAATAAGCGCCATGAAAGCATGTGGTGTACGTGCACTATATGAATTCTTTTTAACATAACATAACATAAGGGCGCAGATATTTTATTTTCAGCTGAGGACAAGCTTATGAAACAGAGGAGGTACACACTTTTTTTCCTGCAGAACAGTAAAGCTTTCTCCTTTTGAGTGCCAAAAGCTGTTATCTCAAAAAAGAAATGTGAATGTCGGGCAGCAAGTTCCCAACATATATGCAGCAGCCATTGTGCCAAACTGGGCTGCAGCTAACGCCTCCTGGTCCGTCATCCAGGGTCGGGCCGGATGGAGGCTTAAAAGCAAGAAACACAACACTTCAATCAACAGACAAAAAAGCAGAAGAACACATTGCACACAATCTTCACAAATACAATGGTAAGAAACCCAATAAGGACATGGTTTACAGGCGTAGGCTGAGCAGGACTTGTTCGCAAAGCCCAACAAGCTGTAGAAAATGGAAAACGGGCTAGTGTGCCGAAACTTACATAAATAGCCAGAAGTAAAAGCCCACAAGTAATAGGGTCAGTAGACATAAGCAGGAGCCACATCCCAAGAGGAGGGACAAATATATGCGATTAACCACAGAAAAGCTAGGATCTTCTAAGGGCACATGAATAAACAAATCAAAAGCGATGAGCAGTCTAAGCCCACACATCGCATTTCAGGGGCCATTAGGAGTCTCCACTGGCTCCCTGTCAAGCAGCGTATTGAATTCAAGGCTCTGCGCCTGGTCCATAAAACCTTGTATGTAGGCGGTCCGATGGCGTACTGCAGTCTATTCCAATGGTACTGTTATGGGCATCCACTAAGGTCTGCCAATCAGACTTTGGTTAAAATCCCAAAATGGAGGAAGGCTAGGTGGGGTGGTAGATGCCTCTCCTACCTGGCTCCC
The DNA here is from genome assembly GCF_964261635.1 of Lissotriton helveticus. NCBI lineage: Eukaryota > Metazoa > Chordata > Amphibia > Caudata > Salamandridae > Lissotriton > Lissotriton helveticus. Next base: position 923,112,195 of record NC_136067.1, on the reverse strand, counting down.
AAACTCTGGATAGGCTGCTCTTGGAAATTGGATCTCAATCGGTTTGGTCTAAATTCCGAGGCTTACTAAAACCTGGCTCTTTCGAGCTTAGCAATTGATCTTATCGGGCTTATCCTTTCTTCTGTGTCTTCTCCAGCGCCAAGACAACTCGGCAATTGAGCTCTATATAAAACCCCTACTTACCAACAGAGTAGACACAGCACATGCGTGCTGCCTAGGCTCAACCTAAAAAGGAAACTTGTGTGATATTTCCAGGCGTAATACGACTAATATACGTGATGTTACACATCTTTCATAATTTACACTTGAGCGGTGTCTGTGCTTAGGGGTTTGTACTGGAGGGTGTGTCTCAAGTGCAACCCTCATGCAAGACTCGCTCACTTCCAAAAACAGGTGTTGAATCAACTAGATATTTTTAGAGCAAGGATTGCTGAATACATTATCAGTGTTCAAAACATAGTAAATATGATGCTGCACAATTTTTGGGCATTAGGGCAACATGGTAGATGTCCGCTCAGCATTTCGTAATTCTTAGTAAAACTGGTTCTGAAACTCTAATCGTGATGAAACATGGCGCATCTGCTGGATCCATCAGATGGCACAAATCTCAGGAAAAACAAGATAGAAGCTCTAGTGAAACCCTGAAAATAATAGAGAAAAGCTGAAAACAAAGCTTAATTATGGAGTTCAAGAAAAGAATCGTCTGGTTTGAAGTATTTTAGTTTGACACCCAGAAGACTAGTTATCTGATTTTGATCATTGCTTCATAGCAGAAGACCCTGATCTTCATTTCACTCAGCAGTATTCTGCCCCTAACTGATCATCTGGTCAGGAGTCACCGAGCTGTGCCTGTTACAGATACCATTTGAAAACATCAATCCACTTTGTGCTCTTATACAGAACATACCATCCTACCTGCAAGAGGTCTATATGCCACTAGTGAAGAACTTTGGACTGAGGCACACCAAACCAGCAATGATTTCCCCTGAAGAACTAAGAGGAAACTATTATAGGGACTGGTAACTTCTTGAATGAGGTGGTGCACCTCTGCACGGATAAGCTAAAAATCGTGGAATTGGCTTAAACCTTCACCTCTTCATGCACCCTTCATAACAGCATAACAGCAACTTTTCTGTGCTTATTAAATAAGCTATGTATTCGCTAACCTGCATAATGTTTTATAGAGGTGCGTGATCTTTTGTCTAGGCTAACATAGGTAGGATCCAGCTAGCCTGTATCTTCAATTCTTCCTTTCCTCAACCTTAACACCATGCAAGCAATTAGTTACTTCACAAATCATCATGATTTTGCATTAATATTTAAAACAATGTCTTACTTGTTACATTGCTTGTAACTTTTGGTTCAGGTTTTTCTGTTTTAAACTACGGTTTGTGAAAGGCCAGTGGCCTAAAGTGTTAAAACTCAAACTGAAATAAAAATGAACCTATTGAGAAAAAGAAAAAAATCCATAAGGTGCCAACAAGCAGGTTCAGAGGAAGTGTGAGGAAACTAAGCAAATATCAGCACCAAATCACAGCACAGCAGTGAAAGGAGCACGTAAACAAGCAAAAGGGATCTGATAGGCATGAAGCTTTTAGTTATTATTCCAAGAACAACCAACAGTATTGGTGCAGTGCTCTGGGATAGCCCTCCTACCATTTGTCCTCCGATGGACCTTTTCTTTGCCACCTGAGAGGTGAAGGGAGTTTGCATTAAAACAATCAATTTCAATTAACAGTGTAATCTGTTTGGCTATACCATAAGCACCAGGAATCAGTGACTATATTTAAGAAGGTTTATTACAAGTTAGCAGTCAACTTAAGATAAGCAAATCTTAGCACCATGCTGTAAAGAAACAGAATTACAACCTGGAAACTCAACCTCCTAAAGAAGTTTAGGTGTACCAGTATTAGGCTAACTAGTAGTTCAGTCACATCAATACCAAATGATCAATAGCAAGATTTGATGCTCAGGCATGAGTTTCTGGTTCTCTCTTATATACATAAGTAAAATATAAACTCATTTAAATTATAGTCCAAACTAAGAGGATGTTCACAAGTCAAAAAGGTCTAAAAAACCAGGGAAATGCACAAAATTGGAAAAATGCAGGAAGGTGCAATCATTTCAGAAGCTCGGTCAAGAGTCTTCTTGGGTCAGGGAAATGAGTGTTAACTTAAGCCACACTCAGGAAGTTATCAAAGCGAAAGCATAGAGGTATAAACCTCTCAAAGTCCAAATGAAAGTGTCCCTAACTCAGACAGTGTGAACAACAGTTATTTCCAGCAGAATTTCCATAGCATCACCCTTCTGTAATCAGAGACTTCGTTGTCCTTTCTGTTCTCACGTTGTAAGCTGCTACTTTCACGAAATGTTCCAGGCTGAACATGGGAACCACATCGTCCTTGGTGACCTAAGCCCTGTTGAAACAGTGTTGAATAGAACTGTTCAGTTAACGCTCTGGCTCTGCGTGTTCGTTCCGAAGATCTTCTCCTCAGGCACTCTCTTTCATTAATACAGTGGTGTATCTATTCTCAAACTAACAAAGCATGTCATGTACCTACAAAGAAAAAGACATGCAATCAGAAAATAGAAAACACTTATATACAGAATGGAAAACAGGTCTAGTCAAGACAACTATAAGCTTTATTTCAATGGTTCCCATTTAGTATGTGTGTGCACTTTCAAATATAAGTGAATATAATTGTCAGTATATTAGATTCATTTTACCCGTGGCATACAGTAAAATCTTGACTGTGAGTACAAGTATGACTAAGAACTATATATTTACATGAACTATACTAAACATTAGTGCACACATTACATAAATTGCCATTTCTAAAGTAACTACATTTTCATAGTGAGGATGGTTTCTATTCAATCATGTAAACTGTAAATGTCACTTTGGGCCTCATGTAGGTAAATAGTATTTACCGATTCGTAAATACCGAATTTTACCGATTCGGCATTTACGAATCGGTAAATGCTATGTAGCTAAAATTACCGAATTGTTAAGATTCGGTATTTACCGAATCCGTATTTACTGATTCGATAATTGCCATTCATTCCTATGGGCCTCCAGGCCCATAGGAATGAATATTAATTACCGAATTGGTAAATACCTATTCGGTAAAAGGGGGAAAACATTGAAGGGTGGCAGGGTGTCACTTTGACACCCTGTTGCACCCCTCAATTGTTTATGGGTGCACATGTTGCAGACATACATGCTCTAAGGGCATGTATGTCTGCAACATGGCACTGAAGCAATTTGCATTGAATTGCTTTTTTTTTTTTGTCGATTTTTACCACCAACTTGTAGTTGGTGGTAAATAACGAATCCTAACATGGGATAAGCACTCATTTAAGTGCTCCCTACATTAGGAATTCGGTAATTTACCGAATCGGTATTTAAGAAATCAGTAATTTACCGATTCCTTAAATTACCGATTCGGTAAATTACCGAATCCTTAATTTGGGCCCCCTACATAATAAGAGCCCATTACCGGTCAGTAACGGTCGAAATTTGTTAATTTCGGACGTTACTGACCAGTAATGAGCCACCTACAGCTGGCCCTTAATGAGTTAAGGCAGACAGTATATATGAATTATCTAACTCTGCAGTGAATGAACTTCAATGATGTCAAGTGCAACACTTTACATTGATCGCATTACGTCACACAGGAAAGAAGTGATAAGAGCATGTTTATGTTACGTATTTGTGACGTGTAAGGGTGCAGCCAAATTATGCTGCATAAGCACCTGTACACATGGTGTACTCTAAGTCCGTCAACCCTCTGTACATGGTACTAGTCTTAACTGGTATTTCTGACAACCGCAAGCTTTGGTGTGAAAACAAGCACATGCCATGAACAGCAGGGTGCTGCTCTGCTGACGCCCTTTAGAATGTACTGTCCAACATTGTTTCAGCCAAAGGAGTTCAGACTTCTTTTACTTGCATGGAAAAAAAACATAGATTAATCACAGTGCAGACATGATTACCCGGGCAGGAAGTAGAAAGAGACACGTTGACTGTTTGTTCAACCGTGTTTCTCAGTTCAAAGTAAAAGAAATTTCAGTTGCCTGGTTATTAACTCAACAGTTTACAGGGGCCATTGATACTAAAAAGTTAGGACACTTGTGCAATCTAAAGTAGCAAGCTATGATGTAAAGTGCCACAAATGGCAGTGTTGATCAGTTTTTGCCTGCATGTTTTTGCACAGAATGTTGCTGTGAGCACTATACCACTGCCATTCCCCCTTGATGAGTTATGCAAATGGAGAGTAACGGGTGAGTACAGATCAATTAGTCGCACATAATGAACAGAAATAGACTTTGTGTCAATTTTCATTTTGGCGGCAGGATTCCACACTAAGGGGTCGATTAGGATGGCGGACGGAAACGGGTACTGTCCGCCATGTTCGGGGAAGTTTTACTCCCGGCAGCGCCGCGGAGAATCCACGTTTGCGATTAGGATATTCATGTCAAGAAACTCCGTCCGCGGCGGACGGATCACATCAAACACCGTCCGCGGTGGACGGAACACATCTAACACCGTCCGCGGTGGACGGAACACATCTAACACCGTCTGCGGCGGACAGACCCAAATGAACACCCACCGCCGCGGACGGACATGACCGCGGACACAGCCACATATACCGCCATACCTGTGAACACTCCGTGTCCGCAATTAGGATAACGCCGCTTGTACCACGGAACGCTCAGCCATCCACGTCCGCGGCGGAAAGAATGCAACGAGAAACAGTGCATCACTGCGGAAGGCCAACACTAACAACATCCCTATCGTCAAACCAATGTCAAAAAGTGTGCCGCCAGTAAATAGCAAACACACGAAAAAGGACAACCCCCCCACCTGAAACACCAACACCAATCACAAGCCACTATAACACCCCCCCAAGTACCCAATAATGCACACTAGTCAACACACCCACCTACCACCTGACTGCCAACAACCATTGAGACACGACTATAAAATGACACCCACCCACTACCACAATCCTTTGCATCACAGCATTGCTGCTAGCAAGAGGCCCTATACGATCTACAGCATACTCCAATTTAAGGCACACAACCACCACCCTACCACACCCACCACACAAACACCCACCACACCATTCCTACACACCACACACCTGCACCCCCCAACTCACTCAACCCACACACTGAGCCCCACACACCATGGCACCCAAAAAAAAAACCTAAATTCACGGAGACCGAGTTGAGGGTAATGGTCGATGAAATTCTCTGTGTTGAGCCCCACATATTCGGGGCACTAGTCCAGCAGACCACCGTGGCACAAAAGAATCACATGTGGGACAGAATCGTCAGTCGGGTGAATGCGTCAGGGACCGTGCCAAGGACAAAGCACGAAATACAGAGGCGTTGGCATGACCTGAAAACCAGGGTGAAAGGCATCCGCGCCAAAAACCATGCCAGAGCCAATCACACTGGCGGCGGAACACCCCCGGAGCCCATACCCTACACCGATTGGGAGGAGAAGGTGCTGGTTATACTTCACCCCGAGAGCCTAGACGGACTTGAGGAAGGAGAAGAGGCTGGTAAGTACAAACCAAGCACCACGATCATCACGACATGGTCAGCCTCACACAACTGAGAAGACACATCTCCCAGGCCCCAACCCATTCACGTCGGACACATACTCACCAAAATGTAAATGGCTACCAACATGCCCCCATGTCCACAGGGAGGGCGGTGGTGGTGGGTGGGCTGTGTGAGAGGTCACTACTACAACTCCCAACAGGCCCCCATGTCTACAGGGAGGGCGGTGGTGGTGGGTGGGCTGTGTGAGAGGTCACAACTACAACTCCCAACAGGCCCCCATGTCCACAGGGAGGGCAGTGGTGGTGGGTGGGCTGTGTGAGAGGTCACTACTACAACTCCCAACAGGCCCCCATTTCTACAGGGAGGGCGGTGGAGGGTGGTGGAGGGTGTGAGAGGTCACAACTACAACTCCCAACAGGCCCCCATGTCTACAGGGAGGGCGGTGGAGGGTGGTGGAGGGTGTGAGAGGTCACAACTACAACTCCCAACATGCCCCCATGTCCACAGGGGGGGCGGTGGTGGTGGGTGGGCTGTGTGAGAGGTCACTACTACAACTCCGAACAGGCCCCCATGTCCACAGGGAGGGCGGTGGTGGTGGGTGGGCTGTGTGAGAGGTCACTACTACAACTCCCAACAGGCCCCCATGTCTACAGGGAGGGCGGTGGAGGGTGGTGGAGGGTGTGAGAGGTCACAACTACAACTCCCAACAGGCCCCCATGTCTACAGGGAGGGCGGTGGAGGGTGGTGGAGGGTGTGAGAGGTCACAACTACAACTCCCAACATGCCCCCATGTCCACAGGGAGGGCGGTGGTGGTGGGTGGGCTGTGTGAGAGGTCACTACTACAACTCCCAACAGGCCCCCATGTCCACAGGGAGGGTGGTGGTGGTGGTGGGTGGGCTGTGTGAGAGGTCACTACTACAACTCCCAACAGGCCCCCATGTCTACAGGGAGGGCGGTGGAGGGTGGTGGAGGGTGTGAGAGGTCCCAACTACAGCTCCCAACAGGCCCCCATGTCTACAGGGAGGGTGGTGGAGGGCGGTGGAGGGTAGGGTGGGTGGGGTGTTTGCGACAGGACACTGAAATGTATACAAATTGTAATGAACATGTAATGTCCACATTACTGACCTGCACAATCTTGTCCCTCAGGTGATCGTAATCTGACTGGGGAAACCAGCACCCGGCCGCAAGACTCGCCTCACACACATACCGCACTCTCTGGGGACGATGACACAGGCAGCTCCGGTGCGGAGGATGGTGCGGGCCCAAGCAGACAGCCAGGGCCATCTGGCTCACAGGGACTCCCGGCCCCGACAACCGTCGCATGTGTAACTCCAGCGACACCGGCCTCAGTGATCTGCAGAGTGACCACCACCACCACCACCAGTACCACCACTCCTGCCTGTGCCACCCAGCCTAACCCACCGCACAACGCAGGTCCATCGGCCTCCCACCCAAGCAGGGTGAGTGGGCCACAAAGGAGAGAGGCAAGGCCACAGCAGGCAATTAGGAGACCCACACTCCGCCGCACAGAGGAAGGACACCCACCCCATCCTGTGGCAGAGTCCCTTGAAGCCCTAGCCAGGTGCCAGGCTTCATACGACCGTGGCCAGGAACAGGCAGATCATGCCCACCAGGACTCGGTGGACAACACGAACATGTTGCGGGAAATTTTGGGATACCTTGGCCAGATAGTGGACATCCATGGGCCAGCAGACAATGTGGAGGGAATGGATTGCCCGGAACAACCCCACCCCCCCTCAACCAATTGTCCTGGCGCCACGGCCAGCAACGCCACCGCCACCGCCACCACCACCGCCACCACCACCAGCACCACCTGTGCCCCTGGCGACGGATGTGGCCCCTGATCAACCTGCCCCCCCAGCTGACTCTGTTCCACCTCAAAGACGGAGGGGCTGTCCGAGGCTGGAAGTGGGTGAGAGCAGTGTTGGAGCGCCATCCACACGCTCCAAGAGGGGCCGCCAATGACTCAGACACTGCCTGAGCCAGCCATTCACCCTGCCAAGTATCCTGTCCCACATAGCCAATCATTGCCACAGGTCTGCTGGACTAGCCTGACACCACCCAATGTGGTGTCAGCACGGACATTTCATCGGCCATTACCTTCAACTCCCACTCCCCCACCCCACACTTACTTGTAAATATTCACCTGCACAAATGCACAACCTGTAAATAAATGCCACTTACACACTCAATGATGTGTTGCCTCCATGTTTAATCACATGATTGCCTCAGAAACAGACGTAAACAGGTGCAGGGATCCAAGTCGTACATAATCATGCCGCTGCGGGAGTGACCTAGGGAAATTCAGAGACAGCAAACACACGTCAGGAAACAGATTCACACACATCACAACACACTGCACAGCAACATTACACAAACTACACTCATCACTAAAGCAGTGGATGAGAGGACACACATCATGGAGACTTGCATGTCCAAATAAATGAACATACACATATGCAAACATCACATACCGGAACACACAGCTGATGCACCCCACATCCACACAACACCAGCAAACATACATAAGGCATTGTCAACCGGCACAAGAGGTAGTTACTCACATTCAAGGGAAGTAGCGAGCAATGAGCTGGCGCCTCTGGTCCACACCTTCATCCTCACCACTATCCTCATCAGTCGACATGGGTGGGATGGGAGGTCGAGGAACTTCTTCGTCTTCAGGGTCCAAGAGCAGTTCAATGTCATTGCGCACGGCCAGGTTGTGGAGCATGCAGCAGGCAATCACGATCCTGCATAGTTTGCCTGGTGAGTAAGGCAGGGCCCCTCCGGTCTTATCCAGGCACCGAAACCTAGACTTTAGCAGTCCAAAGGTACGTTCAACCACTCTACGTGTCCTTCCATGTGCATCATTGTAGCGCATTTCACCCGCAGTTGTAGGATTACGTATGGGACTCAGGAGCCAGGGCCTGTTTGGGTACGCCGAGTCGCCTATGTAGGGGGATGACAGACACAAATATCACAACCAGATTTGCTGGGTACCCCATGCCACACAGAGATCACAAAAGTCCCCACGCCAGACTCACCAACAAGCCACGCTTGACCGGGATGCAGATTTGCCATCAGTTGGGGGACAATGCTGCTCCGCATGATGTGGGCGTCATGTGCGGAGCCTGGAAATCTTGCGCACACATGGGAGATGATGTTGTTGGCCAGGCACACCACCTGCACGTTCAGCGAATGGAAGTGCTTCCAATTCCTAAAAACCTGCTCACGTGCCCGTGGTGGAATGATAGCGATATGTGTGCCATCAATGAAACCCACTACGTGTGGTATCTGGCCCAGTGCATAGAAGTCTGCTTTGACTGCTGGCAACTCTTCCGGCCGTGGGAAATGGATATAGTCATCCTTGTACAGCATCATAGCTTTTAAAACATCCCGAAGTACCATGCTGAACATGGACTGTGACATCCCCCCCGGCATGTCCAACTGTGTACTGAAAGGTTCCAGTAGCAAAAAAGTGTAGGGCCGCCATCACCTTTGCTGTGGGTGTAATGGAACCAGGATAAGTCCTTCGTGGCTGCAGATGAGGAGACAATTGGGCAACAAGCTCCATCAACCGACGTCGATCAAGCCGGAATTTCCTAATCACCTCCTCGTCAACCATATCCTCCAGCACAGTGTATGGCCGATGCACATTTGGAGCCCTCCTGTGTGGGAGAGAGATGTAACTTGAGTCAACTTACAAACAACGCATAGGTGTGCAACTGCATCACATGTAAGCCAACATTAGCAATAAGAAAAAGTATCGGAGAATGGTCATATGTGTGACATCTCTGATAGTTACTACAATACGGAGTGGCCCTTTAACAATGTGCAGCCACTTGCAACAGGAAGTGTGTCAACACGTACAACGCTACTTAGTCACATGTCAACATTACTGGCAATACGTGTGTCATGGCCCTAATGTGTAGAAGCCACATCAGACACACATGCAAGTGCATGCACACAAACGATAATGATACACACACACCATGTCATCATGCACCAACACCAACAATGGTGAGCATACAGTCATTACATGCATGGTGACACAACAGCCAACACACATACACTGAATGCATGTGTACCCCCACCATTGTAGTCACCTCGCCTGAACCACACACTGACAACAGATTCAGAATGTGGCCATACAGCCGTGATGTCATGTGTAGATGTGAAGATGTAATAACGTCTGTAGGGTCACACCCGACGTCAACACGTCGACATGCACATCTTTTGCACATTGTGTGCCCACCGTTGGGCATAGTATGGACACACATGGAATAGTGCATGACATATGAAGTTTCCCTATGACGTTCACAACCCTCATGACGCAACTACAGACGAAACATCACGCTGCAGCGTCTGACAATATAAAATCCTTTGCGCCGCCATGGCGATGCACTGCTTCCGCTATCTTCCAATGGCCATACGCGGGCAGCCTTCCCTCTTCCCATTGGCTGCATGTGCACGGACCGTCACGGTCACACATCGGCAACCGCACGTGCAAGCTTCCGGCACGGATGCGCAGTTGCAACAATGTTCTATCACTGGCGCCACCATGGCGGTGCACGTACTCTGCGGGGGAGGTGCAGGCCTACACACCCTTTAGATGTAGTCAATGGACATGGCAGTTCATGTCCCCTCTTACAGTCACATTGCATCATCCACCGTCCACCGGCCGTGCCAGGCCTGGCCTAGGACCGGCGTGCCGGCCATGTCAGCCACCGCCGTGCCAGGGCTGGCCTAGGACCGGCCTGCCGGCCATGTCAGCCACCGCCGTGCCAGGGCTGGCCTAGGACCGGCCTGCCGGCCATGTCAGGCACGGCGGTGGCTGACATGGCCGGCACGCCGGTCCTAGGCCAGCCCTGGCACGGCGGTGGCTGACATGGCCGGCAGGCCAGTCCTAGGCCAGCCCTGGCACGGCGGTGGCTGACATGGCCGGCACGCCCGTCCTAGGCCAGGCCTGGCACGGCCGGTGGACGGTGGATGATGCAATGTGACTGTAAGAGGGGACATGAACTGCCATGTCCATTGACTACATCTAAAGGGTGTGTAGGCCTGCACCTCCCCCGCAGAGTACGTGCACCGCCATGGTGGCGCCAGTGATAGAACATTGTTGCAACTGAAGCATCCGTGCCGGAAGCTTGCACGTGCGGTTGCCGATGTGTGACCGTGACGGTCCGTGCACATGCAGCCAATGGGAAGAGGGAACGCTGGCCGCGTATGGCCAATCGAAAATAGAGGAAGCAGTGCACCGCAACACCAGGGCCAGTCATTGGCCCTTTTACGAACACGCTTCCAGGGCTGACAAATTGCTGGCGACGTATGCCACTGACACGTGCTGAGGGCCCTATATATGTGTGATGGGAAAAAGCACACATCCTACCCTGGGAACCAGTGCTGTCTGTTCACCTCGACCCGCTGCTGCTGAGCTGACCACCGACTGCTGCCTGTGACCATCACCTCGACCTGCTGCTGCTGAGCTGACCACCGACTGCTGCCTGTGACCATCACCTCGACCTGCTGCTGCTGAGCTGACCACCGACTGCTGCCTGTGACCATCACCTCGACCTGCTGCTGCTGAGCTGACCACCGACTGCTGCCTGTGACCATCACCTCGACCTGCTGCTGCTGAGCTGACCACCGACTGCTGCCTGTGACCATCACCTCGACCTGCTGCTGCTGAGCTGACCACCGACTGCTGCCTGTGACCATCACCTCGACCTGCTGCTGCTGATCTGACCACCGACTGCTGCCTGTGACCATCACCTCGACCTGCTGCTGCTGAGCTGACCACCGACTGCTGCTCCAGTGCCATACTCCGTGATCTTGCCATGTCGAGAGTAAAAGAGATCCGGTCTCGTCCCTTCACCGCCGCGGAACTTGATGTCCTCGTGGACGGTGTGCTCCGCAACTTTGAACGGCTCTACGGCGCACCCGGACAGGTGGTAAGTGCAGTGTGGGACATGTTGGTGTGCATGAGGTGGGCAATGACTCCAGGCTTCTGCAATCTTAGCTGTGTACTGTTGCCTCCACATATTTTTCGGATTGTGCATGGCGGATGACACATACGTGTTGGCCCTATCTGTGTGACAGGCCAACTGTCCACTGACTTGCACCCTTTTGTCTCCCATCATGGTAGGTCAAGCTGCACCTTCGCAAGGACGTGTGGAGGAGCATTGCACGGGATGTACGGGCATTGGGGGTGTGCAACAGACGACATACACACTGCCACAAACGCTGGGACGACATTTCCAGGCTGAGCAAGAATGTAGCGGAAGTGACACTGGGGATGATCCCAAGGACGCCACGTCTGGCCCGACGCTCCATGACCCCTCTCATGCACCGTATCATTGCTGTGACGCATCCTGACCTGTCCGAACGGCTGAGTGTGGATCAACAGCAAACTAGCGGTGAGCATACTGTCTGTGTAGGATACTTGGGAGTGCAATGCATGTATTGGTGCCCAGACACAGTATTGAGTTCCGTGGTGCGTATGTATCTCTGCGATGCCATGTTGGTGCCATTGGGGGTGTGTAATTTGATATCCAGGTCCGGCTTGTTGTCACGCCACTTGCTTAGTAGTTGAGTGTTTAAGCACATGCCGTAGTGGTCCGTGGACCCATGGCAACACATGTGTGCTGATGTACGTGCTCCTGCCCTGTCCACATGCTGTACATGTGTCACGGCCACCAACGCTTATGTAATGTGAGGATGACTGTTAGAGGTGGGCCGTGTGCAGGATGGGGGCTAGAAGAACTTTGTCAGCTATGGAATTAGGGATTCCTTGGCCTTCTGTACGTGAGTGTCCCCATGACTTACACCTCTTTTCTGTGCATTTCAGCTTCGACAGAGGGCACTCAGCCACAGACGGCGGAGATGAGTGGAGGCAATGCACCCGGATCAGACTTTGCGCACACGCAGACTGACACAGAGGAGGGCAGCGCCGGAGAGGGGGACAGGACCGTCCCTGAGGACTCGCATGTGGAGACACCATCGTCCTCATTTTCGGAAAATCTTGGTGAGCCAGCACTGTTGTCACAGACTGGGAGTGGGCAATCAACACCTTCTGTCGGGACACAGCCCACAGGGCCCACACTTCCGCCAACTGCACCATGTACTGTTCGTGCACGCAGGAGTAGGGGGAGCAGAGTGGCGTTCGGTGCAGGCACCGCTGCCCCTGCCACGGTGAGCCAAAATGCACTGTGTGCTGAGGCTGTTGATCTGCTGCGACAGCTGTGTGTGGGGCAGACCAATATGACAAATGCTTTCCAAGACCATGATAGGAAGTTGGGGCAGGTGGTGGCATTCATGGAAGTGATGCATGGCGATCTTGCTGGTCTACACAGGACAGTTCAGTCATTGGCAAGCAGTGTGTCGTCTGCCATTGTACAGTCGCATGGACAGGGTGCTACTTCTGTTTCCCCATCTACACCACTGGATGTCTCAGGGGGTAGTGAATATTCTGACCAGGACTCTAATACAGGTTATTGCACTAGAAGCAGCGTCAGACAGCACGTCAGGGCACGGAGGGCACAGACACCATCCCCTAGGTCAGCAAAATCTGTTCACAAAGACAACGTCAGATACACTGGAGTACACACACAGGATCCACAAGTGGTGTTTGGGGACATGCCTTCACATGCTACACAGGCATTCAACACAAAAGGTACTCCCAAGGCAAGGGATACTCCCAAGTCCATGGACAGTCAAAAGACAAAGGCACCTCAAAAGAGCATGGAGAGTCCCAAGGGCAGGCCCACAACAGAGGAAGGGGCCACTCCCAAGGACATGGACTGTCAAAAGACAAAGGCACCTCAAAAGAGCAGGGAGAGTCCCAAGGGCAGGCCCACAACAGAGGAAAGGGCCACTCCCAAGGACAGGGACAGTCAAAAGACAAAGGCACCTCCTAAGAGCAGGGAGAGTCCCAAGGGCAGGCCCAGAACAGAGGAAAGGGCCACTCCCAAGGACAGGAACAGGGACAGTCAAAAGACAAAGGCAGCTCCTAAGAGCAGGAAGTGTCCCAAGGGCAGGCACACAACAGAGCAAGGGCCATCTCCCAAGGGCAGGGACACACACAGTGAGCAGGTGTCTTCTGGAGACAGGTACACCACAGACGACAAGTCTGCTGGCAGGAACAGGGCACCGTCCAGGGCACAGGCAAAGTCCAGAGACAACACTCCACCTATGAATAAGGCACATCCTAGGGACAAGGATTCTCCCATGGACAATGGCGCAGTCAAGGACAGGCATACGTCACCCCTGGCTGCACTGCAGCTGATGTTTTCGAATGAACGGCAAACAGATGTCTCCGCGGCGGAGTACCCCCATACCTCGACTCCCATCCAGGCCAGTCAGAAGCAGAGGAGGGAGTCCCCTGTTGTTGCATCCCCCATTACACATGATTCTGAGTCCAGGCAGCAGGCACACAGCAAACGACAAGCAGGCTCCAGCACGTCCCCAGAAAGCCGATCCCCGGCAGCAGATGCTCCACCTATGGTGGGTGATATTTGTTTGGAGTCACCACCACTTGCCAGTCCTGTCCTGTCCAGGGTGCACTCACATATCCCTAAGAAACGCAGACACACACCATTGACACCTGCCCACCCCGATGTCGCTCAAGTACAGCTATCCCCAGCTCCCAGTGCCACCCTGCCTCCTGGCCCATACAGCCCTGTTGCTCATCATTTAAGTGGTCGCAGTGGCGCAGGTGCAGTTGACTCTCATGTATCGGATAGTGGCACTGTGTCTGTTTGCTGTCATGCATCATGTAGTAGCACAGTCTCAGTTGTGCCCTCTCCCGTTTCAGGTGCTGGCAGTGTATCTGGGTCTCTGGCTCATCTGTCAGTGAGTAGATCTGTGGCTGTGTCTCACACTCCTGTTTCTGGTGCTGGCAGTGTGTCTGGGTCTGTGGCCCATGTGTGTGTCACTCGGGCTGTGGCTGTGTCTCACACTCCTGTTTCTGGTGCTGGCAGTGTGTCTGGGTTTGTGGCCCATGTGTGTGTCACTCGGGCTGTGGCTGTCTCTCACATTCCTGTTTCTGGTGCTGGCAGTGTGTCTGGGTCTGTGGCCCATGTGTGTGTCACTCGGGCTGTGGCTGTGTCTCACACTCATGTTTCTGGTGCTGGCAGTGTGTCTGGGTTTGTGGCCCATGTGTGTGTCACTCGGGCTGTGGCTGTGTCTCACACTCCTGTTTCTGGTGCTAGCAGTGTGTCCGAGGCAGGTAGTTCACGCAGTCCACATGATTCAGTGATGTGAGGTGGTGTTCACTTCACTCACATGTTATTTCACATGGTGTGTGCATTGTCCATGGAGAACAGCCTTGCACTGTTGTGGTCGCTGGGACGGGTTGGTTGGAACACGTACTTGTGCTGCCTCTGATGTACCTGCTGTGTTGTCCACAATGCCCTGTTGCTGTTCTGATACTGCATTCTGCCCTCTCATTTACTGCCTCTGATGTACCTGCTATGTTGGGCACAATGCCCTGTTGCTGTTCTGATACTGCATTCTGCCCTCTCATTTACTGCCTCTGATGTACCTGCTATGTTGGGCACTATGCCCTGTTGCTGTTCTGATACTGCATTCTGCCCTCTCAATTACTGCCTCTGATGTACCTGCTGTGTTGTCCACAATGCCCTTTTGCTGTTCTGATACTGCATTCTGCCCTCTCACGTGCTGCCTCTGATGTACCTGCTCTGTTGGGCACAATGCCCTGTTGATGCTGTGATACTGCATTCCTCCCTCTCACGTGCTGCCTCTGATGTTCATGCTCTGGTGCCCACTTTGCCCATGCTCACGCATACACTGTGTTTATACCCCTATTATCTGTAATAAAGGTAGTCAATCATGTCTCGTGGTTTGTCGTTGTCATTTCTGCTTGCGTACTACAAATGTGTATTTCAATTTGCTTCTAATCAGTGGTTTGGGTAACATGGCACTCCCCCTCCCTACGTCACGACCCTTGCAGGTATTCCCCTCCAGACAGCCAATGGTTTGTGCCTTACCTGCGTCTGCGTCGATGGTGGGCCAAGACTAGGACGTGGTGGATCGCGAAGAGCATCGGGAAAGCGTGTAGCGCTGGGTCCATGGTGGCGAACAGCTTGTGGTGGGTATCTCTGCTATGTATCTTATCTTCGCTGTGGGGAATCCGCCGTGTTCAGACAGGTTGTTTTTCCGCTGCGGTTTTATGTGTATTTTCCGCCATCTTGATTTGGGGGACGGTCTTTGACGTCAGTACGTACGGCGGAGTCTCAGGATTCGTTCCGTCCGCCGCGTGGTCGGGTGTAGTTGGGCGGCGGTCCGTGATTTTCCGTCGCGGATGGAATTTTTACACTATTTCCTATCCTGATATGGCGGACGGAGTGTCCGCGGCTGGCGTATACGGAAAAGGCATTTTCCGCTTACTCCAGGGCTGCGGTCGCTCTTCCGTCCGCCATCCTAATGAGCCCCAAAGATTGGTGAACAGGAAAATCACATGATTTTTCACCGTTTTGTATATGTAATTTAAATTACATGACATATAGTACGTGATTTACACATGGATAACTGTGTGAACGTACTGTAGGATGTGCCTCAAGCACAAATGCAGAGAACGTGTGTAATCATTTCTTTTAGATGAATGTTTTGCAGCCATCTACCTAGACTGGATGATTCAAAGATTGTTGAAGCATGTCTAATGAAAAAAGATCAAATCTTGCACAATCTAAAAAGCTTATGTCTGCAGACTTTGTCAACTTGTTCACTGTGTAAAAATAGTGGCCTTCTACATTGAATAATCAATAAAGCAAACCTGTGGGATTTTACATGAAAATAAACTTGAAAATGTGAACTATGCTTAGAGAGACCAATGTTAGAATTGAGGCAGGGTTTACATTGACAAGAAACATTAGGGGCCAGATGTAGGTAGCCCAATACCGGTCGGAAATGGCCGAAAATACAGATTTTCGGCCGTTTCCGACCGGTATTGAGCATTTGGGATGTAGGGGACAGAAAACCGTCCGAATCGGTAAATTTACCGAATCGGTAAAGTTACCGAATCGGTAAACATTCCGAATCGGAAAATGTACCGAATCGCAACGGTTTGCGAATCGGTAAATTTACCGAATCGGTAAATATACCGAATCGGTAAATAAGAAGTGGTAAAATTGAACATTGAGATGTAGGTAAGCTCTTAAATACCGAATTTGCTTGAAATTCGGTATTTAAGAGTCTGTATTTACCATGGATTGAAATCAGGTGGTAACCAGGTGCAGCCTATAAAAAAGGACCCAAAATGCAATACTTTTTTCACAATGGTGGCATCCTATGTCATTGCGAGACGGCTACAGGAGGAAGGAGAGAGGGAATGGCAGAGACAGGAGCAGGTCTACAGACAGAGGATCACCTTGTTCATGCTCACAGAGGCAGAGATACTCCAGAGGTACAGGTTGGACCCAGACACCATCTTGGACCTCATCAGGGACCTCCAACCACTGTTGGAGCACACTACCCCAAGGGCACACGCCATTCCACCCCATGTGCAGGTGCTGTGCAGCATACACCTGCTTGCGTCTGGGAGCTACCAGAGTGTGGTTGCTGCGGTAGGTGGGGTGACCCAGAGCAGCCTGTCACACTTTTTCCACAAATTCCTTGACGCCATGTTACAGAGGATGGACCATTATGTATCTTTCCCTGCAACCCATGCTGAACTGCTCCAAACAAAATCTGACTTTTATCTGATGGCGCGTTTCCCCAACATCATTGGCTGCATTGATGGCACCCACATTCCCATTTGCCCCCCTGCTGCCACCGAATACATATATAGGAATAGAAAGTCCACCCACACCATCAATGTGCAGGTGATCTGCCATGCCAAGTGCGCCATCACTGACCTTGTGGCAAAATTTCCTGGGAGTACCCACGACTCCTTCATATTTCAAAACAGCGGTATCTATGCACGGCTGACAGCAGGGGAATTTGGTGAAGGATACCTGCTAGGTAAGACACAGTGTGCAACCCCAGTAACACCTATTGCAGTAAGAAGTACATGTATGCATGTGAGTAATGTATTCCCATTTCCTTTTAGGAGACCGTGCATATGCCCTCCGCTCCTTCATCCTCACCCCCTACCTCAACCCCTCAACACCCAGCCAAAGGAGATATAACAGGGCCCACAAGAGCACAAGAAATATTGTGGAGCGTACCTTTGGTATATGGAAGAGCAGGTTCAGGTGCCTGCATAAGAGTGGAGGTGCCCGGCAGTATACCCCCATCACCTGCTGTAAAATCATGGCTGCCTGTGCCATGTTGCACAACCTTGCTGTGAAGAAGGGCACAGAGGTGGAGTTGTCAGACTTTGAGGATCATGACAACGAGGTTGCTGTGCCTGAACCACAACCTGCTGGAGTGTCAACACCAAGTGATGGCAGATACAGACGTGAGGATATTACACGCAACTATTCCTGAGTAAGTAATGAGACAAAGACATATGTAGAATGCTAGAACACTAGTTCAATTTTGTAATGACGTTGGTATTTTACAGAACAAAAGTGCAACAGAAAGCATTTAACTGCAATGCTCACAGTAAGTAAACAGACACAGACAGGTGGAGTATGCACCCAACGTAGTTGTTGTCACTACGCAGGTATCCAAGGCACAAATGTGCAACACAAACTTTGAACTTTCAAAATTGTATGTCCAGGGTCACTGCCCCATAATATTAACTGTTCATTTGCGTCCACGCTTAGCACTGCCAGATGTATGTGGCTCACTGTGTTCGCTGGGCGTTTGGCCTGTAGCCTCACCTTGTCGCCTGCTGCTCCTCCTTGTCTCTACAACAAGGGGGCTTGCCATGCTGCTCCTACTTGTGCTCCCTTCACTCTCTGGCACATCAATAGCAGTTTGTGCTGTTTGAGCATTTATTAGCGCCTCAAGAGCACCGGTCATTCCGGCTATGCCCCTTGTCACCACATTGCTGTTTTGCGTCAAGACCTCCTGACTGTTTATGCTTCGCCTGCATAGCAGGGATGTGGCTGTGGCCAGGCGGTGAATTGCTTTGTTGTGTTGCTGTGCACGCTGCTTCTCCCTGCGCCTTGATGCCATTTCTGTGTCCAGTTTGGTGCACAGTAGCTGCACCGATTGTGTCATTTCATGTATCCCTGTAGCCATGTTCTTGTTCACTTCCACCAGTTTCCTGATGCCCTTTCCAATTTCTTCCATATTGCTATTCAGGTTGCGCATTTGGCGTTGACAGGACATGATGGCCTTTCCCTGCATCCTCTGGATCTTTACCATGCTCCCCTCCAGGCCTTGGAACACACTGGACCCCTCCCCACGTGCACCTACACTCCTTCCTTGGACTCTGCGGCGTCTTGTGCTACTACGGACAACCTCTGCGCTGGACTGCAGTGTGGCAGAGATATCATCTCCAGGCAAGGTGTGTGTGTCTTCCACCTCCATTTCACCGGCAGCTGTCTCCATTTCTATCAGTGGGGGAATGACATGCCTCCTGCTTGGTTGTGCTGCAGGTGTTTCAACATCCAGTGATGCTGGCATATCTGGTGAAGACATTAACGGAGGGGACTGTGAACGTCGTGGGGATGCCTGCAAATCTTGAGTGATTTCAGGGTCTTGGGAAGGTGGCTGGCTACTCGGTACACCTGTGTCCTGTGGTGCACTGGGACCTGGCTCCTGGCTTTCATCCCTCTCGGGTGCCGTGCCTTCAGTCTCCTGTGACTGCCTTCTGGATGTGTGACCTGTGGACATATGAGTGTATATCAGCTAAGCGCAAATGTCTCACAGCCACTACAATTAAATCTATTCAAATTGCACAATGTACATGTTGCCTGCCCTTCATTATGTCTGCAATCATTTGCCTAACTTGGTGGTTGCTGTGCTGTCTGACATGGTCTTTCATTAACTGACTACATGTACCATGATGCATTGCTACTGTTTGGTGCTGGCACACCGGGACTGGGGTCACTTAGCTTCAAGGGGTGAGGGAAGGATGAGGGTGTGAGGGGGATTGCTGTGCATGCATCTTACCTTTTCTACTTGCAGCTTTGGCTGAGCTGTCCACTTCTCCCAGTCCGCAGACGCTTTCTGGCTCTAAGGTTGAGGCCACCATCTCCTCCAGGTCAGTGAGGGGGGGTGCAGTGTTCTTTCCTCCACCAGTTAGCGATGCCTTTTTGTGGTGGTCTGCCAATTTTCTATTTTGTAAGGCTCCTCAGGTCATAGAACCTCTTTTTCAAATCCTCTGTGACTCTGGTGGTCACTCCCACAGCATTCACTTTATCAAGTACATCTAGCCAAATCTTCCTTTTGGAAGATTTAGCCACAGTGAGGGACTGACTGTAGCTGGGTGTAAACAAGGATATATGTGTTGCATCCCATCCTGTTGCATTTATCAGAGTTGATAATGTAGAACCCATTCACATGGTATTCCGGAAATGTTTCAAAATGCAAAGCCTCACCCTTTGGTATTTGTTATGGAGTTGACATGGTAAATCCCTTCCAATTTCATTTGTCAGAGTTCAAAAGGTAAAACCCTCTTGCACTGCCTTTGTCTGGGGGTTCACAATGTAAACCCCTAACCTATTGTGTTTAGCAATGAATTGCACATTGAAAAAAGCACTGTACATTACATGAGGTTTTGGGAGACAATCGCAGATCCCGTAGATCAAGTCGGGATTACACAAATACATTTTTACTCACAATTACATACAGAGATTAAAGGCCTGATTTACAGATCAGCAGACGGGATACTGCATCACAAATGTGCCGGATATCCTGTCCTCTGTAGTACAAGCGCGGTAGGATGTAATGCCCTTAAAATAGGGCGGACAGGATATCCGGCCCTTAAGTAAGGGAGTATCCTACCCTCTGAACTCTATATCAGGCCTTAAGTGATGCACCCATGAATCCGACAATGTCTGATCTAGTGCTGAGGCCAGGATTCAAACATGGTTCCCTTGGTTTCAAAGGCGGCAACTCCGACTTCTAGGCTAGATATCCTTCCCAAGGACTGCTATCATCAGAAATTGTTCAGGGACTTTCTACCCTGTGTTCCAAAGGAGAATCACATAATGGTACTGAGACTCTTCGTGAACGTACTGTTAAATTGTATGAATGCTTTGTGTGTAGAACTCACTCCATTCCACATTATTCGACAACATAGTACAGATTGTAGGAGTGGCCAATGTTCATCTAATACAAACACAGCTTTGCTGCTGCTCTTCTTCTAGAGTTTCATTGGCTTCCTGTAGGGTCTATGGTGACATTTATGATTCTTTGATTGGTTTACACACCTCTCAATAGGAAGCATCAATGTGCTTGAAGCATGAATACTAAGCATGGGCGTAAAATCCGTTCCGCTCGCAGATTTTGCGGATTTTCGGTAAATTCGCAATCCGCGAACTCTCGCGAACGTGCCGAAAATTCGTAAAATCCGTGCGAAGCGGATTTTTTGCTTGGTCGCACTTGCCAACTAGAATACTATACAATTTCGCGGGAGTAAATACTTGCGAACACGTAGATGCGGCGGGCAGCGACAATCTCGCAATTGCGAGATTGCAAAATTTGCAATTTGGCACAAGAAATCCACCAGCAGGCAGCATAAACCTTGAAAATTATGATTTTTATCAGAATAACTCCTCAGGTTGACATTTGCCTGCACTTTTTCTTTGCAAGGAGTCCATTTTGGGGGGTGGGGGTGGGAGGAAGGAAGTGCCCCACAGTCTCCAACTTCCTGTTCCTGTCCACCAGGCTCCTCCCAGTGCTTTCTTCATGTGCTGGTCACTTTGATTTGGATCTTGACCTGGAAGGATTACTTTTGTGGATGCTGCTGGATATTTGGATTTTTGCAAAACTGAAAGCACTCAGCAGGTGCAAAAGTTCGATCTTATCATTAGTAACCATTCCCTGTAGTGCTTCCTGAGGGGCCCCTTCAGAGTTCATTTGCCTACTTGCAACTATTCTATGACCCTGCTCTGACCCTCGCAGCAGGCTCAGAGAATAGCTACAAGTATACAACAAAGGTCCTGTTAAAAAAATTACACTGCAACAGAAAGCAATTACAGACAAAACTGAAAGCACTCAGCAGGTGCAAAAGTTCAATCTTATCATTAGTAACCATTCCCTGTAGTGCTTCCAGAGGGGCCCCTTCAGAGTTCAGCAAATTACAGATAAGGAAGAAGGTGCCAGCCAGACTGGAAGTTTAAATTCAGTGACACATTAATCAACCCCAAATTAATTCATGTCAGTTGAAGCAGGGCAGGTGTGCGTGCTTTTTTTCACCCCCAAAATCTACAGTGATAAACCAACCAGAGGGTGGCAGTGATGTACCAGAGGGTGGCATGGGTGTACCAGAGGGTGGCAGTGGTGAAACAGAGGGTGCTGTGAACCTGTGATGATGAACCAGATGTAGAAACAACATAGTCGCGGCCGTTGCGAGCCGACAAGTAAGTTCGCAATTGCGAACTGGTACAGAACCCTCGCGAACTGGCAGAAATCCTTGCGAACACACAAAAAAAAAATCCGCAAATTCGCGAGAGTTCGCGGATTTTGCGGATTGCGAATCCGTAAATACGCAAGTTCGCGGATTGCCAATTCGTAAAATCCGCCCATGCCTAATGAATACACATTACAGTCAAGCTGATATGACCTTGTGTCCTCAGCATCAGAACTTGTAGGAGATTCGCTAATCTAGGACATTGAAGTGAGAAAACAGACACATTTGTAAACTGACACTAAAATCAAGCTTAAGGAAAGAATTCACACTGTCCACTTGGGATCTTTCTTCTCAGTTATTTTTCCATAAAGCGGTAAAAATTAATTTCTTTGGATATCCTGATTACCTCTGGGTGATATATTTTATCACTTGAGTGTCTTTGGTTAAATTAGTTTTGTAGAGCATGTGTTGTCAAAAAGTATAGGCTTTGCAGAGGGTCTGATGGGTAAATTATGCATATTCGTTGTGACTGGGTGATCAGTCATGTCGGGTGAATACCCTTGAAAGAGTGAAATTGCTGCCTCGGTGGTTGCATATTGTGTCCAACAAATCCAAGTGAAGAAATGTAAACTGTGAGCCATATTTATGGCCAAGTCATGCAGTGCAGCAAGTCACTTTGCTGCGCTGTGTGACAAGAAAAAGGTAGGAATACGCAATATTTAATTAAGTACTGCGCATTCCTGCCTTTTCCCCTCCACTGGCACCCTTTTAGCTGCCTAGCACCAATATCAGCACCGTTGCACCATGGTGCAAGGGTGCCTGCATTGTAAGGAGGATTGTTTTTTTTGTGCAGGAAGGTGCACCTTCCTGCAACAAAACATTCCCCTGAGGTGTTTTCTTCTTTATATGTGTGCTGCATTCTGCAAAAAGGAAGATCTCTGAGCTTTGACAGCAGACCCCATACCTTAAAGCCTGGACTTAAGGTTTACATCATAGGAACAGCAGAGCTCTTCCCCATGGAAAGGCTCTCACCAAGTGTGTGTTAAAACAACATGCATCCCCATAATATCAAAGTACAAGCATTGCAGCTGTGTTTAGCATGTTATGTCTAGGTACTAGGGACTGACCAGAACAGAACAACAAGGGGTATTGTTTATCAACCTTGTAAAATGTGTTCAGACTATAAACTCCAGGAACTCAATAGAGAAAGTGAAAAGCAGATAGTTCTCATGTGAAAGGCATAAACAGAATCTTGCAAAAATAAAGTCATGTAGTAACGTACGCAAAAGCACCATCATGGCAGCAAAGCTCATGCTAACTTAGTAATGTTTACAATGTCCCTAAGGGCCATATAACAGAGGTCCTGCCATAGAGATATTTGTTATGTTATGTTAACCAAGTTTATAAAGCGCGCAGCTGCCTCCGCAAAGAGGTGTTCCTGCACTAGCAGTAGAGGGACAGAGACTAAGAAACTGGACGGAAAGGCAGAGGAAAGAGTGGGCAAGAAAGAGAAGCAAGATTAGATCGCAGGAAAAAGATAAGTCTTGATAGCTTTACGGAAGGCCAGCAGGCTATCCATACTGCGAATATGAAGGGGCAGTGAGTTCATACCTTGGCTGCCAAACAACAAAAGGACCGCCCCCAATACGGTGACGCTTCACGCGGGGAATCATGGCCAAGTGTTGCCCCAGGGAGCCCAGCTGGCGTCCAGGAACATAAGGTGTCATCAAATTGTCCAAAGCCCGGGAGATGCGAATTTAAGAATTTTAAAAGATAGACAAAGAACCTTAAATTCAATGCGCTTAGCCATGGGCAACTAGTGTAGATGTCAAATAGCACCAGCTATAGCGCATCTACGCGGAAGGCCCAACAGGACTCTGGCAGCTGCGTTTTGGACTCGCTGCAAGTGCACAACCTCAGCCTGATTGGCTCCGAGAAGCAGCGAGCTGGCATAATCAAGTCTCGATAAAATCGCCACTTGGACAATCAGCTGACGAGTAGGTGGATCAAAGATCCCCAACAGGGGTCTAAGTCAGCGAAGAAGACCGAAACAGGTACCAGCTACCTTCTTGTTATGGTCTTGGAAGCTGAGGGAGGAGTCCAACCAAACCACTACGTTTTTAACCACTGTCTTGGGGATAGGCATGCTGCCAAGCGTAGAAGGCCACCATTGATCACTCCACAGGCTCCTGTTTCCCCACCAACAACACCTTGGTTTTATTAGAATTAAGCTGGAGGCAGTTGGAATTCATCCACTCCGCGACTGCCACCAGACCACTTCTAAACTTGGAAGCGTCCTGCATAGAGTCGCCTGAGAGGGCCACCACCAGCTGCCTGTTGTCGGCGTAGGAGACCATAGTAAGGCCTTTGTCCCTAGCCACTGCAGCAAGGGGTTGAACATACAGATTAAAAAGTACAGGACTCGGAGCAGAACCCTGAGACACCCGCTGCCCAATGCACTGGACACATGAGAGAAATGGCTGGCCACCACTTGGAATGTTCTCCCTGACAGGGAAGATCTAAACCATTCCAAGGCTAAGCCAACAACACCTGCCTCCTCTAAACGGCGTAAAACAATATTATGGGAAACTGTGTCAAATGCAGCACTGATATCTAGCAATATCAGTGCCGCCGTGTGCCCAGAACGGTCCGCAGGTGTATATATGTGTATATATATATATATATATATATTCACTGAAAAAACCATAGGTTATAGACCATATATAGTTAGGAATTAGCATTTAAAAAACCTTATTTTACTCACACAAAACCATTGAAATTCCATATATAGTTAGTTGCACTAACTATATATCGCGCACCTGCAATCCACTGCTGATCATGTCACATATTACATCATTCATGACATGGTCAGTGACATCACTGATGACATCACTGATGACATCTCAAATGACATCACTGATGACATCTCAAATGACATCACTGATGACATCACTGATGACTACATTCAGTGACTGTATAATTCTGTAAAGTTAAAATATGTCTTACATATTGAAGAATGAGTGGATGTATAAGTGTCTTGATGAAGGATTTAGTAGGGGCATGGCTGACTGTATGAGTGACTGATTAAATGTGTCTCACTGAGTGCCTGGGTTAGTGACTAAACTGTCTTAATTTGTGCATCATTATGTCTGTTGTTCTGTAAACTGCTGCATGTGTTGATCATTAGCTATATGATTAACTGTATGGGTTATTGATTGGTTGCCCAAGCATTTGTATGGGAGACTGAGTGTGTGTGTGGGTGGCTGGGAGGTGTATGACTCTCTGCATAGATGTGTGAGCAGTTGATTGACTAGATGTATGGGTTCAAAAGTGCATGTGGAAACAGCTGTATGGGCGGTTGACTGTGTGCATGAGTGTATTGGTGAGTGAATGGATATCTCAGTGCTACATGTCAAAGTAAGTACATATGTAAAACACAGTACATGTGAGAGTTGACATATATAAATAACTGTGCATAAGAGCCAGTGAATGTGTGAGTGGCTGTATGGATCATTGTGAACTTGTATCCAGGATTGTATAAGTGAGTAAATATGTTTTAGTATATGTTTGAATAAGTAAGGTGTGCATAACTGTATAGTTGAGGAAATGGAGGTGTGATTGATTCTTTGCATGACTGACTAAGTGTCTGAGTAACTCCATGGATGAGTGACAGTCTATGAGTGTCTGTTTACACTGAGTGTATCTAAGGTTATATTAGAGTCTGAAGAGGTTCATCGTATTATCACATGAATGATGTCATCAGTGATGTGATCAGTAATGTCAAATGAGATGTCATCAGTGATGTCATTTGAGATGTCATCAGTGATGTCATCAGTGATGTCATTTGAGATGTCATCAGTGATGTCACTGACCATGTCATGAATGATGTAATATGTGACATGATCAGCAGTGGATTGCGGGTGCGCGATATATAGTTAGTGCAACTAACTATATATGGAATTTCAATGGTTTTGTGTGAGTAAAATAGGGTTTTTTAAATGCTAATTCCTAACTATATATGGTCTATAACCTATGGTTTTTTCAGTGAATTTTCAAGGTTTTGTAAATGCTAATTCCTAACTATATATGGTCTATAACCTATGGTTTTTTCAGTGAATTTCAATGGTTTTTTAATAGCAAATATCATAAGCTGTCGAATGTCAAGTACGTGGTAAGTGAAAACATTTTCGTGTTTATGCACACTGATCTGCTTTGAATGGTGCCCCCCCCCCCTCATTTCTATTAGGAGTACTCTCTCTTTGCAGATAGTGAAAGGTAGTTAACGCAGGCCTTTGCCCCCGTTGTAATCCGTCGTGCCCGCTTCTCTCTCCATTTGATTGATTGTTATCCAAGTATTTACTGTTTTAGAATTAGTTCTCTTTGGTTCATTCTCTATTTACAAACAAACACAGAGTCGCAATACTCTGTTTAGTCTTTGCAGATAACGAAAAATCGTGTAAAAAAAAAGAAAAGGAATCGAGCAAAATCAGTAGGCCACTAATGGGATCTCTTTTTGACCTCGCTAAAATAGAAACATTAGGAACAACCCCTCATGACAAATACAAAACTAGTGAGATGAACTGAACTCCACACAATGATGGCTGCAAAACAGCTCGGCTCCGCCACCCACCCCGCCCAAAATAACGATAAAGAGCGGCTGCCATGATTGGTTGCGGAATGGCCACGACGGAGCTACGAAATGGTGCTGCTCTCATGCTAACCCCAGCTTCAGTCTGAAACATCCAGAAACACTGTAGACTACCAATTCGATCAGTTCCGGTAGCGCCCCAATGTAACCCGGTAGAGAAGAACTAGCCCTCCCCTCTTTGACTGATGGTTCTTGTTGCCTGTCCCTTCTGTTGTCATTTAACAGAACTATTTAGCCTGCTGAAAGGGGTTGTGTTCCGACCGCTGGTTGGTGGAGACATTTTGACTATATTCTGGACCTGCGTTGTCGCGTAATGCGTCATATGACGCGCCGCGTTAGCGCATCCGGAAGTCATCCGGGGCGCGCAGCGCGTAACGTAAGCATAACAAGTCATGTGACTTGTTAATAAAACTTTTCATTGGTTCATTTTACTTTTCTTATTGTAATGATGAAAGGCTTGGTCATATGACCTAAAAATTACGCTTTTCATTACTTCCGAACATTATTTTTTCTTAAATATATGTTATAATGTTCCAGGCTAATGTACTTTCCCGGAAATTTTACAACTGTCCTGCAAGTAAAATATATTCTTTTTTCGAGAAAAAGAGCGTTTCTTCGTCCCATGACGGAGCCGTTGAGCAAAAGAGGGTCGACCTGCTGTCTTAGTCGCCGATACGCCTGAATATGAGATTCTTATCGATCACTTTATGTTGCAGGAATAGAAAACACAACAGCCCTTGACCATTTATCTTTACTGCGTTCCTTCGTATTATACCTTTTACCCTTCATGTAATTGGTCTGCTTTATTTCACTTGCCTTTTAATGATTCTAAAACAGTGACTATTATTAAAAACTTTACCAATGTATATACTACTACCATGTTTTCTTTTAAAAACCTTTATTGTGAAAATTTCATTATACAAATATGAGCCTATAACCACGTGGGCCTGCCACGGAGCAAACTGTAATCGTATATGATGAATAGACATTTACACTGTAGAGGAACGTAACGGGCGGGCCATTAGGTTGCAAGAACTAAGGTGTCTAACAGTTACGGAATCGGTGGACGTACATTTTATAATTAAAATACGACAGGGCCAGTTACAATAAAATTATCTAGATATACATTTGCGGGCAAGTACCATGGGTGACGTTAATTCGAACTTTCAACAGTACAGTAATCAATAACACATCAGAACTTAATATCAATAGGGATGTCGAAATATTCAATCAATTCTCGTCCCCGCCCGCCATGTGCTTCAAAACTGCATACGTATCTCGTGATTTCAAGGTTCTGCAACCAGTACACAACAAGGAGTTACGAGTCCCATTTATTCCGGCGCCATTTTGGGCGAGGACGGGCAGGTCCAGGATATAGTCAAAATGTCTCTACCAACCATCGACTATGATGATGTTCATATGCTGTATTTATTAGAGTAACACTCATCTGTCCACATGAAATTAATTTGCCACAATCTAAACATGTCATTTTAATCTTTCCAAAGTTCTTCTAAATATTTGGGACCGTTTCCCTTGCCTCTGAAGCTCTCAGTGCCACTTCTTTGATGAATGTACTAGCAGGTCAGGGGTTCTCCTCCAAATCTCTCTTTTATGCAGCACTATAATTAATTGGTGCCACCTCTCCATATGACGATGCATGGTATAGTTACCACAACGATATTTTTTTTCGGTTCCTCTGGAGAGTTCATCGTGGCAGATGAAGCGTGTAACGTACCGGGCATTTACCTTTTTTTGCATGTACAGGAAAGGAAAAAAAAATCGAGCGTCCGAGTTCTAAGGTGTCCCAGGGGCATTTTAGTGGACCAGGCCCAAATCCAAAGAACAGGCCGCCATTTTGAGAGTCCTCTTGCAGCCGCCTGTCGCTGTAGCATCAAGAGCAGCCGAAACTCAGCTGAATGGCAACTGAAACGGTAAAGGGGCGCCCCACTACAGCAGACGAGCCTCCACTTAGGAAGGCCCATTCACGCCGCCTCCCCCCCCCCCCCCTTCGGCCACCCCACGCCGTTATTCGGAGCAGTATTGTAGGATGGCCACACCAGTGCGGCAACTTGCTAGACATCACCTCGGTGGTAACCGAATCTCAACGCCTTGTGGTGTCTTCTATTCAGAAAACATTGTTATGCTGCCTTCGACCTATTCGCCGCAAGTGCGCACACAACTCAACTGCATAGCTTGCTAGACACCACCTCGGTGCCATCCGGATCTTGGAATCTCAGCGCCTTTTGGTGTCTTCTCTTCAGAAAATATTGTTGCGCTGCCTTTGGCCCCATTCGCACATCAGTCCGCTACTGACGCCATCTCACAAGCTAATGGGGCGCCCCACGTCGACTTTCAGCATTGTAGGATGACCACACCAGTACAGCAACTTGCTAGACATCACCTCGGTGCCATCCGGATCTCGGCGCCCCACTGCAGATGAAGTGCCTCTCAACTATGAAACCACCACGGTGACATCCGGATCTTGGCGCGTTGTGCTGCCTTCGGCCTATTCGCACATCGGTCCGCTACTGACGCCATCTCACAGGCTAATGGGGCGACCCACGCCGAGTTTCAGCATTGTAGGATGACCACACCAGTACAGCAACTTGCTAGACATCACCTCGGTGCCATCCGAATCTTGGCATCTCAACGCCTAGTGGTATCTTCCATACAGAAAATATTGTTACGCTGCCTTTGGCCCCATTCGCACATCGGTCCGCAATTTAGACATCACCTCGGTGCCATCCGGATCTTGGCATCTCAGCGCCTTGTGGTGTCTTCTACTCCGAAAATATTGTAGAAAATATTGTTGCGCTGCCTTTGGCCCCATTCGCACATCAGTCCGCTACTGACACCATCTCACAGGCCAACAGGGCGCCCCACGCCGACTTTTACCATTGTACGATGGCCACACCAGTGCCACAACTTGCTAGACACCACCTCGGTGCCATCCGGATCTTGGCATCTCAGCGCCTTGTGGTGTCTTCAAATCAGAAAATATTGTTGCGCTGCCTTTGGCCCCATTCGCACATCGGTCCGCTACTGACGCCATCTCACAGGCCAACGGGGCGCCCCACGCCGACTTTCAACATTGTAGGATGGCCACAGAAGTGCGACAACCTACTAGACACCACCTCGGTGCCATCCGGATCTTGGCGCGTTGTGCTGCCTTCGGCCTATTCGCACATCGGTCCGCTACTGACGCAAACTCACAGGCCAACGGGGCGCCCCACGCCGACTTTCAGCATTGTAGGATGGCCACACCAGTGCACCTTACTAGACACCACCTCGGTGCCATCCGGATCTTGGCGCGTAGTGAAGCTGCAGCAGCTGCAAATAAGCTTCAGACAGTGTTACAACCGCTGCTCAAAACTCTCAACTATGACACCACCTCGGTGCCATCCGGATCTTGGCGCGTTGCGCTGCCTTTGGCCCCATTCGCACATCGGTCCGCTACTGCCGCCATCTCACAGGCCAACGGGGCGCCCCACGCCGACTTTCAACATTGTAGGATGGCCACACCAGTGCGGCAACTTACTAGACACCACCTCGGTGCCATCCGGATCTTGGCGCATTGTGCTGCCTTCGGCCTATTCGCACATCAGTCCGCTACTGACGCGAACTCACAGGCCAACGGGGCGCCCCACGCCGACTTTCAGCATTGTAGGATGGCCAAACCAGTGCTGCAACTTGCTGGACACCACCTCGGTGCCATCCGGATCTTGGCGCGTTGTATTGCCTTCGGCCTATTCGCACATCGGTCCGCTACTGACGCCGCCTCACGTGCCAACGTATTTTCTCCGCATTTTATACCCTATGCCGCATAACAGGTCATGTGACTTGTTTATAAAACTTTTCATTGGTTCATTTTACTTTTGGTTTCCTAATGATGGAAGGCTTGATCATATGACCTAAAAACAACACTTTTCATTGGATGAAAACTTTTTTTTTTTCCCAAACGATGAAAGCCCCACCTTGTTTCTGGATGTTTCAGACTGAAGCTGGCGTCAGCATGAGAGCACCACCATCTCGTAGCTCCGTCGTGGTCATTCCGCGAGCAATCATGGCAGCCGCTCCCCACCAGAAGCCTGCAGGAGTCGGGGTCCCCAAAACTTTTGATGAATTCTCAAGGCGGAGGGGACGCTTTCGAGAATGGGGTCCAAGACCTAGCAGACAAGCGTCCGATTTCCAAGGTGTCCCAGGGCCATTTCAGTGGACCAGGCCCAAAAAGGAAACAGCCTGCCGCCATTTTGAGAGTCCTGTGACAGCCGCCTATCGCTGCACCGCAAGAGTGGGCACAACTCAGCTGAATTGCGGCTTTTGACACAGTGGACCAAAAACGGACGGAATGGCAACTGAAACGGTAAAGGGGCGCCCCACTACAACAGATGACACTCCACCTGGAGAGGCCCGTTCACGCCGCCTCCCCCGGGGCGCCCCACGCCGTTATTCGGAGCAGCATTGTAGGATACCAAAACCAGTGCGGCAACTTACTGGACATCACCTTGGTGCCATCGTTCTGCTGCCTTGGAACTATTCGCACAACAGTTTGCTACTGATGACCCACCCCCCGCGACGCCCCACGCCGGAAATCTGGACGTTGTGCTGCGTTGGGACTATTCGCACAGCCGACCGCTACTTCGTTGTTTTTCCCTAAAAATGTTTATATGTTATTACTATTTTTGTTTTCTTGTATATATTTATAAATTATTAAAGTTTTATAATCTTACTACTTTGTCGGAGTGCTATATATTTTTAATGTGACACATAATTGTAAAAACTTTGATGTACAAAGAGTCATCCCTGGAATCTTCCGCTTCAGACTCGGTCCCCTCCCCAATCACAATACAGGATGGTTTTCAGATAATAGCAACGCTTCTGCTGTGACGGATCTCATCGAGTGTGGGCCTTGATCTACTATAACTCCTTTGAAGAGGGGTGATTCTTTACAGCTGTGGCCATAAACTACATCTGCAGGGCTAGCTGATACCCTAGGACCAGCCTGGACAATCGGACGCAGAGGAAAAGGAGTGTCAGAGGGTGCGGTAGTGAATAGGGCGAAAGGGAGGTGTCGGGCAGGCACAGGGTGTGATTCTCAGGGAAGAGCAGCGCAGATGGGGGGAGGTTTATTACCCATGCATAAGACAGAGAGCGGGGGTGACCACTGCCTGGGGGAGATGCTTGCGAGGGTGGGGAGCCATGCTAAGGATCGACAGCGTGCACAGAGTGGGTCTGGTCAAGGCATCTAAAATGGCTGCCGTGCACGACAAAAGTGTGGCATTTGAAAAAAGACAAGATGGCGCAGACAATGTTTTTCAACACTTCCTGATTTCCTTCGAATCGAACGTTAACAGACGTTGGGGCATATTACCAAAGTTAAGCGATATTTATCCCTAACGATGCTTAGCAACGATTTTTTTACCGTCAGAAATTATCGCAGATAAACCTTGCTATTATCAAGGTTTATCGCAAATACGATAAAAAATGACCGCAATGCATTAATATCGCTGAAAACTCAGCGATATTCATGTATTACTGAGCTAATGCTCTTAGCCATGTTATCCACCTCCCATTGGATAACATGGCTAAGAACTGCTCAGGGCAGGTGCTAGCTTTTGGAGATATTCGCGCTTATCTCGAATATTTCCAAAAGTTGATAATAGGAGATAGCGATGTTAGCGACTGTTTCCAGTCGCTAACATCTTGGCATGCCCACTTTGCATGTCATTAGTGATAAATATCACTCACATGCAAAGTGGGGCCCAAGATGGTCGCTATCTCCTACTAGCCGTCGCTAACTGGTGTTAGCAACAGCTAGGTAATACAGATATAATTTTATCTCCGCGAAGCGGAGCGCTGTTACAGATATATATCTTGTTTTTGAACGTTAATTTCTCAAAATGCACTGAAGCACATATATTGAGACCTAGCAAAGGCACATCGGGCTACCAGTCCCTAATATTTTACCAATTTTCGTGCAAATCCATTCAGCCGTTCGATTATTATTATTATTATTTTTTTTTGCCCCGCGGGGCCCTTTTAAAACCTCCACATCAAACCTAGGGGGTCAGCGAGGATCTACTATGCCCCCTTATGGTCATTTGCCC
The DNA here is from genome assembly GCF_964261635.1 of Lissotriton helveticus. Classification (NCBI taxonomy): domain Eukaryota; kingdom Metazoa; phylum Chordata; class Amphibia; order Caudata; family Salamandridae; genus Lissotriton; species Lissotriton helveticus. Next base: position 923,079,412 of record NC_136067.1, on the reverse strand, counting down.
CTTCGCTTTGGCCTCCTCTTGTCTCTCGATCCTACCGAGAGACAAGATGGCGGCCGCTACGGACTGTTTGGAATGTTTACAGACACCGGAGAGCCAATCAGCTTCGCTTCGCAAAGCTCCGTAACGCGAAAAGTACGCGAAGCGGTGCGCTGTTACAGATATATATCTTTTTTGGAACGTTAATTTCTCAAAATCCACTGGAGCACATATATTGAGATCTAGCAAAGGCACATCGGGCTACCAGTCCCTACAATTTTGCCAAGTTTCGTGCAAATCCATTCAGCTGTTTGATTATTATTATTATTTTTTTTTTTTGCCCCGCGGGGCCCTTTTAAAACCTCCACATCAAACCTAGGGGGTCAGGGAGGATCTACTATGCCCCCTTATGGTCATTTGCCCCTTCGGTTTGGCCTCCGCTTGTCTCTCGATCCTACCGAGAGACAAGATGGCGGCCGCTACGGACTGTTTGGAATGTTTACAGACGCCGGAGAACCAATCAGCTTCGCTTCACAAAGCTCCGTTGCGCGAAAAGTACGCGAACTGGAGCGCTGCCCGGTCCGCTGTTACAGATATATATCTTTTTTTAAACGTTAATTTCTCAAAATCCACTGGAGCACATATATTGAGACCTACAAAAGGCACATCGGGCTACCAGTCTCTACAATTTTGCCAAGTTTCGTGCAAATCCATTCAGCCGTTCGGGCTAAAAGTGAGGCCAACCGCCCTATGGAAAACTCAATGTTAAAAACACGTTTTGGGACCCCCCTTTTTTCTCGACCCCCCCTAGACGAACCCCCCCCAATTTTCTGGGGCTGCTCAGAAACAAAATGTGCCATTTTCCTGAAAATTTCAGCCAATTCCGTCCACAAACGCCAAAGTTATTAGACATAGAATTTTCAAAAAACCCATAGAGAAAAAATCCTAACTATATATACCTACTGGCGACCGCCAGTAGGTAATATATATATATATATATATATATATATATATATATATATATATTCACTGAAAAAAACATAGGTTTCAGGCCTTATATAGTTAGGAATTAGCATTTAAAAAAAACTTTGAAATTCACTGAAAAAACTATAAGTTTCAGGAGTTATATAGTTAGCTGGACATTTTACTCATACAAAACCAATGAAATTGCTCCTATATAGTTAGTTGCACTAACTATATTTCGCGCACCCGCAATCCACTGCTGATGATGTCACATATTAGATCATTCATGACATGGTCAGTGACATCACTGATGACATCTCAAATGACATCACTGATGACATCATCCACGTGACAATCACATACACCTTTTCATACACTATTACAATTTTTCATCACTGTTTGTAAAATACAGAGTATCATATTTAAATCCATTGTGTTGGACCTGCGATGGGCAAGCCCAGCACAAAGGGGGGTAGCTTGGCTCAAGTGTCAAGGCAGTGAAGGCTGTAGTGCTAAGCCGGCTCTGACCCAATAATAATAAGAAGGACACCACACCACTGCTGTAGAAAAATAAGATTCATTTATGTAAAAGTTCTCTGCTTGTGAATAGGGATCAATTGGAAAGCACAGTTACATTTCACTTTTCACAAAACTCTGGGATTCAGGTTACGAATAAATACAGGGAATAAATACAATACATAGGAATTCAGGAATACTTGTATTGCATAAATATTGAGATTAGCTCTGTTCAATAAATAGATTAAATAGCAGGCTCAACTGTCACCATTACATGAATTAAATACCACTTGTACATAGCGCATTACTTTCTAGTTCATTTAGTCTTCAAACCCACATTTCCATTTTAATAACGCTGCCACCAATTAGAGAAAGTCATGCAGTTGACTCTGGTAAGTAACACACTTTTAGTAAATGGTTGTTTACAGTACTTGTGGAGTTCTGAGGACTGCCTGCGGTCACACGGTGAGCAGGGACTCCTTTTAGTTCACTCGGGAACTATGCGCGTATTATTGGAAAAACAAGGAAAGCCAGTAAGTCCTTCATTCGGCACAACGCGGCCACCGGGGAAGGATGTCCGCTGCCGGTGGGGGTTGACTCGAGCCTGCAGTGCTACTGCGGGCTCCTAGGCGGCTCAGTTCGACGTCGCTGGACGGACGAACGGCCGCACACATGGGGTTCTTGCCTTCAGCGCTCACTTAACTCAATGTCGGGCACAGTTCCACTTTACCGCGGCGCACCAACAGGGGAATCAGATTTCCTCACAACGGCTGGATCGATTAGCGATTCAGTCGGGCACAGTATTCTCCTACGCCAGCATCAGGGAATTCACGGGCTCCCGGGACCTCCCTCCAACTTCCTCACACGGGGGCTGGTCCCGCCCACGGCAACAGTTTCCCGGGTCTCGGAAAGGGCAGGGACGCAGATCCCGCCCAGTAAAGGCCGGCCTCTCCCCGCCCCGGCGCACCACCTCACCTTCTCACTTTGGGCACCAACCAGGAAGCGCGCAACGCCGGTGGGGCTCGGAGACGTCCGAGTCCCCCGCGCTTGGCGCTACACGTGAAGGGGCACAGGATGAGGACACGGTCACGGCGATCGGGCACACGCCTCGCGACCCGACTTCTTCCTCAGTCTGACGCCACCGGGGGAGGCACACAAACTTGGCCACAGTCTTCTGGGGCAGAGAGGTGCTAGCTGGGCAAGCGCTGTAGGCGCAATTGTTCAAAATTACGCCTGACTGGAACGCCAGTCAGTATCCACAATATTAACCCTTGCCACGCTACTGCCTGTTCTCTCAGCCACCTCAAGGGTAAGCAGGGCAGGTGTCTTCTCTGGTGTCAAGTCAGGAATAGGGGTCACACCTCTTCAGCAGCTATCAGCATCTAGGTGTAGTAGTCTAATCAACTCCCCTCTCTCTTCAATAAAATGGCCGCCAGGGTCTGGGCTTTATATAGCCAGAGCCCTGAGGTACTGGCACCAGCCAGAAGGTTCTAGAACCTTCCCTGGCTGTGTCAATGGGTTGACACATTCTGAGGTGTCTTATGGTCACTCACAGCCACCGTACTGGGGCTCTGGAGCGGCCATTTTGTGTACTTGAAGAAATCTTAAGAATTCCTGTCAGGAAAGCGCGCCAACCACAAAGGACGCCAAAACCTCAGAAGGTCAGGGTTCAAGGAGGCTCCAATGGGAGTCACTCTCATGAGGAAAATATGTGTCCACCATTTTAAGGTTAAAAACACACAGGTTGCCAACCTCCGTTTTAATGGCCACATGTTTCTCCAGGCGCCTTGTACATAGGTGCCAGAAACCTTGTGAGCAACTGGGTGTCAAGGAACACCTAGCCCCATGAAACAACACACAAAAAGTTCCTGGTAGACAAATGAAAAGTGACAAATTTTGGGAGGTACAGGGGAACAAAAGAAATTATAGTGGTGAGGGGACTCTCAGAAGCAGACGGGTCCAACACGCGTCCCCCCCCAGCTGAAAGTGGGGAGAGCTACCCAACCCCTTGGGAGTTCTCAACACTAAGGCGGAAATACCTGGAGAGACCGTCTGCATTGGCGTGGTCAACTCCGGGCTGATGTTCCACCCGAAAGTCCATTCCCTGTAGGGAGATAGACCACCTCAACAGTTTGGGGTTTTCCCCCTTCATCTGCATGAGCCAGCGAAGGGGTCGGTGGTCCGTCTGAACAAGGAAGTGCGAACCAAACAGGTATGGTTGCAGCTTCTTCAGTGCCCAGACCACCGCAAAGGCTTCCCGCTCAATGGTACTCCACCTCTGTTCCCGGGGAAGCAGTCTCCGTGACAGAAAGACCACGGGTTGATCCAGACCCTCTTCATTGAATTGCAACAGCACCGCCCCAATGCCAATATCGGATGCATCTGTCTGGACAATGAACTCTTTCGAAAAATCTGGAGCCTTCAGGACTGGAGCTTTACACAATGCTCGTTTCAGAGTGTCGAAGGCTCGCTGGCAAGGCTCCGTCCAGATGACTCTCCTGGGTTGCTTTTTGTCCGTGAGTTCTGTAAGGGGTGCCACGATAGGGCCATACCCCTTCACGAACCGTCTGTAGTAACCTGTGAGGCCCAGGAAGGCTCGGACCTCAGTCTGGGTCTTGGGGGGTTTCCAGGCCATGATGGCCTCAATCTTCGCCTGAAGGGGCTGCACCGTTCCCCGGCCCACCAAGTGACCTAAGTACACTACCGACCCCTGTCCAATCTGACATTTGCTGGCCTTGATCGTCAAGCCAGCCCGTTCCAGGGCCTGGAGAACGGCTTGCAAGTGCTGCAAGTGATCCTCCAAACTGCTACTGAAGACAGCTATGTCATCCAAGTAAGCAGCAGAGAATGACTCCATCCCGGTGAGGATCGTGTTCACCAGCCGCTGGAAAGTGGCAGGAGCGTTCTTGAGCCCAAAAGGCATAACGCAGAACTGGAAGTGTCCATCAGGTGTGGAGAAGGCTGACCTTTCCTTTGCTCCATCAGTCATGGGAATCTGCCAGTACCCTGCAGTGAGGTCAATGGTACTGAGATATTGGGCAGCTCCCAACCGGTCAATCAATGCATCCGCCCGAGGGATCGGATGAGCATCGGTTTTCGTTACCGAATTGAGTCCTCGGTAATCCACACAGAATCGTAATTCTGGTGTGGTGCCAGGTGGGGCAGCTTTGGGTACCAAAACAACCGGGCTGGACCAAGGGCTGCTTGAAGGTTCAATGACTCCTAGCTCCAGCATCTTAGCTACCTCGCTTCGGATACTGGCCTTCACCTTGTCAGACAGCCGATAAGACTTTGACTTCACAGGTGGGCTGTCTCCTGTGTCCACGTCGTGGGTACACAGATGGGTCTTACCCGGGACAAGGGAGAACAGCGGAGCGAATGTCCCCAGGACCTGGCGACATTCCCCCTGCTGCTCAGGAGTCAGGGATGGTGAGAATTTTACTCCCTCCACTGACCCATCCTTTTCTTGAGACTTAAAGAGGTCGGGGAGAGGCTCAGTGTCCTCTTCTTCCGATCCGTCAGTCACCATCATCAGCATGACTTTGGGCCTCTCATAGTGGGGCTTGAGGCGATTGGCATGTAACACCGGATGCGGATGCCGAGGGGTCCTTACGTCCACCAGATAGGTAGACTTGCCCATCTTCTCCAATACCTCATAGGGGCCTGTCCAACGGTCCTGGAGAGCACTCAGCTCCCCCGGCTCCATCACCCACACCTTCTGTCCAGGCTCCAACTCCACTGGGTGAGCATTGTGGTCATACCACGCTTTCATGACTGCTTGACTGGCTTCCAAGTTGTTAGAAGCTTGCTTCCACAACTTAGCCATTTGGCTCCGGAAGGCCAGCATGTAGCTCACCACATCCTGGGGAACTTTCCGGGGAGACTTTTCCCAGGAGTCCCTCACCAGGCTGAGAGGTCCACTTACAGGGTGCCCGTACAAAAGCTCGAAGGGGCTGAAGCCCACTCCCTTCTGTGGCACTTCCCTGTAGGAAAAGAGCAAACAGGGTAGGAGGACGTCCCATTTCCTCTGCAGGCTTTCGGGTAGACTTCTGATCATACCCTTTAAGGTTTGGTTGAACCTCTCCACGAGGCCATTGGCCTGTGGGTGATAAGGAGTGGTGAACCGGTAGGTCACTCCACACTCCTTCCACATTGCCCGCATATACGCTGACATGAAGTTGGTCCCCCTGTCAGACACAACTTCTTTGGGGAATCCCACTCGGGTAAAGATCCCCATCAGGGCCTTCGCCACTACCGGTGCAGTAATGGTTCTCAGAGGAACTGCCTCTGGATACCTTGTGGCGTGATCCACCTGTACCAGGATAAACCTGTGACAGGATGATGTCGGTGGATCTAGGGGCCCAGCAATGTCGATGCCCACCCTTTCAAAGGGGGTGCCAACGATGGGAAGTGGTTCCAGGGGAGCCTTCAGCTTCATCCCTGTTTTCCCACTGGCTTGGCATGACACACACGACCGACAGTATGTGTCGGACGCCACCCTCATTCGAGGCCAATAAAAGTGGGGGACAAGCCGGGCAAAGGTCTTGTCCTGACCCAAATGTCCTGCCAAGGGAATCTCATGAGCCAACTCTAATAGGAAGGCTCGTTAACACTGTGGGACTACCAGGGCCCGTGACAGTCCGTGCACTGGCGCCCTGGGTTCACTGTAGAGGAGACCTTCCTCCCAGTAAACACGATAGTTCCCAGACTCGTTACCTGCTGCCTGGGCTTCAACCTGTTGCCTTAGACCCTCGAGGGTGGGACATTCCCTCTGTCCCTTGCTTAGTTCCTCCCTGGACGGTCCTCCCTCTACTCGCCACTCAGCGGGGATAGGTAGGTCCTCCATCAGAACCATGTCCTCCTCCGCGGACTCCAGGTCCACCTCCACAGGTGGCCTATCCGTCTCACGGACATCGAGGCAGGCTCCTCCTGTCCTCGAGATGCTCCCTCATCAGCAGCTGGGCGGGCCATTGTTCCAGGCTCCAACCCATGCGACTTCTCCTCCCGAGCAGCCGCAGACCTGGTACTCACACAGGCCCAATCAGGTGTACCCAGCATCTCAGAATGAGTCCGGTATTCCACCTCCTTCCAAGCATTGTGCTCCATATCATTGCCCAGCAGACAATCAACTGGCACGGCGGGGCTTACGGCAACTCGAGGTGAACCTGCAACCCCTCCCCACTCAAAGGGAACCTCGGCCACAGGATAGTGGCCCATTCTGCCGTCAGTCATCGCGGCTGGATGAAGTACGCCTGGAATTACCTGCTCTGAGGACACCAGATGACTCCTTACCATAGTCATACTGGCTCCTGTATCTCTCAGAGCTTCCCCTCTATGGCCATTGATGGTGACCCACTGCCCATACTTGGTAGTATTTGAGGGCACCTGGATCTTTGGAACCATCTCCCGATCACCCAGGGACACTAAGGTGACTCCCGCCCACTCCCTCCCCTTAACTAAGGGCATCTCCTCCCCGAGCACTACACTAGCAACTCCCGGGGCCTTTCCTCCAGTGGGAGGGGATGGTCTCTTCGGGCATTTCACGTCTCCCTTATAATGTCCAACACCACCGCACTCAAAGCAATGGACAACCCTTGGCTGCTGACTCTGGCCAGGATTAGGGTGCTTCTGCGGGTTAGCCTTAAAGTTGGAGAAGGAACTTTTCCCCTTAAAGTTATTTTGGGGGCCTTTGGAGAACTCCTTTTTCTTATTATCTCCCCCCTCTTTCTTCTGGGGAGCGCCCTGTCCGGACTTCTGAGAATCTCCTCCCGTCCCCCTGGTGGACACTCGGGTACTTGTCCAAATGTCCGCCTCCTCAGCAAGCTTACGGGGGCAAGTAAGTTTGCTGTCTACCAGGTGTTGCCTCAGCTCGGGAAGACATTTCTCGAGTAGATGTTCCTTGAGTATTAGGTCGTACAACCCTCGATAGTCTTCCACCTCACTACCTTGGACCCACCCATCTAGGGCTTTCTAGGCATAATCCAGGAAGTCAACCCAATTCTGTGAGCTCAGTTTGTGGCTGCCCCTAAACCTCTGCCGGTATTTCTCTGGGGTCAACCCAAACTTTCTGATGAGCGCCACCTTCATGGTGGGGTAATCTACCTGCTCCTCCCGGTCTAGGGCCAATAGGGCATCCCTACCTGTCGGAGGCATGTAGCGGTACAATCCACCACCCCAATGCTTCTCATGGATCCCATGGGCTCTTAAGGAGACCTCATAGGCTGTCAGCCACTTGGCTATGTCGTCTCCAGCGGTATAACTGGCGACCACGTCCTTGGGTAAATGAGGCCTGGGCTCCCTGACAAATTCCTTTGACTCGACACCCCGCGGAGTGATGTTACGGGCTTGGAGGTCGAGCTCTCGTAGCTTGAGCTCATGTTCCATCCTCCTCCCTTCTCTCTCTCTCCTATCCTCCATCTCCAGCTTGGCCAACTCCCATCTGAACTGTCTCTCCTCTCTCCTGTCGGCTAACTCGGTCTCTGACAACCCTCTTGAGGATACACTGCTGCCCTCCCGTGAGGCTACCTTGGGGCTGATTGACATCTCACCCACCCCCAGGGGACATTCTGCAGTTACCTCAATGACAGTACCTCTGTCTGACTCCTCCTCCTCTACCGTTCCCTCCGGATGTGCTTCCACCCAGGCTCGTAGACTAGTACGGAGCTCCTCTCTTTTGGCCCCTCGCCTAACGAACACTCCCCTTTCCTGACAGAAATCCTTGAGCTGTGCCACAGTATAGGTCTCCAGCTCTGACATTTCGAATTCCATCTTGTCAGTGAATAATGTGGACAACCACCCCGAAGTAGGTTATAAGGATATGAGACTCTGAGGGTCACCTCCACCCACCTCCAGAAGAGAATTTGAAAAAAACAAAATGTTAAATCAGAGGGCCGCTGGGAGAAAACTCTGGGTGTGTACCTGTGACGCACACTGAATTATTATGGGGTACAGAACAAGCACGGCTCGTAATCCCACCCGCTGAGCACCAATTTTATGTTGGACCTGCGATGGGCAAGCCCAGAACAAAGGGGGGTAGCTTGGCTCAAGTGTCAAGGCAGTGAAGGCTGTAGTGCTAAGCCGGCTCTGGCCCAATAATAACCCCCTGCACAGTCACACTAAAAAGAAGGACACCACACCACTGCTGTAGAAAAATACGATTCATTTATGTAAAAGTTCTCTGCTTGTGAATAGGGATCAATTGGAAAGCACAGTTACATTTCACTTTGCTCAAAACTCTGGGATTCAAGTTAAGAATAAATACAGGGAATAAATACAATACATAGGAATTCAGGAATACTGGTATTGCATAAATATTGAGATTAGCTCTGTTCAATAAATAGATTAAATAGCAGGCTCAACTGTCCCCATTACATGAATTAAATACCACTTGTACTTAGCGCATTACTTTCTAGTTCATTTAGTCTTCAAAGCCACATTTCCATTTTAATAACGCTGCCACCAATTAGAGAAAGTCATGCAGTTGACTCTGGTAAGTAACACACTTTTAGTAAATGGTTGTTTACAGTACTTGTGGAGTTCTGAGGACTGCCTGCGGTCACACGGTGAGCGGGGACTCCTTTTAGTTCACTCGGGAACTATGCACGTATGACTGGAAAAACAAGGAAACCCAGTAAGTCCTTCATTCGGCCCTTCGCGGCCAACGGGGAAGGATGTCCGCTGCCGGTGGGGGTTGACTCGAGCCTGCAGTGCTACTGCAGGCTCCTAGGCGGCTCAGTTCGACGTCGCTGGACACAGGGGTTCTTGCCTTCAGCGCTCACTTAACTCAATGTCGGGCACAGTTCCACTTTACCGCGGCGCACCAACAGGGGAATCAGATTTCCTCACAACGGCTGGATCGATTAGCGATTCAGTCGGGCACAGTATTCTCCTACGCCAGCATCAGGGAATTCACGGGCTCCCGGGACCTCTCTCCAACTTCCTCACACGGGGGCTGGTCCCGCCCATGGCAACAGTTTCCCGGGTCTCGCAAAGGGCAGGGACGCAGATCCCGCCCAGTAAAGGCCGGCCTCTCCCCGCCCCGGCGCACCACCTCACCTTCTCACTTTGGGCACCAACCAGGAAGCACGCAACGCCGGTGGGGCTCGGAGATGTCCGAGTCCCCCGCACTTGGCGCTACACGTGAAGGGGCACAGGATGAGGTCACGGTCACGGCGATCGGGCACACGCCTCGCGACCCGACTTCTTCCTCAGTCTGACGCCACCGGGGGGGGCGGGGAGGCACACAAACTCGGCCACAGTCTTCTGGGGCACAGAGGTGCTAGCTGGGCAGGCGCTGTAGGCGCAAGGGTTCAAAATTACGCCTGACTGGAACGCCAGTCAGTATCCACAATATTAACCCTTGCCACACTACTGCCTGTTCTCTCAGCCACCTCAAGGGTAAGCAGGGCAGGTGTCTTCTCTGGTGTCAAGTCAGGAATAGGGGTCACACCTCTTCAGCAGCTATCAGCATCTAGGTGCAGTAGTCTAATCAACTCCCCTCTCTCTTCAATAAAATGGCCGCCAGGGTCTGGGCTTTATATAGCCAGAGCCCTGAGGTACTGGCACAAGCCAGAAGGTTCTAGATCCTTCCCTGGCTGTGTCAATGGGTTGACACATTCTGAGGTGTCTTATGGTCACTCACAGCCACCGTACTGGGGCTCTGGAGCGGCCATTTTGTGTACCTGAAGAAATCTTAAGAATTCCTGTCAGGAAAGCGCGCCAATCACAAAGGGCGCCAAAACCTCAGAAGGTCAGGGTTCAAGGAGGCTCCAATGGGAGTCACTCTCATGAGGAAAATATGTGTCCACCATTTTAAGGTTAAAAACACACAGGTTGCCAACCTCAGTTTTAATGGCCACAGGTTTCTCCAGGCGCCTTGTACATAGGTGCCAGAAACCTTGTGAGCAACTGGGTGTCAAGGAACACCTAGCCCCATGAAACAACACACAAAAAGGTCCTGGTAGACAAATGAAAAGCGACAAATTTTGGGAGGTACAGGGGAACAAAAGAAATTATAGTGGTGAGGGGACTCTCAGAAGCAGACGGGTCCAACACATTGTCACAGCAATACAAGTATCTAAAAATCCACTCAGTGATTCATAGATGTATACACACATCTAATCACTTACCTATGGATTCACTCATACATGCTGTCAATGAACAATAGAACACTATCAAAAATACTTATACATCTATATCGACATTAAACAACAGCACGCATCCTATTCACATATGAAGTCATCCTACTCACTTATGCAAACAATGGATCATACTTACATATTTACTTAGCAAAACACTTATACAAACACCACTTCTTCTATTCATTTAGATAGTAAGTCATACTTAGTGAATTATAAAATCATTATTACAAGTATACAGTTATCCATACAGTCACTCACACAATCATTGTGTCTTATGTATACTTATTTATATACAACAACTGACACATACACACAAGTGTGTGTGGTTCGGTGGGGGGTGTGACTGTCCAAAGATGTGTGAATAGTTGATTCAGTAGAGATATGAAGTTAAAACTACATGTTCTAACAGTTTGGGTGAGGGAATCTCTTTATGGGTGTGGTGATGAGCAAATATATTTCTCAAAGGTACAGGTCCTGTACCTTTGAGAAATATATATACACGTGTGTGTATGTGTCAGTTGTTGTATATAAATAAGTATACATAAGACACAATGATTGTGTGAGTGACTGTATGGATAACTGTATACTTGTAATAATGATTTTATAATTCACTAAGTATGACTTACTATCTAAATGAATAGACGAAGTGGTGTTTGTATAAGTGTTTTGCTAAGTAAATATGTAAGTATGATCCATTGTTTGCATAAGTGAGTAGGATGACTTCATATGTGAATAGGATGCGTGCTGTTGTTTAATGTCTATAGATGTATAAGTATTTTTGATAGTGTTCTATTGTTCATTGACAGCATGTATGAGTGAATCCATAGGTAAGTGATTAGATGTGTGTATACATCTATGAATCACTGAGTGGATTTTTAGATACTTGTATTGCTGTGACAATGGATTTAAATATGATACTCTGTATTTTACAAACAGTGATGAAAAATTGTAATAGTGTATGAAAAGGTGTATGTGATTGTCACGTGGATGATGTCATCAGTGATGTCATTTGAGATGTCATCAGTGATGTCACTGACCATGTCATGAATGATCTAATATGTGACATCATCAGCAGTGGATTGCGGGTGCGCAAAATATAGTTAGTGCAACTAACTATATAGGAGCAATTTCATTGGTTTTGTATGAGTAAAATGTCCAGCTAACTATAACACCACTAAAACTTATAGTTTTTTGAGTGAATTTCAAAGGTTTTTTAAAAACTAATTCCTAACTATATAACTCCTGAAACCTATGGTTTTTTCAGTGAATTTCAAAGGTTTTTTTAAATGCTAATTCCTAACTATATAAGGCCTGAAACCTATGGTTTTTCCAGTGAATTTCAAAGGTTTTTTAAATGCTGATTCCTAACTATATAAGGCCTGAAACCTATGGTTTTTTCAGTGAATTTCAAAGGTTTTTTAAATGCTAATTCCTAACTATATAAGGCCTGAAACCTATGGTTTTTTCAGTGTTTTAAAAAAAAAAAATGATTGGTTAACTGGCTTATTAAGTGTATCTTAGTGAATACATATATTAGCGAGTAATGTTTAAATATTTAAATATATTCATGAGTGTGACTGCTCAGCCCTCCACAGGGCTTGGTCGCCCGACTCACTGCTGCCGCTCCTACCTGCCTTTGCCGCCTCCTGCCTGCAGATTCCTTCGCTCGCTGCCCGCTGCTCCTGGGATTTCCCGCTGCTCCTGGGATTTTCCCGCTGCTCCTGGGAATTTCCCGCTGCCCGCTGCTTCTTGGAATTTCCCGCCGCTGCCTCCCTGCGGCCCCGCCCCCCTGTGATTCCATTCGCCGCCCCGCTCCCGCCACCCAGCTGCTCCTCCCTCCCGGCTCCTTACTTAAGGGGACCACAGAGTGTGACCGCTCAGCCCTCCACAGGGCTTGGTCGCCCGACTCACTGCTGCCGCTCCTGCCTGCCTTTGCCGCCTCCTGCCTGCAGATTCCTTCGCTCGCTGCCCGCTGCTCCTGGGAATTTCCCGCTGCTCCTGGGAATTTCCCGCTGCTCCTGTGAATTTCCCGCTGCTTCTTGGAATTTCTCGCCGCTGCCTCCCTGCGGCCCCGCCCCCCTGTGATTCCATTCGCCGCCCCGCTCCCGCCACCCAGCTGCTCCTCCCTCCCGGCTCCTTACTTATGACGCCCCCAGAGCGACCGCGCAGTGGACGCGCGCAATGGGAGTGCCGATTGAGCGCTGAAGGTGCGCCAAAGGTAAGCCCGTCCGCGCCTGGCCCGCGCCCAGTGCCAGGACCCCTGGCCCTCCCCGCCGAGGCAAGACGACCCGACTGACCTACGACGCCGCAACTCTCAACGCACTCAATGCCGGCCGGACCCACGCCTGCTGCCGAGCCACCCCGAGACGCACCCACGGACCCTTCACCTGCTGCACCTGCAAGTTCACCTGCCTCCGAACCTGCCCCGCACCCGCCAAGACAAACACCAGCAGCAACCACCTCAAGTGCATCCTGATCAACACCCGCTCCGTCCACAGACACGCCGTGGAACTCTGGAACCTCCTCGACGCTACATCACCGGAAGTCGCCTTCCTCACAGAAACCTGGATGAACGCCTCCTCTGCACCCGACATCGCCATCGCCATCCCGGACGGGTACAAGATCATCAGGAGGGACCGCATCAACCAGACCGGAGGTGGCATCGCCATCGTCCACAGGAACACCATCCGCATCACGACCGACGCCAACGACTTCTTCGCCGCAGCCGAACATCTCCACTTCCAGATTCACACCGACCCTAAGACGACCCTCAGAGGCACCCTCGTCTACAGACCCCCGGGACCACGCACACAATTCAGCGAAGACATCACAGACTTCATCAGCCCGCATGCCCTCCCCTCCACCGACTACATCCTCCTCGGGGACCTCAACTTCCACCTGGAGAACAACAAGGACCGCAACACCACCGCCCTGCTAGAAAACCTCGCCAACCTCGGACTCAAGCAACTGGTCAACACCCCCACCCACTACGCCGGCCACACGCTTGATCCCGTCTTCTCTTCCAGTAAGTACATCACCTTCAGCCACGCCACCGGACTCCACTGGACCAACCACAGCTGCGTCCACTTCAGCTTCAAAAGATCCACGACCCACCACCACCCGCAACAGGTACCTCACAGGAATTGGAGCAAGATCACCGCAGACCAGCTCACCACCTCCCTCAGCCAGAGCCCACCCGCCAACACAATGGACCCCAACGAAGCAGCCCGCAACTTCACACAGTGGCTGACCGCCTGCGCCGACGACCTCGCGCCACTAAAGAACCCTCCCAGCAGACTCAGAAGCAAGAAGGCATCCTGGTTCACCGACGACCTCAAGGACTCCAAGAAGACCTGCCGCACCCTCGAGAAAGCCTGGCTCCTCGACCGGACCACCGACAACATGACCGCCCTCAAACACGCTACCCGCAAGCACCACCAGCTTATCCGCACCACCAAGAAGAAATCCCTGAAGGAACGACTGGACAACAACGCCCACGACAGCAAAGAGCTCTTCACTATCGTCAAGGAGTTCTCCAACCCCAGCACCGGCACAAGACCTCTGCGACTCCCTCGCCTCGTTCTTCCACCGCAAGATCGCCAACATCCACAACAGCTTCGGTGCCCCACCCACGCACCCAACCGTCGAACCAACGCCCCCCACCGCCACACTTCGCACCTGGACCACGGTGACCACCGAAGACACAGCCCGCACGATGAACACCATCCACTCCGGATCACCGACCGACCCCTGCCCACACCACGTCTTCAACAAGGCCGACTCCACCATCGCACCCCAACTCCGGAACATCATCAACGCCTCCTTCAACACCGCCACCTTCCCGGAGAGCTGGAAGCACTCCGAGATCAGCGCCCTCCTGAAGAAACCTACAGCGGACCCCACTGATCTCAAAAACTTCCGCCCCATCTCGCTCCTCCCTTTTCCTGCTAAAGTCATCGAGAAGATCGTCAACAGACAGCTGACTGCCTTTCTCGAGACGAACGGATCCCTCGACCCCTCGCAGTCCGGCTTCAGAGCCAACCACAGCACCGAGACCGCCCTCATCCCAGCCACCGACGACATCCGGACCCTGCTCGACAAGGGGGAAACAGTGGCCCTCATCCTCCTGGACCTCTCCGCTGCGTTCGACATGGTCTGCCACCGCACCCTAGTCCAGCGCCTCAGCAACATCGGTATCCAAGAGAAGGCACTGGAGTGGATCATCTCGTTCCTCGCCGGAAGAACACAAAGAGTCCGCCTCCCCCCGTTTCGCTCCTAGGCCACCGAAGTCATCTGCGGCGTCCCGCAAGGATCTTCACTCAGCCCCACCCTCTTCAACATCTACATGAAACCTCTCGCAGCCATCGCACGCCAGCACAACCTCAACATCATCTCTTACGCTGACGACACCCAGCTGATCCTCTCCCTCACCAGAGACCCCGACACCGCCAGAACCTGCCTACACGAAGGGATAAAAGATGTCGCCGAGTGGATGAAGGACAGCTGCCTGAAACTGAACTCGGACAAGACGGAAGTCCTCATCCTGGGATCTTCGCCCTCCGCCTGGGATGACTCCTGGTGGCCCCCAGCCCTGGGCACCGCACCCAAGCCAACCGACCACGCACGCAACCTGGGCTTCATCCTGGACCCCTCCCTCTCGATGACCAGACAAGTCAACGCCGTCTCCTCATCGTGCTTCAACACCCTGCGTATGCTTCGCAAGATCTTCTGCTGGATCCCGACCGAGACCAGGAAGACTGTCACCCAGGCACTCGTCACCAGCCGACTGGACTACGGAAACGCCCTCTACGCCGGAACCACAGCCAAGCTACAGAAAAGACTCCAGCGCATCCAGAACGCCTCCGCCCGACTCATCCTGGATGTCCCCCGACGCAGCCACATCTCCAGCCACCTGAAGAACCTGCACTGGCTCCCCGTCGACAAGAGGATCACGTTCCGGCTCCTCACCCATGCACACAAGTCTCTCCACGACCTGGGCCCCAAGTACCTCAACGACCGCCTGACCTTCTACACGCCCACCCGCCAGCTACGGTCCACCAGTCTCGCCCTCGCAGCCGTACCACGCATCCGAAGAGCCACCGCCGGAGGAAGATCCTTCTCTTACCTGGCTGCCAAGACTTGGAACTCCCTCCCCATCCACCTTCGGCTGACCCAGGACCATCTCGCCTTCAGGAAACAACTCAAGACCTGGCTGTTCGAGCAGTAGCCTACCTCTCCCCCCAAGCGCCTTGTGACCCTCCCGGGTGAGTAGTGCGCTATACAAATGGCATGATTGATTGATTGATTGAGTGATGTAATATGTGACGTCATCAGCAGTGCATTGCAGACGTGCAAGTTATAGTGAGTCCAACTAACTATAACATGGGAATTTCAATGGTTTTATGCGAGTAAAATTTCCAGCTAACTATAACTGGTGTGAAACCTATGGTTTTTTCAGTGAATTTCAAAGGTTTTTTAAATGCTAATTCCTAACTATAACTGGTGTGTAACCTATGGTTTTTTCAGTGAATATATATATATATATATATATATATATATATATATATATATATATATATATATATATATATATATAAAATTTATATGGCAAAATGAAACCCCTCATTTTGTTCCTTTGCAAATTAAATGTTTTAAGTGTTAACACTTTATTCCAATCAAGATGACTTCAGGTGTGCCATACTTTTGTCATAAGTAAGACTGTTAGCGCTCTAGTTGTTCTTTAGAACACTCTGGGACATTCTGTCATTGGGCTATAGTTGGGCTACATCTGGCTGATATTTGGGCTACATTTGGGCTCTTTTGTCTCTGGTGGCCATCTTGGGAGACTGCATATCAGAATTTTTTTAATGAAATATAAGAGGATTTGAGAAGTCACTCAAAATGTGCCCTAATTTTTCTTTCTTCAGCACTAATCATAATTTCTATGGCAAAATGAACCCCCTCATTTTGTTCCTTTGCAAATTAAATGTTTTAAGTGTTAACACTTTATTCCAATCAAGATGACTTCAGGTGTGCCATACTTTTGTCATAAGTAAGACTGTTAGCGCTCTAGTTGTTCTTTAGAACACTCTGGGACATTCTGTCATTGGGCTATAGTAGGGCTACATCTGGCTGATATTTGGGCTACATTTGTTTTTTTTTTGTCTCTGGTGGCCATCTTTGGGCTACATTGGGCTACATTTGGGCTCTAACATATATATAGCCCAATGTAGCCCAATATATATTTTTTCAAAGTTAATTTTCGTAAAAACCACTGGAGCACATATGTTGAGACATAGCAAAGGCACATCGGGCTACCAGTCCCTACAATTTTGCCAAGTTTGGTGGAAAACCATTCAGCCGTTCGGGCTAAAAGTGAGTCCAACCGCCCTATGGAAATTAACATGGGGAAAACACGTTTTGGGACCCCCCCTTTTATCTCGGCCCCCGCTTGATGAATCCCCCCCAAACTTTCAGGGAAGGAGCGGAGCGCCGCGAGGCAAAGTTAAGGAAAACTTCAGGAAGATTCCTCAACCGGCGCCAAAGTTATTCCCAATAGAATGTTGCGATTTCCCTATGGAAAACAATCCTAACTATATATACCTACTGGCTGTCGCCCGTAGGTAATATATATATATATATATATATATATATTTATTTATATATATATATATATATATATATTTATATATATATACACACACACACAATTACAAGCCTAGCGTGTGTGTGTGTTTGTATGTATATATAGCTCTATATGGGCACTTATTTACAAGGCTATGAAAAAAAGGCCAGAACCGGTATAGAAGTAAAGACTAAAGGCTTTAGTCCTACTTTTAAGCCTGGCTTGTCCCAGCTTTTGATTCTCTAAATCTGGTCTCCCTACAATCAGGGCCACGCAAGGAGGCCTTGCATGGCTTCATAAATCTAATTTTTAACTTGTATCGCTCCTGCACCACGTTGGGTGGTGCAGGAGCGACACACAAGGACTCGTGAATATGCCCCTCAATGACAAAAGCTCTTAGAAACAGCTCGATATGGGAGGTGAGGACATACAGGTTGTCTTGTTCACATGCCTGTAGCAAGGCCAATGATAGAGCAGGACAAGTGTTGAAATGCATTCACAGAGGTACAAGGAGCACTGAAGCAGCACCAATGCAACCAATTAATTACATTTAAGGCATGCCAAGCAATTTCAATGGTGCCATGGGTATGACATGGCAGACAAGCAGATGGCAACAATTTTCTCCTCTAGATGTCTCTGGAGTCTGAGTTCATCATGAATAATCCTTTTTATCTCTTGGCATTCTGGAGGGTGTAGTTGATTGATGGAAAGGGTGCAGCTGAGGCCTAAACCACACCCACAGTTGGCCATAGCTCCTGGACAGTCCCTTTTTGCAGAGCTTATCATCTATTTACTCATATTTACTCATATTTCATCTTTTTAGGCTGGCTTTGTCATTTTTGCTACATTTTTATATCAAAATAGAAGTGAAAAATGTGCATGTTGTGGCAAACAAAATATTTATCCTCCTCTAGTCAAGTAAAAAATTGTAGAGTCTGAGGAACCTTCTTTATCCATTTTATTAGAGGAATTACAAGCAGTTTGATCCAATACAGAAATGATTGAGTCAGAAATGTAAAATATACACAAAGATATGGCAAGTTTAACTATGAAAGTTTCTGACAATACAATTAAAATTCAAGACAACATATCTAAAATTGACTGTTTGATGCCTATTACAGCAAAAATATTGCAGATGTAAATGTAAATGTAGGTGTACTTATATAGCGCAAACCTGTCACCCAAAGGGCATCCTGGTGCTTGCTTAGGGAACCCGTCCTGGTATTCCCCTGTGAGAAACCCCGGCAGGGTGTCCACAAGGTGAAAGCCAGGCATTCCGCCGCGAGGGGCCGTAGTGGAGATTAAGCAAGCTATTGCCCAGAGTTGCAGAGTGTGACCCCGTGATTCGAGTAGGCACCAGAGCGAGAATTGTCGAGTCCGTGGAATTTTGAGCCCGAGACCCGCCGAGGCGGGGAATCGAACCCTGGTCCACGGTCGATCTCAGCTTCCGGGTCTGCCGCCTCTAACCACTGAGCCACGCTTCTCCAGATGTGTAGTGTAGTTTATTGCTGGATTTAGAAAATTGCAATAGACAGTACAACCTGCATGTTTTTTTATTTGCCAGAGGATGTTGAAGGGAAGAACTACAGACAATATTTAGAAAAATTGTCACCGAGCCTGTTACACCTCACTTTCCCAGAAATGTTCTTAATTGATAAGGCACATACAATTCCTTCACATTGTATTACTACACTATGTCAAATGATTTTCAAGGTTTTACGTCATCATCATTTGGTGAAAATCCAGAAAGCGGCAAGAGAGATACCATCTTTGAACAGTCATAAAGTTATTTTTCACCGAGACTTTAGTATTGTATTTTTATATGCTGCGATAGGTACCTCATTCAACTCTGGCCACTTGTAATCAGGTCCTTAACATCAGTGGCATAACAAGACTGCCATTAGCCATAATGCAGGAGTGGGAAATGAGAGGTAGGGGTTTCCTTCAAGCTATATAGCTACATTGATGTGCACCGTTACTATTTATAATTATGTGAATGAGACAACATTGTGAGACCAGGAGAAACATTTCTAAAGGGCCAAGGTCTGGATGAGAAGACTCAGTATGATATTTTGCAAGTGGATTTACAAAAAACTATGATACGATGCACTGGTAATTGTTTAATATTTGAACATTGTAATGTTCAGCTGTGCATTTAAAATGCACATTTTCCCAGGCACCTTTCTTTGATACTTTTGTAAGTCAAAGACACTTGCAATGTGTCCACCTAATCACTCAAGTTCCTCAACTCACTCACTCAAGGGGCCTCATTTACTATATTTTGATGCATGGCAGCGCAGCAAGCCTTCCTGCAGCACTGCTGTGCATCAAAAATAAAAGGGCAGGAATGTGCTGTATCTACAAGATAAGGTGCTTTCCTGTCCTTCTCCCCAGCACCAACGTACAAACAGCAGTCGTGCGCCTATGCAGACACCAGCGGCGTCACTAAAGGGGTGCGGACCGCACTGGGTGACACCATCAGTGGGGGGTGACACCAATCTGGTCACGCTGTGAACACAGCTCTCAGTGCAGCCTCGCCTCTGCAGACTGCTCTGCTTTATATTTATAAAGGAGGATTTCTTAACTCATTACTGAAAATATTCATCACGATTGGAAATCTAACTGCCAGCGTTCAAAATAGCCTCACTGCATTTCGGACCTTTTGGTCTGTCCTCTGGGGAAGATGTCCACATGGGGCTTAGCTATTGTAGGACTAGTGACGGTAATAGTGGTGGGGTACTTTGGCACATTCCGTTTGGCTGCTGGGTGACGGGATTGGATTAAGAGAGGGTGAAAACGAAAGAATGTTTGAGTAGTCTTGTGGCCCAGAGACAGCAGCAATACATTTTTATATATTACCTGAATCCCAAGTATAGTTGAGTCTCCCTTATTAGATGGCCAAAGGAACGGAACCCAACCAGCGGCGTATCTGGGGGGGGGGGTGAGAGGGGGAGGTGGGGCCGTGGGCAGTTATTACTGCACTGAGCAAGCGCACCTGCTGCTAAGAACAAATACTGCAGTCAGTGCACGCCACGCACGCACCACCACCTACTAGCAGTGGTGATGATGGTGCGATGTGCGGTGGCGGCGCACCCAGTTTGCGGGTCCCAGGGCCGTCAATCGTATAGCACGACCAATGATGGCCCTGAGCCAGCCCCCGCGCTGTGCTTTTTTGACCCACGCCACCACGCCCTTAGACTAGTGAGTGAAGGGAGACACAGACAGTCTTGGCACGGCAGGGGAGGCACGAGTCAGTGCTATTGGGCCAGGCGATTTGCAGAGCCCCTAGGGTAGAGGCCCAGGCCAGCCACCACCACAGTGTAGTCTAAGGTAACATGTCACACTGAGTGTGACTGTGAGAACCAAATATACACATCACTGGGGCTGTGTGCTGATCTGAGTCAGGAGCTCTCTCAGGCCAGGAGCACCCAGGGATCGGCTCAATCCAGCATCGCATGGGCTAGGGCTGCCCCATTGCCACTTGTAGTTGCAGCCAGGTGGGAAAGACGTATTCCTCGTGAGAGGGTGATAGTGTGAGGGTGTCACCCCCTGAGTTCCAGAATGTGTCCTTTAATCAGCACTTATAAAAATATTTGAGGTACACACTACACAGTCAATTACTCATCACCCAAAGCAGCGCTGATGTGTGCGCTCCCTTGGGGCACGTGACCCCGTCCCCATGTACTCACATTTGATATGTATGTTCTTGTTTATTCAAGGTGGAGCCAGTGTCCTTGGACAAGGTTTACACGGAAGTAAAGCTCCTCGCCTCTCTCTTCAGGGCCACTCAGCGCTATTTCTTTTGGAGAATCATTTTCTGCTGCATCATGGGTTGATTTGGGTCTTTTCCGTTCTCTTCCGGTGACGATGAATCCCTTTCTGTCTGGTGTGATCTTTAGGGCTGAGTGCTGTGTGTGGGGGGCACAGGTGGTCTGTGGTTTATTAAAGTCTGCAATATGGAAATACAAGCGCACTCCCGGTGTTAAGCAGTTTTTACTCCTTTTCTCGATGTTCAGATACTTGGCGTGCTCTCAAAAAGCGGTCTGCCCTAAGACCACCTGGGTTAATACTAGACAAGAAATTGAAGCGGGTAAGCCTCAGACTTGAGAGCACAGCAGTTTGCCGAAATGGCATATTTCAAAAGTCCACAAAGTTTAGTCAAAGTTCAATCCTTTTATTCACAATTGTATTCAATTCATTCTTCAGTTATGCCGGTTTCGAGGTCAATGATTGAAAAGTATACATGCTTCTACACGGCAGCTGTGTAAGAACTTCTTGCTGTCGTATGCCCATACTTTTAAACAAATCATTCAGTGAGTCTTCATATTCCCAATGCATTTCGAGCATTATGTGATTGCTCTTCTTCAGGGGATCACTGTGAATTTTAAACAAGCATAGCCGTCATAATTTAGCATGAACCAACCATATACTTCACGTTTACATAACTATTCTCAAAAAGAGTATATTTAAAACTGATTGACATTTTCCCGCTATGCGCCACATAATGGCGCTACGAATTTACACATGAAACAATTCAAGCATCCTCTAGCTTGTGTATACATCGCAACATTATCCTCAATGTTTTAAAATTTATAGACTGTTATACGTTGTAATTCAATACACATGAATTTTCCTGTGCCTACCTTCGACCATGACAACCTCCTCTTTTCAAAATTTTCATCAATGTGAAACCGTCTAACATTACGAGTCTTAATAGGTGTAACCCGGGGCTCCTCCCCCCTGTGATAGCCAATGAACATTAACGTCATCATTCAACCTTTGGTGCCGGCTGTTACCTCCCGGTATCCCCACCCCTTCATACACAAACAATATGCGTGCGACATGCTAGAATTGTAAACAGTCAATCCCACAAAATTAAACTCGTATACTCCGCCCTCCCTTAAAAGATTATACTGATGTCAATCAGAACCTGGTGGTTTAAGGTACCAAAGTACCGCATATTAAAACATGAAATACAGTCGTTACACGCAAGGTCCGACGTGCTGTGTTGTCAACTGCCGGATAGTGATACAACACTTCTGTCTTTGAAGTTTCCTTAAGTTCCTGTTAGATCCTTAGTAATCGTGGGTGCAGCTTGTTTAGGACAAGGATATATCAGCAATATGGAAATACAAGCGCACTCCCGGTGTTAAGCAGTTTTTACTCCTTTTCTCGATGTTTTTCCATATTGCTGATATATCCATGTGTAAATTCGTAGCGCCATTATGTGGCGCATAGCGGGAAAATGTCAATCAGTTTTAAATATACTCTTTTTGAGAATAGTTATGTAAACGTGAAGTATATGGTTGGTTCATGCTAAATTATGACGGCTATGCTTGTTTAAAATTCACAGTGATCCCCTGAAGAAGAGCAATCACATAATGCTCGAAATGCATTGGGAATATGAAGACTCACTGAATGATTTGTTTAAAAGTATGGGCATACGACAGCAAGAAGTTCTTACACAGCTGCCGTGTAGAAGCATGTATACTTTTTAATCATTGACCTCGAAACCGGCATAACTGAAGAATGAATTGAATACAATTGTGAATAAAAGGATTGAACTTTGACTAAACTTTGTGGACTTTTGAAATATGCCATTTCGGCAAACTGCTGTGCTCTCAAGTCTGAGGCTTACCCGCTTCAATTTCTTGTCTCGTTTATTAAAGTCTGCCAGGTCTGTGTGCAGCCTCGTGCATGGGCGAGGAGAGGACTGTAAACCCCTCCCCCTCCACCGAGGACACGCCTCTACAGGTGTGTTCAATGTTCACACCTGGGGGGGCAGCTAGGGGGGCCCTGTGATCACCTGCTCTTCCACCCCCTCGAATGCTGGGCGCCCACCCAGGGGCGTAGAAACAGAAGACGGACTAATGGCAGGATTTTAATAAACCAAATATTGATTATCAGACACTTTCACTGCGACTAAGCACACAACAGAAACTTCCTTTTTGTGTGTCTTTCACATTTGGTTGAAAAGTCGCAGTTCAAGTGCTGATTGGGGGCAAAATCATGAAATGCTGGTAATAACATCTTCCCACCTACTGACGTGGTGAAACTTTTATTTCAGAATGTTCTTTCCAACAATAAATCTTGTATCCAATCTGAGTGATCTGTACACTGCATGTCCGGCTGTGACTTGTCCATCTGTCGTTACTCATCTGCCCATACACTAACCTGTGCATCTACCCTGTTTTCAGCCCCCGTCCCTGTCAGTTGTCAACAGTGTGTCTTCTCTGTTGGTCTGTGGATGTCAAGGGGGGTGGGTGGTATAGGGGTCTGTGGTACAGGCCAGGCGGACTGGAAGCTGAACATGGAGGTCGGAGGATGTTCAGCGGACATGGGTAAAGGAAGATAGAGAGAGACAGAGAGAAGAAGAGAGAGGGAGTGACAGAGAGGTGGGGAGAGAGAGGGGGAGAGGGAGACAGACAGACAGAGAAGGAGAGAGAAGGGCAGATGGAACAGGAGAGAGAGGAGTTAGAGAGAGAGAGGGAGAGAGAGAGACAGAGACAGAGACAGAGAGACAGACAGACACAGGAAAGAAGCAAGACATGTGAAAAACCTGGGGGCTTATTATCAAGAAATATGCCCCTGAGAATTCCAATAGAAGCCCATGTTAACACCAGAACCTGGGCTTCTATGGGAATTCTCAAATGCATATTATCAAGCCCATTATCGCCGCTTTAGCAGCAGTTTCCTGCCGCTAAAGCGGCGATAATGTTATTGCCTTTCTTGATAATATGCCCCCAGGTTTGATGGCAGTACGGGATATCCTGGTGCAGGGTGTGGGGTTTTCTGAGTAAGGGATGTCCTGGTTTAGGGCATGGTTGGGATTTTCATAGTTTGGGATGTCCTGGTATAGGGTATGAAGCCTTCAGATTAGGGGATGTCCTGGTATGGGGTCTTCTGGTAGGTCCCTGAAGGATGCTTGAAGCCGTTTTATTTATTTATTTTATTTAGTGCATTTTTATAAAGCGTGGACATTACCCGAAGGTGTCCGGGTGCTGTACAATAGAGCTAGTTACGCTACAAGAGAAAAGTGGTACAAAATAGAACATTACAAATAAAAACAGGAGACTAAAAATGAAGGGCACACAACCACAAAATCCAACACAGCACGCAGGGGTGAGGAATGTACAGGAAAAAGTACAAATTTACAATGAAGAGCGAACTTTCAAGAGGGACCTGAGAATGAAAGCCGTGCCAATAGTCAGTCCTAGTTTCTGCCCTCTCACTACGACGCCTCTGGTGTTGCATCTCGACTCCTCGGTGTGCAGCTGGAGGAGGTCTGACAAGAGGGCCGAGGCAGGTACGACCTCAGAGGGTGGAGATGCAACACCCGAAGCTTCAGGCCCTTTTTGGAACAGAGAGTAAGGGGCTGTTTGGGAATGAATGGTACTGGGCGTCGTAGTGAGAAGAGAAAGCAGAACCCGGGAGAGGGAACAGCTGAAGGAGGAATGAGAAAACTTGGGGCGAACTAGAGACAGAGACCCGAGACAGCAGATATTACTGAAGAGTGGACACGTGACACCAGAAACCACATGGGGTCCCTGTGAGCAGAAACCAGAGATCACAGCAAACTGTACCCACAGGCCCTGGGGCAACAACTGCGCACCGCCACAGGGGGGTACCGAGCTAAGACTGGGACAGGGTGGTACCCGGGACCGGGAGCAGATCCTCGGGCCAAGAGAAGCAGCAAAGGGAACTCCAGATCGAAGGAAGGGAATGCCAACAGAGACAGCTCATGGACAGAGGAAGAAAAGAGCTAAAAGGTGCCAGCTGATGCCACCCAGCAAGGTCCTGACCGCAGAAACAAGGCATGCATGCAAAGTACAAGGCAACATGAAAGGAGGGGAACAAAGTAATACTGTGAGGCGAGGCCGCTCCTGACAAAACAAACTGTCATAGAAGGCAGTCTCTGCAAACAGGACAAGATGCTACAAATACAGTGGCAGGGATGCATGCTGAGCATCACAGGAGAGTAGCACCGGTCCCAAACCCCTGCTCGCATGGGCGGTGACATCACGGTGGTCCCCTGGCCCGAGGACAAGACCCTGACTGTGAACCTTACCTCACGCTAATGATGGGACGCCATTTGCAGCATCATTTGAACTGGGTTTTTTTCGATCTGTGAGATAGGGCGCCAGTGCATGCATCTTTCTTTCTGTCTCTGTTCCACCGTAGTGATAGTTTACAAGTATTGAATGTAACTAGAGATGATTTTCTTTTTTGTTTGTCTTACTAAAACTCTGATTGAAAGTTACTTTTCTGGCCCCCATTCCAAATGCTGCGCTACTAAGATAGGTGAATAGCAGGAGTTACCAGCTCCAATGGAAATGCATGACCCGCGGTATCACTATGGGCCCGGCCGGTCTCGTGCACATCCAGCAGCACCTGAAAACACTGTGGGCCCAAGCGGAGCGGAGGAGGTCCATGTGGTAAGTCGTGAGGGGGTGACACCATGAGTTACTCGCACCGGGTGACACCAACCCTAGTGATGCCACTGGCAGACACCCTTGCGCCATGGTGCAAGGGTGCCTGCGTTGCAGAGATGAATGTTTTTCAGGAAGAAACACCTTCCTTCACAAAAACAATAGGTAATTGTGTTTTGCTCCTTGTATGTGTGCTGCAGAATGCCAAAAGAACAATTGATGGACAGAACGCAGAACAATGTCATACATTCACCCCAGATCTGGGCCTAAATCCATCGTTGTTTTGCTCACCATGTCATTCCAGTTTGGCCCCAGCCACATGCAAATCAGTCTTGACCCTGCGCCCAATGGGTACAGTGGAGCCCAAACTGTCAGGTCAGGTCCTCCCTGGACTGGAAACAAGCATCCTAGGACCGGTGTCGGGCTTTCAGCCCTCATCAGCCAGGATAACTTTACTCCACTGGCATGGAGAGCATGGGACCCACGTCCCGGCATACCCATCCCACTCGGGGTGACAAATGCAAAAAGAACAATTGATGGACAGAATGCAGAACAATGTCATACATTCACCCCAGTACAGAGATCTGGGCCTAAATCCATTGTTTTTTTGCTCATCATGACATTCCAGTTCGGACCCAGCCATATGCAAATTAGTCTTGACCCTACGCCCAATGGGAACAGTCCAGCCCGAACAGCAGATTGCAGTTCATGTGGAAAGAGCAAAAGACTAGAGAAATAAAAGTTTTTGTTCTTGTTGCGCCACTCCTACACCTCCCCTGGGGAGGCATAGGATTCTGACGTATTCCCAGGTTTAATATGCCAGGTTCCATGCATGCTGCGTGGGAACAACCACAGCAACACCGATGGAACGCCCCTTTCACGTAAAGTAATGCATGAAAGGGGCACATATTTGCAAGATCTTGAAAAATCACCCAGGGTGACTTTATGTGGCCTTGTAAATATGGGCAGGTACACTGCGCTAAAATGCATCTAAAAAAGTGACGCACCGGTGATGCAATGGGCTTGTAAATGAGGCCCTAATTTCTTTTGGACAGTCTCTTAACCTCCACGTCCCCAGTCCTAGGGATAATCATTGCCCAGTTTGAATACCAATAAACCACATGGACAAAACTACCCTCTAAAGTGGGGGCCGCGGTTCTTTTTGCAGTTCTTTTTTTTCTTACGTCACTTTGTTAAACATTATTTTGTGTTTTTCTTTATTATTTTTTATTTAGTAATGCATGATTGTTTTTCATTTCTGAAGAAAAGAAAGATCCGGCGATTTGTCTCATTTTATATTTTAATGAGTTTTACAAAATGATAGTGCGATTTCCAGAAGCTCCGTCGTCTGCATAATGCCCCTGAGGCAGCAGCACTTCTGAGGTCAGGAATTTATTTGAGTCACCAGCATGAAGCGAAAAAACATTGTAACACAAAGCCAAATGCCTGAATACATAACCCAAGACCAACTGTCTAACTTTTGGAGCAATCGGAATATCAGTTTATCTGCTATTTTAGGTGAATTCAAATTAAATTTCACTTTCAAATAAGAACTCATAAATATTTTAATAGTGCCTCCACAGTGTTCCGCTCCCAAGAAATGAAAAGTGTAGATGCAAAGAGATACAGGGGTAATGTTTTAACTTCAGTGTATTATGTGCACAGAATATTTAATGTCTAAACGTATTATACTGTGATAAGAGTTTACCATAAAAATACAAAACTGTTTCTTAAAATGAAATGAATTGTGCACAAACACATTTTCATTGCTCATTAACAATGCATGTTATTAGTTAGGAGCTATAGATGTAAATATGCAAAAAGAACAATTGATGGACAGAATGCAGAACAATGTCATACATTCACCTCGGTACAGAGATATGGGCCTAAATCCATTGTTTTTTTGCTCACTATGCCATTTCAGTTTGGACGCAGCCATATGCCAATCGGTCTTGACCCTGCGCCCAATGGGAACAGTCCAGCCCGAACTGCCAGGCCAGGTCCTCCCTGGACTGGAAACAAGCATCCTAGGACTGGTTTCGGGCTTTCAGCCCTCATCAGCCAGGATAGCTTGACTCCAGTGGCATAAAGAGCACGGCACCCACGTCTGGGCATACCTGTCCCACTCGGGGTGACAAATGCAAAAGGAACAATTGATGGACAGAATGCAGAACAATGTGATACATTCACCGCAGTACAGAGATGTGGGCCTAAATCCATCGGTTTGTTGCTCACCATGCCATTGCTGTTTGGACCCAGCTATATGCAAATTGGTCTTGACCCTGCACTCAATGAAGGATTTAGGCCCAGATCTCGGTACTGGGGTGAATCTATGACATTGG
This sequence comes from Lissotriton helveticus, assembly GCF_964261635.1. Taxonomy (NCBI): domain Eukaryota; kingdom Metazoa; phylum Chordata; class Amphibia; order Caudata; family Salamandridae; genus Lissotriton; species Lissotriton helveticus. The sequence goes on along the minus strand of NC_136067.1, from coordinate 923,051,421 downwards.
TCTGCATTCTGTCCATCAATTGTTCTTTTTTATAGATGTAAATATGTCCTGCATGTTGATGGCAAAATTAAATGTGGAAGAAAGTACCATTCCTCTATTGTAATGCGTAGGGGGTCCCTGGAAATCCCATTGTAGTCTACAGCCCAAATCTTCTGCACAGATCTTTCGAAATACTCCAGATTCTCAAGAAAATGTTCAAGTGGCTTCCTTTCAACACCCTCAGAACAATCATCTATAGGCCCTCATCACCAGCAAGTTGGACTATGGCAACAAACTCCATGTATGAATCATGCACAACTGACCAGAAGACTCCAGACTTAACAGACCTCAGCTGCCAGACTCACACCCAGACTTCCCACCCCTGTACCCACATCACCCGGGCACCTCAAAGACCTCCACTGGCTCCCCATCCACAAACAGTCACTCTTCAAACTCTTTATGCACACATTCAAAGCCTTGCACAACATCAGCCCGCCTTCCTCATTAACATCAACATACCTTTTCCATAGATAGTCTAAGGGAAATGCGTAAAGGTGTGGGTTGTTGCACCCCACTGTCCCCTGACAGTATATCTAAGAGTACATTATGGTCCCACTGTGGTTGGGCGCCTATCTTATCCTTTGAACCGACTGGAACCCCCTTGACCCAAGCTTCTCCTGTGTCCTCTAGCTTAACCCCTTCCATGCTGATGACGGCCCCCAGCCGTCATGCACTACAGTGCTCGTGTGCTGATGACGGCTGGGGGCCGTCATGACCGCACCCGCACTGAAATCTTCAGCACAGGAGCAGAATCGGCCCAGCATGGAAGGGGTTAAACAAAGCCAGGACGGAAGGTAAATTGCTTTGCCTGCTCCTCAACACCAGATCTATGCATAAGCAGGCTCTCAATATATTTTAATTATTGGAAGAGGTTAGCCCAGATTTTCTATTTCTAACGGAGACCTGGCTATGTGACTCATCCAATCCTGCAGTTGCTTCAGCCATTCCTAAGGGTTACCAAATGGTCCAGAAAGACCACCCTAGTGGCAGGGGTGGAGGTATAGCCATTATTTTTAAGAACACCTACTCCTGCGTGTTTCTTCATTCAGAAGATGTTGCAGGGGCTGAAACCCTAGGTTTCCACCTGGTTATCTTCTCACCAATCTATGGCTGGTCTACTTGTTTATAGACCACCTGGTACCGCTAAGCTGTTCAGTGAGGCTATCAGCAATACTGTTGCCCCCATTGTGCTTAAGTATAAACATTGCATTATATTAGGGGACTTTAATGTCCATATGGATACTATCAACGATCCTAAGGCTACTAGTTTAACGGAGGCGCTGAATATCTTTAACTTGAATCCTTGTTTCCTGACTCCAACTCACGAAAAGGGCCATACTCTCGACCAGGTCTTTTCCACATGGGACTTAGATATCTCTCCTCCCCGGCCTTTCTTTTAGAGTGCATTGTGAGACCGCACCCCCTAATACTCAGAGTAAGCCTCGCATGGGCAGTTTTAGACCCTACCATCGTATTACACCCGAAGTGGTGATGGTGGCCCTCAGCTTCCATCCACTCGTTTTGAGTGGTAATGTGAAAGACGATGTTACAGTCCTGGACAATTGGCTTATGCTTTGGGCAGCAGAGCTCGCCCTGCCTTCCTCTCGTCCTGCCTTGACCTCTCGAGTCTCACCTTCTTGGTACACGCCTGCTTTTAAAGAAAGCAGGAGGACCTGCAAAAGACTCGAGAGAGAGAGCGTGGTGGAAACATTTTGAGAGTCTTGAGAAGACTGCATATAAACAAGCACTTAAACTGCACCACAAACTTATCTTCAAAGAGAATTTTTTTTTCTCATCTAGAATAGAAGCTGCCGGGAATACAAATAAAGAGATTTTTAAAATAGTAAAGGAATTTGCATCCCCCAATGCCGTAACTAGGTCTTTCTCCCCTTCATCACTATGGATGGAGCAGCTTGCTCTATTTTTTGCAGATAAAATTAGAAAGATCCACAACACTTTTCCTAGCTCCCTAATATCCAGGATAACGTCCCCTCTCACTCTGACCCCCTGGAGAGTGGTCCTTGTATCTTTGAGTTTCCTCCTTTAACATTGGCTACTTCATTGGGTATTTTGAAGAACCTAAAATCAGGAGCCCCTTCTGACGTTTGCCCTGCGTCTACTTTGGCATTAATAGCTCCCTCCATTAATTCTTATGTGAACTCTATTTTGAATACTTCCCTGCAGCAGAAAGCTCTTATCCTTCCCCTTCTAAAAAAATCCAATTTGGATCCAGGGCTTCCCGCTAACTATAGGCCAATTTCCCTTCTGCCTTTCTTTTCCAAAGTACTGGAAAAATATGTTCACTCAGTTGCTTCTGCCTTTCTGGAGACGTATAACATCCTGCATCAGAGCCAATCTGGGTTTCGCCCTAATTTCAGCACCGAAACAGCGCTTCTGGAAATTTCAGAATCCATTAAGGACGTCTTGGATAAAGGTGGCAAAGCTATGCTGGTATTGTTAGATCTCTCAGCAGCCTTTGACACCGTCCCTCATAGTCGTCTACTGAAGAGACGCCAGGAGGCCGGTTTTAGAGGGACGGTTCTCAAATGGTTTCCTTCTTTTCTGTCTGGGCGCCAACAAACTGTATGGGCTCCTCCTTTTTCCACCCTAATTCCTCCTTTGGAGGTTGGCGTACCCCAAGGCTCTGTGCTTAGCCCAACTCTATTGAATTTGCACATGTCCCCATTGGCCAGTCTTGTTGAGTCGCATGGAGCGAAAATAGTGTTGTATGCTGACGACACCCAACTCCTTTTTACATGCGACAAAGTTTCGGAGTTTAAGGGGGAGGCTAATATGGCCTGCCTGTCGGCGGTGTTTTCCTGGCTCCAGTTGAATGAACTGAAATGTAATTCCGACAAGTCGGAGATCATGTTCTTTGGTTGCCCTTCTACCAACTTATGGCGGAACTGGTGGCAGCAGGACATGCACCCTCCAGCTAACACAGTATCGTCTGTAAAAAACCTTGGCAAAAAAATCGATGACTCCTTGAGTATGAAGCCACAGGTCCAGATGGTGGCAGGCCAGTGTTTTTGGTTTTTGAAAATGATTAAACAGTTTCTTCCATTGCTCTCGATCCCATGCAGGAAAATTTTGGTCCAGGCCTTGATTGGATACAGGCTGGACTACGTGAACATTCTTTATCTGGGGCTTCCAGGGTATTTATTAACCCACCTCCAAGTAGTGCAAAACGTGGCGGCCAGGGCTATTCTTTCTCTTGGCCCCAGGACCCGAATGTCTGCTCATCTGAAGTCCCTCCACTGGCTTCCGATCCGGAAGCGGATACAGTTCAAGGTCCTGGTGCTGGCTTTTAAGGCTTTACATGGGTACGGTACCCTCTACCTGAGGAAGAGAGTGCAATTTTATCATCCACAGCGCTCTGTTCGCTCTGCTGCATTGGCTCTAGCATGCACTCCGGTGGCGAAATACTCTCGTATTGGTGGCCGCTCTTTCCGGCTGAACCCCTTGTTGTAAATAATCCTTTCAGAAAAACATGGCTGTTTCAGCAATAATGTAATACTTTGCCCATGGTACACTTGGTTTCTTCCTGTCTAGTTCAGTCATACTCACCCAGCGCATGGACACTCAGTAGAGTAGGTGTACGCTTTATAAAACCCCGGATAACATAACATAACATAACATAACATACCTAACTAACTGGCACCTCTGCTCAGTCGAACCCTCCTTGTGAACTTCCTCTGAATATGCAGAACTAGATCTGGTGATTGTATCTTCTCCTACCTCACTCACAAAGCCTGGAATGACCTAGCTCTGCACAGCAGAGCTACCACCTCAGTTCCTGAATAACACAAGAAACTGAAGACATGGCTCTTCACCTAGTCTTGGCTCGTCCATGCCACTTCAGTTCTTTAGCGCCAGGAAAATTTGGCTACCATGTCATTTCCTACCTCACCCGAAACCTTGAATGACCAACCTCTGCACATCAGAGCCACCTCCTCTGCTCTTGAATTTCGCAAGAAGCTGAAGACATGGCTTTTCACCTAGTCTCAGCCCTGGCTCAGTCTTCAGAGCTTCTACTTTTCAGTGTCAGCATACCGTCATGGGTGATTCATGCACTGTACAAAAAAAACATAAGATAAGATAACATAGTATAACATAACATATGTACTTGTATTCAGTGGATTACTCAACAAGCATTGGCATAGCCAGCCTTCTTGACTGTAATAACCAGGTGCAGAGCTACTGGTATAGTAATTGTAGTTTGCGTTGCATTCACACAATGTATTTAAAAAATAAATAAGAAATGGATGGTGCTGTGCCAGCAAACACACCCATGCGTACATGTATACATAAACATGGGCAGTCGTTTTGGAATGTTTTTCTTTTACATTATGAGAAAAACCATTCCATGGTGGCAGCTGGTGTGTCTGCACAAATAGGCATCCATGGTCTGCCACTTTGAGTTTTTTTGCCATAAAGCACTCTATGATGATGTGTGCTGATTCAACACTGGCTATTTTTGATTCTTTTATTTTATAATTTACCATTCCAAAATGACTTATGATCATTTTAGAATGTTAAATTAAAAGTTAAGTCTGTTTGGGATGCCCACTTCTGGCATGCTGTTGCTTTTCTCCATTCGTTATCATGCTTGTCTTTATGCTGTTTGACTTTTACTGCTTATGAGCATTTTACGTGTGCAGACATTCTTTCAGTTTACATCACAGTCGGCTTTCATAGTCATGTTTATCTTTTAATTTTTATTTATTTATTTTAAAGGTTTTCTATAGCACTGGCTAGACTAGGGGTATCAGAGCGCTTTACAGGAATGTGAGGAGGTACAGTCTTCAAAAACCCTTGATCAAAAACGTTGCAATAATAATCCATATAACAAAGAAAGCAGATAAATACGAATGCTATTTACAAAAGAACTATATTAAGCTAACGTGGGCTAGGTCTTAGGGTGGGTGGGTGAGGGTGAAAGAGAAGATATAGGAGGGGGACAAAGAGAGTAGGAGTTAGGGGAGTAGTAAATCAGTGGGAGGCCGTGAGTAGGGCTAAATGTCATATGTAAATATAGAGAACAGGGAGGGAAGTTAGGGGAGAAGAGTAGCGTGAGGGAGGGGCATTTGGAAGGAGAAAATGGAGGGGATAGAATTGGAGGGTAATAGAGGGAAGCCTGATGGGGGTGCAGAGCGTGAGAACAGTGTGAGAAGTAGGTATTATGCACCCCAGTATTTGTTGAGAAGGTACAATTTGAGTTCGTTTTTGAAGTTGAAGTAGGAGGGTTTACAACGTAGGTCTTTTGGCAGGGAGGTCCAGATGGAGGGAGCGTTACCGGAGAAAGAGCAAACTTGTGTGCATTTCTTCTTTAACAAGGGGGGGTAAGAATGAGAGTGTTGGTGTTCCTCGTTGGTCGGGCGCAGCCTGCTTTGTGGAGTTTATCTGAGAGGTAACGTGGGGTCTTTTGGTGAAGGGCTTTGTGCGTGATATATGCAATCTTATAGGAGGATCTGCCTTTGATGGGTAGCCATTTGAGGGTTTTCAGGGCGGGGAGATGTGGTCGAAAAGTTGATTGTCAGAGATATGTCTAGCAGTTAGGTTGAGCACAAATTTGAGTGGAGCAAGGTGGACTTTAGGTGTCCCAGCGAGGATAGCGTTACTAATAGTCGATTTTCGACAGGACCAGCAATTGGACAACAGTTTTGAAGTCATCAGCCGGGATCAAGGGTTTAAATTTCTTGAGATGACAGAAAGTGAAGACTGCTCCTTTGGCTGAGGTTTTTATGTGGGAGGTGAGGGCAAGGCTATTATCAATGGTGATGCATAGAGACTTAACTGAATTAGAAGTGGTGAGAGAGCAGGTGAGCACATTAAGGCCAGAGACCCAGTCTTGTATGGGGAGTGGGTTGTTTTTAGGCGAGAAGAGAATGATTTCAGGTTTTTTAGCGTTGAGTTTGAGATGATTATGGTGGAACCAAGGTTCATTGGATCTTGGTCAGTGTGTCATTTAGGTGAAGGATATCGGAGTGGGATTTAATCTTATAGTAAAGTTGTGTGTCATTGGCATAAAGGTGGTAACTGATTCCTGCTTGTTTGAGGATGAGGGTGAGGGGTCTATGAAGAGGTTGACGAGAGCAGGAGAGATAATAGATTCCTGGGGGACACCGAGAGAGATCGGAGTGGGGTTGGAGAGGCAGTTCTCAATTTTGATTTGTTGGGTTCTGTGTTGGAGAAAGGAGGTGAACCAATTGAGGACATGGCCATTGAGGCCAAAGCAGACTTTGAGAGTGTTTAGTAAGGCAGTGTGATTAACAGTATCAAAAGCAGCAGATAGGTCGAGGAGAATAAGAAGGCATGACTCATTTTTGTCGAGTGAATAATGTATGTCATCCACTATATTGAGCATGGCAGATTCTGTGCTGCATTCTTTTCTGAAGCCAAATTGCAGTGAGTCAAAGAGGTCAAACGTGATAATGTGATTATCTAGTTGGAGCAGGGCGCATTTTTCTAGGGCTTTGGAGAGAAGAGGGAGGTTAGAGATGGGTCGGAGGTTATTTGGCTCGTTGGGATCTGCATTAGGATTTTTTGCGGATGGGTGTGATTTGACCCAGTTGGAGGGAGGCGGGAACACACCCCATGGACAGGGAAGAGTTAATAATGGTGGTCTAGAAAGGGGCAATGATATGTTTTAGGTCATGGACAAGGTTAGGGGGCAGAGGGTCTTTGGTGTGGGAGGATGGTTTTAGCTTAGCGATGATGTTATAGACTTCGTATTCGGTGACAATTATACCAGGAGGCATTTTTTTTGTTGCTGGGGGAGAGAAGGGTTGGATTCAGGTGGGAAGGAAACGGACGAGAGATGGGAACGGGACAGGGGGAGGATTTGAAGGGGATGGAGATGCAGGAGAAATGTCATAAGAAAGTAGTGGGTTAGGAGAGAGCGGATTTCAGATGAAGGATTGGTCTATTAGGGTGAGAATTATGCCAGGAGGCATTGTTTTTTTGTTGCTGGGAAAGAAATGGACGAGAGATGGGCAGGGACAGGGGGAGGATTTGAATGGAATGGAGATTCAGGAGAAATGTCATAAGAAAGTAGTGGGTTAGGAGAGAGCGGATTTGCCTATTTTGGTGATTTTATCCAAGAGAACTTAGCAATCTCTTTGCATTTCTCATTAAAGGCCGTCAGCTTTTGGGGTGCAGAGGATGTTTCGTTTTTGACGATGCTGAATAGTTCTCTAGGTCTATTTTTGGCCCTATCAAGCTGTGTGCGGAAGAAGGCACATTTTTCATTGAGGATGTGTTTTTTTTAGTTGGACCTAGCAGATCGGAGGAGGGCTAGATGGGAGGGGGACGGATGTTGCCTCAATGTTCTTTCAAATTGTCTAAGAGAGCGTCTTTAGTTGTTGAGATCAGAGTTGAACCAGGATTTGGAAGGTATGTTTCTTTGGGTTTTAAGTTTGGGTGGGGCCACTTGGTCTAGGACCTCAGTAACTGATTTATTATAGTGTTCGGTGAGGGCGTTAGCATTTTGGGAGAGGGGAGCTAGCAGGAGTTGAACTTTGGTTTTCGTTTCTAGTTTACTGGGGGGATAGGATGAAGGTTTCTTGTCAGTTTCTTGTGTTTGATGCTTTTGGCGGGGATGGAGGGGGCCGTAGTGTTGATCGTGAAGAGGTGATGGTCGGACCAGTCGATGGCGAAGATGTTGGAAAGGGAGGCCAAATCGTCATTAGTGATGATGGCATCGAGAGTGGCCCCTTTGGAGTGAGTTGGTGAGTGACAGGTTTGTTTAAGGTCACTGATCTCCAGAAGATTCAAGAGGAGATTAACTGCAGGGTCTTTGATGTCATTCCAGTGGAGGTTGAAGTCTCCAAGAAAGCGATTTTTAGAGTTGGAAAGTGAGGATTGGGTGAGGAGGTCGGAAAGTTCCTCTAGGAAGGGATTCGCCAGGAGGATGATAGATATTATGTAGGCGAATAGGTGGGGCGCCTTGAATTTTAAGTTCTGCTCAGTGGTATTCGAAGGTGATGGGGTCAGTGTTCTTAACAATCGAGAGTTGAAGTTTGTTTGTAAAGATGATGGCTAGACCACCTCCAATTCGATCTAGTCTATCTTTTCTGAGTATGTAGTAACCGGGGGGGGGGGAGTAGGTCAAGGATAGATGTAGAGTGGTCATTGAACCAAGTTTCCGTATATGTCCGGGGAGAGTTGTCTGTGGAGTGTGTGGGTTGGGAGGTCCGGCGGGGGTGGAGAGTCATTTTCAGTATGGGGGACGAAGAGAGGTTCGTGTGGTCAGAAAGGGAATGCAAAGAGTTGTAATCGGTGCTCTGAGATGGTATGGGATCAAGAGGGGAGAGAGGGGAAGTAACATCCTGGCTAGGGGGGAAGCCACCAAAACCTGGAACACCCTCCCCACCCACCTGCGACAGACCCAAGACCTACTCGCCTTCAGAAGACTCCTCAAGACCTGGCTCTTTGAGCAGTAGCAGCCCCCCCCCCTCCCCATAGCGCCTTGAGACTCTTGCGGGTACGTAGCGCGCTTTACAAATCCTATGATTGATTGATTGATTGATTGATTGATTGATTGGGGAATAACACAGATGGAATGTTTGTTATTCTCCAAAGCAAGAACATTGAGTTTTTTGATTGCTCAATAATTATATCAACAAGCTACTATCAACATTTAGCTTCACATACTGATGTTGAATTTGTTTACAACGCCAGCTTGTTAATATGTTACATTCAGATTACTGTATTTGTATGCATGATCACTCTTTGATTGCATTTTGTTTACACTCTTCTTTGAGTGATTTTCTCATAGTGCACCCGATGTCTGGGATATTGTCTCAGGTTCTTTCTCACTTTCACAAAGTTGCCATTTTCCTGCCCTTAGCCCTTTTGTGCCTGCAGCCTAACTTGGGCAAAAGGAATAAACGATGAACGAAATGCTGAACCTTCACCACCAGTCACAAAGATCTGGGTTTAATACATTGTTTTTTTGCTCACCACGCCACCCTAGTTTGGACCCAGCCATATGCAAATCAGTCTTGAACCTGTTCCTCATGGGAACAGTCCAGCCCAAGCTGCCAAGCCAGGTCTCTCTGGAAAGGAAACAAGCATCCTGTGTCCAGTTTCGGGGCATCACCCTTCATCAGCCAGGCTAGCTTGAATCCAGTGATGCAGGGACCAGTTTCAGGGCATCATCCTTCATCAGCCAAGCTAGCTTGAATCCAGTGGGGCACTAACGACGGGACCATGCTGGGCATATCCTTCCCACTTAGGGCGTCTAAAGCGAAAGGAACAAATGAGGGACGGAATGCTGAACAATGCAAACATACACCCCCAGTCACAAAAATCTGGGTTTAATCCATTGTTCTTTTGCTCACCACACCACCCCAGTTTGGACTCAGCCATATGCAAATCAGTCTTGACCCTGTTCCTCATGGGAACAGTCCTGAAATGCCAAGCCAGGTCCTCTCTGGATCGGAAACAAACATCCTGGGACCAGTTTCGGGGCATCACCCCTCATCAGCCAGGCTAGCTTAAATCCAGTGGCACAGTGAGCATGGGACCCAGGTCTGGGCATACCATTCCCACTTAGGGCCACAAAAGCAAAAGGAACAAATGATGGCCGGAATGCTGAACAATGCAAACATTCTCCCCCAGTCACAAAGATCTGAGTTTAATCCACCGTTCTTTTGCTCATGACGTCACCCCAGTTTGGACCCAGCCATATGCAAATCAGTCTTGACCCAGTTCCTAACTTGGGTCACATGATTGGGCGTAGCTTACGGTAAGACTTTGTGAATTCCTCTCTGTCACACAATAGAGGTATTGGGTGTAATGGAGCATCTGCTGGCAGGATGGGAGCAGATGAGTACATCCCCACTTGTAACTGAATAGAGAGTGCTCTGCCTTCACACAAAGGACCTATCACCTCCACATTGTCTCTGCAGCCAGCTTGGAGCCAAGGCAGGGGAATTAGGAAATTCCATGCACTTCAAAGACACACTCTAGAAGCTTCGTTCACCTTCCAGAAGGAAGGCAGCTGGGTATAAAAATAGGAATTCGGATACTAACTCCCCAGTACGCTGGTGGACCTGTGGATACTCTGCTAGGAAGAAGGACTACTGTGCTGTGACTTTTCAGCTTCTCCTACTACGTTCATCTCTGCAGCAGCAAATCCTGTTGAAAGGTCCTTCGCCAAAGGAGTATTCAGCCTGCTGGAACTGTCTTTCGCTTCAGTCCTCTACCACGTTCCGTTGGAGATTTTTGAGTTCCATTTCAGTGACTAAATCCGAACATAGAAATCTTCAAGGCAGCTTCCACCCAAGGTTATCCGGCGACAATGCTCCCTCCTCGGATGCCTCATGCAGCCTTTCTCTGCCGCTGAGCATTACCTTTTCAGAACTTTTTTCTCTAAAATTCGTCTTAGTCGAAAGATAAGAGTTGACGAGCCTTATCCATTTCTCGTATCCAAACTGCGCTCCATCGCTGTTGGCCATACTTTTCGACTTTGAACCGGATTTGCGCAACTAGATGTCCGGGGTTGGCACTTTGATCCTATAAGTGCTAGTTATCGCAATACATTTTTAAAATTCATTAATCTGTTTCTATTGATTGGATTGTTGTTGTTTTGGTGTCAAATTATTTATTAAAATGTACTCTATCTTTCTTAAATTGTTATGGGATTCTTCTTGTGTTGTGTTTTCACTGTATTACTGTTTGTGTGCTGCTTAAATACTTTACACATTGTCTCTGATTTAATCCTGACTGGTTTTCGTGCCAAGCTACCCAGGGTAAGGCACATATTACTTTAGTGACTTTTTGTGGTGCACCCTGCAAGAGTTTGTGGTTGCTGCTTGATCAATCGACAAATCAATCAATCAATCAATCAGTATTCTTATAGCGCTGCTAATGACCTGTGAGGGTTTCCAGGTGCTAGGTAGCAGGACTAAGTCGAAAAACCAGGCCTTGAGGTGCTCCCTGAATTCTTCCAGTGAGGGTTACGTCCAGAGATGAAGTGGAAGGCCAGTCCATGACTTGGCTGCAAGGTAGGAGAAGGAACTGCCTCTGCTGTGGCTTTGGCAGATGCAAGGTGTCTGTGTGAGGGCAAGGGTGGTGGAGCAAAGGTCTCTTTGTAGGCGTGTACCAATATCTTGAATTGGCATTTTTTTCTAGACGTGAAGCCAGTGGAGGTTCCTAAGGTGTGGGGTGATGTGGGTCCGTTTGGGCAGGTTGAGGATGAGTTTGACCGCTAAGTTCTGTATCGTCTGTAGTCTCTTCAGGAGTTCAGTTGTGGTTCCTGCGTACAGTGGGTTGCCGTAGTCAAGCCGGCTGGTGACTAGGGCTTGAGTAATGGTTTTCCTTGTGTTGATGGGGAGCCATTTGAAGATTCTTCAGAGCATGCAGAGGGTGTGGAAGCTGGCGGAGGAGGCTGCATTGATATGCCACTTCATGGTGAGCTTGCTGTCCAGGATGATGCCAAGGTTGCAGGCGGGGTCTGTCGGTGTGGGTCCATGTTCCGCAGGCCAACGGGATTTTTTCCAACAGGAGACGCTGTTCCCAAAGATCAACTCTTTGGTCTTATCTTTGTTGAGCTTCAGACAGTTGATCTTCATCCAGTCAGCGACGTTCTTCACACAATTGTGGAAGTTGCACTTCATGGTGGTGGGATCGGCTGATAGTGAGAGGATGACATGTTGTCAGCGTATCATATGATGTTGAGGTTGTGGGTTCTGATGATGTCAGCTAGAGGTGTTCTTGGGTTCTGAGGCAAAAGGAGGTAGGCGCATTCTCTGATTTCGTCCCTTGAGTAATCATTCAATCCATCTAAGGGCATGTTTCTGGATCCCGATGTGGTGCAGTCTCTTGAAGAGTGTGTGGTGGGATACGGTGTTGAAAGCTGCCGAGAGGTCGAGAAGGATCAGGTCCGCCGATTCTCCTCTGTGGAGGAGGTTGTGGATGTCATTAGTGGCGGTGATCAGAGTGGTCTCGGTGCTATGGTTGGCATGGAAACCAGATTGGGAGGCATTAAGCAGGTTATTTCTTTCCAGGTATTCAGTGAGATGCTGGTTGATGGTCTTCTTGAGGACTTTGGCGGGGAAAGGGAGCATTGAGATGGGGCAGCAGTTCTGGAGTTCGCTGGGGTTGGCTAGGGGTTTCTTGAGGAGTGGTCTGACTTCTGCGTGTTCCCATGTGGCGATGGATGCGTTGAGGATGACTGTGAGTTGGTGGCTGATATTGTTGTCTCCAAGGTTGAAGAGGAGGTGGGTGCAAGAGTCCGTTGGTGCTCCTGAGTGGATAAAGTTCATAATGCCTGTGGTGTCCTGTGTGGTGAGCTGTTTCCAAGTAGTGAGTGGCTGATCAGAAGAGGCTTCCGTTAGAGCGAGGAGGATGTGGAAGTCAGAGGGCTGTGGCTTAAAGTTCTTGTAGATGGTCTTGTTGTGGAAGTAGTATACCAGACTGTCGCAGAGTTCCGGTGAGGGAGGGATTGTGTTCTCGCTGGCTGTAGGGCAGGAAAACTCTTTGATGATGCTGAAGAGTTTCTATGTGTGGTTGGTACTTGCTTCAATGCGGTACACCAGGACATCTTTTTTCACGTCTTTCAGTCTCTGGTAGTATTTCTTGGGGGCTGACGTGGAAGTGGCTCGGTCTGTGGTGTCTCTGATGGTGTACCATCTTCTCTCCAGCTGTTTGCAGCTATGTTTCATTATCCTGAGTTCTGGCGTGTACCAGCTGGCTTGTTTGGTGGTTCCACAGGTCTTGGCTTTTTTGATGGGGCGACTCGGTCAGCAGTTTTGGTGATCCAGGTGGTAAATATCTGGACTGCTTGTTCCAGGTTGGTTGCAGAGTTGGGCTGGGTGTAGTTGAGGGGCTCCATCCATTGGGTCTGTGTCACTTTGTTTCAGCTGTGGAAGGGAGCGTTGAGGAGGCTGGTGGGGTTGCACAGTGATCCTGCATTGGTGAAGAGGATGATGGAATGACCGGTCCTGGTAAGTTCTGTGGCATGGCTGTATTTGACTTTGTCGCAGGCTGTTAAAATCTTGTCCAGTGTGTGTCCTGCTCTGTATGTAGCGTGAGTGACAAGGGCTCACACCCCTATCAACCAACAACCCGATTTCTCACAGCTACTAACTCATGGAACCAGGAAATATGAGAGCTCTGTATTTTTCTAATTTGAAATAGACACAGACGACCAGAGCATTCATGTTTCCCAGGCCCATGAGTGTGGTTCTGAAAATTCTGAACTCGTGTAATAATTCTGGACTCGAGAATAAAACTTTATCGTAACATGAGGAATTTAGTATCAAAAGACCGAGAATGGCGAGTACACCATGTACAAGCATTTTCAGCATATTCGAGTGACGATTTCACTTCGAAATCGTCATTTTCGTTCTGAACCCTTGGCTTCCATTTTATGTATGGCAGCCATTTTGTGAGTTGCCCTTTACATAGGCTTTAATCCAGCTAAATTCGATACCAAAGGATACGTACACCTTAATTGACTTTCCTTTGACCTGTGCAAGTTGGAACCATTGCCCCAGGCCGAACCTGTTAGGTCAGTTCCTCTCCAGTGGCCGAACAAGATAACATCAAGGCTCAACAAGCCATAAAACCTTCTTATCACACACACACCCTGCCGAATCTTGCTCACATCTTTTCCTGCTCATTTCTCTCACTTGCTTTATGATGGGGAGGTGCCCGTTTCTATTAGGGGTCCACTGATATCTGATGGAAATACCGGACCTTGCCGGGTAATTTATTTTGGGCTGGACGAAGTGAAATATGGACATGTCACCATGACTCTGCTTTTCCCATTGTAACGAAAAATGTTAATAGTATACTGTAAATTTAAGAATGTTTGCCTGAAGCTGAATATTTTGTATAAAAAGAGAAGCCTGGTTTTGTGAATTCGAGCAGTCTCCTGAGAATATACATCCCGTGTGTTGTACTTCTAGGACGCTTGTTACCTTGGTTGCAGCCAATAAAATCGATCCTTGACTTCACCTAGAAGACTCTGAGTTTCTGTGGTCTGAATCAGGAAAGAACCCGAGGTCTCTGGGTGTACCCTGGCACTGCTGGGTTACCGGTTTGGTACCGGTTCTTAAAAACCCAGTACCTCAGTTTGGCGCCCAACGTGGGGCGATACCAGTGGTACCAGTCAGCCAGAGGTTCGTGAGGAGCTTCGTGTGAAAATTCTGGAGGGCGGCCAACCACTTCATCGACCCCTGCATGTCGACGTGGTCCGAAGGTCTTTGCTGCGAGGTTCCCCGCTTCCCAATGGCTACAGAGGACTGCTGCCCTGGCTATCGCCCTGATTTGGACCCTTGAAGTTTGGTAGAGCGAAACACTAAGACGAGTCTTCTGGTGACGTCATCGATATTTCAGTTAAGTATAAGTGGAGCATCTCCCAGTCCTTAGTTGGTTTTGATTTGGAACTTGCAAGTGCCAAAGTCGAAGGACTCGTGTATTCACGAGAAATATCGTAATCGATAATCCTTTGAAGTTTGGAGCTAGACTAGAGAGCGAAGATGCCTGGTCTTAGACTTGGAAATTTGTTTTGTCTTGGTTGTAATAATAGGGACTCCCGATTGGAGGACTCATGTCCGGTTCCTCCGGTTGGAACTCCAACTTACGAGTTATATGTGAAACATGGGGTAGGCCCCATCACATACAATGAAGTGTGGATCAAATACACCAGAAAAGATGGTGTTTTAAAATGGCCCCAATATGGTAGCTTTGATACCGAAATCTTAGATAACCTCGAAAGTTAAACTCTTTAAAAAGAAAGCCCGGCCGGCGATGTTTGACTCTTTCCGCCTATGGCGTAAGGAAGCCAAACAGAAGGAAATTAAATTAGCAAAGAAAAATAAGAGAGAAGGGGGAATTTCGATAATGCAAGCTGCTATGCAGTTTAAAGACAATGAAGAAGAACAGATGAGTGAGCAGTTGCACAGGCAACGTAAAATGGTAATAGATCAATGCTATCCAGTTTTGCCACCTCCTCAGCAAGATGCAGCAAAAGGGCTTGAAAAAGATCCCTTAATGTCGCATTTATTAAATTCGCCACCCCCCTATGCTCAAAATGCCACGGCTCCTCCGCAACCTTTAGTTGTGCAACCTGTGCCTCCTGTTCCTCCACAGCACCCACCAGCTGTTCTTCAGCTGGCTCCTTCTCTTTCGGTGCAGCCTCCTCCAGGCCCACCGACCACATCTGCTTCACCTGAGCTTTCTACGATTTTGCCTAGTGCACCTTCTACTTCTCCTAATGCTCCCTCTACGATTTTGCCTAGTGCTCCTTCTATTTCTCCTGATGCTTCCTCTGCTATTGTCTCTGCCCCTGCCTTGTCTCACCCTGTTTTTCCGCCCGTTCTCCCGTCAGTTTCTCCTTCCGTTCGACAGAGAATGGCCAACACTGTTACTAATATTTTCTCACCTCTTTTCGGGTCGCCTACTACGACCCCTAACATGGGACGAAGACAGTTGCGAAGTCAACTGCCTGACTATCAAGAGAGAGATTCACTGAATCGTTTAGCGCATAAATGGGTTATGGACACTGTAAAGTATGATGTAGAGTCTGTCATGGAAGTCTTCCGTCAATGGGAAGCACCGACGCAGAGATACGTTTTTGAACAAATGTGTGTTTTTCTCTGTGAGGATTTGGAAGACAATGATCTGGAATACAACCCACAAGAGTTGTGTCGTGTGCGGTTCAATTTCGCAGAGGGCATGATTGTAGGTCGCGATGTCAAGAGAGCGGTTGAGATATTGTTGTCATATCGGAGTAAGGGAGGCCCTTCTCAGTCGCTATTTGAGCATGGTAGGAAAAAGGCATGACAGTACCCCATGAGAGAGGTTCCCCCACAATGGAGAGAGGGTGATGCAAATGCCAACCCACCTATTCAGCCTCATTTCCAGCGGGTATGGGTACATGTCCCGTTGAGGCGAGCTGAAGTTTTAGCCCTTAAACAGACATTACCTGATCCCCGTAAAAATCCTGCAGGGTATTACAAAGAGTTGTCACAGACTGCAGGGTCATGTATCATGAATTTAGCCGATATCGACATGTTATTTGGGAAAGTTGTTCCACAGCCTTTATGGGGTAAGATTCGTCATACAGATCATGATCAGGAGTTAGGTGACTCATGGGCTAATATTGCTGCTGCAGATGCCCGACAAGTTGGCGGTGCTAAACCTGAGCCTTTAGTAGCTGAACTTCCTGGTAGAATAATTGATTACATGAAAACGATAATGCCTGCAGTACGTGTGAATTGGGATAAGTTGTCTGCATGTAAGCAGAAGAAAGATGAAACAGTGTCAGATTTCTTCACCAGGTTTGTATTTTGTCGACCACAGTGGTCAAGATATGAGCACAGAAGGTGGTCAGCGTTTGTTCGTCGATAAATTCGTGCACAATCTGCTTCCCGAGTTATGTAAAAAGTTAAAAGATTCAGAGAGTTCTTGGGCAGTTTCCTCCTCAGCACAGATATTGGCTACTGCACAATATTACAAAAATAGAGACAAAGACGAGAAAGATAGAGCAGAAAAGAAAACTAAGGAGCTGAAGACGAAGGTTTTGTTGCAACAAGCATATCCGCCATGTGGTGGTGGTCAAAATAATAGTGGTCAGAGTGACTATCGAAATAATTATCAGCAGCCTCAACAGTATCAGAGGAACTCGCAAAGAGTCGAGTATACTCAGCCACGTGTCCCTGTAGGCCCTAATCAGTGTTCATATTACAAGGAGGAGGGTCATTTCAAGTATAGTTGTCCTATTTTATTACAGCATGCAAATGGTGCTTCTGGTGTAAGAGGTAGAGGTGTTCAGCAAGCGTCTAGAGGTAGAGGACGTGGAAATGTCCCCCAGAACACAGAGTCTCTTCCACCTCAAAATTCGATGCATAGGTTTGATCAGCAGAATAACGCATCTGGTAGGACAGCGCAGTATTATGCGGATGATTACTATGCAGAAGATGAGCATTGGGAAGGTAATGATTGCTAGGACAGCCATAGACAAAGAGAGGGAGTTGTTTCAATTCCAGTAGATCAGAGTGGACCTTACGTTGAGGTGATTACATCAGGTCTGTCGGAGCCTTTTCTGTTGGATACTGGTGCTACAAAGAGTTCTATTATGCACTCCAAACTCCCTGGCGCACCTTTGTCTGGCAAAATGAATGTTTCTGTAGGTTTTTCTGGCGCCCCAGTTAGAAATCCGATTTCTGACCCTTTGTCTCTTTCTGTTGGACCTTGTGAATTCGAAGCACCCCTTATTCTAACAACAGGTTGTGGTAAAAACTTGCTAGGATTAGATTTGCTGAAAAGATTGTATGCGACTTTGTACTGTTCTCCTTCTGGAGTACAACTTACACTGGGTAAGAAAGTGGTTTCTCCAATGTATTTGTCGAGAGACAAACTTCCAACAGAATTGTCATCTCTCCCTAATATTCTTTGGGCTACTGGTCCTAATGATGTAGGCCTTTTAGAAATACCACCATATGTTGTAACATTGAAAGCCAATGTTAAAATGCCACGAATTCCCCAATATAGAATCTCTAGTGAAGGGGAAAAAGCTTTACTAGCGATCGTTTACGATCTAATTGAAAAAGATGTGATTGAAGAGACAAGAGGCAACGTTTGCAATAGCCCTGTTCTGCCTGTTTTAAAACGAGTTGATCCCTCTCTGCCACCTGTGTACAGATTTGTGATTGATCTTAGAGAGGTCAATAAAATAGTTGTGCCACAATTTCCAGTTGTCCCGACATTACTACATTATTGACTATGATTCCAGCTTCTGCCACTTGGTTTTCGGTGATTGACTTGAAGAATGCTTTCTTCAGCATCCCGATTGCTGAGGAGAGCAGGGATATTTTTTCCTTCAGTTTAGGAGGACGAAGTTTCCGCTTTAAACGCGCTCCTCAGGGTTACTGTGAAAGTCCATCAATATATAGTCAAGCTTTAAAAACACAGCTTGACACGATTGTTTTACCTGAAGGTGCTACCCTTATTCAGTATGTGGATGACTTGCTCATTGCTGCAGATACTGAGGAAATCTGTAAAGAAGCCACACTGTCATTGTTGCATCATTTGTGTGATTTGCACCACAAAGTGTCTCTCTCAAAACTGCAATATTGCCGACAAGAGGTGACCTACTTAGGTCACCTCTTATCGAAGGAGGGAAGGAAACTGACCCCAGAAAGAATTCAGGCAATAGCGAAATTGAGTGTGCCAAAAACACAGAGAGAAGTGCGTGCTTTCTTGGGCATTACATCGTACTGTAGACAATGGATACCAAATTTTTCGTTATTAGCCAAACCTTTGGTGGCATTAACGTGTAAAGATACACCCAATCCCATTCCTTGGTCTGAAGAGTGTCAGAAAAGTTTTTCTGAATAGCGCACAGCATTATGTTCGGCTCCTGTGTTAGGTACCCCCAACTACAGTAAGCCCTTTACATTGTATGTCCATGAGAAGGAAGGTTGTGCATTGTCAGTTTTGACTCAGTTGTTTGGGGACAAACAGCGTCCATGTGCATATTTTTCGTCGACTTTGGATCCAGTAGCTAGAGCGTTGCCAAGTTGTTTAAGAGCCACAGCGGCAGCAGCTGTTTCTATTCGACAGTCTGCTGGTCTGGTAATGAACAATACACTAGTCGTGATGGTCCCACATGCAGTAGAAACGTTGTTAAATAGAACCAAGACACAGCACTTAACTAGTGCTCGATTGTCAGGTTACGAACTAACATTGTTAGCGAGTCATGTGCACATAAAAAGATGTAACACATTAAACCCAGCTACGTTGTTACCAATTGTAGAGAGCATGTGTGTTGTCTAAAGGAATGAAAGTGACTATCTATACCGATAGCCAGTATGCATTTGGTGTGGCTCACAGTTTTGGGCGATTATGGAGAGAACGTGGGTTCCTGACTTCGCATGGAGCTAAGATTCAGCATGGTCAGTTGGTGAATGAGCTTCTCGAATCACTGACCGTGCCTCTGCAAGTGGCGATTGTGAAATGTAGTGCTCACAAGAAGGTGACTGATGATGTTGGTCGTGGGAATGCATTTGCTGATGAAATCGCGAAAGAGACTGCAAGGAATGTGATGAGCCGAATGTATGTTGCAGGCCCTGCAAGATGGGTTGGTGATGTTGGAATGTGTGAAGACACGATAGAGAGTGTGAAGTCCATTCAAGCTGAGGCCACAGAGAAAGAGTTGAGCACGTGGAGAGAAAGTACGGGTAGAATGGATGCAAATGGTTGTTGGGTTGAATTGTCAGAGCATCAGAGATGGTTGTTACCCGATGCATATGTGCTTGCAGTGGTTACAATGGCTCATGGAATGGCTCATATCAGTGTGAAAGGGATTTGCAAGTTGGTGGCTCCAGTATGGCAGAATTCAGGGATTCCCAAGTGTGCAGAGAATGTCGTCAAGAATTGCATGGTGTGTCTGAAACACAATCCTGGTAGGGAAACCCCAACTCCAGCTGGTCATTTTGCACCTCCTAGGTACCCGTTCGAGGTTTTGCAGCTAGATTTCATTCACATGGAGAGGTGCAACAATTTAAAATACGTACTCGTTGTTGTTTGTGCCTTCTCAAGATGGATGGAAGCATATCCCCTAAAAGACAACACTGCCTTATCCACAGCTAAAGCCCTTGTGAAAGAGTACTTCCCCAGGTTTGGAATGCCTAGAATGGTCTGGAGTGATAACGGAAGTGAATTTGTGGGTCGTGTGATGAAGAGAGTGTGTGAAGGGCTAGGTATCCAGCAGAAGTTCCACGCTGCAAATCACCCCCAATCAGCTGGATTAGTAGAATGCTACAACGGCACTTTAAAACTTAAATTGGCCAAAATTCAAGCGAGCACGGGTCTTAAATGGCCTGATGCTCTACCCTTAGCACTCCTGTCCACCAGAATGACTGTGCATTCACGAGTGAAACTTAGCCCCTACGAAATTGTTTTTGGCTGCCCAGCCAACATATGGGGAGTGCCTAGACCCACTAAATTCAGTGAGATTGAACACCCTGTTTTGCTTGATTATCTGTATGAATTGACGGCTAAATTGCGTGTTTTGCATCAACAGGTTCACGACACCCTGCCTCCGGTCTCTGAGACTCCAGGACATCGGATCGACCCTGGATCCTGGGTGTTGGTCAAGAACTTCCAGAGAACGAAGAACGACCAGCCCAGGTGGACCGGACCGCACCTCGTCCTTCTTTCCACAAGACCAGCAGTCCGAGTGGAGGGGAAGGCCAACTGGATCCACGGGGTCCAATGTAAAAGGATTCCTTTACCTCTGCCTTATGACCAGTGGGTCCAGAAGGGTGTCGCTGACTCAGAAACAAACACCGTGCCACGTTTCCTACCTTTCAGTGATGCACGTGTAAAAGGAACTAACTCTGAACGTGAAAGTGAGGACATTTTGCAAGAAGCTGTGCCACCATCAAAGCAATTGAACACTTTGGAGCCTGAACTTTTGTTCCAGGATCAGACAGTACCGGGAAAGAAACGCTATAATTTGAGGCCGAGACCTATGGACTAATAAAAATCTTTTTTTCCCTTCAAGTGCTATTTTTGAAAGTGCAGCTCTCCCATCTGAAAACTAGCTTATTTTTGTTTTTCGAACCGCCATCCGGGTTCCGCTGCTAGGGCCGCGATTACTTAAAGTCTTTGGGGTGCGGCTGACGACGTTAGGTCGGCAGTTCTGGTTGGTCTAAGGGAGTTGCCCTGGACTGACAGAGGCATTTCTTAGCAGAATTAACCTCCCGTCGCGGGCAGCACTGTCGTGTATTTCTATAGGTTCTGAATCGATCCCACTATTCCTGACCCTATTCTGGTTAAACTAACTATCAAGTTAACTAACAGTCAGCCCATGAGGCAAGAAAACCCCCATGATGCAGATACCGTTATCTGACGCAGTCACACTACGGCACAGGAACGTGTTATCTGATTAGGTCATAACGCTTGAGATCTAATTAGACAAGCGACATTCCTCCAGCCCCTGATAAGGCATACGACGTTCTCATAACAAATCAAACCTATGACAACCTGGAAAATCCGTGCGGCCATTGTTTTGATTTCACAGAGAACTTTAGTAAAGAATGTGCTAACGAGCAAATCGTATGACATCTTTATTGACGTATCTATGTCCATCCTTACGTCAATCTCGGCACCTTTAAGGTATAAATATTGCCGACCTTGCCCTATGCAAACACACGCGTGGTGACAAGACGGAGCAGCCATACTTGCCGAAGCCGAGAGCAGAAGCAGACCCCGCTGGCAGCAGCCCCGCCTTCCTGACGCGCTGAGAGACGCGCTGCTATCTCAAGCCGAGAGACCCAGCACCGGCGCTTTCGGGCAGCCCTCGCAGGCAGCCTGGAATATCGAGAGCAGAGAAAGAGATACTATTCCTCATCCATCCTAAATTCCAGGTACAGAACTGAATAACCCCTCACAGAGAATTCTTTAGTTATTTACTTGGCAAAAACAAACTTAACTTAAACTGTAACTTTCTATTCCCGCCCACGCATTAGACTTAGGTCAGGTACACGGGGTAGGCGTATTTAGAAACACCAGTTGAGCACGTTTAGTCAAAATGTATATGTGTATGTAAATATATTTTAATCATTTTAAAACATCATATGGCTCAGAAACCATATCAATGTTTTTACAGTATTATTTTATACTATTGCTTTTAATGTATGCACTTTACTTAACTATAAGTATTGCAATAATATCGATCCATTTCTCATGTATGAGAAAAGAGACTGATCAATAAATAACACCTTTTTATTGAACACGCCCGTCTCTTCCTTTTCTCTACATTCTGATGAGACTAAGAATGCACGTACTGACTGAGTAAAATAATTGCCTTGTGCTCACACGACTCTCGAGATTGACTCTTGATTAGGGGAGAGCAAAGTTGTCATGTTCTATGGTTGTCAGAAACTAAATCCCTTCTTGTCTAATCAGGGAAGTTAATTCCTCCTTGAACATTCGAGAAAGTTTCTAGCGAACTCTGAGCTTAGCTGGCAAACCCAAAAATTAAGTCTAGTATCGACAGTAGTAGACCTAGTTAACGTCTGGCCTAGGCCTTTACTGCTGTAGGTACTATTCCAATGCGCAGAGCCTATTGGGAAAATAGGAGCTACACTACATGGCGCCCAACGTGTTTGGAAAGGGCGATAAAACTAACGTAAGACATTTAGAGTAACTCAGTCGTGCTTTCTCACTCAGACCCCTTTTCCCAAATACTCCAAAGACGTCTGGAGTGGGTGAAAGGTTATATCCTCCAAAACCTCGCAGGAGGGAACTCCTAGGTATGGTTCTTGGTCAAGTCAACGTTGAAGGATAAACAGTTCCAAAATATTGTGCATCTAATCTCTATTTCCATAAAGAAACCTGATCTGCAAACAAACATAATACCATCCTGTCTGTAAAATGGGAGACAGTGATGAAGAAAGAGAGGCAGTTAGATTAGCTACTGAACTCGCAGATGCTGATGCTACCATGCAAGCATCAGACCCGAATATAACACTCATTCCGGTCATTAAAAGGAGATCTATAACCTTAAAACTTATAGAAAATGGACTGACACCTAGAGGTGGCACAGTCATATTCGTAATTGAGGCACACGAATATCGGCAGACAGAGGTATACTATTCATGGATACATTTTCCAGCAGCAAATGCTGTAACAAAGTACTTCCACTATTACAAAGTAGAGGAACCTCCTGAAACATACACTCCTTTCGAGGAGGTGGAAGTACCACTCAAATTCCAAGAGCATTTGCTCTTATTTGATGGCGCCCTAATACATAACAATCACATTACAAGGCTCGGTCCTTTAGGAAGACCAGGAGCAACGTGGCCGGTCTTAGCCGGATACACACCACATCCAGACATCGAAAGAATGCCTGCAGCAGAGCTGTTAATACATCTAAAACAACTACTAAAAATTCATAGACAATTAGTTCAGTATGTAATGCGGACTTCAACAATTCAGCCAGCGATTAAACTTCCACAGCTGACCCCTCACCAGGGGAACAGAAATAAAATTACACCACAGAACATCCAATCCTGCCTAGGTAAAGTTCCAGCTAAACAGGAACAGATACCATTCTGGTTGGCACAGAAAATTACCCAAATAGAGGCGGTGTTTCCTGACACCACCCCATTAGAAAAACACAGGATTCTGACTACATGTCTCCCAATGGGAATCGCACCACACATTGAGGACTGTTACACTTGGGGTACAGTCTTTGCTTCCATCTATACAAAAACGCACGGTGTCCCATCCATTTCGGTAATACCAGATGTGCTAAAACAAATTCAAGATGAATACGGTCCAGAACCTGCTTTAACCCTTGGTATGAAATTACTAAAAGACTTCAAGCAGGTCTCGGCTACATTATTAGCCAACATAAAAGGTGAAGCAGCAAACGTGGCGATCCGCCAGAGGTTAAAAGAGACAGATATAGCAGACCAACCAGCTGAAATTGCCAGAATCATAGAAAAATCCTATGAGGAACTAGGCAGAGATAGTCTAGGTGGAATACCAGTAAAACCGCAACTGACTACAAGTCCAGAAAAAATATTTTTTAATAATAATAATTCACCAAAAAAGAACTGGGATGGAAACAAACAATCCAATCCTAAAGAAAAGAAATTCCAGTCCCGAGGAAGGTCTCCCAGGCGAAGAGAGAAATCTCCAAACCAAAGACAGAGGTCACCGCAGAGTGACCCCTCTGGGAATAGATATAACCTTAGAAATAGGGATAATATTAAAAAACCTGATAGATATCAAGACATTGATACACGTCCCTCTCAATCTTTTCAGACTTCCTCGCAGAAATCGGAAAGAAGAGGACGATCAGAAGAGCACGCCAAGTCCAAAGACAAGGAACCTGCTCAGCTAAAAAAGAAATTACAATTTCCAAAAAAGAAGGTAGCCAGTATCAAGGTAGTTAAAAATGCCGAGAATACTGAGGACACAACTGAAAAACGGAGAATGGGCTCAGACAATGCTAGACAGCGCAGCAGAGGTGAGCATAGCTCGCAAAGTCCTTATGAATCATCTGGAGACAGTGGACACGAATGAATACCTTCAAGTGGAAACTGCAGACACCAGAGTTAGCAAGCCCCACAAGATATACGAGATAACATTACGTATAGAGGGAGATAAGACTAGGAAAATAAGGGGACTATTTTGGGATAACCTCTCAAAGGGTTATGACATCCTTCTAGCTGAAAAAGACTGGCCACCAGAGTTTGTCAGGGAGTGCCCTCATGGCGAAGAAGTAATTATGCCTGCCTTCTCGAATCAGATCCCGATTCATAAAAAATACACACTTGCTAGAAAGTGGGCAGTGGACTTAGCACCTGCTTTATATAAAAATCATGTAGGATGGGATGAGGATTCTCCTCCTCACAAAATCCAGTTAAAATCACAACCTACTGCACAAAGGCAGTACCCAATTAAGCAAGAAGCTAAAAAACAAGTAAATGAAATACTAGATCAGCTAGAATACCAGGGGGTGATTGAAACTTGCACCTCACAAATGAACAACCCTTTGTTTCCGGTCTCCAAACCAGACAATTCATATCGTCTAGTTTTGGATTACCGACACCTTAACACATGTTGCAAAACCTTTGCAGTGCAAAACTCACACAGTGCTGCACTAATGAATAACATAGTGCGCAAAAAATACAAAACAACCTTGGACATCTCCAATGGATTCTTTTGTCAAAACATAGCACCAGAGAGCAGATATTTAACTGCATTCTCAGTAAATGGCACTCAAAAACAATTCTGTCGGTTAGCCCAGGGGTACAAGAACAGCCCAGGGGTATTCTCAGCGAGAGTAACAGAATTACTACAACTATATGATGATGAAGCATTATCTTATGACATTTACTTAACAGATGATGACTTGGATACTCACTTGAAAAGAGTGAACACCATAATACTTGGGTTCGCTGCAGAGGGTTACAAATTTAACTTCAAAAAATCCAGAATTGCCCATCTGACAGTCCTGTACGTAGGATATGAATTATCAAGTATAGCATGGTTGACAATTTTCTAAGAACTAGAAGAATTAAAAAATCTAAAATATGAAAAGACGTATCCTCTGCCAATCGACATTCTGCCTCTACGGCATTACGCCTGTGTAATCTATACAGACGGACATGCTCAACCCTCCGTTTGGGGAGAACAAGCATACAACCCCACATGTGAGATTACAAAAGAAGTGTGGCGCGGAGGTAAACTAAGACCTCTATTAACAAAATCACACTCAGTAGAAACTAATTCAGAACTACAAACTGAAATAATATCTTTGAAAATGGCGCTAGATAATGCGGATCGCGAATTCCCGACACTTATAGTGTCAGATTCATATTACTGCGTCAAAGCATATAACAAGGATTTGCAGACATGGATTCAGAACGGTTACAAAGATGACACAGATGTACCAATAAAGCAGAAACTGCTCTGGGAACAAGTAGCTCTTTTGAAAAAAGAACTACCAAAGACTCACGTGACACACTCACTGAGTCATCAGCGTGATGGCGTTCACGTTGTGGGGAATTCATTGGCTGAAGCAGCCGCAGCGGCAGCCACTAAACCGGCTCCCGTAGATCGAAAAAAGCGTACATTAAAATACATTGACGGTGAAACAATGCTGGCAGTGAAAACGTCATCAAAAGGCGACTGCTCAGCGTTACCGATCAACTATCCACTCAATTATACATACATAATCGATGCAAACTCCGTCCCTTTTGCTCGAATCCCTGGAGTGGGGGATAGAGTGATTCCAAACATGGACAGGAGAAGCTTGTTAATCACAGACGCACACATGGGCGAGGGTCTCAGACACCTCAAACTGAAAAATTCTCTGGAAGAATTACAATCACGGTACTGGTGGCCAGGCATGAGCCTGCACTACACCATGTTTGTAAAAAACTGCCCAAACTGCAACAGAGATCGCAGTGGGGAGAGAAACAGTTTAATACCCCGTCGTATCAAGGCAGATAATATTACCAGTAAAAAGAATGGCTTGCGATTAACATATACAGGCTAGTTTCCACTTATAATGTAGATCCTCAGCACTCGGCTGACGTCCGGACTGTTATACAAAGATTTGCGAGTCTAAATGGCATATACGCTAAGAGCATTTTACGTTTGACCATTGTTTTCACTCAGGCATACCAGCCTGGAGGGAAACATGGCCAAATGAGCACAGCCCAGCGGGAATCTTCTCACTTCCTTCCTGAGGGTACGGGATGGTGTAAAGAAAAAACCAAGGCAGAAAGCAATCTATAATAGAAAGGATATTAGGTTCGGGAGCTGGGTGGGTCAAACATCTAATAAGTGTCCAACGTAGTCTAAATAACTTGCCAAGAAATTCTCTGAAGGGATTCAGTCCGTACGAATTATTATTCGGAACTAGGATGTTGATCTCTGACCTTGATAGTCAGACTTCAGTGGTAATAGAAAAAACCTTTGATGTCAAAGACCGTTTGGCTATTTTGCAGGACTTAAACAAAACAAGAAAAGACCTGAGCAACATACAGTTGAAACAACAGCCAACAACCACTGAAGAATCACCACCTGTCCCAGCAAGACCTGTCTGGATTCCAAAAGTCGGGGATCTAGTCAGGGAGAAGATCGCGGTAAAGAAGGAATTTGGGCCTTCTTACAGAAAAGCAGTTCCTGTCTTGTCTGTCAACGGGACAAGATCAGTTGTACTACCGCCACTTGCTGGTAAAAAGGAGAACCGAGTTGTATCCATCGACCTGGTAAAACCACAACATGTGGCCGATAACAAACAGTAGGCCAAGTGGACTCCCAATAAGTAGCAGAACACCAAGGTTTGCTACCAGCACAGAGGTCCAAACAAAAAGGCTCATCACATTCGAAACGCCTAAAGAAGAACAAGAAGGACTATGCAACAATGCAATAGAACTCAGACCTCTTAAAACCCAAATAAAGACATTTAGCAGAGACACACCAATCTACAATGAAGTGCCGAGTGACAATGCAAGAAACAAAAATCCTGAAGCAATTGGAACAATTGACAGAACTGCATCCGGGTACTTCATCAACTTCGATGATTCCTCTGAAAGCCTCAGTGAATCAAAGACGCAGCCATCATCAAAATCCTTTAAAGACAAAGCTAAGGAACTTTTGAAACATCTGAAAGAAACATATCTGGTTTCTCCATGGATTGAATTTTGGGTGGGTTTTGGTGCATTTATCCTCATACTTTGGCTCATCATGGTATTTACTTTGAGACGCTTCATTGAGGGAAAATATGCTAAAATGGACACAGCAAGTCAGAACATCAACTTGATCCTCAAACCACACACATCTTCACACGTCGAGAAAAGAGAACTCTCTTCAGAACTTTCTTCAGCCAACTTCACAGCCAATCCGATACCTGGTGGGGTAGCCTGGGACAACACTGACTATGAAATTTATGGTCCGGTCGAGATCCTGAAATATCCACACCAAATCAAGATCTCCTTGAGTGACTTTGCAAAACCAAACTCATTTGCTGATGATTGGGACTTCGAAAGCATCAACAATATGATGTCTGACTTAGTAATGTCTGCTAAATTTACAAAACATGATTATTTGCAAGGTTCTACAAATTATGATAGTATGTATTGCTATAACCATTATGGTAACCATTTTTTACATAAATCTGCACAACCTAGAAATGTTTTAAATTATAATCAATGGGAACATTGTGCTACACCTCCAAAAGGGAGCTCTAGAACCGTTTATGACAAATATTCATATTTTTCAGGTTTTAACATAAGTAATGCTGAAACATTTTATTTTAAATTGTCAAACAAGACAGGGATGAAAACCATGATAACCAACACAAAATTGATATATTCAGATTCATTCTTCGAAAAAATGAATACTTTTGGATTTGATTATTGGGACAAAAATGTTGATTTGAAAAGTGTTTGGGGTACAAAAGAATGGCAAGTACAGGGTATAGAAGCTTTGTTTAGAGCCTGCATGATCCCAGAACAAATGATATTTTTAAATGACACTGTTCAACAAACCACCTGTCTTGGCTTAGCCAAAATCAAAGATTTAAATAAACCGTCTATTCCGAAGCCAACAATGTTTAGCAATAGCTCTGATACAGATGAAGAGATAGACGTAAACCATATATTAAACCAAAACAGAACACATCCTGATTGGAAACAATGGTTGATCTGGCCCACAGATACACATAACTGTCAAGATAGATTCCTGAATAAAACACAGGGTTTCAAAATGACCAGGCCAGACCCTAGATATCCCCAAAGACATCACCCAGGGATAATAACAACCTACAGTGTGGGCAAATTATGCCTTCAATGGCTACAGACTTCCACACTGCCTGAAATTAAGCAACACCTAACTTTACTTACTGATGGTGCTGACTTGCGTGATTTCATACTGGGACCACGCAAACAGCGTCAAAAGCGTTTCATAGCAGCCTCTTTATATGCAGCATACAATGAGGCCTGGAAGGTTACTCAAATTGAGACAGCAGAAAGAATACGGGAAATTGACCGTATCAATTTGGAAAAATCACTTTCTGTAGTGGACAATGGGTTAATGACTCTGTCCTCCAGAATTTTTTCATTGGACAGCATTGTGTCGTCAGCAATCGATATATTATCGCAAGACTTACTGTTATTACAACATGGTCAGTCACAATTGCGTTCTATTGTACAGCTTGGCTGGACGTTACAAAATCTGCGTTCAGGCTATGTGCCTTGGCGTTTAATCAACACAACGTCACTATTCCAAATCTTTAACCTTACTGATAGACAAATCGGTATGGCGCAAAAGGGTGCTGATTATACAATCTTGAGCATTGAAAAACTAGAAAGATTACCAATGACAATGTCAGAACGACCTGTCAGTGAATGGATAATCCACGGAATAATAAATATTCCAATCTCAACCTTCAGGTTTCAATACTGCCAAAAATATATACAGGCTGGCATGTACGAGAAATTGGGAAAGGGGTACCTTAAAACAACTTGGAACCTGCCCTATTCACATGCATGTGTCAGTAATAAAGGACAGAAAGTGTTTCTTAGTGGCAACAATTGTGCTATGTCACTAAGCGGCACGCTTCTGTGTAACGGAATTAGTTTGCATGGAGCCTGTGAAGGGAATTCATACAACCTTTCATGTCACCAGCAAGGCGCACCTGCAACTGAAATAGAACCATTCTTTCAAAGACTCTATAATGGGAGTTACATTCTTATTGTAGACCGCAGATGTTGCAGTCTTATGCCCGGGACTCCTTATCTAGTAACTACAACGGCGAAGGTCAAGTGCTGTGGACGTTCTTTATTCCCCAGCTCCTTTCCAGACAGGGAGGCAAGGGCATGGCCCAATTTGAAAATTACTTCTATTCGAATAGATACTTTAAGCAGAATGAAAACAGTGCTTCTTCAGACGCCTACAAGGCTCACGTCATCAAAAGAAACGTATGATCTACAAGTCGCAAGGACGACTGCAGAGATACATACATTATTATCAACTAATTCCCCCGTACATTTCGCGGAAATCCTAAGCGAAATCTTAAATATTTCTGATACCACTGGGGTCTCAAAGGTATTTAAGACAGTATTTTCGATGGCATTAACACCATTCAAAGCCATACTGGGTATTTTTCCAGATTTCGTCCATTCGATTTTTGGCGGACTTCCCCTGATCCTGGGACTGATTGCAGGAATCCTATTCCTAGTCCTTATTTTTCGTTATGGCAACCCATGTCACAGATCAAACTCTCGCGACAATGGAAGATACGATCCTAGCCATTGGATACCGGGACCGGATATCAAAAATCCTGGGACTCTCCCGGCTTAGAGACCTGAACATGACTTGGTTTCTATCATTTCGACCAATGTGGCAAAGGTGTGTTTTACCTGTACTAAGGTGTCTGCTATGCGGAGAAGAATGCGTGTTAGACACCTGTCTGACGCTACAATCGGATGCGCCAGTGGATGCAGATACACTGTTGGTTCCTACCAAGGTTCACGCTTTGTGCTGCCCTCAAAGGCTGCCAATCCTGATGACGGCATTCCTGGAATCTTCACCACTACGATTGAAGAGTAGTGAAGTTCAAGGTGAAAGCAGCATCGAACAGGTACAACCTTCTGTCAGCAATGCGAATCAGAATGTCAATGGAGACAATCATGCGCACGAATGCATGGTTACCCCTATTTCCGACTTAGTGGAACTTTCCCATGAAGCTGTTGACAGTTTTTTCGAAAGCCTGAATGATATGATGTTCTCTCCAGAACAGAAATAGAGACTTTTGAGTAAACTCGCACACAGCGTTCCCTGAATTCGGCCTTCAACTTTAAAAATAAAGTCACATGAACAATTTCACTCCAGCTCACGGACAGCAATATTTTTCAGCAAGCCCCTTAAAATATTTTTCTACATATTTTTTTCCGGGACACTGATCTTCAGCTTAAAGTAAGAAACTATTCCTAGAGAACTAAAATTTCTATTTTTAGATACTTTATAGACTTTAGCTGCTCGCTGGGATGTTCACGAATATTTTATTATGTGATGAAATGGTCTCGAACTTCCTTTCTGTATAGCCATATTAAGAGCCATTTCATGTGTATTTCTCATATACCAATAAGCAATAATACATAAAAATGCGTGTTTACTTTTGCATTTAATTCATAGCTTAAGTGCATACAATATATATGACTGCAATTTTTCAGTATATTTGAAAATTTCGAAATGCATTAATGTATTTTGGGGTGGTAAGGTATACACTATACTCTATAGTATGTTGTACTATGTTATACTATGCATAGATTAGTAGATATGACCATAGTTAGCGTGGAGTGGGTGTCGTGTATTTCTATAGGTTCTGAATCGATCCCCCTATTCCTGACCCTATTCTGGTTAAACTAACTATCAAGTTAACTAACAGTCAGCCCATGAGGCAAGAAAACCCCCATGATGCAGATACCGTTATCTGACGCAGTCACACTACGGCACAGGAACGTGTTATCTGATTAGGTCATAACGCTTGAGATCTAATTAGACAAGCGACATTCCTCCAGCCCCTGATAAGGCATACGACGTTCTCATAACAAATCAAACCTATGACAACCTGGAAAATCCGTGCGGCCATTGTTTTGATTTCACAGAGAACTTTAGTAAAGAATGTGCTAACGAGCAAATCGTATGACATCTTTATTGACGTATCTATGTCCATCCTTACGTCAATCTCGGCACCTTTAAGGTATAAATATTGCCGACCTTGCCCTATGCAAACACACGCGTGGTGACAAGACGGAGCAGCCATACTTGCCGAAGCCGAGAGCAGAAGCAGACCCCGCTGGCAGCAGTCCCGCCTTCCTGACACGCTGAGAGACGCGCTGCTATCTCAAGCCGAGAGACCCAGCACCGGCGCTTTCGGGCAGCCCTCGCAGGCAGCCTGGAATATCGAGAGCAGAGAAAGAGATACTATTCCTCATCCATCCTAAATTCCAGGTACAGAACTGAATAACCCCTCACAGAGAATTCTTTAGTTATTTACTTGGCAAAAACAAACTTAACTTAAACTGTAACTTTCTATTCCCGCCCACGCATTAGACTTAGGTCAGGTACACGGGGTAGGCGTATTTAGAAACACCAGTTGAGCACGTTTAGTCAAAATGTATATGTGTATGTAAATATATTTTAATCATTTTAAAACATCATATGGCTCAGAAACCATATCAATGTTTTTACAGTATTATTTTATACTATTGCTTTTAATGTATGCACTTTACTTAACTATAAGTATTGCAATAATATCGATCCATTTCTCATGTATGAGAAAAGAGACTGATCAATAAATAACACCTTTTTATTGAACACGCCCGTCTCTTCCTTTTCTCTACATTCTGATGAGACTAAGAATGCACGTACTGACTGAGTAAAATAATTGCCTTGTGCTCACACGACTCTCGAGATTGACTCTTGATTAGGGGAGAGCAAAGTTGTCATGTTCTATGGTTGTCAGAAACTAAATCCCTTCTTGTCTAATCAGGGAAGTTAATTCCTCCTTGAACATTCGAGAAAGTTTCTAGCGAACTCTGAGCTTAGCTGGCAAACCCAAAAATTAAGTCTAGTATCGACAGTAGTAGACCTAGTTAACGTCTGGCCTAGGCCTTTACTGCTGTAGGTACTATTCCAATGCGCAGAGCCTATTGGGAAAATAGGAGCTACACTACAGCACTTTAGAGAGGATGGAGTTTCCCGAGATGGAGAGACCTGCCAAAAGAGTGAACTTTAAAACAAGGATCTGTAAAACCATGACAAGGAAAAGCCTTTTGATATTGTGCATTTGTATGTTATTCAGTGTGATGATATTTTTAATAAGTTATGTTTTGTTCTCTTTTCGTGTAACCTTTGCACCCACTGCATCGCCCATACCGCCTCCTACTGTTTCCTCTCACTCTTTTCAACCCCTTCCTGAACACGAATCAGCTAGGAGATTAGAGTTTATTAATAACTCCTTTGTTCAGCTCTTGCACCAACACCAACTAGTAATGAACACAACTAACTGTTGGGTGTGTGGTCTTATGCCTCACACAACGGATAAAGGTATCCCTTATCTGGTCCTGCCATTCAGTCACAATGGTTCTGTGTGGGCATACAGGACAATGTTCATATATGCACACGAAATCTACCCCCTACGTTCTGTAACAGACAATCCTATAAATAGTGCTCTAGTTAAGGGTATAGTAGACATGATTAAGGGAGGTATTTCTTATGAGACTATCCGAGAGATGAGACACTAGTATACATAGGATGGAACTTAACCGGATATGGAGCTACTCTGAATGAGAAACAGCAAGCTAAGAGATCTTCCCCGATTTGGATTGTACCCCATAAGGGTCACCTATGTCTGCAAGGTAATGGCACGAATCCCAGAGCTCAGTTAGGGAAGAGTATCTGCACTAAAACGTATGTTTTTGCAGCCCAGACTTCCCCTTCGTTTTTAGCAGCTAAGGGTACCTATTTCATCTGCCATGATAGAGCCTATACATGGTTGCCCCCTGACTTTTCGGGCTCATGTTTTGTTTCATTCCTGTTGCCTCCCACCTACACAGCAGCGGCAGATTACCACAAGACAAGGGTAGTTAGAGGTGTCTTGAGCGAAGAAGACACTGCAGGTCAAGAATTTGGGGACTTTGCAAATGGTTTTCTGCCGTTCTGGGGATCCATGGCTAACAGCAGGAACATAAGGCAATTGACAAGGGTGGTTGAATCCACCGTGATTGAAACTGCTGGTGCCCTTAGCAACTTGACTGCTGAGCTCCAGTCGGATCAACTTATGACCCTTCAGAACAGGGTCGCATTAGATGTCATACTTGCAGACCGAGGTGGGGTATGTAGATTGATCCAATCGAGTTGCTGTGTTTTCATTCCAGATAACGCTCCAACAGTGTACCAGGCCATCTCTAAACTGCATAAGATTTCCGAATCCATTCATGTAGATAAAGGAGATTGGTCGTTGATGGGATGGTTCTGGGAACTGGTATCCGCCTGGGGATGGAAAATTCTGATGGTCATTGGGATGGTCTTAGCCATTCTTTTCCTGTTCTGTCTGTGCGTGCAGTGTGCTCCTGCAATATGTGGCCTCTGTGTCACATCATGTGTAAGGAAGCCTGTATCAAGAGACGAACTAAGTACTAGAATGATGTTACAGCAACATCTCAATCAGACCCTCCAGCATTTCACGATTTCGCGATTCACTAAAAAATTGCGAAATCGGCTGATTAGCGCGACGGACGCGATATTTGCATTTTGAGTCGCGAAAAAGGTCTCCCAGAAGAAAGGAAAAACATATGGCTTCTAAGTGGTTGCACGTGCACACGTAACTACGTGCAGCCGTGCAGCCATAAAATAGCTTGGTTTAGGCATCTCTGTATTCCGTACTTCAAGGCACTCCGTCACATTCTCGGTCCAATTTCTCCCAAAGCTGTAAAACGGCAGACTCGTCTCCAGTGCAGGCGTGTTCTCACCCTGGCGTTATTAGCCTGGGTTTTCCCCGGGGCTTTTCAAATTATAGTACGTGTTTGGGCACGGCAACCCCTGCTTATAGAGGCAGTTCCATCCATGAACAGTTTTTGTAAAGCATAATTCCTCCTCTTATTTACAGCGCTTAGAAACAGCAGTGGTGCCATAAATAGCGCTATATGGAAGTAATAGCTGGGAATGTGTTTCCTTCCCCTTATGCCGTCCTTTCTGTGATTGGGGTCATGTAACTCTGTTCTTACTCTCTGACCCCCGGCTGCTGCTCTGGCTACACGCTCCTTTATCAAACCTGTTTTCAGAATGTGCCTTGTTCTCCCCATTCGAGAGATGCCAACGCATCTCTACTAATTTTGACATACATTTAATTTATAAAGCACTAAACAAAAGTGGCATTGTGAGGTGTGGGCAGAGAGGTCAGTGGCGGCTGATTGCTGGCAGATGAGGGGTATGCGCGTGGGCAACCGTCTTTCACACTTCCTCTACATTAAATTAGAGACACTTTACAGCAAGACGTGAGCATCTGAATACACAGATAATTCTAAAAGAGCCGAGGTCTTGCAGAGAAACTGGAATGTGATTGTCATGTCCTCTTTTTGTATTGAGGAACGGTAGTTTTGTGGCCAAATCATGTTGGATGTTGCACAATATAGAGACTGCCCATGTATGTTTTAAACGTAATTATTTTTTGAATAATTTTTATCTTAACTGAGTGAGTTTTAATTGATGATGATGGTGGTATTTCAGCTTCTGAAGAGCTGTCTGTTTCTATGTGCCAAAAATAAATTAAATAAATTCTGCACATTGCCTGCACAGGGGTTGTGGTGTCTTAGTCAGCCTGGCCCTGGACAAACTAGTACCAAATTCCTCCAAACGAGGTCTGGCTGACATGCCCCAGGGCGTGTGTGCCCTCAAACAAGCAGAAGCCCAAAAAGGTCTAATCGTGCTGAAGAATTTAAAGGTCTGGCTGCTTCACTTGTCTGCTACCAAATGTAATGTGAATTCGGCTGATTTCCAGCTCCCCAAACCACCAAGCTGAATATTGTGTGCTAGCACAATGTGCCAGGCGCGCAACACCCATTGGGCCCACGGGGCTTCAGCCCCCTACCCCCCGTCGTGTGTGTCAGCCCAGCGGAGACAGCTTCACGGGCTGGCGACTGTCTAATTGCAGCCGCACCCGAGTACTTAACAGGTCTTTAAAAGACCATTTACTTGCAAATTAGGGTTTTGTTGTCTGTTCACCCCTTCTTAAAGCCACTCTGTCCGTGGTTGGAAGAATTAGCCACCCCCGAAACATTTTCCAGCCCCCCCACCCCGAAATATGGCTATAGTAGCCCGGCCGGCATAGAATAATAGTAGTTTATGCTATCAAAGAGATATAATGCTCTGCACTGTATACACTATTTATATTCAACAATACATGTATGATCAACTTTTGCACCACAAGAGGAGGGGCTTGGGTTTTGGGTCCCCGGCAGGGGTGCACACATGGGTGCTAAAACATTCCAGGGAGAAATAGTGCCCCCTCTCACGAGGTTAAGATTAGAGCTGTGCTTCTGTAGAGTTGCAGCCACTTTGAACATGCCTATTTCAAAGTGGAATACTCTGAACATGCCTATTTCAAAGTGGAATACTCTGAACATGCCTATTTCAAAGTGGAATACTCTGCTACAATAGTTTCCATTGATCTAAGGCTGAAAAAGAATTATTCCGAGTAAACTAAAGTGCCGCAATAATGCCGCAAAATTTCAATTTTTATGCCGCTAAATGTAAATTTTTGTGCCGCTAAATTTCCAAGTCAATGCCGCAATATTCTGGGGGGTCTGCTCAATGACTTTAGGAATATAGATCTGGACTCAGATTAGCATGAGGATAGATTAATTGCCTATGTAAGGGCAAAAGGAGGGTTTGTGGTTCTGAAAATTCTGAACTCGTGTAATAATTCTGGACTCGAGAATAAAACTTTATCGTAACATGATGAATTTAGTATCAAAAGACCGAGAATGGCGAGTACACCATGTACAAGCATTTTCAGCATATTCGAGTGACGATTTCACTTCGAAATTGTCATTTTCGTTCTGAACCCTTGGCTTCCATTTTATGTATGGCAGCTATTTTGTGAGTTGCCCTTTACATAGGCTTTAATCCAGCTAAATTCGATCCCAAAGGACACGTACACCTTAATTGACTTTCCTTTGACCTGTGCAAGTTGGAACCATTGCCCCAGGCTGAACCTGTTAGGTCAGTTCCTCTCCAGTGGCCGAACAAGATAACATCAAGGCTCAACAAGCCATAAAACCTTCTTATCACACACACACCCTGCCGAATCTTGCTCACATCTTTTCCTGCTCATTTCTCTCACTTGCTTTATGATGGGGAGGTGCCCGTTTCTATTAGGGGTCCACTGATATCTGATGGAAATACCGGACCTTGCCGGGTAATTTATTTTGGGCTGGACGAAGTGAAATATGGACATGTCACCATGACTCTGCTTTTCCCATTGTAACGAAAAATGTTAATAGTATACTGTAAATGTAAGAATGTTTGCCTGAAGCTGAATATTTTGTATAAAAAGAGAAGCCTGGTTTTGTGAATTCGAGCAGTCTCCTGAGAATATACATCCTGTGTGTTGTACTTCTAGGACGCTTGTTACCTTGGTTGCAGCCAATAAAATCGATCCTTGACTTCACCTAGAAGACTCTGAGTTTCTGTGGTCTGAATCAGGAAAGAACCCGAGGTCTCTGGGTGTACCCTGGCACTGCTGGGTTACCGGTTCTTAAAAACCCAGTACCTCAGTTTGGCGCCCAACGTGGGGCGATACCAGTGGTACCAGTCAGCCAGAGGTTCGTGAGGAGCTTCGTGTGAAAATTCTGGAGGACGGCCAACCACTTCATCGACCCCTGCATGTCGACGTGGTCCGAAGGTCTTTGCTGCGAGGTTCCCCGCTTCCCAACGGCTACAGAGGACTGCTGCCCTGGCTATCGCCCTGATTTGGACCCTTGAAGTTTGGTAGAGCGAAACACTAAGACGAGTCTTCTGGTGACGTCATCGATATTTCAGTTAAGTATAAGTGGAGCATCTCCCAGTCCTTAGTTGGTTTTGATTTGGAACTTGCAAGTGCCAAAGCCGAAGGACTCATGTATTCACGAGAAATATCGTAATCGATAATCCTTTGAAGTTTGGAGCTAGACTAGAGAGCGAAGATGCCTGGTCTTAGACTTGGAAATTTGTTTTGTCTTGGTTGTAATAATAGGGACTCCCGATTGGAGGACTCATGTCCGGTTCCTCCGGTTGGAACTCCAACTTACGAGTTATATGTGAAACATGGGGTAGGCCCCATCACATACAATGAAGTGTGGATCAAATACACCAGAAAAGATGGTGTTTTAAAATGGCCCCAATATGGTAGCTTTGATACCGAAATCTTAGATAACCTCGAAAGTTAAACTCTTTAAAAAGAAAGCCCGGCCGGCGATGTTTGACTCTTTCCGCCTATGGCGTAAGGAAGCCAAACAGAAGGAAATTAAATTAGCAAAGAAAAATAAGAGAGAAGGGGGAATTTCGATAATGCCAGCTGCTATGCAGTTTAAAGACAATGAAGAAGAACAGATGAGTGAGCAGTTGCACAGGCAACGTAAAATGGTAATAGATCAATGCTATCCAGTTTTGCCACCTCCTCAGCAAGATGCAGCAAAAGGGCTTGAAAAAGATCCCTTAATGTCGCATTTATTAAATTCGCCACCCCCCTATGCTCAAAATGCCACGGCTCCTCCGCAACCTTTAGTTGTGCAACCTGTGCCTCCTGTTCCTCCACAGCACCCACCAGCTGTTCTTCAGCTGGCTCCTTCTCTTTCGGTGCAGCCTCCTCCAGGCCCACCGACCACATCTGCTTCACCTGTGCTTTCTACGATTTTGCCTAGTGCACCTTCTACTTCTCCTAATGCTCCCTCTACGATTTTGCCTAGTGCTCCTTCTATTTCTCCTGATGCTTCCTCTGCTATTGTCTCTGCCCCTGCCTTGTCTCACCCTGTTTTTCCGCCCGTTCTCCCGTCAGTTTCTCCTTCCGTTCGACAGAGAATGGCCAACACTGTTACTAATATTTTCTCACCTCTTTTCGGGTCGCCTACTACGACCCCTAACATGGGACGAAGACAGTTGCGAAGTCAACTGCCTGACTATCAAGAGAGAGATTAACTGAATCGTTTAGCGCATAAATGGGTTATGGACACTGTAAAGTATGATGTAGAGTCTGTCATGGAAGTCTTCCGTCAATGGGAAGCACCGACGCAGAGATACGTTTTTGAACAAATGTGTGTTTTTCTCTGTGAGGATTTGGAAGACAATGATCTGGAATACAACCCACAAGAGTTGTGTCGTGTGCGGTTCAATTTCGCAGAGGGCATGATTGTAGGTCGCGATGTCAAGAGAGCGGTTGAGATATTGTTGTCATATCGGAGTAAGGGAGGCCCTTCTCAGTCGCTATTTGAGCATGGTAGGAAAAAGGCATGACAGTACCCCATGAGAGAGGTTCCCCCACAATGGAGAGAGGGTGATGCAAATGCCAACCCACCTATTCAGCCTCATTTCCAGCGGGTATGGGTACATGTCCCGTGGAGGCGAGCTGAAGTTTTAGCCCTTAAACAGACATTACCTGATCCCCGTAAAAATCCTGCAGGGTATTACAAAGAGTTGTCACAGACTGCAGGGTCATGTATCATGAATTTAGCCGATATCGACATGTTATTTGGGAAAGTTGTTCCACAGCCTTTATGGGGTAAGATTCGTCATACAGATCATGATCAGGAGTTAGGTGACTCATGGGCTAATTTTGCTGCTGCAGATGCCCGACAAGTTGGCGGTGCTAAACCTGAGCCTTTAGTAGCTGAACTTCCTGGTAGAATAATTGATTACATGAAAACGATAATGCCTGCAGTACGTGTGAATTGGGATAAGTTGTCTGCATGTAAGCAGAAGAAAGATGAAACAGTGTCAGATTTCTTCACCAGGTTTGTATTTTGTCGACCACAGTGGTCAAGATATGAGCACAGAAGGTGGTCAGCGTTTGTTCGTCGATAAATTCGTGCACAATCTGCTTCCCGAGTTATGTAAAAAGTTAAAAGATTCAGAGAGTTCTTGGGCAGTTTCCTCCTCAGCACAGATATTGGCTACTGCACAATATTACAAAAATAGAGACAAAGACGAGAAAGATAGAGCAGAAAAGAAAACTAAGGAGCTGAAGACGAAGGTTTTGTTGCAACAAGCATATCCGCCACGTGGTGGTGGTGGCCAGAATAGTGGTGGTCAAAATAATAGTGGTCAGAGTGACTATCGAAATAATTATCAGCAGCCTCAACAGTATCAGAGGAACTCGCAAAGAGTCGAGTATACTCAGCCACGTGTCCCTGTAGGCCCTAATCAGTGTTCATATTGCAAGGAAGAGGGTCATTTCAAGTATAGTTGTCCTATTTTATTACAGCATGCAAATGGTGCTTCTGGTGTAAGAGGTAGAGGTGTTCAGCAA
Organism: Lissotriton helveticus; assembly: GCF_964261635.1. Lineage (NCBI taxonomy): Eukaryota > Metazoa > Chordata > Amphibia > Caudata > Salamandridae > Lissotriton > Lissotriton helveticus. The sequence goes on along the minus strand of NC_136067.1, from coordinate 923,011,826 downwards.
GCGTCTAGAGGTAGAGGACGTGGAAATGTCCCCCAGAACACAGAGTCTCTTCCACCTCCAAATTCGATGAATAGGTTTGATCAGCAGAATAACGCATCTGGTAGGACAGCGCAGTATTATGCGGATGATTACTATGCAGAAGATGAGCATTGGGAAGGTAATGATTGCTAGGACAGCCATAGACAAAGAGAGGGAGTTGTTTCAGTTCCAGTAGATCAGAGTGGACCTTACGTTGAGGTGATTACATCAGGTGTGTCGGAGCCTTTTCTGTTGGATACTGGTGCTACAAAGAGTTCTATTATGCACTCCAAACTCCCTGGCGCACCTTTGTCTGGCGAAATGAATGTTTCTGTAGGTTTTTCTGGCGCCCCAGTTAGAAATCCGATTTCTGACCCTTTGTCTCTTTCTGTTGGACCTTGTGAATTCGAAGCACCCCTTATTCTAACAACAGGTTGTGGTGAAAACTTGCTAGGATTAGATTTGCTGAAAAGATTGTATGCGACTTTGTACTGTTCTCCTTCTGGAGTACAACTTACACTGGGTAAGAAAGTGGTTTCTCCAATGTATTTGTCGAGAGACAAACTTCCAACAGAATTGTCATCTCTCCCTAATATTCTTTGGGCTACTGGTCCTAATGATGTAGGCCTTTTAGAAATACCACCATATGTTGTAACATTGAAAGCCAATGTTAAAATGCCACGAATTCCCCAATATAGAATCTCTAGTGAAGGGGAAAAAGCTTTACTAGCGATCGTTTACGATCTAATTGAAAAAGATGTGATTGAAGAGACAAGAGGCAACGTTTGCAATAGCCCTGTTCTGCCTGTTTTAAAACGAGTTGATCCCTCTCTGCCACCTGTGTACAGATTTGTGATTGATCTTAGAGAGGTCAATAAAATAGTTGTGCCACAATTTCCAGTTGTCCCCGACATTACTACATTATTGACTATGATTCCAGCTTCTGCCACTTGGTTTTCGGTGATTGACTTGAAGAATGCTTTCTTCAGCATCCCGATTGCTGAGGAGAGCAGGGATATTTTTTCCTTCAGTTTAGGAGGACGAAGTTTCCGCTTTAAACGCGCTCCTCAGGGTTACTGTGAAAGTCCATCAATATATAGTCAAGCTTTAAAAACACAGCTTGACACGATTGTTTTACCTGAAGGTGCTACCCTTATTCAGTATGTGGATGACTTGCTCATTGCTGCAGATACTGAGGAAATCTGTAAAGAAGCCACACTGTCATTGTTGCATCATTTGTGTGATTTGCACCACAAAGTGTCTCTCTCAAAACTGCAATATTGCCGACAAGAGGTGACCTACTTAGGTCACCTCTTATCGAAGGAGGGAAGGAAACTGACCCCAGAAAGAATTCAGGCAATAGCGAAATTGAGTGTGCCAAAAACACAGAGAGAAGTGCGTGCTTTCTTGGGCATTACATCGTACTGTAGACAATGGATACCAAATTTTTCGTTATTAGCCAAACCTTTGGTGGCATTAACGTGTAAAGATACACCCAATCCCATTCCTTGGTCTGAAGAGTGTCAGAAAAGTTTTTCTGAATAGCACACAGCATTATGTTCGGCTCCTGTGTTAGGTACCCCCAACTACAGTAAGCCCTTTACATTGTATGTCCATGAGAAGGAAGGTTGTGCATTGTCAGTTTTGACTCAGTTGTTTGGGGACAAACAGCGTCCATGTGCATATTTTTCGTCGACTTTGGATCCAGTAGCTAGAGCGTTGCCAAGTTGTTTAAGAGCCACAGCGGCAGCAGCTGTTTCTATTCGACAGTCTGCTGGTCTGGTAATGAACAATACACTAGTCGTGATGGTCCCACATGCAGTAGAAACGTTGTTAAATAGAACCAAGACACAGCACTTAACTAGTGCTCGATTGTCAGGTTACGAACTAACATTGTTAGCGAGTCATGTGCACATAAAAAGATGTAACACATTAAACCCAGCTACGTTGTTACCAATTGTAGAGGAATTAGATGCTTTAGAACAGCATGATTGTTTTCTTAGAACAGAAGAAGAAACGAAAGGGAGAATAGATCTTAGGGACACTCCTCTCGCTGAATGTGATGGTACCTTATGGGTGGATGATTCATGCTTCAAGCTTCCGAATGGTGACACGACTGCAGCATATGCTGTCACGACTTTGCATACAATTGTTGAAGCTGCACGTATTCCACATAATTCAGCTCAAGCAGCAGAATTGATCGCACGTACGAGAGCATGTGTGTTGTCTAAAGGAATGAAAGTGACTATCTATACCGATAGCCAGTATGCATTTGGTGTGGCTCACAGTTTTGGGCGATTATGGAGAGAACGTGGGTTCCTGACTTCGCATGGAGCTAAGATTCAGCATGGTCAGTTGGTGAATGAGCTTCTCGAATCACTGACCGTGCCTCTGCAAGTGGCGATTGTGAAATGTAGTGCTCACAAGAAGGTGACTGATGATGTTGGTCGTGGGAATGCATTTGCTGATGAAATCGCGAAAGAGACTGCAAGGAATGTGATGAGCCGAATGTATGTTGCAGGCCCTGCAAGATGGGTTGGTGATGTTGGAATGTGTGAAGACACGATAGAGAGTGTGAAGTCCATTCAAGCTGAGGCCACAGAGAAAGAGTTGAGCACGTGGAGAGAAAGTACGGGTAGAATGGATGCAAATGGTTGTTGGGTTGAATTGTCAGAGCATCAGAGATGGTTGTTACCCGATGCATATGTGCTTGCAGTGGTTACAATGGCTCATGGAATGGCTCATATCAGTGTGAAAGGGATTTGCAAGTTGTTGGCTCCAGTATGGCAGAATTCAGGGATTCCCAAGTGTGCAGAGAATGTCGTCAAGAATTGCATGGTGTGTCTGAAACACAATCCTGGTAGGGAAACCCCAACTCCAGCTGGTCATTTTGCACCTCCTAGGTACCCGTTCGAGGTTTTGCAGCTAGATTTCATTCACATGGAGAGGTGCAACAATTTAAAATACGTACTCGTTGTTGTTTGTGCCTTCTCAAGATGGATGGAAGCATATCCCCTAAAAGACAACACTGCCTTATCCACAGCTAAAGCCCTTGTGAAAGAGTACTTCCCCAGGTTTGGAATGCCTAGAATGGTCTGGAGTGATAACGGAAGTGAATTTGTGGGTCGTGTGATGAAGAGAGTGTGTGAAGGGCTAGGTATCCAGCAGAAGTTCCACGCTGCAAATCACCCCCAATCAGCTGGATTAGTAGAATGCTACAACGGCACTTTAAAACTTAAATTGGCCAAAATTCAAGCGAGCACGGGTCTTAAATGGCCTGATGCTCTACCCTTAGCACTCCTGTCCACCAGAATGACTGTGCATTCACGAGTGAAACTTAGCCCCTACGAAATTGTTTTTGCCGCCCAGCCAACATATGGGGAGAGCCTAGACCCACTAAATTCAGTGAGATTGAACACCCTGTTTTGCTTGATTATCTGTATGAATTGACGGCTAAATTGCGTGTTTTGCATCAACAGGTTCACGACACCCTGCCTCCGGTCTCTGAGACTCCAGGACATCGGATCGACCCTGGATCCTGGGTGTTGGTCAAGAACTTCCAGAGAACGAAGAACGACCAGCCCAGGTGGACCGGACCGCACCTCGTCCTTCTTTCCACAAGACCAGCAGTCCGAGTGGAGGGGAAGGCCAACTGGATCCACGGGGTCCAATGTAAAAGGATTCCTTTACCTCTGCCTTATGACCAGTGGGTCCAGAAGGGTGTCGCTGACTCAGAAACAAACACCGTGCCACGTTTCCTACCTTTCAGTGATGCACGTTTAAAAGGAACTAACTCTGAACGTGAAAGTGAGGACATTTTGCAAGAAGCTGTGCCACCATCAAAGCAATTGAACACTTTGGAGCCAGAACTTTTGTTCCAGGATCAGGCAGTACCGGGAAAGAAACGCTATAATTTGAGGCCGAGACCTATGGACTAATAAAAATCTTTTTTTCCCTTCAAGTGCTATTTTTGAAAGTGCAGCTCTCCCATCTGAAAACTTGCTTATTTTTGTTTTTTGAACCGCCATCCGGGTTCCGCTGCTAGGGCCGCGATTGCTTAAAGTCTTTGGGGTGCGGCTGACGACGTTAGGTCGGCAGTTCTGGTTGGTCTAAGGGAGTTGCCCTGGACTGACAGAGGCATTTCTTAGCAGAATTAACCTCCCGTCGCGGGCAGCACTTTAGAGAGGATGGAGTTTCCCGAGATGGAGAGACCTGCCAAAAGAGTGAACTTTAAAACAAGGATCTGTAAAACCATGACAAGGAAAAGCCTTTTGATATTGTGCATTTGTATGTTATTCAGTGTGATGATATTTTTAATAAGTTATGTTTTGTTCTCTTTTCGTGTAACCTTTGCACCCACTGCATCGCCCATACCTCCTCCTACTGTTTCCTCTCACTCTTTTCAACCCCTTCCTGAACACGAATCAGCTAGGAGATTAGAGTTTATTAATAACTCCTTTGTTCAGCTCTTGCACCAACACCAACTAGTAATGAACACAACTAACTGTTGGGTGTGTGGTCTTATGCCTCACACAACGGATAAAGGTATCCCTTATCTGGTCCTGCCATTCAGTCACAATGGTTCTGTGTGGGCATACAGGACAATGTTCATATATGCACACGAAATCTACCCCCTACGTTCTGTAACAGACAATCCTAGAAATAGTGCTCTAGTTAAGGGTATAGTAGACATGATTAAGGGAGGTATTTCTTATGAGACTATCCGAGAGATGAGACACTAGTATACATAGGATGGAACTTAACCGGATATGGAGCTACTCTGAGTGAGAAACAGCAAGCTAAGAGATCTTCCCCGATTTGGATTGTACCCCATAAGGGTCACCTATGTCTGCAAGGTAATGGCACGAATCCCAGAGCTCAGTTAGGGAAGAGTATCTGCACTAAAACGTATGTTTTTGCAGCCCAGACTTCCCCTTCGTTTTTAGCAGCTAAGGGTACCTATTTCATCTGCCATGATAGAGCCTATACATGGTTGCCCCCTGACTTTTCGGGCTCATGTTTTGTTTCATTCCTGTTGCCTCCCACCTACACAGCAGCGGCAGATTACCACAAGACAAGGGTAGTTAGAGGTGTCTTGAGCAAAGAAGACACTGCAGGTCAAGAATTTGGGGACTTTGCAAAGGGTTTTCTGCCGTTCTGGGGATCCATGGCTAACAGCAGGAACATAAGGCAATTGACAAGGGTGGTTGAATCCACCGTGATTGAAACTGCTGGTGCCCTTAGCAACTTGACTGCTGAGCTCCAGTCGGATCAACTTATGACCCTTCAGAACAGGGTCGCATTAGATGTCATACTTGCAGACCGAGGTGGGGTATGTAGATTGATCCAATCGAGTTGCTGTGTTTTCATTCCAGATAACGCTCCAACAGTGTACCAGGCCATCTCTAAACTGCATAAGATTTCCGAATCCATTCATGTAGATAAAGGAGATTGGTCGTTGATGGGATGGTTCTGGGAACTGGTATCCGCCTGGGGATGGAAAATTCTGATGGTCATTGGGATGGTCTTAGCCATTCTTTTCCTGTTCTGTCTGTGCGTGCAGTGTGCTCCTGCAATATGTGGCCTCTGTGTCACATCATGTGTAAGGAAGCCTGTATCAAGAGACGAACTAAGTACTAGAATGATGTTACAGCAACATCTCAATCAGACCCTCCAGCATTTCACGATTTCGCGATTCACTAAAAAATTGCAAAATCGGCTGATTAGCGCGACGGACGCGATATTTGCATTTTGAGTCGCGAAAAAGGTCTCCCAGAAGAAAGGAAAAACATATGGCTTCTAAGTGGTTGCACGTGCACACGTAACTACGTGCAGCCGTGCAGCCATAAAATAGCTTGGTTTAGGCATCTCTGTATTCCGTACTTCAAGGCACTCCGTCACATTCTCGGTCCAATTTCTCCCAAAGCTGTAAAACGGCAGACTCGTCTCCAGTGCAGGCGTGTTCTCACCCTGGCGTTATTAGCCTGGGTTTTCCCCGGGGCTTTTCAAATTATAGTACGTGTTTGGGCACGGCAACCCCTGCTTATAGAGGCAGTTCCATCCATGAACAGTTTTTGTAAAGCATAATTCCTCCTCTTATTTACAGCGCTTAGAAACAGCAGTGGTGCCATAAATAGCGCTATATGGAAGTAATAGCTGGGAATGTGTTTCCTTCCCCTTATGCCGTCCTTTCTGTGATTGGGGTCATGTAACTCTGTTCTTACTCTCTGACCCCCGGCTGCTGCTCTGGCTACACGCTCCTTTATCAAACCTGTTTTCAGAATGTGCCTTGTTTTCCCCATTCGAGAGATGCCAACGCATCTCTACTAATTTTGACATACATTTAATTTATAAAGCACTAAACAAAAGTGGCATTGTGAGGTGTGGGCAGAGAGGTCAGTGGCGGCTGATTGCTGGCAGATGAGGGGTATGCGCGTGGGCAACCGTCTTTCACACTTCCTCTACATTAAATTAGAGACACTTTACAGCAAGACGTGAGCATCTGAATACACAGATAATTCTAAAAGAGCCGAGGTCTTGCAGAGAAACTGGAATGTGATTGTCATGTCCTCTTTTTGTATTGAGGAACGGTAGTTTTGTGGCCAAATCATGTTGGATGTTGCACAATATAGAGACTGCCCATGTATGTTTTAAACGTAATTATTTTTTAAATAATTTTGATCTTAACTGAGTGAGTTTTAATTGATGATGATGGTGGTATTTCAGCTTCTGAAGAGCTGTCTGTTTCTATGTGCCAAAAATAAATTAAATAAATTCTGCACATTGCCTGCACAGGGGTTGTGGTGTCTTAGTCAGCCTGGCCCTGGACAAACTAGTACCAAATTCCTCCAAACGAGGTCTGGCTGACATGCCCCAGGGCGTGTGTGCCCTCAAACAAGCAGAAGCCCAAAAAGGTCTAATCGTGCTGAAGAATTTAAAGGTCTGGCTGCTTCACTTGTCTGCTACCAAATGTAATGTGAATTCGGCTGATTTCCAGCTCCCCAAACCACCAAGCTGAATATTGTGTGCTAGCACAATGTGCCAGGCGCGCAACACCCATTGGGCCCACGGGGCTTCAGCCCCCTACCCCCCGTCGTGTGTGTCAGCCCAGCGGAGACAGCTTCACGGGCTGGCGACTGTCTAATTGCAGCCGCACCCGAGTACTTAACAGGTCTTTAAAAGACCATTTACTTGCAAATTAGGGTTTTGTTGTCTGTTCACCCCTTCTTAAAGCCACTCTGTCCGTGGTTGGAAGAATTAGCCACCCCCCGAAACATTTTCCAGCCCCCCCACCCCGAAATATGGCTATAGTAGCCCGGCCGGCATAGAATAATAGTAGTTTATGCTATCAAAGAGATATAATGCTCTGCACTGTATACACTATTTATATCCATAATACATGTATGATCAACTTTTGCACCACAAGAGGAGGGGCTTGGGTTTTGGGTCCCCGGCAGGGGTGCACACATGGGTGCTAAAACATTCCAGGGAGAAATAGTGCCCCCTCTCACGAGGTTAAGATTAGAGCTGTGCTTCTGTAGAGTTGCAGCCACTTTGAACATGCCTATTTCAAAGTGGAATACTCTGAACATGCCTATTTCAAAGTGGAATACTCTGAACATGCCTATTTCAAAGTGGAATACTCTGAACATGCCTATTTCAAAGTGGAATACTCTGAACATGCCTATTTCAAAGTGGAATACTCTGCTACAATAGTTTCCATTGATCTAAGGCTGAAAAAGAATTATTCCGAGTAAACTAAAGTGCCGCAATAATGCCGCAAAATTTCAATTTTTATGCCGCTAAATGTAAATTTTTGTGCCGCTAAATTTCCAAGTCAATGCCGCAATATTCTGGGGGGTCTGCTCAATGACTTTAGGAAAATAGATCTGGTCTCAGATTAGCATGAGGATAGATTAATTGCCTATGTAAGGGCAAAAGGAGGGTTTGTGGTTCTGAAAATTCTGAACTCGTGTAATAATTCTGGACTCGAGAATAAAACTTTATCGTAACATGATGAATTTAGTATCAAAAGACCGAGAATGGCGAGTACACCATGTACAAGCATTTTCAGCATATTCGAGTGACGATTTCACTTCGAAATTGTCATTTTCGTTCTGAACCCTTGGCTTCCATTTTATGTATGGCAGCTATTTTGTGAGTTGCCCTTTACATAGGCTTTAATCCAGCTAAATTCGATCCCAAAGGACACGTACACCTTAATTGACTTTCCTTTGACCTGTGCAAGTTGGAACCATTGCCCCAGGCCGAACCTGTTAGGTCAGTTCCTCTCCAGTGGCCGAACAAGATAACATCAAGGCTCAACAAGCCATAAAACCTTCTTATCACACACACACCCTGCCGAATCTTGCTCACATCTTTTCCTGCTCATTTCTCTCACTTGCTTTATGATGGGGAGGTGCCCGTTTCTATTAGGGGTCCACTGATGGAAATACCGGACCTTGCCGGGTAATTTATTTTGGGCTGGACGAAGTGAAATATGGACATGTCACCATGACTCTGCTTTTCCCATTGTAACGAAAAATTTTAATAGTATACTGTAAATTTAAGAATGTTTGCCTGAAGCTGAATATTTTGTATAAAAAGAGAAGCCTGGTTTTGTGAATTCGAGCAGTCTCCTGAGAATATACATCCCGTGTGTTGTACTTCTAGGACGCTTGTTACCTTGGTTGCAGCCAATAAAATCGATCCTTGACTTCACCTAGAAGACTCTGAGTTTCTGTGGTCTGAATCAGGAAAGAACCCGAGGTTTCTGGGTGTTCCCTGGCACCGCTGGGTTACCGGTTTGGTACCGGTTCTTAAAAACCCAGTACCTCATGAGTGAGTAGTTTATCCTGTCAAAGGTTTTTAGAACAAACAGAACTACAAATCCCAGAATGCAATGGAAAAACTAGTGGACTGAATGTGCTACTCACTGGCAGCAGCAGCCATCATAAACAAAGGGTGATGGGGTGGGGGAGTTGCGTGTACCTTTTGCCACCGGCCGTCTCCAGTGTCGCGTCTTGTCGCGCCGCCTCTCCTCTTCCTGGTCCCAGCAACCCCTAGGAGCCAGACTCCCACCCAGTCCCCATGCTGAGGATCAGTGCAGGGATTGGTCTGAGCAGGCAGGAAAGATGCCCTGCTCAGACCAGGAAGTCTGTGGGGTTCCACCAGCCCGGCTGCTCAATGCAGCCAGGCTGGAGAAAACCTAATTGCGTATGTGTGTTTTGGTCGGCCTGAGACGGCTGGCAAAAACACAAATCTTCACTTAGGGACTGGAGTGCATGTAGCACTCCTCTCCCCCTCCCATGGCTAGGCCCCGCCCCTCCCAACACCGCAGGCTAAGAGCCGGCAAATTCAAAATAAAACGATGCAAGAACATTGCTCCATTTTACATTTGCTGGCTCTGAGCCAGGCAGTCGGGCAACGCTCCTCCGCCATTGTGGAGGAGCCGCCACTACTCACCAGAACTGGGAAAGATTGAGAGCTCTGTTTGCTGCCAAGTGCAAGTGCATAGTCTGCTCATTTACACTAAAACACCCAAATTAAATGTCATCTACTTTGAAAATCTGTGATAAAATGGGATTATTTTATGGCTTTTTGTACCAGAATATATGGGGATGATATTAGATTACCAAACTCACTGCCATGTACAATGTCTGATTCAATTAAAATATTACTAAGGTCGCTGTTTGTCTTCCTCGATTAATAGACCATTCGAAATAGTAAGTGTAAATTGTTTACCTTTTCATTCCGTTTGACACCTTGTCTTCCAGTCACTGGCATCCTTAGCTGTGCACCACATGCTGCTCCGTTAGCTATTAAATCTGTTTATCCGAGAACTGATTCTATATCGAGACAGCTGCACTTATGCTTGTGTTGAAAATGTCAACTAATTGTGGAGCCGGTTGTGAAGTGAGCCGCTGAGAGATGCACCCTGTGATATCCGTAAGGAAATTGGCTCCGTTGTTTTTTCAAAGACTCGTTCTCTTTGAACAAACTTCACATGTTTTCTTCAAACACGATTACAACGTCAATATGGGGCAATTGATTCCAAATTTCGAATTTCGCCCAGGTTTGTGCCCTAATTAGCTCTATCCAACTGTGCTATTTGCTGGTGGAACTGAATCCATTTCAACATTGGGCACATTTTTGAACGGTTGACACATGGAGGTAAACAAACAATAGGATTCAGCCACAAAATTACATAGGCTCACCTTAATGCCAAAGTTTGTCCTGAGTAGTACTTCGCTTTGTAATTAAAGTAGTAATCTCTGTATTGTATTGTGACATTTTTATAGCGCCTACTAGCTCTATGTGGGGCACTGAAGCGCATGCCTACATGGATAGCACACTACACCGGGTAGGGTGTGTGGATGGAATGGTGTTGTCTTTGTTTTGATCCTGTGTGGGAAGTGTTTGCATGTCATACGTGAGGACCTTTAGGTGCGGTTATCAAGTTATATGACACAGCACGGGGAAGTGTGACAGACAGGTGCTCAGTTTATAGTTTTTAGTAAGCTGGCAGCTTTGAGCATCTCTGAGGGTCCCTTTATTGTATTTCTTACTATTCATGGTCCATTTGGCTGCCTATTGCTCTGGGTTGTCTGTTCAGAGATATTTTTTTTTTAAAGTTTAAGGGCATGTTTATCAGAGTTGCTTCACCCTTCCACCTCGCAACAGGGCGCAAGAGTGACGCAACTACTAAGTTAGATGTATCAAGCCACACAAGGTCACCTTGTATGGCCCTGACTAGCTTAATAAATCTGGAGTAACGCAGCGCAAATTGCTGCGTTGCGTTACTCTGTCCCTTGGACCTGGGTGGAGGGTGGATGTTCCCATGCATCAACCAATGGATTTTGACACAGTCCCGTATTTATGGTAGACCTAGAAATGAGTCAAACTGCTGCGCCTTTCTGGGTGAGGCGTAATGAGGAGAAATATCTGTATTTCTCTTACCTTTTTCCTCTTTCTTTGTGTGCTGCAGAAAGAGTAAAATGGCTCAGGGAATTGATTTTCAACGCAGGCACATTTGCACTATGGTGCATGGGTGCCTGCATTGGCGCTAGCCAACACATTGTGCACCAGCGCAAGGAAAAGGCAGGAATGTGCTGTATAATGATAAATACAGCACATTCCTGCTTTTCCCCTTTCATGCAGCGCAGCAAGGTGGCTTGCTGCATTCAGTGAACTCTTGATAAATTTGCCCCTAAGTGTATGGTCATGAGCAGGCATAAGTTGGAGGAAGACATGGATCAGAGATCTGCTGGGATCTACTTTGCTACATTCATTCTCTATCTGATCGCCATGGGGAGATGTCAAAAGGCGGTTACAGCATGTAACTAGTTGGGGCTTCCTGTGGTGAACTAAATTGAAGCCCTCTGCTGGCCAGCGCCATGTGACAGATCTCTTCAGTTATTCCATGCATGTTCAGTTTGTGATGGGTGGCTTATTGCTGTGGACTGCCTCAGTACTGTGTGATTATTTGTTTTGCCTATGTGAGTGTGAGAGTGTCAAGAAGTACAAAGAAATAATTATGCAGTAGGCAACAGTACTGGGTGATGGACATGGCATAGCTTTTTTTTGTCTCAGTGTGAGAGTGTCAAGCAGTGCAAAGAAATAATTATGCAGACTTTATGAACTGTAATCGGTGCCCAATATCTGAGTATTATGGGGCAGATTTATGATGACTGGTGCATCCCCAGGGATGCGCCAGTCATCCTGCGCCGCTGCTCCGCCACCCATGGTGCGCCGCATTTACAATGCGGCGCACCATGGGGCAAAAACGGCACAGATGCGTGACGCATCTGTGCCGTAAAGGTGGTGCATTGCTGGAGCTGCATCGCAAGCGCTAAGCAGCTCCAGCAAGGCTCGGGGGTGCCCCATCTCCACAATGCTGCGTCAAGACCTACGCCTGCTTCAGGCAGGCGCAGGGTTTTGGCGCAGCATTGTTGTGAAAGTGACTGAGTGAAATCTTATAGATTTCACTCAGCCACTTTTAGGAGGCGTTCCTGCGCAGGAACGCCCCCCCCCTGCGCAGGAACGCCTCCTATGGCGCAGGGCTTTACAACGTGACGCATCTCCTAGATGCGTCACGTTGTAAATAGGGCGCATTGTTTGCGCCACCGTTGCGTCAAATAAAGTGACGCACCGGCGGCGCAAGGCCTTCATAAATCTGCCCCTCTGTTGTTAGTGTGTTGTATATTGTATTGTATTGTAATTGCATTTATATAGTGCTTTATGCCAGTAGCGTCCGTGTTTTGGAAGAGTGGAGGGGAGGGCGGGCGGAGGGGGGCATAGGGGTCGCAAAAAGAGGGGAGCAAAATTTTAAAATATTTTTTTTTTTAAAAGCATTACATTCAGCTGGCTGCAACCCGCATCGCGCGCATCTGCTTCAGGCATAGGCTCCCAGAATGCCCTGCAGACAATCCTGAAGCTGCTCTCACAGGAGAGCAGCTTCAGGATTGGCCTGAGCTCCCTCGATTAGAACTCCTGCTCTCTCCAGCCTTAGCATTACATTCTTGGTTACATTTTTGTCAGCATCCTTTTTTAACTTTAAGGACTTTATAAAATAATTACACGGTTATTTCCCTTTTCCTAAATGTTTCTAAAGTACATTTTAAGCCATTGTTTAATAAGTGTAATGTTAACTTTTTAAATCAATCTCATCATTATCACATGCACAATCAACACTTTCAGGAAATGTAATCAACCCCCGCCCTTTTGGGATTAGCTTGTTTAAAAAGTGAAGCCTTTCAAAGATGCAGCTACTTCTTGCCTCCCTGTCGCCATGGCAACTGATAGATCAGTGGTGCGCGAGTTGTGGTAGCAATGCTGATGCAAATGTAGGGAAAGCTGCCCGGTAACGCGGTAGACAGCACTGTTTAATCAACCAGTGTTGATCAGATATCGGCTCTCACACTGATTAGCTTAGTCAAATCCCACATTCGAAACTGACAGAACAAAAGAAAAAAAACAGACCAATCACTCAGAGAGAACAGATAAGGAAACAAGGTCAGTCTGACGAATGTGCAGCACGATAGCCTTGCATTTGGGTAAAGGTTTCATTCTCTTCGTAAACAATGGGCCCTCAGACCTCAGAACTCGGGGGAACTATCAGGCCCACATATTCCTGCCATAGAAAGACTGTGTTGGCGCACCAGCGACGCCACGAACGTACAAGAAAATCTATCTAAAATATTGATAATTATAAACCTTTCCAAAAAAATAGGGCCATGTGACCTATTTAAGTGAAACCGGCCCACTGTTACTGAACATAAGCAGTACTCGATAACATTTTTAAATATAGACCTTATAGTGGCAGAACGGCTAATGCGTTTCGTACTATAAAAAGCAACACATTTTCTCTAAGAAGAGGATAGGACCAGATGTGGTGATTTTATATAGGAAGAAAATCACCGGCTCTCACACAAATAACCCCTTTTACTGTTCTGTTGATGCTAAGCATTGCGTAACAAAGCATAGGAAAGTCAATGGGGTGTTACATGCCATGTATAGTCGAGATACAGCCTCCAATATAACTTCACCCAGGGTGAGCATGTAAATGGTGTAATTTGCCAGAATGACACATAGGGCCTCATTTATGGATTTTTGCAATAGGGCAGCGCCGCAGGCCTTCCTGTCAGTGTGTCTGCTGCTGAGATCCGGATGTATCATATAGAATAGATCACCGTTTGAATCCCTGTGAGGCCAACTCAAACTTTGTATTCGCCTATAGCCCCGTAAGGAGCAACTCTGAATTAGATAAAGCATTGGCAAAAACAAATGGTAAGTATTCCATGCTAAACTGAATGTTTAACTAGTGCATTTCTCGCATCACTAGGAAACGTCTGCCTTCTAAAATTGCAGGGTTGAAAAGAGAGCCCCTGCGGTGATCAAGAGAACAACGACTCCAATCCCCACTTGGAATGCGTTGGGCAGAGTGGTAGAAAAAGAAGTAAAACTTACAAAAATGCACCCGGTCATATGTATAAACTTAGAACTCTCAGAAACGTGAATGCTGTGCCTAGTTACAGACTTGAGATTGCAAACTGCCAGTTATCAGGCATTTTAGGGTGATAAGCGTAATGCACGCGGGGTGAAGAATGTTTTATATTTTGCTACTCTTTTGCGAGAGCTTGGTCTCTAGAACTGTAAGGTATAATGTTGAAATTTCATAATTGGGGGGTGAAAGAAAAAATAGATTTTGTGTTGAGGAAATTAGATGGTTGTCAATGAGGTACATTCGAAGTGCGATGGTGAAGAGAGGGACCTCTTCATATCTTGCGCGCCCCCCCCCCCCCTAGGTTTCGTTAGGCCACTGGATTTGTTGTTGTGCTCACCTAGTGTAGAAATGTTGACTAACACCGCTATTTTCGCCACTGTATCCACGCAGGTGACGGTATGAGCGTATGGTAAATCTGGGCCGCCTTTCTAATCGATTATATTGTTGATGTGACTTCTTAAAGTGTTTGCTAATGTGATTTTTAGCCTATCTATTGAAGCGGGCAATGGCTCTTTCTTTAAGGTGGGGTCTCATGAGGAGTGCAGCGTAGACCAGCCCGCCGTTTTTACATCACCATTTGTGTAAGAAATAGTGTGCAATCTGAAAGGTAAATTTTGCAGACAATAAAAAGGCTTTAGAACAGAGGTTTTCAAACTTTAGGATGCTGAGACCCCCCTGTCAACATTTTCAGGCGTAAAAATCTCTAAACCTGTAGGCAGGGCTACTGGAATTATGAGGCAGGTGAAGACCAAATTACCCGACAGGCTTGACCAAATTGTGTGAGAAGAATATGTAAATAGTATGTGATGCTGCGTATTTTGTGATAGAATTGCTTCATCATTTTAACATTTTGGAAACACAGTAACACTGAGGAAAGATTTCACCCCATCAGTACCAGTTTATTACCAAAATACAGCAAATTACATCTGAAAGATGTCCAGTTAACGTTTGTGATGGGCCTTCCTCTCCGCATGAATACATGCTGCCACATTAGAAGCTCATCTGACCCTGGCAGGGAGAAGCAGAGGTCCCTTAAAAACCTTGCGATCTTGTTCAGAGTTAAGCAGTTTACCCATGCCGTTTTACTCTCACCCCCTCCCTTCCATCCCTCTCTCCACTCCTAATCCCGAATCCCTCTCTCACTTTGCAGGCCATTTCTTTCACCCCTTTTTACAATTTCTGAACTCTCCCCATTTAACCTCTCACTTCACCGTTAATCACCTTCTGCCATTATGGCTTTTCACTGCCCTCATCTCTAACAGTCTCTCTCATTTATCTCATGGCCTCTATGGCCCCGTCACCTCCTGTGCCCCTCAGCACTTCTCATTCACCTCAAGTCTCTCCAATCAAATTTGTATCTATTTGTATCTTACACCTGTCCAGCCCCCTCATTCATCTTTCATGTCTCCCCTTTGTTCTTCCACACCTTCTTGAACCAACGTCCCTCTCACCTGTTACCTCAGCACCAGTGCTTAATTTGAGCAAGTGGTTTCCGGTGCTCCGCACTGGCACCTGATTGTGCACACTGGCACTTTGACAGTCAGCCACATGGTGGCTCTGTCCGTGTAATTTAGGGATGAGCAGAACAGCTGTTTATTAATTCAATATACATTAAAAACGATAAACTCCTGACACCCATGCCATTCTTATCGCTCTGGGGGCTTGAAATAGTCTGAATAGTCAATTATTTTTTACAGAATTTTATATAGCGCGAACTTGACCCGAATCGGGTTTCAGAGCGCTTTACATAGCACCAGTTGCATTACATGAGGACACATTCATTTTTTTTAGTTAGACACGGGGCGATTAAGTGATTTGCCCAGAATCACAGGATGTCCAGTGTCATTGCCGAGACTCGAACCCAGTTCCCCAGATTCAAGGACGAACGCTGTAGCCGTTAGGCCAACTCCTCTCCCATAACACTTGTACAAGTGTTATGATTGGTAGTTGCACAGGTATTGTCATTGGCCACACAGGCAAGGCAATGGGTGGGTGGTTAAAGTTGCAGTGGCCTACTGGGGAGGGCCCTTGCAAATGTTTCATTACAAATTAATCACTGCTCAGCATCCATCCCAGTACAGCAAATATAAATAAAAAGCACTTTTAATTGTGTTCTCGAGCTGCCTCAATGATCCATGACTGATAAATAAAGGGAACAAAGACAGAAAAGTCACATAACAAATGAATACATATTTTTTTATTTATAACTCTATTTTGTGTCAAGAGGAGGTCTTTCCAGACTCTTTAAACAACATAGGGCTGACATTTTTCTTTTGGCAACCCTACTTTATATTCCTTTTCATGAAATGCATTCTCACACTACCCCAGTAAATGTAAAATACGAATGTAAGGAATAGGCAGAGTGGGGGCCCAGGGGGTACTGAAACTAGAAAAAAACTAAGCCTTGGTAACCAGTTTACAATAGGTATGTAAATATGCAAAGACCTGTGAAAAACTCATGCCTGCCGTAGATAAGACTCCAGATACTGGCCCACCAAGCCCACAGCAGTTCGAGCTAGAGCAGCCTGGCTGAGACACACGACAGGGGAGGAGGGGGGCTGAAGCCCTTGTAGTCCATTGCACTGCTCTTTCATCCCTAAGGCCACGATAACTATTTTCATGAATCCTGTGTTCGCAGATTATCTTGTACGTTTTCGTACCATACTCTCTATTGTTGATCGTCACAAGTTGCAGCCTCACACTAACCTTACTGGGCGATCGTATTTTTGGTTTCACTAAAACGAATTGAATATGTTACCTTCCGACAATGTGAATCGTGCACCCAAGAGTGATGTTTCACTTGCACTTTGTGTGGCAGTGAAACTCATTTTTTCTATTAATGAAAGGCATTTCCTGGAGGAAGTATCTAATTAGTAGCATAATATGAGAACATTGATAACTTTAAAGCTCTTGTTATTATGGATATATAATATCGATGCTAATAAGTCATTGCGGGTTATTCATTTTCACTGAAAGTTAGGAATATACAGGACGCGCAATCAGCTTCTTTAATCATGCACACCTGTCACCTTCTAAATCTGAAGCACGCTCCTGCCTCAGGGAGAATGAAGACAACATAAGTAATTTGGGCAGAAGTGTGACCGGGAAAGCGCGACCCCCTTTCAATCACTCCACGACCCCCAGGGGGTCGCGCCCCACAGTTTGAATACCCCTGCTTTAGAAAGTGCTGGATGGGCAAGTAAGCTACTGTAAAATAAATGGGGTTTCAATTAACACTGGCAACACCAAAGAGGTAGGATATAGTAACCCTAGTAACAATGCTGTGTGGGTTATTGATAATTCCTCATTGGAACCGTTGAAATATTTTTTCTTGTCTTGGCTATGTTATTTCCCGTAGATATCAGTGGAGTCTTGATAAGTATAATCTCTTAGATAAATCATATTGGAAGTAGGCCAGGGTGGAATTTGATTACATAGGACTAATTGGAGTATTTTTGGTAATTCTGGAGCATATGTATCAAGCCATTTTCCCGTTCGCATACTGAATCGGCCCATTTGATAACGGGAAAAAGCCTTTTGGGATGTATCATCCCAATAGGGCATCGCAAATTACAAAATAGCAAAATTTGTGATTCTCTATTTTGCGATTGCATTTAAGAAATTGCAATTTGCGATTCCTTAAATGTAATGTAGGAAGCAAAGAAAAATTGCGATTTGACCTTAAGGAATCGCAAATTACCACCAACTTCAAGTTGGTGGGAATTTGTGATTTCTTTGAAAAATGCACTTTTTTGCATTTTTCAAACTGCCATGTGGCGCACATACATGCCCTTAGTGCATGTATGTTCGACACATATACACACATACATATTTCAGGGGTGCAACAGTGTGTCCTTTTGACACCCTGGCACCTTTGAAATTGCATTCTCAATTTGTGATTCTCTAATTGCGAACAGCAAATTGAGAATGTCTTCCCATTCATTCCTATGGGTCTCTTAGCCCATAGGAATGAATGGGAAGGAATTCCTTATTTGCGAATCTCAGTTTGTGATTAGCAAATAAGGAATATGTAAGATTCACAAAATGTTTCGCAAATCCTACATACATTGCATTTTGCGATTCTTTAAATGCGATATGCTAAAAATAGCAATTTGAGAATCACAAAATTAGTTTTTGATACATGTGCCCCTCTGTATTACTATTTTCAGCAGAATTATCCATAATTATGCAATTACTCCCGCTCGCATAATTAGGAGTAATTTGGCAGAAAAAATCTGATGCAAAAACAGAATTAGGAAACGTTAGCGGGCGGTCACACCTGCTATCCGTGTTCTGCTGCATTTAGCACTGTTTCTTAAATGCATCATCGTGTCCATTTTGGATGCTAGGGTGCATTTTGTACTAAGAAAATAGAGTTAATTGTTGGTGGTATACTAGGGGAAAATTCTACCCCAAGAGCGTGTTTAGTGAGCGGTTGTGGCTGCTAGCGCTTGCTATTGATGTTCTGTTGCATTAAGCTCTATTTCTTAGTGTATAATACCTCCTTGCGTCCAATTTGGAAGCCGTGGGTCATTTTTTCCAAGAAATAGTGCTAAACAGAGAATTATTCTTCAAGCATAATTCAAGTGTAATCTTATGAAAATCTTAGGTACTTTCAGCGTAATAACAGAACACAGCATTATGCAAGCTATACCCACCCCCTATTGCAAGCATCTCATAAATTTGTTCTTTGTTGTTTTTCTAGTTTACCTCTCAAGAAAACATATCTGGTGAAGGTGGTCCCCAATTGCCCTCTGAATCCCATATTTGGGGTTGTTGTAAAGGGAATACTCTTACCTAAGCAGAGGGGACTGTTGGGGGCATCTCTAAGGCTCCTTTCTATGACCTATTCGAGAAGTATCAGGTGTTCAAACTTTTGAATGTGTTGCACTCAAACATTATATAAACTACATACAATCTTCACTTGAGAACGCATGCTTGGATGACTTAAGCATATCAGAAGCACCCTGAGTTTGGATAAAACAGCAAATTTTAGGAAAATTCATGCCTAGGGCCTATTTTGTAAAAACATCACACTCTGTGACCTTTTTTAAATTCATCAATGTCTTATAGCATAGTTAAGACGTTTTTTTTAACTGTTTTTATTGAAACAATAAGCAAGTGACATTACACATCACGGCATAAATCAGACAATTTCCATCATAGTATGATCACAGTAAGCATTAACAGCTGTCTTTGAAAAGAAAGATTGGGTAATCTCTGAACTTCAGGAAAAATACCTGTGTTTTTTTTGTTAAGACAGACAAAAGTTTAATACACTTTGAGTATGTTCTGTATACAGATAAAGGTCTTCAATTGTTGAAATAATATGTGAAATATTCATGTTGAATTGTGTAAAAGTGTGCATAATTTGGAAAATAAAAACATAATAAAAAAAAACAGCTGTCTTTGGCAATTGTGTGCATAGCGTATCACCCCTTTAATATACCCCCTCTGTAATCTCATTACGTCTTCATCCTTCCTCCTCCTCCACGTCTGAACTATCCCCCTCTGGCTCTGGCAGTGGGTCTTGAGACGTTTTTGAAAGATGACTTCAAGACCTATGAAAATAAGGGAATGAGAAGCTTGTTTTAAAAAAAAAAAAAATAATAATTTATTGTCCGCCTCCTTTATATGGGATCCCAGGAGACTTGTAAAGATACATATGTGAAGATAATAATACGTTTCCTTTATATGGAATCACAGGAGACCTGTAAAGATAACAGTGCAACCACGTTAATATTTTAAAGGCAGTTTATGTTTAGTTTCAAAGACCATAGGAACGCTCCGTACCGACGTCTGGTTAGGGAATGGAGATTTTACTGTGCAGCAGGATCCTTGGCTACACTGTTGCATGTCTTTCTTGTTTTCCTAGTATTTATAAAGCGTGCTGAAGATGGCAATGTTGTTACAAAGTTATTCCAAGAAAAATATTGTAACGGAGCTACAAGGTATGTAAATAATGTACCTTGATTAATCTAATACTATGACATTGTTATTTTTAATTTGGTTATATACAATTGTTATAATACGATGACATAGTACATTTTTCCCTTTATAAAATAAAGCACTGACTTATTTTAGCATTATTTTTACAGATGCTCTGGGTTGAGGAACATGCATATTTTAAATTTTTGTACAGAGAGTGGTAAGTGAAGATAATGCCCTAAAACAACCGAGAAACTCAGGAAAAAATATACAAACAGAGCAAAATGACACTAGGAGGGAGATTTACTAACCTTTTGCGCCTTGTTTGCGTCACAAAAAGTGATGCAATACGACGCAAAATCTTTTTTGGGTAATTTACTTTCCAGCACTAGACTTGTTTAGTTCTGTAAATAAAGTAAAAGTAATGCGAATTAGCACATTGCGCTGCTTCGCGTTACTTTGCGCCATGGGGGGTGTACCAAGGGTGGTGCATGGGCGTTCCCAATCAACCACCCAAGGTTTCTCACGCTAAACCCAATTTACTAAGCACAGTAGATTGGGTTTAGAGTGAGAAAACTGTGCCTTTTTCAACTAGGTGAAAGGAAGAAGAAATGCTTTTATTTGTGCAGCAGGCATACAAAGTTGGAAAAGCTTTCCCTTGTGTCGAGCATAGTATTTTGTACAGGCAGGGTACCCTTCCTGTACAAAACCTATGCTGGACTCATGTACACATCCTAGCGCTGCAGCGCTAAAGTGTGTGCATGGCCGCAGCAGCTGCAATCAGCACCGGAGCTAGGGAAGTGGGAGGAGATAGCCATATCTTTGAAGGTATGGCGCTCTCCTGCTCCCTCCCTGTCGCGCAGCGCAGTCTTGCGGGAGGCTGCGCTGCATTGCGCAACTTTTTCGTAAATCTCCCCCTAGGAGTAGCTGGAGATGAGCTGCTCTGATTTTTTTCAGCGCGATCTGTGGCTGGTGCTAGAAATATAAGAGGTTTTTGCAGAAGGAGTACGAGAAACAGAAATCAAGATTTAGTTGATCCAAAAGCGGGAATTGGCTCTCATGGCCGGGTGGATTCAGGGCCTGATTGGAGGCCAGTTCCTGCGACCAACCTGCGCTGCACCACTATGGTTTTTAATTAAATTCATAACAAAAAAATCCATTTATGTCATTAAAAAAAATACGAAAAGTGAGTTATGGTTTTGGCTCAAACGTGAGAATCCACTGAAATACCCTTGCACTATATATTATATCACAGAGCACATTTTTGATAACATGGCAAGTGACATCATTGATGGCATCACCACTGATATCACTGGTGACATCACTGTGTCCAACAAGGAAAATTATGGAACAAAAAATCTGAGCAGTAGACACAGATTCTGTTGCTTGCAAGGCCTGGTTGCAGCTCAGGCTATGTGGCCAAGCCCCATTGTGCATGGTCAAAAGGTGTGCCCATCAGGATTTGGTTATGTAGCACAGGTTGGGTGCAGTCAGTGCAGTCAACCCCCCAAATGTTAATGGCCAAAGTCCATGCATTGTGGGGGTTGGCTCCCCTCAGTGGGTTGGGTATAGGGCTTACACACAGTCCAATCCGCTTGCCCATCCCAGCTGCGCAGTTGCTATTGGCCACCCTGCACTGGTTGTGCTTGTGGCACATTGTAAAGAAAAATAATTGTAAAGGGGCTAGATGGAATTTATTACAAACATATGAAATCACAACTATTTGCATTTTTTTTAATGTCAATGAGCACGAAGTAGTATCTAACTAAGCCTTAAGCACCCCTAAATTGTTTTTTTCTTTTATGGATGTCTATGAACTAATCACTGCTAAAATTAATTATTTGGCTCAACTAATAAAAAAGAGATACAATGAAGCCTTTGGATTAATACAAATGTATATACCTAGTTGACCAAACCCCTGTGGGTCAATAGGGTAGCCCAGATGTTGGTTTGCATTTTGTGAATAAAAGACTTCAAGATACATACAAACCAGATTTTTCTTCAAAATCATAATTTCATGTCATTTTGCAAGATTCCCGTGAAGGTTTGTGAAATTTTATGTAAAGGATCACGCAATTTCCTGCACCCCTAAGTGGGATCTATATTTCATATCATTCATGGCTTTATTGACCCATTGCATTCCTTGATGATATTCAAGAGAGTTGATGTGCTAAATGTATTTTGTAGGGTGATTCGAGAGATTATAGGAGTGTCAAATTTCTTAGTGATTTGGCGGCCTCTCCTAGAGATTTGAGAGTGTACGAGTATAGCAGATGGGAGTTCAGCCCTAAAGTTTTCTCATACTCACTGAGTTTTGCTAATCTACAGAACAGTAAATCAGGGTATTTCCATTCTTAGAGCAGTGGCGGCTCCTCTGCTACGGGGAGGAGAGTCGCCCCGCGCCACCCTTAAAAGTTGAAAATTAAAACAAGGTTATTATCGTTTTATTTTTCAACTCGTATATGCTGCGTCCTGGGGGCGGGGTCATTGTGGGTCACTCAGGAGAGGACAGCACTGCAATCTGTGCGCATGTGAGTTTGGCCTGCTGTCTCAGGCTGGCCAAACCCACATGCGCACTGAGCTGTCTCTAACTCAGCTGCTTTGCAGGGTTAGGGACAGCAAGGCACAGGCTCCCAGTCTCTGTGGGAGCGCAAATTCCCTGCGCTCAGGCCAATCCTGACACTGCTTTTGAACATGAAAGCAGCGTCAGGTTTGACCGCAGGTGAGTCTGGGAGTCTGTGCTGCAGTGAGGAGAGGACATGGAGAAGAGCGTCGGGCAGCAAGCAGAAGGTAAGTTTTTTTATTTTTAAATGTTTGGTATCCTTTTCCCCTCCCTCCAACCACCTCCCCGTTGTCCCTTGTTCCCCCCAGCCTCACCCTGAACCACCAGTATGCCTGCACAGCAGCTGCTACTGTCTTAGAGAAGATGATACATTACTTTTTGTTTTAGATTTCTTTCTCTAATTTAGTGTATAGGTTATTTGGTGTGTTAATGCTTTTTCTAATTCGTCATTTATGTCTAGATATTTACATTTCTATTCATATTGGGGCACATTTTAGTATTATTATTTTTTGCTTTGCTGGATTATTGTTTTCCCACTTTTGGAAGCAACATTTTTCATTTTGTAAGTATCTCTTTTTTTCAAAATCATAAAGGATTAGGAGAAGCAGAAAAAGCCGGAAATGGAATATGGTGTTCGTTCTTTAGCTTGGTAGTATTTAGGGTGACGCTACTGGTGAATCTCTTTCAGAACAGCTTCTCTCCCTCACAGATGGATAACATAGCATCATAAGTACTTTCAGAAGAAGTGGGGAGGATGATGGAGCCCTGAGGGACTAGGTGTGGATCATGGTAGTTTGAAGATTACAGGAGGAAGTGACATTTGGGGCCTTCCTTCAGGTATGGTCAGGGATGTAGCTTGCTCAGTATATTTGCGGGGAGGGGAGGAGCTTCAGATTTCCCAGCAATCATGCTGGAACATCTTGTGAAAACACATTATATGAGAAGCAGAACATGAGGGCTTAAGGGGCAGATTATTAGGGGTACTTAAAACGCAATATTTTTTAAACTAGTCATCCTTTTGTTAAGGCCTTTAAAACATAGACGAGAGAGAGTGTGTTATTTTGTCAGGGTGGGTATGTACAAATCACAGGTGAAATCCAACAGACACTTCACATTACCCGACTGAAAGCACTTGTACCGAACTATTTACTACAGAATGCATATTTTAGGGGGCTGTAACACCCCAAACACCTCCCCTGTAGCTATGCCCCCAGGTATGTTTCCTATTTTTGAAGGGGTTTGCAACTAAAGACACCGGCAGAGGCTTAGACCAAGGCAGGTGTATGAGGGCAAAGCGTATGCCCTACCAAACCCGATTCCAACATTGAGATTAGTTCCTGCTATTTTTATTAACTTTCACGCTGGTGTGACACTTCAAACACAGCTTGATCTGCCTCCTGCATGGAAGATATTCATCAGACATTGGGTATAACAGTAATGACAAACAACATGCTTCACTTCCACACAGCTTTCCATGATAACCATTTGCGACACACCTATCACCACAACTGTGACAGAGAATGAGGCTAAAGATCTTGCTGCCAGTGCGGATCACTCGATGGAGGCTGAAAGAGGACGATTCTCTGGTCACTGCCAGAACTGCTGAACTCACAGAACATCTCACATCGACTGTCAGCCTACTCTACTTGCCAGTAGCGGCTCCTGGAGGAAGTGCTGCGGGGCGGTGAGACGGGACGGGGCGGGGCGGGGCGGGGGAGGGGCATGGTGGGAGGTAGTAAACTACGGCCGAACCGAGGTAAGTACATAAATAAATAAAATAAATCACATCACGCACAATGTAATTTGTTTTATTTCTTTATTTATGTACCTACCTGGGTTCGGCCATGTGCCAGAGTTTACTACCCCCACCCTGCCCCTCTCCACCGCCCCGCAGCACTCCCTCCAGGAGCCGTTATTGCTACTTGTACATTTTACACTCCTGGTCCAGCCCCCACACCACTAGGTGGAACATTGAGTTATTCTGACCACAGCCACAGTGAGAAGACCTTGATGGACGGTCGGGATTGTGGAATTTGGAAGAGGAGACAAGGAAGAGAAGCATTCACTAACACTCACAATCAATAAGAGCAGATATGAGGGCCGAGGGGAAGATTGCAGCAGGTGTCAGTCATTTGTCTAATGTCCCCTGCATTTCCCCTACAAGAGTTTAAGTGACCTATGTCTTGTCTTCTACCGGAAACAGGGCATAGATCTACCTTTCTCCTCATACCCTATTCATACATTGGTGTCAATAAAAAAAAGCATTGGCAAAGACGATAGCTCTCGGAAATCTGAGAGCTATTGGAGTTGTCAATGACAATGTCTTTTAGCCATGTGCTATGGAGTGGAGTGGATGTATATGGTGTGGAGTGGAAGTATGCATTTTGGATTGGAATTGTTTGTTGTGGAATTGTTTTGCGTGGACTTGTGTGACGTTGAGAGGAGTTATGTGGAGTGTAATTATGTGGCATGACATGCAGTGGAAATATGTAGATAGTAATTATGTGGTATTGAGTGTACTAGAATTATGTGAGGTGGTATGTGTCATGGAGTGTAATTATGACACAGGGAAAAAAGTCAGACAGGAAGACATACAGGAAAACATGTGGAAAGTGCAAGAGTGGAGCATGGCTGATACTAAAAAGGCATACAGACAGGGAGATAGCAGAGAGGAAGGCAGGAAGTGGGACATGAGTAGAACCCTATGCCAAAACCTCATACATTAGCCCCTCAATTCATATTTGGAAAATACGGAAAGGGTGATTAGAAAAACATGCACCTTTTACCATACAAACTGTAAAGCTGAGATGTAAGAACAGTGCTCAATTATGCCCTCCTACCAGCATGTGTTGGTTCTACCAGTCTTCACAGCTTGGACCAATCTATTTTGATAAGTATTTAGACAATCTTGTAATCATTCTGTCAATATTAGGGGCCTACTTACAATATTTTGGCATTGGGCAGTGCCACAAGCCTTCAAGCTGCGCTACCCTATGTCAAAAGGAAAGGCCAAGAATGCACTGTATCTACAAGATACGGTGCATTCCTGTCCTTTCTGCCAGCACCGGCGCACAAACTGCAGCCGGGAGCCAAGGCAGGTCCCTTGCACCATGGTGCAAGGGTGCCTGTGTTGTTGGATTGTTTTTGTGCAGGAAGGGACACCTTCCTGCACAAAATAAATCAAAGGTGGCATTTCTTGTTCTATGTTTGCTGCAGAATGAGGCACACGTGGAAAGAGGAAAAAACGAGGAGAAACATGAACATTTCTCCTTGTTACGCCAGCTCTGAGAACAACCATGGAAGGCCCCTTTCACACAGAGAAAGGCATTGCCTTACTCCATATTTACAAGGCCATGAAAAGCCACGCGGGGTGGTTTTGCTTTGCCTTGAAATATGAGGAAGCACACTGCGCCTCCAGAATGTCCCAAATGTGATGCCCAGGCAGTGTAATAGTGCTGCTGAGGCATTGTAAATGTGCCACATAGTTCCCTCCATCAACTCTAGCTATCAAGTAGTATTGTATCTTGCATGGCAGTCATGACACCTTGCAACAAGCATTGAAATGCCCCGGGGTCCGGCATACCCTTCAAGTCCTGTCTAATACATAAGAAACCTACTTCAACGAAAAAACAAAAAAAAACAATTGTTTTCTGTATGCAATGCTTTTATAAGGTAAATAATTTAATGTGTGATGATGCAGTGTACTTTTTAGTTGTGAAATAAATCCCTCATGTACGACGATGCAAGCACTCCATACTCCTCTGGGCAAAGCCACAGCAAATAGTATGTTTACATTAAGGAATTGGTAGCAATAGGTATTACAATCTAGCAAGACTTAAATATGACTGTTGCTAATAGCAATAGCCAGCTCGAAATAACTACTCTTATAAGCATGCTGAGTTATCTGGACAGTGACGTATGCTGCACACCACGAAACAGAGCTTCTGCCAGTTACCCTTGTCATCACACACAGCTTGTAGAAGCTATTCTTGCACACTTGGAACCTGCTTTAAGTCATGGCTGCCAGCAGGCAGATCTCAGATCAGTCGCTGGTGCCAGTGTTTGCATACTGTTGCTTCTGCAATGTCCCTGCCAGGGACACAAGCACTTGCTGAGCTTGAGAAAAGCATAAATATTGACATAGCAATCCTGCCTGATTGTAAGCACACTTGAATTATCATGAATTGGAGCAAACCCAGTTTAGAGGCAATAGCAAATCCTGCAATTCTGAGTGAGTGTAGAAATCTCCCTTTGAACCAAACAATGTTGTCATCATAGCAGCATTCATGAGCATAGCACAAACAGTATTAGTTATTGTTTTTATTAAAATTATTATTATTATTTTATTGTGGAATGCTGAGGGCTCCAGTTAACTGGCTCTAGGACAATAATGGCTGGTTCAACATTCTGCACCAACATGCCCATGTTTGTCTTTCTGTTTTGCATTGTTTAATTTAAATTTAGAACATTCTAACCCCAGAGGAAGAAATGTTCTGGTAGCACTACAGCCTTTCTGCCTTGACCTATATCGATTGATAAAGACTCTTATAATCGTTATAGGCTCTCACTTGTAACTCACGCCTATAATTCGTGATGATGAAATTAATGATGATGATTAATTAACATATTAAGTGAAAGAAGAAACAAAAGAAATTAATGCAAAAAGCAAAACAAGTCAGAAAAGACCTGAGCTCTATAAAAAAGCATAACAAATGCATAAGCTACACTAAACACACACTGGAGTAAGCCACGTCCACATTTCTTTCCCACTGTTCAGTGTCAAAGAGGCCTTTTTCTGTAATATCAGTTCATTCCATGTCTGGACTTTGTCCTAGTTGCATACGTTTTGTGCAGACAATGTGGTTGTTCCTGATTATTTTTTGCTGTATGAATCAATTGTTTTCAGATCAGACATTTCTGGGCCTTTGTGTCTCCTTGTCATTTGATGAACTGATGTAGAACTGCCTTTCAAGTGCTTCAGCGTTATGAGCTGTTGTCTCAAGGCGACTCGGTCTCCTCCTTAACTGACAACCCAATGTAACCGATCGTCCTATATGGAAATAGATATAGATTCATACTTAACGAGCTAGGGAAACATATGTGAGTGCTATGCCTTTTCATTAGAGATCACATATCATCATATATTGCTAGTGTTATCCAGATGAGAGCCAACATATCATCAGTGATGTCATCTAACATGTCATGAGTGATGGTGCAAGTTATAGTTAGCTCAGAAAACTATAACTGGTGAATATTTTTTGGTTTTACCTTATTTCAACACCTAACTATACCATCACTTTAACCTTTTCTTTCAGTGAATTTCTAACGTTTGTTCAACTTAATTTAAGATCTTATTACCATACCTATCTATAAAATCACTTTTATTTTACCTTTTTTAGGAATTTCTGGGGCTTTTTGATCATATTCAATCAACTGCCCTGCTGAGCACAGTTTCTGACCATGCATGGTGGGAGGTTGGCTAGAGAATCTCCAGGGGTTGATGCCAACTCATATTCATAACTTATATGGGTAGGGACATGCGCGGGACCCACTCTCTGCACAATACCCAACATAAACAATGTCCAGGGTACACCATGACATGGGACAATAGAGGAGGTGCAGAACAAACAGTAACACTCCTGCAGGGATGTGGGAAGGTGAATGCACATGATAGCTCCCGACACAGCATGGGATGATGTGAGCCGGGCTGGGAGGTGGCCAGAGGCACAGGAGTGGCCTCCTCACGCTTCTTGTGCTGCAGCAACCATACCCATGTGTGTGCCGTGGATGGGACCATGATACCCAGGATGAACAAAAAATGCAGCGTGAAGCCAACTTACTGGCTCCCAGACCTCCGGCGAAACCTGCTAATCAAATCCCAGTGAGGAGCGCATGAAAATGCCTCTTGTGTGCTTCATTTACATATTTTCCCTGTTCTGTGGTGCTTTAATGGGGGGCATTGGAGGGATCACGGTTCCAAAACGCAAGAGAAGAGTCGTGTTTCATTGTTGCATGTGTAATCTGCACAAATAAAGGCAGAGTCAACTAAAGAATAATACCATCTTAAAAACGATTATTGAAGGGATTACGGCGAAAGACAAGGGACGACATTGATAATCCCCATACGCTGATAAAAACTTTTTTGGAAAGAAGGATTATTCCTCCCTCGGATATACAGGATCTTTTCCACACGGTCCTTAGGAGAATCCCCCCAATTCAGGGACTTCGAAACGCGTCGACCTTTCATTTGGGCCAATCTTCTTTTTGTCAATATGATATGTATAAAAATGTAATTTGTAAAAAAATGAATTAGATGGCTCAGTTTTGACAAAAACTAGTCTTGTTAGAAACTTATAAGATTGCACAGTACCTTGTTCAAAAAAACTTGGGTGAGGTACATTTCATCGCTTTTCTTCTTTTTTCATTTGTGGCTTTGCATGCGTGTGAGAATGTGGTATGAGAGTGAAATGGAACGGTTGTTGATGTGATGTCCGGAGTATAAAATCTTCTTTTTCTTTTCCAAACATCACTGGATTTAAAAGGTCCCCCTCTTTTGCACATAATAAGGAATTTGTATATATTAGTATATTTTCATTATATTTCTCCAATGTAAAATAATCTATGTAAGTTTTTTGAAAAATTCTAAAAATAATTAAGTCAATAAATAGATTGATTCAGACTAAACTAAAGGTCTTTGGTGATACAATTGTTTAATTTCATTGTTCACTGTAGTGGTCAAAAAGAGGGTGCAGTATTGGCATTTTGTTTTGTTTAAACTTAATGGGGGGCAGGGGCACCACCAACTAGTAGTTCCAGTCCTGTGTGGGAAGGGGGGGGGGGGCTGTAGGAAGCTCAGCAGCCTCCCCTTCCAGGAATGTACTTATAAAATTACACAAACTTGCTAGGGCCATTGGAATTATGAACTCTGGATGTGGTTACATTGTTTCCAAGGACGCTCTAAAATAAAAACTTTTACTAAATAGCTTGAGAGTATCAGGACCCCTAGTGGTTGGTCGTATAGTCACATTTTACGTGACCTATGTGTGTAAAAGAAAGACTCTGACACACAATATTTTGATTTACAATGTTTATTTAAATTGCGCTGATGACAATGAGTTATGATGAACATTGCAATAGTTATATTCATGATGAATGTCTTTTAACATGGTTAAGTATGTGTAAGAAATTGGATTATTTGTTGAGAGAGTTGGAAACCCAACTAAGGCAACAACCACATTCCTTGTCATGGTGAACCACAAAAGTCACTAAAATAACCTGTGCTTAACTCTCGGGTAGCATGGGGCAAAAGCAGTCAGTCTTAACTAATAGGCAATGTTTAAAGTATTAGGCACTCAAACAGTAATAAAGTGAAACCACAACACAGAAAAAATCCCAAATCAATGTAGAAAACTAGAGTAAATTTAAATAAATAAAATTATACCAAAACAACATAATCCAATCAGTAGAACAGGAGATATGGCTCACAACTGACTCACTTCAGACCCCACAATTCACTCAGTCTAACTTGTTTGGGGTTCAAAGTCTACACAAACAAGGGGGGAGTTAGAGGATATTTGGGCTGGGGCCACCGTCCAAAGCCTAACATATATAAACAAAACAAAGGACCCAGCCTCTTGTCGCATGGAATTCTTAGTTTCCTTGTTCCTTCACTTTAGGGGAATAACTTAAAGTTTTCTGTCAAACCCTCACCTACCAGGTTTACCCCTTGGTGGCATGCTTTGTCATAGGGTCCTTCCCGTTCTGCTACAGAACAGGCATGCTGTGACCAGACGAACTACGGTGGAGCACTGAATGTAATGACTATATGAGGCAGGTTGCTCTGCTAGGGAGAAGTGAGGTAAAGGAAGGTGTGCATTTTCAAATATCTGGCTAGTGGTTGGTGCTACTTTTATTTTTACCCCCAGTCGTATGGTTAAAAACAGGGGGACAACTTAGGGGTCATGGGATTCAATGTGCCCAAATCCTAAAGGTCAACATGTTTCTAGTCTACCCCTATGGCTATTCTTCAGGACCTAGTATCTGATATTGGCGTACGTTGTTCCACTCCTACAGTTGGTCTGCTAAACCCAACTCATAAATAGTGCCTCTATCACACACTTACACCCAGGTGCAGTACAAATTTAATACCACCTGGAAATCCTACTTTAACCGCATCGATGCGGCGCATTTTCCCGCTGTGCGCTGAGAAATGCAGAATCCCGCAGTTCATGACGAGCTCAGCTCGTCATGAGCGTACAAGAGGTGTACTTCATGATGAGCTGAGCTCGTCATGAGCGTCAAAGGGGTTAATCAATCTAAAATGAAAAGGCAAAGGAAAACAAGTTATAATGTCTCCACATTAGTTCAAGTTGTGCTGTAAGGGGGGTTTACTAAAGCCCCTCCTTACTAGAAGGACACCTCTTTGGTGAAAAAGACCAACAATAAGTGACTTATTTTCATTGTCCTCTGGTGATTACCTGTGGCACATCTAGTATGGTGATCAAGTAAAAGTAGTGATTCATTTACACACTTGAAACGTTGTCACTTGTGAGATGTTACTTTCATTCACTGTTGTGGGTGTCAGTGTCTATTCCCATGCTTTTTAGACACTCGTAAGTTCTAGCATAAAAGGACGTACAACATGAAACACACAAACACACCACAGATAACACATACTTATTACTGTTGAAGCCTAGGCTCCATGGTTCACCCGGCGGGAAGTTCTGCTTTTAGTCACACACTGTTGGGAAAAACTGTAATTTGGGAAATGTTTGAATACGGCTTGGAAACCCTGATGGAAAAGGTTCTTAGTATAATTACAGGCAATCGGGGTAGCACAATCATGCCAAACACTCACCTCATCAAAGCCTGATCCTCGTCCCAATTAGAACGGAGCAAGGATGCATCCCTCTGTTACTCCACGCGTTAATTTAATATAGGGGCTGTTTTCACCCGGCTGGCTTTATCGAACTTGGACAGTCAGGTCCTGGCGAAGGTGTTTAATAAATAATAAAAGCTCAGGTTTGCCCTTCATATATTCCATCACTAACCAATATTTACCACGATTTACCAGGTCAAAGGCCAGATTAAGTGATCCTTTTTTGCCTGAACATATTTTCTATATATCAAGTAGACATTTAGATACTGGTCTACTATGCCCAGATCTGGTCTAACCCGAATAGGGCGTTTGACAAAATGTTATTTTTAGCAGCCCACAATTTCAACCGTGCCAAGAAGACTCTACCAAGTATTTTCATGCTGGACTAAATTAATGATATTTGTCGATAGCAGGATGGAGAATGTCGGTCTCCCTTATTATAAACCATGCTAATTATAGCGGTTTTCCAGGAGTTCGGGATTTGTTCCTCACAAAATGTCCATACACATTAGTTAGAAGAGGAGCCCACAGATCTATGTTAGATTTAAAAATATATGCAGGCACTCCATCCAGACCTGGCACTTTCTCTGTTGCACATTTATTAATGCCATTCATTACTTCTTGCAATTCAAAATTAGCCAAAGAATTCTGGGAACTTTGACCAAAGAAGTCTGATTCCTAATTTGAAATGTTACTGAGGAGGAGAGTAGATTCAGATTTAAAAATAGCTGCTGAAAAATTGGTCAGCCATAGGTCCACAGGGATTACTGCCTCAATTACGTAGTAGTGCTTTCTAAAAAGAAAGACTGATTGATTGCATCCCAAAATAACATGTTATGTGCAACTAAAGACGTTAATTGAAGTTCTTCACATGCTAGCACTTGGATCTCCCATTTCCTCTCCTCTACCCTTGCTTTATGCAAATTTCTTGCTACTTTAATCTCCCCCACCGGGCAACGATTCATTCTTAAAAGAACCTTCAGGTTCCTATGGTCTAAAGTACATGCTTAATTAAACCATCTATGCAATGGTTATTCCCTTAAGGGCTTATCTGTAATTAAGTTATCTGAAATAACTTCACGCAAGCTCCCAAAGCCTTCTCATACAACTTGGCCTGGTGAATATGCTGATATACGAGATGATATTAAGTCAATGTTCTGCTCAACAATCTACATGGTGAAATGCTCTACACTTACCTCTTCCCACTTTATTCTCAGGCCCTTCTTATTTGGATACACACTACTACTGTACTTGGGTCCGTTAGTATCCTTTAGCTGGTAATTCAAACCTAGAAGCAGAGGATTGTGATCGCACATGCAATTTATCACAACTTTATAGTCACAAATGAACATGCCAATTCAGAAGACAATACAATAAAGTCAATCCAACGCCCCCTATTGCATCCTGTGAAGGTTGGATGTCTGCTTACCTCCTTATCAAGCAGCCCGTACTTCAAAATAAAGCTTTTCAAATATACCCCATAAGGCAAGTATTTAAAACGTGTCAGGTTTTTCCCCAATGCATTCAGAAAACCTCAGACTCGTTCTCCACTGATATTAAAATCACCAACTCAACATAACAAGGTCCTACGCTTGGCTGTCAGGAGGAATGACGCCACAAAGTTGTCAAAAGGGTCAAAGTCCTCCAGTGTCAATTTACTAAAATTATTATAACAGAAATTCACCTGCAAAATATCATATTCCCTTAGGCTGGACAGTAAAATAATCAAAAAGAAGGGGGGAGGACCAATCTTTGGCACCTGGGATGAGGGGACTTGAGCAGTTACAAAGTTGCTAAACCTCCCTTGGCTCTTACCATGGGCGAGGGTAGAGCAGACTTCTGTAAAGCATGGTAGCCCTTTAGATAAAACTCTCCCATCATCCATGTTTCCTGGAGGCATATAACATTCCTTGAGCTTATGAATTCAATACTACCTGAGTTTTCAAGTGCTTCTTTTATAACTTTCTTTAGCATGGCAGAGTGGAACCCCTATGGAAAAGACATGCCACTTTATTCTCTCTGTGCAATATCTATATTATGTAGATCTTGGGAGGAATTCTGTGCGCGATTCTTGGTGGCCAAGCATTGTAACTTAGATTTTACTCCTCCCTCCATATATTTTCTTTTCCAGCCTTTTGGCTTCAGATACACCTTGCTACCCATAGTGTCAATAGGGGAGTCTGTGCGGTTTGCAGGGGATGTATGTTCTGATTGCAATAGAATAGAACTGGGTTGTTGGGCAGTAGTATGAGCCTCCTTAAGTGCCCCAACCTGATCCTGCGCCAATGCAATGTGAATGGATGAGGGGGAGGATAGCAAAAACCTTTGTTTGGCAAATTAAATTTCTTTGTTTAATACCCTACTGCCTGTTACAGAAGCCCATCAAAAGTGGTACCTTTTGCTGGGGCTGTCAAAATCTGCTTCAATTTCCCCAGATTCCCCTACAAGCCCATCAAAGAAAATACCCTGCTCACCCTCTTCCGGCTGATGAAGGGTGTAGACGGGTCGGGTCTTGGACCAGGCACGACCCACGCTTGTCCCATTCTGCAGGACTTCTGTAGCACTTTTAAGTGCGATGAGTGCTCCCACACCCCTCCATAGACAAGGGAAGGCTGGGGGACATAGTCCCACCCCAGCCAGGGCTCAGGAAAACTATGCAGCCAATTTGAGCTGAAAGTGAGCCCCAAATTCTGGAACTCGTGCTGCGTGATTTCTCTGGTACTTTTAAGCGCAACGAGTGCTGCTATGCCCCTCCTTAGACAAGGAAAGGCTGGCGGACGTAGTCAGACCCCAGTCAGGGCTCAGAAAAATAATGCAGCCAAGTTGAGGAGAAAGTTTGTTCCTAGTTTTGGAACCCCGCTGCGGGACGGCCGTAGCGCTTTTAACTGCGACAAGTGCTGCCACGCCTCTCCTTAGAGAAGTGAAGGCTGGGGGACGTAGTAGCACCCAGTCAGGGCAAAGGAAAACAATACGGCCATGTTGAGTAGAAAGTCCGCTCCAAGTTCTGGAACCTGCCACTATGAACTATGGTAGCTACAGCATCCTCACTGAACTTTGTACTGTCATCCATGCTATGTAAAACGTTTGTGATCCAAGTGTTGGTGCAGATAAAGAAATACATATAAATGAACTCTGTAATGAGTAGCTATACCATCCACTGTTCGCTCTTAGTAATCACTTAGCCATGACTAAATATTGGCTGTGTGACCTTCCTAGCCTTGTTTGTCTTTCAGCAACACACAATCACCGACACAATTGGCATTTTTTCATGTTTGCAGATTAAGATGGTTTGGGGCACAACAGGTGTCTAGTAGTAAAGAGTGTTCAAATTGAGGTTTTTCAATCCACCCCCTCTGCTTTCATGTTAGACTGCCCTCCGGAAACAAGGGGCATATTATCAAGAAACGGTGTTAACATTATCACCGCTTTAGCAGCAGAAAACTGCAGCTAAAGTGGCAATAATGGGCTTGATAATACGCCCTTGTGAATTCCCATAGAAGCCCAAGTTGTGGTGTGAAGATGGGCTTCTATGGTAATTCTCTACGGCGTATTATCAAGCCCATTATTGCTGCTTTAGCTGCAGTTTTCTGCCATTAAAGCGGCGATAATGTTAACGCCGTGCTTGATAATATGACCCCTAGTTTGTTATTAATGTTATTCAAGATCTGGGTCAATCATAAAGTACCCATTGTTCAACATCCAACATGTTAAGCCCTGTCTAAAACTCCACGATTGCAGGATATCATATGGTAAACCAAAGGTCCACTGGACAGAATTCTTACTCTTCAGTTCAAACAACTGTAACAATTTCATTCAAGTCTTGCACTCCATAAATCATAAATGCTATCACCACATATAAGCCCGGTGAAAAACAAACTGCTTTCACACTCAACCCCAATCTTTTCTTCACCATTCACAACACCTATTATCATTTACGTCTAATCAATTAAACATGTTTATTTTTACACCCAAAAATATATCTAGAATTTTAAACATTCAGAATTACTTAAATAACATATTTTAATTCATGATCTCCCAAACACCAAATGAATGACCGATGAGTATAAAATATTAAGTGTTTGATATCATTCAAGAAAGTTAAGTAAAAATCTGTTACTGATTTCTAACCTTATTTGTGAATGGAAGAGTGACTTATACTTACAAATGACTGGATTTCTGACTGAAGGGAATTTACAGATGGCTGGATTGTGATGGTGCTCTTGGCAACCCATAGAATTCCGAGTAACAACACTTAATGATAATGTAATCTTTGATAGGAGTAAATCCCTCAAAAGGGGATTGGAATGTGAGGGTTTCATGGCATGGATAGACTTCACAGTTTGTGAACACTATGAAACATGTGAGTGGTGTTGGTATTCAAGGATCCCCACCCTTTCTCACCCTAAAAATGGTCATAGATTTACTCCTATGAAAGGCAGGAGTATATCCTTATCCAATGCGAAAAGTGCAACAGACAACCACCAAATGTCGTAGGTTAGAAGGCTACCATATTTCTCCATGGCAAAATTGTGCTCTTGCAATGAGATGCTGGTGCCTCATTTACCATTGTTCCTGTGAAAATGCCAATACACAGGTGTAACCAGGGATCCATAAAACCTTTCCTCAAGCATTGTTGAAAAACTGTGGCTACTGCTGTTATCTGGAAAAGTTTGGAAATTACAGGAAGTCACGAATTTGCACCATTATGCAATGTAAAATGTAGTTTAATGTGCAAATTTACAATCCTTCCTTGTAAATCGGGTCCCCCAGCGTTTAGTTTACGACCCACAGCAGGGGTATCCAATGTAAGGCTTTGTAGCAGTGCCAAATGTTCTGTTTTTCCACATAAGACAAATTTACGTTTAATGTATCTAAACGATGCTCATCTGGAAAGTACAGAATGCCTGTCTGTAACGTTCACTGGGTGTTCCTCACAGTCATTACCTCCTCGTTAGTCTTCCTCTCCACATGACTAACAAAGTGAGCTTCAGCTCCACACCAGAACTCTCCAAAGCAAAAAAGTCAGCCTCCCATGCCTCCCATCCCTTCCCAATATGGCCGACCCATTACCACCTGACCTCTATAAGAGGCGGGTCGGCCCAACCCCTCAGCCTGTTTTTTTTAGTTCTGCGCACGTCTCTCCAGATGCGTCAGGTAAGTGGTGGCAATGCGGCGGGCAGTGGCGGTGCTATCCTCTCGTGGGCGCTTGTTTCCTTTTCGCGCTGCCCGCCCTCCTGCCCTTGGGGCTCTGTGGCGGGCAGCAGCTGTGTTCCCCCTGTGCCCGGTGGCTGTGCATTTCTTTTTGCCTTGGTCGTGCCGCCCGCCTGCCCCTCGTGGCTGTGCAGCAGGTGGTGTCGATGCGGCACAGCGTTTCTCGTGTCCCTGCTGGGGTTGGCGTTTGTTTGCCTTTTGCTCCGCCTGCACTGGGGGCTTTGCGGTGGGGATGGCGGCTCCCAGGCGACTGTATCACAAGCGTTCAAAGGCTTTGGACCACCTGCCTGCCCGTTGATGCGGGCGGTGGTGCTGCGCAGTTCTTACCGTGTCTCCTTTCGATGCATGGCTCTCCTTCGGCCCGGTCTGTGTGGGCGGCTCCTGTGCTCGGGCTCGTCCTTCCAGGGTGGGCGCGCGTTCCCGCGCTGCTGCACAGGTGTTGCCGGTCAGTTGCAGACACTGGCCCGCCCGTTCTACCTTTGCTGCCCCCAGCGTCCGGTCCTGCATCCTCGCTGGGGTTGGAGGCTCTAGTTCCCCCGCCTGCACTTCGTGGCTTTGCAGCGGGCGGAGGGGGTGCTGCGCTGTGCGGTTGCCTTGATGTTCTTGTGGTGTTGGTAAGTGCAATACCTCTTCTTTGGTGGAATCTGTCGTTGTCTTCAGGAGGTTTCTGATGGATTTGGAGTGCTCTGCAAACCCTGCCTCCATTCCCGCTTTGCTGTATTATGTTTCCACTTAGCTTCTGAATTGGGGGTCCCCATGCAATGCGAATCATCATGCCAGTGCTTCGGGCGTTTTTACAGGGGTCTCCCCATGTTTTTTTTGTTTTTTGACTGGCTTTGTTGTACGGCGCTCTGTCGCCTTCGGGTCATGTCTATGCTGGATAATCTTGCACGATTATATTCCTGCGTGTGTTTTCCCGGCATCTGTTGGTAGGGACTAAACTACTGGCGATCGGGGCTTCCTAGCTAGAAAGGCCTCCATGGCTACAGGGTCTGGTGGCTCAGTGGAATTCAGCAGCCACTGCTGGGGCCTGTGTTCGACGTCATAGGTTCGTTTCCCGGCTGGTCTACTCGGCCTTTCATCTGTTTAAATTTGTTGTGTTGAGTACCTTTGAGTTGAGTAACAGTAAGCATCTGTTCTTCAGCGCCGGGACACCTATGGGTAATCGTGTGCTTTACTAATACACATGTTATGTCATGTTGCGGGCTGCGTGTCCAGGTTAGGGCCTCTGTTCATTGTCACAGGTTCGGATCTCCTTGGGCCGCTCGGTTGACCGTGGTCCTGTGGTTGTGCGCCTCTTCCAGTGCCGGCATGCCCTTCGGGGTGTGGGTGCTCCTGGTTTTCCTTGTTTGGCTTGCGCTGCTTGTCGCGTTTTGGGTCCTTTCTGGTGTGTATATATGTATTTTTTTTTTCTGCGATTGCCGT
Source organism: Lissotriton helveticus (assembly GCF_964261635.1). Lineage (NCBI taxonomy): Eukaryota > Metazoa > Chordata > Amphibia > Caudata > Salamandridae > Lissotriton > Lissotriton helveticus. The sequence goes on along the minus strand of NC_136067.1, from coordinate 922,973,798 downwards.
GGGGGCTCTATGGTGTGGTCATCCGCTCTTCCTTTTGGGGTAGTAGGGCGGTGCAGCGACCAGTGCATCTGGCACTGGAAGCCAGGGCCTCACGGTTCGATCCCCAATGGCAGTAGATCGGCCCTGCACCTTGTGACTCTGGGCAATGGCTTGCTTATTCTTCCCGAGAGCCCCCAGCGCCTTGGCGCCTTCGGGTTTTTGTTACCAACCTGTAGTTTTGCCTTCTCTGGGCTTTTGGTCACTCTTGCAGTGTCCTCTTGCCCGGTGGGGTGTGTTCCTGGCCTAGTGTGTTGCGAGCATTGTCCTGCGGTTCCTCCGTCCTGTATGCTGTGGCACTGGGGGGGGATGTGGCTCAGTGGGGGAGATTTTGACTGCTGATCAAGATGTCCCTCTCCGAGGTTTCTTTCTTGGTCCCTTGTTCTTTTCCGTTGGGTACCCTCTCTCGGTGTGAGGTTTCCGAGGGCTACGGTATGTCTTCTGGGGCCGGGCCGCTGTCTGACCCTGCCTGTCCTTCCCTGGGCTGCTTCTGTGGCCTCCGGGTGGGCTTTTTCTTCTGCTGCTGCTCTTGAAGTCTGGCTTTTTCTTTTCCGGCCCGTGGCGGTGGCGTCCCCGGTTGCCTGTGTCATTTAACGGCCTTGCTTTCCCCTCCTGGTCGTGTTTTCCTCGCGTCCTGGGGGTTGGGGGCTCTGCTTGGGGGCCTTTTCCGTGGCCGGCTCTGATGGCACGGTGGTCTCATGCGTCCGCTGTTGAGGCCTGTGTTTGTCCTCTTGTTCGCAGGTTCTTCTGGCGGATCTACTCTGTCTTTTTCCTCCATCTGGGGGCGATATTATGAGTTCCTTTCAACTAGGTGGCCTTTGCCTCCTGTGATTCAGCCCCTTGAGGCCCTTGGGTGATACGTGCGCTTTGCGCTTACACGTTATGTTTCGCCTCTGCTGGGTCTCCGACGGTTGTCGGTTGTTGGGCTCCATAGGTCAGTCCGTCGTGCTGTGGCTCTGTGGTGGGTCCAGGCCCGGACTGGCAATGCCGGGCACCGGGCAATCCCCCGGTCGGCTGGAGGGGGTGGGGGCCGGTTTTCAAAAAGGGGGGGCCGGTTTTGTGGCTGGGGGCCGATTTTCAGTCCGCCCGTCACAGCCTGTGACGGTCGGACAGAAAATCGGCCCCCAGCAGCGTCACGTCACTCACTTAGAAGAAGCTGCACAAGACTCTCTCTCAGTCAGACTTCCAAGTTAGGTAAAAACAGTTCCGATGCAGGCCTGCCTGCCCCGGCCCCCGAATAGTAGCGCCGCCGGCGCCGCCAGCATGCCTGATTGACCGGTGCGTGTGTGCCCTGTACTCAATGTGCAACCTAACCTAACTTGAACAAACAGACCGAGGAGGAGGAGGTGCCTGTGCGCAGCGCGCAGAATTCCATTTCCGGCCCCTGCATAATTTTATTCCTACAGTGGCTACTGCCTGGGTAGCGCCGCCGCCTACCAACCCCCCCACCCCCCCACCCCCTGTGTCTGCCATAGTGCCAGTGCCACCCCGTCCCGTGACCCCACCAACAGCAGGCTTCAAGACGGCAAACGCGGTATAAAAACTAACGCTCCAAGACCAGAGGCCCGAAAACCAGCAAGGTAAATGTCCGGTTGGACGTTAAGACTTTCATAATGGCAGAGTCACTATAGGGTGGAAAAGCAGTGTATGAATTACCTGATTGCTGCCAGTGCATAAGGGCTGGAAGAGAACGAGTACTCCACCAGCTTGCTTTTTCATGAGCTGGGAAGTGTTGGGACTGAAGCTCTTCGGTTAGGCTGGGGAGGGGTACCACCTACTTTGTGGCGACATGTGTGAGTCGAAAAGGATTAAATCCATAATGTTTAAATTAAAAGAGTATTTCACACACAGAACTGAGCCAGTTTGGAAATATACTGCGGGGTCTCTGTTAACGAGCAATAGACAGTTTGGCTGAGAACGCCATATGCGCAGGTAAAATAAAACAATTCCATACCACAAGGAATATGTAACAGTACATCTGCCCTGTAACATGATTCCATTTTCTGCACTGCGCCGACACAGAAACAGTCTAGGCCCTTCTTTTTGGCGTCTTCAGCTCACACACTGATAAAAAAAATCTTCCAGTTAAAGCACGTTTTGCTTACAGCAGAGCTCAAAAACACAAAAAAGCAATGACTGTCCCGTGTTTTCGAGCTTAATTGTGAGCAAGACTTTCAGTAACTTTGAGATATTTTGAGTTCATTTATGTGCATAAGATGCCCTAAAGAATAGCACAGATCCCACTCTGCGCTGGCACAGTACAGAAATGGGTACCACGGAGCCAAATCAATATGGTTTCCTCTGTCTCGTCACAGAGCCGAGCGCGTGATTTTATGCACCTGTTGTTTGTATTGCATAAAATGAATTAATTCCGAGTTGGGCTTGATTTTCAGACAGTGCATGCAGCTTGGAAACAGTGAGAAGGGGTTACCTCGTTCTGAGTTGTGCTGTCCAACTAATGTTCTAACTCCGAGAAATATTAAGTGAAATGGATTCACTTTTGGCACTACAGGTGCATAAAACAGTCCTCTTGTCTCAGCACTGAGAAAGCGAAGCCCATTATGATTATCATGAAGAAGGGATGCATATCTGAACGTGCACCAAGGTTTAATGATTGAGGCAGATTACTGTGTAATAGGACAAATCTAAACATATAGTTTTTATTAAAGAGGGATGTGAAGATCTGAACATGCACTAATGATTAGTGATTGATGGGGCAAACCAGAACATGCATAACAGTGGTATTTCCTGACATGTACTTAGTATTCTTGGCACAACTCTGTCCACTCCTGCATAAGAGTTGCCTGAAATAATGTGACAATTCTTTACACATTATTGGCATACTTGACATGATGGTGCTCTCCCCTGGTGTAACACATGTAATGGTATTAGATTGGTAATATTTGGCACTTTTATAATATTAACACTGCTGGCCGAGGCCTAAGCCTGTAAGATTTGTGTAACCTGTGTGCAGTGGGTCCGCTCGCTGCCAGCACTGGATTCTAGACAGGAGCTCCGTCCTTCGCATGGCTCTCTAAGTTCTACCCACTGTCTGGCACCTACAGGGGTTTTGCAAATCAGACCCTGACAGCCTGTGCATACTGTAGCTAATGGGGCCTTGATGGGCTTCATGTGTGCCAGGGACATGGAGGTGAGATGTCTTGGGTGTGTGGTGCTCAGTATTCCACCTCTTTGGGTGGATGTGTGGTTTTTTCAGATTCACACCCCTGTGGGTGACATGAACCTCCCCAGGATCTTGCTGTGCCACAGTTTGGCCCATCTGTGCTTCTATCAGATGTGGCTAGTAACTGACCCTGAGCCACAGGTGCACAGTACAGGGTATATGTCCTCTTGAGCATCCTTATGGCAATGCACATGGCTCATTTTATGACTTTTCAACCTGGAGATTTCAGTTCTAACCCTTGTTATGGCACGTTTACCAATACTAGTTCTGGATGTGGGTGGAGCCAATAGAGGAAGTGGGTGGGGCCAGTGTAGTGAGTGGGTGGAGCCAGGGGGTGTGGCCTCGTTAAAAAATTTGAGCACCTGCACTTAATATTTTACAAATTAAGCACTGGGAGGGGGGCCACGGACTGCAGCAGCAAATGGCAGTTTAAGGATGACCCAAGTGTCTGAATATAATTTGGACAGATATGAGTCACAGGCAGCTCCTCGACCAGAGCTCCTCAGCCGGCAGCAGGGAAACTAATTATTTGAATAATTCCTACGTCGCAATTTAAAATTGTGATGTGACTTGTTGAAAGAAATTATTTAAATGTTTTAGCACCTCTGCTGCCAGCCAACCCGCTTCCAGTGTTTACAGGCTCCCCATGCATGTCGGAGGTTTCTTGGTGTGGAAATCTGCTCCTGTGTTCCTTTCGCCAAGATGCCGCCCACGCCAGCAAAAGACCCCAACTTCCATAACTCACAACTTAGCCGCCTGACCGTGCTAGATGGGAAGCAGCTAGACGTGCGTGTCAGAGGGGGCACTGGCTGGGGCCGCAGAGGGAGCACAGTTTATTTTTGTGGGGAATGTAAAATAATGTATCCTACTGTGCCGATCCACGTCACCATAACAACGAGTCGGTGTGAATAGATTTAGCGCTGTGCTCCAGTTTTGTTTTTCTGAGCGACACATTAGCCATGTCATTGTCCATGTCAGAGTGCTCTCTATGCGTGGCAATACATTTTCATGCAGTGATGTCGACACCAACATCAAAATGCAATTTGTCTAATTCCTGATGTGTGGTACTTGTTAGAGTTGTGTGATGATGTACTTGACTATTTATTGTCTGTCGCAAATTAAAGGTGCGCATTAACATTTACAGGAGGTGTGGTGCAGCCGCCACGGCGACTGGACGCTAGGGACCACGGTTCGATCCCTGGCTCCGGTAGGGATCTGCCCCGCACCATGTGACTCTGGGCAATAGCAGTCGCTTAATCTTCCCAACGGCCCCCAGCACCTTGACACCTTCGAGTAGTGGTTCGCGCTTTACAAATACTGGACATGGACACATAGCTGCCAAGTTTTCAGGTTGCTTATGTGTGACATTTCCGTGGTTTCAGTGTACCTATGAGAGGCATTCTACAACCGACAATTTGAGTGACCCTTTCTCGCCAGTAGAATGAAATAACAAAGCCCATATAAAGTGCTAAATACAGACATTACCAACCTTTCTGCAATGAGAAGCACTAGCCTGACTATATATGGTCCATTCTAGCCCCATTAACACACGTTGGAATTAGCCTTAACAATCCCAGTCCATTCTAAAACTCCATTAACGCTCATCAGAATGTTTGAGTTTTAAGTATGCATTGAGAGGAGGTTAACGTGAGTTTCCTTTAACTGTGTGCCAACCAGGGTATTCAAGTACTGGTCAGGCAGGTAAAAAATCACAGCCATGTTGCAACCCTGTGGTAATACTCGATAGATATGGGGCTAGAATGGTGTGAGCTGGTATTTGAACACACGGGGTGGGGATGGCTGTCTTAGATGGGAATGGGGCTTCTAGTGGGGACTGGACAGGACCACACTAATTTGTATAAAAGAATTTTAGTAAGAACAACATTGTATGTCCAACCGTATGAGTATAGATAATCCGTTTCACAACTGTTTCTATGACGAAATATATTTTATGTTTTCTCCTAGTTTTAATTCATTTATTTGTCCTGAAGAATGTGGGATAAAGCTCAAGGTTCCACTGAAACACTGCGTCTACACAATAACTTTTTTTGTGTTTTTATTGTATACAGTTGTTTTCTAAGTTATTTTTGGACCACATATTTTTGATAATGTATTTGGTCCAATGCATGATGAAATATATTAACAAATGTCACTACTATTTTATGTGTATTTTGGGAGAATTCTTGGTTATTTTTTTACTTTGAAGTTCTGTTCTTATGTTGATAAGCATCCACATAGCAAAAATCTGGATTTTAACAAGTCCAGGGGAAAAACTTTTGTATTGGTTTAGCTGAATCCTATCCCTTGTGCCTTTATAAAATGGGGTTCTCTCTAAATTGTTGATAAAGAGTTGTATGTCGGCCATACCCATCACCCCCATTGTGCACTGAGAGGCGACATTTATCCATACCAATGCGAGGCTGTTGGCCTGCACAGAGAAAGGAGTGGATCCCAAACTTTAGGTTTTTTTAAACCAAGTGCTGGGTATCATCAGTGGGAAGATTTGGAGTACATATAGGAATCGCATGAGTATCATCATTTTAATAAGGACTACTCAGCCAAGTATGTTTAGCAGCTGGAGTGCCCTTCGCTGGAGAATTCTTTTCGTTTTTGCCCGGAGGGCAATAAGGTTGAGGCTCCATATAAGGCCTGGTCCCCAAGATGTAGCGAGGCCCAGGTATTGGAAGATAATGCACCTAATAGGAATCGAGGAATGCCATTCAAGATCTTGCTGTTCCCGTGAGTGGGGACCAGCAGGGATTTACTTTTGTTCACTTTGAGGCGAGAGGCCTTCTTGTAGAGTTATAAGAGGGAAAGGCAGTGGGGTCTGGACGCCATCTGTGTATAGCACGATTCTGTCCTCATCCCCACCCTTCCATTGGCAGTCGTGATTTTGAGCATCACAGCCTACCAGTCTGGTCAGGGATGATGGCTTGCACCAAAAGGAGTGGGGAGAGCGGGCATCCTTGTCAGGTACCACAACAAATAGGAAAAGAGGCCAACAACACACCATTTATTTGCACCCGTTCAAGGGTTGGAAATAGAGTAGTTTAGCATACCTACGAAAACATGGGTCTAAGCCCATACGTTCGAGAACCCCACCCAAAAAGCTGTAGTCTATTCAATGAAACTCCTTCTCAAAGTCAACTAGAAGAAGGGCACACGGGTCTTGACATTTCTGTAGTCCGGCCAGCGCTATATGCACCGCTGAATACAGTAGCAGATTCTAGGGCCAGGCATAAAGCTGCATTGATCCGGATGGACAAGATCGGGCAGAATGTATTTAAGCCTTTTTGCAAAGATTTTGAGCTCAGTGTTTATTACGGAAATGGAGCGACATGCCGCGCAATGGTGGCGACTTAGGGATGACGGCAATTGTGGCCAAATCCAGGTCCACCAGTAAGGCTCCAGTCACGAACGCTTCTTAATAAAGGGCAAGTAAATGAAGGGAGAGGATATCACAGAATCTATGGTAATTCTCAATTAGGAAGCCACTGGGTCAGGTGTCTTACTGTGTTCATCCAGAGGACTGTGTGCTCTATGTCTTCAACAGCGAGGGGTGCATCTAGGTCAAATCTAGATGCTATGGAGAGTACAGGGAGTGGGATCATTGAGAGCAAGGATTGGTGGTGTTCACAGGATGGCCTTGGGTGGTATGCAAAAAGGTTACAGTAGTAGTTGAAAAGGACTGCTACTATTTCGGTGGAGTGACTAGTGGTGTTGCCCGCAAAGTCTCAGATCACAGGGATAAATCTGAAGGTCAGATGCCTTGTGACCAGTCTGTATAATAGTTTGCCAGTCTTGTCCCTGTTTTCATATACCTTATTTGTTGAGGATCTCTAACACTGCTGGGCCTAGTCATTAGCGATTTGGCGCAGGGAGATTCTTGCAAGTTCTAGCCAGCAGTGAAGGTTTTCTGTTTCGCCCTCTTGACACTGAGGTTTCAGCTGTAATATTTGAATTTTGTGGGTGGTAATGTGGTATAATCTGTCGCTCTCTTGGTGCCAGATGTACCCTTACACAACACCTCTCATGGTGGCTTTACCTGCCACCTATAGTTTATTAGGAGAGGTGACTGTGCCCAGGTTGTATGCTGATTCTCCTCCTGAATGTTCAAATTGGTAGATATTTGGAATACAGGCTCTGTTCACTGTGGCCTTTCCGAATTTCGCCACCACTTTCCCCAATACCCTTGTCAAAAACATTTGATAAGGCACAATCCCACAGCTACTTCGGTCTCAATTTATACTAGCCTATTATTAGTATGATCGCACTTTCCCTGGCTTCAAGAGCAAAGGGAAACTCCCTACTTTTCTGGAGTGCCTGTCAACTATTCCCCTTGTAATTTGACCACCCAATTTGAATATGTGATGAAAATGTGCTGTAAAATTCACCATTTTGGTCTGTCGTTTTCCGAAACCCCCTAGTAATAGTCGGGCTCGCTCGCTGCGCTCGCTCGCTACGCGCCGGACGGGGGCTGGATAGCTACGTGCCAGATGGGGGCTGGTCTGACAACATTTGCCAGGGCTGCTTTCAGTTCCCAGTCCGGCCCTGGGTGGGTCTCCTCCCTTGGGTGGCTGTCCCCCTTCCTCTGTTTTTTTGTGGCCCCGGCTGTTCCTGTCTGGGTTATTCCCCTTGGTGTGGGCCCTCCACGGGGAGTGTTTTGAGTGTCTTTGTGTCTTGCGGTGCTTTCACCATTTGTCCGTTGGGGGTCCCCCCCTTTCGGTTGGTTTTTGTGCCCTGTGGGCCTTCCCATCTCCGCCTGTTCCCGTGGGTGTCCTTTTTTCTTGCCCCGGTGGCTCTCTTCCCACCCTGTCTGCAAGTGGGTCAGGTGGTCTTTCTGTTCTGGTTTCCCCTTCCTGGGTGTTGGCGGCCCTTGCTTCCACTCTGTGGCACCCTTTCGGGTGTCTTCTGTGCTGATCTATGGCTGGCTACCGCAACCTTTTTGGTACTTCGCCTTGCCATTTGGTCATGCTTCCTGTCGTTGGTCTTCCTGGGTCCCATGCCTTCTTGCCCTGTGTGCATCTGTCCTCCTCTGCTCTGGGTTGTTGGTCGGATCTGGACTGGTTTGCACCTTGGTGTGTCGCAGCCTGGGTCTTCCTGGTTTTGGGCTGCCTCTCCTGTGGGGTCCGTGTCCTTCCCAGGTGCAGGGGGCCTTTGCCTCCCTTTGGGGCATGCGGGGGTTCCCGGTCGGTGCCGGGTCGCCTTTCTGTCACCCATTTCTTGGCTTCTCTGGGATTTGCCCTGGCCCTGTGGGGGCTTCTGGTTGCTCTCCTGGGCTGTTTCTCCCCTGCTTCGTGCTCCGGGGTGTTTGCGGGGTTCGGCCCTTTTGACCTCTTGGCGCATTGGTGCTGTCCTTGCCTGGGTCTCTTTTCTTCTGGCTCCGGCCGTACCGCCCTGTCTACTCATGATCTCGTCTGCTCTCCTACGGTACTGTGGGTCGGGCCTCTTGGTGCCTGGCTGGGGGTTCTCCTCGGGACCCCGGCTTTGCGCTTTCCTGGGGTCCTTTTCCTTCCAGGGGTTCTGGGTCTACGGACTCGATGGACTGGCCAGGGTTTTTGTCCGGTTGGTGGTGCTCGCCTGAGTGCGTCTCCATTGGCGTCCGCTGCTGCGATGGTTGGCTTGGGCAATGTTGCTCTTTGGTCCGTGTTGGGCCTATGTGGGCACAGTTTCATGTCCTGTCCCAGCTTTCTGGCTTTCCCTTGCTGGTTTTTGTTTCCAGCGGTGCTGTAAGGTGCCCGGTGGTGCTTCTCCCGGTTCTCTTCTCCCTGACGGAGCCCTGCGCTTTTGGTGTGGCTTTGTGCTTGGGCTTGTTTCGCCCTGTTTCTCCTGGGTGCTTGCTTTTGTGGCTCGCTTCCATCTTATCAGGCATTCCTGGGCCGGCGGTCTCGGCCCACCGCGCTGCGTGTTCCTTCATTTGGACTCTGTGTTTCATCTTCTGCTTGGGGTCCTCTGGGTGAGTCCCTGTGGCCTGATTGTTGTGGTCTTATACTCTTCCCCTCGAAGTTGAGTGTTCGTTTCCGGGTGTTTCGATGTTTCTTTTTCCTCCTGTACGGAGGTGGGCACCTCTGTTTCTTTTAATGGCCGTTCGATTCCTTTCTGGTAGCTTGGCCTGGTCCCTTCCTCCCTATGGCCTCCGTGGGTGGACCTCTGGGCCTTCCGCCTTTCTCGGTTGGCTCGTTGGATTCCCTTGGTGGCTGGGTCTCTTCAGGGTCTCTCTTGCTGCGGTGGCTTTTTTGTTGGTCGCTGGGTGGGGTTGGCCTCTGTGTCATAGGCTCTTGCCCCCCCCCTCACTTTTGGCTGTTCGTTGGGCTGTCTTAGTGGGTTGCTGTTTTCTCTTCTGGGGCCTGTTGCTGTTGCTTTTGGCTCTGTGCAGTCTGGTGCTGTGCATTCTCTGTCCTCCTTGGGTCTTTCCTGGGGGCGTTTTTTCTGGCGGCACTTCGTATCTCGGGGGTCCGGGTTTCCTGCCCTTCCGTTGTCTTTCACTCCCGGGCTGGTTCTTCTGGCTCGTGGTTGCCTCTCTTGGGTGGTTCTTTCGCTCGTCTGGCCTGTTTGGTTTGTCCTCTTCCGTGGGGGTTCCATTCTGGTCCGTGTTTTCTTGTGAGTTTCCATGAAGCCGCTTGGCTTTGGTATGTGCTCACTTTGTTAGTCATGTGGCGAGGAAGACTAACGAGGAGGTAATGCCCTGGTTACTTACCGGTAATCTTCACTACTCAGAGTATAGTCTTCCTCGCCACATGAGTTCCCATCCCTCCCTCCCTGTCTGGCTATCGGCTTCATGTTTTTTTGCTTGGTGGTTTCAGGCTGAGGGGTTGGGCCGGCCCGCCTCTTATAGAGGTCAGGTGGTAATGGGTCGGCCATATTGGGAAGGGATGGGAGGCATGGGAGGCATTTGAGGCTGACTTTTTTGCTTTAGAGGGTTCTGGTGTGGAGCTGAAGCTCACTTTGTTAGTCATGTGGAGAGGAAGACTATACTCGGAGTAATGAAGATTACCGGGGCAGTTCTTGCCACTGCCAACTATAACCAGGCCTTCAATCATCAACGGTCTGTTAGTGGCTTTATTTCTGTTTTTTGCAACCTAGATTTGTGTGTTCCCTGTTTTTTTCTTTACATCCTCTCCACCCATGTTTTGCCCACTTTGGTGACCCAATTCTTGTTGATGTGTGAAAGTGAATTTATTTGAACACATGGCTTGATGCTTTCATAAATGCTAGGGAAATACCAATGCTCATCTATGCCTTAACATGTGTTGTGACATTTTATTAATCATCTGGTATTTAGTTTTTGTACCCGCTTCATGCCCACTAAAGCATTAGCTTTACCGCAGACTTTCATACATTTTGAATGCCCTCGTTTTGTTATTCCATGGGGTGTACTCAGAGGCGTAGCTAGAAGTTGTGCCGACCATGGTGGTCCCTGTGTTTGCTGCCCGGCGGCCGTAGGTAAGAGCGGGCGGGGGGTGCTGGAGATTCCTGTGATGGCCGCCCTGCAAGGCTGCAGGTAAGAGCAGGGGGGGGCGCTACCCCATAACTCGTGCTGCCTGGGGCGGACCGCTCCCCCCCCCTTGCTACCCCACTGGGTATACTGCACATATTAACTGAATCAGGAAGTTGGTACATCTAAGACTAGATATTAGAATGTAGTGAGCTCTTACTGGCAAAAATTGTATGTTTCTCCGATGTATTCTTGCATTCTTCCCACAGGAAGAGCCTGGCACCTGCTCATTAGTGCTTGTCTGTAGTTGTTTTTTATCACGTGTTCTCACTTCCATTCACGTTCCTTGAGAAAAAAGTGCATAAAGTTCAGCGTGACATGCTCCAACTGACTGAGGGCAAAGCCCTGGTCTATTGAAATGGTAATTGCCTTGCTTATTTTGAATAGTTGCTGGCTATTTTTGCATTAAATGCATGGTAGACATTGTGCACTCTCCCGAGAGTGTGTTTTCCCTTTTACGGATTCATGACAATTCCTAAATTAATAATGACTACTTTGGACATTTTGTCACAAAATGCTGCTCCCTCGCTACTTGAATAGATTTGTATGAGCTTCAGTTGGTGAACATTTTCAACCGTAAAAGACGTGGTACTCATACTTGTTCTTGCTGTTGCCGTTGGTGGAACAATACCAAGCCACCACACTTTGCTGCATACAAGACAGACTGACAGAAGGCATCAGGATGGTTCGAATGGGGGCAAAATATTGTTGTCCGAGTACCATCTGATATTAATCTCCTATCCTTAATGTCTTCTACAAACCCACTGCCCCACTGGACTACACAATAAAAATAAAGACCCAGTAGACCCAATGGAGTCATATTTTGTAAACAAAATGTAGAGCACAATATTTAGATCAGACGATATTTTAGCATATGATATTGTGACATTGCACTGTGTGGTGTATGCTCTACAGATGCTCATTGACACAATTGAATTGCGCTGGGACTTTTTTATCAGGCAACCATCATCGCCAATGAAAACATAGTTGGGAAATTGTGTCTCTAATAATGTGTGCATGCTAAAGAACACGCTGAACATTATAGTGCAATAATGTGACAAAAGTAAGGGTGGGCGTAGTTCGCGAAGTAGCGCTACGCGAAGCTATGTGAAGTGCACTTCGCACTACGCGAACTTCACGTAGCACTACGTGAGCTGCGTAGTAGCATGTTTGCACTGTGCAAGATGCGCTTTCAATGATTGCACAGTGCGGACAAGCATCCGGCACTGTGCAAGAATTGAAAACGGCATCTTGCACAGTGCCAGCTGTAGTTTTCTGCTGCTCGAGTAGATTATTACTCGAGCGGCAGCTTTCTCAACGCGAACAGGTAGTTTCTCATTGAGAGCAGTCGCGAGCATGCGCAACCACTCACAATGAGAAACCTGACCTCCTCGCGTTGAGAATCGCGCCGGGATGTCAAATTTCATTTTGCTTTCTCGCGGTCGCAAACATGACGTTCAGGACCGCGAACAAGCAAAAAATGACCGCTGCACTACGCTACGCTGCACTACGCATGTTCGCACTGTGCTACGTGCAGCTCGCGTAGTGCAAAGTTGCGAAAACTTCGCAAACTCCGTGAGCGTAGCGTAGTGCTTTGCCCAGGGTTAGACAAAAAGGGAGAGGAGGATGACAAGATGAACTCAAAGCCACGAGTAATATTCATAGAGCCAATTTCACTTTTATGGGCTGATCTATGAATGGTATCCACGTAACAGCCTTTGTATCTGCAAAGTAGCTTTTTGGTATGTACCACACCCAAATAGTGATTTGATAACATGTTAGTGAATAGCAATTTATGTTTGCAGGTACATACCAAATCCCTATTTGGAAGGGGCATGTTTAGGGCATCCCTTCCACATAGCATTTCGCAAGGGGATGTATTAATGGTTTGCGAACAAAATCCATTTGTAAAACATTAAAATTGTACCGACTACATGAAGGTAGTGCAAAGACATTCACAAACTCAAAAGAGTCCACAGGGATCCATTTATTTTTTGAATGTTGACAAAACATTTTTTGCAGTAGTCACTGGTCAATGGAACCACTGGTTACTCCCAAAAAATGTTTGTGAATATATATATTTTTTTTTTTAAAGCACCACATTTTCCTTTAAGGATAACAGGCTGCATTTGAAAGAAAAGCAATCAGAGACATGGTGGTCTGCTGACACCAGCAGATCATCCATCACTGTGATAGCAGCAAATTTAAAGCAGCGGTCTTCACACTGTAGGGCCCGCCACAATGGCGGTCCACGGCTCCATTCCCAGAAGGGTGAAAATGCATCTGCAAGTACTTGTAAATGAAGATTTCCCAGAAACGTAACTGCCACTTTCCCAGGCTGTCTTCATACACATGCAACAGTTGAAGAGCAAAAAGAAAGTTTTTGAACTGTAATACTGAGTGCCGTGGGACAGTGTCAGTGAGTGTGGAAGCCGAGTCAAACAGTTGGCTAAAAAAGCAGAATATTCAGCATTTTGTTGTTGTTTTTACCTTCAGTTAACTGCGTATAAAATAACACAAACGCATCTTAATAAAAAACAATGCAAGTTTAACTAATCAAGAGGAAATGTACACTTCTATTTAAAAAAAAAAATCTTTTTTTATATTGGGTTTTTAATCACACAGTCCAAAGGGAGAGAACGATGTTTGAGTTGTTTTTCCATTATTGGAGTGCATCCATTTACAGTCAATGTAAAGATTGATAGTGAAAGTGACCTGCGCCGCGACCCTGTGGCATCACAGCAGTGCTGTTTCTTCAGAAAGCGGTGGCCAACACAAACTGTGCGGCTCTCCTGCTCTCAGCAGGATGTTGGTAAAATAGATATGCAAAGCAAAAACATTAAGGACCGACATAAAAGCAGGGAAGTTTTGTGGTTGTGAAAGACATTAGTTAATGCCTGCGGTGAGTTGTCAGCAGTTCCGGATTACCAAATAGGCAAAGTAGGCACCGGCTTATGGGCCCCACTCCTTTTAGGGGCCAGCAACAACAGATCAAAATGATATTGATTGGATCTTGAAAGAAATTTACAATCAAGTTTTCTTAAATATTGTTTCTAAAAGATAGAAAAAAATGTATCAATTCAAAGAAACAAAAACTTTACATTAAAGAGTCTATAGAGAAAATACGGTATTCATGTAATGTACCCATTAGTAACTTAAAGTACATGAACCAGAGACATCAGATTCAGATAACAGCTTGCCTTTTAACCACATGCGCACTGCGGGTTTTCCCGCTGCGCGCTGAAGTTTTAAAAAACCCGCGGTTCATGACGAGCTGAGCTCGTCATGAGCGCACGGCAGGTAAAACTCATGACGAGCTGAGCTCGTCATCGGCGCAGAAGGAGTTAAAAGCTCATATTCTGGCAGCTGGCAGTTTATTAAAAAAATCCAGTGCATTGGATATTAGTAGATAATTTGGAAGGTGAGGCCCAAATTTCGACTGCCTAGGGGCATATAAATGGTTTAATCTGGCACTGGTTGCCAGGGAACGGTTAGTTTCGGCAGAGAGGTGTATGGGTGTAACAGCCCTCCATCCTCATGTTTGAGAAAGAGGGACCCACGGAGTGGAAATGAGGGCCACAGATGACCCTGCAGTTTGTTCTGCAGTAGAGAGTATTATGTTGAGCATGGGAATGGCTGATTGACCTGCCACCAGTGATGCTGTGGTGGCAAAGCCGCAGTATAGAAGCGATTATGTTGTATTAATGTGTTTCTAGGGCACAAAGGAATTGTCTTTGACAACTGCCCAGAATGCCATCACTACTTTTTCCCAGCCCACTGTTAGGGGACGTTTCCTCTGTCATTTGGCCTCCTCTTGTCTAAGAACTCTGGGCCATATTATCAAGAAAGGGCGATACATTATCGCCGCTTTTATCGGCAGGAAACTGCCGCTAAAGTGGCGATAATGGGCTAGATAATATGTCCTTGTCAATTCCCATAGAAGCCTAGGTTCTGGTGTAAACCTGGGCTTCTACGGGAATTCACAAGGGCATATTATCAAGCCCATTATCGCCGCTTTAGCGGCAGTTTCCTGCCGATAAAAGTGGCGATAATGTATCGCCCTTTCTTGATAATATGGCCCTTTGTCCTCAGCTACTGCCTATAACACTATGAACTGAATCTACATGGGGGTAAACTCTCCTTCCAATGCTGGGTCACCAATCACTTATGTGACCTGGCTACGGTGCAACTCAGTCCTTAGAGAGTAGGATTATTAGAAAATGATTAAATTATGAATCAGACATTCCCATGTTCAATCACATAAACCTCTGCAAACTGAAGAGTTCAACCTACACTTTTGACTATGCCTTTTTTGCTTACCTAAACCACACGAAGATGCACAAAACCTTCGAGGCCCTGCTAACTGATCTCCTTCTGCATAGGTTTTACATGCAGTAAAATTGCTTTCATAAATTGAGACCTGCTCAAAAATAAATTATGAAAGTATAAATGATACGCATATTTTGTCACTAAATAATAATTAGGAAGATCTTTTGAGCGAAAAACTAAGTAACAGGAAGGAAAAAGTAAGAAGTAAGAAGATCCTTCTCTTGCAAGCCGATCTCTTTTTGAGAATATTTGTTGCGTTTTCTTAATTTTGTTTTCAATTTGAAAGGATTCTGCGAGATGTAATTTGTTGTAAAAGTGCTTTCTTTGCTTTCTTTTCATTAAAGGAAGATAATACATAACATGAAGCCTCCGGTCTCAACACAGACTGATACAATTTTAGATCCTCTAGTCCTTCAAGCATCATATTTATTTGGCATTGCCATAAAGAACTTCTAACACCACGGCCCACATAATGCAATATATATCGGCTTAGATATACTGTAGTGCTTCCTGAATGTGGCTTAGCTTTACTCCCCTTAAAAGGCTATTCAATGTTTGAACCATCATTGGCCAAGCCTTACAAATCCTTTCAAAACAAGCCTGACACGATTACTGGCTCCTTTGCCTGATTGAGAAATGCAAAAATGTACAGGGGCAGCAGACTGGAATGGGTGCAATGTGTACTTCGGGTTAGATTGAGTGATAGCTAAGGGGCCAATTCACAAAGAAAGTAATACATAAGATTAGGTTGCCAACTATAATTTTCCAGACGTTACCATTTTTTGAGGATTTATTATAAAATCCTAGGCTACAAACATAAATCGCAAAAAATCACAGAGTTCTGCACATACACCTAAAACAGATGTTTCTATGTTTAGAGTTATGTTGCGAATTCACCTTTACTTTCCATTGGCTTTTGTTTCGGACAAGAAAATATGCATTCCTTGAAGATATAGATCGGGAAACTTTGTAAATACTACCATTTATCACTTTGTGCATGTTCACTAGTACCCCCTTGTTACCTCAACCTGTTCCACCCAACATCAACAACTTCAGAAAAAAATGCTATGTTTACACATTGTCGGTGACTGTATCTATTAAATGGAGGAAAAATGTCTGCAAACCCTGTGGCATATTTACAAGGGATATCGGTACCAGAATGCCACTTTTAGAGACGTTCTGGTGACAATATGCCCTTCTCCATATTTACAAAGCGGTGTTAAGCTACTTTTTGTGGCTTAACACTGCCTTGTAAATAAGGCCCCTTTACATGCATAACTTAACATGAAAGGTGCAAGTAATGGGTGTTGCTGTGGGCATTGCACCGCAACACCCATTGCTTTTGACGTTTCCCCAGATTTACAAAGAGGTGTAAATCTAAGGCAGCACCAAAATCTAACGCCATGCAAGAGCAGGTATTAGAATGGTGAAAGAAGGAGAAACACTTTTATTTCTCCCCGTTTTGCTTTTGCTATGTGTGCTGCATTCTGCAGCACACATAGAAAGAACAAAATGCCATTAATGGTTGTTTATATGCAGGAAGGTGTCACGCAGGAAGGTGCAACACAGGCACCCGTGCACTCTGGTGTAAGGGTGCCTGCGTTGGTGCTAGGTAGCTAAATTTAGCACCAGCGCTAGGGAAAACACAGGGGTGTGCCGTATTCCTGTGACTACGGTACATCCCTGCGTTTTGAAAATGTCATAGCGTGGCACTGGAAAAAGTGGCGCAGCTCTACACTCCAACATTTTCACGTAAATATTCCCCCCTGTTTCAATGAATAGAGAGCTGGTACTCGTTCAAACATATTTACTAGCTTGGACGCAAACCTGTCTCCTTCAATGGTCTTTGACATCAAGCAGATTTTGGAGTAAAATTCCACATCTGGAGATTCAGGTACAGTCATTCTTATGTTCACCAATCAGCTTATCCCCTTTGAAACAGGTCTGCCTTTCTCCTTTGCTTACTGACCATGGAGTTGCAATGATTCTGGATTAGTGAGGAGATGCAAATTCAATGGAATACTCTTGTTGAAAGATCTCATGCAGCAATGGATATTAACCCTTTCCATGCTGATGACGGAACCGCTCCGTCATCAGCTGGGGTTGGGCTGTGCTGATGACGGAGCGGTTCCGTCATGGCCCGGCCACCACGCCTGCGCGGCGCTGATTTCGCGCCCGCGCGGCGCGTTCTATTGAGCGGGCGGAACCATGACGGAACCGCTCCGTCATGAGCACAGCCCAACCGCGGCTGATGACGGAGCGGTTCCGTCACCAGCATGCGGCCGCCGTGCGGCCGCCCCGCCCCCTTAGCGCTGCGGCGGTTAAGGGTTTCATTTACCAGGGTCCCCAAAAGTACTGAAGGAGATCTCCATCCAGATGCGCTTGCCTAATATAAAAATTGTCATGATTCCTGATACCTTGGAAAGATTGAATGCTGATTTCTTGTACCCACCTCTGACTTGAAGTTCTGGTGTTGACTGGCCCTGATTGCTGTCTTTTAGAATTCTGATCCCTCTCAATTTGATGAGAACTGATTTTGCTTCTTGAATAGTAAAATGTTTGTTTGCCATTCAAAACTTTTTGTGCACCCTGTTTTCCAAAGTGATACCAAAGAGGATGATGGATGGAGCACTTGAGCAAATCAAACACTCACCCCCAGCCAACTGATCTGGGTTTAATCCATCATCATTCTTTAGCTCACTCCACCACCCCAGTTCAGACATGGCCATTTGCAAATTAGTCTGACCCTGTGCCTCATGGGAACAGTCCAGCCCGAACTGCCAAGCCATGTCTTCCCTGGACCGGAAACAAACATCCTGGGACCGGTTTCGGGTTCATAAACCTCATCAGCCAGGCTATCTTGAATCCAGTGGCAAAGTGAGCAGGGGACCCACATCTGGACATACCCTGCCAACTTAGGGCGAACAAAGCGATCAACTGTTGTTTTTCAATGTCACCCGAGTGGGAAGGGTATGCCCAGACGTGGGTCCCGTGCTCTCCATGCCACTGGAATCCAGCTATCCTGGCTGAAGAGGGGTGAAACCCTGAAGCCTGTCCTAGGATGCTTGTTTCCAGTCCAGGGAGGACCTGGCTTGGCAATTCGGGCTGGACTGTTCCATTGAGGCACAGGGTCAAGACTGATTTGCATATGGCTGGGTTCAAACTGGAACGGCATGGTGAGCAAAAAAACTATGGATTTAGGCCCAGATCTCTGCCCTGGGGTGAATGTATGACATTGTTCTGCATTCTGTCCATCAACTGTTGTTTTTGCAATGTCATCCCGAGTGGTAAGGGTGTGCCCAGACGTGGGTCCCGTGCTCTTCATGCCACTGGAATCAAGCTATCCTGGCTGAAGAGGGGTGAAACCCCGAAACCGGTCCTAGGATGCTTGTTTCCAGTCCAGGAAGGACCTGGCTTTGCAGTTCGGGCTGGACTGTTCCCATGAGGCACAGGGTCAAGGCTGATTTTCATATGCCTGGGTTCAAACTGGAACGACATAGTGAGCAAAAAAACAATGGATTTAGGCCCAGATCTCTGCACTGGGGTGAATATATGACATTGTTCTGCATTGTGTCCATCAACTGTTCTTTTTGCCCTTTTTTCCAGTCACCCTCCCAGTAAAATACTGAGAGGCATATTTATCATTGAACTGCGTTGCCCTTGGGGAATGCAACTACTAAATCAGATTTATCAAGCCAGGCAAGGCCACCTTGCGTGAACATGAGTGACTTGATCCATTTAGAGTAACGCAGCACTAATCGCTGCTTTGCAGTACTCTGCCTCATGGAGGCATTCCATGGGTGGAATGTGGGTGTTCCCGTGCATCCACCGATAGATTTTGGTGCATTCTCAGATTTACCATTACGGGTAGACCTGGGAATGCATCAAAATGCTACGCCTCCCTAAGTAAGGAGTAAAGGAGAAATATCTTCATTTCTCCAGATTTTTCCTCTTTCTGTTTGTGCTGCATTCTGAAGCACACATAGAGAGAGGAAAATGCCTCAGAGAATTGTCCCTTCCTGCACATAAGCAATCCTGCTTAGAAAGCAGGCACCGTTGCACCATGGTGCAAGGGTGTCTGTGTTGGTGCTAGGAAGCATGTTGGGTGTCAGTGTAAGGAAAGGGCAGGAATGCGCTGTATAATGTTAAATGCGGTGCATTCCTCCCCTTTCCCTTTCATGCAGTGCAGCAAGGTGGCTTACTGACGCGTGAATTCTTGATAAATCTGCACCTGAATTTGAAAGCCATCTTCAAAATGGTGGCATCCTACATTTAGCTTGTGTGTCAAGAGCTGTGACTAATGCAAAGTAAAATAGAATCAATTGCAGCAAGTTCTGATGCTGTGAATGGTAAGTCTCTAGTAAGTAGTACCCCTGGTACCTAGGGCATGGGTTCCAAAGAGGGCTCCTAAGGGCTGCAGCATGTATCATGCCATCCTAAGGAACCACATACAAATTGGATGCAGCCTGAATTGCAGACTGTGTGTCATGGTGCAAACCCTGAGTGGAAACAGGACATGGCACACTCACTGTGTGCCATGCCTAAGTCACTGCATGGAATATATGTAAGTCACCCCTACAGCAGGCCTTGTAGCCCTAAGGCAGGGTGCAATGTGAGAGCATATCTGCATGAGCAGATATGCCCTTGTGCCTTCTAGTTCAATTACTAGATAGTACAAGTGAACACGAAAGACATTTTAAGTGCATGTACTGGACACTGGTCATTGCGAGTTCTCCAGCTACATGATGTCTTCACTGATACCTTGTTTAAATAAACATGTACTGTTGCCAGTACAAGATTTATTATGCCATGCACCCAGAGGGCACCTTAGAGGTGCCCCCTGAAAAATCCTACCACTATCTAATGTGCAGGATGACAGGTCTTGTCCAGCCTGCCACCACAGACCTGATTCTTAGCCCATGCGTTGTGTCAACCCTCTCTGAGGCCAGAAACAAATCCTGCTCCAGAGGAATATGTTCACACCTCCTCCAGGAGGAAGGCAGTGATTTAGCATAACAAGGCCAGGGGCTTCAAAGCCCTTGCCACCTTTGATATGCGACCCTGGCTTCCCCAGGCCTTGGAGATGCCACCCCCTTCCCTGAGGCCCATTTGGTACCAGGACAGGCGGCAAATCAGCTATGCAAGTAGGTGTGTTGCACTACCAGGCTAGTCATATCCCAAAGGTGGGCTGCCTGATATGCTCTATGAAAGAGGGATTTCCCCATCTTGTTTTTGGTGGAATTAGGAACTTTGGCACAGGGTTATGCCCACTTCTCACATCAAGTGGTAATATAGGGGGTGTAGTGACCCCAAGGGTAAGTAGCCCATTGGTTACTCCCCTCCGCTCCCCTTAACACTACTAAACTCAGTATTTAGGTGGCTCCCTGGCACCAGGAACTCATTTTCACCTGGCCCAAGAAGAAGAAGAAGGGCAAAGGACCAAAGAATGCAAGCAGTGAAGACTAGCTGTGGACTAGGTCCTGCTGGAGCCCAAAAGGACTCCCCTCGATGGTTCAAATCTTTACATGCATCTACTTACAAATGGCACCATGGTGAATCCTCCTGGCTCCGGAGAGGACAATGGACCTTTTCCACTGTGCTTAGAATTTGAGCTCCCTACGAAATAAAGTCATCAAAACATCATGGTCTTTAATTTTACAATGAGTCAATGATGAGAGGTTAAGGTAGTTTTAAAAGTTTTATTATCTATAAGGTTAGAATCTCAAACATCTTTATTGCATTTAGTAATTTACAGAAATAATGAAAAGAGTTAAAAATCAGCAATAAAGACATGTGTTCCGTAAAGAAACCTAATAAGCTAGCTAAGGGACCTATTCTAAATAAAAACCCATAAACAGTTCTGTTGGAAAAGAGTGGTAAATCGGGATAGATCTTCTCATGAAGAGTAGTTCTTAGATACTAAGCCTAGTGTTCCAAAAGTGCAGTAGCAACTGTTTTAGAATAGCAATCTTTGCAGTAGCATCGATCACAAATTAATAAAGGAATCACCTCAAGATATCTAACTCTCCGTGAAGAAGAGTATCGGGCAGAGGAGAAGTCCAGCAGCAAGACTACCAGACGGGCAAATGGAAAGCAGAGGTATGTGTTAACTAGCTTGGAACACTCCTTATTATAATCTTTTAATACAGGTATCAATTCTTCTAAGACGCCTTCACTCGATGTCCAATCAGACCAGCTCATAAGATGGTGTTGTCAGTCATACGATGCAGCCTCGTCCGATTCCCACAGTTTGCACTCTAGTCATTTGTAATGATAATGTTTTCTAACATAATTGTTACATGAGGGAAGGTTCCCATGAGAACCTTCTTACCTAAGCTAAAGATGCACTATGTGTTTCAGCATGGAAAGAAAGGCTAGTCAGCAAATATGAAAACATTTATCATGTACATTTGAAGCAACATTTATAAGCCTATATCACCATTTATTCTTTACAGTTTCACTAAGTCTATTATTCTTAGTGGAAATTATCTAACATGGGGTGAGAGGAACTAAATGAACATAATATTAAAGTCAGAAAACAACAGGAGCCAGGTCCTTAGGGACGGGTGAGGAGGCTAGACCTTATTGTGCATACCATACCAAAAATTGCCTCATCACCAAACAGTTTAAATCCACAATCAAGGAAGTGTTGAACACACTAACCAGTCGTATTCAACAAGGTATTTTTATTTTAACCTGATTACATTGTCAATTATTCAATAGATTCAAAAGAGACGAATTACACACATAAAAAGACACATATCCACATAACATATTCATGACAAGAATAACATATTATTCCGCTATACAAATAAAGTGCTGAATTGGCTTGAAAGAAACAATGAAAGAAAAAATAAGTGAAAAATTTATAACAAACAGAGCATTTCAATCATGTGTAACATACAACAATACATTTGCAACTATAAAAGACATTTGAAGCACAAAATAAAGAAGAAGAGAAGTAAATGTGTAAATGTTTAACATCAGCAAAATTGCTGGTAAAGGGGAATGGATCGCAAAAAATCTTTTCTAACAGGCCGACGCGTTTCGATTCCAGGGGGTTATTTCCTGGAATCTCATCAGGGCGCGAACAATTCTGTCTGTGGGAAAAATGGAAAGGAAAACGAATTGGAATTTTTGAAAAAACTATAAGCTCCAATCCCAACACTGTGACGCTGAAACAAGGGGGGATGAACCTACCAGATTAAAAGAGGTGCGTGATTACACGGGGTTTCTGTCTGTGCAAAGTCGAACTTCTTGGACATCTAATCAAACACAATGGACGGGGGACCACCTGAAGAATAAGGGGGGGGGTTGTTGTCAAGCTCGCAACATGTGTCTGGATTAACTTGTAAACATGTGCCAATATACAATGTAATTCAAAAAAGCAACATACCGTCAGGCGACGCATTGAATGAAGCCTGCCGGCTGCCGCTATGAAGGCGTTTTGCTCACAGGCGGGACGAAAAAATAGGATGTTGGCCCTGGGACAGAGGGGACAACAAGTTAGGGCGATAGGCGTGTGTTTGGCCAAGCGATTGTAGCGGATATGTGAAACCCGACATACCTTTATTTAAGAGGCTTCGTGTCGTTCTTTCAAGGGTTTTCTTCATAAAGTGTTCAAACTTGTGGCCGCATCCGCTAAAAGAATAGCGGGAACATAAATCAATATTGTGTGCCAGGAAGATTCTTTGAAAGGGAAAGAAAGCAACAGCGGAGCGCTGCCTACCTGTGGCTTCTCCCGTCCCTGTCCTCGGCGTGTTGTGCCGAATCCAAGATGGGCGCCAGGTATGTTTACCTGTATAAAGCTCCCAGGTGTAAAGCTATGCATTGTGGGAACCGTAGTCCATAGTCATGGACGCGTGTGGTATGCGTGTCATGGTAGAAAAATTTGGTTACATTGTTAACTTGAAAGGAAAAGGTGGTGCCCCGTGGACAGAGATTAGGCATAAAGAGTTTTGTGGCAATAAAGAAATTTTTGAGCAGTGAGACAACAAGAGCAACCAGGGTGGCCACGTGTCGCCGCGGCTGCGGGGTTTTACACTCTTGTAATTTCAGATAGAGTGTTGAGACCTTTTTGTGCACTCTTAAATTTTAGGATAAGGTATGCTTCTTTTTGAAGAAGCTTTTTATCCACATCAACATCTCGGTTTGAGGATCGTAGTGTATGTAACACCGTCCACTTCAGATCATTGGCATCGTGTTTTACAGTCAAAAAATGATCTACCATTGGGGCATTAGCAATTTTGTTTTTAATCCTGGACCTATGCTGGCAGATGTGGGTGTTGATTTGCTGAGTAGTTTTCCCTATGTAGATTTTAGCACAGGGGCATTGTACTAGATAAACCACATTTTTCGTTTTGCAATTGGAAAATTCACTGTGTTTCCATCTAATACCTTCATGATGGAACTCATCACCTTCTATGGTGTTCTGGCACACTACACAAGTGCCGCATCTGTGATGCCCAGTAATCGGTTTAAGATTCCATTGGGTTAATAGATCACTTTTCTTTTTAGGTATAGATGCATCGGCCCTCATAATCTGTTGACCTATGCTTTGTTTTTTTTTGTATGCAAATAAAGACCGTGGAAAAGGGCATTCAAGGTTTGCGAGTAAATGCCAATTACTCAACACGGCTTTCCTCAGTTTGTGGGTGTCAGGTCCGAAGGTTGAAACACAGACCAATCTATCGAGGGCAGGTTTGGTTCGTGTTTCTAACAAGGTCTCTCGAGGAGTGTAGCGTGCTCTTTTTAGAGAGTGCTTCAACAGTTTTTTCGGGTACCCTCTTTCCTTCATTTCTTGGCAGGACCTTTCTGCGTGGGATGAAAAATCTTCCAAATGAGAGCAGTTTCTCCTAATGCGCAATAATTGCCCATAGGGGAGATTGGATTTGAGATTGCGAGGGTGGGTGCTCTTATGGTGCAGGATGGTATTTCTATCCGTGTCTTTTTTATACAGGGACGATTTGAGTTCCCCATTGATGCATGTTATTTGTTATTTGTTATTTGTTATTTTGTTATTTGTTATTGCGGGTTTATATAGTGCAAAATCACCTGCAGGTCTCAGGGCGCTTTTGACCACAAGACATAACAACCGAGGTACTGAGAGAGGGTAGAGGGAGGGGCAGGGTTTACGCTAGGCTGTGTGCTGTTCTGAAAAGATTGGTTTTCAGGGCTTTCCTGAAACGGAGCAGGTTACCCTCCTTACGGAGTGCCTCAGGCAGGGCATTCCATAGGTTCGGTAATACGACCGAGAAAGATCTCCCTCCCATTGTAGCCAGCTTAACACGTGGGCAAACAAGGAGTTGGGCGTCTGAAGACCTAAGGTTTCTTTCCGGTCTATATATCTCAATCCGTTCCTTAATGTAGGCCGGGGCTTGCCCATAGATAGCTTTATGGGCTATACAGAGGCTTTTAAAGGTGGACCTCTGCCCGATTGGCAGCCAATGTAGACTCTTTAGTAATGGGGAGGCATGCGCTCTCCTCGGGAGATTAAAAATGAGCCTGGCGGCATCGTTTAGGACTACTTGAAGTCTGTTAATTAGCGTCTTTGGCAGGCCTAAGTAGAGCGCATTTCCATAGTCGAGTCTTGACACTATGGTGGCGGAAACCACTGTGCGAAGCATGTCATTTCGACGTCAAGAAAGGTCATTTTAGAATTGCTGTGTGCAATGGAGAATTTAATATCGCCATGCCTATTGTTCAACCACTCGTGGAACGCTACCAGGTCGGTCTGGCTCCCCTGCCACAGGAGCCAGACGTCATCTATGTAGCGAAACCACTGCAAGATATGATGTTTAAAAGGGTTGTTTCTTTCAACAAATCTCGTCTCGTATTGTGCCATATACAATACGGCCATTTCTGGGGCATAAGGACACCCCATCGCGGTGCCCTTGACCTGCATGAAGAATTCACCATTAAATGAGAAGTAATTCTTCTTTAAGGCGATTTCGGCCAATTTAAGAATGAAGGTGGTAGGCACTTGATGTGGCCTTTCTCTCGTCTCTAACGCTTCTTCCTGGGGGATCTGTGTGTAGAGGGAGGTTACGTCCATAGTGACCATAAGCTGTGAGTCCTGATCAAATTTGGTGCCCTCTACTTTAAGTAGAAAGTCCGTGGTGTCTCTCAAGTACGATTTGACTTTAGTCAAGAATGGCTTCAAAAAGAAATCAACATACTGAGAAAGTGGTTCAAGGCAGGAGTCGCACCCAGAAACGATTGGACGTCCTGGGGGATCTTGCAGACTCTTGTGAATTTTGGGCAAGAGGTAGAGTACTGGAGTTCTCGGACTTTTTTTAACCAAATATTCATGTTCTTTTTTGCCCAAGAATCCTTCCTCAAAGCCTTTTTCTACTGTCTCTGAGATGAGTCGTTGAATTTCCTTGACAGGATCATCGGTAAGGCGTCTATACCAAATCTGGTTATTCACTTGTTTGTTGCCTTCCGCCAGGTATTTGTCGCGTGCCCAAACAACTACTGCCCCGCCCTTGCCAGCCTGTTTTATGACTATTGAGGTGTCTTCTTTCAGAGATTTGATGGCTGCACGTTGTCTTTGGCCCATATTTTGATGAACAAAATGTCGACCTTTTTCCAAATTGTCGATAGATGATAACAAGACTTGTTCGAACGCCAACACCTCTTTCGGGATATTTTGGTTGGGGACAAATTGGGACTTGTTCCTTAACCCCGTCACTTCAACATTAGGTGAAGGTACATAATTGCAAAAGAATGTTTTCAAACGAATTTTGCGACAAAACTCAATAGCTTCCAATTTGAGCTTCGTGTAGTCTGTATGTTTGCATGGCACAAACTTAAGTCCCAAATTTAAAACAGAGTATTCATCTGGTGTTAACGGTCTGGCGGACAAGTTGACAACAGAACAGCTACTACCTACGATTTGTAAGAGCGGCTCCTGGTTCTCATCTCCCAGGGTTGTTTGTATCGGGTTTTTGGCTGCTGGCCCTGCTCTAAAAAAGCCACCTGTTTCTTTGAGGGGTTACGGTTGTCAGATCCCGATGAGTCAGACGATGAGGTATCCGAAAACGTTGTAAACCGATTTCTCGACCTGCCTTGATATGTAGATAATGCTCTACGAGAGTCTTGTTGGGTATAGTAATCCTCTTTCAAAAAAGGATATACCTGCTCAATTTTAAAAGACTTAACATCCCTGTCATACTTAGCTGTTTTGTCATTAATGGTGTTATCTTTGAAGATTCTAATCTCCTTATCAATTTTTTCCAACAGTGCCTTGGTGTCCGCCACCACCGGGCTGCTCTTTATTGTCTCAATGAGATCCTCAATCTCTCTTTCTTCCTGTGAACATAGTCTCTGGGCAGTTTCAATAGTATGGACCATGAGATCCCGACTGCACTTGGTGTTTATAAAACTGAAACCTTTTTTATATTCGGCATCTTCGATAAATATTACAGGGACATTCTTTACCTGTAGGCCCCAAGGGATGGTGCCACCCTTCAGGTGCCTAAGGAGAAAATGCCCATGTAATTCTGTCCGTACATGTTTTTTCTGTAGTCTTATTAATCTGTCTGATTCATTTTGCTGTTTAGCGGTCGTACTGAGCGTCACGTCGGAAAAGGGAGAGCTGTCAATTAAATTCTGAATGTGGCTTTCGCTGAAGGATAGTGTGTCTTTATCTGCCATTTTGTGGGAAACTTGGTAGTTTCCCAAAAAGTCATTTAGTTTACTTAAACAACAACAAAAAAGTGTCCCTTAGCTCTCGCGGATGAACACCCGCACTTGAAATGAGAAAACAACAGGAGCCAGGTCCTTAGGGAAAAGCCACATTCAGAATTTAATTGACAGCTCTCCCTTTTCAGACGTGACGCTCAGTACGAGGTTTCAGTTTTATAAACACCAAGTGCAGTCGGGATCTCATGGTCCATACTATGAAACTGCCCAGAGACTATGTTCACAGGAAGAAAGAGAGATTGAGGATCTCATTGAGACAATAAAGAGCAGCCCGGTGGTGGCGGACGCCAAGGCACTGTTGGAAAAAATTGATAAGGAGATTAGAATCTTCAAAGATAACACCATTAATGACAAAACAGCTAAGTATGACAGGGATGTTAAGTCTTTTAAAATTGAGCAGGTATATCCTTTTTTGAAAGAGGATTACTATACCCAACAAGACTCTCGTAGAGCATTATCTACATATCAAGGCAGGTCGAGAAATCGGTTTACAACGTTTTCGGATACCTCATCGTCTGACTCATCGGGATCTGACAACCGTAACCCCTCAAAGAAACAGGTGGCTTTTTTAGAGCAGGGCCAGCAGCCAAAAACCCGATACAAACAACCCTGGGAGATGAGAACCAGGAGCCGCTCGTACAAATCGTAGGTAGTAGCTGTTCTGTTGTCAACTTGTCCGCCAGACCGTTAACACCAGATGAATACTCTGTTTTAAATTTGGGACTTAAGTTTGTGCCATGCAAACATACAGACTACACGAAGCTCAAATTGGAAGCTATTGAGTTTTGTCGCAAAATTCGTTTGAAAACATTCTTTTGCAATTATGTACCTTCACCTAATGTTGAAGTGACGGGGTTAAGGAACAAGTCCCAATTTGTCCCCAACCAAAATATCCCGAAAGAGGTGTTGGCGTTCGAACAAGTCTTGTTATCATCTATCGACAATTTGGAAAAAGGTCGACATTTTGTTCATCAAAATATGGGCCAAAGACAACGTGCAGCCATCAAATCTCTGAAAGAAGACACCTCAATAGTCATAAAACAGGCTGACAAGGGCGGGGCAGTAGTTGTTTGGGCACGCGACAAATACCTGGCGGAAGGCAACAAACAAGTGAATAACCAGATTTGGTATAGACGCCTTACCGATGATCCTGTCAAGGAAATTCAACGACTCATCTCAGAGACAGTAGAAAAAGGCTTTGAGGAAGGATTCTTGGGCAAAAAAGAACATGAATATTTGGTTAAAAAAAGTCCGAAAACTCCAGTACTCTACCTCTTGCCCAAAATTCACAAGAGTCTGCAAGATCCCCCAGGACGTCCAATCGTTTCTGGGTGCGCCTCCTGCCTTGAACCACTTTCTCAGTATGTTGATTTCTTTTTGAAGCCATTCTTGACTAAAGTCAAATCGTACTTGAGAGACACCACGGACTTTCTACTTAAAGTAGAGGGCACCAAATTTGATCAGGACTCACAGCTTATGGTCACTATGGACGTAACCTCCCTCTACACACAGATCCCCCAGGAAGAAGCGTTAGAGGTGATGGAGGTTTACCTAGAGACGAGAGAAAGGCCACATCAAGTGCCTACCACCTTCATTCTTAAATTGGCCGAAATCGCCTTAAAGAAGAATTACTTCTCATTTAATGGTGAATTCTTCATGCAGGTCAAGGGCACCGCGATGGGGTGTCCTTATGCCCCAGAAATGGCCGTATTGTATATGGCACAATACGAGACGAGATTTGTTGAAAGAAACAACCCTTTTAAACATCATATCTTGCAGTGGTTTCGCTACATAGATGACGTCTGGCTCCTGTGGCAGGGGCGCCAGACCGACCTGGTAGCGTTCCACGAGTGGTTGAACAATAGGCATGGCGATATTAAATTCTCCATTGCACACAGAAATTCTAAAATGACCTTTCTTGACGTCGAAATGACATGCATCAATGGGGAACTCAAATCGTCCCTGTATAAAAAAGACACGGATAGAAATACCATCCTGCACCATAAGAGCGCCCACCCTCGCAATCTCAAATCCAATCTCCCATATGGGCAATTATTGCGCATTAGGAGAAACTGCTCTCATTTGGAAGATTTTTCATCCCACGCAGCAAGGTTCTGCCAAGAAATGAAGGAAAGAGGGTACCCGAAAAAACTGTTGAAGCACTCTCTAAAAAGAGCACGCTACACTCCTCGAGAGACCTTGTTAGAAACACGAACCAAACCTGCCCTCAATAGATTGGTCTGTGTTTCAACCTTCGGACCTGACACCCACAAACTGAGGAAAGCCGTGTTGAGTAATTGGCATTTACTCGCAAACCTTGAATGCCCTTTTCCACGGCCTTTATTTGCATACAAAAAAAACCAAAGCATAGGTCAACAGATTATGAGGGCCGATGCATCTATACCTAAAAAGAAAAGTGATCTATTAACCCAATGGAATCTTAAACCGATTACTGGGCATCACAGATGCGGCACTTGTGTAGTGTGCCCGAACACCATAGAAGGTGATGAGTTCCATCATGAAGGTATTAGATGGAAACACAGTGAATTTTCCAATTGCAAAACGAAAAATGTGGTTTATCTAGTACAGTGCCCCTGTGCTAAAATCTACATAGGGAAAACTACTCAGCAAATCAACACCCGCATCTGCCAGCATAGGTCCAGGATTAAAAACAAAATTGCTAATGCCCCAATGGTAGATCATTTTTTGACTGTAAAACACGAAGCCAATGATCTGAAGTGGACGGTGTTACATACACTACGATCCTCAAACCGAGATGTTGATGTGGATAAAAAGCTTCTTCAAAAAGAAGCATACCTTATCCTAAAATTTAAGAGTGCACAAAAAGGTCTCAACACTCTATCTGAAATTACAAGAGTGTAAAACCCCGCAGCCGCGGCGACACGTGGCCACCCTGGTTGCTCTTGTTGTCTCACTGCTCAAAAATTTCTTTATTGCCACAAAACTCTTTATGCCTAATCTCTGTCCACGGGGCACCACCTTTTCCTTTCAAGTTAACAATGTAACCAAATTTTTCTACCATGACACGCATACCACACGCGTCCATGACTATGGACTACGGTTCCCACAATGCATAGCTTTACACCTGGGAGCTTTATACAGGTAAACATACCTGGCGCCCATCTTGGATTCGGCACAACACGCCGAGGACAGGGACGGGAGAAGCCACAGGTAGGCAGCGCTCCGCTGTTGCTTTCTTTCCCTTTCAAAGAATCTTCCTGGCACACAATATTGATT
The DNA here is from genome assembly GCF_964261635.1 of Lissotriton helveticus. Classification (NCBI taxonomy): domain Eukaryota; kingdom Metazoa; phylum Chordata; class Amphibia; order Caudata; family Salamandridae; genus Lissotriton; species Lissotriton helveticus. The sequence continues at coordinate 922,943,790 of NC_136067.1, read as the reverse complement.
TATGTTCCCGCTATTCTTTTAGCGGATGCGGCCACAAGTTTGAACACTTTATGAAGAAAACCCTTGAAAGAACGACACGAAGCCTCTTAAATAAAGGTATGTCGGGTTTCACATATCCGCTACAATCGCTTGGCCAAACACACGCCTATCGCCCTAACTTGTTGTCACCTCTGTCCCAGGGCCAACATCCTATTTTTTCGTCCCGCCTGTGAGCAAAACGCCTTCATAGCGGCAGCCGGCAGGCTTCATTCAATGCGTCGCCTGACGGTATGTTGCTTTTTTGAATTACATTGTATATTGGCACATGTTTACAAGTTAATCCAGACACATGTTGCGAGCTTGACAACAACCCCCCCCTTATCCTTCAGGTGGTCCCCCGTCCATTGTGTTTGATTAGATGTCCAAGAAGTTCGACTTTGCACAGACAGAAACCCCGTGTAATCACGCACCTCTTTTAATCTGGTAGGTTCATCCCCCCTTGTTTCAGCGTCACGGTGTTCGGATTGGAGCTTATAGTTTTTTCAAAAATTCCAATTCGTTTTCCTTTCCATTTTTCCCACAGACAGAATTGTTCGCGCCCTGATGAGATTCCAGGAAATAACCCCCTGGAATCGAAACGCGTCGGCCTGTTAGAAAAGATTTTTTGCGATCCATTCCCCTTTACCAGCAATTTTGCTGATGTTAAACATTTACACATTTACTTCTCTTCTTCTTTATTTTGTGCTTCAAATGTCTTTTATAGTTGCAAATGTATTGTTGTATGTTACACATGATTGAAATGCTCTGTTTGTTATACATTTTTCACTTATTTTTTCTTTAATTGTTTCTTTCAAGCCAATTCAGCACTTTATTTGTATAGCGGAATAATATGTTATTCTTGTCATGAATATGTTATGTGGATATGTGTCTTTTTATGTGTGTAATTCGTCTCTTATGAATCTATTGAATAATTGACGATTTAATCAGGTTAAAATAAAAATACCTTGTTGAATACGACTGGTTAGCGTGTTCAACACTTCCTTGATTGTGGATTTATAATATTAAAGTCAGCACATCTCTAGGACAACATCATTGCTAGGCTGTTGCATAGAATACTTTATTATGAGCAAAGGTTGAAAAGAAAGTCTCTGGCCTAGTTGCAGCACAGGCTAAAGTATAGTTGCATGGTGCAAACTTTTTTTTTAACATGCAATTATGAACGAAGCATTTCTAATACCATCTTTTGCGGCTACATTTGTCACTCTACAATATATTTTAGTTTTAATTATTTCTTTTACTGAAGGTATTCACACAATTTGTGAGTCATTTCTAAAACAGGCATTTCATTTATATTTACACTTGTTTTAAATTGCATTTCTAATAGACTAAAGTATGTTGATTTCTAAATATGTGGTCATTTCTCTCCAGTGCCAAACCATGCCTGCCAGCTCCTTTCTCAACAACTGCAAAGACACGACTCGTGCTCCAGGTGTGCATCCTCCAAAAGCCTAGGAGGGCTACCTGCACTTCATCAACCCATCAGCATTTCCCTTGAAGTGAAGTAGCCACTTCCCTACAGCCTACAGGCACTGACTACAATGTCTGGTTCACCGATCTGCTGACCACTGGGACCATGAACCTAGCAGCCACCAAGGCAAGGAGGAAGTCATCATGCTCCAGGAGACCAGGTCTGTCTTCCCACCAAGTTTGGCGACACCAGGACCCCCAGGAGCCACCCTGCTCACTGTACCAGACCCCTTGCTTGCAGCAATCAAGGCTTGTTCAGTGAGGCAGTCCAGACACAAAACCGCCAAGACTGACCTACTAATGAGGGACGCGGTTTCACTGAGGCCAGCACCGAGAGTGGCCCAACTGTCCAGTGTTGTTCCCACCTCCAGGTCGACCTAATAAGTGAGAGCCTCCAATGCAAACGATCTGACAGACAAAACACCTCTGCAATGGAGCCACACAGCCTGAGTCTGAACCTACCGATGGTTCACCCACACTCCAGAGACCCTTAGGAACCGAGCCCCCTTTGGGTTCCAACAGACTTGTCCCTAAGCCCCCACCTATAGCATTTTTCTGCTTACAGGTTTGTCCTAGACTTCAGTGACAGCGTTCGAGGCTACCCTTGCAACCAGCTTCTCTGCCCCCAGACACCCCAGGGCAAGTAACCCAAAACTGCTGATGGTTTTAAGGACCTTGGCCTGACTTACCTTAGTCATGAACTCGAAAAGTACTTACCTAATCTCGTAGATCTTGGTGTCTAAATAAATATTAAAATGTATGTTATTTTTATAATTTGGGTGTTGGATTTCCTTTGAGTGTATGTCTCATTTATTGACTCTGTGTGTGCAACAAGTGCTTAACCCTTCCCTCTGATAAGCTTAAGGCTGCTTGACACCACTATCACATATAAAGCAGCTTGGGATTGCTAGATACCTGGACTCTCTGCACAGTGCACCTCATTTTGCTACACTATATAGAGAACCAGCTTCCTACACCCCCCACCAGGATGTACATTGCTGACATTATGATAATGAATAGTGTGATATTGTGTGTTTATATATTTATTTTATTAAATTTATATTGCGCACAGCTACCCGTAATGGGTTTCCCGGCGCCAGGGACAGACTAAAGAAGAAAACAAGCAATTGCTAAGAAGAAGAAAAGAAGAACAGAGTTAAACTAGAACAGAAAAGTTTTCAATTTTTTACGGAAAACCAAAAGGTTGGTTTCTGTTTTTAGCGCCAACGGGAGAGCATTCCACATCTTTGGTCCCAAGTGTGCGAATGAGCGACCACCCATTTTTGCCAGTCGAATTCTTGCAACTACAAAATTGGCACTGTTTGATGACCTGAGAAGGCGGCTAGGCTGATATGGCTGGACAAGATTTTGCAGGTAGATAGGGGCAGAACCCTGACGAATCTTAAACAAAAGACATAAGGTTTTAAAAACCACACGATCAGGGATTTTTAGCCAGTGAAGGTCGCGCAGAGCTTGCATTGCAGACATTCTCCGCTGAACATTGCACAAAAGGCGGGCAGCTGAGTTCTGTACAACCTGGAGTTTATTCATTGTAGCTTTATCAGCTCCTAGATAAAGCACATTGCCATAGTCGATACGGGACATCACAAGGGCCTGAACGACAATTCTTCGAGTAGACTCAGGCAACATCCATATAATCTTCTGCAAACAGCGTAAGGTATTAAAGCAGATTGCAGCAACCTTAGTTGCCTGCTGTCTCATCGAGAATTTTTCGTCGATCAGGAAACCGAGGTTACGAGCAACTGGCACGGGGATAGGTAACGGACCCATATCACTGGGCCAGTGCCTAGAGCCCCACAGATCTTTATGTTTGCCTAGTATGATGACCTCAGTCTTTTCTCCGTTGAGCTTCAGCAGATTAACTTGCATCCAAGCCGCAACGCGAGAAAGGCCAGTTTTTAGGACAGAAATGTCCTGAGCCCTGCTGCCAGACAGAGAAAACACAATCTGCGTGTCGTCTGCATATGAATATATAGACAGACCGGCGTCCTCAACGATAGAAGCAAGTGGTCTGATGTAAATATTGAACAACAAAGGGCTCAATATAGACCCTTGAGGGACGCCGTGAGCAGATAAATGAATCGCCGATTCAGCTTTGTTTGAAAAAACCTGAAATGTGCGCTCATTAAGAAATGAGGCCACCCAGGCAAGCGCTGGTCCAGCAACACCAAGGGAGCGGAGGGACTCCAATAGAATGGAATGAGACACGGTATCGAAAGCCGCGCTTAAATCCAGAAGGATAAGCGCAAAGGTCTCACCGCTATCGATACCGTGTCGGAGTCGCTCGATCACCCCAAGGAGTGCGGATTCGGTGGAATAATTAGCGCGAAAGCCTGATTGGGATGGATGAAGATATCCCGTGTTTTCAACAAAATCATTTAGCTGGATATTAACATGACGTTCCAGTATTTTAGAACAAGCTGGCAGCAGGGATATGGGCCTAAAATTGGCAAGATTAGTGATGTCCGCACCAGATTTTTTTAGTAAAGGAACGACCATGGCATGTTTCCAATCCTGTTCAACCCGAGATTCACTAAGGGAGATGTTAAGTAACCTCATTAGGAATCTCCGTGGTTCAAGGTCAAGTAATTTCAGTATCTTCATAGGGACAGGGTCCCGAGGAGAACCTGACCTAATGCTTTTTAAGCACGACAGGAAGGATGAATCATCAAATGGTTTCCAGTTGTAAAGAAACTCAGTGGGAGAGACGGAAGCATTGCAACAAAGACCAGATAAGGAAGGATCAGTTGGTGGTGGAAGGGAGGCCAAAGATTGATGGATGCCCTCAACCTTAGATATAAAAAAATCTGCAATAGCATTGCAATGTATACCATCTAAAGCCGGCAGCGCAGGAATGGTATCAACACCTGTAAGTTTCTTAACAGTGGCAAAAAGAGTCCGAGGGCAATTCTGCACTGAGGTGATTGTAGAGGTAATGTAAAGAGCCTTGGCACGTTTACAATTTACATGATAAAGTTTTAGTTCATCTTTGTAAGTCACTTTGGAAGAGTCGGAGTAAGACAATCTCCACTTCCTCTCCAGGGCTTTACATTTAGCACATTGGATTTTTAACTCATCCGAGTACCAAGGTGCTGGAGGGCGCAAGGATCTATGTTTACTGCCAGAACGAGGAACATGAGCAGACACTGCATCTGTTAGCCACCCACAAATGGGAGCATTCAGATTTTGCTCAAAATTAGAGAAAGATGGAATTGTCTCAGCCAGACGCAGATTGAATCCACCACCTTCAAGATTCCCCTCACTTGTGTTTTGTTATATCGACCTCCTCAGTCATCTCCTGGTTTTCTCCCTGCCCTTCAAGATCTCTTAGCCACCTTGGTAGTCAATTGCGCATCGGTCCTTGTTCTGGGCGACTTCAATTTTAGGCCGGATGACCCAGCGGAGGACCGCACCTCTAAAGAGTTTACACAGTTGCTCCTGAGCCTCAATTTTACCCAGCATGTTCATCATCCCACCCACAATCGAGGCCATACCCTCGATCAAATTTGGACCCTTAACATCCCGACTTCGGCCCCCATCATCTCGCCCTGCCCTTGGTCTGATCACTCTCTGCTCGCCTTCTCCTTAGACCTGAGACTTGCCAAAACACCTTCTGTCATTCAAAATATCCAGGCAAGGAACTGGAATCGAGCTGACATTCCATCTCTGAGTAACTCATTGATTTCCACCTGCCCGGACCTATCCGGCTTGGCCCCTTCCTCCCAGGTTTCCACCTTGAACCACTGGCTGACAAAAGCTTGCGACTCAGCGGCCCCATTGAGGCGAATTTCCATCAATCTTGCTCATAATGCTAATAAGTGGTTCAACCCTAGCCTTAAACTAAAGAAACTGGAGCTACGTCAGGCCGAACGAGCTTGGAGACTGGCTTCCTGCCCTACTCGTAGGCAACATTATATTGCTGTTCTCACAGAATATAAAAAAAAATCCTAGCAGCCAAGACACAATATTTTTCAGGTCGTATATTAGCCGCAGAAAATCAGCCACGTGAGATTTTTGCCACCATCCACGCACTTGCATCATCGCAAAGAACTCTGCCCAAGATTCCCCCCTCCCAGGCCTTATGCGACTCGCTTAACGAGTTTTTCTTTGAGAAGATAGCCCGCATTAAAGCCAACATTTCTCTTCCCTCCCCTACCTTCAATGATCCTCAGCCTCCATGTAATTCTCAATCCCTTACTGATATTCCTCCTTTAACCAAGGGTTCCCTCTCTCCCTTACTCAGGCGTGTTAGGTCTGTGTCTCCAGCGGACATCTGCCCGGCCCGCATTCTTTGTCAGATTTTTTCAGATTGTCCCTCCCCTGCTCTCACCCTCCTGAACGATTCCTTTTCTCTTGGTTCTGTTCCCATCTTTTTTAAAACTGCTAAAATCATCCCTATATTAAAAAAGCCCGGAGTGGACCCTTCCTCCCCAGCAAACTATCGCCCCATATCCCTTCTCCCGTACCTGGGAAAGGTGGCTGAGTCTCATGTTACCCAGACGCTCAGCTCTTTTATTGAGGCTTCTAATTATTTATCACCTTGTCAAGCGGGCTTCCGTCCCCGCCATTCAACTGAGAAAGTGGTCATTTCAGTCATGGACCAACTCAGGGAGGGGCTCGACATTAACACCCCCCAGGCCTTAGTCCTCCTGGATTTGTCCGCCGCTTTTGACACGGTGGATCATTCCATTCTTTTGTCCCGTGTCAAGGCGGCGGGCATTGGGGGACAAACACTGGCCTGGCTTGGCTCCTTCCTGTCCGACCGAACGCAGGCTGTTCATTTGGCCGAATTCTCTGCTTCTCCACGCAAAATGCACAGTGGTGTTCCCCAGGGTTCTTCTCTTTCTCCCCTTCTGTTTAATCTTTACATTTTTCCTCTTATTTTTGCACTACAACACATGGAGGTCACAGTCTGCAACTATGCTGATGACCTCCAACTCATTTTTAATTTTTCCACCCCCACTTTAGGTGCCACCCGCGTCCAGTCAGTCATGTTGTTTATCCGGGATTGGATGAGTACTAACCACCTTAAACTCAACCCGGATAAAACAGAGCTGGTCCTGACTGGGAGCAGCGGCAACCCTTGGTCTCCCTCTTTCTGGCCCCTTTCTCTTGGTCCTCCCCCTAACCCTTCTCATTCTGTTAAAACCCTAGGAATCATACTCAATTCTCAGCTTACACTTCACTCCCACATTAGTTCAGTTGTTTCCTCCTGTTTTTTTACCCTACGTATCATCAGGAAAACATCCCGTTTCTTTTCTTTGCCTGCACTTAAACTGATCTTGATGGCCATGGTCCTATCCAAAATTGACTATGGCAACATCATCTATAATGGGATTCCTGCCTACGCACTCCAGCGGCTTCAGTTAGTGCAGAATCAGGCTGCCCGCCTGATCTTTGGTTTATCCAAGTCCCATCACTCCACTCCTCTCCTTTTCTCCCTTCACTGGCTCCCCATTAAACAACGGGCTCTGTTCAAACTCGGTTGCCTTACCTTCCAGGCCCGGGCAGGCACGGCCCCCGCCTTTATTAATTCGGCTATCACTAATTACTGCCCCCCCAGAGATCTTCGCTCTTCTTCTAAATCCCTCCTTGTCATCCCCCGTTTCAAAAAACAAAGATCGGGAGGCCAGAAATTTGCGGTTCTCGCCCCCACCTTTTGGAATTCACTCCCGTCCTCAGTCAGACACGCCCTCTCCTACTTGGAGTTTCGTAGGGCTCTGAAAACTTTTTTGTTCCAGCAGGCTTTTAACCCTTAGTCCCTGTGATATTCATTCGCCTTTCCCCCACAGCGCCAAGAAACTGCAGAGTGAACGTGCGCTTCATAAATTTAATAAATTCAAATTAAATTGAAAGCAGCTATGTTGATCCTGTCCCAGCGATAGGATAATTTAATTTCCTCTACATGAACACTAGCCATATAGAGACCAGGTGGTAGCACAAAATGTATTGCATAATGGTCAGACCAAACAAGCGGGCGTGCCAGGTGAGTGCAGTCGAATGCAATAGTGGAAATAACTGGGTCCAGAAGGTGACCAGCAAGATGAGTGGCTCCGGTATTGCAAAGTTTGAGGTTAAAAACCTCAAGATCAGAAAGAAAAGATTTGTTAAGGGGATTGTTGACGTCATCTAAATGGATATTTAAGTCACCAAGAATGGTGAAATTATTCAATTTCAAAAGTATTGCTGATAGGCAATCAACGAGTGAGGAAATCCAAGAAGCAGCATTCCCCGGCGGCCGGTAAATTAACAGGCCGGAGAGCGTCAGTCGAGGATTGATCATAAATTTGAACAATGCAGCCTCACTACCTGGAAGATGTAATGTTTCCAGTTTGCATTGGTAGGTGGATTTAAAGATAATTGCAATTCCACCCCCTTTACCTGAGGGTCTATCCTGATGCAGCACAACGTAGTTAGGAGGGATAGCTGCAGCAATGTCCGGACCCGAACTAGCATGTATCCAGGTCTCGGTCAAAAACAGAGCATCAGGGGATTCCTCAATAATGAAATCGAAAATGTTTAATTTATTCTTAGGAAGCGATCTACAATTTAAGCTCCAAAAATGGAGCGAGGAAGTACACCATATGTACAGCTTTTTAAGGTTTTTAACCGAAATAAAGTGCTTTGAGAGAGATTTTATGGTGTACGTGGCCCAAACATTCACAATAGACCACCATTTAAAATGAATTGTTTGTGATCACTACAATATCATTGACAGAATCTGAAAAGCATTTATGGGCTAGCAAACGCATCTTCATTCACATTTAGCTCTCGCCTTTTCTGGATAACACTTTCATTCCCGTAGAACATAAACTCGCTTTGCACAAACATCTGTAAGCACATGTACTAAAGTAAGCGCCCTTAATGAATACACCTGGCAGACCCAACTGAAGACGGCTGCAATGACAGAAACCGGTCCTCAGAAGCTTGTTTCTGGTCCAGGGAAGGCATGGCTTGGCAGTTCGGGCTGGACTGTTCCCATGAGGCACTGGGTCAGAGTGATTTGCATATAGCCATGTCTGAACTGGAGTGGCAGAGTGGGCTAAAGAACGGTGATGGATTAAACCCAGATCTTTTGACTGGGTGTGAGTGTTTGATTGGTTCAGATGCTCCGTCCATCACCACCCCCTTTTGTACCGCTTTTGGCAACCATAAGTTTGGCAGGGTATGCTCAGACATGAGTCCCTTGCTCACTTTGCCACTGGATTCAAGCAAGCCGGGCTGAAGACGGCTGCAATGCTAGAAACCGGTCCTCGGAAGCTTGTTTCCGGTCCAGGGAAGGCATGGCTTGGCAGTTCGGGCTGGACTGTTCCCATGAGGCACTGGGTCAGACTGATTTGCATATAGCCATGTCTGAACTGGGGTGGCAGAGTGGGCTAAAGAATGGTGATGGATTAAACCCAGATCTTTTGACTGGGTGTGAGTGTTTGATTGGTTCAGATGCTCCGTCCATCACCACCCCCTTTTGTACCGATTTTGGCCGCCATAAGTGTGGCAGGGTATGCTCAGACGTGAGTCCCTTGCTCACTTTGCCACTGGATTCAAGCAAGCCGGGCTGAAGACGGCTACAATGCCAGAAACCGGTCCTCGGAAGCTTGTTTCCGGTCCAGGGAAGGCATGGCTTGGCAGTTCGGGCTGGACTGTTCCCATGAGGCACTGGGTCAGACTGATTTGCATATAGCCATGTCTGAACTGGGGTGGCAGAGTGGGCTAAAGAACGGTGATGGATTAAACCCAGATCTTTTGACTGGGTGTGAGTGTTTGATTGATTCAGATGCTCCGTCCATCACCACCCCCTTTTGTACCGCTTTTGGCCGCCATAAGTGTGGCAGGGTATGCTCAGACGTGAGTCCCTTGCTCACTTTGCCACTGGATTCAAGCAAGCCGGGCTGAAGACGGCTGCAATGCCAGAAACCGGTCCTCGGAAGCTTGTTTCCGGTCCAGGGAAGGCATGGCTTGGCAGTTCGGGCTGGACTGTTCCCATGAGGCACTGGGTCAGACTGATTTGCATATAGCCATGTCTGAACTGGGGTGGCAGAGTGGGCTAAAGAACGGTGATGAATTAAACCCAGAACTTTTGACTGGGTGTGAGTGTTTGATTGGTTCAGATGCTCCGTTCATCACCACCCCCTTTTGTACCGCTTTTGTCCGCCATAAGTGTGGCAGGGTATGCTCAGACGTGAGTCCCTTGCTCACTTTGCCACTGGATTCAAGCAAGCCGGGCTGAAGACGTCTGCAATGCCAGAAACCGGTCCTCGGAAGCTTGTGTCCGGTCCAGGGAAGGCATGACTTGGCAGTTCGGGCTGGACTGTTCCCATGAGGCACTGGGTCAGACTGATTTGCATATAGCCATGTCTGAACTGGGGTGGCAGAGTGGGCTAAAGAACGGTGATGGATTAAACCCAGATCTTTTGACTGGGTGTGAGTGTTTGATTGGTTCAGATGCTCCATCCATCACCACCCCCTTTTGTACCACTTTTGGCCGACATTAGTGTGGCAGGGTATGCTCAGACGTGAGTCCCTTGCTCACTTTGCCACTGGATTCAAGCAAGCCGGGCTGAAGACGGCTGCAATGCCAGAAACCGGTCCTCGGAAGCTTGTTTCAGGTCCAGGGAAGGCGTGGCTTGGCAGTTCGGGCTGGACTGTTCCCATGAGGCACTGGGTCATACTGATTTGCATATAGCCATGTCTGAACTGGGGTGGCAGAGTGGGCTAAAGAACGGTGATGGATTAAACCCATATCTTTTGACTGGGTGTGAGTGTTTGATTGGTTCAGATGCTCCGTCCATCACCACCCCCTTTTGTACCGCTTTTGGCCGTCATAAGTGTGGCAGGGTATGCTCAGATGTGAGTCCCTGGCTCACTTTGCCACTGGATTCAAGCAAGCCGGGCTGAAGACGGCTGCAATGCCAGAAACCGGTCCTCGGAAGCTTGTGTCCGGTCCAGGGAAGGCATGACTTGGCAGTTCAGGCTGGACTGTTCCCATGAGGCACTGGGTTAGACTGATTTGCATATAGCCATGTCTGAACTGGGGTGGCAGAGGGGGCTAAAGAACAGTGATGGATTAAACCCAGATCTTTTAACTGGGTGTGAGTGTTTGATTGGTTCAGATGCTCCGTCCATCACCACCCCCTTTTGTACCGCTTTTGGCCGCCATAAGTGTGGCAGGGTATGCTCAGACGTGAGTCCCTTGCTCACTTTGCCACGGGATTCAAGCAAGCCGGGCTGAAGACGGCTGCAATGCCAGAAACCGGTCCTCGGAAGCTTCTTTCCGGTCCAGGGAAGGCATGGCTTGGCAGTTTGGGCTGGACTGTTCCCATGAGGCACTGGGTCAGACTGATTTGCATATAGCCATGTCTGAACTGGGGTGGCAGAGTGGTCTAAAGAACGGTGATGGATTAAACCCAGATCTTTTGACTGGGTGTGAGTGTTTGATTGGTTCAGATGCTCCGTCCATCACCACCCCCTTTTGTACCGCTTTTGGCTGCCATAAGTGTGGCAGGGTATGCTCAGACGTGAGTCCCTTGCTCACTTTGCCACTGGATTCAAGCAAGCCGGGCTGAAGACTGCTGCAATTCCAGAAACCGGTCCTCGGCAGCTTGTTTCCGGTCCAGGGAAGGCATGGCTTGGCAGTTCGGGCTGGACTGTTCCCATGAGGCACTGGGTCAGACTGATTTGCATATAGCCATGTCTGAACTGGGGTGGCAGAGTGGGCTAAAGAACGGTGATGGATTAAACCCAGATCTTTTGACTGGGTGTGAGTTTTTGATTGGTTCAGATGCTCCGTCCATCACCACCCCCTTTTGTACCGCTTTTGGCCGCCATAAGTGTGGCAGGGTATGCTCAGACGTGAGTCCCTTGCTCACTTTGCCACTGGATTCAAGCAAGCCGGGCTGAAGACGGCTGCAATGCCAGAAACCGGTCCTCGGAAGCTTGTTTCCGGTCCAGGGAAGGCATGGCTTGGCAGTTCGGGCTGGACTGTTCCCATGAGGCACTGGGTCAGACTGATTTGCATATAGCCATGTCTGAACTGGGGTGGCAGAGTGGGCTAAAGAACGGTGATGAATTAAACCCAGAACTTTTGACTGGGTGTGAGTGTTTGATTGGTTCAGATGCTCCGTTCATCACCACCCCCTTTTGTACCGCTTTTGTCCGCCATAAGTGTGGCAGGGTATGCTCAGACGTGAGTCCCTTGCTCACTTTGCCACTGGATTCAAGCAAGCCGGGCTGAAGACGTCTGCAATGCCAGAAACCGGTCCTCGGAAGCTTGTGTCCGGTCCAGGGAAGGCATGACTTGGCAGTTCGGGCTGGACTGTTCCCATGAGGCACTGGGTCAGACTGATTTGCATATAGCCATGTCTGAACTGGGGTGGCAGAGTGGGCTAAAGAACGGTGATGGATTAAACCCAGATCTTTTGACTGGGTGTGAGTGTTTGATTGGTTCAGATGCTCCATCCATCACCACCCCCTTTTGTACCACTTTTGGCCGACATTAGTGTGGCAGGGTATGCTCAGACGTGAGTCCCTTGCTCACTTTGCCACTGGATTCAAGCAAGCCGGGCTGAAGACGGCTGCAATGCCAGAAACCGGTCCTCGGAAGCTTGTTTCAGGTCCAGGGAAGGCGTGGCTTGGCAGTTCGGGCTGGACTGTTCCCATGAGGCACTGGGTCATACTGATTTGCATATAGCCATGTCTGAACTGGGGTGGCAGAGTGGGCTAAAGAACGGTGATGGATTAAACCCATATCTTTTGACTGGGTGTGAGTGTTTGATTGGTTCAGATGCTCCGTCCATCACCACCCCCTTTTGTACCGCTTTTGGCCGTCATAAGTGTGGCAGGGTATGCTCAGATGTGAGTCCCTGGCTCACTTTGCCACTGGATTCAAGCAAGCCGGGCTGAAGACGGCTGCAATGCCAGAAACCGGTCCTCGGAAGCTTGTGTCCGGTCCAGGGAAGGCATGACTTGGCAGTTCAGGCTGGACTGTTCCCATGAGGCACTGGGTTAGACTGATTTGCATATAGCCATGTCTGAACTGGGGTGGCAGAGGGGGCTAAAGAACGGTGATGGATTAAACCCAGATCTTTTAACTGGGTGTGAGTGTTTGATTGGTTCAGATGCTCCGTCCATCACCACCCCCTTTTGTACCGCTTTTGGCCGCCATAAGTGTGGCAGGGTATGCTCAGACGTGAGTCCCTTGCTCACTTTGCCACGGGATTCAAGCAAGCCGGGCTGAAGACGGCTGCAATGCCAGAAACCGGTCCTCGGAAGCTTCTTTCCGGTCCAGGGAAGGCATGGCTTGGCAGTTTGGGCTGGACTGTTCCCATGAGGCACTGGGTCAGACTGATTTGCATATAGCCATGTCTGAACTGGGGTGGCAGAGTGGTCTAAAGAACGGTGATGGATTAAACCCAGATCTTTTGACTGGGTGTGAGTGTTTGATTGGTTCAGATGCTCCGTCCATCACCACCCCCTTTTGTACCGCTTTTGGCTGCCATAAGTGTGGCAGGGTATGCTCAGACGTGAGTCCCTTGCTCACTTTGCCACTGGATTCAAGCAAGCCGGGCTGAAGACTGCTGCAATTCCAGAAACCGGTCCTCGGCAGCTTGTTTCCGGTCCAGGGAAGGCATGGCTTGGCAGTTCGGGCTGGACTGTTCCCATGAGGCACTGGGTCAGACTGATTTGCATATAGCCATGTCTGAACTGGGGTGGCAGAGTGGGCTAAAGAACGGTGATGGATTAAACCCAGATCTTTTGACTGGGTGTGAGTTTTTGATTGGTTCAGATGCTCCGTCCATCACCACCCCCTTTTGTACCGCTTTTGGCCGCCATAAGTGTGGCAGGGTATGCTCAGACGTGAGTCCCTTGCTCACTTTGCCACTGGATTCAAGCAAGCCGGGCTGAAGACGGCTGCAATGCCAGAAACCGGTCCTCGGAAGCTTGTTTCCGGTCCAGGGAAGGCATGGCTTGGCAGTTTGGGCTGGACTGTTCCCATGAGGCACTGGGTCAGACTGATTTGCATATAGCCATGTCTGAACTGGGGTGGCAGAGTGGGCTAAAGAACGGTGATGGATTAAACCCAGATCTTTTGACTGGGTGTGAGTGTTTGATTGGTTCAGATGCTCCGTCCATCACCACCCCCTTTTTTACCGCTTTTGGCCGCTATAAGTGTGGCAGGGTATGCTCGGACGTGAGTCCCTTGCTCCTTTGCCACTGGATTCAAGCAAGCCGGGCTGAAGACGGCTGCAATTCCAGAAACCGGTCCTCGGCAGCTTGTTTCCAGTCCAGGGAAGGCATGGCTTGGCAGTTCTGGCTGGACTGTTCCCATGAGGCACTGGGTCAGACTGATTTGCATATAGCCATGTCTGAACTGGGGTGGCAGAGTGGGCTAAAGAACGGTGATGGATTAAACCCAGATCTTTTGACTGGGTGTGAGTGTTTTATTGGTTCAGATGCCCCGTCCATCACCACCCCCTTTTGTACCGCTTTTGGCCGCCATAAGTGTGGCAGGGTATGCTCAGACGTGAGTCCCTTGCTCACTTTGCCACTGGATTCAAGCAAGCCGGGCTGAAGATGGCTGCAATGCCAGAAACTGGTCCTCGGAAGCTTGTTTCCGGTCCAGGGAAGGCATGGCTTGACAGTTCGGGCTGGACTGTTCCCATGAGGCACTGGGTCAGACTGATTTGCATATAGCCATGTCTGAACTGGGGTGGCAGAGTGGGCTAAAGAACGGTGATGGATTAAACCCAGATCTTTTGACTGGGTGTGAGTGTTTGATTGGTTCAGATGCTCCGTCCATCACCACCCCCTTTTGTACCGCTTTTGGCCGCCATATGTGTGGCAGGGTATGCTCAGACGTGAGTCCCTTGCTCACTTTGCCACTGGATTCAAGCAAGCCGGGCTGAAGACGGCTGCAATGCCAGAAACCGGTCCTCGGAAGCTCGTTTCCGGTCCAGGGAAGGCATGGCTTGGCAGTTCTGGCTGGACTGTTCCCATGAGGCACTGGGTCAGACTGATTTGCATATAGCCATGTCTGAACTGGGGTGGCAGAGTGGGCTAAAGAACGGTGATGGATTAAACCCAGATCTTTTGACTGGGTGTGAGTGTTTGATTGGTTCAGATGCTCCGTCCATCACCACCCCCTTTTGTACCAACACCTCAGCATGTTGAAATAAACTTTTATACCTTGTTGAGGGTCATGCTATACGTCAAATATCCAAAATGAAACCAAATTCAGATTATTTAAAAATGTATCTGTTGGTTTTAATATGACTGGAAGTGTATGCCCAATTGGAACATATGTTTTATTTACAAATCACAAAAATTTCAAATTAAAATTCACTTAAAGCAAAGATCTTTAGAACTACAAAATCAAAATAGTATCCTAAAGCTGCCTGAGACACAAACCTTGAGATTTCTTAGAGCTGGCCATCTCCATTGCTCAGTCCACAAGAAATCCACTGAGCATCTCATAGCACCTCAGTACTCTTGGACTAGATTTCAAAACAATTAGGGACATATTTAAAAAAAATGTCGGAGCGCAGTGTTATGCTGAATTTGGCAACGCTGCGCTCTGACATTTGTAAAACGCAGAGATGCACCGTGTTCACAAGATTACGCTGCACCTCTGGGTTTCCAATAGTGCTGGCGCAAAAAAACTTGCCTAGCACCAGTCAGGCATCTTGCCACCATGTTTCAAGGGTGTCTGCGCTGCAGGGATGATTGTTGATGTGCAGGAAGGGACACCTTCCTGCACATAAACAATCATTCATGGCGATTTGCTCTTTCTATGTGCTACAAAGAGCAAAATATTATGTATCACCATCCTAAGACCAGGTATTGCCTGGGGTTAGTTTTTGGCACTTCCCCAGCCTTATAAACATGGGGCAGCATCAAAAAGCAATGGGAACGCCACTGCAAAATCCATTGTACGCCCCTTTGCCACCGAGGACTTTGGCAGAAAGGGGCATATTTAAAAGGTGGCTTCAAGCCATGTTAAGTGGCCTGGCGCCTCCATGTAAAGATGGGAAATGCTGCTATGCCACCGGAGCTTCACAAAAAGTGACGCTACTGTGACAATAGGGGTTTGTAAATATGCCCCTTAAAGACCACTATTCTGCTTAATAATCGTCATTGTTCCCGAACAACCACTGGGAAAATAGTCCACTGCTAACAATTGGAAGCCGAAGAGGGAAGGAACTGCAAAGGTAGTACATTGCTTTCTGAAATGCTACTGAATGGGCTTCCATGACACAGACACCACCATATCGAGTAGAGAAGTGTAAAATACCCCTAATAATAACTTTAACTTAACCTCCCCCGAAATTAATCCTAGTCCTATTCCTGAGCCATATCCAAATCCTTATTGTAAGCCTAAATCGTATGCCTACCACTTATCTTGGGACTGACCATAAACGTAATGCTTACCCTATGTCCAAGTTTACCTTCACACTAACTAAGATCAAAAGTAACTATAGCTCTAAAGATAATTTTAAACCTAATCGTGCCCCTTGATCTAACTCTAAGACTAAACCTATCCTATTACAAACTCTTAACCTAAACCTATTCCTAAACAGTCATAAACATTACCCAAGCCCTAAACCTGTTCCTAAACATAATGATAAACATTACCCAACCCCAAACCTATTCCTAAACATAATCATAAACATTACCCAAGCCGTAAGCCTATTCCTACTCATAAACATTACCCAATCCCTAAACCTAAGCCTAACATAACCCTAGACCTAAAGGTAAGTCTAACCCTGCCCTTAATCATATGCCTAGCTCTAGCCCAACACCTGATCCTGTATTTTACTGTAGAACTAATGATAATGGAAATGTAGTTGTGTCTGTGTAGGGGCATTTGTATGTAGTGAAGTTGTTACAATGTAGAGATCTCAACATAAAGGTACGTCGAAAGTGGAGGAGTTGTTGTAGTGTGCGTATTCCAGTGTCTAGGGATCTTGCACTTAGTTCCTCCTGTCGTGTTTTTTTTAATGTCTGCCCTTCTCTAGTCAGCACCTTCAGACCCTCAAGGGTGAGTAGTGGCGCTTTACAATCCCCTGATTGATTGATAGTGGGTAGAGAATATGATGAATGTGTCTCCAGTGGAACCCCACCTCATGTGTATTTGGAGAGTTTACAGTATTGAACGCGAAACCTCCCCTTAATGGCTGTCTAGAAGTCAAAATGGCATTTGTGACCTTAATAGTGCACTTACTTGTGTACATAGAGTAGGATAACAATTACACATCATTTCTTTGCAGAATTCGTTATGACAGAACATTGTTATACGTCATCAGATTATATTTATATTTCTATGTTCTCAGGGCAGGCACAAACAGTCAAAAAAGACTGTGTTACCACATGTAAAATTCTTTAAACAGCCCATCATTGTGCAATTGCAGAATCACTTATTTACAAGTGAGTGCAACCAGGGAACTTCAAGTCACCGTTCCTGCTGGGGGCACCCGTGACTGAACAAAACCACTCCCCAATGAATTGTGCATCCGTTGGTACCCCCTCCGGAATAGGGTCAGATGGTGTGGACCACCAGCAGGCTCTAACTCCCACTCCTGCTTCCAATAGTGACGAGGGCACAAGAGGGTGATAGCTGTGCAACTCAGGGCTATAAGCACATTACCCCTCTCAATACCTCCTCATCCGTCCTCCTCGTCACATCACTGAACACATGAGCTTTAGGCTCCCACACAAACTTAAAGCAAAATAAAGTTAGCCTACTAGTCTCCCATCCCTCCAACATGTCCCCCACCTTCATCCACCAATCGGATAAAAGGAGGCAACATACACACCAACGACCTGTAAACAAAGTCATAGAACATGAAGCCCAAAGCAGAGGGCCGGAATGGAAGGGAAACTATACTGTGGCAAGGACTAGTCTCCCATCCCTCCAACATGGCCCCCACCTTCATCCACCAATAGAATTAAAGGAGGCAACATACACTCCAACGGCCTGTAAACAAAGTCATAGAACATGAAGCCCCCAGCAAAGGGCCGGGATGGATGGGAAACTATACTGTGGCGAGGAAGACTAGGACTCAGAGTAATGAAGATCACTGGCAAGTAACTGGGGCATTAACTGATATCACCCAGGTAGATCACTTGGGTGGGAGTTGCAACTTTTAGCAAAAGTTAGAAGTAGGACTAAGGAGCAGAGGGGAGGATACCCATAACACGCAAACCAAAATACACCTCGCCCCCTCACATCGACTATTGACACCCTTTCTCTAACCACAGGGGGCTCTTTCTAAATATATTTGTTCGGCTTAAAATCAAGATACAGCGCCCAGAAGCCTGTGCCTGCAATTCGCACAAAAACCCTTCATTATGCATGTCCTTGTGTTATCAGCTCTATTCGTGTTTGTCCTTTCCTTAAAGAAGCCCTGAGGCTGGCGTGCAGAGGTCAGGTCTCAGTCCGACTGCACAGTGGTCCAAGTGTCACTGGTGTCCACGCAGATGTGTCTTCCTCTCAATAGGCCAGTCTGTGGATCTTACATACAAAGGGGTTGCTTGTTGGAACCGTCATGAATGCCTGTTTTTATTTTTGATGGTATTATGAGTTTTGCGTGACTGTCTCTTGTCCTGTAGTTATGTAGAAAATTAGACTGAGATGCTCTTTGTACATTGTGCATCAGTCATTTTTTTGTATCCCCCCTAAACAGGACCACTAGGGGAACGCTATTTATTGTTTTCTGCCAATTGTCAAAAAATATATGGGACACTTAATCACATGCAACATTTTTTCTGAAAGTCGGAATTTCTGCACGAAATCCCACTTATCTTACATTTTATTAAATCCTATCTAGCGCACAGGAAGGGCCTGTATTTGGAGTTGTCGACATTCATGCTTTCTCTAAAGCGCCTACCACAGGGGAAGAAACCTTTTAAGCGTTCCCAAGCTGTACGGGTTTGTCTAGGAACTAAACATCAGAATATAACAACAGCCTCGTCAAGTAGAGACGGACACGACCACAAAACGACAGGAAAAAGGCTGAATGGGGAGGAGAGTGTGAAGCATAAAAACAACACACCGTTGTATGCCTCTTTTTAGTAAGTAAGCAAATCATTTGGTTTAAGAGTCACAAAAAAGGCACATAAATACACCCAAACACGCACGCACACATACATGCACAAACGCTGCCCCCTCCCCCTGCTCTCCCCCACTTATCCTTTTGTCACCCTCACTCTTTCTCTCACTTAGACACACCCTGCTCCTTCCCCTCCCATCCTCACTTCTTGCCTGTCACAGAATCACTCTTCCTGACCCTCGCTCTCTCTGCCTCGCCCCCACCCCTCTCTCTCACTGGGGAATGGAGTTTGTTAAAGTCTGTTTGGAAAAGCATAGCTAATCAAGAAGTATTCCCCAAAGCATATGCAAAAAAAAATATGTTCTGTTCTGAAAGTCCTTTCACTACACAGCATTTTTAAAGACGTCTTTGGAAAAAAACCTCAAACGTTTGGTTAGTCAAAGATTTATAGGCTGCACTGACCAAGTCATCAAACCAAAGCAAACTAATAAAACAGCCGAGACTGAGATTTCTTTAAAGTGAAGAATGGCTATGTGTATTTGCAAAAATAAAATCAATGTTTTTAGGACTCGGGGGCGTCTTTTGTTGGGTCTCAACGAGTTCTGCGAATAAACGAGGAAAAGAACAAGTAGGGTAAATGTTCTAAACTTTAAAACAATCACTGATATTTAAATATTTGTCTATCAGAATTGGTGGAAGAGAGAGTAAATGAAAAACACGCAGTAGTGAACAAGCATTGGCAAAGCCATTATATCTCGGTTTTTGGACCTACTTGCTTTGCTAATGCAGTATGCAATTGCTGTGTCACACATAAGCTAACTTAAAACTTGGTGGCTATGTAACACAGTGAGTGTACAGTATGTCATGCGCACTAGTAACACATTGCTGCAAAAACTGCACTGTACTGCTATTATTGTTAATTAGCATGTGAGCTGTGGCTATGTCGTAATGGTTGCTATCCATGTATATGCTTCATTCTGCCAACAACCGTCTAATCAAAGCTAAAATAATTTGTAAATATTATTTAAAGATTCTTTAAATAGAAAACATGATCAAATTAAAACTATTAACTGAAAACAGTAGATTCTAAGATTAAATTTAATGTTTCGAATTATTGTTCATGTTTTTACAAAGTACAATTTGGAAAATATATAAGCTACACTTTAAACCTGTTACGTAGTGCGTTTAGAGTCAGGTTGGATACACTAGCATTTGTTGCACTTCTCTTTAAGTTGTTTGAGTTACATTAGCATTTCAAAATAGCCTTCTGTTTTACAGTCCTGTGTAGTTCCCACAATGGGGAAAGAAGAAAAAAAGATAAAACTCAATCCCAGAGCAAGCAAAGGAAGGACACTAATAAAGACATTAATCAGAGCTTGGTCCCTGCTCCTTCAAAGGGAAAAACACATAAAGACCTGCACGTGCTGACCAATGAGAAACAAGGAAATGCGAGTGATGATAAAGCCAACTAATGATAAGAAATCGGAGAGCTCTAAGGGCCCGATGTAGATAGGCATTTACCGGTCGGTAACGGCCGAATTCGGCCGTTACCGCCCGGTAAATGCCTTTTCCAATGTAGGGGGCATGTATTTACAGATTCGGTATTTTTACCGAATCTGTATTTACCGAATCGGTAAAATTACAGAATTGGTAAATACAGACTCGGTAAAAATACCGAATCTGTAAATGCAGATGTAGGTGGCGCTTTAAACAGTGCCACAGGCCCCTCAGAATTAGTTATTTACCATTTAATACTATTGCATGGTAAATAACGAATTCAGGTGTACATGCACAACTGTGCATGTACACCTATGCCATGTGACACACAGACATGCCCTTAGGGCATGCATGTGTGCCACATGGCACACCAGCCTGACATCGGGGTGCTACAGGGTGTCAAAGTGACACCCCGTTCCCCCTGGCATGATTTGGTATTTACCGATTCGGTAATTACCGATTCGGTATTTGCCATTAATACCTA
Organism: Lissotriton helveticus; assembly: GCF_964261635.1. NCBI lineage: Eukaryota > Metazoa > Chordata > Amphibia > Caudata > Salamandridae > Lissotriton > Lissotriton helveticus. Next base: position 922,923,237 of record NC_136067.1, on the reverse strand, counting down.
TGGGCTTCAAGGCCCATAGGAATCAATGGCAAATACTGATTTGGTATTTACCGAATCGGTAAATACCGATTTAAAAAGAAAATTTACCTACATCTGCCTACTTCATATTTACCTACTCTTAAATACCGAATCGGTATGATTCGGTATTTAAGAGTAGGTACATCGAAATTACCTACATCGGGCCCAATGTCCTTTTTACTGAAGTTGTTTTTGTTACAAGATTTTGCAACACTCAGGCGAGACCTAAAAATGGGACACACATTAGCAAATTCCTGTACAGGTTACAGTTATTGCATGCACACAGGTGAATTTTCTTGTGCATTACTGGGGCTGTCTAAGGGTAGTGCTAGATTCTAGATTACAATGGGTACCAGTTGGATTCCAGTTCAAGCTGTGGTTCCTGAGCCAGAACTGGAATCTGTCATTCATGCCCAATGAATCTTCCTGCCTGAGACAAGAGTCTGTGTGCTGACGAGGAGGCATTCAAGGGATAACACACAATGGGGCATATTCACAAGGAAATACCGCCGCTTTAGTGGCACTTTTCTGCCAATAAAGCAGCAATATTTCTATTGCAATATTCTCAAGCTGCCGCTAAAATTCTTTAGCGTCAGTTTTTAGCCGAAATAGACCATTTTCTACATCACATCTTCTGTCAGCGATAATTATCGCTAATGACATGCAAGGGAGGTATTCCCTTGCAAAATTTGACGTTAAACCAAGATTACCCTATTCACAAGGGGAATCCTTAATTCCAGAGGAAGAAAAAAAGTGGCTATAACTACAACTAGAGGCAGTTTTTTAAGACCAAAAAATATCTGGTCTTAAAATGCAGATAACCATTGGGTCCTCATTTAAGCCGGTTTAGTTGCTGGACCAAGCTGCAAGCAATGTTGCTGCGCTGCCCTGCTACAAAATTAAAGGGCGGGACTGCGCACCATCAATAAGATAGTGCGCATTCCTGTGCCCCAGTCATGAAAAGTGTTGCAGCGCTGCGACAAGTCAGCGTTGCAACACTTCTCACTACGCCCTTCTTGCGACAGCATGGATGTGCTCTACTCACTGGACAGTGCTCCATGACGCAAGTAATTATAGTTACGCCAGGAATCCTGACGCATCTGTCTGCGCTAAAACCACGCATTGCTGCAGTTGTGTCACAACCATGATGCAACTTCAGCAATACATGGGGCCAGCCTATCCCCGTGGCACTGCGCCACCCTCAAGCCTGCCATCAGGCAGGCGGAATGTACTAATGCAGTGCCGTTCATGAGTGGTGCCCGAATGTCGGCGCTGTTGGAGATCCATCGTTGGTGGTTGTGCGCTACGGTGTCGTCGTTTGGAAGCCGTGGCGGATTGTTGGTGCTGAGAGAGTTGACGATACGTCCTACGGTGGCCTTGATCCAGCTGCGAGGGTTTGCGATGATGGCATTGGCGTCCGGTGGGCAAGGTGAAGACGTGATGTGTCCAATGATGGTTGGTCCAGGAGAGTTTGGTGTTGTTGCTGAAGTTGAAGCTTCCGCTTGCGGCGGTGACGTGCTCGACCGTGTGTCCTGCTATGTGGCCTGTTGAGGTGAGTTGCTGCTTGCATCTGATGTATGGGACCTTCCCCAGAAGGCGGTGTTGTTCTGCTCACTGGGGTTGTCTAGGTGGAACTTGAGATAACCGAGCATGATGTTGTTGGTGAATGGGAGACTCTGGGGAGCAATGAGGTCAACAATGTTTTGGGGAGCTAAGAGCCGGGGGCCTGCACATGAGGGTGCTGCAGTGGGTGTGCATGGGCTTGGTCCTAATCTGGGAGTTGAGGTGGTCCATGGTCACCCCTAGGTTGTTAGAGTGCGTGGTCAGTCGGAGATGAATTTGGGGAGTATCATGTAGCAAAATATGGAATTTGGGGTGCGTATTGGGGTAAAATATGAAATTTGGTGTGTGTATTGGGGTAAAATATGAAATTTGGTGTATGTATTGGGGGCTAAGAAATGTATTTCAGGATTCAGGGTTGGGTGTGGGGTGCAAAGGTTAGTTTTGTGTTGAACTAACTTAAGTGGGAATACTGATATTTATGTCTCCTCTATTCAACACCTACTCTACTGTTGCAATGTGCCTAGTATTAGTATGCATTGGAATTGAATGGGATGGTATGGCATGCGTCGCAAATATGTATGTGCCTTTGACACGCGGGTGGTACACCCACTGTGCATGGACGCACATCGGACAACATTGAGAAGTGCTGGGGGGGCATGTTCTACATGCAGGCAGTAATGCAGTCTGCATTGCGAACAGGGAAGTGTGCATGACTGTTTTGGGCAGCCTGAGTAGGGCGAACCAACAGTTATTTCGCACTTGAGTGGGCATGGCAATCTGCATGTGTGGAGCACACCTAAACACCCTCCCTCCACCTGAGGATACATAGCATGATTTCAACTGTTAGTTATCATCATGTGATGATTGTTTCTCTTCTGCACTGCTTGAGGCAGTGGGGCAATGCTCTTCCGCCATAGCTTAACAGACGACACTGGGGGGCGTCATCAACGTGAGAGGCCTTACCAACTTGCCCCACGACCCTCCTGCGCTGCGCGTACCACCTTCTCCTTAACTGGACATTGACACCGTTGGCACATTCCACTGGAATCTCTCCAAATCTGTGACTCAGCCAGCAGGAGCATCAGCCAGGTGTGATTTCACCAGCCTGGGTACAGCAGTTGCCGTCTAGTCCGCAGGTGTGCCTCCAGATGCAGTTGATGCAGCATGGCCTCCTTAGGCGTGATGTTGCAGCACTCACGCAAAACAAGTTCGGCGTAGCACAGGGGCCACACCCTCCACAGCGTACGGCCAGCCCAACATCATCCGGTATGTGATGCAGGGAGACGGCACACACAGTTGTTAATCCCCTCCGTGCACCCCGGTGTAGTGTTGGTTCGTAGTATGCAATGCGTACCTCACTTCTTTGTTGTGCATGATTGCCTCTACCATCAACAGCTCCAAGGGTCGCAAGGCAATCTTCTCACACAGGTCAGCAATGTGTTTCCATGCGTCCTGCCAGACTTCATCACCAGGTATGGGCGATCGTTGCGCATCAATGTATACCACCACGGATCATCGACTCCACAGCTCCTCCACATCCCAATCTAGGCTCCAGACGCAGGTCCGGCGAGGTATGAAGGATCCAGGCGCAGGTCCAGCGAGGCATCAAGGCTCCCATCCAGATCATCCTGGTTGTTGGCTGGCTTGCAGTGGTTGTTGATGTGTGTTGCACTTGGTCCTGGCTGCTACATTCTGCATGTCATTATATTTTATGAGCCTATTTACTATTGGAGTTTGACTGATAGGCAATTTTTGGCATTAGAGGCATGAAAACTAAACTTGGTCTGACTAACGTGGGTTTGCTTGGCGCTAATGTGCCTTTCGCTGGTTATCGCCCACTAACGCAGGAATTCAGATCGCCATTGCGCTGATGTTAGCGTGATTTTTCATCCCCGTTCCATGTTACAACGGATTGTTAATATGCCACTATCATGGTGATAGTTTTAAGAGTTAGACGGCGATAAAAATACTTCTGCTACCTGCTGATGGCGATAGGGTATCGCCAGGCCTTGAGAATATCCCCCAATAACTCAATGGATTAATGAGGGTGCCATGGGCTCCAAATGCATGAATGGAAAATGGGCACTCCCATTCCAGAATTTATTAAAAAAAATATACAGCTGAATATGGAGTACAATGGGACCCACCCACCTCTGCCACTGCGCCTTCTGCGCTTATCACAGCTTTTCTCTTGCTCACCTCTTCTTCCTCCCTCCCCATACCATCCACATTTCCTAACCCATCCCCTCTCTTCCATTTCCTACGTATCACACTACCTTGCACTTGTCACTCTCACCCACTCTCCTAGCATATCTCTGCTTTCTCCATTCTCCATTATTTTTGCATCCCCCTTGATCATCTCTCCCTTTTCTTCTGAAACTGTTTTCCTTCAATCTATTCATATATTTATTCATTTTTCTTTCCCCATTCTTCCCATGAATCTACATATTCCACTTGTACATATCCACTCTACCCTCCTTTCACTTCTTGGTATTTAGTTGTTTCCTCCTTTCCCTCTCCCCATTCCCACCTTTATCACTCCACTTCCTCTCACTCTCTTGCCCTCTCTCCTTTCTCCACTGATATTTCCACCGTGCACTGCACCAAACCATTCACCTATTTCATTTTTTTTTTTGCAATATTCTAGTCCCTTTTCATTACCCTCTCTTCTCTCCATTCTCTCTGTTTCTTTCCCTATTCACCCCAGTAACCCTGCATCCATCTGCATGTTACTACATCACATTGTTCATATTCCCAGCTCTCCTCTATAACTCTAGCTTCTCTTCCAATCTTTGAATTCTCCCTATATCAGCATCCTTTGTTTACAGTTCTACTCTCCTCTCTTGCCTATATTTCTGAATATTGTTACTTTCTACCTTTCACCCTAACTCCGCATTTTTCTGCTCTTCTTCTCGTCACATTCTCCCGTGTTTATACTTTCCTTTGTCTTTCATCCCTCTCCTCCCTCCTCCCTCCTCCCTCTTTCTCCTTTATCTCATACCACCTCTACCTTCACCTGACCCCTTTAACTTTCAATTCTCCTCTTTTCCTTACTACCTATACCCGACTAACCTTTGACTTAGTCTTCCCTCTATTTCTCTTTTCTCCACTGTATGTCTCTTTTTTTCCCTCTTAGACTAAATATAAAGATAGGCTCAAGGCACACTCCCTGTTCAGTATGCAGGCAATGACTTTACTGGGTTTATCACTCCCCCCCCCTCCCTCCACCCACCATGCAGGAGCTGCCTATCATCTCTCTGCGTCAGTTTACCTGATTGATCAGCCGTTTTCCTCAGGGAACTTCGGATCTCCATGAGCTCTGATCAAATTTCCTCCCCCTCCCCGGTGCCACTGAACATGCTGCACTACTTATAGCTACAACCCTGTAAATGAGGTATGATTGCAAAAAACAGCATGTGACACTCTAATGGTCCTAAAAAATGAGGCTATATCCATTACATCCTTATAGCTACAAAAAATGGTACAAGCATTACACCATAGCCCAATGTGCTCAGGTAAGTACAAATAACAAGTAGCACCAATGCTATTATGGCCATAACAGGATGCACATAAACTACTGCAGCATCACACCACCTTGCCACAAGAGTAAACCTGCAAACAGACTTTGAGGCACAGGTCATGGCAGTCACTTACAAACCATCCTGAATGAGTCTGAAACTTGATGTCAGGTATAAAAGAGGAATTCCACAATAGATACTGAAGGGCAATTTCACAAGCAATATCGCCAGGAGGGGAGATGGGACTTTTATTGTACTAATGGCCGATCAGAAGGTGTCATGCCGTGGCAGCAATAACGACTGACAATATATATGTATTTGGAAGAGCTTTATTCCTGCATCTCATCCTGACCCTGTCCCTACTCTAACTGCCCCTTCCTTCCCAGTCTCCTCCTCTTCCCTTGACCCACTAACTCCGCCCACCCAGCTACTAGACTGCTCACAACATCACATCTCCCCCTTTGTTAACAAAACAAAACATGACTGACTTGGTCATAGTTCTTCAATTAGCCATCTTGGCTGTTGAATGTCTCGCTGAGGTCGGAGGGACACACCTCCAACTTCCGAATCATCTCCTACTTGATTGTCCTGTCTCTGGACTACTGCAGCCGGATCAAGCCTTTCACTCTTCTCATTCTCCGATTGTCCACTCATCCTCTGGGGAGACTCTCTCAGGGCAGGAGTACACATTTGAAAGTGCGACGCATCTCTGGTGAGACATCTGCTTTCCGATGCCGCCGTCACCATGGTGCCTTTCTGATGAGCAATAGTCGAAACTTCCGCCCTGAAACGAGACACGTCTCCATTTCCTTGGTGTCGTTTCATCTTGCCTCGCTGAGAATCTCCGGGATTGCAGGAGTGCATCCTTTTGAAATTGCGAAATGTATCATGTGTTATCCTTTTTCCCAATTCGTGGTGGTTTCCGATAAGTTTCTGGAACATCCACTCATCTTCAGTTTCCGAGGTGATCACGAGTACCCCCGTTGAGGTGGCTGTGAAAAGGCTCATCGTGATAGTGACAGTTTATTTTCCTTTGTGACTCTGATGCGATAGATGCTCTATGTTCTTCATGAGTGTGTGCTGATCTGGTTCTCTTCCCAGCACCCGCATATCGTTTTATTTCTCTTTGTCTTGTCTGGTGGAGGGCAGCACTGTCCTCCTGTCCAACGTCATGCATTTCGGACTGGGATGCCTTATGTGAAATGACAATTCTGGTTCGGTTCAGGGACTCATTCGCTGCCTCTGGTTGGCCCACCCATTCTCGCTCACGTCTGGGTCTGGGGAACCCTTTGACGATTTGAGAAGGTGTACGTTCTGTTCTCATCTGAGGAGGACCTGTCTCTGTCAACACGTCAGGTTTCCTTCGTAGAGTGACTGGATAGTCTTTTGTTATCCAGTGTGTGACACCTGTTATCTCTGTCTTCGTTCGTAAGTCCTTCTAGTCAACCTCACTGATCCCATGAGGGGTGACGGTATATACTTTATGCCGTGATATCCCTGCGACTGACATGACAGGTTGGCTTGTGTGGTGATGGAAGGTTCAGGAACATTGGTGTGAGTTAGGTTGCTCTCGACGGGAGGAATGTTCTTCGGTTGTATGAGGTGTTCGGGTGTTTGATGCCGTGGTCGTTGGCGGGACCCTGACCCCGTCGACTCAAAGGATCGGACAGACATGCAGTCGGAATCAGAGGAGTCTTGTGTCGGCCCCCAGGATCGGACAGACATGTCTCCGGAGTGAGAGGAGTCAGGTGTCAATTGTCTTTGAGAATGTTCCTTGTAGAATGGCTTGACTGGTAAGTCTCTGACATGAGTAGGCCATGACAAATTGCTCTTCGCGTCGGAGTTGTTTTTGGGATACTTCTCCGAGTATCTTTCTCGAAGTATCTGCGGTGTCATTTCATTGGAGAGGTTGTTTGACACCCATGTGTTGGTTTCTCGTGTTTGATCCCCGGGTATTTCATCTCTGCCTCTCGCACGTGCTGTTAGTGACCTATTCTCAGCTTCCCCATTACCTCGGATGTCATGGATGCGAGAATCAGCCCAGCTTCTACGCTTGGCTTGTTCTTCCCTTTTGTTTTGTGCACTGACATCTGCGCAGCGGGTGTGATGTGTTCTCCAGCTTGATGTTTCTTCGTAATCATCTCCAGCAATTGGCAAACGTTGAGGTGCTCGGGCGTGGTCATGTATCAACTTCTGGTGATGACATGACTGGTTCAATCTCTTATAGTTTGTCTTTCTTGCCTGCTTGGTGGGCAGACTGCCGTCTTGTCCATGGGTGTGATCTGTCCCATTTGACACTTCATCCTCTTCAGAGTATTTTGTGCCATACTTTGAATGACTCCTTAAGGTTGAACCTCTCCCCGAGGGTGTGTCAGTGACACTATCACAGTCCTGGATTATCTCGGTCATTCGTGTTGTTGACTCGGAGTATTCTCTGTCATTTTGTCTCTCCCGCCATCTTCTCTTCGATCTACCTTCATCCTTCATCTTTCTGGTTTTGTTTGTTTCGGTGACTTTATTCTCAGACGTAAGGGATGTCTCTTTCCTGGTATCTTTGGTTTTTGCAATGGTGTGCAATTCTTCTGATACGTATCCTGCTTTGATCCGCACTCCAACATCAGCTTTCCTGATGATTTCATTTAGCGACCAATGCCCTTGAAGGATCTTGTGTTTCGTGTTATAGTCTGAACAGCCTTCAATTATCCGAAGCCAAACTGCTTCCTCATTTGTAAATGTGTTGAACTGGCAACCTTTTACCAGACTTTGCAGCCGGGTGATGAAGCTTGGCAATGGTTCTCCTGGTTCCTGCCATGCTGTGTTGAAGGCGATGCGATCATGATCCACATCTGCCTGTGCATGGAAATGTGCACGTAACTTCTCTTGGAGTCCTTCATTGGTCTCTGTGTCCTTTTCAGAAAAGGTGTTGATTAGACGTCGGCCTTCATGACCCACCAGCTGGAGGAGTACCATCAGACAATTTCTATCCCTTCATTCACCAATTGCGTCCAGAAAATCATCCAGTGATTGCAGCCACCGGTTCCATTTGGGACTCAAATTCTGAGTGTCAGTCTGTGTCACTGGGGGTGGTACTCCAAGGCAGGGATTGGACCATTTTGTTGCTTTCCTCACCTCCATGAGGGAGATTCTGATCTGCTGCGGTCGCAGGACCGTTTACTTTGCTTCCCGTCTTCTTTGCTGACCCTCTTTAGCCGAGACCCTTGGTCTAGTCGTTTCCTTAGGGGTTGATAGGTTTCGCAACTACCTCGGTATGCGCCAGTGAATGACAGCTTGAGTTTCATGAATTCAGAATGGCCACCACCCAGCTATGCTATGCGTGACTCGTGGTTCACTTCCTTTAGAGTCGTATGCTAGCTTGCAGGTGGGTAGTGATTCTTCCGCGATGATGCCTGGCACATTCGACATCTTGTTTGCTCATGCATCTCTTTCCGGACGAGGGCAGGTTATCCAATCACTTCGTTGATGGGAGACGGCTCCCTTGGCATTCATCTACCCATGCTTCTGAATCATTTATTTTCTTCGCTTCTGTTACTTTTACTTGCTCGTGCTCGCTGACTTCAGAACCTGTGTTCATCCGGGCTTGTGTATATTCTTTTCTGGGCCTTCCGTAATTCCGCCCTCTTTAGGGTCTTCAGTAATTCTGCCCTCATTGGGGTCTCCTTCAAGACTGCCCTCTTCGGGGTCTTCTGCACTTCTGCCCTCTTCGGGGTCTTCTGCAGGACTGCCCTCTTCAGGGTCTTCTGCACTTCTGCCCTCTTCGGGGTCTTCAGCAATTCTGCCCTCTTTGGGGTCTTCTGTAGGACTGCCCTCTTCGGGGTCTTCAGCACTTCTTGCATTTGTCAAGGCTTGTTTCCTTCACGTTTGTCAATGTTCGCTCATTTGCTTTTGCCAGTGCTTGGTTCCGTACACTTGCCACTGATTGTTCCTTTTAGATTTGTCAATGCTTGTCCTTGCTGTATACTTACATTTATCACTGCTTGTTTTCTTGTTCACCTTCTGCATCCACTCGTGCTTGTTTGTTATTTCCTTGGCTCAACCAATGCTTGTTGGATTTCTCTTCTTGTCTTTACCAATGCTTGTTTGCTAATTCACTCTTGTGTTTGCTTGGGTTTGTCTTTGCCAATACTTGTTTCGTGATTATTAATGCTTGTTTTGCTTTTGCACTTGCACTCGCCAATGCTTGTTTATGCCTTTTCCACTTGCACGCACTAATGCTTGTATTGCCTTTTCAGTGCTAGTTTTTGTCTTTTCAAATGCTTGTTTTTGTCTTACTCTGGGGATGCCTGACTCCAAAATGGCCGCCCATTCACTTCACAGGGATGTCCTTTGCAATCGCCTGACTTCAAGATGGCCGCCACCAGTCACCCACGAGGCTTGAGTTCTCATGCAGCATCGATCACACTCAGTCTCTTTAGGCACTCACCGAGGGTCTCTCCTCCCAGCAGCAGGGATTTGGCAGCTCCACCTCCACTTCTAGGCCACTTTCCACCGTTCAGGTAGGCCGGGGGCGAGCTCCAGCGTCTTGCGTTCGCCGCGTGCCATTCCTCACGCATCGGGGGTGAGACCCGATGTCGGCGAAGTCGGCGCTTTTGTTCTGGCGCCTCCACAGGCTTCACTCGCCTCTTGCTGCGCTCTTCACTTGGGCAGGACGCTTCAGGAAGGCTGGGGTGGGCTCCCAGTCCCTTCCTTCTCGATTCGGTCTTCAAGACACACTCCCGATTTTGGCGCGAAAATCGCGTCGGACACCGGAGGGGCAGTACTTCACTTTCCACTGCTCCGGAGAGGCCTCACACGATCTCCTGGTCGTGGGACGACTCCTCTACCGCTGGCCTCGAGCTGTAGGCGGCGGCGACTTCGGGGCACAGACGTCGCAACAGCGATCACGTCTTGCTGGTGTCCGGGACAGGGCAGTTCTTGTTCTTGCTCTTCAGCAGGACTAGCAGGTCACTTGCATCCCATCCTCGTCGCCAGTTGTCATGTCGTGGCAGCAATAACGACTGACAATGTATATGTATTTGGAAGAGCTTTATTCCTGCATCTCATCCTGACCCTGTCCCTACTCTAACTGCCCCTTCCTTCCCAGTCTCCTCCTCTTCCCTTGACCCACTAACTCCGCCCACCAAGCTACTAGACTGCTCACAACATCACAGAAGGTATCGCCGGTTAACGCCGGAATAATTATCACCATTGCGATGATGTTATCGGCTGTTTTAGCCGCCGTTCCCTGTTATCATCGCCAGCTTTTTAATACGCCGCTAACATGACGATAATATTCAGGGTTAGGCGGCTCTAACTTTTCTACCGAAAAATGACGTTGGCAATAGTTATCGCCCGTGATTGTGAATATCCCCCAATGTTTCTTTCGCTCTGTGAAGGTGCATTCTGAAGGTGGTTGAAGTCTCGTTTTCCTTAAACCCCTGCCTGGCAATATGTGGCTCACGTGGGGGCAATCATTGACTCCTTTTTTTCCAAATTGTGTGTCATGTTTGTATAAGATGGAGGACAAACAGAATCACAGATTGAACCTTGCTTCCAGGTTAGACAAAACAAAAGTACACAAGTGTCCAAAAGATAAAGTGAGGTGTAAAATTATTTTTGGCTCAAGCACTGTGTAATATTATGTGCTTTCAATGAATGTCAAAAATGTATTTGTATATAAGTCTCCTCATTATAGCAAACCTGTAAAGCTGAAAGTTCTTTATTATAGTACAGATTAAACAGCAGAAATGATCATGTGGTCATAATGAGGTGGCAATGTCACTTCCAAAATGGATGACAGAAGCTAAGTTGTCCTAAGTTAGCTAAATATCATTTTCATGCTCTACACATTAAAACTTTGATAATTTACTTTCAGAACCTCCCCCTTTCGCCCCCTCCCCCCCCCCAATGATTACTAAATCACCATCCTTCTGTTCATCTGGCTCATTACAGGACAATCATCATCCATCTTGGTTTTTTTGTGCAGTGCCTTCCAACTCCTTTATCTCGTCATAAAGTTTCACTTTGTGTTTCCTCAGTTTAACATCCATTCTTTTCCTATTTCTTCCGCTCATTGCTGATCGCTTCTTTTTCCCATAATTTAACCCACTATTCGATTAAATTCTTCTGCACAGTTTTAGGAGAATGCAGCAACATAGGGGTCAAATATAGCTTAAATATGCCTCTACCTATGCTTCCTTAATGTTATAAATTGGGCTTCTGGTTGGCAGAGGTATGCACCCTGTCCAAGCAAGAACCACAGTCCTAGTCAGAGCAAGTCAGATACACACCTAAAATTCACCTGTGCTTGCCCTCTTGTAGTTTGGTACAGAGCAGTCAGGGTTAACTTAGGAGTCAATGTGTAAAGTATTTGTGCAACACTTGAAACAGTACAACAGTGAAAACACCACACAAAAATATACCACACTTATTTAGAAACATAGAGCTTGATTTATTGAACAAAATAGGGCATAAACAACAAAAACCCAATAAGAAGAACATGAGTTAATCATTTTTAAAGAATATCTTGAAATATAGTGCTTAAAAGCATAAAGCGCCCTCCGGGGCTCTTTGGTTGCGCTAGGCTGGGTCACATCGAAAAGTTCAGGCTGACCACAATGGGAAGTCGGTTGTATACAGGGACCAACCTTGGCCATCTGGAACAGTACCTTGGTTTGGGATTGTGTCAAGGATGAGATGGGAGGAGCAAATGAGGCGATGTGTCTGCATCGATCCTGGAGATGTAGATGATGTGTCGGTTCTGAGCCGTGCAAATCGGAGAAGCATTGTCGTTGAACCCCACTAATGTAGGCGAATCATCATTGTCAAGCCGCGCAGCTGGCGATGGGATGTCTTCGATACTGTAGCAGCAGTGATGCATCGAAGGAGATGCACGGGTTCTGAGCCATGCAACGACTGCAATGCAAGGGTTTTTGCAGTTGCAGCATTTTAAACCCACTTCCAAGGCTCCAGGACTGTATTGGCACCACTTGGCAGGGCAAGACTCTCGGATGGCAGAGTTCAGGTGGTGTTGAAGAGGGCAGTGAAGTCTTTGATGTCCCTGAGACTTCCAGCAGGAAGCAAGCAGACAAGCCCTTTGAGCAACCCTGGGTTCAAGTGGTGGAAAGATGCAGGTCCAGTCCCTCTCACTCTCAGGCAAGAGGGCAGCAGGTAAGCACAGCAGAACAGAAGTCCAGCAGAGAGACAGTCCTTTCAGCAGCACACCAGTCCTTCTTCCCTTGCAGAGTATCTACAGGTTCAGAAGTGTACTGAGTTAGTGGTGTCAGAGGTCCATTACTTATACCCAGTTGTGACTTTGAAGTGGGGAAGACTTCAAAGAAAGGCCTTTAAAGTGCACAGAGTCCCTGCCCATCCTGCTGTGGTTCCAGACTCACTACAGGGGTGCATGCAGCCCTTTCTCTGGGGACAGACCCCAGCTTTTTCAGGTTAAGTGTCAGCTCCACCCTCACATCCTGCCCAGGATGGCACATCGAAATGTGGATGGCCCTTCAGTCATGTTGCTGTCTGGAGGGAATGCACAAAGCCCAGCTGTCACCTACCCAAAATGTGTATTCAGAGACAGGAAGAAGGCACCAAGTGGCTCTAGTAAGAAGATGCCAAACTTCTAAAAGTGCCATTCTCAAAATTACAATTTAAAATCTAACCAAAACAATATGAGGGCTTATGCTATGAGGTATACACATTAAATTTGAGGTCAAAGTGGGAAGAAAGTAAGTCAAAAGGGGTAAAGACAGTCCCAATGGTGGTGCTCACTTGGTTCTGTCACCCTGCCACCACAAGTGAAAAATCTGTCCTGGAGAAAGGTCCCAGCACGGTACGTGTAGGAAAGAAATGGTACTGAAGCATAGAAACAAGTCTCAACAGTTCTCTTAGACAATGATATGTCGGCTGTAAAGATGAACAATGTTTTTTTTTCAGGAACATCCCGTGCAGGTAAGAGCAGTAAGACAGGGTGGGGGGTTACTTAACAACAATGAGGAAAAGTTAATTACGTATTTAATTTTACCTCGTCATCATCTGTCGAGTTCCTCCCACCCCGCCCTATCGCTCTTACCTGCATGGGCCACTTCTGTTTTGATTCTTTTAATTTTTTATAAATATTATAGGGTTTATTCTTCTCCAAGTTTTCGTATTATATACAGCACTGATTCACTCATAACAAGGGCCATCTCTTGGACCCTATCTTTTCTAACATTCCAGAACTCACCACTTCCTCACCCCTACCCATCCCCTGGACAGATCACCACCTTATCCTCCTCAAAATTCCAATCTCCACCGAAATCACCCCCAGTCTTCCATCCCAAGCACCCTCCCGCCCGTGGCACAAATTAGACACGGATGCCTGGACCAGCCAGCTGATAGCCTCCACCCCCACCCTGAACCCGGATCCCTCACTAGCAGACATCCAAATCCGAGATTGGATAGAATCTTCCCTTGACACGGTTCTCCCCGTCAAACAACTCCCTAGTAAGAGAAGGTCGTTCAAGTCTCCCTGGTTCACTGCGGAACTGCGTGAACTCTGGAAAAAATGCAGAAAACTCGAACGCCTCTGGAGGAAAGATTGGAACTCAAACAGCAAAGAAACCTACAAATCGGCCATGAAGCAATACAAAACCCTTATCAAAAATACACAAGCCTCCTATTACGAAGGGAAAATCCTAGCTGCCTCCAACTCCTCCAAGGAGACTTACCGCATAGTAAAATCTCTCATGAAAGTTCCCGAACCACAGCCTGCTGCTGATCCCACTGGTGCCAGATGCACCCAACTTGCTGAGTTTTTCTTATCCAAAGTCCTCAAGATCATAAAGACTTTCCCGGCGCCCTATCCCCTAACAGACCTCCCAGCTGGGACCATCGACCAAGACGCCCCTGTCCTGAAAACCTTCCTCCCCATCTCCATCGAGAGGTTGGTGGACACTCTCCACCGTGTGAAGAGTGGGTCCCCGGACGACCCAGCCCCCATGAGTAAACTGAAACTAGTTGCCCCCACTATATCCCCCCTGCTTACCAGGCTGATAAATGCCTGTCTCTCCAGCGGGATAGTCCCCGTCAACTGGAAAAGTGCGACAGTTCGGGCACTTATCAAGAAACCCCACCTAGACCCCTTGGACCCTTCAAACTTCAGACCCATCTCCCTCCTCCCAGGCATCAGCAAAGTGGCTGAAAGAATTGTAAATGAACAGCTCTCAACATTCCTAGAGACTAACAACCTCCTTCGCCACTCGCAGACAGGATTCAGTACCAGGTCAGGGGACTGACACCGCCCTTCTGGCCGTAACAGAGGAGACAAGGTCCATCTTGGACGCAGGAGGATCAGTGGCAGTGATCCTCCTGGACCTGAGTGCCGCCTTCGACACGGTGGACCACACCATCCTCCTCCACCGTCTCCAAAAAACCGGCATCTCGGGGACCGCCCTGGCATGGTTAAAATCATTCCTGGAACATAGGACCTTCCAAGTGGCCGACAGTTACGGTCACTCCAAAGCTCTCCCCCTGAACTGTGGGGTTCCTCAGGGATCCTCCCTGAGCCCCACTCTTTTTAATGTTTACATGGCCCCCTTAGACGACATCGCCTCACCATTCGGCATAAAGGTGGTCATGTACGCCGACGACACACAACTAGTCGTCACCATCAATCAGGCCGATCAATCCATGGAGAACCTAGTCACCTGCCTGCACAATATATCCAAATGGATGGGCGACTCCAGACTCAAACTCAACGGCGAGAAATCTGAAATTATGCTCCTAGGCGACCCAAACAAACTTCCCAAAACCCTTGCCTGGCCACCTAGCATGGGCACCCCTCCCATACCAAAACAAGAAATCAAGAGCCTGGGTTTTTGGATCGACCAGGACCTTAGCTTCAGAGCCCAAGCAAAAAAGACAGCCGGCCCCTGCTTCGGGCTCATGCGAGCAGCCCGTAAGATCCTTCCTCTTATCCCCCCCCAGTCTAGGAAAATTCTGATCCAGGACCTCATCATATCGAGACTAGACTATGGAAACGCCTTGTACCTGGGCGTGCCAGTAGCTGTCATAAAAAAACTTCAGCACGCCCAGAATGCTGCAGCAAGACTACTCACGGGGACGAAATCAAGATGCTCAGCTAAATCTTCCCTCAAGGCACTTCACTGGCTTCCCATCCAAGAGCGCATTGCCTTTAAAGCCCTATGCATCTCTCATAAAATCCTACAAGGCAAAGGCCCACCTATATTAAAACCTCTCATCAAACCTCACAAAGCCACCCGACAGCTCAGGTCGGACTCCCTATTTTTGGCCAGCGTCCCCAGAATAAGGAAAGCACGCACGGGCGGCCGCCGTTTCTCATACAACGCCCCTAAGCTCTGGAACAACCTCCCCCTCAGTATCCGCAAAGAAAACAATCTGCTCTCATTCCGCAGACTACTGAAAACCTGGTTGTTCCCCCAATAATCCTTCCCCAGGAGAACTGTTAGGCTGTCACGATAGCGCTGGGACGCCCGAGGGTAGCTACACGCTCTATAAATCCTTAAAAAAAAAAAGAAAAAAGGCAACCGACACATGGTTCAGCTACACAACTTTTTCATGGCTGCAAATAGTGTACATAAAAGGCTCACATTACTATGTGTTTGAGATGACAACACAGAAAGCACATGTAAAGCTACACTACAGTTTAGAAGCTGTATAAAGAAAACTCACCCGTGAAGGAAAAAGAAATTATAAAAGTGTGAAATTATGATTTCCCCAAAACCATTTCAGAGGAAAGAAGTTGTGGTTAGCAACTCATGTTGTGGCTACAACGTGTCGGCTGCCTTTTGGAGAAGTATCATTGTCTAAGAGAACTGTCGGGACTTGTTTGTGTGCTTTGGTACTGCAGGCCCACTAGTAGCATTTAATTTACAGGACCTGGGCACATATAGTGCTCTTTGCTAGGGATTTGTAAGTACATTACATATGCCAATTGTGGATATGCCAATGTTACCATGTTTTAAGTACAGAGCACATTGACTTTAGCACTGGTTACCAGTGGTAAAGTCCCAGAGTCCTAAAGCCAGCAACAATGAAGTCAGAAAAATGTGAGATAAGGAGGCAAACAGTCATGGGAAACCATGCAAAGGAGGCCAGGTCTAACACGTCTCCGTCCACCCCCCAACTGAAAATGGGGAGAACTACCTAACACTTTGGGAGTTCTCTTCACCTAGGCAAAAGAACCTGGAGGCACCACCTGCATTGGTGTGGTCTATTGCAAAACGGTTTTCCATCGTAAAGTCTATTCCCTGTAGGGAGATGGACCACTTCAACATTTTGGGATTTACTCTCCCATCATCTGCATTGACCATCTTAGGGGTCTCTGGTTGGTCTGAACCCAGAATTGAGTACCAAACATGTATTTTCTCAGCTACTTCAAAGCCCAGACCACAGCAAAGGCTTCCCTTTATATTGCACTCCAACTCTTTTCCCTGTTCAGCCTCTTACTGATGAGTGCTACAGTCTGATCTAGGCCCTCTTCTTTTAGCTGTGAGAGCACAGCTTGTACACCATGCTCTGAGGTGGTTGTTTTGAATTATTCAGTGAAGTCAGGGGCCTTGAGCACGGATGATGAGCACATGGCCTCCTTCAGGGAGTCAAAAGCTTTCTGGCATACCTCAGCCGAGACCACCTGATGTGGCTACTTCCTGGAAGTATGCTCTTTCAAGGGGCAACAATGGTGCCATATCCCTTGGTGAATCTCCTGTAATAGCCAGTGAGGTGTAAGAAGGCTCTCACCTCTGTCTGGGTCTTGGGAGTTCCCAATCCAGAATACTTTACATTTTGGCCTGGAGGGGATGTACCTTGCCACCTCCCGCTTGGTGACCCAAGTAGAGCACTTAGCCCTGCCCTATCACTTAATGGTCTTGATAGACCCCGGCCAGATACTACCTCTTTAGAGAAGCACACACACAGTCACCATCCTCAAAGGGATAGCTTGAGGGTACCGGGTGGCATGGACCACCATGACCAGAATGAATCTGTTGCCCTTGGATGTCTTGGGGTCGAGAGAACCAATGATGTCAACGTGCACCCTTTGAAAGGGGGTGCCAATGACAGGAAACATTTGCAGGGGGCCTTTTACTCCCCCCCCCTGTCTTGTCACTCGTCTGACAGGTAGGACAGGACTTACAGAATGCAACTAAGGCCTTCCTCATTTGTGGCCAATAAAAGTGGGTGACAAGTCTGTCAAAGGTCTTGTCTTGCCCCAGATGACCTGCCATAGGTACATCATGAGCTATCCACAGTAGGAAGGCCCTGTAGCACTGGAGGAGCACAAACAGTTGGGTTGTACCAGACTCAGGAGCCTTTCGGTTCACTATACAGGAGACTATTCTCCCAGTAAATCAGGTGTTTGCCAGGGGCGTCACCAGCTGCCTGGGTCTCAGCCTGCTGCTGAAGACCCACAAACACAGGGCATTCCTTCTGTGCCTTGCAAAACTCCTCCCAGGGTAGACCCCATTTCTGCTGCCAGTTGGACACCTCAGGCCGGTCCCCCAGTTTGGCCATATTGTCCCCAGTAGGCTCCGCTGCGTCCTGCTCAGGATCAACCTCCTCCCGGTCTGAGGGAGTTTTGCAAGCGGGTTTGCTGTGCCCCGTGCCATTCCTCTTTTTGGCAGGTACAGAGGCCATTTTTCGAGGCTTCAGGTCCTCTTGACTACTCTCTTGGGCTGATGAAAAACAAAAATCCGAAAAATCGGATAAAGAACCTAGCTGGTAGAGTAGATTACTATCAGTGATAGATGTAATCTTGAAAGGAAAAATGTCCTTTCTTGAGTCCCCTCACTCACCGGAGTTTCCTGACGGTGACATGCTTAATCATTGGGGCCATCCCAACCTGCTGTGGGTTGAGGCGTGCTGCGACTTGCGAAATACGTAGGAGCACTTAAAGTGAGGAACTATGTGTGGTGCAGTGATATGTGTGGGTGGAGTGGTATGAATTAAAAATACCTAACTAGTGGACGGAATTACTTTATTCTTGCTCCTAGTCGATATATTAACAAGCATTGGCAAAGCCAATAGGTCTCGCTTTTGGGACCTTATAAGTATTTAGTCATGCAGCACAATATCCTTGGTGCAGCAACATTAACTGTTGCATGGTTAAACACTTATAAGGTCCCAAAGGCGAGACCTATTAGCTAGCGGCCAAACAAGGGGGTTCCCTATCCAGATCTTCAGTGGGAATTTGCCGGACAATTTACATTAAGATGTTTTATACTTCATGGACATTTTCAGGGTTGTCTTTGCTTTGTTGTGAAAACTAAAGGGCAGACCGAAACGAAGATCTGAACCCATCTACCCTTGAACAACCAACATAGTACCATGGCACTCGTGCACTGCAATGCTTGCACCAAAATCTGCACAGAATGATCAATGCAAACACATTTGCACCGATTGCTGCAGAAGCCCGTTTTGTGCAGCCATCCATCTGTGAAAATATTATATTTGCACTTAGAAGGTCGGTGCAAAAAAAGCTCAGGCAAAATTCACTGCACTTGTACAAAGTTTGCATAGTCTGACCACACTCAGAAGTTTTTCGTTGTCCAGGCTGCAGTTACACGTGTGCTTACAAGCATCTTTCTGAGCGTGTACGTGTGTGTTTGAGAGAGAAAAACAGAGCGAGAGAGAGAGAGGGGCATAATATGAGAGAGAAACAGAGACAGTCATGGAGACAGATAGGCTGCGGAAAGAGTGACTGAAAGAGAAAGAGTAAAAGAAGGGGAACAGCAGAGAGAGTCATGAAAGCTGAGAGCAAAAAATGTGCATGCAAAAGGGAGAACGAGAGTGCCACGGAGGCTAAGAGTAAATGTGTGTGTGTTTGAGCGTGCGAGTGAGAGACTACAAGGGAATTGAAAAAAAAGGATGCGGAAAGAGTGAATGAAAGAGAAAGAGTTAAAGAAGGGAACAGCGGAGAGTGTCGTGGAAGCTGACAGCAAAAAATGTGCGTGCAAAAGGGAGGACGAAAGTGCCACGGAGGCTAAGAGTAAATGTGTGTGTGTTTGAGGTACAAAGTTTACGTAGTCTAGCCACACTCAGATGTTTTTCGTTGTCCGGGCTGCAGTTAGACGTGTGCTTACAAGCATCTTTCTGAGCGTGTATGTGTGTGTGTTTGAGAGAGAAAAACAGAGCGAGAGAGAGAGGGGCAAAATATGAGAGAGAAACTGAGACAGCCGTGGAGACAGATAGGCTGCGGAAAGAGTCAATGAAAGAGAAAGCGTAAAAGAAGGAGAGCAGCAGAGAGTGTCATGAAAGCTGAGAGTAAATGTGTGTGTGTTCGAGAGTGCGAGAGAGAATACAAGAGACGAGTGAAATGTGCGTGCAAAAGGGAGGACGAGAGTGCTACGGAGGCTAAGAGTAAATGTGTGTGTGTTTGAGGTACAAAGTTTACGTAGTCTAGCCATACTCAGATGTTTTTCGTTGTCCGGGCTGCAGTTAGACGTGTGCTTACAAGCATCTTTCTGAGCGTGTATGGAACTCCCAAACAAGTTTAAAAAAAAAAAACACTGGGAGGGGGGAGGAGAAACACGAGAGACGGCCTGCGGCCGTCAAAGTGAAAGTACGGCCGGCATTGCTGTGGGGAGGGGGGAGGAGAAATGCGGGGGCCTTTGAAGTGAAGCTTCACTTGTGTGTGAGAGGTGTGGGAGGAGTGCAGCTCGGCTGAGCCAGAGCGCATGCTGGGGGAAGCTTGTGGGGCGGAGCTGCTGGGGAACAGATGGCAGATGGCTGGCGATTTGATGCTGTGCACGAGCATTTCACGGGCACAGCACCAAATCGCCAGCTAGTTAAACCTCTGTTTAAGCCCCTTTATATCGAGCTCCCGCTCAATGCGCATGCGCATTGAGATAGGTCGCTCGACCTAAAAACGGGGTGGGACTCTAGGTTTTCCTGGTGTTTTAATGAGTCAGGAGCCCTAGTAGAGTGCCAACATGTTTCGAGCTATACCCCTAAGCTCTTCTTCAGGACACCACAGGGACCAGCCCTGTGCATACCACTCCAAAGTGCAGTGAGAAAAATGCCTGACAATGAGCATTAAAATGAACCATATACATACGACATAACAACTATTCAGTCATTATCTGTAGATAGAAAAAAGAAGAGAACTGTGTTAGGATGCAGCGCCCTGCCATCTGCAGGATCTTCCCATTCCCTCGTGTTATACCAAAACAAGAGAGAGTTTGTGGCGCTTTGCTAAAAAATGCATAGGAAACATATCTGATTCAATATGTTGACAAGCTGTAGTGCCTAGATTGGAGAAATAAGTTCTAAAATGCACCAAACATAACCGTATATGCCCTCGTGAATCCTCATGCACGTGTGGTCCTGGAAGGAAAAGGACATTAGATTTTGGTGCGCGGCGTTTCTAGAATAAAATGACCAATGGTCGTGAAAGTGACACATGTAAACACAACGGAAAGACAAACATGTAAATTGAACATACATTTCGTTAGGCTGTACTGAGCCTCATGGTCAGATCGGGGGAATATGGAGACCCACAAAATATCTGTAACCGGAAAAGAAACCTAATTACTTTTCCGTAGATAGTGGAAAAACCGGATCGGTCTGCCTGTGCAATCCTGTGTGTGTCAAACACAGTGAAAGCCCTGGGTCTGGCTGCTGCAAAGGAACAAACTTACTTGTCAGGATTCTCTCCTTGCCGGTGAACCTACTCGGCGTCCCACGAGACTGGATGGTGCCGTCTCAGTGCCGGGAGCCGCTAGATAAATGAAGTGCTCCCCCCTAGTCGTGTTTGCAAGACTAGAGCGGGGACTTCACAAAATGGCCACTGGCAGTCGGGCCAATGGTATATCCCTGTTGGATTTCTCGCTATTAAACACACTACAGTCACAACGATTGGGACAACACGATGTGGTAAAGGAAGATTGTGTTAAAACTTTGGATAGTACAGGCTGATTATATTAGGTGTCTTTAATCTTTCAAAAGGAAGGAATAGCTTATTAAGGCTATCCGAAAAAATATTATTAAGGCTATCCGAAAATATATATATATGTATCGTGAAGAATTGCCTCAAGTGTTTTTTTTTAAATGCTGTAAAGGAAAAAACAGCTTTTATACTGTAACCCTCGGGGGCTGTGGAGACAAGAGGGGGGGGGTCACATGTTATAGGGTCGCACCCGGTATCGGGGGGAGGCGGCCCTCCCACGTCCTCCTGGTTACATATACGTCTTGAGTAATTTAATTAGAAATCTGAGTGGAAAAGAGGGGTTTGCCTCAGAGGTTGTTTCCTCTCAGTTTTAGAGATCATTTTGACTGTTCAGAGAAGGCAGGTATGGGGCTTAGTCAGGAATGACTCTTCCAGGTGGACCTCAAATTTCTTTTTTTAAAATATATATTGGCGATCAAAATACAAAATCAATATCTTAGGTACCCCATGGAATAGCATCATTCAGGCCTTGGCTGTCTGTGTGGAGTTGATACACCCAATGCTGCTCCTTTTCTAGGAGGCGTTCTCCAGGGTAATCATTGTTTTCAAAATGCTCAAGGATCACCCATTTCATATCGTTGGGAGTGTGGTGTTTTTCAATGAAGCGGGATGTCATTTTAGTGGTATTTCTTTTACACCTGATGTTGCTTCGGTGCTCCACGATCCTCGTGCTGGCTTTCCTGGTAGTCATTCCAATCTAATGTAGATTGCAGATGCAGGTGATTATGTATACAATGCCAGCAAGAATAAAGTCATTCCGCCCACTAGTTAGTTATTTTTAATTCACACCACTCCACCCACACATATCACTGCACCACACATAGTTACTCACTTAAAGTGCTCCTACGTATTTCGCAAGTTGCAGTACGCCTCAACCTGCAGCGGGTTGGGATGGTCCCAATGATAAAGCATGTCACCGTGAGGAAACTTCGGTGAGTGAGGGGACTCAAGAAAGGACATTTTTCCTTTCAAGATTACATCTATCACTGAGAGTTATCTACTCTACCAGGTAGGTTCTCTATCTGATATTTCGTTGTTTTGTTTTTCATACACTAGAATAGGAGGGCGAACCTAGCAAACTCCCTCTATCTCTCCCCTTTTTTGTATTTCGTTACTCTCTTGGGCTGCCATGGACTGTGTGGCTAAGCACATTCTCTCAGGCAACCCTAACATCTCCAAATGAGACCTTAGGTCCATCTCCATACAGGCGGTGCACTCCATGTAATTGCCAAGACAAATCACAGTCACGGATGGACTCCAAGCTATCCTCAAGGAACCTAAGACCCCCTGCTCCATTCAAAGGTAACCAGAGTCACTGGGTAGTGGCTCTCAGGGTTGCCAGCTGCAACAACTTGGTGGAGCATATTAGGTACTACCTGCACTAAAGACGCCAGATGACACCTGATGGTTGTTATGCTAGCTCTAGTGTCTCTCAGAGCCTTTGCCCATTGATGGTGACCCACTGCCTGTACTTACTAGTATTGCTAGGAATGTGGGTCGATCCTCTGCACCATCTTTCCATCACCCATGGACCCAATAACCTCTACTCTGGTCCCCAAACTATCTGGCACAATCTCCTCCCCAAGTACTGCACTAGCCAACCCCAGTGACTGCCCACCGGTGCAGTGCTGTGTACACTTGGGACGCTTAGCATCTCCCTTGAAGTGCCCTCCCTGTTGGCACTCAAAGCACTTCACGGATGGCTTCCCTGCCGACCTGCAGTCAGGGAGCAATTTTTGTTCCTTCTCAGTAGGGGAATGGGAGTCCTGACTCTCAGAACTATTTTCGGGCCCTTTAGAGAACTCCCTTGTGGTAATCCCCACCAGATACCTTCCAGTGGACCCTGGTGCTGAACCAGAGGTTCACCTCCTTAGCAAGCTCTCCGAGGACAGAGAGCTTACTGTCAACAAGCTGTTGGGGCAGATATTAAAAACGACTGAACATGTGCTCTTTTGCAAACAAGTTATATATCCCCTGGTAATCGTAAGAACAATGGAGCGGTGCACTCCCAAGTCAGTATTGCGTTAATAAGGAAGCTTGATGAGTGTCTTTGTTGCATCAATCTTTATTTGTAACAATCAATGCGGTTAATAAAACACATCAGCCAACGCATTTTGTTCAAGGATTGAACTTCATCAGGGCTAAATAGTGGAAGGTGAGCGACTAGTGCATAGAAACGTGGCTTGTAACCAGAGTCAGGGGCACTCGGTTTGGTCGCTTTACATCTGTTTGAAAGCCTCCTTGATAAGGGCTGAAAAAAGTGAACTGTATTATCAGTCACAGCGTTTCAACGAACTGGACTTCCAAACCGATGTAAAGCGACCATACCGAGTGCCCCTGACATTGGTTACAACCAACGTTTCTATGCACTAGTCGCTCATCTTCCACTATTTAGCCACTATAACCGCATTAATTGTTACAAATAAAGATTGATGCAACAAAGCCACTTATCAAGCTTCCTAATTAACGCAATACTGATTTGGGAGTGCACCCCACCATTGTCCTTACAGTTATGTTTTGCTGCTTGGCAGGTGGCATTCCACAACGGCGTGTGCAGGAGCTTATTGTGCACACAGATCACCAACCTGAAGAACCGGGTTATTTAGAACCCAGCGGTGCCAGAGGACACACCCAAAGTCTCTGGATTCACCTGTCTCAGAAACTACAGAAACGGAGACTCTTCTTGGTGACGTCAAAGATCAAATTTATTGGCTGCAACCAGTAACAGAGGTCCACGAAGTACAAAGGCTGTATATTCGTAGGAGACTGCTCAAATTTTACAAAGCAAGCCATCCCTCTTATACCAAAAATTGTGCTTCGGGCAAACATTCCTTATTTACAGTTGACCATTCCCATGTGTACACGACAAAAGCATTGCATGACAAACCCAAATTTCGTTGTCCTGCCCACCATCAATTTCTCGGGAAGGCCTAACATTCTTCATCAGATAAATCGAGCGGACCCCTAATAAAAACGGGCACCTCCTCATTGTAAAACAGGTCATAAAGAAAGGAGCAGAGACAGGTGTGAGTAAGATAAGACATAGTTGTGTGCAATAAAGGGTTTATGATGTCCTGTGCCTTGATCCTCAATCTCGACCAGCTACTGTGAAAGGAACTGGCCTAACAAGTCCGGCCTCGGGCAACGGAGTCAGCTTGCCCAGGTCACACAGAAGTCAGCTAAAGGTGTACGTGTCCCAAAGACTCGTTCGGCCTTAGTCATCGGCCTATGTGAGGGCAACCACAAAATGGCTGCCGTGCACAAAATGGAACCCAAGGGTTCAGAACGGAATCCCTGATTTCGTGGTGATCTCGTCGCTCGAACATGATGAAAACACTCATACATCTTACACTCGCCATTTTCGGTCCGCTGATACCAAAATCGTCATGATACGACGATAATTCTGAAGCGGGTTCAGAATTCACGGAACCTCAGACCCTCCTTTTGCCCTTACATAGGCAATAACCTAAACTCATGTCAGTCTGAATCTAGGTCTATACTCATCAGATCATCAAGATGTTGCTGTAGCATCATCCTATTACTTAGCACGTCTCTCGATACAGGTCTCCTTGCACACGATGTAGCACAAAGGCCACATATAGCAGGAGCACACTGTACACAAAGACAGAACAGGAAAAGGATGGCTAAGATCATCCCAATGACCATCAGAATCTTCCATCCCCACGCGGATAACAGTTCCCAAAACCATCCCATCAACGGCCAATCTCCTTTATCCACGTGTACAGATTCGGAGATCTTATGCAGTTTGGAAATGGCCTGGTACACTGTCGGAGCGTTGTCTGGAATGAAAACACAGCAACTTGATTGGATCACTTTACATACCCCACCTCGATCTGCAAGTATAACGTCTAACGCAACTCGGTTCTGGAGAGTCATAAGACGATCCGACTGGAGCTCAGCAGTCAAGTTACTAAGGGCACCAGCAGTTTCAATTACGGTGGACTCAACCACTCTCGTCAATTGCCGTATGTTCCTGCTGTTAGCCATAGGTCCCCAAAACGGCAGGAAACCCTTCAGGAAATCACCTAATTCTTGTCCTGCAGTATCTTCCTTACTGAAGACACCTCTAACAATTCTCGTCTTGTGGTAATCTGCCGCAGCTGTGTAGGTGGGAGGCAACAGGAACGAGACAAAACATGTACCCGCGAAATCAGGGGGCAACCATGTGTACGCCCTATCGTAACAAACAAAATAGGTACCCTTAGCTGCTAGAAACGATGGGGAAGTCTGGGATGCAAAAACATACGTCTCAGTACAGATACTCTTCCCTAACTGAGCTCTCGGATTCTTGCCATTACCTTGCAGACAGTAATGACCCTGGTGGGGTACGATCCAGATCGGAGAGGATCTTTTCACTCGCTGGTTCTCACTCAGACTAACTCCATATCCGGTTACGTTCCATCCAATATACGCTAGTGTCTCATCTCTCGGGATAGTCTCATAGGAAGTGTCTCCTCTAATCATGTCTACTATACCCTTAACTAGAGCGCTATTCTTCGGATTGTCTTTCACAGAACGTAGGGGTTGGACTTCACGAGCATAGATGAACATCGTTCTGTATGCCCACACAGAACCATTGTAGCTAAATGGCAGGACCATGTAAGGAATACCTTTATTAGTAGTATGAGGCATAAGACCACACACCCAACAGTTAGTCGTGTTCACTACTAATTGGTGTTGGTGCAGAAGCTGAACGAAGGAGTTATTAGCAAATTCCAATCTTCTAATGGACTCATGTTCAGGCAGAGTGTGAAAAGAATGTGAGGAAACAGTAGAAGGAGGTATGGGCTGTGTAGTGGGTGCAAACGTCACTTGAAAAGAGAATATTATATATCCCATCAAAACCATCATTATGCTTAGCAACATACAAAGACACAATATTAAAAAAACATTTTCTGCTCATGATTGTACACATTTTGGCTCTAAAATTCATTTCTTCAACAGGTCTCTCCATCTCGAAAAACTCCATCCTCTGCCCGTGCTGCTCGCAGAGGTAGGGTGTTCCGTGCTAAGAAATGCACCTGTCAGTCCAGGGAACGCACTCGGACCAACCAGAACCGTCGACCTTGTGTCTTCGGCTTGCACTCCAAAGACTTGACACCGCGACCCTACAGCTGAACCCGGATGGCGGTTCGAAAAACAAAAATCGGTCAAAACAGTTTCTCAGATGGGAGAGCTGTATGTTTAAAAATAGCAAAGGAAATCATTTTATTTGTCCCATGACTCTTGGTCGTAGATTATAACGGCCCTTCCCGGGCAATGTCTGGTCACCGAACAAGAGTTCAGGCTCGGTAGTGTCCAATCGAACTGACGGTGGCACTGCTCCTTGCAGAAGATCGTCGCTTCCACGCTCAGAACTTGTCCCCATTAAACGTGCGTCGCTAAAATGCAGAAAACGAGGCACAGTCTCAGTCTCAGAATCAGCAATACCCTCCTTGACCCACCGGTCGTACGGCAGAGGCAAGGGGACCCTCTTACAGTGTACGCCGTGGATCCAGTTCTTCTTTCCTTGCACTCGTACTGCAGATCGCGTTGACAACAGCACCAAGTAGGGACCAATCCAGCGGGGCTGATCATTTTTCGTTCGCTGGAAGTTCTTGATCAATACCCACGAGCCAGGATCGATGACATGTCCTGGATCTTCAGAAGCCTGAGGCAGTGTATCATGAACCTGTTGGTGTAAGACACACAATTTAGCCGTCAAATCATACAAGTAATCAAGCAGTACAGGATGTTCAATCTCGCTGAATTTCGTCGGCCTCGGCACTCCCCATATGTTGGCCGGGCGACCAAACACAATCTCATAAGGACTAAGTCCTACTCGGGAATGTACAGTCATTCTTGTAGACAAAAGTGCGAATGGCAAAGCATCAGGCCATTTTAGACCAGAGCTCGCTTGTATCTTGGCCAGTTTCAATTTAAGAGTGCCATTATAGCACTCTACTAATCCAGCTGATTGGGGGTGATTTGCAGCATGGAACTTTTGGCGGATTCCTAGCCCTTCACATACTCTCTTCATCACTTGACCCACAAATTCACTCCCATTATCACTCCAGACCTTTCTCGGCAAACCATACCTAGGGAAAAACTCTTTGACAAGGGCTTTAGCTGTGGACAAGGCAGTATTATCTTTCAGGGGATATGCTTCAACCCATCTTGAAAAAGCACAAACAACTACGAGCACATACTTCAGGTTGTTGCATCTCTCCATGTGAATAAAATCTAGCTGCAAAACCTCGAACGGATACGTCGGAGGAGCAAAATGACCAGCTGGAGTTGGGGTTCCCTTACCAGGATTGTACTTCAGACAAACCATACAATTTTTGACCACGTTCTCCGCGCACTTAGGAATTCCAGCATTTCGCCATACTGGAGCCAACAACTTACGAATCCCTTTCACACTGATATGAGCCATTCCATGTGCCATCGTAACCACTGCAAGCACGTATGCATCGGGTAACAACCATCGCTGATGCTCTGACAACTCAACCCAACAACATTCGCATCCAATTTACCCGTGCTCTCTCTCCACACACTCAACTCTTTCTCTGTAGCTTCAGCTTGAATCGACTTCACACTTTCTATCGTATCTTCACACATTCCAACGTCACCAATCCATCTTGCAGGGCCAGAAACATACATTCGACTCATCACATCCCTCTCCACATCTTTCGCAACTTCATCCGCAAACGCATTACCACGACCAACATCATCAGTAATCTTCTTGTGTGCACTGCATTTCACAATCGCAGCTTGCAATGGCAAGGTAAGTGACTCCAGGAGCTCATTCGCCAACTGACCATGCTGTATCTTCGTCCCGTGTGACGTGAGGAACCCACGTTCCTTCCACAAACGTCCAAAACTGTGAGCCACACCAAACACATACTGGCTGTCGGTATATATGGTCACTTTCTTTCCTTTCGACAACACACACGCTCTCGTAAGTGCAATCAACTCTGCTGCTTGGGCTGAATTATGTGGGATACGTGCAGCTTCAACAATCGTGTGCAAAGTCGTAACAGCATATGCCGCAGTCGTATCACCATTCGGAAGCTTGAAGCATGAACCATCCACCCATAAGGTACCATCACACTTCGCAAGAGGAGTGTCCCTAAGATCTATTCTCCCTTTTGTTTCTTCCTGTCCTGAGAAAGCAATCATGTTGCTCAACAACATCTGTCTCTACTGAAATCGGCAACAACGTGGCTGGATTCAACGTATTGCATCTCTGTATGTGCACATGACTTGCTAGGAGTGTCAGCTCATAACCTGACAATCGAGCACTAGTTAAGTGCTGTGTCTTAGTCCTGTTTAACAAAGTATCCACTGCATGTGGAACCATCACGACCAGCGTATTATTCATCACCAAACCAGCGGACTGTCGAATAGAAACAGCTGCTGCCGCTGTGGCTCTTAAACAACTCAGCAACGCTCTAGCTACCGGATCCAAAGTCCACGAGAAATATGCACATGGACGCTGCTTGTCCCCAAAAGATTGTGTCAACACTGACAACGCACATCCCTCTCTCTCGTGGACATACAACGTAAAGGGCTTACTATAGTCGGGGGTACCCAACACAGGAGCCGAACACAATGCACTACGCAATTCGGAAAAACTTTTCTGACAATCTTCAGACCACGGGAGGGGATTCGGTGTGTCTTTACAGGTCAATGCCACCAGCGGTTTGGCCAGCAGAGAAAAATTTGGTATCCATTGTCTTCAATATGACGTAATACCCAAGAAAGCACGCACTTCTCTCTGTGTAATTGGCACACTCATTTTTGCAATCGCTTGAATTCTTTCTGGGGTCAATCTTCTTCCCTCCTTCGATAAGAGATGACCTAGGTAGGTCACTTCTTGTCGGCAATACTGCAACTTCGAAAGAGACACCTTGTGATGTAAATCAGACAAATGACGCAACAATGACAAAGTAGC
Source organism: Lissotriton helveticus (assembly GCF_964261635.1). Lineage (NCBI taxonomy): Eukaryota > Metazoa > Chordata > Amphibia > Caudata > Salamandridae > Lissotriton > Lissotriton helveticus. Next base: position 922,894,217 of record NC_136067.1, on the reverse strand, counting down.
TTTCTTACAAATTTCCTCCGTATCGGCAGCAACTAACAAATCGTCGACGTACTGAAGAAGAGCAGCACCATCAGGTAATACAATCGCATCAAGTTGTGTTTTCAAAGCCTGACTATAGATTGACGGACTCTCACAATAGCCTTGAGGAGCGCGCTTAAACCGGAAGCTTCGACCTCCTAAAGAGAAGCCGAAAATATCCCTACTCTCCTCGGCAATCGGGATGCTGAAGAAAGCATTCTTCAAATCAATCACCGAGAACCAAGTGGCCGAAGCCGGGATCATTGTCAATAAGGCAGTGATATCAGGGACAACGGGAAATTGTGACACGACTATCTTATTCACCTCTCTAAGATCAATCACAAACCTGTAAACAGGTGGCTGAGAAGAATCAGTATGTTTCAGAACGGGCAAAACAGGGCTATTGCAAACATTACCTCTCGTTTCTTCAATCACATCTTTCTCAATCAAATCATAAATGATCGCTAAAAGCGCCCTTTCACCATCACTAGAGATCCTAAATTGGGGAATACGTGGCATTTTAACATTCGCTTTTAACGACACAACATATGGCGGTATCTCCAGGAGACCTACGTCATTAGGACCAGTTGCCCAAATAGTATCAGGAAGAGAAGACAATTCTGTCGGAAGTTGATCCCTCGACAAATACATCGGAGAGACCACTTTCTTACCCAGTGTAAGTTGTACTCCCGAAGGAGAACAATACAACGTCGCATACAATCTTTTCAACAGATCCAATCCCAACAAGTTTTCACCACAACCTGTTGTCAGAACAAGGGCTGCTTCGAATTCACGAGGTCCAACAGAAAGGGACAAAGGGTCAGAAATCAGGTTTCTAACTGGGGCACCAGAAAAACCTACTGAAACATTCGTTAAGCAAGACAAAGGTGCGCCAGGGAGTTTAGAGTGCATAATAGAACTCTTCGTAGCACCAGTATCCAACAGAAAAGGCTCTGACACACCTGATGTAATCACCTCAACATAAGGTCCACTCTGATCCACTGGAACTGAAACAACTCCCTCTCTTTGTCCATGGTTGTCCTAGCAATCATTACCATCCATATTCTCACCCTCGACATAGTAGTCGTCAGCATAGTACTGAGTCATCCTACCAGATGCACCATTCTGCTGATCAAAACTATTCATCGAATTTTGTGGAGGAAAGGAATGCGCCATCTGGGGAAAACCTCCACGTCCTCTACCTCTAGGGGCTTACTGAACACCTCGACCTCTTGCACCTGAAACACCATTCATACGCTGTAACAAAATAGGGCAACTATACTTGAAATGACCCTCTTCCTTACAATATGAACACTGATTGGGGCCTACTAGAAAACGCTGTTGAGGAGACTCGAACCTTTGCGAGTTTCTCTGAAACTGCTGAGGCTGCTGATAATCACGTTGGCTATTACGGGGCGGATACGCTTGTTGTAAAAGCACCTTCGTTTTCAACTCTTTAGTTTTCTTGTCTGCTCTATCCTTCTCATCCTTATGCCTATTTTCGTAGTATTGCGCAGTAGCCAATATCTGTGCTGAAGAGGAAACGGCCCAAGAACACTCTGAATCCTTCAACTTCTTACATAACTCAGGAAGTAAATTATGTACAAACTTGTCGACGAACAGACGTTGACCACCCTCTGTACTCATGTCTTGACCACTATGGTCGATAAACGTCTCTTCAAACCTGGTGAAGAAATCAGACACGGTTTCCTCTTTCTTTTGCTTACACACAGACAATTTGTCCCAGTTTACTCGCATAGCAGGCATTAAAGTTTTCACGTAGGTAACAATCTTACCAGGAAGTTCTGCAACTACAGGCTCAGGTTTAGCGCCACCAATTTGTCGCGCATCTGCAGCACCAATATTAGCCCATGTATCACCTAACTCCTGCGCATGATCCGTGTGACGAATCAAACCCCATAAGGGCTGTGGAACCACATTTCCAAACAACATGTCTATATCAGCTAGATTCATAACACATGAGTCTGCGGTCTGTGATAATTCCTTGTAATATCCTGCAGGATTTTTACGGGGGTCAGGTAAGGTCTGCTTAAGAGCCAAGACTTCAGCACGCTTCCATGGAACATGTATCCAAACACGCTGAAAATGTGGCAGAACAATTGGATTAGCGTTTGGGTCCCCTTCTCTCCAAACTGGGGGAACTTCTCTCATTGAATATTGTCGCACCTTTCTCCTAACAGAGGGGTCAGGCTCAAACAGCGGCTGAGAAGGAGACTCACTCCTAAGCGACAACAACGTCGCAACTGCTTTTTCAACATCGGAACCCACAATCGTACCTTTCGCAAACTCAGACTGTATATGGAACAACTCAGACGGAGTCTGTCCCACGTCATCATCTTCTCATTCTTCACGAAGGAAAGTACACACCTTATCGAAAACATATCTCTGCTTCGGTGCTTCCCATTGACGGAAGACATCCATAACAGACTCTACATCGTATCTTAAAGGACGAGTAACCCATTTACGCGCAAAACGATCCAATATTTCCCTCTCTCGAGAATCAGGCAGTTGGCTACGCAACTGTTTATGCTCTGAAACAGGGGTTGCACTAAATGACCCAAAGAAAGGAGACAAAAGACCAGTAACAGTATCCGTCATTATCTGACGAACAGAAGGAGAGGTTGACAGGACAGGAGATAAAGCGGACTGAGAAAAGGTCAACGTAGGAGCAGTAGTAGAGGAGGTAGCAAGAACAGGTGAAAAGGTCACAGGAATTAAAGGCGGAGCAGGTAGCAAAGTCGGCTGCCTTTGAGGAGGCTGCGCCAGAGGAGTGGGAGCCAACTGAAGAGGAGCTGGCGGCTGTGCAATAGCAAGAGGCTGCACAACTGGAGGTTGCACATCTAAAGGTTGCGGAGGTGCTGTAGCACTCTGCGCATAAGGTGGTGGCGAACTCAACAAATGCGACATCAAGGGATCGTTCTCAAGTTCCTTCGCTGCATCTTGCTGAAGAAGCGACAAAGCCGGATAGCATTTATCGATCGCCATTTTACGTTGCCTGTGCAACTGCTCACTCGCCTGTTCTTCTTCGTTATCTTTAAACTGCATAGCAGCTTGCATTATCGAGATACCCCTCTCTCTTTTATTTTTCTTTGCTAATTTAATTTCCTTCTGTTTGGCTTCCTTTCGCCATAGGCTGAAAGAGTCAAACATCGCCGGAGAGCCTTTCTTCTTAAAAAGTCTAACCTCTAGATTATCTAAAACTTCCGTATCAAAACTACCATATTGGGGCCATTTGAGGACACCGTCCTTCCTAGTATACCTAATCCATACTTCATTATACGTGATGGGGCCCACGCCATGTTTCACATAAAGCTCATAGGTTGGAGTTCCAATCGGAGGAACCGGACACGAGTCCTCCAATCGGGAATCCCTATTTCGACCACAACAAAACAAATTTCCAAGTCTGCTAAGACCAGGCATCTTCGCTCACTAGTCTAGCTTAATACTTCAAAGGATTATCGAATACGATAGTCTTTGGTACTTGCAAGGCCCAAATCAAAGAACCCAAATCAAAGATCCCAAGGGATACTCACAACTAAGGACTGGGAGACGGTCCACTCATACTTAACTGAGGTATCGATGACGTCACCAGAAGACCCGTCTATCGTCTTGCTCAACAAATCGTCTAAGGCTCCAAGACAGGGCGACAGTCAGGGCAGCAGTCCTTCGTTGCCGTTGGAAAGCGCGGAACCTCGCAGCAAAGACTTTCGGACCATGACGACATACAGGGGTCGATGAAGTGGCTGGCCTTCCTCCAGAATTTTCACACGATCGTCTGGCTTGGACCGGTACCGCTGAAGTCGCCCCACGTTGGGCGCTAAATTAAGAACCGGGTTATTTAGAACCCAGCGGTGCCAGGGGACACACCCAAGTCTCCGGATTCACCTGTCTCAGAAACTACAAAAACGCGGACTCTTCTTGGTGACGTCAAAGATCAAATTTATTGGCTGCAACCAGTAACAGAGGTCCACGAAGTACAAAGGCTGTATATTCGTAGGAGACTGCTCAAATTTTACAAAGCAAGCCGTCCCTTTTATACCAAAAATTGTGCTTTGGGCAAACATTCCTTATTTACAGTTGACCAATCCCAAGTGTACACGACAAAAGCATTGCATGACAAACCCACATTTCTTTGTCCTGCCCACCATCAATTTCTCGGGAAGGCCTAACATTCTTCATCAGATAAATCGAGCGGACCCCTAATAAAAACGGGCACCTCCTCATTGTAAAACAGGTCATAAAGAAAGGAGCAGAGACGGGTGTGAGTAAGATAAGACATAGTTGTGTGCAATAAAGGGTTTATGATGTCCTGTGCCTTGATCCTCAATCTCGACCAGCTACTGTGAAAGGAACTGGCCTAACAAGTCCGGCCTCGGGCAACGGAGTCAGCTTGCCCAGGTCACACAGAAGTCAGCTAAAGGTGTACGTGTCCCAAAGACTCGTTCAGCCTTAGTCATCGGCCTATGTGAGGGCAACCACAAAATGGCTGCCGTGCACAAAATGGAACCCAAGGGTTCAGAACGGAATCCCTGATTTCGTGGTGATCTCGTTGCTCGAACATGACGAAAACACTCGTACATTTTACACTCGCCCTTTTCGGTCCGCTGATACCAAAATCGTCATGATAGGACGATAATTCTGAAGCGGGTTCAGAATTCACGGAACCTCAAACCTATACATAAAGCACTACCTGGGGAACACACAAAGGAAAGTGCGGCTATTGGAGTTCGCCGTTGGTTCTTTGTTCACATCCCCTGGTAATCCTTTACCTCACTGTCCTTCATCCAACTATCCAGTGCCTTGCGAAAGATTTTGAGACAATCCACCCAGGTCTGTGGGGATAGCTTCTGACTGTCCCTAAACTTCTGCCTGTACTTCTCTGGGGTCAAACCAAACTTCCTCATCAAGGCTTCCTTCATGTGGGGATATCTCTTCCTGCCACCCACATGTAGGGCCAGTTGGGTACCCCTCCCCTCACTAGGGATATGTCTCCACATACTGGCCCCCAATTTCCCTATGGAATCTTTGCATCTGCAGGGCAATCTCATAAGCCTAAAACCATCTGTCTATGTAATTTCCCACCACAACATCAGGCATCAGACCTTTAGGTATGTGGACCCTCTTGTCTCCAGAGGACACTGGGGAATTGCTACCACTGGACTCTACTTGCATACCTTTAATGTCCAGTTCCTTCAGGCTCCTTTCATTACCCAAATGCTCCAGAGCCTTTTCGTCTCTAAGGCTTACTCCTTTTCCAAGTTTAGCTTCACCAATTCCGATAATAATTTCCACTCCTCCCTCCTGTCCTCCAGCTCCTCTGGGGACAGGCCTCTGATTGACTCACTGCTCCCTGGTCAGGGGGGAATCACTAATTATGAGAGGGTGTTTCCCACCTCCTCCAGAGGTACCAGTTCCAGACTCTCCTGTGAGTCTTGGTTAAAGTCTTCCTTCTTAGCTCCTTATCCTGCTCTGGGGTTGCATCCAAAGCAGCACAAGGTAATGCCAAGGCCCTCAGCGCCTTTTGCAGCTCTATCTTCTATATGGAGCTCTGGTAGGAAGCCCAACTCCCTTGCTTAAATCCCTGAGCCGGGCCACAGTGTAACCCTCCAGGTTGGCCAGATCAAAGTCCATTTGTGCAGGTGCCAATGCATAACCTACAATCAGAGACAGGATTTTAGAAAGAGAATTAAAATGACAATCAGGGAGAACAGAAAAATGTAAAAATGCCAATCAGAGAGAATTGACTCAAATTGGTCTTTGGTATAGATTGGTAGGGTACACAGAATTACTGTAAGGCACCACATAAACACAAGTCCTATCCTCTCCACTGGTCACCTATGTTTGAAATTGGGTTTCTTGTTGAAAGAGATATGCACCTTGTCAAAGCAGAAACCACAATCCGAATCAGGAAAAGTCACACCCTAAATTAACCTGTAGTTTGCACAGAGCAGTCATGTTTAACTTAAGAGGCAATGTGTAAAGTATTTGTGCAACACTTAAAACTGTAAATAAAAAACACACACAAAGACACCACACCTAGTTAGAAACATAAAGAATAATTTATTGAACAAAACAGGGCCAAAACCACAAAAATCGAATAAGTATAACCGGAGTTGTACATTTTGAAAGAATATCTTGAAATATAGTACTTAAAAGCATAAAGCGCCAACCGGGGCTATATGGCCGTGCTAGACAGGGTGAAGTCCAAAAGTTACAACTGAGTGCGATGGAGTGTAGTTCGGATGCAGGGAACAGCCTTTACCCCCTGAAACAGTACCTTGGTTCGGGGTTGCATTAACTTCAAGGACGAGATGAGAGAAGCAAAAGAGACAATGTGTAGTCGTCAAGTCATTGAGTCGTGCAGCTGGCGATGCGATGTCCTCAATTCTGACAGCAGCGGCAATGCGTTTGCATCGAAGGAGATGTGCCGGTTCTGAGCTGCACAAAGACGGCGATGCATGGGTTTTTGTAGTTGCAGCACTTTAAACCCACTTCCAAGGCTCCAGGACTGAATTGGCACCACTTGGTAGGGCAAGAATCTCGGATGGCCGAGTCCAGGTGCTGTTGAATAGGGGAGTGAAGTCTTTGATGTCCCTGAGAATCCAACAGGAGTCAAGCAGACAAGCCCTTTGTTCAACCCTGGGTTCAAGAGGTGGAGAGATTCAGGCTCAGTTCTTCTCATTCCCAGGCTAGTGGGCAGCAGGTAGCAGGTCAGCACAGTAAAGCAGGAGTCCAGCAGAATAGCAGTCCTTTCAGCAGCACACCAGTCCTTCTTCCCGTGCAGAGTATCTACAGGTCCAGAAGAGTACTGACTTGGTGGTGTCAGAGGCTCATTACTTGTACCCAGTTGTGCCTTTGAAGTGGGGGAGATTTCAAAGAGAGGCCTTTGATGTGCACAGAGTCCCTGCCCTCAATGCCCTGGCTCCAGACTCAATACAGGGTGGTATGCATCCCTTTCTGTGGGGACAGACCCCAGTCCATTCAGGTGTAAGTGTCAGCTCCTCCCTCCCATCTCGCCGGGTATGGCCCATCAGGATGTTGATGGCCCATCAGTCACATCTAAGCTTCCTATGTGGGTGGCTGCCTGGAGGGAATGCACAAAACCCAGCTGTCACTCACACCAGATGACTATTCAGAGACAGGCAGAAGGCACGAACTGGCTAAAGTAAGAAAATGCCAACTTTCTATAAGTGGCATTTTCACCATTACAATTTAAAATCTAATTTGACCATAAGGTAGGTGTTAGACATGGCATCGTTTCCCCTGTATTTTTGCCTTTGCCTCCTGTTATTTTGCTGTGTGTTGGACTTCGTTTTGGCTAGTCTTGCACTTTGGCACTGAACAGCAGTGGCAAAGTGCTATGGGCACTTTGCCACTGCTGTTCAGTGCCAAAGTGCAAGTGCTCCTTGTAAATTGTTGTTACTGATTGGTGATTCCATGATTGGCATATTTGATTTACTAGTCAGTCCCTAGTACAGTGCACTGTGTGTGCCCAAGGCCTTTGTGTGCCCAAGGCCTGGAATTCAAATGCTGCGAGTGGGCTGCAGCACTGATTGTGCCACCCACATAAGCAGCCTGTAAATGTAACTCAGACCTGCCACTCCAGTGTCTGTGCACCGGTTGGTACTGCCATGTCGACCTGGCATGTGTACCCACTTGCAAGGCCCTAACCTTCCCTTTTCTATCATGTGAGTAACCCCTAAGGTAGGTTTTCTGTGTTTGAAAATACCACTTTTAGAACATAGGTATTATTTTTTCTTAGCCATTCTAGGTGTCTCTTCTAGGTTTGTGTATTGACTATTGGCTTTGGAGTGACAGGGGCTGGGGATGTGCATTCTGATCAGATAGCCACTTGTGGGGGTGAGGTGTGTCCTGCCTTTCCAGGGTGAGTCAGGGATGAGCTGAATAGACCTGGGCTGCATTCAGAGTAGGGGCAAGATATCGCTTTCCCACCTGAATGGGCCTGGTTTGCTTTTGACAATGCTGTCTCCACCTCCTGCCAGGAAGCTGCACCAGAGAGGACAGAACTGGTTTTGGCTAGGCAAAGAGCTTCTCTGGATTTTGTGCTATAAAAAGTGGGGTCCAGACTTTTAGATTACTTATGGGATTCAAGAGGATCCTTTGCAAAGGAGAGCTGGAGAAACTGATGATAAGTACTGCCCCTTTGCTGTGTGCTGTCTGGGGTTGGCCTTCAGTAGCTGTTTCTGCCAAGGAAAGGACAAGGACTTTGCTATGTGTGCTGTGTCCCCTGCTGGAGGAAGATCTCAGTGGGCTTGAAGTAGAGCTTGCCTCCTGTTTTTGAAGTCTCAGGGATAGAAAGACTTCACCCAGCTCCCCTGAAGTTCCTTGCTGGGAGTTCTGACCTTCTAAGAGGTGCCTGCTGCTGTTCTGGGCCTCTGGAGGTTGTTCCTGCTGTTGGGAGCTGAAAAGCAACGCAACTAAGAAAAGCACAACGCATCTGAACCTGTTACTGATGCATTGCCGAAGAAACCAACGCAGCGCCTGCTCAGAAATTGCACACGCCGCATGGAGTGCACCAAACTACGGAGTCCGAGACCACAGCATCAATACCGACGTAGGCCCGGCCGTGTGGCTGCAAGAACCAATGTATCATGAGACCACGGCTGGAGAAGCCGATACATCCCTGATCCTCACGCATCGCATCTGGGTACAATGCCATCAAAAACGCCAGGGCCACAAAAAGAAACCAATGCCTCACCTCCCCATACAGTAAGAAACCAATTCATCGCCTCCCTTTCAGTAAGGAACCAACGCATTACTGCCCCTGCATGGCAGTAAGGCACTTATGCATCACCTCCCCAGAAGTAAGAAACCAACTCATCACCTTCCCTGGGCATAAGGAACCAGTGCATCACCTTCCCTGCAACAGTTTTTGTTTGTGCCCGTGACGCATGCAAGGTACTTTGTGTGAAAAGGGTTGCATCTGCAATTTGTTTCGAACATAACTGTTTCTACCTTTTGAGAGTCATATTTTTAATACTGTATGGTGGATTTTTGTTGTTATGTTCTTGTTTGGTTTAAATAAAGATTACTTGTTTTCCTAAACTGGTGTAGTGCCCATTAGTAATGTCTTTACTGTATTACTGTTTGTGTGCACACATGCTTTACACACTGTCTCTGAGGGATGCATGTCTCTACAACGCGGGCTATTACCACACGTGCCATTACTACGCTGTTTTTACAATGCAAGTCGTTACAACGACTTGCGCTGTAAGGGCTGGATAGTGGAATAGTTTAATTTTCTATTCAAACTCCAGCCCACGTTGACAGTAGGGAAGTTGTTGGAATAGAAAATTAAACTATTCCTTTCCCAACAGCGCCCTCCAGCGCAATTCGTTGAAACGACTTGCGTTCTAAAAGCAGCGTAGTAATGGCAGCGCGAGGTAATGCCCGTGTTGTAAAGGCTGTTCCCCGTCTCTGAGATAAGCCTGTCTTCTCATGCCAGGTACCAAGGGGGTGCACAGAGGCTATTTTAGAAGCATATTCCCATTACCCTGACTAGGAAGAAGGGTTCCTACTTAGACAATCGTGCAAACCATTGCCAACTAGAGAAACCCATTTCTAACAGGAGGTTTTTAAATTGTGATTCCAGAGACACCAAACTTGGGGGTTCCATCTCTTTCCAATTTGAAATTACACTTATAAGATGTAATAAGGTAATCCCAAATTTAACCTATGGGAGATATAGGCCCTGCAGTAGTGAAAAACTAATTGTAAGAGTTTTTCACTGCCTGGACATGTAAAACTCAAAAGTACATATCCAACAGTTCAAATACACTGACCCTAGCCCATGGAGCTGTCCAGGGCCTACCTTAGAGGTGACTTATGTGTGTTAAAATGGAAGGTTTATGTCTGGCAAGAGGGTGAACTTGCCAGGTCAACATGGCAGTTTAAAACTGCACATACAGCCTCTGCAGTGGCAGGCCTGAGACATGTTTAAAGGGCTACTAAAGTGGGAGGCACAATCAGTGCTGCAGGCCCACTTGTACAATTTAATTTACAGGCCCTGGGCACATATAGTGCACTTTCCTAGAGACTTATAGGTAAATTAAATATCCAAATTGTGGATAAGCCAATGTTATGAAGTTTTAAGTACAGAGCACATGCACATTAGCACTGGTTAGCAGAATTAAAGTTATGTTATGTTATGTTATGCATTTTTTATTAGGCGCCCAGCTGCTCCAGCGAAGGAGCGTCCTGGCGCCGCGACAAGGTAGCAGCACAACACAACAAGATAAAAACAACAGTGGGGATGGACAAGTGCCCAGAGTCATAAAGCCAGCAACAATTAAGTCAGCAAAACAGGAGGTCAGTGGGGGGGTGGAACACCTATAGAGGAGGGATATGTACCTTACCAACAATACTTCGAGATCAAGAAGTAGAGTGATTGTTAATTACGTTGTAATGTGATAAACCCACACTGTTGTAATGCATGAGCAATAATGTACTGTTATGAAACAAATCTTCACCAATTGATATGACCAACTGATTGTAAAGTTATCCAGCTGTACTACTTTAGAAATGTGCCTTTTCTCTATGATAAAAAAACAGGAGGTCAGAAGTTAAAAAGTCATGGGAGACAATGTCAAGGATGCCAGTTCTAACAACATCCATTCACCTCGCTTTGCAGTTCCCTGACCTATGTATCTAAATACTAAACCTTCTCCTTCCCAGGCACCTATTTCTTTGAGTTTCATTAGTTCATGGTGACATTAATAATAATCACATTGTAGTTATTAATCTGGGAATCTACATTCGGGATGTATGCACAGCATTCTCGGGCATGCATTTCCTTGCAAACTCAGCCTTCATTTGCAAGTAGCATGTATAAAGCCTCTTGGATCTTAAGTTAGGTCTCAGCATCGGCTGCCTGGGTTTCTAGCTCAACTTCTTCTGGCATGCAATACCAGTTGAGCTTACAGAGCAGGTCCCTTCCTAGCAGGTTCACAGGACTCTAATCACAAATAAGAAACTGGTGATAGTCTTTGATGGTCCGCATTTTTACTTGTACAGGGGCTGTAACTTTGTTCCTATGTTGCTGATTTGTTATACCCATGCAAGGAAACAAGCTGTTGAACAGGTTTACCCCCACTTTGTTTCCCATTTGGACTATTAGCTGCTGGCTTGTCGAATTGGAAAGTGCAATGAGGCTGCTGTCAGACCACAGTGACAGTGCTCTGACCCATTACAAAAGGTATGTTCAATTGGATACACCCAATTCGCAAGGACTGGTGTACTTAGAAGTCCCTAGTAATGGTACCCAGGGTACCAAGGGCATGTAAGGCAGAGCACAGTGGCGTAGCTAGCCCTTGTGCCGCCTGTGGTGGTCACTGCTTTTGCCGTACACGTGAAAGAGTGCGGGGGTGTCTGGGGGTTTCTGAATTGCCGTCAGCTGCAGCCACATGAAAGAGCAGGGGTGTGGAGGCCACCACCCCCAAAACACTCGCAGCATAGGGTGGACCGCCCTGACCCCTTGCTACACCACTGGCAGAGTGTTCACTGAGTGCTGCAGCACTGTTTATGCACCTTGCATGAGACAGATACACAATGGACCTCAGCCTGCAGACTGACAGGACAGTTTGTGACACTCAGTGCTTAATTTGTGCTGGTGGTTTCAGGTGTTTGGCACCAGCACTTAATTGTCAGCGTTGGCTCTAGTGACAGTCCAATACTCGATGGTGCTGTCTTTTTCAAATTTTAAGATGAGCACAACAAACATGTTTATTAAGTCACTATACATTGAAAATTAATAATCTGAATTGTCACACTTGTTGGCATGCTATAGTTAGGTGTTATGTTGGTACTACCATTGTCAGTGCTGGCAAGGTATGGGTGGTGCAGGCTGCAGTGGCCTTCCAAAAAGGGTCCTTGCACTTCATTGTTTACAAATTAAGCACTGGTGACCCTGCCAGTTTGAATTTGCCACTACACCTAATAGCAAAAGCCACCACTTCCCCTAAGTAGTATATGTAAGTCTCCCCTAAGAAAGGCCTATAGAGTGTTATGGCAGGGAAGCTATATATCACTAAGTAAGATATATGATTTTCTATATGTCATAGCAGCAACACCTCCAATTTTTTATTTTGATGTGCAAAGGGTAGGAGACCAATTGGCTAAGACGGGGTTAAACAGTTGGAACCTCAACCTGTCTACCTCCTAAATGGGACCACCTAACAGGGTCAAGTAAGGTATAAAATTAATTGGACCATTAAATATGACCTGATGCCCAGGCCAGATTTAAAGTCACTATTAAAGTTAGTTAAAGAACTTTTGGAAAGCTGCCAATCTGCACTCCAGCTAGTCCAGTAGCCTCACAAAGGCACTCACACAAAGACAGGTTTCTGACCAAATGGGGAGATGTGTGAATGACTCCCAGGCTGAGGAACAAAGGCAGTTGCTGCAGAGCGAGGTGTCACCTCTTCTCCCAGGCTGGCCACTTAGAGTGTTAGCCCAAAAGGCAGACTTCAAAGGTGAAGCCGCCTTTGATGGGCTGCTTGTGACAATATCCCTAAGCAGGGTGCCGTTTGTTCCTGCAGAAAATTAGGAGACAAAGATACGGGTAGAAAACCTGTGTCCAAACAGATTTTCCTGTGGGCCTGTACCCTTCTCCCAACGATTGAAGAAGTGTTGTGCCATCTTAATGGGGGCAAGAATGGGGCACACTGGGATAGCCAGATGCTGCACATCACAGGAACTTTGCCACTAAAGCGGAGGGAACGCAGTAGCCCATTGGCTGGTGACCATGTTGTCCCCTTAAGGCACTTTACTGGGATAAGTAGAGCACCCCGGTACCCTTCCCCATAATACTCACTGGATTTGGAAAGAGGACAAGAAGAAGACCACTTTGCACCCGTTGGAAGGGCACAAAGAGAGGCTGCAACATCGGAGTGATTGCATCAGCTGCCCTTTGGGCTAGAGGAGTTTGGACCCTGTATGACATGCCTGACTTGGGGGAAAAGTTTATTCCCTGCCCTAGTCCAAAGCAGAGACTCCAAGGGTCAGTAGGTGGATCTCCCGGAATGGCACTGGGGACAGTAGAGCTGAAAGAGCCCAAGTTGCATCTTTGGTAGCCACAGCAGAAGTTTTGCCACTTTCGGATGCCGGTCAACCCAAAGGACAATTTGGAGATAGCCAAAAGGTGCGGCTATATCTTCTGGACCTGTGGGTGTTGATTGCGACCAGATTTGTCGTCCAAGAGGGACAACAGCCTTCACCAAAGATTTGCACTGTGAACACTGCTGCAAAAGCACACGGTCTGCATTGGTAGCCCTTGGAACCTTGCATATAGGACTTCACAGGACACTGAGGGGCATATTACCAACAACTAGCGATAATTATCGCTATGTTGGCTTAGCGGCAATATTTTTATCGCCGAGCTGCGGCGATTTTTATCGCTTAGGAACCTTGCTATTATCAAGGTTTATCTCCTAAGCGATAAAAATCGGTCAAAATGTATGAATATCGCTGAAAAGTCAGCGATATTCATGCATTACCGAGCTAATGCTCTTAGCCATGTTATCCACCTACCATTGGATAACATGGCTAAGAACTGCTATGGGGCAGGTGTTAGCTTTTGGAGATATTCGCGCTTAGCGCGAATATCTCCAAAAGTTGGTAATAGGAGATAGCGATGTTAGCGACTGTTTCCAGTCGCTAACATCTTGGCACGCCCACTTTGCATGTCATTAGTGATAAATTTCACTGACATGCAAAGCGGGGCCCAAGATGGTCGCTATCTCCTACTAGCTGTCGCTAACTGGTGTTAGCGACAGCAAGGTAATAGGGAGATCATTTTATCTCCGCTTTCTCTGCTTTTAAAGCCAAAAAAGCGGAGATAAACCCCCTAGATAATATGCCCCACAGATCCATGGAAAGAGTCACCTCAACTCCCCCGTGGACCAAGGACTCGATCGGACTTCACCCCTGTCAATCACACAGCATTAGGAGCATCCTTGGATCATTCTTTGCCTGCATCTCTCAGCATTAGGATCATTCCATTATAGTCTATAGCGGTCATCCTGTAAAGTTGAGAGCTTGCTTCAGAAATGCTCTGGTGGCCAGGTAATTGTCCCCTAGACCTTAACCCTTCTGGATTTGGTCACCAATATCGGTCAGGAGTACTGCATTACCTTTTCCAAAATTGTCAAAAGTTTTCAACTTTATGTTTGCCACTGCTAGTTTGTGTTCCATTTTAAAGTGATAAAAGGTTCTAAAATCTATATTTCTAGAACCTGCTGGTGGATTTTGATGATCAAGGTCTCTAAAAAATCATAAATATGCACTCTATTTATATAAATTGTTGCTGTGTCTTTTTACTGTTGTGAGATTTTCTTATTTCGTTGTTTGGTGCTGCCAAATGCTTCACACTAAGTTCCTTTGCCAAACCTTACTGCACACAGGAATAGCTACCCAGGGTTGAGCTCAGGTTAAATAAACAATACTGACTGGAGCCAAGATGCCATCTGTGAGCGTAATCCACAATAAGGCTCCACAGCCATATCATATAGTGCACCCAGATCCTCACAACCAACAACTTGCTCCTCCCTTCCTGAGCAGGGCAGATTCCGGACCTCAACAGTCTTAACAGTTGTATGAGTGCAGGGCACAAGTCGTAAAAAAAGAAGTGGGGGGGGACGCTGTCGCCGGAAGTGACGTCACGACAGGAAGTGGCGTCACGAAAGGTGCCGAGCTCCTCATCCCAGAGAGGCCAAAGAGTGAAGTCCAGCTGTTTGGCAGGGGGGACGCCGTCCCCCCGGTAAAATAAGTGGGGGACGCCGTCCACCCGCGTGGTACTTGAGCCCTGTATGAGTGGATCTGGGTCTATTAAAATGGACATTGGATGTCCATTGGCTTTACTTCTACATAAAGGCCACTCTGATCCACTTCCAGAATTATGCTAAGTACACAGTCCTCCTCCCCTCTCAGGCACAGGCATTGGGTCTGTCCAAATCACTCTGGACTTCCAAAAATGATCATGGTGGAGAATGATTCATCAATGAATTCTGTTGGGTTCTAGCGCTGGGCTGGAAATTTGAATTTGCATTCTGCATCTATGTGGGTACTAAAGGGGTCTGAGGTAGACCGGGCCTCTAGGTTTTTGGTTTCATCATAGGAGCTTTTGGCATACGGGGAATTCCCCCCTTACATGTAGGATAAGTCATTTGGGCATTGATCAGTACTCTGTCAGGGATGAATCCATATTCTCTCTTCCAGTAACCATCCTTGTTACTAGGGGTAACATTCTTTAAAGCGCTAAGATTTGTGACATTCGTACTTCTACTTCCTCGCCCAAAAATGTGTGCATGCCCTACATAGGTCATAAAAACTCCCTGCACGTTTGGTCCAGTACTTGTATCAAATTCCTGAACTGGGTCAGACATGTTCACTGGTCTCATGAACTGTAACGCCAGGGTAATTCCTAGCCTATTCTTAGACTAATAGTGACTATAATCTACTACCATTTCAGTCTTAGTAACATTCTCATTTAGTTATAGGGCTTAACTATGCACTTTGACAGGGCTTAGTGCCTTTTTCCCATTAGTCAGGCCTGTAGGCCCGAAAACCATAGGGCAGCCATCTTGGATAGCTGCCTCGTCCATTTTAGATAGCTGCCTCGTCTGTCCGAGGCGCTTGCAGAGCAAAGGTAATGTTTAGAATCTAACTTATTATTAGCTAGTGGAGAACCGGTCAAGACCGGCCCTTATCGAAGGAATGTATTTTGCTCTTCGGTGGTAGACGCTACACGCAGGTGGCCACTGCGGGTGGTGTAAGCGGCCGGAGACTGGTACAGGAATTCGGTGGGAGTCGGCCTAAGGCTGGAAATTTCCATAGAGAAAGGGAGAGATATATTATCAGAGAGCAAGTAGCAGACAGGGAGAGAGCAACGTGCGGAGCAGACAGATGAAGTTGGTCCAAGAGCTAGTGACCGACTGGTAACATCAATGAAGAGAGGAAGAGATCAAGAATCCTGTAAGGCTGAAACCCAGGAGTGGTAGCGACAGAGACTGAGTCCAGAAGAGGGTTCGAGTCGGAACCAAGGCAGCGTAGACGAGGCGTAGCGGTGCAGACGTGTATTCGTGAGCCATAGTGGGAGAGCAGAGTCCCGAGCGAGTGAAGACCTGAGAGAGAGGGTTCAGCTCCACTGCTGAGATGGAAAGACGCACGTACAAGGTGAGGCGTTCTGAGTTAGTGTAGAATACATATAATCATTCATTCTCCTCTCTTTCTAGGTTGTAGATGGAGACTAATTTCAACCATGTCTAGATTGCTAATGCTATTATGTTTAAATGTAGAATAAAGATATAATGTCCAATACATATATTTGAGTGTTGTTTCCATGATAGGACTAACCTTTCTTTTCAGCCAGATGCTGTCGTATAGAAGGATGAGGAGTTCCCTTCTAACAGGTAACTGAGAAATAGAGGACTGGGTGGTTTTTACCAGGAGAGAACTCCCAAATAGGATAATTAGATAATTCTTCTAAATTAGGAATAGTACATATCGTCGGTGCACCTTAGGTGTACTGCCGACCCCTATAGAACACCCTACTGGGAGACAACAGGTCCACCAGCGGGAAGCATAGATAATATTGATCCTAAGAGTTAGGGAATAAGTCGCCGGACGTTAACCGAGAAGTCGCCGGACATTAAACGAGAAATAGTCGGGAGGCTCGAATCCAATAAGTCGCCGGACGTTAAGCGAGAAATTGTCGGGAGGCTTGAATCCAATAAGTCGCCGAACGTTAAACGAGAAATAGTCGGGAGGCTCGAATCCAATGAGATGAGGTAAATATAGGACAAGATAATTGTATAGGCTTGTAAATAGCTAATAATCACCTTCTCAGGCAAGTCCTCCAAATATCTTGTAAATAGCAACCTGAGAAGAGTGTGTTTGCGTGACGACTGGGTTGGCCACCATTGGTGGGCTGCCTGTTCTAGATATCCGGTCGTTACATTTGGCGTCACAAACCGTTTTCGAATGTTGGGTGCGGGTAGGCCATCGTGATTTCTTGTGAGGATCCGTAGGTTCTCGCCGTGAATGATTTTGTATATTTTTCATTGTTTGTAAATTTTTGATTGATTTCATTATATTTGCGTTTATACTGTATAGTTACTATGTTTTCCAAAAAAGTGAAACCTCCTTTCCGATTGCCTGTGGATATTCCTGGTTGGGATGCGACTGCTTATGAACCGCTTGCGCGAGAATGGGCCGATTCCACTGGTTTGAGTGAGAATTGGATTTCTTCCTTGGAACATGCCGAGCCAGCTCAGGTGGTTGCGTGCTTACAGAAAGTCCCGGTTGCGAAGGGCAATGAGCTCCCCATGTTGGGACGGAGAGGTTGGATTTTGTTGACTGCGTACAGGCTTGTACATGAGACTTGTTCCCAATTGCGACGTGAGAATGTGTCTTTAGAAGAACAGTTTGTTCAAGTTCAAAATGATATTACTCTTTTGCGATGTCAGAATAAGTTGCTCGCTGATAAACTTGAGACATATCGGACTGTAGCCAAAAGGGCTGCTGTCCGGATTGCGAAGTACAAATATCGACGTAGACGTGGAAAGGTTAACACTAGGAAAGTGCATATGGCTGTTGCGAAGGCAGGTCTCGATTGGAATCCCGATGAGTGGGATGGTGATATTTGGAATTCGTCTGATTCATTTTCTTCAACTGAGGAGAAAGTTGCGCATGCGCCTTCTCACGATCCGTGTCTGGACCCTTCTGCAGATCGTACTGACATTTCTGCTCATCCGATTTATCGGCGTAAATTGCAGGGCAATCCTAATGCTCCCCAGGGTATTCCGCTTGACAGCTTGGAAGATTACACACAGCAAGAATTGAATGATATTTTGGACCGCTTCCGACAGAAGTCGGGTGAATCCTTACTTACTTGGATGGTCCGTCTTTTTGACACAGGTGCTTCAGGTATCTCATTAGATCAGGGTGATGCGATGAAGTTTTGTACTTTGAGCTCTGATACTACTGTTCAGGAGACTTTTCGCCATTTTAATGGCAATAATCGAACTAATCTTTTGCAGTTGGCGGTTGACGGCTGCAATCGTAAGTATCCGACGGAATCTGATTGGCCTCTGAATGACAAGCCTTGGTATACTCTGAGAGATGCGTCTCAGCGATTGAAAGAGGAATGCATGAAGACCGCTATCTTTTTAGGTACGGCTGATCGATTGATGGACGGTTTGCTTAATTCTTCTGTGAGGAACAGGATCATTCGTACTTCTCCTCCTGCTTACAAACAAGTGATGATGACTTTGTTGATTAATCAGACTGGTAATCATTTGTCTGATGTGATTGAAGCTGTGCGTAAACTTGGTGAGTTGGGTGAATGGATTAAACCTGAAAGACAGTCTCGACCGGAGGGTCGCACTAATAATTACCGATTCACTAGACGTGATATGTTTCAGGCTCTGCTTAAGGACGGGGTCCATGAGGAGGACCTTCATACTAAGGCTAATAATGTGCTTTGGGATATGTTCCGTAGGCGCGGTTTGGATAGAAAGGAAGGTGCCAGGAGGGTTCGTAAACAGGACTTGGACCACAACCGTTCTGATGGCAGTGACAATGATACGAGATCGTATCGAGAGAATGAGAGAGAGAGTGGGAGAGAAAGAGAGTGGGATAGAACACGAGATGAATCATCTTATCCCAGGAGAGAGAGAGATAGAGAGGAAAGAAGAGACCATTCTGTACGAGAGAGAGAAAGAGAGAGATCAATCCCCAGAGGTGAGAATGGGAGATAAAAGATCACGATCCCTTGAGAGAAGATCACAATATATTTCAAATGACAAAAATCCTTTTCATGAAGATTTAGGATATGAACAAAATGCGACACTACCCAAACGATATGAGAATCTTTACCCTGATTTGTCTTGGGCGCAAGAACACGGTAAACGAGACTAGGAAGTAGGTCAAGCTCCAGTGCGAAATTGGTCTTGTAAAGACCGTAGGCCTTATGTGGATATTGAGATTTATTGGAAACATCGAAATATACAGAGGGCCCGAGCATTAGTAGATACTGGAGCGGAGGCCACTCTAATTTCTGGAAATCCTAAAAAGTTTAAAGGACAGGGTCACACTATTACTGGATTGGGTGGTAAAGAGACCCCCGCAATACAAACTAAACTTGAGTTAAAAAATAGGAAGAAATCCCCGAAAAGAGTATCATGTGTTGGTGGTACCTCTTGATGAATATATAATTGGCATTGATATTTTAAAAGGTATGACATTGTACTTAGACGATGGATGTTATAAATTTGGACATGACTATTACATTTCAGCAAAAGCTGTAAGAGTGGGGCGTTTAATTATGCCTCCGATTAAGATTCCTCAAGCCACGAAAGTGGTTTCAATGAAACAGTACCGCATTCCCGGTGGGCACGATGAGATCAGTGCTACCATTCAAGATTTAATGGACGCAGGAGTAATAATTCCTGTTACTTCGGCTTGGAACAATCCTGTTTGGCCGGTTCGTAAGAGGGACAATTCTTGGCGCATGACAGTTGATTATCGAGAATTTAATAAACATACACCTTCTCTGACTGTTGCAGTCCCTGATGTTATTACTCTGATTGAGAGAATTCAGAAACATTCAGGAACATGGTATGCAACCATTGACATTGCTAATGCTTTCTTTTCCATTCCAATTGCTCCCGAATGTCAGGAACAATTCAGTTTTACATGGAATGGCCGTCAAATGACGTTCAGAAGTCTTCCCCAGGGCTACGTACATAGTCCAACAATCTGTCATCGGACGGTGGCAGAGCATTTAGATGAGGTGACTGTTGATCCCAAAGTTCAGGTGTGTCATTATATTGATGACATACTAATACAAGGTGAGACACAAGATCAGGTGCGAACACAATTTGAACAAATCATTGCACACTTACAAAGCAAAGGCTGGGAGATTAATCCTGACAAATTGCAGGGTCCAGCGCAACATGTGAAATTTTTAGGTATTAATTGGCACGAAGGAAATAGAGAAGTAATTCCTCAAGTGAAACAGAAAATTGCAGAATTTGCAGTCCCTAAGAATAGAAAGGAAGCTCAAAAATGTATTGGTTTATTTGGCTTTTGGCGCCAACATATTCCACATTTGAGTCAGATTCTGGCCCCCTTGTACAAGGTTACACGTAAAAAGAATGCGTTTGAATGGAACACAGCACAGCAAGATGCGTTTGATTTGGTGAAAGAAGCGATTCAGCATGCTTTGGATTTGTGGCCAGTGCGCGATGGTGATGTGGATCTGAATGTGTCTGTACAGGATATGTATGCAAATTGGAGCTTGTGGCAGAAGCAAGGCAAAACTAGAGTACCGCTAGGTTTTTGGACTAAAAAGTTACCGGATGCTGGTGAGCGTTATACACCTTTTGAGAAACAGTTGCTTGCATGTTACTGGGCTTTGGTAGACACTGAACAATTGACATTGGGACATGATGTGATTTTGAGACCAGAGATTCCTATTATGCAATGGGTTTTGAGTTCGCCAAAAACTCATAGAATTGGACATGCTCAGGAAGTGAGCATAATAAAGTGGAAATGGTATATACAAGATCGGGCTCGTGTGGGTCCAAAAGGAGTGGCAATGTTGCATGAGAAAGTGGCGCAGGCGCCGATGGGAGAAAGAGAGAATGAGTTCTCCGTACCTGTAGTACAGGAATCGCCTGTTAAATGGGGTATGCCATTCGATGATCTGTCCGTGGAGGATAGAAAACACGTTTGGTTTACGGATGGTTCAGCCAGGTATATGGGAGAGAAGAGACATTGGAAAGCTGTTTCTTATAACCCTAAAACCCAAAAGTTACTGAGGACGACTGGTGAAGGGCGAAGTAGTCAGTTTGCAGAATTATATGCTGTTTATCAAGTTCTAAAACAAGAATTGCCTGGAAAATGTTATCTTTTTACCGATTCATGGTCAACTGCAAATGGGTTGGTAATGTGGCTGCCTACGTGGCAGTCCCATAATTGGCGGGTCCACAATAAAGAGATTTGGGGTAAAGAATTATGGCAGGAAATTTGGGAATTACTTCCTCAAAGCGATGTGACTGTTTTTCATGTTGATGCTCATATGCCTATTGATTCTCTTAACAAATTGTTCAATAATATTGCAGATGAGAAATCTAAAATTTCTGGGGCAGTGGTGGACCAACAGAATTCTGATTTGGCGGGTTTGGCGAAATGGGCCCACCAAAAAGCAGGACATTTTGGAGAGAAAATTACTAGCAGGTGGGCTGCTGAGAGAGGCATTTATATTCCTCTTGATTTGGTTAAGACTGCCATACTACATTGTCCTATATGCCAACATTCCCGACATAGAGAGGTGCCTCGAATAGTGAAAGGCCAGTTGCATCGAGGAAAATCCCCTGCACAGATTTGGCAGATTGATTATATTGGTCCTTTATCCATGAGTAGAAACTGCCAATATGTTTGTACAGTTGTTGATACTTTTAGCGGTTTCTTAATCGCTTTCCCCTGTAAGAATGCTACACAAGTGAATACATTGAAAACTTTGGATTTAATTACATTGTATTATGGTACTCCACTTCAGGTGCAATCTGACAATGCTTCACATTTTAAAGGAAGATTAGTACAAAATTACTGTGCCGAAAATAATATAGATTGGATATTTCATATTCCCTATTACCCACAAGCTTCCGGCTTAATTGAGCGGATGAACGGATTGCTGAAAGATCAATTACACAAATTGTCAGATAGTACCTTAAAGAATTGGAGAGATCATTTATCAGATGCTTTATTGATTTTGAATAATAGACCATATTTGTATGCAAATTCTCCTTTAATGCGTTTTTTCCTCCAGCAGCTGATGTCAAACCTAATACGATTAAAAGTACAGTGTCCTATTGGGAAATCACCCCCGGAGCCTTGGCTCCACGTAGAGCTACCCCTGGATCTGCAGGCTTAGACTTGCATTCTTTAAAAACCCTACTTTTAAAAGTTAATACGATTACAATAATTGAAACAGGAATAGGTGTCCAAATACCTACTGAACATTTTGGTTTGATTGCCCCGAGATCTGGTTTAGCGTTAAAAGGCATCCAGGTGCTTGGTGGAGTAATTGACAATGATTATCAAGGAGAAATTAAAGTTATCCTTTTGAACATTGGCGATTCTGAAATAATGATTCAAGAAACTGATCGAATTGCCCAATTGATCATTATGCCTGTTTTCAGTGGTGCGATTCAAAAGGGCACTGCTCCAACTCTATTAACAATGCGTGGAACGGGTGGCTTTGGTTCCACCGACAATCCTGGAGCTAGAGTGTGGGTGCAGTCGCCGAATAATACCCCTGAACAGGCCGAAATTATTGCAACAGGATCTGATAATACAATATTAGTGATGAGGCCAGGTCAGGAAGGCTGGGATGTAGTCCCGGCTGACAAATGTTATCTGCGAGAATAAATGATGCTCGATATTTGAATTGCAGATCATTATATGGATTGCTGCTGCCGGATGTGTCGTCGTTGGACTCCCGTGGGTCTGCTGCGACGAGAGTCAAGAGAGAGTCCAGGACCGGAGTAGCCGTGTGGACAAAGGACATCATCCTGCTGCTTCGTGGGACATTACGACTAATTTCTGGACCAGCTTGGCGCGAACTATTTCGAATTCATCCCATTTTTGCTTGACATCTATGAGATCCGTTAATGATCTTCTCACCACATGTCTTGTGGCTGTCCCAATATCCATAGCTTCCCTTTTACATTTCTTTAATGTATCTGAAGCTCATTCTGAGTTCATTTATTCAGACTTTACACCCTACAGTTATTGTGCCTCATGTACTGTTCTAAATGGACAAAAACTTCCACTGACTTTTCAAATTTCAACCTATAATATCAGTGAGAGTGATGTATGTTTCAATCTAACTTGTAACCCTAAGTACATAGGCAAATGTGCCCAATTACGATTGGAACGTTCCACTTCATTTTCCACACATGAACGAATTTTGTGTCAGACTAGAACTGCTGATTCATGCACTTCCTTCAACAATGGCATGAGCTGCAAACGTATAGTAGTAACTGCAAGTCATTATTATCATGTGTTATTACCGACCGGATGGCTCTTTTCCTGTGGTAATATGTCCTGGTCCTATATCCCGGCAAATATTTCTGGAGGTCCATGTGCCTTAACGCGATTAAGTCTTTTAATGTTTTCCCCTGATGGAACAATGTCATCCCGTGTTGCACGTGATGCTACACTTTCGAGTGATTGTGATTCATCACTTCATCTTTTCTCCACAACTGAATATCTTAGTTTAGCTGTATCCATTGTGGGTGTTCCTGCTTTATCTACACATAATGCCAAAACTATAAGCAAACTTGCTTGATGGATGGTAAAATCCCTTAATAGTACCTCCGCTATTCTAACTGATTTGTTATTAGATAATCAAGGAGAACGCCGTGCCATCTTACAGAATAGAGCCGCTGTTGATTATTTGTTATCATGATCATGGCTGCTCAGATTTTGAGGGTCTGTGTTGTTTTAACTTATCAGACCATTCCCAATCAATTAAATCCCACCTTAATAAATTACATGAGCTGACCCAAGAAGTGAGGGAACATTTAAACGGAGGGTGGTTTGATTGGCTTTTCCGTTGGCTACCAGATTTAAATTCCTTACGCCAAATTTTAGGCGGAATTATTTCGGTAATTAGTATTTTAATTGCCATTTGTTGCTGTATCCAATGTATACCATCCTTTTTCCATATGTTCCGTCCACGTGCTATGACTAGATCTTTTAGTATTGTTTCTTATTATTCCTCAAACGATATACATTCAATATGAGATTGATTAGTTGCTGTTCTAATACTTCAATGCTAGTATATTTAGTCAGGAGTGGAGTGTAACGCCAGGGTAATTCCTAGCCTATTCTTAGACTAATAGTGACTATAATCTACTACCATTTCAGTCTTAGTAACATTCTCATTTAGTTATAGGGCTTAACTATGCACTTTGACAGGGCTTAGTGCCTTTTTCCCATTAGTCAGGCCTGTAGGCCCGAAAACCATAGGGCAGCCATCTTGGATAGCTGCCTCGTCCATTTTAGATAGCTGCCTCGTCTGTCCGAGGCGCTTGCAGAGCAAAGGTAATGTTTAGAATCTAACTTATTATTCGCTAGTGGAGAACCGGTCAAGACCGGCCCTTATCGAAGGAATGTATTTTGCTCTTCGGTGGTAGACGCTACACGCAGGTGGCCACTGCGGGTGGTGTAAGCGGCCGGAGACTGGTACAGGAATTGGTGGGAGTCGGCCTAAGGCTGGAAATTTCCATAGAGAAAGGGAGAGATATATTATCAGAGAGCAAGTAGCAGACAGGGAGAGAGCAACGTGCGGAGCAGACAGATGAAGTTGGTCCAAGAGCTAGTGACCGACTGTTAACATCAATGAAGAGAGGAAGAGATCAAGAATCCTGTAAGGCTGAAACCCAGGAGTGGTAGCGACAGAGACTGAGTCCAGAAGAGGGTTCGAGTCCGAACCAAGGCAGCGTAGACGAGGCGTAGCGGTGCAGACGTGTATTCGTGAGCCATAGTGGGAGAGCAGAGTCCCGAGCGAGTGAAGACCTGAGAGAGAGGGATCAGCTCCACTTCTGAGATGGAAAGACGCACGTACAAGGTGAGGCGTTCTGAGTTAGTGTAGAATACATATAATCATTCATTCTCCTCTCTTTCTAGGTTGTAGATGGAGACTAATTTCAACCATGTCTAGATTGCTAATGCTATTATGTTTAAATGTAGAATAAAGATATAATGTCCAATACATATATTTGAGTGTTGTTTCCATGATAGGACTAACCTTTCTTTTCAGCCAGATGCTGTCGTATAGAAGGATGAGGAGTTCCCTTCTAACAGGTAACTGAGAAATGAAGGACTGGGTGGTTTTTACCAGGAGAGAACTCCCAAATAGGATAATTAGATAATTCTTCTAAATTAGGAATAGTACATATCGTCGGTGCACCTTAGGTGTACCGCCGACCCCTATGGAACACCCTACTGGGAGACAACAGGTCCACCAGCGGGAAGCATAGATAATATTGATCCTAAGAGTTAGGGAATAAGTCGCCGGACGTTAACCGAGAAGTCGCCGGACATTAAACGAGAAATAGTCGGGAGGCTCGAATCCAATAAGTCGCCGGACGTTAAGCGATAAATAGTCGGGAGGCTCGAATCCAATAAGTCGCCGGACGTTAAGCGAGAAATAGTCGGGAGGCTCGAATCCAATGAGGTGAGGTAAATATAGGACAAGATATGAGAGTATTGTTAATTGTATAGGCTTGTAAATAGCTAATAATCACCTTCTCAGACAAGTCCTCCAAATATCTTGTAAATAGCAACCTGAGAAGAGTGTGTTTGCGTGACGACTGGGTTGGCCACCATTGGTGGGCTGCCTGTTCTGAAAATCCGGTCGTTACATGAACCCAATCTGAGAAAAAATGGTTTGGGTGACTATGAACCTTCCCTTCAATGCCTTTCATTTGGCATCCAGGGTATTGCTGCAAATTCTGAATACTGCACTATCTTGTCCAAAGGCTTACTTTGCCAGCAAAGAACGCCCTGAATTATCTAGGTGATGATTTCTGGTTGGGGCGCATTCACAAATCATGTGATGAACCCTCCCATGTTGTCACCAAGGGATGATTCATACTGCAATGTTCCCTGTACACCTGCCTCAATCTTTCAAAATAATCATGGAAAGATTCCTTCGGTTCCTGGGTCTTTATGAACATTATTGGCCAACTAATCTTCTGGGGAACATTGGTTATGAGATGTGCAATAAACACATTGTATTTGGTTTTCACTAATGGTGATGGGGTTTGGTGTTTGCTACCCTCGGATAATCCTGAGCTGGCCAGTCTACAGCTCACTTGCATTCTGCCCATAAATCCTTTAGAACCACTACCACAAAGAGCAGGTCCAAACCATGCCACAATACATTGGAAATGGTTACAATTTGAAAGTGTACCTTTTTAAAGAGAAGTTAACTGTCCCAGACTGAATACCATGCTATGCAACATTTCATGTTTTAAGCTGTGAAAAACCTAAATCAATGTAGCAGAATGATGAGAGAATCACCAAATGTATTCTGTTTCAAATGTTTCTCGTTGCTTGCCTCTCATTGGTTAAAAGCCTGTGAACCATATACGAAAGTAGTGAATGTATGAAATCCTTTGTCTAAAGTCCTATAAAGAATGAGATTTCCCTGTGTAATAAGAGACCCGTTCTCCATTCTGTGAAGGTGAATCTATGTTGGATTTGGCATTGTTAGCCCTTTTCTGAGGTTTGACTTCCCACTTATTGAACCTATATACTTTGATATTACTATTTTGTAGCCCAGCCTATGCATTCTGATTAAATCTTTAAGCTCTAGCCCCTTGTCTGTCTTTCTTTGAGCAGAATATTGTTCCTTAATTTTTCTAGCATTTGAGCAGACAAAAACCCAACCAACATCTCTTATCCTGATTCCCGGAGACCGAGGAGAGACAAGGTGGCTTACTCAGTAACTGTGAAGGCAACCCTGAAGACAATGGCGTGAGTATTAATATGGATCAGTGTGTGTGTGTGTATGTGAGTGTGTGCTCGCGAGCACCTGGATACCCCTCCGGGTG
Organism: Lissotriton helveticus; assembly: GCF_964261635.1. Taxonomy (NCBI): domain Eukaryota; kingdom Metazoa; phylum Chordata; class Amphibia; order Caudata; family Salamandridae; genus Lissotriton; species Lissotriton helveticus. The sequence goes on along the minus strand of NC_136067.1, from coordinate 922,867,530 downwards.
ATTAGTGTGCTATACAAATCAGCATAACACACAATCTATTTGGGTATACCACTTGTGAGGCTCTTCCCTCAATTTTAGGAGAGTGTTTGTGAAATGGAAGAGATGTCCTCTAGACCATGGAACATGCATATATGCTCTTCTTTGTACTTCCTTCAAAGGGTATTATTTTACCACTCCTCCTACGAGCTCCCTTTTCACCTTTCCTGTGGGTTCGCGCTTCCGTTTCACCTTCAACCTTTCCGTAATGATTTCCAAATGGCTTCATTCTCTGATACATTTGATCAATTCTCCCACGTGTCTTCACCCCTTAGGCTTTAAAACTATTATATTTATGTCACTCATCATCATCCTGACATTCTTCCACAATTCCTTGCTTTGTGTCAAATCAAATCCACATTCATTGACAGAATTCTCCATCCTCGCAAATGCTTCCCTTGCTACTCTTGCGGTCTCTTTGCTCAAGTAAACCAATTTTCTCTCTGTATAGTGACCTAGAAAGCCTAATCCTACATTACCATTAATCTCTTCAAATTCAGGGCCACATTTGTGATCTTGTTTGCGTTCTTGCACCACGCAACATGGTGCAAGAATGACACAAACCGTAAGTCATATTTTTCAAGCCATGCAAAACCACTTTGCCTGGCTTTGAGTAGGCTCCAGATATATGCAGTAACACAGTGAAAATAGCTGAGTTGCTTTAATCTGCCCTGAGTAGGCATTCCATGGGCATTGTGTGAATGTTCCCACGCAACTCCCATGGTTTTTGATGCATTCCCAGATTTACAATACCTTGTAAACCTGGGAATGCTCCAAAAAGAGACACCTCCCCAGGAGAGGAGTAACGAGGAGAAATATATTGAATTCTCCTCATTTCTTTCCTCTTTCTATGTGTCCTGCATAGAAAGTCTTGCAGGGTCTTTCTCTGTCTGTAGTGTCTTGCGATATTTTAGAACTGAACCCTTTTGGCAAGTGGCAGCTGGTCGGAAACAGTCACGGGGAAGTGGAAGGGTAGAAAAGAAAATAGAAAGAAAAAAATGTAAACTTACCTGCTGGTTGCATCGCCAGCTGCTGCCTATCCTCCGTCACAGGAAGCACCCGGGCTCCCTTAAGCCAATCACAATGCTGCAATCCATCGTTGTGATTGGTCTGAGCACGTGGATTGGCGCTCAGACGGGGATAGGGAGCCTGTGCAGGCACCCCACCAGGCTGTGTATTAGAGCCTGGTGGGGACTATGCAAAATGTGCATGACCGTTCGGCAAGGCCAAGACGGCCGGCCAAGCAGTCATGTGCACTTAGAGTGTGCTCACTACTCCTCTCCCTGCTCCTACCCTGGCCAGCCCTGCCCCTCCCCCAACTAGGAACGGAAAAATAATATGATAACATCGTTCCGTTATTATCATTTTATTTTTCCTCTGCACTGCTTTTAAAGCAGTGAGCCGCAGCTGTTTTTGGCCCCAAATAGACTCTGTAGAGCTGTGAAGTAGGTGTCAGGGCACAATCCCATGAAAGCTTGTTTTAGAATGTTGAGTTTGCAGTTACAGGTGCCAGAATAAAAATGGGTAATACTAAGCTCCGTGTGTGGTGTGATTTTTGGCGATTCCCACACTTGGAAGACACTACAAATGGCGACGACATAGGGGATAAATAACCTGAAGAATGACTGTGCTCTCCAAGCGAGTTTGACATGGTCTAAGCAAACTGCTCACGCATGCCACGTGTGTAGTAGTCGAAGATTGTAGTCAAGGCTTTATTCACATGGAGTCAAAGTGCAACTTCAGCTGCTATAAAGCATATGAAGACATCGGAAGCTTTGCAAAGTATTTACACGTTGCAGCAGAAGCTTTGCAAAGAATTTACACATTGATGGTCAAGAGCCTGATGGTTCAGCCATACTTGAAGATACTAGGCTGCCACTCAAGATAAAGTTGTACATTATATGGTGTGTTAACGCTGAAAATGGAATCAACCTGGGTACAAAGTACAGCCGCTGATAATCATTCCCTACAAAATAACACTGCAAACAGAAGCGCTGCAAGAAGGAGATCAACCAGGTGTTACAAAAAGCACATTGATATTTAAACACAAAAGAAAATGACTTACTGAATGCCCTGAAGACAGTCTTCATATTACTGCACTCAGTGAAGGTGGCTCAAGGAGAAGTGTTTGGGATTGTGCTTACGGAGTCATCAATACCAAAAGCAGCTCACTTACAAAGTTGCCGATTAGGACTCAGAACAACTTCACGGGTCTTTGAAGAATAAAGATCTGAGATTTGGAATAGTGTCATTTTTCAGATGGCTGCTAAGAACGTTAGGTTTCCAGCTCTCATTAAAGATGAGTCAGAGTTTAGCACGTCGTAAGGTCTCACACATGAATTGCAAACACCAAGTCACACGGAACTACCTGCGGTGTCAATAAGTTTCCACACTGGTCTACAATGCTGGTACGTTCCTGAAATTACCCGCACCACAATACTGAATCCATAATAATTCTTCAAGATGGTAGAAATAGATCAAAATAGGTTATTCACTTAAAAACAGTCTTTAGCAACAGATAAACCCAACGGGAGTTATCGCGACGTCACGGTCAAAGAAATCCCAAAGTACGGCGCCGACCGCGAGGTGCGCGTCATCGGGCCGGGAGTCAAAACAGACCCACAGCGAACAGTACCTGGGAACGTGAAAACAAAGACATCTCACTGCGCCGGGGAGGTGCGGCGTCATTGGCGCGTTGCGGCATCGGTACCTTACTTCGGGAGAGATGATGCGTCAGTTCCTGACTGGAGAGGAGGTGACATCACGATGGCGCTGAAACCACGGTTCCGTACGATGTCACGATGTCGATAGATTCTTGACCAGCCACGTCGACGATCGGCTCCGCGATGATGTCGGCTACGGAGTCGATGCGGCACAGCAGCAGGCATCGGGCAGGCTTCACAAGTCGGAGCAGCGCTCACGGCTATGGCAGGTTTACGATGTAATTCGCTGGCGTCTATGTGGCACGGCAGCCGGCATTGGGTGTACTTTGCAAGTCAGAGCAGCGCTCAAGGCTTCGATGCAGATGACGGCGTCGCTCACCAGCATCGGTGTTGCAGAATTCCTTCTGTAGCAGATAGAACAGCAAGTTCCAGATGGAGGCAACCAGAAGGGGTTAAGTCTGGTATCCCTGAGACTTCGGTCAGGAGGCAAGCACAAATCAAGCCCCTGGAGTAATATTCTGCAAGATGATGAAAGTCCCTTTAGAATTTCCTTCTCCTCTCCTTGGCACTGAAGACACCACTGTAGGCCAACCCAGCAACACAGCACACTGGCAAGGAGGCAGTACAACTCCTACAGCTTCCTTGGTTCTTCTCCTTGGCAGAGGTTTGTCTTGTTGTTCCAGAAGTGAACTAAAGTATTGGGGTCTGGGTCCCCATTTTTATACTAGCAAATCCTTTGTCCTCTGAAGGCAGAGGGTCCTGTACCCAGTCCAAACCAGTTCTGTGCAGTCCTGGAGCACTTTGTGTAAATGGCTCCTGCTTTCCTTTGGCAGGGTGGGCCAGGGTGATCAGACACACCACAGGAGGTGGAGCCAGCATTGTGGAAGGCAGGCACCGCCCTATATAGACCCAGGTGCTACTCCTCCCACCCATCTGCTTGCAGATATGTCTAATAAGCCTTGTGCTGACTCACCCTGTCTCCTGGAATCCCCCAGCCCCTGTCACTCACAAAACCAGACACACAATACACAAGCTAGCAGAGGCAGGCTGGATGGTTAGGTAAGAAAATACCTATTTTCTAAAAATGGTACTTTCAAACACAGAATTGATAAGCGTGGCTCAAATCCACCCGAGTGACTTACCGCACTCACCTATAATTACCGAGTAAGAAGTCAGCCGGACAGTGGAGAAGAATAAACAGAGTATTTTATTAGGCCACAAACTCCCATATGAGAGGGCCCTGTCCGACCTCACCCCTAAGAGTGCGCCGAGAGGACTGACCCATCTCATCACAGCAATACATTATAACATGGTACAGCAGAATAAAACACGCCCATACTGGAAAAGTACTGGACCCCGGAGAGGGTGAACAATGGCCTCACACAAGAGACATCTGCACCTGCAAAGGCAACATTTTGTTATCTTCATCCAAGGCCGCGGAGCCAGGCCTCAGCAAAGAAACGAAAAACTGCTGCATTTAGGGTTTTTCCTATTCCTACGGGAGGGGGTGAGCAAGCGCGACTTGCACGCAGAGAGAAGCACTCCAAAATGGTGGCACACAAGCTAAGCTAAGAGAACTGAATAATGTCATACGCATAAATGAATAACGAAGTAGAGAATATAAACGTAAATGCATAAATGAATATACCCAGAGGGTCCCCAGCCTTCTGCTACCCACTTACGGGTGAGAAAGATCCTAATCGCGGGGTCCCTGTTCAGGCACCATCTGATAAGCGTGGCTCAAATCCACCCGAGTGACTTACCGCACTCACCTATAATTACCGAGTAAGAAGTCAGCCGGACAGTGGAGAAGAATAAACAGAGTATTTTATTAGGCCACAAACACTCATATGAGAGGGCCCTGTCCGACTTCACCCCTAAGAGTGCACCGAGAGGACTGACCCATCTCATCACAGCAATACATTATAACATGCAGAATAAAACACGCCCATACTGGAAAAGTACTGGACCCCGGAGAGGGTGAACAATGGCCTCACACAAGAGGCATCTGCACCTGCAAAGGCAACATTTTGTTATCTTCGTCCAAGGCCGCGGAGCCAGGCCTCAGCATCTCCAGCGCATGAGAACAGTTATGATAAGAAGTTTTGCTATTAGTTTTGATCACAGTTAGCCAAGAAACGAAAAACTGCTGCATTCAGGGTTTTTCCTATTCCTACGGGAGGGGGTGAGCAAGCGCGACTTGCACGCAGAGAGAGGCACTCCAAAATGGTGGCACACAAGCTAAGCTAAGAGAACTGAATAATGTCATACGCATAAATGAATAACGAAGTAGAGAATATAAACGTAAATGCATAAATGAATATATCATTAGTTAGACACATTATGCTAACTCATAAGCGTAGGCATAAGTGGGCGGGGCATCGGAAAATGAAACCTATCAGACCCTCCTTTTAGCATTATGCGGCTAACATGAGCGCAGCCTTTATTACCAAAAAGGTAGGGTCTTTACACAACTTTCTAGGGGCGAGGCAAGATATTAATTGAAAATATCATCATCAATAAGCATCAACCAGTGAATATCATGGAGCTCAAAATCATTGGAAACAGGATATTGGCGTGTTGGTCTTTTAGGAACTCGCAAATTGCTGGCACACATGAAACAACAACGAGGAAGGCAATAAACACATAGGCAACAAGTCAGTAATATACCAACAACTCCTACAACACCCATCAAAATCTTCCAGCCCCAAGAGGAGAAAACACCCCACAACCACGTCTGCAGTGACCAAGTGCCAGTGTCCTGATGAAGTTCAGCCGCCAATCTATGGAGTTTCTGTACAGCTAAGTTAACAGTCGGGCCGAGTCAGGAATATACACGCAGCAGGACGTCCCGATGACGCGACAGGCTCCACCCCTATCTGCAAGGATGACGTCAAGCACCATCCTATTCTGGATCGTAAATAATCTCATAGCCTGCATCTCAACGGTCATATTAGCTGCAATGTCAGCCTCAGTATTCACTACCTTTCCCATCACCCTTGACAGTCTCCGAATAGCTCTACTGTTAAAGATGGGACCCCAGAACGGCAGTAAGCCCTTAGAAAAATCCGTCCATTGCTGCGAAGAAGTGTCGGTCTGATCTACATCCTCAACTTGAAGAGCCCTCCTTTTACGCTGTTCAGGCATTATAGCAAACCGACGATGAGTCTTATGGTAGTCTGAGGGTGCTACATAAATAGGAGGAAGCAAATAAGCCAGATAGCAGACCCCACCCCAACCATCGGGCAGCCACAGATATCCATTGTCCCTGGAAACAAAATAAATATTCGGTGGAGTGACCAGAGAAGGACTAAGGGGTAGGCGAATCGAAGCGGTCACATTGCAGGAACTATTCCCAACCTTTATAGGACCCCTCCCGTGGATACAGAAAAATGGTGAGGGCCCAACAACTGCCAAGGGTACCAAAGAATGACCACTACTATTTGTCGAAGGGGGGTGTCTATAAGCTAGGGAAGAGTTCAACTGTAGAAACCTCTCCCTCACTTTATCAGTGTCATTAGGGGTCACAAATCGTCCTACTTTCCTCGAGCATGTTTCCAGAAATGCCTGATCGAAACGTCCGTCAGTAAACAACCGTCCAAGAGAAGAGGTGGGCATAGGGCGTACACGCATCGTCAAAGTCGACCCTGTACTAGGCAATCGAGGGTCTAGAAAATTGGGCTGTTGAAAGAATTTCACCATACCAATTAAGGTGTACCAACCCACACAACTATTTACAGGTGTTAAAGGAAGTGCCAGCAATCTATCCTTTTTATATGCAGCAGAAGGGAGCAACCCACAAACCCAACAATCTGTCACATTATACACGGCATGGGCATGATGTAGAGTCTTAATAAAAACATTATCACGGTAGCCTTTTTGCAGACATTGTTCGCCATAATCAACAGTAACCATATTATGCTCGGGGAGGGCAGAAGGGGTAGGGATAAACTTATGAACAGGGTAGGCTTCATCTAGGAAAAACAATATTCCAAGAATGATTAGAAATACAATGATGAATATTACAATGACCACAATTTTTCCTTTTCGTGATAGAGCAAGCCATGGAGAATCATGTTCTGGTCTACGAGGAGCTGCAAAAGGCTGCTCTTCCTCAGGGATGGGACGGCCAAAGGGGTACATGTTTCCTGACTAAAAGTCCAAAACTAAACTAAAAGAGTATTCCAAACAATTCCAGTCACTCCGAAACCGGCCAGAGGGGTTCTTCACCCTTAAAAGGGATCTTCTCCCTGTGTCCGTTAAAGCCTCACAGGCAGGCTTCTATTGTTCATTCCCTAATCCCTCGATGGAGTCGCACAACTTTAGCAACTCAGGAGCACTGAATCTGGGCCCAGGCGCAATCCTAGTATCCCATTTGACAATGTCTCGACAGTGCACTAGGGCTCTTACCAGCAGTCCATCCCTAACACTTAACTATTCTTCAGCACTGTTCACACCTATTCCCTATCTCAGCCCTTCTTCCAGTGCTCAGTTCTTCTTCTTCTCTTTCCTGAGCCGCAGATTATAACGAGTGCTCCCTCGCACTTCTGGATCTGTGAACAGAATGGGGGGCTCAATGGCAGAGGATTTATCCGCTGATGTTTGGTCACTGTGATCAAGAGAGACCACACCACTTGCAACCGGAGCTGGCCTCTTTGCTCTTTGATCCAGCTCCTCACCCCTCAACAAAGCATCCGAGAAGGGTGTATACCGAGGAACCACTTCGCATTCTTGATCAGTGACGGCGTTTTTCACCCATTCATCATATGGCAGCCGCAGGGGAACGTGCTTCACATGAGATGCATGTGTCCATGCTTTGCGCTCTGGATCCGAAGTGCGGTGCGGGTGGTAAGGAGCACTTGCCTTGGCTCCGACCACCTGGGTTCCAAGCAGGACTTCCGTTGGTACTTCTTCACGACAACCCAATCCCCGGGTTGTATGCTGTGGCCTGGCCCCTCCGGCAGCGGCTTCAGGGTGTCTGCTACCTGCTGATTAACGAACGGAGATCTTTAGTCAAAGCATACAGGTAATCTATCAACAAAGGATATTCTATTTCCGAGAAACATTTAGGTCTAGGGACACCCCACACATTTGCCGGTCGGCGGAAAATGACCTTGTGGGGTGAAACACCTGTCTTAGAATTTACTGTCACTCTGGTGGAAAGCAAAGCCAGGGGAAGTGCATCTGGCCAACGTAACCCTGTACTCTCTTGTATCTTGGCCATTTTCAGCTTAAGGGTCCAGTTAAACCTCTCTACCAAACCCGCAGCCTGGGGGTGTTGTATCTGCAGTCCTTTACATATCTGTTTCATCAATTCAGCATTAAAGGATGTGCTGTATCGCTCCAGATCACCCGGGGCAAGCCATAACGGGAAAAATACTCCTTCATTAACATCTTAGCCGTTGAGATGGCCGTACAATCCTTAGTTGGGAAAGCCTCCACCCACCTACTAAAGGAGCATACTACCACGAGGACGTATTTAAGGTTGTTGAGCCTCTCCATTTCAATATAATCCATTTGGATCACTTCAAAAGGGAAAGAAGGGGGAGCAATATTGCCAACCAGAACATGTGTTCCTTTTCCAGGATTATGTCTTAAACAAACCATGCATTGCTGCACTAAATGGGTTGCCACCTTGGAAATGTTCTTATTGCTCCATACTGGGTCTAGTAGTTTGCATATTCCCTTCGCACTAATGTGAGCTGGCCCATGAGCCATCGTCACCACTGGGAGGACATATGCATCTGGGAGTAACCACCATCTTTTGTCTGACACATCCGTCCGAAACTCGTCCGAGTCCAACCGTCCCCCACCATCCTTCCATGTCCTCAACTCATCCTCAGTCACTTTTTCTTGTATGTTCCGCACACTTTGTACAGTATTCGGGAACATATTAACGTCCGGTACCCACCTAGCTGGTCCTGCCACAAACATTCGTGGGAGTTTTTCCCTTGCCGTCTCCTTAGCTGTCTGATCTGCAAATACATTTCTCCGTCCTACATAATCCACCACTGCTTAGTGTGCACTACATTTGATCACAGCCAGTCGTCTGGGAAGTGTCAATGCTGTCAATAGTCGTAATATCAATGGACCATTCTGAATCCTTTGTCCCTGTGATGTCAAAATCCCCCTTTCTGCCCACAGTCGCCCATAGCTATGAGCCACGCCAAAGGCGTATTGGCTGTCAGTATAAATATTCACATCCAGTCCTTCACTCAATTCACACGCTCGCATCAATGCTATTATTTCTGCAGCTTGGGCCGAGTTGTACGGGACCCTAGATGTCTCCACCACTGTTTTCAATGTTGTAACTGCGTATGCTGCAGTTGAGGTACCATCCGCAAGCTTAAAGCAGGAACCATCAACATACAGCTCCCCGTCCGGGTCATCAAAGGGAGTGTCCGTTAAATCTATCCTTCCCTTCGTATCTTCCTCAGTCCGAAACAAACAATCATGGACTTCATCGTCCTTTTCATCTGAAGGGATGGGTATCAACGTGGCCGGGTTCAGAGTGGCACATCTTTTAATCGTAACATGGGGTGCGAATAATGTCATCTCATAACCAGTAAGCACTTGTTAAATGCTGCGTCTGCGTCCTGTTCAGTAAAATATCCACAGCATGCGGTACCATCACTGTGAGATCTGAACCCAACACGAGCCCCGCCGATTGTCTTATTGAGACCGCAGCAGCCACTGTAGCCCTTAGACAGCTCGGCAACGCTCTCGCCACATTGTCAAGCATAGCGGAAAAATAGGCACAAGGTCTTTGTTTCCCTCCAAAACATTGAGTTAGGACAGACAACGCGCAACCTTCCGTCTCATGTACATAAAGCACAAAAGGCTTCTGGTAATCAGGAGTTCCCAAAACAGGTGCAGAACACAAAGCAGTTTTTAGTAACTCAAACGCTTCTTGACATGCTGGAGTCCAGGGTAGGGGTTCACACACCTCTTTAGTAGTCAAATACAACAGGGGTTTGGTTAGTAAGGCATAATTAGGTATCCACTGGCGACAATACAATGTTATGCCCAGAAATGCGCGCACCTCTCGCTGCGTGTTAGGTACAGCCATGTTAGTTATCGCCTTGATGTGCTCCGGTGTCAACCTCCTCCCCTCCTTCGATAGGAGATGACCTAGATAGGTAACCTCCTGTCGAGAGTATTAGAATTTAGGAAGGGACACTTTGTGTCCCTTACGAGCCAAATGATGCAACAATTTAACTGTAGCGTCTCGACACCCCTCTTCGGTGTCAAATGCTATGAGAATATCATCTACATATTGCAATAGGACATTGCCCTTGGGGAGTTCCAAATCGTCCAATTGAGCCTTCAAAGCCTGACTATAAATGCTGGGGCTCTCCGTATAGACCTTGGGGAATTCTACAAAATCTGAAGCTTCGGCCAGCCAATGAGAATCCGAAAAGGTAACGGCTATCAGGGTGTACAGGTATACTAAAGAAAGCATTCTTTAAATCTAGAACAGAGAAATATTTGGCTGTGGGAGGTATCATGGTCAAAATCGTGGTGATGTCAGAGACCACCGGATATTGGGGCTCAACCACCTTATTAACGTGGCGTAAATCAATCACAAATTGATAGACATCAGGTGCACCATCACTGGCATCGGCTGAGGGTCTTTTAAGGATCGGGAGAATAGGACTATTACAACTGTTAGAGTCTGTCTCTTCCACTACACCTGACCATATCAAATCCTGTATTATTTGTAGCAAAGCCTTCTCTCCATCCCTAGATATCTTATACTGGGGTATTCGTGGCAGTCGGGCTCCCACCTTAACCTTTATGGACACAGGGGCAATATCCATTTTTCCCACATCAGTATCACTACTGGCCCACAAAGTCTCTGAGATCCCCACAAACTCCGCCGGGAGAGGCTTGTCTTCTGAAAAACACTGCTGGGCATGCGCGACAGTAGGACCCAAAGTGAGGTACACACCGTCTGGGGAACAGTAAATGGTAGCATTTAATCTCTTCAACAAATCCAAACCCAACAAATTTTCACCACAATTCGAAGTCAAAAGGAAAGGAGAGTCAACAGTGAAAGGACCAATCGTAAGAGCAAGAGGCTTAGAAATGGGGCTAATCACCGCAGTGCCTGAAAACCCTAAGGAAATATTATTCTTGCCAGACAGAGCCGCCCCTGGGACCTGAGAACGTGCTACAGAACTTTTCATAGCACCCGTGTCCACCAAGATTTCTGAGGGGACCCCGACAAATCCGCAGTCACATAGGGTCCTTGTTGATCAACATCCACAGAAACCGGTCCCATACTCTGTCCTACGCTGTCCTAGTTATGGGAGAATCCAGCCAGGTCGTCCATAGCGTATGTGTCGTTGTAGTACTGTCTATCTCCGCCATGGTCACCCTCAGTTTGAAAGTGTTGTCAATCCTTCTCTCCGTCAAAGTAATTCCTTCCCGGTCGCCTACCTTCATCAAACTGTCTGTCCTCCCTACGAAATTCACCATGACCTCTACCCCTGCCTGGTCCAGCATTGGACCGAAGCTCCGGACAATCTCTCCACCAGTGCCCCTCCTTTTTGCAGTTCGCACACTGATTCTGTCCCAGACGCTCTCTCTTCTCTCCCCTTCCGTAACTACTTCCACCTCGACCCGCTATCATAGGTGGGGCTCCACGTCCCCGACCCTTCGACACCTGCTGCAGTAGCACCCTTGTCTTCAAATCTTTGGCTTTCTTTTCTTGTCTATCTTTGTTCTCATTCTCTCTATGTTCATAATATTGAGCCATACTCAGAATACCAGAGGGGGTGGATGTCGTCCACGTACTCTCCGACGCCTGCAATCTAGTCGATATTTCCGGTAACAAGTTCGTTACGAACCTATTAACGAAAAGTCATAAGCCCCCAAAATGAGAGAGGTCCTGACCACTAAAATCCATAAAGGCTTCCTCGAAACGAGTGAAGAAATCTGAAACCGCTTCATCCTTTTTCTGCCTACATGCAGTCAACTTATCCCAATCCACTTTCTTTGGAGGAATAAGGGAGTGCATATATTTTATTATTCGCCCTGGTAATGCTAAAATCTCAGCCTTCGGCTTCACCCCTGGCTTCCGCTCCTTGTCCCAATCCTTAATTTCCTCCCAAGTACCACCCAATTCATCTGCATGGTCTGTACCCTTTACCTGTCTCCACACATCCACCGGAACCAGTAATCCAAAGAACAATTCTATGTCTGCTAAAGTCATGACTGTCGAAGAAGCTGCTTCCGTCAACTCTTTGTAATAAGCAGTCGGATTTTTTCTTGAGTCGGGCAACTGGCCTTCAGCGCTAACACCTCACTCCGTTTCCAAAGCGTATATACCCACTGTTCTTGGAAGTGACCATCCACACGAACCCTGGTGACATTATGAGTTACCGGGTCTACCACTTCAGGCACTTCAGGATGGAAAATAGGGTGTACTTCAAGCATTGGATGCACTCCAGGAAAGTGGGGCTCTCCTGCCGACGGCAACTCATTTCTATATTCCAACAAGGACCGCAAACTTTGCAACACATCCCTTATCCCAGTATTAGCCCTATAGGCTCTGTTCTAAATGTCATGAAGAACCACAGGTGCAGCTCCGCCGTAGCCCTGTTCCCACAACGCTATTAGTGTCGTTGACATATGCCATAAAGCATGCTGCTGCATCAGGGGCTCATAATCCTTCATTGTGGACCAAATATCGTCTAGTGAGTAAATATTATTCCTGGCCCACTGACAAGCCTGATTAGCCACTACCGTTTTTTCATCCAATCCAACAGTAGAACGTGTAAGCAACTTTCGTACCTGAGTAAATAGCCCACTTCCCGCACCTCGAGTCGGGGTCGGCAACCCTCCTTGGGGAGTAGCGCTAGCAGAAACAGTGGGGAGTGTGGAAGAGATCACAGAGGAGGCAGGCGGACTCGTCGCAAAGAAAGAAAGCAAGGGCGCGGTCACGGAAGAGGTGACTGAAGATAGTGTTTGTTCAACATCTCTCAACAAAGTGGGGGCCGAAACATTGGAAGTGGGGGCGCCGATCAAGGAAGTAACCGTTTGTGGAACTGAAACCGCTACAGGAGAAGCAGAGCCTGTCAATACGGGGTACAATGACTGCGGAGCATACGGGGGAGGGGGCCGGGCATTCAGAATGTCCTCCATCTCATCTTGCTCTTCCTCTCTTACTACATAGCTTTTATCCGTCTGTAACCTATGGAGTCTATCTACGTGCTCAATCTGTTTCTCATTCTCTTTCTTAGTATGCTCTCTCGCTTTCTGTGCCATCGTCTGCGCTGCTCTCTTCTGAGCCACCTTCTCTTCTCTTGTCTGTCGTTCCCTTACTTCTTTCTGCCACATCCTCAAGGAATCGAACATGCTCTGGCGACTGCGCCTAGCAAATAACCTGTCCTGTAAATAATCTATTTTTGCCACATCGAAAGAACCAGTCAACGGCCACTGCAAATCTACATTACCCTTAGTATATCTGTGCCATAAGGTATTAAACAAAATCGGAGTCAATCCATGTTTCACATACATCTCAAAATTAGGTGTGCCTTCCACTGGGGCGGGTTGGCTCTCAGCCAATCTAGTGTCCGAGGCGCCGCAACAGCACCCGAGGCACCGTAGCTTACTAAAGCACGGCATTTTCAACCAATCAAACACGCACCAACACGAAATTTACACTCACCCTCTCACCAACACCCAGACCGCACAATCACTACTAAGTATACACACATATATTCACGCTTCCTATGTGTCAAATCCCTGCAAAATACGTGTTACCAAAATGGGACAAGGCCCGTCGACCAAGTCCTGGGGAACCTGAACCCTACCGCAGACCGAACAGTACACACACTGCTCCGAGATTGGAGAACACATCCGCCTCCCGGTCGGCACTACAAACCGCTGCGCGCTTTACCACGGGGGACCCGGGACCCTTTCCCAGCGAACCACGCACACTAGGGGTTCGGGTGAGTCCCAGAATCTGCCCGCAATGAGCCACGCCTCGACCGCAGTACCACCCGGTCGGATGGCCACAAACAAACGTCCACCCAACCTCAGCCAAGTCTGTCAGAGCACCACTCGCACTCTGAGTTCCCCGGAGCACACTGGCCCCAGAAGCAGGCGGGCTCCTTCAACCATTAGAGACACACCAGTCTCGGAGACACACCGGTCTCTTGGAGCATCCCAGCTCCCTCAATCAGCAGTCGGACCACTCACTTTCCATACGCGGTACCGACCTCTACCGTTCTCCACCGCCGGCTGCCAAGACCAACACGGTCAGCTCCAAAGTTCCGCCTTCCGGACCCCGGCGCAGGATCATGAACCGGGACCTCTCCCGCTCAGCAGGGTGGGGCAGCGCTGCGAGAACCAAGCTCGGCATCAAAGTGGGTACCCAGACCCACCGTGCCGACCAGAGGGTCCCCAGCCTTCTGCTACCCACTTACGGGTGAGAAAGATCCTAATCGCGGGGTCCCTGTTCGGGCGCCATCTGATAAGCGTGGCTCAAATCCACCCGAGTGACTTACCGCACTCACCTATAATTACCGAGTAAGAAGTCAGCCGGACAGTGGAGAAGAATAAACAGAGTATTTTATTAGGCCACAAACACCCATATGAGAGGGCCCTGTCCGACTTCACCCCTAAGAGTGCACCGAGAGGACTGACCCATCTCATCACAGCAATACATTATAACATGCAGAATAAAACACGCCCATACTGGAAAAGTACCGGACCCCGGAGAGGGTGAACAATGGCCTCACACAAGAGGCATCTGCACCTGCAAAGGCAACATTTTGTTATCTTCGTCCAAGGCTGCGGAGCCAGGCCTCACCATCTCCAGCGCATGAGAACAGTTATGGTAAGAAGTTTTGCTATTAGTTTTGATCACAGTTAGCCAAGAAACGAAAAACTGCTGCATTTAGGGTTTTTCCTATTCCTACGGGAGGGGGTGAGCAAGCGCGACTTGCACGCAGAGAGAAGCACTCCAAAATGGTGGCACACAAGCTAAGCTAAGAGAACTGAATAATGTCATACGCATAAATGAATAACGAAGTAGAGAATATAAACGTAAATGCATAAATGAATATATCATTAGTTAGACACATTATGCTAACTCATAAGCATAGGTATAAGTGGGCGGGGCATCGGAAAATGAAACCTATCAGAATTTTAAAACATACTTTACTAAAAGATTTATTTTATCATTCTGAGTTCATGCATACTAAATTTGAATTTCACCATGTTTCCTGGGTCAGTTAGTATTATAAGGTGTTATAATCAAACTGCCCATTCTGGCCTATGGGGAACAGGTAGCCTTGCAATAGAGAAAAATGAAAATGGCTGTAATTCACTATTAGGACATGCCACACACACCAGGGCATGTCCTACCCTATACTTACAATGCACCCTGCCCTTGGGCCTACCTTAGGGGTGTCTGATATGAAGAAAAGGGAATGTTTAGGGACTGGCAAGTGAGTGCACTTACCAAGTCGACATGGCAGTACTAGATTGCACGCAGGCTCTGCAGTGGCAGGCCTAAGACACACTTTACAAGCTGCTTCTGTGGGTGGCACAACCAATGCTGCAAGCCCACCAGCAGCATTTGATTTACAAGCCCTGGGCACACATGGTGCGCTGTACTAGGGTCTGACAAGTAAATCAAATAACCCAATCATGGAGTCGCTATTCAATACATAAATTTAACATAGGGAGCACTTGCACTGTGGCACTGAATAGCAGTGGCACAGTGCCCAAAGCATCTAAACTAGCAAAACAGATCAAAAACAGAGGAGGCAATCAGTAAAAAATGGAAGGGAGACTCACGCCCATGATACCTGGTCTAACACAAACAATATATTTTCAGTCACGAACGCCAAAGAGTTGGTAAACCATTGATGAATTTGTGGCGAGACTTGATACACTCATCTAACACTGTTAAATTAATTTAATGATGAGGAAGCTGTTTGACTAAGAGTTATTGATGGATGCTTGTCAGATTCATTCAGATGGCGAATGATAAGAGAAACTCTTAGTCTGGAGCCAGTGTTGATGGCTGCCAGAGCTGAGGAGCGTGCTGAAAGAGAAGCCACTGACATGAAGGCTGGAGGTACCCAAAGTGAATCAGTCATAAGCATAAAAAGTAAGCCAAAGTATAAGACTGAAGGACACAAAGTGCTGTCTACAAGTAAAAGTAATTATGATTTAGATGTGGATTTTCATTTCCTCACAAAGGGAAATGTCCCGCCAATGGGCAGATATGTAAAGGATGTGAGGAAAAGAGAACCAATCATTTTGTCACAGTTTGTAAAGCAAAGGAAAAAGCAAGTGTTACAGAGCGACGACAAACTGGCTGACAGAGCATTTCTGAAGCAACCTTCAACGCAACCCCACAAGGACAAGCGGTGACACCAATGGAGGCAAATTGACACTGAACAAAGTCGATTGTCATCTAAATCATTGTCAAACAGTTTGTCCATCTCAGTAGTGAGTGAAAGTGAAGAAGACGTTCGCGCCCTGTCAATGTTTACCTCATAGAAAAGAGCTCATAGGACTGTCCGCATGTGAGAAAAAATGTCAGTCAAAGAAAAGTTGACATGCCAAAGCACCAAAGTCATACAAATATTGTCCGAAAATAAAATTAAAAATAAATGACTGCTTGATACCTTTCACCATCATCAGTGGCGCATTGATAAATAAAATACCTGAAGAGAACTATCATGAATTGTCTCCATTACCTAGAATTATGCCATTGAAAACCAAAGTATACACTTGGGCTTCATCGACGCCCATAAAAAGTCAAGGGGGCATATTACCAAGCAATAGCGATAATAGAGACAAAAATTTACCGCTGAGCTGCGGCGATTTTTATCGCAAATAAACCTTGGTATTACCAAGGTTTATCGCAAATGCGATAAAAATCGGCCGCAATGCATGAATATCGCTGAAAAGTCAGCGATATTCATGCATTACCGAGCTGATGCTCTTAGCCATGTTATCCACCTCCCATTGGATAACATGGCTAAGAACTGCTCAGGGCAGGTGTTAGCTTTTGGAGATATTCGCGCTTAGCGCGAATATCTCCATAAGTTGGTAATAGGAGATAGCGATGTTAGCGACTGTTTCCAGTCGCTAACATCTTGGCACGCCCACTTTGCATGTCATTAGTGATAAATATCACTGACATGCAAAGTGGGGCCCAAGATGGTCGCTATCTCCTACTAGCTGTCGCTAACTGGTGTTAGCGACAGCTAGGTAATAGGGAGATCATTTTATCTCCGCTTTCTTGGCTTTTAAAGCCAAAAAAGCGGAGATAAACTCCCTTGATAATATGCCCCATGGTTAATTGGGAGCAACATTGTAACACAAGAAAAGGAAGCGGCAGGCGTCCATCTGTGTGCTCCAAGGTACAGCAGAAAGTGCCTGTCTGCTGAGTTTAAGTACCCCTGCTGATATGGGATTGATTTATGTGAATTACAACCGGAATGCTCACCACAAAATTGTAAGTCAATTTCTTTCATGGTTTTGGAAAGCTACAGACTATGAAAGTAAAGTTCTAGATTAATGACGAAGTCCGTCCTGTTGCTCAGAGATATAGATCAGTTAGTTTTCATTTACAAGAAGCTCTTGCAAATGAACTTGAATCCTTACTTAAGTACAACATTGTTGAGCGTTTAACTGGTCTGATGCCATGGGGTTTTCTTATAGTGGTATTGCCCAAAAAGGACTGTGAAGGAGCTGTACGCATATGCATTGATATGCGCCAAGCAAACAAAGCAATTGAATGAGAACAACATCCAGGTCCACACATTGCTGACATGATAACGCAACTAAATGGTGCCAAGCTTTTCTCTGTCCTTAATAAAAGTTATCATCAGTTAGAACTCAAAGCAGATTGCAGGTATATTGCAACCTTTTCTTCACAAGCAGGTCTGTTTCAATATAAAAGATTATGTTTTGGTGTGTTATCTGATGCAGCGCTTTCCCAAGATGACATTCAATATCTAATACAGCCGGTTGTAAATGAATATAGAAATGACATATTGATTTTTGGAGCCACACAAAAGGAGCATGATAAAGCTCTCACCCACGTATGTTGCTTACCTGTTCATGCAGGCCTGACTTTGAATGTAGACAAGTGTGAGTTCCACAAGACCAAATAAAAATTATTTGACCATATCTTTTCTGATTGGGGTATGACATCCAATCCTGCTAAAGTACAAGCGCTGGCTAATGCTGGTCCTCCGCAAGACACAAGATGTTTCTATGATACGCTCAGTGAAGTTAGTGAAGAAAGTGAAGAAAAATGTTTCATTCAAGCGGTCACATGAATGTGAGAGAAGTTTCAAGAAAATCAAACAAGCCATTGAAGCTGCTACTGAAATGGCCTATTTCAATCCAGAGCTGCACAAAGAGGTTGTTGTTGACTCTAGCCCCATTGGGATAGGTGCTATCCTGGCACAGCACAGCAGATACCCTCATGCTCAAAGGCATATAGTGGCATATGTCAATAGATGGGTGTCCCAAACAGAATGTGTTTACTCTCAACCCGAAAAAGAAAATGTAGCAGTGGTGTGGTCTTGTGAACAAGTCCATGTCTTTCTGTATGGAAAGCCTTTTACGCTGGTAACAGATCATCAAGCTTTACTGACTATCTTTGTATGTATGTGTAATAGAATTTATAAACTGCAGCTATCACTCTGAGGAGCATCATGGCACTATGGTGGGACAAAATAAAGCATCGCAGTAGAAGATCTTTCATGTCAGATGAGTGAGAGCACTAGGGTGTCTGGGGCTAGGAAAATCCAAGTTTTCAAGGATTTCCTAAAAATTGGTTCTGTCTGAGAGAACTGGAGATGGATAGGTAGTGAATTCCAGGGTTTAGTCCCTAGTACTGATTTGACACCTTTGGAGCTGCACTTGAATCTGGGAGGTGTCAGGAGGTTGGCTGATGAGGATCTGAGATGTTGCTGCCTCACATATGGTTTGAACCTTGTCCTAAGATACTTAGGTCCTGATAGTCTAAAGACTCTATAAGTGATTACCAAGATTTTGAGGAGAATTCTTTTAAGTATGGGCAGCCAATGAAGCTGAGGAACCTCGTGGTCGTTTTAGGACTTGACGGGCAGCCGCATGTTGAACTATTTGTAGGTTCTTCAGAACAGACTTGTTGGTCCCTGCATATAGGCTGTTACAGTAGTCTAATCTAGACATGATCAGGGCCACTGCAACTGCCTTATCTCACCACTCATGGTAGTAGGTCAAAGAACTTTTTAAGAGTCATAATCAGGTGGAAACAAGTGCAGGCCACGGAGAGTGCTTGTTGACGGAAGGATAGAGAATTATCAAATTTTATCCTCAGATTCCTCACTACATCCACTGTATTGGGTGGAGGGGGTATGTCATTAGGCCACTACAGGCTGGGCTAGAAGGTGTTCGCCTTTCCAAGCAGCACAATCTCGTTTTTTGGGTGTTACACTTCTGATGGTTGGATTGCATCCAGTGAAACACCGCAGAGAGGTAGAGTTTGAGATTCTTTACCGCATTGGTGGAATTTTTGTTTAATATTACATTTAACTGGGTATCATCAGCCTAGGAGATGGTTTCAATATTGAACCATGATATCAGATTTACTAGGGGGCCCATGTAGACGTTAAACAATGTTGAACTTAGGGCAGAGCCTTGCAGGACCCCTGAGAGCAAGGATTTCTCTGCGGATTGATAATGACCCAAAGGGGCTGTTTGTCGTCGATTGGATAAGATCAATTTCAGCCAAGGTAGAGCCATATGAGAGATGCCATATGTTTGGAGATGTTCCCCCAGTATGTCATGGGAGACCGTATCAATTGCAAATTTAAGAGTTTCAGTGGTTTAAAATAACACTGATTCCATGGAGTGCATAGACGTAAAGCCTGATTGACTTGAGTGCAAAATATTGGCCTCTTCTAAAAAGGAGGTCAGTTGGGTGTTTACTAGTTTTTCTGTAATTTTGCTGAGGCAGGGTAAAAGGGAGATAGGATGGAGATTAAAGAGGGTCGTAGGATCAGATCGTTTTTTTAAGGGGTTTAATTGCCGTTATTTTCCAAGTTGATGGTACTACTGCTTGTGTGAGTTATTTATGATTGGATTAATTGTGTCAATAATGGCATGCAGTACCTCTGGAGGCATGGATCAAAAGAGGAACATGACTTGCAGGAGAGGATCACTTGACATGACTGTTCCACGCTGAATACCTGAAAAGATGTGAGGGCAGGCAATTCAAAAGCCAAGTTGCCTCCGCTCATTGAACGGTGAGGACTTCAATTACAAGAATATTATTACACCATTGTACATTGTCTAGGGAAGGATCAAAACCATGCTGGCTACTTTTCCAGAGTGCCTGTACAAGGTCAAGGTACTACTTCCACGACCACTAAAGCCTACATTAATTTCATTGTAAAGTCAAATAGGCAAGCTGCCATTTTGTCAGCCTAGATCATCACTGCCACAAGTGATGATAGTGACATTCTGAAGTTGAAGGATATAATTACACATCAGTTGTGGAACCAAAATGCTTGATCTCTCACCAGTGATGGTAAACACCAAAAGTACAAAAATGTTAAAGATGAACTGCCTATAACTCAGGAAGGGTTGAGAATCCTAATTCCGGAGAGTTTAAGACAGAAGATAATTGAAGTGCCTCACAAAGGACATTGTGGTATTGTTGCAACCAAGAGAGCTCTCCGAGCTCAAGTCTGGTTTCCATATTTAGATGAGAGGGTTGAAAAGGAACTCAAGCCCTGTCATCTATGTAACTGCCACTCAACAACCATAACTCAACATATACTCTTACCATGTCAGAACTTCCTAAGCATTCATGGGACAGGATAGCCATTGATTTCTTTGTTCCACTCGACAATGGACATCATTTGGTGATAATTGTGGATGAGTACTCTTGATTTCCATTAATAGAGGTTCTCTAATTCACCACTCATGAGAGAGTCATTGAGAGATTTGACAGCATTTCTACAACATTTGGCGTTCCAGCAATTTTGAAGTCTGGTAATGCCTCAACATTCAACAGTAGAGAATTCAAGGCATTTCTGGGGCATCCGAATGTAATGCTTTTGTGGTCACAGGTCAATGGTCTTGTTGAGCATTTTATGAGTATGCTAAAGAAAGCAGTACAACGTGCAACTATTAAAAGTCTCAATTTGCAAACTGTGTTGAATTCTACCCTACGAGCCTATCGTTCAACACCTCTGTTGACCACGAACGAAAGTCCTATGACTTTTATGTTCAGGAGAGTATGACAAACAAGTTACCTCAATAGACCAACAAAACAGAAGGCGGTGGTAATACAACTCAAATGAAGGACTTGGTTAATAAAGAAAAAATAAAAGCCTATGCTGACAAAAGGTGACATGCAAAGAACATTGAATTTAAGGCAGGGGGTCTAGTGATCGTCCACAAACTGTGTTAGAGAAAATCTGATGCTCCATTTGATGCTGCACCTATCCACATTGTGTCCACCAAGCGGAGACTACCCAGAGTCCTGGGTTGTCTGTTACCAGAAACTCTTCTCACTTTCTGTATTTGATTCATAGGTCTTATGATCCAGATGATGAAAGACTGAACCTGAGAACCTAGTGATTGCTGTTACTTCTTCATTGTCATTGAAGATCTCTGACAGTGAATATTACAGCTCTCAGGTACCAGTAACCCACAGCAGAATAAAGATGTGAAATACTAAGTTCCGCGTGTGGCGTGGTTATTGGCAGTACCCAAGCGGGGAAGACACTAACCTGCCTACAAAACAGGCATTGGTGATAGGCGGCCAAAACAGTGCTAGTGCAAGGGAAAAAAACAGGAATGCGATGTATTGGATAATTAATGTGCATTCCTGCCCTTTCCCTGTGATGCTGGGCAGCACAGCAAGATGACTTGCTGCACTGCCTGTCCCACAAAACTCACCAATTTGACTCTCGGTTTTTAACTGGGCAATATTTATTCTCAGTGAGACCATGTCATTGGCCGATGGGGCTAACCCGGGAGCTGAGGGTTGTACTGTTCCATGGGTAACGGGGGTCTCACTAAGCTCCTCAATTTTACTTCTAGGATCTAGCGTGCTTGATGCATCTCCAGTGGTTGGGGGACTCCTCGAGGGTTGCTGAACTTGGATTGTGCTGGTAATCATTGGAGCAGAAGGAAAGCTTGTGCTGGTCACAGTATGGGAGGTGGTCAGGGTTACTAAAGTCGGTGGGGCACTTTGGATTGAGGTCGTTGGCATGATGCCAGTTTCGGGATAACTAGCTGGGGCACTTGCTTCTGTGGAGGTTGAGGTGGGGGATTGATTTCCTGCCAGAGCTTTGGTCAAGTTCCCTATTATGGGTGCTGCATTATACGGGGGTGGTCTTGTGCCAAAAGTTTCATTCATAAAAACATCCCCCGCCACTGTCTCTATTTTAGGCTTCCCTTTAGTACTGGTGTTCTCCTTATCTAAAGCCTCACTATCTATCAAGAGGTATACACCCACTGTCTCAATTGCATTCTCCTGCCATCTCCTTTGTTTCTCATTGTATTGTGCGCTTATCCAGGAATAGATTTATTTCAGAATTGAAGCACAAACTTTTTCCTATTCTTCTCTTTTGTGGCCTGTTCCAAAAGATTCAGGGCCATATTATCAAGAAACAGCGTTAAAGTTATCTCTGCTTTAGCTGCAGGAAACTGCAGCTAAAGTGGCGATAATGGGCTTGATAATATGCCGTTGTGAATTCCCATAGAAGCCCATGTTCTGGTGTGAACATGGGCTTCTTCTAATTCTCAAGGGCATATTATCAAGCCCATTATTGTCGCTTTAACAGCAATTTCCTGCCGCTAAAGCGGCTGTCATTTTAACGCCCTTCTTGATAATATGCCCCTAAGTGCCTCAAACTGGCTGGGTCTACACTGGGGCTTTAAATCCCACATACTTCTCAGATTCTCAATATATGAAAACATCCCGTACAAAGGGAACAGCAATTACCCATCTTTCGCAGTGTATTTATATTGTTTGAGCCATACGCATGGTGCAACCCTTTCTTGGTCATCATTTCAATAGCTGGTGTTCCTTCAGGAGGGAGTTTTTCTTCCTGATCTAGGGGTTTCTGCGTTTTTGTAAAAAGAGTCCCAATTTTTCAGTCTAACTGCATATGTGATTATCGTACTTTTCTAAAACACAAGCCTTTCTCACTCCCAGAGCTCAGGGCTCATCCGCCAATTTCAGCGCAACCCTGTCGAAGGTCAACAAATCCCAACACAGCTCTCTCCATTTTCAGCTGATTTCTATGGAATGCGCTCTGATGTCAGAAACCTTTGCACTATCATTCTCCCCTAAGCTCTTTCCACAACTCCTTTAAAATGTAACATCTGCTTCTTCTATACAAGACATTTCCTAAAAGATGGAAAACGCTATCCATATCCACTTGCTGACAGATTCTCAACCTAAGGGAGCTTGGTGTGACCAGTGCTCTCACTCCTGTGCACTGAGGAATGAATGACTACTGACCTTATTTGGTACAATCATACATTAGAAATGTTATAACCCTATCCTTGTTGATAGCTCCTCACAGTAAACTTATAAAATCTTGAACTTCAACTGATGTACCTCTCTTCAACCTTCTACATCAAAGGTCTCAAACTAAAAACAATTTGTATCTCAACATCCTAAAAATCAAAAGAAAAACATCAAAGATGTCAGCAGGTCCAATCAATATCTGCCGGATCCAATAGGAACTATCAGCTCTGCTGCCTGGCAGTCTGGGACTTTGCTTTGGAAAGGTACATGTTGTCTGACCTGGCTGGGAAAGTCTCCTTCTTGTTATAGCAAAGCCTGAAAGTTCTTTATTACATTGGAGAGTAAACAGTGGAAACAGTCACATGGGGTACCTGACTGTCACATCCAAGATGGAGGAGAGAAGATAGGTTGTCCTAAATTAGCTAAAGCTCCTTTTCGCGTTCTACACATTAGAATTTCGACAATCTGTTTTCACACAGGTTACATTAAGATGTTTGAGGTGAGGGCATAACTTAAAGCCCTATTTTAATTTTCTGCAGATGGTGGAGTGGGGGATAGTTATGGATCAACGCAACAAATGTGTAAACCCATTGTGTAGCGGTAGCATGCCATCTTTTCTATTTGTAGAGTTTTATATAGCGCGAACTAGACCCGAACCGAATCAGGTATCAGAGCGCTTTACATAGCACCAGTTACGTTACATGAGGACACACTTTAAATTTTTAGGCACGGGGAGATTAAGTGATTTGCCCAGAATCACAGGAGGTTTTTGGCGTCGTTACCGAGACTCGAACCCAGATCCCCAGGTCCGAGGTCGAACGCCTTAGCCGTTAGGCCAACCCCCTCTCCCCTATGTGCTTTTGGAGACTATGGATTGATATCTATATGGTAAACCCCATGAAATTTACAATCTTTATTGTTTAGTGGTGTTGCAAATGTGCTGTATTTTTTCTTTCGAGCATTTAAAATCAATAACATTGAATATCAAAAATAAAAAAAATTGTTTCATGAAATAGTAAAGGTTTGATTTCTCCTGTAAGACTTATAAAGGGTTATAACGCACCTCTCTAAACTAAGGGGCGGCATTGTCTTGTTACAAGAAACACATGTTGCAGAAACAGAAATTGTTGAACTTAAAAAGCAATTGGTTGGGCATATTTTTTTTCCACCTGGTACAGAGAAGTATAACGGAGTGGCTATACTCTGCAACAAAGAGTTACAAAGCAATGGGGAAACCCGAACATCCACCAGACCCGGGTATGGTACAGTACAAAAACAATGGTCACAGTGGAAAATTGTTTTGACATAGAATCGAATCAGCACCTTGAAAAATCAATTAATTCAATGTATTTATATTCAGGACATTCTTTGGTTTATATTCCATGACAACACACGTAGTTTGTACATTTCTAAAATGGTGCTCCAAGGAAAAGGTAGGAATAAGTGCTCTAGAAGGTATGCGCTTGTGAGGGTTGTACAAAAGGAAAGGCGATGTGCAGTACCTACCCAGCCACATTGAAGGCTAAATATGCAAACAACATCATATCCTCAAGACACAGTAAATCAATATCTCTTGTCTGTGTGTGATAAAACAAGAAGGACAGTTGACGTTTCGACCCCCTGATGCGTGTAGAGTATTTTATCCTTGATATGGGGTCTTCATCGGGATGTGTGGAGACACCCTTGTGACCACCTGGACGAATCTGGTGGTGAAATACAAAACTATGGGCCTGTAGGTTCCTATGTCATAGAAGCGAGCAAAGCGAAGCCACAGGATGTTGGTCACGGGTCGGTGTGGCGTTTGGGTTGATCAATCATACCCACTCTCTATGGAATCCAATACTCTTTGAAACAATGTTGCTTACACTCAACATAGACAATATCCTTATGAAAGGCTGTAGTATGACACCGGTGAGTCAGCAATGAATGTCTTGGGTAATGGTAATAAACAGTCAGAATGAATCCTCATATAATTTACATGGCCTGTGTGCTTGGTACGAGTGGTTTAGCATACTGAGGCGCGTCAGATTACATATTTTTCTCCCTTGCTCACTCTTCTCAATCTAGAATTGTCTATTTATTTGTCTCACAACCTCTTGCGCACCTCATTAAACTGCCAATAATTGGTTCCATATTAATTTCTGACCATGCCCCGATAAAATTTGATTTAGATCTCATTTCTCGTACACATGGCAATAAGTGGTGGATATTTAATACTTTTCCTACCCTTGATCCTAATTTTACTCATCAATTTGAGAGCTTTGCAAAATGCTTTTTTATTGTTAATGAAACACTGGATATTTCTCCTCCGACTCTTTGGGATGCTTTCAAAGCTGCCTCTACAGATTTCATTATCGCCTTTGTGGTCTGTAAGAAAAATTATTCCTCTAAAAATTACTTCAAACAATTAAACATATTACACAATGAGAACATACATATTACACTTCCAAATCCAATATAGCCCTGGATGAACTAATTCACAATAAATTTGCCTATAATAAGATCTCAACGGAAATGCTACTTCATATCTTCTCAAATCCAGTGGTAAATATTATGGAGGAAAAAATAAAGCTGGGAAGTGTCTTGTAATTATCTTAAAATTACAAAAGATCGCCTCAAAATAGAATCTATCTTATCTGCAACTAATTCTGTTGTACATAAAAATGAAGATATTTTATCATAATTCACAAATTACTTTGGGTTTCTATATACTCCTAAACAGACCCTCCAGGATATCGCGATTTCGCGATTTGCCGCAAAATCGGCACTTTTTAAAAAATGCCGCGATTTTTACAAAAATGCCCGCGAAATCGGCATTTTTGTAGAAATCGCAGCATTTTTCGCTATATCCTGGGGGGTCTGCTTTATGTGGCTATCGCCCCACCTCCCTTCTTCACTCCGATGCTGCACCAAAGCTCCTCAGATACTCAGCAGCATTGGAGAGGCACAGCTTGATGGCGACCCTCACACCTCCAGCCCTTGATGAGCTGTTAAGAGGTGCTTCGAAGGTGACTGAGAGGGAGGGGCTGCAGGTTCAGGAGCAGCGACATCTGTTCACATGCAAACGGCCCTGAATGCGTCATGTCTCTGCTATTTACAGGCGGGCTCACACATTCCATTTCTACCCAGGGCCCCAAACATCCGAGACTCGGCCAGATTACACCCCTGATTACACCGAGGCAGCACGTCGTTCTCTTCACAGAGCGTAATTACTGTCACTAAATTGTAAGCAAACCTCGGTTCTTCAAACATGCAGTCTATAATGTAAGAAAATAAAGAAATGGCACAATCACACCCACACTGCTTAACAAAGTATGGAGGACAATCAGTTCAATCAGTTCTCTTAGAGTATCTCCTGTAAGTACTGTACATCACAGTGGGGGATGGCATTTTGGACAGAGAGCCTGTCTTCTCGTTGTCTTGTGCAGGAGGGGGCGAGGAGCCCAAGATGATACTAGAATACTGCACGCCCACCCCTGTGCCCACCCTGGTGAATCCTGTTCCCTCTCCTGTAATGGCTCCTGCCCTCCCCTCAGTGATGGCTCCTGTCCACCCCCCGCCTGTGATGGCTCCTGTCCCTCTATGTTGTGGCTCCAGTCCACCCCCGCCTGTGATGGCTCCTGTCCCCCCCTGTGGTGGATCCTGTCTCCGCCCTGGGTGGCTTCTGTCCCAGTCCTGGAACGGCCCCTGCAGCGAGGGTGAAGTTCTTGATGGGCCTCTCCTCAAAAGGGCTCAGCTCAAAATTAATATGGAAAGGTCGGCGAGTAAGTAAGTGAAGGGATGAGTGAATGGCTGGATGAATTAGTGAAAGGGTGAATGGATGAATGAAAGATTGAATAAATGGATAATGAGAGAGGATGGATGGATTGATGAGAGGGGAAGCATGGAGAGAAAATGTAAATAGCTGGATGTATGGGTGGAAGGGTAGCTGGATGATGGATGAGGGGAAAGATGGATGAGGGGAAGGATGATGGATGAGGAGAAGGATGGATGGATGGAGGGGAAGGATGGATGGATGAGGGGAAGGATGGATGGATGGATGGAGAGGAAGGATGGATGGATGAGGAGAAGGATGGATGGATGGATGGGTGAGGGGAAGGATGGATGATGGATGAAAGGAAGGATGGATGAGGGGATGGATGGATGGATGAGGGGAAGGATGGATGAGAGGAAGGATGGATGGATGAGGGGATGGATAGAGGGGAAGGATGGATGGATGGATGGGTGGGTGAAAGGATGGATGGATGGATGATGAGGGGAAGGATGGATGATGAGGGGAAGGATGGATGGATGGATGATGAGGGGATGGATGGATGGTTGATGAGGGGGTGGGTGAAAGGATGGATGAAGAGGGGAAGGGTGGATCTTTTGCGCTGCCGCTGCGTCACAAAAGTGACGCAACGGCGGCATAAAAGCAGTGCAAGGGGCTTGTAAATCTGCCCCAAAGTGTCTACATTGTAAAGAAACCAAATATACATAGCTTCATGTTGTTAAATAACTAAAAAAACTAAGATATCTGTGTTTGTTGTAGGAAAAATGGCCACATAAAATGCCGCAAACTTGCCGCTAAATTTCCATATTTGTGCCGCTAAATTTCCATTTTTGTGCCGCTAAATTTGCTAATCCATGCCGCTATATCCTGGGGGGTCTGCCTAAATTCCAGACTTCTCAGGATGACATTCATCCACATTTATCTTTCATCAAGCCACTGCAAACCCTGATACAAATTTCTCCTCACTAGGTGATGATATTCTGATTAAAGATATGCTTTCCGCTATATGTATAATCAAAAAAGGGAATGCCCCAGGATCTGCTGGTTTCACTATAAAACTTTGTTGAAATTTTTCCAAATTTTTAGCTCCTAAATTACATCATCTTTTTACTTGTTTTATATCCTCTAACTGTGCTGGAGGTACCTTTCATGATGCCTTAATGTCTTATTCCCAAAGAATATAAAGATCCAAAACTATGCAAAAATGACAGATCGGTCTCCTTTGTTGACCTAGAATATACAATTTTGGCTACAATTCCTGCCACTCGTCTTGACCCTTTACTGCCTCAGTTAATAGAAAGGGAAGAACCCGTTTTTAAAAGATGAAACTTTTCTGATAACACTAGACTATTTTTTTAAGTCTTAAGTACATCCAAATCATATAGACATTCTTTAGCGGTCATTTCTTTAGGTGCTGAAATGGTGGTCAATCATGTTGGTTAGCCTTTTATTTTCTCCACACTTTCTTGGTTTGGCTATGGGGCAAAAATGTTTAATTAAGGGGTATATTCACAAGAACGTGTGATACCTAGTGCAAGAGTAGCGAAACGCAACTTTCAACATCGCAGCCTATCGCGGGAAAATAACTATGTGTCAAAGTGGAATTCACAACACGGCGGTAGCATGCCATAGTCTGCCACAACCGCGGTCAATGCCCGCGATACAACCACCTCAATAGAGACAAAAAACACAAATCACAACACCAAAAAACCTGCGATGGGCCAAAGCGCGATGAGGAAACCAGCGATAAGCAGCACCAGGCCAGCAACACACACCTGGCAGGTGGGAAAAATCACCATAAAAGTAGGATAAACACCCAAACACAAACTGACCAACGCCCAAGCACCATGGAGACACCTGGAGAAGGCGCAGAGGTTGAGCGCAACCCCACAAGCACCCCGGACGACCAGCCCGGGACCTATGGATCAGGGAAGGGCAAGGACAAGAGGAAGACGAAGTTCAGTCCGCAGGCGAATAGGATCATAGTCACGCAGGTGATGGAGCACCATCAACAACTGTTCATCACCTCTAATGTGTTATTGGGCACCAAAAATGGAATATAGTAGGACATCGTGGAAACGGTGAATGCTGTTGGGGAGGACAATGGCCGAGGTCAAGAGGAATGACAACAAGTGGCGGACCAAGGAGAAACTCTCCGCCAACCAAAAGGCAGCAACGCAGACTGGAGGTGGGGGCCAGCGCAACAGCTATTGCTGGATGACATGGAGGAGCTGGTGTCGACAGTTATCGGTGTGGAGACTGTGGCCGGAGTCGGGGGATCGGATAATGATCGACAGGATACAACACAACCGCAACAGGGTGAGTGACCACCAGGTACTGGGGGACGGGTGGTGATGGGCACAATGGCACACATGCACAATCAAGCAGAGCACAGTGCACACCCACAATGACTCTGGGTCCTCGCCCAGATCTACAGACTGTCACAATGCACAAGGCCATGTTGTCTGAATGTCAACATGTACCATGTGGCTACATACATGTGGACACATTGTAATACACCATCTCCCCTTCACATCGCAGCGGCACCGTCAACACCTCCTGCAGAGCAGTCCTAGCTACTCTTCACTGATTACGAGGAGGACAACACCAGTATCAACACCCAAGCCATCCAAGACATCGTTGACCTCATACGCCACTCACCTCCAGGATCAGGGCAGGCCAGCTACATCGAGGAGACCCCACCCACTACCCAAAGAACACAGCAGGAGGCACCCACAGCCCCGGCACTCCCCCAAGACCCCCAGGAACACATGGCCTTCCAATGTGTGTGCTGGAGTGCCAGAGGGAGACCGCAGAGCAGGTGCGGTTGGGCTTCGGCAACATGGCAACCAAACTTGACGCCATCCTTGGGTGTGTAGCTCCACTCCATGGTCTCCAACGAGCCCTGACTGACATCGCGGAGAGAAGAAAACATGTCCGCTCAGAGTGGCTCCAGCAATACCAGCTATGAGCTGGCACACATTCGGAGGCTCATGGAGGACTGGGTGCGGATGGCAGTGGAAAGGATGGCAGCCACCGCTGCACATCAGCGGAATGTAGCTGGGATCTAGAATGCCCTGCAGATCCTCATCATGGCATTGCTTCCACAAGGCGTGGCGATGTCGAATGCTGCTGCCCCCACACCAGCCACATCTCCGCCCCTTAGTGTGTCTATGCCTCCCTGTGTGGCAGGCCTAACCACTCCGGCACCTGATGTGTCAGTGGCACACATTGAGGCCGACAATTCACCTCCGGCAACTGATGTGTCAGTGGCACATAGTGCAGCCGACAATCCACCTCCGGCACCTGAGGTGTCAGTGGCACACAGTGCGGCCGACAATCCACCTCCGGCACCTGAGGTGTCCATGGCACACAGTGCCGCAGCCAGTACAGCAACACCCACAGATGGGGCAGGGGACACCCCCGAGGACGAGGATGTGGATGGGCATATGTTCAGAAGTACCCTGTAGCATTCATTTCCGCCACCTGGCCAGTTCCTGGTTTGGTCCCGCACATGGCCTCATGACCTTCCACTGACCCCCGAGTCACTCAGATGCACTCACCTTTGACAACAACATGGACCGCCACATCCTCTTTGATGACCAATGACACGGCGAGCAGACTGCAGACTGCACCCCTCCTCTTCCGCAGTAGTTATCTTCCACGGATGAACTCTGGCTGGCCCTCCACGGGCCCATATAGTGTAGTGTATTTGGCAGTGCCCTGTACCACTCCAGCTGCAGAACTGCACTGGATGTGCAATAAACATCCAGTGACGCACTGCTGTGTCATGTCTTTCATCATTCATGTACGTATGTGTGGATGAATGTAGGGACAGTGATTTCCCTTGCGTCAATGATGCTCATCCTGTGGGATGCCAATCAGAGGGTGCTACATAGCAATTTGTGTCACTGGTCCCATGGACACCACAACAGGGACACACGCATTAGCCACTTTCTTGTCCAGACATGGACTGAACCACGTACATTGCCCAAGAGTCGTTTTTGGAAGCACTGCGCTGTTCCGGCGTACGGCAGGCTAGACCACTCTACTCACACTCCCGGGGGGTGGAGGGGCTCATTACTACCTGCCGCTGGCGTACTCACTGGTGGTGTTCAGGTCACTGGTCTAGTTGGCAGCATGTCACATCCACTCCCTGAGGGCAGGTTTGCACGCACACCACACCCACCCTGAACAGGCGTCACAGCCCATGTGACCCCGCAAATATAAGGGGCTGACGACGTCACATACCCATCTGCAGCTGGTGACTGGATGATGGACCCGAGGCCTTGAGGCTGGCACAGGCCTACCACCATGTGGCGCTGACTGGGGTTGGACAGAGTTTGTGGCACACACTGCATTGCGGCCTGCATGGGCCTAGCACCCCGCCACGTGCCGCTGATAGGGGTTGGACAGGGTTTGTGGCACACGCTGCATTGTGGCCGGAACAGGCACCCCGCCATGGGACACTGACTGGGGTTGGACAGGGTTTGTGGCACACGCTGCATTGTGGCCGGCACAGGCACCCGGCGATGGGACACTGACTGGGGTTGGACAGGATTTGTGGCACATGCTGCTTTGCAGCCAGCACAGGCACCCCGCCATGGGACGGTGACTTTGGGTGCACTGAGTCATTGGCACTTGAGCTGCTGAGCGGGTGTGCAGCCTGTGATGATGCCCCATCCCGGCGATACGGACTGCTCAGGATTTGTGTGCCTTGCTGGACCGCAGTGTAGGCTGCGCCAGCTGGCTGCGTGGGCTCACTTCCGGGATCACAGAGTTAGTGGCATCCATTGGGCTGAGCGGCTGTGCAGGCTGCGATGTTGCCAGGTGCCCTGGTATGTCCTATCCCAAGGTGTAATCAAGACCCAGCACCTGACGTGAGACCGGGTGGCCTGAGCAGCGTGGCTGCATGGCGTGCAGAGTGCCATGTCTGCGGGCCCCGGGCTTGTGGTGGGACCTGCAGTCTACACGCTAGTGGCGGAAGGTGAGCAGTGAGGTCCGGGTGTGCATGGGCGGGCATGCTCCGATGGGTGGCGGGAGGGGCTGGGATGCCTTTGCCTGGATGTGCATGGGTGGGCTGGTGATGTTGTCTTGTGCAAGTGTGTCTACTGTGCCAGTAATGTCTCTGGACTCTGTTTCAGATGACGGATCTGCCTCAGATGTGTGACCTGGTGTACTGCTATACGTACCCGCAAGTGGTTGGAGACACACCGGTGGCAGCAGGTGAGCAGTGTTGCCTGGGTGCGCATGGTAGGCTCTCTCTCTCTCCCCCTCTCTTCTTCTCTCTCTCTCTCTTCCTCTCCTCTTCTCTCTCTCTCTCTCCCCTTCTCCCCTTCTCTCTCTCGCCCCCTCTCTTCTTCTCTCTCTCTTCCGCCTCTCTTCTTCTCTCTCTCTCTCTCTCTCTCCCTCTCCTCCTCTCTCTCCCCCTCTCCTCTTCTCTCTCTCCCTCATTCCTCTTCTCTCTCTCTCTACCCCTCTCTTCTTCTTCTCTCTCTCTCCCTCCCCCTCTCTTCCTCTCTCTCCTTCGAGCTCTCTCTGTCCTTTGATGTGCGCATGACACACCTTCTCATCATGTTTTTTGTTGTGCAGGCTGTGACTGATGGATAGTGTCGAGGGGATCCGCCATGTGTCTTCATTTAATTTCTGAGTTAATTTCAATAAAGTGTTGTTGTTTGCTTTGATAGTGAATGTGTGATGCTCATTTCTGTGACGACGCATGCATGTCACCAGTTGTGATTGTGCGACATCAGGCGGATTATTTCGTACATGTTTCGGTGTAGCTGATGTGGCATGTCTTTGGTTGGGGGGGTGCCAGGGAGGGGTGGTCCTGGGTGTGGTATCGGTGGGTGTTGTGGCCTTCTTGGGTGTCTGTGGTGCATGTTCAGTTGCTCCATGGCATCTGTTTGTCTTCAGGTGTGGCTGTGGGCTGTGCTACCTTTTGTGGTGCAGGCTGTGATCTGACTTTACACCAGGTCAGAGCAGGTGTTAATTTCCTGCTGCTAACACGCCTTATCGCGTGTATTGAGTTCTTATCGCAGATCTGGCTGGTCATTGTGAATGTTGAGGTGTGGTGGTGTTGTGGCTTTTTTCACGGGAATGCCTACTCTGCATCTCATTAGAGATCGTTGCGGGGGTCCTCTGTGGCGATGTTTTTTGTGGCTGCTATCATGGGAAAACTGGTGCTGTGGGCTGTTAGCACCAGCTTGTGAATGGTGGGGTAAATTTATCACGACTTTGGCTGTGATACAGTGACGTTAATTTGGTGGTGGCTCCTTGTGAATATGCCCCTAAGTTTCTTTGTGCACTCGTCTCCCAAGGCCTTTATCATTGTAAATGGTCTTATTTCCTCATCTTTTTCACTTCATCAATGCGTTCATCAAGGCTCTCCTCTCTTTTCCCTATTATTTGTTCTTGTCCTAGAATCCTTTCTGATAAAACTTCCTATGAATTCAGAGATTCGTGGTTTCCGATATGGAGATAACCACGTAGAGTTCTCCAATAATGCAGATGATATTCTTCTCTTTATGTCACATCCACAAACCTCTTTACCAGCCTTCTTAACGGATGTCACTGTCACCTCTCTTTCAAAATAAATAAAGATAAATGTGAAATACTTCCTTTAAATAAATGTTGCTTTCATGCGAATTTCATTACCTTCATTTCCATTGGAATCAAGATAAAATCAAATACCTTGGTCTTTGGTTCACTACTTCGATCAAATACGCAATCTCTACTAACATGAAACAGGTCCTCACATCTCTAGCTTAGCTTACATCTGGATGGAACCCTTTATTCTTATATTTGAGCGGTTGACTAGATACCCTGAACATGATGTTAGTTCCAATAATACATTTATACCTGTCTAATATTCCTATAAATATCCCATGCCTTTCTTTTTTTTAAATCTACTATAATGTATCCAGTTTTTTGTGGAATAAAAAAAATCCTGCATGTCCCTTCAAAAACGTAAGTGCCCAAACATACAGGAGGTGTAAATTTTCCTAATTTCTGCTCTTACCCCAATTCATTTTTTGTCAAACACACCTTTTTTCCCTAACTGAAGAAAAACGTATTATGTCCCCCCACCCGTGGGTTGATATTAAAAAATGTTTTATTCATCCGCTCTCTGTTTGTAAATTTTTGACTTTCAATCAGAATCCTCTTTCTGTGTCTGCCCCTATCCTAAAAAAAAGGTGTGCAACCTTCTAACTTTAAGCTTGACACTCTATGTGGATTCCGAAAGGATAAAGGAGGGATAGACTTCACACCATCTCACATTATTCGGTACCACTTCACTGCTGACTGCCTACTGTCCCAGAGTAGATGCAAGATAATTCAGGGTTTTTACCACGCTGCAGAGAGGAGGTGGCTCTGGCCATGATGAAGAAGAGAAATAACTATAATGATCCTTCATGTGAGAGAGTAAGCCTATCAATCAATCAATCAGTAGATTTGTAAAGCGCTACTTGTCACCAGTGAGGGTATCCAAAGTGCTGTGGGAAGGAAGCCTATGGGAAGGAAGTGATGTTACTTGTGTCTTTTGAAAGAGTGAGATTTATTTACATATTTATCTGACTATTACGAGTAGCAGAAAGGTGTACGTTGTCTTGTTCCCTTATGTCCTTCTGGAAAATCAGAAAAAGATTTGAGTTAACAAACTTTGGAGTACAGTACCTGGCCTTCTAATGAAATTGAGACTAATTCATGGAAATAGGGGCTTTTGGCTCCAATTAACAGGCAAGGTCAGTATTTTTACATATATACATACACGGCTGAGTTGTGCATAAACATCAGCGAAATCCCAATGACAATACAGGACTATATTATAGCCTTATAGCCCGCCGTAGAGGGCTATACCGGCTATTAAAGGCCCTCTCCAGCGTTTTCGGCTTGTGCCTTTATCAAGGGAGAGGGACTTTAGTAGCCGGTATAGCCCAGCTACAAAGGGCTATAAGGCTATTAGAACATTCTGCCACTAGAGGGCAGAATGTTCTAACAATAAGAACAAAGCCATATGGGAGCGTGAGGGGATTGGAATCCCCTCAGTCTCCCTGAAGCCTTTGTTCACAGCCAGAGCTGTGAACAAAGAAACATTGGAAAGTTAGAGCACAAGGCTTATACCAGCCATTATAAGCCCGGAGCACTCCATTGTTTTCAATGGAGCTCCCAACATTCCAATGTTCTAAAACATGTTAGCTGCCAATTCTATATGTTTAATGTGTGATCGTTAGGTTGAATAAATGTTTTATTGGATGACATGTTTTTGTTATCTTCAATAAAAAAGAAAAGAACAATTCTTAACTATGTATCTAAGAATGTTAGAAAAACACCCTTTGTGTTATTAAAATCACATTCTCTCTGTAGAAGGGACGGTTTGGTGAAGCTGCTCATTTTACGATATAGCTAACAATGAGCTCAGATTAGAATCAGAATGTCAAGGTGTTGTTTAATTTTCATGGACAGATTGTTGAACAGTGGACAATACTAAGCGCTGTGGAATTATGTAATTGTGCTGTAGAGGCATTTACCGCACAATTACAGATTAACTGATCTTGCCAAATAATATTGCCAGTGAGTGTGCTACATAAATTGCTCTTTCTTGATGCATAATTACACTCTGTTCATCTGAATATATGATTTGTGGCATGGCGTTTTTTCACATGCATATGCTATAAAACGGCATTTCACTGAACCAAGAAAGAGGGGCTGTCTGTACAGTAACTTAAAAATACAATGAAAAGGCCTCCTGACTATTAGGTACGTTGTCTCCCTGTGAAAGGGCAATGTAGCATGCAATCTATCCGGGAGGTATTTGTATTTTTCTCATGTCAATTTCGCTATATGGTGGTAATAACATGGAGATTGATCTTTGCACTATAGTGATAAATGTGTCAACGTGTGTTTATTAGTACAGTTGCACTAGGCAAAAGATGGTATTGCACCACATTTATTTTCACTGCCATGGCATACATGGTTAAGCCTTCTTATTGAATGTTTGCCAGTATGCATCACCAGCTACCAATTTGAGAGCTTCTAAAGACTGGCACAACCATAAATATGGTCTAATACTTAAAAAGAATAGTCATGCATGCAGTCAAGAACAGACAATGTATTGCTCCTCATAGTTAATGAACATCAGCCTTGGTCATTCTGAGATTCCACACAGGTGTGTGGCCATTCATAAAACAAAATTGTATAAAACAATAGTCATTGTTATCAGACCAAATGTTTCTTCCCTTTGCTTAAATTTCTCCAGAAGACTAAAGGGGTGGAGACTTCAGCTTCCAGTACATTTAACACCAGTTACAAACTCACTGATGACACTTGAACATGTATCCCGCGTCCTGGAGAATGTGCCTGTCCGCCTCATCAGTGTGGCTCTGGAGCTTCACCTAACAGCCTTGGAAATCACAAGTGCCATCCAAAAATAGCTCTTTTCATCAAAGTTATCTTTGCTGACCTCTTTTCGAGCTAATATGGATACGGTACCGATTGAAAGCTCCAAAGAAGAACAATGCACAAGAAAGAATCATACACACACAACACACACATTACTCTCCTGTAATGAGGAGCAGGCAAAATGGAAGCATGTACTCAATTGATGGAGATATTCAC
Organism: Lissotriton helveticus; assembly: GCF_964261635.1. Lineage (NCBI taxonomy): Eukaryota > Metazoa > Chordata > Amphibia > Caudata > Salamandridae > Lissotriton > Lissotriton helveticus. The sequence continues at coordinate 922,830,920 of NC_136067.1, read as the reverse complement.
ACAGTATGTGCCTCTGCTCAAGTGATTAATTGCTAATATCCCCTAGGCTATTTTCATGATGAGCAGCAACCTGGCAAAGGTAGATTGGGCCCTCTGCATGCAGTTAGGGAGGCATCAAGATGAATGCACCATGGTGGGCCAGATTTACAGAGTATGCACTGCCAGAAGGCTAAAGCTATTTTGCGTTGACCTTTGAGCCCACACCTGTTTGTGCTATCCATCTTATGTATGAAAGGGCAGTGGTTGAGGTTAGTTCTAGCATTCCATCCATCACCTTGTTTGTTGCAGTTGATGCCTTAAATGCGATGAGTATGTTTAAAGGCGGGTCTTATGTTCAGTGTTCTACTAGACTTAAGCTATGTCTCACTGATGAGGTTTAGGTAGACTAGAAATGAATGGGTTGCTTTTATTCCCGTCTGGAGTGGACCTGACCTGCCAGTTCTGGGTTGGCCTGTTCCTATTGGCTTGGGGGCAAAACTGATTTGCCTATGGCATGTCTCTGTCCAAAGCGGCAATGAAGGTGAGAAACAATGGACTGAAATGCTGCTGTGGTGAGTGGTTGCCAGAGCTTGAGATTAAATCAAGTATTTCATGCGTTCCATTCCAGCACCGCTCAAGACCTCATATATACAACCACTCATGTGTTTTCTAAAGACCATAAAGAGCAACATATCAATGAACTTTTAAAGATATAGGAATGTCATTTGTCGATACCGTGTGTTGCAATTTCATAAGACTTATGGTCATTGCTAGGGTCTCTACTCCATAATGACTAGTCATTACATTTTTTGTCTGTATTCTTTTTTTGCCTACTGCTGTGTAGGATCAGTATGCCTGTATGCTCACTGGCTGCTTATGTTTGGTTATCTGTTATCAATAATATCAAATATGTGTTCATTTTTGTCAGTATCCTGCATCTCGTACCTATTTAGACATTTCTCTTCATTTGTGCATACATTTTGTATACTGTAATTTATGCGAACACTAATTATCATGACTTATATAATGTATATTAATGCTTGCTCTGTTATGCTACCAATCAATAAATGTATTGATTTTTTTACGTGTACTTTCTTCTTGCATAGAGCTCTGAACCCTACTTGGGTGACGTCCACACATCGTATGAAAACACACAAACAAATACATAGCTAAACCTCATCTTCAGCAATACATACATGATCCCTCAGCCAAACACCATTCACGCACATGACGTCTACACAGATGACACACAACTTACACTCTCCCTCTCAGATAAAATACCCTAAACAAGAAAAAAAATCACTGTCTGCATGACTGGAGTCGCTAACTGTATGAAAGCCAACTGTTTCAAGCGTAACATCGATAAGACAGAAGTAGTGATCTTCGGTAAGAACACCTCACTTTTGGACTCCAACCTAAAATGGCTCCCAAGAAAGTGTGGTCCCATCACTGAGTGGAAGTTGGCACGAGTGATATGTATGCATGGATGAATTTCACCACAATGAAAGTTATGTTTTTGACATCGCCCCGGTTACAATTGGTGAGATATATGTTCTCTCCTAACACCGGGATCAAGAAATAATGCAGCAAATTCAGATGAGTAATATCTCATTATACATGCATGTTAGTGTTGCATTTAGTGTCTTTTTTGGAATAAATTATAGGTCAGTTTGTGTGTCCTGATAAAAGCCCTGGACCCGAAAGTTCTTTTTTCTTGGGGCTAAAACATGGCGATGAGCCATTACGACAATAGGACCATTATATCCTTACCCCCATGTACCCATTTTTAACCATACTCAGTCAACCAATATCAATGGGATATTGTGGTTGTTTGAGATATTTTTATTATACAACACATCCTAAGAAATAATGTGCTCCCTGAAATATGTGTGAGCCCATCCTGGTTTTAGGGACCAGGATGAGACTAGATGATGACACATGCCACTAATAAATTGGGTGAGGGTCTAACCTAAGAAAAAATAAATATTTGTATTTGCCAGCAGAGAATTATATGCTGAACCAGTGTACGTTAAGAGCCAGGCATGGCATACTTTTGTTAGTGCATTAGTTGAACTCCCCTTCCTCTATATCGATGGTCTCTCTTACCGATCTCGAACTAGGGTCTGACGATACACTGTTTCAGGTTGTGTTGATAGATAAACCCATGCCAAGCTGTCCAATTAATTCAGAGTCCAATATTGTACAAAAACTATTGATAATCACACAGGAGAATCGCATGACAAGGTAACGCAAAAAAAACCTCCCTTAAAACAACTCAGGAGGAAATACGCCACTGCCGTAAATTCACTATTAAATGGATCTAGTGTGGCCAAATAAAAAAAATCTTCCTCGACCCAAAAAGATATCATACGTACTTAATCTAGAACCACGTGACTCTGGGCAATAGCTTGCTTAATCTTCCCGACGGCCCCCAGCGCCTAGAGACCCTTACGGGTGATTGTGCGCTTCACAAATGTGGATTATTATTATTATTATCAGTGGCGGCTGGTCCATTAGGGGCGTTGGGGCGTTGCCCCCCCCGCCCGCACCCGCAGCTCCCTCGGCGTGCTGCTCTGAACTTAAGTAAACTCTCAGTTTACTTAAGTTCAAAACGCCGAGGGACATTGCCTGTCAGTCAGCATGAATCAGGACCGCCCACCCCCTTCAGAGTCTGAAGGGGGTGGGCGGTCCTGTGTCATGTTGACTGACAGGCATAACATTGTCTGAGGCAGGTAGCAGCACACAGGTGCGCATAAGTGGGGACGGAGGCACATTTTTCAGCCTTGCCCACGCATGCGCACTTGTGCCTGCTCGCATGCCCGATAGAAGAGCGAAACCTCGCTCTCCAAAGGGCAGGCGGGCAGAAAGCAACCATGCCCTGTGTCAATCCTGGCGCTGCTCCAGCGCCAGGATTGGCTGAGGATGGAGGGCGGGGTAACGGTTTCCATGAAGGCGCCAAGGTCGGAGGTCCCAGGATGCGGAGCTGACGGACGGCGGTCAGGTAGGTAAATTACCCTTTTGCTTAGAGTTTTAATTAGCAGCGCCTGTCGTGTAGGTTTGTGTAGCTCAGCTCTATATTTTATCACTTTGTTCCGACTTCCGAGTGTCAACAGGAGGCCTGGTTTCGGGACCCACCACTACAGACAGCAGTCCTGCGACACATACCCATTCAGGAACAAAATCCACTGTGGACAGACGGCACAGGAAAATCCTTTCCCCACTCCCCATCCCCTCACCCCCCTCCTTCCCCACAGAAGAGAGGGACACAGAATTTTGTGAAGTGGCAGCATCAGGCATAGATAGCCGTGGTGGTAGAGGTGTGAGGTAGAGCTAGTATTTGCGTCTTATCTTGTAGGATTTCTGTCATCCTGCCCATGGTTTATTAGAGATAAAATTGACTAAATATACAGTGTTAACAAAGCTGTCTCCTCTTTGGTCTCCTTTACGGCGTTTACGCTATTATAATTTCAATTTGCACAAACCCCTCCTCTCTAATGTGCACTTGTTGTGGAACATTCTTAGTCCTTGCAAGCAGGCTACCCTCTTGCAGGTTGTGCTTTGCCAATAATGTCAGGAAATTATAAGTTGCTTCTAAGGCAGCTGATGTCCGAAAAAAGAAAATGTGGCAGTTGTTAGGGTTTTTGTAAAACTTACAACGTTTCCTTATGATTTTCCTTCTGGTTTGTTGTTGCATCAGAAAGCTGTAAGTATGGTGTTTTTGCAGTGGCAATTGTGTTGCATGCTGTTTACATGTAATCTTCACTGGAGTCCTTACTACTTGCTTTCTAATGTAGCGTCGCTGTCTTCTGTTTTCAAAAATATGATGTGCAAGCAGGTATTTTGATTTACCAGTCTCGAAAGTAAGCTGCACAAACAAACTTTTTTCATCTTGAAATTGGCCTGAGAGGTTGTAATTTGTCTGCTTTTTGTTTCTTTTTTGAGCTGATACTACTTTTTATATATCGTTTACGCCTTCTCATTGCATACACAAGTTGTTGTGTGTTCTGGATGTGACATCTGTTGGCAGGCAGTGTGTAAACCAAGAGATAAAATTGTTGATGAAGGTGGGAGCCAACCTTCTGGCTGAGCGGGGGTCACAGTGGGACATCTGGTAGAGTCAGCTCAGGTTTTGGCACACTGGCAGATCACAGGTCTGCCGTCTGTGCTTAAGCTACCCAGGTCTGACACATTCACAAACTTATATGTAACATGATGTATTCTCTTGTGTTGTGCCTCATACATGCAGGGCAATTCAGGCTTTGGCAGTGAATTCTATATGTTCTATGCTCCGTAGGGGTCGTGGCGCACTGGCGTGCTAACTCGCAACGGCAAAGTGCAGCATCTACCATGAGGCATGATTGATGGGAAAGGTGGTTGCTTTACAATCTCAGGATGGTGATTCATTTGTTGTGACGTGACACCTGGCCATTTAATGTGCCTTGGACCGATTTTCATATAGTGTGACCTTGTCTCTAGTGACACAGAGACTAAGAAAAATAATGGACTGGAATTCAACTAAGAGTAGTTACCAAGGCCTGGGATGAATTCATGCATTCCAGCTACAACTTTCTGTTTTCCCATTCCTCCCTAAAGAGTATTTTCCTTGGAAAAAGTCAGTAGTCATGTGCAAGATGTGGCAATCTATGCCCCAAAACACCTTAGCAAGAACAAGTAGAAAATTATAGCTGGGCACAAGAGGTGAGAAAAGCTCTTTTTATGCTTATGGGGTGACAATTTGGTTCGGGCTCGCTCGCGGCACTCGCTCGCATTTTCCGCCCTACCACTTTCAAATGTCACCAGCCGCCACTGATTATTATTATTAATAAAACGTTCTATGTGTCGCGTTCCGAGTGGGAAAGGGTAGTTTTTTTTTTTTTTTACCTATTGTAGTACACCAAAGTTGCCTCTTGGTGTCACCAGAGAACTTTCAATAAACAGATATGTTTACGAAGCACGGCTTGGGAGTGTTCTGCAAACATCATTCCAGAAAGTATGCTACTTAACAGTTCTGCGCAATGAAATGCCTAGTGGGCACAAGACAGTTTTTGCCTTTTAATTTAAGGTTTGTTTTCAATGTTAAGAGCAACTCTCAAAAGCAGAACCTGAGAAAAGCAGAAATCCCCCCGCCATACTTAGCTACAGGCGTTTAACATAGCAACACCAACAGGAAGTGGTATCTTATGAATTAAAATTGACTCTTCAGTGATGTACTTCCTCTTTGTTGGAGATGTGAATGTATCTCCATTCTCTGCACAGCTGCTTCTAATTTCTGTACCCTCGACATCAATACTCTAGGCCGCATAAGGAATGCCCCTCACACATCTGGACAATATACACGCACACCGGTGTCTCTGGTCGCCGAAACAAGATGGATTCTGCTCAATTGTTTGCTTAAACAGCATGTAAGATTGTTGTACCGGTGGGCGGGCCCATATGGATTTCATTTTGCAGAGCTGAGATTGACGCAGGCCCACCCCTTCATCCTTTGGAGAAAATAAAATCCATATGTGATGGAACAATAGTGCATACATTCCCAGGGCGTGAGCCTTTATTCCTCTCATGTAGCTTATTTATATTCACCCCCTCTAACCTCCGATTAATCCCATAAAGGAGATACTGTCAGGTAAAATAACACAATCTTCTGAAATGATTATCAGGGTGTCAGAGCAGTCCCACCCAGACTTTTAAAAATATTTGTTCTTCCCGTGAATCTGCTTTCTTCAATGCTCTGGTGATACCCGGAGCCACTTCAAATACACCAATGCATCTTGCATGCAATATACCAACTCCACCACTCCTTTTTGGAAAAGCCTAAAAATGCACCAAAAACATCAGCCAGTATTCTGTAAATAAACTGGTAAAAATATGTTTCCAGTCAATGCTTTACAGGAATTAAGGAGCATATTATCAAGGGGGCGATAGGCAATTTTTGCCGCTTTAGCAGCCGTTTTCGGCCGCTAAGCGGCAATAATACTATACTAACAGCAATTAGCGACAGCTTGTAGGCGATAGCGAGCGGTTTGGGGCCCGCTTTGCATGTCAGCGATATTTATCGCCAATGACATGCAAAGTGGGCGTGCCCAACCTGTTAGCGACTGAAAGCAGTCGCTAACATCGCTATCGCCTATTACCAACACAGGCGTAGCGATGGAAATATTCGCGCTAAGTGCGAATATCTCCAAAAACTAACACCTGCTCAGACCAGTTCTTAGCCATTATATCCAATGGGAGGTGGATGTAATGGCTAAGACCCTGTTAGCGATAATGCGTGAATATCGCTCTATTCTCAGCGATATTCACGGATGTTGGCGCTATCGCCGGGAATTTTATCGCTTTTGAGGTTAACGTTGCTAATAGCACGTTATCTCAGCGATAAAATCCCGTGATGCGCGGCGATAAAAAATTGCCGCTATCCCTACTTTGCGATAAATATCGCTATTTGTTGATAATATGCCCCTAAGACCCCCACTGCCTGTACTAACACAAAATGCACAGGCTGCTCTGCCTTCCATTTTTCTTTCATATTTGGCAAATGCACACCAGTAAGATTCCCTCTGGCACCTCACCTAAGTATTATTTCCTATTATTCTGTGTTGTAAGTTATTTACTTACACACGTTTACCCCTCAAAGTGAGAATGTTTCCAGAAATGTGGCGTTACTTCCACATCTTTGGGCACGGAATTGGATTATTTCTCAAAAAACCGTTACACGAAATTCAGCTCATGCTTGTGCCAAGTCTACAAAAACAATACAAGGCAATTAAAAAAAAAAGCACTAAGACAGAAACTATGATAATGTTCTCTCTTCCCTTTGCTTGTCTGTGGTGACTGAACACACTATATGGTCAAATATCTGATGTAGGATGTATCTTACTTAGGAACATCGTATGAAAAAAATGTGTACATAGAAAGTGCTTCCGTGTATGAACTACATCCGGGGCAGCACCATGTTGCTGTCCAGGGTGTATGAGGTCTTTGCATCCTGTTATAAAATGGACGAGCCTGTCACTCCTCACGAGTCTGTGTAAGATATCCATGTGGCTTATGAGTATAGGATATTCACGCCCCCTACGGGCACTTTCAGCATGAGGTCTTTGTGGCGTAGAGAGGGTCTGCAATCCCTTAGAGTTGTTCGTAGGATACCTTTGTAGATTTAGACGAGCCTGAAAAATGCAATCTTTGTGTCAGCTGAGGCAGAAAGGATTAGCTGCCACCTTAAATTGGCTTCTCGTAGGATGTCTAAATACACTAGTAGGGAAGCATAATTGGTCCCTGAATGGACTTTCTGAATGATATATATAGCTTTATAATGTAGGAGCAGCACATCAGATCACCAGGTCTGAGCAACATTCTGTAAAAATACCTCTGCCATGTGATAACTTTGTTTGTCCTCTAAAAAAGGTTAAAAACATGCCTTTCTTGATTGAGAGGTGCTGATCTGACAAAGCATCTCAAAGGACCCCAAATAAATCGTTGTGGCTTAAAACAACACGAGGAATCTGCTGAAAGCCAACATAGGGCCTTTGGATGACAAGACATTGGCCATCTAGGGGAAAATAAGGAATAGAAACGTGTTCAATATTGACAACAATAATAGAAACCCACTCCAGCAGCCACTGACTTGAGCTTCCAAAAAAAGCCCTTTGCCCTAAAGGACTTTTATGTTTCTGTGGTCGGGGCATTGCTCAAACGAATTGAGTAATAAAGAAATCAGGCTTTAGGTTTAGCAGCATTGATGAAGGTTTCTGTCTTGACGATTTTCAGTCTCAATACATTATATGAAATCCACCTGTCAATCACATAAAAAAGAGTCCAGCTGGTCCTCCCACTCAGCTCTGGTGAAGCTCAATAGTTGTGCGTGCTTTCTGCGTGATTAGAGCACTTTTATTGGCCAAGTGACGCAACAAACATGACAGAGGAATACAATAAATGCTGGATGCCACACTGAGTCAGCCCGTAGTCACCCTGCATTTTCTGACAGCTAATAGTAACTAAAAATAGATCATAAACCCCCAGATGCATCAAGCATCCATTTTGTGATTCCTTATTAGCGAAAAATAAGGAATAGCTAATAAGGAATAGCAAAATGCTATGCAAGAAGAAATCGCTTAAAAAAATAGCGATTTCTCAAAATTCCTTAATTGCGACTCGCAAATTGCGAGTCGCAATTAAGGAATACCTCCCCATTCATTCCTATGGGCCTAGAGGCCCATCGCAAATTGAGAATGCGATTTCAAGGGTGCAGGGGTGTCCAAAGGGCACCCTGTTGCACCCCTGAAATTGATCTGTGCACATATGTTGCGCAACATGAAACTTTGAAAAACGCACTTTAGCGCATTTTTCAAAGTTTTTGCAAATTACCATGAAGTTCAACTTCATGGTAATTTGCTAGCCCTATTCGCGAAATCGCTATTTTTTTACCTTCAATGCATTGCATTTAAAGAATCTCAATTTGAGATTCCTTAAATGCAAGTAATCACAATTTTGCGATTTCTTATTTTGCAATTTTTGCATTTGGGAAGATGCATTCCAAATGCAAAAATACCGGTCACAGAGGGGCTGATTCTGAGAATCCGCCCCTTTGCGAGCGGATTTTACCTTCATGAATCTATGCCAAAGTGCTGACTGGTCAGCCAAAATGAAGCAGCGAATTGCCCTCGGTGAGCTAGATGGTTAATAACCACACTTATTGCCCACTTTGGGGGTCATAGAATGATTCGTTCAACTGGAACAGAGTTTCCGTGTGATTCTTTACAGTGGTAATCCAGCAGACAGTGTAGCCGTGCATGTTCCTCTTCGAGGACTAAAGCTTGTCAGGGTGTGCTGTAACAGATCTGAAGATATGATACCGCTCTCTTAAGACCTCAGCTGGGGGGTATATTTTCCAAAGAGAATCAAAACTGGTATACTCTCAGAGATAATGATGTGCAGTTTTTTTTTTTACAGGTTAAATGAGGAAATCTCTGAAATTCCCCAGGGAAGGGTCAGTTGAGTGCGAGATGGTAATACAACTAAAGATAAGTGTGGATCCCACAAGGCGACATATCAGGAGGTGGGCAGATGCCCATGGACAAAGCATGCTGTGGAAAATCTAGAAGTGAGAGTGTGGCAGCATCGGGGGAACAGAAACTCTTCAGAAAAGCAAGCAACGGCGCTGAGTCCCGTTAGGCAGTGTCGAGTTTCCAGAACATTATTGCTGGATTATGGTTTGATATCAGGGTGGATCTCAGAGCTTCAAAACTCGTATTTTAGCTTTTGGTCAAGGGGTGGTGGTTGTTCTATATTAAAAAAAAAACAGTGTACAATGCCTTACTATGTTGACGTACTAGTCCTATAGAATGGGGTAGGTGATGTACATATGAGGTCCTAGTCTCACCTCCACAGTACAGTAACCAATTATATTTCACCTGCTGTTTGATGAACTTACCTCCACCAATCGAGAAGAGGGGAATGTGAAGTGTCATTGAGTTGCTCCAATAGAGGTTGGCTATAGCAGAGTATGTGGCACAGTAAAAACCAACCATATTAACGTTGAAACTGACATCTGAAACCTAAGAGATTGTCTGAGAAAGCCTTAGAAAAGCTGTGCCCAGAGCCAGGCTAGCTCTTTACTTCATTTGAATTTTCTGCGGGGAGCTGGATCATTTGAATGCTATTTGAAGGTCCCTTGGTGCCACTGGCTCTTCTATAACTCTCATACAGTTCGCTATTACAGTGGGGGCTTAACCAGAGAGAGAGGAGGGAAAGAGAGAGAGGAGGGAAAGAGAGAGAGGAGGGAAAGAGAGAGAGGAGGGAAAGAGAGAGAGGAGGGAAAGAGAGAGAGGAGGGAAAGAGAGAGAGGAGGGAAAGAGAGAGAGGAGGGAAAGAGAGAGAGGAGGGAAAGAGAGAGAGGAGGGAAAGAGAGAAGCTGGTGAGATGAGAGTGGAGGGAAAAAAGGAGAAAAGGAATGAATTGCTAACAAAGATAGGGCAGGATGCAGAGCTGTTTTGATTATTTTAAAGAGGGCTGCCTTTGGATGCCAGCCCAAGCCCCGGTTGTGCCTGCACCTGCCCAACAGTGATAGACAGATTAGGGCAAGCACATATGATTTATTATTGGAGATTTATTGAGAGACCAGTTGGTACATCCAGAGAACAGATCGTGGTGCCTGCACTCTAGCTGTAATGACAATTCTGATAATAAAGCGAGTCATATGATCATTTGAGGAGTGTCTAGTTGAGAAAAGCAACTTCCAAGCTTGAGCAGACTTTATTTATGGTAAATGGGACATCAAGTTGAGCTGTGCAGTTAATCATTGCAGGAACAATCAACAAATTGTGGGTGGCCACGAAATTAATAGTACTGTCCAATAGGTTGCTAAAGAATGAAGCTATGTGTCAATTTTGTATGTTCTTTAAGAAGTTATGAATAGAATCGGAAAGCAATCTCTGGTTTTTATTGACTCTCACAGGTGCAAGCCTTCCCTTTGGTATATCCGACGTGCTGTTTTGATCTGGCCTATGGTAACCAGGAGGGGAACTTTCTTATTACTAATCACAATGCAGGCAGTAATAGTTCCAATTATTCCTACGCATAAATAACAATGCCTACACTTTTCCTTATATGAAAAATGCCACAGTGGCGCATAACTAGAATGGACAGGGGTTTTCCTGGGGCCAGTTAAGCTGTGTGATTCCAACATGCCTTCTAGATTGGTCAGACCATGCTCGACATTCGAGGAACAGCCATGAAGGCTGGTACTGGAACATGAATCCATGCTGATCACAAAATTACTGCAACACACTCACAGAAATGGGTCTGCCTCGGGAAATTGCATCGGACCAGAGACACATTTTTCATTAAGTGAGAGGCCTCTTTAGCAACTAACATGAAAATAGCTTGCATAATATGCAAGACTACAATTGCTCAAAAGTGAGCATTCAATGGGGTCGAGTAGAACTCAACCTCTGGATGAATAAGTAAGATCCTCGGTTCACAAAAGCAAGTCAACCAATTTCTGATCATGGAAATATTCTGAGATCAAGTAGACTTACTGTTTTAGAAAGACGTATTTGAGAGGACAAGTGAAGTCGGCATTTTGGCCCAATTCAGCCCGCACTAAATGCAAAGTCACAAAGCTTGAAGCATGAGAGAACCTTCTCACCTGAAGTCTGCAGGCCTCCCAATTATCTTCTTTTAAAAACAATCTACAGATTAATGTGTAAATTGACTGCATGAGAGTAAAACTGTTACAACAAATTGCTCTTGAACGCCCCTTCCCAGGACAGAATTTGAAGAAAAAATCCCAGATTATATTAAACTTGGGTATAGTTATTGCTACTGTGGTGTTTTTGGGTTCCGGAATAATTAGGGTTCGGACACAGAAAGGGGTATTTAGGGTTGAGAGATTGATTGTAAGGAGTGCTGGTTTATTTTAGGATTAACAGATGAGTGCTTAGATAGATGAGTGCTTAGATGTATGAGTGGGGTTTTTACATTTCTGAGAGGAGTGTAAGGGTGGTGAGGGGTTTTAGGGTTCATGGAAAAAAGTTTCAGCTGGAGAGGGCTTTAAAGGACTCTGGGATAGGCAGAATTAGACATTGACGAGGTTTTGTAGGGTGCAGAGAGTTAGTAGTTTAGGGTGATGAGTTCCTAGGGGTCATGGATGGCTAGTGTTTAAGGGCAGTGAGGGGTTTTAGGGTGTTTTAAGTGGGAAGGGTGGGGTTTAGGCATAGATATGGGTAGAGTTGGGGTAGTGAGTGACATCATGGCTCAGATCTGGTGGATTTTTGGGGCAGAAAGGGCATTTAGGCTTCAGGGATGTGTAGTTTAGGTGTGGTGAGGTTTTAGGGGGGTGGATTGTGAGGGTTCTGTGATGGATGGCTTTTTTAGGTGGGGATTGATCATCAAATTAAAAGCACCCAAATTAATTGACAATGTTAAAGGAAATGTGATATGGCCTTTGAAGTAAAGCACTGAAATAAATATGATACTTTCTGAAAATAAGGCCTGGAACCATTGCATTTAGACTTAATAAGCATTTGAAAGCCAGCATCGACCAAAAACATTCTATGAGTTTTTTCTACAAAAAGGGTAAACCCCATTCATACCAGTAAATAGTTTAGATTAAATGGTTTCTCCCAAAAAAGCTGAAAACATTAGGCTGGTTGGCACCCTACTGTATATTTGAGGAAGCATTTATTTTCGGGACACTAAATGAATGTTAAAAACAAATGAAATACCAAAGTATGCATAAGAGCATTCATATGCATGCACTAAGAACAGTTTATATTCTGGTTTTGTTTGCAGAAAAACTGTATAAATCTGAAAGACCTGCTGTACACTCAAAGACAATCCTGATTTTTTTTCTTCAACAGCTGCAATTTACAAGACAGAAAGTTCTGAGAGGACTTACTTTGCTCTTATAATCGGATTTTTTTTTTGGGGGGGTGTAATATGTCAAAAGTAGGCCAAATGTTGAACCAATGTCAACTATTTAAGAATGCAATGGAAGAACAGAGCGCAAAAGAATGGTTATTATTAATTTAGTTTGTGGTATGCGTCCCAGCTTATATTGTACATTCCTTCTTAGGACACTGATCAGAACACACATTGCTGTATGTAGAGCTATTTAGTCATACCAGCCATTTGGAGATCACATACAAGGATTTAAAGAAGAAGCTAAGAAAATTAAAGCTCACCTAACCTGTAAGTGATGAGTAAGGCGATAATGTGGAACCCAAGCAGTTGCCCTGTTGAGACAGGAATAATCAACTGGTATGACCATGTGTCCAACAAGGAAACTGGCTGATTGTGTCATACGATTGGATATGAAAAGCCAGATCACTAAAAGTAGCCCATCAAAACAAGTGTTCTGAAGTAAGGACACGTCACAGGACAAAAAGATTCTTTACATCAAAGAGTAATCCGAAACATGTATAGAAAATGGGCATTTTTGGGAATGCAGCTTAATTGTTGACTTGAACCAATGTACGTCTGTTCTTTAAGAGCAGAGGTGCACATTTTAGATCTTGAGGAATAAAAGAGAACTCCTTTCAGTTTGAGGGCTTGAATGGGTGGGCTCTAAATATGTTCCTATAATCTGTAATACTTACCTTTACTAGTAACATGCTTTCTTAACCGACAATTTCTTTTTTAAATAACTATGAACAGCAACATGCCTACCCTACCTGACAGTCCTAAAGAAAAAAATAAAAGAGGCAAATACCACCAATTACTCAAATCAACTTGGGTGAATATTGAAGCACTTAGTTCTAGATTCGTTTTCTTGCACAGCCTATGGTAAGTCACAAACACCACTACTCATCAGTAACCAGATAAATTAAGCATTAGTCAGGCAAAAGCCCTAAATGGGTCAACTGTCAGCCATGATTGAGGTCAATTGCTTGTGGTGAAGGACTGGTAAACATGGATGGACTGAAACTTCAGACCATATGCGCATGCACCATAGAGTTCCATCAACCTCTTGAGCACCAGATGGTTCCTTGTTCTACCGCAGCAGCGTAGTACAATGTTGTGAATCCTTTTAAAGTCCACAGCTTAAGCAGCACTTGACCATGATACAATTAAATTCAAGATTAGCAGCAGTTATGTTTTTTGAAAGCAGCCATGTTATTCTACCAAGCTGGTGCCTTATCAAAAATTTCTTGGACAGTTTCTACCCTTCTAGTTGGACATTATACATTGGTGTTGCTTGTTGGGCCGGACCTTCAGGCAAAATTTAACTCATGCTAGAGATAATGAATCGCTGGCTTCGGCCACTGGTTAAGATGGCTCAATTTTTTGTTACCCTGCCTACCAAAGTAAAATCCATGAATGTTCCAATCTGCAACAGTGTGTCTTTCTTATCTGGAATTATCCAGAATTGGCGCTTTGGAGTGAACTCGATGGTAATCCATTTTGCTGTTTCCACTGCAACAGTATCCATCCAAAACAGAGCTGTTCATGAGATACGCCTAGTGAAATGTAGTCAGCAATCCAATTTACTGTAAGTCACCATAGGCATACAAAAGTTCCTCTGAATCACAGCAGGAAGAGGTACCATCTAGATTAGATCAACGCTGAGAAGTCAAGCAGGCTAGAGTACGTTTAGATTCTGTTCAGCACATCATTTTCCCAGAGACTAAAGTAGTTCCACTCCAGCATCCAAAGCAATTTAAGTGCACTGGCTCGGCGAAACAAACGGAGCAAAGTTGATGTCCACCAAAGTGCCAAAAAGCCAGGTACACAAAATTTGGAGGAAAAAAAAAACACAAGGGGGCCACAACTCTTGGTCTTATGTTCAAAAACTGCCGCACTTCCCTGCCACGTGGTGTACATTTCACCATGGAGATCAGCCTTTATCCAGTTCTTCAACAGCAGTGTTGTGCCGCATCCAATTTTTGTTGCAGTCTATTGCTTTTGAAACGTGGTTGAGAGCTGATGGGAGATATACTAGACAAGGACTCTGGGAACATGTATAAAAGAGGTGTGGCTCACTAGAGGGAATAGTGTTGAAGGCCACTGGCATCCTTTTGTGCCCACCCACACCAATGTGTCAAACACAGAACAGCACCCATACACAAAATGTTGTTACATTTGATAAGCTGATGCTACGCTAACAGCCATGCTCAGGTTCTGATAATCAAACTCAAACATGGAAACGCCCTTAAAATGCATTACAAGTATTTCGCTTTAACCCACTGAAACAGTGATAAAAGACAAAAGGCAAGAAAGTAATGTAGAGTTGCACATCCTCAGTTTTCATTGTTGCAAAACTGAGCTTTGAACAGAAAAGACATTTAAATTGATATACAAAACCAGGTGAATAAAACGTTCAAGTGGAAGGAAGCCTGAAACAAATAGATGTGTTGTGCTTACCTGTGACTCGACCAACATTGAAAAAGCAGCAAACACACATTGTAAACTCACATTTACCATGGGATAATAACTGGTGCATGCAACTGAAGAGAATTGTACATAACTTCCGGCTCTAAGAATAAAAGTAGCTGCGCGCTAGCAACAGTAACATACATCATGAAAGAAACACAAGGAACGTATACATTTTATTCACATTTATTTTTCGCTTTTAGTGTGCTCACAGAAAATTAGAACACCTTAAGCAGGAGTTTAATAGCAATTTTTGTAAGCAAAGTTACATTCCATCTCTAAGTCAAATTGGTCAAAGCTTCTCCAGTATTTACAAAACGTGATAGACAAGATGCTACACAAAAAAAGAAAAAACATTGCATCTGAAGAGTTTTCTGGAATTCTGAAAGACGACTGGAAAGAAATCAGTCTGCTGTAATCAAAAACATACCACAGTATAAACAGTAACCATTCCACTTATCACAGCTTTGTTGAGTTTAAAATTTGTGTTTAAAAGGTCCAAGATGACTGCAAGTTTTACAAAAATGGGCAGGGTGGAAATTTTGCAAACTTCATGTGCTTCTGAATATCAAGATTTCCTTTTTATACAATAGTCACAGTTAAAAACACCCTGCTGGTAATACATAATTACATTTGATTTATTAAGGTCATAACCAGCAATAAACAATAAAGCCTATACAACTTGTATTTCTACTTAATCACCGACTGGTACAGCTAACATGAGATAAGTGAAAAGTTCCTATGGTTTAAATGAATTACTATAACTAGGATTCTTTTATCTGGGTATTGAATTTGTATTTGTCCACCTTACTCAAGACCTGTAGTGTTGTAAACCTTATAGAACAACCTTCCTCAAAATAACATCGTAATAACTTTCTTTAAAAAAATAACAAAAAAAGACTAACCCCTTTACACATTTAGCGTGGCACATTGTAGCCCCTTTACATCATGTGGCACATTGTGTTGGCAATCTCGTGCACCACCCCAAGTTTCCACATGTGCCCCATCACTTCATTTTGATACCCCTTATTGACCCACCCATCTCCTTCATGTATGGGTATGTCCATTGAGTTGACAAAAAGTTTACATTTTTCATAAAAGATGCAAGTATGCAAAAAACATTAATACTGATGCGAAAAAAAGGAAATAGGCGGGGGGCCACCAGAGGCAGATCTCTCCTCCGCCTGTTGGAATGGTGGTTTAACAGAGCGAGCTGAGATGGGATCTGTAAGGGAAGAGGGAGGGGAAAGAAAAAAAGAAAAAAAACATCTTTTTAAATCAATCCCTGGTTGTAGAAAAGTTCTCCAGAACCAGTACCTGGCACCACTCCAACAAACAAACAACGGGGAGGGGAGAAAAAAGTCCTTTGATTATCTCAAAAACTGCCATGGGTTTCATTTACTCTGCCGACTCGGTTGGCGGGGCCTCTGTACTGGGCTCGGAAGGTGCTTCTTGTGTCGGGGCTACTGCTGGTTCTTCTGATTTGGGGGGCTCTTGTTCGGTGGAAGTGGCTTCGGGGGCAGCACTTGGTGCCTCCTCAGCCGGCTTCTCAGGCTCCTCTGCTGGTTTGGGTTCTTCTGCTGCTACAGGCTTCTCAGGGGCAGCCTCCTCAGGTTTGGCCTCAGGGGCTTCGCTGGGCTTAGCCTCTTCAGGGCTTGCAGCAGCGGGCTCTTCAGGAGAGGCCTTTGCCTCCTCAGTGTTCGCAGCCTCCGGGGTAGCTGCTGCCTCATCCTTGGCACCCTCGGCTGGGGCAGCAGCTTCACCCTCTGCCCCTTCACCAGATTCCTTCTTGTTGTTGTTCTTCTTGAAAGAGAAGCCACTCAGCTTGAAAGATTTCTTGAAGGAGAACCGCTTCTTCTTCTTCTTGGGGGTCTCGTTGCTTGTGGATGGAGTGGGTGTGGCACCCCCTTCAGCCTTGGCCGAGGGCTCTCCCTCAGCAGGGGAGGCTGGTTCTACGCTCTCCCCCTCTGCTGCCACCGCCTCCTTCTCCACAGTGGGCTCTACTGGTGCCTGCTCCTCCTTGGCGGTCTCCTCTGCAGGGGCGGAGCCATTAGCTTGGACCTCCTCCTTACCAGCCTCAGCAGCTGCTGCTGGGGAGGCATCTCCATTCACTTTCACGTGCCCATTTTCCTAAAAAAACAATTGAATTTCAATAAATCATCCAGTACAACAGCAACATAGTAACATGATTTTGTCACAATGAGAACTATTGTCAAAAATTCTAGTGCATTAGTTAGTAAAACTAACTTCCCTTGGCTAGCTTGGTATAAAACAAAAATTTTAAAACAAGAAACTGAGGAAATGGCCCAAAATTGGATCTAGGAATACTTTCATCTACAAAAATTCAATCAGGTTTCTGCGCTGGACACATAGCCCAATATCCAAATCTCTAAATGTTAAAATTGGATCTGGTACATTGTTTTTTAAACCAGTCAACAGAAGTTTCCATAAGATATTTAGATCTGACTATATCAATGTCCAAATGCAATACGAATGCTAGGTCAACTTATTGATAAACCGCTGATTGCTTAACGTCTTAACACGTTAAAGTTTAATTAAAAACACTTTTCACCTTGTAAATACGGTATGTGGGGGTGCAAGCTAGCTTACACCCTAAGCAGAGAGCCCCACTGCCATAGATGTTCGCAGCAACCATCAAACCCATTACAGAATGCAAATTAAACAATAGATAACATCAGTGCTGCAAGTTTTTGTTCAGTTACAAAAAAGAATTGCAATGAAAAACAATTTAAAGGCTGCATGGTGGAGTGGAACCAAAATGTAAACGTAAACGCACCCCACATTCCAAGAACTCACTGTAAGCCACCCAACATATAAAGTTTCTTTAAATTACCTGCCACGCACACAAACATAGCCTTTTAAAAAAGTTTACGAATCAAAACATTACAAAGTCGTTATATATTTCTTGTAAATGGCGAATAAACGTAGCCAGTCTGGTCTTTGGAAATCTAACTGAAGGGCGGGTGGTCTAATGCAGTTTCAATTTTAGCTGCACTTAAAATTCACTTGTAACGAAGTAGGTAAAAGTGGATATGTGGGCTAAGAACGCGAAGACTTGTGAGATAACATCTCTCCGTGGTAAGTAATAAAAAAAATGCATACGTGCCTACAAAATAAATGGGGTCACGCCCGAGGCCGAGAAACTTACACGGCCCAGATGTGCGAAGCTGTACCATTTGGACTTTAATGTTCGCAGCCTGCATCAACAGAGGGCCTACCAGGATGTGCTCTAAGCCTGGGGAAATGGGTGTAGCTCCTGTGAGGAGACTACCGAAACTAGTGGTCCGATTGGTTTGGTGAGTTTTCGAAGTACTGCTACACTGGGATGGCTGCCTGTGCTTTTGGTCAAGGGGAGATAGCGGTCTTACGTTTTGCATGCGTTGGGGAGTAATTTAACTTCCCCAACAGGTTCAAAGTAGCGTTCGAGGACACGTCGCTCTAAATATCTGTCACCCAATAACGATAAAAGTCGGTTTCCTTGCAGTGATGGGCAAAGGTAGGGAGTGGGAATTACCGTTTTCTTGAAGTTGAACAGCGGCTGGGATCTCAAGAATTTGAGCATCTTGGCCTGTCTCCCTCACTGAAGCGTCTCCTTCAGGCAGTCGCAGGGTGTTTGCTGGGGCGAAACCCGGAGCATCCCGTTATAATCTATAGAAAAAAAGCTCAGTCCCTCCCTCAACAAGTGACCGGAAGAAACCGTACTCCAGGGTATCAAGTTCGGTGGGCTGGGTGGAGTTCTAGAAATGGGGGAGTCCCAGCTCCTCCTGGGAGGGTCTCGAGAGACACCCAGTGTGATAGGCGGACACAAAAAACGACCCTAACATCTGGGTTTCATTAACAATACCCCACTCCCACCCATCCCCATTTTGTCGATCACACCGAGAGAAATAAACAACGAGAAGCAAGGGGAGTGGGCGGCGGCAGTACCGCTACGTGCCAGCAGGGAGCGCTACACACTCAATTTATCGATAGGCACATTGCGCAGCGCCACCCGCAAGCCCTGAACGGGAATGCACCTAGCCCTCGCGGAGCATTAGCGTGCAGATCACGCCTTCCCCCTGCTCTACCCCTTCCCTCCACCCCTCAGCAGCGGAGACAAAAGGTGGAGCCATCCAACATGGCTCACGGAGCGTCTCTTCCCCGACACAATGCCGCTCCGCGCTTAGGCAGCCGAATATCGCCGCCTGCTTGCATGGACCGTTCAAGCAGGCGTCGAATTCGACACACATCCAATCTCTTCAGTCTATTATGTTATCAGTGCATTGCTGTAGATTTGTGAACCACGATGCGCAGATGGACAAAGGCGTGGCAAGCCACAAATCCACTCTGGTGCACGGAAAAATCCTCGAAATAAGTAACTCAATTAAAATGCAATTGCAGGAAGCGAGCGCGATGCTTGCTTCGTCTGCCCCTGGTTGGCAGCCTGTTGGCTGAGACAACGGGCGCGCGTGCTGTGCCAGGGAGGGGAGTCGGGTTCACCCGGGGCCGGGCAGAGCCTCGTCCTTAGATCACACAGGATTTCTGGGGAGAGTTGTAAGGGAAGGGGCATTTGGGTGGGTCGGAGAGACAGGCGCACCGACCTCATCCAACATGGGGGACAAACACGAGGAGTCGGTTGCGCATCTCCCAAGAAAACCAAATAACGTGGTACGCAAACAAAGAAACATCCAAACCACATTTGCAAGCGCGGACAAAGCAATATGCAAGAATATGTATCGTGCACTGGCGTCCAAACATCACCTCAGGCAACAAATAAACCAAACCCCACAGGTTGCAAGCACCCTCGCGCTGCCCCCGAGCCCAGGGTCTCATTACCTGTCCGTTGGCTTTGGAGGGCGAGGCGGCCACGGCTTCCCCGGGCTTGGCCTCGGCGGTGGCGGCGTCCCCCTTGCAGGCGCCGGTCTTGGAGAACTGGGTGCCCATGACGGATGCTTCGGGTGGCGGAGCGAACAAAGACTGCAGCGGCGGCAGCAGAGGCGCGCACAGCCAGGACCCGCACTGCTCGGCTCCTCCGGCAGCAGCAGAACAAAGGCGCGCTCGCTCGGGGGGCTGGGCTACGGGCTCCGCTTTTTTTCACTCGGTGAATCAAAGTAGCGACTCGGGAAACGGTGGCGGTAAAATAAAAAAAAAAGCGGATGGGGGGGAAACGTGCCCCGGTTTTATCGCGATTAATAATAATAAATAAAAAAAAGCAGATATCCCTGGATTTTGGAGCCGTAAACTGATAGAAACAAGGGGGAAAATGGAGAAATCTCCCCGGCCGCTAATAAGATGCGGAGTCCAACGCCCAAGTCCACAGATGAATGGGCTTCCAGGGTGATGACGACACCCCTAGCCCTGCGTCGTGGCCAATCAGCGCTCCGCCAGACAATGGAAGAGGCGTGGCCTCTGGAAGGGGAGCGAACAATGGAGCACAGGCTCTGCAAATGATTTGAAATCAGCCCAGACTGATAATTAATACCACCCAAAAAAAAAAAAAACAGCCTCCTCTAACAGGCGCTTTCCATTCGTTTAATAATTAAAACAACATAGAATGGCACCCGTGTTTAAGTGTTCCCCTCTCCTCTATTTCACAATAATTCTGAACGGGCTTTCTTTTCGATTAGACTTGGGAGAGCAGTGTATTCGTCTCGTGGCTGGGTGGGTGTCAAGTTAGATGATTTAATTCTTTCGACGGCTTCTGTTTCGCTTCAGCTGGGTAATCAACAGATTGCGCGTTTCTGTACCCCAAAATAAGAGATAATTATCACGCCCCCTTCTATTAGGGCACAGAATGCAAGTTCCAAAATAAACAAGGCGGAATTTCGCTCGGAGGCTACGTGACTCTGCGGTCCAGATGTGTGAACAATGCGGGCTAGAGAAACCCTACCCTGCCTTCTTCTCTGCTTTTTTTTTATTTAGGGTTTTCTCTAGGTTTGCAGAGTGGACGTTTCTGTGGCCCCAATCACATTTCTCCAATCCGTATTGTTTTTCATTTTTTTAAGACAATCATTACGTGTCATGTGACCGTCCGCCCCTTCCCCAATTATTGACTCCCAAATTAAGGAGAAGAATAGATTCCCAAAATGGGTGGAATTCTCCTCGGCTCCAATTTGTACCGCATTCCACGGGAAATGTTCATCTTGGCTCTGCAGTGTAAAGACTGTATTGATCGACGACCCCCACCCTCGTTTTCCACCCCGCCCTAAAAAGAGCAGCGAAGGCGGATTTATATCATGGGTTAATAAAAATGTGGCCGCTGGGAGCCGTTTATTTCGAAAGGGAGAGGAATGGGTGTTTTTGTTCCCGAATGAAATCCGTGGCTGGGGAACTTGTATGCGCTTGTTGCAAGGGTTCACTCCTGTTGCAGCATCCTTTCCCCCACAGCCACAGAAGGATGCTCAGTTCGCCGATCCTCACCGTTTCCACTCCGGTAGCCAATGGGAGGTCGATCACAGGTGCTGCAACCGCGCAGCACCTGTGGACCTAGAGTGCAGCAGTGACAAGAGACACGTGGAGACCATACACTGTTGGGGCGTGCAGAACATACAGCTAAAAGGCACTCTTCTCTTGCTGTGTGTTTGACTCTGAATACGTTGTGTGTCAGGGTTTGTGGACTGCAGGGCTGTGTTTGTGCTGGTGCCGATGTGGCAACGAGTTATGAGTCAAGGCAGCAGCCTGTATTATGGTCGAGGTGGGCGTGTGTGTGTGTTTTAACTGTGCCAGCTTCGAGGCAGGATGTGTTTCTGCAGAGGGTTGTAGAATGGACGGAAGCATCCGAGTGACTGTCAAGGAGATGGTGCCTGTCTTGGTTCTGCGAGAGTGTCATGTGTTAGGGCTGTGTGAGTCTTCGCCAGGTCCGTTTCTGGGGCAAGGCTGCTGGTGATAGCGATTGTATTGTCCCCGGGAGGACTGTGTCAGCTCTCTGTTGAAGGCTGCTCAGCGGACTGATGTCTTTCTGGTTTCAGGAGAGAGTTCTGTCCGTTATTAAAGCGGTGTGGCTCCAGGGAAGGGCTGTGCCAGTGTGCAGATGTCTGTTTCTGTGTGTGTGTCTTAGGAACTCCCAGACAGGACTGTGTTAGGCTCATTGGGTCCCTAGATTGCCCTGATGTATGTGTGCGTTTGTGGTTTCAGAGACAGCTCTGCCAGTAAGGCTGTGAGAGTCCTGGGTAGCGCTGGCCATCTGTCCCCGAAAGGCCTGGGTCAGCCCCATGTGTTACGGTGTAGATGTCTGTATTGTAATTGCATTTATATAGCGCTTACTACCCCTGACAAGGCATCGAGGCGCTTAGGTCTCGGAGATGGCTCCGTCTTTCGGTCAGAGTCAGCGCGTCGCCGGCTGATCCGCCATTAGAGAGGGAGGGGGAGGCAGAGACCGCGAGAGGGAGACAGGAGACACTGGAATTAATGCCAGACGGGCTTCGAGCCAGGAACCACTGGAGGAGGGGAAACGTGCAGACCCCTCGCCCTGACATAGGATCCTGGCCCGGGCAAGGGGCTTTCCAGATGGGCGTGCCTCCCCTGACTACTCATTGGGGTTTTTTATGAGCTAAACCACAACTATGTATTTTTGACGCAACTATTTTTTAAATGGTATCAGCTGCTTGTAATGTGCGTGACGCGTTCCTGTCAGTCACTGGCATCCTTGAACGGAGCGTGGCAACACCTGAAGTGTTTGTGTGAGAGGAGGGCGGCCTTGTTGTCCGAGTGGCATCACATGACGGCGTGTGACTGTGCAGTGGTGGCGGGTCTGACATGCACGGCGCCTCTGCATGTATCCCACTCTCATCCTCGGCTAGCAATGAGCTAGTTTCCATGGCAACGCTGGGTGAAGATGGCGAGGTGCTGGAGAAGGGGGAGCCATGGACGTATGTGTTGGGTGGGGGTAAGAGGGGGGGCGGAGTGGCGAGGGACAGATCAGATCCACTCCATGTCCCCGAGGAGGTGGCGGAGGAGGAGGGTGCAGCTGGCACAGTGTTAGAGCAAACAGGGGTGGGGGGCGACCGGAGGAGACAGGGGGAAGAAACAGAGGACGGCATTATCCTTGTTCTCTCGACTCGATTCGCGGTTTTTTTTCAAATCCGCCCCAGCCCAGCTGAAAAGAACATGGCAGGCTGGCACTCTGACACTATTGTGATTTTAACCAGCCAAAAGCCTGCTCCATTTAAGTAGCGATGTGCAAAGCAGCACTCAATCACTTTCCCAGTGCCATTTTTCCCCCATCTACCTAAAGTTGAGAGCGTTGGTGGTGGGCGGTGTTTGGAATGCAGAGGAAGGGTAGACGTTCCTCCCTCTCTGAGAGCATATTCCCATTTCTGAGAAATGCTTCCTCTGTCCTTTGGCAAACTGCAATCATGGGAGTATAATAGAGTCTCGTGTTTAAACACTGTATTTGGGGCATAGGTTACATTTCAAAACTGTAAAGTGGGAGATTTTGTTAAAAAATCATGGGAATGCATTTTCCCCATTGACTTATAAGGATGCATAGGCAAATTTGGGAGGGAGACAGCTAAAATAATAGGGCAATTTTTGGTTTAAAAAATCGTGAATCTCCTGTCTGACTCTGGTCTGTTGGGGTGATGCATTTTGACAGCAGCAGGACGAGAATGGGGTGGGCTTTTGAAGGTATTAAATACTTACTACTTTCGCAATAGGGGTCAACGAGTAAGCCATATCCTAACAGCTCCTAACTTATATTCAGTTTTATAGGTCCACAAATCTGTAGCGCCCACTAAACGGTTAGGACAAAGGGTTCATTTAGAATGCCCAGTCATTGCCTTAAATCAGAATTGGACCTTTCAAATTATATTCAGTGAAATTTTGTGGTACTTTTACTTTACTTGAATTAACAGCCATTAGGCGCTAACAGCGTTCATGCATTTTTCATACTGCAGACCCGATAGCAGAGTAGACCAGTATCTCACAAGCATAAGGCCCACTAGGCATCAATGCTGAGTTAGAAACTAAAATCAGACTTGTTAAATAGTTCAAACTAGCCTTGAATGGGGCCTCGGTGGTGGCATGGTTGGGCTATGGCAGAACTTCCTACTCTGAATGCAGCACTTTAACTTGCGGTCTTGAATTGTAAAAAAAAAAAAAAAGAATTGTAACTTGCGGTCCAGTGGGGAAGTGCCAGAGAGGCACAATGGCCAGTTCTGCCTTGATCACAGTAAACGTTGTAGCAATAAGTTTCTTTTAGTTAACTACGACCACATTGTGAAAGGATCACTTCACAGCTTCTGAAAAGTAAGAATTGTAGCTACAATAGCAAAGTCTTCTCGAAAAAGGTGCAACCCACGGACATGGGCTGGGTAATTATTCAACAAAAATGTGGTCCCTATGGGGTAAATGTGACCCTTGACTTTCATGGTAATAGTATCACACTAGGGATAGAAAAAAACTCTCAAATGAGTAAGTTTCAGTTATTCTTTAAGTGCCTGTATTTATACATATCTCATTTAAGAATATATGAATCAATTTGAACAGTAGAATGTAATACTTATTCAAGGTGCTCTTGAAAGATGACAGTGCAGTGAAAGTGATATACTGTGAACAAAAAGTGCATGCGTGCTACAATCAAAAATATAAATACATGTGGCTCATAGGACACCCACGGGTATACGCCGCGCTTTATAAATTTTTAAAATAAAAAATAAATAAAATAAAATAAAAATAGGGACGATAGAATGTTTGTGGTCAACGTACATAAAACGGGTGTTGATATCCACCATGTAATTTTTAAAAACACAGTCCACATATGATGTTCGTCGATGTTTCGACCCCTGAGTATAGGTACTTTAAGCAGGGTCATCATCAGGACACAACATATGTAAAGGGGACCCCAAAGTATTGTAGCAGAAAGTCCCACAATCGAGCAAATGTCAGACAATATTTCCTGAATGATCCTACTTAAATACCTATGCTCAGGGGTTGAATACTTGTACAATAGTGAAGCAGCATCTGCCTTCTCAACTCCATCTCACCTGTGATTGCCACCAGATAGGCCATTTGGGACCCTGGGCAAACTGCCAGGAGGGTGGATGCAAAGAGGTGGCTTTTTGATGGGAGCCAGGTTACAGCCTCCTGGGTGTTGCAGTGAATCTGACTCTGTGTTTTCAGACGAAAGTAGTAATTTTCACAGTTCCCTTTTTGCTAAGAATGCACTGTGACACCCTACATCAGAAGACAGTGTGCTAATGTGGTTCTGGTGCTAATACGTGCATGTCTGTCTAACACTGGCATGCAAGAGTTTCCTTCAATGGGTTGCAGCTAGACCTTTACTTAATAATTATTAGATAAGCATGATTTTGCATAGATCCCAGCTAAATGGCTGCCCTCAGCTTGTGTAGTTTCCTGTTTTCCTTATGGCTGTGCTGACTGATTTGTCTTTTGGTCTTGTTGATTTGATTATAAACGTCTTGCCAAAAGGGGCATTCACAAGGGAAAGGTAAACAAGAACATTTATTCTTGGGAAAAGATGATGAAAATAAAGGTCTTTGGATGAACAGCATTGTCAACGCCTAATTTTTACATGGTCACCCTCCTTATGTAGCAATCGAAAAACCTGCACTTCCCACAAGAATTATGCAAAAAAATATGACTCTGTCCACCCCTGGTTGCAGCTCTCATGAGAGACAAACCTTGAGAGGAGTAGGAGACGCAAGCGATCTAAGGCTGAGAGCAGTCAAGTAAGACGGTATGCCTCAGCCAGGCTGTGCTGCACCCCAATATGACGAATTTAACTTTGTGGAACTTAAAATTGGGCATCAGGGTGTGGCCACATTTGTGCTAATGAGAAAGTTAAGTAACAGTAATATATTGTACACGTCCCAAAAAGGCATTTCCCTCTCTTTTTGTCTGCTATGCCATTCTTAGCTATTCTTCGACCATCTCTTGCTCATGTTCTCTTTTTCACCTTCCTCCCTTCTTTTTCAACAATGGTATTGTCAATTACAAATGTTTAAATTTTTTATAAATTAATTTGTCTCTTTGTATGCCCAATCAATGCAGTCAGATAAATACTCTGTTACCACCTTATCTGCCAATAAGTTGGTTTCACCATATTCACTTTCTCTTTTTACTTCTCAGGTAGCCCTATTGTTGCTTTTATTCTAGCATATGTGTGTGATTCCTCTGCACTTTCCACTCTTGTCTTGGTGCAGCCTGTCCCCCAACCGTTACTTCATTTTTTACGTTTCATCGTGCACCATAGTCGCCTCCCCCACATTATCGCTAGATCTGCTTCAAACAGTCTCAAGATTTGATCCCTAAGTCTCTCCTTCGCCGTCTTTGTTGTTTCCCAGTGCACTTGTGGCACTCTAGGCTTCTTCGGTGCATAGGTCAGTGCAGTGTTCGGAAACTGAGCAGTGTACCTCGGCAGTAGATGCTATTGTGGCCATCTACATCTAAAAGTGAAGCAATAGGATGTGCAACAAGTGTGATTAAAACTATGCACCTTAACCTGCTCTAGATCCAAGCCACAGCATGGTGCACTTTCGGAACATCCCCAATTCTGCCTCCTGGGGGATAGAGGCAGATATACATTTTGGGGCTTTAGGCCACATACCAGGGTAGGACACCCCACCCCTTAAAAAAGAATCCCTGGCATCTGGTGGGTTTTCTGCCCCTGCACCCCAGCGGCGGGCAGATTGGGCATAAACAGCTAGTCTGCTCTCCCCATCCACTGGGGAGCAGAAAGCCCGTGAGGCCCTTTAGTGATGGGGGTAAGTCCTGTTACTGGGTGAGCCATGGCATCCCCTCATATATATTTTTAATGAAATCCTTGGTGTCTAGTGGGTTTTCTGTCCCACCCTAGGAGATACATGGAAGTAAAAGCCTCATCTGTCCTCAGGGCGGGGAGACAGACAAACTCCCATGCCCTGGTAAGGGGTGGGAATTAGTTTGCAATGCCTGGGTGAACATAATCACCCCTTTTTTAAATTTTTTTGAATTTTCTCTGGTGTTCAGTTGGGGTTTTAGCTCCCCAATATGTGGCTTGTAGGCAGCAGGGTTAGAAAAACTGCTGGGTCTGATTGGGGGATGGGGTATGGCTCAATGGTTGTGTGAGTGGTCCTGATCCTAACCATTCTTTTCCCTTTTTTTCTTAAAAAAATCCTTATATTTGATGTGCTTAAGGCTTTTGCACAGCAGAATGGAGCAAAGCCCTAATCTGCCCCTCTAAAGAGGGCAGAAAAAACACTGGGACTTTTATGGAGTGAGGGGACAACTCAATGTATTGACAGCCCACCCCTCCTTTAAATAGAAAAAAAACTTTCCCTGGTGTCTGGCAGAATTTTTTCCCCTCTGTAGGAGGCAGATTAGGGTGTAACTCTCCCAGTCTGCCCCTCTGGAGGCCACAAAGACTGTGGGGCCAGATATCGGATGTGGACACGCACCGATGCCTGAAAGTGCTGTCCCAACCCATCTTTTTCTATTAAAAATGTGTTCCAGGTGTCTAGTGGGCTATCTGACCCTCCATCCCAAGAGGGCAGAAAGACTGCTTGGCCCATTAAGAGGTTTGTCCATGCCCCAAGGCCTGGGCAGGCTGCCCCACCCCTTTTTGACAATGAATTTCTATGGTGCTAGTGAGTGATCTGCCCTCTTGAAGGCCAGATTGGGGTAAATTCCCAATTTTGCTGTTTTTGTGCGAAATACAGGGACATGGCCATTGGGTTTGCTTTCCCCTAATAAAATCACTGGTGCCTAGGGTGCTTTTTGCCCCCAAGGGAAGTCAGATTGAGGGTAAACCTCAGCAATCTGCCCCCCAAGCATTCCATGACCAATGCCAGGATGGGTGCCCCAGCCCTTTTTTGTTTTAAAATTGTTCCCTGGCATCAAGTGGCCTTTCTGCCCCCATCACCCCCCCCCATTCCCAGGGAGATCGATATTAGGGTAAACCCATCACTCGGCTCCCCCATGGATGGTAGAAGGACTGTATTTTTCCTTTGAGGTGGGACCGGCGGCAATACCCAGGGTACCACTATCCATCAGGGGAATTCCTGGTGTCCAGTAGGTGGATTTTTGTTTGAAGATCACTATCTGAGGGCAATCGAGCATAGATCCTCTGGGGAGTGATAGTGCCTAGGAGGGTCACTGTCCTGCGGTATGTTTCCCCGCACTGATTGATGCTCATATGCAGTTAGTCTCCCTGAGACCTGGTCAACTTGAAAGCAGGTCAGCAACATAAGTCACTGGCTGTTTCTCTTTCAGGTGTATGAAGTCAGTGTGCTATGCGAGCCAGCCATCTCCCCATTAAGTCTTCTGCTCCATTATCCATTTAATAACCAAATATCTATGATGTAGACAGGAGTCTCTGTGACAGATCTTCGGGCAGTAACCAAAAATGTAGTGTCAACTTGCAGAGCTTTGACAGAGCCGTAGGACAACAGAAAGACTCCACATAGCCCTTAATGTTTGTTGTGAGCAGAGCCATTAACAAAGAATCCCATAAGTGATGCTTCTGCTAAGTTTTCACCACTCCCCTACAATATTGAAGATCGCAGTTACTTCTTCATGAGAAATTAAAGTTGAAATAATATACAGGGACTATAATTATAAAGATCTTGCAGCCGCTTAGTGGTTCTATAGCCTTATAAAGGCATTTGGCCTTCAGGCTCATGCCTCTATGTGGCGATGGATGCACACCGTGAGTTATAATAGCCTCATAATGTACTATTAGGACTATCTAATCATATCTATACATTGTACAATATTGTAGTTATTTTCATTTATAAGATTTTTTTAATGTGTGCTGTGTACTGGTTTATGTACTGTATGAAATATATTAACAAATTATATGGTAAGCGATTGGAAATCCAGTATTTGAATGGAATTAGGAGAGGTTGGCAGAATTAGTACATTTTCACAATGATTAAAAGTGCCTCTGCCTCCTCAAGTATGATAGACCCCAAAGTAAATGTAAGAATGTAGGAGAAATGGCTCACATGAACGAAAGTAAATTATTCAAGTTGCGCCTGACTGAGTTTTACATGTAGAGCAACATATCGTTGTTTGCTGCCACATTGTTCTTCAAAATACCATGATTTCCTCATTAGAGAAGGAAGGCACCTTATGAAATGATTCTGTAGTGGTATTTTGCGCAGACTTGTTTTTCTTGTTCCAGAAAATATTTATTTTTGTGTGTGATAACCTTGGTGGTAAATGTCAGGATAATTCATATATGGCATTTTATTAGCGTTAAATTATTTCTTTCTCTGCTTGGTTTCCACCTGACATCTATTCTGCTTACACATTTTAGTTGCTTAAATATATTCATTAATTTTATTAGAACAGTTTCATATAGTGTAGTTCAGGCCCAAGGGCTTCAGAAAGCGGAACAGATTATATAGGAACTAACTATGATATAGAGAAAATAGACATCAAGATTTATGATATTACTCGTAATAACACAGAATGTAAAAGGCAGCCAACAAGAGCAATGTTATTTTTAGTTGTAACATAGTATCAAGGGAGCAACCACCAGGAGACGTGCTTTACAATTTTGACAAAATACCCAGAAAAGCATCCTTCAAGAAACATGTTATCAGTTATTGCACAGTGTTTAAGTGTTTAGAAAGTAGCAATCCAAATGTCATTATACGTTATAACAAAGTATCTAGAATATAATCAAGGCACAAGTTTTCAGTCATAAGATAGTGTCTTCCAGTCATCAAGATACATGTTTTCCCTTTTCCATTTAGACAAAATTGAAACCAAGCACTTGGCACACTATCTTTGGAAGTCAGCCCATTAACAGAGTGTCAAGAGGTAGCACACACTCAACACCACTATACAATGATTACATGGTGCCACTAATTGCCTTAATCTGCTCCTTTGGAAATTCATGTTACATATATGGCAACAACAAAAAACATTTGCATGGACTCAAAACTCCACTTTTTAGCAACATCTGCTCCATCACGGCCTCCACGAGATTCCGTTCTAGATGATAAGTGTCAGTATATGTTTATTGTGCAGTTAATTAAAACCTCTACAATCAATTCATCAACAACCAGTAATGTTTTTACAATAACAATATTCCAATAAAATCAAAATTTGTCTTTATCACATTTTATAAAACAACTCTTGTAAATGTAAATGTAAATGTAAATGTAAATGTAAATGTAAATGTAGTATACTTGTAAAGCGCACAGCTGCCCCAGCAACCGGGCGTCCCGGCGCTGTATAACTCTGGGGAACCCGTCCTGGCTTTCCCTGTGGGATGGTCCCTTGCTGGGAGTCCCCAAGGTGGAGCCAGGCATCCCCGGAATTGGTGGGGCCGATGTGGAGATTAGGCAAGCTAATGCCCAGAGTTGCCGAGTGGAACCCCTGATTAGAGTAAGCACCGAAGCGAGAATTATCGAGTCCGCTGACCAAGGTCCACGACCCTGCCGCGTCGGGAATTGAACCCTGGTCCCGGGCTGACTTCTGCTCTCAGGCCTGCTGCCTCTAACCAGTGAGCCACACTACTCCACCTCAACTCTTGTGATCTATTTCATATATTAAGCAGTTAAGTTCTTTGTCCTGTGCCAGAACTATTAGCATAACCAATACTGCATAATTTGTCTAGTTTAAGAGAATATCGCTTATATCTAATATACATAATGCATAATGTAGATATTTTACAATCTAGATAATATCCTTTGACAGTGCAGGTGCGGATCGAACAGGCATGCTACTGTAGCTGAAATATACATCGGTTAGATGGAATATCAAAGATAAAGTATGTTACAATCCATATATTAATCATAAGATATTAAAATTTACAATCAAGAGAAACGTACATTTGAAAGTGCAAGTGCAGCAATATAAAACAATTCAAAGGTTATAAAAAGTTCCGTATTGTTGTGTATAAACCAGTTTAAAAATAGAAGAAATAATTCACTTTTATCACTGGCAGGTCTCCGTGGCAGATCATTTTCTCCCAGCAACTTTTACAATTTTCGTATACCGACTGTACAGCATATGATCTGTAGCTTTTAAACCTTGAATTACCGCACGACTGCAGGCCCATATGCCAGGCTGAATTTGAAGGCACTTTCAGCAAACGTCTTCATTCGTGTAGGAAGGCTGGACATACGCATGTAACTTGTAAGATGTTCTCTTTCCCTAAATTGCATACCCTGCAAAACTCATTTTCAGTCGCATTTTTCAATAATTTCTTCTTAGTTTCCCCAGGCTGAAGGACAAAACGATAGTACATAAAATCTACTTTGAAAATATTTGACCAACCAGCCTCTAGATATGGTTGACATTTAAGAATTTTATTGTCATTAATAACTTACCAGGCATGTGATATATGAGATAGTGTATCTTTATCTTTGAGTAATGATAGTCTCTTTATAGTAACATTGACCAGTTTTTTAAAAGCATCTGGAGTTGGGGAATTGTCCCATGTTGTTTGAATGCCTAGATCTTTAATTGCTTGGTCAAAGTAGACGGGCAGGAGATGCTTTATCTGTTTGAAGTTCCTGGCAAAGAGATTAGCCTAGTTGATTCCCATGGGCGGACTTTATTCTATACCAAGTTTTTAAATAGTCCCCTCTCCTCGCACATCCAACAGCCGTATGGTGAAGTGGGGGTGAGGGGCCAGATATGTGTAGATGTATAGGCTTGTAGTGAATCTAAAATAGGGTTGGGAGTACCAGCGACAGCAATTTTTAATCAATAGGTCTCCTACCATAAGTAAAAACAAGAAATAAGGCGCTCGACTAAGTTTATGTCTTAGATTAAGCGTATTTATTGGTGACAGGTTAACATGTTTCTCGCTCAGCCTATTGATTAAAAATTGCTGTCGGCTGTTGGAAAAAGATCTCAGCTAAAGTGCCCATACTATAGGGTGCCCGTCGGGTATTGCACCGCCGACGAGGAACAGCCCAATGATGAAGCATGACACCCTACTCGGGGTGTGAGGGCATTATAATCCAATAATTGGATTTCCAACTTTGAACCATTCTGGTTGGGTTAGTTTAGTTTCCCTTCACTCTGACTCATACTCCTGAGGAACAGCATAACCTTTTTAGGTCTCGGCCTGCGTAGGCTACGCTTGCGCAGTCTCGCTAGCGAGACTTTAAGTTTTCCAGAGTGGGGCTTGAACCCGCCCCTCTTCTCCATTGGCTGGCTTCCTAAACGGAGGCCAGCCATTGGAGAAGAAGGGGCGTCTGTCCATTTAAGCCCCGTCTTTTTCGGATTCCGGGTTGTGTTTTTTAGGTTCTTTCTCTCCTCTTCCCATTGGCTGGAATTTTACATTCCAGCCAATGGGAAGAGGAGAGAAAGAAAATTAAGCCCCCCAGTCGGAAAATGACAGGGCTTTTCTGAGAGTAATTTCTGCTTGACCGCCACCAGAAGAAGTAGAGAAGCTGCCGGTGCGGGGCTCCCGTGGTTAAGGGAGAGCCCAGCAGACGCCCCTGGTGCAGCCCGATGGCGGGGGGGCTCGAGGCGCATTGTCGGTGCCTGCCACCACCGCGAGAGAAGCAAGGGAGAATGTTCGAGTCCTCTGCCCCAGCTGGTGAGTGCTCGCTTTTCTTGCCTCCGCCCCCTGTTTGTGATTGCTTTTCTTGCCTCTGCTCCCTGTTTGTGCTCGCTTTTCTTGCCTCTGCCCCCTGTTTATCTTCCTAATCCTCATCGCATCCTCTCGTCCCAACCCTCTTCTCACCTCCTCTCCTGGGCACTCCCATCCCGGCCGATGCGCTCCCTGGCTGCCGCCGCTGCTGCTAGGCTCTGTGTGGAGGGTTTGCATTTACCCTCCTTCTTCCTCCTCCTCCCCCCCTTCACGCCCGCACATCCTGGCCACATTCCATGGGCCCTGGGAGTCGCCCACGCCAGTTGGCCCCAGTACACCGCCCTCGCGCCGGCGCCATAGAGTTGGCGCCCACTGCGGGCAGAGCGGCCTCGTCGCGCACTGCTCTCTGGAATACGGGGTGTCTGTCTGGGACAGTTCTGGATTACCTGCTGCGACCCGAGAGTTGGTCCAGAGAGGTGAGGGGGCAGCGGGGCGTGGGTCTGGCCGAGTGGGGGTGCGCTGCAGGGGTAGAGGCCTTGGAGGAGGCTGGGGGTACTGCCACACCCCTGTGCCACGTGGGCAGCAGTTTATGCAGTGCATTCCGTGCATATTGAACCCTGCAGCTCCCACAGCCACGTCTCACACTCTGGGGCGGGTGCCGCTCGCCACGGGGGGCCCGTGGACACTACCCGGCACTAGGTGGGTTTGGGACCCTCCAGACCTCCGTCACCCATCCCACAGAGGGAACCAATGTCTCTGTCACCCCCGGGACCCCCTAGTCTCATGGCTGTGGGCAGAATCCTTCAAGGAAGAGAGGGCGGGGTGGGGGAAACTGACGGGGGTGCGGGGAAAGGGGGGGCAGGAGCCTGGGGGTGAGCAGATCTAGAGAAGCTGGGGTGGGGCAGGAGCTTGGAGTGTATAACTGCGTTTGGGTGGGTGGGGTATGAACTCAGGGTGTAGAACTGAAGGCTAAGGTGGGCGTGGAACTGAAGGTGGAGGTTAAGAAGAGGGGGACAGAAACCTGGGGGTAGGAAGATCTAGAGATCAGAAGCTGGGTTAGGACAGGAGCTTGGATGTATAACTGAGCCTGGGTGGGTGTGACAGAAGGCTGTTGGGCATGTAGAACTGAAGGCCACGGTGGGCGTAGAACTGAAGGTGGAGGCTAAGAGGGGGGGGAGACAGAAGCCTGGGGGTGAGCAGATCTGGAGAAGCTGGGGTAGGGTAGGAGCTTGGAGTGTATAACTGAGTCTGGGTGGATGGGGTATGAACCCAGAGTGTGGAACTGAAGGCTGATGTGGGCGTAGAACTGAAGGTAGGGGCTAGGAAGAAGGAGGGGGGGCAGGAGCCTGGGGGTGAGCAGATCTAGAAATGCTGGGGTGGGACAGGAGCTTGGAGTGTATAACTGAGTCTGGGTGGGTGGGGTATGAACTGAGAGTGTGGAGCTGAAGGCTGAGGTGGGCGTGGAACTGAAGGTGGAGGCTGGGGAGAGGGTGACAGAAGCCTGGAGGTGAGCAGATCTGGAGATCAGAAGCTGGGTTAAGACAGGAGCTTGGATGTATAACTGCTTCTGGGTGGGTGTGACTGAAAGCTGTGGTGCACGTGGAATTGAAAGTGCAGGCTGTGGTGCACGTAGAAGTGGAGGCTCGGGTGGGGGTAGAAGTGCATCAGCCAGAGGAACACTAGTGTTAAAAACGGAGAGCTGGGGTGGATGGGGCTGATGTGGGGTTAAGGGCAGAGCTGAAAATATGGATTTTTGGATCTGGTCAGAGTATGGCTGGGGCGGACAGTCAAGTATCCTCTTTTTTTGTAGTTGCACAGATTGAACGTATACTTAAAACATTATTAAAAGCAGACTACAGGATGCCACATAGAATATGGACAGATTGTGGGAATACTTTAAAATATGTTCATATTTTGTTTTGTTTTCTAAATATATGTTAAATGTGTTATAAGTATTTAGATATGTATTACTACTTGTGGACCGGTTTTGGCTTATAAGGGGCCTAATCAGTGAAACTCAGCTTGATAGCTTTACTGGTGTACACGGCGCGCTGAGGAAAACATAAAAGGTGATGTGTGGAATGCTTGAATTAAACTCCGCACTGGAAATTAATTGGGGCTGTATTCCGGTTCATAGTGTTGGCTTCTATCCCGCTCTATGCAGAGCCCAGTCTTGCTTCTGCTCCATTAGCAACAGTTCAGTCCAGAATCACTGGCTAAATTCCCTCTATAATGGAAAGCAACACACTCCAGAAGGGGTTTGACCTAATTCTGGCCTCAAGGATGAGGGGCAACTTCTATATATCTAGATCTCTGTGTGTGTGTGTGGCTCTCTGTGTTTGGCTCTCTGTGTATGTGTGGCTCTCTGTGTGTGTGTGGCTCTGTGCGTGGCTCTCTGTGTGTGTGTGGGGGGCTCTGTGTGTGTGTGTGGGGCAGTGTGTGTGTGTGTGGGGGGGGCTCTGTGTGTGTGTGTTGGGCTCTCTGTGTGTGTGGAGGGGGCTATGTGTGTGTGGGGCTCTGTGTCTGCTAATACTCTCTACTACTCTCTAATGCTCACCTATTGCCATTGTAAACGACAATACCCATTATTTAGGATTTTTTTAAAAAATGAAAAAAATGCCATTTGCAATGCCAATAGCTATAACTTTAACAAAGACGAGACCATTGCATTGTAAATGCTTGTTCTGTAGACTTACTCTGGGGCACTTATTCTGGACCTTCCCTAAAAAAAGCCCCCTTGTCCCTTCTTTGTGTATTATCCCTCTTCCTAAAGCTAGTAAGCATGATTTCTTTACCAACTGCAGTTGCTTGAAATTCTTTTTGTCACAGATCATGCTGTGAGTGGAATAAATACGTGAGTGGCATACCAACGGACCAAGAGATGGAGATGACTGGTTAAAGGCTCCTATATGAAAGTATATTAAATACATAATTTCAGGAAAATCAAACAGTTTTGGCTAATATCAGGCCTACAAAGACAATACCACAAAAACACACGCACACATACTCACACACACCCCTACCCCCTACACACACTCAAATATCCCAAAATTATAAAACAACACCACACAGAACCCTACAAGACATTACAATAGAAATCAACCTGACATTTGTCACACCACAACATATTGCACAATCTAGCCCTCTTCTTCCTGCCACAGCATTCCTTCAACCCACCACAGTGATTCATCCAAAGCCACAACTTACTTCCTACCACCCACTAACCACACAGTTACCCCACCACTCTATAGACACGTAATCACATGCAGCAGTCACCATAACTCACTCAACATGATCTAAATACTAGCACGTCAACCCCAAAAACCAAACAAACAAACCACATGCCACTCAACACCTTACGCTTCACACACTAAATATATTTTCTAGCCCAAACAGCCAGTATGGACCTACTACCTCTCTCATCATCCCATCTCAAACAGCTGCTTAGAGCTCTGATTAGTACTGATAGAAAAGATATAGGACAACTACCAAGGAAATATCTCACACCATCAGTCACACATGCGTAAATTCCCACACATGCACCAACCCAGTGGCGTAGCAAGACCTTATGCTGCCCATGGTGCTGCCCGCTGCAGCATGTAAGTGTGGAGGGGGGTTGGCAAATCCTGTCCTTGCCGCCACACGATGGCCATTAGTAAGATCGGTCTCCAAGACTTGTGACGCCCCGGGCGGACCGCCCCCCCCCCCCACTTGCTACGACACTGCTCTAACCTCTCAAACATACTACATGCACACCCTCAACACCCACAATATTTGATTCATGGTTGCAGTGTAAGGGACATCAGTCTTAGTTTGGGTGGGTAGTGGGCATGGTGAATCGGGGCTCCTCAAGAATAAAGACTGGTGTATGAGAGCTCAAAGAAGTGGAAGCTCAAATGTCGAGATACACTGGGGGATATGTGCAATTAAGTGGCGGAGCATGTCGTTAACCTCCTTGGCTTAACGACGCGCTCCGCCACTTTGGAAACGCAAGGCTGCACCATATTTACAAGAATGTGGTGCAGCTTTGCATTTCCCCCGCAATGGCGCTAAGTTTAACATTTTAGCGCCAACACAGGCACCCTTACACCAGAGTGCAAGGGTGTGTGCGTGCATGGGAGGATTGTTTATGTGTAGGAAGGTGTCCCTTCCTGCACATAAACAATCCTAAAATGCAATTCTGTCATTTTTATGTGTGCTGCTTTATGCAGTACATATAAAAGTGGCAGAATTGCGTTTTTTTAAAGGTTTGTTTATGTACAAGAATGGACCCCTTTCTGTACATAAACAAACCATGGCCTTTTGCTTTTTCCATGTCTGCTGCACAAGGCAGCAGACATGGAAGAAGCAAAAACGAGGAGAAATAATGCATTTTTCCTCATTTCACCAACTCAAGACCATGGTTTCCCTGGTCTTAATTTTGGCACTGCCTCCAATGTATGCGACCCTTGTACATAGGGGCAGCGTCAAATACAATGGGTGTTACGGTGGAATGCCCACAGCAACACCCACTGCACACCCCTGTCATGCTAACCATAGCGTGAAAGGGTGCCTTGTACATAATCAATCAATCATATCATTTGTAAAGCGCACTACTCACCCGTGAGGGTCTCAAGGTGCTGGGGTGTGGAATGCTGATACTACTCAAAAAGCCAGGTCTTGAGGAGTTTTCTGAAGGTGAGCAGGTCTTGTGTCTGTCATAGGTGGATGGAGAGGGTGTTCCAGGTCTTGGAGGCGAGGTGGGAGAACGATCTGCTGCCGGAGGTTGTTCTTCGGAAGCGGGGGACTGTGCCGAGGGCGAGGTCGGCGGAGCGGAGCTGACGGGTGGGGGTGTAGAAGCTGAGTCGTCTATTGAGGTACATTGGTCCGGTGTTGTGGAATGCCTTGTGTGCGTGGGTGAGGAGCTTGAAGGTTATCCTCTTGTTGACCATGAGCCAGTTCAGGTCTCTCAGGTGGGGTGTGATGTGGCTGCGGTGAGGAATGTCGAGGATCAGGTGTGCAGAGGAATTCTGGAAGCATTGGAGTCGTCTCAGGAGTTTGGCCAAGGCTCCTGCATAGAGGGCGTTTCCGTAGTCCAACCTGCTGCTGATGGGGGCCTGGGTGACCGTTCTTCTCGTTTCAGTGGGGATCCACTTGTAGATCATGCGGAGCATGCGGAGGGTGTTGAAGCAGGAGGAGGAGACAGCGTTGACCGGTTTAGTCATGGAGAGGGTGGAGTCGAGGATGACCCCTAGGTTGCGTGCGTGGTCGGTGGGTGTTGGAGCAGTTCCCAGTGCGGTCGGCCACCAGGAGTCGTCCCAGGCCGAAGGGGTGGATCCGAGGATGAGGACCTCCATCTTGTCCAAGTTCAGCTTCAGTTGGCTGTTCCTCATCCATTCAGCGACGGCCTTCATTCCTACGTGAAGGTTGGTTTTGGCGGTGTGGGGGTCCTTGGTGAGGGAGGGGATCAGCTGGGTGTCATCGGCGTAGGAGATGATGTTGAGGTCATGCCGACGGGCGACGTGGGCAAGCGTGGGTGCCATGTAGATGTTAAACAGAGTTGGGCTGAGGGATGAGCCCTGGGGTATGCCGCAGATGATCTCGGTGGCTTCGGAGCGGAAGGGGAGAAAGCGGACGCTCTGTGTTCTGCCGGAGAGGAAGGAGGTGGTCCAGTCAGGGCCTTCTCTTGGATCCTGGCGTTGTGTAGGCGTGTTCGTAGTGTGTGGTGGCAGACCGCGTCGAAGGCGGCTGACATGTCCAGGAGGATGAGGGCCGCCATTTCTCCGTTGTTCAGCAGGGACTTGATGCCATCGGTGGCGGCGATGAGGGCAGTCTCTGTGCTGTGGTTGCTGCAGAACCCAGATTGGGAAGGGTCCAGGATGTTGTTCTCCTCAAGGTAGCGGGTCAGTTGTTCGTGGACGGTCTTCTCGATGACCTTTGTCGGGAACGGGAGCAGGGAGATGGGCCGGAAGTTCTTGAGGTCCTTGGGGTCTGCTTGGTTTTCGCGAGTAAGGCGTTGATCTCGGCATGCTTCCAGCTCTCTGGGAAGGTTCCTGTCTCGAAGGAGGTGTAGATGACTTTCTGGAGATGGGGTGCGATGGATGTGCTGGCTTTGTTGAAGATGTGGTGTGAGCATGGGTCTGACGGAGATCCGGAGTGGATGATGGTCATGATCTTGATGGTGTCCAGGAGAGGAGGCAGTTGGTGCGGATGGTGGTCGTGGGGGCGGAAGTCACAGTGGTTGTCAGGGCAGTCGTGGCGTTGAAGCTGTCGTGGATGTCTGCGATCTCGCGGTGGAAGAAGGTGGCAAGCGAGTCGCACAGGTCTTGCGAGGGTGGGATGTCGGTGTTGGAGCTGGGGTTGGAGAGTTCCTTCACAATGTTGAAGAGCTCTTTCCTGTTGTGCACGTTGTTGTCTAGGCAATCTTTGTAGGAGGCCCTTTTGGCTCATCTGATGAGGTGATGGTGACTACGGGTGGCGTTCTTGTGGTCTGCGTGGCTGTCCGGTGTTCATTCATGGAGCCAGATCTTCTCCAGCTTTCAGCAGGTTTGCTTGGAGGCCCGGAGGTCTTCCGTGAACCAGCTACCTTTCTTGTTGGTGTGACTGTTGGAGGGTTTCTTGATTGGGCGAGGGTGTTATCTCAGTCGTTGATCCACTGCCTGAGGTTGTGGGCAGCGGTGGTGGGGTTGGCAGGTGGGCTCTGGGCGAAGGTGTTGGTTAGCTGGTCTTCGGTGACTTTGCTCCAGCAGCGGCGAGACATCTGTTGGGTGCGGTGGTGTGTGGTGGGTTTCTTGAAGGTGAAGTTGATGCAGCGATGGCCGGTCCAGTGGAGTTCGGTGGTGTGGTTGAAGGAGACATGGGGGCTTGCGGAGAACATGGAGTCAAGCCTGTGAACGGCGGTGTGGGTGGGTGTTGTGATGAGTTGTCTGAGTCCAAGGTTGGCTAGGTTGTCGATCAGGGTGGTGGAGTTGGTGTTGTCGTTGTTCTCAAGGTGGAAGTTCAGGTCCCCGAGGAGGATGTAGTCCGTGGAGGCGAGGGCGTGTGTGCTGACAGAGTCGGTGATGGAGTCGCTGAACTGTGGTCGGGGTCCAGGGGGTCTGTAGATGAGGGTTCCTCTGAGGGTGGTGTTGGGGTCAGTGTGGATCTGGAAGTGCAGGTGTTCGGCGGTGCTGAGGGTGTCGTCATAAGGCAAGGACCCTATTGCTAAGGGAAATTCACAAAAAGTGACGTTCCTGTGGCGTTAGGGGCTTGTACCTTCGCCCAACTATGTTTCCGTTGCTACATAACAGGGGAAGAAGGACTCTAAAGGAATTGCAGGGTCCTAGTTAGGTGTGGAAGACCTTGTGTAAATAAGGTGTTATAGAAAATAGATCCATCTGCACATGAGAGCTCAAGCCCATGCACAGGCTTATATTACAGAGGGTTACTCTTGTATCGTGACTGTTATACAATGTTATGCAGCTGACGAAATGTTGAAAATTGAAGTAGAAATTCATTTCAGTGAAGATGATCATGGTGTGGTCAGAAAATGCAATTTCTTTTAGAAGGAATAGAGGAGAAGAGGTATAGACTGAGAAGAAGGCTGCTGCAGCATCTGGAAACCAATGCATTAAATATGGCCTTGAAAAAGTGGAAGGCGAGGTAGAGGCAGATTTTATATATGGTGAGTAAGTTAAATATGATGCAGAGACCAATAATAAGAGAATAGAGCATAATGTTAACTTGCAGAACGTTCAATTCTTGTTTGCAGGACCATAAGATATGGAGCATGTAGAAACTTGGGAAGGAGGTCAGATATGGAAGGGTTTTTGTACAGTTAATGATGTGACAGATATGATTGTAAACTTTTTTTTTTAGTTATATATAGAGCGAACTAGACCCGAAGTTATCAGAGCGCTTTACATGAGCATCAATTGCTTTACATACGACACATTCATTTTTTGTTAGGCACTAGGAGATAAAGTAAGTTACACAGAATCACAGGATGTTGAAAGTCCCTCTCGAGACTCGAACCCGGTTCCCCAGCTTCGAGGTCTACCGCTCTAGCTGTGGGAATTCATGCATCAGTGAGCGACAGGGTGCAGCACACTTAATACTCTAGCCTCTAAGGATGCACAGATTCTCTTTCCTCACCACAGGTAGTTAATAGTAGGCATTTCGGAAGATGCCTCCTGTCTTTTTAATCAATTATACAGTGCTTTTGATTAAAGAACACCTGCCATAGGGAAAGTCAAACTCCCGTCCTTGGTATGGATGAATTTATCCAAATTAGGCACTGCAGGATGCATGTACCGGAAAGTGGCAAATGGCAG
Source organism: Lissotriton helveticus (assembly GCF_964261635.1). Lineage (NCBI taxonomy): Eukaryota > Metazoa > Chordata > Amphibia > Caudata > Salamandridae > Lissotriton > Lissotriton helveticus. Next base: position 922,790,282 of record NC_136067.1, on the reverse strand, counting down.
GATCTAATCAGATGACAGTTGCTTATTAAATTGTGTTCTATGAGCATGTAGAATGGTAGGGCCGAATTCGACCAAGAACCCTTCAGTATTTGCCCGGCGTTAGCCGCCTTTCATACCATTCGAGATTACCAAACAAAGAGGCAGGCGCTGGAGACAGAAGGCAGGAAACAGGAGTTTATTCCGACGGAGCAGAACACGTCAAATCAGACAACAGGGTATCTTCTCGAGGTGCTCTAAACGCATCCTTGAGGCCTGGCCTCTTATACACAGGTTTATTGCTTTATTACATAACACACATTCTTGTTAATACTTTGATGTACGGAAAGGCATCCTCGGAATCTCCGCTCCAAACCCGTTCCCACACATATTTACAGTAAAAGTCCCCACCCCGATCTCAGTAGGTGATGACTATCGCGCAGCTGGATATCCCGCCGGCTCCCGGAATGTGTGCGGCTGATCGGATCTCATGGGGTGGGGGCTTTTATCAGTCATAGATTCTTTGAAGAGGGACATCTTCCTACTGTAAGGGGCAATAAACTGTATCCGCAGGGCTAGGTGATGGCCTGGGATCGGGCGGGACAATCGGGCACAGAGGAAGGGGGTTCATCAAAGGATGCGTGATCATTAAAGGGACGGAGGGAGGTGTTAGTCGGGTACGGGATGTGGCTCCGAGGCAGGGCCGCGCTGAAGGGGTGGTTTATGGCCCAAGCATGTGAGAACGTGGGCTGTCAGCGCGCGGGGGATGCTGGCGGGGTCAGAGAGGGAGAGAGAGAGACGCGCTGGCTATCGGCAGTGGGCAGAGAGGCCATGGCGTTCAAAATGGCTGCTACTTACGCGCACATTTGAGCTAAAAGGGGACAAGATGGCGCCGATAATGTTTACGTCGCAATCTAGATTTTAACAGTCCTCCCTTTTCAACATATCTAGCCAGCTTGTCAATTTATGTCTATCCCCATCATATTACGGATTTCTACATCATACAAAGCTTTCATGCGTTCAGCTTCAAAGTTCGGAGTCTTAGGGCAAACACAGTTAGCAAATAGTGAACACAGAGGTGGCAAGCATTGAATACCCAGGCAGAGTCCGCATATTACGACGATTGGTATCAGTACAATCATGAGCAACCTCCATCCCCAGTCCTTTACAGTACTCCAGAACCAACTCCCGAGCGACCATCCTTCTTGTTCCTGATGAACTTCTGAGGAGAGTCTGTGGAGGTGTTCGATGGCCTTGTAAACGGAGGGTGAATTGTCTGGTATGTAGGTACAACAGCTGGACCTGATGATACGACATGCTCCTCCACGGTCCGCCAGAACCACATCCAGAACAAGGCGGTTTTGAAGAGCCACCAGACGGACCGCCTGAAGCTCGGCTGTATTGTTTGTGAGGATACCAGCTGTAATGTTCATCGTTGTCTCGACTGCCTGGGATAAATGTCGAATGGCACGACTGTTCGCCATCGGACCCCAAAGTGGAACAAGTCCTTTCATTGCATCCAAGAATTGTGCTCCAGTGGAGTCGGCCTGCTCGATGTCCTTTGCTCGTCTCTGTCGGTGATGGTTTGCCGGAGCCACATAGGTTGGAGGAAGGATGAAGGCTATCTAGCAGGTACCTCCCCAGCCCTTTGGGAGCCAGGTGTAGGCTTTTGTACCACAGACGAAGTACATGTTTGGAGAGGTGACAAAAGAGGGTGGGTCGGTTGAGTACAAAGTTCTGGTGATGCGGCAAGTGCTGTGGCCCACCATTTGTGTCCCATGGCCTGTGATGCATACGAGGCCCGAGACATTGACGACAGATAGGGCCACAGTCTGGGTGGCAGCTGTTCGTTTCCGGAGGTAGGAGAAGGTGGGTCTGGCTGGATTGTTGAATATTTGCATCTCCACCATTTCTTTAGCGGGGATGTCCATGTGAACAGACGCATTGGAGGATAGAGGGCAAAAAGGAGCAGCAGCTCTCCCGGTTTTGTTCAGTCAGACTCCATGATAAAAGTGTGACATAGTTTCGCTGGAAGTGGCACTGTCTCTGTAGCTCTCTTGCAAGAGGATCAGCCAGGCAAGGCAGGAGCCATGAACAGAGAAAGGTGAAGGGATGAAGGGGATGCAATGTCCGGTGGCATGTGGTATCAACCCACAGATCCAGCAATTCGTGGCATTTGCAGCAAGGTTGTGTTGGTGCAGCAACTGTACGAAGGAGTTGTTCCAGAACTCCTTACGCCTTTCTTGGATTTGAGGTGAAAGAGAGACCAGGTAGTGTTCTTTCATGGTGGTAGGCTGTGCAGTCGTTAGAAATGTCTTATGAGCCGGTGCGTTCTCTTCCACGATCCAGAAGGTAGTCATGAGGAGGAGGCAAAAGAGAAGAGTGATAAGAAGAGCAATAGTCTTTGAGCTGTGCAAACTGTCAGTTTTCGGGTTCCTGTAGCGGGTCTTCGGATGTCCGGTTGCTTCCATCATCTTCGTATCGGGCGCTTCCATCATCTTCAAGGTGCTCGGTAGTGGGCAGAACCACAGACTTCGTTTGGTTTCTCTCCTGGCAGCCTTTGTAGTGTTAGGCCGCCGCTCTGAGAATGATAACTTAGTCAGTGGTCTACTTAACCGAAGCTCCCTCCTTTCGTCGCAGGTTATACCCTTCTCTGGATGGCACAGTGGGATCAGGGAATTTCGCCAATTTGAGTGTCTCTGTTTCAGGGTAGCAGCTCAGGGATGGTCGGTCTTTGTTCAGGAGCTCTTCCTGGGTGCTCACGTCTTCGGTCGACGTCAGGGCCGGAGAGATTTTCTTGCAATGATGTGCATGCAGCCAATTTCGCTTCCCCTCCACTCGAAGAGCTGTTCGGGTGGTGATCAAGACTTGCCAGGGGCCCGTCCAGCGGGGTTCCAGACTCTTCTCCCGCTGGAAGTTCCGAATCAGGACGAAATCTCCAGGCTGGATGGTATGTCCGGGGCCCCTGGAAGCATCGGGGATGGCCTGCAGCACCTGATGATGAATAACAGACAGTGTTTTAGTTAGGTTATACAGGTAGTCAGACATTAGGACGTCCGGGACGTCGTGAATAGATGTCGGTTTGGGTGCGGACCAGATACTCATGGGCCGGCCGAAAACGACCTCGTAAGGGGTCAAGTGGTGTTTGGTGGGGGTGGAACGCATTGACAGCAATGCTAGGGGGAGAGCGTCTGGCCATTTTAGTCCTGTGGTAGCCACTATTTTCGCCAGTTTTAGTTTCAATGTGGCATTGTGCCGCTCGACCAGTCCAGCAGATTGGGGGTGGAAAACTGCGTGGAATTTCTGTCGTACCCCCAGTCCTTTCAGGATGAGCTGGATAACCTCGGCTACAAAATGGGGGCCATCGTCACTCCATAAAATACGGCAAAGGCCGTAGCGAGGGAAGAATTCTTTCAGTAGTACTTTTGCAGTGGCAATAGCAGTGTTGTCACGCGTCGGGTAGGCTTCCACCCATTTGCTAAAAGCGCACACAACAACAAGTACATACTTCAGTCCTTGACATCTCTCTAACTGGATATAGTCCATCTGTAGGACTTCAAACGGATGGTTGGGGACCCCAAACCCTCCCCGGGGTACGACAGTTCCTTTCCCAGGGTTGTGTTGCAGGCAGACTAGACATTGTTGGACTAATCGTTTGGCTGAGTCTGTAATTCTATCGTTATGCCAAACTAGGGAGACAAGTTTGGCCATAGGGGCAGATCCTATGTGTGCAGGGGAATGGGCCATCGTCAGTATGGAGATCAGGTACGAGTTGGGTAGCAACCATTTGTTCGTGTCTTTTGTCCGCCAGCAGCCTTCATCATCCTTTAATCCCACCCGTGCCCATTCAGTCAATTCTTGTGGTGAGCTGGCCATTTGGATGTCCCTAATAGTTTCCCTAGCGTCCGTCCATTTTTCTGCTTGTGACCTAGTCACGTACATGCGAGTCGTCGTCCTGTTCTCAGCTGTGGTTCGGGCAGTGATGTCGGCCAGTGCATTTCCCTGTCCAATGATGTCTGTCACCTTTTTGTGTGCTTGGCATTTGATTACGGCAAGTTGTTTGGGGAGGAGAACCGCTTCAGTCAGAGCGGAGACTAGATCTCCGTGCAGGATGGGCATGCCATGAGATGTCAGAAATCCCCTTTCCTTCCATAGAGCCCAAAATGATGAACCACCCCGAAGGCATACTGGCTGTCCGTGTAAATGTTTGCTGTCGTCCCCTTTGCTAGGATACATGCTCGTGTGAGGGCAATCAGTTCTGCCGCCTGGGCGGATCGTTGCGTGATGCGGGCGGTTTCAACTACAGTTCGGGCTGTGGTAACTGCATAGGCAGCTGAGGTGGTGCCGTCGGGGAGTTTAATGCAAGAGCCGTCTACCCATAGCTCTCCGTCAGAGTTTGGGAAGGCAGTGTCTCGGAGGTCAACTCTATTCCTAGTCTGTTCGTCCGTGAGGGTCACACAGTCATGTATTGGGGGCACATCGGGATCGTTTTCAGGCAAAGGCAGCAAGGTGGCTGGGTTCAGTGTGGTGCATCGTTTCAGCGTGATGTGAGGTGCGAGCAGTGTCAGTTCGTACCCAGTCAGTCGCGCGCTGGTCAGGTGTTGTGTCTTGGTCTGGTTTAGGAGGGTGTCAACAGCATGAGGCACTAGTACCGTGAGGGAATTCGAGAGTACGATTCCCTCACTTTGTCGGATAGAGACAGCAGCAGCAGCTACTGCTCAAAGGCAGGCAGGCAGGCAAAGCTCTTGCTACAGGGTCAAGAGTGGCAGAGAAATAGGCACATGGTCGTTGTTTGGGGCCAATGGACTAAGTCAGGACAGACAAAGCGCATCCCTCCCTTTCGTGAGTGTAGAGAGAGAAGGGCTTTGTATAATCAGGGGTTCCTAGGACGGGCGCTGAACAAAGGGCGTCTCGTAGTTCCTTGAAGGAGGATTGACATTCAGGGGTCCAAGGGAGCGGGAAGGGGACATCTTTAGCCAGTAGGGAAAGTAGTGGTTTCACAATGAGGCTGAAATTTGGCAACCATTGTCTGCAGAAGGAGGTGAGGCCTACCAAAGAGCGGACTTGCTTCGGGGTTTTAGGGATAGGGGTCTCTAGAATAGCCTGTATTCGATCGGGTGTGAGCTTTCTCCCGTCTTTGGACAAGAGGTGGCCTAGGTAAGTGACTTGAGGTTGGCAGAATTGCAACTTCTTCTTGGAGACCTTGTGGCCATTTTCCGCGAGGAAGTGCAGGAGTTGGATGGTGGCTGTGACTGCAAATGGAGTGGTGTCGCGCCGCCAAAAGGATATCATCGACGTACTGTATCAACACCACTCCATCCGGCAATTGGACTGCATCCAGCTGTCTCTTGAGGGCCTGGCTGTAGATGCTTGGACTTTCAGTGTAGCCCTGGGGTGCTCTGCAAAATCTGTATGAGCGGGATTTTAAAGTGAAGCCGAAAAGGTAGCGGCTGTCCGAGTGAATGGGGATGGAGAAGAATGCGTTCTTGAGGTCGATTACCGTGAAGGTGGTGGCAGTGGAAGGAATCAGGGTCAGAATGGTGGTGATGTCTGAGACTACAGGGTACTGGGGTACAACCACTTTGTTTACTTCTCGTAGGTCGATGATGAAGCGGTACGCTTTTTTATCTCCCTCACCCTGCTTCTTCACAATGGGTAGGATAGGGCTGTTGCAAACATTGCTAACTACTTCTTCTACCACTCCTGCATCTACCAGGGACTGGATGATTTTTACCAACGCCTTCTCGCCTTCGGGCGATATCCGATACTGCGGGAGTTTGGGGAGTACTGCATCCTGTCGAACAGTTATGTGTACAGGGTCTATCATCATGCGTCCTACGTCCGAGTCAGTCTTTGCCCATAGGTACAGAGGTAGGGTGTCGAGTAAGGACAAGTCAGTGTCAGTGATAGAAAACATGCGTTGTGTGCGACAAGATCTGAGCAGTGTTGGGTTGTCGTACAGAATGACTCGAACTCCGTCTTGTGAACACCTAATAGTAGCTCGAAAATGTTTCAATAAGTCAAGTCATAATGGCGTCGGGGGTGTTGGAGGAGAGCAAAAACGTTGTGTCAGTGGTGTTATTGTCCAAGTTAAAAGAGATCGGTGTGGACAAGGGATTAGTGGAGGGCGTTCCATCAAAACCTATTGATGTCACATGTGAGCCAGACAAGGGTGCCCTGGGAATCAATCGTTTAGACAACGCACTACGTGTTGCACCAGTATCTACCAGAAATGGAGACTTCGTACCTAGGACCTTAGCGGTGACATAAGGGCCTTGCTGGTCAACATAGAGCTCGACTGGATCCCTTCCTTGCCCTTGGCAGTCCTATGCAAAGTCGTGGGCATTGTCGCAGTCAGACTGTTGGCACTGATTCTGTCGGGGACGGTCAAACGTGTTCGGTCTACCAGGTCTGTCATTGTTGGTGTCACTTGTGTGCCCTCGTCCCTGTCCTCTATTTCTCGGCTCGCCCGCTACGTCTCTCGTGTCTTTATTTCTGAGTGCTTCTTGCAGAACTGGACATTGAGATTTCCAATGGCCAAATCCTTTGCAAAACGCACACTGGTTCTCATCGAGGTCTGTTCGTGGAGCGCCGGGTGCGGGTGTGCGGTCTTTAGGGGGTGGATTTCTAGGAGCATTCGACTGGTAGTTCCCTCTATACTGTTCCCTTCCTATAGTCACCCCTTGCAACTGAGCAATCATTACCCTCTCTTTCAAGTCCTTTTTCTTTTTCTCAGTCGCTTGATCGTTCTCGTTCTTTTGTCGCTCATAGTATTGAGCCATCTGAAGGATAGCTGCAGGCTTGGAGGCCGCCCAACTACTCTCGCTAGTCTGTAGTTTCTGCGAGACTTCTGGTGTCAGGCCTTTCACATAGTTCTGGACAAACAAGTGATGTCCGGTTGCAGTGGTCATGTCCTGGCTGCTGTAATCGGAGAACACTGTTTCAAACCGGGAGAAGTATTCTGATACGTCTTCCTGGGGTTTCTGGCGACAGGCCGTTACTACCGACCAGTCCACCTTCCTTTCTGGGACTAAGGTTTTTAATTTCTGCACGATCTTTTCTGGTAGGTCTAGAATGGATTTCATAGGTTTCTGTCCCGGCTCTCGCTGTTTGTCTACATCACCGAGTTGTATCCAGGTATGTCCGAACAGCTCAAGGTGGTCGACTTTCCGGATTTGCTTCCACACATCAGCTGGCAGACATAACCCGAAAAACAAATCGATATCCGCTAGGGTCATAATCGTTGAACCCAGAGCGGTGGCTAATTCTGTATAGAAGGCTGTGGGGTTCTTTCGCAGATCAGGCAAGGACTTTCGGAAAGTCAGGATGTCTTGCCGATCCCATGGTTGGTAAACCCAGTTGTAAACTACCCTCCCTCTCGCATCTTGGTGGTTAATATCGTCGTGTGTTCCCTGTCCTCGTGGGGGAACCCAATAGGGAGCGGCCTCCTTTATGGGCATCATAGTGTCAATTTTTTCTACTCTGGCTTCAGTCACTGCAGGAGTCGTGGTGTTGGTCTCTGGTTTCAGTTCCGTGAGGTGGCGGAAAACTTCAAGCGTACGCGTGAAGAGGTTCGCCACATCACACTCGCCTCCATCTCCGACATCAATTTTCCTATACAGAGTCGTTAGGTTTTCAGGGCCTTTTCCTTGGTATCGGTCCTCGTAGGCATTAAGGGTGTGGTAACAAAGGCGAACGACAAAGTGTCGTCTGTGGCTATTGGCATATGTATTGTACATATCCGTTATATAATCCTCACTTTCCTTTCGCACCACCAGTGTCTTTACAATCTTATCGATCCCAGCTCGTTCGTCCTTACTTAATCTATTCGATCTCGCTGGGTCTTTCCTCCCCGCTTCGGGATCACCTGAAGTTGCTGCTTGTGCTGCGCTGAGTGCAAGGGATTCGGTCGGCGCAGAGGCCGTGAGGACCGAGGCTCCGGCACTACTCTCGCCTGTCGTTGGGGGTTGCGGGTGCAGTGCTAAGGGTTGGGAAGGGGCATATGGAGGGGGCATGTAGATGATCGGGGGACCTAGTAGTAAATCATCATTCGTTCGCTGTTTCGAAGGTAGCTCGGGGTAAAGTGTAAAGGGTGTCCTGACGGGACACTGGCCTGATGATTCGGAATCTTGTTTTAGCTTGGTTTCCTCTCTTTCTTTAATTTCTTCCTTTAATTTGTTAGCGGCCAGGTGACCTGCCTTGCGTAATTCCTTTTCTAACCTGACCTCATTTCTCTTCTTTCGCTGTTCTGTTTCTTTGCGCCAAATGCCGAAGCTATCGAGCATAGTGGGTGTTGTCTTATTGTTATAAAGGGCTGTTTCCAGCGCGTTTATTTTGTCGTTATCAAAGGATCCTATCAGTGGCCACTGACTTCCCCGATCCTTTCTCGTGTATTTATGCCACAGCTTACTATAAGCCACGGTGACTAGTCCATATTTAGTAAACATGTCCTTATTAGGGGTGCCCTCCAGTGGAGCCGGATGGTTCACCTCTAATAAGCGGTCCGGGCTGAACCAACTACCAACAAATGGGGCAAAAATAGGCATGACGGGTTACAAAGGGGACAAAAGTCTGCACTACCTATCCTTCACTATTCACAAGGACTAAACAGAGTATTGCGACTCTGTGCTTATTTGTAAATAGAGAATAACCCAAAGAGAACCAATTCCAAACGATCAATGTTCGGACAAACAATCAATCAAATGAGGGATAAAAATAGGCACGACGTATTACAACGAGGGCAAAAGCCTGCGTTACCTATCCTTCACTATTCACAAGGACTAAACAGAGTATTGCGACTCTGTGCTTATTTGTAAATAGAGAATGATCCAAAGAGAACCAATTCCAAAACAGTAAATGCTTGGATAACAATCAATCAAATGGAGAGGGAAGTAGACACTACGGATTACAAAGGGGGCAAAGGCCTGCGTTACCTACCCTTCACTATCTGCAAAGACTAAACAGAGTATGGCGACTCTGTGCTTGTTTGAAAATAGAGAATCTCTCAGAAACAATCAAATGAGTAATACTAGTATTTTCAAACAATCAAACAATCAATTCGCATTTCGTCGTGTTACACGACCTTACCCGGACCGCATGGACAGTTTCTCATCTTCCGCTTCCAGCGCCTGATCGTCCTCTGTTCTCCGTAATTGCTGTGGCACTCCTGATGGTTCCCAGTCAGGACCGTAGATCACTCGAGAGAGGTCTGCTCGGAACCGGTGAAGTTCGGATGATCGGCTGCCAGACGAGGGTCTATCGGGCAGGAGCTCTTCCCGATCGTTGCAGTCGTTCACTCTGTTGTTGGGACCTCTCCCACTGGATCCACGCGTCGCTGATGGGCCCCACGTTTGGGACGCCAATTGTAGAATGGTAGGGCCGAATTCGACCAAGAACCCTTCAGTATTTGCCCGGCGTTAGCCGCCTCTCATACCATTCGAGATTACCAAACAAAGAGGCAGGCGCTGGAGACAGAAGGCAGGAAACAGGAGTTTATTCCGACGGAGCAGAAAACGTCAAATCAGACAACAGGGTATCTTCTCGAGGTGCTCTAAACGCATCCTTGAGGCCTGGCCTCTTATACACAGGTTTATTGCTTTATTACATAAAACACATTCTTGTTAATACTTTGATGTACGGAAAGGCATCCTCGGAATCTCCGCTCCAAACCCGTTCCCACACATATTTACAGTAAAAGTCCCCACCCCGATCTCAGTAGGTGATGACTATCGCGCAGCTGGATATTCCACCGGCTCCCGGAATGTGTGCGGCTGATCGGATCTCATGGGGTGGGGGCTTTTATCAGTCATAGATTCTTTGAAGAGGGACAGCTTCCTACTGTAAGGGGCAATAAACTGTATCCGCAGGGCTAGGTGATGGCCTGGGATCGGGCGGGACAATCGGGCACAGAGGAAGGGGGTTCATCAAAGGATGCGTGATCATTCAAGGGACGGAGGGAGGTGTTAGTCGGGTACGGGATGTGGCTCCGAGGCAGGGCCGCGCTGAAGGGGTGGTTTATGCCCCAAGCATGTGAGAACGTGGGCTGTCAGCGCGCGGGGGATGCTGGCGGGGTCAGAGAGGGAGAGAGAGAGACGCGCTGGCTATCGGCAGTGGGCAGAGAGGCCATGGCGTTCAAAATGGCTGCTACTTACGCGCACATTTGAGCTAAAAGGGGACAAGATGGCGCCGATAATGTTTACGTCGCAATCTAGATTTTAACAAGCATCGATAGGTAATATATATATTTTTCAATGTGAAGAGCAACAGGAATGGCCAACAAGAAGTGACATGGGTGCAAATGTTGTTGGTGCGTTTTTAGCCTTTGGGAAAGGCTGTATTTAAAAAAAAAAACACACAACGTTATCTTGTCTGAAAAAACTAATAAAAAGGATGTATATTTCATTATAAAAAATTAGTGTATTTGATTTATAGGATTGTGGCAAAATAAAATATAGCTATCTTATACAACGATTGTGCACACGTGCAGTTAGTTGTGTACACATGTTTCTATTAACACATATTAAAAATTATATTTTGCGTAACAGTATGATCATGCACTGGGTACTCTACAGAGATAAAATATGTGCAACCATGCAAAAAGAGTGCTGCCTACAATCATAGTTCTCATCAGTAATTAAAGTGTATGGAGACATTTATCAACGATTGAGCAGCACACTTTTCCCCAATATGTAATTGTGTTAGATCAGCCTACTGACATCTAGGTGTGACCTGCAGGTCATAAGTTCGAATTCCAAGAAGGTCAACTTGACCTCCTAGAGTGTTGATATATTGAGTTCCATTATAGTGGGCAAAAATGAACCTCAATTTTTAAAACGTTTTTTTAAAAGGTAAAAACTGGGATGCAGGAATAAATAAAACACATTGTTAGTGTTATCATTTTTATTATTCAACACATATGGTTGAACTGAAATTGAAAATTTCAAGAGTTTGAGGTATTGGTTGAAGGTGGGTGAGGAGTAGCCGACTTAAGCAATAACCACAACACTTGTCAGGGTATTAGTTGAAGGTGGGTGAGGAGTAGCCGACTTAAGCAATAACTACAACACTTGTCAGGGTGAACAAGTAAAAGTCACTAAATTAACCTGAGCACAACTGCCCGGTAGCTGTGGCACAGATCATTTTGACTTAACTTAGAGGCAATGTGCAAAGTATTTATGCATTACACAAAAAACTGTAATACATTCAAAACACAACACAAGAAAAATTCCAAACTAAATTAAAAATAGAGGAAACTTTAAATAATATAATGACTCAAAACCTATAAAAATCCAGTCGCGAAAACTAGAGTTCTGAATTTTAAAACTTTAAATGTAAAAATAGCAACAAATAGCGTTACGAGGCATCTGTGGTCTTTTGGTTGCATTTGAAAGGTACATAGGTGCTATTTAAGGCAAATCGTGATGAAGCGTGGATCAGATACACAAATCAAGTTTGACCTGGTCAGAAACTTTACCTTCGGACTAAGTATCAGAAATGGACGTAAAAAAATCTTCAGTGGCACAAGACAGCAGGCTGTGGCTGAAGAGGGCTTCATGTCATCTGATAGCTGCTAGATGAGGTCTCGGTGAAGCCGTTGACGTTTGGCAGGAAAGCTCTGAGTGGGAGCCTTCACCCAGTGAAGGTTTCTACCTTCGGGCATAGTCACTTTTTTGGAGCTCGTTCTCTCCCAGCAGAGCAAGCCTGTGGGCTCTAGCTGAAGAGGGCTCCACGAGGCCTGAAACCTTTTCTATGAGGTCACGCTGAATCAGACTTGATGTGGAAATGCTCAAGTGGAAGCAACCCACATTTGCAGCCCAGCAGCAATGCACCTTCGTTGATCAGCTCACCAGGTTGATCCTGGTCATCTGGGGGCTCTTGCAGCCAGAAGGTTTCTAACTCCTATGTTTCAGGAAAAAGTAGGAAGAGTACGCTTTTATATCATCAAAAGGTCCTGGATTATAGGGTCAGCATTTGAAAGTCAAGACTCACCCCAGCATATGCCAGCAGCAGGATCTAGGGCAGGTCCAGATGGACTGGACAGCTGAGCAGTTGCAGGAAAGGCCTCTTGTAGCTTTTTGGGTCCATTTAACTTGAACAGAAGGTCAGCCTTTTTACAATGTAGTCCTTTTCTTTTACATGCTACATTGAAATACCATGCACCCTCACTTACGGGCAGTAAGGCTTACTTGGGAATGTAATATTATTGTTTAAAAGGAAGGTTTAAGTCTGTCGTAAGGGATATCTTGGCAGTTCAAACTTGAAGTTCTCAAACCGTACAGTCAGGTTGCAATGGTAGGCTTGAAGTCATGTTTGAACTGTCACTGCAGTGGGTGTACATTGGGTGCTGCAGGTCACTGGTGACATTTAAATGTCAGGCACTCGGCAGCCTTCACCACTTGTTAGCAGTGGAAATGTGCACAGTGATCTACAACTACTAAATTAGGGTTCAGTAAAAAGGTTAGGGATCCAATTTAACCCTTCATAAAGGGAACATATCCAAAAGAAGTGTTGAAATGAACCACTATAACCAAACACACACTCCCAGGTTTCAGGAAAAATTAGGAGTACACTTTTATACTAATCTCATTTACTCTACTGTGTTGTATTTGAGAATATGCGTATTTGTTAATGTCAGTTTTCCAGTCCAAGTCAAATACAAATATTTTCTCATAGACGAGCCTATTAATGAGACATTGGCCATACATGTCTCAAGCATTCCCTTGTTTAACCAATACTGGTATTTTCTGGATCTGCCTTAGGTCTTTTTGACAAATCAGTCATGCATAATATCTTTGTAGCTAGTAAAATAAAGGCCACAATAAGACACTGACAGGTTGAGGCCCTGGAGGGAATATGGAAAGTATGTTTTGGTGGAATTGAGTAGTGAATGTATGGAACAGAGTACTAGAAGTAGCAAATTGATTCAAATATGTCTTTGAAAGGACCAGAAGAAAGGCAGTTCATGTATATTCCTCATGGTTGAGACAGATTCTTGTGGAGTTTCCATAAAAGGGGAAAAGAGTATATCTAACACTCTTCAGACCCCACAATATCTTCATGGACTTGCAGTCTGCAAATCACAGAATCGGCATCATTATAAAATGAAGATCTATAGTGTGTCCTGAAACTTCTGGCCATGAATATTTGTACCTCACAGTCTTACAGAAATTGTAAGAAGCCTCAACTTACACTCCATTTTTCTTTAGGTTTATGGACTCTACAATCAGGAGAAACTACAGTTTGCAAAAAAACGAAGGAGCTTGTACAAACAAATTAGCCATACTCCCATCTATTGAAAGGTAGGAGCCAAGGTTTCAATATGCTTGAGAAAGCTGTTGCAAATGAAGTGGAACACCTAAAGAAGATTTTAATCTTTATAGTGCCAAACTGAGAGCCGACTTCTGAGTGGCAATCACGAACACAAAGTTTTAGGTTGAAATAATAATAATAACAACAACTACAATAACACAACTACTAATAGTAATACCTATTTATATATTGTGCTTCATACAACAATTCTGTAGTATGAATCGCTGTGTCTCTTCCACTGTAAATCACAGCAGAAACTATAACCAAATTTAATGGTGTTCAATTTAGTGCCCTCAGAAGAAAAAGGATGGATGGGTTAGGCTTGCCGAGATTCATATATTTTTATACTGGACAATGTGGACATCACAGCAGATAAACCAAAATGAGCGAATACCCAGAGAGGTATCATGATGGCTAAATGGGATGATTCCTATAGGAATAAACAAAAAACTCTTCCTATCAGGGTTCATTTTGTACCCATTTTACCCATTGATGTCCTTTTACCACAGTCATCGCTTTAATGGTCTCGGGGTTAGCACTTTTTGATACGGTGAGTTTGAGGAATGGCCGCCTTCCCGGGGTATACTGCAGTATCTCCCCGTTCGCAGATAACTGAATATTGATTTGGAGTTGCAAAGGTTGCTGTTTGGGCTGCTTGTGTGGAAATGACCAGCATGGCATCACTATAATCCTGCCTTCTCCCTCGTGCCACTCTCGCCTCATTCATTCATGAAAATTGTGAGGAGGTAATAGGGGTGTGTGCTCCAGACTCTCCAGGGCATCCTAAACCTCTAGCCCACCTAATTCCATTTTCCTCTATTGGAATACCCATGAAGGTAATCGTTGCTGCAGCATTTCAGCCACTTTGGGTGAAGTAAGTCTGATGCTTGTCAGATTCCTAAAAAAAGTAGGAAACCTGTAGAGATGGACTCTCATTATACATCTTGGTAGGTGGGAGCAAATAGGACGTTTTTTCAGCGCATTGAAAACACCCATGCCATGATCTGGCTGGGACCCCAATCACAACAGAGGCGGCAGAGTGGGTGGAGCTCTGTGAGTTGCAGTGTATTCCTTAACATAGCAAAAGGGTGTACCCACCTACCGGCAGTTAGAGTGGTTCCAGAAATAGGGCAGCCTGTTTGCGTGCTGGGGAGTCATGGTGCTAACAGCGCAGTCTGCCTGCGTGCTAGGGAGTCATGGTGCTAATAGCGTAGTCTGCATGCATACTAGGGAGTCATGGTGCTGTCAGGGCAGTGATCAAAGTACTCATGAGTCTTGTTTGATCTTCCAGCCTCCATCTTGATTCCTGTGTGCTGGTAGGTATTACATCTGTTTGCTCCAAGCATGAGATATATTTTATATGTCTTATGTATCTGGTGCTAATTGTATTGCATGTTTTTCTCACTATCAGGAATCCAAAAATCTCAGCAATTCCTTGGGGTGACTTTGCATCTTCAGGGCCACCTTACATTGTGTCCCATTTTTTGTTACTGTGATTATTGCTGTATGCGACACACTAGACACCAGCTAATGCTGCCTCTATTTGCGACATGTCCACATTTGCTACTTTGTGTCTGACTTTTTACAAGGCCCTGCTTTTATGGTGATGGCAGGCTTTGCGTCCTTGATTTTCTATCTAATTCTGTGTTTCTACTGGCTCCTTTGATTTGCCAATTAGCAGTGCACTGAAGTTCACTGGTCCAGTAATATCCATCTAAATTACCCCATGTAGCACAGCCAACAAAGTCAAATAAAAAAACAGAAATACAGGTAGTCATTTGAAGATAAATGTGTATAATCTTTTTGTAGTGTTACCTCTTTTGCAGTAAGAAGCAAAACATTTAGCCTGACTGTTCATGGCTGAAGTGACCTGGATAGGCAGAACAGGCGGCACACACCTTTATCAGTACTATCATTATAATTCAATAATAAAAATACACATGTTATGTGATTTTTCCCCCCCCTCAGTTTTTGCTATATCTATTTCTCTGTGCCAGCCAAGTGCTAAGGATAATTAATACAAGAGCACATATGGTATTTCAGTAGACATTTCATTGCCTATCCTCAATGGGACAAGACCTCCCAGGCAGATGAGGTCGTAGAGTTAGTTGCCTCGCTTTTGTGTGTTCAAGTGCTAGTGAAGTGGCAAAAAAGTCCTGCTCTTTGACACAGTTAGGGCTGTGCCAGGATTATGTGTCTTTGTAGGGAAAACTGTTTCATCTCCGGGCTCAAAAATGTGAAGGAAGTGATCACCTTAGCACTTCATCTTATGGTCATCATTTAGGAGTAACTCATGGTTGCAATTACTACCCCTTGTGCTGCTGCTTGCAACACATTTTTCAAAATGTATGATTTAACCAGTGAGGCAACAAATTTATTTAAAGCAAATATAGCTTCTGCTTCTGATTGGCTTAGCCTGTTTTTTGTGTTTATTATTATTCATATTTTTAATTTGCCACTGTCTAAGTTTTTTAAATAAATATTGGTAGAAGGATATTGAATCCTTTTTTAGAGGTGGGCAGAGTAAAAAGGCATTCATGGTTGCTTCGTGTGATGTTACTGCATGATAAAGTATGTTTGATGTAATTCTGATAATATTATGACTTAGGTGAATACATGCCGCTATCCAATCAGAAAGCTACATGTCTAGTTCATAGGAAGGTTGCAATGCACCATGAACTCGTTCGTACTTAAAGAAAAGGTGCCATCTTTTACACATATTTGATGCTTGGAAGTAATGCAGAATCGCGAAAGTGATAAACCTACCTCACTGTGTGCCTGGGTGGACTAACTTGCAACTTACAGTTGTACTGCTGTGTTTTTCCATTTTAAAACAATGTTTATGATTTCCACCCACGGCTGTCACTTATGTGGCGGTTGTGCTGCTAGCTTGTCAGAAGGCTATGTAGTCTACATACCTTGGGTTAGTAGAAGATAGACACACATGTCTACTGTATGTTCTGTGGAAAATGGTGTCTAATATATGTGTTAGAGTGGGGATGTGCCTCGATCCTGTTGTAGAAAACGTGGCACTGTACCAAAAAAGTGATAAGTTCCACAGAAGTTGACATGATAGATCAGAGGCTGTAGATTCCTTTGGCACGATAGAGCATGGTTGGACCTTTTTCTGTGTAGGAAGATTCGGGATTTCTGTGGGAGAGAGCTTAAGATGATGTGGAGGACTTGTCACTGCAGCGACTCACACAAGAGAGCCAGATAGTTCTTTTGATTTGGCGAGAAAGGCTCATCCTTGCGTAGACCAGTAATGCTATGGCATCACATTTGGAGAACAGAATAAGGACCTTTGTCCGATGGTCATATGGTTGCTGCTAATGGTGGTAGAAAAGGAATCACCTTTAATGCTGTGTCATGAGTTGGGAGGGAATAGGCATATTTCAATTGCCCTACATAAGTAGAGGTACACCACTATTTTTCAAATCCAGGCCGACAGTCAATTCCAAATTGTAGGAGCCTTTAGCGAGAAATATGGCCCCCAGTGCTTAATTTGGTCAGGGGGTTGTAGATGGGGACATGTGTACCCATTCTGAGGGACTAATACTTTATTTCCTCCTTATAATTTAACTCTGAGAGAAAAACAGAAAAGTAAGTTAAAGACTGGAAAACAGGGACAAAATGAGAAAGCAGGGATGAAAAAGAACCTCAAAGAATGAGACAGTAAGTGTAAGAGGGGAAGAGTCATGAGTGGGATCAAATAGAGGTAGTCTTGGAATTCAAAAACACTGGAATGTGGCAGAGCCAGTGTGTTCGATCCCGGGTGGGAAGAGTGCGGGGAGCGTCTGGTTGTCAGAGATGCTCCAGAGGTGTTGGGGGCTCAAGTTTCTTCCTTATTTTTTTATTTATCTCACTAGTTACATGAATGGGGCCTACAGACATGGGCGTGTGCTCCTTCCTCTGCCGACTTCCGGTCCATGCCTCCACCTAGGAAATCCAGTATTCACTCAACTTGACTGCTGACCTTTCCCTTGCACGAATTTTGGCCCTATAGCCTGGAGGTATGAGGCCAAATATATACCTGAAAGCAGTCTATGCATCCAAAAAATATCCCCTAAACCTCCACCTAATGCACCAGGGACTTTTCCTACCACACAACTGTGAAATATAAGCAAGTTGGAGAAGGCATACAGTTGTGATGTTTCTGTCTCCCCCAAACCCGAATCATTTCCTTGACGTGTCCCTATTTCACCAGACAGATAGAGCACATGAACTCGACTAAAGTGCCATTTCCAATGTAAGAAAATGAACGACTGCAATTCATTCTGGCATTAAAGAAACGCATTTTTGGAAAATGCCTGACATTTCTCACTTGTTTTTTTTCCTTACAGAAGGTTCAGAGGCGAAGCGGTCACATTTCCCATTCCACCCGAGGGCAGAACGCCTCACACAGAAGCTCGTCGTGAAGCAATGACCTCATCCCACAAGGCATTGAAAAGGCCCGAAGTCACCAGACATGGAGGGTTAATGTTTCGGTCATTGATACGTTAACCGCAGCACCCCTCCACAGAGCTGCACAACCCGCAACAATCCCTCTTTTGATAGATGCATGTCAGATGTCCCGAAGACAGTCAGTGGTGATATTGTAGAACATGCACTGTGTGTCCAATTAGAAGAGTGCACACGCATCTGAGGGATTCTTGGTCTGTAGCATGTGAGGCCCATAGCGCTTGCAGGACAAGAGGGTGCATTGTTGGGCGGCTCCTGACGCAGAGCCACGCTGGTCAGGTGACCACTGGAGGGAACATGGGAGGGGCCTAGTAAACAACTTCGATCAATAGGCCTAGAAAAATGGGGTGTACCATAACTGGAGTGACCAGACGTCCCGGCAAAGGGGTTGCTGGGACAGTCCCGGTTTCCACCAGCTGTCCAGGTACATTTCCGGAAATTTAGCTCATGTCCCGTTTTTTTTGTAGAGGGTTGACTGAAAACAGTAGGAGGTGACTTTTTAAGTTTCCCAAATCAGGGATAGTTAGAAGCTGTTATAAGAAAGCAATTTAATTAACAGGCATGCTACTGGCTTTAAAAATTGCATTTTATTTATGTTCTTACTGCCTCATATGTAATGCTCTGATGAGGAGAACTGTAATTCTGAGCTCTCGGTTGAAGCACAATTGTAGCCCTTCTTCTATTTTTCTGAAAAGTCTCGGTTTTTGGCTTTAAAATTCACGTCACTCCAAGTATAGGTATAAGTATAGTTTTGATGCTGTGTCGTGTACTATGGCGAAAAGTAATGAAAATTAATTTAAACATATGAAGAGTGACTCAGCACGAAAAAACAGCTGTCTGACCCACCAAACAAACTAATTTATTATTGTAGAGACCGCGATAGGAGGGTGGATGTTTCACAATGAAGGAACAGTTGGGAGGAGCAGGGAAGCAATGGAGAAGCTTGATATGAGGGAATACATAAATGAAAAAATGATAAAAAGCAAAAAACTGTGGAGTGGGGAAGCCATGGATGTGGTGGGGCAAGGGAAGGAACGAGCAACAATAAACAAGTGGGGTAGGGCTGAGTTTGAGGAGGGAGACTGCACATGAGCGAGAGAGCAAAACATTCACTCATTACGTGCGGAAAATAAAAGAAAAAAGTAGTTCTCTGAATATGAGCAGTGGAGGATACAAGCAATCCAATCAAAAGAGTGGTAATGAAACTGTGCTTTGGGGGAGGAACAGACACACAAAGAGGAAGGAAAGTCATTGGGTTTGATGCAGCAAATAACAGTGACTAGAAAGCCAACCAATGGTAAGTGATGGGATGGCCATAAACCACTTTCAGATTTGGCATAGTCCACAAGAGGATAGATCTAAAAGAGTAATGTTACTAACCAAGATGGAAAGCGGCATTGAACAAATCATGTTTGAGGCGATGTAAAATGTTGTGCAAAGGTGTGTTTGTCCACTGCAAAACTTGCGTCAAAAATCATGCACAACTGATGCGGGAAACTCAAAATAAGCACAGTAGACACTTTCAGTAAAGTCATCACACAATGGCCTAAGTGAAGTGTCCTCTGACAAAAATAGCACTGAATGCTATGAATGAAGAAGTTCGCTGTGTGCATCGGTGCGGGAGAGGAGCAATTATTTATCGGCTTTAAGTGCTGCAAATCAACTGAGAGAACTTAATAAGGAAAAACACATACAAAAAAGAACAGAGCTGAGGCAATCAAATGATTAAGCTGGAATACAATAATGTCTAGTTAAAAGGCTAGTACATATTAAATCTGCAAACATCATATAGCACATAGTACTGAAGACTCACAAATCATATGGAGTTTTCTTTTTAATGATGGCCAGAAGATGTATCTATCAGAAACCATTCCATGAATGAAAATCAGTGTGATTTTCTTGTGTAATGGTCCATCAAGAATGCATTCTGTACCTTACAATAAATTCCCGACTGACATTGATGAGCCCTTTTTCTTGAATTTCGGATATTGTTTCCCACAAAGAGCACTTGATAAGGACATCTGATGCAAAACATTGCATTTTTAGTCCTGCAACTGATGTTGTAACATTAAATATTGTTCTCGCATTATAAAGGTTTTGACATTTGTTGTATTGTGCAAGCTGTGCATTATCCACATTTATGGGTCTCTAGGCATTGTCACGGCTCCATGTATCAGTAATATTTTTTTTCCACCCGTTTTTCCTTAAATACATAGATCAAATGGGTGTAAATATGTTGACCTTTCTTAACCCCATAGAGTGATCACTTATTTGAGAAAGGAAGATGGGTGTTGAGCAAGTGCTAGATTTTGATGATCATCTTCTTGATTAAGTTAACATGGGTGCCAAAGTAGATGACTTTTAAGTTTTGGAAGTTTTGTTTAGGACTGTCAGCAGCCAAGACATAGTAATTTTAGTAAATATATATGTAATACTTGCTTATCGGAGCTTTCAACCAGCCCTCTTCATTCATTGGTCTTTCACATTATTTACATTTTTCTTCTGGCCACTGACAACATACAGCATAGAACAACTATTCAGCCCACTTCAACAGTTGGCTAGCTTTTCTGTGAGTGGCAGTATTCTGTTCTTTCACAACGATCACATCAACTTAAAGTAGTTCCTTTAAGTGTCAAGTACTATTATGTCTACATGTATGTTTTGATACTAAAAATATTAGAGTTTTTTCCCAATGTTCTTTAATATTAGTGAATTCCTAGCAATATTGTTTTATAAAAACCATTACAAAAACATGGAGCTTTTATACTGTTCATTATATGTAACTTCTTCTTATCTGGAATTGCTACTATCACTATTCAGTAGCAGTGTATGTAGTATCAACATGCAGTGAGCATGTTTTCTTAAATCAGGTCCTGAACTTGATCAGGCCTTCCTTACTGAGGTACATTCTGAGCATCAAGTCCTTGAGCACATACACGCTCCATTATCAACTTGAATTTCATGTTTGTGTTCTGCTTCCAGAGAGCCATGTTGCTTTACTATGAAATGGGCTGCAGGGTACAGAGTTGCCTGGTACATTGCATATCCTTGTTTTGCCAATGGAGAGTTTATATTGTTATTCATGAATTATAAAGTCTACAATTGATGTAATTGGTTGGGTATTTGTCCACTTTGAGCAAATGTCAGCTTTAGAATCTTGGAACAATTGGTGTTTGAGGAATCCGGAGCACAAAAACGATTGGCCATAATTAGGAGACAGTTATGGGAGGCGAGAAGTAGGAAGGACTGTGGTTCAATGTCAGTACTACATCTGAGAGAAATTGTGGTTATACAGGCGAAATTTGCTTAAATTAAATTTAAATTTTTCATTACATGGAAATGTTCAAATGTGCAAATTTTTTTGTATGCAGAAGGCTAATTTCAATATGTCAATGAAAGATATTTCTGCTCAAAAGAAGTCTGCTACTAGTATCTTTCAAATGTTTTTATGCAAAGTGCACGCTCACTTGAACAAATGTCACATGAGAAGCCCATGCATCATGTCTTGCTCCACAATTGTGTTTCCACAAAATGTGTTTGAAATTTCACAAATGTCATACATGCTTAGCTCTGTAGGGATTAATCACCCCATTTCTCAAACATTAAATGCCAATTGAACTATTACTTCCAGCCTCCTCCCTCAACATTACAGTTTTCTCTGCTGTTTTTTATCCTTTCTGCTACCATCCTAGCAGTTGATTGCTGCTATGTTTGTCACCTGATGCAGCTTGCAGAGCGGAAGTGGATAGAGGTGGGGTGTGGGATATATGGAGTTGAGAATATCATTGGTACTAGGCCCAATGCCATTACCTTACATTTGATCTCTCAACTGTGTATGAGAGAGACAAGGTCGAGAGTGTTTTGAAGACCACAAGAATTCTCTGTTGCATGTCAGGATAAAATTACACATATGGTCCGGTCTGTGTTTCTGCATTTAAATGCTAGCACTGTACTCACATATTATGTATGCAAACTGAAATATACAAAAATACATAGCACAACCCTGTCCTGAATACTGTTGCAGTTATTGCCCTAATTGCATTCAATCTCCAGTGAAGGATTTTAAGGCTATTATTTGAACATGTTCGCCCGGAGATGTTTTAATCCCTCGGCAAAGAGAACTGCCCAGAGCCTGCACCTTCCAAAGATCTGCCTCAGAAATGGAACTTTCTTTCTAGCTCCCGTCTGTGTATTTCTGTACCTCGGCGCTCAACATATAATCAGTCGCGGCTTGCAATTCTCGCATCTGAGGGATGGTTAGTGATTGCTGAGGCTGCAGCTTATAGACTCGTGGCCCCCATCGTGGCAATTCAGTGGCTATAATGTGTGCCCACCCGCAGGGGCCAGTTGGACTGGAAAGGAGGGGACGGAGCGCAAGGAGCCACCCGCAGCCCAGCGCCTGCGGCCTGAATCCGGCAGTGAACCCAGCTGTAGCTGATTGTGGGTACCTGGGGAGAGCTGGGACCGGCACCTGTAGCCTGCCTCCCACCGAGTTGAATACTGTGAATCTCCTGCAGCTGTCAGGGGGCGGGAGTAGAGAGCTGAGAGGTAACATGGACGTGAATGGAGTGAGCTACTTGGCGCACTATAACACACCTGTACATAGCGAGGCTCAGGACATTTTCCGAAATCGTCAAGGATGATGCTGGAAACTGTGGGCCTCTAGGACCAATGAGTGAGGCATCAAGTACTGAAGCACAAGCTGGTGAGTCCCTTTGCGGGTCCAGATCAGGGGAGATGTGGGTGTGCTTCTGTGGGAAGTTAGCCCAACAGAACGGTGCTGCACCACCACCACCACCCCTCCTTCCCCTAGTATAACTGAAAAATGACCATGTGAGACGCACATACCACACTGCGCAACATTGGGGGGCTGTTAAGCAACTGCACAGAAAGAGATCTGCTGCAACATACAGAAAATTAACTGAGGACACAAGAATTAAATAAAGTGCATCCTGTTGCTAACGGGGGACGTTTATTAGTACTGGCCCTTTGGTTTGCCACATATGTCACTCTATCACTTAAGAGGATCTACCTACCTAGTGCTATGTCTCACATGGGGATTGGGTGCCTCAGGAATAATGAAGCATGGGGATCGTGTGCCAGTTACTGCAGACTGTGGTGGCCATACTGTGCGACTCGCACTGCTATATGGAGAGCCATAGACCTATTGCTCTGACCCGGGTCTGCTCATGCCCCCGCCATGCGTGACGGAGTGTGGTGGGACTGGGGAGTTGGTGCATACTGGCACAATACTGTCTTGGGACAATGAGCAACTGGAGATCGCTCGGATGAGTGCAAAACCTTGCAATATCCCTGCTGGTTGCCCAGGCTGGTATAAAAGGGAGGTGTGCCCAGTGCTGGGGAGTGGTACTGCAAACACCAGCTTCATCACGGGATTGCTTCCTGCACACACTGTGCTCTAGTGCTGGGAAGAACCTGATTACATGCAACCTTATTGCTTTCTTTTCTTTGCCACAAATTTGTGGAAAACTGACAGGCCGCAGACCAAGCTGCAGTTTGATGCTAGTAGGGTTGCGTGCGGTACTCCCCTGATCAGCCGTTTACTGAAGACGCATCCCTGGAACATCCCAATGGTGCAATGGACATGACATCGTTGCTTCTGGCCGTACCTAGATAAAGACTAAACTGGACACCATGTGGGCCAGAATGGACTCCATTATAAAGAAATTGAAAAAGCAAGATGACCGCATACCTCAAGCTGAATAAAGAATCTCCACCGTTGAAGGTACTGTCTCAACTCGGCGTGAACAATTACTGAATATGGATAAAGTGCTGAAGGTTATATCTGCCAAAAGCAAAGACTTTGAAGCACGGTCTCACAGACATAACCTACGGATATTGGGATACCAGAATCTATGAATGGGAAAATGGAAGACTACATAGACAGACTGCTTGTCACGCTTTCCGGCACAGAATCATTCTCCAAAATGCTCATTGTCAAGCGTGCCCACTTGGCATTGGTGGCTCGCCCTCCGCCCGGTGCCCCACCAAGACTGATCCTTGCTAGACTACTGAACTACCTCAACTGGGACACTTCCCTCCGATTAGCATGGGAGAAGCACAATCTGTAATTCAAGGGCAACATTGTGAACATATGTCTGGATTTCACCGTAGCTGTCCAGGAGGCACAGTAGAAATTTACTCCAATCAAACAGAAAATGAGGACGGCATCAAACCGTATACAATGCTCTACCCGACTCGTCTTCAAATCATCTTCCAAGGCAAAGACCACATCTTCACTTCCCCTCAACAAGTAGGTGAATTTATGCACCACAACACTGTCCACTCCTCTCCAGCAAAATCACCGCTATACAGACCAGATCGGCATCACCGCTATTGGAGCCAAGCTGATTATTCGCCTCAGAAATCCCCAAGAATGATTCTTAGCCTATGTACTCTGATGGTGTGCATAAACCCCTGATGCTCTCCCCAGCTGTGTCGCTATTCACGACACATCTCTCCACGGTGGCTGCGCTGAGGCGCAGTTGGCCCGAGGATGAACCTTTCTGGCTCTTTGGATGATCACCTACGGGAGATCCCTTAACTTGCTTAAAGTTTAACATACTAATTTAGTGTGCATGACCTTCTAGGTGTCTAGACTTCTTTTCCTATCACACCTCACCTCCTTCCCTAAGCCCCTCACTCCTCACCCTTATTTCTGATCTTCCAGTTTTCTTTTACCTTTCTCTCCTGACATACAGGTGATAACCTTGCTGTACTGTTATTATGGATGCTGCTTTGTTATGGGTTTATTGGGAAGGATGTATATACCTGTCGGGATTGGGATGTCAGTGTGGGAGGAGGGGGAACACGGGAATGTTTGAACTATTAAACCGTGAACATAATCTACATCTGGTGCTGCGACAAATCGCCATATCACACTGCCATGTGCCCCCATATTTGGCTTGTCCGATGCACGCTGTACCACCCGCCTGTAAATGACTATCACTGAGCAGTCTAACATCAACCCCATAAAGTACAATTGCATATCCTGGAATGTCAGAGGACTGGGTGACCTTGTACATGTAGACATATACTCGCCCACTTATAAAGGCAAAAAGTCCACATTGCCCTCCTTCAAGAATCTCATCTAAAGATTCAGCTCACACCACATTTGCTGCCTGCTGGTCATCCCACAGACACTTTTCAACATTTTCCACCTACGCACGGGAGTTATCATCCTACATGGGGTGATATATATTGAAGCGGGGTCGACTGCAACCCTGGGCGTAGTGGGGCTACGCGAAGTACCACGAAGTGGGGGGAAATCTACGCCCACCCACCCCCCTCCCGCCCTCTTGTAAATGCCCTGGGCATGATTTAAAACATTGTTAAGTGAATTAAAAATGGCTTACCTGACATCCGGCATCCCGGGGCTTCCTCTTCCTAGTTTGTCGCCACTTCTTCCTGACAAATCACGAGAAACGTGCATGCGCTGGCACCCGCGCATGCGCATTTGTCAGGAAAAAGTGGCGACAAACTAGGAAGAGGGAGCCCCGGGATGCCGGATGTCAGGTAAGTCGGGAGGGAGGCGGGTGGCAGGCTACTTCGCTCCGCCATGGCCTGAGCGTAGTGTTGCCTACTTAATAGGCAACACTACGCCCGCTCCGTGGACGGAGCGAAGCACTACGCCCACCCCTAGTCGACTGGCCTTAACAATAGTCACTAATGTTAATTGTTATGGGTCTAATGTTGATGACCTGGCCTTCTTTGATAGGCTGTGGGGGTGGATTGTGGATGTATTCTATTGGGTGGAGACTTTAACGTAGTGCTGAACAAGGTTCTGAATAGATAACATGCCTCAGCCACATATCATGGTGCTGCAGCAAGACATGTGTAATATTATGGAGGAACACAAACCTATAGATACATACAGGACACTTCTCCCATCAGTTAGGGAAGGTACCTTCTACTGTGGGCTACATAATAGTTGGTCCCGACTAGACTACTGGCTGGTGTCTGAGGGTCTGGGTAGCTGAATACACAAGGTCACACCTAGCACGCACATATTCTGACCACTCCCCGGTCTTGCTGGAACAGTGCCCCCCTGTAGTCGCCCCTTCGGGAGAAATGTGAGACGGTCTCCTGCCCTACTACTAGATACCCCCTTTTTAGAAGAACTGAGACAAGTTATCATTGATTTTTTTGATCAGAACAAAGAGTCTGGCACAGAGTTGAGCACTATATGGGAGGCTTTCAAAGCCATACGACATGCATGCCTGGCCAAGGGTGGAGGTGTACTGCGATCAATAGTTGATCAGCTTAGCAAACTGGAGAAAGACTTGAAGGCACCGGGGGCTCGGTAGGGTCAGTTTCAAGACCCTGAGCTCTCCAAACAAATTTGCCTAACCCTATTTGTATATCAGTAGACTGAGGAGAGGGAATGCCTCTATTGCGTAAAATATGTGAGGACTCATGAATACGGCAAGGGTAAACACCCAGGGCACATAATGGCAACCGTTACACGTAAACCACGATTTATAATGATGTCCAGGAGAGACGGGATGTGAGTGGCATACTGGTTCGAATCCACCAAATGTACCAGTCGCATTTTCCACATTCTGCTGCTACTTATACACATTTTGGAGGCCACAGAATGCAAAACTGATGCTTATCTCAATAATGTAGCTCTGGAATGGCTTATTGACACGCAAAGAGAATTCTTGGCTGCAGCCATTGAGGATGACGAGATCAAGGAGGCCATTATGCAACTCCATTTTTGTCAAGGTCCCGGGGTCGGACAGGTTGCCTGCTGAGTTTTATAAAACGTACATTGCCACATTAATTCCAAAGTCGGTATAATCGGAGGCAAAGGAGATTGGCATCCTCTTGCCCGCCATGTGAGAGGCCATGATTATTGCATTACTTAAGCCGGAGAAACCCCTGGAGCAGTGTGAATTGTAAAGGCCCCTGTTTCAAACTACTAATGCGATGTCAAAAAGCTCACAAAAATACTAGCCAAAAAAAATACTAGCCATCGCCATAACTTGGGGACACTATTTGCCCTATTGCAAGACATTGATCTGGATATTGCTGTAGTGGTGACTTTTTTAGACGGCATCAAGTCTTTTGATTCGTTGGAATAAGATTATCTAATTGTAGTACTCCATCAGATGTAAGATTGTGTTCAGGAAAGCTGTATGTCTGTACAAATGTAATGGTCATATCAATTAAAAATGTGTTGTTTGCAATGGCAGTGGACTATCACACGATGTATAGTCCTCACTATGCCACTCCACACCACTCCACTCTACAACACACTTCTCCACTCTATGCCATGCCACTCCACTCTACAACACTCCACTCCACTCTACAACATGCCACTCTATTCTACGGCACTCCACTTCACTCTGCTCCACAACAAGCCACTCCCCTCTATGACATCACATTCCACACTATTTCCATCCGCTTTAAGTCATTCTGCTACGCGCTACATGACTTCACTCTATGCCACTCCTTGACACGCCACTCCATGACACGCCCCTCCACTCTATGCCCCTCCACACCAAGTACCCACTACATCCACTCAAATCTACCACAATCTACCACACTCCATCCCAATCTAGCCCACTTAACTCCAGTCTACCCCACTCCTCTCTGGTCTAAAAGAATCTACCCCTCTCCACTCCACCCCAATCTTCTCCACTCTACTCAATGTACCACAGTCCACTCCACTCCACCCTACCCCACTGCAATCAACCCCAATCTACCCAACTCCACTCCAGTTTATTCCAAGCTGCCCCACTCCACTCCAATCTACCCCACTCCACTGCAATCTATCCAGATCTACCTCACTGCACTTCACTCCACTTACTCTACTCCAATCCACCCCAATCTACCCCACTCCACTCAGTGTACTCCACCCCAATCTACCCCACTCCACTCAATGTACTCCACTCCAATCTAACCCACTTCACTCCAATCTACACCACTCAACTCCACTCTATCCCAATATACCCCACTCCACTCAAATCCACTCCAATCTACCCCACTCCAGTCTACCCCATCCACTCCAATCTGCCCAACTCCACTCCATTCAACCACAATCCACTCAAGTCGACCCCAATCCAACCCACTTTGCTTCAATCTACTCCACTCTAATCTACCTGAATTCTACCCACTCCACTCCAATCTGCCCCAGTCTAACTGACTCCACCCCAATCTACCCCACTCTGATGTACCCTATTCCAATCTACCCCACTCCGCTCCATTCCACTCTACTCTCCAAGCAATCCCACTCCAGTCCAATCTAGTCCAATATACTCCACTCCAATCTACCACAATCTACCTCACTACACTCCAATCTACCCCACCCCACTCCACTCTACCACAATCTATGCCAATACACTCCACTTCAAACTATCCCACTTCAATTTATCCAACTTCCATCTACCCTAATCTACCCACTCCACTCCAATCTACTAAACTCAAATGTAACACTCTCCACCCTAATCTACCCCAATCCACCCACTATAATCTACCACACCCCACCCCAAACTACCAAACTCCAATCTACCCCGCCACATTCTAGACCACTCCAAACTACCCCACTCTAATCTACCTAACTCCAATCTACCCCAATTAAATCTACCCCACTCCAATCTACCTCAATTTACCCCACTCTACTCTAATCTACTGAACTCCAATCTACCCCACTCAAATTCAATCTACTACACTCAAATCTACCCAATTCAAATCTACCACTCCAATCTACTCCACTCCCCCTCCAGTCTACAGGATGCACAGGTTGTCTGTTGGAGGAGGCGATTTCCCACCAAGTTGCAACATGGCTGACTTGTGTTTGTGCAAGGGACACATGAGCAAAAAAGCACAAGAGCCACTTGGTTGAGGTGATGCATCAGTTAATAGTAAATGTGGTGCCGGGGCACACAAGCCAAGAGATTAATATGCATAGAAAATAAAAGCAGTGTTAACGCCACTAGGTCTCGGCTATGCAAGCTATTGACTTTGTCAATGGTTTTAGCCAAGGTGCAGCATGGGTGGAAGTTTTAAAAAAGCACTATGATGCAGCCAGTGCTGGCTATGTTATAGCACTTTTTTTATTGCTGGCATGAGAGCGGAGCAGGAGACATCTCAGAGGGAAGGAAGGCATGCAACATGAATGGTGTAAATGTTGCAAGCCTGCTCTCTCATCAGCAATAAAAAAAAGTGTAATGACGCAGCTATTGCTGGCCGCATCCTAGGTTTAAAAAAAATATATTGACAAATTAGCAAAAACATGAACTGGGACCGGGTGATGTAGAAGAGAAGTGCAAGTGGTATGTGTGGCACTTACGTATAAGGGTTAAAAGTGTGCCAGTGTACGGTGAGTATTGGGTAAGAAGGTGTTGGTTAGTACAGGAGATAAGGGTCAGGGCAGTGACTGGCATAGACTCTGAGGCATGGGACGTGGAGAAATAAGATATTTAGGAGACAATGTGGTGCAAAGAGTGGAATAGTGCTGGTGTATGATTTATCGAGGGTACAATGGGAGGATTCCTCAGGCAGGGGACATGCCAGATGGGGAGTGTTATATGTTAGATTGAGCTATATTGGAGTGGGGTAGATTGGGGTAGAGTGAGGTGGGGTATATTAGGGTAGGATGGAGTGAGGAAGATTGGGGTATATTGAAGTGGGGTAGATTGGAGTGGACTGTAGTAGAGTACAGTGGGGAAGAGTGAGGTAGATTGGAGTGGAGTAGGGTGGAGCAGATTGGAGTTGAGTGGGGTAGATTGGAGTGGGCTTGATTGGATTGGAGTAGATTAGAGTGCTCTGTGACGTCATTCGAGTGTAGACAATACCCTTTTGCCACTGCTGCCTCTTCTGTGTGCATTTTACAAGGTTGAAAAAATATTTTCAACAATTTCTGTTGCACTAGGGACGAAGGAGTCCTCAGTCTGTCATTTTTCCCTTTTAAGCGCTGCTCTGTTGGTTTTCTCCACATATTACTGTCATGATGGGTTCAACAGGTGACAGACACAAAAGTATTTTTCTGTAGGACGCACGCTGTATTTCAATTATGGCTATTCATTCAGCCTGATTTTTTTTTGTTATCTCTAATCTGGTTGCCAACCTAACACGTCAAGCAACAAGCTCAGGGACGGCAAGGGGAACGAACAGCAGAGGTGAGAGATAAAGCATGTGCGTGACGTAGGCTGGGAGTGGCGACAGCAAATAAGAAGCTAAAACACACCAAGGCTGTGGCAACAAAAGGGCCGAAACCAGAGCAAGAGTAGATATCAGAGAACGGAAACAGACGGTGACAGCTAATGTTTGCTTAAACTTGTCCCGCCCCAACCTTCCCTTAAATCACACTATCAGAGCAGTACCAGTCATGGTTCAGCAGGTGCAGTGGCACCAAGGCACTGAGCCCGAAGAACTCATTGACCAGATAATTTCTGTATTTGGTTACTCCAACAGCAATCAAAGGGGCATTTTCCCTTGTTTGCACCATGGCGCCCTTGCTCTGCTGTTGCACACTGTAAGAAAGCTAGACCACCATTTACAGTTCTGTATGGTATGAACAAAAGGCTGAGCTGAAGAACTGTGTTTGAACTATTTTTATTACATTTTCCCGCATAACTTAAGAATTAAAATGACATTTGAACAAAGGTCAATGATTTCCTATGCACCAACGTTCACTTCTAAAACAAGAAGAGGCTGTTACTTAAAAGCTGAATGTGCTGCATTTAATTTTAAACAAGGACGGAATAATTCAATATAATTACCACGGGACCTCTTTTTCTTTTTCGAAAAGAGATCTCTGTATTTTGGTGACTTAAGACGATAGGGTAATGCACCATAAAATTATTATAAAATGATTATGAAATTGTGAATCAACTCAGCCTATTCTAGAGGGAGGTAATGTTCTGCCTGTCACGGGACGATTTAGACTCATAAGCGTCAATAAGTGGATTCATAATATTTTAAGCATGTGATTGGCATGAGTTTTGATGGAGAAAGGATGCCTTACCTTCTTGGGAAACTAGAAGTTATCTATGCAATTAAATTACTTTGATTTCAGCCATGCCTTCATATAGAAGTAATCTTCTAGGTGCCTCTATAAAACTGTTTATTAGAATATTAGCTATTTGATCATATACTTGAAATTTTTAAGTTGATTCTAGATAGGAATAAGCATTGGCAAACCAATAGGTCTCACCTTGGGACCAATTGGTTTTGACAATTATCTTTAGACATGCTGCACAGCAAAACTGATGCTCTGCAGCATGGCTACAGAATAAAAAAAAAAAAAAACTTTTGACATGGTCTGTAGCAAAATGATTTATATTTTGTGTTAAAATATAAATAATTGGCATGTGATGGGTAATTATCATGCACCAGCCAACCTATTAAGTTGTGTGTGTCCCTCACCATATTCAGTGGCATCTCTGCCACACAAGGTCACCACTAATAACATAATGGGCTCAGATAAAACTGCTCATAAGTGTCCCACGCACGCTGGGCGACACCTCCCAGAATGTCAGGGATTCTTCTTGTATACACACTGATAATGTACACTCACTTTGAGGGAACATTTTCAGCACTGACATATTGTGACAGCAGTTCTAGGGCGCGGCCAGGCATGCTGAAAGGGTTGTGATAGGTTTCCTCAAGTAGGTTTCTGCCATATTGGTATAATCTGCCTGAAAATGAAAAACACCCATGCCAGTAAGGTTTGAATGAGGACTACCTTTCTCTACTGATGTGGTGGTCGTATTTCCTCTGCTACACTCAAGGCTGAATTACCTAGTTGCAGAAAGCAAGATCAGACATTAATTCCTTCTTAGAAGTGTGTGTTTTTTATGGCCATATGGTTTTCATCATTCTCAGGTGAGGTGTTCTTAGCATAGGTCAGCATATGCGCAGCTCAACAGAAATTGTTATGACAAATGAACTTCTTTCCTAAGACACATATTCTATACAAAAAAATATTCATTCTGAATCTATCCCCAAGTGCCCTTGGTTTTAAAGGTCGAGGTCATGCCATGCCAAATATTTCCTTCGGCTGGTTAATGGAATTGTGGCAGATTGTGTTACATAATGTTACAATTTGAAATAAAATAATACATCTATACCCTCTTGGATACTATATATTATCTAAAATGCCTTTAACAGTCTTGTGTTGCTCTTCTGACCCCAGCCTCGAAGTTTATTTTTGTGATAGGTTCCTTCAATGTTTACTCAATCCCAAAAGCACACACATGTGCATGCCTGGGTGGCCTTTTTGGAGTGGTGTTGCTCAAATGGTAACAAAATTGTTAACGAACTGTGGGTGCTTGCAAAAACTCATTCACACATGGCCACCATCTTGCAATTATTTTTTGTCATACTTAATTATTAATTTCTAGTTCCAAGACAAGAAAAAAAAACATTTGAGCCTTGGTTTTCAGATAAACTAAGGTTCCAGAAACAGCTTTGTCGTAGGACAGAAAAACAATGGAGATTAAATTATAACATAGAGCTGAAAAGGAAATATGCACAGTCATTGGCCACCTATAAAAAACTAATTAAGGAGGAGAAAAGCAGATATTATGCGGATAAGATCGCAGCATCTAACAACTCAAGTAAAGAGCATTTTAAGACTGTTAAAAAACTGGCCAAAATCCCCGATAAAGCTATTTCGGGTGACAACGCAGAATTCTGTAACATCCTGAGCCAGGCCTTCGTCGACAAAGTGTAAGCAGTCTGCGACACTTTTGGAAGCATTTCTAGTGAGCCTTACGCAAAAATCCTATCCTCAAAAAACCTTCTGCGTTTTTCCTTTTCTCCACCTAACAGAGATCAAATCATACAATCTATTAAAGAAACCAAATCAGGGGCTCCTTCTGACCCTTGCCCCCCTAAAGTATTCGAGCTCTGTTCCAATGAGCTTAGCACTCAACTAATAGATCTGTTCGGGGGAATCATACACCGCGGAAAGTTCCCAACGGCATGAAAAAAAGCATTGTGCTTCCTCTGCTAAAAAAAACCCCAAATGAACCCCGACGATGCAAATCGGGCCATCTCCAGAATTCCGTTCTGTTCTAAGGTTTTGGAGAAACTCCTTAATACTCACCTATCTACCTTTATTACTTCAAACAATTTGTTGGACCATTCTCATAATAGATTCAGAGAAGGACATGGGACCGAATCTGCTCTAATTACGGCAAGGGAAGAGCTCAGGAAATCTCTCGATGGAGGCGGGAAGGCCGCCTTGATATTGTTAGACTTATCGGCGGCCTTCGACACCGTCAACCACAATATTTTAATATCGCGATTATCAGAGCTAGGTGTTCACAGCTCGTCCACAACACTTCTCCTATCTTATCTTGCCGAAAGATCTTTTAGAGTAGAGGTAGGCGGTACAATCTCACAAATTTTCAATCTGCATTGTGGAGTGCCTCAGGGCTCTTCTTTGAGCCCTACACTCTTCAATGTTTATGTGGCCCCTCTAGCCGCTTTAATTAGACAGTTTGGTTTCTCAGTAATCAGCTACGCAGACGACACACAAATTGTGGTGTCAATTACCAACAATGAAGATGAGGTAGCAGAACGTTTTAATATCTGTATGTCACACGTTAATAGCTGGATGCAATCTAACTGTCTAAAATTAAATGGCAGTAAAACAGACGTCCTATTGCTAGGAACTAATCCTCTGGGATGGTCACCGAAATGGTGGCCCGCTGAGTTGGACGATTGCCCCCTACCAGTCTCTAAGGTTAGAAATCTCGGGGTGATCTTTGACTGTCGGTTAACCTTTGACAGCCAGATCAACTCCCTTACGACAAGGTTCTGGGCTACACTAAAACTGATCAGAAAGATCCAATCTTTCATTCCTCCTGAGGCCCTGAAAACAGTGGTAATTGCTCTTGTAATATCAAGGTTGGATTATGGTAATCCAAAATCAATATTTGAGCAAGCTTCAACGCCTGCAGAACGCGGATGCTAGATTGATCTTGAATATTCCTAGGCATGAATCAGTGGCACAGCGGCTAGTAGTACTTCACTGGCTGCCGGTTCGGAATAGAATAGCATTGAAGGTGTTTTGCATTACTTTTAAGGCACTTCATGGCAGAGGTCCTGACTACCTGACTACCTGACTTCCAGAATAAAATACTACGCCCCTTCCAGGAACCTCAGATCATTTCAACAGAAGCTGCTCCAAGCACCTAGATCTAAGCAGGTTCGCTGGGGGGGGGGGGGGGGGGGGGGGGGGCAGGAGTTTTCTGGTAAGAGCGGCTAAACTCTGGAATAGTCTACCTATCTCAATCAAAAACAGCTCAAACCTTACTATGTTCAGGAAATCTCTAAAAACCTGGCTTTTTGAAACAGACATCTAATGCGCCCGCCTCCACTCTGACTCGACCTTTCAGCTGTTAGCACCAAGACGCATTTGTTGCGCTTTATAAATTTGCGCTTTATAAATTTTAAAATCAAATCAAATCAAAGATGGCAATTGTCATTTTCCATTGAGATTTACTAAAGGCAGAACATTTGGGATTGCACCAAAATGGTGCGGCTATCCAAGACAGGCATAACAAGGAGAAATATCTTTGTTTTTCCTCAATATTTCTTTTTTCTGTGTGTGCTGCATTCTGCAATGCGCATACAAAGAGGAATATGCCTCTAAACATTTTTTTTTGCAGGAAGATATGCTTTCATGCACAGAAAAAAACCTGCCTGTAACGCAGACATCCTTGCATCATGTTGCAAGTCAGCCTTTGTTGGCGATAGTCGCCTGAAGTGCACCAGAACTATGAGAGAATAGAAATGCGCCATATCTTAGTAGATATCGTACTTATGTGCTCACTCCCTTTCACGCAATGCAGCACAGCAAGTTGCCTTGCTGCATTGTGTTGTGTGAAAGGTTAGTTAATCTGGCCTAGATTTCTGTTATTTATTTTGTCCCTATTATTGACTTGCTGGTATATTGAGCCACTTATATTGCCCAGGAATGCAACTACAATTAGTGCAGTATGTGCATTGGCACCAGGGCTGAGGTTTGTAAGGGGGCCCTGGCACTCAACTACCGTATTTTGCCACTCATCCAGAGGTTATAAGGATTTTAGTTGGTTTCATTTAGGCCCCAAAGGACACCTGAAACTTCACTTGTCTTGCCTTTTTTGTCTGTGTGAATTACTACATGTAACATTACATTATATGTACCATACACAGCACTATGGCCCAGATTTACTCTTTTTTGATGTGAACCAACACAGCACCCACGTTGCTCAATTGCCTTAAGGAAATGGAGAGAGAAAAAAAAGCACAGAAAAAAAAGCACTACTACTTTTGGTAGCCATGCACCAACGCACCAAACCTGCATGATAGTGCAAGTTTGTAGGATTTCTCTGAAGCAGAGGTTTTGGGTTTATATGGGGTGTATCCAGCACACAAGATGCAGCACACATGCAAAGTTGCAAAAACGAGGCAAAATGAAAACATTTTTCTTCGCTACGCCTGCCACGAGTAGGTTTAAGATTTTGATGCAAATCCCTATCTACCAATGTCGGTCAATCGAGATTTTCATCAAAACCAATGGGTAATTGCGAGGGAATACCCATGCACCACCCAAGCAACGCCTCTTAGACACAAAGTAATGTAAAGCAGATCAGAGCACAATTTTGCGTTACTTTGGGATGCTATCCAACACAAATCCTGTTTTGCACTGGATAGTAAATCCCACCCTAGCATTTTGGGCTAGGTTTGCATCACAAAAGTTAATAAATCTTGCCCTAAATTATTATTAGGCACTTGCAATACATCATCACGAAGAAAAATGCAAAATAGTAACATAAAACATGTATTATCTAAATAACAATTGCAATCTATTTTTTTTCTATATTTCATTAAAAGCTCTGCGTTTTAGATTCTCAGCTTTTCACCTGCACCGAACACGAGAAACAACTATGCAATCCAGTGCCAGATTTTGAAAGCCATATGTGCAAATGATTAATCCTTACAAGTTCAGAGTTGTCCTGTCTGAGACTTCCAAATGTCATAATTCAGGCTAACAAGATTGTCGCCCTCTGTACTGTTAACATTCAGCTTGCGTTAGTTAGGAGCTATTACCCCAGGGGCGAGGCCCGGCTGCAAAGGTGTTAATAAAAGGAACTGAAATGTCAGCAGCTTTGTTAATGGAGGGCCTACTTGATTTCACCCAAAGCAGACATTCGAGAAGCTGAGAAGGAACCCGTCCCTAAGACAGAGCCAGAAAATGCTTGAACTGGAAAAGGAAAGCTTTCGTTTGCTGTAACAGGCTTAAGTTCAGTCCTAGAGTCATTGTATTCAAGCGTCAAAAAATATACGCTGCAGGCTAGGGAGTGGAGCGCGGTGTGGAAAGAAACCTTAGGCAGTTTAGTAATATAATGCAAATAAACTTTTTTATAAAGTTGCTGTCTATGAAAAGAGTGTGAGACCGGTTCCACAGAAGTGGGTGGTGGCAGCTCCCCCACTCCTGCCAAGAGTATAAGCGAGAGAAAGGGGGAGCAGTCCATACCATTCAAGACCTCTCAGTTGTGTTGTGTAAAACGTCACGACTTTTATTTACTTATATGTAAATACCGATCAAGCTCTAACCCTGAGAATACTTTAATATCAGGGAACTCCCTTGTAAAGAGTATGGTAGGCCACCCCGACACACCTTCCCTCTGCACACACACATACGCACACACACACACACACAAGTGCGTGTAAGAGCGTGCAACACACACACACACACATATGCGTGCGCGCACACACACCCACACACATAGGTAGACCTCCATACAAAAATAAGAGCATGACTTTTAAAAATTAAAACAGCTGGTGCAGGTCGAACATGACAGGTAGCTGATAGGCCTCCCACAAGACCAGGAGTGCAACCCTCCTTCAGTCTGCAGGGAAAATGGTGAGCCCAGTGTTAAACCCCTGACTCTACAAAAACACTATGTAAGCATTGGGATACCATAGTTGAACTACAGTACCCACCAGATGGCTTTGCCCTTGCATCACAGGGGGGTCTTCTGGGGATGATGGGTTGCAGCTCCGGCGTGTGACCAGCAGGCAGATACAGTGTTTTTCCTCTTCAGTCAATGAAGGGTAGCAATATAGGGCCACATAGGACTGTGGATCAAGGCACATTTTTTTCCTTTGCCAAGGCACTAGCCTAGTACCCCATGGCTGTCTTAAGGCATTAAGTAGCACTTCCACACCTGCTATTTAATTACAGGTTTTTATTTTTTATACCTTTCATATTTAGTTTTTGTTATTGTCAGATAATGGGCCTTTGACCCTTGATAGTTGATACTAAACTTCACAGCAGTACACTCAGGGGCTAGATTTGCTACGGTTGGTGCGGGTATTTGAGTGGCGGTGAGCAATTTTGTGCTGCATCCGCAGGCTTTTATATTATAATACAAAAATAACAGTAAATAAGCAAAAAGCAATATGTTGCTTTATGCCACGCGATCGTCAATGCAAAGCCTTAATAAATAACCCCCTTCACATCTTTTTTTCACCTCACTGTAAAACAAGCCTGTGGAGGAATTTCTTGGAATATGTGATGAGAAATTTGCATTATAAATGACCATCTGCAATCATGGTAGGCTCCCAAACTGCCATGATTGAAATTACGATTTCCCTGGAATTAAATGACATCCTACCTACTGTAGTGATGTCCCCTATGTACTAAGCCCAGACCCTGGGATCTTTACCCTCAACACCTTTAATAAATGCTTAGAATGATTATTGCATGCAGCGCTTATCTTTATGAATCATATGGTCTCCTTCCATCCGCCTGCTGGCTGATATTGTGCACAGAGGGCAGGCATCAACTTACATTGATGATCATAACTCTCCAGAGAGTGGTGCAGCAATCTTTCCCAAAAATAGGTCCTGGTTGCTATCTTGGCGGATGGGTAACTCCGTCGCAAACGTGATGGATGTCCTTTTTGCCATATTACTAGTTCCATAGGATATAATGGAATTGTAATTTGGCGAGCAGGATATCCATCACGTTTGTGACAGAGTAACTCTATCCGCCAAGATCATAATCAACTCCGGAGCCTTCCCACCGGCCTTCTGTTAGATTTGGCACAGAAGAATACAAGGTCCACTAAGATAAAACAAAAGGATTTTAAAATGTAACATACCTTACATTGGGAATGCTGTTAAAAATGTTTTCAGTATCCCAGCGGCGGCCAGCACGGATCGGATGTAGTGGGGCAGGGCGGGAAGGGGAGGGCATGAGGGAAACGTACCTTCTTGCCGCTTCCTCGACGCTTCTCCCCTCCGCAGTCCTCCCTCACTCACCCTCAACAGGAAGCAGACCCAGTCTCCCCGTCAGCCAATGAAAACGCTGCCTTAGCAGCATTGAGATTAGTCTGAGTGCCGTGTTTCAGCGCTCAGCCACTGACTTGGAGCCAGGGCATGTTTTCCATGTAGGCTGTAATGCAAGTTATTATCATTTTATTTTCCCTTTGTTTCAATGCAAAAAAGCAGTGGGGTAAAGCTCCTCCGCCTTAGCAGAGGAGCCGCCACTGCAGTATCCAATACCTCAGAGCCATGAGAAAGACATGATCAATCAAAGTTCCTTCAAAAAATACTTTTGCAAGATACTTCACTTGAGAGAAGTAGATCAAATAGAATGGGATTTTTTAACATCTAGTGTGTAAGAAACATTCATTTTTAATCTGCTACCCTCATCGTTATAATACATGAGTATATCACGGTCTATACTGATTAACTTTTAATGGCCCATGATTTCAGTCTTCCATTGATTAAGCCCAGCCCAAAGTGGACACTAGAATGACTAGACTGTCAAAAGTCCACTCACTAATGAATAGCACTGCAGGCAAAACAAACCTTCCCTTACCTGCCTCTTAAACTTCTACATTGTGGTTCCAGCCAGTGAACTGCCAGGAACCTTGTTAAACCTGTGCAATAAAATTCAAAGAAAGGATTCCTCTTGCCCGCCACTGCCACAGGCAGACCCCATAATAATACCTTTAGTAAGACAATACACCAAAAGAAAAACTGATTTTGAGTGTGCTCATGGGTTACGATGGCTAGTAGGAGTTAAAAGGCCACTACGGAAAATTGTAGGAAATGAAGGCGTATCTCTAGTTGCTGCACTTAGTAGAGCAGTGAGCTGACTTGATGCATCAGCAGTGCTTCATGACCTTGTCTTTCTATCAACCTATGTAAATTGGCAATTCATCTGAAAAGAATCTGCTTGCCTTAATCCAACCCGCTTTCTTAGTCTCTTTACCAATGAAACTGCGTGCTGTAATGCTGACATCTTTAGAACTTTTTTGCAATTCATTTGAAGTAAGGCTAGCCATGGGGTGGCTCCTCTGCTGGAGGGGAGGAGTGTTGTTGTAAAGTTGTTTATACCCCCAAGAAGGACGCTGGAGCCACTGGTAAACTGAGTCTGTTTATTTCTATAATTCACCCTAAAGAGCGCCGAGCCTCTGCTCATGTCCCGGCTCCTTGCGCTTGTTTCGCGCCTCTGCCGAGCGCGGTGCGCGCACAGCCAACATGGCCGCCAGCACGTCACGTCGCCGACGTGACGTGCAAACACTAGACGCCACTACATATCTCCCTTTTTTCCAACACATAACATTTATAACTTACAGTCCGTCTCTCAGGTCATAGTCTCTGAACCTTGTAGGCTTGATCACCGCCCTGCCCCGCCGGGTCAGTCTTACCGGGGTGGTGGGGTTCACTCCTTCGCTGCTCCCTCTGCTTCCTAGCACCTCCGCGCTTCCCCTTACACCAC
The DNA here is from genome assembly GCF_964261635.1 of Lissotriton helveticus. NCBI lineage: Eukaryota > Metazoa > Chordata > Amphibia > Caudata > Salamandridae > Lissotriton > Lissotriton helveticus. The sequence goes on along the minus strand of NC_136067.1, from coordinate 922,750,774 downwards.
TCGGTTCCTCTCCGACCCTCTGCTCTTGCTCGATGTCTCTCGCCTTTTCCTGTCGCTGTTCTCCTCCTCTCATTTCAGGTTCTACCTCCGGATGTTCTTGTTGGCCAGTCCCGTTCTCTCCATCTCCTACGTCTACTCCGCCATGGTCCCAATTTAGAATTTTGTTGCATCTTGCCATGCGGTCCTGTGACCATACATTCCCGTCACTCAGCCGGGCCGCTCTGCCCATTACTTCCTTCACCTGCATGGGCTTGCTGTATTTGCTCTCTCCCTTCCTTTGTAGCGTGGGCAACTTTACTCGCACCCACTCTCCCTTTTCCAGTCCCGTGTCTTTCACATTCCTCTGGTCGTCGTAGTGTTTTGTGTAGACAGCTTGTGCCTTCTCTATGTTGGCACGCACCACTGCGGGGGACCATTCACTCACAATTGTTTTCTCTTTCCACACCCGATTGTCTTGGGTGAATGGTTCGCAGCCTCGCAATATCTGGAAGGGGCTATAACCGGTCCCTGTGGGAGTGATCCTGTACGCCCACAGCATGTGCCATATGTCCTTCTCCCAATCCTTGTTGTCCGAGATAGCTGCTTGGATCGACCCCATCACCACTCTGTTGAAGCGCTCCACTTGATCATTCCCCGCCGGGTGGTATATGGATGTATGCTTCGCTAGGATGCCATTTCTCCGCATGAAGTTGTTCCATTTTTCCGATCTGAACTGGGGGCCATTGTCGCTGAGGATGGACTTTGGGATGCCTTCCCTCACAAAGGTAGCCGCCAAAAATGTTATGATGGTCTCTGTGTCCATTGTCTCCTCTATCTTCACTTCTGGCCACTTCGAGTACCTGTCCACTAGGACACACACATACTTTTGGACTCCTTGTGTGTCTAGTATCGGGCCTAGGATATCAACTGACAGCTCCTCCCACGGATTATTCGGCGGTTCAAATGTACCCAGTGCTGGGCGTAGTGGTTTGAGTGTCTTGTCTGCACCCTGGCACCGTGAGCAGTCTCTTACATGTTGCTCGGCTCTGACGTCCATTCCTGGCCACCAGTAATTTTGTTTGGACCTCAGTTTAAGTTTTCCAATTCCAAGGTGTCCCTCGTGCAGCATGTCCAGTAGTCGGGGGATGATACTTGTCAGGGGGATGACCTTCTCTCCTCTATACATAAATATTCCTTGGTCGTCTATAGACAGTTCTTCTCTAACTTCGAAGTAGGGGTTGAGTTCCCCTCGGGTGTGTCTCTTGTCAGGCCATCCTTGGGTGATGTGCAGCCTCACTTCCTCTAGGGTCTGATCTTCCTCATACGCCTGTTTCCATTCTTGAAGGCTGATGATTTTTTCGTGGTCCTCCATGAGTGCTACCCATTTTTCTGTTCCCGCCTTGTCTTCCTCACTCGGCTCCATGGCCGCTGCTCTGCTCAGATAGTCCGCCACTCTGTTCTTGCTGCCTGGAATATGCTCCACATCATACCTGAATTCAAGTAGTTTCAGTGTCATTTTGGAGATTCTGGGCGTGGCATCTGCATGTCCACTCGACGTTAGCACCTTCAGTAACGGCTTGTGATCCGTCCGCAATTGGAACCGCGTGCCCCACAGGAATTGTCTGAATCTCGTGGTAGCCCACACCACTGCCAGCATCTCTTTCTCTATCATGCTGTACTTTTTTTCTGTTTCACTCAGCGTGCGTGATGCGAAGCTTAGTGTCTCCAGTCTCCCTTGCCCTCGGTCTTGCATGAGAACGGCGCCCAGTCCTTTATCGCTGGTGTCTGTGGTCAGTACGGTCTTTCCTTGAGGGTCGTACCCTTGGAGTGGTATTGCTCCTGCTACTTCCTTCTTGATAATTTCGAATTCCCCTTGTGCTTCTTCTGACCAGCTAAATTCCGTATTCTCTTTCGTCAGCTGCCTCATGTGGTGGGTCTTGGAGGCAAAGTGCTGCACAAACTTGCTGTAGTACTCTGCCATTCCAAGGAATGATCTGACCTCTTCCTTGTTGGTGAGTGGAGGTGCTTCACAGATCGCTCTTACGTTTTCTGCTTTTGGAGTCACTCCTTGCACTCCTATCTCATGCCCTAGGTAGGTCACCGAGGTCATCCCTATCCGGCACTTGGACCACTCCGCTGTGAGTCCCTTTCTTTCTAGGATCCTCAGTACATTTCCCAGCTTCACATCATGGTCAGGTCTATCTCTCCCCATAACCAGGATGTCGTCCTGGAAGTATTGGACGCCGGCAGTATCCTTGAACAATTGGTGCATCAGTTTCTGGAACACCGCTGCCGCCGAGGCCAGTCCAAATGGCATTCGGCGGAACTGATAGCACCCAAATGGGGTGATGAATGATGTGAGTTTGCGGCTCTCCGGGTGTAGAGCTATCTGGTGGTAAGCTGAGGTCAAGTCTATAGTGGAGTACCACTTAATTCCCTTAGTGCTGGCCAGCATCTCCTCTATTCTGAGTAAGGGGAACCTCTCCACCACAATATTCTTGTTCAGTTTGCGCAGGTCGACATACAACCGGATCTTACCACTGGGTTTCTTAACTACCACCAAGGGTGCCAGCCACTCAGCACATGTGATGGGCTCGATGATCCCCTTCCTTTCCAAGTCTTGAAGTTCCTCCCAAACTGCTTCCCTCACTGCCAACGGGACGTTCCTCGCTTTGTGGGCCACAGGCACGGCGTCTTCCTTTAGGACTATTTTGTGTGCGAACTTTTCCAGTCTTCCTACCGTGCCACCAAACACCTTAGGGAATCCACTCTTCCATCTGTCGAGATCAGGCGATGCCTCCTGTTCCGTTAGTAATATCTGCTCCTTGCCTCCCGGATCCAGCTTTATGCCCAGGTCGCCTTGGTCTAGCCAACCTAAGACCGAGGGGCCCTTTTCCGACACGTAGAGCTTGCAGTGTACGGACCGCCCTCTGAATTCGAAGTTCAACGGCCTGAATCCTGCCATTGGTATGCGGTCACCGTTGTACGTGACGGGACGGATGTCTAATTTTTCTAGTTCTGGGCCTAGTCGCGGTCCGAATTTCTCCTCCCACACCGCTCTCTGGACAATGGTGTAGGGCGAGCCTGTGTCTGCCACCACGCTGATTGTGACACCTCCTATTGCCATCTCCAGGACTGGTTTCATGGTCCTTTTCCCGTCTATGCCCAGGACCTGGCCGTCCACGCTCGAGACCTGGTCGTCGATGTAGACTACTGTGACGACATCCTCCTCCGTACCTTCGTCTTGATCATCGATGCCTTCACCGACATACCTCACCATGCCCTTGGAGGCCTTCTTCCGACATACTTTCTCGTAGTGACCGATTATTCCGCAATACATGCATTTGGCGCGAAAAGCTGGACACTTCCTGTCGTGCGCCTCGTGCGACCAGCTCCCGCACCTATAGCATGGCTTCTTGTTGCTTCCCGCCTGTTTCCCCGAGGGGCCTGCGTTGCTCTGCCATTTGTTGGGTCCCCTCTCCGATGATCTCTTGTTCTGATAGTCTCTGTGAGGTTCTTCGTCGTCCACCTTGTTCACCATGGTGCTTGACGCTGTTTCTTTCCTCGTTACTTCTGCACACCGTCGTGCTAACTCGGCCCTTTTGACGATGACCAACACTTCTTTCAGTGTAGTGTCTCCGCTGGCCCACAGTTTGTCCTGCACTGCCGTGCACGTGGTATGCATCACCACTTGATCTTTGATGAATTCCTCTTCCCGGTTGTCGTATTTGCACGTGGATGCCAACCGCTTCAGTGCTGCCACGTATTCCTCCACCGTTTCTCCCTGGCGTTGCTTCCTCTGTTGGAAATTGAACCTGTCCACAGATACACACACTGCCGGCCTGAAGTGTTCATTGAGGTCATCAATTGCGTGAGCGTATACATCATTGTCTGTGGAAGTTCTCTGTTTTGGTACCAGGCTCTTGTAAATTCTCAGACCTTCCGGGCCAAGGTTCAGCAACAAGATGCGTTTTTTCCTCGTGGGTTTAAACTCCTCCTCATTCTCATCTTCCAAGACTCCTATGAAATTATCAATATATTCTCTCCAGTCCTCCCACTTCATTAGTGGTTCTCCAGGACGGGGAAAAAACTGCACCGGCGCCATTGCATATCCAGTTTGCGCACTCATTTTCTCTCTCTTAACCGTGGGTTGTACACTCCCTTGGCTTCTGGGGCTCCCCGGTGTGTTGTCCTGCTCTTCCTCGCTTGTTTGGGCGTGGGGACTATCTGCGTCAGCCCCCTCGCTCTTCGGTAGGGTATCCAGCTCGGGTTCCCCTGTCTTGTGGGCTGCGGCGTGATTTGGCGCACTTTGCTGCTTGTCCCTGTGGTCTGTCCACCCTCCGTGACTTGTCTGTGCCGCCCCCTCGGGTGCTCTTGGGCTCTGCCACGCTCTTTAGGGTACCTGTGAGGTAGTTGGTGATCCTCCTGGCCCTCTGTTCCTCTGGGCTCCTTGTTTGGTGGTCCTGCTGGGCACTGGTGCTGTCTGTGTGGTTGCTGTTTCCCTGGTGTTTCTTCTTTGCGGGGGGGGAGGGGGTCTGTCATCCCACCCTCGTCGCCATTGTGAAGTTGTTTATACCCCCAAGAAGGACGCTGGAGCCACTGGTAAACTGAGTCTGTTTATTTCTATAATTCACCCTAAAGAGCGCCGAGCCTCTGCTCATGTCCCGGCTCCTTGCGCTCGTTTCGCGCCTCTGCCGAGCGCGGTGCGCGCGCAGCCAACATGGCCGCCAGCACGTCACGTCGCCGACGTGACGTGCAAACACTAGACCGCCACTACAGTCGTCCCACTTAAACTCCCCTCCAAAGCCGCTAAAGATTTTTTTGTCATGCCCCGTTCCGAACAGAGTGTCAGGACAGGGGCGGAGACGCTGCTGAGTGACAGCAGCAGGGAGAAGCGTGGCCTGGCTGTGCACTGTTAAAGTTTAAAGTTTGCATGTGTTTTTGGCTGGTCATCTTGCGATGGCCAGCCACATATGCTCACTTTAAACATCTCTAACCCACCTGTCTTAAGAAAGCTGGGTTAGAGCAAGCCAATGCTTCTAGAGTGCTATGGAGCGCTGAGTGAGGCCGCTCCCACCAATCCTAGTGCTGCTCTCATGGCCAAGGGAGTTGCTGCATACAATTCGGAGTTGCTGCATCCGGTTCCAGTTCCTGCAAAAGAAGAGGTTCTGACCGGGGGACATCGTGTTCTTGTAAGGTAAGTGTTTTTTTAAAAATATATATTATTTGCACACACTTTATTTTAATATATTATTTGCACGCGCACCTGCCCCCTCCTCTCAGTAGATGCCAGCTGCCACTGGTCTAGCCGAGTGACAACTGTGGTTTGTTACTCTCTGTATTTATTAGCATATCACCTTTAAAGTATTCTTCCGAGGCGTCCGCCCAGAAATAAAAGCTGGAAAGGACACATTTCTTCCGTATAGCTTGTGAATATGAGCACAACTTACCGTTCATTTAGAGATAGGTGCAAAGTGGAAAAATATGCACAAATGTTTTTTTTCACCCATTTTTTTTAATTACACCTCTTGCAAGTTGAGTGCAAATTGCACTTACTCTCCGGGGTTTTTGCCCAACAATTTTTACTGAATGTACATAAAATAGTAAATTGGGGGGGGTAAAGCCATGTCTAATAACGTATCTTGTCAAAGACTTTCAATACCAAATCAGCCTTTAAATGCTACATGAATGGCTATGTGTAGCTGTGCATATGTTTACTAAGAAATAATCTAGAATTCCCTAAACTTCGATCTAGCCTGCATACTGTTCAAAGAGGACAATGTTATCTTGGAAATTATTTAGTGGCTCGGCTGTTCTGCACTGGCAGGACTGCCCAGTGCCATGTTTCCCTAACCCCAAGATCACCTTTAATACCCACCCTAGTATTCAGGGAAAGTTTGTGTTTTCATGTAGAGTGTAAAAGTTGCCCTTTCTAGAATTTTTAAAACTAGAATCAAAAGATGCATTTTACATAACAAATTTACTATTATATTTCTCAAAAGCCGTATTTAGTACATACATTTGTTTAGGCAAGCTCATGAAGAATATGCATTGTATTTGGTTTCTGTGATATGGTTTGTATGGCTGTTGTACAAGTTATGGATTGTGGCCCTAACCATAACCTGTGAATTTCAGTGTTTTTTGGTTTTAATTTATAATCACAATTGCACTTTATCTGTTTTTAAGCAACTTTTCAGGGTTTTTGAAACAACACGATAATATTTTATAACCAGAGCTAACTATCGCTTCATCTAATCCTGTAGTTTATCATCCACTGACAGCAACAGTTCCCTGTGCCCAATCAATCATGAGCTGAAAGACCCCGCTCAGTGCTTAATTTGTAAAATATTAAGTGCCAGGGCTCTGACCAGGAGACCACTGTAGCTTGCATCACCCACCGCCCTTGTCACTGCTGCCAAAACAACTACTAACCATCTCTCTCGCATGTAAATGTCACAGTTCAGATTATTCCAGGTCCACAAACTAAAGGAATGGCTGGGGAGGCAGGTATTAGCATTTTTTTTATGTATATTGTTTTCCTAAACAACTGTTATACTGCTCATCTCTAAATGACATGAGCAGCGCCACCATGTGGCAGACTGCTTAAGTGTGGTGTTGACAATTAGGTGCCGAGCACCGGAAACCAATTAAGTGCAAGTATGCGGCACCGGAAAGCACCAGCTCAAATTAAGCAATGACCCCCATCTGTGTACTGCCTTTAGCTGTGCATATTGAGAGTTTGCTTCCCCCGCCCAACAGTCTATGGGTGATCCACCCTCACTGCACAAGCCTTTGGCTATACATAGCACGGGTGGGGCACAATGCTTAGCCTTCTGCCAGACCCGGAGAATAACTCTCCACCGAGGCCCAACCTCCTCTGCACATAGGCTTTGGCCATGTGCAGCAGGGGTTTGGCTGCAGGCAGCCAGGCCCTGCATCCAACTTGCAGCATGAGCATGCAGGCAACCAATCACTGCTGTGCACATCCTTCATCCATGTGCAGTGGGGATGGGCAAAGGGGACTGGACTGGAGGAAGGCCCTACTTCCAAACCACTGCATTTGGCCAGTGCCCACATGTAGCTGTTGGCAAGCACAGCATTAATGCACTGATTACTTTTTTTCATTTTGCTTTACATGATTTATGAACCCCATGCTCAGTTTGCAAATCCTGGACCTTCCCTGAGTCTTGTGGATACTAAATGCATTGTTTATGAACTCACAATATTTATACCAATAAATAACAACACCTAAAACATAATGTTCCTAAGCAACAACACATACTCAAACCAATAAATTATACTTTATTCAATGTTGTCTCTGTAGTAAGGGTAATGTATTATGTAATGTCATCTGTAAAATAATTTATAACATTTGTTATTTTATCTGTTTTTATTTAGAGGGAAGTCATGAGCATTGCATTTGGGATCCGCAAATCTCAGGGAAGGTCCAGGCATTTGGTGTGCAATTTATGGTTTAAATGGTTGTTGCACGAGATATGGATTGTTGGCTTAATTATGGGCCTGATTACGATCTTGGCGGATGGGATACTTTGTCACAAATGTTATGGATATCCCATCCACTGTATTACAAGTTCCATTATATCCTATGCAATGTGGTATGGGGTAGATGGGATTATACATCATGTTTGTGATGAAGTATCCTATCCACGAAATTTGTAATCAGGCCATATGACTTGTGAATTTCAATGGGCTTTCAGTTTTAATTTGTAAAAACAACTGCATTTTAACAGTACTTTTTACTGTGAATTTCAAAGGATTTTTTAAAACATATGTTAATATGTTATACCCAAAGCTAACAATAACTTCACTTTAAGCTTCAGTTATCTATCTATCTATCTATCTATCTATCTATCTATCTATCTATCTATCTATCTATCTATCTATCTATCTATCTATCTATCTATCTATCTATCTATCTATCTATCTATCTATCTATCTATCATTTAGTTAAGGAGAAGTATACCTGTTTGTTGGAGATTCACCTCTTTGTAGTCTTGTCGTTTTCTTTTGACGAGGATTATATCACAGATCATGGATTAAGACACTCCAGGAACAATCACATTGCCGAAATTACATGCACACCTTGTAGTCCTTTATGCAGCTGTAGTGTAGAAAATGCATAAAACATATACCCAACGAGGAAGCACTTACTAATTAAGCAAATGAAAGTGCTTCAGTTGGGTAGACATTTTCTGCAAAACTGGGGACTCTGCTTTGAAAAAAAGAGGTTTGATTCTGACTGACGTCACAGAAATTAAACCTCAACAGGAAGCACCTACAAATATAAACATAGTAGGTGAACTAGTTGAAGCTCCACTTCAGTAAAGCACAAAGGATCCTAACTACTTGGCAAAGGCAAAGCAAGTGTGTTTTCTCTCGTATTCCAAATTGAAAAACAATATGAAATCCTTAATGGAGGTGAAATCATCATTGATCTATTGGAGCAAAATCTGATGTGTAGTGACTGTGACAAGTGGTTTCTTTCTTGTCTTCTGGTGAGACCAGATTTCATGGCTCTCCCTTTAAATAAACCTGAGTATGCAAATGCCCAAAATGCATAGCACCACTCACACACCCACTCACAGACATACGCAGGCACTCACTCACCCTCTCACAGACCCTCACGGTCACTCGCATAGCCACTCGCAGACCCCTACAGGCACTCACACACCCACTCTGACACTCATACAGGCACTCACAGACCTATTCACAGACCCAAACAGGCACTCACAGACACACAAGGCACTCACACAAGTACCTACACACCCACTCACAGACCCACACAGACAAAAACGCACTCACTCACAGACCCACAGACACTCACACAATCACACAGCCACACACAAATCCACTCTCAAAGGTGACTGGTTACAGTTAGCTTTAAAAGATAACAAAACGTATAAATTCACCCAAAAAAACAAACGTTACAGGGACGTTATTATAGTTAGGAAATAGAATTTTCTTTAAAATAGAAATTCACTGAAAAAAACAAAGATTGCAGGGACATTATTGTTAGGTGCAGATTTCACTCATACAAAACCATTGGAATTCACCAGTTATAGCTACTTGAGCTAACTATAACTTATGTCCCCGCAATGCACTGCTAATGACCTCACATATTACATCACTCATGACATGATCAGCTACATAACTGATGACATTTCCCAAATGACATCACTGATGACATCAGCTTGCACCCAGTATAAGTCAAAGCAGTACTTTTCAGGTTTAGATTGCTGTATTAAGTGTGCAAAAAAGGAAATAGAGAACTCTGGGAATTTCCCAAGTTTAAGTTGGAGAACATGCTCTTTTATATGGCACACCCTACAACACCACTGACAATTTAAAACTGCTCACCTTAAATGTCTGTTTTTCTAGCAGAGATTTTAAGCATAGAATTAGGGTTGGGTGAAACTCACGGAATTTCACTCCGTGGCATTCCGCAGAGTAACATAAAAACTCTGAGAGATTCTGAGGAGTTCCACTAAGGGGCAGAAAATATGCACGTTGTGCTGCCTGCACTGCAATAGTGCCAGTAGCATGAGCATACCTGAAAAATCAGCGCGAACTGCACCATGAGCTGCACAAGAGTGCATGGCCAAAAATGACAAATAACAAAAGATTCCAGGCACAGTATTACATCTCTGGATTGGTGTTAGAACCGGGAGTCTCTGGTTGGCAAAGGTAAGTACCTTTGCCCAAGTAGGGACCCCTAGCTCCGGTCAGGGCGACGGAATAACCCTCTGAGATAACCCCTGCTCACCCTCTAGGTAGCATGGCGCGAGCAGTCTAGGCTAAACTCGGAGGCAATGTGGATAACATTTGCACTTAACACAACAGTAATTCCCAATCCACCACAAACTGAGACCACACAGGTAAGTATATATAAAATATAACTTTATCTAGTTTCAGCATGTAAATGAAGCAGTTGCATGATAATCACTTCTTTAAAACACATCGCATTTCTAGCTTAAAGGTTGCACGTTAAACACTTCATTTAGAACAAGGTTGCACTTAATTCTTAGTAGGTCTTGTAAATAGGCCGTTCTCAGCATAGAAATAAAAATAGTCTCTAGTCTCTCAAATCAGCACTTAAAAGAATATGGCCACTGATTTATACTGTGATGCTCCCAGCATGAGCAAAGAAAACAAGGCCCACGTGTACTTATATCCGTGGGCTTCATGCGCTGTTGCAACTCCCTCGCGAGGCCCAGGGACTCTTTCTAGTCCCCGGGGCAGCCTCGCGTCTTCCTGAGATTCAGGCGCACCACTGCGCACCAGCCGTGCAGACTGCACGCGTCCCCGCCCCGGCCGGTCCCCTTTCCTCTCCCGCCCGCTCTCGACAATCCAACGAGCGGCGGGGGAGGAGGTGAAGCTCACCTGATGGAGGGACGGCGGGCCAGGGGTGCGGGACGCTTCCAGGTCCCTCGGCGGGGTCAGAGCTCTTCCCCGGTCCCGGCGGTGATTTTGGGCAATCCTTCGGCACCTCCCGCAGCTTCAGCGGAGGCAGCCAATCCGGTCGCGGCCCTCAGTCGAGCCCCTCTGAGCGCGAGGCCGCCAACCAATGGCAGCGCGGCCTCGCCGATGACGCTCCGCGGGCTCAGCCAATCACGGCACACCACAGCTGATGACGCTGCGCCGCGCGGGCCAATCCCGTCGCGGCGTTAGTGAGGGGGCTCGGCTCCCTCAGCCAATGGGGTCGCGGCGGCTTCGTTCTTCGCCGCGGCCGCTCCTGGTCACGAACAGCAACTTCCAGGGGTGATCCTGGCCCCGGGCTGCGACGGTGATTTGGCGGCAAAGGGTTTTAAAGGGCGCTGGTCAGAGCTAGACCCCCCCTCTCGACCTTGCCACCACCTGGGAGCAGATTTCACGAGGGGAGGCTCCACAAGCCTCCAACCCTCACGATTAATGTGCCGATGAGCACACCGATCTCCTCCTCACGCTCCGCAGTCCAGCACCACGCGTCTCGGGTCCCAACAGCACGATTTTGCAGCTGTTTCCTGGGTTAGCTTTAGGAACCTTTAGCCCTGGGTTCCAAGCAGGAGGCCAGCTCTTCTCAGGCCCTTGGAGATTCAGATGTAGACACAGCACACAGCAGAGTCTTGGCAGTTTCAAGTAGGCAGGGTCACAGCACACAGCAAAGTCCCTTTGTTCTCCTTAGCTTCCAGGTGGACAGCAGAACAAGTCAGCCCTTATAGCACACAGCAAGGCAATCTTCCTTCAGTTCTCTAGCTGCCCCCCTTCCAGCGAGGGTTCCTTCTTGCTTGCAGAATTTCAGAATCTAATTCTCTCCAGACAGGGGTCCTTTCCTTATACCCCCCAATGTCTTTGAAGTTCTTTGTGCATGGAGGCCCTGGGTCCAGTCTAAACCAGTTCTGGGGGTTGCGGAGCACTGAGGTGTCTCTGGCTTTCTTCTTCCTGTCAGCTTCAGGGCCAGTGGGGTCAGTTGACCACCAGGAGAGAGCTAATGTGGGGGAGGTAGGCAGGCACAGCCCAGCACTTATCTGGCATTCCTTCCTCCCTCCTCCCAAGCAGGCAGATGTGCCCTTTCATCCCCGGGATGGCTCCGACCCTCTCCTCTGGGGCTCTGCAGCCCCTTCCTGTCACATCCAGACCAGGCAGACATTCCACAAACCCAGGCACACAGAAAGGTTTAGACAAGAGAACAGACACTTTCTAAAAGGGCTATTCTCCAACACAGGATTTAAAAACACCCTTCACTAAAGGATGTGTCATTAAATTCTGAGTCCAGGGATATCTTTCACTTATGTCCCATCTTGTTCCTATGGGGAGATAGGCTGGTATCACATGGGCCCAGCCCCCCTCCATGTTACTCTATGGAGCAAGATAGCCTTACAGCAGTGAGCACACAAAATGGCTGTAGCCCACTACCAGAGCATAGTACCTGCACTAGCACATGCTCTACCTTATCCATACACTGCACCCTGCCCAGGGGGGTACCTTGAGCCTTCCATAGGGGTGACTGATGTGCACAGACAGGGAAGGATTAGGCCTAGCCAGTGGGGACACTGGCCAGGCTGACATGGCAGTCATTGACTGCACACAGGCCCTGCGCTGGCAGGCCTGCGTCACCTTTTAAAAGCTACTCATGTGGGTGGCGCAATCTGCGCTGCAGGCCCACTAGTAGCATTTGTCATCACCAGCCCTGGCACACACAGTGCCCTCTACTAGGGACTTCGTGGTGATACAAATATGCCAATTAGGTATACTCAATCAATATCACAATTTACAGAAGGAGCACTTACACTCTGACACTGATCAGCAGTGGCAGAGTGTCCAAAACATCTAAATCAGCAAAAACGAAATCCAGCACAGCATCAAAACACATGAGTCAGAGGCAAAAAGATGGGGGAAGAACCACGCCAAAAGGTGTCAGGTCTAACACGTGTCCCCTCCAGCTGAAAGTGGGGAGAACTACCCAACCTCTTGGGAGTCCTCATCACTAAGGCGGAAGAATCTGGACAGACCGTCAGCATTGGCGTGTTCTGTACCAGGGCGGTGCTCTACCGTAAAATCCATCCCCTGTAGGGAAATGGACCACCTCAACAATTTTGGGTTCTCACCCCTCATCTGCATTAACCATCTGAGGGGCCTGTGGTCGGTCTGAACACGGAAGTGAGTCCCAAACAGGTAGGGCCTCAGCTTCTTCAGAGCCCAGACCACAGCGAAAGCTTCTCTTTCAATGGCACTCCATTTTTGTTCCCTGGGGATCAGCCTCCGGCTAATGAAAGCCACAGGTTGGTCTCCTCCCTCATCATTGATCTGTGAGAGGACTGCTCCCACGCCTTGCTCTGAAGCGTCAGTTTGCACAATGAACTCACTGGAAAAGTCAGGTGCCTTAAGCACCGGTGCTGTGCACATGGCAGTTTTGAGGGTGTCAAAAGCAGTTTGACAGGCCTCAGTCCAATTCACTTTTCTAGGCTGATTCCTAGATGTCAGCTCTGTCAAAGGGGCCACAATGGTGCCATAACCCTTGACAAACCGTCTGTAATACCCGGTGAGACCTAGAAAGGCTCTCACCTCAGTCTGGGTCTTGGGGGGTTCCCAAGCCAGAATGGTATCAATTTTTGCCTGTAGGGGCCCCACCTTGCCGCTCCCCACCTGGTGTCCCAAGTACACCACCGATCCCTGCCCTATCTGGCATTTACTGGCCTTGATAGTGAGGCCTGCCTTCTGCAGAGCCTTCAACACTTCAGTGAGGTGTTGCAGGTGTTCCTCCCAAGTGGAGCTGAACACCGCAATGTCATCCAGGTAGGCTGCGCTGAATTGCTCCAGCCCTGCCAGTACCTGGTTGACTAATCTCTGAAATGTGGCGGGAGCATTTTTCAACCCAAAGGGCATGACACGAAACTGGAAGTGTCCTTCTGGCGTTGAAAATGCTGACCTCTCCTTTGCCCCGTCAGTTAAGGCAATCTGCCAGTACCCTGAAGTCAAATCAAAAGTACTCAGGTACTGGGCAGCTCCCAACCGATCCACCAGCTCATCAGCTCTGGGGATGGGGTGCGCGTCCGTCTTCGTGACCGCATTGAGCCCACGGTAGTCCACGCAGAACCGAAGTTCTGGGGGGCCACCGGGGGTAGCAGCTTTCTTGGGCACTAAGACCACTGGGCTAGCCCAGGGGCTGCTGGAGGGCTCAATAACCCCAAGCGCCAACATCTTGGAAACTTCTTCCTTGATGCTAGCTCTGACCTTGTCAGCCACCCTGTAAAACTTCTGTTTCACAGGCATGCTGTCTCCAGTGTCCACGTCGTGGACGCACCATTTGGTGACACCTGGGCTCAGGGAGAACAGTGGGGCGAACTGACCCAAGACTTGGCGACAGTCCTCCTGCTGTTCTGGGGTCAGGGTGGGGGAGAGGACCACACCATCCACTGACCCATCTTGCTCCTTGACTGCCAGGAGGTCAGGGAGAGGATCACTATCCTCCTCCCCTCCAACATCTGTAGCCATGAGCATAGTCACTTCAGTTCTCTCAAAGTGGGGTTTGAGGCGGTTCACATGTAGCACTCTCAGGGGCTGCCTGGGAGTCTTCAGGTTAACCAAATAGGTAACCTCGCTCTTGCGCTCCACCACCTCATATGGGCCAGACCACTTGTCACGGAGCGCACAAGGCTCCACTGGCGCCATCACCCACACCTTCTGACCAGGTTGGAACTCAACCAGAGAAGTGTTCTGGTCATACCACCTCTTCATTTCCTCCTGGCTAGCCTCCAGATTCTCTTGAGCGAGCTTCCTGAAGCGCTTGGTCTGGTTGCGGATGGCCAGCACATAGCTGAACACATCCTGAGGGGTTTTCCCACGGGATTTCTCCCACCCCTCCTTCACCAGAGCCAGAGGCCCTCTGACAGGGTGGCCATACAGCAACTCAAAGGGACTGAACCCTAAGGATTTCTGAGGCACCTCCCTGTAGGCAAACAACAGGCATGGCAACAAGACATCCCATTTCCGCCTCATGGGCTCCTCCAGGCCCATGATCATGCCCTTCAATGTGCGGTTGAATCTCTCAACCAAACCATTTCCTTGAGGGTGGTAAGGAGTGGTGAATTTGTATGTCACCCCACACTCACTCCACAGGGACTTCATATATTTAGAAATGAAGTTTGTCCCGCGGTCCGAAACGACCTCCTTCGGAAATCCCACCCGGGAAAAGATCCCCATCAGGGCACGGCCCACCACTGGGGCGGTGACTGTCCTGAGCGGAAGGGCTTCCGGGTACCGAGTGGCATGGTCCACCAAGACCAGGATAAACCTGTTGCCTAGGGCTGTCTTGGGATCCAGGGGCCCCACGATGTCATTGCCCACCCGCTCAAAAGGGGTGCTCACCACGGGAAAGGGTTGGAGGGGTGCCACGCGCTTCCCTCCACTCTTGCCACTGGCCTGACAAGTCTGACAAGACTTACAAAAGGCAGAGACGTGCGTCTTCATCTGGGGCCAGTAGAAATGGGTGACAAGCCTGTGATAGGTCTTGTCTTGCCCCAGATGTCCTGCGAGAGGCACGTCATGAGCCAGACCCAGTAGGAAGTTCCTGAAGCGCTCCGGTACCACCAGCACACGGGCTGCGCCGGGCTCAGCGAACTTAGGCTCACTATAAAGTAAGTCATCCTCCCAATAGATCAAATGCTCCTTGGACCCCAGGCCTGCGGCCTGGTCGGCAGCCTGCTGCCGCACACCAATGAGAGAAGGGCACTCCTTCTGAGCCTGGCAGAATTCCTCCCTGGAGAGACCACCCTCTTGCTGCCACTGGGACAGCTCAGGCAATTCCCCTAGTTCGGCCACCTGCTCCCCTGTAGGTTCCAGGGCATCCCCTTCCGGGTCTGCCTCCTCCTGGACCGTGGGAACAGTGGGGGCTGGTTTCCCGCGCCCTCTACCCCTTCCTCTCTTGGCAGGTCCCTGGGCCATTGTTCCAGGCTCCAGCTCTGTTAGACCGCCCTCTCTTGCTGTCATTGCACGGGTGGACACACAGATCCACGCAGGCAAACCCAACATCTCCAAGTGAGTCCTGTGCTCCACCTCTTTCCAGGGGGAGCTCTCCAGGTCATTACCTAATAGACAATCTACAGGCAAGGCATCACTTACTACAATCTCCAAAATACCGGAGACTCCTCCCCATTCAAATGGAACTTTCGCCAGCCTGCAGTAGCGCACTGAACTGTCAGCTGCCACCACAGGCCGGAGTACCTGGGGAACAATTTGCTCTTCAGACACCCACTGACACCTAACAGATGTCACGCTGGCTCCTGTGTCTCTCAGAGCCTCCACCACCTGTCCATTGATGGTCACCTTCTGCCCGTACATCTTAGTGTTTTGGGGCAGCAAGGTTTCCTGGGCCATCTCCTGGTCTCCTAGAGAGACAAGGGTCATCAATGCTAACCCCTTCTCCCCACTAGAAATCAAATCCCCTCCCAAAGCTACACTGGCTATCGCCGGAGCTGGAGCTGGAGCAACAGTGGGTGCAGATTTCTTCTTTGGACAGTTTGGAGCAATGTGCCCCACCTCCCTACATGCATAGCAAGTGAGGGTCTTCTTGTCCTGCGGGCCATTATGGGGCCAGGACTTCTTAGACTTGGGGGGTTGAGACACCTTCTCTTGGGAACTACTTTGGGGCCCTTTAGAAGACTCCTTTTGATTACCCGTGTCCCCCCCACTCTTCTGCTGGGGACCCTGTCCACCTTTGGCGGGGGTACTTACCACCCCCTTGTGGACCCTGGTGCTAGTCCACCGGTCCGCCTCTTTAGCAAGCTCACTGGGATCAGTTAACTTACTGTCTAAAAGATGCTGGCGCAGCTCTGGGACACACAAACTACTTAAGTGCTCCCTACTAATCAAGTGACACAACCCCACATAATCAGTAACTTTGCTGCCCTTCATCCAACCTTCCAGTGCACGCGTGTACATACTCACACGCTCCACCCAAGTACTTGAATCAAGCTTCTTGAAGTTCCTAAACTTCTGGCGGTACTGTTCAGCAGTGAGCCCATACCTGAGGCACAAAGCCTCCTTCATGGCGGAGTAGGACAAAGCATCCTTTGCTTCTAAGGGTGCCAAAACATCCCTCCCAGAGGCCTCAAAATGCTTCCACAATCCTGCTCCCCAATTCTTCTCAGGCACCTCATTCATCTTTAAGGCAAGTTCATACGCTCTGAACCACGCATAAATATCCTCACCCCTCTGATAATTCTGTACCAGATCCTTTGGTATGTATACCTTACCCGCCTGTACTGGTTGTGCGCTGCCACCATTAGAACTGGACCCCCTCTCTTTATATTTGAAATCCAATTCCTTCATGCTCCGCTCATGAGCCAATTGGAGCTTCTTCTCCTCTAGAGCGAGCGCCTGCCTCTCCTGCGCCTCTTTCTCAACTTCTAGGCGCAGTCTCTTCTCATCGGCTTCTGCTCTGAGCTTCAAAAGCTCAATCTCATGGGCCCTAACTCTCTGATTCTCCTCCACCTCCTCTGGAGAAATAATCCTACTGGAGTGGGTGCTGCCGGCCCTAGACGCTGGCTTCGCCACTGGCAAATCACTAGGCAGAAAAACAATCTCCTGTGAGCCACCCTCTCCAATAGTAGCTTCTGGTTCACCATGTTTGGCCTCCCACCAGGCCCTCAGAGCTGTCCGTAGCTCTTCCTTATTTGCGCCGCCCCTTACTGGGCATTCAAGCTGTCTGCAGACTTTTCTCAGTTGCTCCTTGTTATAGGTGAGCAACTCCTTGATGTCAAATTCCACTTCCACTTCTACATTCATGCTTTGCGCGTTCTGAGACATGGTACTTCCTACCCTTTTTCAACTAAAAAGGTTTCACCAAAAAGAAAAAATCTTGCGCAACCTGTTCCACTAAACTAGACTAGTGATGTACAAGAAATCACTGCAGGTCAAGTGCAATTATTAGTTCAAAATCCGCACCGCGAGCCACCAATGTTAGAACCGGGAGTCTCTGGTTGGCAAAGGTAAGTACCTTGGCCCAAGTAGGGACCCCTAGCTCCGGTCAGGGCGACGGAATAACCCTCTGAGATAACCCCTGCTCACCCTCTAGGTAGCATGGCGCGAGCAGTCTAGGCTAAACTCGGAGGCAATGTGGATAACATTTGCACTTAACACAACAGTAATTCCCAATCCACCACAAACTGAGACCACACAGGTAAGTATATATAAAATATAACTTTATCTAGTTTCAGCATGTAAATGAAGCAGTTGCATGATAATCACTTCTTTAAAACACATCGCATTTCTAGCTTAAAGGTTGCACGTTAAACACTTCATTTAGAACAAGGTTGCACTTAATTCTTAGTAGGTCTTGTAAATAGGCCGTTCTCAGCATAGAAATAAAAATAGTCTCTAGTCTCTCAAATCAGCACTTAAAAGAATATGGCCACTGATTTATACTGTGATGCTCCCAGCATGAGCAAAGAAAACAAGGCCCACGTGTACTTATATCCGTGGGCTTCATGCGCTGTTGCAACTCCCTCGCGAGGCCCAGGGACTCTTTCTAGTCCCCGGGGCAGCCTCGCGTCTTCCTGAGATTCAGGCGCACCACTGCGCACCAGCCGTGCAGACTGCACGCGTCCCCGCCCCGGCCGGTCCCCTTTCCTCTCCCGCCCGCTCTCGACAATCCAACGAGCGGCGGGGGAGGAGGTGAAGCTCACCTGATGGAGGGACGGCGGGCCAGGGGTGCGGGACGCTTCCAGGTCCCTCGGCGGGGTCAGAGCTCTTCCCCGGTCCCGGCGGTGATTTTGGGCAATCCTTCGGCACCTCCCGCAGCTTCAGCGGAGGCAGCCAATCCGGTCGCGGCCCTCAGTCGAGCCCCTCTGAGCGCGAGGCCGCCAACCAATGGCAGCGCGGCCTCGCCGATGACGCTCCGCGGGCTCAGCCAATCACGGCACACCACAGCTGATGACGCTGCGCCGCGCGGGCCAATCCCGTCGCGGCGTTAGTGAGGGGGCTCGGCTCCCTCAGCCAATGGGGTCGCGGCGGCTTCGTTCTTCGCCGCGGCCGCTCCTGGTCACGAACAGCAACTTCCAGGGGTGATCCTGGCCCCGGGCTGCGACGGTGATTTGGCGGCAAAGGGTTTTAAAGGGCGCTGGTCAGAGCTAGACCCCCCCTCTCGACCTTGCCACCACCTGGGAGCAGATTTCACGAGGGGAGGCTCCACAAGCCTCCAACCCTCACGATTAATGTGCCGATGAGCACACCGATCTCCTCCTCACGCTCCGCAGTCCAGCACCACGCGTCTCGGGTCCCAACAGCACGATTTTGCAGCTGTTTCCTGGGATAGCTTTAGGAACCTTTAGCCCTGGGTTCCAAGCAGGAGGCCAGCTCTTCTCAGGCCCTTGGAGATTCAGATGTAGACACAGCACACAGCAGAGTCTTGGCAGTTTCAAGTAGGCAGGGTCACAGCACACAGCAAAGTCCCTTTCTTCTCCTTAGCTTCCAGGTGGACAGCAGAACAAGTCAGCCCTTAGAGCACACAGCAAGGCAATCTTCCTTCAGTTCTCTAGCTGCCCCCCTTCCAGCGAGGGTTCCTTCTTGCTTGCAGAATTTCAGAATCTAATTCTCTGCAGACAGGGGTCCTTTCCTTATACCCCCCAATGTCTTTGAAGTTCTTTGTGCATGGAGGCCCTGGGTCCAGTCTAAACCAGTTCTGGGGGTTGTGGAGCACTGAGGTGTCTCTGGCTTTCTTCTTCCTGTCAGCTTCAGGGCCAGTGGGGTCAGTTGACCACCAGGAGAGAGCTAATGTGGGGGAGGTAGGCAGGCCCAGCCCAGCACTTATCTGGCATTCCTTCCTCCCTCCTCCCAAGCAGGCAGATGTGCCCGTTCATCCCCGGGATGGCTCCGACCCTCTCCTCTGGGGCTCTGCAGCCCCTTCCTGTCACATCCAGACCAGGCAGACATTCCACAAACCCAGGCACACAGAAAGGTTTAGACAAGAGAACAGCCACTTTCTAAAAGGGCTATTCTCCAACACAGGATTTAAAAACACCCTTCACTAAAGGATGTGTCATTAAATTCTGAGTCCAGGGATATCTTTCACTTATGTCCCATCTTGTTCCTATGGGGAGATAGGCTGGTATCACATGGGCCCAGCCCCCCTCCATGTTACTCTATGGAGCAAGATAGCCTTACAGCAGTGAGCACACAAAATGGCTGTAGCCCACTACCAGAGCATAGTACCTGCACTAGCACATGCTCTACCTTATCCATACACTGCACCCTGCCCAGGGGGGTACCTTGAGCCTTCCATAGGGGTGACTGATGTGCACAGACAGGGAAGGATTAGGCCTAGCCAGTGGGGACACTGGCCAGGCTGACATGGCAGTCATTGACTGCACACAGGCCCTGCGCTGGCAGGCCTGCGTCACCTTTTAAAAGCTACTCATGTGGGTGGCGCAATCTGCGCTGCAGGCCCACTAGTAGCATTTGTCATCACCAGCCCTGGCACACACAGTGCCCTCTACTAGGGACTTCGTGGTGATACAAATATGCCAATTAGGTATACTCAATCAATATCACAATTTACAGAAGGAGCACTTACACTCTGACACTGATCAGCAGTGGCAGAGTGTCCAAAACATCTAAATCAGCAAAAACGAAATCCAGCACAGCATCAAAACACATGAGTCAGAGGCAAAAAGATGGGGGAAGAACCACGCCAAAAGGTGTCAGGTCTAACAATTGGTAAAATAACATCCAAGCCACCCTGGAATGAATAAAAGCAGTTCCTGACCCATATTTCACTCTTATTAGAGCATGTTAGAGAGACATAGCCTTTCTCAAACACAAGAGAGCACCAAGTGTAATTCAAAGCAACACTCCTTCAGGATTACTCACACACATATTTATTTAGTTCTAATATATATGTATGTGTGCAGAGTGTAATATGATATTTAATACTATTGCTGAGTGTAGAGAGGGGTCATGACTCAAAAGAGTGTATTCCCCGAGGGTGTTACGTTGGTCAACAATAGTAATGAATAGCATATTACACTCTGCATATCCGATTTATGCCATGGCATTTTTTATGTATATTCGTTTTATGCAAATTATATTTAAGCAAAACAAGGATGGAACAGGTTAATACTTGTAGTAATAAATGGGTGAATGTGCATTTGTTAGTACAGTTTCACTAAATAATGTATGTTACTTGGCAACATTTATTTTCACTGCTATGGCGCACGCACACACACACATATACATACACACACACAACTGTATACATACATATATATGTGTATGGATGTATATATATATATATATCTAATGCAGAATTAAATGTGCAAATTTATTCCATCGCCAATATTATATAGCGTCCTTTGCACCTTTTCACAAAACGACCTTGCTCATAATATCGGGAAGCTGCCAGGCAGAAAAGAAATTAAACCTGCAACCTAGGGACAGAGAAAGAAAGAAAGTGAAAATAAAGTTAAAAAAAATAGAACCTTAACCGCATGGCTGACGAGGGCGAAACCTCCCGAACCATGGCGGAAGCACTCATTTCGGTCATCCCTAAGCCCGGCAAGAATCCTAGTCACTGTGCGTCCTACAGGCCGATCGCCCTCCTAAACCTGGACGCAAAGCTCTATTTCTACATCATTGCCCACAGGCTTAACGATATCATGCCGGCCCTTATAGACCCGGATCAGTCGGGGTTTATCAAGGGACGCCAGACCCATGACAATACCCGGAGGGTGATTCATCTGATTGAAAAGCCTACCAAATTTAACATCCCCGCGGTCCTGGTAGGCCTTGACGCCGAGAAGGCGTTCGACAGGGTCGACTGGGGGTTCCTATTTAACACACTAGCGGCATCCGGCTTCTCCTCTAAATTCATAACAATGATCCGAGCGAACTATCTTTCCCCCTGCTCTCGTGTGGCGGTGAACGGTTGGTGCTCTCCCTTCTTTGACCACTCCAGGGGCACTAGACAGGGTTGCCCTCTGTCGCCGCTACTCTTCGATCTTAGCATCGAACCCCTGGCGGTTGCGATACGGAATAACCCTGACATCCGCGGAATTCCCTTCACTGGGGAATCCCACAAGATCACACTCTTCGCGGATGATGTTCTTCTGTCCCTTTCTGACCCGGCTCATTCTCTCCCTCACGTGCAGATGGCACTACAGCGCTTTGAAGCTGTAGCAGGTTTCAAGGTCAATTATGACAAATCCTAGGTCCTCAACCTCACGATCCCCCAGGCGGACGTCCCCCATCTTAAGTCGCTCACCCCCTTGCCGTGGACAAACTCCTCCATCCAACACCTGGGCGTACACTTGACCCCCACTCTGGGGAAATTATACGCTGCTAACTATCCCCCACTGCTTGCTAAGATCCAGTCAGATCTGGCCAAGTGGAAGCCCATGTTCATCTCTTGGCTTGGGAGGATTCATGCGATCAAAATGACCCTCCTTCCCAAGCTACTATACCTCTTTCAGGCCCTTCCTATTTATCTTGACGCAGAATTCTTTAGGCGGGTACGGTCGATGTTGCTGCGCTTTATTTGGCAGGGGGGCCGCGCACGCCTCTCTTTCACCACCCTACGCAGAACGAGGAGGGAGGGGGGGTGGGACTACCAGATATGCATCTCTATTACAAAGCGGCACAACTCCGCATACTAGTCGAGTGGTCACAACAAGAATCCGAAAAACACTGGCTGCACATGGATAGGAGCGTGGCGGGGAGGACGATTTGGGATTTGATATGGCGGTCATACAAAAACGTGTCGCACTCCATTTTTTCACAATTATTTATCCACATAGTACTCAAAAGTGTTTATCTTCCGCGTGCTCACTGCAGACGTGCTAAGCCCGAAACAGCACGTAAACGAACAAAACAACATCAACGATCGGGGCTACCTTTGCCCCAAACTCAGTGGCGACAGCTTTTTTCTTTGTTTCGCATTTGCGAAATTTTTTTTAAAATGTCTTTTCACTCTTAATTTTTCAACTTGTTTTCTTCGTTAATTTTCATATTCTTAAAACGTTTTGCTCCTCCTGCAAGATAGTGCAATTTTCAAGGTTTCTCATGTTATGGCCGGCCGTCCGAACCTTTCACCAATAACACGTACTGAGGCAAAGTTCATTAAAAACGCAGTTTATTTAACCCAATGCATTTCAGACCACTGGGGTCCTTCGTCAGGGGTAACTGTAACAACAATAAAACATGTTTTTTTCAGTAAATCAGCAATGTGTATACTCATTATTAAACATTATCATTTCACGAAACACGCTATTTCTTCCATTTCTTACCCTAAGCTATCTGACTCCTTTCAAAACTAGTGAACCTGAATCCTTCAATGCCTACACTCACCCTTCCCCCTCTATTTTCCATTATATACCTTTCGTTTCCCAACATGTCGTTAGCACTTTCTCCCGACCCTTAAGATGAAGCCTCTTTTTCCCCATTTCCTTTCTCACACTCTCTCCTCACTGACTCATCTAAAACTTCCTTCCGTTTCAATACAAACAGTATCCACATTTCCTATGCACCTTCGCTCTTTCAATCGGCTTGATGGTTCGCCTTCACGCTAAAGCCTTTCTCCTACCCACGCTCCCTCTCCATGTCTCACCCCGCCTACCTGCTACTCCATCTTCGTTCTCCTTACTCCTTGATATGGCGGCCCAAATGTGACCAACCGAGGAATGTCTACCTCAACACCCCTACTAGCACCGTCTTGAAGGTCTGGGACTCTGTTTCCACTGATGATAGATGGACCACCTTTCCCTCCCCCTTCACACCCATTCATTTCAACCCTGCCTTTCCCCCGGCATCTCGTGAGGGGCCTTTCAAGGCTTGGAAGGACGGAGGATGTCTGGCTCTTACCCATTTGTTCCACACTTTTGATCCACTCACTTTTGAGAACTGCAAAAGGGACTATGGAGTTTTAGAGACTGAGCGATACCATCATGCCCAACTACTTCACTGGGCGCTCTTGCCCCAGGTGCGGGAGGCGGCCACCCGACCCCTCACGCCCTTCGAGTACTTTCTGACTAGGTCAACATCCATGAGAGGGGCAATCACTTTCATCTATGGACACCTTCTTACCACCACCACTTCCCCTAGGCCTAGGTACATGCATATGTGGGATGGGATCCTCCAACAAACTATCTCTGATGCTGAGTGGTCTCACCTATGGTCCGACATTGCTAAACTTAACCACTCGGTGGAGCTTAGGGAGGCGCATATGAAAACCATGATGGATTGGTACCTTCACCCCGCCAAACTGAAGTTGATCTTTCCGGGTACCTCTGACAGGTGCTGGAGAGGATGTGGGTTCCTGGGGGACTTACAACATATCTGGTGGGCCTGCCCCGTTATCCGCCCCTTCTGGGAAGAGATCCTAGCCCAAATTAAAGATGTCCTGGGGTATCCTATCCCTACCACGATGGCTGCCACCCTGTTGGGCCTTCGTGACTCAGACCTCGAACACCAGACCAGGGCGGATAAGAGGATTATGTGGCTCTGCCTTGGTGCAGCTAAAATTACTCTGGCGGCAGCATGGAAGAAGAGGGAGACTCCGGCCATCTCGCTCTGGCACTCGAGGTTGTGGAGGCTGCTTAGCTTGGAGAGGATGGCTGATATCTTTTTGGACGATTTTAAAAACTTTGAATTCCGCTGGGGCCCATTAGTGACATTCCTCTCCAGGGGCCTGCCATCCGCAGTCTGCCCACCCAGCGTTCGTAGGCTTCATCTGTTCCAGGTCTGAACCCCTGTCGCCACTCGCCTGGTTCTTTGTCTGCGCTATATTGCTACCACCACTGGGGGAGGGAGGAGGGAGGGAGAGGGAGGGTGGGTGGGGTGTTTACCTGTGTTTTTTTTGTTGATTTTGGCATCCCGCTACGTGCTCCCCCACATTGCGGCCACAGAGCCCTATTCCCACAGCAACGTCTCTTAACATGCCCACGTGCCAATTGTGCCGACCTGAAAGGGGGCTTTCTGAGGTCTTACGTTGTAAGCCTCCAGCGCACTGGTGACTCTCGGCACCCTCCACCCTAGAGGTCTAGTAACTAATGTACCTTGTGCTGGCAGAATGGCACTGCCCTGGGCGTTCAGCTGATGACACTGCCTTGCTCGCGATTGGGCGGCCTGGCCCTGTTGGGTCGCCCCTGGACTCATGTTTGCAAAACCCCTGTGTGGGCTGTAATGCGGGATTGTCGCATGTTTTCTTCCTCTGATTTCTTCTTTCTCTTCTGCTAAATGATCAATAAAAATACTTTTGACAAAAAAAAAATAGAACCGATGTGTTAGACCTGGCAACATTGGTATGAGTCTCTCCTCCATTTTCTTCTGTTTGCCTCCTCTGTTTACAATGTTTTGCTGGACTATTGCTTTGGGCACTGTGCCACTGCTCATCAGTGCCACCGTGCAAGTGCTCCCTATGTTAAATTGGTACATTAATTAGATTCCATGTTTGGCTTATTTGGTTTACTGTCAGTCCTTCGTATAGTGCACCAGGAGTGCCAGGGCTTGAAAATACAAATGCTGCTGGTGGGCTTGCAGCACTGGTTATGCCACCCACAGAAGCGGACTAGGAAAATATGTCTAAGGTCGGCCATTGCCGAACCTGCGTGCAGTCTGGTACTGCCATGCTGACTGAGCAAGTGCACCTACTTGCCAGTCCCTAAAACCTTCCCTTAACTTCATGTTAGTCACCCTATGGTAGGCCCAAGGGCAGGGTGCATTGTAAGCATAAGGTAGGACAAGCCCTGATGTGTGTGGCATGTCCTAATAGTGAATTACAGCCATTTCCGTTTTTCACTATTGTAAGCCTACCGGCTCTCCTTAGGCCAGAATGGGCTGCTGGAATTATTACACTATATAATCCTAACAGACTCAGAGAGCAATAACGCATCCTTTAGGATGGATGGTTTTTAGATTCTGGGTTTGAAACTAGCACTTTTAGAAAGTGACTAGTATCTTGTCTAACTATCTACCGGTCTCTGCTGGTTTGGTGTGTGTGACAGGAGCTGGGTGGCTCCAGAGGTCTGAATGGGTCAGTGTGGGGTGAATGAGGCATTTGCGTTTAGAGTGGGGCAAGAGTAGTTCCTAATAGCCTGCTCTGCCTGACACAATACTGGCTCCACCTCCTGCCGGGCGACTGATGGCTCTGCTCCTGCCAGTGACAATACTGGCTCCACCTCCTGCGGGGCAGCTGACGACCCTGCCCTGCACAGTGAATAGGCCAGGTGCCTCGGCCCGGCAACACCCACAACAAACCTGGGATGGGGGAAATCTCCCTGCATGGACAAAGGGATCAAAGC
The DNA here is from genome assembly GCF_964261635.1 of Lissotriton helveticus. Taxonomy (NCBI): domain Eukaryota; kingdom Metazoa; phylum Chordata; class Amphibia; order Caudata; family Salamandridae; genus Lissotriton; species Lissotriton helveticus. Next base: position 922,725,008 of record NC_136067.1, on the reverse strand, counting down.
GGAAAAGGGGTATAAAAGAAGGACCCCTGAACCAAAGAATTTAGATCACTTCTGACAAAGAAACCTCTACCAAGGACAAGAAGTCTGCCGATCCAAGGACTTGCCTACCCCTTCTACCAGTGTGCTGTTTGCTGGGGGGAATTCTGCAGTTGCTTCTTTATTTTTGCCAAGGAACAAGGAGACAGGAACTAAGTGTGTACTCTCAAGCTTTGCCAAGAAAATCTCCAAGGGCTGGAAGCGTGCCAGTCTCCTGTTGAAGTCACAGGGTTAAAGGACTTCACCATCTGCTGAATTGCTTACTACTGGGACGTGGTATTCCAGTGCGCAGAACGAAACCAGCAACCACGACGCCGCCGACGCCGCCGAATCCAGCTCGACATCGTGAGTACGACTCCAGTGTCCTGCACCTTCGACGCCGGTCGCCGGGCCCCATCGACGCCAGTAGCGACGCTAAGGAGTAGCGAGTTTGGCTCCAGCTCCAAGTGACCGCGTCTCTACATCGCTGCTGATCGCATAGACGCCGCAGCCCTTCTCGACGCCTTGAGCGCTGCTCACTCTTGCAACGACGACATCGACAACGACACCGCATCCCGCTTTGCCACCGTGAGCGCTGCTCCGGCCTGACATCTCTCAACGCCGCTGCGGATCGCCCCGACTCCGAGGCTCGATCAACGCCGATACTTCTCGACACCGTGGACCATTGTTTTCTTCATTCTCAAAGGTACTGGGTTTAGGGGGTCTACCTTGACTCCGGGCTCGACGTAGTGCTCCTCGCGGTCGACGCCGAACCTTGGGAATAGCTTTGCCTCGACGTCTTGTGACTCCTGTGGGGGTTACTTTGTTGCCAAGACCCGTGCTTTAAGAAGAAGATCTACCTTTGTTACTAAAACACAGTTACTAAGAAGAAACGTTACCTGAACTATTATTTTTTTCCTTATTGAGATTGTAGTTTATTTTTGTCGTTATTTGGTCTTGTGCTAAGCCTTATATTAACATCCTTATTTTTATAATAACTCCTGTGTCGTGTCCATTTGTAGTGTATTCACTTTATTACTGTATGTGGTCATAAATGCTTAACACACTGCCTCTGAGATAAGCCTGTCTGTTCTGCCAAGCTACCAAGGGGGTGAGCAGGGGTTATCTGAGTGTGTAATCCCCTTTCCCTGACTAGAGGAGGTGGGTCCCTATTTGTCAGAAGTGTATACCTCTGCCAACTAGAGACAGCCGATTCTAACACGATGGATAACAAATAAGTGGTATTTCAGTGGAATAAGTAATGGGAAACAGGCAAACAGGAGCAGGCTGGAGTCTGAAGTGCCACACCCTGCAAAATCTCCACTTGCATGCATCACATCAAGCGTGTGATTGCACTTTTTTTTGTCAAGCAAAGTGCATCATCTGATCTATTTTGGGTATGAGGACTGGAATTGTATTTCACTTCACAAATCAAAATATCATGTATTTTCTGGCTTTTGCCTTAATTTCCGTAAAGGGAATTATGCAAGTTTCACCCAGGTTTAGTTAAAATTGATTAAAATCCCTACTAACCAAATGCATCCAAACACTAAAAAAACTAAAAAAACTGAAAAAACACTGTAAAAAACTTAGTTCCTCCAGTTTGGTTAGCTCTTAATTTGTGCCAGTGCTTTCAGGTGGGGCCCACAAGCACTCATTTTTAGGTCTCGGCCTGCGAAAGACTGCGCACATGCGCAGTCGAGCTGACGAGATTTAACGATCTAGAGAAAGTTTCACTAGCGAGGTTAAGCCCCGCCACTCTTTTTCATTAGTAGGCGTCCTAAACGGTGGCCAGCTTCTTTCTCTCTAAGCCCAGTCCTTTTCAGACTGGCTTACTTGACTTCCTGCTGGCGTAAAAGCTTTCTTATCTTCTTTATGGGTCCAACAGATGGCCCCATAAAGAAGATAAGAAAGCTTTTACGCCAGTAGGAAGAAAAGAGAGAAAAGTGTACGTCATGGTGGCATGTGATGAGCGCGCTGCCCGCGAGGAGAGCTGGAAATCGGCCAGCGGCATTCAGACGAGCTCGCTGCTCATTTTAAGGGGGGGTCGAGCAGAGAAAAGCGGGCAGCGGCGTGTGCTGAGCGCGCTGCCCGCGAGGAGAGCTGGAAATCGGCCAGGGCCATTCAGGTGAGCTCGCTGCTCATTTTTAGCGGGGCCGAGTAATCGAGGTAAAAATACCCTTTCTTATTTCACAGACGCACCAACACAAAACATGTCCCACTGCCTGGAGCGCACATTCAACTCCCGAACGTTAAAAACGGCAAATTACGCGATTTTCCGCCTCTTTCCCCTGCTTCATACACATGTTTCCAGGCTTTTCCCCCCTCCGCCGTCTTTTGTGAGTCGATAGACACGATATTAAATTGGATTTTGTGTCCATCATTATTAAAATGTGAAGTCTGTCAGTCACAGGGCCCACATCTCGGGCCGTTAGCTAAATCGCAACCCTCTTGATTATCCGAAATTACAGAGCACTTAAGCCGCCCCATGCAGCACTTTTTGCGCTACACCCCCAGCACTCGCACTTACCCAATCTCCCTCGGGGCTCTCCTGCTGGGCTCCGTGGCTCCTGTCTCTCCGGATCCGCACACCGGATGCAACTTCGGGATCCGCTAGTTCCCAGCAGCCATGCTCCATCCACGGGTGTGTCCCGGCTCCGTGCACACAAATCACTGCGCACCGGCCACTTCCAACACAAACGGCGCAGATGTTGCAAGGGGCTGTCTGCTTCCAGGGAGTCTGTTGCTCCCCAGCTGAGCGCTAAGACTCCTGCCCCCTCCTGCTGGTGCCCCCACCCTGCCCACTTCCTTCCAGGGGGTCTCGCAGCCTCTGTTGGGGGGACCCTGCCTCCACTTGGCTGCTCCCAAAAGTGCAGTGTTTCCTCCCTTCTTTCTCTGTTCGATTTTTTTTATTTTTTACCTGATGCTTTCTCTCCCAGCTGGCCCAGCACATCACTGCCTCGCTCCTGCCTGACTTTGCTCCCAGTGTGTTTGGGGGGCTGTGTCTCCACCTGCTGGACGGCAGGCATGCACACGACAGGAGCAACCTGCAGGACATGCCGGGTTAGTGAAGAATACACGAATAGTTCACCAGACAACTTCCAAACTAAATGTTAGAGAGGTCACGAGACAGCCCAAAAAAAAGCAGAGCAAACTTCAAAACTTCCAGCCGAGATTTTCTGCCGAGATTTTAATACCTTACCATCCTAATTAACCGAGGTTGATTAAGGATTTAAGAGATAGCGCAACGACATTGGTCACCGCTCTGACTTAAGAGCTCGTGAAATCAGGTTTGAGTCTCGGCGGCATCTGAACACCGTGTAATTTTGGGCAAATCCCTTAATCTCCAGTGCCTACCAAAAACTGAATGTAATGTAGGTGGAGGTACTCATTTAAAGCGCTCCCATACCTTCGGATCAAGTTAGCACTATATAAACACTCCAAATGAAGAGAGGATTGGAATATTGCACAAAATGCTAAAACAAAATGGAAATGAAAGTAAACATAATCGCATGCGGTTGCCCAATAAAATCATGACATGCGCTCATGTTTACGGCTGCCATGTGATTCAAAGTCACAGGGACTGCGTTTTGCCAGTTCTCGTATTTCTTTACTTTTTTTTTTTAACAAATATTTGACTTTCGGTGATACTTCAACTGACATGAATCAAAACCATAACTCCCAGAATGCACTGGTTTGTGAACATAAATGCTCAGGACCGGAGCCCAGATTTTCTGACGCATGCGTTGTCTGGTAACTCTGCCCCTTTTTCAGGTAGATGTCAGAGACTGTTTAATGTCAGGGTAGAATATTTCATTTCAGAGTGCCTTCTGGGAGTTTTGCTAGGTGCGCTGGACGGGTCTCAAGTGCAGCAAATGCACGCTGTGAGCCCAGTGACAAATACGGGTACAACCTACTAACTAGCGTAACAACCAGAACTGTCGACTCTGGTACTGGGGAGCTGGGTTCGAACCTCAGCTCAATATCAAGGGGTTTGGAGCAATTCACTTAATTTTCCCGTGCCTTCAAAAATAAACTGTCCTTGTGTAATGTAACTTGTGCACAGATAAAGCGTTCCAATATCGTCGGGTCAAGTGAACACTGAATAAAACTGCACTAAAAATAAATGCCGAGTTGACACCGAACCCTCAAGTCATACTAAGATGGCTGCCACTTTTACCGTATGGGGGCAGCAGAACAGGCTTTTGTGAAAACACTAACGACGGCCTGCAAATTCAACCTTTCCTGAACAGTGGCCGAAAGTCTATGTTGTGTTCCCTTGTATCTGCGCAGTCTAGTGGTTAAAGCTTCTACCAGCATACATGTTCCTGTCATCCATTTATTTATTTATTTGCATGTTTATATAGCGCTAGGAATAGACTCCCGCAGGGGTATCTCCGCGCTTGAGACAGCCGGCAAGTAAGTTTAGAGCAGTAGCATTGAAATTCTAAAAACCCTCTGAAACAGTTACCTAATTCTAAAACAAAGACTTGCTTCAACTAATTTTGGCTAAACAAAAAAGTTTTCAATTGTTTCCTAAAAAGGAAATGGTCGGGGCATTGTCTCAGTAGGAGTGGAAGCGGATTCCACAAAGTAGGACCCACCATAGACAGGGCCTTACCACCCAATCTAGTTCTACTGATCTTGGGTACACTCAGTAGCAGCTGTTCACTAGACCTAAGAGTGCGAGTAGGGACATATGGTACAAATTTTTGGCCAAATAGTCCGGTCCTAGATCATGTAGACCTTTATGTATAATACAGCAGGTCTTAAACTTCACTCGTTGACGTATGGACAACCAGTGAAGTTTATTCAGCAGAGGTTTGGATGGGGATCTAGGGGGGGCATTGAGAACTAGCCTGGCTGCTGTGTTCTGCACTACTTGCAAACGATCTAGTACCTCTTCATTTGCACCTGCCAGAAGACCATTACAATAATCAAGACGGCTGATTACTAAAGCCTGAACCAAAGTTCTTCTGAAGGAGTCTGGAAGGAAAGGGAATATTCTACGAAGGAGACCTATCATATGAAAACAGGATCCCACAATGCTGTTACCATGTTGTTTCATGGTTAACTCCGGTTCCAGCCGTACCCCCAGGTTCTTGATTATTAGCTTAGGTTCGGGAACTGGGCCTAAGTCCAGTGGCCACCAATCAGGGGACCATAGGACCCTGGCTTCACCGAAAAGCATCACCTCAGTCTTACCAACGTTACATTGAAGAAAGTTGGAAGACATCCACCGAGATACTGCTTTCATCCCCTCGGAGAAAGATTGTATAACCTCCGGTGTTAGTTGTTTGAAGGGAAAAAGCAGCTGAGTATCGTCAGCATAGGACACTGGACAGAAACCAAAGGCTCTAGTTATATCTGCCAAGGGGGCCACATAGGTGTTAAAAAGAGTCGGGCTCAAACAAGATCCCTGAGGAACCCCCTTGGTGATCTTTACCTCTTCCGACCTGAACTCACCCATGGTGACACATTGGGTGCGGTCGGAGAGAAAGCTCTTTATCCAGCCCAGTGCCTTGCCGCCGATTCCATTCACAGTCAGTCGTTCGATCAAGATGTTGTGTGAGATGGTATTGAACGCTGCCGATAAATCCAGCAGCACCAGGACAACGGAGTAACCACTGTCCTGGTACATGCGGAGATCATCCGTTATCGACAGCAAGGCCGTTTCGGTGCTGTATTTTGGCCTGAAACCTGACTGTGAGGGATCAAGGCTTCCCGATTGTTCCAGGAAGCTGGACAGATGTTTATTTGTGTGCTTTTCGATGATTTTCCCCAGAAAAGGTAGCAGGGAGATCGGCCTAAGATTAGACATGTTGGTCCAAGGGGAGGAGGTGTTCTTTCTAATCGGTCTGACTAAGGCCTTTTTCCAGTCCCGTGGGACACTTCCTGTTGTTAATGAGAGATTCACCAGGCTCTGAATGTCAGGACCAAGTGTTCTCCCTAACGGTCCCATTAACCTGGCTGGTAGTAAATCAGACAGGCTCCCACTTTTTATGTTATTGAGCAGCTTCTCAACCTCTGACAGGGAGATCTCAGGAAAATTATCGAAGGTGTTGGAATTGGTGGACACAGTTTGCACCAGTCTGTAATCATCCTGGCTAGTCATGGCTGGGATAAGTGCCTCTATCTTGTCATAGATAGCATCAATTTTTTCGGTAAAGAAACTCGAAATGTTGTCACAAAGATGTTGGGATGCCATATCTGCACTTTCGCATGCCACAGGTTTTAAAAAGGTATTTACAATCTGGAAGAGTACTTTCGAATCATTGCCTGCTGCATCTAATTGCGAGGTGAAATAGTTCTTACGTGCAGACCGAATGGCTTTATGATAGATGTTTGTAGCCATCTGATGATTGATTTTGTCTTCCTCCAAGTGCGATTTTCTCCATCTCTTTTCGGTTTTCCTAGTCATGCGCTTAAAACTTCGCAGTTCTTCCGAAAACCAGACCTCCTGTTTTCTAGCAATAACTTTTTAAATGTTTTTAGCGGGGCAATCTGCTGCACCGCCGTGTTAGTGGCTGAGTCCAGTTTTGAAAGTGCAGTATTGATATCATCAGTAGCCAGAGTGAGAGGAGGAACATAAGCTTTTTTAAAATTTTCATCAGTTATTTTATGCCATTGTCTTCGTTTAAGCGGAATTTGTACAGGGAGATTTGAACATATACCCATCTCCGGCATCGAGAACTCAAGCACAAAATGATCTGTCCAATTACACTGTTTAGGCGTGGAGCATTCAATACCAGAAAAATTGGAGAGAATCAAGTCTAAAGTGTGACCTGCCAAATGCGTAGGTCCACTATTACGCTGTTTTAGTCCTATTAAAGATAAGTCAGTCAAGAAGGATTGGGCCTCACTATTATTTTCTATCTCACTATGGATATTAAAATCACCAACCAACAGAAAATTTTATCTAGGCAAACATGCGGGGCAAGTGCTTCCACTAACTGTTTAGAGGCACCTTTTATGGGGCCTGGAGGGCGATAAACCAAAGCTCCCTTTCTACTGTGTTTGGCTGACAAAGCAATCTTAAAAACCATCATTTCAATGGCCGGGTTACACCATTGGTCTAGAACCGAAACTGAGATGTTGTCTTTGTTAACAATTGCTATTCCCCCACCGGCTTTCTTGGGTCAGTCCATTCTGATGATTTTGTAACCTTCCGGGATACCAAGGGTAATGGCCGGGATGGTATGGGGTTTAAGCCATGTCTCTGTAAGGAAACACAGATCGGCTTTATGTGTAGAAATGAGATCCCAGACCTCAATATAATGCTTTGCTAAAGACCTTATATTACATAAGAGGTTCTTCCCACCCTGAATTAGTACAGTGGGTTTGCATTTTATGTGTTGTAGGGGGCATGCATTTCTTACTATTAGAAATTGGTGTTGACATATCCTACACGAAAACGGCCCTTCTAGAGAGCAATGATGTTTTTCCTCACATTGTGTGAGTGGGTTATTTCTTAAACGCAACAGAGCCTGTAAAGAGTAGGTCAACCTGGGTACCTTAGGTCCATTAGATGTTACTGCCATGGCCCCTGGTCCCGTCCGGTCACGGACGGGCACAGACGGGCTTCTCTCTGGCGCGTCTCCAGCGCTTCGCTGCGCGCGACCGCTGCGCGCTCACTGCGACGAGGGGGCTAAATAACCCTCTGCGTGCTGCAGCTAGAGCGCTAACCGCTCGATGTGGGCGGAAGTGACCTGGCTCTGCCTGACCCGCCCTCCGCTCAACGGCACTGGTTGCCGAGTCGGACCGGGGCGGGCAGGTCGTGTGATCGAGCCCAGGCTTTGCAAGAGTTTAATTTCACAAAGCGCCTAAACGCCCCTGATCTTCAGTGCAGGTACGGTAAATTCAGTGAATTATAAAATACGGCGTTAATTAAAATTTGCTTTAAACAGTTACTGTCATTAAGATTAAAATGCTCTGTTCAGCAGCAAACAGTACTTAGCGTCAGCGGGTCGGGGAGACACTGCCACCGTCCTCCCTACCGCAATTCGTCGCCTGCTCCTCGCTGCCTAAATACCCCTCTGCGTGCTGCAGCTAGAGCGCTAACCGCTCGATGTGGGCGGAAGTGACCTGGCTCTGCCTGACCCGCCCTCCGCTCAACGGCACTGGTTGCCGAGTCGGACCGGGGCGGGCAGGTCGTGTGATCGAGCCCAGGCTTTGCAAGAGTTTAATTTCACAATGCGCCTAAACGCCCCTGATCTTCAGTGCAGGTAAGGTAAATTCAGTGAATTATAAAATACGGCGCTAATTAAAATTCGCTTTAAACAGTTACTGTCATTAAGATTAAAATGCTCTGTTCAGCAGCAAACAGTACTCAGCGTCAGCGGGTCGGGGAGACACTGCCACCGTCCTCCCTACCGCAATTCGCCGCCTGCTCCTCGCTGCCTAAATACCCCTCTGCGTGCTGCAGCTAGAGCGCTAACCGCTCGATGTGGGCGGAAGTGACCTGGCTCTGCCTGACCCGCCCTCCGCTTAACGGCACTGGTTGCCGAGTCGGACCGGGGCGGGCAGGTCGTGTGATCGAGCCCAGGCTTTGCAAGAGTTTAATTTCACAATGCGCCTAAACGCCCCTGATCTTCAGTGCAGGTAAGGTAAATTCAGTGAATTATAAAATACGGCGCTAATTAAAATTCGCTTTAAACAGTTACTGTCATTAAGATTAAAATGCTCTGTTCAGCAGCAAACAGTACTCAGCGTCAGCGGGTCGGGGAGACACTGCCACCGTCCTCCCTCCATTCGTTTCCGGTTCCGGGTTTGGAGACTAGGGATTACATGCTGTGTGTAGGTGTGTCTGTGACACATGTGTAGGTGTATTGCACAGTTCTATGTATTAGTGAGGAGAGCTTGGACGCGTTTCTTTGTCAGTGATGTATCTGGGTGTGTCTGTATCAGTGGAGGCTTTTGTGTTCTCTCTCTCTCTCTCTCTCTCTCATTGGATGTGCAAATGAGGCAGTGTGTGTGTGGCTCTGTGTGTGGCTCTGTGTGTGTGTGTGGCTCTGTGTGTGTGTGTGTGTGTGTAGCTCTGTGTGTGACTGCGTGTGTGCGTGGCTCTCTGTGTGTGACAGCAGTGTGAGAGAGACAGCAGTGTGAGAGACCTATTAATGTTTTGGTTTTTGAAACATAAATAAAACGCATTATTATTTGCAATGTCAATAGCTCAAACTCGCGTAAATACGCGACCTATTGCATTGCAAATGCAATAGGTCTTGCATTTGCGAGATATTAAGCTATTGGCATTGTAAATGACAATGTCATGTATTTATCTGTTTATTTATCTGTTTTCAAAACCAACACATAAATAAAAAGTTTGTCATTTACAATGCCAATAGCTCTAACTTTCGCAAAGGCGAGACCGTTGCATTGTAAATGCTTGTTGGGGACTGGCACTTCTATTTTCTCAACACATTTTCAATACAGACCAACAGAGAAAGGAAAACATAAAGAAAATGTGAGAAAGTGGTGATGAAAAAGAAAAGCGCTTTGACGCCTCGTCAGGGGTAATAAGCGCTATATAAATACAATACAACCTACAAGAGTGCGATATAGAGGCGGAAGGCTTTGGAGGTAGATTAAAAAGGCATGCAGGAGGAATCTTAACTACACCACCTTTGATATTTGTCACTCCTGCCTTTAACACTTGCTGTGGGATTCTGAAGAAAACGTTGTATTCTGTTACAAATTAAGCAGTGAGTTTGATCGAGGGTCTTCCCAGATCCACATGAAAGGGCACCAAAACAGAGTGTACAACATAGCATAATGGAACATAACATAACATATTATAATCTCTAATTTTACTACCATATACTATAGGTAGAAACCACCAACTACCCATGCCAGTTTATTTCCTGACTTTTGTACTTTTCACTTTTCATTTACAATGCTTGTCACTGGATCAGCACATATATATTATGAAGGGCATCCACTATATTTGAACAAAATCTTACCATAAATTATTGTTCTGGTATGGCACTTCAGGGACTGCGTGGTTTTAGAATGTCTTATTTTGTGAAAAGGAGCCCTGTGTGGCATTCCAGGCACCACTGACAAGTATGCTAGCTGTAATGTTGTATCTTAGTGTGAACACGTTGCCATAAATTAGGAACGGCACTTCGATAACCGCTTAGCTCCCGGAGGTAACGTCAGTTTTGTGGCATGCTGCTTATTGTTGCCTGTTCCCGTGTGACCTTGTTGACATTTCTTCCTGTACAAATTATTGCAACTGTTTTTCTGGCCTTCGGGGAAACTGTGTAGCACGTATTGTCTTAAATGTTTGCTGAAACACAGTCTCAATCGATTGCCCAGCACCAAGCAACTGGAATGATACTTTAAACAGGACAGGCTTCTGGCTTCGACACAAACTTGCTTCATTTTGGAGAGAGTACGTGTTTGCGAGCGTGCGTGGCGTGCCAGCGTGCGTGCGTGGCGTGCTAGCGTGCGTGCGGAGGGGCCAATCCACCGCACGGTAACTGCATCAGTCAGGCATGTAAGAAGGACAGTCATATGAAGGACAGTCTTTTTGTATAATTAAAAATGTTTTTGTTCATTGTCTAAACTCGGTGAACTACTTGCGAATGCTGGACCTCGCGAGCTCATTCTATTTCTGAGAGAAAAAAAGCAGTTAAATCAGCTCATGTCGGTTAATAACGAGTTACAATGCATCGAAAAAGATGCTGCACAAAAATAGCGAGATGTTACATAAGTTAAGAGTTTACAGAAGGTCACCAGCAAATCATCTATGCTTTGTATCTCAGAATGCCAGGCAAGTGCACAGTACATCTTTATTTCTTTCTGCAAATGGAAATGCCCGAAACAAGGTAAGTTAATGAATACATACATATGTATTCATTATAGATATCGATTTGAAGTTCTGGATATAATTTTATTTCATAACACCGACATCCATAAACATTGGATCACTTTTGAGGAAAAGCATAGCGCACTGGATTGAGAAATCTGGCAGTTTGAAATAGTTCACTAAATTGTTTCCGTTTCTGAATAATTTCAGTCATCACAGATGCTCGGGCGCGTGCTCTGGAGCCTGCCTGCAGAATTAATGATCTGTAAGGTGTTTATGGAACATTAGGTTAGCTGCGTAATGAGAAAATTAGTAGTAAGAAAATGTTCTGCAGGTAAATAATAACATACCGAAGTAATCCGGTGTTGCTTTTCTAAACTGGGGTCAGCTATCTGTTAGTGGAGAACACTTTCAAACAGGGGGGGGGGGGGGGGCGTTTGCTATTTCTAAATCTCCGGCATAAATTAAAAATACACTTCCCTCGAGTAATCCCCGAGATCGCCCAGTGGAGTTTATCCAGCCGTTTTTGCAATAATGGCTGGGTGTTTGGGCAGCTGCGGACCACCTGGAAACCGGATTTGGAAATCCTTAAAGTATACAAACTGGCAGGCCCTTGCCACAGAGGGTTCAGACATCACTCGCACTAAAACATTAGGGCATCCAGGAGCCTAGGAGGGGTGGGTGGCAGGGCACATACCCTACATTACCCATGCGGAGTTATAGTGTGTAAGGCAGCATGTTTTCATATCTATTGCACTCCTCTTGCACACTTAAAACTTCCCACTAACGCATAATTTTTGTGCTTTCTTGCACAAAAACAATCATCCCTGCAATGCAGGCACCCTCGCACCATGTCACTAGGCAACCAATTGTGCGCCAGCGCAGGGGACTACATAGGGATGTGTCATATTGCTGTAAACATGACGCATCCCTGCACTTTCCTAATGACACAGCTTGGACCAGCAAATTGCTTGCTGCACCACGTTGCATCATTTTATTGTTAATATGCATCTTGTTACATAGTGCTTAATACCCCAAATTTATCACTACAAAACAAGATGGAAAGCAGTGTTACTACTAAGCAAATCCATGTAATCATTTATTTAGGTGGGTTATAAAGGAGTACATGTCTGCTTTCGGTTACTTCAGAGCGCATGACAGAGGTTTGAATAAGTGACACAATTTAACAGGAGGTTGCAGTCCTGATGGGGGCATTAACCATTTCCAAAATTCTTCTGTTAGAGCCCTATTCTGTGCAGTGCTTGGAATAGAAAACATAGAAGTGGGGATTCCCTATAACAGGATAGATACATGCTTCTGAGAAGTGCTGGTGCTCTCCAATTAAAAGAAATGCATCTCTGTTGATAAGTGTCAGATTCCTCCCTCTCAAATGAAAGACGAAGAGGTACGAGGTACTTGAAAGTACTGGCCCATTGAAAGCACTGGTTCTGTGTTGAGTTGTATGTCAGGATATCAGATGATGAAAAGTTGTTTGACATTTATATTGCACCGTAAATATTGTTTACATAATTATTTCCCATTCGGTGCACATTTTCTACCCTTAATTTCATTATTAGCTCTAGAAGGGAGATATTTTTGGAGATCATATTCAGGACATAATATTTATGTCAAACGATAATTGGACAACAATAGAGTGGCACCACACTACTGAGCTCCATTAAAAGCAAGTCTGAACAGTTCTTGTAATTGGGTATGGATCTCAAATTTGAGCCAAGAACATTGTAGAGCTCCCGGTAGAGTGCTTTAAGGGCTTGTTCGGAGTGGTCTCACTTTCAAAGATTATGGGAAAGTCAGGCTGCTTAATTCTGAAGATTTTGGAATCTGACAACATGAGGTTTTTTGGGCAGCCAGAGTTGATGGTTTTGCAATAATAGAAGCATACAAGGACGAGGGTTACAGCCAGCCTGACTCTGCTGTCAGTGCAGAGTAGTAGGAAGGTTTTATGACTGAGAGAGCTGGATGATTGCACCCTTTGCACCAGAGTTGTACAGGAGAGTAAATCAAAGCTCAGCATGGAAGAGGATACCCTGTTACTTCATTTTCTTGAGGTGGAGCATGGGGTTTGAACACTTGAGGTGCTGTCACAGTATTGAATAATATTTGGTATCTCGAGTTACTAGTATCTCAGTCTTAGCTACATTCATGTACAGGATGCTCTCCTTGATCAACAGCAAGGCCAGACTGGCCGTACCGAGCATCCAGTGTTTCACCGGGAGGCTGGATAGGTGGTGGGCCAGTTTTCTTAGTAGGGGACAGTTTTTTAGCAGTGCAGCAGTTTTAAAAGCACTACAAAGTTCCTTGTATATTCAGCAGTTTTCAGGCAACAATAAAAGTGTCAAGTGAACTCTGGTGATTAATGTACCTGCTGGAGAGAGTTGGGGTTTTGTCTAGTGGCAGTTTTGACTTATCTAAGGTAGCGTAGAGGGTTAATATACCTGCTACAAAGAACGTGTACCATGCATATCAAAGAACAATATTTTATATCCATAGCTCAGTGGGTGACTGCTTTTGTCAAAGAGATTCTTTTGTTACTGTGCATTTTATAAATTACAATCATAATCTAGCACAATCAGCTATGAACTGCCATCAAAGAGCTGCATGCAAGCTGCATGTTACCGGTTAGAAAGTCATGTTTTTCCCAATTTGTCATTATCCTGATGTTGCTAAAAAAAGGTTTGTCTAGGTAGAAATACATTCTTATTACTAACATCGACCCTAACCACTGTGTTATATTCTGAATACTGAGTTTGTGCTTCTCCAGACCAAGAACTCTTAAAAAGTGCTTACCAGTATGGATGACATGTGAATCCCCTTTGCCTTATGTAGCATTTTCTATACACTGATTACCACATGTATGATTCATTGTCTCTGTATGTGTGTGTGATGTACAGTGTGCCAACACCATACAACTATTATAAGAGGTGCTTTAAAACTAATAAAATACATGTGAGAGAGGGGCTAGGGAGAGATGTAAGAAACTGTTGGAGGATGATAGTGAGGGAATAATTGAAGAGCCCCAAGCGAAGTTTGCTATATCCTGCTGCACAGTAAGGGTATCATTTAGTGTGCTTTACAAGTTAATACAATTGAATATATAATGATAAATGTGTTGTAGAATGCACCATTTCCCCCAACTTTCTTGGGGGGGGGGGGTGAACCTCCCAAAACCCCTTGTATGGTCAGGCTTGCTCGCTGCACTCGCTATGCACTGTATGGACAGAATTTGCTAGGGCTGCTTTGGATTCCCAGTCCAGCCCTGATCAAGAGGAATATGTGGTCAGGCACAAAGTTATTTTAGCTAGGTTATCGGACATGTTACCTAATCAGAACTGGATCTTGGACTGTCACCTGGTGTTGCTCGAGAAGCTGAGTCTTGATGCATACTTGGTTGTCAAAGAGAAGCCATGAGAGTGATGGCCATTAAGGAAAACCATACGGCACTGTACATGAGATGATTCAAACTATCTCAGCCTACATTTTAGATTGCAAATCGAAAGGAATGACTAGGCGAATTGTAATGCAGGGACAGGCTCTGAAGCAGTATTGTGTGGTTTATGGAGTCTCAGGTAGTGGAAGATTTAGTCGTCTATGTGAAGTTTTTTTATCTCTTCTCTGGGGAGAAAGAACTCTTCACCCTTATTACCCACCATTTATTTTATCAACTTTGGTAGGATTTGTGATCCAAAGATTAAACTACGTGGGAACAGCAATCGCGCAACTTACTGGGACATCTTGCCACTGAGGACTCATCAAATTGTATGTTAGACCTTTTCCAAAATGAGGTCCCCTTCTTCCAATGATTTCATACTTTCCTTTACCAATGAACTTTGCAGATGGTTTTTTTTTTCTCATTAATTTACCCTATAAAGTATTATATTTGGACAAATGAACCTGTTAACATCATCATATCCCCTTTGTGCTATTTTTAAAAACTTATTTGTCATAAACTGTGACTAAAATGCTAAATGAGGTAGGAAATAGACAGGTTGCCAGCAAGGCATGCAAAGATTTAAAACAAAACCTACCATCAGCTTATTACTTTGAAAAAAACATGAAAAATCACAGATCACAGCAAACATTCACTGTGCTACAATTAAATGCCATGCATTGCAAAAGTTAACAATTATTTCTGTGATCCACATGTATTATATATCCCTTGTGTTATGTATACCATCATGTATATATAGATTTACAGATCCACCAAAAAATGATGCTTTTCTAGGTCTTAAGTCTTTTTGGGCTGTGCACAGGCAGTTATGGAATCACACATATGCAGATCACCTGTGCTCACTTGAAGATGTAAATATTCTTTCCCCTTCATTTTCAAATGAACAGTGTCACATTCAAAGAGATTATAACATCAGAAGTAAAAATGAACATGTTTTTTCAGACAGACTGAGGGACACGGAGATTGACACACTGAGCCCAGTGAATCTTATCTTACTGTTAACATCACCAGTAATAGCGCTGATACGAGGGTCAGTATTCCAAAAAGCTTCAAAATGTTTAATGCAATAGTTAATTTTGCTTGTATATATTTGTGTTGTTTTATAGCTGTATATGGACTTTCTTACCTAATAAATGTATTTTAAAAAATAAAGTTCGAGTCTGTTACTCCTATGACACAGTATTTCATTCACAAACCTCTGCCGAGGATAGTCTGATAACATCACCGATATAAAAATACGAACACTGGATTCTGGAATGGGCAGGAATGACTCCTTTGAGTATAGCAGAAGGGTCAGGGTTGCCATTATCCTTGTTGACATTTCAGTATCAAATCCTGATTGGTATGTTTGCTGGAATTACATTTAACACGTGGGTGTACACTTGAAAGGTAGATAAAAGGATGTGAAGACAATTCTGTATCCACAGCCCGGTTACTGAAGGACCCAGCTTTGTCCTTCAGACTTCTGTCTCTGGGATTTACATATAACAGCTGGGGTGGACTTGAACAGCAGGACACTGGATGCAAAGACAATTCTTCTGTATTCACTCTCGCGTTGCTGGAAAACCCTGCTTTTGTTCTATCAAGCTTCTGTCTCTGGGTTTAATGTGGGTAGAGTTGCGTCCTCAAATTTGCTTTTAATGTTAGATGTGGGAGGACACTAAGATTACCATGATACACTCCCCACACACCCCTATTTATTTATTTTATTTATTTGATGAGTTTTATATAGCGCTGGCTAGACCCGGAGGTATCAGAGCGCTTTACATGAGGTACCACAGTGTTACAAAATTACATCAGTTACAGGTTACATAGTTGCAAGCGCCCTCAAAGCCTAAATTGTGTGGCCAAAGACATTTGCTTTATTGAAAATGCCCAAAGTGGATCAGATTAACCCCAGCAACTTTTACCCCATTGGATAGGGAATGCCCAAGGGTCATTCTCACTCATCAGCTCACGCCAGTCATTAATGAGGCATCTCCACTCACCCACTTCAGAACATTGCTGGAAGTGAGGAAGAACAGAAGAGGACTGGAGCTACTGTCTGTGGCCTGAGAGGAACACGAAGGACTGGACCTGCTCTCTCTTGCACTTGAAGAACCGGGTTATCTTAGAACCCAGCGGCGCCAGAGACACGCCCAAAGTCTTCGGGTTCTCCTGTCTTGGCAAACAGAGACACAGAATACTTCTAGGTGGCGTCAGAGATCAAATTTATTAGCTGCAGCTAGTAACAGTAATCTCAGCAATACAACACGGTGTACAACTTAAGAAACTGTTCAATTTTCATAGAGCAAGACATCACCTTTTATACACAATATTCTCATTATAAATGTACACCCACTGCGCAAAATTCTGACCAACAGGACACATTTTCTAACTGAGTATCACATTAACAAAAACCCAATTTACAGTAACCCAACCCAAAAGTTAATTATTAGGACTGTCCCAAATTCAATCTTTGCAAGCCGGACAAATTTATAATTGAAAAGCACAACCCATGTAATGTCAGAACATAAAGGAAACAGTAATAGATGCTGGACAAGATAAAACATGTGCAAGGAAACTAAAGGTTAACGAGGTCCTGAACATTGATTGGCAATCTCAGACAACGATCAGCCAGAGAAATTGGCTTCGTGAAGGGTCAATTTTAGGTGTAGAGGTCAGCGTCCTGCAGTTCACTCACAAGTCAGAAAAGGGCCTGTTTAATGCATACATGAACAATGAGGCCCATGCAACTTTGTTCGTTCGGTTACCTCCACGGCCTACGTGAGGGCAACACAAAATGGCGTTATGAACAACACAAACAAAATGGAGTCCGGTCCCGAAAACCACGGAACCTCAGTCCCTCCTTTTGCCAATACGTAGGCAATGACCTAAACTCACGTCAATCTGAATCCAGGTCTATATCTATTCTCATCAGGTCATCAAGGTGTTGCTGTAACATCATCTTATTATCCTTCGCTTCTCTCGGGACTGGTCTTCTCACACAGATTGTAGCACAAAGACTACAAATGGCGGGACCACACTGGATGCATAAGCAACACGAAAAAAAGGATCGCTAAAGCCATACCAAGGAACATCAGAATCTTCCATCCCCATTTGGACAGCAGTTCCCAAAACCATCCCATCAATGACCAGTTCCCTTCGTCTTCATGTATAGACTCAGCGGACTTATGTAACCTCAAGATGGCTTGGTACACTGTCGGGGCGTTATCTGGAATGAAAACGCAGCAACTAGACCCGATCAATTTACATACTCCACCTCTATCTGCAAGTATAATATCTAAAGCAAAGCGGTTCTGTAATGTCATAAGGCGATCCGCTTGAAGCTCGGCTGTAATGTTGCTAAGGGCACCTGCCGTCTCATTTATAGTGGCCTCGACCACTCTCGTAAGCTGACGAATTGTCCTACCATTAGCCATAGGACCCCAAAAGGGCAGGAAACCCTTAAAGAAGTCTCCAACTTCTTGTGCGGCAGTGTCTTTCGCATCAATAACACCTCTACCATATCTTGTCTTATGGTAGTTGAAAGCAGCTGTGTATGTAGGGGGAAGCAAAAATGCCACATAACATGTGCATGAAAAGTCAGAAGACAACCATGTATATGCTCTATCATAACAAACAAAATACGTGCCTTTAGCTGGCACGAACGGTGGAGATTTCTGAGACGTATATACATAGTTGTGAACACACACACTCTTACCAAGCTGAGCTCTCGGATTCTGACCATTACCTTGCAGACAAAGATGACCTCGGTGGGGTACAATCCAAATAGGAGGAGACCTTTTCTGTCTCTCTTTCTCTGTCAGACTAATGCTATATCTCGTCTTGTTCCAACCAACATATGCTCGTACCTCATCTTTAGGGATAGCATTATATGCATCAATATCTCTGACCATATCTACTATTCCCTGTATCAAGGCATTATTATTCACATTATCTTTGACAGAACGTACAGGAGATGCTTCATTCGCATAGATAAACATTGACTGGAGTGCCTATACTGACCCGTTGGGCGAAAAAGGCAAAACCAAATATGTCATTCCCTTATCTGTCGTATGTGGCATAAGACCACACACCCAACAATTTGTGGTATTTACAACTAACTGATGCTGATGCAACATCTATATAAACAAATTGTTCACAAATTCTGATCTTCGTGTCTGTTCATGTTCAGGCAACGTATGAAACTCATGTGGAGAAACAGTAGGAAAAGAGAGAGTAGGTTGGGAGGTAGATGCAAGTGTCTGTTGTGATTTATAGAAAATCCAACCCACACAAACCAACGTAATGTTCAAAAGCATAAGAAAACACATTATTAAAAAACATTTGCTACGAACCAATATACACATTTGCACTCTGAAATCAACTCTTTTAACACCCTTGTCGGACTCAAAAGACTCCATTCTCTAACGTGCTGCTCACGGCAATTTTCCTTCTTCACTTAAGTGTGCGTCAAGATCGTACTAACGACCCTAAACCACAGACCTTGTGTCAATACGCGGCTCACCCCTTAAGAACTTATACCGTGACCCTGCAGCTGAGTCCGGATGGTGACTCGAAAAAGAAAAAGTAAAAAAGTCTCTTGATCTGACAAGGTGTAATTCACTACATAAAAAAATTCAGATTTATTTGTCCATTTCAAACGTCCTTTTTCGATCTCAGATTGTAGCGCTCTTTGCCAGGCACAGTCTGATCCTTAAAGAGGAGTTCCGGATTCGTCATGTCGAGTCTCAGAGACGGAGGCACAGCAGCTTGCAGAACATCATCATCCTCGCGTTCCGACTGAGTCCATGTCAAATGTGCATCACTAAAAGGTACGAATCTAGGAGCCCTTTCACACTCGGAGTCAGTTATTCCATCCCTCACCCACTTATCATACGGTAAGGACAATGGAACTTTTTTCGTATGGGTGGCATGCACCCAGTACTCTAACAGCAGTTCTAGTGACCAGCAATACCAAATAGGGACCAGTCCATCTCGGCTCCAAATTCTTGGATCACTGAAAATTCTTCGTCAAGATAAAATCAACAGGGTGGATTGTGTGCCCTGGATCTGCAGTAGCTGTCGCCAAACTGTCATAGACCTGTTGGTGGAGAACACGTAATTTAGCAGTCAAGTCATGTAAGTAATCCACCAACATAGGGTACTCAAGGTCACTGTATTTCTTAGGACGAGGCACACCCCAAACATTCGCAGGACAACCAAAAACTATTTCGTATGGGTTAAGTCCCACACGAGAATGCACTGTCATCCTTGTTGACAAAAGAGCCAACGGCAAGGCATCCGGCCATGTAAGACCAGTGTTCGCTTGAATATTAGCGAGTTTCAGCTTTAATGTGCCGTTATAGCATTCAACAAGACCTGCTGACTGGGGGTGATTCGCAGCGTGGAACTGCTGATTTATCCCTAAACCAATACACACTTTCTTCATGACTCGACCCACAAATTCACTCCCATTGTCTGACCATACAATTCTCGGCAAACCAAATCTAGGGAAATATTCTTTGAGCAAAACCTTAGCTGTAGACAAGGCAGTATTATCCTTTAGGGGGTCGGCCTCTATCCATCTGGAAAAGGCGCAAACAACCACAAGGTCATACTTCAGATTGTTGCATCTCTCCATGTGAATGTAATCTAGCTGTATCACTTCAAATGGATACGTCAGAGGAGCAAAATGACCAGCTGGAGTTGGAGTTCCCTTGCCAGGATTATACTTCAGACAAATCATGCAATGCTTCACAACATTCTCAGCACATTTCGGAATTCCAGCATTCTGCCATACTGGAGCCAACAACTTGCATATTCCCTTTGAACTAATGTGAGCCATTCCATGCGCCATAGTAACCACTGGGAGCACATACGCATCAGGCAACAACCATCGCTGATGTTCTGACAACTCAACCCAACAACCCATCGAATCCAACATACCCGTACTCTCTCTCCACGTGAGGTTCTGTGAATTCTGAACCCATGGGTTCCATTTTGTGTATGGCAGCCATTTTGTGGTTGCCCTCACATAGGCCATGATTGTGGCTGAAACTAGTCTTTTAAGGACATGTAGACCTTAGCTTGAGTTCATGCTGACTCCTGTTTGACCTGAGTGAACTGACCCTGTTGCCTGAAGCTGACCTTGTTAAACCAGTTCCTGCCCTTTAGCTGATCAAGATTGAGGATCAAAGCACAGGACATTGTAGAGTTTGGTATGCACACACACAACCCTTATCCTGCTTTCTCTTCCTTCTTTTATGGTCTGTTTATGATATGGGTTGTGCTCCTTTTATTATGGGTTTGTCCGTCTTGTCTAAAGAAGAATGTTGGGTTTGTTCAATGATTGATTATGGGCCGGACAACTGTAAAATGGGTTTGTCGTTTGGCAGACCTTGCATGTCCATGTTAGGCATTTTGTGCATGCTTGCAAAAGCTAGGACTGCCCCTCACTTGTATGCTGAAGTTTGTAACCCTAAACATATAAAAGGCCTCTGTTTTCTGTATTCCTCAGACTACCTCATTCAGTTGCTACGGCTTCTGTGTGACGTGGCCTCACTTATTAAATTTAATAAAGATGTCTTTTCATATTTTCAGCTTCTGTGCCAAGTTCTTTTTATTAGTAAGTATTCCCTGAGAATGAAGATTTCAGTTCTTCACACGTACTCATTTCTTTTTCCGTAGCTTCAGCCTGAATCATCTTCACACTTTCTATTGTGTCTTCACACATTCCACTTTCCACAACCCATCTTGCAGGACCTGCCACATACATACGGCTCATCATGTCTCTCGCCGTTTCCTTCGCAACTTCATCCGCAAATGCATTCCCTCGACCTACATCGTCCACAACTTTCTTATGCGCACTACACTTCACAATTGCAATCTGCTTTGGGAGAGCAAGAGATTCCAAAAGTTCATTCACTAACTGCCCATGCTAAATTTTTGTGCCATGGGAAGTAAGGAAACCTCTTTCCCTCCACAAATGCCCAAAACTGTGGGCAACACCAAACGCATACTGGCTATCAGTGTAAACATTCACTCGCTTTCCCTCTGACAATACACACGCTCTCGCCAATGCAATCAACTCTGCTGCTTGCGCAGAATTCTGTGCTATACGTGCTGTCTCAACAACTGTATGTAAAGTTGTGACGGCATATGCTGCAGTCGTTTCACCATTCAGAAGCTTAAAACACGAACCATCTACCCATAAAGTACCATCAACATTCTCAAGAGGAGTATCTTTTAGGTCAACTCTAGCTTTCGTTTCTTCCTCTATACGAAGAAAACAATCATGCTGTTCTTGAGCATCCGACTCTACAGAAATCGGCAACAACGTATCTGGATTCAATACATTACATCTTTTAATGTGAACATGGCTAGCCAAAAGAGTCAACTCATAACCTGACAGACGTGCACTAGTAAGGTGCTGTGTCTTGGTCCTGTTCAATGAGGTATCCACTGCATGTGGGACCATCACAATCAACGTATTATCCAATACCAAACCAGCAGACTGTCGGATAGAAACAGCCGCTGCAGCTGTAGCTCTCAAACAGCTTGGCAACGCTTTAGCTACCGGATCTAACGTCGCTGAAAAATACGCACATGGACGTTGCTTGTCTCCAAACTGTTGAGACAACACTGACAATGCACAACCTTCTCTCTCGTGAACGTACGACGTGAAAGGTTTACTGTAGTCAGGAGTACCCAATACCGGAGCCGAACACAATGCATCACGTAATTCAGAAAAACTTTTCCGACACTCATCAGACCAAGGGAGAGGATGCAGAGTATCTTTAAGAGTCAGCGCCAACAGAGGTTTCGCTAGCAGGGAAAAATTAGGGATCCATTGTCTACAATACGAGGTGATACCTAAGAAAGCATGCACTTCTCTCTGTGTGGATGGTACACTCATTTGCGCAATCGTTTGAATTCGTTCTGGGGTCAACCTTCTTCCCTCCTTCGACAAGAGATGACCTAAGTAGGTTACTTCTTGTCGGCAATACTGTAACTTGGAAGGTGACACTTTATGATGAAGGTCAGACAAATGTCGTAACAAAGAAAGAGTAGCCTTTTTACAAATCTCTTCGTCATCAGCGGCAACCGACAAATCATCAACGTACTGAATAAGAGTACCACCAGTAGGCAACACAAAGCTATCAAGCTGAGTTTTCAACGCCTGATTATAGATGGAGGGACTATCGCAATAACCTTGGGGAGCTCTCTTAAACCGGAAGCTTCGTCCTGCTAAAGAGAAGCCAAAAAATATGTACTTAGCTAGTAGTAAGTCCAGCCCCCGTGTGGTCTGGGCCATTAGGACTGCATCGTCCACATATAACAAGACAGGGACAAATCTGCCCTTGAACTTGGGGCAGTCGGCCGACACCGATAAGAGCACGTATTCCAGCCCATTCACATAAAAGGTGAACAAAAATGTGCCAATATGCACCCCGGGCGAACCCCACAGCTTGTTGAGAATGTTTGGGTGCATGCTCCTCTAGAAGAGAAGAGCACCTAGGCTGAGGTTGTTGAATTCAGATCAGATAGTAATGACACAATGCTAGAATCAACCCCCAGTTCCCTAAGCAAAACCCACAGTTTAGCCTGATTCACCTTATCAAAAGCAGACGTCAAGTCCATAAATGCAAGATGTAGGGATTCTGCCTGAGCCACCGTGTATTTTTTGATGATAAGATAAAGGCTGAGACATTGGTCGGCTGTTGACTTCCCCACCCTAAATCCATACTGCACATCACTCAAGATGTTGTTATCTTCTGCCATTCAGAAAACCTATTTAAAACCGCCCTCCCTAGGACCTTAACTGAGGCATCCAGAAGCGAGATTGGCCGATAACAATCTGGGTTCTCTCTATCCCCCTTCTTGAATATGGGGACGAGTTCAAGTTCAAGTTCTAGCATTTATATAGCGCACTACTCACCCAGAGGGTCTCAAGGCGCTTGGGGAGGGGGTTCATTATTTGTCGAATAGCCAGGTTTTAAGTTCTTTTCTGAAGGAGAAGTGGTTTTGAGTAAGGCGGAGGTGAGAGGGGAGTGAGTTCCAGGTCTTGGCAGCCAGGAAGGAGAAGGATCTGCCACCCATGGTGGATTTTCGGATGCGCGGGACTGTGGCGAGGGCTTGAATGGACGATCTTAGTTGGCGGGTGGGTTTGTAGAAGGATAGTCGCGAGTTGAGGCATTCGGGTCCTAGGTTGTAGAGGGCCTTGTGTGCGTGGGTGAGAAGACGGAACGTAATTCTTTTGTTGACGGGAAGCCAGTGGAGGTTCTTTAGGTGTCCGGTGATGTGTTCTCGGCGAGGGATGTCCAATATGAGTCTTGCTGATGAGTTTTGGATGCGTTGGAGTTTTTTCTGTAATTTTGCTGTGATTCCGGCGTATAGTGTGTTACCGTAATCTAGTCGACTCGTGACCAGTGCGTGGGTCACAGTCGTTCTTGTTTCGAGGGGGATCCAGCGGAAGATCTTTTTGAGGATGCGAAGTACGTTGAAGCAGGAGGATGAGACTGCGTTAACTTGTCTGGACATCGAGAGAGAGGAGTCTAGGATGAAGCCCAGGTTACGTGCGTGGTCAGTGGGTGTGGGTGCTGAGCCTAGAGCGGAAGGCCACCAAGAGTCGTCCCAGGCCGAGGGTGAGGATCCTAGGATGAGCACTTCAGTTTTGTCTGAGTTTAGTTTTAGGCGGCTCTGTTTCATCCATTCGGCTACTTCTTTCATGCCTTCGTGAAGATTGGTTTTGGCGGTGTTCGGGTCTTTGGTGAGGGAGAGGATTAATTGGGTGTCGTTGGCGTAGGAGATGATGTTGAGGTTGTGTTGGCGCGCGATGGATGCGAGTGGGCTCATGTAGACGTTGAAGAGGGTGGGACTGAGTGAAGACCCTTGTGGTACTCCACAGATGACTTCTGTGGCTTCTGAGTTGAAAGGGGGAAGTCGGACTCTTTGAGTTCTCCTGGCGAGGAACGAGATGATCCAGTCCAGGGCTTTCCCTTGTATGCCGATGTTGCTGAGGCGTTGTATAAGGGTGCTGTGGCAGACCGTGTCGAAAGCGGCGAAGAGGTAGAGTAGAATGAGGGCCGCAGTTTCTCCGTTGTCCAGTAGTGTTCGGATGTCGTCTGTCGCTGCAATGAGGGCGGTTTCGGTGCTGTGTTTAGCTCGAAATCCAGATTGAGAAGGATCGAGGGAGTGGTTGGATTCAAGGAAGGCGGCGAGCTGGCTGTTGACGGCTTTCTCAATGACTTTGGCGGGGAAAGGGAGGAGGGATATGGGTCGGTAGTTTTTAAGTTCAGAGGGGTCTGCTGTGGGTTTCTTCAAGAGGGCGCTGAGTTCGGCGTGTTTCCAACTTTCTGGAAAGGTGGCAGAGTTGAACGAGCAGTTGATAACATCACGAAGATGGGGTGCGATGATGGAGTTAGCTTTGTTGAAGATGTGGTGGGGGCAGGGGTCGGTTGGCGAGCCAGAATGGATTGAGTTCATTAGGCGGATGGTGTCTTCAGTGGTGATTGTGTTCCAGGCGCTAAGGTAGTTAGTTGGCGGAGTGGGATTTGAGGGGAGTGGAGGGTAGATCGTTGGGAGTGTTCTCGAAACTGTTGTGGATGTCGGCGATTTTGTTGTAGAAGAAGGAGGATAACGCGTCGCAGAGGTCTTGCGAGGGGGTGATGTCGTTAGATGCTGCGGTGGGGTTGGTGAATTCTTTGACGATGTTGAAAAGTTCCTTGCTGTTGTGGGTGTTGTTGTCGAGACGATCCTTGAATGCTGATTTCTTGGCGGATCGAATCAGTTGGTGATGGTTGCGGGTGGCTGCCTTGAGGGTGGCCATGTTGTCGGTGGTTTGGTTTTTTCTCCATGTTTTCTCCAGGGTGCGGCATAGTTTCTTGGATTTTTTAAGATCATCATTGAACCAGGAAGTCTTTTTGCTGGCTGGTTTGGTCTGGTGCTTTTTCAGGGGTGCTAATTCGTCAGCACTGTGGGTGATCCATTGCTTGAGATCGGTGGCCGCTTGGTTTGGGTCCAATGAGAGGGTGGGAGGATTTTGGTTGAGTGATGAGAGGAGTTGGTCGGAGGTAACTTTGTTCCAGTTTCTCCGAGGAATGGGTTGTGGGCGGTTGTGGTTCAGGGTGGTTTTGTAGCTGAAGTGAACACAGCTGTGGTCCGTCCAATGGAGAACTGTGGTGCGATCGAAGGAGATGTGCTTGCTGGAGGTGAAGATAGGGTCGAGTGTGTGTCCGGCTGTGTGAGTGGGGGTGTCAACAAGTTGTTTGAGTCCGAGATTGGCCAGGTTGTCCAGAAGGGTGGTGGTGTTTCTGTCGAGTGTGTTTTCAAGGTGGTAGTTGAGGTCTCCTAGAAGAATGTAGTTCTCGGAGGCGAGGGCATGTTGCTGACGAAGTCCGTGATGTCATCGCTGAATTGAGTGCGGGTACCTGGCGGCCTGTAGATGAGGGTGCCTCTGAGGGTGGTCCTGGGGTCGGTGTGGATTTGGAAGTGGAGATGTTCGGCGTTTGCAAGATTGTCCTCGGAGCTGGTTGTGATTTTGATGGTATTTCTGTGGACTATAGCGATGCCTCCTTCAGTTTGATTGGTGCGGTCTTTTCGAATAATCTTGTAAGCGTCCGGTATGGCTATGGCGATGTCGGGAGCAGAAGATGCGTTCATCCATGTTTCAGTGAGGAAGGCGATGTCAGGTGACGCAGTGTCGATTAGGTCCCAGAGTTCTGTTGCATGTCTGTGGACCGAGCGGGTGTTCAGTAGGATGCAGTTCAGGCGATTGGGTTCGGAGCTGTGAGAGGAGGAAGTGGGTTTGGTGAGGGTTCTGAAGCAGTTGAACTTGCAGGAGAGGCAGGCGAATGGGCCGTGGGTGCGTCCTGGGGTGGCCTCGCAGCATTGTGGTGTGCGTCCGGGGTTGAGGGCGAGGAGAGTTGCGGCATCATAAGTGAGTCTAGTGGGTTGGGTGTTGCGGGGACCAGGGGGAAAGGCGCTGGGCGTGGTCCAGGCGCGGACGGGCGCAGACGGGCTTACCTTTGGCGCACCTTCGGCGCGACAGGGGCGCGGCCGCTGCGCGTGGACGCTGCGCGCAAGTGCATCTGTCATATGTGGATAGTGGAAGGGGAGGGGCGAGGGAGGGTCAGCAGGGAGGCGGGGTGGAGATCGGGGGAAGGAGGCACAAACAACAAACAAAATGGCAGCAAGCAGTCGAACTGCAAACAACACTGGGGCACAGAGTAGGCGATCGCGATGATAATGGCGGTCAGGCAGGTACACAATGCAATAACTGGCGCAGGTTAAATACAGGCAGATATGAGCAAAATTACAGTCTGACTAGCGCACTGAATTCGTCTATCGTTATGAGTTAGATGGCCTCGCCGAATGTAAACAATGCTGCTCGGCGGGCGGGGCAATGTAGCGCTACGCTCTGGCTGCAAAAAAGTTAAATTTGTGCAGGGTCTTGAATAAGTAGATCTTATATAAGGTAACGATACCGCTTTTGAGAGGCTTCTGGGAGGCTGGGAGCTGCGTTTGGAGCGACCGCTTCTGCTGAAAGCAGGAAGGTCACAGCGTAGGCGAGGAGGGGCTGCGAGGTCAGTATCAGTGGGAGGGAGGGTCAGCAGGGAGGCGGGGTGGAGATCGGGGGAAGGAGGCACAAACAACAAACAAAATGGCAGCAAGCAGTCGAACTGCAAACAACACTGGGGCACAGAGTAGGCGATCGCGATGATAATGGCGGTCAGGCAGGTACACAATGCAATAACTGGCGCAGGTTAAATACAGGCAGATATGAGCAAAACTACAGTCTGACTAGCGCACTGAATTCGTCTATCGTTATGAGTTAGATGGCCTCGCCGAATGTAAACAATGCTGCTCGGCGGGCGGGGCAATGTAGCGCTACGCTCTGGCTGCAAAAAAGTTAAATTTGTGCAGGGTCTTGAATAAGTAGATCTTATATAAGGTAACGATACCGCTTTTGAGAGGCTTCTGGGAGGCTGGGAGCTGCGTTTGGAGCGACCACTTCTGCTGAAAGCAGGAAGGTCACGAGCACAGCGGTAGACCAGGAGGGTGGCAACCCCTCCTGTGCAGTCGCATTTAAGACCTGCATTAATAGCGGAGGCCAAACCTCAATGTTGGCTTTGAACAAATCTGGCGGTATGTTATCTGGGCCCGGGGCCTGGTTACTGGTCAAGGCAAGAATTCCCTGTTGGATTTCATCTAGAGTAAAAAACCCTTGGTTGCTGGTTCTGAGCAGTGCCCGAGAAGATTTACCACCCATCCCCTCCTCATCATTATAGATATCTTCAAAATGAGCCACTCTGTGTTTCTCCGGGATGTGATTACATTAAAGCGGACCAGGATCCTCAGAAAAACAAGGCCTGTTTACTACACTCCGAAAATAGCATCTATCCCTGTGTCACAGTCTTGACATAGCTCTTCCCAGGCTACCTCCTATAATTTGTGTCTACAATCCTTTTGGGCCACCTTATAGGCGCCCCTGCAGTTTCTAATCAAATGCCCGTCCCTTGGGGACTGCTTCAGGCCTGCCTTCAAATTTCGCAGAGTTCTTGAGCATTCCCTGGCGAACCATTTTGGGTTTTGTGATTTCCCTGAGCTAGTAGTTGTAATCGTCAAGAGTTTAATAACCCCCCGGGTTATGCCTTCATATGCCACCAAAACCTCCCTTCCCCCACGTCATTGTCCAAGCTTGTGTTAAAATCATGAAGACAGGAAGAGAAAAGAGACCTTTCTAGGTGCTGCAGATCTACCTTAGCCCACTTGAGCCTTCTCCCTTTATCCGTAGCGGACAAGCTATTAAAGGACGACCTTGGCTGGGGCTTCCCATTTTCCCAACTCCAAAGAATTGAAATCACCAAAGTAATTTGAAAAAAAGACACTCCTTTTAGAGGAAAGATATATCAGAGCTTTACTGAAATGTTTCCTGTTAAATTATCAACATAATGCTCTAAAGCATCAACATACCATATATTTCTTAATGCTGATATTAAAAGACGGTAAATTGAACGTGGAATTAATATGGGGAAAGGATTTTAATGCGGATTGGTGTGTGATAAAATCTGGTTAATATTACATAAATCCTCTTGTGCAGCTAACACCACAAACTTTATTTTTCACCCATAGTAGACTATTAATAAAACCCAGTTTCATTATTACTAATTATACAGGCACTATACATGTAATGCTTCAAATAGTGATTAAAAATATATGCTTTTAATTTGTCCACGTCTATTATTTCCAGCAACTTGTATGAGGTCAATTTAATATCACATTTCAAGTCAATATCCTGTTTAAAATTACTAACTTATTTCTAGGAGGACCTGCCACAAAATAAACTCCGAAATATATTACTGGTAATCAATAGACCTACACAGTGACATCACGAGACAGACAGCATTGATAGGCTTCTCCAGAACATTCAAGCAATAACTAAACATTTATCTGGATACATTTGCCTACACTAACCACATTTGACAGCTAAAGTACTCTGTAGACAGTAGCTTTTCTAACAAACCCAAAATACAATGAGCAACCTTTGTGCTCTGTTAGCAAACAGTAGCGTCACCAAAATTAAACTAGTTAACTACCAGAGGAACCTCTTTTCTTTGCAAGCATCTGTTCTAGCTCCTCTTTCAATTTTTCGACTGCAGTCTCTACACACTTTCAACTTCCTAAACA
Organism: Lissotriton helveticus; assembly: GCF_964261635.1. Lineage (NCBI taxonomy): Eukaryota > Metazoa > Chordata > Amphibia > Caudata > Salamandridae > Lissotriton > Lissotriton helveticus. Next base: position 922,696,041 of record NC_136067.1, on the reverse strand, counting down.
GCTCATCCTCCACAAACTAGACTGCAAATTCCCCGAATGACAAACAACTTGTTTTTAGACTTACATCTAATCTTTCCTTTGCAGGTCATAAAGGTGAAAAATCATTATTCATATTTGAATGTTTTTTTTCAGTGTCAGATAAGATGCTGATGCTAATTAATGCTAATTATTATAAACAATAAGGTTTGAAACAGGGTGCACGGCTAATACAAAGGCCATCACTCTAAGTGGCCTGGTATCTTGGCGCTATGAAATTACCCTGGTAAATAGCAATATACTAGGATGCAACATTTCCAGGATAAAGTTTTCCCACCTCGTGCAGAGTTTTCCTACTTGGAATGAGGGATAACTTGCTGTATTTGTACTTACATATCTGATTACAACTGTTTCTCACTCACTAGACCGTCTTCAATGTGCAAATGTCACTTGTTTTTTTGGGGGGGGACTGGACAGTAAAATTACGGTGAAGTGTAATCCTTTTGCACTATTAGTAATGCAGTATTGGGTGCACAAAACAGCTTGCTTCTGATTCAGAATTACCAAGCCACTCAGAATAAGGGTCACTTATACCTATGTATTTAAAAAAAAATACCAACCTGTGGCGCATGAGTTGGTTCATTTCTCCACTACCTAATATATATATATATATATATAGTGTCCAGTGTTTAACCTACTGCCCATTGCATTGATTTTATACCTCTTATTGTGTACATTTTAACTCTGGTGTACCAAATCTTGAAATGGGAATAATGTATGCAGGCTGTGAAGAATAAACGCACCCAAAAAAATTAATATTGTTGGCACACAGCACTGGCGGCTCTCCTCCTGTCTTTTAAGTTTCTCTTCAAGTGCTCAACAGTCTAGTAAACAATACATGAACTGATAGGGTGTGTAGTATCAGCTGCTGAACGTGCTTTTAAAAATAGTGCACTTTCCCTCCAGATTCTTCAGTGAAAGCTATAATGCTAAAGGAAAGGAGCCTATGTGAGACTGTTAAACCATCCTGGCATTTAATGCAACACCCCTGTCTATTCTGAGGATTATAGTTTTATGTGGAAGTGTACCCAAATACAATACGTTTCACACATAGATATGAGGGCATCTCATGTGAATGAGCTGCTCCTGCCTGCTGCCTATAATGGATGACCTCAAAACCTTTTGTTTTAAATTTGAGGTTGTTTTTCCCCCCGACTACCCCCTCCTTCTTTCGTTTATAAATGCGCCTGCGCTGGACGGGAGGCCGTGGTGTTTGCTGCGCCTTTCCCTGCATAGCAGAGGGCAGACAAAGGCCGGCCAGATTATCTGAAGATAATGCCCTCGCGTGACGTGCAGACAATGAGCGAATTACAGACAAGCCCCCCTCCCCCACACCCATGAATAGGCCCCCTGATCCAGCAAGCCAGTGGGGTTGCTGCGCCCTCCTCCCCGCGCTGCCCCTTTTTCTCTGCCTTATAAAGCGACTCAAAAAAGTGCCTACTGTCATGCAGTAGTAACCTCCATGGATAAATGCATTCTCGGGTTAACAATTCATTGCCAAACTCCCGAAGAAATCGCCGTTTTTTAAAAGCAACTTTCTTGCGAAAAGAAAACAGAAAAAAGGCAGCACATTTTAGTGGCACTCTTGACTTGAAAAGTAATAGAATCTCAGTTTCGGGTGCTTCTCGCATTTTCGTTCTCTACATATTTTTTAATGTGAATTTCTCTTTCAACAGGTTAGCCCCAACGCCCCCAGCCCCCCTCAAACAATAGGATTTATTGTATCACTGAAAGCGTGAGAGGCCTTCATTTGCATAAAGACGCCTCCGAGTGCAGCTGGAATAAGGGCCTACGTGTCTTTTTTTCTCCCCTGCCCCTGCCATTCAGGGGTGAGTTAGCAATGCACCGGCCTGGGCCTTGGTGGTGTTGTGCTCCTCAGAAGTAAACAGTGACGTAGTTAACCATTTTGACCCGACTGCAACTTCTCCTTAAGGTCGTCACAACATTTTTCATGACCTGCTATTTAGCGTCGGCAGTGAAAAGATATTCTCACTTTAAACTCAAACAGCACTAATAATGAATTTCCTGCTTGTCCGTTTCTCACCATTTGCTTTTCGGTGGCGCATTAAATTTAATCCAAATTGCAGTATAGTTTGCATTTTCTGTTGGGTTCTTCAGCATTTGATCCCTAATTATAATTTCATGTTTTATTTTACTCCCCCATGCGCTGATATTGTTTGCCCTGCGTTCTGACAGTGGCAATGACTCTCCAGGGAAGCCAATTTGTGAGCAAAACCATTGTCATTAGTTTTGTGAAATCATGTAATTAGTTTAAAAAACAGTTACCAAAGCAGTGATACCTCACCTTCGGGTACTTTGAGCTCTGGGTTATAAATAGGGCCACAGGAATTATGTGGAAGAGAGAACCAAATCATGTGTCAGGTTTGACTAAATTATGAGGCAACTAAACACATTTTGAAGCAATAGTACTTAACTTTATCTTTTTTACATGTTAACATTGCGTGGCAAAGGTTTCGCCTCATTAACATCAGCTTAACACCTTAAGAGATCTGTCCCAAGCCACTGGCCAATGGAGGACATTCATTTAGTGCACCACCGCAGATCCCAACAAGCTACATACAATGACTGCTTTTGACACCTCTCAATGACATATGGGTTGATATGAACAAAGTCCATCCTAAATCTCTCCACCATTTCTCCTTTCAACCATGCTTGCTCAGGACTGTAAACTTTAAACAAAATATCTCGGACTGGACAACCCAATGCATTAAGCAATTGAGTGACTATGCTCATAAGAAATCCAATAACCTGATATTGAGAGCTGTTCAAAGATGCCAGCTTACTTAATAAAATAAAACTTTGCGCCAGTCTTTTAAAATTCTTCACCACTCACACTGCTAGGTGCTGCATTCCATAACATCATAACTGCACCAAATAGTCGTGCAAAATATGGAAATATCACTTTCCACATAGGATCTATCAAAGACATCACACCACCAATAATGCACCCAAAACAGTGTAGCATACTACCCATTTAGATGAGTGGTTCAACACCCCACAAAAGGGTAGTAATTGCTATATAAATATTGCAATACACTACAACACAATAAACTAAATACATCGATCAGCAACTGAAAAGTATCCTATGCGACAGATGGCTTGTAATTGCATGGAAAATTATAGCGTTTTTAGTAACTTTTCATCCGTTTGAGCCAGAAACAATTTAATTAGCTAAACACGACAAATTATGCTGAAAATGGGGGATATAGTGGCAACTGCAGGAAATCCATAACTATGCAAAAACACTGCAGCTCCAAGGGTCCTCTCTGCAGACACAAACGACTACAGCAAGAAATTGATGTTCATGTGTTCTTTCACTCCTTACTTCAGTCATGTCCATAAACATGACTATTGATGGCTGGTAGTTCTCAGATGCATGATCTGAATGAGGAATGGCATCCACCAGATATTGGTTAAACCTAGCTGGCACATGCCAACTTTCCACAAGGAAGTGAAAATACATTCAATATCATTCAGGGAGCTAGCTCACTATGGACACCTTGCTAGATTCAAAATACCTGTTTTATTTAGCATTATAAAGTAGCTTGACCAGGTTTGAATAAAAACTGGGACATTGCTCAAACATAGAAGGAGAATCACAGTTTTGCTCAACAGTGGGGGCAGCACTACATAACTGACATCGCTCACCAACTTAAAAACACAGACAAAGAAGATCTAAGGGAAATGGATCACTGAAATAATATCGACTACCAAAATATCGACTACCCAAAATATCGACGAGAAAATATCTACAACCAAAATATCGAGTTTGTATGTACAAACAGGTAAGTACAAAAATATCGAGTACAAAATATCGTTAACAAAAATATAGTTGTAAAAAATATCGACTTTAATAAAAACAATGTTTAATTACATTAATATAAAAAATTAATTACTAAAATATAATTAACAATACTTAAAATAACTTTTAATAATTAAATAATTAATGAAAGTAAAAAAATAATATTTTTTTAATCATATTTCTTAAAACATATATATATATAGTAACAAAATTTAATTAAATAATAGCCAATATTATTAACGTACAAATACAAAAGAGTAACAATTACTATTCCCACTGCAAAGAGTGCAACAGTGGATATATGACGTTACAACGCAACTTTTACAACGCACTACCATTACAACGTAAGTATTGGTAAGTATATAATAATTTTTTTTAATTTAATTTATTTAAAATTATTTAAATATAATTTAATTTAATTTCATTTCATTAAATTAAATTAATGTAAATTTAATTTTACTTTATTTTTACACTGTACCCCTGTACCCCTGTACCCCTGTACCCCAAAACTGACCCTGAACCCTAAAAAAACCCTTTACCCAAAAACCCAAAACTGACCCTGAACCCTAAAAATACCCCTTTACCCAAAAACTAAAAACTGACCCTGAACCCTAAAAATACCCCTTTACCCAAAAACTAAAAACTGACCCAGAACCCTAAAAATACCCCTTTACCCAAAAACCCAAAACTGACCCTGAACCCTAAAAATACCCCTTTACCCAAAAACTAAAAACTGACCCTGAACCCTAAAAATACCCCTTTACCGAAAAACTAAAAACTGACCCTGAACCCTTAAAATACCCCTTTACCCAAAAACTAAAAACTGACCCTGAACCCTAAAAATACCCCTTTACCCAAAAACTAAAAACTGACCCTGAACCCTAAAAATACCCCTTTACCCAAAAACTAAAAACTGACCCTGAACCCTTAAAATACCCCTTTACCCAAAAACTAAAAACTGACCCTGAACCCTTAAAATACCCCTTTACCCAAAAACTAAAAACTGACCCTGAACCCTAAAAATACCCCTTTACCCAAAAACTAAAAACTGACCCTGAACCCTTAAAATACCCCTTTACCCAAAAACCTAAAAACTGACTCTGAACCCTAAAAATACCCCTTTACCCAAAAACTAAAAACTGACCCTGAACCCTAAAAATACCCCTTTACCCAAAAACTAAAAACTGACCCTGAACCCTAAAAATACCCCTTTACCCAAAAACTAAAAACTGACCCTGAACCCTAAAAATACCCCTTTACCCAAAAACTAAAAACTGACCCTGAACCCTAAAAATACCCCTTTACCCAAAAACTAAAAACTGACCCAGAACCCTAAAAATACCCCTTTAATTTAACATAATTAGCAATTAATCAATTAAATTAAATTAATTACCAATTACATTTTAATTAATTAACAAATATTATTTAATTACCAATTAATTAAATATTACTACCAATTAATACATTTACATATTTAATAAATAAAAATTAAATTACTTCCCACCCTATTCCCCTATAAACCCACAACCCGCTACAGGAAATACATTATTTTAATTTACATAATTAGCAAATAATCAATTAAATTAAATAAATTACCAATTAAATTTTAAATAATTAACATATAATATTTAATTACCAATTAATTAATTATTACTACCAATTAATAAATTTACATATTTAATTAATTATTTTTTTTAATTTCAAATCATATTTTATTTATTAATCATAACAGAGATGATAGCGGCAAGAAAACATCAAAAGAATTACAATCATGTTGCCAAAGTACCGCAACCAGACATGGGTTATTACACAAAACAATACGTATACAGTAAAGAAAAATAAAGTACCATCCTTGCATTCACATTTTTGTACATAGTTCCGTAGAGCCCTCTGTCCAAGTCAAGTCATATCACACCACGTATGTTGCATCATTCCTGCTTCATGGTTCTAAGGTTGTCAAGCCCGTGAGCCCAAGATATAGCCGTTACAGTTCACGCAACACAGAGCCCATAATTCACTGAGAACGGACCTCATCGTATGGAGCTTCAAGGTGGGTCAAAGATGAAGGAGGCTCGGTCCAGTGAAGACCATAATTTTTTGTTGGTGACCTGCCATGGTGATGAGTGTAACGCGGGGTTGTCAGTGCCCCTAATGCAGGACAGCCATTCCCTCCAGGCATTGAAGGAGACCTCACCCGTTGATTTCCAATTGCACAGGATCACCTTACATGCTAAAGTTAGTAGGAGATCCAGGAGCTGGCGGTCATGGTCACCTTTTAGTGATGGATCTAATGCCCCTAGGAGAATGTAGATGAATTCCCTCGTAGGGTGTATGTGGAGCGTGTGTGCAATGTAGTCAAAGATTTTTGCCCAGAAGGCGTGGAGCATGGGGCAATCAAATAACATGTGCGAAAGGTCACCAATACCAGAGGAGCAGTTCCAGCAATCCGGTGTGTCCCGTAGGCCAATCTTAAATAGCCTCTGTGGGGTCCAAAATGCTCTGTTGATAATCATATATTTGGTTTGTGATAGTATCGGCGATACCTTGTGCGTGAGTGCTGATGCATGTATCCTGACCCAGTCTATACTTATGCCAGTGTTGTTTGTTTCTGATTCCCATTTCAACTCATTGCGCTTCATTGATTTGCTGGCCGTTGGCGCGAGTAGTTTGTATATTTTAGAGACAAAATGTCCAGTGGATTGAAAGTGGGGTAGCATAGTTTTTAGCCAAGGCTTCACTAGTTTGAATGTTTTAGTGGATAGGGCCGATTTTAGTTTTAAAAAGGCATAAAAGTCTATCGGCAACAGGGAGTGTCTGGCCTGTAGAGTCGAGAATGGCAATGGCATATTATTTTCGTACAGATCAGAGATCACATTAAGACCTTTATCGGACCAGTGGTCCCATACAACAGGTGATCCACTGATTTTAATGGACGGGTTACGCCATAAGGACGCAGAGGAGGAATTGTGGAATCGTTGACCATTGGCATGAGCGCGATCTAACCGCAGGAGGGCTCTCTTGGTATTGAGCATGATGTATTTAGAGTTCGTGAGATGTGAGAGGTCCATTGTTAGGACTGCAGATAGCGGGGTTTTGCCCATAATGGACTTTTCAATATTGATCCATAAGGGCGTGTAGACAGGATCCTCGATAAACCAGGAGGCTCCTTGCTTACAGAGAAAGGCGGTCTGGTAATTCCTGAAATTTGGCAACCCTAATCCCCCTTTGAGCTTTGGAAGTTGCAATTTTTTCATGGCAATTCTCGGCTTCTTCCCTTTCCACAGGAAGTCCGAGATCAGTTTTTCAATCCTATGTAAAAAGTCCTCCGTGAAGGTCATGGGGAGCATACATGCCATATAATTCACCAAGGGACTGATCATCATTTTTAGTGTTTCAGCCCTGCCCCACCACGAAAGGAATTTAGGGGACCACCCATCCAACAGTTTTTGTATTTTCTTGTAGAGTATCTCCTCATTAATTTTTAAGGTGGATATCAAGTCTTTTTCAAATTCCATGCCTAAATATTTAAAACTCTTCGACTGCCAGGTAAGCCCGGAGTCGCCCAGGATGGCTTTATCACATAGATTATTCAACGACTTCACCTCAGTTTTATCCTTGTTCAAGGAGTATCCAGAAACAGCTGAGAAGTCATCTATTGTGGACATTAGCGCAGGGATAGCCTTAGCAGCTTGTTCGCTCATGACTAACACGTCGTCTGCATAAGCCGTGAGTTTAATTGTACAGTCAGTGAATCGGATTCCAGCGATGTCAGGGTTTTCCCTTATGTAGTACAGAAAAGGCTCAATAGCCAGGAGGAATAAGGACGGGGACAATGGACATCCCTGTCTAGTACCCTGCTCTAGACCAAATGGGGAGGAAAAAGCGCCGCCAGCTCGTACTCTAGCGGAGGGACAGGCATAGAGGGACATGACTAGTTTAGTGAATGTGGGACCCAGGTCAAATTTATGTAGTACAGCATTTAAGTAACCCCAGTCTACTTTGTCGAACGCTTTTTCAGCGTCTAGTGTGATGGCGATGGTGGGTGTAGTTAAGAGTTTCGCCTTCTCAATGACATGAGCCAGGATTCTCGTATTGTCGCTCGAGAGCCTGTTCTTCAGAAAACCGGCTTGCGAGGGATGTATAAGAGACGGCAGGACTCTTTGAATGCGATTTGCCAGAATTGATGCTAGGAGCTTACAATCTAAATTTATCAGTGAGATAGGCCTGTAGTTTTTGGGGAGTTTGTGGTCCTTGCCTTCCTTGGGTATTACCGCAATCACAGCCTCTGCCATAGTCCCCTTAACTTTACCTGTATTGGTGATTTCATGAAAGACCTCTAGGAGAGGGGTGGAGAGAATATGGCCAAAGGACTTATAAAATTGTGCTGTGTAGCCGTCAGGCCCAGGGGCTTTCCCCTTTTTGAGAGACTTGATTGCGCCAATAACCTCCGATTCAGAGATTGGTTCATTCAAGGAGTCTCTTTCCGCAGCCGTTGGTGTTGGGAGCGTGCAGTTGGAGAGGTATTTCTCCATTTTTACGCTGTCTACATGCATGTTCTTAGCATAAAGTTTCTCGTAAAAGCCCTTGAAGATATTTGCAATCTTAGTGGGGTCAGAGTTAGGAGTCCCATTGTCATCGAGTAAGGATGCAATGGTATTCTTTTGGATTTTAAATTTAAGATAAGCGGCTAATCCCTTCCCAGCTTTGTTCGAGTCACAAATTTTGAAACGCTTCCTCCTGTCTAACCAAATTCCCGCCTTTTCACTAATAAGTTTGTTATAGGTGTATTTCTGGTTGGACAGTTCAGTAAGAACCTCAGGGTTTCTATTTCTCAAGTATGTGTGCTGGAGTTTTGCAATGTCCTCCTCTAATTTTAACAAGGCTGCAGTGCGGTTCTTATTAATTGCAGACGACATTTTTATAATAACCCCCCTTATGGTGGACTTCAACGCATCCCATCGAGTGGTATCTGAAGTGTCCCCTCTCTTGTTTAATAACAAAAAGTCTTTTATGGCAGTGTCAAGGGTTTCTTTGTGCTTTGTGTCAGTGATAATGGTGTCATTGAAACGCCACATAGATTGACGGGTGGTCGGTTTAATATTAGACAATGTAAGGGAGACGCAGGAATGATCAGATACCAATCTGGGAGCAATGTCCGCGTCCTCAACTCTTGCCACCGCATTATTAGATATGAGTATATAGTCGATTCTTGAGAACGAGTCATGCGGTGGGGAATAGAATGAGTAATCTCTGCCATCAGGGTGCATCAAGCGCCACGTGTCCACCAAATGAAACCTATTGCACAGTTTCATGAATGCCTTATGGGCCTTCCCCGGGCGAAAGACGCATTTAGAGTCTCTATCTAGTATTGGGTCGTGTGGGAGGTTGAAGTCGCCCGCCAAAATATGGACTGCTGTGTCGGGGATGGAGTTTATCTGCTTCGTTAAGCCTACCCAGAAGGACGGATCATGTGTATTTGGGGCATAGATAGTGGTGATAAAGAAGTCAGTGTCATCCTTGAGTAGTCTCGCTGAGACCCATCTGCCTTTCGTATCTGATGCACTAGAGACTATTTCCACATTCGCATTTTTAGCCACTAGCATTACCACCCCATTCTTTTTTTAAATCGCCTCAGAGCCTATCACTTCAGTATAATACTTATTGCGTAGTGTGTGGAATTGCTTTGCTTCCAGTTTCGTTTCTTGCAATAAGGCTATATCTCCATGCTGTCTTCGTAAATATTCAAGTATCTTTTGGCGTTTAACTGGCTGGTTAAGTCCTTTTACATTCAATGATAGTATTTTAAGGTTAGTTACAGTTGTCGTTCCTATCGGAGTGTCTATAACAGCAGCCATCAACTATGCAACCAGTAATATCGTCTCATAACACATGTGCATACATAAGGACTAGGCCGTGGAAGCAGTCTCAAACCCCTCAAGGAGTCGACAGCATCTTTTGACACACATGATGTGGGGCTAGGACAGTATGCAGGATACAGAGGTACAGAGTATAAGCTTCGGAACATAATGTGGTACATTGGATGTAAGCTAGTATGCAAGGCGGACAGAATTAAGCAAAACCATATACGAAATAACAAAACAACCCCTCCCTTCCTCCCTTCCAACCTCCCACCACCCTCCTCCCTCACCCACTTCCCACCCCTCCCTCCCCAATAGTAGATACAACAGAACATGGCGACTCAGGAATGACGACCAGTCGGCCGCCTCCAAGCAACTTACTCTTAATTACGATTCTACAGGCTGCAATCCTAATACTGAGGAATTAGCCCAAATGTGTTAGGCAACAACAAACAATAAACAGCGCTGGTGCCAGAACATTAAACACAGGTAAAGCACTGCTTTGGGTTCAGTGTCGGGACCAAATATATCAGTACTTGCAAAGAATTATCGTAAGCGTGGTCAACAACAGGTCAACAGTACAGCAGGGCATAGTGCCTCTTTAAGGCCCATAAGGGGCATGAACAGTATCATGGTAGCATGTTATCATATCATCATATCACATTAGCATAGGTATGGTGTCATGGTTGCGGTAGCAAGGATAGAACCATACTGAGGCAGCTTATAATGATATTTGTTTCAAGGTGAAGGTTCATCCGAACGTTCAAGGGATCGGTCTAATAGTTCTAATCTAGATATCTAATCTATCCAATCTAGATATTTCAGGTTAAGGGTTCATCAGATAGTTCAAGGGGTCGTTCCAATATAGGTCTGTAATCAGGTGAATAGCTGAGATAGGGCCCAAGGGTACAGAGTACATTACCGTGTCATTACCGTCCAAAGGCCACTTATACTCATCAGCCAGGCATCAAGTCCAAGACAAGAGAGCCGCATATCAGGTCCAGTTCAGATAGGCACTTTTATAAGAGTCCCGGAGTATGAGATTGGTAGAACAAAATTTCAAAATCAGAGTTTATCCGAGGCCAGACGCAGAGGCTCCCTGTTGATCTGGGGGGGAGACTTCCATACTGCCATCACCACGGTCAAACAGGAGTTGTCGTAGTTTTCGCGGATCTAAGAACACATGGGATATGCCTTGTATCGTCACTCTAAACTTAGTTGGACCGATAAAGCCATACAGATGACCAAGTGACTTCAGTTGGGGTCTCATTGCAAGGAAGGCTTTTCTGATTTCCATAGTTTCCTTACTGAAGTCCTGTGAGATGAAGATTTTTTGGCCTTTCCATAGTACGTGGTTGTGTTTACGAGCGAAGGTGAGTATCTGTTCTGTGTGCTGGTACCTTAGTGGTTTGCACACAATCGCTCTTGGGCCCTTTTGGTCCTTTGAGATTCGCCCTGGCACCCTATGCGCCCTGTCAAACTCCAGTGGCTGAGTGAAAGTTAGATTTGTGGCCTGCGTGAACCACTCCTCGAGGAAGGGTATGCAGGAATCATGTTTCTCCTCCGATTTCTCCGGCATACCAAAAATTCTTAGATTCCCTCTTCTGTTTCTGTCCTCCAACTCTGCAACCTTCCTCACGAGATGGTCAGAGCACAAGGAAAGGTTCTTGACAGCTCCACACGTTTTATTTTCAAGGTCTTCCAATTTGCTTATCCTTGTCTCGGTGTCGGTTAATCTCGAGTTGATGTCCTTAATGTCTTGGCGGATAGCGACAACCTCTTCCTTGGTAGATTTGGCCAAGTCCCTGACTTCTTCTAGCCTGCTCAAGATTGTTTCGACGGCTTCCTCCATTTTTTTCCCTTTGTTCCCTTTGATCGGTGTCGGTGGGTTAGATTTCAGGCGTTTGGCAGCTGCACCATTCTCCTTTTCTCCCATACTGTGAATGCTTGGGCGAAGGGTTGTACAGGCGTCTTGGGGTTTCAGGCATGTAGCGATGAGACCACGTATGTTTGGATTGCGGAGTATACACCCCTCCCTTTTCAAAGATGATCTTTATAGCTGCTCCTTGTGAATATCAGCTCATGAGGGTAATTACAGCAGTGGACCAACAGTAGACAGGCAGGTAGCCACAAGTAGGTAAGCACCTAATACGCTGCGGGGTCCCCAACTTGAAGCAGCAAGCCCTTGCTCTTTATCCAGTGCCGCCCGTGGCTTCACTTTACTCAACTTCCTGCATACGAGAAGTTTATGCGTTTCGCGGCAGGGTGATGTACCATTCAGGCTGCCATCATGGAGATAAATGAGTTATAGAGTCTGTGGTTGTACGACCCGTAGTACACACAGATAATCAACGTGCCGCAGTGAGGGGGGGAGGACGTGTAAAAGTCATCAGATGCAGACGTGCACTGTGTTTTCCAAGAACGCCCGTAAACACTATGATGTTATGAGGGCAGTACACTACTTATGAGGGCGGTACACTACTTCGCTGAGCCCCACGAACAGCCGTCAATTTGTTGGAGCGCTTTGGGTTTTCAGATGCTGCGCTGTTGTGTGCCGGTGTTTTCGCGCTCTTTTCACGCCTTTTTCTAGCGTCTTAGGCTCCCGCTGCTGCCCCGGTGAGCGAATTTGGCGCCCTGGTTCAGTCGCGCTGTCGTTTTATACATTAACACATTTTTTGGCAGAGATCTTTGGCATCCATATTGACCTCACCGCTATCTCAGGCATCATTCCAATTTACGCCGTTTCAGCTCAGACCTTCAATCACCGTCATACACCACCTAGGCATTGTGGGCGCTGACAGACTTGAGACTAGTGAAAGTGTTCAGTTACTTAAAGCGCTAAATCCAATGTAGAGCGCATGGTGGGTGGAGTAATTGTGGAGTTCAGCTCCTCGTGGGTACAACCAGAGGCAACACTGCATTAGAGCCCTGGATGGCTCGAGCGCGGTAGCAGACATGCTGGGAAGCCGCCATTTTAGCTAATTAGACCCTACGCTGCATTTTCACGAGCTGCACGTTTTGCCAGCAGCATGTTACCAACAGCGTACTCCTGTGAGGTTCTTCTACTCACGATTCCGTTGCTGTAGCTTGCATTTCAATGCGGGCGGGCGCTTCCAATCAGTGACTCATGATGAGACCGGGGCCCCGGGAGACCGCGTGGATGTGTCCGGAGGCGGGCTCCGGCGTGAAACGCACTTCCTCCGGTCAGGGGAAAAACGGTCCGTTTAATCCCGTTTCCCTCGACGGATCAAGCCCAAACTTCTCCCATTTGTAGTTCTGGCGTTCCGACGGCCAGGCACCCGTTTTGGTCCGGGTCGGAGTCGGATCGCAGCCCTTGTATGGCAATTGCTCACAGTCGCTTGGAGGAGGACAGGATTAAGCCGCCATTACTCCGGCGTCCAAGCCACGCCCCCCCATATTTAATTAATTATAATTAAATTACTTCCCACCCTATTCCCCTATAAACCCACAACCCGCTACAGAATACAATTACACAATAATTTAAAAAAATCATTAATTAAAAATAATTATAACATAAAATGACACTTTTCCCACATATTATAACATAAAACACTATAAATAATTACATATTATATAAAAAAAGATATTTTTTACTTTCGATATTTTTTACAGTCGATATTACTTCACTTACCTTAAAAACGATATTTTGGCTCTCGATATTCTGTCCTGTCGATATTTTCTCCAAACGATATTTAAAACTCGATATTTTGTCCATTCGATATTGTGGAGTCGATATTATGTCTGTGCACCAAGGGAAATTAAATGCAAATTTTCCACACAGCATCATCTGACAGGACTTGAAAATCTGCTTCCCTCTGTGTGTTCAGTCGACCCTCTCCAAGAATGCTAAATAAGCTAAAACTTGCTGGGACGGATGGTGAAAAAACAAGACTATTCTGGCATCTGTGTTTAGCCTGGTCACCCTTTATTAACGCCTCAGAAAGTTATCCTTTATTTAAAAGTGCTCATGATTGGGATAAGCATGGGAGAAAATGTCACTTAATTCCAAACACATGTATATTAGAAATACCTTTTCAAGGGATGTATTGATTTTTGAGTTTAATATGGTATCATGATTTCACTGGAAATTTGTACTTAAAAGAATTCTGAAACTCATCCCTCCCAACTGGATTGATTGAGCGATAAACGTTGATAACCTTGCGACTACAAAAATAAAGGGAAAGTGTCAGGTATTTTGCTCAACTGTGGAATCAATCAACAGTGTACTTCTCTATTCTGTGCGCATGCACACACTATACTGACGAGGAGCACGAGCAGCAAAATGTGCAATACATGATATGTAAAATTATACACTTCAACTCAGGGGACTTCACCTTTGGTTTGGGTCCCTGTGCACATCCCATCCCTTATCAGGAAATGGTTTGGGCGGCCATGTTCTGCTAACCACGCCCTATCACAGTTGGTTAAATTCAATGGGTCAGTTTCTGTTCCACATTCTTTAGACACCCATTAACTCTCATATCTTCCCACACTAGTTATTTCTACATCAAATTTTCATTGTTCAACAATATTATTAGGCACAATTATTTTAAATATGTGTTTGTGAATGTATGTGGTACTTCTGTAGCATGAACCTAGCCAAAAGGCAGTGCTGCATTGTACAGGGTTAAATTCGACAAATGATAAATGAGGTAGATGGTTTGTGGACCTAATGAATTGGGATATAATGCTCTTTAACAACAGATTTTTTCAGGAGCTTAATTCATAATTGTACTTAGAAGCTCACATTCTGCTAATTATCAAACAGTCTGAAAAAGTCTTGCCAAAACCAGAGGAACTGTATCAAGAGAGCATAAACACACTTATTTATGTTGATTTTCAGGAACTAGATTACATGCTCTTTCCAAATGTATATACCCTGTCGAATTACAGTTGTTTTGCTCTGTGATGAAAGTCAATGTTCCGGGATCAACTAGAAAGACAAGAAAGACAAATTGCCAATGTGGTGCTCAAGGTTTCCATAGGACCTGGCTGCTAGTAATGGTGAATGAGGGGTTGCCAAATACGAAGGGTTAGTAGTTTGGATTTCACCTAATGCCCCTGTTTTTGCCACCACTATTAATTTCCTGCCACTTTTTTCACTTTTGTTGGCTCTTTTCTGCCTTTCTCTCTCTCTTACTCTGGGTTAATGTCTGCTGTCAGTTTCCTTACACTGGCTCCAGGTATCTGCAGGCACAAGAAGCTGTACTTGGTCCATGCTCCACAGCAAGAAACACTTGAAGCCCCAGGAGGAAGCAGGTGGCGCTGACCAATAAGAAGCAAGGAAACGATAGTGACGGTGTAGCCAAACATTGGTAAGTAATGGGAAAGCTTGTAGGAAGCTGGCTCTGCATATACTATACCAAAGGAAGATATAGTGTGCACAGAGTCCAGAGAGTCCCCAGAGGTATAGCAGAGGCTAAATTAGAGAAGTACTAGCAGCTCTCTTTGTGGTAGTGTGGCGAGCAGTTAGGCTTATCAAGAGGGTATGTCAAGCATTTATTGTATTCACTCAATCAAGGCTGATGGCACACACTCAGAGACTGAATCCAGACCAATTAGATACGTATAGAAAGGTATACTTATATTTTATTTTGTTGAACCAGGTAGGACTTGGCACAGGCAAGAAGAAATACTTTCAAATGCAAGGCTGTAAACAGAAATGCAATTGTGTATTGTATTGGAGTCAATTACAGGTTTATATTACTTTTAAAACAGTTCAAAATACAGTAAGATTACATTTGATTACTCTTGGATTACTTTTTGGTTGCTTTATGTACTTGAGATGATATGCTGAGATATCATACACTGGAGGTTGTCACTTACAGGTAAGTACAATGATTCTTAAGTTAAAGCATAGTTACTTTCTGTTCATACAAAACAGTAGGTCGACACATTTTTCAGGTACAAACCTCGTAAGACTGGTTCCTAAGGGAAAAGAGTGTTAACAATTTATAGGTAAGTAAACAACTAACAAGTATGGTTTTTGAGGGTTAGGACAAGGTTACCCAAGGTCTAGTTGGGCACTCAAATTCCACCAGCAGCACTAGGGCGTCCGGGTGCAGAGTGCAGGGACCCTACGTTAGCCAATGGGGCTAAGGGGCCTTTCAGTCAGGCCCTGATTGTGAGCAGGGAATTTGGCAGTGGAAGCAAAGCTTCTGGAGTTACGATCAGCACTGCAGGGGTCACCAATCAGCACAGGAGCTACACCACCATCGGCAGAGGGGCGGCCGGATGCAGAGTGCCATGGGGAAGTTGGGGACCCTGTGTATTTCAATGAAGATCTCCACTTTGGGAAAGATGATGCAGGCTCAGTCAGGGAGGCTTCCTGAAGGCGCACTGACTGGAGAGGTAAGTTGGGTTCTTGAGGGATGCCTGGACACTGTCGCTTGGGTGACCCAACGCCGCAGGGTGTTGGGTGCAGGAGTGTATTTTGGCGTCAGATCTTCTTACCAGCTTTGGTCGCAGTCGGTGGGACCCTTCAGGTTGAGGCGGCAGGCATTGGCTTGATGCTTGAGGGAGGTCGGGAATCACAGGATCCCAGGTCAGGATTGCTGGGGAGACCTCCCCGTGGCGTTGGGCCACTCGACCTCTGGCCGTGGGTGTTGGTTGCAGAGTGGTGCAGAACAGCGGAGCCACTGAGCCGCCTGGTTCCGGTTTCTGTGTTGGACGTCTTTGCTTGAGCAAGTCCGGTGCTCACGGGAGGTAGAATCTGTAAGGTGAAAGCATGGCCTGTCCTCTGGTTTCTGGGGGGCTGCTGGACACATCAGGGTTTCTGCTGTAGTCAGGTCGGAGTCTGGACAGGCTGGTAGGTGGGGCCAACGCAATTGGTGGTCTCTTCTTCCTGGGTCAGCACAGCTCTTTGGTCCTTCACCTTTCTTCCTCGAATCTCAGGAGACAAGGTTCACGGATACTAAATTTAGGGGTGTTTTCAGGGGTGTGCAGGTTGGGACCAATGGTTCCTTCCTTGGGGTGAGTACACTCCCTATTATGACAGTATCCAGCGGGAGTGGGCATGAGCCTCTTCCTAATCGGCTGGGTCCCCTGATCTTCAAGATGGAGAGGTCTGAGATGTGCGTTTTACCTAGCCTTCCCCACCTGAGGGGTGGGATTGGCAAAGGTGTTCACACCTCTCTTCTTTGCTCGGTTTTCCTGCTGATTCTCCTGCCCAAAGTGGAGTTCAGAACCGGTGGGAGACAGTTGCTAGGGGCAACAAAAGGCAGAGGCAGCTTACAAAGGCGACTGGCCTTTGAAGCTTCGCCTTTGTGGACCCAGCCCATCCTTGGCGAGGAGGCAGGACACCCAGGTCGGGCTTTGTTTCTGGACCCAGAGAGGGAAGGCTCTCTACCCAGGAGTCCAGAAACCTGCCTGGTGGTAGCAAATGGTGGGTAGCCATCCAAGAACCACACCAGGGTAGGTCGTTTTTCAGGGGGCATCTATATGATTTCCTCTGAGTGCCGTTTACATTAAATCCCACGCTGGCATCAGGGTGGGTTTAATGTGCTGAGAAGTTTGCTACCAAACTTTCCAGTTTTCAGTAAAGCCATTATGGAGCTGTGAAGAGATCATCATAACCAGCTCCCAGAATATGTACTCTTTATGGCTTTACTGCACTTACAATGTCTACGAATGGACTTAGACACTGTAGGGGTACAGTGCTCATGCACTTGTACACTCACCTGTGGACTAGTACCACCTGCCAGAGGGGTGGCCTACCTAGGCCATAGGAAGGGGATTGCAGGCAAGGCACACAGGGATGTGGGCCATGTCGACTCTTCACATTTCTCTGCACCAAACACACAGCCTACAATTGCAGTGTGTGGGTGTTAAGGTAGAGGGCCTCTAAGGGTGACACAATATGTGCTGAAGCCCTTAGAGGCTTTCCCTGGTCAAAGTGCCCTTGGTACCCATGGTACCTTGTACAAGGGGCTTACCTGTGGTCAGAGATGTGCCAATTATAGGTACAAAGGTACAGTTTTGGGAAAGAACACAGGCCCTGGTAACCTGATTGGCAGGGACCCAGGGCACATCAAGTCAAGTTGCATAAGATGTCAGGTAAAAGGTGGGGGATAATCATGCCTTCAAGGCTGTAATCGCATTGTTACCTTTTTTATTTACAAGCAATTGTGCAGGCACTGCACAAGCAATGTTCAGGTGAAACGTAATGGCAGCTACACTGTGCTGGGAAGTGGGAAAGAATGTGATTAATAAATCAAAAGAAAGAGGGGTGGAAGTTCTAGCTGCTCGAACTTCATCACAAAAATTGAAAACAGGTTTAGAGATTTTTGATCATATGCTTTCTAGGGCATGTTTACGTGAACACGATGTACTTGTCCAATAAGAGGAGCCAATTGTTTTTTACAGGAACTTTTCATTACTGCACATCTGGAAAGAACGACATGCATGCTAATTCCTCTTGTGAATAGTACATATCCAGAAGGAACTATTTATAACTGAGAAAAATAAAAATAAAGCAAGAAAAAGCAAGACAAAATGGCAGAAAGAAAGAAATTAGCCTAGGAGAAAAGAAAAGAGAGAAAATGAGAGCAAGAAGCAGAGTGAGCGTTTAAAAAAGTAAGTGGTATAAAGAGCATAAAGAAAGACGCAGCAAGAAAGAAGAGAGGCAGAAGGTTCCGTGAAAAAGAGGAAGAAATAGAAAAAATAAGAGTATACTGCAAGAGAAAAGAGGAACAGAAACAGAGTAAGAATATGGAGAGAACAATGAGCGAGAAATGAAAAGAGAAAGAGAGAAAAAGTGTAATAGTACAGTGGAATATGTACAAATATGGTACGTGGAGAGAGTCATGTAGAGAAAAGCTGGAAGCTATTGTATGCTAGAACTAACATGTCAAATCTTGCTGTGCAGGAACTCCCCTCTGGCCTGTATCATGCATATTCAATTGAATTAGCAGCCCAGGCCCTGAAGGATCTCGGCTAGTGACAGAGTCTGGCCTTTCAGCTTGTGATTTCAGAGAATGGGTGGACCGCTCTCCACTCTTTGCAAGATTCAAATTATTATTGACATTGCCCTATTTTTAGAAAGAGACCACATAAAGTTTGCCTATAATGTGATAATATGACCCCTTTCATTCAAATGAACCGCAAATTTTATTTCTTTACTTAATTCTATAAACCTTCACCTCGCAGTGCTGCATCGAACCTGCGAGGTAGGTACTGTGCCTCTCTGCTTAGCAACGCAAAGCAAAATTGAGCGTGTGGTATGCATGTTTCACGCAATCCCCCAAATTGTTTTAATTCTTGAAGTTGTTATTTTGACTCATGTTACATGAGTGAGAATTGTCCACATTTTTATTGGGGACTGTTAAAATCAAAACAGCACCCAAGTAGCTATAATACATTTTTGCCAGCAGACCTATTGCTGTTAACTTGTACTTCGGCTTTTGAAAGTATCCCTAATTTTTATACACAAAATACAAATTATATGGATTCAATTCCTAACTCAGGTTTGAAATATGCCCCAGAAATCTTCAAGTTTTAACCCAGAGCCCTGTTATTTGTAATACTCTCTTCAAGATTCATGACTATTTTCATTTTACAGATTCTTTCTTTAATCTCTCTTCATTTTCGAACGCTTTGGGTAGCTTTTCCCCCTTGGATTTTCGCCCACTGTGCCACACTGGACAGAGGCCACCTAATGTAAATACGTTCTGACCCTGTTCCTCATGGAAACAGTCCATCCCAAACCTTAGTCATCTCACCCTTCCACCCTAGAGCCCGCTACTGTTTTAATTGCGAAATTTGAGATGCACTCCTCCTGAATCTGACTAAATAAGTTACGCACCTGATGGAAAGAAATTACATTTTTCTCCTTTTTAGGTTTTGCCTAGCGAAAGCTGCGCTCTGCGCAGCTTTTCGCGCAGGCGAAATCCTGTTGAGAACTGTAGGGTGCTTTGGGTCGGCCCTCGTCATTGATTGGCTGGCTCCGTAAACGGAGCCTTGCCATTGGACGAGGGGCCTGTCCGTCAATGCCGGACCAGACACGGGGGCGTTCCTGACATTCTTTGCCTTTTGCCGACGTCACGCGACGCCGGGAACGCCCCCGAGTCTGGTCCGGCATTGCCGGCACCTCCCTTGCTCTACTGTCATCACCACAACACTGCGCCCATTTTATCCCAAGCTAAAGAGAGGCGCAGTGACCGGGTCTTTGAAGGCCGCTCTCCCAATGAAAACAAGTTTTCTCTCCGAGTCAGCACGAGCAGGAAGACGAGCAGCGCGCCTCCCAGCTGGCCTCTCGCATCAGCATCCAGAGCTGCCCTGCGCGGTGTGTAGCTTCAGTGGAGCTTCAGAGTGGAGCTTCAGAGTGGAGCTTCAGAGTGGAGCTTCAGAGTGGAGCTTCAGAGTGGAGCTTCAGAGTGGAGCTTCAGAGTGGAGCTTCAGAGTGGAGCTTCAGAGTGCAGAGTGGAGCTTCAGAGTGCAGAGTGGAGCTTCAGAGTGCAGAGTGGAGCTTCAGAGTGCAGCTTCAGAGTGGAGCTTCAGAGTGGAGCTTCAGAGTGGAGCTTCAGAGTGGAGCTTCAGAGTGGAGCTTCAGAGTGGAGCTTCAGAGTGGAGCTTCAGAGTGGAGCTGCAGAGTGGAGCTTCAGAGTGGAGCTTCAGAGTGGAGCTTCAGAGTGGAGCTTCAGAGTGGAGCTTCAGAGTGGAGCTTCAGAGTGGAGCTTCAGAGTGGAGCTTCAGAGTGGAGCTTCAGAGTGCAGAGTGGAGCTTCAGAGTGCAGAGTGGAGCTTCAGAGTGCAGAGTGGAGCTTCAGAGTGCAGAGTGGAGCTTCAGAGTGCAGCTTCAGAGTGGAGCTTCAGAGTGGAGCTTCAGAGTGGAGCTTCAGAGTGGAGCTTCAGAGTGGAGCTTCAGAGTGGAGCTTCAGAGTGGAGCTTCAGAGTGGAGCTGCAGAGTGGAGCTGCAGAGTGGAGCTGCAGAGTGCAGATTCAGAGTGGAGCTGCAGAGTGCAGATTCAGAGTGCAGAGTGGAGCTTCAGAGTGCAGAGTGGAGCTTCAGAGTGCAGATTCAGAGTGGAGCATCAGAGTGCAGAGTGGAGCTTCAGAGTGCAGATTCAGAGTGGAGCATCAGAGTGCAGAGTGGAGCTTCAGAGTGCAGATTCAGAGTGGAGCATCAGAGTGCAGAGTGCAGATTCAGAGTGGAGCTTCAGAGTGGAGCTTCAGAGTGGAGCTTCAGAGTGCAGAGTGGAGCTTCAGAGTGCAGAGTGGAGCTTCAGAGTGCAGAGTGGAGCTTCAGAGTGCAGAGTGGAGCTTCAGAGTGCAGAGTGGAGCTTCAGAGTGGAGCTTCAGAGTGCAGAGTGGAGCTTCAGAGTGGAGCTTCAGAGTGCAGAGTGGAGCTTCAGAGTGGAGCTTCAGAGTGCAGAGTGTTCAGAGTGGAGCTTCAGAGTGGAGCTTCAGAGTGGAGCTTCAGAGTGGAGCTTCAGAGTGGAGCTTCAGAGTGAGCTTCAGAGTGGAGCTTCAGAGTGGAGCTTCAGAGTGGAGCTTCAGAGTGGAGCTTCAGAGTGCAGCATCATGAGTATTTTCAGAGTGGAGCTTCAGAGTGGAGCTTCAGAGTGGAGCTTCAGAGTGGAGCTTCAGAGTGCAGAGTGGAGCTTCAGAGTGGAGCTTCAGAGTGGAGCTTCAGAGTGGAGCTTCAGAGTGGAGCTTCAGAGTGCAGAGTGGAGCTTCAGAGCACTTCAGAGTGGAGCTTCAGAGTGCCTCAGAGTGCAGAGTGGAGCTTCAGAGTGGAGCTTCAGAGTGGAGCTTCAGAGTGGAGCTTCAGAGTGGAGCTTCAGAGTGCAGAGTGGAGCTTCAGAGTGCAGAGTGGAGCTTCAGAGTGCAGAGTGGAGCTTCAGAGTGCAGAGTGGAGCTTCAGAGTGGAGCTTCAGAGTGGAGCTTCAGAGTGGAGCTTCAGAGTGGAGCTTCAGAGTGGAGCTTCAGAGTGGAGCTTCAGAGTGGAGCTGTCAGAGTGGAGCTGCAGAGTGGAGCTGCAGAGTGGAGCTGCAGAGTGGAGCTGCAGAGTGGAGCTGCAGAGTGGAGCTGCAGAGTGGAGCTGCAGAGTGGAGCTGCAGAGTGGAGCTGCAGAGTGCAGATTCAGAGTGCAGAGTGGAGCTTCAGAGTGCAGATTCAGAGTGGAGCTTCAGAGTGCAGATTCAGAGTGCAGAGTGGAGCTTCAGAGTGCAGAGTGGAGCTTCAGAGTGCAGATTCAGAGTGGAGCTTCAGAGTGCAGAGTGGAGCTTCAGAGTGCAGATTCAGAGTGGAGCTTCAGAGTGCAGAGTGGAGCTTCAGAGTGCAGATTCAGAGTGGAGCTTCAGAGTGCAGAGTGGAGCTTCAGAGTGCAGAGTGGAGCTTCAGAGTGGAGCTTCAGAGTGCAGAGTGGAGCTTCAGAGTGGAGCTTCAGAGTGCAGAGTGGAGCTTCAGAGTGCAGAGTGGAGCTTCAGAGTGCAGAGTGGAGCTTCAGAGTGGAGCTTCAGAGTGGAGCTTCAGAGTGGAGCTTCAGAGTGGAGCTTCAGAGTGGAGCTTCAGAGTGGAGCTTCAGAGTGGAGCTTCAGAGTGGAGCTTCAGAGTGGAGCTTCAGAGTGGAGCTGCAGAGTGGAGCTGCAGAGTGCAGATTCAGAGTGGAGCTTCAGAGTGGAGCTGCAGAGTGCAGATTCAGAGTGGAGCTTCAGAGTGGAGCTGCAGAGTGCAGATTCAGAGTGCAGATTCAGAGTGGAGCTGCAGAGTGCAGATTCAGAGTGCAGAGTGGAGCTTCAGAGTGGAGCTTCAGAGTGGAGCTTCAGAGTGGAGCTTCAGAGTGGAGCTTCAGAGTGGAGCTTCAGAGTGGAGCTTCAGAGTGGAGCTTCAGAGTGGAGCTTCAGAGTGGAGCTTCAGAGTGGAGCTTCAGAGTGGAGCTTCAGAGTGCAGAGTGGAGCTTCAGAGTGGAGCTTCAGAGTGCAGAGTGGAGCTTCAGAGTGCAGAGTGGAGCTTCAGAGTGCAGAGTGGAGCTTCAGAGTGCAGAGTGGAGCTTCAGAGTGCAGAGTGGAGCTTCAGAGTGCAGAGTGGAGCTTCAGAGTGCAGATTCAGAGTGCAGAGTGGAGCTTCAGAGTGGAGCTTCAGAGTGCAGAGTGGAGCTTCAGAGTGGAGCTTCAGAGTGCAGAGTGGAGCTTCAGAGTGGAGCTTCAGAGTGCAGAGTGGAGCTTCAGAGTGGAGCTTCAGAGTGCAGAGTGGAGCTTCAGAGTGGAGCTTCAGAGTGCAGAGTGGAGCTTCAGAGTGGAGCTTCAGAGTGGAGCTTCAGAGTGGAGCTTCAGAGTGCAGAGTGGAGCTTCAGAGTGGAGCTTCAGAGTGCAGAGTGGAGCTTCAGAGTGGAGCTTCAGAGTGCAGAGTGGAGCTTCAGAGTGCAGAGTGGAGCTTCAGAGTGGAGCTTCAGAGTGTCAAGAGCAATGCCAATAGCTCTAACTTTAACAAAGGCAAAACCATTGCATTGTAAATGCTTGTTACACTTAGGAGTAGAGTGCAAATAAGACTTCTCTGCTTGCGTAGGCAGTCACCATCAGTTGTTTACTTGTTTATACTGCCACAAGAAAACCTGGGCACAATTTATCAAATTCAGGCATAATTACAGTCTGTGTATGCTCCTCCCCATTTGTGAGTGACAGGTTGTGATTAAATGAAGAAATACATCTGAGCCCCAGACAAATGATATAAGTACGTAGATGTGTATGCACTTATTAACACCACAAGTTACTGAATTAGGCGTTTTCAGAGTTGTGAAGTTTTTTTCATGTAAACTGCACTCTTCCTCGTAAAACCGTGAAAATATGTGAAGATCCCAAATGGTTGTACTTAAATGTGAAAATCAGGATTTTCACAAGTATTTTGCACACCAGTGAAATTTGTGCTGAGTTAAACATGAAGAAATTTTAAGTAAGGATTAAATACCACAGTTATCAGCACAGTATCGTTTCAGAGTACTTTCAAGAAAAACTAAAGCACAGAGGTGTAGGAAAAGTGTGAAACTCTGTGAACTATGAGAGAGTCAATAAACTTTGCACACTTCTTGTCTGATTGTCTTGTCTGATCTAGAATCCTAACTGCTCTCCCCCAACCATCAAGTTGGAGGATTCTACAAAGAAAGCAGCGGATTTCGCTATATTCTTTGACAAAAAAGTGAAATCACTTGTGGATCAGGTCGTTCATCCTACCCCTCCAGAGGAGCGCAAATCCTTAGCCATTTGGCAGAACTTTGACCCATCTCTGAAGATGCCCTCCTCAATTGCATCCTCAAAACAAAGCCCTCCAACCATTCTCTTGACCCCATCCCGAGTGCCATTGCCACTGACTTCTATACCTATTCTCTTTCCTATTGGACCACTCCGGTCAACCTCTCCCTCTGTCAAGACTCACTTCCTGTCTCCTTTAAAACTGGGCAGGTCACCCCTCTGCTTAAAAAACCCACTACTGATGCGAATGACATCAACAACTTCCGCCCCATCACTATCCTACCCTTACTTGCGAAGATCACCGAAAGATGTGTAGCGAAACAACTCTCTCGTCATATCAAGGACAATGATCTTCTTGACAATTTTCCGTCCGGCTTCCTCCAAAACTGCAGAACTGAAACAGCCCTGCTGCAAGTGAATGATGACGCGCTGCGGATACTCGATTCGGTTGGGTCTTGTCTTCTAATTCTCCTTGACCTTTCTGCAGCCTTTGACTCTGTCAATCACAACACTCTCCCCAACACTCTTCAATAGAGAATGGGTATGGAGGGCACTGTGCTTAAATGTTTTGCTTCCTTCCTCTCTGATAGATCCCAAATGATCAAAATAGCGAACAGTCTTTCATCTCCTTTGATGGTAGGTCAAGGTGTTCCTCAAGGCTCTATACTTGCCCCCACACTGTTCAATCTCTATTTAGAAGCACTGGGAAATCTCCTAAGTAAATCCGGGATACACTATCATCTCTATGCAGACGACACTCAAAGCTACCTCAAGGGTGCCTCCACTCACGATCTCTCCATCCTAAGCTCTACTCTCGACTCCATTCAAATCTGGATGTCAACTCATCAACTGATTCTGAATCCTTCCAAAACTGAATTCCTCCTCCCCTCCTCCTCTCCTTCTCACTTTCTCCTCCCCTGGTTCAATCATGGATCGACCAGATGATTCTACTGAACAATAAACCCATCATTGTTGACAGCGCAAAATCCCTTGGTGTCATACTCAACACAAAACTCAATCTCCTCTCCCACATTAATTCAATTGAAAAGTCTGCTCGATACTAACTGCGCCTTCTTTGGGGGATTTGTCGCTTCTTCCCGGAGCATGACTTTAAAACCCTGGTCCAATCGCTGGTTCTCTCCAGACTGGACTACTGCAATTCTCTTCTTCCTGGCCTCCCCAAATACCACCTGTCCCCCCTTAAATCTGTTCTCCATTAAGCAGCTCATTTCATTTATGGGGCCAAAAGAAGCGACCACATAACACCCATGTTATCCATCCTCCGCTGGCTTCCCATCGAGGCAAGATCTATCTACAAGACTGCCTGTATCACCCACAAAGCCTTGCACTCCTCCTCCTCTCCTTGCTCCCTGGTGAATAAACTGAAACTCTCTGGAGGCTCTAGACCATCACGTAATGTGGAAAATTTACTGCTTGAACCTCCCACTTTCAAGAAGGAAAGATCGATTGCCCAATCCTTTTCAGGCATCGCAGTGAGAATCTGGAACTCATTTCCGCCTCAGCTCCGGACCACCTCCTCCTCCCAGGCCTTCAAAACTGACCTCAAAGTTCTCCTCCTTCAAAGACACTTCCAAATTTAATTCACACCCTCTCTATTATCTGAAGGAAGACCTTTCATTATAGAAAATTCTATTCTCCATGACTATGAAAGTGCCTTCCTCGTATGTTCTTGTGGTTTGAGAGTCTGCCATTTATTGCAGTATTATCCTTCTACCTGTGTTTGGTACTCTTTTGTAACATGCACATGTCACTTTTCTCTTGTAACACACTTTTTGCTACCTCTTACATTTTGTTTGCTTTAGATACTTGCACAAGTGCCACCATTGCCTACGTAACGTTTGTTCTTGTGCTTGAGTGTCTGCCATTTATTGCAGTATTATACCTCCACTTGTACTTTGTACGCTTTTGTAACTTGCACACATGTCACTTTTTCCTCCTGTAATGTACCTTTGCTACCTCTTGTATTTTGTTTGCTCACAATTGTCACTTTTGCCTCATGTAACTTAACGTTTGCTTTTGTAATTTGTTCACTTGTAATTTTCTCCTCATGTATCAGTACTGTTCCTATTGTGAAGCGCTCTGACACCTTCGGGTAAAGTCCGCGCTATATAAAAACGCATAAATAAAGAAATAAATAATTTGTATCTCGCTGTATGAAGATGCAGTTCTTTGCATACAGCTGCAGTGACAGTTTCACATCCTGTCATTGGGGGCGTCGTTCGTATTTCATGTGTGCACACAATGAAGCACAATGAGCTACTAATATTGAGGCTCTATTAGAGCACAGTATGCAATTTAGGTGATCTAGAACTAATGAGAACAAGAGTGAGGTAAAAGTGAAGAAAATGCTGATTATTTCATCACGAGGAACACACCAACCATAGTGGATAAAATAATAAAAGCGAGGATCAGGACATGGTAAAGAAATGAAATACAAATTTGGCTAGAAATATAGCTGCGTTACTTTGCCAGATCACTCAGACATTTGAAGGAAAAAATGTAGATCTTGAAAGAGCATGAATTTCTACAGGACAACTCAGTCCTACCCATAAAGAAGTGATTGCTCAAAACCTTTAGGTTGTGCAAAATTCTACTGAGTTAGTCTCACAGAAGACTCAAGAAATGTTAAGCATCGATTCACAATCTTCGTGTAGATCAATTTTCAATTCATAGAGCACTCATGCTCTTGCTTCCCCCCTTCTCTTCCCTTCCCTCCCCTTTGCTTTCCTTTCCTTTCCTATGTAGATGAGTCAATGCTTTGGTAATATATTAGAAAATCACCCTGATACTGAGTCATTTTCATTGGTCATAGTGTCCCTTACTCTTAAGACTAACCTTTTTCTTACTCCATCATGATGACAACAGTGTGCCACTTTTTGTGGCTTTTTTAGATGATTAAGCCAGATCCATTATCTTTCTCTTATTGACGATTGTTTGCCTGACAATTATGAAGCTGAGTTGACGTGATTACTCCCCAATGTCCATAATATCTATCTATCTATCTATCTATCTATCTATCTATCTATCTATCTATCTATCTATCTATCTATCTATCTATCTATCTATCTATCTATCTATCTATCTATCTATCTATCTATCTATCTATCTATCTATCTATCTATCTATCTATCTATCTATCTATCTATCTATCTATCTATCTATCTATCTATCTATCTATCTATCTATTGTTTTATTTATGTAAATGTTTACTTACCTGTAAAACTTCGTAATCCATACATTACTACCCCCCACCCTGTGGTTCCGTGAATTCTGAACCCGTTTTATAAATGGCATTGTTTCTTACGAATTTGATATTAGCGAACCGTAACTAGTTAGTGCGGCAAGTATGAGTGTTTTCGTCATGTTAGACCGATGGATTCACTACGTATTTAGGGATTTCGTTTTGAAACCTTGGGTTCCATTTTGTGTGTGTCAGCCATTTTGTGGTTGCCCTCACATAGGCTGATGACTGTGGATGAACTAGTCTTTTTAAGTATACGTATACCTTAGCTCCAGTTCGTGCTGACTTCTGTTTGACCTGAGTGAACTGACCCTGTTGCCTGAAGCTGACCTTGTTGAACCAGTTCCTGCCCTTTAGCTGATCTAGATTAAGGATCAGAGCACAGGACGTCGTAAAATTTTACTGCACACAAACATGCCTTATCTTACTTTTATCTGTTTTCTGTTCCTACTTTTATGGTCTATTTATGATATGGGTTGTGGTCCTTTTATTATGGGTTTGTCCTGCTTGTCTAAAGAGGAATGTTGGGTTTGTTCAGTGATTGATCATGGGACGGACAACTGTAAAATGGGTTTGTCGTTATGCAATACTTATTGCTGTGGAAAGATGTGATTGGTTGAACTGTAAACTAGGAATGTTTGCCTGAAGCACAATGTTTGGCATAAAAAGGGATGACTTGCTTTGTAAAATTGAGCAGTCTCCTGAGAACTCATACCGTGATGACTTCTAGGACTTCTGTTACTGGCTGCAGCCAATAAATTTGATCTCTGACGCCACCTAGAAGCATTCCGTGTCTCTGTTTGCCAGGACAGGGGAATCCGAAGACATCGGGCGTGTCCCTGACGCCGCCAGTTCTGATTGACCCGGTTCTTCAGTTGGCGCCCAACGTGGGGCGACTTCAGTGGTACCGGTCCAAGCCCGAGGATCGTGAGGAGCTTCGTGAGGAAATTCTGGAGGAAGGCCGCAACTTCATCGACCCCTGTATGTCGATGTGGACCGAAGGTGTTTGCTGCGAGGCTTCCCGCTTTCCGACGGCTACGAAGGACTGCTGCCCTGACTGTCGCCCTGTCTTGGACCCTCGATAGATGATTTGTAGAGCGAGACGATAGACGGTCTTCTGGTGGCGTGACAGATATTTTGGTTAAGTATAAGTGGGTCGCTCCCACGAATTTGTTTGGTTTTTGGGTTTTGGTTCTTGGTTCTTGGTTTGGTTCTTGGTTTGGTTCTTGGTTTGGTTCTTGGTTCTTGGTTTTTGGTTCTTGGTTGATTCGGCTGCTGCAGCAATCGAAGCCGAGGGGCTCGTATATTTGCGAGAGTATCGATAGTCGATAACCCCTTGAAGTTGGAAGCTAGATTAGTGAGCTATAAGATGCCTGGTCTTAGCAAACTTAGAAAATGGTTTAGTTGTGGTTGCAACAAGGATTCCCGACTAGAGGACTCGTGTCCGATACCTCCGGTTGGAACTCCGACTTATGAGCTCTATTCAAAACACGGAGTGGGTCCTCTTACTTATAATGAAGTATGGATCCGCTACACTAAAAAGGATGGTGTTTTACGATGGCCCCAACATGGTAGTTTTGATACTGAGATTTTAGATAATCTAGAAACAAAATTGTTTAGGAAGAAAGCCCGGCCGGCAATGTTTGACTCTTTCCACCTTTGGCGTAAAGAAGCCAAACAGAGAGAAATTAAACAAGCTAAAAGAGATAAAAGAGAAAAGAATGTGTCAATAATGCAAGCTGCTAGGCAGTTTAAAGAAAACGAAGAAGATAAAGCAATTGAGGTGTCAGATAGGCAGCGTTGCATGGCCATAGATAAATGTTATTTGGCCTTGCCGTCTCCTCCTCCAAAAGCGATAGAAGATCTTGAGAAAGATCCTTTGATTTCTCATTTGCTGAGATTGCCACCTCCTTATGTACAGGGTGCTACTGCGCCTCTATTACCTCCGGTTGTTCCACCCTTTGTTGTTCAACCTCCTGCTGTTGTTCAGCCACCCGGTGCTCCACAGATGGTTTTGCCTCCTCCTGCGCAACCCGCTCTAGGGTCACCAGCTTTGCTACCAGCTTTGCCTCAAACTCCTTTGCCTTCCGCTTATGCATCTGAGACTCCTACTGTTCTTGTTTCTACACCTTCTTTGCCTCAAAACACTTATTCTCCTGTTCTTGTGTCAGCTTCTTCTCCTTCTGTTTGAAAACGAATGACAGAGACTGTTTCTACTCTGTTGTCTCCATTGTTTGGGTCACTGAATATGACTCCTGTTTCGGAACATAAGCAGAGTCGTAGTCAGCTTCCTGGTTCCGAGGAACGGGCTGTGTTGGATTTGTTGGCTCGTAGATGGATTATAAATGCTTGAAGGTATGATTTGCCAGCAGTTATGGATGTTTTCTTTCAGTGGGAACTGCCTAAGCAAAGGTATGTTTTTAATGTGATGTGTATGTTTCTGCATCAGGAATGGGGAGATAATGATTTGGGTTTGATCCCGCAGGAACTACTTGATGTTCAGTCGGATTTTGCTAAAGGCATGATAGTGGAATCGGATATTAGAGACGCCGTAGAGACGATACTGGCTTTTAGGTCTAGACTTCCGCCTCAGACATTGTACAAACCTGATTCCTTTGTTAGGAGAAAAGCGAGACAGTATCCAATGAGAGAAGTTCCTCCTGTATGGAAGGAAGCAGTTCAGGCTGATGTAAATCGGGGTATTGTTGCCGCTCCGGCGCATTTTCAGCGAATATGGGTACATGTTCCTTGGAAGAGATCAGAGGTCTTGGCTCTTAAGCAGACCTAACCTGACCCTCGTAAGAATCTTGCTGGTTATTACAAGGAGTTGTCTCAGACAGTAGAAGCATGTATCATGAATCTAGCTGACATAGATATGTTGATGGGTAATGTAGTACCGCAACCTTTGTGGGCTAAGATTCGTCATGAGAATCATGTAGCAGAATTAGGAGATACTTGGGCGAATATTATTGCTGCAGATGGTAGACAAGAGGGAGGCGCTAAACCTGAACCTTTGGTTTCAGAATTGCCAGGTAGAATTATTACTTTGATGAAAACGATGATGCCTGCGTTACGAGTGAATTGGGATAAGTTAGCAGCATGTAAGCAGAAGAAAGACGAGAGTGTGTCTGACTTCTTCACTAGGTTTGAAGAGACATTTATTGATCACAGTGGTCAGGATATGAGTACGGAAGGTGGTCAAAGGTTGTTCGTTGATAAATTTGTCTTTAATTTGCTTCCCGACTTTCCAATATGTTGAAAGATTCTGAGAGTTCATGGGCCGTTTCTTCGTCGGCCCAGATATTGGCTACTGCCCAATATTATGAGAATAGGGATAAAGATGAGAAGGATAAAGCGGAGAAGAAAACGAAAGATTTAAAGACGAAAGTTCTTTTGCAGCAAGCTTATCCGCCTCGTCAGAATCAGCCTCAATTTCAGCAACCTCCGCAATTTCAGAGATTGTTACAGAAACCTGAGCCATATTTCAGCGATTCTTTCCTGGCCCTAATCAGTGTGCTTATTGTAGAGAAGAAGGTCATTTCAAGAATAGTTGCCCGGCTCTGTTACAGCGTGCAAATGGTGCACCTGGTCAGAGAGGTCGTGGTGGTTTTCAGCAAGCGCCTAGAGGAAGAGGTCGTGGTGTGATCCCCCAGAATGAGCGTTCCTCTTCCCTACAGAATTCTACAAATTATTTTGACAGGCAGAATGCTCCGAGTGGACAGTCTGCCCAGTATTATGTTGAGGATTACTGTGTCGAAGGTGAGAGTGTTGGCTATAATGATAGCTAGGACAGCCATGGGCAAAGAGAGGGGGTAGTGTCAGTTCCAGTAGATCAGAGTGGACCTTATGTTGAAGTGATTACATCAGGTGTAGTAGAGCCTTTTCTTTTGGATACTGGTGCGACAAAGAGTTCTATTATGCATTCTAAACTCCCTGGCGCACCTTTGTCTGGATTAACTAATGTTTCCGTAGGATTTTCGGGCGCCCCAGTTCGTAACCCAGTTTCTAGTCCTTTGTCCCTTTCCATTGGCCCTTGTGAATTGGAAGCTCCACTTATTCTAACGACTGGTTGTAATGAGAAACTGTTGGGTTTGGATTTGCTGAAAAGATTGTATGCGACATTGCATTGTTCTCCTTCGGGAGTACAGCTCACTCTTGGTAAGAAAGTGATTTCTCCAATGTATTTGTCTAAAGATTGTTTGCCACTGGAATTGCGTTCGCTTCCTGATACGCTTTGGGCTA
The DNA here is from genome assembly GCF_964261635.1 of Lissotriton helveticus. Classification (NCBI taxonomy): domain Eukaryota; kingdom Metazoa; phylum Chordata; class Amphibia; order Caudata; family Salamandridae; genus Lissotriton; species Lissotriton helveticus. Next base: position 922,664,614 of record NC_136067.1, on the reverse strand, counting down.
CGGGTTCAAATGATGTTAGTCTTTTGCAGATTCCACTGTATGTTGTTACCCTTAAAACGAATGCTAAGCTACCTCGTATTCCCCAGTATAAAATATCGAGCGTTGGTGAGAGAGCTCTTTTGGCGATTGTCTATGATTTGGTTGAGAAGGGTGTAGTTGAAGAAACGAGAGGAAATGTGTGTAACAGTCCTGTTTTGCCTGTTCTTAAGCGTACTGATGCTTCTAAGCCACCTGTGTATCGGTTTGTGATCGATCTTTGAGAAGTGAATTATATTGTTGTGCCACAGTTTCCTGTTGTCCCTGATATCACTGCTTTGTTGACGTTGATTCCTGCTTCGGCAGCCTGGGTTTCTGTCATTGACCTGAAGAATGCTTTCTTTAGCATTCCGATCGCTGAGGAGAGTAGGGATATTTTTGGCTTCTCTTTAGGAGGACGAAGCTTCCGGTTTAAGAGAGCTCCCCAAGGTTATTGTGAAAGTCCTTCAATCTATAGTCAGGCGTTGAAAACTCAGCTTGATGGTTTTGTGTTGCCTGCTGGTGCTACTCTTATTCAGTACGTTGATGATTTGTTGATTGCTGATGATGATGAAAAGATTTGTAAAGAGGCTACTCTTTCGTTGTTGCGGTATTTGTCTGACCTTCACCATAAAGTGTCACCTTCAAAGTTGCAATATTGCCGACAAGAAGTAACCTACTTAGGTCATCTCTTGTCGAAGGAGGGAAGGCGATTGACCCCAGAAAGAATTCAAGCGATTGCGCAAATGAGTGTGCCATCCACACAGAGAGAAGTTCGTGCCTTTTTGGGTATTACGTCGTATTGTAGGCAATGGATCCCCAACTTTTCACTGTTGGCGAAACCTCTGTTAGCATTGACAACGAAGGATACTCCGTATACTCTTCCCTGGTCTGATGAATGCCAGAAAAGTTTTTCTGAATTACGTGATGCATTGTGTTCGGCTCCTGTGTTGGGTACTCCAGACTATAGCAAGCCCTTTACGTTGTACGTGCACAAGAGAGAAGGATGTGCGTTGTCAGTGTTGACACAATCTTTTGGGGACAAGCAGCATCCATGCGCGTATTTCTCAGCGGCGTTAGACCCAGTTGCTAAAGCATTGCCGAGTTGTTTGAGAGCTACAGCCGCAGCTGCCGTTTCTATCCGACAGTCTGCTGGTCTGGTATTGGATAATACGTTGATTGTGATGGTTCCGCATGCAGTGGATACCTTATTAAACAGGACTAAGACACAGCACCTTACTAGTGCACGTCTTTCAGGTTACAAGTTGACACTGTTGGCTAGCCATGTTCATATTAGGAGATGTAACGTGTTGAATCCAGCTGCGTTGTTGCCAATCTCTACAGAGACGGATGCTCAAGAACAGCATGATTGTTTTCTTCGTACAGAGGAAGAAACAAAAGCTAGAGTGGATCTTAGGGACACTCCTTTTGATAATGTGATGGTACGCTGTGGGTTGATGGTTCGTGTTTTAAGCTTCCGAATGGTGAAACGACCGCAGCGTATGCTATCACAACTTTAAATACAGTTGTTGAGACAGCACGCATACCACAGAATTCTGTGCAAGCAGCAGAGCTGATTGCATTGACTAGAGCGTGTGTGTTGTCGGAAGGAAATCGAGTGAATGTATATACCGATAGTCAGTATGCGTTTGGTGTTGCTCACAGTTTTGGGCGGTTGTGGAGAGAGCGTGGTTCCTTACTTCCCATGGAATGAAAATTCAGCATGGGCAGTTAGTGAATGAACTTTTGGAATCTCTCACTCTCCCAAAGCAGATTGCAATTGTGAAATGTAGTGCGCATAAGAAAGTTGTGGACGATGTTGGTCGAGGGAATGCGTTAGGCGGATGAAGTTGCAAAGGAAACAGCGAAGGATGTGATGAGCTGTATGTATGTTGCAGGCCCAGCTAATTGGGTTATGGCTGGTGGAATGTGTGAAGACACGATAGAAAGTGTGAAGATGATTCAGGCTGAAGCTACAGAAAAGGAAATGAATGTTTGGAGAGAGAATACGGGTATGTTGGATTCTACAGGTTGTTGGATTGAGTTGCCCGAACACCAGCGATGGTTGTTGCCAGATGCGTATGTGCTCCCAGTGCTTTCAATGGCTCATGGATTGGCTCATATAAGTTTGAAAGGGATATGCAAGTTGTTGGCTCCAGTTTGGCAGAATGCTGGAATCCCGAAATGTGCAGAGAACGTGGTGAAACATTGTATGATTTGTCTTCAATATAATCCTGGTAAGGGAATTCCAACTCCAGCTCGTCATTTTGCTCCTCCGACGTATCCGTTTGAGGTGATACAGTTAGATTATATTCACATGGAGAGATGCAACAACCTAAAATACGTTCTTGTGGTTGTTTGCGCCTTTTCTAGATGGATAGAGGCTTACCCCCTAAAAGATAATACTGCCTTATCTACAGCCAAGGTTTTGTTGAGAGAGTATTTCCCTAGGTATGGATTGCCGAGAATTGTATGGTCGGACAATGGGAGTGAATTTGTGGGTCAGATCATGAAGAAAGTTTGCTCTGGATTAGGAATTAACCAAAAGTTCCACGCAGCGAATCACCCCCAGTCTGCAGGACTTGTTGAATGTTACAATGGTACGCTTAAGCTAAAATTGGCTAAGGTACAAGTGAGCACTGGTCTTACATGGCCAGATGCCTTGCCGTTGGCTCTTTTGTCAACAAGGATGACTGTACATTCTAGAGTGGGACTTAGTCCGTATGAGGTTGTGTTTGGTCGTCCAGCGAAGGTTTGGGGAGTGCCTCGTCCGAAAGAATACAGCAGTATTGAATACCCTATGTTGGTGGATTACTTACATGACTTGACTGCTAAATTACGTGTTCTCCACCAACAGGTCTATGACACTCTGCCGACAGCCACTTCAGATCCAGGCCACGTACTTGAACCTGGACAGTACGTTCTTGTGAAGAATTTTCAGCGTACTAAGAACTTACAGCCTAGATGGATCGGCCCCTATCTGATTTTGTTGGTACTAGAACCGCTGTTAGGGTAGCAGGCAAAAAGAACTGGGTGCATGCCACCCATTGTAAAAAAGTTCTTTTGCCTTTGCCATATGATCAGTGGGTAAGGGATGGTAAAGCTGATTTTGATTGTGAGAAGGTCCCTAGATTCATTCCATTTAGTGATGCTCATTTGAAATGGACAAGGTCTGAACGTGAGGATGATGAAGTTCTACAAGCTGCTGTGCCTCCGCATTTGAGATTGGACACCACTGAACCTGAACTATTATTCCGAAGTCAAACGAAGCCTGGAAAAGACCGTTATAATCTACGACCTAGGGACAATGAACTAATAAAGTGAACAATTCCTTTTTGATTTTTGGAACTGAACTCTCTCAGCCAAGAAACTTTTTTGGTATATTTTTGTGAACCACCATCCGGGTTCAGCTGTAGGGTCACGGTAAAAAGACTAGAGAGTGCAAGCCGAAGACGCAAGGTCGACGGTTCTGGTTGGTCTAAGAGAGTTCCCTGGGCTGACAGAAGCATTCTTTAGCAGAAGTAAACCAACCGCCGTGAAAAGCATTGGTTAGAGGATGGAGTTTTTTGAGATTGAGAGAGCTGCCGAGAAAAAGAACTTTAAAATTAAACTGTGTAAATTAATGAGTAGCAAATGTTTTTTGATAACATGTCTTTTAATGTTACTTAGCATAACGATGTTCTTAGTGGGATATCTTGTTTTTTCTTCCCAATTGACTTCTGCACCCACCTCCCAACCTATGTCTTTTCCTACTACTACTTCTTTGCATTCTTTTCATACTTTACCTGAACACGAGCAAATTAGAAGGTCGGAATTTGTGAATAATTCTTTTGTACAACTTCTGCATCAACACCAGTTAGTAGTAAACACCACTAATTGTTGGGTGTGTGGTCTTAAGCCACATACTATGGATAGAGGTATTCCTTATCTGGTTCTGCCATTCAGTTACAATGGGTCCGTATGGGCATATCAGATGATGTTTGTTTATGCCATCAAAGTTTATCCCCTGCGTTCCATGAGAGATAACTCAAGCTATAAAGCCTTGGTGAAGGGAATTACAGATATGAGTAGAGATATCGAAACGTATAAGACTATTCCCAAGGATGAGTTATTAGCATATGTTGGCTGGAATGCAACCGGATATAGTATTAGTCTGGGTGAGAAGCAGAAACGAAAAAGGTCACCTCCGATTTGGATTGTACCCCATCCTGGTCATTTTTGTCTGCAAGGGAAAGGCAAGAATCCGAGAGCTCAGTTAGGGAAGAGTGTTTGTACTCAGACGTATGTTTTTGCATCCCAAACTTCCCCAACGTTTGTAGCAGCTAAGGGCACGTATTGTGTCTGCTATGATAGAGCATATACATGGTTGCCCCCTGATTTTTCGGGCACATGTTATGTGGCGTATTTGTTGCCCCCTACGTATACTGCTGCTGTAGATTACCACAGAACGAGAGTTGTTAGAGGTGTCTTCGATCAGGAAGATACCGCTGGACAAGAAGTGGGAGATTTCTTTAAGGGTTTCCTACCGTTTTGGGGACCTATGGCAAACAGTAGAAACTTACGGCAATTCACGAGAGTGGTTGAATCCACCATAAATGAAACTGCAGGTGCCCTTAGTAATTTGACCGCTGAGCTTCAAGCGGATCGCCTTATGACATTACAGAATCGAATGGTTTTAGATGTCATACTTGCGGACCGAGGTGGAGTATGTAAAGTGATCCAATCGAGTTGCTGCGTTTTCATTCCAGACAATGCTCCTACAGTATACCAGGCCATTTCTAAGTTACATAAGATCTCCGAGTCTATACATGTGGATAATGACGGTTGGTCGTTGACTGGATGGTTTTGGGGATTGTTATCCACTTGGGGATGGAAGATTCCGATGATCATTGGGATGGTTTTCGCGATTCTCTTCTCATGTTGTCTCTGTGTACAGTGTGGCCCTGCCATATGTGGCCTTTGTGCTACTACGTGTGTGAGAAGACCTGTCTCGAGAGAAGTCCTGAGTAATAGGATGATGCTCCAGCAGCATCTTGATGATCTGATGAATATTGACATTGACTCAGATGCAGACTGAGTGATTGCCTATGTAAGGGCAAAAGGTGGGTCTGTGGTTCCGTGAATTCTGAACCCGTTTTATAAATGGCATGGTTTCGTTATGAAATTTATATTAGCGAACCGTAACTAGTTAGTGCGGCAAGTATGAGTGTTTTCGTCATGTTAGACCGATGGATTCACTACGTATTTAGGGATTTCGTTTTGAACCCTTGGGTTCCATTTTGTGTGTGTCAGCCATTTTGTGGTTGCCCTCACATAGGCCGATGACTGTGGATGAACTAGTCTCTTTAAGTATACGTATACCTTAGCTCCAGTTCATGCTGACTTCTGTTTGACCTGAGTGAACTGACCCTGTTGCCTGAAGCTGACCTTGTTGAACCAGTTCCTGCCCTTTAGCTGATCTAGATTAAGGATCAGAGCACAGGACGTCGTAAAATTTTACTGCACACAAACATGCCTTATCTAACTTTTATCTGTTTTCTGTTCCTACTTTTATGGTCTATTTATGATATGGGTTGTGGTCCTTTTATTATGGGTTTGTCCTGCTTGTCTAAAGAAGAATGTTGGGTTTGTTCAGTGATTGATCATGGGCCGGACAACTGTAAAATGGGTTTGTCGTTATGCAATACTTATTGCTGTGGAAACATGTGATTGGTTGAACTGTAAACTAGGAATGTTTGCCTGAAGCACAATGTTTGGCATAAAAAGGGATGACTCGCTTTGTAAAATTGAGCAGTCTCCTGAGAACTCATACTGTGAGGACTTCTAGGACTTCTGTTACTGGCTGCAGCCAATAAATTTGATATCTGACGCCACCTAGAAGCATTCCGTGTCTCTGTTTGCCAGGACAGGAGAATCCGAAGACATCGGGCGTGTCCCTGATGCCGCCGGTTCTGATTGACCCGGTTCTTCAACCCTGCCCCTCCCCCTGCCCCGTCACCGCCCTACAGAAACACCTACTGCCGACCGCTACTGCACGCAGATACATCAAGGCTCTAAAAACACTGCAGGACACTCGCGTGGTTCTTAATGCCATGTAATTAATTGAATGCATACGCATTTCGATGACAAATTGCCTTTCTCAATGATCTCACCACCTGCGAAGGATTGCACGCGATGGAATCAGTACAAGCAGAATGCAGGGACATGGCTTGTGGGCATAGATACAAAAATATTATGCGTCACACCTGCATTGAAAGTTGAACAATTCTACATTTCACGGTTTCTCCTTGATCAAGTCCAATGAGTCTCTCACAGCAATGCATTTATGGACCTTTGAAACTAGCTAGCTATCACCCCACACTGGCAGCTAGATATTCAGAGTAAAACCTCCTTAGCAGTTTCCAATGCATATATGAACATGGGTAATAATTAATATATATTTTCCACTTATATTCCTGATTGTCTGTGAAATGAACAACAACATAGCTCAGCAAAATTGATATATGCCTGGGAGATTTAATTTGTTTGCAAGGGAATCCACTAGAAAGGATTACAGGAATGATATTACCAATCTTAAGCATAAGAGAGATCTAAAACATGTCTTATTACCATGGCGTACTTACGTACCTGGATACTAGTTTGTTTCTTTAATAGCATCCTGATCTCATAGTCCCCACCCTTCCAACAAATATGACGCCCTGGAATAAATCCCACACACTGTGGCCGATTGGTCAGCCAGTTGTCCCTCCCTCCACAATTCCTCTCAAGCAAGGTACCACCATCAACACTGTTAATTTGTATCACAACTGTTTCGTCAAATCCTTCACCCCACCACAACAGACAATATTCAACAGTTTACCAACTTAGGCCCAGATTTAAGTAGAATTTACAGAACACCGCATAGCACAGCAAGTAAAGTTGCTGCAGTGTGTTGCAAGAAAGGGATAGAACAGAATAAGCCATATCTACTAAGATGTGGTACTGTTCTGCTCTCTCCCTGCGGTGGTGCGCTTTTGGCTGCCATATGCCAACTAAGACACCCAGGTGCCATAGTGTGTGCGTAGGGGAAAACATATCTTTTGTGGCAGAAGGCACATGCAAAGTGATAAAACCTAAAATAAATTAATATGTTTCTCCTTATTACAACTGCTTTGAGGAGGTGCAGAACTTTGGCGCAATTATCTGTCTGTAATTATTTGTAGATATGGATTTTCTTCAAAATACATGAGGGGTTGTATTGGATTACCCATGCAACAAACATGAAATGCAAAGTAATGCAAGGTAGCGCATTGCACTGATTTTGATTTCTTTTGGGTTATAATCTAATGCATTTAGAAGGCAGAGAGAAAGGGACGGAGGGAAGAAAGGACATTTGGAAAATAGACTAGATTTAGAAGAGGGAGGAGACAGATATAAATTAATGTATTCTGATCCTATAAAGGTGGGATGAAATCTTATGTTGGACAACTCTGATGATGGTGAAGTACACAGAGAAGGATGACACTGGTAATGAAAGTACGAAGGGAGCTGAAACTGGAGTATGTGGCAGTGACATCCACAGCTTCCCAACTGAACCACTTCATATCACCTAGTGAGACAGCCATCTTGTGACTTGACTCAGGTTGTGCTGTTTAAGCACTGCCAGTATGAAGTTAAAATTGGGAACAAAACTGTCCATGTGCAATCTGCTGCACTGAATGTTGCAACAAACATCACTACCACGGCCAGACAATAACATCTATGCAATGTAAAAACACAACACAGACGCAACCACGATTTCAGACACTGCCTGTTCGATAGCAAACACAGCCCTCCTCCAGAGGGAGGGCAAACAAAGAACAAGACCGGGTTCGCGTTTCAGTTCCACAAGAAAAGCACAAGTGATGGAATTGGAAGGGTTTGGATTTACTTCTGTGGGGATCTAGGAATGGACGAGGCACATGGTTTGCAGTTTTGTTAGCCACACGTTAGAAAACATGGTCTACTCCTATTGTATGCTTTCCAGAAATAAAAAAGTCCCATAAATCCAGAAAAATGGAGAAAAAAAAGATACACATTGTACCTCAGTGAAAGAACACTGTTACAAAAATACAAAATTTCAGCATCATTTATGTTGGTAATATCCACTACTACTGAGTGCAGAATACACCACCCATTACCACCAACATTCGTGCTGACTCCTGAGTACTTTGGTATCCATCAACCTCAATCCCCATTACCTTACCAAATACCAAAAAATGATTGTGAAATGTCATTTTAGTTGAAGACCAGACGTTGTTCTGCAAAAGGAGTCTCTGCCTTGTCCCTCTCTGATTGTTCCTTGGTTGTTGCAAAAGTGTCAGCAGATTGTTGGGAGTGAAGTGAGACAAAGATAGTAGTAATGGAGGTGTAATAAAGTATTCATTCGTGTATGTTCCCAGGCTTTCCACTGCGGGGACATAGGCAAATTTGAAAGTGTTTGTGACCATCACATGGACATTAAAATTGCTTCATTGTTGAAGTAATCATGAGGACAAAAGACAGAACTGTGCAGTCTTGTGTCACAACCCTGCCTGCAGTCATGCTTGACCCGTGCTAAAGATTAGAATAGTTTTTTTGTGTGCTTGGAAAAAAAATAAGAGAAGAGAAAAGAAAAGACAATAGGAGAGTGGAAAAGCATGTTTTAACTTTCAAACGTTTCAGAGACTACTCAAGTAAAGTTAGCGATGGGAAACATTAATACCTAAAACATGGTGAATATTATAAGGCCGAAGGTGCCTCACTAACCGTGCAGCTGCCTCATCCTCCTCACTTTTTTTAATATTTAAAATTCACCTACATGTTGTCCTTTTTGTTAATTTGAGGGGTCCTTAATCCCAAGGCACCCACAAACTGCAATTTGAATGCTTCTTAGGGGCACCTTTCATGGTGCCAAGGGTTATGGATTTTAAACCGGTCTCTCCACAATTTAGTCTTTGGTAGGGACCTATTGCGAGGACCTTTTCAAGGTCCTCACTACTGGGACCATTTGCAAAGTTTATAGAGCCTCATTTACAAACGTTTGATGCATGGCCGCGCAGCACGCCTTCCTGCTACGCTTCCGTGCCTAAAAAAAAAAAACAGGACTGGGCAGTATCTACAAGATGCAGTGCATTTCTGTCCTTATCCCCTGCGCCAATGCACTAACAGCAGCCTTGCGCCAATGCAGACACCCATGCTTCATGTTGCAAGAGTGCCTGCATTTTAGCGAAGATTGTTTTTGTGCAGGGACACCTTCCTGCACAAAAACAATAATTGATGACATATTCCTCTTGCATGCTGCAGAAAATAAAAGTATTTATCCTCGTTGCTCCACTCCTATGCCTCCCCTGGGGAGGTGTAGGAATCTGACCCATTCCCAGGTTTACGATTCCTCGTAAATCTGGGAATGCTTCAGATTCCATGGGTTTTGCGTGGGAGCACTCAGAGCAACACACATGGAATACCCCTTTCAGGCAATATTCTGCGTGAAAGGGGCACATATTTACAAGGTCATGAAAAGCCACTTAAAGTGGCTTTGCATGGCCTTGTAAATATGCTGCCGCATATTGAGCCACCGGAGCGTCAAAAAAGTGAAGCTCTAGCAGCACAAAAGTGCCAGTAGGGTCTTGTAAATTAGGCCAATAGGGGCCCTCAGTTACAAAAAAATGATGCACTGTGGTGCCACAAGCCATTTTGCTGCACTGAGCTGCATCATTTGAAAGCATGGAGATGCATCGTATTAACAACAATCCAACACATCCATGTGCTTTCCCCTGTCCTGGTGCACAATTGGCTGCTGTGCGTCAGCGTAGGCACCCATGTGTCATGTTGCAAGGGTGCCTGGATTGTGGGGATGATAGTTTTTGTGTAGGAAGGGACACCTTCCTGCACAAAAACAATCATTGATGGCATTTTCCTCTTTCTATGCATGCTGCAGAATGCAGCACGCATAGAAGGAGGAATAACCGAAGAGAAATACAGATATTTCTCCTTGTTGCGACACTCCTATAACTCCCCTAGGGAGGCATAGGATTTTGACGCATTCCCAGCTGTACAAAACGTTGTAACCAGTATCTGGGCCCCTTTTTGTTTTATTTCTTTTTAATGACAGTGAACGTTCACAAGCATTATAAGGGTTGCTTTGGCAATAATGATTGTGAACACAGCATGTGGCTCCAGACAGAATACTGATGACAATCACCTTTTGTGTACCTATGACTTGGGTTACTCTTAGATGACTCATTACCAGTGAGATGGAGACTGTCTGCTGCCCACAGAAGAAACCTCAGTAACAGCCCATCCTGCAGAGAAAGAACAGCCAAGTCAACCCCCTATGGCTTTTCCCTCTCTCGCTGCATTGTCTTCAGGATCTGCCTGGAAGGAACATTCTGGTTTTTCAAGCAGAGAAGACCGCGTTTTGTCGCATAGGCACCATTCCCTACAGTGCATTCGGAGAGCTGGAAAATACCTGTTCTGACAGCATCCTCTGTGAGGAAGGAGCATCTGCTGCAATTCAACTCTGAAGATGCACTGCCACAGATTGACTGTTAGCTTCCGCCAACTGCTGGGGAATGATCACATGAGCTAGAGCTTCACTCCCACCATGGAAGCATTCCTTCAATTCACTCCCGCGTGGTCTCTGCTGCTGACACCCTGGGCATGGAACGAAATGCTGCCCATTTCCTTAAGACGTGCCCTGATCAGGCTCAGATGGCCTGCCATGCTGCTGACCCTACCTGCATGAAAGCCACCAGACAGCACGGGAAGACCACAGACATGAAGAAAGATCACCGCAAAACCTTCTGCAACCCTCACCAGATACCAAAGTACAGCTATACTGGACACCATATGTAAGTGCAGGTGATGTGGGTTGTTACTTCACTTGCGCAGCACTCTCTGTCCAACTCTCGTACCAACATTTTAGTATGTCTCTTTAACCTTATGGGAGTTCCAGACTAATCTCCTTTCCTGTTACCCATTAACCTCTTCAGTGATTGGTATCGGCACAGGCCCCTCACCACACACGGTGACCTGGGTGGTGTGAAGTATGTCCATGGGCCGCACTTGTTTATCCCCCAGCCATTCTCAGTTTACTTTCACGTCAGCCAGATGCAGAAGCTTGAAGAGGTTGTTGTGACTGCCGTTGTGTTTCTGGGTCCACATTCCAACATTCGCCAATAGTTCAGACCTGTCTGTCTCTTTCCGTGCCCCAGGATGCTTGTTTACGGTCCAGGAAAGACATGGCTTGGCAGTTCGGGCTGGACTGTTCCCATGAGGCACAGGGTCAGACTGATTTGCGTATTTCCATGTCTGAACTGGGGTGGCGGAGTGAGCTAAAGAATGATGATGGATCAAACCCAGATCTGTTGACTGGGTGTGAGTGTTTGATTGGTTCAGATGCTCCGTCCATCACCACCCCCTTTTGTACCGTGAGTGCTTGCAATGTTCAACACTCCATCCATCCTCCCCTTTGGTTTTTGCTTTATATCAGACCCGCACAGAACGTATTATTGCTGGCAGTTTGAGTCATTCGTAATTTGTGTTTAGTATATGTTTGCATTGATTGCGATGTAGCAGCTTATCTGGAAGTACTGATTTTCTCACAAGATCTCAATCCTCTATGTTCTTAAAAATTGGCACAAAATACTCATTATATGTTTTTTATAGAGAGTACATATGTGTTTTTTATGAATTATTGTTCTTTCATGTATTTTACTGTATTTTACTGTATAAAGTAATTTGTTCCATAATTGCCTGACCCTAATTGGTTTAGTTTTGTACCTCAATTGCATGATTACATGCTTTTTAACTTCATATTTGTAATTATGTTTTGTTGATTTATGTTTAATAAAAAGTGCCTTTAACTGGAAGTGGGTTTCCCCTGTCCTACCACTATTACGTGGGCAAGTTTCTTTCTACTGCCTAGGTTGATACCTTCACTGTGCTTAAAAATTGGCACAGCACACACAATCAGTTAGTGATCAGAAATTGTATGAATTTTGCATAATGATTGTGCCCAAAGTCACAACTGTTTTTTCATGCTGATTTATTTGTTGCTGTTATTAATTGTATCATTTCTTATTCTTAACTGCACATAAATTCAGATATTTAAGGTGTCACTAAATTCTTGCTCATTTTTGTAGGAAACAAACTACTCTCGGATTGGATGATATAGATTTGTTGCAACTGTGATAACTGTGTTATTCTGTATCTTGTCTCAACCTTCACACCACTTTTTTGGTCAGGCCTATTAGGCAGCACATGCATTGTCTGTTGCGAAGCAAACTGTGGCTTACCAACAACATAGAGGGGCTTGGTACCCTTCCATTGTTTACCATTGGTTGATTTTCCTTGTCACTCTCATTTGCCTACTTCTTATTCCTGGCCCGGCTGGTCAATCTCGTGTTTGACTTTCCTATGGAGCATTGCCTCTTTACAAACGTCTTGACTAGCTTGAGTTTCTGCTTCGACGGATTGCTTTTCAAGCACTTCTTTTTTCTTTAATGTTTGGCACTCTGTGAGAGTAAGTGTTCTTTCCAGTTGACTCCTGCATGTACATCTCTACCCTTGCATTGCTTTCTATCGCATACCTCCCATCCTGTTGCTCTCACCCATGTGCTTCTCCCCAGTGCCTTCCCAAGCCATCCATGCTTCCTTCCACCTGTGACCTCCATGTTGCTTATTCGTAACTCCCGCCCTCCCCTGTGTTGCTTCTGCATTCATCCCTTTCACCCTCACCCTTCTCCATGTTGTTTCCCCATCTCCCATCCTCAACTGTATCCTCTGTTGCTTACAGCCCCTCTGTTGCTTCCATTACCACCTGTGGCCTCCTTTTTGCTTATCCGTAGCTCCTGCCCTCCCCTTTGTCGCTTCTGCATGCATCCCCCTCACCATTCCCTGTGTTGTTTCCCCATTCCCCGTCCTCCACTGTATCTTCTGTTGCTTCCAGCCCCTCTGTGGCTTCCATTACCACCTCACCTCCTTGGCTCACTTAAAAATAAAAAAAATTATGTTTTGGCATATTCTAGTTTCTTTTTAGATACTGATTCAGCTAACAAAAAAAAGTGTTTGCAACATTTTGTACACCCGTACATGCATGGTGCATATGCACAGTCTTTGAAGTGGTGACTGCTTCAAAGACTTTCTTTTTTTTGTTTTTAACTGTGGCTGCTTCAAAGACTTTCTTTTTTTTTTTTTTTACTTTTGCCACCTTGCACTGCATCACTTCACAGAGGCGAGACCTATTGGCTTTGCCAATGCTTGCTTTTTAGAACGTGCCATCACTGCTGCAACGCGCTACATCCGAAAGCCAAGAATGCTTTGGAGGTCAGATATTGCTAAGTTCCCAGGGTCGTGCTTAGTAGGGAACGCCTGCAATTTAACCTTTAGTGTTGCTAGATTATTTGTATTGATAAAGTCAGACAAATACCACCAGCATACAAAAGAGATCGAGACACTTGGTGGATCTTATAAACCGAGTTGCTTAGCTCCAAGTTAACCTGAAACATGTGCTAATAAAGAATAGGACTTTGACAAAAATTGAGACAGTGCAGAATGAAAGTAAAATTAATTTAGAGACTAGGGTACTGTGGTGATAAATGTTTTCTGGTCATGCCTAGATAGACATCCAGCTCTCTCGTGTTTAGAATATTTGTAGGACAAAAGGTCAATACATCTGGAAGAACAAGCCTGTGTTGCTATGAATTTGTTTTACTTTGATATTAAATGGCTGTTGGCTCATAGCTGCCTCAAGGGTCATGGGAAATTGCACGAAAACATGTTGATTTTTATCCACCACATTGTTTTAGATAAACATGAAGCTCGTGGGAGCAGACCAGATCTGAATTAAACCTGTTATTTTCTTCCCTTCAGTACAACGAGGACTGAATGAGCTATTGGGAAAGGGAAAAAAAATAATAAACAGAACCGTAAACACAACTGCTGAGAAGTCGAGTATCCTACCAGGATTGAAAGGGATTTGTTTAACACACTTTGTTGGCCTAATCGATTTCTCTAATTGTAATATTTAGAGAGTAACGTGTTTCCATTATGTGGCATCTTCATTGTCGCTTGCTAGTGATTTGTTGTTGTTTTATTTAATGGTAAGATTTTATTTTTAGATTTCTAATTTCATTGTACATATAACTATATTTTTAAGGTGTCAATAAAGTCATGTTCTTTTGTTCTCTGGGCACTTAATCTACATTTATATTTAGTAATATAACTGTCCTGTACTATAAATGATCTCAATCTTCACACCATCACATTTGAAATAGAGTCGACTGCTCAACCAAGCTGCCCCGGGTAATCAATGATGCTATGGGTGCCATATGTCTTATAGGTACCCAGTGCCTTGGTTACATTGGGTAAAGCTACAGTTTCAACTCTGACAACTCTAGCAGGCATTAAGGGTCATATTAACAAGAGGGGGAGATAAAATTATCGCCGCTTTAGCATCCGTTTTCGGCCAAAAAGCGGCAATAATTTTATCGCAATATTAGCAAGGATACGCTAGCGCGCGTTTCCGTGATGTAGCACCCGCTTTGCATCGCATCGTTACTGAGATGCAAAGTAGGCATGCCTCAATAGACTACATGAGAATATATCGCGAAGGCAGCTTTGCGATATTTACAACAATGCCCCGGCCGGCGTAGTACTAAACAAAATCGCGCTAACCGTCCATTAACGCTGGATTTTAACATCTGCTAAAATCCAGTGTTAGGCGTACTTTTCATGAGAGGTGGAATGTGGGGTTACGACCACAGGGTCATATCAGCAAGGTCATAACTGTTTTGCAGGGAACATCGCTTGTTTTACAGCGATGTTGGGACATTTCCCTGCTATCGCTGGAATTTTCATCGGCAATGCGATAAGCTCTGTAAATACAGTGCTAGCTTGGCGATGAATTCCAGTGATGGCCGGCGATAGGGAAACGCCCGCTTGGCACGGCCAGCGATAATTATTGCTGCCGCTTGTTAATATGCTCCTAAGTAGGTTGCAGGTATTAGAAAATGTGCATGGTTGGGCACGTGGCATAAAAACACACTTAGGCCCTCGTGTTGAGTGACCGATTAATTGTGATGGGTCGGAATCAGTAGTTGTAGGCCTTATTGGAATTATAAACTGTTTACTTTCACCTTGAGATTTCAACTGTTAAAAACATAGAAAATCTCGATGTAAAAGTCTGGAACAAAATGAGGAATTACCAGGGAATAGGGCATAGAAAAACAGATTCCCTTCCTTAGAGTTTCACCTGCAATCCTTTTAACTCTCTTGTGTACTTCGAATTTTGAATTGGCCGATTTAACAAGGCCATACCTGGGGCTTAAATGCGGGGGCCTTAACGAACCTTTCATGACCTACTGGATTTCGTAGACCAAGTTTAATGTAGAAAGTTTGTTAGTAAAGATCATGCTTTTGACCTTACTGAGTCAGTTATTGTGACACAAATACCATAAGCTGAATGAAAGAAAAGCCAATTTAGAGACCAGGGGTTTGTCCCTCCCATGAAGCCTGGGCAAAGCATTGCTTTCTTGCCCAGCCTGCGTCCTTCCACTGCTTGTCAGACTTCTGAGCCACTTTTTTTTCTTTTAGTCATAGCAGTGCATATGTTTGCAGGCCATTTACCCAGTGGCAGCTCCTCCGCTAAGGCGGAGGAGTGTCGCCTCACTGCTTTGCAGGAGTGAAATAAAGGAAAAATAAAATGATAATAACTTGATGTTATGTATCATCAGAGAAGACTAGCTACATGTGACTTTATGGGTTAGACTCTGACCTGTTTTGTCAGTTGGCACCTTGTCGGTGTGATCATGAAGCCCTCACCCACCAACCTGGTTGGTGGCATGCTACATCATCGGGCCCACCCAGTAACACCTAATGTGTCCCGGGTGTGCTACGACGCCTGATTACAGCGGAGCTGGTATTTTTCTGAGAGTGCAGTGTTGGGATTTAGTGAAGTGAAAGTTTAAAACGGCTTGGCGGGGGTCCCAGTACCCGAGGGTAAATTAAATTTTAATAACTGGGCCACCGTCAGCGGTTACAATAAGGCAGAAGGATGTTTGGTGGTTAGTTACGACCTCCTACATCCATTGTGGGTCGACATGTTTCAGCCAGTGCCTTAGAATTAATCTGGCTTTCCTCAGGACCTTTATAAAAACGTTCTGGTGTGAATTAAAAAAGGGGAGTGTTATACAGACTATGTGTTACACTCGCTAGGGTGTTTTTCTAGGTGTGAGAGGGGGATTCCCTTCTCATGCATACCTGTACATACAACATATAGGACATGGACAAACATATAGGTAAAGAGAGTCACTTGGCAAGGAAGTATCGGCTGCTAATCCCCAGCTTAAGAACAGATCTCTTACGCCATTCATATCACACTCTATGTGCATGACGCCCGTGTTCTAGCCTCACTACGCCTAAGCTAGATGACGATAATTACCCTAACGGTACCACCAGCACCGTTACACTTTGGCCGACTTTAGTCTACCCACCATGCACTTTAGTATCGGCCACATTCATGTGTTTATGACTTTAGTTTCAGTTTCAGTTTGTAGAAGCTTTATTTCGATACGTAAATATCTTAAAAGCGATACATTATAAAATACAATTTCAGGGCTTATAATGACATACAGTTGTAATTCATAAAACAATCAGATAAAAAATGCAATAAATAGTTAAAATAGGATTAAATTGAAATGGAAAGCCTTTTAGCTCGGATCATCCAAGCCCATTTAAAAAATTTGGAGACAGCACAGACAATGAAAGGGGATGTATCGGTCAATAAAATGCGGATGGCCACCAGATGCTGTCTTGTGCCATGGAGCCTGCATAGTGGTATTAGCCAGCGTCTCCTTGGGGCACGGTAGTCAGGACATTCAAAAAAGAAATGTGCCACCGTCTCCACCCGTGTCAAACACGCCGCACAGAATGCTGAGGGCTGGGAGGTTGAAGATCTCCACCTGGACACCAAGTCGGCCAAAGGTAAGGTACCCACTCTGAGTTTGAAATAAAGAGCCCTATCCAGGGGAATGGAGATTAAGTCCAGATAAGGCTCATAGGCAACTACGTCTTTGATTCTCAGGAATGCTGCGGTCGAGTTGCAGTGACGAGGATTGCGAATGAGTTTGATGGCTACCCAGTCCCAATGTATCTTCTTCACGGTGGCTTTCAGTGGGGCAGAGCGAGTAGCCCAGCAATCTTCCAAACCCAGCTCCACCAGAAGGCTCTTAATGCCCCTTAGCCATTTGATTCGATGCCATCCCTCCATTGCAATTACCTCAGACAGACCAGCTGCGTATGAGGCTAGCTCCGGGACCCTCCACAGGCGGGCCCACAAAAGAAGAGGCCGCAATCGTGCCTGGTCCATGATCGATTTGCAACCCAAGTCGAGAAGCACTGGGACTGTTGGTGTGCTTGATGGGAGTGCCAAGAGTTCTTTCAGGAATTTGCTTTCAGCCTTGGCTAATACCTCCAGGTTTGCGGAACCCCACAACTCTGCCCCATACAAAGCCGCTGCAACCCCTCTGGCTTTGTAAATATCCATGGCTGGGGAGATACAATGTTTGGTTGAAGAACGATATTCTCTGAGTAGGACACCAGTCACCCTTTTATGATTAAGCAACATCTTGTGGATGTGTGGGGTCCAACTCATAGAGTTACTGCGGCGAATCCCCAAATAATCAAACTCACGGACCCTCTCCAGGGGAACGGTGTTTAAAATCGGAGGGGGCCCTAGCTTTTTGGGCGGGTTCATAGTCAGGAATTTGGTCTTATCTACATTAATTATAAGGCCCCTTAGGGAGCAGAACTCCTGAAAGTGGGTGAGGAGCTTTTGGAGACCTTGCGGTGTTTTTGCGATGAGCAAGGTATCGTCGGCAAAGAGCAGGGTGGGGATCCGGGTGCCCGACAGGGACGGAGCATCTGCAGGTTCCTTGAGCAGATGCTCAACCACACCATTCACATATAATGAGAATAGTGTGGGAGCCAGCACACAACCCTGGCGGACACCCCTTTGCACTGGGATTCTGTTGGTCTTCTCCCCATTCTTGCCCCACCGCACCTGTGCATAGTTATCTGAGTGAAGTTTAATCAGAAGCGACAGGATGTAGGCGGGTAGTCCCAGCCCCTGCAAAACCCTCCATAGTTCCTCCCTTGGTACTAGGTCAAAGGCAGTCTTCAGGTCAATGAAGGCCAAATAAAGACTGCCCTTGCCCAGCACCACCACCTTCCAGTACAGGAGGGTCAACTTGAATGCTTGTTCTATCGTCCCCGTGCCTGAGCGAAAGCCCGCCTGGAAGTCTGACAGTATCTTGTGCTCCTCAGCCCATTGGAGGACCCTCCCCAGAATCACCTTCCCTGCCACCTTTTGGGAAGAGTCAATTAGGCTGATGGGCCTGTAGTTGGCGGGGTTGTCCTGACACCCCTTTTTGAAAATCGGGACAACCTTCGCCCCCTTCCAGGAATCAGGTACCAATGCGCCCTTCATGATTGCCTTTAATAGCGTAGCGACCAATTTACCCCATGCCTTTGGATTGGCACGAAGCAAATCACCGGGTATCCCGTCCGGCCCCGCAGCCTTTAGTGGGACCAGGGACTTAATTACAGCCTCCACCTCCCTCTCAGTGAATTCATCCGTGTCACTGACCATTGTGTCGTTCTCCAAGGAAAAGGAATCGCTAAGAGTCCCTTCAGGATGAGAATACAGGGCCTCAAAGTGAGTGTACCAGAGCTGGGCGGGGATGTTGCAAGTGACCAGCGATCCATCTGGCCTATTCTTATTCCTAATCAAACTCCAGAAACCCCTTGCATCCTTTCCCTTACTAGCAGCCAAAAGATCTTCCCAGAACTTCTCCTCCCACTCCTTTTTCGCCGCCTTTATGGTCAGAGAATAGTCCTTCCTGGCTGTTCTAACAGCTATTGGGGACTTAGATTTAACAGCCTCTATCAAGGCCTTTTTCTGGGACCTACATTTAGTTGTATACCAACCCTGTTTTGTCCAGGGGTCTTTCCTGTTGAACATACCCCGGGCGCCGCTGGGCGAAACAAAGAGTTTACCCAGTGCCACAATTAGGGCACAAAAAACCTGCGTGGCCTCCTTAGGTGCACTGGGCAATAAACTCAAATTACTCTGAGCCTCAGCCAGCAGAGCCCCTATGGCAGAAAGTTTCTCACTGGACAGGGCGATCTTGGGCCATTTTAACCGCCTCCCGCAGTTAGATACATTGAACCTCTGGGTGTTAGGTGCCAACAAGGGTTGTTGAGACCCGACTTTGTCCCTTAACCACACTGGAGACAGACCGAGAGACAGGAGATTATGATCGCTTTCAGTACTCGCAATAATCTCCATGTCGCTCAGGGTGCTCCATAAGCATACATCGAGAAGAATATAATCTATTCTCGATGTATGATTGGGCCTATTGTATGTATGTGCACCCTTCAGGTCGGATTTGGACCTCCCATTTACCGCCCTCAGATCGAATTCCAAATGTAATGCGTTGATCTGTAACGCCACTTGCGTCCACTTCTTGATGGGGGGCAGAACCAGGGCCGGAATCCCCCTTCTCGCATCCTCCTCCTCCATGCCTAACATATCGTCGAGGCACAGGGGCTCGAACGTACAATTTAGGTCACCCGCCACCATAGTGCACGAGTTCCTTGTCCGTTGTCTTAGTAGATATTCCAGAAGTGCAATGGTGGCCGATTGTACTCCCCCCCCCTAGTACCTCTAGCATAGACTTAGAAGATGTCTAAGAGAAGGCGACCCCGGGAATCCTTCAACATAATGTTGAGGATGTCAGGAGAATTTGTGGGATGTTCCTCCACCCTGCAGTCCAGGGAGACTGCAACCCAAATGAGGAGGCCCCCAGAGGGGCGCCCCCTCCCTACCTGAGACATAACAGCGGGAACAAAGTGCGACAAATAGCCCACCTTGTGGCAGGGCTCCATGGCCCATGTCTCCTGGAATATGCAAATGGAGTATCCCTCCACAAGGGCACTCCACTCAGGCAGCTCCAGCTTCCTATCAATTCCCGTGATGTTCCAGCTGAAAATCCTAAGAACTGGATCCGTCACAGCTGTAACAACGCCGGAGACGAGGTCATTCTCTCCCGCCACAGATTCCTGGAGCACTAAAGTACTAACCCCTTCTTGCTCATCTCGAGCCTGGCTTCTCTCATGCATGGGAGTGGGGATTTCACTGCACGTGGGGGGTGTAACTAAAATGACAGGCAGCCCACTCAGATCAGAGTCGCCAACAAGATTGCCAACTCCGGGGGCCTCCCCAGGATTAGGTTCGTTTCAGTATCCCGGAGGTCTCCACCCAGTTGGTGGCCAGGCTGCCTGAGGATAAAATAGTGGTTTGGCAGGGAAATCAAAACGGTTGGTGCTGTTACTCTGCCCTGAACCGAAATCTCGGCCAATCGGAGTTGGGGCTAATCTTGGATAGAAAAATGTTAAGTCCACTAAACCAATTCCCTGTCCCCCAGAGTTAAGTTTGTAGTCACAAATAGATTGTGCTACTCTACTGTCCCTAAAGTTGACCACCACGCAGTCGCCTTCCACTTGCTTGTGTCCATAACCCACCCAGTTCACCCTTCTGGCTCCTATAATGTGGCCATCAAGGCCCCTCGCAAGGGGTCTATGGGACTCGAGCCAGTGCATAGTTTTATTTAATAATGCCTGGGGGATTCATTGTGGCCACCCTTCAGTGTAGGTACATTTATAAGAACAGCAACGTACGGGTGGCAGTCAGGGGGCAAGTTTACTGGGGGAGATTTAAGGGCAGTTTTAGAGAATGTGGCTTTGTGGACAACGTTTAGTGATTGTATTTGCGGTTGCGTAGGGGGATTGTTAGCATGCAAGGTTGCAGCAGGGCGGGCCTGCGGAGTGGCTTTGCCTTTGCCCGACCCTTTAGGGGTGCCCTTTGTTATTGCTTGACCGCTCCCCCCAGGCAGCTCAGCCCGACCCAGCACTTTAGGGTGCTTCGGGATACTTGTAACAGCTTGCGCTCTTTGACCAGTACTACCCGAAGAAGCCCTCAGCGACGCTGAAGGTGCATTGTCAACCAGCTGAGTTGTTGTTACATTGGCCACAGGAGATGTATCTGGCAAGGCGAGCTGAGACACCTTGATAGAACTATTAGGGGAAGTCCCTCCCTGCCCCTCCTCCCTTATCTTAAAATGGAGTTTAATAAGTGCTTTCAGCGAGAAAAAGCTGTCCAGGGTTGATTGTTCAAGCCTGTCTAGCCTTTCTCCCAACCCTGCTACTCTGTCGGCAATCGGAGACAACAGGGATTTCAGCAACCCCTCCATCTGAGCAAAGGTAGCCGGGGCACAGGAAGACAGAGACTGGGGGGTTGAGAAGGGAAAGGCACTTACATTTTCAGCAGTGGAACCCGTCCCCTTAACCCCTTCGACGCTCATGACGAGCTCAGCTCGTCATGAGGTACACCTCTCGTACGCTCATGACGAGCTGAGCTCGTCATGAACAATGGGAATCAACAAATCTCAGCACAGGAGGGAAATACCATCAGCATTGATGTGGTTAAATACAAAAGGGGAATTAGTTTGATGCTTGGAGCCTAAGCCCTTGGGTCCCTGTTTCCGCGATTTCTTGTACAGTTTCAGGGAGCTCCTTTTGAACGGCTAGCAATCCTTTTCCTTTTTGTTTTTCCTAAAGCCGAAATCCTGGGAACCGGCATTGGTTTGCCCAGAGACCCAGGATTTCTTGCTGAAGGAACGGTGGGCACAGGGCTAGTTATTATAGCAGGGGAAACCATGGGAAGGGGAGCCTCAGTGCCAGCAACCTCAGGATCGTGAGTGGATAATGCAGCCAGGTTTTCTAAACTACCAATGCTCGCCCTCAGTGAGACAAGCCGAGGTTCATCGTGTATATGGGGAGGGGTTGGAGGTGGGGCAGGAATACTTATGGGTGATTCTACTCAAGCTATAGAGCCCAAGGATGATCTCTTAGACGGGTTAAACTCCAGCGAAAGCCGCCGCTCCGTCATAACTATCTCCTTCTCTATAACGGCTGCTACCCGTGTGATAAATTTGTCCATGGTGCCTATGACGCCGCTTGGAGACCCTCCGCCTCTCCCCCTTAAGTTCTTCCCTGAGCGGGTGGCCATTAGTTCAGGCTGCAAAGGAAGAGCAAGTACTCACGCTGGAGTTAGTAGGTCCGGCAGCGCTATAAGGGACGCTGATGCCAGAGGGGTGGCCCAGCCCAGCCTCTGGCAGCCCCTGACTGCCACAGACTGCCCGCCCTTTGCCCGGGCTTCGCTCGGTGTCCCGCTCGCGTTCCGCTACGTGCCCAACGTGATGTTATATAGGTAGCGTAGAGGGCGGGGGGCGTGTCTTCCAGTGGGCGCGGCCAAGGTTGCAGTGTCTGTGCAGGGACTCCTGGTCTAGCGAGTCCCTGCCTGTCGCCACCCAGAACAGCACGCCAGAAGCTCCTCCAATCGTCCCTCCTCCTGGCAAGCGGCAGCGCCCACAACACGACCAGCCCCTCGCCTTACACCGCGCTGCGGCACCCGCGAAGCGGGTGCGGCGAGTGGTAGCGGTTTCCAAAGGCGGTACCCCTCTAGCGTGAGGGATAAAGGGCAGCAGGTCGTCAGGCAACAGGTCAGCTCTCCCACCTAGGGCTTTGCCTGGTACGGTTAAATACTCAGCTGGGCGGGGGGCGTGTCTTCCAGGGGGCGCGGCCAAGGTTGCAGTGTCTGTGCAGGGACTCCTGGTCTAGCGAGTCCCTGCCTGTCGCCACCCCGAACAGCACGCCAGAAGCTCCTCCAATCGTCCCTCCTCCTGGCAAACGGCAGCGCCCACAACACGACCAGCCCCTCGCCTTACACCGCGCTGCGGCACCCGCGAAGAGGGTGCGGCGAGTGGTAGCGGTTTCCAAGGCGGTACCCCTCTAGCGTGAGGGATAAAGGGCAGCAGGTCGTCAGGCAACAGGTCAGCTCTCCCACCTAGGGCTTTGCTTGGTACGGTTAAATACTCAGCTGGTCGGGGGGCGTGTCTTCCAGGGGGCGCGGCCAAGGTTGCAGTGTCTGTGCAGGGACTCCTGGTCTAGCGAGTCCCTGCCTGTCGCCACCCCGTACAGCACGCCAGAAGCTCCTCCAATGGTCCCTCCTCCTGGCAAGCGGCAGCGCCCACAACACGACCAGCCCCTCTCCTTACACCGCACTGCGGCACCCACGAAGCGGGTGCGGCGAGTGGTAGCGGTTTCCAAGGCGGTACCCCTCTAGCGTGAGGGATAAAGGGCAGCAGGTCGTCAGGCAACAGGTCAGCTGACTTTAAGCAACTTGCCATGAGACTCTCTTTACCTATATGTTTTGTCCATGTCCTATATGTTGTATGTACAGGTATGCATGAGAAGGGAATCCCCCTCTCACACCTAGAAAAACACCTTAGCGAGTGTAACACATAGTCTGTATAACACTCCCCTTTTTTAATTCACACCAGCACGTTTTTATAAAGGTCCTGAGGAAAGCCAGATTAATTCTAGGGCACTGGCTGAAACATGTCGACCCACAATGGATGTAGGAGGTCGTAACTAACCGGCAAACATCCTTCTGCCTTATTTTAACTGCTGACGGGGGCCCAGTTATTAAAATTAAATTTACCCTCGGGTACTGGGACCCCCGCCAAGCCGTTTTAAACTTTCACTTCACTAAATCCCAACACTGCACTCTTAGAAAAATACCAGCTTCGCTGTAATCAGGCGTCGTAGCACACCCGGGACACATTAGGTGTCACTGGGTGGGCCCGATGATGAAGCATGCCACCAACCAGGTTGGTGGGTGAGGGCTTCATGATCACACCGACAAGGTGCCAACTGAGAAAACAGGTCAGAGTCTAACCCATAAAGTCACATGTAGCTAGTCTTCTCTGATGATACATATAATCCCACGGGGACTCAGACTAGCTAACTAGTCCTCTCTCTCTCTCTTGATACGCCTACAATAACTTGATGTTATCATCATTTGATTTTCTCCTGCTGAGGCAGCTTTGCGGGCGGGGCTGGGCTGGTGGCACAGGGGCAGGAGTGGTGTGCGCACACTAAGTGCACATGACTGTTTGGCCTGCCGCCTCCGGCCAGCTAAACGGTCTTGCGCACTTTGCATGTTCTCCACCAGGCTGCATTACAGCCTGGGTGGAGAACTTGCCCAGGCTTCCATACCCCATCTGAGCGCAGAAACCCCGGTGCTCAGACCAATCACAACGCTGCATTGCAACATTGTGAATGGCTCAGGGGAGCCTGGGTGCTTCCTGTTCCGGATGGATTCTGACGCAAGGAGAAGCGGGGGAGAGATGCAGCGATTAGATAAGCTTTTTATTTTTATATTTTTAACAACCCATCCTATTGTTTGTTCCTTGCCCCATTGTTGTTGTTTGCCCCGTTGTTTGTTGCTTGCACCTTTGTGTATTGCTTGGCCCGTTGTCTGTTGCTTCCACCATTGTCTTTTGCTTGCCCATTGTCTGTTTGCACAGTTGACTGTTGCTTGCACCATTGTTGTTCCGTCAGACCAGCCAACTTCAAAAGAAATGTCTCCATGTGATAGTGGGTGGGATGGTGGAAGGTGCATTAAGAGCCTTCTGTGGCCTCTCCTAGCCAAATTCCTCCTCACCCAAAGTAAATAGACTCTCTCTGAGGCTGCCACTGATGTCCTGGGTGGATTTCACACTCCATAATGGACATTGGCTGCTCAGAACCTTCTAAGACGAGATTGAAATCCACTCTGGACAGTGGTTTCCAGTCCGCCTTCCATAACACCATGAGAAATATTGCCCCCATCAGGTAATAATGTGATGGAAGCCCATATCATGTGACACATGATGGCACTCTGGGAGTTGACAGGTCTACATTCCTTTCCCTGTCACCTCTCTCCCCTATCGTTGCTTGCATAGTCCTACCCGCCCCCATTGTTGCATGTCGTGCCCACAGAAGGACTAATTCTCTTCCTTAGGGTTTCCCCTGTAATCCTTTTAACTCTCTTTTGTTACCAGTGTCCACTATTGGGGGTGTGCAGACCTAACAAGGCCAAACATGGGCTTTTTAATACAGTAATATTAATCTACCTTTCTTGACCTACTGAATTTCTTAGCCCTGCTTTATTGTAAAACGTCTGTTACTAAAGATGATGCCTTGGCCATTTGAGTCGATTATTGTAGCACAAATGGCATAAGCTGTATGAAAATAAGGAAAAAAAACAAAATGGTTCCAAAAAGAAATTCAACAAGAAAAGCAAATCAGACAAACCCAAAAACAAATAACAGGCACCCACAAGAGGAATTTGTCAAAGTAATAGAAATTCTTATTAAACTTTTAACAAAAAGCACAATACAGTACAAAGACAAACAGTTTGTGCTCATTACTGTTACACTAAACAAACATATACAAACGATAAACAGTGTAAACAAAAATGGTTCCAATGGCAAAGGGGTTTCATGCATGCCTGCCTGCATTACAGCAGGAACAGAATGCAATCAATGATTTATCCCAATTTGCCAATGGTGCGTCACTGGCGTTTCGACCCTCAAGATTTATTGGGTTATCATCAGGACAGGAAAACACTTGTAGAGCAACCATAAGACAAACATTACAAATGACCACTTGACTGACCATGAATGGTCTCAAGATACCGAAGGCTTGAAGGTTCATATGTGATATAGAAGTCTCGAGCCTTCTTGGAGAACAAGACTTTAGTGGCCCAGAACTCATCAAGTCACCTGTTATAAATGGCGTTCAAATTTCGGCACACATCAAATTTAGAATTTACAGCGGAATCAAAGTTCACCACGGTCACCCGCAACATTGTACCGTCATGCAGCATGCTGTATTAAAGCAAAGTCAATTTGCAGACCAGAGGATTATGACAATAAAAGTTTTCTAGTCACGCCTAGCTACACAGCCGAGCCTACCTGTGTTAAAAGGATTTGAAGGACTACAGGTCAGCACATGATCGCGTTGAGTAAAAGATCTTTACTGCTATGTAATTACTTTACTTTGGTATTAAATTAAAGTTAAATAAAGCAAAGTTCACAACAGCTTCAAGTGCCAAGAAAAATGACACCAAACATGTTGATGTTTAATTAAAACATTGCTTTAAATAAACTTTGATCTTTTAGGAGCACATCAGATCATAACTCTACAAACAGTGCACAATGAACCATTAATGGCGATGGGAATTTAAATGATTGTAACTCGAAACATAATTGCTGGGGGGCTTGGTTACTTTCAGCATTATAAGAAATGAGACTGCTATTCTCCCTAAATTTTGTAGCTATGAGCTCTGGTTTATTCTAGTTTTTTTTTCTTGCCTGAGACAGTGCATGCACTGTCGCTTGCAAGATATTTTGTTTACGTACAGGGGGCTTAGAGCCCGCCCATTGCTTGCCATTGGTTAACTTCATTGTCACTCTCATTTCCTTGATCTCCTTTGCCAGGGCATGTTGGCTTCATTTCCTCTTCATGTGTTTGTCCTTCCCCTTGAGCAAGGACCAAGCACTGCTTCCTTGCCCAGCAAGAGTCCTTCCACTGCTTTTCAGACTTCGGAAGCACTTTTTTTTTTTGCCACAGCAGTGCATATTTTTGCAGGCCACCTACTCCCTGTTGTGCTCCGGGTTGTTGCTTACCCCATTATTTCTTTCTTGCCCCATTGTGGCTTGCCCGTTTATTGCTTGCCCTGTTGTTTGTTGATTGCCCTTTTGTGTCTTGCTTGGCCAGTTATCTGTTGCTTGCCCCGTTGCCTTTTGCTTGCCCCATTGTCTGTTGCTTGCACCATTGTCTACTGCTTGCAACATTAATTGTTGCTTGCCCTGTTGTTCCTTTAATCT
The DNA here is from genome assembly GCF_964261635.1 of Lissotriton helveticus. Classification (NCBI taxonomy): domain Eukaryota; kingdom Metazoa; phylum Chordata; class Amphibia; order Caudata; family Salamandridae; genus Lissotriton; species Lissotriton helveticus. The sequence goes on along the minus strand of NC_136067.1, from coordinate 922,637,762 downwards.
GCCAACATCAAAAGAAATGTTACATGTGAGGGGAGAGCCTGAAGTGGGGGGCGCTTCAAACAGAGAGTGCATTAATAGCACTTTTATACCCACCACACGCCAGATTCTTCTCCACCCCAAAATATATAAAAGCTTTCTGAGGCTGCCTCCAATATCCTATGTGGTTTTCACACCACTCAATGGACATCGGCTGCACAGAGCCTTCTAAGACAAGCTTAAAATCCACTCTGTGTAGTGGTTTCCAGCACATTTACCATAACACTGTGTGAAATCCACTCCTCATCGGGTAACCATGTGAAGGAAGCTACTATTGTGTGACACATGGTGGCGCTCCTTGCCCCATAACCTCCCTTTTCTACCGCTGTTGCTTGCCCATTCCTTGCCGCCACTGTTGTTGCATGCCTTGCCCACTCCTGCCAGACCAAACAGACATTGGTAATGCCAATAGGTCTTGCCTTTGCGAGAGGTTTTTTTTTCTTCTTTGCTTTACAGTAGTATGGGTGTATGGTAAGTGTAGATTGAGTGTATTTTTGATAATACAATAGTGCGGGTCAGGAGTGTTGCACAGAAGCACATGGTACAAGAGTGATGGGGAGCCGGAGGGTGCAGGGTTTGAACGAATCATTTAACACCCCATCAGGGCTAAAAAGCGCTATATAAATACAAACCTTTTTCCCCTCTTCTATCCTTCCGTTATCCTTCTGAATCCAAATAACGAACTAACTTTTCCACCACTCAAATTACTTTTATATTTCTCTATGCTAATTCAACACTAATCCTTTATAGATTCCGGAGTGGGGTGCTACTTGCCGAAAAGGTGCTTTGATGCCTCGTCAGGGGTAGTAAGTGCTATATAAATGCAATTACAACACAATACAATGGCCTACCCCGATCAACGCCATGAAGAACTGGAACTTGCTGCGCTGTGTTGCGTGAAAGGGAGAGAGCACAAATGTGCCATATTTACAAAGATATGTCACACTTCTGTGCTCTCCTTGCACTGGTGCATTTTTGGCAGCACAGTGACAATGGAGGCACCCAAGCACCATTACGGAAGGTTGCCTGTATTTTGATCAAAATTGTTTTTTGTCAGGAAGCGATACCCTCCTGCACAAAATACATTTTTAGATGCTTATTCTTCTTTGTATGTGTGCTAAAAAAAGCTACCCACATGCAAAGGGGAAGTAACAAGGAGAAATAAAGCTATTTCCCTATGTTACGCTAGCCTTACGTAGGTGCACCATTTTGTTGCAAAGCCAGGTTTGCAGACTTAAATCTGGGTTTACGTCAAAATCAATAGGTGGATGCACAGGAATGCCCATGCTCCACCGATGGAATGCCTCCCCGATGCAAGCTAATTCAAGGCAGAGCTACTTTTTTTCCCAGTAAGTCCAGCAAATTGAGCTTTGCATGGTTTAGCAAATCCCGAAATCCATTTTGTGTCAGGCTGCATCAAAAAAAAAGAAATGACGTAACTTCATGCAAAATGTTAGTAAATCTGGGCCCAGGTATAGAGTGCTTTAGAGCAGAAATAGATGGCGGTTAGGCTGTATAAAGGCCATGTAAGACACCTGTAGGGCAGATGTATACAGCAGAGAGTGCTCAAAACCCATGGAGACAGCATCAAGGTAGATACAATCACACCAGGTTTGACAGAAGCAGGCAGATTAAGACAGCAGCAGAGCAGATATAAACAATAGAGAGATAGACGCAAGCAGTAGTATGGTTCACATAGACAACTGCAGGGCACATACAGTCAACAGCATGGAACACACAGACAGCACCAAGGCACATACAGACAGCAGCACTGCACATATAGATAGCAACACAACACAAAGAGATAAATAACTGCAGGACGCACGCAGAGAGCAACACAATAAAAACACATGATAGCAACAAAACAAATACAGTCAGCAGGGCACATAGTCAGCAAAAGGGCACATACAAACAGCAACACAACAAATACAGTTAGGAGCAAGACTCATACAGGCAACAGCAGAGCACATACAGACAGAAACACAACAAAAAAAGATAATAGCAGAACACAGACAGCAACACAACAAATACAGTCAGCAGGTCACATACAGTCGGCAACAGGGCACATACGCACAACAACACAACAAATATAGACAACAGTAAGGCACACATAGACTGATGCAGGGCACACACTGAGAGTAACACAACAAAAATATTTGGCAGCATGGCAAATACAGACTGATCAGGAACATACAGAGAGCAAAACAACAGGTACAGTACAGACAGTAGCAGGACACATACAGACAGCTGCTAGGCAGACACAGAGAGCAACATAACAAATATAGACAACAACAGGGAACAGTTGCACACGCATACCAATTGCAATAGAACAAATACAGACAGCAGCAAGGCACCTACAAACAGCAGCAGGACACATACAGATAGCAATATAACAAATGCAGATAGCAGCAGGTCACAGACAGTGCAACACGACAAATACAGATAGCAGCAGATCACACAGATAGCAACACAACAAATACAGATATCAGCACGTCACACGCAGAGAGCAAAACAGTAAATACAGACAGCAGCAGAGTACGAACAGACTGCTGTCGGGCACTCACAGAAAGCAACACAGCAAATAAAGACAGCAGCAGGATGCATGCAGAGAGCTGCAGAGCACATAAAGAGAGCTGAAGGGACCATACAGACACCTGCAGTGCACGTATAAACAACAGCAAGGCACACCGAGACTGGTGCAGGACACATGCAGACTGCAGCACAACAAATAAAGAAAAAAATAGAGCACATACAGGCTTCTACAGGACACACATAGAGAGCAACGCAACAAATACAGATAGTAGCAAGGACATACCGACAGCAATATGGCACATTGCAAGAGCAGTGCAAGCACTGACAGCAACAGGGCACATACATAGAGCAGCACAACTACAGTCAGCGGCAGTAGGGCACGAACAGACATCTGCATGGCTAAGGCCTAGGAGTCCTGGTATCTGAATGGCAGAGGCATGTACTGATGATAAAATATACGGATAGCAACACAGCGTGCAGCAGCACAGAGATCAGTGTGGTGTACCAGTAGTAGGTGGCAGCATTCCTACTTTTTTGCAATCACTCTCAGTTGTGATGACGGATACCACAGAGCTGAAATCAGTGCTGCCACACAGTTACAGCCGACAGCCACAAGCTGATACTATGTGCTGCCCCCAGAACAAGTGCTTTCTCCTGAGTCCCCTCTTCAAGCCGGTGCATCCTGCAGAGGAATGCGTGCCTCATGCAGTGATTTGTGTGTGCACTTGTGTTGCTTGTATGCCTTCCGCAGTGATATGTGTTTGCATGCCCACAGAAGAGTGATGTGCATGTGTGGGTACTTGTATGTTTGTGTCTGTGTTTGTTTTTCTACTGCAGTGATGTGTTTTGTGTGTCTCCATGTGTGGAGTGTGAATCCGCGTGTGTGTGTGAGTGTGAATATGTGTGCTGGAGGGAGTGAGCAGTGATATTCGTAAGTGGTCACTGTAGAGACAGCAATGCGGGCAAGTGACAGTAACACAGGCAAGACGATGTTGTGCAGCATGGGGCTTCAGGGGAGCACAGAAAGCAGGGTACAAAAGTGATGGGGAGCTGGAGAGTGCGGGGATTGAGAGAAGCATACAATGGCCTACCCTGATTGTTGGTTCGGAGGGAGGATGGCAGCAGGCCCACAATTTACATGCTCGTTGAGGGAAGCTGTGGCGAGCAGACTATGGTGTCTCACAGACAGAGGCAGTCCTGGGCTTTTACAACAGAGGTGCTTGTCGGCTTGTACGGTGGATGCAGAAAAACTGAGGGTGCATCAGAGACTGGTTATGGTGAGTAACAGAAATTAATCATTAATACAAGCAGCGTTGAGGGTGGGGGTGGCTCATACCACAAAGCAGGAGTGGTTTGGGGGATGGGCAAGCTACACCGTGAAATCCCCATACTTTGAAGTCAAACAAAGTAACTGGACAAGAGCAACATTTACAGGCCTGCTAATGGTGCTCTTGGAGGGAGGGAGAAAACATGAGCACTCCTGATGAGTGCAGGTCAAACTCGAGAAGGAAACAAAAAAAAATTGTCCCCCCAAAACGAACACATAAGCACAGAAGTATAAAGATACCAGTAATTGGGCAGTGCACCTAAGAAAGAAACAAAACACAAAAAGGAAGGACAAAGAGGAACGATTAACCACTAGCAAGCAAGCATTTTTAAAGGACAAATGAAGGAATGCATAAAAAGGCAATGGGCGGGCTTTAACCCCTTCAGCGCGGCCGCAATTTTGTGCCTGTGCGGCACATTCCGATCGCGGGTGCGGTCATGACGGCCGGCAGCCGTCATCAGCACACGAGCACTGTGTGCCTTGACGGCTCCCGGCTGTCATCAGCATGGAAGGGATTAAACCTGCAGAGTGGATACAGCATCTCTTGAAGAGACAGCGCATGAGCTGCCTAGGCTCGACCTAAAAAGCTCCAGAAGATAGCACCTTGTTCCTTAACTTTTAGCTATGCTGCATAGCAGTGCGCTGCTGTATAACATGGCTAAAAGGCATTGTCAAAATCAAAAGCTCTTGCATAGCAGAGACCTGTTAGTTTGACAAACCTTGTTATATTTAGTGGTTATTCTTTCTTATCATTGTGCACAGGCATTATATTTTAATTGTTGCTTACATTATGAGAGATGCCATGGGTTAGGGTGTCCCATCTGGTGAGTCCATAGGTCTACTGAGACAAGAGGTGGGAGCCAATAGCTTGGATGACAACGAAATCAGCACAAGTGTCCAATACTGACCCAAGAGGGCCGAATCCATACCAGTAGTTTTTTTGGCAAATTGCATGAAATTGTATGAAATTATTCTGGTGCCCTGATCTCAAGTGAGATGTAAAATGCTGATAACTGAATTCCAAGTTTCGCATTCAGTACCACACCAATTTGCAATTTTCCCCAGATACATTTTGGCATCTAAAACCAGCCGAAATGTATCTGAGAAAATTCCCAATAATTTCGAATACAGGCAGATCTGTTGCGATAAGGATTGACTTCCACATGTTATGCCACATTTTTTAATAGAAAAATTGGATTTGGGGCATTTACTAATAACTCATTCCCATCCGCCCCACTCATGGTCGTGCCCGAATAGGAATGATTTGATAATTATTGGTTGGCTTTGAAATCTGGTAAGTAGCTGCCCTTGTGGGCAAAGTCTCTGAGACATCCTACTCAAGCTTAAGTAGGACCTGGGACAGAGAGCCCAAAACAAGAGACAGTGGACTGCTGTGTGGGTACACACAGCTAGCAATTTTCCTATATCAAATGTATAGATCAAAAGGTATTACCTTTAAAAATGAGTATGGATGTTTTGCTACTGTCCTTGCTGTGTCTTGTTGAGAAAACCAGAGCTCTAATGATGATAGAAAACACTTTCCTATGAAACCCTCAGTGCATCATAAATGTCTCCCTTAGAGCCACCAAGGGGACTGAATCTAGTGACAACCACATATTTACATGCTTACATGATACAGAACGAGAAAAATGAATAGTCGCTCTGGCAGACTGCTGCACTGACATTACTCCTTTTACACACTATTTGGTACTTCGGTTTGAAAAACGCACTAGCCTATTCATTTGACTTCGATTCCTTTTTAGATCTGTTTAGCAGCAACATTCATAAACCGACCGACCTTGGAAATGTAAGCTTCTGGCTCCAGAGGTGAAATGATGCAGGCCCGGATCTGCAGAACATCCCAGTCGTGGCTTTTATACAAATTGTTTCTCCAGGCGCTAAATCTAGCCCGAGGGGAAAGAGACGATAGATGAAAAAATATCCCAATGAATAACCAAGGCCCATGGAGAACTCTAGCATTAATACAAAGACAGAAACATAGCAGAAAAGCATATCAAGAATGTTGCGGCCTTAAAGTGACAGATGTAAAGGAAAAGTCTATGTGCCAAACCAAAAAGAATCACCAGAAATAAAAGTATAAGGTTAAATCATATTAGGGCCCTGTACGGAAAATTGAGATTAATTCCGCCAATCAAAATTCCTAGGTTTCTCTTTCTACCTACAGTTGTCTGACTGCATTCCAAGTTCAGTGAGAGTGTTGAGCAGGGACAGAGAGGAGAAGACTGAGAGAATTGGTGTGAGATTATGGGCAGTGCTTTAAATGGGCCGGTACTGGCTGGTACTGAGTACCGACACTTTTTTATTTTGAGAGTGCGAGTACTTCTCAAGTGTGACGTAATACTTTTAAATAAAGAGTACCGGCACTTCTCAGAAACAGGCAGGTACTCTGGTACAGGGGACCTGCACTTCTATCTTTCAATTTCAAGCACTGATTATGGGGATTGGTATTTATACCCTTATTGCCACAGATTGCTTTCAGCAAAGTGGGCAATTAAGAACGATAATCGCACTCGACGGAAGGCATGAATTACTATTTAAATGCTCATCTTTGCACAACAGGACTTAATGATTGATTTAAAAGGGGTTGTAATGGGGGCATACATGCTGAAATTGCTCTCCTGGCTTATTCAAGCGTTAAAGGTGACATGTGTCTGGGAAAAGGACGTCATGTAGCTATGAGCACAAAGTGTGAAAGGCTTCACACACATAGTTATGACGTTAGATTTGACAAGTGGGTATTCCCAGGGCAGTGCCACTGGAGTTTGCCAGCAAAGTATGCAGATACTCACACGGACAGCATTTTGTGGATTTTCACAAAGATTTGCAATGCATTTCCAGCACTTGCCACCATACCCAGTTTACAACTGGATTTTCCAGCCTTAAGCAGTGAGGAAAGTGTGGGGGATTGAGGCAAAATATCCAATCAATTTTCCCAGTACCTGCACATGGAGTAGATCCATTTCATTTAAAATTTACCAAGAAGGTAAAAAAGAAGACCTCTACCTGCATGCGCATTTGTACACAATGTGAAGAACACACACATGCAGGGATACAAATAGGCTTAACAAGCTGCACATATAAATGAATACACCCACATATATACTATGTCTTGGTTTAATTTACATACTCACAGGACAGGACTGACATAAAAATATAAAACACATTTAAAATACAACAATGTGGAGACGTAAATTGAGCATGCTGTAGGGTACATGTTTTTCGTTTCTCTTTATCAATTCATGCCTTTGTATTCTAAGTAATATGTTCCATTTCTACTTTAAAAAATGTTTCATTTATTTATTTGTTTGTTTTGTAATGCTCCATCTTGTGACTTTAGCCGAGTTGAACAAAAGCTGAAGTCTTGCTAGGCCTGACCAATGAGGCCTTTATTCAGAGTCAACTGCAGGCAAACCTCCTGAAGAATTAACCATCTGTGTCTTTCTAAAGGTCATGCTTTGCAGGGTTCAAGTCCAGGCCCTAGGCAGGCAGGTTTATAGAGGCAAACCATATTTATATTTATGATAATCCACCTAAGGGTTTACTTTCCCAGTAACCTGCCAAAAATATGACAGCAAGCTGTGCCACACTCAGCTGAGAATGGAACAAGGAATAGCCTTTTTTATTGCTTCCAGCCATTGCAGCTCGGCTCCTTTAAACCCTACTGCATAAACACATGCATTTAATTACAATCGCAAGCTTCCAGTATGTCTTCTCTTATCGGTGGAGGTGGAGGGGGCATGCATTTTCTGCTTCTTGTGGGAGCAGGAGTCTTGGGGGTGAGATAGTGGGGTTCCTAAGCCAGTTAGTTAGGTGACATGAATATATAAAAAGTTGCTACATCAGTATGGTCAATCGAGAAATCATTGCTGATTAATTTTACTGAAAATAGTTAAATAGCAGTGGATGGCTGCAAAGCGCTAATGTCGCCACTTAGATGTGTGAGTCCCAGTGCACATTGTTACTGGGTGTGGACCAAGATTGTTGCATAGCTTGAGAAGATGAGAGATGAGGAGGATGATAAATGCTAAACTTTTATGGAGGTGATAGGTACATGAGTAGAAGTGGAGAAGGTTGGGCGGGGGAGGTGAAGTGAGGATTCGAATACTTAGGAAAAGGCAGTCAGTGAGTGGCAGGAACAAGTTGAACTGGCTGGTTTATACTGTTTTCCAAAACTGTTGGACTAGGGGCTGGTGAAATTGTTCTAGAATCTTGGGATATGGACCAGGAAAGGTTGTTTACTGGTGCAGTTCTGCTGATCTTTATCTATATTCAAATGTGAGAAGGATGCACTATATATTGAGTGAAGGCGGGCAGAGATATGGAGCTCACCTGTGAGATAAAAATAACCTTTGCAAATCGTTCTTCCCAACTCTTAGCCATGAAAGATATACTCTCTGGAAAGCAGAAGGAATTTGAATAAACTATAAGACCAGTGGTTAATTTGTGCCAGTGGTTGCCGCTGGGTACCACATGAACTTGTTCTTGGGAACCGAAACTCTTCATATCTTCTGATGGGCAACTGTTCATTTAATTAACTGAAAGGTGCTTGGGCTGCACATTGATCAGTGAATAGCTGGAGACATAGCTGTATAATTAATGCGGGTGTGCAATTGGAATATTCAAAGTATGGAATAGGATGTAAATATTAAAATAGGAGAATACCCATAAGGTGAGGGAACTTTTCACAAGTGTATTTGCTAGAGAAGTTACTTCTAGCTCCTTTTACACAGAATCAATAGACTGACAAGAGGCATGAGTAAGGTCCTTAGCATAAGTAAAATAACACAAATGCACAAGTTGTATTCAATGCCCTTTTCCTCCAAGGTCACAAAGGACTGACTGCTGAAAATGAACGTCTATTATTTATATGGACTGGTTAGGTACTGAAGCTCCTAAAACCTGTGTTGTCTGTACTGGCATTCACCAAGGCTCCTCCAGCACTGGAACTCTCTCCTTCCTTCCTTCTTTCATTCACACTCACTGTCTTTTTCCTCATGCAAATGTTCGGCTTTCTCCTATAAATCACACATTACTTGGCAAAGCTCTGTCACTAAAGTCCTATCCTACATTCACTCTATGTTAGTCACACTTTTTACTTGCTCTTTATCCTTTACGTTAGGTTGTCATTTTCTTTTGTTCACATTTGTTCTCCCCCGTACTCAGCCACTCCATTCTTTTTGTGTGCTCATAATCCCTCTATCTCCCTTCTCCTATAATTACCCTCTCTTCATTCTTCAAGACTTGCTTGCTTCTCAGTCCTGCACACAGAAACCAACTGTTTCCACGTCACTCACACTGGCCCCTCCCCTTTGCAACCCCATTCTCATTTCTGTATTTCAGTCATCCATTTCCCTTTTCAGTATTCTCCGTTGCTCCATCCACGCTCGCTCTATGATCTTACACCCCATACCACCAAACTCAGCTCACTCAATAGTAAATAATCACATGCTTTCTTTTTCTGTCTACAACACACACTCTCATCCTCTTGGAGTAACCACAATCTCTTCTTCCCCTGAAATCACACCAACTCTTCCCTCCTTCAGCATCTCAAATTGAGATGATGTGCATATTACACTTCATCCTATATTTGCCCTTTAAATGTACATTATTTTCACGTCCTCTTTCACTCACACTATTTTCCTTTGTCCTTCTCATGCATTTTCTCTTCTTCCTATACTTTTGGTCTGTTCTTACTGCTGCACCAACATTCTATTGCCTTTTTTATGCTGCCACTCTCAACTGCGAACATCAACATAGAACGTATTGAGAGGGAAAAATCAATGCCTTCCCTCAATGAAGAAACATCTTCAATGAACAAAATACAAAATGAAAACCTAGGAATAGCTAATTTGGAAAAAGCTGCCCCTTTCATACCCCAAAGTACACCTACATGAAGATCACCTAGAACGGTATACTCCTCAAACAAGAGACTTGGAACACAAAGCTTAGATAGAGCTTCCAACACGGCAAACAATGGTAGAAGAGGCAACCGATCTAAAGGAAATCATAAGAAGAGCCAAATGAAATGCTCAGAACGAAAACTCGGGAACAAAAAATGTGAACATCAAAATAAACTAATGAGTAATCCCACTACGTTACACAAGATCATGGGAAAAATCATAGAGATCCATACACAAATGAGCAACCTATCGCAGGAATTACTAAGCACCCTGAAAGGGATAGAAAAACGACGTGATATTACGGAAAACACTCACACCGAAGAAGAGCACATCCCAGAGCTATTATATACATCTCAAGTTAAGAGCAATAAGATGGCGATGCCATTTTCAAACAGACAAAATCGACCGAATAGGAATCAGAATTATTTAACGGAAGAAGAAACACTATCCCTACTCCAGGATTATGAGCCTACTGACCCCAGTAGGGGGGAGGAAATCAAAACAGTACCGATAGACGCCAACAGAATATCTAAGATGAATGAGAGGAAACCCAATCTCAACAACCTACAACAAATCCAACTAACCACCGAATCGTTAAATACGAACCCAGGTAGAACAGAGAAATCTTTAAAATGCCTACTGCTCAACTGTCGATCTGCAGCTAAACATGCTTATGACATAGCCAACATCATTATCAACCAGGAAATAGATATAACAATCCTTACTTAAACATGGCTATCTGAATCCTTGTCCCCAGTCATGGACCTTTTGGCGCCCCCTCATTATAACATCGTGAGACTTGATAGGCAAAAAAAGAAAGGGGTGGTATAGCCTGTATCCACAGATCGGACTTAGAAGTTGGCCAAATTCAATCCGACCCTCTTGAGTCATGCAAATACTTAGGGCTCAATATAAGATCGGCTAACAAACAAAGTTGCAACCTACATGCCCTGTATCACCCACCGGGAAATAATATGACCTTCATTGACCAGCTAATGGAGATCATCACAACTAACACTGACACCGACACTAATAATATATTTTTAGGTGATTTTAATCTACACTGGAATGACAACAACAACAAACAGGTCAACTCTCTTAAAGACTTTTTAATTGAACTAAACCTATCCCCAGCATGCCTACAACCAACACACTCGAAAGGAGCAATATTGGACTGGATAATCTCTAAAAATGATAACATTTCAATCCTCGCAATAGAGCCGTGCGACTGGTCAGATCACCATGCCATAACCTTCCTAATACCCATATGGAAGAAGGTAAAAACCACTCAACCTATCAGAATCAAAAGATGGATGTGAGATACCAGAGACTCGAATATGGATCTACTAATTGAAAGCTGCAAGAAAGACCTAAACCTACCTGACAACATGCAGAATGTGAATGATCTAACGAACCACTGCACTACTTCAGTAACGAAAATAGTCAACGCCACCATACCGCTAAAATTTAAAAGAGTTACTGAGAAGGTTAAAAACCCATGGTTCAATGGAATATTGAATAAAGACAGACGAAAACTGAGACATGCAGAAAGAAAATGAAGACAACACCCATCATCCCCTGAGCTGAATTCCCTCAGAAAAATCAGAAATGAATACAGCAAAAAGATCCTCAACTCTAAAAAGGAATTAATTAGAGCAGAATTGGATAACGCCGAAAACAGACCACGGAAACTATTTGAGATCATAGAACAATAATCAAACAAGCTGGCAAAATCTGCCCAAGAAGTCACCAAAACGCAACTAAGTTGCAAAGAATTCTCTGCCTTTTTCACCAACAAAGCCAACAAGCTGGAAAGAGAACTCAGGATCGGAGCAGATAACCCTGACTGCAATACACCATCAAGGTACAACACTACATTGAAAGATGTGGATCATTTGATAAAAAACAAGGCACACTGGGACACCTTCAAATTATTGGACCAGATTGAGGTTGCTAAAACGCTATCTGGCATCAAACCCAACAATCACTATAACGAACCACTACCATCAAAATGCCTGAAAGAAATCAGCCATATCGTGATTCCAATATGGACAGAAATTATAAACGCCTCTCTTTCCCAGGGGATCCTTCCAGAATGCCTTAACACAGGTCAAGTAGTCCCAATCATCAAAAAACCTACAGTGAAATGACCTTTCACACCCCGCCCAGGACTGGGCGACGCTGAGTATGATGTATGCCAAACGTAATATAGCAAGATGCTGGGGCGCAGAGGGGGTGCCAATGTTGAGGGATTGGTGTGCAGACCGGGACGCAGCAATGATGGTGGAAAGGATGGTATATTTACACAGGGGATGCCCCAGGAAATGGAAGCGGATATGGGGGGCCTTGGAACAAATTTAGAGGTAACTTGTGCGAGCCACCTACAATAGAAGCGGACAGTGGTTTAGAGGATTAAGGGTTGGGAGGGAAGGTAATGAATACTGTACTGCTTGTATGATACATCCGACTGCTGGTTGTGCACTGTGTTCTATTGTCAATTTGGTATATTAATCAATTTTTTGCATCCATGATCTGTATCACTCGATTGCCGAAAGTCCTGTGTTGTTATCAATAAAAACTTTAATAAAAAAAAAAAACCTACAGTGGACCCACCAGACCCAAATAACTATCGCCCAGTGACCAACATCCCTCTTCTTGCCAAATTAATAGAGAAATGTGTACAGAATCAGCTGAGCCTACACATCGACAATTTCTCACTGTTGGATGACTGCCAATCGGGATTCAGAACAGGTCACAGCACGGAAACAGCAATCGTTCACATTGTAGATGATGCACTTCAGGCACTAGATCACAATCAATCTTGTCTACTCATCCTCCTGGACCTGTCTTCTGCATTTGATACAGTTAACCATGAAAAATTACTGAACAGACTTTATGACAGGATGGGAATATCTGGTAATGTACTGAAATGGTTCGAATCTTTCCTACAGAACAGAACTCAGAGATTCCTGGTCAACCAATCACTTTCACCTTCATGCTCAAACACAATTGGAGTACCTCAAGGATCTACATTATCTCTATCACTATTTAACTTGTACATCGAACCCCTTACAGAAATACTGCAAAATTCCGAAATATCTTACCACATGTACGCGGACGACACGCAGATATATATCAAGATCGCATCCCTGGAAGACATCACCTTAATGAATGAGGCCCTCAAAATGACGCTAAAATGGCTAACTATCAATCATCTGAAGCTAAACACAAATAAAACAGAATTTTTACTTATCTTGCCACAGAAGAATCAATCAGAAGTGAAGGAATGGTCCAAAATGATCACAGCGTTAAATTGCACCCCCACTCTAGTCGACTCGGCGAAATCACTAGGAATCACACTGGACGAGAACCTAGACATGAAAGCCCACATCAAAGCAATGGCAAAAAACACCTGTTTTCACCTAAACTACTTAAGAAAAATGAAATCATATTTAACGGAGACGGATATAAAACTAGCAGTGCAATCACTGGTTATTTTGAGGATTGAATATGGGTGTACAACGCTGGCAGGACTACCAAAAATTTCCACAGCACCATTAAAAGCATGCCTCAATGCAGCGGCAAGACTTATCACAGGAACGAGGAAATTTGACCTTATCTCACCTCACCTGAAAGCTTTAAATTGGCTACCTTACGAAGCTAGAGTACAGCTAAAAAAGGCATGTATTACCCACAAAGCGATTCACTACAACACACCTAAATACTTGCCCAGAAAATTTAAATTTCGGGAGGCAACAGACCTGCCAGGAGTGCCAAAGATCTGTTGCTGAGACCACCTATCTTCAGGAGGAAAAAAGCCTATGATAGGGCGTTCTCAGGAGCAGCCCCCAGAATCTGGAACTCTCTTTCCCCGAACATTAGAAAAATTACAAACACTGCAACATTTAAGAGGGAAACTAAGATCTTTCTTATGAGTAAGTTCCTTCCATAGGTAAGACTATCCACCAACTAAGCCTTGACTTTGAGATGACTAATAGATAACAATATGGGAAGTATATAGAAAATCACCAACGCTAAGATGATACCAGTGATCGGCGCGATGCTAACCCTGGGACTGGAGAAGATAGAGGTATAGGAAAAGTCACTAAAAACAAATCATATACGGAAAGACCTCGAACATCTATATTATATAATTAGTCTCTAACCTACCTCAGAACATTATATATTCGTGTTTAAACATGTACTGCACCTTATTTATTTTTATTTTTATCTTTACATTATCTTCCCTCATCGACCTGGTGTGGAAGTATACCTAACTAATTTCTTTACAGTCATCTAGTTTATTATATATGTTGTGTTCTTAACCTATTCCATGTTTTGTTAAGCTCTCTGATACCCAAGGGTCATGTTCGCGCTATTGAAAACTTTCAATAAATAAATAAATGAATAAATAAAGAAGAGGGCATAAGTGGGCAGTGCACTCCTCAGCAAATATTTTGTTTTTAAAAAGCACTGCCTGAAACTTCTCTCTCTCTCTCGCTCTCCCTCTCTCTCTCTCCCCCCTTCTCTCTGTGTGTCTCTCTCTATTTAAAAAAGCCAACACATAAGAGATAAAATATAAAAGCTATGTAAACTTTGCTAAAGGTACATGTTTAAACGACCAAATCAACTCTGCAAAGAATAGATCCTAAAAGATGCTTGAAATCATTTTACAGAAATTAACAATTCCACCTCTCTCATACCAGATCTATCTAGATGCGATTAATGTGTCTCCTTTTCCATAACAGAATTAGACAAATTGTAAAGGAACTTTCCATTTCTAATATGCTAAGAAAAATATATTAACAGCCAGTCCCTCACTCAACTCACAGGCTTGAATAAGGGTGACGAGCTCTGTAGCTTGAGCCGACTGATAGGGAACTCATGACGTCTCAACTACAATGTGCAATGTGTTGATTGCATATGCAACTGTTGTAGTGCCATCTGATAATTTAAAACAAGAGCCATCGACATATAGTTCTCCTTGAGGGTCAGATAAAGGAACATCAGTCAGGTCTACCCGTCCTTTCGTCTCTTCCTCTGTCTGGAAGATACAATCATGTTTGTCAGTTTCCTCACTTTCAGACGGGAGGGGTGGCAATGTGGCTGGGTTTAGAGTGGCACATCTTTTGATTGTGACATGCGGGGCAAAGAAAGTTAGCTCATAACCAGTCAAACGTGGACTGGTGAGGTGCTGCATCTTTGTTTTATTCAAAAGGGTATCCATAGCATGGGACACCATGACTGTGAGGTCAATATCAAATACGAGCCCAGCCGATTGTCGTATTGAGATGGCCACAGCCGTGACCGCTCTTAGACAGGTTGGGAGGGTTCATGCAACAGGGCCAAGAAGAGTAGAAAAATAAGCACACAGCCATTGGTTACCTTCAAAGACCTGTGTTAAAACAGAGAGCGCACAACCAGCCACCTCGTGTACGAACAGCACGAATGGCTTCACATAGTCGGGCGGACCAAGCACAGGCGCAGAGCAAAGCGCAACTTTTATTTGCTCAAAAGACTGCTGACATTCAGGCATCCAAGGCAAGGGTTCATGCACATCTTTAGTGGTTAATGCTAGCAAAGGCTTTGGTAGTAAAAATAGTTAGCGATCCAGTGGCGACAATACGAAGTAATGCCAATGAAAGCACGTACATCCTTTTGAGTTTGAGGGATAGGCATTTTAACAAAGGTACTGATGTGCACAGGAGTCAATCTCCTACCCTCCTATGACAGTAGGTGACTTATGTAGGTGACCTCCTGTCGACAATATTGAAATTTGGAAGGGGACACTTTATGTCCGTGGTGTGCCAAATGCAGCAATAATTTAACCGTACTGTCTAAGCAACCCTTTTCATGTCAGAAGTGATGAGAATGTCATCTACATATTGGACCAATACATTATCTGAGGGAAGCGTGAGGGAGTCCAATTGGGCTTTTAAGGCTTGACTATATATGCTAGGGCTCTCAGTATAGCCCTGAGGAGTGCAACAGAATCTAAAGCTTCTGCTAGCTAGTGTAAAACCAAACAAGTACCTGCTGTCTGGATGGATCAGGATAATGAAGAATGCATTTTTCAGACCAATGACAGAAAATATTTTAGCAGAGGAAGGAATCATAGTTAGAAGAGCAGTAATGTCAGGGACCACTGGGAACTGAGGAACTACCCTTTTATTAATTTAGCACAAGTCGACCACAAAACGATAAATATCAGGATGATCATCAGAGGAGCCCGAAGGTGCCCTCTTGCGAAGGGGAAGAATAGGGATATTGCACACATTCGCATTCGCCTTTTCAACAACTCCTGACTTAATCAAGTCTTGTACAATATGCAGCAAGGCTCGTTCCCCTGCTTGTGGTATTTTGTACTGAGGAATATGGGGCAAAATAGCATTGTCTTTAAGTTTAATAGACACTGGGAATATCTTTAATTGTCCTACGTCCATGTCACCTGTAAACCACAATGTGGGCGGCACATCCTTAAATTCAGCAGGGAGGGGCACATCTTTGTACAGACACTGCTTAGTGTTGACCACTTTCAGGCCCATTGTCATGTAAACACCTTCCCGGGAACAATAAATGGTAGCATGCAACTTCTTTAATAAATCTAAGCCCATCAAATTTTCTCCACAATTAGATGTCAACAAAAAGGGCTAATCCACCATAAAAGGACCTATAGTCAGTGTAAGAGGTTTGGAAATGGGACTTACAACTGGTACACCAGAAAATCTTACTGACACATTAATATGGTCAGACAGAGCTGCCCCGGAGACTAGTGAACAAGGGATGGAGCTATTCATTGCATCTGTCTGTATCCACCAAAAATTCCTTAGCAGAGCAGTGCAAATCTGCAGTAACATAAGGACCGTGCTGATCTATAGGTATCTGAACTGGTCCCTGTAGGAGAGTAGGGCCTGCTTCCTATGGTCACCCCTACTTTTTGCAGTGATTCTCTGGTTTTTCGACTTTAATGTGGCTGTGGGCCTGCTAATCAGACCCACAGCCCAGCTGTTCTCTCTCTAAATGGATACCATGTACTTTAGGTACATACCAGATTGGGTATTGGGTCACCTCTGTGAGCCCCTGTATAGTGTACCATAGGTACCCAGGGCATAGGTGCATCCAAGGCCTACCAGGGGCTGCAGCATGTATTATGACACCCCTGGCTGGCCCTCCAAACTGACACCACAGGTTGATCACTCAGCTTGGGTAAGGTGGTGTAATCACCCCTTACTTAGATATAGTAAACCTATATCTACCTTTACATATAGACACATATACACCTATAAGTCACTCCTATGGTAGGCCTCGACAATCCTGGCGGCAGAGGGCTTGGTTTTATGTGAGAGGGTGCCCTAGCATGAGCTGAGCCCCTCTGCAGCTTTCAGAACCATCTCCTTATAGCTGTTCTATGATATAGCCATACCATATACTCTTAAGTGCATTATAATCCTCGCGGTTAATGCTAACTTTGATTTGGCTTTATCAAAACATGTCGTGTAAGGTGTCAAACACTTTGGAATACTACCCCCCCGCCAATTCTGGTGGCGGGGTTAGCATTCCACCCTTCTAGAGGGAAAAGACTGCTGCTTTACCCGGTTAAAGTTAAACAGAGCCTCAGCATCACAAAATGGATGCTACTGCCACAGACACGAGTCTGACCACCTGGTGCTGGGGGAAACTCCAGCAAGGGCGGCCTGGACAATAGGTTTCCTGTCCAGGGAGGTGCCAGCACCTCCCCAGGCAGGGATTATGTGTATTGGGGCAGGGAGGGCTGCATTCAGTGAATGCATCTAGACATTGCCTGGGGCACACAAGGTGCTCCATGCATAGCCCGGTTCAAACCAGTTGCTGGGGCACTCCAGACCCAGATCTGGCACGAAACTGGACAAAGGGAAAGGGGTGTAACCACCCCTTTCTCAGGTACACCCATAGGAGGGACCTAGGCAGGTAATCCAGCCCCTTAGCTTAGTATAAGTATAGGAGCTGTGTCCCCAGGACTTTAGATTATCCTGGAATGAAACTTTGATACAGAACTCTTGGACCTTCGACATTCTATTCTGACTAGAAGATGGAAGACATCTCCCTTGTGGTCAAGGAGTGACCACCCTGTTCAAACAGGCACCAACAGCAACTTTGCCTGTCTGCAGTTTCAAGGCTCCCGCCGGAACCCGAAGAATCTGCTACTAAAGAACTGGACTTCCAGACTTTTCTGACACCGACCCACATCCACAGCAAAAGCTGACACCTGTGGCGGACATGAGAGACACGGGACTGGGCATCTTGGACATCCTGCATTTTGCTATCTGCACTCCTTTTCTGAAGCCTCAGCAAGTTATGCATTGGGGTACGAGAAGCCCCAGCCCGAGCATTATTTGACCTGAAGCCCAGGCCCCCACACTCCACGAGTGTCTCATGGGGCCCGCCTTTACATTTGTGCTTGATGCGTCTTCCCGGCTCCTTGTCTGTTGGCTAGTGAGCCCCCTGAAGTTTCCATCTTGAACTTGACTTGTGATCCTGGTTGCTTCAGGTTTGCCCCAGCTTTTCTACAAAGGAGAAGCACCACAAACCTTGCTGGTCTGCAACAGAGCCAATCTTGTCATCCTGCGTGGGTTGCGGTTGCCAAGGCTTGTTGGAACCAATCCGGATACGGATACTGCAGTGAACTAGATCCATCACGGGACAGCTCGTATTCATCTCCTGGTTATCGTCAATGCCTCCTGGACCTCGTGGCTGAAGAGACAAACTCACCTTCTTCCCCTTTCAAGCACGTGACATCACCTGGTTCCTTCCTGGTTCCTTCCTGGTTCCTTCCTGGTCACTTGCTACTGACCCAGACTCTGTCCCCTCTGCTTTCAGGTTCTTCACATCACAGATCCACCCATGGATCCACCCGGACACTTTTCCTCTGGTCGCCTGCAGCACTTCTCTGCAGATCTCCATAGAAAACAACGACGAAACCCAACACCAAAAGGCACCTATGTACCCGGCTTCCCTGGGTGAGGTAACACGAGTACTCCAGTGCTCCCATGGGTCTTGACTCTTGAAGTGTCCTAGTTTAAAAGGGTTTCATCCTAGTCCATCCGGAAGTGTCCTTAAACAGTAACTTTGTAACGCTTTGTTTCCCATTATAAGTCAATGGTAACTCGCGACGGTGTTTAGACACTGCACACATCTCCTGTGGGCCTCCTACTTCCTAACCTTTGTTTGTTTAGTGTAGCCCCAGCGATTCTACAGGCCCTAGGCCTGATGTCTAACTCTCACGTGGTTGTTATACCACTTCCTTAGTATATGGTTTGTGAGGCCCCTGGGGCATAACTGTGTTTGTGCAACTTATTCTATGCTAATTGAGTAACATGTGATGTACTTTGACCTCTGACCTCATAAAGAGTACAGAGGGGTTGTGTTAGAAATAAATACATATATATTTGATATATACCTTGTGTGGTGTCCTTTCATTTGGTATTCAAGGGATTATAATTGGTAAAACAGCTTGCTTCACATGCTCTCGGAAGTCTTAGCCTAAGACTGCTGGTCCATGCTACCACTAGGATAGCTTGTCTATAAGGTTGACTTTACAACCACCATCAATAAGGGTCGATTAGACTGGACAAGGTGCCCACTAGAATAGTGGACATCATATGCCAGGCTAACTTCTCACAGTCCCTCACTCTGTCTCTGGGTGTCCTAGCTGTGAGACAGTCCTGTCACCTCGTCCACGTCATAGTCATCATGATAACACTGTCTGCCTCTATTGTCATTGAAGTAATTACTGTTGGGATGATCCTTTGAGGCTGCGCCATACTGAGCTCTGTCCTGTTCACCAGCTCCCCAACCCCGTCCATAACACCATCCTCTAGGGGCCGCGACTTTCTGCAACAACACCAGACACTCACTACGCCAATGTCCCTCCTCTTTAAAATACGCACACTGATTCGCCCTACAGACATAGTATTCCAGCTGGTACGCGGAAGCTGCCGGTCCAAACCACCCCGTCCTCTATCATTTTCCCTATGTGCCTGCTGCAACAACACATTTGTCTTCAATTCCTTATACTTTTATCCACCTTCTCCTTCTCCACATTCTCCCTATGCTCATAATACTGCACCATACTTAATATTACAGAAGGGGATGAGGAAGTCCAAGTGCTCTCCGAGGCCTGTACCCTAGTCGCAATCTCAGGAAGCAAGTTCGTAACAAATCTATTAACGAACACTCGAACACCTCCTTCCAACGACAAATCCTGTCTGCTAAAATCCCCAAACACCCCTTCAAACCGAGTGAAAAAATCAGACACACTCTCATCTTTCTTCTGACGACATGCCGTTACACTTCTCGGTGGAATAAGAGAGTGCTTATATGTAATAATTCGACCAGGCAAAGCTAGTATCTCAGCCTTAGGCTTCTCTCCAGGCTTCCTCTCCTGGTCCCATGCTTTAATCTGATCCCAGGTATCATCCAATTCAACGGGGGGGGGTTGTGAAAAACAAGGACCTCCTGAGTAGTAGCGTCGGTAAAACTCCTAGGACAGGGATAACAATGTATGTAAAAAAATTCCTAGGCAGTAACACATAAGAAAACATGTGACATAAGATAACAGCAAGAAAAAGGCAAAAAGAATTAAATTAGATAGCACCATCAGTTTAATAAACACGTTTAAAAATCATACAGTTTATAACAACTATAAACTGTCTGATGACAAGGCATTAAAAATAAAATATTATACAAATTAATATAAACAATGATCATCAACATATAAAAAACCTAACAAATTTAGTCAGGGTGTCAAAACAAAAGGTGACAAATAACATCAAATGCTATTTGCCACCTTATTTATGCCGAGCAGATATTTCCAAATATCTTTATCAAAGTCAGTCCTCAGACCTCATTAAATACAAATCAAAATGGTACCATGTTCATAAAGAACTCAAACGAATTCAAGAGCTTGTCTAAAGACGGTCCTTGGACAGTGTCACATACAAATCAAAATGGCGCCATATCCACAAAGAACCAAAGCAATCTCATGGGATTCACCGTTCAGGACCCCAGTCGGAATCATCACTGGACGAGGCACCGCCCGATCAGACAGATAGGCAGCTGCGAGTACAAGACTCTCTCGTGCAGGGATCCCTGGTACACCTGTCCAACCTGACTTGGCCACAACCTCCTCACCCGCCCGCAGGCAATGTTGGGTCACCCTGATGGACTTCCTGTTCGGGCGCCAAATGAAGGATGGGACCCGATTAGGGCCAGTTGAGTCATTCGCGACCACCTCTCAGCCTTCCTCACAAGTGAAGAGTCGGTCAGACAGTAGAGAATGCAGTAAAGAATACAAACCAAATATATTTATTGAAAGTACACTTGAGTGGAGTTCAGTCTGACCAGCCTCCTTAGATTGCTGCAGAGGGACTGACTTCTACCAACAGGGTAACATGTAATGTACATTTTCAGAACCACTAAAGACAGGCCCAAACTGGGAATGTCCAGTTGGTAGCTGGTGGACAATGGAGATACTGAAGAATGAGTTGCAATCCCAGGACCGGGTACATGTTATCTCAGTGTCAAAGTTACTCTAGCGCAATACACTAGCAAATGAATGCATGACATGTACATTTCAACACCATCTATGCATGTTCTAACAACCAAAACACTCAAACAGTCTTCTTCTTGGAGGATATTTTCTGCGCCTCTGAAGGTTACCTAATTCCAACTGATTCAGACACCAAGCCCTTTTCTGACTGATGATCCTATACCATGTGCTTTAGCAATAGAAATATCCCAAAGTAACATCTCCTTAGTATATGATTAGCCACCCCCAGATCTACTAACACCTTGCCAGGAATTGAAAAATTCTAAATACACCCATGCCACCAATCCTCCTCTGTCCACAATGAATATAGCCTCCTGCTCTTAATCACTCAAATTATTGAAAGACAACACATTCACTGAAAGACGTCAACCCATACAACTGAATAATACAATGTCACTTACCAGAAGGGAGTTAAAATTTAAGGGAAGGAGTGAAAGCATGATGGCTAGTTTTCCACATCATCATGCCTTCCCCCAGAACGCTCTATGCCCTATTCATCCAACACTGCAACTCAGCATCTCCACCTCCCAGAAAAGACCCACACCCACCTTTCAAACCTCTGAATTCTCTAATCCAAAAACCTAACCCCAATTTCAACCCCACACCACAGTCAGACTGCCCCTCCAATCAAACCACTCTGAAATCTCCGATGCCTCTGCTCCTCCTCTTCTTCTTCTTAGTCCATCCTTCTTCAAAGTACCATTATGTCAAGATGGCAGAGACACAACAACTAAAATGCTTGCTCCTCAGTGCAGAAGCCATGAACAACAATGACTCACAGAAACCACACCAGACCTAACCTTCATTTTAAAATTGTGGCTCATCTAAGACTCCACTCCCACATGCCACAAAGCTATCTACCTTAAATATGGTATCATCAACAAAAATTATATTGGAAAAAGTGGGGGAGGCCAAGCAGTCATCCACAGAAAATCATTAAAAATAATACAGATCAAAAATGTCATCATGCGCATCTATGAATTTTTTGGGTAAAACGTCACCACGCTTCAACCTTTGCTTGTCCATTATTTCTAAAAACACAGACCATCACCCTGTAATACAAACTTTAAAGATGTCTTACCAGATACATGGCCACGATTCTTCCAAATCATCCCAATTATACATTCAAAGAAACCCCAACATCTGGTTTTACAACAATTACTCTAACTATGACAGCAGCAATCACATCCAACCTTAAGGCTTCAACTTTCACTAAATTGTTTTTGGTCCAACTCCCTCTGTTGGGCACATGTTGGATGACATATTTTCCCAACATGAGAGGCCACAGTGTCTGACAACTTCCCAGTAATCTGGAGCAACCACTACATCATTATCTTCACAATCAACTTGCCCATACATAACAATACTTCATCAACAGCTGCAACCACTAACAACAAATGCCCACACAGGCAATTGAAAAAAACTAGCCCTCCTTACACTCACCCCTAGCTCAAGAAAACCCAACAAATATGCTAACTTAAAACATACACACCTTCTACAACTCGTTCTATACTGCATCAGACAAACAGCAATCTGCTGGCTAAAGAAAGGGTGAGATTTTGGGGTAGGTATCTTGGGGTACTATGGTGCAATGCCTAGTGAGGGATGCAGGCTACCTTAAAATGTACCTTGCTTCAATTAAGAGTCAGTTCAGATTTATTAGAAAAGGGGGACTGTAATCAGAGTTTCTTACACAATCCTTGCTGTCACATTCAGTGTAGTCTCCAAAGGAGGTAGGTGTATTTTCGGGATTCCTGTGAGCAGCACCTTGCTGCAGTCAAGTTTTGATTAGACTTGACCTTGAGCTACATTTTTCAGATTAAATTGAGGAATTGAAGGATTTCATCTTTCTGAGAAGTTTGAGTTGGTGTCGAGCACTTGTAGCAATCGCAATTGATGTGCGTAATTAAGTTCAGGTTCTTGTCTAGTTTGATCCATAGTGATTTTGTGCAGTCAATGATTTTGGGTTTGCAGTTTTATTCATTTAGAGCGTTAAGCCAGCTTTAAGCCGTGTTATGAGTGAGAGCGGTAAAGAGGAATTTTATTTTCAGAGGGTTAAGCTCAAGGTGATAGGAGGACTGCCATGCTCGTATATCATCTACAAGTTGGTTAAGGAGTAGTATATTGTCCAAAGATTATACATTTAGGCAGAGCTGAGTATTGTCGGCATAAAGATGGTAGGTTAGTTGCGATTTCTTAGCGTTTGCTCACAGCAGCTTCATGAATAGATTAAAAAGAGTAGGCAATAGAATGGAACCTTGTGTTGTGACGTTTCCACAAATCAGTAAGAACTTTGCGTTTGGGGATCACATACATTTAGGATGGTGCCAGACTAATTCCATGCACCCTCGCAGGGTATGTTATCTCTTGGACCAGATAGCACACAGTGCCATTGATTGCTCCCCAAACCTAGACAGCACTTCTGGAAAACTACTGAACATGACAACCTTGTTCCCTCAGGAATCGTGGTGACAGACCTAAAACCATTCACTCAGTTACTCTTGTTTTTTTCGCTCAGAGAAATATACAAAGAATACACGAAGGGACGTTTTGAATACTTATTAAACTGTAGTGATTCTTGCATAGAAATATGTGCTGCAATGATTAATAGAGAAAGCAGACAAAAGTTATAATGAGTGTCAAAACTGTAAATAAAACGAAGAGTTCCACCATCTGGTTGAGACAGCTTATATATGCATTCATATATAGTATTTATAACAATCTAGTGTACTCCTACGACGCAAACCCTAACCTATGTGCCCAGGGTGTGAATGCATGGTCTGCCAAGAAAACCCCCTTCTGGATGATCTAACCCCTTTACCTGGTGAGTAAGAGTGTAGGACCATGCCTTGGTCACAAATTAGACACCCCTCACGGAGATGTCAGTATATATATATATATACTTATATATACTTACATATATACATTTATAGGTCCTTGCGTCAGGCCATGATTGTGATCAGGCTGCCTATTGTTTGCATTACACAGATAGCTGTGTTGCTGTATGGACATAATAACAAACACATTTGTATCACACATGTGAAGGCCTTGCACATAATGCCAAGGCAGTGTGATAACATTCCCATGAAATTATTTTGGGTCAGCAGGGTCAGTGTTTCTTAGAACTTAACCTAAGTGTCACAAATGCAAATGTGTGTCAAAGGTCAATGTGACAAAGAGAAGGTGACTTTAGGAAAGAACTGAATAGATGTATTTCCTACCAGGCCTTACTCTTCAACAAAGAAGTTTGATATCTTCTCATTTGTATCCTTTTTAGTGCAAGTAAAGGTTTTGTAGGTAGGACAAGATTCTTTTTGTTGATTCTTTTTTATAGAATTGTTTGAGGCCGTTTCTTGTCTGGTATAATTGAGACCTAAAGAAGCAGGAGGTAGCTTGCAAGATGGTTTTGTTTTACATTTGCCTATCGTTCTGCAGTTGAGACAGAAGTGAGGGTGAAGGGCTTTCTCTCTATCTTCTCACTATAGATCTGAGGCTTCCTTATTCTTCTTTTACCTCCTTATTCTACCATGGGGAGGAGTTTTATTTATTTGACTCTACATTTCCATCAGAGCCATTTCTCCCAATATTGTATTCATGGTTTTATTGTAGTGGTAGTGTGTTGTAGAGGTGTGTCACTGTTTGGAAGACATTTCTGGTTAATGATGTGATACGATTTTTGTGACTAGCACATTTGTATTGAAATGTTATGCGTCTCTAGTCCATCGCTTAGGTCTGTATGCTTGGCCTTTGTTTAGTAGTTTTTCAGACATGAGGTGGAAAAATATGTTGTAGTGATTAGACCAGTGTGCCTGTAAGATGTAGTCGATAGAAAGAGACACTTCCTTGGCAGTTAGGTGGTTGAGGATTGCGCCTCTATTGTATGAGTTGAAGTAACACAGAATAGTGTTGTATTCCAGTGAATATCTATGTCCCCCATAAAGATTTTGTTGGTTGGTGAAAGGGACTGCTAGGTGATGAGATCCATTAGTTGCTCAATGATTACTTAATTGTCTCCAGGTGGTTGAAAATGGTATGTTGCAGCTGAAGGGGTTCCAGGGATGGGACGCCATCGGCGTTTCCACTCTGGGGGATGTAGCCAAAAATGGAGAATTGAAACCCTTTACCTCCCTGCAGTCTGAATTTGGACTACACCGCTCCCAGTTCTTTAAATACATACAACTGAGGCATGCATGGAGGGCGGAAGCTGCGCTACAGGAACCGCTCCCTGAATATGCCCCGCTAGAAGGCCGCTTACTACAGGAAAGGATCCCTGAAAAGGCTGTATCCCTGACCTACAAGACGATCATGAACAATAAACCGGATAAACTGGAGGGTCTGCGAGCTTAGTGGGAACAAGAACTAGGGGAGATGGATGATGTAGACTGGGGGGTGGTCCTGTAGCACCCTAGGGAGGTGGCAATCAAGTCACGCTTACGCCTGATCCAGTTCAAGGTCCTACAAAGGGTATACTATGATAGAATATGGCTCCATAGAATGGGGAGAATCTCCGATCCTATCTGCCTGCGCTGCAGACACGATAGCGGGAGTTTCCTCCACATAATATGGACCTGTCCACATATTCAGGCATATTGGGTTGCGATTACCACTGAACTGAGTGAAATATTGGAAGTAGACATACCACTAGACCCGAAGCTCATCCTCCTGGGGATGACCAATGACGTAGACTTGGCCCGTCCGCTGCTAATCTTTCTAGTGTTAGCCTTAGTAGTGGCCAAAAGAGACCTAGCTAGGAAATGGGGGGAGCACCTGATACACCCCGCCTGGAGGAGTGGAGGAGGGGTCTAGACATGTACATGGCAGCTGAAAGGGTCACCTATATAGTGAGAGGATGCCCGAAGAAATTTCGCAGAGTATGGAGTAAATGGAGAAACTATCATGGTTTAGACGGAGGTCTAAAAGGGGGTTCACGAATGTGTATATTGACTTGTTGCGGGAGGATGGGCTGTGCGGAACCGTGACGATGGGTGGAAATGCGGGCGATACTAATGTGAAAGAACATTTGAACTATGATGATGGGACATTGCAATCTGATGGACATGGAGGGGATGTGGGGTGGGGGACACTTCTTGATGGTGACATGCTTGTTATGTATCTTCTATGTGGAAAAAACAATAAAAATGTTTAAAAAAAATAAAACAAATGGTATGTTGCTTCTGGAAATGTTTACAAATGATACTTCGACCCCAAATCCTTTAAATGTAGAAACGTTTTCAGCTCTGAGACCTTCGAATTGGATACATTATTTGTGGATGACAGTGATTCCTCTACCGAAGTGACCCATTTAATCGTGAAGCCATGGGGAACCAGTATGCCGATCATCAGGGAGGAGAAGGCGTTAAGCCAGGTTTCTGAGAGGAATAGGATGTCAATGTCATAGGTTGCAATAGACACAGATATCTCTGTACAGTATTTTACAGCCATCTGCAGTTATTAACATGCATTCCATGACAGATTTGATGGAAGTCATTGGTATTTTCATTTTGATCGGAACATTGATGAGATTGGGTTAGATCTTGTCTTGGCTATTTGAAGACTTCAGAAATTTCCCCCCTCAATTATCTGGATTATGTGGGAGGGGAAGGGATTGTGAGTCGCTTTGGTCAAATTATACTCTTCAAGAAGTGAATCAATGTTGACCTCCAAGCGGGAGGAGCTCATTGTTGATTCTTGGGAATGAGGACCAGACCAGGTCAGGCAGTTTGTTCTCTTGATGCTAGGAGTTGATTGACTTTCTGAGATGTGAGATCTGTTGATTTGGGATCGGTTGCTAGGATTTTGGTTTCTTTGACTCTGCTTTCTAGTCTAATTTCTATGGTATGGATAAAAAGGAGTTCTTGGGAAGGCTCAGACCAGTGGGAGGGCATATTTGTGAACATTATTAGCAGTCTTCTTGGTTTTGGGAAACGTGGTCTTGGCAGGCCCCTCATTGTCAAGGAGAAATTCAACTGTAGGAGATTGGGGGTATAGAGAGGTGGAAATGACGTGTGCTATGAGGGTAGAGGGAGGGAATAGTACCTTGTGCACTGTGCAGCTTATGATGGATACATTGTGGAGAGACAGTCGAAGATAGAGGAAGCCAGGGGAATGTGAGCTTAAGAGTCTGAAACCATATTGGATTGCGGTAGAGTGTGTTACATGTAGGTAAATTGTAAAGAGGGTTCTCCAGTGTATGATGTTATGGGAGTAGACAATTAGATTAGTTTTCAGGCAACCTTTTTTACACAGAAATAGTGAATGGAGATAGGAGTTTCATGGGATTCCCTTAGCAATCTATGTTTGAAGTTCTTGGAAGGTTTCTTAGAGGGAGAGGGTGGGTAAAAGATTTTAAAGGATCCTGTGCCCACTTGTTCTCTTGACTCAAGTCAACTGAGTTTGGGTGGAAAGTGGAAAAAAGTGTAGTCAAGAGCATTGGCAGTCACAGAGCAAGACAATAACATGTTTAAGTATAGAATGAGGAATGGGCAAATTGCATGTTCCAAAATGTGTTGAGGTTGTCAGATGATTAGGGTGAAGGGTAGAATTTTCACAGAAGGAGGGATTTATGCTTCAGAACCCCAACTACCAATGATGTAGGAGTGTTTGCCCATAGTGCTTAACCATGCCCTGTTCTTTCAAAATATCCATGATCCAATTAATTGTACCTTTAGAAGAGAGGAGTTCTTCAGTTTCCCTTGCCGCCCAATAGACTATCCTCAGTCCTTCCTAAACCCAAAAGATATCAGGTGGAGGGGAGTCCCTTTACCGTCGCATAGGCAGCCAGCCAGTCTTTTATCAATGTCAGCAATGATTAACCTTAAAGTAGTTCTTTTTTAGTGACTGTTGATTGAGTTTGTGTAGCCCTTCGTAAGTGTTTGCTCCCTAGTGAAATCTTTAGTCCTTCTTTGCTAATTTAAAACAATATGATTTTATAGGTTTTGTAAACAAAATTCATCATGTAGGCATAATATAATCATAGGGGTGACATTCCCCATGATCATAAATATTGTGAAGAAGTTGATGTAAGCTAAGATAGGTTACAACATTATGTCTGCAAGTAATGTTGTCTGGTAACCAATCGGTACAAATCATGTATGTGATGTAGGAGAAATGGGTAGAATTTAAAGCAGCAAAAATGTAAAGAGAAAACTGAACTGAACAGTGACAATCCTGGCCACTCTACAAAAGCAAGGTAGCACATCTTTGAAAGAGAGCTCACAGGTGTATCTTGGAAGGGTGCCAATAGAGGGCAACAAGAAGAATTACCTGAGGCGTGATCTGGATGACACTTCGCCACCTCAGTTCAGACCAAGCTAAATGCAAATCAGTCTTGACCCTGTGGCTTATGGGAACAGCCCAGACCGAACTGCTAAGCCAGGTCTTCCCTGAACCGAAAGCAAGCATCCTGGGACCGGTTTCTGGGTAACATCCTTCATCAGCCAGGCTAGCTTGAATTCAGTGGCAAAGTGAGCAAGGGATCCACGTCTGGGCATACCCTGCCAACATAGGGTGAACAAAGCAAACACAAGAAGATGATGGACGGAGCACTGAAACTTTTCAGACACTGCCCCAGTCACAGATCTGGGTTGAATCCAGTGACAGATGCCTGTTTAGTGCTAATTTACTTACACAAGGGGGCAGATTTACAAAAACTGGCGCATCCCTGCATATTAGCAGGGATGCGCCAGTTATTTTGCGTGGCACAGAAAACCCCTTGTGCCACCATATATGCGCCGCATTTACAATGCGGTACACCACGGCGCAAGGATAGACAGATGCGTGATGCATATGTCGGCGTAAGGGTGACGCAGTGCTGGAGTTGTTTGTAACACGCAACTCCAGCACTGCCCAGGTGTGTCCTATACCTAATATGCTGCATCACTCCTTACGCCTGCTTTAAGCAGGCATAAGGATTTGACGCAGCGGGGATGTAAAAGTGACTCAGTGAAATCTTATAGATTTCACTGCGTCACTTTTACGTGGCTTCCTTGCGATGGAACGCCCACCCTGCGTTACATTATACCTGACGAAGGTATAATGTAAAGCAGGGCTTTACAACATGATGCATTTAACTAGATGCGTCACATTGTAAATATGTCGCATAGTGGTGCATTGTTTATGCTGCCGCTGCGTCACAAAAGTGACGCAACGGCAGCGTAAAAGTGTCGCAAGGGGCTTGTAAATCTGCCCCTAAGTGCCTACAGTTGGGCAGCCCCATAACATATGTTTAATATCAGCTCCAGGGGCGAGGCAACAAGGACAATTTGAGCTACCAGTTGCATAGATTTTGCCCAACAATGCTGGAGTCAAATAGGCATGATGTACGATGTTGTGCTGGCTTTACTGAAATCTGGCCACAAATCTTGTGTGAGTGGGATAGCAATTTCTCTCATTCCTTCTGGGAGAAAGCACAGCCAACATCAGCTTCCCATTTTGTGAATGCAGTCCAGCCAAGGGGTCTATAGACTGAACAGGAATTGGTCTAATAAGCCAGGAAATCAACCTCTGTCCAGAACCTACGGTGTATAATGTTTGGAGTAAAGTGTGAGTGGATGGCTCAGTGTCAGTTATACCCCAAATGGAATTGAGTACTGGTGTGAGGAGTCTGGGGGTTAACAAGTAACCCAATGGGAGACCAAATTGTTCAAAAGGGAAAAAAGGCTCTATCTACCCAAATCAGCCACACAACTGATCCCTGAATTTTCCCACACCTCAGCATCACTACCCAAAATGCCTTCTCTGAAGTAATGAATGCTCTTTTGTACCATTTCAATTTTTATCCTTGGAGAATTCCTTGAGGAAATATGGATGCCCTGTTCATCTGTAAGGTGGAGGCAGTAACATAATGAGATCATAGTCCCCAGTTTTATGACCTGCAAATACTACATTTAGGTGCGCAAGTTTTGGAAGAGGATTGTCGGAGGGATGGGTGGAAACAGAAGCGAGGAGGCCGTAATAGGTTTATATTATTGGTTTTATTTTCTAGATAAACAGTCCTTCATATAACAGTGCGGCACATGCATATGTATATAACTGCTTGAGTTATCTTTGGAACGTTTTCTTAACGTTCTTCCTCTTCTCTTCTTCCTTCTTTAAGTATTCCCCTGCCGGTGGACGGGATCCCGGGAGGCTTGGAAGGATGGAACACAACAACAGAAGGAAGCGGTAAGTAGCTTTGAATAAACAAGGGGGGGGGTTATACTTCCACCACACCCAAGTGAGTCAGGGAAGTGACAAAACAAACAACAACAAAAAAACTATGATTGATGCGCCCTATTCATTGGGCTCTTGCTTTGTTTTGCCCGGGGTTTGATGGATTTTGGGCTGCGTAGTGTTTCCTCGAACGGTGTGGGGTTGTGCAGGGTAGTGAGGTGGGGAGGGGAGTGAGGCAGGAGGGCAATGAGATCACCAAGGTAATTCCGCATCCCCAATTGATGCTCACACTTTATTAGGCGGCCTTAACAATCCCTCAGTCCACCCTCCACCCCCAAACACCCCTTGACCCCGTGGGACGTACCGCCTTAAGCAGCAGCCCTCCAGGGTTGCGGCGGCTCCTGCGTGTCTCCCGGCATCCACCACTCCTCGCACCACAAGTCTGGGTCCTCTGGAGCGGTTGGGTCTTTTTCTGACATCCACGCTCTGGTCCCGTTGTTCTTCCGAGGGTCGCCTGCTTGTCCGGTAGCGTTACTGGAATCGCCGACACTGTAATCTTTCTTCACGTCTTCCTGACTCCCGATGACGACATCCCTTCTCTCTGTTCCTGGCTCCTTCTTGTTCCGGCTCCGGGCACCCGATTCTTCTTTCCAGGTCACGTGCTGGGTTTGGATTAGCCCACCCCGGAACCACGGTGACTCCGCCCTGGGAGGGGAAGGACAGTCTTTAATTAATGTTTGGTGTTGTGCAGGAGTTTTTTCTTCCCCCTTGAGACTCGGAAACCACAGTGAATAATCTTCTGGCCCCTCGGAGCTTCGAGGGGGAGACCTTTGCGGGACTTCCTCACATCCCCCTCCCCTAAGATGCTTGTTCACAAAAAAAGGATTTTGAGGGTATCGGGACAGATAGTTCACATTGGCTTGGTTTTTTCCTTTTCTATGGAGGATAGTAAAACGGAAGGGCTGCAATGTGAGGATTCACCGTAGAATTATAGGGTTATGTCCTTTGTTCCTTGATACCCATTCTAATGGGGCATGCTCTATAAAAAGAAGGAACCCCCTTCCTTCTAGGTAATAGCGGAGAGATTCAATGGCCCATTTAATCTCTAAAGCTTCCTTCTCGATGACTGCATAGTGTACTTCCCTGGGAAAGAGTTTCCGACTAATGTAAATAATTGGTCGCTCTTGATTATGGTCATCTCTTTGTGACAATACAGCTCCAAGACCCTTTTCAGAGGCATCTGTTTGTAACAGGAAGGTTTTGGTATAATCAGGACTTAAGAGAAATGGTGATACTGTGTTTTCAGTGTTGGAATGCCTGTTCTTCTTCTGGCATGGGATGCTGAAGTCATTTTGCTGTTTGTATGTTCTTTTTGAGGAGATCTCTAAGGGGTGAGGCTATTTTTGAAAAGTGTGGGATACATCGCCTATAATATCCTAACAGCCCTAGGAAGGCTCTGAGATCTTTTTCTGTCTTTGGGAAGGGAATTCGAGTGATGGCCGCAACTTTTTCCTCTTGTGGTCTAATGAAGCCTTCTCCCAAAAGGTATCCTAGATACCTTACAGTTCTAGCAGCCAAGCCACTTTTGGTGGGGTTAATAGTCAATCCACTACTTTCTAATGCCTGGATGACTTGCGTCAGGTATTGTACAGGGTCCTCCCAAGAGGAGCTATAGATGATAATATCATCTATATAGGCTGCGGCGAATTCTACATATGGCTGTAATATGATGTTCATAAGCCTTTGGAATGTTGCAGGTGCACCATGTAGGCCACAAGACAATACTCTGAACTGATAGAGGCCTTTGGGAGTAGAAAAAGCTGTCTTTTCTCTATCCTGTTCTCTTAATGGAACCTGCCAGTAGCCTTTACACAAATCTAGTGTACTAACATACTGAGCTTTCCCGAGTCTCTCTATCATTTCATCAACTCGGGAAGGGGGTAGGCATCGAATTGGGATACTTTATTCACTTCTCCGAAGTCTATAAAGAATCTAATAGACCCATTGGGTTTTGGCACGATGACTATTGGGTAACTCCACTCACTTTTGGACGGTTCAATGACCCCTAATGCCAACATCTGTTGAATCTCTTGGTCTATCGCTTCCTTTCTGGCTTCAGGGATTCGGTATGGTACTATGGTCGCAACCTCACTTTCCTTCCAGGTAGGGTATGAATTTCATGCTCTATGATAGTTGTTCTACCTGGGACTAAAGAAAAGACATTTCTTAACGGTTGTAGAGCGTGTGTCAAGTCGTTTTTTAAGGAGTCAGACAGTACTGGGTCGATACTTTGTTCTGCTAAAGCTAAAGAGGGTGTTCCTATTAAGACCGGAAGGGGTCCCTCCCATTTTTTTAACCTGTTTATGTGATATATTTGTGTGTTCTTTTTGTGGGGGTCCAGCTCTATCTTGTAGGTTACCAGGGTTACCTTTTCTATGACTGTATAGGGTCCTTGCCACTGACCTAACAACTTTTGATCTGAGGTGGGCATCATAATAAGGGCCCTGTCTCCCACCTTCAAGGTATGTTCTCTAGCTTTCTTATCAAATTGCTTTTTCTGGTTGGTTTGGACTTTCTCCATGTTGTTTTTAACGATCTCTCTCACCTGGTTAAGGTGTGTTTTTAAACTAGAGACGTATTCTAAAAGTGGTTTGACTCATCCTTCTCCTCGTCCCATTCCTCTCTGGCCATGTCTAAGAGAGTCCTGGGTTGCCTCCCGTATAATAGCTTGAAAGGAGAATAACCTGTACTTTCTTGTTGCCCGCATTGGATGGCAAACAGGGCTAGGGGAAGCATATCCTCCCACTTTCTTGCCTCCAAATGCAACAGTTTCTTTAGAGTAGTTTTAAGAGTGGAGTTATATCGTTCCACTAGCCCATCTGTTTGGGTGTGGTATGCTGCTGTGCGAATTTGTTTGATCTTTAGTTGATTGCATACCTGTCGCATTAATCTTGAGGTAAAGGGGGTACCTTGGTCAGTAATAATCTCTCTTGGAAAACCTACCCTTGAGAATATGTTAAGCATGGCTTTAGCTATTTGGGTCGTGTTTGGGTGCCTGAGAGCTACGGCCTCTAGGAACCTCATCGCATAGTCTACAAGAACCAATACGTACCGGTACCCACTACGGGAAGGAAGAAGAGGCCCAATGAGGTCCATACCCACCCGTGAAAAGGGTTCCTCTATCACCGGCAGAGGTCTCAAAGGAGCTTTGGGTGGTACATATCGACTATGCTTTTGACAGACCGCACACTCCTTACAATAGCGACGGACCTGTTGGAAAATCCCTGGCCAATAGAATCTATCTAAGATAGCATTCTCTGTTTTGTCTGTCCCGAAATGTCCCCCCAGAAGGTGGCTGTGTGCTAAAAACAGAACTTTCTCTCGAAAAGGCTGAGGCACTAATAACTGGGTTGGCATCGCTTTTCCTCCCTTCCTATACAACAGGCCATGATGTGTGAAAAACTGGGGACCTACTTGGTTTGGATCCTCCTGATCGGTGGCTTGTCGCCAAGCCTCTGGAAGGGTTGGATCTTCCCCTTGAGCGTAATGAAAATTACGATCGTTGTCCCAGAGATCTTGGCCCGTGGAGGTGAGGATTGCTGGATACCCACTTTTCTTTTCTCTTTTCCTTTGTCTTTGGCTTTTCCGGTCTTTGCCTCTATTGAAGTCTGGATCGGGGTCTTGGGCGAAGGGTGCTGTTTCTCTCCATTCACGTCCTTCCTTCCATGTCTCTTGGAGGAGGCTGTCAATATGGGGGTAATAGTTGCCCAGAACCAAGGATTCAGGCAACCTAGGGATCAGACCCACTTTCAGGGGAACTGGGGGATTAGTTGTTTGATGCTGGACATTTATATTAGCTGTAGGATATTTCTTGCAGTCTCCATGGACGCATTGGATTGTAACTACCCCTGTTGTTTGGGGAACCCCCCTGGAATGACTTGTGGCCGCATACCGCTCTGCAGACATCCCGTATCCACCAAGGCATTTTGTTGTTCGCCATTGACCAACACCTCTCGATGGAAGGAGAGGTCCTTTCCTGTGGAGTGGCAGTACATGGTTCGGGCATACTCCACCTCCATGGGTTCTTCTTTCTGTGGACATGCCCGGGCGATATGACCAAAGGCACCACAGTGAAAACACTGTGGTCCCATAGGGGGGAGGACCGTGGGGGTATAGTCACCGATCCTGTGTTCAGAGTCACTGGTTCGGGTTTTTCAGTGGTTTGCAGGGGTCTTGACTGGTCTGGTTGGTCTTGTGGTGGTCCCACCAGACTGTTTCCACGGAGTATCGTCTCGCCCTCTCTGTAGTTCTTGCGCCCGGAAGTAAGCCGTTGCTGATTCCACCGCTCTATCCATTGTAAGGTTGGATTGTTGCCTGACCATCTCTGTATCGAAGGGTGTAGAGATGTCAAAAACTGTTCCAGGCAAATTTTCTCTATGATTTCTTCTTTGGATGTTTTTGCTGGTTTAAGCCATCTTTCTACCACGTCCTCCATCCTAAAATACAGGGCTCTTGGGTTTTCTTTTTGCCCTTCCCTCATTTGACGTAACTTAATTTGATATGTCTCCTCATCTATACCCATACGTTCCAGGAAACTCTGTTTTACGTCTGGATAGGGGACGGTACCGGACGGGTTGGCCGCCTGGTATGCAGCTTGTAGGTCTCCTGTCAGGAGAGGACCTAAATATTGCCCCCACTTCTCTTTTGGCCACATAGCAGCCCTAGCCCTTCTCTAAAAATTTGAGGAAAAAAAAAATCAGGATCTTCTCCGGGGGCATACCTTGGGTCCCACATCCTTTAATAGGTAATTTTATTTAGCGGGCCCTTGGCAGTGTTAAAAACAAGGCAATGTATATATTTTAGAGTTATATATGGTCTCCCACATCCTGTGTGGTCACATGTTTCAGCCAGGCCTTGGTAATGAGCTGGCTTTCTGCAGGACCTATAAGGGTGTGAAGTGCTCGTGCAGTGACTTAAAAAGGGGGGGTCAAGAATTGAGTGTAAGTGACCCACTGTGTGTTGCACTCGCTAAGCTGCAATATGGGTAAGAGGGGGCTTCCCTCTGTGCTTTGTACTCTTGAGATTATCAGAGCAAAGCTTCATGAGTATCCGGCATTGGGGTCGGCTTAGAATTGCCTTTTGGGTGAAGCTCGGTCCCAGCGTCAGCACTTACTTGGTATGCATCGGATCTCCGTGGTCCTGAAATGATCAACCACATAGTGCTGGCCCCTGAACATTTCTAATCTAATTTAGTCCACCTCTGCAAGTTCCTGTAACTACATTTTATAACAGCTTCTTGGCTTCTCACAATGACGTTCATGAAATGTATGAATTAGGGAAGTCCATCCCACAGATCTTTTATTCATATTTCCTTCCAACCATTTCCAGCTCAGTCTTATAAGCATAAACAATATTCTCAGAATGGACAGCCCTCTGGAGTAACCAGTTTAGTCTAGTATAAGAAATACCATAAAAGAACCTGTAGAGCTGACTAAAGATGGCAGCTTACCAAAAACCATAATCTGCGGGCCTATCTATCCCACTTCTTCATGCGTTACATAGCTAAGTGCTGCATCCCACGAATTGATAACAGTACCTCAGTGATAAAAGATCATTTACCCCAGTACAATGGGATTCACTATGTTTGCTATAATAAATGAGGATTTAGACATGTTATGCATGTTTCAGAAGAATATATTGCTAGTTTGCCTCCATATTCCTAAACAGGCCGTTGTCTTCGTACTGAAACACATGAAGCATGCTTTAGCTTAGGTAAGAAGGTTCGCATGAGAACGTTCCCCATGTAACAGTTGTTTGCAACATTGTTATACTAATATGCCAGCGTGAACGTTTACCATGAGAATCAAAGGAAGAGACACTAGAAGCACGACAACACCATGGATGGGAAAATCTCATTGGATAAGAAGGATCAATGCCTAATAATGTTTGTTACAATATTTCTCAGTTTATACTAATGAGTGTTCCTAGCTAGTAGCGACAACAGATGATCAGACAAGGAGCTGAATGCGATACTGCTAAATCTACAGACCTTGCCCTGTGACTCTTCTCCTGGAGAGTTGTATTTTCTATGTTACAGACAGCTACTGCTGAAGGTGACTTATTTCTTTACCTATATTTTTCTTTAGATCGATGCTACTGCAGAGATCGTTCCATTATTTACGGTTGATACTGCAACTGTGTGGAACTCAGCTAAGTTTCCAGAACAACCATTCATGGGAAGTTCTATCTCATTCTGACTTTGTTCTTTTCCTAAAATAACTCTTTATGGGTTCTATATAAGTTAGGATAGGTCTCTTAGTTTAGTATTTTTTTCTTTATGGAACACTGCAATTGGTTCTATGATTTGACTAATCAATTTCCTTATCGATTTCTACAACCAATTAATCTGAATAAAGATGACAAAACAACACTAACTTTAAAGATAAAGAAAGATGTTGGAACCTTTCCAAATCTCTCTTTATTGTCTGAAAAACTTAAATCTAATTGTCAATGCTATATGCCTAAGCTCATATTTTATTTTAGCCCCATTTAACCACAGTGGCAAAGGTCTATGGGCCTTGTTAAAAAGCTATCACGATTTACCAAGGACGAAATCTGTAGGTTGAAACCATACTTAGCTAAATCCCCGGACTTTTCCACTATATCAACCTGAGCAAGGTATCATCCATATCCTAAACAAAATGAAAATAGAGTTTGCAAACCAGTTTAAACTTCAACTGTCCTATGGAGTACAGTACAGATTATTAAAATGAATGTGATGATGAGTTTTAATTATATTTCTGACATGCTCCTCTTAAAAATCCCTCAGGTTCTGTTGCGTGTGATTGTCTGGCTTATCCGGGAATTTGTGTGTGGAAACCCGTGTCTCCACCTTAAAACTTCTAAATTGCAAGCCAAAACCATTGCAGGAGTACTGTACCTCCTCAAGCAGAGATTTATTGGTTGGCCTCCCACCTGGCATATACCTTGCAGATCTTGAAGCCTAATTACGAAACATCCACATTGGTTTTTGTGGAACAGCATATCTAAAGACAAAGGGATAAACAATAGAGATCAACAAGGATTGGTCAAATACGAAAAATTGCATAATCAAGTTATAGGAGGGGAGATAGGGAATATAGTCACTTGTAAGTAATGGAGTAGGCAAACTTCAATGTATGTCATAATGATCTCTGACAAGCAGGAAATAGCGACACACTTGAGGAGAGGGAGGTAAACTTTCAAAGTGAGAGGAATCAGTTTGATGGTAGACGTTTTACTTAAAGATCTGCTTACAGTGAAATTTGTTCTGAATTCACCGTATATGACTGCTGAAAAGTCATCCTGTGTCTTGGGGATCCCCCAACTGTTTGCCGAATGGTACTGGTGGTAACTGACTCTGACTGACCCTGTGCTCTGCCTAACCAGGCCCAGGGCCAGGGCAATGCTGAAAGAGACACATTAGAATACAGTTAAAACACCTACATACACTAGGGTACACAATGGAATGGTGGGGTACCCCTGTGATTGGCATGACCCACCCTATAAACCCCTAGTATGTAATAGGGAAAGGGGATTGAAACTACCTAGAAGTCCCCAGTACCCTAGGGCAGGGCGGAGGCCAGCAGCTCTTTTTGCACTTGCATGTGTACACTGCTGAAGCCTGAGGTCAGTTTAAAAGCAGCCCTGGGTGCCAGGACCGCTTTTAAAAAGTAAATTGTGCCCAAACTCGACTTTGGGGTTTGGGGCACTTAACTTAAAAATGGATAACCTACAATGTGTTGGCATATTAGGAACCCCCAGGGTCTCTCCAAAGTGTCCTAGGGGCGAGGGGTCAGATATTTATAAGGTGCACCCTTATAAAATGCGTTTTATATGCCCTCGGTTAAGTGAAATTTCACATTTCACTCCCCACATTGTGATAAAGTGCTACCCAAATTCGACTTTGAGGCTTGGAGCACTGTGGAGGGAGGATCTGCAATATTTATACAGATTCAGAACCCCTAAAGTCTCCCATAGGTGTCCCATGGGGTGGGGGTCCTGTAGATATAAGCAAATTACTTATAAAATATGTTTTTGTAAGTCCTGGTGCTGGAAAAGTTATCCAAGTCAGTTTTCCCATTGCAACCCCCTGCTACATAGGTTAACATGGTAGGAAGTTATTGATTACTAACTCTTGATAGGAGAGGGCTAGAAGTACCATTCAAAGACTTCCCTGAATGGTGTTAATACATTTAACAATATGATATTGTTGATTTTCTCCTAAAGTGTACATACAAGAAGTTATAAGACTTTCTTGTTTGCAAATCCAGATTCAGCCTTCCATTGGTCTATCCTGATTGGTCAGAGTTAAGTGGATTAGCCAGGCCGCCTTGAGGAGGTGATAAAGAGCCCCTGGCATCAACCAGCTCTGCTGGAAGGGCAGTGTGCTGTTCCATAAGAATGCCAGGCCAGGGGGAGGAGTCGTAAACTATGTCCTTCAAAGAGGAGAGCAGAGAATAGTGTCATTTACAACTCTGAACTTTCCACCTTAGACAGATGTTAGGATTAAGGAAGGTATGAGCAGATGCAGGGGGAAGAGTCTAGGTATATTAACCATCCCTGGGGTATGTTTAGCCAGCTCTTACCTCCTTGCTGGAAAATCAGCCAGTATGGTTTTGGAAGATGTGGTGCACTCTGGGACAAAATAATGCCACACTCTACAGGGTGTGGTCATATCTTTGAGGAGATACCCTGCTCCCATTGGTCAGGAGTGACCTCCTGCCTGACCCAGAGAACTGGGAATAAGTATTTGAGAGGGGCAGAGCCCTCCAGATCTGCTGCTTGAAACTTACTGAAGCAAGAAGTGCCCTGTTGAGAAGTTTTGCTGTGCAAAGATGTCTAAGGCCTGACCTCTGAAGACTTCACAATCTGAAACTACAGCCCTGTGGATTATTTTGCTGTAAAAGAACTAAAGAGGGGACTCCCTGAAAGCTACAGGTTAAAAGAGCTAATCTGGAACATCACCACCTAAATCCACACCTTGGAGGACCACCAGTGGATTTGTAAGGGTTTTGTACCAGTGGATTGTGGGAACGGAAGTCCTCAACTTTCATGGAGCATCTTAGAGCTTCCAGACCCTTGGAGTGAGTTTGAGACACTTTGGGACCCCTTGAGGAACTTCAGGAAGAAGTTCAAGAGGTTTGGAGAACTTTGGAGCAACTCCGTAGAGGGACCGACTCAACATGGCCAGCCAGGCTGCATGCCTTCAACCGCGAGCCCGCCAAGCCATCCTAGTTCGTCCAGCTGAAAGCTCCATCGGTCCAACTTCCAGAGTTTAACCGGTACTAGAAGAAATCTGAAGTGAGCGAACCCTCATCGGATCCGGTTACATGAAGAGCATTGAGAGACCTCGTGAGAAAAAGCTCCAGGAATGTTTCTAAGTCCGCTCGTAGAAAAGGTGACTGGGAACAACCACGAACGCCAAGCCGTCTACCTTCCATCGCATGTCGGCCTGGATTCCTGGGTTGCCCCGCTGAAGCGCTACAGAAAAAGTTTCTAAATCCGCTCCAGGGAAGTTGACCGGGAGTTCGTCAAAAGGCAATCCGGTGAAACCTCACCGAATCCGGACTGGCTTGGAGCTTCGAGGTACCTCGGGGAGAAAAGCTCCATAAAAGTTTCTAACTGTGAAGGTAGAAACTGAGACCGGGACCTGCCGCGAGCTGTAGCCGCCCAGTGATCCATCGCGGTTGGCTTGAAACTTTGACTTTGACCTGGTCTATCGCAAGCAGGTATCCCAATATGGTGGTATAATCTTTTAAGTGCTATATTTTGCTAAATCTTTGAAAATTCATATCTCCGGTTCCCTACTTTGGAT
Organism: Lissotriton helveticus; assembly: GCF_964261635.1. Classification (NCBI taxonomy): domain Eukaryota; kingdom Metazoa; phylum Chordata; class Amphibia; order Caudata; family Salamandridae; genus Lissotriton; species Lissotriton helveticus. Next base: position 922,597,353 of record NC_136067.1, on the reverse strand, counting down.
CTTTGCTGTTTTGGTGTCATTTTGAAAGATAAAAATATTTCCTATTTTTATAAATTGGTATCGTATTTTTTTATCATGTGTTGTGTCTTAATTATTTACTGAATTGGTGTTTTTAAATGCTTTACATACCTGTCTTTGAAGTTAAGCTTGCCTGTTTGCAGCCAAGCTACCAAGGGTTGAGCATCGGAATAATTTTCTAAGACCTATGCTGAGTCCTACTATGTGTTAGTGGCCTTATTGCCAGTGGCAGACCTACATTTGCCCCTACCAATAACCCACTTTCCAACAATGACACAAGCCGAATCCTCTCTCTTTAGACTGAAACAGGGGCCCTATGAGAGGGGGCAAAAAGTGGGACGATTGCTGGTGGCACAGTTGAAACAGGTGCAATCTCATAACACTATACCAGCCATCCAAAATGCACATGATATGCTACTAACTAACCCCAATGACATCCTTCAGGAATTCACCACTTTCTGTGAACAATTCCATTCCCCAACTATACATGACACCTCACACGAGGAGCATGAATTCATGAGAAGGCTCACACTACCAACCCTCACTAGTAAACAGGAAACATCACTTGGTGATGACATAGCTGATGATGAAATATATCAGGCAATAGATTGCATGGCAATAATGAAGGCACAGGGAGACAATGGTCTTCTGATGGAACTTTCTAAAATATTAAAACCTCTGTTGGTTTCTCTGCTGGGCAAATTGTGTAAGGAAATCTGAAGCAACACTGCACCCCTAACGTAATTCAACAGTGTGCAAATATTTCTAATGCCCAAATCAGGCAGGATCCCCTACAGAATGTGAATCATCACCAGATCACACTTATAAACATAGACGTGAAGATCCTGGCCACCAGTCTTAAGGCTTGCATCCCACCTCTAATCCATCATTCTCAAGTTGGGTTTGGGCCAGGCCGCTCATCAGTGAACCACTTGAGAACTCTTCCCCATCTCCTCTGGCAGGTAGGACAAAACAAGAATGACAATAGACTTATTTCCTTCGATGCAGAGAAGGCATTCGATCATGTCGAAAGCGTTCTATTATGCAGATGACATTCGAGTGGTCCTCTACAACCCCCTGGAGTCAGTCCCAACCTTGATGCAAGTGGTTGAGACATTTTCTAGTTTCTCAGGGTACAGAATCAACTTGTCTAAATGCGAGGCTATGCCAATGACACGACAACCATGACAGCATCCTTAGGGACTGCCACGTTCAGCTGGTGACACGCCTGTCTTAAATTCCTTGGCGTCTATCTGAAAAGTGAGAGAAATTGATTAAAAATGTGATATTTGACTTATAAACCATATTAGAATTTCACCTTCAGAATGCGTTTAAAAGCCTCTGCATAAATGTTTTCATTTATAAATGGCGCACAGAAAAATGTGCCCACATTTAAATGCGAAGAGAATTCTTTTGATGTATAACTAATAGACGCAATATTTATTAATAATTAAATAATGTAGGGAAAATGTACTTTAGTGTGCAGAATATGAAAGTAGGGGTAGAAATGTTTGTACCAGGCTATCATTCTTAAACATGCATATTTAGCTTAGGCCTCATGAAATGCTCTACTCTTTTTCACAGTTTAATAGACATTCATTTAGAACATTTGCCTGGCACTAGCATCTTGCCTAGGAATTTGCTAACTTCTATCATGTGATTTACTTTGCTTCCTCATCCCATAATAGATCATTTACCTTAGTACAATGAGATTCATTGTGCTTGCTATAATAAATGATGATTTAGCATTTTATTCATGTTTCAGAAGAATATATTGCTAGTTTGCCTCCATATTCCTAAACAGGCCTTTGTCTTCGTACTGAAACACATGAAGCATCTTTTAGCTTAGGTAAGAAGGTTCCCATGAGAACGTTCCCCATGTAACTGTTGTTTGCAACATTGTTATACTAATATGCCAGCGTGAACGTTTACCATGAGAATCAAAGGAAGAGGCACTAGAAGCTTGACGACACCATGGATGGCAACATCTCTTTGGATAAACGTAAATGTAAATGTAGGTGTACTTATATAGCGCCAACCTGTCACCCAAAGGGCATCCTGGCGTTTGCTTAGGGAACCCGTCCTGGTATTCCCCTGTGAGAAACCCCGGCAGGGTGTCCACAAGGTGAAAGCCAGGCATCCCGCCGCGAGGGGCCGTAGTGGAGATTAAGCAAGCTATTGCCCAGAGTTGCAGAGTGTGACCCCGTGATTCGAGTAGGCACCGGAGCGAGAATTGTCGAGTCCGTGGAATTTTGAGCCCGAGACCCGCCGAGGCGGGGAATCGAACCCTGGTCCGCGGTCGATCTCAGCTTCCGGGTCTGCCGCCTCTAACCACTGAGCCACGCTTCTCCTAAGATAAGAAGGATCAACGCCTAATAATGTTTGTTACAATATTTCTCAGTTTATACTAATGAGTGTTCCTAGCTAATAGCGACAGCAGATGACCAGACAAGGAGCTGAATGCGATACTGCTAGATATACAGACCTTGCCCTGTGTCTCTTCTCCTGGAGAGTTGTATTTCCTTTGTTACAGACAGCTACCGCTAAAGGTGACATTTCTTTACCTGTATTTTTCTTCAGATCTATGCTACTGTAGAGATCATTCCATTATTTATGGTTGATACTGCAACTGTGTGGAATTCTGCCAAGTTTCCAGAATGACCCTTCATGGGAAGTTCTATCCCATTCTGACTTTGCTCTTTTCCGAAAAGAACTCTTTATGGGCTCTATGTAAGATAGGATAGGTCCCCTACTTAGTTTAGTGACATTTTTCTTTATGGAACACTGCGTTTTGATTTCATGATATGACTAATCAATTTCTTTATCAATTCCTACAACCAATTAATCTGAATAAAGATGACAATACAACATTAACTTTAAAGATAAAAGAAAGGTGTTGGAACCTTTTCAAATCTCTCTTTATTGTCTGAAAAACTCAAATCTAATTGTCAATGCTATATGCCTAAACTCATGTTTTAAAAAGACATCAGTATTTATCAAGGACGAAATCTGTAGGTTGAAACCATACTTAGCTAGATCCCCGGACTTTCCCGCAGTAGCAACCTGAGCAGGGTATCATCCCAATCCTAAATAAAGTGAAAATAGAGTTTGCAAACCGGTTAAAACTGCAGCTGTCCCCATGGAGTACAGTATGGATTATTAAAATGAATGAGATGATGAGATTTAATTATATTTCTGGCATGCTCCCCTTACAAATCTCTCAGGCTCTGTTGCGAGCGATCATCTGGCTTATCCGGGACTTTGTGTGTGGAAACCCATGGCCCGCCTCAAAACTTCTAAATGCAAGCCAAAACCATTGCAGCAGTACTGTACCTCCTCAAGCAGAGTTTTATTGGTTGGCCTCCTAGCTGGCTTATAGCTTGCAGATGATGAAGCCTAATAATGAAACACCCACATTGGTCTTTGTGGAATGGCATACCTGAAGACAAAAGGAATTCTCACACCTCTTTACATGGTACACATGCAATCAGCTTTTCATGGTAATCCAATCGTCAACGCCACTCAATACGTTTGGCGCCGGGCCCATAAACTTATCCGATCCCAGGACACAGCTTCTTCACATGTGCTGGTGGAAAGAAATCACATTATTTTGATAGTGGGAGAACAAATTAACTGGGGGGGTGTTTTGCTGTAGGACTTCGTGTCCTAGGACTCAGTGGAACTTTGGAGGTGGCCCCTGTCATCCTGCACATCTGCTGCCTGTTGCCAATTTCATAGCGCTATAAAGCGCATAGTCAGGATCACGTGGGCTGTGCCCAGGCAAAGCCCAGGCCAAGGTAGGGCCTTTCTAGTTCCTATCATCAACTGGAAGAGACTTTGCTGGGCCACACCACCCTTGGTTCTGGCTTGGACAGTGGCAGGTACCTTATTTTTGCCAAGGGAGACTCCCCCTGAACATCCTGTCCAACCTAAACCCAAGAGTACCTCCTTGCGGAGCAGAGTTTTTCTCTCAGGCGGCGGGTGCTCGTAAGAAAAAATTGCACGCTAGACCTCCCCCCATGAAATTTCCCAAAGCAGTCGGTCGCGAGAGCTCATGACCGCTCGAGTTGAGAAATCTGCAGCTCGCATTGAGGAAACTGCTGCTCGAGTAGAATATCTACTTGAATGGCAGAATTAAGCTGCACCTTCTTGCGCAGCACGTAGTGCCGTTCGCGCTGATTTTACAGCGCAGAACAAACTCCAGGTGCTAAAAATCAGTACGAGCAGCGTGACTTGCCAAACTCCGTGGCCGCGAAACTCAAAGGAGCGCAGTGGAGTTTTTGCATTACTTTGTGGAGTTTCGCAAAGCAGAACTCTGCCCATGCCTAGTTTCTAATCATTTTAACCAACTCTCCACCCTGTCTGAGGTGGACTGACTCTCTTATTTAGGACACTGTACCTGTGTGTCACCATTTGTTTTGCCCCCTGCTTTCCCACAGAGGGTAGTGGAGTTTCCTTTAGTGCCCTTGGGTGATGATTCTGCTCTCGTGCCCTTGACCAGGCTCACAGGGGTGAGAATGGCTCTCAATCGCGGGGTAGCAGCTCGGTTAATGAGCCATCGTACTTTGCAGCATGACATGTCAGTCCTCGAGGAAAAGCCCCACCATTTGCAGGAATGGCTGTCCACTGCATTCTCTGTGGCAAAGGTGGAGAACTTACACCACTGAAAATCCACCACGCTGCCATTTTATAATACATGGCTATCCGATATGCATGAAATGGCCTCCAATGAAAACATTATATACAGACTCAACGACAAAATGCTAAATTTCAAAGAGGTCTTGGGCTCTTTCTTACAACTGAGACGTGGCCCGAGCACTGGGATATGAGGGTCTGACAACACCTACCTATTTTATTTTTTTGACAATAGCATAAGTGGATCAATGGTCCCATTCACAACCCTAATCATGATGCACACCCCTGAAAAGGTGGAATAGTCCTGACACTGAGTACCCCAGCCCACTATAACACACACACTCACACGTTCCAGTGAATAATTGGACACGTCCGCATCTCTTCAAGCACACATGGCATTATTTATTATTATTATTTTGGAGTTTTATAAAGCGCATGGCATTACGCACACCGGCGTGTCCCCGCGCTAGGAGAGAGAGTGAAGAGACACAACGGGGAGGCTATATCAGAGCTGAGCGAAAAAGATGTGTTTTTAGAGCTCTGCGGAATTGTACCTTGGAGGGTTCAAGACGTAGCTCCCTCGGAAGCGTGTTCCAGCTCTTCGCCGCCAGTAGCCTGAAGGATCTGCCACCCATTCGGGTTTTATGAATTTTGGGGACAGCGAGTAACCCGGTGTCGGAGGATCTAAGCCTGCGTCCAGGGCTATAGGGAGTGATGAGGGATAGTAGGGGATTAGGTGCTTTGCCATTGATGATACGGTGACAGACGCATAGTGCTTTAAAAGTTATCCTCTCCCTTACCGGAAGCCAATGGAGGGTTTTTAGAGCAGCTCTAGAAGCAGTTCTTCTTGGGAGCCTTAGCACCAGCCGGGCTGTGGCATTTTGTAGTACCTGGAGGCGGTTGAGGCTTTTTGCTGTAATTCCCAGATAGAGGAGATTGGAATAATCCAATCTTGATGTAACCAAGGCGTGCACAAGAGTCTGTCTGGCACCGACCGGGAGTAGATCCAGGATCTTTCGTAGACTCTTGAGTATACCAAAGCACATCCCGGTTACCCGGTCTACCTGGGGAGCAAATGTAAGGGCCGAGTCAAACATAACCCCAAGATTTTTTGCCTGTTGACAGGGCACTGGGGTAGAGCCCAGGCAGGCCGGCCACCATGCCGATGACCACACACTCGGACCACCCCCTACCACGAGCACCTCAGTTTTGGACCCATTCAGCCTCAGGCAGTTGTCAGACATCCAGGATGCAAGCTCCTGCATGCAGGCACTGAAGCTGACCTCCGCAACGTCCGGTGCCCGTGACAGTGAGATGGTCAGTTGTGTGTCATCGGCGTATGACACTAGCTGGATTCCATAGCCTTCAACAATGGTGGCCACCGGGGAGACATACAGGTTAAACAGGGTGGGACTCAGGGCCGAGCCCTGAGGCACCCCCTGATCAAGATTAAACATCCGGGAGTAGTGTTCTCCCTGCCTAACCTGAAAGCCCCGGTCAGTGAGGAAAGATTGAATCCATCTCAGTGCTGACCCCGTGATACCACCTTTGTTTACCACATTGCCAGCCCTGGACTTAGCATGGTGTTTTAGGATTTTAAGGCAGTGAAGTGATGGCGAGTGTTTGCATACTGAAAAGCAGGGATATCATTCCCCAATTCCACAATCCCCCCTACCCCTCCCTCTTCTAACCATCCTCATTTGTCTTCTCTCTACCCATCCAATTGCTTTGTATAACACCCCCCTCTCACAGGTGAAAGCTCTTTCAATATCAGTTGTACTGTCATATAAGTGAGACAGATGATGTTCACAAGTATATTTGCATACAATATATGTTTGTCTTTATATAAACCCAATAAAGAATTGAAATATAAAGATGAAAAGTCAAGCAATTAAATTGTATTGAGGAAGGGTTTGTGTGACTATCAGTTTTTTTTGCCCCTGGGTAAGACATCAAGTACATTTGACTCTGCATTAACTATGATTGTCATTCTATAAACACCAAAGGAGAAAAAAACATAACATCATATCTCCTGTTCCAGATCTCCCTCCACACAGAAAAGTCCCTAATTCCGTTCTCATCTGACCACACGGAAATTCAAAAAGTTTAACTGCAGAGTCAGTGCTGCCAGAAGGTGGCGATTTTGAGGGCACCGCTTCCAAGGAACATTGGGGCTCTATTAGGATGGCAGACGGATTAATTGGCAATTATTCCCTGTTCTAGCGCCACGTACACCACTCTCTACCTCAGACCCAGCCTGCTGTGAGCCGCCACGCCTCGCCGGACCCGCTCCGCGGGTCCCGCTTCGCGGTTCTCAGCGGCTGCAAACTTTAAGGGGCATCACCTGTTGACCAGTAGACCCGTAGGGCTGCGAGGGTAGAGCGGAGGACTCCACGGACCAGGAGTCCCCGCGTGCCCGATTCCAGCTGGGCTCCTCTCCCTGCCGGCCCCGCCCCCACCACCGCAAGTCTTAAGTGGCTGTCAAGTGTACCTTCGGCGGATTCCCTGTTCTAGCGCCACGTACACCACTCTCTACCTCAGACCCAGCCTGCTGTGAGCCGCCACGCCTCGCCGGACCCGCTCCGCGGGTCCCGCTTTGCGGTTTTCAGCGGCTGCAAACTTTAAGGGGCATCACCTGTTGACCAGCAGACCGGCAGGGCTGCGAGGGTAGAGCGGAGGACTCCACGGACCAGGAGTCCCCGCGCGCCCGATTCCAGCTGGGCTCCTCTCCCTGCCGGCCCCACCCATTCGGTGTACTTTGCAAACTTACAAAGAGAAGGTAATAGCCCCGCTGCGCGGGAGCGCGCGGGAGGGCGCCGGGAGAAGCCCGGGACAAGGGCGGGACCGTCTGTGGCCGTCCGGGGCCGTAGGAGGCCGGGCTGGGCCCATTCCCATAATCCCAGTCTCCAATACGAACAAAGTAATGCCCTCGCCATCACCACGTGAAACTCCAATAAGGGAGGGGGCCTCTTGTACAGGGACTTTGGACAAGTATTTCAAATCTGCTAAGGGAGATACGGGCAAAGAAAGCTCACTAGAGAAACGTAGGGCGGAGCGTAGGCGCTCCATAGAATCCATGAAAAACAGATCCCTGACTGAGATTATCCCCTACACTATCTCCCAAGAGGAAGGTACGCCCCCTAACAGCTCAAATCCCCTGACCCTTGAGGACTTTCCCCTTCTACTTAGGGAAATTCCCTCCACCCCAGGGAGGGTGCCCGGAAAGTATGCAGACTCAATTCACCCAATATTATCCGTTACCCCGGTTAACCTGGTAACCCAAACTCCTCCTATGCAAATAGCTAAGATGAGTAAGCCAAAACCAAATGTTGTGGTGGAGGTGCATAGGCCTCCGCCTAGTAAACGCACTAGGAAGTCAATAGGGGGATGGGGGAAATCTAAACTATCTCATCTTGATTTTGGCAAGAAACACACTAACCCACTCCTACCGGGGAAGGTTAATGAGATCGTGCCCACTATTCCACCTCCTAAGGCTCAAAGCCCCACCATAGCTGTTACTAATAAGGATCCAGAGGCTAACACATTGAACAAAACCCCCCCACTTACATCTATAGGGAGCATCGAATTTTTATTCCACTCCCTCCTGCAGCCCATTAGCGATAGTTTGAAAAAAGTTGAGATTAGGCTTACTTTATTAGAAACATCTCTTACTACCCTGAACACCTTAGTCAGTAAGCAAACTAAGCTAGTGGGAACTCATCTTTCCGTAGGGGACCCTCCAAAAGTAGGAGCTCCAACATTTGTCAACAAAGCCCCCCCCCAGAGTGCGCCATCTGCCCCCCCTTTTCAGCCACTTATGGCTATTCCATTCCAGGCACAGTATAACAACCAAACTAATGGACCCCCACAACCAATAGACCATGTCCCTCATAGATCCCAGGCAGAGACCAATGAAAGATGCCAAGAAGACGGTAAAGCCCCCCCACACTCTCCGGTCCGGCCAGCCCCAAGACCACGGAGGCCAGATCTACCGCCAGAAGCCAATAGCCTAACGGTGGTCTTAGCAGGTGCCCCCCATCTAAGATCAGGGGAAAATGAAGATTATCAATCCCTTAAGAAAAAGGTCATCAAATGGCTCAACTGGAACCGGCCTCTACCATCTCATTTTAACAATGAGATTATTATGGTTAGAAGGGTCCCTTGGTTAGGGAAGACCAGAAAAACCATAATAGGGGACTGTATTCTGGTAACTTTTAAAGATCCGGGCACTGTTCTGCACATCTGTGGAGGAGTAAATAGATCACTGGATTCCACTATTCAGACCCTCCCAGTATCCTTCTTCTTCCCCCCCATTCGCATGCACAAGGCTCCATCGCATGATGAATGGACAAGGGTGGAACGTAGACGCAGACATAAGGATTATGCACAACGCCCGCATTCCCAACTCCCGGATACACCCTATTTTCATTTTAATCGTTTTAATTGTTTGAACGGCTTGGACGGGGTCGACTGACTCGCTGTACACAAGCCAGTGACCCGGGATAACAGCTCTTGCGGACTTTCTGAACCTCCCACCGTGGCTACTGGCATAACCTCTGGCCTATCGGATGATCCAGTGGCTCTCGATAACGGCATCAGTGGACCTTCCCACCTATCCACTGATAATGTAGATACAGCTGAGGGAACAGACAGGGACCTTTTGCCTGTGGACAACGGTTCGCTTAGACTCTCTGAGCCATTTGCCCCCACTGCTGCCCTTGCCTCAGGCCTTCTGACGGAAGTGGTGCCCGGAACTTTCTCCCCCAACCCCTATGGCATGGCAACCGGCACCCATGAACATTTGAAGCTAATTTGCTGGAACATTGCGGGACTGGCCAACAAACTGGGCGAGCCGGATTGGGTAAATTACATCGAGACTGGTGACGTATGTATGTTCCAGGAAACCTGGGCTAGAGAGGACTACGGGCACCAAGGCTATACATCATTCTCCATTCCAGCAAGGTGGGAAGGCAAAGGCCGTCCGTCAGGGGGGCTCACGACGTGGGTCGCATCTCATTTGGGCTGCGTGGCCACACGGTGGCCGTTTAATTCCGAAGATATCCTTGTGGTCTCACTACTATGGCCAAACAAAGCTAAACTTGTGCTGGTTAACATCTATTCCAGGCCGATGGGAATGGCAAAGGAATCACCAACCATTGACGAACTTTCGAACTTTTTATCTGAACTGCCGAATGATTCATACTATGTGGTGGGTGGGGATTTTAATTCTCACTTCGAGCCACTCCCCGGCCTTTTGGAAGGGTTTTCATTGGAAGAAGAGGCTAGGTGGGCAGTACCTGCGGTGGAAGCTCCACCCCCGAAAGCCTGGACCCCACTAGCACTACAAATTACTGCCCTCACCCTAAGGTTCGGAATCAGAGCCTGTAACGGGCGAATGAAATCCGACATACCCAGTAAAACTACCTACAATAGACTGGGGAGAGAGTCCCGTTTGGACTATGTCTTGGCCCAACTAGTGAGGTGGCCGACAATTCAGGATTTTAGGGTGATGGAAAGGACTGACAGCGACCACAACGCCCTTGAGCTCGACCTTGCTCATCCAGGCCCCCAAGCTTCAGTGCCTAAAGTGGAAGGGAACAAACCCGCGCTTCTCCTGGATAATAGCAGGAGAAGAATCAGGTGGGAGCACCTGGTTACAAGCAAGGATAAACTCCCTTTGCTTTATGCTGAGATTACTCCCATTTTGGAAATCGTGGGGAGCTATGACATCGAGGCAAACAATAGAGACTCCCAGATCAAATTGTATAAGGCCCACGAGGACCTTATAAAAGCTGCGGCACTCCATTTCACTTGTAGTTCACGAAAGCCAAGGGAGAGGCGCCAAGGCAAAACACTGTGGTACAATCTAGCATGCAGACGGGCTAAAACAGAACTTCTTGGAGTAATCAAGGAGGGAATAGGAGGGGAACGCCTTAAACAAAGCAGGCGAGCCTACAAGAAGCTTCTTGCACAGGCTAAAGCAGAATGGGAGGAAAACCAGTGGGAAGAACTCACCAAGGCTCTAGCGCTTCAAAATCAACGCCTGTTCTGGAGGACAGTGAATGGGGGGTCAGGGAGTTTACAATCGGCACTAGAGCCTAATATAGCACCTGGGGTGTGGCAGGCTCACTTTCAGTCCTTATACAGCTCTGAGCCAGGAGAACATCCTGCTGCTATTGAGGTGGACCGGCCGGGCTGCCAAGGGGAGCCAATAACACTGGGTGAGGTCACTGCTGCCATCTCAGGTCTGGCTTCTGGGAAGGCGCCGGGACTGGACAGCCTACCGGGGGACTTGTTTAAACAGGAGCCCACTGTCTGGGCGCCCTACCTTGTTGCCCTTTTCAACAGTGTTCTCGGTGGGATGGAAATCCCTAGTACTTGGCTGGGGGCAGAGGTGGTCCCCATCTTTAAAAAGGGCTCGCTCCTCCTCCCAGCCAACTACAGACCGATTAGTCTGATAGACGTAGCACAGAAGCTCTTCGGTAGGGTTTTGCTGAACAGGCTTCAGGATTGGATGGAGGAGGTGGGAGCCCTTAGTCCCTACCAGGCGGGATTTAGGAAGGGGGTATCCACAGTGGACCAGGTTTTTAGATTGAATTTAATCTATTGGAAGACAGCAAAGTTCGAGGGCGGCAGTTTGTACACAATTTTTGTGGACTTACGGGCTGCCTTCGACCTGGTGCCCAGGGGGAAACTTTGGAGCGTCCTGGCAGAGATGGGTGTCCCCCCAGATATCCTGTCGATCTTACAGAGGCTGCACCACAGTAATTACGCTCGCGTGAGGTGTGGGAGGTCGGGGGAACTGACTGATAGATTCCCCGTTGGCCGAGGGGTAAGACAGGGCTGTGTGTTGGCGCGGACCCTGTTTTGCCTCTTTGTCAACGGGGTAATCGCCCATCTCAATGCCACCGACTATACTGACGCCCCCAAACTAAATGGCAGCAGGGTGCCCGCAATTATGTTTGCGGACGACACCCTGTTGCTATCTAAAACCCCTATGGGTATACAAAGGATACTTGATTCCTTCGTGGCTTTCTGCCTTGATAGAGGGCTAGAAATCAATGCCACAAAAACCAAATTCATGGTTTTGAACCCGAGCCAGAAACTGCGCCCGAATCCACAACTGGGAGCCGTGCGGCTCGAGAGAGTAGCCACCTTTGAATATCTTGGTGTGACCCTCAACGAAACCATGACCTGGGGATCCCACCAGAGTAGGGCAAACCTTAAACTTATACAAACTACTGGGGGCATCGCCCGGATGATGACCGGCTCGTCATACCGCCCATTGGGGGCTTTAATCCAGATATATAAGGCCCAGGCTAGGGGAGCGACTATGTACGGGGCTGAACTGTGGGGTCATACGCCCTGCCGGAGCCTGTCACTAACAGAAAATAAGTTCATAAGACAGATAGCCGCACTCCCCCCGAGTACCCCGCTCCTCCCCTTGAGGCTTGATTTAGGGTTGCGACCACTAGCTGACGAGATAAGTTTGAGACCCATAGCCTTCTGGCGTAGGCTATGGAGTAGCAATGATCTCGCAGACTATAGGGCGGAACTGGTCAAATTACTGAATCACCCCAAGGCGCTCAGTATCCCCTGGGTCAAAATCATTCAAGCTACCTGTATGGAATTGGGGCTCCCTGATTTATGGACTGAGCCGGCGATTGTAGCATCAAACATCTCCAAGAGGTCCCTGGCGAATTTGTACCACGAACACAAATGGGCAAGGGCCAAAGCTACCCAGCCAGACGGGTCCCTATCATCTGTGTTCTTGCAAAGCAAGGATCTTTATAGGTTTGAAAAGGCATTGGATCCTATCTACCCCATACTTGCTAGAAAGCTGTTCCTCCAATGGAGATACGGCACATTGCCCTTCCGGTCCTTTACAAGCTCCTGGTCATCGGCTTCCTCCACAAAGCACTGTCCTGTCTGTGCTGACAAGGAGGAAAACGACTTGCACGTGGTCTTTTTCTGCCCAGCCTACAAGGCAGCTAGAAAATACTGGCTCCTCCCTTTGATAAGGAATATGGGTGGCAGGGAATATGCACCAATGTACAGGATTTTAAAATCTGATGTTACCGGCCCAACTGTTTTTGCACTTTCCAAATTCTTTACTAATGTCTGGTATACGCGTAATCGCTTCTTAAAGATGTTGGGTAGTACTTAGAAATTCTTCTCTTTTTTAAGATGCTTAAGTCTGTACAGGATCCTTTTAATATATGTATTGAATGTTTTATCTGTTATGATGGAGTTACATGTGATTTTTATTTGTACTGTGTATCTTTTATGACCGAATGGCCAAAATAAAGATTGGAAAGTAAAGTAATTGTGTAATTATTTTTATGTGTGTGTTGTGCTGTTTATAGGTGAAAATGGTGGGAATGGTGGCAAGTAATTTCATTTTTAATTGATGATTTAATAATTAGTTGTTAATTCATTTAAATTAATTAATTGGCAATTAATTATATTATTGTGTAAAAATTCTATGTGTGCTGTGGTGTTTATAGGTGAAAATGGTGGGAAGGATGGGAAGTAATTTATTAATAAATATTAGTTAATGAATTAAAATAATTCATTAGTAATTAATTATGGTATTTGTCTACTTCATTTTAGGTGTGTGTTGTGAATATTATAGTGTTAAAGAATGTATATTAAATCAATGTTTATTAATTATTGTTATTAATAATAATTTGTCAAATGATTAATAATTATGTTAATTATGGAAACAAATTATAATGAAAATGTTGAAGTTTTTTATTGGTGCGGTGTTATAGGATAGGAAATAAAATAAATATATTATTGTTTTAAAAAAAAGATGTGGCTTAATATTTGGTTATTTTAAATAAATATTGTTTATACATTTATTTATTTTAGATAATAGTTCTACCTATTTGATTTATGGAAATCATATATTTAATGTTAATGTTTAATATATTCAATATGCTATTTTTAAAATATTGTTTATTTATTTTTTATATTGTTTATGTTTTTTAAAGTATTTAAATTAATTATAAATGTTTGTTTCTCTGCTATCCAACACTTTCCTTACTGTTGCATTCACTGGAGTGGGAATAGTAAGTTTTTACCTCTCCACTATCCTTCACTTTCTCTACTGTTGCACTCACTGGAGTTGGAATAGTAATGTTTACCCCTTCGCTATTCAGCACTTTCCCTACTGTTGTACTCCATGGAGCGGGAATAATAATTTTTACCCCTCCACTATCCAGCACTTTCTCTACTGTTGCACTCACTGGAGTGACAATAGTAATTTTTACCCCTCCGCTATCCAGCACTTTCTCTACTGTTGCACTAACTGGAGTGGGAATAGTCATTTTTACCCCTCCGCCATCCAGCACTTTACCTACTGTTGCACTCCATGGAGTGGGAATAGTAATTTTGACTCCTACGCCATCCAGCACTTTCCCTACTGTTGCACTCACTGGAGTGGGAATAGTACATTTTACTCATCCGCTATCCAGCTTTTTCCCTACTGTTACACTCACTGGAGTGGGAAAAGTAATTTTTGGCCCTCCGCTATCTAGCACTTTCCCTACTGTTGCACTCACTGGAGTGGGAATAGTAATTTTCACTCATCCCCTATCCAGCTCTTTCCCTAGTTTTGCACTCACTGGAATGGGGATAGTAATGTTTACCCTTTCACCATCCAGCACTTTCCCTACTGTTGCACTCACTGGAGTGGGAATAGTAATTTTCACTCATCCGCTATCCAGCTCTTTTCCTACTGTTGCACTCACTGGAGTGGGAATAGTAATTTCTACCCCTCTGCAATCCAGCACTTTCCCTACTGTTGGACTCACTGGAGTGGGAATAGCAGTTTTTACTCATCCGCCATCCAGCTATTTCCCTTCTGTTGCACTCACTGGAGTGGGAATAGTAATTTGTAACCCTCCGCAATCCTGCACTTTCCCTACTGTTGTATTTATTGAGATTTTTACACCCAATGGGGTGCCCCCCCCACAAGCAATGTTCATACATATTACAGGTAATAGGTACATAAGCTGCTGGTGAGGGTAGCACCTGAGGATCAGTAAAACATTCGAACCAACATCTCCCCTCCTGCCTCCTCCCTCCCTTGCACCGCACTTCCCACATGAAATACTATATATGTGTAAAGGCATGTCTCCACACTGGCCAATTCGCGAATTAGATTGGAGAGTCATTAATGATGAGTCTGTCGATAGGGTCTGGATATACTGACATTGGAAAGATGGATCGGTCAATGCCCCGGTATTTGGCCCACCTGGTGCAGATCTTCCTATGCTTTTGCGGGCAGCCCGAGCCTGCAACACCGCCACTTTGGCCGACATACATTTATCCAATGCAGGTTTCCATGCCGCCACCCCCGGGGGGGAGGAGGACTTCCAATGTTGAGCTATGTCATGCTTGGCCAATGTTAGTCCTAGAAACAGTAAATGTCTTTTATAGCTGTTTCCCCCAATATCTTCTGTGCTGTGAAGAAGGGTTAATCAAGGATCTGCTGGGAGGTCCCAGCCTAGCACCCGCCCCAGACAGGACAATACCCCGGACCAAAAATGTTGTAGTGCAGTGCAGCCCCAGACCGTGTGTAAAAAGGATCCGTCTTCCGACTTGCATCTGAGGCAGGTGGGGGATGGAATAGCCCCCATCTTCCAGAGACGGAGGCGAGTGTAGTACACTCGAAGAAGATATTTTAACTGGATCAATCTATATCTGGAGGACACAGCTGAACCCCTGGGACAGGCGAGAGCCTCAATCCAATCATCATCTGTGAAGGTCTGTATATCTGCCTCCCACGCTACCCTTTTCCGGTGATTGTTTGTCTTGGAATGTGTGGTCAGGGTTTGGTAAAGTTGGTGGATTTTATGTCCTCCCATCAGTAGTCTACCCTCCAGTGGGTGAAATTCTGGTAGTGCCGTAAAGTTTTTAATCAGGGGAGACAGAGAGTGGCAGAGCTGAAGATATTTATGGAAATGGGACTTGTGTAGGTCAAACTCCTCCTGCAGCCTTTGAAAGGATTTAAGTGTGGGTCCATGCATCACATCACCCAGCGTCGATATCCCTATAGTATCCCATCTACGGAATCCGGACAAGGCAGAGACCGGTCGGAGGCATGTGCCCCGCCAGAGGGGAGTCTCGGCAAAATGTACATTTTAATTATTTTGTAGTTGTTAAATGTTTGAATTCATTGTAAAATGGTTATTTTTTTAATTTTAAATTATTGATATATGTATATACTCAATTTGTTTATATTTAAAAGTTTAAAAATTAAATAAAGATAATAGTTAATAAATTAAATTTAAGTAAATATATGTATATGTATATATTTTTATGTTTGTGTGTTTATATGTGTTTCATTAATTTTTTTCTATTTAGTTAAAATGTATATTAAATGTAATTTATTTTGTTAATTTTATTTTGCACATCTATATTTTTTACTTACATTTTTTTTTATTCAATATTCTTGTACTTACCTGTTTAAATATCGGGAGTTGATATTTTTGTTTTCTATATTTTTGCATCAATATTTTTGTATATCGATATTTTGTACATCGATATTTCATCAGTGAACCCTAAAAATGAACAGATTTCTCACACAAATACTGGCTTTAACTGCAGACTTTTGTGGTTTGCACTATTACAATAAATACTATCTTTGCACCCTGATTTCGAAAAACACACCTGTCTGTTTCTGGTAGCTGGAGATAGATGTACTCTCGGAAGAGGTTCCAAAAAGGTGCCTTCCGACCCCCTTAAAGGACAACTGGTCACCAGTATATCAGATTGGACAGTCAAAGGGTCCCACCAGGGATACAGAAGCTGAAACAAGGCAAAGGGAAAATCAGTAAGATGTCCTCATGGAACAGTGTGAGTGTATGGTCTTGATAATACCCCCCCCCCACCCTCCAGTGCTACACTACCCAGATGACCTACCTGATCCAAAATACACTGCCGATGATAATCTGAATCCCCAGGATCAATTTCAGCAAAATTGTGATACATCTCTTTGGAGAGTGATAGGAATCAGACACTGGAGTAAGTGAATGGAGTCAGTCAGACCTGTTCCAGAAGATGGCTACACTGAGTGAGGAGTGCAGAAGTCACATATGGAGTGGGAAATGAGCTGTAGGAAGGGGGGGAGGACAAGAACTAAGGGCACTCCCCTTTAGGAGGAAGGAGGAGCTGGACCAGGAACAGGAACTGGAACAAAGTCAGTACAAAGTTTAAATACCTGTACCGTCAAGGCAGCAATGCATGAACAGGTCTGGTCAAACAGAAGCAGTAAAGAGGTTGTCCCTAGTATTGAGGAAGTTGCTCTTCTGTGGCTGTGTCTTTTATATAGACTTTTCCCTGATTGTTAATTGGTGTCAGGTGTGCTGTCTTTATGCTCAAGCGTGACCGTCCTGCTACCTTCAGAAGCGGTTGCTCCCCACGCTGCTCCCTGCTTCGCCTGGTATTGTAGCGCTTACCACCACACTGCTGAGTGCTTATCTCGCCTTGCTCCCACAACTGCTTTAGCCTGATTAATTATTAATTTGAGATCGTAGCGCCAGATTGCCCCGCCTGTTTATTATTTATGAATTGCTTATGTCAATTAGATCGTGGCGCTTGATTGCCAAGGTGCGCTTTGACGATAATTTGAAATTGTGCTGTGCTGCCTGTAGACTCATTTGTGCCTGATTGTGCCGGTGCCACTGCCATTTGCATCGCGCTATTTCCGATTGTGCCCCAATCCTATTTCGATATTGGCTTGCTGCCATTTTTGTTGTTGTTGTCGTGCCTCCCTGCCCTGATCTCCACCCCGCTCCTGCCTCCCAGCTGCTCCTCCCTCCCACTGATACTGTTTGCTCCTCTCTGCCGAGGTAGCGCTGTGACCGTCCTGCTACCTTCAGAAGCGGTCGCTCCCCACGCTGCTCCCTGCTTCGCCTGGTATCGTAGCGCTTACCGCCACACTGCTGAGTGCTTATCTCGCCTTGCTCCCACAACTGGTTTAGCCTGATTAATTATTAATTTGAGATCGTAGCGCCAGATTGCCCCGCCTGTTTATTATTTATTAATTGCTTATGTCAATTAGATCGTAGCGCTTGATTGCCAAGGTGCGCTTTGACGATAATTTGAAATTGTGCTGTGCTGCCTGTAGACTCATTTGTGCCTGATTGTGCCGGTGCCACTGCCATTTGCATCGCGCTATTTCCGATTGTGCCCCAATCCTATTTCGATATTGGCTTGCTGCCATTTTTGTTGTTGTTGTCGTGCCTCCCTGCCCTGATCTCCACCCCGCTCCTGCCTCCCAGCTGCTCCTCCCTCGCCCCTCCCCTTCCACTATCCACATATGGCAGATGCCTAAGCGCGCAGCGTCCACGCGCAGCGGACGCGCCCCATGCGCTCCGAAGGCGCGCCAAAGGTAAGCCCGTCTACGCCCGTCCGCGCCTGGACTGCGCCCAGCGCCAGACCCCCTGGTCCTCACAAATCCCATTCCACCCGCATAATATACGACGCTGCTCCCTCTCTGCGCTTAACCCCGGCCGGCTCCCTACCTGCACCCAAGCCGTCCCAGGCCACACCCATGGACCCTTCACCTGCCACTCCTGCAAGTTCGACAGCATCAGAACCCACACCAAATCCTCTAACTCCAAACAGAGCTCCAACACCAACCACCTAAAGTGCCTCCTGCTCAACACCCGCTCAATCCACAGACACTCCATCGAACTCTGGAACCTACTTGACACTACATCGCCGGACGTCGCCTTCCTTACAGAAACATTGATGAACACCTCATCTGCCCCCGACATCGCCATAGCCATCCCGGACACCTACAAGATCATCCGAAAGGACCGCATCAACCAAACAGGAGGAGGCATCGCCATCGTCCATAAGAACAGCATCCGCATCACGACCAGCTCCGACGATAACCTCGCTACCGCCAAACACCTTCACTTCCAGATTCTCACCGACCCCAAAACCACACTCAGAGGCACCCTTATCTACAGACCCCCAGGACCCCGCTCACAATTCAGTGAAGATATCGCTGACTTCATCAGCCCTCATGCCCTCCCATCCGAGAACTATATTCTACTGGGAGACTTCAACTTCCACCTGGATAAGAAAAACGACAACAACACCACCACCCTTCTGGACAACCTGGTCAATCTCGGTCTCAAACAACTCGTTGACACCCCCACCCACTCTGCCGGACACACGCTTGACCCTATCTTCACCTCCAGCAAGCACATCTCCTTCGATCACACCACAGCTCTCCATTGGACGGACCACAGCTGCGTTCACTTCCACTACAAAAAATCCACGACCCATAACCCCCATAACCTATTCCCCGAAGAAACTGGAACAAAATCACCACCGACCAGCTCTTCACATCGCTTCAACAAAACCCCCCTGCCAATTCATTGGACCCAAACCAAGCAGCCACCAACCTCACACAATGGATCACCCACAGCGCAGACGAACTAGCACCCTTGAAAAACCATCTAATCAAGCAAGGTAACAAAAAAGCCCCCTGGTTCAACGATGACCTTAAGAAATCCAAGAAGTTCTGTCGGACTCTCGAGAAAACCTGGAGAAAAAACCCTACCACTGACAACCTAGCCACCTTCAAGAACGCCACCCGCAAACACCACCAACTGATCCGATCCACCAAGAAATCAGCATTCAAGGATCGACTTGACAACAATGCCCAAAACAGCAAGGAACTATTCAACATCGTCAAAGAATTCACTAACCCCTCCGCAGGCACTAACGACATCACCCCCTCCCAAGACCTCTGCGACTCTCTATCATCATTCTTCCACAACAAAATCGCCGAAATACATAACAGCTTTCAAAACCAATCCGAAGATCAGCCCACTCCACCCACCTCTGAACCAAAACCCCCCTCTAACAACCTTTACGCCTGGAACCCAATCACCACTGAAGACACCATCCGCCTGATGAATTCCATCCACTCAGGATCGCCAACCGACCCATGTCCCCACCACATCTTCAACAAAGCAAACTCCATCATCGCACCCCATCTCCGAGACGTCATCAACTGCTCCCTATACTCCGCCACCTTCCCGGAAAACTGGAAACATGCCGAACTCAGCGCCCTTTTGAAGAAACCCACGGCTAACCCAACCGAACTTAAGAACTACCGCCTCATCTCGCTCCTCCCATTCCCCGCCAAAGTCATCGAGAAAGCCGCCAACGGTCAGCTCGCCGCCTTCCTCGAATCTAACAAATCCCTCGACCCCTCACAGTCCGGCTTCCGAGCCAAACACAGCACCGAAACCGCCCTCATCGCAGCAACAGATGACATCCGAACACTACTGGACAACGGAGAAACAGTTGCTCTCATCTTACTTGACCTCTCCGCAGCCTTCGACACAGTCTGTCATAGCACCCTCATACAACGCCTCAGCAACATCGGAGTACAAGGAAAGGCATTGGACTGGATCATATCGTTCCTCACCGGAAGAACCCAGAGAGTCCGCCTCCCCCCTTTCAAATCAGAGGCCACCGAAGTCATCTGTGGCGTACCACAAGGTTCATCACTCAGTCCCACCCTCTTCAACGTATACATGAGTCCTCTCGCTTCTATCGCTCGCCAACACAACCTCAACATCATCTCCTACGCAGACGACACCCAGCTGATCCTCTCCCTAACCAAAGACCCAATCACCGCCAAAACCAACTTACACGAAGGAATGAAAGAAGTAGCCGAGTGGATGAAGAACAGCCGTTTAAAACTAAACTCGGACAAAACAGAAGTTCTCATCTTAGGGCCATCCCCCTCTGCCTGGGACGACTCATGGTGGCCACCGGCCCTCGGAACCGCACCCATACCTACAGACCACGCACGTAACCTGGGCTTCATCCTGGACTCCTCCCTCTCGATGACCAGACAAGTTAACGCCGTCTCATCATCTTGCTTCAACATCCTACGAATGCTCAAAAAAATCTTCCGTTGGATCCCCACCGAAACAAGAAAGACGGTCACCCACGCACTGGTCACAAGCCGATTGGATTACGGCAACACCCTTTACGCCGGAACCACAGCCAAACTACAGAAAAAACTCCAACGCATCCAAAACGCCTCAGCCAGATTCATATTGGACATCCCTCGGCATGCTCACATTTCTGGCCACCTGAAAGACCTTCGTTGGCTCCCTGTCAACAAGAGAATAACGTTCCGTCTCCTCACCCACGCACACAAAGCCCTCTACGACCTAGGACCCGAATGCCTCAACACGCGTCTATCCTTCTACACCCCCTCCCGCCAACTACGATCGTCCAATCAAGCCCTCGCCGCAATTCCGCGCATCCACAGATCCACCATGGGAGGAAGATCCTTCTCCTACTTAGCGGCCAAAACCTGGAATTCTCTCCCCACTCACCTCCGCCTCACTCAGAACCACCTCTCCTTTAGAAAGCAACTAAAAACCTGGATATTCGAGAAGTAAATCACCCCCATCCCTCAAGCGCCTTGAGACCCTCTGGGTGAGTAGTGCGCTATACAAATTTTGGAACTTGAACTATGCGTAGCGCTCTGATACCTCCGGGTCTAGCCAGCGCTATATAAAACCTTTAAAATAAATCAATAAAATAATTATGCATTATAAAGGGTGAGCGTACCTTCCAGTGAATTCAAGTTCCCTGCATAGTGGTAAGGATTCCTGGAGATCCTTTTTTCCCCCACTGCCTCAGTGATCTTGTGCCACCATTTACCACCATGACATTGCTGTACACATAAGTGGGAATGCACTGCCTGCAAAGTGGTAGAGAAGGGTTTGGTGGTTGGACAAGTGCACTTGTGATGGACCCCAACAACACACAGTTACTTCACAGAAAATGGAACAATAATTGAAAATGAGTTTTCAATCATAATAGATATTTTACTTTACTTGTCTTCCTACATAACATGCTCATAGAGAAACATTTGAACTTTTCCCATGGACTTCTAGACTCCTTTTTAATGTGTCTTCTTACATACCTCTGTCCAGTAAAACACACTGAAAGGGTGCATACATTTCAATGACTGGAAACTGAGAATGTCTTTCTAGTTTCTTTCTTGATTGTGTGAGGAAAGCGCAATTCCCACACAATTATGTTCGCCATAAGTTGGCAGGGTATGCTCAGACGTGAGTCCCTTGCTCACTTTGCCACTGGAGTCAAGCAAGCTGGGCTGAAATGCCAGAAACCGGTCCTCGGAAGCTTGTTTCCGGTCCAGGGAAGGCATGGCTTGGCAGTTCGGGCTGAACTGTTGCCATGAGGAACAGGGTCAGACTGATTTGCATATGGCCATGTCTGAACTGGGGTGGCAGAGTGGGCTAAAGAACGGCGAGGGATTAAACCCATATCTGTTGACTGGATGTGAGTGTTTGATTGGTTCAGATGCTCCGTCCATCACCACCCCCTTTTGTACTATCTTTTGGCAGTGGCATCCCCACTATCTTGCTAAGTTCCTCTAATATTTTTGCCCAATATGATTGTATGTGTGGGCAATCCCATAAAGTATGTATGTATGTCGCCCAATGCTACGCCGCACCACAGACATTCAAGGGTTGACACCCTTCCAATTTTGTGGAGGCGGTATCTATCAAAGTAGACCGTGCGTATGATTTTGAATTGTATTAATCGTAGTCTTAATTTAATTGCCACCTGTTTTGGGTGCATGAGGGCAGCCCCCCACCCTCCTCTAGTTCTCCCAGGGTATTTTCCTATTGAGTTTTAAGACCGTCTAAGTTATCTGGGATGTTATTTATTAGGGTCTTGTATGTCCATGAGACAGCTTTCTCAGGTTTTTCTCCCATGAGGAGTCTTCCCTTCAGTGGGGCATATTCAGGTAGGTTAGTTGTGCCCACCTTCTCCGAACTACACGCATATTGTAATTGTAAATATTTATATCTTTGGTTGATGTTATGCTGGTACTCGCTTTGTAAGGAGCTGAAGGTAATCAGGGACCCTTCCTCTAGAAGATTATCAAGTATGGACATCTCAATTGCATCCCATTGCTCAAAGCCCTTAAATTTTCCCATCTCGAGCAGACGTGTGCCTTCCCATAGTGGGGTTTCCCTCATAAGTTTCTTGTCTCACCCCATTTGTCTGTCTGTCCCCTTCCAAGCTTCTAGCATTCTATGGGTTGCCTGTAATAGATTTCTGGCCCCTTACCCCTGTAGAGGTATTGAAGATAAGTGTGTGGTTCAAATTGCCATCTTTCCAAATGCATATGTTGGGTGGTCACTTGGAAGGTGTCCCCACTCATTGATTGCTATCAGATGGGCCGCACAGTAATAGGATATTATGTTTAGGAGAGCGATCCCAGCGATATATTGATTATGCTGAAGTGTCTGGAGTACCACCCTCAGGTGTCTTAGCCCCATAGTAATGTACGCAGCTCAGTTTCAATTTCCCTAAAGACTTCTTCCGGTATCCTGTGGTGTGTGTTTTGAAGGACATATAGTAGTGTAATTTTATACATTGTGGCTCTACCTAGTAGTGTAAAGGGCAACCATCTCCTTCGTTCAACGTCACTATGGAATTCTGCTACTACCCTTCTGATGTTATGGACATGGCTCAGCGAGGTATTAATAGTTATGTAGAGGCATAGATATTTGAATCCATCATTCTCTACCGGAAGGTGTCTTGAGAGTTCTGTTGTGTCTATGGGTCCCCCCGTATAAACTGGATTTGTACCAATTAATTTTATATCCTGTGTGTCATCCGTATTCTTTAAATACATGCAGAAGGGTTGGGAGCAGCACTTTGGGGTTGGTTACGTATAAAAGGATGTCATCAGCGTAGAGTGAGATCTGTTCATCTCGACTCCTCTCTCCACCCGCTGGGAACCCTCTTATGTCTGGGTGGGTCCTGGCAAGGCATGCTAGCGGTTCAAGTATGAGTACAAATATCTGTGTGGACTACGGGCAGCCCTGCCTAGTGCCTCGTTCCACCTGGAACTCAGCCAACATCGCTCCATTGTCCCGCACCCTCACCCTCGGTGAGATGTATTGCAGTTCAATCCTTGTCAGAAATGCGTGACCAAATCCAAACCTCTTCAGTGCCTGTCTCATAAAGGGCCAGTGTGCAGCATCAAATGCCTTCTCAGCATCAAGGGCTCGGAGTATAATGTGGGTCAGTTCTATCTTTGACCATGTCAAGCCAGTTAGATAATCAGCGAAGGTTAAACCTCGTCGACCTTTTGGGCATGAATCCTGACTGATCTGCATGGATAAGGGGGGATAGCTTGTATCAACCTCTACCACTAGGATGGTGGCCAATACTTTGGTTTCCATATTTAGTAGTAAAATCGGCTGGTATGATCCACACTCCACCGTAGGCTTCCTGGCTTTGTGAATGATTACCACTGTGGCAGTGCAGAGATCAGGTGGGAGTGTGCCCTCCATTTGGGCTTCCTGGTACATCTTCAGTGGGTATGGGCTTAGTAGGCCGGAGTTTGCCTTGTAGAACTCTGCCGGTATCCTGTTAGGTCCCGTGGCCTTCCCTACTGCCTGTCTAGCATTTGCCGTCACGGCTTCCTCTAGGGTAAGCTCTGTTTAGAGTGCTTCCCTATCTTCTGGTGGCAGGGTGGGGAGGTCAATGGCGTGGAGGAAGCTTTGGATCTGGGAGTCATCTGCTAAAGCCCTGGCCTTGTAGAAATCTGCTTAATAGCTTGCAAAGGCGTCTGCTATATCCTGTGCTGTAGTTAGCGTGGTATCTCACTTTTTTATCATGGCCTCTCACCTGGTTTCCCTCTCCTACCTGCCTAGCCATGCCAGGAGTCTCCCGGCTCTATCTCCGGTTTCATATAGGGATGTTGTGTGGCTAGGAGGAGCGATTTTGCCTCTTTGCTTGCAAGTCCTAGGTATCCCATGCATGTGACTGAAATCTGGTGAAGGAGGAGCTGGTCTGAGTCAGGGTCTACTCACCCTTCAGCTCCATGAGCCTGTTTTCCAAATCTTCAATCTCCTAGACCTCTTTCTTCCTATTATGTGCTATTATATTTTGCGCCCTATGTCGCAGGACGGGTTTGAAGGCCTACAAAAGGACCACTGCGGAGGACACTGAGCCCTTGTTTTCAAGAAAGTAGAATTCAGAGTCTACCCTAGTTTCGTGGGTGATTTCTGCATCTCTCAGATCCCAGGCATTACGCCTCCACTAAGTCTGCGGTCTACGGGATCGTCTTTCTGTTTTGAGCCATAGGGGGGAGTGATCTGATAGACCCCATGCCAGATATTCCGCCTTGTCTATCATCCCAATTTCCCCCACCGGGGCCATAAGATAGTCCAGCTGGAAGATGACCCTATGTGCCCCGAGAAATATGTGTCGTGGGGTGGTGTCTGCGCCAGCAGTCAGTCAGGCCTAGTGTATGAACCCAGCCAGTGGTGTGTTCCCCCGCTGCCCTGTAGTTGTACTTGTGCGGTTTAAGTAGGGGTCTGCTACATCATTAAAGTCTCCTCCGACTATGTGTGTTGAGGACTCAGTTTCCAATAGTATTTCTGCCACTTTATCTAAAGTTTGCTGTTGTAGTCGCAGGTGGGCGCAGAAGCTGCTTAGGGTGAGTTCCCTTCGTCCCCATGTCACTTGACCACGGTGAACGTGTCGTTTGGGTCCACCCAGGTTTTGTGTATGTGAAAGGGCGTTGTCCTTCTAAAGAGGATGGCAACCAACCTGGAACCAGAGGAAAATCCAGCATGGGCAGAGTTGTGTAGGTAATCCTCCAAAGAAAAGCGCAGTGACTACCATGGAGCTGTGTTTCTTGAAGGGGGACTATATTAGGGTTTAATCTTTTAAGATAGTTAGCCACCAGTCCCCTCTTGATTTTGTTGCCAAGGCCATTGACGTTCCACGTCATTATAGTATACTAGCAGCCCGTCCCGACGTTGTCCGGGTATGAAATAGAATGTGTGTAATGTGTGTATTTGGCAAGGGCAATTTATTTTAAAATCTTGCGGTAGACAACATTTTTTGTTTCATTAGAATAGGGACGGAGAAGGCCCAGCTGCAGCCCTGGTTGATGTTAGCAGGCACGTGTAAATGGTGTAGTGATACGCCGCCTGAGCCCGGCTACAGCCCTGGTTGATGTTAGCAGGCGCGTGTAATGTCGTTGAATGAGAGAGTTTTCAGCCACGGGTAAATCCGTTTACTGAGAGAGTTGAGTGACAGCGAGTAGGAGAGGCTGCAGTAATTGTCCCCACAGACATGCTCATTTGTGTGTTCCCCCGCTTGAGGCCCAGATGCAGGCCTGTTTGATGTTAGCAGGCGCGTGTTCCCCCGCTTGAGGCCCAGCTGCAGCCCTGGTTAATGTTATCAGTCGCGTGTAATTAGTGTACTGATCCGCCGCCTGAGCCCGGCTAGAGCCCTGGTTGATGGTAGCAGGCGCATGTAATTTCGTTGAATGAGAGAGTTCAGTAACAGCGCGCAGGAGAGGCTGCAGTAACGTTACTTACCAGGCCTCCAGGTGAACGCGTTTGTCACGCACCCAGCACACGGCCACGGCAGACGATCTTCTCATTAATGTACGACCCACATGGCATGAAGGGCGGAATTTAGCACACGCCCCCAGCGTTTCTCACGCTACCAGCGTGCCCCTTGATGCGGCGCAATTGCGTTCACATGGCAGGAAGGCCGGATACACGTCCCCAGCGTTTCTCACGCAACCAGCGTGTCACGTCCCCAGCGTGCCCCTTGATGCTGCGCAGCAACGTAATTGGCGCTTGTATGTATGACTCACATGGCATGAAGGGCGGACACACCCCCCCAGCGTTTGTCATACCCCCAGCGTTTGTCACGCCCCAGTACACACCCACAGCCCACGATGTGATGGCCGTGCCACACGCCCCCGGCGTTAGTCACGCCTCCAAGCCCACGCCCACAGCACAACGCAGACACGCCCACAAGGGACTACTTTGCTGGCACTGTTCTTTTACCTTTTAAATGTATAGAGGAGTTGGCCTAACGGCTAAGGCGCTCGACCTCGGACCTGGGGATCAGGGTTCGAGTCTTGGTAACGATGCCAAACATCCTGTGATTCTGGGCAAATCACTTCACCTCCCCGTGCCTAGCAAAAATGAATGTGTGTCCTCATGTAACATAACTGGTGCTATGTAAAGCGCTCTGAAACCTGATTCAGTTCGGGTCAAGTTCGTGCTATATAAAACTCTGCAAAATATGGTGGCCATCTGCATAGGCTATGTCCTTCTGCTGCAACTGCCCTTTCCAACGCTGTATTGGGTGTTGTGATTGGTGCTGTGGGTACTGAGATTACCCGCCTCAAATGTTTGGGCTCTCTCTTTATAATATTAGTATGGATCTTCCCTCCCCTGTGCATGTGGTGATGTTTCTATCATAGATCTTGTGTGTAGAGAGTCTTGAATGTGGATTTATCTCAGAGTGTGTAGTTTCTATTCCCTTGTGTTACATATTAGATCACTAACTGACCCCCTGTATCCTTATGTTGCACTTCTCCCCTTCCCACCCACCCACTCTCTCCTACTACCCACACACTTTCCCTGAACTGTCAACATGACAACTGTGTCATACGTTAGGCTTGAGAGGTCTGTATTCCCCCCGCCCTTGCCCCTTAATAAATGCCCAACAACCTAAAGTGGGGTGTGCCTAAGAACTGAAAGTGTGGACCCTTGCTAGGTGTAATATAAAAGTCTCGAAGGGCACCGAGTGTCGTTTTACTGTCCCTTCGGTCTCCGACGGGCACATGCATGTCATCCTTCCTTGCTCCTTTCTTGCGTTTTAGTGAGAGTTTTTCACGAGTTGCAGTGTAGGGGTGTGGCTCTTCAACTTTGTTAATCTTTTGCAGAAGTGGATGGTCACTGTCCATTCCTGTTGAGTTTTCCTGTTCCGACAGGTCCAGGGTAGCTTGCCTTCTTGGTCAGACTTTAGGCTGTATCTTCCTGGTCATTCTCTGTGCCTGGCCTTCATCAGTGTCGGAGGTGTGGGTTCTTTCCTCAGGGTTAATGTCCCATCACAGGGGAGTGCCCCGTACAGCCTGCTTGTCGATCCCGAGCTGCGCTTAGATTTCAGTCTTTGTGGCCGGGTCCCGGCACTGGGTTGCAGGTTTCGTTGAGGTGTCCAACAAAAAAGGAGCTCAGAGGGAAAAACAGAAAGGGTCGCCCTCCACTCAAAATCCACAGTATACTATATGACCCAATCCACTGGCGTAAGCCTGAATCAGTGACTACAAGAGGGTGCGCAAAATATAGCTCCCCACCAGTCTCTTACACACTTTATAATGAGACAACTGCACTGTTCTCCGCCATAGTTAAAAACCTGTTCTCCTGGGCACCACGCAAGAAACTAGTAATAGTGCACCAAATGATAATAGGTTACACATTCGTCCACACCACACATTGGACACCGCTCATTATAGAGCAAAAAAATGTGAGAGAAGCAAATGACCCCTCACAGAAACACCACCAACGGGGTAACTGGTAATTAATTTCCAGACAGGCCCCTGTCTCATCATCGGTGGTCACTTGCTTCTCAAAGAAATATAAGAAGAAAGAAAAGTAGTGTCCAACACAAACAACATATAAAGTGACATATAGTGAATTGCAGAAAAATCTGCTAGTGATAAACACAAATACAACTAATATTAACTGAGTGCCTAAAAACACACACACCAATCCCTTAACCAATTTTATTCATAGGGCGGTGAGAGTGTGCTATAAAAAGGCTGGTAGCTAGTCATGCCTACCATAACCTGTAACCAGTGCCGACATGTTTCACTGCTATGTTATATTAAAGCAGTTTCCTCAGGGCTGCACTCACTTGCTGCCACATCGCTTTGTTTGGACACTAATTCTATTGCGAGCTAAGAGCAGCCCAGCCGATCGTACCGGCCGCTCCTATGTCATCAAGGTCACAAACTTCAGGCGAAAGTATGTCCCTAGGTACTTGATTTAAAAATTTGTTACCGTGACATGCCAGGAAGGGACCTTTCCTCGGCATGTCACGTGAAACATGTCGGCACTGGTTACAGGTTATGGTAGGCATGACTAGCTACCAGCCTTTTTATTAGCACATTAGTTGTATTTGTGTTTATCTCTAGCAGATTTTTCTGCAATTCACTATTTGTCACTTTATATGTTGATTGTTTTGGACACTACTTTTCTTTCTTCTTATATTTCTTTGAGAAGCAAGTGACCACCGATGATGAGACAGGGGCCTGTCTGGAAATTAATTACCAGTTACCCCGTTGGTGGTGTTTCCGTGAGGGGTCATTTGCTTCTCTCACATTTTTTTGCTTTATAATGAGCGGTGTCCAATGTGTGGTGTGGACGAATGTGTAACCTATTATCATTTGGTGCACTATTACTAGTTTCTTGCGTGGTGCCCGGGAGAACAGGTTTTTAACTATGGCGGAGAACAGTGCAGTTGTCTCATTATAAAGTGTGTAAGAGACTGGTGGGGAGCTATATTTTTGCGCACCCTCTTGTAGTCACTGATTCAGGCTTACGCCAGTGGATTGGGTCATATTGTATTTCGTTGAGGTGTCCCCATAGGTTTGTGTCTTTGCTGCGTGATAGGGTGTGCTTCTCTCCAGTTCCATGCCTCCTCCGGTGTCTGGAAGAAGAGTGATTTGCTCTGGAAGATTACCTGGGAAGAGAAGCATAGTTTGGATGTGAAGATTTAGAAATATTCCTTTGACAGAGTTGAAAGTTCTCCTCTGCATATGAAATTCCCGAAAGTATTTATGCGTGAGAGGTTGTTCTTCTCTCCAGTTCCATGCCTCCTCCAGTGTCTGGAAGAAGAGTGATTTACTCTTGAAGATTCGCTGGAAAGAGAAGCATAGTTTGGTTTCGAAATATTTCTGTGACAGAGTCGAAAGTTCTCCTCTGCTTATGAACTTCCCAAAAGTAATCTGGAAACAACATTATTTTGGTATTGGCGATGTGCCTTGTCTCACGGAGTATCTAGTCCCGATCTTGGAAAATGAGGAAGCGGGCAATTAATGGCCGTGGGGGCGCACCGGCCAGCGGTTTTATAATGGGCATCCTGTGGCACATTCAATCACAAAGCACGGCGAAAACTGTGCTTTCGGGAGAGTCCTTCAGCCACTTGTGAAGAAAGGCTCCCACGTCGGAACCATCAGTACCCTCAGGGAAGCATCTAAAGCATAAATTGTTCCTGCGTGCCCAATTTTTTGCGTTGTTTACCTCCCAGGCAATCTCCCTCATAGTGGCTTTAAAAGTTGTCACTTCCTTATGTAGGGTGTGTTTTACATTTTCGACCTCCGATGTGCGTTGTTTTGCTAGGGTTACTTTTACAGAGATATTGCGTAGGTCCTGTCACAGTAGGGTGACATATGAACAGACTTCATCTATTTAACCTTCCAGTACTTCTCTGGAGGACTGTAGTGCCTGCAGGAGGGTCGCAGTATCTGGCATGGGTACTTTTTCGCTCGCCGCCCACAACTTTTCCTTATCTGTCCATCTTCACCTGTTTCTGTCGCAAAGGCTCCTTATCCCTGGCCGTTGAGGGTTGTTATGTTCAGGTGTCATGGCCTATTAGTTGTACCACTGGGCCAGGTCAAGTCAGGGACCCCATCTCTGGTCAGCACCCGAATGTCCAGCTACTGATTCGTTTGATAGCTAGGAGGAACCCAGCGCTTATGTTGATCCCTGGTGCTGTGTACCAGGGCTTCACCTACGATGGGTTTTCACGATCAAGGCACCATGATCTCTGTCTCTCAGCTTATCTTAGGCCTCCGTCTGGAGCTTCCCCCAGCCCCTCTTTTTCTGTGGGCATATAATTCATAGATCTCCAGGTCTCTCCCAGTGCTTATCTTGTGATCCTTTTCTGGATTCCTTTGCCCCTTAGAGCCCTCCCTGTTGTCTCTGCGGCGCTCTCCCCATGTCCAGACCACCTCAGTATCAAGGCAGTGTCTCCTTGCACCTCAATCCGCATGTACCAAGGCCCAGTCTTCTGGCCACTGCCCATCCTGATGTGGTGGCACTACGCTCACGTCTCTTGGCTCTCTGGGCGCTTTTTGTGGTACGTGTCTAGTTTGGGGTTTGAACATGCGTCCCAGGGCATATCGGTATTTCCAGCACTTCAGGCCTTTGCTCTCCAGTGTTATCTCTCAGCTTCCCTTCCCCTGGGCTTGTCTAGAGCCTTCTCATTCACAGACGGCAGCGTTTAGGCCTCTCCGTGTTGATAGTTTCTAGGAGTTGGGGCCCATCCCTTCCCTTGACAGGCTGCCGCTGTCTTCTCTCCAGTGTGGGCCCAGGTGGCATCTCCCAGTTATTCACCCCCACTGCCGCCACATCTAGTCACTGCCTGGAGAACTTGTATGTCTTCACCCACCTCCCCTGGTTGGCTGGGGCACGAGTGTCGGTGTCCGAGAGCATACCACAGCCGGGAGGATACACCCGTTCCAGCTTCCACCTGCTCATCCCCACTCGGTACCACTCTCTGCCGACCCCGGCGCTGAGGGCAGTTTGTGGGTCTTGGATGGTGGGATCCCTCTCAATCTGGTATCTTGGCGAACGCCAGCCTGGGCCATCACTGTAACTCCCGGACTTGTGAACCGCCGCTGGCATAGGCACACGGGGGCGACATCCAGGCACACTCCCACTATGGCACACTACTCCAGCTGCACAGCCCCTATCGCCTGCGCTAGCCCGCGGCTGCGGCCCCTTGTCTCGCCACAGCTGCAGAGGACGGTTCCGGAGGAGGATCAGACTGCCTGTTCAAGAGGGGATATTTATTTCTAAGCTCTCCCCTGATGTCTCAGCCAGGGCAACGCCAGCGTTGGATTCCCTGGCTTACCTCTCAAGCACGGGTGGGGTCTGCTGCATGTCATCACCATTTTGGCTTACGGCCACTGTTTCAGGTGCGGTCGCAGTGAGGTTCAAAATCATCTGGCGTGTCCCAGTTTCAACCAGCCGTGTGCTGCGTGATCCCCTGCACTTTCGCGCTTTAGATTCATGAGCTGAAGTCTCTGGAAAACAGGATTTGGAACAGGATTATTGCCGGGCCGTCAAAGCTTCCGACAGACACGTCTATTCAGCCATGTTGCTGCCCCCCCACCCCCCACCCGGGTGCACACTGCTATATGTGAATGCCTTGTGCGTCGGTCATTTGCTTCGGCTGTTTTTCTTTGATTAATGAGCAAACTATTCAAGGATATGACTGTTGTTGCATATTTCAGGGTGACATCCTGATCTATGGCAAGAATCAAGAAGAACATTATTTAAGAGTTAAAGGTGTGTTGGATGTAACTGAGAGAAGTGGATTGACACTGAGGAGGGATAAGTGTAAGTTTAGTCAAATGGGAGTAGACTATTTGGGTCGTCATATAACTGGTCAAGGAATTGAACCAAAGATCCAAATTATGTAGGCAATTGAGGAGGTGCCTGCTCCCAAGTTCAGTATTACTCCAAGTTTGCCCAAAATATTGCTGCTTAAACCATTTGTCTAAGTTCACTGCTCAAGAAATATATCAAATATGACTGGAGCAGTGAGTGTGCTGATGTTTTCACGTGCATCAAGCGTACAATTGTCTCTGCTGCTCCACTTAAGCCTTTGGATATTTGTGATCTGTTCATCATTATCACTGATGCCATTAATCATGGGTGGGGTCTGTTCTTATGCAGAAAAGAAATAAGGGGAGTGAGGAAATTATTGGATTTGCCTAAAAATCCTTGCATAGTGCGGAGCACACATATTCTGCTATTGAAAAAGAAGCTTTGACCATGTGGTGGGTGTCCAGCATTTCAAGAATTTTATTTGGAGAAATGAGTTTGTTTTGCAAACAGACCTTAAACCTTTGTGGAGTTATTTAAAACTAGCTGAGATGGTAGAACTACTCCTCACATCGCCAAATGGCAGTATAGATTGCAAGAGTTTCAATATAGTTTGCAATATGTTATTGGAGTATGTAATATTGCTGCTGACTGTTTGTCTAGGTTGCCCGTGCCAGAAGAGTTTTATAAGGTTGGTCAGGATTTTGGTGATGTTGAGTTTTTGTATTCAGTAGGTACAGTCATGAATAGTGCACTGATCAGGGGCGCTGTTGTGTTGTAGACATCATGAAATGTTTATCAGGAAAACTGCCTACATCTAAGTAAATTCAAAAGGTCCTTGTTCTATTTTAGAGGGTTGCAGGGGAATTGTCTATAATGCATGGATTATTGTGGACAAGGATGTTGAACCTTATGTCAGGGAATGTTACACATGCATTCTTAGTGACAAAACTCAAGTGACCGTACCTGTTTCTCCTGTGGTATGTGATATTGTGCCTTGGAGCAAATTGGCATTTGACATATATTTCTGAACCGTTGGCCATCTTAGGTTGAACTCTCAAGTATGCTTTGGTTTTCGTGGATTACATGTTGAAATGGTCAGGGGTGAAATGTGAAGAGCATGTGAATATCAATGTGGTCAGTGAATTTTTGCAGGATGTGTTTGTCAGGTAAAGTTATCCTGAGCAATTAATTGGTGACTGACAAAGGGACTGAGTTAGTGTCAAGGGAGGTGAGTGAATTTTTGGAGTCAGTGGGTGCTAAACATGTCTTTATACCATTCGTGTAGTAATGGTTTAGTGGAACAAATAATTTGCACCATTAAAGATCTGTTGCGGTTGGCATTGGTGAATGGCTTAGATTGGAGATCATTCATCCAGGCTACTCTTTGGGCAACTAGAACTACTCCTCATATTAGCACTGGAATGTCTGTTTTTACTTTACTAAGTGGAAGGGTGGGGGTTCTGGGCTAAACAGAGAATGGATGGCTAGGAAAGGGATGGATTTGAGCAAAGCTGAATGAGTAATGGATCTAAGAGGTGCATTGCAAAGGAAGTAAAATATGCTTCAAGTTGGAGATAGGGAAAGGATTAAAAAACCTCGCCATATGGCAAAAGGTTCTTCAAAGTTTTTTGCACCCGTCATGGTTAAAGAGATCAAAGACCATGCAGTGGTGTTAGAAAATGGCAAAGTTTGTAATAAGAGCATGGTCTCTATTGTTCCTGAGTCAATGTCTGAGCATGTGCGCATGGGTTTGGGTATTGGCTCTGATGTAAAGTTTGCAGTGGTCTTGGACGAGGAAGGTCACACTAAACCTGTTCATACTAAATCAATCAATCAGAGGATTTGTAGAGTGCTTCTTGTTACCTGTAGGCGTTATGTGTTATATCTGTTTTGAATATGTACAATTTAGTATTGTGATTTATTCATCATCCATCTATATTGTCGATATCAATGTATTCTCCATTTTATTCTCCTTGACATCCCTTACTATTATGTGTATTATTCTTTTCTTATGATTTTTTTGTTTTTATGCATGTTACCAGTTTCAATAAGTCTAGCAATTTTTGCTTTTTAGTTATGTATTGTTTTATTTTCATTTGAAGGGAGGGGGACACGTTGATTGTGGGCTAGATAGAATGTGGGGGAGGAATCTTGAGTGTAGTGAGAGTTCTAGGATGGCAGTTGCTGGCTGGAGCCTGGTGTTGTTGGTCTGAATAAAGTTGCCACCTTACCTTCCAAGCATCCTTATCTTTTCATTATGTTATAAATAGTCACATATGAGAATGAAATAAAGGCTACTAACAATATCAAACTAAGGCAAGATTCACTAGGGTAAGTTACATTTTGAGTGAGTTTGCACTTTGTAGCATGTTAACCCCTTTCGGTATTCACAAACAAAAGAGTGTACACGTACTACAAAAGTGTAAGGTACATGCCTCCACTTTTAGGGGGATATTCACAATAACGTGTGTTAAACATCACCAGAGTTTGCTAACGCAACTTTTCACATTGCAGCCTATAGCGGGAATATCATGCTGTGTCAACGTGGAATTCACAACACAGCGGTACCATGCGATAGTCCACCGATAACGCTGTCAATTTCCACGAGACAACAATCTTGTCGGAGATAAAAAAACGAACCACAACACAGAAAAACATGCGATGAGCTCATTCGCGTAAGTAAATGGTCTTCTGAAGACCTGTGAAGTAGTCAGGTGTGGCTGTGTGTGTGCCCGGGAAGCTGTCTCAGCCCAGACTGACACACACAACAGTGGGGGGCAGGGGTGTTTGCGGTGAGCATTTGTTGCAACAATGGTAAATGAAAGCGGGGGAAGGTGAGTGGAGAATAAGAACCCTCCGTATGGTGTGACTTCAGAGTGATAATGGCCAGTCCTCCCCTGTCTACCGGAAATCCACATGGCCCCCACGTGAGGGCTGAAAGGGCTAGGAGAAAAGATTATTGGCCAAGTCTTTGCACTGCAGTCAATTGCAACCCCAGGTTCATCTCCAGAACGTGCACTTCAGCCATGCGCGTGGGGATGTGAAGTAGGCAGGCACCCCCGCCTCCATGCAGCTGTCCCCGGGCAAGGCACCCTCCGGGGTCCTGCTCAGATTCTCACACCGGGGGTGGAGAGAAGGAAGAGGAGGGGGCCGCTGAGGCCAAACAAAGCACGACTCTCCTAGTCATGAGGGGTTGTTTGGGCAGTAAAATGGGGGAAGCCCCCCTACCTCCACTGCTCTAATGCCAGGAGTGATGCCAACGTCCCCAGCTCACGTGTCCCCTAGGGCCAGGCCCCTCACGACCACTCCTGGCATCTGCTGCTTAGGGCAAGGCCCTCTCCGCCTGGCTGCCGGTGTCAACCACAACTCCTAAACTGCAACTCATTCATCTCCCAGGATAAGGCCTCGAGGTGTCTCTGTGCCCCTGTTTACTTGCCCTGGTCTGCAGCCGATGTTAGCCAGCACTGCAGGATACATCTCCCCTGGGACCCAGCCTCAGGCGGCCTCTTCAGGGGCTGCCATACCATGCGGGGCATACTCTGCTCGCCTACTGCAGCCAAGCCCTCAGCCCCCACTGCACGTAGCACCCCACCCAGACATTGGTCTTGTGTCTCCATCAGCAGCTGCAGAAGAATGGGGGCACAAACCAGGCACCTGTGGGTCTTCCGGTGTGGCTCTTGGCTGTGTTCCCTTTCATGCAGCAGGTAGTCGTCCCGCTTAACACCAGCAAAAGGCAGGTGTAAAATCCCTTGTGCTAGTGTGGCTTATCACCTGTTTTTGTTTCACTTCGCAGATCTGGCAGTTTCTTGGGAAAGTTGTGATGTGGTTTTTTCGTGTGTTATTGCACGGTGTTATTGCTCTGTATCTCATTAGTGTTATTTGGTGGTGTCCACCTTGGATATAAATTTGGGGGCCGTTATCACGGTAATACTGGTGTTCTCTGCAGTTTGCACCAGCTTGCGAATGGGATGCTAATTCTATCACCACTTTTGATGCGTTATAGTGGGGATAATTCGGAGTTAATTCCTTGTGAATATGCCCCTTAGAGTAATGCATTTAGCACACGTGTGTGTCGGAGATGTTCCTCTCTAAACCCCTCTTTGACCCTCCCTAATTCCCTCCCCAATCTCATCCACTTAGTAATACATCTGTACCTTTTTGCACCCACTGTCCTAATTCCCTCTAACATTTACTACTAAAATCTGTACTTGCATGTGCTGAGACTCGGCGGTCAAGGCAGAGAACTCTGCACCTATAAGTATAGGTGAAATGAACACTGTGCAGTATGTTTTGTATTACTTCAAAATGTACCAAAAGGTGCAGTTTGTGATTCAGGCTTTTAGAGTGTAAGGAGTTATGGGAAATGATTTCGTCTTCATTGCACATTCTTTTACCCCCCTGTTCCCCTTCCCAGCTAATAATTAAAGGCCTACATAGTTGCCACTTCCACTGTAATTATACTCTTGTTTCATGGCCGGCTGTCAACACCCGACTGAGATAGTTCTTTAAATATCGAAGCAGACAGCATTTTTGACAGGAAATGTGTTGCTTCTGAAAAAAGTGTCACCATCGAAACTAAAATGTAAACATAAGTACATGATCTGAGTCACAACAAGCTCTTGGTGTAACCTTGGTAAGCCGCATGAGGAAGGAAGTGTACATGGCGTTCCCTCTCACCGCTATTCAAATGAAGATAAAAGTGGGTACTGTACTGTTTGGCCAATTTGCTAGAGTGTGCTTAAAATCAGCCTCCACCTCTTTCATCCCCAATTCCAATAATGGACAGATTGTGGGGCTTATTTACAAGCCCCATGCGCCGCCGGTGCGTCACTTTTTATATGGGG
Organism: Lissotriton helveticus; assembly: GCF_964261635.1. Classification (NCBI taxonomy): domain Eukaryota; kingdom Metazoa; phylum Chordata; class Amphibia; order Caudata; family Salamandridae; genus Lissotriton; species Lissotriton helveticus. Next base: position 922,560,596 of record NC_136067.1, on the reverse strand, counting down.
AAAAGTGAAGCACCGGTGGCGCAAGGGGCGTGTAAACAAGCCTCTGGGTGCTATTGTACCTTTGGCTTTAAAGCCGGGCAACAGTATTCTGTTTGCCCCCATTGCACTGCACTGTCGTGTTTTTTTTAAGTAAAATAGAAAACTGACACGGAATGGCACCACAATTTAGTAAATGGCATGCCAAAAAGGTCCAGAGGGGCAGCTAAAGCAGTTTTTTGACGTTACACCTTCCCTTTGTTTACTATATATTCATACTTCACACCCCTTACCGTCGTGGGCTTTTTTGTCACTTCCCCTTTGTTCGTACCAGGCTCAGAAAATGTGTAGGTTTCGGTTGCTTTGCAGGCATCAGTTTACCAGCCTGTTCAACTAGAGCACGAAATGGAAATAGTTACTATTTAAACCCACAAATTGAGGAAGAAAGATAGCAGCTAAAAGGGGGATGGAGCAGAGCTTCCAGCACAGCAGAGTCTGTGACAGTAGCAAATGCATTTCCTTCTCACACAAACTCTGACCATAAAGAAATAGAAAACATGGAAATGTGACATAAAAAATGTGTCAACAAAGGTGTTCTCTCTAATTGGTCACAAATTGCCTTTTTTTAAATAGCTTGTAAGTGGGTGGGGTTTAAAACACCGGTTGCAGAGAATTATGTGTATACAAAATATTTACTTATATACTACTGGTGTGATAAAATAGTTCGTAGATGTATATTCTCTAGAGAACTGTGTGAAAATTCTGGTCACAGGGCTGGATCACCATAAAATAGGGCAGAGAGTTAATGTGTTTACTGCAGTACATTGAATGTAATACGTAGGCCGCAGATTTTTTTTTATGGAAGATAGCTTAGTGGGTCGTTACTGTAGATGCAGAAATCCTTTTGCAACCTGTGGGTCACAAGTTACAGTCCTGGTAAAAAAAATTCTGCAAACAGCTGGATAATTAGAGCACTTAACCCTGTCTCTTGTGATTCTAAGTGTGATGAAATAGCTCATTTTGGGTAGTATTAAATCCATATTATTGAAGGAACAAACATGCATTTTCCATTGTGCCCCATATTTGTTATTAATAGTGCAATTATGCACACAAACATTGTTGAAAAGGACTGAAATTCTTTCAGACGCCACTTTATCGGGTGGCAGCATATGAAGCGATCTATTAAAAGTTCCTTTGTACCTCTGAGGAGCTACCGACTATCACTGTTATATGTGATGTTCCAGTTGACTCTGTGTGATGTTCGACACAATTGTATGTCTCAATATAATGAACAGGAACATTGTCTGACACAAATAAAGCTTCCTAAATATCATTCACAAGAATATCACCCAACTGAGGATAGATTTTCTGTTAATAACTTTAATTGGGTAATATTTTTGTAGCCAATATTTAGACCTCTATATAAATGTCAGATGATGCTCAATATTTTTGTTACTACTCTATACAATATATGTTATCAGGGAGTGCATCCTGATTACAGAATCCACAAAATTGAGGCATGCAATAATTGATAACAAAAGATTGCATCCAAAATATTGTAAGATAAGTAAGTATACATTTTTGATTCCATAACTCTACATATATGTGCCTTGGTGAAGTGATATATATTCAATGCTAAAATGTAAAATATACCTTCATCGTTTCCAGTGGTGGTGAATGAGTCTGGACAGGCATTTTACAAAACAAATGAGAACATTACAGTAAAAGGAATTATGTGCAAGGCAAGGTAATGCACTTTCAACTGCACTTGGTTTTGTAATGGAAGCCCATATAATTATTTCAAGAGGGGTAAGGCATGATCAAGCCTGGTATTATCCAACAAAAAGCGTACAGCAGAATTTGGAGGGTCATTCATAAGGTTTGTTGGATCCTATTTCTTCATACTTGATCCATTTTGTAGAATACTCCTTTAAGAGACCTCCCTTTTTACTAAGAACATGACCAGTTTATATGTATATTACCCTGTCCTTTTTTTGCACCTGCTCTTGCATTACCTAAATAGCCTACAGCACTGGAAACTGATTTAGGGCCTGAAATAAAGTTTGGTGGACAGGGTATACTGTCGCAGAGCAATGAATAAAACATGTCTGCTAAACCCTAGGGCTATCTGCCTCATTTAAAGAAACGTTACCACAAAGGGTAGACCCAATAAGTGTCACTGGTCCCAGTACGCAATTATTTAAACAGAAAACAAAATATTCATCAAACACTTGAAAACAGAACAAACAGAAACAGTAAATTTAGGCCCAGATGCATCAAACAAAAATCTGCTTGCAAAGGGGCAGATTCTCAGAATCTGCCCCTTTACGACCGGTATTTTTGCATTTGAGATGCATCATCCCAAATGCAAAAATCGCAAATTGCGAATTCGCTAAATTGCGATTACTTGCATTTAAGGAATCTCAGATTGAGATTCCTTAAACGCAATGCATTAAAGTTTAAAAAATAGCGATTTCGCTAATAGGGCATGCAAATTACCATGAAGTACAACTTCATGGTAATTTGCAAAAACTTTGAAAAATGCACTAAAGTGCATTTTTCAAAGTTTCATGTTGCGCACACACCTGCCTTAAGGGCATATGTGTGCGCAACATATGTGCACAGATCAATTTCAGGGGTGCAACAGGGTGTCCTTTGAACACCCCTGCACCCTTGAAATCACAATCTCAATTTGCGAATCGCTATTTGCAATTCGCAAATTGAGATTGTCTTCCCATTCATTCCTATGGGCCTCTAGGCCCTTAGGAATGAATGGGGAGGTATTCCTTAATTGCGACCCGCAATTTGCGACTCGCAATTAAGGAATTTTAAGATATCGCAATTTTTTTTAGCAATTTCTTGATGCATTGCATTTTGCGATTCCTTATTTGCAATTCCTTATTTTTTTTGCAAATAAGGAATCGCAAAATGTATGCTTGATGCATCTGGGGGATAGTCCACTGTTATTTAATCACAATGAACCTGTAGTGACATTGTAGAAATAAATTAATTTGTCATTCGCATATTATTCGCGCCCCAAGAAGAGTGGGGGCAAGAAAAGAGAAGTGGGGAAGCGTTCTAGTGATAAGTAGTGCAATTAGATAGGTATCAGACAAAGGTACAGTGCAGATCTCGTAATCCTCATCAAAAGAAATCAATACACGGCTTCTCTCAGAGCCACAATGAAAGCAAACAATGTCCTAAGATTACATAGCCATGCTTGGAACATTCGTAATGATATATTGCTGAGGTACAAGCTGGCAAGTTGAGAAGATGTCGCCTTTTCACCTTCACAGTGTCACAGGTATCTGAAAAACCTTTTTGAGGGTCTTCCTCAGGACAGGGAGGTGAGGAGGAGGAGGGGGCACCGTGAAAGAGACTCACGGCGGGGTGGTCATGGCAACATGGGAGCGTGGGCTCCACAGTATGGAGAACGGAAGTGGCAAGTAGAGAACTCTGGAAGGATATTAATTTACAAGTCCCTTATTCAATCCAAAGGCCACAGTGGTTGGCCTGCTCAACCGAATAAATCTGCGGGCGAAATTGAGAGTCGTCGGATCAATGAAGGTCAGTTCGATAAGCCGCAATACGTCCAAGAAGAGAAAGGCAGACCTTACCTTACAACCATCTGTCAAATTTAGGAAAGACAGCTAGACCATACTAGCAGTTCCCTCCAAGGCACATAAAGTCTGGTGAACGGCTCTTGTTGGTTTTGATGGCCGTCGTCGGTTTTGACAGTCATTCACCAAACCTTTCAAACCTTTTTGGTTTTCAAAAGCAAGCTCCTAAAGCAGGAGATTGTTTCAGAAAAACTAAAAACTAAGGATACCGCCACCCTGGGAGTTTTTCCCAGGTCCTGGGGTCATTTTTAGGTTTTGCCTGCACAGCTCTTGTGCTGCGCTTGTGAAATCTATTGTATTTAATATAAATATTATAAGGGGCTTACACCCCGCCCTAACTTTTCATTTCTCCATGTGCTTGCCACTTACTTTTACTCCATTTCTATTGGTTGCAGCATGTTAGTTCCTGATATTCTTTGTGTGTTGTTCTTATCAGTGGCACATGGCTGAAGTACTCCTTTTCAACCGCTTTTCTCACATTTTTTATTTATTTATGAGCCAGCACGCCATCTGCACTCCGCCCACCTCCCACTCTCAGCTGTGTTTTTACTTTGAGACATACATTGACATGGTGCCCCAGAGCCAGTCGGGAGAGGCTTTTATTTTGTTTGTTATTTCATAAGGTTCAAAGTTGACCCAAAGGTATTGGAGCGCTTTGCATGAGCACCAGTTTCATTACACACTGAATCGGTGCCACAGAGCCTGGGGGGGGGGGGGGCGTTTTTGACCCAAAGGTATGGGATCGTTTTGAGTGAGCACCAGTTACATTACACAAGGACATGGCATACATCAGCAAGGTGTATTTATGACTGCAAAATAATTTTGAGTTTTGAAATAATGTGATTACTATATTTTAAAATGCAGCATAAATTATTCCATGTTGGGAAAGTAGAAGAGTGAAAATATTGCAACAGCTAGCACATTATAACGACCAGAGATTCTGATTCAACCCCTCAGTTTTATACAAAGAAGTGTAATTAGTGATAGCTGGTGTTCAATACCAAAATCAGATTTGCAGTATGAATATGCATGCTTCTTTGTGCTCAAGCGCTAGTTGGCCTCTTCCAGCACTTTGAGATCACTGTGCTTGACCTAGCACTAGTAATCTGTTGAAGATGTACCTGGAAGCTATAGCACCTCCCCGTAAGATGTGTGCTGTACTATGCACTTTCTAATTCCTCCAAAGGTAGTTGGTGGCCGCGAGGTGTTTTAAAGGAAATAACCCCTTTACCCCGTGCCAGATTCGAGACTAAAAACTGTATTTCACTGCCTTGGACGGAATGCGAGGCACTGGCCGTGAAACATAAGCCACACCTAAGGCTGCTGAAAGAAGTGATTTTGACACCAGACCTTATAGTAACATTGCTCCCATTCTGGCTGCCTTTGTCCCAATGTCTTTCCTTTACTCCTACATATTTGGGTCCATCACATTTAAAGGTTGATTTGGTGTATACCCCGTTTTGACGTTTTTGTATTTTTTTGCTAAGTTGTCTTTTTAAGGTAATGGGAAAAACGATTTCCTTAGCTAATGCCATCTTTGGACTATCTAGTTCTCTCAGCACCACCCTGACTGGCAAGCATAGACCCAAACTACGGCACCCCGCACATTTAAAAAAGTGCCCTCAACTAGGGCAACAACCCCCAGGATCCACAAAAGGGCTTTCAGACCCAGACTGAGTACTTCCAAACCAGAACAAGTGGACTGCAAATCCCGGTCAAAGTGTCATAAACCCAGCAGAGGGAGCATAAACACAGGCGGAGGCCTTGGGTGCAGGTAGTACACCCCGAAACCTACACACAGGTGAGATATGTGTAGATTTTCTCCAAATCATGATTTTGTTTTTTTAAAGGAGAACTGGCCAGATACAGAGTGAAACTATCTGGAATCCACACTAGCCAAAGAGTGGAGACAGTGTGGCTTACAAAGGTTACACGGGGCTTCCTCAGTCTCTTTGACACTCCAGATGTGTGGTCAAGCAGCAAAGGTGTTCTTAGAAAAGGGGATGTGATTCTTATTTTCAAGTACAGCAAAACGGATGTATGACGTTACAACGCAGGCTATTACAACGCCTGCCTTTACAACGCGGTTTTTACATCGCATACCATTACAACAAATAGCGCTTTTGGGTGTTGGATAGTGAATAGTTTAATTTACTATTCCAACTCCAGTCCCCGTGGACACTAGGGTAGGTTATTGGATAGTAAATTAACCTATTCCCTATCCTAGAGCGCCCCCCAGCGCAATGCGAGGTAATAGTTTGCGTTGTAATGACCGCGTTGTAATGGTAGTGCGTTGTAAAAGTTTCGTTGTAAGTGATGTTTACCAGCAAAACACATTAGTTAATATATTCAATAAGGGTGAATGTCTAATCTGAGACATTATTATTTTAAGAGTTATATACATGACAACATAGATATTAATGCCAATACTCCAAACCTACCACACCGCACCCAACTTAACTCTCCTAGGTCAATCTACAACCAACATGCTTTCAATCATACACCAAATGTTGGACCAGGAGCTGATGGATACCTGGGTGCTTCTACGACCTAACCAAGGCCATAAAGAGATTGCCGTATAAGTTGCTAAAGTACTAGGAACAAGGTTAAGGGAGTAGAGCTTCATATGCAAAATACGTTCCTGAGTTAACTATGCACCATGGCTGTAAGGTTGCTATAATGCTTTAGGTCAGTCAGTGTCTTAACATTGGTGTCTGTTATGGAGGCTTGTACCTCAGTGAGGATGTTTTTGGGGAATTCTATGCATGGTAGGATTTATATGTGCTTGTTAGATTTCACCTGCACAGCATATTTGCTTTCTTTAAGGCATGTAGCACAGCAGTTCACGCTGCTGTATCACATATAAACAACATTGATAAAACCTATATGTTTTGCATAGGCAAAACTTACTGGCTTTGCCAATGCTTATTCCTTTTATTGGCCCTCACCACTAGGTTCTTCATTACACTGTCCACTTTAAATACTGCCTTATCTACAAAATTGAGCAATGTTGACTCACCATGGAGATTTTCATACAGAATGTTAGAGGGAGAGGGGGTACTGTGCCGGTTGCGAGGTAGCAATTTATGGGCTTCTATACCAGCACACTGTAGGCCTTTCTGCCACCTCAATTAAGAGTCGGAAATAGGCAACTAATGCCGCCATCTAGAAAGGTGACACTAGGACCCTAAATATGATGTGTGGGAAATGTATATACCTGTCAAAAAATCATTTATAGTATATTTCTAACATGGAAATGATATCACTTTGGTTTATGTGGTTTGACTGTCAGAGAAATCAATAAAAAACCATTGCCTAATTTCCACTGTTGTAAGGTTTGCAACACATAAAAAATATTACTCAGCACAATAAAACACGATCTGGTGGAAAACAGAGGAATAGATATTCACAAAAGTGCTAATGGCAGGGATTCGCTTAAACTTCTGCTTTAGGAGCCACTGCCACGTGAAAGCGGAGAGGAAGGGGAAGTAATACAGTGTTTAAATATAATTTTGTGGTCAAAGACTTGTCTACTAAACTTGTGACAACCATGTGATCCTTTGCACAATCACAAAGCCCAGAATTGTGGCTATATTCTCATGTTTGCAATAAAGATGTGTAAAGCTCTCTGTCGCACATATTTATTTCTTCACCATGAAAACATATAGGATGCATTTTGCCTGAAGAGGAGAAGATTGCTAAATTATAAGCTATAAAAATTGCGGCACCTGTAATATTGTTTATTTGCTGGTAAACATACACATACACTTAAAGCACTATGGTGCAAGGCCAGTGGCAGATTGTAAACTTTACTAATGGCAATAATATAATGCAATGTAACGAAGCAGAGCACAACATAACATATGGTGTAAATGAGCAGCAAAAACGTTAGTACCATAAGAAGTTTAGAATGCACAAACTTTCAGCAAAAACCTGAAATGGAACTGTTTCTGAATCACTTCACCAAAACCACTTGATTAAGAAAGTCTTGAATGATAATAAAATCTTAAAGGGAAAGTTCCCCCAACACCATTATGAAGGATTTCACCTCAACAGCGGCCACCTCCAACTCAATCTCTCCAATCTTTACCAACCAAATCCTCTCCACTTACACTCGCAAATGGACAGGTGGTAGATCTCACCAAACACCTTCCAATCTTATCCAAAGAACCAAGCTAACCACATGGCCCGTCACCACCCCAGAAGAAACCACTACCACCATCAATTCCATCTACTGAGGGCAGGGACCATTTGGATCCCCGGCCTCACCACTCATGCTCCAAAAGACTGCAGCCCATCAGCAGTATATGCTCAGAACCATTGTGAACACCTTCACCACTTTTGTGACCTTCATAGATGCTTGGAAAACCCCAACTGTCCTCACATAGATGAAGAACCCTCCACAAACCGTTCAGCGATCTCCAGTTACAGACTAATTTACCTTCTACCATTACCGGCCAAGGTCCTAGAGAATATTATCAACAGATGCCTCATCAAAAACCTCAAAAATCACCAACTCCTCAATACCACTCAGTCTGGTTTCAGGCCTAACCACAACATAGAAATTGCCCTCATCCCCATCATAGATGACTTTCACATGATGGAAGAGACACGGTGGCCCTCATCCTCCTGGACCTCTCTACAGCATTTGACATGGCCTCCCACCTCATCCTCATCCATCGCCTACATGACATCAACATCGAAGGACATTCACTCCATTGGATCTCCTCCTTCCTTACTGGAAGGACCCAGTCAGTCAGCGTGGTACCATACACATCCGTCCTCATTTGCAGGGTCCCGCAACGACTCTCCATGGGCCCGATCATCTTCAACACATGCATGATCCCTCGAGCCAGCATCATCAGCTCTCACAACATTAACATCTTCTCCTATGGTGATGACATACAATTCATCCTCTCCCTCACAGGAAAGTACCCAGACCCGGATAACGTTCAATGCCTGTTCAAAGTTCAAAGACAAAAATGTTGATCTTTGGAAGAGCACTTTACCATGGGAGTCCAACTGTTGACAAACATAGCTAGGGCTGGTACTTTCTCCCACCACCCATGCCAAGAACCTCAGGATCATTATCAACAGCAGACTTGCCGTAACCACCCAAACCAACATTGTCACCACCTAATATGTCTATACACTGAAGTTGCTAAGGAAGATTTTCACATGGCTCCCAGTCAGCACCCTGAAAACCACAAGCTAGATGATGGAAACACCCTCTATACTGGATCAACAAAAAGCTAACCAGCAGGCTGGACACCATTCGGAATCCCTCTCAGCCCCCACCCCACACACACATTTCACCACACCTCCTCTGGATCTTCATACACAAACAAGCACAATTCCAACTCCTCCCCCACACTTTCAAGGCACTACCTACATGACACTGGGGCCAGCATAGCTCAACAATCTGCTTTCATCAATCCTCCAGACGCCTCCACATGTCTGAACTCCTACTTGCACACATTACACGCATACGGATAACCGAGCCTTCTCCTACATTGCTCCCAAAATGTGGAATGACCTGCCGCTACACGTAAAAGCCTATTCTTCACTTTTTGAATTCTGCAATAAACTGAGGACCTGCCTTTTTGAGTAGTCTCATTAGGCCCTAGGTTTGGCGAGACTCCTACCTGCTCAGAGCCAGTATAACCTACCGGGTGATAGTGTGCTTTAAAAATCTACATAACATAACGAAAGATAACAACACAATTTTAAGCATTGGACGACACACCATACAAAACCACAGAATGATTTAATCACTTTATTTTTTCCAATGCAACATCTATCACTTTCTTGCTACTTTAACAACTGTAAGCTAACAAATGGCAACTAGTATATTTCAGCCTTCTTCCTGATATCTGACATATGTGTGGAAAAGTAACATGCATTTAAGCATTATTGCCTCCAAACTATGGACACTAATGACTGTTAATTACACTCCCCATAATTATGGACCGGGCCGAAGACTACGGGTCATAAAAGAGGGAGGTACTTAACAGCTGTTATAGCCTTGCAGGTAAGGGCAAAAAGGCTAGCAGGACCCCCTCCTCCCTACTCAAAATAGGGAAGAGAGGGTCCTGTGTAGTTTCTTTAGCCTCTTCAAAGGCAGTAGGTTCACACGTGGTTGTCGACACTTCTCTATTTGCTTACACTGGGTGGAAAGTCCAATCAGCCAATGCAAAAATATTTTTCCTAGATGGAGCTCAACAGCTTTGTATGAAATGGCTGCTTACAAACAGAATGAGGGAGCGCCACAGGAGAATGTGGCTAGTTTGTTCCTCCAGCCATTCAGGTGAGCATCATCTGCTACTCCCATCAGTGTTCCCAGGACCCACAGCACCAAGGGACATTTGGAGGAGGCAATCAGAGAATGCTCCCTTTGCAGGCATGAGTGTTAGATATAACAGGCAAAGGGATCATTCTGATTTGCTGGCAAGTTCCAGAAGTTCAACTCTGGGTGCTAAAACTTTGCTACTTTATATATGTCACATTTGTTGACACACATTCAGTAGCATAAGCACCTTATATTGGAGCTTGCATTGGATCTTCTTTTGGTTGTCAACACAATTGATGACTGTGCTGCCCTGTGAGATATACATGGTGGTTCGCTGATGAAAATGGCTAGAGGGATCATGCATGCGTTGAAGAATATGACATTCTCTACTTGAAATAGAGCATCAACCTGTGGCCTGGAAATAGAGAGTGGTCTTGTGTTAGTCGTGCCCCCTATCTAAACTTCATATTTAGATCCCATTATGAAATATCCAGTTTTCCATCATTGCATAATGGATATATTCCAGACATTTTGAAATGCTATCCTGATTCCCAGAGCTTTCAACTGCGGTGAATTGGAGTAGCATCTGTGTGCATCTGGGATTGCAGCTGGCATAACTCAATAAGCTGTAATAGTGGGCACATAAATACATTTAAAGCTGTACTAACATTAGGGACATCTGGAAATGATTCCACACGGCACTAGTGCTTCGATACACCACAATCAATTGTGATGGTCTAGCTTTCAGTGCCGACAAATGATTCTATGCGGCTAAATGTTGTTCCAGATCCACATTCCCATTCTTGCTGTCTTTCCAGGAGTATGTGGAGTGTGGACCAAATGTGTCATATGCAGCAAAAAGGACCAGATGGCTGAGAGCTGATGGTTGATTCTTATGCTGGGCTACAAGGGAACCCTAGAGTGAAGTCTGTCAGTACGGTGTGAAAATGGTACCTGTCATGAACTTACATGGTTCAGGGTGGCAGACGTCCTCAGAGTTCCCACCTGGGCCAGATGGCATACTATTTCTATACCACAAACATACTGTGTGAAGACCCTGATACTGAACACTTTTGTTGATAAAAAATGATGTCAGCAAAGACACATATGTAACACTATTGAGCAATGGAAAGTGTGTCTAGATTTCTCTACTACTGGCCTGTACCCACTACAGAGGCAGTAGTAATACCCTTTTACCCTCAATATGCACTCTACATTCCCATGATTTGTGATATTTGATATTTGACTTATGTAGGCACTGGTAACTCAAATGTAATGTATATCATATTGTAGGGTATACCTACATGCAAAAAGCACCATGGTGCCATATCAGTGACAGATATTCCACAGTAAAAATGACAATAACAAAATAATAACATCACATAGCAAAATATACCAAAAAGTATATGGTTAAAAAGTTGAGCCCGATAAGTACAATAATAATTCCAAAATGCATGGGCTAAATCACTGCCATCGATGCACTAACACAATATCTACCCAAAAGGGCAGAATAACACTTTTGTTTTTCAGTAGCTCAGGAAAAAATGGCTAGTCCCACCATAACCACCATGTGATTGCTGATAAGCCCAGAGTAGGTTGGCATACTGGTCACAATTCAGAAAAAAATACTCCAATTGCGTCAAGCGCAAGATTTGTTATTCACCTAAGGTTTCACAGGACGAAGGGGCAGCCTTTTGGTTATCCATTCCGTGCGTCTCCCTTAGTCACTCTTTCCAACTGCATGGACCCCACCCTTATCTAAGAAGTGAGCAACTGAAGAGGAAACTTGTCTACGTATTTTGAGTTATTAAACAATTGGGCTCAGCATGGGCATGCGCAACTGAACAACGCTTACAAAAGCAAATTATATATCTGGGTTATTGCCCCACGGGTACAGCTGGTAACCAGGCATATGTTGTTGTGAGATAATGTGCCACTGTTTGGGAATAACATGTGAGGCAGTATAATGCAGGCCTCCCCTCCCTGTTATGTTTCCTTCCCTCTATCTTTCTCTTATGTCTATACTTGGAATCTGTAACTGAAGTAATTTTGTAATCTTTAACATGCTGATCCTCATGTAAAGCGCTCTGATACCTACGGGTCTAGCCAGCGCTATATAAATCTTTGCAAATAAAACAAATGAATACATTTTGAAACTGGACTCAGATGTTCCTAACTCCAGTAACAAACTTAGAGGCATCTGGCAAAAAGATCAATGAAGGTTAGTGAGACAACCCAGGGCAACCTGAACTACCATACACGATATTAACAGAGAAAATTAGACCTTGAGAATAGTTCAAAGCAAGAGCATTCAGATAACATCTCAAAAACAGTACAATTTGTGGTTTATGTGCATTGTGCAAGTAGTGTGAGTCTCTTGATCATACACACAGTGTAATTCAAGTGTTTTGGAAGACTATGGGGCAGATGTATCAACATCCTGATTTGCGAATCTCAAATAGCGATTTTTTAGAAATCGCTATTTGAGATTAGCAAATAGGGATGTATGTAGAAAATTGCATTTTTTTTGCGATTTCTTAAAATTCCTTAATTGCGATTAGCAAATTGCGAATCGCAATTAAGGAATATTTTCCCATACTATGGGCCAGGAAGCCATAGGAAGGAATGGGAAGTTATTCTCAAATTGCGATTCGCAATTTGCCTGACCTCCTCCACTGTGACACCATCATGGGGCTCCTGGTACCGCTGCGCCCCTTTAGAAGTGAGGCTGCAGTGTTGATCCAAATGTCCTGCAGGTAATTGTATCCCTGGCAAAGCAGAGTCACACATCCTCAGTTTCTCTGGGAGACAAGTTGCAGGGATGTCAGACAAAATTAATGCAAATCTGGGGATTGAACTCAAGGTCTTGAGCATACTGAATGCATTCTCTGCCGCCACGCTGCACACCGTGTGCTAGGATCATTACACTCAAAGAATATGATTAAAGTAAAAAAATATATATGAATTCCAGAGAATGTGAAAGGAAGATGTTCTTCTTTGGAAAGTTTATGTGTGTGCTGCACCTGGTTTGGGAATTGCCCACTGTCGGTCACAGGGTTGAAGCAAGATGACAGGGAGAAGCAAGATAAGAGAGAGAAACAGGGGCAAAAGGAGAAACACAGGCGAGAGACAGAAACGTGGAACGGGGGCGAAGCAGTAAGGAGGGTGTAGGTCAGAATCACGGAACTGGAGGATACAACAGAAGGGTGGGGCAAATTCACACAGAGGGTGAGGTGGAAGCAACATGGAGGGCATGGGGAGGGAAGCAAACTAATTGGATGAGAGAGCAACGTGGAGCAAGGTGAGAGACGCACACGGGCGAGAAGGCAATCTAGGGCCAAAGCAAATGAGGGTAAGTGCAGGGCACAAGCCCTAAAAAAGAAGTGGGGGGATGCTGACGTCACGATAGGAAGTGATGTCACAAAGGGTGGCTTGCACCATCAGACTCAGTGCCTCCCCTCCCTCACCCCTTAGATGCGATTGCATCAGAGAAGCCAGCGCGTGGGCAGCGTTCTAAATGAGCTCCGATCTCGACCCAGAGAGGCCAAAGAGTGAATGTGTGGCTCCATTTTCTCCAGTAATCGAGCTCCTAGTAAAATAAGTGGGGGGACTCCGTCCACCCGTGGGGTACCCCGACTCGAACCCTGGGTAAGTGCAACATGGAGAGGGTGGAAAAAAATCACACGGTGGGAAGAGCAACATGGAGAATACCAGAAGGGGAGAGAAGTACGCAAAGCAGACAGCTGGAAAACATGTGCACTCTGGTGGAGTTCTTAGCTAAAAAGGAAAATTTACCACCTGAAAAATGAGCAGTGGAAGGACACAGCTAATGCATCCATGCTCCGGGGGAGGGACAAACATAAGAGGGTATAATCCGCACAAGCTAACGCATAAGAAGCAAGCAAGTGAGAGTGACAAAAAAGCAAACCAATGCTCAGCAGTGGGTGGGCTCTAAGCCCACCGGAAGCCAACAATATGTCTCGTCCCTCACAGCACATGCACTGTCTTGTAGGTGACACTTAACAAAATTGTAAAAGTAAGGTTGTGAAGCGCAAGTGGGTCTCACCACCTTCGGAGAGCAGAGTGAAAGTAGATGATTTTAGGACAAAAGCATGATTTAAAGTTGATGAGCTAGATTAACTTGTTGATTAGAAACTAAACACGTCATAACACAAATATGCACGGCAGTTGCCCTGCTTGATGGAGGTTTGCCCAAATTAATTAAGCCTTTCCTCCACGTACCATATTTCAGTGTTATATAGGGGAGAAGAGAATGGGGCTTTCCCTCAACATATATGGCACATAGAGCTTATAAATTTCCTTTTAACCGTATCACTGATTTTTAGTTGCATGTGTACATGGGTTACTTATATTCCTCAATCAATCAACCAATCAGGGGCTTATATAGCGTGGCTACTCACCCTTAAGGGTCTCCAGGCGCTACGAGGGGCTGCTGATTCCTTGTTTTTACTCTTTGGTGGTACTATTCATGAAAAATAGATAGCTGTGTTTTTTATCATGTTTGTCCATAACTCTGAATTCAGTTGGGAATAGAAACGAATGTTTTATTGGCTCTAAGCAGTCCGGAGAGATGTGGGTGGGATGGAAGGTGAGGCAAACAAGATAGAAAGTTGTTTTTGACACACATTTCCAAGATGTTTGTCCAAATCAATTGAGGCGCTTGAATGCCATTCCTGGTGGCGGATATAGAAGGCCCCTGGGGTGAATACATGAAAATGTTGCTTTGTGCATGAATAGCTTAACACTGTATCATAGGAAAGCAATTTATTGTGTTGGAATGTAGGCCCGGCTCCCGGAAACTAACAAGTATGCTACTTTGAGAAGATACAATTTTTGAAATATTTGTAGCCGTGATGAGCAGTGTGACTGCTCGTAAATGGGGACTGGGCAGCAGAGCCAAACAAAAGGAATGCCTGTCCACCAAATGAACTATTTGTCGAATTTAGTTCAAACACTAGGCTGGAGAGAAGAGGGCCCTTTGAATCTGGTACCGAGTACTATGAAAGGAGGAGTGGTGTGAGGGACTGCAGTGTTCAACAGAGTTTTACATTAACCAGTTTTCTTTTTAAGCAGTTTTATTTGTCAGAAAGTGACATTAACATGGCTATTGAATGTGCTGTCTTGAGTTTGTGTTATTACTGTACATGATGTCAAAACTAGGGGTGGGTGAGCCAGAGAATTAAAGGGAAGAGCCGAGCCACAGCTGAGACAGTGTTCCGGATTGGCACTAAGAGCCTAAATATAAGTCGAGACAGCAAAAAACTAGTGGTGCACATGGCAAGGACCAAAAATAGCAGCTTATTCTGAGTCTTTTTGGGAATTGTTCTGCTTTTTCACCCCTCTGCCTCAAAACCCCACATGCACTCCCTCCTTTTCAGCACCAGAATGACGCGATGTTCATGTTTCTGGAGATTGCTCAAATGCCTATGGGGCATGTTTACAAGGGAATGGCGGAGTGTGGCGCAAAGCACAACATGCTAATGCCACCCTACACCATTACGAAAATGCAGGCAAGAGCTGTATCTACAAAGATACAACACATCCCTGTGGTTTCCATAGTGCTGGAGCAAAATTAAGTTGCCTAGCGCCAATGCATGCACCCTTGCACCATAGTGCAAGGGTGTCTGTGTTGAGGGAATGTTTGTTTACGTGCATGAAGGTGTCCCTTCCTGGACATAGACAATCACAAATTGCGATTTGAAACTTCTATGTGTGCTGCATTTGGCAGCACACATAGATTTTGCAAATCGTCATTTTTATAGTGATTGTTCAGCAAAGGACACTTTCCTGTACATACACAATAATTCATGGCATTTTGTTGTTTCTATGTGTGCTGCACAATGCATCACACATAGAAACAGCACATAGAAACAGCAACAACGAGGAGAAATTAATGATTTCTCCTCATTTCACCATGTTCAGACCAGGTTATCTCTGATCTTCATTTTGGCGCTGCCTCCTATTTATTACACACTTGTAAGTAGGGGACAGCATCAAAATCAATGGGTGTTGCGACAGAACGCCCACCACAACACCCATTGTCCACCCCTTTCATGCTAAGTGAGCGTGAAAGAGTGCCTTATTTAGAAGGCAGTGTTAAGCCACGTTAACTGGCTTAACGCTGCCTTGTAAATAAGGTGAAGCCCTTGTCTCCATGGGAATGTCATTAAAAGTGAAGTTCCGGTGGCCGTTGGGGCTTGCACATATGCCCCTATGTGTTTTGCAGTATGGGGGGTGCACGTGCAAATGTACTGTATCTCTGTGGGTTTGTGTACCTACCACAGAAGTGTAAGTGAGAACTGCAGTTCACTGGTTTCAATCCCAGCTCGAGTGACTCTGCCTTTACACTTTCAAGGCCACTGTATGCACCAATAAGTGGGGTGAGCATTTACAGTAGGTATCTCTGTGAGTTAGCACACCTGCTACAGAAGTCTGTATTTCAGCTTCAGGACCCTGGTCACAATCTCATCTGAGCCCGCTTAGCCTTTTATACTACCAAGTTTTTAAGTGCCAAGGAGCATGGCAGCAGTCAGAGCAGGAATCAGCAAAGGTGTGAGACTTTGGGATGCTAAATGCCATAATTAAAGATCATGTCATGTTTGGCTATCAGGGAGTAAGTGGGTTCGGCTCATTTTTGGCTCGTGGTCCAAGAGGACCCTGAGCCAGGCATCTGGCTTGAGCCAGGCTCAGGCTTTCAAGGACTGGCCCACCTCTAGTAAATATGTCTGAAAAATTTGGAGGAATTTGTTTTCTCTGATGGGAATGATGGTGGTAGCATTGGAAACTTGAGCCTGATTGGCAGCGGCACTTGTAAGTGTAAGTTGTTACAAAAAGGTGACCTTTCGCCCATAAGTTTAATCATTCAGAAAAGGGGGTGGTGATGAACAGAGTGCCTGAATTAAGCAGACCACTCTTACCCAGTCCAAACATCAGGGCTTGATCCATCACCGTTTTTTAGCTCACTGCACCATCCCAGCTCAGAACTTGGCTATATGCAAATTAGTCTGTTCCTGTCCCAGTGCATGATGGGAACAGGGCAAACCAAACTACCAAGCCAATTCTTGTACTGGGAAGGAAACAAGCTTCCGGGGACCGGTTTCTGCCATTTCAGGCGTCGTCGGCCCGGCTTGCTTGAATCCTGATGGTGCAATGAGCAAGGGACTCACATCTGAGTATACCCATCCACGCTTATGGTGGACAAAATGATTCAGAAAAGGGGGTGGTGATGAACAGAGTGCCTGAATTAAGCAGACCACTCTTACCCAGTCCAAAGATCAGGGCTTGATCCATCACCGTTTTTTAGCTCACTGCACCATCCCAGCTCAGAACTTGGCTATATGCAAATTAGTCTGTTCCTGTCCCAGTGCATGATGGGAACAGGGCAAACCAAACTACCAAGCCAATTCTTGTACTGGGAAGGAAACAAGCTTCCGGGGACCGGTTTCTGCCATTTCAGGCGTCGTCGGCCCGGCTTGCTTGAATCCTGATGGTGCAATGAGCAAGGGACTCACATCTGAGTATACCCTTCTACGCTTATGGTGGACATGAGTCCCTTGCTCACTGCTCCATCAGGATTCAAGCAAGCCGGGCCGACGAGGCTGAAATGCCAGAAACCGGTCCCCGGTAGCTTGTCTCCTTTCTGGTGAAGAATTGGCTTGGTAGTTTGGTCTGCCCTGTTCCCATGATGCACTGGGCCAGGGACAGACTAATTTGCATATAGCCAGGTTCTGAGCTGGGATGGGGCAGTGAGCTAAATAACGGTGATGGATCAAGCCCTGATCTTTGGACTGGGTAAGAGTGGTCTGCTTAATTCAGACACTCTGTTCATCACCACCCCTTTTCTGAATCGTTTTTGGCCACTATAGGTGTGGCAGTGTTGGACCCGGCCTCGTGGCGTGGTTCACCTCTGTCCCTCCACACCCTGTGAGCGTAGGCCTGTACCCCGAGTCCCCTGCGCGGCCACCCCGTTAGTGTAGCCTGCAACCCGAGCCTGGTCGTCCTACCCAGTAACGCCTAGATCCCCCTAGAACCTCGACCAGGCCTGCCTTTCCCGCTCCTCGCCCGGCTCTGAGCGCCTAACCATACATGCCCCACAAGGCCCGGACGCCATCTTCCCTTCCCGACATCCCTGTCTCCCTAGGCCTAGCGTGACCCTGGCCCCAGCGAAGCCCAGACTCCGAAGGCGCGCCAGTCCCGGCTGGGGGGGTAAAGGGCTCCCGAGTGAGATAAGCCAGGGAGTTTCGATGGCACCTCCGGCCTCCCCTGAGGGGCTGGTTTCTGTCACACCTTTGGCCCTCCCCTGTGGGCCAGGTTCAATCACCCCTCTGGCCTCCCCGAGGGCTGGCTCCAGACCCGCTGGGCGTCTGGGAATTCCCGGACCCATCTTTCAAAGGGATCAAAGAGCCAACCGCCGGACCTCGCCAACGACCAGCCCCCAGGGCCGGAGACCTCTGCCTGCGAGGGTCCGGAGATCAAAGAGTAGAAGGACTATAACTGGGCCCGCCTGACAACTAGCGGGCAGTTGTATCTTGGACCTGAAGCCTGCTGATCTGATCGCGGCTGACCCTAAGAAGACCCATCTGGAACCTCTGAGCCCTGCTGACGCTGTCGCGGCTCCTTCTTCGCCTTAAGGAACTGAACCATCGGAGCCCTGCTGACGCTGTCGCGGCTCGACCTCTAAGACCATTGGAGCCCTGCTGACGCTGTCGCGGCTCGACCTCTAAGACCATCGGAGCCCTGCTGACGCTGTCGCGGCTCGAGCTGAACTTGCAACCATCGGAGCCCTGCTGACGCTGTCGCGGCTCGACCTCTAAGACCATCCGAGCCCTGCTGACGCTGTCGCGGCTCTCACAAACCTCTCCCGATCGAGCCCTGCTGACCGCGTCGCGGCTCGAGGAGTACTCTGGTCTGGCTGGACCATCGAGACCACCATCACGACCGAGCCGACTCGACGAAGGTGAGGCAACCAGTACGACCACCATCCCGTACCCCCCGGCTCGAGGATTGAGAGCTGTGCGTAGGGTACGCCTCGTACTGACCCAGAGACTAAAAGACTGTCCCGCTTCCCTCTTCCCGAATCCTCAGAGACTTTGTGGCCCTTTGGCCACTGTGTATATAAGAGTGCTTCCTTTGTTATTTGCTTCTATAAAGAACTTGTTCCTAAAATCCAACGGTGTGGTGTTTGTTCGTAGTGTGGTGTGAGCTCAGTGTGTACGATCCCAAACCCAAAGGCCTCCCCGGCGAGGACCTCACAAGCAAGACTCGGCAAGTTCTGTGGGAGGGGTGGATCTTGGGGTGTCTGGGTGAGCACAACCTGGCCCTCGGAGATTGCCCCTTCTAACATTGGTGGCAGCGGTGGGATAAGAACCTACGTCTAGGGATCGTACAGTACTGACACACTACCCGAACAAAGAGCAGCCATGAGCGTCACGACCGACAAGACCACCTTCCAGATGGAGCTTCTGGGAGACTATTCACACCGTGAGCTCAAGCAGTTCTGCAAAGATCTCCATATCCCGTCAACGGGATTAAACACCAAAGAGGACTTCCAACAAGCTCTAACAGCCTGGGTGGAGACCGGAGCCCAACCTCCAGCACCGACGGAAGCCGATGGAGGGGGAGCACCCCCGGTCGAAACCCGCGCCCCAGAACAAGAAAGAGCAGAGTCCTCGACGCGGACTTACAGCCCCGAGAGAGGTCTGTCTCGAGAAGAGATGACCGACCGAGAACGCAACCGAAACCACGAGCTAGAACTAGCCCGGTTGAAAATGGAAGGAGAACTCAAGCTGGCCGAGAAGAAGCTAGCCATCGAGCAGCTGCGGCTGCAAGGAGAACTGGAGGAGAAGAAGCTCCAGCGAGAACATGACGGAAAGAAGCTCCAGCTGGAGCACGAGCGCAGCATATTGGAAATCGAACTAAAGGCCCGGAACGAAGGCAACAAAACAGCAGCGACCCGAGAGTCTGTTCCCCCAGTGGAACCCAAGGTCCACATCCCCAAGGATGTGGTCAAAGAATATTATAAAAACGATGACATCCAGCAATGGTTCAAGGCCTACGAGGTAGCTATGACCTCCCACCGAGTTCCGCAGAAAGATTGGGGAGCCGGGCTGTGGGGTCGATTCCTGAGTGAGGGGAGAGACACCCTACTCGACCTACCGTCTGCCGAACAGACCTCCTACAGCCACATGAAAGAGGCCCTCCTCACAAGGTACGGGCTCACCCCAGAAATGTACCGCCAACGCTTCCGAGAATGCAAGAAGATCCCCGGCACCACGTGGGTAGAATATGTCAATTTCTACAGCCGGGCCCTGGAAGGGTGGATCAAGGGCAGCAAAGTATCCACCTTCGAGGGGCTCATCGACCTCATTGCGTATGAGCATTTGTCCCTGAATTGCTTTGTGGAACTCCGACAGCACCTCCTGGACAGCAAGTTGGCCGACCCCCGGAAGCTGGCCGTCGAGGCCGATCGCTGGGTGAGCACCAGAGTACCCCGGGGGCCCGGGGGGGACACTGGCCGAAACAAACAAGGACCATCCCGCCCGAGGGGAGGAGGGGGTCAGAATAGACAGAGGGGTTCCCAGGTAGGGTCCCCGCGCAATCCCCCCAGAAACCAGCCAGGTACCTCACCTCCCACAGCGCGCGCAGGGTTTCCCCCAGCTAAGCCAGGGCCCCGGGTCAACCAAGCCTGCTACCATTGCCAGAAACCCGGGCACTATGCCAATGACCCCCGCTGCCCCTTGTTCCAGAAGCCTGCCGCTGCAGGACCCCCAGTGCGCCACATCACCTCAGTAGCCCTAGAAGAGGAGGGGGAGGAAGAGTTTGAGGGAGCTGAACCCGCAGCGATGATGTTAGTCTCCCTGGGTGATAGGGAGATGGTCCCCGGAGCTCCCCGACCCGACAACACAGAGAAGTACCGGCAGCAGGTGACTGTCAATGGCCATCACATAGGGGCGCTCCGAGACACTGGGGCCAGTATCACCGCCGTCAAACGGCACCTCGTCACCGAAGCCCAGATTGTTCCCCACATCTCCTGCAGGGTGATCGCAGCCGATAACTCCGTCCGCACCTGCCGGATAGCTCAAGTCCCGTTCGAGTGGGGGGGCGTCTCCGGAGAGTTACGAGTGGCGGTCCGCTCAGACATGCCCGTGGACTGCCTGCTCGGCAACGATCTAGAGAGCTCCCCATGGCAGCGGGTTGAGAAAAGGACCCACTTAGAGATGGTGGGCCTACCCGAGTGGGCCTGTGTGAATACCCGGTCGATGACCGCCCGAAGGGCCACCCCCGAAGAGGCGACCTTAGAGGCAGCACCGGTGACCCCCGAGGACCCCGAGGTCCCTGAACCCTTTGAGACCCCTGAGCTATTCCCCGGGCAGAGCTTCCCCCCCGACGCAGGGCCCCGCGGCCCCGACGTCGAACCGACCCCGAGCTTGGACGACCTTCCTGAGCTGGCCCAATGGGGCCAGGAAGGGGGACCGTCCCAAGAAGAGTTCTGCCTAGAGCAGACATCCTGTCCATCCCTGGTGGGGCCGCGGCAGCAGGCCGCCGCCCAGGCCGCCGGTGACCAGTCCGGCTCCCACTTTATCTATTGGGAAAATGGCCTATTATACAGCAAGCAAAAGTCCGCCGAGCTAGGGTCCGGCCGAGTGCTGGTGGTCCCCCTACGCTTCCGCGGCTTTCTCCTGAACCTGGCCCATGACGTGCCCCTGGCCGGACACTTGGGACAAGACAAAACGTACCAGCGCCTGGTCACCCACTTCTACTGGCCGGGCATGCGCTCCGATGTGGAGGCCCACTGTAAGTCCTGCCCCACTTGTCAGTCCAGCGGAAAGAGCGGAGGGAAGCGCAAGGCTCCTCTCCAACCCTTCCCCGTGGTCAGTACCCCCTTTGAGAGGGTGGGAATCGACATTGTGGGCCCACTCGACCCCCGGACCTCCTTGGGGCACCGCTTTATCTTGGTGCTGGTAGACCATGCCACCCGATACCCCGAAGCCGTTCCCCTCCGAACGGTGACCGCCCCCGTAGTGGGGCGTGCCCTCATGGCCATCTTCTCCCGGGTGGGATTCCCTCGAGAAGTCGTCAGTGACCGAGGGACCAACTTTATCTCGAAATACATGAAGTCCCTTTGGCAACAATGTGGGGTGACGTACAAGTTCACCACCCCATACCACCCCCAGGGTAACGGTCTGGTGGAACGCTTCAACCGGACCCTCAAGGGAATGATCATGGGACTCGAAGCGCCCCTGAGGCGCAAGTGGGACGTCCTCCTTCCCTGTCTCCTCTTCGCGTACCGCGAAGTCCCCCAGAAATCCCTGGGGTTCAGCCCCTTCGAGCTGCTCTATGGGCACCCCGTCGGGGACCCCTCACCCTGGTCAAGGAAGGGTGGGAGACGGCGGCCCCAGAGCCCCCTCCCGATGTGTTTCAATACATTTTGGCCCTCCGGAACCAGACGAGGAAGTTCAGAGAACTGGCCGAGGCAAACCTCGAAGCCAGCCAAGAAGAAATGAAACGGTGGTATGACCAAAATGCCACCCTGGTCGAGTTTCAGCCCGGACAGCAGGTCTGGGTTATGGCCCCCGTAGAGCCCTGTGCTCTGCAAGACAAGTGGACAGGGCCCTTCAAGGTGGGAGAGCGCAAGAGTCAGGTGACCTACCTCATCGATGTAGGGTCCCCCAGGAACCCCTTGCGGGTCCTTCACGTGAACCGCCTCAAGCCCCACTTCGCCCGGTCCGAGTTGAGCTTGCTCCTAGCCACGGACAATGGGGAAGAAGAAGAAACGGAGCCTCTCCCCGATCTCCTGTGCGTGAAAGAAAAAGATGGCTCCGTAGAGGGGGTGAGTCTCTCCTCCTCCCTCTCTCCCGAGCAGCACGAGGACTGTCGCCAGTTGTTGGGACAGTTCTCGGACCTCTTCTCCCTCACCCCCGGTGTCACCAACTGGTGCGTCCACGACGTGGACACCGGGGACAGCCCACCGGTCCGGCACAGAGCCTACCGCGTCCCTGACCGAGTCCGGGCCTGTATCAAGGCCGAGGTATCAAAGATGCTAGCTCTCGGGGTGGTCGAAGCCTCTGACAGCCCATGGGCTAGTCCAGTGGTCCTGGTTCCGAAGGCAGCCGCCCCCGGTGCTGTTCCCGAGCTGAGGTTCTGCGTTGACTACCGCGGGCTCAACGCAGTCACCAGAACCGATGCTCATCCCATCCCCCGAGCCGACGAGCTTATCGATCGCCTCGGGGCTGCTCGCTTCCCTAGCACGTTCGACCTGACCAGTGGATACTGGCAGATCGCCCTCACCGAGGGAGCCAGAGAAAGATCCGCGTTTTCCACCCCGGATGGTCACTACCATTTCCGGGTGATGCCCTTCGGGATGAAGAACGCCCCCGCCACCTTCCAGAGGCTGGTGAACCAGGTACTGGCTGGATTGGAGGAGTTCAGCGCTGCGTTTCAGGACGATATCGCCGTGTACAGTTCCCACTGGCCCGAGCACCTCCAGCACCTCTGGGCGGTGCTGACGGCCCTGAGGAGGGCCGGTCTCACCATTAAGGCAAGCAAGTGCCAGATCGGACAAGGGTCCGTAATCTACCTCGGGCACCAGGTCGGAAGCGGCCTCGTAGCCCCCCTCCAGCCCAAGATCGATGCCATCGTGGCCTGGGAGGCCCCCACGACCCAGACGGAAGTGCGGGCGTTTCTAGGGCTCACGGGATACTACCGCCGGTTCATCAAGAGTTACGGCAGCATCGTAGCCCCCCTCACTGAGTTAACCTCCAAAAACCAGCCGAAGAAAGTCAGCTGGACCTCCGCCTGCCAAGAGGCGTTCGAAACTTTAAAAGACGCCATGTGAACTGCCCCCATCCTACAGGCCCCCGACTACTCACAAGAGTTTGTAGTCCAGACGGACGCGTCCGAGCATGGCATCGGAGCGGTCCTGTCCCAGGTGAACAAGAACGGCCTAGACCAACCAGTGGCATTCATTAGCCGAAGGCTACTCCCTCGAGAACAAAGGTGGAGCACCATCGAGCGGGAGGCCTTCGCGGTGGTTTGGGCCCTGAAGAAGCTGAGGCCCTACCTGTTCGGTACTCACTTCCGGGTCCAGACCGACCACCGACCTCTCCGGTGGCTAATGCAGATGAGAGGGGAGAATCCCAAATTGCTGCGCTGGTCCATCTCCCTCCAGGGGATGGACTTCACTGTCGAACACCGGCTGGGCTCTGACCACGCCAACGCTGACGGCCTGTCCCGATTCTTCCGCCTCAGCGAAGAGAACCCCCAAGAGGATGGGTAGTTCTCCCCGCCTTCAGCTGGGGGGGACGCGTGTTGGACCCGGCCTCGTGGCGTGGTTCACCTCTGTCCCTCCACACCCTGTGAGCGTAGGCCTGTACCCCGAGTCCCCTGCGTGGCCACCCCGTTAGTGTAGCCTGCAACCCGAGCCTGGTCGTCCTACCCAGTGACGCCTAGATCCCCCTAGAACCTCGACCAGGCCTGCCTTTCCCGCTCCTCGCCCGGCTCCGAGCGCCTAACCATACATGCCCCACAAGGCCCGGACGCCATCTTCCCTTCCCGACATCCCTGTCTCCCTAGGCCTAGCGTGACCCCGGCCCCAGTGAAGTCCAGACTCCGAAGGCGCGCCAGTCCCGGCTGGGGGGGTAAAGGGCTCCCGAGTGAGATAAGCCAGGGAGTTTCGATAGCACCTCCGGCCTCCCCTGAGGGGCTGGTTTCTGTCACACCTTTGGCCCTCCCCTGTGGGCCAGGTTCAATCACCCCTCTGGCCTCCCCGAGGGCTGGCTCCAGACCCGCTGGGCGTCTGGGAATTCCCGGACCCATCTTTCAAAGGGATCAAAGAGCCAACCGCCGGACCTCGCCAACGACCAGCCCCCAGGGCCGGAGACCTCTGCCTGCGAGGGTCCGGAGATCAAAGAGTAGAAGGACTATAACTGGGCCCGCCTGACAACTAGCGGGCAGTTGTATCTTGGACCTGAAGCCTGCTGATCTGATCGCGGCTGACCCTAAGAAGACTCATCTGGAACCTCTGAGCCCTGCTGACGCTGTCGCGGCTCCTTCTTTGCCTTAAGGAACTGAACCATCGGAGCCCTGCTGACGCTGTCGCGGCTCGACCTCTAAGACCATCGGAGCCCTGCTGACGCTGTCGTGGCTCGACCTCTAAGACCATCGGAGCCCTGCTGACGCTGTCGCGGCTCGAGCTGATCTTGCAACCATCGGAGCCCTGCTGACGCTGTCGCGGCTCGACCTCTAAGACCATCCGAGCCCTGCTGACGCTGTCGCGGCTCTCACGAACCTCTCCCGATCGAGCCCTGCTGACCTCGTCGCGGCTCGAGGAGTACTCTGGTCCGGCTGGACCATCAAGACCACCATCACGACCGAGCCGACTCGACGAAGGTGAGGCAACCAGTACGACTACCATCCCGTACCCCCGGGCTCGAGGATTGAGAGCTGTGCGTAGGGTACGCCTCGTACTGACCCAGAGACTAAAAGACTGTCCCGCTTCCCTCTTCCCGAATCCTCAGAGACTTTGTGGCCCTTTGGCCACTGTGTATATAAGAGTGCTTCCTTCATTATTTGCTTCTATAAAGAACTTGTTCCTAAAATCCAACGGTGTGGTGTCTGTTCGTAGTGTGGTGTGAGCTCAGTGTGTACGATCCCAAACCCAAAGGTCTCCCCGGCGAGGACCTCACAAGCAAGACTCGGCAAGTTCTGTGGGAGGGGTGGATCTTGGGGTGTCTGGGTGAGCACAACCTGGCCCTCGGAGATTGCCCCTTCTAACAGGCAGGGTATACTCAGACATGAGTCCCTTGCTCACTGCTCCATCAGGATTCAAGCAAGCCGGGCCGACGAGGCTGAAATGCCAGAAACCGGTCCCCGGTAGCTTGTCTCCTTTCTGGTGAAGAATTGGCTTGGTAGTTTGGTCTGCCCTGTTCCCATGATGCACTGGGCCAGGGACAGACTAATTTGCATATAGCCAGGTTCTGAGCTGGGATGGGGCAGTGAGCTAAATAACGGTGATGGATCAAGCCCTGATCTTTGGACTGGGTAAGAGTGGTCTGCTTAATTCAGACACTCTGTTCATCACCACCCCTTTTCTGAATCGTTTTGGCCACTATAGGTGTGGCAGGGTATACTCAGACATGAGTCCCTTGCTCACTGCTCCATCAGGATTCAAGCAAGCCGGGCCGACGAGGCTGAAATGCCAGAAACCGGTCCCCGGTAGCTTGTCTCCTTTCTGGTGAAGAATTGGCTTGGTAGTTTGGTCTGCCCTGTTCCCATGATGCACTGGGCCAGGGACAGACTAATTTGCATATAGCCAGGTTCTGAGCTGGGCTGGGGCAGTGAGCTAAATAACGGTGATGGATCAAGCCCTGATCTTTGGACTGGGTAAATGTGGTCTGCTTAATTCAGACACTCTGTTCATCACCACCCCTTTTCTGATAAGTTTAATCAAGCACAATGCTACCCCAAGTTAAAGTAATATTACATGTGAGCAAATAATATCAGTGAAGTGATAAGGAATGGGCATTCCAGTGCCCGGTTTCCTTTAAAAGGCAAAACAAAACCCAAACTCACGAATATTTGCCCAATGACGAAAAAATATTAAATATGCCTCCACTGAACAATGGAAAGACCTTTCACGTGCAAAATTATACAACATTTACAATTACATGTGAAAAGATGTCTTATCTCACAAACCTTTTCCAGAGGTGCGCCTGTAAATGTAGATTTTCCTAATAAGTTATGACTTAAAGTCTTAATTTTTATTAAAGACACGGAGGCGAGTATTATGCTTTCTAATCCTGCTTTATAGTAAATAGCAGCCAAGATAACGAATACAAACTACAGTTCCCAGCAGGCCCAAGGAGAAACTCGCCAATGGGAAACCAAAGAATTAACAAAAGGTCAACCAATGAACAGTCAGTCTATGGTATAATGAAGGGTCAGACTGCGATCAACCCTCTTTTCTCCAGCGAACAATTTAAGAAGAGTGCATAAATAGAGGGACATTAGCAAACACAATGCATAAGGCCAAAGTCCAAGTAAGCAAATCTTGACCGAAGTCTATCAGCGAGTGCCTGGTGACGACAGCATCAACCGGATCCGGAGACTCAGTGGACGCACCAGTCAGAAGAATACCACTTCGAAGAGAGCACTATGAAACATCATGAAGAAGCCGGTGGTAAGACTGGAGTATCTGCAGGGAGGGAAACAAACACTGGTTAAAAGTGTTGAGGTGGGATAATACTCGCCTCCGTGTCTTTAATAAAATTAAGACTTTCATTCATAACTTATTAGGAAAATCTACATTTTATGGCAAGACCGGAGGCTCATATTATGCTTGTTCAAAGCATATTAACAACAGAAGAAACAGCAGAAATCACAAGTGTACAATAAAACATACGAAAAACTTTGTCATTTGACCAATCCACTGATCTCAGAATGTCCTCCAACCGGGAACCAGCCCAAAAGGCGTTGGAAGCCATGGCACCCCTGGCGGAATGTGCCCCAAAGACAGAAACGTCAATGCCAGAAAGGGACATAACCCAGCGGACCCAGCGGGCAAGGGTAGCAGAGGAAACGGGGTTATGAGGTTTACGGAAAGAAATGATTTGGGAATGGGAGGACGTTCTGAGATCAAAGGTACGTTGTTCATAAATTTTGAGGCATAAGCTGGCACACAGTTTAGGATGATCTAAAAAATAAGGATAAAACACAGAATTCAAATTAGTCTTTGTACGTTTATTAATATGAAGCAGAACACCAGAAGGAGTGAATTGGTGTGAGGACACATCCATGGCTTTGACATCGGAAACTCATTCAATAGAAACCAAACATAGGAGCATGGTATGTTTGGTAGAAAGCATCTTTAAGGAAAGATCGGCATTATCTGGCCAGTCTAAGAACAACTTAAGAACTAGGTTCACATCCCAAAGTCTCGAGTATTTAGCTAAAGGCGGTTTTGAAAACTTAACACCCTTCAGAAGGCGACAGATACGGGTGTGTTCACCAGCTGGCTTACCATCAATAGGTGCATGGTTGAGAAAAATGGCAGATCAGTAGAGGTTAACTGTCCTATAAGACTTACCGGAGCTGGCCTCAGAAGCCAAGAAATTGACAATGTAATTTAAAGGTGCTGAAAAGGGATCGATACTTTTTCCAAGACACCAGCTTGCCCATAAAGACCAAGCTGACTTGTAAGCCTTAGTCGTTCCTGGGGCCCAGGCCCTGCTGATGAAAAGAGAAGCTTCTTGCGAAATGACGTTGTCAGCTGAGGTCGACCCGTGATCTTCCAAGCGGACAGAGTTAGAGAGTTGTTCAGAATCAGAGGGTGCAGAAGACCCGAAGGATTCAAGAGAAGGTTGTTGAAGAAGGGCAGAAGAACCGGAAAATCCATCGCCATCTCCAGAAGAGAGGGAAACCAGACTTGAGATTGCCAGAAAGGCACCACCAGAACCACAGAGGCTTGTTGTCGGGAAACCTGAGCTAACTCTCTGCTGATCATGATGAAAGGAGGGAAGGCATAATGGAGATGGGAAGACCAGTCCTGGAGAAAGGCATCCGTTGCAAGAGCCAGAGGATCCGGCCGCCAACTGAAAAACCGTGGAAGTTGGGAATTTAGCCGAGAGGCAAATAGGTCGATATGCAAAGGGCCCCACTTTTGGAAGAGAGATTGGAAAACGGATGGCATAAGCTTCCAGTCGCTGGAGTCTTGTAGGTAACAAGAGTGCCAGTCCGCAATGGAATTGAGATTGCCTGGGAGGTATTCTACTTTGACAGATATCCTATTGAGGAGACAAAACTCCCAAAGGCATTTTGCTAACTCTGCCAGGGGCTTAAACTTGGTGCCACCGAGATGGTTGATGTAGCGCTCAGCAGAAACATTGTCCATGCGAAGTAGGATAGAGCAACAAACCTTGTTTTTGGCAAGCTTCTGATCGCAAAGGAACCTGAAAGCATCTCTAAACAATTTATGTGCAATCTCGACTCCTCTGGCGACCATGTACCTCCAGTTGAAATCATGCCACATCGGGCGCCCTAACCTGTCAAGCTTGCATCTCGCTCTAACACAAGATCTGGGACTGAGGCAAAGATGGTCCTGCCGTTCCAGGCATCTAAATGGTCTATCCACCATTGAAGTTCCGAACGTGAGTCTTGATCTAAAGACACGGGGTCGGAATACGCCAGACCTTGTTGTATGTGTCGAATCTTCAAACGTTGAAGTGCCTGATAATGAAGGGGACCGGGAAAGATGGCCTGAATAGAAGCGGAAAGAAGACCCACGACCCTTGTGAGAGATCGGAGAGAGATGGAATAGTTCCTGAGAAGTTGATAAATCTCTGACTTTATTGTGGAGACCTTTGCCTGGGGAACGTGAAGTGAACCGGTGGAAGAGTGCACCAGGAAGCCCAGAAACTCTATTCTTTGAGAGGGTACCAGCATGAATTTTTTGGAATTGATGAGGAAACCCAATTCGGAAAGCAGAGACTGAGTAGTGTGTAGTTGTGAGAGAAGAGTCTGTCTGACCGGATGCATCAAGAGGATGTCGTCGAGATAAATAATCAATCGGATCCCAAGGGATCACAAGTAAGTCACCACTGGTTTCATGATCTTGGTGAAACACCAAGGGGCGGACGACAGACCGAAAGGAAGAGAGCAAAATTGGTAAGACACTTCTAACCATTGAAATTGAAGAAATTACCTGTGAGAGATGTGAATAGGAACCGTGAGATATCATCTTGGAGATCTAATCTGACCAGCCAATCGTTCAGATGAAGCGAATCTCTCCATTTTGAAGTGGCGATAGACCACAATATGATTAAACCATTTGAGGTTGATAACTGGACGCATCTTCTTGTTTTTTCTGAACTAGAAAGATTGAACTTAGGAACCCAGAGGGATCCAGAGGAGCACCCTGGATGGCACGTTTTGAAGCAGAGATTGAACCTCTAACGAGATGAGAGCCTTGGATGGAATTGAGGACCAAGGATCTGCAGTCAGAGACTGCCATTTTGGAAGAAAAAACTTTAGTCGACCCCCCACAGGAGGAGGTACTGGAAGTCTTACCTTGTTGGTAATTGTTTATGAAGTTCTTCTGGCCACGACCACGGAAACCTCTGCCCCTTTGAGGATAGAACTTGGGCTTAAATTCCTGGTAATTGTTGGAGTTTGAATTGAAAGAACTCTGGAGCCTTGATTGTGGAAGGAATGGCAAGCAAAGCGACCCCTGCCGGCCCTTCCAAAAACACGAGGCGCAAACACTATTTTGATCGACTGCTGGGCCTTGTCGATGGATGCAAAAGTGGAAACAAACTTGCTGACAAGGGAATCGACAAAAAGAAGACCCTCTGCCTTAATGCCCGGTTTCAAGGAGGCCACATTGGCCAATTTAGGGTCTAATTTGATCAGGAGACCTATCCGGCGTTCATGTGTGACGGCCGCATTAGCGTTGCCTAACAGACAAAAGGCCCGCTGCACCCATAAAGAAACATCTTGAGGATCAAGGTCAGTACCATCCAGCCAAGCGGATTCAGCTAGGTCAGAAATACGGGCCAACTGAACTAAATCCAACAATTTATCTTGGCAAGTGGACCAAGCTTTGTCCACACCTTTACGTGGATCCTTTCCGAACTTGGAGAAGAAAGTCAAGAGAGGTTGGTCAATTTCAGTTTGGACCGGACAGACTTGTCCGGGGGCAAACGCATTCTAGCAGAAATATACTCGCCAACATGAGAAAGAGGAAACCATTCAGTAGAATTAGGGTGTTGAATAGTGGCGGGATCAAACATAGGGGATCCCTCAGCATCCAAAATGGGTTCAAAGGAAAAAGGATCTGTTTTTGCTTTTTTAGCAGGAGTACTAGGATCTTCGGCATTAAGATCATCAAAATTATCATCAGCGTCACAGAAATCATCATCCGTGTCCAAAATGTGAGAAATTACCAATTTCTCAGGTACCTCAGTATGTTTTGACTTTCTTTACTCTTAGTAAAGGAGACAGAAAACCCCTCCTTGACAGGAGGCCTGGGAGGCGCTATGTCCTCAACCTTACGAGAGGAAACCCCTTTAGAATCATGTGACGCAGTAACAGATATCTTTTTTGTATTAACAGATACCATTTTTCTCTTTCTGCTATCCCCCGCAGATTGGGCAAAAGTCTTGGACATTAAGGGCAATATGGAATTCTCCATATTCTTAGAAACACGCTTCATTGAAGCTTCAACTTCATGCTCAACAGAGGAATTTATAAACAAATTCAAATCCGACTTAAATGCCTCCCCCTTCTCAGTGTTCAACTCGTAGCTCTGTGAGCTGTCAAGCTCCATCGGAATAATACAAAGAAAAACCAGTAATTCAGGGGTTAAAATTAGACAGTGCAGAGCCCTCCTCAATGGGCGTGTAATAGGCGGCAAAACCTGACCGGGAAAAGAGGCGGCCCCACCCAGGGGCGGTACCACAACGCCATCACTGAGACGGGGAACACAAGCGTGGTGAAGCGGTGAGCGGGAGCAGCGCACTAGAGGAAGCGCACAAAATGGCCGACGCTTGGCACGTGACAATAATGACGCGTGCGAGGGGTGAACGGGTGCAGAAAGACGGGGAAGCAGAAGGCACATGTACAGAGCTGAGAACCGGGGTGAGAGCGCAGCGCTATCTCAAAAAAGCAAAAAAAAACAATTTAATTAACACGGCATGTAACAATAACAATAGTAAGCACAATATCACTAGGCAAGAGTACAATGAAAGGGTACTTATCTTGACTGCGAGCAGCAAGGAAAGAGGACTGTTCGCAGTCTGACCCTTCATTATACCATAGACTGCCTGTTCATTGGTTGACCTTTTGTTAATTCTTTGGTTCCCTATTGGCCAGTTTCTACTTGGGCCTGCTGGGAACTGTAGTTTGTATTCATTATCTTGGCTACTATTTACTATACAGCAAGATTAGAAAGCATAATATGAGCCTCCGGTCTTGCCATAAAATGTACAGCTTACTACGCATTCTTCTGTAAAGCGTTATGTATTCTCGTATGTCGAAAATTAACAAACATTAGGGCATTATCAGAAACCCTTTTGGAAGACCCTATTGCAAGCAGGAGCTACTGGGCCCAACCATGGAGACTGAGACTTTTTACGCCTGATGTCCTGGTGCCCAACCTACTATGGATCCTGAACAACTGGGCCAAGTACCCCTTTAGCACTTGACTCTCAGTAGTAGCATGGATCGAGCACTCTAAGGCTTCTCAGGTAAGAGGTTCATGCAGCAGAGTGAACACAAGCACACAACTCAAAATATTTCAAAAGAATCAATAAATGATTGTCCAGTCTAACGCTTGCTTTTATGAAACAAGGAGTATTTATTTTCGCCCACAAAGTGAAATACGGCATACACAAACACTACACAGAGTCCCCTGAAGTCATGGCTCTAGTGTTCGTTAGACACCTATCCTCACACTGGATACTTCCCTTTTCGCTTTTAAGTACTCATTTCTCTGACCACATGATGGTCTGTTGGAGTATTTTTTGTGGTTTAATGTTTTGACATGGAAGGTTATACTCTGACCTAGAATCCTCTCAACCCTTGAGGCACTGGAAATAACTTTGTTTTCTCCATAGCCTTCTTGTGTATATCTAGTGTTCGATAGGCAGGTCCCTGAGTACCACTGCCCACCCACTCCTGCAGAGGATGCGCTACTGGACTTCCCAGGTAAGCTTCTCTCTCAGACATTGTGGAGTGCTGCAGTGGCTTCTGATGGTAAGTAGCACTTACAACGATGCAGAGTCAGCGACTGGGAGTCCACTGCATGTCTCCCAATTAGATGGTAAGTTTGTCTGATCCTTCTCACAGGTGGCTTAGGTTCTGATTCTCAGACAGAACTCGGGTCATCACGGAGTCCTCTCTTCTCAACGATGGCTGAACCATGCAACATTCCTTGTTCCTTATAGAGACAATCTCTGGTATGCGAGGTCATCCATCTTACTTTGCTCCCAGATGGCAGCCCGATTGGCATGGCAGTAAGTTCCTCTTCTCTGCAGCCCCATCTGGCATATGGTTTGACTGACTTTACTACACACATGGGCTACGACTCAGTTTCCACAGCAGTAATCTGCACTGCAGCCCCTTTGGCTTAAGGGGCCACTGATTGGCAGTAATCTTCACGGAAGCTCTCTATGGCATAGGAGGTCTCCGACTTCACTCCGCACTCAGGCTGTGACTTAATTGGCCTGACAGTAATCTCCATGGAGGCCCCATCTGGGCACACAGGGTCACCGACTTTACTTTGCACACTGCAGCTAACTTCATGGTGGCCCCTTCCGGAATATGGGGTCAAAGACTGGGATCTTCACACAGGCGACAGCCTGAACGGTACTATAGCCATCTCCCCACACTTCACAACAGGGATCCACTTACCAGGCCTCGCTTCATCCAAGCTCTCACCTCTTCCTCACAGGGCACACTGGTCTTGGCATGCAGGCAGGCAGGCATTGATGCTCCAGGCTCCAGTGGAAGGTGGTCTTGGATTTCCCTGAGAGATGTCCCTTACTTAGCTGTGAGACTGGCAGGCCCAAGCACCAACCCTCCAACAGTCCTGGACATGAGCAGACATTTTGCAGATCTTCCCCTCCTCACACAGCCCAACTGGCTCCTTCCAGAGATGTACCCAGGCCCCTTCCCAGTGACCTTTCCCTGAATCAAACAGCACCCTGTGCAGTGTACATTAGAGACTGGCTCTTCTCACTTTAGTGTGGGTCCCACCTAGACCACAGGAATGCAGCAATCCACAAATCTGTCTGGGGGATTCCTTTACCTCCACATGCTCCTCCAGTGAGTCATAGATCGCCTAAAGTGGAACCCAGGGCCCTCTATGTATTGTACCATTCACAGGCACACATACACACAGCACATGCATACAACCACATTTGCGACACACAGCACTGATGCAGGCAAAGGCTAAGTTAAGGACACAACAGTAGATCTTGTGAGTGAGCCTGTAGGCCTCACTCCAGTGACTCAGGTAAAAAAGCCTATTCACTTCTACTGGTAACTACACAGTATGCTGCCACCATTGTGCTTGTGCTACTTGTAAAGGCAATAGCCTTTCAACATCATGAGGGTAGGACTTAGGGTGCCCCTTGCAGTCCAACAAGACAGAAATGCATGAGACAGGCTTGTGTCTTGATACACATGAATGACTTGTGTTCCCCCATGACAACAAAATTCAGCACCAGGGATCCAGGCATCAAGTAATGTTATCTTTCAATATGGTCGTACTAACCTTTGACAAATGTCCTTCAGATTATGGCTTCTAAGTCTCCTCGCTGCTTGAGAAGTTAACCTGCACAATAGGGAAGGCAGAAGAGTTGAAGCAGGCTGTAGCCTCCTTCCACAGGAATATCTATGAAAATCAACAAAGATATAGCTTACTTGTAAGATTAAACGTAATTGAATTCTCAAGATTCAGTCTTCGTGACAACCCTCATGAAGACCACAAGACGGATGTATAAGGACCCTCACCCACATAATCAATATGGAATGTATCATCATAGAGTACTTCATCTAAAAGGAAAGTGCATTTGGATGGACTCGACCTACGAATGGGAGTTCTTGATAATGTAGGTTCGAGGGATTTTCTGAAAATATGCTGTTAAAATGACTTAGTAGGCTACCGCATGTAATGTAATTATTAATCAGGTCCCATGGTGAGACTAACAACATAGAAGTGACACAACAAGGTGATTATTATTCTAGTGTCCAAACATCTGTGGGTCTATATGTTATGGCGTGTGTTATTGCCTTATAGGGTTACATTACCTTCATCAGGACCAATGATACCTAACAATTTACTTGCTTATGAACTCAACTGTAGATCATTTATGATAAAAGTATGCATTCAAGTATGCTCACACTCATGCATTCATACGCTCCTAATGGAGTAAGCCAGGTTGTTTTCCCT
This sequence comes from Lissotriton helveticus, assembly GCF_964261635.1. Lineage (NCBI taxonomy): Eukaryota > Metazoa > Chordata > Amphibia > Caudata > Salamandridae > Lissotriton > Lissotriton helveticus. The sequence goes on along the minus strand of NC_136067.1, from coordinate 922,525,744 downwards.
GGTAGGGTTTCTTTTAAACCTCAAAAGTGGAAGAAATAGAGCTGGCCTTGTCCTTCTATTGTCAAAGGAAGCAGCCGGATGAGCGTACCTATCTCATAAAAGAGTTCTTTGTTGATTTAATCGATTCTTTTGAAGTTACACACTACAGGCAGTGATACTGATCTACATACTACTTCTGAATAGATATCAGTATGTATGGTTAAAGTCACAAGAATATTTTTCTGTTATTTATGAATTTATTTATATATTTTTGAATCATTTTGTTGATTGCAGACCAGGATCCTAAGAGTATGAAAGTGTTGACCATGAGAACCACAAGTATACCTGTTTTATGAAAGGGAGGAAAATAGCTCTGATGTAGAGTTGCTCATCTAGGTAGTTAAGTCGTACATACAATTAATAAAACATAGATTTTATTGAACCACAACAGAGAATTGCTTATGGAATCACAATTACGATAAATTTTGAATCATCTAGAAGGAGCAAATGCATTGAGTTGATGCACTGTATAGAGACAGGCTTACTATGGGATATCTAGTAACAGGGCAGTGCTAGAAGAGCCTGGGAGTGTTTTTCTTTACAGTAAGATTATTTAAAAATCTGATGCAGAGGAGCTCCTGTGGGGACTAGGAGGATGTGATGCTTTAGTGTCAAAGCAGCCACAAAGACACACACACACTTCTCACTTGTTCAAAACGTTACATAACAAATGTGAATTGAACTGTATTCTTACGTGCCAGAAATTAGGCTGAAGCGGAACTGCTCAATGATTCCCAAAACTATTTGACACAAATGTTTCAAATTGGGATTTGCTAACATGAACTGCTTTTGTTTTTGATACCTGGGGCTGTTTTTGTCCCAGTTCGACACTGTGTAGTGCATGGTTTTTGGGACAGAGACAAACTTACAGGAATCTCCAAAAGCTGTGCAAAAGTGGAGTTCATACAACATGCTAATACAATCTGGGGGTATCATCAGGGACCCTGGAATTACCCGACAATAGAGGGCCAAATTATGTGGCAGGGTTAAGTAAATTATGCAGCAAGAAAAGGCATATTATGCGTCACAACGTGGCATATTTTCAGTAGTGTTACTTCAATATTGCGTCATTATTAAACTTGGCAACACTGTCTGGGCATTGGTTGTACCTCATTATTACCAGTTTGATACCCAAATATAGCAATAAGCAACAGAAATGTGACCAAACCAGCTTTTCAAAGGGCCTTACACTCCATAGCAACACGTGTCACAGCATTTGTAGTCAACACGTGTCACAGCATTTTTAGTCACTTTTCAACTGTTTGAGCCAGAAACACATTATTGTTTTTTGTTCAAATCTACAGATTATTTTACAGGTGATGTATTATGTGGTATATGTAACAAATCTATAATAATGCGAAAATCGCTGCACAGCACAATTGCATAATTCCATTAACCTCAAGTCAAGCATTGGCATTGGGCATGGGACTAGGAGGCTTCTTTCTATTTAAAGCACGACTGTCCACTTTGTTTGCTTTAGATCCATTCCAAGCACCTCTTTCTTTCCAGTTCCTCTGCTATTCCAGCTCTAAACTGCAGAGTTGGCACAATCATTGATTACCACGCTTTCCCTCTAATAAAATTAAGCCCTTAGACATGTTGGGTATTTTTGCTGATGCATCGGTTTGAAAAGTAAGTGAAACTATTTTCTGAAATCAACAGTTAGCATTTTTTTGAGGAGTTGGCCTCTTGCAATATCATTTTGTTATGATCCGTTTAATTTCTTTTTTTGTTGCTTTTTTTCGTGCTAGAGAACAGCACCGAATGCTGCTCTTGCTTGAGGGGTAGAGGAACATGCATTTACAATGCAACGGTCTCGCCTTTGCAAAATTTAGAGCCATTGGCATTGTAAATGACACATTTTTTAATTATGTGTTGGTTTTGAAAACATAAATAAATGGCATTGTCATTTAAAATGCCAATATCTTAATCTCTTGCAAATGTGAGACCTATTACATTTGCACCCCCCCCACTCAAACACAGAGCCACACACACACACACATGGATGTGGTGGTAGTGGATCTGGTGGATGTGGTGGTGGTGGATGGGGTGGATGTTGTGGTGATGGATGTGGTGGTGGATGTGGTGGTGGAGAATGTGGTGGTGGTGGTGAATGTAGTGGTGGATGTGGTGGTGGTGGATGTAGTGGTGGTGGATGTGGTGGTGGTGGATGTGGTGTTGGTGGTGGATGTGGTGGTGGTGGATGTAGTGGTGGATGTGGTGGATGTGGAGGTGGATGTAGATGGGGTGGATGTGGTGATGGTGGATGGTGATGGTGGATGAGGATGTGATGGGTGTGGTGGATGTGGTGGTGGTGGATGTGTTGGTGGTGGTGGATGTGGTGGTGGTGGGTGTGGTGGTGGTGGATGATGTGGTGGTGGATGATGTGGTGGTGGATGTGGTGGTGGTGGATGTGGTGGTGGTAGATGTGGTGGTGGATGATGAGGTGGTGGTCGATGATGAGGTTGTGTTGGATGAGGTGGTGGATGTGGTGGTGGTGGATGTGGTGGTGGTTGTGGATGTGGTGGATTTGGTGGTGGATGTGGTGGTGGATGAGGTGGTGGTGGATGTGGTGGTGGTGGATGTGGTGGTGGATGAGGTGGTGGTGGATGTGGTGGTGGTGGACATGGTGGATGTGGTAGTGGATGTGGATGTGGTGGTGGAGGGGGTGGATGTGGTGGATGTGGTGGTGGATGTGGTAGTGGTGGATGTGGTGCTGGTGGTGGATGTGGTGCTGGTGGTGGATGTGGTGCTAGTGGTGGTGGATGTGCTGGATGTGGTGCTGTTGGATGTGGTGGTGGATGTGGTGGATGTGATGGATGTTGTGGATATGGTGGTGGTGGATGTGGTGGTGGTGGATGTGGTGGTGGTGGTGGTGGATGAGATGGTGGTGGATGTGGTGGTGGATGTGGTGGATGTGGATGATGTGGTAGATGTGGTGGTGGATGTGGTGGAGGTGGATGTGGTGGTGGTGGAGGTGGATGTGGTAGTGGCGGATGTGGTGGTGGTGGATGTGGGGGTGGTGGATGTGGTGGTGGATGATGTGGTCCTGGTGGTGGATGTGGTGGTGGAGGATGTGGTGGATGTGGTGTTGGTGGATGTGGTGGTGGTGGATGTGGTGCTGGTGGTGGATGTGGTGCTGGTGGTGGATGTGGTGCTAGTGGTGGTGGATGTGCTGGATGTGGTGCTGTTGGATGTGGTGGTGGATGTGGTGGATGTGATGGATGTTGTGGATATGGTGGTGGTGGATGTGGTGGTGGTGGATGTGGTGGTGGTGGTGGTGGATGAGATGGTGGTGGATGTGGTGGTGGATGTGGTGGATGTGGATGATGTGGTAGATGTGGTGGTGGATGTGGTGGAGGTGGATGTGGTGGTGGTGGAGGTGGATGTGGTAGTGGCGGATGTGGTGGTGGTGGATGTGGGGGTGGTGGATGTGGTGGTGGATGATGTGGTGGTGGTGGTGGATGTGGTGGTGTGTGTGGTGTTGGTGGTGGATGTGGTGGTGGTGGATGTGGAGGTGGTGGATGTGGTGGTGGATGTGGTGGTGGTGGTGGATATGCTGGATGTGATGGTGGGGGATGTGGTGGTGGTGGTGGATGTTCTGGATGTGGTGGTGGTGGATGTGGTGGTGGTGGATGTGGTGGTGAATGTGCTGGATGTGGTGGTGGATGTGCTTGGATGTGGTGGTGGTGTGTTGAAAATTAGTACGTTTTGGTGAACATTATCTGCGCCATCTTGCCTCTTCCCCTGATGCCACACTTTTGTCGTGCGCGCCCGCCATTTTTTTAAGATGCCCCGAGCAGAACGAACCCATTTGCATGCCGCTGGCCCCTGACATAGCCCTTCGCCTTCACTAAGACCACCCCCTGCTTGCACCTGCCTTGAGTCATAAACCCCTCTTCGGCGCTGCTCTGCCCCAGGCCCTCATCCTGTTCCCAGCGCGACACCTCCCTGCTTCCCTTTCATGATCTCCGGCCCTTAGATGCAAACCCCCTTTTTCCCCGTGTGCCCGTTTTGTCTTCCCCGTTCCCAGGCCGACACCCAGCTCTGCCGATACCATTCCTTGCCCCTCCCCGTACAATAGAAAGCTTCCCCCATCAAAGGATCCCCGGGTTGATCAAAGCCCCCACTCCATGAGATCCGATCAAACCCCCCACATTCCGTGAATCGGCGGAATATCCAGCTGCGTGATACTCATCACCTGTTGTGACTAGGGTGGGGACTTCAACTGTAAATGTGTGTGGGAACGGGCTCAAAGGGGAGTTCCGGGAATGTCTTTTCCATACATCAAAGCTTTAACATGAATGTGTAATCTACAATAAAGTCATAAAACAGTGTATAAGAGGCCAGGCCTCAGAAATGTATCTAGAGCACCTCAGAACGATACCTTCTGTCCGTTTCGTTGTGTTCTCCTCCGGAGAAAATAAAAACCTTGTTTCCTGCTTTCCAGTCTCCAGCGCCTGCCTCTTCATTGATTAAATAACTAGAGGGTCACAGAGGCAATACCGCCGGGCAAATATCGATTGTCCACGACCCGACTCAGGTTTTAACAATTGGCGTCCCAAGCGTGGGGCCCATCAGCGACTCGTGGATCCAGTGGGAGAGGTCCCGACGACAGAGTGAACGACTGCAACGATCGGGAGAGCTCTTGCCCAATAGACCCTCGTCTGGCAGCCGATCATCCGAACTTCACTAGTTCCGAACAGACCTCTCTCGAGTGATCTACGGTCCTGACTGGGGACCATCAGGAGTGCCGTGAGAAATACGAGAAAAAGAGGACGATCGGGCGCTGGATTCGGAAGACAAGAAACTGTCCACATGGTCCGGGTAAGGTCGTGTAATCACGACAAGTTGCGAAATGAGTGCTTGATTGTTTGATTGTTTAAAAATACTAGTATTGCTCTTTATTTATTTGGAGATTCACTGTCTACAAACGGAGAAACAACGGGCTCTCTCTTTGCAAGCAGTGGAGGATAGGTAGGGCAGCAGCCGTGCTTATTTTTTTCTCCCCCACTCAATAATTACTTGAAACTGAACTGTTGTTCGCAAAACTATTGTTTCCTGGAGATTCCCTGTCTGCAAACAGGGAAGAGACCACCCTTTTTGCAGATAGTGAAAAGGGTAGGTAACGCAGATCTTTGCGGACCTACTCATTCTCCCCATTGTTATTTATTGGTCTTTTTGTTATTTTTTGATCCATGAGGTATTCACTGCCTGCAAACAACGTTGAATAGAAATATTCTGTCCAGTCTTTGCACCTAGTGATAAGATAGGCAGTGCTGACTTTTTAGTCCCTCGTTACGAGCCGTCATGTCTGTCTTCTCCCCACTGATTAATAGCCTGTTTAGCCCGGACCGTTTATTAGAGGTGGACCATATAGCTCCACTAGAAGGCACCCCTAATAAGGACATGTTCATAAACTATGGATTAGTCACCATAGCCTATAATAAATTGTGGCACAGGTATACCGAAGAGAGTCAAGACAAACAGTGGCCACTGGCAGGATCCTTTGACCTTGATAAAATAGAAACGTTAGAAATAGCCCTTCGAAATAATAAGACAACGCCAATTATGCTCGACAGTCTCGGTATGTGGCGCAGAGAGGCTATGCAACGACAGAGAAAAGACGAGGACAAACCAAGTAGAGAAATATACCGACAGGACAACCCCAGGACATCGCTACCCACAACTTATCCCCCGACACTATGCAAAAGACGACCAGACTTAGGGCCAGACCAATGCGCTTTTTGTAGGTATGTCGGACACTGGAAAGCCCAATGCCCGACTCTACTGAGCGTGAGTAAAGGCAAAGGGCCGACAGGAACGACAGACCGGCAGTACGAGAAAAAGCGCGAGACAAAGAAGAACCCGACTTACATAGACAGACCAGACAGAACCACCACGTTTGATTATGCCCGATGGCACAGATTTCGCCAGGACAATTTCAGCGGCATGCTCAAGTTCTCCTAGGTCGGGCAACGTCAAGACGGGAACCCAGCCTCGTTTCAAATTCACAGACGGAAAGAGATAATTATGACCAATAACTGTTTTATATTCGTCTTGGGTCTTTGTATGTCGTACTTGTACTGTCCCCCGTCTGAGTTTGTGTGTATGTAATGTACAAATCTGCGTCATCCCTCTACACGTGTTTCCGTGTTACTCAACCTCTGTTAGCAGAAACTTAGCATAAAAGCAACCTGGAAAGAAAGAAATGGTAAAACAAAATCCGTAGACCATTAATGAACTTGAACTTTTAATTTAGCACAACAAACAAGGAATGATAACGGTAAACTGTAGAAAATGAAAGTCAAACAGAACATTCGCCCCCCCCCCCATTCTGGAACCTTCCAAAGTAGGGCAGGGTTACGGCTACGCCCAACCAACGGCAACCCATATAAGGCGGGCCCGGCCGCCAACTCTTGGTCAAGAAATCTTAACGTATGGGGGAGCCGGAGGAGAGGCAGGAGCCAGCAGCCGGGGCAGTTGTAGGTAGTCCCGCCACATGTCTCCTCAGCCAGCCGCAACGGGCCTGGATAGACTTAAGTAGTCCCGCCACATGTCCAGAGAAGAACGAGGCACCTCTTCCTTTTCTCTTCCGTAACAGCCGCAGCAGCTCTGGACGGCGGGATGTCCTGCACGTGCCTCCACAACAATTTGTCCAAGTTGGGCTGGGAGGGAGAGGCGACGCGGACGAGCCTCTCCCACCTCCACCGATAGGAGGTCTCCCAGCCCCCGGCCCGACGCCGAACACCCCCAGTCAGGCGATGGTGCCAATACTTCCACAGCACCGAACACACCATGGTGGCACCCCAGTACTTGCGCAGCACCGAACGTGCAATGGTGGCCATATTTTCGGAACACCGAACCTGCAATGACTGCACTGATACTCGTGCCGCGCCGAATGCGCGCCACAGGTGACCATACTCCCACAGCACTGAGCACAGGACTTGGGAAACACCGGATGTGGAGAGACCTTCATGCGGGGCGATGAAAAGGAGCGGCATGGAGTGCACCGGGAGAAGGAGACGATGCGAACGAGTCTCCCTCGCCCCCCCCCAGGTGGGGGCATCACAGCTGCACCCCAGCTGAACGTCCCGCTTTCACACAACAGGGACCTCTTCCTTTCACTCCGAAGGATCTCTCCCACTCTTGCAAACTCGACGAGAGTGGCCCCTGTAGGGCCTCAAAATGGCGTCTGGGTCCGCTGGAAGGCGGGCCCCGGCCACTAGAGTAACTTTGACCGGCAATATAACTCGAACATTTGCCCCCTGGAGCACGAGCCCCCATCTCCGACAGCATCTCCGCAGCCTTGAAGATCCTACAAAGGTCCCCGGCGGAACCTTCGGCCTTTGCAGGCTTCCGATAAGGGACGGCTGCCTTGGTCGCCAACGAAGCAAACATGACATTGCCACTCCTTCTGTTAGCATGAATTCTAGAACTGCCGAAAAGGACTCTGGTCCAAACTGCCAGTAATGGGAAACATTTCCCCCTGATGCTGCTTCCGGACTGAGCCGGCCCCGCCCAAAATGGCGCTGGTATCAATCGGAACTTACGAACACCTCGTGGTGTTCCTTCGCACTAATATAAACTTGATGTTCTGAGATTTTATATGATCCTTTGTACACTTGGCTAGAAAAGACAAGGAGAACTCACTCGACGAACAGTATGAAGGGATCCCCGTTACAAATGTTGATTACAAATGTACGATGTATTATATTTTTATAACTGATGTAAACCTCATTTACGACGCACACGTACGGTATGCATATAGGAAATCTGATTACCACTATTATGATTATGCTTCTAAATTATGAAAATAAATGCCCCCGAACCCCCAGCCAATTAATAGACGTTTTAGTCTCTTACAAATGAATGAGTAAAACTTTCCGATGTTTTTATTGCTGCAAACGACACCCCCCACTGTACGCACTTTAGCCATTGCCACGACCGGCCAAATACGACCGCACCCTCATAATCCTCATGCTGAAATGATTTTGCAAAATAAAGTTTTTGAAACTATGGACGGGTATTGCATGCTTTATTTTAAAAAAAATGTGGGATCGGTGGGAAAGTTCTTTTCTGTGCACCCTACTCTGCTCTCTCTTTAAGGTTAAAAGAAGATGGTTGCCCAGCCCTGGAGGACGGATCGGATCGACAACACGACACTCCGCCTTCAAAGTACGCGACTTGGTCGCCAACGAAGCAAACATGACATTGCCACTCCTTCTGTTAGCATGAATTCTAGAACTGCCGAAAAGGACTCTGGTCCAAACTGCCAGTAATGGGAAACATTTCCCCCTGATGCTGCTTCCGGACTGAGCCGGCCCCGCCCAAAATGGCGCTGGTATCAATCGGAACTTACGAACACCTCGTGGTGTTCCTTCGCACTAATATAAACTTGATGTTCTGAGATTTTATATGATCCTTTGTACACTTGGCTAGAAAAGACAAGGAGAACTCACTCGACGAACAGTATGAAGGGATCCCCGTTACAAATGTTGATTACAAATGTACGATGTATTATATTTTTATAACTGATGTAAACCTCATTTACGACGCACACGTACGGTATGCATATAGGAAATCTGATTACCACTATTATGATTATGCTTCTAAATTATGAAAATAAATGCCCCCGAACCCCCAGCCAATTAATAGACGTTTTAGTCTCTTACAAATGAATGAGTAAAACTTTCCGATGTTTTTATTGCTGCAAACGACACCCCCAACTGTACGCACTTTAGCCATTGCCACGACCGGCCAAATACGACCGCACCCTCATAATCCTCATGCTGAAATGATTTTGCAAAATAAAGTTTTTGAAACTATGGACGGGTATTGCATGCTTTATTTTAAAAAAAATGTGGGATCGGTGGGAAAGTTCTTTTCTGTGCACCCTACTCTGCTCTCTCTTTAAGGTTAAAAGAAGATGGTTGCCCAGCCCTGGAGGACGGATCGGATCGACAACACGACACTCCGCCTTCAAAGTACGCGACTGACTCATGAACTCTCGCGTAGAGGAAGACCTTGACTTCCAAGGATGGGTAAAACGAACGGTGTAAATGAGGGAATGTAAAAGGAGGGTGAAATGAAATAATGTAAATGTGATAAAGTACAACGTTCCAAAGTATCAGGGAACGGAGCTGACCCAAGAACCGAAGAACCTTAGAACGCCACAGCGTTGAAAGAGGTTTAAGGATCCCGATAGTGAGATACATCCTTTGACTAGATACCTCGCACTAAGCACCTCTGGTTTCCTTTTTACGTTTCCCCGCACACGACCTATATGGACACACTACCCCCCTCGACTCCAGAAACCATATCCCCGGGGACCCTGCCCCGAGGAGGAAAGACGAGTAAGAGGTAAGTAAAGGACTTATGAACCCATGTGTTTGAATATGCGCGAATGCTGTCTCCCCCACCCCCCTTTTTCCTCCCTCTGCAGGTTACATCAGAGATTACAGCCGAGGTGTGGCGAAGATCTGAAGCCTTGCCATGTCTAATACACGAAGCGGACTAGCGCCGCAAGGTGGTGTCTACGCACGCCTGCAAACTACTCACGTATCGAACAAACCCGGAAAATTAGCACAACCTGATAAAAAGTGATCACCCTTAAACCAGACCGGACGAATGAACCCATGTCACGTATGATGCGAAACTATGAGGGAATGTGTGTGTGTGACTGAGGCGTCGACCCAACTGGTCGAAGGACCGAGAATGCGAGAAGTGCGACAAAATGGTACCTCCTTTCCTCTTCCCTTTTTCTCAAGGCACGTCCCCTCTACCCTGTCTAATGCTCAAACTGCATGATTACAAGATTCTAACGCAGACCCGTGAATGCCCTTTACTGTGTAATGCACTAAATAGCGTTTCTTGAATACACTGCCACCCTCTCTGTTGCACGTGTACTATTTAGCCTGCCGTTGCACTCTCTCTCTCTCTCTCTCTCTCTCTCTCTCTCTCTCTCTCTCTCTCTCTCTCTCTCTCTCTCTCTCTCTCTCTCCCTCTATTTTTGCACTCCCACTCTTCCGAGTGATTAGCCCCGAAATTGGCAGACTGCCACCCCTAGCACACCACCTAATTGGCTTCAAATACCGTCAGTATTTGCACAAAAACGTGTCTTTAATACAATCACCCTGAGGCCGCGTCATTACCTCTCCTTTTCCGCTAGAAGTCAATGAACCGAGGTTGGGCCGTAAGGGAAAGGACAGGTAAGACGACAGAGGTTCCCTAATCTGACCCGAAATAAGGGAACCACATGTCAGCGGCTCCTATGGTAATAAAACAAGGACCTCAGAATACGCGACCCTCCCCTCCCCGAATTGTCGCAATACCCAAACCGGAAAAATGATCACCCCTGTTACCTCCCCTGTATCAGCCGCCCAAAAACTGGAATTATGAAACTACCCCTCATTTCCGGTTGTGAGAGATGGGTCGATTTATGCCCTTACCACAAGTTTCCTATGTCCCTGGTTGTTTCCCATAAAACCCCTGTCCTTCCTAATTAAGTAATCGGGCTGTAAAGGGTTACGTAGGATCCAGAATGATGTTTTACAAGGTTAACAGACTAGTCCAGGGTAAAGAAATCATCGAAATGAACCCCGTAGTAGTTGAAAACCAGGTAGCCATGTTCGTCTCTCAGCAAAATACCTGTGTAGTACCATGTTGACGACTCACAGTACCCTTTGTAAATGAAAAACTCTAGAGAACGGCATATCTTTGCCAGGTTCGTCTCACGAAGGTGGGTCACCATCAGATGAACTGTCGTGACTGTAATAAATAATTGTAAAGGAAAATCATAGTAAATCCAACAGGCCCGTCACCGGTCATTCATATGCCAGTTGTGAACACTAATATAACGGGCATTTTCATTCTTTGTCTGGAGCTGGGAGAGAAATAGACTTTTTGATTATCTTCATCTGCAAATTCTCTAAAGACTGTCTTTTCAAACTTGTTTAAGGGTACTGCTGTTGGAGGAGAGAAGGACCGGATGTGGGAGCACGAGGCCTGACTGCAGACTAAGGAATACCTGCGACATTAGCCAAGGCGAGACCACGACAGAAAAGAGCTGCAGGACGAGGCACTGTTTTCGACAACATGAGAAGAAAGGGTCGACCTGATGCCCCTGCTCGATGTCCAGTGTTGGTCGACAAGTCCCCGCTCTCTGAATTCGGTCACACGCCCGCCTATTTGAAGTCTCTCGTTTCCCTAGTTTGTTCCTAATTTGGCCTTGCTCCATCCCCCTTTTCCTCTGACCTACCCTATGGACTGTTTTGTACGCTCTTCTTCCATCTGAACTTTCTGACAATCACCTCAAAGGACACAGGGTGATAAGGACCTTTCCGACCAGAAACGCGAGGAAAAGGTCGTGCCCTGCAACGCAGAACTTAGAACAGAGCTGGACTTGTAGCTCCACCGCCGGTGCTCAACAGCGCCAACGAAAGGCAACAAAGAATGATGAGAACTCGTTAAACTTCGAACATTTGACATCCCCAATCGCCGTTTCTGCTAGACCTCATTTCTCTCCCAGCCGCCATTGTATTGATCATGCTCCAATCCGAACCTGATATATATGTAATAACCTGCCAGTATGAAATATGCTTGCTGCTCTCGCTACAGAATCGTTTTTGTATTGCATTCCTATGACTTTCCTGCTAAACAAATTGATCAAAGTTTATCAAATAGGCCCACCTCCTAAAAACTAGAAATGTTAAAATGTATTGTTTACAACTCTTTTCCTCTAGGGTTCCTACCGTTTTCTTTCTCATGCCCACCACAATAGAACCGAGTAGAAAATGAACCAGCAAGATGTCTTGAATATGTTAAAGGGAGGACTGTTGAAAATTAGTACGTTTTGGTGAACATTATCTGCGCCATCTTGCCTCTTCCCCTGATGCCACACTTTTGTCGTGCGCGCCCGCCATTTTTTTAAGATGCCCCGAGCAGAACGAACCCATTTGCATGCCGCTGGCCCCTGACATAGCCCTTCGCCTTCACTAAGACCACCCCCTGCTTGCACCTGCCTTGAGTCATAAACCCCTCTTCGGCGCTGCTCTGCCCCAGGCCCTCATCCTGTTCCCAGCGCGACACCTCCCTGCTTCCCTTTCATGATCTCCGGCCCTTAGATGCAAACCCCCTTTTTCCCCGTGTGCCCGTTTTGTCTTCCCCGTTCCCAGGCCGACACCCAGCTCTGCCGATACCATTCCTTGCCCCTCCCCGTACAATAGAAAGCTTCCCCCATCAAAGGATCCCCGGGTTGATCAAAGCCCCCACTCCATGAGATCCGATCAAACCCCCCACATTCCGTGAATCGGCGGAATATCCAGCTGCGTGATACTCATCACCTGTTGTGACTAGGGTGGGGACTTCAACTGTAAATGTGTGTGAGAACGGGCTCAAAGGGGAGTTCCGGGAATGTCTTTTCCATACATCAAAGCTTTAACATGAATGTGTAATCTACAATAAAGTCATAAAACAGTGTATAAGAGGCCAGGCCTCAGAAATGTATCTAGAGCACCTCAGAACGATACCTTCTGTCCGTTTCGTTGTGTTCTCCTCCGGAGAAAATAAAAACCTTGTTTCCTGCTTTCCAGTCTCCAGCGCCTGCCTCTTCATTGATTAAATAACTAGAGGGTCACAGAGGCAATACCGCCGGGCAAATATCGATTGTCCACGACCCGACTCAGGTTTTAACAGGTGGATGTGGTGGTGGTGGATGTGGTGGTGGATGTGGTGGTGGTGGATGTGGTGGTGGTGGATGTGGTGGTGGTGGTGGATGTGGTGGATGTGATGGATGTTGTGGATGTGGTGGTGGTGGATGTGGTGATGGTGGATGAGGTGGTGGTGGATGTGGTGGTGGATGTGGTGGTTGTGGATGATGTGGTGGATGTGGTGGTGGATGTGGTGGTGGATGTGGTGGAGGTGGATGTGGTGGTGGTGGATGTGGTGGTGGTGGATGTAGTGGTGGATGTGATGGATGTGGTGGTGGTGGATGTGGTGGTGGTGGATGTGGGGGTGGTGGATGTGGTGTTGGATGATGTGGTGGTTGTGGATGTGGTGGTGGATGTGCTGGTGGTGGATGTGGTGTTGGTGGTTGATGTGGTGATGGCTGATGTGGTGGTGGTGGATGTGGTGGTGGTGGATGTGGTGGTGGTTGTGGATGTGGTGGATTTGGTGGTGGATGTGGTGGTGGATGAGGTGGTGGTGGATGTGGTGGTGGTGGATGTGGTGGTGGATGAGGTGGTGGTGGATGTGGTGGTGGTGGACATGGTGGATGTGGTAGTGGATGTGGATGTGGTGGTGGATGGGGTGGATGTGGTGGATGTGGTGGATGTGGTGGTGGATGTGGTAGTGGTGGATGTGGTGGTGGTGGATTTGGTCCTGGTGGTGGATGTGGTGGTGGAGGATGTGGTGGATGTGGTGTTGGTGGATGTGGTGGTGGTGGATGTGGTGCTGGTGGTGGATGTGGTGCTGGTGGTGGATGTGGTGCTAGTGGTGGTGGATGTGCTGGATGTGGTGCTGTTGGATGTGGTGGTGGATGTGGTGGATGTGATGGATGTTGTGGATATCGTGGTGGTGGATGTGGTGGTGGTGGTGGATGAGGTGGTGGTGGATGTGGTGGTGGATGTGGTGGATGTGGATGAAGTGGTGGATGTGGTGGTGGATGTGGTGGAGGTGGATGTGGTAGTGGCGGATGTGGTGGTGGTGGATGTGGGGGTGGTGGATGTGGTGGTGGATGATGTGGTGGTGGTGGTGGATGTGGTGGTGTGTGTGGTGTTGGTGGTGGATGTGGTGGTGGTGGATGTGGAGGTGGTGGATGTGGTGGTGGATGTGGTGGTGGTGGTGGATATGCTGGATGTGATGGTGGTGGATGTGGTGGTGGTGGTGGATGTTCTGGATGTGGTGGTGGTGGATGTGGTGGATGTGGTGGTGGTGGATGTGGTGGTGGTGGATGTGGTGGTGAATGTGCTGGATGTGGTGGTGGATGTGCTTGGATGTGGTGGTGGTGGATGTGGTGGTGGTGGATGTGGTGGTGGTGGTGGATGTGGTGGTGGTGGATGTGGTGGTGGTGGATGTGGTGGTGGTGGTGGATGTGGTGGATGTGATGGATGTTGTGGATGTGGTGGTGGTGGATGTGGTGGTGGTGGATGAGGTGGTGGTGGATGTGGTGGTGGATGTGGTGGTTGTGGATGATGTGGTGGATGTGGTGGTGGATGTGGTGGTGGATGTGGTGGAGGTGGATGTGGTGGTGGTGGATGTGGTGGTGGTGGATGTAGTGGTGGATGTGATGGATGTGGTGGTGGTGGATGTGGTGGTGGTGGATGTGGGGGTGGGGGATGTGGTGTTGGGTGATGTGGTGGTGGTTGTGGATGTGGTGGTGGATGTGCTGGTGGTGGATGTGGTGTTGGTGGTTGATGTGGTGATGGCTGATGTGGTGGTGGTGGATGTGGTGGTGGTGGATGTGGTGGTGGTGGATGTGGTGGATGTGGTGGTGGATGTGCTGGATGTGGTGGTGGATGTGCTGGATGTGGTGGTGGTGGATGTGGTGGTGGATGTGGTGGTGGTGGATGTGGTGGATGATGTGGTGGCGGTGGATGTGGTGGTGGATGTGGTGGTGGTGGATGTGGTGGTGGAGGTGGATGTCATAGTGGATGTGGTGGTGTATGTGGTGGTGGTGGATGTGGTGGTGTATGTGGTGGTGGTGGATGTGGTGGTGGATGTTGTGGTGGATGTGGTAGTGGTGGATGTGGTGGTGGTGGATGTGGTGGTGGATGTGGTGGATGTGGTGGTGGTGGATTTGGTCCTGGTGGTGGATGTGGTGGTGGAGGATGTGGTGGATGTGGTGTTGGTGGATGTGGTGGTGGTGGATGTGGTGCTGGTGGTGGATGTGGTGCTGGTGGTGGATGTGGTGCTAGTGGTGGTGGATGTGCTGGATGTGGTGCTGTTGGATGTGGTGGTGGATGTGGTGGATGTGATGGATGTTGTGGATATGGTGGTGGTGGATGTGGTGGTGGTGGATGTGGTGGTGGTGGTGGATGAGGTGGTGGTGGATGTGGTGGTGGATGTGGTGGATGTGGATGATGTGGTGGATGTGGTGGTGGATGTGGTGGAGGTGGATGTGGTGGTGGTGGATGTGGTAGTGGCGGATGTGGTGGTGGTGGATGTGGGGGTGGTGGATGTGGTGGTGGATGATGTGGTGGTGGTGGTGGATGTAGTGGTGTGTGTGGTGTTGGTGGTGGATGTGGTGGTGGTGGATGTGGAGGTGGTGGATGTGGTGGTGGATGTGGTGGTGGTGGTGAATATGCTGGATGTGATGGTGGTGGATGTGGTGGTGGTGGTGGATGTTCTGGATGTGGTGGTTGTGGATGTGGTGGTGGTGAATGTGCTGGATGTGGTGGTGGATGTGCTTGGATGTGGTGGTGGTGGATGTGGTGGTGGTGGATGTGGTGGTGGTGGTGGATGTGGTGGTGGTGGATGTGGTGGTGGTGGATGTGGTGGTGGTGGTGGATGTGGTGGATGTGATGGATGTTGTGGATGTGGTGGTGGTGGATGTGGTGATGGTGGATGAGGTGGTGGTGGATGTGGTGGTGGATGTGGTGGTTGTGGATGATGTGGTGGATGTGGTGGTGGATGTGGTGGAGGTGGTGGTGGTGGATGTGGTGGTGGTGGATGTAGTGGTGGATGTGATGGATGTGGTGGTGGTGGATGTGGTGGTGGTGGATGTGGGGGTGGTGGATGTGGTGTTGGTTGATGTGGTGGTTGTGGATGTGGTGGTGGATGTGCTGGTGGTGGATGTGGTGTTGGTGGTTGATGTGGTGATGGCTGATGTGGTGGTGGTGGATGTGGTGGTGGTGGATGTGGTGGTGGTTGTGGATGTGGTGGATTTGGTGGTGGATGTGGTGGTGGATGAGGTGGTGGTGGATGTGGTGGTGGTGGATGTGGTGGTGGATGAGGTGGTGGTGGATGTGGTGGTGGTGGACATGGTGGATGTGGTAGTGGATGTGGATGTGGTGGATGTGGTGGTGGATGGGGTGGATGTGGTGGATGTGGTGGTGGATGTGGTAGTGGTGGATGTGGTGGTGGTGGATTTGGTCCTGGTGGTGGATGTGGTGGTGGAGGATGTGGTGGATGTGGTGTTGGTGGATGTGGTGGTGGTGGATGTGGTGCTGGTGGTGGATGTGGTGCTGGTGGTGGATGTGGTGCTAGTGGTGGTGGATGTGCTGGATGTGGTGCTGTTGGATGTGGTGGTGGATGTGGTGGATGTGATGGATGTTGTGGATATGGTGGTGATGGATGTGGTGGTGGTGGATGTGGTGGTGGTGGTGGATGAGGTGGTGGTGGATGTGGTGGTGGATGTGGTGGATGTGGATGATGTGGTGGATGTGGTGGTGGATGTGGTGGAGGTGGATGTGGTAGTGGCGGATGTGGTGGTGGTGGATGTGGGGGTGGTGGATGTGGTGGTGGATGATGTGGTGGTGGTGGTGGATGTGGTGGTGTGTGTGGTGTTAGTGGTGGATGTGGTGGTGGTGGATGTGGAGGTGGTGGATGTGGTGGTGGATGTGGTGGTGGTGGTGTCTATGCTGGATGTGATGGTGGTGGATGTGGTGGTGGTGGTGGATGTTCTGGATGTGGTGGTGGATGTGGTGGATGTGGAGGTGGTGGATGTGGTGGTGGTGGATGTGGTGGTGAATGTGCTGGATGTGGTGGTGGATGTGCTTGGATGTGGTGGTGGTGGATGTGGTGGTGGTGGATGTGGTGGTGGTGGTGGATGTGGTGGTGGTGGATGTGGTGGTGGTGGATGTGGTGGTGGTGGTGGATGTGGTGGATGTGATGGATGTTGTGGATGTGGTGGTGGTGGATGTGGTGGTGGTGGATGAGGTGGTGGTGGATGTGGTGGTGAATGTGGTGGTTGTGGATGATGTGGTGGATGTGGTGGTGGATGTGGTAGTGGATGTGGTGGAGGTGGATGTGGTGGTGGTGGATGTGGTGGTGGTGGATGTAGTGGTGGATGTGATGGATGTGGTGGTGGTGGATGTGGTGGTGGTGGATGTGGGGGTGGTGGATGTGGTGTTGGATGATGTGGTGGTGGTTGTGGATGTGGTGGTGGATGTGCTGGTGGTGGATGTGGTGTTGGTGGTTGATGTGGTGATGGCTGATGTGGTGGTGGTGGATGTGGTGGTGGTGGATGTGGTGGTGGTAGATGTGGTGGATGTGGTGGTGGATGTGCTGGATGTGGTGGTGGATGTGCTGGATGTGGTGGTGGTGGATGTGGTGGTGGATGTGGTGGTGGTGGTGGATGTGGTGGATGATGTGGTGGTGGATGTGGTGGTGGCGGATGTGGTGGTGGAGGTGGATGTCATAGTGGATGTGGTGGTGTATGTGATGGTGGTGGATGTGGTGGTGTATATGGTGGTGGTGGATGTGGTGGTGGATGTTGTGGTGGATGTGGTAGTGGTGGATGTGGTGGTGGTGGATGTGGTGGTGGATGTGGTGGATGTGGTGGTGGTGGTGGAGGATGTGGTGGTGGATGTGGTGGTGGATGTGGTGGTGGTGGATGTGGTGGTGGTAGATGACGATGTGGTGGATGTGGTGGATGTAGTGGTGGTGGTGGATGTGGTGGTGGTGGTGGTGGATGTGGTGGTGGTGGTGGTAGTGGATATGGTCCTGGTGGTGGATGTGGTGGATGTGGTGGCGGTGGAGGATGTGGTTAATGTGGTGGTGGTGGATGTGGTGGTGGATGAGGTGGTGGTGGATGTGGTGGTGGCTGTGGTGGTGGTGGATGTGGTAGTGGTGGGTGTGGTGGTGGATGTGGTGGATGTGGTAGTGGATGTGGTGGATGATGTGGTGGTGGATGTGGTGTGGTGGTGGTGGATGTGGTGGTGGTGGATGTGGTGGTGGATGTGGTAGTGGTGGATGTGGTGGATGTGGTGGTTGTGGTGGATGTGGTGGTGGTGGATGTGGTGGTGGATGAGGTGGTGGTGGATGTGGTGGTGGCTGTGGTGGTGGTAGATTTGGTAGTGGTGGGTTTGGTGGTGGATGTGGTAGTGGATGTGGTGGATGATGTGGTGGTGGATGTGGTGTTGTGTGGTGGTGATGGGTGTGGTGGTAGATGTAGTGGTGGTGGATGTGGTGGATGTGGTGGATGTGGTGGTGGATGTGGTGGTGGTGGATGAGGTGGTGGATGTTGTGGATGACAATTGCCTAATCCTGCCGTCGCTGAGGGCAGGCGACTGAGGAAACACGAAGAAGAAGTGGAAGCCTGTTCTGGACTCCCCCAAGATGGCTCAGATGAGAGTGCTCTGATGCCCGTCTGACTGCCGAAGATAGCTGCGGGACGGACCCCGGAGGATGGCGGACTGCAACGGATCGTGAGAGGTGGCGCCAGAAGGGATTTTGAAGCAGCTCCTTGGGAGGTGCTGAACGGGAGCTGCAGGTCGTGTTGACTGAGGGGGCCTGCCCGCCGGGACTACGTTGCAAGTAAGTGGTGGACAAAGGCGTTGGGGCAGAGCGGCGGCTGGGGGGGGCCGTGTCGCTAGCAGATGCATGGAGGCTCGCGGAGAATAAAGGAGGGCTGTTCCGGGACTGGAGACACTGTGAGGCTGCTGAACTGAGGAACTGAGTATTCCGACATTTTGAGGGCTTTCCCGGGGTGTGAGTCCGGGACCACGAGAGGAAGTGTGTACTGGTACGGGGGTGCCCGATCACAGATGTCCTGTATATGGTGACTGACTGTGAGCTCGCTTGTGGCAGATGAAATCCAGGGGCGCGATGCTGCTGCGGGACGCACCGGATCAGGAGCGGAAGAACTTCAAGGGAGCATGGGTGGCGCCGGCTATTGAAGCGATCACCAGGAGGTACGGGGGTGCCAACTAGTGGAGTGTGAATTGGCGAGCAGCCTACCTTGTCTGCGCAGTACAACGCTTCGAGACTGAATGGGAACTGGGGGCACTCAGGGGTGAACCGCCATTTTGGCTTTGTCTGCAGCGAGGGCCCTCACTCCTGGAAGTGTGTAACTGGGCACATGCTGGGGAGCAACACCCCTACAAGACACTGTTCCGGAGACAGCGATTGGCGAGAGGTGGCCTTAAACTGCTGGGTTACCTACCTGACAACGTGTCTCAAAGTAACAAGCATTGGGTAGGCTCACGCAGGAGTCTGTAAGCCCCATCCTTTTCAGACTGTGGGGCGTGTTTTTCTTTCTCCCCTCGTCTCCATTGGCTGGAGGAGAGAAAGAAACGAAAAAAACACGCCCCTCAATCCGAAAAGGACGGGGCTTGCAGCGAAAACAGAACATCACAGAACCCTCTTCTCCAATGGTTGGCCGCCGTTTAGGAGGCCAGCCAATGGAGAAGAGGGGCGGGGTTTACCCTCGCTACTCTGAGACATTAAGTCTTGCTGGCGAGACTGCGCATGTGCGCAGCCTACGCCAGTCTCGATCTTAAAATGGAACATACCCTAAGTATGTTATATTCTCGAGAGATTTCATATCATAAAATGGAGATTAAAAGCGAGGTTAAAGGGAAACAGCCACAACCCTGTGACCAAAATTATTCCAGGTTGTAAATATACTCATTGTTGAAAAAGCAACTACACTCCGAGATTTGTATCCAAACAAATCACCCAGGCACATTGGCTGGTTGGTGGACTTTCCATCCTTTCAGCACTCATTCCAGCAGTGGTGGCTGCTGTGACATTTAAGTGGTGAGCAGCGCTAGGGCTGGCAGCGTGGGGCGGCAGCACGTGGTAAAATAATTTTCAAAGAATGCTTGCCTGCATTCTGCGGTACAAAAGGGGGTGGTGATGGATGGAGCATCTGAACCAATCAAACACTCACACCCAGTCAACAGATCTGGGTTTAATCCATCACCGTTCTTTAGCCCACTCTGCCACCCCAGTTCAGACATGGCCATATGCAAATCAGTCTGACCCTGTGCCTCATGGGAGCAGTCCAGCCCGAACTGCCAAGCCATGCCTTCCCTGGACCGGAAACAAGCTTCCGAGGACCGGTTTCTGGCATTTCAGCCGTCTTCAGCCCGGCTTGCTTGAATCCAGTGGCAAAGTGAGCAAGGGACTCACGTCTGAGCATACCCTGCCAACTTATGGCGAACAAAGTGGTACAAAAGGGGGTGGTGATGGACGGAGCATCTGAACCAATCAAACACTCACACCCAGTCAACAAATCTGGGTTTAATACATAACCGTTCTTTAGCCCACTCTGCCACCCCAGTTCAGACATGGCCATATGCAAATCAGTCTGACCCTGTACCTCATGGGAGCAGTCCAGCCCGAACTGCCAAGCCATGCCTTCCCTGGACCGGAAACAAGCTTCCGAGGACCGGTTTCTGGCATTTCAGCCGTCTTCAGCCCGGCTTGCTTGAATCCAGTGGCAAAGTGAGCAAGGGACTCACGTCTGAGCATACCCTGCCAACTTATGGAGAACAAAGTGGTACAAAATGGGGTGGTTGTCCAAGGTAGACATGGCTTGGCAGTTCGGGCTGGACTGTTCCCATGAGGCACAGGGTCAAGGCTGATTTGCATATGGCCATGTCTGAATTGGGGTGGAGTGGTGAGCAAAAAAACGATGGATTTAGGCCCAGATCTCTATACTGGGGTGAATGTATGACATTGTTCTGCATTCTGTCCATCAGCTGTTGTTTTTGCATTTGCCTGCATTCTGTGGCATCGGTGCTCTTCTGGCCTCTGCTCCTCGACCCCCAGTATGGCACAGGGCCCCCTATGCCAATCCAGACAGTGCTCTCATGATACTCTTACGAGAGCAGCACTGTGATTGGTGTGAGTGCTGTAGGTAGGAGTTCACTAAGGGATTAAGACCATCTGCTTGTTCTCCACCCAGCTGTATCTCAAAGCTCAGGTGGAGAGATCTAGGTGCACAAGATGATTTGGCTGGCCTTAGAAAGCCGGCCAAAATCCTATGCGCACTTGAAGCAGAGCCACCACTCCCACTCCGTCTTGGAGCTGTGTCGATGTGTTGGAATTGACGGCCCGACCGCGGCTCAGCTGCAGGAAGTAAGCAGGGGAAAATAAAATGATAACAACCACTGTTAATATCGTTTTATTTTTCATTTTTCACTGCTCAAAAGCAATGGGGCGACGCTCCTCCGCCTTAGTCAGAGAGCCGCACCTGCTTTCCAGTATCTAAATTTTGCATCAGAATTGTGATTATCACCCAGGTGCAAATTCTGCATTTATTATTTTGCCAGCACAATTTTCACATTTTTTCAGGCAAACAGCTCGCATTTGGAATGTGCAAACCTCCAAATAAGCAATAATGCCTGCGATCCACGTGTTATTGCCCATTCTGTGGTGTGTAAATCAGGATAGAGGCTAAATTGTGGACTTAGTAAATACCATATCCTGCAGTATGGTGTTTACTTGATTTGCATTTTGTATAAGTGAAACTACAAAGTTTTCTGTCCAATTATACTGAGGGCCTTAGAGGTTTCCAGATCATTTTCCCCAAAAATGATTAGTACAGCAAAAAATCTTCATTGTTGTAACAATCACTGTGAAAAGAGCCTTTTGCTTTAAAGAAGAAGGCAGCTTCATTTTTAAATCCAGATTGACAAAAGACAACCACAACATACAGCCTAACCTACTGGATGGGGGCGGTCAGGCCACTTCACACTAGGAAATACAAGAACACTTTGGCAAAGAGATGTGTAGGGCTATGCAGATTAGTGGCTGTCAGCCATTTATACTAGCCATTCAAGAAATAAAACGACTAACACCAATAAGGGCTCATGTTTCTTTAATTGTGTGTGCTGAAATGTACTCTTTGTATTTTAAAGAAAAGGTGAAACCAGAAGCAATGATTGCTACCAACAGTAAGGAGCAGAAGGAAACGGGAGAAGACACCAATGTAGGGCGTTGGCAGTAAAACACTTTTTCACACAGCTCGTTTATTGGTCATTTTCTTTTCTTTGTATTTTCTTTTCTTTCCCACATCCTGCCTTCATGTTCATTGCCCATTTCCCAAATTCTATTTCCCACCTTCCGATGTCAGCCTTTGGCCAACAGCCACCATGGTGAAAAAGCGTTGTGCCTCTGAGGAATCAACATTTCCACTTTTTTTTGCGAAGTTTTATATAGCGCGAACTTGACCCGAATCAGGAATCAGAGCGCCTTTCATAGCAGCATTTACGTTACATGAGGCCACACGTTCATTTTAGTTAGGCACAGAGAGATTAACAGCCTGATTCATCAAGCTAAATTGCACTCGCAAAGGGCAAGATTCTCAGAATCTTGCCTTTTGCGAGTGCAATTTTTGTATTTGGGATTCATCATCCCAAATGCAAAAATCGCTATTTAAGAATTCGCATATTTGCGAGGAATTGGATTTAAGGAATCTCTAATAGAGATTCCTTGAATGCAATTCATCAACCAATTAGAAATTGCGAAATTGCAATATTTGGTCGCAATTTACCACCAAGTCTGACTTGGTGGTAAATTGCGAAAATAGTGTAAAAAGCACTTAAGTGCATTTTTTTCTTTTGCATGTTACACACACACATGTCCTTTGGACATGTGTGTGCGCAACACCTGTTCAAATGTGCATTTAAGGGGTGCTACAGGGTGTCCTTTGGACACCCCTGGCACCCTTTAAATCGCTATCTTATTTGCGAGTAGCAAATTGCTACTCGCAAATAAGGGATACTCCCCATTCATTCCTATGGGCCTTTTGGCCCATAGGAATGAATGGGGAGTTATTCCTTATTTGCGAGTAGCAAATTGCTACTCGCAAATAAGGAATATGTAGGAATCGCTATTTATTTAGCAATTCCTACATGAATACCGTTTTGCAAGTCCTTAATAGCGATTCGCTATGAATCGCTATTAGGGGCTCGCAAAACGGCCCCTTGATGAATCAGGCTGTAAGTGATTTGCCCAGAATCACAGGATGTTCAGCGTCGTTGCCGAGACTCGAACCCAGTTCCCCAGATTCGAGGTTGACCGCTCTAGCCATTAGGCCAACTCCTCTTCCCCTTCGCTCGACGACTCCCAGGCTTCCACTACGCAGATAGCTCTTTACACCCCAAATCAGCTTAATATTCTGGTGATGGTTATAAGCTGCACACATAGAATTTAGGTCTGATATTCAGATTGATTCTAGTGTGCACTAATTCCTGTTTGTTTTAACTGATTTGAGCCAAGAGAGGAATCAGATTCTCTTGTTGTTGTGAAACATTCTTTAATAAACAACGACTAGGCCACTAGAGTTGGCTTTTTACAATGAGAGCTTTAGTAGTGTGAGAGTGAGGATGTACTATGTGAGAGGTTCTGTAAGACTGTGTATCAGAAGAGAAGAGGGTACTTTCACTTCGCCAACCACGTTTGCCTCTACTAAACGCTGCCTAAACCATAAATGCGATAACAACAACGTGGCCAGCAACACAACCAACCCAACTGGGACTCTGGACGGGGTCAAGCACAGAAGCAAGTGCGCTTCCAAGCCGAACAACACGGCGAGAGGGTGACAAGGAACAAAACCTACCGCTGGTAGAAATCAACGCCATCTCAAACCCTGTGATTAACATATCTCAACAATCACTAACCAATGTTGAACTCCAAGTATTGAGCAAAGGATTGTCTTACGTTCCCACTCACAAACCAGATAATTTCATTATAAGAACCGAACTTTACAAATTCTTTCGAAAGATTCGACTGAAGTATTTCTTTTGCAACACTGAAGCTCAACCTAAGTCATCTGCCACAGGCTTGCGACCGCCATCAACCTTTGTTCCCTATGCCAGTAGCATGTCTAACCAGATTCTAGCGTATGAATCGGTGGTATGGCGTGACGTCCAACGAGCGCTCCATGATAAAACTTTTGTTAAACACAATACCAGCGTACTAGAAAAAACAGCCCTACAGACTTTAGCAAACAACCGTCTGGTCGTGATCAAACCCGCTGACAAGGGTGGCGCCATAGTAGTGCAAGATTCATCCGCCTATAAAGCAGAAATTCTACGGCAATTACAAGATGACTCATGTTACCAACTACTCAGATCCGATCCAACTAGCTCCGTGGCACGTGAGATCTTGGAAATCTCGCAAGCTGGTCTTGATGCAGGATTTCTATCGGAAAATGAATTTTTGTTTCTGAATAACAAACATCCCCGCCTGGCAACATTATACACTCTGCCAAAGATCCACAAGAACCCTACCAATCCACCTGGCCGCCCAATTGTTTCAGGATGTGGGTCCATCCTCGAACCACTTGGGAAATATATAGACTTCTTCCTTAAACCTTTGGCTGAATCCACTCCATCGTACTTACGAGATACGATGCACACCATCAACCTCGTGGAAAGTATAGCATATGACCCGGAAACACAGAGACTGGCAACTTGTGATGTGGTGTCATTATACACCTGCATCCCACAGCAAGAAGCACTAACAGTGGTCACACGATGTCTCAAAAAACGTCCGGCACCGGTACAAGTTCCGTCAGAATTTATTGTTGCTTTATTGAGAATAGCGATGACACGGAATTTCTTCCTATTCGACAACAAATTCTATTTACAAACGTCTGGAGTAGCGATGGGGGCTCCCTTCGCTCCGGATGTAGCCATACTTTACATGGCAGCCTTTGAAGACGACTCAGTCCTGAATCAATTGAACCCATTCAGAGACCATCTCGGCCTCTGGATGAGGTATATTGATGATATTTTAATTATTTGGCATGGCAATCAAGATACTCTAAACTGTTTCTTCACTTGGCTCAATCAACAATCCCAACATGTCAAGTTTACGATACAGTCCCACAGCGACACCATTGACTTCCTTGATGTTACCATCTTCCATGAAGCTGGCGCACTACGTACCAAGTTGTTCCGCAAACAGACTGAAAGAAACTCCCTCCTAGCCTACAGCTGTCACCATCCGCGAGCACTTCGCGACAATCTGCCATTCGGGCAGTTTCTAAGAATACGACGAAACTGCTCCAATAAAGATCATTATTTCTCAGAATCAGAGGAGCTTTCCAATCGATTGCTCAACCGGGGATACCCAAGACGCCTGATTAAGAAAGCACGCAAACGCGCTTGGTTCTACCCTCGGCAGGAATTACTATCACCCCAAGACAAGACCAACCAACAAGACAATCGCATCGTTTGTGTCACCACCTTTAACACCAAAAGCAACAGGATAAAACGGATCATTAATCAACATTGGCATTTGGTATCCGAAGACATTCAACAACCTGAGACACCACTGCATGCATTTAAAAAGGCAAAAAGTATCAAGGACCATGTGGTCTGCTCGTTTCTATCCTCTGAAACGCAACCAACCATCACCTCCTTGTGGAACCTGCCTCCGGTCACTGGTCATTTTAAATGTGGGAACTGTAAAGCCTGCGACTCAGCAATTCAAACTAAAGAATTCCAACATCACCACCTTACAGTAAAACTAAAATCATTCAGTAACTGCAATTCGAACAACATCATTTACGCCATCACCTGCCCCTGTCAAAAAATCTACATTGGTCAGACGCAACAAAAAGTCAAAACCCGGATCTTGCAACACATGAGCAGAATCCGTTGCGAAACACTGGGTGCACCACTAGTAGACCATTTTAAATTGAACTCTCATCTCCCCGAAAGTCTACAATGGGTGGTCATCGAAAAAGCAACTTTAGGACCACGAGGTGGGAATATCGCTGATATTCTCAACACCCGCGAACTGAAATGGATCTATTTCTTTGACTCAATCAGCACTGGCCTAAATGAACACGATAGTTCCTTTTCTCAATTGGCCACCTTGCCATGATGTAGCCTCCTGTATCCGGGTGGGTTAATCAATCGATGAGATAATCTTAGGTCTAATGTTACTGTCTAACCCTCGCCCTATGAATATGATCAAGGAGCTTATACTATGTACACTATGTAGACCAAACTTGATTTTGGATTGTACCCTCATGTTTGAGAAGTACGGCACACCAACCTATCTGTACTATGTCTGAACCGTTCAGTACAGATCACCCAATGTGTCCCAATATTCATGTGTTCCAACCTTCTGTCGTAAATTGATTTACCTGATTGGTGCAATGTGCTTTACCCTCATGTTAGAGAGGTACGCCTTGTCAATCTTGCCTTTTAATTTATTTTTATTTTAATTTACTGTACCTTTAATTTATTGTACCTTGAATTCTGAAATGCCTAATGCAAATCAGTATATCTGTTTGGCCTCCTAATTTACTGTTCTTGGAATTCTGAAACGCTCAATTTATTTGTCCGGTTGTCGACATGTGCCTTACCCTCATGTCAGAGAGGTACGCCATGCTAATTTGACTCCTGCTATTTAATTTATTATATTTATATCAGTATGTCAATTTAATTTATTGGTCCTGGAATTCAGAAACGCTTAATTTACTTGTCCGGTTTTCGACATCTGCCTTACCCTCGTGTCAGAGAGGTACGCCATGCCAATTGGACTCTTGCAATTTAATTTATTATATTTGTAACGGTGATATTTATCTTCCCTAGCAATGCGGTTTATATTATACTGTATGAATTATAACATTCCAAAACATTCAATGACACAACTCTCCCCGGACTGAGTCTGTCTTCCAGCCTCTTCTCCCCACACGTGACCTGATCTCCATGGTTACAACAGTATCCAGGAAATCGAGCTCGCGTTACACCTTCGAACCGAGCAGCGTGATCAGCCCCGACTCAGTGAGTACCATTCCGCCCTAGATAACAGAGGTTTGCCGGCGTGTTTTGTACTGTAGGTCAACTCCCTGTCCTAAATTGTTATTTACAGATCGATTCCGGATTCACTCCCTACGACGCCTCTCATCAAAATAATTACGAGTGAGCGTTTCGCTGAATGCTTGGTAAGCCTTGTGTTTTTACCTCATAACCCACCATTATCGGTTCCTTGTGTCCGCCCTAGATAACAGGGGCTTGCCGGCTTGTCCTGCACTGGAGGCCAACTCCCTGTCTTAAATTGTTATTTACAGATCGATTCCGGATTCACTCCCTACGACGCCCCTCATCTAAATAATTACGAGTGAGCGTTTTGCTGAATGATTGGTAAGCCTCGTGATTTTACCTCAAAACCCACCATTATCGCTTCCCTGTGTCCCGTTTTTTCATGAACGGATATATTTGTCATTTAGATACCGCCATATCCTGACGGCACCATAATCCATTCCTGACCATTAGAAGTATTGTCAATCCGTGTGGTACGTTTACTCATAATACAATGCCTTGACGTGCTCAACCCATTAGCTAACAACTATGTCATGCGAGCCATATGCCATGTGTCACCTGTTGTACTGTGCCTCTTTTCGCATCTTGACACTCGAGGCCCTATATTCAGTCACAAGTTGGATTATACTGTCCTGCTGAATTAATGCGGTCCATACCTTCGAAACACTAGCATGTGTGTTAGTTTTTAGTTCTTAAATCACCATATTTTCAGAAATTTGTTGATCTACATGACAAATATTATGTGGTATAATTTTCCTTAGCAATGAGTTCCACTAGATTCTCAACCCTCAGTTTTCTTATACTAACTACCATTGTGACAAATCAAGAGGCAGGAATGGTACCCCTCTATATTGTAATCTAAGTTCATTTTCCTTTATATATTAGGTTACCTGCCCCTACCCCTTGGTCCTGATGAAGACCCCACAGCAAGGATTTTTAATTCTCCTGCATTGATAAGAGGGTCGAAACGTCGACTGTTGTTCTTCTTACGGCAATTCCACGCCTGAACGATGTATATTCAATATACCATGTGGAATATGTCTACCTATGATTTTGGTCATTGTTAGCCGTTTTGGCATTTGCTGTTACACGAAT
Source organism: Lissotriton helveticus (assembly GCF_964261635.1). Lineage (NCBI taxonomy): Eukaryota > Metazoa > Chordata > Amphibia > Caudata > Salamandridae > Lissotriton > Lissotriton helveticus. The sequence goes on along the minus strand of NC_136067.1, from coordinate 922,497,875 downwards.
TACAGCTTTACTCAATCTTAAACGTTTGATTTTACTGTCACACAATCCCGTCACTACCTTATCCTCACTTATATCACTTCCCACCTCCCTCCCGGGGCACTTTATAACCTTTAATACAGCTATTAAGTTATCTGTGTATTTACTGCATTTGATCTTCCAGTGAATAAAACTCGGTAGATCTAACTTGTGTGTTGATGGATTAATTCACTAAATTTTGCAAAATGTGATTATCACTGTCCGTCTATACTGGGACCCCCTCTTCTTTGTAACTATTCAACCCAGGTCCCAGTGACTATAATTGGGTAAACCCTTTTCTTATACTCTAAACCATAAATGCGTCTGAACAATGCATTCCTTTACTATGCATGCCTTTACTACACATGCCTTTACCACTCATTTTCATGGTAAAGGCATGCCTGGTATAGGGATGTATGATAAAGATCACACCTATGCTACCTGCCCTGAGCCCTAACAACTACCCAGACCTCACCCTGAGCCCTTAGAACTAAACCCACTCCGCCTGATCCCTAAAACATTCTCTGACCTCCCACTGAGCCCTAAGACCTACACGACCCCTTAAGGCCTAACAACTACCCCGGCTGAGCCCTAAAAAGTACCCTGACTCCTCGGAGCCCTAATAATTACCCCGACCCCCTCCAAGCCCTGAAAACTACCTCACCCCCAAGCCCAAAAATTATCCCGACCCCACCCTGAGCCCTAAAAACTACCCCAACACCCGAGCCCTAAAAACTACCCAGAACCCCAAGCCCTAAAAACGACTCCCAACCCCTAAAAACTACCCCCTCCCACAGAACACGGCTCCAGCCCAACATACCTCACTGTGTCCTCTCTCGATCCTTCCTGTTCCTGGGCCCACCCATTCCAGCATCTAGACCACGCATTGCCTTAACCACGCATATGCTGGAACACATGGCTCTGTTCAGGCCGTTTCCCACAGCAAGCTTATAGGGACATTTGTGAGAGCACCTACTGTCATCTCTCCAGTATGCTGTCTATGTGTTTGGGACTCTAATATCAAATAATAATAATATCTAATATCATAGACAGGAACACCCTACCATTGTTAGAGGGCAGAGAAGCATTTTACATGCTCTCTTCCACTTTCCTCACTGGTCTGTAGACAAAGCACATTTGTCAACATAAATGCGAATACAGCAGTGGATAGAGAAAAGATAATAGATGGAGGGAAAGAAACTCAGAGGAAAAATTGGGTGATGGGATCAACATTGGATAGAAGGGAAAGTTAAAATAATTGGGGTGCAAAGAAGAGTGAAACAAAGCATTAACAAGCATTTACAATGCAATGGTTTTGCCTTTGTTAAAGTTAGAGCTATTGGCATTGCTCTTGACATTATTTTTATTTATGTTTTTTTTAACATAAATAAATGGCATTGTCATTTACAATGCCACTAGCTTTATCTCTCGCACATGACACACACAAACACCCACAGAGAGCCCCCAAACACACAGAGCCCCCCCACACACACACCCACACAGAGCCCCCCACACACACAGCCACACAGAGCCCCCCACACACACAGCCACACAGAGCCCCCCACACACACACCCACACAGAGCCCTCCACACACACCCACACAGAGCCCCCCCACACACCTTCTGGCCCATTATCTTTTCTCCTCATCAAAATAACTGCCACGCCCCTTTCTTTGTTCTGAAAATGGTAGGTAGCAAGCCATTTCAAATCTAGGGGCCTGTGGCCTAAAGAGAACTTTCTGAGGGCATGGAAAGAACAGCAGCCTCCTTTTTCATGGATGAGCATCCCCTAGCTCGGTTATTATGCTCCACCTGTCTTTCTTTGATACTTCCTCCATTCTTTCCATAGTGTCAACAGTGGGTCAATATGCTTTGTCCTTTCTTTCCATAGCATCATGGCCGCTGTTGGATTCGATACCAAGTCCCCTCTTTCCATTGCTATCATAAACAGTCTGTCTCGATTCCTCCTCTTTTCGTTCAATAGCTTTCAAAGACTGTCTAGGAAAACGCGTGCTCTAAATGTAAGACTGGAGGCAAATAATATCTAGAGGCAAATAATATCTGGAGGCACTCGCATCATGCACACTCCCAGACTTGCTTGTGCATGTTTTTTTTGCAAAACAGATAAACAAATGGCTTTGTCGTTGACTAGTAAATAGCTTTATAGTTACGAAATGTGAGACCTATTGCATTTGCACTTATACACACATATAGGTATATGTACACAGAGCTATACACACACACACAGAGCTCCTCCTCTACACACATTGACAGGCTTTGTATACACAGCTACATACACACACAGCTACAGACATGCACAGTTATACAGACAGACAGTTCCACACACACACACACACAGTATTGTACATACATAGCATCACACACACATAGCATTACACACAGACAGCATCACTCTGCTCCTGGACACATATCTGCACACATACACAGCTACAGACACACACAGCCACACATTGCTACACACATACACATAGCATAATACACACATAGCATTACACACACATACACAGCATCACTTAGCTCTTGTACACATAGCTGCACACATTACACACACATACACAGCATCACTTAGCTCTTGTACACATAGCTGCACACATACACAGGTACAGAGGTGCACAGTTTGAACTTGTTATAGACACATACAGCATCACACACATAGTATCACACACACATAGCTCTACACATACACAGCCACTCACTGGCACTCTGGACTCGCACTCTGGACTCGCACTCTCAAGCAGGCAACAGGGTCACAAGCAGGCAACAGGGTCACGAAAACGGAGGCACAAGCAGGCAACAGGGTCACGAAAACAGAGGCACAAGCAGGCAACAGGGTCAAGAAAACGGAGGCACAAGCAGGCAACAGGGTCACGAAAACGGAGGCACAAGCAGGCAACAGGGTCACGAAAACGGAGGCAAAAGCAGGCAACAGGGTCACGAAAACGGAGGCACAAGCAGGCAACAGGGGTACGAAAACGGAGGCACAAGCAGGCAACAGAGTCACGAAAACGGAGGCACAAGCAGGCAACAGGGTCACGAAAACGGAGGCACAAGCAGGCGACAGGGTCACGAAAACGGAGGCACAAGCAGGCAACAGGGGCACGAAAATGGAGGCACAAGCAGGCGACAGGGGCACGAAAACGGAGGCACAAGCAGGCGACAACAAGTTATTGTGGGCACAAACAGTGGACCAGTCCCACCCACTAGCCAAATTGACTGGTCAGGATTTTAGTTGACATGGTTTTCAGCCATACTGTAAAATTACATAGGCCAGGTCTCCTGTACAAGATTCCTACCATAAACACAATTTTCGTACAATAAAAGAGGTGGTTGAAAACTCCATGGAGAGAACCTTCTGACCTAAACGGGTAAAAGCGCTTTTCGTTTAGCACTGTGCCAATGATTGCACTGAATATTATGGCCATCAGCTGCCACTGACGTCAGCCGCCAATTTGCTTCTAGCGCCTACTACAGGGGCGTAACGTTTCCAAAGCACTTCCAGTTTTAGTGGACACGCCAACAGACGCCGAGGGGCATGGATTTCTTTACTTTAAGGTAAATTCCTGTATGTTACCAACACCAAAAAGCTAGATTGGGGCAGGAATCCAACGCCCCTTGCCCCAGTGAACGTCATCAGGCGTTTGCCGCCGGTTGGCCACATCTCCCGTTGTTACCAATGTGAAGGAGGAGCTACTGAGCGGCCGCTGGGTGTGTTCAACAGCATTTTTTAAACACGTTTATGGATTGGGCTTCTTGGCGCTAGGAGTTCACAAAAATTGCCCATAGAGGATTTTACGCCATTAAAAGACCCAGTAAGCGCCTCTACTCCATTGACTCCATTCAACACAGTTGACTAGGAACCGCCGAAATTGTGTACCCACCCACCATGCACCAACCCCCGCGCCAAACACCCATTGTTCTAGCGTCATTTTGCAGACGTTTAGCGCTATACCTGTGAAGCCGGGTACAAGCAGGTCACAGCGCTACAAGACAGGAAAGGCCTCCCTCCTGGTAAGTTTGTTTTGGCGGTATTTGTTAGAACACCTGCTACAGGCTGGCGGTGTATGAAGATTAGCTGCAATAATCTGCGTTTAACTGGTCAGCCAAAACGGTAGTGCACAATCTCAACATAATGCACATTAAATTGTTGCCAGTAGATCATCAACAATATTTAGCGCAATTAAATAAACGCCTTTAGGTTTTAACGCCACTATATTAAAATGCAGCTGACCTATTTATGGGCTACAGCACGTACAAGCGTGCCATGCTTGAAACACAGTTTGGAAGACAATACCACACAACCTGGGGACACACTAAACCAGCAAACAAGTTCCATTCGCAAGATTTCATAGCGCCTCGACAGTGCATCCTGCAGCCAACGAGCTTGGCAGCTGCAAGGGCCGAGTGCGCACGCACCAAACTCCGTTGATCTCAAAAGCCATCAGGAAAAAAAAACTCCAGAAGGTTAGTCTTTCACATTTTACCCAGGGGCACCACATTTATTAAAAGTTATTGCAGCCTGTACAAAAAACGTTTGTGTGCACCACATCGATCAGATTTTTTACATTTTTACATGTTAGCGAGTATTTACATAGGGCAAGATAAAAATGAAATAGTTCGCACAATATGGGGGTAGTAAGGGAGGGTGGGCACAACTGAACCGGAAATGTAAACTTCGAAAGTTCCATGTGCCACCCAGGGCCCGGCCTAGTGCATCACGAACCTTGCATTTTGACAATTTATAACATTTACAACGCTCAAAAAAAGCACCAACTTGTACATTGTTCTAGACTACATATACAGACGATTTTTTTTGTACAATATGCTTCACCAAGAACCTATACAAAATATGTACATAGATTTCAATAAATAGATAGCATTTGTAAAAAGGCTTTTTACTTCCTTGCGCCCCCTGAAAGACCCTTCCAAAAATTGAGCACTGAGTATATGGAATTTGGCACTGCCACCCCACCTTTGGCACCTTACATTGCACAAGAGTCAGACGAGGAATGGTAAAGTTTTTTGGGGCAATCGGATTGCCACATTTTCCAAATCCTGGAAGACTGGAGAAACACCGCTTCCAACCCGGGTGCGGCCATGTCAACCAGAAGAGCCTAGAAGCCATGAGTTCAAGGCGCTGAGCTAATACAAGTCTTTAAGTTCATTCAGTCACTCATCAGGTGTGTAGGATGGTGCTGAAGCCTGCAAGAGTCAAGGCAGCAAATAACTTAGGAGCCAGTGTAGAAAGAGTAGTAGCCCATGGCCTTGGAGGCGTCTTTGTAGCCGTGACAGGTACTGTGAGGAGAGACGCTGACGATGGGCACACGGACGGGGGTGTGGGGGGCGGGAAAGGAACGGCCAGCGGGAGGGGGGGGAGCGGGAAAGGAACGGCCAGCGGGAGGGGGGGGTGGGAAAGGAACGGCCAGCGGGAGGGGGGGCGGGAAAGGAACCGACAGCGGGAGGGGGGACAGGAAAGGAAAGGAACCACTCACCTAGACTTCCTCGGCCGGCGGTCGGCCGCCAAATGGCCCAAACAAATCTCGACGAGCCCAAAAAAAAGCCCCGCCCACCGCTGCATGACGTGGCCAAAAGAGAAAAATTCTCGGGAACGCCCCCGAATCGCGTCCGGGATTGACGGACAGAGCCTTCTCCCAATGGCTAGCCTCCATTTATGGAGCTAGCCAATGGGAGGAGGGGGCGAGGAGGGGGCGGATACCCGACCCCACAGAGAAACATAAGATTTTGCTAGCGCATGCATACTTCGTACGCATTGGCTAGGCAAAACCTAAAAAGGTAGATGGTTTAATATGGTTTTCTGTATTTGGCCTGTGAGCATTAATTATTTACTTTCACTAGGACCCATAGCACCCTTTCCACTGTGCATTTCACTTTTAGTTAAGTGTACCTTTACAGCCGCAGGCTAGCACATTCTTTAGATTACTAAATATCTGAGTAGATGATCCTTCCAACTTGTAGAGTTAAAGCATCACAGAAGAAATGAACACTTGACTTCTCCCAGCTAGTCAATGTTCCATCACTCATGAGTAGACTGTCTCGACCTATTTCTCACACCCCACTACACTCCTTATTGGTTCCCAGTAGTTATCCTGGTTAAACCATTAACTTCCCCAGTGAGTTCTGCCAGGCCCCAAATTTTTCTTCTGCTCTTGAACACTGTATTACATAACTTGACCCTAATCTTCTTGCTTCATCCAACTGCTTTTGAAATCACCAAACTCCATTTGCAGACACCTGAAGAAAGTATAGTACTTCTAAACAAAAAAAGTCCTAGTGCAATAGGCATTATTGCCCCCTGTCCGCCAGCAAGCCCTATTCCAAGAAGACCAATCTGTGGTTCCCAGATAACCAGGGGCATAGCTTGGTCAGTGATATTGGGGGTTGTGAGCTTCAGATTTTCTAACAATCACACTGCCATTTAATGTTAAGGTGCATGAGAGAGGCTTAAGGAGCAGTGGAAAGGGAGAGTAATGCAGAATGGCAGAGTTACTAAGTAAGAGAACACTCAAGGGTGCATATTGACAATCCTCTATTACCACCCCAATATCACTTTCCATGACATAATTGCGGTAGGGGCCTCACCTTATTTACAAGGCAGCGTTAAGCTACTTAACGTGGCTTAACGCTGCCTTGTAAATAAGGCACAATTTCACGCTGTATTTAGCATGCAAGGGGAGGGCAATGGGTGTTGTGGTGGGTGTCCAACTGCAACATCCATTGATTGAGGGAGAGGAGTTGGCCTAACGTCTAGGGCGCTCGACCTCGGACCTGGGGATCTGGGTTCGAGTCTCGGTAACAACGCCAAAACCTCCTGTGATTCTGGGCAAATCACTTAATCTCCCTGTGCCTAAAAATGAATGTGTGTCCGTCCTCATGTAACGTAACTGGTGCTATGTAAAGCGCTCTGATACCTGATTCGGATCGGGTCTAGTTTGCGCTATATAAAACTCTGCAAAAAAACAAAAAAAAATTGATGCTGCCTCCTATTTAAAAGGGCAGGGTAACTAGAAGGCAGTGCCAAAATTAAGACCAGGGAAAACCTTGTCTTAAACAGGCAAAACAAGGAGAAATGCTTTATTTCTCCTAGTTTTTGCTGTTTCCATGTGTGCTACCTTGTGCAGCTCACATAGAAACAGCAAATTGTCTATGAATGCCTATGATTGTTTATGTGCAGGAAGGTCCCCCTTCCTGCACATAACCATCATTTTTTTAAATGCCGCTTTGCAACTTCGATGTGTTCTGCATTAAGCAGCACACAAAGAAGTTATAAAATGGAATTTAAAGATTATTTATGTGCAGTAAGGGGGACCTTTCTGCACATAAAAAATCGTCCCCTCTACACAGGCACCCTTGCACTATGGTCCAAGGCTGCTAAAGTTAGCGCAGGGAGAAACGCAAGCTGCTCCATATTCTAGTAAATATGGTGCAGCCCTGTGTTTCTAAAGTGACGAATCGTGTCGTTAGCCTTCATTGGCTTAACAACACGCTTCGCCACTTTATTGTAAATGCGCCCCAAGATTTTGTAAAAATAACCCGCATTTTTTAAGACTCTCAAATCAGGGAGGGACTGTGTGTGCATTTCTGTTGTGTATATGTAAACAATCACCAGTGAAATACGATTGACACCTCACCAAACCGGACTGAGAGCCCTTATACCCAACTATTTATTAGAAAATATATTTATTAGGTGGGTGTAACACTTCAAACACCCCCCCGAAGCTACGCCCCTGCAGATAACTTTAAACAAGTGAAATGTCAAGGTAGAGCACTGGAAAGTCATTTTAATAAATTGAAGTGACACTCAAATAGTACCACTTGCAGAGTGCACGCGAAGGGCTACAAATCAGCACGACCAGTGCTTAAAAGGAATACGAAAGCAAATATGTTGTAATTTTCATTATCCTTGTTCTGGTGAAAGACCTACTCTTTTCCCAAATGGTTAGATTTCACTACCTGAGCCTGTGACTATTTGTCTTGGAATTGTGGATATTATTTCTTTTTATTTCTTTACCCCAGACTTGATTGTGTACACACGATTTGGCCAAGCACCACCTCTGTCAATGAAGGGTTATCTTTTTGCCAAAAGCTTTCTTTTGCCTTCTCTTTTCTAAAAACTAGGGTAAATTGATCCCTCAACCATTCCTCACTATTTGTATCAAAACCGCACGTAAAAGCGAGTTCCTTCAAAACAGTTATATATTCTTCTACGGTTTCCCTTGACTTTGGCATTCGTTTACCAAAGTGATATCATCCTAACACAGTTAAAACCTTTGGGAGAAAGCGTTAATCTCATTTTTCACACATATTTTCATCTTCATTCAATCCATGTGCCTCCTCAGTTGATAACTCTGGTAAATGCTCATAAACTTCCTGTCCCTCTGGTCCCAAACAATGCAACTATAATGAGGTTTGTGTTTAGAACTCAGCGAAGTACCACAAACCCAGGCTTAATGCGAAAATATTTTTTCAATTTTCCCCACTGTAAAGCCAGTTTCCCTGAATTTGATTACAAAAATGGTGGTGGACAAACATTCTGCATTTTGTAAATCTATAAAACAAACAAGAAGTATGCTCATAAAACATGTTGGGATCTGATGTGATACCAGAGCAACAAGTTTACCTGCAATAAAATGTATTGCATAAAGCGAGAAAGAAAAAAAAATGCAGTAACTTCTGTTGTACATAAATACTGTTCGTTCAGAAAGCCCTCACTCACCGACCTGGTCGGTGACATGCTTCATCATTGGGCCCCACTGGGTGTGACCGAATGTCACCCCAGTGTGCTTCAATGCCAGATTTACTGCGGAGCAGGTAATATGAAGATGTGAAGGCTAAGTGATAGGTTACGTGAACAGAGTGACGTGGTGAGTTTAAAAATGCCTTGCATGTATCAAAAATTCGTGTTATAACTGATCACCAAGGGCATATTAAAAAATGTGTTCGAAAACAAGGCCAACTAAATTGAATGGTCTGTTTCCAATATCATTACGTGAGGGTCATGGTCAACATGTTTCTGCCAATTTTGGTGTAATTAACCTTGCATTCGTCAGGACCTATAGTGAATAAACCCCGGCGGTATGGACACGCTAAGGCCCACCCTACCAAGGGACGTGAAAGTAAAAATTTGTCTGTGAAAGTGCAATGAGGAGGGGGATTCACCGAACCAAAAACCGTGATGCACACACCCTTCTAGTCTCTGGATTAGAGACGTCAAAAATAAAATGCACCTATGGAAGCAAAAGGTACAGACAAACACAGAAAGACAAACAATTAGTTCTTGTTCTGGAATTTACCATTGTAAATATAGTGACTTGTGCTCATGTGGACTGGCAAGTGCACATCACTGAACTAGTTTGTAAAGTTAAGTGACTCCGCCTATAAGTGTGTATTGAATTGTAATACACAATAGCATTATTAGTGTACAGCCGAACTCACACAGTGTCCGTGTCAAAGGGCACACATACTTGTTGCCCACCGGTGCGCGTGTGTGAATCCATGCGCCGATAGGGAAATACGTGACACTATGGGAAATGGAAGCTTCGATAGTAAGCCTATTGGGAACACTGAACGCGTTCACAGTGTAGAACTAACGGATCAATGGGCCAAGGGCCAGTGACCACTATCCCCAAAAAATTGCGCAATACTCAATGCGATGATTCTCACTTGAATGGTGAAAAAATGTCACCACATAGACCGCGGGAGGGGGGTGATGGCGTATTTGGCACATCCTGCGAATAAAAAACAAACAATGGGACAAACTGTTAAAGGAAGCCTTAAAAGTACTTAGCTTGTGCCGGTTATGTGGCCAAGGAAACACTCACGCCCACGACGCCAGGCACCCGTTTTTAAACCTGTTCGACCCTCTAAACCGAGTCTCGACGATCAGGACCTGATGTGCACAAACGGTATAAGTAGCGAGAGCTGAGTCAGCAGCGCTGGCGTTTCCGAGTCTGGGCGTGGCCAAGACGTGCATGCGCGGAGTTAGCCAATAGGCGCGATCCGCCGATGTCAATAGACCCGCGTCACTGTTGGAAAGCTAGAGCGCCGAAACGGTTGTTACGTTGCAAAAACCACAACCCGCAAAACTTTATTGACTGTTGTTGTGATAGAACAAACATCACGAGGGAATGGCATTAGGGGATGTACTCATGTCAAATATTAGACCATGAATTGGGCGAAAGTGAAGCCGGATCTTTCATTAATTGCAAGGTTGCAGAGACAGAGCAAGGTACTGTGAAGGTATGATGGAACAGATAGGGCAGTACCATTATCTAAGCTGCTTACATTTTATAAGATTACACAGAAGGGTAGTCTGTACAGGGCAACACACCAGTGGTCTGGTTAGGTCAAACCAGAAAAAGTTGGAAAAAATCAGGTGAGAACAGCAATGATTCCAGATCATGATATGTCAAATATGAGCAATCGGTCAGAAAGTGGTCTCATGGATATTCATTAGAGGGTAACTATACCTAGGTTATCCATATTTAATGTAATACAGATGGAAGCCTGGTTAGGTATTGGGATTTGATATTGTTTGGCACGCTTCAGATGGTACTCAAAATTCACGTAATGATATTGGAAACAGACCATTCAATTTAGTTGGCCTTGTTTTCCAACACATTTTTTAATATGCTCTTGGTGATCAGTTATTAAATGAATTTGAATTTTTGATACATGCAAGGCACTTTTAAACTCACCATGTCACTCTGTTCACGTAACCTATCACTTAGCCTTCACATCTTCACATTACCTGCTCCGCAGTAAATCTGGCGTTGAAGCACACTGGGGTGACATTCGGTCACACCCAGTGGGGCCCGATGATGAAGCATGTCACCGACCAGGTCGGTGAGTGAGGGCTTTCTGAACAAACCTAATTGGTGCTGTTTCTCCCTTGTGCTCTATTGACTTGTGTGTTCCTTAACCAAGTAACACTCTTTTGTTGTTATTTTTCTAGTCATAGTGGGGACTAAGAGTGTTTCTCCTTCCCTACCTCTCTTTTTGTTGATTCATAAATACTGTTCGACAACCCTGTTTTAAATTTGTGAATCTCCAAAGATAGGAAAACATTAGAATGTTGACTGTCTAGGTTAAAGTCACAAAGCAGAAAGTGCACTGGTAGTAACTCCTACTTTCCCGTGACCTTTGAGATGCAACTTCATGAAATTCGTGTTAAAAATTCCAGGCCTTATGAAACCGTGCCTCTAATTTACATGAAACTGGCACCCGGAAAGAGGCAAAATTGCTGGTTACCGCCATTAGAAAATAACTCGTGGTCCGTAGGCTGATGAAATACACTGTCAACAAAGGCCTAATCCTATTTAGGGAGACCCTAAAGGCGATGGAATGATATCAGTACAAAGGCATAGACGTAATATCACAAGCATGCTGTGACAGCATACAACTTAAAAACAAGGTCAAAGGAACACACGCACTGAGAGGCATATTGACAAGCCCATATTGCCACCACAACATCACTTTCCACGACTTTGTGGTGGCGATAGGGCCTTCGCCTTATTTACAAGGCAGTGTTAAGCCACTTAACTTGGCTTTACTCTGCCTTGTAAATAAGGCTCCCTTTCATGCTATACTTAGCAGGAAAGGGGAGGGCAATGGGTGTTGCTGTGGTTGTTCCACCGCAATACCCATTGATTTTGATGCTGTCCCATATTTACTAGGGTGGCGTAAATATGGGGTAGCGTCAAAATTAAGACCAGGGAAAACCTGGTCTTAACAGGGCGCAATGAGGAGAAATCTTTAATTTCTTCTCGTTTTTGCTGTTTCCTTGTGTGTTGCTTTGTGCAGCACACATAAAAAACAGCAAAAGGCCATTGATTGTTTAGGTGCAGGAAGGTGTCCCTTCCGCCACATAAAAAATTATTCATTTTTGTTTTACATCTTGCAACTTCTATGTTTGCTGCATTTGACTGCACACGTAGAAGTTACACAATGCCAAGGGGCACCTCTTGCACATAAATATTCACTCTCCTCAATGCAGACACCCTTGCACTATGTGTTGGCTCTAGGCAGATAAATGTAGCTCCAGCGCAGGGGGAAACGCAGGGATGCACCATATTCTTGTTAATATGGTGCAGCTCTGCGTTTCTAAAGTGACGGAGCGTTTCTTTAGCCTTCTTGGCTTAATGACACGTTTCGGCACTTTCCTGTAAATATGCTATTACAATTTCACTGTTGTTAGGCAAGTGTAGCGTCACTGGTAAACGCACTTCGATAAATGGTGAGAGAAAGAGAATGGAATTATTTTTTTTTGTTTCATGTAGTGCGAACTCAGCCCGAAGGTATCAGAGCACTTTACATGAACACCAGTTGCGTTACAGACGGACACATTAGTTTTGTTAGGCAAGGAGATATTAAGTGATTTACGCAGAATCACAGGATGTCGAGTGCCCCTACTGAAACTCGAACCCGGATTCCCAAGCTTTGAGGTCGGCCGCTCTAGCCGATAGGACACATTCACCACAGTACAAACCTCCTGAGGACACAAGAAATTGCAGATATGAAGTTAATGAAAACTGTCTCTACCTTACACAAACAGCGTCCCTCCCTTGGCTAAGCAAAAAACTCGGGACAATATTTACTTTCAGTCCATATAACCGAGTTGAATTGGTGAATACCTTGTTTCTCCAATTAAAATATATTGTGGTTGAAGTGATGGTCTCCTGCTATGTGTTCGGAGAAAGGGCTTCCCTAAAGAGTACACAAACAGGCTGCAGAAAGTAGCCAACTACAACACCTCTTGTTAGTCTTGTTAAAGTGGAATCTTGGCAGTCACAGTTAGCAAATGATATTGCAGTGAAATGCGAGGTGGTTTTTGCCAATCGTCGCTGGTGTAATAAAGGTGATGAAAGCTAGTAAACAGTTCAAGGTCTTTACTAAGTCAGATGTAAGTCACCTCAGCCATGCTTCTTTGCTGCTTCGCCAGCTGCAGATGAATCATGACATTCCACGTGGAGTGTTAGCTTGCAGCAATACCAACATTTTTAGATGGAAGATTCCACCTAAGTCTAAGGGATGAATAGTAAGTTGAACTTGGACGACATTATACATGTAATAGGAAGAGGAGGGACGCATAAATTTGACAGGGAGCGTGGCCATCTAAGACTTTGTGGGTGAGGTAGACAAATATGGACTTTCCCCTTTCCTTTGCAGGCAGGCTCTGGAGAACCATACGCTCAGGCGTTGATGTGGTCATGTTCTTTCATACTGAACAGGAGACAAACAAAATGGCATTTCTGAAAATGATATTCAGACCTGCAACCACTGCTACTACTTTTTTAGCCATTATATGAGGATGTTCACAGCACTATCCCACAGCCAGCCACAAAACCGGCCTTCCACGCCACACAACTGGCCCAAAAATAGCCATAAACCCTGCCCACAAAATGAATGGCCATCTGACAGTGCCAGGTTGGCTTTTAAGCCACTCTGACCCTGCACATTTATTAAGTATTGATGCAGCGCAATGCAGCAAGCCACCTTGCTTTTCTAGGTGAAAGGTCAGGTATGTGCCATATTTAACATCATATAGTGCATTCTTGTCCATTGCATGCACTGGCCTCATCTGGTGAGGGGTAGCATTTTGACACATTTCCAGGTCTACCAGTAATGGTAAATGTGGAGATGAACCAAAACCCATGGGTGGATGGATGGGAACATCCATAGAATGCCTCCCTGGGGCAGGGTAACCCCTTTATGACACTCCATTCTATGCCCGTCTACTCTATCACATGCCACTCTATGCATCTCTACATTAACGGCACTCCTAGATACTCCACTCTATGACACTGTGCCCCCTTCACTCTACAACATCTACTCCACTTTATGCCACTTCTTTCTATGACCCTATAAGCCACTTCACTCTAGGGCACTCCACGACTTTCCACTGTGCGACACTCTACATTACTCCATGCCACTTAACTCTATGACACGTCACACTATGTCAGTTCTCACAATGTCACACTGTGACATTGTACCCCTCGACTCTACTTCACTCTACAACACTCTATGCCACTCAACTCCAGGCCACTCTCCCCATCTCAACTCTATGAGACTCTGCGACACTCGATGCCGCTCCATCCTACAACACTAAAAACCACTTCACTCTAGGACACTCTATGACATGCTACAACACTCTACGCCACTCCGCTCTATGACACTCTATGCCACTTCACTCAAGGCCACTATACTCCTTGCCACTTCACTCTATGCCACTCCAATCTACATCACTCCACTCTATGCCACTCTATACTACTCCACTCTACAACAATCCACACCACTTTACTCCACTCTGTGACACTTTACTTCACTCTGTGCTATGCCACTCTCTGCCACTGAACTCTATGCCACTCCATTCTATAACACTCTCCTCCATTCTACAATACTCTTGCCACTCTATGCCACTTCACTCTAGGCCACTCCACTCCACTCTACAACTCTACTCCACTTCATGACATTCCAATCTACGCCACTCCACGCCACTCTATGACACTCCACTCTACAACCCTCTATATAACTCTCTGCTGCTCCACTCTATGCCACTTTACTACACTCTATACCACTCCATGCTTATAAACCACCTCATTCCATGACACTTTACTCCACTCTCTGCCAAACACTACGTTCCATCACTCTTTGCCCTGACATTCTAAACCACAACACTCATAGACATTATATGCACCTCCCCTCTATGCCCCTCCACTTTACGGACCTCCACTCTAAGACCCTCTATGCCCTTTCTTCTATACACCACTCCACTCTACTCCACTGTACTCTGTCCCACTCTACTTCATGACACTCAACACTCTTCAAAACTCTGTGCCAATCTATTTTACAACACTCAAATTCACACCACTCTACTCCACTCTATGCAACACTGCTCCACTCTATGGCTAACTACTCCACTATATGCCACTCTACTCCACTCTATGTCACTCTACTCTCCTCCAATCCACTAACTTTTAACTATGCTGCACAGCAACTCTTACATAGGCAAGACCTATTGGCTTTTTTAAAGCTTGGTTTTTCTGGATACGCCATACTTTTGTTTGGCAAAGCAACACTCTTTCTTAAAAATATCTGTTCAAGATTTCCAGATATTTACTTAAATTATCATACGTTCCAGAGTTTCTGATCCAACGTTAGGACTAGGAAGTGTTGTCACTTTCTATGAAGTATTTATAAAATGAATTTAAGAATGCCTTTTATCTAGGATCTCCCATCATTAGGCCCAGGATTGGTCTGTGAGCTGAACACCCAACTGTAAGGGTCAGATTTAGCATAGTGTTGCATCACCCTTGCAACACGCAGGGGTCGCAAGGATGCAACACTAAAGTCAGAGTTATCAAGAGATGTAAGGCCACCTTGTGTGCTCTGCATGGCTTGATAAGTCTGGAGTAATGCAAGGCAGCTCAAAGTGCCCTGGGAGGCGTTCCATGGGTGAAGCGTGAGTGTTCCTATAGCTCCACCCATGTATTTTGGTGCATTCCTATATTTACCATTAGTGGTGGACCTGAGAATGCATCACAATGCTACGCATACCCAGGTGAGGCATAACAAGGAGAAATATCTTAATTTCTCCTCCTTTTTTCCTCTTTCTATATGTGTGCTGCATTCTGCAGCACACATAGAAAGGGAAAATAGCTCTCTGGATTGTTTTTCCTGCATAAAGGTCACCAGCACAAGTAAAGGACAGAACTGTGCCACATGATGTTAAATACGGCCCATTCCTGCCCTTTCACGCAGTTCAGGAAAGTGGTTTGCTGCATTGCTCTGCGTGAAATATCGATAAACCTGCCACTAAATATGTTGTAATGGTCAGATCTTAAGTCTGCATCATGACAAAGATGACTCTTTCTTGTGAGGTTAGTAATTTAAGTACCATTAACTTTAGTATTAGTAAAATATCTCCTACATTTAGAAACAACAGAACTGCGCTATAAAAGAACAACATAAAAACAGATTATTATTTTATGCTTCTCCCCTTTTAGTGACTGAGAATGCAAAATTGCTGCCATGAATTTGTATGTCTTACTTTCCAAGAGAGAACATGTGTACCTAAAATACACAGGGTGTATATCTTCAACCATGTGGCCAGCTGGCCACTGGACACCACAACATTTAACCCACTTCTACTGTGGTATCCTATGACAGATTGGAAGAACCTCAGGACCCAAGGAAGAGGAAAGCACAGGGTAGCTCTACCACACAACACTGGTACTACTGCAGAAAAACAGTAATAAGGAAATAGTACATTTGATTCCTCACTCCCTGTGGCAACATGACACATTTAGACAGTAAAACAGAAATAGTATGTGTCACTTACTTTAAGAGCACAGCCAACAGTAGGCTCTCTGGCGAGTCTTGTACCTACTTCTGACAGCAAAGCCAAAAGAGGAGAAAACTCCATCCCAAAACAAAAACTACAAAAGTCTAATCGGTTTGTTGACTTTTACATTTCTTCTTTATTTTTAGTTCAAGACAGTCCTGAATGTTAGTAGTTCCAAACGTTAAAGCCAAAAGCAAAGCCAACGTGTTTCATTCACCACTGTGTACATCTTCAGAGCTGTAAAATAACACAACAAATGCCCATAAACAGCATGTGCTAGACAATATACATACATAGATGCCACATATGTTAAACCTTCAAAAAACAACATGTCCACATACAAAAAAAGGATACTGGTTATAAACATGTTAAAATACAATACAATAATCATAAAGTTCATAATGTTGTGTCACAATGTTCAAACTCAATGTTTCCATGTGCGTGGGTTTTTCTAATCTATTTTAAGGAGATTTTATCCCATATGCAAATCAAAAAAGTGAACAAAAGAGATGACAATTTCTATTCATGAATTCAAATTAATGCACTGGAAATGAGGAGATGAACCCCAGTCCATTGATCAATCCAAGTTTATATCCAAAGAACATATGGACACATGTGCATCACGTTTGCGATCATTGGTCTAGTATCATTACAGTCAAATATTCATATCCTGATATATATCATTCACAATGTTTCGATGACAAGCCAATTATTCGATGTATAAAATCAAAGATTCCTTCATTTCTGATTGTTTCATCAATTCCAGAGGTCTAAGATCTAGCGATTTACAGAAAGGAGGCTTAGACTCTCAGTGCCGCACCCAAAAACACTTGGGGTTTAGTCTTAGACAGTGATGCTTAGATCAGGGGAAAACAGCCTCCTGGGTCCCCTTAGGCGGACACAATCCACACACTTATATACTTGAGAAATGATCAGCACCCACTTAATATCCATATTACTCAAATAATATATTTTTTCAAACAATAACCAGTTTAATTCAACACTGATTTCAAATCCCACTCAATTTCTCAGAATCTCCTTCAAAGGTGAACTTTTATGTTTACTTAGATCACATCAAACA
Source organism: Lissotriton helveticus (assembly GCF_964261635.1). Classification (NCBI taxonomy): domain Eukaryota; kingdom Metazoa; phylum Chordata; class Amphibia; order Caudata; family Salamandridae; genus Lissotriton; species Lissotriton helveticus. Next base: position 922,480,401 of record NC_136067.1, on the reverse strand, counting down.
TGTTGTGTGTTTTAAAGAATTTCTTTATTAATAAGTTATAAAAGATATTCACACCAGCGTAGCCTACGCGTTTTGTCTGCTTTCACAGAACTTCTTCAGGGCTTGATGTTTTAGATGTATTATTTGACCTCACACAACCGTTGAATTGCATTTGCAAAGTACCTTAGATGTTATAATCAAGATCTATGGTTTCAAAATAAGAAATTTCAGCAACCAAATGTTTATACCATGCATGGACCATGTCACCATTGAATCCTATCTTGCCCCTAGATGATCCATGCAGGACATTAACATTTGGTAGCTGAAATTTCTTGTTGTGAAACCATAGATCACGATTACAACATCTAAGGTACTTTGCAAATGTAATTCTACGGTTGTGTGATGTCAAATAATACATCTAAACCATCAAGCCCTGAAGAAGTCTTGTGAAAGGAGAGGGAACGCGTAGGCTACGCTGGTGTGAATATCTTTTATTACTCATCAATAAAGAAAATCTTTTAAACACACAGCATGTTTGAAGTGATCTAAGTATATATAAAAAACTTCCCTTGAAGCACATTATGAGAAATTGAATGGGATTTGAAATTGTTGTCGAATTGAACTGGTTATTGTTTGGAAAAATATATTATGTTGAGAGATATGGATATTTAGTGGGTGCTGATCATTTCTCAAGTATAGAGGTCTCAGATCTGTTGCTCCCGCCCATTTGCTCGCTTCTAGTCAAAGTCAAGCCCACCTTGAGAGGGACACCTATTGAATACAATAGCGCCCATGTAAATATATGAAAGGGCCTGATCCGATCATTGCTTTGTTTAAAATCCTGATATCAAACCCCATTCTAGGTTACTCAAATCTCATCCCAAATTAGTAATCATAGGTCTCCTAAAGCAGCCCAATGCCAAGGGCTTAATATAGGAAACTCCTCCACAATGTTATGGAACCATCAATAACACATATCCATTTTGGGATAAGAGTAAAGCAAAGAGTGCTGTAATCATGACATTAGGTTCTCATTCCATTCATGACAAAATGTGTCCGGAGGCCACATATTGAAACAAAAGAGTAACAACACAACTCCATCAACATGAAATTGAAAGAACTTGAGTCATATCCTAAAACTCGGCTCATATTGGTCACATGATCATTCGAAGAAACATTTATCATAAATATCCAGAGAGAAAAGAGACAAAAACACATGATTATGTGTTAAATCAATAAAACACACCCAAGGTCAAGTCCTTCAGTACTCAAAATTAATTTGTCAATCACGGTTCCATGCTTATAATTCAAAACACAAAAATCCAAATAAACATCAAGGTCCTGGCGCTCACTTTATAAGCACTTCTGGACGTCGGACCGGTTTCTCAATAATCCAGCTAATACACAACATAACCAGATCACTCATGACTAACTACCCAAATCCGTGTTCAAGTATGCACTCAGTAAATGACTGACACCATGCCAAAAAGGTTCATTTGGGTGAGTTTCTCATTTAAGTAGCCTGCCTATATATGAGAGAAGCAGCTCGACTCAAAATAATCAACGTCTGATGTGTGCCTTCTCTGATATCCCTATCCCCTTTACTCCTTCTCCACCATCGGCGATGAGTGCAGTCTTGGACGTTGTAGGGTTTCATAAATAAAAGAATGCTTGAACTCTGTTTCATAAGCGTTGAAGAGATGAGTTGAAGACAGGCTTAGAATGTTGAGTTATGACTTACACACAGCAGAGTAAAGACGTGTACAACTACTCACCGTGTGTGGCATGGTTATTGGCAAGTACCTAGGCTGGCAGGAGGCTACAGGCATGTTTGGTGCTGTCCATGGGGAAGAAGACTGATGGGTTTCAATTCATTCCTGCAGCAATATTCAACTCTAAATGTTAGGTGTGACTTGAGTCTGACTGAGAGCCTCATAGTGCATAGAAATGTGCCATGAGGTTGTGCCTTTAAATGATGTTTAAGTTTACTCTTGTGTTAGATCCAAACATTTTGAGCTCCTTTTCAACTATTTGTACACTACTATTGTGAGGATTTTCTGCTCATTTGAAGTTATTTAATAAAATCAGCAGGTGGTTTAACCCCAAACACATCCCCCTTTTGGTTCTATTTGGGTCTTCATCTGCCAGCTTATGTTAACCTCTATTTATAATCTACTAGATTACTCTTGCTGCATCTTTAAATCACTCCCATGACCTCTATGCCATCTACAAATATGCATATACTTACTAATAGCTCCTCTGAGGTTTCTCTTATGAATGCATCGAACAGCAATGAACTAATGGTTCTTCTTATGACCACCAAAACACACCTTCTTTCCCTCAAAAGAATTGTTCATGCGTGTATATGACATGACATGAACACAAGCAAAATGCATGCAAGCCACATCAAGGAAATGAGGGAGTACAGTGAATGGATTCACAGAAAAAAACATATATTAATAAGAAGCACATTTGGCATGGCAGAAAGGGTGTGGGTCATTTATGTCAAAGAGTTATACACAAACTATCAAGTAACAGAAACAACATCCCTCTATTCATCTCCTGCCTCAGCCCGCCCAGCTCAACAAGCTTCTCCTATCACCGAGTCCTCAGTAAAAGGTACATTCAACAAAATGAGGAATGGTGGTGCTCCAGGAACGAACGGGATCCTCGCCTCTGTTTTAAAATCTGCCCGAAACTTCCGGGCCAGGATTTCACTCCACTCTACAACTATGCCTTTGCTACCGCAATGATTCCTATTTCATGGAGAGGGTCTAATCTCTTCTCAATTTACAGAAAGGGAGATCACTCAAATCTGGCAAACTACTTACTCATTGCCCTCTTTGACCTAGAAGTAAAAGCTTATGCCAGCATTCTATTAGAAGAGCTGGAATCTTGGGCAACAGAAAAAAGATTCCTTCCTTTTTTTCAATCTGGATTTAGGCCCGAAAGGTACCCGATGGACAATATCATAACATTGGTACACTTGTCGTTCCAAGCCCCATGTAGTAAGCAACCTTTATTGTTTTGCTGCCTTGTTGGCTACAGCACAACTTTCAATATGGTGGAACGGGAAAGGCTGTAGGGGGAATTAGCTGCATAGGGGATCCCTCCCCAGCTCTTCATGCCATGATATTTCTATAACAGGGTACTTGGGTCCAGATAAAACCAAGTCCGCCACAGAAACTGCCAAATTGCCAACCAAAAATGGGTTTAAACAGGGCTGCTTGCTGGCCCCACTTCTTTTCAACCTCTATATGGCCAACCTGAGTAACACATTGGAAGGTGCCAGTTTAATAACACTAAGGCTGGGCAGGGTGAATCTTCCAATTCTGCAGTACGCAGATGACATCACAATCATGAACTATTCTAGAGCAGGCCTACGGAGAGCCCTCAGTGCTCTCCATTGCTACAATCAGGTGAATAGTCATCTTCTGCAAATACCCACATAAGAAACAAGTACACTGGCAGCTAGGAAATCTACAAATAACAACTATTGTAAACTACAACTACTTAGGTGTGTGGTTTACCGAAAGGGCACACCAGTGGCCCACCTAAAGTATCTAGCAAGGGCACTGTAGTCATCCACAGCCTGAAACTCCTAAATTGTCGCCTATACAGTTCAGCAGGGGCACCAATGGTGAATGTCCTGAGAGCGAAACTGATACCAGCTCCAAACTGCGGCCGCTTAGTCCCCCCGGCGCACAGGATACGCATCTCATGAACTCTTAAATCTCAGCTTACAAAAAATCTTCCACGCTCCCCTGCAAACCAGAAGAACAAGGCTGAGACTGGAGCTGGACCTCAAGAGTCCAGACCTCATTTGCCAAAGGGATCCAGTAAAATACTATATTAGGACCCTGCGGGCACCAGAAATCATACTTAAAGCACAACTTAAAACAATCTTTGAGGAGGAAGTCTCCCCATGGCAATTACAGCTAACAGAAGCAAGAATTTGTTTGACAATTGAGGCTGCCAACTTGCAGAGTCAGGAATAAACAGCGAAGGGGCAGGTTATGAAAACCTCATTTGAATGGGATGTCGATAGGCTTTGCCGTAGTTCCTACTTTGTGGCACTGGATGCCTCTTACACACCGGGGAAGGTCCAAACCTTACTTACAGCAAGCTCTCACAACTCATGCACGTAGGAAAATCATTTTCATGAGGCTCCTCACCCTACCAATTATGAACTTTAACCCTGCCTGGGCTAGATGGGATGAGGCAATACCCTGCAGATTATGCAACTACCACAGAGAATCCTGGCCCCACCTGTTGTGCTGTTGCTCCAAATTCGCTAGTGATCACCACCAACTGCTAGTTCCTTTATGCCAGACCAACGGCATTAGATTTTGTAGAAAAGCCTCAGTCCTGTGTTTCTCCGCCAACTCCCCAAAGACACTAGCAAGGATGGGGAAATTCACAGACGCTATTCGATCCGCACTTCTTAACGTCTCAACTGGGTTATACTGATCCAGCCTTAGTACGCCATATGTACATTCTTCTTTCCCTACCAGGAGTCTAGGGACAGCTTACATTGAATATCCCAGGGGACCCAAGTAAAGTTAGTACTGACTTGCGGGTTAGGCGCATTGAAACACAAGCACTTCGCTTTCTCCTTGTTTCTTGCACTATCCCTGTGGACTTTCTATCCCGGAATGCCAGACGAGAAGAGACAGTTCCCAAGACGCTTTCTCCTCTAATCATTTTAAAGTTGTTAACACATTAGCAAGGGGACTATGGGCTAATTTCAAGGCATCTTGTGCACTTTTCTTTTACCCTGAGGGACACTAGCTAAGTTAGCCCGGCCTCTCTGGCCTTATATACTGTAATACAAGCACCTTGCACTTTTTGAGAGAAACCCGGACGTAAGATAAGAAGAGACAACATTTGTGATATTCTTTCTTTTAAGAATGTTGATGCTCTTCACAAATGCTGCTTTCTTTAAAAAAATATTAGATTGCATTTTCATATAAGATTTTAAATATAGCTTTTTAACGCTTATAGGCAACCACTGTGTTCTGTTGTTTACATGTAATGATTTTAAGTAATCGAACAAAAAATAAAATTCAATTCAATAAAAAGCACAATGAAAGAAAAGCCTGGTTCACCGGCGAAAAACTATTAAAAGAAATGAAACAACATCAATATAGAGATGACATTGTTTAACCCCTACCGCGCTACCGCGTTTTCCCGCTGTGCGCTAACATTTTAAAAATGGCTTGTTTATGACAAAGCCAGCTCATCATCCGCGTAGCGCAGGTAATGCCCATGACGAGCTGGCTTTGTCATCAGCACTGAAGGGGTTAAGGATAAGACTGCAAATTAAACAGACTGACACAAGATTTTATTATAGTCCAAGTCGTTTCTCCACGAGGGTATAAAATGATTTATCTTTCACCAGTCCAATGAAGGACTTTGTTAAGAGAACTAGTAACAGTCCTGCTGGAATTATGTTTCTGTTGCCTGAAATACTTGCTATTTTGACAAATTATTTAGAAAGCTCTCAAATAACATCTTCTGATAATAATTTCAGAAGATCATTTGTCTGGGAGTGAGCCAGCTACCCCCAATTTCTCTATAGTGGTGCTCAACGTGAAACATATTGTGTATGAACAATAAAATGAATCTGGAGCACTTCAAAAAAGAACCATTGACCATTTTGAAGGAAAGTATTTGGAGAACAATCCACTTAATCACATTGTGTTTCTTAGCAACCTGTTTTGCAGGATGTATGAAGTGGTGGCTCACATCGTCTCTGGCAAGATAATTCAATGAATGTTGCTATGGCCTTTCAGTTCCTAGTCTGCGAGAAAGCTGGTAACCTGTGGCCTTTGTCATCCTTTACCCTCCTATAGCGGTGCTTAAATAAAAAATAAAGAAACCATTCAAATTGTTAATAAAATCTGTGATATCTTCAATTTATTTTGGGAGGGTAATTTTAAACATTCCCACCATTGTGTGAATCCATTGATTTATTTTCAGTTCATTTTTCTAAAATATGTCTACAGTGGCAACCAACACTAGTTAAATGAAGAAGGCAAACACTCAACAAAAGAAATGCAAATATAAAAGGCGTATCCAAATTGAAACGCTAATGCCAAACAATATTAAGAGTACAGCATATAGCATGCTACAAAACGGATACGAAATTAAAAAGCAGAGACAGTAAAAGTAAAGGCAGATAGCATGCATTATTTATTTAACTTATTTATGAGTGTGCATAGTACCCTTCAAATATTTTGTAACACGAATATAAAATGTCCTCAACAAAGACAGTCTAACTCACTACATAAACCAGAGGTAAAAGTAAAAAGAAAACATACTGGCATATAATAACCCAAAAATCGCAAAGACATTCACAAGAGAGCTATCAATCATCATTTGGGTCTTGGCAAGCCTTTCAAAGAGTCAGAAAAAAGGCTCTTTGTTTTGCTTTCCAAAGGCTATCCTCTTAAAGGGTCTCTTCTGGCTTTTCCATTTTCTGCGAGTAACACACTTGCCAATCAGGGGTGACCTCCAAATCCAAGCCAGTGATCTTTTATCAAGACAGGCTTGCAGCTAGTCAAAGATGATATTATTTACTTCTTTGTTGAGTGAGTGACCAGTCCCCAAGTATACCCTGCTTTGATATCTTCAAACACAACAACTTTCAATAAATATATACTTGTAGGGACCTTCTTAATGCCACACTTCCAAAAAGAGCTGGATCGAAAAGCTTGAAAGGGGAGAAATGTAACTTGCTAACACAACTTTGCTGCAGAATAGTCAACTGCAAGTCCTTAGAAATGGCTTAGTAAAATGATGGGTCCCCTTGCAGAATGTGGAGGGGCCCCTAAGTCTTCCATATCTCATTGTTATTCATTGGCCTTGGGTGGAATGGGTCCCCTCTTAAGAATTATTTGTGGATCCCTGAATGATTGGGGGCCTCCCTGCACCACGGGGACTGCAGGATTCTGAGCTACGTCCCTGGTCCTTAATTTCTAGTATAACTCAAATTAATGTAATGCTAATTATGGAGATAAAACATTTCATTTAAGTTTTTACTGTACTTGACTTTTATTCCTCACCTACCATTGACTACTTATGATTCAAGAGCTATAGAGAGCTTACTTTTTGAAAAATATATGTGTTGTGAAATGTGTGTTGTACCTCACACTGTAACTTTACATTAATAGAATGGAGTATAGTATTTTGTTGTATATACATGTTTAACGTGTGCGGTCATCCATAAGTGTATCGCTGGTGCGGCAAGTGTGATAAGAAGGATGAACGAAGGGGGGGAGCAAGGTGATGGTAGTCATATTTAAATTGATGATAGATAGGGCACTGACCTTGGAAGGCAAGATCTTCTAGACAGAGATTCTTTTACATAATGGATTTGGGAATGGTGAGTCAGTGATGGGTGAAGATTTTTTTTTCCTCAAGTCAGATTTGTTCAACATACAAAGATCACAGAATTCTGAGGCATAGCATTATGAATAACATCCATAATTTTTAAACACAAGATAAAAATAAACCACAACCCAGAATGGAGGAACAGATAAACAAAGCTGATTCTGCAAATCTATGATTGGACAAGGGGGATATAACATGAATGAAGAAAAAGAAGTGATAGGCGAAGATTGAAGAAAAAATGTGAGCATGCTTCGGCAGCTAAAATACAAGCTGGCCTGTTGCATGTTGGATAGGCACCAGTCAAACAAGGGCATACGCAGGGGCACATGAAGGTAAACCAAATCAAGTTAGAGCAAATTACATATGTAATATGAAGACATCTCAATACAAATGAACACCTTTATGGAAATATATTATATATGATGGGCTTATTTGGTTGTGGTGGTGTACAATTTTCTACTTATTTCTTCTGGTATTGCGTCTTTCACTTGTCCCTAGTTTTCGGGTGCTTGCCTATGTTAAATTAATTATCCTTACCAGAAATCTCATGCAGTTCCAAAGATGGAGAGTTCATTTGTGTGGAATCTTCAAACTAGTGCTTAATTTGTAAAATAATAAGTGCCAGGGCCCTGACCAGGAGGCCACTGCAGCTTGCACCCCTCATTGCCCCGTCATCGCTGCCAAAGATGGTACCAAAACAACTACTAACCACCTCTCCCGCCTGCAAGTGTGACAGTTCTGATTATTCCCGGTCCCCAAAGCTAAAGGAATGGCTGGGAGGCAGGTATTAGGGCCATATGTATCAACATTCCGTTTTGCGATTCCTAAATAGCGAATTTTACGGAATCGCTATTTAGAAATCGCAAAATGGTATGTATGTAGAAATGCGCTTCTTTTTAGCGATTTCTTAAAATTCCTTAATTGCGATTAGCAAATTGCTAATCGCAATTAAGGAATAATTTCCCATTCATTTCTATGGGCCAGGAGGCCCATAGGAATGAAGGGGAAATGTGCGATTCGCAATTTGCTAATCGCAAATTGTGAATATTTTCAAGGGTGCAGGGGTGTCCAAAGGACACCCTGTTGCACCCCTGAAATCTGCATGGGTGCACATGTGGCGCACATACATGCCCTAGGGGCACTTTGAAAAATGAAACAATATGCATTTTGAAAGGAATTCGCAACTTACCACCAACTAGAAGTTGGTGGTAATTTGCGATTCCTTAAGGCCAATTTGCTAATTTTTTTAGTTTCTTACATTGCATTTAAGGAATCGCAAAATTTGCGATTCCTTAAAAGCAATCGCAAGATAAGGAATCACATTTTTTGCTATTCCTTATTTTTTTAGCAGATTTCCTTGATGCATACCATTTGTCCAAATTGCATTCGCAAACGCCGAAATTCGGCATTTGCGAACTCAATGTGGCTTGATACATATGGCCCTGTGTCATTTATGGTGTTGATAGTATTCATGTGGCAGAGTGTCATAAGTGTGATGATGACAATTACGTGCTAGTGCCGAGCATTGAAAACCAATGAAATGCCTGTGCTGAGAACCAGACTCACCAGCTCAAATTAAGCACTGCTTGAAACATATTTTACTGATATCAAAAGGCCGGATCTGGTATTGTGCATTATTTTGTATTCTGTGTAAAGATGGGTCATATTTTAAGTTGAACTCTGATAAAAACTAACGGTGAAAAATATAATTTCATGTGAGGCGTGCTTTGCTAACCCCAGGCCTCAAAGTCTCCGAACTATTTTCTTTATGCAGATTACTACACACATCGGAGAGGACACGGGTTAGGAATGGTATCTACATCAAGATTTCAATGGAGGAAACTATTAGGGTTTATGACCTTGTTTCCTAACTTGCCCTTTTGTAAAAAAAAGTTTTGGCAAAAACACGTGCTCCTCATTAGTAGGCAAGCATGCCTGGGACATTCCAGTCCTCTGCTTCGTCTGGGTTTCAGCCCATTGGGACATCAAAGCTGAAAAACACCGTCAAAGAGCTTCTCGCTGCCGCCATTAAAAGACAGCTTCGCGAGACTAGTGCTGAAGGAATGTCAAATATTTTTATTAAAACAATCTTTTGGAAAACACGCTGATTAAAGGGGAGTCGGGGACCTTGAGCAGCAAATATTTAGTCTGATACAAAGCAGTGAAAAAGCCCAGCTTCGTTCACCTTAGGAGGCCTGCCTTTTAAATCCCACCTCTTCTTTTTTCTGCTGTTAATAACTTTGGAAACGAATGACTAATAAGCTTTGCAACCAACGGTTCAGAGCTAATGGCTATCAAATTACAAATCTGGCATTTCTTTACCTTGAGAGTAAAACATTTCACTGAATGACGGATGCTTAACGCTCGCCTGGCACACTGCGGATTTAGGACAAATCGCTTAAAGCCAATAAATGCGTTTATTTATTTACGTTTGTAAAATTTTGAAATGTTGGTGGCACTGCCAAAAAAAACGATTTGATTATCCCAAACATTGATAAAACAGCTAATTTTGTGCTTACGTTTGTCACACAAAAATACCTTTACCGACTGTGTCCGACATTTATCATAGAGCCGGTATCAAGGCTAATGGGATTACCGAGCGATAACACGCGGGTTTAATTCCCCGAGCTAATGAGAGCTAACGGTATTTAATTCTGGCCTCTGGAAGCACGTGCGAAGCCCAGAGGTGACCACCCCCTTGAGGACTCTATTGACCCTTGACCTGCTGTAAAGCTCCACGCCGAAATAATGGCCCCTGTCAATCTCATTCAAGGCTAAGCTCACATATCTGTTGTCTACAAAACGTTGAATGTTTTATTAAATAAGGTGTTGGGGATCGCAGCCGTGTTCGTGCTCGGCTGACTGCGACTTACACTGAACTACCATCAGAGCGAGCTCAGAGTTCACTCTCTGTATACCTTGATGCCTTACCAAAGAACGTTATTACAGACCACAGCTTGTCAAAATCAGTATCATGCAATTGGTCATTTCGCAGTCAGGGGCTGTTTTTTTGTCCGACCGCCCTCCTATCGGCCGTGGGACCTCCCAAAAGAGTGTCGGCGGACCGGCCACAGGCATTAGGATGCAAACGCCACTACGGAGGTCGCAATGTCTATATTTTGCAATGCGGCGGGTGCTGCTGGCTGCAACACAAGCCACAGTACAACAAGCATTGGAAATGCAATAGGTCTCGCACCATTAGAGTTAGTGCTTTTAGAATTGTTTATGTTTTTTTTTTGTAAATGTTTAGCATTTTTGTTTCCTGTAGCCAATGCTAAAGTATTACAAATAAAAAAAGCCATAAACATTTCTAAAAGCTCTAACTGAAATGGTCTGAGAACTATTGCACTGTGTGAGGGTGAGGGTGAGTGAGGGTGAGGGTGAGTGAGGGTGAGGGTGAGTGAGGGTGAGGGTGAGTGAGGGTGAGTGAGGGTGAGTGAGGGTGAGTGAGGGTGAGTGAGGGTGAGGGGTTGAGGTTGAGGGTGAGGTGTTGAGGGTGAGTGAGGGTGAGGGTGAGTGAGGGTGAGGGTGAGGGTGAGTGAGGTGTTGAGGGTGAGTGAGGGTGAGGGTGAGTGAGGGTGAGGGGTTTTGGGTGAGTGAGGGTGAGGGGGAGTAGTTGAGGCTGAGTGAGGGTGAGTGAGAGTGAGGGTGAGTGAGGGGTTGAGGGTGAGGGGTTGAGGGTGAGTGAGTGAGGGTGAGGGGTTGAGGGTGAGTGAGGGTGAGGGTGAGGGGTGAGGGTGAGGGTGAGTGAGGATGAGTGAGAGTGAGGGTGAGGGGTTGAGGGTGAGGGGTTGAGGGTGAGGGGTTGAGGGTGAGTGAGGGTTTGAGGGTGAGGGGTTGAGAGTGAGTGAGGGTGAGTGAGGGTGAGGGTGAGGGGTTGAGGGGGAGGGGTCGAGGGGGAGGGGTCGAGGGGGAGGGGTTGAGGGTGAGTGAGGGTGAGTGAGTGAGGGTGAGGGGTTGAGGGTGAGTGAGGGTGAGGGGTTGAGGGTGGGTGAGTGAGGGTGAGGGTTTGAGGGTGAGGGGTTGAGAGTGAGTGAGTGAGGGTGAGGGGTTGAGGGTGAGTGAGGATGAGTGAGAGTGAGAGTGAGTGAGGGGTTGAGGGTGAGGGGTTGAGGGTGAGTGAGGGTGAGGGTGAGTGAGGGTGAGGGGTTGAGGGTGAGTGAGGGTGAGTGAGGGTGAGTGAGGGTGAGGGGTTGAGGGTGAGTGAGGATGAGTGAGAGTGAGGGTGAGTGAGGGGTTGAGGGTGAGTGAGGGGTTGAGGGTGAGTGATGGTCAGGGTGAGTGAGGGTGAGGGTGGGTGAGGGGTCGAGGGTGAGTGAGGGTGAGTTTGAGGGGTTGAGGGTGAGGGTGAGGGTGAGTGAGGGTGAGGGGTTGAGGGTGAGTGAGGGTGAGGGTGAGTGAGGGTGAGGGGTTGAGGGTGAGGGGTTGAGGGTGAGGGGTTGAGGGTGAGTGAGTGAGGGTGAGGGGTTGAGGGTGAGTGAGGGTGAGGGGTTGAGGGTGAGTGAGGGTGAGGGGTTGAGGGGGAGGGGCTGAGGGTGAGTGAGGGTGAGGGGTTGAGGGTGAGTGAGGGTGAGGGGTTGAGGGTGAGTGAGGGTGAGGGCAAGTGAGGGTGAGGGGTTGAGGGTGAGGGGTTGAGGGTGAGTGAGTGAGGGTGAGTGAGGGTGAGGGGTTGAGGGGGAGGGGTTGAGGGTGAGTGAGGGTGAGGGGTTGAGGGTGAGTGAGGGTGAGGGGTTGAGGGTGAGTGAGGGTGAGTGAGGGTGAGGGGTTGAGGGTGAGTGAGGGTGAGGGGTTGAGGGTGAGTGAGGGTGAGGGTGAGTGAGGGTGAGGGGTTGAGGGTGAGTGAGGGTGAGGGGTTGAGGGTGAGTGAGGGTGAGTGAGGGTGAGGGTGAGGCTGAGGGGTTGAGGGTGAGTGAGAGTGAGTGTTGTGAGAGAGGGGTGATGAGGCCTGGTTGTTGTGAGAGAGGGGTGATGAGTCCTGGTTGTTTTGAGGTACAGCTGATGAGGCCTGGTTGTTGTGAAGTATCTGACTTTCTTGTGAAGACAAGTGCGTCATAAGCTTAAACGAGAGCCTTGCATTCTCTGTTCCCGATCCTTGCACCCATGCATGGCTCGGGTCTCAGGGCAGCTACCAGGAGTTCTAACAGCTCTCATCAGGTTTCTACAGCTAGTTCCCCGGTTTTGTGGGCTGGGCATGAATAGTGGGCAAGAAACAGCTAATTATAGAAGGGCCGCTTTTGAATGAATTAATTAATAAACCTTTACACCGCAGATATTCAAAGGTCAAGCCACTGATGAGTTGTGATGTTTTGTTTTGTAAGAGGTGTTAAGCTGACTTGCAGGCGCCGGAGAGAATTCACACGGCAATTTGCCCGCCTCCGTTTCAGTTGCAGACTGTTTATGAGCTCAGCAGCAAGGTTTTGGTTGGTTAATCACAGGAACCCTCAAGAGGTGTAGAATTAAATGTTAAACCTGAGGTAGGATGGGGCCTTCCCACGACTGCATTTATCCACAGTCCGGCTTCCAGGAAGAGGTGAGGTGAGTGGCACACGTCTGTCTCGTACAGCTTTTCCTTGGGTTGGTGAGCCTGCGGGGGCTCTCGTAAGTCAGGCTGCCCTGTTTGCCTCTGGAGAAAGACAAGCCCTAGCTCGTCTGCAGCGAAAGTGGGGGTGCTGGCTTGTGGCCATGACAGACGGTACACTGAAAAGCAGAGTGGAGGGCGGCCTCTGAATTCCAGCATGCCCTGACGTGTCGGCGGGGACAGAAGTGTATGCAGCCCCTCCTCCCCCCACGCTCAAGGCTGGCAGCCTGAAGGAAGAGACAGCTGGAGCGGTGGGTTATGTGAGGAATCTTTCACTCGAGTGTGCCGGGTCAGAGGCCTACCTCTAGGGTCAGTGAGCAGAGCCTTGTGTAATGTGTGCACCTGCAAACAAACCAGGACAAGCACAAGCGCTAATACACACAGCCCTGTACACACAACGAGTAACGGCTTGAGGAGGTGAGGGAAGGGCTAAAGGCAACAATGTCACCGGGTGAAAAGAAAGAGAAAGCAGGGTAACCTGACCCAGGAGGGGGGAGGAGGGAGGAGAAATGCGTCTCGGCTGGAGCAGGGGGCGGAGCAGGGAGAGCGGGCTTAGAAATGTACTTCACACGGCCGGCCGGTCGTGAAACTGAAAGCATGGCCGGCCGGCCGTGAAAGCCTTTGATGCCGCAGGGGGTGGAGCGGCACCAGCTGGGAGAGTAGGCAAGGCAGGCGGCTGGGGGCATGTGCACGCGCTTTTAAGCTCAATTCGCATGCGCATTGAGCTTAAATTTCTCGTGCACTGCAAGGAATCGCCACGATTCCTTGCAAGTTGGATAAAGAGTGGATAAGCCACCATAGTCTCGCTTGCTCGATGCGCATGCGCATCGACAGGCGAGACCTAAAAAGGAGACACTGCACATATCCCTGCACTACTTTGCAGACACCATGCAGTGCCTGCCACATGGTGCAGGGATATGTAGGGGGCACCATAGGTACCCCCCCAGGTGCCATGTCTGAGTGCCAGGGGTCAACGGGGGCCCACCACTGGCCCCCAATGTCCCTTTCTGACAGCCTTTTCATGGCAGGTAAACCGCCATGAAACAGCCGGCAGGGAGGGACATCATAATCCCTACGGCGGTGCCTGTCAGGCACCACCACCATTGTAGGGATTGTGGCTCCCTCCGACACACCGATGCGTGGTGCCCGCCATTGTATTATGGGGTGCGCTAAACTGTGTTACAATGGCGGGGGACCGCTACCGACTGACTGTCGGTGGCGGTCCCACCTTCATCGTAAACAGGCCCTTAGTTCAGTCAATGTGTTCATACCTAGTTACATTTTCTTAGTCCTGTGTGGCATTTTTAAAATGTTTTCTATTGCTTCATGGAAACATCGTCATCAATTTATAGATACATAGGGACATAAGTATATTTATATTTATTTGTGCCACTTTCGATAATGCAGACCTGCCGCCATCGAAATATTTTTCACCACGCAAGGGCAGGGGGAAGTGGCTTGAAAGAGCATAGCTTTGCGTCATGCACTGCATGGGAGGCATTTCTGCCCTCCACCTAAAAACTCCCCAAAACCTAACAGCTTATTCTTCTTCGGATGTCCTGGAGAGGAGTGGCTTGCTGTGTTGAATGCGGGTAGCTTTTGCAAGCACTGCTCATGAGGCACCTCTGCCCCACTAAGAAAACAAAAAAATCCCAAACCTTATCATTCTGCCACTGATGTGTTGGGGTGTTATTACACCCCATTAAGGACATCTACAGAGCAGAGGCTTCTAGCACGAGCTGGGAACCCACTCTAATTAGAGTTTTCCAGCCCACATTTGATCCACTCTGTGATATCAGCACCTCACTAGGTCACCGTGTGAGGGGAGTTGATTGACCTGGCAGGCACTCGTGTGTGTTGGCAGGTCGGGATTACGTCACACATGTTGCCACTGAAGGTATGTATACTTGTGTACATTTGCCCTTAAATTCAGCTTCAAGAATATTTGAAGACCTCTCTTTTCTAACTGTTTTCTGAAGAGTTGTTACTCAGGGGATCATTTGAGTATGCCCAGTTTCACCCTGTCTTTCAATGGAAGCCTCAGGAGTGCTTTGAGGGTGGATTTGATTTTGTTTTGTAGGACTGAAGGTCACTCTGGGTGTCAGTACCAGCTTCAATATGGAAGATAAGCATATCCAATATTCTGGGCCCACCATAAAGATGGATCTTGCACCTCGTAGTTCGAAGTTAGTGTAGAGAAATGGAATTTGGGTCCATTCATCACTGAGCTGATTTCATAAGAGAAAGCAAACTCTCATTCGAAGATAACACTTTCTGAAAAGGTACATACTTGTACCCTGTGGAGCAGGGTCAGTCAAGTGCCGCCTATATTTTATTCTGTGCCTTCTATCTCTATAAATTTTCTATTTGTCAGCCACTGAGATAAATGAAGCCCTGCATCGTCGAGTGATGTATGTGGTCAACACATCTTGTTGGCTAGTTACTTCTATACTCCAGTCTGTTGTGAATTTATGTATTATATCTGTACATCAGAATTTGTAGCTTGCTCTGTTTTCAGAGATGAGATGTGTAGATAATGAGGACTTCATAGTGATTTTATTTGAGCCTGGGAAAAATTTTAAATTATGCAGACGTAATTGACATTATTTTGGGAGATTCCTAAATAATGGCACTTTGTGAGGCAGCCAGTAAAGAAGAGTGAAGAGTAAAGAGCGAATGGGGCGTTAAGAAAGTAAGTCACAATGTGTACTAAGAAGTCAAGAAAGAATAGGTGTGATGGAAAAGCACTGTGTCAGGACAGGTATGGAGATGTCTTTCAAGCAGGAAACATTAAGGTCTGTGTCGAATATAACATTTATTTATTTATTTATTTTGGAGTTTTTGTAAAACACTGCTAACCATCTAATGTATCCTATGATTGATTTGGAGTGAGAGTACAAATAAGAGTGAGTGATGAGCAGTTTATAATACAATTGCTGGAACAGTTTGTGAGGGATTGTCAGTCCTCGATCAGCAATGGATAGTACCTGGAGAGCATCCCAGTCAAGTATAACCTAAACAAGATGGCAATTCCTTAATAACAGGATTCCTGTGTGACCAGGTGAGGAGACAAGCTGACTTTTAGCCTCTGACCAGGCAAGCCAAAGTTCCCATCTGAGAAGAGCTAGTTTGGAGAAGTTGTGGTTATCCAAATGCCTTGATGATGAAATATATCTTCTGAAATTGAGGTACACATTTCCCAGTCTCATTTGGAGAATAATGTAATTCCAAAGAGAGGAGACTTGGATAGGGAAAAATCAACCACCATGTTGCCTCCTAAATTAAAGTACGATTTGGTTGTAGTGGTTTACAACCACACCTCTTTAAGCATATGTACATGTACATGTGGGTGTGATGTAATACTTAACACTTGAAGTTTATAGTGGGTTGGCGCTCTGCTGCTATCCAAGCACACTACTACCAGGTGGGCGAATCACACTGGACCACAAGATCCACTGTGTATACTGAACAGCAAAAGCAACTACCACAGCACTCAAATGGAAGTCCAAGAGAAATTAAAGTCCATAAAGTAAAGATTTGTGTTGACGAAACCCAGTGGACCCTGCCATCATATAGTCCAATACTCAACAGGGGTCTTTGCCCATATGCTTTAAACCACAGAATATCGCCTGTGATGGGTTAATTGTTTTAAGATTGAATGTAAGTTATGTTTTTCATATTGGATGGTGGTTATAGACAATACACATGAATACTGATACAGTTTGGTCACTTTTCAGATTCTACTACCTACATATTGTTATATCTGGACGGACATGACTACCAGCAGTTACACCCTGCTTGGTATTTCTCAGGTTTGTCCCAACGTATCCAGTATACAATATATAGAGCCATGGACTTTAAATGACGTCACCTCACCAACCTTTCTTTTATCTAGATGCATCATCTCATTACGGGTTTTCTATTGTTGGAGCCTCTCGTTTCATCTTCAAACATATCCAAACTAGTGTTAGGTCAGTTTATGCACCGCCAAACCCGTGGTGAGGCTACCCACCAGATTAGGAGTTTCCTCCTGTCTGGTGGACCTTTTTTGGCGTTTCCACGGCAGATCCTTTAAAAACAGGCAAAGCAATTTGGAAAACTAAAGACAGTTCCTGAACAGCATGGACTGAAAAGTCCATGCCGTGCAAGAACTGGTGTGCATGCTCATAGGGGGGACACATGTTATACCCCAACTGTGTGCATCCAGGGTGCAGAGGCACCAGAGGGCCCTGTAGGGGCCCCCTTTGTTTCCTGGAGGATGAACCACCATGTAAACCCTGGCGGAGAGGTAACTCCTAATATGCTTGGCAGGACTACAGCAGTCCTGCAAATCATATGTATACCTCCTGATTGCTGCAACACCGCCATATTAAAGCGGTGGGGAGACCGCAGCGCACCGTGAGTCAGGCGGTCCGTGGACCGCCAGACTTGTAATCATTCCCTCTGTGTCAACTAGAATAAAACATGATGTATGTTATTAGGGCCTGAAGCCCCTTCCATTGGGTAGTATGGGTTGCTTATGCTTATACTACAGGTGGGTTTTACAGTCAGGCTAAGATTGGGAGGCTGTCATTGTGAGGAGTGGTCCTCTTTCTCATTGATTAAAATAGTCCAGCTTGAACCAGCAAATGCTCATTTCAATTTTTACTTCTACAACGCATAGGTTTAACAATCTTGCATGAAACATTTGTTCTTATAAGGATGGTGTCAAAAGATCAATCATTTGTGAAAGGATCCTTACCTATAGAGCACGTCAAGCTACCATTTCAAAGAACATTGTCCTAGAAAACCCTCAGTAGTTTCTCCATAGCCTGAGGAATGCAAATTCAATAGATGATCCTTATGTTATGTAAAATTTGTCTAAATTTGAGCCTTTGGCGTTTCCACGGCAGTGCCTTTAATGTTTAATTTGTGAAGATTCCTGATGTAATTGTGTCCCTTCTATGTAGACTGTTCATTTTAGTATTTACCTGGATGTTTTGCTAATTTCCAGCAGAGTACCCAAATGAGCACACAATTCAGTGAGTTCAAATGTCTCCCCTAAAATATGCAATGATCTGCAGGTCACAAGCTCAATGCCGACTTTGCTGATCTATTTACAACAAGGGGTGGTGAGGGACAGAGTCTCTGACTTTGCTGATCATCCTCTTAATGTAAATTGAATACCATTAAATTGGGTACTAATAACTTCGCTTTTTAGAGAGCTTAGAAATCTTAGGCTTAGAAACATTAGTAATGGAGTATGAAGTGCATTAAAATACCAGTGATTTTTAAGTAAAAAAATTCCTTACCTTGCACATTTTCCTCCGTGTCCCATCTTCTTTTACACAGGCCAAACACTGGCCTTATGTTGCTTTACTGATCAGCAGAATTTCTTCTTTAGGAGGACTTGGTATGAAAATTGTCATCTTAACTTTGCTAGATGGATTGAGATGTGGATAATCTAAGACAGTCAAATGTGATGCTAAAACATATATTGAAGATTAGAAAAGTATGAAGTCCCATTTGCGGATAGTCTTGAAATTTGCTGAAAGTTCTGCCCACATAGTGATAATACAACTTGCAAGTGCCTGCAATTGGCGCCCGCAGACCTACTCTGCTTCAGTTGGCAAACTGTATACTAGAATGTACAGTTTCCACTCAACTCTACAACCACTGCTGATTTGTACAAATAATAACTTTGTGCAGTGCTAAATTTGTAAAAACATAAGTGCCAGGGCTCTCGTCAGGAATTCACTTTAGCTTGCACCACACAAATTTGCCCTGCCATGCTGCCAATGATAGTAATAACACAACTACAACCACCACACTCCTACAAGTGTGACAAAAAGGACTATTTCAGGCCCCAGAAGCTACAAAATTGGCTTAGGCGACAGGCATTAGTCATTTTAATGTATCTGCTTTCATAGTTAACTGTTGTGGTCATCTGTAAAATAGCCAGTCAGTTCCACCTTGTGGCAGGCTGTCACAAGCGCCCTGCTGACACTTAAGTGCTGGTGCCAAGCACCAGAAACCACCAGCTCAAATTAAGCTCTGACTTCGTGTCAAGAACGAAATGTCTGACAAGACATAAGGCTCTTTCGGAGTCTCCTTGCAAAGCTACCGAAGAGCATGCGCATTGTCAACTCTTCAAAGTGCATCTATACATTCCGCAACCACATATTTGATAGAGGGAGAAAATAGCAGCAGTAATAAATTAGGATAGCCTGAAACATTGAGCTTCAGGTGCAAATGTCCATTCAGTTGAAGTTTGCTGTCCCTGCATTGTTGTTAATGACTGCCAGATTCTCTTTTTTTGGCAACAGACTTATTTTGTTCATGCACTTTTATGTAGTGCAAACTTGGCCAACGGACATAACTGAGCTTTACATGAGAACCAGTTGTTGCGGAATTGATATATATCTATTTTTTTATAGGTTTAAATGATTTGCCCAAAATCACAGTATGTTGAGACCAGAGGCTAGGATTCACACCTGGCCCCCCAGTTTCAAAATCACTAGTTTTAGCAGGTCAACCACAACTTCTCTGTTGAAAAATATATTAAAATCAATTTTCTACAGTCCAGAAAACGTACAAATCCACCTCAGGAAGACACGTGACGCCTTGAAGATTCTTGAGTGAGAAATGAGGCACGGGTTGTGATACAAGATGCCGAAAAGGCTAGCGCTGAAACAAATCAGATTTGTTTTGCCAGATAAAAAAACCTGCATTTGACTAATTGGTGGCTTTGTATAATTTCCTCTAGTTCACCCTTAACAAAAAAATGAATATGTGTTTAAGGACTTCAAGCCACAACTTTAGTGATTTATTTAGGTGTCTTATATCCACAGCATGGAAGCGCTTACAATAAACTGAGCACAATCATATAGAATATGATCTACAACAGTAAGGTGGTGAAAGATGAAACAAGAGACCAGCTATAAATGACAGGACATATACTAATAGTGATAATTAGCAATGTAGAGGAGGAAAGTCGAATGGGGTCAAGAAGAAAACAGATGAATCCAGCAAAAGGCAGTGAAGCTGTGTCTTTAGTTGCTTCCTGGCTCTTCCTGGATTCTGATGGTGAATGGAAGAGTGTATCAGGTCCAGGAGGTTGCCCAGGTGAGACATAAGTCTCTGTGTAGGTAGAAGCAAGAACCTCCTGGTACATGTCATCCCTGGGCGCCTCTGTGAAAACATTTCCAGATTATTTAACATGGAGGTCATTAATTCAAGAGATTGTTCTGCGTATAACACTGCTGGCCCTCTAGCTGCAATTATCTTTAAATTGCCTTTAGAAGAACTGGAATAAGCCTGCAATATATTTTCATAACATAAAGTGCAGTGAAACAACCAAAACAACCTCATGCAGACATTGATGAAGGTGGGAACATTAGGTGAATCTACAACTGGCTGCGGTAAAAAAAAAAGTCAAGAGTGATACTGAAAGATGACCCTAAACCTGGCACCATGTTGAGTCTTCTTGGTAAGAAGAGGCAGAGACATGAGGAGTCTGGGTGGACCTGCTTCTCCTTTTGTTAAACTCCTTGTTTCTCTACCGCAGCATGGACTTGCTAATGCTCCCAACATGCTACCAACCAGTAGTCTTCCAAGTGAAGTGGAAACAGAGTTTGTAAAATGCACATATTTTTGTGTTTGCTGACATGAAACGTCATTGTTTGAGCCATGCCCCCGTATTATGCCGGCTTTTATCAAGAAAGCAGAAGCACGTCCGCGCCGCTGGTGCTGCAAACTCAAACCTGTCCACAGCCAGACTGCGTTGTGCGCCAGAAACCCTGGCCATTCTGCCTTCAAAGGGGCTCCACAGAAAACATACTGGGCCCTCTTCTGGAACTTAAGAAATGAATGTAAGCTGCAGGGCAGCTCTACACTTGATATCTGTGGGGCACGCCAGAAAGGAAGGCTGACCTGTACCACATGTGGGTTTGAGACAAAGGTTCTCCTCCCCAGCCCAGGTCCGCCAAATGAACTTTCTACCGTACAGGATGGTAGGGAGGTTGAGAGGAATAGTAGCCTGAAAGAAGAGAAGATTAAGTGTTTCCTGATTAACGCTCAGACTTTAATAAAGAATAAGATGGAATTCTCAGAATTTGTTGCTGCCCACAATCCTGCCTGCATCCTAATCACTGAGACATGGGCCCATGACTCTCCTGGCCCCAACTTGGTTGATGTGATTCCCCCTGGGTTAAGTATTCTTAGACATGATGCACAAAACAGAAGAGGAGACAGTGTTGCTATTATCTATAAAGAATTGTTCCATTGCACCACTGAACCTCTAAAGTTCACTTTTCCCTGTAAGGCTTTATGGTTTAGCGTACAATTTCAGTACACAGGCTACTTTTTGGGTATTCTGGTTTATATACCACCATGCCCTAGGTTCGTCTTTACTCTTGAAATAGGCGAATTGGTTGAACCTTACCTAGAGAAAACAAACTTTACCGTATTTGGGAGCTTTAATTTTCATTTAGAGAACCTCACATGTAGAAAGTCGGTTTCTCTTATTGTCGCATTTTCGTGTTTTGGCCTCTCCCAACTGGTCACTGATCCTGTGCAATGTGGGTCGGGGGGCACACGTTAGATAGAATCTTCTCAAATGATCTGCTGTGGCAGTTTAGCAAAGTGCTTCGCCATAGTTGGTTCTATCACCATACATTCGGTTTGTGCTCTCTTGGAAGTCACCTTTTGGCGACAGTCGAAATGCTAATACAAATTTTTCCTCCGCCCTTAAAAATAGTAAAAGAACTGACTATGATGATGTCAATTTGGCCACACAAGACTTTACTGCCTGGCTTAGCTCAGCCCGGGACACGGTTGCCCCTTTTAAGGCAACTCAGAGCCACAGTGAGCTGCCAACAGCCCAGTGGTTCTCTGACTGGCTTAGATCTCTTAGACAAGCATGTCAATGTCAAGAACAGGTATGGTGGAAAAAATATGAGTCCCAAGAATTTTTTTTAATATAGAGCCTTGATTAGTGACTATAAATTAGCAAATATAGAGGAAAAATCTAGTTATTCTATGAATTAAATTAATGCCTCAGACTACTCTAGAGACTGTTCAAAGTTATACGTCTTATGTCCTCTTCTAATAGCCCAAATAATTTGGATGTGACTCAGGATTTTTTGATAACCTGGCGCACTATTTTCAGACCAAAATCCTAACCATCTATTCCAAACTTCCTAGGATCTGACCCACAGGACAAACCAGACTCCAGGCTGCCCAGAGAGGGGAAGCTAGGGAATGATTCTATATTCTATATATTCACTTCTTTTTCACAAATCTCAAAGAAACAGACTGGCAATTATCTTCTCAGCATCAAATCAGGCTCGCCTTTTGAAACCTTCTCGTCTAAAACCATTCACTTAGTGGTTAGCACAGTCGCTACGCTCCTGGCCTCGATCATGAATAGAGCTATTGCTGCAGGATGTTTTCCACAGTCTTGGAAAGAGGCAGAAATCTTGGACCCTAATAACCTAAAGAACTCTCGTCCTATATCCCTTTTTCCAATCCCTGCGAAAATTGTGGAGAAACATCTCAATGGTCAGCTCATGACATTAATTGAGGAACATGAGTTGCAGGATGCCTCTCAGTTTGGGATCCATAGCTTCCGTAGTCCTGAAACTGCTTTGGTCACGGTAGGCGATAGTATTAGAACGGTGGTCGATGTGGGTCTGGCTGCAGCACTCAGCTTGTTGGATCTGTTTGCAGGATTCAACACTATCTTCCCAGCCTACCTCACCTCTTGCTCAGCTACGTATCAAAAGATACAGAGCTGAATCTTTTGAAATCCTTCCTAACTAACCGGAAACAAACTGTAACCTATAGTCAGTGTAAATCAAATCCCTTTGTTCTTTCATGTAGGGTACTTCAGGGATCTTCCCTAAGTTCTACACTATTTAATTTTTACGTATTCCCTTTAGCTAACTGATTCGGTCCTCTGGCTTACAGGCTCTATCCTATGCAGATGACGGACATTCTATAGCCATCAACTTTATTAAATACATGAAGACAGTTTCCATATGGATGAGGGAAAATTGTCTGAAATTAAATGCAGACAAAACGGAAGTCATTATTTTTCGAGGTCATCCCTCAATCTGGAATAGTAATTGGGGGCCAGATGTACGGGGAACACTGCCTTCACCTACTAAATCGGCAACAATCCTTTGTGTTATTGTGGACAAACATCTCTCCTTTGATCTGCAAGAGAACCAAATGGTATCCACCTGCTTTAATACTGTCAGGATACTTTAGAAAGTTTCCCCTTATATCCCTGTTGCAGCAAGAAAGTCAGTTATTCTGGCAAATCCTCTCTCAAAAATCTTCGAACTGACCAGAATGCAGCAGCGAGGCTCATATAAGACATTCCTAAATATCACTCAGTCTCAGCTGAACCAGTTAAGCTTCACTGGCTTCCAATTAGAAAGCAACTCTTGTTTAAAGCTCTGTGCAGTGCATATAATGCTCTACACATGTTAGGGCCTAAGGTCATTAGAGCAATGTTCCATTGGAATCTGCCGACCATGTCTCTTCCTTCTGCTAAATATTAATTTGGTGGTGATCGTAAAATTTCGAAAAGAAAGATGGGGAGGTAGATTCTTCTCAGTGGCCATGGCCAAGCTGCGGAACACTCTTCCCCGATATCTTATAGGCCTGAAAAATCATGGCCTTTAGAAAGGCTCTTAAAAACTGGCTCTTTACCTCATAGTGTTCCAGGGTTGGTAAGGACCTCAAGGGTGTTCGTTTGATCTCAAGTTTAGGTGGATTAATGGTTTTAGCGCCTTGACACTGTTGACCAAATGCATGCCTTTTGAAGTGCTTGGGGCAAACTAGGAACATGCGGTTCAAGATTGTATGCTGGGAAGTTATGTAATAATTGGTAAGTTCATAAAAACAAAAAAAAACATATTATTTTAACAACAAACATATACCTCCGTTTTTGACGTTTACTTGAGAATGGTGCAGTAATTGTCAAACTAACCTCTG
Organism: Lissotriton helveticus; assembly: GCF_964261635.1. NCBI lineage: Eukaryota > Metazoa > Chordata > Amphibia > Caudata > Salamandridae > Lissotriton > Lissotriton helveticus. The sequence goes on along the minus strand of NC_136067.1, from coordinate 922,456,466 downwards.
AGAACCTAACTACCCCTTCAATCACTTTTGACTCCTATTTTTTATTCTCACCTGGCATAGCACTCATTTGCCTTTTGGTCTGATATGAGATAAATAAATAGCACATTTACACAAACATATAGCTAAATGTGACTAAATGCCGGCCTGCTTTGATAGTCCAAGGCTAAATAAGGCTGCCTGGGCAGTGGTGGCAAGCTGCGTCTGTGGGGGTACTTCAGTACACTCATTTTACAAAATGTAAATATGTTCAATAATACCATAGTTGATTCACTGATGAATGATGTACTCAAATTACTAAAATCACAGCTAAAACCACATTAAGCAGGAAGCCCATGTCAACGGACTGGGCACATTTCAACACCTTTGCTCAGTGACATAGAAATGATTTGCTTATTGTCAACATTAGTTGAGTTTGAAGAGTTTAACAGTTCCATGATGTGGAACAAGGATTAGCTTCCTGTGAGGATACATGGGTGTTAGACAAAGTGGACGTGTACATACACTGAATGTGGTTTTTATACATTTTAGTAATAGGGCGTGAAGATGGCTTCATACTGAATAAAATAGAAACGTGTAGTAATTTTAATAGTCAAATTTGACAAAATAACATCCACTGGATGTCTAGTAGCTGACCTGAGTTTCCTTTATGTATTTCTCATTAAATAGGAATACTTCACTGCCACCTTTATCGGCTGCCTTGATTTCTATGGGATTATTCTGTTGCATGCTTCTTAATGCTGTTTTTTCTTTTTGTTAAATATTCAACTCTTTTGTTCGAAATATTTGTATGATTTTCCAAATCGTTCATAATCATCTTTGCAAATTGATTGAAAAGGAAAATGGACATTATGTCCAAATATGCAAAACTAGATGAAATCAAAATTAAAAAATCAGCATCTAGAAGGGGAAGTCAGAAACATGAAAAAGCAAGAAGGACTAAATGATCTACTATCTTCAAAGGAGCAAGAATAACAAAAGTATAAGAAGGATGTGAAGTTAAGAAAGCAGTGAACATTTTTTGAGCTGAAAAGGATTATGAAAAGAGGATAATTTAAATATTCGCAAAATGGTTTGAAACTATAAAACAGTTAGACACATTATACAAATTACAAGAAAAACAGTGGGATGGAATGGACCAGAAGTGGAAGCTACAAACAAGGAAGAAAACACTTTTCACTTTTTTAGACAAGATGCACTTACTGCATCTAGATCAGAAATCCCAACAGAGGTCATGGCTATCATAAGAAAGTGGAAGTGGAACAAAAAGAAAAGGAAGGATGAACTAAGTGGAACAGAAATGGAAGAAGAACAAGGAAGCGCTATTGGAAATAATGGAGGTGCTGCACAACAAAATAATCAAAATGGCAATAATTAACCTCTCAGAAGACTGTCAAATGAGGAAGATAACAAATTAAAGAAAGGACTGAATTTCTTCTCAGAGATACATTTTGATGCAAGGGATTTAAAAATGGAACACATAAAATAATAAGACAAATTAAAGTAGCATTACTGTATGCTAACTGGACGAAGCAAGGAAAATCTATGGCTAAGTGAACAATAATTTAAACTAATTCTGACTTGAATAAGAAAGATTTACATTTCCAAGAGACGCAGGGTGAATTAGAGAATCCACTCTCAATTGAAGTGAAATACGCCTTTTGGAGCAGTTGGAGAGAGACCAGATGGGGATTGACTAACTCCAGAGAAAATTCAGGATAGCGTCTAACACTGCATGCAGATAATAAGATTAATTTGTTTGCTCCACTGTTTATAAAAGATTTGGAAAATTTATAAAACTATTATGAGCAAAGGAATGGAATACAAAGTTTAACAAAAGAGAAAACAGCAGATTAAATAAACCTTCAGCAGGTTAATATCCATGCTAAGGAAGGGGGCCGGTCAATGCAGTACCAGGAATATATAATATTTGTGCACACAGCTAGGCTAATGCTTTACCCACACCGAGATAATCCTTACTATATCTTCCATAAAATTGAGTTCTCTTATGGATCCATGCCATAGTGCAGTATATAATCAGATTAGCAAAACCATTGCTCCTGTGGTGTGGACTATTAAACTCATTATTATCTCAAGGTATCATTCCTTCTTCATATAAGGCTGCCACAATTACCCACATACTAAATAAAGCAGAATCTGACCCCTCCCATTTTGAAAACTATTGTCTCCTCTTCTTACTGTCGTTCAGCTATAAAAGTTTAGAAAATCATGAGCTCCCATCTAAACAACACTAACCTTCAAACCCCTCTCAGCCACGATTTAGCCTTCATCACAATACTGATGTTATCCATTCTTTATGATCTTACATCTGAGTTAGATTTGAGTCACATAAATGCATTGACATTGTTAGACCTATCCTCTGCTGTTGGCTTGGTCGATCATACCATCCTGCTGGACCATGCCAAAGAAGTAGATATTGATAGCATCACTTTACAGTGCTTCTTTCATTTCTGTACGCACCAAGCAGTCATACCAAATTCATTTTAAAGTCAAAATCTCGAGGTGAATTGTGGAGTTCCTCAGGGCTCATCATTGGCTCCACATCTGTTTAATTTCTATATTAGCCCTTAAGCACTTCCTCTTTCTGTGAGGGATGTCAGACTATTCATGTATGCTGACAACACCCAATTGATGGTGCACATAGATATTGATTCTACTTGTGTAGTATTCCAAAAAACCATTAAGCGAATATGGGAAAGATTGGGGAGTAATATGTTAAAATATTGACAGAAGCACTAACTGCAGATAGCCAAAGGGGTATCTGGTTTAACTCCTACTGACCTAAAAAATGAATGCCCTTCCTGTCCCTTAAAAATTATTGAAAATCCTCAGAGTTAATAGAAATAATAAATTATCTCTATCTTAGTAGTTTTTATAGTGGTTTCTATTTGCTTGTACCACCTAACTTTCTTTTTTTTAAATGTGTTTATTGGCATTTTGACATATATAAACAATCAAAGGCGTATCAGGTGATGCCAGAAAGTGCAGATATGAAAACATTTTTGTAACTGAACAAATGAAAACTGAAACCAAAGTAGAAGCATCAGGATGATTAATTACATGTGCGAGTTAAAAAAAAGCTCATACATTCACATCTAGGTCACAGTACGACGAGGGCGAATTATGTGGCTGAAATTATGGGTGACAAAATGTGCGAGTAAATATAAAGTTTGTAAGAAGGAAAGACTCATGAGATAGAAACATGAGCAGCAGGCGCCTCTTGAGGAGAATTGGCGGAGGTCTCGAGATCCTGTGTAGTAGCCAGATTACCAGGTGATAGCCAAGTTATAAGGGGACCCCAAATGTCCTTCGGCCTAGATGCTTGGGGAAGTAATTCCCAATACACATTTAATTGTTCTTGACAGAACATGGTGTCAAGGATCCAAGTCTTGATGGCGGGTGGTGTGCGTTTGCCCCAGTGCATCGCAATGAAACGTTTAGCGAGGAGTAGTACCATAGGAGGCATAATGTGGGAGTGGGGTTGTAGTGAGATGCCAGAATCTCATTGATAGATTCAACAACTTCCTTCCAGAAGCGTGCAATGTAGGGACAATCCCAAGCCATATGGAGAAATGAGGCATTTGGAAATGCACATCTCCAACAGTTTGTGTCAGAGTGGATGCCCATGCACTTGAGTTGCAGGGGAGTTCTGTAGATGCGATGCAAATATTTGAAATGTATAAGGTGAAGTTTGTAATTGGGGAGAGCATCTCCAAATGTCCGCAGCAGAATTGCCACTTGATCTCTGATAATGGCTCATCTAGGTCGTCATTCCATCTACCCATGGCTTTCTGATGCATGATTGGGGAAGATCGTTATATACACCTGTAGAGACGTGTAATAAGCTTATCGGAGGATGAATTTTTGAGCATCGATTCAAGGACTAGAAGAGGTGGAGTCGGAGAGCGGAATGTTTCGTGTAAGGTGCAACATTTTCCTCTGAGGGAATAATGCAGTAGTAGGGTGTAGAAATGGGACGTGTCTCCAGGCGTGGATGAAGGGGGGCCAAAAAAGTGTAATTGGGATAGAGATCAGCAAATATGTCCCAACCCAACTGATGAGCGTGGGCAGAGTTTCCTTTGTCTGTTAATATGGGTATTTGCGGGTTATGCACCAGTGTAATAGAGGGCGCATATAAAACTGTGTGCCCTGCCCGAATGCGGAGTTTCTCCCAAGCCCATCGTAGTGGGTCAGGGGTGTTGATATTGGTTTGCTTGCGCTTATGAGACTGATATAATGCCACAGTTAGCGAACGTGATGAGACGATGTCAGACTCAACTGCCACATGAGGTTGAAAGGGAGTTGGAAAGATCCAATAATGAAGGAATTGCGCCTGTGCACAAAATGCATACAGGACTAGATCTGGGACGCCACGTCTGCCCTGTGACAAGGGAAGAGTATTTCCCATGCGATTCGTGGTTGTTTCCGGGCCCAGATGAGAGAGATCATCGATGAGTGCAGAGTTTTCAAAAAAGCTTGCTTGAGTTGCAATGGAAGATTAATGAATAAATAGAGAAGTTTGGGCAACACGATCCTTTTGGCAATCACAAGTCGGCCAGCTAAGGATATGGGCAGTTTAGACCAGACAGGTATTTTCTCCTCTAGCCAAGTCAGTGAGCGCCCGAAGTTCAAATACCAGAGTTCTTGAATGTTGGTACCGAGCCATATCCCCAGATATCGAACGGGACCATCTGCCCATTGGATAATATAATCAGACTCAAATGTGGCAAAGTTAGGGGTAATTGGCAGCAAAGTGGACTTGACCCAGTTAATATGCACACCAGAGAGGCCGCCAAATCTGGTCAGTTCTCTAAGAACAGGGTTCAGATAATCCAAAGGGTCTTGTAACTACAAGGTAATATTGTCAGCATATAACGATATGATGATATCTCTCATAGAAAAATCTAGCCAGCATGGGTTATGGTGTTGTCTAATTCTTGCCGCAAGAGGTTCCATTGCAATGGCAAATAGGAGGGGTGACAAGGGACAACCCTGCCTGGTGCCACGTGAGAGGTTAAATAGGGTGGGTATTAGACCTTTGCTCGTAATCTTGCCACTGGTAGAGAATAGAGGAGCTGGATCTGCGTAATGAACAGGGGGCTAAGGCCTAGCCTGGCAAGGATGGTGAAAAGATACGGCCACTCCAGAGAGTCGCAGGCATTTGTGGTGTCGAGAAAGGCTGCAAGGGCATGTCTATGTGAATCTATTTGATGAGCAATGGAAAAGAAGGTTCTTAGGTTGTGCAATGTAGAGAGCTGGGTATAAACCCTGATTGGTCAGGCCTGGCTATTAAAGGTAGGGAGGGTTGCAGCAAAATATTAGTAAGGAGCTTTGTATAGATTTTGTTGTCTATGTTTATGAGGGAAAGGGGTCTGTATGAATCGCATTTATTGTTTTTTTTCCCTGGTTTAAGAACTGTAGAAATTGCAGCCTCTCTAGTTGTTGGAGGGAGAACACCACTTTGCAAGGATTCAGAGTACATTGCCGCGATTATGGCTTTAACAGCAATGCGCCAGTCTTGAAGAAAGCAGTCGTCACACCATCAAGGCCTGATACTTTATCTGAAGGGAGACTTTTTATGACCTGCCGTATGTCGTCTTCCATAAAAGGCGCATCTAAGTACTCTCTATGAGCATTGCTCAACCATAAGAGCTCCAAAGAGTCAAGGTAGGCGATGAGCTCAGAGTCTATTTGCGGAGTCGCGGCGGTATATAGCGAGGAGTAAAATTGGGTTAAACAGTTGTATATTTCTTGGGGCCCCTAATCAGCGTACCATCGTCACCTGACGGATCCATAATGTAGGGAGAGCAATGAGAGGGTTTAGGAAGATTCGCAAGCGTCTTGCCAGGGCGATTTCCTTCGCCATATCATCTAGTAGTGGCATATTTCCTGAGGAATCTGCGCTCTCTAGAGATGTCATCACTGAATTCAGACTGTTTCTCATGTATGGGAGCTAAGAGTGAGGGGTCATTATTGTTGAAATATTAGAGTTCAAGGGATTTGATTTCAGTTTCTAGCTTGTGTAGAGTACCCTGGATAGCCTTCAGAACACCTGATTGACGAGCTATACACTTCCCCCTTATAACAACTTTAAAGGCTTCCCACAATACAGAGGGAGAGGAGACGAAACCCAAATTCAATGAAAAGTATTTGATAATGCCGGTTCTAATGTCGGCGTGGAATGCTGAGTCAAAGAGGGCATAGGGTAGGAGTCTCTATGTGAATTCCGGTTTGATGGATGACGGAAAGGCTATCGTGCATATACAAGGGGAAGTGATCCAATAATGTTCTAGGGAGATGTTGCGAATTTGTTGTCCACGTTGCGACATCACCGGAAACCAGCCAGCAGTCCAACCTGGACCAGGAGTTGTGTTGTGTGGAAATATAGGTACCTTCTCGTGCATGTGGATTCAAATGTCTCCATGTGTCAATAAGATGACAGTCTGAAATGATGGAATTAAGGGCATGGCTAAAACGAGGGTGTAATGTGCGAGATGAGCCCAGCCTATCTAGTTCATCGAATAAAATAGCATTGAAATCCCCTCCCTAGATAATAGTGTCCCAACCCATTGCCACAATTTTCACCCATACATCATACAAAAACTCCGGGTCATCAATATTCAGGCCATAAATGACAGCTAAAACTAATTTTGTGCCTCCTAGAAACCATTTCAATATGATATACCTTTCTTATGTGTCTACATGTGACTGTGATAAGGTCCAGCCTAGGCCGTTGCAAAAGAGGATGGCTAAGCCTCTCGAATAGCTGGAGTAGTAATCCCCCCATCTTTTATTTCGCAACTTGTTTGTATTTGTTGATTGGAGGTGAGTTTCCTGTAGGAAACACACATCTACTTGTTGTCTCGCCAGATGTGCATGTACAAGTCTCACTTTTCTATAGTTGTTAAGACCTCGAACATTCCAAGATAGGATATTGTACTGAGCATGTGTTAATATTGACGACATGCTAGAGGTGTGTCGCAGGAAATGTAGAGGTCTCCATGATTATTGGAGGACCATCATAGACAACCTGATTATAGACATAGGGCACCAATTGCTGTTGTGGACATTTGTGATCTAAAAGGAGCTGTAGATCTCCAAGTCTTGATGAAGTCTTGATGAAGGTTGAGATATGTGTGCTTCTCCAAAAACTAAACATAACAAATCAACTTCTCCCCCGCCCCCCCACCCACACCAACTCCCCAATTAGGTTGTGCATTATTCCCTCCCCAATACCCATCTCAACTGAGAGAGAAAGAAACATTATTGGCAAACTTAGGGGGATCTCCTGAAGGACGTGGAGTTGCTGGCATACAACCCTGCCTTGCAGAGGAGTGATTGTGGAGTCAACCATTTCCCAATGGGAGCTCCCTCCCCATAAATACTAAGCAGAGTTGTGGGACCGATGTGCTGGAGTCAATGAAATTATTTGGCCTTCGGAGTTGTCCATCTAAAACATCTAAGGAGAAAAAGTGGTAAAAATGCATGATAATATAATTGAGGACATCAGTCATTATCACTAAGAGTGGCATTAGAAGCAGTATCAGCGGTCGAGGCAGGATTATTCTGTTGCGTTTGGCCGATCTGCTTTGCGAATTTCATCGCTGATTTGGCATTAGTGAAATAGTGCGGCATACCCCCATGTTTCACTTTCAGCTTTGCTGGATAATAAAGAGCATATGTAGCGCCAGACTTATGAAGAAGACGCTTGGCAGACCCAAACTCCCTCCGCACAGCCTGGACAGTCGGGGTGAACTCGGGGAAGAATGAAAGCCTGTTTCCTTGATGAGTGATCGTCTCTTTTTCCCTGGATCTTTGCAATATGATATCTCTGTCCTGATAGTTCAACACGAGGGCAATAATGGGTCGAGGCGTAGCTTCAACAGGAGGTTTGGGCGCCAGCGTGCGGTAAGCTCTTTCTACTATGAACATAGGGGACAGATCTGGTCCAAAGAGGTGATGTAAGAAATCTTTCAAATACACCTCCATTTTGGTAATCGCTGTGGTTTCAGGAATACCAAGAACACAGATATTGTTTCTCATGGAGCGAGCTTCAAGATCTTCATTCTTCGCTCGGATGACATAGAACACTTTCTCCATATGAATGAGCTGGCCTTTAGATTCAACTTGAAAGTCGTGTGCATCCGATGAACTGTTCTCAAGTTGATCAAGAGAAGACGGACCTCATGAGTATTAACTTGAGTACGAACCTGATCCAGTTGGGAAGAAAGTCTATCAAGTTTATTGTCAATAGTGAGGCTGGAGTTGACCTCTAGGAGTATGCTGTGCAGGTCTTCTTCAGGTGGATCAGCGGGAGTATTCATGGGATACAGTGCGCCTTGACTTGCTTCAGAGTCAATGGTGCGGGTGCTGCGTCTGTTATCAAACAATATTTTTGATTGCTTAGTGTCAGTTTTCCCCATTTTGACTGTAGCAAGGGATGACGGCGGGGTTGAAAACAACAGTACCGTAGGACAGTATCACAGACTAAGGCTGGGCAGAGAATGGATCTTGAGGGTACAGTTGCGTTACAGTTTGTTGGATGGCACAGGGTATGGCAGAGCACAGGACCCCGAGATGGATGCGCACCGCATCTGTATGAGTGTGTGCTCAGATAGCCAGAGCTTGGAACGTTTGCGTGCACCAGAATCCATAGGGTGCGAAAGCTGTGAGCAAAGCTGAGTTCAGCACATAGGAGGACAATAGTATCCGGATACCCCAAACGAATGATACGGTGAGAGGCTAGGCGATGTAGATGGATGTTGCCAGAGGGCACTTGGTGTAGGATGTAGGTGGGCAATCACGTGAGGAAATATGGCCTTATGGCAGCATGCAGGTAAATACCAAGTATAGTTAAGTGAGGTACTCATGGTGTCACTTGTAACGGCACAGCAGCAGATCCCAGCTGCGATCTCGGGTGCACAGCAAGCAGTTAGACCCGAGTGTTGGACAGAAGAAGAGAACATCAACGTCTTTATATGAGGCGTTGCCTTGCTGCGAGGAAAATAGTGCCTGCCTGCGTGCAATTCACCGCACAACTGCAAAACCCAGCCGGCCAGGGTGCTATGCAGGGGGACTCCAGCGCTGTCCACTCTTGCTTCGAACGGTGCAGGCACAGTCAGGCTCAGGATATTCAGCTCATCTCATTCCAGGGTGGTTCCCCAGCCCCGAGGTGCAACGTTACATCACTAGGGATGAGCCGATGGGTTCAGGGGGAGTCAGGTAATGCCACTATGCATCAATACCTGGGATGGCTATTGTGTCTCAGGATATGCAGTGGCATGGCCCAGCGGGGCTTTCGGAGACTGGGCGAGCAGCCATAGGAAGACACAAGGCTAATGTGGGCTGCAGTGCAGACTATGAAGACAGTGCAGAATTGCTGAGGTGAAACTTACCGCAGCGTTTCTCTCGGAGTCGCAGCAGGTCTGCGTGAAAGGAGCAGCTGTGCTGCGTGGTGTCCGCGCAGATCGCCCATCCGCTGGCTGACACAGGATCAACTGAGGTGAGTCGATATCAGCCCCTCACCCTCCAAAGCACGAAGAGGATTCTAGTTTGCGCAGCCAAGCAAGGCCGCAGCACCGCTTGAAAGGGAGCAGCAGGCCCTCTCTACCGTCATGCGCCGATCGCCACGAACCACCCCCAGGGCTCACCACAGGTTCGGGAGGAACCGCTTCATCCGTGTCCCTGTGTCTGGCATGGAAATCGGGTGCCACGCTGCTGGGTCTCGAGGTCTACAGGAGCAGCTACACCAGGCTCGTAGGGCCCACAGCCGCCAGAAGGTGCTCCGGTGTAGGGCCTCCGTCCCAGTTTCTGGAGCAAGCGCTCTCTGTCACAGCTTCGGATCGGTGGCCGTGACACACCAACACCGTTCCTTGTGGGATTGCTTTAGACACCGGGCCAATCCCAGTCAGGATCTGCGAGGCAAGTGGGGCGATCACCCCGATTAGTCAGGATAAGTGCCGTATTTTCAGCACGGCCGGCAGAGCTCGCCTACAAAGTGGCCATCTTGCCGCTCGCTTGGCCATGTCCCCTACCACCTAACTTTCTTGAGTAGGGTTGCACCATTTTTACTTTATGAATCAGCTGCGCACTTACTGGTTCTCTAAATTGACTATACCAATTCTGTTTAATAGGACTTACCTCAATACTTCCTTCAAAGAGTGCAGATCATTCAGAGTGCAGCAGCACATCTTCTTTTGAATGCTCCATGATTTTTTCTGTGCTAGTCCCTTTCTAGTACTTCACCATTGCCTACATATTAAACAACAGATTATTTTTTAGCCTCTTTGTCTAGCTCTTAAAGCTTCATGTGATGCAAAGTCCCCGATATTTATCAAATCCCTTTTTCTGTAATATTGTACCAAGAGAGATCATTGGTCATTAAATGTCAAACTATTAGTTGTTCCTAAAATGTATAAGCAAAGACCAGGCGGAAGCAGATTTGCTTTATGCACCACAAAACTATGCTATGCTTTCTGTTACACTGAGCAGGCACACTTTTTCCTGTGCTTTTTCATGCCTTAATTAAACATGGCCTTTTTTTAAAAGGTTCACCACCTCATCCAGCTCAAATCTCTTTCCTGGTTATCTACTTCTTCATTAGCACCAAAAAACCTTTTGTGAACACGCACCTTATACAATTTTGTAACATAACATAACATAACATCGAGCATTGTTATGGTGGAAAACAGTAAGGTTTGGCTAAAGTACATGACAAATATTTTTAAAACAAATTGTCCTGGGGGCTACATTTCCTAGACAATGTACTAATTATCTAAGATGGCACCGAAGCGTACTATTTCCAAAGATGAAATAAGGCTCAGAGGTTGCATTTGTAGAGGAAAAGTTGAATTCCTGGACACTATGGCACATGCACTGGACTGAAAACTGGAAACCAATTTTTTCAGAAACGAAATTTTAACAAACAATGGGGCATATTTACAACCCCTACACCACGTTTTCAGCCGATGTGGTGGCGATAGGGGCTTTGCCTTATTTACAAGGCAGGGTAATGCTGCCTTGTAAATCAGGCATCCGTTCACGCTACACTTAGCGTGAAAGGGAAGGGCAATGGGTCTCGTGGTGGGCGTTCCACCACAACACTCACTGATTTTGACACTGCCCCCTATTTAGAAGGGTGGCGTAAATAGGAGGCATCGCCAAAATTAAGAATAGGGAAAACGGGTCTTAAACAGGCGAAATGTGGAGAAATGCTTTATTTCTCCTTGTTTTTTTCTGTTTCCATGTGTGCTGCGTTGTTCAGCATACATAGAAACACCAAAACGCCATTGATTGTTTATGTGCATGAAGATGTTCCTTACTGCTCATAAACAATCATTGAAAAAAACGACGTTTTGCAGCTTCCATGTGTGCTGCATTAAGCAGCAAACACAGAAGTTACAAAGCGCCATTACTGATTGTTCGTATGCAGGAAGGGACGCCTTCTTCCAATTCTTCCTGCAACGCAGACACCCTTGCAATATGGTGCAAGGGTGCCTGCGTTGGCGCTAGGCAACTAAATTATAGCCAGCACTGGAGGAAACACAGGGCTGCACCGTATTTATAAGAATACGATGCAGCCCTGTGTTTCATATGTGGCGAAGAGTGGAATTAATCCAAGGAAGCTAACGCCATGCTCCACCACATCTCTCGTAAACATGCCCAATGTTTTTCATGCTAAAAGTTACCTTGAATAGGACACTGAAATAGGGCATACCATAAAGGGAAACGCTAAGAATAAAAGAAAATAGTTTCACTGAGAAAGAATAAGAAAAACACATTTATACAGTCAAAAGGAGATTCCACAGTTGAGGCTGTTCAAAACACATAATTGAGAAATACATTAAAAATCTAAACGAAAAAGGAGGGGAAATTAGAACCAAAAACCATCATGAGAGAAAGAAAATGAAGAAAAACATAGACTTATTTTAACGTATATCAAAAGGACTTCACAAATTAAATGTTTTTTTCTGTGCCCCAGGCACATAATTTGAGATACCATGGACACAGAGCACCTATTAGGAGACCATTCAGCTATCACTTATTGCAAAGTTCCCTCATTTGGAAATGAGTACATACAATGTCACTTTTTAGAGTAAATAATACCACTGGATTAGCAACCAGGAAGATTTACAGTTATTGCAAAAATACAAGGCATGTAAACACAGAGAACCATGACGTGGATGGTAGAGAATATAACCTAAAGAAAGAATAACATGCAAATATAAAATATATCTATTAGAATGTCCCCGAGACTTAAAATATGCTGGAAGTACCACTGGCCAACTTCTAAAGACAATTTTTGCAATTATTGCGGCTAATCAGAAATAATGACCAGGACTACACTAGCATTGTGTTATCAAAATATTCACTACTGAGTTTCAAACACATTGCAATATTATGGAATTCACTTCGTAGAAAAAGAGAAAAAAGAATGAGACAGGAAGCTCAAAGACGTGGAATAAAAGTACAGCACTTAAATTAGAACAGAATTCGCCTTGGGTTATAAAGAAGATTAAGAATTACAAGTTCATCTGAAATAACAACGCTACTACACAGAATAGAATCTGGACACAGAGATAAGGCCCAGTGTAATGAAAAGGTCACAATAAAAAGGAATGCGAAAAACCTCTACATAAGTAAAGTCGAACGAAAACTCAACTCTAGAGGGCCAAATAAGGGAAAGTTAACAGAGAAAGAATGAAATAAAAGCAACTGAGAGAACACTGTAGGCATGCTGGGGGGACTTTAAATTCCTACTCGAACAAATAAGGTGCTAGAAAAAGTGGTGTAGAAAATGTGTTTTTAAAGAAAACACTGTGAATAGAACAAGCACCGTCCATAATACACCTGGGTTTAACAATGAATAGAAGTCTGCCGAAGGACTAAATGAGAAACTCCCTGCACAAAAACAGACAGAATATTAGTCTGTGGAGGGATCTATGAATTCTTAATCCTAAAAAAAATTGTGTAAACAACTGTGAAAATTAATTTTTTTAAGAATATGTTCAAAATGGAAGGACAAGGAATAGAAACATGAGAATGTAAGTGCATCTGTGAACAAGACAAGGCCCAGTCAAAACACTTTGGAAGATTCGCACTTCCAAATTTGAATTTAACAGTAAATATTAGAATTCTGACCTATGTACCACAACTTTTAATAATAAGCATGTATATTGACATATGTGGTAATGGATGCCCCATATGTCGGGCGGGACTAGTTTGAATGCACAGACTTGCTGAACGCAGGGCAGTAATGTAAAAAAACAAATAGATATAAAAGCGCAGGTCTACTCCCAATGCAAGAATATAAATATTTAAAAAACGACACCCCGACAATCCCCGTTACTTACTTCATTCCCAAAAATCACAAGAACACACAAAAGCCCCCCAGGGCGACCAATAATTTCAGCATGCAACGGCTTACTTGAAAAGTCGTCCCAGTATGTGGACTATTTCTGATAGGAACATGTTCAACAACATTCCTCTTAAATTAGAGACACTGGGGACTTTTTGTACAAAATTCATGATTTTAATTGGCAGAGTGATTTCTTTTTAATAGCATTGGACGTGACAGCACCCAAGTATCAACCACTAAGATGGTTTGAGGGCCCTACAATTTTATCTAGAAAAAAGACCAGCCCAATTTGCACAGCACAGTAATATGCTAGTCAATATGGTGGAATTTTGCTTGCATAACAACATCTTTATGTTTTAGAATGCACTTTATCAACAACTGCGTGGAGTGGCAATGGGGGCCAGCTTCTCTCTCAGTTATGCCTGTTTCCATATGGGATGGTGGGAGGAGCTGGTACTGCAAAACACACATGCAAGACATTTTAACAGCAATATAAAACTGTGGCTGCGGTTCATTGATGACCATTTTATAATCTGGCTGGGAACCTTGACAGATGCAATTTTTTTTATAGAGGGTCTCTACTCCGATGATCTTAATTTGCAATTTTTACCGCAACTATCAGTGCGGAGGCAGTCAATTTCCTAGATGTTCAAGTGTATATAAAAGTGGGTAAAATAGCTACCAAAATACACCTCAAACTCAAAGCAGGCAACTCAGTGTTACATGCCTCTAACTCCCATCCTCAACAATTGATCCAAAGCATTCCCTGTGGGAAATGCTTAGGCTCAGGAGGATCTGTAGTGACGATGATGGCTTAAGGGTAGCACAACTAGCAAGTAAAGCCAGATTCCTGGAGAGAGGGTATTCAAACAAATGCATTAATGCAGCCATAAACAAAAGGAAAGCTGTAGTCAGAGACGATCTACTTAAAAACTACAAATCTCAAGAACATATAACTGTGGCCTCTAATACAATAGAGGTACCAAGGGAGGAAGAAGATATATTTAGGAAGAACTTGGGTTACAGTAAGCAGGACAAAACCATTACCAAAATCATCAGGAGAAACTGGCCATTAGTCCTTAATGACCCAATCATAGGCCACTTGCAACCTACTAAGCTCTCCATAACCCACAGAAGGGCTTCTTTGATTAAAGATTTTCTGGTGCAAAATAATCTGGTGAGCCAGACAGGAAACTCTTGGCTAGCATAAAGAAAAGGATTTTTCAGATGCAAGTTATGCAAGGCCCGCCAATATGGCACAAACAAAACATCCTACATGATACAATTTGGCAACCAAGAGAGAGTCATCAATAAGGCCCTAACGTGCAAAACGGACCATGTCATCTGTGTACTGGAGTGCCCGTGTGGCCTATGATATGTAGGAAGCACCAAACTGCAGGGCCACAAGAGGGTACTCCAGCACATACGAGCTATTAAAAATCAGGACCGGACCTACCCGGTGGCAGGGCACTTTGGGGAAGTACACAACGCTGACCCCAAAGATCTAAAATTTTTTCTAATAGATGCCGTGCTACTAAATAAAACACTAAATAAATAAAAGAGGGGGAAACAGGGAAAAAACCCTACGCCAACGTGAGACCCGATACATTTTAGACTTGGATTCCAAGCATCCAGGTGAGCTCAATGCTACAGAAGACTTATACATTTGTTTATGAGGATTACCAAGTGGTGAGAGTCTCTTAATTTTAAGACATCGGCAAAACTATTTAGCTAAGGCAAAACATTGAATCCAGCCGTCCTCCCAAGCATTTGCACAGTCCTTTGTTTTATAAAACAATGATTTTCAACATTTTGCACTTTGATGTTACATGCACATGCACTTTTGTAAATTGCAGAAGGCACTAGCACTTTAAGTAGTCAAACGGTTTACAATACTAATGTTTACAGTTCAGTATTGTAATATGCATCAGCACTTTATGTAGACAAATTATTGATCTACAGGTTAACGCAATCGCAAACTGTTGCACTAAATGTATTATACATGTATTAGGTGAGTGACTGTTTTTAAGCTGGTATTGCGCTACCATGAAAAATTTACTTTAAATGTTTTTTAAGTGTCATCATCAAGTAGCTAACTCAAGATGAGCAAAAGTTCTATTTAAAGTTGATGTGCCCAATCGGTATTTATAGGCAAAGACAATATTAGGGATGTAAAACAAAAAGTAATTTATCTATGTCTATGACTACCTTTGTAAATAGCACTGGTCACTTTAAGAAAAAGCTGATTTTTTTTTTACAAAAATTAGATTGAGGCTGTGAAGCGCGTCATGTGATCAAGGCCCTTCGGGGCTGAAACGTGTAATGGCTGCTTTGTGATTTAGAGAAATAAAAAATAAAAATTTGCACCAAAGTTTGTTCCATGCTCTAGTCCTTCCGGCGATCCTGGCAAGCAGTGGCGGAGTAGGCTTGATCTATCTATCTATCTATCTATCTCTCTATCTATCTCTCTATCTATCTATCTATCTATCTATCTATCTATCTATCTATCTATCTATCTATCTATCTATCTATCTATCTATCTATCTATCTATCTATCTATCTATCTATCTGTCTGTCTGTCTGTCTGTCTGTCTGTCTGTCTGTCTGTCTGTCTGTCTGTCTGTCTATCTATCTATCTATCTATCTATCTATCTAAATATATATTACCTACTGGCAGTCGCCAGTAGGTAGTTATAGTTAGGACCTCATTTCTATTGAAAAGGCGTATTTTCTTTTGCCAATAACTTTGGCACGGTTTGACGAAGATTTTCAAAATGCTCCAAAAAAAAGTCTATCCAGGTCAGCTCCTATCTTGAAAGTTTGCATGTGATTTGTCAAGTGGGGGCTGAAAAAAGATGGGGGTCCCAAAAAGTGTTTTCTCCATGTTAATGTCCATGAGAAATTTTAGCCAAGTCTACAGCCCGCAATGCTGAATGGAATTACACGAAATTTAGCAAAAAGGTTGCTCTTGGTTCAGAAAGCAACCTTTTTCTAAATGACGTAAGTCCGTTCAGTAGTTTCTGAGAAATTAGAAAAATAAGAGTTAAAAATCAATTTCCCATAGGAAACTTTAGCCAAGACTACAACCCGAACTGCTGAACGGAATTACAGCAAATTTGGCAAAAAGGTTCTGTTTGGCTCAGAAAGTGACCTTTTTAAAAATGGTAAAAAATCAGTTCAGTAGTTGCTGAGAAATTGAAACAAAACAAATATCGATATCTAGGGGCGCGGTGGATCAGTGAACCCTCCCAACCAATTGAGGCCCCTGGGTGGGCCAGGTCCCGGGGGCATTTGCAAAAAAAATATGTAGGGGCCTACAGGGGCCCCCGCAGTCCAGGCGACCACCAACCCCGGGGCTTGGTTAAAATGAGTGGGGGGGCTTCCAAGGCCCCCCAAGCCCTGGGTACCTCCACCCCCGGGGCTTTTATTAATTATTTGCTGGGGCACACGGCCCCCGCTTCCCCAGGGACTGCCACCCCCCGGGGCTAGTTTTATTAATAAAAAATAATCCTGTGGGGGGCACGATTCCCCCCACACGCCCCGGGGAATGCTACCTTCCTGGGGCTTTAATCACAGAGCGAGGGGGGGTGTGCTGCCCCCCTCTTGGAGGCTGTGATGGCCCTGGGGACCGCCACCCCCCAGGGCCGGCTCCTGCAGTGTCCCGGGGTGCCCACCCCCGGGACAAGGCTGTTTGCTATGGCAGGACTGGAGCCGTGCGGCTCCCGTCCTGCCATAGCAAACACTGGGTTGGAATTTAGAAGCGAGAGCATGTTTCCTGCTCTCGATTCCAAAATCCAAACCAGATTGCTTTTCCACATGGGGAGCTGCATGTCAGGAGGTGGGGAGCTGGTGCGACCGTGGGGGCATTGGGGCTCCCCCCAAGGTCCCCAAAGGATAGGGCTGGCCCTGGGGGATGGGGTCCCTGGGGCCAGAAGTGGCCTGGGAGCGGGGCCACGTGGCCCCCTCCCCACCAAAAGTAAATAAAAGCCGACCCTGGGGGATGGGGTCTCTGGGGCCAATAGCGGCCTCAGGAAGGGGGCCTCGTAGCCGCCTCCTTGTATAAAATAAAAAATGTGGCCATGGCCCGGCGGATGGGGTCCCCGGGGCCAGAATTGGCCACGGGAGGGGGGCTCAGGCGGCCCCCTTCCCGTTTAGATTTTCTTTTCTTTTTTTAAAAAGCGGTCAGGCTCTGGGGGATGAGGCCCCAGGGCCCAAAAAAAGAAAAGAGAAGGGGGTCCACACAGCTCCCTTCTAAAAAAAAATGAAAAAAAAAGACCGGCACCCTGCCAGAAGCCCGCCCCCTCCTTGCAACTCTATGCAAATGCGCCCTGTGGTTCGTTTTAAGATGGGGAAATAATTTCTCTTCAATACTGGGGGTCCCTGGGGGCCAAATAGCCCACCAGGCACCTCCAGTATGCGCCACAGGGCTGCCTTGCAGAGAGGTGGTCCAAGGCCATACCCCTTTTGACACCTCTCTGCAACACAGTTCTGTGGCACTTACTGGAGCTACCTGGTGAGCTAGTTGGACCCCAGGGACCCTCAGTACTCAAGGGGATTTAATCCCCCAATTTACAACGCACCAGGGGGCACGTTTGCACAGTGGTGCAGGGAGGGGGTGTGGCCTAATGTGACAAGTGTACAAACGTGCCCTGTGGTGCGTTTAAAGTTGGGGAATTAAATCCCCTTGAATCCTGAGGGTCCCTGTGGGCCAACTACCCACCAGGTACGTCTTGCATCTTGCGTTGCAGAGAGGTGTAAAAAGGGGCGTGACCTCGGACCACCTCTCTGCAACGCAGCTCTGTGACACTTACTAAAGGTACCTGGTGGGCTAGTTGGCCCCCACGGTCCCTCAGGATTCAAGGGGAATTAATTCCCCAACTTAAAACCCGCCAGGGGGCATGTTTGCATATTGGTGAAGGAAGGGGGCAGGCCTGATGTGACATGTGTGTACTCATGCAATCACTCCACCAAAACCCAAGCACTTATAAATTCACCATGCACTCTCTTTGCAGCACTTTAATCATCCAGTCGCTACCCATGCACGCATGCAATGACCCATGCACTAACTCATGCATTGCTACAATCCCTGAGCACTACTGATGCAGTCCAGCCATCTCCTTGTCACTACCCATGCACTTCTCCAATCACCCAGCCAGCTCCATGTACTTATCCAATCACTCCGCCAAAACCCAAGCACTTATAAATTCATCATGCACTCTCCTTGCAGTACTCTAATCATTCACCCATGTACTTATGCAATGAACCAGGAACTAACTCATGGCAAATACCGAGGAGGTCATGCTAATCACAGGGGTACCCCAATGCATAGTGTTCCCTAGTGTATGTAGGGGTTTCCACTGTATTCTAAGTGCCTTTTACCATAGCACTGGCTCTGGTCCTGGTTAGTCACAGCCAGTTACCACCAGTACCCGTCAGTAAAAAGTTGGGGGCACAGGAGGGCTTTCTCTTCCTCTGTTGGTTCTTTCTGCACATCTCTTGCTTCTTCCTGCACTTTTGTTCATCTTTATGGACTTCTGTTGACTCTTTCAGCATTAGTCTTGCTTCTTTCTGCGCTTTTCTTCCCCTTTCTTCACATGTCCTGCCTTTGCAGGCATACTTATAAATTAGCATGTAAAAAACCATTGAAATTCACTGAAAAAAAACATATTTTGCAGGCATGATATAGTTAGAAATTAGCATTTCAAAAAACATTGAAATTCACTGAAAAAACTATAGGTTTCAGGCACGTTATAGTTAGAAATTAGCATTTAAAAAACCTTGGAAATTTACTGAAAAAACCATAGGTTTCAGGGACGTTATAGTTAGTTGGACATTTCACTCGTACAAAACCATAGAAATTCCCCAGTTATAGTTAGTTCAGCTAACTATAACTCGCGCCCCCGCAACGCACTGCTGATGATATCACATATTACATCATTCATGACATGGTCAGTGACATCACTGATGACATCACTGATGACATCTCAAATGACATCACTGATGACATCACTGATGACATCATCCAGTAAATATGTGTTTCTATAAAGTTTAACTATGTATTATATATATATATATGCCAAAGTGTATTGAAGAATGAGCGGGTGTATAAGTGTCTGGATGGAGGATTTAGTAGGTGCATCTCTGACTGTTTAAGTGAGTTATTGCATATCTCTTATTGAATGCATGGGTTATTGACTAAACTGTGTGAAAGTTTGTATCAGTCTGTCTGCTGTTGTAGCAACCAATATGGGTTGGTTATTAGCTACATGATTGTCTATATGGGTTATTGATTGGTTGCCTGAGTATTTGTATGGGCGCCTGAGTGTGTGTGTGGGTGCATGGGAGGTGTGTGACTCTGTGCATACATGTTTGAGTGATTGATTCCCTCTCTGCATGGGTTCAATAGTGCATTTGGAAACATCTGTTTGGGTGGGTCAGTGTGTGTATGGATGTGTTACTGAGTGAATGTATGTCTCAGTGGTATATGTCTAAGTAACTACATATGTAAAAAGCAGTGTATGTGAGAGTTGGACTATATACATGACTATATGTGAGAGTCAGTGATTGAGAGTGGCTGTACATATGAGTGTGTACTTGTATTAGGGATTGTATAATAGAGTAATTATGTGTTTGATTCTGTTTGAATAAGTGATCTGTTGTGTGTGTAACTCTGTAGGTGGGTAAATGGAAATGTCATTGATTTTTTGCATGACTGACTAGGTATGTGAGTAACTCTGGGTGAGTGCTGGTGTGTGAGTGTCTGTGTAGGTGTGTGAGTCTACATGATAGTGTTGTATTGATGAGTGACTGCATGTGTGAACGAGTAGATGTGTGTGTAGTCCTAAGAACCAGTGAGTAGATATATAGTAAGTGGTATTGGTGTGTCCATGGTTTCAAAAATAGTATTCTGCATTTTGGAGTGGGTGTATCAAAGGTTATATTAGGACACAGCTTTCCAAACTATGTGGCGCGACACATTACTGTGTCGCGACCCATATGTAGGTGTGTCGTATCGGCAGAGTCGAGCTGCAGGGGCTCTTAGAAGGGGCGAAGCCACAGCAAAGCCCTATTAACATGCACAACGTCTTTAAAGACCTGTGTAGTGCTCGGGTGCGGCTGCCACACACGACGGGGGGAGGGGCGGGGGGCTGAAGTAGAGAAATGTCTGGGTTTTACAACAGCGTCCGGGTAAACACCCAAATGTCCCGGTTTTAGTATGCTGTTTAGATCACCCCCGCGGGCCTTCAGGCAACAGGCAGAGTGGCGCTGCAGGGGCTCTAATATGAATCACACAAAGCCTTATTAGCACGTTAAATGGTCTTTTAAAGACCTGTGAAGTGCTATTTTTGACACTCACTTTAGTTATCAGTGCCCCCATCCGAGAACTACACTTCTGCAATATGGCCGCCACCTTTACACTCTTTTTGTCACAACTAACACAAATGAGCTACACTTGTTTTTTTTTTTTAATTCAGCCCTTTTTCGTTGTATCTTTCCCTTGATAATTCGAAAATATTTTCAACCCATAATCGGAGTTTACACGCTAGTTTTCATGTTTACCGACATGAAAACATACTTCCGGGTCACGAGGAGGTAGTTCATTAACATCGTAGCAAGCGCACGCGCAGCACGACTAAGCTCGATCCCGAACGGGTTAGATGACAGGACGCTCCTAACGCCGAATAAACATCGGTGAATGACAGACGGCGCGCATTTGAAAACCCCGGTCCAGTCGTGAAGGTTAAGGCACATGGTGTTACTTCGATTTAAATTCTGTTGAACATAGCACGTTCACAGCACTTTGTATGCACTAGTTTACTGTGGCAATCTTAACGAGCACAACCCTTTTTATCACACTCGCTACGCTTTACACCCGACTCCAACCAATATCACCGAGGGATTTACTTACGTGTACATGCGAATGCGTTAGTTTTGGGACATGTTTCACAGTCCTTTTCCTCTTTGTCACAGACCCTTATGGAACCCACAGAATATGTTGGTCGGGGGAGAGGGAGGGAGTGAGACAGAGAGGGAGGAAGACAGAGAGAGAGAGTGAGACAGAGGGAGACAGACAGGGAGGCAGACAGAGAGTGAAACAGAGAGAGTGACACAGAGGGAGACGGAGGGGGAGAGAGTGAGACGTAGGGAGACAGAGTGAGACAGTCAGAGGGAGTGAGACAGAGAGGGAGGGAGACAGAGAGAGGGAGACAGAGTGGGAGTGAGACAGAGAGTGAGTGAGAGAGGTAGTGAGACAGAGAGGGAGGGAGGGAGGGAGACAGTCGGAGGGAGAGGGAGTGAGACAGAGGGAGGAAGACAGAGAGGGAGGGAGACAGAGAGGGATTGAGACAGAGAGGGAGGGAGACAGTCGGAGGGAGACAGATGGAGGGAAAGGCCACCTCCGCCACTGATTCCCTCACTAGTACCCTTTAACAGTGCCCCTCAAGTCTCTGTGTGGGGTGTGTGTTGGGTGTTTGGGGTGTGTGTGTGTGGGATGTGTTTGGGGGGAGTGCGGGGGTGTGGGGTGTGTGTGTGTGGGGTGTGTGTTGGGTGTGTGAGGTTGTGTGTGTGTGGGGGTTGTGTGTGTGTGGGGTGTGTGTGGGGGGGTGGTGTGTCTGTGAGGTGGTGTGTGTGGGGTTGTGTGTGGGGTGGGTGTGTGTTTGTGGGGTGTGGGTCCCGAACCCACCATAGGTGGTTCGGGCTCGCTCGCTGCGCTTCCTCGCGTTACCCTGTTCCTGAAACTTTTTTCACAAAAGGGTGTGTCACCAACATGAAAAGTTTGGAAAGCTGTGTATCAGGGTGTGAGGAAGTGCATCAGATTATCACATGGATGATGTGGATTGTCCACAGTGCAAAGTATCAAGTGGTTCAGGGGCATTGTGATCCTCCTGCTTTAGAAGCTACAGCGGGGGTAGTGTTCTTTATAGTCATCTGCCTGCAAAAAATCTCACAATTAACAATGGAATACAGAGTCAATAGAAGAGCAAGCTGGAGCAAGGAAAAAGATAGCTGGGTAAATAGAGCAGGTAAAGAAAGAAGGAATATTGAAAGAAAGGGTCAAAAGAAGCAAGTATGGATGAACGAGTGGGTGGGTGGATGAATGTGCATGTGGGTGAATGAGTGGGTGAAAGGTGAGGGAATTATAGGTGGAAGGATGGCAGAGTAAAGGGATGAATGGATTAGTGTATGGATATGTGGATGAACAGGTGAAAGAATAACAGAGTAAGGGGATGGATGGATGTTGGAAGATGCCTCTTTTGACATGGTTAGCCCCCATTTTTTTCCTGGTGCGTGATGTGATAACGAATTGAAAGTGTACTAGGTCCCTGCTAACCAGGTCCCCAGTGCCAGATTTCTTTCCTAAAACTTTACCACGATTGGCACAACTTCAGCAGCCCCTGTAAGTCCCTAGTAAATGGTACCCCTGGTACATGGGCATTGGGACTGAAGATGGTTCTCTAGGGCTGCAGAACAAAGTGTGCCACCCCAGAGACCCCTCACCAAGACTAGGCAAACTGCCATTGCAGGCTGTGTGTCTTGGTGCAGAGAAAACCGAAGAGTCGGCAAGACACACAGTCCTGTGTGCCATGCCCCGTACACTGCATGAGGTATAGGTTAGTCACCTCTACCGCAGGCCTTACAGCCCTAAGGTAGGACGCACCTTATCCAATGTGTGGACTTATCTGCATGAGCAGATATGATCCTATACAATCTAAGTCCATTCTTGAATATTGTATGTGTGCAGGGAAGCCACAGAGAGTAAATGTACTTGTCATCCAATCTCCATGATGGGTTTACTATACCTAAGCTATTTGGTACCAAACGTCTCATCTTAATAAATCCTCACTGATGCCAGTGTTGAGTTTATTAATAAATGCATACTGGAGACACCTTAGGGGATCCCCTAGAAATCCACCAAGTACTGCTGTGGTCTCTGACTAGCCAGCCTGACACCACAAGACATATTTCTGATCTCATGGGGTGAGAGCCAGCACTCTCAGAGACCAGGGAAAAGGCCTGCACAGGGTAGAGGTGCGTCATGCCTCCACCAGGCCGAGATGGCCTTCGAGAGAGCGATGCCGCCTTTGAAATGTGACCCAGGCAGCTCCACCTCGTGGAAGATGCCAATTCCCCTGTTTTTCTCCACATTTAGTGGGAGGACAGCTGGGAAACTTGGTTAAATTTGGAGGTGGGTCCCCACTCAGCCAGCACAACCCCATGTAAAAAGATGGCAGAGTAAAGAGATGGATGGATAAGTGTGTGAAAAGATGAGTGAATGGATGGCAGGTTGGATAGAGAGATGGCAGAGTTGATGAATGGATGGATGGATGTCAGATTGAATGGATGGATGGCAGAGTGAATGAATGGACGGATGGAAGGCAGAGTGGATCGATGCTTGGCAGAGTGGATGACTTTAAGGATGGGTGGCAGAGATGATGGAATGATGGATGAATAGCAGGGTAGCTGGATGGTAGAGTGAATGAATGGCAAAGTAGATGGATAGATGGATGGATAGATGGATGGATGGCAGAGAAGATGGGTGGCTGTTGGGTGGTTGGATGGCAGAGTGGATGGGTGGATTGATGGATGAGAGAGTTAATGGATTGATAGATGAATGACAGAGTGGATGGATGGCAGAGTGAATGGATGGATGGATGGCAGTGTTAATAGGTGGCTATATGGCAGAGTGGATAGATGGATGGCACAGTGGATGGATGATGGATGGATAGATGAATGGCAAAGTGGATGGATCAGTTGATAGTTGGGTGGGTGGATGGATGGACAAATATATAGATGGATGGTAGAGTTGACAAATCAATGGATGGCAGACTGTATAGATGAAAGGATGTGTGAATGGACAGCAGAGTGATTTAATGGGTGGATGGACAGACAGATGCAAACTGGATGGATGGATGGATGGAATGGAGAAGACTGGATGATGGATAAAAGAATGGATTGATGGCAGATTATAAAGGTGATATAGTGGATAACAGCAGGTGGATAAAAGGGTGAAATATTGAATAGAAAGATGTATGGATGGGAGAGACAAAGAAGCTATTCTGAGGAGAATTCGGCTCATTTGCTTCTGTTGCTTGGTGGCATCATCGCTATAGTTTAAAGTGGGGGCGATTTTTATTTTCTGCCTGCTCCCTTGATGTGGGTTTTCAGTTCTCCACTGATTCTGACCCTGTGAATCAAGATCAAGACAAATATATTACTAAATTACTTTTTTTGCACACACATGTTCCACTTAAGTATACCACAAAATATCCAAGTCTGTTTTCCCATTCAGCTCAGCAAAGCAGAGTGTGACTTCTCTTCTGTACACATCGACAACGTGTATTTATGGAAGAGGCTAAAGAATGCACGCCTAGAAAAAGAGACTCAGCATAATATACAAGAGCAGGAGTTTGCAGTAGTGGAAGTAGCTGCATACCAAAAGATGCTGGCGTAGAGGCAGCAGAGGAGACATACGGGGGCGAATGAATTGTGTCTCAATGGAAGCAGAAACATGAGGCTGCTACCTTAACTGAGAGGAGGGAGTCGGGTAGGACTCTTTTCATGGAGATGTGGTCAAAATGTAAGGTGTTGCATGAAGAGTTGCGCCTTTAGCTCCTTTCAGAAGTGGTGAAGAATTTTTGTCTGCCAATGCAGGACCAGAATGGAGTTTCAGATCCAAAGTGCACCGCATACCGCCATCTTCTTTCATATCACGGTTTGTAATCTCATTTCAAACACCCACCTACAATTACTTATCTAGAGACAACAACACTATAAGCATATTGTCCAGCTCATGGACCGTCTCAGCAAAAACCGAGAAGAGGTGACTGAGAATGTGATCCTGAATACAGGGTATCATCCTACAGAGGGATTGGAGTCACTGGTGGGTAGCATGAAGTAGCTCGTTAGGCACACTCAAATAGGTGCATGCTCGATGACTCAAATCTACCATCTATATGAGCATTCACAAAATGCAATTGTGAACCTTGAAGAAAGACCCTTCAGTCTAACGTGTGGAAGCTAGTACTTCTTACTAATGCCTACTACCCCTCCTGGGGTACAGGCCATCAACCAGAACTCCCCAGCCATCTCTGTCTTGGACGTTTCTTTCAATCTGACTCATGGTGTAGCCCATCTCCTTTGCGGTCAAGATTTGAGTCCTCGGCCTGGAGATGCTACAGCTGCATATTGACACTAACATGGAAATGAGAAAGAGTAAACATGCAGATATAATACAATTTTATAAACAAAACGGGAGGGCTCACTTAAATGAGGATATTTGCCACATATATCAATAGTCTCAAGACTAGGTAGTGATGTTTTCAGCTTGAACAATCACAAGCTATTCTTTACTCAGCCTCAAGAGACCTGGACAGATAATTTTAATATTTTTGTCCTGGAGGAAAATGTCTGTGGCAGCCCGGTCCTAGTCTGATTTACCTACTGTGAGAACTTTTCCCATGCTTATTTTCTGTATTTTTAATGTATATTTGATGTCTGAGGATTGGCTTGTATCTCTACTCACTCTTTCTCTATGCATCTCTTTCTCTCATCCCCTCTTTTTCTGGCTTTCTTTCGCTCCATTTCCAAATGGAACTGTCTTGATCTCTCTCTCACACACACACTTTCTCCTGTGTCCTTCTCTCTCTCGCTTACCGTCACATAGAATGCCTCTTATTTATATAGGCATTGCTTAGCAAAGCAATGAGCCCAAAAAAAAATAGGAGTTTTAATTACTATGTATAACTCCAGTTCAAAGCAGGGTAATTGACAGATTGCTTTGCTACGCAGTGAACGCCAGGCAGTCTGACAATGAACATTTAATGTGGCGAGGAGACATGTGCTGAGTCTTCTGTTTTGGTAGCACTTAAATCCAAAGAGACACATTTAATTTAGTTATTTCGGAATTAATGCTAAATCCTGGAGTAGTGGATTATTAAATAATGTCATTTGCTATGTATGTGGACATTTCCATGGTTCATTTCTAAAACTGCCAACAAACCAAATCTAACTTTAGAATGGCAGACTGCCCCGGAAAATATGAATGACCTTCCTTGGCAACCAATGTCCATGCAAAACCGATGAGGCTGTCGTTCCAGGAGCCTGGATATTTTAATGTATGAAATGTTTTACGTGGCAAATATTGTTGTGGGTGGTTGGACGTACTCCACTCCTAGGCTAACTAAATATTGATCTAAGGAAGATGCTCTACAGATCACATGAAAAGTGGAATATTAAAATCGAAAATACTCAAGAAAAGCACTTTGCAAATAAGGGAATGCAGAAATTGAATGCGTGGCGTATAGGCCGGCACGTTGAAGATTTTAATGCAAACCATTGCCTTACTCAGATGTGATGTTTGGCACTGTGATAGCTGCTGTATGCAAAACTGTGTATCCTCTTTTGAATACTGACCTGAAATGTGTTTTTAGCAACAAGCGCAGGGAGTCTGCACTTTTTCCTGTATGACTCTTTCGTGATCGTTTTTTCTTAGGTGCAAATGCAAAACATTGATAGAAATCCAACTTTCTCACATGTTGGCAATTAACGACATCTGACGAAGATCTTAATTGAAATTATGATTGCATTTTCCCTAGCACTTAAGACTATGTTTTATCTCTGAATGTCACCTGGCAAATTAGTGTGCTTCAACTGGCAGTGTGACAAAAGCACAAACACCACGTGTGCCATTATTCCCCATTTAGCTGCATTAATGTTGTTAATATTGATGTCAGTCTACACAACAATTCATGTATATTAAAACACGAGCTCAAGTCACTGCTGTCAAAAACTTCCGAGATGACTTCTCCATCAACCCTGAGTAAGAAATACGTGGTCAGGCAGGCCTGGTGTCCTAGGCCTGAGGCTACTGATTGGCAGATCACCGGTGGGATGGCACATAACCAGCTGGACAAAAACATGAACAGGAAAAACCCAGATTAGTCCCACAGATAGGCGGCAACACCACAATGGTCCTAGGAGATTGGCCCCAATAAAATACATATGGCCGGAGGTGTACACGCGTTCCCAAAGCACTATAAAGTAAGATGCCACATGAAGTTAGGAACACTCGGCCAATCAGAGCACAGCACACACATCTATCACACGCTACCCATACCAGACACCTGGACATCTCACCCACAGGCCCTCATTGTGTTCATGCAAAGTCAAGACTCCCCTGCATTCAGCTAAGGAGGAGGTGCGTGGCCCCCATTGCTCTAGCAGCAG
The DNA here is from genome assembly GCF_964261635.1 of Lissotriton helveticus. NCBI lineage: Eukaryota > Metazoa > Chordata > Amphibia > Caudata > Salamandridae > Lissotriton > Lissotriton helveticus. Next base: position 922,428,865 of record NC_136067.1, on the reverse strand, counting down.
TGAAAAAAAGAAAATGATAATAGCAATCCGTTATTATTATTTTCTTTTTCTTTCGGGAGTCAGGGCGGGGCTGGCTCCCTGAGCCAGAGCAGGGGAGGAATGGTTTGCACTCCTCTAGGGCTGGCCAAACCGTCATATACAATGTCACATTTTATCCTGATTCTTAGTAAAAGTGAATATTCTTTTACTAAGTATTCGGATAAAATGTAACATTGTATAATCAAGTCCCTTTTTTATTGATTTTTTAAACTATTGTTTTTTTTTAATACTGTGCTGTTGAATGATGAGATAGAAGTGTATTACATTGAAAATGGATGTTTTTGAGGAACATATACCCCAGAAAATTTGATATATAAAGAAACTATTTTGTTCCTCTTCTAACATACGATGATTATGTACTATATATATTGTATTACAAAAATTCTTAATTGAACAAATGTGTAATAAATCTGACTTTTTTACATAAATACTGGTATCAGTATTTAGTGGTAATTTTTAAATAACGTTGAGTTATATAGATTTTTACTTTTATTTAGTAGTCAGTTTGAATGTTGGATAAAAGTTGTCCCTTTTTTTACATAACAGGGTACCTCTCCCAATTTTGTGGCTTGTACTAGACTCTCCATTGAGCAACATTCTCCTCCTTTCCCTCAAACTTCTACAAAACACCCTCTCAGGTCATGTCCCTCCAAAACACCAACTGTAACGTTTCCTTAAATTGGAAGTCTCTGGAATAGTCGAAGGGAGACAGGGTACTGAAAAGGGGAAGGTCTGAAACATCCATCACAGCTCCATGCAATGTACTCTGAAATAGGCTCACCCCCATATCCGGCGTAGCGACCAAGCTGACAGCACACAAGGCCTTACACACACTGTGTAGGGGAGCAAGCAAGTCCAATCTTGGACACCTCCACAGCAAAAATACATGTGGGCCACTGGACAGCTCTCCGACTCCCTCCGGTAAACAACAATGGAAATAACCAAATCACATGAGAACCTAGGAAAGCACCCAAAAGACTTGCAAAAAAGTAGCCCAAACCAGGCCCAAAGGAAGTTTTTGGGAAAAAGTGCGTGGCCAGAACACCTGACACTGCTAAGGCAAATCACACTGCATGACACATGGCAGGGCTAGAGGGGCAGACATGAGATCCCAGAGCACGATGCGAGCATTAACAAAAACCCAATTGTGATCCACCCTCTCTTCTGCATGGCCCTGCACACGCATAGGTCAAAAGACACCTCCTGCATCAATAAATAGATGAGGTCACCCGCTTCCTGAGACGTCCATTCCTGTTGTGATGAGGGGGAGAGACGATGGGCCCGATTAACAGAACTAACTTAAGACAAAGATCTAAACCTACTACCATTTTGGTATTCACATAAGCACTTACTGATGGTGGTATTCACAAAAGGCATTTACTCATTGATGAGTAAGTGCCTTCTGTGAATACCAAAATGAGTACCTTACTCATTTTGAGTAAGTTACTCATTTTGAGTAAGTTATTCATTTTGGTATTCACAGAAGGCCCTTACTCGTTGATGACTAAGTGTCTTCTGTGAACACCAAAATGAGTAACTTACTCATTTTGGTATTCACAGAAGGCACTTACTCATTGATGTGTAAGTGCCTTCTGTGAATACCAAAATGAGTAGGTGCCTTCTGTGAATACCAAAATGGTAGTAAGTTTAGGATTTTGTCAGTTCTGTGAATCGGGCCCCAAGACTCATAAATAAAAGACCCAGGCGACCCATGAATAAAACTATTCACCACCTAATTTCTAAATATTTTCCACAACTAGGGCCACCTTCCGGTACCCCACTAAAATTGCGCAAATAAAAAAGTAAAAAGAGAGCACAACCCCAAAAAAGAATGGTACAGGAAACACCAAGTTGATTTAGGATGAAACATAAAGATGTATGTCTTTCTAAACTAACCTACAAACAACAGCTCTTATCCAACAGTTCTTTTGTCGAGCCACAAGTGTACAACCTATGCAGAGACTACTTTCAGAAAACCAAACAGGCCCAAGCATGCAAGCTTTAGACCACGGACTGTGTTTTGTTTACGGACATTTTCAAACAAACTCTTTAGCACTTTCACCAAAGCAAAAGAAATACACAATCGCCAAAGGACTCCAGAAATCATCCTGAGACCTGCAATATTTCAAAATGTATGTATTATTGTACCTTTGTATACCCTCTACTTAGTATGGACATGGCTACATCCATCTCTATGCGTGTAACAAGAGGGAGAGAGAGGACTAGATAGCTAGTCCGAGTCCCCGAGGGTTTATATGTGATTAATCAAAGAGGACTAGCTTAAGTTGACCAAAGTGTTGCAGTACTCTAATTAGTTCTGTCACGGGCACCTTGTTGGTGTATTCATGAAGCCCTCACCCACCAACCTAGTTGGTGGCATGCTTCATCATCGGGCCCACCCAGTGACACCTAGTATGTCCCGGGTGTGCTACGACGCCTGATTACAGCGGAGCTGGTATATTGCTGAGAGTGCAGTGAGTGAGGTTGAGTGAGTTGTGATTTAAAACGGCTTGGTGGTGGTCCCAGTACCCGAGGGTAAATTAAATTTTAATAACTGGGCCGTCACCAGCGGTTAAAAGTAAGGCTACAGGACGCGTAAGGGTGGCGAGTTACTGCCCCCTGCGTCCTTCAGATGGTCGACATGTTTCAGCCAGTGCCTTAGAGTATTCTGGCTTTCCTCAGGACCGTTTTTTAAAAGGTGTGGTGAAATAAAACAGACTTAGTGTTGTGGTACAGACTATGTGATACACTCACTAAGGCGTTGTACCTGTGGTCCCGGTCTACCGGAGGACGACGGCGGGACAACAGGTACAAGGCAGACACTGACCAGAAAGACTGGTCATCCCCTTACCGCTTCCCTCCAGGAAGCCTTGGCTAATAACCCAAAGCGTATGCATGAGAAGGGAATCCCCCTCTCACATATAGAAAAACGCCTTAGTGAGTGTATCACATAGTCTGTACCACAACACTAAGTCTGTTTTATTTCACCACACCTTTTAAAAAACGGTCCTGAGGAAAGCCAGAATACTCCAAGGCACTGGCTGAAACATGTTGACCATCTGAAGGACGCAGGGGGCAGTAACTCGCCACCCTTACGCGTCCTGTAGCCTTACTTTTAACCGCTGGTGACGGCCCAGTTATTAAAATTTAATTTACCCTCGGGTACTGGGACCACCACCAAGCCGTTTTAAATCACAACTCACTCAACCTCACTCACTGCACTCTCAGCAATATACCAGCTCTGCTGTAATCAGGCGTCGTAGCACACCCGAGACATACTAGGTGTCACTGGGTGGGCCCGATGATGAAGCATGCCACCAACTAGGTTGGTGGGTGAGGGCTTCATGAATACACCAACAAGGTGCCCGTGACAGAACTAATTAGAGTACTGCAACACTTTGGTCAACTTAAGCTAGTCCTCTTTGATTAATCACATACATCCATCTCTAGCCAGAAATCTGTTCAGTAAAATGGAGCCTATACCAACATTTCTACATTGCTTGTGCAGGGGCCTCTCCCAGACCACTTACAATTACACTGAACCTAACACTGGTATTCCACATGTACTGCACACCACACTCTTACACAACGTCTGGTATCAGCACATGACCACCTTGGGGCACTCAGACAACATCAAGTTCATGCTATGTATGTTCACTGATACCACACACAGTCATTGCAGACAGGATTTATTTATCTCAAGAGGTAGTTCCGCAAAGAGCAAAATGACTCCTCCACCTGTGCCTATATAGGATTACGGCCAAGATACAACCCAACCGAGTAGAACCCCATAGAGTATTAGTAAACATAACTCGATACAAGACCAATCCTCCAGCACCATACCTTTACACCGAGCATAGCGAGATTCAAAGAGAGCTGGAATGGATGCGCAGGCAGGGCATCATAGGGGAGGATACTGTTTGTGTAGGACGCTGTCTCTCTATATAGTACACTAAAATGAAGTTCACTGTACAGAAAGACCAGTGAGACCCAGAGTGGCATGCAGAGGCAAAAGTAGATAACACTAACGCTCTATTTGTGGTAGCGTGGGCGACCAGTTACGGTTTACAGTTATGATTAACAGCGGGTAGTGCTAAGCATGTGTTGTACTCAATAAATCAGACACACACTCAACAATAAATCTGACACCAATTTGCAAAAATAAAATCTATTTGTATATAATTTTTGAGGCCAAGAACTTCGAACTAAAATAAGTTCTTTTTATGATAGCAATTATTTTTAATCTTGCAAAATAAATCACTTTTGCGTGCAATTACTCACCATTGAAGTCAATGGGGAAAAAGAGACAAATGCATGTAAAATCATACAGTTGACTTTCAAGGTTCACCTCTTGGATTTTGGTAGTTTGCATGGCCAGGTCCAATGTTCCAGCAGGAGATTCTCAGGAACGTCCTGGATTTGGGCAGGAGCAGGGTGATGAGGTCGTTGGTAGCTGGTGCACGGGCGGCGATTGAAGCATATGCATGCTTGATATATCGTGGAGCACCTAAAAAAAGTATTTTGAATATCCTTTGGGCCAGTCTCTAAGGTTGCATGGGAGCCCATGAGGGGGGCTTGATTTATCTGTACGGTCCTTCATCATGCCTCAGGCCGGACTCCGCATTTTCATTCAAAACTATTGATGCAGTTTCCTCACTTTGGTCACAACTTAAAACTTTCTTGACTTTGAACGTTTTGGTTCAGAACATGCATTTATTTAATATTTGATGCTCCGATATTTGTGTTGTTTGTCCTGGCGATGACCATAGCAAATTAGCCTGGTCGATATGCCCTCAATGCTTATCTTTGGCACACATTGAAGATGAAGCATTCATTGCTACTTTCGTTCTTTTGATAAGTCAGACCAGTTTCTATGTAATTCACCTGCCTCTGCCATTGTTTCATTGTTTACACTATTAATTGTGTCTTTTATAATAGCCATTGGATAACTGTATGAGCACCTTTTGTCCATTGTCCTATTGACATTTTATATCATTTCTTAGTAAAAGATGTTTTTTGCAATATATATTGGTTGATTGATTATGGGTATATTTTCATAACCTTTTTTCTTATGATTTTTGTCTTATTCATATTTTTTTCAATACTGTTTTCATTTGTATTCATAACAAATATTGTTTCTTTTTATGTAATTTTGAGCTTGAACCACTGTTATTATTATAATCTTTTTTTGCACCAGGTTTGGGTAATAGGGCTGCCCTGTTTGATGTAACCCCTATGAAGAAGGGGGCCCCCTGCAAGGCACAAGACAGGGGTACACGCGGGTAGACGGCATCCACCCACTATTTTGACAGGGTAAACACCATCCACCTTGCCAAGAATTTGGGCCACACTAAATAATGTGCTGAACTCGTCCCGGTGTAATTTCCAAACATCGGGACACTTTCAGCAGCGTCTGCACGTTGTCTGCATTCCATCTGCAACAAGCAACAATGTACAGGAGGTGACAGGGCTTTCTTGTTTCAGACTCCTGCTAGACCCATAACAAAGGCCGAATTTGAGGGGTCATCAGGCCTTCTTTTGTTCGAGTCTCTTGGCTGGGAGCAGTCAGGAGCCTCCATGTGATTCAAACGAAGCGGTGGGGAAACGAAGGCTCACACCTTGTTGGCACTTAACACAAACTTAAGAAAGGCAGCTTTTCACTTTGTTCAGTCCCTGTTTAGGAGGTATTCATGCACTGTAAAAATGTCAGATGTGTTGGTCTTTCCCAGTATTTACACAAAGAAAACTGCATTTATCTAGAGCTTACTTCCCCTGAGGAGGCGTTGAAATAATTTAAGTACCGCAATTTTTTCTTGTATAGCCCTAGTCATCCTAATGAAGGGTGTCAGAGCACTTTACATCAACATGTGCATATTACATATACAATAAATCATATACGTTTCTAAATGAATGTACAAGATGTGTTACATAAAATGGGGGGATTGCAAGGTGTAGAACTCACATATCAGCTTCCATAGCTCACTGTGCTATTATCCTCATAAAGCGATTAAACGTACGCATGAAAGACCTGCCAAACATATAGGTGAGGGCTTTAGATCTGCTGTCACTTCTTGTGATGCCACTTCCTGTAAAGTCGTGGCTTGTGATGCCACTTTCTGTAAAGTCGTGGCTTGTGATGCCACTGTCTATAATGTCACTTCCTGTGGTGCCATATGTGATGTCATGCGCCATGATGTCACGCGCTGTGATGTCACACGCGCTGTGATGTCACTTGTATACTGCCTAATTAGGTTAGTCCCCCAACTTCTATTTTTAGGACTTGTGCCCTGGCCACCTGAAAACACACTACGCAATGGAACTTAAAGATAAGTCCAAGCGGTCCCGCTCGAGGGAGCAGGTTGAAAGAGCTTCAGAACCACAGGAGCACAGCTGGTTCGTCAGTACTCAGGCCGGGCGGGCTGGGTGCAGAGTGGATAGGTCAGCTGGACAGCACGCATCAAGTCCTCGCGGTCAGGTGCAGGCAGCTTGGAGAGTTGATTACGGAACAGTTGGGCCATTTACAAAGTGGGTCTCAGGGGTCTCAACATTCCTCTATGGATGCTTGCTTTCTGGGCAGTTGGAGTAAATAGGACTATTTGTCCCGTTGGATGCTGAAGTGGGTCCAGTACCACGGGCATTAGTGGGGCACGGCTCCTGTAGATTCTGGTGTCTCCAAACTTGGTGAAGAGACAGATTTGATCCTCCGAAGTTGGTGTACCACTGTTGGTTCAGATACTACGACAGAGGCGCCAGGGAGCAGCAAGTCGATTCACCGGACTTCACACGTCTGGTGCCTACGGTCTGCAAGGGAGTGATACCTTCACTCCAAGGGAGATTTTTGGTGATTTGTAAAAGGCTGGAGGAGTTCTGGGGTTCTTGGAGCCCTCACAGTTGTGGGATGAAACATCACACCACGACTGTTGAGTCCTTAATGCAGCAGACAGGGGGTGACACCAATTTGCTACAGCAGGGCTACAGTCCTTGAATCAGCAGCTCTTCTTTGTCCTTTGCTTCTATGTGTCCATTGAATCTAAGTTGCAAGGTCCAGGGATGCCACCTAAATACAAAATGTAGGGCGTTACAGGGAGAGGCAGGTAGGAGCCAACGAGCTATCTACCTTTAGGATTCCTATACCCTCTAAGTGACCACTTCCCAAGGGAAGGGGCACTACCCTAGCCCTGATAGGTTATGTTCCTACCATCTCTGGTTGGAGGCTTTGAAAAACTGGAGTCCACATTGCCTGCCACACCATAGGGGTGGTGCTGACTGAATGTGGGCACATCGCCTCATCTAACTATTTTTCAAGCCTTTCCTCCTGCCAAATGTGGTTCAGGAAAGGGGAGTTGGAAGACTCCACTAGCTGAAGTAGCCTGATTTGCATTTCAAAGGTTGCATTGCCTTTGAATTGTCCTGCCTCAGAAGGCCATCATGTCCGGGGGGAGGTGCGAGGCACCTCCTCCCAGAGCAGGCTTCGTTCCTGGCCTCTGAGAGCACCTTTCCTCTCCCCATGAGGTCAGAAACCTGTCTGGTAGTGGCCGGATGACTAAAACTAGTCAGAGTCCACATCAGTGCTAGGTAGGTTTTCAAGGGACCCTCTAAAGCTGTGGTACTCATAGTACGGCCTGCAGGCCTCCAGTGGCCCAACAAGCCTTCGATGGCAGCGCACAGACATTTCAGGTAATGTACCCATGGCCCCCCAGAGAGAAGAGAGAGACTGACAGAGAGAGAGAGACACTGACTGACTGGGAGAGAGACTGACTGTCCGAAAGAGAGAGACTGAGAGAGAGAGTCTGACTGACTGACTTAGAGAGAGAGATACTGACTGGCTGACTGAAAGAGAGACTGTCTGAGACTGACTAAGAGAGAGAGAGACTGACTGACTGACTGGAAGAGAGAGAAACAGACAGAGAGAGAGACTGACAGAGAGAGAGACTGACAGAGAGAGAGAGATAGACTGACTGACAGAGAGAGAGAGACTGACTTAGAGAGAGATACTGCTGACAGAGAAAGAGACTGACTGACTGGGAGAGAGACTGACTGTGAGACTGACTGACTGAGACTGACTGAGAGAGAAAGAGACTGACTGACTATGAAAGAGACTGACTGACTGACTGAGAGACTGACTGACTAAGAGACTGACTGACTGAGAGATTGACTGACTGAGACTGACTGACTGTATGAGACTGACTGAGAGAGAGACTAACAGAGAGAGAGAGACTGACAGAGAGAGAGAGAGAGAGAGAGAGAGAGAGAGAGAGAGAGAGAGAGAGAGAGAGATGGAATTGGGGTCAAAGTGTGTATGAAGCTATGCAATGCTTCTTAAAATTACTATTGTCTACTAATAAAAATGTATTATCAAAATGTGCTCTTTGTAGTTACATCTGCTTTTGACATACAGCAGTGTCACATTGTCTGTTTTGATAAGTGTTTGATGTTTTTTTAGTTAAGCGCTGCCCCCCCTGAACCCACCCCTACCGGTGTGGCCCTCAGCCACAAACCACACTGTAATTTTGTCTCCTGACATTAAGATTGTGAATACCCATGCTCTAAAGGGTCTCCTGTGTGCATTTATTAATAAATCCAACACTTCAAAAGGTTTGGTACCAAACATCTTAGGGTACAGTGAAGCCACCATGGAGCTAAGAAACTTGTAACGACAAGTATCCAGCCCATGTACTCTCTATTTTTTCCCTGTGTACTTACAGTAGCTAAGAATGGACTTGATATTGTAGATTTATATCTGCTCATGAATATATGTCAACACATGGGATGTAGTACACCCTACCTGAGGACTGTAAGGCCTGCAGTAGGGGTGACTTACCTATACCTCATGTGGTGCATGGGGGCATGGACCACTGGGTTGTGTACCATGTCAACTCTTCGTTTTTTTCCTCGACCAAGAGTCACAGCCTGCAATGGCGGTATGCATGGCCTTGGTGAGGGGTCTCGTCTCTGGGGTTGCACAAGTTGTACTGCAGCTCCAGTGGACCCTCTTCAGAACCACTGCCTGAGGTACCAGGGATACCATTTACTAGGGACTTAAAGGGGTTGATGAGGTTGTGCCAATTGTTGTACAGTTTTAAGGACAGAACCCTGGTACTGGGAACTTAGTTAACAAGGACCCAATACACCTCAGTCAACGTTGCAGTAAAAACCAGGTTAAATGGATTGTGTGTGGGTACTGTAACAATAACCCAGTTTCTCACACAAGCCCCCCAGCCCTAAGACCAAGAGACTCAGCCAAACCTGGAGAGTCTTCCTACTCCGTCAGGTGAGGAAGAATATAGAAACTGGTAGGATAGTTGCAGGACCTACTCTGCCTCACATCCTCATGTTGAGGTCAGTCCCTCTGGGCAGCTGGCATGCCTCAATAGTTTTAGGACCCAATTCAAAATGCCCTTTATCTATCACTTTAGTGTCCCCAACCAATCTTTTTAGTTTGGGATCAGAGGTGGCCCCTCTGCTAATCCTAACTTAGCCAGGGCAACACCCAGCTTACCCAAAGACATCGCCTGCAGCTTCAGCAACCCCACCATGACCAACAGGCACACAGGGCCTAACATACTATTGGACTTAGGGTCAGACCACCATGCTAAGGACAGTACAGCCATACAGGCTAACATCCAACAGAGGCTACTGACAGCTGTCAATGCCCAGAACCACATCTTTAGCTCTTCACTGACAGGTGAAGGAATTAATTTACAGGAATCTTGGGGTTCTGGTTGCCTGTCTGCTGCTTTGGAGTGAGGGTCTACTACCTCCTGTGGTAAACACCCTTCTTCCACCCAGGTTGTGTCAGCTGAGGAGCCACCACCTCAAGCTGAACAGCTGCCTGACTAGTCAGGACTTCTTGTGGGGCACGTGGGCCTGCACCTGTGCTAATTTTGGAGTTCTCCCCTACTGGTGTAAAATCCCCCTTGCTTACTGGAACTATGGCCAACAGTTGCCTACCTTTCCTACACTTTCTCTTCTTCTTTTTTTTCTTGTAGGGCTTACTAGCACTAGTTGCAATTTCAGCCCCCATCAATCCTTGGATGAGGTCTGGACAGGGCAAGTACCTCTGTTTGATTCAGGCCAACCTCTGGGTGGTCATTGCCAAAGAGACAGTCAAGGGTGAGGTCTTTATTGACTACCATACCAACCTTCTCAAACTAAGGGACCCAGCTATTTATAGGGTCTCTACAGCCACAGGCCTATCAGTGACCTCCCCGTGGATGACCCTTACTCTTCTCACCTGGGATATACTGATTGGAGAGAACCAGCCTGTCATGCACAACAGTGTGACTGGCACAGGTATCTCTCAGGGCAGTGGCTGGGATCCCATTCACCAGTAGGTAGTGGAAGTGTTTACTCCCCTCATGAATGTTCAGCTCACATTTTGGGCTCACTTACCAGTTAAAGGCTAGGGCGCCCTCCTCATCTGAGGAGTTACCCTCAAACGCGACACTAGCAACCCCTAAAGGTGTGCTAGTGGGTTTGTTTTAGGACAAAAAGGGTCCCTGGCTAGGTGTCCAGTCTTACTGCAGTTAAGGTACCAAGTTTTCCTGAGGGCCCAGTACTTAACCTGGTACACACCTTTATTTTGTGAGGTGTTCCGGGGCCCACCTTCCATGACAGGTTTTTGAAGGCCTACAGAGGACTACTTACTTTTATCTGTTTCACAGTGATCCACCTTCATTTCCTCTGGGGGTTTCTTTTGGCCTCTTTCTTTTGGTCCCCACCATCATGTCTACTTTTGAACACTCTGGTTCTTACACAATGATCATCCTTCTTCCCTAACTCTTGGGGAGAGACTGGCCCCAGGACTACTAGGTATTGATGCAACGTTTCCTGCAGACAATTACTTAACAGGTGTTCTTTCATGATCAAATTGTAAAGCCCATTATAATCATAGACATTTTTACCTTGTAACTAACCACCTAGTGTTTTCAATGGGAAGTCTCCAAATTACACTGAGCTAGATAGTTACCCATGGTTAGAGGTTGTACCAACATCTGCTACAGAAGAAAACAACTCTATTGCATCAGGCTCGAGAAAAAAGAACATCATTTTTGTTTGACTCAGTACAAGGACGTTCTGGAAGAATTCAGACTGTTTACTGACACACAAGTAAATGCAGGAGGGTCTGTACCCTTTTTCACTGTGCAGATGAAAGTAACCCCCTGCTGGTTACAAATAACCAGGTGGGAGCTGCTGTAAATGATGAACACTACTCAGCTTGGTCTTAATGCAATCAAGGAAGAACTAAAAGCCATCTGCCTCAGGGTGCTGCCACACCGATATGTTTTGAACTTGATGACTTCAATGGAGGGAGGGATGTGTGTCAAGATTGGTGCATTCTGCTGTACTTTCATCCCAGGCAATGAAATGGCTAATGGGACACCCACTCTTGCCATCCAAACACTGCATCGATTGCAAACGGGCATGTGTAAGGAGGAAGGTACACCAAAGCAGGAATGGTATGACTGCTGGTTTGCCTGGCTTCTGCAGTAGTTTGTGGGACTGTGTATATCCTTGCTTCCAGTTGTCATTCTTGTACTGTTTTTCTGTGGTTTCCTACAATTGGGGTTTTCCTGCTGTAAAAACGCAGTCCTCAAAGTGAGTAGAATGCAAATAAATAGAGAAGTAGTAGTAAACAAAACTAAAACACAGCTAGTCCCCAACAAGGTGACTTTCATCCCAGGCAATGACATGGCTAATGGGACACCCACTCTTGCCATCCAAACACTGCATCGATGGCAAACGGGCATGTGTAAGGAGGAAGGTACACCAAAGCAGGAATGGTATGACTGCTGGTTTGCCTGGCTTCTGCAGTAGTTTGTGGGACTGTATATATCCTTGCTTCCAGTTGTCATTCTTGTACTGTTTTTCCTTGGTTTGCGACAATTGGGGTTTTCCTGCTGTAAAAACGCAGTCCTCGAAGTGAGTAGAATGCAAATAAATAGAGAAGTAGTAGTAAACAAAACTAAAACACAGCTAGTCCCCAACAAGGTGACTGTCTAGAAGTGTGGTGTAAATGATGTAGTTAAAAATTCAACTAGTGTAGACAATGTTAATATTGATGTCAGTCTATGCAAAAGTGCATGTATATTAAAAATTGAGATCAAGTCCCTTTTTTTGACATCTCCAGAGATGACCTCTCCATCAACACTGAGTAAGAAATATGTGCTCAGGCGGGCCTTGCGACCTAGGCCTGAGGCTACTGATTGACAGATCACTGGTGGGGTGGCATGAAACCAGCTTAACAAACACGCAAACTGGAAAAACACAGATTTGTCCCACAGATAGGCAGCAACACCACAATGCTCCCAGAAGATTGGCCCCAATAAAGCACACATGGTTGGAGGGGTGCACATGTTCCCAAAGCACCATAAAGTTAGATGCCACATGAAGTTAGGACACACAGCCAATCAGAGTATAGCACGCAGAGTACACACAGAGATCACACGCTCCCCATACCAGACATCTAGATACTTCACCCATTGGCCCTCATTGTGCTCATGCAAAGTCGAGACCCCCCTGCATTTACTATCAGGTGGCCTGATTTACACCCCATGACTAGGCCTGCATTCCTTTCTCTAAAATAAGATCTAAATAGTTTTATGATGATGCAAAGACTAACATAATGGCACTCTGTTCCTGTTTTGCCAAACGCTTCTTGTCTTTTGTTTTTTCAAGGTAAATTCATATTCCAGCAACAATGTGTACGTGGCAAGGGAGCAAATAACAGATTAAGACAAATGGTACTCATGCTGATGCTCGTTTGTACTTGCAATTTACCTATGGGCATCACAATACACACAGACATAGTAAGTTAATGTTTCCATCATATTGTAAGAGAGAATCATGTTCTGTCCTTCCTGTGATAAATGTGTGAGACACCTAGGGGCCCATTGCGAGTTGGCTAGTAGAAAGGGGCCCGATGTACGAAGATTTTTTGTGTTTGAAAAAGGTCCAATTTGCAGCATTCACAGGCAATTTTTGTTTGCAACCACATACCAAATTAGTATTTGGAAGAGGTTTATCTCGGGCATCCCATCCAAATATCGATTCAGTATGGGATGTATTCATGTGTTGTAAAAGTATTTTGGTCATAAAATAGAAATGCTTTACTGATTATTCAATTGTAGTGGTAAGTAATTCACAAATTGATAGGCGTCTCAATGGGACTCCTTCCCCTTTTAGAATGTTGAAAAAAATACTTTTTGAGAGTAGACATTGGTCCCAGGGACCAAATCCAATCTTGTAAGGCATCAGAAGGAAGATTCTGAGGAAGAGTCATCCTCTGAAGATTAGATTGTTCACCTGATCTATTCTCTAGGTCATGGGTACTCACAAACTTTCTCTCGGGGGCAAAATTTACAGTGTGGTTTGTGGCCGAGGGCCGCACCGGTGGGGGCGGGGTCAGAGGGGGCGGGGCTAAAACAAAAAGAAAACTTGTGACCATGAGGTTGCACACAGGTCCCTGCAGCAGATGCCTTCATCCACTGAGCCACCAGACCCAGCATACATACATCTCTCTCTCCCTCCTGCCCTCCCTCTCCATCTCTCTCTCTCCCTCCTGTCCTCCCTCTCCCTCCTGACCTCCCTCTCCCTCTCCCTCCTGCCCTCCCTCCTGCCCTCTCTCTCCCTTCTGCCCTCTCTCTCCCTCCTGCCCTCTCTCTCCCTCCTGCCCCCCTCTCCCTCCTGCCCTCCCTGTCCCTCCTGCCCTCTCTCTCCCTCCTGCCCTCTCCCTCCTGCCCTCTCCCTCCTGCCCTCTCTCTCCCTCCTGCCCTCCCTCTCCCTCCTGCCCTCCCTCTCCCTCCCTCCTGCTCTCTCTCTCCCTCTCTCTCTCCCTCCTGCCCTCAATCCTGCCCTCTCTCTCCCTCCTGCCCTCCCCTCCTGCCCTATCTCTCCCTTCCTCTCCCTCCTGCCCTCCCTCTCCCTCCTGCCCTCTCTCTCCCTCTTGCCCTCTCTCTCCCTCCTGCCCTCTCTCTCCCTCCCTCTCCCCCTGCCCTCCCTCTCCCGCCCTCCCTCCCTCCTGCCCTCTCTCTCCCTCTCTCTCCTCCTGCCCTCTCTCTCCCTCCTGCCCTCTCTCTCCTTTCCTCTCCCTCCCTCCTGCCCTCTCTCTCCCTCCTGCCCTCCCTCTCTCTCTCCCTCCTGCCCTCCATCTCCCTCCTGCCCTCCCTCTCCCTCCTGCCCTCCCTCTCCCTCCTGCCCTCCCTCTCCCTCCTGCCCTCCATCTCCCTCCTGCCCTTCCTCTCCCTCCTGCCCTCCCTCTCCCGCCCTCCCTCCCTCCTGCCCTCTCTCCCTCTCTCTCCCTCCTGCCCCCTCTCTCCTTCCCTCTCCCTCCCTCTCCCTCCTGCCCTCTCTCTCCCTCCTGCCCTCCTCTCTCTCCCTCCTGGCCTCCCTCTCTCTCCCTCCTGCCCTCCATCTCCCTCCTGCCCTCCATCTCCCTCCTGCCCTCCATCTCCCTCCTGCCCTCTCTCTCCCTCCTGCCCTCTCTCTCCCTCCTGCCCTCTCTCTCTCTCCTGCCCTCCCTCTCCCTCCTGCCCTCCCTCTCCCTCCTGCCCTCCATTTCCCTCCTGCCCTCCCTCTCCCTCCTGCCCTCCATCTCCCTCCTGCCCTCCCTCTCCCTCCTGCCCTCCCTCTCCCTCCTTCCGTCCCTCTCCCGCCCTCCCTCCCTCCTGCCCTCCCTCTCCCGCCCTCCCTCCCTCCTGCCCTCCCTCTCTCTCTCTCCCTCCTGCCCTCCATCTCCCTCCTGCCCTCCATCTCCCTCCTGCCCTCCATCTCCCTCCTGCCCTCCATCTCCCTTCTGCCCTCCCTCCTGCCCTCCCTCTCCCTCCTGCCCTCTCCCTCCTGCCCTCCCTCTCCCTCCTGCCCTCTCTCCCTCCTGCCCTCCCTCTCCCGCCCTCCCTCCCTCCTGCCCTCCCTCTCCCTCTTGCCCTCCCTCTCCCTCCTGTCCTCTCTCTCCCTCCTGCCCTCTCTCGCCCTCCCTCTCCCTCCTGCCCTCCCTCTCCCTCCTGCCCTCCATCTCCCTCCTGCCCTCCATCTCCCTCCTGCCCTCTCTCTCCCTCCTGCCCTCTCTCTCCCTCCTGCCCTCTCTCTCCCTCCTGCCCTCTCTCTCCCTCCTGCCCTCCCTCTCCCTCCTGCCCTCCATCTCCCTCCTGCCCTCCATCTCCCTCCTGCCCTCCATCTCCCTCCTGCCCTCCCTCTCCCTCCTGCCCTCCATCTCCCTCCTGCCCTCCCTCTCCCTCCTTCCCTCTCTCTCCCTCCTGCCCTCCCTCTCCCTCCTGCCCTCCCTCTCCCTCCTGCCCTCCCTCTCTCTCCTGCCCTCCCTCTCCCTCCTGCCCTCCCTCTCCCTCCTGCCCTCCCTCTCCCTCCTGCCCTCCCTCCCTCCTGCCCTCCCTCTCTCTCTCTCCCTCCTGCCCTCCCTCTCCCTCCTGCCCTCCATCTCCCTCCTGCCCTCCATCTCCCTCCTGCACTCCATCTCCCTCCTGCACTCCATCTCCCTCCTGCCCTCCCTCTCCCTCCTGCCCTCCCTCTCCCTCCTGCCCTCTCTCTCCTGCCCTCCATCTCCCTCCTGCCCTCCCTCTCCCTCCTGCCCTCTCTCTCCTGCCCTCCATCTCCCTCCTGCCCTCCCTCTCCTGCCCTCCCTCTCCCTCCTGCCCTCCCTCTCCCTCCTGCCCTCTCCCTCCTGCCCTCCATCTCCCTCCTGCCCTCCCTCTCCCTCCTGCCCTCTCTCCCTCCTGCCCTCCCTCTCCCGCCCTCCCTCCCTCCTGCCCTCCCTCTCCCTCTTGCCCTCCCTCTCCCTCCTGTCCTCTCTCTCCCTCCTGCCCTCTCTCGCCCTCCCTCTCCCTCCTGCCCTCCCTCTCCCTCCTGCCCTCCATCTCCCTCCTGCCCTCCATCTCCCTTCTGCCCTCTCTCTCCCTCCTGCCCTCTCTCTCCCTCCTGCCCTCCCTCTCCCTCCTGCCCTCCATCCCCCTCCTGCCCTCCATCTCCCTCCTGCCCTCCATCTCCCTCCTGCCCTCCCTCTCCCTCCTGCCCTCCATCTCCCTCCTGCCCTCCCTCTCCCTCCTTCCCTCTCTCTCCCTCCTGCCCTCCCTCTCCCTCCTGCCCTCCCTCTTCCTCCTGCCCTCCCTCTCTCTCCTGCCCTCCCTCTCCCTCCTGCCCTCCCTCTCCCTCCTGCCCTCCCTCTCCCGCCCTCCCTCCCTCCTGCCCTCCCTCTCTCTCTCCCTCCTGCCCTCCCTCTCCCTCCTGCCCTCCATCTCCCTCCTGCCCTCCATCTCCCTCCTGCACTCCATCTCCCTCCTGCACTCCATCTCCCTCCTGCCCTCCATCTCCCTCCTGCCCTCTCTCTCCTGCCCTCCATCTCCCTCCTGCCCTCCCTCTCCCTCCTGCCCTCTCTCTCCTGCCCTCCATCTCCCTCCTGCCCTCCCTCTCCTGCCCTCCCTCTCCTGCCCTCCCTCTCCCTCCTGCCCTCCCTCTCCCTCCTGCCCTCTCTCTCCTGCCCTCCACCTCCCTCCTGCCCTCCCTCTCCCTCCTGCCCTCTCTCTCCTGCCCTCCATCTCCCTCCTGCCCTCCCTCTCCCTCCTGCCCTCCCTCTCCCTCCTGCCCTCCCTCCCTCCTGCCCTCCCTCTCCCTCTTGCCCTCTCTCGCCCTCCCTCTCCCTCCTGCCCTCCCTCTCCCTCCTGCCCTCCATCTCCCTCCTGCCCTCTCTCTCCCTCCTGCCCTCTCTCTCCCTCCTGCCCTCTCTCTCCCTCCTGCCCTCCCTCTCCCTCCTGCCCTCCATCTCCCTCCTGCCCTCCATCTCCCTCCTGCCCTCCATCTCCCTCCTGCCCTCCCTCTCCCTCCTGCCCTCCATCTCCCTCCTGCCCTCCCTCTCCCTCCTTCCCTCTCTCTCCCTCCTGCCCTCCCTCTCCCTCCTGCCCTCTCTCTCCCTCCTGCCCTCTCTCTCTCTCCTGCCCTCCCTCTCCCTCCTGCCCTCCCTCTCCCTCCTGCCCTCCATCTCCCTCCTGCCCTCCCTCTCCCTCCTGCCCTCCATCTCCCTCCTGCCCTCCCTCTCCCTCCTGCCCTCCCTCTCCCTCCTTCCCTCCCTCTCCCGCCCTCCCTCCCTCCTGCCCTCCCTCTCCCGCCCTCCCTCCCTCCTGCCCTCCCTCTCTCTCTCTCCCTCCTGCCCTCCCTCTCCCTCCTGCCCTCCATCTCCCTCCTGCCCTCCATCTCCCTCCTGCCCTCCATCTCCCTCCTGCCCTCCATCTCCCGCCTGCCCTCCATCTCCCTCCTGCCCTCCATCTCCCTCCTGCCCTCCATCTCCCTCCTGCCCTCCATCTCCCTTCTGCCCTCCCTCTCCCTCCTGCCCTCCCTCCTGCCCTCCCTCTCCCTCCTGCCCTCTCCCTCCTGCCCTCCCTCTCCCTCCTGCCCTCTCTCCCTCCTGCCCTCCCTCTCCCGCCCTCCCTCCCTCCTGCCCTCCCTCTCCCTCTTGCCCTCCCTCTCCCTCCTGTCCTCTCTCTCCCTCCTGCCCTCTCTCGCCCTCCCTCTCCCTCCTGCCCTCCCTCTCCCTCCTGCCCTCCATCTCCCTCCTGCCCTCCATCTCCCTCCTGCCCTCTCTCTCCCTCCTGCCCTCTCTCTCCCTCCTGCCCTCTCTCTCCCTCCTGCCCTCCCTCTCCCTCCTGCCCTCCATCTCCCTCCTGCCCTCCATCTCCCTCCTGCCCTCCATCTCCCTCCTGCCCTCCCTCTCCCTCCTGCCCTCCATCTCCCTCCTGCCCTCCCTCTCCCTCCTTCCCTCTCTCTCCCTCCTGCCCTCCCTCTCCCTCCTGCCCTCCCTCTCCCTCCTGCCCTCCCTCTCTCTCCTGCCCTCCCTCTCCCTCCTGCCCTCCCTCTCCCTCCTGCCCTCCCTCTCCCTCCTGCCCTCCCTCCCTCCTGCCCTCCCTCTCTCTCTCTCCCTCCTGCCCTCCCTCTCCCTCCTGCCCTCCATCTCCCTCCTGCCCTCCATCTCCCTCCTGCACTCCATCTCCCTCCTGCACTCCATCTCCCTCCTGCCCTCCCTCTCCCTCCTGCCCTCCCTCTCCCTCCTGCCCTCTCTCTCCTGCCCTCCATCTCCCTCCTGCCCTCCCTCTCCCTCCTGCCCTCTCTCTCCTGCCCTCCATCTCCCTCCTGCCCTCCCTCTCCTGCCCTCCCTCTCCCTCCTGCCCTCCCTCTCCCTCCTGCCCTCTCCCTCCTGCCCTCCATCTCCCTCCTGCCCTCCCTCTCCTGCCCTCCCTCTCCCTCCTGCCCTCCCTCTCCCTCCTGCCCTCTCCCTCCTGCCTTCCCTCTCCCTCCTGCCCTCTCTCCCTCCTGCCCTCCCTCTCCCGCCCTCCCTCCCTCCTGCCCTCCCTCTCCCTCTTGCCCTCCCTCTCCCTCCTGTCCTCTCTCTCCCTCCTGCCCTCTCTCGCCCTCCCTCTCCCTCCTGCCCTCCCTCTCCCTCCTGCCCTCCATCTCCCTCCTGCCCTCCATCTCCCTCCTGCCCTCTCTCTCCCTCCTGCCCTCTCTCTCCCTCCTGCCCTCCCTCTCCCTCCTGCCCTCCATCCCCCTCCTGCCCTCCATCTCCCTCCTGCCCTCCATCTCCCTCCTGCCCTCCCTCTCCCTCCTGCCCTCCATCTCCCTCCTGCCCTCCCTCTCCCTCCTTCCCTCTCTCTCCCTCCTGCCCTCCCTCTCCCTCCTGCCCTCCCTCTCCCTCCTGCCCTCCCTCTCTCTCCTGCCCTCCCTCTCCCTCCTGCCCTCCCTCTCCCTCCTGCCCTCCCTCTCCCGCCCTCCCTCCCTCCTGCCCTCCCTCTCTCTCTCCCTCCTGCCCTCCCTCTCCCGCCTGCCCTCCATCTCCCTCCTGCCCTCCATCTCCCTCCTGCACTCCATCTCCCTCCTGCACTCCATCTCCCTCCTGCCCTCCATCTCCCTCCTGCCCTCTTTCTCCTGCCCTCCATCTCCCTCCTGCCCTCCCTCTCCCTCCTGCCCTCTCTCTCCTGCCCTCCATCTCCCTCCTGCCCTCCCTCTCCTGCCCTCCCTCTCCTGCCCTCCCTCTCCCTCCTGCCCTCCCTCTCCCTCCTGCCCTCTCTCTCCTGCCCTCCATCTCCCTCCTGCCCTCCCTCTCCCTCCTGCCCTCTCTCTCCTGCCCTCCATCTCCCTCCTGCCCTCCCTCTCCCTCCTGCCCTCCCTCTCCCTCCTGCCCTCCCTCTCCCTCCCTCCCTCCTGCCCTCCCTCTCCCTCTTGCCCTCTCTCGCCCTCCCTCTCCCTCCTGCCCTCCCTCTCCCTCCTGCCCTCCATCTCCCTCCTGCCCTCCATCTCCCTCCTGCCCTCCATCTCCCTCCTGCCCTCCATCTCCCTCCTGCCCTCCATCTCCCTCCTGCGGTCTCTCTGCCTCCTGCCCTCCCTCTCCCTCCTGCCCTCTCCCTCCTGCCCTCTCCCTCCTGCCCTCCCTCCTGCCCTCCCTCTCCCTCCTGCCCTCCCTCTCCCTCCTGCCCTCCCTCCCTCCTGCCCTCCCTCTCTCTCTCCCTGCTGCCCTCTCTCTCCCTCCTGCCCTCCCTCTCCCTCCTGCCCTCCCTCTCCCTCCTGCCCTCCCTCTCCCTCCTGCCCTCCCTCTCCCTCCTGCCCTCCATCTCCCTCCTGCCCTCCATCTCCCTCCTGCCCTCCATCTCCCTCCTGCCCTCTCTCTCTCTCCTGCCCTCTCTCTCTCTCCTGCCCTCTCCCTCCTGCCCTCCATCTCCCTCCTGCCCTCCCTCTCCCTCCTGTCCTCCCTCTCTCTCTCCTGCCCTCCATCCTGCCCTCCCTCTCTCTCTCCCTCCTGCCCTCCCTCTCCCTCCTGCCCTTCCTGTCCCTCCTGCCCGCCATCTCCCTCCTGCCCTCCCTCTCCCTCTCTCTCCCGCCCTCTCTCTCTCCCTCCTGCCCTCCCTCTCCCTCCTGCCCTCCCTCTCCCTCCTGCCCTCCCTCTCCCGCCCTCCCTCCCTCCTGCCCTCCCTCTCTCTCTCCCTCCTGCCCTCCATCTCCCTCCTGCCCTCCATCTCCCTCCTGCCCTCCATCTCCCTCCTGCCCTCCATCTCCCCCCCTGTCCTCCCTCCCTCTCCCTCCTGCCCTCTCTCTCCCTCCTGCCCTCTCCCTCCTGACCTCCATCTCCCTCCTGCCCTCCCTCTCCCTCCTGCCCTCTCTCTCCCTCCTGCCCTCTCTCTCCCTCCTGCCCTCCCTCTCCCTCCTGCCCTCCCTCTCCCGCCCTCCCTCCCTCCTGCCCTCTCTCTCCCTCCTGCCCTCTCTCGCCCTCCCTCTCCCTCCTGCCCTCTCTCTCCCTCCTGCCCTCCCTCTCCCTCCTGCCCTCCCTCTCCCTCCTGACCTCCATCTCCCTCCTGCCCTCCATCTCCCTCCTGCCCTCCATCTCCCTCCTGCCCTCCATCTCCCTCCTGCCCTCTCTCTCTCTCCTGCCCTCTCTCTCTCTCCTGCCCTCTCCCTCCTGCCCTCCATCTCCCTCCTGCCCTCCCTTTCCCTCCTGTCCTCCCTCTCTCTCTCCTGCCCTCCATCCTGCCCTCCCTCTCTCTCTCCCTCTTGCCCTCCCTCTCCCTCCTGCCCTCCCTCCTGCCCGCCATCTCCCTCCTGCCCTCCCTCTCCCTCTCTCTCCCGCCCTCTCTCTCTCCGTCCTGCCCTCTCTCTCCCTCCTGCCCTCCCTCTCCCTCCTGCCCTCCCTCTCCCTCCTGCCCTCCCTCCTGCCCTCTCTCGCCCTCCCTCTCCTGCCCTCTCTCGCCCTCCCTCTCCTGCCCTCTCTTGCCCTCTCTCTCCCTCCTGCCCTCCCTCCTGCCCTCTCTCTCTCCCTCCTGCCCTCCATCCTGCCCTCTCTCTCCCTCCTGCCCTCCCTCTCCCGCCCTCCCTCTCTCTCTCCCTCTCCCTCCTGCCCTCTCTCTCCCTCCTGCCCCCCCTCTCTCTCTCCTGCCCTCCATCCTGCCCTCCCTCTCACTCTCCCTCCTGCCCTCCCTCTCCCTCCTGCCCTCCCTGTCCCTCCTGCCCTCCATCTCCCTCCCTCCTGCCCTCCCTCTCTCCCTCCTGCCCTCCCTCTCCCTCCTGCCCTCCATCTCCCTCCCTCCTGCCCTCCCTCTCCATCTCTCTTTCCATCCAGCTCTCCCTCTCCCTCCCCCTCTGTCATCTCACTGTGTGTGTCTGTCTGTGTCAGCCTTCAGCCAGGGCTGATACAGCTTCCTCAGCGCACACACAGAAAGATCCCTATCTGGCAAGAAGTTTCTCATGACTAAAATGCAGTTTGCGCGCGACCTTCTGATAATTACAGGAGTGTCCACACGACTGTGAGTGAATGGACACCACATCAGGGTGATTAAGGGGGGGGTGGGGGGCCAAAGACTCAGCCGTCCATCAGTCGCACCAAAGTACTTAGCAGGTCGTTAAAAGACCATTTACATATTATTGAGGCTTTGTTGTAGTGCCCCTGCATCTCCACTCTGACAAACATCTCGCCCGGCTACACAGAGCAGAGGCGCTAAGAGGTGAAATACAACAAAGCCTCTGCTCTGTGGGGGCCGGGGGAGCGGTGATTATCAAGGTCTCCAAGCCCAGCACTGCTGCGGCGGTGTTTGCCAACACTAATAAATTATTTTTTTTTAAGCACAGGCACGATTGTCTCGAAGGTCCGCGGGCCGCCAAGGAAGGCTTGCCGGGCCGCATCCGGCCCGCGGGCCGTACTATGAGTACCCCTGCTCTAGGTGGTCCTCAAGGTCAAAGGAGACATTTCCAGCTCTGGTGCTGATTAAACATGAAATGATCTCTGATACCGTACCTCAATGATACATGTGCAACGGTATGTGTGATGTTCTGGAAAGACTACAGGAACCTTTGACCCTGCCCGAAGCTCAAAGCCAAATGCAATAAGGACTATGTATATGTATTGCGGGCGCCTTCTGTGTCAGGGCGTTGCACTGTGAAAACTCCATCGAAGCCCATTTCTTTGTCACTCACACTGGGGACAACACCCTGATAAGCTACAAGGCTGCCAAGGCACTATCCTTATTCACATCTGCATTTGGAGTACAGGAGTGTAATATGCATGGTCTGCTGAATGAATGCTGAAAGTTTTCGAACTGATGGGAGGTCTAAGGTTGAAGAACATCAGAATACTCATAGATAGATTTGTGCAGCCCATGGCTCTTCTTTGATGGGTTTCCTGGGTTTCCTTCAAAAGGAGAGATCAGGTTGAAAAAAGGACTGAAAGCTCTAGAGGAAATAGATATAGCTGAGAAAGTGGAGGGACCCACTCGGAGTGTCACCGATCATCAATGCAAGAAAACTCAAGCAGCCTGATGTAGTGTGAATCTGCCAATACATGCAAATGCCAAATAAAGCAATAAAAAAAGGAACTCCTTCTTGCCCAAACAGTGGATGACATAGTCCCAGAAGTCAATAGGACAAAATGTTTTTTTAATTGACCTGCCAGCAGAATATCACTAATTGAATCTACACAAATACTCAATTTGTGTTGGTCATTCATGTTAGGTATTCAAGATATGAGCACCTAAGCTTCTGCATTTCTAGTGCAGCCGAGATGCTTTAGCTATTTATAACTGAGGAATTACCCAGTTTCAGTGGAGTACTAAACTTCAGTGATGGCATCCTTGTATATGCAGCAACAGTGGAAGAGTGTCATATATGTATGCAAGACCTGCTATACAGAATCAGAGACGGGGGTGACATCCTCCACAAAAACAAAAGGATATTTTGTCATGTCAGATAGAATTTCTGGATATTACTTCACCTCTGATGAAGAAGAGTGTGACATTAAAATGATTTCACCTCCAGGACGTCTCTGAGGTTAGGAGTTTTCTGGGTATGCGGACGGCTCATTCAGAACAAGATGACCCTCACCAAATCTTTAAGGAATTCACTTATGGCCTGGCGACCCTCACCAAATCTTTGAGGAATCTACTTATGGCAGTGGAAGCCTGGGTGTGTTTAGAAGATCAAATCTGCTTCCAGGAAAAATAAAGAAGCTTTACTAATGGGTCTTACTCTAAGACCATCATGAGATTTTACGATGCCAACAAGCCAAAGTGCATTTGGCACCTGTGACCTGTGCCAGTCAGGCCTTTACTGACACTGAACAAAGGTATTTATACATTAAGAAAGTGGCTATCACCATACTTTGGGACTGTTTCCGTTTTCACTTCTATCTATATGCCAATTATTTGGAGTGTTCACTCAAAGCCATAGATTCAACTTTTAAACAGCTCAGCATCCTGAAGAACCGGGTTTTAAGACCCAGCGGCGCCAGGGGGACGCCCAAAGTCTTCGGGTATCACCTGTCTTAGAACACAGAGACACGGGACTCTTCTTGGTGGCGTCAAAGATCAAATTTATTGGCTGCAGCCAGTAACAGAAGTCCTAGAAGTCAACACGGTATGAGTTCTCAGGAGACTGCTCAATTTTACAAAGCAAGTCATCCCTTTTTGTGCCAAAAATCACATTCCAGACAAATACCTTACATTTACAAACTGTCCAATCACATGTATCCACACCAAAAGTATCGCATGACGGTAAAACCCACTTTTCAGTTACCCGGCCCATGATCAATCATTGGTCAAACCCAACATTCTTCTTAAGACAGGTCGAATGAACCCATAATAAAAAAAGGCACATCCCCATCGTAAACAGACCATAAAGAAAGGAGCATAAACAGGTGTGAGTAGGATAAGGCATATTTGTGTGCAATAAAAGTTTTACGATGTCCTGTGCTCTGATCCTTAATCTTGATCAGCTAAAGGGCAGGAACTGGTTTAACAAGGTCAGATTCAGGCAACAGGGTCAGTTCACTCAGGTCAAACAGGAGTCAGCACGAACTGGAGGTACATGTACTTAAAGGACTTGTTCAGCCACAGTTATCGGCCTATGTGAGGGCAACCACAAAATGCCTGCCATACACAAAATGGAACCCAAGGGTTCAGAACGAAATCCCTAAATTCGTAGTGAATCCATCGGTCTAACGTGATGAAAACACTCATACTTGTCGTACTAACTAGTTATGGTTCACTAATATCAAATTCGTAACGAAACCATGACCTTTATAAAACGGGTTCAGAATTCACGGAACCTCAGCCCTCCTTTTGCCCTTACATAGGCAATTACCTACACTCACTTCAATCTGAGTCCATGTCTATATTCATCAGATCATAAAGGTGTTGCTGGAGCATAATCCTATTACTTAGTACCTCTCTTGGGACAGGTCTCCTTGCACTTGTAGTAGCACAGAGGCCACATATAGCAGGAGCGCACTGCACACAAAGACAGAACATGAAAAGAATCGCTAAAGCCATCCCAATGATCATCAGAATCTTCCATCCCCAGGTCGATAACAGTTCCCAAAACCATCCAATCAACGACCAATCTCCTTTGTCCACATGTATAGACTCGGAGATCTTATGTAGCCTGGAAATGGCCTTGTAAACTGTCGGAGCATTATCTGGGATAAAAACGCAGCAACTCGATTGGAACACTTTACATACTCCACCTCGATCTGCGAGTATGATGTCTAAAACCATACGATTTTGTAACGTCATAAGCTGATCCGCTTGAAGCTCAGCTGTCAGATTACTAAGGGCACCAGCAGTTTCGTTTATGGTGGATTCAACCACTCTCGTCAATTGTCGTAAACCTCTACTGTTAGCCATAGGTCCCCAAAACGGTAAGAAACCCTTAAAGAAGTCTCCCACTTCTTGTCCAGCAGTATCTTCCTGATCGAAGACACCTCTAACAACTCTCGTCTTGTGGTAATCTGAAGCAACAGTATACGTAGGAGGCAACAAGTACCCAACATAACACGTTCCCGAAAAATCAGGGGGCAACCATGTATATGCTCTGTTGTAACAAACAAAATATGTGCCCTTAGCTGCCAAAAACGGCGGGGAAGATTGAGACATAAAAACGTACGTCTGAGTACAAACACTCTTCCCCAGCTGAGCTTTCGTATTTTTGCCAATACCTTGCAGACAAAATTGACCTCGGTCGGGTACGACCCAAATCGGAGGTAACCTCTTTCGTTTCTGCCTTTCACTCAGACTAACACTGTAACCAGTCGTGTTCCATCCAACATAAGCCGCTAACTCTTCCTTAGGAATAGTCTTATACGTGTCGATATCTCTGCTCATATTCATAACTCCCTTCACCAAAGCTTGATTACTTAAGTTATCTCTCATGGAATGTAGAGGATAAACTTCTAGGGCGTAAATGAACATAGTCTGAAAAGCCCATATCGACCTATTCTGACTAAACGGTAAAATCAGATAAGGAACAACTCTACCTGTAGTATGTGGCATAAGACCACACACCCAGCAATTAGTAATGTTCACTACCAACTGATGCTGGTGTAGTAGCTGTATGAATGTGTTATATACAAATTCTGACCTTCTAATCTGCTCGTGTTCAGGTAGGACATGAAAAGAATGCACAGAAGTAGCAGTAGAAAAAGACATAGGCTGAGAGGTGGGTGCAGAAGTCAATTGGGTATCGAAAACAATCCCACCCGCCAATGCTAATGTCATGCTTAAAAACATCAGGACACATGTTATCAGAAAACATTTGCTGTACATTAATTTACACAGTTTCATTTTAGAGTTCTTTCTCTCAGCAGCTCTCTCTGTCCCAGGAAACCCCATCCTCTAACCGTGCTGTTCGCGGCAGTTGGTTCTTCCGTGCTAAGGAATGCGTCTGTCAGTCCAGGGAACGCCCTGAAACCAACCAGAACCGTCGACCTTGTGTCTATGGCCTGCAATCCCAAGTCTTTATACCGCGACCCTACAGCTGAGCTCGGATGGCAGCTCGAAAAAGAAAAATAGGCCAAAACAGTTTCTTGGATGAGAGAGTGCAGTTCTCCAAAAGCAAAAGGAGGAAAAAAATTAAACTTTAATTGTCAATTGTTTCTCGGTCGTAAATTATAACGGCCTTTACCAGGCACTGTGTGATCACGAAACAAAATTTCAGGCTCAGTAGTGTCTAATCTTTGAGACAGGCACAGCTTCTTGAAGGACATTGTCATTTTCTTTCTCGGAGCCTCTCCACACCAACTCAGCGTCGCTAAATGGTGCAAACTTCGGCACCCTTTCAGTCTCTGAATCTGCAATACCTTCACGGACCCACTGGTCGTACGGCAGAGGCAATGGCGCCCTCTTACAATGTACGCCGTGGATCCAGTTCTTTTTCCCGAAAACTTTCACTGAGGTCCTTGTGGACAGGAGCACTTGGTGGGAGCCGGTCCAGTGGGGCTGCTCGTTTTTGGTTGGCTGAAAATTCCTCACTAGGACCCAGTCACCGGGATTGATGGTGTGACCTGGATCCACAGATGCTAGTGGCAAGTTATCATGAACCTGTTGATGCAAGACACGCAATTTAGCCGTCAAATCATACAAATAGTCCACCAACACAGGATACTCGATGTCACTAAACTTCACTGGCCTCGGTACTCCCCACACATTTGCCAGACGGCCAAAAACAATTTCATAGGGAATAAGGCCAATCCGGGAATGCACTGTAGTTCTAGTTGACAAAAGTGCCAACGGCAAAGCATCTGGCCATTGGAGACCAGAACTCGCCTGAATTTTGGTTAACTTTAGCTTCAAAGTGCCATTGTAATATTCCACTAGTCCAGCTGATTGGGGATGATTTGCAGCGTGAAATTTCTGTCGTATTCCCAACCCTTCACACACTCTCTTCATAACCTTCCCCACGAATTCACTCCCATTATCACTCCACACCATCCTTGGCAACCCAAACCTAGGGAAATATTCTTTGAGCAAGACTCTAGCTGCGGACAAGGCCGTATTGTCTTTTAGGGGGTATGCCTTTACCCATCTAGAAAAGGCACAAACAACTACAAGGACATATTTCAGGTTGTTACACCTTTCCATGTGGATAAAATCCAATTGCAGAACCTCAAACGGATACGTCGGAGGCGCACAGTGACCAGCTGGAGTTAGAGTTCCCTTGCCAGGATTATACATCAAACACACCATGCAATTCTTGACCACATTCTCCGCACATTTGGGAATTCCAGAATTCTGCCATACTGGAGCCAACAACTTACAAATCCCTTTCACACTGATGTGAGACAAACCATGTGCCATAGTAACCACTGCAAGCACGTACGCATCTGGCAACATCCATCTTTGGTGTTCTGACAATTCAACCCAACAACCAGTCGAATCCAGTCTACCCGTAGTTTCTCTCCAAACATTCTTCTCACTTTCAGTAGCTTCTGCCTGTATCGATTTCACACTCTCAATCGTATCTTCGCACATTCCAACATCACCAATCCATCTCGCAGGGCCTGCCACATACATTCGACTCATCAGATTTCTTGCTGTGTCTTTCGCAACTTCATCCGCAAACGCATTACCACGGCCAACATCATCCGTAACCTTCCGGTGAGCACTACACTTCACAATCGCAACTTGCTTCGGCAAAGTAAGTGATTCAAGAAGCTCATTCACCAATTGTCCATGCTGAATCTTAGTCCCATGCGACGTCAGAAATCCTCTTTCTCTCCACAAGCGTACAAAACTATGGGCAACACCAAACGCATACTGACTATCGGTGTACACATTCACTCTCTTTCCCTCAGACAAAACACACGCTCTAGTCAGTGCAATCAACTCTGCTGCTTGCGCAGAATTCTGTGGTATACGTGCTGTCTCAACAACTGTATTTAAAGTTGTGATAGCATACGCTGCAGTCGTCTCACCATTCGGAAGCTTAAAACACGAACCATCAACCCACAGCGTACCATCCACATTCTCAAAAGGAGTGTCTTTTAGATCCACTCTAGCTTTTGTTTCTTCCTCTGTACGAAGAAAACAATCATGCTGTTCTTGAGCATCCGTCTCTGTAGAGATCGGCAATAATGTCGCTGGATTCAGTACATTGCACCGCTTGATGTGCACATGACTAGCCAAAAGCGTCAATTCATAACCCGACAACCTTGCACTAGTAAGGCGTTCAGTCTTGGTTCGATTTAATAAAGTATCCACTGCATGTGGAACCATCACAACCAACGTATTATCCATCACCAGCCCAGCAGACTGTCGGATAGAAACAGCCGCTGCCGCTGTAGCTCTCAAGCAACTTGGCAACGCTCTAGCTACCGGATCTAACGTTGAAAAATACGCGCATGGACGCTGCTTGTCCCCAAAAGATTGTGTCAACACTGACAACGCACATCCTTCTCTCTCATGCACATACAGCGTAAAAGGCTTACTGTAGTAGGGAGTACCCAACACAGGAGCAGAACACAATGAATCTCGCAACTCAGAAAAACTTTTCTGACAATCGTCAGACCACGGAAGAGGATTCGGTGTATCTTTACAAGTCAAAGCCAACAGAGGTTTCGCTAAAAGAGAGAAATTTGGAATCCACTGTCTACAATACGACGTGATACCCAAGAAAGCACGCACTTCTCTCTGTGTACTTGGCACAGTCATTCGAGCAATCGCTTGAATTCGTTCTGGGGTCAACCTTCTTCCCTCCTTTGACAAGAGATGACCTAAGTAGGTCACTTCTTGGTGACAACACTGCAATTTAGAAGGTGACACTTTATGATGCAAGTCCGACAGATGTCGCACCAAAGAAAGAGTAGCTTCTTTACAAGTTTCCGCATCATCAGCAGCCACTAACAAATCGTCATCATACTGAATAAGAGCACTACCAGCAGGCAACGCAAGAGTATCAAGCTGAGTTTTCAAAGCCTGGCTATAAATAGAAGGACTTTCACAATAGCCTTGAGAAGCTCTCTTAAACCGGAAGCTTCGGCCTCCTAAAGAGAAGCCAAAAATATCTCTACTTTCCTCGGCAATTGGAAGGCTGAAGAAAGCATTCTTCAGATGTATAACCGAAAACCAATCAGCTGAAGCAGGAATCAAAGTCAACAAAGCAGTAATATCCGGAACAACTGGAAACTGTGGCACGACAATTTTGTTAACCTCTCTAAGATCGATCACAAACCTGTAAACAGGTGGCTGAGAAGAGTCAGTGCGCTTTAGGACAGGCAAAACCGGACTGTTACACACATTACCTCTCACACATTACCTCTCGTTTCTTCAATCACATCTTTCTCAATCAAATCATAGATGATCGCTAAAAGCGCTCTTTCACCATCGCTAGAAATCCTATACTGGGGGATACGTGGCAATTTGACATTCGCTTTAAGCGTTACAACGTAAGGTGGAATCTCCAAAAGACCCACATCATTAGGACCAGTAGCCCAAAGAGTATCAGGGAGAGAACGCAATTCCGGTGGAAGCCGATCTTTAGACAAATACATCGGAGAGATCACTTTCTTACCCAATGTAAGCTGTGCTCCCGCAGGAGAACAACGTAATGTTGCATGCAAACTTTTCAACAAATCCAAACCCAACAAATTCTCACCACAACCTGTTGTTAAAATGAGAGGTGCTTCCAATTCACAAGGCCCTATAGAAAGAGACAAAGGACTAGAAACTGGATTACGAACTGGGGCGCCAGAGAATCCTACCGAATCATTCGTTAAGCCAGACAAAGGTGCGCCAGGGAGTTTAGAGTGCATGATAGAACTCTTCGCTGCACCAGTATCCAATAGAAAAGGCTCTACCACACCCGATGTGGCTACTGCAACATAAGGCCCACTCTGATCTACTGGAACCGACACTACTCCCTCTCTTTGTCCATGGCTGTCCTAGCAATCATTATAGTCAGCATTCTCACTCTCAGCTTAATAGTCATCAGCATAGTACTGAGTCGATCGACCAGATGTAGTCTTCTGTTGATCAAAGCAATTCATAGAATTTTGTGAAGGAAAGGAACGTTCGTTCTGAGGAAATGCACCTCGTCCTCTACCCCTAGACACTTGCTGAAAACCACCACGACCTCTCGGGGCCGGCATACCACTCGCACGTTGTCGCAACACAGGGCACTCATTTTTATAATGACCTTCCTCCTTACAATACGCACACTGATTCAAACCCAAGGGTGGTCTTGGAGGAAAATACCCAACATTCTGTTGCGGTCTCTGAAATGGCGGAGGTTGCTAAAACTGTGGGCGTTGCTGTGATTCTTGCTGATTCGAGCGAGGCGGATACGCCTGCTGTAAAAGAACCTTCGTCTTTAAGTCTTTAGTCTTTTTCTCTACTCTATCTTTCTCGTCCTTATCCCTATTCTCATA
Source organism: Lissotriton helveticus (assembly GCF_964261635.1). Taxonomy (NCBI): domain Eukaryota; kingdom Metazoa; phylum Chordata; class Amphibia; order Caudata; family Salamandridae; genus Lissotriton; species Lissotriton helveticus. Next base: position 922,398,651 of record NC_136067.1, on the reverse strand, counting down.
GTACTGTGCAGTTGCCAATATCTGGGCCGACGAAGAAACAGCCCAAGAACTTTCAGAATCTTTCAACTTATTACATAGTTCAGGGAGCAAATTAAAGACAAATTTGTCCACAAATAATCTTTGCCCACCCTCCGTACTCATGTCCTGACCACTATGATCTATAAATGTTTCTTCAAACCTAGTGAAGAAATTAGATACACTTTCGTCCTTCTTTTGCTTACATGCTGCTAACTTGTCCCAATGTACTCGTAACACTGGCATCATCGTTTTCATAAGATCTATAATTCTGCCAGGTAGATCTGCCACTAGAGCTTCAGGTTTAGCACCACCAACCTGTCTAGCGTCTGCAGCAGCAATATTGAGCCATGTGTCACCTAATTCAACTGCATGATCCTCATGACGAATTTTTGCCCACAGAGGTTGAGGTACTACATTACCCAACAGCATATCTATGTCGGCTAAATTCATGATGCATGCATCAACTGTCTGGGACAATTCTTTGTAATAGCCAGCTGTATTTTTACGGGGATCAGGTAAAGACTGTTTAAGGGCCAAAACTTTTACTCTCTTCCATGGCACATGTACCCATACTCTTTGAAAATGTGCTGGTATAGCTGGGGGAACATTATTCGGACCAGCAGCTACCGCATCACGCCACACTGGAGGAACTTCTCTCATCGGATACTGTCTCACTTTCCTCCTAACTGCGGAATCAGGCTCAAACAGTCGCTGAGAAGGGAAATCGCTCCTTAACGCAAGTACCATTGCAACTGCATTCTCAATTCCGGGACCCACTATCGTCCCTTTTGCAAACTCAGACTGGACATTTAGCAATTCTACAGGGACTGAACCCAAATCATTATCTTCCCATTCCTCACGAAGGAAAGTACACATAACATCAAAAATGTACCTTTCTTTCGGTGCCTCCCACTGTTGGAAGACATCCATAACTGACTCTAAGTTATACCTGGAAACATTTGAAACCCATCTGCGAACCAAGAGATCTAACACTGCCCGTTCTTCGGGACCAGGTAGCTGGCTACGCATTTGTTTACGTGCAGAAACAGGGGTCATACTCAATGACCCAAAGAAAGGAGACAAAAGACCAGTAACAGTATCAGTCATTCGTTGTCGAGCAGAAGGAGAAGTTGTCATAAGGACAGGAGACAAAGTATTTTGAGGTGATAGAAGCCTAGGGTTAGTAGCAAAAGAAGTTGAAGGTACAGGAGAATAAGGCAAAGTAGTTCTAGACAAAACCGATAGCAAAGTCGGCGGCCCCAGAGGAGGCTGCGCCGTAAGAGGAAGAACCAGCTGAGGAGGAGCCGGTGGCGGAACAGCAACAAGAGGTTGTGCAACTGGAGGTTGCAGAGGTGCCATAGCACTCTGTGCATAAGGGGGTGGCAATCTCAACAAATGTGACATCAAAGGATCCTTCTCAGGGTCCTTCGTTGCATTCTCAAGAAGAGATGGCAATGCTGGATAACATTTATCAATAGCCATATTATGTTGCCTATCTGACACCTCAATTGCTTTATCTTCTTCGTTTTCTTTAAACTGCCTAGCAGCTTGCATTATTGATGCATCCTTTTCTCTTTTATCTCTTTTAGCTTGTTTAATTTCTCGTTGTCTGGCTTCTTTACGCCAAAGGCGAAAGGAGTCAAACATTGCCTGCCGGGCTTTCTTCCTAAATAATTTAGTTTCCAAATTATCTAGAATCTCTGTGTCATAACTACCATTATGTGGCCATTTTAAAACACCGTCTTTCCTAGTGTATCGAACCCATACTTCATTAAACATAATGGGGCCCACGCCCTGTTTAGAGTAGAGCTCATAAGTCGGAGTTCCAACCGGAGGTATCGGACATGAATCCTCCAATCGGGAATCCCTGTTACAACCACAACCAAACCAAGTACCAAATTTGCTACGATTAGGCATCTTCGCTCACTAATCGAGCTTCAAACGTCAAGGGATTATCTCTACCTATACACTCGTAAATATTAGATTGTTCACCTGATCTATTCTCTAGGTGGTCCTCAAGGTCAAAGATGACATTTCCAGCTCTGGTGCTGATTAAACATCAAATGATCTCTGATACCGTACCTCAATGATACATGTGCAACTGTATGTGTGATGTTCTGGAAAGACTACAGGAACCTTTGACCCTGCCCGAAGCTCAAAGCCAAATGCAATAAGGACTATGTATATGTATTGCAGGAACCTTCTGTGTCAGGGCGTTGCACTGTGAAAACTCCATCGAAGCCTATTTCTTTGTCACTCACACTGGGGACAACACCCTGATAAGCTACAAGGCTGCCAAGGCACTACCCTTATTCACATCTGCATTTGGAGTACAGGAGTGTAATATGCATGGTCTGCTGAATGAATGCTGAAAGTTTTCGAACTGATGGGAGGTCTAAGGTTGAAGAACATCAGAATACTCATAGATAGATTTGTGCAGCCCATGGCTCTTCTTTGATGGGTTTCCTGGGTTTCCTTCAAAAGGAGAGATCAGGTTGAAAAAAGGACTGAAAGCTCTAGAGGAAATAGATATAGTTGAGAAAGTGGAAGGACCCACTTGGAGTGTCACCGATCATCAATGCAAGAAAACTCAAGCAGCCTGATGTAGTGTGAATCTGCCAATACATGCAAATGCCAAATAAAGCAATAAAAAAAGGAACTCCTTCTTGCCCAAACAGTGGATGACATAGTCCCAGAAGTCAATAGGACCAAATGTTTTTTTTAATTGACCTGCCAGCAGAATATCACTAATTGAATCTACACAAATACTCAATTTGTGTTGGTCATTCATGTTAGGTATTCAAGATATGAGCACCTAAGCTTCTGCATTTCTAGTGCAGCCGAGGTGCTTTAGCTATTTATAACTGAGGAATTACCCAGTCTCAGTGGAGTACTAAACTTCAGTGATGGCATCCTTGTATATGCAGCAACAGTGGAAGAGTGTCATATATGTATGCAAGACCTGCTATACAGAATCAGAGACGGGGGTGACATCCTCCACAAAAACAAAAGGATATTTTGTCATGTCAGATAGAATTTCTGGATATTACTTCACCTCTGATGAAGAAGAGTGTGACATTAAAATGATTTCACCTCCAGGACGTCACAGAGGTTATGAGTTTTCTGGGTATGCAGACGGCTCATTCAGAACATGACGACCCTCACCGAATCTTTAAGGAATTCACTTATGGCCTGACGACCCTCACCAAATCTTTGAGGAATCTACTTATGGCAGTGGAAGCCTGGGTGTGTTTAGAAGATCAAATCTGCTTCCAGGAAAAATAAAGAAGCTTTACTAATGGGTCTTACTCTAAGACCATCATGAGGTTTTACGATGCCAACAAGCCAAAGTGCATTTGGCACCTGTGACCTGTGCCAGTCAGGTCTTTACTGACACTGAACAAAGGTATTCATACATTAAGAAAGTGGCTATCAACAACATACTTTGGGGCTGTTGCCGTTTTCACTTCTATCTATATGCCAATTATTTGGAGTGTTCACTCAAAGCCGTAGATTCCACTTTTAAACAGCTCTGCATCCTGAAGAACCGGGTTTTAAGACCCAGCGGCGCCAGGGGCACGCCCAAAGTCTTCGAGTATCACCTGTCTTAGAACACAGAGACACGGGACTCTTCTTGGTGGAGTCAAAGATCAAATTTATTAGCTGCAGCTAGTAACAGAAGTCCTAGAAGTCAACACGGTATGAGTTCTCAGGAGACTGCTCAATTTTACAAAGCAAGTCTTCCCTTTTTATGCCAAAAATCACATTCCAGACAAATACCTTACATTTACAAACTGTCCAATCACATGTATCCACACCAAAAGTATCGCATGACGGTAAAACCCACTTTTCAGTTACCCGGCCCATGATCAATCATTGGTCAAACCCAACATTCTTCTTAAGACAGGTCGAAGGAACCCATAATAAAAAAAGGCACATCCCCATCGTAAACAGACCATAAAGAAATGAGCAGAAACAGGTGTGAGTAGGATAAGGCATATTTGTGTGCAATGAAAGTTTTACGATGTCCTGTGCTCTGATCCTTAATCTTGATCAGCTAAAGGGCAGGAACTGGTTTAACAAGGTCAGCTTCAGGCAACAGGGTCAGTTCACTCAGGTCAAACAGGAGTCAGCACGAACTGGAGGTACATGTCCTTAAAGGACTTGTTCAGCCACAGTTATCGGCCTATGTGAAGGCAACCACAAAATGGCTGCCATACACAAAATGGAACCCAAGGGTTCAGAACGAAATCCCTAAATACGTAGTGAATCCATCGGTCTAACGTGATGAAAACACTCATACTTGTCGTACTAACTAGTTACGGTTCGCTAATATCAAATTCGTAACGAAACCATGACCTTTATAAAACGGGTTCAGAATTCACAGAACCTCAATCCAAGCCACCACCTCAAATAGATATATGGATCTTCCAGTTGCAGGAATATTCTCTTAAAGTACTCTTCAAACCTGTCCGAGGGAATCCAACAGATTTTTTCTATCAGCACCCACAGGAGGTCACACAGGTGTAGTCAGAACAGGCCACTGAAAAAGAACAATATGTATAGCCAGTGATTTGTAACTCTTGACCAACACCATTGACAATAGAAGAAATCAGTGCCCTTACTGAGACTGATGAATTATTGACCTTGGCGCAACAGGTGGCGGTGACAGACGGTTTGGAAAGTCCTATTGAATACATTATTATGTAGAACATATGAAGCCAAGAGGTAATCACAGTTCTTGCTCAACATACTAGAGTATTTAACTAAATCTTTGGGGGGAATACTATGGTCATATTGTCATACCTTGCACGCTAACTTCATGTGCTTAGCCTGGTGCTTATCAGAAATCAGGGTATTTCAAAGAGAAAATTGTGGATGCAACCAAAAGCATGGTTTCCAGGCAGTCAAAAGCAAGATGAAAGGATGGTAGCCCGTTGCATTCCTTGTCAAGCAATAGGGCCTGCTACCACTCCTGCTCCGAATAATTCTGAGGAGATTCCAACTGTTCCATGGATTAGCCTCAGTGCTGATTTCATGAATCTGCCTGCTGGATGGCACATGATGGTGGTTGTTGACTGTAGTAAATATCTAGAATTAGTGGCAGTTAAGTCCTCATTAGCTGACGAGTTGATATCTGAATTTGAGTACATAATTACCACTGATGGTCTTCCCAAAAAGATCAGAACTGACAATGGGCCAGCATTCAAGGGACAGGAGTTCACTAGTCACATAACACCGTACACCAGACTGTAATGCCCAGATGGCTTACGTTCAGTGGAGAGGTTGAACACTTCATACGTACTCTAGGCACCCTAATAATCATACAAAAGAATTGAAGAATGATAACACATTATTTTATGTTATTTTATAAACCACACAGATACTCAGGACTGTCCCAGTGTTGAACAATACGAGGGGTGGAGAGTGGTACTAGACAAAGAGATGTTTTCTCAGGAGTTTTTTAAAAGCCAGAGGATCCTTGATGTTCCGAAGAGCAAAGGAAATGGCATTCCATGCCACATCATCTTTCCGGGCAAGAGAGCTGCCACCTAACCACTGGCATTTAAAGCAGGGAACCAGAGCCAGAGAAGAGGAGTGCAGTTGTCTCAGAGGGGCATTGAAAGAGAAGCATTTTTGCAGGTATATAGGGTCTTGGCCGTAAAGAGCACAATGGGCAATGACTAATGATTTAAACTGAACCCTTACAGCCACAGGCAGTCAGTGCAGTGAGCTCAGGTGGCGGCTCACACTGCTTCTGGAGGGCATGTCAAGGAGAAGCCTGGCTGCCGCATTCTGGACCACCTGATGCTTGGGGTTGGCGATCCGGTTCGTAGGAGTATATTGGAACATGCATCATTGCACCCCCAAAGGTGTCTCCATGGCAGTGTTGTTCAAGTGAACTCCAAGGGATACCCTTCTGCATCACTCCTCATGGGTGCCAGATGCTGATCCTTCATAAACGAAAGGAGTAAGAAAGCAAATGCCTGAGTGATCAAAAGCAGGAGGGCAGAAGACAAGACACTGGTGGTATGAGATCATGTATTGCTTAAAGATCGCAATCCAGACAGCACATTAATACGGCTGTTTGAACCTCAGCCCTGGACTGTCCCAGCTGTAACAGGGACCATAATAACTGCCCCTCATGGTGATTCCATCATAGCTTGAAATGTTTAGTTCTTCAAGAGAATCCAGTATCCTGTGGTAGAGGCTACTTCATTAGTTAATGAAAATTGGGTGCATCTATTGACTGGTAGAGCTATTCTCTGTGCCTGAGACTCAAAGCTGATGAGAAAAAAGGACACACATACTATCTAAGCCCAAGTATGAGGCCATCGCATTGGTATCGGAACTGTTTAGTTTGATAGTGCCATTGTGCACAATACCTTGTATGTTGAGTATTACTGCAAGAATTATTATGAGTTTGATCTCTGTTCTTGTTCCATGTTTTGTGGGGAGAGTGTTGTGTCCAAAACAGTTTCATGATGGAGGCTGATCTTGACAGTGAAGGCATGGTCTCTGCCAGCTTTGTTTAGCCTTTGTGATGTGACCAAGCGGTATTAATAAAGGGGCATTCCACCAGGTAGTTCAGTACGCAAGTGCTGAATACTTAGAATGGTATCCATGTGTCTTTAGTTCGAGCGTGTGATATGTCTAGATGGCACCCTCATCGTCCACAGTTAACACATTACAATGACGCAGCTGAAGAAGGCTAGGAAGGGAGCGTGTTTGAAAGAACAGGAAGTGAGGGACAAAAGAAGAGTGTGTTTGAGAGTGAATGAAGCAGGGTGGGCTAGAATGTGAGAGGGGAGAAACAGGGAGTGAGGGAGGTGACAGTGAGAAAATGTGTGATAGGGTAATGAAATGAATTTGTACTTGTATAGCGCACTTATACCCTGAGGTGTCTTGGCGCTGTACGCATACCACTGTGGAACCCTTCCTGGCTTTTTCCTGTGAAATGCCCACTCCTGGGCACCACAGCGCTGTTGGGGACCTTAAGTAAGCTATTGCCCAGAGTTGTACCCATGATTAGAATAGGCACCAAGGCGAGAATTATCAGGTCCAAGGAAATTGAGCCCAAGACCCGCCAAGGCAGGAATTGAACCCTGGTCCCAAGCCAGATCTCTGCATCAGGGTCTGCCGCTCTAACCATTGAGCCACACTTCTCCACAAAGGAGGAGGTGGAGTTTAGGGAGTAGGGAATGAGGGACTGAGAAATCATAGGGAATTAATATAATGCTTGTGAGAAACACAAGGAATTCAGAAAAAACTTGCAACTTCACATCCACTTTAAAACAGACGACTATTCACCATTTTCACTAACTTCGTATATTCACAGTATTAGGTAATGTATGGCTTTCACTTTTCACCCTTTAAGCTATAGTGGAAGGAAATCCTGATATAATACATCCATTAAACGCGAAAACACGTTGGAAGCTGCAAGAAATGGCTGCACTAATGGGGACTGGAATCGTATCTGACACAACTGCCTGAGTTTGTATGATCATGATTTTGTTGCTTAGCTTCATAAGGACTCCACTGAGAATGTTATGCTATTCACATATTTGGCAAAAGAAGATATGCTTAAATGATATATGAGTGCAAGCAAAAATAAGCCTCTTTACATCTTTCATCTCCATTACTGAAAATGAATTCCTAGAGGCAAACACATTTAGGAAAATGAGCAGGAACATGGACATTTGCAGAAACATTCTGTAACACAGAAATAATATTAGGATGCAGAGAGAGAGAGAGACAGTTGGACCATTTTGTTAAGGAGATGCAAAAGTATAATGCGTGTTATGATAAAGAGCATTAGCTGTTTCACAGATTCTGTCTACAGAACTAAAGCTTAACTGTGTATGAAAGGCTGTAGAATGTATACACATCACACAGTAAATCAAAACACAGCCATTAAATAACTCTTCAGAAGTGTGAGACATGCTGGGTGAATATGCTTATTAGAAACTGCCAAATACAATTCTTTTAATTGTAAGCTGCTTTTCAAAACCTCAGTTTCTGAAGAATGTGAATTGGTCCAATTGTTTGTTTTAATCTTTGATGTCGCAGAATAGATTTCTATGACCATACTTGCAGACAAGTTAACCCAAACTACAGATTAAGAATTGTAAACAAGAAAAAGAAGACAACTGGCCTTTTCCATCGATGCACTCAGGATCTGCAACAACCTTTCTGTATTCACCAGGAGTGCCTCAAAACGGTGCCAATTTATGAAAGAGTTGAAGATGTACCTCTTGAACAGAGATTCAGAGCTAAGTAAAATCATAACAAACATGAAACCAGTTTACCACTCTGCCGATTCAATCCCACCCACACTAATTAGATTGGTCAACATCCATATCACCCTTGGGGGACCCACCTAATCAAACCCTCTCTCACTCTTGGTGAAATTCCAGATTGTTTGAAAATGGGTCAGTGTATCCTACAACTGAAAAAAAAACTGACACTGATCCAGGAGACCTAACCAAATTCCAACCAATTACTAATCTACCTTCTCTGGCAAAAATCGTTCAAAGTTGTGTTTCTTTCTAACTAAAGCAATTCATAGATGATCACAACTTACTTGACAGTTTTCAATCCGGCTTCAGACCTTGGTTAAGCTCTGAAACATCCATGCTACTTGCTACACCCTTCGTCTCTACGCGGACAACAACCTCTGTCTCCTCTACAAAGGCGACTCATACCTTCTAGTACTCCTTGATATTTGACATGGTCAAACACAACGTCCTGCTTTACACGCTCAAAGAAAGAATGATAATACGCAGTACTGCATTAAACTGGTTCCACTTCTATCTAAATAACTGCTGTCAACTAACCAGCCTGAATACCTCTATATCTAATTTCATACCTTTGATACGGGGGGGTCTCACAAGGATCCATACTCTCTTCCACCCTCTTCAACCTGCATTTTGAAACTCTGACCACTATATCTCATCAGTCCAATCCCTTTCAGGATCTTTACACTAACAATTAAAAACTTTACCTAAAAGTGCCCTTGCTCAACGACATACTCCACCTGAACCAAACCCGAAAGGGCATCCAATCCTGGCTATTTCTCAACCACCTAAAGCTAAATATGCTAAAGACAGATTTCCTCCTCACAGCCCATCTCTGGTAGAAGACTAGCTTTATTCTCTCAACGTTCTGAAATATTACCCGAAAGTCATTGATCGCTGAAAATCAATCAGAATCACTATTGCAATCTCACATAAACACCTCCACTAGAAATGCTCAATATCAGCTCAATCGCCTCAAAACCATCAAACCTTTCACTCCCAAACCAGACTTAAAAAACATAGTACAATCTCTAGGTTGGACTATGGAACGCACCATTCAAACTCATGTGGCACCTTTGAAAGCTACTCTGATCTCCGGATCGCGATTGGTCTTGAGAACTAGGCGTCTTCACCACATCACGCGGAGCTGGTGTCACTAAATTGGCTCCCAATAGGAGCATGAATCCTGTACCATGCACAAAGGTCTGCATTGCGGAACTCTGAAATATCTAGCACAAAAACTCTTCCTATTCAGTGCAGCCTGGTCCTGGCAGGATTTCCTACTCCTTGTACCACCAAGATTTTAAAAAACACAGAACTTTCTCCTGGTCATTTATGGGAAATTAACGCAGAGTCTGGTGCTCAATCCCACCAGAGATTTGCACAGATTCTTCTCCAGAAGTTTTCAGGAAAAACTTAAAACAGTTATTTGTCTTCATATATTTACTAAAGGAATTCTTTATGTTTCCCGGGCAGTTATTTATCCCCACATTCCAACCTCATCTCGCCTGCCAATACCTAGATGTTGCTAGACCTCCTTTGGCTCACTGTAAAAACGATGGGCCTCACTTACGAGGCCCCTAGCTGCATTTTTGCGCCACTGGAGCATCACTTTTTAGGGCTCGGGCCTACGTCACACGAAGTGGGGCGGGGCTTCCGAGCTCTAATGTTATAAAAAAAAAAAAGTTCAGAAAGGGCTGTGGGCTGCCGCATTCCAGAAAGCGCGCGGTTTTTGCGTGTGGTATTCTGCGATGTGAATGGTAATTGGTCCAGGCAAGGCTGTGTTTAAGTAAGGCAGCACGCCATAGGGCTTTGGAATTTTTTCAATGTCCACTTCCTGCATAAAGTGTTCGGACACGCGCAGAAGAATACATAACTCCTCAATTACCAGCTGTCCGAGGTGCCGGTAATTGAAGGCAGATGGTGCTGGGAGCGTGTGCACTGCTGTGTTTTTTTTCCCTTGAGCTCTGTGTGCGCGCCGGCAAACCGGCGCCTGCTCTTTGACTGAGGTAGGCTAAACAAGCATTGGCAAAGCAAATAGGACTCTCCTATACAAAATCTGTTGGTTTTGTCAGGGATATGTTTAGCCATGTTGTACACCAGCCTGGCTGCTATGCAGCACAGCTGAAAGTAAAAAAACAAAGTGCTTTGATAAGCACTCGTGCCCACTCACCCGAACTCAAACTTTTAATGTCAAAATAGAAGATCACTTTAATTTACTGCCCTCATAACAGACCCCTTGCAGTAGCTCTCGTTGTCCTCTTACCAGATCCCTTGCATCTTCCCAGCTATTGCCAGATTCCTCATTCGCTCCCTGTCTCGTCACCATGACTCACTCTCTCCACCCTTTCATAAAAAAAACACTCCACCTCGCTTTCCTCTCACTGGGAGCCTCACATTGACTCTCACAGTCCGGTTACCAGATTCCTACTGCCGTTGTACCAGATCACTCATTGTACTATCATTCAGTGTCCTATCATTAGAGACTTGCTTCAGGCAGAGTAGGGAGGGCAGAGTAGGGAGGGCAGAGTAGGGAGGGCAGAGTAGGGAGGGCAGAGTAGGGAGAGGAGAAGTGAGTAGTGAGTAGAGTAGTGAGTAGTGAGTAGTGAGTAGAGTAGTGAGTAGAGTAGTGAGTAGTGAGTAGAGTAGTGAGTAGAGTAGTGAGTAGAGTAGTGAAATGAGTAGTGAGTAGAGTAGTGAGTAGTGAGTTGAGTAGTGAGTAGAGTAGTGAGTAGAGTAGTGAGTAGTGAGTAGAGTAGTGAGTAGTGAGTAGAGTAGTGAGTAGTGAGTAGTGAGTAGAGTAGTGAGTAGTGAGTAGTGAGTAGAGTAGTGAGTAGAGTAGTGAGTAGAGTAGTGAGTAGAGTAGTGAGTAGAGTAGTGAGTAGAGTAGTGAGTAGTGAGTGCAGAGTAGTGAGTAGTGAGTAGAGCAGTGAGTAGTGAGTAGAGCAGTGAGTAGAGTAGTGAGTACTGAGTGCAGAGTAGTGAGTAGAGTAGTGAGTAGTGAGTAGAGTAGTGAGTAGAGTAGTGAGTAGAGTAGTGAGTAGAGTAGTGAGTGCAGAGTAGTGAGTAGTGAGTGCAGTAGTGAGTTAGTGAGTAGAGTAGTGAGTGGAGTAGTGAGTAGAGTAGTGAGTAGTGAGTGCAGAGTAGTGAGTAGTGAGTGCTAAGTAGTGAGTAGAGTAGTGAGTAGAGTAGTGAGTAGTGAGTAGTGAGTAGAGTAGTGAGTGCAGAGTAGTGAGTAGTGAGTGCAGAGTAGTGAGTAGAGTAGTGAGTAGAGTAGTGAGTAGAGTAGTGAGTAGTTAGTGCAGAGTAGTGAGTAGAGTAGTGAGTAGTGAGTAGAGTAGTGAGTAGAGTAGTGAGTAGAGTAGTGAGTAGTGAGTGCAGAGTAGTGAGTAGTGAGTAGAGTAGTGAGTAGAGTAGTGAGTAGTGAGTGCAGAGTAGTGAGTAGTGAGTAGAGTAGTGAGTAGAGTAGTGAGTAGTGAGTGCAGAGTAGTGAGTAGTGAGTAGAGTAGTGAGTAGAGTAGAGTAGTGAGTAGAGTAGTGAGGTGAGTAGTGAGTAGAGTAGTGAGGTGAGTAGTGAGTAGAGTAGGGAGTAGAGTAGGGAGTAGAGTAGGGAGTAGAGTAGTGAGTAGAGTAGTGGGTAGAGTAGTGAGTAGAGTAGTGAGTAGAGTAGTGTGTAGAGTAGTGAGTAGTGAGTGCAGAGTAGTGAGTAGTGAGTGCAGAGTAGTGAGTAGAGTAGTGAGTAGTGAGTGCAGAGTAGTGAGTAGTGAGTAGAGTAGTGAGTAGAGTAGTGAGTAGAGTAGTGAGTAGAGTAGTGAGTAGAGTATTGAGTAGAGTAGTGTGTAGAGTAGTGAGTAGTGAGTGCAGAGTAGTGAGTAGTGAGTAGAGTAGTGAGTAGTGAGTGCAGAGTAGTGAGTAGTGAGTAGAGTAGTGAGTAGAGTAGTGAGTAGAGTAGTGAGTAGAGTAGTGTGCAGAGTAGTGTGCAGAGTAGTGAGTAGTGAGTGCAGAGTAGTGAGTAGTGAGTAGAGTAGTGAGTAGAGTAGTGAGTAGAGTAGTGAGTGCAGAGTAGTGAGTAGTGAGTGCAGAGTAGTGAGTAGAGTAGTGAGTAGTGAGTAGAGTAGTGAATAGAGTAGTGAGTAGTGAGTGCAGAGTAGTGAGTAGTGAGTAGAGTAGTGAGTAGAGTAGTGAGTGCAGAGTAGTGAGTGCAGAGTAGTGAGTAGAATAGTGAGTAGAGTAGTGAGTAGTGAGTAGTGTAGTGAGTGCAGAGTAGTGAGTAGTGAGTAGAGTAGTGAGTTGTGAGTGCAGAGTAGTGAGTAGAGTAGTGAGTAGTGAGCAGAGTAGTGAGTAATGAGTAGAGTAGTGAGTACAGTAGTGAGTAGAGTAGTGAGTAGTGAGTGCAGAGTAGTGAGTAGAGTATTGAGTAGAGTAGTGAGTAGTGAGTAGAGTAGTGAGTAGAGTAGTGAGTAGAGTAGTGAGTAGTGAGTGCAGAGTACTGAGTAGAATAGTGAGTAGAGTAGTGAGTAGAGTAGTGAGTGCAGAGTAGTGAGTAGTGAGTAGAGTAGTGAGTTGTGAGTGCAGAGTAGTGAGTAGAGTAGTGAGTAGTGAGTAGAGTAGTGAGTAGAGTAGTGAGTACAGTATTGAGTAGAGTAGTGAGTAGTGAGTGCAGAGTAGTGAGTAGAGTAGTGAGTAGAGTAGTGAGTAGTGAGTAGAGTAGTGAGTAGAGTAGTGAGTATGGAGTGCAGAGTAGTGAGTAGTGAGTAGAGTAGTGAGTAGTGAGTAGAGTAGTGAGTAGTGAGTAGAAAGTAGTGAGTAGAGTAGTGAGTAGTGAGTGGAGTAGTGAGTGGAGAGTAGTGAGCAGAGTAGTGAGTAGTGAGCAGAGTAGTGAGTAGTGAGCAGAGTAGTGAGTAGTGAGTGCAGAGTAGTGAGTAGAGTAGTGAGTAGAGTAGTGAGTAGAGTAGTGAGTAGAGTAGTGAGTAGTGCAGTGAGTAGAGTAGTGAGTAGAGTAGTGAGTAGAGTAGTGAGGTGAGTAGTGAGTAGAGTAGTGAGTAGTGAGCAGAGTAGTGAGTAGTGAGTGCAGAGTAGTGAGTAGTGAGTAGTGAGTAGAGTAGTGAGTAGTGAGTAGAAAGTAGTGAGTAGAGTAGTGAGTAGAGTAGTGAGTAGTGAGTAGAGTAGTGAGTAGAGTAGTGGGTAGAGTAGTGGGTAGAGTAGTGGGTAGAGTAGTGGGTAGAGTAGTGGGTAGAGTAGTGAGTGCAGAGTAGTGAGTAGTGAGTAGAGTAGTGAGTAGAGTAGTGAGTAGTGAGTGCAGAGTAGTGAGTAGAGTAGTGAGTAGTGAGTAGAGTAGTGAGTAGAGTAGTGAGGTGAGTAGAGTAGAGTAGTGAGTAAAGTAGTGAGTGCAGAGAAGTGAGTAGTGAGTAGAGAAGTGAGTAGTGAGTAGAGTAGTGAGTAGAGTAGTGAGGTGAGTAGTGAGTAGTGAGTGCAGAGTAGTGAGTATAGTAGGCAGTAGTGAGTAGAGTAGTGAGTAGAGTAGTGAGGTGAGTAGAGTAGTGAGTAGAGTAGTGAGGTGAGTAGAGTAGTGAGTAAAGTAGTGAGTGCAGAGTAGTGAGTAGTGAGTGGAGTAGTGAGTAGAGTAGTGAGCAGTGAGTAGAGTAGTGAGTAGAGTAGTGAGTAGTGAGTAGAGTAGTGAGTAGTGAGTAGAGAGTAAAGTAGTGAATGCAGAGTAGTGAGTAGAGAAGTGAGTACTGAGTAGAGTAGTGAGTAGTGAGTGCAGAGTAGTGAGTGGAGAGTAGTGAGTAGAGTAGTGAGTAGTGAGCAGAGTAGTGAGTAGTGAGTGCAGAGTAGTGAGTAGAGTAGTGAGTAGTGAGTAGAGTAGTGAGTAGTGAGTAGAGTAGTGAGTAGTGAGTGCAGAGTAGTGAGTAGACTAGAGTAGTGAGTAGGACATCACAGGCAGCAGCTGTGCAAGCTTCTTACACTCACAAGGAGACCACAGGCAGCTGAGTTGCAAGCTTCTCCCACTCACAAGAAGGACATCACAAACAGCAGCGGTGCAAGCTTCTCACACTCACAAGAAGGACATCACAAACAGCAGCGGTGCAAGCTTCTCACACTCACAAGGAGACCACAGGCAGCTGAGGTGCAAGCCTCTCCCACTCACAAGAAGGACATCACAAGCAGCAGCGGTGCAAGCTTCTCACACTCACAAGAACGACATCACAGGCAGCAGCAGTGCAAGCTACTTACACTCACAAGGAGACGACAGGCAGCAGAGGTGCAAGCTTCTCACACTCGCAAGAACGACATCACAAGCAGCAGTGGTGCAAGCTTCCCTTACACACTCACAGCAGGTACTGTGCCAAGGCAGCAGCAGCAACAGAGCAAGAGTCCCTTACAAAGAACAGGCACAGCACAGAGATGCACAATGCAATCTTCTCATACTCACAGGCAGCAGCGGTGCAAGCTTCTCACACTCACACGAAGGACATCACAGGCAGAAGCTGTGCAAGCTTGTTACACTCACAAGGATACCACAGGCAGCTGAGGTGCAAGCTTCTCCCACTCACAAGAAGGACATCACAAGCAGCAGCGGTGCAAGCTTCCCTCACACACTCACAGCAGGTACTGTGCCAAGGCAGCAGCAGCAACAGAGCAAGAGTCCCTTATAAAGAACAGGCACAGCACAGAGATGCACAATGCAATCTTCTCATACTCACAGGCAGCAGCTGTGCAAGCTTCTCACACTCACAAGAACAACATCACAGGCAGCAGCAGTGCAAGCTTCTTACACTCACAAGAAGGACATCACAGGCAGCAGCAGTGCAAGCTTCTTACACTCACAAGGAGACCACAGGCAGCAGAGGTGCAAGCTTCTCACACTCACAAGAAGGACAACACAGGCAGTAACGGTGCAATATTCTCACACTCACAAGGAGATCACTGGCAGTACACACCACATGAACACACTCCATAACACATAGTAACAATACATTGGCATTTACAATGCCATTAGCTCAAACTCAAATAAATCCGAGCCCGATTGCATTTCTAATGCTTGTTTAATGTTCCAGTGGCATTGTGTGCCACAGCATATTTACAAGGCCATGCAAAGCAACTTTGCGTGGCTTTTCATGACCTTGTAAATAGATGCCCCTTTCACTCAGAACACTGCGTGAAAGGGGCGTTCCATCTGTGTGCCTGTGGGGTTCCCATGCAACACCCATTGAATCTGAAGCATTCTCAGATGTACGTGGAATCGTAAACTTTGGAATGTGTTAGATTCTAACTCCACCGGGAGGCACAACGAGGAGAAATATCCTTGTTCCTCCTGGGTTTTCCTCTTTCTATATGTGCTGAATTCTGCAGCACACTTAGAAAGAGGAAAACAGCTCTTGTGGTTGTTTTTGTGCAGGAAGGTGTCCCTTCCTGCACAAAAACAATCATCCCTACAACGCAGACACCCGTACCCCATGGCGGAAGGGTGCCTGCATTGGCGTATGGCAGCCCGTTGTGCACCAACGCAGGGGAAAAGGACAGGAATGCGCCGTATCTTATAGATACTGCGCATTTTCTTTTGACTCAGAGCAGCACAGCAAGATTCCTGTAGGCGCTGCCCTGCACCAAAACCACGTAAATGAGGCCCTATGTCTCTGAATATTCTTTTCAAAGCTCTCTGATGCCTCTGGTTGTTGTACGTGCCAAATAAAACTACTTAAAGTAAACAACTAAATAAATAAACACTACTTCGTAATGAATTAGCAGCGAACAAACCGGCTAGCTCTCCTACCGTTTATTGACTTTACACTTGTCTTTGACCCTGTAAAGTGCTCCACTGCCCTTTGCTAGGTTCACACTATAGAAATACCACATACATATAGACAAAATACATATGATCCGAAATACTTTCAACCAACCTGAGTGACACAACAGGGCGACAACCTAATGTAAACACATTACAGAATGAAAATAAGAAAAGGGGGGAAAGTGAAGATCTCGATAAAAGACGTCTCAAAGCAGAAAAGGGGATTAAAGGAATCTAAGAAACAGTTCAAAATTGAGATGTGGATAAAACTTGAGATGGTCTGGGTAGCAAAATAAGCCCAGATGTAATGGGTGAGAGCAAAACAACAAAGACAGGGGGGTCAGAAAATCAAGGCGGATAGAGGGAAACACATTTGGCTCCTGCAGAGTAAAACCTGGCCGCCATGTGCTTCTGGTTTTGTATTGCAAAGCTGTCACGTGTGAGCCAGGGTGGACGGGGGCTCAGCTGCGCCGGGAGGGCCCCTGGGGAGGAAGCTGCCCGGCTGGCCCATCAAGGTATTTGCATAAATGAAATCACATCCTCTGCCCGGAGGAGGACTCCTCTGCTCTTTGTTCTTTCTGGGTCGCGCGCGGTTCCTGTCCTGTGTCGCAGAGACAACTGCGACTGACTGCTCCCTCGCTCCCTCGCCCCGGAGTGTCAGTGCTCACACGTTCCACACTTTCACTACACGGGCCTTCTCTCTCGCGCACCACATTTGAACTCCTGCGTACAGTAGCTCGCCTCAGAACAGCAACCAGGCTGTTAAACCTCGGTGTTTTTACAATGCGCCACTGCTGCAGCCCGGGTGTTAACAACTTCCATGCTGGGGGGCGGGGGAGGGCCTCCGATGGGGCTCCATCCATCAGGCGCAGCATCTGTTAAGGGCTAGACGTCAAGGAGCACATTTTTTGTGAAGGGCGATATTTCCTTCTTATGTTAAATTCCGAAGAGGCGGGAGAACGCTGGGCTATGGGGGTTCTTTCTACCCCTCTGATAATCGCACATGTGTCTCAGAGTAACCCCCCTCTGGGCCTCTCTATCGCTCGAGTGAATATGAGCTGTTTCTTCTAGTCCTTGCCAGCTGAAGGCTCACTGTTCAGCCAAACCTAAAAAAAGCAAAATTGTGTTGTCATAAGCACGACGGGCAGATTTACAAGGACCTGACGCATCTGCATAGATGCCTCAGTTTCGTGCCAGCGCCAAAAGGACTTGTGACACCATGGATGCGTTGTATTTACAATACAATGCTTCATGCCCCAAGGATTAATAGATGCGTCAGAAATTCTGACGCATCTGTTGGCCCAAAAATGACGCATTGCTGGAGTTGCTCATGAAAGTGACGCAACTTTAGCAATGTGCCACAACAGATAGGTGAGTCCAATTCAAAAAGCCCTGCGTCTTTCCTTACGCCTGGTTTGAGCAGGCGTAGGGAATTTGACGCAGTGAAGGTGTAGAGTGATGCAGTGAAATGTACATTTCAGTGCGTCAGTTCTACATGACTTTTTGCGTGGGAACGGCAACCCTGCATACATTATACCTGACTCAGGAATAGTGTGACGCAGGGCTTTACAATGTGCTGCATCTCCCTAGATGTGTCACATTGTCAGTTGGCCGCATTGTTTGCACCGTCGTTGTGTCAAAAGAAGGGACACAATGGTGGCGCAAGGGGCTTGTTAATCTGCTCCGATAAAGACCTGAACACATGCTATAAGGCTTATTTACAAGCCTCTTGCGCCGCAGGTGCGCCACATTTAATATGGGAAAAAGTGACGCTTACCCAAATTGAGACTCCTTGCGGCACATGGTATAATTTTTAATTTAATTAATTGCATTACTGTATTTTGTAGCATAAACTTCTCTAGATAGGGTATTAAAACTCTGTGCGATGCTTAAAGACATGCCAGCCATGGCTACCTTGTGAAAATGGAATGCAGATGTAACTGTACTTTACTTGGTAGTTTCAAAACAAACAAAACATAATGAAAAAAACAAGCGAACCATATATAGTGACTGTCGCAAATGTTTCTTTTTAAGTATTTGGACATGTAGGGTCTCATTTATGAGGCCCTAGCCGTTACTTTTGTGCCACCGTAGCGTCACTTTTTTGATGCTCCGGTGGCGCAAAAGTGCCCAAGCATATTTACAAGGCCACGCAAACACACTTTACGTGGCTTTTCATGGCCTTGTAAATATGTGCCCCTTTCACACAGAACACTGCGTGAAAGAAGAGTTCCATGTGTGTTGCTGTGGGTCTTCCCACGCAACACTCATGGAATCTGAAGCATTCCCAGATTTAAGAGGAATCGTAAACCTGGGAATGCGTCAGATTCCTACACCTTCACAGGGGAGGCACAGAGGTGGAGCAACGAGGAGAAACACTTTTATTTCTCCTTGTATTTTCCTCTGTCAGTGTTGCATTTTGTAGCACGATTAGAAAGAGGAAAATGGCACCAATGATTGTTTTTGTGCAAGAAGGTGTCTCTTCCTGCACAAAAACAATCATCAGGGGAAATGAAGGCACCCTTACAACATGGCGCAAGGTTACCTGCGGTGGCGCATGGCTGCTGTTTGTATGTCAGCTCAGGGGACAAGGACAGGAGTGTGCTCTATCATATAGATATGGTGCATACCTGCCCTTTTCTTTTGTTGCATGGCAGTGCAGCAGGAAGGCCTGCTGTGCGTCAAAAGTTTGTAAATTGTACATACAATCAATATATTTTACAGGTATTATTGGAGATAGCAGTGCAGCTGGTGTATACACATAGGTGAGTGACTCATGTCAGCACTATAAAGACACAGGGCCTCATTTACAATATTTTGATGCATGGCAGCGCAGCAAACCTTCCTGCTGCGCTGCCGTGCATCAACATAAAAGGTCAGAAATGCGCCGTATCTACAAAATACGGTATAAAAACAGGGTTGAACCCAATGAGTCACTGGGACCTGGGTAAATGTATGATATGGACAGAGTGGTCCCGGACAAGAAAGGAAAGAATAAAAGGAATTGTTAAGGCAATCAAACGTACATATATAGAGACAGAGAATGGAGTACAGAGTTTTTATTCACAGTGTACTATGAGCCACGGTCAATGACTATACATTTGAATACATTCAAGTAGAATTAGTTATAAAGTCATGCCCAAAAATACAAGGGAAAGGGGAGGAAAAAGCGTATAAATTACTTTATTCCTTTTGTTTAAGTGGAGATTATAAGATTGTGTGTATAATTCGACTTCTTCTTCCTTTGTTCCCTTTCCTCCCCTTTCCCTTGTATTTTTGGGCCTGACTTTATAACTAATTCTACTTGAATGTATTCAAATGTATAGTCATTGACCGTGGCTCATAGTACACTGTGAATAAAAACTCTGTTTCTATATATGTACGTTTGATTGCCTTAACAATTCCTTTTATTCTTTCCTTTCTTGTCCGGGACCACTCTGTCCATATCGTATCTACAAAATACAGCACATTCCTGTCCTTCTCCCCTGCACCAGCGCACAAAACAGCAGCTGTGCGTCAGTGCAGACAACTGTACATCATTTTGCAAGGGTGACTGCGCTGAGGGGATGATTGTTTTTGTGCAGGAAGGGGGCACAAAAACAATGCTTTAAGGCATTTTCCTCTTTCTACAGCATGCATCTCAAAAATTTCACCCCTACATTCCCTCAAGATCTTTGAGATCTGGAGATCGGGAACTGTTGGTCGTCCCCAGGTTCTGGAAGACAAGACAAGGGGGAAGGGCACTATCAGTAGCAGGCCCGAAGTTCTGGAATGATCTTCCTTATGAACTTAGATCATGTAAAGAACTTTTCCCCTTTAGGAAAAAATTAAAAACTTTTCTGTTTAACTATTAGTTCCTGCTGGACACTATAAATAAATGATAGGATAGTGATCTAAGATGTTGCCAAGGGCGCGGAGATACTCCTTAGGGAGTCGATTCCCAGCGCGGTATAAGTGTGCAAATAAATAAATAAAGAGGAAAAAACGAGGAGAAATGAAACTATTTCTCCTCGTTGCGCCTCCTTAAGCCTCCCCAGGGGAGGCGTAGGATTCTGACACATTCTCAAGTTTAAAATTTTTTCTAAATCTGGGAATGCGTCAAGTTCCATGGATGTTGCGTAGGAACTCCAACAGCAACACTCATGGAATGCCCCTTTCACGCAGAGTTATGCGTGAAAGGGAAACATATTTACAAGGCTATGAAAAGTCACACAGGGTGACTTTACATGGCTTTGTAAATATGAGCAAGCCAATAGGGCTGCCAGTACGTCAATACAAGTGACGCATCACGGCGCAATGGGCTTGTAAGTAAGCCCTTGAATATTTTCTAATATTTCAAATTAACTCTTTAAAACCGGAAGCAGTGAATTCATATACAGCGTCACATTCAGTCACACAATGGCACTCTATTGCAGCCTTCCTGCAAGAGAATTTCCCGCCACGAAGCTTCGCTTTTATTCACTGGGCAGAAAACGAGTATTGTTAAATGTTAAACAAATCCATCTCAGCAGTGAAGGGGGAGAGTTCAACGGTATTATAAAGCGAACCACCTGCTGCTGTTTGTTGACAGAACAGCGCCGCCTTTTCCACTTTTTTATAAAGGTCCAGAAAGGCACACCCTGGGAGAGAAAACATGTTTTCATTTCAGACTTTGCGGCTTTATTTCTTAGAATTGCGGGTTAAAAGTGAATAATAATAAAAGAATAATAATACCCAGACGGAATTTTAAGTGAGCGTGCGCAGTGGGATTAGGAAATGGGCTTGGTGTGGGTGTGGTTGTGATTTTTGCAAATAGCTGTCCCAGAAACGCCTGTGTTTCGCCGAGGTCAGTTTAGGACCACTCCCGTGACCTCTCCAGCAGTCTGCCAAGACTATTTGAATAGCCCCAAACAATCTGTTAATGGAGAGGAGAGCTGTCCGTCTGTATAAACTATTCACAGGTCAGCCATGTTTATTTCGCTGGAGTAGGTGCTGAGTGACCTGTTCATGGCAGGAGTGCATTACGTCATAAAATAGATTTCATTGTTAAAAATTTCAGTTGGTTTGTTTTTCAGCTTGATTGTGTGACCACTGCCCTATCTTTATTTCACCTTGCCAGGATTTTGCAGTAAATACAGACATTGCATAATCATTGTGCTGTAAAGTGTGCCTTGGAGTTTAACTAACCCTGTCCCAGTCTGGATCTTTGTTTTGTGAAAAGTTTTTGGGCCAAGGCACACTGTTAATAGCAACTCCTAATGTAACATTAGATGGGCTGCTCCAACCCCAGCCACTATTTGCTTTTTTCTGGGTAGTGAGCCACTCACTTTATTCATTTCCCTACCTGGGCCCTTTTTATAAAGGTATGGGGGGGCTGTAGCAGGCGTGTGAGCCTGTTTCCGCACCCCTGGGACTGTGGGACACTAGTATTGCAGAAAGGGCCACCACTCATGTTCTGCAATACACATATCACTCAATCACCCTTTAGGATGCCAGATTCTATGATTATCCGGATGGTTGGGTCCACGGTCCAGGCTATTCAATTGGTCAGCTGGGAAAGGTGGTGTACAGAAATAAGAGGCCATGTGTAGGAGGCACGGGCCTCCCGATTTGATGTGTGCATAGAGCTTGTTAAACATCGGAGAGAGGCGCGTGTCGTCCCAAATAAAGGCTTTTATCATAAAGTCAATTTCAGAGAGTAAGCCTTTGGGGGGCAAGATTGGGGGCATGCCAAATAGGTAATTAAAAAGCGGCCAATTACTATTTTCACTGTTTGGACCCGGCCTCAGAGAAACAAGGGAAGCGCTGACCACTCCTTGCTACAACTTCCATTCCATGCAGACATCCACCTATAGTTTCCTCGTGTCTTAGCGAGTAGAGGGGCCACATTGACCTCTATCACGTTGGACTGGGCTCGATTAAGAACGACCCCAAGATATTTCATTCCCTTAGGCACCCAAAAAAAAGTATAATCTTCTATGTAGGCCCTGGTAGTAGTCCTAGAAATTGCCATCACGTCACACTTACTCCAAATTACTTTGTACCCAGCGAACCGAGAGAAGGTGTCCAAGAGTATGATGAGAGTGGGGATAGTCCGCCAGTCGAGTCACAGTGATGAGCATGTCGTCCACAGGTGGGAGCGCAGTGCTGTGATGTTACATTCTGTGAGGCTATATCTCTGAATTGTGATTCTGATCGCCAGGCCCAGAGGCTACAGTACCAGCAGGAGTAGGACAGCACGGTTGTGTACCACATCTGATAGGAAAGCTGCACGAGAGGAAGCTGCCACAGGTCAGGTGAGCCTTCAGTGTCTGATAAGGCACCCCAACTTTCCTAATGAATTGGTCCCTAAAGCCAACTCTACTGAGGATGTTAATTCCACTTGGTAAAATACCTTATCCGCATTAAGGGAAATGGCAAGACTCTCGTCATCCGAGTTAGCAGAGGTCCATAGAAGGTGCGGAAGGGTACTTAGGTGGTGTCTGGAGGAGCGACCCAGCACAACACCGACCTGTGAGGGGTGAATAAGAGATGGATCACCTTGCCTAGTCTAGTCACCAGGATTTTGGCCAATATTTTGACATGAACATTAATAAGGGATATGGGCTTGTAACTCCCACATTCTGGAGGGTCCTTTCTGTATTTTGGTAGGAGGGTGATGATGTCCTTGCTGGAGATGGCATCTAGGGAATAAGAGGTTTCCACCGCCTTGGAAGCTTCATGGAAGATCAGTGTTAACTAGGGTTTACATACCTTGTAAAATTCCCCTGGGAACCTGTCTTCACCCGGCAATTTGGGATAGGGCAATAGGGAGATTGGTGAAGGCTTCACCAATCTCCTTGAGCATGACTTCACTACCGAGGAATTCTTGGCACTCTTTGGATAGAGAGGTCAAGTGAGGACTGCCAAGGAAATGGTCATCCTTACTATTGGCAATTGAGGGAGAGGCTGAGTAAAGGGACTTGTAACACTGGTTAATGTCTTGGATATGCCGCAAGCGTGAGTGAGGAGCACACCCCTTGAATTGCTGGTCTTCCTGCTGTTGCAGTTGGAGAGCAAGGAGTCTGCCTGTCTTTCCCCCTGCTCACAGTACTTCCACATAAGCTACACAGGCATCGTATAGTGGTGGTTGAGAGTGGATTTGTCAGATTCTTGCAGTTGTCGGTTCTGCATGGAAGGGCCCCTATTAACCCCTTCCCCGCTCATGACGAGCTCAGCTCGTCATGAGTTGTGCCGCTCGCACGCTCATGATGAGCTGAGCTCGTCATGTAATGCGGCTTTTTAAAAAAAGCCGCGCAGCGTGAAAAAAGCCGCCGCACGCATGCGGTTAAAGGAGGCAGTAGACCTTTCCACAGTCTCATCAAGGCGGTTTCTGTATTATAGGACCATCCATCTCATAATACCAGCATCCCTCATGAGGAGGCCCAGCCATGTGACTTTCCCTACATCCCAGAGCATTTGGAGGTAGGACACTGAGTGTACATTCTCAGCTTGGTAGACTCGGACACGGGAGTTCAGGAGCACCTTATCCTCAAGGGTTTTATAGCAATCTGTATTAATTTCAATGGCGACCCTGGAGGTGAGGACTGTCCTACAATAGAACAAACAGGCCAAGTGCCTGCAACTGTGTAGGGCACCCCCGGTAAATTGGTTGACACAATGCAAGGAAAGGATCTTTGATCCACGATCACTGGATGGTAGGCAGCAGCTGCCTCTCACCACCAAGGGACAAGGGAAAAGAAGCGTCAGGGTAATTGTGCCTGACTGATGTTGTAAGGCTGGGGTGAGGAGTGAAGAGGCCCGCTAGCTGTAGCCAATGGGCTCCAGGGCCCAGTTTCTCTCAATGGGGATTCTATGCGTTTCCGCAGGGTCCTGTGCAGTCACAGTGCATTATTGTGTGAGGCCTGGTATTGGAGGTCGGCCGGCAGGTAGTAGGTAGAAAGCCAAAAGGGCTTTAAAGTAGAGTGTACCACTACCTCTTGAGTTACAGTCACAGTGCACTGTCGTGTGAGGTCTAGTTAGGAAGGCCGGCCAGCAGGCAGGAAGTAGAGGCCAGGGGTCTTTCTAGTAGGATCTGTTGCCAGGATCCTGTGCATTCTCAGTGCACTATTGCATAAGGCCTAGTAATGTGGGCTGGCAGGTAGGAGATAGAAGCCAGGAGGGGCAAGCGTTAAATTCAGCCACGGCATCTAGTGCAGTCATAAGTCCTCGTAATGAGTGTTGATCGTTAGGCAGGAGGTAGAGGTCAGGGAAATATCTGTTGGGGGCCGTGTCACCTTCCCCCCTGGGGGTCGTGAGAATGGCACATGGTTGCTTCAAGGAGCCGAGGACGGGGCTATGGTGCTCACTCACGTCCCCAGACAATGCAGCGCCAGAGCAGTGGGGCGTGGCCAAGAGTGGAGGTATTTTTAATTTCCCTGTCACTGTGCTCACAGGGCCAGAAACCACTTCCAGTGTAGTGGGTGGTGTTGGCTGTCCTCCACTCCTCTGGAGCACTGAGTCACCTCTGCTGGACTCCCGTCTGCAGGCAGCTGCACCTCCATCAGGTCCCCAGGCGCATGTCGCCGAGCTTACATCTTGCTCCGTAGCTGGCTCGCCCTCCCACATATCACTTCTGAGCATATGAATGCCATCATCCCAATGATGTACTGCGGCAACAAATGATGGATGGAATGCTGAATAAAACAAACATTCTCACCCAGTCAAGAGATTTGGGTTAAATCCATTGTTCTTTTGCTCACTACGGCACCCCAGTTTGGACCCAGCCATATGCAAATCAGTCTTTACCTTGCTCCTCATGGGAACAGTCCAACCCGAACTGCCAAGCAGAGTCCTCTATGGACTGGAAACAGGCATCCTGGGACCGGTTGAAGTGGTTGGGGCAAGTCAGTGGCCCAAATATATATTTTTATTTAAATTTCACCTTCAATTACACCTCTAAGAGGTGAACCAAGGTGGAAGTGGAGTTGCAGGTGGTGGGGATTATCAAACCTTACTCTTGCATATATTTGAGGTAGAGTACAATCAACTGGAAAAGTCATTGTTTTGGATTGATGTTTACAGTTCCAGAGATTTTATTATGTGCCAATTTCTGGAATTATTCTTTGTACGTTTTGAAATCAATGATATGAACGATCCTCCTTTAATGGATTTGTTCATCTACTTCCCCCCACATCTCTAAATGTCTGATACAGCTACAATTAGAAGATACCACATACATTCCTGATCAAGATGTTCCACTTAAATTCTGTCTCTCAGGTGCAATGACAGGAATCCAAATTGTTGTGCAATTTCCGAACCACATATGTAGTGCCCCGTATACTTGACATCTCTTGGAAGGGCAATCTGGAGAGATGTGGAGTGAGCACTTAGTGCCTGAATATGAGTCTGGCGGTCTTGCGACCGCTCAGCATATTATTAGTTAGTCCAACACCAGCATTTCATGCCGGAGTTCTGCCTGAAAAGGGTGGCGGTGGAGAAACAAATGGGGCCCTAAAGGGCCCCCATGTGCCCCTCGCCATGGGGATACATTCAGGGGGGCACAACATGTGCCCCCCTGTCTGTATACTTAAAGATCGAACGCGGCATGGATGTCACCGTCCATGCCGTGCTGGAACTTTTTTGCCCTTACTATTGCTGTGCCTGTTTTCCAGGCACCGCCATGGGAAAGGCAAAGGACTGCCGGCAGTATTATGAATTGAACTTGTGTTACACAAGTTCAACTCGAAATACGGCTGGTGGTCTTTGCATGGGTTTGGCACCTCGGAGGAGTTGTTGCGCCGGCGCAGATGCGCCAAACTCGTAATCATGCCCTTAGTTACAAATGAGTGGTTCTTTAATATATGGAAAAAGGAAATTATAGATGTTTGCTTTGTTTAATTACCGTTACTAGTTATTTTTATTAATATCTGCTACTATGTTTAGATGGAGAGTGATCAACTTAAATCTACAGACCAACAATGTTCCAGTCCTGTTCAAACCAAAAATATCTATGCCATGGGCAACTAGCCTGTTCTATAATTGGCCCAGAGGAGATTGTTTTGTGAATCACAAGTTCACAATCTAACCTCATGATAGTAGGCCTCCCCCTCACACCTCCTCACCCCTCCCCATTTTGCTAAGCCCTTTTTTGGTTCTATGAGGTACATCGCACTTAAACTTTCGGAACTACGTTTCCACAAATGGTATCTATGCCAAATCTCTGTTTTTTTCCCAACACAGTGGGTATTCTAAAGGTATGTAAAAACTAACCATTGAAATAAAAAGATAATGAAAATGAATAGAAAAAACAGCAAATTGCAACAGCATTTTCATATATAATTTTTTGTCACAATGGGCAAATTACAAAACCAATATATTGTTACATCCTATAGCGTATTATGGTTATGGATATATTTAGGGTTTATAGGTTATCCAAAATCGTGCGATTCCCGGTGCCAACAACGGAGCTGCGCCATTGCGTACCGGCCATGCGGCAATTTCTATGGAAAAATATAACAAATGAAATATTGGTATAAAGGAAGCCTATGTATTTCTCAAATGTGCACAAGAATCTTAGTTTAGGGACAGTGGTTATTTGTAGACTTCTGAATTTGTGGTTAACCATACTATCGTGATTTAGAGGGCATTTTGCAAAATATCTTCTTTATTGAACACTGGCCTAGATTTTGAAGCCACAACTGCAGAGCAATCCAATTGGTAATGAGAAATATTTCACTATTCCACACATCTCTCAATAAAAACGGAACCCCTCTTCTGTGGGTAAACCTAGCAGCCACAACAGGAAAAAGCCAAAACGCAATGTGGACAGATCAAAAACGAACCCTCTTTTGCAATGTGGGTACCAGTGGATTTTAGGCCTGGGCTTAGTAGCTATTAAGGGAAACCTACCAAACTCAGATATTTTTGAAAGCTAGACACCACAAGGAATCCAGGGTGGTGAGACAGACGTGGATCTCACAGGTTTTCTTTTTACCCAGAAGCCCTTAAAAACCTCAAATTTTGGCTAGAAAAACATAATTTCTTCACTTTTCTGCGAAGGAAAGTTCTATGATCTGCGGGGAACCACTAATTCCCTACCACACAGAGTTCCCACATTGCTCCCAAAAAAAAGAGTAACCAACTTGCGTAGGCTGGCCCAGCATTCTTGACAGGCAAAGAAGCCAAAACATGACACGGGCAAATCAAATCTTTCTACTCAAAACCAACCCTTTCTGTGCAATGTGGGTGGCTGTGGAATTTGTGCACTAGCTCAGCGGGCACCCAGGAAATCCTACCAAACACAGAGATTTCTAAAAACTAGACAACCAAGGTGATCTGACTTGCAATAATAGCACAAAGCCCTTTGAAATCTCAAAGGTAGGCTAAATGCACCCTTTTCCCTCACATTTCTGTGAGGAAATGTTCAAGATTGGAAAGGCGTCAAAACACAAAATATTATGGTTGGTAGATCTTAAGTTGCTTTTGGGCATGTTGTGAGTTAGGATAGCACAGCGATACTTGGCAGTCATGTTATTTACCAATTTGAATACAAGTTTCAGCAGCTTGCATATGCCCCTATTTTGGTAGAGAGACAGACAGTTTGATGATGAAATGTTGAAGTTTAAAAATACATCAGAAGAGTGTACAAAGTTTTAGTGGCAAACATTCAAATCTTGTGGAGTGGGATAACGTAATTTGAGGAAGACCCACTAATCCACTATTACTTTATTCCAATTTGCTGAGTACCTTCAAATTGATGAGTGTCCCACCTGCACAGAATGTGAGCAGTTTTTGTGTTTGTTCTATTACAGAAGATGTACTGCAGTGGCTGAATTGGTTGAGAAGGATTCAATTTTCCTGCATGACCTGAAAAGAACCCACAGATTTCTGGATGAGGAGGCAAACCTGCGGATGTCAAGGGAACGACGATTGAAGCAGTTAGAGAGTAAGAGAGACAGGTGCTGAGGTACAGAGAAGGTATTGGAATTCAATTGTAGTAGTTTAGACGGAGTGACTGTAAAGCCATCCAGGTGCACACAAGATAGTTGGAAACATGTCACTGAATGTAGAGTGAAACAATAGGGGAAAAGAAAAAGTGTGTAAAGGTTGTGTGAGGGCATAAAAGGCAGTGCAGAATGGGAAAGAGGATAAATGAGAGAGTCTTGAGGAACGCACATTGGGCATGAGGTGGGTGTTGAAGTCTTGGAGCCCCAGGGGACTGTGAATGAGTGGTTCGAATGGAATGAGGAGAGCAATTTTTCTGCTAGCCTAGTGATGGCTAAAGATTTGAGAAGGGGTAATATTGTGTACAATGTTGCAAGCAGCCAATAGGTCTACAAGTATAGAAATGGAAGTCAAGGGGCTGTGATAAACAGAAGTGTGAAAATTGGACAGATGAAAACGTGTAGTTTCCATTGAGTGAAGAACGCAGAAACCTAACTGGACAGGGATAAGTAGATTGTTCCAGTAATTCATAGAACACGTTGTGTGGAGACACTAGGCAACACTTGGAGAGAGAAGAATGATCTCCTGTGTTTGTTATGATGAGGTATCACCATTGCCAATTTTAAGGATGTTGAATAGGTGCCAGATATGAGGAGGTACCTGGAAAGAGGTTAGACAAGGTAAAACTCTGGATGTGATGAGAACAAAAGGTTTGAAGGTCGAAGGTGTCAAAATGTCAGCTGATTCCTGGAATGTACTGATAGCTTTGATTACTGGAAGTCAAAGATGGAGCAAGAATGCTGCTGTCAGTATGTGCAAGTCATTGTAGGAGTAGTGTGGAGGAGAACTTCCACCATGGAAGGGATCATGGATTCCCCCCAGATTTTGGGACCTTGGTTTAATAACAGCGAAAAGGCTAATCACTAAGCACTGGAAGAACAGCGAACCCCCCCGGTGATACACTGGTGCAACTCCTTTGATAATTGGGCTAGAGCGGAGAGCGTCTCATTGCACAGGGAAGAAGCGGCGGGACTCTGCTCATATCCTATAGCTCAGGTCTGGAATGACACCCTGACCAACTTTCACCGGGCGTGCCTTCAGGGAGGCTAGCGCCAGAGGCTGTTCAATGTGGTGATCCTGCACTCGAGCCCCAACGGGAAGAAAGACTCTATCGGAGCACACTCAATGGGCCCACCTGCCATGACTCGATGGATACGACTCCCGCGGCACCAGAGCAGGAACCATGGCTGCTCCCTTTCACTTCCCCGCCGAGCCCCCCCCTCTAATTATACATTTCCCTCCCCTTCCCCCTTTGAGCCACAACGCTTGCGGATCCCTCCTGCCTCCTGGAACAGCCGCACCCCACTTCAGACATTTCACATCGGTGACAGCGTAATACACCCACCCACCCTCACCCATGCTCCTTTTTGATTGAATTTTTTATGTTTTCAGTTCCTATTTTACAAGTTACTGTTCTATGTTTAATATAATGAGTGTGATTCACTGAATATCGAATGACATGCATATCCCTTTGGGCCTACCCCAACGACCGCAGATGCGGATTTGAGTATATTGACACTGTAGCCCAAAAGGGTGGACGCGCTTCTCTGAGGAGCATGGCGGGAGGCGCACCCTTGAAGTGTGGACATTGACAATTGACACGCATGAACAGACATACCGTGATGCCTTGCATGTCCCGAGTTTTTCTTGTTTTACGTACCCTCAAACTGTGTTGGCACCCCTTTGACGAAATGTAATTGATTTCATTTGGTTGATGTAATCCTCACTGTTTCCAAGTGACCTCAATCATTCCTGGACTATTTGCTTATTGGAATTTGTGCCTTAGACCAGATGCCTGATCTGCAGGTGATGTACGGCAAGTAATGCTACCAAGGCGAACTGTTGTTGACTACATATATCTCTGTACATCTGCATTTTTTTCTTTCTTTTTCTATATGAAAGACAAGTTTACCCTGTAAAACCATTGCTTTGTCACACAATCGGATCACTGACATAATATCGACGGACAGAATATCTACTAGCAAAAATATCGATGCCAAAATATCGACAGACAGAATATCGAGTTTGTATCTACAAACAGGTAAGTACAAAAATATCGAGTCAAAAATATCGTTTACAAAAATATAGTTTATTAAAATATCGACTTTATTAAAAACAGTGTTAAATTAAATTAATAGTTAAAATTAATTACTAAAATATACTTAAAAATACTTAAATTAACTTATAATAATTAAATAATTAATAAAAGTTATAATTTTTTACAATCATATTTGTTAAAACATATATATATATAGTAAAAAATACTATTCCCACTCCAGAGAGTGCAACAGTAGGGAAAGCGTTGGATAGCGTAGAGGTAAAAATTACTATTCCCACTCCAGTGGGTGCAACAGTGGAGAAAGCGTTGGATAGTGTAGGGGTAAAAATTACTATTCCAACTCCAAAGAGTGCAACAGTAGGGAAAGCGTTGGATAGCGTAGGGGTAAAAATTACTATTCCCACTCCAAATAGTGCAACAGTAGGGAAAGCGTTGGATAGCGTAGGCGTTAAAATTACTATTCCCACTCCAGGGAGTGCAACAGTAGGGAAAGCGTTGGATAGAGTAGGGGTAAAAATTACTATTCCCACTCCAAATACTGGAACAGTATGGAAAGCCTTGGATAGCGTAGGGGTTTAAATTACTATTCCCACTCCAAAGAGTGCAACAGTAGAGAAAGCGTTGGATAGCGTAGGGGTAAAAATTACTATTCCCACTCCAGTGAGTGCAACAGTAGGGAAAGCGTTGGATAGCGTAGGGGTAAAAATTTCTATTCCCACTCCAGTGGGTGCAATAGTAGGGAAAGTGTTGGATAGTGTAGGGGTAAAAATTACTATTCCAACTCCAAACAGTGCAACAGTAGGGAAAGCCTTGGATAGCGTAGGTTAAAATTACTATTCCCACTCCAGTGGGTGCAACAGTAGGAAAAGCGTTGGATAGCGTAGGGGTAAAAATTACTATTCCAACTCCAAAGAGTGCAACAGTAGGGAAAGCGTTGGATAGTGTAGCGGTTAAAATTACTATTCCCACTCCAGTGGGTGCAACAGTAGGGAAAGAGTTGGATAGCGTAGGGGTAAAAATTACTATTCCCACTCCAAATAGTGCAACAGTAGGGAAAGCGTTGGATAGCGTAGGGGTTAAAATTACTATTCCCACTCCAGGGAGTGCAACAGTAGGGAAAGCGTTGGATAGAATAGGGGTAAAAATTACTATTCCCACTCCAAATAGTGCAACAGTAGGGAAAGCCTTGGATAGCGTAGGGGTTTAAATTACTATTCCCACTCCAAAGAGTGCAACAGTAGAGAAAGCGTTGGATAGCGTAGGGGTAAAAATTACTATTCCCACTCCAGTGAGTGCAACAGTAGGGAAAGCGTTGGATAGCGCAGGGGTAAACATTACTATTCCCACTCCAGTGGGTGCAATAGTAGGGAAAGTGTTGGATAGTGTAGGGGTAAAATTTACTATTTCCACTCCAGTGGGTGCAACAGTAGGGAAAACGTTGGATAGCGTAGGGGTAAAAATTACTATTCCAACTCCAAAGAGTGCAACAGTAGGGAAAGCGTTGGATAGCGTAGGGGTAAAAATTACTATTCCCACTCCAGTGGGTGCAACAGTAGAGAAAGCGTTGGATAGCGTAGGGGTAAAAATTACTATTCCCACTCCAGTGGGTGCAACAGTAGGGAAAGCATTGGATAGCGTAGGGGTAACATTTACTATTCCCACTCCAGTGGGTGCAACAGTCGGGAAAACGTTGGATAGCCTAGGGGTAAAAATTACTATTCCCACTCCAGAGAGTGCAATAGTAATGAAATTAAATACTTCATATATTATTTCAATAAATATAAATTAATATTTATAAAAAATTCATTAAAAGTAATTACCAATTTAATATAATATAATAATTAATCAATTAAAATTAAAAATTAAAAATAATTATTACAATTATTTACCTATTAATACAATTTAATTACAAATTAACAATTAACAATTTAATAATGAAAAATGAATGAACAATTAATTGTAATTAAATACAATTAAATAAATTGATTTATTTAATTAATTATAAATAAATAACTTCCCACCCTATTCCCCTATAAACCCGCTACAGAAAAGAAATTATTAAAAATAACTTAATTAGCAATTAATCAATTTATTAAAATTAATTGCCAATAAAAATTTCATTAATTACCAAATATAAATTAATTAAAAATAATTAAAATGAATACCAATAAATACATTTACATATTTAATTAATTATAATTAAATTACTTCCCACCCTATTCCCCTATACACCCACAACCCGCTAAAGAAAATAAATTAGTAAAATTAACATATTTAACAATTAATCAATTAAATAAAATAATTGCCAATTAAAATTTAATTAATTACCAAATATAAATTATCAATTAATTAAAATGAATACCAATAAATACATTTACATATTTAATTAATTATAATTAAATTACTTCCCACCCTATTCCCCTATACACCCACAACCCGCTAAAGAAAATAAATTAGTAAAATTAACATATTTAACAATTAATCAATTAAATAAAATAATTGCCAATTAAAATTTAATTAATTACCAAATATAAATTATCAATTAATTAAAAATTAATACCAATAAATAGATTTACATATTTAATTAATTATAATTAAATTACTTCCCACCCTATTCCCCTATAAACCCACAACCCGCTACAGAATGAAATTACGCAAAAATTAAAAAAACAAATTTCATTAATTAAAATAAATTATAACATAAATACACACTTTTCACACATATAATAACATAAAAAACACTATAAAAAATGTGATATTAATAAAAATTCGATAATTTTAATAACCTATATTATATACTTCGATATTTTAACTGTCTATATTTTTAACATTCGATATTACATTACTTACCTTAAAAACAATATTTTTGATGTCTATATTCTGTCCAGTCGATATTTTGTCCAATCTATATTTAAAACTCGATATTATGTCCATTCGATATTTTGTAGTCGATATTTTGACTGTTTACCCACACAATCTCAATAAGAAATGCAATAAAAGATATTTAAACAAAAAAATGGAAGGGATCATGGATGTAGCACTTCCACCAAAAACTGGACTAAGTTCTGGTACATTAGAAAGGTGCTTCTGTGTAGCATTATGTACCAAATTATTTAGCCATAATATACACCATAGAATGTATTATTTTACACATGCACACACAACCCCTTCCTGATGAGATATATCATGGCAGTAGCTTACAACGCTGTGAATGTGTTTGTTACATCTTTAAAAGCTATTATTGTGTCTCTGAAGCCTTTTGAAGTTCTAGGGACAAAGGATAAATGAAGTCACTGATTGCTCTGTGCAGATGATTCAAATAGAAACATATTACAAGGCGTAGCACTTAGGCTCCAAGACCGGTCGGAGATTACTGAGGATCAGATGTGACAATGGGTGTTGTTTAACACTAGTGTCCTGGGGTCACAATAGTGTTGCACTTACTTCAACTAAAAGAGCAAGTACCTCCTTTCAGTGCTGGACGAGAGAAGTCTAAGGCTTTCTTGAAGAAGTGGGGTGCAGTTAGAAACTCAGAAACAGTTCACACCTTAATATCACTACAGTTCAGTCTGGCACCATATAAAACAAGCATTTTCAAATCAATAGGTCTTGGAATTGTGAGATTTTTAGCTATTCACATTGTACATCAAATGCCTTTTATTTATGTGTTTTTCAAAGCAACACATATATAAAAGGCATTGTTATTTCTAATGCTAATAGCTCAAACTCTCGCAAATATGAGACCACTTTAATGGTGGCCGTTCCCTTTTCTTTAGACGCTGCTCGCTGTATTCAGGTTACAGTGAATATTAAAGTGAAAGCGCGTATGGAACGCTTTAACACAAAGAATAAACATAAATAAATAAAGAAAGCTTTTGTAGCTTGGCTGCTAAAGTGAAAGTGGTTGGGATGTATATTAAATAAATAAATGCGGCCACTAAAGCATAAGCGGCCCGCGTCGTAAATTAAATAAGAGCAGCCGCTATAGTTAAAGCTGACCGCTCTGGAAATTAAATAATTAAATAGGCGTGGCTGCTATTGCTAAAGCGGACCTCACTGGAAATCAAAAAATACATGACTAATAACAACATAAAAAGTGGCAGCGTGCTGTGACGTCGTGGGTGGAATAAGGAAGATCATTAAAAAAAGAGTGCTCACTGACTAGATAAAGCAGACCGTGTAACAACACAAGTAAAAAGTCCAGTCGTTAAGGGAGGTTACAAATGCAGACAAGGCGGTACCAAGGAGATACTACTAAGCCTAATCACAAATGAAAAGGAGAGATTTCAAAACAACAGTAACAGGAGCCAATTGAAAAGTTGGGTGGTAAATGGTCTTCTATGCCATTCCTCAATACAGCATGCCTCGCAGAGCAGCGCATGCACTGCCAAGCTCAAACTAAAAATAGGGTTCAATGTGAAAGCAGGTAAGCTTAGTACCCTCTGGTTCAGAGAACGGACCCAAATGTAATGCTAGCATCTACGCGCTAATCCCCAGAAATTACAGTAAGTTTAGCCCATGTTATGGAGAAACAATACTGCCTGAAGACCTTGCTGTCCACTTCAAGCCAAAACTGAAGGAGTACTTCACGAAAATCGGAATCACTTCAGGGATACACTATGAAGGCTGAAAATAAAACATCTAGGATTTCAGTTAGAGCAATTTGGCTTGCATGAGGATTTGGCATGTGCTATGAGCTTAGGAATGCACCTGCTTTGAAATTAATACACCAGCCCTGAAATCCAACCCTCTGGAACCCAGCATCTAAAGAACACAGTGCCCACCCATTCATTAACAAACAAAATTCCGTCCTGGTGCGTCCAGTGATTAGTAGCAGGGTGTCCCATTACCAGCACACAGGACATTTCCTATTGCAGCAGCCACTGGGCAATTGGATAGGGACGGTTGCTGGCAAGGCCCTCAAGGTGGATGGTCAAGGTTGATGGACTAGCATCTCACAACCCACTGGTCATTGTCAAGATTTTTCAGTGGCAGGGAGCATCAACAGTTTGGGAGAATCCACTATGACACTGATGATGCCAAGATAAAACTGGTGACATTGGGCTTGGGGTACTGAGTGCTCCAGAACTGATTATTAAGAATGAAGTTTGCCCTGATATTGGCATGAGGGAAGCAACGTCTCACTACCACAATAGTTCCCCATGCCAGAGGGAGATATTGAGATTTCTTCAAGACGTAGGGGAAAATGTCCAGAAATTGTTGAACACTGTATGAATCAGTAGGCCCAGAACTTATTCTCCTTGAAAGCCACACCTGTCCCATTAGGTGATCTGCAGCTTTCAAATCTCTAGGGATTCCTTAAGTCCTGGATGGTCTTATCTTCAGCACAATCACCTCATGTTTGGGTCATGCTGTACTGCAGTCCCATCGGAGCCCATCTGGACTGACTTAGGTTAATTGGATATTGACTTCAGGCAGGAAGCTTTAACCTAAAGAAATGCACATCTGAGCAGGAAAGTGGAGTGGCTGGTTTGTTTGTTGCAGAGGAGCAGTGGTTACTTAAAAAGGTGCTCGTGGTCTACTTTTGTCACACACTGAGGCAGATGTTTTTGGGACAGTGGACAGGGGATTGTGTTCCTAGAGGTATGCAGATCTGATATGGACTTACTCTGAGTCAACCACCATTTTGTGAAATACTCAGGGGAGGAGTCCAATGGACTCAACTATTTTTTCGACCAGACATGAATGCAAAATCAAACAATCTTCCCCATCCTCAATTGTAGGTAGACCCCATACCGGCCCAGACCAAAGACTCCAGCGAGCGAACTTTTAGGTGGTTGGAGCTGGTGAGTCTTTCCTCAACTGAATGCACTTAGATCACTATAGTTAATGCTGCCCCCCATGTCAGTCTATCATGAGCTGAGATGGAAGGACACCAGGCCCATTGTGTGGTCCCGCTACCAGAGTCCTGGCACTTTTTAAATGGAAGTACCCTCAGTGGTACTGTAAGATCATCAGACTCACCAAACACGGCAGTCCGGAAATATACAAGAACAAGGAGGTACGGATTTCCAAATCATGCAGAGGACTGGAAAACGTTCACAGGCATTTGAGATTTTGATGAACACATCTAATTACCTTGAGCTGTCTGTACAGGAACCCAACCTATCATCTTTGTCTACACTATATGTCAGTGTTCGAATTTCTCTCTATAATCCTTATCAGCATGCAACAACAGTAGCAATCATCGGAATATAAATCTCTGTACTTGTTTGTCTCACAGTGTAACTTTTCGAGTTTTACAAATCCTTAACCTTAAACACATGACTTGTAATCAATAACATGAGAACAAAATGCATTGAGGTTTTACGATTTACCAGAATTGACTTGGATTAACGAACTAGTGATTATTGTTTCCAGAACGCTAGGCTGGTGGCAGCTGCCTAGCTCTCTTTGGAACCCTGTGCCATATGATAATCACGCGCAGCAAAGGACAGCAATTGTTGGTGCTCTGGCGCGAGTGTGGCGCCAGCGCTTTAAAAATTTTAAAAACTGAATTTTTTAGTGTTACATTTATTGTGCAAAGCTCCTTACCTGAACGCATTGTTTTATTTACTGCAGCCCGCCCTGTTCCATCGCGGCTGGTGCCGTTTGCGTGGAGGGTGAGGCGAGCCGCCATCTTGGGTAGGGCTGGACCGGATCTAGCGGTCTAGTTCCCCCGAGACAGAGGCTACAAAACCAATGTGTCTACCGGAGCGCAGCGGACGAGCGCAGCGGGCGCGACGAATGCGCGCCGAAGTCACGCATAAGTCAAGCCCGTCTGCGCCCGTCCGCGGCAGACCGGGGCCTGGGGCCAGAACCCCTGGTCCAAATTACAAATATTCCTCCGCTTCATTGCTGTCACTTAGACTCCCCGACAGCGCTGGACTCGCCCCACCTGCTCACATTTTAAAGCGAGCCGCCACTCACGGCATTCTGAAGCCGGAATTTTATCTTAATAAAGCTTCCAAGCTTAAATCGTCGTCTCTTCCTCCGACCCCCCATGACTCTGAAACTACCCTCACGTGTCTATATTTAAATACCAGGTCCATGGTTAAACATTACCTGGACATTTTCCTTCTGCTCCAAGCCGAACAACCAGACTTCTTATTCCTCTCAGAGACCTGGCTCAATGAGGGATCCCTGCCTGACATTTTAGCTGCAGTTCCCTCGAACTATTACATACTGCATGTCGACAGGCCAGCTGGCAAAAGGGGCGGAGGGGTCACCGCGATCATTCGCAACATCCACAAAGTCTCCTCCTTACCATCTCTTGACTTAACAGGATCAGACAACCTGATTTTTAAAATGGATATGAACACTGGATCACTACTTTTGATCCTTATATACCGCCCCCCTCAAAATATGCCCACTTTTGCTGCATCTCTAGCGGAACAACTTGCCCCTTTAATAATTTCCCATAATAAAATCTTGCTACTGGGAGATTTCAATCTCTGGCTGGACCTGATTGAGTCGGACTCTCAGGCTGCTATGCTGAAAGAGACCTTTTTAGACATGAACCTTATCCAACACATCCACCTTTCAACTCATGATAAAGGGCATAGCCTAGACCAAATTTGGTCTCAAAACATCTCCCTGGCTATTAAGTCCATCACGCCCTGCATTTGGTCGGATCATTTTCTGATCAATTTTACCATGACCACTGAAAGAAGTAGAAAGCCCTTGCCTCAGCTAGGAGGAAAGACTAGAATGTGGAAGAATGTTGACATCCCCGCTTTTATTGGATCCTTAACCTCCTCCCTTCCCTCACTCGATCAGGACATTGAAGGAATGGAGGAAACCTTCTCTGAGTGGCTACTCCAGGCAGCGGATGCTCATGCTCCCTATACCAACTTTCCCCGCTCTCGCCCCAATGACGCTCACAGGTGGTTTACACCTCACCTGAAAACCCTTAAACTTAAAGTTCGTCATCTGGAGCGAAAGTGGCGAATAGCCTACTCAGCACAAGACAGGGCTAACTATTGTAAGGCTCGTAAGGACTACCAAAAGCTCATTCTGAAGCACAAAACCGATTACTTTTCGGAAAAAATCCTCAAGGCTCAAAACAAATCAAGAGAACTGTTTAATATTGTGGAAAACCTCACTACTAGCGCTAGAACCTCTCTCCCGATGGTCCCCACACAGGAGCTCTGCAACTCACTAAATTCCTTTTTTTTGGACAAAATTTGCACTATTAAACAAAGTATCTCTACCACTCAGCCCCCTTTTTTCTTTGCAGACACTTCTCACAATTTCGTCACCCTGGACTCCTATCCCCTCATTGAAACTGCCACTTTATCCAAACTCCTTACAAAGGTCAAATCCGGTTCCCCTGATGACATCTGCCCCCCTCACATTCTGAAAGAAGTGGGCACCAGCTTTTCTGGGTGCTTACTTTCCATGTTGAATGGATCACTTTTACAGGGCAAAGTCCCAAACAATTTCAAAAAAGCTCTCCTTATCCCCCTTATAAAAAAGGCAGGAGCTAACCCACTGGATCCGCTCAACTACAGACCTATATCCTTGCTACCATACTGTGCCAAACTTCTGGAGTCTCATGTTTGTGACAGCATTTCCACATTCCTGGAGAACTCAGAGTATCTTGCACCTAATCAGGCTGGCTTCCGCCCTTGCCATTCTACTGAAGCGGTCATTCTTTCGGTGCAGAATACTCTGAGGCGGAACGCGGATGTGGGGATCCATCAGGCTCTGGTGCTATTGGACCTCTCTGCTGCGTTCGACACGGTCGACCATACCATCTTGGTCGACCGTGTCGAGCAGGCAGGCCTTAGGGGCCCTGCACTGAGCTGGATCCGCTCATTCATCACTGGCCGAACTCAATCGGTCAGACTGGGCTCCTTTACGGCTCCTACTATATCCACTACCTGTGGAGTCCCCCAAGGCTCCTCGTTATCTCCCCTGCTTTTTAATTTGTACCTACGTCCCCTTTTGTACTCCCTCAGGAATGCAAAGGCCACCATCTTCAACTACGCTGATGATTTGCAGCTCATCTTTCCTTTGAACACCAAGGACTCTGTGGTAGAATTTCAAAACACCATGTCCCACATTCTGAGTTGGATGAGCTGCAATCATCTAAAACTCAATCCAGGCAAGACCGAACTGGTCTTGCCTGGACAGAGTATACTTAGTTGGCATCCCAGTTTCTGGCCCTCTAGTATGGGCGTTCCTCCATCTAAGTCACCCTCGGTTAAGAGCCTAGGTATCATCATTAGCGAGGATCTTTCTTTGAAAAAACAGGTTGGAGCAGTTGTGTCCTCCAGCTTCTTTCAGTTAAAGAAAATAAAAAAATAGCATGTTTCTTTTCTTCAGCGGCCCTCACACAGATTGTCATCTCCTTGGTTCTGTCCAGATTGGACTTTTCTAACAGTCTCTACCTTGGTCTCCAAACTGGAGAGCTTAAACGCCTCCAGCTGGTTCAGAACCAAGCAGCCAGACTTCTTCTGAACATACCTAGGAGGCAATCTGTTCGACTTGGCCTGAAACAGCTACACTGGCTGCCGGTTGAGCAACGCGTGGCCTTTAAAGCCGGGTGCATTTTATTCAAGTCTCTACATGATACTGGCCCCCTATTCATTAAAGACTTATTTAAAAGATACAGTCCTTCCCGTAACCTCCGGTCTATCCACAAATCCCTCCTGACTGTACCCCCGTACAAAAGGAAGCGTCTCGGAGGCAGCTGTTTTGACCACCTTGCAGCTGCCTTCTGGAACTCTTTCCCCCTTCATCTAAAACTGTGTGACAACACCCTCAGTTTTAGACATTCCTTGAAAACCTGGCTCTTTTCTCAGGTGCATCACTGAGTTGCCATCTCCACTAACTGATTGTCGCGCCTTGTTCCGTCCTATAGCGCCATGAAGCCTCCGGGCGTACGAGCGCTCAATAAATGCTGACTAACATTAACATTAACATTAACAAAATAACAATATTGCCAAATTTTAAAATAGGTCACAATTATGTAGAATTTATTAGACAATTCTTCACCTCATGAAAATACTAAACTAAGAAAATATAATTTGCATAGTTGTTACTTATGTCAGATATTGGGATCAGAAGATTAATGTGGTGGTGTGCACACCTCGCTTTTCAAAATAATCCATGAAACATACGTTTTAAACATCCTTGTCCTTTTGCGTGCAACCTGGATTTCGCCTTGCCATCGCGCAATATAGTCAAAATACAATGATGGGGACCGCAACAAATACGTTCCACACCCTGGTGCACCGCATATTATTTAAAGGATACTAGATCCCCCTTAAGTTCAATATTGCGCGATGGCAAGGCGAAATCCAGGTTGCACGCAAAAGGACAAGGATGTTTAAAACGTATGTTTCATGGATTATTTTGAAAAGCGAGGTGTGCACACCACCACATTAATCTTCATATTGAACTGCCACATTGGTGATGCACCCGAGGATGAACTGCACATATATCAAGAAATGCCATCTGAGAAATGCCACAATATCGGAACAGCGAGTTCTCGGAAGCACTTTTAAAGGGGACGTTAAAGGGGATTTCATAGTATCGAGACAGCTATTTTAATATTTAATGTTTGAGCCACTTCTTATACATGTGAGAAACGGATGATGTATAGTGCGTGTGCAGTTAGTATTGTAATTTAGATGCATTATGGGAAAGTGAGTCGGGAGGATAGATCACGGTATAACACAGGTTGTCAATTGGTTGCACAAACGAGGGAGGAGCTTTAGTAGTTGATAAAGTGAGTAGCGGCTTTGGATAACAGTTGAAAGTCTAAGGGAGGAACCCGGATGTTAAGCTGAAGAGAATACGCGAGCAGGTACGCATGACGCTCTGAGTGACAGAGTATAACTCAGCAAACTTGGAATACAGCTTTAGTTTAACAAACTAAAATTGCCAAAGCTACTTACTTATGTGAACGTTAAAACGGGGCACAGGCTGGAAATGTGAGAAATGCGGGCTTCGAGGGCGGTTGAGTAGCCGTGCAGCCGCGGTTAAATACTGTGGGAGCAATAGAAAGTGGTCGTATCTAGATGTGATCCAAGTATGCAATGGAACTGTTCTGATTACTATGTTTGCATGTAGATATAGTGAAGAGATTGGCGAGGTGTCTTGTACTAATGTGAATTTCACTATGTTGTTTTTACAGCCACCCCTGACGAAGAGCAAGGAATTGCTCGAAATGCATTGGGTATAAAATAAAAAATGCTGCTGAGAACTACTTTTTCGTGTACGAATCATATTTACATGGAAGCTTGGATGGGCACCTGTGAATAGTGAAAGTTTCAAAAAACACGTTATTCGATGGATATGTGGAACGGATGGAAATATCGTAAAGATTATATCAAAGAAAAGTTGGATAAATTAGTTTCAGAGAAAAAATGGATGAACTTAAGGGGGATCTAGTATCCTTTAAATAATATGCGGTGCACCAGGGTGTGGAACGTATTTGTTGCGGTCCCCATCATTGTATTTTGACTATATTGCGCGATGGCAAGGCGAAATCCAGGTTGCACGCAAAAGGACAAGGATGTTTAAAACGTATGTTTCATGGATTATTTTGAAAAGCGAGGTGTGCACACCACCACATTAATCTTCATATTGAACTGACACATTGGTGATGCACCCGAGGATGAACTGCACATATATCAAGAAATGCCATCTGAGAAATGCCACAATATCGGAACAGCGAGTTCTCGGAAGCACTTTTAAAGGGGACGTTAAAGGGGATTTCATAGTATCGAGACAGCTATTTTAATATTTAATGTTTGAGCCACTTCTTATACATGTGAGAAACGGATGATGTATAGTGCGTGTGCAGTTAGTATTGTAATTTAGATGCATTATGGGAAAGTGAGTCGGGAGGATAGATCACGGTATAACACAGGTTGTCAATTGGTTGCACAAACGAGGGAGGAGCTTTAGTAGTTGATAAAGTGAGTAGCGGCTTTGGATAACAGTTGAAAGTCTAAGGGAGGAACCCGGATGTTAAGCTGAAGAGAATACGCGAGCAGGTACGCATGACGCTCTGAGTGACAGAGTATAACTCAGCAAACTTGGAATACAGCTTTAGTTTAACAAACTAAAATTGCCAAAGCTACTTACTTATGTGAACGTTGAAACGGGGCACAGGCTGGAAATGTGAGAAATGCGGGCTTCGAGGGCGGTTGAGTAGCCGTGCAGCCGCGGTTAAATACTGTGGGAGCAATAGAAAGTGGTCGTATCTAGATGTGATCCAAGTATGCAATGGAACTGTTCTGATTACTATGTTTGCATGTAGATATAGTGAAGAGATTGGCGAGGTGTCTTGTACTAATGTGAATTTCACGATGTTGTTTTTACAGCCACCCCTGACGAAGAGCAAGGAATTGCTCGAAATGCATTGGGTATAAAATAAAAAATGCTGCTGAGAACT
Source organism: Lissotriton helveticus (assembly GCF_964261635.1). Classification (NCBI taxonomy): domain Eukaryota; kingdom Metazoa; phylum Chordata; class Amphibia; order Caudata; family Salamandridae; genus Lissotriton; species Lissotriton helveticus. Next base: position 922,356,112 of record NC_136067.1, on the reverse strand, counting down.
ACTTTTTCGTGTACGAATCATATTTACATGGAAGCTTGGATGGGCACCTGTGAATAGTGAAAGTTTCAAAAAACACGTTATTCGATGGATATGTGGAACGGATGGAAATATCGTAAAGATTATATCAAAGAAAAGTTGGATAAATTAGTTTCAGAGAAAAAATGGATGAACTTAAGGGGGATCTAGTATCCTTTAAATAATATGCGGTGCACCAGGGTGTGGAACGTATTTGTTGCGGTCCCCATCATTGTATTTTGGAGATATTGGGATCAGGCAAAGTCCAGGATAAAGTTTGATCAAATGTTTTTTGGCAAGTATTACCTGGTGCCAGGTTGCTACACTTAGACAAGCGCTAAGAGACAGATGGCCATAAGGTGCTATATAAGTATTACTAACATAACATACCATACTGTTGCTCTGTTGACCAGTGGTAAAAACCACTAGGGAAAACATTGGAAGGTCATTTGAAATGTAATAAATAGAAAATAGAAGTTGAAAAAGAACTGGTAGCAATAGGAACTTACTCATTAAAGTTAGGAGAAGTAAACATAGTTTGCTATTGTGCAACACCCCTGCAAGATTGCTGACATTGTTAAGCAGAAGGATAAAAATGCTCCTGCATGGTAAGCAATGTTTCTTAGTAACCTATGATAGGCGGTGGCTATACACTGAACAATCATGACAAACTATATGAAATCCAGTGCAAATATGTTGCCATCGTTATAGTAAATTCCAGCAATAAGCTGTATTCATTTTGTCTACATTTTACATAGTTTAGTATTTTAGTTAGATAATACACATTGAGTAAAAGAGAAAGTTCACTCCTCGTAGCTAAATCTATTTCTTTTTTCCCTTGGACATAAAGGTGAAATTGAAGAGTTAAGAAATAGTTAAGAGATTGAATGTAATACAAGTATTAATTGACTAAAATATGGTGTTAGATTCCACAAGAACAAGGACAAAAAGACTGCAAGGATTTAATATTGAGGGTGAGCTCAAAGAATAGGAAGGGAAGATAGGTTTGCCACTGTGTAACTATCTTGCATTTCTCCCCATTTCTCCTCACCCATATTTACATTACAGGGTTGTCTGTGGACATTGGTAGGGCTGGGTGCTCCAATTGAAGCAATATAATTTATGATGGAGCAAGACAGGAACAACCTATAAGGCAAGATAGCACACATAGAAACTGTAACAAAGTGGGTTATTAGTAGAGTAGTATGTTCATCCTACTCAAGTAATAAGTCCCAAAAGATGGAAAGGGTCAAACACACAGTTTCAATAATTTAAATCTGGTTCAAACTCAAGACATAGCTATGCCACAGAGCAGACAGGTTTACCTTAGGACAATATGCAAAATGTTTAGCAGCAGTAAGCCAGTCAAAAAATCCAAACACAAATCAAAAACATCCCACAGCCGAATTCTAAGAATGAAGATAAATGTATTAAGTCAAATGACACCAAAGCGACACAAGTCAAATAAGGGTATTCAAGATATGAATGTGTTCATTTTTAAGGTATAAAGCAGCAAATAATATAAAGTGTCAACCAGAAATCCCTGTGGTTGTCTGGGACCTAGTTCTAATTGCTGCTAGGCCGTGAAGGAGCACAGGTCAGATACATCAAGCTGATCTTCCTTCTCAAAGTTTTATCTTCTAACTTAGGGGTATATTTACAAGACCCTATCGCCACTACACCGTCACTTTTAGCGACATTGTGATGGCGATAGGAGCTTTGCCTTATTTACAAGGCATCGTTAAGCCACTTAACGTGGCTTAACACTGCCTTGTACATAAGGCGCCCTTTCACGCTACACTTAGCGTGAAAGGGGCTGACAATGGGTGTTGTGGTGGTGTTACACCGCAACATTCAGTAATTTTGACGCTTTCCCTATTTACAAGATCAGCGTAAATAGGAGGCAGCGCCAAAATTAAGACCAGAGAAAACCTGGTCTTAAACAGGCGAAACCAGGGGAAATGCTCTATTTCTCCTCATTGTTGCTGTTTCCATGTGTGCTGCCTTGGGCAGCACACATGGAAACAGCAAATGCCACTGATTGTTTCTGTGTAGGAAGGTCCCCCTTCCTGCACATGAACATTCATTTTTCAAAAAAGCTATTTTTCAACTTCTGTGTGTGATGCATTAAGCAGCACACACAGAAGGTACAAAACAGCATTTAAAGATTGTTTATGTGCAGGAAGGGGAACCTTCCTGCACATAAACAATTTTCCCCTCAACACAGGCACCCTTGCACTATGGTGTAAGGGTGCCAGAGTTGGAGCTAGTGACAGGTAAAGATGCCTACAAGGGACTTTGTTTTAGAAAAAGTTATGTAGTTATTTATATTGGATCTACTCTAAGGGTGAGTCTAATTAGAACAGACACCCAATTGTCAATTGACAAAGTCAATAAATGAATATATCAAGCACAACACACAGGGATATCTTTTGAAAGTACAAAAATAATTAAATATATGTAAATCAAGTTAAAAAGGAGTACACATGAAAAATGAATTCAGCAATAATTCATGAAAGAGGTGAAATCAAATTTGGTTTACAACATATGAAAAAAACATCGATTCCAATCAAAATAGCAATGACATATCTCCTAATGAGAATAATAATCACTTGAATACAATCAATATTCTGGAAGTAGATGATGGAGTCGACTTTTCGGTCTTGGGTGGTGGTATGCAATATCCATTGTCCTGAAGATGGTCTGACGGACTGATGCCACCCAAGACCGAAACGTAGACTCCATCATCTACTTCCAGAATATTGCCCTGCATTTCTAAAGTGACGAAGCGTGTTGTTAGCCTTCCTGGCTTAACAACACGCTTTGCCACTTTCTTGTATATATGCCCCTTAGTCTTTTTTATGGAAGTTGAAGTCCTCCAAGGCTGAAGGCTATATTTGACAAAGTCTTCACAAATCCAGATAGCCGCTGGACGAGGTGCTGCTGAAGTTGTTGCTTTTGGCAGGAAAAGCTCTAAATGGGAATGTTAGCTTTCTGATCCACCGAATTTCTCTCGTTGGGCAGATACTTTTGTGCCTTCACCCAGTCAAAGGTTTACTTTCTACCTTTGAACATAGTCTCTTTTTGGGATTCAAAATCTTCCACTGGGGCAAGCCTGAAGCTGCATCCGACAAGTTCTTCTGAAATGGAAGACATTTGCTGCATGGTCCTAATGTACCTCTGAAGGTCCTAAAAATCCAAAACATCTTTAAATACCACTTCTAAGGCTCCAAGGACCTCAGGGACAGCATTTAGGGGCCAGGACACACTCCAACAGCGGCCAGCCGCAAGGTCCAGTACAGTTGCAGTTGTAAGTGATCCCCTTTTTACTTCAGTGAAAAGGCCTCTGGCAGCTTGTTATGTCCCTGTAGCCACACAGGAAGTCAGGATACTGACCCTTTAGGTCCACTACTTAGTTCGGGGTACAAATGGGAGCACGTATGTCCCACCAGCTGACCTCACAGGCTACAGAGAATAGGTCCTGTCTTCTTCTGTTCTGCCACAGGTCCAGAGTTCTTATGAGAGGCTTGAAATGTTTACCAGTGATAAAACTGGTAGCCACCAAGGCCCAGGATCAAACGTGAGGGGGAGGTTTGTGTTTACCTGCCGTTGCGTGTACTATGGAAAGTCCCAAACCCATGTGAGCCATAGAGAATAAAAGGCTGGTGCACAGGAGGGAGTGGCCAGGGGCCGTCCCGGTACTATAATCAGCATTAAATTACCAACATATTGAGCGTCATTAAGTACAGATCCCGATCAGCCCCACTGTAACCATTTCCCCCGTAGGACACATCCAAACTAGAGGTCCCCAGGCATCCACGTGGCAACAGTGTGTCTCTGCCGGTTCTACCTGCATCTCCACACCCCCAGTACTGCTCGGCTATGGTACCCCCACGAGACTAATGCCTGACCAACATGTCCAACATTCCGGCTATTGAACCTTTTGTCATTGAGCGAGCTCCGTGCACACAGGCACTGATAGAAGGGATTGGGTGGAACGCCTGGAGCTCTACTTCGAGGTGACGGAAGTCCCAGATGGCCAGAAGAGGGCATTCCTCCTCCACCTAGAAGGGAAGAGCATGCACAAGGTCTCCAAAATCGTTATGGAGGTGACCATGAAGATGTACGCAACACTCGTAGCTGCCTCAGTAAGGAGCTTTCTATGGAAGGTCAATTATTGTGGCTGATTTATGAAGGACCTGACCACTCTGTCACAACCACTTCAAATCCTCAGCTTGCTGGACACGGGGTGAAGGACACAAACGGTCATTCAAAACCACCAAGTGAGCCATATCAGCAGAAATTACCCTGGCCTATTCCTATCCCCAGCCATTTCGACCCAACAACAAGAGTGTGAGGACTGGACACCAGTAGCATATGTGAGACGATCATTGACCTCTAGCAAGCAGCGATACTCACAAATAGAAAAAGAAGCAATCTTGATACACTAGGGGTGCTGGCATTTCCGTCTCTATGTTTATGGATACGCTTTTGTGGTCATGAAGGATCACAAACCTATGGTTTCTTTGTTCCGAGGCACCGCATCGAAGCCTTCTCCTCGCATTGAAAAATGGATGCTACGATTTCAGGAATATGACTGCCAGGTAGAATATCATCCAGGAACCAGCAACCATGCTGTCTATCTCTCGTGTCATCCTCGGACAGCCACCACAGACAAGGGAAGGTGAGAATGACAAAACAAAAGAATATAAGCACTATGTCACAGACCTTTTTTGCCCCTGCCCATATCCTTAAATGCCATACACCAAGCCACCATGAATGATGAATGACTACAGCTGGTACTGGAGGCTGTCACATCAGGTCAGTGGCACAAGTTAAAGGCTCACCTAGCACAAAGAAGAACGGAGGTACAATACATTCTGGACTCCTTGCATCAAGCACGCCACAAATTGACTGCAGATGTGGACATCTGCCTTCCGTGGGGCCATCGAATCATCATTCCCACTAGCCTAACCATCCGTGTGGTACAACTGTCCCACGCTCAACACCAAGGAATGGTAAAAATGAAAAGCAACCTCTGTAGCAAGGTATAGTTTCACCTCAAGGAAGGGTTATTTGAAATTACTGTCTGTTCTTGTCCATGGCATCAAGCAGTGGGAGCTCCAGATCCACCAGCTCCTCTCATCACTGAACGAGGGTCCCAACAATCATGGGAGTGTGTGATCTTAGATTTTAGGTGTCTTCCAGATGGAAAACACACCATTGTCGTTACTGACGACTACACAAAATACCCAGACGTTGAGATTGTCAACTCCCAAGACGTCCACAAGGTGCTCCCCAAACTAGAAAAAATTATGGGAATGCATGGCCTCCTCCAATAAATCCGAATGGATAACAGCCACTGCTTCAAGGTCAGGAAGTAGCCACCTATCTGAGACCCCTGTATATCAAGCACAAGAGAGTCACCCCCTAATTTGCCAAGCCAACAGGGACGTAAAATGATTTATGAGAACACTGAATTTGGTGATTAGAATAGAGTATGCCAACCAACAGCTGCAGAAGTGGGCCACCTACTCTTTTCTGAGAGAGTGTCGATAGACACCCCTCACCACCACCGGACAAGCCCCAGACCATCTCAGCATGGGACGTGTAGTAAATAATTCCATCCAGCACAATCCTGTGTGTATGCCTTCGCCGATGGACAAGTGTCAGGTACTAATGAGCAGACACTGACAGGCCAAAGAATCAGACATGCAAGTGGGTAACCCGGTCCTAATCAAATATAATTTCCTAGGTAGTAAATTCAGACTTCCATGTGAGTATCAGCAATGGGTGGTCATTCAGAGGCAGGGCACCAAGGTCACTGCCCAGTTAGGTGATGAAGAGATTACACAGAATATTTCATACTTTAAAAAGATTTGTCCCAGGTCAGCACACCCTGCTGAAGGGGACAGTCAAGCCGCTGATGGAGTAGACAAGAAGAAGGATGGAGAACTCTGAGCCAAGGAAAGGCCCTGAGGGAGATGACAACCACTCCTGAAGAACTGGGACAGACTCAAGTATCAGCACGCAATATCGTGAACAATGTGGTTTGAAGGAAGCCTAGAGGCATCGGAGAACCAGATGAGGCGAGAGGAGTGAACCAGATAAAATCTCCAGCCTTATCCACGAGGCTGAAGGTCCATGTCATGTGAAATTGAGGCCTTTATTCCAACGGTTCTAAAGAGACTGCTGTGTATCCTTTAGACTGCAACTTTTAGTTGCCTGAAGGAGAAAAACAAACCTCAGGCAGCAGTGTGTGCTTCAGTAATGTTGATACTCATTTATGTTCGGGGTCCATTTTATGTTTCCTATAAAGAGGGAAGGAATTTAGTGTTTATCAGTGACGTAACTGATAAGCACCAAGGCCTGTGATCAAGAATGAGGGGGAAGATTAAGTGTCGACCCACGACGTAGAGAATAAAAGGCTGGTGCACACGAGGGAATGGCCAATGGCAGGCCCTGTACTGTGAGCAGCACCAAATTACCTATGTGTCGAGCATCATGATTTACGGGCCATGATCAGCCGCATTGTGCCCTAATTCGGGGCTGTGATCAGCCAGCCCTTGCATCACCACAGGGCTGTCGATGAGGTGCAACTTTTGTTCGGTGCCCTAGCCAGTGGATGGGATGACTGCTGTCTTTTCCTTGGCCAATTGGCTAAAGGTTCTCCAAGGGCAAACCTTCCCATGTTTACAGCACATCCTGTTCGACTCACTGAAAACTATCGCACAGCGCACCATTGTCAGTCAAATCCAAGGTGGGAAAATCTTTATGTCCCTGGATGGAGCTTGTGGTCCTGAGCAGTCTGCTTCCATCCAGTCACTCTAAACTGGCTCTTGGGCCAGCTACTCCCTCCACGGAAACTGAAGCTACGAGGCTAACGTGTTTTGGGATCAAAAGCTATCGTTCTTGCCTTATCAATAAACTATAAAAGTACAGGTCTCTCCCCTGCACCTTTTATTTTCTGGAAGTTTCTGGACACTCATAAACTGCCTTGCTTGGATTAATCAGGGATACATTCCTCCTCTCTGCTATTCTGCCAGGTCTTAGATTTTACCTCTGTTGTGAGCTCTGTATCTCACACCTCATCACTGAAACACTGGACAGTCCAGCTTCAGGCAAGCTAATGACAAATAGCCTGCAGGTGGCGCCAGGCCCGGAAATTAAAACTCTTAAATAGTTACTTCCCCTGCATATGTATCAAAAGTCCAGCTTAAACATTAAACTGGATTTTAAATAAATATTAAAACCAGCGGTTAGACTGTCTCTGTAGCTTATTGCAAACCAATTATACAGAATTACCATAGTAACTGTCCTTTAGATTTTTCTTCATAGAACCAGCTGAAGGCCTAACATTGAAAAACAGTTTTGGGGCAAGTCACTGTATAAAACTGCAAACCTTAATTTCTTACATGTTCTACCTTTAAATCCCAGGGACCCTGCCTTGTGGGCTACGAGGCTTACTTAGGGGTGACATAGTTTACATTTAAAAGTATGGTTTTCCTACCTGTCAAGTGGTTTATTTTTACAGGTCTGTATGCAGGTTGAAAACTAAGCTACAGAAGGCAGGCTCCATATGTAGGCCTGAGGCCATGATTTTCTTGTCACCCTAGTGAATGTCACATTAGGTATTGCAGTCCACAGATGATAGCTAACTTTCTATGCCTTTGCAGTATTTTCTAACATCATACTACGGCCTTACAGGAAAGTCAGATATGCCAAATGGTGGTTAGTGAATCTTACCATATTTTAAGGGTCACAGTACATGCACTTTGGCCTGGAAAACAGGACCTCCGTGAACAGAGTTAAAACACCAGTAGCATTAGTCCACAAAAATAGGGTTGACCATGCAAAAAAGTAAACCTGTTTGAAAAGATTAGAAACAGATAGTACATTACAACATAAGACAGAAGGAACATTTTATGAGACAAAAAACCTCACATGGTCAATAAGGAAAAAGTGATTTCCAAATTCTCCATTAATCATAGATTATGTGAAGCCAGAACTCAACAAATTAACCCTTTCCCTCTATTCCATCACACTAAAATTCATTTGCACTGGGCAGACCTGTTGTGGTTTTCAGAGCACAATTTTATTTTTATATTGAGGGTGTTTTAATACAAGTTGAGCATATAAACCTACTATTATTTAAAGTGGTTAAAATGAAACAAAAGAAAACTTAGATTAAAAAATGTATTAGATGTCTCTGTCAATAAAATCATCCTTTCATTTAAATGGTTGTGGAATAAAACTTTGATTTTTGAAGAACAAGTTCATGCTACTCCTACTGAATAGGTGATATCAAGCATATAAAATGTACATTATCCTTCTCTTCAAATTCATGCTTTTGTTAACCACATTATCAATTTGAATTGATTTCATGTATGTCTCCCATGTCCTTTAGCACAATGTATATTAGTCTACAGGTATGTGAATTCAGGACTCTGCTACTCATGCGGGGGCGCACTTAAATAGCACAGCACTGCAAGATTCGGGGGAAGGGTTTAGAAACTGGTGCCCAGGAGTAGATCCTGTTGAGAGAGAAGAGGCTCAATGAAGAAATTCACACACACCAAGACTTGATTCAGGTATTAGGTATTGGTTAGCAATAGTGAGGAAAACCTGAGCCCCTATAACGAGATTGTGGACTTCAGACATTAACCCAGTCCTTGGTGGAGCTTGTACACACACCCCCAGTACTACTGCTAATGCCTACATACACACCCTCTCACACACATCTGGCACAGCAGAATTCAGTAGTTTAACAAAATGTTTATGGCACAGTTTCATTAATTCAGAGAGTTTCCTATGATGTGAAATGCCACAGTTATTGGAAATAAACAAAGGCCCCCTGAACTTTATCAGGTTGATTCCTAGGACAGGGATAGATATATATGAAAAAAACAATTCCTAGGCAATCATCAAGCAATGCATATAAATGTGCGGAAGGTTTCGCTTGAAAAACAGTACACTAAATTGACCAAAATCTGTTGTAAATTTTATTTAATAAAAGAATTTTTATACATAAAAAGTTAAAAACCAACACAGGGATAAACCATCTATGTCGAAACATACATACTATTCATAAGTGTCATCACATAAGCAAAGCATTATACATAAAAAATTGGTGTTATACATATATACATCAGTATATTCAATCTAATGGACCAATTACTATTAAAGTAGTAATTTTATCGACACGTGTTTCGGCGTATCCAATGCGTTCTTCAGGAAACTACCACAATACCTGTAACAAGATTTATTTACATTGGATTAAAAAACTTTTATAAATACTACTTCATTTTGTGTAATTACTAAAATCAAAAAATCTATTTTTTTTTTAAACGGACATAATTTTGTATATGATTATCTTAGTCTATGATAATCCACTGTGTAGCTCTAAACATTCTATACCTTCATAAAATTTCCACAATGTTACAACTTATTAATTTTACAATAAAGTAACATATAACATGTACTGTGTTCTAAGCCCTTCCTTGTTTGCAAAAACAGAGACAATACTTGATAAAATTGTTATGGCTTGTATCTAAAACTGGAGCACTCACTTAGGGGTAGATTAGGATCGCGGACGGACTTGAGTGGCGTGGGTGGCGGTCACATCCTCTATCTTTAACATTGCGGCGGATGCAGCTTCAAGCTGCACCCGCCGCAATGTTAAAAAACCATGCATCGCATTTGCGTGCACAAAGCGGCAGGCATCGCGCGGTGCCTGCTGCTCTGTGCATGCAAATGCAGGGAGGTACCGTAGGTACCCCCCATGTGCACCCCCCACCCCGCCTTCACCCAGGGGGCCCGCAACGGGCCCCCGAAGTGAGGGTCCGTATGCTTTTCCACGGTGGAAAAGCCTCAGCGGAAAAGCATACAGTTTACACCATCCTAATATGGCTGGCGGTGTCTGATAGACACCGCCAGCCAAGTTAGAGCTTTTCCGCCGCGGTCGGAAGGCGACCGCGGCGGAAAACCTGCGGACAGATTTCAAGACCCACCGCCATCCTAATATGGTGGTGGGTCTTTTGAGGATCCGCAGCGGTTTTCCCGCATCCTCTGGGCCGGCGGTGGCTTCTGCCGGCCAGGAGGATGCGGGAAAACCGCGATCCTAATCTACCCCTTAGTTAGTGGTATTTCAATGTCTGGATGGATAATTGATAGAAGCAGACGAAATGAAAAACCACAAGTAAAGGAATAGGTCCAAATAGACCTCCTCTTTACGTTAAGATTTATAGTTTATATCACAAAAAGAGAAAATAAACTGGGGGTACTAAGACGTCATGTTAACATACTCCCTACGTCAAATGTTGTTGATGTAAAATAGAGTAGGTTGAAAGAACTTACTCTATATCTTGCAAACAAGAGAAGAACTATCTTCGTTTCTCTACGTACGTTTTTGTGCTCGGATAAAATATTCGTATAAAATGAAAGAATGGACATTGATATCCAACTTTATTTATATGTATATGACATACCACTGATAAGTGTCTGCAAATTTAATGATAAAAGAGCACAACTACTTAAAAATCCACAATAATGATAGTTGGATTATAAGCTCAATTGCTACTTTCGAAATTGATGATGTTGTCTTTTTAAGGAAATCTTCTTAATATCTGTAAATATAGGTTGGTATAAAAAATAGAATGAGATGAAAAAGTCTCTAAATTTGATAACTCGACTTGCATTTCTGTGATGTTACGCTTATTTCTAATATTTGACTCTTCGATATCTAACTCGTGTCTAATTCTATAGCAATGTTCATATTCTGGATGTTATATAGAAATATAGACATTACTAATGTTCGGGTAGCTTGATTAGTTCAAGTTTCCTCATTATCGTAACATAATAAGAGAAGCAATACATATAGTAAAGCGATGCATTACACTCAAGAGACGCACTCTATAAATGCCACAGTGCCATAGATCTCTTCAGTGATCAGAGTTTCCTTTATCAGATTGTTTGTTACTCCGAAGACACTTTCCCTGGTAGGCCACCTCTATTGCATGCTTTTTATTTCGCACATTAAAGTGGCCAATGAAAAACATTAATCAGACAAAGACTGGTAATTCCTTTGCTTATTGTCTCCTCTAGAAGAAATCAAGCTAACCCATATGGCTAGATTTAAATCCAGTGGAAAAAATGATCTATATTGCAAAAGGTATGAAAAAAGCATGTTTAATGAACTACCCTGTTTATTTAGTAAAGGCAGAGAAACAGCGCAACAACTAGCCTCGACACATTCATTGTCCTCCATCGTTAGAAGAAGTATTGGAATACTATTTTGACCAAAACCAGAATTAAAGGTGTCACTGCAGTATTTGCATTACTACTCAAAATCACCCATTACTCACAAAGCCATTGTCAAAAATGAGATTATCACTGAGTACATTTTGATTTTTTCGTTTGGTAAAAGCCATATCCGGTTTTCACAAGGTGAATTGTTGGGCCTGTGTTTGCAGTAAGGGCCACATTTATGTCATTTTGGCGTGGGGTAGCGCAACCTGGTCTCAGTGTGATTTCGGTCGGAGACATTGTTTGGACTACATGCTGGAACTTTTCATGGCTCCACATTGACGATTAATGAGGACAACCGCTACTTATGATAGTGTGCTACTAGAATTGGAATAAATACTGGGTGAACTTCGCTACAAGGAAGTGTGAAATATAAAAGCATCAGGAAAGAAAACATTGCTCAATTGAAGATTTGCCTTGAGAAAGCCCATAGCGGGCGAAACGCGCGTCAGCTGTCAAGAACCGTGTTTTAAAAGAAATAAAATTTGGATTTTGACTACACCACGAGATTCCTTGGGACAAAGGATCCTTGTCTGTGCGTGCTTACAGCACATGGATGAAAGAGACTTTTTGTGATGTGCATTGATGTTATTGTGTCGTACATGGATGTGACAATCTGCAACACTTGTGTGGGGCGGTTTGTACATGGTTGATGCTTAAGGAGGAAAAGCATTTTTACATCAAGGTTGCACTCAAAAAATAAGATATACTTATTAATTACGTTCTTGGATTACAAAGAGACAAGTGTTGATGTGCAGATCGTATGTAGCAAATCCCTCCTTCTTTTCTAACACAAATCATATCTAGGAGGCAAATTATTTGTGGCATGAATGGCCTCATAGATATGGAGTAAGGCAAGACAGCACAAATCACTACATTGCATTAATCTGCGCTCGGGAGGCATTTCATGGGAGTTGCAGTGGTTTTTTTTCACGAATAATCCATGGATTTTGACAGTTCCCCAGATTTACGAGATCATATAAACCTGTGGAGGCGCCAAAACCTTACACCTTCCGAGGTGAGGCGTAACAAGGAGAAATAACTTTATTTCTCCTAGTTTTTTCCTCTATCTTTGTGTGCTACATTCTGAATTTTTGACTGTTGGTATCTTTACTGCATAATTGTACATTTTAGAACTTGGTCGTAGATTTGATTTTAGTGCTGACAGTGTTTTGTTAGATGCTAAATGCATGGGAAGGGGTCGCCTGGCATTCCCTAGAGCAGTACGTTCAGCAGGTTTGGGAGGTAAGAGGGTATTCCCTTGCCAGGACTGCTCTGCACTTTTGAATTTGCACCTTCTAAAGATACAGAGAGCTGCTATGGATCTGGAAATGTTCTGCCTACAGAAATGTTGCTGTCGTAATGAGTGAGCAGGTGTAAGGCAGCCCTTAACAGGCTTGCCTTGTTGTGACTCGGGTGTCCCAAGGGATAAAACATCCTCTTCCCATTATCTTTGTTTTCCTCGCTCTTTAAAATGGCACTTGCTTGAATGTTTGTGCCTTTTACCCGACTCCTCTTTCACTTTTCATTTTTGCTTCGACCTCACTCCATCACTTATCACCTTTTGTGGCAACAATCAGTGTATTCCTTTAGCAATCTAATTTTCCTTTAGCGACTTATTTTTCAGTCCCAGGGTGCCATTTCTACATCTCAGGCATGATTTCTGTAAATTCATCTTTTGCACCTTGCTTTGCCTTTAACACTTATCATAACCGGTTCAGGTTCTTTTTCAACGAGCCTGTGTCAGATGTGGCCCAAAAGGACATTGTTAGTTTGCATTTAACATGAGCACACAATACAGGTCAATATGTACAATCAATAATACATGTTTAACATTTTTATGTCTGTGCTAGTTTCATTACTCCCAAGGGACCCCTTTAAGGGCAAACAATTGAGCGAATTTTGATTTTTGTTAGTCAACATACAGAATGGTAGGTGGTGTCACAGGACATGGAGACACATGGCAGCAATGGGCAAAATATGAATTTGCGTACAAATGCAAGTATATGGCGATTCAGTGCATTAGTTTGTTACATTAATGCATGAAAACTGTCATAATCTGCAACTCTACTCACAAAAAAAATCTGCATATGTTCAAGAATGGCTATCTAGGTGAAAATGATGTCATACCCCGTGGATTCAAAATGTGTTTTCTCCTGGTTTCTGTCAGAGTAAAAGTTTTATGAACTTGATGTTGTATATTCAAGAAACAGTTCTCTTGCGTCTTGTAGACAAAATGGCTGCCTCCTTTCAATGGCATAATCATAGCCAGTGAGTTTGTCATAATGGTGCCTGTATTTCTGTATTTGTCAAAAAATGAGTGGGCGTCATGAAACCCCGCTGAGGAATCAATGCACCCATGTTTACTGTGGTGAGTCAAACGAGACTTGTGCTGTTTTCTGACCACGGTCAGCTCCTTCTACACAATCGCCATTCAGAGCATGTTCTGGGCCTGTTTGTGTGGTGACTTCTTAACAGCCTTGTTCTTTGTTCTCTTCCCATTCAGTGAAGGTCTAGTTCATGAGTGTAAATTAATTAAGTTGTAGTCCACCACAATTAGGGCTTCCACAGTGGCATAATTGCTCTCCGAGAAAGTTCAAGTCTGGAGCCAAAGGCAATTACCAGAGCCATTGCTGGGAAATAGTCCCATCAGCTGCATTTAAGAAAGAGATAAATAAATGGCAGTTTTAACTTTTTCTTCGTTAGATTGTTTTCTAATACGTGCTATACAATTTACTCTTAAAATATATAAGGATTTTCTAAAATTGGAATTCCAAATACTTTTAAATTCATTATTTAAATAAATATTTGTTAAAAATACATTATGCCATGACTTTATGCAAAGACGTTTTTACTTGAAGTCCTCCATAGGCACATGTGTATACTTTCTTCGAGCCACAACACCAGAGTCTTTGTAGTACCACGTTTCTCATTCTTCACTGTCCTGTAACGTTCACTACAGAGATGCAGAGCAGATCCTTAACAGAAGAGTGGTTGCATGCCCAAGTGGGGAATAAGACTGTCCTATAATAGAATGATTCAGCAATCTGTATATAATGATTACAAATTGTCAGGCTGATTCACATAGGTAAGTTACACTTTTGAGTAATTTACTACCTTTTGGCTATTCACAAAATCTAAATTTACTCTACATGTCTAGCTCACATATCCCCACCAAATTGAAGAGCCTGTTGGCTATACACATTAAAGTAATTCACACTTATGAGTAAGTTTACAACTTTTTGTCTCTTCACAAACTCCAAGTGTATATTCACTCCTGATGTCTAACTCACATGTCTCTACCAAAATGAAGGGCCTGGTGGCTATACGCTTTTAAGTAATTTACACTTTCGAGTAAGTTTACAACTTTTTGTCTTTTTACAAAATCCGAGTGTAATTTACACTCAGATTTTGTGAATAGCCAAAAATACATAAAGTTACAAAAACAAGCAAGTTACCTTTGTGAATCATGTCCAGAGCGTTGAAAATAGTCGAATAATCTATTACATACTCCATTAGGCTTCTTTGTACTTTTGCACTTATAAACCACGACCTCTTTCCTCATCTCGGACTGTAATTTATTCCACTGCAACTTTAACAACAGCACAGATATCCATATCCACTCAGCAAAGAGTTCCTATATAGAGCAGCCCACTCCTACTCTAATCATGTTAAAGATATTCAAGTGTATCAGCTAATGTCACAACATTCATAAAAGTTGAGCAATGAGGGGAATATTGCCAATTACTATATGTAATCATAGCAATAACTCCATCTCGGGTCTGTCATTTCTCTGTAAGTCTGAAAGGGTTCTGAAGTTTATACCCTTCTGATTGGTGACATGCACATGTTTTTACTGCTCTCTACAGATGCTCTGTGAATGCAATTATTGCTAGAGGTACAGTATCCATCTCCATCCAGCAAGATGACATTGACTTCCTTTGACCTTCGTCCATGTTCTGACTGTTTTTCTAGGGTTACATCCCACCCAGAGTCTTGGTGTCTATTTGCCTCTATTTGCAGGGAAGCCGGTTCTGAGGCCCTTCCTCACCCAGAGTTTCCATACCCAAACATCACTGTAATGCATCTCATATCTCTAATATATTCTAGAAGACAGTGGACCCTAATAAACAACCATTCCATAAAATGATATCCAAATGGTATTTTAATCAAACTACAAAAAAATAAAAGAAGCAATAAGACAGAGCTGCAATGAGTACTTAGTGCAGCAATATGATTGGTGCTCTCTTATAAGTGATACCCTCATGAGATAAAACGTGATCAGTAGGTGTATCAATAGAAAAGAATCACACGGCCCGTTAATGTCATACAGTGTCTATAAGGTCTGTGTTTAAAGTTGACGACGTTTCAATTCCTTCGAGAATCTCGGGATCATCATCATCTAGACTCGAGAGGATAGAGGAACCCGATGAAGAACTAAAACTATAAATTATAGGGACAGGGATAACAAGTAGAGATATTTAAAGAGAAAAAAGTGAGGAAGACAGAAAACAAGGCATATTTACATGATGGTATCTTGCTCCCTTGAATGGGTGCGAAAATCACACTAAAAGAGAGAAAAATGAAAAGACAGAAAATTAAAATGAATCGGGTTATACACATGGTGGGGTCAAGTGATAAAGGAAAGTATCCGGTAATTAGGCTGACCTGGGAGGAGGACCCAACGGACCAGAGCAGAGGGTGCCAGGAAGTAATGGTTGGATGTCTCTTACTCCCTAGAAGGCATGTGCAAAATACTAAAGAAGGAAAAGCTGAAAAACACAAAAAATAAGAATGATTACATGATAAGGTCAAGAGAGGTGACTGCCTGGGAAATTGGTTCACCTTGGAGGGTGTACCCCAAGGCCCAGAGGAAATGGTGCCAGGCAGTATAACCAAGGGAGTGGAGTTCTACAACAAAATATAATCATAATCAACACCAGTGTGATAAAACGTTCTGTTATTTAGATATAGGTATCCTACTTCAACTACACAACTCACTTCAGGTGGGAGAGGTATGTAATCATCTTTAGGTGCAAGACATTTAGCTTCACAATTTAACATAGCAGGGTGTGCATTACAGTGGTCTCTGTATTGTCTTACCTGATAATTCATCCTCAAAGACTCTGAAGCATATTTAACATGTAATCTTGTATTGAGTGACAGATATGATTCTGCAAATGCATGAGGTAGCACTAAATATACAGGGCCCTTTGAGTGTCCTGGACTCTAATAAAAGCAAGGCTCTACCACCTGGTTTGAAAATATAGAATCCACCTGCATCATCTCCCACAAGCTTGATTGCGCCTTCCCCATTGATTCTGTTTTAAACGCAAACAGAATTCTTAACTCTGGTTTCTTCTACTGTCATGCCACCAAGTTCCAAAATGACCCATATATTGCCATGCAAGATGATGATAGTTGATCATATCTGTTGAAAAACCTCATAATTTTAGAAGGTCACTCTTCTGCCATGGGAAACTCAAGATTTTCTCTGATGCGAGACAAATAACCTTGGTCTTTATACATATAATACACATATACATATACCATGTCACTTTGTATTCCTTATCTTTTTTATTGTCTACTATACTAATTCTCTTGTTCTCGGCCAACGCCTTGGTCATTGCACCATTGATCATTTTCTGGAACTCGGGGGCAGATTTACGAGCCCCTTGCGCTACTTTTGCGTCACTTTTAACATGGGAAAAGTGATGCAATAAGTGGCGCAAGGGGCTGGTAAATATGACCCTCAGTTTCTTCCCAGGTTTAGAAGAGATTGATGATATCAATTTTCTGCCCTTATTTCTAACTTTTTGCCTTTTTGGGAGGCGAGTGTAGCTTGAGGATTAAGAGTATCTCATCCTTAAACATCACCATTTGCTACATTATTTTGTATTTTATATATAATTTGATTGTTGGAATAATTTAATTAAACAATAGTTCCTATGGCTATTATTGTATTTCCCTGCCTCAATTGTTTTCAAGGATGACAGTGTTTTGCAATACAAATGAGTGACCATATGTGGAGCTTGACTTAATCAAAGGCCAAATTTAAATCCTGACACATTGAAGGCAGTAGTAAATGCAGAAGTGTAGTTTGTGAATAACAATGGTCTTATTATTTCGTGGGTGTATGTTTCTTCCCCCTACACCCCTCCTAAATTTTCCTTAAACCCCTATAATTTAGTAGTAATCATTCACAATTTTCCATCCACTCCCCTTTGTAATTCTCACATTTACTACTAAATTGTATACTCATGTGGACAGCAATCTTCGCCACCATGGCAGTGACCTCTGAATGGAACAAACAGGAAGTGGAGAGAGAGTTCTCCAGCCATTGGTTTGTGAACAGCATTTTAAAGTATGGGATTATACAAAATGCAGTTTGTGAATAGGCACAAATTTCGCCCACCCATGTGTCATAAAAATAAAGTGTATTTTGTCTGATACAACAGGGGATCCTGCCTCCTGTCTGGAAGTCTGATCTCTTAAAAAGACAGACAAACAAAATTGAAACAGTCAGCTCCTTTCAGGAATGTTCAGGGTTACAAAGAGTGCAGAAAAGAATGAAGATTGTGTTGTTAAAGTTGGGAACAAATTAAATGGATGCTATATGTGCTTTTGACTCATATTTACAAATATGTTGTCGGCTGATCACGGGTGTTCCTGGACCTGGCGCTGTGATTGATCTCCCCTGCCTGACTGCCAGGGAGCGAATCGGGTGTGGCCAAATATAGGCCGCCCGGGCCAGAAGAGACTGATCACCCGTCTCGCTCCAGAGTGCACACCTTTCTGAACTGGCCCCCTTCATCTCTGCCGCATTTTCTTTAGCTTGACCCTCCGTTAAAACCATTGACTGCCATTACGCTATAAAATATACTGCAAACCGCAGCCCGCTGCAGCGCCAGTGCTCTGTGAACATGGGCAAAACGGATCCCAAACAACCTAAACTCCCATTCGAGAGCAAGAGACACACACGTACGGCGGAAACGCTGATGGAGTCGGGCGCCGATCAGGGATCGTTGGACAATGTTGATGACCCGGCGGAGGACTTGAGGTCCATATTACTCGAGGTGCGTACTGGCCTGAAAACTATCGATAGCAAGATTGATGCCCTTGCGACCAACCTTGACGCAGTTTAAAAAAAGGTAGACGTGCATGAAACTAGACTGGATGTCCTGGAAAATAGACTGTCAGACACACATGACGCCACTGCTGAAACGAGGACAGAGGTTCTGAACATGGAGAGAGTGCTGGAGGTCATAAAGTTGAAGAGTGAAGACTTAGAGGCGCAGTCGCGCAGGAACAACATTAGGATTCTTGGCCTTCCGGTATCGACGGCCATCTCGAAAATGGAAACCTACATTGATAACCTCCTCCGCAAGCTGTTTGGCTCTGTGCTGTCTCCGGTTATGATCATAGAGAGAGCGCACCAATCACTTGGTCCCCGGCCGGTCCCTGGAGTGCCACCGCACCCGATCATAGCACGCCTTCTCAACTACACGGATAGGGATGCTATATTTCGGGAAGCGAGAGCTAAAAGTCCTGTCACTCAACAAGGCAACACCCTATCATTCTTTCCGGACTACACTCCATCTGTGCAGGCTGCTCGAAGGGAGTTTCAGCCGGTAAAAAGAATCTTGCAGTCGGCCTCCGTTCCATATGCCATGCTGAAATTTACTCATGAAGATCAAGCACAGTTCTTTACAGACTCTAAATCGGCCCTGAAATTTGCAAAACATATCTGCCTTAGCAAATCTGATAAGACTGCCTTCAAAAATTTAACTTTGTCACCGCCTCAAAGAGAAGCTGAATGAAAGCCAAATAACACTGGTCCCCACTAGGGGTGAAGAGATGTATAACCGCTTGGGTTGTCTTTTTTTTGTTTTTGTTGTCAATCTGGATTGTAAAGAGGGATATCAGGACATGACCACAGTACAGTGTAGTGGGCTCTTCATCCACTTCGGTATCTCTCTAAGCAGCATTAAAGGGATGCTCCATTGTTTATCATTCTATTTTTTTTTTTTTGTTCCAAGACCTTTATTATCGGTATGCACATATTGTACACAGCTTAGTGCCCACAACCCTAAATAGGCTGGCAGCGTGATTTTGAATCAGTGAAACGTGAGCAAATGGCATGCAAAACAGTTATTAAATTACACAGCAAGTCGCCTACAACCACTGTGGGCCGGCCGCGATTACAAAATCAGTTGGTCTCAGTTTTTACAATTTTATTTAAATAACATATGTCTAACATAACCTGATCAGTCCACTACCACATTCCAACTCCAGCTCCACATGTCAATGACTCGATACATGCGAAACCTCTATCCAGTAATACCTATACTAGTTATCAGCTATGGCTAGTGGTGTTGTTTGCCCCTTAATCCTCAACTTGGGCGTTTAAGTATGTAGTGAAGTATGTCCAGTAGTCTTTGGGTCTAGATCTCGGAGGAAGGGACTCCTCGTATGTCATAAGAGTATCCTGGCAATACGCCATGTCCTTCAACCATTGTTTGATTTGGGGTGTGTGTGGACTATCCCAGCACATAGAAAGTCTGCATTTGGCTAATAACAATGCTACAACGCAAAATTTACGTCGCGTCGCCTTTACGTTATGTAGTAGTCCCAGTAGACAACATGTAACTGTGCATGCAATCGGTGTTCCTACCATTTCGGTCAGTTTTTCAACTACTTCCGCCCAGTAGGCCTGTATTTTCACACAGTTCCAGGCCAGGTGTATAAAATCTGCTTGGTCATGTCCACATCTTTTACATCGTGCTTCCTCACGTAGTCCGTATCTATACAATTGGGCTGGAGTGTAATATACCTGGTGTAAGTATTTGAAGTGGATTATACGTAGGTTGCCATTTGGTGTTAGTATTTTCGTGAGTGTGCATGTAGTGTCCCATTCTTTGTCTGTAAGACGTGCGTCTAGAAGTGTATTCCATTTCTCCAGTGACCTGGTTGCCCTACGGTCTAGTTCTGTCTGTGCTTGAGTGTAAAGTCGGGAGACCAAATGTGATGTGTTCGTGGAGGTGATCAACAGTTGTAGGGTGTCCATTGTCTGAGGTTCGTTCGGGAAGGTCGGAAAGTGTTGTTGCAACGCCTTTTTAAGCCTGTGGAATGTAAAACGAAAGAGCATTGTCGGATGTTGAATAAAGGCTAAGTCCTGATCTGTAATGAAAGTGCCGTCTTTATAGACGTCGCCCATTGTACATAGACCCACTTGTTTTAACAGGTTCATGCCCACTTCTTCACCAGTGACAGACAAATTCGGGTGATGATGTAGCGGCAGTGCTGGAGCATAGAGTGGGAGTTTGCGCATCATTCGGCCTAGGGTTCTCCAAGCAGAGTTTGTAGTGTTGATTGTGTTTATGTCTTTATTATGGAGCGGAGGTCTGATATGCGTTAATATGGCATCTAATGGGATCGGGGCTGCATCGCCTTCCTCCACCGCCACGTGAGTTAGATATGGTGTCGGGTGATACCAGTGTGTGGCAAATTGGGCCTGTGCGCACAGGTAATACAACCAAAAGTCCGGTACTCCCCAACCTCCCTTATGAATAGGTAGAGTTAATGTGTCTAGTTTTATGTGTGCTTTTTTACCTGCCCATATCAGCTTCAGTATCATTGACGTGATGCGTCGGAATACCTCTTTAGGGGGTTGTATCGGAATGTTATTGAAAAGATAAAGTAGTATAGGGAGTACTATCATCTTCACGATCGCCATCCTGTCGGCCAGCGACAGTGGAAGCTGGATCCATCTCGTAACTTTGTCTTCAAGTGTGTCAATCGTCCTTCCATAATTGGTTCTAATTACCACCTCGGGGTCTCGGTGGGACCAAATGCCTAGATATCGTATAGGGTCTGTCTGCCACTCTAGCGGGTATTCCATCGTGTGTCGTTGTGTGGAGTCAGTTAATGGAAAGATAGAGGATTTGTCCCAATTTATTTGCAGGCCCGAGTACCCTCCGAATCGAATGTACACTCTTAGGAGTGGGTCAAGGTGGACAGCTGGGTCTCTGACGTACAATAACATGTCGTCTGCGTAGAGGGATATATGCAGCGGTCTGTTTGGGAATTGAAGTGCAAGGTGGTGATGCTTCTGTCTCACTATGCAGGCTAGAGGTTCTAGTGCTAGTGCAAATAGTAGAGGGGACAGGGGGCAACCCTGTCTCGTCCCTCTCTCTATAGTAATAGTCTCTGATATATACCCATTGATTTTGACCCTAGCCACTGGTTTGGTGTAAAGTAGTTGTACCCATTGAATGAATATCCGAGGAAAGCCCTTTCTATGCAGTATCGTTATGAGATATGACCATTCAATGGAGTCAAATGCTTTAGCAGCGTCCAACATGATCGCTGCCGCCCTGGTGGACAGTGTAAGGTAATGCGCAGTGGCAAAGAGCGTTCTGGTGTTGTGCGTGGTGTTTCTAGTGGGGATGAATCCCGATTGATCTGGGAGAACTAGTGTGGCCATAAGTGGTTGTAATCGGGTAGCGAGGACTTTAGCTAGTATTTTGGAATCTACATTTAACAGAGACAGAGGGCGATAAGAATGGCATGTTTCAGGGTCTTTACCTGGTTTTAATAATGCTATAATCATAGCTTCTCGCAATGTGGCTGGAAGTATCTGCGCTTCAAGTGCCTCCCCGAACATATCGACTAGATAAGGAGATAGTAGGTCACTGAATGTTTTATAGAATTCACAAGTGAATCCATCGGGTCCTGGTGCCTTCCCGTTTGTTAATGATGCTATAACTTCAGCTATTTCCTCTTTCGTCAATGGTTGGGCTAAATATTTCCTCTGGTTATCTGACAGCCAACCAATAGCAATATCATCAAGGTATTGTAGTGTTTCGTGTTGTGTGGCGATAGGTCGTGATGTATATAAATCTTGGTAGGTGTGCACGAAGCTCTGTAAAATGCCCGTCTGATCAGTGTGTGTTAGTCCATCATCCCCAACAGTCTTCGTAATTATGTGTTGTTTGTGTCCAGTACATATTTTAGTAGCTAGTGCTCTCCCTGGTCTGCCTCCTTCCCCGTATGATCTAGCCACATGTTTTTTGCTTAGATATTTAATTTCGTCGGTGGCGAATGTTTGATGTTCAGTGAGCATATTTCTGATGTCACTCAGTATGTTTTGAGTTGGGGTTAACTCATATTGCCGCTCTAAAGCACGGAGTGTGGATTCACATCGTGAAATTTGTGTTCTGATGTTTCTCAGTATACCAGCGGTCGTGCATATACAGACCCCCCCGTATTGTTGCCTTGAATGCTTCCCACAAAAGTCCTGTGTCTTCCGTGGTGTCTGCATTAAGACTGAAGTACTCTTTTATAGCCTTTCCTATGGTATCAACATATAGCGGGTCTGTGAGTGCGCTAGAATTGAAACGCCAACTGTACGGTGGAGGTATGTAATTCGGAATGTTTAATGACAGTTTGACAGGGTTATGATCCGATAGTGTTTTGGGCATGTGTGTTATGGCGTGCGTCCATAATAAAATGTCAGCTGTTCCCAACCAGTAATCTATCCTCGACCAGCTAGCATGGTGCACAGATGTATGTGTCGCTTCTTTGATCCCGGGATGTCGCACCCTCCAGATATCTTTTAGGGATAAGTCTAGCATAATGTCTAGTAGTTTGGTTCTAGCACGTGTGTGATGTTCTGTCGTGTACCCTGACCTGTCGAGTGTATCGTCTAGTGCAATATTAAAATCGCTACCCCATAGTAACGTTTGATCAGGATCAGTGCTTAGGCATTTCCAAACTTCACGGAAGAACTCCGGTGTATCCGTGTTCGGACCATACGTGTTCACCAGTGTTATCTGTCTATCTCGTATGTCGCCCTGTATTATGACATACCTCCCATTGGCGTCTAGTGTTGCTGTGTTCACCCTGAAGTTCGTGCCTTTTTTCACCAATATAGAAACACCCCTAGCATAGGACGAGTATTTCGAACAGTGCATCGATTCAGCCCATCTTCGCCCCACCTGGGCATGTGAGTGTGGAGACTCATGCGTTTCTTGAAACATAACAATGTCGATGTTCCATCTGTCTAAACAGGCGAATATACGACGAATTTTCTTGGGGTTAGTGTACCCTCTAACATTCCATGATAGAACATTCAATACTCTGGGTTGAGATATAGTATTAGCCATAGTGAGAGTTGTGAGTAGGTATAACTGCCTCCCCATCCTCGTCTAAGGGGGGCCACAGGAAATCGTAAGTGCAGTACAGATGGTTTCCGTGTAGGTAATGATGAAAGTGGCATAGCTGGGTGTAGGCAATGCATCTCAAGTGGTCCGATCTATAAATAACAAGAACAGCCCCCCCACCCTCCCTCCGCCCCACAACAGCAGCCCAATCCTGCTGAGGCCATACCCTTAATGAACATCCCATTGGTAATTAAACTGTGTTGGGGAGCACCCATGTGGGGGTCCGCCCGGACTGCACATCACCATCCGAACTAACGGATGTGGACGGTTACGTGATCTCATAAGGTCACAGGATTTCTGCCATGTATACCACATTAATGTATACGGATCGCCCAGCAACAGGGAGATAATGATAGCACAGTAACAGTCTTCCGCAATCCCTCGTAAATGCAAGCAAGTACATAAACATAACTTAAACACAACTTGTATTCACCTTAGTATATATCCACCGTATCAATAATACTTTGTGGCATGTGTGTTACCACATTGTGGCGTTGCCATGTAATTTGTTAAGTAAGCATAGTTACAATAACAGAGGGAGTGTGTCCATGTAGAAGATAGGAAGTTGAAACGCCTATCCCACCTGATCTGGGCTAAAGAACAGAAATGATGACACAGTACTGAATTATGAATTATCTTTCGGACGTATTGTTTGGAAACAGTTAGTTTTTCAGTACAGTTGTGTATCACAAGCGGTCAGTGTTTGTTACAGCGTCGTCATCTATAATAAGTGAGTTGTTAGGTCTAAGCATCACTTTGTGCCGTAGGCGAGCAACTTCGTTCTAGTTAGCGTTTGTTTGCATCACATAATGAACTAGCTCCAATCAGTGCATATGGTCAGTATATCTCAATTTTAACAAAGGGTTGGTAGTACAACCGTGTCTTACCCTGCGCTCTGACCGTATCTCGCGGCATGTGCAAATCAGGTCACACTGTCCATCTTACATAGTGGGGGGAATAGTTCACATCGTAATAGTCAATAATGCGACATAGTTAATCCTTACCCATCGATGAAGTTTCTGTGCTGTTCCTTTGGCATTGGAAAAGAGACATCGCCACTACCAACACATGTCCGTTTCAACCTAGTTAACTGGAGAAATAGAGCGGAACATACCCTCCACTTTTAGTCTTCATCTTGCTCTTGTTGTCGTCGCTGATCGTTTTTGCGGTGGTTTGCGATTTTCTTTATGAAGTCGTTTGCCGCTCAAGGAGAGGTGAGAAGTGTAGCTTTGCCTTCCCATGTTACTTTGAGTCTCGCTGGGTAAAGCATGGCGTATTCCACTTGAAGCTCCCGCAGTTTTGACTTTGCTCCGTTGAATTCCCTTCGAGCTCGCTGGACCGCTTGTGCGTAGTCGGGGTAGAATGCTAGTTTGTTGGATTGGTATTGAAGATCTTTTTGCTCCCGTGCCATGCGTAGAATTGCATCTCTATCGCGGTAGTTTAGTATGCGGGCCACTATCGGTCTCGGTGGTGTTTCCGGAGGTGGGCGCGGTGCCAGTGTTCTGTGCGCTCTTTCCACAATGAAAACGTGGGATAGTTTATCTTTGCCAAACATGGAGAGGCACATTTCCTCCACATACGTCTCCATGTTACCTATGTTTGTCGACTCCGGTACACCCGCTATGAGTATGTTGTTTCGGCGTGACCTCGCTTCCAAATCCTCGGACTTAGACTTAATAACTTCTAGAATCTTCTCGAAGCCCGAACATTTAGAGGTGCTTTCGCGTGATTCATCTTCTACTGCAGATAATCTGGTCTCTGCCTCGTCCAGTCGTTCTCCATGTCGATCTACTTTGGCCGCCATGGTGTCCATTCGTGTCGTTAGATGGTCCATTTTACCGTGCATTTCTTGCAGACTATCCTGTATTGCTTTCAGCATCGCCTCCATGCCTTTGGGTGGTGTGCGCTCTGATTCAGCCTCCGTATCTGAATGTGGGTGTGATCCCCTAGCAGTTCGTCGTTGTTCAAAATTGAGTTCGGTTGCTGCTTGTCTGGCTTCCCCATTTTGCGAGGTCCCCACTTCTTACAGTGCTGCGGGGCCGGTGTACTCCACCCCTCCTGGCCTGTAGGTCTGGCGCGATTGGCTATGGCGCGCCGTTGGTATGCAGGGCTACGGTTGACGTTTCAGACCCAGTGTCGTTTTTGGCGCCAGTAGTTTTGGTGGGTCCGTGCAGTCTAGTTTCGGAGGGTATTTGGTTAACGTGTGCGGTAGTTAGCGCCTCATGTAGCTAGCATGTGTGGCGTCGATAGGTCAGTGCTGGATGCATTAGTTGACATTGGCACACATCGTGTTACATTCAATCAGTTGTGTTCTCGATATGCGGCGTCAGGTGTTGATGCAGTTACCTGTATGTCGCCTCATAGACGATCCGCAGTTACCTCTGCGACCATCACCGCGTGCTAGTCGTGCAAAGTACGAGACATCATAGCGTTATGTAGCACAACAGGATCTTCTGAGAACAGTGAGCAGTTCGCTGTGACACCGTGCAGCAGTGTAGTAGACACGGCATGTGCACCACATGCGGCAGAGCGTTTCTTGTGTGTTGGACGTTAAACTGTGAACATCGCTTATTTTCACCACATGCACAAATTGTTCGCTGCTTCGCGCGGCTATAATCAGGTGCCGAGCATTAATGGTGGAGAGAGCCGTGGGGTCAAGACCTTCTCCGATCCTTCAACACATGACTTTATTCCGTGGTGATAAGGCTAATGTGCAGTCTGATCTTACAACAACTCCCACTGCTTAGTCAGCCGCTATATATGCACAAGTCGTTCGTCAACTATGTTAAATATTGTTCATAGTACTTGCAGTAGGACACGCATAGTGTATGCAGGCAGTCATGGATCGCTTGCGTGTGTGTGTCCGCCGTACCCATAACCCGTTTTCACAATTATCGGTATGGCGCCAGTAACGTATCACAGCAGACTGGGCGCCGCCATCTTGGTGTGCATTCTTCGCGCCTTTATATGCATATTGTTCCGTTGCACCAGGGTATTTCGCGCCTGTCTTAGCACCAAGATATCAATGTACGGCAATCGTTGTGACGCCTCATGCTATTGTGCCGTGCCATAACTAAACAAGAGCCAGTACGCCCGTGCAAGGATAACACATGTGCCCATTAGTCGGCAGAAAGTCAGTTTCGAACCTCCGCAATTAATCGAGCAGTGATCTTGCCGTAATGGAATCAGTTTCGCCTGACGTGGCTGCTGTCAGCACATTATTTTGCCCTTGCTACTCACAGGTCCGTGTCTGGGCATCGGCGCGGCTCCGTAATGCGCGATCCAGGTGTCTGTGCCGCTCACTGCTCCGACAGCCCTCGGGCAGTCGCCATCTTGTTTTCGCAGGTCTCGGACCACGGTTGTCTCAACGAGTCGAAATTCTTCCGCTTAGCAGCTCGTATAGCGATGAAAAGTACATCATCGTGTGCAGGCCATCTTCCGCTGTCCGATTTTATATTTTGGCAACAGAATCCGCGACCTTATTTACGTTGTTTTAGCAAAGAAACGGATCCGTCCGGTGGAGCTGTCTAACTAGCCAGCCATTCCGCAGTGCGCCCTCTAGCGCCCCCATTGTTTATCATTCTTTCCGAGATACTCGAGAGGGATGATCACACTGTCAATGCAGTCTGGCCACCCTGCCAACTGGCAGGTGTTCGCTGCCGTTCCTCCCCCCTAGAGGGTGATACCCTATTTAATTGTAAGTTCTAATATAGTTCGAGGTAATCATTGGGATGGGGAGGGGTTTGTTATCTTGACCTAATTGGGAGGTTGCAGTGGGAGGGGGGTGGGTAGGGGGGCACAGTGGGTTTGCAACTAGCCAATATATCTATCAGCCTTGACAAAGGAAGTTTTTTTTGTATATATCGACACCATGATTGTATACTGTACTGGTTATTCAAAACATTATGACATTCAGATGATTAATGTATCTGTGTATTATACTGCCACAAGGATCTATGGGTGAGAACTACAAACTAATAACGTGGAACATTATAGGGCTAAACTCCCTGAGGAAATCCCGGCAGGTGCTTGCATATTTAAATCGCCATGGCACCCAAATCGCACTCTTACAAGAAACCCCCCTGACCAGGACTTCAGCTGAAAACTTTGCGCGTAACTGGGGGCGTTTCATGTTAGCCTCCTCATATTCATCTTATGCCAGGGGGGTCAGCATACTTATCAAGAAGGGTGTACCGTTTACGCCTCACCTAACCCACACCGACGAGGAAGGCAGATGTGCGATGGTTCAAGGTAAACTGGGAGACACATTAATTACTCTCATAACTATGTATGGTCCCATAGTAGATGAACCGGAGGTATTCCACCGCATTTACAGCACACTCCAACAGTGGCCCGAGACAGCTATAGTGTGGGGGGGACCTCAATACATATCTGGACCCTGCACTGGATAAATCCAACCCACAGAGCAACCGCACCCCTAGAGTAGCCCGGAGTGTTAATCAGGCTATGTTGGAATTTAAACTGGTGGATATCTGGAGACTGCGTAACGCTATGCCAAGGGAGGGCACACACGCCACGCCTGCGTACAATAGCTTATTTGAAGAAGAACAGTGGCTCCTGTGGAATAGATATTTGATAGTGATTTATAGAAAGGACGTAAAATACGTATATTAGAACAGGGGTTTACGTGAGATGTCAAAGAGAAAGAACTGCAAATACACTGATATATTTGTTCAGTGTGTTGTATTGAAAAAAGTGAATGGTAGTAAATAGTTTCATACATAAAACAAAAATTATTTACAGTTGTGTAAGGTGTCCCAAGTGAAAATATGAACCAAGGCATTAGAATAACATATGTGACAAAATATGTGCAAGGTTTCAATAGTTTGTTGTTTCACAAAAGTGACCACTGTCTTTCATCCAATTATATAACATCTATACAATCATAGAATGCTATGCTCAAAGGTTCGCTTTTCTCAATTGTCGATGGCGTTTCAACCCTAGTAATGTTGTAGGGTCTCATCAGGACCTACGATGTGGGACATCTGACTTCCAGGCGCGCTAGATTACTGAAGGTGTGCGTGCAAACCGTGTAAGGGTGAATTAAAAGTACTCACTAGGCAACCCAGCCGGGTTCCCTAATGAGGGTGTTGGTCTAGTGATTCTGGGGGGCACAGTGGCTCTCCTCTCGTTTTCAGAAGCTGTGGTCCGGTTGGAAGGAGGCTTCTTATAGTTTTGCAATAAATATTTCAGTTGCGGGTGCTCGTGGGCAGTGACCGCGTGTCCAGGGTAATTTCTTAAGATGATGGCTGGAACAGGACCGCATCAGTCAGTCCTCGTATGATGTAATGACGCGTACATTGGCTGGTCCAGGCTGGACTATTGGCTGCTAAGTGAGAGCGCAGCGGAGTGGGTGACGGAGGTCATCAACCATCCACAAACGCTCTCAGACCACAATGCAGTACAGCTCACCCTACATATCCCTACTCCCACCCATCGTCCGTTCACATGGCGCTTCCAATCGGAAACGCTCCTTTATCCACTATATAATGACACTGTCCGTAAGGCAATAGAAAATTACTTTTTAGAGAACAAGGGCACCGTTGATAGTGCCGCCACACTATGGGAAGCGTTCAAAGTAACGATTAGGGGAGTCTGCATGAGCACTGCAGCCTGTAATTTGAAGGATCTAAGAACACAACTTAGCAAGCTAGAAGCCACTCTAACAAGCCTCGAGAGAGCCTATACAGATAACCCCTTCCTAGATACGTTATCACGCATCCAAACTCTGATCCATGAGTACGATACAGCTGCAGACACGGAAATACAATATGTAAACCGTAGACACGTGGCCAGGCGCTATGGCGAGGGCGGGGGACCAGGCCGCACATTAGCTGGGAAAATTAAAGCGCACAAAGACCATTACCATATTGATTAAATAGTTGACTCACAGGGTAGGGAGCACTACACTCCACTGAATATATTAGAACTGTTTAGAGAGTACTACGCTGGTATGTATATGTCTCGTGGGACAGGACTGGACTCCACATCCGAAGAGAATCTGGAAAATATTGCTTGTGCATGGCTGGCTAACGGTCACAGAGAGTATTTAAGTCAACCGATAGACGTAATGGATGTCAAGGCCGTGATACATGCTCCCTACCGAAGGCAAAAGCTCCGGGTCCGAACGGTCTGTCCGTGGAATTTTACAAAGCCTACGTGGACCTCCTGGCTCCATATTTATTGGAGATGTATGCTGAGGCTCATGAAGCCGGTGTGCTGCCTTCGTCCCTCCAACAGGCTCTTATCATTACTCTCTTAAAGAAAGATAAGGCTACTGAGTTCTGTGAATCTTATCGGCCTCTATCTTTGATCAACATTACAAGATACTAGCTAAGATCCTGGCCACGAACCTTCAGCCATTAATACCGTGCTTGGTCCTGCCAGACCAATCGGGTTTTATACCGGAACACTCCACTTCTCACAATTTGCGGACCATTTTCGCTATGATGCACGTTCTTGATCCTAACCTGCGCGCTGTGGTGGTCATGCTTGATGCAGCCAAGGCGTTTGACTCTACAGAATGGAACTACATTTTTCGCATTCTACAACGTATGGGTTTTTCGCCGCTGTTTCAGGGGTGGATCAGGATATTATATTCGGACCCGTCAGCTAGAATTCGAGTTGGAGGGCTAACATCTGAGGCTTTTCCTATCGAGAGAGGCACCCGCCAGGGCTGCCCCCTGTCGCCATTGCTCTTTGCCATTGCCATTGAGCCACTGGCGTGCGCGATATGGCAGAGACACAGAGAGACCGCCCTAAATTTCAATCACCGATCGGTCGGCATTTCGCTCTATGCCGATGATATGGTTTTATTATTGAGGGAACCTGAGCGATATCTGGCACAGGTACACTAGATTCGGATTGATCTCAGGCCTTACTATCAACTGGGATAAGTCACTCATTATTCCTCTGACAGCAGTCACCTCAGCACCTCCTCTGAAATACCCGATAAAATGGGCCACAGAAGCAGTTAAGTACTTGGGAATCTGGGTCCACTGTGACCCTGTAACAGTGGTGAGGGAGAATTAAGGGCGGGCCTGCACCGCGCTGGACCATCACATAGATACATGGATAGCACTGCCATTGTCCCTAGCGGAATGTATCACTATCATCAAAATGGTGGTGCTTCCCAGCTTCCTGTATCTTTTTTCTAACATCCCAATAAAATTGACACAGGGGTTTTTCACTATGTTATGAACCTCTATACTCAGGCTGGTCTGGGGAGGCAAGCAGGCCCGAGTGGCCTGGGACATTATCACTTTAGACTATGCTAAGGGGGTTTTTAGTGTGCCGGACCCATATATATATATACTACCTAAGTGCGCAGGCACAATATGCATTCTATTGGGTAAACACACATGACTTCATACCCCATGTGGCGGTTGAGGACGGGGATGCATCGCCGGTCCCTCTCCGCAATATTATCCCTCACACATGGCGCGACACCCCAAAAACTACCACTCTATGCCCCAGCAATGACAGTAGAACAGCATGCGCCGCGTGATGCGTGAAAAGCGGCCCCATGCTTTTGCTCAGGGAGGCAGGACTAACTACTATGCAATACCTTTACCGGGGCGGCACCTTCCTGGACCCTGCAGATCTACAGTACATTATTGACCCCACGCTGCTCTTTCGATTTGCCATACACCGACTGCGGCATGCTATCAGAATGCACTACCCAACATACCCGGCGGAACCGCCAACACTCCAATCCCTTCAAATGCTACTGGCCACCCCCACATGTAAGAAGCTAATCACAAGGCTGTACAGGGCAATAAAGGATGAGAAGGTCGGTAAGCCAGACGGGAGTTTAGCAAGGTGGAATGCGGTACTACCCACGCCTCTGATGCTGAAAGATTGGGAGCATGTGTGTAGTCTCACTAGCAAACTCTCCCCCAACGGGAACCTCCGCATCATACATTTTAAATATTTACACCAGACATACCACCCGCCCCTTCACCTACACAAATTCGGTTTAAGGGACGATTGCAGATGTAAACGCTGTGGGTAGACGGAAGCTGACTTTATGCATCTCGCCTGGGAGTGCGGGAGGGTGGCTTGCTACTGGGAGCGAGGGATGCAACTTATAAAAGAAATGTCTGGTTTGGATGTCCAGTGCACGTCTCTAGTTTGTCTTCTGTGTTATGTCCCTCATGTAAAAGGAGTCCTGGGGAACTTTGTACGTATTGAACTGCTCATGGCTAAACAAGGAGTTGCCATAACGTGGGACAGTAGACGAGCACCAAGTGTTGTGAAATGGATCAGGGACATGGTTTATTGTAAAGAGACGCTGGAACTATATGCGGTGGAACTGCCGCTCTCCTCTAAGCCCAGGGACAATTGGGAGGCACTACGTATTTATTTGCAAAGACAATCCAGTGAAGGCACACAGAGTGCAGCAGACTAAACCTCGTGTATATAAGTGTCTCGTCTGACTTGTGGAACATTGACTGTAGAAACATGATTTGTCATATCTCTCTATTGTGGTGTTGATTGATCATGTGTCATACTTGGCTGTTCTGATGCAAATGATAGTTTGCAGCGAAGTACTGGTGTTCATTATTTTTGAAATGCGAATAAAAAGATTTTTTTTTTAAATGCTGAGAATCTTCTCATAATCCATGTGTGATACTCCTAGATTTTTCAGCAGAGACAGCTATGGTTGACATAGCGGACAAGAAATAGCAGGCACAGGTGTTAATGATGCCATTTACATGTCTGTGGAGTTCAAGCAACAATGAACTGAAACAAGCTGATGACAACTCTGCTCTATTGTATGCCCTCAAAATAAGGCAGGGGGAGTGAGCAGTGACTGTGCATGACATCTGCCATTTTGTGGCAGATTTTCAATTACCATGCACCTTTTAGTAAGGTGCTCCATTTTCCTTAAAATGATAGCTGGCAAAATTGATCTGAGATTTAATGATCACCGCAGAAAACTACTGAAATCCGCAGATTACAAGTTTTAATCTGAGAAAAACGTACTCAATCTTCCATTCTTGTGAAGTTTGTAAATTGAGTACCAATAAATCTGATTCTATATCCTTGATT
Organism: Lissotriton helveticus; assembly: GCF_964261635.1. Lineage (NCBI taxonomy): Eukaryota > Metazoa > Chordata > Amphibia > Caudata > Salamandridae > Lissotriton > Lissotriton helveticus. The sequence goes on along the minus strand of NC_136067.1, from coordinate 922,323,494 downwards.
GCTGTTGCTCTTGGTTAGTGCCACAAGATGAAAAGCAGAACACCACAGCAGACCAAGCACAAGATGGCTTAGCAGAGTTTCCACAACCTTCTGATCTAGAAGGCTTGGTGCTTTCTAGCCATCCTTACTGGACTAAATCCTAGGAAATCGTCTGACTCATGTTTTCCAAAACAGCTAGTACACGCTAACTAATATCAAAATCTGACATACTGCCTGCTTAGGTTTGGTAAAAACTACAGTTCTACTGGATTGAGTGCCATTCTGCAACTACAGTTAACTTTACCACACAGCAAGCATGAATCATGCAGCTTTGCCAAGGGTAAAATACCCCTTACTGCAAAATTCTGGAGGAAAAGGAAAAGAAGAAAATGTTCCTAAAGCTCTTTGATGGTGACTGGAACCCCAAATTGGCAGACCATTACATTCCCCATTGGAAGGGATCCTTGTAATTGTTTCCTAAAGAGCTTTACACGCTTGAAAGACGTTCTTTTGTTTGCGCTGCATGGCATGGCAGCTGGCACATTAAATATCACCTGTCAATTTGGACTTTGGGAACCATAGTCTGCAGCGTCCAAGACTCTAACTGGTAGAGAGACATTCTTAAAATTGCAAATGGCAGTCCCTGGAAATCATTACCTGTGACAATCCAGAAGTTCCAAAATATAACAAGTCACAATGCTGAGAAAATGTGCCCTTTGGATCGTTCACCCTGGAATACATAATCAGGACCATCTCACACCAAATCATAGATACCATGAATAATAGCCATACATGAGAATATGTGTAGTTGACATCTTGTGCCCCAGAAACCATAACCAGCAACATCCCTGACCATGTAAACCAAAAGTGATGGTGGCCTGGGGAAAAACATGATCTTCGAAGCTCAGTCCCTGGAAACCATGGCAAGCTTTTACGTGGAATAGAGTATCCATAAGAAAGGAAATTTAGCCATTCTGTAAAAACTACACAAGTCATAGTAGTCACTACTACTCTTCTGGGCATTGTTGAGATACAATATCTTTATCTTGGGTTTACCCCCTTTCACTAACCCATGTCTCAAGCATATCATTAGGCAACCATAATGATCTTAGTAGCAATCAGTCTGTTACAATGTAACAATGTTTGTAGCAAGATGGAGGTTGAGAGCTTCCCACAAATGACAGTCCTATAGCCCACTTCTTTCTGTTCTTCAATTGTTTCAGGTTAGCTGGAGGGAATACACTAGGGGCCAGATGTAGGTAAATGTCATTTACCGATTCTTAAATACAGAATTTTACCGATTCGGTATTCAAAAATCGGTAAATGAGATGTAGGTAAAAAATCGGTATTTTTTACCGAATCGGTAAAAGTCGGTATCGGACTTTCTGTAATTACCGAATCGGCAAATACCGACTCGGTAATTACCGAATCGGTAATGGCCATACAACCCTATGGGCCAAAAGGCCCATAGGAATGCATTGAAAATACCGAATCGGTAAATACCGAATCGGTAAATACCGAATCGGCAAGCAAGTAAAAGTGAAAGCAATGGAAACAGCCAATCAGGTGCCACCACCCTCCCCCACCCTACCAGGGAGTGTCAACCCAGGCAGCTGCAACTCATTAGAAGGTTCTGGAGAGGCAGTCAGAGCTGAGCAGAGAGACAGAGCAGCAGGGAGAGATTTGTTTGCAGTGAAAGAGAGTAATAATGGCAAGCAGCACAGAGAGCCAGAAGGCTGAAAGAAAACGAAAATTAAAGTTCAGCAGCATGGAGCTGCAGGTACTAGTGGAGGAAGTGGTGAGGGTCCACAAACAGCTTTTTGGCAGGCTGTCCCACACAGTACCAGAGTCAGCCAAAAGAAAACTGTGGCTTGCCATAGGGGAGAAGGTGAATGCTGTGGGTGTGACCAGCAGGAGCCAAGAGGACCTGAAGAAAAGATTTTACGACCCAGGAGCCTCACCAAAAAAAAAATGGCAGAGATCCACAAGCAGGCTGGTGTGACCGGTGGAGGCAGGAACCCAGCGCCCCCCCTGACTGACCTTGAGGAACTGGTGGCCTCAACCATCGAGCCTGACAGTGTTGTGGGAGTAGGAGATGTGGACAGCTCAGCCAGAGCTACTAGAAAAGGTAAGAGGCGTGCGCAGCATGACACCCCAAAGCAAACTGCTTCCCTTCAGCCTTTGTGTACAGGCCAACCCCAGTCCAGTACTGCTAGCACTATACATGAGCAATGCATTATGGGAAATGTAGTCAGCAAATGTAGGACCACATGTAAGTGCACAGAAAACAGCAAGGCATTGAAAGCCAATCAGAGTAATGGAAGTGAAATGTGCAATGCATTTATTGTAGTGACTGTAAGACAATAGCACTCAGTGTACATACGCTTCTTTATACCTAGGGCCAACATCAGGCAGTGGACCATCTGCATCACAAGGAACTGCACCAGCGAGGGAGGAGAGTGTTGAGGCAGGGCCAAGCACCCCAGAAGCCTCGCAGGAGGACGAAGACGCCACTGCCATCTCCCATGAGGATGACACTGTTCGTCCCCTTGTGTTTGCCCACTCCCCACACCTTTCCCAATCCCCCCCATTGGTGTTCTCACCTGAGAACTCCCCATCACGGTCCCTGACAACACCTGCTACCTCACCAGCCAGGAGGAGAAATGTGGCCCGACTGAGAGTCATGGCGGGAGGTGAGGGTGAGGCTCCAGCAACCATACTAGTCACTCCTACTGCACAGGTGTGCACCCATCAGTCCAGCAGCACTCGCAGGCGCCAACGCACTCCCAGCAGTGCAGGTCCACCTGGAGAGGGCACAGTGTTCCGTGGCCTTGAGGGGAGCATGGTGCGCATCCAGCGCATGCAGGGGAAATCAATTCAGGCCTGCCACCACCAATTTCGAATCCTAAATCAGCAAATGGGAGACATGGCCAAGGGCATCAGTGATTTAGTGGAAACCAACAGGGAGGTTGCAAAGACCAACAGTGACATTGCATCTGGAATGCTTCACATGACCACCGCCATCAACCAGCTGTGCGCAAAAATGGATACCCAGGAGCACACAAGGCGCAGGGATGCGCGTGTGCACAACAGGGCTATGAACCGGCTGGCCACGGCAACATCCAAGCTATGCCGTAGGGGCGCCAACATGCAGGAGAGCCTCACGCAGAACACCGCGGAGGTAACCAGGGGCATGGGCAGGATCACCAGTGCCCTGGAGGCCATGATCATCTCCCATACTGCTGTGAATCCTGCCCTGGACGTGGCTGAGGCAGACAACAGCAGCAGCCGGGCTAGCGCAGTTGTTGAGCCAGGCCGGAGCACCAGGCGCTCAGCTGAGCCTGCAGGCCATGCTGAAGGGAGTGAGCAACACCCCAGTGGCTCTGCGAAGCGCGGCCGCAAATGACATTGACAGTGTGGGTGAGGCAACCTGGGACATTAGCAGTCCCCACGTTCCAATACTTATTTTTTGTTCCACATCAGTGCATGAACATTGTGGCAACATTAAAAATCGCTTTTCACATTCACAACCTGTCTGTGTCTCTTTATTCACTCAGAAATAGTTGTCTGTAATCTCACATCTGTATCTGCCATCACTTGGTGTTGACACTCCAGCAGGTTGGATTTCTGGCACAGCATTGTCGTCATCATGATCCTCGTAGTCTGACAACTCCACCTCAGTGCCCTTCTTCACAGCAAGGTTGTGCAACATGGCACAGGCAGCAATTATCTTACAGCAGGTGATGGGGGTATACTGCCTTGAACCTCCACTCTTGTGCAAGCATCTGAATCTGCTTTTCCATATGCCAAAGGTCCGTTCTACTACATTCCTTGTGCTTTTGTGGGCCCGGTTATACCTCCTCTGCCTGGGTGTTGAGGGGTTGAGGTAGGCGGTCAGTATGAATGAGCGGAGGGCATATGCACGGTCTCCTGGAATGAAAAGGGAATACATTACTCACATGCATACATGTACTTCTTACTGCAATTGGTATGATGGGGGTCTGACACTGTGTCTCACCTAGGAGGTATCCTTCACCAAATTCCCCTGCAGCCAGCAGTGCATAGATGCCGCTGTTGTGAAATATGTAGGAGTCGTGGGTACTTCCAGGGTATTTTGCCACTAGGTCAGTGATGGCGCACTTTGCATTGCAAATCACCTGCACATTGATGGTGTGCGTTGACTTCCTATTCCTGTAGATGTATTCCGTGGCAGCAGGGGGACAAATGGGGATATGCGTGCCATCAATGCAGCCGATGATATGGGGAAATCTAGCCATCTGGTAGAAGTCAGATTTGGTTTGAACCAGTTCAGCATGGGTGGCAGGAAAAGAAATGTAATGCTCTATCCTCTGCAACATGGCGTCAAGGAATTTGTGAAAAAACCTTGAGAGGCTGCTCTGGGTCACCCCACCCGCCACAGCAACCATGCTCTGGTAGCTCCCAGACGCAAGCAGGTGGTGGCTGCACAGCACCTGTACATGGGGTGGAATTGCATGTGCCCTTGGGGTAGTGTGCTGCAACAGTGGTTGTAGGTCCCTGATTAGTTCCATGATGGTGTCTGGATCCAACCTGTACCTCTGCAGTATCTCTGCCTCTGTGAGCATGAACAGGGTCACCCTCTGCCTGTAGACCTGCTACTGTCTCAGCCATTCCCTCTCTCCTTCCTCCTGTAGCCGTAGCCGTCTTGCGATGACATAAAATGCCGCCATTGTGCAAACAGCATTGCATTTTGGGTCCATTTTTATAGGCTGCACCTGGTTACCACCTGATTTGAATCCATGGTAAATACCGACTCTTAAATACCAAATTTGAAGCAAATTCGGTATTTCAGAGCTTACCTACATCTCATTCTTCGATTTTTCCTATTTTATTTACCGAATCGGTATTTTACCAATTCGGTACTTTTAACGAATCGGTAATTTTTCCGATTCTGTAAATATTCCGATTTGTTTTTTTACCGAATCGGTAAATTTTCAAAATCGGTAAACTTTCCGATTCAGTTTTTTACCGATTCGGTAAATTTTCCGATTCGGTAAATTTACCGATTTGGCCAAATTTCTATCACCTACATACCGATCGCTCAATACCGCTCGGTAACGGACGAAAATACCGATTTTCGGCCGTTACTGACCGACCTACATCTGGCCCATAGTTTCCTGCCAGAAAAGTCCTTGAAGGGGTCACCAGAACCCCTTAAAGAGAAGAGAGGCTACTAAAATCCAAGACTTCTCTCTGAAGATGGAAAACCCATGCCAGGGCAAGTCACAAGTATTTGTAATGTGTTAAAACCCTTGTGTATCATAATGCTGGAACCAGCTTGATTGGCCATACCTTCAAATGTGTAAGGATACATCGGACACTGCTGGGCAGCAGGCTTCTGCCTACTTGCCTGGCTTTGAACACCAGAAACTAGCTGCCCCACAGATCACTCTTATTTTTCTGGACCTGCATGACTCTTTGCTATTGGAGTACATCCAGAGTCTTGAGCCGGCATGCTGCCAACTTTTCCTGTTTATACTAATCCGGTGACCTTCCTGAAGCTCAACTTGCTTGCCTCATTGCTGAGCTTTCCAGACATTAAAGCACACAGCAAACTGAAAACATATTGTGAGCCAAAACAATGCCTGAGCCTCCTGTACCCTTCACAACAAGAGCGGGATTGACTGCCAACTATTTGACCTCAATGACTGTGGGTGTACATGAACAACCAGTGAGACCCTAGATACTTTACCACGAATTAGAGGTGGGTGGCCTAAGGAAATGACGATGGCATTTGAAGATGAGAGAATGGTGATGGTCTGGCAAGTGCATCCTTCTGCCAAATGCTATTATTTTTGGTAATTTCACTACTCCCTTTTGACCTGCATTTGTGGTGGGTCCAGCTTCCAATTGGTTAGACAGCTAGCTGGATGGAGGAAACTTTGTCGTCAACTGTGATCATCCTGTGCTCCCAGGATGTTACTCCCTGTGCCCAATGACATCCGAGATACCAGCACCTACACTGTACCCTTTCTCTACATGCATATACTCAGAGACACTGTTCTCTTGCCTTGTAGATACTCTTGACACTGTTGATATCGTTGAATTTACTTTCTGTAACAGTTCACATTAAATTCCACTTTTTAAGTACCAGAAATTATACAAATCAGCCTGCTTTAATGTTAATCAATCAATCAATCAGGCATTTGTTAAGCGCGACTACTCATCCGTAAGGGTCTCAAGGCGCTGGGGGTGCGGGGTTACAGGCTCCAGTCCATCAAGGAGGGGGTCGGACAAAGAGCCAGGTTTTGAGGTCTCTTACGAAGATGGGAAGCGATGCAGTCTGTCTGAGGTGGAGTGGAAGGGCGTTTCAAGTTTTGGCTGCAAGGAATGAGAAGGCGCGGCCTACCGATTTGGCTTTTCTGGTGCATGGGACCATAGCGTAGGAAAGCTGGGCTGATCGTAGGGTCCTTTGGGATGCGTGGAATTTGAGTTGGCTGTTCAGGTATGCTGGTCCAGTGTCGTGGAGGGCCTTGTGTGCGTGTTTAAGCATCTTGAAGGTGACTCTTGCCTCGATGGGGAGCCAGTGCAGTGTGCGCAGGTGCTGGGAGATGTGGCAGTGTTTGGCAGGTTGAGGACCAATCTTGCGGCAGCGTTCTAGATGTTCTGTAGCCTGCGGTGAGGTTTTTGTTTATTCCAGCATAGAGTATGTTGCCGTAGTTTAATCTGCTGGTGACCAGGGCGTGAGTGATGGTATTTCTGTGTTCTAAGGAGATCCATTAAAAGGTCTTACGTAGAAGGCGGAGGGTGTGGAAGCAGGAGGACGAGACTGAGTTGATCTGGTGGTCCATTTTGAGTTCGGAGTCCAGGATGATTCCCACGTTGTGTCCGTAGGGTTGGGTGGGTTTCTGGGGGCGGGGCCACCAGGTGTCTTTCCAGGTGTCGGGGTTTGGGCCAATGATGAGAACTTCCGTCTTGTTGGTGTTTAGTTGTAGGCAGCTGTTTTTCATCCATTTGGCGACAGCTTCCATGCCTTCTCAAAAGTTGTGTCTGACGGTGTTAGATTCGTTGGATAGGGAGAGGATGAGTTGGGTGTCGTCTGCGTATGACAGAATGTTGAGTCCATAGGTTTTGACGAAGGGGGCGAGCGGCGCCATGTAGATGTTGAAGAGCATCGGGCTAAGGGAGGACCCCTGAGGGACTCCGCAGGTGGTTGGTGTGGGGTCTGAGAGGAAAGGGGGGAGTATGACCCTCTGCGTTCTGACGGTGAGGAAGGAGCTGATCCAGTCGAGGGCTTTGTCCTGGATCCCTGCGTCGTGAAGCCTGTGTATTAGGGTGCTTTGGGAGACTGTGTTGAATGCCGCTGAGAGGTCGAGGAGGATAAGGGATACTGTTTCTCCTCTGTCCAGTAGGGTGCGGATGTCATCTGTTGCAGCAAGGAGTGCGGTTTCCGTAATGGGGTTTTTCCTGAAGCCGGATTGGAAGGAGTCTAGGATGTTGTGCTTTTCGATGAATGTGGTGAGTTGGCTGTTGATGGCTTTTTCGATGACTTTCGCAGGGAACGGGAGCAGGGAGATGGGTTTGTAGTTTTTGAGGTCAGTGGGGTCTGCCGAGGGTGTCTTCAGGAGGGGGTTGACCTCGGCATGTTTCCAGTTGTCGGGGAACGAAGCAGTCACCAGGGAGCGGTTGATGGTGTGGCGGAGCATGGGTGCGACAGTGTTGGCGGCTCTGTTGAAGATGTGGTGGGGGCAGGGGTCCGTGGGGGCCCCGGAGTGGATTGACTTCATTGTCTTTAGTGTGTCTTCGGTGTTGAGGGTTGACCAGCTGTCAATTGTTGGCTTCAGGGTGTCGAGGGTGGTTGTTGGGGGTTCCGTGTGTTGGTTGTCTTCCTCGAAGTTGTCATAGATGCTCTGGATTTTGTGGTGAAAGAAGGTGCTAAGTTTGTCGCAGAGGTCTTGTGAGGGAGGGTTGTCAGTCAACTCCTTGATGATGTTGAAGAGTTCTTTGCTGTTGTGTGCTTGTGTGGAGATTCTTTCTTTAATCACTTTTTTTCCTTATTTTTCTGATTAGTTGCTGGTGGGCGTTCATAGCGGCTCTGAAGTTGTTGTGAGATTCAATGGATTTGGTGTTCCTCCAGGCTTTTTCGAGGTGGCGGCAGGTGCTTCAGGACTCTCAAAGTTCGGTGGTGAACCATCTGGCATTCTTGGAGTGGTTGTTGTTGATTTTCTTGAGGGGGCTATGGTGTTGGCGCTGTCAGAGATCCATCTGTTCAGGGTTCGAGCTGCTGTGTTGCGGTCATCATTTTCCGCGATAGTTGGGGTGGAGTTGCTGAGTGAGGAGGTGATTTTGATCCAATTTCTTCGTGGGAGCCGGTGCTGTTGTCTGTGGGTGGTGGGTGTTCTGAAGGTGAAATGAACGCATCGGTGGTCAGTCCATGGGAGTTCGGTGGTGTGGCTGAAGGTGATGGAGTTTTCGGTTGTGAAGAGGGGGTCAAGGGTGTGCCCTGCTGAGTGTGTGGGTTCGGTCACGATTTGGCGGAGTCTAATCTTGTGGAGGTTGTCCAGGAGGGCTGTGGTGTTGGGGTCCAGTTGGTTGTCGATGTGGAAGTTGAGGTCTCCCAGCAGGGTGTAGTTGGTGGATGCGATGGCATGTGGGGAGATGATGTCCTGATGGAGTTGGTGAACAGTCCGTGGGGACCAGGGGGTCGGTAGATGAGGGTTCCTTGGAGGGTGGTGGTAGGGTTGGTTTGTATCTTGAAGTGTAGATGTTCCATCATGTCTGTGAGCTTGCAGTGGAGTGTGCTCAGGCGGCAGGTGGATTTGTGGACGATGGCGATTCCTCATCCCGGGCGGGTGTGGCAGTCCTTTCTGGAGATCTTGTACCCTTGGGGAATGGTGATGGCGATGTCCGGCCCCGAGGTGGTGTTGGTCCAGGTTTTGGTGAAACGTAGCATTTACATCCCTCCATTTTGGGCAACAGTGTCCCTAATCTTAAAGCTTCCAATCAGTTGTTTGTGAATCTTTTCATAAAAGGTATGCTCAGAGCTTCTTAAACAATAGAGCTTCGCGAACATTAGAAAGGATCATGAAAATTATGTTGTTTTTTGCCAGAAAGCCTGCTTTCAGTACTGTATAGTGTTTACATCTGCTCTTACTTTTGAATGATAAGCCCATTTGAAGTTACCATTCACATTGTAAGATTGCCAGTGTATTCCACCATTAATGTGTTGTCCTTGCCTTGGCACTATATTTTGTGTTTTCTAATAATCTAACTTCAATATACTGTAAAAATATTTTAAAAATGCACAATAATATTGAAACTGTTGTAAACACACAACTTTGGCTCCATATTCATACTTCAATGTTACATTGATAACTGTGGTGCACTGTTTTTAGACTCACATCTCACACCCTACCTTTAGATAAATCATGGAATGCTCGCTCATATATACAGAGTCACGGTCACTTAAATGACCCCCACATTCAGCTGTGGATTGAGCACCTCGCGTGCTGATTGATAAAAATCCTGAACGCTCACTCTTTAATCGATCTCAGTGTCCCATGTAATTATCAATTCCGGGAAACCCAGCATGACAGTGACCTAGCCAGCATCATGCCCTCAGCAACATCAGCTTTTGACTGCACTAGGGATCAGGGACCAACACTCAAATTTCACTCTTTTGGCCCCTAGCAATGTATTACAAAAACTACACATCCAGTGTGCCACACAATTAATCTCTGGTCGTAAATTCCAAGATTTTAGCTCAAGAAACCAAGATCTCTAGATTTTTATTTCCAAAACCAATACCTTACTGCATTATTGCATATGCAATGTCTATTCATTTATACCTTGCATATATACCCTGATGATGAAAGCATTAGTTGCTGATGGGTAGTCAGCCAGTAAGCATTACCTAACCAGCACCATTCTCAATGCCAAAGCTAAACCTGCAGGGGTTTTAGCTACACTTGGTGGACTGGCAAAAACTAGGGTTGTACAAAATTTGTGTTAATTCTTTTGGGTAATTAGTAATAATAGTATGACTTATGAAACGCATAGCCACTTCAATTCGAAGTGTCCCAGGCCTGAAGGTCCAGCTCCCACATGTCGCATATGCACCGGTTCCCATTGAATCAGCTCAAACTGAGCAACCAGATGTCAACATTTTTCCAGAAGAGCAATTCCAAAGGGACCATAACAGACTGAGAGAGGGAGAAAGTTACGGAGTTTAGGCTTTAGATAGCTGAAGGAGCTACCCCAAATGCGCGCTCTGCTAACTTCCGAGAATGCTGGCCAGCATGGTACCAGATAATCTGAGTTTCCTAAGTGGAGCATAAGGTTTGATAGGTGAATGCAAGTACTGTGGGCCCTTATTTACAACAACCTTGTGGCAATAGCAAAATGCTTTGAAAGAGAGTATGTGCTTCAGTGAAAGCCAGTGCTGCTTTGAGAATGCTGTCCCAAGGAGGTACTATTGGGGAGATTCTGCAGAAGGTGCGCTGCTGCATTCTGCACTCGTTGGAGCCTCTTCAAACGAGTCTGTGATACACCTAGATACAATACATAGTAGTAGTCCTGCTGAGACATGATTAAGACCTGGACCACTGTTTTTTCAGATTCTGTCAGGAAGAAGAAGATGTTTTTAGGGCATTTAGAATCCCAAAACATTTCCCTGTGAGAGCTGTGATTTGGCTGTCAAGGGACAGCTTCTCCTCAAACCAAATACCTAGGTTTTTAGCCCTGGGTTTGGGGCAAGGTGTGGGATCAAGGGGCAGATTTATGATAACTGGCGCATCCTCAGGGATGCGGCAGTTATTTTGCGCCGCTGCTCCGCCACCCATGGTGCGCTGCATTTACAATGCGGCGCACCATGGGGCAAAAACGGCACAGATGCGTGACGCATCTGTGCCGTAAAGGTGGCGCATTGCTGGAGTTGCGTCGCAAGCGCGACGCAGCTCCAGCAAGGCTCGGGGGTGCCCCATCTTTACAATGCTGCGTCAAGACCTACGCCTGCTTCAAGCTGGCGCAGGGTTTTGACGCAGCATTGGCCTGAAAGTGACTGAGTGAAATCTTATAGATTTCACTCAGCCACTTTTGCGAGGCGCACCTGTCCCGGAACGCCCACCCTGCGCCGGAACGCCCACAAGTGGCGCAGGGCTTTACAACGTGACGCATCTGCCTAGATGCGTCACGTTGTAAATGGGTCGTAGGGATGTGCCACGTTTACGCCGCAGTTGCGTGACGCAAACGTGGCGCATTCCCAACATAAATCTGCCCCCAGGAGTTTCCAGTCACCAGGTGGTCTACCAGATGTTAAGTTGATTACCCAGGGTCAAAACGAAGGTCTTCCCGGCATTCAACTTGAGACAGTTTAGATCGATCCACAAGGTGACCTCCGCAAGATAAGAACTTAGCTAGGAAGCCATGTAGACGGAGTTCTTTGCGAGGGTAATGATGAGCTGAGCGCCATTGGCGTATGTGATAATTGGGAATCCATGACGTTCACTTACCTCAGCAAGGAGATGCATGTATATACTAAATAGAGTTGGACTCAGGGAGTAGGATTTTTGAAGCAACTGGAAGGTGCGTTCCTGCTAAAAGGACTTTTACAAGATTACTTTAAATTCCAGATAATTGTGTGAAACCCAAAACTGGCATTTGGCACTCTATTTTAGCGGGAAATACATCCTTGTGACTACTTTGGAGGAAGCATTTTGCACACAAAAATAGTGCCAGAAAAACCACCACAAACAACAGCCACTCATGCTCTGTAGTTCATGTTGTTCCTGTGCATTTGCTGTAAATGTTTACTCGGAATGACACATAATACACAATGTGGCATTATAAGACAATTTCAGGAATTTAATGGAACAATAGTAATGAGAAATTAACGTAATTATGCTAATTACGATCGTGTAGCACACATTTTGCAGGGGCCTTGCAAAAACTGGAATTCAACTTTTGTCAACTCACCAGTCACAATAAACAAACTATAAATTAAATGAACAATGATGCACGGAAATCCGTGATTTGCATGGATTAACATGCGTAGTCATAGGGATTTATATATCTAACTAAAATATAAAATGAACACAAACCATAGGCAGAAATCTATGTAGCATAAATTCCAGCCTTTTACTATTTTTTTGTAACTCGTGCCCTCAAACCTTGGCAACTGTTTATTAAACAGCTTTCACTACATCTCTTATTTTAGATGACATCAAGTTTCCTCTCTCAGCGAAACAGGTCTAGCAGGAAAAGGATGAAACATGCACAAACGCATTGTTTTTTGCTAAGTATGAGATGACATCAGGGGTCGGAGGGTGCTTATTTGTAACAACATAAAAGCTTGTGGACAACTGGTATCGACTGGTTCCCCGAGAAAACCTCAGTATTGTTTTTATAACACAAGAAGCTCAGTGTGAGCACACCTGTTCATTCACACAAATGCTGTGTTTCCATGAAAATTTATCTATAAAACGTGGTCTATACATTTAGCCCTAAATTGCAACAAATGCTGTTTATGTATAGTACAGCTCTTGCTTTAATCTACAAACTGGAACCCAATTGATTTGTTTTCTGTCAACTTTATCTTCTAATTCAAGAGAACATGTTCTAGTGGACTTTGTTTTATTATTCAATATCAACAATGTAATATTATGTTTCTTTTTTTTTAAAAGAGCAAGTATTTTTGATTTATGCCTTATTAGTCTGATGGAAAAAAATCCATTCCCTGGGGGATGCCGTAATTGACTCTGTTTACAAATGGGCGGGGGAGGTGGGAGATAGAGAGGGCCCTCAGGAAGTGAGAGTATTAGGCAGTAATGAAATCCTTTCCCCAGATGGGGCACGGCTTCCCCAGACTGTTGTGTTGCTGATTTTCAACTTTGACCTCCATGGACCAGCCTTTATGGAGCCTGCCAGGTCTCAAGTTTGTAGAGGGGCACTATGGGTCAACTGCAGTTCAGTAGGAAATGAGTGTATGCTAACGGATTACTCTACCCAGGAGGTTCCCTTGCAGCCATTTTATCTCAACACTGTTCAGCTTCCTTCTGCTAAGAGCTCAGAAAATGATCGCAAGTCATTGCCACGTACCTATTGATTCAATTTCAAACTGAACAAAAGTTACCCCAGTAGGAAACACAGGAAGAATATATTACAACCTAGCTATTTAAGGTTATTCTGATTACAGTTTGCATTATTAAAAAATGGAAACTATGCAACTCACACGGGGCATATTTATGCTAAACAATTATCGTGTTTGAAATGTAGTTTTAATATTTTGAATTGTTTGAACTGTTGTGCTGAAATCAGATACAGTCATAGGGACATACTTGTAATTTCTCAATATGCACATGTACCATGAACGAATGGTAATAGCAGGTTACTTGATGTGTAGACAGAGCACCAGGAGAGACTTTATAAACCTCTGCTACACTAAACACACATGGCGAGACACTTGACCACTGGTAAATGGGTGTTTATGCCACCTACATTTTGACTCAGAGGATTGTTTTTGAAGTTTCTGGCATCCAAATGCATTAATTGTACACAACTCTTAATCCACAGGCATGTTCTAATTGTACTCCTGTTAATAGGTTCATTTGTTTCTGTAGTAATTATTATTTGATAACACACTCCTCAAGAGAGCAATGCCTCTATTTGTCGGGCCCCCAGGATATTCCGGACTGATTTGCCAAATTTTGATTTATAAAACAAGAAAATTGTGGCAACAAAGCAATATTTTCCTGTCACAAAAATACTGCGACCCGGCCAGCAGCAATCAGCACTGCACAGTATGCATAAGCTGGGGAAGAGGTGTCTGGTGCCAGAGAGAGTGCATAATACAATTTAAATCTGCGATCTCTCTGGTACAATCCAAGCACGTCACCTTCCTGTCCCTTTTTATTTTGGGACAGGGTGTCTAACACCTTTGGAGCTGAAAGCAGGAGTTCTAAACTATATAGATATCTGCTAGAACTAGGCCTCTTTAATGTGATGGAAATATTGGGAGATGAAGCAAACCAGAGGGCTAACTTGGTTTTCTTGGGGAGAAGGCACGATAATAAATGATTTCTTTGTTTCAAAGCTCATGAATGAGTTAGCATATTCTTGGTGAGTTATCAAAAATTACATCATCAACTACAAGGCAAATGAGATCTCATTCTTCCTGCCAACAGGCATAGAATCACCCGCTAAAAAAGGGAATACGGGCTTAGAGAGTATTGACAAAGGGTTAAGACTAAGATGGAGAGGTGTTCACTTACCAACCCTGTTTGTTTCTTTCATTAGCACTAATTTTGATTTAATTAATGATTGCTTGCTGTTTCTCAATTGCTCTCCTTATCTTATCATGGCGGCTGCCCTTAAGCTTAATTTTATTAAGACAGCTCTTCTAGGCCCATCGCTGGCAAGAAAAGCCCATCACCAAGTTAATTTAATAAAGACTGCAGAATAGCTAATAAGAGGATACACTGTGCCTTGAATTGCATCACTAGAAACCAAGCAAGCATTGTCAGTGTCAGAGCTAGTTATACGCTAGACATTATGGAATGGTAAGCAGAAAGTAAAGAAGAAACTTGGCAACATTTGATTAGGGCTGGCAAAGATCGCGATCATAGTCCCTTTGGAAAATTGTGAATGCCAAAAAAAGTAGGTGCGACGATTCTAAAGGGCATGACACCAACATTAGTGGCGACATCTGGGTGGAGCATTTCAGTAATATTTCCTCCTTTAGTATGGATGGTGCTGATGGGCTGCAGGAGGCCCCTCTCACCTTCCCATTGAACATCCATTTCTCATTTGAGGAGGTTATGGATGCCATCAGTGCTAGCCCATCCTTTATGGTACCAGGACCTGATGGGGTCCCTAATTTAAACAACGCCGTGAATACTAGTATTCCAATGCTCATGGAAGACAGCCACAATTGTTCCTTTATACAAGAAAGACAACAAACTAGATCCCAAGTGTTATAGGCTAATCTTCTTAATTGATTCAAAGATTAAGGTAATTGGACATATTCTTCTTCACATAATTGAAGTCTGAGCCAATAAGAGCAAGGTGATTAATATGGTGCAGTGTGGATTGAGAGAAGGATTGGGAACCAAAAAGCAATGTTGGATTTTATGCCAAATCATTGAAAAGTACACTACTGCTAAAAGAGGACCCATATGTCTTTCTTTTATGGACATCATCAGCGCCTTTGAATGGGTTAACTGATCACAGCAATGGTATTTTCTGATACAGATGTGTCAACCTAACCTCTTGTGAACTTTTAATGTGCCCTACATAGTGGGGTGTCAGTCTCTGTGAGATATGGTTCATAGTGGGGTGGGGGGGTGGAACGTATCTGTTAGCTTAGCTAGTGGGGTCCATCAAGGCTGTATCCTCTCCCCCATTTAATATTTTTTGGGATATTGATGGGTTGAGTGAATTTCTGATCACCATTGGGAGATACCAGTCAAAGGTGGGATTTCTGAGAATTCCAGCACTGCTTTTTAGGTCTCGGCTAGTAACGCGCTGAAAGCGCGTTCTCGCCAGAGAACTATAGTCGGCGTCTCAGCAGTCTGAGGACGCCGAAGGGAGACAAGACCTGGCCGCGCGCAGCGTTTTCCCATAGGATAACGTGGTGTGCGCGGCCAGGTCTTGTCTCCACGGCTTTGCAGGGCATACCGGATTGCGTCGCGTGCCTCTCTGGAATGCAGGGGGAGTCTACAGAGAGGCGCTCGTCGTAATGTACTGCCTTTTCCCGCTCCCGCCGCCAGAGACAACCAGCGCAAAACCAGCGCGAGTCCCTGTACGGTCCGTACGCCCGGACTGCACTAGCGCTTTTTGCCACTTGGGTAATAATGATATCCACTTTTTGCCACTTTTTGCCACCTGTACCGGCCGCCCTGTGCCGGGCGACCCCCTAACCGCCCCACAGCGTCATCCGAGAGGATCGGCTCCGACACCGAACCGTGTGAGTGCCCCAAAGTAGCGTGAGCCCCGGACCGTCCGCCTTGCTCGCTGAGTGCCGCTCCTCCGCCTTGATCTCTGAGGTCGGTACGAGCCGTGCCCAGCAGGGAAGCCGCGAACCCGTGCCCGGCTGCCTTCACCGGTCCGCAACGTTGGAATCACAGTGACCTTTCTTTCATCCTTTTGATTTTTTTATGATGGAACACTAGCGCGTTAGAAATCAGGTTTATATAGTCATCACAAGATGGAAGACTTTTTTACCCCGGTGTTGTTCAGAGTAATCCTATTTTTGTGGCAATGGGCATGACGGTACTTGAATCGGGGAAACACAGAGGCTTGTGTATGTTACCAGCGTTCGATCTGCACGGTTTTCAATTGGAAGTTTGTCGGCATTCCTACAGGTCAGTCGTACAGATTGAGAGTAGAATAAAAATGCAGTGTACGACACTGGTGTGTTTCAACCTTTGTTTTATGGTTTACAGGCTACGGTTTGGCATGCAAGTTTATGTACAGAAGGGGTGCGCAGTGCGCTCCACAAAGTGCTTTTAGTGGACTTCATTATTTTTCGAGAACCGTGTCTCATCTTTGCATTAGGGTAAACATGTTCATTTTAAGGCGTCATTGAGAGCACGCTGGAGGGCTCTCCAAACCTTCCTGCATTGCCTGACCCAGGGTCATACCCCTCACAGTCAGCACTGTCCACAGTGAGAGTGGTTATCTCGCTCTCATTACTGCAGTCCGGGGCTTTAAGTGGAATGAAAAAACTGGAGGGTTTCTCAAAGGGGCATGGCCAATGTAATTAAGGGCGTGACTTAAAAACACTTCAACTAAAAAAATCTGTTTAGCATAGTGTGCCGCCCAACTTGTATTTTGCTGTTCCTGTCATTCATTGCATCTAGATATATGATACAAGTAAACAAGGTTAGAGTCACCGCGTGCATCCATTCCCCTGCTAGCTCTGTGCCCAGTGCCCTTGTCGCCTTCCTCCCCCCCACCCACCCACGCCCAATCTCACCCACAGTAACATGCTCTGCTTGCCAAGGGGGAAATAACATCACCCAGCACGGCAAGTTCCAAGCAGGCAGCTGCTGATTAATAACTAAAAAGAGCTGCTGTGCATGGCCCTTAACAACTTGAGACCGAGCACGGACCTGTAAACATTACCACAGGTACCAACAACCAGGAAAACAAGCATTTGCAATGCAATAGGTGTCGCATTATTAAAGGTTGAGCTATTGGCATTGCTAAATAATGCAACACCAATAGCTTTTCTTGCAGTTGGTGTTGCAATATTTAGCAATGCCAATAGCTCAAACTTAATTAACCCGAGACCTATTGCATTGCAAATGCTTGTTTTAATTACTTGTAGCCCCAATGGCTTAAGAAACCTAATTGATAGTTTTATCATGTTTAAGGGCAACCTCAACACCAATATTTCCAAACTCATCATATGGTGTGTGGTAAACAACAACATATGGTTAGACCAATCACTATCAGAGGAGAGAATATCTTGAGACTCAATGCCGTATCATATTTGGAGGTGACAATTGATGTGCGGTGTTCCTGGCTGTCCAGCATTTCGCATAGGTGTTTCCTGTTTAACCAGTTTGGGAGGGGGGGCAGTCTTTAAAGTAACCTGGAAAGGTGGGAAACAAACCTGTACTACTTATTTTAGAATTCTATAAATGCAAGTGCACCCCATTTTCGACCTATGGGGCCACCATTTGGGATTATCAAAATTGTGCAAAAATGCAGCAGGATGAGAATCGCTTTTGTAGGAGACTGCTAAGACTCTCACAGTCTAATCCACATTTTTACACACATGAAGACCTGATATTCCATATATAGAGGATTTCATCAAACTTGCTCCGCTCCTCCTCTGGATCTCTATGTGGGTAAATAAGCAGGCCCATTTTAATCGCATGGTTATTACTGATTACTTGGCCTGTGAGCGGGGCAATAAAATCAAATGACTAACCCATATTAAGAGGATTACATAATCCCTGGGAAGACTCATATTGTTTACCTTCCCACACTAGATTGTCATGAGAGACGCAGAAAGGGCCAAATAAATATTCATGTCTCTTTGCAGGGCAAACCGAGAAGAGGATGAACTGGCGTGGAACCCAACCTAGGTTTTGTGAAAGACGTCTGGGGAAGATCTCTGTAAACCAGATTTCAGTTAGCTACTATTAAGAGCCATTTGCGTTTTCTTCTTGATCAATATGTCTCATCATCCATTTCAATTTGTCACTGTGATGAGCTTCCAACCAGATCCTGATGCATTATATCTTCTTTTGTAAATGTTATGTGTCTTTTAAGCAAAATATTTGATTTCCAATTTTATAATCACATGGTTTTTATCATCACAAACCCGCACTCTACTTCTTTCATAAGATACCCAGCCCCTTGGTGTGCTCTTCTATGGGGAGTTTCTTAAAAAATGCCATGCTTCGCATAGCTCAATTAACGTTGTTATGTGTTTCTTCTTAACTTTTTTAAATAATGTAATGTATTGTGTTTTGATTGTGCTATTATGATTGCTGCGAAACAATTGAATAAAGCTTACTGAAATGAAAGGAAGTTAATTGAGGTTCAGAAGCAGTAATGTATTATTGTATTATTGGAAGGGTAGAGCTTAAGGCACAGTTATTTATAATATGATCTGACCCAGACTAGGAGCCTAGAAGGAGGTTTTCAGAAATTCTGGAAAATATTTTGAGGCAATGTCCTTGTGACTTGTGACTTAATTTGCGACACTGATGATTTGATAAATACAAAGATGTTGATTTCCTCAATGGTGTATGACTGTGCATGTTGACTGGAAGGATCCTTTGCCAGATATTTAGGAATGGGCAGACAAGTCTCGCTAATAGCTGTAATGGCATACTTAAATAGTTGTGAAATTGACACATGCCCAGCAAGAGTTCCATGGCCCTAGTGAGAGTTAAGGATTTATCCCAAAAAGCCAATGATTGAATACTACATAAGACCACTTACCTCTCTAATATCTTGCCTCGCCCATCTTCTTTGCCTCGCCCATTTTCCATGCTCTTTTTTCAATTTAGGGCCATGCTTCCAATCCTATCAAGAAGCTGAGAGAATGGTGGGGCTAAGGGTAACCCTTTTTAATCTTTACCCAACTTCTCTGTCTGGTTCCTCATTGGGAATCATGCCTTGTTGGTTCCAATGTCTACGTCTAGATTCCTCCCTTCAGCTTGTCCTGCTTCTGCCATGAAGCCTCCAAGTTGCCAGTAAAGAAAGCAAGGTAAATAAAAAAATAAGCGGTTGTTTATCTCTGCATGTATGTTGGATGTTTGTGAGTGTGTTTGTGACTGTTTGAGAGTGAATGACTCTGAGGGGCTAAGGCAACTATAATGATTAATATTATTTCAGCAGGAGACATAAATAAATATTAGTCATGGGATGCCCGGTGTCACCCATATTGTTTGCGCTATTTATAGAACCTTTGGCATTTGCTCGTCGTTCGGATCAATATATTAAACCACCTCTTAGGGAGGCGCTTAGACTTAAGATATATGTGGACAATATGGTTTTATATTTATAGGCAGATAAGGATAATGTTCAACGTGCATTTAATCAGATTTCGGAGTTCATAGCCATTGGGGGCTATAAAATTAATCAAGTAAAATTTGAAGCTCTAATTTTCCCCAGAGATATTACCAATCGCTATGCAATCGTCTTTTTCAGCTACACGTCCGATTAGCTATCTTGGGATTAAAGTAACTACAAATTATAGTGATTTATATGCTCTAAATTACTCTCCTTTATTCATTAAAGTTCCTGCATTACTTAATCTTTGGAACAAACTTTCTTTTACAATCATTGGCTGCATATCACTTATAAAAATGAATTTATTACCGCCATTTCTGTTTGCTTTTTCAAATATACTAATTAAGTTAACAGAGGCTTTTTTGGAGCCCTAGAAGGTAAAATCCAGTCTTTTATATTTAAGTCAAAGCGACCTAGTGCCAAGCTGTTAGTACTTTCTTTATCTCAGGAGGAGGGAGGGATAGCCCTTCCCTCTCCAAGAACTCACTTTAGGCCACGCTTATAAGTTGGCTGACCTTAGCTTAAAGAAATGTAGCTGTTGGAGATAATTACTATCTACATATTAGGTTAAAACCAGCAAAAATCGATCCAGATTCCTTTTTTACAATCCCAAGACTACCGAAACGTATGCGCTATAAGACACTTCAAATAGTTGTAGAAAGCACCAATTATAATTGGTGGGAAAATAGTTTCCCATATTATCTCCCTCAGATGAAGCTAGAGGCATGTGTTGGTTTAGGTTTGAGTTTAGGGTGCTCTATACTAACACGTTGGGCAAATATTGGATTTCGTACATTAGGCAATTTTTTTTCACAATTATGGCTTTATTTCTTGGCAAAAACGTATTCGCGAACATAGATCAATGAGTCCAACACTCTTTTTTAGCTATACTCAAATTAAACATGTTTGTTCATGTTATTCGGTTGAGCCGAAAGCTATGGCTGGGAATATAGGACATGCTTATTTTGTTGCACGACTCAGGGGAATCGGTAACTGGTATAGGCTTCTGTTTCTACATTTAGGATGTGAAGTAGTATTGAAGCACATTAATAGCATTAGCAATATTGCAGGTTGTAGTATTACAAAGGCACATTGGAATTATTATAATTGTTTTAGTAGAAAAGCTATCCCAGCTGGCAATTTTAGGCTTATGAGCTTCGATTGTAAATGGATGCTCTACTATGCCCCTACAAAAAAAAAATACTATGCTGCCGATCCCTCTTGCTTTAGATGTAGATCTCAGCCTGGTGACTGGCTTCATATAATATTCACCTGTCCTAAATTGAATGAGTTCTGAACAGGGATCATTTCCGAAATAAGCAACTTGGCGGAAAGAGTGATTCCTCCAGATCCAATGGGAGCCCTTTTTGGTGTCCTGTCAATTGCTCATAATTTGACTAACAAATTGAATCAGCTTTGTTGTATAGTAAATTATTAATTTAGGCAAATTCGAAGTCGATTAAAATACAAACCATGTATCATTGGCGAGGTAAGATGGATAAAGTCTACTGCCATGAGTTTATCCATGCAAAGAGAGTAGGTGCTATTAATCGTTTTACCAAAAGTTGGTCAACTTGGCAGAGGGCACCGGGCTTAGAGTAAAGAAGCTATAAATTAAGTGCTGCTGTGTATAATATTTTAATAATCCAATAGCTCAGTTTTTAGAGTGTGGCCAAAGAGATATATTGAGACATCTTATGAATAACTATTTATGATTATTTGACATTTGGAAATGCTTTATTACTAAGTATTTTTTTATATTTTTGAATTATTATATAGAAGAAAGGTTATCATGAATTATTAACTGCGTGATGTTCCACGGACATTTATTAATTAATATGTTTTAGGAATAATTTGTATGAACAAGTAATAAGAATTATGTATTTTGAGATGAGAACGATGTTGCTGTTTATTTTTCCAATAAAAAAATAATGTTTTATGTTTGTAAGCCACTGGCCATGTTATACTAAAAATAATACTTGGCTTATAGGGGCACTCAAGTTTGCATGCTGTCTCTGGCATTTAGGCTTTAAATCTAGTCATAATGGCAAAATGCAGGCACTGACATGCTGACTGCTAATTATTTTTATACAGGGAAGAAAATGCTGTTGCTGGCATGTTAGAGGTACTCCTTGGCCTCAGAGAGGGCACCTATGGTATTTTGGGGGTGGGGGATAAGGTTGGTGGCAACAAACTATGATAAGATACTAGGCCATTTTTGAATTATGTTTTACCAATGGCATGTAGACAGTATCAAAGGCAAAATTCTGGTACTGTCATACTGTGTGTAATTCTTGTCATAAGGGGGTATCATGACAAAATGCTACCATTGACATACTGGAGGTAATTCTTAACATATATTTTGTTTTATTGTAAAGTTCTGCAGAAAATATGAAGTAGCCGCAGAGTGCATAGGGTCAAATGCACAGAAGATTGACATTGGATTATACGCTGTATGAAAACTGAAGATCTCTTGGAGTGATTTTATCAACTGAAGGAATCCATCAAGCATGTATACTGATAGAAGGATGAAAATGCCTTGGTGAAGATTGTGCAGGATTAAGGATGGGAACTCTTTTCAAGCATCTTGCCAACAGATTCTAAAGAATTGTGGAGAATAGAGTCCAGCACGGTGAGAGCTAGCCAGAGGTCTGCTTGAAGAAATGGCTTATTATCGATTATCGATCTCCTGAATTTCAATCTGGCTCCATGTGTCGAGGCAGAGGTAGAGAGCTCCACAGGCCCTTCTGCCACTGCCAAATTGCCCTATAGGCCAGTCCAACCTGATCACAAATCATGTATTGCAATCTGAAAATGTTAGTAGTGAGTTTCAGGCAGCAAGTGCAGAAGGTCCACTCCAGGTTTCAGTGTGCCAGCTTCTACATACCAAAGCAGCATGTGGAAGTCATATGTTTTCTCATGCAGGCCAAGTAGGAGCAGTACCCTGTTGTCATATCATTATCAATGCGCTCTTGGAATACAATGGACAAATGAATAGCCAGAGTTCACCTCTTTGGCTAAGAAAGTGAATGTAATTCTGTACTCATGTATTTTACAAGTGGTGGAGTAAGGAATTTGAAAACAAGACAGGGAAAAATTCTGTCCTCTGCATGGTGTCTTCATTTATGGCAGCCCTGTCCCATGTCAGGAATATCATAAGGGAATGGGAACTGAGGCAAGTGCAGATCTTAGAACGTCTCTCTGTTTATGTGATGCTGCACTGAGCCCTCAGCTTCCTACCCCGGTCAAGTTTCAAGTACACGTTTTGTACTTAGCATTAATTGTGGCATGGTACAGCACATTATGGCATACACAAATTCTCTAAGCGAGTTATTGCAAATTAAATTTTTTGTCTAATTTGCACCTAGGAGTATTATTTCTTTATAAAGTGGTCATACACCACACTAGCTTCATGGCATTGAGAAAAGATATTAAGCAACACCACACAGAAATATGTAACAAAGGGGAGACACGTAGAAAAGTCTTGCTAATTAGTAGAGCAGAGAAATCTGTCACTAAGAGATTGTACCCAAAGTGTGATGGTTTCTTTGTTCTTAGACTCTCATTTTTGGTATACATAAGGCTTTGCTGAATATTTTATCAGTTTACATGACCAGTGTGTTATTAGATGATGCCTGTTAACTAAATATGCAAAACCAACAATTGATGGACAGAATGCAGAACAATGTCATACATTCACCCCAGTACAGAGATCTGGGCCTAAATCCATCGTTTTTTTGCACTCCACACCACCCCAGTTCAGAAATGGCCATATGCAAATCAGCCTTGACCCTGTGACTGGGGGTGAATGTTTTGCCATTGTGCAACATTTCGTCCATCATCTTGTGTGTTTTGCTGTTAACTAAATATGGCATAAATTAAGAGCGGGCCTACAGTACTTACTGAAAAGAGTTCTAATATACTTATTAGTGATTATTTTACATTGCATGGAGATGAAGTAGGGGTGTACAAAGATGTAAAGATTTTTTCAGCCTCCGTGAAGCTATATGTGAAACTGCAATTTCGCCAACTTTACACATTGTGTTGCTTTACCACTACTGTATGAAAATCATGACTGTTGTAAGAAAATACATCACACATATTCTTAATCAACAGTACCTAAGTGTTTCTCCATAAGAGGAACTTCACATAAAAGAGATAGGGCCGTATTAAAAGTTTGGCGGTCCTGAGACTGTTGAACCCACAGTTATGGTCCAGCCTCCATGACCTTGGTGGTCCAATCACCATATTATGAGTGCTGTGGTCGGACCTCACCAACAACACCACCAGGATCCTGACTGTGTGTAAAGCGAGGGATAACGGAGGCTGTGCCGATCCCGGCACTGCCGCCCATATTACAAGTTGCCTTTCCCACAGCCTTTTGAAGGCCGGCAGCCCACCAATTCTATTCTATTGCAATTAGCATTTAACGGGGAATGAATTCCAGGTTGGGTGCAGAATCATGTGGTGTGAACCTGGAATTAGGGCCTAGGGTGCCTGACCCTAGGCAGGTCCTTGCTCATAGGTATAGGCCTCTCTAATAACAGTGAGCCAAAATTATGAATAAAGCCCTATACAAATGGCTTTCTGATATTGAAATCATCTGCATTATTATTCTTCAGGATCACCAAGTATGTGCGGCTGATGAAGCACTTGGAGTGATCTTGTAGGCTAACACAAGCACAAGCTCTTCTAGGGTGGTTAGCCTCAACACAGTGAAGTCAATCTTTAATTTTTCCCAGTGCAATTACAATATGTATTCATGTTAATGGGTTAAACCATTGAAATATAATTTCAAATATGTACTGTATTATAATGATAACTGTAGCTACTGCCTTTCTTCTTCCCTTGGAATCCATTACATCCAGTGCCCTGGTTATACTGGTACCCTTTCTTCCTGTGATTGCACACAATTGTGATGGATGGCAATCATTTTGAGCCACTGGTAATTACTCAGGGTGCATACCATTCTGCTTACACCTTTGTTCCATTACAGGCAGGTATTAGTCATATGCAGATCAATCTTGACTTTGCACAAAATGGACACTCTAGCCCAACCTGGCTCATTGTGCCCCCTATGAGTTAGACGATGAGCATCATCAGATGCAATTGCACAATATAGGGCACCATCAGTGAAGTGCAGTTTCAGACCCAATGACACATCATGCTATGGAACTACTTATGCGCATACGTGTGCCACCTAGGCGGTTTTAAAATAGGTTACACACTTTTTGAAATAAACTTGTCCTATAAAAGTGTAATTGGCTAACAATCAGGTTTCAATTGCTCCATATAATTGGTGAGTTACTGGTATGTTAGGCTGAGGAGAACCTCCAAAGGAGTTGAAACAAGCGCACATCGCCACGCCCCATGTTGTCAGACTCTCAAATTATGTTGTAAGAGAATCATATTTTGGGAACCATAGGTACATTAAAAAAAGCCAGCTTTCACTACTTATCGAGTTACTTTCAAGTCACCAGGTTACTATTTTTAGACTAGTGTGTTATGTGATGGTGTAGCCTGGTCGTTATCCCTCTCCTGTCCCTATGGTAGCCTAAAACATGCCAGCAGATGGGATGACAGCAGAAGTGCCAAATCTTTTTAGAGATGGCGCAATCTTGGTATCTCCCTTTTAAGCAACTTGTGCACAAACCTTGGCTTCTATGCTGTGTTGCATAATTTCTAAGTAAATCTGGTCCAAAGTGCTTTACTGTGCAACTGCAAACCTCAACAGTGTGCCCCCCCAAACAGGAGACAGAACCTGGAGCAACACTATATTGTACTGTTGATAAATGGCCATTTTTTTCTGTGGGTGTGCTTGTTACGTTATATCGCGCAGCATACATCCCAGGCAGTAGCGGCTCGTAGTGGGAGTGTTGCGGGGCGGGGGAGGGTCATGGTGGGTGGTAGTAAACTCCGGCTTACAGCCGACCGGAGGTCAGTACATAAATAAATAAATAAAATGAATTACATTACGTGCGCTGCAACACCATTTGCGTTGCAGCACCATTTGCGTTGCAGCGCGCGCATTGTCATTCATTTTATTTATTTATTTATGTACTTACGTCCTGTTGGCCGTATGCCGGAGTTTACTACCCCCCCACCTGCCCAGCCGCCGTCCCACTGCCCCGCAACACTCCCACTACGATCCGCTCCTGATCCCTGGTTACCATGACAGTTATTACACGGTACCAGCATTAATGGCTAATAAAGGCACAGGTTTACTAGGATTCATTGCACCATAAAATTATCACATTATAAAGCACATTTATAGCATTACAATTTATCACATTATAAATATGTGCATATACATATACAATGATTATAAAAGTGATAAAATTGAGAATTTAGCCTTACAGTAATCTGCCCAATTTACTTTTCGCCTATATTAACTGCTCGTGACTGATCTTCAGCTGCTGCGAATTTGTTGGAAAAAGTGTTGAAAGTCAAAGTTCCAAAAGTGCTAAACAGAATATCACAACAACATAATCGACCACACTGCAAAAAGCTTGCTTTATTTGAAATACGCCAGAAAACAGAGTGATATAAATGTTTTAGTGTCCTCTTTTCCCTTGCTTTACAAATAATGAGCGACTTCTGAAAGCTGTTGTGCCTGGTTTCTGCTGATGTATCTGTTAATCTGACATTACATTCAGCAAAGGGTCAACTGAGGTAGAGAAAGGGCATTTGTGTTCTGCGAGAAACTCATTAAAAATAAAAAAGCAAAATAATAGTAAAGGTAAACATAATAAAAGAGTTGTAGCAGCATGTTAATCCTGTAAATGTGAACATGTCTTGTCTCGGGGAAAGTAATGATTAAATGTCAGCAATAAAACATTTTTGTAGGGAGATAAAGCATTCTGTCAAAAGGTGCAGTAATGAACCATTCAGGTAGCTGGTTTATTCTGCATAGACCCATAACTGCTGCACATAGCAAATGCAATGTTCATGACCTCACCCTTAACGTGATAATAACAGAGAGGGCAAGGCACACAATATGATCACAAATGTGAAATTCAAAGATGTAGGCCATGATTCACAAAAGTACACTGAGACAAACGTCTACCTTTACGACTTTTGGTATTCACAAAGGGCATTTATTCTCATAAATGCCCTTTGTGAATACCGAAAGTCCTAAAGTTCAACTTTTGGCAGTTAGATCTATAATATCTCAATAGGATTTGTCCAGCTTCGATTTCTGAGACTTGGAATTGCTTTTTTTTTAAAGGGTCCTATTTGTCTAGGCGACCATAATTTCAGAAGTTCAATCTTGCAGTCTAATTTTTCATAAGCCCACATGAGATTGTCTTAAATACTGCAAATATTTGCTTCTTTAATAAATCTCCATGGGTACCATCTGCTGCATGTAAAAGATAGTAAGCCTATCCATTACGATAGCAAAAGAGCTAGTTAGTTCAAGTTGTAACGCCTGAACTGGAATTGCATAGCTTACTGTAGTTAATTTTAGTAGAATCTTCCCTTCATTTAGATTTAAAGATATCCATTTCCTAAATGGAATTTGCTCAAGTGCACATTTGAGTAGGGGAAGAATTTTAACTCTGTTAATTTCTAATAAATTATTAAAATGCCTCTTTCCAGAAGCTGTAAAAAAATGATTTCAAACACCAGCTTGTGCAAAAGCCTTATTCCTTAGTTGTGAGCGATGTGGTTTACTATCCAGGTTCTGGGAGAACACTCTACCTAGATATGTATAGGTTTTTAACATTTCAAGGGAGTTTCTGCCTAGCTTCCAGGAAAAGGAGTGACAGTATATTGTTCCCTTGAAAGCCAATACTTTAGTTTTAGATATATTTATAATTAAGGAATTCCTCTTGTTATAAGTATTTAGGGTTCCCAAATTTAGTTGAAGACCTGCTGGGGTTAGATCGAATAGAACCACTTCATCTTAACACATTAAAAGGGGCAAAGCAAAAGATGCGGTACTTGGTGGAAAGTTGCAGATATTTGCAAATTGTGCATGTAAATCATGTTAAAAATAAAGATAAGAAGAGGTGCCAGCAGAGAACCCTGTTTCAAACCTTTCTTTGTTTGAATATTGGGGGTTAGGCCTACTTTTTCGCCCAATAGATCTCTGCACTATGTAGAACATTGGTCTTCAAACTGTGGGGCGCGCCCCCCTGGGGGGGCACAGCATCCCCTCAGGGGGGGCGCACATCCCACCACTTCACCTTCCATTGAGCTTCCAGTCACACAACGCCCATCAGGCTGAAAGGGCTACAGCCCCCGCTGGCGTGTGTCTCAGCCCGAGCTGCGGTGCAGCTCGATCTGCTGTGGATTCGGCTGGGCAGTGTCTGGAGTCTTATCTCCAGCACGCTGAGTTTTTCACAGGTCTTTAAAGACTATGGGGCAGATTTATGATGGTAATGCTCCACGTTTATGTCACACAACTGCGGCGTAAACGTGGCGCATCCCTATGACCCATTTACAACGTGACGCATCTAGGCAGATGCGTCACGTTGTAAAGCCCTGCGCCACTTGTGGGCGTTCCGGCGCACGGTGGGCGTTCCGGGGCAGGTGCGCCTCGCAAAAGTGGCTGAGTGAAATCTATGAGATTTCACTCAGTCACTTTCAGGCCAATGCTGCGTCAAAACCCTGCGCCTGCTTGAAGCAACCGTAGGTCTTGACGCAGCATTGGTCAGATAGGGCACCCCCGAGCCTTGCTGGAGCTGCGTCGCGCTTGCGACGCAACTCCAGCAATGCGACGCCTTTACGGCACAGATGCGTCACGCATCTGTGCCGTTTTTGCCCTATGGTGCGCCGCATTGTAAATGCGGCGCACCATGGGTGGCGGAGCAGCGGCGCAATATGACTGGCGCATCCCTGGGGATGCGCCAGTCATCATAAATCTGCCCCAAAGTGCATATTCACATACCTTTGTAAACTGGTTACAGAGGCCGTTTGTTTTCTGGTTCCGGTACCCCCTTGGCCCCGACCCTGCCTATTCATTTCACTTGGATTTTACCTTTTACTGGGTTAGTGTGAGAATGCATTTCGTAAAACAGATTATGAAGTAGGGTTACCAAAAGAAAAGTGACAGCCATGTGTTGTTTAAAGAGCCTGCAAAGGCCTTGTCTTTACACTAAATAGGGTTATAAATAAAATAGTCTGCATTCATTTGTAATGTGACTTTTCAATCTTACTTTTAATTATCAGTCATGGATTGTTCAGGCAGCCCTAGAACACAACTAAAAATGTTTTCTATTTTTTTTTGCTGTTCTAAGTATGCACAGATAAGTGCTGAAAGTAGGCTTTAGGGGTCTTCTTATTTTTGTACCATTGGGGACATCAATATAATTAGCTGGCGAACCAAATCACAAGACTGGAAATTTGCTGCAGGATGAGCACAATATTTATTTCCTCCACCCGTAATACCTGGACCCTGAATAATGCCATAAAAGCAATAGTTTAACTTATATCTGAAACCCTATGTCGGCCCTCAATACCAAGTGTGTATGGGAATGCACCCTGCATTCAGACAACTCACTCCTCATTCTCGTCCTTCACTTTCACACTCACCCTGCACTCACAGGGCTTACAATGCACTCACACCGATCACCATGCACTCACAGCATCTGCACTCACAGCATCCGCTCACCCTGCACTCACAGTGACCACACTACACTTATGCCACTCGCCATGAACTCACATCGTTCTCCCTCCACTTACCCTGCGGTCACATGAGCACACCGCTCACTCTGCACTCACAATGCTCTTGAGCTGTTCACCCAGTACCTCACCTTGCAGTCACACAAGCACACTACTCACCCTGCTCATGTGACACTTCAATCACCTGACCTCCTCACTGCTCACTCTGCAAACTCACTCAAACAAGCCCATCACTAACCATACATTCATTCGTCCCACTCTGCACTGACATCCGCCCCGAAATTTATATGATCACCTCACTCACCCTGCACTCACTCCTGCCACCCTACTCTCACACTGTTGCATTGCTCACCGTGCATTCACATGGGCACTCCTGTCACCCACACAGCGCAGAGGTCTAAATGTTTGCACTCTATAAAACCTCAAATAAATGTACCTGCTACAAAGAACGTGTACCATCCAGATCACAGAACTGAGTGTGAGTAAACTACGGGTAGCCCATTTTTTAAAATGTTTTTCAGAAAGGGGCTATAGAGAGATGAAGTGTATTGTTGGCGAGTGGTAGTGAGGGAATTCATGGAGAAGGAGGAAATGGCGAGGGGGTGCACAAAAAGACTGTTACACTGTGCGCGACCAGTGTTATTGCCAGCCCTAGCTGGGAGTCTTAGCCCCCCCGAAGTTCGGGTCTAGTTGCGCCCCAGGTTGCGTCCCACATTGTTAGTATGTTTCCTGCCTGTTTTTCATACCCCCATCTCGACTTAGGGCTCTCTGATTGGAGTAGTCATTCAGAACCGCCAATCAGCATGTAGTTCCTGCAGCAGAGCACTGCTTTGATGTCAGATCTGGCGTTCCTCCAATGAACGGGACAGCACGAAAGATGCCAGGGAGTGCCACAAATTTTGTATACATAAAGCTGCAAAATACTTCAGCTTTGCTGATGAAACAGCACTTCTTCACTGTTGCCTTTTGCCTCGTGGTTGCTGAATTTAACATCTGGTTGCTGCCATTTGCCTCGCTCTTGAACCCTTCCCCCTCAAGGTTATCCTGGAGCTGATGACTGTGGAGATGGGGAATCAGGTTCAATTCTTGGTGCCTTCTCAACATCCTGTGATTCTGGACAAATCACTTAATCTCCCTGTGCTTACAAAAATGAATGGGTGCTTGTGTAATGTAACAGCTGCTCATGTAAAGCGCTCCAATACCTTTGGGTCAGGTTTGTGCTATATAAAACTGCAAGAAATATATTACATAATTTTGTGAGCACTCACGATTCCAGGTACTGCTCAAGACTGGAAGGGGAGCACAACCTAAGGATGGCTGAATCAAGAATCCATCCACACTTGGTTGTCCCTGTGGAGATAAACAGGCACAACCCTCACCTGTGTTTTGGGAGGGTTTTTACTAATCTACCCTAAATTTTGTGTTTTATGTGAAAAATAAAGCACTAATGTAAGTTTTGTGCTAATTGTTTCTTGGAGACTTTTCATTGGAACTCTATAATAAGCACAAGCACAAAAAACATCAGTTTACTAAACACTCTTACTTTATTTAATATTATTTGCCCTATATGACCTGGGCTCAGCAGGAGGAAATGGCCATCAATGATGCAGAGTACCAGCTTCCAGAACTTTTTCGTCAGGTGGTGGTGGTGGTGGGGGGGGGGGGGGGGGGGCTCAACGTGTAAAAAGGTTTAGATGGGGGGGGCTCAGCCGACAAAGTTTGAAGACCTCTGATGTAGAAGGACGAATAGCCATTATCAGTCTTAGGAGGTTTATAGGAATATCTTGGACAAGTAATACCCTCCATAATGATGGTTTGTCCACTGTAGTAAATGCTTTTGTAAAGTCTTTAAAAGCTGTAAATAAAATGTGCAACTTTCCAACAGCAAACAATGGATTTAACCCAGGTCTGTGACTGGGGGTAAATGTTTGATTTGTCCAGCATTCCGTCCATTTGTTCTTTTTCGTTTGTTTCCCTAAGTGGCAAGGGTATGTGCCCAGACATGGGCCCCATCCTTGCTATTCCACTGGATTCAAGCTAGCCTGGTTGATGAGGGGTGATACCCGGAAATCAGGATACTTGTTTATGGTCAAGGAAGGACCTGGCAGTTTGGGCTGGACTGTCCTCATGAAGATGCAGGGTCCAGACTGATTTGCTTATGACTGTGTCCACACTGGAATGGAATGGCGAGCAAAATACTGATGGATTTAACCCAGATGTGTGACTTGGGGTGAATGTTTGAATTGTTCAGCATTCCATCCATCATCTGTTCTTTTTGCATTTGTTGCCCTAAATGGGAAGTGTATGCCCAGACGTGGGACCCATACTTGCTGTACCACCGGAATCAAGCTAGCCTGCCTGATGAGGACTGATACCCCGAATCAGTCCCAGGATATATGTTTCTGGTCAAGGGAGGACCTGGCTTGGCAGTTTAGGCTGGACTGTTCCCATAGGGACCAAGGCCAAGACTGATTTGCATATGACTGAGTCCAAACTGGAATGGTATGGCGAGCAAAGAAATGATGGATTTAACCCAGATCTGTAATTGGGGTGAATGTTTGATCTGTTCAGCATTCCGTCCATCATGTCTTATTTTTGCATTTGTTGCCCTTAGTGGGAAGGGTAGGCCCAGACGTGGGCCCCGTGCTTGCTATGCCGCTAAATTCAAGCGATACAAAAGGGGGTGATGGACGGAGCGTTTGAGCAAATCAAACACTCACCCCCAGTCAACTGATCTGGGTTTAATCCATCACCATTCTTTAGCTCACTCGGCCACCCCAGTTCAGACATGGCTATATGCAAATCAGTCTGACCCTGTGCCTCATGGGAACAGTCCAGCCCGAACTGCCAAGCCATGTCTTCCCTGGACCGGAAACAAGCATCCTGGGACCGGGGTGGCAGAGTGGGCTAAAGAATGGTGATGGATTAAACCCAGATCTTTTGACTGGGTGTGAGTGTTTGATTGATTCAGATGCTCCGTCCATCACCACCCCCTTTTGTACCGCTAGATTCAAGCTAGCCTGGACTGTTCCTATGGGGAGCAGGGTCAAGACTGATTTGCATATGGCTTGGTCCAAACTGGAATAGCATGGCAAGAAAAAATCAATGGATTTAACCCAGATCTGTCATGGGGGTTATTGTTTGATTTGTTCAGCATTCCATTCATCATCTGTTCTTTTTTGATATTTGCAAATTGTGTAGGTAAATCGTGTGAAAGTAGAGAAAAGAACAGGAGCCAGCAGACAAACCTGTTTCAATCCATTCTTTGTTTGAATTTTAAGGGTTTGGCCTACATTCTCGCCCAATAGACGCCTGCACCATGTAGAAGAAGGAAGAGCTATTGTCTTAGGAGGTTTATAGAAATGTCTAGCGCAATAAATTTCCTCCATAATGATGGTCTGTCCACTATATTAAATGCTGCTGTAAAGTCTATAAAAGTTGTAAATAAAATGTGCAACTTTACAACAACATACGTATCATTATAGTTTGGACAATGGAGATATTATCAATAATCAAATGATTAATTCTAAAAATGACCTGTTCATGTGGTATTATTCTTTTCTAAAAACCCAGTCTTAAAGCTGTTTCAGGATATTTTCCACATAGATCTTTCTGGAGGCATCAAGTAGAGCGATCTAGCAAAAATTACTTGAAGAGATCATGAACCTCTCTTATGCAATGGTATTATGATACTTCCTTTCCAAGAGTGAAGAATGAGACCTGTCTGATATGAATGTTTGAAGAGTGAAGTTAACTCTCTGGATCCTTTTTTAAAACGTTTACCGGAATTTCATCCGGCCTATTGCCGAAGAAGCTTTTCTACTCTTTATTTAAGCTTCTATCTGATTGATTGTTGGAGAAATTATTTCCACTCAGGAGTTTGCTGTATTCTGTATGAGTTTTAGGGAACATTTGTCGGTTTCTCTGTGCAGATTTGAAATGTATTTAGGATACCAAAAATAAGTGAATAGTACTGTGTGTCTATGAAGTTTTGGCCACATTTTTTAAACATCAGTAACTTTTTAAGCAAATTCGAAAATAAAACCTTTTAAACTGTCAAGATAACTATATTTCAAATGCTACTATCTGAATAACTACTCAAATGATTTACACCAAACTAAGAAAATGCACTTCTGCGAGTAATATTCTATTTTATTCTGATTTTAGTGTATTTCCATTCAGCAGATTTTGCTAAAGTGTCCTATGAGAACTGAAATGGAAAGAAGTCTTCCTTTATCTTTTATCTTTTGGATGGATCGGCTCAAAACGTAACATCTTGAAAAAAAGTCCAGGTTTACTTTTTTGAGAACTTTAAGCAGATTTTTCAAATTCCTCTGAGAGGGTAGCTGACTCTGTAAAATATACACACACACTCAGGAAGCAATAGGAATTGATTGGAATTAGAATGTTTAGGTTTTGGTTACTTTTCCTGACTAGAGCGGGCAATAGTCAGAGCCAGTGGAATTATGAATTTCTGTCACTGTGGCAGTAACCCCTTGATTATGGACTAGCTGCATTTGTTACATAATTTTCTGATTGCTTAGTCGCATTAACAGAGGCAGAACAACTTTTTTATAAACTTGTATCTCGAAAACTACTGAATGGATTTACATCAAATCAATAAAAAAACCTTCTGAGTAAATTCAAATTTTATGCCGACTTTAGTTTTTTTCACAAAACGGCGGATAAATCCTCTACATAAAATGCACATTTAAGTCATTAATTAAGCACTGTTTTATATGGTTTTTCCTGATACATTACTCGCGTTTCCATGCCTCTGGGTCCCCCATTCACTTTGTTGGTGCCTCCTTCTTCCTGTGGAATTGTTTATTCTTCTGTGCGGAACACACTTTTAAACTCATAAAACCATGAAATTAGAATAATCGTATTGCACATAAAATAAGGGGAGAGAAGAAAAAGACAGACAGAAAGAGAGCAAGAGCAAGGAAAGAAAGAGAGAATGAGATTGAAAGGAGAGAGAGCGAGAGACAGAAAAGAGAGTAAGACAGATAGCGAGCGAGAAACACAGAAAGAGAGTGTGTTAAAGAGAGAGACACAGTTTGAGAGAGACCTCAATTGCAGAGAGAGAGTTAATGGGAATGCAGGATGAGGGAGGTTGAGAGACAAAGAAAGTAGATACAGGCACTGAAAAAGAGAAAGAGAGAGACAGGAGAGTGAGAGAGGGGCAGAAAGAGAGAGAGATAGAGAGAGAGAGAGAGAGAGAGAGAGAGAGAGAGAGAGAGAGAGAGAGAGAGAGAGATGGCATGCAAAGGAATGTGAGAAATTTGTGACATTATTTATTTATTAAGAAGTTGTATATAGCGCTGGCCAGACCCGAGGGTATCTGAGCGCTTTACAACAGATGCAAAGCAGAAATCACATAAAAAGGCATAAGTAAACATAAATGTTTGGAAGACCCAGTGTGCTGAGCATCCATGAGGTAGGGAAGTCCTGAGATAGCCTCGATGAGTGCACAGTGTCTTGGGCTAAACCTCATGCATTGAACATGCAAATTTTACCTTTGTCTGTCTGCATGGCCATGACATATTCCACAGTCATCCAGGGTAAAACTCTAACATGGAAGGCCAATTCATCCCACAAGGTTTACCTATAATGCATTTAAATCCCCTGCCACTTTATAGCCTACTTGCTGTACGTCCATTGAAGAACATATAGGGCTACCCGACATGTTGAACCTTGATTGGAGTTCCACCAATATACTCAGGGCCGGACTGGGAACCAAAACCGGCCCTGGCAAAGTGCTCGGCCGGCCCCCCTCCTCCCCCTG
The DNA here is from genome assembly GCF_964261635.1 of Lissotriton helveticus. NCBI lineage: Eukaryota > Metazoa > Chordata > Amphibia > Caudata > Salamandridae > Lissotriton > Lissotriton helveticus. Next base: position 922,288,591 of record NC_136067.1, on the reverse strand, counting down.
GGGGAGAAGGGGGATGCCACCAAGCTCTTTACCAGGGCCGCTTTTCCGCCGAATTTGTTACAGGGCCGATTTTGCAGCTTTGCTGCAAAAACGGCACTGTCACAAAAACGGCCCGCAGGGGGCCAAAAACGGCCCCCACCCTTGCGGCCGACCGGGGAATTGCCCGGTGCCCGCAACGGCCAGTCCGGGCCTGAATATACTTAACATATCACCAACCCCTCAGTGACTCATCTTCACTAAAAAGCAAAATGGATACCCACCCATCCTGTAACTGTGATTGTTGAATATATATATTTTGTACATTAGCATATTGCAACTTTTTTGTTTAATGCAACTACAAACAACAGTGATTTCAACAGTGATTTCATTGGTGATGCAATGAGTGATGTCATTAATGATGCCACTTTTCATCCCATCAATGATGTCACATGTGACATTTTGATGCATGTGAGGGTGTCTCAAATGATGGTTTGTTTTCAAGACCGCAGCTGGAAAATGTTGATTTTTTTTTGCATTTGAGCCAGAAACATAATTCTATTTTCAACTGTATTGTTTTTAAATAAATGTTTATGGATTTTTTGTATGTTACTCTGCCTTCACCAGTTATGTTGTCCTACAGCCTCACTGCATGTCCAGTCCACTCCTTGTGCTGAACTGTTCGCCAGCAGGCAACCGCCACTCCTGAACCTGCTTGGGAGTGCGTTACCCGTGGTAGGTTGGCCTCAAGGCCTGGCCAAAGGCTTAACCTGCTGCAAGCATCCAAACCCCATAGAGCATGGCGTTCAACTGTGCAGTCTCTTTGGCTGTGCCCAGAGGGGTACCTGGAGGGACTTTGGCTGTTCGCAGAGGGGGCTGCTTACAGTGCCTCACATGTGGCCAGGCCCCCTGCCCAACCTGCCACAGGCACCCACCCCCACTGTACATCGCCTTCTGCTGCATATCTGGAGGTTGGAGGCAGGGCTTAGCCTGTGGCCAGCCACGACACTCAACCCAGGATGGATGGCCAACTCCCTCTGCTAACAGCCTTCAAACGTATGCATCAGGGGTAAGCCACATTTATTTTTTTCCTTTTCCTTCAACAACAGTTGTGGCAAATACCCATCTTCTCCTCACAAAGCCCCTCTCCCCCCCTCCCACCAGATGTAGAACTTGCACTTCATGCAACAGAGTGCAAACACTCTAAGGTGTGGATTAGTTTAATTCTGCTTTTTTGCCTCTTTTGAGTCATGGTCCATTCCTCACACTCAACAATGGTAATAAATATAAATAGCATTTTTTGTACATCAATTTATGTAATTTGAGATGTCATCTGTGATATTATCAATGATGTAATTTAACAAATGTGTGATGTAATATCTGAGGTCAGAAGCAGTGCATGTCAGGGGCACAATTTATTAATATATAGTTCAGTAAATAATAACTGGTTATGTTCCATTTTTGTTTGGTTTTTAAATGTTGGATTTTATCTTGTTTCAGCACATAACTATAATGCCACGTTAACCTTTGTTTTTCTTATTGAACTTCTAGAGGTTTTTTAAATGTTTGCTGAGATCTTATTACTATACCTAGAATTTCACTTAAACCTGTGTTTTTTTCGGTGAATTTCAGGTTTTTCTAATATATTTGGCCAAATACACTATTGCACCCAACCTTTGGTGTAATGGAGTATTGGCTGTGGGGCCTGATCTTCAGACTCCATCCAGATATGTGCCCAACCATCCGGTGCTCATGCCATTTACCGCTGTCTGGTTGGCTACAGAACTTGGCATTAAGCCTGGCCCAGTACCCTACCCACCTATGGGCAGTCAAACACTCACTATACATGGTCCTCGGCCATGGGCAGCAGGAGTTGGCCACGGAGTCTGGCCTCTGACCATTCTTGTGCCCAACCCCTCAAGGGTGGCCCGCTGCCGACAGATGTAAATCCCCCATAGACACCTAACTTTCATTTCAACATTTCATTTTTTTGAGTACCGCGATTCTCCCGCAGTACTCGGCACTCAAGCTTCACCCTCATAATGTAGCATTACCATGCAAGCTTCCTTGTGGAAGCTTGCACATTGCCCCAGTACCATGGGTTGAAGCTTGAGTGGCAGGTTCTGTGGGAGGTACTGCGATACCTCATTGGAAGTACTGTGATGGCAGGGTCTACATTTTCTTCTCGGTTTCTGCCAGCCAATCTGAGCACTTGATACCATTTTACCAGCACCGCTCAACCAAAATAGCCAAGAAAACACAGGCTCAGTCAATCAGAGATCCCTATTTTAAAATGTTCACTACTGTAGGACTCCTGCAGGACCAACCATCCAGATATACCTAACTTTTTTACCCTTTCAAGTCCAACCGGAGCACCTCAGCTGAATAGATTTGCACCAAATCACAAAAAGCACACTTTCTGATAAAAGTTCAACCTTTTTTCTAAATCTGATATAGTTCCATTCAGCAGTTCTGTATCAGAGAGCAAAGCTTCCTACAGGAATTTACATGGGAAATCAATCTTTTGGGACCCACCTTTTTCTTGGCATCCTCCTGACAGATCAGCGTACAACTTTTGGAAGAAGGTGCTGATTATGAATGAAGCAAAAAAAAAAAGGCTCTTCCTATGGAAACTCTGACCTAACTCTGTCACCACTGTGTAAACGAAATCTATACTACTATTATAAAGGAAGAACTTTGAACCTTTGAGGCGGGTAAACTCGGGAACCTCAGCGCCAATCCACACACCCGATACATCGTTGTAATCGTCAGGGTGTGCAGATGGACATAGGCTATGTAAACTTAATAAATATACATAATTTCAAAAATGTACCCCCCAAAAAAAGTAGTCCCTTGGAAGAAGCGCCGGCCGTGACGTGCGTGCTGACGTTAGGAGCGCGGGGAGGAGCGGCGTACAGGAGCACGAAGAGGACCGGTGGACATAAGCGCGGGGAGGAGCGGCGGACAGGCGGTGAGGAGTGGTGGACAGGCGGTGAGGAGCGGCGGACAGGCGGTGAGGAGCGGTGGACAGGCGGTGTGGAGCGGCGGACAGGCGGTGATGAGCGGCGGACAGGCGGTGAGGAGCGGCGGACAGGCGGGGAGGAGCGGCGGACAGGCGGGGAGGAGCGGTGAGCGGTGGATGAGGTAGGTTATTTATTTATTTATTTAGGAGCTGTGAGCGGCGGCAAAATACAAAAGCAAACGTTACATTAAATGAAGCAAAAATGACAATCGTGAGCCAACAAAATAAAAGAGGAAGCAAACGGTGCATTACAAAAGTGAGCCAAACGGTGCATTACAGGAGGAAAAAGTGACGTGTGCAGGTTACAAAAGCGTACAAAGTAAGCAAACGTTACTTTAAATCAAGCAAAAATGACAATCGTGAGCCAACAAAATACAAGAGGAAGCAAACGGTGCATTACAAAAGTGAGCCAAACGGTGCATTACAGGAGAAAAAAGTGACGTGTGCAGGTTACAAAAGCGTACAAAGTAAACAGAGGTATAATACTGCATTACAGGAGGAAAAAGTGACGTGTGCAGGTTACAAAAGCGTGCAAAGTAAACATAGAGGTATAATACTGCAATATATGGACAAAGGCTCCGGTGGACCCACGGACAACGTCGGGCCGGGCGGGGGCCCTGAAGCCTAATTGCTCCAGGACAACATTGGGACGGGCTGCTAGTATATACATATACATGTATATATTTATATTTATTATATATATATTTTTCATCAAGGAAGCTTGCACGGTACAGTTGCACCATGGGGGTAGTCACACAACCAACAACAACAGCAAAAAATTGTTACATTAAGATTTCATCAAAAACATTATTAAAGCCTTTCATAGTATCAGTCTCTCGCATTTAGGGGGTTTACCACGTCATTCCTTTGCTTATAATTTTCTTTTTTTACATACAGCAAAAAATAAACACAGAAAAATAGAAATACATACTTTCAGTTGGTTAAAGCATGAGTAATCTGAAACATGTATTTTCTTGAAATGGACTTACTTTCTGTGTTAACACTGTTCCCCTGAAGAATATAACAGAAACCAGAGTACTATCTCAAACATATAATTAGCACATTAGCAAGAACACTTCGCCTAGATCTGCATAAAACTGTTTATAGTCCCACAAATGTACACATTCGCCTCTCAGAAATACAGCAAAATAAAGTTCTAAATACTTATAAAGTAGTTCATGTTTTCATTTATGTAGCGCCTCAGTCAAAAGCAAAAAAGGGCCTTCTGGTATATGTTAGTTACATAGGGTAGCCGTGACATTATTAATCTTAATGAAAACTAGACTCCCATAGCAAGAAGTATCACGTGTTTGGCTGTTTCCTGTAAATGATAGGTTCACAGGTCCCACTTAAAAAACAGGGAAGTGGATTACAAGAGGGAGGGCAGCCTGTCAGATTGTTTACAATAGAGCCAGTGACCTCTGGGTCAAGAATTCAAGGTGATTATTGTGCCTGACAAGTTTCTAGACTTGGGAGTTCAAGTATGTTACCCTTATCGGGCCTGACTGTCATGGCTGTCTGGTTTAGGTCTCGAGGAAAGAACCCAGAGCAGACGCTGACATGTCGTGCCTCCCCGCTGAGAGCAGTCCTTAGCATAAGTAACTGTGAACACGCTTTAAGCACGCTTTGAGACTCATTTCCACAGACCCTCACTCTCACACAGCCTCTCTCTTCATCGCTTACATTCTTCCATTGCATTGCCAAATACATTAATCCCCTCAAACACACAGCAAAGGCATTTGAACAATCTCTTTTCAGACATAAAGCATATCTACATCAAAATGTATTTATTCAAAATGTGTATTGTTGATGAGTTTTGTTCTCCTAATTTCTGTTCCTTGTTTTCTATTATCTATTAATTGCAAATTGCAGAATACTATAATGAGGATGTCTCTTTGAGGTGGATTATGTCAGATTCTGCCATAAAAGGCAATTATTATACAAAACTCTGAACACATAAAAAGAATGCAAGATGTACTCGATGTTCAGCTTCCAGTACTGTGTTTGCAAAATGTGTGCTATTTATTGAGTGAATATAACCATAGATTTTACCATTCAATTGCTATGTAAATGAAACAAACCTTATTTCTGGCCAATTGCATTTCAAGGCTGCACTATTCCTCTCCACAAACTTCATGTATAGCATTACCACTGGGTTGCCTTTTAGGCACTGGTGTAATGAAACTTGAGCCCCCCCCTCCCCCCTGCAAAACGCAAGGACGGGTCCTCATTTCCTGGCCCACCACCTTGCACGTTTGCTGAGGGGGCCCCCTGGAGCTCGGGGGCCCCCCTGCCCTGCCGGGGCTACAGGGGCTTAGACCCCACCCGTTGCTTATAATTAGTTGAGAAGGCTCCTAAAAGTCCCCCAATGTGTATCATCCTATTTTGTACATGAGGAAGTGGGCTGCGAGCACCTAGAGGACAGGGTGAGGAGCAGACCCCTTGCCGCTTGGTTAAAGATCTGGGTCAACCAAGAAGCCAGACTGACTCAACAGATAATCACAGACTGTATGGGAAGGGAGAAAGGAATGTCTATCCCTTGGCTTAAATATGTGAAGGATGGCCTAGAGAGTATTGGGTGTGTAGACCTTTTTTTCACACCATCATGTATTACTAAACGGGACCAAGCTAGAGCAAAGGAGATGCTCTCTAAATATAAAGCTACAGCACGTGACGTCGAAGTGAGAAATAAACAGTCAGTTCAGCAACATGCTGTAGTGAGGTCCTGCAGTGGTCTGGAGCCCTACCTCGCCCTTGTACATAATCCCCAGGATAGATTTTCATTAACATGTTTTAGGCTCAACTTTTTCATCATTTATTAGCTGAGCCTGCGAATTTCACTAAGTCAGTTGAGTCAAAGGGCCCCTGCGGCTGCAATCATCGATCTCCGCAGGATACCCTTCATTTTGTATTATTATGCCCATTTTATCAAATGCCTAGGCATTGCTTTTTAATGGATTTGCTTAAAAAGGCCAACCGTAGAATTGTGAAAGAAGCCCTCGTGTTTTTACAAATGGCACGAGATCCCCTGACTATATTTTGTGTGATACATTTTTTAAGAACATCAGTTAAATTAAGGGCCACTATAGGAATTTGTGGAGCGACACCATAATAATCCTGATTGTAGGGTGGAGAGGTAAATACTGCTTTTATATATGACTTGACAAATTGGTGGCATTGTATTATATTGGATGTTTCTTTTTAAAATGTTTGTATTCTTTTTTATACTGTACTTTTATGGTGTCATTGAAATGCCGAATAAAGAATATGAAACGACTTACAATTAGTTAACTTCATTGTGACGCTTATTTGTTTGATTCTTATTCATTAACCATGTAAGCTTTCCTTCCTCTTCTTATTTATTTATTTATAAAGTTTTATATAGCGCGAACAAGATCCCGAAGGATATCAGAGCGCTTTACAAAGGAAGGAAGGACATAACTCCAATATCGACAACAAGTAAGAATACACAACGGGAATAATCACAAAAACCCCAGCGCAATAATCGCATAATTTCCTAAACAAATGAATCAAAGAGAGTAGTACAATAAACGGGTATGTAGCAGGCTACAAAAGGGAGTACACTTGTGTTTATCCCGCCACGTAGAATAAATGCAGTATGGTGTCCTTCAACTGATCACTTTTTCATGCACTACTGTTTTGTTTTAATATGAGCACTCAGTGAGTGTGCATGGGTTTTCCATTTATCTCATTCATGGGCTTTTCTCTCCCCTCTGCATTTTATTTCTCACACCCTTGTGCATCTCTTGTACCTCCCCGCGTTGACTTCTTTCCCACATGCAGTCTCCTTGTTTGCTACACTATGTTGTCTTTTGCCCGTTTGATCCTCCATCTATGTCCCCATGTTGCTTTCTTCCACCCACACTCCTGTTTTGCTTCTGGCACCACCCATACCCCCGTGTTGCTTCCACCCCTCATCTCACATATTGGTTCCACCCTAACCTATGCCCCTTTGCCGCTTCTACCCCTATGTTGCTTCCACCTCCCCTGCTGCTTCCCCCACTCACTTTAAAAACCCATCCTCACCCATTCCCCCTTGTTGCTTCTGCTCCTCATCTCCTGGTTTGCTTCTGCACCCACTTATTGCTTCCCCTGCCTTTAAAAAAAAATGCTTTCACACATTTTCATCTTTGCACTTACTAATCAAACTCATGCAGCACAGTTGCCTAATGTCATTGGATGTATAGATGGTACATAAATTGCCATATGTTCCCCCTTGCAACTGAATACTTATAGAGGAACAGAAAAAGCTCACACTTACTAAATGTGCAGGTAGTGTGTGACACCTTCTGTATCATAACAGAACTTGCGGGTAGATTACCAGGCTGCACCCATGACTCATTTGTGTTCTGCCACAGTGTAATACACAACTGACAGGGCACAGGGTGAATTTTGTGATGGTTTTTTACTTGGAAAGAGAATCGCAGACTTAATGAATACAGTGGCCTGCCAGGCGTGTGTAATGTGACCTAATGGTTTTACTTCTCATGCTCTCAACTTTACAGTGAATACCTTACATCCCTGGCTATTCACACCGTACTTAATGCAGAGGGCATGCAGTGAAAGGAAATACAACATGGTACACAGGACAACACGCACAGTCTTTGAGCAGTACTTTGGGATCCTGAAGTCCCACTTTTGCTGCTTCCACAAGACCAGTGGGGCACTACTGTACAGACCGAATACATGCTGAGAATTATCGCCACTTGTGCCATACTGCACAATATTGCAATTAGGAAGGGTCTGTACCACATACCCATAGAGATAGATTCAGACTCTGATGGCGAGTTACGGCCACAACATGTGCAGCAGGAGGGCACATAGATCACCACAACTACGTCTGAGGTAAGAGAAATTAGAATACCAAATAATGAAACATCACACATGATGGTAAAGCTTGGTGCATAACAGAGACACCACCTTCTATTCAGGTAGCAACAACATTGCAACACTCAGGGATAAACTGTATCCTTGTGAATGTAACATTGTTAGAAAATTGCCAACAAAACTAACTGATGCCAAAAAAATAAAGGTGACTCATTCCTCTGAGTGTAAAGTCTTTCAATTCTTTCAGCCTCAGGGGTTGGGTGTTTTATCAGCAACATTGGACTATGGGACTGATGACATTTCAGTCGCAGAAGTGTGTCTGCGTTAAACTCTGGTACTGCACGCCTCCTGAACAAATTTGGCACTGAGGCTAGAGCTCTCTTCACTATCAGGTGGGGGCAGGATGTTGGTGACACAGATGTTGTGAGTCTGGATGTTCTCTAGGCCTGTGGTCACTTGCATGAGCCCACGTTCAATGTCCTGACAGCAGTGCCCCATGTCAGTCTGAACGTTCAGAGTCCACCTTGCTAGCATTGTTGTGGCTACTGCCAGGCAGTTGAGGACTGTGTGAAGGAGTAAAGCCTTGCCAGGCACTGCCTGTGCCTCTGTTTCTGCACACGGTGCTCCCTCTCTGTTGCCATTAGCCACTGATCCTGCCCTTTCTCCAAGTTCTGCAGTGACTTAGGCACACTTTGCAGCTGCCTACTAACAGTCTGTATCTGTTTTGTCTGTAGGCGCTGTACAGCAATGATGTACCTCTCCAACCCACCATACACAGGAGCACTATCCGACATGTTGTCTCACACGTTGTCGGCACGGACTTCTGATATTTGACCTCTGTGCTGTCTGTGTGTCCTAGCCTCCGATGTTCTGGGGTCCCTTCTTTGTGATTGACCCTCATCACTGTCCACAAACTCTGGCAGCGGTGAGATAGTTGCTCTCCTGTCAGTTTGAGTTGGGGGGGGATGGGTGGAGGGATTGCTGGTGCTGTGTACTGAATGACCACATCAGTATCAGTAGGCCGACCAGCTGCAATGGTCCCTGGCATGTCCGGGCTGTGATCTATGTTAATGCATGTAAGTAGTTAGGGTAAATAAATGGTTGAAGTTTGCCCGCACGATTTCTGTAACTCTGTTTCATGTGTTTGTGTCATGTTAATGTTGTAGAGATAAGTTTGGTGTAGTCGTCAGCACACAGTTCAGCAAACAAATGATGTGTACTACATGTCCCATGATTCATTGCCAGGGCTGGACCAGCATCTCAATGGAGTTAAGTATGCTGTGATGTGTGATATATGAATTTACTAACATTCTGTTTTGTTGGGTAAGTAAAGGGAAATGACTTACCCTGGATGGTGCCTGATGGATTAGAGGTGTTGATATCAGCCACTCCCATCACACTCTCCAGAGTCCCCTCTGTCAGTGTCTCCAGAGGAGTTGCACGGGGGTGTTTTGAGGGTCCTCCACTGATTCCACATCCCTCTGCCATCCTACTGGCCACCTTCTCCTGCCTACAGGATCTCAGGTCATACCACCTTTTTGAGCATCTCAGGAATGGACCTCTGGGTGACTCCTAGGGAGTTTACCTTCTCCAAGATGTTGGTCCAGATCTGGATATTTTGCTCTCTGGCACAGAGAAGGAGGCCTTTCCAAACAGTTGGTTCATATAGGTCACACATTTCTCTGACAGGAAACCTTACTTTCCGCTTCCTGGACCCTGAGTTCTTTCTCCCATCTTTTGTGGCTATGGTCTTCTCCTGGGATGGTGTTATTCAGTGGCAGTAGTGATGTGGGAGCACTCCTTACTTCCAGCGTAAGCATTTGGGTGTGACCACACTTTATATTAATAACCTTCCTACTTTGACATCATAATTCTGCATCCAGAAAGCTCTGTTTCCTAATTTGCAATTTCCTAATAACTAATGCGAATCCATAGAAATCGCTATTAGGAAATCGCAGGTTACATACATTCTGTTTTGCAATTCCCAAATAGTGATTTCTACGGATTTGTTATTTGGAAATCACATAATTGGAATTTTGTGCATATAGGCCATATGCAGTAACCCATTCGCATTTCTTAAAGGTGAGAATCATTATTTCGGGCCCATATGAGTCTTGTTAAGATTAACTCATTCCTCACAAGTCACAGCCAAAAGTAAGAATTGGATCAATTAAATTGCTCATATGCCCAGTGATGTTCCTCAAGAATTTTCCATCTCTTGTCTTCTTTTTAACTTCTTTGCAGCAGCTACGATTTGCAAACTGTGGCATTTGCCATAACTATCATATTACTCAACCAGGTCACAAGTGTTCTCACGTCTCCGCAGAACGTGACTATAGGCGTCCCTTCCTCCCAGATATAGGCATTATAAATGTGTGTGGTGCATTTATCCTTATTTTAATTTCATGTCCTGGACAGTTATGTTTAATTTCACTTTTTTGTCCTTTATATCTATGTTTGGTGTGTGTGCTCAGTGTAATTGTTTGCGTGTCACGAGTTTTTCGTTTAACTAGAAGTGTCCACCCCTATGAACGTTTAAAACTCATCATGGGTTGCACACAGAGGTGATGTTTATTAAGGAGTAGACACAATGTACCTGAAACTTTCCATACAACAGTATTTGTATAGAATTTGAAATATAGCCAGAGACTGATGGCTGACTAACTTTCACATTACGTAATTTCAGATCGTCCAGGCATAACACCAAAACAGTGCTGTATGTATATTTACTTTCCTTAGCATTCAGATGGTTTGCAGCTAAATTGGTTTAACAGGAGTGGCATCAGGGAGTAGATATTGTTGGTCTTGATGAAACGCCTTGGGGTAGGGCTTAAAACATGCAGACTCTTAGATTCTCAGGAAGATAATTCCATTGAGTCTCTCGCCTTTTTACCCGTCTTTTAACCATACCAACGAGTGGTGAAAATAAAAACAGTTTTCCTACTAGGCAGGTATTTTTAAATTTCCACAATCCCCCACCACTCCTATTCTTTACATCCAATGTTCACCTATTATATACCACCTATAAGTCTCCCACGTAACCCGTAGGTCGCAGCATGCCCCTTCCCACAGCGGAACAGGAAGGACCCAATGATGAAGCATGCCACCAAGGGAAAACCCTGGCAGGTGAGGCTTATCTAAAGAAAACATTCTGTTTTCTAATCAAATGTGGAGGTCTATTCCATGATTGATGGATGGGCTCTCTTTGTTTGTTGACAATTTTGATAGGAGGATGAGTCCCTCTGTTTCTTTCCTCTACTTCCCCCCTTTGTTCTGAAAAATTATTTTTAAAATCTACCTACCCTCCTTGACATATCTTTTTGAGATGCACCAGGAGACCTTCCAAAAGTACATTGAATACACCCAAATCCACTTTCACTTGGGAAATGGGCCAGATAATCCATCCAGCATACCCTTGTGCCTGGACCATGCATTCCACTTCCACTGTGCATGAATAGGGTCAAATTAGAGATAATATTGATCATAGAAGGTAAGCCAGATGCACTAACATGTGTTTGACATGTAAACCTTGGAACATCCCCATCAACCTTATCAGAAGTGAAAACTCTGGAAGTTCTCTTTAATTCTGAATTCAACCCTCCCACCCCCCAATAAACACCCTGCAAAAAATATGAATATGCAGTTCTGCCTTCTCAGAAAATTATTCTCCTTCCTTCACATCGAACAGAAAACCAAGCTCACCAGATCCCTTGTCTTGGCAGCCCAAAACTAACGCCACATCATCTATTCTGGTTTAATCCATAATCATATTCCCAGCATCCAAAGTGTTCAGAACTAAGCATCCAGAATGTTCCCAATCTCATAAAGTGGGACCAAATCAAAGTTGCTCATACAACTCTCCACTGTCTCCCGGATATAAGAATTAAATTCACGTTCTAGTGTATTACCTCCAAAGTGTAATGGGGCAAAGGTTTTTTATACGTGTAGAATCTTACACCTCCCCCTATTCCCATTGGAGACCTATACTCAAAGTTTGTCTATTGGTTCAATCTCCTATCCTTAAAGGGGATGAAACATAGAGGGAGATCTCATGGTTTGCATGAACTGAGACTCTGGTATACCTTTTATTTTTCCTAAAGAGTTGTGAATAACTACATGATGTTATATAAACCTTTTGAAAACTGACATTTTCAGACTTCCCTTCAACAGAGATTGTTTAGGAACAAGGGTTCTGTTCTGGAATATCCGACCCAGTTAATAATACACCTCACAACATGCTAACATCCCCTTACAACAATCACTATGTTTACCCAACCAGCTAGTGTTCAGTGGGTCATTTAAGATACTCCAAGCAACCCTGCCTCCCCCTTTAGCAGACTGCCCTCCATATTTTGAAATTTCCCACTGCTCTGGAGCGACATCTCTGACAGGAGTGCTTCTCCTACACTGTGGTAGCTCTTTCATCTGAAATATAGTGCCTTATGGGAATTCATATAATGATGGCTTGCACAGGATTCTTAGCTTTCTCAGAAACAATCCCCAAACCTAAAGGCATGTTTCTGAGACACAAATAATCAATGATGCTAGGGTTCAGGGTATTTTCTGCCTGCATGTGATTGATTATTTTTCCTGTCAGAAAACCTCCGTACTTCGCATGGCGATGCCAGTCTGGAAATTGACGCCGCTGCTTGCACTGTGGTTCGAGGGCACCGCTCGTAAATTAACATGACGCACCTCTCTCGTCCCGCACCACAGCCTTGGCCTACCGACACCGGCACCATCGACTCCAGTTCATCAGCCGACAACAGCGCTTGAGCAATGACGACAACGCTGCTTGCACCACAACCTGCGAGCACCGCGACCTGCCAGCATCGCGACGAGCACCACATTCACTTCACATCGCGACCTTGCTCTCACCGACTACGCCATCTGACGCCGCCATCGAGCCGCTGCTCGCACTGCAACCTGAGGGCACTGCACGCTGCAGTGATGCACTTCACACCGCAGCACCCGACGCCTGCCAACGCCAGTGCTCCTGATTTTAACAGAGAGGAGTTCAATCTGCAATGTGTGTGACTTTGAGGGAATCGACGACTCCTGCACCGACATCCGGAACCAACGCCTGCTGACGCCGTGCTATCGGATGCTCAACGAGAGGTCGCCAGCGCCCTGTATTTCTAAAAGGTACTGCTTGCGGGTCTTCCTGACACTGTAGCTGACCCGCGACACCGCGGTGAGACAGAACTGTTTGGATTTGTTTGATCACTACGTCGTGATAGTCCCGGACGGAGCTACCGACATCAAGGAACTGTTTTTCAAGCATATTTTGATAATTGAGGATTTTTAAGTACTTTATTGTGGATTATAATCGTTTTTGGTACGTCTGAAGTATATAAAAATATTGGATATTTTTCTAAACAGGTATGGTGTCCTTTTGTAGTGCTTAAACTGTATTACTGGTGGTTATGTGCACATGCTTTACACACTGCCTCTAAGATAAGCCTGACTGCTCGTGCCAAGCTACCAAGGGGGTGAGCAGGGGTTATTTTAGGAGTGTAACTCCCTTATCCTGATTGGAGTGGTGGTTTGTGCCTGGCTTTGGCACATGCCCTAGCCCACAAAAATCCAATTTCTAACAAGGATCAATGAGTTTACTGGTCGATGTAGGGCCTGCAGTTAATGCTATTAATGTCTGAAAGGTAGCAACATTTTTTGACTTGATAGGTGTGATTGCACAAGAAATGTTTGAACCAGACTAAATCAGTTTTGTAGGCTTAAGCATGTGTAATCAAGCAATCTCGCAGTAGATAGTGGTGAGTATCTCCAAAAACGACCCTGGCCTATTCTAATCAGTGCTTGTCTGACTCTTGTGATGGAGGACTAGCATTTCCTCTTCGATGGCTAACAGCAGTATTTATATACCCCACAATGGTTGTAGTTCTGTGAGTGGGAAATTATCAGGGTATTGTTCTCTATTTGCAGGAGGAGTTGTGTAGTCACTGTTGAGTCTTATGCCTGTGACGGAAGGATGTAGATGAAGCATTATTGAGGTTGTTTTCCTGTAAAAAGGTTTCACATTTTTAGGAGTGCGGTGATGATGCCTTGCTTGGATTTGTGAAGGTTACCACAGCATTAACAAGACTAATTATTGTGGTGATAAAAAACAGCAAGGCTTAAGTTGCAGAAACTGTTTTTGAAGGAACAGAGCATCTTTATGATGTGTCATTCTTGGACACAGTTGGAGTGGGCTCAGTACAACCAGAGTTATCTGATAGCATTGAGTTTGGCATGATCTGTTTGTATTGCTAATTAGAGCTCCTGATTAAGGAAAGGAAAGGGCCCACTCTCCAGGCTAATGTTTGGCACCTGTTAAATAGGGCCCTGCAAAAGGGTATTGGAAGGTGCTTAATAGAGCTTAGTCACAAAGTAGTCATGAACAGTTTACGCGAAAACCTCCATGTCATCACTTTAGGAGTTCATGTCAACAGGAACCCTTTCACTTCAGCTTAGAAAGCATAATTCACCATAAAGAGGTGACTAAATTGTGTAATATTATAGTTTAAGGCCGACGATTCAAAATAAAATAATAAACAAAGGCATTTATGGCATATTTTACATTCAATATTGGAGACTAACCTTTATTGAATCATTGTCTAGTTATTTATGAATAGCTGATGCCTGTTTATGTTTGGTTAGAATGTGCTCCCCTCACCTCTCTGATCAGAACTATGCCCCTAAGAACTGGCTCAAAGATAATTAATAAACAGGGGTGGCCCCTCCATTTGGAGCGGAAGAGCGCTGCCCTCCCCGCGACCACCCTAAAAAAACAAGAATAAAAAGGGTTTTAAACCTGTTTTATTATCGTTTTATTTTAATCCCTCCAGACCCACCCCCAGAACTCTGACGAGTCTTGTGGGCGGGTCCAAGGGATGGCACTGTGATGGGGAGTGGTAATGCACTCCCTTCATTGCACATGACGGTATGGCCGGGTGTCTCAGGGCAGCCAAGCCGTCATGAGCAGTGAAGCTCTCTTCAGTCCCAGCTATGTTGCTGGGGCTGGAGAGAGCAGACATAGGCTCCCAGTCTGCCTAAGAGAACAAAGTCCCAACATTCAGGCCAATCCTGACGCTGCTTTCATGCAGCGTCAGGATTGGCCGCTGTGCATTCTGGGTGCCTGTGCCTAGTAGAAGCCTGGAGGGGTGTGATGCAGCAGGTGGTGAGAGCGATGATCAGGTACGTTTTTTATTATTATTTTAACCCCCAAAGCACCGCCCCCTCACCCAGCTCCCTCCTCCGGCCCTCCACTTCTGCAGGGGACGGGTCACTACTGGAATTGAAAGTTCACCTCTCTTAGAATTTGGAAAGAACATCTCTACCATTAAGGTGGCCATAACCACTGGGACCAATTCACAAAGGCATTCATGCGTACTTGAACTAGCGCTGATTCACATAGTTATAAATGCCTATTTTGAACTTGCCCCGAAATGTCCACCTCGTTATTAGCAAAAGTGCAAACAGGGCAAAGGCATTTCTCTTTGTGCTAACTGTATATGAATATTCCCTGTATATATACATTTCTAATGATTTGCGGCCAATTCACATAAGCATTTAAGAGTATGTCAAATAGTACTGTAGGAGTGCTGTTGCAAAGTCAAATAATCTTACTAAAATTTATTTTTATTGTATTAACATAATAGTATGTTCCTGACCTTCATCTCCCCTTCTCTTTATCATCAGTTGGTGTATTCTCACAGTTGGTAGTGCAGCCTGCATTAGAATGTTGATGGTGTTAAGGTTCTAGTTAGCCATGCAGGCGTCAGATTGTAAGGTGATGGTGGAGAGAGGAGACACATAAAAGACCTGTGACATCTGATCTTGCCTGCAAGCACTATTGCTCATGCGCGTGCATGTATTTGTGAATTGGCCACAAAATGTTCCGTCCGGGATTGGCAGAGAATAAGAGGAAACACACTAATACATTCCAGGACCATACTATTCCTCCAGAATTGTATTAAGATACAAGTGAGCTTCATATCATAAATTCATAGTAAGCATATTTGAAATAACAAAACGTAGTGTTATTATGCTATGGTTCCTGTAAAGTCTGTAACAATCATGGTAGCTTAACAACCCCCTGGCATGGATCAGTAAGCGCTATATTACGACCACTTCCATAACATATATGTAGGGGGAAGTGAACCTAAACATTAATGTGCCTCCTTTCTTTGTCTTTCCACAGTTGTATGGGATGTATCCTTGCAATGCTTAGCGCACATTGCCAGATGAGGCTTGAAAATGCTACGTCTGCCTCTCTAGACGATGTAAACCCCATGGGCAAATATTACATTTGTCATGCGTCTGCTACAATGGGGACCTCTTCTGGCACAGGTGCAGTAGGCTGATTTGTATTAAGTTAATTACAACACACTGTCTATCCAGCAGACACAATTTATTATATTAATCAAAGTCGATGCCCGCGATTCAATTTAAGGGTTGCACTTGTGCAAAGTGTTGTGAATATTGTATCAATTGATGCATTTTTCTGAGAGTTGGTGTGACATTTTTCTTAATGAGAAAGGTATATTCAGGACTCGTAATTATGCACTTCATTTTTTATTTTAATTCTTGATGATTTGCAAAGGGGAATTATAAAATAAAGTCATGCATAACATTACTGTATAATTATAAATGATTAACATTTTGTCAGCATCACTTGAATAGAAGAGCTGAGTCGACAATTCCAATTCTGAGTCTGTGATTTGCATTCAGAGCATGCGAGACTCTGTTGCATAATTTTTGCCACATTTTCATTTTATCCTCTTAAATTGGGATATGCTATTCTGTAGAATCGAAGAAAAGCGCAGAAAAACAGAAAAAAACCCACAGCTAAAGTTTAGCACGCAAAAGTGGCCTTTACCATGCACTAATTTAAAGTGGCAAACATTGATGTAAGCGAGATAGACATTGCAGAAATATAAACTATAAAAGCAGATGAAGTTAGAAATGAACGTATGGTCGGTTGAAGGATGCTTTTATAGAAGTGTGGTATATAAATAAATAATACCGGATCTAGGTTTGACTAGGCATAGCAATAACAGATAGCTCAAAAAATAAGAGTCAAGATTCGAGGTAGTAGGAGTTTGCAGGTTTATTACAGCATAAAGGACAGGAACGGGACAACCTGCACAGGAATGGGATGGCAAGGCCGGGCAGCTGCCCGGGGCAGGATCTGGAATGAGTGCGCTAGCATTTAATAACAATACACGAGCATATATAGTAAAACAGTTGCATTACAGTACATATGATAGGCGGAGCAGTGGGTGGAGCAAAGGGTGTGACGCGTAGCAGTCGCGAAAGATAAGGGTGAAAGTGGGTGTAACAGGGCGTATACATAGACAGGTGATGCAAACGTAGCAGAATATGTCATCAATGGGGCGGAAACATGGAGGGGGCTACCTAAGGAGCCGGGACCTCTAACCTGATGGTGCGCGCAAGCTGGCAATGATGTGTTACTAGGAGAAGCTGGGGGCTACGAACTCTTGTGCTAGGAGCAGAGACTGAAGTCTGGAGAGTCAGGGCGACATGTACCTAAGCAGTATCTAGTATCTGATGTTTAGAGAACATGTTGATAGAATCCAAAAGTTATCGGGGTAAAGGCGAACAGACTCTAAGACTGGAGCATGCATTATTCTATATGTAGTGCGTGATGAAGAATATTAAATGATCATTAATACAGTATTTCTCTAACATGGAGACGTAAAGGCTAGACTATGACGGTAACTATTGATGCGATTCAGTAGCTTTAAGAATGCAGAGAAGGAGGGCTGGACTGATAACTAGGATCATAACATACTCTTGGCAGACTCAGAGGCAGAGCCAGGCTGAACCGGGCACTGTGAGGCAGGAAGTAAGTGAAGGGTCAGGGATACAGGTGGGGGCTGTAACGCTCCTCAGCGAGGGCTTCAGGAGACAGGAGCTGAATCTGGTGTCCGGGCCCTTTTGAGGCCTAGAAACGGGGACTTTACAATGGAATAACGTGCACACTGAGAAACGTGGCAACGTAACTTTAAATAGGCCTAATATTCGTAGTATTCACGAAAACTGGAAACTGGCATACTAGAGATGGGCACAAATATAATTGCGTCTTTAATCGAACATGGGGAATACATATGCATATTAATCATGCACACATAACATATGATGGAGGACGCGTAGGGACACAGAACATGGCAAAATTTACTTTTCCACATTCCCTCCTTGTCACTACGTTTCCATCAGGAAACATCAATATTCATGATACCATCTATCATTTCATACAGTATCATTTGCTCGTCTCGAATTTTCTGGGAACGGGTTTTAGAACGGGACTTGGGACTAGGAATACAAGAGGTAGCACAAATGCCGCAAATCGCAGGGCCACATTGTATACAGAGGCAGCAGCTGAATATGATCGCTACTGCAATACCTAGAAAGGACAAGACTTTCCATCCCCAAGCGGAAATTATATTCCAGAACCAACCGGACCATGTCCATGTGCCTGGATCTTGGTGTAACAGATGGGCAATTTTATGGAGTCTGGTTATAGCTGAATAAACAGACGGTGCGTTATTTGGAATGAAAATGCAGCAACTAGATCCGATGACTCTACAGGCCCCGCCCCTATCGGCCAATATGACGTCAAGGACGAGACGATTCTGTAAAACGACAAATCTCATAGCAGATTGCTCTTCAGTCAAGTTACCTAAGGCAGAGGCAGTCTCATTTACTACAGCTTCAAGGGTTCTGGTTAACCTACGGATTAGCTTACTGTTCTGGATAGGGCCTATAAAGAAGAAGAAACCTCTATTGAAATCTGTATACTGTTCTAGAGCAGTTTCAGTATAATCGACAATTGGGGACTCAATCTCCCTTCTATGTCTAAGGTGTACTAGATGTGTGTTTCTATGATAATCAGATGGGGCTAGGAAAACTGGTGGCAGTAGGAAGGCAATGTAACAGGTTCCCTCCCAATCGAGGGGCAGACGAACATATGCGGTTTGACCACAAATAAAATAAGAATGACGTGAAGCTTTGAAAATAGATTTCCCACTGTCACTATACTTGACAATAGTAGTACAATCGCTGTGTCCTACATGTACGGAACCATTATTTCGGACACATAATTCGCCTTTGACTGGTAGTACCGAAATAGCAGGTAAGTCTGGAGTAGTATCAGACTGAACATTCAGGACCATAAAATTCGAAGAATAATTACCGAAATTGTAAACTTCATTTTCTAGATCTAACCCTGTTCTGTGTGGAAGACCTTGCTTGTCTGTAAAACATGTACTGTTAAGAAAAGACATATCTGTTAAGGATGACGTTAACGTGGACCATGCTCCACACGAACCATTATGAGAAAATGGATAAGGAAAGAGTGGCAGAACTCCCTTCGGTGTCTGGAAAGGGGGGAGTCGACCACACACCCAACAATTAGTGGCATTGCTGGTCTGGTGTGAATAATGTAACATGCGGATAAAAGAATTGTTACGCATAGCGAGGCGGTAAGAGAGTTCATGAGGAGGCAGATCACTAAACGTGTGCTCTACTGTAACATTAAAAGACTTATTTACATGAGAAACTGGAAAATACAGATAGAACGCATAACTGGTGCAGGAAATCATAATACTGAGAAATAATATGAAACATAGAAAAACGATACATCGGATTGAGTTTTGACTAACTCTCTCACTATGGGGGTCTATTTTATACATGTCAGAAACCGGTCTAACCGTTTCACCTAGGGGAGGACTTAGACAATCAAACTGGCTGACTTATTTTACTAGACCTTAACTTTTTCTTATACTCCTGTTGCGGAGTTGTCTCTAACAGGGAGGGTGCAGTATCAGTGTCTTTTGCGGGACAGTCCTTAAGAATAGTACTTTGGCAGTCCTTTAAATCCTGGGAAATGTTCTTTGAGACTGGCTTCAATCCATAAAATCTTTTGATGTGTGAAAGATGCACCCAGCCTTTGCGTCCCTCCAACTTCACGGCTGTACGGGTGGCCAGGAGGACCTGTCGGGGCTCCTTCCAGCGAGGCTCCAGCGGACTTGAGCGATCAAAATTTCTCACTAAGACCATGGATCCGGGAACGATTTCATGCGGTGCCACCTCGGTATTGTCTGGAAATGCGGCGGCAACCTGTGAACGACAAGAGTTGAGGGCAGACATCAAGGAAGCTAGGTAATCTGTCAGCATATTACTTGAAACATCGGTAATACTTCGAGGTCTAGAAGTACCCCACATGTTAGGGGGGCGGCCGAAAACGACCTCATACGGGGACAGACCTGATCTGGAATGTGCGACCATGCGCATATAGAACAGGGCAACTGGCAGAGCTATTAGCCAGTCCACACCTTTCTCTTGACAAACTTTTGCAATTCGGATTTTCAGGGTCTGATTATGTCTCTCTACGAGACCGGCTGCTTCAGGATGGCGTACACAATGGAACTTCCACTGGTACCCTAACAAAAGGGAAACGTGCTTCATGAGTTCAGATGAGAATGGCTGGCCGTTGTCAGAATATACGACCCTAGGGAGTCCGTAACGGGGGAAGAACTCACGAACCAACTGCTTGGCAGTGGTCGCGGCTGTGTAATCTGGAACTGGATATGCCTCCGTCCACCTGGACAAAGCGCATACAACTACAAGGACATACTTGAAACCTCGACATCGCTCCATCTGAATGTAATCCATCTGGAGGACTTCAAAAGGGTGGTCAGGGGGCTGGAATCCACCTTGTTCCACCGGGACACTTTTACCTGGATTAAACTGACAACATATCATACAGGTACGGACTTTCTGCTTGGCTGCAGCTTGTAAATGCTTGTTGAACCAAATATTCTGGATACTGTCTAATATTGCTTTTTCTCCTAAATGTGCTGGACTATGTGCGGTATTAATAATGACTTGAACCATAGAGTCGGGGAGAAACCATGTGGTTTTTCCCTTCGTCACCCATCCCTGATCTGTCTGGACCCCTCCTTGTTCGGACCATTTCTTGATTTCTTCGGGAGTAGCATGTAACTGGATATCTATGACATCTTGTGTAGGGTCTTTAACTGTCATACATGTAGTCGGATCTGGAGTAAGTGTCTGTGTTGGCTTAACTGAAATGTCTGGAGCCTGTGCTGTAAGCTTGGCTGTGCGATCTGCTAGATCATTACCTTGGGAAATAGTGTCAGTAACTTTCGTATGTGCTTTGCATTTCATGATAGCAATGGATGTCGGTAAGTGTATGGCATCTAACAGAGCTTGAATAAGGAGACCATGCTGAATCTTGGTTCCATGAGAAGTCATGAAACCTCTCTTCTGCCAGAGCACTCCGAAGTCGTGTACAACTCCAAATGCGTAACGTGAATCTGTGTAAACATTAACTTTCAGGTTCTTGGCGTGTATGCAGGCTTGAGTCAGAGCAACTAGCTCTGCTGCTTGAGCAGACAGGGTGTCAATGCGGTGTGTCTCTATAACTTCGGTGTCGGTAGTCACTGCATACGCGGCTACTAGTTCTCCTGTACTTGTTCTCATGCATGAACCATCCACATAAAGTGTCAGGTCGGGATCTGGTAATGGAATATCTGTCAGATCTTGTCTTGGCTTTGTCATGATGTTAACTACTTCCACACAGTCGTGTGTGGCAGGATTTGGATTAGCTGATGGTAACAGTGTAGCAGGATTTAGGACGTTGCAGCGTCTGATTTCTATGTGTGGCTGAAACAGTGTCAATTCATAACCTGTTAAACGTGCAATTGTCAAGTGCTGAGTTTGTGTTCGGTTTAAAAGAACTTCCACGGAGTGTGGAACTTGTACTGTCAGGGAGTGTCCTAAGACTATGGAATCACTTTGTCTGATAGCTAGTGCTGTGGCTGCAACTGACTTGAGGCACGCAGGCAGAGCCTGGGCTACAGGATCTAATGTGCTCGAAAAATAAGCACAAGGCTTGTATTGTCCTGCTTGATCTTGTGTGAGGACAGATAATGCTGTACCTTCGCGTTCTGTGACGAAAAGTGTAAAAGGCTTACTGTAGTTCGGTGTTGCTAGAACTGGAGCTTGACATAGGGCTTTCTTTAACTCATTGAAACTAAGTGCATGTTCAGATGTCCAAGGGAGGACAGTCGATACGGCTGCCTCCTGTGTCGTTAACTGTATCAGTGGTTTAGCTAGAAATGCATACTGAGGAATCCATTGTCTGCAATAGGAAGTAAGGCCGATAAAAGCACGTACCTCCTTCTGGGTCTTGGGCTGAGGAAGACTCGCTATTAACTGGATACGGTCTGGTGTCAACTGCCTACCCCTCTTGGACAGTAAGTGTCCTAAGTAGATCACTTGCTGGACACAGAATTGAAGCTTCGAAGGGGACACCTTGTGTCCCATCTCGGCTAGGAAATACAAGACTGTAAGTGAGGCTCGCTCGCAAGCACGTTCAGAACGGGCTGTGATCAGTAGATCATCGACATACTGGAGCAGGGCAGTGTCAGTTGGCATGTGAATGTTGTCTAGTTGTCTCTTGAGTGCTTGACTATAAATACTAGGACTTTCTGTGAAACCTTGAGGAGCGCGTGTGAACATATAGCTCCTTCCATTTAAACAAAATCCGAAAAGAAACTGACTGTCTGGATGAATGGGGACACTGAAAAACGCGTTCTTGAGGTCTATGACTGTAAAAAATGAAGCTTCGGAATCAATGGCTGTCAATAGGGAAGAGATATCTGGGACAACTGGGTACTGGGGAATAATACATTTATTAAGTTCTCGAAGGTCAATCACTAAACGATATACTGGAGGTGCATTTGGATCAGTACGTTTCATGACAGGAATGATCGGAGAATTACATACATTGGAGTCGGTTTCTACAACTACTCCCTGAGCCATGAGCTCGTCAATAATTTTGGATAAGGCTGCTACAGCCTCTGGTGGCAATCTGTACTGTCTTATTCGTGGTAACACTACACCTGGCTTGAGAGTCACACGATGGGGTGTGATTTGCATAAAACCAACATCAGTTGGACCTTGCGCCCATAGATGCTGCGGAACATTGGACAATCTGGGATCAAAATCTCGTAATACATAGTGACCCTTGAAGTCGCGTAGGTACAATCGTATTCCCTCTGGGGAGCAGCATATAACTGCACCTAACTCTTTCAGTGTTTTAATGCCTAACAAATTCTCTGGACATGACTTCGTAAGTAACAGATCAGTAGTGCGGGACAATGGACCTACTTCTAGAGTAACTGGCTTTGATATTTCATTTACAATAGGCTTTCCTGAAAATCCAAGGGAAACATTTCTAGAGCCTGAGAGCGGAGCCCCTGGAACTTCGGCGTGACTTATAGTGGTCCTACTTGCCCCTGTATCAATCAGAAACTTTCTGTCTTTCCCTAATACTTGACTGTGAACATAGGGACCTTCTTGATCTACAGGTATCTCGATGAGAGGCAAGCCTACCTCCCTCTCTAGGCTGTTTCATGAATACGGTTGATACTCTGGATACTCGGACTGTGCATACTGGTACATCTGCTGTGTAACATGCTGTGTTGCAGCGATAGGCTGCGGTGCTGTAACTGTCTGTGGTGCATTCTGTGACTGAGGAGTCTGTGTAACTTGTTCTTGTCTAGGCGGACGTGGTCTTTCTTTAGTCTTACCGGTAGCTATGTTGTGTTTCAGAACTGCACACTCGTTTATAAAATGACCTGGCTGTTTACAATAATTGCAGTTCCCTTTAACGGGAGCTGCAGGATGACTGGCTTGATTTGGTCCCCTCTTCTGACTGTCTTGAGGAACAGATTGTGCAACTAGTACTTTCATTTTCGTGTCTTTCACACGTTTTCTCTCGTGATCTTGCTCTTCTCTGATTCTATTCTGGTGGTATTGAAGCATCTGTAACATTTGGGACGGGGTATTAGCTTGCCAGGTACTTTCGACTTTCAAAACTCGGTTTTTAATTTGTGGACTTGAATTCTCGACTAATTTAGTAACAAAAAGATGAGGGTATGATTCACTACTTGTCTTGAGGCCACTGTTGATGCTAAAACATTTCTCAAATCTGGAATAATAATCACTAATATCTTCATCTTGTTTCTGTTTACAGGCTGAGATTGCATCCCAGTCTTCTTTTCTAGTTGTCAATAATCTAGGCAAAACTTGTATTAATAATTCTGGTAATTCTTTACATTTATCTCCAAGACCGGTACCTGGTACTCGTGCCTTATCTTCGGCTTCTAGAACTGCCCAATCGATCTTTTTCTCTCCCACCTCCCATTCTTTTTCTTTGAGTTTCTCATATACCCCTGCGGGCAACAAGACTTTTAACATTTTAATGATATCTGGATACGTGTATTCTCCCATACGGAGCATGTCTTTTAATTCTCGGTGGAACCCTGCTGGATCTTTATCATGACAGGGAATTAACTTTTTCATCTCTAAGAGTTCCATCTTTGTGATCGGGGTGTAAACAAACACTCGTTGCATTTCACCACCGTCTGTCTTAATTGGATGTACTTCTCGTAACGGATTCTGTCTGTCTATGTAAAAGGGTTTACTTTCTGGGGGTGGGACATGAACAAAATGTGGGTTCAGAAACGTTCTGTATTTGTGGCGCTGTTCTAGAATGACACTAATCAAATCGGTACCTAAACCTTTCCATTTGTACTGGAGTAACTCGTTCAGGACATCGTGTAACGGACCTGGATCAGAATGTTGATCCTCATACAATGTAATGAGGTGCTGGATCATATACATACCCGCCAGTCGTTGCTCGGCTGGGGGCATTTTCAGAAACATTTGTGCCACTATTCCGTCTGGAAAAGTGGTAGAATCAGTAATCCATCGGACTGCTGATCGGACTAGTTCTTGTTCATGCATGGTACTTAACTCGCTATAACCGATTCGTGATTTCAGAATGTGATCAGTAGCTTGAAATACTTGTTCTAGAGAACCTTGTTCTGATGCTGGATGGTGAAAAACTGGCTTGTATTCTAGACGTAAATGGCGATCTGGAAATCTAGATTTTCCTACATACGCTATTCTGTCGGGATTCTCGTCCTCTACCTCTTCAGTATCAGAGTTACTTTCTTTCTCGCTTACTCGTGTTTCTTTGCGTTGTTCATGTATCCTTATTATTTCTTTACGAATCTTCTTGTACATATTCTCTATACTACTGATGGTCTTATGCTTACCCTCGGCTATATTATCACTCCACCTTGTCAGGACTTTCATTTCGGCTCGATCTTTGGTCGGATAATCTTGTTCTCGTATTAAACAATTAATCAGAAACTTTAATAGCATGAGCTGGACTTCAACTTTTCTTTGGCACATGACGTCACTAATACTTTCTGGATCATTCCCTGTACGGATGAAACGATATATTCTGTCTAGATCTTCTTTCATATCTGGTAGGGTGACTAGATACTCGGTCACCTTTCTCACGCGTAATGAATATAAAACCATATTATCCTCGCCTGGGACTGGATCATAGCCACATTCGGTAAGGGCTTTTCTTATTTCTGCAACAGACTGATATCTGGGCGTACGCTGTGACGCTTGTGCATGTAATTCGGCTAACGTTAAACGCTTGTGTGGCGGCGGGGTTCCTGGAGGACCTCCCCCTGCGGCCCCTAAACTAGAGTCGTCTACTGATGCTCTTCGTCCTGGCAGAGTGGGAAATGGAAATGCAGGCTGGACTTGTATGGCGGGCTGGACCGGGGGTACCGTAACAGGTACTCCGGTGTCTGGAGGAGCGGGAAGTGCCTGATTTACAGGGACTGGCGGAGCGGGATTTGCATATTCTGGGACTGTGTCGTCCAAATAGGACGAAATGAAAATATCAGCTGCGGTCGGTTTGTGACGTAGCTTGAGCGGAACTAATGGTGGCGGGAAATTACTGGATGCCTCCGGGGTCGCTTTTGGCAAGCCCTCGGCAAGAAGAGGATACATACCCTTAATAAGGGCATGCCTCTGTCTGTCTGACTGTTCGGTTTTAATTCGTTCACCTATCTCGATTAATTCTTTTTCTTGTGCTCGCTCTAAGGATTCTCTACTTAATTCAGACTTTCTGATTTCTTTTTCGGTTCTTTTATGAGATTCTTTGCGCCATAACTCAATGGCATCTTTCTGTGACTGTCTGGCTTTCTTTTTCCATAATGCCTCTTCTACTCTCATGATGCACTCGGCATCCCACGTACCTGATACGGGCCATCTATACTTTTCTTCCAAACCTTTGGTATACTCTACCCATAAATCTAGATACAATATGGCGCTTATGCCATGCTTCTGATACATGAAATGACCTGGACTGTCCCTAGGCGGAACAGGAACTGCTGCTTCTAGTAGACCTTTTCTGGTTTTTAACTGACGCAGTTTTGAAAAGAGCGGCATGACTGAACTATAATCTGGACACAACACAATACGATACACGATAATTACTTCACACTCATACCACGACATTAAAATACATGAATAACATTCAGAATAACAGTTCGAACAGAATACTACCTGGAATACGGAAAACAGAATACATGAATTTTCTCGAGAACAGAACTGACTAGAACAGGAACTAGATGCACTGCTAAAACAGTACTAAACTTACCGGTCTCATAAAGAGACACGTCAGGACCCGCATCCACCGAAGTGGACACTTCGTTTGGGATATGTGTACCACCAAAACCCCACGGACCAGAGTCAATTAGATTGACCCTGTCTAGATACTACCCCAGCAACGGTACTCACCGGGCACCTGTTACAGGTGGGCCTCCGGATACCTCGGACCTTGGACTCTCGGCTTGGGCTCTGGTCGGGACTCGCCGCGTTCCTCCACCGCCTCGTCTGGATGCTGGACCGCCACCTCCGTCTCCTCCGTGGGCCTGAGGGATACTTGGAGCAGAAATATCTGCACGTGGCCGGTATGGTTCCGTCACGGCTGCAGAGGGTCAGGGGGCACGCGTGGCTTCACCGGCGCGTGGGGAAAGGGCAAGTCCCTGTTCGGGCGCCATTATGTGGTATATAAATAAATAATACCGGATCTAGGTTTGACTAGGCATAGCAATAACAGATAGCTCAAAAAATAAGAGTCAAGATTCGAGGTAGTAGGAGTTTGCAGGTTTATTACAGCATAAAGGACAGGAACGGGACAACCTGCACAGGAATGGGATGGCAAGGCCGGGCAGCTGCCCGGGGCAGGATCTGGAATGAGTGCGCTAGCATTTAATAACAATACACGAGCATATATAGTAAAACAGTTGCATTACAGTACATATGATAGGCGGAGCAGTGGGTGGAGCAAAGGGTGTGACGCGTAGCAGTCGCGAAAGATAAGGGTGAAAGTGGGTGTAACAGGGCGTATACATAGACAGGTGATGCAAACGTAGCAGAATATGTCATGAATGGGGCGGAAACATGGAGGGGGCTACCTAAGGAGCCGGGACCTCTAACCTGATGGTGCGCGCAAGCTGGCAATGATGTGTTACTAGGAGAAGCTGGGGGCTACGAACTCTTGTGCTAGGAGCAGAGACTGAAGTCTGGAGAGTCAGGGCGACATGTACCTAAGCAGTATCTAGTATCTGATGTTTAGAGAACATGTTGATAGAATCCAAAAGTTATCGGGGTAAAGGCGAACAGACTCTAAGACTGGAGCATGCATTATTCTATATGTAGTGCGTGATGAAGAATATTAAATGATCATTAATACAGTATTTCTCTAACATGGAGACGTAAAGGCTAGACTATGACGGTAACTATTGATGCGATTCAGTAGCTTTAAGAATGCAGAGAAGGAGGGCTGGACTGATAACTAGGATCATAACATACTCTTGGCAGACTCAGAGGCAGAGCCAGGCTGAACCGGGCACTGTGAGGCAGGAAGTAAGTGAAGGGTCAGGGATACAGGTGGGGGCTGTATCGCTCCTCAGCGAGGGCTTCAGGAGACAGGAGCTGAATCTGGTGTCCGGGCCCTTTTGAGGCCTAGAAACGGGGACTTTACAATGGAATAACGTGCACACTGAGAAACGTGGCAACGTAACTTTAAATAGGCCTAATATTCGTAGTATTCACGAAAACTGGAAACTGGCATACTAGAGATGGGCACAAATATAATTGCGTCTTTAATCGAACATGGGGAATACATATGCATATTAATCATGCACACATAACATATGATGGAGGACGCGTAGGGACACAGAACATGGCAAAATTTACTTTTCCACAGAAGGCACAAATATGATCAGATGAATATACAATCTCTAAACGTCAGAAAAATAAAGGAACAAACCAGCAGATTATCAAATGTACGAATATTTCATTTTCGCACAGATGATCATTTGCTCCTCCTGGGCAGGAGGCTGAGTTTGACCATTACAAATGTCAAGTAAATTTTTTTAGAAAATGTTCTTGAGAAGATACTCATAATTTTCTTTTTTAATATAAGCTCTGAGCATGCAGGCAGGGAGACACACATTTTGTAGTGCATAACTATAAATGTCAGAATAGCTACTAAGGCAGATCATATGGCAAGAAGGCACACCTGATTGAGCTATGCACATCCTTACCCAATAAGCACATTAGTCCTTGGTGTGGTCACCCTTTAAGCTGTTTCCTGAGTATTTTTTTGGTTCACAGCAAAATATAGTGGAGCCTACAAAGCATGCAGAGGATTTTAAGGTAAATGTGTACTGTATAATTTGAAAGAAATGTTACAATAATACCCACAATTCTTTTTTTCATCAAAACAGACATACAGATTAAAAATATCAATACAAAAAAAAGGATTAGACTGGTCCATACATAACAAAAACAAATGCTCAGTCAACCCTTCGACCTGCCAACTTCTCTATGTATGAAATGTACTTATTTGGAGAAGGCAGCCATTGTTCAACTAAAGACAGATAGCTCTTGACCCTATTGATCACACAGTTCTCCCATTCGAACCAAATAAAATCGTCGCATTTACAGATTAGGGGCCAGATGTAGGTAACACATTTATACAGACTCCAAAATACCGATTTTTACCGAATCGGTATTTCAGAAAAGTGAAACGAGATGTAGGTCAAAATCCGGTAAAACATACCGAATCGGTAAAAATCGGTAACCCCTTCACGGTATTCACCGAATCGGTATTTTCCGATACGACAAATACCGAATCGGTAACTCACATGCAATCCTATGGGCCCGGAGGCCCATAGGAATGCATTGAAACTACCGACTCGGTATTTACCATACCGAGTCGGTAAATACCGAGTCGGGGATACAAAATATCAGGCAGTTGAAGTATCAACCAATCACGTGTCTCCATCCCGCCCCTCAGCCAACCAACAGAGCAATAGACCAATCCTGTGCATCGACCCCACCCCACAACCAGGAAGTGGCCACACCCATGCAGGTGCAGTGTAACTGATCACACAGGAGAGCAGACACACAGAGACAGGCAGTTGTGAAGCAGATCCCTGCAGGAGAAACAAATGGAGTCCCAAGACTCTCAGAGGGAAGTAGCAGAGAGGAAGAGGAAGATGAAGTTTAGCACTGGAGAACTGCAGGTGCTGGTGGAGGAGGTAGTCAAGCACTACCCAAGAATCTTTGGAAAGCAGTCCCTGCAGGTACCAGAGGCTGTCAAGAGGAGCACCTGGCTGGGGATCCAGACTAAAATCAACGCCATAGGAGTGACCAACAGGGAAGTGGACGACCTAAAAAAGCGATGGTACGATCTAAGGATCATCACTAAGAAGAAACTGGCTGCAAGAAGCAAGGAGTCCAATTTAACAGGTGGAGGGAAGAACAAGGCACCTCCACTCACAGACCTGGAAGAGCTAGTGGAGTCCACACTGGAGCCAGACTGCGTCCTGGGGATTGGTGATGCAGACAGCTCAGCCCGAGCTGCAGCTAAGAAAGGTAAGGGACATGTCCATCATCCCACACCCCCTGCCTGTGTACCTCCCCCAATGTGGCTATGTATTTAGGAAATCCAGTTCTGACTTTAGTACTCACCTGCAATGCATTATGGGAGTGGTAGTCATAAGAATACCCATATGAGCAGTCAACATGAAATGTCGTCAGGCATGCCACACAATACAATCAGACACATGGGAGGAGCAGATAATAGTGATGTGAAAATGTAATTCAATATTGATGTACACGGTGAAAGCACCACTAAGATACTGTCCATGTCTGTCCACAGGAGAGACATCACGTAAGTCACAGCAGGTGAGGGAGAAGACACATCCCCAAAGGGATAGCAGTGGCAAGAAGGCAGGGATGCTGGGCCCAGCAGTGCAAGACCTACAGCACCATGCACACAAGCAGCAGACATACCAGAGGCAGACGACACCATGCAACTGGAAGCATCTCCTGTGCTCATTGGCTCACCACTATCTGCGTCAGAACAACCACACACACCAGCAGACTCCGAGGTGTCTGAAATCCTCAGGCCTGTGAGGCATGAGGGTCCCCCGCATAGGATCCTACAAACATCCTCGGATGAGGAAGGGGAATGTGAGGAGTCAATGCAGTCTATGGCAGGGAATGCACCAGGTCACACATCCACTCCTGTCAGGCAATCTGAAGGAACAAGACGTCGTAGGGTCCGGGAGTCAGGCGGCAGTGGCCGTGATGAGAGTGTGTTCCAAGGCCTCGAGACCACAATGGTGAAGGTTCAGCGCCTGCAGGCAAAAGGGATAAGTGCAGTACACAGGCAGATGCGAATTCTGAACACCAACTTCACAGACATGAACAAGGGAATAGCATCAATGGCAGACAGCATGAAGGACATGGCAGAGGGAGTTAGGGACATGTCTTAGTGTGTGATGACACTCTGTGAGGAACTTCGTGAGGACCGTGCACAAAGGCGCAGGGAGACCCATCGTATGCGGCAGCAGACAGGTGGCATGCGGCAACTTGCAAATGCAACTTCACTGATGTGTCGCCGGTCAGTTGCAATGCAGGAGGGGCTGGTGCACTGCTGTACTGACCTCACACGGGGGATGGGGAGAGTCACTACAGCGATGGAAGTGTTGCTGACAAACCAGTCAGCCACCACAGGAGCAGAAGGTCTTGGGGACACAGATACCACTAGTAGCAGGGGCAGCACCCCTGTCCCTGAAGTAAGGAGGAGTAGCAGACACCAGAGTGCCGGCGCTGGCACAGCAGACTTTGAACCCAGCCAAGCTCATGCATCACGCGGGGCTGTTCATGGGCGCAAGCAGTGAGTCTAGCATGTTCAGTTGGACATGTGAGGGTGAAGTAACCCCTGTACACACAGTAGTGCCAGGCACACTAGTATGTGACATTTGTGGCTCATGTCTTTTCTACGTAGTGCTAAATAAACTACGTGCATTGACGTACAACACGTGCTTTGTCTCGATACTTACTCAGAAGTAGTTGTGTGTGATTTCTGTCCGTCTCTGTCTTCCATCTGTGGGTGTTGGTACTCCGACTGTGTTGGCTGCTGGTAGTGCCTGCTCATCATCATGGTCTACATACTCCTCCAATTCCACCTCTGTGCCCCTCTTAGTTGCGAGGTTGTGCAACATTGCACAGGTTGCAATTATCTTACAGCACGTTTCAGGTGTGTACTGCCGTGCCCCCCACTTTTGTGGAGGCAGCGGAACCGGCTCTTCAGGAGGCCAAAGGTGCGCTCAATGATGTTCCGGGTGGATTTATGTGCCACATTGTAACGTCTCTGGCTGGGGGTTGTGGGGTTGAGGTAGGGTGTCAGGACGAAGGAACGGAGTGCATATGCACTATCCCCTAAAGTGGAAGACAAAATATACATTACTCAGATGCACACATTGACATACGTCTGCTTCATCTATCAAGGGAATGTCACCCATTTCTTTACCTAGCAGGTATCCTTCCCCGAATTCACCCGCTGTCAGGCGGGTATAGATCCCACTGTTTTGGAAGATATATGAATCGTGGGTACTTCCTGGGTATCTGGCCACTATATCGGTGATGATGAACTTGGCATCACAGATTGCTTGTACATTAATTGTGTGTGTTGACTTCCTGTTCCTGTATATGTGCTCTGTGGCAGCTGGGGGGCAAATGGGGATGTGGGTCCCATCAATGCAGCCAATCACGTGTGGGAAGTTTGCCATGAGATAAAAGTCAGTGTTGGTCCTGAGCAAGTCCGCATCAGTGTCTGGGAAGTGGATGTAGTGATCCATTCTTTGCATCATGGTATCCAGGAAATTTCGGGAAAAACACGACAGGCAGCTCTGGGACACCCCACCTACCGCTGCCACTATACTCTGGTAGCTCCCAGATGCTAGGAGGTGTATGCTACAGAGCACCTGGACATGGGGTGGGATGGCATGGGCCCTTGGTCTTGGGTGGTCCAGGAGTGGATGCAGGTCCCTGATCAGGTCCATGATGGTTTCAGGGTGCAGTCTGTATCTCTGCAGTATCTCTGGCTCTGTCAATTGGAGGAGTGTAATCCGTTGCCTATATACCTGTTCCTCCCTTCTCCATTCCCTCTCACCTGCTGCCTGTAGCCTTAGCCGTCTTGCTATGATGTAAAAAGCCACCATTCTGCTTCCAGTGTTGCATTTGGGGGCCCTTTTTTATAGGCTGCACCTGATTACCACCTGCTTGCAATCCATGTTAAATACTGACTCGTAATTACCGAATTTCGGAGCAAATCGGTAATTTAAGGCTCACCTACATCTCGATGGCGTGGTATTTTCCATTTCGTAATTTCCGAATCGGTAATTTTACCGAGTCGGAACTTTTACCGACTCGGTATTTGTTCCGATTCTGTAATTTTACCGATTCGGAAATATTGACGTTTCGGTATCTTTAGCGAGCCGGTAATCTACCGATTCGGTATTTTTTCCGGTTTTAGGCGACCTACATCTCATTTTCCAAATACCGGTCAGTAACGGCCGAAAACACCGATTTTCGGCCGTTACCGACCGGTATTGGGCTACCTACATCTGGCCCTTAATGCCCTTGTTTATAATATTAGTTTTATATACAAAAGTCCTAAATCAAGAAGAGCAAACCTTATAAACGCAATGTAATTAGGGTCTCATGAGCTGACAGAGAAGGCATACAGAATGAACCTCGGCTGGTGGGTTGCTAGAGCTCCTGAATTGCAATAACAGTGAGTGTAGCATTGTAACATGCAAGAACTCCAATTTATCAGAGGAGATAAGATTCTTATCTACATAAACATGTCCTCTAGGAGTTTAGGAATCAATTTCCTAAGACGAAAAAAGTTTTAATTGAGATGCGGCCGTGTCTGTGTTGAACAACTTTAGACTTATTACCTTTCTTACGGCACGATTTAGAGTTTGGCGGTCGAAGCACTCCGTCACGACATAGCCAGGGTAAATTTTGCTCCATCAGCCTAAACTTCCTGTGATGGCCCAAGGAAGTGTGGGCCATCAAAAGTAAGGCTTCCACTCTGACAAGTATTGCTCCATTCACTAAAATATAAATCAAGCCCATAGTTGTGATAGAGCGCAGGTCACCCGACTATGAATTTACCATACGCACACTTGGGCCCCTAAATTCAATTCACCATAATTACTTAATCGGGTAACCTACACTCTACTACCAGCAATTCAAATACTAACTAATTCCTATACCATGTACTTACCAATCCTTGTCCTTTGGCACCTATGACCACAATGGATCAGCTGAAAAGATAAGCAGTCTAAAATAACATTTATAACATTGCACTCCTTAATTAACCACAAACTCAAGAAGTTTTGAAAACCTTTATCTATTCTTCGTCAAAGTTGGAAAGCATAAGGTTTACAGCGAGCAAACTATCGATAACCAAAATCATGAAAAGCGTATAGCCATGTAATAGATAAATGATGCCAACCATTTAAGAGTCTAAAGGGTAGGTAAGAACAGGGAACATGCTAATAAGAAACTTTCAGAAATTAGACTTTATATGGTGTTTCTAAAGGACGGGAAAATGGGGATCATGCTAGAAAATCACAGTTTGAGTACTACTAGAAAGGTGGACAAGGAAAAGGAACTTGATTTGTTATGACGAAAATTGAAATAACCATGTAGCTATACGGAAGGTAAGAAATGGAACACGCTAATATTTCAGAGCAACCACTTTAATTCGGCTAAAAGAGGGTAAGGAAAAAGAACAACTCTATATTCATGAACAGTTCTCTTATCTTCAATTCTAAAGGATAGGGAAAAATTGGGTCATGCTAAAATCATGATTTTATTATTTTATCACAAAGGAGGGGGAGAGAAAAAGGAACATATGCAATTTTAACCTTTAGCAAGATTCAGGGAAGGTAAGAAAAGGATGCAAAGGTACTATATGTTTCCCACACAGATTTATATTTACCTAGAACGGTGTGAAGACCAACCCTGGCCACGGGTCAGTTAAGGATGGAAGGAAAAAACCCCAAGGAAAGCAGTTGCCAGTAGGCCAGCAGGTGCAGAATGGAAACCAGGACAGGAAAACCAGATTGGGAACAGGACAGGACCACCAAGTTGAGACCAGCACCCGCAGTTCAGTTGCAATGCCTGCGCTACTCCCTCTCTGCAGCTATCAGTCAGAACCCCGATTGGGCTATCGAATTCCCCAGCAAAGTGCTTCGCCAGCACTTAAGGTTCCCAAAACCCCGATTGGGTCTCTGAGTATGCCTGATAGAGTGCTCTGCAGCACCTCTGTTCTCGATCAGCTATTGAGTGCTTTGGGTCAGTGACAGGTCAGCTATTCGGACAAGTCGGATAAATTCTCTAGCTAAACCTGGACTAGTTATACTGTTTTCCAGGTCAGTGTACCACCCCCCAAATGTTGCAAGTGTAAGGATCCCCAATTTCGATTGGACACAAGGAAAGGACAGGTCATCACACCACCTACGATTTGAGTTTTCTCAAGCCCCTAATTAGAATTTTCATACACGCCCATCGAATTTCAGGTTCACATGACATATGCTTTCCACATAACAATGGTGAATTTAGCATTGCATACAATGTAGTTTGTTTGGTACAGTTCAGCTTCTTCGACTAGGTGAGGGTGTTTCTTCCCAGGCGCATCTTGGCTGGGGCTGCCATCTGGCAAAGTTCCAAAGGTCATTGCTGTGGAGACTCCCAGATCTCGCGCAGACTCAGTTTCAAGCAAAATGGAGTACAGCAAGGAACAGCAGGCCATGTTTCGTAATGTACCATGAAATGGAAAAGAAACAGTTTTAGAACACAGAAAAAATGAATACACTGTATACCATGAACTACTACTCTATACCCATTACTGTATAATAAACTATAGCATTAGGGTTAATGCAGAACGAACAGCATAGCAAAAGCAGCACTGCAAGCTTCTCGCATGTAAGAACACAAAGCAGCCATTTTAGCTCTAATGCGCAGCTGCGAACAGGTTCCCTCCAGAACTGCGAGTACGTCATGTCACGTGAGTATGACCGACGCATGTGCAGTAGAAATTCCCGCGTAGCAGCAGCCATTTTAGGTTGCAAGCGCATTAGGATTAGTAAACACATAGGCAAGCTTCACTCGGACACCCAAAAATGTTGGAAAAGGGGCAATTTAATAAGACAAACATATTGGTTAGTTAATTAATGTTATTTGAGGTTCATGAATTCAAGCAAGGCGCTTTACGTGCGAATCCTTGCTCCATCAGTTCAACACCCTAGGTCTAGGTTTATTCAACATTAGGAGGTTGTCTGCCACAGGGTCAATAATGTTCTAACACAATTCATTACTATGGTATTCAATACCAAATTACACTCACCCAAATAAGGGGATGACCCAAACAGTAGCGTAGTCTGAAGCTTGTCCTTAAATATGAAATTAAATGAAATGAAAAGAAAATGTATATAGCGCGATGGCTACCCAGAGGCGTCCCAGCGCTGCAGAGGTTTAAGGCAAGGCGGGGTACGCTGGACTTAAAGGTTTCTAAAAGAGTTTAAACAGATGTTTTATTAAAAAGCCAAGTTTTAAGGAGCTTTCGGAAGGTAAGTAGTTTGGGATCTGATCTGATTGGGAGGGGGAGGGAGTTCCAGATCTTGGCTAGGTTGTAGGAGAGCGACCGGCCGCCACACCTGGCTCTTCTGATTCATGATACTGAGGTTAGATAGGAGGTCCCAGATCTGAGGAGGCGATTGGGATGATAGGCATTTACCAGGGGGCGGTTGATAGCGGGACCTGTTCCCCAGTAAGAGCGGTGAGCAATACACATGCTCTTGAATTCGATCCTCGCTTTCAACCGGAGCCAGAGGAGATCCTTCAGTCGGGCTTTGACTGAGACTCGACGTGGGATACCAAGGAGGGTCCTTGCCGCGCAGTTTTGAATGATTTGGAGTCTGTTGAGCGTAGACTGTGGGGCCCCAAGGTATAGGTATATGATTAGAGCGGCCCATTGAAATTGTTCGCTATAATTATTTATAAACTTTTCAGCCCATAAGTGAGATTAAGGCATCATTGCCTCGCCGTGGGTTGTTTGTATGAGCGGAGAGGCCCTGAAGAAGAGTGTCTGTCAGGCTGAACAAAGGT
The DNA here is from genome assembly GCF_964261635.1 of Lissotriton helveticus. Taxonomy (NCBI): domain Eukaryota; kingdom Metazoa; phylum Chordata; class Amphibia; order Caudata; family Salamandridae; genus Lissotriton; species Lissotriton helveticus. Next base: position 922,252,275 of record NC_136067.1, on the reverse strand, counting down.
CAGCCTGACAGACACTCTTCTTGTTCATGTCAGGCAGCCTGGAGCTAGGCATGCAATAAATGCACAGACTAGTGGCGGCCTGAGCTGAACTTTACCAGACTGAGGATTTCACAGCCCTGTGGATTTGACCTCCTCAGCCTGGCAAAGTGCCTCAAGGCCCTCCGCATTGTGATGAGAGGGGGTGTCAGTGATTGCTTTGGACCTGAGTGCTTCAGTTTGAAGTCCTGAAGTGCCAAGGGCCGAGAGCCAATCAGTGACACTGTCTCACCGAGTGAGGTGGGGCCAGCAGTCTTTGTGATGAGTGCGTGTGTATGTGTGTGTGTGGCCACCGATCCCCTTCCCTGATAAAATTACCGCAGTCAATGTCATTGGCTCAGACTAATGACCTCTGCCTCCTTTTCATATTCGCAGAAAAAATAACTCCCATATAGGGATAAGTAATAGCAAGGATAATTTTGTGTTATTAATGACCCTGATAAAAGAAAACCTTTCCCTTGTAAAGGCCATGGGCCCGATTCAGAAAGGTAAAATTACACGTTTGTGTAAGTTTACTACTTTTCGGTATTTACAAAAATAAACTTAGACCAAAATTCTAACTTTAGTACTTTTCTGTATTCACAAAGGTAAACTAAAACCAAAAGACTAACTTTACTAGTAGTAACTTATCTTTGTGAATATCGAAAAGAGTAAAGCTAGACTTTTGGTCTAAGTTTATCTTTGTGAGCACCGCAAAGTAGCAAACTTACATAAAAGTGTAAGTTTACCTTTGTGAATGGGGCTCCATAAGTTTCATTTTTCTCTACATTACAAGTAAGAAAATTGTTTTGATGAAATGTTTAGAAACATTCCATTAGGATTGCTTGATAAACAGGATTCAATGTAATCAAAAGTAGGTTGTCTGCACAGGATAAACTAGTGAATTTAAGCCTGCCTATCTTCAGAGAAACATCTTAAAGGTAGTTTAGCTTTACCGGAAAATCAGACATATACAAAGAAAATAAAAAGGAGCTAGTATACACCTCTGTTTATTTCGTTTTCTGTTGATCTTGGGTGAGCCCTCCACTTGAAAGCTTAGTCTTGTCCAGGTACTTGAATATAATACAATTATAATATTTAGAAAGGTGCTATCTATCACTCAGAAACTAGGTTTATTCCATAAGCATGACTGATCCACATAAGTGTCAATTGTATTACCTGGCAGTTAACCTGACTACCCTGATGGAGCATCAAGTTTTGACTATCACTCACTCCTTGCTGATGCATTACCTTTCTGCTCCTGGGACCATAGTGTTATTGCTTGGTAAGGAATCCAGCAACCTGTTTCCACTCTCCCAGGTCAACACTCTACACAATTCTGCATTCTCCTTTTGCTCGCACATTCCTTCCTGCGGGAGCCAACACTAACACTACCCAATAACACTGATGTAAAATCCGATGGTTACATTACTTTGCTGCCTAACTACCACACCAGCCTCGTTCCCTTTCTCTCGATCACTGGGAGTGGGCCATTGTTGCTGTAATGCCCCTCGCCCATTCACTGGAAAGACCAGATGGAAGCATCCAAATAATGTAATCAACAGCACTTTCCCTACTGCTTTACCACTTACACCTCCGTATATCCACACACGCACTCCGTGTGCTTTCCTCCACCATATGTTATGTATTCTCTTGTCTTGCCACTGTACCCCAATTGTTCCTCTTCATATGTTAGGATGCTTGAACTGACTCTCAGTGGTTTTCTTTCCTCGAAGCCTCTGTAGATTTGCGACCTGGCCTCTATCAGCTAGATTCATCAAAGACCCGTTTTGCGAGTCTTCAATAGCGATTCATAAGGAATCGCTATTAAGGACTTGGAAAACGGGATTCATGTAGGAATTGCAAAAAATATTGCGATTCCTACATCCTACATCGCATCCTTATTTGCGATTAGCAAATTGCTAATCGCAAATAAGGATGCGATTTCAAGGGTGCCAGGGGTGTCCAAAGGACACCCTGTAGCACCCCTGAAAAGCAAATGTAGCCAGATGTTGCGCACACACATGTCCAAAGGACATGTGTGTGTGTAACATACCACTCAGAAAAATGCACTAAAGTGCATTTTTCTGAGTTTTCGCTACTTACCACGAAGTCTGACTTCGTGGTAAATAGAGGCCAGAAATTGCGAATTCGCAAATTGAAAATGGTTGATGAATTGCATTTAAGGAATCTCAAATAGAGATTCCTTAAATGCAATTCCTCGCAAATATGCGATTTCGCAATTAGCGATTTTTGCATTTGGGATGATGAATCCCAAATGCAAAAATTGCACTCGCAAAGGGCCAGATTCTCAGAATCTGGCCCTTTGCGAGCCGAATTTTCTTTGATGAATCTAGCTGTATGTCTCCTTCATCAGTAAGATTGTATCAATGTTGCTGCCTTTGTCCTTGGCCATGAATGTGTCTAAGTGTCATATGTCAATATGATTGTAACCCATTCCTCACCCCGACTTCTTCTTCCTGTGTGTTTTTCATTTTGTTTGGGCCTATCAACTTAGTTACAATGTGCCATGCCTTATCCGGTGTAAAAGTGTGTTCTTTTGTTATCAAATAAATTCTGGCAGTCCTTTCCATTCCCTTAGAAATGTCAAGAACCTCAGATGTCTTGGTCCCAGTCATCACTGCCTAAAGGAATTTATTATTCAGTTTAATACAATTTCAAAATCATTTCTCATGTTGTATACGATATTTTAATTATTCTTCATTTTGTCTTTTTTCAATCAAGTCTTCATCAACATAATAAATTGTTCCTATTCTAATACAGAGACCACTCCTGCTACTTTAAATGACTTTTGTTTCATTCTTTGAAAATTATTAATTGTAACAACAATACATTCTTGTGTTATATTACATTTGTAAAGCGGTGTGCCCAATGCATTTCGGGATAACAATCCCTTCTTCATGGGCTTCTCTAAACAAAAAAACAATAATGCAATAAGTTGGAGAAATTCACAACATCACATTTCAAATATTTTCTCTATTAAATCCCAAAAGTATTGTTTAACCATTATAATAGTCTCTCGTGCGAATTAATGATGAGCACAGTGGCTTTCAACAGGCCTGATGGTGATTTAAAGACCTCAGTTGATGGGATCATTGTGTTGAAATGAAAGTGACCCATACATCCAGATTGTGCCCCTTTTTGTTATGTATCCTGCCTCCATTGAGTTTGATGCTAATGTGCAAGGGACTAGACTTCCACAAGAATGACACATGCAATCCAAAGAATGAAAATTAAAAGAGTGATAATAAAAATAAAAGGAGTTCAAATGATAACCTGCTTGAATACTTTGCCACAGTGTCTAAGCATGCTTGAAAACTCTACATGGGATGATCCCTGACGGACGTACTAAATGTTACCTTCTTCAAGAACCATTCTTTAGAAAGTGCTGAAATCACATAATAATAAAAAATCACTCTGTTAAAACTGTGATAGTTATTGTTTGACGTGATTCACTGGATCTTAAGCAAGACACAACTAACGTGCCTATTTCTGAGGGATAATCGTATACCGGCAAGAAAACGTATTCACTGGTAGCAATGCCTCGCTGCCACGAAAAATGGAAATACAAAAATATAATAGAATATAAGTGCTGTGTTCAAGTTCGATGTAACTCAAATCTCCGACGGCAATCCAACAATACTAGTGTACTCCTCTCCTCTCCTACTGTTAAACCCTCATGGAGACCGCGTTTTCCAGATTAATCCGCAAACCACGATGAGACTCAAAAAGCTCCGGCCGGAAAACCGTTGTAACTAGTATGCTCCTCTATTCCCCTGCTCTTTAACCCTCGTGGAAACTATGTCTTCCGAGTTAGTAATAGAAATAAGACTGCATAAGCTTGTTTGCTGTTTACTAGCGTAAATGTTCCAAACTACTAATGGGATCCACCATATGTAAACTTTCTCTGTTGCAAGGCCTGGCTGTATGGAGGCGGGTAGGTCGGACGGCAGTGTACGTTGCCCCTAACAAGTGTCCCTCAATGTGCCCAGGGCACTCCATTTCACCTAAGGAGCATTACTCTGCCTCTCGCGAGGTGAAATCGTTGGCCGGCACCCATCCAGGGGTACACCAGTAAACACTGTGAGGCCATCCTTTATTAGAAAGGAGATCTATAGCCAGAGGGGGCATAAACAGACTTTCTCTTGGTCTTGATGATGTGCCGCCCAATACTTGGACTCTCAAGGCATGAAACATGTTGACCACATTTGACTAGTAGTTATCCTGGTACTTGATGACCACCTGATTGCAGCACTGTTTTACTTAGTCTTGGTATCCTTTTCCTATAAAACTGACAGGAAATCATATATCACCAGAAAAAGAAAGTATAGGGATAGGGCTAGTATCAGCTGCAGATACTAAGGGTATGGTTCAAGAGGCATCGAGACTACATACAATATATGCACTACTTCACAGCAGCAGCTGCCGCGGCCGGCAGTGGAAGTAAATGCAGGGCGGTGACGTGAGGAGTGGGAGGGGCAGTGTGGGGGGTAGTAATGTATGGATTACGGAGTTTTACAGGTAAGTAAACATTTAAATAAATAAAACGAATTTTGTTGCGCGCACTGCATCGCATTTTGGGAAAATCGTTTTATTTATTCCAATTTTTGAGTACAAAAGACCTCTCCCGTACCCATAAGATACCATTTTTGATATGGGTATATAAGGTACCAGTGCAGGGGCTGGGTTAGCGCATGGACCGGTTGCTAAGGAGAAAGGCTGAAGACCTGAATTATGACTGCTGGCCCGATGACAGCATAAGGTATAAAGAGAAACTATGCAAGGGTTGGCATATTAAAGGTTTATCAAACTAATATAGCCAAACATGTTAGAGGGCTGACATGTAGACAAATTAGGTAGACCATATTCACCTTTGCTGACAATACATACAAGCGTCCTCATTACCCTTGATTAAGGCATCCAGGATTGTTTTTGATCTCTCAATAGCATCTGGCACTCTGGGTCATATATACTGTTTTGCCTGCGCTACAAGAGTGGATGAGGAAACATGGAAGAGCTTTAGAATACGTCTGACTCTTTCTCCAAGATCTCACTCATAAGTACATATTATCCTTCTCCAAAATTTCCCCGGAAACATGGAACACCCTACCCCCATATCTCCGACTAGAACTGGATCATAAAATATTCTGCAAAATCCTTAAGACCTGGCTTTTCTAGCTTTGCCTAGTCACCTCCTGTGGTTCCTCTGAGTATCTGCGGGCGCTATGAGACCTACAGATGATATATGTGCCTTACAAATACCAGATACACACATACATATTAAATATTCAAAATTCTCATGAGCTAGAATAATATCATCTGGCATACCCCATGAGTCTTGCTTCTTCTGCCTGTTGTTCAACAGCTACATCTTCTGCTGAGATCAAAAGCTAGAACAACAGCAAGGTCACTTCCAGATGTATGACAAAAACACATACAATCGCACCTCATGAGTTTTGGGAAGTAATTCCAAACCACCAGTTATCTATACCAAGTACAACACTAGATGAGAGAAATCTTCTTGTGTTTAAACAGAATCAAAACTGAAAGCTAATGCTTGGCATTGTCAGACACGGCCACTACATGATTAATTGCATTCCATCTATGGTCTGTCTCCACTACCACATAGAAGAAAAGGAATCTAAGATTGTTTTTATGCTAATGAGTTTAACTGAACATTGTCTTTACAAATCAAGCTCACAAAAATATGTTTCCATCCTGAAAAATGCTCACTGGGTGGAATAAATGATATGCCTGGTAATGGGGTACCAATACTATTACAATGTGATAAATAGGTCCTTTTAAAATACTTCAAAAATAGATTACAATGACAGGATGTGTCTGAACCTGAGGATATATTTTGTTTGCAATCCTGCACATAAAGGTGCTCCATGACTTACAGTGGAGTTTGGATTCAATTTTAAGGCACATTTAATTGTCCATAAGGCCTACTGGAACAAATGCCCTCTATACCAACAGAGTTTGGCATTAGGAATCCCTGTTTGGACATTTCTTAAGTTACTGCTCTATTTTCTTTTAGCTAACACCAGAAGGTTCGGCCTATCAACAGAAAGGCTAGGCCCATTGAACAAAACACCTTTAGAACTGCCAATACTGTCACAAATAAAGTGGTGCACATCCCTGATTCAATGTAACACAAGGAATTCACTTCTTTTTCCTTTTTTATTCTTTTAAGATACTTCAATTGATTTTTATCAAAAATACTTAGTATGCTTTACACATTTCATATTTACAACCCACACCCTTCTTTTCACATTTGTGCAAAATACAACACAATTGGCTTCATGACATGGAAAAAACATTCAATATACAAAAAACAAACATGACATATATAATACATAAAAAATACTTATTCATAATTTGCTAAATGGAATTCTTAGAAACAACAGTGTCTGTTATTCTAACAATCCTCTTCTCGCCAAGATTGAATCTCATTACACAAACTAACTTGTTAAACCATTATAGCGAGATATGGGGGCTTTTTCCTTATTGCTGCACTTGTTGTTGAAAAGTTTGTGGTTGACGCGTTTCGAACCCACACAATTAGGGGGTTTTTATCAGGACCAATAGCTGAAAGACCAAAATATGATATTATAATACCAATAATCTAAAAGCAAAAACGCTTCCTCTTAGCACTTCCAAAGGTCACCTTGTTACCTTTTCATCGTGAGATCAGCCAATCTCATTATCCCTATTGATTACTGTCTCCAACTAATCTTTTCTGTGCCCCAATCAACCAAGGAAAGGAAAAAAAGAAGAAATAAATAAATAAACATCAATATTTGTGTGAGTCCTAAATATGCTGCTATCAGGGGTATGTTATTGTCCACTTACTTGGGTCTCTATGTTAAAGGGCATGGATAGCCATCCTTGCTTACTTTTGCTGTCTCTGAAACATAGAATTGAATTATACATGAAACTCCGCCTTTCGTCTAGGTTGCGCCAAATGTACAACAAGCTTTCCAAAAAATTACCTCTTTCCAATTCCCTGTTGGTTATTCTCTCTGTGATAAAGTTTTTGACCTGAGAAGATATCAAAAATCGGTGCTCATTAGTGCACAATCGTGCATTCCTGTTTTCAAAAGTGCCGATTTCCTATTTAGTTATATCAATGCCTAAAAGCGTAATTTCTCAAAAACTGCACCTATCGGTAAATTCTCCTAGTGCTGTGCTAACGCGAACGCGTTAGCAATTTCTCCATAGGATAGAATCACAAGCTCCATAATGACCCTATAGCAACGATTGTAAAAGAATGCGGGGGATTTTTTCCATTTTCTATATCTCGCTGGTACCAGAAACAATGCGATGAACTCTCCCGAGAGGGACACGTTTAAAGCAAACTTCCGATGGACCGCAACCTAAACTAATTAGTATGAGGTGTTTTTATGCTGCTACGGTCACAGTAGGTCTTTTTCCTGTGCGCGCGCCGACCCTTTTGCGGTATTCCCATTCTACTTACTTGTATATATTTCGGAGACCGCGACGGATGGCTTCTTCACTACCAATGGAGTCGGGTTAAAATCCCGTCTGGTTGGTGGCGTTTTTCTATCCCTCGGAGCTTCCGGTTTATGTCCTGTGTGCTAGGACTTCTGGGAAATGTGGTTTAATACGCTTGGATTTCTGGGAGGTGTAATTTGGTACTTTTGACAAGATTATTCAACATACGCTACGAATTAAGCATATTCTGATTGTCGTTTTTTTTTTTTTTATTCGAGTAAGTTGCCATTGATTTATTAAATATCTGTATCCAAAAAGTATCAAATTAATAAGTGAAAAAACTGCAATTGTTCCTCATGACTTTTATCTATATTAAAACAAGAATTGGAAGGGGGTATGTTTTACGGATGATCCAATTTATAAGAAAGGCTATAGCTGCATTGAAACCAAATGTAGTAGGGATCTAATGGTCTTAAAGCTAGAGACAGCACAACGAATTTCACAAGAAGAACTGGCAGAGATAGCTAAATTAGAACAAGAGATAAAGAACAATCAAGCAATAACAGACGCAAAAACGTTATTTTTGAAAGTGGAAAAAGAAATAGCGGAATTCAAGGACCATACAATAAACCAAAAAGAAACCAAATTCGAAAAAGATGAAAAAACATTCTCATTGGACACTACATATCCCTACCTGCAGGTAGATTTTTATTCAAGTCAGGAATCAAGAAGATTCCTCTCTGAATATCAGGGACGTTCAAGAGACAAGTTTATCTCTTTCTTGGACACTTCCTCTTCGTCTGGGGGTGAAATCTGAGATTAATGAAAATCGATTTAATCCTAACAGACGGGGTAACAATCAACAATTACCAAGTACATCTTTCGCTAATAGGGGAACACCTTTTTTAGGAAGAGGCCAAACGAGACCACGCGGCAGGAGCAGATATCCCAATCAGCCCTGGGAGATGAGAACGAGGCGCCAATATTACAAGACATAGCTGCCTCCCCGATTTTTAACATCTCAACTAGACAATTGACTACGGCTGAAGAAAGTTTACTTAAAAGAGATTGTCTTATGTACCATCTAAACATACAGATTTTATCAAAAATGAAATCGGAAGTTACAGAATTTTGCAGAAAACCGTCTAAGGACCTTCTTTTTAGAAAATCCAATACCACCAACTCTGGAAGTTACTGGCTTAAGGAAAAAATCAATATTCTACCCACCCACTAACAAAATACCTAAGGAGGTGTATATATTTGAGAAAACAGTTTTATCTGCAATTTCTAATCAAGAAAAAAGAGAAATTTTGTCAAACATAATTTTTGATTGCAGAAAAAGAAGCCATTTCAACGCAAAAAAATGACACATCAATTGTGATAAAACAAGCCGACAAAGGCAGATCTATTGTAGTTTGGAATACTCAGGACTATATTGCTGAAGTTAGACGACAATTAGATGTAAAAGAATGCTATCGCAAAATTAAAAAAGATCCAACACATGATATTCAAAGAGAGCTAACACCAATATTACAAATCGGACATGAGATGGGATTTGCAGGTAAAAAAGAATTTGACTTTCTGAATAAAAAACATCCCAGAATTCCACTACTGTAAATTCTACCGAAAGTACATAAAAATGCGACTCACCCACCCGGGAGACCGATTGTCTCAAGGTGTGAGTCCATTTTAGAACCGATCTAAAAATATGTTGATTTCTTTCTCAAGCCATTCATGGATCAAATACCCTCTTACATTCAGGACACCACGGACTTTATCAATAAAATTGAAAAAGTGAAATCCGAGCCAGTAACTCAAATTTTGGTGACACTCGATATAGTCTCACTTTACACTCAGATTCCCCAGGAAGATGGATTAGCAGCTATACAATCATTTCTTGACACAAGACCAAAGCCTGACAGAGTACCAACAGAGTTTATAATGGAACTCGCAAGTTTTTCCTTGCGAAAAAACTATTTCAGATTTGAATCAGATTTTTATTTTCAGACAAAAGGTTGTGCCATGGGCTGTCCATTTGCCCCAGAATTGGACATTATTTATATGGCTAAATTCGAAGAAAAATGTGTATATAACAATAACCCCTTTTTTCAAAACATTTTGAATTGGGTTTGTTATATTGATGATATTTTTTTAATATGGACAGGAAGTGAGGAGACATTGCTTCTCTTTTTTGGATGGCTTAATAACAAATCAGCGGACATTAAGTTCTGCATTAATAATGCACCAAAAAATATGACTTTTTGGGACGTGGAAGTCTATGCCTCTGAAGGTCGTTTAGTGACAACACTGTACAGAAAGGCAACTGACAGAAATAAATCCTTGCATTACAACAGCCATCATCCCGTAGTTTAAGGGATAACCTCTCCTACGGTCAGTTTTTAAGGATTAAAAGAAACTGTACCTTCAAAGATAAATATTTCTTTCATACCAACCAACTAATAAATAGACTAAAAGATCGCAGTTATCCAAGAAAGTTACTGAAACATGCAATGAGCAGAGCCTGGTGGACACCCAAGGAAGAGTTGTTAATAGGAGAGAAAAAACAAAGATGGATTGCATGTTATGCGTAACCACATATTGCCCAAGTACAAACTTTCTAAAAAAGATCATCTGTCAAAATTGGCATTTAGTGCAAGACTGGATGAGACCTTGAATCAACCTCCACTATTCGCACTTAAAAAAGAAAGCAGTATTGGGAATCAGGTGGTACGCGTAGCGCTGCCTAAAACAGGTCATAGAAGTACCCTGCGAGACCAACTGGGTCTGCCTCCGATCAAGGGCCACCGTAAATATGGCACATGTCTGTGTTGCAATCAGACAATAGAAGGTTCTGTTTTATCTCACAAAAATGTGAGTTGGAAACATGATACCTTCACTAATTGCAAATCCTGGAATGTTGTATATGGAATTGTTTGTCCATGCAAAAAACTGTATGTGGGAAAGACAAACCAAGAAGTTCGACATAGGATTAGTCAGCACAAAACACGCATTCGGAAAAAAGTGCTGTCTGCTCGGTTGGTACATCATTGGATCAACAATAACCATGCAGAACAAGATTTACATTGGACTGTCATCTCCAAATTGGAAGTAGATCCACGAGGAGTTGATTTGAAAAGAAGATTAACAAAACGGGAAGCACTACTAATCATCAAATTCGATACTGCCATTGATGGCCTGAATGAGCTTTCGGAAATGTATAATCTTGGATAAGAAATTACAAACGATTTATATGAGCTGGTGACAAAACCAATTGTTTTTTTAGCACATCGTTGGGATAATTGCCACTGCTGTCGTTGTTTGGTTTTTGAATGTCCAGAAAAAAAAACATACGCCCTGCCAGTTCTTGTTTCAATATAGATAAACTTTTTAGAACAACAACGGTCCCATGCATGCAGGTATATATGAACCAATAAATATAGACAGAATCAGGTCTAAATTTGGAGCGACATATCCATCCGGACAGAGGTCTTCAATTTTACTCAATAAACAAATGATTTACACAAGGAGAATACCTTCAACATTTCACCAGTGTGGTACACAAGCCTGTGCCCAGACATTGTCAGATCAAGTACAGAAGGTAGGTTTACGAACAAAGAAGGGCTTTTTAAGGCAAAAGTAACGTTTTCTGTTTCAGATTCAATTGTACAGAAGTATGAACAAAGCACCGTTACATCACGTATAAATCAGGTTTTGTATAGGGTGCTAGATAGGTCGACAGCGTTTCGGACCCCTTACTCAATCATGGGGACCATCATCAGGACATTCATTTAATGCCTTAACGTTATTAAGCCTCTAATTGCCTAGGGGAAATTGGGAGAAAAGGATATACACATTTAAAAGGAGAAAAACATAAAATTATGTACATAATAATAATAATAATACTGATGCTTATAAAGCGCGAACAGCTACCTCTGGAGAGGTGTCCCGGCGCTAGCAAATCCTACAACAAGGAGCGAACCGTCAGGGGGAAGAGAGGATTATTGCATAAAAAGCCAGGTTTTTAGGAGCTTCCTAAAACTGGCTTCTGTCGTGGCAGATTGGATGGCAGGGGGCAGGGTATTCCACAATTTCGCCGTGCCGGCTGAGAAGGACCTGCCTCCATGTCTAGCTTTCCTCACACGCGGTACAGTTAGCTTAAGCAGGGAGTTGGAGCGCAGCTCTCGTTTTTGGAGGTAGCGGGGAGTCGGAGTTTTAGATAGTTGGGACACTTGCCTTTTAGCGCTCTGAAGGCAAGGGTAAGCGCCTTAAACTTAATTCTGCTAGCCACTGGCAGCCAATGCAGCTCGTGCAGATGCGGAGAGATGTGCTGCCTGAAAGGGACACGGTTTATCAATCTCGCAGCCGCATTCTGCACGATCTGTAAGCGTTTTACCGCATATTTGGGCAAACCAAGATAGAGGCCGTTAGAATAGTCAAGTCGAGATGTGATTGTTGCGTGAACAACCGTTTTTCGACATTCGACTGGTATCAGAGGCAGAAATTTCCGCAAATTTCTGAGTTTGTGCAAGCAGCCAGCGGTGAGCTGTTGTATATGCGGCAAAAAAGACAGGTTCTCATCCCATCTTACTCCTAGATTTTTTGCATGGGTTCCAGGAGAAGGGGCAGGGCCCATTTCCGTTGGCCACCACAGGTCCGGAGGGGGATGTTTGAGATTTCCGAAGAAAAGCACCTCCGTTTTGCTCGCATTCATTTTGAGCTTATTAGTGTTCATCCATTTGGCCACGTCTCGAAGAGAGCCCCTGATTTTGCTGAAGGCTGCCTCAGACGTGTCTGTATATGGGAAGACTAGTTGGGTGTCGTCCGCATAAGATATTGCCTTGACCCCCCAATTGGCAATCAAGGTAAAAAGCGCGGCGAAATAGACATTAAACAACAGAGGGCTAAGTGCCGACCCCTGAGGAACACCACACCAGAGGTTTTTAGGTCCAGAGGAGAAGGGACCCAGGGCCACTTTCTGGGAGCGATTAGTGAGGTAGGAGAGTAGCCAATTAAGTGCTTTGTCTCCAAGCCCAATGTCCTTGAGCCGAGTCAGCAGTCTGCTATGATCTACAGTATCAAAAGCAGCAGATAGATCCAGGAGCACCAGCATAGCTGATGCCCCTGAATCTAAGGACCACCTGATTGACTCGGCCACCTCAATAAGGGCCGTCTCGGTGCTGAAGCCGGCCCTAAAGCCAGACTGAGTTTCATGTAAGGCACCGCTTTCTTTCAAACATTTTGCCGGGGGCTGCAAGGAGAGAGTTGGGTCGGAGATTGCTCAGATCATCCGGTGCTCCTTGGGTTTTTTTTTTCAGCGGTAGAAGAGTGGCCTGTTTCCAACAGTCTGGAAACGTGCCAGTTGCAATGGACGTGTTCCAAATGTGTAAAAGGGGAACTACGATTGCCTCAGACATTAATTTCCACAGTTTAGGTGGACAAGGATCATCAGGAGCTCCAGATTTACATTTTTGTATTTCTTTCAAAGCCTCCGAGAAAGTAATAGGCTGAAATTGATTTAGGGGGGTGGTAGGAAGCTCCGAGACTCCCAGCTCAACCATTAATGTCGGCTCGGGGACCGTAAAAGTATCATACACTTTTAATATTTTAGTGTCAAAGAAGTCTGATATGGATTCACATAGTTTTACGGATGGGGTGATGTCCGTCTCAATAGCTCTGGGTTTAAAGAAAGATTGAACAATCTTAAAGACTTCCTTGCTTGATTGTTCCGCTTGCTGGATGGAGGTCTCAAAGAATTGTTTTTTGGCTTTTTTGATGGATAAATGTAGAGCATGAAGGGCTTTTTTATAGCTGGTATTGGCTGAATCGCAGTAGTTTGTTCGCCAGAGGCGCTCCAGCTTTTTGCATTTACTTTTTTCGGCCATGAGTTCAGGGGAGAACCACGGAGCAGAGGGGGATTCTCTGCGAGACATAGCGATGCTGGCCGGCGCTACAGAGTCCACTATATTGCCTATCCAGAGGTTCAGAGATGCCGCATCGGAGATTACATCCGAGGTAAGGGGTAGGGGGTTTGCACGAAGTGCCGGACACAGTGTGTTCGCTGTTAGATTGTCCCATTTTCTCCGCACATAGGAACGTTTCCCTGTGATCTGCGATTGAGCGGGAATTGAGATGGCCATGGTGATTAAGTAATGGTCCGTCCAGAGCAGTGGTAGCGGAGAGTTAGCTATGGTGTTCGCTATGCTGGAAAAGAAAAGATCCAGCATATGCCCCGCCCGGTGCGTGGAACCTGCAATGACTTGAGTAAGATTGGCTGATTGCAGGGTAGAGATAAGATGAGTGGCCTGTGGGCAATCAGAGTTGTCGGCGTGAAGATTAAAATCGCCGGCTACAATATAATAGGAGTGGTCTAGAGAGTTAAGGACTATAAAGTCCATGAGCTCACTCAAGGCTGATGTCGGGCAGTCCGGGGGTCTATAAATGACTAGGCCTGTAAGGGACAGTTGGGGGGTGATTTGGAGGCAGAATTGTAGCCCCTCAATACTTGGAAATGTGGTGGGAGTGGAAGACAACAGTGTGTATTTCTCGTTGTAGATAAAAGCCACTCCGCCACCTCTTCGGCCTTCCTTTCTATTAGAAAAACTCATTTTAAAGCCTGGCGGGATTGCTAGCGAAACGGATGCCATATTGTCTTCACTGAGCCATGTCTCTGTGAGGCACAAGGCATCCCATTTTGAGTCCGCTATTAGCAAGCATAAATCATCCGCATGCTTAGGGAGGGATCTGCAGTTAAGTAGACCGATCCTAAGTTGGGTGGAGGAGGTGTTGCCAGATGGTTCACTTGCTATTTTGAGAGGTAAAGTTGTTTGGGGAGAGACGATGCCTAGAGACTTTTGGCAGTGTGGGCAATGGGGTGGAAGAACCAAAGACGTCAAATTGAGTTTAGGCGACTCACAAATAGTGGCGATATTCAGTGACCGGAGCTCCGCACCAGACCAGACTGTCCTTTGGTTGTATGATTGGACACAGGCAGCATGGCTGGCGCTGGACGCGATCCGGTCGCGGACGGGCGCAGACATACTTAAGTGACTTAAAGGTGAGTAGTGAACCTATTTATAGTATTTACACGTGGGCCATTAGAACATGATTGAGGAGGAGAATAATTATTTTAGTTCTGCAGGAGCTGGACCAAGTGGGATTCCTCAGTTGTGTCAGTGTGGTGGCCAATTCTATAATCCGAGTGGAGCAGGGCAGTGGTACCCATTTTGTGTAGACTTATACTAATCAAGGCAAGGTACACGGTTGAATAAGGTGACTTCTAAATTGCGCCTGGCTTATGGTTGGCGCAGTGAAATCGTCAAGGATCTGGGTAGAGCAAGGAAGTGAATCCATACTTAGTGCCGATTTCGGGGTGGTTGCAGTGATACGAATAAATCGGCACTAAGTATGAATTCACTTCCTTGCTCTGCCCAGATTAAGTATGTACATAATTTTATGTTTTCTCCTTTTAAATGTGTATATGCTTTTCTCCCAATTTCCCCTAGGCAATTAGAGGCTTAATAACGTTAAGGCATTAAATGAATGTCCTGATGATGGTCCCCATGATTGAGTAAGGGGTCCGAATCGCGGTCGACCTATCTAGCACCCTATACAAAACCTGATTTATACGTGATGTAACGGTGCTTTGTGCATACTTCTGTACAATTGAATCTGAAACAGAAAACGTTACTTTTGCCTTAAAAAGCCCTTCTTTGTTCGTAAACCTACCTTCTGTACTTGATCTGACAGTGTCTGGGCACAGGCTTGTGTACCACACTGGTGAAATGTTGAAGGTATTCTCCTTGTGTAAATCATTTGTTTATTGAGTAAAATTGAAGACCTCTGTCCGGATGGATATGTCACTCCAAATATAGACCCGATTCTGTCTTTATTTATTGGTTCATATATACCTGCATGCATGGGACCGCTGTTGTTCTAAAAAGTATGTTCCCCGAGGTCCCCTGCTGACTGAATTGGGGTCCCTTGTTGTTGTTAATATCATTTAATATAGATAAACGTCATAAGGAATAATTGCAGTTTTTTCATTTATTAATGTTATACTTTTTGGATACAGATATTTAATAAATCAATGCCAACTTGCTCAAATTTTAATTTTTTTAAAAACGATATTCAGAATATACATCATTCGTAGCGTATGTTGAATAATCCTGTTAAAAGTACCAAACTACACCTCCCAGAAATCCAAGCGTATTAAACCACATTTCCCAGAAGTCCTAGCACACGGGACGTAAACCGGAAGCACAGAGGGACAGAAAAACGCCACCAACCAGACGGGATTTTAACCCGTCTCCATTGATAGTGAAGAAGCCTTCCGTAGCAGTGTCCGAAATATATACAAGTAAGTAGAATGAGAATACCGCAAAAGGGTCGGCGCGCGCACAGGAAAAAGACCTACTGTGACCCTAGCAGCATCAAAACACCTCATGCTAATTAGTTTAGGTTGCGGGCCATCGGAAGATTGCTTTAAACGGGTCCCTCTAGGGAGAGTTCATCGCATTGTTTCTGGTACCATTGTTTCGTGCAGTTTTTGAGAAATTACGCTTTTAGGCATTGATTTAACTAAATAGGAAATCGGCACTTTTGAAAACAGGAATGCACGATTGTGCACTAATGAGCACCGCTTTT
This sequence comes from Lissotriton helveticus, assembly GCF_964261635.1. Classification (NCBI taxonomy): domain Eukaryota; kingdom Metazoa; phylum Chordata; class Amphibia; order Caudata; family Salamandridae; genus Lissotriton; species Lissotriton helveticus. The sequence goes on along the minus strand of NC_136067.1, from coordinate 922,236,138 downwards.
TGATATCTTCTCAGGTCAAAAACTTAATCACAGAGAGAATAACCAACAGGGAATTGGAAAGAGGTAATTTTTTGGAAAGCTTGTTGTACATTTTACGCAACTAGACGACAGGCGGAGTTTCATGTATAATTCATTTCTATGTTTCAGAGACAGCAAAAGTAAGTAAGGATGGCTATCCATGCCCTTTAACATAGAGACTCAAGTAAGTGGACAATAACGTACCCCTGATATCAGCATATTTAGGACTCACACAAATATTGACAGTTATTTATTTATTTCTTCTTTTTTTCCTTTCCTTGGTTGATTGGGGCACAGAAAAGATTAGTTGGAGACAGTAACTAATCGGGATAATGAGATCGGCTGATCTCACAATGAAAAGGTAACTAGGTGACCTTTGGAAGTGCTAAGAGGAAGCGTTTTTGCTTTTAGATTATTGGTATTATGATATCATATTTTGATCTTTCAGCTATTGGTCCTGATGAGAACCCCCTAACTGTGTGGGTTTGAAACGCGTCGAGCACGTACTATTCAACAACAAGTGCAGCAATAAGGAAAAAGCCCCAGAATCTCGCTATAATGGTTTAAGAAGTTAGATTGTGTAATGAGATTCAATCTTGGCGAGAAGAGGATTGTTAGAATAACAGACACTGTTGTTTCTAAGAATTCCATTTAGCAATTTATGAATAAGTATTTTTTTATGTATTATATATGTCATGTTTGTTTTTTGTATATTGAATGTTTTTTCCATGTCAATTGCCAATTGTGTTGTCTTTTGCACAAATGTATAAAGAAGGGTGGGTTGTAAACATGAAATGTGCAAAGCATACTAAGTATTTCCTATTTTCTTTTAAGCAGTAGGAACCAAGCAGCTGATCATTGGCAGTGCTGGGCCCCAAAATCAGAAGTACTTAAATCCACACTTTAGGACATGACCTATCTACCTGTGCTACATGAAACTGTTTAAAAAGAAGATATATATATATGAGCGAAGGAGAAGGACTGGACCACTGATTTAAGAATGCAGGATAGGTGGTTTGCTCAGCATTCACCTGGATTCCCACTGCCTTTATTTTTTCTGCAGTTCTTTCCTTTCTTTATTTAAAAAACTCTGATGTTATCTAAAAGTGGGACCCAGCTCTACCATAAAACCTAAATAAATAAATGAACAGTGGCAAAGTTTAAAAAGCTAACATTTCGAAGAATGGATGTGCTATTTCCACAGCAGATATTTGCATCAATCTGCATTAGTTAGTTACCACAGAGGTGTCGATTTGGATTTTACAAATTGGGAGAAAATGTTGGGACTAAATAATTCGGAATGGTCTATTTATTTCAATCAACTGCTTACAACATGCTATTGTTCTTACCTTTGGGTTCCGTATATAATCATTTTCATTCTTTGATACACTGAATCTCCTGCACTTGTTCTGAATTATGCAAGAGTAGTATTCTGTGAAATGTCCACAACATGAAGTCAATGATGTATTCATAATTTCTCAAAAACACAAGAATTACTGCCTTGACTCTCTTCCTCACCACAGTCATCACAACATTAAGTAATCTGCCATCCCTGAGTCCTGCAAAAACACTTGAAAGAAAATAAAAACAAGCATATGTAATGAAATAGGTATCGCATTTATGAAACTCTCATAAATGCAAGACCTATTGCATTGCAAATGCTTGCTTGTAAAAGAGCCCATACGGCACTTTCACTTTAGTGCTGGCCGCACCCCTTTCCTTAAAGGAGCCACATCTAAAGAAAGGGGTGTGGCCAACATTAAAGTGAAAGACCAGTATCGGATTTTTCACCAAAAAAATGCATTTGTTTGTCAAGTTTTTAAAAAAATCTTTTTTGTGTATTCCTCATATACCAAATAAAAGGGGGCATTCTAGATAAGGAACCCCCCTCTCTCCTACTTTTGTGATTTTCCGGCTCCGATGTTTAAGACTAAGGGTGGGCGTAGTTCGCGAAGTAGCGCTACGCGAAGCTACGCGAAGTGCACTTCGCACTACGCGAACTTCACGTAGCACTACGCGAGCTGCATAGTAGCATGTTCGCACTGTGCAAGATGCGTTTTCAATGATTGCACAGTGCGGACAAGCATCCGGCACTGTGCAAGCATTGAAAACGGCATCTTGCACAGTGCGAGCTGTAGTTTTCTGCTGCTCGATTAGATTATTACTCGAGCGGCAGCTTTCTCAACGCGAACAGGTAGTTTCTCATTGAGAGCGGTCGCGAGCATGCGCAACCACTCACAATGAGAAACCTGACCTCCTCGCGGTGAGAATCTCGCCGGGATGTCATTTTGCTTGCTCGCGGTCGCGAACACGACGTTCAGGACCGCGAACAAGCAAAAAATGACCGCTGCACTATGCTACGCTGCACTACGCATGTTCGCACTGTGCTACGTGCAGCTCGCGTGGTGCGAAGTTGCGAAAACTTCGCAAACTCCGCAAGCGTAGCGTAGTGCTTCGCCCAGGGTTATTTAAGACCCGAGGAGAGAGAGAAAAGGGTAACCCCTCTAGCCTTCACTGTTTGCTCAATCCACTCCAATCTTATTTAACTGGGAGGCCCTTAGTTAGATTACAGATAAAGCCCCAACAGTGCCCAGGTGAAATCATCGGAATACCCCTATCTGTTCCGCCATGCCACAAGGGCCGCCCAGATCTTGTCACCGCTAGAGCTGTCACAGGCCATATCCGACTTTCTTATATAAATAATATGTTTCAAACAGCCTGGAAAAGTGGGTGCTTTCTCATCCTTCCAGGCCCTGCAGATTTCCCGCCTTGCTAATAACATCACATAAAAGATGAATTTAGACGCCATGTCATCAAGATGATACTCCATGATTAACCCAAACAGAATTATCCTCGCAGTGATCACAAAATGCATGTCCAGTACTTCAGTGATAAACTCACCCATTTTGGACCAATAATTTACAAGCATCGGGCAATCTACAAACATGTGGAGGTCATCAGCGGCCGGGAGTCTGCACCTTGGGCAACAGTATTCTAAATTCGTAATTCTGACTAGTTTTTTAGGTGACATGTATACTCTATACAGAGTGAACTGGTGATTCCTTTTGAGTGGAGCTGACTTAACCACTGCATGTAACATCGTAAAGGAATCCACCCACAAGTCCTGTAAGTTATTATGATTCAAATCTGCAGCATCACACCATGTCTTTTGGAGTTCGGGCTCTGTCACTCCCTCCGCCTCCATCATGGCCCAATACCAAAAGGATAGCTCCTTTTTCCATCTCCCCTTTCTGTTCACAGAGTCGAACTTTGGATTCGATGCACTAAACACCCATAACCTAGTAGCCCACCAACCTGACAATTGATAATACTTGAACCTGGTGAGGGTTCTTCCTGTCAATCTAGAGAGTGATTCCCAGTCCAGAAGCTTTGAGTCATTTTGTAGATCTCGTCAGTGTGTTATACCGGCTAATTTAAGGGGACGTGCTAGGTGGTCCTTAAGGCACTCAGGTGTCCCTGGGGAATCCCATATCAGTGCCTGTGAAGCATAATAAGGAATTCCCAGCTTTTTTCTAAAGAATACCCAGTTTTTCAGAGCTGCACCCAGAATCTTTAGCCTCACTTTCCTGTAGAACTTGGGATCCCCGAACTTAAACAAAAAATATTCATGCCCTCAGGATACCTTGTAATAACGCCTGGAACAGACGGCCTAAGGAAGATGTGTCAGCCTTATTAGCCAATAGCCTAAAATGTTTAAACTGGAAAGAGTGGCAATAAATAAGTATATCGGGCAAGGCTAACCCTCCTGATTATAGTTTTCTCCTCAATTTCTTCAGGAGATTCTTGGTGACTTTGTATTCCAAATGAATGAGCCTATTTTCCCCTGCATTTTAGCTATGTCTTTCGGACTGAACATTAACGGTATTGAGTTGAACAGGAAGGTGTTTTTGGGTAAAATAACCATTTTTATTAGGTTCACTCTCCCAAAGATATTCAATGGGAGACCAGACCAACGTTGTAAGAGGCCACAGACCTCCTTATATACTCTATCTAAATTTATTTTGGATATCTCTCTGATATCCTGAGCCAAATGGACTCCCAGATATCTCATCCGTGACTTAAATCCCGGAAACTCCACCTCCTGGTTCCACTGAATAAGCTCAGTCTTTTCTTTATTTATTTTATTGCCTGAAATCTCCCCAAAAGCTTCTGCCTGGTCAAAAAGTCGAGGAATTGCCTCTTCAGGATTGGAGGTAAACATTAAGAGATCGTCGGCATATAAAGCAAATTTTAACGCTAAATCTGCAATGTTAAAAGGTTTGAATAAAGGGTCTGATCTCAACTGAATAACAAAAGGTTCAATATATAAATTAAACAAAAGCGGGGAGAGGGGACACCCCTGCCTGGTTCCACGGGATATTCAGACCCAATCCGTAAGAAGGCCGTTCACATGAATTTTAGCCTAGGGGTTTAAGTATAATGATCGAATCGACGATATAAAATGTATCGGAATGCCAAATTCAGCTAGTGCCTCCCATAAATAAGACCAATTGACTTGGTCAAAAGCCTTTGCGGCATCGATGGCCACTATGGTCAAAGGAGATTTCTCATCGGTAGCAACGTCTATAGCAGCGATAGCCTGAAACGTGAGTTCATTCAGTTGCCTACTCGGCTTAAAGCCCCTCTGATCCTCGTGCACCACCGACTTAATACCTTTAGCCAATCTCGCCGCCAGAACCCCCGCAAAGATTTTATAATCGGTATTCAGCAGTGAGATTGGCCGATAGGACTCAATGATCAGAGGGTCTTTATTGGGCTTTAATATCAAGGCAACTGTAGCTTCTGACCAGGTTTGTGGAACAGCCTCACCTGTAAGGTGTATTTTATTAAATAAAGTTGTAAGGACAGGAACGACAGCATCCGAGCTTATTAGATATATTTCTACGGGAAGCCCATCTGGACCAGCTGCTTTACCCTTAGCCATTCTTTTTATTTGGTTATTTACTGCTCCCTCTTTGATAGCTGAAATCAAAAAGGCACTATCTGTCTCCGTGAGATGTGGTACCTCTAACTGTTGTACCCAATTTTCTGCTCTTTCTGCTCTTTCAGATGAAAAATCACCACTCTCTGCATATAGCTTTAACATATAAACTTTGGCTTCCTCCGCAATTTGACCATTATCATATGATATAGCCCCTGTACTATGCATAATTAATTCTCTAATTTGGTTTCTGGCCCTGTCTGACCTAGCCTTCCATGCAAGAAGACGTCCACATTTTCCCCATAAGAGAAGTTTTGCAATTTGCCCGCGTCCCACCTATCTTTGATTATCTTATCGAGATTTGCCCGATAGTCTGCTTTCAAACAGTCCAACCCATACTGTATAGCCTCAAGGTCAGTCCGCTGGTCTAATGAGGCTTGTTGCAGCTGCTGTTCGTTCTGTTTTATTTTGAAGAGAGAGTCTACATCTGCTTTTCTACTATCTTTATTTCTCTTAATCGTAATAGTAGTTAGTATCCCCCTCAGGAAGGTCTTGAAGGCCTCCCAGACAATTTGATCGCAGGCAGTGCCACTATTAAACCTAAAATACTCATCTATTTGTGTTACTAAATCATCTTTTACTTCCTCTTCTTGTAGTATTGACCTGTCGAGGGTCCACCTTCTTGTTTGTACTCCCTGCGTAAGTTTAATCGTTAACTCGACCATAGAGTGGTCTGATAACAGAGCTGGAATGTATGTGATGGAATCGACCCCCGAGAATAATACCTGATCTATAAGAAAAAAGTCTATTCGTGAGTGATGCCTATATCTGTGGCTATAGAAAGAATAGTCTCTGCTTTTAGCATTTTTGGCCCTCCAAACATCCAACAGATTGAAATCTTTCATAATATTTTTAAGCTCTGTTTTCATTTTATGTGGGGGAGTAATCATGGCCCTAGAGGTGCGGTCCAGAGTTGCATCAAAAACCAAATTAAAATTGCCTCCCAGGATGACAGGTACATTCAAGTCAGAGAGACTAGATTTTAGGCTCAACAAGAATTCTGGGCAATCTCGGTTGGGGCCATAATATACTGCACATGCCAACCGAAGACTATCTACTGCTAGAGACGCAGTCAACCATCAACCTGAAGAGTCCGTCTCGTACTTCTCTACTCTAATCCTACTATTTACCCGAATTTGTATCGCCACTCTTCTGGTATTCCCACTTTGGTTAGAGCAGAGAAGATCCTGGATCCAACCTTGTTTTCTGAAAGCTGTCTTGCATTCTTGCAACTCAAGATGGGTTTCTTCTAAAAGACAAATGTGAGCCCCTGATTTCTTTAAAAATTCACAGATTCTATTGAGCTTCCTGCCCTCCCTCAAACCGTTAACGTTCCAGCTCACTATTTTAATTTTATTTGAAATATTCGTCATAAGGATGGACCTTTTGTACGTAACTCAATGGAGACCATGACCAAATTGACACAAAAAATTGCTTCATGTTCTTATTAACATTCTTGGCTATATGAGGAATAATTTTTCTCTTTATCTGCCCCATCCCCCTCCACCCCATACCACCCCCCCCTTGAGGAACCCCCCCTTGTGAATCTTGGCGATTTTATCGCCTATTGAAAGCCCTAACCCCAACCTGGATTCTACCTCTAAATATTGTGTAGACTATATACAACCTGTGCCACTAACTATGAGAGATGATACCCCAGAGTCCCGTATATATATATATTCACTGAAAAAACCATAGGTTATAGACCATATATAGTTAGGAATTAGCATTTAGAAAACCTTATTTTACTCACACAAAACCATTGAAATTCCATATATAGTTAGTTGCACTAACTATATATCGCGCACCCGCAATCCACTGCTGATGATGTCACATATTACATCATTCATGACATGGTCAGTGACATCACTGATGACATCACTGATGACATCATCTAGTGTCTGTGTGTTTTTGTAAAGTTTAAATACGTTTTACATATTGAAGAATGACTGGATGGATGGAAGACTGAGTGTGTGTGTGGCTGGCTGGGAGGTGTGTGACGCTGTGCATATCAATGTGTACTTGTATCAGTGATTGTATAAGAGAGTAAGTATGTGTTAGTATATGTGTGAAAAGTATGGTGTTCTGTGTTTAACTATAGATGAGGAAATCGAAGTGTGATTGATTCTTCACAGGACTGACTAGGTGTATGAGTGCATATGATAGTGTTCTAATAATAACTGACTGTATGTATGAATAATTGTATGGGTGAATGAGTGAATGTGTGTGTAGACGTACGAATCAGTGAGTGCGTATGTAGTAACTGGTATTGGTGTGTCATGATGTCATCAGTGATGTCATTTGAGATGTCATCAGTGATGTCATTTCAGATGTCATTAGTGATGTCATCAGTGATGTCACTGAAGTATGGTGTTCTGTGTTTAACTGTATAGATGAAGAAATGGAAGTGTGATTGATTCTTTACAGGACTGACTTGGTGTGTGAGTAACTCCATGGATGAGTGGCAGTGTGTGACTGTCTGCATAGGTGTATGAGTGCATATGATAGTGTTGTAATAATGAGTGACTGTATGTATGAGTGATTGTATGGGTGAATGAGTGAATGTGTGTGTAGACGTAGGAATCAGTGAGTGCGTATGTAGTAACTGGTATTGGTGTGTCATGATGTCATCAGTGATGTCATTTGAGATGTCATCAGTGATGTCATCAGTGATGTCACTGACCATGTCATGAATGATGTAATATGTGACATCATCAGCAGTGGATTGCGGGTGCGCGATATATAGTTAGTGCAACTAACTATATATGGAATTTCAATGGTTTTGTGTGAGTAAAATAAGGTTTTCTAAATGCTAATTCCTAACTATATATGGTCTATAACCTATGGTTTTTTCAGTGAATTTTCAAGGTTTTGTAAATGCTAATTCCTAACTATATATGGTCTATAACCTATGGTTTTTTCAGTGAATTTCATTGGTTTTTTAACAGCTAATATCTGTAGCTGTAAAATGTATTCTTCTTTAAATCCAAAAATATATTTTATATGTTTATTAATAATTTTTTTTTTTTATATTTTTTTTTCTTCGTTCCCGCTTCGCGAATCGGGAAGCTTCCCGTTAGCTGACCTTGATGCCGCGAAATAGACCGCGAGCCGGTAAACGTTTCTTTACCGCAACTGCCGCGTTAGAAAACAACATCGTGCCGCCTCCCGTCCGCATGACGTTTCGCGTTGTCGCGTGATACGTCATATGACGTGCTACGTTAGCAAACTGGTACGCTTACCGAGTCGCAAAGCACAGGTTTCTGGAAGCAAACCGGGAGGCCCTGCAAAGCGCTTAACGTAAACACAGCAGGTCATGTGACTTGGAAATAACACTTTTCATTGGTTCATTTCACTTTTGGTTTCCTAATGATGTAAGACTAGGTCATATAATCTAAAATGAACACTTTTCATTGGTTGAGAACTATTGTTTTTCCCAAATGATGAAAATCCCTCCTTCTTTCCTCACTCTGACTTTCATCATTGTGAGAGAAAGACCCTTTGTTACCAGTGAGCAATGGCTTCTTTAGTAGCTTCAGCTGGTGCTTCCCCACCACCTCCACCACATCCAAGGAAGAGTGGACCACCTGCTCAAGTTATAATTCAGCAAAAAGAGGAAGAAGAGGAACAGGACGACGAGCACGAAGAGAGGCACTTTTTGCCTGAGGAGCCCAGGACGTCTCACCGGAAAGAAAACTTCATTTGGCAATTTTTTAAAATTCCCAAAGGTCAGAAAAAAGTAAATGCAAGATACGTAACTTGCCTTATATGTCAAGATAGACTGTCCAGAGGGACCGACAAAAAATACAGTTTCGGAAACTACACAATGCATCGCCATATGACTAGGTGGCATCCTAACAACTACAGTGCTGCACAGTTTCGTAACGACCTAGATAATCTCCCTATTATGGCCAGAAGATCTGTTGTACCGGAAGTAACGGGACCAGAGGGCAGGGAGATGGTGCCAAATATTCAAACGAGATTTCATGAAGTAAAACACGTCTGCGTACATTGCAATGGATTCATTTGCTACGGAGAAAGAAGCATCACTCTGATCAACAGAGCTATTGACTATCATATGCAAGTTTGTACGAAACGCCCCAAATAATAAATACTTTTTTTTTGTTTTGTTGCTCCTGTTGAGCCCTTTACAATGAATCGTTTTCATTGCCCCCTGCAAGAAAAACCCCAAAAAATATAAAACTGTTCAGAAAAATTCAAAAAAAGTAAAAAAATGTTCAGAAAAATAATAAAAAAAATATAAAACAACAAAAACAATTTAAAAAAAAGTTCTTTTCAGAACTACCTCCCCGTTATTAAAAAATTGGTACAATATTTGGAACTGTGCCAACCTCTATTTCTCGTAGTTCGCTTCCCAGTTCGCTCGCCGGTACGCGAACCGGAAGTGAACCAAACATTTTAAAAAAAAAAAAGAACAGTAAGTATAAGGGAAGGAAACAGACACTTATGTTAAAAGAAAGACAGCTATAGGGGAGTAAACTAGAGATACTATTACCCGTAATCCACTGCTGATGATGTCACATATTACATCATTCATGACATGCTCAGTGACATCATCAGCAGAGGATTGCGGGTTTTTTGGCAACGTGCCTTATCCACGGTTTAATAACGCTGCCTTTTGCTTTATATAAGTTTTCAAATTGTATGAAATATATACCAATAGGTCGTTATGAACCTTTAGGTAGTGCTTTTCTTCATGAGGTCTGGTCGCTTCCATACACATACAGATGTTTCAAAGATGATCAAGAAGTTTATCTGAATGGAGAGGAATGCACTGAGACGCCAGATCATTCACTAATGTGTAGGCACATACAGTTACACGGTTCATGCAACAAACACCGACCAAATATGGCTTGCGTGTTGCAAGGCACGCCAGTTCCTGCTATCATCCCCACGTTCAAGTTGTTGGAAAATGGTAGTTATTTGATGCTCAATAATGAAGATTGTTCTGGGTTAATTAAAAGTATTCCTTTTATCGTAACAGTAAGTGAACGGGTTATTTGCTGCAGAAATGTTCTATTTCCTCCCACACATGAACATAGGGAGTTTTCAATCTGGCCACAAATACCAACCTTGGGAGCAGATTTCAACGGCATGGCAAGAATAAGAGCTCTTTTGTCTCAGAGAGAGGTGGCCTTGAGTTCGACCCGTGAAACTTTCGTGCTTCACATAGCGAACACCCGTACAGAGGTGCAGACCCTTTTCAATACAGATTCGCCTTTCCATTTCAGCAAGATGGTTCGGACTATCTTTAACGCGTCCTCCACAAAGGGCCTGGCGCACTTTTTTAAAGTTGTTACCAGTGGTCTCGTGACTTCATTTGAGAAAATCTTTGGAGTCATCCCTGCTTTCTTTCATTCTATTTTTTTCCACTGTGCTTCGTGGATTCCCATTTTTACTTGCATTACCAGCGGACGCTCTTGTGCTTTTTTACATTTTTAAATATGGATGTCCCTCCTGTGCAAGCTCCCGCCCTGCAGCTGCTGACACTGTTCCGCAATCGCATGCTAGAATATTATGGCACAATGCCGTTGGCGATATTAAGCACGGCATATGGATTATCTTTTCGATTCTCCTACTTCACCTGTGTCCAGCCTGTATTTCACTGCCTGACCTGTGATTTCGATTGGGCCATTGATTTGTGTCTCTGCAGACGGGTTTCTCCTGACGTCGACTTTAATCAGCTGATGACTCCTATCATTACTCACGAGTTGGTTTGTCCTGGCGAAAGGATTATGGCTGTGGCATTGATGCATGGACTAATTGGTCCCTGGAATTTACTGGCGGCAACACAGTCTTTCTTGGAACAGAGCTTTCTTGAAAACCCACCGAGCTGTCCTCTGATGGTGATAGAGGATCCGGTGCTGGGAGAGCACGTATGTTCTTTTCCGCTTTTAAATTGGATGGCTGAACTCTTTTCGGATGAAGACGGTGACTTCCTATTGGAGGCTGTTGCAGCTTATTTTGCATACACAGTTATGTCATAGACCTTTTTCATGTTTGATATGCTGAGTACTAGCATTTCATTGACAATTCATTGACTTAGTTGTCAAGTTTTTATTATTTAGCTTGCCTATTGGCTTAAGACTCGATAAAGTACTTGGCTGTTTTATTTTTCTTTAGCATTAAATTTTCCTAGTTTTTAATGTTTTACCTTGCGGACCGTCCACATATAAAGTTGCAATCTGCTCTCATGAGATGGCACTTCTATTATCTTATTCAGTTCGTTTCCGGATCATGGGGAGGTGTCATCTAGGTCCTGGATATCTTTACACCGTGTTAAGTTAGCATGGGCTCATTACCGGTTTAAACGCCATTTTTCCTTTTTTGCAACTTCTGCACACGACACTTAGTTGTTGCTTTAGCTTTCAACCTAGTAGTTCATCGTGGTTTACATGAGAATAATATGTTATTGCTCTACTATCTGCTTTGCTTGTTAAACTATATCTGTACAGCGAGTGCTGAAGTTTCAAGAACAACACGATACAGAATTGTTATGAGGTCTGATCTCCACGACTTCATACTCATAACATAAGTGCAGCTTCTGCCAATTCTGGGCATGAGGCGGGTTTTATATTGCTTTGCCGAACACACATACACAACAGTTGATGCGGTTCACATGAAGAGAGAGCTGGTGTTTGCTGATGTGATTCCTTCAAATCTAAGACACTAAAGTATGGGCACGCCCTAAACCAACACAAACAGACCTTCTTAGCAAATAATATAATATGTGTATTAGGGAGGGTGAGATATAAGCAGCCGCGGGCCGTGGAGGGAGTTACGGTGGGGCAGGGAGGCGGGGAGGGGGAGGGGCAGGGTGGAGCCCTCTCCACCCTGCCCCTCCCCCTCCCCGCCTCCCTGCCCCACCGTAACTCCCTCCACGGCCCGTGGCTGCTTATAAGTGTTGCTAACTCTTATTCATTTACAGCATGTTAACATACTGTCACCATTCGCTTTTTATGTACTAGTAACTATGCTGGTAATTTTGCTACTGATAATATGTGTACTTGTATTATCTAAGATACTACGCCTGAAAAGACGGCATTAGTAAATAAACATTTCAAATACACATGTGTTCTTCTTAACTCCATGTTCTGGTTTCTAAGAAATATATAACGACCGACTGTTCATGAGTTCCACGTATCCTGAGGTACTATAAGTTCATATTCTGGATTGTCTAAACATTGAGAGTTTGTTATATCCAATGTGACACTGTACCTAGCTTGCTAAGGGGTTTTTGATTACTAAGGTGAGTTTTGGGGCACCCTAATTCGCCGAGGTTCCAATCCTCTGTCCACAGTTCTGTGTGAGAACAGAAACCCTGCGACAGGGGCACCCCCGACCCTTGCTGGAGCTTCATCACACTTGCGATACAACTCCAGCAATGCGCCACCTTTACGGCACAGATACATCACGCATCTGTGCTGTTTTTGCCCCATGATGCGCCGCATTGTAAATGCAGCACACCATAGGTGACGGAACAGCGGCACAGAATGACTAACACATCCCTGGTGATGCGCCAGTCATCATAAATCTATCCCTATGCTTCTTATCTTGTTAGAGATGAACCGCCATATGTATCATCAAAGTTTTTTGCATTTCCTAAATAGCGAACTTTAAGGAATAAATAGCGATTCTTTACCATTCCTAGTTTGCGATGAGCTATTTGCTAATTACAAATTACCCATTCATTTCCTTCATTTCCATAGGGCGGTTGGACTCACTTTTAGCTCGAACGGCTGAATGGATTTCCACGAAACTTGGCAAAATTGTAGGGACTGGTAGCCCGATGTGCCTTTGCTATGTCTCAAGATATATGCTCCAGTGGTTTTTACGAAAATTAACTTTGAAAAATATATATTGGGCTACATTGGCCTATATATATGTTGGAGCCCAAATGTAGCCCAATGTAGCCCAATGAAGCCCAATGAAGCCCAATGTAGCCCAATGTAGCCCAAAGATGGCCGCCAGAGACAAAAAAAACAAATGTAGCCCAAATATCAGCCAGATGTAGCCCAACTATAGCCCAGTGACAGAATGACCAATCAGCTTCGCAAACCTCCGTTACGCGAAGCGGAGCGCTGTTACAGATATATATCTTTTTTTGAACGTTAATTTCTCAAAATCCACTGGAGCACATATATTGAGACCTAGCAAAGGCACATCGGGCTACCAGTCCCTAATATTTTACCAAGTTTCGTTCAAATCCATTCAGCCGTTCGATTATTATTATTATTATTTTTTTTTGCCCCGCGGGGCCCTTTTAAAACCTCCACATCAAACCTAGGGGGTCAGCGAGGATCTACTATGCCCCCTTATGGTCATTTGCCCCTTCGCTTTGGCCTCCTCTTGTCTCTCGATCCTACCGAGAGACAAGATGGCGGCCGCTACGGACTGTTTGGAATGTTTACAGACGCCGGAGAACCAATCAGCTTCGCTTCACAAAGCTCCGTTGCGCGAAAAGTACGCGTACTGGAGCGCTGCCCGGTCCGCTGTTACAGATATATATCTTTTTTTAAACGTTAATTTCTCAAAATCCACTGTAGCACATATATTGAGACCTACAAAAGGCACATCGGGCTACCAGTCCCTACAATTTTACCAAGTTTCGTGCAAATCCATTCAGCCGTTCGGGCTAAAAGTGAGGCCAACCGCCCTATGGAAAACTCAATGTTAAAAACACGTTTTGGGACCCCCCTTTTTTCTCGACCCCCCCTGGACGAATCCCCCCCCCCAATTTTCAGGGGCTGCTCAGAAACAAAATGTGCCATTTTCCTGAAAATTTCAGCCAATTCCGTCCACAAACGCCAAAGTTATTTGACATAGAATTTTCAAAAATCCCATAGAGAAAAAATCCTAACTATATATACCTACTGGCGACCGCCAGTAGGTAATATATATATATATATATATATATATCCATCAGAAAAGCTTGCACCATGTGGAAAGAGCCTCTCAGGTAAGTTGTCATCCCTCAGCGGAAGGTGCAGCATGAAGGGCAGCAGCCAGAGCCCTCACTTCTAGCCATACGCGTTTCGGGATGTTCTCCCTTGTTCACTGGCATCAAAGAATCACACACGATGTTCATGGAACCACCATCTTTATTTTCACATAAGCCCCGCCTACCGGCCTCCGGGCATTCTGGTATTTGTGGTTTCCATAGTCTTCCCCAAGTGGGCTCCGTGTGTTTTCCAATAATAAGCAAAATTTAAATTACCACAGTGGGTTGGCCCTGAATGATTGTCTCTTCATGTTGCCAATAACCTGCTACTCCGAAGGGGACCCCACCAGTCTTAAGTGCTCGATGTCTTGCACTTGTAGATCCGCTGTTCGGCGGCGGGCAATTTCCGCGACCGGGGCGGGCCGCTAAAAATCCATCAGAAAAGCTTGCACCATGTGGAAAGAGCCTCTCAGGTAAGTTGTCATCCCTCAGCGGAAGGTGCAGCATGAAGGGCAGCAGCCAGAGCCCTCACTTCTAGCCATACGCGTTTCGGGATGTTCTCCCTTGTTCACTGGCAGCAAAGAATCACACACGATGTTCATGGAACCACCATCTTTATTTTCCCATAAGCCCCGCCTACCGGCCTCCGGGCATTCTGGTATTTGTGGTTTCCATAGTCTTCCCCAAGTGGGCTCCGTGTGTTTTCCAATAATAAGCAAAATTTAAATTACCACAGTGGGTTGGCCCTGAATGATTGTCTCTTCATGTTGCCAATAACCTGCTACTCCGAAGGGGACCCCACCAGTCTTAAGTGCTCGATGTCTTGCACTTGTAGATCCGCTGTTCGGCGGCGGGCAATTTCCGCGACCGGGGCGGGCCGCTAAAAATCCATCAGAAAAGCTTGCACCATGTGGAAAGAGCCTCTCAGGTAAGTTGTCATCCCTCAGCGGAAGGTGCAGCATGAAGGGCAGCAGCCAGAGCCCTCACTTCTAGCCATACGCGTTTCGGGATGTTCTCCCTTGTTCACTGGCAGCAAAGAATCACACACGATGTTCATGGAACCACCATCTTTATTTTCACATAAGCCCCGCCTACCGGCCTCCGGGCATTCTGGTATTTGTGGTTTCCATAGTCTTCCCCAAGTGGGCTCCGTGTGTTTTCCAATAATAAGCAAAATTTAAATTACCACAGTGGGTTGGCCCTGAATGATTGTCTCTTCATGTTGCCAATAACCTGCTACTCCGAAGGGGACCCCACCAGTCTTAAGTGCTCGATGTCTTGCACTTGTAGATCCGCTGTTCGGCGGCGGGCAATTTCCGCGACCGGGGCGGGCCGCTAAAAATCCATCAGAAAAGCTTGCACCATGTGGAAAGAGCCTCTCAGGTAAGTTGTCATCCCTCAGCGGAAGGTGCAGCATGAAGGGCAGCAGCCAGAGCCCTCACTTCTAGCCATACGCGTTTCGGGATGTTCTCCCTTGTTCACTGGCAGCAAAGAATCACACACGATGTTCATGGAACCACCATCTTTATTTTCACATAAGCCCCGCCTACCGGCCTCCGGGCATTCTGGTATTTGTGGTTTCCATAGTCTTCCCCAAGTGGGCTCCGTGTGTTTTCCAATAATAAGCAAAATTTAAATTACCACAGTGGGTTGGCCCTGAATGATTGTCTCTTCATGTTGCCAATAACCTGCTACTCCGAAGGGGACCCCACCAGTCTTAAGTGCTCGATGTCTTGCACTTGTAGATCCGCTGTTCGGCGGCGGGCAATTTCCGCGACCGGGGCGGGCCGCTAAAAATCCATCAGAAAAGCTTGCACCATGTGGAAAGAGCCTCTCAGGTAAGTTGTCATCCCTCAGCGGAAGGTGCAGCATGAAGGGCAGCAGCCAGAGCCCTCACTTCTAGCCATACGCGTTTCGGGATGTTCTCCCTTGTTCACTGGCAGCAAAGAATCACACACGATGTTCATGGAACCACCATCTTTATTTTCACATAAGCCCCGCCTACCGGCCTCCGGGCATTCTGGTATTTGTGGTTTCCATAGTCTTCCCCAAGTGGGCTCCGTGTGTTTTCCAATAATAAGCAAAATTTAAATTACCACAGTGGGTTGGCCCTGAATGATTGTCTCTTCATGTTGCCAATAACCTGCTACTCCGAAGGGGACCCCACCAGTCTTAAGTGCTCGATGTCTTGCACTTGTAGATCCGCTGTTCGGCGGCGGGCAATTTCCGCGACCGGGGCGGGCCGCTAAAAATCCATCAGAAAAGCTTGCACCATGTGGAAAGAGCCTCTCAGGTAAGTTGTCATCCCTCAGCGGAAGGTGCAGCATGAAGGGCAGCAGCCAGAGCCCTCACTTCTAGCCATACGCGTTTCGGGATGTTCTCCCTTGTTCACTGGCAGCAAAGAATCACACACGATGTTCATGGAACCACCATCTTTATTTTCACATAAGCCCCGCCTACCGGCCTCCGGGCATTCTGGTATTTGTGGTTTCCATAGTCTTCCCCAAGTGGGCTCCGTGTGTTTTCCAATAATAAGCAAAATTTAAATTACCACAGTGGGTTGGCCCTGAATGATTGTCTCTTCATGTTGCCAATAACCTGCTACTCCGAAGGGGACCCCACCAGTCTTAAGTGCTCGATGTCTTGCACTTGTAGATCTGCTGTTCGGCGGCGGGCAATTTCCGCGACCGGGGCGGGCCGCTAAAAATCCATCAGAAAAGCTTGCACCATGTGGAAAGAGCCTCTCAGGTAAGTTGTCATCCCTCAGCGGAAGGTGCAGCATGAAGGGCAGCAGCCAGAGCCCTCACTTCTAGCCATACGCGTTTCGGGATGTTCTCCCTTGTTCACTGGCAGCAAAGAATCACACACGATGTTCATGGAACCACCATCTTTATTTTCACATAAGCCCCGCCTACCGGCCTCCGGGCATTCTGGTATTTGTGGTTTCCATAGTCTTCCCCAAGTGGGCTCCGTGTGTTTTCCAATAATAAGCAAAATTTAAATTACCACAGTGGGTTGGCCCTGAATGATTGTCTCTTCATGTTGCCAATAACCTGCTACTCCGAAGGGGACCCCACCAGTCTTAAGTGCTCGATGTCTTGCACTTGTAGATCCGCTGTTCGGCGGCGGGCAATTTCCGCGACCGGGGCAGGCCGCTAAAAATCCATCAGAAAAGCTTGCACCATGTGGAAAGAGCCTCTCAGGTAAGTTGTCATCCCTCAGCGGAAGGTGCAGCATGAAGGGCAGCAGCCAGAGCCCTC
This sequence comes from Lissotriton helveticus, assembly GCF_964261635.1. Classification (NCBI taxonomy): domain Eukaryota; kingdom Metazoa; phylum Chordata; class Amphibia; order Caudata; family Salamandridae; genus Lissotriton; species Lissotriton helveticus. The sequence goes on along the minus strand of NC_136067.1, from coordinate 922,218,896 downwards.
ACTTCTAGCCATACGCGTTTCGGGATGTTCTCCCTTGTTCACTGGCAGCAAAGAATCACACACGATGTTCATGGAACCACCATCTTTATTTTCACATAAGCCCCGCCTACCGGCCTCCGGGCATTCTGGTATTTGTGGTTTCCATAGTCTTCCCCAAGTGGGCTCCGTGTGTTTTCCAATAATAAGCAAAATTTAAATTACCACAGTGGGTTGGCCCTGAATGATTGTCTCTTCATGTTGCCAATAACCTGCTACTCCGAAGGGGACCCCACCAGTCTTAAGTGCTCGATGTCTTGCACTTGTAGATCCGCTGTTCGGCGGCGGGCAATTTCCGCGACCGGGGCGGGCAGCTAAAAATCCATCAGAAAAGCTTGCACCATGTGGAAAGAGCCTCTCAGGTAAGTTGTCATCCCTCAGCGGAAGGTGCAGCATGAAGGGCAGCAGCCAGAGCCCTCACTTCTAGCCATACGCGTTTCGGGATGTTCTCCATTGTTCACTGGCAGCAAAGAATCACACACGATGTTCATGGAACCACCATCTTTATTTTCACATAAGCCCCGCCTACCGGCCTCCGGGCATTCTGGTATTTGTGGTTTCCATAGTCTTCCCCAAGTGGGCTCCGTGTGTTTTCCAATAATAAGCAAAATTTAAATTACCACAGTGGGTTGGCCCTGAATGATTGTCTCTTCATGTTGCCAATAACCTGCTACTCCGAAGGGGACCCCACCAGTCTTAAGTGCTCGATGTCTTGCACTTGTAGATCCGCTGTTCGGCGGCGGGCAATTTCCGCGACCGGGGCGGGCCGCTAAAAATCCATCAGAAAAGCTTGCACCATGTGGAAAGAGCCTCTCAGGTAAGTTGTCATCCCTCAGCGGAAGGTGCAGCATGAAGGGCAGCAGCCAGAGCCCTCACTTCTAGCCATACGCGTTTCGGGATGTTCTCCCTTGTTCACTGGCAGCAAAGAATCACACACGATGTTCATGGAACCACCATCTTTATTTTCACATAAGCCCCGCCTACCGGCCTCCGGGCATTCTGGTATTTGTGGTTTCCATAGTCTTCCCCAAGTGGGCTCCGTGTGTTTTCCAATAATAAGCAAAATTTAAATTACCACAGTGGGTTGGCCCTGAATGATTGTCTCTTCATGTTGCCAATAACCTGCTACTCCGAAGGGGACCCCACCAGTCTTAAGTGCTCGATGTCTTGCACTTGTAGATCCGCTGTTCGGCGGCGGGCAATTTCCGCGACCGGGGCGGGCCGCTAAAAATCCATCAGAAAAGCTTGCACCATGTGGAAAGAGCCTCTCAGGTAAGTTGTCATCCCTCAGCGGAAGGTGCAGCATGAAGGGCAGCAGCCAGAGCCCTCACTTCTAGCCATACGCATTTCGGGATGTTCTCCATTGTTCACTGGCAGCAAAGAATCACACACGATGTTCATGGAACCACCATCTTTATTTTCACATAAGCCCCGCCTACCGGCCTCCGGGCATTCTGGTATTTGTGGTTTCCATAGTCTTCCCCAAGTGGGCTCCGTGTGTTTTCCAATAATAAGCAAAATTTAAATTACCACTGTGGGTTGGCCCTGAATGATTGTCTCTTCATGTTGCCAATAACCTGCTACTCCGAAGGGGACCCCACCAGTCTTAAGTGCTCGATGTCTTGCACTTGTAGATCCGCTGTTCGGCGGCGGGCAATTTCCGCGACCGGGGCGGGCCGCTAAAAATCCATCAGAAAAGCTTGCACCATGTGGAAAGAGCCTCTCAGGTAAGTTGTCATCCCTCAGCGGAAGGTGCAGCATGAAGGGCAGCAGCCAGAGCCCTCACTTCTAGCCATACGCGTTTCGGGATGTTCTCCCTTGTTCACTGGCAGCAAAGAATCACACACGATGTTCATGGAACCACCATCTTTATTTTCACATAAGCCCCGCCTACCGGCCTCCGGGCATTCTGGTATTTGTGGTTTCCATAGTCTTCCCCAAGTGGGCTTCGTGTGTTTTCCAATAATAAGCAAAATTTAAATTACCACAGTGGGTTGGCCCTGAATGATTGTCTCTTCATGTTGCCAATAACCTGCTACTCCGAAGGGGACCCCACCAGTCTTAAGTGCTCGATGTCTTGCACTTGTAGATCCGCTGTTCGGCGGCGGGCAATTTCCGCGACCGGGGCGGGCCGCTAAAAATCCATCAGAAAAGCTTGCACCATGTGGAAAGAGCCTCTCAGGTAAGTTGTCATCCCTCAGCGGAAGGTGCAGCATGAAGGGCAGCAGCCAGAGCCCTCACTTCTAGCCATACGCGTTTCGGGATGTTCTCCCTTGTTCACTGGCAGCAAAGAATCACACACGATGTTCATGGAACCACCATCTTTATTTTCACATAAGCCCCGCCTACCGGCCTCCGGGCATTCTGGTATTTGTGGTTTCCATAGTCTTCCCCAAGTGGGCTCCGTGTGTTTTCCAATAATAAGCAAAATTTAAATTACCACAGTGGGTTGGCCCTGAATGATTGTCTCTTCATGGTGCAAGATTTTCTGATGGATATATATATATATATATATATATATATATATATATATATATATATATATATATATATATATATATATATATATATATATATATATATATATATATATATATATATATATATATATATATATACTTTTTTTTCTCAGGGGTGTAGGGGGGTTTCCATTAAATACACTTATAATGGATTCCAGTGTGCTGGCCATTTTTTCGACTTCATAGTTGAATGTGTTGCAATATATATATATATACATATATATATTTTTAATATATTTCCCCTTATACATGATATAATCAAGTGTGTGCTAATACAAGTTATTTTGCGATATATATTCCCTACAATCATCTATGTCCTGGAGTATCTAATGTTGTGCCTCTTTCATATTAGATAAAAAAGTATCAACCTCCTGAGTGGGGGTGAAATTGTACGTTTAATTCCTCCATACCACCCTTAGCGCTGCAGGGAATCTCATCATCACCTGTGCTCCTTGGCTTCTTAAATCAGACATATGAGAACCCAACTCCCACTGTCTTTGAGCAGTCACTCTACCTACATCAGAACGGATAAGATATTTAGTGGAGTCAATATGGAGAGATGAGTCGACCAAAGCCCTGCCCAGGATCAGCTCCTTTACCGTAAATGTATGAAAATTCACCAGAATCTTCCTCGGGGCCTTCCTATCTGGATGCTGTCTGAACGAATTTCTGTATGCCCGCTGGATCTCACTCTCAAGATCAATATCAAGTCTGTCTTTTAGCACCCCCTCTCTCAACAATTTACAGATCAGGGACTTCACATCACAGTTTTCTGCCCCTTCCGGTATCTTCAAGAATTTTAAATTGTTCCTCCTAGCGTGGATCTCTAATCGCTCCATGTCCAGTTGCAAAGTCCTATTCTGTGCTTTAAGCTCGGAAATAGTTCTTGAATGAGCCTGAGAGACCCTTCGAGAGATTAGCAACTTCTCCTTCCAGTACCTCAGTCCTGGTACAAATGTCATCTAACTTGCTCTCCAAACTGGTACATTTCTCTGCAATTTCTTTCTGATTTCCCTCTGAAATTTCAAACTTGGGGAGTAGTTTTGCCAATAAATCTTTACGTAAAGACCGAAGGAGGCTCTCGAGTTGATTACTCTCATTTCCTCTTGATTGCTCCCCCATAGGGACCACTCCTGTATTTTCATCGTTATTATCATCGTTTGATTGAACAGGGAGCTGAGAGCTAGACTCCAATTGTTGCTGAGAAATAGAGCTCCCCTCTATACTTCCTTCACCCTCCAAGCTGAGTGGGGAATCACCTACCCCTGCATCTAAGTGCGTCTCTGGTTCTGATAACAATGGAGCATACCTATTTACTAGTTTAACCGGTTCCTTGGGGCGTACAATTGGGAATGTCTGTGGATCAGTGGATCAGTCTGTGCCTCTACCTGCTTAGAAACTTTATGTGGGCTAGCAACTACAGTGGTACAGATAGAGGGGGGAGTTTAAGGGGCTGTCACCTTCTCCATTATCTTAAAGTAAGACTTCAGTGAAGGAGCAGGTTTTAATATGTTGGGACCACTTTTAGCTTTTCTGACTTCGCCTGTCTTACTTCAAGTTGACAAACAAATGTTTTTTTTTTTTTAAAGCACCCTATGCAGCGATTTCACTTTAATGGTCAATGTGCCCTTTTCCTTAGATGTGGCTCATCTAAGGAAAGGGGTTCTGCTGCTGTGAAAATGTGGCATGGAACAGTTTAAAAAAAAAAGAATAGTTAAAAAAAAAACATGTGGCCGCGGTCGGCGCCACAAATAAACCAAAGGCACAGCCGCCACTGTATGAGCGTGGTGTGCAGTGCTATGGAAAAAAAAATAGATTAAAGCATTGCAGGAGAGCTTGTCCTCCCTGCAACAGCAGGTAGGAGAAAACCATTTAAGCAAATAGTGCTTGGGCTGTAATGAAAGCCTACGGAGTAACAACGCATGTAACGGGGTGTCCTCATGGGAGGTTAAAAAATGAGACATGGTGGTACTAAGGAGGGACTACTAAGCCTATTGACCAATGAAAAAACACAGTTTGGGAAGGACAATGGCACAAGCCAATGAAAAGTATGAGCAGAGAATGGGCTGAGCTTCAAGTCCATACCTCAATACAGCCTGCCTCCCAGAGCAGCCATGTGCTGCCTAAAAATGAAAGGTTCTATGCTTTACTTTTTTTTAAACTTTTTGAACCCATAAAATGAACTCGACTCACTTCCCACTTTCTGAAACATACCAGATCCTGAAGGAATATGGGCCATATTTTCCTATAAACAGCATGCAGGGTAACAAGAGTTTTTTTTATATCAATTTACCTGTGTGCAGCTTAGATCCCTGTGAGATTTCGAAGCTCATAGATATTGTTTGGTTAAACAAATATTCAGGTTCTCTGTGAGACAAGGGCTCTCCCTAGTGATGTGCTATCCAGCTTCATCAGGCACCTTATAGTAAGGGTTCCATTGCAGTGATGCAGAATCAATCCTGCCATGGTATTCTGGTGTGATCAACTGCGTGTGAGTCAATGACTTCAAGATTGCAGGTGATGAAGGGCATCAGTAGCAGGACCGAGTGATTCTGTGAGAGCTGTACACCTTGTAAACCAGACACTAAGGTGTTACAGACATGCACCTCTAAATTTAAAGGGCAAAGGAAAATGAATCACACTAGGAAAATAGACCAGACAGCACTCGCATAGAAGCAATGGACACCAAAAGAAGTTTAAGCTAAGGAAAGAGGCTGTTCTGTCTCTTACTTTTTGTTTGAAGAGGGAATGTGCTAATATCAAGAATTGACTTTGTGGTTAGTGCGCTTGAAGCATTCACAAACATGATGGTAAAATATCCTCCTCCTTCTCTTTCTCACATCCAACTCCTCCCCCAACAGCCGTCCAGGCAATGGTTCCGTCAGCCGAGCCTAAGGAACATAACAAGGGCTCTGAGAGGATTGAGGCTGATATCGATCATAAACATGTAAACAGGCCAGTTCCTGTAAACAGGTCCAGTGGGCGTGTACAGCTATGTGGAACATTCTGAGGGGAAATCTGAGAGTGACTCTTCTAGTAGCAGAAACATCAAAAGTTTTTTTCCACAGTTCCACCTTCTAGTTCTAGCTTCTACCTTTACATCAATTCTTGCTGGAACTTTTCCTGAGGGAAAAGAAAGGAGTTGGAAAATGTGTACATCAGTTAACTTTTGAATGACATCTATGCTTTTACCCTTACTTTGCAACTTTATGTGCTGGTAAAAAAGATTTGCCTGAAGACCACATTGACAAAAGGCTGATGGAAAACTGAAGACTTTTATTCCTCTATGTATCTCCACTGGAAAACAGAGCATACCGAGTATATCCTGTACATTTGCTAATTATAGACTTTTAGCCCACGCAAAATGCTTTCAATCTATTTTAATGTGGGGAAAACTTCTAGGATTTAATGGAACTGATCGAAATTCAGGCCAGTGATTTAACATGTACCGCATCAGAAATCCTGTGGGATACTGTCTTGGTGACTCTTTCTTCAGTTTATCTTGAGAGAAATTCACTGAGGTTTATATTCAGGGTCATTCAGTGCACTGATTCTAGAAGGCAAAAGCTGCACAGAAGAGTAAATTGTAAATTGATACTTGTATAGCGCACTACTCACCCGCAAGGGTCTCAAGGCGCTTGTACGAATACCGCTGTGGAACCCATCCTGGCTTTCCCTGTGAGGTGTCCACTCCTGGGCACCCCCAAGGTGGAGGGCAGGCATCCTTAGTGTTGTGGGGGCCGTTGTGGAGATTAAGCAGGCTATTGCCCAGAGTTGCAGAGTGGGACTCCATGATTGGAATAGGCACAGAGGCGAGAATTATCAGGTCGTGGAATTTTTGAGCCAAAGACCCGCCAAGGAATTGAACCCTGGTCCAGGGCTAGACCTATGCATCAGGGTCTGCCGCTCTAACCATTGAGCCACACTCCTCCACGAGGAGCTAACTTCTTCCTTGCCTTTGATTCAGAGAACTCTGATAAGGCGACAGCTCCAAAACTTCATGAGGAAAGTCATTGCCAATTGCAAGTTTGTCCTTCTGTCCAAAGTCAAGCAGGTGTTGTCTGTTCTCAGGTGCATGCTACAATACTTGAACTTCTAGATGGATCAGACACACTTTTGTGGCAGCTATGGAGTCTAGATCACGCTCCAGAATTAATTTCTTTAGGCTTGCATTTTATTAATTATGCCTAACAGCAGCTTTTCGAGAGCCAAATGTGCAAAATATGTGAAGTATTAAAGCTTCTGTATAATTTTCAAGAAAGTAATTGCCTTCTTTCATGCTCATAAAAGAAAAGGATGTTCTGAAGGTTCCACCAGGATTCATTCAGTGCTGTTGGAGCCGCTGACTGCTGACTGCCTTAACCACGCAAATGCATGGTTAAGGCAAGCAGTGTTCAGACTGCGTGATAAAGGCACGCGTGGCTTAGACCACGTGGGTAATGCCGTTTACCGCACACTCTCTCACCAGGGGCTCCAGGCAAACTTATTGCCCTTCACCGCTAGGCTTCTGCTTTTGAATTTTTTAGAAAGATGGATAACAGACTTGCAGTTGTCTCTCTTAAGTATTTCTATATTTGACTGAAACATGGAACTCTTCCGCAAATCAAAGCTTGTTTCTTTAATGAATATACTTTGCATTATCACTCCCTACCTGAAGTGACTTGCATAAGTGAAGCCATTTCAGTCCGATAGTGTGGATCAATAAACACAGTAACTCCAGTCTGTATTACTCACAATTGACCACTCAATTAAATTGTTCCATGGTAATGAAAAGTTTGAAAAAACTCTGTGTAGCACGACATTCCAAAGAAATCAAAAATCTTAGTTCTAACAAGGATGTTTTCTAACTCCCAGACTCTTTAAAATATTAACTGCGCACAATTTAGTGCACACACCTATACAACGGCAATCAAATGAGTAAAAAAGAAAGATCATGACCTCTTGTGCTTTCTTTGAAGCTCTTACATAGATCTGAAGCATGGCAAAAGTTGGATCAGAAAACAGGTTGTGAAGTTGTGTTATTGTGTGTAGAGCTGCCATTTGCAAGCAGATGTGACCCCATTGTTCCATTCGTGGTCTAGCTTTATGACTTTTTTTTATATTCTCAAATTCATTCCTGGGCCTTCGCGTTTGCAGTATGTAGTCAATAGATGTCCACGTCTACCTGTCGATCTCTCATTTATTGTCACATATTTCACTTTTTCAACAACTCGTTGAACATTCATTACATTAAGGATTCGCTCACGCACCTACCCAGCCACAAATCTCATTCACTCGCTTACTTACATAGACTCAACAATTCATTTTCTCAATCACTGATTCACTATCTTACTCACTCATCCACTCACTCACTGATTCACTTAGTTATTCACTGACTCTGCCACTCATTCATTCTCTCACTCGCCCATGCTCTCCCGGTTACTTTCACGCAATTGACTGAAAGACTCATTAACATACTGTGTCACCCACTCGCTCAATTGAACTATTTATTGGTAGGCGGCCCGGCTTTGCGGGGACAGTCCCGCTTTCTCCCAACTGTCCCGACAAACTTCAGCCAATGTGGCGCATGTCCCGGTTTTCAGAGAGAGCCTGCTGAAAACAGTGTGAGACACTTTTCGTGTGTGCAAGCAGCTCTTTTCAGAAAACAATTCAATTGTAAGGCAAGATACTGGCCTTAAAAATTAGATTTTTTTGTATTTGCACTAGTTCCTTGTCTGTGTTTCTGTGTTAATCTGCGCTGTCGTTCTGTGACTCTTGGATGATTTAAAATTATAGTCCTTCTTCTATTTTTGCGAAATGCCCCGTGTTTTGGTCTTTATAAACTGGTCACCCTACTGCTCGCCCATTCCCTTTTCTCGGGCCTTGGTTTCAGCCATTTGTTGGCGGTCATTAGAGTTACATCTCTCCTCCACACACAAATAACAGACAACTTGATGCTCCCATCCTAGATGGCAAACACATCTGCTGCTGCAACATCTGGTGACGCATGGTTTGAACCGCGTGCCATGCTCGCGAGCTTTAGAAAGAAACCCCTTTTCGAGGACATCTGCATGAATTCCAAAACTTTACCCACAACAAACTTCTAATTGTGGCTACCTGGTGGGACATAGGCATCCCCCCTCCCACAGCAGCCCCGAGGCTTGAAATAAACGCCAAAGGTCTCTTGGCATCTTGCTGGTTGTTATTGCCATCGCAATGCCCCTGCGCGACAGCTGGAGTATATGAGTGTGTTTGTGGGGGTGGGGGAGGGGCGGCCAGTTCCTGTTGTGGGGGAAGGGGGCTGGAAACCATAGGAGCAGAAGTGAAAAGGTGTCAGTGTCTCGCGCCTTCAGCTGCTCCGGGGGCTTATCAGCTGCACAGCTGGATGCCCAGGAGCTGAGAAGGGGGCAGTGCCTCTGGCGCTGCGTGAACAGTGCTTGAGAAAGTCCCCTGCCACGCTCAATACAGCACCTGCTGCAGGATCAGGGAGACGCTCGCCCCCGCCATTGTGCCGCACATCTGTTGCTCTGCTGACATGGAAACCAGGAGAAAGCGGGAAAGTCATTGCTTTGCCACAAAGTCGCATTCAGTCGGGCTGAAATAGCCCCAGCGTGCCCTCTTTTAGAACTGTTTGAACGTGGGACGGATATAGTATTATTTTGTCTAGCTATTTCCCGGGGAATAACATGTTATGGAATGCTTTCGTACTACACGAGTAAATGAACACTTTTAATTTAATTTTATTTTATTCGCTTTATGTATTTGTTTAGCTACAGGGGCATAACGCTCCGATCAGAAATTATTTTGATTTATCAAAATATGTGAAAAAAATGTCCACACTGTCTTACAAGAGAATATAAAATTGCCAGAAAACTCTTACATTTCACATGCCCTTGTAGCTGATTCATTCATTGCATAAGGAGAATGCTTATGTAAATATTCACCGACGTCCTGCAGTTTGGGTCACCACTGCAGAGAAATGTAAGAGCCAGACTATAGGTATTAAGTTGAATAGGTGGAGTCTTCATTTTTCGCATGTTTTTGCACTAAACCTCGATACAGATGTTCGAATAAGTTAGGGCCAGATGTGCAAAGATTAGTATTTGCGATTACCAAATTGCTAATTTTTGCAATTTGCTATTTGGTAATCGCAAACACTAATTAATATACGAAAGAGTGTTTACACTTCCTGCCATTCCCAGTGGGTCCCAAATAGACCTAGCTCGTGAATATTAAAGAGGTAGGTCTCAGTTTGCGACCAATTGAGAACAAAAATTACAGGGATGGTGGCCTGCTGGGGTCAGCAGAACGCCATGCCTATGATTGCTTTAAAATAAAGCAATCTTTTTTTTTAAATGCATCCTGTTATCCCTAAAGGAAAACAGAAAATCTTCTGTTTTCTGTTTTAAGAGTTGTCGGTGGTCAATGAGACCACTGCTTGCTCTTCAAAATATATTTATTTTTTCATTCTCAAAAGGGAATTAGTCCAATAGGGACATCTTCCCTTTTGCGAATATCTAACCACCAAATTTGAGTTGGTGGTAAAATGCAAATGTTTTGCAACCACATTCCATTCGCAAAATACTCTTACATACCAATGCGAATCGGTATTAGGAAGGGATGGCCTAAACACACCTCTTCCAAATACTGATTTACAAGCCCAAATTGCCAATCAGTAACAGGTTATGAAATCACAATTTGGGCATTGCACAGGCGAAAATGCCTTTCTGAGTTTGCAAACGTCTCGATTCCGCGAATCGGGTTATTTGCGAATGCAAAAAAGCTTTGTACATCTGGCCCTTAGTTCAGAGTATAAGGTTTGCGACTAATAACAGCACGTCCCAAATCTCCATTGGGAAAAAACGATACGCAAGAGAGTTGCAAATTACAAGGGCAGGACAAACTTAACAACCCGCTAGGAGTGAAAAGCAATTATTTACTAAATCAAAATGGACGCACCGCACCCACCCACATGGCATACTTCGGAACTCTCAGGATACTTCATTCCAAATAGTGAGAGTTCTCCAAAGGGAAATATCGAAGACCGTAAAAGGGAAAAACAACAATCAATAAGTGTAGGTAGACACTAACTTTGAAAGGCAATAGGACATGCAACATTAATACACTCAGTTAGCGTTTCTTTCCTCCAAAATGATTTCATGCTTTTTGGTTTGCATGTTTTGTACTCCATGTATGTGTACATTTTTGTATGGTTGGATATGACATGCAAATACTAGTGATGTGTGAGGGTAAAAATACAGAACTCTTGAGTTTTGCAGTTCAGAATACTACTATCACATTATCTGTGGTGTTCTGTAAGTCATGAATCCTTTGATGGAGTTCCAGGGATTAGTTTTTCCAGGAGAGATGGTTCGTTGCTTGCTGTGCCACTGAATTCAAGCTAGCCTGGCTGATGAAGTGTGATACTCCGAAACGAGTCTCAGGATGCTTGTTTCTAGCCCAGGGAAGGCATGGCTTGGCAGTTCGGGCTGGACTGTTCCCATGAGGCACAGGGTCAGACTGATTTGCATATAGCCATGTCTGAACTGGGGTGGCAGAGTGGGCTAAAGAATGGTGATGGATCAAACCCAGATCTTTTGACTGGGTGTGAGTGTTTGATTGGTTCTGATGCTCCGTCCATCACCACCCCCTTTTGTACCGCTTTGGCCGCCATAAGTGTGGCAGGGTATGCTCAGACGTGAATCCCTTGCTCACTTTGCCACTGGATTCAAGCAAGCCGGGCTGAAGACGGCTGGAATGCCAGAAACCGGTCCTCGGAAGCTTGTTTCTGGTCTAGGGAAGGCATGGCTTGGCAGTTCAGGCTGGACTGTTCCCATGAGGCACAGGGTCAGACTGATTTGCATATAGCCATGTCTGAACTGGGGTGGCAGAGTGGGCTAAAGAATGGTGATGGATCAAACCCAGATCTTTTGACTGGGTGTGAGTGTTTGATTGGTTCTGATGCTCCGTCCATCACCACCCCCTTTTGTACCGCTTTGGCCACCATAAGTGTGGCAGGGTATGCTCAGACGTCAGTCCCTTGCTCACTTTGCCACTGGATTCAAGCAAGCCGGGCTGAAGACGGCTGGAATGCCAGAAACCGGTCCTCGGAAGCGTGTTTCTGGTCCAGGGAAGGCATGGCTTAGCAGTTCGGGCTGGACTGTTCCCATGAGGCACAGGGTCAGACTGATTTGCATATAGCCATGTCTGAACTGGGGTGGCAGAGTGGGCTAAAGAATGGTGATGGATCAAACCCAGATCTTTTGACTGGGTGTGAGTGTTTGATTGGTTCTGATGCTCTGTCCATCACCACCCCCTTTTGTACCGCTTTGGCCGCCATAAGTGTGGCAGGGTATGCTCAGACGTGAGTCCCTTGCTCACTTTGCCACTGGATTCAAGCAAGCCGGGCTGAAGACGGCTGAAATGCCAGAAACCGGTCCTCGGAAGCTTGTTTCTGGTCCAGGAAAGGCATGGCTTGGCAGTTCGGGCTGGACTGTTCCCATGAGGCACAGGGTCAGACTGATTTGCATATAGCCATGTCGGAACTGGGGTGGCAGAGTGGGCTAAAGAATGGTGATGGATCAAACCCAGATCTTTTGACTGGGTGTTAGTGTTTGATTGGTTCTGATGCTCCGTCCATCACCACCCCCTTTTGTACCGCTCTAGCCCAGGGAGGACGCGGCCTGGCAGTTCGGGCTCGACTGTTCCCGTGAGGATCAGGGTCAAGACTGATTTGCACTGGGTCCAAACTGGGGTGGCATATTGAGCAAAAGAACAATGGATTAAACCCAGATCTCTTGCATGCGGGGTGAGTGGTTGAAAAGTTTCAGCAATCCGTCCATCATCCTGTGTTCCCTAGTGCGGTGAGTCCAGGGCTACTGGACGGACTACTGTTTTACAAAAGATTATTCTACCTACACAGTTAGTAAATTCTTCCTGTATGTTGTTGGAGTCTGTATGCTCTCCATACTAGTAATCCAAACTTAACATGATCCCCTTTTCCCACATTCTGAACCCTTAATGAATAATGTATTCAGAAAAAACTGTGCTCCATGTTATAATTAAGTTTCGGTGCTATTTTAGCTCATTGTTGTAAGAGATACTTGAAATGAGCCCTGTGTTAATTCTATGTCAGACAAGCCAGGAACGTTTTGGCTTGCCCTATTTGTATTTGTATTTGTTTAGCGCTGCACTCATCCCTAAGGATATCAAGGCGCTAATAGCGGGTATCCAGGTTCAGCTGCGGAATAATTAGGACTTAATACTTGGGGAACAGGTGAGTCTTTAGTTTTTTGCGGAACAGTAAGTGGTTGGAAGTGAGCCGAAGATCCAAGGGTAGCTCGTTCAATTTTTTCGCTGCTAGATAGGAGAACGATCGCCCTCCTGTTCTCGCTTTCCTGATGCGTTTGATTCTTGCTAGGGCCAGGTGGAGTGACCGAAAGCTCCTAGTGGGGACATAGAACTCAATTTTCTCCTGGAGTATGAAAGGGCCGGTTCGGTACAGGGCCTTATGTGCGTGACTGAGCAATTTGAACATGGCTCTTTGTCGTATCGGTAGCCAGTGCAGCGTCTTCATGCACGCAGAGGCCGAACTTAGCCTGTCTTTATTGCAGACAAGTTTGGCGGCGGCGTTCTGAAGCACCTGTAGTCGCGTCAATAGGAGTTCGTTCATGCCTACAAATAGTGCATTACCGTAATCCATTTGACTAACTAGCAAGGCTTGTGTGACAGATCTTCTACAATCTAGCGGTATCCAGGGGAAAAGCCTGGCCAGGAGTTTCAGGATGCCAAAGCCTTTGCCGCAGAGAGCTCCTACATGGTCCTTCATGGATAGAGTATCATCAATGATGATGCCCAGGTCTTTTGCGCAGTGTTTTGGAGTTGGAGCAGTGCCAAGTGTGTGTGGCCACTATGTGGCATCCCAAGATAATTTGGCACCCCCAAAAAATAAGATCTTGGATTTCCCTGCGTTCAGTTTTAGACAGTGCTCATGCATCCATTGAGCCATTTCCGTGAGGCAATTATGTAGTTTTGTTTTAGTGACCGCAGGTTTTTCGTCCAGAGTTACCATCAGCTGCGTATTATCAGCATAGGAGTAGATGCCTATGTCCCATTTCCTGCTGATTTTAGAGAGGAGACATGGGCATTAAATAAAGTGGGGCTTAGGGATGCTCCCTGTGGGATGCCACAGTTAGTGTGTCTTGTTTTGGATTGTTATTGGCCGAGGTGGACTGATTGTGTTCGATTCTTTAGAATGGAGCCGAGCCAGTTCAGTGCTTTAGAGTGGATTCCTTTTTTATAAAGGGTTTCAAGCAGACTGTCGTGTGAGACCGTGTCGAAAGCCGCCGACAGGTCAAACAGTATCAGCGCTATTGCCCCTCCTTGGTCAGTGCAAGATCTAATATTGTCTGATACGGCCAATAGTGTGGCTTCTGTACTGTTTTTTTTATCTAAATCCTGTCTGTGATGAGTCTTGAAGACTGTTGGTTTCATGGAAGTTAGATAATTACCTATTCACCAATCTTTCAAGGACTTTGGAGAGGTAGGGTAGTCGTGAAATGGGGCGGTAGTTTTCTGGGTTGAGGACGTCGGATCCCGCTTTTTTTAACAAAGGGATTACTGAAGCGTGTTTCCATTTATCGGGGAAGGGGGCGGTTTCGAGGGAGTGATTAAAAAGCTGGGTGATGTGTGGGCATAAAATGGGTGCAAGCCGGGAAAAGATGAAACGAGGGCAGGGATCTAGTGGGGATCCAGATTTCACTTCACCCATGGCCTTTAGGACCTCATTTTCTGTGAGGGGGTGAACCTATCCATATTAGATATGGCATCTGGGTGAGGGATTGCGGGGTCCCTGTTTTGTGAGTTGGCGATTGTGGTGGTATTAAAGGTGGAGTAGATTTTCTTTATCTTCTCCAAGAAGAAGTCACTTATTATTTCACATGCCTCCACAGAGGGAGGAAGGGATTGGGACATGCTGGCCGGTTTGCTGAGCTCTCTGACTATTCTGTACAATTCTTTGGCGGAGTTGCAGTTCTCATTGATTTGGAGGGCAAAGTAGGATTTATTTGCATTTGTTTGGGCGAGATTGTAGGATTTGAGTTCGGATTTGTACCTTAGTTTGTCAGACTCGTTTTTAGAGGATCTCCACAGATGTTCAAAGTGTTGGCATTTCCTCTTAAGTTTTTTAAGTTGTGGGGTGTACCATTTTTCCATGTGAGGTTTATGCATTTGCTTACGTTTCTGTATTGGGGCCAGTTTGTCCAATTTAGTGCAAATCTCTGACTCAAGGTTGTCTGCGCTTATGCATGCTGGTGAGTTTCCTAAGGTTTGTGCATTAGGGCATGTGAAGGGAGCTAAAAAGGATGATTCAGTAATAAGCTTTCAGGCTCGATGTGATATCTGATGAGTTTTGCGGGGCTTAGTTGATTTAGCTGGTAGACCCAGAGTGAAGGCTATTAGTGAGTGGTCTGTCCAGGGTAAAGGCTTGATCTCAAGGATGCAAGTGGCTTCGATATTGGTGAAAATGAGGTCAAGCGTGTGGCCAGCAATGTGGGTGGGCCCCACGGTCCACTGTTTGAGTTGAAGTATCTGCATATCACTCTCTAGTTGAGAGACGACCGGGTTATCTTTTTTTCATAGTGTACATTAAAATCCCCTATCACCAGGTAGTTTTTGTGTTTCAGGCAGATTGGGAGGAGTTGAGTGAGTAACCTGGAGCTTAGGTCAGTTTGATGACCCGGGGGATTATAAATCACTGCGCCTGCCAGAATGATGAGGCCTTCATTAAGTATTTGGAAGGGGAGGATTTCATGTTCTGTCTGTGTAGTCGCTTGTACTGGTTGGTAGGTTAGCTGGTCTTTGAATATAATTGCGACCCCTCCGCCCCTGAGGCCATGCCTGTCTTGCTTTATAATTTTGTAACTGGTTGGTAATGCATTAGCAATATCTGGGGAGTTGTTATCATCCATCCAGGTTTCTGTGATGAAGACAAGATCGGGGTTCCTTTCGTAAAGGAGATCCCATATGTCAGATGAGTGTTTGGGTAATGACCTGGCATTGAAGTAGAGACAGGATAGCTTGAAAAGTTGGTTGGAAGCAGCCTGGCTGCCTGCTTGATTGAGCCCCATGCTGTACCATTTACAGGAGTAGCAGGAGATCCGGCCGAATGTGGTTTCGGGGTGGACTAAGGCAGAACGTGAGAGGTTGTTGCCTGTGTTATGTGCAAGGGTTAATAGCGCCTCTCATGAATATTGAATGGCGCTGAGCTGGGCAGGAGCGGCAGGTGCAGGGGTTCTGGCCCCTGGCCCCGGCTGGTCACGGACAGGCGCAAACGGGCTCACCTCTGGCGTGCCTTCGGCGCGCCAGCGGTGCGGCCGCTGCGCGGACAGTGGCACATTAGTCTAATATAGCGGGGGATTGCGGGTGACTGGCTCCGCCCTCCCGCCCACCAGTAGTGTGCAGCGATTGGTCTGCCTGTCTCCCGGTCACCCTCCACTCAAACGGCACACTGCCGCGGTGGACCGGGGATGGAGAGTAGGCAGAAAAGAATGAGATTCAGGAAGACAGGTAGGTTAAAAAGGAAAGCCTAAATCGTTTCCTCTCTAGTTTTAAAACGGGTTGTTAAAAACAGATCCTTGACTGCTCAGAAGTTCAGACAATGTGCAAATAACAACGTGCAAATAACAGAGAATGCTGTGCCAAAAATCCTAACTCGATTTTGTGGCGCTTTTGTTACAAGATGCGTTTTGGGAAGCAGCCTTAACGGGATAGTGCTACGCGTCCGCTGGGGGATTGGACTGATATAGCGGGGAACGCGGGTGCCTGTCTCCACCCTCCCGCCCGCCGGAAGTGTGCAGCGATTGGTCTTCCTGTCTCCCGGTCGCCCTCCACTCAAACGGCACACTGCCGCGGTGGACCGGGGCTGGGGAGTAGGCAGCCAAGAATGAGATTCAGGAAGACAGGTAGGTTAAAAAGGAAAGCCTAAATCGTTTCCTCTCTAGTTCAGACAATGTGCAAATAACAACGTGCAAATAACAGAGAATGCTGTGCCATTAATCCTAACTCGATTTTGTGGCGCTTTTGTTACAAGATGCGTTTTGGGCAGCAGCCTTACCGGGATAGTGCTGCCAGCTTGGGAGAACCTGAGGAGATCCGTCAAAGAGAAGATAGCATCTTTGACAAGGAGGTGACATCTGAGAACAAAATACTGTCTGGCCAAATCACCAAAATGTCCAGAACCTTTAAAAACACATGTGTGACCAAGGGCATGTAAGTGCATTAATTATAACTTGCCATGCAATAGACCATATTAAATAACAAGCATTGAAAATGCAATAGGTCTCGCAATAGAAGAGTTTAACTTTTTTCGTTTTGCAAATGGATGAGTGGCGTTGCGTGGATGAGTGGCGTTGCGTGGATGAGTGGCGTTGCGTGGATGAGTGGCGTGTGAGAGTGGCGTTGCGTGTGAGAGTGGCGTTGCGTGTGAGAGTGGCGTTGCGTGTGAGAGTGGCGTTGCGTGTGTGAGTGACGTTGCGTGGGTGAGTGGGGTTGGAATGCAATAGGTTTCGCATTAGAAAAGTTGTAGTTATTGGTCTTGTAAATGACAATTTATTTATTTTTTCGTTGTTAAAATTGCTAAATTGATGGCTTTGTCATTTACAATGCCAATAGTTATAACTTTTGCGAATGTGACACCTATAGCATTTGGAATGCAACATGTTTTGTATTTATGTGACTTATATGGCAGCTCTGGTCGTTAAAAATTGCTAAATTGATGGCTTTGTCATTTACAATGCCAATAGTTATAACTTTTGCGAATGTGACACCTATAGCATTTGGAATGCAACATGTTTTGTATTTATGTGACTTATATGGCAGCTCTGGTCGTTATGCTACATCTCTAGATAGTTTTATCTTTCGCAAATGTGACACCTATTGTAACACAATATGTGTTGTGAGTGAGGGTGAGGGGTTGAGGGTGAGTGAGGGTGAGGGGTTGAGGGTGAGTGAGGGTGAGGGGTTGAGGGTGAGTGAGGGTGAGGGTGAGTGAGGGTGAGGGTGGGTGAGGGTGGGTGAGGGTGAGTGAGGGTGAGTGAGGGTGAGGGGTTGAGGGTGAGTGAGGGTGAGGGGTTGAGGGTGAGGGGTTGAGGGTGAGTGAGGGTGAGTGAGGGTGAGGGTGAGTGTGGGTGAGGGTTTGAGGGTGAGTGAGGGTGAGTGAGGGTGAGTGTTATTAATTGTACATATGGGAACTATTTGGGGGAAAGTGCAGACGCCAACCTGCAGCAACCCAGCTCGGGTCACAAAGAAATATGCCAGGCTAAGAGAACATATTACAGTAAGCAAGCGGATACTTGCGCCCAATATGGAATGGCAGCTGTCAGTGAACGTGTAGTGTTGTTAGTGCCCATTATTAGTGTGTTATCACTGCGGTAGACACAGCTGTGCGGTTACAGTAGCACGCCACTCCTAGTTAGTGCTGTGATGGTACTGTTCACTGTTTATGTATTAATGGCAGCTGTTAGAGTGTTGGCAGTGTCCACTGTTGACCCCTGAGATAGAACGTAGAGCAGATAGGTAGGAGGCAGCAGGGCCAAGTGAGGTAGGTAAAAGTAGCTGCTGGCAGCATTACTTCCCTGGCTGTCCTGCTCTATGAATCGATCTACACTGGATCCCAGACTTGAAGCGCAAACTGGAGAGCTGCGGGGGGGCAGGCACCTCCTGGATTAGCAGTTGGAGCAGGACATTATATTTGGAAACGGGTGTGGAGCGACAGAAAGTGGGGGGGATGGGAGAGAAAACAGCCAGAGGAAAAAATTTGAAAAAGGCCTATGGAAACGCAGTGAAATGAAAGGGGGAAGCCACCTAGGAAGAGCCTGGGTAAGCGGAGTAGGAAAGCCCGTATTTTGCTTTGCGGTTTATTTTCGTATTATGTTTCGCTCTGGATTGTATATCTGTTGACAGCTTAATGTCCTTTTGGGCGTGTAATCAGTGTAATCAGTTATTTCCTGCAGCGCAGCATTTTGTTCTTTATGTAAGGGAGTGAGTTTTTTTTTCACAAAATGGGTGTAGTGGCACAATTACGAACAATCTTACTCTTAAATAACAAGCCGTGAGGGGCGGTAGGTGTTTGGGGAAGATATACGGGAGAGTAACTTAACTGCAAGCAGCGCCGTGTGCCAGTGAGTCGCTGTAAAGCCTTGAATACATAAACACCAAGACTAACCTTCCAAACACTTTTAGTTTGCTAAAACTGAATTTATTTTCACATAAAAAAGGAATTTTTGTTCTAAATAGGAACATAAAGCAGGTAATAATTTGCTAAAGCTATATTTTGCATATTTACAATACCATCACACATTTACATGGACGCACGGGAACACACACTTAGGGTGCCTGTTGATTTTAGAAACTATAGCAACTTTTGTTTTGCAGGAATGTGGGATATGCACCTGGGGGAGGGGAAAGGAGCCGAGAAAAGCTAACACTGCTCACTGCATTTGTATTAATGCAGCGCATTATTTCCGGATCGTGGCGCTGAAGCAGATTAACGACGGAATTACTAGGATTTGCCCAAATGCATCCATGTGACACTGCCTTCTAGTCTCAGCAACGCACAAGCATTGTGGGACATGTAGTTTCAGGTTTTACATTAATCAGGACCTACAAGTCAGGCCGGTCTAGAATATAAATTACAGTTTGAAACAAAATATAGTTAAGGCGGGCTGAGGCGGTTATATACGACGCGGGTCATCTGTCTGTGACTGGATGAACTACGATGCTTAAATCCGCCCAGCTTTCTCTCGTTATTCAGTTACCCCCAATAGTGAAGTCGGCTCAATAACTACTAAGTGGAGCCCTGCAACGTGCTATTGTTATTTAGTACTTTTAACTGTGCAATGGCACCATCACCATGCTTTAAGAACAGGAGATTGCCTAGCGAGATGTATATGGCCTTATTTGTAATGGTAAAACCTGAAACTACTAGTCCCAGACTGCAAAGCGTCCTCTCCTAAAACATTAGAATCATTTTAAAGGTGGAAAACAAAACTGCATGGTCCAGTATGCACATTAGTTCCCCGGACTCATCACAGCTTTCCCCACCATGCATACAAGAAGCTAGGGCAAGATCTTTAATCCCAAAATCTTTTTTATTAAAACAAGCTCAAGTTGAATACATACTTTTCATTGTTAATCATGCATGCAATACAGTTGTCAATTTGTGTAACATTTGTTGGATGTCAAGTACATTCATCGACCCCCAAGAGCGACCCTAGGGTCGGCTACAAGAGTTTATGGCCAGAGCGGCAACTTTAGATGTATATGAAACAGGCAAGATCGATTATACATCCATACATTTAATACACACTTTTAGGCACCTCAACTCCCTCTGTATTTGCGCCACTGAGACCAGACCTTCTCCCACTTCTACTTGACGATTTCTGACTATTTAGGACAGTAAAGATTATGGGTGTGGTGCTGTTAAACAATCAAACAGAAAAAGGACTGGATCAGCTAAATCAATAATTGCTCAAGTTTACCATATTGAGGGCCAATATGTTCTGACTCATCCAAGTGAATGTTGATGAGGAATCATAATACGCCCACAATGCAAAAGTAAATGACAAGCTGCGAACAAAGCATCCGAAAGCAGCCTAAAGGGGAGAAAGGAGGGGTGAGTGTAAGCCGAGGTCACACGGCGGGCAGGGGAGGGGGCGGAGCGGGGAGAGCGAGAGCGGCATGTGGGTGTAAAGAAGCCGGGCCGGGCAGGGGAGGGGGCGGAGCGGGGAGAGCGAGAGCGGCATGTGGGTGTGAAGAAGCCGGGCCGGGCAGGGGAGGGGGCGGAGCGGAGCGGGGAGAGCGAGAGCGGCATGTGGGTGTGAAGAAGCCGGGCCTTTGAAGTGAAGCTAAGCTTCACTTCAAAGGTGTCGGAGGAATGCGGGCGGCTGTGCACGCGCTTTTAAGCTCAATGCACATGCGCATTGAGCTTAAAAGTCACGGGCACTGCAAGGAATCGCCACGATTCCTTGCTTCGTAGTTAAACGTTGTTTGAGCCGCAATAGGCTCGCAAGCTCGATGCGCATGCGCATCGACAGGCGAGACCTAAAAATGGTTAAGCCAGGTGTTAGACCTGACACCTTTTGGCGTGGTTCTTCCCCCATCTTTTTGCCTCTGATTCATGTGTTTTGATGCTGTGCTGGATTTCGTTTTTGCTGATTTAGATGCTTTGGACACTCTGCCACTGCTGATCAGTGTCAGAGTGTAAGTGCTCCCTCTGTAAATTGTGATATTGATTGAATATACCTGATTGGCATATTTGTATCACCACGAAGTCCCTAGTAAAGTGCACTGTGTGTGCCAGGGCTGGTGATGACAAATGCTACTAGTGGGCCTGCAGCGCAGATTGCGCCATCCACGTGAGTAGCTTTAAAATGGTGACTCAGGCCTGCCAGCGCAGAGCCTGTGTGCAGTCAGTGACTGCCATGTCAGCCTGGCCAGTGTCCCCACTGGCTAGGCCTAACCCTTCCCTGTCTGTGCACATTAGTCACCCCTATGGAAGGCCCAAGGTACCCCCCTGGGCAGGGTGCAGTGTATGGATAAGGTACAGCATGTGCTAGTGCAGGTAGTATGCTCTGGTAGTGGGCTGCAGCCATGTTATGTGCTCACTGCTGAAAGGCTATCTTGCTCCATAGAGTAACATGGAGGAGGCTGGGCCCATGTGATACCAGCCTATCTTCCCATGTGGAGAAGTGTGGCTCAGGGGTTAGAGGCAGCAGACCCAGAAGCTGAGATCGGTCCTGGACCAGGGTTCAATTCCCCGCCTCGGCTTGTCTTGGGCTAAAAATTCCACGGACTCGATAATTCTCGCCCCGGTGCCTCCTCGACTCACGGGTTCACACTCTGCGACTCTGGGCAATAGCTTGCTTAATCTCCACAACGGCCCCTCGCGGCGGGATGCCTGACTTTCACCTTGTGGATACCCTGCTATCTCACAGGGGAATACCAGGAAGGGTTCCCTAAGCAAGCGCCGGGAAACCCACTGCGGGTAGCTGTGCGCTATATAAGCTCAACTACATACACATAGGAACAAGATGGGACATAAGTGAAAGATATCCCTGAACTCAGAATTTAATGACACAACTTTTAGTGAAGGGTGTTTTTAAATCCTGTGTTGGAGAATAGCACTTTTAGAAAGTGGCTGTTCTCTTGTCTAAACCTTTCTGTGTGCCTGGGTTTGTGGAATGCTTGGGTGTGACAGGGGGGCTGCAGAGCCCCAGAGGAGAGGGTCGGAGCCATCCCGGGGATGAAAGGGCACATCTGCCTGCCTGGGAGGAGGGAGGAAGGAATGCCTGATAAGTGCTGAGCTGCGCCTGCCTACCTCCCCCACGTTAGCTCTCTCCTGGTGGTCAACTGACACCTCTGGCCCTGAAGCTGACAGGAAGAAGAAAACCAGAGACACCTCGGTGCTCCGCAACCCCCAGAACTGGTTTAGACTGGACTAAGGGCCTCCATGCACAAAGACTTCAAAGAACTTCAAAGACATTGAGGGGTATAAGGAAAGGACCCCTGACTACAGAAGTTTAGATTCTGAAATTCTGCAAGCAAGAAGGAACCTTCGCTGGAAGGAGGACAGCTAGAGAACTGAAGGAAGACTGCCTTGCTGTGTGCTCTAAAGGCTGACTTGTTCTACTGTCCAACTGGAAGCTAAGGAGAAGAAAGGGACTTTGCTGTGTGCTGTGACCCTGCCTACTTGAAACTGCCAAGACTCTGCTGTGTGCTGTGTCTACAACTGAATCTCCAAGGGCCTGAGAAGAGCTGGCCTCCTGTTGGGAACCCAGGGCTAAAGGTTCCTAAAGCTATCCCAGAAAACAGCTGCAAAATCGTGCTGTTGGGACCCGAGACGCGTGGTGCTGGACTGCGGAGCGTGAGGAAGGGATCGGTGTGCTCATCGGCACATTAACCGTGAGGGTCGGAGGCTTGTGGAGCCTCCCCTCGTGAAATCCGCTCCCAGGTGGTGGCAAGGTCGAGAGGGGGGTCTAGTCGAGACCAGCGCCCTTGGAAACCCTTTGCCGCCAAATCACCACCGCGGCCCGGGGCCAGGAAACCCCCCCGCAATCTGCTCCGAGGTCCAGGAGCTGCCGCGGCGAAGAACGAAGCCGCAGCGACCCCATTGGCTGAGGGAGCCGAGCCCCCTCACTAACGCCGCGACGGGATTGGCCCGCGCGGCGCAGCGTCATCAGCTGTGGTGTGCCGTGATTGGCTGAGCCTGCGGAGCGTCATCGGCGAGGCCGCGCTGCCATTGGTTGGCGGCCTCGCGCTCAGAGGGGCTCGACTAGAGGGCCGCGACAGGATTGGCTGCCTCTGCTGAAGCTGCGGGAGGTGCCGAAGAATTGCCGTGATCCCCGCTAGGCCCGGGAAAAGGTGAGCTGACCCCGCCGAGGGATTCGAAAAGCGTCCCGTCCCCCTGGCCTGCCGTCCCACACAAGGTGAGCCTCACCTCCTCCCCCGCCGCTCGTTGGATTGTCGAGAGCGGGCGGGAGGGGAAAGGGGACAGGCCGGGGCGGGGACGAGAGAGATCTGCCGGGCGAGGTGCGCCCGGAGCCTGAGAACGAGTGAGGCTGTCCCGGGGCAGAAGAGAGAGTCCCTGGGCCGCGCGGTGAGGCGCATCTGCAGCGCTTGAGGACCAGTGCTTGAGGGGCTGACTCTCTGGCATAGTTCATACGCTGGCATTGTTTCCTTGGCTCGTTTTGAGAGCATCCCAATTATAAATCAGTGGCCATATTTTCTTACCTACTGATTAAAGAGACTAGAGACTTGAGACTGAGATGATAAAGAACTTCCTATTAATAGGTGCAACCCTTAAGAATTAAGTGTAACCTTTACCTGAAGAAGTAATAATCGTGCAACTGCTTGATTTACATGGTTGAAACTAGATAAAGTTATATATTTTTATAAAATATAAGTACCTGTGTGGTCTCAGTTTGTGGTGGATTGGGAATTACTGTTGTGTTAAGTGCAAATGTTATCCACATTGCCTCCGAGTTTAGCCTAGACTGCTCGCGCCATGCTACCTAGAGGGTGAGCAGGGGTTATCTCAGAGGGTTATTCCGTCACCCTGACCGGAGCTAGGGGTCCCTACTTGGGCCAAGGTACTTACCTTTGCCAACCAGAGACTCCCGGTTCTAACATTGGTGGCTCGCGGTGCGGATTTTGAACTAATAATTGCACTTGACCTGCAGTGATTTCTTGTACATCACTAGTCTAGTTTAGCGGAACAGGTTGTGCAAGATTTTTTCTTTTTGGTGAAACCTTTTTAGTTGAAAAAGGGTAGGAAGTACAATGTCTCAGAACGCGCAAAGCATGAATGTAGAAGTGGAAGTGGAATTTGACATCAAGGAGTTGCTCACCTATAACAAGGAGCAACTGAGAAAAGTCTGCAGACAGCTTGAATGCCCAGTAAGGGGCGGCGCAAATAAGGAAGAGCTACGGACAGCTCTGAGGGCCTGGTGGGAGGCCAAACATGGTGAACCAGAAGCTACTATTGGAGAGGGTGGCGCACAGGAGATTGTTTTTCTGCCTAGTGATTTGCCAGTGGCGAAGCCAGCGTCTAGGGCCGGCAGCACCCACTCCAGTAGGATTATTTCTCCAGAGGAGGTGGAGGAGAATCAGAGAGTTAGGGCCCATGAGATTGAGCTTTTGAAGCTCAGAGCGGAAGCCGACGAGAAGAGACTGCGCCTAGAAGTTGAGAAAGAGGCGCAGGAGAGAGCGGCGCAGGAGAGAAGACATACTCTCGCTTTGGAGGAAAAGAAGCTCCAATTGGCTCATGAGAGGAGCATGAAGGAGTTGGACTTCAAATATAAAGAGAGGGGGTCCAGTCCTAATGGTGGCAGCGCACAACCAGTACAGGCGGGTAAGGTATACATACCAAAGGATCTGGTACAGAATTATCAGAGGGGTGAGGATATTTATGCGTGGTTCAGAGCGTATGAACTTGCCTTAAAGATGAATGAGGTGCCTGAGAAGAATTGGGGAGCAGGATTGTGGAAGCATTTTGAGGCCTCTGGGAGGGATGTTTTGGCACCCTTGGAAGCAAAGAATGCTTTATCCTACTCCGCCATGAAGGAGGCTTTGTGCCTCAGGTATGGGCTCACTGCTGAACAGTACCGCCAGAAGTTTAGGAACTTCAAGAAGCTTGATTCAAGTACTTGGGTGGAGTGTGTGAGTATGTACACGCGTGCACTGGAAGGTTGGATGAAGGGCAGCAAAGTTACTGATTATGTGGGGTTGTGTCACTTGATTAGTAGGGAGCACTTAAGTAGTTTGTGTGTCCCAGAGCTGCGCCAGCATCTTTTGGATAGCAAGTTAACTGATCCCAGTGAGCTTGCTAAAGAGGCGGACCGGTGGACTAGCACCAGGGTCCACAAGGGGGTGGTAAGTACCCCAGCCAAAGGTGGACAGGGTCCCCAGCAGAAGAGTGGGGGGGACACGGGTAATCAAAAGGAGTCTTCTAAAGGGCCCCAAAGTAGTTCCCAGGAGAAGGTGTCTCAACCCCCCAAGCCTAAGAAGTCCTGGCCCCATAAGGGCCCGCAGGACAAGAAGACCCTCACTTGCTATGCATGTAGGGAGGTGGGGCACATTGCTCCAAACTGTCCAAAGAAGAAATCTGCACCCACTGGTGCTCCAGCTCCAGCTCCGGCGTTAGCCAGTGTAGCTTTGGGAGGGGATTTGATTTCTAGTGGGGAGGAGGGGTTAGCTTTGATGACCCTTGTCTCTCTAGGAGACCAAGAGATGGCCCAGGAAACCTTGCTGCCCCAAAACACTAAGAAATACGGGCAGAAGGTGACCATCAATGGACAGGTGGTGGAGGCTCTGAGAGACACCGGGGCCAGCGTGACATCTGTTAGGTGTCGGTGGGTGTCTGAAGAGCAAATTGTTCCCCAGGTACTCCGGCCGGTGGTGGCAGCTGACAGTTCAGTGCGCTACTGCAAGTTGGCAAAAGTTCCATTTGAGTGGGGAGGAGTCTCCGGTATTTTGGAAATTGTTGTAAGTGATGCCTTGCCTGTAGATTGTCTATTAGGTAATGACCTGGAGAGCTCCCCATGGAAAGAGGTAGAGCACCGGACTCACTTGGAGATGTTGGGTTTGCCCGCGTGGATCTGTGTGTCCACCCGTGCAATGACAGCAAGAGAGGGCGGTCGAACAGAGCTGGAGCCTGGAACAATGGCCCAGGGACCTGCCAAGAGAGGAAGGGGTAGAGGGCGCGGGAAACCGGCCCCCACTGTTCCCACGGTCCAGGAGGAGGCAGACCCGGAAGGAGATGCCCTGGAACCTACAGGGGAGCAGGTGGCCGAACTAGGGGAATTGCCTGAGCTGTCTCAGTGGCAGCAAGAGGGTGGTCCCTCCAGAGAGGAATTCTGCCAGGCTCAGAAGGAGTGCCCTTCTCTCATTGGTGTGCGGCAGCAGGCTGCTGACCAGGCCGCAGGCCTGGGGTCCAAGGAGCATTTGATCTACTGGGAGGATGACTTACTTTATAGTGAGCCTAAGTTCGCTGAGCCCGGTGCAGCCCGTGTGCTGGTGGTACCGGAGCGCTTCAGGTACTTCCTACTGGGTCTGGCTCATGACGTGCCTCTCGCAGGACATCTGGGGCAAGACAAGACCTATCACAGGCTTGTCACCCATTTCTACTGGCCCCAGATGAAGACGCACGTCTCTGCCTTTTGTAAATCTTGCCAGACTTGTCAGGCCAGTGGCAAGAGTGGAGGGAAGCGCGTGGCCCCCCTCCAACCCTTTCCCGTGGTGAGCACCCCTTTTGAGCGGGTGGGCATTGACATCGTGGGGCCCCTGGATCCCAAGACAGCCCTAGGCAACAGGTTTATCCTGGTCTTGGTGGACCATGCCACTCGGTACCCGGAGGCCCTTCCGCTCAGGACAGTCACCGCCCCAGTGGTGGGCCGTGCCCTGATGGGGATCTTTTCCCGGGTGGGATTTCCGAGGGAGGTCGTATCGGACCGAGGGACAAACTTCATTTCTAAGTATATGAAGTCCCTGTGGAGTGAGTGTGGGGTGACATACAAATTCACCACTCCTTACCACCCTCAAGGAAATGGTTTGGTTGAGAGATTCAACCGCACATTGAAGGGCATGATTATGGCCTGGAAGAGCCCATGAGGCGGAAATGGGATGTCTTGTTGCCATGCCTGTTGTTTGCCTACAGGGAGGTGCCTCAGAAATCCTTAGGGTTCAGTCCCTTTGAGTTGCTGTATGGCCACCCTGTCAGAGGGCCTCTGGCTCTGGTGAAGGAGGGGTGGGAGAAATCCCGTGGGAAAACCCCTCAGGATGTGTTCAGCTATGTGCTGGCCATTCGCAACCAGACCAAGCGCTTCAGGAAGCTCGCTCAAGAGAACCTGGAGGCTAGCCAGGAGGAAATGAAGAGGTGGTATGACCAGAACACTTCTCTGGTTGAGTTCCAACCTGGTCAGAAGGTGTGGGTGATGGCGCCAATGGAGCCTTGTGCGCTCCGTGACAAGTGGTCTGGCCCATATGAGGTGGTGGAGCGCAAGAGCGAGGTTACCTATTTGGTTAACCTGAAGACTCCCAGGCAGCCCCTGAGAGTGCTACATGTGAACCGCCTCAAACCCCACTTTGAAAGGACTGAAGTGACTATGCTCATGGCTACAGATGTTGGAGGGGAGGAGGATAGTGATCCTCTCCCTGACCTCCTGGCAGTCAAGGAGCAAGATGGGTCAGTGGATGGTGTGGTCCTCTCCCCCACCCTGACTCCCGAACAGCAGGAGGACTGTCGCCAAGTCTTGGGTCAGTTCGCCCCACTGTTCTCCCTGACCCCAGGTGTCACCAAGTGGTGCGTCTACGACGTGGACACTGGAGACAGCATGCCGGTGAAACAGAAGTTTCACAGAGTGGCTGACAAGGTCAGAGCTAGCATCAAGGAAGAAGTTTCCAAGATGTTGGCGCTTGGGGTTATTGAGCCCTCCAGCAGCCCCTGGGCTAGCCCAGTGGTCTTAGTGCCTAAGAAAGCTGCTACCCCCGGTGGCACCCCAGAACTTCGGTTCTGCGTGGACTACCGTGGGCTCAATGCGGTCACGAAGACTGACGCGCACCCCATCCCCAGAGCGGATGAGCTGGTGGATCGGTTGGGAGCTGCCCAGTACCTGAGTACTTTTGATTTGACTTCAGGGTACTGGCAGATTGCCTTAACTGACGGGGCAAAGGAGAGGTCAGCATTTTCAACGCCAGAAGGACACTTCCAGTTTCGTGTCATGCCCTTTGGGTTGAAAAATGCTCCCGCCACATTTCAGAGATTGGTCAACCAGGTACTGGCAGGGCTGGAGCAATTCAGCGCAGCCTACCTGGATGACATTGCTGTGTTCAGCTCCACTTGGGAGGAACACCTGCAACACCTCACTGAAGTGTTGAAGGCTCTGCAGAAGGCAGGCCTCACTATCAAGGCCAGTAAATGCCAGATAGGGCAGGGATCGGTGGTTTACTTGGGACACCAGGTGGGGAGCGGCAAGGTGGCGCCCCTACAGGCAAAAATTTATACCATTCTGGCTTGGGAACCCCCCAAGACCCAGACTGAGGTGAGAGCCTTCTTAGGTCTCACCGGGTATTACAGACGGTTTGTCAAAGGCTATGGCACCATTGTGGCCCCTTTGACAGAGCTGACATCTATGAATCAGCCCAGGAAAGTGAATTGGACTGAGGCCTGTCAAATTGCTTTTGACACCCTCAAAACTGCCATGTGCACAGCACCGGTGCTTAAGGCACCTGACTTTTCCAGTGAGTTCATTGTGCAAACTGACGCTTCAGAGCAAGGCGTGGGAGCAGTACTCTCACAGATCAATGATGAGGGAGGAGACCAACCTGTGGCTTTCATTAGCCGGAGGATAATCCCCAGGGAACAGAAATGGAGTGCCATTGAAAGAGAAGCTTTCGCTGTGGTCTGGGCTCTGAAGAAGCTGAGGCCCTACCTGTTTGGGACTCACTTCCGTGTTCAGACCGACCACAGGCCCCTCAGATGGTTAATGCAGATGAGGGGTGAGAATCCAAAATTGTTGAGGTGGTCCATTTCCCTACAGGGGATGGACTTTACGGTGGAGCACCGCCCTGGTACAGAACACGCCAATGCTGACGGTCTGTCCAGATTCTTAAGCCTTAGTGATGAGGACTCCCAAGAGGTTGGGTAGTTCTCCCCACTTTCAGCTGGAGGGGACACGTGTTAGACCTGACACCTTTTGGCGTGGTTCTTCCCCCATCTTTTTGCCTCTGATTCATGTGTTTTGATGCTGTGCTGGATTTCGTTTTTGCTGATTTAGATGCTTTGGACACTCTGCCACTGCTGATCAGTGTCAGAGTGTAAGTGCTCCCTCTGTAAATTGTGATATTGATTGAATATACCTGATTGGCATATTTGTATCACCACGAAGTCCCTAGTAAAGTGCACTGTGTGTGCCAGGGCTGGTGATGACAAATGCTACTAGTGGGCCTGCAGCGCAGATTGCGCCACCCACGTGAGTAGCTTTAAAATGGTGACTCAGGCCTGCCAGCGCAGAGCCTGTGTGCAGTCAGTGACTGCCATGTCAGCCTGGCCAGTGTCCCCACTGGCTAGTCCTAACCCTTCCCTGTCTGTGCACATTAGTCACCCCTATGGAAGGCCCAAGGTACCCCCCTGGGCAGGGTGCAGTGTATGGATAAGGTAGAGCATGTGCTAGTGCAGGTAGTATGCTCTGGTAGTGGGCTGCAGCCATGTTATGTGCTCACTGCTGAAAGGCTATCTTGCTCCATAGAGTAACATGGAGGAGGCTGGGCCCATGTGATACCAGCCTATCTTCCCATAGGAACAAGATGGGACATAAGTGAAAGATATCCCTGAACTCAGAATTTAATGACACAACTTTTAGTGAAGGGTGTTTTTAAATCCTGTGTTGGAGAATAGCACTTTTAGAAAGTGGCTGTTCTCTTGTCTAAACCTTTCTGTGTGCCTGGGTTTGTGGAATGCTTGGGTGTGACAGGGGGGCTGCAGAGCGCCAGAGGAGAGGGTCGGAGCCATCCCGGGGATGAAAGGGCACATCTGCCTGCCTGGGAGGAGGGAGGAAGGAATGCCTGATAAGTGCTGAGCTGCGCCTGCCTACCTCCCCCACGTTAGTTCTCTCCTGGTGGTCAACTGACACCTCTGGCCCTGAAGCTGACAGGAAGAAGAAAACCAGAGACACCTCGGTGCTCCGCAGCCCCCAGAACTGGTTTAGACTGGACTAAGGGCCTCCATGCGCAAAGACTTCAAAGAACTTCAAAGACATTGAGGGGTATAAGGAAAGGACCCCTGACTACAGAAGTTTAGATTCTGAAATTCTGCAAGCAAGAAGGAACCTTCGCTGGAAGGAGGACAGCTAGAGAACTGAAGGAAGACTGCCTTGCTGTGTGCTCTAAGGGCTGACTTGTTCTACTGTCCAACTGGAAGCTAAGGAGAAGAAAGGGACTTTGCTGTGTGCTGTGACCCTGCCTACTTGAAACTGCCAAGACTCTGCTGTGTGCTGTGTCTACAACTGAATCTCCAAGGGCCTGAGAAGAGCTGGCCTCCTGTTGGGAACCCAGGGCTAAAGGTTCCTAAAGCTATCCCAGAAAACAGCTGCAAAATCGTGCTGTTGGGACCCGAGACGCGTGGTGCTGGACTGCGGAGCGTGAGGAAGGGATCGGTGTGCTCATCGGCACATTAACCGTGAGGGTCGGAGGCTTGTGGAGCCTCCCCTCGTGAAATCCGCTCCCAGGTGGTGGCAAGGTCGAGAGGGGGGTCTAGTCGAGACCAGCGCCCTTGGAAACCCTTTGCCGCCAAATCATCACCGCGGCCCGGGGCCAGGAAACCCCCCCGCAATCTGCTCCGAGGTCCAGGAGCTGCCGCGGCGAAGAACGAAGCCGCCGTGACCCCATTGGCTGAGGGAGCCGAGCCCCCTCACTAACGCCGCGACGGGATTGGCCCGTGCGGCGCAGCGTCATCAGCTGTGGTGTGCCGTGATTGGCTGAGCCTGCGGAGCGTCATCGGCGAGGCCGCGCAGCCATTGGTTGGCGGCCTAGCGCTCAGAGGGGCTCGACTAGAGGGCCGCGACAGGATTGGCTGCCTCCGCTGAAGCTGCGGGAGGTGCCGAAGGATTGCCGTGATCCCCGCTAGACCCGGGAAAAGGTGAGCTGACCCCGCCGAGGGATTCGAAAAGCGTCCCGTCCCCCTGGCCTGCCGTCCCACACAAGGTGAGCCTCACCTCCTCCCCCGCCGCTCGTTGGATTGTCGAGAGCGGGCGGGAGGGGATAGGGGACCGGCCGGGGCGGGGACGAGAGAGATCTGCCGGGCGAGGTGCGCCCGGAGCCTGAGAACGAGTGAGCACTTTTTATTGTTATGCCCTCTTTATCTTCACCTCCGAAAAATATATCTGAAACCGCTTTTTAAAAAATATAATGTATCCACTATTGTATCGGCCATGGGGCTTTTATTTGGACTTGATTCACAGGACATCTGTTTTTTTACTGCTGTATTTATTTTAAAATCGATTTGTTTGAGGAAAAGCGCCCTTTTTGATATGTGATTAACTTAAAATTTGCTGTATCCTCATGTTTTATCACTTATGTATGTATGTACTTTTATGATCATTAATCAATGATCGAATAAAGTTTTTGAATTGAATTGAATTGAGTGAGGCTGTCCCGGGGCAGAAGAGAGAGTCCCTGGGCCGCGCGGTGAGGCGCATCTGCAGCGCTTGAGGACCAGTCCTTGAGGGGCTGACTCTCTGGCATAGTTCATACGCTGGCATTGTTTCCTTGGCTCGTTTTGAGAGCATCCCAATTATAAATCAGTGGCCATATTTTCTTACCTACTGATTAAAGAGACTAGAGACTTGAGACTGAGGTGATAAAGAACTTCCTATTAATAGGTGCAACCCGTAAGAATTAAGTGTAACCTTTACCTGAAGAAGTAATAATCGTGCAACTGCTTGATTTACATGGTTGAAACTAGATAAAGTTATATATTTTTATAAAATATAAGTACCTGTGTGGTCTCAGTTTGTGGTGGATTGGGAATTACTGTTGTGTTAAGTGCAAATGTTATCCACATTGCCTCCGAGTTTAGCCTAGACTGCTCGCGCCATGCTACCTAGAGGGTGAGCAGGGGTTATCTCAGAGGGTTATTCCGTCACCCTGACCGGAGCTAGGGGTCCCTACTTGGGCCAAGGTACTTACCTTTGCCAACCAGAGACTCCCGGTTCTAACACCAGGTTTTTGAGAAGCAGAATGGAGACACGTTTGATGTCTATATTTGGGATCCAGCCCGAAAGTGTGTCCATTACCCCTTGAACTAAGCACTTCAGAGTGCACAATAGGGAAACAGAGGTTAGGATCAGTTGAAGTGGCAAAAGGAGCTTCTGAAAGATCAAGTTTTCATATTATTTCAGGAGTAATAAAAACCTATGTTGCTTGTAATCTTGACAAAGCAAACACAAGGAGATGATGGACGGAGCGCTGAAACTTTTCAGACACTCACCCCCAGTCACAGATCTGGTTTGAATCCATCATCGTTCTTTAGCTCAGTTTGCCACCGCAGTTCAGACCCAGCTATATGCATATAAGTCTTGACCCTGTGCCTCATGGGAACAGTCCAGCCCGAACTGCCAAGCCAGGTCTTCCCTGAACCGGAAACAAGCATCTTAGGACCGGTTTCGGGATAATACCCCTTTTCATCCAGGCTTGCTTGAATCCAGTATAATTAAACGACTGGGGTATACCCAAGTGACCCTTTAATACCTGGGTATGGGACGTAATTTTATACAATCAAAATTGGTATCAAAGGAAACAATACTAAACAGTTTTTTGAGAGAAGAGCACATTTAATTACCCTCTCAGCATTAATCATTATTCATAGCAAATGTATCTAAATCACTCTATCGCACACACAGGACAATGACGCCTATCGAAGGCGAAACAGTTGACATAAGTCACAATGTGTTTTTACAATGCAATACTCAACAAACATGAAACAAACAAAGAAACAAAAAGACAATAATCCTACCAAAAATTATTCGCACAAGTATCTCCCTATGCTTCTAGGAGAACCAATAGGGGGTAATCTCCAGGTTGCAACACCAAATGGCTATTACCCTGGTTAGCCTGACTCTAGTGTGACACAACACAGTTCCCCAAAAATCACTGTTATTCCAAGATTCCTCCACATAAGTGTCAACGCGACCACGTTTCAGCCTGTTCTTCTTTGGCCTCTTCAGGACAGGGCTTAATACAATAATCTTGAGATTGGTCAAAAGTGATGATCTCTCTGGCACTGGTAAATATCACAGTGACCCAGGTTCAGTATCTCCTTATAATATGTCAGTATGCCCACTTATCATCTTGCATCATGCTCTACTCTATGCCAATGGTTAAATCCATGAGATCAGTATATGCTACAGAAGCTGAGACGCCGATCCAGCAAGGATTTGCCGGCTGATTTGGTCAGCTTCCGTAGCATATACTGATCTCATGGATTTAACCATTGGCATGGAGTACGGCATGATGCATATACCTGTGTCTAAACTGGGGTGGCAAAGTGAGCTAAAGAATGATGATGGATTCAACCCGGATCTGTGACTGGGGATTGTGTGTTTGAAAAGTTTCAGCACTCCGTCCATCATCTCCTTGTGTTTGCTTGTAATCTTGACAGGACACACAACAACATCCTAAAATAACCGACTATGATTCTTTCCAAAGTATCTTTTGTTAGATGTTCCTTAACAGATATGCTGATTCATTTCTTCTTTTCAGAATGTTACTCTAAGAAAAGACATTGCATGATTGCACTTCTGAACTATAATCAATTAGTTTTATGCAGTCCACGAGCATATGTAATTACAGGAGAATGTTCCCACCTCAGAAAATAGTTTTGTTGCACAGGTGTGGTCCCACTGAACAGAAAAAAGCCTCCTCTAGACTTGTCTGACTACCAAGAAAATCTCTAGGAGTTCTTTGCATGCACCCCAAAGCCTCTCAAGGCAGCACAGAACCAAAAGGGATTCCATCAGATGACTGCCTTCACTGAAGCACTGATACGGTGTCCTCAATAATCTCTTTGTGGGACTAGTGAGGGCCAACTTTCATAGAGGAGGGTTGAGCCATAACTGTAGGCGTCTTTATATAGAACAAGGGAAACCCAAGGAAGCAATAGGTCAGGGACCTTGGGTAGTTACGTATTTAACAAGAACAATGGTCCCTAACCACTATAGATTAGAAAGGAAGTAATAAATATAGACTAGATAGTTGCTATATTGCACACGGGAAGTGTAGATACACTCAAGACACAAAGAGTCTCCAAAGTCACTCAAAACATAGCAATTTGCAATGAATACTCCATAGTATATATCCCTTTCACAGACTTACAGGCTCAAAAGGACAAAGGGGAATAGCTTGCGTTTCAATACTACTCTTTGATAAAGTACCGTCATCCTTGTGCCCTCATTGACACTGATGGCACAACTGATAAGGCTACTACCGAAGTGGAGGAAGAGGAAATGGCCACACTACCAGTCCAGGAAACATCCCATCCCTGAAGGCAAGGGGTCACATGCCAGAACTACCATGGCTGCCGCATTTACAAAATAGAAAAGTTTTTTAGCCCTATCTGAAAGCGGGTTAGTTCTTGAGTTTCCGCAACTGAAGTGGTAATCTGT
The DNA here is from genome assembly GCF_964261635.1 of Lissotriton helveticus. NCBI lineage: Eukaryota > Metazoa > Chordata > Amphibia > Caudata > Salamandridae > Lissotriton > Lissotriton helveticus. Next base: position 922,184,650 of record NC_136067.1, on the reverse strand, counting down.
TCCCCAGTTTAGGGGCTGGGTATCTGAAAGAACACCCACCAGTCCACTCCCTTCTGATTAGGAGCGGGTGGGACAAAAGTAAATCTTTGGAAGGATGGAATCAAGCAGGAGTACGGTGGCAGAGAGCATTGGCAAATTCTTACTGTTCATGGTCTATGAGTGGTACGGGAGGCAGTCATAACCTTTTGAAGCGCACACTTTGTTTCACTGTCAGTCAGTGCAGTTCTTGCTGTGGTGCTAAAACATGGTCATATCTTCAAAGACTACTTTATGCCCTGACAGCAAACGTTAGCGCACACAATAGGGTGGTCATAAGGTAAGTCTGCAGACCAAGGTGAAGACTGCTAAAATTAACGATACTACTTTTGCAACATTGGTGACATTGTGTTCCTTCAGACTAAATGGAGGTGGCTTATTGAGGAGAGGAAGGAGTTGATACCAGATACCAGCCAGAGCACTACCCTGACTCAAAGGCATTAATAAACCTCTACCATTAAGAGCTTAAGTGGTTTGGGGGGTGTTCCCACTTGGCAGTTCTATGTAACATGAAACATTTAAATTGTTCATTATTACTCCTTGAGCTTTGATCAGATATTCTGGTCTTCAAAAAGAAGATCATAAGTATGACCATCCACAGTTGAAGGAAGGGAGGGAGGGTGGTCGAGAAGGAGGAAGGGAGAGAGGATGGATGGATTGCTCAGTTGATGAATGCAGAGATAGTTGGAGAGGAGGAATGGAGGGATGGATGGATACCAGAAGGAAGGATGGGTGACTGAATGAAAAAAGGAAAGAAGAGAACAAAGATGGATGAGAGAAGAAAAGATGCAAGAAAAGAAAATAGGATAGATAGAAGGATGGATGGCTGACTGGATGGATGGATGGATGGGAGAGAGTGATAGAGGGATGGATGCCAAGATGAATGAGGGAAAGTCAAGACAAAGAAGCCTGGATATAAGAAAAGCTGGGTTAAAAGAAATAGAGATAGAGAGAAGGATAGATGGGAAAAGATGGATATAAAAATTGATGGATGGATGGGTGGGTAGATGGATGGACGAAAAAAGGACAGAAAGGAGAACAGCATGATGGGACAACAAAGAAAGCTGAAGATAAGAAAGGGCCAACGATTGAAAGAAAAACGGAAGGAAGTGGGAGGGAAGGAAGTTTAGAATTTTAGAATTCCATCAGGGGCACAATCTCCCATACGGGTGCTCGGTGTGCTTGCCTCTCCAGCATGTTCAGTGTTGTTAGGGACATGGTTTAAAGTGGTGGGTATTTCATTTTCTTGCTACTCCCATGTCAGGACATTTAATGAAACTTTACGTTCAAGCTAAACCTACAAAGACTTCACTTTGTCATCTGTCATCGGAGGGGCTCACATACATGGGGCTGGGGAGCACTGTCTCAAGCTCCAAGTTCTTTTCAGTAACTCAGTTTTGCTATTGTTAAGCTTCAGGTAGTTCTGGCAAAAACACTGATGAGCAGTCATCAAACATTCCTTTGCTCTCATTAGAGCTACAGGAGCATGCTGGTTTTTCCTGGTGATAAGCAGGGTATCATTCACACAGGGACCTGCCAACAACCTTATCAGGTCTCATGGTCGTCAAACATAGTAGTTAAAGAGAATAGCTGAGAGTGATTAGCCCCAGGACAGCACACACATCAGTGCCAACTTGGCTGATTTGGAAGGAGGCTGAGACCACCTTTCCAGGAATTACAAAAATGTAAGAAACCACCTCAGCAGAGTGCAGCCAAATCCAATTGTTCTCACGTGCTAAAAAAGCCCTTTTAAATGCTATCAAAAGCAACAAATTGATCCATAAAACTGGGTTCCATCTATCAAAAGTTTTATTTAAAAAAAAATTAGTTTGGGCCTCGAACCCATCCCGACATTTCTAAAAAGCTTGTGTGTTATCTAACATGCATGCTAGTTAGTGATCGGTGGAGCGGCTGTGGCAACGAATTTGGGACACTCTGAGATACGCCACCTGCCAAGACCACTGTGAACTGGAAGCATATTGAAGCAGCCAGTAGAGAACTCACCACCTAAGTACTGGGAAGTACATTACGGTGTTCTATGGCCTGCCCTTGCAGTGGATCCAGTCATTGACCGATACTTGCTCAGTATTTACCACGCATGAACACCCTATGGCCCTTTCCAATAAATCCTCTGTCTCATTCGACTTGTGTACCTAATAGTATTCTGAGCCTCCACCATATCCATTGCATCACAACAGTGTCTATCATTATGCGGAGTCTCTTCATTGGAAGAGTCTTTTCGGTACTGCACACCTGATTACTACTTGCGGCTTCATTACGAGTCACCCTGTAATTCTGATGGGGTCAGTAACAGGAGTTGCCAGCCCCATCAGAAGTACCAATACCATGGGGACACTACTACTACTGCATTACTTCCTCAGACTCCAGCTGCTAAAAGCAAATGGAGTGTCTGTGTGAAATACCAGGGAAATATTAGAAATAACCAGGGGAATCAGATCCAAAATTACAGATTTTCCCTGTTTCTCAGTGCCTATCTTTTACTCCGCAATCTCTTCCCCTCTTGTTACCAGTAGCTCTGCATTACACTGGTGTAACGAAACTTGAGGGGGGCCCCCTGCAAGGTATGTGGAGGGGCCACCTCCAGACTCAATCAGGGGCTCTCCGGCCAGAATACTGTGCTGAGGTGACCCCCTGGAGCTTGGGCTCCCCACCGCACGGGGGGGGCTGAGGGGGCCTGTGTTACACCACTGCTGCATTGGTAACTCTAGGGAGCAGGAAGCAATCTCACTTTGCTGAGGAACTCGTAAGGAGGCCCTTGGTATAATCTGCTGGAATATTCTGCTTGTTTTCCATGGTCTGTGGGACGATTGCAAATTGTGAATATTTTAGAACATCATAGCTGTGATTGACAATTTGTGATTCACTAAAACTCTGTGTTTCTGTTAAGAAATTGTAAAGTCTGTGAATCTTTAATTTTCACTCTTAGAAATATCTCAAATGCTGAAGTCTGGCTTTAGCCAAGCTCTTTTGATTTTACTGAAATTATAAATATAATATACTTACCAATTAGAGGCTTTTAGCTAACCCTCTACATCCCTTGGTCTCTCATCATTTTACGTGTTCGCCCACTCTCTAGTGCATACAGCTTGGGCCACGAATTCTGACAATGGTTAATTTCACTGCGAATGGCAGCATTCTACTCTTTCACAATGAGTATATCCGTGCTCCCTGTTCCTTATGGGAAACCTGTTGTTTTCATTGGTGGAATGTGTTGAAAGAAATCTGGCCCTGGTAGGAACGTCTTGAAGCATGCTATATGTCTTACATAGCCTGTGTATATTTGAGTTTTAGCATTATGCACTAACCTAATAAGTCATTCCGTTCAATGCTCAAAAGCTGTTAATGGCTGTTAGAACAATTTATTGCCTAGTACCCTTCACAAGCATCCATTGAAAATGAAACGTCAATAAATGCAAATTACAATGTGGAACTAGGTTTGCTAGATCACCCCATATTTTGATTGTACTGTATTGTAATTGCATTTATATAGCACTTACTGTATATGTTTAATTATCTGCTTATCTTCGTTAGTTTTCTTTAAGTTGACCCTTTCTCTTCTTCACTTGACCAAGTTGCATTAACACTGATTGCCTAAAAGGAAAGGCGGTAACTTTCCGGCATCTTGTTAGTGCACAGGGAGTAATCTGCCATCACTAAATGTTGCCTAAGTTTCTACCAGAGAGCTGCAGGCATTGAATTGCAGTGCTACCACATAGGCCAGTTACTGAATGTGCATATACAATGCATTTTTTGCTTGCCTCTGTCAATTCCTAAGAGAGCAAGTGGTAGATGGGCATGGAGACTTAGGTTTTTTATCACCCAGAAGGAGTGATTTTCCCAAGGAGCGTCTGATGGTGACATTGGCAACACTACTATCTTCTCTACTTCAAACTTAATTTTCTCCATAGGATTACATTCTAAATGATCATAGAGTCACAGTCTCCCCAGCACCAACTAGGTATTCTTCTTTGTCCATCTGCATGTTCAGTCCTCTGCATCTATCCAGCTGTCTCTTGTGTGTGTTGCTGTATTTTTGTTGTGTTTATTGTATTTGTTCTGGGCAACTGTATGTGGGTCTGTATGATAGTCTTCTTTGTTGGTGGAGGAGAACGTTGGTGTGTTGCTGTGTGCATGGGCATATGCATACCTTTTGGAATGTGTGACTGCCTGTTGGATTGTCTGGGTGCAAGGGTGCTTGTATGTGTGGAGTTTGGTGTACAAAGATTCCTTTGTCTGTGTACATGTGTACCTGTATTTGTACTAGATTATGTGCATGGATAATAGCATGTCTGCACATTTTTGTATCATGGTGCATGAATTTGTGGATGTGTGTTTCTGGGTGTCTGTAGGTGTGCTAGCCTGTGTGTGCCAGCAGATGCCTGTATTCGTCTGATATGTAGTCTCAAATGCATATATGTGTGTTAATATGGGTGTGAATGTGTTGTGTCACTGAATGCATGAATCTTACGACAGCCAACCTACTGGCTGGTCAATGATTGTTACATCTGCAAGTTTAATTCATAAAGAATTTGCAAATGCTTCATAAATTTGTCCTTCATTTATAACCCACTACATGTCATTGTAACGTTAAGCACAGTGAGCAAGATAATATCCTTTAGACCTTCCTATGTCCAGCCAACTATTGTCGTTTTTTTTGCTTCTGTGCCTTGGTATTCTACCAGATGCTGCTCGTTGCTGTGAGGAATATGACAATAGTTCTGAGGAAGGATTCTCAAAAGTGATAGACAAAAATTACTTTTATTGCTCTGTAATGCTAATGGATTAGGTAAATACCTGAACATTGAAAAATTGACTTCGGCGCAACAATTTCATTTAGTGCAGTTCCTTAGACGAAGGCTTCCCTGAGCTGATTCTTGGGACTTTAGAAGCAAAAAATTTTGCTGGCCCTTTCATTGAAAATGTGCGTGCCACTGCTGGTCGCTTGCGGCTTAACTCTGGGGTCAATACCCTTTTGACAAAAAGCTGAAAAAAAAGGGAAGAGGAATGTGGTTTGGGAAGGATCGTGAGGCATACTTCTTTTCCTCTGCATAATGTATGAGGGAAATACCGGCGCAGAGCAATGAAAAACTATTCTTCATTGATGGACACCTGCATAGATAAAGAGCTGTGGATTCCCGGTAAATGCAATTCCGTTGCATAAAGTGCGAATACTTCTCACTGATTGTTTTTAATACCCTGACTGAAGTCCGAATGCAGCAGCATTTCAATACAAGATTAATCAAAGGCAATGGGTCTGGCCTTGGAAAGTTGATGCAATGTTTCATTTTTATTTTTGATCCAAAGAATTGGCACAAAAATAAAAATGTTGCCACCTAACCGTGACAGCTATATACTTGCAATTAAAACTTTAAATTGTTTAAAAAAAACATAACCACCAGCTCTAATTGTTGTAGCTGAACATCAGCTTCCTAGCAGGTAAGTGTACTTAGTACAGGGTTCTCCAACGAGTAGCTCATGTGCTACTGGTAGCTCTCCACCTGCCTGTAAGTTACTCTCCTGTGTTCATTCCAGAGAACTAAATGTAAAGCTTTTGCTTGGCTGAATTAATATATGTGTACAAAATTGAAATGTGCGATATGAGACAATAACGTGTGAACTTTCAGACTTATTCAGTTAATACAATATTCGAAACTGATATTTAAGTAAAAAATCTTGTGACATTGGGTGAGATTTATTACTAATATGACCTTGATGCCAGTGGCATTGCAGCTATGGCTGCTAAGTATTACCTTTGTAAAGGCATTCAAAGTTGACATTACTTTTTAAATTGATTCATGCAATCCTGCTTGATGCATTTAAGGGATCACTGTTGGCAACCCTGCACAGTGGTGACCACTGCTGGTAATCTTGCATAGGGTGCAACTAATGTCATGTTGTCTCATGTGGTCATTATTATTACAAATCTAATAATAGTAGCTCGGGATGATTTTCACTGAACATGAGTATCTCTTATTACAGAAAAGGTTGGAGACCCCTGCCTCAGAATCTGGATAGAAACTCTTTTTAGTTTTAATGCACATCGCAGGACTATACGATTCTTATTGATGCAAACTAGACATAATATTGGCTTTGGCTTACTACAACCTAAAGACACAGTTTAAGCACACAAGGATGAGTAAAATACATAAAAGAGGATAATGAATTGACAGAAGAAAGCCTTGTTAAAGTATTGGCTCAACAGCCCTACGACCGAAGTGCACTTCGTTTTATGCAGATGCGCACATGCGATCAGGCAAGTTGCCATCATAGAGTGCACAAGAGCAATGACCGAAATGAGCTGATCCACTGCCCCATCCTTTCGCTGTGGGGGGGTAGAAGCAGTATTTGAATGAAAGATTAACAGATTGATGGATGTTGATGTCTGATTCCAAACCTCGTTATGCGTGTATGAATATTTTATTATTATTATTAGTTTCATCATCATTATCATTTTAATCACGAGTCTGGCAGCGGTGGCTCCCCCGTTAAGGCAAAGGAGCGTCACCCGCAGGAAAAATAAATTTATAATAACACCATGTTATAACCATTTTATTTTTCAGTACTGACTGTTTTTCGTTAGGTGCAGGGCAGAGTGGGGCTGTGCTGCCCACAGAGCAAGGGAGGGGTAGTGGGCACTTTGTAAGGGTCTGATTCCGAGTTTGGTGGTGTGGGAGCTGGGTGGCATGCCACCGCCCCGCTCCCACACTGCCAAAAATCCCCGCCGGTCACCAGCCAGATTACACATTTTCTCATTGTCTGGTGGGCGGTCCTTTGACATTCCCATGGTGCACGGCAATGGTAACGGCAAAGCACATTCCTGCACGGCATGGACTCTGCCGTTAATGCCATGTAGGAAAGGGGCTGCATGCACACAGGGGGGCACAACTTGTGCCCCTCCTGCATGCATCCTCATGGCCTGAGGCACCAGGTGGCCCATAGGGCTCCCTTAGTTCCCTCTCCGCATGGTGGGATCACCGCCATGAATAGGCTGGCAGTGAGGAAACTCGTAATGTGCTTGGCAGTTTCGCAATGGGACTGCCAGCATATTACTGCCTCACACTGCTGCAACATCGCCAGGGAATGTCGATTCCCTGACTGCCAAACTCATGATAGGGTGATGTGACCACCGGTGCAGCAGTAGCCACTGCGCCACCACAGGATTGGCGGTCATGCGGACTGCGGAACTCATAATCACCCCCTAATTGTGCATGATGGTTTGGCTGGCCGTCTTGGGCTGGCCAAACAGACATGCGTACTTAGCATGTCTTCACCCAGCTGCATTGCACAGCCGAGTGGAGAACATGCACAGGTTCTCACTACATGTCGGAGCATCGAACCAGGCCACTCAGACCAATCACAATGGTGCTGTCATGCGGATGACATCAGCATTATGATTGGATTAGGGGAGTCTGGGAACCTGTGTACTTCCTGCGTCGACCGAAGAGGACAGAGAAGAGGCAGTGGCTGGCAAGTAAGTGAAATTTATTTATTATTATTTTTTTTTAAACCTCGCCCACCGCAACAGGAGTCTGGTGAGATAGTTAAAGTCACCTTGGGCCAGCCATAAAAATGGAACTTGGTATTGCTTACTTACATACTACAGAGTTAAAAAATGAAAAAAAATAACCTTAATAAGCTATTATTTTCCTAACGTGCACTATGTGACATCCACTGATGCACTACTGGGTAATGAGTATATTCTCCACACTACTGGTGTGGCCCTCGCCTAAGTGAAGATTGTCATGAAACTCCATAGGCAGCAGGCGGTACCGAGCCGCACAGATTTCACTAGTGGGGTGACCACACAGGTATAGGTTTCTGAACTTTGCAGCTCCATCGATACAATACGTGTGGAGAGGTTTTTATTCAAAGCACTATTTGTGTGAAAGAGGCCTAACGAAATGGGTGCAGCCACTTAGTGGCTACGACCCCTCCAAGAATTCCCCCCAGTTAAAATGATACGCTTGGGAAAACCCACTCAATTTGCTACTTAAAATCACATTAAACATTTTCATGCAGTTTCTTTTGAATTGATTCAGCGGTGGCTTTGTCGTTCCTGTTCATCGGGCAATTACCAAATTGAAGGTGGGAAAGGAGATTAGCTGAAAACCAAATTGGCGTCTGTCTTTATAGTGTATGTTGGGTAATGGGTAAACTAGGTGGGGCCCAGCGCCCCATTAAAAATTCTACATTTTATATAGAAATATACTTCAACACATCTTCACGTGTTATCTGAAGGAAATCAGACGATGGAGAGATTTCACTGTGATTAATAAATTGTAGCAAGCATGTGCTATTGAAAGCAGACTAGAACGCTGTGAGAGTCAGAGAGAGTTCACAATATTAATTTCTCCAAATGAGATCTCAATGTGTGTCCTAAACTGATATGAATGAACTTCATGGGAATTCAATGGGGGCGTTCTCTCCTTCCACTGCTGCTGTTTTGTTCGACCCTAAAATGAAGGCAACAGCAGAATCTTGTTCTGTGCCTATCCCCAGGCATGTTCTAGTCTCTTTAACCCTTGCTGCAGGCAGCTAATATGAGGAGTGGGGGTATGGCTAGAATGCGGGCGTAATGCATCACACGAGGTAAGAGAGGCATGAAACTTAAACAGAAAAGAAAACTTAAGCTTTGTTTTACACTTCACAAGTGTCTCTAAAAATCAAGAGTGTTATTGATGGCCTTGACAAAATCCACTTTTAAAGAGACTTTCTGAATGTCAGTGCAACTTCTGAAATTGTAAATATGTTAATGTGAGAAAAGAAATTGCAACAATTAACATACCTTATGCTGAAAATACCTCATGGTCTCTTTTACTTCCATTGCTTACTTTGCATTCGTTTATTTCAAAAACCATAAATATAAATATATATAGCAGTAAAAAAGCAACACATAGACTAGTTTTCAAACTTTTATGGGCCCCTCTGGGCCTTAAACGTCATATGAAAGTCAGATGGCAAATTTCTCCGGGTAAAGTATTGTTATACATTATGGCTTTATTATCCACCCTGCCCTCTTAAAAAATGTATTGTAGAGAACCTGTTGGCTGTTAAAATATTTGATGCTACATGACTTAAATGATACACTCTGGTTGTGTCCAAGATAGAAGAATTTAGGCGAAAGGTGTATAAGGAATGCCTCCAATTTGGGGACTGTATCTAACACCGGAGCCTAAATTGACATTGATTTGGAATGAGAAAGGAGGTTTGCGATTGGAAGGAAGTAGTGGCCCATTGGGCTATAATGAAACACTGTAAAGACAATGGTCGTCCATTGGAGAGATGTTGGTGGTAAAAGATGAAATGACTCCCACAAATGGAAGTTGCCTCATGGTAAACTAATGCACACTTTCTCCGAGTGAACTTTGGGCAGCGGGATGCCCTGACCTGAAATGCCCTTATTCATATGGCCACTTTAAACAAAAATGCCCCTAAAATTGTGACACCATTTTGATTCGAAATGATTCAGATGAATCTTGTGCTTGAAAGTTAAACAAGGGGTTGCAATGGTATGTCTCCTTTTGCAATGCAGAACAATTATTAAACTTTATACAACATGTAGCACAAAATATACTGATAAGAAAGTTATTGTGCCTGTATTTTGCTAATATCTTAGCATTTAGTGTGCACTTTTTTGCAATTTTTGTGAAAATGAAATGAAGAATTGCTCAATCTAGAAGGAGATTAATTAAAGAGGCGAATGCCTTTAATTATAAAGAGGTACTCATCCAGCTGGCTTTAATTTCCTTAGAGAAATGAGAATTGTTCTGTACAGTTGCATACATGGATAAAGTGACGATTTGGAATGAGAACTGATAATGGATAGGAAGGGGGAGAGAACTTGTGGGTCCACATTACGGCTATCAGAGTGGTGCATCAATTACTGTCATAGTAATTGCCTTCCTTTTAGCATAAAGTTAAGCAATGCTATTAGCTACGTGCAACAACAGGCAGGGCCGGACTGACCGTAGCAGGCACCAGGCGTTTCCCCAGTGGGCTGCCCGGGTGGGGCCCAGTTTTGGGCCCCTGGGGGCCATCTTTTTTACCGGGGGACTGCAATATCGGCCTCAGAAATAAAATCGGCCGAAACTGGCCTTAGCAAATAGCTCGGCTGCATCCCCCTCCCCCAGGGGAGCCTGGCCGAGCAGTTTGCCAGGGATGGTTTCAGTTCCCAGTCGGCCCTGACCACAGGCTACATGCTGCTAGTGGTGTTTGGCTTTCCTGGATAGTCCTTCATGGAAAATAAGCTAGTATGCTTGCCTGCATGAACATGATGGATATAGTTCTAAACTTTCAGAAATAGTGCCACAATTGCAGGGGCATTTTGGAAATTTTGAAACTATTTCAAATATTGAGAATTAGACCAGTATTTAGGTTTGTGCACCATAAGAAAGCCTAACTTACATGAACTGTTTGTGGTGAGTATGAAAGACATTTGATTTGTTTTTCTGGTTAAAAAAGGCATATTTGGATGTATTGGCCAATTCATTTGATTTTTTTGTTACTCTGATTTAAGTATAAATAGGATCAAGAGAATTTTTGATCTTGACTTTGTCTGAATGGTTCCTTTATAAATGGCCATTGTGTGAATAGCTTAAAAACATTTGTTTGTATAGCAGGAAAAATAAAGTGCGCCTTGTAATAAAGTGCAGTCGCATACTCCCATTTTTCCATGGGAGCTTGTGGTACTGTCGTAAACCGGCCATAGCACGAGCTCCCATAGAGAAATGGGAGGTTCTGTTGTTCCCTGCACTATGTGGCAGGCATCTTGAAGTGCCTGCCACATGGTGCAGGGATCAAGAGGGGCTCATCCCCCAACCGGAGGCCGCAAGAAGAAGGGGGCCCTACTAGAGGCCTCCTAACTCGTTTTCTGATAGGCTTTCCATGTCGGAAAGCCCAGCATGGAAAGCCTGTCGGAAATCAAGCATCATAATCCCAATGGCGAAACGGCGTCCATCGGGATTGCGGGCTGGTCTCCGACTGGCTGACTGGCTGCTTGAGCTCATCGGAAGCCAGCCGGAATGACTGGGCGGTTTCAATTCCGACCTCCTGGATTGTATTTAGGTGGTTTGGAATTTAAACCATTGATGTCGGTCCGAAAGCCTCCAACCTAAGGTCGGAGGCTTTCTGACTGATATCGAAATAGGACCCTCAATATTATGGAAGTAAACTTAGGGCTTTAGTATGTCTTTAGCAGTGTGGCAGTGGATCACCATGCCAGCGCCCCACTGCTACACCGCCAAAGCCATATTGAGATGCACGCCATATTTCGACTGCCATCCAGGTTGGGTAGTCCTGCGGGGGCTGGTACGCAGCAGTGCAGTCCTAGGGCTCATATATGAGCCTTAGCAAGGTACCGCACTGGAAACGCCATTGCATGTTCCTGCAGGGCATGGACTCAGGTCCATGCCTTGCAGGAACTGGGGTTGCATACATACAGATGGGCACACCATGTGCCCCACTGCATGCATACCCTAGTGCATGGGGGGAAAAAGGGGGCCCTGCAATGGCCCCTCTGTTTCCTCACTGCCAAGGCCATGAAATCTGTGGCCGTGAGGAAACTCTTAATATGCTTGGTGGTGCCGAAGCGGCACCACCAGCATATTAGGTGTCTCAGACAACTGCATTGTGGATCCCTGGCAGCAGCAGTGGTTCCATGGCGGTCCGATGCCCTTCTTGTAATAGGCCGGTCGTACCACCGATGCAGCAGTAGCCCCACCAGCACCGTGGCTTTGGCGGTCCATCAGACCGCCAAACCTGTAAAAAGGCTCGGAAACTTTTGTAATAAGATTTGTAATAGTAAATGGATAATTTAATTATTTATATAAACCGAAAATGTATCATAATTTTAAAAATTAAAACTAATAGGAGGAAGGGACGCTTTAGTTTGACAACTATGTAAACATTATGAAAAAAAAACGTCTTTAAATGTACAAAATATAAAAAAGGTAAGCATCAAAACAAAATGTTTATTTAACCCCTTCACTGCGGCGGCTATTCCGCCGCAGTGCTAAAGGGGGAGGGCGGCCGAGCGTCGGGCGCATGCTGGTGACGGACCCGTTCCGTCACCAGCGTCGGTTGCGCTGTGCTCATGACGGAGCGGTTGCGTCACGGCCCCACCCGCTCAATAGAACGCGCCGCGCAGGTGCGAAATCAGCGCCGCGCAGGCGCGGCGACCGGGCCATGACGGAACCGCTCCGTCATCAGCACAGCGCGACCGCTGCTGATGACGGAGCGGTTCGGTCATCAGCAGGGGAGGGGTTAAAAATTAAGTAAATATTTAGTCTTTCAGTATTAAAATGAAACAGTTGCTATAGTACTTCACTGTTATTAAATAATGCAATGTACCTTAATATATATATTTTTTTCAAAATACTTTATTGGTTTTCACAAGGTATACAGAGAGCGTATAGCAGGGTATGCAAGGGTATACAAGGCAAAGTTTAATATACTTAAAAATGCACAAGCCGTTAAACCACGCAATAATAATATTTTCATTTGTAACAAAGACATTTTACTTATTAATATGTGTATTATGACCAGTTTAATTAACATTTATTATGCATAGTATTTCAAAATCCCTCTACTTGGAGAGGTGGAATATGTCAAGGCCTCTTTTAAGACTTGGATGATGTTGTGGACCTCAATGTCTGCTTTAATTGGTGGGTGGCCGTGCTCAGTTACATTCTTCACTTCAATATTTATTATTGTGGCTCAGCCATAGCAACCACTTGAGTATTATTTTATACACTTCCAGTGGCTACGCTCTTGGGTACTATACACTACCAGTGGTTATTCTCTTGAGCACTGTAGCGAAGGTTTGTGAGGATGGGTTCCCATTTTTGAGAGGTCGTGAATACAGGTTACATGGATATACTGGGATCTTCGTGTGATTAAAAATATTAAAAAGAGTTATAATACAATATGGTCTATGATATTTGATATTTGATTTAGCCAAAATTGTTGCTTTACAAATACGTACTTTTCTAATGTGTTACTTATGTTCCCAGTTGGTTTGCTATTAGATGTGGAATTTTGAAACATTAGTCTTCTATTACTTTTCTCTTTGGTTTCTTGGGAAAATGCTAACTTGTCTTTGCCGTAGTGAAGCCATGAAAAGGAGAGAGAAAATACATTAAGGTTATAATACTGTTATAGTATTTTTAAAACTGCCCTTTCGTTGGTTTAATAATTGTAATAGATTTATAACCTTTGCATTCCATGTTTTGATATCTGTTTACTTCTATTACTAGAGAGGGTGAGAGGCTTCTGTCTGCTTATGGTGCAGGCAAAATAATACTTTGGCATTTCTTGTGTCTATAGTGCTTTAGTAATTAGTAGTTCAGTCTGAGTTGTTAATAAGTTTATTTTGAATGTGAATGGATTTTCTGTTTTTTTTATACTTATGTTGGTATTTCATAAACGGAAAATGCTAATTTTGGAGCAGTGGATAGTTGTTTTGATTTGTTTTGAACGTTATATATTTGTATATGTTGCTTATAATATAATGCTTGGATGGAATTGTTAAAAAATGAATTTTTGTTCAAATAATTTTTCAATAATAAAGGGACACATTTTTATGAAAAATGTGCTTCTCTAATGTCACTTGGAGGTTGCTATTATTTACCTGAATATTTTGGTATTCTCAATATTTAAAACAGTAATATTTGTTGTATCAAGTGTTACGTATTGCTTTAATTAGATTACCGTACTTAGAGTGGCTTTGGATCAGCCCCTTGGTCATGATTGGATGACTTTGTTGTCTAAGTAACTTCCTTACGCCAGGCTCAATGGCTTTCTTCGCATAAATAAATAAATAAATAAATAAATAAATAAATAAATAAATAAATTCCCTGTGTTTCTTTGTCCCAGAAACATTTAAGTCTTCTGATTGGACCTTCCTCTGTTGAAGTCAAACATTGCTTTATAATGTATAGTATGGGCTGTTTTCTTTCCCTCTCTGTGCTCTTCCTTGCCCCCATGCCCTACTCTATTCACTTGCTCTCACCCAGCATCTTTTTGCCGCCCTGCTTCCTAATTTTTCTTTTCACGTCCCCCCCCCCCACTCTATTGGTGAGCGAACTAGTTGAAACGGTTTCTGATCAATAATTAAGGTGGCCACCAATGAGTAGACCTATGCAGACATTTTGAGGGTATCTTCAAGTGGGTTTTACTTTTTATTTGAACAAATCTCATTTCACAAAAGCCGGAGTTCATGCAGGAGCATCCATTCATACCAGCTTTGAATGGGATTTATTTTAAATAAAAACTGTGGTAACTATTGATGTACACTTATCTGCGGTATATCAGGCAACATATCACGGCAATGCGGTACAAGTAAGCAAGACAATACATGAGGTATGAATCAAAAGCATCAAAAACATCATGAGACATGTACAGAGTTGAAGGCAATAAATAACAACCACACAAAGAAATTCTTGTAATTACTACATTCGGTGGGTATGAAGCACAAGGCATATGTCTCAATGAAGTGTGAGTAACATACATGCAGGAGACCACACAAGGAGTGGGACCCTGTCCTCTACGTCCTCCCCAAAATCCACAAGGACCTTGTGAACCCACCTGGACGCCCCATAGTTTCAGGATGCGGTTAAATCTGGAACCAGTTGGTAAATACATCGATGCTATTCTCAAAGAATTTGTTCCCTCGACCGATACTTTCATCAGGGACACCACAGACTTAATCAACTTGATCGAAGACAAACCTTTCGACATCGAAATCAACTTTATGGCTGGGTTAGACATCGAATCCCTGTACACAAACATTCCCCAAGCTGAAGGATTACAGGTGATCAAATCTCTCCTGCTTGAAAGATCTAGGCCTACTAGGATACCCACAGACTTTATCATGGACCTTCTTAGAATTGCGCTACAAAATAACTATTTCCTTTACCGCAACACTTTTTATTTGCAGATTAAGGGAGTCTCCATGGGTGCTTGTTTTGCCCCGAACTTTGTGATCCTCTTTGTGCACAACATGGAAAAAACGCATATTCTACACACCAACAATCCTTTTTACAATTATATCAGTCTATGGCGTCGTTACATAGACGATATTCTGCTGCTATGTAATGGAACCAAAGAGGATCTTACCTCCTTCATGGATCGGCTGAACCACTCGCAAGAAATCCTACACTTCACATGTGACTGTAGAAGTAATGATCTACCCTTCCTAGATGTGACCATACATGCAGAAGAGGGCAAATTGGGTACCTGCCTCTTCTGGAAACCTACCGAGAGAAACATACTCTTGCAGTATATGAGTTACCACCCACGTGGACTGAGGGATGGACTACCGTACGGCCAATTCCTTCGGATCAGAAGGAATTGCAAGTGGCGCAAGGACTACTTTCGGGAAGCTGAAGTTCTGTCCCAGAAACTAATCACCTGAGGATACCCCAAAAGACTCGTCTCGAGAGCTCGTAAAAGAGCCTGGTATAGTCACAGGGATCTTTTACTTACCTCCCAAACCAAGCAACCACTGAAAAGAATTCCATTTGTATTCAGGTTCAGCCCTAGTAGCAACAAAGTAGCCACAATCATCAAGAAGAATTGGTCCATACTCCGTCCTTTCGAACCATTCAAGGAAGAACCCCTCTTCTCCTACCAACGTGGAAACAATTTAGCATCTCATTTGGTACACGCCCTTACCTGGGCCGAAAAGCCTACGGAAAAACACACGATCACTGCTGCGTGGGGGCTCCCACCTGTAGTGGGCCATTTCAGATGTCAAAACTGCTCTGTGTGCGATCTTACACTCAACACCAAAGACTTCACTCACGGAAACAGAACCCATACCTTGAGCACCCTTACCAATTGCAGATCACACAACGTGATCTATGCCATTTATTGTCCTTGCTCCTTGGTCTACATAGGCCAAACTACCCAACCCATCAAAAACAGGATTATCCAACATAAGAGCAGGATAAACTGCAAAGTGATGACGGCCCCGCTGGTAACCCACTACCTAGACAAGAACCACAGTGACATTGACATCAAGTGGCAGGTGGTTGAACAGGTCACACTCCCCCCAAGGGGAGGGGACATCAAATCATTACTGAACAAATGCGAATGTAAATGGATGACATTGTGTGACTCTGTCAACCATGGACTTAACACCATTGACGAGTGGAACAGCACCATCACCATCTGATATTCTTCTTGTTCTTTGCTCTGACCCGTTTTTGACCTCCCTCCTCTATCATTTAAGTCGCACCTTTCTTGACTAGATATGTCTCCTAGTAATGTAATATGCTTCTCGCTAAATTATAGAGGGTGCCCTAATCATGCAATCTATGATTCCGCCAACCATCAATGTTTTAAACTGTTGTTCTCTCTACCCACTCTATACACCCAATGCCTTGCCTTGCGGATGCTATAAGAGTAAATCAGTTGATGGCTCTCATACAGTAAATTGTCCTTTGATGCAATTTATCCACTCCTTGTGTGGTCTCCTGCCTGTATGTTACTCACACTTCATTGAGACATATGCCTTGTGCTTCATACCCACCGAATGTAGTAATTACAAGAATTTCTTCGTGTGGTTGTTATTTATTGCCTTCAACTCTGTACATGTCGCATGATGATTTTGATGCTTTTGATTCATACCTCATACATTGTCTTGCTTACTTGTACCGCATCGCCGTGATATGTTGCCTGTAAAATGTCTCACATTCACTGGCCGAGGCAGTTTATGACAACCAGGTCCTCCCCTTACTCCCTTCCCCGAGCGTGCACCAACCAGCGCCTTTCCTGACTTACCACGTCACCCATCTCCTCCCCCTGCCCAATCAGTTATCCCCTTCCGGCTTTCCCTGCCGTTCCCTTGGCAACGCTAGCCCGGATTCATTCTACTGGATTGCTTTGCCAAGAAGAGGTACGTCTCCCGCCCTCCGGTTTCTTTACAGATGCGGCCTGCCCCCCCTTCCTTCCCTCCCTCGTTAATACCGCACTCCTTTCCGTTGATAGATTCATTCTCCTGTTGCCGATCACTACGGGATCGACTCTGATTTCTCACCGCCGGATCCACCGACCGGCCCAAGCCTAACTCCACCGGCTACTGGATACACACCTGCCCCGGTAAGTCCGCCACAGCCCTTTTTCCGTCCACTTCCCTCTCACTGTTTCACCTCCTTGGCCAATTCTTGATCCCCGTTACCTTCCCTTTTCCAGGTTCCACTGATTGCTGCCTATGCGTACCACCGCAGACCGGGTTTCTAGGTTGTATTGATTGCTGCCTATGCGTACGACCGCAGACCGGGTCCGAGCCTTCCACCGCCCTTGGTAAGATTTACACCTATCCCTGCGCACCCCCAGCCGTACCTTCTCCCCGTTGCCTACGATCCCCTCCACCCGCCTCCTCCATCTACCCCGAGCACCAATTTCTAATTCACCACTTTACACTCATTGTAACACAGTACTTTAGGCAGTGCCTCCTGGCCTTCCCCTCCCCGCCAATCCGCCCATACCTTCACCACCTGCCACCCACAGCCGCGCTCTGACAGGTCGGAATCCCTCTCTCAGCGGCCTCTGTCCCATCCCATCCTGGGACTGTTCTTTACCCGTTCGCCCTCCTGCTTCCTTCGCACCCCTTCACCTCACTCGCCCTTGCCCCCCACTCTCCCTTGCCTCTTTCCCCGGTTCATCGACAGTTCTCAACCTGCCCAGTTCGACTTGGCCCACCCCTTAGAGGCTTGCGTT
Organism: Lissotriton helveticus; assembly: GCF_964261635.1. NCBI lineage: Eukaryota > Metazoa > Chordata > Amphibia > Caudata > Salamandridae > Lissotriton > Lissotriton helveticus. The sequence goes on along the minus strand of NC_136067.1, from coordinate 922,166,872 downwards.
CTCGCCCCCCATATTCTAGTAGCGCTGAGCCCTTACGCCACCACCTGCCCGTTTTCGCTTTGCTCCTTCTTTCCTCTACCCCCTCCACACTTGGTTAATCCATTCCCTTGACCCCCATGTACAGCACTGCAGCCAACCCAAGTCCTGATGATGATCCCAACTTAATAGAGGATCGCAACGCCGTCGACCGTTCAGCGCAAACATAGGCGCTACAGACAAAGTGGTTCTTGAACAACTCCAGCAAATCATGCCTAAAATGAATCCCGAATACAATTGTTGAACCACTCTGTGTCTTCTATTCACTGTATATATTCACAACCAGTCACTACGTGCCGTCCTCGCTGATTATTGTCACTTGTGCCGCCACCGTGTTCTTCACTCACTTACACTGAGCACCAAGTACAATTTGTGTTACTAATATTTATTTAAGTTGTATATTGCAGTGCTGTAATAACTGCATAGTACTCTGTTTTTTCCCCCTCCACCTTTTTCCTTTCCTTATACCTCTGTATTAAATATGATGTCTTGAGCACATACATGAAAACAAAAAGAGTCTCCTTATCTCCTTACGATAATGTTGTATGCATATCTTGCCTAATTGTCTTTGAATTATGCCAGTTGGGATACCATATGTTATTCTCATACATAACAAGTAAAGCAGGGTGCAAATACCATCTTCCCCAGTTGTGGCGGTTTGGACCTAGGTTCAGTGACAAGGATATTAGCCTATGAACAAAAAACACTAATGGATGGATTTTGTTCTGGGTCACTAAGTGATCAGGACATTGCTCACCAAGGCCTAATCAATACTTTGACATGCTTGATGAGCACACAATAAAAAAGTATAATGTCTCTGATCTCCATGTGCCTCCTGTCATGGGTCCCACAAATTCATATCTCTTAGGGTGAGATGTGGTTACTGGAGCAGGTGCCTAAATGGGGGACAGAAGATACCAATCCGTCCATATCTCTATTAAAAAAGGAGTGAAGGTGTCCAGCTACAATTATGTCCCCCTCAGCAAATCCCACCAGGACATAGAAACATGATATTAGAACATTTTCCTGCCCCCATATTAGGGGCACATACCTTGACAACAGTAATACATTTAGCCTTAGGTAGCTCAGTAACCTTCATGCATCTATCCTATTTACACCTTTTGCTGACCAAAGGAGCAAAGTGCAGAGATCTGTGGAAAAGGGGGGAAACCCACCATGTTTTGTACATGCCAATGAGCAGTACAGTGTCAGCTATTGCTTGTGTTGAGATGGAGCATATCTTTTCTCCACAAATTGGTTTCCAGAAGGGACACATCATTACATCATATATCCCAAAGAAAGCACCAGACTTTAACCATCTTTCTGAGATGTTTCATTATCTTCACCTTTACAGAAAAGATCTTGGCCATGGGTAGTGAGAAATGTATGTAGCTATAAGGGAGGAAGCTAAGGGGAAGCCACTTAAAATTCTGTCTCACTCTTGAAGATGATACCATGGATTTGTGAAGAAACCATTTATGATTCTATTAGCAATAAACTGATAAACTCCAGTTAGACCCCCTCAAACTCATCAGTGAATTGAATACACAGAAAGGTCTTGATCCAGTACTATGGGAGTATCATCCTTTCCCGATTAGATTCATGATGGCATAAAGGCAAGTCTGTATCCTTTGTATTGATGAAAAAGGGTGATCATGAAGTCATGAAGACCTTCTCGTGTGCCACCCTTGATCCCTCCAGTAAGCAAAAATGATTATTGCAATCTTTCAGTGTCTCCACGAGTAGAAAAATCTTTAAGTAAAAAATGAAAGTTAGTCAACAGCAGAAAGCTTTCCCTAGTTGTCGTGGTCAGCAACAGTTCTAGCTATGCCACCGCCTGGACTATCCAAAACAACATGTATTTTTGACACATGACAGAGTGTGTGGCTCGGGAGTGACTGCTATTGGTAATGGAGCTGTTCTTGCCCTGCCCAAATCACAAGAATGGCTAGTATTAGGGAGCCCCACTTGTCTCTTTTTGCCCTTGCCAGTGTAGACAGGTTTCTTGATGTCCTAGCGTGTCCCTACTCAGAAGGGATCATGAAGCATAACCCTTGCCTTTAATTGGACCCCAGTCATTAAAGAAAGGCTCTTGCTATCATAGGAGCAAAAACACCCAAGATGATGGACGGAATGTTGCACAATGGCAAAACATTCACCCCCAGTCACAGATCTGGGTTTAATCCGTCGTTATTTTGCTCACCAAGCCACCCCAGTTCAGACATGACCATAAGCAAATCAGTCTTCACCCTGTGCCTCATGGGAACAGTCCAGACCGAACTGCCAAGTCATGTCTTCCCTGGACCGGAACCAAGCATCCTAGGACCGGTTTCTGGCTATCAGCCGTCTTCAGCCAGAATAGCTTGACTCCAGTGGCGTAGTGAGCACGGGACCCACGTCTGGGCATACCCTTCCCACATAGGGTGAACAGCAAAACACACAAGATGATGGACGGAATGTTGCACAATGGCAAAACATTCACCCCAGTCACAGATCTGGGTTTAATCCATCGTTATTTTGTTCACCAAGCCACCCCAGTTGAGACATGACCATATGCAAATCAGTCTTGACCCTGTGCCTCATGGGAACAGTCCAGACCGAACTGCCAAGCCATGTCTTCCCTGGACCGGAATCAAGCATCCTAGGACCGGTTTCTGGCTATCAGCCATCTTCAGCCAGGATAGCTTGACTCCAGTGGCGTAGTGAGCACGGGACCCACGTCTGGGCATACCCTTGCTATCATAGGAGTCCTCAGATCAGAGAGACTATGCCTGCAGCTCCAGGTAGATTGGATCAGGTTTGCATAGTAATGTAGAACAATGTTCCATGAAATTGGGGCGTACTGCCAGGGCCCCCATATCAAGATGTAATGTATCTTTTTATTGGGGAGTTTTACATAGCGCGATCCAGACCCAAAGGTATCACAGCTCTTTGCATGAGCACCAGTTGTGCTACAGACGGACACATTCATTTTTTGTTAGGCACGGGGAGATTAAGTGATTTGCCCAGAATCACAAAATGTTGAAAGTCCCTGTTGAGACTCAAAGCCGGTTCCCCAGCTTTAAGGTCCACCGCTCTAGCTATTAGGCCACATCCTCTCCCATAACATTTTCTCAGATGTTCAGAGGTGTATTGAGGAAGTATGGTAAGGACCTTATTCTTACCTTCCCATGCATTTTTGCACCCCATTCTTTGGTGGTCCTTTACAGATGTAAGTCTGCCAGGTGATGGCGAGGGATCAGTTACTCTAGCTCAAGCGTGTGATCGGTTACCATTTACGGCAAAGTTATCTCAGCACCCTGATGGAGACAAGATCTGCCATTTATTGATCTTGAAATCAGCGGTTATCTGGTCTGCAAGAGGTTAGGCACATTGATTCTCTTCGACATATCTTGCTCTACCGTTGGCTTCATGCCCATACAGTATTGAACCTTCTTGAATGGAAGAACTGGACTACGGGTACTGATTAGCTAATTAATTGATGCTACTTACTGATTGTAGTTAATGTTACAGAACAGAATAGTCATAGAGTACATTGAGTGAAGATGCTCAAATGTATTGTACTTAGAGGGTTTTTGTTAAAATTGCGTTGTATTTTGTTTGCACATAAAGTGCTAATTAGTTTACATTTTGTTAAGTGTAAACTAAGGGGCAGCTTTACAACCCCTAGCAACAACTCTACTCCGCCGTTGCGTCACTTCTATGACGCAGCGGTGTCATAAACAATGCACCACGTTGTGACAAATTTACAACGTGATGCATCTAGGGAGATGCGTTACGTTGTAAAGCCCTGTGCTACATTATACCTGCGTCAGGTATAATGTATGCAGGTTGGGTGTTCCAACGTAAGAAAGCCTCATAAAATTGACGCAGTGAAATCTACAAGATTGCACTGAGTCACTTTTACGATGCCACTGCACCAACACCTTGCGCCTTCTTGAAGTAGACATAAGGAGTGACGCAGCATAATAGAAATAGGCATTCCGAAGCTTTGCTGGAGTTGCATCGTGCTTGTGAGACGACTCCAGCAATGCATTAGCTTTACGCCATTAGATGCGTCACACATCTATCAATCCTTGCTAGACGGTGAGCCGCATTGTAAATGCGAAGCATCCATGGTGGCGCAAAGGTTTTCTTGCTTGACGCAAATTAACTGGCGCATCTCTGCTAATATGCAGAGATGCGTCAGTTCTTGTAAATCTGCCCCTAAGTATTTAATCAAATGAATACCATAAGGAAAAACTTTAATGGTGCTGTTTGCTTGGTGTACTGTTTCCCATTACCAATGTTTTCAGCGCAGGGATCATGCGTTAGAGAAACCAAAGAAGCCCAGCAGGAAAATTAGAACCGCTGACGTAAAAAGGTTGCATATTTTAAATCAGTTTTTGGTATGACACAGCAGCTTTACAAATCACTATAGAAAACAAACAAGCCCTAATTAATTCATTATGTTTCAAGGGCGGTAGGCATGAGGGACTTCCACAGTTCTGCCGCTGACCTGGCCATGTTTTCATCAGCCGTGGCCACCTTCATCCCATTCATAGCATTTGTATTCGTAGAACGCATACATTCCAGAGAAGATACCACCAGGTTGACTCAGTGACACGTAAAACATTTCCCCTGGTTTCACTTGCACTAGTGCATACATGAATGCCTCCGCAGGAGCACGCACCTGCAGTGGTGCAGCACGCACCTACGCATGCATCTGCACCAGCGCTCTACCTGCACTGCACCTGCATAACATGTTCACTCGTATCACAACAGCACTGCACTTCACACCCTGAACCTTACACTGTAGTTGTAAGTTAACCACTGCAGAGGCCCTAGAGGGACCCCAACACTGCAACTACTGACAGCTGCGCTGAACTTCCACAATACCTTATTGCCACATCAGCTTCAGTGGCAGGGTTTCCAGTCCCTGATCTTTCACGCACTGGGGCGTGCACAAGGGGCAGCGCTTCAAAGGCGAACATGAGTTGCCCTGGAATAACGCACATGTTGGAGAGCGCCTCCTTTCATCCGGGGAACAGTGGAACATGTATTTTTATTTAACACCGAACTTCCGTGGGCGCCTCATTTCATTCGGAGAACATGTTATTTTTATTCAGCAGGTTGGGAGTCAGGAGTCAGGACCTCAAGTACCGGCCTGGCTACTTTTCTAGGTCAAGGACTCTGGGGTCCTGTTTTAGCCATTTGTTCAGATTTTATATGCAGGGGATCATATATGTGGAATCTGTTTTACCTGCCGCTCTATCCATGGATTCCAATAACACACCTACATGCCACATATGCAGATGTGCAGAGTGTCATTTTTACATGCAAGCGTTGTGGCAATAAACAGTTTTTGTTCAGCTTTACTGTACTGATTATAAAGTCTAATTTGACCATTGCACTGTAGTAATAAATGTGTGAATGAGTGTTTGCTAGCACATTTGCTCTAAATAACATGCATTAGTGGGTCACATTTATTTTGCTACCATGGCATCGATGAATATATTTGTGGTGATGACACAAGGAAAGATCAAATCATTGCAATTGGTGGCACTGACAGAGTGAAGATATTCTAAGATGGACTCAGCAACCATGGATAAGGCAGCATGATGGAAGGATGGCAGCCATATCAAGATCCTGTCCTACAACATTGGTACTGCCTGTTACCCCATTACCAATAAACAGTTTTTGATGTGGAGTAAATAGATTCCTTGTGTTTTCACAGCTTTAAATCAGAATATTTAGCAACTAGAATGGGATGTCAATGACCCATGACTGATGCCAAGCAAGCAACAATGGTACATGCAGAGGAGTAAAATGTATTGAACCATTCTCAGACCATCCCCAAGGATCGTTTATAGACTAGCATCTGTCCCACCTATTAGTCATGAAAATGCACATGAGCTACCCAATTATGAAAACTTTGCCCACAACCACAACAGGAGGTGCCACTGATGTGAGTAGTAAAGGCTAAGGTGAGCATTACATAACAGAGACACATTTCAGACTCAGATACTGCTGAAAGGGTATCCAGTTGTCTTTTGGCTGGGAAGTCAGGGGAAGCAATGAGGAATATATGTGTGACATGTCACTTTATTTTACCAGGTCTTTGACTTTGATATATCTAAACACCCTGCTCGCACACGAACTGCACATGTACCCACTGAAGCAGTTTATGAGTCTTCTAAGATGCTAACGGAGGAACTCCATGGACACGAAAAGGAGGTGCAGCACTGTGAGCGACTTGCCCCCACAGACCAACATATTGCCCCCCTGGTTAGCCAAGGCTCGCCTGACATATAAAGAGACACTGGTGGCACTTTCAAAACCAGGCAGAGATCCATCTTCAGATGGGTTCTTTCCGTCCCCTGTCATTGCTAAACTCAGGCTATAAAATTCTAGGCAACGTACTAGCTAACAGGCTAATAGACATACCACAAATACTGGTCCATGATGACCAGAATGGGTTCATCCCAGGGAGAAACACTGGTCTAAATTTGCGTACACTTTTAAAATTACTGCAATGGGCCAAGACCGAGATAGAAACACCATGGATAGCCGCACTGAATATAGAATAGGCGTTCAACACCTTTGGATGGCACGATTTATAAGCAGTGCTGTCAAAATTCGGCTTAGGCCCACATTTCCTAAGATGGGTGAAAACCCTATATACAAAACCGCAGGCCAGATTTAAGACTGGACGTGGCATATCATCTTCTTTTCAGATGGAACTTGAGACAAAGCAAGGATGTCCGTTATCGCCCATAATTTTTGCATTAGATATGGAACCCCTGGCTTTCAAGCTGCACCAGCGAGTCCTCCATTGGGGCATGCATGCATACAGGCATTGGCATGTAGCTTCCCTGTATGCGGATGATGCATTAATCTACCTGCGAGGCCAAGTCACAGTCCTTCAAGAACTAATAGACTTACTAGACGTATATGCCCAGGTATCAGGCCTTAGAGTTAACTAGTACAAATCAGATATATTGAAGAGGAAAGCCTTATCGGTGTATCAGAGACACACTCTATCTGCTTCTACACTCACATGGGCCTTAGATACATTCAGATATTTAGGGGTAAAAATCCATCACTCTCAAACAGATCTAATGGATGGCAATCTTGGAAGGGCAGTCCCGTTTTGGACGAATTTACCCCGATCCCCCAAGATGCTCTTACTACCTCGTCTTCTGTATTTTTTCCCAGCTCTTCTATACGAATAATGCGTAGATTTTTTAAAGAACTGGAATCCCTCCTCATCTCTTTGATATGGGGGGGGGGGCTCCAGATCTAGAGTGGCACTCCCAAAACTATACCTCGCTCTATTGGAAGCAGGCTTGGGAGTGCTGAACTACGAACACTATTAAGCAGCTGCACAGCTACAGTGGCCGAGGTGGCTTGCGAGAGGCAATCTTACAGAGTTGGACCCCTGGGCATTCACACTGGGACGAACCAGCCATGATCGAATGGCTCTCTGTCACTAAAACAACATTAAACTAGGGGGGCACACTGTGTACTCGCCCTGGGCAGCCTTGTAAACCCAGCCCGGCTGAAGCCACACCCCCGGCCCCTTCTCTATGCCTAAAGTGTTTTTCGCGCAACGGTGCATGCGCGGGCAAGTCTCAGCCCGGAATTCTCATGCGCAGCTGCAGCAGACCAGCAGCCCATCCCCCCCACCCCCTGCGCACTCCGGACCGCACCAATTACCAGGCATCAACATGATCATCTGATGGCCTGTCCCTCCCGCTTTGCGCTGGCTATGTCGCTAATTTGAAGAATTAGTGTTATGTTTATTAATAGCTTAGCTGCAGTGCCATGGTACGTCCAGGGCTTAGTGGGGCTACGCCCCTACGCCCCAATGGACGCACCACGGCTGGCGGTAGGTCTTTTTGCTACTACCCAGCTTGCAGTGACTGAAGTGCCTTCTTTGACCACTGAGTGCCATAAAGTCAGTTACTCGGGCTTTTAAAAAATGATATTACTTCATTGGTCGACAAACAGTGAAATGGTGCAAAGGTGCAGAACAGTCATACCTTGTTCTTAGTAGTAGGCCTGGGCAGAGTTTCAATTAGGCCAGTTATCGGAGTAATTTAGGTAATTCTGTGTTACTCTTTGACGCAGAATTACTGATAATTATGTGATCACTTCTGCTCACATAATTAAGAGCAATTTGGGGGAAAAAATCCTACCATGTGGACACATTTAGCATGCATGAGCGGTCACTCATGCCACCTATTTATGCTCTGCTGCATTTAGTGCTGTTTTTTAGTGGAAAATGCTTCCTCTGTCTATTTTGGATACAAGGGTGCATTTTGCAATAACTAAATAGCCCTGAATACTGGTACTAATTAAAAAGAAAATCCTACCCCAACAGTACATTTTCATGTTCTGTCGCATTTAGTGCTAGTTCTTGCTGCAAAATGCTTCCTCAGGTCCACTGAGGATACGAGGGGGCATTTTTGTACTAAGGAAAAGCTCTAAATGCAGAATTACTCTTTTTGTGTAATTCAACTGTAATCTTGTGGAATTCTTTGGTAATTTTGCGTAATTACGGTACACACAATTGCTTAGTCACGTCCACCTCTACCTAATAGTTATGGATACAAAGCAGAAGGCAAACATAAGACTCTTAAGACAAATGTTGTTCTGGATGCAGTTTTTCCACCACCAATGTATGAAAGAAGGATTAGAAGATTTTTCATAAATGCTATTGAACCCTGTTCATATTCCAGGAAAGTAACTTCTTTTAACGTCATGTAAAGGACACAAGCAGTGCAGCACATGCACAGCATGTGTTCAGTGATCTATTTTTGCAAAATAAGGGCCCTATTTGTCAAGGATTACTTCGCGTTTGCACCACCCAATGTGGTGCTTGCATGACGCAAACCCTCAAATGTGATTTATCAAGCCATTCAATGCCACTTTGCATGGCCCTGCATTGTTTGATAAATTAGGAGTAACACAACACAGCGCCATTGGATTACTCTGTCCTGGGAAGGCATTCCATGGGTGTTGCTTAGGTGTTCCCACACAACTCCCATTGATTTGGACTCATTTTGAGGTTTACCATCACTGACCGACCCGAGATTGAGCCAAAAAGACACACCTTCTCAAAGGGAGGTGTAATAAGGAGATATATCTTTAATCCTCGTTAATTCCTCTTTCTATGTGTGCTGCATTCTGCAGCACACATAGAAAGAGGACTATGCCTCTCAGTATTATTTTTGTGCAGGACAGTTCTCCTTCCAGCACAAAACAATCCTTCATACAATGCTGAGCACCAGCAACCACCACCACAAATTAAGCACTACCTTTCATCTCCTCTTCACTTACAAGAGTGCACACTGTTTCACCTTGATCATCAGTATGCATAGCAGAAGGAACATCTTAGCTTTCAGTTGCACTTGCAAATGAGCAAAAGAGGACCTTTTCAAGGGTAAATATGTTATAAATGTAGCTCTAACTTCTGGTTGCAAAACAAGGAAGCAACCATTGTGTGCCAAATCAATTTCTGAAGGTATTTACAGTACCAGTAGCAACACCTACAGTCCCTTACAAAACAAAGGCACCAGACAAAGGTATACTGAGTTTGCTATACAGTTAATTCAGCATGTATTATTAACATTCTCTCTGAAAAGCTGTTCTTTATTATTTTATGAATCATGACCCTGGGGCACAGGCAGAAGCTCATCCCTTGCAAATTAGTAATATAAACACTAGATTCAATAAGCTGTAAGTAAACCGCCGTTTTAAATTTGCTGGGAACACCCTTTTGCACAGCATGCCCTTGAGATACAGAAGACAATAACAAGAACAAATAACATTGAATCTCTACATAATTTTTCATTATTTCAATATATTTGTAATAAACTTCAGTTACATTCAGCAAACAAGAGCATGATAATGGAGGGAAAGGGTAAAGGAACAGATGATTAAAGCACTAAGTTCAAAATATACATTGTGCAAATAATGTACACAATGCACAGTTGCACTGATGAAGTTCATAGACAGAATTTAACTCCAGAATCAAGACAAATCAAACAAATATACTCAGTGACTTGGAGAAAGCTCAGAATATCATTTAAATCAGCATCTCTTGAAAATCAATTTCTCAAAAATGGTTAAGAATGCCAGATGTGTTTCATCTTTATCTCGGGTAGCGTTAATTATTTGCATCCTGATGCAATTATAAGATATGTTAGTATGATGTCGCCTTCGAAAATTTGTCAGGGAATTTGGTTACACCTGAGTGGGCTACAATTGAGGTTGGAATATGCGGACACAGACAAAGGCTGCTTAAATTTGCATTAACATGAATCTAGGAAAGGTTTTTTAAGGAAAAGTAAAGTGAGTCTCACAATGTGAATTGTAAGAGGACATAAAGCAAACATAAAGACTGAGCATAACAAAAATATTAGCCCCCTTAAACAAGGTTTACTGTCCCTTGAACCAGCAATAAATATGTTCCATGCAAGACCAGCAAATGTAAAAGAGCTTGTTGTTCTCTGATCCCTACTAGATAACATAGCAATAATAGCTGGTGTCTCCCACAATTCATTATCTTAATTTCTACCCTACAGTTTGGCTCAATGTACGACTAACAAAGGTTAGATTCTATGCCGTAGCGACTTTCCTCTTGTTTTGTGTGCCACAGGTTGCACACATTACATTTGTACCAATGGTTACCTCAACAAGAAACACAAATGCACACTTAATGTTCATGCAATATTGGTTCACAATGAGTTAGCCAAGCTCCCAGCGAAAACAGACATTTGCTACATTTTCAGACATTGTACAATCTATCCATGTTTTAAAGTGGGGATTATAGAGAAAGAATACTATGGTGTATACATGCACACACTATAACATAAAAGACTTGATAGCAGATGTTGCTTATCATGCAACGTTTTATTTACTCCATGACATATTCTACCATGGTTATGCATCAACAGGGTAGCACATAACTATTCTATGATGACTGCTGAACCCAACAAATCATGTAATACTGCACACGAGGAACAAATGCCCCCATGCATCAAAGGAAATTGCATTCGCAAACGGTGCGAATCGCAAAAATCGGCCGTTTGCGAATGCAATTTCTTGATTTGGGATGCATCATATTTTAAGTGTTTTTTCGCAATTTTAAGAATCGCAAAATGCTTTGCGATTTCTAAAATGAATCGCTAAATTTGCGAATCGCATTTTTTTGCGAAAAATTTCAATGCATGAAAAATCGCTATTAGGAATTCTTAAAATAAGAAGAAGTCAAACCTGGTGGTAATTTTTCACAATTGCTCAAAACAGGTGACATTCATCAAGAGTGCATATAAGGGGCCTTAGAAAGCATGAAACACTTTTTCACAATGGCAGCACTTTTCTTTTTGGCACGTAGGCAGAGGTTGAGAGCAGCAGCAGAATGGAGGAGAAGGTTGATTCAAGAGAGAATTTTCAGAGTGCGCATTACCTTACTAGGGCAGACAGAAGCAGACATCTATGATAAGTATAGGCTTAATGCTCACTTAATTTTAGATTTAATTGAAGAATTGGACCCAATTTTGCAGAGACAAACACGCAGGACACAAGCCATACCAACCCATGTTCAGGTATTGTGATCACTGCACCTCCTTGCCTCTGGGTCATTTCAGGGAGTAATAGCCATTGCTGGTGGTGTCTCCCAGAGTTCACTTTCTAGATTTTTCAATGCTTTTCTGAATGCCATGTTGCAAAGGATAAGGCATCACATCAAATGTCCTAGTACACAGCAGGATTTGCTACAAACCAAGTTAGATTTCTATAACATGACTCATTTTCCACATGTCATTGGCTGTGTAGATGGCTCACATATTCCCATTTGCCCACCCTCTGAAAATGAGTACATATTCCGCAACAGGAAATGTTACCATTCTCTTAATATACAAGTAATTTGCAATTCTAAAACTATCTTCACAGACTTAGTGGCAAGTTACCCTGGGAGTGCCCATGACTCCTACATTTTTAGACACAGTGCCATCCACACACGACTGCTTGCAGGCGAATTTGGAGATGGATATTTGCTTGGTAATTATAAAATTCTTATTTTTAACATATACCAGTTTTTTCCAGAAAGATGTTACTCATGCATTGTATCTGTCATTATCACTTCTTTTAGGTGACAGTGCCTATGCAGTGAGGTCATATATATTAACACCATATCTCAATCCAGCAACCAGAAACGAGCAGCAGTACAACCATGCTCACATATCAACCCGCAATGTGATAGAGAGAACCTTTGGTGTGATGAAATCTCGCTTTCGCATATTACATAAGACTGGTGGAGCTTTGCAATATCGTCCTGAAATTTGCTGTAAAATAGTTGCAGCATGTGCAATGTTGCACAACTTAGCCACTAGTAGAGGCATAGAACTGGATGTGGATGATGTACTACCTCAAAATAATAATCAGCCTCAACAACCCCGACCAAGATTACATGGACCAGAAGCAGCACAGGGTAGAAGGAGAAGGGCAGAGATAACACAACATTACTTTTAAGTAAGGTAAGAACAACACAAGACAATCTGGTGCTTGACTGTAAACTGTTTATTATGAGAAAATTAAAGAATATGCAGTTTTTCTTTGAAATTTAAATGCATTTTTATGAAGTAGTAAATTACTTTGCCTTCTTTTAAAAAAAAACAATGAATTGTAATTCTTTTTTTTCATTACAATCTTTATTTCGATCTTTCGATCATAAAAGATATACAAGAAATTTAAAATCAAACTAACAAGTAGTACAAGACATTAAAACAAGGATAAAAAACTTTGCAGTTGACATTGTAAAGGTATTGCAAGACATTCAAGTTAAAAAAGAATCAGAAGACTTGAATTATTACAGTTCTATATCTGCCTTCAGAATACGGGTGCGAGTGTGCCACATCGCTGTTAGAAATTTTGCCACCGCGAACACAATTGGAGGTGATACCTTAATTTTTAATATTCTGTAAGCTGGATGGTAGTGCCTGCAACCCAGATTTTTAAGAAGTGGGACAAGCCAAAGCTTTCTAGCTCTTTGATATGCATTACAGAAAAATATCACGTGCAGATCACTTTCCTGGTGATGTGAGCATGCCGGGCATTGCTCTGTGGATGGGGGCTGAGACCAACAGCTAGTAAAAGACCTAAGAGGGAGTGTATTGTATCTCCACTGCAGGAATAATTTTCTAGTCAAAACCGGACTAATGCCATCAAGGACATGTTCCAAGTTATAAGAATCTTTGAATAGGGTGAATAGATTTGTCAGGGACCCCTCCCGTGTACTCCTTAGAGAGGTGATTAAATTTAACTCATAATAATCCTTTGAAAGGAGTTTACGTGGGATCCTGCTGCATGCATTCGCCGGATCTAGCCATAGTTCTGGCTTTCCTAGGCTCTCGCATGTCCTTTTTATATAACTTAACCATGGGATTTTTTTTACATTAGGTAGGCTTAGAATTATTATTATTATTTATTATAATCTCTTGGAGCTCAATCCTGTAGCTCGTGAGTTCTGGGGCGCTCCAGATTCAATGCCAAAATGTTAATGGTTTTAGTCCCAGCTCTTCTGCTATTGGTCTAATACCCAGGTCTAATCTCAACCGGAGGAGCGAAGTACCTGGAGGTAGAGCTGCAAGCTGCCTGATGAATTTGTTTTCAGTAATCAACAGGTTTTGGGCAGATATGTGTCCCCATATCTCCCCCCGTATGTGACAGCACCCCGTGCCTGACTTTTATAAATTTGTAGCACTGGACCAAGGGGTTTGTAGGACGATCGATTTGACATCCTACAAATACCGCCTGTTAGCTGCACCAGTTTAATGTTGGCCTTAGTCCTATGTGCGTCCCAGGTCATATTTTGGTTGATGGTTACCCCCAAGTACTCAAATGTAAAAACCCTCTCTAATCTCAATGAGCCTATGGATGGGTTGGGGCGTGTTGAAGATGGGGGATTGAGAATCATGTATTTTGTTTTTAGGGCATTGATTTCGAGCCCCCTCTCCACACAGAAAGTCGAAAACCCGTCCAGGACCCGTTGTATTCCCATTGGGGACTTCGACAGCAGCAGGGTGTCATCCGCAAACATTATAGCGGGCACCCTGCTGCCGTTGAGTTTTGGAGCATCTATATCAGCAATCCTGGTCAAGTGGGCGATTACCCCATTGACAAAGAGGCAGAACAGGGTCGGTGCAAGCACGCAACCCTGTCTCACCCCCCTGTCAACTGGGAATTTGCCTGAAAGTGCCCCATTCCTGCCGCACCTAACTCGTGCAAAGTTTTTCTGATGTAATTTTATCAAGATGGTCAGGATATCTGCAGGAATACCCAAGTCCGCCAACACAGTCCAAATACTGAATCTTGGCACCAAATCAAAGGCGGCACGCAAGTCCACAAATACTGTGTACAAGCTACCACCCTCGATTACGGCGGTCTTCCAGAACAAGAGATTCAGACGAAAGATCTGGTCCGTTGTTGAGACTCCCCTTCTGAATCCTGCCTGGTAGGGAGTTAAAATAGAAAATTCTTCCATCCAATTTTGGAGGCGATCTAATATCAACCTACCAAATAACTTTTGTGAGACGTCTATGAGGCTGATGGGCCTGTAGTTGGCTGGAAGCAGAGGTGATCCCTTCTTGTATATGGGGCGCTCTCTGCGCCCAGCCAAGTACAGGGCACCTCCATACCCCCCAGAACAGCATTAAATATTGTCAACAAGTAGGGGGCCCATACGTCTGGTTCCTGCTTAAATAAATCGCCAGGGAGGCCGTCCAGTCCAGGGGCTTTACCTGATGACAACCCTGAAATAGCGGCCCGTACCTCTGCATCTGTGAAGGGGCCCCCGTCTGACTGCAAACTAGTAGTACGTTTTTCTTTGAAATTTAAATGCATTTTTATGAAGTAGTAAATTACTTTGCCTTCTTTTTTTTAAAAACAATGAATTTTAATTCAGATGGACACTTTTTTGTCAAAAAAGAAGCTTTAAAGATACCATACTATTTTTGTCTTGCACGCACACCTAATGCTTTTCCTTTAACTATCATATCGCCCATGGCCATGTTCCTGGAAATGTTTTGTTTCCTGCTGCTGCTGCGTGCCCCAGGTAAGGCTGGGTTAAGTATGCCACTGATACTTCTGCCATCTTCACTACCCCCAGTTTCTAACTGGTTTCTTTCTTTCTACAGCATTATGGAGTGTCCCCATTCCCCTGGCAATCTATGCACAAATTTGTTTCATTTCCACTTGCATGGCAACTGTCTGCTTGCAGAGCTGAGCAGTACTGCTTGAAAGCTGATACATTCCCCTGGTGTGACCCTGCATGCAGGTCATTGTTCTAAGTTGCCTCGTAGCACTTCCTACTTGCTGGGTCTGTATCACTGTGCACAGTGTCTCCAAAGAAGTAGAAATGCGGTCTAGCTTTCCAGATGTTGTTTTATGCCCTTTATCAATTACATTTGTCATTTCTTTAATGCTGTTGTGCATTGCACCAATCTCTTTACTGATATGACCAACTTTTCCCTTCATGACTCTAATGTCTTTGCCTTGTTGGCGCTGAACTTTAAGGATTTTATCCTCAACAACACTGCCGGTGCTGCTGTCCTCTATTTCTCTTCCACTTTGTGATATTTGTGACCGGCGCCTATAAAACTGTTGAAATCTATTGCGCCTGCTCTGCAGTGGGTTTGAGGTTGCTAGAGTTTGAACAGTCATAGACATTAACATTTTGATCTTCTTCACTATCAGACTGCTGCAGTTGGCGCAATCTGTGTCTTTCCCTTGCTTGAAAATTTAAAGATGATGAAGTTTCAGCATTTGACTCATCAGTGTTTTGTCCTTCTTGAGTGTTATACTCTGTCAATTCATTTTCTATAAATTCGTGTTGTGTCTCTGTGATTGAAAAAGTGCAAGCATTCTGTTACTTATAAATTTGCACTTTTAAAACTTGTTTGCAAAATAGATTTTCTAATAAAATTCACAAGTTGAATGTCTACTTTGGTTTCATTAAAGACTATCATGCATTTTCACAAACTTTACTTTTTGTTGGAATATTGGATTTTGGAATAAACTACAAATCCCATGATGCACTGCTTTCTGGCTTAAAATAGTTAAAATCCATGTTTGGAAAACATAAAAGAACTACCAAATTAGAGGAGTGAAATTTAAGCATGTCTAACATCTTTTTAAGCCCTCTTTGACTCATATTGTACATTTGAAAAATAAATTTCAAAAATTCTTACCTTCAGAAGGTGTAGCAAGCTCTGACGTATCAATGTCAATTACTCCAACAGCCTCAGTTAAAAGTGTGCCTTCCACCATATCTTCAAGGGGGTATTGTGCCTATCCCTGGGGGTTCCCCTACCAGTCTTTTTTGCAGCTTTCATCCTGGTTGCAATTCTTTCTTTGGCACGACTGCGCAGGTCATACCAGCGTTTCTGTAAGTTATTTATGTCACGATGTGCAACACCCACAGCATTCACCTTAGCTTGGATAGCAAGCCAGAGTTTCCTTTTAACTGCTTCAGGCACCTTCAAAGATTGTTTACCAAAAAGTTGGTCCTGCCTCATAGTGACCTCCTCAATAAGTATTTCCAGCTCCTGGTCACTGAATTAAATTTTTCTTTTCCTGGCTTGGATATCTTCAACAGCATTTTCATTAGCCATTTCTCCCAAAGATTCAGGCACACAGTCTGCTGCAGTTCCTCCAGGCTGAGCTCCAAAAGCCAACTGACAAACCTCCACTTCAAACCAGGGAGCAGCTGTGTGCAATTACTCTGCTGCCTTCCTGGTTGTAATCTCATTGAGATTCATCATGGGTGCTTTTTCGCAATTTACGAATTCACAAAATGCGAAGTCGCAAAAATCATGCAATTCGGAACAAATTGCGATTTTTCCCGAATCGCTAAAAAATTGCGAAAAAAATCATGCATTTCAAATTGCGATTCTTTATTTGCGATTCGTTAAAATTCACAAATAAGGAATCGTAATTTGAAACGTTGATGCATGTGGGTGATAGGTCTGTTTGGAGATAAGATTATTGCCTGATGCCCTTTAAAAACATTGTAAGTCCCTGGTGGAATGTACCGTGAAGACACCTGGGCAATGACAAGCGCACAGATACAACACTGACTGAGGCTCGCAGAATATAAGTGTAAGAAGACAAAAAATCACAAAGAACTGCTTTACTTGAGAGTCTTTGCTTAAGTGACAAATGTGTAGGCTTCTTAAAAGAATCAGAGCTCTAAATGCATAATAGTGAACAGAGAACTGTGCCTCTAATTTTAGCTTGGAGTTGTCACATCTAACACAGTCAAAATAAGTCGCACACATGTTAAGATGCATGCCTCTGTCAATATAACAACAGCATATCCTGACACAGGTGTGGTACATACTTATACCACATTCAATAGAAAATAAATAGAAAATAGAAATGAGAGATCATTTAAATATTAAAGATATTAACTCCACCATCTAACCAGGAATCAGTTTCTTAAAAAAATATGTTGCCTGAAACACAATGCTCAACACACATACAACACCTTGATGCTCGTTCCCTGTCATCACTGACAGCTTCCCATGGTTGATAATGATTAAGACTGAGACTTTTGTATGACTCCCGCGCTTAGACCTCAAGAGCTCCAGTTTCTTGGTGGTCTTCTGAAATGTCCTTGCAATGTACACTTGCAATCTTGATATTTGTTCATTAGTGTCCAGGTTACACCCTGACAATACATGTAGGCCACAGGAAAGACTGCTGATCTTCCCAATCAGTGTGCGCAGTCAATTCCTGATGTCTATAACACATTTGATTACAGCATTCTTGTCATCTGACATATGCTTCTATCATTTGCTAGACAAGCAAACATGTCCCAGTTGAGCTTTCCAATGCCATTTAGGGTTATATTATTGTAGAAAAATGCTACTTTTCACATGGTTATGTGCCACTTTTTGGCTTGTTTTCGATGCAATTTTGACTGGGGTGTACTGGGTCCCTGCTACACAGGTTCCCAGAACCAATTTTCTTTCCCTAAACCTGTACCACAATTGGCACAACCTCAGCAACCCCTATAAGTCCCTAGTAAGGGCATTGGGACCACTACAGCTGCAGTACACATTGTGCAACCCTCAGGACCCCTCACCAAGACCATGCAAACTGCCATTGCAGGATGCATGTCTTGGTGCAGAAAAGGTGAAGAGTTGATATAGCACACATCCCTGTGTGCCATGCCCCCATACACTGCATGAGGTATAGGTAAGTTACCCCTACTGCATACCTTACAGCCCTAGAGCAGGGTGCACTATATCGCATGTGTGGACATATCTGCATGAGCAGAGGTGACCCTATAATATCCGAGTCCATTCTTGGATATTATAAGTGCATAGGGTAGCTATAGACAGTACATGGGCTGGATATTTGTTATCACAAGTTTCCTAGCTCCATTAGGGTTTCACTGTACCCTAAGATGTTTTGTACCAAACATCACATCTTAATACATCCTCATGCACATAGGGGGCATCTTAGAGGGTCTCTTGAAACCTACCAAGCACTGTTGTGGACTCTGATTAGTCTTAGCCAGCCTGACACAACCAGACATGTTTCTGAACTCATGGAGTGGGAGCCAACACTCTCAGAGGCCAGGAACAAAGCCCGCCCAGGATGGCCTTCTAAGGCATAAAGCTTCAAAGTTGGTGTCACCTTTAAAATGTGACCGAGGCATCTCCAGATAGTGAAGGATGCCAATCCCCCTTTCCCGCTCCACATTTGGTGACAGAACAGGCAGGAAAATTAGGTAAGTTAAGAGGTGGGTCACAATTCAGCCATTTCCACCCCTAAGGTTGGGCAGGCGATGGGGAGACCACTTTTCATTTCCCTCCATCTTGGTTTGAGAGGGAATTAACCAACTAAGGTCAGGGTAGTGTCCCTTCCTGAAGGAAGTGACCTGATTATGGCCACCTGGGTCACTCGCAACCACCTCTCATCCTTCCATACAAATGAAGAGTCGTCAGACAGTAGAGAATACAAACCAAGTATATTGTATTCAGGTACACTTGATCGGAAGCCAGTCTGACCAGTCTCCTGGGATTGCTGCAGAGGGACTGACTTCAGCAAGCATAGAGTAACATTATGTACAATTCAAAACCAATGAAGACACGCCCACAATGGAATTTGTTTAGGCAGGTGCAGCTAAAACAAAGAAGTACAGAGGATAAGTTTTGATTCTGAGGCCGGGCAAACATTATCTATAAACCAAGGTCATTACAGCTGTGCCTGCCACTGGACAAGTGGGAGCAGGCCTCTATCTAGTGGTAAAGGTATGCGCTAGCAAGAACGGTGTATTCATTAGAAAAGCAAGGCTCAACATTTGAGAAATAAACTCACCAGAAACCATTTCTCAAGCAGGCAGACATTAGTTAAATCATGACTCAAAATGGCGGCCAAATTGAAAATGGTGCGACGAATGATAACTTAACATAGAACAATGCACGAGCAATGTTAATAGAACATTTGCATTCCAACATTCCAAGAGAAAGTGGTCACTTAGAGGGTGCAGACACCCTAAATGTCAGTAGCCCATTGGCTACTACCTGTCACCCACTTAACTCCCCTAAATGTAGTATTTAGGTTGCATCCCTGGACCCTGAACTTTAGATTCGATGGACACAGGGAAGAAAAGGACAAAGAAGTGCTGCTGACCCGAGGACTGAAGCTGTGCTGCAGAAAATTGGCTCCAAACCCTGCCTGCTGCCTGCAACTGTGAGGCCTCCAAGTACCCTGGAGCTCATCCAGGGTTTTACTAATTGTCAAAGAACTACCTTAAAGTGGAGGTACCGCACCCCTGCGGTCCACAGGTACCAAACCCGCAGAATCCAGTTTCCTGACTTGGTAACTTCGACGCAGCACCCGAACCAAAAGTGGTACACCAGCCCCGGAGGATCAAATCTGTCTCCCCTCCAAGTTTAGAGACACCGATCTACTGGAGTCGTGCCACACCAATACCTGGGGTATGGGACCGTCTGCAGCATTTACCAGGACGAAAGGTCCAATCCATACTCCAACTGCCCAGAAAGCAAATGCCCTTTAAGAGATATCGAGACCCCTGAGACCCACTTCGTTAGTGGCTCAGCTGTCCCGGAATCGCCTCTCCAAGCTGCCGGCTCTTGACCGCGATGACATCTTGAAACGCGTTGCCCGGCTGACCTATCTACTCTGCACCCAGCCTACCTGGCCTGGGTACCAATGAAGCAGCTGCGCTCCCATGGTCCTGAAGCCCTTGTGACCTACTCCCTTGAGTGGGGCACCTCTGACTTACCTTTAAGTCCCCTTGTGCAGTGTGTTTTCAGGTGGCCCCTTTCTTCATAGCGCACCAGCTACCAAAGACCTCAGCACCCTGCTGCCGGCTGAATCCGGGATGCTCCCAAGAATACACTGATGGAATATTGGACCTGGCTTTGCTACATACTTAAATCCCGAAGGTGAACCTTTAAATCCAATTGTGTGATTTTATATGCATTTTTCTATTTTCTCCCATCGACGTCATGGTGCCTAATTGTGCACGAAAGTGATTTTTTTGCGAACTTAAAAAAATTGATATATTGAAAAGTACTTATTGGAGAACAAAGTTCTTGGTCTGGAAAAGTATATAAAAATCTGTGTTATTTTTACAAATTGGTCTCTGATTTGTTCTTGAGTGTGTGCATCATTTATTGTCTCTGTGAGTACAACAAATGCTTAGCATTACTCTCTGATAAGCCTAACTGCTCACCCACACTACCACAAATAGAGCGCTTGTATTATCTACTTTTGCCTCTGTATACAAATCTGGGTCTCACTGGACTTTTTGCATAGTGTACTTCATGTTAGTGTACTATATAGAGAGCCAGCTTCCTACAAACATTCACTAAGGCTTATTTACAGTCCACCACAGTATCCTCCAAACCAGTCATGGAGGTGTTCTGATATTTTGCCTGCTCCACTGAGACATTCAAGGGGTCCCTGTTGTTTTCTGTTACTTCAAAATTGGCACGAAGGTGTGCCAGCAACAGCAGTTGTTTCTCTCTGACAGTTGTTGGGGTCTACTAGATGATTTTGCATTTCTGTTGACTTCCATTGTTGGAAGGACTTCTTTCCCCGTACCTGAGGTAGCTAGGGCTTTGCATCACATCATGGTGATATCATCAGTGTTTGGATCAATCACTGGTCTTGGTATGGGAATGTCTTTGGTATGTTGTGTGCCATTGTCTGTACTGATTGTATCTCCATATGGGGCAGTTAGTAGTAAGAGTTATTCACTCACATATCCAAAAAACAGACCTCTTTACTGATGGTTTTACATGTGTGCTCAATATCATCTGTTTCCTTGCCCAATGTTTACTTTGTTACACAATATTGGAGAAGCAATATTGTCATGTGTAACCTATTGCAGTCAGAGTATATGGGTGTTCATAAAGAGAAATAGTTCCTGTATAGTGCACTTAAAAGGACAATGACTTAACAGCTACAGTGTAATATTCCTTGATAGTGCACAGTGTATTAAACATTTGGAATGAACTCCTGTTAATAAATCACAGTGCGAGCTGCGCGACGTGCCAATTTATGCCTCTTTGTGGAATTCCACGGAATCTTGTGGAGTTTTTATGTAACTCCACAGAATTCATAGAACGAAACTCAGCGAGGTCTGCCCAGGCCTGATGGTGATATCTAGCTATGGAGAGTGGAGACTGGCCAAGGTGATGGAGGCAATAACCTTCTTCACACCAACAAATCGTGACCGTCTGCCACGCCTTAAATAAGGCCCTTAGTTTACTTCTGGAATTAATTCTGGATGTTTTATGTAGTTGCTGTCAATATTTTATTATAGCTAAAAGGGATACAAATATCACCAATTATTATTTTACAGTCTAACCTGGGGACACAATCATATTTTACAAGATTTAAAAAAAGATGTAAGACTCTATGCTACATGCGCAATGAGTAGTTACACAGAGTCTCAAAGCATGTTGCCTCGAATCAAATGTATTAGAAAAGTCTGTTGTTTTGAGGAGCCCACAAATAACATTTGGGGTCAGGACAGTGAATCTGTCTTGCAGCTGTCGTTATCATTTCGGATGATCCAGAAGGCTGTGTAAGATCACTTGTGATTTTTCTCTTCGCACATCATCTAAATGTATGTAGAGAGTGCTGCTCTGCCATCTATATACATTTGTCCCTGACTTTCATACAGGGAAACAACATTAACTTGAAATGGAAGGACTCAAATCAAGTACAAATGTTCTAAAGAAAAAAGTGATGAAAGGAATGAAAAAACATTATAATTATATCCAGATGTCAAGGACCAGGTTTAATAAAAACATATTTTACTAGTAGAACATTTAAAAAATCAGTACACAAATGTCACCCCTTAATTGGGTCAACATGTTTTAGCACTAGATGTTCTCAGAAGATCATCCACATGCTTCAGAACCTTAACACCTTCGATGAAAAGTTTAAACTCACAACCTTATGTTTACAAGTGATGCTTTGCAGATTTAAATACGCAGGTGTGTGAGGAGTATATGGATTTACAAAATCCAACATAGAACCTGTCTTAAAAGGATGGTGGGGATGCTAAGTCAGTGTGTAAGATACTTTTTTGTTTCATTTTATTTAAAGTATTCATTATAGTTCTACGTGGCAGTAAAATTCTTTTTACGTCTTGCAGACCTGCATTGCAGCGCACATTTGCTGCTCGCTCTGAGAGGCTTCTTGTAATCGAGGTTCATTGGTTTGCGTCATCGTTCATGGTAAACGGTGGCTTTTCATTGTAAAGGAGGCTTCTTAGTCTCTCCTTGTTACTGCCCTGTCTCCTTTTGGCCCCACCCGCCCACCCGAACTGGATCATTTTCCTGCGGCATTACATGGTCTCCTTTATAAGTCTGTAAGCACTCTTTTATTTACATTATCAGGGCGGTCCGATTCGGCTGCACCTGTTTTTTGTTTGCAACGCTGCCCGCAGCTCCTGCTTCAGGGACACCCCTCTCGTTTTTTGTTGTTGTTTGTTTTTAAACTTTAAGACTGAGCACAGCACCCGCTTCTGGGACACAGCGCTCGGTTTATTTATTTATTTTTAAAATTGTTATCACTGAGCGCGGCGCCCGCTTCATGGACACCGCGCGTGTTTATTTTATTATTTTTGATTTACAAAACAAATTGAAAGAATTACAAGAGCCATGTGACCTTGGAGCAAAACTACACCCCAACCCGTTTCCTCTTTTCTTCTTGAGGAAAGTTAGAGGCTGAATTGAATGCTGGAGAGCTCACACGGCCATTTTCTATGGTCTGGAACTCTTCGGCATATATTTTATTAACAACCTACAAAACAATTTAAAAACACTATTGATCATACTAGAAACATGAACATTAATATGTACAATATTGAATTACCTAATCTGTGCAAATTCTGTGGTCAGAACGTATATGCTTTGTAACTGATATTGTTTCACAAAATTCAGAACAAACAACACGTTTTACTTGGCAGTATGGCACTGTCGATTTCTCCCATCACTGCGAGCTGCGTTATTAAATGCACGGCCAGTGACAACTCCTGAAGTGTGTTGAAAAACGTAATTAAATGTAAAGGCCCGCATTCTGTATCCAGCATGAATCACACACTTTACCCCATTCAGTGGTGCATAAATTGGAACAAGGGCACTTTGTACTCCGGGTCATTATGATATCATACTACAATATCTGGATTTACCAAGCCTGTTTGTTCCTGGGATAATGCATACATTGCATCCTCCTTAAATTGGCCTAAGTGGTACTTTGCGTGCCCATACTGATCAGCTGTACTCATGTCTAACACTTAATCTAAACTATACCATTCCGCTTTAACCCCAAAATGCCATTTGTGTGAGAAATAGTGTAACATACCTTTCTTCATTTTTTGAAGGCTAAAGAACTATCAGGAAAACTACCTACCTATTGTGTTGTGCATTCTCACATGGTTTGAGCTCTTGCAACCTTTTTTTGGTTTACAGGAATGTTCATCTGAGAAATGTGACAATCTAAAGTGGCATTGTCCTAATCTTCAAAGCGCCAATCCAGAGAGAAATCAGTTATTGCATCGTTGATGCTAATTCATTCAAAATTTTTGTTAGGCTAAATTACTGCTACGCATCGTTAGCACTATTGCACAAACCTAAATAATTAAATTTTTCAATGGCAAAACTTTTTGGGTCTGGCTTGACACCACAGCTGTCACCTGATGTAATGTGATCAATTTAAGGAAAGAGCCGTCAGTACTATAGAGAGGAGCTTTGGCTCTGCTCACATGTTGGTGGTAGATAGGAGAACATGTTTAGGTCGAGCCTGGGCAGTGCATGCGCTGCAGCGAGGCATGCAGTATTGGAGTATGGCTATGAAGCCCCGCCCACTCTCCGCCCATATTTTTAATTGGCTTGTGTCATTGTCCTTCGTAAACGCAGGCTTCCGAGTCGTTATTAGGCTTGTTAGTCCCTCCTTGGGACTGCCTTGTCTGCATTTGTTACCTCCTATAACGACTGGTCCTTTTACGTGTCTTGTTACACGGTCTGCTTTATCTTGACTGTGAGCACTTTTTGGTTTAATGATTTGCCCCTATACCACCCACTAAGTCGCAGCATGCAATTTATTTTAATTACTAATGGTGGTCCGCTTTAACTATAGCAGCCACGTTTCTTTCTTTCTTTATTTTAGCAGCGCAGTCCGATTTAAGTATAGTGGCTGTGCTAGCTAATTTATTTATTTTTTGTTTGCTAGCGCCCAAGAGGCGCAGGCCGCGACCCTTTCTTTAGACCAGCCACGTCTAAAGAAAAGTGTTGACCCGCTATTAAAGTGAAAGCGCGGCATTGGGCGCTTTTACAAAAAAAAACATATGTTTGTCAACTTGACAAACAGATGCTTTTCTTTGTCAGAACACCCCACGCCACAGTTTCAATTTAATGTCAGCCAAGCCCATTTCTTTTGACTCGGCTTGTCTAAAGAAAGAGGCACGGCCTCCATGAATATGAAAGAACAGCATGGGCGCTAGTAATTTGCAATGTAATAGGTCTCGCATTTGCGAGAGTTTAAGCAATTGCTTTGCCAATAGCTCAAACTCTTGTAAATGCAAGACCTATTGCACTGCAAATGCTTGTTAAGTAACAATGAACGATTAGCAGTTACAAACAAAATGGGGAGTAGTAAGTACAGAGTCAGTGTAGTTTAACAGATGTGTTTGTAAGTCTTTTCTGAAATCAAGAAGGTTAGAATTTAGTCTTAAGTGGGCCGGAATAGAGTTTTACAGTGTAGAAGCTCAACATAATGTGTGTGTTGTTTTTGTGGATTTGCTGGTTTGGAAGATTTCAAGAACTAGTGGAACTCTGCTTTTGATTTTAGATCTCACCTGCAACAGCACATGCTCTGTGCCTCGAGGGGTATTGTTTACAATAAAAGGCTTGATGCCTGCCCATTGCTAACAATTCATTGACTTCATTGTCACTCTTCTTTGCTGCCTTCTAATTGGCCGCATACTAAAGTATAGAAAAAGTGATGGATGAAATGTTTGAATTAATCTCAGCCATAGTAATTACTTGGGGCTGCATCCCAGTCCACAGTTATTTTGCACACCATGCCACTGCAGTATGGATCCAGCTGTATACAAATCAGTCTTGACCCTGCTCCACCGGGAACGGTCCAACCCAAACTGCCAAGCCATGTCCTCCCTGAATGGGAACACAAGCAACCCAGGACCGGTCTCACCCTTTTTATGAGCTCATCAGTGGATATAGCTTGGTTCCTGTGACACAGTGTGCATGGAACCCACGTCTGGACATACCCGTCTCACTAAGGGCGACATACTAAAGCATACAAAAAGTTATGGATGGAATGCTTGAATTAATCTCAGCCACAGTAATTACTCAGGACTACATCCCAGTCCATTGTTACTTTGCACACAATGCCACCTCCATTTGGACCAAGGACTCATTGTGTGGTGGCAAGGTGTACAAAATAGCGAAGGACTGAGATGCGGCTCAGAGCAATTACCAGTGTTTATTAAATTCTCTGTGTTGCTTCTCCCCCTCCCATGAATCCCTTTTCCATGTTGCTGCTCATCCCTGCTACCCACCTTTTCTCTGTGTTGGTGTTCCCCGTTCCCCAACCTCCCCGTTGTCATTGCTTGTCCAACTTCCACCCCCTTCCTCTGTGTTTGCTTGCTAGTCCCTACTAAAAGGAACCACTGTGATGCAATGCCAGTGCTGGTCACACCATACCGCTTTTTCCCTAAATGTACTTATAGCCATGATGCACAGTCACGCTGCTGTACAACATGGCAAAAAAACATTAGCAAAGCAAATTATTCTTGCATAGGTGCGACCTATTGGCTTTGTTAATGCTTGTTGTTGATCACTCATCCGCGTGAGCTTAGTGTTCAGATAAGTAGGTAGAGTGGTGTGAACTGCTTTATGTGTGATGGATGCAATTTTGAAATTATTCTTGCATAGAGAGTTAACTGAGGAAGGTGCTTTCAAATGGCTTAGATGTGATCAGATGTCTTCGCTCCTGCAACTACCAAATGGCGGTGTGCAAAATGGTTCAAATGAGTGTTGTCGTTGATTTTTTTTAAATCAGGTAAAATGGCATTTATTCCATGTAGATGGATAAGAATTAGTGCTTGGACTGAAGATCTGAAGTCTGTAGAGCGAATGGTTGGTTTTAGTTTTCTGAGCAGGTAAAGTTGATAGGATCTCAATTTGGTTAGCTTGGCATTGCGGTCTTATGGCAGTGTTCTGTTCTGTGAAGGGAAGACATGATCTGAAGTGTACAGCACAGCATTTTAATCATTTTTGAGGGAGACATTGGTTTGTGGGTATGTGTTCTGTGGTAGTCCCTGTGATTTACCCATGTGCAAAATTATATCACCTTGGGATGATTTTACACATGTAAAAAGCTTTATGATTTCAAGGTCATCTTTTGTGATTCATTTATAATTGTAAAGCAAGCAATTGCATGCATAAGTTGAACTTACACATATAAATACCTTTAGGAATCAGTCAATTTTGTTCAGGGTTTAGTGGTGGAACTTGTTGCAGTGTGATGTTTTGGAACATGAGGTTTCACTACCTGATGATTTTAAGTGTTAGCAGTCATACTGCTGTATGAGGTGGGTTTGGTTACTTTATATGGTCTGTGTTAGTCTACTCTAAGGTAATTGTGACATTTCTGTTGTTGGTTGCTGAGGGCTCAGTTCCCTTTAAAATGAGAACATTGCTTCTCCACACAACCTTTATCAGCAATTCACATGCCAAAAAAACGCAAATGACTAATTTTCAATAGCTGAAATACAAAGGCTTCAGAACAACTATTTCTTACTAGTTGTCTTAGGTACTACTCACTGCACACATAACAAATTATACATACTACTAATAATTATAGTATCATGCTATTTTTGATATTATACCAGATAATCAATGTCAAAATATGGTCTGACATGCATATTCTGTCCTAAACATAGGGGCATATTTACAACGGATTATCGCCACCAGAACGTTACTTTTTGTGATGTTCTGGTGGCGATTAGCCCATTTACGTATTTACAAGTCAACGTTAAGCCACCTAATACGGCTTAAAGCCTCCTTCTGAATAAGGCCCCCTTTTGCAGCATTTAGCATGCAGGGGGCGGGCAATGAGTGTTACGGTGGGAGTTCCTCCACAACACCATTGCTTTTTGACGCAGCCCCTTGTTTACAATGGTGGTGTAAACATGGGGCAGTGCCAAAAATAAGTCTAGGGAAAATCTGGTCTTAACCTGGCGAAACGAGGAAACAGAAAATCGCCAATACTGATCGTTCATGTGCAGGAAGGTGTCTTTCTATGTGCAGCAGCACACATAGAAGTTAAAATCGCAAGGACACCTTCCAGAACATGAACAATCATTCCCTGCAACTCAGGCACTGTTTCACTATGATGCAAGTGTGCCTGCATTGGCGATATGCAGCTAAATTTAGCGCCAGTGATAGGGGAAATGCAGGGGTGTGCCATATTCTTGTAAATACGGCACATTCCTGCATATGGAAACTGCTGCGTTAGCAATCTTGGCTTAACTCCACAATCCAACAGTTTCCTTATAAATATGTCCTATAGATTACAAAAATGTTGCTCATCTTAATTAATAATGCAAATAACAACTCAAGAGGCAATATTTTTGCTTTTTGCTTTTTAGGGCACAATATTAAGGACATACAGGGACAGATTTACAATTCCTGGCACATCCCTGCAAATCAGCAGGGATGCGCCAGAAAACTTTAGACACGCATCACAATCCTTGCGCCACCACGGATGTGCCGCATTTACAATGTGGCCCATCATGGCGCAAGGAAATGCAGATGCACGTTGCATCTGCCGTCGTAACGTTGGCGCAGTGCTGGAGTTGTGTCACGGGCACGACGCAACTCCAGCACTGTGCCAACCGGGCCTATCTTGCACATGGTACGTCACACCTTACGCCTGCTTCAATCTTGGCGAACGTTGGCGTAGTGCTGGAGTTGTGTCACAGGCACGACGCAACTCCAGCACTGTGCCAACCGGGCCTATCTTGCACATGGTACGTCACACCTTACGCCTGCTTCAATCTTGTAGATTTCACTCAGGCACTTTTCCAAGGAGTTCCTGCACTGGAATGCCCCCCCCACCCCCCCTGCGCTGGAACGCCCACATGAAACCTGACGCAGAGTTCATGTGGCGCAGGGCTTTACAATGTGACGTATCTCCCTAGATGCGCCACGTTGTAAATCCCCCGCAGAGTGGCGCTAGCTTTACGCCGCCGCTGCATCACATAAGTGACGCAACGGTGGCGCAAAAGTGGCGCACGGGGCTTGTAAATCTGCCCCATTGTTTTTCTGTAAGCTGGGTCTGGTGGCTTAGTGGACTACTGGCTCCACTGTAGGGGTCAGTATTTGAACTCATAGTCTCAGGTTCAAAACCTGGTGGGCCCACTCAACTTTCATCCTTCTGAGGTCAATACAATGAATACCATTGAGTTGAGTAACAATCAACATCTGTTATTAAGCGGCAAGATTACCTTGGGTGAATGTGCGCTTTGTAAATACACGTTATGTTATTTTTGATTTTATGACACAAATCCCTTGTGACTACAAGTTAAATCATTCTGGCAAAAGACAAAGGGCCAAAGGTGTGGTGTTTTTGCACAATTTAGAAATTCTCCATGAATGTCCCATAAGCAGGACTATTTTTGCAACAGCTATCCTCAAATTACTTTTGAGGAGTTCATAGCCACCTGAAGAATCAGTTCAGACATTGAAATATATCACCCAAATGAAGTGTACAGGGAAGTCATCTCTAATCCCATCACAGAAAATATGACTTCTAGAGAATACAATGGAATATTTAGCAAAGACGTTTTAGGCTTAAAGTAAAGTATTAACATCCTTAAGAGGCAGACCCTCACTTGCCTGACCTTTCAAGGGAGTATACACTATAACTAGAATGCTGTTACATCTGTTCAAATAAGGACGTAACAAAGAAACACTCATGGACGCATGAATATTTTTGTCAGTCAAAGGTGTGCCTTGTTTTTTCAAATCTTTTCATTTGAAGGTCGATTTGGCCAATAGCTCCACCAAACCAAAACATTGACTTTTCTGAATTTTTCCAGGATTCAAGTGCATTCCTAAAGCGAAATATGCCAGGTCTGTTATTAAATGCTTCTCCACAGGAGTCCGCTCTACTTAAGTATGGATTTTACTAAAGCGTAGCACTTTTGTGCAACGATCAGTGGAACAAAATTGCTCACAACATTCTACTGCAATGCATACCTACCAACTTGAAGAAGAATCTCACCGTGTGCAGGAGGGGGCGGGCCTTGAAAGGGCTGGGGCCTCGTGCCGAGAAGCACCTACTAGTCACTTTTGAACCTCACCCTGCACCCCAAACCCCTCTCAACCCCCCCCAAAAAAAGCATGTTGTAGCTGACGCCGATGTCCTTGGGTGTATTCTCCTTAATGGACATCTGCAGTTCAAAGCCTTGGAAAACTAGCTGAAAAAACACTATTTACAGTGACTTTCAGCTCGTTTTTTCTGATATCAAGGCAAATACCAAGGCAAAGACACCTGTCTCTCTCTCTTTGACCACCTACTCCCCTCCTCTGCGACCAGGTTATCCCCTGACTCTTCATCTAGCTCCACCCATTACTCCCTTTCTCCTCCCCTGACCCCCCTAAACTCCAATAGGCTGCACCCTCGAGAAGCATAGGTCGGCCCTCTTCCCTCCCCCGTCCCTGTGCCCTACTCTCCCATTCTTCCCTCTAACAGTATGCCCCCCTTCATCACTCCAGCCTTACCTCTAGCTAATACGCTCCTCGTCCAATCTGCACAGTCCCAGTACTCCAACCTCATCTCCTCTCCCCTATTCCTACCTGCCACCCCCCTTTTTAGTCCACCTCCCCTCCAACCCTCTCCCCTAGTTAACTTTCCCTACGCTCCCTTTATGCCTCCCTCTCCCCCTCTTCTCTATCCTCTCCTCCCCCCGCTGTGTACCCCGATTTCTCCACAAACCCATTGCATCTCTCTCCTTCCCCCACTACTACAGCAATGCCGTGCTACCCTCTGTCCCCCCTTGATAACCCTTTCCATTTCGCTCCCTCGGGCCCAGCAGAACCACCTCCTTTCTTCAACTTCCCTATCTCCCAACCCCCCTCACTCTGCCAGATGCCCGTTCCCTCACAGCCACCTCTCCTAGCTGACAGGACCTCTCCAACCACCTCCCCTCTGTTCCTCCCAAACCTCCTTCTTTCCTATGACTCCACGCAGTCCTCCCCTTACCTTCTGCATCACCGCCTCTATCCGCACCCATCTCCCCTAACTATTTCCTTAATTCCTCTCCTTCTTCCAACGCCAACAAAGACAACTCTCCCTGCACCTCTGACACACCAACTCCCGCTCTCAACCTCCACCATCCACTACCTATGAACCCTATACCCCAACACTCCTCCTATCCCCCCACCTCTCCCTGCCCTCCAACACCAATCTCACCCCCTCCTGTTTCCATCGAGCCACCCAACCTTCTGTGCTCTACCCTACTCTCTATGGAAAATAAGGTAAGCTCTCTTATCACCTCAATCTCCCAGCTAGTAGCTACCATTTCACTTTTAAGCTCCAAGATTTCAACTTTTCTTTCACCTCAACTCCTTTGGAAGACCCTCAACTTCCCACGAGATGCTCCTCACCCCTCCACCCCATTATAGCCAGGCACAACCTGTCGTCTGCAAACATCGTTAACTCACACAAGCCCCTGAGCGCCACCCTTCTTCAACTTTCATCTCCTAGTAACCCTACTATCTACACTATTCCGACCATCACCTCTGTCAGAACCAAGCATCCACCTAAACCCTCCCGAGCGCCCCCGTATGAGTACAATATCCCTATCACCCTTCATAGCCCAAGTGCCCCCGTCACCAAAACAATCTTGACAGAGCTGCGCTGTCTACTCCAAAACTGCAGATCTGCAATAAAACACAAGCTTGAAATCTCCGACACCATAACCCTTTACAATATTAACATGCTCTTCCCCACAGAGACCTGGTTCAACGACACCTCTCACTCTATGTTTGATCTCCTAATATCCACAGGCTATTCTATATTTAGGAATTACAGAATTAACAACGTTGGTGGAGGGGTTGCAGTCATCTTTAGAAGCACTCTTCAACTGAAGGCTTTTCCTGTCAGCTCCTACCGCACTTTTGAATGGCTATCGCTTGAGCTTCAATTACACCACCGCTCACCCCTCAGATTCCATGCCATCTACCGCCTGCCTTGTAGTGGCCCTTCGTTTATGGAAGAACTCACAGACTTCATCAGCGACCAATACTCGCAAAGTGACAATCAGACCTTCGTGGGTGACTTCAATCTCCACTGGGGTTCACCGCAAGATTCTTCTGCAAAGTTGTTGGCCACCTTCCTCTCTGCAAACGATCTTATCCAACACTGCACAGAATCAACACACTTTAACAGCTCAATCCTGGACCTTGTTATTTCTAAAGCAGGCATGCTTACTATCACCTACCCCCATTCATGTAGACTGGTCTGACCACCTCCTCATCCCATTCTCTCTCCATCTATCAGACTCTATAACTCTTGGCCAACCTAAGAGGGCAACCTCCTGGTTCTGTGACGCTAAAAACATTCACGTTGGTTCCCTCTGTGAATCAGCTTTGCTATCACTTCCAAGGCTAGACCCGAGCATAGATGTTGACGAACTCACCTCCCAATGCCTCACAGTCATTTGCAGTCG
The DNA here is from genome assembly GCF_964261635.1 of Lissotriton helveticus. NCBI lineage: Eukaryota > Metazoa > Chordata > Amphibia > Caudata > Salamandridae > Lissotriton > Lissotriton helveticus. The sequence goes on along the minus strand of NC_136067.1, from coordinate 922,134,537 downwards.
AAATCAATAACGTAGCTCCTCTCCAAAGCAAAAAGAAAAGACCCACTCCCTCAGCACCTTGGTTCGACAAATCCCTCTATGAAGACAGGAAGCACCTAAGATTCCTGGAGAAACAATGGAGGCAAGCACCCTCCAACGATAATTTGGCCTTGCTTGTTCAGCAAGATCCAAGCACCACAAGCACATCTTCCTTGGGAAAGCATCGCACTTCAGAACCCTCCTTGACTTAGCCAAAAATAGACCCAAAAAACATTTTGATCTCGTCAAGAATCCTAACACTGAAGTACTACAATTCTCTACCATAGAGCTATACTTACCAATAGCTCATATACCTTATTTACCAAGAATAAGTCAGTCGGCAATGGAGAAGGTTCAATCGTTTATTTTGCAAAGTACCCTATATAGGGGAGCCTCTCTCTCGTCTTCACCCTCAAAGGTGCGCAGAGGAGACTGCTGGATTACATTCAAAACAGTGCATATATACTTCCAGCATACCTCATGAAAACCCCGTACATGGAAAAGTACTACTTCTCGTGAAGTCAACAGGAAAACCCATATTAAGCACACTTGATTGATTCGAAACTCAGCTCAAACTATTCCGGGGGTGGGTCAGTGAAGGTGGCTCCCTTTCGGTCTGGGGGCACGGGAGTACAGGCATGGTGCCTGCAAGAATGTGCTCATCCTCCAAGAAAGACAGATGCGACCTTGAGATTTTTACGTTAGAATCAATGGTCCGTTCATAGCCCAGGCCGACCTCTCAGGCTCTCTTCACAGTAGCAGGTCACGTGTTTTCCTAACTAACGAAAGAGACACAGGGAAATGAGACCAAAATGGCGTTTGTTCAGTCTAGGCCTGATTCTTAATGTATGCATGGTTCCAGTGTATTTACAAGGGGTTTTCCTAAGGTAGCATGTTAATAGATTGGATACATTGGGTCAACATTATATAATATCGATTTTATATTCCTTCAGACCCCCCTTTTGGCGTGATGTAGCCAATATATAATATAACAGATTCTCTAATCTAAGAACACACCTTCATCGATTTGCATTAGATCTGTAACTTCCTTTTGCACTAACTGCCTCTCAATTTTCGCCTGGTGCGAAACTGTCAATGAGGAAGTAAGCTTGGCAGCGCAATAGGAGCAACATGTTGGCCCACAATGCAGGCATAAGCAACAAGTAAATACCACCCCAATTACTCCCGCAAGGATCATGAAGATCTTCCAACCCCAGGTGGACAAAAGGTTCCAGAACCACCCTGTTAAGGACCATGTACCAGTGTCAGCATGAACTTCCGCTGCCAATCGATGCAATTTCTGAATGGCCAAATGTATTGTTTGAGCAGAATCAGGTATGTACACGCAGCAGGAGCTGCCGACCACGCGGCATGCTCCTCCTCGATCAGCTTGGATGACGTCAAGCACCATACGATTTTGAAGCAAAACGAGCCTCGTATCTTGAAGTTTTACCGTCAGGTAAGTCTAAATTCCAGCAGTAGTTTGAACTACATTTTCCACTACTCTGGACAGACGTCTAACATCTCTGCTGGTAAAAATAGGACCCCATATAGGAGGAGCTGCCGATCACGCGGCATGCTCCTCCTCGATCAGCTTGGATGACGTCAAGCACCATACGATTTTGAAGCAAAACGAGCCTCGTATCTTGAAGTTTTACCGTCAGGTAAGTCTAAATTCCAGCAGTAGTTTGAACTACGTTTTCCACTACTCTGGACAGACGTCTAACATCTCTGCTGGTAAAAATAGGACCCCATATAGCAGGAGCTGCCGACCACGCGGCATGCTCCTCCTCGATCAGCTTGGATGACGTCAAGCACCATACGATTTTGAAGCAAAACGAGCCTCGTATCTTGAAGTTTTACCGTCAGGTAAGTCTAAATTCCAGCAGTAGTTTGAACTACATTTTCCACTACTCTGGACAGACGTCTAACATCTCTGCTGGTAAAAATAGGACCCCATATAGGAGGAGCTGCCGATCACGCGGCATGCTCCTCCTCGATCAGCTAGGATGACGTCAAGCACCATACGATTTTGAAGCGAAACGAGCCTCGTAGCTTGAAGTTCTACCGTCAGGTAAGTCAAAATTCCAGCAGTGGTTTGAACTACATTTTCCACTACTCTGGACAGGCGTCTAACATCTCTGCTGGTAAAAATAGGACCCCATATAGGAAAGAGACCCTTTGCCACATCCACAAACTGTTGTAAGGCAGTGTCAGTCTGATCTGTACTATCAGTATCGATACTTCTACTAGCTCGTATGAAATCTAAATTTCGTTTAGTCAACTGGTGATTCTGATAGTTAGAAGGGGCTATATATACTGGAGGATAAAGGAAAGACATGTAACACTGCCCTGCCCATCCTCGGGGAAGCCAAGTGTAAGCGTTCTCACCGCATACAAAATACACTTTAGGCGGAGTTTTCAAGGACGGGGTGCTATTGGTATGTAAAGAGTAGGTGTAGTTACATCTACTATCTCCTACCTTCACATGACCTTTTCCTCTAATACAAAATGAAGCAGTACTATTTAAAATAGGGACTGGCATTGCCTTGTCATCGGTAACATTACGGTCTTGGAAATACTGGAAATATTGCGTGGAGTTAAAGTGTTCAAAATCTAACATTTCTTCCTTCAACCAGGTAGCATTTTCATAAGTGGTAGACACATTCATAGACACATTCATACAGGCATCTGGATCTAAAGATCCCTCTCCTTGGTTATCCAGAGCATCAAATCCCTGATGTTGTTCTATATATCCTAAAAAAGCTTCATAATCCTTTTCAGTATATCTTTTGGGGTCGGCTACATAATGTAAATACATAAGAGATAACAACTGAGACCAGGCCTCACAACTTGCTAAGTGTGATAATGGTAATGAAATGAATAAATCATGACGATGCATTACAGATGGCAAAAGGCCGCAAACCCAACAGTTTGTCTTATTTGTGGTACTATGAGCTTGATGCAACAACTCAATGAACACATTTTTAGCATAGGTCTCTCGATGTCTTTCCTTATGGGAAGGCAAAGTATAAAAGAAATGTTCAGGTGGAACTGCTGTAGTACCTAACACCTTATGCTTAGGATATTGAAATTCTAGATACATGAATACACTCATTAATATTATCATGATTACTGCAATAATTATTACAAAGGCTATCTTCACTCTGGTAGCCCAACCAGAAAACATGGGGATATTTTCAAGAAAAGGTCGGGGAGCAAGGGGTCATTCATCTTCAAGGGCGAACCGGGCAAAGGGATACATCCTAGCTAGAAGTCCAAACTAAACTCGGGGAAAAGGTACAAGCCAACTGCCAGAGGGTTTCTTCTTCCTGTGTTCGTCTAGAGCCTCACAGGCAGGCTCCTATCGTTCATCAAAAAAAAAAACCTTCAAACTTTGATTCCACTGTTGCAATTTAGGCCCTTAATGTAACACAGTCTTTATTTCTGAACAGAGCAATGTAGCAGTTCCAAACTCTGATCGGGTACAGTCCAGTGTCTTGCTCAGTACCCCAGTAAAGAGCCAGCTTCAACCCTACAGCTCAAGTCTTTCCCTATATCCTAGAATCCAAAACTGGGGTACCGCGTTGTTTTCGGGGCCGTAAATTGTATCGAAGATGGCCAGGTTGCTCCTGGTCATGAAACAACACAGCAGTAGGGACATTCGGTGCAACAAAGCCCTCAGAAGCCTCTGAGTAATCAGCCTTATTAAAAGATTCAGAGACTGGGGCTGATTCGTCTCCTTGTGGTATCAACAATCCTTCCTCTTGCCCGATTTCAAGGGCATCTGAGAAAGGCACAAACCTCTGCGCTCCTTCTTATGTTTGAACTCCGTCTCGGTTCTGCTGATCAAATGGGAGTGGGGGGGGCAATCTTTTCACGTGGGAGACGTGAATCCAGTGTTTCTTCCCGTCCACTTTCACTGCTGTCCGTGTTGCCAACAGAATCTGGTAGGGACGGCTCCACCTCGGTTCTAAACTCAATTTCCGCTGATAATTTTGGACTAGGACCCACTGTCCTGGCTCCAAACGGTGTCCGGGACCCTCTGGCAGCTGACACCTGCTGATGAATGGAACGCAAATCTTTAGTTAAAGCGTACAGGTAATCTGCCATCATAGGATAATCAATATCACGGAAGGACCTAGGTCTCGGGACACCCCACACATTAGCTGGTCGACCAAATACGACCTCATACGGAATGAGGGGTTACTCTTAATGACATTAATGCTAGGGGCAAAGCATCAGGCTAGCTCAAGCCCGTGCTTTCTTGAATCTTTGCTATCTTTAACTTCAGTGTACCATTATATTTCTCAACCAGTCCTGCAGACTGCGGATGTCGTGCTGATTGAAATTTCTGTTTTATCTGTAAGCCTTCACAAATATATTTGACAAGGTCTGCATTAAAGTGTACCCCGTTGTCTGTCCAAATGACTCGAGGCAAACCGAACCGGAGCAGGAACTCTTTGATTAAGGCTTTTGCAGTGGCCTTAGCAGTGTTATCTTTGGTAGGATATGCTTCGACCCATTTACTAAAAGCACATACTACCACTAGCACATATTTGAGGTTATTCACCCTTTCGAGTTGAATATAATCCATTTGTATTACTTCAAACGGTAAAGAAGGAGGCGCAAAATTCCCACTAAGGACTGTCTCCCTCCCCCCAGGATTATACTGTAAACAGACCATGCGGTATTTAACCACATGGGCAGCAGTTTTCGAAATATTCAGGTTATTTCACATAGGGTCTAGTAATGCACAAATGCCTTTTGCACCAATGTGAGCGGGACCATGGGCCATCACAACTACTGCATATACCAATGCATTGGGCAAAAGCCATCGCTGTTTTTCAGTCAAATCAATCCAACAATTGTTTTTATCCAACTTCCCTATTTCCTATTCCCATTTTATTATTTCATCAGGGGTAACTTCTTTCTGTAGTTCTCTAAGACTTTCAATAGTATTGTCAAACACTGTTGTCTCCGCCACCCACCTTGCTGATACATTGGGGAACATAGCAGACATTTTAGTTTGTGCTGTATGCTTTGCCACCTGATCGGCAAAGGCATTTCCCTTTCCTGTAGTATCAATGATTTTCTTGTGGGCGCTACACTTGATAATGGCCACCTTCTGTGGTAAGGTTAATGCATTCAACAATCTTTCGATCAAGGGGCCATGTTGTATTCTCTGACCATGGGAGGTAAGAAATCCTCGTTCCCTCCACAGCCGCCCAAAACTATGGGCTACGCCGTACTGGTTGTCTGTAAAAATATTTACTCTTAAACCTTCGCTCAGTTCACACGCTCTTAATAATGCTATTAGTTCAGCTGCTTGCGCTGAGTGATGGGAAACCCGAGCGGTCTCCACTACAGTTCTGAGAGTAGTTATAGCATATGCAGCTGTGGTCGTGCCATCTGGTAATTTTAAACATGAGCCATCCACATACAACTCCCCTTGGGGTTCAGATAGAGGGGTATCAATGAGGTCTACTCGTCCCTTCGTTTCTTCTTCAGTCCGAAATATACAATCATGGACATCGTCCTTTTGATCACTCGAAGGGAGGTGTAGTAACGTGGCTGGATTCAGAGTGGAACATCGTTTAATAGTAAAGTGAGGTGCAAATAGAGTTAATTCGTAACCAGTCAATCGCGCACTCGTAAGGTGCTGAGTTTTTGTTTGATTCAATAATATATCCACAGCATGCGGTACCATCACTGTGAGGTCAGTATTCAAAACAATCCCCTCCGACTGCCGAATGGCCACTGCCACAGCAGCAGTAGCCCTTAGACAGCTAGGAAGGGCTCTGGCAACATTATCCAATACTGCTGAAAAATATGCACAAGGTCGTTGCTTTACGCCAAAACCCTGTGTTAGCACTGAAAGTGAAGAACCGGCCACCTCATGTTCGTAGAGTACAAACGGTTTCCGGTAGTCCAGAGTACCCAAGACGGGCACAGACCAAAGAGCAGATTTCAAAGAATCAAAAGCATCCTGACATTCATCTGTCCAGGGCAAGGGTTCATGCACATCTTTGGTAGTCAAATGCAACAAGGGTTTAGCAAAAAGAGAAAAATTAGGAATCCATTGGCGACAGTAAGAGGTTATGCCAAGAAAAGCACGAACATCACGTTGAGTATGGGGCAAAGGCATGTTAGTAATAACAGTTATTCGTTCAGGAGTTAGTCTCCTCCCCGCTTTCGACAGTAAATGACCAAGGAAGGTCACTTTCTGTTGACAATATTGAAATTTGGATAAGGATACTTTATTACCGTTAGCCGCTAAATGAGTAATAGTAAAGTCCACATTTGTAAAGCGCACAATCACCCGTAAGGGTCTCTAGGCGCTGGGGGCCGTCGGGAAGATTAAGCGAGCTATTGCCCAGAGTCACATGGTGCTGGGCTAACCTGCCGCCGGAGCCGGGGATCGAACCGTGGTCCCCAGATTCCAGCGTCAGTCGTCCTGGCCGCGGCGCCACACCTCTCTCAATAATTTTGTTATTTGCTGAACATCAGACTGTTTTTACAAGCCTAACATTGCTAATTGTTAGTATCACAAACCTCCTCTGTTTTAATGTTCTGTTTAAAGTTATGCTGACCGTGCTTTTTAATCACCTATATGTAATAAGAAGCTGCATAACGTGATTTGGAAGATCTTAATTTAACCACTGTTGTTTTATTGATTTTCGTTTTTTCTCAATAATGTGTACTGTTGTTGGAATCATTGAGGTGCTCTTTTAAGGATACTTTACATCCAAATAAAGATAATTATTATTAGTATTATTAAAAAAGAGTCAATAATTTGACAGTGGCCTCTTTGCAACTTTCTGCCGTGTCTGACGCCACCAGTATGTCATCCACATATTGGATGAGAACATTACCAGGGGGTAGAACCAATTCATCTAGTACTGCTTTTAGTGCCCAGCGCCAGGATGCCTCTCGAGGTGATAGCGCGCTCTATAAGTGAAATAAATAAATAAATAAATAGATAATAAGACTCTCTGTATAGCCTTGAGAAGCACGACAAAATCTAAAACTGCGGGCAGATAACGAGAATCCGAAAATATGACGGCTGTCAGGGTGGATTGGAATGCTAAAGAAAGCATTTTTCAAATCTATCACTGAGAAATACTGGGCAGTTGGGGGAATCATAGTAAGAATTGCAGTGATATCCGAAACCACAGGATATTGGGGAATCACTATTTTATTAACCTCTCTGAGGTCAATTACAAAACGATATGTATTTTTATAATCAGGGTCACCATCCAGTGGGGCCTTTTTCAAAATCGGTAAAATAGGGCTATTACACACATTAGCAGCTGTTTCTTCTACCACTCCTTTCTTAATCAAGTCACGAATAATCTGTAATAAGGCCTGTTCGCCTTCAGGCGAAATTCGATATTGTGGGATACGTGGCAAATGTGCATTCGGTTTTAAGGTAATCGATACATGGGGGTATTTTTAACAATCCCACATCTGTATCCCCTGTTGCCCAAAGGGTCTGAGGAATTTTGGTAAATTCATGTGGAAGATGTTAATTTTTGACAAAACATAGAGACGTGCATTTAGTAGGAGGCTGCATGGTTAAATAAACACCGTCAGGAGAACAGTAAATGCGAGCATGTAATTTCTTTAGTATATCCAATCCTAAGAGATTCTCGCCACAACTGGAAGTAAGCAAAAATGGGGAGTCCACAGAAATCGGTCCGATCGTAAATGGCAGTGGCTTAGAAATGGGGCTTACTACTGGGATTCCTGAGAAACCCACTGATACGTTATTTTGCCCAGACAGAGCAGCCCCTGGGACCAGAGAATGAGCAACAGAACTATTCATTGCTCAAGTATCCACCAAAAACTTCTCAGATGTCCCCATCAATTGCCCCTTTACATAAGGGGCAATTGTACCAGTTGGTCAACTGGTACTGATATGTGGCCCCTGCTCTGTCGGTGGCTGTCTCATGCGTAACCATTTCCCTCATGTCCGTCCTCCCGATAATCCTCACTGTAGTATTGTCTCCCTAGAGGATCATCAAAATAATTCCTTCCTGCCTCACCACCGGACATGTCCCCGCGTCTCATACTATTCCGATCACTACCACGTCGTCCTCTTCCTCTTCCTCTGTTAAAAGCTCCTCGTCCATATAATAATGGCCATGAGCTCGCCAATGTCCCTCTTGTCTACAATAGGAACACTGATTTATCCCTATATCCGGAGTCGGACCCATTCCTCCTCCCCGACCCATCATTGCCCTTCTTGGAAATGAACCTCTTCCCCCCCTTCAAGCATTTTGTCTGCTACTAACCTGTTGCAGCAACACTCGGGTTTTTAACTCCTTAACCTTTTTATCAGACTTGTCCTTGCTCTCGTTCTCCCGATATTCATAATACTGGGCCATGCTAAGAATAACTGAAGGGGTCGAAGTGGTCCATGTACTTTCAGCAGCCTGTAATCGTGTCATTATTTCAGGCAACAAATTAGTGACAAATCTGTTCACAAATAATCGTATGCCACCTTCCGTGGATAAGTCTTGTCCACTAAAATCAATAAATACCTTTTCAAAACGGGTGAAGAAATCAGACACACTTTCATCCTTTTTCTGTTTACAAGTCGTTAATTTATCCCAATCCACTTTTCGTGGGGAATAACAGTTTGCACGGATGTATGACATTACAACGCATACTTTTACCACGCATACCTTTACAACGCGGTTTTTACCACGCATACCATTACAACGCATAGCGCTTAGAGGTGCTGGATAGTGGTAAGTATAATTTTCTATTCCAACTCCAGTCCCCGTGGACACTAGGGAAGGTGTTGGATAGAAAATTAAACTTATTCCCTATCCTAGAGCGCCCCCCAGCGCAATGCGTTGTAATGGTATGCGTGGTAATGCCTGCGTTGTAATGGTAGTGCGTTGTAAAAATTTTGTTGTAAACGTTACATACCGTTTGCACGTATGTTATGATACGGGCGGGTATAGCTAAGATCTCATCTTTAGGTTTATCACCCGGCTTCCGATCCTTATCCTAAACAATAATCTGATCCCAAGTCCCTCCAAGTTCTGCAGCATGATCTGAGTCATGTACCTGTCTCCATATATCTACTGGGATCAAAAGGCCGAAAAATAGCTCAATATCAGCTAAAGTCATGACGGCCGAGTTTGCAGCTTCAGTTAATTCTTTATAATAAGCTGTAGGATTTTTACGTGGGTCAGGAAGTTGGGCTTTTAATGTAAGAACCTCACTTCGCTTCAAAGGGGTATAAACCCACTGCTCTTGGAAACCTGCCTCTAAACGATTTCTGGTCACTGTCCCACCTCCATCTCTTACTTCAAGAATCTCTGGATGGAAAAGAGGATGCACTTCTCTCATGGGATGTTGTGCCCCCCATTCTGAACATTTCCTATGCATTCGTTCTCGGTATTGTATCAGGGTCTCAGCATTCTGGAGTACTTCTTCGACTTGCAATTCGAACTTAAAAGCTCGATCCCTGATATCACATAATATCTGAGGAGCCAGCCCTTCTTCAAAACATTGGGGTATATTATCAAGGGGTTTATCTCCGCTTTTTTGGCTTTAAAAGCCAAGAAAGCGGAGATAAAATTATCTCCCTATTACCAAGCTGTCGCTAACACCAGTTAGTGACAGCTAATAGGAGATAGCGACCATCTTGGGCCCCGCTTTGCATGTCAGTGATATTTATCACTAATGACATGCAAAGTGGGCGTGCCAAGATGTTAGCGACTGGAAACAGTCGCTAACATCGCTATCTCCTATTACCAACTTTTGGAGATATTCGCGCTAAGCGCGAATATCTCCAAAAGCTAACACCTGCCCTGAGCAGTTCTTCACCATGCTATCCAATGGGAGGTGGATAACATGGCTAAGAGCATTTGCTCGATAATGCATGAATATCGCTGACTTTTCAGCGATATTCATGCATTGCGGCCGTTTTTTATCGCATTTGCGATAAACCTTGCTAATAGCAAGGTTTATCTGCGATAAAAATCGCCGATGTGCGGCGATAATTTTTGTCTCTAAACAAGTTAGAGACAAAAATTATCGCTAGTTGTTGGTAATATACCCCATTGTTCCCATAAAGAATTAATCGAATTGCCATGTGTTCTAGCGCCAATTGTTGCGTAACTGGTTCAAAATCTTTCATAGTGCTCCAAATATCTTCTAAAGTATAAATCGGATTCCGCATCCATTGGGATGCCTGAACCACAATAGCCAGTCTTTCTTCAGACCCTAAAGACGATTGGGTAAAGACTCGTCGGCCTTCCAAACCTCCCTTGGGGTGTCGTGGCATAACATCTAAAGAGGCAGAAGTCATTCCCATAGGGGAGACTGCTGGTCCTGCAGCTGGGGGTGTTAAAACTACTTGGGGCAAGGGAGAAACAACAAACGGCCCAGGTAGCAAAGAAATCAATTCTGAGGTAGGTGGACGAAGGGTAGGAGGAGGAAACAGCGGAGCCAGAGGGGGCATGGCTACTGGTGCGGTAGCTACTGAGGGCGCCACGTTGGAAGATGGAACTCCAGCCATACCCGTGCTAGCTACTGGTACTGCAGGATATAAACCTTGAGGGGCATATGGAGGTGGCGGACGGGTTTCTAATAATTCCTCTATATCATCTTCTGCCTCAGTCCGTGTCATATAACTCTTATCTGTCTGTAATCGAAATTGTCTATCCATTTGTTCAATATTTTTCTCTACCTTTTCTTTTTCATATGCCACTGCTTTTTGGGTAACAGTCTGTCCAGCTTTAATTTTTCCCAATTTTTCTTCTCTTATTCGCCACCGTTTCGCCTCCTTTAACCATAGGTTCAGGGAGTCAAACATAGTTTGACGGCTCCTCTTCATAAACAATTTGGTCTGCAAATAATTAATTTTTCTTTCATCAAAAGACCCCGTTAATGGCCATTGTAGTTCTGAATTATCTTTAGTATACTTGTTCCATAGTGTATTAAAAAAAATGGGAGAAATACCATGTTTTACATACATATCAAAACTGGGACTGCCTTCCGGAGGAGCAGGCTGTCTTTCTTCCAGCCGTCCACTCCGGCGACTGCAGCATCCAAAACACAATTTACTAAAACACGACATGTTTATAAATTCAATAACTCATACCATTTCAACCAGACTTACTCTCATGGACGCGTCCGTTCATCACATACCCTTTCACTCCTAAATCATGCAATCCCACTTGCTATCCATACATAAAGTGCATACATTTCGATCAATAGAAACGATTTGGTCATGAATTCAAAATACAAAATGACATGTCTTCCAAATCGAACAGAGCCCGTCGACTCCTGTTCGGGGAATCGATCACGACGGATTCCAGACCACAAAGATTCACAAAAGAGACAGTCCAAAGACTGCCCTGAGATCACCAGACAGGTGAACCACGAACCCTCTTACAGACCATCCCATAGTCCTGTGCTGGTCGGGCCGGGCGGCTGGGCGCGTAGCTCCAGAACCCAAGCTCACCCAGTTGCTCCTAGGGCTTTTCCGAAGAGGATCCGGCTGAGTGAGCACCCCTCGTGCAACACTAAGGTGTCCGATGTTGGCTCAAATAGTCACCAAACAAGTCTGTGGGGCATCCGCCCGTGCAGTCACTCCACTGCCATGTCAGACCCCAGATTCCCTGTGGTTCACTAACCACCAAATTCCATATACAGTTAACTGTTTCCAAAAGCCACTCCTCTAGAGTGCTTGTTCCAAAGACGTCAAAAGAAAACAAACAATACAATTCGCTCACCTGGTGCACTCAGGTCTGATTGCGTATTCTCCACTGCCGACTCCTTTATAGACCAACACGGTCAGTTGTTCTGGGTTAAGCCCGAAGGACTCCGGCAAAGGGTTATTTAGCAGCTGGGAAGGTCACTGGGTTCGGGAGTGGAATTTCCTTTTCTACCACAAACTGGTTTCTCAATTAGGATCCTTTTTCAATCCACCCAATCGACCAGAACCCCTCCCTGTCCCTCTTCTCCTATTTACAGGAGGGGACAACCTATCGCGGAGTCCTGGCGGAGTCGCCAACTGAAGTACTAAAATTCTCTACCATAGAGCTATACTTACCAATAGCTCATATACCTTATTTACCAAGAATAAGTCAGTTGGCAATGGAGAAGGTTCAATTGTTTATTTTGCAAAGTACCCTATATAGGGGAGCCTCTCTGTCGTCTTCACCCTCAAAGGTGCGCAGAGGAGACTGCTGGATTACATTCAAAACAGTGGAATATACACTTTCAGCATACCTCATGAAAACCCCGTACATGGAAAAGTACTACTTCTCACGATGTCAACAGGAAAACACATATAAGGCACAATTGATTGATTCGAAACTCAGCTCAAACTATTCCGAGAGTAGGTCAGTGAAGGTGCCTCCGTTTCGTTCTGGGGGCACGGGAGTGCAGGCATGGCGCCTGCAAGAATGTGCTCATCCTACAAGAAAGACAGATGCGACCTTGAGTTTCCTAAATTAGAATCAATGGTCCGTTCATAGCCCAGGCCAACCTCTCAGGCTCTCTTCACAGTAGAAGGTCACGTGTTTTCATAACTAATGAAAGAGACACAGGGAAATGAGACCAAAATGGCGTTTGTTCAGTCTAGGCCCGGTTCTTAATGTTTGCATGGTTCGAGTGTATTTACAAGGGTTTTCCTAAGGTAGCATGTTAATATATTGGATACATTAGGTCAACATTATATAATATCGATTTATATTCCTTCATGCTCTCCCCAACCTCCAAGTTGGAGGATTCTACAAAGAAAGCTGCGGATTTCGCTATATTCTTTGACGAAAAAGTGAAATCACTTGTGGATCAGGTCGCTCATCTGAAGAACCGGGTCTTTCAGAACCGGCGGCGTCAGGGACACGCCCGATGTCTTCGGGTTCCCCTGTCCTGGCAAACAGAGACACAGAATACTTCTAGGTGGCATCAGAGATCAAATTTATTAGATGCAGCTAGTAACAGTGAACCAAGCAATACACACGGTGTACAACTCAGGAGACTGCTCAAATTCGTAGAGCAAGACACCGCTTTTTATCGAGAATTCGACTAATTACGAATGCACACCCATTGCGGCAAATTCTGACCATTAGAAACACATTTCTATACATTATCACATTCCAAAAAGCTCACTTTACATCGTACCAACCCCACAAGTTAATTATTAGGATTGTCCCAAATTCGATTACCAAAAGCTGAACAAACCCATAATTGAAAGCACTACCCATGTAATGTAAAGTCGTAAAGAAAAGAGCAATTCAGATGTGGAGTAGGATAAGATATGTGCAAGAAACAAAAATTTAACGATATCCTGAACATTGATTGGCAATTCCAGACAAGATTGGCTAAAGAAACTAGCTTCGTGAAAGGGTCAGTTTCAGGTGAAGGGGTCAGCATCTTGTAGTTCACTCGCAAGTCGAAAAGGCCCACGTTAATTCTTACATGGTCAACGAGGCCCATGCAACTTCGTTCGTTCGTTTATCCCTATGGCCTACGTGAGGGCAACACAAAATGGAGTCGCAAACAACGTAAACAAAATGGAGTCTGGTTCCAAAAACCACGGAACCTCACATCCTACCCCTCTAGAGGAGCGCAAATCCTTAGCCATTTGGCAGAACTTTGACCTCATCTCAAAAGATGCCCTCCTCAATTGCATCCACGAAACAAAGCCCTCCAACCATTCTCTTGACCCCCATCCCTAGTGCCTTTGCCATTGACTTCTATGCCCGTTCACTTTTCTATTGGGCCACTCTGGGCAACCTCTCCCTCTGTCAAGGCTCCCTTTCTGTCTCCTTCAAAACTGGGCAGGTCACCCCTCTGCTTAAAAAACCCACTGCTGATGCGAATGACCTCAAAAACTTCCGCCCCATCACCAACCTTCCCTTTCTTGCGAAGGTCACAGAAAGATGTGTAGCTAAACAACTTTCTTGTCATATCAAGGACAACGATCTTCTAGACAATTTCCAGTCCAGCTTCATCCAAAACTGCAGCACTGAAACAGCCCTGCTGCAAGTGATTGATGGCGCGCTGCGGATACTCGATTCGGGGGGGTCTTGTCTCCCTCAACACTCTTCAACAGAGAATGGGCATGGAGGGCACTGTGCTTAAATGGTTTGCTTCCTTCCTCTCTGATAGATTCCAAATTATCAAAATAGCGAACAGTCTTTCATCTATTTTGGCGGTAGGTCAAGGTGTTCCTCAAGGCTCTATACTTGCACCCACATTGTTCAATCCCTATTTAGAACCACTGGGAAATCTCCTAAGTAAATCCGGGATCCACTATCATCTCTATACAGACGACACTCAAATCTACCTCAAGGTTGCCTCCTCGTACGATCTCTCCATCTTAAGCTCTACTCTCGATTCCATTCATAACTGGATGTCAACTCATAAGCTGATTCTGAATCCTTCCAAAACTGAATTCCTCCTCCTCTCCTCTTCACTCTCTCCTCCCCCGGTTCAATCATGGATGGATCAGATGAATCTACTTAACAATAAACCCATCATTGTCGACAGCGCTAAATCCCTTGGTGTCATACTCGACAAAAAACTCAATCTAATCTCCCACATCAAGTCCATTGCAAAGTCTGCTCGATACCAACTGCGTCTTCTTTGTGGAATTCGTCGCTTCTTCCCAGAGCAAGACCTTAAAACCCCGGTCCAATCGCTGGTTCCCTCTAGACTGGACTACTGCAATTCTCTTCTTACTGGCCTCCCCAAATCCCATCTGTTCCCCCTTAAATCTGTTCTCCACTCTGCAGCTCGCTTCATTTATGGGGCCAAAAGAAGCGACCACATCACACCCATGTTTGCCACCCTCTGCTGGCTTCCCTTCGAGGCAAGATCTATCTACAAGACTGCCTGTATCACCCACAAAGCCTTGCACTCCTCCTCTACTTGCTACCTGGTGAATAAACTGAAACTCTCTGGAGGCTCAAGACCATCTCGGAAAATCTACTGCTTGAACCTCCCACCTTCAAGAAGGAAAGATCGATGGCCCAATCCTTCTCAGGCAATGCGGTGAGAATCTGGAACTCACTTCCGCCTCAGCTCCGAACCACCCCCTCCTCCCAGGCCTTCAAAACGGACCTCAAAGTTCTCCTCTATCAAAGACACTTCGAAATTTAATTCATGCCCTCTCTATTATCTGAAGGAAGAACTTCCATTATAGAAAATTCTATTGTCCTTTGACTATGAAAGTGCCTTCCCAGTTTGTTCTTGCGGTTTGAGTATCTGCCATTTACTGCAGTATTATCCTTCTACCTGTGTTTGGTACTCTTTTGTGACATGCACACGTCACTTTTCTCCTGTAACATACTGGTCGCTACCTCTTACATTTTGTTTGGTTTTGACACTTGCACAAGTGCCACCATTGCCTACGTAACGTTTGTTCTTGTGCTTGAGTGTCCGACTTTTATTGCAGTATTATACCTCTACTTGTACTTTGTACGCTTTTGAAACTTGCACACATGCCACTTTTTCCTTCTGTAATGTACCGTTTGCTACCTCTTGTATTTTGTTTGCTCACAATTGTTACTTTTGCCTCATGTAACTTAACGTTTGCTTTTGTGTAATTTGTTCTCATGTATCATTACTGTTCCCATTGTGAAGCGCTCTGACACCTTCGGGTAAAATCCGGGCTATATAAAAACGCATAAAAAATTAAAAAAATATCATGCAATATCGGCTCCTCACCGGGAGACCGTGTGATGGGAGAAGATATTGTGTGTCACACAGTGGCACCATGTGAGTTGTCAGATATGACATTGTAAGGAAAGTGCATGTTGAATTTACAAAAGTAGCCTCAAAAAAGAACATTTCACTCATCTGATTTCACTATAACCCCTTTTCTGACACCGTGACAGATGTGGAGGTAGGCCCCAAAATGATCTGGTGCTCTTGTGGCACCGCTTTGCTTCAATGGGCCTCATCCAAGTGCCCCCTTAATACTCTTAAGAAGGGTAAGAGGCCAGATCAAATTATGAGTTCCCGGTTAAACATCGTGGGTCTGGTGCATTTTAACAAAAGACTCCACGTGCTGGGTGAAATACCAGAGGAAATAAGGTAGACCCTGTGGACTCATGATCAGAATTACAAATTCCACAAGTAATTCCGTACTTCTCTGGGAACTCTCACAGTTCCATGCATAATATCCTGGGGCATTGGTAAACCTCAGTGACTGATGCCCCCATATCAGTAACTCTGGAGGAGGGAAGTTATCGGGTACAATGCCAGTGCACTCATAATGAAGCGCTCCATCAGACTATCTAGACATTATATTTTCATGTGGGCCTTTGCCTATTTTAGGCTAGGTTGTTCCATTAAAAAAACAGCCTGAATAGTGTCATGAGACCAAGTGAAAAAATTTCCCATCACATAAGTTTGATAGTGAAAATCTGGCATAAGTAGGATGCAGCAGGCTTCACTCACTAACAATAACCAACCTCCAGTTCCCGAACACCAAATCAGAGGACTAAACACAGCTGAAATACAGCCTCTTCTGCTATTTATACATTTACTTCATGTTGCGTATCTGGATAGGGAGAGGTGTGGCGCAATGGCGAGAGCGGTAGACTCCGAAGCACAGGGCTCATGGTTCACTGGCGGCAGCTCAGCTCAGCATCATGTGCCTCTGGGCAATAGCTCACTTAATCTCCCTGACGCCCCCCAGAGCCCTGAAACCCTAAGGGGTGATATGTTTACAAATAGGAATTACTTACTTTTATTAATACTGAGGCACAATTCTCGCAAGCAGTTTAAGCTGCAAAGAGGAGAACCGGCATAATAATAGGGCTGGCCATGCATTGTGCGGGTTTTGTAGCGACAGAACACAAATTTCACCTCTGAATGACTTTTATCTGTGACCCAAAGCACTCCTGCAGTTTAGACAATACCATAGTAAAAGTTCATTCAGTTTTTTGGATTTTTTTACTGTTTTTCTTTTTAAATATTTTCAAAATAAATCCCAGCGTATTCAATATTTCAATGCATGCAGCTATTCAATAGCCCTGTGCATTTCGTGTGGAAAACTCTCCTTCAAGGGCCTTTCACATAATGACATTAAATTGTTATTCCCTAAACAGGGTCATTGGACTTATGCTGTAGGGAGGAACAAATTATGCAACAGGGCTGATCAATTTAATTTTGTCTTGTTTTACTCGTGAACACTCTCTGGGCAAAGGTTTCCTCTCATTAGTACCAGTTTGACACTCAAATGCAGCAGTAAGCAACAGGCAGGAAGGTGTGTCTTCCACTGCACAGCAACAAGTTTGCCACATTTTTTGTAACTTTTGTCTGTTTGAGCTATAAACAACTTTCTTTAATGTGCAGATTGTGCGTCAGATAATGGATTATGTGGCAAATGCAGTAAATCTGTAACAATGCAGAAAATGTAGCCGTAAAATTGCTTAATTCCAATGCCCCTTTCCATATGCAAGAAGGTCACCATATCTATGTGCACCTGGGACAGTATTATATATATTGTACAGAACAGAGGACCCTAGTGGTTAAGGATCACGCGAATAATAGACATATACTGAATAGTATATATGACCTCTGTCCAGCCGGACAGGTATTTATTTTTCAATTTTTCGTGTTAAATTTATAAATATAGCACTTATACAAAAGTGGGCACAGCCTGTGACCCACAGAGGACAAGACAAAACAGGTGACAAAACAATTATGTAAAATCGCACAAAAGCGGTCTGTACTATTATTCAGTTTTACAGACTACAATTCAATCATAGCAACCCATTGTTATACACAATTCGTAAGTTCAAACAAACATATGGTGCAATAGAGTTGACGACGTTTCGATGCAGTTAGAGAATACATGCATCATCATCAGGACAAAAAATGATATGTCATGTTTGTCTTTAGAGTTATTTTTCAAATTTCATTACCCCTATGGCAATTTACATAATGTTAAAACCACATTTAGAAAGGGAGAAAAGATGGGGGAAGAAACATAAGCAAAAGAATATTCATTAAAACTTGACTAGGCATGAATACATTTTCAATTCAAAAAAACCATACAGCGGAATTCTTAGTGCTGTGGTGAGGTAGTGCGGAATAACGACTGGTTGTGGCACATGCTTGTGACCATACAACAAGGAGACCGTAGCAGTTTCCAGTGTATTCCGGTATTTGAAAAAAACGGCGCAGTGAAAACAAAGTGTGAGTTTCAACTTCGGCGCGTTAAGTTCTGGTACATGCTTGTGACCTTACAGCATGGGGAGGATGGCAAATAGCAGCGTATTTTAATATTTCCTAACGAACTGCGCAGTGAGGAGGGCAAGTGCTTTTAACATGCAGCGCAGTGTATTGAACTGTATTTAGAGCTAACGACAGGCGGTGGAGGTGACCATTTGAGTGCCCGTGGAGTGAGAGTTTCTATAAGAAAAGGGGTTGGTGGGGGGGGCGGCGTATGGTTCCTTAATTTACCTCATAGATGCATAATTTCATAATTGCAATCCTGGGGGAATCAGTACTGAAATGCATCTGTGGAGAATCGGAATATACCCATTAGGTTAAATCCGCGTTTAAAAATGAGAGTAGTGCTCAAAAAAGGCAGACCTGCATACTCACACCAGCATCGCCCATGAGAGGAATAATACAGGAAACTACGGGAGAGAAATACTGTAATCAGTCGAGGATTTTACGGGCAGAGTGGAGTTGCTGATTACCAATCCGGAACTTACTTAGAATGGTGGCTTGATGCTCGTTCTAGCGGCGGTCCAATAATCCATAGTGAGAATCTTAGGGAGGAAAGGGGTGTACATGAGCTAGACGGTAGGGGCCAGCCTGGGCTGGAGTGCGGAGATTGCGGGAGCGATACTCACAATTCAGTTTTGCATGATAGCCGGGCGGTGGGGTTCTGGCGGTGATCGCTGCCGGGAAGATGGAGGAACCTGGTAGTTATAGTCAAGGAAGGACTTGACGCGGAAGTGCAGTGGCTAAGGCGGCCATCTTTCAGTGGTGAATGTGAAACAGCCCAAGTGAGGTGGAGTGCTCAGTGAACTTTTCAGGAGACTTCGTAATCTACAATCTGTGAACTGGAGTAATGGTTCAATAGGGCGATTACTGAGAGTTCTTTCGTAGCAGTGGGGTTCTGACGATGATCACTGCCAGGCAGGGGGAGGAGAACTTCATAGTTAGAGAGGGACTAGACGCGCAAGTTCAGTGACAACGGCGGCCATCTTAGAGTGATCAATTGTGAGACAACCTAAGTGAAGTGAAGTGCTCAGTGACCAATTCAGGGCATCTCGTAATATACATTCTATAATTAGGACATATTTACACAAATAACTGTTCAGTAGGGAAGCTGCACAGAATTGTTTCATAGCAGGGAGGTCCAATCCTCAACTCTGTTGAGTCCCTTTCGTATGCTGTCTGTTCTCAGGATCCAATGCAGCTCTTCCTTGTTTAAAATTTGCGAAATGTCTGCTCCTCTTGGAGGAGCCTTGACCTGTGTGATTACAGTCCATGTAAAGTCATTCTCTGAGTGCCCTTTGTCCATAAAATGTTCTACCAATGGTGCATTTGCAGTTTGACAGCGGATTCGGCTTCTATGTTGTCCCATCCGCAGCTTGATCTTCTGGCTGGTCTGTCCTATATATATCATCATACATGGACATAGAATTGCATACACTACATTATGTGAATTGCAGTTTGTAAAGTGATGTCTCTCATATTTGATTGTACCATAAGAGAATATTTTGCCTTCTATAGTTGAGTCACAAGAGACACATTGACCACATTTGGCATGACCCTTCAAGGTAGGTAGGTTCCACATATCATTTAGAGTATTTCTTGTATCAAATTGAGGGAGTGAAGCACAAACCAGGTGATCTTTTATGTTTTTAGCTCTCTTGAAGGCAAACATCGGTCGTTCCAGGTTAAGGATACCGGCATTTAGAACTGGCCAATGTTTTAGAACACTTTTTTTAATAGCATTAGATGCGGGCGAGAATGTGGTCACACAGGTAATTCTTTCCTGGTCTTTCTTAATGCGGGGTTCTAGTAGTATCTCCCTGGGACAGTACCATGCTCTTTTTAATGAACGGCGTACCAGTATACGTATACGTAGGAATTGCTACTACAGACAGGACTATTTAGCAGAAGCCAAAACACTGAGCCAAAAATTGAGACACCGAGGCTAGCCACGCAAACTGGTACGCCGTTCATTAAAAAGAGCATGGTACTGTCCCAGGGAGATACTACTAGAACCCCGCATTAAGAAAGACCAGGAAAGAATTACCTGTGTGACCACATTCTCGCCCGCATCTAATGCTATTAAAAAAAGTGTTCTAAAACATTGGCCAGTTCTAAATGCCGGTATCCTTAACCTGGAACGACCGATGTTTGCCTTCAAGAGAGCTAAAAACATAAAAGATCACCTGGTTTGTGCTTCACTCCCTCAATCTGATACAAGAAATACTCTAAATGATATGTGGAACCTACCTACCTTGAAGGGTCATGCCAAATGTGGTCAATGTGTCTCTTGTGACTCAACTATAGAAGGCAAAATATTCTCTTATGGTACAATCAAATATGAGAGACATCACTTTACAAACTGCAATTCACATAATGTAGTGTATGCAATTCTATGTCCATGTATGATGATATATATAGGACAGACCAGCCAGAAGATCAAGCTGCGGATGGGACAACATAGAAGCCGAATCCGCTGTCAAACTGCAAATGCACCATTGGTAGAACATTTTATCGACAAAGGGCACTCAGAGAATGACTTTACATGGACTGTAATCACACAGGTCAAGGCTCCTCCAAGAGGAGCAGACATTTCGCAAATTTTAAACAAGGAAGAGCTGCATTGGATCCTGAGAACAGACAGCATACGAAAGGGACTCAACAGAGTTGAGGATTGGACCTCCCTGCTATGAAACAATTCTGTGCAGCTTCCCTACTGAACAGTTATTTGTGTAAATATGTCCTAATTATAGAATGTATATTACGAGATGCCCTGAATTGGTCACTGAGCACTTCACTTCACTTAGGTTGTCTCACAATTGATCACTCTAAGATGGCCGCGGTTGTCACTGAACTTGCGCGTCTAGTCCCTCTCTAACTATGAAGTTCTCCTCCCCCTGCCTGGCAGTGATCATCGTCAGAACCCCACTTCTACGAAACAACTCTCAGTAATCGCCCTATTGAACCATTACTCCAGTTCACAGATTGTAGATTACGAAGTCTCCTGAAAAGTTCACTGAGCACTCCACCTCACTTGGGCTGTTTCACATTCACCACTGTAAGATGGCCGCCTTAGCCACTGCACTTCCGCGTCAAGTCCTTCCTTGACTATAACTACCAGGTTCCTCCATCTTCCCGACAGCGATCACCGCCAGAACCCCACCGCCCGGCTATCATGCAAAACTGAATTGTGAGTATCGCTCCTGCAATCTCCGCACTCCAGCCCAGGCTGGCCCCTACCGTCTAGCTCATGTACACCCCTTTCCTCCCTAGGATTCTCACTATGGATTATTGGACCGCCGCTAGAACGAGCATCAAGCCACCATTCTAAGTAAGTTCCGGATTGGTAATCAGCAACTCCACTCTGCCCGTAAAATCCTCGACTGATTACAGTATTTCTCTCCCGTAGTTTCCTGTATTATTCCTCTCATGGGCGATGCTGGTGTGAGTATGCAGGTCTGCCTTTTTTGAGCACTACTCTCATTTTTAAACGCGGATTTAACCTAATGGGTATATTCTGATTCTCCACAGATGCATTTCAGTACTGATTCCCCCAGGATTGCAATTATGAAATTATGCATCTATGAGGTAAATTAAGGAACCATACGCCGCCCCCCCCACCAACCCCTTTTCTTATAGAAACTCTCACTCCACGGGCACTCAAATGGTCACCTCCACCGCCTGTCGTTAGCTCTAAATACAGTTCAATACACTGCGCTGCATGTTAAAAGCACTTGCCCTCCTCACTGCGCAGTTCGTTAGGAAATATTAAAATACGCTGCTATTTGCCATCCTCCCCATGCTGTAAGGTCACAAGCATGTACCAGAACTTAACGCGCCGAAGTTGAAACTCACACTTTGTTTTCACTGCGCCGTTTTTTACAAATACCGGAATACACTGGAAACTGCTACGGTCTCCTTGTTGTATGGTCACAAGCATGTGCCACAACCAGTCGTTATTCCGCACTACCTCACCACAGCACTAAGAATTCCGCTGTATGGTTTTTTTGAATTGAAAATTTATTCATGCCTAGTCAAGTTTTAATGAATATTCTTTTGCTTATGTTTCTTCCCCCATCTTTTCTCCCTTTCTAAATGTGGTTTTAACATTATGTAAATTGCCATAGGGGTAATGAAATTTGAAAAATAACTCTAAAGACAAACATGACATATCATTTTTTGTCCTGATGATGATGCATGTATTCTCTAACTGCATCGAAACGTCGTCGACTCTATTGCACCATATGTTTGTTTGAACTTACGAATTGTGTAAAACAATGGGTTGCTATGATTGAATTGTAGTCTGTAAAACTGAATAATAGTACAGACCGCTTTTGTGCGCTTTTACATAATTGTTTTGTCACCTGCTTTGTCTTGTCCTCTGTGGGTCACAGGCTGTGCCCACTTTTGATTAAGTGCTATATTTATAAATTTAACACGAAAAATTGAAAAATAAATACCTGTCCGGCTGGACAGAGGTCATATATACTATTCAGTATATGTCTATTATTCGCGTGATCCTTAACCACTAGGGTCCTCTGTTCTGTACAATAGCTTACTGCCCAAGGACCCTAGCTCTATTCCTTTTGGGTTTCCCTTGTCCTGTTAAAATAAAGTATTATATATATGGCGCACTTTAAATGCTTGCACCATTGGCCGCACATTCTAGTGAAATACGGAGCCGCTGCTTCAAATTCAATCTGTGTTTCACAGTGGAGGCAGCAACCTGCCTGCATTTTGAGAAGGAATTAGAGATCCATTTGCAGGTAGGTGCAGTGAGTAACTACACCCACCTGAGGTTAGATGCCTGGGGGGTCCATGGGACCTCCCTTTCTCCCCCCTGTGCACCTCCTGAAGGTATATTTGCCTCTTCCCCCACATCATTAATACGGCCCAGGTGCAGAGGCAAAGTGATTCCCTCATTTGCATGGGATCACGCCCCCATGCATTTATTGAGAATTCTGCAATATACAAATGCACAGCATAATCTCCATCAAGAGAACAAGTCTCCAATATTCTCAGATTATTGCATTAGATAACTGAATGAGATTCAAACAACAAAAACATATACAGAGCGTCCCTTCAGTACAAACAGTGACCATCTCAATCAGACATTGTGCTTAGACAGTACATTCATTATCTTTTAAGTATTAGTCATATATTACATCGGTAGCCCCCCCCCTGGCTGTTTAGACTGCATAAAACGAGTATTTTAAGCCATGCCTGGGTCCAGATCCACCTCCCCAAGAGCAATCTCTCTGCAAGCCTAGAGCAGGACCCACATCATATGCGTGTAGCTCCCGCTCCACCAACTAGCAATCGGGTAACAGCAAGGGGCAACATGAATGTGTACATCCCACTCACTGTGCCATGTGGATAATATCATGAGTTTAAATCTGTACAGAAATGTTAGTTAGTCTCGAGGGGATATGCCTGCAAGTAGGCCTTTAATGGTTGTCAGATATCTTTCGGGCGTGGAGCCGGTGGGTGCAATGTGGAATATATTTCACCTGTGGTGTCGCAGTATATTAAGTGACGGTTGGGGTCTGCGCACTACCCCAATTCAGGGAGACCTGCGTTTCGCAATAAGCAGGGCAATCGCAGTGAACCGGCACACTCCCATCCGTAAGGGTTTAACATACCCCATTAAGGCCATTAGTGGCGCAGGGTGTAGTGTATGTTCAATCATCAAGGACATTATCGGGTATACCTCTCCTAATATGACAGTATGGGTAAGCAGTTCCAAGCCAGGTTCGAGAAACCTGCCTGATCCACAGCACATCTAGTGCATGTGTGTGAAGTGTTGGTGTCCATTTTAGCCAAAAGGTGTGATGTATGCACGATGCAGATATTTAAAATGTAATAACTTATGACGGGGTTACTTTATACGTAACACGTTTGTTTGCAACAGTAAGACAACACCTGGTCTCTCAGTGGGAGACACAAGTCTTGTTCCCAGGCCTACCGCCGGGGGAAGAGCCAGGGATGAATGGTAGAGTCCTGTTACCAAATGAGCCCTGTCTACTGCTGTGATAGCCAATGTAAGTGGTGGGAAATCTGGAGGTCGAATGACACAGTTGGGAGTGCCCCCTTTAAGGAGCATCACACCCTGTATTGGAGGAATTAATCCATGTATGTCGCATCTCTGCTTGAAGTGAGATCTGCCATAGTACAGAGTTGTGAATCTTTGAAAAGGCCGCTCCGAGTGCACAGCCCGAAACGGCCCAGGGTGTTTTTAGTAAGAATTTCTGTTGTTGGGGGTAACCAAGGATTGTCAGCTAATGGTATATGCAGGGAATATAAGAATTGTGCCTGCAGGTATCGTCGTAACATGGACCATGCCCAACAGGTGGTAGATAGTGTCTGAATCTCAGCATGGTTCTGTGGTAGCCCCTGTGGTAGGATAGCTGACAGCGAGGTTGGGTATATCTGAGAGCACTCTGGCTTCAGATATTGAAGACAGGCGTCCATGTGATACCAATAGTATGTAAAGTGGATTTGTGCAATCAAATAATATAAATAGAAACCCTCCCAGGGGATATGGCATAATTAGAGTGTTCTATTGAAAACGCAATTGTTTGCCTGCCCATATAAGTCAGATAAGCAAAGCTTGCAGTCTGTCAACAACTTTTGTGGTGAGTGCAACAGGAATATTCAGAAAAAGATATAAAAAACGTGGGAGGACAAACATTTTCATGATGTCAGTCCTACCCGTATTCGAGAGGGTGAGCTTGATCCATCGTTCAACCTGCGTGGCAAGGTTGTCTATAGCTGGCCCGTAATTGAGGCAGATCACCTCAGATGCGTTACAATTCAGAAAAATGCCCAGATATTTAGGGGGGTCCATACACCATTGCAGCGGGAAGTCAACATCAAACTGAGTAGTGGCTTGAGTCAGCGGGAATACCTCTGATTTAGTCCAGTTGACGGTGAGACCAGAGTAGCTACCGAATCATACCATTTGGGCAGCAGTGGAGATAGGTTTGTACCTGGGTCCCGTACAAACAACATCACGTCATCAGCATAAAATGAGCCCACAAGTGGACCTCCGTGGAATCTCAGCCCGTGATGGATATGCCTTTCCTGGATGAGTCGCGCTAGCGGGTCCATGGCTATAATAAATAGCAAAGGCGAAAAGGGGCAGCCCTGTCTAGTGCCTCGTGTGAGAGGGGAGTGGGGGTTATCTCGCCATTCAGCTTGAGGCGGACGGTAGGAGCAGCATAAAGCAATCGAATTAGGCTGGGAAAGCCAACCAGGACCCCCATTTTCAGTAGCACCGCATATTAAAAAGGGCCATTCTAGAGAATAGAATTCCTTTTCGGCATCAAGCAAGATAATTGCCGCTGGGAGAGCAGAGTCTATCTGGTTGATGACTGCAAATATAGCGCATAGATTTACCATGGTGGAACGGCTGGGGATGAATCCTTCCTGAAAGGGGCATATATTATCTTGTCAATTAGTAGAGAAAGGCGGGTGTCTAAAATTTTGGCCAGGATTTTATAATCTTGGTTGAGAAGTGATAATGGCCTGTATGATGTACAGCTTCGGGATTTTTTTGCTGGGTTTGAGTAGTAGTGTGATTATGGCTTCTCGCATTGTGGGGGAGAGAGATCCTTCCTGTAGGGCTTCATCATATACTTCTAGCGAGTGGGAGGCCAGTGTGGTCTTGTAAGCTTTGTAAAATTCGCCCATTAGGCCATCTAAACTCGAGGCTCGGTTGCCTGGGAGGTAATCGATTGCTTGTTTAATTTCATCCTCGCCAATAGGGGCGGCTAGGATTTCACGCTGTCCCTCATCTATCCATCCCATGTCCACTTCTTCCAAATAGTCTTTGAGGGCTTGCCCCAGTGGAGGGGGGAGGGTGCGTGTTGTATACAGCTCATTATAGTAAGATAGGATAGCAGCAGTGATTTCATCCCCCTTCATCAATGTTACATCGTTTTCTACATCTAGCTGTGGGATGTATGCTGATTGGCGCTGTGGGCGGAGCAGTCTAGCAAGTGTTCTACCGGGCCTCTTGCCTTCATTGTATGTTCGCACTCTAGCATATTTGCCAAGATATTTCACTTTGCGTACAGCAAGGTCTTTGAATTCTGTTAACAGTGCCGCTCGGTCAAGCAATGATGGGTGGGGGATCATTCGCCCACGAGGCTGCGTCCATATCTCTAAACTTTCCCTCCACCACCTCCAGCTCTCTCCGTAGTGAATGCAGCACTACCGCTTGCTTAGATATGCACACCACTCTGATATAAGCGTTAAAAGTGCCCCACAGTGTGCACTGTTATACCACTGTGCTTTCATTTAGTTGGAAATATTCCGATGGCTTCTGCCATCCCACTGTGAAAAACCAAATCTAGCTGTGCCTTAGCTGGGAATCTCCAGGAAGAGTGTGGCTGCGAGACAGGGGGTAATTCCATTGTGAGAATAACCAGGGAGTTGTATGACAATGTGTGGGGTAGTGAGGTACCAATGGTCTATTCGTGACCATGAACCTTGAGGGCTGAGTAAAAGGAGTAGTCGCGCCCAGTCGGGTGGTGAGACCTCCAGGGATATGTTATAAGTGAGGCTTGTAGCAATGATGTGAGGCTATGCACAGAGTGTGGTTTAGTGAAGTGTCCAGACCCTTTTGTGTCCGTTTTGGGATCTAAGGTTAGATTGAAATCTCCCCCTTTAGTATATTTTCGGCATCTAGTCATGCAATATGTGTGGTGACTTTAGGGAAGAAATGTATGGAATCTAGGTTCGGGGCATAAATATTGATCAGCAAGAGTGGTTCATTGAGCAGCACCCCCGCCACCAAGATGTATCTGCCTTCCTCATCCGCCACTATTTTTTTCACCTGGAAAGGGAGTGATTGGTGTATGAAAATGCATATACCCCGGGAAGAAGCGAAGAAGCGGTTAGTACTCCAGGTCGATGCGAATCGATGTGTCAGGAATGGTGCATAGTGTGACTCTTGTAGGAAGGCTATCTGGATGTCTAGCCATATAGGCTAAGACTTGGTATCCTTTTCTGGGGTTGGAGATCCTTCTAACTTTCCGGGACAAGCATCTTAAACGCAAACTTTTACACTGCGTATCAGGAGGGTCATGATATTAGGATGTTATATGCAATGTCACAATATTACTCTGCATCATAATCTAAATAGAACAACGAGTTCTAAAGAAACAGTTCCCGCAACCCTCCACCCATATTGGATACATAAAATAGGGCACCCGGTGAATCCCATCATTATCCCTAAGAACACTAAAGAATAGGAAATACCTTCCAAGGGGATAGGCAACACTCCAAAAAGCCGTCATGTAAGGTAAAATATGATAAAAATGAGTTATTTACCGCCTCGCACATCAATTGCGTAGATAACAAAGTTTGCCACCATTCGGTAATTGTTTCATGTTAGAGACTCATGCAAGACTGTCTTTTTTCTGTCACCTCGCCCACGCCGGCTAGGCATAATTCTTGACCGTTGACAAATGGGCCCATCTAGAGCCCATTCAGTGCAGGGTTTATAGGGCTACCAACCGTTATTACGACCTCAACTCCTCTCCTTTTCTGTGCATGTGACTTCTCTTCATATTCTGATGAAGCTTCCAGAACTTCATAGCATCATCGGGGGGTTCGGAAATACGGGATTTGCCGTCGATCTGGATGTGAGCATAGCATGCTTGACATTTGCCCTCTGCAAGACATGTTTGATTTCCGTATACTTGCGACGTGCTTCTTGTACCATTGGTGTGAAGTCTGGAAAGAGCACCAGATCTGTTACTTGATATGATACCGAGCCCCACTCTCGGGCCAATCACAACGCCACTTTGTGATCCTGGTAGTTGAGGAGTCACGCTATTAATCTCGGGAATGCTCCTGGCACCGGGTGTGGTCCTAGTGTCCGATGCACACTCTTCACAGTGAACGAATTAAAGAAGGCTTCCCTGCCAAAGACACTCAACAGGACCGTTTCGACAAACTTATTCATGAGACCAGTGCTCGCAGATTCGGCTACGTCAGCAATGTGGATGTTTTTGTGGCATGAGCTCGCCTCCAAATCTTCAGCTTTGGGGGCCACTGTCTTGAACAAGTGTTCAGTCCTCTCCAACCTCTTTTGGATGGGGGTTGCGAATCTCCCAGATCTGACACTCAGTGTTCGATCTCTCCAATGCGAGTTCCGTGGTTTTCGAGGCGTCCGTGAATGTCATCCAAGCGGGTGGTGAGGACTTCTAATCATGTATCAATGGCCTGGAAGCCAGCCCGTAGCTTCGCCATGATGGCAGCAGTACCATCCAGTGGAGGGGCCTCAGTCACTGGTGGGCTCTGCGCTTCAGCATGCCTTGGGGTCTTCGCAGCGTCGAAAGTTATCTGGCGTAGCTTCGGATTCGTTCGACCCATCATCTTGAGCAGTCCCTGGGGGCTCATGTGGTGCAGAGTGTCTGAGTCTCTAGCAGGTCTTGTGGCTTGCTTTTAATAATTAGATGCAGTAGCCTTTCATTATGTAGGTAGCTCCCTGTAGCCATCCGCATGTATGCACTTTTATAGGAGCCCAGTATGTGTGGATATTTATTCAGCAACTCAAGGGGAGAGAAGTCGCTGTGCCTGATGATGGGGGGAAGGAAGGTATCTTGCATGGGTGGGACCGTAGCATGCACAATGTGCATCGATATTTAAGACCTCCTCAGCGCCGAGTCGTGTCAGCTATGCAGGAGGCTCAGCACTGTTCAAACATTGCCGGCATGCCACATGGATTTTCTCCCAGCCGAGTTGAGTGCTCGATGTTTCAAATCTGCCCCCCCCCACCCTGCGCACTCACTGCTGGGTCCCAATGTCCTTAGGGACCGAAGTGACGATGCGGGTCTCCGTTAGGCAGGCGGGATTCATGATCAGCTGCGCTGTAGTCATTGGATACAGCGTTCACTACCACGCCGTGCTTCTCAGGCCCCTCTCTCAGGCTCATCTGAGACCCCTGTCATCTCGGGACCAGAGGGCAGCATCAGGCCTGAGAGAGCACCGTTGAAACCAAAAAGTCCCTAGATAACAGTAAACACTGTAATGATGTGATTTAGACTATTCAAAATTGCTGGTAGACAGATATACTAAACCCACATGGAAGCAATAGTGCTAGAATGTCAAAACATATTTACAGTTTACAAAAACATAACAAGTTTAAAAATTACAATACCGAATCATATATCAAAAGGCATAATTTATTCAATACAATACAGTATCATTTTGTACATAAATCATAAAAGCATATAGTCAAAAACACATTGTGGTAGAAAAGCAGTTGTCGACGCAGCATTTCGGCATTAGGTTAACACCTTCTTCAGGACAGTTTTTCTAAATAGCGAAAAACATACAATTAATAACATAATTTCTTTAAAAAAAGGTAACATTATAATTTGGAAAAAATTGACATTGAGGTGATAATTAACAATGATTCACAAGCACTGTTTCTTTTTTTGTTCCGTTTGTGGGCACAAAACATCTCACATATTTAAAGTGACCACCAGCATAATTAGAACGCATACCATACAGTATGACATAATCCTAGTTTTACCCAAGGTTAAATGTGTACATTGAATAGTCTTCTGTCAGACATCAAGAAAAAGAATTACAATTCGTCTACATACCTAAATATATCAGGGGTGAGGCATTAGAGTGTGTTATATCCCCCCTTTCCAATTTTTAAAATCATAGGAATAAAAACCACAAGATCGGGGCGAGTGATATCCTTCCTAATGAAACCGACCTTTAGTGAAAAGAGAAAGTACAAAACACATCCACTAGTTGTGTTTAATTTATTGGCAGGAATTTCAATAGATCAGAAATTATCCAGTAGATAAAAGGTATTACCTCTAGTTGTAGGTTATTCACAGTGTATTTATGTACACTGGAGCCACTGTAGACAAAATATATCTAAGTTGTGCTTTAAGGAAATCAATAATACATATTCAGTATTCCACTGTGCGATGGCTGTTATACCCAGAGATTATAATACAAAATGGCCAAAAACTTACCAATTTGAAATTTTGGAAAGAGCCAATTGCTGCTGGCGTGATTCGGATAGCTGAATTTTTTATTGATCTGCAGTATTCTGGATTTAGTACGCCCAATCTTGGGGTCATAACCTATCCGCCTGGTCTGGTCTTTTCAATTAACCACCTATAATAAACAGTGGTATTAATTATCACGTGTTGGTAGTATTGTTAAAAAGCTAAAAAGTCTGACTTGGTGGGATCCTATTCCTTAAATTCTATTTGATGTATATACTTCGACGGTTTATTAAATCCTCTCGGTATTTCATTTAATGTAATATTCAGAGCAGGTTTTAGAGTAATCCTCTTTATTTATTCACATTTTAGAGATCACGATTATTCAATGTATAGCGGCGGTATTAATTGTATAGCGCCGCGAGCTTATGCAGATGACAATGAGATAAAGTAATGTTCCATTATCAGTGGCATCGTTACTATATCCTAGACGTGCCCTTCATCTCCATTGGTTCCCATCTGCTTGGGAAAGTATATTCTATCAATCATATAAGCCACATGTTCTTAATACTTAATTACTTAAATAAAGGCTTTATGAACTGTCAACAAAGTCAGATGTTGGCATATAGAGCTGCACTCTTATCGTGCCCTGTAAATTATCCTTATCGGTAATATCTCGCTAACGTTATAGGACCTGTATGGCTGGCTAGGGAACAGAGAGGTGTTGTCTCATTGCATGACAACCTATCTCCTCGCCCCCAGTTAACTCAAAATGTCCTTAAATATTACATGCTCGATGACCGCGTGCTCGAATGGTATCTCCACCTGAGTCTGTTATTATTTCACTTCGTGTCCTAATTATGCTGGTGGTCACTTTAAATATGTGAGATGTTTTTTGCCCACAAAAGACATCAGCTGGGGAGTCGGCAGGCAGCTTTAATACGGCCGGTGGCTCCGGAGCTTCGTAGTCAGGTGGACATTTTTGTCGCCGTCTCGGCCACGCCCCGCAAGAGTCCCCTCTCATGATAGCGCTGGTGCTATATGTGCATCAGTGCTATCAGTATCACAGAAGGGGATGCACAAGTATCTGCTGCCCTTTTTGTAATACCATTGTGCCCCGGGGTTGCATAAAGCGAACCACACACCAGTTGGGCCCCCTGGACATAATACGGCTGCAGGTGTCTCTAACAGCCATGATTTTATTTGTACTTCCATAGTTGTTCGAGTCCCCTGAGCAGTGTTCAAGATTCTAATTAAAATGGGAAATAACAAGGTTTATTTAATTTATTATTTGCAAAAAATGTGATCAGCAGTGAAACAGGGCACCCCTTGATGTTAAAAGTGTTACTATGTATTCTGCCCATCTTCTTTACTTTTATCCAATCATAGTGATGTCTTTTGTAGTGCAGTTTAGTCTCTAACACACAGTCATTACTAAGCCATCCAGTTTTGCACCAGAGGTTGCTACAGATATCTATACCCTTATTACAAGAGAAAACTGCCATCTTAAGAATATTTTTCATGTGTGAGTAGACAGGGAGAAGGTGGTGTTGCCTTGGTGAGGAAGAGGGACCATTGTGAGTGGGGTATTGGACCCCCAGCTCTGCCTAATCAACTACTGTTACTCTCTGTCACAGCAATAAGAAACTCACTTGGTGCCACATTCCTTGTCCTGAGGAGGTTTGAATCCGACCCCCGCTGTGTAGTGTGTGTACGCCAGAGCTGGAAACTCCTTATATGATTGTGCCTCTTCGTCCATGATGTGTAGTCGTATGACGATGCATGAAACGTGTGTCACACGGTCCACTGTGTGAGTTTCCAGGCCTGCTGTATGTGTAGCATTGAATGAATATGTATAATTGCTTCAGACACAGGTAATAGTATAAATTTGGCATTCTTACCATATTTATATGTTCATGCAAACACAAACACAAGATGGTGAAAAAATGTCGGCTCATCATAAAAGCCAGGTCCTGAGAGTTCCACTGCCAAGCCTAGAGGGTCGATACCATCCCCTTTCATAAGGGAAATAATCAAACTTGCATGTTGAAGGCTGTCACTGGGTATCCATAACAGGAGCAAACCATGACCCCCACACAACCTGGGGAATTAAAGACTTAAATATGTTTCATTCATGGCAGTTGGCTGCTATACTTTAATTTGAAGATACTAGGTGAAGTGGCAGAAGACCTGTTTACTGTGGAAACCTTCCATCACTAGTAGGGCGGTCACTATATGAGCACGTCGCAGCCGTACTGCACAAGATAACACACTCTCTGTATGGTGCTAGGGTGGAAGATCCTGATCGGTCTACGGCCCTTTATTTTATAACCCCTGGCCACGACTGACCAGAGGGTGCTACAGGGTGCGGCTTCCAGGTCACCTCAGCACCACTCTTGCGGTGCTGAGGTCATTACATCCCTCAAATTGACCGGTATCTGAGTGCTTAGCACACAAAGTCCCTCAGTCTCTAACTTGGCTGTGGATTCGGCCTCAGGTTGTAGCTCTACTCTTTTTGGGGGCTGGTGTCCAGGCCGTCACTAACCTCTGATGACTCAGCCTGAGGACTAGCAGGGGGACTTCCTTCAGAGTCAGGCAACGGGTTAAGGCTGCCCCAGTCCATTTCTGCCTCTTCGGACAGGGTGATTTCTTGATTAGGGGATCTACTCTCCTGAACCATGAAACATTCCTGGGAACAACTTCTCCTCCCTGCTTAAAAGGGACCATGGTCCCATTCACGCGTAGAACTGTCCAGGTGCCTGGTTCGAAGGATGCCCAGAATTTCCATCCAGCTCGTCGGTTTCATACCAACAACAGATCCCCTGGTAGCATTTGTCAGGATTTGGCACGTCGTTTCTGGTTGATGCGTTTATTGGTCTGGACTCGCCTGGCTTGGGTCTTTGCTGGTTCAAATTGCATAGGCGTCCACTGGCTGGATGGTGTCCCGCCAATGTCCATTGAGCATTAAGGACCACGGGGACCTCTGAGTGGTGCAGTGTGGCATCCCTTGCGACTCTTGCAGGATCTGGTGCAGACTGGTCTCAGGATTGGTGCCTTCTGCCACGACGATTCGTAGTTTCTTGTTCAGTGTGCGCATGAAGTGCTCAGCTTCGTCATTGGCCTGGGGCCACTGCGGGGTGATGCGACAGTGTCTTATGCCAAGAGATGTAAGTAGGTCTTTGAAGTCATCTCATTGGAATGGTGGTCCATTGTCAGTCTTTATCTCTTGGGGAAGTCCCAATAAAGCAAAAGTCTTTTCCAGCACCGGAGTGACGTTTTTGAATGCTGTAGACTATCACTTCAACGATCGGGTATTTGGAATATCTGTTGATAATCACTGCTGTGACCCTTCCATCTGGGAAGCTCCTAAAGTTGGTGCTGGAGGTTCTTGAGTACTTGTTATCTGTCATGATGGACAGTGTTGCACTTAGTCATCCACAGCGTCTTCCAGCCCTGGGAACCAGATATTTTCGCTCATCTGAGATTTCATTCGGACGATCCTTTGATGGCCTCCATTAGTCAGGGTCATCACACAGGCTTGTAGATTTTCTGGGATTACGATACGAGACTCTCTTAGCACTAGACCATCTGCCGAGGTACTCAGGCCAATGGCGAAGCTGAGCACTTCATGCGGACACTGAAGAAGCAACTATGAATCGTGGTGTAACCTCCACATCTTTCCGAGGCGCTCCTTGTATGGGCCACACAAAGTTGTTAGCGTCTCGCAGGAAGTTGTGTCATGAACCTTGTTGCTGGACCTCCATGACCCTCATCATGACTGGATCATGCCTAGTCGCCTCGCTGATCTCTTCGATGGTGAGCGCTTGGGGACATGCTCCTCAGGGCACCATGTTTACATAGTCCTTGGTGGTGTTAGCGTTGTCGGTGTCGCCTTCCGTCAGAATCGGCAGATACCGGGAAAGAAAATCAGTGGGGTTCTTCGTCCCTGGTCAGTATACTAGTTCCATTTGATAGTGCTGCAACTGCATTGCCAAGCTTTCAATTTGTGGCGGAGGGTGTGGTGCAGTGCCTCGGAACTGGGGACTAAGAAGCTGGTGGTTGTTGACTACCTGGAATGGGTGTCCACTAACCTAGTAGTGGAAGTGGTTGCATGCCCACTTAATCATCAAAAGCACTGTAGTGTAGCTCCTATTTTCCCAATAGGCTCTGCGCATTGGAATAATACCTACAGCAGTAAAGGCCTAGACCAGACGTTAACTAGGTCTACTACTGTCGATACTAGACTTAAGTTTTGGGTTTGCCAGCTAAGCTCAGAGTTCGCTAGAAACTTTCTCGAATGTTCAAGGAAGGAATTAACTCCCCTGATTAGACAAGAAGGGATTTAGTTTCTGACAACCATAGAACATGACAACTTTGCTCTCCCCTAATCAAGAGTCAATCTCAAGAGTCGTGTGAGCACAAGGCAATTATTTTACTCAGTCAGTACGTGCATTCTTAGTCTCATCAGATTGTAGAGAAAAGGAAGAGACGGGCGTGTTCAATAAAAAGGTGTTATTTATTGATCAGTCTCTTTTCTCGTACAAGAGAAATGGATCGATATTATTGCAATACTTATAGTTAAGTAAAGTGCACACATTAGAAGCAATAGTATAAAATAATACTGTAAAAACATTGATATGGTTTCTGAGCCATATGATGTTTAAAATGATTAAAATATATTTACATACACATATACATTTGACTAAACGTACTCAACTGGTGTTTCTAAATACGCCTACCCCGTGTACCTGACCTAAGTCTAATGCGTGGGCGGGAATAGAAAGTTACAGTTTAAGTTAAGTTTGTTTTTGCCAAGTGAATAACTAAAGAATTCTCTGTGAGGGGTTATTCAGTTCTGTACCTGGAATTTAGGATGAATGAGGAATGGTATCTCTTTCTCTGCTCTCGATATTCCAGGCTGCCTGCGAGAGCTGCCCAGAAACGCCGGTGCTGGGTCTCTCGGCTTGAGATAGCAGCGCGTCTCTCAGCGCGTCAGGAAGGCGGGGCTGCTGCCAGCGGGGTCTGCTTCTGCTCTCGGCTTCGGCAAGGATGGCTGCTCCGTCTTGTCACCACGCGTGTGTTTGCATAGGGCAAGATCGGCAATATTTATACCTTAAAGGTGCCGAGATTGACGTAAGGATGGACATAGATACGTCAATAAAGATGTCATACGACTTGCTCGTTAGCACATTCTTTACTTAAGTTCTCTGTGAAA
The DNA here is from genome assembly GCF_964261635.1 of Lissotriton helveticus. NCBI lineage: Eukaryota > Metazoa > Chordata > Amphibia > Caudata > Salamandridae > Lissotriton > Lissotriton helveticus. The sequence goes on along the minus strand of NC_136067.1, from coordinate 922,099,101 downwards.
TCAAAACAATGGCCGCACGGATTTTCCAGGTTGTCATAGGTTTGATTTGTTATGAGAACGTCGTATGCCTTATCAGGGGCTGGAGGAATGTCGCTTGTCTAATTAGATCTCAAGCGTTATGACCTAATCAGATAACACGTTCCTGTGCCGTAGTGTGACTGCGTCAGATAACGGTATCTGCATCATGGGGGCTTTTCTTGCCTCATGGGCTGACTGTTAGTTAACTTGATAGTTAGTTTAACCAGAATAGGGTCAGGAATAGGGGGATCGATTCAGAACCTATAGGAATACACGACACCCACTCCACGCTAACTATGGTCATATCTACTAATCTATGCATAGTATAACATAGTACAACATACTATAGAGAATAGTGTATACCTTACCACCCCAAAATACATAAATGCATTTCGAAATTTTCAAATATACTGAAAAGTTGCAGTCATATATACTGTATGCACTTAAGCTATGAATTAAATGCAAAGTAAACACGCATTTTATGCATTATTGCTTATTGGTATTTGAGAAATACACATGAAATGGCTCTTAATATGGCTATACAGAAAGGAAGTTCGAGACCATTTCATCACATAATAAAATATTTGTGAACATACCAGCGGGCAACTAAAGTTTATAAAGTATCTAAAAATAGAAATCTTAGTTCTCTAGGAATAGTTTCTTACTTTAAGCAGAAGACAAGTGTCCCGAAAATTTTGTAAAAAATAATTTGGGGCTGCTAAAAAAATTGTTGTCCGTGAACTGGTGGGAAGAATTGTTCATGTGACTTTATTTTTAAAGTTGAAGGCCGAATTCAGGGAACGCCGTGTGCGAGCTTGCTCAAAAGTCTCTATTTCTGTTCTGGAGAGAACATCATATCATTAAGGCTTTCGAAAAAACTGTCAACAGCTTCATGGGAAAGTTCCACTAAGTCGGAAATAGGTGTAACCATGCATTCATGCGCATGATTGTCTCCATTGACATTCTGATTTGCATCACTGACAGAAGGTCGTACCTGTTCGATGCTGCTTTCATCTTGAACTTCACTACTCTTCAATCGTAGTGGTGAAGATTCCAGGAATGCCGTCATCAGGATTGGCAGCCTTTGAGGGCAGCACAAAGCGTGAACCTTGGTAGGAACCAACAGTGTATCTGCATCTACTGGCGCATCCGATTGTAGCGTCAGACAGGTGTCTAACACGCATTCTTCTCCGCATAGCAGACACCTTAGTACAGGTAAAACACACCTTTGCCACATTGGTCGAAATGATAGAAACCAAGTCATGTTCAGGTCTCTAAGCCGGGAGAGTCCCAGGATTTTTGATATCCGGTCCCGGTATCCAATGGCTAGGATCGTATCTTCCATTGTCGCGAGAGTTTGATCTGTGACATGGGTTGCCATAACGAAAAATAAGGACTAAGAATAGGATTCCTGCAATTAGTCCCAGGATCAGGGGAAGTCCGCCAAAAATCGAATGGACGAAATCTGGAAAAATACCCAGTATGGCTTTGAATGGTGTTAATGCCATCGAAAATACTGTCTTAAATACCCCTGAGATCCCATTGGTATCAGAAATATTTAAGATTTCGCTCAGGATTTCCGCGAAATGTACGGGGGAATTAGTTGATAATAATGTATGTATCTCTGCAGTCGTCCTTGCGACTTGTAGATCATACGTTTCTTTTGATGACGTGAGCCTTGTAGGCGTCTGAAGAAGCACTGTTTTCATTCTGCTTAAAGTATCTATTCGAATAGAAGTAATTTTCAAATTGGGCCATGCCCTTGCCTCCCTGTCTGGAAAGGAGCTGGGGAACAAAGAACGTCCACAGCACTTGACCTTCGCCGTCGTAGTGACTAGATAAGGAGTCCCGGGCATAAGACTACAACATCTGCGGTCTACAATAAGAATGTAACTCCCATTATAGAGTCTTTGAAAGAATGGTTCTATTTCAGTTGCAGGTGCGCCTTGCTGGTGACATGAAAGGTTGTATGAATTCCCTTCACAGGCTCCGTGCAAACTAATACCGTTACACAGAAGCGTGCCGCTTAGTGACATAGCACAATTGTTGCCACTAAGAAACACTTTCTGTCCTTTATTACTGACACATGCATGTGAATAGGGCAGGTTCCAAGTTGTTTTAAGGTACCCCTTTCCCAATTTCTCGTACATGCCAGCCTGTATATATTTTTGGCAGTATTGAAACCTGAAGGTTGAGTTTGGAATATTTATGATTCCGTGGATTATCCATTCACTGACAGGTCGTTCTGACATTGTCATTGGTAATCTTTCTAGTTTTTCAATGCTCAAGATTGTATAATCAGCACCCTTTTGCGCCATACCGATTTGTCTATCAGTAAGGTTAAAGATTTGGAATAGTGACGTTGTGTTGATTAAACGCCAAGGCACATAGCCTGAACGCAGATTTTGTAACGTCCAGCCAAGCTGTACAATAGAACGCAATTGTGACTGACCATGTTGTAATAACAGTAAGTCTTGCGATAATATATCGATTGCTGAAGACACAATGCTGTCCAATGAAAAAATTCTGGAGGACAGAGTCATTAACCCATTGTCCACTACAGAAAGTGATTTTTCCAAATTAATACGGTCAATTTCCCGTATTCTTTCTGCTGTCTCAATTTGAGTAACCTTCCAGGCCTCATTGTATGCTGCATATACAGAGGCTGCTATGAAACGCTTTTGACGCTGTTTGCGTGGTCCCAGAATGAAATCACGCAAGTCAGCACCATCAGTAAGTAAAGTTAGGTGTTGCTTAATTTCAGGCAGTGTGGAAGTTTGAAGCCATTGAAGGCATAATTTGCCCACACTGTAGGTTGTTATTATCCCTGGGTGATGTCTTTGGGGATATCTTGGGTCTGGCCTGGTCATTTTGAAACCCTGTGTTTTATTCAGGAATCTATCTTGACAGTTATTTGTATCTGTGGGCCAGATCAACCATTGTTTCCAATAAGGATGTGTTCTGTTTTGGTTTAATATATGGTTTACGTCTATCTCTTCATCTTTAGAAGTGTTGCTAAACCGTGTTGGCTTTGGAATAGACGGGTTATTTAAATCTTTTATTTTGGCTAAGCCAAGACAGGTGGTTTGTTGAACAGTGTCATTTAAAAATATCATTTGTTCTGGGATCATGCAGGCTCTAAACAAAGCTTCTAAACCCTGTACTTGCCATTCTTTTGTACCCCAAACACTTTTCAAATCAACATTTTTGTCCCAATAATCAAATCCAAAAGTATTCATTTTTTCAAAGAATGAATCTGAGTATATCAATTTTGTGTTGGTTATCATGGTTTTCATCCCTGTCTTGTTTGACAATTTAAAATAAAATGTTTCAGCATTACTTATGTTAAAACCTGAAAAATATGAATATTTGTCATAAACGGTTCTAGAGCTCCCTTTTGGAGGTGTAGCACAATGTTCCCATTGATTATAATTTAAAACATTTCTAGGTTGTGCAGATTTATGCAAAAAATGGTTACCATAATGGTTATAGCAGTACATACTATCATAATTTGTAGAACCTTGCAAATAATCATGTTTTGTAAATTTAGCAGACATTACTAAGTCAGACATCATGTTGTTAATGCTTTCGAAGTCCCAATCATCAGCAAATGAGTTTGGTTTTGCAAAGTCACTCAAGGAGATCTTGATTTGGTGTGGATATTTCAGGATCTCGACCGGACCATAAATTTCATAGTCAGTGTTGTCCCAGGCTACCCCACCAGGTATAGGATTGGCTGTGAAGTTGGCTGAAGAAAGTTCTCTTTTCTCGACGTGTGAAGATGTGTGTGGTTTGAGGACCAAGTTGATGTTCTGACTTGCTGTGTCCATTTTAGCATATTTTCCCTCAATGAAGCGTCCCAAAGTAAATACCATGATGAGCCAAAGTATGAGGATAAATGCACCAAAACCCACCCAAAATTCAATCCATGGAGAAATCAGATATGTTTCTTTCAGTTGTTTCAAAAGTTCCTTCGCTTTGTCTTTAAAGGATTTTGATGATGGCTGTGTCTTTGATTCACTGAGGCTTTCAGAGGAATCATCGAAGTTGATGAAGTACCCGGATGCAGTTCTGTCAATTGTTCCAATTGCTTCAGGATTTTTGTTTCTTGCATTGTCACTTGGTACTTCATTGTAGATTGGTGTGTCTCTGCTAAATGTTTTTATTTGGGTTTTCAGAGGTCTTAGTTCTATTGCATTGTTGCATAGTCCTTGTTGTTCTTCTGTAGGCGTTTCGAATGTGATGAGCCTCTTTGTTAGGACCTCTGTACTGGTAGCAAACCTTGGTGTTCTGCTATTTATTGGGAGTCTACTTGGCCTACTGTTTGTTATCGGCCACATGTTGTGGTTTTACCAGGTCGATGGATACAACTCGGTTCTCCTTTTTTCCAGCAAGTGGCGGTAGTACAACTGATCTTGTCCCGTTGACAGACAAGACAGGAACTGCTTTTCTGTAAGAAGGCCCACATTCCTTCTTTACCGCGATCTTCTCCCTGACTAGATCCCCGACTTTTGGAATCCAGACAGGTCTTGCTGGGACAGGTGGTGATTCTTCAGTGGTCGTTGGCTGTTGTTTCAACTGTATGTTGCTCAGGTCTTTTCTTGTTTTGTTTAAGTCCTGCAAAATAGCCAAACGGTCTTTGACATCAAAGCTTTTTTCTTTCACCACTGAAGTCTGACTATCAAGGTCAGAGATAATCATTCTAGTTCCAAATAATAATTCGTACGGACTGAATCCCTTCAGAGAATTTCTTGGCAAGTTATTTAGACTACGTTGGACACTTATTAGATTTTTGACCCACCCAGCTCCCGAACCTAATATCCTTTCTATTATAGATTGCTTTCTGCCTTGGTTTTTTCTTTACACCATCCCGTACCCTCAGGAAGGAAGTGAGAAGATTCCCGCTGGGCTGTGCTCATTTGGCCATGTTTCCCCCCAGGCTGGTGTGCCTGAGTGAAAAGAATGGTCGAACGTAGCATGCTCTTAGCGTATATGCCATTTAGACTCGCAAATCTTTATATAACAGTCCGGACGTCAGCCGAGTGCTGAGGATCTACATTATAAGTGGAAACTAGCCTGTATATGTTAATCGCAAGCCATTCTTTTTACTGGTGATGTTATCTGCAGTCAGATTCCACCGTATTATATTTTTTCTCTCCCCACTGCGATTTCTATTGCAGTTTGGGCAGTTTTTTACAAACATGGTATGATGTAGGCTCATGCCTGGCCACCAGTACCGTGATTGTAAATCTTCCAGAGAATCTTTTAGTTTGAGGTGTCCAAGACCCTCACCCATATGTGCGTCTGCGATTAACAAGCTTCTCCTGTCCATGTTTGGAATCACTCTATCCCCCACTCCAGGGATTCGAGCAAAAGGGACGGAGTTTGCATCGATTATGTATGTATAATTGAGTGGATAGTTGATCGGTAACGCTGAGCAGTCGCCTTTTGATGACGTTTTCACCGCCAGCAATGTTTCACCGTCAATGTATTTTAATGTACGCTTTTTTCGAACTACGGGAGCCGATTTAGTGGCTGCCGCTGCGGCTGTTTCAGCCAATGAATTCCCTACAACGTGAACGCCATCACGTTGATGACTCAGTGAGTGAGTCACGTGAGTCTTTGGTAGTTCTTTTTGTAAAAGAGCTATTTGTTCCCAGAGCAGTCTCTGCCTTATTGGTGCATCTGTGTCATCTTTGTAACCGTTCTGAATCCATGTCTGCAAATCGCTGTTATATGATTTGACGCAGTAATATGAATCTGACACTATAAGTGTCGGGAATTCGCGATCCGCATTATCTAGCGCCATTTTCAATGCGATTATTTCAGTTTGTTGTTCTGAATTAGTTTCTACTGAGTGTGATTTTGTTAATAGAGGTTTTAATATACCTCCGCGCCACACTTCTTTTGTAATCTCACATGTGGGGTTGTATGCTTGTTCTCCCTAAACGGAGGGTTGAGCATGTCCGTCTGTATAGATTACACAGGCGTAATGTCGTAGAGGCAGAATGTCGATTGGCAGAGGATACGTCTTTTCATATTTTAGATTTTTTAATTCTTCTAGTTCTGGATCAAAGTAGTAGTCTACTTTGTCCGTTGTGATTGAATTCACCCATTGTATCCATTCCGGATTCAATGTTGTTGTTGGTAAATTACACGGTGTTGTTAGTGCCTCAAAGGCTGATTCTGCTGTTCTGACTGTGATATGTCTACCATCAGCTATGTCTTTTTCTCTAGCTATTGCGGTTTGAACTGCACGAATGATTTTTTCTGTATTACTGAATTTCTGTTCAGCTTCTGTGTACATGTGTGATTTGAATGCAATTGGTACCATTTCTCCCGCATTAGAGGTCAGGTATGTGAATCCGCATCTCCCTGGGATGACTCGAATCACAAGATTGCGTGTGTTATCACGTGTTTCTAATTTTGTTTTAATTAGCATGTCTGTTTGTAAGGATCTCAAAATTTCTGTGTGTGTTTGAGTCCAATTGGATCTTTTAAAGTCTGGTTTAATTAGATCATAAAGGGGTTTGACCCTTTCTGCGTAATTTGCAATGTATGTTCTTCCGAAATTTAGGAAACCTAGAATTGACTGTAGGTTTTTTAGTGTTTTAGGAGCTTGGATTACGGCACATTTCTCTAGGAAATTGTCTGCCAAGCTTTTACCTTCACTTGATAACTCGTATCCTAAGAATAGGACCGTCAGATGGGCAATTCTGGATTTTTTGAAGTTGAATTTGTAACCCTCTGCAGCGAACCCAAGTATTATGGTGTTCACCCTTTTCAAGTGAGTCTCCAAGTCATCATCTGTTAAGTAAATGTCATCGACATAAGATAATGCTTCATCATCATATAGTTGTAGTAATTCTGTTACTCTCGCTGAGAATACCCCCGGGCTGTTCTTGTACCCCTGGGCTAACCGACAGAATTGTTTTTGAGTGCCATTTACTGAGAATGCAGTTAAATATCTGCTCTCTGGTGCTATGTTTTGACAAAAGAATCCATTGGAGATGTCCAAGGTTGTTTTGTATTTTTTGCGCACTATGTTATTCATTAGTGCAGCACTGTGTGAGTTTTGCACTGCAAAAGTTTTGCAACATGTGTTAAGGTGTCGGTAATCCAAAACTAGACGGTATGAATTGTCTGGTTTGGAGACCGGAAACAAAGGATTGTTCATTTGTGAGGTGCAAGTTTCAATCACCCCCTGGTATTCTAGCTGATCTAGTATTTCATTTACTTGTTTTTTAGCTTCTTGCTTAATTGGGTACTGCCTTTGTGCAGTAGGTTGTGATTTTAACTGGATTTTGTGAGGAGGAGAATCCTCATCCCATCCTACATGATTTTTATATAAAGCAGGTGCTAAGGCCACTGCCCACTTTCTAGCAAGTGTGTATTTTTTATGAATCGGTATTTGATTCGAGAAGGCAGGCATAATTACTTCTTCGCCATGAGGGCACTCCCTGACAAACTCTGGTGGCCAGTCTTTTTCAGCTAGAAGGATATCATAGCCCTCGGAGAGATTATCCCAAAATAGTCCCCTTATTTTCCTAGTCTTATCTCCCTCTATACGTAATGTTATCTCGTATATCTTGTGGGGCTTGCTAACTCTGGTGTCTGCAGTTTTCACTTGAAGGTATTCATTCGTGTCCACTGTCTCCAGATGATTCATAAGGACTTTGCGAGCTATGCTCACCTCTGCTGCGCTGTCTAGCATTGTCTGAGCCCACTCTCCGTTTTTCAGTTGTGTCCTCAGTATTCTCGGCATTGTTAACTACCTTGATACTGGCTACCTTCTTTTTTGGAAATTGTAATTTCTTTTTTAGCTGAGCAGGTTCCTTGTCTTTGGACTTGGCGTGCTCTTCTGATCGTCCTCTTCTTTCCGATTTCTGCGAGGAATTCTGAAAAGATTGAGAGGGACGTGTATCAATGTCTTGATATCTATCAGGTTTTTTAATATTATCCCTATTTCTAAGGTTATATCTATTCCCAGAGGGGTCACTCTGCGGTGACCTCTGTCTTTGGTTTGGAGATTTCTCTCTTCGCCTAGGAGACCTTCCTCTGGACTGGAATTTCTTCTCTTTAGGATTGGATTGTTTGTTTCCATCCCAGTTCTTTTTTGGTGAATTATTATTAAAAAATATTTTTTCTGGACTTGTAGTCAGTTGCGGTTTTACTGGTATTCCACCTAGACTATCTCTGCCTAGTTCTTCATAAGATTTTTCTATGATTCTGGCAATTTCAGCTGGTTGGTCTGCTATATCTGTCTCTTTTAACCTTTGGCGGATCGCCACGTTTGCTGCTTCACCTTTTATGTTGGCTAATAATATAGCCGAGACCTGCTTGAAGTCTTTTAGTAATTTCATACCAAGAGTTAAAGCAGGTTCTGGACCGTATTCATCTTGAATTTGTTTTAGCACATCTGGTATTACCGAAATGGATGGAACACCGTGCGTTTTTGTGTAGATGGAAGCAAAGACTGTACCCCAAGTGTCACAGTCTTCAATGTGTGGTGCGATTCCCATTGGGAGACATATAGTCAGAATCCTGTGTTTTTCCAGCGGGGTGGTGTCAGGAAACACCGCCTCTATTTGGGTAATTTTCTGTGCCAACCAGAATGGTATTTGTTCCCGTTTAGCCGGAACTTTACCTAGGCAGGATTGGATGTTCTGTGGTGTAATTTTATTTGTGTTCCCCTGGTGAGGGGTCAGCTGTGGAAGTTTAATCGCTGGCTGAATTGTTGAAGTCCGCATTACATACTGAACTAATTGTCTATGAATTTTTAGTAGTTGTTTTAGCTGTATTAACAGCTCTGCTGCAGGCATTCTATCGATGTCTGGATGTGGTGTGTATCCGGCTAAGACCGGCCACGTTGCTCCTGGTCTTCCTAAAGGACCGAGCCTTGTAATGTGATTGTTATGTATTAGGGCGCCATCAAATAAGAGCAAATGCTCTTGGAATTTGAGTGGTACTTCCACCTCCTCGAAAGGAGTGTACGTTTCAGGAGGTTCCTCTACTTTGTAATAGTGGAAGTACTTTGTTACAGCATTTGCTGCCGGAAAATGTATCCATGAATAGTATACCTCTGTCTGCCGATATTCGTGTGCCTCAATTATGAATATGACTGTGCCACCTCTAGGTGTCAGTCCATTTTCTATAAGTTTTAAGGTTATAGATCTCCTTTTAATGACCGGAATGAGTGTTATATTCGGGTCTGCTGCTTGCATGGTAGCATCAGCATCTGCGATTTCAGTTGCTAATCTAGCTGCCTCTCTTTCATCATCACTTTCAGTCATTTTACTGACCGGATGGTATTATAGCTGTTTGCAGATCTGGTTTCTTTATGGAAACAGAGATTAGATGCACAATATTTTGGAACAGTGTATCCTTCAACGTTGACTATACCAAGAACCATACATAGGAGTTCCCTCCTGCGAGGTTTTGGAGGATATAACCTTTCACCCACTCCAGACGTCTTTGGAGTATTTGGGAAAAGGGGTCTGAGTGAGAAAGCACGACTGAGTTACTCTAAATGTCTTACGTTAGTTTTATCGCCCTTTCCAAACGCGTTGGGCGCCATGTAGTGTAGCTCCTATTTTCCCAATAGGCTCTGCACATTGGAATAATACCTACAGCAGTAAAGGCCTAGACCAGACGTTAACTAGGTCTACTACTGTCGATACTAGACTTAAGTTTTGGGTTTGCCAGCTAAGCTCAGAGTTCGCTAGAAACTTTCTCGAATGTTCAAGGAAGGAATTAACTCCCCTGATTAGACAAGAAGGGATTTAGTTTCTGACAACCATAGAACATGACAACTTTGCTCTCCCCTAATCAAGAGTCAATCTCAAGAGTCGTGTGAGCACAAGGCAATTATTTTACTCAGTCAGTACGTGCATTCTTAGTCTCATCAGATTGTAGAGAAAAGGAAGAGACGGGCGTGTTCAATAAAAAGGTGTTATTTATTGATCAGTCTCTTTTCTCGTACAAGAGAAATGGATCGATATTATTGCAATACTTATAGTTAAGTAAAGTGCATACATTAGAAGCAATAGTATAAAATAATACTGTAAAAACATTGATATGGTTTCTGAGCCATATGATGTTTAAAATGATTAAAATATATTTACATACACATATACATTTGACTAAACGTACTCAACTGGTGTTTCTAAATACGCCTACCCCGTGTACCTGACCTAAGTCTAATGCGTGGGCGGGAATAGAAAGTTACAGTTTAAGTTAAGTTTGTTTTTGCCAAGTGAATAACTAAAGAATTCTCTGTGAGGGGTTATTCAGTTCTGTACCTGGAATTTAGGATGAATGAGGAATGGTATCTCTTTCTCTGCTCTCGATATTCCAGGCTGCCTGCGAGGGCTGCCCAGAAACGCCGGTGCTGGGTCTCTCGGCTTGAGATAGCAGCGCGTCTCTCAGCGCGTCAGGAAGGCGGGGCTGCTGCCAGCGGGGTCTGCTTCTGCTCTCGGCTTCGGCAAGGATGGCTGCTCCGTCTTGTCACCACGCGTGTGTTTGCATAGGGCAAGATCGGCAATATTTATACCTTAAAGGTGCCGAGATTGACGTAAGGATGGACATAGATACGTCAATAAAGATGTCATACGACTTGCTCGTTAGCACATTCTTTACTAAAGTTCTCTGTGAAATCAAAACAATGGCCGCACGGATTTTCCAGGTTGTCATAGGTTTGATTTGTTATGAGAACGTCGTATGCCTTATCAGGGGCTGGAGGAATGTCGCTTGTCTAATTAGATCTCAAGCGTTATGACCTAATCAGATAACACGTTCCTGTGCCGTAGTGTGACTGCGTCAGATAACGGTATCTGCATCATGGGGGCTTTTCTTGCCTCATGGGCTGACTGTTAGTTAACTTGATAGTTAGTTTAACCAGAATAGGGTCAGGAATAGGGGGATCGATTCAGAACCTATAGGAATACACGACAGCACCTCCCTCTCAATTTGAGAGTACTGTGCTTTCGTTGGTGTGAGGACTTTGCTTGTGAATGCGAGGGGTGCCCATTTCCCTGGTTTCACGTTTTGGGTGATCACCGCCCCAAGGTCTACAGGACTGGCATCAACCAGGAGACCTCTTTGCATCGAAATAAGACATAGTGGTCTTGCTGAGCAGGGCTTCCTACATGTTCCGAAAAGCTTTGTCTTCTTCCTGGGCCCACTTCCATGCAGCTTCTTTCTTCGTTAGGGCCCGGAGGGGTTCGGCCACAATGGCTAGATTGGGAATGACCCAGCCGCAGTACGTGGCCATTCCCAGGAAGATATGCACTTCAGATAGAGTAGTGGGGGATGGCTCTTGTTTGATGGCGTGTTACTTGCAAAAGTACAATTGAACTTCTTCCTGATTGAACACATACCCAAAGAATTTGATGGAGTTCTGAAAGAACAAACACTTGTCCTTATGAAGCATGATGGCATGGTCGAACACTCATTTTAACGCTGCTCTGAGGTGCCTGTGGTGTTCCTCGATGGGTGATGCGTGAATAAGATATTGTCACTGACATTCAATATTCCTTACAGGCTGGACAGTGTCTCTTGAATCACATCTTAAAAGACCTCTGCCGCTGATGAGATTCCAAAATGCAGCCTTTTGAACCGGCGTAGTCATAAATGCGTCAAGAATGTTGTTATGTAACAGCTTTCCTCCGCTAGCCTGAGTTGGTGATACCCAGCGTTGAGGTCCAACTTAGAGAACCATCGTGAGCCATTGAGGTCGGCTATTATGTCGTCCATTGTGGGTATTATGTTTCTCTTTCTTTTAAATGCTTGGTTGGGGTAGCGCATGTCTATGCACAGATGTATTTTGCTAGGTTGCTTTGGCTTCTCAGCGATCACCGTGGGTGAGACTCATGGTGTCGGACCAGACACTTTTTCTATTACCCCTTGTTTTTCCGAGTTTGTGTAGTTCTTGTTTGACCAGGGGCCTCAGGTGGAATGGTATTCATCGGTGCCAGAGGGGTACTGGCTTGACCGACACATTAATATGCAGTTTGACTGGGGTCGCCTTCAAACACCTGAGTCCTGTGGAGAGGTGAGGAAACAGATCTAGTGTTGCATCCATCTGGAATGTTTTCACGGCATATGCAAAGGTGACAAGACTGAGGTCCGCTGCAGTGTGGTTTCCCACCAGGGTGTCTGCCTATCTGTCAACCACGTTGAAGATGGTTGTGATTTCCAGGCCCTCTGCTCTTAGCTGGACGGTCATCTTGCCTTTTAGTGGTAACGATGTCTGGCTCCCATACGTAAAAATGTTGACGTTAGTTGGGGACAGCAGAGGGTGCGGATGGAGCTGCCAGTATTGTTGGATCCCCATTACATTGACCAAGGCACCGGTGTCAATCATGGCTTTGACACTGAATCCCGCTACTTCAACCAGGCATGTTGATTTGGGATGCCTTCGTTGCTTGAGGTCACCTGTAAACGAGATGAGGAATACTTCTTCATCTTCATCAGGGGACGAGTCTTCTAGGCAGTGACGTTGTGATGTTTTAGGGGTTCCCTGGTGTTCCAGTTCTTCCAGAGACAGTTGTTGCACGGACTTCAAAGGTGGCCGTCTACCTCGTGTGCTTCTGTTCCATGGTCCCCCTCTGAATGCGGTCCCAAAATGGTTGAGAGTGCCACACTTGGGGCATGTTCATCATTGGGCTGGGCATTTTCAAGAGGGTGTTCTTCTCTCCCACAGAATCTGCATTGGGATCTGGGCGGGGATTTGTTGCTTGTCAAGGCCTGTTCCCTCTTCCACGTGTTCGGGCTTCTTCAGCAAGTTCAATTTTTACTGTCAGGGGTCTTTCCAGTTGTTGCGTGATGGCGATGTCCATTTCTGTCCCTCTGCCATTGGAAAGTTCATGGGACAGTGCCAGGATAAGGATGTATTCCAAAGGGATGGCGGGTTGGCGAAGGATGAGGCCTCTCAGTGTTTTGTTCCAGCAGCCTTGAATGATTTGCACCCTCACCTCTTTGGGCTGGTCGTCAGCTGTGCATGTGCTGGCCAGTTATCACAAGCATGCGTAGAAGGTGTCCATAGACTCTTATTCCCGTTGGTGAGCCTAGCGGAGTTTGAAGCGCTCGCAGTCCAGGCTGAGCTGTGGGTCAAAGTGAGCATTGAGTGCTCGGATGGCTGAGTCGTACTCATTTGCTGCACCCGCGTTGGGTAGGTGTGCGAAGAGTGTATGGATTTTTTCCCCCAGCATAATGGTAAATTATGCTGGGGAAAAAGCAGGGATCTCTTTACTGTGCCGTCTGTCTCTCAGGTCGAGAAAAAATAATTGTCCAGTCGTCCAATCCATGTTTTCCAGTGGGGAGAGGGGTGGCGGGGTCTGCGAGTTCGCTGGGTGGTGGTAGTGCACTGACTTGTGTGTGCTGGGTGGTAGTTGGGGTGGGAGGCCGTGCCTGTTGAAGGCCATTGTTGACTGCTGCATCCTCCATAGCTGCAAGAGGGTGTGGTTGCTGAGGGCGGGGTAGGCTGAGGGCGGGGTAGAGTGGCGTACTCACTGGGCTGGTGTAGAAGATTTGTTGCTGTCCTCGCATGATCAGGGCCTCAACAGTTGTTCCTTGTAGCAGCTCATACTTGTTTGTATTCTGTATCTACAGGGGGGCCCATGGCTTCCAGTATGTGGATTGTGGAGAGGCTGGGATGTTCCTGGCAGCTGACTGGCAGGTAATCAGGTGAGTCAGTATGTCCTTATCTGTATGTGCTGGACTTCTTTTTTCCCTTGGTTTTATTGTTATTTATTTCTTAATCTCTTTTATTTCTCTCATGCAGCCGATATCCGCCTCAGAGTCTCTTTAACGGGCCTCGCCCTCTCCGGCAAAAGCTATGGTTCTGGGGCGCATAGCACGCAGTAGGCAGCGGTCCCCTGTTGGCCTCCAGGAGTAAGTACGCAGGCTACGCTCATCGGAGCATGACAGGGAATGCGGACGAGAGATAGGCCACAACTCCAGGCAGGTTCCCTTGCTGGCAGGCGTGCGCTTACGTCCTCACCTCAATAATTTCAAAAAGGGGGTGGTGATGGACGGAGTATCTGAGTTAATCAGAATACTCCTACCCAGTCAACAGATCAGGGCTTGATCCATCACCGTTTTTTAGCTCACTGCACCATCCCAGTTCAGAACCTGGCTATATGCAAATTAGTCTGTCCCTGGCCCAGTGCATCATGGGAACAGGGCAGACCAAACTACCAAGCCAATTCTTCACTGGAAAGGAAACAAGCTTCCGGGGACCGGTTTCTGGCATTACAGCCGTCTTCGGCCCGGCTTGCTTGAATCCTGATGGTGCAGTGCGCAAGGGACTCATGTCTGAGCATACCCTTCCACATTCATGGTGGCCAAAATAATTTCAAAAAGGGGGTGGTGATGGACAGAGTATCTGAGTTAATCAGAACACTCCTACCCAGTCAACAGATCAGGGCTTGATCCACACCGTTTTTTAGCTCACTGCACCATCCCAGTTCAGAACCTGGCTATATGCAAATGAGTCTGTCCCTGGCCCAGTGCATCATGGGAACAGGGCAGACCAAACTACCAAGTCCTCTACTACGTCCTCACCTCAGCCTGGAGGAGAAGCAGAGCTCCGGCTGGTGGAGGATGATACCAAGCAGCGAGGACTGCGCTGAGGATTTGGTGGATCACGGCAGGCCTACTGCGCAGGAGCAACTGCGCCAAAGGTAGGCGCACACCGGCGTTCCTGAAGGGTCAGCGTGTGGTTGCTGCTGGTGGCCGTGTTTGAGTCCCCGACCCTTGTCACCGGTGTGAAGACCTTCCGTACCCGGTAGGATGGTCACTATATTAGCGCATCACAGCAGCAATGCACATGACAACACACTCGCAGTATGGTGCTATGGGCGGAAGATCCAGAGTGGTCTTCGCCCCTTTATTCTATAACCTCTGGCCACGTCTCCTGGTCACCTCAGCACCACTCTCGCAGGACTGTGGTCATTACACTTACCACTTAATTATTTCCTGAGGCTGGGACCTGATTGTCAATGTACTGCCTTGAGAATCATTTGAGATGGCGAGGCAACCACACTGCAAGCACAAGGATAGCTTCCAAGGTGGACATTTCTATCTGCCTTGTGGGTGCTCGCGACTCCTGAGGAACGATTAATGCACTTTCTGTCACAGCAATTTTGAATCCCAAAAGAAATGAGGATTGGTAGAGCTGTTTTATTTTTAAAGTGAAAGAATCTGCTTCCAGTAGTTTTCAGATTAACCTGTATTCACTTTTATAAGAGCTAGACTGACATTTCTACCACATATCAAAAGACATATGATTAGGGATTTAACTTTAAAATGTATTAATTTGGCAGCACTTAAATGTCTATAAAGAATCAACGCTAATGCACGCAGTGTATAATTTATGTATGCTACTATGTTGCTGCATTGTCCTCCATGATCATACTGTATCCTTCACTTGCCAGTCATAAAATGGCGCCTGGAAATGAAAACCATGCCAGGACACAGTTAGCTGGAAAAAAAACGTGTTTAGAGAAACCGGTCTTCATATGTACAAAGGCAAAGCCAAAAGCAGCAATTAATTTAACCGTGAAGCAAAGTGCATTATTACTGCACGCAGGAAGTCTAGAATCTCCACTACGTGCACACAAACTAATTAAATTGCTTTCTTCTGAATTTAGATAATTGACATCCAGGGACACCACATGCAGTAATGAAAATGTATTGCATAAGATGGTGAAAATGAAATTAAGCGCTCCAGCGAAATTGATAACTAAAAGGGAACAGAAGTGAAGTGGAATGTAAGCAACCTAAATGACTGGCTAGAGAACAGAGAGCTTGCTTCAAAGTTTAATGCATTGCATTAAAGCTCCTCTTTTAGGAAATAGAAACACTAAACAGTGGCTTGACGAGGCATGGGCAATGTAGGCTCACAAACAACAGGGTGAGATAGGGACTATAATTCGTGGTTATGTCATCTGTTCTGCGAAAGGCTGAATATTTAAATTACGTACAATTTTATGTTTGTCTGTTTTATTGAGAACCGCTTGCGAGTTTTAGCAAGGCTCAGGCTTACCAACAAAGTACGCTTTTTTTTGTCCTCATATCACTATAGCTACTGCAAGCTCAGGCTATCACACAATTATTCTATAGAAACTGAGAGGGACCCCGCATTCCGAAGCGGACAGGGTACCTCAAGTAGACTATCCAGTCAAGTAAAATACTCCCTTAGGGTATATTTCATTCAATTTCACATCCCATTCATACTCACGGTCTCATTCAACATTCCATGTATTACCCTGAAAACATCAAGGTAGGAACACGCAATTCTACAAAATTGAACATTTTATTTGTTCTAGACCAATATGTCTATACTGGGCAAGGCAGTAGGCTAACAATCAAATATATTAAAATAGTTAAAAAACAGGTTGTAGTAAATTAAAAACAGTTTTTGGTATACAGTTAAAAACCATGCATATTACACATACGTGACCAGAAAAAATAACAATAAAACGTCATAGTCCTATTAAAGCATGAATTTGTTGAAGAACAACAGTTCTTATAATTGAATTTACACAGACAGAAACAAGGAGAACACAATAGACATATATTTTTGTCTTATGGCCACTTATCTATTCTGGTAATTGTTCATAGTACAGATTATACATAATTGATTGATATCAACTGTATCATTCAATGCCTCTGTGTTAAAATGTGCATCAACGTGTTTCGGTGGAATATCAATATTTAGAGCCACCTTTTTCAGGAAGGAACAGTTTTCTCCTCCCGTTTCAGGAAACCAATTTATACATAATGTTGTAGTTAGAATCTTAATATGCCTCTTTATGTAAAACCTTGATCCCCACACGGTTTGTATATGGGCATATACCTTATCTCATGTTTTTTGTTATGATAAGTTAACTTCAAACTTTCCAAGAAAATATGTAAAATAACTAAATTTGTCCTCTCAAGTGGTTATTACCCTCTTGCCTTTTTCATTACTTCCTTGGAATAAAATGCAAGGTGTTTTATCCTGTGTGCACCCTTTTCTTGTTGGATCGATATTGGGGATACGTAAGTCATCCTCCTCGTGGAATCGTATAGACGTATCACACAATTATTGTCTTGCCCTCAGCCAGCTGCATTTGCATTAGCCCCACCTCACCAACTGAGCCGAATGACACGCCACCCATAACGGCACCTCGGTATAATCATATTACCACTCTTTCTGCTGGTTCCGTTACCAGCATACCACTCCAACTGAGAACATTGGCCCATATCCCATTCATCCCTCCAGGCTTACCCTCAGCATCCAAGTAACAAGTCCAATGTACCGTTTTGAGCAAGTCTATTGCGGACGGGGTGGGGGGGCGGGATGGGTCCATCCAGTGATTGCTGATCTCTCTCTTGGCTAAAACTAGAAGATAAAACAACAGGAACCTCTGTGCTCTACTAAGAAAGCCACGTGAGACCATATCCACCCCTACAGAACCAGCTCAAAGCTTAGTTTGACATTTCCCCAGAAATAACGCATCGCAGCTCCCCCGCGAGGCTGCGCTCTGTTGCGCAACAGTGAGGGAGCAGGAGAGTGCCATATCTTCAAAGATATGGCTCTCTCCTCCCCTTTCCCTTGCGGCAGCGCTGATTAAAGCTGCTGTGTGCCATAACGCTATCATGTGTGCATTAGTCTAGCATAGGTTTTGCACAGGAAGGCTACCCTTCCTGTACAAAATACAATGCTCAGACACATGCAAAGTTTTTCCCACTTTGTATGCGTGTTGCACAGTGCAGCACGCATTCAAAGTCGGAAAAGGAAGGAGACATGAAAGGATTTCTCCTTCCGTGCGCTTACTTGAAAAGGTCGCAGGCTGCTCATGCTAAACCCAATCTACTTTATTCCGTAAATTGCGTTTACCGTGAGAAACCGTGGGTGGTTCCATGGGAACCCCTATGCTCCACCCTTGGTATGCCCCCATGGAGCAAAGTAAATGCGAAGCAGTGCTATGTGCTGCTTCGCATTACTTTTCCATTATTTACAGCGCTAAACAAGTTTAGCGCTGGAAAGTAAATAGGGAAAAAAAGAGTTTGCGCCGATGTGCATCACTTTTGTGAGACAAACACGGTGCAAAATCTTAGTAAATCCCTCCCTCAAATGTCCTCTCAGAATCCTCTAATCCCGGTGCAGGTGAAGAATAAATGTTCATCATTAGTTTTTAAATGGCCTATCCTTTTACATGTGGGGGTCGGATCTTGTACAAACTTTGCAATCTTTTGAGGGGTCCAGTATAGTCTGTTAATAGTAAAGAAGTGATTTTTCTTCAGAGTAACTGGCTTGACCACAAAATATAAAAACTTCAAAGATGTTTGCCGCATAAAGTGTAACTCAGGCCCCTGTATGATTCCTTCCCATACTGACTGTGGCACTGCCATTTTTCTATCCTCTGCATTCAAGAACTTCCAAAACTAGATGGCAGCCTCTTTACTTTAAGGCCTCACATCCTCTTCCTTCCAAGTGTCCCCCATCTCCTGAATGGTACTTGAGAGCCAGGAAGACAGCTGCAGATATTTGAACCTCGATAAGGATCCCCAGTCCTAGCTTTAAATACTTCCCAGGGTAGTACCCCCTGTACCGAAGACAGTTCTCCCCAGGTAGCTATTACAGACCTCCTAAATGGAAGGCTCAGCATATCCAGCAAACAGTCTGGGGTGCCCGAGGAATCCCAAATAGGTTCAAAGTCTGAGCACTACCAGATATCCAGGATCTTCCTGACTTTAGAGTCTTTAACCGTATGTGAGAAGTTGGCCTGTGATATGCTGTCCACTATTCTAGTGGGCACCTTGCACCAGTCCAAATGACCCTTATTGGTGGTTGGTTTAAAGACAACCTATATAGAAAGCTAACCTAGTGGTAGCTGTGGAGAGCAGGCTTCAGGCTAAGTCTTGAAGGAATGTAAAGCAGCTTGTTTTACCATTCTATATTCTCATGAATGACCAAAAACGTGGTCTTCTTGTGACAAATAAAGCTAAAACAGCAATTTTGTTAAACTATTATGGGCTGGGTTCCAAAACATTTCGGGTCAGCTCTGTGACAAGTCTTAGGGATACACAGTTTTTGCTTGGTGAATAATACTTTTTACCACTGGTATTATGAGACAAGACTGTGAATTGTTAAGCAGACTGATAGTACTTTTTTCATAAACATAATGTAACGCAATACTACTACAACACATCGTAATATTGCAATAATACAGTAAAACAACACTAACAGAACTGCAAAACGCAATTACATACCAGTAAACAAGACCAAAACATTGAGAAAACTCAATAACTCAAGAAACAATGTACCAAAACCAAAATACAACAACACAAGAAGACAACACAAAGACACAATATAAAACCTCCATGCAACATTACACACAAAAGGACAACACACAGTAAAAATCACAGCATAACACACCCCAAAAAAAACTATACTCAATTTCTTTTGATGTCATGTTGGTATAGCGTCCCCTTGTCCCCTAATCTGTGCGAAAAAATGTTTTCACTGCATATGAGAAATATTAATGTGTGTATGTGCTCCCTCTCCTCTGGTTCACAATGATATTAAAGTATTTTTCTTAGGGGGGAAAATAGCCCATAAATGCCAACATTAAGCTTCTTATGGGCCCAGTAAGCCCCCCTCATGTTTACTCTTAAAAAGGTAATGACATTTTTTTCACAGATACACTTTTGAACTAATATGAGTGTTATGAAGGTAGTTCTCAAGGCCAGTCCTCCTTTAAGGCAAAGGAGAGTCACCCCACTAGTTTAAATGATCTCAGAGATGGAAAAATAAATTGGTAATAAAGTTAATTTATTACCATTTAATTTTTCAACACCCCGTTCCGAGCCAAGCATCATGTCGGGGAGTGGGGCTCTCTGCTGCTGCCAGTCAAGAAGAGCAGAAAGCATTGACGGGCAGGACACTTTGGGGCATATTATCAAGGCCCAGAGATAAAATTATCGCTGCTTTAGCGTCCGTTTTCGGGCGAAAAGCAGCAATAATTTTATCGCACTATCAGCAAGGACACGCTAGCATGTGTTTCTATGCCTCTGCGCCCATTTCCTCAACGTCCAGCTTTGCATCGTTAATGATATGCAAAGTGGGCGTAACTGACAGAAATAACGTGGAAAATGTCGCTAACAAGACATTTCTCCAATTATCAATCTGTTCGCTAACCTGTGTAGCGATGATAAAAGTAGCGCGAACCGGGCTTAACGCAGTTTAATTATGCCTGCTCTGAATCTTACTAAGCCATAATAGCCTATGGGTGGTGGATTATTAGAATGAGACCACCCTGTCCTATCTACAAGGATTTGCCTATCGCTGTGCGATTATTGCTGGTTTCCCAACGATAATCGCACATTTTGCCGCTATCGCTGGATTTTAATCGCTTTGGAGATAGCCGTTGATAATAACACGCTATCTCTGCAATATAATCCAGCGATAGCCGACGATAATTATACTCGCGCTAAGAGCGGCCAGCGATAATTATCGCTGCCGCTTAATAATATGCGCATTTAAGTTTAAAGTGCGCGTGTCTCTTTGCAGCCAGACATGTGCATATTAAACCTCTCTAATCCAGCTGTCTAAGACAGCTAGGTGAAAGGCAGCATAGGGATCCAGTGTCCTTGGAAGCACCGAAGGAGGCCGCTCCTTTCAATCCTGCTGCTTCTTTCATGCTGCATGAGAGCAGAGCCAGGATTGGTTACTGCAGTTCCCTGGGTCCCGCATTGGAGTCTCCCAGGAGAAAACCGAGCGAGGAGGACGTCGCACCAGGAAGGTACGTTCAATCATTTTTTACTTATTTATTTACTTTTTTTCTCACCCGCCCCAATACCCTTCATACATGCCAGCCACCACTGTTAGCTCTGCATTTGACATGGGGCCAACATAAAGGTCTTCAAGAGAAATTTCCTAGTAGCATTTTTAGGTTTATTGGATTTAATGATTACGTTCTCCTGTTAAGCCACTGTCAATCAATCAATCAATCAATCAAGGCATTTATATAGCGCACTACTCACCCGGAGGGTCTCAAGGCGCTGGGGGGAGGGGGTCCGCTACTGCTCGAACAGCCAGGTCTTGAGCTGCTTCCTGAAGGCGAGGTGGTCTTGGGTCAGGCGGAGGTGGGTCGGAAGGGAGCTCCAAGTCTTGGCGGCCAGGTAGGAGAAGGACCTTCCTCCTGTGGTGGCTCTTCGGATGCGGGGGACGGCGGCAAGGGCGTGGCTGGTCGATCGAAGCTGGCGTTTGGGAGCGTAGAAGTTGAGGCGGCTGTTGAGGTATCCTGGGCCTTGGTTGTGAAGGGCTTTGTGTGCGTGGGTGAGGAGCCGGAAGGTGATTCTCTTGTTGACCGGGAGCCAGTGCAGGTCTCTCAGGTGTCCGGAGATGTGGCTGCGGTGGGGGATGTCCAGGATGAGTCGTGCTGAGGTGTTCTGGATCCGCTGGAGTCTCTTCTGGAGTTTGGCGGTGGTTCCGGCGTAGAGGGAGTTGCCGTAGTCCAGACGGCTGGTGACGAGGGCCTGGGTGACCGTCTTCCTGGTCTCAGTGGGGATCCATCGGAAGATCTTACGTAGCATGCGCAGGATGTTGAAGCACGACGAGGAGACGGCGTTGACTTGTCTGGTCATGGAGAGGGAGGAGTCCAGGATGAAGCCCAGGTTGCGTGCGTGGTCTGTGGGTTTGGGTGCGCTGCCCAGGGCGGGGGGCCACCAGGAGTCGTCCCAGGCGGAGGGTGAAGATCCCAGGATGAGGACTTCCGTCTTGTCCGAGTTCAGTTTCAGGCGACTGTTCATCATCCACTTGGCAACGTCTGTCATCCCTTCGTGTAGGTTGGCTCTGGCGGTGGCGGGGTCGTTGGTGAGGGAGAGGATCAGCTGGGTGTCGTCGGCATAGGAGATGATGTTGAGGTTGTGCTGGCGTGCGATGGCTGCGAGGGGGCTCATGTAGACGTTGAAGAGTGTTGGGCTGAGCGAGGAGCCTTGAGGAACGCCGCAGATGACTTCGGTGGCCTCCGATCTGAACGGGGGGAGGCAGACTCTCTGTGTCCTTCCGGCGAGGAAGGAGATGATCCACTCCAGTGCCTTCTCCTGGATTCCGACGTTGCTGAGGCGCTGTACTAGGGTACGGTGGCAAACAGTGTCGAAGGCCGCGGAGAGGTCTAGGAGGATGAGGGCTGCTGTTTCTCCGTTGTCAAGCAGGGCTCGGATGTCATCGGTGGCTGCGATCAGGGCGGTCTCGGTGCTGTGGTTGGCCCGGAAGCCAGACTGCGAGAGGTCGAGGGAGCCGTTCGTCTCGAGGAAGGCGGCCAAATGTCAAAATAATTCCAGTAATTAAGTTGATAATGGTGAAAGCAATAAGGTACATAGATTTGTTGTCTAAGAAAGCTGTTGATCATTGGACCTACAATTCAAAATAACTGGAAGAAAATGCTGAAATCTCTGCATTTTAATAGATTCATATAAGACGTATGAGTGTACATTCAATTGTAAGTCCTGGTCAGCTTCTCTAGCTGTGCTATACATAATTTGTCCCTCAAACTTCCTCTTTCTGTTTTTTTTGCTTTGACAACAGTGTGTGATTTCTCCATCCTGTGTCAAAAGAGGTTTCCTTGTCTTCCTCTCTACGTGTCATGGCGGGTGGATGCAAATGTATAGTTGTTAGGCCTGGGCGAAGCACTGCGCTACGTTCGCGCTGTTTGAGCTACTTCGCACTACGCGAACTGCACATAGCACAGTGCAATCACGCGTAGCGTAGTGCAGCGGTCATTTTTTGCTTGCTTGCGGTCCTCAACGTCAAGTTGGCGACCGCGAGCAAGCAAAATGACATGCCCGCGATTCTTTTTCCTCGTTTGCGATCAGCAACATCAAGTTGCTGATCGCGAGGGTGGAAAATAAACCTCCCAGCGAGATTGTCAACGCGGGGAGGTCAGGTTTCTCATTGCGAGTGGTCGCGTATGATCGCGACCGCTCGCGATGAGGAAATACCAGTCCGCGTTGAGAAAGCTGCCGCTCGAGTAAAAATCTACTCGAGTGGCAGAAAACTACAGCTCGCACTATGCAAGATGCCGTTTTCAATGATTGCACAGTGCGGATGCTTGTCTGCACTGTGCAATCATTGAAAACGGCATCTTGCACAGTGCGGACAGGCTACTACGCAGTGTAGCTTCGCGAAGCACTACTTCGCAAACTACGCCTAGCCAGCCCTATGTTGTTAGTGTGTATTGCTGCATAAAATGGGAAGACTGCTCGTAAATGCACTAGCAAATACATAAAATGTTTCAGTGCTAGCCAGAAAACTTTCTGCACGCATGCGCAGTCTGCATGGCGGACACGAACGAAATACAGTGCAAAACGAGATTATGAAAAAAAGGCCTGACAGGTGGCACGCAGTCAAATGTAAAAGTCGTTTGAACTCCTAGCTACGGTTACAGCTGTCTCGAACATTTGTCTTTACCTAATCGGTAATGTCTTATGTTGTAGAAAAGGCGTATTTCCTGCTGTTGAGCACTTTCACGGCGGTGGAAGTGAGGGAAGCCACAAACAAAACATAAGGTGAAATGTAACAACTAGAACCGAAAAAACATAACTATAAAAAAAAAGAAAATTAAGGCAGCGCTGATAAAAAGCCTCCCAACCCGGGCCGAGTCAAGCCTTAGGCTTGGCGATTTGCATAATCTTTGCATGAATGTTTGCTTAATAAGTCAATAAAGCATACGTTTATCATTACAAACGGGGCTGCGCCTCTGTTATGCAGAACGCGCTCTGACAGATAAGGCACGACATTTAAAGGCACCCGTCCAGCTGTTTTTTTCAGAAACATGCCCTATTTTTCAACGTTTGACCCCAATGTATCCTTTTAATTTTTTAAGAAAAGTAGACGGTTTGTATACGTTTTGTCGGTCTCATTGCCCCGTCATTGTTTTGATATTTGGGAGCTACATAATTGGCTAGAGACGCTGCCGTCCCCTGTTAAAATGAATACTTCAGCAGGGGCATTCCTGGTGGTACAGCAAGGGCTGGGCCAATCCGAGTCGGACCTAACTGAAAGTGCTGATCCTAGAATGTGATTTTAGTATCCAGTGAGACTAAAATACTTAAACCGGGAAACCTAAATCAATGATATTAAAAACAGTATTAAAATGTAAATACCTAAAAAGAGAAGGGCATTGTTTATTACTACAATTTCCTACATGCCACCCTGATATGCATAACAAAGTGCCACGAAATGCTGAACCCACACCTGGTGCTGGTCTTAAGCCTTTGCTAAGTTCTACCCCATAGGGCTAAGAGCAGAATTTACCCTATGTCTAGCTTTAACACTCCCCTAAATCTCATGTGCGCCCTAAAACCTACCCCAGTCTTGTGCCCTGAACCTAAGAAAACCGTTAACTTTTGTTTTAAATTTCAGAAACTTCAATTACAAAAATGTAACATGTCAACATGAAAGTGTTAGACAACTAAATTAGTTCATTTTCATTTTTCTGGTATTTGTGCTTTAGTTGTGTTCCTTTTATCTGTTATGTCTACCTAACAATAGTGTAATTTAATCATCCTTGGGTGGGGGTTGTCTGTCGAAAAACGTCTGGGTCACAGAAGGGTAAAGCTGCCTGAATAGCCTTCACCCTCACCCACATCCTAGCTACTGACTGTAAAGAAGCCATCTTCCAAGGATTTTTATAAACATAAAAAAATTAAATGAAAGCTTCCAAATAAAATATTTAAAGCTACATGTTTTCAGTTCTTAATGTTAAAAATAAGTTAAATTGAACCTGCATGTTTTGGGTTTGGAGATAAAAGTATTTCAGCTAAAGCACTACAACATACCCTGTTTTATAACTTGCATTAGACTCTAAAATCAGTTTTCGCTCAAGATATATTCCTGCTTCCTAACTCTCAGGTCTGTGCCTCTGCTAAACTCATACTCTTCCTTAGATATTTGTATTTTACTCTCAAACTTTCATCTACTCCTCATCTGTTCCTCCTTTCCATGGATGTTCCCTCTCTCCTGTGCTTAATGCGGTTTTGAGCTTTGGTGGCTCACAACTTCGACCCCTCCCCCATTGTAGACTACTGTGTACTTCTGTACTTCCTCCTTTTCACAGTGAGTTGTGCTGGTGGTGCAGAACAAAATTTGCCTATCCTTTACACGTCACAGAATTGTCACCAGAGTACTCACAGACACATACAATGAGCGTGCACTACGCACATATTTCTTACATGACACAATGATTAATGAAACCAATTCACTCGACAACATTATGAAAGAATGCATTTGTTGTAGAATTTGAGAACTACTCACAAGTATGTGTTTAACCATGCTAATTAAAGATGTTTTAATGAAGTTTGAAAAGAAACGTAACCATCCTCGTTTAATAAATAATGTATTTAATGATAAAGAAACCTGACTTTCCCAAATGTGTGCTGTAAAGTGTGATTAAAACATAATGAGTTGTAATTGAGAACAAAACCATTCTCTTATATGTAGAAGGTGAACCCAATAGAAACAAGATTTATGTAATGTATGCACTAATGCTGCATGTATTTACATTCAAAGTAGTTCAGTCATACTTACCTTTGAGTAATTGGATTTTTTATTGTATGCCTTATACAGTTTGAACTAACTGAACTGAAGAATTTATATTCTTTTAGCTGTGCACACATAGATTAATTGTGCACTCGTGAATTTAATGCTAACCCTGCCTTAACAGTTTAGGCCTGATTTTCAACATGCTGCATTTTATAAATAATTGTATTCCAGTTTCTGCTGACGTGGCTTTCTTGCAGGTATTCACAAGCAATGTTAGTTTATAATAGACTAGCAGCCCGTCCCGACGTTGTCCGGGTATGAATTGCTGCTGGCTAGTAGTATATTGTTTTGTAGGATTTCGTTTTGATAGCATTTCTTATCTGTGACAGGCCTGTGAAACGCTCCGATTCACAGTGCACTGCTGATGCACTTAAGAGTGCAGGTTCAGTAGTGTGTGAACTCGAGTTTCCCTACTTTCTTTTTTCTTGCATTATTATATAGCGCGAACTCGACAACATGGCATGAGCACAAGTTACATTACAGAAGAACACTCATTTGTGGTAGGCACGGGGAGACAAAGCGATTTGCCTGGAATCACAGGATGTTGAGCTGATGCCGAGATTTGAACGTAGCTCCCCAGCTCTAAAGTTCGCAATTCTAGAACTTGAGGCGGGAGGTGTGTCTAAAAGTGTATGTCGGTGCTGGCCATCAATGAGAGAGACCTGTGCATTTTTCAAATGGGTGGTGAAAAAATATGAGTATGTTGCTGGAGATGTGGGCCGCCGTGCCACCAAAGTACTTACCAGGGGAGGGTAAACACCCAGTATTCCGCAACTTTCTTTCCGCATACCGTCACTCCGCATACTTTCATTACGAAAGTACCATGACTCCGCAATGCCATTATAACGCATGGCATTACATTTTATATGCTTTTACCACGCATACATTTTCAACGAAATTCGTTGTAAATGCATGAATGGTAAAAGCATGTTTTTTTTATGTTTGGATAAGGTAAGTATGGGCATAGGAGTATATGTTTTGGGGTACTGAGGTATATGTTTTGGGGTGTTTGGGTATTTTAAGGGTTCAGATATAGTTTTGGGTTATGGGGTACAGGGGTAGTTTTAGGGTTTAGGGATAGGTATGGGTTTTGGGGTACAGGGGTATTTTTAGGGTTCAGGGCTAGGTTTGGGTTTTGGGGTATAGGGGTATTTTTAGGGTTCAGTGGTAGGTTTGGGTTTTGGGGTACAGGGGTATTTTAACCCCTTCTATGCTGATGACGAGCTCAGCTCATCATCAGCGTTACCTGCCGTGTGCTGATGACGAGCTGAGCTCGTCATGTAACGCAGTCATTTTTAAAATGCTGCATACCGCGGGAAAAGCCGCCGCACGCATGCGGTTAAGAGTTCAGGGCTAGGTTTGGGTTTTGGGGTACAGGGTTATTTTTAGGGTTCAGGGCTAGGTCTGGGTTTTGGGGTACAGGGGTATTTTAGGGTTCAGGGGTAGGTTTGGGTTTTGGGGTACAGGGTTATTTTTAGGGTTCTGGGCTAGGTTTGGGTTTTGGGGTACAGGGGTATTTTTAGGGTTCAGGGGTAGGTTTGGGTTTTGGGGTACAGGGGTATTTTAAGGGTTCAGGGCTAGGTTTGGGTTTTGGGGTACAGGGGTATTTTAGGGTTCAGGGGTAGGTTTGGGTTTTGGGGTACAGTGGTATTTTTAGGGTTCAGGGCTAGGTTTGGGGATTGGGGTACAGGGGTATTTTTAGGGTTCAGTGGTAGGTTTGGGTTTTGAGGTACAGGGGTATTTATAGGGTTCAGGGCTAGGTTTGGGTTTTGGGGTACAGGGGTATTTTTAGGATTTAGGGATAGGTTTGGGTTTTGGGGTACAGGGTATATTTATAGGGTTAAGATGGGTTAGTGTTTAAGGGTGTTGGGGTATTTTAAGGAGTAAGGGTGGGTTATGATTATGGGGTGCAGGGGTATTTAAAGGGACCAGGGTGGGATTAGCACACGATATGAGACATGGCATGAAGGGCAGAACGTACCACACGCCCCCAGCGTTTGTCACGCCCACAGCACACGCCCACAGCACAACATAGACACGCCCACAAGGGACTACTTTGCTGGCACTGTTCTTTTACCTTTTAAATGTATATGGTGGGCGTCTACATAGCCTATGTCCTTCTGCTGCAACTGCCCTTTCCAATGCTGTATTGGGTGTTGTGATTGGTGCTGTGGTTCCTGAGATTACCCACCTCAAAGGTTTGGGCTCTCTCTTTATTATATTAGTATGGATACATTTTGCACTAGAGATAGAAACATAGCCTGAGAAGAAGACCTTGATGAAAGTACATGGGAAACCAGAGCGCGGATGGAAGAATTATTCTTTGCTGACCTCGGTGTGAGAAGGAGACCTCATACCCATGTCTAGTGTGGGACATATGGTGAATTTAGCGATCTGCAATGTTAGATTAACATGGACAATGGACTCATGTTCGTGGTGTTACCAAAGGGGAGTCACGGTTGTATGACATTACAATGCATGCTTTTACCACGCATGCTGCTACAACGCAGTTTTTACAGCGCATGCTGTTACAACGCATAGCGCTTTGGGGTGCTGGATAGTGAATAGTTTAATTTACTATTCCAACTCCAGTCCTTGTGGATAGTAGGGAAGGTGTTGGATAGTAAATTAAAACTATTCCCTATCCTAGAGCGCCCCCCAGCGCAATGCCAATGCGTTGTAATGGTTTTCGTTGTAAAACCTGCGTTGTAAAAGCACTGCGTTGTAAAAGTTTGGTTGTAAAGGATGTTTCCCAGAGTCACCTATGGACTTTATGAATTATAATAAATTGAAAACCCCAAAACTCTACAGATCTCTCTTCGAAACTCTGCAGGACACTCTTTAAAAAACCTTTGAGGACTTCTATGCTGAGCCCCCTTTTTGCAGATTCTATGCAGAATTTCCCCTTGAACCACTTTTAGACATTTCTCATGAATTCCCTTACCCTCTGAATGGACTTTGAGAGATTTAAACCTCTATGCTTTCTTTGGATTCTGCCCTAACTGTGGATTAGGCTGAGACTTATTCTCGACCCACTAAAGACTCTTGACCGAGCTTCTGAGATGCTAACACTTGTTCTACTTGATTTATCTTGCCCTGTGGCTGTTTCCTACATGGGACTCACTGATTTCTGATTCTTACTAGATTAACTGAACCGTCTCCTCCTTTTGACCGTGCTTGGGCTATTTAGATTACTAATGTATGGATGAGAGTATTTAGGATTTTTGTTGGAGTATCGTGTTCTTAATTTGTATCTTTGTCACTCAATTTCTTTACGAGGTTTGGACTTCCAGTTGCAATGCTGTATCTTTATAGCATGCTATTGAGAGTGATTTATTTGAATTTGAGTACTAATTTGTAATAAACATTCTCAAACTTGGCTACTGATTCCTGGTCCTCATTGTGTAACCAAATTAGTTGCACCGCGTACTGAATCAGATTGAATATATTAAATGATAACTCTCTTTCCCCTCACTGTGACTAAAAAGATCCATCGGAGGACCAACAGTAAGTAAAATGTGGGCCCAGAAAACGCTGGATCATTGGCAACATTGAAGAGTGGACATGTTCATCTCAGTACAGGAACTACATACCTGAGATAAAGTACTATACATTATGAGGATATTCAAAATCACCAAGGACTTTCTGTGACCATATAGGCAAATAAAGCCAAATACCACGTTCCTTTTTAAGGTCATGTAATTTGAAGGTGACTTGTAAAGTGTTGCAAAAAGATATTAGAATCAGTTTATTGTAGATCACATTAAGAAAATGATGTAGCTTAAACAGTGTAAAAACATGCAAAACGGTTCTACTTTCCTGTAATGACCTATTGCATGCATGTTCTGTGACCTGCCTTTCACATTGGCTGCTGACTCTGCCAGCAGGTTTGTAACATCATAACTGAAAGGTATGTACTTAGCCCCTTCGCTGTGTCGCGAATGTCGCCGTGGTGCGTGGTGGGGCGGGGTTGGGCGTGGTGCTCTGGTACTCATGACAGCTCCCGGCCGTCATAAATCACGGTGGGCGTGTGCTCATGACGGCCGGGAGCCGTCAGAACTATGCCCACTGATTAACCACGCGTGGGCAGTGTGGCAACGTTCTGACGGATACCGGCCATCATGAGCACATGTCTACTGTGACTCATGACGGCCGGGAGCCGTCGTGAGCACCGAAGGAGTTAATATAAATGTGTAATTTTTGTTATTATAGTTGACTAGAGACATCACAATGCGACTGTAATAGTGAAGTTAGAGATGGCCCTTTATACAGGGAGTGCAGGATACCTTGTATTATGTTTGGTTTTAAGCATAACGAGGTCAGACCTCATTGGCAGGCTCTTCACAGAGGCATAACTGTGGTGGTGGGGATCAAATAGAAGAATATCAAAAGGTGAGAGAGAGAGAGAGCTGTAAAAGAAAACCACATCAAACATATTCCAGGAGTGATGTGAGAATGAAAACCGGGCCACTACTCAACACAACAGAATAACCGGCATAGGGAGACACAACAATCATGAGCATTGGTCCAGGCAAATTTCCATTCTGAACCCCAGGAAGTTTGTGATCAGTTTAAGTAAGCTAGACAGCAAAGCAAATCCCATAAGTAAAGGAAAAGTCAGGCCACTTTGCTAATATGTAAGCTCAAGACTCAAAGGAAGAACAATTGCACAAGTGCTTACGTCACTACACACTAGCAGAGCAATCACACAACAACATATAGGAAACACAATAACCAGCCTGTGCAGCTTGGGATCCAGTGGGACCGAAAGTGACAGGCTACATCTCTACAGCTACCTCATATTCAGGCAATGGGTAATAAGTGTCCTATTCCACCAGCAATATATCCTGCTGATATAACCAAAACATATACCAAATTCACAAGGAGTTAAGATTGCAAGTTGTGAGACCCACCCCTATGAATCCCATGTGCAGGGGAACCCCTCGGTCATCCTGTACCACACTAATTGTTCCAGGGCAAGTACATGGATAATCCGCAAGGAGCTGCCATCCCATGACAGACCTACAGTACTAGACAAGCACTGAACCTAAGCAGTGAGGGCCCAGTACTTTCCTCGTAGGATGCCTCAATGCAAGAAGTTAGGAGGTTGTCCTTTCTCCAGTTTAGTCTTGAGAACACATATAAGTGGTGTGATCTGATCCTCCCTCTTCCTATAGGATTAGCAGCAGTGTCCAGTGTCAACATATTTCTCCTTTGTGTCTTTTATACACGTATTTCATGTGCAATACGTTCTCAACGTGAAGTTGAAAAGCTGTTTTTACATTTTCACATTAATTCGAAAAAATATTTGATACATTCCATAATCAATATATCTGACTTCTATTTGTAATCACTTATTATTATTATTAAATTAAATGTATAAGATGTGCATCTATCCGAAGGTTTCCCCGCGCCCAAGACAAATTGCAAACAGAGAAGACAGCATTTACTGGTTGAATAGCCAGGTCTTAAGGCCTTTGCAGAAGGTTTTTTGGCTGACTTCGTGGTGGAGGGTAGTGAGTTCCACAACATTGGGGCCAGATACGAGAATGAGCGTCCACCCATACGCAAAAGTTTAAATCTGGGAACTAGGAAATTGGCTTGGGATGAGGAACAGAGTAAGCGAGTGGGAAGATATGCCTGGGCAAGGGAGCATAGGTAATGGGGTGCTGTGCCTAATTTAATCTTATGCATATAGCATAAGGCCTTAAGGCCACTGTCTCGATCCTGAGACAGTGAAGGTCACGCAAAGTGCCTGTGATGGAGGATGTTTTAGGTACATGACAGAATAGCCTGGCCGCAGAATTTTGTACCACCTGCAGCTTGCGTACTAATACCCTGTTCGCTCCTAGATATAGGATGTTGTCATAATCCAGTCTCGACATGATTAAGGCCTGGATAACTGTTCTTTGAGTAGATTCAGGCAGCATCCATAATATCTTACGGAGCCATTTAAGAATAGTGAAGCAGATAAATGTGGTTTTAGCTACTTGCTGTTTCATAGTCAGCTGATCATCAATCACTATGCACAAATTACGTACAGTTTACACTTAGGAAGATCACCCATTTCTGGGGGCCAATGGTGCGGGCCCCAGAGATCTTTATCTTTCCCCATTACCAAGACCTCTGTCTTTTCCCCATTAGCTTTAACCAGTTAGTATGCATCCAGATGGCAATTTTATACATCCCTACCTGTAAGGATGACACTCTGGAGTTTTCATTGGCGGATAATGAAAAGAGAAGCTGGGTGTCGTCTGCATAAGAGAAAATTGACAACCCAGCCTCTTCCGCGATGGTGGCTAGAGGGCTGACGTAAAGATTAAATAACATGGGTCTAAGTAGCAAGCCCTGTGGTACACCATAAGGAGATGCATAGGTCTTGGAACAAGCTGATGGGGAGATGACCTGAAAAGTCCTATCGGTAAGGAATGTTTAATCCAATCCAGAGTTGAGCCAGCAATTCCCAGAGACTGGAGTACTTTTAAAAGGTTAAGATGAGACACTGTGTCAAAGGCGGCACTCAGGTCTAATAGGATGAGTGCCACAATTTCACCTTTATCCAGATGCTGGTGTATACAAATAATCCTTTCTATAATCACATTATGTTTTGCAGCTTCAGGAAAGCCGTTACCTCATATTTCGGCCTACTGGTCATCCTGCTTCCGAGCATGCAAATTTCAAAATACAGTTCTAAGTTGATTTCTAACCCTAGCACATTAGATGCCAAACTGACTACTGGTTCCAATATCATAAACTTTTTAATGAGTTTGACATCACTTGCAGAGCTATCACCAGAGCTAGCCTGAATTCCTGTAAAATGAATGAATCAGATACATTTGCAGGTGTCTTATTTGGTGTGCCACTGCATGCCCACTGAAGATCTCAAAGCAGCAAGAAAAATCACTGGATTCTCTATACAGACTGTTGGAAGATAGGATCCTTTAGGCATGATTACCGCCACTTTTTGCCTGCTGTCAGTGTGCTTTTGGCCTAGTTTGACTGGTATCCTGTTAATCAGGACCCCAGTCACTGTGCTTTCTTCCTACATTGATCCTGGCAAGCACCCCTGTACATCCACAATTTGCTACTGGTGTACCCTTGTAAGTCTTTAGTATATGGTAATGAGGTACGCAAGGCATAGGTACCAGGGGTCTCCCGTGGGCAGCAGCTTGTGTTGTGCCTCCCCTGGGAGTCCACTTAAACTGTGACTACAGGCGTGCCATTGCAGCCTATGTGAGTTGGTGCTCACACCTCTTACGACAGATATAAGTTTCCTTATATCTCCGGTCACTACACCTAAAACCTATAAATTACCCCTATGGCAGGCTCTTAAGTACTGAGGACAGGATGCTTGGTTATAAGTGTGAGGGTGCCCCTGCATGAGCAGGACATCCCTACAAACCTGTGAGTCGACTTTCCAGGCTTTGTAAGTGTGGTCTGCTATTTTAATACATATAGTGGGCATCAGTCATTACGAGATGTCTGTATAGTGGCTGCACCAAACCATGTCATGTTCTGTATAAAACATGCTGGACTCATACCCCAACACTGATTCCAGTGTTGGAAGCATGATCCCATGTACTGGGGGGTCCTTTGAACCCCCCCCACTGTACTCCTAGTAAAAGCCTTTCAGGGTCTGACAGCAAGCTAGTTCTGCTGCCGACCACAGACATGATTCTGCCTTCTGCTACTGATCCAAGCTTGAGCAGGGGAAGGTAGAACAATAGGTTTCCTGTCACAGGGAAGTGTGACCACCCCCCAAACAGGACTTAGTGGATTGAGCTGATTTGGGGGCACTTTCTAGCACCAACAGACTGCTTTGAAGGGCACATTTGGTGCCCTCTTTGCATACTCCAGTTTGAGCCGGTTCAGGGAGCCCTGAGCTCCAGATCTGGCAAGAAACTGGACAAAATACATGGTAATATCCTCCCCTCTGTCCTACCCCTCCTGTGGGAGGGACCCCTGAGTCGTTCCAACCCTTTCTCTTGTGTACATAAGGGCTTTCCTGTGGGTGGCTCTTCAGAACTGTCATGGGACTAGACTAAAGCTTGAAACCACATCACTCTTTGACTATCTGGACACTTGGACTTCGCTGGGCTTAGTCTGGAACTAAAACTGCACCAAGGAAGACTCCTGCTGCTCCTGGTGTAAATATTCCGCAATTCTTCATCATCATCAGTATCTGTGCTTATTCCAGGATCTTCAACAGTCCTGTGGGCATCAAGGATACCTGAAGCAATCTCCCTTGGAGTGAAGGAATCACTCCCCTGAAATCTGCAGGCACCGCAACGAAGCTGACCGGTCTGCTGCTCCTGATGTGCCATGGACTTCGAAAGGCTCAGCAACACAGGTGGTGGTTCTGCACCTTCTGCCAGGCCTGATCTGTGCTCTTTGCAATTTATAGGCCAGTATCCCGTGCTAGAATAGCTGGGATCAAACCGTTGTGCACCACATTGACTTGCTGTTGACAAGGCTTTTTGGTGCAGCACTCCAGAGATATTGGGGCTACAAGAAGCTCCAGCCTCCAGCATGTCTCCCTGCCAAGCACAGCATCCTCACCACATCCTCTGCACTATGGGTTTTCCTTCTTGGTGAGCTGCTTGAGGTCCTCTTGCGACTCCTGTGCCTTTGGCCTGAGGGTCATCTGCTTTAGTGGACTCCCACTGCTTTCTCATGACCTGCTCTGCCTCTCCTGCTAGTGTTGAGTCCCTTGGACCTTGCTGGTCACAACGTGGCTCCTTCTTTGTTCTCCATGCCAGTTGCGGCTATCAAGGCTTGTTGGCACTCCCACCGGACACTGACTCCCTGGTCATCGACATCCAATGAGGGACAGCTTATGCACAGCTCTTGGTCTTCCTCAGCATCGCCTGGTCCTCACAGCGGCAACGACATGGGTCCCGCCAACTTGTCGAAACCGTCCGAAATCATTGGGCATTGCTCTTCTATACCTCCCGGTCACCCCTGAGTGCCATAGACTCTGTCCCTGTTGCTTGCACGTTCATCACTTGCAGAATCCACCCTTGGATTCCACTGGACTTCTTCATCTTTTTCTCCAGAGGCACTTTTCTTTTTCTCCAGAGGCACTTTTCTCCAAGTCTTCCATTGTTGTCTACAGAGGTCTCCGATTCTACGCCTTTAGGCAAAGTTCATGCTCTACAAGACTATTATTCATTCATTCATTCCGACTTCACCCCATGCCCCTGGCTTTCCTAGTGTATGTAACCTGGTCTCTGGTGCATGCACGGATGGGGTGGATCTCCAACTTTCCATCCTTTAAGTAAATTCTTCGGGGTCCTTTGGGAATGTCCTTCTTCTGCAAAGTTGCAACATCAACCTCTCCATTGACTTCTATTGGGCACGCTGCTGTGTTCCCACTCTGCACACAGCCTCATGGGGTTGCTAGGTACTTACCTCGGGTGGTTCTTTGTGTCCACAGTCCCACTGTTGTCTAATAAATAAAAGTATTTTTATATAAACACTGCATGGTTCTTTTTCGTTTAACCTACACTACATGATTAAACTGGTAAAACAAGCTGCTTAACACCCCTTTAAGATAAGCCTGAAGCCTGCTCTCTGCAGCTTTCACTTTGAGGGCTTTCTATGCTCACCAAAGACCACTAATATCACCATAAGGGTTGCCTGGATTAGTGCAAGGTGCATCACTTAAATAAGTGTTCACCATATACTAAGCCAGCCTCCTACACAGGCCATCAAGTTATTTATTTGAGGATTTTTATGTAGCGCAAACATGACCTGTAAGGCTATCGGAGCGCTTACATAAAGCAGACAATCATACATCAAAGTAAAAATATGCAAGCTATAAATCAAGAAGATAAGTCGAACATAAAATAGAACAAAGCCAAAATAAGTAAAGTGCCATTACAAAATATAATATGATAAGCAGCCTGGACAATTTCCGCTCCAGAGGTGTCCACACGAAAATAGCAATTTATAGAACACACACCCTACAGTCATATGTATCCTAAAATGTTACCTGGCTTCCATCAGCCTCACCATAACACCTCCTCTTCAATAGACCTCAGGTTTTCTGTCCCACAGCCACAAAATCATAAAAGCGCTCGGAAAAAAACACTTACACTATACACCTGCCTCTTTGAAACACTTGCCCACAAGCCTCCTCCATGCACTTCCAACACCTACACCAACAACAGAAACTGAAAAATCTACCTGACGTTTCAGAACCTGCATATGCTGGTCAATCACGGTGAATGATTGGGCAGCTGAGGAATAAGAAAGGCCTTCCTTCTTGATTGGAATAATTTGAAATGAAATATATACATATTGTTTTATCTTGCAGTAAAATAGGCTGAGATTTATCAGAAAACAAACGTGTCTCTGATATGGATTATTGTCTAGTACATTAGCAGGTGCATATGTTCTCTGTCTACTTGTGCAGTTCTTGCCCTATGTCAGGATTTTTTAAACACTTGAAACCTTTGACAGACTGTCTCTAAGCCAGAGAAAGAGACAAAAAGTCTAAATTCTTCACTGTATGTAAAACGAAAAGTATATTGTTTTCAGTATGTTTCTTCTTCCGCCCCAAAATTGTCATCCATTTTTAACAAAAAAATTGAGCTACCTAACCTCACTTCATTCTGGTGAATAAATAGTAGCTGGCAGTCAGACAGGAAGAAGCCGGCCCATTCTGAGATGTTGGGGATCCAGAGTGAAGGGGTGAAGAGAGAGATAGGGGAGGTGCAAACATCGGCAAAATACAACCCTTGCACGATTGCATGTCATTATCTGGCCATTTTAGTGTTGAGCCTGTGTGCTTATTCTCTTTAGGGTGGTAGCTTGTTTTAAACAAGTTTATGAACCGATATACACAAGGAATATTGGGTCAAATGTATCAAGCATTTTTATGGTCGCAAACAGCCCGATTAACAGAATCAGGCCATTTGCAACGGGAAAATGTATTTTGGTATGAATCATTCCCAAATTGTGATTCAGTAACATGTTACTGAATAGCAGTTTGGAATTGTTAATACATACCGAATCGCAGTGGTATGTAAGAAAGTTTAGCGATCGGTACGCAGTAAAAAAAAATATCGCACTTTACCGCCTACTTCAAGTAGATGATAAGCCAGTCGCAAACTGGAAGGGGTCCCAAGGAGGACCCCTTCCCCTTTATGACTGGCAGTGAAAAAGTTTTTAAGAGCAGGCAGTGGTCCCACGGACCACAGCCTGCTCTTAAAAAATGAAACAGAAATGTTTCATTTTTCTTTTTGAAACGCATCCCGTTTTCCTTTAAGGAAAATGGTCTGCATTTCAAAAAAATAAAAGTTGCTTCAGCTAAAAGCAAACAGACATGATGTCCCCAGCAGGCCACCATCCCTGTGTTATTGCCCATTTCCAATGGGTTGCAAATGCGACCTGTCTCATGAATATTGATCAGGCAGGTCTATTGCGACCCCATTGGGAATCGCTAAGGTGTCTGAGACACATTAGCACATTTCATTTTGCGAGTCTCTACTTGCGAGCCACAAAAATTTGCAATTAGAGACTCGCAAAATTAAATGGTCGTACATATAGCCTCTTCCTGTTTTATAGTTGCCCAACACATATTTTGTGGATGAAAATGGAGACTACACTTTTAAGGAAGATTTTCCCATGAAATGAAATAAATGTAATGTAGCAGATTCCACTATCATGCCTTTTTGTGTATAGTATTGTGATATAAGATTAACAAACACATCTTCGGGCTATATTCAGATAGAGCTCCAAAATATATGCCTAATATTTGTTTTAGAAAGCTCAGCTCTTTCTTTACTAACATTAATTTTCCACAAATGTACTGGTAGAACCACTCCTCCCCCTAGTCCTCCCAGCTGACACCACAACCCCCATCATTTGAATGTTATTGAAGCTGAAATGTTTCAAAATGCCTAGGATTGGTGGAAGCAGACAACACAAGCAACAACTTATTTGCTTTGGCCTGCATTTTGTATCAAAGGCGAAAGCATTCTTGATAGTCTTCCAAGTAAAAGGTCAGCTCTTAAGACCTGATGATGCTAACCATTTGTCTAGAGGGTGCCAGATTGTTCAGTGGGGTGGGTAGGCAGCCAAATGTCACTGCACCTCTGGTGATAGAGCACTTTCAACATCAGTGATGCTTTACGCAGAGGTGTGTTTCCCCATTTTATTTTCAAAATGTAACACTGATATTGATTAATGAGGTAAAAAATCAAAATTGTGTTTGCTGTACACCATGAAGAGAGGATGATGATTGGCGAAATCGAATTACCTTCTTAACCCTTCCATGCTCATGACAAGCTCAGCTCGTCATATTGGCCGCGGCCCGCCCACGTGCGGCTAATTTCCCGCCTGTGCGGGAGAATTAATCAGTGGCCGGGTCTGTGACGAGCTCAGCTCGTCATGAGCACAGCTCCACTGTGACTCATGACGAGCTGAGCTCGTCACAAGCACAGCGGCGCCACAGACCCCCCCCACCCCCCGCACCGTGGGGGGAATTACCCCCGGGCCAACAGGTTAAATAATTTCTGATGATTGACCATCAACCGTTGCATTGAGGACAGGATGATCACAGAGAATGGTAGGGGGGCATCTGTGGCAGGAGTCAAAATGGCGGACATACATTTACATTATGGTTGCCATCCATGTCGTTGGCTCCATGTTGCTGCCCATATTAGACTTGTTTTAAGGCATGGGTAAAGTGGGCTCCGGCCCATGGTCCCAGAAATTCAGGGGGCCCGACAGGGCCACCTCTGTTCTGCAGACTGTGGGGCATATTACCAAGCAATAGCGATAATTATCGCTATTGCTTGGTTAGAGACAAAATGTTACCGCTGAGCTGCGGCGATTTTTACCGCAAATAAACCTTGGTATTACCAAGGTTTATCGCAAATGCGATAAAAAACGGCCGCAATGCATGAATATCACTGAAAAGTCAGCGATATTCATGCATTATCGAGCTAATGCTCTTAGCCATGTTATCCACCTCCCATTGGATAACATGGCTAAGAACTGCTCAGGGTAGGTGTTAGCTTTTGGAGATATTCGCGCTTAGCGGGAATATCTCCAAAAGTTGGTAATAGGAGATAGCGATGTTAGCGACTGTTTCCAGTCGCTAACATCTTGGCACGCCCACTTTGCATGTCATTAGTGATAAATATCACTGACATGCAAAGTGGGGCCCAAGATGGTCGCTATCTCCTACTAGCTGTTGCTAACTGGTGTTAGCGACAACTAGGTAATAGGGAGATAATTTTATCTCCGCTTTCTTGGCTTTTAAAGCCAAAAAAGCGGAGATGAACCCCCTTGATAATATGCCCCTGTATTTCCCTAATGACCTTGAATAATTCTTAAACAGATTGTTTTACATACTGTTTCTCTGTAACTTATTTTTAATGTGTGCGATGTGTGAGAGAATATTACAGATATATTGCAGAGAAATGTTGTGTTTATGCCGCCATGCAACATCCATAAAAAAAAATTCTTTTAGATCAAAACAGGACCTCAAATATGAGAAATGGGAGGACGTCACAGGGATTATTTGCAGTAATATAAGTGCACTGCTGCTGTGTTACTACTTTGAAAACACACATCACTATCCCTAAATATTAGATGTAAATACATTTACAATTTGGACCAGAGTGTCTGTGCACTGTCATTGACCAGACCAAAAAGGGGATGAAACTGGATTATAAATTCAAAGATGTTTAGAACAGTGCCCCCCAAAAACTTTGGCCCAAGGCCCCTAAAATCCTTAAGATGTCCCTGTCTGATATGTTGGGGAAGTTTTTGAACCGCCTACAGAAGCCACAGTCCAATTCCAATAGTCTTTTACATTCACCAATTGAAGGTAAATGAACCATTGTACTAATGACATGCACCAAAGTGTCCTGCAGAAGTATCAGAATGCAGAAACAAAGCAGTGTTCACGACTACTCTGATGGCTCTGCTGACTGTCTTTGCCTCACTTCCAGATGACTCCTCAGGGATCCCGCCTTCAAGACAGGAGTGTCTCTGAAACTAAGATAAGCTATGACAATGGAAATAATTTTGCCTTTTGAATACTAAAAAGGTTTTTTCTGTTTCCTGGAGGTGGGGATGAGGGGCACATGAGGCTCCAATAAAGATTATTTTTGCGGCATGGTTTGGGGGACATAGTGAAATTAGCGGTATTTCCTTTCCCCACCTGCAATGGGTTTATGTGTAACTTGATATAATTGAACAAGTGCTTAAAAGTGATCAAATATACTACATCCTTTATCATTGAATGACTTAATATCAATGGTGGCTCCTCCTCTAAGGCGGAGGAGCGGCTCCCCACTGCTGCTGTTCAGCAGTAAAAGAAAGGGAAAATAAAATGATAATAACGTGATATTATTATCATTTTTTCTTCCCTGGTGCGGTAGCATGAGGGCGGGGTGCTCTGCTGACAGAGCAGGGGAGTAGTGGTGGGCACACTAAAGTGCGCATGATGCTTTGACCGGCCCTCTTGGGCCAGCCAAACAGTTTTGCGCATATTTGCATGTTCTCTATGGAGGCTGCATTACAGCCTGCATGGAGAACATGCCCTGTATGCCAATCCCCGTCTGAGTACCGAACCACGTCGCTTAGACCCATCACAACACTCTATTGTAGCATTGTAATTGGATTAGGGGAGCCAATAACAACGCTGTTGTGATTGGCTCAGGGGAGCCTGGCTGCTTCCTGTTCGATGGAGGAGAGATGATGTGGGACACAGCAGCGAGGAGGTAGATACATTTTTCTATTTTTTTAACAATTATACCTCCTTACTCCCTAGTCCCCCCAGCCCACCACCCCAGATCTGTGCTGGTCGCCACTGCCTGATTTTATATATTGCATTTTGCTCATAAGCACTGTAAATAGCAGATGGTACTATTACCTAGTTTAATGTATTCAAGTTACCAATCGGAGAAGGATGTATATTTTGCCCAGTTGCAAAGCCAAAATGGTAGGATATAGGGAAAAGTATAGATTTGTGCCAGAAAGTTTGAGATTTAAAATAGGGAGAGTAAGGAAGATAAAGGCAGAGACATACAGAGGGCATTTTTTGACAATTCTCATAGTGTAGGCACTGCTGTGATTTACCCTCAGCATTTATTGTGAAAACTGGTGAACTCTTCTGTTAAACTAATATCACCGACAATAATGACAGAAACTCTGACATTTGACTTTTGTTCTCCACTTACTAGCCCCCCCAACTCGATCTCCCATGCGTAGAGTGAAGACTACACCTCCCAGCAAGCAACTAAATTACACCCATAGGATTCAGCTCTATGCTTCCGTCTAGCAACTCTTTTATAAGCCTGGATGTAAGGTGCACCTAGTCAATAAACTTAGGAAGGAAATGTTACCACATTGCAAGTGTGTTTGTACAGCTGTAGTTAATTCAGAGGAAGACTGTGGGGAGACTTGTGTTTGCAGGAGCAGATCAGAGCTAGGCCTCAAGGGTTGTATGGTCTTTTCTCCAGGCTGTGGGCAGTTAATGGTTACTGGGCAGTTCTCAAGGAAAAACCTCTCATTTACCAGTAGTGGCTCATGGGCTAGGAAGGAACAATGTTGGTTCTCATACACCTTCGGCCTGGTCACCCCCACGCTCCTGTGCCTGCTGCCGCTGCCGCAGCCCCAGCCTCCCGAGGGCCGCCGAGCCCACACCAGCGTTTCCCGCCGCCCCAGCCTCCCGAGGGCCGCCGAGCCCACACCAGCTTTTCCCGCCGCCCCAGCCTCTCGAGGGCCGCCAAGCCGGCCCCAGCTTTTCCCGCCGCCCCAGCCCGTGGCCCCGCTCCCCCGACAGCCGATTGGCTCGCGCTCCCGCCTCCCCGCAGACCCTCCCGACCGGCTCCCTTCTTATGACGTCCCCAGAGCGACCGCGCAGCGGACGCGCGCAGCGGGAGCACCGATTGAGCGCCGAAGGTGCGCCAAAGGTAAGCCCGTCTACGCCCGTCCGCGCCTGGACCGCGCCCAGCGCCAGGACCCCTGGCCCCCGCAGACCCCAGCCCACCCGCCGGACGTACGACGCCGCCACCCTCAACGCACTCAACGCCGGCCGAACCCCTGGATGCTACCGAGCCACCCCGAGACGCACCCACGGACCCTTCATCTGCCAGTCCTGCAAGTTCTCCTGCATCCGGACCTGCACTGCACCAGCGTCCACCAAGCAGAACACCAGCAGCAACAACCTGAAGTGCATCCTGCTCAACACCCGCTCCGTCCACAGACACGCCGTCGAGCTCTGGAACCTGCTCGACACCACAGACCCAGACGTCGCCTTCCTCACGGAAACCTGGATGAACGCCTCCTCAGCGCCCGACATCGCCATCGCCATCCCGGACGGCAACAAGATCATCCGGAGAGACCGCGTCAACCAGACAGGAGGAGGCATCGCCATCATTCACAGGAACACCATCCGCAACACGACCAACACCGACGACACCATCGCACCCGCCGAACACCTGCACTTCCAGATCCACGTCAACCCCAAGATCACCCTCAGAGGCACCCTCATCTACAGACCCCCGGGACCACGCACACAATTCAGCGAGGACATCGCCGACTTCATCAGCCCGCTCGCCCTCCCCTCAGCCGACTACATCCTCCTCGGGGACCTCAACTTCCACCTGGAGAACAACGACGACCGCAACACCACCACCCTGCTGGAAAACCTTGCAAACCTGGGACTCAAGCAGCTGGTGACCACCCCCACCCACCTCGCCGGACACACACTCGACGCCGTCTTCTCATCCAGCAAAGACATCGCCTTCAGCCACGCCACAGGACTCCACTGGATGGACCACAGCTGCGTCCACTTCACCTTCAGAAGAACGACGATCCACCACCACCAGCAACAGGTTGCCCGAAGAATCTGGAACAAGATCACAGCCGACCAGCTCGCCGCTTCCCTGAGTCAGCACCCTCCCGCCAGCTCAGCGAACCCCAGCCAGGCCGCCGACAACCTCACGAAGTGGATCAGCAACTGCGCGGACGAACTCGCCCCTCTGAGGACCCCGCCCAGCAGACCCGGCAGCAAGAAAGCCCCATGGTTCACCGACGAACTCAAGAGCTCCAAGAAGAACTGCCGAGCCCTCGAGAAAGTCTGGAGAAGGGGACCAACACCGGACAACATGACCACCCTCAAGCTTGCCACCCGGAAGCACCACCAACTGATCCGCGCCACCAAGAAAACTGCATTCAAGGACCGGCTGGACAACAACGCACACAACTGCAAGGAACTCTTCAACATCGTGAAAGAGCTCTCCAACCCCAACGCCGGAAACAACGACATCACCCCATCGCAAGACCTCTGCAACTCCCTCGCCTCCTACTTCCACAACAAGATCGCGGACATACACAACAGCTTCAGCATTCAACCATCGCACACAACGACCGCAGCAACGCCGCCCACCACCACCCTCCGCGCCTGGACTCCGATCAGCACCGATGACACCGTCCGCATGATGAACTCCATCCACTCCGGATCTCCAACCGACCCCTGCCCTCACCACGTCTTCAACAAGGCCGACGCTGTCATCGCACCCCACCTGCGGGACATCATCAACACCTCCTTCGACACCGCCACCTTCCCGGAGAGCTGGAAGCACGCCGAACTCAGCGCTCTACTAAAGAAACCAACAGCGGACCCCACCGAACTCAAGAATTACCGCCCCATCTCGCTCCTCCCGTTTCCAGCCAAAGTCATCGAGAAGACCGTCAACAAACAGCTGGCCGCCTTCCTCGAGACAAATGGATCCCTCGACCCCTCACAGTCTGGCTTCCGAGCCAACCACAGCACCAAGACCGCCCTCATCGCTGCCACCGATGACATCCGAGCCCTGATGGACAACGGAGAAACAGCGGCCCTCATCCTCCTAGACCTCTCCGCGGCATTCGACACTGTCTGCCACCGCACCCTAGTGCAGCGCCTCAGCAACGTCGGAATTCAGGAGAAGGCACTGGAATGGATCGTCTCCTTCCTCGACGGAAGAACACAGAGAGTCCGTCTACCACCGTACAAGTCAGAGGCCACCGAAGTCATCTGCGGTAAGCATGGGCGGATTTTGCGGATCCACGATTCGCGGATTTAGCGGATCCACGGATTGTGGATCCGCAAAATCCGCGGATTTAGCGGATTTGCGGATTTGGGGGCGGGGCTTCATCGAGTGTGTGGGCGGGGCCAAACGGACGGGGCTTCCACGCGAGCGCACATGCCTCTTGTGTGTCTAAAAGGTCAGAGACCGATCAGAGCAGCATCACAGCGGATTTTCGATGATATATTTGGGAAGAAGGCACATCTGCCCAGCCTCCCAACGCTCACGATTTTTTTTGGGCTGATTAATGAGTCACTGCATTTGCGCTTCAACTAGTTCCAGCGACCAAGTGTGTGTTACTATGCAATCGCGCCGAAGTGCGCAGGGGTCCCTTGAGTGAAATGTCCATCATAGTGGGTAAATGGCGGGAAGACGGTGCACACCTCGAGTGTGTGGGCGGGGCCAAACGGACGGGGCGTCCATGCGAGCATGCCTCTTGTGTGTATAAAAGGGCAGAGACCGATCAGAGCAGCAGATTAATTTTTGGGCTGATGAATGAGTCACTGAATTTAAGCTTCAACTAGGGCACATGCTTTATTGATATCTGCAAGTGTTTCCTGTTGAGGTTTATTTTTTTGTGCCAGGACCGTCGTGCCCGAATGAACCCTGCCCTTCATATTTATTCAAGAAGACACCACCGTTGAAATAATTTACGATGGCGCCGGCAAGCTGCCAGCGCCATCCTGCAATAGTTTCTTAATTAGCTTCAACAGGAAGCTCCAACTGTTAAAATAAAGCAGGCGCTCGAGCCCCTGCTGTATCTTATCTATTAGAGCTTCCTGTTGAAGCTAATTAAGTAACTATTGCAGGATGGCGCTGGCAGCTTGCCGGCGCCATCGTTAATTAGGCTCGCTTGAACTTT
Source organism: Lissotriton helveticus (assembly GCF_964261635.1). Classification (NCBI taxonomy): domain Eukaryota; kingdom Metazoa; phylum Chordata; class Amphibia; order Caudata; family Salamandridae; genus Lissotriton; species Lissotriton helveticus. Next base: position 922,054,529 of record NC_136067.1, on the reverse strand, counting down.
TGACCGCAAAATCCGCTCCGATCGCGGATTGCGGATTTTCGGTAAATCCACGAGAGTTCGCGGATCGCGGATTCACCGAAAATCCGCAAAATCCGCGATCGGAGCGGATTTTGCGCTCATGCTTAATCTGCGGCGTCCCTCAAGGATCCTCGCTGAGCCCCACCCTCTTCAATGTCTACATGAGCCCCCTCGCGCCCATCGCACGCCAACACAACCTGAACATCATCTCCTACGCCGATGACACCCAGCTGATCCTCTCCCTGACCAACGACCCCGCCGCTGCCAGAGCCAACCTTCACGAAGGGATGAAAGATGTAGCCGAGTGGATGACGACCAGCCGCCTGAAACTGAACTCAGACAAGACGGAAGTCCTCATCCTGGGCTCCTCGCCCTCCGCCTGGGACGACTCCTGGTGGCCCCCCGCCCTGGGCACCGCACCCACACCGACAGACCACGCACGCAACCTGGGCTTCATCCTGGACTCCTCCCTCTCCATGACCAGACAAGTCAACGCCGTCTCCTCGTCATGCTTCAACATCCTGCGCATGCTACGGAAGATCTTCCGGTGGATCCCCATCGAGACCAGGAAGACGGTCACCCAGGCCATCGTCACCAGCCGACTGGACTACGGCAACGCCCTCTACGCCGGAACCACCGCCAAGCTCCAGAAGAGACTCCAGCGGATCCAGAGCGCCTCAGCCAGACTCATCCTCGACATCCCCCGACGCAGCCACATCTCCGGACATCTGAGAGACCTGCACTGGCTCCCCGTCAACAACAGAATCACCTTCCGTCTCCTCACCCACGCACACAAAGCCCTACACGATCAAGGCCCGAGCTACCTCAACAACCGCATCAACTTCTACGCTCCCAAACGCCACCTCCGATCAGCCAGTCACGCCCTCGCCGCCGTCCCCCGCATCCGAAGAACGACAACAGGAGGAAGGTCCTTCTCCCACCTGGCCGCCAAGACCTGGAACTCCCTCCCTCCCTCCCTGCGCCTGACCCAAGACCACCTCTCCTTCAGGAAGAAGCTCAAGACCTGGCTGTTCGAGCAGTAGCAGCACCCCCCCCCCCCCCAAGCGCCTTGAGACCCTCCGGGTAGGTAGTGCGCTCTATAAATGTCCTTGATTGATTGATTGATTGATACACACCAATGAGGAGGTGATGAGGCCCCATGGTACCTACACTGTGACGCACCTCAGGCCCTTAAGACAGCTGGGACTGTAGGTGGCCTGGGAATGGGTGGATGAGCCTTGCCAGGGTCAGACTGTATGTCTGGATGTCCTCACTTCAAATGTGACATCCTGTGCCATCACTCTCCTCCTCTCACTCCCTCTCTGTCAGGGAACTAGGAAAGTCAGTGCCAGGACAGGGCCAAACATCATCTGACTGCTCAACAGAGGTGGTGAGCAGTGGACATATTTTGCACCCTACACAATCTAAAGACTAGATGACAGAAGAAAGATTAATATGTAGGAGTACTCTCATTCAAAATGTTATAATACCAAGGATAGTCAACTTAGACGTGCGTGCTCATGGCTCCAATCTAAAGAGAGTCAGATATAACTAAGGATATTGCCTTAGGAGAACTAAATGATTATATAAAATATAATAAGGTGGAATTTGCTTTACCTTGATATGTAATCTAAAACTGATGTACTGCAAACCTGAAATGAAACAAAATACAATACTTTCTAGGCCTGGGTGGAGTTCGGAGTGTTCTACTCCACGGAACTCCGCGAAGTGCTGAAAATAATCAGTGGAGTTTCGCCTGCGCAAAGTCTGTTAAGTCACACTTATTTTTTTTGCCCCGGGAGTTTGCCCTGCGCTGTAAAATCAGCATGGCTGGCACTATGCATCGTGCCAGAGGGCGCTGCTGCTTTCTGTCACTCGAGTAGACATGCTACTTGAGGGGCAGCTTCCTTAATGCGAGTGGCAGATTGCTCAATGCGAACAGTCGTGGCAGGTCCGCGGCGAGAAATCTCACCTGGGGGAGATCTAGCACACATTTTGTTCTCGCTCGCTCGTCAACTTAACGTTGGCGAGCCGCTTTAGAGAAAAAACTATGCGTCACTAAACAAAGTTTTGCAGACCTCTGCTCAGAGTGTGCAAAACTCCACAAACTCCTCAGGCAGAGCGGAATTGTTCTCCCACCCCTATTATGTTCATATGTAGCTGTGCTACTGTAGAGTGCTGTGTCACACATATGCCAGTTCTTATTGATTGTTATCTCAATATCATTTGAATAGCTGGAGAAAGTGTTGCCAAAGATTGTTAGCCCACACCAACAACCCTCACTGGGTCAGTATGAAGCGGGGCACTATGATGAAGCAAGCCACCTTTAGGTAGGTGAGGGTTTCGACTTTTAACAGGACAAGACCCACCTTCAACATGAGTTTTGGTTTGTTACTGTCCACCAGGAGTATCTTTTGTTATATTACAATGCATGCACACTCACTGGCAGCCGTCTTGGAATGCTTTTTGTTTGAGAAAGCCTATTAAGAAACGACCGTCATTGCGAGCCCCCACATCGTGATGTAACAACACCAGCAGCCATCTTGGACTGGATTTTCGCAACCAAAAACATAAAATGGCAACCACTGCTGTATGCGCATGTGTTGTGATGAACTGACAGGCATTTCATATTTACATTTTTAACAATGCATTCCAATAGACCTTTACAGGTAGGATGCCCTTTACATTATAAAGGCATGACCTTAACGTTAATGCCTGTTATTAGGCAATGGTGAAAAAATAGGTGCCCTATAGGGAGCATCTTCTCTAAATGTCTCTTCACATCAGACCTAACTGTAAGATCCAACATATCACTCACTCACGGGCTAAACATAAAAAATCACAGTACCATCTGACATACTAACTGTACAGCAAATTACTTAATAAAATTAGGTCTCAGGACCTGCAAAATGGATGTTTATTGACCTCTTAAAGGCACGATGAAGGGTTTGTGTTGCACAGTGCAACATCCTGTGTTATTGCGAAACAGAGAGAGATGCCTTTTCTGTGAAACTGCAGAGTTCTTATGTGAATTTCAGCATTCCCATGATAGGAACCCTGCAGTTTAACGTCATAAAATAGCACACTGCCTTGTGGTGTGCAAATACAATCTGCATGCCATAACCATGAAAGTTAGAGCCTTCATGTGTTAGGCCTTGTGCATGTGTGGGTTTGAGTGTCAGTTCAATTCTTGTGAAAGGTGCTGTGCTGGTAGCAATCGGAACATTTCACATGACCATGGAGAGGCTGCAATTCTAGGATGCGGAGTCGAGGAGCTTAACTTGCTCATATCTACATCCTAGAATAGCTATGTTCAGATATTGTGACCAAAAAGTCATGGGCCTCTCTGCTTCCAAATAAACACAGACGCTAAACCGCTAATTTTGCAAATGCCAGCGATCTCTGACCCCAGGATACTAAATTACTAATGGATTTTCATTAAACTCAGTTTGATTATGCAGCCATGAAAAATGGCAATGTAGGCTTTTTTAACCACCAAATGGCTTGTCCTTGGCACTCAATCGTATAATGCATCCATTGCGTGATTCTGTGTTTTACCCCATGGCCGCTTATTCAATCCACCGCATTTCACTCAGCCCTTCATCCTTCTAAGTTCAGTAAAATGAGCATCATTGAGTTGAGTAACAATAACGTTTGTTATCCGCGAATAGTGCCAAGAAGCCCATTCACGGAGAAAGTCTGTCTGCTTGACAACACCTGTTATTTCGTCTTAATCCGTTTTGCCGCACAGACTTCCACAAACCACTCCTCAATCCGATCATAACGTCTCGTCTGTAGCGTTCTCAAAAAAAGAAAGTGATTTTGCTTTCGTTGCACCTTGAACAATGACCACGGGTTCCGGATCAGGCGACCTGGCAGACATGTTTTTTCTTATTGAATGAGCTCACATGGTTTGTGTTCCTGCCCCCACGCCCTGTGTGAGAGGAGGTGCGCCGTGCACGGGCGAGCTGCAACAATCGTGTGGTGATTCGCGCCAAAACACACAGCGCCGAGGCGTACACATTTGATACGATTCAGGCCGCATCCTGGCGCTGTCCGCGCGGCCTGCTGCTGATTATAAGGACTTTGAGCCTTAAGGTGAAAATTGTTTGCTTCGAAACACACAATATTGATTGCTGCACAGATGGGTGCAATCTGCCTCCGCTTCCCTCGCTGCTCTCTGTCCGAAGGCGAAAAACATTATGAGATTAACTCCCTGATCTCATTAGCAAACCTTACGCTAATCACCGGAGAGTGCTCAGGGCGTGATATGGGCCAGCGGGAATCAATAGTCGTAGTATCAACCAGGCCTTCTGCGCAGCGGGCACCATTGCCTCCTCTCGGGAGGGGCAATGCTTTATTTAAATGCTTCCATCCTGCCTTCGTCAGGCCTGCCCATTGCCTCCGCTCGGTGTGGCATGCCCCTTTTAAATGCTTCGTCAGACCTGACCCATTGCCTCCTCTCATGACGCAATGCTTTGTTTAAATGCTGCTCTCCTGTCTTTTTTTAGACCAGCACAATAGTCCCTTGTCTTGTGGCATGGACCCATTGCCTCCTCTCATGACGCAATGCTTTGCTTAAATGCTGCTTTCTGATCTCTTTGAGGCGGGTACCAAGGCCCAGGGCTTAAGTGGGATGAAAAACTTGGTGGGCCTCTCAAGGGGGCGTGGCGGATGTAATTTAGGGCGTGGCTTAAAACACATAAGCTAAAATCTGCGCTTAGCATAGTGCGCCACCCTACTAGGGTTACCATCTGGCATGGGTGCAAATTCAGGACAGAAGGTCACCAGACTCCTGTTGCGGCGGGCGAAGTTTAAAATAAATAAATAAATAACTAAATAAATTTCACTTACTTGCCAGCCACTGCCTCTTCACTGTCCTCTTCGGTCGACGCAGGAAGCACACAGGTTCCCAGACTCCCCTAATCCAATCATAATGCTGATGTCATCTGCATGACAGCACCATTGTGATTGGTCTGAGCGGCCTGGTTCGATGCTCCGACATGTAGTGAGAGCCTGTGCATGTTCTCAAGTAGCAGTTGGGTGTCACTCAAAATGTCATATGCATGATATATGGATCCCACACATAAGCATACAGAATAGTAACACATAGGCAAGGGAGTAGCCATAAAATTAAAATACCTCCCACTTTGAACTACAGCTCTTATGGCACCAAGAAAGCAAAGTTAGTCATCACAACCCTCCCTGAAGAGCTCTCTTGTCCAAGGATCTGGCAATTCATCCTTCCATCAAACCCCTGATATCCACCATTTCACATTTACATTCTGTCATCCATTAATTATTTCATCCATCATTCAGTCTTCCAACATTCATTCTGTCCTTACATCTGTGTGCCAATCCATATCCAAACCTATTCAACCATTTGCAAACCTATCCATCATCTATCTTTCCATCCATCATTTCACGCATCCATCACTCCATCCAACCTTTCACTCATCTATCCATCATACATCCATCCACCCTTTCACCCAATCCACCCTTTCACTCATCCATCCACTCTTCCACCCATCCATCTATTAACTCATCCATCCAACTATTTACCCTTTCACCCAACCCATCCTTTCACTCATCCATCCACTCTTCCTCCGATCCATCCATTCGCTCTTCCATCCAACCATTTACCCGTTTTCCCATCCAGCCATCCTTTCACTTACCCATCCATCCACCCAGTCACTCGTCCATCCATCCACCCAATCACCCTTTCACTCATCCATCCATCTTTTCTTACCGCTCTCAACCCTCCCTTTCACTCATCTATGCATTCTTTCACTCATCCATCTTTACATTCTTCTTAACACTCATCTATGCACCCATTCACCCATCCATTCTGCCAATCACCTATCCATACTTTCACTCAACCATCCATCCTCCCTTTCTCTCTCTATTCCACTTTCATTTAGCCATCCATCCTTCCATCCACCCACCCAGTTACTCATCCACTCATGAATCCCCCATTGACACTATCACTCATCCATACTTTCACTCATCCATCCACCTTTTCTCTCATCCATCCACCCTTTCACTCATCTAGACATCCTTTTGTCCATCTACCCTCCCTTTCACTCACCCGTCCATCCTTACATCCACCCTTTTACACATCCATCCATCCGTTCACCCTTTCACTTATCAATTCATCAATCCATCCATCGTTTCACTCCTCCATTCAGCAATTCATGCACCCATCATCCAGCCTTTCACTGATCCATCCATCCTTTCACTGATCCATCCACCCATTTACCCATCCAATCTATCCATCCATCCTTCCACCCATACATCCATCTATTTACCCTCATCCATCTTTCCACTCACTCATCCATCCATCCTTTCTCTCATTGTACATCCATTCACCCTTTCACTCATCCATTCATCCTTTCACTCGTCCATTCATCCTTTCACTCATCCATCACTAATGAGAGGGGTCTGTTCCGGCCTGAATCAAGTGAGTTCCTGTTAATTGCTTCAGTAGCTGCGGCGTTGCTGGTGGCTTCCCGGGACACTCTGAATCAGTGTTCTTAGAGCCGACTGACTCGCACTCGCAGTCGCACTCGCAGATCCTCCCATCCGACTGCCTCCAGGAAACGCCCCTAACTTCCGGTTCCGGTTTGTCGCGGCCGCGTTTGCCGGCCGATCTACGACCCACGATTGCTGTGGCCGCCGCTGCTAGTACCGGAGGGGTATTAAGCTTATTAAGAATCCAGCGGGATTTTCCTGGGACTATCGGCATTTTGACAAAAAGCGGCAAGCATTGGAGCCGCGAAAAGACATTTGGAGAGGGTCTGAGGGGGCGCGGCGTCTGCACCCCCCGCGGCTGACCTAGAGCCGGACCCAGTGTAAGAACTGAGCTTCAGATCAGCGCGAGCTGAATAAATAGCCGTGATAGACGCGGTGTGCCCAGGATAGCGCCCAGAATAGCATCCAGGATATTGGAATCTGGCGGCCGGTGCTTCTATCAGAAGGGCCAACGTCTGGACCTGTAATGAGAGGTGAGGAGAGAGGAATACACGATACAAAGCTGCAGCTGTAATTTGGTTACAAGTGTTGGAGTAACCAAACAGGAATTTAAGTGGGGAGGAGGAGGAAAGAGTGCAGGCTCACAGAAACAGAGGTAAGTGAAGTTACAATTCTTCTTTCCCTCCTTATATAAATAAATAAATAAATAACTAGGGGAAGCAAACCTGGAGTGGGGATTGCTGTGCACCTAACAAGTGGTGAAGGCCTCAAGGTGAAGGAAAATCCTTTCGCAACCCGTGGAAGCTGGGAAGAAGAACACAAAGAAAGGCTAAAGTAAAAGCAATGGCCCTAGGGAAAACTAAACCACGCAGAGTGCTAAGAAATAGTAAAAAAACAGGAAATAAATCGGGAACAGAGGCTGAGACTGGCTCACCCAAAGGCCCGGACGACGTAAATAATGAGATGGTAACACCAACCGCTGGCAGAACAACATCCATTAGAGCAACCCCCCCCCCCCGAGCACAACCCCGCAGCCAGCGCCGGCATCCGCCAGGTCAGCAGTCGCAAAAGGGGGGCTGGTGGTATCAAAAACCATTAAGGATTTTATTGGCAAACATTTTAAAGGAAAAGAGATAGCAGAAAAGGAGACAAGTGTAATCGAGACCACGCAAAATATCGAGGAGTCGGCTGCATCAAGCATCGAGGCCTTGAATCAGACTGACTTAAATATCGCTGAGATACCAACGGAACCATGTTTATCATCTTCGCCAAGGATGTTCCAGTCGATTTTCACCCAGGACATAGGAGAAGATGTGGTGAATGGAGAACGAGTAGACTGTAGTGACTCCATGGGAGAAAGGAACATTACTGGGGAGGTACCCAGCCATAAGGGACATGAAAGACTAGAGACCCCAAACATTGCCGGATCAGATGTATCAGGCATATCTTTACGCAGCCTGGAGGAGACGGGTTCTACCGGCCTATCCATGCTCGAGGTTATGCTAATGCTCCAGAAAACTCTGCAGGGCATTTTATAGGTTACAGTCCTAAACAATGACATTCTAAAAAGACACGATGACCAACTTAAGGGTATAATTGGGGAATTAGCACAGATTAAAAACTTGATGCCCTCAGTAGTAAGACCAGTAGAAACCCAGGAGGAAAATAAAGTGGCCAGGGTGGAAGTAGTGGAAGAGGAGACTGGCCCCCCAGAGAATGCACCCACAGAATATGTATCCTACCGCCCCATGCTTATAAAGAGGTATGGGGATAAGAGGTATAGAAGGCAAAATATACTAAGGCGAAGGAAAGGGATTAAGGCCCGAACCAATTGCCACCCCATAAAGCACCAGGATCATAGGGGGGGGGGGGTAACTCCGGTACATAAGACAATAGATAAGGTAGTAAGGCAAGGAACTAAAAAGTTAAATTTCGTAGAGAAAGGTGCAAGTAGCAGTAGACCTGAAGAACAATTCAGGGGGATAACGAGGAATAGCATGGGAGAGAACAAAAAGGCTACCAGGAGAAATCCCCCAGGGGTAAAGAAGAGTGTAGGAGTAGAGTGGGAGAGGGAGATGTCCCCAGGTGCGGAGGGACCCCACCCAAGTTATGGGAAGGGGGCCAAAATAGGGGGAGGAGAAGAAGTTAGTAGGCACATAAGGGGAGAAATGTTAGAAGGGAATCGCCAACATCAGCAGACAGAACTACCTACTGACACTTGGATATTTGTAGAGCCAATAGGTCAGGTGAAACGGGGGAAAAGAATCAAGAAACGAATCTAAAAGAAGTGGGGTTCACGGTAAACAGTAAGGGGGAGGAAATAACCAAGGTTTTGCTCCACTCAGCCCTAATAAAGGATGCTATAGAAAAGGCAGAGACCGAGATGCTATGGGAAGGCATTAGAATACTAAAAAGGAAGGAAGTATTATCGGATAAGTTAGGGAATTCATTCCTCAGGAACCACGCAGCATTAGGCGAGAGACAAATAAAAATGATCAACCTGGGGAGAGGCATTAAAGGCGCCCTAGAAATCACGATAAGACCTAAAGACCAAAGGTGGGATATGGAAGATGTACTTGCTGGGAATAGATACAGAGAGCTGGTATACATGAGTGGTGAGGAAGATGGTTATATGAGTGAGATCGATTAGGAAGTAGGGTCGCCGCACAGCCTATCTATAAAAACCTGGAATATAAATGGGTACAATAGAATAGCGGAACAGGAAGATTTTAAAAATATCTTGAGGAAAAACGATATCGTTTGTCTCCAGGAAACCTGGCTGTGCGGCGAAATCCCTGCTACCGTAGGTTTTACTCATCATGTAAAAGCAGCTAAAAGGAACATAGTGGGTATCCCTTCAGGGGGTCTGATGATGTTAGTTTCAACAACGATAGCCAAAGACATTGAACCCCTGGAACTAAAGTGCAACTGGGCATTGGGCAATAGAGTGCGAACAACAAATAATATGTTGGGGGGTGAAAACCTATGCATTATAAATGTGTATATTCAGAAAGGGAAAGCAAACGAGTATAAGGCGGACTTGGAACGTTTAAAAACTGACCTGGAAGAGGTGTGTAACCGTTATCCAAGGGATGTGTTCATGATATTGGGAGACTTCAACCATAAATTGAACCCCATAATAATGGACTCCTGGTTGAAGGACTTGTTGGATGCATATAAAATAGAGCGGGCGCAATTTCCCTGCTGCGATACCTGAACTAAAGATGATGAGCTTGGGCAACTGTTGGGGGTCATGGGATTTGTATGCTCCAACTGTAGAAAGAAAGCGGACAGGCCTGCGAAGCGTACTTTTAAGGTAGGGCAACAATTGTGCCCCATAGATTACGTATTCACACAGGCCTGGCATTTCCATCTTATCAAACAGTTTGAAATTCTGGGGGTGGAGGGTAGTGACCACTATCTACTGCAGGTAGAACTCCAGGTAAATAGCCCCCCGCAAAGACAAAAAGTGCTATTAGTAGATGTAGAATACCCCAAGCAACTAACAACACGAATCACCGATGAATATATACAGAAACTAAGCGCATATCAGTTAACTGTGAATTTGGGTAACCTAGTACCAGAAGAGAGCATAGTCTGGTACGAGGGTATAATAAGGCAACTGGTGGAATGCCTCCGGATTAAATTAAAGTGTAGTAATCACAAATCAGTAAATAATGCGACATTACACCCTAACAATACCAAACATTGGTTTGATGCTGAATGCCGGAAAAAAAAGGCCGGTATTAAGAAACAAGAAAGATGCCTCAAAGGTAACTATAATGAGGAAGTGATATCAGAACTTAGAACATTGAAGTTAAAATATAAGACAGTTATCGGAGATAAAAAAGGAGTTTTAAGGACAAATGTTGGGAGAACTTACTCAAGGTAATTGAAGATAAAAATGTGAAAGGCTTTTGGAGGCTAATACAGGATTGTACGGGAAAAGTACAAGGGACCATGCAGTGCTCAGTGCCAGAGGACAAGTGGCAGACCTACCTAGAGGAAATTTATGGTAAATGGCCAACGAGGGAGGGAATAATGGCAAATGTTTGGCCAGGAATAAGTGAAGAATTAAAAATCCACTTTTCCCCCAGACCGAATTAGACACATAATAACTAGGCTAAACCTAACACGGGCAGCTGGCCCTGATAACCTGCCAGCTGTCATAATAAAAACAAACATAGAATGGTGGGCAGAGTTCTTTTCAAATATGTTTCTAGGGATCCTAAATACTGGTGAATTCCCTGCAAATTGGAAAGGGGCTATTGTTAGGCCAATACATAAAAAAGGAGATGCAAACTCCCCCAAAAATTACCGCTTAATAAACCTTCTGGATATAGGCGAAAAGGTCTTTTCCAAGGTAATTCTAGGGCTACTAAAGGAGTGGGTGGAAGACAAACAGATAATACCTCCAGAGCAGGGAGGGTTCAAAGAAGGCCACTCAACGATTGAACATTGTTTTGCTCTTTGGTCCATTGCACGGAAGTCAATTGATCAGAGGGGTAATTTATTCTGCTGTTTCGTTGACTTCCGTGCAGCTTTTGATATTGTGGACAGGGAGCAGCTGTGGTCAACACTAGTAGGGTATGAACTACAGGATGACCTGCTGGTCCTCATCCAAGCTCTGCATACAGAAAACTGGGCACAGATAATATTGGACACGGACGGAGGACTGACTGGGAAAATCCCAATTGGGAATGGTTTAAGGCAGGGGTGCGTCCTAGCCCCCCTGCTGTTCGCCCTGTTTTTAGCTGACCTACCCCAAGTATTAAGAGATGTCAGAGGGGCGAACCCGAAATTGGGAGGAAACCACATATCGTGCCTCCTTTATGCCGATGACCTAGTGATTATGGACCAGACGGAGATAGGCCTCCAGAGAAAACTAAATAGGTTTAAAGAATACTGTACAAGTAAAAAATTAGTGGTAAACATGGACAAGACTAAAATTGTATGTTTTGGGAGAAGGAAAGCGAAGTTCTCGTGGTATCTTGGCACAGTCTTGCTTGAGAGGGTGACCGACTACAGATATTTGGGAATGTGGTTCTCAGGTAACTTGAAATGGCACATACACCTGCAAGCACTAAAAATAAGGGAATTGGCGTCGGTTAAAGGCCTAAAAAGATTTAATAATACCTATGGTGAAAGGTCAGATAGGCCGGTCTTAAAAGCCTATCAAGCAATGGTTCCCCCACAATTTTTGTATGGAGCCGAGATTCTCTACCTCAGTGGCAAGACCTCCTGGGATAGAGAGGAGGGAAATATACTAAAAAGCTTATTCGCGCTGCCTAAATCATCTATGGTGCAGGCAGCACGATTGGAGCTGGGAATTACCGCCTGGGCTATAACTGCTTGTATGAGCCTTGTACGCTTCTGGCAGCGGTTGGGAGCAGGGGAACTTACTAAAATCTCCCAATGGGCTAAGGAGGAAATTGCCATTAGTGAGCTACCCTGGGCAAAAGAGGTGAGAGCTTTAATAAGCAAGGCTTATGGGGTGCTAGATTTGAAGGTATGCTTGCCGCAAGACCCCATAATATTTGGAAAAAAAGAATTAAAGATTCAAGGGGTCAATATGTCCCGTAGCTATGATCGGGACTACCTTGCTCAAAAGTCCTCGGTAGCACACATGAAAGTGGCTTGGGAGAGCAGCCAACACTTCCCCTATGTGGATCGGCTACCCAGCTATAGTCTGAGGCGGGAAGTCTTGAAAATGCGAATTGGTATAAACCCAGGTTATGCGAATAACGGGGTTCGAAACCTAATGATAGGATGTAATGTGAAATGCACTTGCACTTTAGGAACTACCTGTGATATTTTACATATTTTATTAGATTGTATGAGATTTTTAGACTTTCGAAAGTTTTTATGTCCGATTTAAAAAAAATATAAGATTATGCACAGAATGCAAGCTGCTACTCTTTTGGTGGAAATGGAGAACTTAGATATAGCCTGTGCGTTGGGGAAATATATGAATAAAGTCAAGGTGTTCCTCATATGCGCAGAAGAGCACGTATAGTGCAGCCCTTACCACCGAATAAAGGTAGAGATACTAAGGTATAACAGTAGTATGAGCTGCATGCTGAAGGAGTTATGTATAGGTAAGACTTAAGCGATTTTAATAAAATAAATGTTATAATACTCCGTTTTAAAAGGAACAAGAGAAGTTAAACTACACGTATCTCGAGGTGTAATTGTTGTTTAATACTGTCATGTTATGCTGCTGTTCTTTCTCTTTGTTGTATACTGTCATGTTATGCTGCTGTTCTTTCTCTTTTTCACGGAATGTGGTAAATGTACTTTTAAGGTTTTAACAAACCAAATAAAGTTTTGTTGGACTGACTGACTGACTGACTGTCACTCATCCATCCAGCCATTCACCAATTTCTTCACTTACTCACTCACCCACCTTTTTACATTAATTATGAGCTGAGCCTTTGTGCACTGAGCCGCAGACAGAAGAGGCCAATCAAGAACTTCACCCTCGCTGTTGTTCCTAAAGCAAGGGGTGGGGTGGGGGCAAGGTTTTCTATGCCCCCGGCACACAGGCAATCTGAAAACTTGGAAGTCATGCATGATGCACAGTGCTAGGACGTGAGGTGACATGGGGTTGTTTCCAGTGTGGAAAAAACTGGGAGCTCTCTAGAAGGGGCGTGTCTGATGTAATTAAGGGCGTGGCTTAAAACACCTAATCTAAAAATTAGTGCTAGCATAGTGTGCCACCTGTCTGGTATTTTGCTGCGTCTATCATTGCATCCAGTAACATTACGGCGACAACAACAAGCCATGACTATTGGCTTTGTCAATGGGTGTTAGTTGCATAAAAGAAATAAAAAAGCAGCAACTATGGCTTCGTTGTATATAATATTGAAAATGCTTCAGCTCTGAAATGATGAGACTGTGAAAGAACTATTACCTCTTCTTTTTAACTTATTTAGCTGGATTCTTTTCATGAACTGGCCCATAGCAGCATGGGCATTTTTGTACATTTGCAATGTACATTTCTTCCATCTGACAGAATGCCATGCCCTAGACTTAGGCAGGAGGAGTCCACCACATGCTGTAACAGCACGGACTGGCCTGTTGTCATTCTGTATGTGACAATCAGCCGGCATACAGAATGACAATGGGGGGGTGGGGCTGCTCTTGTACTCAGAGGATGGGTGTGAGGTGGCCGCATCAGGCAGTTGAGGCTTCTCGCAGGGGAACAGTGCTGTTCCTTGCAAAGCCCCAAATTACGGACAAAATGCGTCCGCAAAAGGGATCGTTATGGACAACAGATGTGAGGTTCAAATCACGGACAGTCCATGAAATTTATGGACGGTTGGGAACCCTACGCCCCACTGGTATTTTTCTACTTCTGTCATTGCATCCATGTATATAATACAACAAGTAACATTACACCTACAACAAGCCAGGGCTATTGGTTTTGCCCATAGTTGTTAGTTGCATATAATAAATAAGCAATGATTATGGCTGTGGAGTATATAATATTGAAAATGTTTCAGTTCTGAAATGATGAGACTGTGAAAGAACTAAAATAGTCTCTTTGAAGTTACATCAAAGGCAATGAAGGGTGGTACTGCTGCAGAGTTAAGAATTTCTTTTCCAAACTGAGGGTGAGGGCAGAAATGGAGAGCCCCATAGGGACCCGTCTCGGCACCTGCCATTAAGAACTGCCGGTGCTCAGCACCAGCAAGACCCGGCCCACTTCAAGTCCTGCCATTGCCCTATTTCATGAGGTGTGGGCCTATGGCCTACTCTCATGATGTCATGCTTTGTGTAAATGCTTCCATCTTGTCTTCGACAGACTGGGTATCATTGCCTCCTCTCCTGATAGACTTCTTTGTTTAAATGCTGCCAACCCGTCTTCCTCAGACTGAACTCATTGCAGCAGTGTAGCCCTCTGTGCAGTGTTTAGAGGCAGATTTTTTTTGTGAACATAAATAAGGACAATCCTATTTAACCCTACTGAAGGGCCGAAAATACCTTTACTTGAGCAACTCTGAGGCCATGAGATTTAGGTTTATTTTTTTATTTGATATTTTTGAAGTTTTATATAGTGTGAACTTGACCTGAAGGTATCAGAGTGTTTTACATGAGCACCAGTTGCATTACAGATGGACCCAGTCATTTTTGGCATGGAGAGATTAACTGATTTGCCTAGAATCACAGGATACTTGAGCCGACCACCAGACTCGAACCTGGTCCTCTAGCTTAAAAGTCGGCGGTTTTATCCATTAAGCCACATTTAGGTTGACCATCTTTCCATTCTCACTTTACAAAACACTTTGCAGGCAAAGACCCAAGACATTTGTTGGGGAGCACAAGTACTATGAGCTGCAAGGCACATTTTTGATGGTTCATTCGGTGGCCCGCAGCTCAGCAGAAGACCATTTAAAAAGATTTGATTTGGAGGATATTGAGCTCTTCCAGTACGGTCAGTGTATAATGTTGTATTTGAATTCCAATCCCTTGACCACATCCAAGAGTTCGCCTTAACCTCTCGCTGTTACCCCTTTTGGGGAGACAAGATTACAAAATAAATAACTCTGTTATCCCAATGTAGTGAAATAGTCTTAAGTCTTAAAACACAAATGGTATATATCATTATCCACTGTAGCGCCTGTCCCATAACCTCCTATTACCACATCAACCAAAGAAAAGCCCTAAGCAATCTCCTTATCCACTTTCTCTTTCACATAAAAATATTGGTTGAGCTTTGAAACCAATAGCGAGTGGTAAAAATAAACCTTGTAAGGACCCCTAAAAAGATGGTCAAATCACAATGGTGGCAGACCACAGCACTAAATGTAGTCCGGTGGACACATTTTTTCATGGAACTAGGACACCTGATATTTAACTTTGGATTTTCCACTTTACTTAATTGTGTAGGAAAGAAACTCTGGGCCTCATTTATGAAAGGTGACGCATCGCAACGTGAAAACAGCGATGCGTCACTTTTCATTGCGCCCTCCTTGCGACACAAATGATGCGTCATATTTACAGTATGACGCATCATTGCGCAAGGAGTTACAGATACGTCAGTATTTCTGACGTATCTGTATGACGCAAAAGTGACGCAATGCTGGAGTGTGTCACAAAAGTGACGCAACTCCAGTAATGCATCCTTTCACATGGGGCAAGCCCCATGTGAAAGGGCCTGCATCAGTCTTAAGCCTGCTGTGAGGCAGGCGTAAGATATTGACTCATTTGCGTCCTAGAAGTGACGCAGTGAAATCTCATAGATTTCACTGCGTCACTTCTATGACCCTTTCTTGCGTCAATACGCCCCCCTTGCATACATTATATCTGGCACAGGTATAATGTGGCGCAGGGGTTTACAAAGTGACGCATCTACCTAGATGCGTCACTTTGTAAATATGGCGCAACAAGGCGCATTTTTTATGCCAGTGGTGCGTCACAAAAAGTGACGCACCGGCGGCGTAAAAGTGACGCACAGCCTCATAAATGAGGCCCTCTGTATTCTGCATCTAACCAGGACCTACAGCTCAGTGACATATCTCTGAGAAGGGTAGGTCCTTTGCTTTGCCATCAGAATCACCACCATCGCAGCTGTGGTTCAGTGGGCTAGTTATAAATTGTGAGACCTTGAGACATGTGTCACCAAGTTGTGTTTTCGGGCAATAACTTTATAAGCATATTCGTCTGTCCCTTTAAGGCCCGATTTAAAGCATTTAAAATCAGTCTCTAAAAGCTGCTAGCAAAAACTTGGTTAAAATAGAAATATATTCCTGGCTCTTTTACCTGGTGGATAGTTACAATGCCAAGCCTGATATACAGCCTTTGCAATAGCCTTGTGTTGTAGTACCAAGCCAAGTGATGGTTGGTATTTGAAGGCAGTGGGGGTCGGGTCGTGGGAAGGGGGAGGAATGAAATAAAAAATAATTAAATAGACACTTACCTGTCTGCAGCTACTGCCTGCCGTTGCCACTGCCTCCTCTCGGTCCTCTTCCCCACTTCCAGGGCAGGAAGCAGGATACACCCGGCTCCCAGCCTTCCGATAGCCAATCACAATGCTGCATCGCAGCATTGTGATTGGTCTGAGCGCTGTGGATCGGCCAGAGAATTGGAGGCTGGGCATGTTCCCCATGCAGGCTGTAATGCAGCCTGCATGGAGAAAATGCAAAGTGTACATGAATGTTTGGCCAGCCCCAGAGGGCTGGACAAACATTCATGCACACTTTAGGGAGTGCAACCCACTCCTTCCCTCCCCTGCTCTGTCAGCAGAGCAGCCCCATCCGTCAGAGCTGCTTCAACAAGGAAAAAATAAAATGATAACTTAAAGTTATTATAATTGTATTTTTCCTTTAGTGACACTGCTTAAAAGCAGTGGGGCAATGCTCCTCCGCCCTAGCGGAGGAGCCACCACTATCAAGCGTCCAACTTAAAAAATGGCAGGTAGCTGTATACTGTATTTTATTCTTGAAAACTGAACATAGAACCAGCCTGTGCTGCAGCTCCACATTTCCAGTCGATGGCCACCACATCTGTTACAGGTGATATAGGGCGGAGGGAGTGAAAAGTGCAACCCCTGCCAGCCTGCTCATGCAACCCCAATCCTCCTCTTTTATTTGCCCTTTTCAATGTCAAAAAGTGTGACATTTGGTGCCCGCAGCTCACCGTGAGGTGTATGACTGACCGCTCACTATCAGGAAAAACCTGCAGAAATGGGAAGGCAGACTACCCATAAGAAGATTACTTAAAAAGATTATTTAGTTGACTTCTGATACCTTTCTCAATTTCCCTTTACATTGCACATCATCAAACTATGCCCGGAAGATATGTGGTATAAAGTACCCTCTGCTGTACATGATAAGGGTATTGCAAGTCACCAAGGAGCTCCATGGTGTTATAGGGGAACAAGGCTGAAGCTGAGTTCCTTTATAAGGTTATGTAACTCCAGAATGACATGCAGTATCATTTTCATGGATGACAGGGGTTACTTTATTCATCATACTAAAATGTCACACCATAATTTCCCCCTCAAACCTCTTAAATCCTAGGTGTGTGTAGCTCTTTCATATAAAAGAGAGAGAATATTTGCAAACAAGAAGAATGCAAATAGAATCTCTGATGCAAACTTAAGCACATCAAAAAAGCTGTGAAATATTTGTTGGAAAATTAGTCTAAGACAAGTCATTTTTTTAATAAAATGTGTATTACCTCAGACTGTATGGAAATATAAAGAAAGATTCTAGCTTTTCTATGAATTACAAAAGAAGTGCAAAAAATAAACATGTTGCCATAAATATCTCCTTTCTGGTTGTCACTGTAGCTAGAAAAGCAGAACAGAAAGCATTAGCAATGTTGCCTTTTTATTCTTTACATTGCTGCTTAAATTATGCTCGTTGACCTGTCTGTCCTCTGGGCTGCTGGCTCTTTGACATCAGAACTGAACAGTAATAAATTATTACAGTTGAGTTCTGTGTCAATCACAACTCCCCGATTATGGAGAAATTAGAGACGAGTTTTTAATACAATGAATACAGAATCGCATATATTATAAAGAGCTTCATTTCTCACTTCTGCCATTTCAAAGTGCTGTAAAAATCAAATGGTAATATTATCCGATGTAATTGTACGTAATTCACCTGCCTCAGAAGGATCTAAAACTGTTTCGCCGTCACAAGCATTGCCAATCATGACGTGCAGGTTACTGATTAACTCACTGAGTAATCATGCCAGCATTTGTTTTGAGTAAATATTAAATGCAAACAGGCAACAACAGTTCAAAGTGAGGGATTAAACTGATGTTTAACGAAATGATTGACTTATAAATACCACATATTTAAAGCCTGTCAAAAATACAAGTAGTTTTATAGGCGTAGGACTGAGCATTGCTACTTACACACAGCGCCCTGGAATATCAGATGTATATAACACATCCATGTTTGGTTGCCATGGGGACAAGCTTCCTTCTAAGTAATAACCTCAGCATCCAGAGTTTCTGCCCAATCACAGTTGGCGATTCCTTGCACATGGTCGTAGGTCGCGCTCTAAAGGTTCTGTATTAAAGCACCTCCTCCTTTCTTGTTTCATCTCTTCAAATGACTAGTTGAGAAACGACCTTGACGCGTAGTGTCAGAAGGTCAGGAATAGAGCTAACAGGTCTGCGTGCCATATTTCACTAATCCTATTTTAAATGTCGGTGTGCCTTTGCTCGTTTTAGCACAAGACTTTGACACGCGCCAGTGACGCATGCACCTGAATTAAAGCATTGGCTTTATTTCGAAGAACACTTGTACAGTTTTCATGTCCTATAGATCACAAAACAATGTTAATGAGGGTCTCTGGCTAATCTGTTTCCATGGGCACTTCTCCACAGGTTATTAGCGAACAGCAATGCGCACGCAGGGATTTTGTAACACACAAACACTAACTTCACATGTAAATTACAGATCGAAAATACAACATGCTACTGGCGAAAAAGAATTGGGCCGTAGAAGGTGTCACGGCGGGTGCAACAGCATTACCCAAAAAAACAAGCATTTGCAATGCAATAGGTCTCGCATTATTAAAGTTTGAGCTATTGGCATTGCTAATAATGCAACACCAATAGCTCAATTTCTAACACCTTCCATGCGGGGCATATTCCACAGCGCCCCGGTACTCATGACGAGCTCAGCTCGACATGAGGCACGGTGCTCGTGTGCTCATGACGAGCTCAACTCCTCATGACCACACCCGTTCCCGTGGAACGCTCAGCACAGCAGGGGAATTATCCCCGCATGTAAGCGTTTCACGGCTCATGCCTCGCTCAGCTCGTCATGAGCACCGGAGCGTGGTGCCTCATGACGAGCTGAGCTCGTCATGAGCATGGAAAAGGTTAATAATGCGAGACCTATTGCATTGTAAATGCTTGTTTCATTCCCTATGCCTCTGTGGGTCTGTGAGACGCAGAATCTCCAGTTATATAGGTTTAGATCTTAAGATATAGCACTCTTCTGCACTAGTTTAAGTTCTTAATTGTACGATTTTTCTTTTCTTTTGAAAAATAGATTAATTAATTTAGGATAGTAATTTCATACCTCGATTTGAGGTCGTTGCCCGCTCATGTGGAAAATATAAACAAAATGTACAATGAGTAAATTATGAAACTATGCCACAGAACATTATTTATTGTAATTATGTATGTAATCGTCTTGTTGCATCCATAATTAGGATGCAACAAGACGAATTGTATGTTAATAATTTGCAGTGACCCCGAACAGATATAATTTAAAATGTCATGATGTTACACCAGGTGATACTGTGCACGAGAATGCCTGTTATTTGTTTTGAATTGAAATTATACATATGAATTGCCAATAAAAATGAGTTTATAAAAAAATAAAAAGATCTACACACTACAAAAAACATGAAGCGATACGAATTTGCCAACATAGGTTTGTGAATGTTCCTTCTTGAAATATGTAGTAATTCCCACCACACCCAAGGGATCTCGAGTTCAGTGGAGTTTTGTTGAATAGAAACGTGACTTCTCTTTTAGTAGTTACAGCCTAGTTTACATTTTAGAACTCTGTAAAATATTGCGATTTCAAAGAATTCGGTGCACCTCGACCATGAATCTAAGCACAGACGAAAAGGAATGCGAGTGGTTTTCCATTTTTTGTGGCCCTCAATGCGATTCAAATGAATAAAGGGCTTTTAAAGCATTCATTCAATCAATCAATCAATCAGAGCATTTATATAGCGCACTACTCACCCGGAGGGTCTCAAGGCACTGGGGGGAGGGGGTTCGCTACTGCTCGAACAGCCAGGTCTTGAGCTGCTTCCTGAAGGCGAGGTGGTCCTGGGTCAGGCGGAGGTGGGTCGGAAGGGAGTTCCAAGTCTTGGCGGCCAGGTAGGAGAAGGACCTTCCTCCTGTGGTGGCTCTTTGGATGCGGGGGACGGCGGCGAGGGCGTGGCTGGTTGATCGAAGCTGGCGTTTGGGAGCGTAGAAGTTGAGGCGGCTGTTGAGGTATCCTGGTCCTTGGTTGTGTAGGGCTTTGTGTGCGTGGGTGAGGAGCCGGAAGGTGATTCTCTTGTTGACCGGGAGCCAGTGCAGGTCTCTCAGGTGTCCGGAGATGTGGCTGCGGCGGGGGATGTCCAGGATGAGTCGTGCTGAGGTGTTCTGGATCCGCTGGAGTCTCTTCTGGAGTTTGGCGGTGGTTCCGGCGTAGAGGGAGTTGCCGTAGTCCAGACGGCTGGTGACGAGGGCCTGGGTGACCGTCTTCCTGGTCTCGGTGGGGATCCATCGGAAGATCTTACGTAGCATGCGCAGGATGTTGAAGCACGACGAGGAGACGGCGTTGACTTGTCTGGTCATGAAGAGGGAGGAGTCCAGGATGAAGCCCAGGTTGCGTGCGTGGTCTGTTGGTTTTGGTGCGCTGCCCAGGGCGGGGGGCCACCAGGAGTCGTCCCAGGCGGAGGGTGAGGATCCCAGGATGAGGACTTCCGTCTTGTCCGAGTTCAGTTTCAGGCGGCTGTTCGACATCCATTTGGCTACGTCTGTCATCCCTTCGTGCAGGTTGGCTCTGGCGGTGGCGGGGTCGTTAGTGAGGGAGAGGATCAGCTGGGTGTCGTCGGCGTAGGAGATGGTGTTCAGGTTGTGCTGGCGTGCGATGGCTGCGAGGGGGCTCATGTAGACGTTGAAGAGTGTTGGGCTGAGCGAGGAGCCTTGAGGAACGCCGCAGATGACTTCGGTGGCCTCCGATCTGAACGGGGGGAGGCGGACTCTCTGTGTCCTTCCGGCTCGGAAGGAGGTGATCCACTCCAGTGTCTTCTCCTGGATTCCGACGTTGCTGAGGTGCTGTACTAGGGTACGGTGGCAGACAGTGTCGAAGGCCGCGGAGAGGTCCAGGAGGATGAGGGCCGCTGTTTCTCCGTTGTCGAGCAGGGCTCAGATGTCATCGGTAGCTGCGATCAGGGCGGTCTCGGTGCTGTGGTTGGCCCGGAAGCCAGACTGCGAGAGGTCTAGGGAACCGTTCGTCTCGAGGAAGGCGGCCAGTTGCTTGTTGACGGTCTTCTCGATGACTTTGGCCGGAAACGGGAGCAGCGAGATGGGGCGGTAGTTCTTGAGGTCGGTTGGGTCTGCTGATGGTTTCTTGAGTAGAGCGCTGAGTTCGGCGTGCTTCCAGCTCTCCGGGAAGGTGGCGATGTCGAAGGAGGTGTTGATGATGTCCCGCAGGTGGGGTGCGATGACAGCGTCGGCCTTGTTGAAGACGTGGTGAGGGCAGGGGTCTGTCGGAGATCCGGAGTGGATGGAGTTCATTGTGCGGATGGTGTCTTCGGTGCTGATCGGGGTCCAGGCGCGGAGGGTGGTGGTGGGGGGCGGTGGTTCGGTCGTGGCGTGCGTCGGTTGAGTGCTGAAGCTGTTGTGTATGTCCGCGATCTTGTTGTGGAAGTAGGAGGCGAGGGAGTTGCAGAGGTCTTGCAAAGGGGTGATGTCGTTGTTTCCGGCGTTGGGGTTGGAGAGCTCTTTCACGATGTTGAAGAGTTCCTTGCTGTTGTGTGCGTTGTTGTCCAGTCGTTCCTTGAATGCGGTTTTCTTGGTGGCGTGGATCAGCTGGTGGTGTTTTCGGGTGGCGAGCTTGAGGGCAGTCATGTTGTCCGGTGTTGGGTCTCTGCGCCAGGTTTTCTCGAGTGCTCTGCAGTTCTTCTTGGAGCTCTTGAGTTCGTCGTTAAACCATGGGGCTTTCTTGCTGCCGGGTCTGCTCGGCGGGGTCTTCAGCGGGGCGAGGTCGTCTGCGCAGTCGCTGATCCATTTCGTGAGGTTGGTGGCTGCTTGGCTGGGGTTTGTTCTGCTGGTGGGAGGGTTCTTGCTCAGGGAAGTAGCGAGCTGGTCTGCAGTGATCTTGTTCCAGCTTCTGCGGGGAGCCTGTTGCTGGTGATGGTGGAGCGTGATCCTTCTGAAGCTGAAGTGGACGCAGCTGTGGTCCGTCCAGTGGAGTCCCGTGGCGTGGCTGAAGGCGATGTCCTTGCTGGATGAGAAGACGGGGTCGAGTATGTGTCCGGCGTAGTGGGTGGGGGTGGTCACCAGTTGCTTGAGTCCGAGGTTGGCGAGGTTGTCCAGCAGTGTGGTGGTGTTGCGGTCGTTGTTGTTCTCCAGGTGGAAGTTGAGGTCCCCGAGGAGGATGTAGTCGGCGGAGGGGAGGGCATGTGGGCTGATGAAGTCGGCGATGTCCTCGCTGAATTGTGTGCGTGGTCCCGGGGGTCTGTAGATGAGGGTGCCTCTGAGGGTGGTCTTGGGGTTGACGTGGATCTGGAAGTGCAGGTGTTCGGCAGGTGCGAGGGTGTCGTCGGTGTTGGTCGTGATGCGGATGGTGTTCCTGTGGATGATGGCGATGCCTCCTCCTGTCTGGTTGGCGCGGTCTCTCCGGGTGATCTTGTAGCCCTCTGGGATGGCGATGGCGATGTCGGGCGCTGAGGAGGCGTTCATCCAGGTTTCCGTGAGGAAGGCGACGTCTGGGTCTGTGGTGCGAGCAGGTTCCAGAGCTCGACGGCGTGTCTGTGGACGGAGCGGGTGTTGAGCAGGATGCACTTCAGGTGGGTGCTGCTGGAGTTCGGCTTGGTGGGTGCTGGTGTGGCGTGGGTCCGGTTGCAGGTGAACTTGCAGGAGTGACAGCTGAAGGGTCCGTGGGTGCGTCTCGGTGTGGCTCGGTAGCAGCCCGGGGTTCGGCCGGTGTTGAGTGTGTTGAGTTCGGTGGCGTCGTAGGTCCGTCGGGTCGGCTTCCGGCGGTGGGGGCCAGGGGTCCTGGCACTGGGCGCGGTCCAGGCGCGGACGGGCGTAGACAGGCTTACCTTTGGCGCACATTCGGCGCTCAATCGGTGCTCCCGCTGCGCGCGTCCGCTGCGCGGTCGCTCTGGGGGCGTCATAAGAAGGGAGCCGGGAGGGAGGGTCCGCTGGGAGGCGGGGAGCACGTGGGCCAATCGGCAAGTGGGGGGGCGGGGTCACGGCAGGAACGGCGGGAAAAAACGGCGGGCTTGATGGGCGGCCCTGCGGCGGCTGGGGCGCCGGATCGGCGTCTGGCAGGCAGCAGGTAGAGGTAGGCAGGCAGAGCAGGCGGGGAGCGTGGGGCGACCAGGCCGTGGAGGGCGCAGTGGTCGCTCCTGAATCGTGGTCTGGGTCCCCTTAAGAAGGGAGCCGGGAGGGAGGGTCCGCTGGGAGGCGGGAAGCGCGTGGGCCAATCGGCAAGCGGGGGGGCGGGGTCGCGGCAGGAACGGTGGGAAAAAAACGGCGGGCTTGGTGGGCGGCCCTGCGGCGGCTGGGGCGCCGGATCGGCGTCTGGCAGGCAGCAGGTAGAGGTAGGCAGGCAGAGCAGGCGGGGAGCGTGGGGCGACCAGGCCGTGGAGGGCGCAGTAAGAGTAAGTGTTCATCCCTGGCGAATGAGAGCACGTGTTGTACAGCTCAGGCGAGGTATTCGACAATCTCCTGTACAGTGACTTACCCGTGCCATTGCTTCAATAACTGATTATCCGTAAAACCATTGTCATGCGCACTTCTCGCAGCTGGGCCGAGTGGATGTGCCACATGGCGGGTTTAGCGGCACAGTGGGTTGAAGTACTGAGCGGTCTGAGGCTCCCATCTTGGCTACAATGTTTACTTAACAGGGGCAAAGGCAATGGACTATTGTTGCACTAATGTGATTTTGGGAAATCACAGCATATGAAACACATCTTACGCAGCCTGACGCTGTCCCTCTTACAATTTGCAGTTACAACTTATTCACCACCCACACTCACCTCACCAAGGGTTTAATGCAATTTGCAAAACGTATTTATGTGCGTGGGGAAGAAAAAACGAGCAGATCTGCAAATGTAAAGGACACAACATTGTCAGCAGGTTCAAGACTTCATAGCGTGAGAAGAGAATCACCCCACATGTTAAGTCGCCCAAAGCTCCCCTGAAGGAAAAAAATCACTGGCTCGCTATATTTCGGGAGTGGTGACAGCAGCAAGCATGGGAGTGGTGTGTGCACGAGTCACAGCGAGCCATGTGTTTTGCATTATCGTGCACACATCTGCGCACGATAATGCAAACGACATGTTACCCTGTGCGGGTAACAGACACCAGTAGGCCATGGGCGAAGCAACGCGCCCTCCTTTGGCCTATTGTGTGCTCCGTTTCTGAAATACAAGCACGCAAAAGCCAATCCCGTCACAACTAAAGAAAAAGCACACGCACAAGCATATGCAATTTCAAGGAACAGTTTTAAACCTCCTACAAAAGGGCTACTCACTGCGCGAGCCCTAAAAACACAGTTATGCTGAAACATAAAGCTGCCAGTTCACTATGGACTCCTCCCATGAAGAGCAGGGTCAGTACTAATTTCCATATTGTGGCTCTCTTTCTAGAATGGTAGACTGGGCGAGAAAACAATGGATTGGAATACTTCTCAGATCAATTACTAGTGGCTTAAACAATTTGCAAGCATTCCTTCCAGCACCTTTTGTGCGTTTATGGTCTATCCCGAGGTGAACTTTTGTTGTCTGACAGGCATCCTGATTTTCCGAAAAACTGATAATAAAAAGACATAGACATACAGATACTTGCAGAGGCTTTTGGTTATCTCTGTTATCCATTTGTCTGTTCAAGTGTCATTCACATTTTGCTTTCACCTACTGCAACATACAGCATGTAGCAATGGGTCAGCCCACTTCATTTATTGGCTGCCTTACAAGTGTGCAGCAGCAGTTTTCATGATCACATGTCCACAGATGCACGAAAAGAAGTGCCTTGGCTAGTTGGCCCTTTAATTTTAAATTGTTTATTTTGTAGGCATTTTTTGGTACACTGCATGCATTTGCAAAAAAATGAATACAAAAGAAAATCATACAATTACAAAGACTAGCCCTATTGGTTTTGTGAACGTTTGTTATTTTTGTTGTTGTTAGGACTATGGCAAGGATCCACTCTACCTCTCTCACTGAAAGGAGACAAGACACAGTCTGGTCCACACCCAAGTGTACTGTTAATGCCTCCAGCTCCAGAGACTCATACAGCTAGATTCATGAAAGGGCCGTTTTGCGAGTCTTTAATAGCGATTCATAAGGAATCGCTATTAAGGACTTGCAAAACGGGATTCATGTAGGAATTGCTAAATAAATTGCGATTCCTACACATTCCTTATTTGCGATTAGCAAATTGCTAATCGCAAATCAGGAATAACTCCCCATTCATTCCTATGGGCCTAAAGGCCCATAGGACTGAATGGGGAGTTATTCCTTATTTGCGATTAGCAATTTGCTAATCGCAAATAAGGATGCGATTTCAAGGGTGCAGGGGTGTCCAAAGGACACCCTGTAGCACCCCTGAAATGTGAATTTACACTGATGTTGTGCACACACATGTCCAAAGGACATGTGTGTGTGTAACATGCAACTTAGAAAAATGCATTTAAATGCATTTTTCTAAGTTTTCGCTATTTACCACGAGGTTGGACTTCGTGGTAAATAGCGGTCCTAAATTGCGAATTCGCAATTTCAAAATGGTTCATGAATTGCATTTAAGGAATCTCAAATAGAGATTCCTTAAATGCAATTCCTCGCAAATGTGCAAATTCTTTATTAGCGAATTTTGCATTTGGGATGATGAATCCCAAATGCAAAAATTACACTCGCAAAGGGCCAGATTCTCAGAATCTGGCCCTTTGCAAGCGCAATTAAGCTTGATGAATCTAGCTGTTGGTGTGATGCTCCTTTTGTCTATATGGGAAGGGACACTTTTCTCTAAGAGGAGGGCCAGAAAAATGTACTGCAGTGTGGAGCCGAGGCAGTGGACGAGTGCACATCATCCCTAAGAGTTTGTAAGGGAGATGCACAGGCATCAGGCATCGTGGGGCCCATTCACAAAGGTAAACTGGGACTTGAAATCTAAGTTTAGATCTGAAGTCTAAGTTAAGACCTGAAGACTATGGGGGTCATTAGGATGGCGGGTGGACTTTGTCCGCCTGCCATCCTGTCGGAGAATGGGACTGCCCCCCATTGGTGCGGGGGTCCCGTTCATGACATTAGGAAGAGCCCGCCACACTGGTGGGAGCATCCTGCATTCTTGACATTGCTGTGGGCGGTGCTCTCAGCACCGCCCGCTGCAATGTCAAGAAGGCATGTCGTGCACTTCCATGCACAACTTGGCAGGCACCGCGCGGTGCCTGCCATGTTGTGCATGCAACTGCAGGGGGGGTGCCAGAATCAATGGGGGCCCGCTATGGCCCCCCCAATGGCGAAAAACGCCTGCCTTTCGCCGCCACAGAAAGGCACTACGCAGCTGCAATGCTAATATGGATGGCGGTGTCTCCCAGACACCGCAACAATTTTAGTAGCTTTTCCACCTGGTCGACTCTTCGACCGGGCGGAAAACCGGCGGACGGTCTTTCCATCCACTGGGGTCACCCCGCCATGGTAATGTGGCGGGGGGGAAACCCTAAGCGGGCGGAGGTGTCCAGCGGGCGGATCGCTGCTGCCATACGGGCAGTGGCTATCCGCCCACTATCCAAATGACCCCCTAAGTTTAGACCTGAAATCTAAGGGCGCGATTCACATAGGTAACCTTCAGGTCTAAATTTACCTTTGTGAATTGGGTCCTTAGACTTCAGGTCTAAATGTAGACTTCCGGTCTAAATTTACCTTTGTGAATCGGGTCCTGTGTGTATTTGAAGAGGTATGGGATTTGTGGGACACCCCCGCGCCGCACGGCCACCAGCTGCTGCGTGTGTCTCCCTCTGCCTGCCCTCTGCCTCGCCGCCGGCCTCGCTGACGCCGTGGTCGCTCCCCTCTGGTTTACCAGTTGTTTTGCCTTATATTTGTGCTTGTTTATTTTTGCCGTCTGCTCGTTTATTTAGCTGTTTTTCTTTGTTTTGCCCGTAATTTGTGCCTGCATTTCCTTCTGCCGTAACTCCGTTTTTCCTTCTGTTTTCCTTCGTTTTGCCCTCCATTTGTGCCTGTTAATTTAAATTGCATCCTCTGTGCCGTGTCCAGTTTCCTTCCTGATTGCCCGCCTACCTCGCCGCCCTCCGCTCTCGCTTCCCGCCACCGCCATTGGCCCCGCCCCTTTTCTCTTCTGTTCCCTCCCCGCTCCCGCCTCCCAGCTGCTCCGCCCACCCGCGCACTTCGCCTTAAATGGCGACCGTGCGAACGCGCAGCGGGTGCGCCGATTGTGCGCCGAAGGCGCGCCAAAGGTAAGCCCGTCTGCGCCCGTCCGCGACCGGACCGCGCCCAGTGCCAGGACCCCTGGCCCCCGAAGACCCCGACCGACCCGCCTGACGTACTCCGCCGCCACTCTCATCGCACTCAACACCGGCCGACTTCCAGACTGCCACCAAGCCACTCCACGACGTACCCACGGACCTTTCAGCTGCCACGCCTGCAAGTTCACCTGCACCCGGGCCTGCCTCGCACCAGCACCCGCCAAGTCGAACACCAGCAGCACCCACCTCAAGTGCATCCTGCTCAACACCCGCTCCGTCCACAGACACGCCATCGAACTCTGGAACCTCCTAGACACCACAGCCCCTGACGTTGCCTTCCTCACGGAGACCTGGATGAACGCCTCTTCAGCTCCTGACATCGCCATCGCCATCCCAGAGGGCTACAAGATCGTCCGGAGGGACCGAAACGCCAACCAGTTGGGGGGAGGCATCGCCATCATCCACAGGAGCACCATCCGTCTCACGACCAGCACCGACAACACTCTGACCAGCGCCGAACACCTGCATTTCCAGATCCACACCAACCCGAACACCACCCTCAGAGGCACCCTGATCTACCGACCCCCTGGACCACGCACACAATTCAGCGAGGACATCGCCGACTTCGTCAGCCCGCATGCCCTCCCCTCCGCTGACTACATCCTCCTGGGAGACCTCAACTTCCATCTGGAGAACAACAACGACCGCAACACCAGCACCCTGCTCGACAACCTCGCCAACCTGGGACTCAAGCAACTGGTGTCCACCCCCACCCACCTCGCCGGACACACACTCGACGCAGTCTTCTCTTCCAGCACAGACATCGACTTCAGCCACGCCACAGAGCTTCAATGGACGGACCACAGCTGCGTCCACTTCACCTTCAAGAGAACAACGACCCACCAACACCAGCAACAGGCCGCCCGCAGAAGCTGGAACAAGATCACAGCAGACCAGCTCGCCACCTCCCTGAGCCAGCACCCTCCTGCCAGCTCAGCGAACCCCAGCCAGGCCGCCGACAACTTCACGAAGTGGATCAGCAACTGCGCGGACGAACTCGCCCCACTGAGGACCCCGCCTAGCAGACCCGGCAGCAAGAAGGCCCCATGGTTCACCGACGAACTCAAGAGCTCCAAGAAGAACTGCCGAGCCCTCGAGAAAGTCTGGAGAAGGGAACCGACACCAGACAACAGGACCTCCTTCAAACTTGCCACCCGGAAACACCACCAGCTGATCCGCGCCGCCAAGAAAACAGCATTCAAGGACCGGTTGGACAACAACGCACACAACTGCAAGGAACTCTTCAACATCGTGAAAGAGCTTTCCAACCCCAGCGCAGGAAACAACGACATCACCCCATCGCAAGACCTCTGCAACTCCCTCGCTTCATACTTCCACAACAAGATCGCGGACATACACAACCGCTTCATCAACCAACCAACGCACACCATGACCGAACAACCACCCCCCACCACCACTCTCCACGCCTGGACCCTGATCAGCACCGAAGACACCATCCGCACGATGAACTCCATCCACTCCGGATCACCGACCGACCCCTGCCCTCACCACGTCTTCAACAAGGCCGACGCTGTCATCGCACCCCACCTGCGAGACATCATCAACACATCCTTCGACACCACCATCTTCCCCGAGAGCTGGAAACACGCCGAACTCAGCGCTCTACTCAAGAAACCAACAGCGGACCCCACCGACCTCAAGAATTACCGCCCCATCTCGCTCCTCCCGTTTCCAGCCAAAGTCATCGAGAAGACCGTCAACAAGCAGATGGCCGCCTTCCTCGAGACGAACGGATCCCTCGACCCCTCACAGTCCGGCTTCCGAGCCAACCACAGCACCGAGACCACCCTCATCGCCGCCACCGATGACATCCGAGCCCTGATGGACAATGGAGAAACAGCGGCCCTCATCCTCCTAGACCTCTCTGCGGCATTCGACACGGTCTGCCACCGCACCCTAGTACGGCGCCTCAGCAACATCGGAATCCAGGACAAGGCGCTGGAATGGATCATCTCCTTCCTCGACGGAAGAACACAGAGAGTCCGTCTACCACCGTACAAGTCAGAGGCCTCCGAAATCATCTGCGGCGTCCCCCAAGGATCATCTCTGAGCCCCACCCTCTTCAACGTCTACATGAGCCCCCTCGCGGCCATCGTACGCAAACACAACCTCAGCATAATCTCCTACGCCGACGATACCCAGCTGATCCTCTCCCTGACGAACGACCCCGCCGCCGCCAGAGCCAACCTGCACGAAGGGATGAAAGAGGTAGCCGAGTGGATGACGACCAGCCGCCTGAAACTGAACTCGGACAAGACGGAGGTCCTCATCCTGGGCTCCTCACCCTCCGCCTGGGACGACTCCTGGTGGCCCCCTGCCCTGGGCACCGCACCCAAACCGACAGACCATGCACGCAACCTGGGCTTCATCCTGGACTCCTCCCTCTCCATGACCAGGCAAGTCAACAACGTCTCCTCGGCGTGCTTCAACATCCTACGCAAGCTACGGAAAATCTTCTGGTGGATCCCCACCGAGACCAGGAAGACCGTCACCCAGGCCCTCGTCACCAGCCGACTGGACTACGGCAACGCCCTCTACGCCGGGACCACCGCCAAGCTCCAGAAGAGACTCCAGCGGATCCAGAACGCCTCAGCCAGACTCATCCTCGACATCCCACGAACCAGCCACATCTCCGGACATCTGAGAGACCTTCACTGGCTCCCCGTCAACAAAAGAATCACCTTCCGCCTCCTCACCCACGCACACAAAGCCCTACACGACCAAGGCCCGAGCTACCTCAACAGCCGAGTCAACTTCTACGCTCCCAAACGCCACCTCCGATCAGCCAACCACGCCCTCGCCGCCGTCCCCCGCATCCGAAGAGCGACTACAGGAGGAAGGTCCTTCTCCTACCTGGCCGCCAAGACCTGGAACTCCCTCCCGACCGACCTGCGCCTGACCCAAGACCACCTCTCCTTCAGGAAGAAGCTGAAGACCTGGCTGTTCGAGCAGTAGCGGCACCCCCCCCCCCCTCCCAGCGCCTTGAGACCCTACGGGTATGTAGCGCGCTCTATAAGTGTCAATGATTGATTGATTGATTGATTGTTATATATTTTTTTTAGTCATGGCATTCATCTCTTAAATAATAGTTTTGTGTGGCATGAACATCTTCTGTCACAGTTTTCAGGTCTCGACTAATGTATCCCGCAGGAATAGATAGGCAAGATTATAGTAGGCAGTTCAATAACTCTACCAAACTTGCGGATCCCGTACAGTTCATGTGAATATGCGCGTGCATCACCAGCCACGTCACACCACCATTTGTCTGTGCCTCACATCAGACTTCAAAGGCTGCCGCTCCCCCGCCCCCCGCGTGCACATAGCGAACCACCATTTGTCTGTGCCTCGCATCAGACTTCAAAGGCTGCCGCTCCCCAGCCCCCCGCCACAGCAATGCCGAGAGCTTGTTTTTTTGTGTTTTGCGTGCAACTGACATAGCACTCAATTGGCCATAAGACAGGCATCTCCGCGCTTTTGTTTGTCCGGGGATAGCATCTGTGCTGTGGCACGGGCTACTCCAGCTCAGTTGCTTGTGGCCTTTATATTTATTTACAGATGACAGCTGTAACACACTCATGGAGTTAAAACTAACCGCTTGACGTAAATATCAAATACATTCAGCAATTAGTCTCTTTGTGCATAAGCATCGAGTAAGCCATTGGTACTCGTTTCTTGACCTGGGGAGGATGAAGATGTAGGTCGGTCTTGTTCAAGGCTAGGTCGACCTCTGGCACGTGATGTCAGCCCTCGTCATCGGACAATGGTGCACCCTTTCCCCTCCAGCAACTCGATACTGCTTTTTACACTCTCACATGCCCCTTTTCCGTTGTGTTCTCTTCTCTCTTCTATTATTCCTGTGCCCTCTCACACATGCAGGCTATGTGTCCCCGTCCTGTCACTGTCTCTTCCCTTTAACTCTTCTTGCGACCCTCTCTTCATTCGCTCCCCATGTCAGACTGCTCTCATTATCCCATTATAACTGTTTCCTCCATATTCTTCATCTCCCACTCTCTTTCCAATTCTCTCATTTCCCTCTCTTTCCCTTTCTATCCTATTCTCCACACCATGTTGTTTATGTCTCTCTTACTGCCTCTTCTCGTTTCTTTTCCATCCTCTGGTTTCACTTCTCTCTCTTGCTCTGTCTATTTTCTTCTCACTATCTCTTCTCTCCTTTCTGCTCTCACTATCTCTTCTCTCCTTTCTACTCTCACTCTCCTCTTCCACCTCTCTTTCGTACTTGTTTTTTAGGGAGGGTGGATGCTTGGTCTTTACCTCTATGAAAGACGAGGCATTTAATATGATATCACTAATTGCTTGTCATAAGTTATTACAAATCAGCGATGACACCATTTTCTTAATCCTAGTATTGGAGCAAGATGGCTGCATGGAAAACCTCTATCACTTGAAGAAACCAACAAGGTGGGACAGTGTAGTTTGTACTTATTCTTCTGGATGCGGTTGTGTAGTCACAATCGTTATCAGAGAGGAATGAGGAAAATTATTTCTAAACGATTTTTTAAAGGTATCTCTCAAATCCTCTAGGGGGTTAGTTTCAAGGATGGCAAGTACCCTTGGATGATGACATTTGAGGAAACACACCTACAGCAGCAGTGCATTTCTGATGATGGCTAATGGTGAAAAGGTGGAACTGCTTTGGGAGAATATCACATATGTGAGTTTGTTACCTTAAGCCTACCTGGGGGTTCATTAGAATATTTGTTACACAGGTGTACTCATCGTCTGTCAATCAGTTTAATATTAATCACAACTTATCATTTTTCATTTGATTAAGAAATAGAACATGTAGCATTTTAACAAAAAATGTATCACTGTTTTGAAAACGAGTAAAAAGCAAGAAGATTGTGTCGTCGGTGCGCACATTATAGTAAAAAGGCAGCGTCATCACTTTTATTAGCCACATCCCATTTTCAAATGAAATTGCTGACTTTATTAAAATAGATCTAGTTTGCCTTTAAGGAAACACCTCAATTCTGTTCATTCCACATGCACTTCTTTGGCAAACCCAGCTTCTTAAACTACATCAGCTACTTAAGGTCCCATGATTCCAAGTGGGTTGGAGTGATATTTCCAAGGGTGGTCAGCCCCACCAGATTCCAAGTTTTACCATGCGCCAGAACTCACCCAATAAAACCAAATGTGCACTGAAGCATGTTATTCCCCATTTCAGGCCTGATAACTTCTGACAGTTGGTAACAGAGCTGGAGATACCAACCAGAAACAGTAACTCCAACCTGCATTTCCTCCTGCAGTTCCTGGCAAATGTAATTGGGGCTTTGCTGAGAAAATAGATGTCAAAGCAGGTCAAAAACATATGGAGCTAATGTTTCATGCAGGGAATGAAACAATCAGGGCATTTTTGCTGAAGTTTGAACAAGTTTGATAAACACTGTCACCTACAGAGTACTCTGTTTTTTAGAGCGTTGTAAAAAATTTCACAGACAAGCCACTCCCAATGTTCTTCAAAACTGGTGCACAATGAATTCTTTCACAATTTGCCTTTCTTTAGCCTTTGATTCAGACATTTTACATTAAAAGATAACCACATCTTCAGTACACCAGGGCAACATTTAAAATATACTGAAGTCATCTCAGCAATTGCGCATTACTCTTGTGATACCAGATTACTGAAATTACACAATTGCACCAGCTTGAGTAAATAGGAGTAATTTGGAGCAAAAATCCTACCACAGGAGCACAGGAACAACAAGCTAAGAGAGAGCAAGTGGCTCCAGGCTACAGCTATTTGTATCCTGCGGGATTTAGTGCTATTTTCATAGTGCAAACTCCATCCTCTGTCCTATTTTGGCCGTGAGTGGACATTTTGCACTAATGAAATAGCGCTAAATACTGCATTTCGCTTCTCACACAATTACACATAATGACAAGTCATTTTGGGATAATTACGAGTAATTAATCTATAGAAAATTAGTCCAGTTACAACCACCCCTAACTAGCAGAAGCTAATGACTACTGGGGCAATGCCTTATTTGATTTTCATGAACACCTGCCAATAAGAGTATGACGGTCACCAAAAATTAAATTTTTACTAAAAAAGCAAAAAGTCTGTCAGTGTTGCAAATAGTCAATGTGATAGCTAAACTTTGCGATATTTACTTTTCCTTCGATTATAATTTGTGTGTGTTGTTCATTACTTTGTTGTTCCTGGTTTAGACACGCAATCCTTAATCTGTATAATGAAGTGAAATCAGGTAAATCCCTGTTATTGTGTCAGAAGTGCAAAAACAAAAATTATTTTCACTTAAATGACAACACTCGGAGAAGGTTGGTCATCCCACGCCTCTGACTGGTTTGAAGAGACCCGAACAAAGTGGTGTAAGTGCGGGCAGTGAACAACCAGATCACCTGGTCTCTAGAAAGTGGTCTGCATGCTGCCCACATTCTCCTTTCTAATGGCATTGTACAGTCTCCCAGAGACATCATACATACATTCAGTCATAACATCACTCATGACATCACACATGACATCAATAATGATATCATCAACTTAATGTATGGGGCCAGAAAATGTAGAGCATGTCTACTCATCACCACCCTTGGTCAGAGGTTTGAGAAATTCTGACTTTTTACGTTTTCCACTGCATTTGTTTTTATGTGGATTGGCCTGGCAAATGCATAGCCTGGTCATTGAATATATAACTTATATTTGGTGAATTTGTCAGTGAAATTCAGATCGCAGCAAATTACAGATATGGCTTCTTTTGATGGACCACCCCATAGGCACTTATTTACAAATGGCCAAAACTAGTTTGTAACACCTTCAGCCTTTCCTAACTTCTTAGCCTACATTTCAGTGCACGCTGGGATTTTTCAGCTCCTACTTAACAATGTTAAAAGCAAATCCTCAAGTCCATGAATACATCACGTTACACCAGAGGTCTTCAATCTGTGGGGCGCGACCCCCAGGGGGGGTCGTGGAGTCCTGGGAAGGGCGTCGCAGATTCTGTTGGAGCGTGCAGCAGTTCCTGGAGTCAGGCTGATTGAGGCGGGGTGATCACGGCGGAGGCCTAATTCACGCCTCATTAACAAGTAAAGTCTTCTGAAGACCTGTGAAGTACTTGGGTGTGCCTTTCTGTTGTTCCCGAAGCTGTTTCAGCCGGGCTCACTTACACGTGCTGGGGAGTGGGGGGGGGGTGGGGGGGTGTCTGGGGGAGGAGGCTGTAGCCCTTTGAGTTCAATCAATGGACTTAGCTGTGGGGTTTATTTTTATTTTTAACGTTTTATATAGCGCTAGCTTAACCCGTAGGTATCAGAGCGCTTTGCAAACACACATAGTAAACAGCAGAAGGACATTACAGTCATTGGTTCAAGTCCCACGAGCTCTCATACCTGGCGCCTGTGCAGGAGAAATGTGCCTGAGACTGTTCTTCACAGTGAGGTGTTTATACAGCCTGTCTGCGCCCCCCCCCAAGCAGGGAAGCACAGAGATGCCCTCCCAAGAGAGAGGAAGAAGAAGGAAGAAGACACAGAGAGATACTGACCCCCACCCCCATGAGAGAGGCACAGAAAAGGTGGGTGGATGAAGGATGAATGTATGTGTGGATGGAAGGATGAAGGGTGGGTGGATGGATGGATGGAAGGAAGGATGAAGGATGGATGGGTGGATGTAGGGATGAATAGATGGATGTGTGAAAACGTGGGTGGATGAATGATGAGTGGATGGATGTAAAGATGAAAGGGTGGATGGATGGATGAAGGATGGCTGGATGTGTGAAAAGGTGGGTGGATGGACGGATGAAAGGGTGGATGGATGAAGGATGTATGTATGTATGGATGGACAAAAGGGTAGATGGATGAAGGATGGATGTATGGATGGATACAAGGTTGCATGGATGAATGATGGATGGATGGATGAAAGGGTGGATGGATGAAGGATGGATGGATGAAAGGGTGGATGGATGAAGGATGTATGTATGGATGGAAGGACAAAAAGGTAGATGGATGAGGGATGGATGTATGGATGGATAAAAAGGTTGCATGGATGAATGATGGATGTGTGAAAAGGTGGGTTGATGAATGATGGGTGAATGGATGGATGAAAGGGTAGGTGGATGGATGAAGGATGGATGGATGAAAGGGTGGATGGATGAAGGATGTATGTATGGATGGAAGGACAAAAAGGTAGATGGATGAAGGATGGATGTATGGGTGGATAAAAGGTTGCATGGATGAATGATGGATGCATGGATGGATGTGTGAAAAGGTGGGGGGATGAATGATGGGTGGATGGATGGATGAATGGGTGGGTGGATGAAGGATGGATGTATGGATGAAAGGGTGGATGGATG
This sequence comes from Lissotriton helveticus, assembly GCF_964261635.1. Classification (NCBI taxonomy): domain Eukaryota; kingdom Metazoa; phylum Chordata; class Amphibia; order Caudata; family Salamandridae; genus Lissotriton; species Lissotriton helveticus. The sequence continues at coordinate 922,018,444 of NC_136067.1, read as the reverse complement.
TATGGATGGAATAATGAAAGGGTGGATGGATGAAGGATGGATGTATGGATGGATGGGTAAAAGGTGGGGGATGAATGATGGGTGGATGGATGGATGAAAGGGTAGGTGGATGGATGAAGGATGGATGGATGAAAGGGTGGATGGATGAAGGATGTATGTATGGATGGAAGGACAAAAAGGTAGATGGATGAAGGATGGATGTATGGGTGGATAAAAGGTTGCATGGATGAATGATGGATGCATGGATGGATGTGTGAAAAGGTGGGGGGATGAATGATGGGTGGATGGATGGATGAATGGGTGGGTGGATGAAGGATGGATGTATGGATGAAAGGGTGGATGGATGTATGGATGGAATAATGTAAGGGTGGATGGATGAAGGATGGATGTATGGATGGATGGGTAAAAGGTGGGGGATGAATGATGGGTGGATGTGTGAAAAGGTGGGTGGATGAATAGATGGGTGGATAGGTAAAGGATGGACGTATGGATGGAAGGATGAAAGGGTGGATGGATGAAGGATGGATGGATGTGTGAAAGTGTGGGTGGATGAATGATGGATGGATGGATGTGATGAGGTCTAACAGGCGCATTTATGGTTGTCGATAGTTGTTGATGATGAGGAGTACCAGTTTCTAGAATCTTTTGTCGTAAGGGGGTCCTTACGCCTAAAAAGGATTTACAAGGGGGTCTCGGCATCAAAAAGTTTGAAGACCTCTGCGTTACACAGTTATCTAAAAAGCCAGGGCCTGCGGAAAGCATCACACACAGCATGAATCCTTTTACTGTCAGGTAGCTGCCATTGCTGCTTGTAACAGTGGTCATAGATGGTAACAGCTAACTGGCTCCATGTGGTGAAATGCTCCTCAGCCACGCTTAGGGATTTTGGCTAAAAAAGGGACTGGTCAACAGTCATGTCATTATTAGATCTCAGTGAAAGCATTGCAAGATTGGTGCAAAGTGGAGCAAATGCAGAAAGTCGCTGTTTTTAGCGAGAGTCCTCCTTTGACAACCAGGACAGACAAATGCTGACAGTGTCTGATTTCACCAGCGGTGAATCTGAAAGCCATGGTGCAAGAAATCCATATATTGACATGTCATATCTGCATTTTTAAACCTTTATTTTCACGGTGTATATGGTTTACCCTTGTCGCTTTCACATAACCCCTATTTTGATACAATCTATCCAAATTCCTGCAAACTGAGGAGGATTTGCCTGTATAGCAAAGGGGAGAACAAATAATGCGATCCCTGTCAAGAAAATTGTCTCCTGGTCAATGAGAGTTATTCTGCTAATTCTATGCTTAAAACTGATGCGGAGAAGGGTAGGAGATGGTGGGGAAATTAGTGGGTTACAAACTTTAATTAGTTTCACTTGCAGTAGCAAAACCCCTCGTGCTAGAATCATTTAAAAAATTTAAATTTTACTTCAGCAAGTGTATATCTACGTTTGGGGTAAATGTACAAAATATTTGGAACTCTTAGAAAACTCCAGAAAAACTCCAGGGAAGCTGAACTGGCCATAGTTCTCCTAAAATCCTGTCAATCGTAGGCACATACTGTATTTACATTTAAGGGGTGTTTCACAGGAAGTGCCCTGAGGATGCCATCCGTGTTTGGGCCTGCCTTTTTGCATGCCTTTGGAAGTTTGGTATTATAGAAGTGGCGACTGCTGTTCTACAATATGGCTTGTCCATTCAAAATGTGCACCGGTGCAATCCCAATCCGGAGTCTCCTATTTGCATGAGGGCGTGGCTCCATGGAAATGAGAGGAGGCCTTTTCCCTTGAGCTCGATACGTATTGCAAAGCGTGTGCTGGAGCAAAGAAGTACAGCCGAAGTACCACCGGAGGTCACCCCTTCTGACACCTGACAGCCAAAGCTTGAAGCAACTTCCTCCTGCACCTCAGGACCATCCTATCATGCCAGCAATTCAGGAAAGGACTCAAGACCTGGCTGCCCGAACGAACAGTCACCATCAGGCAATTAGTATCTCCAGCGCCTTTAGACCCTCAAAGGTGATATGCTGCGCTCTATAAAGCCCTGACTGATTGAGAAGCAATTGGGATCTACAGTGGACTGACTGTGCACCACAAATCAAGTGATGCATAGCCAGCGAGCCCCAAAAGGTTCCCTTTGGGGGAGGGTATTTACCTCCCCACAGGCCGGTGTACTCATACACGGATGTACGTTGTTACAACGCGTGCTTTTACTACGCATGCCTTTACAACGCAGGTTTTTCAACGCAAGTCGTTACAACGACTTGCGTTGGGGGGCGCTGGATAGTGAATAGTTTAATTTACTATTCCAACTCCAGTCCCCGTGGATAGTAGGGAAGGTGTTGGATAGTAGATTAAACTATTACCTATCCTAGAGCGCCCCCCAGCGCAACTCGTTGTAATGACTTGCGTTGAAAAACTGCGTTGAAAAGGGACTGCGTGGTAAAAGTTGCGTGATAAAGGATGCTTCCCCTCATACACTGCATTCTCTGCAGATTGATCTCTACACCCAAAAAGTTAAGCAGTGGCAGCTCCTCCGCTGAGACGGAGGAGCATCGCCCTACCAAGAAGACCAAAAAGGTAAAAATCAAATGAAAATAAAACAATGTTATCATTTTATTTTTACATCCTTGCTCAGCTGGGGCGGGGCAGGCTGCTCTGCTTACAGAGCAGGGCAGGGGAGTAGTGGTTTGCCCACAAATTAGTGCTCTTGACTCTTTGGCCGGCCCTCTTGAGCCGGCCAAACCGTCATGTGCACTTTACATGTTCTCCATGCAGGCTGCATTACAGCCTGCATTGAGAACATGCCCAGCCTCCCATTCTCTGGCTGAATGCCGATCCATGGCACTCAGACCAATCGCAACACTGTATTGCAGCATTGGAATTGGCTATGGGGAAGCTGGGAGCCGGGTGCTTCCTGCTATCTGCCCTGGTAGAGGGTAAAGAGGAGTAGGCGGCAGCAGCAGTGGCAGCAGACAGGTAAGTGTATTTTTATTTTCACCCACAATCCGGCCTCCCCACCGCCTTTAACCCCTTCCACGCTGATGAGGAGCTCAGCTCGTCATGAGGTACACCTCTCGTACGCTCATGACGAGCTGATCTCGTCATGAACCGCGGGGTTTGCGAAGCTTTAGCGCACAGCGGGAAAACCCGCCGCGCGCATGTAGTTAAATACCAACCGCCACTGAATTTAAGCAGTATCTGTTGCCTGCAGTGAAGGGCAGACTGGCGGTTTCAGACATGTAGCGATCATTTCACTAACATGTTCTTCCCAGTGCAGGCACAAGTGTGCGCCTGCATTGCGGACGTTACTTTTTCTGTAATTGGATGTAGAAACCTCGCCTGTGCAAGGTGCATCCAATTAAGGTTACATGCCTGCCTAGATCGGGAAGGTGTTCCCCATTATTTAGTATGGCCCCTAATCTCTAGATGTGCATGATATACATTTATGCAAGTGTATGTGCTTGGCAAAAGTACATTTGCCCTTGCTAACTTTTTTCCCCTTTCTTTATGGCGAAATCATTTATGAAAAACATTCCCCACGACTCCAAAGTTTTGGGGAAGTTCCCTTATTGTTCTTATCCTCGAGATGGATTTACTTCTGTCCTTGAGAGGAATACATGTCTAAGTAGGTCCAGGATGGTGGTGTGTAGTTAAAAAATTGTGAGTTTTCAGCAACTTTCCATTGCATTATATCCACTCCTCTGCCTATGGAAGCACACTTACTCCTACCTCAAATTACATCTTTCCGGTGCAACATATGCTTTAGAAAATCAATTAGCAAATATAAACACATGTTTTGTAAATTTAGAATGTGTGTAGTCAACCATAAATTATGCCATTTGTGGCACTTAGGAATGACAGCATATTTGTGAAATGGGCGACACAAAAAAACTATTAATAGTGCAAAAGGTGCAGTGGCACCGTGGGCCTCAGGTGTGAGGGGCCCACTTTGCTCAATTCGTAACTATTTTTGCTACAAAACCTGTAGAAGGCGTGGCACCATTCCCTTGCTTGCATTAGGGCCCAAGGAGGCCTTTCTACACCACAGCCCTAAATCCGGATCTCCCAAGTGTGGGAGTTAGAAAAAAACTGCTCCTAGGACTGGCCTCACATTCTCTGTGAACCGGGTTTGGGAAAGAAGAAAGAGGACAACAACATGGTTAGAGGCCCAGTGTTTATAGAGAACGACACGAATACACGTTTTAAAAATACAACCTGAGAGAAAAGCATTGGCTCAGCAGCAGTGTTATTGCACAGCGTGCCAAATTAAATAAGTGCCATCTATAGTAGTGCAGCAAGGATTACCTGGGTCCGGGTGCAAGAAAGGAAATGTCTCCTTTGACTGCTTTGGGGTAGTAAAATACAGCAATTGTCAGGGTCCAATGGGCCAATCAGAGCTCTGGGCCCCAGTGCCACTGCACCTGCTGCACCAACGGTAGCTGTGACCCTGTCTTCAGCTTTGTCTGTCAGGTGATCCGAATTTCTGAGTGGAGCGTTGAGACTGTTGGCTCTTTTCTGCCTCAGTACCCTTTGCTTTAATTTAAAGCAGAGATTCAGTGGTGTAGCTAGGAGGGGTGCGGGAGGTGGGGGGGGGGGCAGAATGTGTAGTCCACCCTAGCCATCACTCTTTTGTTGGGGGGGGGCAAAGGTGAGCAAATCGTGTATGTCGGCTACCACCATCATCCCCCCACATCCCGTGAACAAGTCGTCCGTCGGCTGCCATCCCATTTCCACCTCCCACCCCCTGAACAAGTCGTCCATCGGCCGCCCCCCCCCCTGCTCTTACATGTGCCGGTCAGAAAACTTAGGGGCAACCCGGGTGGCAGTAGGTCTAGCTACACCACGACAGAGATTGCAGATTGATGGCCTAATCCCCTTCATTTGAGGCGCAGCTACTGAAAACATACCACACCCCAAGCAAGGTAACTTTGTAATTTTACATAAACCTGTAAACTGTCTGTGAGTCTCCCATGTTGTTCATATGGAACACTCCTTAGTAAATCGGGTGTAGTAGAGACACCTCCCACAGGCATATTTGTTTTCTATTTTGCAGCACTGCCGTCAAAAGTACTGATAGATGCAATGGCCTGGGTTCCTGATAATACCAGAAACCTCTACAGCTCAGACTTTCACTGTGTGCATTTGAGATTATGTTTGAAAAAATCTCAGATTCACAAATGAGATTAGCATATTTGGTGTTTGTCAATTGAACCCTGTCGGTCCTCTTTTTTTTTAAATTGTATCTCAATATCAGTATCTCAGACCATCCCCTCCATTGCTCAGTGCATTGGAAATTTTTGATCATCAGTATGTTCCTCTCCTCCACTTGCATCCACAGTAATTTCACAATTAATGTTTGGATGCCATTACTGATTTCGCTGACACATTTAATGACTTAGGTGGCTTTTTACCAGCACTTGTCCTGCTTCCTTCAAATTGTGCATTCAGGCTGGTGGAAGATGAATTCCCTCCCAGGGTGCTTTACGAATAAAGACAGCAGACATGTTGTAAACCCAAATACATTCAAATAACCAATGGCCACATGCATCAAAGTCAGAATTTGCAAGTCCTAAATAGCAAATTTTAAGAAATCACTATTTAAAATCCGCAAATCCCTATGCGTGTAGGAATCGAAAAAAAAAATCGAGATCCCTACAAATTCCTTAATTGCGAATTGCAATTAAGGAATTGCTTCCCATTCCTTCCTATGGGCCTAGAAGCTCATAGGAACGAATGGGAATTGCATACGCAATTTGCGAGTACAAATAGGTACTTGCAAATTGCGCATGCAATTTCAAGGGTGCAAGGGGACCAAAAAGACACCCAGTTGCACCCCTGAAATTGAGATGTTACCAAATGTGGAACACATACATTTTGCAAGGGCATGTGTGTGTGTAACATGAAACTTTTAAAAATGCACTTCAGTGCATTTTTCAAATTTTTTGTAAATTACCATCAGGTGCAAATTGATGGTAATTTGCAAACCCTAATAGCAAATTCGCAATTTGGAATTGCATCATGCATTGTATTTAGGGAATCACAATTTGTAATTCCCTAAATGCATCTGCAATTTAAGTAGTCACGAATTTTGCGATTACTTAAATTGCAAATTTGCATTTGGGTTGATGCATCCCAAATGCAAAAATAATGGTCGCAAAGGGGAAGATTCTGCGAATCTGCCCATTTGCGATCGGTATTTTCGTTGATGCATGTGCCCCCAAGTGCTAAATTTGAGCAGGTGGCTACAGGTGGGGCCCACCTGCACCCATTTGTGTGCACCGCACTTATTTTTTATCCGCTTATTTTGATCCACAGCAAGTGAGAGAAAAACACAAAAGAGAGAAAGAATAAAGAAGAGAACGACTGAAAACAGTGACAAAAGAAGAAAACAAGGATGAAAAGGAACGCATAAGAGTGGGATAAGGGAGCAGGGGTTATCTTGTGATGAATTAAGAGGTATGAGGAGGAATCAAGATTATGCCACTCTGATATTTGGCACACTTGATTATCGGTAATGCCGGCTGCAGCCTTCTCAACAAAACTTTGTTCCCTGGCACTTGTTTTTTTTACAAATTAAGCTCTATAAACCTCTGCCAGCACTCATGGAAGTTATTATCTAGACATAGCACAGAAGCACTCACCAGTTGGCGCCATGCTTTGGGCTCTTGATAATTTGACAACATATTCAGAAAATACATTTTCAACCATAACTATGTGAATCGTGTTTTTCAAATTCTTGCTTTAGTTGTATATTCAAACTGGACTTAACTTCTAATGCATTTCTGGAATCAAATCTTTGCTCAATCAGGAATCGCTTTTATAAATACAATATTAACTTACTTTTAAGAGGGTCAAAGTTCTATGCAGCAATCTGTCCTGATAAGATGTTTAACACAGGAAGCATGCTCAAGAAATAATAATGTGTCACATAGTTATTGGATAAGAATGCCTTACCACCCGTTCTGGTGTGGCAGCGCTTTATTGATTAAGAGCAGGGCACTGGATCTGTTGTTGTAATGATGTCTAATGTATTGTCACAGCTTCATGTTATAGGTTCATTTATTGATTATCATAAGTTCAAGTTGACTTGCTCTCAGGCAACTGAATGAGGGAGTCCCAATCTCTCTTTTCACACAGTGCAATAGGGTTAAATGGAATGCTCTAGGTACAATTTTGTTCACTGCGTATACTAGGTTAGGACGCTGTGTGCCTATGTATGATGACATTAAAGAAAAATGTATTAGTGATGCAGGATTCCTTAGGGTTTGCAGTCATTTTGAAACAATTGTTTTTCCATTCACAGTACTTTTAGGCATCAGAAACACCTCAGCAATGGTGTTGGGGACATCCTGTTTTAGATACAGTTAGTGTTAGAAATAGGGTCTCTAGTTGGCAGAAGTATGCACCCTGTCCAAGTAGGGCACACAATCCTAGTCAGGGTAAGTCACAACACAATCCTAAATTATTTTGTGCTGACCCCTTGGTAGCTTGGCACAGAACAGATAGGCTTAACTTAGAAGGCAATGTGTAATGTATTTGTGCAATAACCAGGGCTCGAGTCGGGGTACCACGCGGGTGGACGGCGTCCCCCCACTTACTTTAAGGGGTCTTACCGGGTGGACGTCCCCCCCCCTGCTAAACAGCTGGACTTCACTGTTTGGTCTCTCTCTGGGACGAGATCGGAGCTCACCGTGAGCTCCGATCTCGTCCCAGAGAGGACGCAGCGGTAAGGCGGGCACATTCCACAAGCAGATGGGCATTTGAAGGAGGTGGGGCGGTGTGTAAGAACTGCACATTGTGGACAATCGAGGGGGGGGTGAGATGTGCGGACGGTGGACGCAAGAAGCCGCCGGCTGAGCAACAGATACAGGACCGGAGAAGTTAGAAGAATAGAGAGAAGCGGAGGGGGGGAGGTGGGGGTGGAGAAATACGGGGGAAACTAGGGTTAGGGGAGACAGAAACAGAAGACTGGGGAATGGCAGAGTCCCGTTCTATTCAGTGCAATGAAGCTGCGAAGGTGTTCTGGGGAAGGGGCGGAGGGCATTTAAGTTAGGGATGTGACATCTCGCCTCCCTATGTTCATGCGATCACTGGCACAGCATGGCTGCGCTCATTGGCGTGAGGTGGGGCGGTGTGGGGAGGGGGTGGTTCTATCGGGTTTGGAAACACACGGGGAGGCAATTAGCACAATTTTGCAAAACACCTTTCGTGACGTCACTTCCTGTCGTGATGTCATTTCCGGTGACAGCGTCCCCCCACTTATTTTTTTAGGACTTGTGCCCTGGCAATAACTCATACAACAACACAGTAAATACACCACAAAAGACTCCACAATATTTTTAGAAAAATAGAGAATATTTATCTGAGTCACACAAGACCAAAACTATCAAAATCCATCAAGGAGAGGTCGAGATATTGAATGCTGAAGAGATAAATGCAATTAGCGTTTAAAAGCAAGAAGCGCTAAAAATGTTTCTTCATGTCGTGAGGGACTGGTTTAAATCCAAAGTTTAGGCCGACCAAAAGGAGCATGGGCTAGCTATAGGTACCCACCTGGGCATGCTAAACATAATACCTTGTATTCTCGGGCGCAGACTGAGTTGCGAGGCTTTGCGTTGTCCGGCATCGGTTCTGAGAGGCAATGCGGATAGACTTTGCTAGGCTTTGCATTGTTCGTCTTTGGTTCCAAGAGCTGTCAGCTGTGCGATGGTGCTTTGCAGGGCTTTGTGCTGTGTTGCGTCAGATTTGGCAGAAACTCAGCTGTGGAACCCACTTCTGAGGACCAGAACTTGGTAGGGGCGCCTCAAGCAAGGGTAGGACTCACAGAAGGCAGAGTCCAGCAGCATCAGCAAAATTGCAGGAAGTCTTTAGCATCCCTGAGACTTTCGAGCCAGGAGGCAAGCTAACAAGCCCTTGGAAAGCACTTTGGAGGGAAGGCAGAGTCCAGCTCTCTTTCCAGCACTTTCAGAGAGCAGCAGGCCACAGGGCTACAAGCAGAAATGCAATCCTTCCAGGATTTCAGTCCAGTTGAGTCCTTTGTGTAGCACCCCAGTTCTTCTGGCAGAGATTTGGTCTAGGTCCAGAAGTGTCTGATTTGGGAGGGTCAGAGAACGAGTACTTATAACCAAAATGTACCTTTGATGTGAGGGAAACTTTAAAGAGTGGTGTATATGGATCACCAGCCATTTGTGTGGGGTCAGGTCATTAATCCTTGATGTCCTATGTGAGCATCCTTTCCTCCCGTCTGCCCAGGTCGACCATTAGAATGCTGATTTATGCAGAGGGGTGTTGTGCCATCGCAGGCCTTCCTGACCTTATGGCTGTCAGGGAAGAATTCACAAATGGGAACTGTCAGCCCTTCCAGATGTGTATTGGAGACAAGCTGGAAGTCACATAGAGCAACGTTAAGAGCAGAAAAAAGTCCCCCGCATGAAAGTGGCATTTCTGCACTAGTAGTGTTAAAACTAACTTTACCAATTAATTTCATTTATCACTACTTTCCACCCATACCAAACATGATCAAGCTACTCCCCTTGGATCAGGAATTACCACTTAGAAGCATGTAAGGGAATTCTCAATGTTAGAGTATGAGGAGGCTAGGCCTCACTGTAGTGAAAAACGAAATAGGCAGTTTTTCACTACCTGGACATGTAAATCATACAAGCACTTGTCCTTCCCTTTGCTTACATAGTACCCTGTCCTTTGGGGTGCCAAGGGCCATCCTCAGGGGTGATGTCTATGTAATAAAAGAGGGAGTTAAGGGCTTGGCACGTACTTTGACCGGCCCAGTCACACTGACAGCGAACTGCATGCACAGGCTGTGCCATGGCAGGCCTGAGACATGGTTAGGGGCTACTTACTTGGGTGCCACAATCAGTCCTGCAGGCTCACTAATAGCATTTAATTTACAGGCCCTGGGTACCTGTAGTGCACATTACCAGGAATGTATACGTATTTTAAAAATTCCAATTGGGTACGATCCAATGTTACCATGTTTTAGGGGAGAGAGCCCAAGCACTTTAGCAGTGATGATCAGCACTAAAGCACGCAGTGTCCTAGAGCCGGCAAAAACAGGTACAAAAGATGGAGGGAAGGAGGCAAAAAAGTTGGAGGAAGATCCTCCCAAGGCTGTCAGGTTTAATAGTCAGTGTCTCCCCTGTGTATATGTCAAGGGAGTGCTACAAGGAGGAGTACCATAGAGAAGGATAAAGTAGACGTGCGTCGGGAAATGATAATGATTTAATTCAGAGAAAAAGTCTGGGTTACTGTTTTTCAGCACGGGTGCTGTGCTAGCAGGCCACTGGAATTATGCGGCACTGGCGGGTCAAATTATGTGGCAGGGTTGAATAAACTATGCAGCAAGAAAAGGCAAATTATGCAGCATTATGCTGTAAATTTTGTGATAGTATTACTTCATTATTTTGCCATTTGTAAGCTTGTTAACACTGTCTGGGCATTCGTTATTTTTCAGTAGTAACAGTTTAACACACAAATATAGCAATAAGCTACAGAAGGGGGACGAGTCAACCTTTGTAGAGGGCCTTCCACTGCGCAGCAACACATGTTGCTGTGCTTTTACTAACCTTTGAACGTTTTGAGCTAAAAACTAAATTCTCTTTTTGTTAACTCCTAGAGATCATGAGGCAGATCATTGAATATGCGGCAAATGTGACAAATCTACAATTATGCAAAAATCCCTGCGGCTGCACATTCGAATAATTCCAGTGGCCCTGGCTATACTATGGTGATTGTATCTGCGATTAAAATGTTTGAGTTGTCTGCCTAAGCTAAGGTATTATTCTTTCATAGAGAAGTGCATTGTGGTTGAGACTGATAATGGCATTGCTTGACTGAGGGACTACAGATGAATGTAAGGATAGTGGGCTGCTTGCTAACCTAGGATGGTCTGTAAGATGCAGAAGATGACCACAAGACTGGTGAACAAGGCTAATACAACCATACCCTTTCTCGATTTCTGTTTCTCAAGGTCAATTATTGGATTGCCAACAAAATAAGAGAAGAATTTTGGCACTGCTATAAGACAAGAGGCCATTAGGTCGGATTTAGAGGGTCTGGGAGATGGCAGTCACTGCATATGGTTTCTGAATCCTACACCAGAGCTTGACAACCCAAATACAGTGAGCTGGTGTTTGCTTCACCAGCTGTTCTATGGACCCGGACTACAGTCAAAACATCAAGAAGTGGAGTTTGGAGCTGCAGACAGGGCAGCCAATAGCAGTATAGCCAGAATAGCAGTGCAAAACACTCCTCCACCAGCCTGTCATCACCCTGGCCCCGCCCCTGCCCCCAAGCCTCAGCTCCGAGAAAAAAATTGAAGCGATAATAAACAAGGGTTTATTTTTTATTTTTTTTACTCCTGGCAGGTGCGGCAATACTCCTGCGTCATAGCAGAGGAGCACCCACTGCCACAACATGGGCATTGGCAACACGGCTGTTTCTCTAACCTAGTTGCAGTATCTGTAACCTAAATCTACCTTTTCATTAACCTGGAAGTTATAAATAACCAAAATCAGGCCCAACACCCTATAGTCGTGGTATCATGGGCACCTTGTGGGAAAGTGAGCAGCCCCAAGGCACAACTCATAACTATGTTCTTTAGGAGCAACAGCACTGATATATTGAGCACCCCATCCTAATTCAACAGTAGCACAGTCACCATGGACAAAGGCATGCATAGCAGAGCTGCACCACCAGAACACTGAGACGTCTAGAAATAGTTGAAAGTCAGCAATCACCCCTGACAAGATACCACATACTGATATACACCACAAACCATCTAGCACATAGTGCATCATTACTAACAGCAGCACACTAAAACATTTGAGGAGTACCCTGGTGTTAATAGGAGCATCATGGGCTCATTTAGCAACCCTCATATATATTGGAAGTATTCTGGCCTATAATGGCAGTGCCCTAGTTTATTTATGGCAGTAACAATTCTTATCGTATCTTATTTTTCTGCCACAGAAATGTTGATGGTTTATTAATTGGCCCAATAACCATGATGGACTTGCCTTTGTTATGTTCGGCTATGTTTTATTTCCAATGCCCATGTATGGCAAAGCTTCTCAACAATTAATTTTATCCTGAAACACAACACGAATATATGTTGCCAGCCTACTGCCTAAAAATGCCTAATGTTCAAGATCTTTTGAAAATGTAGTGGGTTTGTGTCACTATGCAGCAGTAAAATATCGAGTATTCCAAAGTTTACCTGCAAAAACTTGAATAGGTGCATAGCAACTATATTTTGCTGTCAAAAACACATTTCCCAAGTTTTTTGACTATGATTTGATGCTTTGAATCAAATTATTTTCATTAATGGCATTTAGAGTAACTTTCTTGGCCCCACACTCAGTCATTTTGCTGCATTTTACCCCATTACATGTTAATTTGAGATTCACTCTTGGCCTGCAAGGAAAATACTATTACCACAGGTAGATGTGCAATTGTGACTGAAGAAAAGGTGAAATGGGTTTCAAAATTTTAAGATGGGAAATTAGTAGAAAGAAACATTAGGTACACAGAGGGTGACACAGAGCTGATGGGCAATAGTAATATCAAGTAAGTTTACTGCTTTTGCATGGTATAGAGTCAAAATATCGAGTTTTTAATATCGACTGGACACAATATCGAGTAAAAAATATAGAATGGACATAATATTGACTAGACATAATATAGACAACAAAAATATCGACTAGAAAAAATTTATATCGAATAGAATGGACATAATATCGAATCAAAAATATAGAATGGACATAATATTGGATCAAAAATATAGAATGGACATAATATAGACTAGACATAATATAGACAACAAAAATATCGAATTTAAGGTAAGTTACTATTATTTTTTATTTTTTGTGTAATATAATTCTCTAGCGGGTTGTGGGTTTATAGGGGAATAGGGTGGGAAGTAATTTAATTATAATTAATTAAATATGTTAATTTATTTATTGATATTTATTTAGAATTAATTGTTAATTAATTATTAATTGGTAATTAATTAAAATATAATTGGTAATTAATTATAATTAATTAATTGATAAATATTTTAATTTTAGTAATTTATTTTCTGTAGCGGGTTGTGGGTTTATAAGGGAATAGGGTGGGAGGTAATTTAATTATAATTAATTAAATTTGTTAATTTATTTATTGATATTTATTTAGAATTAATTGTTAATTAATTATTAATTGGGAATTAATTAAAATATAATTGGTAATTAATTATAATTGATTAATTGATAAATATGTTAATTATTTTTAATTATTTTCTGTAGCGGGTTGTGGGTTTATAGGGGAATAGGGTGAGAAGTAATTTAATTATATTTAATTAAATATGTTAATTTATTTATTGATATTTATTTAGAATTAATTGCTAATTAATTATTATTTAGTAATTAATTACATTATATTTGGTAATTAATTATAATTGATTAATTGATAAATATGTTAATTATTTTTAATTATTTTCTGTAGCGGGTTGTGGGTTTATAGGGGAATAGGGTGGGAAGTCATTTAATTATAATTAATTAAATATGTCATTTAATTTATTGGTATTTATTTTGAATTAATTGTTAATTAATTATTAATAGGTAATTAATTAAAATATAATTGGTAATTAAAATTAATTGATTCATTTTTAAATTGTAAATTAATTGTTTGTTAGTAGGTAATTAATTAGTATTAGTAGGTAATTTTTATAATTAAATAATTTAAATTTGTATTTATAAATAATTATTTAATATATTTTATACAATTGTAAAATATTTTAATTAATTTGTAATTGGTATTACTATTTATGTTATTTATATTTATATATGAAGTATTTACTTTCCCTACTATTGCACTCACTGGAGTTGGAATAGTAATTTTTACCCCTACACTATCCAACACTTTCCCTACTGTTGTACTCTCTGGAGTTGGAATAGTAATTTTAACCCCTACGCTATCCAACTCTTTCCCTACTGTTGCACTCTCTGAAGTTGGAATAGTAATTTTAACCCCTACGCTATCCAACTCTTTCCCTACTGTTGCACTCTCTGAAGCTGGAATAGTAATTTTAACCCCTACGCTATCCAACTCTTGCCCTACTGTTGCACTCTCTGGAGTTGGAATAGTAATTTTAACCCCTACGCTATCCAACGCTTTCCCTACTGTTGCACTCTCTGGAGTGGGAATAGTAATTTGTACCCCTACGCTATCCTACGCTTTCCCTACTGTTGCACTCTTTGGAGTGGGAATAGTAATTTGTACCCCTACGCTATCCAACCTTTTCCCTACTGTTGCACTCTCTGGAGTGGGAATAGTAATTTTAACCCCTACGCTATCCAACGCTTTCCCTACTGTTGCACTCTCTGGAGTGGGAATAGTAATTTTAACCCCTACGCTATCCAACTCTTTCCCTACTGTTGCAATCTCTGGAGTGGGAATAGTAATTTTAACCCCTACGCTATCCAACGTTTACCCTACTGTTGCACTCTCTGGAGTGGGAATAGTAATTTTAACCCCTACGCTATCCAACGCTTTCCATACTGTTGCACTCTCTGGAGTGGGAATAGTAATTTTTACCTCTACGCTATCCAACGCTTTCCCTACTGTTGCACTTGCTGGAGTGGGAATAGTAATTTTTACCCCTATGCTATCCAACTCTTTCCCTACTGTTGCACTCTCTGGAGTGGGAATAGTAATTTTTACTCCTACGCTATCCAACGTTTCCCCTACTGTTGCACTCTCTGGAGTGGGAATAGTAATTTTTACCCCTACGCTATCCAACGCTTTCCATACTGTTGCTCTCTCTGGAGTGGGAATAGTAATTTTTACCCCTACGCTATCCAACTCTTTTCCTACTGTTGCACTCTCTGGAGTGGGAATAGTAATTTTTACTCCTACGCTATCCAACACTTTCCCTACTGTTGTACTCTCTGGAGTTGGAATAGTAATTTTAACCCCTACGCTATCCAACTCTTTCCCTACTGTTGCACTCTCTGAAGTTGGAATAGTAATTTTAACCCCTACGCTATCCAACTCTTTCCCTACTGTTGCACTCTCTGAAGCTGGAATAGTAATTTTAACCCCTACGCTATCCAACTCTTGCCCTACTGTTGCACTCTCTGGAGTTGGAATAGTAATTTTAACCCCTACGCTATCCAATGCTTTCCCTACTGTTGCACTCTCTGGAGTGGGAATAGTAATTTGTACCCCTACGCTATCCAACGCTTTCCCTACTGTTGCACTCGCTGGAGTGGGAATAGTAATTTTTACCCATATGCTATCCAACTCTTTCCCTACTGTTGCACTCCTAGGAGTGGGAATAGTAATTTTTACCCCTACGCTATCCAACGTTTCCCCTACTGTTGCACTCTATGGAGTGGGAATAGTAATTTTTACCCCTACGCTATCCAACGCTTTCCATACTGTTGCTCTCTCTGGAGTGGGAATAGTAATTTTTACCCCTACGCTATCCAACGCTTTCCCTTCTGTTGCACTCACTGGAATCGTTACAGTAAATGTAAACCTCTTGCTATCCTACGGTAAAAATATTGTATTGTTAATAATATGTATATATATATATATATTCCACAAGTTGTTGCTCGAAGAGATCCTGTACAACAAAGAGCCGACCCAAAGAAATGCTGGTGCAAATTCAAATTTAATTCCGTGAAGCCAGCGCTGCCGCCATAATATATATATATATATATCTATATGTATTAAAAATAAATTAATTTTGTTAAAGTTATATTAAATATTGTTTTATGTTACATTTATTTAAGTATTTTAAATAAGTTAAAAATAATTTTATTTAATATTATATTATTTTTAAATTACTTTTAAGACATTTAAAAAAATCGATATTTTGACAGTCTATATTTTTTACACTCGATATTTTGGAGTCGATATTTTTGTACTTACCTGTTTGAAGATAGGAAGTCGATATTTTGGCAGTCGATATTTTTACCTCGATATTTTGTCATCTCGATATTGTGACTGTCGATATTCTGTCAGTGATACCTTTTGCATATATCGTTTTGGGTCCAATTGAAATGAGCCAAATATAGAAACCCTGCAGGAGGTATTATGGTTTGGCCAGTAACATATCTGCTTCTTGGGGTTTCATTGCAAGAAACTAACCAGTATCCACCATCGGAATATTGAAAGCCAGGTTGTAGGGTTTATAGATCTCCCAGCTCATTGTTCATGATTATGGCGGAAAACTTACTAGTCATTTTAAACAGAATCTTGGTGTCAACTACATACACATGAAATGACACACCTACTGGGCACCGCCACTTGTCTGAAGTTTGCATATACTATTATAAAGAAGCGAGAGTGAATACATTCCTGAGCGACACCTCTCTCCAGCTCCTGAGGCTCAGAACAAAATGGAGGAAGATTACCTACTTGATCCACATAGATAGAAAACAGCAGAATCAATATTTTGTCATGTCCCTATACCACACTTTTTCCAGTTTCTAGAAGAGTTTTCTGCACTCTGTGGTCTCATGGGTAGCATTGGGTTGGAGGGTTGGGGCTAAGCTCACTGATACACCGACTTTAAACCTGATGTAATCCAAAATAGAGATGACTGCTAATTTAGTGCATTTATACAGCCAAATCTAGGTTGAAGTGTGTCCAGCCTGTTATTACTCTCCTTAAAATATTAGCTATTGAGCATCACATCCTTTTGTAGCAATGTGGCCTTGTAGGACCATACTGAGATGGTCTGACGGTGTTAGAATAGTTTGTGTTCTGAGTGGCCATGTTTTAGGCATCTGATACGCTATGGTCAAAAGTGAGTTGTTGTACAAGACAGCTATATCTTGTAAAAATAAAGGACATAACACTTTCAAACTTTTGTTAGGCAACAGGGATACAGTGGAGTTCCAAATGGGCACCTGAAAGCTAACAATTTAATAAATCTGACACAGAGTGCAGATATTTCATAAAAGAAGATGGTCAATGATACCTCCTAACAAAGATAGGGATCTAGAGGACGAGTTAGACTCTGACACGATTTGCAGATGATTTTTCAAGACTTTAGTTTGAAAAAAGTCAGAGAGCTCTCTCCAGAGTTCCTCCAATGGAGTGATAGGAGACATGGCGGCCAGAGGTTAGCACAAGTCTGAAATAAATGGAGCAATTTCCAATGAAGTGTTGAGTACCTTAGATCTTAATTACAAAATGTACACACATTTGGTGTTGTGAGAAAGAAGATCATTAGTTGAAGTAGAGGGTAGTCCACAACATGTAATAATGTAAATATTCTTGATTTGATCAGCATACTGGGGGACGCAATTTCGACAATTAACAGGTGTCCATCGAATAAAGCTCCGGGAACAGATGGGGTGCCAGTTGGTCTTTTTAAAGACAATCTGTCTTTCTGGGCCACAATTTTGGTGAATGTGCTTGGGAGCATGATTAGTGGTACTCCACCCATCCCCTGGTCTAGGGCTACCATAGTTCCAATACACAAGAAAGTAGTCAGAATCTACCCCCATTGTCATCGCCCTATATTGTTGATTGATGCCTCAGCCAAGATCTTGGGCAGAGTCGTGCTAGACCAACTGGAAAGCTGGCCAAACGATAATTGCATTTTATCACCAGCCCAGTATGGCTTTAAACGGGATCTAGGAACATCAGACCAATGCCTGAATCTGCAGTTGCTGTTTGATAAGCATGTGATCATCACGGAGGGTTGTCTCATCTTGGCATTCATGGGTTTAATTGCAGAATCGACAATGTTGTGAGGGGTAAGCTATGGGCTATGCTTAAAGAGGGGTTCTAAACCAAATGTTGTACACCTTTCACAACTGTACGCTGAGGTAGAAGGTAGGATAAGGTACGGGCCTAATGGTGAATGTATCTCATTCATCAAAATCAGAGTGGGTGTGAGACAAGGGTGTGTCCTGGCACCCTTTCTAATGAGCTTCTACATTAATGGCCCAGAGGATTGCCTGACTGAAGCCGCACTTGACCCATCGAGGATGAGGACATGATGCATGCTCGTCCTCCTGTACCCGGACGACTGCATACTCATGGTTTGAACCGGGAGGGGCCTTCAGAAACTCCTAGATAGCTTTGTGCATTTTATGTCCGACCTAGGCACCTCCACAGATAAAACCAAATCTGATGCATGGCTTAAAGCCATCAGAGAAGCAGGCTAGCTCGCTTGCGTATTTGTGGTACTCCCCTTAAACGTGTTTCCACGTTTCCTTATTTGGGGCTGCCTTTTGACAGCAGCAGTACTTGGGCCCACCTGAAGACTGTTAGGGTTATGCAGTTCGAGCAGCCATCAGCATCCTTATGTAAATTTCACTCCAGGTTAGGCTCTATGCACCTAGATGCTGCCATCACAATTTATAAAGCTAGATCCATATCTATCACTACTTATGGCACTGGTGTCTGGGGGTACAGTGACTGCTGGTCATGCCAGATTAGTGAGAACACATTTCTAAGAAGGCTGTTGTTGCTCCCTGGTAGTATGCCTTCCATCATAGCCCATGAAGAATTAGGACTGCAGTATCTGGGAGACATAGTAAGGATGGCTCCAACTTTTTGGTGACTTACCCTTCCAATGTGTATATTGCAAAAGAATAGGCCCCATGCCCGTGAGATTTTATTACACCTCAGTCTCAAATGCCCATGTTCATTTGTGAGCTATATCATAAGCAGAGAACTCAGATCTTAATTCCTCTTTTAAAGTTTTTAAATATCAGGCAGTGTAAAGAAGCCTTAATGTATTTTCATCTGCTTCAAATGGCCAAGTATGTGTTAAAATGTACAGATATATTTCTTCTGCAGTCAAAACCATGAATCAAGTGGGGGAATGAGCCTTTTACAATACGTAGTGTCCTTTTTAAAGTAAGGACTACCAGTTGTATGCACAGTCTGATTGAGGGGTTGGTTCAAAGGAGCTTTTATGTCTTTTCCATTTAGTCAGCTGGCAAAGTCAAGTTCAATCTTCCCTCTATTTTAAATTTAATGTTGAATTGCTCGGGCGCTAAGAAAATGATTTTAAGGATGTGTTTCTTTTTAAGAATGGATTAATGTCTACATTTTGAGACATGTTGTTATTGACTCTACTTGAATTTTTTCTTGTTTGCACAGTTTGCCATGCGGATTAACCCCCTTGTTAACTAGTTTTCATGATATATATCATCATCATCAAAGCTTTATTTCGATATGTATAATATCATAAAAGCACATTAAAAATATAAAAACACAATTCATTAGCAATACATTTTAAAAAAATGACTTATAAAAACCTTTGATATTACAATAAATAATTAAAAATGTATTAAACTTTGACAGCTTTGTGGATATTTAGACATTTAAAAAGAGATACAGCTAGAAGTTAACTCATCAAATAGCCTTCAGCCTAATCAGCCAAGCCCAACTAAGAAATTAGGCCACCCCACACACTAAGGTTGTGCTAGCATCAGCCTTAAGTATTCTAAGTGCAACGGAGTGGTCCCTGGTTCCAAGCAACAGGCACACAGGTTGAGCCATTTCTGTCTGGGTTTTATATAGGCTGGGCATACAAAGAAGACGTGAGCAATATTTTCAGTAACACCTACACAAATTGGGCAATCAGGAGAAGTTTGGTGCGGTGGCTTCCACTTGCAAGTACGATCACGGAGGGGGAGTGTTCCCATCCTAAACTGGATAAAATGGGATCTGTCTCTGGGTTTGTTAATAAAATCTAGATAGGGCTCCAGGCGAGCCTTTGACTTGTGCTGACGGAATGCCTCAGTCAGCCTACCTAGATTTGCGTCACTCTGCTCGTGATCATCAACCCATGCCCAATAGGCTCGCTTAGTTTGAGTCTTAGATAGTGATACCCCAGGCTCCCGGCCAATAGCAAGGCCCGTTACCATAAAGAGCTTCTTTATGTTAGTTATCCAACTAATTTAATGGGCACCATGAAGGTTCATAACCTCTCTTAAACCATCAGCATACCTTGAGAGCTCAGGGGTGCGCCATAACCGGGCCCAATATAAAAGAGGGCGTAGGGTAGCTAGGTCCTTAATGGAACGACGACCCAGGTCACTCAAGAGTGGTTTGGTAGGAGTACCCCTCGGGAGCGATACAAGCTCCCTAAAGAACTTGTTCTCTGCGATGACTAGGGCATCAACACAATCAAAGCCCCAGAGCTCTGCACAGCCTACAGCTTTTGCAGCATAGATATCCAGAGCAGGAGCAATGGGCTTAGAAGTGGATGCCCAGTGTTCCCTCCCTAGTACTCCAACTACCCTCTTATGGCTTAGCGCCATTTTGTCAATATGTGGCTGCCATTTAAGTTTGTCAGAAATTCTAATTCCCAAGTAGTCGAACTCCTTTACACGTTCCAGAGACACCCCATCAAGAGATAAGGTGGATCTAGACGATCTACTCGGGTTAAAATAAAGGAGCTTAGTTTTCGATGTATTTATGGCAAGGCCCCTGAGCTTACAAAACAAACAGAAGCGGTCCAACAGCTTCTGCAATCCTGCGGGAGTTTTTGATACCAACAACGTATCATCCGCAAACAGTAGTGCGGGGACTTTATCACCCGCCAAGAACGGGGCATCAGCATTAATTTTGAGCAAAAAGGAAACTACGCCATTCACGAATAGCGTGAAAAGTGTCGGGGCCAGTACGCTACCCTGGCGTACCCCTCTATTCACAGGGATTTTATCGGTTTTTTGCTCCTGTGATCCCCATCTACTACGGGCATGAGTTCCATCATGCATACGAGCCAAGAGATTCAGAATGGGTAAGGGAATCCCCATTTCCTCCAGGACCAGCCATAGGCGGTCTCGGGGGACCAAGTCAAAGGCGGTCTTCAGGTCAATGAATGCCAAATAAAGACCGTCTTTGCCAATGGTAACCACCTTCTAGTGTAAGAGTACCAACCTAAATGCCTGGTCTATCTTGCTTGTGCAAGCCCTAAAGCCCGCCTGGAAGGGTGAAATAATACTGTTCTCATCAGCCCAGGAAAGATCCTCTCCAGGAGTACCCTGCCAACCAATTTCTGCCCTGCATCTATAAGACTTATTGGGCGGTAGTTGGCAGGGTCCCCCCTGGAGCCCTTCTTGTATATGGGGATCACTTCGGCCACCTTCCATGAGTTCGGGACAGGTGAGCCTTCTAACAAAGCATTCGTAAGAATTACAAAGGAAGAGGCCCAACCTTCGGGGTTGGCTTTAAAAAGGTCGCCCGGTACACCATCCTGCCCCGGAGCTTTAGCAGGTACAATCTTAGTTAATGCAGCCAGCACCTCTTTCTTGTCTACTCTGATGAATGCAGCCTGACCAGAGTCAATAGCCATGGCACCGCAAAAGGGCCCTGGAGTACTGGGCTGCTCATCGCCCCATAGAGTATCCTAAAATGCTCAAACCATTCCCTATCTGTTATGTGATTGGGGGTTTGATCCGGGTCACAGCCGTTGGATCTTCTAACTAAGGCCCAAAATAGGTCACCATTCTTAGCTTTGCTAGCAGCTCTAAGACTATCCCAATGCGATTCTTCCCACTCCCTTTTAGCTGTTGTAATAGCTTGTCTGTAGTGTAATCTGGCCAGCCGAACAGCAACAGGATTACTAGATTTAATAGCAATAATCAGGCTATTCTTCCTCATTCTGCAATTGCTTTCAAACCACTTATGCGCTGGCTTGACAATCATTGGGCTCTTTTTACCAGGAACTACGAACAGTTTACCAATCTGGCCTATAGTGTCAGTATAAATTGTATCTGCCGTCGGAGGCCCAGCCGCATCATTACATGCTGCAGAAAGCCTGAAAGATTGCTCACTAAGGATTCCTTCCAATGCACTTAATCTTGTTTCATCCATAATGAACTTTGGCCACTTAAGAAACCTGTTACAATTAGATGGTACAACTGTCTTGGTTATTAATCTCGCACTAATGGAGGGAGTGTACTCCTTTCTCTGCCATAGATCCACCATTGTGAGGGATAAGGGGTTATGGTCACTATCTACTGATGGTATAATGACCATATCCACCACTGACTTCCATGCCCTCCTATCCACCATTATGTAGTCAATTCTACTTTCACACAATACCCTGTTATATGTATTAGCCCCCTGAGCATCGGAGATAGTACGCCCATTTACAGCTCTTAGTCCTGATTCAATCATTAGGGCGTTCAATTGGATGACAACTGGTGACCATCTCCTCACGGGCATAAGCAAGAGAGACGGAATGCCCCATCGGGCATCTTCATCATAAACTTTAAGGATGTCATCTGCTGCCAGAGGCTCAAACGAACAATTTAGGTCCCCGGCAACCAGAACTAAGGAATCGGGAGGGCACAATTTAAGCAAATCAGATAGAATAGAAATAGTGGAGGATTTGCCCCCCCCCCCCTTGGGTTCCTCTAGCATAAACATTAAAAAATTCCCAAGTGGGAATACCATTCAAGCCCTTGATGGAAAGTCTCATATCATCCAGTGATGAGCAAGTGTGATGAATAATCTTGAGATTGAGGTCTACCCTTACCCATGCCATAAGCCCTCCAGAGGGACGACCTCACCCAATCGTGGTAGCAGGTACATGAAAACAAGAAAAACCCGGCTTGTATAGAGGTTCAAGGCACCAAGTTTCCTGGAATAAACATATATCATATCCATCAATAAAGTCATTCCAATCCGGTAATAGGAGCTTGTTTCGCAGACCTGCCACATTCCACGAGACAAGTTTGAGATTATTGATGTGAGCATTACAGCAAATTGGGGCACATGAAGTTAGGCTTAAGACCTGACTAATGATGTTATTAACCTTCATAGGTTCCAAGACTAAAGTTGGGCCCTCTGTGCCCGAGGGCTGTGGAGGTACAGAAGGATGGGGAGAACAACTACCCAGGGGGGGAGAGGAACTAGTCAAAACTCCTACTCCATCATGGAGTCAGTCAACGGCCTCCAGACAGTTAAAACGATTATGGGTGGAGATAGGGTCCAAGTGTAGAGAAGGCATGGGCCAGCCCACCTGGGGTGGCCCCCTCCCATTCCGCTGCACCATTGTCCAACCATCTGCCTGTGAAGTAAAATGACCGGGGGGATAGAAATAGGTCAGTGGAAGAGTGTGGATAGTCACACCTGGGCTGGGATATCTCCAATTACAATTGTACTCAACAATTCTAAGGTTGTTAAAGTTAATAAAGATGCAATACCCTCTTAGATTTTTGGCCAGGTGGCTGACCCATGGCACCCTCCTAATCATAAGTATTTTGCCCACAATGTGAGGGGGCAGTGATCTGTTTATGTTTAACCAGTGGACAACCCTATTCCGCAGAGTTGTAGGGGTCTCCACCTCATAGTTACCCAACTCTGGTACCCCTGCTAAAATTACCACAAGTGGACAAACCTCCGGGGGTAGATTTAAGGTATTTTTCCCCTTGAGAGTCTGGGCCATGGGAACCTCGCCACCTTCACTGCCCTGGGGTATATTATGCTTACGTGATCTACTTATATTAGCAGCTGCTAGGTCCTTGTCAAGAGGTGGAACTGGAGCCCCATGGACAGTGTTCAATGCTACCACGACCTTTGGGACAACCGGAGCCTTTGTTCCACTGGTTTTAACTAGTGATTTAGTAGCCATGGGAGTAGCATCCCTTAATGAGGGTTCTACAATTCCCTTAAAGTCGCGCTAAATCCTTTTTAGATGTACTTCAATTTTACTCAATCTATCCTCTAGTGGGCGTAAGAGAACACTAAGTGTGTCATATATGACAGTTGACTCAACGTCCGTAGCCCCTTCCCTGTCACATTGACTTGACAACCCACCTGCTACCCGGTGCGCCCTTCTAGGCAGTGTAGGATCTACTGAGCCCGGAGCAGGGCTTGCAGAATCGCCCACATCGGGCCGCTCCAGAGTAGCTGGAATTACTCTAGTGTTTTTTGGGGCTTTCTTTTTCCTCCCACCATTGTTCTTTGACAGCCCTTGTTTGTCCTTTGGAATTGCCCCAGGGTCTCCCCCACGTAATTGTCTAGTATTGTACACCTTAACTACATTGGGCACAATAGGCAACTTTTGGGGAGATAACAATAACAAATCTGAGACCGTAGACTGACTATCAGAGGGAACCTGCGATAAATCACAAGAGGTTAGTTGTGGATTGGGGAGTTCTAAGATTGGTGAAGCACCAATACCACCATTAGCAACTTGATGAACAGGAGTCCGCACATTCGCAATATGTCCCATTGAAGACCTTCTTGCAATGGCGAGTTCCTGGGAAACTCGTCGCTCCATTATCGTAATCCCTTCATCAACGACACAGTTCATCCTCGTTATGAACTGGTCCATCGCTCCCGAGAAGTTGGCAGTATCCGCTCTCCCCTTGGCCTCCATGGGAGGCATAGATATCAACACAAGGAGTCAACAATGAAAATACAAAGCAAGTTACTCACAAGTTGAGGCCGCGTACGACCTGGAAAAGGGGTGGCCCGACCCGGCCTTCTCCGGTCTTGAACGGGCTTAAACGGGCCCGCCCTTGGCCCGGGCTTTGCCCGGGCGCTTCCGCGCGCGACTCGCGGGGCGAGAGGCGTTCTTCTCTTTTCACGCGCCTTAGGGCGCTCTGAAGGCGTCACTCGCACGCCACAACCGCTGGGGCACCTGGGGGTTGAAGTCCCTGCCCTTGCGGCGGCGGCGATGGTGCTGGCGCTGCGAGCCATTCCCCTCACGGCGATGGAGTGTGAGCCCCAGTGCAATGAGCCGTTCCCCTCACCGCAGTGGGTAAGTGTTTACAGGGTCCGCAAACAATACTCCTCTTCAAAGAATGCTCCCAATGAGTGCTTGGCGCTCCTCTCTTTTCACGCACTTTCGGGTGCTCTGAAGGCGTCACTCGCGCGCCACAACCGCCGGGGCACCTGGGGGTTGAAGTCCCTGCCCTCGCGGCGGCGGTGATGGTGCTGGCGCTGCAAGCCGTTCCCCTCACGGCGATGGAGTGTGAGCCCCAGTGCAACAAGCCGTTCCCCTCACGGCAGTGGGTAAGTCTTTACAGGGTCCGCAAACAATACTCCTCCTCAAAGAATGCTCCCAATGAGCGCTCGGCGCTCATCTCTTTTCACGCGCCTCCGGCGCTCTGAAGGCGTCACTCGCGCGCCACAACCGCCGGGGCACCTGGGGGTTGAAGTACCTGCCCTCGCAGCGGCGGCGATGGTGCTGGCGCTGCGAGCCGTTCCCCTCACGGCGATGGAGTGTGAGCCCCAGTGCAACGAGCCGTTCCCCTCACGGCAGTGGGTAAGTCTTTACAGGGTCCTCAAACAATACTCCTCCTCAAAGAATGCTCACAATGAGCGCTCGGCGCTCCTCTCTTTTCACGCGCCTCCGGGCGCTCTGAAGGCGTCACTCGCGCGCCACAACCGCCGGGGCACCTGGGGGTTGAAGTCCCTGCCCTCGCGGCGATGGTGCTGGCGCTGCGAGCCGTTCCCCTCACGGCGATGGAGTGTGAGCCCCAGTGCAACGAGCCGTTCCCCTCACGGCAGTGGGTAAGTCTTTACAGGGTCCGCAAACAATACTCCTCCTCAAAGAATGCTCCCAATGAGCGCTCGGCGCTCATCTCTTTTCACACGCCTCCGGCGCTCTGAAGGCGTCACTCGTGAGCCACAACCGCCGGGGCACCTGGGGGTTGAAGTCCCTGCCCTCGCGGCGGCGGCGATGGTGCTGGCGCTGCGAGCCGTTCCCCTCACGGCGATGGAGTGTGAGCCCCAGTGCAACGAGCCGTTCCCCTCACGGCAGTGGGTAAGTCTTTACAGGGTCCGCAAACAATACTCCTCCTCAAAGAATGCTCCCCATATATGCTTTTATGGTTTATCTTTTAACCGAATAAAGCTTATTCAAACTTGAAATATTCTTGTTAGGGCCAGTAAAGGTTTCAGTAATTTAAACCTGAGCTCAACCCCTGGTAGCTACAGCACTAAGGAGACAGGCTTAACTTAAAAAAATTGTTAAGAATTAAGAAGTACCAAAACAGTAAAAAATTGAAAAAACAGTGCAATAAAAGTCCCATTCCAATTGATAAAAATAGGGAATAATTTCCTTCACAAAATTACACAAAAATGACAAAAGTACAATAAGGGGAAATAGAGCTCTGTATTTTTAAAATGAGTCTATTGGTCATATAATCCTGAGTGAATACGTCTTTTCTCCTGACCAATTTCAGTGATAGCTGATATTGAAGCAAAATGTGATCCTGCGATTTCCAGTTTCTGTCTTCATCTGAAGATGCAATGCCCTTCGATCTCAATTCTCAACAGAATGTCACAGTAGTCTGACCAGGGAAACATAAATGGGTCTTCTACTGATATGAGATAGAGTACATTTCTGATTGGATGGTTTAGCTGAAGCATTACTGTACCATAATACAAACAGCAGCATAGTACAAGAAGTCAATCTATTTTAACAAAGTAACCTCGTGGTATTTCTCAGGACGTTGACTTTTCATAGGACATTTTTCTGATCAGGCTCATTTTACCAGATATACATTTCTGCAGTGGCACAAATATTTGCCGGTTGTGAATATTGAACACCAGAAAAACAGTCCCTCATGCCCTAGTCACCAGCAAGTTGGATTATGGGAACACCATCCTTGCTGAGATCACCAAGCAACTCACTAGAACACTACAAACCATCCAGAACTCTGCAGCCAGGCTCATCCTCATCCTCCCACACAGAACTCACATCACCTCACACTCCAGGGAACTACACTGACTCCAGATACACAAGCGAGCTCAATTCAATATCCTCACACACAGATTCAAGGCAGTACACAACTCAGGCTCCACCTACCCGAACAGTTGCATGTTCTTCCACCAACCACACAGACACCTCTGCTCTGCAGGACTCCTTCTCACACACATCCCAGGCATACACAGAACCATATCAGGAGGGTGGGCGTTCTCTTACTTCGCTTCTAAAGTGTGAAAACGGCCTCAAACTCGACATCAGAGCCTCCTCCTTTCTTCTTGAAATCAAAAAGAGGCCGAAGACCTGTCTTTTTAATTATCCAACCTACATTAGACATGGTTAGGCACATACACCTGCTAAGTGCCAAGATACCTTCACGGGTTATAGTGTGCTTTACAAATACACATAACGTAACGTATTGGGCATATATCATTCGTTCTTAGTGTCCTTGCTCTATAGAGATACAGTGCTGGACGTACCAGCAAGGCATTTTCCAAACCACACCTTTTTATAGACCACCTTCTATCTGCTAGTTGTTCCACTCTCATTCTTTTGTTCTATTTAAAAATGGTAATATTACACTCATTGCAGATACGTGCTTCTTAAAGAGGCCCTGTGAGGCAGCTTTCGGGTGGTGTGGCCTTGGAATCTGGCACTGTTGTGGATGGTCACCTTGGTGTTGATGGTCTGCCGCTTTAGGGTGTGCTTCCTTCTTTCTGGTCTTGTCAGTAGCTAATGACACACAAATGGATTTGCCTTCTGGCATACTCTTATTTTATTGTAAGTGCTACAGGTGTGATGCAAATGTTGTTGTTTTGAGGTTGCAGATGTGGGATGTTTTTGGCTGTACTGGCACATTTGATTTTGTTTGATATTGGAGGAGTGTGGGGTAGTTGTAGATGTGGTCCACTTTTTGTGGGGTCCTCTCTTCGAATGGGTATATGACTTGCGGGCGAATGTGGAGCGAGCATTGTTCAAATGAGCTCTGGGGTAATGTGAGAAATTGTGTTCATATGTTTTTTTAAGCATTCAGTGCAATGGATAAAACCCTTGCTCCTTTTGGATAGGTGCATTTTGTGGAGGTGTAGGTTTTAGTAGTTATTCCTTCCCTTGACTTTGTACATCATCATGCCCATAGTGCTGTTACACACTTTGCTTTGATGCTGCATGGCGCAGTGGCAGCTGGCATGTATCGGGGGTAGGGGGCAGAGAAGGTAAAAATAAAAATAAAAGCCTACCTGAATACAGGGTCTCTCCTCTGCTGTCCCTCCATCGTCTCTCCAGCCGGAACAGGGAAGCAGGAAGCACCCGTCTCACAGGCTCCCCTGAGCCAATCACAACGCTGCAATGCAGAGTTGTGATTGGTCTTTGTGCCATGAATTGGCTCTCAGCCAGGGAATGGGGGACTGGGCATGTTCTCAATACAGGCTGTAATGCAGTCTGCCTTGAGAACAGGAAAAGTGCGCATGAATGTTTGGCTGGCCCAAGAGGGACGACCAAACATTCATGTGCAGATTGGGAGTCCAAACCACTCCTCCCCTCCCCTGCTCTGTAAGAAGGGCAGCCCCGCCCACCCACAAAGCCGCCACAGCAAGGGAACATAAATTGATAATAACGGTTATTATAATTTTATGTTTTCTTTATTTCACTGCTGCAAGCAGTGGGGCGACGCTCCTCCGCCTCAGCACAGGAGTCACCAGTGCCTTGGAGACCAGGTGTGAAGATGAAATAGTCTCACAAATAATTGTTGTTATTTGTATGTAGCGTGGCACAATTCATAAGAAAGGGCATAAGACTGTTCTTGTATGATATTAAAACCCTTCAACAATCTGGTGCGCAGATTTAAATTTTTGGTTAGAAAAATAGCGTGACAACAAACAATGGGCCTCATTTATGAAAAGTGACGCATCGCTGCGAGAAAACAGCGATGCGTCACGTTTCATTGCGCCCTCCTTGCGACACCAATTATGCGCCATATTTACAGTATGACGCATCATGTCGCAAGGAGTTACAGATACGTCAGTATTTCTGACGAATCTGTAGGCGCAAAAAAATTACACATTGCGGAGTGTGTCACAAAAGTGACGCAACTCCGGCAATGGGTCATTACACATGGGCAAGTCCCATGTGAAATGTGCCTGCGTCAGTCTTACGCCTGCCATGAGGCAGGGGTAAGATATTGACGCATTTGCGTCCTAGAGGTGTCGCAGTGAAATCGTATAGATTTCACTGCATCACTTCTACGACCCTTTCGGAACGCCCCCCCTGCATACATTATACCTGACGCAGGTATAGTGTGGCGCAACGGTTTAAAAAGTGACGCATCTAGGTTGATGCGTCACTTTGTAAATATGGTGAAACAAGGCTCATTTTCTACGCCGCTGCTGCGTCTCAAAAAGTGACGCACCAGCGGCGCAAAAATGACACAAGGGCTCATAATTAAAGCCCCCATGGTGAGGATGGGAAAGATGGTCTATGCTGCATAAGGGAGTGTAATGTAGATCGCCTCCAATCTCACTTAAATCACACATGCCTGCATCATGCGGTGATTTAATCACAACGAAGGGTGCATAACAAATACACAGCAATGACAAAACACCTGCACACATTGACTCCGCTTCACTGAAGGGGATTTAGCTCCTGTAGTGCTTTCTAAAACACCACAAATAAATGCAAATCAATAAATCAACAAATAAATAAGTATAATAAATAAA
The DNA here is from genome assembly GCF_964261635.1 of Lissotriton helveticus. Classification (NCBI taxonomy): domain Eukaryota; kingdom Metazoa; phylum Chordata; class Amphibia; order Caudata; family Salamandridae; genus Lissotriton; species Lissotriton helveticus. The sequence continues at coordinate 921,989,025 of NC_136067.1, read as the reverse complement.
AAACGTGTGGATAATTCAGCTAATCTGAGAGGTGAACGTGTAACAGAATGAAGCAGAATATATTGCACAGTACAAATTAATTTACTCAGATTTTCACCTCGGTTCAGAATTCCCAAAATGAAAACCTGATGAGATTTTGCCAGCAGCAGCGTTGAGTTGATGTCACACATAAGTGCTTTGATGATAGCGGTGGCAGCGAAACATCTCTTATCTTGTCTCCGACTGACAACAAGGCAGGGTTGATTTTCGCTGTTAATCTGCAGGCACGCTTCAAAGACAGCCGTTCTTTTCAAATTTATCAGTCCTTGAGAGCAGGGCCAGTTTGTGGCGGATTTTGAGAGACAACCATAAAGTTAGGGCAAGTCACTGAACTAACGATTTCAGCACGAGATTTTGTAACGGTTTAACAGCGCACCGTTTGCCTTTTTAAAATGACTGTTTTGAATTATTTCCGCACGCGCTCCCTAAAATGCGAACATATAACGAACTTCCTCGTTAAACCGCCATATACTTCACAGCTCTTCTAGTGCCAAAAATAACAACATTTTGTCACCTACCGTCCTTAGAAAGCTCATATTTTGTGTATATTGGTAATGCCTTCATGTATTTTCATACTTGGCACTTTGTAAAGTGGAGTTACGAGTCCCTCATGGCGCAACACTCTAAAACTCAATAAATATATAAGCAAATCCGTTCGTGTGGTTCATTAAGTACTAACCGCCCGCTAGGCTTTAGAGAGAAACATTTGTAGGCAAACACTACCTATAAGAACTGTGCTGAGAAAAATATATATGTTAGCGACCTATAATGAAGCATCTGTTGCATGCAATTCAATGAAATAAGGTTAATTTATTTTCACATACAAAAGCTGGCCCTAAGCAAAATCTGTGAAAAAGGAAGTGAGATCTTGAGATGTTATCAAAAGCTTTGTGCTATCACATTGAACTGCGGTGCACACACAATTAAATTTTCGGCTATAAACTACAAAAATCTGGTTCTCAGGATTTCTGGATGTGTGTGTGCAGAGGAATTCAATTACTAACTGCAAAAAAAATGCTGATATGGTGGATTTTACAAGGTTGAGAGCAAGGATAGCACCATTGAAACGTGATGGACACCCCCAGAGTTCTGACTGATGAGAATTCCCATAGCTCCCCAAAGGCTTGAAACAACTTTTTTGCTCGTGTAATTGTAGTATCGTAAAAAGATCGAGTAGCTGTACAAAAGGTATTAAGAAAACAGCCCTATGTGTGATGGGGTAGAGTTTATGGGTTTGTGTGTTTAGGAAATCCGCCTTCTCTGAATTGTCATCCAGGATTTTTCACCTTTGCTGGACCCTATTTTTGGTTGCTGGATATAGAACTCTGTGAACTGTACCCCACCTAGTCAGCAGTAAAGTGTCTGTGCGCTCCCTTTAAACATGGCTAAATTAGCAATTCCCAATTGCTATATTTCACTTGCTTATTAGTCCCTTGTATATAGTGTACAAATGGTAACCAGAGCCTGGAAGTGCTTCTAGTGCACTTTACCACCTATTGTGTCTTCCACTATGGTGACCACGTAAACATGGCTTCAGGCCTACCCTGTGTAGCCTGACTGTTGCATCACTGCAACTTGTAAAAATAAACCTTTTTTGTCAGGTAAAAACATCCCTTCTAAATAGTAAGTCACCCCTAGGTAAGCTTTTAGCCCACAAGGTAGAATGCATGGTATTTAAAGTGGGTCATGAAGAACGTTAACATTACCATATCCCTACAGGGAAAGGGCCCTAAAAGCTATGTTCACTCTAGCAGGCCTAGCTGCCCTACCTAGAAAACCAGTGAACAGTTTCATATGCTAATAATAGCTACATATTAAATAATTATTTTTTAATAATTGGTAAAAATTGAATTCAATGGAGAAGTATTTATAATAAATATTAAGGAAAAGTAACTCTTAGAAAGTTACCCTTTACCTGCCTGAATTGTTAGAGGCCAATTAGCATAAGTTTCTGACAGCTGTCAGCCCCTGCCCAGCCTTGGATAGGTGTAAAAATGTGTGAAGTGCCTCCCAGGAGCAAATATCAGAAAGAGCTTGATCGGCAGGGATGACTCCTTTAAATTTCACAAAATATGGGATGGGGGCTGTGGACATCCTTTTTGACATTACAGTCTCAATGCTTGCTTGACAGGTCAGTTGAGCCACTAAAGGCACACTTGAAAGGGAGAGAACAGGATGTCAAGACAATTCTTGTGTATTCAGTTTCTGGTTTCAGGAGGAGCCTGCTTTTGTCCTAACAGACTTCTGTCTCTGTATTTGTTGTAGATACAGGTCCTGCCTTAAACTGGATTTCAGTGTGTGATGTGGGAGGACACTAGGATTGTAATAGTACACTCCCCTCGCACACTCCAACCCTCAGAGCCTGAATTTAGTGTGGCTGCAGAGTTTCGCTATGTTGAAATCGCCCAGACACACGGCATTTTGAGCCTGTTTGGAATAAGACAAACAGAAACTGCTGCAAAAAGTGGGTAGAATTGCACCGTGGAACCTTTACCCCATTGGTTACAGTGTGCCCAGGAGTCATTCCAACCCACTAGCTAGTGACGGGAATAAATGTGGAAGCTCCAGGCATCCTTTTCAGAACACTTTCTGGACAGGCAGAAGATGGGAATAAGACTAAACCGGCTGACTGTGACCTGAGAGGTGCCATTAAGGACTGGGCCTGCTCCCTCTTCTTGTACCCAGGACAATGACATGGACTCCAAAAAGAAGTTGTCTGACCTCCTGTGTGGCTAGTGAACTTTTCTGTTGGCGTTTGCCGAACACCATGTGAGTCTCTATCTCCCTTGAAGTACTGGGGGGCTTTAGATGTGTACTCCTGTGGTTGATTGGGACTCAGACAACTAGGACAGAAAGTGAAATATTTGACCGAGACTAACCAGATTGGTGCATCCAAACTGAAGAAAAAGTGGAGGCTGCACCAATCGCAAAGTAAATTGCAAGAAACCAGAATTTTGCAAAAATAGATTTTTCTTTTATTTTCTTTTTTTCAAAGTGCACAGGACAGCCAACGCGTTTCGCTCCCCAACCATGGGAGCTTCGTCAGGGCAGAATTCAATAGATATTTGTCCACTACCAGTGCAGTATGGAGTATGAATGAAGAGAGCGGGATGCACCAATATGATAGTACAGGTACTAATCAATAGTTTCGTAATGCAGCTATGTAGAGGGCCGTGAAGTATGTCGAATCGAATAGTATCAAATTGACATCATTAGATATGTTTTAATATCCATTGAGATGTCACAGAACGAAAAAATGGAAAAGCAGTCCTTGATAAGCTGCTGTCACAAGTAACTCGAACAAGGTTCTACGCACACAAAGGCCCCCGGCAAAATTTGACAAACTGCACTCCATCTCAGTTGCCTCAAATTGAACTTAGGTCCCAATTTACAGTGACCATTGACTATTATTGGCACTTTGTGCTTTTTGGCACTATTTCTACTTAAAACTTTAACAATTTATATCTACCTCTCTCCTTATTGTATTTTTGTCACTTTGGTGTCACTATGGTCCCTATATTTTATTGTTTTACATTTTGACCTTATTACTTCATTGGTACTGCATACATATATTAAACATTGTCCAAAGTTAAGCCTGTCTGCTTTGTGCCATAGATACTAAAGGGGTTGAGCTAAAGTTAATTTTGTGACTTTGAGGGTTCATCCTGACAAGAGCTGTGTTTATTCTTTGAGGGGGGCAGTCATTTACCCTTAACAATAATCCAATTTTTTACAGCGTGAATTTAAAAAACAATAGTAATTTGTGAAATTCATAGGCAAGCGCTCACCACTGAGTCACAAAGTTACTCCTTGTTGAATCTTAGCGATGAGTAAAATATGAGTAAATCTAGGAGTAGTGCAAACTCTTTACACTTCTAAATTTATTTTCGGAATCAGTAATCGGAAAATAAGGGACAAAAGATTTTCACCTACAGTGCCAAGCCCTTAATAATGTTTTATACGTGTGCATTTCAAATCTTAGTAATCTTTTTTATTAAACTTATACTAAGGCATATTTTATATCATTTCTACATAACAAAATGTTATTTAAGGTTGTGCCTTTCTTTGGCTATGTTTTCAAATTTGAAATCAACCATTGGTGAAACAATGTGGGCCAATTAATATGGTAAAAATACTCAAAACAATCTGTGACTGTGGCAGGGGACTACACTTTTTCCCTTTTCTGTTTAAGTTGTCTGAAATCTGTGAAATAGCTAAATTAGCCACTGCAAGAACTAATAAGCAGCGGCAAAGCCAATAGGTCTCACCTCTAATAGACAGAGGTATTGGCTTTGTCATGAGGCATGCAGGCAGACATGACCAACAATTACAGAATGGGTTTTCTATTAAAAAAAACATTTCCGAGATGGGCGCCAATATGCGAACGTCCCTCATGATGCAGAGGGAATATGTTGTTATTTTTATTTTCAACTTTCTCACATGGTGGACAGTCATTTTAGAACAGTAAATTAAAAGTATCAAAAAAGGAAAAATAAATGTGCACCTGAAATCGCTTATACAGGGTCCTTCTCAACAGCACTGCACCTGATCCCCTGGGTGCATTGTCCCTCTACTGAAGAACCGGGTCAATCAGAACCGGCGGCGTCAGGGACACGCCCGATGTCTTCGGATTCCCCTGTCCTGGCAAACAGAGACACGGAATGCTTTTAGGTGGCGTCAGAGATCAAATTTATTGGCTGCAGCCAGTAACAGAAGTCCTAGAAGTCATCACGGTATGAGTTCTCAGGAGACTGCTCAATTTTACAAAGCAAGTCATCCCTTTTTATGCAAAACATTGTGCTTCAGGCAAACATTCCTAGTTTACAGTTTAACCAATCACATGTTTCCACAGCAATAAGCATTGCATAACGACAAACCCATTTTACAGTTGTCCGGCCCATGATCAATCACTGAACAAACCCAACATTCTTCTTTAGACAAGCCGGACAAAACCCATAATAAAAGGACCACAACCCATATCATAAATAGACCATAAAAGTAGGAACAGAAAACAGATAGAAGTAAGATAAGGCATGTTTGTGTGCAATAGAATTTTTACGACGTCCTGTGCTCTGATCCTTAATCTAGATCAGCTAAAGGGCAGATACTGGTTCAACAAGGTCAGCTTCAGGCAACAGGGTCAGTTCACTCAGGTCAAACAAAAGTCAGCACGAACTGGAGCTAAGGTATACGTGTACTTAAAAAGACCAGTTCATCCACAGTCATCGGCCTATGTGAGGGCAACAACAAAATGGCTGCCACACACAAAATGGAACCCAAGGGTTCAAAACGAAATCCCTAAATACGTAGTGAATCCATCGGTCTAACATGACGAAAACACTCATGCTTGCCGAACTGACTATTTACGGTTCGCTAATATCGAATTCGTAACAAAACCATGCCATTTATAAAACAGGTTCAGAATTCACGGAACCACACTTCTTGCAAACTAATGACGCACTATAGACTAGCCAGGAATCAACTTATTCTAAAACAAATCCGTATACACTAATAATAGTACTACTTCCGGTGATGATGATGCAGTAAACAGCAGGTCATGGCATGTATTACATACATTGTGCTAATGAGCATTGAAGGCCTCACACGAAATAATGGAAACTGATGTGAAATATATGAAATGCCAGACCTGCTGTGGTTGTCAAGGGCAGGCCAGACAAGTGAATCTCCTGTGCACATCTCTGGCTGGAAGCAGAGATGGAATGGCGGCCTGGTGCTTCTTAACAAATTGTACAGGGAGTGGATGGTTGGGTGGGGGGGTTACAGACAATGTGTGCTGTGCAGACCAAAGAAGCTTGTACAGACTTGAATGTAAAAAAAAAATACCTTCATTGTCATCGCTTCATTTTCCGTTAAGGTCTTTCCTGTGGGAAGGGTATGCCCAGACATGGGCTCCCATGCTCACTACACCACTGGACTGGGCTGGACTGTTCCCAGAAGGAACAGGGTCTAGACTGGTTTGCATATGGCTGGGTCCAAACTGGGGTGGTGTGATGAGCAAAATAATGATGGATTAAACCCAGATTCTTGTGATTGGGGGTGATTGTTTGCTTTGTCCAGCATTCCGTCCATCAATTGTTTCTTTTGCATATGTCGCCCTAAGTGCTAAGGGAATGCCCAGACATGGATCTCGTGCTCACTACATCACTGGATTTAAGCTAGCCTGGCTGTTTAAGGGTGATGCCCTGAAATCGGTCATAGGATGCTTGTTTCCGGTCCAGGGAGGACCTGGCTTGGCAGTTCGGGCTGAACTGTTCCCACTAGGAACAGGATCAAGACTAATTTGCATATGGCTGGGTCCAAACTCGAGTGGTGTGGTGAGCAAAAGAATGATGGATTGAGCCCAGATTCTTGTGACTGGGGCTGAATGTTTGCTTTGTCCAACATTCCATCCATCAATTGTTTCTTTTGTATATGTCGGCCTAAGTGGGATGGGTATGCCCAGATGTGGGTCCCCTGCTCACTGCACCACTGGTTTCAAGCTAGTCTAATGAAGGGGGATGCCCTGCAACCAGTCCCAGGATGCTTGTTTCCGGTCCAGGGAGTATTTGGTTTGGCAGTTCGGGCTGGGCTGTTCCCACAAGGAACAGGGTCAAGATTGATTTGCCTTTGGCTGGGTCCAAACTGGGGTGGTTTGGTAAGCGAAAGAATGATCAATTACACCCAGATCCTTGTGACTGGGGGTGAATGTCTGCATTGTCCAGCATTCCATCCATCAATTGTTTCTTTTGCATATGTCGCCCTAAGTAGAAAGGGTATGCCCAGACGTGGATCTCATGATCACTACATCACTGGATTCAAGCTAGCCTGGCTGATGAAGGGTGATGCCCTGAAACCGGTCTCAGGATGCTTGTGTCCAGTCCAAGGAGGACCTGGCTTGGCAGTTGGCAGTCCGGGCTGGACTGTTCCCACAAGGAACAGGGTCAAGACTGATTTGTATATGGCGGGGTCCAAACTGGAGTGGTGTGGTAAGCAAGAGAATGATGGATTAAACTAGGGGTGGGCGGTAAATTCCGTTCCACTCGCGAAACGTGCAAAATTTCGGCATCGCGGAACGCGAAAATGTCAAAACTTCCGCGATCCGGGGCGGAACGGAATTGCATTGCACAAATGGTGGCATCTTTGTGGATAAATATGCAGGGCAGGATTCTTTCTGGCACAGTGCTCCTGTCACAAAAATTAAACCTCAACAGGAAGCACTTACAGATATAAATAAAGCAGGTGCCCGAGTTTAAGCAGAAATTCAGTAACTCATTAATCAGCCCAAAAGAATCGTGAGCTTTGTCGAGGCTGGGCAGGTGTGCTTTCTCCCCATATCTACCGTCGAAAATTAGCTGTGATGCTTGATGGAGGCCTTTGCATCCTTGATTTTCACAAGCGCAATCTCCGTGCAGTTCCTGTGACCAAGAGCTTTTTTCTCCTCATCTGCTGCTCTGATCGATCTCTGACCTTTTATAAACAGAAGAGGCATGTGAACTCGCAAAGAAGCCCCGCCCCTGAAATCTCCGTGAGCACGCCAAATTTTGCGTGTTCGCAGATATTTTTTGCCGTTTCGCAAAATTTTGCGAGAGGCAATTTCGCAAATTCCGCCCACCCATCAATTAAACCCAGATCCTCATGATTGGGTTGAATGTTTGCAATGTCCAGCATTCCGTCCATCAATTGTTTCTTTTGCGTAGTGGAAAGGCAGGTCAGCTCACAGAGCATAATTATTTAAGAAACAAAACAAAACATTACTTTTCTTTCTCCTGCTCCATTTCCGATTCTCCTTCTGTGTAATGAAAAGTAGTGGTGTTCCATGTACTTCCAATATGCCATGGAGCACAACTGAATTTTATTGTTAAAAATTATCCCAGCTTACTCATAGTCAGTCCTTTGTTTCTATTACGTAGCTCCAGGCTTCAAATATGAAAACTATCCCTTCACCGTTAATTGCTGAACTAATGAAGGGCAGGATACACCTTTTTGCCCTGGTGAGTATACCCCTATTTAGAGTTTTTGGCTGTCATATTGACTTTGGAAACCACACTGTGGTCTCGCTATGTGATATTTTTTGAGCCAAAGCATATTACTCGAATAGCTTTTATAGTTGTGGACATATGGAGAGATGTACTTACCATTTTTATTTGATCACTGTGGAATCCATATTTTGTTTAATATGTATTTTCAATGATTCTCCTGTTCATAACAATATAACTAATTTGAATAACACGAGATGGGTGTGATATGGCATTATAACTTCTTTGTTATGACAATGGTACAGCCACACGAGATGATTGCATTTCTTTTCATTTGTCATGAGGCGCACAGACTTGAGTTCTATCATAATTCCTGTTGGGCTCAGTGTTAGTGGGTTATTGGCTTTTCCCTTGTATTTCCAATTTGTGGTTGATTCCGATTTGTGGTTGATTCCTTTCACACTGGGGACAATGGTGATGGCTCAGCCTTCTTACATGGGATTTAGTTGGGGGGTATGTGTGTGTTTTTCTCACAGCTTCTAGGATGATTTTTTCTTTTAGTTGGCTTCTTTGACCACATTTTGTGCAATCTTGTTCTCATGTGGTGGTGCTTCTCTTGCCCATTTTATGATTTGGGGCTTGTGGTTGCTGGCTATGTTTTGCTTCTTGTTGACCTTCCATCGTGGCGACCGCCATAGCTCGAGGGTGTGGGTGGCCAGGCATGGGGGTCACGACGGTGGGTTGCGGGAGGGGTGGGTTTGTGTCACGGGTGGGGTTGTGGGGAGGGGCAAAATTTTAAAAAACGTACCTTGACACCAGTCCTGCATTGCTGCTCCTGCTCTCCTTCCTCCAACTACAGAAACAGGAAGCAGGCAGCCAGGCTCTATCCCCAAGCCAATCACAACACTGCAATGCAGCTTTGTCATTGGTCTGAGCACTGTGACACAACTCAGCCAGGGGCTGGAGGGGTGGGCATGCTCTCTATGCAGTTTGGAATGCAGCCTGCATGGAGAACAGGGAAGCGTGTATGACTGCTTAGAGCGGCCTGAGAGGGCCGACCAAACAGTCATTGCGCACTTAGGAGTGGGCAAACCACTACTTCCCTGTCCTGCTTCATGAGCAGAGCAGCTCTGCCCACACACCCGCCCGCCCACCCACAAAGCAGCAGGACATGTCACAAAGCATAAAATGATAATAACTTAAAGTTATTATCATTTTATTTTTCTCTTCTTCACATTGCTTGAGAGCAGTGGGGCGATGCTCCTCCGCCATTGCTCTTCATCCATGTTTTATTCTGACTTGGAGTTGTGGATGTTGGAGTCATATACTCTCCTAAGTTTGTCATTTGACTCTTCTGTTGCAACTTCTCCTTTGTGAGTTTTGCCATACTTGCTATCTTTAGCGAGCTGGTAGTGGCTGTACTATGTACTTGAAGTTGGAACTAGTCCCTCTCAACCATGGTTCCTGATGGCCGTGCTAGCACTGTGCTGCTCTTGGCAGGTTTTCCAATTGGAGCAATTATCTGCCCCAGCACTACAGGGCGTTGAGTCCTTTTTGTGTGACTGTTTCTACCTCACTGGCTTCTGTCAGGCTCTCAGCTTTATGATTCATGCCTGGACTCTCCCTTTGCTCTTTGGCGGCCTGAGGCTGGGTGTTCTTGTTTATGGAATTTGATGTTTACTTGATTTGGATGTGGATGTATGCCTCCCTTTTGCCTTGTGCTTTTTTCACTATGCTAATTGTAAGATTTGTATATTTGAACCTTTGGACGCCATTTCTCAATATTGTTTTTTTGCTTGCATCCTCAGCTCCCCTTGTCTTTTGCCTCAGAGTGCTTAGTGGTGATCTGTGCTGTAATGCAATGGACCTTATATTCTAGCACATATAGCCTCCCCCACTTTATTTGTTGTGGGAACTTTTGAAGGGGTGACTATGGATGGCCCTATGGCAAGGCTTGTGCCCTCTGTGTATCCCCACTGCTCCTTCAAGGTGCTGAGTTTGTAGTGTTGGTACCTTCTGTGATGGCTCTACGTTTTCCATTATGTGGTCATTATTGGTCTTTGCTGCAGGCCCTATATACCAACCTCTCCTTAGTAAGCTCTGGTGTCTGTTCTATTTTTCTGTGGGCCTGACTACGTTTCGGGCATTAGGGCCTGTGACATCGAGTGCCAGAGGTGTGCCTTTTCTAGTTAATGTATATTTTCTTGTTGGGTCAGTTGGCTCCCTCTTTATTTTGTTGTGGGTTCTGGTACTATACTACCCTGTGTTCCTTGCTGGGCAGAGAGATCAATATGCCATGGGAATTATTTGCCCACTGGTTTGTGCCTCCCAACTGGAGATTCAGATGTGTATCCTCCTGTACACCTTTGGTTTGGGGTCTGGTCATGCACTTTGCCCTTTCCTACTAGCTGGGTACATGGCTGGGACTGACCCTGCTCAAGATTATGTTTGTGTTGCTCTTTGTTTCAGGTTCTCTGCTTGCTGCTTCTCTTCTCCATTTGGGATGTGGTCTGATCTGTGCCCTGGTTGTTTTGTCCTTGTCTTGTGGTTGCTGAGCCCTGGCATATTTGTGGGCTGTGCTTCCTTGGATTGTCTTTGTTTGTTCCTATAGTGTGCCTAATCTGTGGACCTGGTCAAACCTTCTGTGGGTTGGGCACTGTTATGATGCCTTGTGATGTTTTGTTGTCCCTGGTTCTCGTTTGTCCCCGTTTATTTGCCTCTTGTGCCTTTCTCAAGTTGTTGTGCTCCCGTGTCCCTGTTTTGCATGTGGTGTCATGCTTATTTGTGTCAATTCTTTTGTGCTTTTCTGGTTGCTTAGGGTTATATTCGTTTGAAGGACTCGATTTCCTGTCTAGGCCTTCTTATTTGGATTTCCTGTCCATGCCACCCAGTGCTGATTTCCCACGTGTACTCTGTTTTTACCTTTGGCTGGACTGTTCATGCTCTGCTGGGAGGCTTCTTGCTACTGTCTTCTGGTTCCTTCTGGCTTTCATGCCCTCCATCATTAGTTGTGAGTTCCTTGATGGCCACCCACTCCTTTGGAGGCACTAGTTGTGCCTTTTCCCTTTTGGACAACTGGTCCCTATTGGTTTGTTCTGGCACTGGTGCTTGGGGCTCTGATGGCCATCTGGGGCGTGTCTTCCTCATTTATCTCTAGAAGTTATTCTGCCTGGCTGGCTACCTACATGGGTGAGTCATGCCAGTTGTGCCTGCTTTGGTGGAGTCTTATCATATTTGGACTGGGTAAAAGGAGTTGAAGAAAAGATTGTGTTGTGATTATGTATTGGCAAGCTAATGACTCAAATTCTGCTTCATTTTCCCAGTCTTTATTACCTTACCTCCTTGCTGTGTGCTCTACAGATCACTTGTGATCTGTTAGGGTGCCATAGTGTGATACCACCATTATTTTGCATATGTAGGATTGAATAGCAACAATATCGTACTCACCACAACGACCTAACGATCACACAGCAATGTAAATCAAGGTCAGTAGATGTAAAGGTAGGAATATTAATTATGTACTTATCTTGATAATGTAGTGGTAGGTGATCCAACGTATTGGATATTTTTTAGGATGCTATTATCAACCTCAGTATAATGCCACATGATATTAGGTGGTCGACTCAGAAGGTTTCTGTGTGGAGGTCATTGTTTATAAGTACAATCGGAGTGGAGTTATGTTTTTTAAAAAAATTCTCAGGCAGCTTGGTGCCTGATTTTGGGATCTTGGCATATTTCATAATGGAAGGACTAGTAAATGGCAGTAGAATCAGAGTTTCTGGGATTTTGGCATATTTCATTATGAAAGGACTAGCAAATGGCAGTAGAATCAGAGTAATTAAATTACTGATATGTAATCAAAGCATTCCACAAGTGCTTAATATGAGCTGGTGGTTTCCAGTGCTGCACCGGCACTTAATTGCCAGCACCTGCACTTATGACAGCTGCCACATAGTGGTGCTGTTTGTGCAATGTAAAGATGAGCAGAAAAACAGTTGTTCTTTAATTCAATATACATTAAAACAACTAATACCTGCCACCCAAGACATTCTTCAAATTTTTGGCAGCCTCGAACAGTTTGAATTGTCAACTTGTAGCAGTGTGATGGCCAGTAGATGTGTAAGTGTAATAATAGTGTGGGGTGCAAACTGTGGTGGCCTCCTGACGAGGGTCACGGCACGTATTTTTTTGGGAGGGAGGGCGAGGGGTGGGAGAAAAGTAGACCAAAAATGTTTTGAGTGTGAAAAAGGCCGCTTTATTAGGAAACAGGTGCACATTACAAATATAAAACCCTGACAACGCCTTACAAAACTAAACCTCACTAAATAAATAATTAACTACAAACTTCGCCCCCCACCCCCTCCCCTAAAATTCTTTGGCCCCTCCTCCACCCAACAATACAGCATTAAAACATTACAATAACATTATAAACATAACATCATCAATAAAACATTACGTCATTAATCACATCATTACATCATCATTTAATCCCTTAGTCATCAAACCCCAATCACATATTAAAAGCCAGGCCCTCTATAACCAGAAACCCTGCCTGACCCTTCACTCCTGCCAATACCCCCCAAAACCTCAACGGTCAAACAATGACCAACATTCCCCTGTACTTGTCAATGAATGAATCAGCCCAATACTCAACAAAATTCTACAATAAACCGCACCGAGACAACAAAAACCCCGCACAGCACCTGTTCCTAGCGACAATACAAAGTACAATAAAAAACCCCTGCACACCTATTAACCAGGAAAACAGCCTTTGCATAACAATTTTATTAAAAAATTGTAAACATTTCAAGGGATAAAAAATGTCCTAACTAACCAAAAGTAGAGGGGGAAAAACCCAGGGGGGGAAAAATATAAATAAAGGGGGGGGCGGGAGGGGACAAAAAACGCTAACTGTCCTCCTAGCCACCAGGTCACCAAACCTAAAATGGTGGCTAGGAGGCGGGGACACAGGGATTTTTAATTGGGCTGGCCAGTCCTACTAGGCCAGCCCAAATCCAGAACATTCTGGCAGCTACTGTAGAGGAAAACCCCTCGCAGCCCTCCCAAACCGCCCGGGGGAGGAGACTTCCCTTCGGTCAGCTCCCTCCCCCAAGCCCCCCTTGGGAGGGAGGGCGAGGGGTGGGAGAAAAGTAGACCAAAAATGTTTTGAGTGTGAAAAAGGCCGCTTTATTAGGAAACAGGTGCACATTACAAATATAAAACCCTGACAACGCCTTACAAAACTAAACCTCACTAAATAAATAATTAACTACAAACTTCGCCCCCCACCCCCTCCCCTAAAATTCTTTGGCCCCTCCCCCACCCACAATACAGCATTAAAACATTACAATAACATTATAAACATAACATCATCAATAAAACATTACGTCATTAATCACATCATTACATCATCATTTAACCCCTTAGTCATCAAACCCCAATCACATATTAAAAGCCAGGCCCTCTATAACCAGAAACCCTGCCTGACCCTTCACTCCTGCCAATACCCCCCAAAACCTCAACGGTCAAACAATGACCAACATTCCCCTGTACTTGTCAATGAATGAATCATCCCAATACTCAACAAAATTCGACAATAAACCGCACCGAGACAACAAAAACCCCGCCACCCAGAAAGGTAGGGAGGGGAGAGAAAACTACACCACCTTCCTTTCTGCCCCCCCAAATAGAAAAATAGAAGCAGAAGTGAACAAATATCAACGTTGCATAGTTAACGAACGTGCCAAAACTTCACGTAACTCTAACAGATATAGGTCCATCTCCACCCTGGACAGGTGAACACCATCATCTCTGAAAAATTCCACAGTGTCAAATTTAGTCTCCCTATGGGAAATCCTGCTGAAACCAAGACCACGGCAACAACGAGAAACCTCAGAGTTTACTTTCTTCCTGGCTCTGTCAACAGCCCTGGGGTTAACCGCTCCTCTCCAGATCCTACGCGGAATCAACTCAGTCCAGAAGACATGGCACCCGGCCCAACAATCCCGTATAAGGCTCAAATCTTTCTTAATAGCTCGCAGCAATACCACACCTTTAGTAGCACAAAGATCGTTCTCCCCCAGATGAATGACCAGAATATCAGGACATAGCCCGCCCACCATATTGTTGTGAAGACATGGGATTAACTCTTTCCATAGCATACCACCTTTTCCCTTCCAAACCACATTGAACATGCGAGCGTTAAAACCCAGAAGTTCTCCAAAGTAACTCTGCGCCGCCTGGACTCGGGCCCATTTCATGAAGGAATGCCCAACTATCCAGACTGTCACCACAGGAGAACGAGGCCCAGCAACAGATCCTATAAAAGAAAACAGAGTTAGAGCTCATGGGAAGGAAGATGACGCATGCGCCTCCTCCGCTTGACTCCTCACGTAGCGCTGAAAGCAGTTTGAAGACCAACGCCCCAGCCTCATGATATCCCTTTGAGTCCAACCTCTGTTAAAAGCTTCAGTTGCAGCCCCAATCCGGAATGAATGTGTCCCATAGAGGCTCCCATCCAGACCCAAGTGTTCCAAAGCTTTACGCAAAACCATGCGGAATTGGTATGCTGTAACCAGGGTGCCATCAATATGCTGAAAAACGAGTGCATCATCACCACCCCCGCACAAAGAACGCCAGCGCCGCGCTAGCAGTAAAGGGCAAGTAAGCCTCGGGGCACGCGCTTGCAACCACACACCCTTCCCCTTCTTAGTCTGATCAGTTTTGGAGCTGGCTAACCATATATGCACCCCTTCATCAGAACAAAAAACATCCCGCCAAAATAGGCCACACTTGCATTTCGATCCCAACAACTCCGAAACCCTAAATGCTCCAAAAAACTTGAATGCCATTAACATGGAAAATAAGCATGACTCAAAGTCATCTGAACAAACCTCAGGGAGAACAGTTATCAACCGAGCCAGAATCTGCCAAGATAAAGGAGCCCTGAGTCTACTGGTGTGCCCTTGCTCTCTGGCCCAACCCTCAAGCATCCTCCTGCCAATCTCCCCTGCTGACGGAGGATAACACCATAACAACTTGCCCATAAATGCTATCCCTGCTAATTTACCTGCGATGGTCACCTTAGTCAGCCCTTTGTCCATGAGCTCTAAAATGAAGTTCACGACATCCTCAGAACGACGCCAAACCTCCTCACGCCTACAAGCGCCAGACTCCAGAAATTCCCTCCAGGCCAGAGAATAAGCAGAACGCGTAGACACAGACAAAGAACCTACCACCAGTTGTAAGACCCGACGTTGCCTACGTGCCACAGATGAATCGGCATCGGGGTCGGTGCTTGGTCTGCCTCCCTCGCCAGTCCACGGAATCTCCCCCACTGTGAACGAGACAGAGCATCCGCAATGTCATTGTCCACCCCAGGAATGTGCAAAGCACGAAAGTGAATGTCGTGTTTCAAACAGCCCAGCACAAAAACTCTCATGAGCTTCAAGACCTGTTCATCCCTGGCAGACTGTCGATTAACAATTTCCACCACAGCCATGTTGTCCACACGAAAAAACACTTTCTTATGTGCCAAGACCTCCCCCCACAGGGTCAAAGCCACCAGCAAAGGAAAAAGCTCCAAAAAGGTAATGCTGCGACCACCATTCAACCACTCATCCGGCCAACGTTCCGCACACCATCTTCCATTCCAATACAGACCAAAACCATCACTGCCAGCTGCATCCGAAAACATTTGCACATCCCACTGAAAGTCAACATCCCTAAACAAAGAAACACCATTAAAAGAAGAGAGAAAAAATTTCCACATTCTCAAATCCTCCTTGACGCCAGCAGACAACCGAACACGATGGTGAGGCAAATGTTGACCTGCAAGAGCCCTGCCTAATCTGCGACAAAAAGTCCTTCCTGCTCTCACGACCCTACAAGCAAAATTGAGATGGCCTAGTAACACCTGAACATCTTTCACCAACACTTTCCGTTTTGCTAAAATGGTTTCCAGCAACTCCAGCATCTTCACTTTCTTATCCTCAGGCAAGCGAGCCCGCATTGCTACAGAATCAAGTTCAATTCCCAAAATGGACAAGACGGTGTCAGGACCCATAGTTTTCTCGGGAGCCAAAGGAACTCCCAGATCCTCCATGAGCCCTTGGAAAGTGTCCAGAGCAGACTGGCACTCCGTGGAGCCCGGGGACCCGACAAAGAAAAAGTCATCTAGGTAGTGCGTTACCAGTGAGTGACCAGACTGATGAGTAAAGTACCATTGTAGAAAAGTACTGAAACACTCAAAAAGAGCACATGAAATGGAGCAACCCATCGGCAAAGCCTTGTCCACATACCATTTTCCTAAAAAATGGATACCCAGAAGACACCAGTAATCCGGATGGACAGGCAGCAGCCGGAAAGCAGACTTTATATCACACTTGGCCATCTCAGCAGCTGCGCCCGCGGTCACAACAAGTGACATGGCCACGTCAACTGAGGAATAAGAGACTGAAACAGCATCTGGATCAATAAAATCATTGACAGACGACCCTTCCGGCCATGATAAGTGTTGGATAAGCCTGAATTGTCCCGGATCTTTTTTCGGGACCACTCCAATAGGTGATATTATTAAATTAAGGATCGGCCAATCGTGAAAAGGGCCCGCCATCCTCCCTTCATGCACTTCTTTATTCAACTTGTCTTGTACTACTGTGCCATGCTCAGATGCAGATTTTAAATTAGCAGACCATCTTCTTTGTCTAGGACCTGTGTAACCTAACTTGAAACCAAATTCAAAACCATCCAACAATGTTTGTTTCCCAGCTACATTATCATAGTCATGAAGTGCAAGGCGCAGATTCTCCAACTTAACCGGTGTATGAGCCTTTGGGCCCAACACCCTGATTACCTCTGGATCCCCTACCCCCTGAAAAATGCTGGGATGTCCCTGAACCACCTGCCCCTGACTGTTTCCCCTGTGGACCCCCTGCTGTCTTGTTATCCCAGCATCTAGAGAATGGGTGCCGCCTACCACAACCAGAGCATTCGTGTTTAAACTTACAGTATTCTCTGCCACAGAACCCTTTATTAAACTCCCAGCATGCGCCAGTTCCGGACTGTGTATTTGAGTTACTCCCCACCCCTCCCCGGGTGGGCTTGTCCTGAAAGGGCCGGTAGATTAAAGGAAGGCCGCTGGCTGTAAAAATAGTCTTCCCACCCGTTGCAGATCCCATAGTATGCTGCCACAGGTCAGTGTCTAGTTCCCCCCACTTGGCCTCTGGATCCCATGCCATCCTGGCCCTGAACTCCTCATCATATTGTGACCAAGCAAACCCCCCCCCCAGTAAGCTGTGCCTTGCGTATAACATCCATGTACTTGAAAAGTGACACGCTGCGCTCTGGAAACTTTTCACAATATACACTTGCATAAATAAGGAATGCAGCTGTCCAATTTTCAATGGTTAATGGAACTCTAGGACGTTTGGCCAGCTCAAATTCCTCTTCTTTTGATCCTTCTTTCGACCGGACTT
Source organism: Lissotriton helveticus (assembly GCF_964261635.1). Classification (NCBI taxonomy): domain Eukaryota; kingdom Metazoa; phylum Chordata; class Amphibia; order Caudata; family Salamandridae; genus Lissotriton; species Lissotriton helveticus. Next base: position 921,971,534 of record NC_136067.1, on the reverse strand, counting down.
CCCGGTGTAGTAGCTTAAGAATTTCGACATACTCTCCCTTCCAAATACGTTCTTTTGTGGCCAGCATCAAATGGGCACCCAAAGGCTTTGTGACGCCCATATAAGGCAACTTTTTAATCTTCAACTCCTTGCTGGCCAATGGCTCCTTTACCACAGTAAGAGCATCAGTGCTAGTACCACTTTCCACTTTACCTGTGACTTCAACAACGTCGTCAGTGCCCACAGCAGTGTCTTTAACATAACGTCCTTTCAACAACCTCCCTTCGCCTAAGACAATCGGTACTTCCCCCCCTGTGCCCACAGACACTATATTAGGTTTGGCCTGTGTAGCTAATTGCTCACCTGGTAATAAAGAGACCACTCTCGAAGGCTCCGCCCGTGGTGCTGGGACCAATTTATGCTGTCCGCGAGGCGCCCTGACTGACGGGCCGTGCTCTCTTCTCACTTGCACTTGACTTCGCACCGCTGGAGCCTGAAAAACACTACCAGAAGCATGAGAGGGTTCCCCCCCCTCCACGTCCCGTAATTCTCCTTCCTCGGGACTATCTTCATCATAATCCAGTATCACTGAATCAAAACCAACCGGCAACACATCACTACGGGTCTTACCTAACCCGGTATCAACAATAGTACATCTTAATGCTTGTGAAGCACCTCCGGGGGGGGAGCAGACTGTACCCGCCTGTAACTCCCCTTGCGTTGACTCTGCGGCTCCATAGCCGCCGGCAAGGTAGGACACCTATACCTGCTACTCGTTGGGGCCAGCGGGGTCACGCCGGACCCTCGTGTGCTGACCGCGGCGGGTTCCCTCGGTGGAACAGAGAGGGCCGCGCTAGGCATTCTCCTCGCTTCACCTTGGCGAAATTGGACTGAACCGCGCCCTGCCAAGTCTGGACCGCCGCACCTATTCCTATCCTGAAAAGAAAAAGTTTGGACTGGTGTGCTAGGGTCCCTGAATACAACATCTGAAACAGACCCTGACCTCTGCAAATTAGAACCAATAACCATCCCCTGACACCTATCCAAAGAACGCCCTCTAACACAGCCCCTCAAAGGCAGCTCCCTGACCGGAGAATCGCCTATCACCTCCTCATCATCACTCTCATCCAAATTCTCCCCCCCCCACCGCTGAATAAGAAGCCAGAAGAGGGGCCCGTGCACCCCAAACTTGACCCCCACCCTCCTTCTGTAAACCACGCTGCACCACACCTGCCGCACCAAAATGTTCCCACCCAGGAGAACCACACATAAAATATGGGCCTCTTGTATCCTCAACCCAACGTGGGACCACATCCCTAGGCCCTTGCACAGGCCCACCCCTCACTTGTCTAGAACCTCTTTCATGCCCCAACATCGTACCCTGGAAACACACACCTTCTACACTCCTTACACCAGGAGGGCAAACCCCTCCCATATTGCCCACCACTGCATTTCCAAGCACCGTCAACCCAGCACCAGGTGCATGGCCAGCCACATTGATATCATAAGGAAAGGCTCCATGGCCCACCTGTGACACCCTCCTGCTTTCATTCTGAAAACTGTCATCCACACCCCGAAAAACAGCAGACTCAAAACCCCTATCACGTGAAGCCTCTTGCCCCAAAGCAGCACCAGAAAAAGAACCCCCCTCACCCATCTGGGCCCACTCTCCCTCTCCCCTGGAACCCCCTCCCACAGACAAAGCAGCACCCACTGAAGAACCAGGCGTGGAAAACAATAAAGGGCTGCCCACATTACCCTCCACATCTACCATACCAGTATCAGCATCCTGAAAAGAAAATACCCGACCATCATGAGGCTCCAAACCCCCAGAGCCCTCCACCACACCTGAAACCAAGCTGCCAGAAACCCTGCTCTCTACAGCACGCTGTTCAGGCACTAGAGGCTTAGAAGGAGGTAACAACACACTGGGGCATGTCTCAGGAACAAACTGAGGGTCCGTTACTACCTGCTGAGGCCGAGTCATAATGTGGTCAACCTGCTCCTGTAAATTGAATTGTACAGAGCCCCTGTGCGAACCACGCGCAGAGACTACATCCAGAGGCTGTGACCGGCGCTCGAGCAGCGGGTCTGATGCGGAGCGCTTCTTGCTCCCTCCCCGACCCCCTCTCCCCCGCCTTCCCGCCGACACAGAAACCGAAGCCAATGCTTCCACACGGGCCGCCCCGCCCGCCCTCACAGTCGGGGGGAAAGGCAGCGCGCCTCCCGCTCCACGCGCCTGCCCCTCCATAGCGCCGGTAATGACCGAAGCTCCCCCCACCCCCACCTCGACTCTCACCGGAGACGCGGGGGCCACACGCGTCATTCTCACGCCCGCGCTTGAAGCGCCGGACACCGCCGGAGCCTTTTCATCCCCAACCGCCAGACGCGCATGACCAGGCGGGGCCGGTTTCCTCGTACGAGACCGGCCCCTTTCACTTACCTGGCTCGGACGTCTCCTCTTCGGCGACGAGCACGCCAAAACCGCCGCAGACACGCCAGCAGAGGCCTGGCGCTGTGGGCGCGCCGGCCCCCCTCCTGCCAGCAAATCCATGCGACCTGCCTCGGATAGGAGGCGCATGGCTTCAAGTACACGATAATCCTCCATGATACAGAATTAATGAGCACAAACCTTAATAAACTACCTCACAAACAAAACGAGACAAAAAACGCTAACTGTCCTCCTAGCCACCAGGTCACCAAACCTAAAATGGTGGCTAGGAGGCGGGGACACAGGGATTTATAATTGGGCTGGCCAGTCCTACTAGGCTAGCCCAAATCCAGAACATTCTGGCAGCTACTGTAGAGGAAAACCCCTCGCAGCCCTCCCAAACCGCCCGGGGGAGGAGACTTCCCTTCGGTCAGCTCCCTCCCCCAAGCCCCCCTTTTCTTCAAATGAAGCACTGCACTTCTTGACCTCGTACATTACAAAACGGAGAGGCACCGTGTTGTGTGTTGTCCGTCATTTGTGTTTACTGTCCTGTCGTAGCTGTCAACGTTTCTTCTCTCTGTGTAGCGAAAGAAAGTGCTGCGTCAGTGCCACGACTGCCATGTTGCTGGGATGCTTCTGCCAGTAGTTGCGGGCGGGGCATAAAGCCACTTCGCTCCTGGAACTCAATAAAAAACCACAGCCATCATGTAATAATTTAGGCCAGGCACACTTATGGAAAGAGTGCGCGCTTCCAATATGGGTCAGTCAGGGCAGCAGACAGGGCAGAGCCAAGCTTTTAATAAAAAACAGAGCTTTTCATGAAACTTGTCCATCTTCATCCAGACTTTAACAACTGTCTTCAATAGTTGTGGTTAGTTATGACAATTGTGCCCAGTACATGCATGTTTTTTACTCTGAATAATCGGTTGTTGTTGGTTCCTGCAGTTTAAAGCATTATCTGAAATAACCCGAACATTTTATCAACAACTGTTCACTAATCCTTTAAGGAGAACTTTTAAATATTACAAACTAAAGGGTGGAAAGCAGAAAGTAGCCTTCCATATTAAAAACACCAGATGTTCTCATTATATTACCCAATTAATAATTCAAAACATATGTCTCTCTTGCTGTCATTTTCCACACTTTAACTGTTGCTCAACATCATCCTTTAATTTACCCTTACCACTAAAATCTTGGCAAGCGTATACATACTTGCTAGATATACCGAGATTAAACATTTAATTTTAGATACCGAATAAAGAAATAATAATTTCATGATAGTGCAGAGACCAACCACTGGCCTTTATTTTATTTGTTCAACTACAGTCGCTCGTTTGCTCAGGCTTCTACATCTATAACTGCAGTTCCAGTATTAAAAATCTCGAAATCAGCTATAAATCTGACAGCCATGGACATACCACTGGCATCAGCAGTCCCCAGATGCCTTCTTGCCGAGGGAAGGCAAATCAGAGACCATAACTTCATTCAATCGTTGCCTTCCCAGATAAAGTAAATGGTATACATGCTGATACACAGCGTGTAATATGATATTTATTAGCATTGTTAACTGTACATAATGTCCCCCCTAAACCTCTATTAGGCCCGGTTCCTTGTTTATCGGTGAGGCAGCCTCCCTAAGTGGAACTTTAGAGGCACCTCAACTCATCATATAAAGTTGGTCCCCTGGGGGACTATCATGAGCACATTCTGAGTCTGCTCAAAGGGTAGAATGGAACAGTGGCCTGTTGTTCAAGGAATCACGCTGTGATCAGCACATGCATTAATGTGGTAACTCTGTGAGTTAGTACATGAGTTCCGGACACAAAGAGCTGCTTTCAGACGCCATGTACTGTGTCCCGATGTGGCCAAGATTTGCAAACTGCCGGCATCACATGTGCTAACTCATGGTGTTACAGAGAGATAGTGCATCTGGGGACGCATCATGGCTCTGTGCAGTCTCTACAGACATGGAAGCACAGATGCTTTCTCTGCCAGCTGTAGAACGAGTTCATGATAGTTCTTGGTGACTGCATTATGTTGATAAGCAAAGATAACACTGTTTTGTTTTGTCTTACACTTACTTTGGCCCTATTTAGAAGTGGATTTTCCAACCCATGAGTAAACCCTTGTTTGCGCAGCCAGGATTTGGAATCACAAGTTGGGTGGTATTTACCGCATTTGGTAATTACTGTGAATGTTAAATATCTCACCCTTTATTACATTTTAGCAGGGCCGTCTGTTGAGGGTGATGCTGATGGTTATGCCAGGTGGCCTTAAGTGCAGATATGGTAGCTCTATTTTAAATGCCTCGGGATCTACTCCTCTCGTCTCCCGGACCTGACATTTTCCAGTCCCTTATGTCAGCCTTGAACAGGGATTTCCGAAGGTGGGGTCCTATACCGCTTAACCCGAATGGGCGTATACCTTTATTTAAAATGATGTGCCTTTCTATTTTCCTCTATATTCTGGTAAACTTCCCTTCTCCGATTCCCTGGAACTGGTTCCAGTCAATTACTTCTAGGATCACTGCCTTCTTCTGGGTCGGAGAGTGACACCTGGTGGCCTTAACATCTGCGAGGAAGCCACCATATGAGGGGGGCCTTGGAATTACCAATATTTATGGGTATTGCCTCGCTGCAAAAACGGTAACAATTAATGATTGATTTATAGGGGGGCTGGGACGACCCCGCCTACAGCGTCGAATTACATCTCATGGGCCTTGACAGGCTCCTCAGCCTACCATATGGTAATCAGATACCATGCACTCTTCCTTCCTGCACCCAAGTGACAATGCTCTGTTGGAGAGCGGCCCAGAGTTTTTTCCACTGGGACCGTCGCCTGACGAGGATGATGCCACTCTGGGAGGGTACATGGCTCCGGCAGGTTTTGGGCCTTTCGGGAATCACACAGTGGGACAGAATAAAGATGACTTATTTGGATTATATTCACTGGGGGGGGGAGGGGGGCACTGATGCTGCTCCATGAGCTACGAGACCTTTACCAGCTTTCCCACACACAATTTTTTTGTTAACTGCAATTACGCCATACCCTGCTTGTCCAGGTCTTGGTAGATACTCAGGTCCCTTTAAATAACCCCCTCAAAGCTAAATTGCTGATGGGTAGATTTGGGCAAGGCAGACTTTTCTATGCTGTACCGTTCCCTGATAGTTAACGTGTCAGACACCTTTCCCATCCTGTGGCACAGGTGGGAAGTTTGGGTGGTAGAATTAGACAATGGTGATTGGCAGGAGGCATGCATAGTCCCGAGGGAATTGGCAAATTCCTCACACTTTCAAGTGGTCCAAATGAACTATCTCCATGTGACATATGTGACCTCCCCTGCGAATGTAGCGGATAGGCCTCTCTGCCCCGGCCACGTGTGCGAGGTGCACCCTCCCCGCCAATTACTTTTTGCCTATGATCTGGACTTGTCTGGCATTGTCGGTCTTTGGGGAGGGATAAAGTGACCGATTTCCATGGTACAGGGCTGCCGTATTGACCTTGGTCCTCGAACGGCCATCCTAGGACTCCTGGAAAAAGTTGGGGGGGCAAGATCGGAAAGGAAATTTAGTGTAGGTGCCATTTTGGTGGCCAAAAGGGATATTGACCACCCCAGGAGGCTGCCAGAGCCCCCGTCGTTGGAAGTCTTGAGAAAGGGGTGGACTGGTGTGTGCATCAGGACTAGTCCATCTTTGAAGCACAGGGATGCCCTCAAAAGGTAAGGGAGTACGGTGGCAGTGTCTCCCCTGACCCGCTTGGATACCTGTAAGCACTTTGAGATCATTGCAATATATGAAAGTGTTTAATTGATGCCTGAAATTACGTTTTAAAACTTGAAAACATTTTAAATTGTATCGCCGCTTATTCTTTTAAAAGTACTCACTATCACTGCAATCCAGGTGCCAGCAAGGATATTTGGGGCGCATTTAATTTGAGGAAGTCTGTGCTTGATTTGCAGCCTGCCCGCCTCGGTCCGACTCGGTAATTAGTACCGTAGAACGGAGGGCGGACAGGCAGAGCCAGACACTTCCGCTTGTACGAGCGGTCAGCGCTCTAGTTGTTTTACAGGAAGGGCTATTTAGGCAGCGAGGAGCTGCGGGCCCAGTGCGGTAAGGGAGGACGGTGGCAGTGTCTCCCCTGACCCGCTTGGATACCTGTAAGCACTTTGAGATCATTGCATTATATGAAAGTGTTTAATTGATGCCTGAAATTACGTTTTAAAACTTGAAAACATTTTAAATTGGATCGCCGCTTATTCTTTTAAAAGTACTCACTATCACTGCAATCCAGGTTCCAGCAAGGATATTTGGGGCGCATTTAATTTGAGGAAGTCTGTGCTTGATTTGCAGCCTGCCCGCCTCGGTCCGACTCGGTAATTAGTACCGTAGAGAGGAGGGCGGACAGGCAGAGCCAGACACTTCCGCTTGTATGAACGGTCAGCGCTCTAGTTGTTTTACAGGAAGGGCTATTTAGCCCTCTCGTCGCTCTGAGCACGCAGCCGTCGCGCGCAGGGGTGCACCTAAGGGCGTGCCTAAGACGAGCCAAAGAGGATCCCGTCTGCGCCCGTCCGCTACCGGGCGTGGCCAGGGGCTATGGCTCCTACATCTTTACAGGTCCTTGATGATCATTTTTCGAAAAGGGTGACTTACTCTTTGAAAGAGTTGTTAGATATATATATAGCCCCTCAGATTGGCTGTGTGAGAAACGAGGGCCTACCACCAGAGGGACAGTTCTCATGCCGTTATTGTAGGTTTCAAGCCCAATATAGCTGTGATAGCACAGAGTTAAGTTTAGAAACGCCAAATAGAAAAATACATCAAAGGCAATTAGGGTGGAAAACCCTACTTTGTAATGTACGATCACTATCTAAACATCATACGGAGGTTTGGGGTCTCATTTCAACTCATGATTCTGACCTCTGCTTTTCTACGGAGACATGGCTTAAACCCCACTCAGTCCCTGTCATTACTCTGGGGATCCCGGGGGGATACAAGATAGCAAGATTAGACCACCCCATTAAGATAGGAGGCGGTGTAGCTATAGTATATAGGAATGATATTACCCTCTCTATTCTTGATCAATATTGTACCATAGATCTAGAGATGATGATTTTTAAGATTGGCACCTCTGAAAAGAACAGCTGGAATGGGGCCTTAGTATACCGTCCCCCTGGTCCCTGCTCCAAATTTTCTATCAGCTTGGTAGAGGCTTTGGCCCCACATGTCAACCCAGGTAAAGATTTCCTTTTGTTGGGGGACTTTAATATCCATAGCGAGTCTAAGGATAGTGTGGAGACCCAATCTCTTTTAACAGACCTTTCACTGTTAGGCCTCACACAACGTAATACTGGTCCCACCCATCAAGCGGGACATACTCTAGACCTGGTTTTCTCCAACTTTCCTGCTATCACATGTTATACACCAAAACAAGTTAGCTGGACAGATCATTTTATCTTAGACTTTACTATGCACAACTCCTCTATACCCTCTAATAAACTAAGCATGGGCGTAAAATCCGTTCCGCTCGCGGAATTTGCGGATTTTCGGCAAATTCGTAATCCGCGAATTCTCGCGAATTTTACGAAAATTCGCAAATTCGCACGCGGTGGATTTTTTTGCTTGGTCGCGCTTGACAAATACAATATTGCGGCGCGTGGCATTCACTTACCGTCATTCAGCTTTTGAAGAGTTGTTTTTCTCCATGTTTGCGTGTGCTGCGCCATTTTGGATCTTGCTGCGTGATCCGCGGGAGTTTGTCGACTGCGATTACGTCATCGTGGCCCGCCACCTTGCACAGCGAGAGTTTGTCAACGCGAGTACGTCATAAAGGCCCGTGATCACGCATCACGGGAGTAAACAATTGCGAACACATAGATGCGGCGGGCAGCAACAATCTCGCGCTCGCGAAATTGCAAAATTTGCAATTCTGCACAAGAAATCCACCAGCAGGCAGCATAAATCTTCTGAAAATGATGATTTTTATCAGAATAACTCCTCAGGTTGACATTTACCTCCACTTTTTTTTTGCAAGGAGTCCATTTTGGGGGTGGGTGGGAGGAAGGAAGTGCCCCACAGTCTCCAACTTCCTGTTCCTGTCCAGCAGGCTCCTCCCAGTGCTTTGTTCATGTCCTGGTCACTCTGATTTGGATCTTGACCTGGAAGGATTACTTTTTGTGGATGATGCTGGATATTTGGATTTGAGGCCTTTTTGACTTTCTTTGGATCACTTTTGGATTAGAAATTTCACAAGTAAGTTTGTTTGGGGCATTACAGTTGCTGCTACTACAATTTTGGAACTTTTTTAGAACATTAAATAAAATATATTGTGGGTAGCTACAGTATCCAGTAGGACCAGGGTTAGTTATGGGTGCATGATACAACTGTTTTGTTGAATTTCAACATCATTTAGGGCATGGATGGCATTGGATTGTGCTGATTTGTGTGTGTTTTTCGATTTTTGGGCTGTTGTTGGGACCTTTTGCCCAGGGGTACTCAGTGGTGCATGGACTGAGTCTTTCTGTGGGGTCTCCTTAATGTAAACATCATGGAGGGCATGGATGGCATTGGATTTTGGTGATGTTTGTGTGTTTTTCGATTTTTTGGCTGTTGTTGGGGCCTTTTGCCCAGGGGTACTCAGTGGTGCATGGACTGAGTCTTTCTGTGGGGTCTCTTGAATGTAAACATCATGGAGGGCATGGATGGCATTGGATTGTGGTGATTTTTGTGTGTTTTTTGACTTTTTGGGGTGGGGTGGGGGCCAGTCCATGTGGGTGGGGGCCATTTTGAGGCCTGGTCCAGGCAGGGCCTGGCCATGTGGGTGGGGGTCTAGGGGCCATTTTGAAGCCAGGCAGTGTGCTTTGTTGTGCCATAGGCCTGCACCCAGTCTGCCATGCTTTCATCCATTATGCCCAGGGGTACTCAGTGGTGCATGGACCGAGTCTTTCTGTGGGGTGTCTTGAATTTCAACATGATTGAGGGCATGGATGGCATTGGATTGTGGTGATTTTTGCGTGTTTTTCGATTTTTTGGCTGTTGTTGGGGCCTTTTGCCCAGGAGTACTCAGTGGTGCATGGACTGAGTCTTTCTGTGGGGTCTCTTGAATGTAAACATCATGGAGGGCATGAATGGCATTGGATTATGGTGATTTTTGTGTGTTTTTCGACTTTTTGGGGTGGGGTGGGGGCCTGTCCATGTGGGTGGGGGCCATTTTGAGGCCTGGTCCAGGCAGGGCCTGGCAATGTGGGTGGGGGTCTAGGGGCCATTTTGAAGCCAGGCAGTGTGCTTTGTTGTGCCATAGGCCTGCACCCAGTCTGCCATGCTTTCATCCATTATGCCCAGGGGTACTCAGTGGTGCATGGACCGAGTCTTTCTGTGGGGTGTCTTGAATTTCAACATGATTGAGGGCATGGATGGCATTGGATTGTGGTGATGTTTGTGTGTTTTTCGATTTTTTGGCTGTTGTTGGGGCCTTTTGCCCAGGAGTACTCAGTGGTGCATGGACTGAGTCTTTCTGTGGGGTCTCTTGAATGTAAACATCATGGAGGGCATGGATGGCATTGGATTATGGTGATTTTTGTGTGTTTTTCGACTTTTTGGGGTGGGGTGGGGGCCTGTCCATGTGGGTGGGGGCCATTTTGAGGCCTGGTCCAGGCAGGGCCTGGCAATGTGGGTGGGGGTCTAGGGGCCATTTTGAAGCCAGGCAGTGTGCTTTGTTGTGCCATAGGCCTGCACCCAGTGTGCCATGCTTTCATCCATTATGCCCAGGGGTACTCAGTGGTGCATGGACCGAGTCTTTCTGTGGGGTGTCTGGAATTTCAACATGATTGAGGGCATGGATGGCATTGGATTGTGGTGATTTGTGGGTGTTTTTCGATTTTTTGGCTGTTGTTGGGGCCTTTTGCCCAGGGGTACTCAGTGGTGCATGGACTGAGTCTTTCTGTGGGGTCTCTTGAATGTAAACATCATGGAGGGAATGGATGGCATTGGATTGTGGTGATTTTTGTGTTTTTCGTCTTTTTGAGGTGGGGTGGGGGCCTGTCCATGTGGGTGGGGGCCATTTTGAGGCCTGGTCCAGGCAGGGCCTGTCCATGTGGGTGGGGGTTTAGGGGCCATTTTTAAGCCAGGCAGTGTGCGTTGTTGTGCCATAGGCCTGCACCCAGTCTGCCATGCTTTTATCCATTATGCCCAGGGGTACTCAGTGGTGCATGGACCGAGTCTTTCTTGGCTTGAATTTCAACATGATTGAGGGCATGGATGGCATTGGATTGTGGTGATTATTGTGTGTTTTTCGATTTTTGGGCTGTTGTTGGGGCCTTTTGCCCAGGGGTACTCAGTGGTGCATGGACTGAGTCTTTCTGTGGGGTCTCGTTAATGTAAACATCATGGAGGGCATGGATGGCATTGGATTGTGGTGCCCAGGGGTACTCTGTCAGTGATGCATTTTATTGGTCTTCCCATTTTGGGGGGTGGGTATAATAAAAATGCTTACTTGCAAACTATTAATTGAAGCGCTACATATGCAACATTTGCAACTGATGTTCCTCTGGCTTCGTTTGCTTTTAGGTGCAGAAAGATGAATCATCAGCCTCATCGTTCCTCATCAGTGCCAGGAAGAAGTCCTGCTGCGGTGTGTGCAGCACAACGTCACGTGTGGCCACAGACAACTCTGCAACTTGTGCAACTGCGGCCTGCTGTTTCGACATCTGAAGAAGATGGCCCCAAAAAAAAAGTTGCCTGTAGCTCCTCTAGCAAGAAAGTTGCCAGTAAGGAGCAGAAGAAGCAAGTGGCGCCGCTTGCCAAGGAGACTGGTGTGCCGACCGCCACATTTTTTGGCAAAGAAAAGTACGCCTGCAGCAGCAGCGGGGTCTGCTGGGGACCAAGCTGGGAGCAGCACCTCCGCTCCATTGGGCTTAGTGCCACCACCACCACGCCAACTTAGGTCCAAGCTCTTGAGTGCTGCAGAGGCAGCCAGTATCGTTGTTCAATCACCATCGACCAGTGATGTTGGCTCATCGCAAGAAAGTAGCAGCATCCCTCAATCAACACAGGTTGTTGTAACTCATCTGACGAGTGTTCAACTACCACAGCCGCAACAACAACCACATGTGCTGCAAGTACAAGCCCAAGTACATGTGGAAGGAGAGGCGGCGCAAGGAGAGGCGCAAGCAGAGGTGCATGGAGCGGCACAAGTGCCCACAATAGTTGTTCCTCCCGAAGTAGGGGCACATCAGGAAATCGACATTCAAGCCGAGGTATCATTTGAGGAAGCCACTCCTCCTGATGATTCATTCTCTTCCAGATCCCCAGCAAGGAAAAGATCAAGGATGGTGTCTACATCTTCTTCAAGCCCCCTTCCTTCTGATGATATGGATCAAAATTGGGAACCACCAGTGCTGTCTGAGAGTGAGGCACACCATGATCTGACAAAGGTAGCTAAGCGTAAAAGGAAGGTCCCCGAAAGTCTCATAGTTATGGAGTGTGATGATGACGCTGAACAAGAAGTGGTGTATACTCCTGCTGATGAAGACTCTCACGACGACGACGCAGTCATCATAGACGTCACTCCAGCCTCAGCGGGCATGCAGCAAACAGACATTTTTACCCTATCCCGAAATGCTGCTGAGCGTGATGTTGGCGACGTGTCAATGGGACCACCACCAATGCAGTTAACTAGTACACCACCACCTACAGCTTCCATATTTTCTCGCCAGAAGGGACCTCCATCCACCTCGACCTCCATTTCCTCAATTAGTGGTGCTGTAAGTGCACAACGTAGTAAATTTCGGCAACACACATCCTCCACTTCATCTGGCATTAGCATTCCCAGTAGCGCCTCCTACGCCCCCCACAGACATTTGAAGTCCGCAGTTTGGGACTTCTTTAGTGTTAGCCCAACAAGAGAAAACATAGCCATTTCTACCATTTGTAAGGTTCAAGTTAGTCGTGGTAAGCTTGGTACCAACTATGGTACCGGAGGCCAGAGAGGTCATCTTGAGAGACAGCACACTGTCAAATGGCATGCGCACCTATGGGAGATCAAGGCAGCCCGAATTGCAAGTCAACAAAGTGTATCCGTTGATGTTTCATCTGATGATGACGAGGAGGAAGAAGCGTCAAACATTCCTTCAGTTACACCCAGTACCCCTGTCAGCAGCACACACCCTGCAAGATATACGAGCCACACTAAGAGTGTGGGAGAGAGTGAGACACCAATGCGAAAAAGTTCATCATCACTGAGCGTAACTGGGTCGAAGAAGTCACCATCATCCCGTAAAATGTTCCAGCCCACCATTAGAAGCATGTTGTTTTCAGATGCGCCATTTGAACGCAACCACCCAACGGCGCGTCTGTATAACACTAAGCTGGCTAAAATGCTAGCGCTGGACCTTCTCCCTTTTTCTTTTGTGGAAGGGGTGGGTTTTCTTGAAATGGTGGCAACGCTCTGCCCTAAATGGAAGGTTCCTAGCCGGTTCTATTTTGCCAGAGTTGCTGTTCCAGCACTACATGAAGATGTGCTGGAGGCGATTGGGGCAGCTTTGCAGAAGAGTGCTGTTCCCACTATACATCTGACAACAGACATGTGGACCAGTTGCCAAGCCACTGATTACATGTGCATCACTGCACACTAGGTCTCTTTTTCAGGGGTTAAAGCAAAGCTAAACGCAGGTGTTGACACTGACAAAGTTTATAAACCTGCTCGGAAACATGCAACAGTAGCCATGTTTGCCATGGAGAAAACTGATATAGGAGAAAACATTTTGCATGAGTTTAACACAAAGGTCTTTCAATGGCTGTCCCCAAGAAAACGCATGATTGGTTATGTTTCCACGGATAATGGCGCCAATGTAGTTAAGGCCATGGATAAAGGTAACTATTTCAGAGTGCCGTGTTTGGCGCACTGTATAAACCTGGTTGTTAAAAAATTCTTGCATGAAGAAAGTCCAGTCTACGAGTTACTGACCACCTGCCGAAGAATGTGCACACATTTCAACCATTCTTTTAAGGCCCGGAAGCAGCTGAGGTGCCTGCAACATGAATGTAAAGTGCCAGTGAAAGCCCTCATCCAGGAGGTGGTAACACGTTGGAACTCAACTTTCTACATGCTTGAGCGTCTGTATGAGCAGTATGCGGTAGTCGATCAGTATTTATTTAAACTGGGTACACCTATGATAGACATGAGGATACAGGTGGAGCAATGGGAGCTAGTTAAAAGCCTGACAGACATGCTTCGTCCTTTTGAGGTCTTCACGCGTGCAGTCAGCAGGGAGGACTGTAATTTGGGAAAAGCCATCCCATTGTTGCGCATGCTAGAGGACAAACTGAAGGCGGTGTCTTCTACATTTCAAAAAGATGGAAAGCAAGAAGCATTTGAGTTGGCGGAGAAGTTATTACAGTGCCTACTTCGCGATGAACGTCTTGAAAAGATCCACACAGAACAGCATTACATTTCTGATACTATTCTGGATCCACGGTACAAAAAGGCAGTGGCAGGCAGAGTATTCTTTCCTTTTGATGACGCAGATGTTACAAAGTACAAACATTGTCTAGCTGTGTCAGCCACTCGGTTTGAAAGAGAACGGCAGGAATTTGAAGGAAAAGGCAGTACATCAGCATCAGCAGGCCATCCGGAGTCAAAAAAATCCACTTCTGCATCTGTGGCTGTGGCAGGAGTGAGTGATTTTCCCTCTCAGTCGTTAACGACACCAGCAACCATATCATCTGCACCAGACACAACAGTAATATTGTGTGAAGAAGAGGATTGGCTAACTCAGCTTGGGTTTGCTTCTCAAAAGGTCCCAGAAAAAAGTTAGCAAAGTGGAGGAACCCTGGAGAACCTTGAGTCGATGGTGCAGGACTATCTGAATGACTCAACAGAGGTCTATGTTCATCATGACCCATTGGCGTATTGGCATGGGAAAAGAGATGTGTGGCCAGAGATAACCAACCTGGCTATAAATTACTTGTCTTGCCCACTTGTGGAGTGGTGTGGCTCACTGGTTAGAGGTGGCAGACCTGTAAGCAGAGAATGGCCCGGGACAGGGATCAATTCCCGACGTGGCAGGGTCTGGAACCAGGGTCAACGGACTCGATAATTCTCGCCTCAGTGCCTACTCTAACCAGGGAACACACTCGGTAACTCTGGGCATTAAGCTTGCCTCATCTCTACAATGGCCCCCCACAGACGCTGGGGATGCCTGGTTTTACCCTGGAGATACCCAGAAAGGGACCATCTCACAGGGAAAACCAGGACGGGTTCCCCAGCCGTCTACAGCGCCAGGACACTCGGGTAGAGTAACAGTGCGCTTTACAAGAATCCCACATTTACATTTACATTTACACTCGCAAGCGTGTCTTCTGAACGTGTTTTCAGTGCTGCTGGTGGCATTTTAACTTCCAAAAGGACCCGCCTCTCGCCCAAAAATGTGGAGAGGTTAACAATGATCAAGATGAATCAGCACTTCATACCACCAGATTACAAAATACGAGAATGCATGCAGGAAGAAGACGAGGAGGACACCAACTTAGATGAGGGGGGTTCTTCTCTGTTAACTGACCTACTCCCGTCTGAATTAGCAGAGTTTGAGGACGAGCTCTTCTTCCCTGACACCGAGCCCTGAAAATGAGTCAATGAATCACTATCTTTCTTTTTCGTCCTTATTCACTTTTATTCCTGTGTGTCTGTCTTTCTTTGTTTTGCAAAATCTATATAAAAAACTTTAATCACCTAATCACAAAAACAAGCCTATCAGCAGAACTGTCTTCACTTATTTGCTTATTGATTTGAAGGTGCCGCAGTCTGCATTCCTCAGGTTCACAAGTTCACAAGAACATGCTCCTCTATCCTCCTCCTCCAGACTCCTATTTCCCTCAAACAGATGGCTGGATTACGCCCAATGAAGAAAGACTCTGCACTTGTGGGGGTGTTCTACTTCTTTGCGGGTGAGTTGACGGGTCTGGGGCATTGCTGTGAAGGTCTAATACCGGATAAAAGTGGTTTGGAGAAAATCTGAGCAGAAAACCTTTTGCGCTTTTGATCACTTGCCTGTCTTTGGGGTGCTGTTTGGGGGGCTTCTAGGTTTTTGGGGGTGGGTTTTGGGGTCTGGGAGCACTGCTGCCACAGTCTAATGTTGATTGCATTTGTTTTTCAGAAAATCCGTGGTGGAAAAGGGGAGTTAGGGTCTAGCTGCAGAGCTCATTTGGACTGCATTCCAGGTAGGCCCAAAGTTTCCTAAGTGTGACTTTTCCCGGTTTTGCTTTTCTGCTTTTTTGGGGGGGTGAAACATGTTTTTGCCCTGGTTCACGGGTCTGAGGGCCTTGCTTGGAAGGTGTAATACCGGCTAAAAGTGGTTTGGAGAAAATCGGAGCAGAAAAAGGTTTTGCGCTTTTGATCACTTGCCTGTCTTTGGAGTGCTGTTTGGGGGGCTTTTAGGTTGTTGGGGGTGGGTTTTGGGGTCTGTGAGCACTGCTGGCACATTCTAATGTTGATTGCATTTGTTTTACAGGAAATCCATGGTGGAAAAGGGGAGTTGGGGCCTAGCTGCAGAGCGCATTTGGACTGAATTCCAGGTAGGCCCAACGTTTTCTAAGTGTGGCTTTCCCCGGGTTTTGCCTTTTGGCTTTTTGGGGGGGTGAAACTTGTTTTTGCCCGGGTTCACGGGTCTGGGGGCCTTGCTTGGAAGGTGTAATACCGGCTAAAAGTGGTTTGAAGAAAATCGGAGCAGAAAACGTTTTTGCGCTTTTGATCACTTGCCTGTCTTTGGGGTGCTGTTTGGGGGGCTTTTAGGTTGTTGGGGTTGGTTTTTGGGGTCTGTGAGCACTGCTGGCACATTCTAATGTTGATTGCATTTGTTTTACAGGAAATCCATGGTGGAAAAGGGGAGTTGGGGCCTAGCTGCAGAGCGCATTTGGACTGAATTCCAGGTAGGCCCAAAGTTTTCTAAGTGTGGCTTTTCCGGGGTTTTGCCTTTTGGCTTTTTGGGGGGGTGAAACTTGTTTTTGCCCGGGTTCACGGGTCTGGGGGCCTTGCTTGGAAGGTGTAATACCGGCTAAAAGTGGTTTGGAGAAAATCGGAGCAGAAAAAGTTTTTGCGCTTTTGATCACTTGCCTGTCTTTGGGGTGCAGTTTGGGGGGCTTTTAGGTTTGGGGGTTGGTTTTTGGGGTCTGTGAGCACTTCTGTCACATTCTAATGTTGATTGCATTTGTTTTACAGGAAATCCATGGTGGAAAAGGGGAGTTGGGGCGTAGCTGCAGAGCGCATTTGGACTGAATTCCAGGTAGGCCCAAAGTTTTCTAAGTGTGGCTTTTCCCGGGTTTTGCCTTTGGGCTTTTTGGGGGGGTGAAACTTGCTTTTGCCCGGGTTCACGGGTCTGGGGGCCTTGCTTGGAAGGTGTAATACCGACTAAAAGTGGTTTGGAGAAAATCGGAGCAGAAAAAGTTTTTGCGCTTTTGATCACTTGCCTGTCTATGGGGTGCTGTTTGGGGGGCTTTTAGGTTGTTGGGGTTGGTTTTTAGGGTCTGTGAGCACTGCTGGCACATTCTAATGTTGATTGCATTTGTTTTACAGGAAATCCATGGTGGAAAAGGGGAGTTGGGGCCTAGCTGCAGAGCGCATTTGGACTGAATTCCAGGTAGGCCCAAAGTTTTCTAAGTGTGTCTTTTCCCGGGTTTTGCCTTTTGGCTTGTTGGGGGTGTTAAACTTGTTTTCGCCCGAGTTGACAGTTCTGGGGCCATTGCTGGGAAGGTCTAATACCCGAAAGAAAGTGTTTTGGAGACAATCCCTGGGGAAAAAGTTTTTGCATTTTCTGAGATTCCGCTCACTCTACCGTTTTCGGGGGGCTGTTTGTGGGGGTTCCTGGTGTTTGTGGGGGGGGTTTGCGAGTCTTAGAGCAATGCTGGGTATGGATACTTTTGCTTGCTTGCAAGTGGTTTGAATACAATCCATGGTGGGTAAGGGGGGATTTGGGCCTACTTTACTTTCAAAGTACGTTTTGTCACCATTTTCTACTAGGCCTCTGACAGGTAGCAGTATCGCACGTTTTTTGAGATCTGATTGGGGGTCTTCTACATTTTTGCGACTGGGTTTAGTAAGGGTCTGGGAGCACTGCTGGGAAGGTCTAATTTAGTTCTAAAACACAGTTTACAGTACACCTAGCTTGAGGGGAAAGATCCGCTAAATTAATTCGCCCATACTTATTTATCCTTCAAAGGAGACTCAGACAGAGTACGCACTTTCAAAAATATTGTACTGTCTATTAGGAAACTCGAAGTGTGACTTTTTGCACTACACAGCGTACATCCATTATATTTATTTGTCAGTGGTGTTCTAATATCACTTCTTGTTTTTCCATCAATAATTACAGGCCGGGTTTCAGCCTGTGCAATGGAAAAAAAAGGATGAAGTCAGGCTTCACATTAGCGAGCCGCAATTCAGCATCCGCCAGGCAGGCAGTGGACAGGGTGTCTTCTGGTCACCAACATTGATGGACGGAGCGTCAGATGGAATGGAGGAGTCCCGCTAATAAGAGGAATGGTTGGATGCATGCAACTTCCCAAATTCAACAGGACAACTACAACAACATACAGATACAGTATCCCTTCTTTTCTAATTATCTTTTAAGTAATGTTATTGCTGTGAACTTCTATGAGTGTGACTCTGCATTTCTTTGATCTCTGCTTCTAAATTCATCCCTACAGCCATTGTATAGGTTTTACTTCTGCTATTTTTCAAACCTAATTAAATGTACAAAGTGTTTCTCTCAGTGCAGAGATAGAGGCAAGTAAAAACGCATAATTACTGCAGCCCTGTACTGTCGCACTCTTTCATTCACAGTTGTCGAAAGTACTACTTACTTTTCAGTAACCATGCATGCAGTAGTGCATGCACTTCCTTTATGTCACTTAAAAGATTTATGGATAGCTTTGTAGCCAAAGATTTGTTTATTTTCAATTATTGTTTGTCCATGCTGTGCTTTTTTTTTCTTCTCTCAACAAAACTTTCCCAAAAAACCCCATTCCCATCCATTTTCCAAACCCTAACCCTCTTCCCCCGGGCTGTGTGGTTTTGATTGATGTGTGACTAAATGACAGCAATAATTCCACACACTTGCTGGGGAGGATAAGGTCATAGCAACAGGCTGGTGAAGGAATCCGAGGATATATTCTTACTCAGCTTGACACAGACCCATGACTATTGGCAAATGAAAGCAGATTTTCATGTGCGCCATCAACTTGATTGATCATCAAGAACATCCTCCTCCTAGACGTGGCAAATGATTACGCTGCTGTGTCCTTCACCTTCAGTACTATTTCTTGTAGTAGTAGCCAATGTCAAAGAAATTCAACGCAAGTAGTAGTTATACTTTCAATACTTTACCATTTGTTAGGCTACATTGTGGCACTGTTCTAGTGTACAGTCACCTGCTATATTCTCTATCGTACCGTTCTAATGCTACGGTAAGGACAAACAAGGTTTAATTTTCCTTTTTTTCATATGCTGCAACTGCCACTGTGTAACACCACTAGTACCACCGCAATGATGACATTTCATCTGCCCAGGATTGCTAACCTTAATCGCCATTTCCCATGCAGCCAGCCCTGTGCCTAGCCCTATTTCCAAACACAAATTACAGGTAATATAAGCGTTTGGGGGGAGGTAGTATAATGGAGTTTTAGGAGGGACGAGAGACTGACGGTAGTACTAGTAAAGTCCTAGGACTATTGAATTCACTTACTCTGTGAGAGGCACTTAGTTTTAAAAACATTTGGGCAATTACTTACACAACTTGAATCAAGATGCCACTTAAGTTTCAGGAAAACAAACTTACTGTTAAACCCCCACCCACCAGCCTCAAAAGCAGTAAAAAACACGTATGCTAAGATAAAGTTTAAAGTATATTTATATCCCTAACATAAATAATCTCCCGCAAGACCCAACCCACCCCCCTCCCAAACCCCAACGAATGTCCGTGAAAAGTTCAAAAAACCCAACTCCTAATTCCCACCCCCCAGAAGTCTTAAAAAAAGGGGCAAGGGACGGTCTCCTCCTACTGCTGGCTGCTGTTCACTTTTCAGGCCAGGTCGGCATGCTCCTTGCGGAGGGTCTCGAGCAGGGTTTTGGCGTTCAACAGCTCCTGCTCGAGGTAGGACACCCTGAGTGAAAGGCGGTGCAACCTTTTTTTGGTACTGCTGTGGGGGGCAGCTGATTTTTTTGCTGCTCGGCGGTGGCGGGTGGCTGCGGTACCCCGGCTCCGTACCGCTGGAGACCTGCTACGCTGACTGGCTGACCCAGGGAGCTTGGAGGAGGATGCAGCTGTCCCGGTCGATGTTGTGGTCGACTGCGTGTCCCCCTCCTCCTGGGCCACCAGCCGCCAATATTCAGCGACAGTCGCCTCCAGCCTCCGTTGCCGGGCCCTTTTAGCCAGCTCCTTCCATGTTGGTTTGGAAGGAGCATCTATATGAAGAAAGAAAGACATAGTCTGTAACCAATGCTCTTTAAGAATAACACAAAATGATTCAGCAGAAAGTTGTGTCACAGTAGAACTAGCAACTTGCAAGCGCAGTACATAACTATTGTGGCCAGTATCTATCTAACCTACCACTTCTTCATCCTTGCTCTAACATTAGTGGGAGTTTAAGGAATCAATTCTATGAGCACTATGGATTCACTCCATTAGAGTCGACTATGACAGTACACCAGTCTTCTTCTTCTTCTTCTCTCTTGTTTAGCAAAATTGGCACGTTAACTTCTGCAAGACGGCATAATGCCAGCGCAGTCAACTTGCACCTGAGAAAAACAGACGCCCGCCATGATGAGTGAGACAGACTTGCGTTACTGTACCGGTCCAGTACATGCAGGTGGTGATGCTCTTACTTTTCTGTTACGGGTGGCACTGAGAATACTCTGTTACAAGGGCTACTGCTTAATTAATTTAACTTTCACCCTACAGTGCCAATGAATACTAGAAAAGGAAAATGAAGAAGATAAATATTCTGATTATCTATCACTGCACATGGTATGTATTTGCTTACATATGGGATGACTTTAGGTGCTTTGCTTTTTATTGAGTGAACAGTGATACATCCACACATAAATGACCGAGTTCTACTAAACTTATTAACAGAGGTAGTGAGTGGCCATCGTAATAGCCGGAT
Source organism: Lissotriton helveticus (assembly GCF_964261635.1). NCBI lineage: Eukaryota > Metazoa > Chordata > Amphibia > Caudata > Salamandridae > Lissotriton > Lissotriton helveticus. The sequence goes on along the minus strand of NC_136067.1, from coordinate 921,950,975 downwards.
ATATGCTGTGCTTGCAATACAAACTTCTGCTACTATTCATTGTAGTATTCGGACAAAATTAAAACTTCTTTTCCTTGCCTTTCCTACACTGGAACGGACGTGCGGGTGCGGTGTTACATGCTCTTCAAAGTAACACTTAGTTCATCCAGTGACCGTCTACTCTCTCTAGATACACATATGCTATCTAAGAGTCAGATAGTACCATGAATCAGGCATCCATCCATTCAAACTATATGTCAATCATTCTTCTTCATGTCTCTCATCTGGACAAACCTTACGTTTTCTCACGGGAAAACAACCTTTTCATTTTATTTGGGAAACCGCAAGCCATACATCCGTGCTTGACTTGCATTTGAATTTCAACCAAAGGATATATTGCGCACACATACAGTTTCTGTTTCACCCACCCAGGCTGTTCTCCTTCCACCCATCCTTGCTTCATCCTTCACCCAGCCATGCATCATATTCCTTCCCAGCCACCTCGGGCACCAATCAAACACGTATCATTCTTCTTTGTCAGTCATCATTACTTTTAACTTGCTCGTCCTTCCACACTTACTTACACCCTTCTTTCGCTTTTCGTTCATCCCATCCATCAAGTTGATCTCAGATCTGATTTGGATTCTCGAAAAAAAATTCACAGCTGAGTTGAAGTAAATTTAGAGGAGGCTACTACCTGGTTGATAAAAACTTTGTTCTAAATTTGAAAGTCTTCTTAACAGTATAGTAACTTAACTGTAAACATATATACTACACCCGTGCAGAGAGCACACTCTGCAGTCTGCAATCTCAATAAGTAAGGAATATAAGAGCTTACCACTGCCCGCCACTACCGTGGCAACCCTCACAGCAGTTTCCTCCGGCACTTGCACCGCCTCCTCCCCAGAAGTGTCCTCCTCCACCTCCGCGCTGGCCCCGGCACCAGATGTTCCACCTACAAAGTACATTTAAAAATATTAGATGTCATAGACATACACCACTCACTAGTATTTTGTCTAGGAATGAAGAAATGTGAATACAGAAACCAATCTAATAATTTGTGACTGTCTACTCTAAAATAAAAATGTCCCTTTTTCCAGGGAAGGGTGTTGTCTTGTTGCACTTTTTGGCACAACTGATGAATGCTTGCTTTTTGACACGCACCATTTTTCTCATAACAGACAGAAGCTTCACTTCTAAGAACAAGAGCAAGATCAGATCATCATCACTAGGACGGAGTGACCAACGATTCAGCACCAAAAAGAAAAATTAAAGTTCAAACCAGGTGAGGGCTCGGCTCGCCCACAATAAATGTGTGAAATAAATCACTGAGCACTTTTCCATTTTTAATCAACCGTTTATGTTTTATGACAAACTTGATTTTAATAAATGTTTTCACTTTTAATAAAGCTTTAAAACGTAAATAGACTCTGTGGTTTTTGGTCAAGAGTGACTGAGCAAAAGGTTTTGCAATTTGCAAGCATGAGTCCGTGCCTCTGACACTTCTGGACTCTGACTCCGTACTCTTGCCCTGCGTTGGATAATCATCATTGGGGATCAATCATCGATGAATTCGGGAGCTAAATGACTCTGCCACACTATCTAGTGAGTAAGGAGATTGGGGGTTCTTCAAAGTCTGTTATCACTGAGGTATGTGGAAAGTCTACCTGCGCCTATTATAATTGATAGACAATGCACTATTTAGTGTCCATAGTTCTGTTTGTGCAGATTTGTCCCTGCAACAGTAGTAGTATGGATTGTCCTCCTATCCAAACCAAAAGTAAGGTAGTATCTTATTCTTTCTTGGTGGTCATTCACATTTTATTGTTGGGAATTGTCAAAGCATAAACATTTAGAAGACTTGAAAAGACATTATGGACAATCCCAGAGGACTGCACTCAGTGCATAGAGCTATTGCTGACTAGAATGGGAGTGTCGTTTAACACCTTTTGCCAACTGTGCAATCTTAGTTAGCTACACAGACAGACTAATAAGAATAATCTAGTAATACCACAGGGGATCAAAGACGATTTAGAAAAAATCGAATGAGGAACGCTAGGAAAAAATAGGTACTCTATATTAAAATCAAAACTTACCGGGGCCAGCAAAGGAACCCTCGCCTGACCGATCCTGGCCTTCTATAGCAGCAGCAGCCGATACCACCTCCTCTGTCCTCTTGCCCCTGGGGGGAGCTTATGTACAACATGAAAGAAAGAAAGACCCGAAAACATGGATGATTGTTGTCAACCAAATCAAACATTTCAAAAGAACAATAACAAAATATTTTGGCGAAATAGCAAATAGACAACTATTCCGCGGGATATATTGACCTAGCTCATGTGGTCTACTATGATATTAGTATTGCTTGATTTGCGGACCATCGACTTGGAAAGTTATGTAACTCACTACACAAACTACTAAAAAGGTTCGCCTAGGACTGGCAGGCAGCAGTCCGCAGCACGCGAAGTGACAGACAAACTCCATTGTGATTGCAGATCAGTGACAACACTAAAAAGTTTCCTACTACATTAACCAGTCATTAAAATACTCAAACTATCAATCCACCACCACTATTTCTTCTTATTGTCAGGTGTACAAAGGAAGGACTGGACTTGAGTCTGTAGGGGCAGATTTACAAGCCCCTTGCGGCTCTTTTGCTCTGTTGTTGCGTGACTTTTGTGACGCAGCGGCAGAACAAAAGAGGCGCCATGGTGCGGCGTATATTAACAACATGACGCATATGGGAGATGCATCACGTTGTAAAGCCCTGCGCCATCAGGGGGCGTTCCGGCGCAAGGGAGGGCGTTCCTGCGCAGGAACGCATCCTAAAAGTAGCTGAGGGAAATCTGCAAGATTTCTATCAGTCACTTTTAGGACAATGATGCGTCACTCAAACCCTACGCCTGCTTGAAGCAGACGTACGGCTTGACGCAGCATTGGGGAGATAGGGCACCCCAGAGCATTGCTGGAGCTGCGCCATCGTTGTGACGCAACACCAGCAATGCGCCGCCTTTACGGCACAGATGCGTAACGCTTCGGTGATGTTTTGGGCCCATGGTGCGCCACATTGTAAATACGGCGCACCATGGGTGGTGGTGGCGTGGCGCACAATTACTGGCGCATCCCTGCTACTTTGCAGGGATGCGCCGGTAATTGCAAATCTGCCCCTTAGTGTCTAGCATTACGCAGTTCTGTAAACTGCACTCATACATAATTTCTCAGGCCAATTAAATGAACACAAAATCGAAAACAAATAAGCATAGTAGCAACGCTCCTGAGAAGGAGAGCAGTGCACCTGAAATGCACAGAAGATTTTGAAATATAATTTACCTACAATGTAATCGGCAGCATTATTGCTCTTGGTAAAAAACAAAAATTTGCAATATAATAACACACAGAGCAGGAGAAAACAGAGTAGTGATGAAATAGCTACTACTACTCACCAAGCCCGGGGATCTCGACGCCGAGCAGGTCGAGCAGGTCGCGTTCCCGGTCCAGGAGATCCGTCCAACGGTGGGTGGCCTGGTTGTAGGTGCGCCGGACCCGAGAGTGTTCATACATGGCCCGGCACACCTTCTCCCACCGCTTCCGGCGCTCCCGGAGCCCGTAGCCGCTTGCGATCCTGCCGCCTGCCGCGATGGTCCTGGGGAGGTGACGCTGTACATAGTACACCAGTGCAGCCACCTCCTCCGCGCTACAGATCTCCCGTGGCATCACTAGCTCCCCCCTCAAACGCCTGCACGGGAGCCGGGCACGGGGTGCGGGACCCTTCCCCTTCTCGGGCTGCTTCCCGTCTCCCTTTACCATGGTCTGGGCAGAAAGGAAGGTAAATAAGAAATAAGAAATAGAATAGGGAAGAAGAAAAGAAAAGATTTTAAAAAAGTAGTTTAAAATCAACCAAAAGTAGCAGAAAACACAAAAATATAGAGCTAGAAAAATAGAGGGACAGATAAAAAGTAAAAAAGATAAAAAAAACTTCAAACAAGCAAAGGATGGCAGAGATTGAGAGAGGATACAGAAAGGATGCCCATAACCATAGTAATGAATGAAAAACAAGATGGCCGCGCCCGTTCACGACCGCGTGGGTATATTCGCGTGAGATTTCCCCCACGATCACACGCGAACTTGTACTAGCGAGCTGCACACTTCGCGAGATTACACATAGCGCCCGGAAACGGAAATACGTCACGCAAACAAGATGGCCGCGCCAATGTACGACCGCTAGGGTAACTTTGCTTCGTTGCGCTACAAGCGGCTCGCGAAAACGCAAAAAACCACGTGAACTAACACGCCGCAAAAAAACAAATCACATATTCGCACAAATTCACGGCTTCCGAATTCGATCTCGTGCAAATTCGCGCCCCGCGAATCGCGTGAAATTGCAGAAAAACGATTTTTGCAAAACTGAAAGCACTCAGCAGGTGCAAAAGTTCAAGCTCATCATTAGTAACCTTTCCCTGTAGTGCGTCCTGAGGGGCCCCTCCAGAGTTCAGTTGCCTACTTGCAACTATTCTATGACCCTGCTCTGACCCTAACAGCAGGCTCAGAGAATAGCTACAAGTATGCCACAAAGGTCCTGTTAAAAAAATCACACTGCAACAGAAAGCAATTACAGATAAGGAAGCAGGTGCCAGACTGGAAGTTCAAATTCAGTGACACATTAATCAGCCCCTAATTCATTCATGTCAGTTGAGGCAGGGCAGGTGTGCTAACGAATTTTGCAAAACTGAAAGCACTTAGCAGGTGCAAAAGTTCAAGCTCATCATTAATCAGGAAGCACTTACAGCTAAGGAAGTAAGCATGAGCGCAAAATCCGCTACGCTCGCGGATTTTGCGAATTTTCGGTAAATCCGCGAACTCTCGCGAATTTACCGAAAATTCGCAATCCGCGAGCGGCGGATTTCGAGGCCAAAAGTTCAAGCCTTCCTGGCCTGTTGTTGTAAGTGATTTACGATGGCGCCGGCAAGCTGCCAGCGCCATCGTAAAATAGTAACTAAATTAGCTTCAACAGGAAGCACTAATAGATAAAATCAAGCAGGCACTCGTGCATCTGCTTTATTTTATCTATTCGAGCTTCCTGTTGAAGCTAATTTAGTTACTATTTTAGGATGGCGCTGGCAGCTTGCCGGCGCCATCGTAAAATAGTTCACAGGCCAGGCAGCTGTGCCCTCTTCCCAAATATACCATCGAAAATCAGGCAAAGGAGATTATCCCCGTCTTCTTGAATAAATATGACGGGGCAGGGTTCATTCTGGCACTGATCGGTCTCTGACCTTTTCTACACACAAGAGGCATGTGCACTCGCATGGAAGCCTCGTCCGTTTGGCCCCGCCCACACACTCGTGGTGTGCACCGTCTTCCCGCCATTTACCCACTATAATAGCTCACTCAAGGGACCCCTGCGCCCTTCGGCTAGATTGCATAGTAACACACACCTGGTCGCTGTAGACAACTCTCTGGCACTTTAGGCAGCTGTAGTGTAGTAAAAGCACTATACATTTACCCAACGAGGTAGCACTTACTGATTATCCAGTAGAAAGTACTCCAGTTGAGTAGAGGTATGGCACAAAACGGTGGCGTCTTCTTGAATAAATATCAAGGGCAGGGTACTTTCTGGCACTGATCGGTCTCTGACCTTTTCTACACACAAGAGGCATGTGCACTCGCATGGAAGCCTCGTCCGTTTGGCCCCGCCCACACACTCGTGGTGTGCACCGTCTTCCCGCCATTTACCCACTATAATAGCTCACTCAAGGGACCCCTGCGCCCTTCGGCTCGATTGCATAGTAACACACACCTGGTCGCTGTAGACAACTCTCTGGCACTTTAGGCAGCTGTAGTGTAGTAAAAGCACTATACATTTACCCAACGAGGTAGCACTTACTGATTATCCAGTAGAAAGTACTCCAGTTGAGTAGAGGTATGGCACAAAACGGTGGCGTCTTCTTGAATAAATATCAAGGGCAGGGTACTTTCTGGCACTGATCGGTCTCTGACCTTTTCTACACACAAGAGCCATGTGCACTCGCATGGAAGCCCCGCCCCAAATCCGCCAATCCGCAAATACGCAAAATACGCGGATTTTGCGGATCCACGATCCGTGAATACGCAAATCCGCGAATCGTGGATCCGCAAAATCCGCCCATGCTTGGTGCCAGCTCAAATTCAGTGCCACATTAATCAGCCCCAAATTAATTCATGTCAGTTGAGGCAGGGCAGGTGTGCTTTCCCCCATAATCTACAGTGATGAACCAGAGGGTGGCAGTGATGAACCAGAGGTGGCATGGGTGAACCAGAGGGTGGCAGTGGTGAAACAGAGGGTGGCAGTGGTGAAACAGAGAGTGCTGTGATGAACCAGACGTAGAAACAACATGGTCGCGACCGTTGCGACCCGACAAGTAAGTTCGCGTTTGTCAACTGGTAAAAAACCCTCACAAACTGGTAGAAACCCTTGCGCACACAAAAAAAATTGCGAAATTTCCCGAATTTTGCGGATTGCGAATTCGCAAATATGCAAATTCGCGAACTGCGAATTCGCAAAATTCGCCCATGCTTATAATAAACCCTCTCTATTACCAGAGAATGTAGTGTGTTTATCTAGGTATCTATATTGATACTCCTATTTCTGACCCTTGTCCGGTTATTAATTCACTAATGTCCATACAACGGAATAGAAACCCGTCTTCAGATTAGGTCATAGCGCATGCTGTCACATTAAGCAAGCACTATCCCTTCAGCCCCCTAGAGAAGCACACCGAGTTCTCAAAACAAATCGAACCTCCAACAGACCTGGGAAATCCCCGCGACCATTGTTTTGATTTCGCTCGAGAAATCCTGCAAAGAATGTAAGAACGACCAGTCCTTATGACATTCTTGCTGACGTCTTATGTCCATCCTTACGTCAAACACGGCACTTTTCAGGTATAAATATACCGACGTTGCCCTAAGCTAGGACACGGTGGTGACGAGCTTGGAGCAGTGCTACTTGCCGGAGAGCGCAGCTGATGCAGAAAAGCCCACGGACGCTGCCCCTCCCTTTTGACGCGCTGAGAGAGACGCTGCCTTTTCTCCTGCCGAGAAATCCAGCCTCCGGCGTTTCCAGCCGCCCTCGCGGGTAACTGGGATATCGAGTCCTGAGACAGAGATACCAACCCTCCAGCCTTCTAAATCCCAGGTACTGAACTGACAAACCCCTTACAGAGAATTCTTGAGTCAGATTCTTGGCAAAGCAAACTTAACTTAAACTGCTACTTACTTACTCCCTCCCAAGTATTAGGCTTAGGTCAGGTACACCGGGGTAGGCGTAGTTAGAAGCACCAGTTGAGTACGATTAGTCAATGTATATATGTATGTATATCTTTTATCCATTTTAAGTATCATATGGCTAAGAAACCATATAAATGCTTTTACAGTATTATTTTATAATTCTGTTTTTACTGTATGCACTTTACTTAACTATAAGTATTGCAATAATAGCGATTCATTTCTCTTGTATGAGAAAAGAGACTGATCAATAAATAACATCTTTTATTGAACCACGCCCATCTCTTATTTCTCTACAAACTGGTGAAACTAAGAATGCACGTATTGACTGAGTAAAATAAGTTGTCTTTTGTTTTCACACGACCCTAGAGATATACTCTTGATTAGGGGAGAGCAAAGTTGTCATGTTCTATGGTTGTCAGAAACTAAATCCCTTCTTGTCTATCCAAGGAGGTTAAACTCCTCCTTGCCTATTCGAGAAAGTTTCTAGTGAACTCTGAGCTAGCTGGCACACATAACTTTAAGTCTAATATCGTCAGTAGAAGACCTAGTTAACCACAGTCCTACGTCTACACTATTGAAGATATTATTCCAATGCGCAGAGCCTATTGGGAAAATAGGAACTACACTACATGGCGCCCAACGGTTTGGATAGGCGATAAATCTAACGCAAGACATTAGAGTAACTCAGTCGTGCTTTTTCACACAGACCCTTTTTCCCATAAAACTCCAAAGACGTCTGGAGTGGGTGAAAGGTTAAATCCGCCAAACTTAGTAGGAGGAGACTCCTATGTATGGTTTTTGGTTTATTCAACGTTGAAGGATACAGTGTTCCAAAATATTGTGCATCTAATCTTTGTTTCCTTGAAAACCTGATCTGCAACAAAAACTTTTCTTGACAGTAAAATGTCAGAAACTGAAGAAGATAGGGAGGCGGCTAGAATAGCAGCTCAACTCCTAGAGGAAGACACAAGTCTCCTGCAGCAAGACCCGGATGCAATACTCATCCCGGTCAGCATAAGAAAAACTATAATTTTAAAACTTATAGAAAATGGACTGACACCAAGCGGTGGTACAGTCATATTCGTAATTGAGGCACACGAATATCGGCAGACAGAGGTATTCTATTCATGGATAAATTTTCCAGCAGCAAACGCTGTAACAAAGGAGTTCCATTATTACAAGATAGAGGAACCTCCGGATGAGTACACCCCTTTCGAGGAGGTGGAAATACCACTCAAATACCAAGAGCACCTGCTCTGGTTTAAAGGCGCCCTAAAACATAATGATCACATCACCAGGCTCGGTCCACTAGGTAGACCAGGAGCGACGTGGCCGGTTCTAGCCGGATACACACCACATCCATACATTGAAAAAATGTCAGTAACAGAACTTTTAACACAGTTAAAACAACTGATTAAAATACACAGACAACTAGTCCAATATGTAATGCGGACTTCAACAGTCCAACCAGCTATTAAAATTCCACAGCTGACCCCTCATCAGGGGAACACAAATAAAATCACACCACATAACATACAGTCCTGTCTAGGTAAAGTACCCATTAAACGGGAACAAATTCCATTCTGGTTAGCACAAAAAAATTACTCAAATAGAGGCGGTATTTCCAGATACCACACCTGTGGAGAAACACAGAATTCTGACTATCTGTCTCCCAATGGGGATCGCACCACATGTGGAGGACTGTGACACTTGGGGTACAGTCTTTGCTTCCATTTACACAAAAACACATGGTGTTCCGTCCATGGCGGTAATACCAGAAGTGCTAAAACAGATTCAAAATGAATACGGTCCAGAACCTGCTCTAACTCTGGGTATGAAATTACTGAAAGACTTCAAGCAGGTCTCGGCAATACTACTAGCAAACATAAAAGGGGAAGCAGCAAATGTGGCGATCCGCCAAAGATTGAAGGAAACAGATATAGCAGACCAACCATTTGAACTTGCCAGAATCATAGAAAAATCCTATGAAGAACTAGGAAGAGATAGTTTGGGTGGGAAACCAGTGAAACCCCAACTAATAGAAAATCCTGAAAAGGTATTTATTAAAAATAATCTAAACACTTCAAAAAAGAACTGGGATGGAAATAAACAATCCACTCCCAAAGAAAAAAGATTCCAGTCCAGAGTAAGGTCTCCTCGGCGGAGAGAAAGATCTCCGGACCAAGGACACAAGTCTCCCCAGAGGGAGCCCTCTGAGAAAAAATACAACCTTAGAAATAGGGATAATTTGAAGAAACCTGATAGATATCAAGATATTGATACACGTCCCTCTCGATCTTTTCAGACTTCCTCACAGAAATCGGAAAGAAGAGGACGGTCAGAACACAGGGAAGAGCACGTCAAGTCCAAAGACAAAGAACCTGCTCATCAAAGTGAAAAGTTACAATTTCCAAAGAAGAAGGTAGCCAGCATTAAAATAATCAAACATGCCGAGGATCCTGAGGACTCAGCTGAAAAACGGAGAGTGGGCTCAGACAATGCTATTTATCAACAAGAGGACAAAGTTCCTAGATCGGGGTGCAAAAGTCACCCATAGATCAAGGTGCAAACAGTCACCAACAAGGGTGCAAAAGTCACCCATGTATCAAGGTGCAAAAAGTCACCAACAAGGGTGCAAAAGTCACCCATGTATCATGGTGCAAAAAGTCACCATACAGGGTGCAAAAAGTCACCCATGTATCAGGGTGCTAACAATCACCCATATATTAGAACAAAGAATTTAAGAAAAAATTAAGAAAAAGGGTAGACTAAAGTAATCCTAGGTTTGGAAATGTCCTAATGTGAGAGGGAAGATAATTCTACATCCTCTGCTGCTCTCACACACCCCAGGGGTGTCATGCTTCATCACCGGGCGTTTGCTCCTCGTAGGGCCGGCGCTGCAATTCCCTACGGGTCCCCCGAAGGGTCACTTTATCGGAGATCTTTTTTGAGGATTGCCGGATGTTGCATGCAGGTGTGTGGAGATTAGATAAAAGGAGGGTAAATCAATTTATGTGCACGTGATAGTGTAAAAAATGACTGACCCCAAAAGAGCCCATTCGGCCTGGGTGTCGAAAGTCAAGGCCAACATGTTTCGCGCCTCTGTTGCCCGTAGGTCATTGGCGCTTCTTCAGGACCACAATAATAAACAGTGTAGTGCACGTGCTATAATAAGTAAAGATTAAAATGAGAACCCTCTTAACTCAGCCAGGGCGGGTCTGTATACCCTCAAAGTGGTTACAGCTGCTACATGGAAGCCGCTCCTGGGTAACACTTAGATTCCAGTCTCTGAGGGGGTCGACTCCCGGTGGCATCTTCGGCTTCCCACCTCTACTCGGCTCACCAGAGGACCCACTTCCTGGCCCCTGCACTCCTCGAACCATCAAACCGTAGCTCCTCTCCCCTCAGGACCACGAAAGTTGATCCTTGCCGCCGCCGACCTATTCTTCCTCCAAAGTCTTGCACGACATTCTCCGCGGCCTCCACAGAACTCGATCCCCTCAGGCTCCGCCTCCACCTCCGTCTCCGCTCCCATGCGAATCCGGCCTCCCGGGTCTCAAAGCCCTTGACCGCCGACGAGCGCCTAACAATGCTAGACAGCGCAGCAGAAGTGAGCATAGCTCGCAAGATCCTGATGAATCATCTGGAGACAGTGGACACGAATGAATACATTCAAGTGGAAACTGCAGATACCAGAGTTAGCAAACCTCATAAAATATATGAAATAACTTTACGTATAGAGGGAGATAAAACTAGGAAAATAAGGGGTCTATTTTGGGATAATCTCTCCAAGGGCTATGACATCCTTCTAGCTGAAAAAGACTGGCCACCAGAGTTTGTCAGGGAGTGCCCTCATGGCGAAGAAATGATTATGCCTGCCTTCTCAAATCATATTCCAATTCATAAAAAATATACACTTGCAAGAAAGTGGGCAGTAGCCCAAGCTCCTGCACTATATAAAAATCATGTGGGATGGGATGAGGACTCTCCTCCTCACAAAATCCAGTTAAAATCTCAACCGACTGCACAGAGGCAGTACCCAATTCAGCAAGAAGCTAAAAAACAGGTCAGGGAGATCTTAGATCAACTTGAATACCAGGGGGTGATTGAAACATGCACCTCACAAATGAACAATGCTTTGTTTCCTGTCTCCAAACCAGATGATACATATCGTCTAGTTTTGGACCACAGACACCTTAACTCATGCTGCAAAACGTTTGCAGTACAAAACTCACACAGTGCCGCACTAATGAATAGCATAGTGCGCAAAAAATACAAAACAACATTAGACATCTCTAATGGATTCTTTTGTCAAAATATAGCACCAGAAAGCAGATATTTGACCGCTTTCTCAATAAATGGCTCGCAGCAAATTTCTGTCGTTTGCCCCAAGGGTTCAAGAACAGCCCAGGATTATTCTCAGCGAGAGTAACAGAATTACTACAAATGTATGATGATGAGGCATTATCTTATGTCGATGACATCTATCTAACAGACGATGACTTGGATACTCACTTGAAAAGAGTGAACACCATAATACTTGGGTTCGCAGCAGAGGGTTACAAATTCAACTTCAAGAAGTCAAGAATTGCCCATCTGACAATCCTATTTTTAGGATATGAATTATCAAGTGAAGGCAAAAGCCTGGCTGACAATTTCCTAGAGAAATGTGCTGTGATCCAAGCACCTAGAACACTGAAAAACTTGCAATCAATTCTAGGTTTCCTGAATTTCGGAAGAACTTACATTATAAACTATGCAGAGAGGGTTAAACCTCTCTATGATCTAATAAAACCAGATTTTAAAAGAATCAATTGGACTCAAAAACACACAGAAATTTTGAGATCTTTACAAACAGACATGTTAGTTAAAACAAAACTGCAAACACGCGATAACACACGCAACCTTGTGATTCGAGTCATCCCAGGAAGATGCGGATTCACATACCTAACCTCTAATGAGGGAGAAAAGGTACCAATAACATACAAATCACATTTGTACACAGAAGCTGAAAAAACATTCAGCATTAAGGAAAACATTGTTCACGCGGTTCAAACAGCTGTAGCAAGAGAAAGAAACCAAGCTGACGGCAGACAAATTACAGTCAGAACAGCAGAATCAGCCTTTGAGGCATTAACAACCCCATGTAGTTTACCCACTATGGCACTGAATCCTAGATGGATACAATGGGAAGATTCTATTGCTACAGACAGAGTGAAATACTATTTTGATCCAGAGTTGACAAAATTAAAAAATCTAGAATATGAAAGAGAATATCCTCTGCCAATCGACATTCTGCCCATCCGACAGTACGCCTGTGTAAATACATACAGACGGACATGCTCAGCCCTCAGTTTGGGGTGAACAAGCTTATAATGCCACATGCGAGATTACAAAAGACGTGTGGCGCGGAGGTAAATTAAGACCTCTGTTTTCAAAAACACACTCAGTTGAAAATAATTCAGAACAACAAACTGAAATAATAGCGTTAAAAATGGCGCTAGATAATGCCGATCGCGAATTCCCGACACTAATAGTGTGCGATTCGTATTACTGCGTCAAATCATACAATAACGACTTGCAGAAATGGGTTGAAAACGGGTACAAAGATGACACAGGTGCCACAATAAAGCAAAAATCGCTTTGGGAACAAATAGTTCTTTTAAAGAAAGAACTACCAAAGACTCACGTGATACACTCACTGAGTCATCAGCGTGATGGCGTTCACGTTGCAGGGAATTCATTGGCTGAAACAGCCACAGCGGAACCAACTAAATCGGCTTCCGTAGCTACAAAAAAGCGTTCAGTAAAATACATTGATGGGGAAACAATGCTGGCGGTAAAAACGTCATCAAAAGGCGACTGCTCAGCGCTACCCCTCATGTATCCACTCAATTATACATACATAATCGATGCAAACTCCGTTCCTTTTGCTCAAATCCCTGGAGTGGGGGATAGAGTGATTCCAAACATGGACAGGAGAGGCTTGTTAATAGCAGACGCACATATGGGTGAGGGTCTTAGACACCTTACACTTAAGGATTCTCTAGAAGAATTACAATCAACATACTGGTGGCCAGGAATGAGCCTGCAACATCATATATTTGCAAAAAATTGCCCAGACTGCAACAGAGATCGCAGTGGTGAACGAAACGGTGTATTCCCATGGCTTTTCGCTCAATAAAAGATTAGGCTATCGACATAAAATACCCAGTATGAATAATGCGTCATATTAACATGTAGAGACTATTTTCACTTAAAATGTAGACCCCAGCTCTCGGCTGACGTCTGAACTGTTATACAAAGATTTGCGAGTCTATAATGGCATATACGCAATTGGCATGCTACATTCTGACCAGGGTCCTGCTTTTAGCTCTCGAGCTTATAACACGGACATGGCCGGCATGGGCACAGCATTGCGGTACTCTTGTCACCTCCTTCCTGAGGGAAACGGGATGGTGTAAAGAAAAAACCAGGGCATAGAGCAATCTATAACAGCAAAGGTATTAGGTTCAGGAGCTGGGTGGGTCAAACATTTAATAAGTGTCCAACGTAGTCTTAATAATCTGCCAAGAAATTCTCTGAGAGGTCTCAGTCCGTACGAACTATTGTTTGGGACTAGAATGTTAATCCAGGACCTTGATAGTCAAACTTCAGTGGTTAAAGAAAAATGCTTTGATATCAAAGATCGTTTGGCTATTTTACAGGACTTAAACAAAAAAAGAAAAGACCTGAGCAACATAAAGTTGAAGCAACAGCCAACAGCCACTGAAGAGAAACCACCTGTCCCAGCAAGGCCTGTCTGGATTCCAAAAATCGGGGATCTGGTCAGAGAAAAAATCGCGGTGAAGAAGGAATTTGGGCCTTCTTACAGAAAAGCAGTTCCTGTCTTGTCTGTCAACGGGACAAGATCAGTAGTACTACCGCCCCTTGCTGGGAAAAAGGAGAACCGAGTTGTATCCATCGACCTGGTTAAACCACAATCATGTGGTCGATAACAAGTAGTAGGCCAAGTGGACTCCCAAGAAGTAGCAGAACACCAAAGTTTGCTACAAACACAGAGGTTCAAACTGAAAGACTAATCACAATTGATAAACCTACAGTAAAACAACAAGGACTATGCAACAAAGCCATGGAACTTAAACCTCTTGAAACCCAAATTAAAATCTTAAATCAAGAAACACCAGTCTGCAATGATGTAACCACAGACTATGCTAATGAAACAAAGAAAATTCCAAAAACAAAAAGGAATCAAGAAGCAATTGAAACAATTGACAGAACAGCATCAGGCTACTTCATCAACTTCGATGATTTTTCTGAGGATCCAAGTGAACCTGAGGAACAGCCGACAACAAAAACTCTTAAAGATAAAGCAAAGGAACTCTTTCATCAACTAAAAGAAACCTCTCTAATTTCTCCATGTATTGAACTATGGGTGGCACTTGGAGTATTCATCCTCATACTTTGGCTCATCATGGTACTATGCTTGGGACACTTCATTGAGGGAAAATATGTTACAATGGACACAGCAAGTCAGAACATCAACTTGGTCCTAAAACCACACAAGTCTTCACACATCGAGAAAAGAGAACTTTCTTCAGTAAACTTCACAGCCAATCCTATACCCGGTGGGGTAGCATGGGACAAAACTGATTACGAAATCTATGGTCCGGTTGAGCTTCTGAAGTATCCTCATCAATTTAAGATTTCATTAAGTGACTTTGTAAAACCAAGCACATTCGCTGATGATTGGGACTTTGAAAGTATTAATGATATGATACAAAACAAAAACCAAATGCACACCAATATACAGTACAGAGAGAGATGTCTCAATGGACATAAATGAGTACAAGTAACAGAGTTCAGAACAAAAAAGGGGAAGCGATGTAGTGCGATTCCTCTTTAATTGCATGGATGGCCAGCCGACACGTGTTTCGTCGTCAAGCGGTAACAATGCTTGCACGACTCATCAGGGCTGGGGAAGATACAAAGTACATGATGGAATACGTTGTCCACACGACATAAATTTAAATGATTTTAGAGAAATTCGTGATCATGTCCAGTTTTTAGTGCGCGTGAGAGTGCAGGTGGAGGTCGTGGCAATAATGAATTGATTTAAATAAAACAGATTGCATGGTGGAAGCACACAGTGCCAAACAAAGTGAAGGTGAAAAAATGTTACATCGGGCGTCGGAGGTGATTGAATGCGGGTGCGTGAGAGAGTGCGAGTGCAGGGGATGCCGGTCGTCGTGTACGTTTGGTAGCTGGGTTCACTTTCACTGGGGAGAGACGGATGATAGTGAGTGTCATGTGATCGTAATGTGGGTGGTGGTGCCAAATATGGTGGTTCCAGAAGAACATGAGGATTAGTACTCCTCTACTGGTAGTGCGAGAACATGCAAACACGAGACGCGGGTACATTCAAAAAGTAAAAAAGTGCATGCGCACAGAGTCTATTGAGGAAGTGAGGCGAAATGGCTAGGCGCTTCCTACCTGTAGCGCGAAGGGAATGGACCACAGGTCTGTGGAATGGAAAAAATGAAGGAGGAAACAAAAGGGCAAGACAAAGTATCAAGACCAGTTAAAATTGTGACATGGAGCACTGTACACCCATCTAAAGTCTCATGAGCGGATACTGTCACTGACGAGAAAACAAATTTAAACACAGTAAATAAAGACTCACCGCTAAGCCGGTGATACTTCCGACCCGGCCCCTGCTCGAGACCAGGTGAGCGCTAGTTGGTGGATGTAGCTCCAGAATCCAAGGGTCATGTGGTTTAAGCGATGCTAATGGGAGGTACAATGAGAGTATTGCATTTGTACCACCTCAAAGTTGTGTACTTCTTAATATTAAACAAAGCCCCATAGGATCAGAGCAGAGCGCGAGTGAGGTTGCGGGGCCACTCCTAGTAAATGTATCCCAAAGTAAAGTAAAGTAAAGGGTCTCACCTTTACGTTAAGGAAACAGTGCTCCGAGCAACTCCAGTGAATAGATGCCACAAATGAAGTAAAATAAAGCCTCCGCTTTCAAGGTGCTGGAGTAACTAAGTCGGACGATCCGTAGTGGGTGTCAAGATTCTTGTGTTCACACACGAATGCGCGTTCTGTATGGGACGAGATAAGGAGAAGCGAGCGTGTGTCAGCTCGTTTACCGAAGACCGGATTTTGCGGTCTTGTTCTGGAAACGTGAGGATCGGACTAGAAGTGTTCCTGAGTGGGAGCACGAGGAAAGATAAATATAAAATAGCTTACCAGTAGTTTAGGCAAGACCTGCGAGATGAGTACCTCCTCGCAGCGGTTCCGGGTGCGGACACGTGATTCCGACCCGGAAGTGAATTTGTAAGGTTTCAGAGACGGGGCCCGTATGTGGACAACTAGAACGCTACCTCCTCCGGTTTGGTGGGTGTGTTTACGGGAGCGTTGAGCTCGCAATGGGAGGTGCGTAGAATGGGCAAAGCGTGCCAAGTCCGTAAGAAAGTAAAGTTGACATGTGTCAGAACCGAGAAGCCCGTGTGTGGGGAAAGGCACAGACCCCGGTTAGTGGGTGTGTCGCCGGAGACATGTGGTTCGCAATGGAAATCCCGTACGGGTTGTCAAAATACAATAAATCTGTCAATCGACTGAAAAGTCGGCAGACCAGAGATATAAATATAATGAAAACGAATAATATATAGAAAATACTCTCGGTGTGACATTAATAAATGTCAGAAAAAAGTAAGATGATCATAAACGCAGTAAATAACAATATCATGCAAAAGGTGGTCATGCATCCGATCCACAACGTGCAAAGGTGGTTAGCGGCACATTAACATAGACGGAAAAGAAACGTAATACATCACAATGGTCATATCACATCAATCAGAACGACATGTAAGGGCAAAGAGGTAGCTGACAAACATATCTCATCCCAACTCGCCTGGAAGATTTTACAAGAAATCCAGTTTGGGCATTGAGGCACGTAATAACAAAAATGTACCAGCAGGTTAATAGTGTTGCATATCTGATGTAACATGAAATAAGTGACATAAGTAATGCAGCATCAATTGTGGCATGAGATTTGACATTCATGTGTTGTAGTAATGCATAGAGAAACAATATTGTCATAATCAATAGTAACCCCATGGACACCCCATTGTGAGATGCCGCCGCAAGGGTGGTAATGGAGGACAATACAATGAGGTCTGGTACAATGTTCACTACAGAAATGACAAGATTATTGCTTGTGGAGCTATACGTGCAGGAAATGAATACAGGGGTTCAGTCTCCTAGGAAAAATTGCATCTCCTGGTCATAGTTGAGCCCCTGAGACACGGTACGAAGGCGGAGAATCCATGTTGCCTCCAGGCGTCTTAGCTTGAGTTCTCTGTTACCGCCTCGTGCACCAATAGGGACAGTGTCAATCCCATAAAACGAGACTTGTTTGTCCAGAGATTGATCACCACACGCAGCCGCGTGTAGGGCAACTGGATATCTAGGATCCTGTTTGTGTAGCGCCCTTATATGTTCTGCTATCCTCTCTTTCAACGGACGGATGGTACTCCCCACGTAGATTTTTTTGCATCTGCATTCGATTATGTATACCACATAGCGTGTGGTACAGTTGATGTTAGTCCTGATGACGTAGGTTTCTCCCTTGGTGTCCTGAAATTCAGTAGTTTTGTGTTTGGCCCACCGGCACATGGAGCAGAACCCACATTTGTAGAAGCCAATATTACGTTTGGTCAACCAATTGTCCTCTGTACTGCTTCGAGGAATTGTGGGACTTAGTCTGTTCTTCAAGGTTCTGCCTCTCCTGTAGGTGATCTGAGGATGTTCTCCTATGTAATTCGTGATATTTTTGTCCTTCTTGAGGATGTTCCAGTGTTTGCTGAAAGTCCTGCATAGTGCCTGGTGGTGGTTGCTGAAATCGGTGATCATGCGGATAGTCCCAAGATCGTCTGTCTTCTTGTTGGGTTTATCCTTCAGAGTGTCTTTTCTTTGAATTCTCATGATCCTAGATGTCGCTTTTTTGAGCAGGTTGTCTGAGTAACCTCTTCTCTTGAAACGTTCCTGCATACTTTTCAATGTTTTCTCGAAATCTTGATCATTACTGCAGTTTCTGCGAGCTCTTAGGAATTCTCCAAAGGGTATGCTGCTGATCTGGTGGGATGGGTGAGCGCTGTTGGCGTGCAGAATCGCATTACAGGCAGTGTCCTTCCTGAAGAGTTTGCTATTCAGTTTGTTGTCAAGGATATAAATCTCCAGGTCTAGAAACTCAATCCTATCCAGGCTCGCCACCATGGTGAACCTCATGTCCCACGTGTTGTGGTTGAGATGCCTGTAAAAATCCATCAGGTGTTCATGTGTGCCAGACCAAATCAGGAAACAATCATCTATGTAGCGCCCCCAGTAAACTATTGAGTCAATAAAGGTCGCTCCTTTGGTTCCCCAAATTAGGTCGTTTTCAAGTGCGCCCATGAATAAATTGGCAAACGAAGGGGAAAATTTCGAGCCCATGGCGACTCCTTTGGTTTGTCTGTACCATGCGTTGTTAAACATGAATGAGTTGTTATTCAATATAAGGTCCATCATGGAGATGAGCATGTTGGTGTGTTGCCACATGGTGGCTGGACGCTTCTGTAGAATTTTGGTGACGACTTCGAGTCCAAGATCTGGTTTGATGCTGGTGTACAGGGCTACCACATCCATGGTGACCAGAAAATTGCCAGATTGCCATTGAAGATCAGAAAGAATGCTCAATATGTGTTTGGTGTCCTGGATAAAGGATGGTAGGTTGCGCACCAGAGGCCCCAGGAACAGGTCGACGTATTCCGCAATTCTTTCCGTGGGACCCCCAATCCCGGAAATGATGGGACGTCCAGGCGGAAAAGGGTGATTTTTGTGTACCTTTGGAAGGGTGTACAGCCAAGGGTACGAGGGTTTAATCACTTTCATGTAGAGATATTCATCCTCATTGATCAGACCACTTTCTTTCCAGGTCATGAGCGATCTATTGATGTTGGTCGTGAGTGGTGCTGTGGGGTTGTGGTCAAGAAGTAGGTAACACGTGTTGTCTTGTAACTGACTAAGGATTTCTTCATCATAGTCCTTTTTGTTCATGACAACAACGTTCCCTCCCTTATCCGCTTCCCTTATGATGATCTCATGATCCTTGATGAGGCTGTTCATGGCTGCTCGTTCTCCTGTGGTTAGGTTGTCTTTATATCTGAAGGTGCGTTTAGTGTCTTTCAGTTCTAGTTTATCAATGTCCTCCAAGACTCTTTTGTGAAAGTTGTCTATGGAATTGCCTCCCGGTAGTGTGGGGATCCATTTAGATTTAGATTTGAGATTGAGATTAATGATATGATGTCTGATCTAGTAATGTCAGCTAAATTTACAGAACATGATTATTTGCAAGGTTCATCTAATTACGATCAAATGTTTTGTTATAACCATTATGGTAACCATTATCTGCATAAATCTACTCAACCTAGAAATGTTTTAAAATGTAACCAATGGGAACATTGTGCAACTGCACCAAAAGGCAGTTCAAAGACATATTTTGATAAATATTCATACTTTTCAGGGTTCAACACAAGTAATGCAGAATCATTTTATTTCAAATTGTTAAATAAGACAGGAGTGAAAACCATGCTTACAAACACAAAATTGATATATTCAGACTCATTTTTTGACAAAATGAACACATTCGGTTTGGACTTCTGGAACAATAACATTGAAACAAAAACGATCTGGGGCACAAAAAATTGGCAAGTGCATGGTATAGAATCATTATTTAGAGCCTGCATGATCCCAGAACAAATTATATTTTTGAATGATACAATTCAACAAACATCCTGTCTTGGCCTAGCCAAAATTAAAGACTTAAATAAACCGTCTATTCCAAAACCAACACCTACCAGTAATAGCACTACGGATGTTGAGATAGACGTATCCCATATTTTAAACCAAAACAGAACACTTGCTGATTGGAAAAAATGGTTGATCTGGCCCACAGACACAAATAACTGTCAAGACAGATTCCTGAACAAAATACAGGGGTTCACATTGACCAGGCCAGACCCAAGATACTCCCAGAGACAACATCCAGGGATTGTAACTACTTATAGTGTGGGGAAACTCTGCCTTCAATGGCTTCATACATCCACACTGTCAGAAATTAAGCAACGCTTAACGTTACTTAAAGAAGGTGCTGACTTGCGTGATTTCATCATGGGACCACACAAACAGCGTCAAAAACGTTTCATAGCGGCCTCTATATCTGCAGCTTACAACGAAGCTTGGAAAGTAACTCAAATTGAGACAGCAGAAAAAATACGGGAAATTGACCGTGTTAATTTGGAAAAATCACTTTCTGTTGTAGACAATGGGTTAATGACTCTGTCTTCCAGAATATATTCATTTGGACAGTATTGTATCTTCTGCAATCAATATAATAGAACAAGACTTACTGATGTTGCAACACGGTCAGTCTCAATTGCTTTCTATTGTACAGCTTGGCTGGACGTTACAGAATCTGCGTTCAGGCTATGTGCCTTTGCGTCTAATCAACACAACGTCACTATTTAATATCTTTAACCTTACTGATAAACAAATCAGTTTGGCACAAAAGGGTGCTGACTATACAATTCTGAGCATTGAAAAACTTGAGAGATTACCATTGACAATGTCAGAACGAGCTGTCATTGAATGGATAATACATGGGATAATAAATATTCCGATAACAACTTTCCAGTTTCAATACTGCCAAAAATATATACAGGCAGGCCAGTATGAAAGATTGGGTAAAGGATACATTAAGTCCACATGGAACTTGCCCTATACACACACATGTGTCAGTAATAACGGACAGAGTGTATTTCTTAGTAGTAATAATTGTGAAAGATCGCTAAGTGGCATACTTCTGTGTCAGGGTATTAGTTTGCATGGGGCCTGTGAAGGGACTTCAAATAACCTTTCATGTCACCAGTTAGGCACACCTGCAACACAAATAGAACCATTCTTTAGAAGACTTTCGAACGGGAGTTACATTCTAATTGTAGATCACAGATGTTGTGGCTTGCTGCCAGGAAAACCTTATCTCATAAGTGTGACTTCCAGGGTCATGTGCTGTGAAAGAGTATTGTTCCCGAATGATGCTCCAGACAGGGAGGGAAGGTTATGGCCCAGTTTAAAAATCTCTTCTATTCGAATTGATACTTTAAGCAGAATGAAGACTGTGCTCCTACAGACGCCAACCCAGTTGACGTCATCAAAAGAAATGTATGATCTCCAAGTTGCAAGGACAACGGCAGAGATTCATTCAATGTTATCAACAAATAGCCCCCTACACTTCGCAAAAATGTTGAACGAAATCTTAAATATTTCTGATACAAGTGGTATCGCCAGTGTATTTAAGACAGTTTTTTCAGGCGCTTTAACACCATTCAGAGCGATCCTGGGTATTTTTCCAAATTTCGTCCATTCCATCTTTGGCGGACTTCCACTCCTGTTGGGACTCGTAGCAGGCATTTTATTCTTGCTACTCTTGCTTCGTTTTGGCAAGCCATGTCACAGACAAGACTCCAGCTACAATGGAAGAAACGATCCTAGCTATCCGCTACCGGGACCGCATAACTAAAGTCCTTGGCTTAGCCCGGCTACGAGATCTGAATATGACCTGGTTTCTTTCATTCAGACCCATCTGGCAGAATTGTGTTATGCCTGTATTAAGATGCATGCTATGCGGCGAAGAATGCGTGTTGGACACCTGTCTTGCACTACAATCAGACGTACCATTGGATGCAGATACTTTGTTGGGTCCGGTAAAGGCTCATGCATTGTGCTGTCCCCAGCGGCTACCTATCCTGATGACGGCATTCGTAGAAACTTCACCACTGCGATTGAAGGGTAGTGAAGTACATGATGAAGGCAGCATCGACCAGGTACGACCTTCTGTAAGCAGTTCTGATCAAACCATCAGTGAAAGCAATCATGCGCGTGACTGCATGGTAGCGAAATTTTCTAGCCTAGTCGAACTCTCACCAGAAGCTGTAGACTGTTTTTTCGAGAATCTATCTGAAATGATGTTTTCACCGGAACAGAGAGAATGATTTTAAACAAACTTGCACACGGCGTTCCCTGAACTCTGAATTTGGCCTTCAGTTTTTTTTAAAACAAAGTAACTGTGAACTATTTTTTCTCTTCTCTCCTGAATAGCGAAAACTTTTTTCCAAATTCCAAAATATTTACCTTTTGGGCACTTATCTTCTGCTTAAAGTAAAACTATTCTTAGAGAACAGAACTTCTATTCTTAGGGATACTAGAGACATTGCATTACCTCAACCTCTAGTTTATTTGCAATTAATTGTGTTTATATGTGATGAGATGGTCTTGCAATTTTTTTTCTGTATCAAGAGCCATTTCATGTGTAATTTCGCAAATCATTCATGCCGATATAAAAATTTGCATTTCCTTTTGAATGATTATACTGCTTGAATGCATACAGTACCTATACTCATTTCGTGCATTTTGCATACGCCATTTTTCAAAAAAAAAAAAAAAACAATGTTTTTGGGGTGGTCCGGTATACAAATGCAATGTTAGTTATGTTTACTATTGCTTAGGTTAGTAAATATGTACATAATTTCATGGAGTGGGTGTAGTGTGTTTATCTAGGTACCTATATTGATACTCCTATTTCTGACCCTTGTCCTGTTATTAATTCACTAATGTCCATACAACGGCACAGAAACCCGTCTTCAGATTAGGTCATAGCGCATGCTGTCACATTAAGCAAGCACTATCCCTTCAGCCCCCTAGAGAAGCACACCAAGTTCTCAAAACAAATCAAACCTCCAACAGACCTGGGAAAACCCAGCGACCATTGTTTTGATTTCGCTCGAGAACTCCTGCAAAGAATGTAAGAACGACCAGTCCTTATGACATTCTTGCCGACGTCTTATGTCCATCCTTACGTCAAACACGGCACCTTTCAGGTATAAATATACCGACGTTGCCCTAAGCTAGGACACGGTGGTGACGAGCTTGGAGCAGCGCTACTTGCCGGAGAGCCCAGCTGATGCAGAAAAGCCCACGGACGCTGCCCCTCCCTTTTGACGCGCTGAGAGAGACGCTGCCTTTTCTCCTGCCGAGAAATCCAGCCTCTGGCGTTTCCAGCCGCCCTCGCGGGTAACTGGGATATCGAGTCCTGAGACAGAGATACCAACCCTCCAGCCTTCTAAATCCCAGGTACTGAACTGACTAACCCCTTACAGAGAATTCTTGAGTCAGATTCTTGGCAAAGCAAACTTAACTTAAACTGCTACTTACTTACTCCCTCCCAAGTATTAGGCTTAGGTCAGGTACACCTGGGTAGGCGTAGTTAGAAGCACCAGTTGAGTACGATTAGTCAATGTATATATGTATGTATATCTTTTATCCATTTTAAGTATCATATGGCTAAGAAACCATATAAATGCTTTTACAGTATTATTTTATAATTCTGTTTTTACTGTATGCACTTTACTTAACTATAAGTATTGCAATAATAGCGATTCATTTCTCTTGTATGAGAAAAGAGACTGATCAATAAATAACATCTTTTATTGAACCACGCCCATCTCTTATTTCTCTACAAACTGGTGAAACTAAGAATGCACGTATTGACTGAGTAAAATAAGTTGTCTTTTGTTTTCACACGACTCTAGAGATATACTCTTGATTAGGGGAGAGCAAAGTTGTCATGTTCTATGGTTGTCAGAAACTAAACCCCTTCTTGTCTATCCAGGGAGGTTAAAATCCTCCTTGCCTATTCGAGAAAGTTTCTAGTGAACTCTGAGCTAGCTGGCACACATAACTTTAAGTCTAATATCGTCAGTAGAAGACCTAGTTAACCACAGTCCTACGTCTACACTATTGAAGATATTATTCCAATGCGCAGAGCCTATTGGGAAAATAGGAACTACACTACAAGAAGAGGAGACAGTGGCATAAGGTGACTTATGAGACCTTTAAGGAGGCTTTTATCGCATCAAACATAGCGCCCACTGAAAATATTGAGGCAGCCTTACACAAGTATGAGTCAGCTATTCATATAGCTGTGGAGCGTATTGCCCCTATGAAATCCTTTAAACCACGTTTAGCCCAAAAACAAGAAGTTTGGTTTTCAGATCACTTACGAGCCCTCAAAAGATCAGCTAGGAAGTTGGAAAAGACCTGGAGATCATCACATCAGGAAATGGATAGAATGTGCTATTGGACAGCATTAAGTTTTTATCATAAAGCTCGCAAAAACTAACTGGCAGATGCATCAAAGTTATGTTTTGCGAGTCCTTAATGGCGAATTTTAAGGAATCGCTATTAAAGACTCGCAAAACGGGATGCATGTAGGAATCGCAATGTTATTAGCGATTCCTACAGATTCCTTATTTGCGATTCGGTAATAGCTAATCGCTAATAAGGAATGGCTTTCCCATTCATTCCTATGGGCTTAAAGGCCCATAGGAATGAATGGGAAAGCCATTCCTTAGGCCCATAGGAATGAATGGGAAAGCCATTCCTTATTAGCGATTAGCTATTACCGAATCGCTAATGTTCCGCTATTTCAAGGGTGACAGGGTGTCCAAAGGACACCCTGTTGCACCCCTGAAATGGACCTGTGCACAAATGTTACACACACACATGCCCTAAAGGCATGTGTGTGCGCAACATGTAACTTTGAAAAATGCCCAAAATGCATTTTTCAAAGTTTTAGCAAATTACCACGAAGTTCAACTTCATGGTAATTTGCTCCCCCTATTAGCGAATTCGCTATTTTTGGGGGTTTCATGCATTGCATTTAAGGAATCTCATTTTGGGATTCCTTAAATGCAAGAGCAATTTAAGGAATCGCTATTTAGAGATTCCTTAAATTGCGATTTCTGCATTTGGGATGATGCATCCCAAATGCAAAAATAACGGGAGCAAACGGCCAGATTCTGAGAATCTGCCCGTTTGCTCCCGGTATTTTCTTTGATGCATCTGCCAGTATATCGCTTCCCAACTTTTAGCTGCTGGGAGCACTCCAAAAATATTATATCAGATTCTGGAGACTTTCGTCAAGCCAGCTGCCTGCGAAAGCGCGGATATGTCGTCGCAGCAGTTATAAAATCTATGAAAAAATTATAGACTCCAACTCATCTAGGGCACCTATCTGTCAGCCTGAAATACCAACTTCTGATACAGAAGGGGACAGATCTGATATGCTCACAAAATTCCCAAACTTCTCTCTGAAAGAGGTGGAGGATATGGTGAGTCAAATAAAAAGTGGAAGCCCTTTAGATCAGATTCCATCCAGAATCATGCCTATGGTTGCTAGAGTGCTTGGTCCCGAGATTCAGGGCCTTATCAACCTTTCATTTGGTGAAGGCTGTGTTCCCCAGGAGTGGTGAAACCAATTCGGATAAACACCTCCATTCCATGGACGTACTTATCCAATCTGAGACCTATATCTCTGCTCCCTTTTCCGAGTAAGATCATGGAGAAATATGTGATTAAACATCTTTCAAAACTTATCGAACAGACTGGAAGCCTGGATTTTTCACAATCCGGCTTTAGGTCAAAGTACAGTACTGAATCGGCCCTCCTGTCGGTAATGGACAATCTCCGCATGTCCAGGACAAGGGTTTTTCAGTGGTCCTGGTACTGCTGGATTTATCAGCAGCGTTCGATACGATATCACATAACATCTTGATGGGACCTATTGCAGAGATTGGGTTAAAGGATAGGGCACTGGCTTGGCTGAAGAGTTTTCTGTCTGAGCGCACTCAATGTATTAACATTGGTGACTTTCGATCGTCAGAGGTTAACATCACCAAGGGGGTACCACAGGGCTCGTACTTGAGTCCAACTCTTTTTAATATCTATGTGGCCCCCCTGGCAAGGATTATGAGAACCTTTGGCTTTATACCAGTGTCCTATGCAGATGATACCAAGCTCCTTTTCCCGTTTAAATCTCTCACATCAGAGGTGAAACAGTCTTTCTCTGATGGTATGAAGGCAGTCTCCCAATGGATGTCATCTAACTTTCTCCAGTGTAATGTGGGAAAAACGGAGGTCATGTTGTTTGGAGAGGCTAAACTGCAGTGGACTCCATACTGGTGGCCTTCAGACCTTGGCCCGGTCCCTGAACCAAAACAGGTGGTGAAGAATTTGGGGGTCCGTCTGGATCACGATCTGACCCTGAAACAGCATGGGAATAGCCTAGTGGGATCATGTTTTCACGTAATAGGACTCCTCCGTAAGGTATTTCCACTACTTCCCGATTCCACCCGAAAGACTTTGGTGCAGGCCCTAGTACTAAGTCGTCTTGATTATTGTAACGGCCTGCTTGTAGCTGCAAATGAAGAAGTACTGGACAAACTTCAAGTAGTCCAAAATACTGCTGCCCGACTAGTCCTGAATGTCCCCCCCAGAACTCCTTCTAAACCGCTCTTGGAAAAGCTGCACTGATTGTCAGTCCGCCAAAGAGTGAAATTTAAGATTGGTTGTATAGTCCATAAGAGTTTACATGGACTTGGGCCTTCTTATTTGGCAGAGAAATTTGTCCCGTATGTTCCTGTCCGCACTCTGAGGTCGAGTGCTCAGCTTCTCCTACGAGTTCCTAGAGTAAGAAAGGTAAGACAGGGCGGTAAGGCCTTATCAGTAGTGGGGCCAGTACTATGGAACACTCTCCCTCTTATGTTAAGACAATGTCCTGACCATTTGATGTTTAGGAAAAAGTTGAAAACTTTTTTGTTTAAGGGGTAATATGATTTTTCATTCTGCGCTCCAATATTGTCCTTCCTTATGATTTGCTATGCTCATATGTGTTTCTTTGTGTGTCCATGGCGCAGAGATACTCCTCCGGGAGTGGATTCAAGCGCGATGCAAACCCACAAATAAATAAATAAAAACATGACATGATATGGGATGGGTGGAGGGCGTATCCTGGAATACTGCTGTTGCTGTTTACAGATTTTTGCATTCTGTTCCACTATCTGATGCACACTGTGATGATGTTAATCGATTGTTGGTGGGTGTTGCTGGTAATTGTTAAAACTAATAAAATTTGGTTATGATTTTTTTTTTCAGCAGTTCAGACCTGGTGGGATTTAACAGGGGAAAAGTGTACAATATTTACAGCAACAAGTGTATACTGTTGCGAATAAGCACCAAAATATGCATGATATTCCTGCAAAACGCGTAATATATGCTATTTATTGCACCGGATACATAATGTACCTCTGAGTATTATTATTATTTATCAGGTGCACTGGTAACGAAACTTGGGGGGCCCCCCTAAAAGGCACGTGGAGGGGCCCCCTCCAGCCTCAATCCGGAGTTCTCCGGCCAGATTACTGTGCTAAGGGGGCCCCCTGGAGCTTTGCCCCCCCCCCCACACTTTGGGAGCTGCGGGGCCTGTGTTACGCCACTGATCAGGTGTGATAAATAGCACTTTCATTTTAGAAAACTCAGATTCGGAGCCTAAGCATTTTTCTACTATATGATCTTTTGCACGGCTTTTTTATGGGGCAAGAAATTAACTTTTCTGTCTGTAGGAAGTTACATAGTAGCATAAAAGAAACTCATTTAGGCGGAATGAATTATTGGTATGTTTCCTTCACAAAGAAGAAACAATTCCTCGAATTTCTGAGTGTGAACCCTGAAAAGGCATCAGAATTAACCTTTTCGGAGCAAAAGATGTGCATATGTTTTAAAAAACTCTAAAATAAAGATATTGGTCTCACTCACCCAAAAAGAGTAAATCTAAAAGAGTAGCCTAATCCCTATGTTTGCCCTTAACTCAGATATTTCGAGTTCTAGATAGTTACACCTGGAAATCTATGACATGATCAAAGATTTTCAGGGATAAAACCACAAGTTTACTAATTCCAATCCTAGTAAAAGTAATCGTAACGGTTTTAGAAGCATATTCTCAATTTTTTTCAATATTCTAAAAAGGCACCAAAGACAGTATAACAGTGAAAAAACAATTCCACTATGGCCTCCATCCATGTGGTTGCTCGATTTCATTCCCCAACATGAAACCATGCTTACTCCACCTTTTCACAGAATTAATTTTCTGTATGCTGCCAGGAAACACCATTGGAAATGTTTGTGGATACTCATAAAGTTACTGTTTAGTGTTTTTTCATAGGCATTTCCGTGGATTCTCCAAACCCACAGGAACACCCTTTTCTTCCAGTATTGACTTGACAATGAAGACATAGTCATACAAAAAAATCCACCAACAGGTGGAATTTCTTGTATTAGTAAGGTAATTCTCCATTTAGTAAACTTAACAAATCCTTAAATCATGATTTCGGGTTGATAACACAAATTAAAATGTTCACATACCTAAGTGATGCATGCCAACATAGGTGACAGGTAATATTACTCCACCTTATGCGATTTATGAAAGTCTCAAACCTCACCTGTTGAGACAAGCTGAAATGACATAGGTTTGACTCCTTCTTGGAAAACTTTCGAAAAAGTTTTTCTGAGAGTTAAGTCCTCCATCACTTCATGGTTGTGTTTCTGGGAAACACTGCCCAAGGCATATTCTACCACATATAGCCCATTTAACAAGATTAGTACACCTCTCTCTTACAGAAGGAGGGTTCACTGACTGTCTCAGCATCCGCCAAGTCACTCCTGTACTACAAAACTAACAGCAGACATGGAGGATCTTAACAATTTCGGGTCTGCGTCAGGTCTACCTTCCCTGATGAAAGTTCATGACAGTTGTGTAGCGACACAACTTACACAACACATCACTGAGGATGATCTTTTCAATAAAGTTCAGTGTGGGTTAAGACAGGTCTGCAGCACAGAAACAACCTTTTGCCATGTAGTGGCTCTGAAACTCCTGCATCATCCTCCTTCTAGATCTCAGCTGCATTTGATCTTCATAAACACTTATTTCACTTTCAGATTCTAAGACAAACACATGGGCATTGATTGTACTGTCCTCAAATGGCTCACCACTTACTTGAGCAGCTTGGCGCACCAGATTCAAATTAACAAATCCTTCTCTAGTTGCATGCCTTGACACTTGAGACATGTGACTTTGTACAGGAACCAACCTTTTTAATCATTATATAGAACCCCTTGTGTCCTACTCAAGAACTCAGGGAACCTATATTATCAGAGAGCTGATTATATACAGCTCTATTATAAGGTCTCCTCTCCTAGCAGATCATAAGATCTCCTTTGTCGCAGTCCATGCCAAAACTCAGCATAAAGAGCAAAACTGAATGACTTCACATCACTTGAAATGTAATCGAACAAAACTGAGTTTCTTTTCAACTCATTGTCCTAATCGATGTCTTTAGTAAAATTATGGCTTGACTCCTGTGATCATTGATAGTGGCAATTCTTTATATTTCATGCTGGGCAAAAGTATCAGGGCCTAATTATGAGTCTGGCAGTCCACTGACCGCCAGACTCACGGTGGCTTGGTGGTGGCGGTCTTTCGAACTCCCTATTACAACTAGGGCAGTCGGACCACCATTGCACTAACACAATTGCCAGGGATCAGAGATTCCTAGTGGTGATGTCACGGTCTGAGGGCTGCATTATTCCTGTTGGTGCGCTGAGGCACCGCCAAGCATATTACAACTTTCTTCTACAACAGCAGGTCTAATGGAGCTTCTACCTCCATGAAACTGCTGATGGAGAGGAAAGTAAGGGGGCCCCACATGGCCTCTGTGCACATGTAGTGCACCCCTGCAGATTTGCAACCCCCAGTTCCTGCACGGGAAGGAATGCACGACATGGTCCATTCCTTCCCGTGCAGGAACGTGCACTGGCAGTCCCAAAGTGCTGCAGTTTAAGGCTCACTTTCAACCTTTAAACTGCACTGCAGCAGGACCACCATGCTGCCCACCCGCCAGACCACAAAAATACTTGTGATTCAAAGACTTCAGTGGCTTTCCTTGGAAGTCAGAGTGCTCTAGAAGGTGGTATGTATTACTGAAAATGTATTATACACCTTCAAAGCCAATATTTAGCCTCCAAAATAAACGTTACATTTTCATGTGGACTAAAACCATCAAGTACTACTGGAACTTTGCTTTTAAAAGCCCTAGGTTTCAAAAAGGAACCTGAGTCTTGAATCCCCCCTCCCCTTTCTTGGTGTTCGCACTACCACCCCATTAAATGCATTTAAAAATGAACTAAAATGTTATTTTGGTTTTAACACCTTGGGTGCGGCCGCGGTTTTGCGCCTGTGCGGCACTTTTAAACAGTGGGCGGGTTCATGACGGCCCCCAGCCGTCATCAGCACCCACCCACCGTGATGCATGACGGCCGGGGGCCGTCATCAGCATGGAAGGGGTTAACCTCTCAGATGATTTGTGTTAAATCCATATATTAGATTCTACATTCATCCTTAGTCTCTATACTTCCTACACTCCCTCTGGTGACTCCTGGTTCCCTTCCTCTCACAGCACCTACCATCTGAACATCCTTCTTCTGAAGCCTATTCTCTAACAGCTATCTCTCCTTGTTCTCTCTTCCTAGCTCTTATGAATCCGCTGCTGCATAACGGTGCTCTTATATTTAGAGCTATAATCTCTTGTTTAGCATCCCTTTCAATACTTTACACATTGCTCTGCTTGTGTTCTTTTTACTTTCTATTACCATTATGAAGGTCTCACTGCACATTGCAACCTTCGTCCTATTCATAATTGTTTTCAATGTACTATCTCTGGGTTTGCCTTAGTCTACTTTTAATGTTATATTCTCTTCATCGTGAAGCATTCTTATGCACAAGGGCACTGTTTGCACTATATTATATTGCATGAATAAATACATAAATAAATACATTTGTGAATGAGGTCTATAATTACTGCAACTAGTAAGTATGCCATTTATAGGAATATAGGTAACTAAAACATTTTATTTGGAATTATACACTAATAAATACTTCTTCTCAGATTTTTAAGGGCAGTGTGAAGGCTACCTGAATGCTGAAACCTCACATTTTACAGGAGAAAATAGCTGGGTCCACACTGTGGCGTAACGGAACAGGAGGGCAAGTGCATGCCGCGGACTCCCCGCGCTCCAGACCTAGTCGAGCGCTCTCGGCCACAGACCTGCAAGAGCTCATACACCTCCCCGCACCGTGGGGGCTGCGGGGGCTATTGTAATGCCACTGGGCCCATGCTCATCAGCAGCGCTTAAAAATGCTGGGGTCCACGTATTTTCTTAGAAGACCCCTGTCTACACTGGAATTTCTAGCACTGACCATCTGTACTTGACAGCACCCAGATTGGGCTTACTAGTGACCCTCGATGCAATGCCTGGTACCTATACTTTACACTCAAAGTAAATAGCTCTGTAGGGCCCTGTTGGTTATAGCTAACTTACACCAAACAGTTTTTTGAGTATTTCCCCTTAGAAGAATACATGGATGGTTCAGTTCTGGGGGCTCTTCCCCTGCACCTTTCAAATGTGCTAATGTCCAGAGTAATAGTGCGATACATTTTAAGTCCAACCTAAGACATTGCACAACCACTGCCCTCTACATCACACTTATATACTCAGTGCAGCTTTCAGCGGCACTGCACACTGCACCTGCATTTCCTACATAGCCACCAAGTTTCCCAGGCCCATGGATGACTAGCTAGGTCAATCTTGTTTTTTTGGTTAGAATTCTGGGACTTGTAGTCTTATTGAACCCAGTGTAAAACCAGGACTACAAGCCCCTGAATTCTAAGAAAATAACGTCACTGACCTAACTAATCACACATGGACCTGGGAACCTTAGCAGTCATGTTTAATCTCATATGTAACATTCCCTGCAGCACCTGGAGGGAGGCCTACTACTGAGATCCTGGTTGCTAGTGGATTTTGCCTCCTCCGAGCGAGACTGCTACTGGTACTCTCACAGCCGACCTGAATCAGTGTTAGGCCTACCACCACAGACTACACACTGCTGGGAGTTGTCACGCTCTGCTGGGATCCAACTTCTTGGGGCCATTGTGCAGCTGCAGGAAAAAGTATCTCACCTGAGTCTGGGCTGTGGAGGCTGCAGCTCACAACTGATGCATTATAAGACTAATGCTGCGCAAGGCCGTAGTGGGGTTCCAAAATGCAACCCTGGTTAAAATGCTCAAACCTGTTGCACTCTCTTCATCTCCTCACACAGTCTTACTCTTTCCATCCAGCCTCTCTCTCCTTCTCGCCTTTCTCTTCTCTCTTTCTGATCGCTTTTTCTCTACCTTCCTGCTCCCTTCATCTTTTCTTTTCTCTCTTGAAGACTCCCTGTCCCTGCCTCACTTAAACTCGGGGAGCTGGGGAAAGAGACAAGCTCCTGGAGTGCCCCTAACCTAAACATCGGACTCTGGGGGGTGAAATTCCCCTTGAAATCAAATACCTGTCCGGCCCTGATGCTGCTTATTCAAGCACAGCTGAATGCAAAACCAGCATCCAAAAACCATCAATACATTGAGAATCCCCAAATGTAAGCTGATTCCATATGAGCCCCCTATATGGTGAAGGTTGCTGCCCTTTACTTTCCGTTGGAGATGGCCAATTGAACAATCACAAATAACCAGAACCTCTAATCCACCATTAATCAGTTTTGATTTGATGCTATTATTTCTCAGTGGCAGCCGCCACAATGAAGAGGTGGCAGGGCGGGCGGGGGTGGGGGAGGGGATGCGTGCACAAGGGATGTTTAATAAAACTAAAATAAACACGTACCTAGAGCTGCCGCCTGCCTCCCGCGCCATGCCTCATCCTTCCTGGTCCCAGCAAGCACTGGGGCAGCGTCATGGACTTCCTGTGCTATCCTCACACTGCTCTGATACTACTATGAGAACAGCACAAGGATCGGCATGAGCGGGCTGGAAAGATGCTCTTCTCAGACCAGGGAGTCTGTGGGGGTTTCTCCAGCCCGGCTGTTCAATGCAGCCGTGCTGGAAAAACCTAAGTGCGCATATGTGTTTTGGTCGGCCTGAAACGGCCGGCCAAACACATATGTGCAAGCCCTGCCCCACCCCTCCCTGCACAAGCTGGCTCAGAGCCGGCAAATGAAAAATAAAACAATGCTAAAACATCGTTGTATTTTTCATTTTCTGGTTCTGAGCCAGGCAGTGAGACGATGCTCCTCTGCCATTGCAGAGGAGCCGCCACTCCTATTTCTGACTCCAAGTGTTATTTTTGGGTAACTTCAAAAGTCGTTGACAGCGGAGGCTCCTCTGCTATAGTTGATGAACGTCAGCCCCCAAACACATCAGGAAAGGTAAAATAAAATGGCACTCGTTTTATTTTTCCTTTTCTGCCATGTCTTGGGGGCAGGATCTGGTAGTGACAGACACTGATGGCAGATGCGGTGCACTCCCATCGCTGCGCATGATGGTTTGGCTGCCGTCTCAGGCCGGCCAAACCATCATGCTCAAATAAAGCTCTCTCCAACACAGCAACGTAGCTGGGTTGGACAAAGCAGGCACAGACCCAAAGTCTGTCCTGGAGCCCAAAGTGAGGGTGCTCAGGCCAATCCTGAAGCTGCTCTCTGTGCGAGAGCAGCTTCAGGATTGGCTGCAGGACATTCTGGGAGCCTGCGCCTTCCTGAAGAGGTGAAGATGAGCTTGACGGAAAAAGCTGCAGGTAAGTTTTTTATTAATGTTATTGTCCCTCCCCCCCGCCTGTGACACCTAGTGCCTCCCCACCCCTGTCTGCCCCCCCCATTCTCCCCCTGCTCCTCCAGGTTGGACGCACTCTCTTTGTCAACACATTCCGTATGCATTTGTGGTTATATTTCGGATTTATTGGGGCGTGGCTTGCGCGCCACTGTGTGATGG
This sequence comes from Lissotriton helveticus, assembly GCF_964261635.1. Classification (NCBI taxonomy): domain Eukaryota; kingdom Metazoa; phylum Chordata; class Amphibia; order Caudata; family Salamandridae; genus Lissotriton; species Lissotriton helveticus. The sequence continues at coordinate 921,916,920 of NC_136067.1, read as the reverse complement.
CGGACTGCGCTTGAGCTCCGGAGGGTCGAGGGCTGTCAGGAGGATTTGCGGTCTTTCCGGGAGCACTTACTCGGCCGCTTTGGGTGATAACGGCGGCGGAATATGCCGTGAGCATTCAGTGCGGCATTTCAGGATTTCGGCTGCTTGCTCTACAAGAGTTGCTCGACGTGCTGCCTATCTCCTCCACATCAGCGGGCGGCCGCCATTTCATGTGGTGGTGGTGGCGACGTTCCCGTTTTTCTTGCCCTGTAGGACTGGCCATCAATTGAGATGCCCTCGCTGAGACACTGGTGATGTTTTCTTATTTTTGGCTCACAGTTTGGATGTGCAGGTTTTTTTTTTATGCTAATGCCCTGCTCTGGAGTCCTTTTATGAGGCAATGATTCAAGTCTCCTTATACTATTAGTCTGTAGCATTCGCTAGATGTATTATATGCTGAAGTACTTGGGGGGCTACTGGCGCTCTTTTTGTGACTTTGGCTACTCAGGATATTTCTTTTTATAGCTTGGAGTGCCTAGGATATGTTCTTCTGCCCACATTTGCCGCTATTTTGTGCTCTGTGAGAAGGAATGCTATTTTTTACCTCACATCTTGTGCTGTATATCTGCTGCATGGCTTGGACAGTGATTTTTCTAATTATGGCCCGTTTGCTTTAACCATTGAGGGATACTACTGGCCATTGTCATTTGGTTTACATCACTGGAAGGTATACGTTACTCCTGTGGCTCTGGTCCTATTTTGGCTTGTTGTCTCTGTGCTGCACAGTGCCTACGACGTTTCAGGGGTGGTATTTTCTTGTTACATATTTTGTGACTCTTGCTGTACTTCACCATTTTGGCATATTCCACTGTTCTTTAGAGGGCATTGATGGCTGAGACCATGGGCGTTTCTCCTAAAGCCAAAGACTCGAAGGGTGCTCTTAAACGCTCCAAACAAACCTCTCCTACTCTGGAATTAACTCAGAAAGAGGCTGGTACTACTTTAGATACTATTTTATCCCGATTGAATTCTGTTCATGATATCGCGCAATCAACTAAGACTAACACTGATCTACTCCAAGTTGAGGTTGCGGCTATTAGGAGTGATTTTAAATCTTTATCACTAAGAGTTTCGGCTGCTGAATCTTGCATGAGTGGTGTAGAAGATACTGCGCAACAGCATTCGAGAACCATGCAGCAGATGGAACGGTCTATGGCGGTGCTGAGGAGAGATCTTATGGAGCAGGAAGATCGTAATCGTCAAAGCAATCTTCGTATTTTTGGGCTACCCGAGGATGCAGAAAAGTCTGCGCTTTCTTTGTTAGACTTTCTATATCAATGGATACCTTCTGTTCTACAGATATAATTCCAGAAGGATTTTGAAATTGAGCGAGCACATCGAGTTCCTTCCTACCGTCCAAGATCCTCACCTCATCCTAGAGCTGTGATTTTTAAACCTCTGCGGCATCAACACTCTGAACAAATCTTAGCTCAAATGAGGAAGATTAAGTTGATTACATGGGAAGGTCATAGACTTTCGATTTCACAAGATTTCGCAAGAGATACTGTTATTAGGCGGAAAGGTTTTCTTAATCTACGTCGAATACTTCTGGACATGAACATTCCGTTTTCCTTTGCTGGCCCATCAAAATTCCGCACAACTTTTAAAGGTCGTACTCAAGTTTTTTGTGAGCCATCGGACCTCTCAACCTTTTTGGATAATCAAATGGAGTCTCAGATGGATACTGCACCTTCTCCTGGTCCCTCTGGTTCATGATTTTCGCTGATATGTTTGTTCTTCCTGTACCCTCTGTGTCTTGTTTAACTGGATAGTCCGTATACATTGTCTTTTGGTTTCTTGTTATGTTTATTATCATACCTTTGTTTTCTTTTGTGTTTTTTGCAGGTTTTGGTGTCTATGTTTTTTTCATGCTATTTTCTCTCTTTCTTGGTTCATATGTTTGGGTCTTGTCGCTGCTGGCGTGGTGTTTGGTCCTGTTGTTGTTCTTTTATGGGTGTCTCAGGTCTTCTACCATACATCTATCTTTACTTTCTAGTAGTGTTGTCCCTAGCTTATATATTGTCCAGGCTTTTGAATATCTCTGTCTTTCTTCTTTTATTAATTTTGTTTTGCTTTTCATGGTTTAATATTGCATGTTTGTCTATCTTGTTATTTCTAAATTGTGTTATTTTTATAACTTAAAGAGTGTTGCATCTTTGGTACTTTGTATCTAGTATTTAATATTTTTATCTTTCACTCGCACTTTTTGTGCTCTATTTTATTGTATTACTATTTCTTATCTTTTACTTATTGTTCATGGATTGCAATGTTTACTTAACTTCAAATTGTTTGGTTCTTTGGCATGTTTTTGATGAATTTCTATTTACTATTTTAATATTTTTATTCCTATAAGTCATGCATGCTAGTATTTATGCTGTTATCCTCTGCATAGTGATTTTATATGTTGATAGTTTTTTCTGCGTATCTATTTATTGACTGCTGTTGCTTGCTTATATCAATTAATCTTCTAATGGTGCATTCTGATGTATTTTTATTTATTGCCCTTTGTGGCCCCTTTTATTATATATTTAGATCCGTTGATATGCTACGTTGTTACCCTTTCTTTTTTACTTCCCCTTAGATTCCTCTCTCACTCTTATTTTACTTATTGTTCATGGATTGCAAAGTTTGCTTAGCTTTAGATTGTACAGTTCTTATGCACGTTTTTGATGAATTTCTACTTAATATTTCTTATTGCTATAAGTAATACATGATAGTATTTATGCTGTTATCCTCTGCATAGTGATATTATATGTTGATAGTTTTTCTGCGTATCTATTTATTGAATGCTGTTGGTTGCTTATATCAATTAATTCTCTAATGGTTCATTCTGATGAATTTTATTTATTGCCCTTTGTGGCCCCTTCTAGCACATATTTAGATCCGCGGATATACTACGTTGTTATGCTTTCTTTTTTACTTCTCCTTAGACTCTTCTCTCAATCTTATTTTCTTGATGGCTCTTTGACTCTCCCTTCCATGTTCCCCCTCATATGGATTGGGTCTCTTTTAGACCTCCCCTGGTGGGTTTCCTTTTTTTGGCTTTTCTGTCTCTCCTCTCTGATCTTCTCTCTTCTCTTCCCTTTTCTCTCTATTTCTTTTTTTGAATCTCCTGGTGGCATTTATTTTTTCTTTTTTCCATCTTAGGTGGCTGGATTTGTACTGTTTTGACCTCTTTGCCTTTCTTGGTTCTAGTCTTTGCTTTCTTTTCTTCCATCTCAGTGTTTCATAACTTTTTTGTTCCTTTGTTTTATGACTGGTTTGAATGTTTTGTATCTTAATGTTCGTGGATTAAACCATCCGGTCAAAAGAGCTAAGATTTTAGATTACTGTAAACATCTCTCTACAGATTTGGTGTTATTACAAGAGACGAAAATCTCTTATAGGGAAGCGTTGCTTTTGAGGAAGGAGTGGGTCTCTGATGTGGCATGCTCTGATGCTTTTGGTAAAAAGAATGGTGTGATAACTCTTATTTCTAGAAATTCAGGACTGTCGATAGTATCTGCAGAACATGATTCTCAAGGTCGTTGGTTATTGTCCCGCCTTACCAATAGATCTCTTGATCTTTATATTATGAATATTTATGCTCCAAATATTGATGATCCCTCGTTTTGGCGTTCAATTACCAAGAAGCTATCTGAGACTCCTCACAATGGCAACTTAATCGTGGGTGGAGATTTTAATCTTCCTATGGATCCCATTTGAGATAGACAATCTGTTTTTAAATTTCGTCCCCCTAGAGCCCACACACAGATGCGCAATATGTGTACTTCTGCAAATCTTCATGATTTGTGGCGTCTACATAATCCTACTGGCAGTGATTTTTCTTTTTTCTCTTCCCCTCATTCTAGCTTTTCTCGTATTGATTATCTTTTAGTCCACTCTGCCCTCTTACAGGTTTCGTCGTCTCCTTGCATTCTCCCTATTCTTGTTTCTGATCATGCTGCGATATCTTCTTCTCTTCTCAATCTCCCTAATAAGAGAGAACCTCGTACGTGGCGGTTACACACGGAGATCCTGCATGATCAGCTTCAGGTTGCGGCATTGACTGAGGAAATGAACAATTATTTTTTGCATAATGAAGGTTCCGCTGATTCCCCAGTTGTTTTGTGGGATGCGTTCAAATGTACGCTGAGAGGCCAGATTATTAAATGCATGGCAAGGAAGAATGCTGATATTAAAAAACAGCTTGCTGATCTAGCTGATGAAATTAAAGCACAAGAGTCTCTTTTCCGACACTCTAAGAATAAACAGGTACTTCAATGTATTAAAAATGTAAAATATTCCTATAACACTATTGTCACCAGGAGAGCGCACATTGGGGTTCAAGCTCAAAAATCAAAGCGTTTGATTTTAAAGAATCGTGCGGGTAAGATTTTGGGGGCAACCTTAAAAATTTCAGGATTCTAATCTCAGATTAGCTCAGATTTCCTCTATTACTGATAGCTCTGGCGCCACAAAGTTTCAGACTCAGGAGATACTTGAAGTTTTTCGTGACTTTTATAGCAAACTCGACACTCCTGTCAATCCAGCTTCCTTTGAACAATGCCAACAATTTTTAAAGAAGCTCCCAATTCAGACGGTATCGGATGCTGATGGTATCAATTTGGGTCGTCCGATTTCTTCTGAGGAGATTATTCACGCAATTAAATCCACACGTTCTGGTAAAGCTCCGGGTCCGGATGGTTTTCCTATTATGTTTTATAAAACTTTTCTTGATTCTGTTGTCCCTCGTCTTCAAACTGTGTTTCAAACTTTTATTTCATCTGGGGCGGTCTCGGGTTCTGCTGCTGATGCTACTATTGTAGTGATTCCGAAGGATGGCAAAGATCATTCAGATCCTAAAAATTTTCGTCCCATATCTCTCTTAAATATGGAGGCAAAGATTTTCCATCCCTCTCAGACAGGTTTTGTCAAAGGACGATTAGCTAGAGACAACATTCAAACCTTTTGCCACATTATTGGGAAGGCAAAACTGTCTACCCTACCGGCTGCTGCTTTGGCCCTGGATGCCGAAAAGGCTTTTGATAAGGTGTCCTGGCCTTTTTTACATGCGGTGTTGTGTGCTCATAACCTTGGTGATTCATTTGTTAATATGATTATGTCCTTATATGTACGTCCGAGAGCGAATATTAGAGTTAATGGGGCTACGTCTTCTTTTTTTATCTTTGTCAAGGAACTCGTCAGGGGTGCCCGTTATCCCCTCTTCTGTTTTTACTGTCTATTGATCCCCTTTGGAGGCTACTCCACCTACACCAAGATATTAAGGGTTTTACTTTTGGTCCACATTGTATAAAAACTGCTGCTTATGCAGATGATGTTCTCATTTTTTCTAATTTTTTCTGATGATATTGGTTCTGCCATTCCTGCTATTTCGGATACTATTACACTTTTCTCCAGTGTTTCTGGTTATTCTCTTAATAAAGAGAAAACGGAAATGTTCCTGCTTAATGCATACTGTTTTCCAGCTCATATGGGGAATGCTGGGTTTAAATGGAAATCAAAGTGGATCAAATACTTAGGGATTTGGTTTTGTAGCACTATTTATGACACTGTAGCCTATAATGAGGCTCAAACTTTGCTTAAAGTTCGTCAGCTCTTAGATACTTGGTCTCCAAAATATATTTCTTGGTGGGGGCGCCTTCAAACTCTAAAAATGATGATAACACCTATTATCAATTCTGTTTCCTCTATGCTTCCTATTCGGTTTTCTTCGTCTTTCTTTCATGAAATTTATTCTCTTACCTCAAGGTTTCTTTGGAGTGACAAGAGGGCTAGAATTGCCTATGGATCTTTGAGGAAGCCTTATGAGATGGGTGGCTGCAATTTTCCTGATTGGGAGAAATATCAGGTGTCTTTTTTGGCGTCGCAAGGTGCCCTTGGGTTCTCACCTGCTACCCCTCACACACCCTCGTGGATATATATCAAACAGGAGCTTTCCTTCCCCCTACCTTTATCTTCTTTTTTAACTACATCCACATTATCTATTCCGTATTCTCGAGGCATTATTTTAGATACGATTGCAGCTGTAAACTCCATCGATAAGTTAGCTTCCACACCAATTCGTAAATCTAGATGGTCTTCTTTATGGCGCAACCCAAGAATTAAGATTATTATTGAGCCTTCCTTAATAAACTTTTGGGCTAGCAAGGTGTTACATTGGTCCATCATCTTTATGACTCTAATAAGCAACCGCTGCCTTTTTCATCTTTACAACGGCAATTTTCTCTTTCAAACTTAGATTTTTATACCTTTTTAAAAATAAAAGTGGCTCTTGCTAAACTCCGTCTCGATCCAGTCTCTCCTACTGTACTTTTATTACAAATGTGGCTTTGGTCTTTACATGTAGCTTCTCGGATATGTAAATTCTTGACCTCCAAATCCTCTAATTCAATTACAGTTACTCAACAGAAATGGTCGCATCACTTTGACCATGATCTTGTTGCTCACATCTCCTCTGACACTTGGCAGCTGATTGGGAGACTTTCTCTTCGGAACAAAATTGCCCCTTCTTTAATCCAATCTAAGTTTTTTTCTATTAATCTTTTACATTGGACTCCGGCTCGCTTATATGCTCTTGGCCTTCAAGATGATGACCGATGTTGGAGTTGTGGATTGGCTGCAGGTAATTATCCGCATATGTTCTTCGAATGTACTTTACTCCAGCCTTTTTGGGATTTGATTCATAAACATCTTATGTTAATCTTTAAAGCTCAATTTGAGCTTTCCTTTGTTATGATTCTGCTGGGTCCATGGGACTCTCCTATTCCATTGTCTCTAGATTCTTTAGATTTGCAACTTCTTGACCTACTATTGTCTATTGCGGTTAAGGTTATGCTTATGGAATGGAAATCGTTCAACTCCGTCTCTTACCATACTTGGTGGGCGTGGGTGTCTTTTTTACGTGGTGCTCATACTTCAGTAGATGAGGCTCATCTTTCCCCTTATATTTCTAATAAGGTTTGGAGAGCTCTCGATAAATATAGGGAGCTCGCTAAGGAAGGGTTGCGTTTGTAGCGCCTTTGTGAAAGTTTGTTTATTGTTCTTCTTTTTTCTTTTTTCTGTGCGACGCTATGGGAGATTCTTCTTTCTTTCTTTCTTTCTTTCTTTCTTTCTTTCTTTCTTTCTTTCTTTCTTTCTTTCTTTCTTTCTTTTCTTCTTTTCTTCTTTTTCTCTGTCCTTTTCTTCTTTCTTTCCTTTCTTTCTTTTCTTTTTTCTTTCTGTCCCTTGCTTTCTCTCTTTTGCTTTTACCCCTCTTTCTTTTCTAATATAATATTGCTATCAAAGTGATACCATTATTCTTTATTTTGGTCATTGGAGATGTTTTATATTGCATATATGAAATACCTATTTGCAGTCTCTGGATCATATTTGTATCTTTTCTGCATATCTTGGATTTTCTCGCTCATTTATCATATCACTTTTGTTATTATACCTAACTTTGTCTATACCTCTTTGTGAAATTAATAAACTTATTGAACAGAAGAAAAAAAATTCGGATTTATTTTGGTCAATATATTATGTACAGCTTGAAGGAAATGCCTGAGGATCAGGACTGGAAAGGAGCAAAGCTCCAATGAAGCTGCAGCGCCGGCTATTCCTTGCTAGGAGGCAATGGCTCTGGAAGTAAGGGTGCGGGAGTTGCTGCAGCACTGCAGATCATTTTGAAGACATCAGTTTGGAAACTAGGCAGTGAAAAGTCTTCCGGCTTGAGCTATTCCTCTGAGCATTTACTGTTTGTTGAAAGACTGTCTTTTGTCTGCTAATTTCTTCAGGCGAACTGATATTCTTTTTTAACATAGATATTTCTGCTTACTTTCCCTTATTTTTCTTTTAAAAATAATAGAAGTGCCAGCCCACAAATCACTTTGCTTTATGACAATACAGACAAGCCAATATAATTTTACTTTGTAACGATACATGTGAGTCCAATGTATTATTTCAATATGAAGCCATTTATTTACCTGCTTACATATTGTTACTTATTTATAGGGCTGTACAAGCACTTTGTAGGGAAAACAGACGTCCATACATATAACGGATTGTGTCTAATGTGAGAATGTGACCTGATTAAGGGATGCTGTGACGCAAAAAAACACATGCCCCATAACCACCAGCAAAACATGCGGTGAAATAACAAGAGAAAATGTGCACACCACCAAAAAATAGTGTGACTGCATGCTCATTTTTACCAATAGTTATTCTCCATTTACTAGACCAGGATCTAAATATAGTGTAAACAGCAGTGTCGGTAGAATCAGATTGTATTTGAAAACGTAGGACCTTATACACATAGCACTTTTATGATAAGAAAGCCTGGAAGTCACAAAACAAAAAAACAGCCTTTGTTATTGCAATATAGTGTTTGTTACATCTCTATTTACAACTCTGAAAAGGGCTTCAGATTGGTAAAAGGTGTTATGTGACCGAGTATGAATTGGAAATAAGAGGCGGTGTGAATGGAGTATCATCCTCCTATTTGGGAGTCTAAATGGTATGTTCCAATGGTTTGCGACTACAATTGCAGTTACAAACCATTGATCAGATGCAGACACCCGAATTGGGATAATATCTTATTTACAAAGGGTAGCAGCTAAAATGGAAGCTATCCCTGTAGGACAGCTTCCCCATTCGTAAATGTTTTGGGTGGTTTCAGCTGGAGCAATCGCGTAACAAAACTTGAGGGGCCTCCCCTGCAAGGTACATGGAGTGGCCCCCGCTCCCGATTTAATCAGGAGCTTTCAGACCAGAGTACTGTGCTTAGGGGGCTCCTTGCAGGTCGGGGGGCACCCCGCACCGGCGGGGACTGCGGGGGCCTGTGTTACGCCACGAGCTGGAGAGGAGAGTGGTCGAGGGGGCCACACAGGTGGAGGCATCGCTATCGTCCATAAGAAATCCCTCCGTATCTCAACCACCTCAGACATCAATCTCGCCAATTCTGAACACCTTCACTTCCAAATCCACATCGACCCCAAGACCACACTCAGAGGCACCCTCCTCTACAGGCCACCAGGACCCCGCGCACAATTTAGTGAAGACATCACGGACTTCATCACTCCACACGCGCTCCCCTCCAAGGACTACATCCTCTTGGGAGACCTCAACTTTCACCTTGAAAAGAACAACGACCGCAACACCACCACCCTTTCGGACAACCTCGCCAACCTCGGACTTAAACAGCTTGTCACTACCCCCACCCACATCGCAGGTCACACACTCGACCCTATCTTCACCTCCAGCAAACATGTCTCCTTCAGCCACACCACAGCTCTCCTTTGGACTGACCACAGCTGTGTTCACTTTACCTACAACAAGCCCACAACCAACAACCATCCTCAACCTACTCTGCAAAGAAACTGGAACAAAATCACCATCGACCAGATCTCCTCTTCGCTTCTTCAAAACCCCCCAGCCCACTCCTCAAACCCAGACCAAGCAGCCACCAACTTCACCCAATGGCTATCCAACAGCGCCGACATCCTAGCACCACTGAAAAAACGACAAATCAAAGTAAGCAGCAAGAAGGCCTCCTGGTTCAACGATGACCTTAAGAAATCCAAGAAACTCTGTCGCTCCCTGGAGAAGGCCTGGAAAAAAGACCCAACAACCAGCACCAAGGACGCCTTCAAAAACGCCACCCGCATACACCACCAACTAATTCGGAATGCCAAGAAAGCCGCTTTCAAGGATAGACTGGATAACAACGCCCACAACAGCAAGGAATTATTCAACATCGTCAAGGAATTTACCAACCCTTCTGCCAACTCCAACGACATCACCCCCTCTCAAGCCCTCTGCGACTCCCTAGCCTCATTCTTCCACAACAAAATTGCAGACATCCACAACAGCTTCGACAACCGACCCGAAGACCAACCCTCCCAACCCCCTGCAGGACCCCCACCACCCCTGAACATCCTCAATGACTGGAAGCCAATCTCCACTGAGGACACCATCCGTCTGATGAACTCTATCCACTCAGGATCCCCCACAGACCCATGCCCTCACCACATCTTTAACAAAGCAGACTCCATTATTGCACCGCACCTCCGAGACGTCATCAACGGTTCCCTCAACTCCGCAATCTTCCCGGAAAGCTGGAAACATGCCGAACTCAGCGCCCTCCTGAAGAAACCCACAGCTGACCCCAACGAACTCAAAAACTACCGCCCTATCTCACTCCTTCCATTCCCGGCCAAAGTCATCGAGAAAGCGATCAATAACCAGCTCGCCGCATTCCTCGAAACCAACAAATCCCTCGACTCCTCACAATCCGGCTTCCGAGCCAAGCACAGCACTGAAACCGCCCTCATCGCAGCAACAGACGACATTTGAACTCTTCTGGACAATGGAGACACAGTCGCCCTTATCCTCCTCGACCTCTCCGCAGCCTTCGACACGGTCTGTCATAGCACCCTTTTACAACGCCTCAGAAACATCGGAATCCAAGGAAAAGCACTGGAATGGATCACCTCGTACCACCACTCGGAGAGTCAGCCTTCCACCATTCAAGTCAGAAGCCACTGAAGTCATCTGCGGCGTACCACAAGGATCTTCACTCAGCCCCACCCTCTTCAACGTATACATGAGCCCCTTCGCGGTCATTGCACGTCAACACAACCTCAACATCATCTCCTACGCCGACGACACTCAGCTGATCCTATCACTCACCAGAGACCCTAACACTGCCAAAACCAACCTGCATGAAGGAATGAAAGAAGTAGCCGAATGGATGAAGCACAGCCGTCTGAAACTGAACTCAGACAAAACAGAAGTCCTCATCCTAGGCACCTCCCCCTCCGCCTGGGATGACTCTTGGTGGCCAGAGGCCCTCGGAAAAGCACCCATTCCAACGGACCACGCACGGAACCTGGGCGTCATCCTGGATTCCTCACTCTCGATGAACAGACAAGTCAACGCCGTCTCCTCATCTTGCTTCAACATCCTTCGCATGCTCAGAAAAACATTTCGCTGGATTCCCACCGAAACTAGAAAAACAGTCACCCACGCTTTGGTCAAGAGCCGACTGGACTACGGAAACACCCTCTACGCCGGTACCACCGCAAAACTCCAGAATAAACTCCAACGCATCCAGAACGCCTCAGCCAGGCTCATATTAGACATCCCGCGTAAAGAACACATCTCTGGTCACCTGAAAAACCTCCACTGGCTCCCCATCAATAAGAGGATTACTTTCCGGCTCCTAACCCACGCACACAAAGCACTCTACGAAATCGGACCCGAATGCCTCAACACACGACTTTCCTTCTACACCCCCTCCCGCCAGCTACGATCCTCCAACCAAGCCCTTGCCACTGTACCTCGCATCAACAAAACCACCATGGGAGGTAGATCCTTCTCCTACCTGGCAGCTAAAACCTGGAACTCACTTCCCAATCACCTTCGCCTTACTCAGAACCACCTAGCATTCAGAAAGCAACTCAAAACGTGGTTATTTGACAAGTAACTCCCCACCCTTCCTCAAGCGCCTTGAGACCCTATGGGTATGTAGCGCGCTATATAAATCTTCTTGACTTGACTGACTTGACTGACTTGTATGCTCCCCCAAATATCTTCTCAGTAAGTAAACATTGTTTCAAAAGCAACACCTGTATCTTCAAGGGACACTGGCTATGCATAAAAAGAATGTTGACATGCTGGGAATGCAAATATTGAGAGGGAGGTGTGTTGCCTCTTACTGGCCACCAGCCCTTCTCTCTCAGACATTTGTAGAGGGTTGCAATTGCCTGATTATATCCATCAGGCAAGGGGGTTTGAGACACTCTGTGAAAATACATGTTGTGATGGGACTGTTTAGTGTATCAGTCACACATCACAATATGCTGCGCTTGTCGCAAAAATGTTGGTGTGCAGTGTGTACCCACTATTTTCGAGCTGTCTACTAGGAAGCAGACCCTCAGTTCTGTGCTTTAAATGAACACCAGTATGATTTTTTGTTTACCTTTGTAGCCTTGGACATTCCACATACATCCTGCATATTACATATTTTGTTATTTTTGACCCATGTTATTTCTTTTTCCTCTATTTCATATGTCGTTTGGCCAATAAGGTAAATGGAGCACATGTATTAATGCTGGCGTGCTTCTGTGCAAGGCCATGTACTAATTTGAAAGTGTGCATTTGATCAAAATGTCATATTAATGTAGCAGGATGTGCACAGATTAAGTGCATAGCCTTCACTTTGCATTTATCATGTGGGAAGATGCACTTTTCATTACTGTATAAGTGCTATGTCTAGCAGAGCTATTTTTCCCATGTGGCAATACCACCAACTTGCTGTAACGGCAGATACCTCAGCTGCACTTGCAACATCCACTTCAAAGACTTGCCTTTCTTGACTGAGAAATGGCCATATATGTCCCTCAACTAATATGCTTTGGGTGTAAATAAACAAAAATAAATCCATTATAAATGTGTCATCGTCATCTTTATTCGTTTTATTTACAAAGAAAACCATAAAAGTAAAAATAAAAAAATACCATCAAGTGCTTTACAAAAAAGAACAGGACAATACATCCATCACGGCCCCATGGATACAAGGTTAATAACAAGGTCTATGTCAGAAACAAATAAGATCCTAAATAAAAACCATCAATGGCGGGCCCATACAATGCAAAAACTAATATCAAGGAATATCACATTGTATGTGTGTCTACTATGTGAGTGGACATAATAGCTTAATGAAATTGCCCATGTAAAAAAAGCATTGTATGGGAAATAGTGTAACTCGTTAATGGAAAGCGCACCATTGTACTTTCTGATACGATAACTACAGAATTGCAAACACTGTACCAGATTTTGGGCAGTTCCTCTAAAAACAAATTAGCAGCATATGCGAACTTTCAGTTTGCGGCTAGTGCTATAACATAGTATATAATCACATGCTGGAAGGTCACTAGTGCTAATCTGTGTTACAATGGGCATGAACAGTGATGCTTGTGCACACATGCAGTCAGAGACATTGATCGCTGTGCGAGGTGTGCACACTTGCAACACTAATTCTGAAAGTGTAATCAGCATTTGCTGGTGTACCTCTTCCTGGCACTTGCGATGAGGCCATCCCAACAAGGTGCAATCTGCAACACTCAGTAGAAAGTGTGACATGGTGGATGCCACAAACATTTGCTTTGATTGATCTTGGGAGGTATTCTGAGAAGCATAGGTCTTTGGTACAGTCCTCAGGCACTATGTACCCCATAGTGCTTAATTTGCTAAACAAATAAGTGCCAGGGCCCTCCTCAGAAGGCCACCACAATTTGAATCCCCCATTGCCCCTGCCAGTGTTGCCAATTACATATCTACACAACTACTAACATTCACATGACTATAAGTCTGACAATTCAGACTTGTCGAGGCCCCCAAAGTAGAAGAATAGCTTGGACGGCAAGTATTAGTTGTTTTTAATGTATAATGAATTATTAAACAACTGTTGCCATCTTTAAATTACACAAACAATATAAACATATATGTAAGATAAATTACCTTTCTCGGACTTTGATATTTGTAAATATTTTATCATTTTTTTAAATGTTAGATTGATTTTATAATTTTGCTTTAATTGAACATTTGCTTGTTTAATAAGATGGTGCTTTTTTATGTCTTTTATATTGTAAGATTTTAGTTAATCAACAATAAATCATTATACATACAAATGACACAAACAGCTCCACCATGTGGCAGCTGTCTTAAGAGCCGGTGTTGACAATTAAGTGCAGGCGCCGAGCACCGGAAACTACCAGTTCAAAAAAAGCACTAGTACCCCATCTCTGAGCTAGAGTTTATCAATGTTAAAAACAGTGGAACCCCCTAAAAAAGCACTGACTGATGCAATCATCATCCACAAGCACAAATTAAACACTGCTCCCACTGCCTTTTTTATACGATTGTATCTAAACTCACAAATGTATCCTCCTGGGTCTACACAAAGATTGTGTTTATATCCTCTTCAAAAGTATGACACACAGAACACCAGAAATTGCAATTCCGGGTCCATACTGAGTAATATGCTATTGATGTTGAGAGGAGAGGGAGAATATTCCCTGCTCGTTGTCTCTTCCTGACATTGTTGTTCTAAAACTCACCTCCTCCTTGCTTTTCATCCCTTAACTCCCCCCCTTAATTGGTTCAACCCCAAGACAACGTGCACCCTATGAGGTTATCTCATGACTCACGGACTACCTCAATGCTGCTCAGCACACTTGGGGGAATATTATCGAGCATGGCGTTAATACTATCGCCGCTGCTGCTAAAACGGCGATAATGGGCTCGATAATACACCGTAGAGAATTCCCATAGAAGCCCATGTTCACACCAGAACATGGGCTTCTATGGGAATTCACAAGGGCGTATTATCAAGCCCACTATCGCCGCTTTAGCAGCAGTTTTCTGCCGCTAAAGCGGCGATAATGTTAACGCTGTTTCTTGATAATATGCCCCCTGGTCTTCTGAACCTATAAGTAGAATCCTCCCTTATTGTATCAACCTCAAGACAATGTGCACTCTATGAGGTTATCTCAGGACTCACACACTACCTCAATGCTGCTCAGCACACTTGGACTGCCGAACCTATATGTACCAGTCCGTGAATCCTCATATCTACTGCTTATTTTATCTGTGATTGTCTGAAGTCACAGTCCCAGGCTTGAATATTCTCGGCAAGCGGGCGTCAATGTTTTATCATTTATTTCTTTATTTATTTATGGGTTTTGTATAGCACTTGAATCACCACCGAAGTGCTTTGGACGGAGCTGCTAGGCGGGCTGACGAGAAATTTTTAAAACAAGGTGATCCAGGTCAGAACGCGTTGTGCAAAACTGAATTTTGTAAGCCCTGAAATATTGTGATATTTTATGATAACTTTGCGAAATTAATGTTTTAGTGACAAGTATTATTAGCTCGAATCTTGTGTTACTTTTTTGTACAATGTCATGCCCACCCCACAACAAAAAAAAATCACACGAGATACCAGCAGGAGACTGTTTCGAGCAGAAAATGTTTCTCAGCAAGAAATTTACCGGACAGACCATTCGCCCATAAGCATAAAATTACATAAAATTGCTTAATGAGTAATTTTCGAAAATTTCGCATGGCATAAAATGTGTGCATTCAAATTCCGTCCTTTCAAGCATCTAGTATCGCATCAAAGGTAGGCTGCAGAACCCTCACACATTCTGATGTCCTAAAGGTAAACAATCAGTGCAGTCCCTGTCAAGGTTTGTTGCCTTCCTAGGTAAATAGACAGGTTGCAGGTCTTGGTCTTGTCATGGGGCAACAATGGCTGCCTTGGCGCCCTATGAGTATGCCCTGTTGTAGCATTATCGTGTTTTGCAATGCCACCTTTACAAGAATGTACCGCGTCACAGTAAATAACTATGCGCTTTCTGACGGTTACCCCGAGAAAACAAAGGCATTCATTTATAGTAAATAGCTGGGCTTGTGTCATGTTTTAATTAATCTTTTTGGGAAAAAAAGTCTGCAAACAAAAGTTATAGAAAATGATTCCTGTAAACGGTTCCTCTAAAAAATATTTTAAAAAAATATAGACGTAAAAAAAAACACGGATAATTTTAGGCGAGTTTCCAAAACCCTGACTTTAATGTAGCCACGGGCCATGTTCCAGTCACTTCAAGGTCACTGTGACAAGAGACAAATAGAAGTTACTTGTAATTTTCACGGAACAGCGGGCAGCAGCATTCGTACAGCGAACGGATCAGTTTAAAAAGCAGAGTGCATGCATTGTTTTGGAAACTGTTATCAAGTTGTGTCTTCTCTGTACAGAACATTGTCAAGGCTGCCAAAAAATGAAATTTACCAGTTTGTTTGTTACATAATTTATTGCTGGAAAACAAAATGAGATATGAAAAACATGTCACTGCAAGGCAAGAAACAGTCCCCTGCTGTTGTGCCTGAGATTAACCTGAGATGACCAGACAATACCCTATTATCTACTTTTCTGCATTGCTCTCTGTATTTTGCTGCAATGACATAGGGCTCAGGCGGTGCCATACAAAGTGCCACAGGGGCACAAGATTCTCTTTGTGCTGGCTTGGTACTTTCTTTGGGTTCAGAGAAGGGGCCACAGACGCTTGGACTACAGTCCCGGATTACCAAATAGGTATAGTAGGCACCGGCCTATGGGCCCCACTCCTTGTAACAATGGATCAAAATAATATTGATTTGAACTTGAAAGAAAACTACAATCAAGCTTTCTTAAATATTGTTTGCAAAAGATAGAAAAAAATGAATCAAGTCAAAGAAACGAAAACTTTACTTTAAAGACTCTATCGATTAAATACTGTATTAATGTAATGTACCCATTAACAACTTAGAGGCAGATTTACAAGCCCCTTGCATCACTTTTGCGCCATTGTTGCATAACTTTTGTGTTGCAGCAGCGGCATAAAAGTTGCGGCCCATTTACAACGTGACACATCTAGGGAGATGCGTCACGTTGTAAAGCCCTGCTTGATATTATACCTGCGTCAAGTATAATGTTTGCAGGGTAGGCGTTCCCATGCCGGAAAGCCTCGTAAAAGTAACGCAGTGAAATCTACAAGATTTCACTGCTTGACTTTTTGGATGCCACTGCGTCAGAACCTTACGCTTGACGTAGTGTATTGGGAATAGGCCGCAACACGCATTGCGGAGTTGCGTCATGCTTGAGACACGACTCCAGCAATGCGTGACTTTTCCGTCAACAGATGCATCAGAATTTCTGATGCATCTGTCAATCCTTGCGCCATGGTGTGCCGTATTGTAAATAAGAGACCTCCATGGTGACACAAGGGTTTTGAATGGTGGCACAGGGAAAGTGACGCATCTCCACAGATGCGAGACTTACTTGTAAATCTGCCACCCTAAGTATATAAACCATAGACTTCAGATTCATATAGCCATTTGTCTCTTAAAAGCTCATCTTCTGGCAGCTGTCAGTTTGCAAAAAACTTGGTGCATTGGGTATTAGGAGATAATTTGCGAGGGGGCCCCTGAAATTTCGACTGCCTAGAGGCCTCCACAGGGTTTCATCCGGCACTGTTGGACAGTTCCTTCAATATTATGGATCAACCCAGCACTAAATGTGCACTGCTGCAATGACAAGCGGACTAGTCCTCATTTGCACGGGGGCAGGGCCCCATTCAAATGAGGGATTCCATTGCCCCAGCACCATTTTACAGACGGAAGCACAGAGGCAAAGTCTGTCAGTAGACGGACAGAGTGTGTGTCCCCAGAGTGCGCCCTTGGGAGGAGGGCACATGGATCCAAGGGGTCCCCCAAGTAGCTCCCTGCAGGCGGGTGGACTCACTGGGTCTCCTGCACCCCTTTAAAAGCTTGGTCGAATGCTGCCTGCAGTGAAAGGTGGACCGGCAGCCAGGGCCAGACAGACCATAGCTTGCATCGCGCGTTTCCCCAGGAAGCTGAAAGGGTGGGGGCCGGTTTTGTTACTGGGGGCCAGTTTTGCAGCGGGGCTACAATATTGGCAACCTAGTAACAAAAACAGCAGTGCGTCACACTTTCACGTGCCCCTTGCAGTGGCGTAGGAAGGGGAATATGTCATCACTAAGGGGGGTGACACAAAATGGCAAAAATATGTGTTTTAAACACATATTTTTGCCATTTTGTCAAGCCGGGGTGGCAAGAAATTTCCGCACTGGCTACCACCTGACCTTGCTACTCCGCTGGCCCCTTGCTGCCCTCTCCCACCCCCCCACTCCCCCCGTCCCGGGAGCTGGTTGGACAAAATTGCCAGGGCTGCTTTGTGTTCCCAGTCCGGCCCTGCCGGCGGCTTCCAACGGTTGGACTGCCTAATGGGCTGTTCACAGTAAATGTGCAAGTTCGCTCCTGCACTTTGAACAGCACATTTAATCAGCATAATAAGGTGCCTGGTCTGCATCTGGTTTACACATTTCAGAGAGTGCTGCATCAAAGAGTGGGACAGTGAGCCCTTTCTGCAGAGAAGTCTCAGGTGTCTTCATATTTTCTTCTCTGCTCTTTAATTGCGCCCTTATTTTGAATGTAGCCATTGTCGTCAAAAACAGCAGTTTCGCTTGTGACTAGGTGGATTTTCCTTCAAACACTACTGACTAGCAGCACCAGTTGTCAGACTACTTAAGACCTGGGTCATCATCTAACGCTTGAGACTGCTGTTTTTCAATCGTTGGTGGACTTGCCCATTGCAAAGGCGGCCTCAGAGGCTTGTGCCACACTTTTTATAATAAGCATTGAACACATTGCACATCATTTGTATGGACTTTTCCAAGATAATAAAGAAATGCCTTTGCCATATGCTAGAGCAGGTTGCAAGCACATGAACAACATATTCTTAAGGGTTGCCATTAACTTGACTATCTAGGAGTGGCTTACACTTGGTGTATTGCTTCAATCAGACCCCCAGGATATAGCGGCATGGATTAGCAAATTTAGCGGCACAAAAATGGAAATTTAGCGGCACAAATATGGAAATTTAGTGGCAATTTTGCAGCATTTTATGTTCATCCATCCATTTGCAGGGGGACCCATTATTTTGCATTATGCCACTGGGTCACGATGATCCAGTGTAGAACAACAGTACTGGATAGAAATCACTCCAGGCTTCCTGCACTGCGAGCACCCGGTGTTGCCCAGCACTGCAACGCAGTGATGTCTACCATCACAGCACCCATTCATAGCCACCACAACCAACACAGAGCAGCAGAGCTATCTACCATTACAGACACCCATGCCCGGCTAAATCAGAGCAGCTGTCTTTCTGCCATTCTCAACACCCCTGGGTACCCAGCACAGAGAAGCCGGGATTTCTTCCTCCCCAGACCATCTCTGACTGTGTGAATGGGGCAGGGAATCTCATGGGCTGACTGACCCCTGTGTCCCACCTTCTAAATCCGCTTCACCGGGGCAGCGCCCTAGGCGGAAAGTAAATGTGGTGTTTGATATTGGGCGAGGGGGGCAGGGGAGTCGTTGCGTTGTCACGGCCGGAGGTGTGAGGAAGATGGGAGGAGAGGGGAGGGGGTTAATGGCGGTGCTACAAGTGACGCTGAGGTACTTTAAGGGCGGATTACAAGGTCTTTAAAGTAAACAGCACTTGCTCTCAATCGGGTCCCATTAAATTAATGGGACCCGATTGAGAGCAAGTGCTGTTTGCATGACATAATGCCCGGCAGCTCCCTCCTGCTGCGCCCCTCGGAAAATTGGTGGCCCGTGTCCAGGGCTGGCTGGCCCCGGACAGCCTGGAGAGGTGCCCACATGGTTCGCCGTTTGTGGCCGGTTTTGTATCGACGTGGTGCGTAAACCAGAGCCTCCAGCCAAGAACACAGAGGCTGTTTGTTCTCAGGGAGGATGCGTTTATGGACTCCAGTCGAATCACCTGCTAAACACACCCACTCTCATCCGCCCTGGAGACCCAAATGCCAGGGCTGAGCAGGAGACCCAGGGCATGATCCTTCCACTTCCAAAAGAAACTTTTGTTCCGGTGATTTTTAAACACCCATCTCCGCTGAATAAATATATCTCCTTCAGAGGGTTTATTATACCTTCAGGCCTTTCTCCAGTCTAGCCCTCACTTACCTCCCTGCTCGCTTTGCTTGCACCATCCGAGATCCCAGGATAAAGGCAAGCAAACATGCGAGCAAAGTACCCACAGCAGAGAAAGAGCCGAGGCCCCGCATGTGAGTGCGGGAGGGGGTCAGGGAGCTGAGGCCACAACATCCTGGCGACGAGACCTGCAGGGAGCGGAGAGATAAGCACCGCGCATCCCCGGCGGGACGAGCCGGGCCGGGCAGTGATGGAGACCGTCCATGCAAACGGAATTAGAAGAGGGCCGCGAGAAATGTCTAGAGAAGGGACAAGAAGTTTACTAACTCCGAGAGTCTGAAACAGACAGGTGCTCAGAGATGGAAATCTGCAGGAAAGGTTAGAGCAGCAGAAAAAGAACTGCCGTCGCTGGATTACAGATGCGCCAGGCGCTTAGCTGCAGCGCCGGCAGGGAATGCTCATATCAGACCCCCCAGGATATAGCGGCTTTTGTAAACTGCCGCTGGATTTCTACAAAAGTGCCAATTTCGCGGGCACTCTTGTAAAAATCGTG
Organism: Lissotriton helveticus; assembly: GCF_964261635.1. Lineage (NCBI taxonomy): Eukaryota > Metazoa > Chordata > Amphibia > Caudata > Salamandridae > Lissotriton > Lissotriton helveticus. The sequence continues at coordinate 921,896,783 of NC_136067.1, read as the reverse complement.
GCATTTTTACAAAAGTGCAGATTTCGCGGCAAACCGCGAAATCGCGATATCCTGGAGGGTCTGCTCAATGGTGTTCTTTGGGAGGGAACACAGAGGGATGTATATGAGAAGGATCCTTAGAGGAAAATAGGATGCCAATAAAAAAAGAAAAGGTAAACTAATGTTTGTTAAGAGTAAGCAGTGGTCTATGACACCACTACCTATGCTTAAAAACAGATGTTTGCAACATTTGCAAAGGGGAACCCTATCTGTTTGCGAATGCCTTACCACTAACTTTCTCTGGTCGGTAAAATATTTATGCTTTGTGCCCAGAATTCAGTCACAAATCTTTAATACGCACCACTCCAAACCAGTATTTGGAAGGGACGCCCTTACCAATACCGATTATGACTTGGTCACAAAACTAAATTGTGATTCGTTAACTTCTTCCCGTATCGCAATTTGTGGTTTGTACATACAAACGGCCTTTTTTTGCGGTTGCGAGATGAACACAAAAACCTTTGACCATCTTCCCCTATATTTCCAAATGTCCTGCCTGACATGTTTATAACCAGCCAAATATGATAGTACATCCGCTTACAAATTTCGAGAATTCTCCATACTGCCTTCGACAAGAGACGCAATTCATCATAGACACATTGCTGGTCTTAGTTGTTGAATCAGCAGAGTTTGCGACAGCGGCATCCGCAGCAGTGACATTCACACCTTTGTCAGTCGTTGTTGTTTGCATTCACTTTCCAGTCCAGCTGCTTATGATTCATTATTGTGGCATTCTCGCTAACAGGTAGGACTTCTAACTTATAGCTTTTTAATAAATTCCCCTGGAGGCTCATGTTCTTTAATTGTAAGATACTATTTGAACTTCCCTCACTGAAATTTATTTTCAGAAATCGGAAGAATTTTATTTGCCCGGGGTTCCAATTATCAAGCGAGATCTTGAATGCTGAGACAAAGGAGCAGAAAACTCACAGTTGACCCAAATAATTTCAAATTCGCTTTTTATACTCTGAAATACTCTATATTCAAATTGCAGTGCTAGCATTTCAGCAAAGTGCGTGAATAGTAAGATGATAATTATTTATTTGTGGGTATGGATTTCACTTCTGCTCAGGAGCTGAATTCGTGTGCAGAAATGTCTTATGCTGAGACAATTGGATCAACCCAAAACAGGACCTCGGTTGCTGAGTGCCTACTTATGAATGATTTTTTTCCTTCAGAGTGAGTGGTCCTGCAAGATTAAGTCCTGGTCTTGTGTCTTGTTTTGCTGGAATTGACCTATCTATGTCAAAAACATTGCCTTGATAAAACTACAAGTTGGTGCACCAGCTCAGTTAATGTGTACGCTGTAGGTATCAACATTTGAGGTAAAAGTGGCAAAAGCAGCCCTTTTGTATCAGAGGAAATTGGTTTCATATATCCCAGTATGACCAAGCCTGTTGGCTTCTCTCATTAAGGATAATTTTCTATTTACTTTCCAGTTAATACTGATAAGAAGTCTCCAAATTGCTGCAAGACCTGTGCTCGTATTGTATGTGGAGGGGAGGTGGAGTTGGGTTTCCTGTGTTGTCTGTGCTTCAGGGATGTACTTCTGTGCTTTCTTGTGTTGATCCTTTTCCATTATTGGCCATAGTATCTGTATCTTTTCCCCGGCTGCTTCACCGAGGAGCATTCTCTCTTCACTCTTAGTCTCAATGCTAAGGTAACCTCTACAGGGAGCACATAAAGGTAAACATTAAAAAGCAGTGGCCTTTGGATGTTTAAATATCCTTTTTCCTAAATAAAGGATAAAGGGCCAGATGTAGGTAGGCAAGTACCGGTCGGTAACGGCCGAAATTCGGTAATTTCGGCCGTTACCGACCGGTATTTGGAAAATTAGATGTAGGTGGGAATTTTACTAATTCAGTAATTTACCGAATCAGTATTTTAAGGAATCGGTAAATTACCGATTCCTTAAAATACAGAATCGGAAAATTACCGATTTTGCTATGTAGGGAGCACTCAAATGAGTGCTTTTCCCCTTTTAGGATTCGTTATTTACCACCAACTACAAGTTGGTGGTAAATAATGAAAACCTTGGAAAAAGCATTTTTTTTGCTTTTCCAACAGTGCCATGTTGCAGACATACATGCCCTTATGGCATGTATGTCTGCAACATGTGCACCCATATACAATTGAGGGGTGCAACAGGGTGTCAAAGTGACACCCTGCCACCCTTCAATGTTTCCCCCTTTTACCGAATCGGTAAATACCGATTCGGTAATTGCCATTCATTCCTATGGGCCTCCAGGTAATTACCGAAACGTACCGATTCGGTAAATTTTTCGGTAAAATTACCTACATCCCATTTGCCTGTTCTTAAATACCGAATCGGTATGATTCGGTATTTAAGAATCGGTAATCTTACCTACACCGGGCCCAAAGTCTCTAGTCCAGCTGTCCAATGTACTTATTAGGAATAAAATGCACATTTAAACTCACCTTTGCGCTTCCTCCTCTCTGGTGTTCATGGGAAACAGATTCTGGAAGCACATGGCATGGTGTCCCAGAAATGCGGTACTACATCTCCCCAAATTCATAATTTTGGAAAGACATCATATGATTGAAAGTCTTCTGATACATTAATTTTGTTCTCAGTATACACCCACCTCATGACTTTCTGAGTTCATACATCACATTCCCTTGGCATGGAAAAGGTTCACATTCCCAACCTCTCCGTCTAAATTTACCAGTAATAATTACACAGATGCCTTTGTGGTACGCAAACTATTCAATATCATTTGGGGTGCCAGATAGAAGGACTCTATGATGGCCACACTGTAGCTCTGAAGGATCAAAGGCCAAATCCAACTGAATCCACCTGCCGGAAGCATTTTATCCTGCACGGGCTATCAATATCCACTGCTGGAGTGTGGAGGAATTATGATTCTGTACACGGTAGCGCTTTGCAGCCATCTGTGATGAGTCTTGGCCCTTTGGATTTGATCCTGAAGGCAGTTTCCCCGGGCGGTGTCTGGCAGTTGAACGCAACAGAGGAACCTTTGGAGGGGCTTACTGTTCAGCTCGTTGATTGGATATGAGCCTGTGGGTGAAGGGACACAGCAGCTGAGGCCGACAGTGACAAAGGGTCATCAGTCAGCCTAATCCGCAGAGTGAGGTGGACACAGAGGAGGACTCGATAGGGGTAAGTGTTCCACAACCTCGCCCCCAGTACATTTGTGTATTCATCAGGTCTTCGCCCACCCTGTTGTCTTCTTTGCAACCTGTTTATTAGTGTAATCATATCATCATAAGTCGAATAAGTATTGCTTGTAATATGATCTGTATAATGTGGAAATGTTCATAGTGTGCATTGTTCTTAGTTAATGCATTAATTAAACTTAATAAAAACGATTTAATATTATGAGGAACCATGAGTCAATATTTACTAGTTTCTTAATTCAGTCTTTTAAGTGGAGTCAATCACTATTCAAGCTTTGTTTTATATTTTTTTTCCATATCTAAATTTAAATGAAACGTGTGCTGAGTGACAATAAGAATACAAATCAACTCTCCAAAATGCCAGACAGAAAAGTCATAAAGTTCTTAAGTTCCTGTGTGGAAGTAGAAAATAGGCGTCTTCTGTTGAGCTGAAATGTCAGATTGGCAGGTTGCCATTGAGAACGAGAGGGCATAGCTTATTCCTTTAGTTCAGCCCACAGCATTTATTTTGTGTCTGAGTTGACAAATCAAAGGAAATTCCTGATTGGATTCAGGCCATTAGGACGTTTTTGCCTTTGTTCTAATTTCTGACCAATTCAGATCTGGCTTATCTCTGCCCGTGTGGTATATCGCGATGTGTGGCCTAGTACTTCCGCCGGATTCGTTCTTGAGACAATCACCAACAGTTGAGCCAAGTGCGGAGTCAGGGAGCTGCAAATACACACAATATATTTCTCTTACAGGACTCCAGGTATTCATCTCATCACAATGGTCATTAGATGAAGAATTAAGTACCTTGAACAGTTTATCAACTTCTATTGAAATCTTCCAGATATTAAATTTTTCAGAAACATCATATATACCATGTGTTTAACACAATTGGGACTATTCACAAATGCATTGTGGAAAACATAAAGTAGTATTCCTGTCCTACTCTTTTAAACAAGCTTACAATCCTTTGTTAATTAGCCTGAAGACCTTCTAAGGCTGATTCACAAAAGCATTTATGCATTTGGAGTGTATTACTCGTGTAGTACTCTTTTACGTACTCTTACGTTCTTTTGCGACTCTGCCTCAAAATGGTATGTAAGAGTAACTGAAAGAGTACTACAGGAGTACTACTTCACAAACTCATAAATGCTTTTCGGAATCAGCCCCTTCAAATATGAAACAATAGTACTTTTCAGAGTATACTCATATATAATTATGGCAAACAGAAAGGATAATGCCCTCTTTCCACTCTTACTAATAGTGAGTTTGATGATTCAGGGCTGGATCACAAAAGCCTTTATGAGTACTGGAAGTAGCACTACTCACAAATGCTTTTGTGAAATGCTTTTGTGAGTTGGCCCCATTATCTTTGTTGACAGTTTCAACCCACTTTACCATGCTATCATCCTATTACAAATATAATTGATTTTGGAGCATTCTTATTAATTTGTGCCACCATTAAGGTTTGGGGAAATGTGATCTCACCAAGGACCATTGGAAAAGCCATTCAGTTATTGAGGGATGCAGAAATTTCATGTGCAAACTCATGTTTTCAGCTCAATACTTGCTTAGTAGTCCAACACTGTAACTGATATTGGAATGACTTTCTATTTATTGTTGTAAGTGCCTACATGAAAATAATTTCTACCATTATTTTCTGGGTGGCTGCCATTTTGCATAAATTGGCTCTAATAGACACTCCAAGGGTAATAAATATTTGGTCTACCACTAATTAGACCATACAGATACAATGGTCACTGCCCTGGACCCCGCTGACACAAAAAACTACAGCCCAACCTCAGGGCTACCGATGGTGGCCAAGTATTTGGAAAAAGCAGTAAATAAGGAGGTAACCCAATATTTTGAAAACAATAACCTGCTTGATCCGACGCAGCATGGTTTTAGACCCTGCCATTCCACAGAAACGGCTTGAAAATGGCAACGGAAGAGATACGGGAAGTGATGGACAAGGGGGGCACAGCCATCCTCGTTCTCTTAGACCTATCGGCAGCATTTGCCACCGTGAACCACACTGTGTTAGTGCAGCGGCTGAGGGACTTGGGAATCGGGGACACATCGCTAGCCCTCCTCACCTCCTTTTTAACAGCTAGGGAGCAGAACATAGTCTGGGACAAGATACAATCCGACAATTTCCATCTACTGTGTAGAGTGCTGCAAGGATCCGCTCTGTTTCCTACACTTTTTACCGCATATGTCACCCCGCTGGCCAAACTTGTTGGCAAGCATGGTTTCTCGCTGCTCTCCTACGCGATGACTCACAGCTCATAGTATCGGTCGTAGAACAACCTCAGAACGTGGCCAGCAGCTTCCATGCATTTTTGGCAGATACTATATGCTGGATGAGCCAAAATTTCCTTACAATTAACACAGAGAAAGCCGAGGTACTGGAGTTCGGGAAAGGTCCTCCACTATGAAACAATACCTGGTGGCCAACACAGGCAGGTGATTGTCGTCTCCCCACCACCAAGGTTAAGAACCTTGGTATAATCTTTGACAACCAACTCAATTTCTCCACCCAGGTCAACCGCCTAACCTCCTCTTGTTTTTACCTACTCAAAAGTCTCCATAAGGTCTTCACATTCATCCCCCAGAAGCTTCAAAAAACGGTTGTAGTAGGGCTTTTTCTCTCAATGTTAGACTACTATAATGCCCTATTCATGGGCATCGAAAAGGCTCAGAAAACTAAACTTCAGTCATTGCAAAATGAGGCAGCCTGACTATTGATGAACATGCCAAAAGGCCACTGCACCGCGGCTGCCATAAGCTCACTCCATTGGCTCCCTGTCCAACAACGAGTCGAATTTAAAGCCCTCTGTATGGTGCACAAGGCGCTCTTTGGAGGCGGGTCAGCTGAGGTCCAAAGGTTGTTCTCCTGGTACTCCCCTTCCAGAGCCCTTAGATCCTCCAACTGCGCTCTTGTTAACATTCTGAAAATATGCAGAGCTAAATGGGGTGGCCGGAGCTCATCACACTGCGCGGCAAAGCACTGGAACCAAAAACCGACCAACCTGCGACTTCAACCAAACCGTATGATATTCAGGAAATCGTTGAAGACCTGGCTGTTCCCGGTTAAACAGTAACCCCTGAGTTTACATCACAGTCGCGACCCGCTCACACACCCAGCGCCAAGATGCCTCAGCATTCTAGCGCTTTACAAGCTACTATCCTATCCTATCCTAACAATGTTAGAGACACTCACTATGCAAATTTAATGAGACATTAAATCTCTACCACCCCTGAAATCATCCCTACCTCACTTCTGACTGATATATTCGCAAAGGGCTACTGATTCTTCAGACATCTATTTAAATAATTATTTTTATATAATTGCATTACATACAATGTCTGTGGACACAAATAAAAAAATCCTCATTCTGCTAGTTTCTGGGCGCTAATGCTCAAATTCTTTTCTGGACCTGGGTGTGGACTGGGACTACAAAAACTTTGATCGTGATCATAAATTCCACAACCTTAGTCACAAAATCAAGCTCAGTGGAACTCTGAATCACATTTGCACATCCAATGGCAGAAACCCCACCAGCACGTAGGAGTTTCAGCCATCATTGGTATAGTTCCCATTGGTGATGAATAGTTCTGGCCATTACAAATGATGTGAACAATCACAAGTTTGTAACAATTTTGGCATTCACAAAGAATTCCAGTGTTTTTTTTAACCATCTTTACACACCTAGCTCTACTTCAGAAAAGAGCTAGGATAAGTATGTGAATGGGGTATAAATGTTATGAAATGCAATGTTTTACTAGGCAGGGTAGTCAATAGTGTTTTATCTGTAAAAAGACCTTTCTGTCTAATGTACAACCTGCTTATGGACCCTATTCACAAAGGTAAATGTGGCCTTGAACATTAGTATGCAAACAAATTGACCTGTTTTGCACCTGCCAGGAATTCCCAAACAAATTCCTAGCAGGCATAAACCAATGTACATGTGTAGACTTCTTTGCAACAAGTGTGTAGTTCTGTACACCCATGCATGCCAAGGCGTGGTAACCCTTGGAAGTTTGTGAATACCCATAAACAAGTATTTTTTGTGCACATTCACCAACTATGCTCATTCCCCTTTCTACCTAGGAAAGATGTTTACTCCAGCCAATGGCTGGTATAAATCCTTTTTCCAGAGTGGGGAGGGTAATGGATAACCCCCAAATTAACTGTCATGGGACAGGTTTCTCTGTGAGGAAAAATGTATTCCATGTGAAGAAAATTATTGTGAGCTTGCCAGGGGATCCTATTCTCCCTTTGTGGAGATCTCCACTTTGCAGAACTCCTCACAGGGAAAATAGGATCCCAATGTAAATGTTAAATGACTTTCCAGAAATCAGCATGGAAACCTGCACTCGCCCCAGCTTTCCGTGGCAGTGTCTGTGCATGTTTGTACATCATAGAAAGTAGTACTTAAGCACTTGCACATATTTGAAAATATAGAGAGATAATATTTCTGATTTTTCTGAGGGCCTAATTCCCACAGTGCATTTTGTAGTATGTAAAATAGTACTACAGTCGTCACAGTAATGTACTATGAAATGCAATTTCTTAGAGACCTTTACCTCTTCTACACTTTGTGAAGATCTGCACCATGGTGGAGGAGATCTCTGCACATGTAGGTACATGTACTACTAAATAGGAGGGGTTTAGAGAGGAACATACTAATTCAAACTCACACCCAAAAAAAGAGTAAGACAATTGATGCTCACAAACTACTCCTTTAAAACCCTAATAGTGTCAAAATAGGCTTAAACGTATTCAAACCCAGCCTTGGTGTAAGTCAAGCACCAAACATGGCCTACTACTAGTGCTGTAGTACACTCCATTGAGAATAATAGGCAAGGAAAATAACATAGAAATTAATGTTAAAGTAATGTTACATTAATTTGACATTTTGTCATTGATGAATTCTCAGAATGCATCAGTGGCAACACTATAGTTATATACAGCATAGAGATACTGACTGAATATGTTGAGGTCGATAACATGGGCATAGGTAAAGTCCTGGGGGCATATTTACAATATCCAGGGCATCTCTGCAAATCAGAACAGATGCGGCATGCAAGTCTCCCCTTGCGCCACCACGGATGCATCGCATTTACAATGCAGCGCACCGTGGCACAAGGATAGGCAGTTACGTGTCGTATCTTGTGGCATAAGGGCGGCGCATTGCTGGAGTTGCGTCGCAACTCCATCAATGCACATGGGCCACCCATACCTAACATGGTGCACCAGTCCTTACACCTGCTTCAAACAGGCGTGAGGCCTAGTCGCAGCGGCCACGGAAAAGGGACTCAGGGAAATCTTGTAGATTTCACTGCGTCACTTTTACGAGGCGTTCCTGCGACAGAACGCCCACCCTGCGATCGAACGACCACATGAAACCTACCGCAGGTTTAATGTGGCACAGGGCTTTACAACGTGACGCATCTCCCTAGATGCATCAGGTTGTAAATAAGGTGCAACGTGGCGCATGGTTTATGCTGCTGCTGCATCATAGAAGTGACGCAATGGCGGCGTAAATGTGTCGCAAGGGGCTTGTAAATCTGCCCCCTGAAGAGAGGAATAATTGTTCGATCAAAAGTTATATGGTGCATCGTTTATAAATCACTAATGTTGGAGTCGAGACAAAACGCAAGCAGTCCTTTCATCACCTTTTTTTGTGTTTAATGTACTGCCTAAAGTGGCAATAGGGTATGCCCAGACATGCGTCCAATGCTCACTGTGCCACTGCAACCCAGCTACATCTGACTGAGCAGCCCAATCAGGGAAAACTATATTGGTTTACTTGTGTTTGGGTTCAGGGAAGGCCTGGCCTGGCAGTTCAGACAGGCCTGGTCCTATTGGAGCAGGGTCAAGAGTGATTTCCATATGGCTGAGGTGGCATGGTGGGCTAAGGAATGATGGGCTAGAATGCTATGCTTAGCAATTTCCATAGGTTAGACCAATTGCAAGAAATCCTGCCATCCCCTTTTGTGTTTTAAAGTTCTTGTTATGGCCAGATGGAGAGACATTGACATTAGCTATAATTAATGTATTTACATAATGTTATCTCCTCATATATTATCAGGCAGCATCTCTTTTTCCCTTAATGACCTAACACACTTTTGTCCCCTTTTCATTTTTCATACCCGTAGACAAATAATCCTTTCCAATATTAACTGTGCAGAAATTAATTTAAAAAGATGCATATCCTGGCTCAAAAAGTGTTTTTCAAACTAAGCTTTTGGATGACATTAGTAACTTCTCCTGAAGATTTCACCTCTGCATATTACATTCCTAAAAACGATTTCACTTCCCTGCTACAATAAAGACCATCTTTGCATACATTTCCTGCGATGAGATAATCCCATTCGGTATGTTTGAAATGTAATTTCGTGATGCCATCATAGCTTCCTTGAAAAGACCCACCAATGAAATGGCTAAGAAAAATATGTGTTATCAATCCTAGGATATAGTAGATGAATGGCTTGAAAAGTAGCCAAGAATTATGTCAGAGAAAGCGTCATCTCTGCTCTATGAAGCGGCATGCGGCATCATTTTAAGGCTTCCCAAAGCTACACTAAAACTAAGTGACCCTGTTCTTGCTGTTTGAGAATTCCTTTTTAGGTCTCGGCTAGCGTAGGCTGCGCTTGCGCAGTCTCGCTGGCGAGATTATATGTTTTTTAGTACGGAAGGTAAACGAGCTAGCTCTTCTCCATTGGCTGGCTTCCTAAACGGCGGCCAACCATTGGAGAAGAGCTGTGTTTGTCACTTAAAGCCCTGTCCGTTTCGGATTGAGGGGCGTGTTTTTTTGCTGTCCTTTCTCTCCGGGACGTCTTCAGTCTCTCAACAAAAAACACGCCCCCCCCTGTCTGAAAAGGACGGGGCTTATCCGCAGCTGCTGCCACCATTTTGCTTGTTTGTCTGTTTCTCCACACTCCTCAGGTGCCACCCAGCTCCTTTAAATATTTAATTTACGTGGGTGCCTACACCGCGACTTAATGTTTTAGTTAAATATTTAATTTGCGCAGGGGCCTCTGTGAGCTGCATGCGCCCGCCTTTCGCCGGCTCTTCCTCCCTCCTTCCCCGGCCGAGAGCAGAGAAGGCTTCCCCGCTGAATGCGCCCGCCTTCCGCCGGCTCCTCCTCCCCCCTTCCCTGGCCGAGAGCAGCATGAGGACCAGCAGCGCCAGCCCAGCCACCGCCGCCAGCCCAGCCCAAGCCACCTGCACGCCGCCCAGGCACTGAAGAGCAGTCCCGCGCTCCCACTATGGTGGTGCTTTTCAAGCGGGAGAGCAGCGGGGCCGCCTCTGGGGCTGAGCAGCCGCCGGAGGAAACGGGGTAGCCGCCAGGAAGGAGCCGCCACCGCCGGCGTCCGGCCGCCCCTGGAGTACCTGCAGCCGCCGAGCTACTGCGATGCGGCTTTCGCCCTGAAGCAGATCTCCAAGGTGCGTCCTTGGTGCACGTGTGTGTGTGTGTGTGTGTGTAGTTGGGTCCAGTAGGCAGGTCCCTACATTGGTACGTGTTTGCCTTTAATATTTTGTAGTATTTATCTCGATGCTCAAGCACACCACTGTGAATTACAATGGTCACATTACGTTTCTTTGCTAGTGGCTGGTTGTCATCTTGCTTGTGAATCACTAAGTTATGCAGTTCTCTGCTTTGTCATCATTTTTTCTAGCCTCTGTTCTCTGCATGTCATCATTTTTTCTTGACTCTGTTCCCTGCTTGTCCCCTGCTTGTGATCATTTTTTCTTGCCTCTGTTCCGTGCTTGTCATCGTTTTTTCTTGCCTCTGTTCTCTGCTTGTCATAGTTTTTTCTTGCCTCTGTTCCCTGCTTGTCATAGTTTTTTCTTGCCTCTGTTGTCTGCTTGTGATCGTTTTTTCTTGCCTCTGTTCTCTGCTTGTCCGCTGATTGTGATAGTTTTTTCTTGCCTCTGTTCTCTGCTTGTCATCGTTTTTTCTTGCCTCTGTTCTCTGCTTGTCATTGCTTTTTCTTGCCTCTGTTCCCTGCTTGTGATCATTTTTTCTTGCCTTTGTTCCCCATATGTCCCCTGCTTGTGATCGTTTTTTTGCCTCTGTTCTCTGCTTGTGACCGTTTTTTCTTGCCTCTGGTCTCTGCTTGTCATTGTTTTTTCTTGCCTCTGTTCTCTGCTTGTCCGCTGATTGTGATAGTTTTTTCTTGCCTCTGTTCTCTGCTTGTGACCGTTTTTTCTTGCCTCTGGTCTCTGCTTGTCATTGTTTTTTCTTGCCTCTGTTCTCTGCTTGTCATTGATTTTTCTTGCCTCTGTTCCCTGCTTGTGATCGTTTTTTCTTGCCTCTGTTCTCTGCTTGTGATCGTTTTTTCTTGCCTCTGTTCTCTGCTTGTCATCGTTTTTTCTTGCCTCTGTTCTCTGCTTGTCATCGTTTTGGTTTTTCTTGCCTCTGTTCTCTGCTTGTGATTGGCTTTTCTTGCCTCTGTTCCCTGCTTTTGTTAGTTTTTTCTTGCCTCTGTTCCCTGCTTGTGATCGTTTTTTCTTGCCTCTGTTCCCTGGGGCGTTACAGGGCAGAGAGCTCTCTGTGTGTGTGGCTCCGTGTGTGTGTGTGTTGGGCTCTGTGTGTGTGTCTCTGTGTGGCTCTGTGTCTGTGTGTGTGGCTCTGTGTCTGGGTATGTAGCTATGTGTGTGTGGCTCTGTGTGTGTGTATGTGTGTGACTCTGTGTGTGGCTCTCGGTGTGTGTGGCTGTGTGTGGCTCTGTGTGTGTGTTTGTGTGTGGCTCTCTGTGTGTGTGTGTGTGTGTTTGGCTCTGTCTATATGTGTGTTTGGCTCTGTGTGTGTGTGTGTGTGTTTGGCTGTGTGTGTGTTGGGCTCTGTGCGTGTGTTGGGGTCTGTGTGTGTGTGTGTCTTGGGCACTGCGTGTGTGTGTTGGGCACTGTGTGTGTGTGTTGGGCTGTGTGTGTGTGTGGTGGGCTCTGTGTGTGTGTGTGTTGGGCTCTGTGTGTGTGTTGGGCTCTGTGTGTGTGTGCTTTGGGCTCTGTCTGTGTGTGTGTGTTGGGCTATGTGTGTGTGTTGGGCTCTGTGTGTGTGTGTTAGGATCTGTGTGTGTGTGTTGGGCTCTGTCTGTGTGTGTGTGTGTGTGTGTGTGTGTGTTGGGCTCTCTGTGTGTGTGTGTTGGGCTCTGTGTGTGTGTGTGTGTTGGGCTCTGTGTGTGTGTTGGGCTCTGTGTGTGTGCGTGTGTTGGGCTGTGTGTGTGTGTGTGGCTCAGTGTGTGTGTGGCTCTGTGTGTGTGTGTGTGGCTCTGTGTGTGTGTGTGTGTGTGTGTGTGTAGCTCTTTGTGTGTGTGGCTCTGTGTGTGTGTGGCTCTGTGTGTGTGACTGTGGCTCTGTGTGTGTGGCTCTGTGTGTGTGGGTCGGTGCGTGTGACTCTGTGTGTGGCTCTGTGTGTGTATGGGTGAAAATGCAATAGGTCTCGCATTTGCGAGAGATTAAGATATTGGCATTGTAAATGATAATGCCATTTATTTATATGTTTTAAAAACAAAATAATGCCATGAGCAATGCCAATAGCTCTAACTTTAACAAAGACGAGACCATTGCATTGTAAATGCTTGTTTGTTAAGCAATGCCGATTGCGAGTCAAAAGCAGCCCCTGCAAATTTTGTCGGACCAGCCCCCTGGCCTCACCACATAGTCAGTGTCAGGCAGCGCCGTTCCGCTGCCCCGAGGCATGTATTTTCATCGCACTTCACTGCTGGAATTGCTGTGTCCCGTCCAAGCCTTTACTAAGAGCGGCCCAGATAGGTGAAAATCAGCCCCCTTAGGTGAAAATCAGCCCCCTGGCCTCGAGTCCAGCGGGTAAACGCCCAATGCCCGATATGGCCAGTCCGGTCCTGTTGTTAAGAACTTTACAGGTCTGATTATGAGTGAGCTGAAGTTTTCCGACCTCTGTGCAAGCCCCAGTTTTCAGAGTTGTGGGTATTCCAAATTGTTAGGAGTTTACCACACCCAGTAATTCTCATGTGTAATAGGCCCGCAACCTTCATTAGTTTGCCCGTGATCTAACCTGCCGAATTAAACAGGTGGAAAAAGTACAGTAATTAATGTAACTTGTAGTTCTAATGCAGCAAGTACCAAAATCTGCATTTTCCCCCAAAACGCAGATTAGGCCCAATTTATCATACCAGAGAAATTCCAACCCCAGGGAGACGGGAGGCGGATTTCATATGGGGGGTGCTACATAGGGGCTACCCCTAAAGGACACTTGCACTCAGCATCTGGAGAGGTGTTGTGCAGCGGCCAGGGCAGCTGACTTTGGCGCACAGGGTTCACAGTTTAATCCCCAGCTCCGACGGCAGCTCAGCTCAGCATCATGTGACTCTGGGCAATAGCTCACTTAATTTCCACAATGGCCCCCAGCGCCTTGAGACCCATAAGGGTGAGTAGTTCATGCTTTACAAATACGGATTTACATCTATGTGTGTGCTTAACTGTTTCACAATAAATAACATCCATTTGGAGTGCACGTTCAGTTCATGCAGAGGCTTTGTAAGATGATTAACAAAGGCCCAAGTGGAAATGTAGGGAATCTGTCCTGTAGGGTCACTCTTAACTGACAAGCAGAATTATCGCTTTTTAGAGAGTCAACACGAGTACCAGGAGGCAACGGCGTAGCTAGGTGGGGGGGGGGTGTGGGGAGTGGTCCGCCCCAGGCAGCACAATTTTGGGGGCGGCCGCACGGCACTGGTGGCCTGTTGCAGCCATCATAATTTATTTGGGGACACTGTGTCCCCAAATAAATTATAAAGGCCACACGCGGCCCAGTTTGAAAGTGTGAGCTGCGCGCAAGCGCACCTGACCACACCTGCTGGTGTAATAACTGCGGCAGTCACTTTAAAAATTGCGGCCATGACGTCCCGGTCCCACGCTTGAATGTGCTGAGGTCAGGAGCTCAGCTCTCGACTGTTTGGCCCGCAGGTCCGTCCCAGCCTCCATGGCCGTCAATCAATCTTGTAGCGCGCGAGCGCTACCAATGACGGCCCTGGGGGCAACATTAAATAATTTATTATTATGGCCAGCCCTGCCTTTGCGTCGCGATGAGAACGACGTAGCTGTGAGCGTCACGCGCTTCACCGCTACGCGCTCTCGCGCTCAATTTGGCCTGGGGCACTCGGCGCTGTGCTGCTCCCTGGAAATCAACCACCTGACCCCTGGCTGCCTGGTATAGAGACCCTGGAGTGGGTCATGAGTGAGGTAAGAGGAGAGCTTTCTGAGGGCATATTTAGTGAGCATAGCTACCAAGGTTTCAGATTGCAATGAGTGACATTTTGATAAGTTCAGTGTAATTATGAGTGACATTTATTTTCAATGACTATGAGTGACAATTTCTTGTAAGCAAAATCAAGTAAGGTAGTCTTGCCCACTGGACAAATGTGCGCTTGTGAAAATAAATTAAATGTGATGGGTGAGAGACACTTACCCAATAATTCATAGTTGATGTCACAGCCCTTCTCGTCGCATGTGAGATTTGACTCATGGCTGGTGCCCGCACACATTGCTGGCTCAGAGTCCCCTTTTTGTGGGTGCGATGACCCCCCAGATTTTCTCCTCAAATGCCAATCACGCTGGTACTTGGCAGGCTGTGTTGTGTCTGCGAGCACGAACTGATAATGGAACAAGGAACATAGAGGATGGACCTAGTCAGGACGTGCACCGAGTAGTGCAGTCCAGGACCAACTCGGTCTTGCACCGGCTGCATTCACTCTGCTGCACTGGACTGCTGTGCAGGTGGCCAGGCTGCTGAAGCTCCTGGCACCACTCGGCGGCCGCCGCGGGCCCCAATCACTTCAGATAGTGCACAGCAGAGCACTGTTTGATAAATCTTCGAGTTATGATCTCAGTGAAAGCTTACAACCGAGTCACTGACTGGGATAAAATACAGGCTGGCGAAAGCTTTCAGCTGACCCACTCGGGCCTTGCAGCAATGCATAGCTAGCGCCACATCAGCCCTCTGCGGCAGGAAAGGAACGTCCTTGTGTGTGCGAGCACCATGTTCTTGGGAGAGAGGGCGAGGGGTGGGAGAAAAGTAGACCAAAAGTTGTTTGTGTGTGTAAAAGGCCGCTTTATTAAGACACAGGTGCACATTACAAACACAAACCTTGGCAACGCCTCACAAAACTAAACCTCACTAAATAAATAAATAACTACAAACTCAGCCCCCCGAACCCTCCCCCACCCCTAAAAACATTTGAGCCCTCCCGCTCCCAACAATACATCAATAACAATATAACAGCATTATAACATTACGTCATCAATAAAACATTACATCATCAATAAAACATTTCGTCATTAAACAAACATACGTCATCGTTAAACTTTATTCGTCAAACCACAATTGCAATAACAACGGTCAGGTCCTCCATAACCATAAACCCTGCCTGACCCTGCACTCCTGCAGATACCCCCCTCACAAAACTGAACGGTCAAACCATGACCAACATACCCCAGCACTTGTCAAAGAAATACTCGAACTAATACTCAACCAGCAATCTGCCTAAAACCGTAATGATACCCAAAAACACCGCACAGCACCTGTGTCTAGCGACGGATACAAATACAAGAGAAAAACCCCTGCACACCGGTGGCCCACAAAACAGCCTTTTACTTAAAAAAGAAAATTGGAGCAAAACCCCCAAAATGGGAAAAAACTGGGCAGCGAGGGGAAAAAAGGAACATTTAAAGCAAAAATTGGGGGAGGAAGGGTGGGACAAAAAAGCTATAAGCCCACCTAGCCACCAGGTCACCAAACCGAAAATGGTGGCTGGTAGGCAGTGGGAGGGGAGTTTATAATTGGGCTATACTGGTCCTACTAGACCAGCCCAAATCTAGAAACTTCTGTTCCTCTTAAAGAGATACCCCTCGCAGCTCTCCCAAACCGCCCGGGGGAGGAGACCTCCCGGCGGTCGGCTCCCTCCCCCAAGCCCCCCTTGGGAGAGAGGGCGAGGGGTGGGAGAAAAGTAGACCAAAAGTTGTTTGTGTGTGTAAAAGGCCGCTTTATTAAGACACAGGTGCACATTACAAACACAAACCTTGGCAACGCCTCACAAAACTAAACCTCACTAAGTAAATAAATAACTACAAACTCAGCCCCCCGAACCCTCCCCCACCCCTAAAAACATTTGAGCCCTCCCGCTCCCAACAATACATCAATAACAATATAACAGCATTATAACATTACGTCATCAATAAAACATTACATCATCAATAAAACATTTCGTCATTAAACAAACATACGTCATCGTTAAACTTTATTCGTCAAACCACAATTGCAATAACAACGGTCAGGTCCTCCATAACCATAAACCCTGCCTGACCCTGCACTCCTGCAGATACCCCCCTCACAAAACTGAACGGTCAAACCATGACCAACATACCCCAGCACTTGTCAAAGAAATACTCGAACTAATACTCAACCAGCAATCTGCCTAAAACCGTAATGATACCCAAAAACACCGCCACCCAGAAAGGTAGGCGGGGAAGACACGCCTCCCTTTCTGCCCCCCAACCGCGAAGCGAAAGAGAAACAAGAAAATCAGCGCTGCATGGCCAATGCCCGGGCTAATACCTCACGAATCTCCAACAAGTAAAGTTCCATGCCCACACGGGACAAATGAACTCCATCATCCCTAAAGAATTCAACAGACTCAAACTTAATGTCCCTGTGTGAAATCCTGCTGAAACCAAGGCTTCTACAGCAACGAGACACCTCCGAATTCACTTTCTTCCTAGCCCGATCGACAGCCCTGGGATTCACCGCTCCTCTCCATATCCTGCGAGGGATTAACTCTGTCCAAAAAACATGACACCCAGCCCACCGTTCCTTAATGAGGCCTAAATCTCGTTTCATAGCTCGCAGCAAGACTACACCTTTCGTTGCACATAGGTCATTTTCTCCCAAATGAATGACTAAAATATCCGGGCAGACACCGCCCACCATGTTGTTGTTCAAACAAGGGATCAACTCTCTCCAGAGCATCCCGCCTTTACCCTTCCAAAGAACGTTAAACATTCGATCATTGAAACCAAGTAGATCTCCAAAGTAACTCCTCGCTGCCTGGACTCTGGCCCACTTGACAAAGGAATGCCCCACTATCCAGACCGTTACCACCGAGGAGCGAGGCCCAGCAACGGATCCTGAAAAAGAAAAGAGAGTTAGAATCCTGTGAAGGAGGATGACGCTTGCGCCTCCTCCGCCGAGCTCCTCACATAACGCTGGAAACAGTTAGAAGACCAGCGCCCCAATCGCTTAATATCCCTTTCAGACCAATTTCTGTGAAAAGCTTCAGTGGCTGCACCTATTCTGAAAGAGTGAGTACCATAAATATTGCCATCGAGACCTATGTGCTGTAGCGCTTTGCGCAAAACCATACGCAATTGATAAGGTGTTACAGGGGTGCCATGGATATGTTGGAAAACCAGGACTTCATCGCCACCCCCACACAAGGAACGCCAGCGCCGCGCCAGCAGTAGAGGGCAAGTAAGCTTCGGAGCACATGCCTGTAACCACACACCTTTCCCCTTACCCGTCTGATCAGTTTTAGAACTGGCCAACCATACATGAACTCCCTCATCATAACAAAAAACGTCCTTCCAAAACAATCCACACTTATATTTTGAACCCAACAACTCCGATACCCTGAAAGCACCAAAAAACATGAACGCCATCAACATTGAGAAAAGACATGCCTCAAAATCATCCGAACAAACTAAAGGCAAAACCGTAATTAACCTGGCAAGAACTTGCCAAGATATAGGGGCTCTGGATCTACCAACGTGCCCTTGCTCCCTGGCCCAGCCCTCAAGCATCCTTCTACCAATTTCCCCCGCAGATGGAGGATAGCCCCACCACAACTTCCCCATGAAAGCAATCCCCGCCAGTTTCCCAGCAATGGTTACTTTGGTCAAACCCTTATCCATGAGGTCCAGTATAAAGTTGACCACATCATCCGACCGACTCGACAGATCCTCCCTTCTGACAGCACCAGATTCCAGAAATTCCTTCCACGCAAGGGAATACGCAGAACGCGTGGACACAGACAGAGAACCTACCACCAATTGAACGACCCGACCTCGCCGACGTGCCACAGATGACTCGGCATCGGAGTCGGGGATCTGTCCGCATCCCTCGCCAGTCCACGGAATCTCCCCCACTGTGAACGAGACAGAGCATCCGCAATGTCATTGTCCACGCCAGGAATGTGTAAAGCACGAAAATGAATATCGTGTTTCAAACAACCAAGAACAAAAACTCTCATAAGTTTCAACACTTGTTCGTCCCTGGCCGATTGGCGATTCACTATCTCCACCACCGCCATGTTATCCACACGAAACAGCACTTTCTTGTGCGCCAATTCCTCCCCCCACAGTGTCAAGGCGACCAATAAGGGGAACAGTTCCAGGAAAGTGATGCTGCGACCTCCATTCAACCATTCATCGGGCCAACGTTCCGCACACCATTTGCCATTCCAAAAGAGCCCAAAACCATCACTGCCAGCAGCATCCGAAAACATTTGTACATCCCACTGAAAGTCAACCTCTCTGACCAAGGGGACACCATTGAAGGAGTTCAGGAAAAACTTCCACATTCTCAAATCCTCCTTGACACCAGCAGACAGACGAACACGATGGTGGGGCAAATGATGACCTGCCAAAGCCCTGCCCAGTCTCCTACAAAATGTCCTGCCCGCTCTCACCACTCTGCAGGCAAAATTCAAATGACCCAAAAGCACTTGAATCTCTTTCACCAACACTTTTCTCTTTGACAACATCACATCCAGTAAGTCAATCATGTTGACCCGTTTGTCCTCGGGCAGTCGAGCAGACATAAGCACAGAGTCTATTTCAATACCCAAAAAGGAGAGGACAGTGGCAGGGCCCATTGTTTTCTCGGGAGCCAAAGGAACTCCCAAATCCTCCATGAGCCCTTGGAATGTGTCCAGAGCCTTCTGGCACTCCGCGGAGCCCGGGGATCCGACAAAGAAAAAATCATCGAGATAGTGTGTTACCAGGGTATGACCGGACTGATGGGAAAAATACCATTGCAGAAAAGTACTGAAACACTCAAACAAGGCACACGATATGGAGCAGCCCATCGGCAGCGCCTTGTCCACATACCATTTACCAGCGAACTGAATACCTAAAAGGCTCCAATCGTCCGGGTGGACAGGCAATAACCGAAAAGCAGACTTGATGTCACACTTAGCCATCTCAGCGGCTGCGCCCGCTGTCACAACAAGTGACATGGCCACGTCAACCGAAGAGTAAGAGACAGACACTGCCTCTGGGTCAATGAAATCATTAACAGACGACCCTTCAGGCCATGACAAATGTTAAATCAGCCGAAACTGTCCCGGTTCTTTCTTCGGGACAACTCCAACCGGTGAAACAATCAAGTTATGGATCGGCCAATCGTGAAACGGGCCAGCCATCCTCCCTTCATGTACCTCCTTATTAAGTTTGTCTTGTACCACTGTGGCATGTTCAGAAGCTGATTTTAAATTGGCAGACCACCTCCGTTCCCTAGAACCTAAGTAACCGAGTCGGAACCCAAACTGAAAACCTTCCAACAGTGTAACTTTTGCTGACTGATCTTCGAAACCATGGAGGGCAATACGCAGCTTTTCTAACTTAACTGGCGTACGAGCCCTTGGACCCAGCACCCTTAGCACCTCTGTATCCCCTTCCTCCTGAAAATTGTGAAGTCGTATTTGATGTTCCTGAAACCGTTTGCTTTCCATGTGTACCCTCCGATGGCTGATTGTCCCAACACTTGGACAACGGGTGCTTCCTACCACAACCTGAGCATTCATGTTTAAATTTACAATACTCCCTGGTACAGGAGCCCCTATTAAATTCCCAACAGAAACCAGACCCTGAGTGCAAGGTTGCAGTGGCCCCCACCCCTCCCCGGGTGGGCTTCCCCTGAAAGGGCCGGTAAACTAACGGCAAACCACTGGCCGTAAAAATGGTTTTCCCCCCTGACGCTGACCCCATTGTGTGTTGCCACAAGTCATTATCCAGCTCCCCCACTTAGCCTCCGGGTCCCAAGCCATCCTGGCCCTAAATTCCTCATCATATTGAGACCAAGCAAAACCACCCCCGGTGATCTGGGCCTTGCGAATGACGTCCATGTATTTAAAAAGGGACACGCTGCGCTCAGGGAACTTTTCGCAATATACACTGGCATAAATCAAAAATGCAGCTGTCCAGTTTTCAATAGTTAAAGGCACTCTGGGGCGTTTTGCCAGCTCAAACTCCTCCTCCTTAGACCCCTCTTTAGACCGGACTTCCCTGTGGAGTAGCTTCAGTAGTTCCACATACTCACCATTCCAAATTCGTTCCTTGGTACTTAACATGAGATGAGCACCTAACGGTTTCGTAACCCCCATGTAAGGCAGTTTCTTGATTTTTAATTCTTTACTGGCCACAGGCTCTTTAACCTTGCTGGAAGCACCAGCCATAACACCACCTACCACCTTGTTCGTAATGTCTACCACATCATCTGTACCAACTGCTGTGTCTTTTACATATCGACCTTTGACCAGACGGCCATCACCACTAATCACTTCGGTTTCACCACCTGTACCCACAGACACCATCGTAGGTTTGGCCTGTGTGGCTGATTGCTCACCTGGCAACAGAGAGACCACTCTCGATGGCTCCGCCCGTGTCTCCGAGGTCAATGCATCCGGTCTGCGAGGCGCCCTACTCGATGGGCCGTGCTCTCTTCTCCCTTGCACTTGACTTTGGACCACTGGAGCCTGTAACACACTAGAAGAAACATGAGAGGGCACCCCCCTTTCCGGATCCCGCACTTCACCTTCTTCAGGACTCTCTTCGTCGTAGTCCAACACCACTGAATCGACACTGGTATGCAACAAATCACCACGGGTCTTACCCAACCCGGTATCAACCACCGTACATTTAAATGATTTTGAAACTCCAGGAGGGGGAGCAGACTGTACGCGCCTGTACCTCCCTGTGCGTTGACTCTGTAGCTCCTTAGCCGCCGGCAAGGCCTGCCACCTATACCTGCTACTCATTGGGGCCAGCGGGGTCACGCCAGACCCTCGTGTGCTGGCCGCGGCGGGATCCCTCGGTGGAACAGAGAGGGCCGCGCTAGGCACTCTCCTCACTTCCCCTTGGCGAGATGGGACTGGACCGCGCCCTGCCAAGTCTGGACCTCCGCACCTATCCCTGTCCTGAAAAGAAAAGGTTTGGACTGGTGTGCTAGTGTTCCTACAAACTACATTCAAACCAGGCTCTGTCCCCCTCCAAGCACTATCCACACTCAGCATCTGACCCCTCTCCAAAGAACGTCCTCGAACAGTAGATCTCAAAGGCACCTCCCTAACCGGAGAGCCACCTATCACCTCTTCATCCTCACTGCAATCTAAATTATCCATTGCTAACACAGAAGAAGAAGGCTGAATAGGAGCTCTAGAACGCCACTCGTGGCCCGCACCCTCCTTCCGACCACTCCGCTGCGCGAGACCTGCTGCGCCAAAATGCTCCCACCCTGGGGAACCACACATAAAATATGGGCCTCTGGTATCACCAGTCAATAGCGGAACTGCACCCCTAGGCCCTTGTACCACCCCACCACTCACAGGGCCAACCCCCCTACCATGTTCCAACATCGTGCCCTGGGAGCCCACACCCCCTATGTTCAGTGCACCAGGAGTGCAAAGCCTTCCAGTGTTAAATACCACAGAAGAACTAAGAACTGCTGGCCCTGTACCAACAGCATATCGTGGGATACTATGGTCAGGAAGAAAGGATACGCGCCCCCCATTGATATACTCCTGTCGTCTCTCTGAAGACTGTCATCCCCTCCCAGAAAAGCAAAAGACCCACAATCCCCCGAACGTGGAGCCCCCTGCCCCAAAGCTACTCCAGAAAGCGAACCTCCTTCGCCCATTTGGGCCCATTCACCCTCACCCCTAGAACCCCCCCCAACAGACAGAACATCACCCACTGAAGACCCAGGCGTGGAAAATAATAAGGGGCTACCAACATTACCCCCAACATCCACCAAATCAATATCTGCACCCTGCCCAGAAACCACCTGCCCAGAAGAAATTGCCAGGCCCACTGAGTCCCTCCCAACATGAGGTAACACCAAGCCCGACTCCCCCTGCTCTCCATCCTGCCTCACAGAAACCAACTGCCTCGAAGGGGTTAAAAACATTCCAGTTGCCGCCTCATTCGAAAACTGTGACTCCTCGACAAACCACTGAGCGTCACGTGCACCAATTTGAACCCGCTCCTGATCCACACCTGGTAATGCAAACTGAACGGAGCCTCTGCGCGCACCACGCGCAGAAACTACCTCTGCATGCTGAAAGCGCCGCTCGACCAGAGGGTCCGAAGCGGAGCGCTTCTTGCTCCGTCCCCGGCCCCCTCGTCCCCGCCTCCCTGACGATGAAGGGACAGAACCCAACGGCTCCTCTAAAGACATCACTGCCACCCGCGCCGCTGAGGAGGGAAGAAGCGCGCCTCCCGACACCTGCGTCTGCCCCACCATAACGCCAGGCATGCCCGGGGCTCCCCCCGCCCCCACCGCCACACACGCATGGGGAGCCGGAGCAAAAGACGCCTCCCTCCCGCCCTCCACAGAAACGCCGCGCGACGCCGGGGCTCCCACCTCCCCCGCAGACACACGCGTCAGCTGCTGAGGGGCCGGCTTCCTAGTACGGGACCGGCCCCTATCGCTTACCTGGCTCGGGCGTCTCTTCTTCGGCGACGAGCACGCCAATACCGCCGCAACTACGCCAGCTGAAGCCTGGCGCTGGGGTCGCGCCGGCCCACCTCCTGTCACCAAATCCATGCGACCTGCTTCAGCAAGCAGGCGCATCGCCTCGATCACACGGGCATCCTCCATTGCCAAAGATACTGATATAATAAACCTAACAAAAGGCCTAACAAAAACCTCACACCACAAAACCCTGACAAAAAAGCTATAAGCCCACCTAGCCACCAGGTCACCAAACCTAAAATGGTGGCTGGTAGGCAGTGGGAGGGGAGTTTATAATTGGGCTATACTGGTCCTACTAGACCAGCCCAAATCTAGAAACTTCTGTTCCTCTTAAAGAGATACCCCTCGCAGCTCTCCCAAACCGCCCAGGGGAGGAGACCTCCCGGCGGTCGGCTCCCTCCCCCAAGCCCCCCTTCCGTGCCTCCTTCAGAAATGGCAGCTATGCCGGACTTTCGACGCTGCAGCTGTGTCACAGAAAAGGAGATCTTCTCGGTGAAGTGACACAGCTGTGTAGGGTCAGTGGCAGGTGAACGGGTCGGACCAGCTTGGAATAGTTACGCAGCTGAGCCCACTAGCAACAGCACAACGCGGTGCAAACTACAGACTGCCATGACACTTAAATGTGCACACACGCCCGTTACACTGTCAGCTGTTGTGATTGAACAGCTCATCACAACCGACTCTCGTGACGAATGTTGGATGAAACACTAACCAACAGAGCCTAGAGCGAGGGCGAGCTGAGACAGTGTGGACGAGTGCTAAGAGCTTTGTAATAATAGTGTATTGTTAACTAGCAGTGCTCCGAGCTTGCTGACGAGGCGCTATAAACGCGTGACAGGGCATTTCAGTACGGTGATACGGACCACCACTCTGAAATGCGTTAGTCTAACGCCTGATGCATGATACTTAGCATGGCTGAGTGAGTGGGTGCATAGCTGCCAACAGGGCTTTAAGCGGGAGGAAATAGCTGTGGGGGGGTGGTCTCTCAAAGGGGGTGGCCGATTTAATTAAGGGCGTGGTTTTAAAACACTTACACTAAAAAGCTGTGTTTATCATAGTGTGCCAACTGACTTGTATTTTGCTGTGTCTGTCATTACATTCAGATATGTGATACAAAAAGTATTATTTGGGGTCTGTAAAAGATATTGGCAGCGGAAAAGGAAAGGGTGGGATGAAGAAGTGAATCATTGATTGTAGCTTTTTGATGTTTCAGTGGTTGATGTTTGAAATTGACTTATTTATGGAAACAGCCTGAGTGGTTGTTCGTGGGAAATGAGAAGTGATTGTCATTGAAGCATGGAATATATTTTCCTAATCCATGTGATATTTACCCTTATCCACTTTGGTGTGTAAATGGAGAGTCTAAAGTTATCTTGAGAGTTTAAGGATTTCCTTGTAGATCTTTGTTAGCCCATTGAGTGTTTGGTAGTCAAGCCTTTCTCCAACTCATTTTAAAGCACTCCTCCAGTGTCTCCCGTTGAGTGATATGTTCAAATGTTCTTCAGAGTTTTTGTTATGATAAGCTTCACAAGGCCCTGTCATCTTGAAAGCATTGGTGATGGTGATAATGTGTTGTCAGGCACTGGTGAAAACCTGAATCTTTCATCTTTGAGCTTCACCATAGTCATGGTTTTAACTGCAGTTTCTTCACCCTGTAACTACTCCCCAGCACCAGACTGGATCCAGAGATTTTTTCTCAGCTATTCCCTTTCACATTGATTGGTTCCATGGTGCGGCTCTGTATCCGTTCCTTCCCATCCTGAAAGTGATGCCGGGACCCTAAATAGCCTCCACCTCCATGCACTGACATTAGTTCCATTCTTTCCATGGCACAGATCCCGAGCTCGCTCCCTTGATTTCAGTGGCAGACCTTCCAAGAGCCTTTCTTGCCCTTTTATAAAACACTGATGGACACACTACGGGCACATGGGCAATTCCAAGAACTTGCACCCCAGTTAATAAACAAATAGCCAGAAAGCATAAGCCAGCCTCAGGGGGCCCAACCTTTCTCCTGTAACACCCAACACTGGAAAGTTTAAATGTTCAGGCCTCCTCCAGCAGGCTGAGCCATACAGCCCTCAAGACACGGAGTTGTAACGCATGGAAGTGTTTGGCTGATGCATATTGGCAAATGGCCTAGGGGTTATTCCGATGCAGATAAAAAGTGTCTTAAGAGTAAGTAGGTGATTATAAAAGAGAGGTCGGTAAAGCCATTTTATGCTAATAATATTCTTGGAGCCAACAATGGGGCAAAAAAGGTTTTTGAAATTCTTCGGGGACTAACAGACTTGGATTGCCTAAAGCAAGAAGTAACATCTTCCTAGGAACTCTGTGATGATCTGGCTTATTTCTTTGATAAAAATATCAGCAATATTTTGGAGGACATAATTACATTTGTTAAGACAGCACCCCTGATCTGAGAAACTGTTCAGAGCTACTGGTGACCAGAGCTTTACCGAACTATCGGTGCTAAGTGAACCTATGACCCTAAAGGACTCTGCTGACAACCTTGATGGCAGGCTTAACCTGTGATGCTATCTCGGAGGACACCTTCTTAGATATCACCTGGTCCACTACCTCGGGATCTCCCTTGGATCCCCTAACCTCCGAGGATATGGAAAGAGCTGGTCGATGATCTCACTCTTCCTACACTGCAGGTGTGCAATCAATCTTTGAAGAGGGGTGTGGAACTTCAAGTCTGGAAGAAAGCAATTGTCTGTGTGTTCTCTCTTGTACTGCCAGTCACCGGTGTATTCAATCAACTGTGTAGCCTTGGACCGCGTCATGTAGTATGTGCATGCAACTTGCATGATCAAGGTAACTATTACCAGCAATACTACGTGTCTCTCGGACCTCTTTCAAGTGCTCGCCGTCCTTTTTCCCCAGCACCTCCCCCCCTCCAGGGGTGGCAATCCGAGGGATAGCCCCGGGCGCCACAAGCTCTAGCTACGCCTCTGCCAGGAGGCGTTCAAGAAAGCTAAAACAATCATAGATTTAAAGGAGCATTCCAGTGGCGTAAAACAAAGTGATGCCCCCCAAGATTGTGAAGAGGGGGCCCTCTATATCTCCAGATATTCATTAGCCTTCGGCTGAATGGGGGCCCCATGGAGGGTCATGGAGGCCCCTGACTGGCTGGAGCACCCTTGCACATCAGGGGCTGCAGGTCGTGTGTTGCGCCCCTGCAATGCTTGTAATTAATGCATGTAGCTTTTCCATCCGTGGATAAATGTTGTACACACGTGTGAAGCACAAATGTGGATAGAACTGAGCTGTTATGACAAAGGAGATCTATGCTGATATGATGCAAAACACTTCTCGGTCCACAAGAAGGGTCCTTTCATTCTTTCCCCTCGGCCAACACAGAGTGCTAAAAGTAAATCTGGTGAACACGTTGTGTAAAATCTGTTTCAAATAATGACGGTTTGTTCTTTAGTTTTAGAAAATGAAGAGTGTCATGAGAGATAAAGAATTTTTCCATAATTTAAATGTCAGAGGTAGGAGTGTTTTAAGGAAATCCAACATGAGGTCGGGACCTTGAGTAGCTGGCAATGAATTCTCCTTTCATTAGGTCTCAGATGTTTATGTTGTGCTTATGTTGTGGTGCAAAAGTGAGCTTCATAAGAAAGGCTGACAGTAGAACATTAACAGCCTTATTCATCAACGGGCCGTTTTGCGAGCCCCTAATAGCGATTCATAGCGAATCGCTATTAAGGACTCGCAAAACGGTATTCATGTAGGAATTGCTAAATAAATAGCGATTCCTACACATTCCTTATTTGCGAGTAGCAAATTGCTAATCGCAAATAAGGAATAACTCCCCATTCATTCCTAAGGGCCAAAAGGCCCATAGGAATGAATGGGGAGTATTCCTTATTTGCGATTTGCAATTAGCTAATCGCAAATAAGATAGCGATTGAATGGGTGCCAGGGGTGTCCAAAGGACACCCTGTAGCACCCCTTAAATGTAAATTGAAACAGGTGTTGCGCACACACATGTCCAAAGGACATGTGTGTGTGCAACATTCAACTTAGAAAAATGCTTTTAAAAGCATTTTTCTAAGTTTTTGCTATTTACCGAGAGGTCTGACCTCTCGGTAAATAGCGGCCCAAAATTGCATTTTCGCAATTTTAAAATGCTTCATGAATTGCATTTAAGGAATCTCAAATAGAGATTCCTTAAATTCAATTCTTTGCAAATGTGCGAATTCTTAAACAGCGACTTTTGCATTTGGGATGATGAATCCCAAATGCAAAAATTGCACTCGCAAAAGGCAAGATTCTGAGAATCTTGCCCTTTGCGAGTGCAATTTAGCTTGATGAATCAGGCGGTAAATGTGTTGGCAGCATAGCAGAGGGTGCATTGCTGGACTACCAACCGAACCAATCAGTGTACATTTGGAAGCAAAATCATCCATCACAGCATCAACTTTTGTTATCATCTTTGTTGTAATGTTCATTTGTTAGACTCAATGTGCCAGGTCTGTGATGTGCTGGCACAATGGGTGGAGAACAAGCAACCCAGGACCTTGGTGGGTCCACACTGAGGTGGCATGGTGGGCGAAAAACGATGTATTGGGATGCAGCCCGAGCGATTGCCATTGGCTGAGATTAATTCAAGCATTCATCCGTATTTGATGCCCTAAGTGCGCTGCGTATTCCCAGACATGGGTCTTGGTTTTACTGTGCCATTGGAACCAAGTTATACCTGGCTGAAGAGCCCTAGCTAGGGCGAAACCCGTCATTAGAACCTTGTGTTCAGGTTCATGGAGGACCTGGACAGACAGGTCAGGCTGGACTGTTCCCATTAGGAGCAGAGTCAAGACGGATTTGCACATGGTTGGGTCCAACTGAGGTGGCATGGTGGGCAAAAATGATGGATTGGGAAGCGGCCCCAAGTGATTACCAGTGGCTCAGATTAATTCAAGCATTCCACCCATCACCTTGTTGTTTTTGCGAGGTGAGAATGCTGCACCTGATGTAGAGAACAATGTCTCACCATCTGTGAGATAAATTGAACCAGAAATGGGTGTTAAATATGCCCTTAATGAAAATGTTGGCTGCTGGCGAGCTGCTAACAATGCCAGGATGCTAGCCACCCCAAACATTAAACTGCTAAAGATTCGGACACAATTTTGGAGTTTCCAGTGTCACCAATGATTTAGATACACTTACACACACACCCCATCTCAATGACAAATTCAATGGCATAAAACACATCCTAAATTTCTGTGTGCTCACTTTGGGTGCCAAGAAGTCACTAGAAAAGACCACATCATACAGAGATTTATGCGATTTATAATAACCATCAACCAAAGGGTATCAGTCAGGAAGACATGGAGAATATGGTAAATGAGAGGAAGAACACAAAAGCAAGTGAGAAACAGAAGGATTATCCCTTTCAGGAATAGATATCAAAATAATGCAAACATTGGTAAAGCCTTCAGGTTTCGCCTATGCGAGAGCTATTGGCTTTACCATTGTGTTTTAACCATTTTGTACGCCAGTGTGGTTGCTGTTCAGCACGGCTAAAAATGAGTGGCATAGAGGAAAGTAACGTGGAATGGAGTGTCATGGAATAGATTGTTGTAGAGTGTCATAGAGTGAAGTAGAAGGTCTTAGAGTGGAGTAGAGTGTCATGGAGTGTCACAGAGTGGAGTTGAGTTTTGTAACGTGGTGTAACATAGAGTGAGGGGATGTAAAGTGGAGTGGCATAGAGTAGAGTAAAGTGGAGTAAAGTGTCATGTAGTGTCGAAGAGTGAAGTAGAGTGCCGTAGAGTGGAGTGGTGTAGAGTGGAGTGTTGGGAAGTAGAGTATATGGGAGTGTCATAGAGTTGAGTGTCGCAATGGCATAGAGTGTCATAGATTGGATTAGGGTGTCACAGTGTAGAGTGTCAGAAAGTGTAGTGGCGTAGAGAAGAGTGCCATAGAGTGGAGTGGTGTAGGGTGGCGTACAGTGGAGTGGAGTGTTAAAGAGTGACACTCCACTCCTCTCGTTAAGTGGAATAGTGAGTCATAAAGTGGAGTGGAGTGTTGTAGAGTGTCGTAGATTGGAGTGTCATAGATTGGAGTGTCGTAGAGTGGAGTGTCGTAACGTGGAGTGTCATAGAGTGGAGTGTTGTAGAATAGAGTAAAGTGTTGTGGAATAGAGTAAAGTGCCATGCAGTAGAGTGTTGTTGAGTAGTGTGGAGTGGAGTGGCGTATATTGGAGTAAAGTGGCGTGGACTGGTGTAGAGTGGAGTAATAGTAATTGTAATTGTATTTATATAATGTTCACTACCCCAGACAGGGCAGTGAAGCACTTTACGCTAAGCAGCATGCTTCTCCAGGAGCCCAATGTTAGTGGTTAGGCCAGTGTTTATTGTTTATAAGAGGTATTTGAATTAATCTAGCCCTCAAGTAAACCATTCCATGCATTCACATGCGTTTCTTTGTGCTACATGGAATTAATAGGACATAGGTGTGATGATTAGTAAGGAAATGTGAGTTCATGTAGGTGGTTTGTGAGATTAATAAATGAGCTAGAGGGAACAAAGAAGTTTGTTATGATCTTTGAAAAGAGATGTGGGCAATTTGTAGAAATACAATAATAGAGATTAAGGCACAAATGTGACAGAGCAGGCCGTGTTTGGATAAAGAATGAGTTCAGGGATGGGAAGTAGGAAAATGTCATTGAAGAGAGGTGACAATCTGAAATCTTAAATTAAGGTCCGTTTTCATGCAGGGTTTAGGAATATAGAGAAGTCCTTTTCACAAACCATGCAATCTGGGGAACATTATTTGAATGTGATATAGTGCTCTACTAGATACGTTTGACAGGCACTAAATTCGGTCCACTGCTCAAACACCACTAAACCAGCACTTCAGCAAGAACAGCTGATCAGCAATGGGGTTGGAAGGGTAAAGTAATGACTTGATGCATGTACTGGGAAATATCAAGAGATTTATGCAGCACTTGAATGCAGCATTAATCTTGTGGATCTCAAGAACGTGAGAAAATATGAGGGCAAAACAAGGTAAACATTGAAATTCTGCATGCGCTGAAGCAGATACATTTTAATGTTCGCCCTTAAAGCTTGGCTGACAGTATTGAAAATGATCCATTTGGATTCCCCTGGCTTAGCATGGCAGAAGATGAGGGGTGTGAAAAGACGTTTCAGAGAACAGAAATGTATAGCCTTCATTCCTGCCCTGTGGGTGGGAGGGGTTGATCCAGGCAGGGAAGTGGGAGGAGTGGGGACAGGACTACATTGATACAATTCTTGTGGATTCTTCCTCAGCACTGTCCTTTGGAAGATGGTAGGGGTGAGGGTCCTTTGCCATATGGTGAGGGTGTAAGTGTTAGGCTATAGTTTGTTGTTCGAGGTGAGAACGTTTATTAGCCAGGCCTGTTCTTTTGTCTGTCTCTAATTGCTGTGCCAAGGAGGTTGGAGTGAAGAGATTTCATACTCCCTTATGCCTCTGTTGTGGGTGCTCCTGCTTGGAGCCAGCCCCAATGCTACCTGCTGTAAGAAGCATGTTTACACAAAAGCCATGTCTGGGAAGGTGGGTGTGCCTAAGAATGACAATTGCTCTCTACTGTGTTGTGTACAGGTTTGAGCAAACACACAGA
This sequence comes from Lissotriton helveticus, assembly GCF_964261635.1. Lineage (NCBI taxonomy): Eukaryota > Metazoa > Chordata > Amphibia > Caudata > Salamandridae > Lissotriton > Lissotriton helveticus. The sequence continues at coordinate 921,866,189 of NC_136067.1, read as the reverse complement.
ATCACCGCCACTCAGAGGATGATGATTCAATAAACCGCACACTAAAAACAAAGCCAGCTAGCAGGTTGCATTTCAAATTTTAAAACAGAAAAGTAACATCGATGGGCCCATGTGCATGCCACCTCCATGAAGCTTTACTTTTATTATTGGGCATGAAGAGCAGACACATTAATGACCTTGTGTGGTAGCAGTGGTTTACCAACTCTTGATGCATAGTTCAAACAGTTCCCCAGTCCTAAAAAGCCCCTCTTCTCCTCTTTCCAGGTCTCCAATTATCAGCAGCACAGGCATCTCTGGAGCCAGCCTCAAAGATGCTCATGCCCTATGGCCACACAGAGCTTAATTTAGAATTAAACAAATAAGCACAGAGGCTCACATGTTTCCGCTGCCCACCAGAGGTTTCTGAGATTCCAATACAACAATCCATTCGTAGAGTAAGAGACCACTTATGCAGTTTTTTGTCATCAATATACATCCAGGCCCGGCTATGTACTAGCAGGCTGATTGTCACATCACTAACAGACATTCATAAACATCAGTGAAGATGCTATGATATAGAAATAGTGATTCAGAGTGTGGATATGAAGACCAAGACAGCAAGAGGAGTCCTGCAACCAAAGAGGAGTCACTTTCACTCAGACACCACTCGGTATAAAATCCATTAGAGGCAAGAAGCATGATCAGTGACTTCATAAGTGTCTATACCAGTCCCAAGAGTCACCATAAGGATAATTGGCGAGATAGGAGGCAAAGAAGAAGCAGTTTTGAGTTGACTGCAATCATGAGCACTGGCTGGAGTTTGATAAGCATACATCACAGGTGCGATGGTGGTAGCAAATCCTGGGATAGCGTAGAGTGGAGTGAAGTGGCATACAGTGGAGAAGTGTCGTAAGGAGTAGTGTTGTAGAGAGAAGTAGAGTGGAGTGGTGTAAAGTGGTGTAGAGATGAGTGGTGTAGAGTGAAGTGTTGTAGACTGAATGGCTTAAAGTGGTGTACAGTGGAAGGGCACAGAGTGGTATGGAGTAGAGTGTCATAGAGTGGAGTGGCAAAGCGTAGAGTTGAATGGTGGACAGTGGAGTAGAGGGTCAGTGACTGGATTGGCATGGAACGGAGTATAGGGCCTTTGAGTGGAGTATCATGGAGTAGAGTGGAGTGTCATGAAGTGGAGTGGCGTTGAGTAAAGTGTCTTGGAGTGGTGCAGAGTTGTAGTGTGGAGTGTCATAGAGTGGAGTGGTGTAGACTGGAGTAGAATGTCATAGAGTGGGGTGTCAGAGTGGAGAAGGGTGTCATAGAGTGGAGTGGAATGTCATAGAGTGGAGTGGTGTAGAGTTCAGTAAAGTGGCTTGTGGGTGGAGTAGCATAGAGTGGAGTGTTGTAGAGTGAAATGTCATAGAGTGGAGTTGTGTAGAGTAGCGCAGAGTGGAGGAAAGTGTCTCAGAGTGGATTGGCGCAGACTGGTGTACAGTGAAGTGGCATGGAGTGTCATAGAGTGGAGTGGTGTAGAGTAGAATAAAGTGTCTTGGAGTGGTGCAGAGTCGTAGATTGTCATAGAGTAGAGTACTGTAGAGTGGAGTAGAATAGAGTTTAGTGGAGTGTCAGAGTGGTGTAGAGTGTCATAGAGTAGGGTAGAGTGAAGTAGAGTGGAATGTCGTAGAGTGAAGTGGAGTAGAGTTTTGTAGAATGAAATGTCATAGAGTGGAATGGTGTTGAGTGGCGTAGAGTGGAGTAAAGTGTCCTAGAGTGGCATGGCACAAAGTGGTGTGGAGTAGAGTGGCGTGGAGTGTCATAGAGTGGAGTGTCATAGAGTAGAGTGAAGTGTCTTGGAGTGGTGCAGAGCCATGGAGTGGAGTGTTGTATAGTAGAGTAGTTTAGACAGGAGTAGAATAGAGTGAAGTGTCTGTGACGCAGCGTCGTCGTAAATAATGCACCACAATGCAACACAATTACAATGTGACGCATCTAGGGAGATGCGTCACGATGTAAAGCCCTGCACCTGCACTACATTATACCTGCTTCAGGTATAATGTATGCAGGGTGGGCGTACCGTCGCAAGGAAGCCTTGTAAAAGTGACTAAGTGAAATCTACAAGATTTCACTGAGTGACTTTTATGACGCCTCTGCGTCAAAACCTTGCGCCAGCCTGAGGTAGGCGTAAGGAGTGATGCAGCATGGTCGGAATAGGCATTCCTGACCATTGCTAGAGTTGCGTTCTGCTTATGACAAGACTCCAGCAATGTGTTGCCTTTCTGACAAAAGATGCCTCACGCATCTGTCTGTCCTTACGCCATGGTGCGCTGCATTGTAAATGCGGCGCATCCATGGTGGCGCAAGGCTATTTTTCCGTCACAGAAATGAACCGGCGCATCCCTACAAATATGCAGAGATGCGCCAGTTCTTGTAAATCTGCCCCTTAGTCCCATGGCTTATGTAACATTCCCTATACACTGATTTACACCCATATGATCGATTGTCTCTGTGTAATGTGTGTATGATGCAAAGTGCTTGGACACCCTACACTGGTATGAGTGGCGCTATATATAACTAATTCAATGCATCTGAGAGAGTGTGGTTATGGAGAGTTGGTCACTGTTAAAGGGTGCTAGTGAGAGAATCTCTGGTGGAGGTGGTCCTTGGGTGGGGGGCGCCAACAAACATTGTCGCACAGCGCGCCACCAGCGCTAAAGCCGGCCCTGATGTAAATGCTGATAGGCATGCCTTTTAATTGGGTATCAGATGTTGCAGATCCCCAGGTTTGACTCTGGCTCACATAGTCCTTTTAATGGCTGGCCCTCATAAAGCTGGTTGTGGTTGTGCATCACCTATTGTTTTCTAGGCCAGTATGCGACAGGCTCTCTGTTGAAGTATTTCCGCACTGCGGAAGACCCGCATGTTTCCTCTCTAATTATCCATAGAAAATACAGTAATTGTCCCAGTTTCATTATAGCGGAGCGTCAAACTGAATTTGTATGGGTCTTTCTCCATAGAGACCATTCACTTACTTCAGGCGCTTTTTGATCAGGCGGGAAAAATGCCACTCATCCAAAGCCTAATCAATTCGCTGCAAGGTTATGAAGACTTGCAGTGTTTAAAAGCGAGGTCGATAACAGCGCCATTATTGACGGGCTCTAATTGGGTTTGATAAACAACTGCGAGAGTGGCAGTGGGAGAACCACCATCTCTGTGCTACATCTCAAAGCTGAACATAAAGAACAGAATAAAATATGCTTTATTTTGTGCAGACTGTGGAATAACACTTCCATAATAACCATTGGCACAACCAATATTTCTGGCATTGGCAATCTGATACAAAGTTTTTTTTAACATGTTTTGTTGCAAGCACATGCAATAAAAAGAAAGAGAAAAAACATGCTGCTGCCTAAAAGGTAGCTTCATATCTTTGCAATGCAAGCTTCAAATAAAAAAAAACTTTTGAATGTCATTTTAATAGACTACTGCAGATGCTTCCCAGCACACAGGTGTACTTAGAACAGACAATTAAACCATTTTTGGTTTTAATGCACATCACATGATATGATTCTTAGTGGCTGAAAGAAAAGGGACTATTAACTTTGAGCTAGTGTAATGTGAAGACAATGTAAAACACACAAACTTCACACAAAAATAACAAAAAATGAAGAAAAAGATTTTGACAAAATGAAGTATTGACCCAAAAACCCGTGCATTGAAGTGCACTTTTTTAGGCAGATTTACACTTGTAACTGACCCCTTGACCCTGACTAACTATCAACCAATCTCTCTGCTTCCCCACTTTGCCAAAATACTAGAATCTCATGTGGCAAAATCCCTATGTTCTTTTATTGAACAGTCTGAATACCTTGACCCCCATCAATCAGGGTTCCGCCCTTCCCAATCGACAGAGGCAGTAATATTGACTGTAGAGGACAAGCTTTGGAAGGAGGCTGATACAGGCCTCTCCCAGACCTTGGTGCTGTTGGATCTTTCCTCTGCATTTGACACGGGTGACCATAGTATTTTAATGGCCCGTGTCAGAGATGCAGGACTCTGGTTCGGCTCTCAGCTGGATAATGTAATTCCTGGAAGACCAAATACTAGAATCTCATGTGGCAAAATCCCTATGTTCTTTTATTGAACAGTCTGAATACCTTGACCCCCATCAATCAGGGTTCCGCCCTTCCCAATCGACAGAGGCAGTAATATTGACTGTAGAGGACAAGCTTTGGAAGGAGGCTGATACAGGCCTCTCCCAGACCTTGGTGCTGTTGGATCTTTCCTCTGCATTTGACACGGGTGACCATAGTATTTTAATGGCCCGTGTCAGAGATGCAGGACTCTGGTTCGGCTCTCAGCTGGATAATGTAATTCCTGGAAGACCGCTCTCAGTCGGTTCGCTTATCCCATTTTACTGCTCCTAATATGAAAATAACATGTGGAGTACCTCAGGGATCATCACTATCCCCGCACCTGTTCAACTTGTACTTACTCCCACTGATCCAGTCTCTGAAAGAAAGGCAGGTGTGCGCATTTAACTATGCAGACGATCTGCAACTACTGTTCACCATCAATAACACTCCTGTCTCTGGGTCCGAATTCCAAGAGACCATGCTGCACATCCTTATTTGGATGAACAGCAACCACTTAAAACTAAATCCGGACAAGACCGAACTGATTCTGACAAGGGCATTCAGAAACTGTGAAGCTCGTACTTCTGGCCAGCTGAGCTGGGTTCTCCCCCTACTCGATCCCCCCTCAACTAAGAGTCTTGGGGTCACAATTAATGGTGACCTCACTATGAAATCTCAGATCGGATATTTCTACCTGTTTCTTCCAGCTAAGAATGATAAGGAAAATCAGTAGATTCCTCACTAGGGAAACACTGGTGCAGGTTTTCTTAGCTATGGTCATGTCGGACAATGACTACGCCAACTCTCTATACTTCGGCCTTCCATTATTCCTAATCAAAAGACTGCAACTTGTGCAGAATCAGGCTGCTAGGCTGATTTTCCAGCAGCCAAGATGGCAACACCTTTCCCCTCTTATGAGGAAGCTGCACTGACTTCCCATATGACAACGCTGCGCCTTCAAGATCGCCTGCCTCATTTTTAAATCGCCACACAGCACCAGCCAAAAATGTATCTCTAGCCTTAATCAAAGACATATACCCACCGACAATCTGCGGTTAGCCCATATACACCACCTGGTCATACCCCCCCTACAGACTGAAGCAACTTGGCGGATGCAGGTTCGCAGTGCTGGCACCTAGATTTTGGAACACCCTTCCACTTCACATCAGATCCTGCACCCATCTCAATAGATTTAGGAGACTTCTCAAGGCATGGCTTTTTACTCAGGCATATGAATAAAGCACCAGGGCTCAGGCCACTCCTGGAAATAGCCCACAGAAACCAATCAGTGTACGAGTACTCTAGAAGAGTTTTTAACATAACATTAACATAACATGTGATCAGGAAAATGGTGTCACTATAGTGCAGGAGAATCAATGACTGAAGTGTGCACATTTTTTGTCCTATGCTGTATGCTGTGCTGGATGAAAGTAAAATGTGAACGACAGCTGAACAGCCCAATGGATGAAGAGGGTTGACCCAAAGCCCTTTATGCATGTCAGTGCAGAAAATGTAAAATATTTACTCTGGGATATCTTAAATAGGACATCAAGGTGTGGAAGCTGAAAGACAGTATGCATGTATGTATAATGTATTTCTATTGCAAACCTAACCAAAACACGTCAGAGTGCATGGTCGAAGACTAGCATAAAGTGAACTCATAACATGAGAGGAAGCTTGGTTGTAGATAATTAATGCAATGTGATGCAGTGTTCTTTAAAGAGGTGAATCTCCAACTCTTTCCGAGATTGGATCATTGTTGGGCAGTCCTGATGCATATATGAATGTTATTCCAGATCCTGGGTACATATATGGAAAAGGTCTGCTGCCTTCCTCTTCTTAGTCTGTGGTATGATTCTGTCTAGGTTTTGGGTGTGCTTACAACCACCAAAGATGGTGAGCTTGCCTACAAGATAAGTGGGGCATTTAGCTGGGTAAATGAAGTTTGAATTTGAAGATGGTGTGCTCTAGTAAGGAGAGCCAAAAGAGTTCAATTACGATGCGGGTGAAGTAATCACATTCCTTCAGGCCTTGGATGAGATGTTCTACAGCATGTAGGATGTCTCTAAGGGATGCTAGTGTGGTGTCTGGGAGGCCAGGGTGAAGAGTATTACCAACATCCTGATGTGAGAATTTGAGGGCTTGAACAGCAGTTCTAAAGTTGCTTTCTGAATTAATGATTTGCCTTTCTTTAAGAGAGAAACATGGTACCAAGCAATCTTTAAAGTTTGGCAGTGTGTTCCTTGAGGATGAGGTTGGCATTTAGGGTGAATGCAAGTGGCTTTGCATTTGGTAAAGGTTGGCTTCCAAGCCATCAAGGTTCATGTCATTGAGTGAGGATTGTGCTGAATCTTATTTTTGTTCTTGGAAAATGGCAGGAATTCTGTCTTGGCTGGGTTAAGCTTTGGTTAGGCCTTTAGACATCTGGATCTGGATGATGGATGGCTGAAGCAGAGGAGACTTTCAAGTCGAGTTTTGTATCATCAGCATATTCGTGAAGCTTGATGCTGTTATCTGTGAGTAAATCACAAAGCAGGTCCATGTAAAGGTTGCAGATAAAAGAAGACAGTATGGAGACCTGGGGGACTGCACAGGAGACAGGGATCTTTTGGGACCTGGAGATACCCATGTGAACAAATTGGTGTTGGTTGGAAAGGTAGAAGGGGAACCAGTGAAAGACATTACCAGTGAACCATATTAAAAGTCCATGGTGCATATGAAGGTTGGGTGTTGATAGTGTCATACGCAGATGTGAGGTCCAGCAATATTAGGAGGTAGGTGGTATCTTCATCTGTGCCAAGAGGGCATCAATTGTGATGTGCAAGCTAGCAGCCTGTTGGTGTAGTGTAATGTGAAATCAAACTGGTAGTCATGCAGGAGATGGTTACCATGGATCTGATATTAGAGTCAAAATGGAGGTAGTTATGAAAAGTAGAGTATGACAGTCAACTTATACGTTTATTTTTTACAACATTGTTTTGCAGTTCTATATGGTGCACACTGAACCCAAAAGTATTTGCCCGCTTTCCATGAACCCCAGGTACATTACACAAGGACACATTCATTTATTGGTTTTTATGCATGGGGAGATGAAGTGATTTGCCCAGAATCACAGGATGTTGCGTCAACGCTGAGACTCGAACCTGGTTCCGCAGTTCCAGAATCGGCAAGTCTGGCCGTCATGCCACATATTTTCTTCTTAAATGACATTGACAAAAAGGACAAATGTGATAGTAAATCTTTTCAGGCCTACTTATTTGGTCAGCATTTTAAAATATTCATTGTTTTATTGATTCTACCATTTGTCTTTTATGGATATGTTTTACTTGAATAAAGTAATTAAATGAAAAATATTTCTTGTGATTAAGGCACCTGTTGTAGAGCTCTTTGTGTGCCCAGCAATTATAGGAAATATTAATGGTAAGATAACTCTAGTGGAGAGCTGGAGAGATATGTGGTTTGTCTAGTCACAGTTTTGTATTATCATACAGCAGCACAGAGGGCTACAGCGCCTTCTACAAAGCACAACAGGTAACATGCAGATCAGTATCAATGGGCTACTGCTTTTGCCACTGAGAGCTTTTTCTTACATCCAGTTCATATGTTATTATCCTTCTAAAAGAGCACATTGAGCTATGAACTGTCATCTGGGCACCTCGCCTGCCACTTGCCCATGTCCTCCAGTTCCTGCTTGTTCCAGCCTGATCCAGTGACACCACCACTGCCTGAGTTTTCCCACCCGGATTTATCTGCCTCTCCAGGACCTACTTAATGAACACACTTAACACTGCGCAGTTGGTGTGCCTGGACCATGACCAGTACCACGACCCCTGGCCCTCCCGCTCCTGAAGATAAATTATAGCTGAGATCTTCACCCTCAACCCCGGATGCTGCAACAAATACTGCCATCATGACGACCCACGCTCCACAGTAGGATGTTTCACCAGCACTCACAGCCAATTCACCTGCCACAACACACACACCAGCTCCCTGACCAGCCCCACCATAAACACACCACAGACACCACCTGAACAAAAACACCAACTTACATACCCCCTGCTCAACACACGCTAACTATACAAACACACCACAAAGATTTGGGAACTTATCTCCACCCTCACACCCAAAATCCTCACTGAGACCTGGCTAAGCCCCACTTCCATGCCCAACATTGGCACTGCAATACCCGAAGGAATCAAGATCGCCCACCACGACTGCATCAACAAGCCAGGTGGAGGGATCGCCATCATACACAAGCAATCCATATACTGCACCACCACAAATGATTACATCACCCCAGACATGGAACACCTCAACTTCTGACTCCAAACAGACAGTAAAACCACCATCTCTGCCCTTCAGGACCCCGTCCAGCCATCTGCAACTTCATCGCCCCACTTACCATTGACTCCAACAACTACATTTTTCTCAGTCACTTCAACTTCCATCTAAATGACACAGTGACATCAACACTAATCAATCAATCAATCAATCATATAATTTGTAAAGCGCACTACTCACCCTTGAGGGTCTCAAGGCGCTGGGGTGGGGAATGCTGCTACGGCTCGAAAAGCCAGGTCTTGAGGAGTTTTCTGAAGGTCAGCAGGTCTTGGGTCTGCCGTAGGTGGATGGGGAGGGTGTGCCAGGTCTTGGCGGTGAGGTGGGAGAATGCTCTGCCACCAGAGGTCGCTCTTCGGAAGTGGGGGACTGTGGCGAGGTCAGTGGAGCGGAGCTGGCGGGTGGGGGTGTAGAAGCTGAGTCGTATGTTGAGGTACATTGGTCCGGTGTTGTGGAGTGCCTTGTGTGCCTGGGTGAGGAGCTTGAAGGTTATCCACTTGTTGACCAGGAGCCAGTGCAGATCTCTCAGGTGGGGTGTGATGTGGCTGCGGTGAGGGATGTGAAGGATCAGGCAGGCAGAGGTGTTCTGGATGCGTTGGAGCCGTCTCAGGAGTTTGGCCAAGGCTCCTGCGTAGAGGGCGTTTCCGTAGTCCAACCTGCTGCTGATGAGGGCCTGGGTGACCGTTCTTCTTGTTTCAGTGGGGATCCACTTGTAGAGCCTGTGAAGGGTGTTGAAGCAGGAGGAGGAGATGGCGTTGACCTGTTAGTTATGGAGAGGGTGGAGTCGAGGATGGCCCCTGGGTTGCGTGCGTGGTCAGTGGGTGTTATGGTGGTTCCCAGTGCGGTCGGCCACCAGGAGTCGTCCCAGGCCAAAGGGGTGGATCCGAGGATGAGGACCTCCGTCTTGTCCGAGTTCAGCTTCAGTCAGCTGTTCCTCATCCATTCAGCGATGGCCTTCATTCCTTTGTGAAGGTTGGTTTTGGCAGTGTGGGGGTCCTTGGTGAGGGAGAGGATCAGCTGGGTGTTATCGGCGTAGGAGATCATGTTGAGGTCGTGCCGACGGGCGACGTGGGCGAGGGGTGCCATGTCGATGTTAAGCAGAGTTGGGCTGAGGGATGAGCCCTGGGGTACGCCGCAGATGATCTTGGTGGCTTCGGAGCGGAAGTGGGGAAGGCGGACGCTCTGTGTTCTGCCAACTTACTACCAACTTCCTCAACAGCTTGAACAACATTGAACTCATCCAACTCGTCCATGATCCCACGCACACTGCAGGCCACATGCTTGACCCCATTTTCATCACCAGCGACCACATCAAGTACAGCCACACCACTGAACTCACCTGGACCGACTACTCCATCACCCACTATAATATCACCAGCTAACAGACCTCTGCATCCAATCTGTCCAACACCTCCCCACCACAGCTGGAGCAAAGGCTCAAAGGACACATGGATCAATGCCCTCAACACAACCCACCCCATCTCCTCCAACATCCTAAACAAGAGGGAAACATCCTTTACAACGCAACTTTTACCACGCAGTGCCTTTACGACGCAACTTTTACAACGCAAACCATTAAAACGCATTGCGCTGGGGGGCGCTCTAGGATAGGGAATAAGTTTAATTTACTGTCCAACACCTTCCCTAGTGTCCACGGGGACTGGAGTTGGAATAGTAAATTAAACTATTCACTATCCTGCGCCCCAAAGCACTATGCGTTGTAATGGTATTCGTTGTAAATACCGCGTTGTAAAGGCATGCGATGTAAAAGTATGCGTTGTAACGTCATACATCCTAAACCAGAATATCAAAAACCTTAACAATGGGATTACCAACTGTGCCGACAGCAATGCTTCCATCAGAAACAACACCCACAGAAGGTCCACCAAGCAGGCAAGCTGGTAAAGTGAAGATCTGAGAACCGCTAAATGACACCATACAAATTGAAAGGGAGATGGCACACCAGCAAGATAGTTGAAAGAATTAAAGAAAATTGCCTCAGTCATGCTTCTAATCAAGCTCCAACTTCACCAACATCAAAGAATTTTCCAACCCCCTCAGCTGCAGCAAACAGCATTCCCCCCGACAGGAACTCTGTGACAAACTTGCAAACTTCTTTCACAACAAGATTGCCAACATCTACAGAAATGTCATACCCCAGCCCACGGCCACTGACTTCGTCAAACAACACAATAGCCCTACTACCACCACAGATATCCAACTGACCGAATAAAACCATTTTGTCCCACAGGACACCACCTCCATTATGAACTCGGTCCACTCAGGGGCCCCAACTGACCTGTGCTCTCACCACATCTTCAACATAGGTGAAGTCGCATCAGCACATACTCACCTTCTTGTTTAACACCACAAATGCCACAGCCACCTTTCCCAAGGACAGGCAACACACAGAAATCAATAGCCTACTAAAAAAACATTGGCAGACCCCAGCGATCTCAATAACTACCGACCGATCTCCCTACTCCCATTCCCAGCAAATCTTTAGTAAAAGCCTTCAACCAAAAACTCTCCTCATATTTGGAATGGAACTTCCTACCCGACTCTTCCCCATCCAGATTCCACAGCAACCACAGCACTGAGACAGCCCTCATCGTGGCTACCGACAACATCCGAGCCCTACCCGACCAAGGAGAGACTACGGCACTGTTCCTCCTAAACCTCTTGGCAGCCTTCGATTCAGTCTCCAACAACACACATTCATAACAAGGCTGCAAAACACATTCAACATGTATATGACACCACTGCCCAGCATAGCCAAAACCCACAGACTCAACATCATATCCTAAGTCGACATAACACACCAACTGGACTACAGCAATGCTCTCTATACAGGGATCATAGCTCATCTCCTCTGACAACTACAGATCATAAAGAACGTCGCAGCGAGACTCGCCCTAGATCTTCGTAGATGAACCCACATCACCCCCTACATGAGGGAACGCCACTGGCTATACAGAAAAGATACTAGTTTAAGCTCCTGACCCATGCATACAAGGCCCTACAGAATTGCAGACCTGCCTACTAGAACCACCGCCTAAACTTCCATCTGCCCACCAGACACCTCCACTCCCCATCCCTTTCTCTAACCCTCACCACCCGCATCCGACATAAGATATGCGTATGTTGCTCTTTCTCCTACCTAGCAGTGAAGACATACAAGCTACCCTTCACCTACCGACCTCCCCATCTCTTCCAGTGTTCTCCATCCCCATCTCTTCCAGAGTTCCAAAAGGAGCGTTGCCCCACAGGAAATATAAAATGATAATACTAGCATGTTATTATCATTTTATTTTTCAGTGTTTTGCTGTAGGGGCAGGGTGGGCTGGACTACCCACAGAGCAGGGAGGAGTGGTAGGCACTTCCTTAGTGCACATGACGGTTTGGTCGGCCATCTTGGGCCGGCCAAACCCTCATGCGCACTTGGCATGTTCTCCACCGGCTGTAATGCACAGCTTGGGTGGTTCTGCCCTCAAACCAATCATGATGCTTCTATCAGTAGTGTTGTGATCGGCTAGGGGAATCAGGAAGCCTGGGTGCTTCCTGTTCCTGCTTCCTGCCCCTGGAGTCCTGGAAGCAGATAAAGAGGACCGAGAGGCGGTGGCTGGCATGCAGGTAAGTGAATTTTAAATGGTTTTTTCATACCCTCCCCCGTGATCCGTCCCTCGCGACCCGGCCCTCACCACCATTAAGTAGCAACTGCCACTGAGATCAACCCCTAGATATTACTCCAGTACTTAAATATTTGGGCCTGATTTAGAGTTTTGAGGTAAATGAAATTCCTCCAGTTTATGGAGGAAACTTTAAAGACCAAGTAGAATCCAGCAGCTGAATTTTTTCTATCATATACATAGTATGGGTTAGGAAATTCGAGGTGTACACCCTGAAAATATACCCCCACAACATTGGCGAATATTGAGGAGACAATATTGAAAAAGAATCATCAATAGATAAGTAAGTCTATATTTTCTATACCTTTCTCCACATATATGTTCCTACGCTCTTCATATATCTTCGAGGTACGTAAATGTGGCATTAGGAATAGTAAATCAATACTTCCCTCTATGCACATACCTTTTGATATCTTGTCGCGCGTCGCAGTGTGAGGCGTGAGGTGCTCTGGTTGCTTCCCTGCCATTCCTGGAAACCGGACTTCGACTTTTGGGCTGATTTGCTGAGGGACATTGGCCAAGCGGGACTGCAAGTCCCAGGGGTGACTGCGGCGCTCAACCGGCCACACCTGAGACTCTTCCTGCCCCGCCTCCCAGGACCTCTTCACGACTCGCGGCCCCCGCTTCGCGGGAGCCGCTCACAGTCGCAGTGTGAGGCGTGAGGTGCTTTGGTTGCTTCCCTGCCATTCCTGGAAACCGGACTTCGACTTTTGGGCTGATTTGCTGAGGGACACTGGCCGAGCGGGACTGCGAGTCCCAGGGATGACTGTGGCGCTCAACCGGCCGCACCTGAGACTCTTCCCGCCCTGCCTCCTGCCTATTTAGCCACCCCCACCATCGCGCACGCGGGACGCGCGCGGGACGCGCGCGGGACGGTGCCGGGCGAAGCCCGGGCCAAGGGCGAGCCAGTTCTAGCCCGTTCCTGACCGATCCAGACCGGACCGGGCCACCTCCCTTGGTTTTATATTATTCTTCTTTGTGCCTTATATCTTGTGTTACTCCACATATAAACATTGTTGTTAGTGAGCCCATTAAAATATATAAGGACAACAAAGGATGGCCACTAGGGAAAGTAGAAGTAAGGCTGTCAAAGGGGGGAAATTGCTCACAGGCACTCTTGACGATTTTATTACTAGATCAAATTCTGTAACAGACATGGGTATTCAACTAATGGAACATAACGTTTCGATGGATCTAGCAGCTGCAAGGAGATTGTCCCAGGACATTGCAATGTCGAAAAAGTCTTCATTGGGCCATTTAGCATCAGCTAGAACTCCCGAACGTGTATCTAGCCCTATTTCACTTGTTACACACGCCGACATACACAACATTCCGGCCCCCATTCCACAACATTAACCTCGCCACAAGCAACCATGCAAACTATCACTGATAACACAAGTCCCGATGGGCAAGCCGTCACGGGAGACACTTTAGTAAAACAAATTGAGACAGACGTCCAGGGTGACGACGCCAGCTTGAGGCAACTGCCTGGTAGACAGGAAGGCGCAATATCAAAAAGGAAACGCCCCAATGCCTCAGCCTATGCTAGAAAAAAATCTAAAATAGTAAAAGAACAGGTGTCAAGCTGTATGGTGAATAATGAGGGAAATAGGACTGAATTGGCACCTCTTAATTCATTAAGTGGGGATAAAGAGGTCCAAAATGTTGCAAACTTAGACATATCCGAGAGCCCGCAAAGTATGGCAAACTTGGGTAATTCGGGAGGTTTGGGAAGTAGGAATGTGGAAGGTGGGAATAACATCTTATTGAAGGAAATAGGTGATATCATAAGGAAACTTTTAACCCCTCTTGAAACGAGAGTGACATCTATAGAAAACCAGCTACTCGAGGTGGAAAAAAGCATTATAGCCTTAACAAGCGTTAGTATAGCCGGACCAACGCCTAATTCCACCGCTGGTGCTAGCCAGACTCCACTGGCCACGCTGGCCCCCCATGTGACCAAACCTAATTCCCCGACAAAGGGTAAGAGCGCTAACAACTCAAAAACAACGACCTCGAAACATGTAGCCACTGTCCAAACAGACCAAGGGACCCTGAATCATGTAGTCACTGTCCAAGCAGATCAAAGAATCCCACACCAGGGTTCAAATGCTACTAAGTGCGTCCAACAGGATCAAAAGGGGATTCAGAAAGGGGAAAAAGCGAGGGGAGGATATATCAATTTACAACCGGATGCTCGTCCCTTTGTTGTAGTGTTGACGGGGGTTCCTGAAGTAAATAATAATAATCATGAGGAAACCTTCTGGTCACTCAAAAACAAAGTCTCTTACTGGCTAAATGAAAAAAGACCTATACCTCACCACGCCAAGAGCAAAATCCTAATGGTTCGTAGGACCTCGTGGATAGGCCCCACAAATAAATCCATTGCGGGTGATTGCGTTATTGTAACATTTGAAGATCCATGTACTGTAAATCATATCTGTGCGTGGAACTCTTTTAGTGGACCCCTTGAGATTGACACCAAACCACTCTCCTTCTTTTATCCTCCAAAAAAGCGTATTGATGGGGGGGGAGGATGGACTCTGGTTAATCATTATGCTCAGGGAGGATCTAGTGGTGAGAGACAGGGTAACCAAAGACATTGTATAGGTGTTCCAACACATAACAGATTCAGTTGTTTGGAAGCAGTGGATTGACTGAGGCCCATGAAGGGTGGCATAATTAGCACTATTGATTCACCTCACACAAGTAGTTCTAATTATGTGTATAATCCCAGGGAATGTCCCCTAGAAGAGCGGAAAAAGGTGATGGCTGAAGGGAATAAGCAGGGAGGGAGAAATATTCCCAACATTGCTGTAAAAAATGGGACTAACGGCACACACATAGATAAGATAGATGGTGAGCAAGACACATTGTTTACTGTAGAGAACCTACAGATGGTGTACTCAACGGGCGCGATCGTCCCTAACCAAAGGCAGGTAAATTTAGAAATAGCCCCAGTAAAAAGTCGCAGCGAGGCAACACTGAGACTAATATCGTGGAACATAGCTGGTGTAGCCAAAAATTTGAGGGACCCAGACTGGGCAAAGTATATTGATTCTAGTGACTTCTGCCTACTACAAGAATCATGTGCAGTTGATGTACCCCACAGGGTGGGCTTCAAAACCTATGGGATTGGAGCAGTGCCATCGACAAGGGGTAGGCCATCAGGTGGCCTTATCACTTGGGTTAAAGTAACACTGAGGATCCAGGTCGAAGTTATGGACACTGGCTCTTTAGACCTACTAGCTCTAAAAATTACTAATGACGCGGGGAAAGTATTTTACTTGATTAATGTTTACAACAGACCCGCATCCACATCTAAGGAATCGCTTATCCTAACAAAGCTAGATTGCTTTTTGGGAAGTTTAGCAGGTAAGGAAGCGATTATCATAGCTGGTGATCTAAACTGTAACTTCTAACCAGTCAAAGGGCTGAGTGGGATCTTTGAGGAGGAAGACCAAGTAAATAATATTCCTCCGCTGGATAACACCGTATCTGTAAACTGTACAACCCTGGCAGTACAATTAGTAAAATTGACTGCGGAACATGGTCTTAGGGCCTGTAATGGCTGCCTCCCGTCGGATGCCTTAAAAAAACGACCTTCTGTAGGAACAACAGTAAAAGTAATTTAGACTTTATAATTATCTCGTTGTCCATTTGGCACCACATGGTAGATCTTGAGGTGAAGGATAGGACAGAGAGTGATCACTACCCTCTGGATCTATTGATTGAAGAATGTTTGGTTTTGGAGGAGGGCACACCAAAATTACAAGAGTCTTATAGTCCCAGTGATGAGGTCCTGGCTAGTAACAACAGGCGCATAGTGAAGTGGTCTCGTATATTAGAGCATGGCGACATTCTTGCGGCAATATATTTACACCTAGCTGGGCATTTTGAAGCCTTTATAGACTCCCCCCCCCCCGAGTTAAATACCTCTGAACAGTTTATTGCTCTTCATAATGAATTTTTTAAGGAATTAAAAGTATTGGTGACAAAAATGCCAAAAAAAGCCACCAAAACCTGAGCAATATGTCACATAGTAAACCCTGGTATGACAAGGCTTGTAGGGCATCCAAGGGGAAACTCTTGTTGGCGATTAAAACCAAAACACCAGCAGATGCTAGAATTGCAAGGGAAGATTATAAGAGAGTACAGGCTGCATCAAAGAAGCTGTGGGAAGAGGACAGTTGGGCCGACATGCTAGATGCTGCAAAAACAAAGGATATAATAGGGTTTTGGCGGCTAGTCGCGAATGAGAATCATGTAGGAAGAGTTGTTAAGGACGTCTATCTTGACGAGATGACGTGGGTCAACCACTTCTCAACCTTATACAAAAAATATGATGGGAATCCCTGCGAGACTAACACTGGGGAACCTTGGCACACAGCCCCTACTGACCCACTTGATTTTACAATTGAAGAAACAGAGGCAGCAATAAACTCTGTGAAGAGCGGTAAGGCGCCAGGGTTAGACAAAATACCTGGGGATCTTTATAAACACGACATAAAGATATGGGCACCCTACATAAAACTTTTATGCAACATGCTAGCACGTAGCAAAGATTTTCCCACTAGCTGGCGTGGAGCCGAGATTGTCCTCATTTTTAAAAAAGGAGACAGGTCAAACCCTTCGAATTATCGACCTATCAGCCTATTGGACATTCTCCAGAAAATCTATTCAAGGCATATTTTAAGCCGCGTAAACGAGTGGTTAGATGACAAGATGGTCCTCACTAAGTTTGAGGTTCCGTGAATTCTGAACCCGTTCCATAAAGGTCATGGTTTCGTTATGAATTTGATATTAGCGAACCGTAACTAGTTAGTGCGGCAAGTATGAGTGTTTTCGTCATGTTAGACTGATGGATTCACTACGTATTTAGGGATTTCTTTCTGAACCTTTGGGTTCCATTTTGTGTATGGCAGCCATTTTGTGGTTGCCCTCACATAGGCCGATGACTGTGGCTGAACAAGTCTTTTAAGTACATGTACACCTTAGCTCCAGTTCGTGCAGACTCCTGTTTGACCAGAGTGAACTGACCCTGTTGCCTGAAGCCGACCTTGTTAAACCAGTTCCTGCCCTTTGGCTGATCAAGATTAAGGATCAGAGCACAGGACATCATAAACTTTTACTGCACACAAATATGCCTTATCCTACTCCCACCTGTTTCTGCTCCTTTCTTTATGGTCTATTTATGATTGGGTTGTGGCCTTTTTTATTATGGGTTTGTTCGACCTGTCTAAAGAAGAATGTTGGGTTTGACCGATGATTGGTCATGGGCTGGGCAACTGAAAAGTGGGTTTTACTGTCATGCGATACCTTTGGTGTGAATACACGTGATTGGACAGTTTGTAAATATTAGGTATTTGTCTGGAATGTGATTTGTGGCATAAAAAGGGATGACTTGCTTTGTAAAATTGAGCAGGCTCCTGAGAACTCATACCGTGATGATTTCTAGGACTTCTGTTACTGGCTGCAGCCAATAAATTCGATCTTTGACGCCACCAAGAAGTTTCCGTGTCTCTGTATTCTAAGACAGGTGGAACCTGAAGACTTTGGGCGTGCCCCTGGCGCCGCTGGGTATTAAATAACCCGGTTCTTCAGTTGGCGCTTCCAACGTGGGGCGACTTCAGCGGTACCGGTCCAAGCCTGAGGTTCGTGAGGAGCTTCGTGAGGAAATTCTGGAGGACGGCCACCACTTCATCGACCCCGGCATGTCGAACGTGGACTGAAGGTCTTTGCTGCGAGGCTTCCCGCTTTCCTGACGGCTACTAAGGAATGCTGCCCTGACTGTCGCCCTGTCTTGGACCCATTTGTGATGCTTTGTACGGCGAGGCGATAGACGGGTCTTCTGGTGGCGTGACTGATACCTCAGTTAAGTATAAGTGGGTCGCTCCCAGTCCTTAGTTTTTGGTCCTTTGGTTCTTAGTTTGTTTGGTCCTTAGTTTTGATTTGAAAATTGCAATTTCCAAAGCCGAGGGTCTTGTATATTTACGAGTGTATCGGTAGAGATAATCCCTTGAAGTTTGAAGCTTGATTAGTGAGCGTAGATGCCTAATCGTAGCAAATTTGGTACTTGGTTTGGTTGTGGTTGCAACAGGGATTCCCGATTGGAGGATTCGTGTCCGATACCTCCGGTTGGAACTCCGTCTTATGAGCTCTATTCTAAACACGGCGTGGGCCCCATTACGTTCAATGAAGTATGGGTCCACTACACTAGAAAAGATGGTGTCTTACAATGGCCCCAACAAGGTAGCTTTAATACAGAGATTTTAGACAATTTAGAAACTAACCCCTACATGCATCAAACGATTTTGGAGTCGCGAATCGGAAAATTCGGCTGTTTGCGATTCCACAATCACTTTTTGGGATGCATGAAACATTTTTTCTTAAAATGCAATTTTTTGCATTTCCTAAAAATGCGATTGCATTTAAGGAATCACATTTGTGCGATTCCTTAAATGCAATGCACTAATGTTTGCAAAATTGCCAATTCTGAAATAGGAGGTGCAAATTAACACGAGGTTGACCCTCGTGTTAATTTGCGAAAACTTTCAAAAATGCTCAAATAAGTATTTTTGAAAGTGTCATGTTACACACACACATGTCCTTTGGACATGTGTGTGTGAAACTTGCACTTAAAAAAACATTTCAATGGTGCAGGGGGGGGTCCTTTGAACCCCCCTCAGCACCCTTGAAATGCATCAGCAAATTGCGATTCGCAAAACAAAATGCATCAAAAATGCAAAAAGGCATTGATTCCTATGGGCCTCTAGGCCCATAGGAATCAATGTAATGCCATTCCTTAATTGCAATTCGCAATTAAGGAATCGCAAATACCGACAATTAAGAAATCCCAAAACCTTTTAGGATTTCTTGATGCATAGGATTTTGCAATTCCTAAATTGCGATTCTTTAATTTTCGCAATTTAGGAATCGCAAAATCCTACAATGATGCATGTGGGCGAAAATTATTTAGGAAGAAAGCCCGGCAAGCAATGTTTGACTCCTTTCGCCTTTGGCGTAAAGAAGCCAGACAACGAGAAATTAAACAAGCTAAAAGAGATAAAAGAGAAAAGGATGTATCAATAATGCAAGCTGCTAGGCAGTTTAAAGAAAACGAAGAAGATAAAGCAATTGAAGTGTCAGATAGGCAACATAATATGGCTATTGATAAATGTTATCCAGCTTTACCATCTCTTCTTGAGAATGTAACGAAGGACCCTGAGAAAGATCCTTTGATGTCACATTTGTTGAGACTACCACCCCCTTATGCACAGAGTGCTACGGCACCTCCGCAATCTCCAGTTGCACAACCTCCTGTTGCTGTTCCGCCACCGGCTCCTCCTCAGCTGGTTCTTCCTCCTACGGCGCAGCCTCCTCTGGGGCCGCCGACTTTGCTATCAGTTTTGTCTGGAACTACTTTGCCTTATTCTCCTGTACCTTCAACTTCTCTTGCTACTAACCCTACGCTTCTATCACCTCAAAATACTTTGTCTACTGTCCATATGACAGCTTCTCCTTCTGCTCGACAGCGAATGACTGATACTGTTACTGGTCTTTTGTCTCCTTTCTTTGGGTCATTGAGTATGACCCCTGTTTTTGCACGTAAACAAATGCGTAGTCAGCTACCTGGTCCCGAAGAACGGGCAGTGTTAGATCTCTTGGCTCGCAGATGGGTTTCAAATGTTTCGAGGTATAACTTAGAGTCAGTTATGGATGTTTTCCAGCAGTGGGAAGCACCCAAGCAAAGGTATGTTTTTGAAGTTATGTGTACTTTCCTTCGTGAGGAATGGGAAGATAATGATTTGGGTTCAGTCCCTGTAGAATTGCTAAATGTCCAGTCTGAGTTTGCGAAAGGGACGATAGTGGGTCCCGGAATTGAGAATGCAGTTGCGATGGTACTTGCGTTAAGGAGCGATTTCCCTTCTCAGCGACTGTTTGAACCTGATTCCGCAGTTAGGAGGAAAGTGAGACAGTATCCGATGAGAGAAGTTCCTCCAGTATGGCGCGATGAGGTAGCTGCTGGTGCGAATAATGTTCCCCCAGCTATACCAGCACATTTTCAAAGAGTATGGGTACATGTGCCATGGAAGAGAGTAGAAGTTTTGGCCCTTAAACAGTCTTTACCTGCTCCCCGTAAAAATCCGGCTGGTTATTACAAGGAGTTGTCCCAGACAGTTGACGCATGCATCATGAATTTAGCCGATATAGATATGCTGTTGGGTAACGTGGTACCTCAACCTCTGTGGGCAAAAATGTGTCATGAGGATCATGCGATTGAGTTAGGTGATTCATGGGTGAATATCGCTGCTGCAGATTCTAGACAGGTTGGTGGTGCTAAACCTAAAGCTCTAGTGGCAGATCTACCTGGTACAATTATTAATTTAATGAAGACGATGATGCCAGCGTTACGAGTAAATTGGGATAAGTTAGCAGCATGTAAGCAGAAGAAAGACGAAAGTGTATCTGATTTCTTCACTAGATTTGAAGAAACATTTATAGATCATAGTGGTCAGGATATGAGTACGGAAGGTGGGCAAAGATTGTTCGTAAATAAGTTTGTCTTTAACTTACTTCCTGAACTGTGTAATAAGTTGAAAGATTCTGAGAGTTCTTGGGCTGTTTCATCGTCGGCCCAGATATTGGCGACTGCACAGTACTATGAGAATAGGGATAAGGACGAGAAAGAAAAAGCAGAGAAAAAGACAAAAGACTTAAAGACAAAGGTTCTTTTACAGCAGGCGTATCCGCCTCGCTCGAATCAGCAAGAGTCACAGCAACGCCCACAGTTTCAGCAACCTCCACAGTTTCAGAGACCGCCACAGAACGCTGGTTATTTTCCTCCAAGACCACCCTTGGGTTTAAATCAGTGTGCCTATTGTAGAGTGGAAGGCCATTATAAAAATGAGTGCCCTGTGTTGCGACAGCGCGCGAGTGGTATGACGGCCCCGAGAGGCCGTGGTGGTTTTCAGCAAGTGTCTAGGGGTAGAGGACGTGGTGCGTTTCCTCAGAACGAACGTTCCTTTCCCCCACAGAATTCTATGAATTGTTTTGATCAACAGAAAATTGCATCTGGTCAGTCGACTCAGTACTATGCTGATGACTATTATGTTGATAGTGAAAATGCTGATTATAATGATTGCTAGGACAGCCATGGACAAAGAGAGGGAGTAGTGTCGGTTCCAGTAGATCAGAGTGGGCCTTATGTTGCAGTAGCCACATCGGGTTTGGTAGAGCCTTTTCTTTTGGATACTGGTGCAGCTAAGAGTTCTATCATGCACTTTAAACTCCCTGGCGCACCTTTGTCTGGCTTAACGAATGTCTCGGTAGGATTCTCTGGCGCCCCAGTTCATAACCCAGTTTCTAGCCCCTTGTCTCTTTCTATAGGGCCTTGTGAGTTGGAAGCACCTCTCATTTTAACGACAGGTTGTGGTGAGAATTTGTTGGGTATGGATTTGTTGAAAAGGTTGCATGCAACATTGCATTGTTCTCCAGCTGGATTTCAGCTTACATTGGGTAAGAAAGTGATCTCTCCGATGTATTTGTCTAAAGATCGGCTTCCACCGGAATTGCGTTCTCTCCCTGATACTCTTTGGGCTACTGGTCCTAATGATGTGGGTCTTTTGGAGATTCCACCTTATGTTGTAACGCTTAAAGCGAATGTTAAAATGCCGCGTATTCCCCAATATCGGATTTCTAGCGATGGTGAAAGAGCACTTTTAGCAATCATCTATGATTTGATTGAGAAAGATGTGATTGAAGAAACGAGAGGTAATGTGTGTAACAGTCCTGTTTTGCCTGTGCTGAAACGCACTGACTCTTCTCAGTCACCTGTTTACAGGTTTGTGATCGATCTTAGAGAGGTTAACAAGATTGTTGTGCCACAGTTTCCAGTTGTTCCGGATATTACTGCTTTGTTGACTTTGATTCCTGCTTCAGCTGCCTGGTTTTCGGTTATAGATCTGAAGAATGCTTTCTTCAGCATTCCAATTGCCGTGGAAAGTAGAGATATTTTTGGCTTCTCTTTAGGAGGCCGAAGCTTCCGGTTTAAGAGAGCTCCCCAAGGCTATTGTGAAAGTCCTTCTATCTATAGTCAGGCTTTGAAAACTCAACTTGATACTCTTGTGTTGCCTGCTGGTGCTGCTCTTATTCAGTATGTGGATGATCTGTTAGTGGCCGCTGATGATGAGAAAACTTGTAAAGAAGCTACTATTTCTTTGTTGCGACATCTGTCGGACTTGCATCATAAAGTGTCACCTTCTAAGTTGCAGTATTGTCGCCAAGAAGTGACCTACTTAGGTCATCTCTTGTCAAAGGAGGGAAGAAGGTTGACCCCAGAACGAATTCAAGCGATTGCGCAAATTACTGTACCAAGCACACAGAGAGAAGTGCGTGTTTTCTTGGGTATCACGTCGTATTGTAGACAGTGGATTCCAAATTCTCTCTATTAGCGAAACCTCTGTTGGCTTTGACTTGTGAAGATACACCGAATCCTCTTCCGTGGTCTGACGATTGTCAGAAAAGTTTTTCTGAGTTGCGTGATGCATTGTGTTCTGCTCCTGTGTTGGGTACTCCCGACTACAGTAAGCCTTTAACACTCTATGTCCACGAGATAGAGGGTTGTGCATTGTCAGTTTTGACTCAACAATTCGGTGATAAGCAGCGTCCATGTGCGTATTTCTCGTCAACTTTAGATCCGATAGCTAGAGCGTTGCCGAGTTGCTTGAGAGCTACAGCGGCAGCGGCTGTTTCTATCCGACAGTCTGCTGGACTGGTGATGGATAATACGTTGATTGTGATGGTTCCACATGCAGTGGATACTTTATTAAATCGGACAAAAACTCAACACCTTACTAGTGCAAGGTTGTCGGGTTATGAGTTGACACTTTTGGCTAGTCCTGTGCATATTAAGCGATGCAATGTGTTGAATCCAGCAACATTGTTGCCGACGTCTGTGGATACAGATGGTCAGGAACAGCACGATTGTTTTCTGATGACGGAAGAGGAGATGAAGGGTAGGATTGACTTGAAAGATTCTCCTCTTCCGGATCCTGATGGTACGTTATGGGTTGATGGTTCATGCTACAAGCTTCCGAATGGTGATACGACTGCAGCATATGTCGCCACGACATTAAGCACAGTTGGTGAGACTGCACGAGTGAGCTATAATTCAGCACAAGCAGCGGAATTGATTGCATTAACGAGAACGTGTGTTTTGTCTGAAGGAAAGAGAGTGAATGTGTATACCGATAGCCAGTACGCGTTTGGTGTTGCTCATAGTTTTGGACGCTTGTGGAAAGAAAGGGGATTCTTGACATCCCATGGGACTAAGATTCAGCATGGACAGTTGGTGAATGAGCTTCTCGAATCACTTACTTTGCCGAAGCAAGTTGCGATTGTGAAGTGTAGTGCTCATCGGAAGGTTACGGATGATGTTGGCCGCGGTAATGCGTTTGCGGATGAAGTTGCGAAAGACACAGCAAGAAATCTGATGAGCCGAATGTATGTGGCAGGCCCTGCGAGATGGATTGGTGATGTTGGAATGTGCGAAGATACGATTGAGAGTGTGAAATCAATACAGGCTGAAGCTACTGAAAGTGAGAAGAATGTTTGGAGAGAAACTACGGGTAGATTGGATTCGACTGGTTGTTGGGTTGAATTGTCAGAACACCAAAGATGGATGTTGTCAGATGCGTACGTGCTTGCAGTGGTTACTATGGCACATGGTTTGTCTCACATCAGTGTGGAAGGGATTTGTAAGTTGTTGCCTCCAGTATGGCAGAATGCTGGAATTCCCAAGTGTGCGGAGAATGTGGTCAAGAATTGCATGGTGTGTTTAATGTATAATCCCGGCAAGGGAACCCCAACTCCAGCTGGTCACTTTGCTCCTCCGACATATCCGTTTGAGGTTTTGCAATTGGATTTCATCCACATGGAAAGGTGCAATAATTTAAAGTATGTCCTTGTAGTTGTTTGCGCCTTTTCTAGATGGGTAGAAGCATACCCCCTAAAAGATAATACTGCCTCGTCCACTGCCAAAGTCCTGGTCAAAGAATATTTCCCTAGATTTGGATTGCCAAGGATGGTATGGAGTGATAACGGAAGTGAATTCATGGGGAAGGTGATGAAAAGAGTGTGTGAAGGGTTGGGAATTCGTCAGAAGTTTCACGCTGCGGATCATCCCCAATCGGCTGGTTTAGTGGAATGCTATAATGACACCCTAAAGCTGAAGCTGGCCAAGATTCAAGCGAGCACTGGTCTCCAATGGCCCGATGCTTTACCGTTGGCACTTTTGTCAACAAGAACTACAGTACATTCCCGAATAGGCCTTAGTCCCTATGAGATAGTTTTTGGTCGTCCGGCAAATGTGTGGGGAGTGCCGAGGCCAACGAAGTTCAGTGACATCGATTATCCTATGCTAGTGGACTACTTGTATGACTTGACGACTAAATTGCGTGTCTTACATCAACAGGTTCATGATAAATTGCCGCCAGCTTCTGCGGACCCAGGTCACATCCTCAATCCCGGTGACTGGATTTTGGTGAAGAACTTTCAGCGAACCAAGAATGATCAGCCCCGCTGGACCGGCCCACACCAAGTCTTGTTGTCTACGAGGACCTCAGTGAAAGTTTTCAGGAAAAAGAACTGGATCCACGGCGTACATTGTAAGAGAGCACCGTTGCCTCTGCCGTACGACCAGTGGGTCCGTGAAGGTATTGCAGATTCAGAGACTGAAAGGGTGCCGAGGTTTGCACCGTTTAGCGACACTGAGTTGGTGTGGAGAGGCTCCGAGAAAGAAGATGACGATGTCCTTCAAGAAGCTGTGCCTGTGTCTCAAAGATTAGACACTACTGAACCTGAACTGTTGTTTCAGCCTCAAACGAGGCCTGTAAAAGAGCGTTATAATCTCCGTCCTAGAAACAATGGACTAATAAAATAAATGAATTCCTTTTTTTGATTTTTGGAACTGAACTCTCTCAGGAATTGAACTCTCTCAGCCAAGAAACTTTTTTGGTATATTTTTGTGAACCACCATCCGGGTTCAGCTGTAGGGTCATGGTGTAAAGACTAAAGAGTGCAAGCCGAAGACGCAAGGTCGACGGTTCTGGTTGGTCTAAGGGAGTTCCCTGGGCTGACAGAAGCATTCCTTAGCAGAAGAAAACCAACCGCCGTGAACAGCATCGGTTAGAGGATGGAGTTTTTTGAGATTGAGAGAGCCGTTGAGAAAATGAACTTTAAGAAGAAACTGTGTAAAATTATGCATAGCAAATGTTTTCTGATCACATGTCTTTTGATGTTTTTTAGCATGACGTTAGCTTTGGTGGGTTGGTTTGTATTTTCTCTTCAACTGATTTCTGCACCCATTTTCCAACCTACGACTTTACCTGCTACTACTTCTTTGCATTCTTTACATACTTTACCTGAACACGAACAGATTAGAAGGTAAGAATTTGTAAATAACTAATTCATACAGTTATTGCATCAACATCAGTTGGTGGTGAACATCACTAATTGCTGGGTGTGTGGTCTTATGCCGCATACTACGGATAGAGGTGTTCCCTATTTGATTTTACTGTTTAGTCAGAACGGGTCTTTGTGGGCTTTTCAGACTATGTTCCTTTATGCCCTTGAGGTTTATCCTCCGTGTTTTGGAAGAGAGAACACGAGTAACAAGCTTTGGTGAAAGGAGTTTTAAACATGAGTAGAGAGATCGATACTTATAGAACTATTCCCAGAGATGAGTTAATGGCATATGTTGGTTGGAATGCAACCGGATATAGTATTGGTCTGGGTGAGAAGCAGAGATGAAAAAGGTCACCTCCGATTTGGATTGTACCCCATCGTGGTCATTTTTGTCTGCAAGGGAAGGGCAAGAATCCGAGAGCTCAGTTAGGGAAGAGTGTTTGTACTCAGACGTATGTCTTTGCGTCTCAAACTTCCTCTCCGTTTTTAGCAGCTAAGGGCACGTATTTTGTCTGCTGTGATAGAGCATATACATGGTTGCCCCCTGATTTTTCAGGAACATGTTATGTTGCATATTTGTTGCCTCCTACGTACACTGCTGCCGTAGATTACCACAGAACGAGAGTCGTTAGGGGTGTCTTCAGTAAGGAAGATACCACTGGACAAGAAGTGGGAGACTTTTTCAAGGGTTTCCTACCATTTTGGGGACCTATGGCAAACAGTAGAGACTTACGGCAATTTACGAGAGTGGTTGAATCCACCATAAATGAAACTGCCGGTGCCCTTAGTAATCTGACCGCTAAGCTACAAGCGGATCGCCTTATGACGTTACAGAATCAAATGGTTTTAGACGTCATACTTGCAGATCGAGCTGGGGTATGTAAAGTGATCCAATCGAGTTGCTGCGTTTTTATACCAGACAATGCTCCTACAGTATACCAGGCCATTTCTAAGTTACATAAGATCTCTGAGTCTATAAATGTGGATAAAGGAGATTGGTCGTTGATTGGATGGTTTTGGGAACTGTTATCGACCTGGGGATGGAAGATTCTGATGATCATTGGGATGGCTTTAGCGATTCTTTTCCTGTTCTGTCTTTGTGTGCAGTGCGCTCCTGCTATATGTGGCCTCTGTACTACTACGTGTGCAAGGAGACCTGTCCCAAGAGAGGTACTAAGTAATAGGATTATGCTCCAGCAACATCTTGATGATCTGATGAATATAGACCTGGATTCAGATTGACGTGAGTTTAGGTTATTGCCTATGTAAGGGCAGAAGGAGGGTCTGAGGTTCCGTGAATTCTGAACCCGTTCGATAAAGGTCATGGTTTCGTTATGAATTTGATATTAGCGAACCGTAACTAGTTAGTGCGGCAAGTATGAGTGTTTTCGTCATGTTAGACTGATGGATTCACTACGTATTTAGGGATTTCTTTCTGAACCCTTGGGTTCCATTTTGTGTATGGCAGCCATTTTGTGGTTGCCCTCACATAGGCCGATGACTGTGGCTGAACAAGTCTTTTAAGTACATGTACACCTTAGCTCCAGTTCGTGCTGACTCCTGTTTGACCTGAGTGAACTGACCCTGTTGCCTGAAGCCGACCTTGTTAAACCAGTTGCTGCCCTTTAGCTGATCAAGATTAAGGATCAGAGCACAGGACATCATAAACTTTTACTGCACTCAAATATGCCTTATCCTACTCTCACCTGTTTCTGCTCCTTTCTTTATGGTCTATTTATGATTGGGTTGTGGCCTTTTTAGGGCTCGGCCTACGCCCACGAAGTGGGTGGAGCTTCGAGCTCCTAATGTTAAAGAGAAAAAAAAGTATCTCTAGGGCTTTGGCCAGACACATTCCTTAGTGTTTTTTGTCATCTGCCCAGTGATTCGTCTTCGCTGTGGTGTCTTTTTAGTAGCCTTGACGTGATAGGCTAAATGTAGTTTTCGTCCGCCATGTTTGGCATTTGTTGTGCGTGTGCGCGCACAGAAGTACATTAATTATAATTAGGAGCTGTCAGGGTGCCTCCGTAAGTGAATCCAGATGGCCGGGCGCGTTCACCATTCAGCAGCGCTCAGTGCGCAGCTGCTGCATGCCAGGCCGGGAAAGGGCTTCATTAGCCTCACTCATCCGGCGCTGAGACAGCAAGACACGGGGGCCCACGGCCCCCTCCCTCATCCGTATCGGCGAAGCTCGGAACGTCCTGCCCCGGCACTTGGTAGAATACACAGATTCCAGCACCAGTTGCACACAGACACAACCAATATAGAAACCATGGCCAGAAGGAGACACTGGCTGAAGAACCATTAACTCACTGATGTACTCGACCAGCGTTCAACCCTGTTGCCTCGTGAATATACAAAGATTGCAGCAACATTAACCAACTGAGCTATCTTACCCGGATACGAGGGTGTGATCTGCAAATTAAACACGGAGCTTAGAGAATGTACAGTCGCTCACCTAGGTTTGTCCGTTGGATTCTTCCCTGAGACCTGCAGGCTACACCCATACCTCAGCAGCAGGAGCATTAACCCTCAGGACTGTTTTACCAGCTAGTGCGCTTCCATTTGTTTTCGGGCTTCCATAGCCGCCTGCGTGTGATGGGACTACGGGCAGTGCAAACCTTAGTGCCCCTAGAGAGGGTCATGTGTGGAAGAGATGCTCCCGGGTGCACCTGACACGCCCCCCCCCAGGGCCCCTCATACTTACGGCGTCCGCGCTGAAGTCCCTCGTGAAGTTGTTGAGGGGGTGCTTGGGGCTCTGCCCCCGCTCCCCCACCAGGGTGAGGGAGATTGAGTCCATGGTCCCTGCCTGGAGGAAGCAGCCGGTGGCCACCGTCACCTTGTACGTCGCCATGGCGAGGAGAAAGTGATGGGGCTCTCGAGGAGGAAAAAAGGCTCCTGCGGCAGGGAGGAGGAGGATGCGACAAATGCTGCTTCTCGAAGAGACTGGACAGGCGCGAGGCAGCGCCACGGACTGCAGACTGAAAGCATTTAATGCTGCTTCAGCCAGTACTGAAAGCCAAAAGCACGCGGGGACTCAGCCAATAGGAACCGTAGACTACAAGTTCCAGAATGCAATGCGCCCAAAAAGCCGAAAGGGGGTGGGTAGATAGTGGTGTCACAAATTAGTTGGATTCACTCAGAATCCATGCCCCCTCACATGTTCTAGTGGTATCTGCCATGCTGCACAATGCTATAATCTTCAGTAGAACGCAGCACTATGCCATACAAAGTTGCATAGCTACAGGAAGCTATCGAGTGCGCTTCAGCCTGTGCTTTGACTGCGCCGCACAGTCGGTTACCGAGTACCTGCACCATCTGAAAGGAGGAATACCTGCACTTTACAGCAGGGCTGCAATGCTTTTTAGGGCTCGGCCTACGCCCACGAAGTGGGTGGAGCTTCGAGCTCCTAACGTTAAAGAGAAAAAAAAGGTATCTCTAGGGCTTTGGCCAGACACATTCCTTAGTGTTTTATGTCATCTGCCCAGTGATTCGTCTTCGCTGTGGTGTCTTTTTAGTAATTGAGAGTGCAGATTGAGAGTGCAGAATCAGAGTGCAGAGTGCAGATTGCAGTTTGAGAGTGCAGTTTGAGAGTGCAGTTTGAGAGTGCAGAGTGCAGATTGAGAGTGGAGAGTGCAGATTGAGAGTGCAGATTGAGAGTGCAGATTGAGAGTGCAGTTTGAGAGTGCAGAGTGGCAGTGAGTGCAGACTGAGTGCAGAGTGACAGTGAGTGCAGACTGAGTGCAGAGTGACAGTGAGTGTAGACTGAGTGCAGAGTGACAGTGAGTGCAGTGACAGTGAGTGCAGAGTGACAGTGAGTGCAGAGTGACAGTGACAGTGAGTGCAGAGTGACAGTGAGTGCAGAGTGACAGTGAGTGCAGAGTGAGTGCAGAGTGAGTGCAGAGTGAGTGCAGAGTGAGTTCAGAGTGAGTGCGCAGTGAGTGCGCAGTGAGTGCGCAGTGAGTGCGCAGTGGCAGTGAGTGCAGAGTGGCAGTGAGTGCAGAGTGGCAGTGAGTGCAGAGTGGCAGTGAGTGCAGAGTGGCAGTGAGTGCAGAGTGGCAGTGGGCAGTGAGTGCAGACTGAGTGCAGAGTGACAGTGAGTGCAGACTGAGTGCAGAGTGACAGTGAGTGCAGACTGAGTGCAGAGTGACAGTGAGTGCAGAGTGACAGTGAGTGCAGAGTGACAGTGAGTGCAGAGTGACAGTGAGTGCAGAGTGAGTGCAGAGTGAGTGCAGAGTGAGTGCAGAGTGAGTGCGCAGTGAGTGCGCAGTGAGTGCGCAGTGAGTGCGCAGTGGCAGTGAGTGCAGAGTGGCAGTGAGTGCAGAGTGGCAGTGGCGGCAGTGAGTGCAGAGTGGCAGTGAGTGCAGAGTGGCAGAGAGTGCAGAGTGGCAGAGAGTGCAGAGTGGCAGAGAGTGCAGAGTGGCAGAGAGTGCAGAGTGGCAGTGAGTGCAGAGTGGCAGTGAGTGCAGAGTGGCAGTGAGTGCAGAGTGGCAGAGAGTGCAGAGTGGCAGAGAGTGCAGAGTGGCAGAGAGTGCAGAGTGGTAGAGAGTGCAGAGTGGCAGAGAGTGCAGAGTGGCAGTGAGTGCAGAGTGGCAGTGAGTGCAGAGTGGCAGTGAGTGCAGAGTGGCAGTGAGTGCAGAGTGGCAGTGAGTGCAGAGTGACTGCAGAGACAGTGTGTCAGGGTGCACATTGTGTGTGTGCAGAATGAGTGTGCAGGGTAAACAGTGTGTGACTATGCAGGGTGACATTTGGGAGTGTGCGGGTGAGCAGTGTGTGAATGTGTAGGGGCAGTGTGTGAGTGTGCAGAAAACACCACACACACATACACAACACACACATAACGCACACACAAACCACACACCTCAGTCTCTCAACACCACACACTTGTCACCACTCAACACAACACACTCACCACCACACTCACTCCCCAGGCTCACCCCCACAGACTCACCACCACACACTCACCAGCACACAGAAAACAACACACACAACAACACACCCCCAGCCGTCAATGAATGCTTTCACCATGCACAAACACCAACAACCATCATCCATCTGTGCACGCTTTTACCAAGCACACACCCACCAGCCGTCAGTGCACCCTTCCACCAGGCACACACACCTCCAGCCGGCAGTGCACTTTTCCACCAAGCAATCGCAGTATGGTACACTTTACTTTTAAACATATTCATATAAAGCACAGCATGCCACCATTGGTAAAATTACAATTCAACCAACATACTTCCACTACACACCACATGCACACACTCCATAACACATGGCAAAAAGACATTGGCATTTACAATGCCATTAGCTCAAACTCAAATAAATCCGAGCCCGATTGCATTTCTAATGCTTGTTTATTATGGGTTTGTTCGACCTGTCTAAAGAAGAATGTTGGGTTTGACCGATGACTTATCATGGGCTGGGCAACTGAAAAGTGGGTTTTACTATCATGCGATACCTTTGGTGTGAATACACGTGATTGGACAGTTTGTAAATATTAGGTATTTGTCTGGAATGTGATTTTTGGCATAAAAAAGGATGACTTGCTTTGTAAAATTGAGCAGTCTCCTGAGAACTCATACCGTGATGATTTCTAGGACTTCTGTTACTGGCTGCAGCCAATAAATTTGATCTTTGACGCCACCAAGAAGTTTCCGTGTCTCTGTATTCTAAGACAGGTGGAACCTGAAGACTTTGGGCGTGCCCCTGGCGCCGCTGTGTATTAAATAACCCGGTTCTTCAAGTTCCAGGCTGGGTTTAGGAGCAAAGTGAGTACCATCGACCAGTTCTTTAGGTTCTGCTGCCTTTATTGGAAATACGTTCACATAAAAAAGGGCCATTTGTATGTCGCCTTTGTAGACCTTAAGGCGGCATTCGACTTAGTTCCGCGAGAACTTCTCTGGAGGTCCCTTCATAATGCTGGACTACCCAATTGTCTGTTGACCCAGATAGTCGAGTTGCACGCTAGGAACTTTGCCAAAGTTAGGTGGGGCCCGAATGGTGAACTTACCAAGGATATACCAATCGAGCGCGGTGTGCGTCAGGGCTGCGTTTTGGCCCCGACCCTATTTTCGTTGTTTGTGAACGATATTCCTGAATACCTAGATGACTGTTCAAACGACTCTCCAAAATTGAATGGAGAGAGGGTGCCTGCGTTACTCTTTGCGGACGATACCATCCTTATTTCGCAAACCAAGAAAGGTCTCCAGGCACTACTCCATTCATTCGGTGACTATTGTAATAACAAAGGGTTAGAAATTAATGTAACAAAAACAAAATGCATGACTCTGAACCCTATTAAATCTGATAAAGGATCTTTATTTTTGAATAGCCAAAGGCAGGAATTGGTTGAATCGTTTTCCTATCTGGGGGTCTCGCTTGATTCTAAATTCACGTGGAACCCACAGATTGAGAAGAGCAAGGTAATATTTGCACATAACACAAAACCCATTCTCCATAAGCACAATTCAAGTACTAGTAAAGCGGTATCACCATCTGTTGAGCTTTTTATATATAAAGTACAACCAGCAGCCCTTTATGGCGCCGAAATCTGGGGGCCAATGTCAAAGGATGCTTTTGACATTTTGGACAATAAATTCATGCGCAGTATTGTAAGGGCCCTGAAAGGTACGCCGTTGGTTCCCCTTCAACTAGATTTGGATATTAGGAGGACCGATCATTATACAATAGTACGGCCGCTGATGTTCTGGGTCAGACTATGGCAGACTCCAGAATTGCTTGATTATAGGAATGGGTTAAAAGAGTTATTGTGCTTAGACGTATCTAATTCCAACGTTTGGCTAACACATATTAGAATATGGTTTACTAAAATAGGCCTTCCCCACTTTTGGAAAAGTCCTGAAGGGTTGCCGCCGAATTGTAAGAATGTGGTAAAAAAGGCCTTTTGGGGCTTTATAAATAATCAAGTATTTAACAGCAATAATAGTGGGTCATTGGTTAGTACTTTTCTAACCTTTAAAGATGTACCCATATTTGAGAGTTTTCTTGATGAAATTGAGCCCCCACTTGCAAAAACCCTTTTTTTGAAATTCAGGTATGGCAACCTTATGACTAATTCAACTCTTGCACGTTGGTCTAGGAAAAATGTTAATGATACTGCAACTGTAGGAAATTGATGTACCTTGTGTGAGGGCAATTATAAGGAGGACAACATGCATATCCTTTTCTTCTGCCCAGCATATACTCTGGCCAGAAGAAAGTGGATTAAACCCTTGTGCAATTTTTTAGGAACTAGGTCATGTATGACAGCACTTAGAATAATCAAATCCGATACATCACAGATTATTGTATTCAGTGCCAGCAGATACCTCCACTCCATCTTTTTTATTCGCAAGAAAAAAGGCCTAAAGTTGTAAAGCTATGGGACGTTTGCATGTTGTTAAGAACTGATTCCGTTGGTGGAATTAGACAGCCACGCTGTAATATTTTATGATTTTTAAATGTATCAATTTTAAACATGTTAAATATCATCTATATCATAGTGTGTTAAATGGATTTTGGATTGTTTTAAATGAAATGTTTATTGTTCAAACCTTTTATGGCAAAATAATGCCGAAATAAAGAAATATGATGATATCTTGTCCCTTGATATTCTTTCCTCGATATTATTGCGCCACAATATTGATGGTGTCCATATTCCATAGTACAATCAAATTCCGAAGGTCAATTTTGAATAATATTTTTCTAGATGACATTAGCACCACACGTCTGAATGCAATGCAGTGGAGCACAGTCTACAATGCTGTAGGAGAGCATTGTGACAAAATGTAATCATCCTTGCTACACAATCTAAACCAAAAATATCACACAACCTGGACCCCCCCCAAGAGATCACCACCACATGCATCACGGCTATATCCCAACCTTGTTACATGTTAAATATGAGTGGCGAAGAATAACATTTTGTGCTGTGCAGTCTAACATTCACAGAGCAAAATAGA
This sequence comes from Lissotriton helveticus, assembly GCF_964261635.1. Lineage (NCBI taxonomy): Eukaryota > Metazoa > Chordata > Amphibia > Caudata > Salamandridae > Lissotriton > Lissotriton helveticus. Next base: position 921,832,628 of record NC_136067.1, on the reverse strand, counting down.
ATTATCCCTGTCTTCAATAATCATCCTCTTGTGCTAGCAGGACGCCTTTCAAAGACTATGAGCCGCAGGCAAGCACCTGTAATCAGTTTTACAGCTCGACTTCCCACAGAAAAAAGGAAATATCCCCATTGTGCTCACGGATTTTGCCTCGTTCTCAAACTGAATTGTGAAATGCGAGCAAAGCATCTTCGTCCAACCCTCCTTTGTTTATGGCATTTATCTCATGGCCTGGGCATTCTGCCATCTTTCATCAAATTAAATTTTTTTGTCACTCACTTTCCCAGGGAGAGGACAAAGCTTTCTCTGCGTGTAGCGCAGTTTGATATCACAGGTGCTTGTGATGATCGTGTCTACCACGCCCCGGTACCCTGTTTGACGTGCATCTCTCTGGCAGCCATTGTTTCATCAGCTTCAGAAATCAAAGCTTTTAAGAGCCTGCCTAGAGTCGGCTTTCCTTACTTCGCTAGATTCATGTATTTAAAAAAAGCATAAATCAAAAACCATACATATATCCATATTTAGGTGCAAGTAATGAGGGGTAGCTGGCAGGGCACAAGTCCTAAAAAAATAAGTGGAGGGTCTAACCTAGTTAATCAGTATGCAAGTGGCATCGCAGCGCGTGGCATCGCAGCCTGTGACATCACGGCGCGTGACATCACAGCGCGTGACATCACAGGAACTGGCATCACAAGAAGTGGTATCAGATCTTAAACCCTCACATATATGTTTAGCAGGTGTGTCATGAGTACATTTGATTACAAAAAGGGGGGTGGTGATGGACAGAGTATCTGAGTTAATCAGAACACTCCTACCCAGTCAACAGATCAGGGCTTGATCCATCACCGTTTTTTAGCTCACTGCACCATCCCAGTTCAGAACCTGGCTATATGCAAATTAGTCTGTCCCTGGCCCAGTGCATCATGGGAACAGGGCAGGCCAAACTACCAAGCCAATTCTTCACTGGAAAGGAAACAAGCTTCCGGGGACCGGTTTCTGGCATTACAGCCGTCTTCGGCCCGGCTTGCTTGAATCCTGATGGTGCAGTGAGCAAGGGACTCATGTCTGAGCATACCCTTCCACACTCATGGTGGCCAAAATAATTACAAAAAGGGGGTGGTGATGGACAGAGTATCTGAGTTAATCAAAACACTCCTACCCAGTCAACAGATCAGGGCTTGATCCATCACCGTTTTTTAGCTCACTGCACCATCCCAGTTCAGAACCTGGCTATATGCAAATTAGTCTGTCCATGGCCCAGTGCATCATGGGAACAGGGCAGGCCAAACTACCATGCCAATTCTTCACTGGAAAGGAAACAAGCTTCCGGGGACCGGTTTCTGGCATTACAGCCGTCTTCGGCCCGGCTTGCTCGAATCCTGATGGTGCAGTGAGCAAGGGACTCATGTCTGAGCATACCCTTCCACACTCATGGTGGCCAAAATAATTACAAAAAGGGGGTGGTGATGGACAGAGTATCTGAGTTAATCAGAACACTCCTACCCAGTCAACAGATCAGGGCTTGATCCATCACCGTTTTTTAGCTCACTGCACCATCCCAGTTCAGAACCTGGCTATATGCAAATTAGTCTGTCCCTGGGCCAGTGCATCATGGGAACAGGGCAGGCCAAACTACCAAGCCAATTCTTCACTGGAAAGGAAACAAGCTTCCGGGGACCGGTTTCTGGCATTACAGCCGTCTTCGGCCCGGCTTGCTCGAATCCTGATGGTGCAGTGAGCAAGGGACTCATGTCTGAGCATACCCTTCCACACTCATGGTGGCCAAAATAATTACAAAAAGGGGGTGGTGATGGACAGAGTATCTGAGTTAATCAGAACACTCCTACCCAGTCAACAGATCAGGGCTTGATCCATCACCGTTTTTTAGCTCACTGCACCATCCCAGTTCAGAACCTGGCTATATGCAAATTAGTCTGTCCCTGGCCCAGTGCATCATGGGAACAGGGCAGGCCAAACTACCAAGCCAATTCTTCACTGGAAAGGAAACAAGCTTCCGGGGACCGGTTTCTGGCATTACAGCCGTCTTCGGCCCGGCTTGCTCGAATCCTGATGGTGCAGTGAGCAAGGGACTCATGTCTGAGCATACCCTTCCACACTCATGGCGGCCAAAATAATTACAAAAAGGGGGTGGTGATGGACAGAGTATCTGAGTTAATCAGAACACTCCTACCCAGTCAACAGATCAGGGCTTGATCCATCACCGTTTTTTAGCTCACTGCACCATCCCAGTTCAGAACCTGGCTATATGCAAATTAGTCTGTCCCTGGCCCAGTGCATCATGGGAACAGGGCAGGCCAAACTACCAAGCCAATTCTTCACTGGAAAGGAAACAAGCTTCCGGGGACCGGTTTCTGGCATTACAGCCGTCTTCGGCCCGGCTTGCTCGAATCCTGATGGTGCAGTGAGCAAGGGACTCATGTCTGAGCATACCCCTCCACACTCATGGTGGCCAAAATAATTACAAAAAGGGGGTGGTGATGGACAGAGTATCTGAGTTAATCAGAACACTCCTACCCAGTCAACAGATCAGGGCTTGATCCATCACCGTTTTTTAGCTCACTGCACCATCCCAGTTCAGAACCTGGCTATATGCAAATTAGTCTGTCCCTGGCCCAGTGCATCATGGGAACAGGACAGGCCAAGCTACCAAGCCAATTCTTCACTGGAAAGGAAACAAGCTTCCGGGGACCGGTTTCTGGCATTACAGCCGTCTTCGGCCCGGCTTGCTCGAATCCTGATGGTGCAGTGAGCAAGGGACTCATGTCTGAGCATACCCTTCCACACTCATGGTGGCCAAAATAATTACAAAAAGGGGGTGGTGATGGACAGAGTATCTGAGTTAATCAGAACACTCCTACCCAGTCAACAGATCAGGGCTTGATCCATCACCGTTTTTTAGCTCACTGCACCATCCCAGTTCAGAACCTGGCTATATGCAAATTAGTCTGTCCCTGGCCCAGTGCATCATGGGAACAGGGCAGGCCAAACTACCAAGCCAATTCTTCACTGGAAAGGAAACAAGCTTCCGGGGACCGGTTTCTGGCATTACAGCCGTCTTCGGCCCGGCTTGCTCGAATCCTGATGGTGCAGTGAGCAAGGGACTCATGTCTGAGCATACCCTTCCACACTCATGGTGGCCAAAATAATGAGTACATTTGAGCACGTTTCGAGTGTACTTGCAAACCCTCCTGATTTAGGCAGGAGATTCACACTTTTGTACGCTACATATAAAACAATGGGGCATATTACCAACAACTAGCGATAATTATCGCTATGTTGGCTTAGCGGCAATATTTTTATCGCCGTGCTGCGGCGATTTTTATTGCTTAGGAACCTTGCTATTATCAAGGTTTATCTCCTAAGCGATAAAAATCGGCCAAAATGCATGAATATCGCTGAAAAGTCAGCGATATTCATACATTACCGAGCTAATGCTCTTAGCCATGTTATCCACCTACCATTGGATAACATGGCTAAGAACTGCTATGGGGCAGGTGTTAGCTTTTAGAGGTATTCGCGCTTAGCGCGAATATCTCCAAAAGTTGGTAATAGGAGATAGCGATGTTAGTGACTGTTTCCAGTCCCTAACATCTTGGCACGCCCACTTTACATGTCATTAGTGATAAATTTCACTGACATGCAAAGCGGGGCCCAAGATGGTCGCTATCTCCTACTAGCTGTCGCTAACTGGTGTTAGCGACAGCTAGGTAATAAGGAGATAATTTTATCTCCGCTTTCTTGGCTTTTAAAGCCAAAAAAGCGGAGATAAACCCCCTTGATAATATGCCCCAGTGTTCCCTTTTGACAGCCTTAAGCTTTCTATAGCCATAATGCTTTAAAAGAAATAGTGATATTTAAATTATTACAACGCCTCCTCAAGGGTAATAAGCGTATATAAATGCAATTTATGTTGTGCAAATACTGGGAAAGATCAACACATCTCACGTTCTAACAGTGCATGCAAATCTCCTAAACAGAGCCTGAACAAAGTGAAAAGCTGCCACTCCTAAGTATGTGTGAAGTGCTAACAAGGTGCGAGCCTTCGTTTCCCCTCTGCTAAATTTGCATCAGGTGTGAAGCTCCTGACTGCTGCCAGCCAGGAAACTCCAACAAAAGGAGGCTTGAGGACCCCTGAGACTCGGCCTTTGTTATAGCCGAGTATCCCAGCAGGAGTCAGAAATAAGAGAGCCCCATCCCCGCCTGCACACTGTTGTGATTGACAGCAGACAACAACGTGCAGGCGCTGCTGAATGTGTCCCGGTGTTTGGAAATTACATTGGGCACAACTTCTTGGCACCACCCTGTGAAAGAAGCGGGGGGACGTCCTCCACCCTCGTGGACTCCCGACTCATGCCCTGGTAGCTGGTCAGATCTTGGATCTGACATTGATTTTGCAGTCAGATCCGAGATCGCTCAAATTTGCATTAAAATATGCTGAATTTGTTTTGGTGTAGTATGTCCACACCAGTGCCAGGCAAGTTGTTTGCTTATCGTTCTAAACAGCAACCTGCAGGGTGAGAAGGGCGCTTCTTGTTTCCACTTTCAACTGGTCCCAACACCTGTGGCGGCTCCTCAGCCCTGGCGGAGGAGTGTCATCCCGCTTCTTTTTAGCAGTGAACTAAAGGGGGAAAAATTATAATAATTTGCGTTACTATTATTTCATTTTCTCCTGCATCTGCAGCTTTGCGTGAGGGGTCTGGGGCAGGGTACGAGTGGTAGCACCCTCCTAAGTGCGCAACGACTGCTTGGCCAGCCCTCTTGGGCTGGCCAAACAGTCTTGCACACTTTGTATGCAGACTGCATTACAGCCTGTGTGGAGAACATCCCCAGGCTCCCAGTTTGTGCATGAGTGCCAAAACACGGCGCTCAGACCAATCAGAACTCTGCTAAGGTAGCGTTGTGATTGGCTAACTGGGAGCCTGGGTGTGCCTCCTGTTCTGGTCAGCAAGGGAGGACTACGGAGGAGAGACACGGCAAGGAAGAGGCGAGAAGGTCCGTTTTTACATTTTATTTTTAATACCTGCTTCCCCGCGTCCTCTGCCCCTCCTGCTCCCACCGCCTACCTCCGATCCGTGTTGGCTGCCGCTTCCCAACACAAAGGCCTCACTTAAAGGGCTATCAGCCCTCCTTTTTGTTGAAGTCCATTCCTGGCTGGGAGTTGTCTGGAGCCTTACACTCCTATTTGACAATGCAATAGAGGGAAATGAAGACACTCAGTTTATCCCTTCACAAGTGCTTAAGAGAAACTATGATTTGGAGGCAGGTTTTTGCCTCTATTCAACCCCTGTAGGTTAGAGATATGCAGTTACAGTAATAATGATTTCAATAATGCTTGCCTTTTTCATTTGTCTTCTTTTAAAGTGCTATTCAGCCCAATGTAGGGTGTCAGAGCACTTTACATGGCACACAGATATTATACACAGGGCCGGACTGGGAACCAAAAAACCCTGGCAAAGTGCTCGGCCGCCTCCCGGGGGGAGGTCTGAGCTCTTTGCCGGGGCCGATTTTCGCCCGATTTTGTTGCAGGGCCGATTTTGCAGCTATGCTGCATAAATGGCCCTGAAAGAAAAACGGCCCCAGGGGCCCAAAACCGTCCCCCACCCTTGCGGCGCACCGGGGGGATTGCCTGGTGCCCGCAACAGCCAGTCCGGGCCTGATTATACAGAGACAATGAATCATACAAATGTGTAAACCAATGCACAGGAAGTGTTACTTAGGACAATGAGGTTTCCAAAGTGTAGGTATCACATATCATCCATACTGGTAGGTATTGTTAATATATGTTAAAAGTGTTTGGTCTGGAGAAACACAAAATCAGTATGTAATAATGAGACTTTATTACTGCAAAAAGGTACACTTATTAGCTCCTATGAATAATGAAAGATTGAGAAAAAAACAGTAAGATCCTAAAACAATGCCTTGCAGTTTGCAAGCAGTTCCTTGATCAACCAATCAGTAGATTTGTAGAGTGCTTCTGTCACATGTGAGGGTATCCAGGTGTTGGCAGGGTCCAGTTGATTAGCTAAATAGCCAAGTCTTCGGGAGCCTTCACCTTGGCAGAGGTGCTGCCTTTGGTTGATCTAAAGAATGATGCAAGTTGCCGGTTCAACAGAGGTCCCTGCCTCCTCCATCCTGGCAGATGGCTACCGGACATCTTTAGGAATTCTCTATGTGTGGGGACAAATCAGTTTGACAACAATGCTCTTGATAACATATTGGAGGCACTGTCAGCAGAACTCAAATGACACCTCGCTGCCATGCCATGACACCACTAGGGTTTAATTTTTGTTTTGCCGAAAAAAAATATACACACTTGAGATTAAGGTCTGCAAAACAAAAATCAAAGGCCTTGAAAAGAATGAGCCATTGATTACTTTTCATGCCTGCTGGAAACATAGGTGTTAGAGTGCCAACTCTGCAATGGTTCGCTGTCACTATTTTCTCACTGCAGATGTTGCTCAGACTCCACTGTCCAAAACCAAGCGGTTATCACCACCTCTAAATGAGGCAGGTAAACTGTGAGTTGACAGAATGGGGACGCACACTTTTATGGTGTGTCTCCTTTGCCTCCAAACTCTAAATTATGTTCTAAAAGTTTTGACCCCTCCAATAGTATTTAGGTAGATGTTTTAATCTAAACATATTACGACTGGACAGAGATGGTATGAGGTATGAGGATTGAGAGTCGGGTTCACAAGTGAAATTTCCTGGTTCAAACCTTGCAGTACCTTCATAATGAACTACTACAATGCAAGGAGCATAAATCTTTAATATAAATTCTCAGGAACACCTTGTAAAAGAGCAACTTTTGATATAGTATCCATTCATTCACACATGGGGCTGTATTATAGAAAGTGCCCCGTGGGCGCAATGTGCATGTGGCCCGCTTTGTGCGCCCTGAGGCACTTAGGTATTACAGAAAGGGCTGCAGATTCTTGTGCAGCCCTTACTGTAACACAGATAGCGCAAATGCACATATAGCACCAGCGCTATCACCAGACTGTGTTCCCTTATTTGCATGTGGGGGAGTGGCCCCATGCAAACGAGGGAATCCCTTTGCCTCTGAAACCGCGCCACAATGTAGACGCGGGTGCAGAGGCAAAGAAGCTGTCAGTGCGCCCCCTGATAGCAGCCTTTTGAATGTGGAAAGGGGGTCCTATGGATCCCCCAGACATCCCCTTGCAGCATGAGGGTGCACCATATTCTATAATATGGCCCCTGAAGTGTAGAAATGAGAAAAGGGCAATGTTATTATTTGGTAATGATATTTAAGAAAACGTTTTTTACATAATAGTGCTGCCAGGTCCTAGATCTGGTGTGGTCTAACCCTCAGTAAAATGAATAAACAGGATGAACACAAACCAATCAATAGACAAATCACAATGTCCAAACAACTAGAATAAAGCTAAAAATAGTGCAGCAAGTAATACTGCAACAGCAGATGTTAAAACAGAGAGAAGGGCAGGATTGAGTCTGATAATTTAAATGGCAAATACATAATCTCAGTAGCTGAAAGCTGCATCCCTACTCAGTAGTATAATCACTTAGTTATGGAAATACATGCAGATACTCACTGTGAAACCCAACAGGCAATACACGCTATCCTGCACCCATCTGCATGTTTATGGGCTGCAGCATAGAGTATATGTGTATTATATTGATGCATACTGCATAAGAAACTATGGGGCATATTACCAAGATTAAGCGATATTTATCGCTTAACACGGTTAGCGGCAATATTATTATCGCCGAGGTCCGCCGATTTTTATCGCAGATAAACCTTGCTATTAGCAAGGTTTATCTCAAAAGCGATAAAAATCGGCCGTAATGCATGAATATCGCTGAAAAGTCAGCGATATTCATGCATTACCGAGCTAATGCTCTTAGCCATGTTATCCACCTACCATTGGATAACATGGCTAAGAACTGCTCTGGGCAGGCGTTAGCTTTTGGAGATATTCGCGCTTAGCGCGAATATTTCCAAAAGTATGCCTTTGAAGGTAATAGGAGATAGCAATGTTAGCGACTGTTTACAGTCGCTAACATCTTGGCACGTCCACTTTGCATGTCATTAGCGATAAATATCGCTGACATGCAAAGTGGGCCCCAAGATGATCGCTATCTCCTACTAGCTGTCGCTGACTGGTGTTGGCAACAGCTAGGTAATAGGGCGATAAAATTATCGCTGCTTTAGAGGGAAAAATTCCCGCTAAAGGGTCGATAAGGCCCTTGGTAATATGCCCCTATGCTTCCACATCAACATTAGCATGAAAACAGACTTCATGCATGTGATCACATCTCAATAAGCAGCACACAAGTACCTGTAGATCATGGTTGTCAAAGGACAATGCAACATCTAGCACATGTAGGAAAGAACATGCATAAAGGTAAGCATATCAAAGCCCCAGCTCAAAACACATTTGGTGACTCGTGCTGGGACTGATCATGTTTGAAGTTAATATATTATTATTTGACCATTGTCGGCGTACATTCATCTCCTCCCCTTGGCATATTGCACTGACTGGTGGTCTTCAAGAGTTGACACTGAGTTTCAGTATCAGCATATCCCAAAACCAGGTTTGAATGTGAGGGTCATAAGCAGACTAACTACCAACTTGACCCACAGAGCTAGAACAGCCAACATTGAGGGCTGAACACTGAAGTTCCCACATTTGTAGTTAGCCTAGGTAATCCTGACTTTTTTTTTTTACCTTGGAATCTACTACATAAGGGTTATCATCTGAAAGTTTGAGGATGAAATTCACATTAAGAGAGGCCATTGTGTTAGGAATCCAGATATGATGGGACTTTTCCCCAGAAACCACATTTATCGCTGTGTCATAGTAAAATCTAAATCTATCTGAATAGAACTTGAGATGTCATAGAGTTGGAGGTACAGAAGCCAGTCCTGAGGCTGGGGTCTGGCCTGCAAATGTCATGGTAATGCAAGAAATGCTGAAGTGAGGATCACATTCACAGAGGCCACTGAACAACAGGGATAATCTAGCACAACTTCACACCAAGAAACAGTCGCTGGGACTACCCCTGCATGTGGACAGCACTGGAACTCTTAATTCTAAGGCCCAACCCTATGACTTAATTGCTGTAGAGATTACATAGTAATCCCTGAAAATAGCAACAAGCCGAATATTTTTAATAGAAGACAGGAATTCCAGAAAAATTGTAAAATTTGTTTAGTTAGCAAGTATCAAGGTTGCACAATACATCTGAGATGGAGGTTTGACCAACAAAAATGTATATTTTTGAATGCCGAGGACAAGTCTGGCCGCGGTGTTCTGGATGGTCTGGAGTTTGTATAGCAGGGATTTGTTGATTCCAACGTAGTGGCGTTTCCGTAGTCCAGTCTGCTTGTTATAAGTGTCTGGGTGACAGTCTTTCTGGCTTCGGGAGGGATCCACCTGAAGGTCTTGCGGAGGATGAAGAGGGTGTTGCAGCAGGTGGAAGCGACTGCGGTGATCTGTCGGGTCATGGTGAGGGAGGAGTCGAGTATGATGCCGAGGTTCCGGGCATGGTCCGTGGTGGTGGGGGGTTGCCAAGTGCGGTGGGCGGTGGGCCACCAGGAGTTGTATCAAGCTGCGGGGGTGGGTGCAAGGTCGAGAACTTCTGTCTTCTCCGAGATGAGTTTCAGACAGCTGCTGCTCATCCAAGCTGCGATGTCTTTCATTCCTTTTCCTTCTTGGAATCTGAGTCTGGGGGTTTCGGGGTCCTTTGTGAGGGAGAGGATGAGTTGGATGTCATCGGCGTAGGATACTATGCTGAGTCCATGCTGTCTGATGATGGCGGTGAGGGGGGCCATGTAGATGTTGAAGAGCATGGGACTGAGTGATGATCCTTGGGGTACTCCGCAGTTGATCTCTGTGGGTTTAATGAGGAAAGACGGCAGTCTGATCCTTTGGGTTCTGCCGGTGAGGAAGGAGCGGAGCCAATTGAGAGCTGTTCCCTGTATGTCAGCATTATGGAGTCTGGCTGCGAGAGTGCGGTGGGAGACGGTGTTGAAGGCTGCGGCGAGGTCCAGTAGGTTGAGGACTGCAGTGTGGCCTTGGTCGAGGAGCGTGCGGATGTTATCTGTGGCGGCAAGGAGGGCGGTCTTGGTGCTGTGGTTATTGCGGAATCCAGACAGGGAGGAGTCGAGGATGGGCGTTGACAATCTTCGTGGTGACTTTGGCTGCGAAAGGATGGAGAGTGACGGGTTGGTAGTTCTTTAGGTCCGTCAGGTCTACAGAGGGTTTCTTGAGGAGGGGCTTCTGCGTATTTCCAGTCGTCTGGGAAAGTGCCGGATTCGAGGGAGGCATTGATGGTGCGTCGTAGCTCGGACGCTATGGCGGTGGCGGCTCTGTGGAAGATGTGCGTCAGGAAGGGGTCAGTGGGGGCTCCTGAGTGAGTGGTCTTTATGTTCGTGGTGGTATCTTCGGTGGTGAACGGGGTCCAGCCGGTGATGGTGGGCTGGCTGTTGTCGCTGGAGGGAAGGGTGGTTTCTGGAGTCTGTTTGCTGAAGTTGTCGTAGAGGGCCTTGATTTTCAGTTGGGAGTTGGAGCTGAGCTTGTTGCAGAGGTCCTGGGAGGGGGTGATGACTGTGGTTTCACTGGGGGGTTTGGTGAATTCCTGGATGATGCTAAAGAGTTCCTTAGAGTTCCTGGAGTTGGTGAGGATATAGTTCTGGATTAAGGTTCTTTTGGTGGATCTGATGCGATGGTGGTATTCTATCATGGCGTTCTGGTAGGTGGTGCGGTCATCCAAGGATTTGCTGAGGATAGCATTCACTTTCTTTCCTCTTGATTGGTGTAAATACTTAGTTGTTTCATCATCTGTTGTAGAAATCTGCCTAAGTGCTTGAGCTCACAGTTCAGAGTCTCTTTCCATGGTCAATAAAATTAGTTAAAGTAAGTAGGCAAAGTAGCTTCTGTCACCTTCCTACATCTCCAATTTTAAGTAGTGCTTTGCAATGGCCTGATGATGATGCTAATCTAGGGACACACATAGATTAGTGTTCTCATCCTTCAGCCCCTTTTCCTATTTTCCTCTCCTGTAAACTGTGGCGCTAGTCTAGCAGAGCCTTTTAACTTTATGCAAGCACCATGCATTCATGCATTGCCCTCACCACAGCAGCTAGCTAGAAAATTCAGGGTGAGTGTTTGATCTCTGAAAATACAGTCAACCACACTAGACAAGAGAAGTGCTAAGGCCAATTCTTCAGCTCGCTGATCCCCAATTCCTCTTCTTTCCGTGGTTCTTGCACTTCTATGAGATGGGTATTATCATGGGCCCCCCTACTTCTTATCCTACTTCAGTTGTGAGATCAGAGGTAAATGAATCATTAGGGAGAACCTTGCCTACAGGATCTAGCCAAAGTCATTATTGAGAGGATGAAGGAATCCCTCTGCTGTCTCCAAGGTTCTCACTCGGACCAGCTTTGTTGTTTCTCACACAGTGCACCTAGGTTTCCAATTTCCTGTCAGAATCTGATGCGTGTAACCTCATTCTTTACCCATGACCTCAAACTCCTTCCCTCTCTGGCTGCACTTTTTATCCCTCCTATCAGTGCTTTCCTACCAGAAACTTAGGCCCAGATTTAAAAACAAGCCACGCAATGCAATGCAACAAGACACCTTGCTGTTCAGTGCTGCGTTACGTGACAGGGAGAGGGAGAGGGCAGGAATCTGCGGCTTCTTCCTATTTCTATAACTGCTGCAGAATTCAGCACAGGTAGAAAGAAGAAACAATGAGGAGAAACAAGCAAACATATTTCTCCTCATTACGCCTCAAGTAGATAGGCATAGCATTTTGACTCATTCCCAGGTTTACTCGTGTAAGTAAATCTCGGTAAGCGCCAAAAACCATGGGTTTGTGAAACCCACGCTCCACCTATGGTACTCCTTCCCAGGGCAGAGTAATGCAGGTCAGTGATTTGCATTGCCTTACTTTAGATTTGCAAAGCCATGTAGAGCCACTGAGTCACTTAAGAAAGCTGACCTAAGCACTTGAGTTGCCTTGTGTGAATCAAGGGTGCGATGAACCTGGCCTGTAAAACTGTCTACCATTAGTACACAATCTAACACTGGGGTGAGGCCCATGCCACACTCAGGGTTCCGCCAACATTTTCACTCTCATTCCCTTTCTGTTGTCCATCCTTTCGGCTGGTGCCTCTTTTCCTTCCCTTCTTCAACCTTAGTGCTTTAAAATGGCCTTCAGGAGGCATAAAATACTAGTATCAATTTTTAACTACTCGGCGTGTTTTTAAATTTGTGACACCTAGACCTCCTTTTGAAAGTTTCCGGAGTCTTAGTAGTCAAATTTTAACCCAGCACGATCACTCGAGCACTGCACTTTAGTAACACTAATATGTTGAGGAACGATATGCAGAAAGTTTAGATATTATCTTGGCTCTACATGGTCGGGCGAGGTTTTGAGTACTTACCAATTCCCATATGATGAAACTCCACCAACTGGGTGGGCTGATGGGATTCATTCAAACCTCTGTGACTCAACAGCCTATTTTTACCGACATACACATCCAATTGCTTCACAGTCGCTCTGTTCAGATACACACCACCTTCAGACCTGGTCTACTCTTTTGTGTGTTAAGTATCTAAAGTATGGGGAGTGAGTAGACAGGTCATTAAACATTCCCCTGGACCCTCCACACCATTATTTTTTGAGTATTTTGAGCAGCTTCTTGTTGCGGGTCACTATGTTATGTAAACGCATCTTTGTATACATTTGCAGCTTACCCAACTCAATTGTGATGGTTACCCTGCACAGACCTTGCCTAAACCCTTCCTGTCTCTCAGATCCTTGTTGACAACCACACTACATCAACCACATAACTGACAAACTATCTCCACAGTTACTGTGATCTTTAGTCAGTCAATCATATATACTCATTATGGATTGACTTGTGTAAACAATATAAAGTCCCACTTAGTGTTCTAACACACAGTGATTTCGGTATGCGCAGCTTTAAGAACTACTTTTTGCTCCTGAGACAGAGTCCTTGGCAGTGTACTTGAGACACACCCTCTCCTCTTTTTTCTCCATAAGTAGTTTGTTGACCTTTCAATGTGTATATATTCAGGGAACAGTGTTTACGACTTGGGCATGCTTACACATCGTTTATGCCGACGAGACCAACAAATATGTCTCGTTTGATATGCACGCTTTTACATTGGCCCGGTTTTCCCTGTCAGTGGCGTTCGTTTTCGCTCGTTTTCTATCACCCTTAGCACAGCGTGGTGTTTGGAAATAGGGGCTTTGTAAGCAATAACAGTGCCCACTGTATTGCGGCCCCACTGCTACTGCGCATGCGCTAGGGTACAGCGGTTCACGCTGTGCGCATGCGCAGATACACACGTCAGGACCCGTACATCGGTCTCCTGACCCAGCGCGGCGTTTCTCTAAACTCTCCTTAGGACACGTCTTTATATTAGTGAAGGTCGCACATAACCTGGACAGTCACAGATTGGCCTTGTGAAGGTCCAGCGTGACACCAGTCCTACGCGACCGATTTACCTATCACTTCCCTTCTATAAAGAGAAGGCGGGCAGAATGAGAAACACCTCCACTTCCGCTCGGTTAACACAAGGGGTACCGACGGACAGGTAAGAGGCAGGATGTTTTTGCTGCGGTAACTGGGTTTCACTCGGCAGTCACTATGATTGTAACTAGTCTGGACTGTCCTCACACTCTAGAGACCGTGTTCCCTAATGATGGGAACTCAATATGTCCCTTTAAATGGGGGGCTAATCTAGATAAGCAGGGTTCTTTACCAATATCGTCCACTATTTGTTTCAAGACTGTGGGTTTATAGCTAAGATCGTTTCTACACCTTTAATCTTGTGTCATTCACTGAATGCTTTTACTGGGTTTGAAAAGTGGCCTTCAAGAGGTATTTATCAGTGCCTATACGGCGGTTTGGAATACATCTAGACCACTTGGTATTTGGAGCCTCTGACTGTTTCATTGCTAGCCCCCGTGTAGATAGTCTTGCGGTCTGATTCTAGGGTTTCCATCACACGTTTGTTGGGTTTTATGTGTAGAACAATCTGGTTGGGCATAGAAGATGATGGGCACTTACTATGTCCTTTTTTCTACACTGTAGAGCGGGGCCTCATTCTCCCGAGCGGTCGCCGGGTGAGGTGAGGTCTTCACCCACACAAAGCTGGGTGAGTATCACTATGAGGAAATGCCTCTGTGTGATGTAGCTATTATGCCTTTTGTTTTAGTAATGCGGAATAAAAATTGTTCACGCACGTGTGTTTATCTGAGCGGTGTATGTGTATGCAGGCGGATGCATGTAGGTAACTTTGTCCTGTTTTGTTGTGTTATTTTTTGTCTCCCGATAGGAAGAAGTCATATCTCTCTTCCTCCAGCGAACATTGGAGTGCAAAGTTCCTGGTAGATATGTGACTATCCATAAGTATAATCTTTTTACTGTTCCTCATATCACAATTCACTGTCAGTCGCAGTAGCAATTCCATATGAAAGGTCCTGAAGAAAGCCGGGGTAGTTCCCCTACAGGCTGAAACATGTCGACCATCTTGCTCAGCGCCAAAGGGTAGTATCAATTTTTAACTACTCGGCGTGTTTTTAAATTTGTGACACCTAGACCTCCTTTTGAAAGTTTCCGGAGTCTTAGTAGTCAAATTTTAACCCAGCACGATCACTCGAGCACTGCACTTTAGTAACACTAATATGTTGAGGAACGATATGCAGAAAGTTTAGATATTATCCTGGCTCTACATGGTCGGGCGAGGTTTTGAGTACTTACCAATTCCCATATGATGAAACTCCACCAACTGGGTGGGCTGATGGGATTCATTCAAACCTCTGTGACTCAACAGCCTATTTTTACCGACATACACATCCAATTGCTTCACAGTCGCTCTGTTCAGATACACACCACCTTCAGACCTGGTCTACTCTTTTGTGTGTTAAGGCATAAAATACTATACAAATCTTTGGCATAACAAAACATAAAAAAACCTTAACGTATCATAACACAACACAATAAATTGATGTCACATAACATAACATAATGGACCTCATTTATGAGGTCCCTTGCATTAATTCTGCGCCGCCGGAACGTCACTTTGTTTACGTTCTGGTGGTGAAATGTGTCCCGTCATATATACAAGGCCACGTAAAGCCACTTTACATGGTTTTTCGTGGCCTTGTAAATATGTGCTCCTTTCACACAGAATACTAAGTGAGCTGCTGTTGGTGTTCTCACACAACCAGTAGCTGCTGCAACCGGGCAGCAGTGGTGGCGGGGGGATTGAGGGGGTAGGTTAAAAAAAAAAAGAAAAACTGATTTTATGAAAAACTTAGCTTACTGACAGCCTACTTGTCTCTGTCCTTTTTTCTCAATGCAGGAACAGGAGGCACCCAGGCTTCTAGACTCCTCTTGCGAATCATGACACTGCTGACAAGTGTTGTGATTGGTCCCAGCTCCATGGTTCGGCGCTCAGATGAGGACTGGGAGCCTGTGCATGTTCCTCACCAAGCTGTGCATTACAGCCTTGTGAGGGGACATGCACTGTGCGCAGGACTGGACTGTAGGCTGGCCCGAGACATCATGCACACTTGGGGAGTGCCTACCACTCCCCCCAAGCTCTTTGGGCAGACCAGCCCTGCACCTGGAGATCCGCTAGGGAAAAATGAAATGATAATAACCAAGCGTTATTATCATTTTATTTTTCTTGTGGTATGACTCTCCTCTGATTTAGCGGCGGAGCCACCACTGCACACAACGCCTATGGAATCTGAAGCATTCCCATATTTACTAGAAATTGTAAACCTGGGAATGCGTCAGAAAATAATGCCACCCCAGTGGTGGCGTTAGGGAGGTGAAACGAGGAGAAATGTTTAATTTCGACTCTTTTTTTCCCATTTTCTATGTGTGCTGCAGAAATCGCTGAATTGATTGATTTTGTGCAGGAAGGTGTCCCTTCCTGCACAAAATCAATCATCCCCGCGACGCAGGCAACCTTGCAAGGTGGATGGCAGCCCATAGTGCACAGGCACAGGGGAAAAGGACAGGAATGTTCCGTATCACATAGATACAGTGCATTCCTGCCCTTTTGTTTTGACGCAGGGCAGCACAGCACGATTGGCTGTGGCGCTGCCCACCGCCAAAACCTAATAAATGAGGCCCAATATTTGCATCAAGACTATGAATATCTTTAACGTGTGACAGGTTTTAGCCCTTTAGATCTGGAGCACTTAACAATAAATGTAATGTAGTTGTGTGTGTTAGTTTGGTATCATCGATATCTAAAAGGTATCGATGAAAAGGTATCGATAAAAGGTAAATGTATACACTGTGTAGTTTGTGTAACTTCCTTGCCCCTCCACCTTGCTGAACATGCCAACAGGTGCGTTGACAAAGTTGTGTTGAGCCAAAATTGCAAGAAAATGGCCTAACATACAAAATTAAACTACCTTTGTCTACATTTCCGTTACTTTTATCATGAAAACAACACATGTACAGAAAACATGCATTCACTGCAGCATCAACACACAATAACATAGTAACATTGCATCAACAACAAACTTTACTCTAGTGTAGGTTCCACAAGTACACCTTCTAGCCTGTAAAGGAAGTGTAAACATCCTTTAAGACAAAGCCGGACTCACACTGTGCCTTCACAGCGCCAGCAACAGAAAAAATGCGTCTTTAGCACGCAATCATTCTGCAGGAAAGTTGTTACAACGAAATGCTTTAGGGTGCAATGGTGGAGAGGTGTTGGAATTAAAGTCCAACACCTTTCTTACTGTTTCGTAGACTGGAGTTGGAATAGTAAATTAAACTATTCCATGTTCCTGCCCACCCCATAGGCTTTAAAATAACTCGCGTGCAGGACAAATACGCGCACTTGTTTAAGTAACGGAATTCCTAGGGCATGCGTGAAAAATGCATGCGGAATTCCGTCATTCATTCTAAAGTAAGCTGTACCTAGTAGGAAGATGTACATTTTGCTTGTAATAAATGACACACCTTAGTTGGAAGGATGCTGTCCTCACCACATGGGCAGATTTCCTGGTGACCTTTTGGTATAAGCAGATGTATATGGGTCACCTCTTCCAGCACTGGATGTGGTCCTCTTCTTTTGACATGAATAGGTCTATGTGAAGGGTTTAATTTGCTAGTGCATAATTAACCACATCTGTATTGTATTCAACACTGGTAGTAGCTGCTTGTTTGTTTGCTACACTTGGGAGTTTGTTTGCTTCATGTAGGATATTGTGGCTGCCTGGCATCAATTGTAAATGTCAGCATGACATGCTGCAGCTGTGCATTTCGAGCCCAGGGGAGTAGCAGATTGTCAAGCCGTTTGCTGATCATGGCATGTGGTGTGCTGTACCACGTGAAGATCTTTAATAGTTATTCAATGACGATAATTGTGTATTTTAAGCATCTGTGAATGTGAGGGAAACCTGGCTGCAATTGACTTTTTTGCCTTTAGTAAGTATTATATGTGCTATAGCTATCATTCCTATGCTATACACTGGTGTAATTAAAAAGTCAATCAGAAGTCAGTGTTAATATATTCTGAGGCATAAATCATTGCTGTTGAAAATGTTTGGTTTGATATTTTGCCATTTTAACTGTATTCAGTGTTATTCAGTGATATTTCATAAGGGGAGTGCAAAGTTTTTATTATTCAAGAGAAATCTGGCTTAGAAGCTCGTTATTGGTCTCATTAAAGGTTTCTGTATTGCATCTTTTTTTTAATGAATCTTTTTATTAAGTTCAACAATAAAAGCACATACATGTTGCATACAGTACATCAGATCCGTCATGAGTCTCATTACATTAGCACCGGCGGGAAAAGTTAGGATCACAGTATGTCCATATCTCTTTCTCTAGTACGCTGCATTTCCAGTTCCACCGAAGGGGAGACACATAAAATACCCCGGTACTCATTCCCTTTCCCCCATTTCCTGTCCCATTTCTTTGGGCACCCTCGTGTCTTAAAAACTTCCGTCTTCACGACCATGCACTTATCAAATTCTTTCATCCACATTTGAGTAGCGGGTATGTCTGTCACCCCCCATTTTCTTGCTATTTCTCGCTTAACCAGGGTGTAACCCAGTGAGGTCAGTTGTTGGTCTACCTCTGTAACATCTGTGGGGGCCCAAATATTAAGGAGTCCCAATCTTGGAGTAAAGTGTATCTCTTTCCCCAGGGCACTTTGGATGTGTGTTGTTGCCCCCTCTCATATGTGCCTCACCTCGGGGCACTCCCAGATCATGTGGAAGAAGGTAGCTAGTTGTGAGCAGCCCCTATATTGCATCTTTTTTAAACGATTGATTCCAAATATGTTATGAATTTTGGAGAATCCCCAGGAAAAGTAGATGCTGTCCCAGTCTGAATGTCACCCATCATTCAAAGGCTCACTTCAATTTCACCCCAGAAGAACTTAATGAGTTTTCATCAGGTCATTTTTAGTGTTAAAAGGACGAGCTAGAGTAAATGCACAAGCCCTCTGTTGCATGGTATAATACATTAGCAGGACCACTGAAGATGAGGAGTGGGTTATATTGAAATAATGTGTCTGTGGGTCCTCTCAGTGGATCCTATCAGTAAGAATTGTGGTATCAAATTGTGCTTAGATCAATAGTCAGTCAGTCAGTCAAAATAACTTTATTTGATTCTTAAGAATCATAAAAGTTGACATGTATACATAGTATAGTTCTTAAAAGAAAACCTATACAAAAAGACTGTCACAAAATACATGATCAAGCTTTAAAAATTTAAGTTTTCAACACATATATAATCCTCCAGCATCGTTCTAACTCCCCCTTCAAACGTCATAATTGATCAAATTAATTCATGATATTAGTGTTCCACACATGAATATTAACTAGATTATGCTATAAAATCATTTAAAAGCTTAATTTCCTATTACGATTCATACAGTTTCCTAATTGATAAGGCAGTTCGAGTAAAGTTAAGCATGGCAATACAGATAGCAGCAGTAGATAAAGAACGTAAGAAATTAAAACCCTCCTGATAGGAACAGAGTGTAATATCATGCAAAACAGATTCGATAAAACATGTCCTTGGATCTTTGTAGAGATTGCAGAACAATACAAAGTGCATCGTGCTTTGTTGGGCTAAATTGTTGCACCGACAGGGAGTTAGTCTCTCACACCAACTCACCTGTTTGGGGAACGCCACAAGAAAGTGCAATGTGCAGAGTCGAAATCGGGTCATAAGGAAACGTGAATGAACTTGGAGAGTAAAGGACAAATAAAATTGTGGATGGTTTGGGCGTCCATCTACACAGTTGTGTGTTTTGCAATCCTGTCTAGACATACTTAATTCAGCATAATAGGCATTTTTTATCATCAGTTTCATATTAGGTTGAATACAGTAGGGATTATCATAATAATGCCCTAACCCGATCTTGTAAAGATTTTCTTTTACATATGGGAGCCAGGGAATATCAAGAGCCTTTTCGAGGGACATGCAGTCTCTAAGAACACTCCTTGAAAATGATAAGTCCTCTGATGTCCACACTTTTCCGTAGAGGTGCAACGGTGCAATATTTATACTAACCCTTACAAAGTCCAACCCCACTTCTAGGTGACTAAAAACATTGGAGGAACTAACAGGGATCAATAATACTGTGCACATTACATGCAAGCACACATTGATCTATGTGCTAATGCTATTGTATTTCACTCTAATTTTCTCCCTTTAACACTATCCCATCATTATGCAAAGACCATCATCTTGGTGTAAAACTCTTGCTTTAATAGCACGAGAGTTAAAGCTTAATGTTTATCGAACAACCTGAATTACTAGTTTTACTTCATAACACATGCAGGCAAATGTATGCAGACAATTTTGCTATAAAGAGACAGAGAGGGAAAACACAGTGTTAGTGCGTGTGTAAGACAGAGAGAGACAGAAGCAGAGAGAGAGCGAGAGAGAGAGAGAGAGTGAGAAATAGGTGCCTGTGCCATATATTACATGACCATTACCTTACAACAAAAAATACATGTTCACTATTTTGAGTCAGGTAGCACAGTTGAACCATCTTTGCATCGCTACAGCAGTGAGGTAGATTGAGGTGTTTGCTCAACATCTTTGTGCGTAGGGTTGACTTTACATCATTTGGACTTGAAAACATCTCACCATATTCACTGATTTCTGCTAATTAGATGTTTCTTCGGCAGTCCTTCTCTACTGAATTCAACTTATTATATATAATGATATGGTTTCTCTACTTCGGTATGCCACTCCAACACAACTCCATGGACTTCCATTATTCTGTTGACCATGACCGGCCATGTCACGTACCACAACTTGGCACTGAATAATATCAGCCCACTGTGAACTATATACCTAGTTCAAACTTGTCCATGTTTATCCAGTCCTTGGGTTATCCTTTCCTTGGTCTGGCACTGGTACTCTTAAAGTGATTATCTGTGTCCTAATTATGTCTTGAAGGTGAAAAAGAGATAACATGTTGTTGACAGATTGTTAGACAGTCACATGTACTGAATAATCAACTCAGCATCAGAATTTGGGGCTCATGCTCTATTATCCACTCTCTGTCACTCAGACATACCAGTTTTACCTTACACTCTGTCCTTTTTTATCGCAGTACTTCTTTCACTGCCACAGGTGCTCCCAGAACACTCAGCACCTTACGTTCTTTGCTATTAAATTAGCTATTATGTAAAATTACTACAACAAAGTAAGGGTTGTTTTTTCCATTTCAGTTGGGTCTGTCATATCAAAATTGTTTCACAGAATTCATTATTTATTTTAGATATAGTTTTCGTTGATTTGGCACCTTTCCTAAATATTGGTACTGTCAGAAAGGTAACACGCCTGTTCGTTATATTTCTTAATGTGAATGACCTCTTACACTTCACACTTGATCAAGTGGTAAACAAGTCACTAAACTGAAGTGGAACTGGTGGGTTTTGTAGTTATCAGTAGTCGTGGGGTGGACTCGCAAGATGCGCCCTCGCCAGCTCCTAGTTGTTCCAAGAAGTGTGGTGTACTCATTAAGATTAACCACTCACGTCCACATATAGTATTGCTACAAGCATTGATACAGAAACATGCTACAGCTACAGCTTCATCGAGTAAATAATATAGTTATAAAAGTCTTGAATCATGCACCTAACAAGCCTAGGAAACACTTTGTTCCTGATCACCCTGCTTAAATTTGGGCAAGCAAATTCCGAAGTTGATGAGAGCTTGAATATGAGATTGGACCCACTATTGGATAACAAAGGCCCACTGGACAGAGCCATTGTGGTTGACAGAGCGGTCTTCTGCGATACTTTCAGTGACCATCTGACTGATGTAAGGTGCTTCGCACACCATACAGGACTATCATTTTTTGTGGTGGCTGCACAACACATCATACAGTTTCCTTATAACAAATGGCTGTCTATTGTTATGTTTTCAGCCTTGTGGACTTTGTACAAGGACAGTCATGTGCTCCTTATGAGGCAGCTATCTTTGAAGAAGATATGACTTTTATGGACTCAAGTCCATAAAAGTATGAAAATGTTTTTTTAGCGTCCTTGCTCCCCTCTAGACTCTTCTTTTATTTTAGTACTCCTTATTGCCTAGTGAGCCCTTGCCCTCCTGCTCAATGTTTAAGCAAGCAGGAAAAGGGTAAAACAAACGTTGGAGTTCACAAATCATTTCAGCTTAAATTTCTAACTCTACCACACATAAATTCTTCAATTAAATTTAAAACTGTCCCTCAATAAATAATTGATATATATTCTTATCAGGAAAATATATAATTTAACTAAAAATTGCCCCAATAGATAATTGATATATTTTCTTATCGGGGAAATATTTTTTTTCTGTTATAAATGTAAAATTAAAATTATTTATCTTTAAATACAAAATTTCTAAATATACAGTTTATACAAAAAAGAACATTAAAAGAGAAACAAACCAGGAATATGTACATTTTAAAACTGCATGAGGGGGGGTCTACCGGGAGGTGCTGGAGCAAGGGAAACAACCTAAATCACTATGAGAAGCTATTATTATTCTGAGATTTGGCAAGTATCCCATAGATAGGCAGCCATACAGACCTCTATTACTACTCAATACTGACAATAAGATTCTAGGGAACATTTTGTCTATGAAACTCTCCAAAGTAATTACAGATCTAGTACACATGGATCAACATGGAATTATACCAGGCAGAAGAACCACCGTAAACATCAGATGGCTAACTGACATCATGTGAGTGGTAGAATATGGCTTCCGAAACCTGGGTCTCATTTCACTGGGCACGGAAAAAGCATTTGATACCATTGAATGGCCCTACCTCTTCGCAGCCATGTGGTCAATGAATTTTGGGCCTAAATATCTTAAACCGATGTCAGTATTAAACACTGAGCCGCTTGCCAGGGTCAGGACCAATGATATCAGCTGAGTGGGATTTGAAGTGTGAAATGTGTCAGGGTTGCTCCCGGTCACTCCTTTTATTTGCTCTAGCCATGAAGCCACTTCCCAACCAGCTGTGCGGGGTGTTGCACAACTGGGCTATACAAACAGGCCCCCCTAGGCATGTCATTTCACTATATGTAGACGGCATACTGGTGTATCTATCCGATCCCGCCCAGGCCCTACCAGCACTTATGACTGAGATAGTCAGGTTCAGTGATCAGTCAGGTGCCTGCGCAAAAAAACAGAAATCTGTCCTCTTCCCACTGGGGGCACTGCAGGGTCTTCCGTTAGAGCGACTTCCTATCCTAGGGATACTGTGGACAATGGACTCTTTCGCTATCTGGACATATTGGTTACAAACACAAAGCAGAGCTGGCTCCAACTCAACCCGGCCAGGCTGCTGTCAAACCTCCAGAGGAGTGTAGAGTCCTGAGTAGCATTAACCTTGTTGGAACTGCCCATTTGCCCAAATGTTTTCCAGTGCAGTATGCACCCAATCCCTCGCCTTGTACCCAAGAACATGAGATCTCTACTGATTTGGGCTAAGAAGATATGTGGAGTCCAAATGGACATATTGCCGTGCCCATACGAATGATGTGGACTGCAAGTCCCTGACATGGAGGTATATTATCAGGCTGCCCAATTACAATGTGGCAGAGTGGCATGGCCCCCCGGGGGCATAGATAGACAGTTGCCGCAGGGTCAGGTGATTCCGGGGATACGCACCTGCTATCTTTATGGCATCAGGGGCTGGCTGTTGGATTACTATATGCAGCCACAGCCGCAGCCGGTAAGAGCGGTGGTGTGGGGGGCCGACTGGGGGGTAGTTTGAGAGACAACCACGAGGGAAAATTAATAATGTATTTAATTTTCCCTAGTGGTCGTCTTTCTCGAAATCCAGCCCAGCTGCCCCCCCCATCGCTCTTACCTGCAGCGGCTGACTATAGGAGGTCCACAATGAATTACAAGCCTGTAGGATGTATAACACTAGATGGGAGAAGGCCTCATATTCACGCACAACCTACTGATATGGGAAATCCACGCCTATGAGGCTGTATACCAGGAGCTCAGTAATCGCAAACCCGAGATTTCTTTGGCTCGTCTTCAGTCTTCTAAAGAATTGGCTGGTGTCAATTTTCCTAACATTCGCCGTTATCACTCTGCTTTCACTCTGAAACAAATTTGGACTACTTTATCTGAAACCTCGGATCCGCCTTTAACTGCATGGAGCTCGTTGGAACAAGCTCAGTACTCTCCTTTTTCTTTTCTCTCTGCTACCTGTTTGTCCCAACCACCTCAACGTTTCTCATCTCCTATTTTTACCCATTCCAAAGCAATCACTACCTCTCTGCTGCACTCTCACCTACCTTCTACTGATCCCTTTTTACGCATCCCAATTTGGTATCATAAACACATTAAGATTAATAAACGTTCCTTATTTTGTAAAGAGTGGATTGACAAAGGTATTATTACACCTCATCATTTAATGAATGATGGTTCTTTTATGGATTATTTAGATCTCCAAACCTCCTACAACATTTCTTCTTTTCATGCCCCTCATTATCCTCTACTCAAAGACTCTCTCATTCGCCTTTCCCTTCAGGAATCCCCCACGATCACACCTGATCAAACTCTCTCTTCCTCTATTGACTTCTCCACTCAATTTAGAGCTGCTACCATTTATAAAATACTCTCCCGCCCTCTCCAGGTTAGGACCAAATCCAAATTAGAGGTTGTATGGGAAAAGGATCTGGCCCTAACAATCCCCTTATGCACATGGGATAACTTTTGGACAAAAATTCACACCTCCTCACATTCTGCTAGCACTACGCAACCTTATATTATTTTTACAACAGACTTTTTCTCACCCCCTGTGATATGTATAAATTTAGGTCACTAGATTCCCCGAAGTGCTGGTCTTGTCCTCATAATAATAGCGATTTCCTTCATATGTTTTTCCTTTGCTCTCTAGTTAAAGCTTTTTGGTCTCAAGTTTGGTCAAAACTGAATGATATTTTATCAACTAATGTTACTTTTCAGATTTCACATGTTTTTTGGGGTAGTTGTTCTTCTGTTTGGAATGTTCATGGTATGGTGGGTAAATTCATTGACTTATTTTTTGCCATTACTCTTCAAATTATTACTACCAACTGGAAAGACACTTCAAAAATATCCTTCCAAGCTACCGTAACATAAGCTGTTTAATTGTTCTAACCAATAACACTTCCTTCCTTGGATAAAGTCATATTCCACTTTTGCTGCTGGCCTTCTTATCATCCTTCTTAGGATTTATTGAAAATGTTGTTTAAGATTGAAAAAACACGTGGCAGGAAAACAATGAAACACTCTTGTGCATCCAGAACCACAAAAAAATATTAAAATTAGTGCAGTTGAATGTTTTAGTCTGATGATGTTTTACTTGACTGCCATTACAATGTTGAAGTTAACACACTATCCAGTTTTTGATGGATACTTCTTCGTGAAGCATCTCCAGCTTATGAATAGCCTCATGCGCCAGATTGGATCGAGAGCCTTTTTCCCCAGGAACGGCTCGCCAGGTTTCACCATTTGTTACATTTGCCTCAAATTGTAAAGTGCTCTGATATCCTTCGGGATCAAGTTTGCGCTATATAAAACTTTATAAATAAAAAAAAAAAATAAGGCTGGTCTATTAAACAACACAAGACATAACCCATGAACACACAACCAACGTCCAGTCACTTTTCTCAGAAACCAGGGCACCTGAAAACTCTTTAACACGCTCATATGTTACACTCTGCCCCCCCAAAAAAGTCCCTCCTTTTGTACTCACCTAAATTCCCATTACCCCTCAATCAGGGCTTCTCCATTCCTGTTCTCTTGTGGATGATGCAACACCAATCACCTAATCAAGCACACAGTGAAAAGAGAACAAAATAAAGAGGAGTGCTCCATACAGTTTAATTACCACAATTATTCTCTGTGATTGTGCCACTAATGAAGTGCCCTTTTATAACCGGCTTGGGTTATTTCAGTTTCTCTTCTATTATGTCACACCGCCTTTTTCAGCATTTGTGCTCTTCCCTTTCGCTTTGCTTTCATGCGTCTGTTGTGCTCTGTGATTTATGGTATAGATTTTGAATGAGACTCCAGTTCTGGGACACTGGATCTGCACTGTTAATTGATGTTAAACCACTGCCTGCACCAGTGAACCCACATGCGGGAGGGAGATAATTGGACACAAATGAACACTTATGCTTTGCAGTTTTTTTTCTGTGGTATTCATTATCGCCTGCAGTATATAGATTTTCTGGTGAATCATGAGGTTCGCTGCTGGGTGCTTTAAGCCTCATTCTACAGGCTTTAGGAGTGGTGTGTGTGGTTGAATCAGGGTGCATACGGACAGCTCATTAACTTTTCAGAAAATAGACTACTGAGGTATACATTGTATAATGTATGTTTTCGCCCTCTCAAGAAAATTATTGAATTAAGGGAGTTGTTAAATTCTCCATTCAAAATCCCTGCAGTTATATCTTGTCATGCACTCATTGGACAACACATTTGCCCAATAAAACATATTTTATTTATTTTACTTCCGTGTTTTATAAAGCCCCAGCTGTAAATTCGCAATACAGTACTTTTCTGCAGATATCAAATAGTTAGGGGGAGATTCACTAATACTTTGTGCAGAAATTCTGTCACAAAGTGCTGGTTTGGGATCTACTCTCCAGAGTAAATCCTGATTTGCATATGGAAAATATCCCTACCAAAAAGCAAAGTAATGTTTTGTGTTACTTTGATCTACTTTGTGCTGCTTGGTGTCAAGAGGGTGTTTCTGGGTGGTACATGGGAGTTCCAGTGAAATTGCCAAATGGATTTTTTTTTTTTTGCAAAGCCCTATAAACTAAAAAAAGTATAAAAGGCGTTGTGTTATAAATTTTCGTGCCTTGATGCAGGAGTAGACTTGAGAAAAGTTTTCGAAACCCTCCCAACATTGCAGCATTCACACAATGTGGCAAACGAGTCAAACTATCTCAAAGCATAGTATTTTGTTTTGGAAGGGTATCCTTCTAGTGCAAACCCCATGCTAGACATCACACACACACCTTGCACTATGGTGCACAGGTTTGTGCATGGAGCAAGGAACAAAAAGTGCACCTACGCTGGGATAGAGAGCAACAGCGCCCTATTTTAGTAGATACAGCACTGTTCTCCACGCTCCCTTTCACGCAACGCAGCAGGCTGTTTTGCGTGAACACTCAGTAAATTAACTTCTTGCAGTGCAGCACAATAAACCCAATCTGTCAACCTGGATTTTTCAATTGCAAAAGCAGGATTCATGGATTTACGCAAAGGATTTCAAAAAATGCTCAGGGGCTTATTTATGAGCTCCTGCGTCACTTTTGCGCCACTGGTGCATCACTTGCCCCATGTGAAAGGAACATTGCTGGAGTTGCGTCAGGCTTCCGACACACCTCCAGCAATGCGCCACTTTTTGCGCTGACAGATGCATCAGTTATACTGACGTATCTGTCCTTGCCTGGGACATGATGGCTCATATTGTAAATATGACACATCATTTGTGTCGCAAGGAGGGCACACTGAGAAGTGGCGCATCGCTGCTTTCACGCAGCCATGCGCCGCTTCTCGTAAATGAGGCCCTCAGTTTCAAGAAGTTTCCTGAATCGGAGGAAGATTGGTTGAGCTCTAACCTGGGGTTCAGGGCTTTCTACAGTTTGGGGACCAATACTTACAGAATCAGCTGGCCTGTTCAGTTGCTGGTATGGATGTTTTAGGATCAGTTGTATAAGATTTATTTTTTTGTTTGGACTGTGACAAGGTGCTTTTATTCATGTTCTATTTTCACGTTTGTCTTTTAAGTTGCAGAGAAAAGGTGCTATATTTTCAAGTCGGGGACCTTCCTGTATCGTTTTTTTTCTTCTCAGAATGTGCTTTTGTACTTATTTTTTGTAGCTAGGTAGATAAAAACAAACTTTTCAAAGCACAACTTTCTCCCTCGAGGGCTCTGCTTCCATTTGCAGACGTTATGTTCCACACTTTGTTTTTACTCTGTAAAACTCGCTACTTTTTTATGAAAATCTGATCGCAAGCTTCTCCCAAAAGGTAAAATTCATACAGGGATCAGGTATCTCTGTTCCCAAGCATGGATTACATTACTGAAATACAGGCATGACTCGTCCTGGGAGAAATGACATGCACACCGCTGGAAAAACATGAGAACAAGTGCCCCAAAGAATCTCCCCCAAATCTACCAGGAGAACTGCTTTCATCGTGTTCAAATGCTTCATGAAAAATAAAGCTTGCTTTTAGATCTGTGTTTCCGTTTGATTCTTTCCTCTAGTTCATTCACCCATTGGCTGGAAAATTTGTCAGTCATGCCTTGTATTCATCAGTCACCTAATGCTATTGGCTGTCTGTGTGTTCTGCCTCCGCCAGAGTGCTTGCTTTAAACGGAATAAGGGACTTCTTTCCAAATATAGCCCTCTCTGACCACTCCACCTATCACCTCCCTGTGTGTCTTACTCTACTTTGCGAATGCTGAAATGCGGACCCTTTGCCAATACTTGTTTTTATCATGGACCTCCTAAATGCAGGAGACTGGTCCGATATACAATTAGCCGGACATAAATTTCACCTGCACCACCAACAACAATTCTGTTTCAGCACTGTCCTCTGTTTCCTGCCATAATGGTCATCCTGTCAACAATCATTATAATGGTTGAACTAGCTACACCCTTTGCCCTTTTAGTTGGAGCAAATACCGCCAGTGCAGAAATTTCACTAGTGCCATTGTCCCGAAATGTATAGGGGAGAGGATGTAGCCTTACGGCTAGAGCGGGCGACCTCGAAGCTGGGTAGCTAGGTCTGAGTCTAGGCAACGACGCTCAACATCCTGTGATTCTGGGCAAATCACTTAGGGCCATATGTATCAAGCAAATTCGCATTCGCAAATGCCGAAATTTGCAGAATTTCGGCGTTTGCGAATGCAAATTTGCTAAATGGTATGTATTAAGGAAAATCTGGTGCAAAACAAGGAATCGCAAAATTGGCGATTCCTTATTTTGCAATTGCATTTAAGGAATCGCAAATCTGCACCCACAATCTGCACCCACAATCTGCACTCTGAATCTGCACTCTGAATCTGCACACACAATCTGCACCCACAATCTGCACCCACAATCTGCACTCTGAATCTGCACTCTGAATCTGCACTCTGAATCTGCACCCACAATCTGCACCCACAATCTGCACCCACTATGTGTGAGTGGCGTTGCGTGTGTGAGTGGCGTTGCGTGGATGAGTGGGGTTGCGTGGATGAGTGGGGTTGCGTGTGTGAGTGGCGTTGCGTGTGTGAGTGGCGTTGCGTGTGTGAGTGGCGTTGCGTGTGTGAGTGGCGTTGCATGTGTGAGTGGCGTTGCATGTGTGAGTGGCGTTGCATGTGTGAGTGGCGTTGCATGTGTGAGTGCCGTTGCGTGTGTGAGTGGCGTTGCGTGTGTGAGTGGCGTTGCGTGTGTGAGTGGCGTTGCGTGTGTGAGTGGCGTTGCGTGTGTGAGTGGCGTTGGGTGTGAGTGGCGTTGCGTGTGTGAGTGGCGTTACGTGTGTGAGTGGCATTGCGTGTGTGAGTGGCGTTGCGTGTGTGGCGTTGCGTGTGTGAGTGGCGTTGCATGTGTGAGTGGCGTTGCGTGTGTGAGTGGCATTGCATGTGTGAGTGGCATTGCGTGTGTGAGTGGCGTTGCGTGTGTGAGTGGCGTTGCGTGTGTGAGTGGCGTTGCGTGTGTGAGTGGCGTTGCGTGTGTGAGTGGCGTTGTGTGTGTGAGTGGCGTTGCGTGTGTGAGTGGCGTTGCGTGTGTGAGTGGCGTTGCGTGTGTGAGTGGCGTTGCGTGGATGAGTGGCGTTGCGTGGGTGAGTTGTGTTGCGTGTGTGAGTGGCGTTGCGTGTGTGAGTGGCGTTGCGTGTGTGAGTGGCGTTAGGTGTTTGAGTGGCGTTGCGTGGATGAGTGGCGTTGCGTGGGTGAGTTGTGTTGCGTGTGTGAGTGGTGTTGCTTGGGTGAGTGGCGTTGCGTGGATGAGTGGCGTTGCGTGGATGAGTGGCGTTGCGTGGATGAGTGGGGTTGCGTGGATGAGTGGGGTTGCGTGGATGAGTTGCGTTGCGTGTGTGAGTGGTGTTGCTTGGGTGAGTGGCGTTGCGTGGGTGAGTGTGGTGTTGCGTGGTGATAGTGGGCTTGCGTGGGTGTGAGTGGCGTTGCGTGTCTGTAAGTGTTGCTGTGTGGGTGAAAGTGGCACAGAGCCTTTGCCGGGAAGCGGCCGGGAAACACAAGTACGGCCGGCCACATAATTAGGGGAGGAGAAGCCGCACAGCACACGCTGGGAGAAGCCCTTTGGTGTGCTGTGCGGCCGCGATGCGCGCTCTGTGCTGGGGGAGGGCCATTAGCCTGAACTCGCGGCAAGATCAAACGAAGGGTGGGAGGGACATTGAGGAACAGATGGCCATGAAAGTGTATGGGCCAAAAGCGCGTGCCTGTGGCCACGTGCACTCGAAGAAAACGCCACGAAAAAAAGCGGTGGTTTCACAATCAGTTCGAGCACTTGAATTCTCGCCATTTCCCATTCCTTCGGAATGGTAAAGGCGAGACCTAATGAATGTGTCCAGCTGTAACGAAACTGATGCTCATGTAAAGGGCTGGCTCTGATACCCGATGTCTCGGGACTAGTTTGCGCCATATGAAACTTTAAAATAAAACAAACACTCCATCAAAACAACAAACCATCATATCCACGTGGGCTAATTGAGGCTGGGCCCAGCCTGTAATGCTGCACCACTTCTGCTGCCACAAAGCTCATCATAGTTAAACAACAGACTGCCACCAAAAAGTTACTGTGAAATAAATGATGCAACGTGATGAGGACAACAAAATAACACCCCAGAAAATGTGTAGTCAGAAACAGATCACCTCCAGCTGGTGTAGTCCAAAGCCCAACATCCATTTGTTATTACATTAAACAGCTGGTGAATGGAAAGGCAAAGGCTAAGAATGGAGTTTGAAGACTGTGAACTTCCAGTACTGGCGAATGAAATTGTGCAGGTAAGGCACTCTAGGGTCCTCATTTACAAATCCACTGAGCCGCGGGTGAGTCACTTTTTTTACGCAATGGGCTTGCCCATATTTACAAGGCCACATAAAGTCACCCTGTGTGAATTTTCATGGCCTTGTAAATATGGGCACTTTCATGCATTACTCTGTATGAAAGGGGCGTTCTATGGGTGTTGTTGTGGTTGTTCCCTCGCAACATCCATGGAACCTGACAATTCACATCTTTTCAATGTTTTATAAAGCTGGGAATGTGTCAGAATCCTAAGCCTCCCCAGAGAAGGCGTAGGAGTGGGAGAATGAGGAAAAATACTTTCATTTCTCCTCGTATTTTCCTCATGCATTGAAAGAGGAAAATGCCATTAATTATTGTTTTTGGGCCGGAAGTTGTCCCTTCCCGCACAAAAACAATAATCCCCACAACACAGGCACACTTGCAGCATGGTGCAAGGATGTCTGCATTGGTGCACGGCTGCTGTTTGTGTGCCAGCGCTGGGCAGAAGGACAGGATTGCACCGTATCTTGTAGATATGTCACATTCCTGCCCCTTTATTTTGCTGCACGGCAGCGCAGTAGAAAGGCTTGCTGCGCTGCCGTGCTTCACAATATAGTATATGAGGCCCTAGGTATTTGGAGCTCTGACGCAGAGGACCACCACCAGTGAGAAACATGATAGGTGGAATGTCACCATTACCAATACGTATGTCTTTATCGCATCACTCTCAAGCCAGGATGACATTTAGTAGTGAGCCAATGGTCTGCTTCGCAGAGTATGTGTTTCACTATTTAGGTGAGAAAACATGCAGTAGCTACAGACGAAGACAGTCAGCGGCCAAACGTCTCATGCTTGCTGGTGGCATATAGTGATGATCATGTTGTCCAAAGAAGGAATACCATGAATGAAAGGGGGCTTTGACAAAGATAAACCAAAATGCACAGCATATTCTCCCAAATTCAGAGCTCCCATTGGTTCTATACCAGGTGTGAGTAGCTTCTTTAGTGCTGATTCCATTATTTCAATTCTGGTGTGAGCTGATTGTTTTCAATCATATATAGAAGACTGAATGTACCAGAAGGCAGAACCCTAAAAACAGGTTGAGCTACCCATGCATGCCACAAGACAACCTGAGATTTTTTGGAAATTCTCTCTGCAAGTTGCCTGCTACTCCAGATGTGTGCAATACAGCTTGGCGCACCTGCAGACACAACGGTACATGCTGGGCCCAAATATTAATGTAGCATTTACCTAATTAATTACATTGTCCTCACTGAAAACAAATGAGCACACGTGCAACATTAAGGATATGATCTAATAATGTAGGATCTATTGCTCTTGTGGTTGAGTCCATGTGACAACTTACTTACCATTTCACCAATCTGAACCACCTGATATCTTTCTTCCGCAGTTGACCATGGCCATCTGTCTCCTATCAAGTGCTTGGAATACTTTGATGAGTTGGATAATGGAGTACCTCCAAAGAATTACCTCATCACCACATGACCGGTCTCAGTAGGGGGAATCACCTGCCTGCTCTGACTCTATAAAAGCTATATAAAGCATCCTGACTGGGCCCATGATGCATCCTCATAGTATCCAGGTCTGGACTGGCTGTAGCGGGCACCAGGTGTGTCCCCAGGAGGCTGGAAGGGTGGGGGTTTGTTTTGCAGCTCTGGGGCCTGCTGTTGTTTCTGGGGGGCAGTTTTGCCATGATGCTGCAAGATCTGCCCCAATAACAAAAACAGG
Organism: Lissotriton helveticus; assembly: GCF_964261635.1. Lineage (NCBI taxonomy): Eukaryota > Metazoa > Chordata > Amphibia > Caudata > Salamandridae > Lissotriton > Lissotriton helveticus. The sequence goes on along the minus strand of NC_136067.1, from coordinate 921,800,315 downwards.
AGTGCTTAGCACTTGCAACTCCCGCCGCCCCTCCTCCCCTGGTGGGCAGGTCCGTCAAAATTGTCAGGGCTGCTTTGGGTTCCCAGTCTGGCCCTGATTGTATTGCGTTTGCATGAAAATTCCTTGGTAAAAGAGAACATGTATAACCATGGATGAAGGTCTTCCTGAATGGATGTCGGTCCTAATGTTATAGGGTGGTAAACAACCTTTACCACGAAGTTTTTACCACGCGGTACCTTTACCACGGCCGTTACAACGCAAGTTGTTACCACGACTTGCGCTGGAGGGCGCTGTGGGATAAGGAATTTTATAAATTTATATTCTAACACCTTCCCTACTGTTACGGGGACTGGTGTTGGAATATAAAATTATAAAAATCCTAAATCCGCGCCCTCCAACGCAAGTCGTGGTAACGACTTGCGTTGTAGCGGCCGCGTGGTAAAGGTATGCGTTGTTACAACCTGCGTTGTAACAACGTACATCCTTATAGGGTGCACCATAGAGCTCAGTGGTAGCCAGAGCTGCTATCTCCCCATCTCTCCATCACAGTAATATGTCAGAATATCATTAACGGTAAAATTGTCTGACAGAAAATGTGTGTCCTAAATAGTATTTTGCTAAATATTTTACCATGGGGGTAGATATTCTATTATTAATTTCAATGGAGCAATAGGTTTGTAAATATTATTAAGGGCTCACTGTTTCTGTCGGACGATAGTTTGGTACCATACCCTACAGTGCTGCTCTATCCCTTCCTGCTTCCCAGTAGAAACCATTTTTAAGCAAATTGAGTGTGTCTAGATTTTGATCCACATTTACTGAGTGGAACAGGACGGGTTCCTTTTGCTCAATGGAACTGAGCCAAACAAGTTCCAACAGATCAGTTGTAGCTTAAGAGAAGCGGCATGTGACTAATGACATGGCAATGGGCATGGTCAAAGCCTGCACACCTTGCAAAAATATATGGTGCAGCTGCCCATCCTCAGTGTCCTGTACCCTCCTGATCCCCTGGAGAAGTAAGAGCCCTTCTGATCACAGTGGTGGCTGCTAATGAATAGTACTGGGGATGGGGGGGAACAGGGAACCAGGGGTGGGAGGAGGATTGGAAAAAATCAAAATGTGACTTACCTGCCGCCGCCTCTCCTCCATCCTTCTTCTGTTGACCAAGCAAGAGGCAGACAGGCTCCTAGACTCCGTTTAGCAAATCACAACGCTGCTGTCACCGGCATGACAGAAGCATTGTAATTGGAGTGAGCACCCTGGTTCGGTGCTCTGACAGGGAGTGGCAGCCTGCGTATCTTCTACACCCAGGCTGTGAAATACTGCCAGGTGGAGAAATGCTAAATGCGTATTCCTGTTTGGCCGGCCCGAGATGGCCGGCCAAAGCTTCATCCGCACTTAGAAAGTGCCCACCACTCCTCCCCCTGCCGACTGTGATGACAGCCCAGTCCATCCTGCACCGCACCTAAAATGCAACCGCACTGAGCCTGGGCGGAAACATAAAATGATAATAGGGGATACAGTCTATACATAGTGTTACAATCAATAATAGCAATAAACACATAAAGCATCATAGGTACAAGAAAGATATGACTTAAAAATCTGACTGTTATTTTGCAGTACAAGAAAGTTCTTTAAAAAAGGTTCCACTTGGTTGTGACTTATATTAGAATTATTCAATCTGGTTAATACTCGTTTCACACATGTACACAATTGTGATCGATTCAGTTTTACTAGCTGAACTGGCAAAGGCATACAATCCTGATCGATTACAGTAATCCACACTGGAAACTAGGTTTCAAGGCCAAATTAAGACCTTTTCCGAGTTCCAGACAGAGTCTACCCATCCCTTTTTGGGTGTACTTTGAATATATTTGGAACTGCACAACTGGCTTTCTACTAATAAAAATATAGGTGATTGCAATATGATTAAACGCTTATTAAATTACCTTTTCAGGGATGAAAGATTAGCCCCTATATACTCCAGTTTTTTGTCTGAGGCGGAGGACGCCTTGCTCAAAAATCCATAATGTCCTTAGGTCAGTGTATTTCATAATCCACTGGATTAATTTCATATCTGTAAAGCTTCATCAATGGTTCCAGAAGGTTATCAATAGCAGTTGGCAATGTGATGTTCACCTTGGAAACTGGGATGCTACACTTGTGCCTTGGCCTGAGGGTTCGCCGCTTTGGTCTCAAGTCAGTAACTCCTGCAGGTGCTGATTGGAGATAAAATTGAACTATCTCCACAGACTGCTATGCTAGGACTTTCATAACTGAGAAATGCTATATATGGTTTGTAAATGATAATTTGGTGTTTTTGCGGCTGCTAGCTGCATGGAGAGTTATTATGAATCAGTAGAGCCTGAAGGGTCCGCCCTTCTTTGATAGGGTTTTTGCGATAAAAGATTAAGAAATTGATTCCTGTGAAGTGGGTTATTTTGCACAAATGGGTGTAACAGCCAGATTGACGGGTTACGAGATAGACCCTTTCCTTTCATGTGTCATGAAAATGACACATGAAAGGACAAGTGAAGAAATGTGAATCTGTATGCCGCTGGGAACACATAAATATACTAAAGCTAGCAGTGCTGCCATTCCTATCTCTGTGCCTGGAAACCCTGGTACTTGCATGATTGCACTATCATTAGTACTCTTGTATGGGCAACAATGCTTTGTTTTCAGTAGTACAAACTCACTTGTTGACGTTGTGTTTGCAGCTGTGTATTTGAATACTCAATTTTGGAAGATTTGGTTGACTAACTGACTGAAGCCCAGATTCTGTTTATCTCTCATGTGCCACTTGCCTTGTGCCATCTAAATTGGTCAGCCATTTGTATATGATTACGTATTCACCTGCAGGCCACGCCCTCTGGTGAAATCTGCTATCCATTCACCATACAATGCTAATATTTAGCAACATAATGGAGTCCTAGACAGACTGTGCATTTGGAAAACATGACTTATATACGCAATATCTGTATTCCTGGAGATACTTCCTCCCCAACCCTTTAGGAAAGCATTCTCCAAAGCCGGTCTTGGAGTGCTGGATCCATGCCAGATTTGTAAGATAACTACATTTATCTAAATGGGGATATGCTAAAAAACTGGCATGGATCCGGACTTCGAGGACGAACTTTGGAGATCCATGTTCTAGGTCAACCCTACTCACATCCACTGGAATTTCAAAGGGTGCACTTGATCTGCTCAAGATGTCTGCACAGGGATAACTACACACTGGAGGAGATGGTTTGCAATTGCCCTTCCTATCTCAAAACTCTGTACATTAAGCCTGAGGAAATTGTGGTTGGTTCCAGCATGCTTGAGATGATACAGGGAAATTATGATAATGGTTGTATAAGAGCATATTATACATAAACCTAATGAATGCTGACAGCATTGTCATCATACCCATCCATGTACCTGCCTAATTTCTGTACCTTTATGGTATCCATATCAACTGCATGTTACACTGTCCAGCTGATGCACCACTCCTATCCTATTGAATAAGACCCACCCCATCACATGGCATCTAATATCTTATCCCCTAGACTTCAGATTGCTCGTACGGTTATACCAGAAGTCAGAGTCTGTCTCTTTCAATACAATACATGTAGCAAGCACCATCATTCCCTTATCTGCCTCCAAATTCTATGACCCTGTTTAGTATATCAGCAGTACTCCTCTAGAGAATAAAATAAAATTGACATTTGACGAATGCCAGCCAATAGACACTTTCCAAGGCCACTGCCGCTCGCGAGCTCTTGATCCTGTACCACTAGAACAGCCAGAATCGGAGTCTCAAGCCTTGGGATACAGACCTCCCGCGACACATTACTACAGATATTGCCCCCCCCACCACTCCTATCTTTTGATCCCTCTTTTTATCTTGTTATCGTTCTATCTATGTGGCACTTGCTCTAACTGAAAATGTGATGTCTCACACAGATCTCTATTATTATGTCTTTTTTTTTCTTTACAGAGCATTATTTAGTGCAAACTTGACCCAAATAGGGTATCAGAGCACTTTACATAGCACCAATTGCATTACATTTTTGTTAGGCACGGGCAGATTAAGTGATTTGCCCAGAATCACAGGATGTTCAGCATCATTGCCGAGACTAGAACCCAGTTCCCCAGATTCGAGGTCGACTGCCCTAGCCATTAGGCCAACTGCTCTCCCCTACCCTTACGCCTCTCTATTAGGTTCCCCTCTCAATCTCAAGCAGCTCTAGATATGTCTCCCATAACTTGTCTATATCCTCATTGCCGGTCTCCTCATTCAAAACCCATAAATTCACTCCACATCTTTTGCCATTTGTTTTTGCACGTTTTGTGTAGCCATTGGAAAACACTTTGGTGTTTCTGCATTGCTATATATGTATTATGCTTTATGCACGTTCTCTGTACTATTTGAGCATTTCAAATTTGCCTAATAAGGAACTTAAAAAAACAAGCATTTACAATGCAATAGTCTTGGCATTATTAAAGGTAGAGCTATTGGCATTGCACATGACATTTTTTTAAAATCATAAATGAATGGCATTGTCATTTACATTGCCAATAGCTTCATCGTTAAATAAATGGCATTGTCATTTTCAATGCCAATTGCTTAATCGCTCGCAAATGCATGACCTATTGCATTTACACACACACAGAGCCACACACACACACACACACACACACAGAGCCACACACACAAACACACACACCCAGAGCCACACACACACACACCCAGAGCCACACACACACACACACACACACACACACCCAGAACCAGATACACACCCAGAGCCACATACACACCCAGAGCCACATATACACCCAGAGCCACATATACACCCAGAGCCACATATACACCCAGAGCCACATACACACTGTAGAGCGAGCACAGCGAGGGGGCAGGAGAGCAAGCACAACCAGGGGGCAGGGGAGCAAGCACAACCAGGGGGCAGGAGAGCAAGCACAGCCAGGGGGCAGGAGAGCAAGCACAGCCAGGGGGCAGGAGAACAAGCACAGAGAGGGGGCAGGGGAGCAAGCACAGCAAGGGGGCAGGGGAGCAAGCACAGCCAGGGGGCAGGGGAGCAAGCACAGCCAGGGGAGCACGCACAGCTAGGGGGCAGGGGAGCAAGCACAGCCAGGGTGCAGGGGAGCAATACACACCCAGAGCCACATACACACACACACAGGAGAGCAAGCACAGCGAGGGGGGCAGGAGAGCAAGCATAAGCGAGGGGGCAGGAGAGCAAGCACAGCGAGGGGGGCTGGAGAACCAGGGGGCAGGGGAGCAAGCACAGCCAGGGGGCAGGGGAGCAAGCACAGAAGGGGGCAGGAAACCAGGGGGCATTGGAGCAATACACACCCAGAGCCACATACACACCCAGAGCCACACACACACACACACACACACACACAAGAGAGCAAGCACAACCAGGGGGCAGGAGAACCAGCACAGCCAGGGGGCAGGAGAACCAGGGGGCAGGGGAGCAAGCACAGCCAGGGGGCAGGGGAGCAAGCACAGCAAGGAGGCAGAAGGCAAGAAAAAACAGCACAATCATGTGGCAGAAGGCAAGAAAAAACGGCACATTCAGGGGGCACCTCCCTAAACCTAACTGTAGGTGGTGGGAAATCTACAAGTGTGACTGATGTTTGCGGAAACTAGGAGCTGCCAGTGGAGGGGTACCATCAACCATTAGAGCTCCTGTGCTATTTGTTGACTATGTCAGACACCTCAAAACAAAATGGCCTCATGGGACTCTGAGGAGGCAGGGCTCAGTGAATATTATCACATAAATGTATTTATAATGAATTAAATACCCCCGGCTTGCTAGAACAGGATTACACCGTGGCCCGACTTTCGGGTGTGCGTAGGTAGGTCTCTTCTTGTTTCAGCAGCTTTGCTCGGCTCTGTGTGAGGCCACATCTTCTTTACAAGGGGGAAGTGCAGACCCTGGGAGGGGGGTGGGTGGACTACATTTATACATACACACGTTATTATTTCTGTCATAAGCTAACCTCACCGGTATCTAAGGCTGCACACACAGATTATTATTGTATACACACACACGGGTCATTTGTACATACACACACGTTATTATTTGTGTCATAACTAGCCTCGCTGGTATCTAGGAGTGCACACACATTAAATGTGTACACACACACGAGTAATTTTTCAGGAATACAATCAGCAGCGCTCTGTGCCAAAAGGATGTGATGTATTCCTATAGGTTCTGTATCGATCCCCCTATTCCTGACCCTATTCTGGTTAACAAGTTAACTAGCAGCCATCCCATGAGGCAGAAAACCCCCATGATGCAGGAACCGTTATCTGATTAAGCCACACTACAGCACAGGAACGTGTTATCTGATTAGGTCATAACGCTTGCCATCTAATTAGACAAGCGATATTCCTCCAGCCCCTGATAAGGCATACGGAGTTCTCAAAACAAATCAAACCTATGACAACCTGGGAAAAACCCTGCGGCCATTGTTTTGATTTCACCGAGAACTTCAGCAAAAGAATGTGCTAACGACCAGGTCGTATGACATCCTTATTGACGTATCTATGTCCATCCTTACGTCAATCTCGGCACCTTAAAGGTATAAATATTACCGATATTGCCCTATGCAAACACACGCGGTGGTGACGAGATCGGAGCAGCCAGACTTGCCGAAGCCCAGAGCAGAGCAGACGCCGCTGGCGCAGCCCCGCCTTCCTGACGCGCTGAGAACGAGACGCTGCTTTCTCCTGCCGAGAAATCCAGCTCCGGCGCTTCCGGGTAGCCCTCGCAGGCAGCCTGGAATATCGAGACCAGAGACGAGAGATACCATCCCTCATTCATCCTAGACTCCAGGTACAGAACTGAATAACCCCTTGCAGAGAATTCTTGAGTCAGTCACGTGGCAAAACAAACTTAACTTAAACTGCTACTTTCTATTCCCGCCCACGTATTAGGCTTAGGTCAGGTACATCTGGGGTAGGCGTAGTTAGAAACACCAGTTGAGTACGATTAGTCAAATGTATATGTGTATGTATCTATTTTATCCATTTTAACCCATCATATGGCTTAGAAACCATATCAATGTTTTACAGTATTATTTTATACTTCTGCTTTTAATGTATGCACTTTACTTAACCATAAGTATTGCAATAATATCGATCCATTTCTCTTGTATGAGAAAAGAGACTGATCAATAAATACCATCTTTTATTGAACACGCCGGTCTCTTCCTTTTCTCTACAATCTGGTGAGACTAAGAATGCACGTACTGACTGAGTGAAATAAGTCGTCTTTTGTTTTCACACGACTCTAGAGATACACTCTTGATTAGGGGAGAGCAAAGTTGTCATGTTCTATGGTTGTCAGAAACTAAATCCCTTCTTGTCTATCCAGGGAGGTTCAACTCCTCCTTGCCTATTCGAGAAAGTTTCTAGTGAACTCTGAGCTAGCTGGCAAACCCAAAACTTTAAGTCTAATATCGACAATAGAAGACCTAGTTAACGTCTGGTCTAGGCCTATACTATTGAAGGTATTATTCCAATGCGCAGAGCCTATTGGGATAATAGGAACTACACTACACTCCAGCTAAACGCAAAAAAAACAGAGATTATGATCATCGGCAAGCAGGCGGAACTCTGGGGCGACATATGGTGGCCTTCTGAACTTGGGACCACCCCGACTCCGGTAACGGAAATAAAAAACCTCGGGGTGTGGTCAGATCCTGCCCTTAGCTTTGTTTCTCACACCAAGAGAACCGCTGCATGCTGTTTTGGCATTTTGCGAGGTCTAAGACCAGTCTTGAAATTTTTTAATGCCTCGACTAGGCAGCTTGTGGTGCAGGCGACGGTGGTTTCTCGGCTTGACTACGCCAGCTCCCTCCTGGTGGGGGTTAATCAGGCCGAAATCACTCGTCTGCAACGTGTTCAGAACGCGGCAGCCAGAGCAGTGGTGGGTCTGCCTAGGTTCTGTTCCGTTGCCAACACTCTGCGTTCCCTTCATTGGCTGCCGGTTAAGCAGAGGATTCAATTTAAAGTGCTTTGCCTGTCTTATAAAATTCTTAAGGGCTCCCCTGCCCAAATTCTTACGAACCTTTTGTCTCCGTACGTCCCTGCCCGTTCTTTAAGATCTTTGGGCCAGGAACTCGCAGTGGTTCCTCGGTTTAAGCTTAGCCGAGTTGGAGGCGCTCTTTCAGAGTTCGGGCTGCGGTCTTGTGGAACTCTCTGCCTTTAAAGATCCGTGCGCTGGATGATCTCCTCTCATTTCGTAGGGCCATCAAGACCTTTCTATTCCTTTAAGCCTGCCGGCTCTTTTTTTCTGTCTGCTGCTTTCTTAGTTGTGTTGTGTTGTTTACCTTGTCAAGCGCCAGGACGCTCCTTTGCTGGAGCAGCTGTGCGCGATATAAGTTCCCATAACATAACCTGTCACCCATTGCAACCTTAACTCCTACTGGAAATATAAAATGAACAGAAAAATACACAGATACAAGTGCAGAGTACATCATAGTGATTGAAATATGCAATCTGAATTCATTCTGATCTAAAATTCAGACTTTACGTTAAAAACTGAAGACTTATTTTTGTAAGATCAACAAAGCCTGACCTACAGTAATTTACTTACTAGAAAATGGACAGAGTAAGGCTTCAATGCTGCATTAACCTCATGTTGTCAAATGTTGGTGGCTCATCTAAAACTACTTAAGAGTTACGACGCGGACATACATGATATCAAATAATCTAGTGAAAGCTGAAACCCACGAACACATCAACAAGTCAAACAAAAAACGGGGAGAAAAATGCACTGGAAGACTTCATCAGTCCGGCGCTTATCACGTGACATGATAAACAATTAAATCAGTCAGTAATCTACAGAATAGCTATTTAAATTGCACAGGATTATAGTTTCTCTAATGGACAATAATACCAGGGCAGAAGGAGCAAACAAAACCACCGTACTTCACATCTCTCCACATGGCACAAACACATTCCCCGCCTCATCACTCTAAACTGTACACAAACCATAGTAAACGATAAAGCTTGGATCGGGCACTGGCAACAGTGGGCCTATCTTTTTGGAATTCAACCTGCTAAATAAGGCTGCAGATGGAACGTTCACCAGATTGCCAAAAAAGGATCAAGTAAATGAAACAAAACCTCCACACAATAAGGCACAACTGTAATATTAACGCAAGTGCACCAATCATCTTGATCATTCAGTGACTAGGTATACCAGAAATATGTGCACCAAATTTCATCACTTTCCTTCACTCATTCTACCTGAGAAAGGTAAAGTACGTTACCAACAGGTACCCACGTTTTTGCGAAACAGCATAGCAAGATTTTTTTTAATTCTTGTTTTTTTAAATAGTGTGTACTTGATGTTAAGCAGAATACCTCTTCATTTCCAAACATTTTACATACGTCGTCAAAACCGACCATGGCTCTAATTTTGCACACAAAGTGCCCTAGTTACCCGTCTCCTTCTCCACTGTTTTACTACTTAACATTTGTAGAACATGCTGGTGCCACGCGAGTGGCCTCACAGTCCTCAAGTTTGACCTCACCACAATGAAAGTCCAGGTGAATGTGTAATTCAGAGATCAAGAGCGAGATTAACTGTAGATTAACAAAAGGGTTTAGGCCCTATTTTACATTCTACGGCTCTAAGCACGCATGCGCTCGGACCTGGTTTCCACTCAGAAGCAGTTCTTTAGTGAAACTGAAACCTGGATCAAAGACTGCAAAAAAATCATGATTCACACAGCACACTTGGAAGGGTCCGAGATTGTAATGTCAGGAAAATAATCTTTTACTGTTTAAATTAACTGGTCAGTGAAACTGGCAACCTATGATATCTGGAGAAAATTGATACGATTTTGTTTCCCCTAAAAAAAAAATTTAAAAAAATTGCGAGGCAAAATCCTTGATTAGCTTTTAAGGAAAGAGAGACCAGCCATAGCTTAGACGCTATACCAAAGGTGGTATTAACATAGCGAACATATCTGAAACCCCTTATTTGAATATTCAGAGCACCTATTTTTTCTAAAAATGTGAACTAAAACTCTGCAAACATTGTGAGAGCATGTAAAGCCAGTTTTAACCAGTATCAGCAGGTAAAACGTGACAAGGAAATAAAGTCACACTACTCCAATAACACTTAACCAATCATAAACGTTATGACTTTATCATAAGGTAGGATGCCATTGGTTTCGCAAGCATATCCCTACCAGACTGCTGGACCTAGAAAGGCGTGGTATTAATGAATCTCATGTCACGTCTAGGCAACACGCTGAACTTTCTTGGTGCTCTAAGTCTAGTGGGGAGGAGGATGAGGTGTCTCGTCTGTGTGGATTGTGCTGTACCATCGAGTGAGACTTTAGCACAGATTCTGCACATGTAACACCTGTCCTGTCTGAAGCACGCTTCCTGTGCTTTTCACCCTGCAGCAGGGTGTGTGAAAGTAGGCTACTGTCAGGGTCTCTTTGGCCTGTGCGCAGCGCTGTTGTCGCTGCGCGGAACACAAGGACCCCGGGACACCATACTCGCATTCCGCGTGGTCCCGGACTAACCCCGGAGCCACGCCTCATTTAATAAGTAACCTACGGAGCATGACGCATCACGCTCACGTAGGCACACAGCTACGTGCGTATCAACTAGACTGCGGGTACGCAGTCTTTAAACATTACATTCCTTTTAACCTTTATTAAAACAAAACAACACGGTCATTCAAAAGTCACTTTGCATCATGTAGATGGGGAAATAAGTAAGAACGGCCATCCGGCCTGTTACCAGTCTGGCGATCGGGTACTCTGACTTCACCCTACTGCAAAGTCTGCCAGCTGCGAAGATGGGGCAGGGTTTCTCCTCAGTCCATAGCCCGTGGCCTCTCCGCGGAACAGAACTCTCCGTGGGGCTTCCTGTCGGGACATGGTTGGTGACAGCCCATCCCTAGTCAGGTGGGGGCTAGCAGTGCTAGGCACTTCAGCGGCTGGGGAATTCAACACCGACTTATCAAGAGGAGTTCCCCGCTCGGCTCCTGGTGGGCTGTTGTTTCCTCCCTCTGGGTTGATCAGTTCTTGGCCTGGTTCTTAGCTGGAATGACCGTTCGACGGAGTGGAGGCTTTTTTGAAGAAGGAGACGTTGCGTGTGACGGTTTCTCCGTCCCGTTGAGCAGTTACCAGGGTGCCGGAGCGGCGTGTGACTGTCCAGGGCCTGGGTTCAAATGAGAGCCGGAACTTGCTCCCCGGGTATCTGTCTCTTACATAGACTTGATCTCGTTCCCAGATTGGCTGTTCTTTAGCTCGGCGTCTGAAACTGGCGTAATCATTCGATCGCTTGCGATTGAGCATTGTTTGTCGGGGACTCACTTCATTTGGGGCCCAGGTATGATGGTGAGGTATTGTGTCTCGGACTATCCTTCCCATTGCTGATGGCCCCGGGGCAGCTTCAGTCGTGCGATGGGGCGTGAGCCGGTACTCCCTCAGGAAAGTGTAGATAGCTCTCTCCAATGGTGCCTCTTCCACATGGGCGATCCGGATGACTTTATTTAGAGTCCGCATAAACCTTTCAACTTCCCCGTTGGCTTGGGGCCATCTGGGGGTCACTTTTCGGTGCTGAATTCCCCACTCCTTGAGGTAGTCAGCGAATTCTTGCCCCTGAAAAGGTGGTCCATTATCGGTCTTGACCTGCTCGAAGATACCGTGGGTGGCGATGACCTTTTCGAACTTTGCTACGACCTCTTTGGCAGCCAGTGAAGTTATTATCTCCACTTCTGGATATTTGGTGAAGACATCAACGATGACTAGCATGTACCGGCCATCTGGAAGGTGTCCGAAGTCTGCGCTTACTTGTTCCCATGGTCTTCTCGGGTCATCTTCGGTGATGACTGGGGGCGGGCACTCAGGTAGTCCTGCAGCCTGGCACCAGTGGCATTCCTTGACAGTCTGTTCCACTCTGGTGTCCATGTCTGGAAACCACACTTTTGCTCTAAGTCGACTTTTGGACTTCACTATTCCCTGGTGTCCGCGGTGAGCCAGTTCAATTGCTTGTTGGGTCAGACTTGTTGGCATCACGATCCGTGGTCCCCTTAGGAGGCACCCTTGGCTGTCCACTGATAGTTCGTCTTTTATCCTGAGGATGGCTTCCAACGCCCGCTTTGCTTCGGGCGTCCTCTTGCTTAGCGACGCTTGAAGGGTGTTCCAGTCGTTGGCCCGCAGGGCATTTATTACCAGTTGGAGGATCTCATCACTGCGAGTCGCCTCCACGATCATGTCGATGCTCATGGGCAGGGGTCTTGATCTTTCCAGTATTACTTTCACGTATTCTTCTGTCTCTTCGGCGTCTTCTTCTTCCTTGCTAGTAGCCGCTCTGGGATGCCTAGAGAGGTAGTCCGCCGGGTTCGTCGCCCCAGGTTTGAATTCCAGTTTGTAATCATACTCCTGGAGTTGGAGGATCCACTTCTCTATTCTGGGTGGAGGTTTGGATACAGATCCTCGGAATAATGGAATCAGAGGCTTATGATCGGTGGACACTGTGAACGGATGGCCGTAGACGTACACATGGAAGAGCCTGCAGGCCCAATGGATTGCGATTGCCTCCCTCTCGATTTGAGAGTACCGTTGTTCGGTTTCAGTCAGGGATCGGCTGGCATAGGCAATGGGCGCCCAGTCTTCACTTCCTTGGCGTTGTGTCAACACCGCTCCTAGTCCGTTAGGACTGGCATCCACGGCTATGTTGGTTGCTTTAGCCGGGTCAAAGTACGACAGAGTCTTGTCAGCCGATAGCGCTGCTTTGGTGTTCTGAAATGCCAGTTCCTGCTCTATTCCTTTCCTTTCCTTCCCTCCCCCCCTTTGGGGCTTTGACAATATTGAATTTTTGTATTATCACTGATATTTTTGTCGCTTGTTTTTTGGTAATAAAACTTTATTACCAATTGAAATGTCATTGTTTATTGTTTGATTAATTAGTAATCATGTTCTAGTGTGGCCCACTGGCATACACTCTCTTTACGGGGACCCCCCCTCTTATATATGTATCACCTGCTCTTCACCCAACTGCCAGGGGGTGGTGGACTTAGTGAGTTCCCGTAGAGGCCTGGTGAGATTGGACAAATCCGGGATGAACCTTCCACAGAAATTTACCATTCCTAGGAAGCTCCGCACCTCCGATATGTTGGTCGGCGCTGGGGCCGCTTGCACGTCTCTCACTTTGTCTGGGTCGGGGGCAACTCCTTTGTCGAAGAAGGTGTATCCAAAAAAACTGATTTTATTCTGGAGGAATTGGCACTTTTCACGATGCAGCGTCAGCCCTGACTCCTTGATCCTTTGTAGCACGCCTTTGAGTCTCCTGTGATGTTCGTCGACGGTGTTTGCGTATATGAGCAGGTCGTCACTGACATTCAGGACTCCAGGGAGCCCGCTCAGAACCTCCCGGATAGTGTTCTGGAAGACTTTGGCGGCGCTCGATATCCCAAAATTAAGTCGTCGGTAGCGCCGGAGGCCCACGTGGGTGGAGAAAGTGGTGATGTACCGGGAGTCCGGGTGTAGGGGTAGCTGATGGTATCCTGATCTGAGGTCCATTTTGGAGAACCACTTTGCTCCGTTCAACTCCCCCAGAATGCCATCTATGGTGGGCGTCAAATGCCATTCCCTTTTCGCTGCTGCATTGGGTAGGCGCATGTCGACGCAGATGCGGACTTGTCCTGGCTGCTTGGGTTTCCGCGCCACCACGATCGGCGATACCCACGGGGTGGGCCCGCTGACTTTCTCAATTATGCCTTGCCTTTCGAGGGAGTCAAGTTCTTGCTCAACTTTTTTCCTCAGGTGGAATGCTATCCTTCGGTGACAGAGGGCGACTGGCTGAATGGACGAGTCAATATGAAGAGATACGTCGCGAAACCCGCATGTGCTGGCCAGTTCTTTCAGCCGTCCATGGAATGCGTCGAGGGATTCTTCCGCTTCTTGACGCGCTTGCCTGAAGATGAAGCGCTCGTAGTCCTTACTGGCCATGGGCTCAAAATGGGCGTTAAGTGCATTGAGGAGCGTGACATAAGTGTGAGGAGTGGCCTCCACCAGGGTTTTGTAAATCCTGTGAATGTCTTTCCCTCCCAGGTGGAAGAGAAGCGCCCTGCGTCGTTCTCTCGCCGTTCCGGCCCCCTCAAAGTGAAATTGAAGTCGCTCCGTCCAGTCTTTCAAGCGCGGAGCCAGGGACGCAGGTGCGCCATCGACTACAAACGGTTCAATAGGCGGAATAGTCGACATGGCGGCACGTGGTGGCCAGCCGTGTCTCTAAGGGCGTGCAGGGGCGGGAATCGCATTGCGGGGCTCTTCCTGGATAGGGACGCCAAAAGATCACTGGAATGCACTGGACTCAACAACAGAGGAATGCCCACCAAAACACTGAAGGGGGCGCTGGGCGTCTGCCAGTCGATCGCGGGCCAAGCCACGCCCGTACCTGGTGCTGGGAGTTTGGCACCCTCTCTGCCTCCAGGGCATGTAGCCTGCTGCCTCACACTGTCATGCAGACGCCGCTGCAAGGGCCGCCTGTGATGCGCGACGGCGCTCGCCGTCACTCACGCCTGGAGGAGACAGCCCCGATCGGGACCGCCACACGTGGGGCTTCAGGAGGCGGTTGCGCAATCGCGCTCAGCAGCAGGGCGGACTATTGCGGGCGTCGGGGCACAGCATGGGTCCGATTAACACTCGTCGCCATTGTCAGGGTCTCTTTGGCCTGTGCGCAGCGCTGTTGTCGCTGCGCGGAACACAAGGACCCCGGGACACCATACTCGCATTCCGCGTGGTCCCGGTCTAACCCCGGAGCCACGCCTCCTTTATTAAGTAACCTACGGAGCGTGACGCATCATGCTCACGTAGGCGCACGGCTACGTGCGTATCAACTAGACTGCGGGTACGCAGTCTTTAAACATTACAGCTACTTCGTTGGTATTCAGGCTATGCCTGTTAGACGTGCAGGGAAATTCCCATTGCTGCTGGCAGTGTTTTTCAGTGCGAGGTTGGGACATTAGTGTTGGTAGAATGGACAGAACTGTGATGGACGGAGGGAGAATAAAAGTACACAACCACAAATGTAGCATGGCACTAGGAACCAGAATAGTGTTCAATGAGAGCACAAGGACACTGCCATAAGCACCACATGGCATTGGGAATCAAATCAGTGTGCACGGAGCGAGAACACAAGGACATGGTGCGGGCGGAGGGAGGGGGGGAGCGGGACGGAGGAGAGCTGCGGGCGGAGGGAGGGGAGGGAGCGGGACAGAGGAGAGCTGCGGGCAGAGGGAGGGGGGGAGCGGGACGGAGTGCACGGAGAGAAAACACAAGGACACAACCACAAACATCAAACGGCATTGAGAACCTGCCCAGTGTGCACGGAAGGAGAATAAAAGTACACAACCACAAATGTAGCATGGCACTAGGAACCAGAATAGTGTTCACTGAGAGCACAAGGACACTGCCATAAGCACCACATGGCATTGGGAATCAAATCAGTGTGCACGGAGCGAGAACACAAGGACATGGTGCGGGCGGAGGGAGGGGGGAGCGGGACGGAGGAGAGCTGCGGGCGGAGGGAGGGGGGGGAGCGGGACAGAGGAGAGCTGCGGGCGTGTGGGCATGAAGCGCTATGAAGCCATTGCCTATTTCGCTGCAGGAAGTGTGAAGGGCCGGAAAAGTGCCTCATGTCCGTGGTCCAGAAGAGTGTCGGATTCAGAGGGCAGCGCTTATTAACACATACCTTCTTCGGTGTACTAGATTTATGCTAATTTTTCCTCGGAGTATTCGGTCTAAACGTCACTTGTTTGCCAGCGCCTCACCCAGAGGTGTAAATTCACCGAACTCCTGTGACAAAAAAACGGCATAAACAGGGGCAGAGGCAGAGGCTCGATGCTCACCTTCACTGCGGTGAAAAAAAATGGCGGCAGCAAGCTTCTGAATTTTTCGGAATCGGGGGCGTGGTTTTGTGGTTCTGAGTGACAGACAACGTCACTGTCTAAAGAACGCAAAAAATCACGGCCCCGAATCCGAAAAAGACAGAGCTTCTTTGGAGGGATGGCTCTCTCCTCCAATGGCTGGCCTCCGTTTAGGAAGCCAGCCAATGGAGGAGAGAGGAGGGTTAAACGACCCTACTAAGAAACATAAGATCTCCTCCCGGAAGCTGGCAAGCCAGCATTTCCGGTCCGAGACCTAATAAACGACCCTACTAAGTAACATAAGATCTCCTCCCGGAAGCTGGCAAGCCAGCATTTACGGTCCGAGACCTAAAAAGTGAAAGCTGTGGTTCCAGAATGCAGTTTATTCAGGACAGGAAGCCAGCCCTGGCCAAACATGCCAGACCACATGGAGTCACTCAGCAGCCATGCACCAAGGCATCTCAAACTGACTTGAGCATACCCTGCTCTTCTGGCACAGGGACCTGCCCTCAGCTCTCCAAATCGAATGAATATTAAATTGTAGCACTCAATGCCACATGAGCAGTGGGACCGTCGTTTCGCATTGTCAGTGCCCCACATTCTCACCCTGTAGTATTGCCTGCTTTCAAATACATCTGCCAAATATGGCGTCTATTTCCCTGAAACACGGACAATTGATGTTTTTCAGAATTGATTATAATGTAACCATCTTCTAAAACACAGAGTGCTTGTGGCTTACCTTAATCGCAATAATTTTCTGGGAGTATCTGTGCAAACCACGGGAGCAGCAAAAAACACAGCCTTCAAGTAGCAATTATTGTAGCACACCACCAGTCTTAAAAATCCATGTTTTATTATAGTGTTATCGAAAGAACTAAAATAAAATAGCACAAAAAGGTAGTACCAACATCTTTCATTCTCAACATGTGTAGTGTCTATAATGTAATCATGCTTAGACCGACAAGAGAGTACTTTACATTTAAAATATAAATTAGATTTAAGTGATACTAGGGATACATCACCATGAGAAGACATGAGTGACAGGACTGACAATAAATTCATGCTGCAGCATTTAAGAAGGGCTGAAAAATTCTGCTTATAAACACGAGCAGCCGGTATACCAGAGGAGCAGGGGGGAAGCGGGGGACGGGTGTTAGGGCGGGAAGGGACACTAGGGGTCACGGGGGAAAAAATGCAAACTTACCTGGAGTTGTCCCATTCGCGCTCTTCTGCTCCTCTTCACCTCTTCAGAAGGCACAGGCTCCCAGAATGCTCTGTGGCCAATCCTGAAACAGCTCTCGCGCATAAGAACACCTTCAGGATTGGCCTGAGCGCCCTCAATTTGCGCTCTAGGACAGACTGTGAGTCTGTGCTTGCTCTGCCCAACCAAGCTCCGGGGCTGGGTTGGAGAGAGCTTTCACTGAGCATGGTGGTTTGGCCGGCCTGAGACGACCGGCCAAACCATCCTGTGGAGTGATGGGAGTGCACTAGCACTCTCCTCAGTGCCGTCAGTCCCAGGCCCCGCACCCAAGACACAGGAAAAATAAAATGAGTGTTGTTTTATTTTTCCTTTCCTACTGTTTTTTGGGGGACCCTCCTCCGCCATAGCGGAGGAGCCCCCGCTGCTTACGTATCTCCTGTTTGCACGACCTGATCACGGACCCTGTGTGTTCTGTCAAAGGAGGATGCAGAGTTAATCACAGGAGTTGAAAGAAAAACACAGTGGTTAGGTTTTAGACTTGAAGATCAAGAGTGCAGAGTAAATGGAGAAACTCATAGTCGAACTTATAGTTAAGCAAGCTATTATGGAAATGTAATAGGATCAAAATAGTGACATTCAAAAACACACTTCACACAAGCCATCCAAAGTAGCACATGCATGAAGCTAGTTGCCCATGGAGATCATGGGACATGCTCCTATGTAATTCTCACTATGATTCAATTAAACTATCACAGTGACTGTGATACTGTTGCTCCTTTTTCCAGCTCAAGAGAAAGTGGAAAGTCCTGATCCCTTTTTAGGTCGAGGACCGTAGGCTGGGCTTGCGCAGTCTCGGGGAGACAATTAATGATTTGTAGTATGGGGGCTTGAACCCGCCTCTCTCCTCCATTGGCTGGCTTCCAAAACGGAGGCCAGCCATTGAAGGAGAGGGACATCACTCCATTCAAGCCCCGTCTCTTTCGGATTCGGGGGCGTGTTTTTGGCGTTCTTTCGCCCTGTGACGTCATCCGTCACTCAGAACGTCAAAACACGCCCCCGAATCCGAAATTTTCTGAGCTTTGCGGCCGCCATTTTGCTGCTCGGTAAAACCAGGAGAGCAGCGTCTACCGAGGACATGAGGTAACTATCCCTTGTTTTGATTCTCATCAACTGGAAGAAACTACCAGTTCACACATGGTATCATTGGTAACATCACACTTTCTCACTCACAGTACCTCTCTTTTTTGCCGTCACCTCATGCTTACAATAAAGTGCCTAGAATGAACGGGTCTCCCGTTCAAAGAAGGAGAGCTACACCCCCCTCCCTCCACAACCTATCCTTCTCCCTTCAGACTCCCCAGCACACAAAACCGCATGGCGCATTCACCCCTAGACTCCGACTCTCTGCCCCCCTCTGTCTCCCTCCACGGGTGCCCCCGTCTCTCCCCTGCGGCTCCACCTATCCTGATATCTGGATTTCTAGCGCTATAGAAAAGCAGCGCAACAAAACTTTCTACACCCTACTCTCAACACATATGCGCACACCTTTAAGCCTAGAATGAACGGGTCTCCCGTTCAAAGAAGGACAGCTACACCCCCCTCCCTCTTCAACCTATCCTTCTCCCTTCAGACTCCCCAGCACACAAAACCGCATGGCGCATTCACCCCTAGACTCCGACTCTCTGCCCCCCTCTGTCTCCCTCCACGGGTGCCCCCGTCTCTCCCCTGCAGCTCCACCTATCCTGAAATCTGGATTTCTAGCGCTATAGAAAAGCAGCGCAACATTACTTTCTACGCCCTACTCTCAACACATACGCGCACACCTTTAAGCCTAGAATGAACGGGTCTCCTGTTCAAAGAAGGACAGCTACACCCCCCTCCCTCCTCAACCTATCCTTCTCCCTTCAGACTCCACAGCACACAAAACCGCATGGCGCATTCACCCTTAGACTCCGACTCTCTGCCCCCCTCTGTCTCCCTCCACGGGTGCCCCTGTCTCTCCCCTGCGGCTCCACCTATCCTGATATTTGGATTTCTAGTGCTATAGAAAAGCAGCGCAACATAACTTTCTACGCCCTACTCTCAACACCAGGGCCGGACTGGCTACCGGGCAGTTGTGTGTGCTGCCGAGCAGGGGGATGATTTCGTTGATGGGGACCTGTGTGTGCAAAACGAAATTCGTTTTGCTTTTTTTATTTCAAAGCGCACGCAGGTCCCCATCCACGAAATAAGCCCACACCACGGAGAAATCATCCCCCTGCTCGACAGCACACACAACTGCCCGGTAGCCAGTCCGGCCCTGCTCAACACATATGCGCACACCTTTACTTACTATATCGTATATCGTCTCTCAACCCAGGGGCTCCTGCCCCCCTGCGCCCCTGTCACTTGTGCGCCCTGCGCGACGCCTGACCCACTGAAGTACCGAAAAATAAATAAGACCATATAGAGCTATACTTACTAATAGCCCCCAATACCAATTACCAATAACCAGTCAGTTGGCAGTGTAGAAAGTTCAATAGTTTATTAAACAAACAACTCTGCCAGAGGAGCCTCTCGCGACCTAACCCCTCGAGGTCCACTGAGACAACTGCTTGCACATTATCAAGAGATCATATATATACTGTTACATTTCGAAACCGTTACCTAAGAAGGAAAAATACAAGTTGGTACAGGTTGGTGCAAAGGAAAGACCATATATGGGACACAAAGCATCCTTAGTTTAGCTCAGCTCGTTATAGCAAGGTCGGTGAGGGTGACTCCCTTATGCCAGCTCTAGGAGAGTCCGCACAGCGCCTCCTGGAATTTGCTTATCTGGCCTACCCCCACCTACAACCTTGACGGGCCTAACATGCAGAAGCAGCAGTTTGTTACATGTGTCCGACTCATTGAGAGAGAATGGCTCTCGCCAACTATAATGGTAGTTTTCAACTAATGTTACAAGGAGGCTAGGCCACAAAATGGCGCTGGTCTAGTTAACCTATATTGCGGAGGACAAACGAAAACTAATATAAAGCATGCATAAATCACTGAATAAGTACATGTGTACGTTTACTAACGCTAAGAACATATTCACAGGACTAATAGGTACATCACGCTAATTTCTATCTTACTATTATGTGTCATTAGTCTAATTGCAGGGCCTAATTCAGATTTCAGTTCCTCACCCCGCCCTGTTCATTCACACCTAAGCGCCCTTTCTCCCAACCCCGTCTGCACCCCTCCACCCTACACCTCTCCACTGTTAAAGGGCTGCTTGAAGCAAGCCTTGGCTCCTGTGCATGCTCACCTGGGCTTCCGCCCCCATCAATCTCCCTCACCCCTTGCAGGTCTGTCTCCTGATACCCGGACTTCGTGCACGGGTGCCTCACTGTTCGTGCCTCACTGTTCCTCTACACTGAGGCACGCGCACCTTACCCTCATCGCTCCCTCCCCACCCCACAGACATGCCCTCCCCCCGCCCCGTCTGCTCATATGCAATGCACTGCTCGCCTCGCAGGGCGTCGCTGCAGCCTATGAGCGGGCCCGGCCTCTCCCGCCTTGCATTGCAATATGTGTGTATGCGTGATCCAGCGCTCACTGCAGGCGGGCTGAGGGCTGAGGCTGGAGCGAGCGCCGGGTGGGGGCCAGTGTCTGCCGCTGTCTGCTGCAGCTCCCCGCCCTCCTCGTCTGCCTCTTTCTGCTGCTCAGCTCGGCCGGGAGGGAGACACCTGCCCAGGCTGGCTGGATGGAGGCTGAAGGTGGGATCGGGAACCGAGGTAAGGCACCTCTTTTCCTTTCACCCACTCTCCCCGGCAGGGAACAGGTGTGTCTGGCCAGGGGATGATCTGCCAGGGACATGGTAAGTGGATTGTGTTGCTATGCTGCTGCGGGCAGGCTACTAGCCTGCTCTGATGCTGCCAGGGGAGGTGGTGCCTGTCAGAAGCAGAAAGCTATCTAGCAGCTCTGGGTTCGAGGCCAAAGTGCCTCCGGAAGCAGATTGGAGTTGCAGGAGCTTGTTTGATGTCAGGAAGACATGATACAGCTGTTTTCTCATGCACTGGCACCACAGTGTATCAGTTTTGCCTGGCATGGGAGACTTCAGGCGGGTCAGGGGGCTTGGAAGGAACTCAGCCATACCATTATTTAATGTAGCTGCATGTGAAACATAGAGTGCCTAAAACATGCAAGAATATATATATATATATATATATATATATATATATATATATATATATATATATATATATATATATATATATATTACCTACTGGCGGTCGCCAGTAGGTATATATAGTTAGGATTTTTTCTCTATGGGATTTTTGAAAATTCTATGTCTAATAACTTTGGCGTTTGTGGACGGAATTGGCTGAAATTTTCAGGAAAATGGCACATTTTGTTTCTGAGCAGCCCCTGAAAATTGGGGGGGGGTTCGTCCAGGGGGGGTCGAGAAAAAAGGGGGGTCCCAAAACGTGTTTTTAACATTGAGTTTTCCATAGGGCGGTTGGCCTCACTTTTAGCCCGAACGGCTGAATGGATTTGCACGAAACTTGGCAAAATTGTAGGGACTGGTAGCCCGATGTGCCTTTTGTAGGTCTCAATATATGTGCTCCAGTGGATTTTGAGAAATTAACGTTTAAAAAAAGATATATATCTGTAACAGCGGACCGGGCAGCGCTCCAGTTCGCGTACTTTTCGCGCAACGGAGCTTTGTGAAGCGAAGCTGATTGGTTCTCCGGCGTCTGTCAACATTCCAAACAGTCCGTAGCGGCCGCCATCTTGTCTCTCGGTAGGATCGAGAGACAAGCGGAGGCCAAACCGAAGGGGCAAATGACCATAAGGGGGCATAGTAGATCCTCCCTGACCCTCTAGGTTTGATGTGGAGGTTTTAAAAGGGCCCCGCGGGGCAAAAAAAAAAAAAATATTAATAATGGAACGGCTGAATGGATTTGCACGAAATTGGCAAAATTGTAGGGACTGGTAGCCCGATGTGCCTTTGCTAGGTCTCAATATATGTGCTCCAGTGGATTTTGAGAAATTAATGTTCAAAAAAAGATATATATCTGTAACAGCGCTCCGCTTCGCGTACTTTTCGCGTTACGGAGCTTTGCGAAGCTGATTGGTTCTTCGGCGTCTGTAAACATTCCAAACAGTCCGTAGCGGCCGCCATCTTGTCTCTCGGTAGGATCGAGAGACAAGAGGAGGCCAAAGCGAAGGGGCAAATGACCATAAGGGGGCATAGTAGATCCTCCCTGACCCCCTAGGTTTGATGTGGAGGCTTTAAAAGGGTCTCGCAGGGCAAAAAAAAAAAATATCGTTTTTTTAGTTTTTTGCGTGGAGTGCGCCCGGTTCGCGAACCGGGAAGCGTTCTGGGGAGCGTACTTTCTTGAAAATTAGTGAAAAAAGTTAGAGTAAAATAATAATTGTGAGTGATCAGATGTAGGGTAGCTCTGAGAAGAGCTTTTGGGTTTATGGTACATTTAGGTACTTATAAGTAGGTACCAATGCACAGTCTTAAATTCAGAGTGAAAATTCTGTTGCCCTCATCTGAGAAGTGAACTCCATCTCCTCTGTAGATATCTTGCATGTAGTAACGCAAGTTATTGTTGTACAGGGAGCCCATTCCATGGTCTCTCATGTAAGCTGAAACAGATTTGTTTACATGCTTCCTCGATTTCTCAATTTGTGGACAAAATTGGTTCGACCACCTCCATTTCTGTCTTTGGCATACATTTGAATATACCAAGGCAGTCTGAGGAAAAAGTGCCATCAATTGCTCAAAGGTGTCCTTTAAAAGCATTTCCAGACCTACCCCAGTCAAAGTGCCCAAATCATTACCTCCACAGTGCACAATTAACAGGTCAGGTTTTGGCAAATGCATAAAGGTTTTCACCAATGGTATCAATTGGTGACATTTTAATCCTCTGTGGCCAAACCACTTAATTTCCACATCTTGTAAATTGAGGTTAGGTAAATTCCTGTTTTCAGCGTACCTCTGAGCCCAATAGATGTAACTATGTCCAACAATCCAGACAGAAAACATGGCGAGAGAAGGTTCTCCTGCAGTCAGATGAAGTGTGGCAATGAAATGGCAGTTGAAAAAATGAGAGTGTAAAATGAAAAAAACTGAGGAGTTTCTGTGTTAATGAAGCAGTAAGAGTGATTGGTGGATTTTGATTGCTGAAAACAGAAAGTTAGGGTGCATGGATGAGTTCGTTGAAAGATGTATTTTGAGTGGCGAAGAAAAAATCATTAAATGAAAGATTGCACTGGATATGCAGGTGCACTGAGAGTTCAGAGTTCAATTGCAACATTGTTGTGTGAACTTGGAAACACCAGAGGTCTTGCAAGAGGTGGTTGCTATGCAGAAAAAGCAGAGAGGGGGCAGAGGAGGGAAGGGTTTTGATTTGAAAAAAAGTGAGGGAAGAGTTTTGATTGGGTGACATGAGAGATATGTGTGAAGAATTACATCATTTCTGTGCTTTTGATAGCTGCAGACTCTGGAGTGCATACCTTTTGCTCTGCTGAAGACAAATTGGTGTGTTTCTGAGACTGTTTTGAAACTCAAAGTATTTGCTAAGGTGAGAAAAGATTTCTTTAATTTAGATAGAAAATAGTGTGCTTTAAGGAGAAAATTATGAAGAAAGTTGTGTTTTTCAAATGTTGCTTTGTCTCAAGTGTTTTACAAATAGATTTTGTTTCTTTGAGAAATTGTAATTGGAGAAAATGTGAAGTATTAGTACTGACAGGGTTTTTATGTGCATAGGAGCTGTGGAGTGTTTTCAAATTATGACTTGTAAATCGTTTTTGAGAAAAAGCAATGGTTTCAATATTGATGACAAGGACATAATGGTGTCTGCTTCTTTATAAGGTAATTGAGAGTCTCTGATGTTATTTTTCCCATTTCAATGTAAGAAGTTTGTCTGTGGAGCAAATTGCTTGTAAATATGCTCCCACCTGTGCATGGCAAATTTAGATTTTGAATGTTTGCGTTACATAGGCATGTTAAAGGTGACTGAAACATGCTGCAAAGGCAATCAAAAAACGCTTTTATGTGTCTTAAGGACATTTTAAGTCATTTCCCCATGTGCAGTGTTTTCAAATTATGAGTTGAAAATCGTTTTTGAGGTAAAGGAATGTTTTCAAAATTTATGTGCGCCATATGCCCCCAAATTTCTTTTTCAGGGGTGCAGCAGGGTGTTCTTGAGACACCCCTGCACCCTCGGAAAAATTCGTAATTTGCGATGAGGTAATTGCTAATCGCAAATTGCACCTTCATTCCTATGGGCCTCCTGCTGCATGGAAATGAATGGGTAATTTGTAATTAGCAAATGGCTCATCGCAAACTAGGAATGGTAAAGAATCGCTATTTATTCCTTAAAGTTCGCTATTTAGGAAATGCAAAAAACTTTGATGATACATATGGCGGTTCATCTCTAACAAGATAAGAAGCATAGGGATAGATTTATGATGACTGGCGCATCACCAGGGATGTGTTAGTCATTCTGTGCCGCTGTTCCGTCACCTATGGTGTGCTGCATTTACAATGCGACGCATCATGGGGCAAAAACAGCACAGATGCGTGACGTATCTGTGCCGTAAAGGTGGCGCATTGCTGGAGTTGTATCGCAAGTGTGATGAAGCTCCAGCAAGGCTCAGGGGTGCCCCTGTCGCAGGGTTTCTGTTCTCACACAGAACTGTGGACAGAGGATTGGAACCTCGGCGAATTAGGGTGCCCCAAAACTCACCTTAGTAATCAAAAACCCCTTAGCAAGCTAGGTACAGTGTCACATTGGATATAACAAACTCTCAATGTTTAGACAATCCAGAATATGAACTTATAGTACCTCAGGATACGTGGAACTCATGAACAGTCGGTCGTTATATATTTCTTAGAAACCAGAACATGGAGTTAAGAAGAACACATGTGTATTTGAAATGTTTATTTACTAATGCCGTCTTCTCAGGCGTAGTATCTTAGATAATACAAGTACACATATTATCAGTAGCAAAATTACCAGCATAGTTACTAGTACATAAAAAGCGAATGGTGACAGTATGTTAACATGCTGTAAATGAATAAGAGTTAGCAACACTTATAAGCAGCCGCGGGCCGTGGAGGGAGTTACGGTGGGGCAGGGAGGCGGGGAGGGGGAGGGGCAGGGTGGAGAGGGCTCCACCCTGCCCCTCCCCCTCCCCGCCTCCCTGCCCCACCGTAACTCCCTCCACGGCCTGCGGCTGCTTATATCTCACCCTCCCTAATACACATATTATATTATTTGCTAAGAAGGTCTCTTTGTGTTGGTTTAGGGCGTGCCCATACTTTAGTGTCTTAGATTTGAAGGATTCACATCAGCATACACCAGCTCTCTCTTCATGTGAACCGCATCAAGTGTTGTGTATGTGTGTTCGGCAAAGCAATATAAAACCCGCCTCATGCCCAGAATTGGCAGAAGCTGCACTTATGTTATGAGTATGAAGTCGTGGAGATCAGACCTCATAACAATTCTGTATCGTGTTGTTCTTGAAACTTCAGCACTCGCTGTACAGATATAGTTGAACAAGTAAAGCAGATAGTAGAGCAATAACATATTATTCTCATGTAAATCACGATGAACTATTAGGTTGAAAGCTAAAGCAACAACTAAGTGTCGTGTGCAGAAGTTGCAAAAAAGGAAAAATGGCGTTTAAACCGGTAATGAGCCCATGCTAACTTAACACGGTGTAAAGATATCCAGGATCTAGATGACACCTCCCCATGATCCGGAAACGAACTGAATAAGATAATAGAAGTGCCATCTCATGAGAGCAGATTGCAACTTTATATGTGGACGGTCCGCAAGGTAAAACATTAAAAACTAGGAAAATTTAATGCTAAAGAAAAATAAAACAGCCAACTACTTTATCGAGGCTTAAGCCAATAGGCAAGCTAAATAATAAAAACTTGACAAATAAGTCAATGAATTGTCAATGAAATGCTAGTACTCAGCATATCAAACATGAAAAAGGTCTATGACATAACTGTGTATGCAAAATAAGCTGCAACAGCCTCTAATAGGAAGTCACCGTCTTCATCCGAAAAGAGTTCAGCCATCCAATTTAAAAGCGGAAAAGAACATACGTGCTCTCCCAGCACCGGATCTTCTATCACCATCAGAGGACAGCTCGGTGGGTTTTCAAGAAAGCTCTGTTCCAAGAAAGACTGTGTTGCCGCCAGTAAATTCCAGGGACCAATTAGTCCATGCATCAATGCCACAGCCATAATCCTTTCGCCAGGACAAACCAACTCGTGAGTAATGATAGGAGTCATCAGCTGATTAAAGTCGACGTCAGGAGAAACCGGTCCGCAGAGACACAAATCAATGGCCCAATCGAAATCACAGGTCAGGCAGTGAAATACAGGCTGGACACAGGTGAAGTAGGAGAATCGAAAAGATAATCCATATGCCGTGCTTAATATCGCCAACGGCATTGTGCCATAATATTCAAGCATGCGATTGCGGAACAGCGTCAGCAGCTGCAGGGCGGGAGCTTGCACAGGAGGGACATCCATATTTAAAAATGTAAAAAAGCACAAGAGCGTCCGTTGGTAATGCAAGTAAAAATGGGAATCCACCAAGCACAGTGGAAAAAATAGAATGAAAGAAAGCAGGGATGACTCCAAAGATTTTCTCAAATGAAGTCACGAGACCACTGGTAACAACTTTAAAAAAGTGCGCCAGGCCCTTTGTGGAGGACGCGTTAAAGATAGTCCGAACCATGTCGCTGAAATGCAAAGGCGAATCAGTATTTAAAAGGGTCTGCACCTCTGTACGGGTGTTCGCTATGTGAAGCACGAAAGTTTCACGGGCCGAACTCAAGGCCACCTCTCTCTGAGACAAAAGAGCTCTTATTCTTGCCATGCCGTTGAAATGTGCTCCCAAGGTTGGTATTTGTGGCCAGATTGAAAACTCCCTATGTTCATGTGTGGGAGGAAATAGAACATTTCTGCAGCAAATAACCCGTTCACTTACTGTTACGATAAAAGGAATACTTTTAATTAACCCAGAACAATCTTCATTATTGAGCATCAAATAACTACCATTTTCCAACAACTTGAACGTGGGGATGATAGCAGGAACTGGCGTGCCTTGCAACACGCAAGCCATATTTGGTCGGTGTTTGTTGCATGAACCGTGTAACTGTATGTGCCTACACATTAGTGAATGATCTGGCGTCTCAGTGCATTCCTCTCCATTCAGATAAACTTCTTGATCATCTTTGAAAATCTGTATGTGTATGGAAGCGACCAGACCTCATGAAGAAAACCACTACCTAAAGATTCATAACGACCTATTGGTATATATTTCATACAATTTGAAAACTTATATAAAGCAAAAGGCAGCGTTATTAAACCGTGGATAAGGCATGTTGCCAAAGCAGCCAACCTTTTGGATTTATACTGGAAATGTTAAAGGAAGAATTACGGAGTAGGGCCTGTAAATCTTTAATGGACAACCGAGTAAAATTACTCCAACCATCATATTCCTCTAACTCCGGGATAGTAGGGGTGTTTAATTTTTTAGAAGTAGCTAATCCAAAGCATTTGGTCTGGGAAATTGTTTCATTCACAAACAACATATGATTTGGGATGAGACATGCACGGTACAAAGCCTCAGTGCCTTGTACCTGCCAGGTTTGTGAACCCCAAACTGATGTAGATCCTGGATATCTTTACACTGTGTTAAGTTAGCATGGGCTCATTACTGGTTTAAACGCCATTTTTCCTTTTTTGCAACTTCTGCACACGACACTTAGTTGTTGCTTTAGCTTTCAGCCTACCTGCGTCAAGATCTATGCCTGCTTCAAGCAGGCGCAGGGTTTTGATGCAGCTTTGTCCTATCTGATTGTAAATGCGGCACACCGTGGGTGGCAGAGCAGCGGTGCACGTTAACTGGTGCATCCCTGGGGATGTGCTAGTTAATATAAATCTGCCCCTTTACATTTAATTATGTGCAGGGGACACAGAGTCGGTGAGGTTTATCCAAGGTTAAGAAGAGATGAGTCCTGTTCAGTGAAAAATTGGAGATAGGCTTCACCTCCTCACAGCCGCGGGCCGTGGAGGGAGTTACGGTGGGGCAGGGAGGCGGGGAGGGGGAGGGGCAGGGTGGAGGGACCTAAAAACTGGCATATGGATAATTGCAGGTAAGTACACAATTTAATTATTTAAACGAAATTCGTAGCGCGCACAGCATCGCATTTTGCGATGCTGTGCGCGCTACGAAATTCGTTTGAATAATTAAATTGTGTACTTACCTGTAATTATTCATATGCCAGTTTTTAGGTCCCTCCACCCTGCCCCTCCCCCTCCCCGCCTCCCTGCCCCACCGTAACTCCCTCCACGGCCCGCGGCTGCCTCCTCAGCATCGTTGGACATGGTTAAATAATAGCTGCAAAATGTTACTCTTGTTAAACAATTTTACTATTATAATCTCAGAGATTTGTCTCTTACTGTGCAACATCTCATTGTTGTTATCTTTCTTTAAAGATAAAGACAACATCAACATGAGCGACAATCAGCAATCAGTTGATTTCGACCTCATCATTGAACTCGTAATTGAAACATCAGTGGATGTTGATCCCTTGGATGATTTCAATCCTGAGGATGAAGAAGAACGTGATGAGGATGCAGATTTGTCAGAACTGTATGACATAGGATGGGAAGCTGACGTGCTTGAGCCTATGGAACTATAAACATTTATTTTATAAATTTATAATAAATAAAAAGTAAATATTTAAACCGTTTAATTTAAAAATAAAGACACCTTCAAAAACAGGTTATGTGTAGTGTCTTCAATAAAATATTAAAATATGGTCATAAAATTAGATCAGATTCATATATAAAACAGCACAGGTAAAATGAATATAAATTCCATTTCTTTTCTGCTATTTCTGTATTCTAAATTTGCCATGTACAAAAAAATGTTCTATGTAAAAATGTTAAGTAATGAGTTAAGTTTTTGATGACTGTTATTAATTTACTGTTGGGTAATAGTGGTTAATAACATTTTTTATTATATTTTACCACAGATTCAACTGCAGATTATTTCAAGATTTTAGGATGCCAAGCAAAGAAAGAGTGAGAAAGGCTGCAAAACGTCAAAGACAGCAGGTGAATGAAAAAAAGCAGCAGTCCTCTAACAAAAAGATTTGTCAAGTCACCAAGAAAGCACCGGGTAAGAGTACAAAAACATTCATAAGAAATATCTGTAGTAAAAAAAATATTACTACAGAAAATGTTTCATTCCGGAAAAGGAGAAGCAATTCAAACGGTAAGGAAAGGCCAATGAAAAATGTTACTGCTAGAGTAAGAGATAACTCTATGCATGAAAGTAGAAGGAAACAACAGTTTAGGGACATTCGTAAACGAATGTTCCGTAACAGGATAATTGGCAATTTGTTAAAAAATATTAAGAAAGGTCAACAGAAAGTGGTTTTTTATAAGAGAAAAAAAATAGTTGAGAAAGTTATTGATCAGGCATTTGAAATTAAACGTAAGTTATTTATTTTGACAATCAATAGAATTAGGAAGCTAAACAAGGCAATTTATGATTTCAAAAGAAATAGTAGATGGAAGAGAATAGTTAATCGTAGTAATTTTTGTGAAGTTTTTTCTGGAGAATGGATGCATAGTTCAAGCTCTGAGGCATTTTTTAATGAGGAGAGTTATTTCCAGGATAATGATTTGGTGCATGCAGTTGACACCAGTGGTCGAGCTTATGAAGTGAAAGATGGTTGTCCAGTTGAAAAAGAAAAACTTGTGACAACAGAGATAGAAGAGGTGTTAGGTAATGAGGTTTTAGGGAGACGTCCTAAGGGTCCTGTGTACACCTGGAAGTGTAGTAGTATTTGCAGTGTACGACAGGATTCCATCAATTTGCTTTGTGATTTTATACGGTCATTTAATAAGAAAAGTTTGAAGCAGAAAATGAAGTTGTTGCAAGAATTAGATCCTTGCAGAGTGAGAGAAGTGATAGGTTTGCATGGTCATTCACTGGCTTGTCTTTCCAGGAGAGTATGCCAGAGTGTTTTTCATCATTTCAGGATGCTAGCAGTGCATCATAATAAAGTGAGGAAATTAGTTAGAATGTTGTATTATGCTAAGAGTCCAGCAATTATGCTTAAACAATTATGCGCTGCTCTTTTGCATGGTTCTGAAATAGATGTGAAGAATATATGTGAAGAAATTGAGTTTTGTTACTTTGGAAGTAAAGAGGAGAATGTTGAAATTGACCAAGAAGAAGAGAGTAATGTGGAAGATAGTGTACAGGTTTCCAGTACAGATAATTTCCAGAGGGAAATTGCGACGTTTGAGGTGAAATCAAGTGAGAGGCCAAATTTCACTTGTGTGTGTTGTCGACGCACTTATTATAAGAATCAGACTAAGTTAGTGGATTTATATGGAAAAAGTGAAAGGGAAAATAATAGTGAATGGAAGGATTTTACAACATACTTGATGGTAGAAAATTGTTTTGATTTGGGATTGGATCAACGTGTGTGTACTTATTGTTGTAACAAATTAAATCAAAACCAGATGCCTGCTAGAGCAGTTCATAACAATCTGGAATTGGTTGAGATTCCTTCTGAATTGAAGGATTTAAATACTTATGAATCTATTTTGATTCAAAGTATCCATCCCTTTCAGGCTATTGTAAGAATGGAGCCAAAGACAGGGAAATTGCCTCCATCAGATTTACAGAGAGGATTAAAGGGAAGAGTTGTTTATTTGCCTCTAGATTTGAAGAAAAACATTAACACAATTGGAGTAGAAAAAGTGGAAGAGGAACCTCTTGTTATCTTAGTTAATGGGGTTCCGACAAAGAATAAGAAAATATGGCAAGATTTAGTAGATGTTAGG
Source organism: Lissotriton helveticus (assembly GCF_964261635.1). NCBI lineage: Eukaryota > Metazoa > Chordata > Amphibia > Caudata > Salamandridae > Lissotriton > Lissotriton helveticus. The sequence goes on along the minus strand of NC_136067.1, from coordinate 921,769,318 downwards.
AAAGTCAAAAGGGCAACATTGTATTTGAAAAAATATAATAAATACTATAAAAATGTATATGTTGCAGAAGAGGAAGTAAGTGAGGAAGAGGATAGCGATTTGTGTGCTGGTCAAATTGAGAAAGTAGAACCCTGTACTAGTGAAGAAATATATGAACATTATAGTGTTCATCCTTTGCATTCCAAGGAAGTCATGGGGAATGCTATTGAGTTGTTTCAAATGAAACAAGCGAAAGGGAGTCCCATTAGTGTTTGGGAGGAAAGTTTGGAAGCTCGGTGTTTCCCACAGCTTTTTCCAACAGGTCAGGGAGGAAGATATGATGAGCGACCTCATCAAATTCCTGCTTCTGAATACCGGACTTTGCGATTGTATGCAGGAGATCCTAGGTTTCGACAATGCATTCCTTATTTGTTTCATCTCCTGTTTGAAAGCGATCTGTCTGGACTGTCATATGCAGTGAACCACATCTTGAAAAGTGGTATACACATGCAAAACATCTCGGCAAGTGACTTTATGGATAAAGTCAATGTCCAAGACAGTATTTTGGATTCTCACCTGATTAATCTCATGGCGTGTCAGCGTGGTACTAATGAGTACTGGTACCGTCGTCATGGTGATTTAAAATGTATGCTGAGGAACTTAGGAACTCCCACATGGTTCCTCACTTTGAGCTGTGCTGAGTATGGCTGGGAAGACTTACTTGAATTTCTACGAGAGGCAAATGCTAACGTAGAAAACATCGAATTCAAGACACCCGGAGAACTGTGCTCTTTGGATCCAGTCAATGTATGTAGGTACTTCAATCATAGATTTGAAGGTATGATGTCTTTCATCATGAATAAGAAGAATCCACCTCTTGGAGAGGTGTTGGATTTTTTCTGGAGGAAGGAGTACCAAGCAAGAGGTGCTCCTCATATACATATGTTGCTGTGGATCAAGGATGCACCTAAATTTGGAACGGATGCAGAAGACTCAGTGATGAGTTTCATAGAACAGTATTCTACGTGTGCTGTTCCAAACGCAAAGGAGAAAAAGCCTAAGAGAAAAAGTTCTACGTTTCCAAAGCCATCGATGTGGAAAGTACTGTCGTCGTAAATTCCGGAACAAAGACAAGTTCTACACCAAATGTCGTTTCGGCTTTCCACGACCGGTGATTTCTAAAGGAAGAGTGAACAGTTTGATGTCTTCGCTGCGACATAATGTGATGAAGAAATCACCTAAAAACACATACAATTTGAAGAGGAACGAAGAGTCTAAGTACATCAACGACTACAACCCGGTGATTTTGTCCATGTGGAATGCTAACATGGATATACAGTTTGTGGCTGATAACTGTATGGCTGTGGCTCGGTATGTGACATCTTACATCACCAAAAAAGAGAAGACAGAATTGAAGGATATGTGGGAGGACATTTCCCATGAAAAGAGCCTCAGCAAGAAGTTGTACAGTTTCAGTCTGAAGATGTTGTCGCATCGAGAAATTGGAGCTTACGAATGTTCTGACCGGTTGTCTTCAGCAAGTCTCTATGCCAAGTCCAGGAGTATCGTTTGGGCGAGTGTTGGTCTTGCTGCAACGCGTAATCGAGTTCTCAAACCTGTGCGGGAAATTGAGTATTTGGCGGAAAAGGAGCCAAAAAGTACCGACATTTTGAAGAGCAACATGTTGGATACATATTATCCAAATCGAAGCAGTCACCTCGAGAATGTTTGTCTGTATGAGGTTCTGCAAAATTACATATTCAAGAGGAACATGAAAGAAGGTACTGAGAAAGGAGTGTATGCTGTAATAGGAAGTGAGGGATGTCTGGTCAAGCAAAGAAAATGCCACTTGATAAACCATCGAAAATTGAGTGGCGAATCTCCTGAAAAAAAGGAGTTTTTCTATTTAGCACTTTTGCAACTTTTTAAGCCTTGGCGTGCAGAAGAGGAACTGCTTGGAGATTTCCTTTGTTACGAAGACTCATTCAATGCTGCCAAGGAGACCATAGAATGTCCTGCTTTTCCCAAATATGTAGAAATGTTGAATGTGGAAATCGAGCAGGAAGCAACGATTGCAGCCGAGATTGCCAGAGACAGTTCTCAGGACAGTCAGAGTTCTGCTTCATTGAGTCAGGATCCACTAGGAGGACCTCTTATCGAAAATGAAGCTGCCACTGCTATGAATGAAGTGGAAAGAGCCATGGCACATGCTCAGGAGGATGCGGTTAACTTAGAAGAGTTGGAAAGACAACTCAACGTTGAGCAGAGGAAAATATATGACGAACTTACCATGCAAATTGATCATGGATTAAGTCATGACAAGAAAGAGTGCTCATGTACGTCGTTGAAGCCTGTCCGACTGTACGTGAGTGGAGAAGCGGGAACTGGAAAAAGTTTCCTTATTAAAGCAATTTCATGTTATTTGCAGGAAAGGACAGAGTCATCGCTGTCTTGTGTTGTCACCGCTCCAACTGGACTGGCAGCACATAACATTAAAGGGATTACTTTACATCGTTTACTGATGCTGCCAGTGGAGCATGACAACAAATTAGAATATCACAAGCTATCTGGAGATGCTTGTTTTGAAGTTTCAAGAGTCTTGAGGAAAATGAAACTTCTTATCATTGACGAAGTAAGCATGGTTTCCAATGTCATGCTTGCCTTTGTGCATTTGAGAATGCAAGAAGTTCTCAAAACAGAGTATGATGTGTTATTTGGTGGCAAACACATCATTGTTTTCGGAGATCTTCTGCAGCTGACACCAGTGAAAGGGCAACCTGTGTTCAAAATGCTCACGCATGAAGATACCAGGAAGTGCTTAGGGAGCATTGGCAATGTCAATATATGGTTAAACTTCAATTATGCTGAACTGCATGAAAATATGCGTCAGGCAAAGGATGAAGTTTACAAGACTATTCTACAAGATGTTAGAATTGGAAAAGTGACCGAGCATGGGAAAGAAGCTTTACATGCACGATTACTGACAAATTTATATCCAGACGAAGATGTTGTGCCTGAGAATATTTTTCAGAAAGTTACTGAGAAAAAATCTGGAATATGTTTGATGCCAACTCTTGCAGAATGTGCCAAATTCAACAACAAAATGTTGCATTTAGAAAAGGAAGAGATTGTGAAACTGGAAGCTATTGACAGAGTAGAGCATATGGGATCAACAATTATTTTGTCTGAGAATCTGAAAACAAAATTGGATTCATTAGAGAAGAGTATATCTAAAACTGCGGGTTTTGAAAAGACTCTGAATGTGTGCTTGAACTGCCGTATAATTTTAAGAAGGAATTTACATGTTGAAAGAGGTCTGGTAAATGGATCAATGGGTAATGTTGTTGATTTTGTGAAATACAGAAATAGAGATGGAATTGAATTTTTAAAAATTAAATTTGATGGCATTGAGGAAGTACAGCTAATTGGTCGTTGTTCTGCTAGATTTTTGCTTGTAAAAGACTTATATGTTCATCGTAAGCAGTTTCCTGTTTGCTTGGCATATGCGGTGACAATCCATAAATCGCAAGGTTTAAGTGTAGACTGTGCATTGGTGAATATTGGCAGTTCTGTGTTCAAGGAGGGTATGGCATATGTGGCATTGTCACGAGTTAGAACTTTATCGGGATTGTACTTGATTGAGTGTGATGTCACAAACATTTGTGCGGATCTAGATTGTGTTAAGGAATACAATAGGTTAAGAAGAGAGTATGCGCCACATTTGCCTCAGTATCCTTTGTTTGAGAAACGTGTGGTAGGCCGGAAACGAAGAAATGTGACCAATACTGGGGAGGTTGTAGCAAAAAGACGAAAAGTCGATGAACCTGAAATTATAAGCAGAAACAAAAAGGATTCTGTTGAAGATGTTGTTGGTTTTCAATTTGAAAACAGTTCTGGTGTCAACTGCTATGCTAATGTAGTGGTTAATGTTTTGTTTTCTCTAGAAAATGTAAAAGAAGAGATTGTGGTCAATTCTGATCAAAGATTTTGCAGTTTGTTAAATTCTGTGTTAGAGAAATGTAGCACTGATAGAAGAAACATAGAAAGTGTGTCTGAAATTCGAAATCTGTTAGACAGATGTTCAGGCCAAACACAATTCTCTCAAAATAGTCAGCAAGATTGTCAGGAGTTTTTAATGTATATGCTTGATGTATTGCATGATGAAGGTGTAGATGTAGATCACCTGTTTGGGCTTTCTTATCAATGGCAGCATGACTGCGAGAACTGTAGGGAAATGATGTCCACATTATTTATACGAACATATGGCCAGTATGTCATTTTAATGTTCCAACGATGTAGGCCTGATGGAACAAAATTGACAACTTTAATTAAAAATTTTGTGGCTTCACAGTTGTCAATATCAGGAAGGACTTTTGTAACTGTAGCAATTATATATCATGATGGTCCTTCAATAACATCAGGACATTATACAGCTTATTTAAAGTGTAGAAATGGCTGGTCATTCTGCAATGATTCTGTTTTAATTTTCAAAAAAAAATTGCCGTATGACCTTAAAAACTCTTACCTGGTGTTTTTAAAACCAAAATTTTAGGGAAAGAATCTCGGGATGTGCTCTGAGGAATTTCAAGAAGTTCTAATGGCTCCTACACGATTTGGCCTTGAGGATAAGTGTAGTACAGAGACATAACTTCTTACCATAACACTGGACGTCATGGAGAAATACGTGCACTTTGAATGAGTTCAGAAAAACTGTTTCTTTTTATAAGCTAATTGAAGCAGCCAATCAAAACATGGAGTAGAGGGAATGTAAGTCTGCAATGCTGTCTACTGTTTTACATTGCTTTGTGATTAAAAGTGATGTAGAGAATTAAATAATTGTACTAGTCATAAAGGTAGTGTAAGTCTGCTTCATAGTAAGCAGTATCAGTGTGATAGGAAATGTAGAACATGATTGAGCAAGAAGGGGAAGATATTAGTAGTCCAGGATTGTGAAAATGATCTTCAACATTTTAATTGTGAAAGTTGCGGAAATACAACATGACGGGATTGGCTTAAAAGAATTCTAAGAGTTATAAATGGCTCAGACACGATTTGGCCTTGTGGAAACGTGTGGTAGAGAGCGAGAAGTCATTTATTGTATGTAACATGTTTTTGAAAACGATGGAGGTTTTCTTTCAGAAAGTGGCGGGTTGAAAGTAATAACAGCACAACAGAGTGTAAGCTGTTCATAGGACATCCTTGGCCGTCATGGAAAGTAAGTTAACTTTAAGGAGTTCTGAATTCTGATTTGTTATGTTGTATGGGATTTTTAAACACAATCATTTTGATTGTGTTTTTTTTTCCCCGCTGTTATATGATGAATACCTTCAAGTCACTGTTTTAGTGAAATTTGATACATTCTGAGAACAGCAAAAATAAACCATTTAACATGTATAATTAATTCTGTTCTGTTTGCATTTATGATGTACATGTAGAACTGTGTAGGAGGCATGGAGAAGGTGAGGCTTCTGTAAGTGTCAAAGTTGTTGCATACAGTGCTCATATTCTACGTAGTCTTTTATATTTCATTACTTTCACTGTTTCTGACTGATCTAAAAATAATTTTTTAAAAAGAACAGTAAGTATAAGGGAAGGAAACAGACAGTTATGTTAAAAGAAAGACAGCTATAGGGAATAAACTAGGGATACTGTTACCCGCAATCCTCTGCTGATGATGTCACTGAGCATGTCATGAATGATGTAATATGTGACATCATCAGCAGTGGATTACGGGTAATAGTATCTCTAGTTTACTCCCCTATAGCTGTCTTTCTTTTAACATAACTGTCTGTTTCCTTCCCTTATACTTACTGTTCTTTTTTTAAAAAAGAATTTTTTTGGTTCGCTTCCGGTTCGCGTACCGGGGAGCGAACTGGGAAGCGAACTAATAGAAATAGAGGTTGGCACAGTTCCAAATATTGTACCAATTTTTTAATAACGGGGAGGTAGTTCTGAAAAGAACTTTTTTTTATTGTTTTTGTTGTTTTATATTTTTTTTATTATTTTTCTGAACATTTTTTTTACTTTTTTTGAATTTTTCTGAACAGTTTTATATATTTTTTTGTTTTTTTTCGGAGGGGGCAACGAAAACGATTCATTGTAAAGGGCTCAACAGGAGCAACAAAACAAAAAAAAAGAATTTATTATTTGGGGCGTTTCGTACAAACTTGCATATGATAGTCAATAGCTCTGTTGATCAGAGTGATGCTACTTTCTCCGTAGCAAATGAATCCACTGCAATGTACGCAGACTTGTTTTACTTCACGAAATCTCGTTTGTATATTTGGCACCATCTCCCTGCCCTCTGGTCCCGTTACTTCCGGTACAACAGATCTTCTGGCCATAATAGGGAGATTATCTAGGTTGTTACGAAACTGTGCAGCACTGTAGTTGTTAGGATGCCACCTAGTCATATGGCGATGCATTGTGTAGTTTCCGAAACTGTATTTTTTGTCGGTCCCTCTGGACAGTCTATCTTGACATATAAGGCAAGTTACGTATCTTGCATTTACTTTTTTCTGACCTTTGGGAATTTTAAAAAATTGCCAAATGAAGTTTTCTTTCCGGTGAGACGTCCTGGGCTCCTCAGGCAAAAAGTGCCTCTCTTCGTGCTCTTCCTCCTGTTCCTCTTCTTCCTCTTCTTGCTGAATTATAACTTCAGCAGGTGGTCCACTCTTCCTTGGATGTGGTGGAGGTGGTGGGGAAGCACCAGCTGAAGCTACTAAAGAAGCCATTGCTCACTGGTAACAAAGGGTCTTTCTCTCACAATGATGAAAGTCAGAGTGAGGAAAGAAGGAGGGATTTTCATCATTTGGGAAAAACAATAGTTCTCAACCAATGAAAAGTGTTCATTTTAGATTATATGACCTAGTCTTACATCATTAGGAAACCAAAAGTGAAATGAACCAATGAAAAGTGTTATTACCAACTCACATGACCTGCTGTGTTCACGTTACGCGCTTTGCAGGGCCTCCCGGTTTGCTTCCAGAAACCTGCGCTTTGCGCCTCGGTAAGCGTACCAGTTCGCTAACGTAGCACGTCATATGACGTATCACGCGACAACGCGAAACGTCATGCGGACGGGAGGCGTCACGATGTTGTTTTCTAACGCGGCAGTTGCGGTAAAGGAACGTTTACCGGCTCGCGGTCTATTTCGCGGCATCAAGGTCAGCTAACGGGAAGCTTCCCGATTCGCGAAGCGGGAACGAAGAAAAAAAAATATTAACATTTTTTTTTATTAATAAACATATAAAATATATTTTTGGATTTAAAGAAGAATACATTTTACAGCTACAGATATTAGCTGTTAAAAAACCAATGAAATTCACTGAAAAAACCATAGGTTATAGACCATATATAGTTAGGAATTAGCATTTACAAAACCTTGAAAATTCACTGAAAAAACCATAGGTTATAGACCATATATAGTTAGGAATTAGCATTTAAAAAACCTTATTTTACTCACACAAAACCATTGAAATTCCATATATAGTTAGTTGCACTAACTATATATCGCGCACCCGCAATCCACTGCTGATGATGTCACATATTACATCATTCATGACATGGTCAGTGACATCACTGATGACATCACTGATGACATCTCAAATGACATCACTGATAACATCTCAAATGACATCACTGATGACATCTCAAATGACATCACTGATGACATCATCTAGTGTCTGTGTGTTTTTGTAAAGTTTAAATACGTTTTACATATTGAAGAATGAGTGGATGTATGGAAGACTGAGTGTGTGTGTGGCTGGCTTGGAGGTGTGTGACTCTGTGCATATCAATGTGTACTTGTATCAGTGATTGTATAAGAGAGTAAGTATGTGTTAGTATATGTGTGAAAAGTATGGTGTTCTGTGTTTAACTATAGATGAGGAAATCGAAGTGTGATTGATTCTTCACAGGACTGACTAGGTGTATGAGTGCATATGATAGTGTTGTAATAATGAGTGACTGTATGTATGAGTGATTGTATGGGTGAATGAGTGAATGTGTGTGTAGACGTAGGAATCAGTGAGTGCGTATGTAGTAACTGGTATTGGTGTGTCATGATGTCATCAATGATGTCATTTGAGATGTCATCAGTGATGTCATTTGAGATGTCATTAGTGATGTCATCAGTGATGTCACTGAAGTATGGTGTTCTGTGTTTAACTGTATAGATGAGGAAATGGAAGTGTGATTGATTCTTTACAGGACTGACTTGGTGTGTGAGTAACTCCATGGATGAGTGGCAGTGTGTGACTGTCTGCATAGGTGTATGAGTGCATATGATAGTGTTGTAATAATGAGTGACTGTATGTATGAGTGATTGTATGGGTGAATGAGTGAATGTGTGTGTAGACATAGGAATCAGTGAGTGCGTATGTAGTAACTGGTATTGGTGTGTCATGATGTCATCAGTGATGTCATTTGAGATGTCATCAGTGATGTCATCAGTGATGTCATTTGAGATGTCATCAGTGATGTCATCAGTGATGTCACTGACCATGTCATGAATGATGTAATATGTGACATCATCAGCAGTGGATTGCGGGTGCGCGATATATAGTTAGTGCAACTAACTATATATGGAATTTCAATGGTTTTGTGTGAGTAAAATAAGGTTTTTTAAATGCTGTATAGTACTTGATACAGTATGGTTAATAAGAACCAGTGAGCCAGCCACGGACTACTAGGACGCAGTAGGTTTTCTGTGGTATCCACAGCGCCACAGTCTGGTTCCCCTGCCCCCTCGCTGTGCTTGCTTCCCTGACCCCTTGCTGTGCTTGCTTCCCTGCCCCCTCGCTGTGCTTGCTTCCCTGTCCCCTGGCTGTGCTTGCTTCCCTGTCCCCTGGCTGTGCTTGCTTCCCTGCCCCCTGCTGTGCTTGCTTCCCTGCCTCCTGGCTGTGCTTGCTTCCCTTCCCCCTGGCTGTGCTTGCTCCCCTGCCCCCTGGCTGTGCTTGCTCCCCTGGCTGTGCTTGCTTCCCTGCCCCCTGGCTGTGTTTGCTCCCCTCCCCCCTGGCTGTGCTTGCTCCCCTACCCCTGGCTGTGCTTGCTCCCCTGCCCCCTGGCTGTGCTTGCTCCCCTGCCCCCTGGCTGTGCTTGCTCCCCTGCCCCCTGGCTGTGCTTGCTCCCCTGCCCCCTCGCAGTGCTTGCTTCCCTGACCCCTTGCTGTGCTTGCTTCCCTGCCCCCTCGCTGTGCTTGCTTCCCTGCCCCCTCGCTGTGCTTGCTTCCCTGTCCCCTCGCTGTGCTTGCTTCCCTGTCCCCTGGCTGTGCTTGCTCCCCTACCCCTGGCTGTGCTTGCTCCCCTGCCCCCTGGCTGTGCTTGCTCCCCTTCCCCCTGGCTGTGCTTGCTCCCCTGCCCCCTGGCTGTGCGTGCTCCCCTGCCCCCTCGCTGTGCTTGCTTCCCTGCCCCCTCGCTGTGCTTGCTTCCCTGTCCCCTCGCTGTGCTTGCTTCCCTGCCCCCTGGCTGTGCTTGCTTCCCTGCCTCCTGGCTGTGCTTGCTTCCCTGCCCCCTGGCTGTGCTTGCTCCCCTGGCTGTGCTTGCTTCCCTGCCCCCTGGCTGTGTTTGCTCCCCTCCCCCCTGGCTGTGCTTGCTCCCCTGCCCCTGGCTGTGCTTGCTCCCCTGCCCCCTGGCTGTGCTTGCTCCCCTGCCCCCTGGCTGTGCTTGCTCCCCTGCCCCCTGGCTGTGTTTGCTCCCCTGCCCCCTGGCTGTGCTTGCTCCCCTGCCCCCTGGTTTCCCTGCCCCCTGGCTGTGCTTGCTTCCCTGCCCCCTGGCTGTGCTTTCTTCCCTGCCCCCTGGCTGTGCTTGCTTCCCTTCCCCCTGGCTGTGCTTGCTCCCCTGCCCCCTGGCTGTGCTTGCTCCCCTGCCCCCTGGCTGTTCTTGCTCCCCTACCCCTTCGCTGTGCTTGCTCCCCTGCCCCCTCGCTGTGCTTGCTCCCCTGCCCCCTGGCTGTGCTTGCTCCTCTGCCCCCTGGCTGTCCTTGCTCCCCTGCCCCCTGGCTGTGCTTGCTCCCCTGCACCCTGGCTGTGCATGCTTCCCTGCCCCCTGGCTGTGCTTACTCCCCTGCCCCCTGGCTGTGCTTGCTCCCCTGCCCCCTGGCTGTGCTTGCTCCCCTCCCCCTGGCTGTGCTTGCTCCCCTGCCCCCTCGCTGTGCTTGCTCCCCTGCCCCCTGGCTGTGCTTTCTCCCATGCCCCCTGGCTGTGCTTGCTCCCCTGGCTGTGCATGCTCCCCTGCCCCCTGGCTGTGCTTGCTCCCCTGCCCCCTGGCTGTGCTTGCTCCCCTGCACCCTCGCTGTGCTTGCTTCCCTGCCACCTCGCTGTGCTTGCTTCCCTGCCCCCTCGCTGTGCTTGCTTCCCTGCCCCCTCGGGGTGCTTGCTTCCCTGCCCCCTCTCTGTGCTTGCTCTCCTGTGTGTGTATGTGGCTCTGGGTGTGTGTGTGGGTCTGGGTGTGTGTGGCTCTGGGTGTGTGTGTGGCTCTGGGTGTGTGTGTGGCTCTGGGTGTGTGTGTGGCTCTGGGGGTGTGTTTGGCTCTAGGTGTGTGTGTGTGTGTAGGTCTGTGTGTGTGTGTGTGGCTCTGGGTGTGTGTGTGTGGCTCTGTGTGTGTGTGTGCGGCTCTGGGTGTGTGTGTGGCTCTGGTTGTGTGTGTGTGTGGCTCTGGGTGTGTGTGTGTGTGTGGCTCTGGGTGTGTGTGTGTGTGTGTGGCTGGGTGTGTGTGTGTGTGTGTGGCTCTGTATATGTGGCTCTGTGTGTGTGGGGCTCGGTGTGTGTGTGTGCGGCTCTGTGTGTGTGTGTGGGGGGGCTCTTTGTGTGTGTGGGGGGCTCTGTGTGTGTGTGTGTGTGGGGCTCTGTGTGTGTGGGGGGGCTCTGTGTGTGTGGGGGGCTCTGTGTGTGTGTGGGGGGGCTCTGTGTGTGTGTGGGGGAGCTTTGTGTGTGTGTGTGTGGACGGCTCTGTGTGTGTGTGTGGCGGGGCTCTGTGGGTGTGTGGGGCTCTGTGTGTGTGGGGGGGGCTCTGTGTGTCTGTGGGTGTGTGGGGCTCTGTGTATGTGTGTGTGTGGCTCTGTGTGGGTGGCTCTGTATGTGTGTGTGGGTGGCTTTGTGTGTGTGGCTCTGTGTGGGTGTAAATGCAATAGGTCATGCATGTGCGAGCGATTAAGCTATTGGCATTGTAAATGACAATGCCATTTATTTAACGATTAAGCTATTGGCAATGTAAATGACAATGCCATTTATTTATAAAAAAAAAAATCATGAGCAATGCCAATAGCTCTACCTTTAATAATGCTGAGACCATTGCATTGTAAATGCTTGTTTAACTTGAGTCCTGGATCTAAAAAAGTGGGACTATTATGGAGACAAATCTCTATTCATTATAAATGTCTATATTCACCCAGACATGGAGATGAAAAAGGCCCTTACCTGTAAGCTAGCGACCTAAGTATGCGATTTGATGCATCGTACTCCGACACTAGGAATTATTTTAACCAGTGATTTTAACATTCATCTCCTAACATCAAAAACTCAGGGGAAAATGACCTTTTATCAGCCCAAAATCTGTACTGGGAAATTCCTATTTAACACACAAGGAAAGGCAATTATTGAGACAAAATGGGCGAATATCTAATAAAATATCTTGAAAATGTCAGCCTAAGGGCATTGAACGGAAGGAGCACCCATGGCACCCTACCGAACCCTACGTTTTACAAGTCTCACTCACACTCAACCATTGACTACATACTGGTGTTATTACACCGATTTTACCAAATAAGCTCATTTAAAATTGAAGCGACTATCTTCCCCAAACCATAGAACTAAGTCTAGCTTTAGCTAGACTTTCGGATTAACTAAAAGATCTCAGCAGCCTACAAACAGTAGATTTTGAAAGAATAAAATGCACTGATATCTCAATTTCCAAATTGACAATACCAGAATGTGGGCTCAAGCAAAACAACCCGACTCAATCCTGGGAATTGTTCTGAAACATCCTCACCGGATCTCACTACAGGGAGAAGTTCAGTACCAATACAATTTCTCCGATCTTACCTCCTGCCAAAGAAATGTATCACCGGCCTGTCATTGAACTAAAACGAAGTTAAATCAAGCCCTGCGAATGCTGAGAAAAATGCCATCCTCCCCTCTTGTCATTAATCAACTAGGAAACGCCAAAAAGCTAATCCAGAAACAGCAATGGAAAGACAGAAGTACTCAGTCAGATGCATTTTGCGCCAAGTTGTTATATGTCAGTAAACAACAAACTCAAAACCCTTTGCCACACAGTAAATTCCGTAACAAGACCATATAATGCACTGATCAACTACAACATACCTGAAGCTGCATGGATCTCGTATCTGTCTACAGAATTCCCCTCAGGACCATCACTCACAGGGGCCCTCGCCCTGGACAGGCAGAATTCCTGCATCACCAGCTCTGGCACGGCATTTACCACAGGTCTAAGTTCTAAAAAAGCAAACGAAAAGAGTGCCCATTAGTGGATATCAGTCAGAATAACAGTGTATTCCAGCAATTGAAATTACTGAAAATCATTTCAGAATCAAGGCGGTGCAGTACCCTGACTCAAATGGAATTCCATCCGCAAATTCAAAGAAAATCCTCCTTTTTGGACTGGTAAATTTTCCTTGCTATTCAACCATGCATTTGTAACAGGGTCAATACTGGATGGCTGGTGTAGATCAATAAGAAGTCTGATCTTTAAAGGTGGTGCTAACAAAACTACTACCTAATAGCTATCTTGGATAATGAGGCAAAGTATTTTGCTTCAGCACAGTTGGCTGAACTGACTGCTTGATCAACCCTAAACAACATTGCACCCCCTAATCAAACAATGTTTTCAAAGGGTACCAGCACACTAGCAAACATCTTGGCTCTGGATCTCACCATGAAAAATGAAAAAATATATAAATCTCAATTCATCTATGCATCTCTGATTTTAAATCAGCGTTTGATAGTGTGGATCAAAATTAATTGTGGGCAGAGCTTACAAACTGGGGTATTCCTTTCTCCCCCCCATGCAGGAGTATCCATCTGCACTATATAAATAGCTGGACCAGAATCAAAATAAGGAATGAGACCCACCTATCTAGGAAGATTTCGACAAGCCAGGGGCGCAAATAAGGGTGTGTCCTGGCATTGGCTCTTTTTAATCTCTTCTTATCAGAATTGACGGAGGTACTTAATACGATCAACAGCCACTCCCCACAGTTGGACCCCTTTACCCTAATCCATCTCCGGTAAGCAGATAATGTTTTCCTCTGCAGTTCCACAAAGATCTCCTTCAGCAACTGATAGGTGCACTATGAAACTATGCCAGCGAAAATGCTCTGGAAATTAAGTCAAAAGTTATGGCCATCACAAGACACACAAAGAAGGGAACATGGTTCCTTGACAAGGTCCCCCTGGAAAATATGGACACATACAAATACCTGGGAGTACTGATAGATGAAAAAGGTTCAACCCAAAAACTGTTACAAGCAAGAACAGAAAATGTGATCATTGCAGCCTTCTGCACTCTCTCAAACAAGCTTTCTGCCACTACTAACTGTCATGGCGGCCAAATTTCTTCCATTAATTACCTATGGGAGCGAGGTGCTTCTAGGCCTAGACATTGCCTCTCTTGATGACCTACTCACAATGGTTTGCATAAGAGTTTTTATCATTCAGAAGTACGCATCCCCGGTGCAGATTTATCTTGAATTTGGCCTCATACTGGAAACGATTGCGAGGCAGAGTGCTTTTATCAAGTGCTGATATAGAATGATTCTGCCTGTGACAACGCACTTAACCAAATACTTTGGTCCAGGATAACCAGCCCTCTAACGTCTTCCTTTACGTCTTTTCTTAATAGTTCCGTGGAAGCACCTCAAGTGAACATTTTACGGGACCAGTCATTGCCGTACCAGACCATTAAAAGAACTCTAAATGCATGTGCAAAGAGAAAACCTCTAATCAAGGTTACATCAGTCTTGACAAACAGATCCCATGCGTCGATGCTAGCCAACGGCTACAAGCAGGATGCTTCATTGCCAACACTTCCCCCCAAATACCACATGACACATGCACTCCATTCGCTGAATCCAACTCCCTTACTAGCTCTTTTGCTTCCCCCCAGAATCCTACCCTCCTACTCCCCCTAGCCCTCGGTCCACTATCCCAGTACTCCTGGGTATGAGTAGATTACCCCTCCTTCTGTCATCACCTAGACCCCAACAACAACTAAAACCAATACCCCCCTGTCCCCATCACAATTACCCAACCACACCCCCCTGTCATGCATGCTGATTAACTGCTGATCCGCCTCCTGTCACGCAACTCAGATTGCAGAAACTATTCTCGGTGAAAACATAGACATAGCATTCCTTACCGAAACCTGGCTTAACCCCCATTCCACTCCTATTCTAGACTTGCTGATTCCCCCTGGTTATTGCATCATCAAAAAAGATAGAAGTGAACAAATAGGAGGGGGCCTTGCCATCATCGTTAGAGATAACCTTAATCTCACGCTTATCGAAGTACAAGACCAATCCACATTTGAGTACCTCTGCGCAGATATCAATACCCCAGGCTCCCCCGTCGTTAGGCTCCACACTATCTACCACCCCCCCGGAAACTCCATCTCCTTTACTGAAGAGATGTCCGATCTTATTACTCAAGCGTCACTCTCCCACTCTAAGAACATCTTTCTAGGGGACTATAACATCCACTGGAACAAAAATGACGACCCTGCTGTCTCCCGGTTTAATGATATCATGGACATCGCCGACCTGACCCAACTCTGCCAATCCCCAACTCACACCAAAGGTGCCACCCTTGATGCTATCCTGACTAGCAAGGATCTCACCTCTCTCTCACTGATCCTTCCTGTAGACTGGTCCGACCATCACCTTATCCTCTTCAACTTAAATAGCTCCATTATACACCCGGCCCCCAGAGGCAGTTTACCTTTGAAACCTACCCGTAAACTTCACCTTATTCCGCCGGACGAATTGGAAGCCGCCATTGAATCCCACCTACTTCTCACCCCTCTCTCCCACAGCACCAATGACCTTACCGAACACTGCAACAATTCTATTCTAGAAGCCCTTGATCTGTGGAAAAGTAAATTTTGCCATGTTATATGTGCCTACGTGTTCCACATCTTATGCTATATGTGCATGATCGATATGCATGTATTAGCCTCTGATCGATTAAAGACGCAATTACAGTTGTGTCCATCTCTAGTATGCCAGTTTCCAGTCATCATGAAAACAACGAATATCAGGCCTATGTAAACCTACGTTGCCATATTTCACAGTGTGCACGTTAATTCATTGAATTATCCCCGTTTCTAGGCCTCAAAAGGGCCCGGATTCAGATTCAGCTCCAGTCTTCTGAACCCTCTCCGAGGAGCGATACAGCCCCCACCTGCATCCCTGACCCTTAGCTTACTTCATGCCTCGCAGTGCCCGGCCCGGCCTGGCTCTGCCTCCCAGTCTGCCAAGAGTATGTTATGCTTCCAGTTATCAGTCCAGCCCTCCTTCTCTGCATTCCTAAGCTACTGAATCGCATCAATAGTTTCCGTCATGGTCTAGCCTTTCTGTCTCCAAGTAAGAGAAATACTGTATTAATGTTCATAGAATATTCCTCGCACACACAATACATGTAGAATTATGCACGCATCAGTCCTAATGTCTAGTAGCCTTTGCCCTGATAACTTTTGGATTCTATCAACATGTACTCTAAACACCAGATACCAGATATGCCTTGGGTACATGTCGCTCTGACACTCCAGACTTTAGTCTCCTCTTCTAGCGCAGAAGTCATAGCCCCAGTTCTCTCTGGTAACACGTCATTGCCCGTTTGCGCGCACCACTAGGTTAGAGGTCCCAGCTGCTCAGGTAGCCCCCCTCCATGTTTCCGCCTCATTTATGACACTTCTGTTACGTTTACATCACATGTCTATGTCTACGCCCTGTACACGCCTTCTTGTTACATCATTTTGCCCTTATCTTTCGCGACTGCTACGAGTTACGCCTACTGCTACGCCTACTGTATTGAATGTAATGCAATTGTTTTGATATATATATATTGTGCACTGTTACAAAAAGTTACCCATTACCGCCTGATCCCCAGTTTCCCTTGTCCCTTCCCGTGCAGCTGCCGTCCCGTGCTTCCAGGCTGTTCTGTCCTTTTCTCTTATGCCTGATTAAAGCCTGAAGACTCAAGATACCTCGAATCCTGACTCTTATTTATTGAGCTACCTGTTTTATTGCTTATACTGAAAAATAGTACCGGTAATTAATTATTTATTTACCACATAATGGCGCCCGAATAGGGACTTGCCCTTTCCCCACGCGCCGGAGAAGCCACGCAGGCCCCCTGATCCTCTGCAGCCGTGACGGAACCATACCGTGCACGTGCAGATATTTCTGCTTCAAGTATCCCTCAGGCCCACGGAGGAGACGGAGGTTGCGGTCCAGCATCCAGACGAGGCGGTGAGGAACGCGGCGAGTCCCGACCAGAGCCCAAGCCGAGAGTCCAAGGTCCGAGGTATCCGGAGGCCCACCTGTAACTGAAGTCCGAAGTTCGTAGTCCGTCGTCGTAGCAGTCCAGTCCAGTCCGAGGCCTTCCGTTCTTGCTGCCCGGTGAGTACCGTTGCTGGGGTAGTATCTAGACAGGGTCAATTAATTTGTCTCTGGTCCGTGGGTTTGGGTACACAGATCCAACACGAAGTGTCCACCTAGGTGGATGCGGGTCCTGACGTGTCTCTTTATGGGACCGGTAAGTTCGTGCTGTTTTAGCAGTGCATCTAGTCATTCCAGTAAGTTCTGTTCTCAAGAAATTCAAGTGTTCTGTCCGAACCGTTATTTTAAATGTTATTTCATGTGTCTTCAATGTCGTGGTATGAGTGATTTGTTTTTCCAGTTATTATTGTGTTTACCGTGTATTGTATTGTGTCCAGACTTCAGCCTAAACTATGCCTCTATTCTCGAAGTTACGTCAGTTAAAAACCAGAAAGGGATTGTTAGAGGAAGCAGTTCCTGTCCCGCCGAGGGACAGTCCAGGTCATTTTATGTATCATAAGCATGGCTTAAGTGCCATATTATATCTAGACTTATGGGTGGAGTACACCAAGGAATTAGAAGAGAAATATAGATGGCCTGTATCAGGTACGTGGGATGCCGAGTGCATCATGCGAGTAGAAGAAGCATTATGGAAAAAGAAATCCAGACAGTCCCAGAAAGATGCCATCGAGTTATGGCGCAAAGAATCTCACAGAAGAACGGAAAAAGAAATCAGAAAGACAGAATTAAGTAGAGAATCCTCCGAAAGAGCCCAAGAAAGGGAATTAATCGAAGTAGGTGAACGAGTTAAAGCCGAACAGTCAGACAGACAGAGAAATGCCCTTATTAAGGGTATGTATCCTCTTCTTGCCGAGGGCTTGCCAAAAGCAACCCCGGAAGCACCATGTAATTTTCCGCCGCCCTTGGTTCCGATTAAGCCACGTCACAAACCGACCGCAGCTGATATTTTTCTCTCGTCCTATTTGGACGACACAGTCCCAGAATATGCAAATCCTGTTCCGCCAGCTCCCGTAAATAATGTAATTCCTGTTCCTCCAGCCAACGGGGCACCCGTTACAGCACCTGTTACGGTACCCCCGGTCCAGCCTACAGTACATGTACCCGCTACATCAGTCACTCTCCCAGCACGTACAGTACCCGTTGACGATTCTAGTCTAGGGGCCACGGGGGGAAGTCCTCCTGGAACCCCGCCTCAACCCAGACGTATAACGTTACTCGAGCTACATGCACGAGCGTTACAGCGTTCGCCCAAACTTCAGTCAGTCGCCGATATCAAGCGAGCCCTTACCGAATGCCGTTATGATCCAGTCCCAGGCGATGATGATATGGTCCTGTATTCATTGCGTGTAAGACGGGTGACCGAATATTTGGACACCCTACCGAATATGAAAGGTTATCTAGACAGAATATATCGTTTCATCCGTACAGGAGCAGATCCAGGAAGTATTGGCGATGCCATGATTCAAAGAAAAGTCGAGATTCAGCTCATGCTTTTAAAGTTTCTAATTAATTGTTTAATAAGAGAACAAGATTATCCGGATAAAGATCCGGAAGAAATGAAAGTCCTGACCAGGTGGAGTGACCATATAGCCGAGGGAAGACACAAGACACAGAACTGTATAGAGAGTATGTACAAGAAAATCCGTAAGGAAATAATAAAGATACACGAGAAACGAGAAGCAGCACGAGTAACCGAGAAAGAAGACAACTCTTCTACTGAAGAGGTAGACGACGAGAATCCCTCCAGAATAGCGTATGTAGGTAGTACTAGACTTCCCGACCGACATTCACGCCTAGATCACAAGAAAGTTTTCCCTCCTCCAGCACCAGAACAAGGTTCTCTTGAGCAAGTATTTCAAGCTACCGATCACATTCTGAAATCACGAATCGGTTATAGTGAACTTAGTACCATGCATGAACAAGAACTAGCCCGATCAGCAGTCCGATGGACTACTGATTCTACCACTTTTCCAGACGAAATAGTGGCACAAATGTTTCTGAAACTGCCCCCAGCCGAGCAGCGACTGGTGGGTATGTATATGATCCAGCACCTCATTACACTGTATGAGGGACAGCATTCTGATCCAGGTCCGTTACATGATGTATTGAACGAGTTACTCCAGTATAGATGGAGAGGTCTAGGTACTGATTTAATTAGTATCATTCTAGAACAGCGCCACAAATATCGAACGTTTCTGAATCCGCATTTTGTTCATGTCTCACCTCCAGAAAGTAAATCATTTTACATAGATAGACAACATCCGTTACAAGAAGTACACCCAGTTAGGACAACGGGTGGTGATCTAGAACGAGTATTTGTTTACACCCCTATCACAAAGATGGAACTCTTAGAGATGAAAAAGTTCATTCCCTGTCACGACAAAGATCCAGCAGGGTTCCACCGAGAATTAAAAGACATGCTCCGTATGGGAGAATACACGTATCCTGATATTATTAAAATGTTAAAGGTCCTGTTGCCCGCAGGGGTATATGAAAAACTCAAGGAAAAAGAATGGGAGGTGGGAGAGAAAAAGATAGATTGGACAGCTTTAGAAGCTGAAGATAAATCACGAGTACCAGGTACCGGTCTTGGGGGTAAAGTTAAAGAATTGCCCGAGTTATTGATCCAGGTTTTGCCAAGATTACTAGCCACGAAAAAGGAAGATTGGGATGCAATCTCAGCTTGTAAACAGAAACAGGATGAAGACACTAGTGATTTTTATTCTAGATTTGAAAAATGTTTTATTATTAACAGTGGTCTGAAAACAAGTAGTGAATCGTACCCTCATCTTTTTGTTACCAAACTAGTCGAGAATTCAAGTCCACAAGTTAAAAATCGAGTTTTGAAAGTCGAAAGTAGTTGGCAAGCTAATACTCCGTCACAAATGCTCCAGATGCTCCAGTATCACCAGAACAGAATCAGGGAAGAGCAAGAACACGAAAGGAGACGTATGAAAGACACAAAAATTAAAGTATTAGTTGCACAATCTGTTCCACAAGACAGTCAGAAGAGGGGTCCGAATCAAGCCAGTCATCCTGCAGCTCCCGTTAAAGGGACCTGCAATTACTGTAAACAGCCAGGTCATTTTATAAACGAGTGTGCAGTTCTGAAACACAACATAGCTACTGGTAAGACTAAAGAAAGACCACGTCCGCCTAGACAAGAACAAGTTTCACAGACTTCTCAGTCACCCCAGAATGCACAACAGACAGTTCCAGCATCGCAGCCTATCGCTGCAACACAGCATGTTACACAGCAGATGTACCAGTATGCACAGACAGAATATCCAGATTATCAGCCATATTCATGAAACAGCCTAGAGAGGGAGGTAGGCTTGCCTCTCATCGAGATACCTGTAGATCAAGAGGGTCCCTATGTACACAGTCAAGTATTAGGGAAAGACAGAAAGTTTTTGATTGATACAGGGGCAAGTAGGACTACTATCAGTCATGACGAGGTTCCAGGGGCTCCGCTCTCAGGCTCTAAAAATGTTTCCCTTGGATTTTCAGGAAAGCCGATTGTTAATGAAATTTCGAAACCAGTTTCTCTAGAAGTTGGTCCATTGTCCCGAACTACTGATTTGTTACTCACGAAATCATGTCCAGAAAATTTGTTAGGCATTAAGACATTAAAAGAATTAGGTGCAGTAATTTGTTGCTCCCCAGAAGGGGTCCGATTGTTCCTGAGAGACTTTAAAGGTCATTATGTATTACGTGATTTTGATCCAAGATTATTGAATGTACCACAGCATTTATGGGCGCAAGGTCCAACTGATGTAGGCTGTATGCACATCACACCCCATCGTGTGACTCTCAAACAAGGTATAGTTTTGCCACGAATCAGACAGTACAGATTGCCACCTGAGGCTGTAGCAGCCTTATCCAAAATTATTGACGAGCTCATTGCTCAAGGAGTGGTTGTAGAAACTGACTCCAATGTATGTAATTCTCCTATCATTCCGGTCTTGAAACGTACTGATCCAAATGCACCTCCAGTATATCGATTAGTGATTGACCTTCGAGAGCTTAATAAATGTATCATACCTCAGTATCCAGTAGTCCCAGATATTTCTTCCCTATTGACAGCCATTGATTCTGAAGCTACATTTTTTACAGTTATCGATCTCAAGAACGCATTTTTCAGTGTCCCCATTCATCCAGACAGCCAGTACCTTTTCGGTTTTTGTTTAAATGGAAGGAGCTATAAATTCACACGAGCTCCTCAAGGTTTCACAGAAAGTCCTAGTATTTACAGTCAAGCACTTAAGAGACAACTAGACAATATTCACATGCCAACTGACACTGCCCTGCTCCAGTATGTCGATGATCTACTGATCACAGCCCGTTCTGAACGTGACTGCGAACGTGCGTCACTTACAGTTCTGTATTTTCTGGCCGAGCAGGGGCACAAGGTGTCCCCTTCCAAATTACAATTCTGTGTCCAGCAAGTGGTATACTTAGGACACTTACTGTCCAAGTGAGGTAGGCAGTTGACACCAGACCGTATCCAGTTAATAGCGAGTCTTCCACAGCCCAAGACACAGAAGGAGGTACGAGCTTTTATCGGCCTCACTTCTTACTGCAGACAATGGATTCCTCAGTATGCATTTCTAGCCAAGCCACTGATACAGTTAACGACACAGGAGGCAGCCGTATCGACTGTCCTCCCTTGGACCCAGGAACATACACTTGTATTCAATGAATTAAAGAAAGCCTTATGTCAAGCACCTGTTCTAGCGACACCCAACTACAGTAAGCCTTTTACACTTTTTGTTACAGAACGTGATGGTACTGCATTATCTGTTCTCACACAAGATCAAGCAGGACAGTACAAGCCCTGTGCTTATTTCTCGAGCACATTAGATCCAGTAGCCCAGGCTCTGCCTGCGTGCCTCAAGTCAGTTGCAGCCACAGCTCTAGCAATCAGACAAAGTGATTCCATAGTGTTAGGACATTCCCTGACAGTACAAGTTCCACACTCCGTGGAAGTTCTTTTAAACCGAACCCAGACTCAACACTTGACCATTGCACGTTTAACAGGTTATGAACTGACACTGTTCCAGCCACACATAGAAATCAGACGCTGCAACATTCTAAATCCAGCCACACTGTTACCGTCAGTTACTTCAAATCCGGCCACACATGACTGTGTGGAAGTTGTCAACACTATGACAAAGTCAAGACAAGACCTGACAGACATTGCATTACCTAACCCCGACCTGACACTTTATGTGGATGGTTCATGTATGAGAACAAGTACAGGAGAACTAGTAGCCGCGTATGCAGTGACTACTGAAACCGAAGTTATAGAAACACATCGTATTGACACCCTGTCTGCTCAAGCAGCAGAGCTAGTCGCTCTGACCCAAGCCTGCATACGTGCCAAGAACCTGAAAGTAAACATATATACAGATTCACGTTACGCATTCGGAGTCGTACACGACTTTGGAGTGCTCTGGCAGGAGAGAGGTTTCATGACTTCTCATGGAACCAAGATTCAGCATGGTCTCCTCATTCAAGCTCTGTTAGATGCAATACATTTACCGACAGCTATCGCTATCATGAAGTGCAAGGCACATACGAAAGTTACTGACATCATTTCCCAAGGTAACGATCTAGCAGATCGAACAGCCAAGCTTACAGCTCAGGCTTCAGACATTCTAGTTAACACGACACAGACACTCACTCCAGATCCGACTACTTGTATGACAGTTAAGGACCCTACACAAGATGTCATAGACATACAGTTACATGCTACTCCCGAAGAAATCAAGAAATGGTCCGAACAAGGAGGGGTCCAGACAGATCAAGGGTGGTTGACGAAGGGAAAAGCCACATGGTTTCTCCCCGACTCTATGGTTCAAGTCATTATTAATACCGCACATAGTCCAGCACATCTAGGAGAGAAAGCTATGTTAGACAGTATTCAGAACCTTTGGTTCAACAAACACTTACGAGCTGCAGCCAAGCAGAAAGTCCGTACCTGTATGATATGTTGTCAGTTCAATCCAGGTAAAAGTGTCCCGGTGGAACAAGGTGGATTCCAACCCCCTGACCACCCTTTTGAAGTCCTCCAGATGGATTATATTCAGATGGAGCGATGTCGAGGTTTTAAGTATGTCCTCTTAGTTGTATGCGCTTTGTCCAGGTGGACAGAAGCATATCCAGTTCCAGACTACACAGCCGCGACCACTGCCAGGCAGTTGGTTCGTGAATTCTTTCCCCGCTATGGACTCCCTAGGGTCGTGTATTCAGATAACGGCCAGCCATTCTCATCTGAGCTCATGAAAAATGTTTCCCTTCTGTTAGGGTACCAGTGGAAGTTCCATTGTGTGCGCCATCCTGAAGCAGCCGGTCTCGTAGAGAGACATAATCAGACTCTGAAAATCCGCATTGCTAAAATTTGTAGAGAAAAAGGTGTAGACTGGCTAGTTGCCCTGCCAGTTGCTTTATTTTTTATGAGGATGGTTGCACATTCCAGATCAGGTCTGTCCCCGTATGAGGTCGTATTCGGCCGCCCCCCAAACATGTGGGGTACACCTAGACCCCGCAGTATTACCGATGTTTCCAGTAATATGCTGACAGATTACCTAGCTTCCTTGATGTCTGCCCTACACTCTTGTCGTTCACAGGTTGCCGCCGCATTTACAGACAACACCGAGGTGAAACCGCATGAAGTCATTCCAGGCGACCTGGTGTTGGTGCGGAATTTTGATCGTTCAAGTCCGCTGGAGCCCCGTTGGAAGGAGCCCCGCCTCATTTTACTAACAACAAGGACCGCAGTAAAGCTCGAGGGGAGAAAAGGATGGGTCCATCTGACCCACATAAAGAAATTCCATGGACTACCAGACAAGACTTTTTCTAAGGACTACCTCATTCCTAAAGACTGCCTAAAAACAGACTCTGAACTTAAAGTTCCCTTGTTAGAGAAAACTCCGCAACAGGAGTATAAAGAGAAGCTCCGGTCTAGTAAAATAAGTCAGCCAGTTTAATTGTCTAAGTCCCTCTCGGGTGAAACGGTTAGACAGGTCCCTGACATGTATGAGATAGACCCCCATAGTGAGAGAGTTAGTCAAAACTCTATAAGATGTATCATTGTTCTAAGTTTTTTATTATTTTTGAGTCTTATGGTTACCTGCACAAGTTATGCTTTACATTTATGTTTTCCAGTTTCACATGTACATATGTTTTCTAACACTACAGTAGAGCACACATTTAGTGATCTGCCTCCTCACGAGCTATCCTATCGTCTTGCTATGCGAAATAATACATTCATCCGGATGTTGCATTATTCACACCAGACCAGCAATGCCACTAATTGTTGGGTGTGTGGTCGACTCCCCCCTTTCCAGACTCCGAAGGGAGTTCTGCCACTCTTTCCTTATCCGTTTTCACATAATGGTTCGTGTGGAGCATGGTCCACGTTAACATCATCCTCAAATGATATGTCCCTTCTGAATAGAACATGTTTTCCAGACAAGCAAGGTCTCTCCCATAGAACAGGGTTAGATCTAGAAAATGAAGTATATGATTTAGGTAATTATTCTTCGAATTTCATGGTCCTGAATGTTCAGTCTGATACTACTCCAGATTTACCTGCCATTTCAGTACTACCAGTCAAAGGCGAATTATGTGTCAGAAAGAATGGTTCCGCACATGTGGGACATAGTGATTGTACTACTACTATCGAGTATAGTGACAGTGGGAAATCTATTTTCAAAGCCTCACGTCATTCTTATTTTGTTTGTGGTCAGACCGCATATGTTCGTCTGCCCCTCGATTGGGATGGAACATGTTATATTGCCTTCCTACTGCCACCAGTTTTTCTAGCCCCATCTGATTATCACAGAAACACACATCTAGTACACGTCAGACATAGAAGGGAGATCGAGTCCCCAATTGTCGATCAAACTGAAACTACTCTAGAACAATATCAAGACTTCAATAAAGGTTTCTTCTTCTTTATAGGACCTATCCAGAATAGTAAGCTAATACGTAGGTTAACCAGAACCCTTGAAGCAGTAGTGAATGAGACTACTTCCGCTCTAGGTAACTTAACCGAAGAGCAATCTGCTATGAGATTTGTCGTGCTCCAAAATCGTCTCGTTCTTGACGTCATACTGGCCGATAGAGGAGGAGCATGTAGAGTCATCGGATCTAGTTGCTGCATTTTCATTCCTAATAACGCGCCGTCTGTTTATTCAGCTATAACCAGACTTCATAAAATTGCCCATCAGTTACACCAGAATCCAGGCACCTGGACATGGTCCGGTTGGCTCTGGAGTATCATATCTGCTTGGGGATGGAAAGTATTGTCATTCCTAGGTGTAGCAGTAATGATCCTATTCAGTTGCTGCCTCTGTAAACAATGTGGCCCTGCGATTTGCGGCATGTGTGCTACCTCTTGTATCCCCAGTCCTAAGTCCCGTTCCAAGACAATTCGAGACGAACAAATGATGCTATATGAAATGATAGATGGTATCATGAATATTGATGTTTCCTGATGGAAACGTAGGGCACAAGGAGGGAATGTGGAAAAGTAAATTTTGCCATGTTATATGTGCCTACGTGTTCCACATCTTATGCTATATGTGCATGATCGATATGCATGTATTAGCCTCTGATCGATTAAAGACGCAATTACAGTTGTGTCCATCTCTAGTATGCCAGTTTCCAGTCATCATGAAAACAACGAATATCAGGCCTATGTAAACCTACGTTGCCATATTTCACAGTGTGCACGTTAATTCATTGAATTATCCCCGTTTCTAGGCCTCAAAAGGGCCCGGATTCAGATTCAGCTCCAGTCTTCTGAACCCTCTCCGAGGAGCGATACAGCCCCCACCTGCATCCCTGACCCTTAGCTTACTTCATGCCTCGCAGTGCCCGGCCCGGCCTGGCTCTGCCTCCCAGTCTGCCAAGAGTATGTTATGCTTCCAGTTATCAGTCCAGCCCTCCTTCTCTGCATTCCTAAGCTACTGAATCGCATCAATAGTTTCCGTCATGGTCTAGCCTTTCTGTCTCCAAGTAAGAGAAATACTGTATTAATGTTCATAGAATATTCCTCGCACACACAATACATGTAGAATTATGCACGCATCAGTCCTAATGTCTAGTAGCCTTTGCCCTGATAACTTTTGGATTCTATCAACATGTACTCTAAACACCAGATACCAGATATGCCTTGGGTACATGTCGCTCTGACACTCCAGACTTTAGTCTCCTCTTCTAGCGCAGAAGTCATAGCCCCAGTTCTCTCTGGTAACACGTCATTGCCCGTTTGCGCGCACCACTAGGTTAGAGGTCCCAGCTGCTCAGGTAGCCCCCCTCCATGTTTCCGCCTCATTTATGACACTTCTGTTACGTTTACATCACATGTCTATGTCTACGCCCTGTACACGCCTTCTTGTTACATCATTTTGCCCTTATCTTTCGCGACTGCTACGAGTCACGCCTACTGCTACGCCTACTGTATTGAATGTAATGCAATTGTTTTGATATATATATATTGTGCACTGTTACAAAAAGTTACCCATTACCGCATGATCCCCAGTTTCCCTTGTCCCTTCCCGTGCAGCTGCCGTCCCGTGCTTCCAGGCTGTTCTGTCCTTTTCTCTTATGCCTGATTAAAGCCTGAAGACTCAAGATACCTCGAATCCTGACTCTTATTTATTGAGCTACCTGTTTTATTGCTTATACTGAAAAATAGTACCGGTAATTAATTATTTATTTACCACAGATCAAATAGCCCCTATCAAATACAAACAAGAAAAAAACATCCCACCCAAATCCTGATTCAATGCGGACCTTAACAAGGAAAAACGGGCACTCAGGGACCCAGTACGTACCTGGAGGAATCATCCCACCACTGACAATTTAGTGCTTCTAAGAAATGCCAGGACCCAATACAAAAACACATCTTCAATAAAAAAAAACTCCTATCTCCGAGCGCAGCTAGACCAGGTGAGAAACCGCCCTAGAGAACTCTTTAACATTGCAATAAAACAAACCTCCTCTGGCCCTCTCAAAATTCTAGCCACTACTGAAAGATGTAATGAAATCGCCAGCTTCTTCTTCAACAAAGTCAATGCGATCAAATTTTCCTTCACCCCCACCCCCTCCCACCCCAACCCCCCTCAAACATCACCTCCTCCCTATCATTTGTAGCACTAACTCGCCCTCCGCCCCCATTTCTAGACAACTCCCAACCACTCTCAGTTCCCCCCTCCCAGTCTCCAATCTCATACACCACCAAGCTAAAAACAATGCCTCCTGGAGCGAATTCTCCCCTGTCTCTGAAACAGCTATCGTCAACATCATCTCAAAACTCAAACCCTCCTCTCACACCAAAGATCCGCTTCCCTCTCACCTGGTCCAAGAACTCAAACACATCATTGCCCCGCTTTGGACCAATATCATCAACTCCTCTCTCTCCACTGGCTGTGTTCCCGCCTCCCTTCAGTTAGGCCAAATCTGCCCCATCCTCAAAAATCCCTCCGCCGACCCCAATGACCTTAACAACTTACGCCCCATCTCTAACCTTCCCTTCCTCTTTAAAGCCCTGGAAAAATGTGTCCTTTCCCAACTTGATAACCACGTCATCTCCTACAATCACTTTGAAATGTCCCAATCGGGCTTCAGAAAAGGATGCAGTACTGAAACGGCCATGCTCACCATTACAGACGATATTCACCGCTCTCTAGACAGAGGTGAATCCTCTCTACTAATCCTCCTTGACCTTTCGGCGGCATTTGATACTGTCCACCATTCCACCATTCTTAGTACCCTTAAAGCTCGCTTTGGTCTTGAGGGCACCGTACTCAAATGGTTCTCCTCATTCCTTCAAAACAGATACCAACTAATAAAGCTCAGTCATTGCCTCTCCAAACCGCAACCGTTCACATTTGGCGTGCCACAAGGCTCTATCCTCTCCCCCACACTATTCAATCTATTCATGGAACCACTCACCCTCATTCTCAAACCAGCCAAAATATGCTACCACCTCTATGCCGATGACACCTAACTTTACTACAAGATCAAATCCCACAATGACATCCTTCACCTCAACGACACATTGATGAAAATTCAAGCCTGGTTCCACCTTAATCATCTCAAACTGAACCCTAAAAAAACTGAAATCATCCCATTTAGTCCCAAGAGCAACTCTCTCCCTATCCAGCTCTGGATCAACGATATCACTGCTCTTAACTGCCCCCTCTCCACCTCCAAATCTGTCAAATCCCTAGGCATCAGCATCGATCTAAACCTGACACTCAACCCACACATACAAAATGCTGGCAAAAGTGCTCTTTTCACCCTTCACCACCTCAAAAAACTGAAACCTTTTATTCAGCCGATGACTTTAGAATTGTTGTCCAATCACTCGGCCTATCCAAAATTGATTACGGTAACGCAACACTCGCTGGCACCCCTAAAATCCACCTGGCTCCAAATAACTGTGTTCTCAACCTCGCCGCCAGACTCATCTCCGATTGTAAATAATTCGACCACATCTCTCCTGTCCTTAAAAACCTCAACTGGCTCCCAATCGAAGGAAGATCCACCTACAAGATTGCATGTATCACACACAAAGCCCTCCACCTTAACACCCCCTCTAATCTTGCTGACAAATTACAAAAAGCTGGTTGTTCTAGGTCCCTTAGGAGCACCAACTCCCTTGTCCTAATCCCTCCCAGACTCAAATGTAAAAAAGCCCAATCCCAGGCATTCTCTGGTAATGACCCTACGATTTGGAACTCCCTCCCCAAGGATCTCCGCTGCAACCCCTCCTACCCTCTCTTCAAAAAAAGGTTCAAATCGCTTCTTCTCAACAAATATTGGGGCGCCTAATGTCTCTGATTCGAGGACTGTCCACTCCTGCTCCCCTGCTATCCCCTCACTACACCCCCTTCCCGCCTCTCTTTCCTCCTCTCCTTCTGTTCTACACCCCTTATGTCTCGGATTCTCTACACTCCCCATCCCCTTTACGATCGCCTGGCCTCTCCTTCCCACTCACTCATTTAAAGGCTATGGGGCAGATTTATGTTAACTGGCGCATCCCCAGGGATGCGCCAGTTAATGTGCGCCACAGTGCTCCACAGCTCCGCCACCCATGGTGCGCCGCATTTACAATGCGGCGCACCATGGGGCAAAAACGGCACAGATGCGTGACGCATCTGTGCCGTAAAGGCGGCGCATTGCTGGAGTTGCGTCGCAAGCGCGACGCAGCTCCAGCAAGGCTCGGGGGTGCCCTATCTGACCAATGCTGCATCAAGACCTACGCCTGCTTCAAGCAGGCGCAGCCTTTTGACGCAGCATTGGCCTGAAAGTGACTGAGTGAAATCTTATAGATTTCACTCAGCCACTTTTGCGAGGCGCACCTGCACCGGAACGCCCACCCTGCGCCGGAACGCCCACAAGCGGCGCAGGGCTTTACAACGTGACGCATCTGTCTAGATGCATCACGTTGTAAATCATTTGTAGGGATGCGCCACGTTTACGCCGCCTTGCGTGACGCAACAGCGGCGTAAACGTGGCGCAAGGGCCTCATAAATCTGCCCCTATGTTTTTTGCGGCTTTAGTCGTCATATATTGCCACTCCACATTCATTTGAATGTAATGTTTTTTTTTATATCTTTCATGATTAATGCACATTGTGAACGATTTTTTGTATGTATACCTACCTTGTAAAGCGCTCTGATACCCTTCGGTCCAGTAGCGCTATATAAAACTCTCCAAATAAATAAATACAATAAAATAAAAGCAGGTAAAACCGGCCTTACATTTCATCCAAATATGCGCAGCCCACATAAAGTCAAAATTTCTTATCCTCCACCTCGGCATGATTTCCTCTCTGGCCGAGCAACCGTCATGGCTAGCAAAAGAGGGCACCGCATGTCATCTATGTGGTTCACTAAAAGAGGATCTACTTCATCTGGTCTGCATTTGCCCAGATTTAATGGACATAAGAAGATCTCTATTGAGAACAGCATCCACCTCAAGAGGGATAAGAACCTGGAGACAGGCCATAATTGCGTGCCTATGTCCTCACGATCCCATTCTGAATTGCAGATTTATCAGATTTCTTGCGGGTTTCAGTAAGAGTGGCAGTAAGGTCTGGAGCTGAGTGCCTTTGAAAAAAGAGTTAATTCAAAACACCTTTGCAGCCTCAGTCTTGACAATTTTTATAGATTCATCATTTTAGTGTCATTTTGGAGCTATTAGTTTTACGTCTCTTCAGTAGCTTTAAAACATTAAGTTCACAGACATAATTAAAGACTGCCTTGAGCACAGAGAACCTCTTACTATCTTAATGGCATATTTATTGTTACTATATTACTTGTGCTGTGGTATTAACTAAGTGATGCAATAAAATAAAAATAAAATGAAATAAAATAAATTGAAAGATATGAGGATAAAGATAAGTATATAACATCTTGGTTAAGCTATTGCAAATAGAATGTAGGTGATCAAACCATACATGTTACGCTGTGTATGGAAATGCAAATACCTTACATACACAAACTAAAGAAACATGTGTTAATTTGGGGAAAAATCGGGAAAACGCTAAGGCAAAATGTTCATTAGTGCAGATGAGCAGATCTGCAATCAAAAACAGAAGACATATAAATAAAAAAAACAGATACTAGAAAGCCTTTACGCATGCACAGCATTTTACAGTTTCCTTGAAAGACTTCCTTTTTAGGTCTCGCTGAGTCAGCGCGCATGAGCATAAGTAGCACTAGTAAACAATGAGCTCCAATGGGAGACCAAACCATATACTAAAATAGGGGTATAAGTACCCTGACTCGAGTCAAGACAGTGTCTAGAGAATAAAGAATCGCTGGGACCTCAAGGAACCACCCAAGGTGAGTAAGAAGTGACACCACGGAGGACGGGTGCAGTGTGGAAACACGACCGTGTTCGACGTACAATTCTATGGGAGAGTCTTGGTTGCAGTTTTAAAGTTTAAGGACCCTTCCCAGTGGATTACAAGGAAGCCCTTTGGTTCACAGGAAGTTGAAGAGCCACCACACCCGTGGATTCTGTAGTGCCAGAGTTACCTATCCCAGGGAAGCCCGGTGCATAGGGATGAAGTGGTGTCGGAAACCGCCGACGATCTCAATGGAGAACTTCAAGGAATAGCCACTGTTGGGTAGAAGAAGAGTCTCTGTTGGAATCCAAAGGTGGATTCAGGATGAAGAGTACCTGAAAGCAGAGGGGACAGAGTCTGGGTCACTCAGGAGTGACCTGGGGCTCGGTAGATGAATGCTCACTGATGTCGGGTGCTTCAGGTGCCTTGAGGGGGTTCTTGACTCTGCAGCCACCGGGATCAGGAGATGTTGAGGATGACCAGGAGCCGGACACAAGCTGTCCCCGGACGGATGTCGATAGCTGAGGGGTCGGTGTCTGGCTGGAGCACCAACAAGCCTTGGCAGTGGCAACCCACGAAGATGGTCAAGAAAGGTTACGGTTTGGACCAGCAAGGCCCAGGAGACTACCAAACACAGGGGAGTCAGGGCAGGTCTGGGGCAACCAGGGGAGCCTAAGAAAAGCAATGTTGGCCCTCAGGAGGACCCACAGGTGGGAGGCACAGGAGTCATGAGGGGACCTCGAGTGGAATTACAAAGTAACAGCCCACGAAACACTGAGTGTGAGGGGGCCAAAGTTCTTTGGTGGAAATGGTGCCAAAGGTTGGGGTTACTAGGAGCCCAGTGCACTTGTTTTGGGAACACCAGCAAGCATATGCACTTACAAAAGTGTGCGGTGCACAGGGGTAAGGGTTTTGCAGACCTCACAAGGGATTCTGTCCTCAAACTTGGTGAGAGGGCAACTTGGACCTCGAGGCACTTGGAAACCATTTTGTACTGTCCGGGACTAGAAGGCTGGGACCGGTAACACCAGGGACCCAACAAAGCTCGCTTCTGAGGGTTGGAATCATACCTCCCACACCAGTTACTTAGGTACCCCAATCTGGAGTGTACCTAAGTACATAATATAACCAATTTAGGGAAAATGCATATAGACTGGGGTCCTGATTAGCAGGATCCCAGTCAGACTAGTCAAAAACCAGCAAGCCAACAAGCAAAAAGTGGGGGTAACTATGCAGTCAGATCCTACATTCCTTCAACTCAGAAGTGAAAATCTGGGCCAAGTTGTTGGCCATTCAACTCACAAAATTCATCACTCACCTAGTTCATCCAGATGAGGCCAGATGTATGCCCTGTCGCACCACAATATACAGGTGGTCCACAATGTCATTGAGCTGTGCAGAGGTAATCCCAAAAAGAGAGCTTTACTCTCAATTGACTTCAGGGAAGCCTTTGATTCATTAGACTGGAAGTAATTATTTGCCCTTCTGCCTTGTCTTGGGAACGAGTCCAAGTTTATTAGTACGTACAATTGCTATACACTAAGCTGAGCACCTGGGTGCATGTCTGAGGGACAACCTCGGATTGGTTCCCAATAAAGAGAAGCAACGGCTAAGGTTGCCCATTGTCCCATTTGCTCTTTGCTTTAGCAATCAAGCCCTTGGCAGCAAGGGTGCGAGTGGACACACTATTCCGGGGCTTCCAGTGGTCTTCTGAGATAAGTGAAAGAATTGTGCTGTATGCCGATGACAATTTGATGTTCCTGGCTGATTCAGAAGCAATAGGACCTCATACGCTTCGGATCCTTCAGATCTTTGGTCCGTACTCTGGTTTACACATGAACATCCACAAGTTCTTGATCTACCCTATTGCTCCAGGCCCACTGATTATGTTATGGGCGCCAGGGATATGGGTGCTCCCCTTGGGGTTTAAGTCCCTAAGGGTCTTTGTAACTGATAACTGCCAGCAGTTGTATGACTTTAATCTCCTACTACAGGGTTCTTGCAAAGGACATGAAATTCTGGTCTGCTTTCCCTTTGTCCTTCCTAGAGTACTCTGCCATTCTTAAAATGGTTTCTCTTCAGTGCCTCCTATACCGGCTACAAAATTACCCTTTCCCAGTGGATAAGGCCTTTTTTACTAAAGTGAATGCATTGATTAGGACACTAATATGGGGAGAGCCGTCTTTGATGGAGGGATAGCTATTTCTGACTTTTTTTTCTATTACAGGGTAGCACACTCACTCATAGCAAACAAATGGTGGTTTGAGGGCTTTGATGACCCAGCGTACGTGATGGAGGAATGGGCAAATGATCGCTGCAACCTCCCACATTTGCTGTACAGTGGTAATCCCCCTTTGAGCCTACCTTCAGCCCCGTGAGTGGCACTTAGTGGTCTGGACTGCTGTTGCGAAGTCCATGGGTTGGGTCGGTAGGTTGACATTGGGGACTCGATTGTGGTGAGGTAACATACTCCCACAAGACGTTGCCCTCCTAGGTTTCTCTGCATGTTAGTGGGTCTTTCTAGTTGGCAGAAGTAGGTACCTTTGTCCAAACAGGGACTCTTGCTTCTGGTCAGGGTAAGGGGGATACACTCCTAAAATATCCCCTGCTCACCCCTTTGGTAGCTTGGCATGAGCACACAGGCTTATCTCAGAGGCATTGTGTAAAGCATTTGTGAACACACACAGTAATATAGTAAAAACACTACAAATGGACACCACACCAGTTTAGAAAAATAAGTAATCTTTATCTAAATCAAAACAAGACCAACAACAAAAATCCACAATACAGTATTAAAAATAAGGCTTTGAAATGGTAGAAATAGTTGAGTTCAATGCAAGTTGTAAATGCTACACTTTTCTCAAAAGTACCTTAGATGCGTCAAGCAAAACAAACAAAATTGCCGCGGGGAAGGTGATGCGTCGGTTCCTTACTGTAGTGCAGGGGAGGTGACGCATCGATTGCTTACTGCGTGGGTAGTTGATGCGTCTGCTCCTTACTGCAGCACCCAACGATGCAACAGTCTTGGTGCCTCCATGCAATGTTGCATCGATTTCCCAGCTCCAGCGACAAACTGCCTCCAGAGGTCCTAAACAGCAGCAGGCAGCACTTTGCGGGTTGGAACTCCCAGCAAGGAAATTCAGGGGAGCTGGGGGTGATGTCTTTGTGTCACTGAGACTTCAGAGCAGCAGGCAAGCTCAGTTTCAAGCCCTTGGAGATCTTCCTCAAGATGACAAAGCAAACAGCAAAGTCCTTTTCTCATTTCTTTGGCAGCAAGCAGCCACTGCAGGCCAACCCCAGTAAGCAAACAGCACAGGGGCAGTATTCCTCCTCAGCTTATCCGGCTTTTCTCCTTGCAAAAGGTTTCTCTTAATTTTCCAGAAGTGATATAAAAGTCTGGGTTCTGGACCCTCTTTTTATACACCAACATCCTTTGATCTCTGAAGGCAGAGAGTATCTGTACCTAGACAAAACCAGTTCTGTGGGGCCCTTTGAAAGTGCACAACAACCTCCTTTGTCAGTGCGAGCCCTGGCTCCAGACACACCTCATTGTTGAAGGCAGTCACAGCCCTATTCAGGTGAAGGTACTACTCCTCCCACCACTTCAAATGCAGACCAGGCTTATTCAGCCCAGCCCTGACTCATCAGACTTCTGGAGCCACTGCCCTTCTCCAGCCCCTGTCATCCAAAAGCCAGACATGCAATACACAAACCTAGCAGAGGCACACTGAATGGTTAGGCAAGAAAATATCTACTTTCTAAAAGTGGTATTTTCAAACACAGAATGTAAAATCACCCTTACTAAAAGATGCATTTTAACATTCTGAGTTCAGGCATACTAAACTTTATTTTTCTACCTTGTTCCCAGGGTCAGTTATGTTTATAAGATGTTATAAACAAACTTTACATTCTGTCCTATGGTAACAGATAGCCTTGCAATAGTGAAAAATGAAACTGGAAGTATTTCACTATCAGGACATGCCACACACATCAGGACATGTCCTACCTTTCACTTACAATGCACCCTGCCCACATGGGTACCTTGGACCTACCTTAGGGTGACTAATATGTAGAAAAGGGAAGGTTTAGGGAATGGCAAGTGTGTGCACTTGCCAAGTCGACATGGCAGTCCCAGACTGTGCACAGGCTCTGCAATGGCAGGCCTGAGCCATATTTTACAAGCTGCTTCTGTAAGTGGCACAATCAGTCCTGCGAGCCCTCCAGCAGCATTTGATTAACAGGCCCTGGGCACACATAGTGCACCAAATAGCCAATCATGGAGGAGACTAATGTATAACACAATTCACAAAAGAGACAATATGCACTTTAGCACTGGTAAAGTGCCCAGAGTCATAAAACCACCAACAACAGGTCAGAAAGAAATACAAGAGGAAGGTAAAAAGTTCTGGGATGACCCTGCAAAAAGGGCCAAGTCCAACAGGATACCATCTGCATCCCTACACTAGGTAATGTGATGCACAATGGGGCACTGAAATCCTTTCAAAAAGTACAAACAGAATATGGCATGCACCACACACAGTTCTTCCGATACCTCCAGCTCTGTCATGCACCCTTACCGACTATACAGTCTAAGGAAGACATCCCCAAATACTCCGCACTTGAAGCGAAATTTCTCCTCACAAATATCAAATACCACAAACTATTTGATATATATAAAATGCTTCTGTGAAATTTACCATCCCCGATGGCCTGGGGGAGGACTGCACAGGAGGGGGGACCGATGCATGATGAGGGTTGGCAGGGGGTGGTAGAGGCCCCTAGAGATGTAGTAATAGCCTCCCAATTTGATAAATACAACTTAAGCTGCTTCACCACACATATCTCACTAGAGCAAGATTGCTCCGCATGGGACTGATAGCTACAGGGAATTGTCTGCGGTATGATCGCCCATATGAGGATTTACCCCATTTATTCTGCCAATGCCCGACACCTTCACCCTTTTGGAACAGGATACTGGGATGCCTGGATAGAATGCTGGGCTGGTGAATACCCAGACACCCCAAAAGGATGGCTTAGGGGATAACAGGTATCAGAGGGCATCGCTTGGTTAGATATGATCGAAATATTGCGTGAGCCTGGAAAGATACTGTGGCTCCTTCCTTCCGTCGAGCAATGGGACAATGGCATGGATTTTTGTATGGGAGTGGGACGCCCAATTAACCTGGCAAGAGGGTGCCCCCAGAAACACCAGTAGATATGGGAAGAATGGGCTGGGTACAGGGGTATATAATTGGAGCCATGCCCAACTAGACCATGGTCAATTTTTGGAGATATGTGTTCACATAACTCTGAATTACACAACTTAGACATGGGGTCAGGGACTCGTAGTTCGCCATACAGGCATGTGTTGTTACACTATGGGGCATATTTACAAGCCCCTATCAACACAGAAACATCACTTTCAGTGACGCTGTGAGGGCGATAGGGGCCTTGCCTTATTTACAAGGGAGCTTTAAGTCACTTAAAGTGACTTAACGCAGCCTTGTAAATAAGGCACGCTTTCATGCTGTGTTTAGTGTATAAGGAGAGGGAAATGGGTATTGCAGTGGACGTGCCCCCTATTTACAAGGGCTGCGTAAATAGGAGGCATGGCGAAAATTAAGACCATGGAAAACCTGGTTTTAAACAGGCGAAACGAGGAGACATGCTTTATTTCTCCTCTTTTTGCTGTTTCCTTGTGTGTGCTTGTGCAGCACACATAGAAACAGCAAATTGCCTATGATTGTTTATGTGCAGAAAGATCCCCCTTCCTGCACATAAACGATCATTTTTTAAAAATGGCATTTTGCAACTTCTATGGGGCATATTTACAAGGCCCTATCACCACCAAAAAGTCACTTTTCAGTGACGTGATGGCGATAGGGGCCTCGCCTTATTTACAAGGCAGCATTATGCCACTTAATGTGGCTTAACGCTGCCTTGTAAATAAGGCACCCTTTCACGCTGTATTTAGCATGAAAGGGGAGGGCAATGGGTATTGTGGTGGGCGTTTTACCTCAACACCCTTTGAGGGACACCTTTCTGCACGCAATCTTCCCTCAACACAGGCATCATTGCACTATGGAGCAAGGGTGCCTGCGTTGTCACTAGGAAGCTAAAATCTGCGCCAGCCCTGCGTTTCTTAAGTAACGAAGCGTGTCATTAGCCTTCTTGGCCACTTTATTGTAAATATGCCCCCATGGTTGAACCTTGTTGCTTTGATATTCAGCTGCTATACTGTAACAGTGTTGCCGTCTCCCATGCCTCTCTGTTTTAATGTTATGTACCACTCTTGGAAACTGAAAAAAGTAATAAAAATGTGTAAAAAAAAATTAAAATTGATAATTGTGTTTAAAGATATTTCACGTCTTATATAAGATGGCTCAGTGAGCTGATTTCTCCTCCCTGACAAACGTGATACTCTGGAGGTCATAAAGTTGAATCCTGCAAGGCAGACTTAGGGGTCCATTAGTATGGCAGGCGGACTTTGTCCGCCCGCCATACCCACGGGAAGCGGGACCGCCCGCCGAGGGTGCAGCAGTCCCGCACTCCTAATTAGGATGCGCCCGCCACATTGGCGGGCACATGGCGCATTTGCAACATTGTGGCACCACCCGCCGCAATGCCACAAAGGCAGGTTGTGCCTTTCCATGCCCAATGTGGCAGGTACCGTGCGGTGCCAGGCATGTTTTTCATTGAAATGCAGGGGTGTACCATAGGTACCCCCATGTGCACCCCCATCCCCAGAGTCTCTGAGCAATGCTGCCACAGAAAGGCATGTTCCTGCCGACATTCTAATATGGCTGGCGGTGTCTAACAGACACCGCCACCATATTGAACCCTTTTCCGCCCGGTCGACTTGACGACCAGGCGGAAAAGCGGCGGACGGTCTTTCCGCGGCTCCGCAGACCCCCCAGCCATTGTAATATGGTGGGGGTCTTTGCTGCAAGGATGGCGGGCGGATCGCCCCCGCCGGGCCGGCGATGACTGCCGCCGGCAGGGCGATCCGCCCGCCATCCTAATGGGGCCCTTAGTGTTCAATCATTAAATAGTCTGTAAAATGGCTAATCCTAATACACGTCATTTATAGCATTTACAAACTGGAAAAGTGACATACAGAATGAACATTGACCCCTCCACCCCACTACCCCCATTGCTTTCACTTTAAGCGGACTACCTGCTGCCAACAGAGAAGGTGGAGTGCTGTCATCTTGAAGTATTTCATACCAAAGGCACGACGGGAACTGCTGACTAATTTTGTTATCATGCGCACGGGCCTTTTACACCCGCAGCTTGTCAATTTGCAAACCAAAAGGAGAAAGCGCTATCTATCACTGTGACCTGGGGCTATTTGACAAACCAAACCTGGAGAGGCCCATGCCAAGAGCAAAGAGCATTGTCATATCCACCGGATTGTTGTCTCGCAAAATTTAAGTGACAGTGACTGCCTTTTACACCCCGCAGGGCTAAACTCTCAGAGCATTGCCAAGACAATCGAGAAATATCGTAATGCTTGTGTGCTACGAGCAGAGGTCCCAGAACTACTATTGAAAGCAGTTCAGTCTTAGAAGCCAATGCAAAAAATCTTTATGAGGCAAGCAATGTGTTTAATTTTGGAAACTTGGGCAAACCGCCAAAATCCCCTCTAAAATCCAACCACAGCCCGTTCGCCAGTGTTGACAATGAGAAATACAGTTTTTGTTCGGGAAAGCCCCCAGGCCTGTCGGTGCGCCTGAGATGGACAGCTGCAGAAAAGGGGGAGGGTAGCCGAGCATGACCCGGGGGCGGGAGCGCCCCCTCTGTTCTGTCTCAGCGAGCGGCCATAATGGAAGAGTGAGTGACCTCCCTTGTTTCCTCCTTTGGGCTGGTTTTTGAGCGGTCAGTCTCCTGATGGTAAACTGTGTCATAGCCCCCGGCATTTGCATCCATTTTGCAAGGTAAATTACCATGCAAATTCAGAATGTTCTGCTCAACTGCTGCGGTGTCCTTCTTTGCACACTGTGACACATGAGAAGGTTCGTGCTGACGGGAGAGAAAACGTGGTGCCTTCTGAATAAAAAAAAATAGGTTCCAAACAAAGGGCCATTTTGAATCAGGTCCAAGTGTGCAAAACCTTGTTACATGGACATTACACCAAGCCACAGACCGGTCCGGATTTAGATGAAGGTACAATAGATGCAAACAGATGTGTACTGATACAGGGTTGGAATAGGCTATAGGCAGGGCCATTGGAATTATGCGTCAGGAGAAGGCCAAATTACGTGGCAGGATTGAATAAATTATGCAGGCAAGAAATGGCAAATTATGCAGCATTCTGCGGCATATTTTGTGATAGTATTACTTCATTATTTTGTCATTTTTAGGGCTCGGGCCTACGTCACACGAAGTGGGGCGGGGCTTCCGAGCTCTAATGTTATAAAAAAAAAAAGTTCAGAAAGGGCTGTGGGCTGCCGCATTCCAGAAAGCGCGTGGTTTTTGCGTGTGGTATTCTGCCATGTGAATGGTAATTGGTGCAGGCAAGGCTGTGTTTAAGTAAGGCAGCACGCCATGGGGCTTTGGAATTTTTGCAATGTCCACTTCCTGCATAAAGTGTTTGGACACGCGCAGAAGAATACATAAATCCTCAATTACCAGCTGTCCGAGGTGCCGGTAATTGAAGGCAGATGGTGCTGGGAGCGTGTGCACTGATGTGTTTTTTTCCCTTGAGCTCTGTGTGCGCGCCGGCAAACCCGCGCCTGCTCTTTGACTGAGGTAGGCTAAACAAGCATTGGCAAAGCAAATAGGACTCTCCTATACAAAATCTGTTGGTTTTGTCAGGGATATGTTTAGCCATGTTGTACAGCAGCCTGGCTGCTATGCAGCACAGCTGAAAGTAAAAAAACAAACAAAGTGCTTTGATAAGCACTCGTGCCCACTCACCCGAACTCAAACTTTTAATGTCAAAATAGAAGATCACTTTAATTTACTGCCCTCATAACAGACCCCTTGCAGTAGCTCTCGTTGTCCTCTTACCAGATCCCTTGCATCTTCCCAGCTATTGCCAGATTCCTCACTCGCTCCCTGTCTCGTCACCATGACTCACTCTCTCCACCCTTTCATAAAAAAAACACTCCACCTCGCTTTCCTCTCACTGGGAGCCTCACATTTACTCTCACAGTCCGGTTACCAGATTCCTACTGCCGTTGTACCAGATCACTCATTGTACTATCATTCAGTGTCCTATCATTAGAGACTTGCTTCAGGCAGAGTAGGGAGGGCAGAGTAGGGAGGGCAGAGTAGGGAGGGCAGAGTAGGGAGTGCAGAGTAGGGAGTGCAGAGTAGGGGGTGCAGAGTAGGGAGGGCAGAGTAGGGAGGGCAGAGTAGGGAGAGGAGAAGTGAGTAGTGAGTAGAGTAGTAGAGTAGTGAGTAGTGAGTAGAGTAGTGAGTAGAGTAGTGAGTAGAGTAGTGAGTAGTGAGTAGTGAGTAGAGTAGTAGAGTAGTGAGTAGTGAGTAGAGTAGTGAGTAGAGTAGTGAGTAGAGTAGTGAGTAGTGAGTAGTGAGTAGAGTAGTGAGTAGTGAGTAGAGTAGTGAGTAGTGAGTAGAGTAGTGAGTAGAGTAGTGAGTAGTGAGTAGAGTAGTGAGTAGAGTAGTGAGTAGAGTAGTGAGTAGTGAGTAGAGTAGTGAGTAGAGTAGTGAGTAGAGTAGTGAGTAGAGTAGTGAGTGCAGAGTAGTGAGTAGTGAGTGCAGAGTAGTGAGTAGTGAGTAGAGTAGTGAGTAGTTAGTGCAGAGTAGTGAGTAGAGTAGTGAGTAGTGAGTAGAGTAGTGAGTAGAGTAGTGAGTAGAGTAGTGAGTGCAGAGTAGTGAGTAGAGTAGTGAGTAGAGTAGTGAGTAGTGAGTGCAGAGTAGTGAGTAGTGAGTAGAGTAGTGAGTAGAGTAGTGAGTAGAGTAGTGAGTAGTGAGTAGAGTAGTGAGTAGTGAGTAGAGTAGTGAGTAGAGTAGTGAGGTGAGTAGTGAGTAGAGTAGTGAGTAGAGTAGTGAGGTGAGTAGTGAGTAGAGTAGTGAGTAGAGTAGTGAGTAGAGTAGTGAGTAGAGTAGTGAGTAGTGAGTAGAGTAGTGAGTAGAGTAGTGAGTAGAGTAGTGCGTAGAGTAGTGAGTAGTGAGTGCAGAGTAGTGAGTAGTGAGTAGTGAGTAGAGTAGTGAATAGTGAGTAGAGTAGTGAGTAGTGAGTAGAGTAGTGAGTAGAGTAGTGAGTGCAGAGTAGTGAGTAGAGTAGTGAGTAGAGTAGTGAGTAGTGAGTGCAGAGTAGTGAGTAGAGTAGTGAGTAGAGTAGTGAGTAGAGTAGTGAGTAGAGTAGTGAGTAGAAAGTAGTGAGTAGAGTAGTGAGTAGAGTAGTGAGTAGTGAGTAGAGTAGTGAGTAGAGTAGTGAGTAGAGTAGTGAGTAGAGTAGTGAGTAGTGAGTGCAGAGTAGTGAGTAGTGAGTAGAGTAGTGAGTGCAGAGTAGTGAGTAGAGTAGTGAGTAGAGTAGTGAGTGCAGAGTAGTGAGTAGAGTAGTGAGTAGAGTAGTGAGTAGTGAGTGCAGAGTAGTGAGTGCAGAGTAGTGAGTAGAATAGTGAGTAGAGTAGTGAGTAGTGAGTAGAGTAGTGAGTGCAGAGTAGTGAGTAGTGAGTAGAGTAGTGAGTAGTGAGTAGAGTAGTGAGTAGAGTAGTGAGTAGTGAGTAGAGTAGTGAGTAGTGAGTAGAGTAGTGAGTAGAGTAGTGAGTAGAGTAGTGAGTAGAGTAGTGTGCAGAGTAGTGTGCAGAGTAGTGAGTAGTGAGTGCAGAGTAGTGAGTAGTGAGTGCAGAGTAGTGAGTAGTGAGTAGTGAGTAGAGTAGTGAGTAGTGAGTAGAGTAGTGAGTAGTGAGTAGAGTAGTGAGTGCAGAGTAGTGAGTAGAGTAGTGAGTAGAGTAGTGAGTAGTGAGTGCAGAGTAGTGAGTGCAGAGTAGTGAGTAGAGTAGTGAGTAGAGTAGTGAGTAGTGAGTGCAGAGTAGTGAGTGCAGAGTAGTGAGTAGAATAGTGAGTAGAGTAGTGAGTAGAGTAGTGAGTGCAGAGTAGTGAGTAGTGAGTAGAGTAGTGAGTTGTGAGTGCAGAGTAGTGAGTAGAGTAGTGAGTAGTGAGTAGAGTAGTGAGTAGTGAGTAGAGTAGTGAGTACAGTAGTGAGTAGAGTAGTGAGTAGTGAGTGCAGAGTAGTGAGTAGAGTAGTGAGTAGAGTAGTGAGTAGAGTAGTGAGTAGAGTAGTGAGTAGAGTAGTGAGTAGAGTAGTGAGTAGAGTAGTGAGTATGGAGTGCAGAGTACTGAGTAGTGAGTAGAGTAGTGAGTAGAGTAGAGTAGTGAGTAGTGAGTGCAGAGTAGTGAGTAGAGTAGTGAGTAGTGAGTAGTGAGTAGAGTAGTGAGTAGAGTAGTGAGTAGAGTAGTGAGTAGAGTAGTGAGGTGAGTAGTGAGTAGTAAGTATAGTGAGTAGAGTAGTGAGAAGAGTAGTGAGTAGTGAGTATAGTGATGTGAGTAGTGAGTAGAGTAGTGAGTAGAGTAGTGAGTAGAGTAGTGTGCAGAGTAGTGAGTAGTGAGTGCAGAGTAGTGAGTAGTGAGTAGAGTAGTGAGTAGAGTAGTGAGTGCAGAGTAGTGAGTAGTGAGTGCAGAGTAGTGAGTGCAGAGTAGTGAGTAGAGTAGTGAGAGAAGTAGTGAGTAGAGTAGTGAGGTGAGTAGTGAGTAGTGAGTGCAGAGTAGTGAGTAGAGTAGTCATTAGTGAGTAGAGTAGTGAGTAGAGTAGTGAGGTGAGTAGAGTAGTGAGTAGAGTAGTGAGTGCAGAGTAGTGAGTAGAGAAGTGAGTAGTGAGTAGAGTAGTGAGTAGTGAGTAGAGTAGTGAGTAGTGAGTAGAAAGTAGTGAGTAGAGTAGTGAGTAGAGTAGTGAGGTGAGTAGTGAGTAGAGTAGTGAGTAGTGAGTAGAGTAGTGAGTAGTGAGTGCAGAGTAGTGAGTGCAGAGTAGTGAGTAGAGTAGTGAGTAGAAAGTAGTGAGTAGAGTAGTGAGTAGAGTAGTGAGTAGAGTAGTGAGTAGTGAGTAGAGTAGTGAGTGGAGAGTAGTGAGTAGTGAGCAGAGTAGTGAGTAGTGAGCAGAGTAGTGAGTAGCGAGCAGAGTAGTGAGTAGTGAGTAGAGTAGTGAGTAGAGTAGTGAGTAGAGTAGTGAGTAGAGTAGTGAGGTGAGTAGTGAGGTGAGTAGTGAGTAGAGTAGTGAGTAGTGAGCAGAGTAGTGAGTAGTGAGTGCAGAGTAGTGAGTAGAGTAGTGAGTAGAAAGTAGTGAGTAGAGTAGTGAGTAGAGTAGTGAGTAGAGTAGTGAGTAGTGAGTAGAGTAGTGAGTAGAGTAGTGGGTAGAGTAGTGGGTAGAGTAGTGGGTAGAGTAGTGAGTAGAGTAGTGAGTAGAGTAGTGAGTAGAGTAGTGAGTAGAGGTAGTGAGTAGAGTAGTGAGTAGTGAGTAGAGTAGTGAGTAGAGTAGTGAGTAGTGAGTGCAGAGTAGTGAGTAGAGTAGTGAGTAGAGTAGTGAGTAGAGTAGTGAGGTGAGTAGAGTAGAGTAGTGAGTAAAGTAGTGAGTGCAGAGAAGTGAGTAGTGAGTAGAGAAGTGAGTAGTGAGTAGAGTAGTGAGTAGTGAGTAGAGTAGTGAGGTGAGTAGTGAGTGCAGAGTAGTGAGTAGAGTAGTGAGTAGAGTAGTGAGTAGAGTAGTGAGTAGAGTAG
This sequence comes from Lissotriton helveticus, assembly GCF_964261635.1. NCBI lineage: Eukaryota > Metazoa > Chordata > Amphibia > Caudata > Salamandridae > Lissotriton > Lissotriton helveticus. The sequence goes on along the minus strand of NC_136067.1, from coordinate 921,726,153 downwards.
TGAGTAGAGTAGTGAGTAGAGTAGTGAGGTGAGTAGAGAAGTGAGTAAAGTAGTGAGTGCAGAGTAGTGAGTAGAGAAGTGAGTAATGAGTAGAGTAGTGAGTAGAGTAGTGAGTAGAGTAGTGAGTAGTGAGTAGAGTAGTGAGTAGTGAGTAGAGTAGTGAGTAGTGAGTAGAGAGTAAAGTAGTGAGTGCAGAGTAGTGAGTAGAGAAGTGAGTAGTGAGTAGAGTAGTGAGTGCAGAGTAGTGAGTGGAGAGTAGTGAGTAGAGTAGTGAGTAGTGAGCAGAGTAGTGAGTAGTGAGTGCAGAGTAGTGAGTAGAGTAGAGTAGTGAGTAGGACATCACAAACAGCAGCGGTGCAAGCTTCTCACACTCACAAGAAGGACATCACAAACAGCAGCGGTGCAAGCTTCTCACACTCACAAGGAGACCACAGGCAGCTGAGGTGCAAGCTTCTCCCACTCACAAGAAGGACATCACAAGCAGCAGCGGTGCAAGCTTCTCACACTCACAAGAACGACATCACAGGCAGCAGCAGTGCAAGCTACTTACACTCACAAGGAGACGACAGGCAGCAGAGGTGCAAGCTTCTCACACTCGCAAGAACGACATCACAAGCAGCAGTGGTGCAAGCTTCCCTTACACACTCACAGCAGGTACTGTTCCAAGGCAGCAGCAGCAACAGAGCAAGAGTCCCTTACAAAGAACAGGCACAGCACAGAGATGCACAATGCAATCTTCTCATACTCACAGGCAGCAGCGTTGCAAGCTTCTCACACTCACACGAAGGACATCACAGGCAGCAGCTGTGCAAGCTTGTTACACTCACAAGAACGACATCACAGGCAGCAGCAGTGCAAGCTTCTTACACTCACAAGAAGGACATCACAGGCAGCAGCAGTGCAAGCTTCTTACACTCACAAGGAGACCACAGGCAGCAGAGGTGCAAGTTTCTCACACTCACAAGAAGGACAACACAGGCAGTAACGGTGCAATATTCTCACACTCACAAGGAGATCACTGGCAGTACACACCACATGAACACACTCCATAACACATAGCAACAATACATTGGCATTTACAATGCCATTAGCTCAAACTCAAATAAATCCGAGCCCAATTGCATTTCTAATGCTTGTTAAGCTTGTTAACACTGCCTGGGCATTAGTTGCACCTCTTTAGTACCAGTTTGACACCCAAAAATAGCAATAAACCACACAATGGTGAACCGTCAATGTTTACAAAGAGCCTTCCACTGCGTGGCAACATGTGTTGGGCATTTTTACTAACTTTTGAACCTGAGCTAGAAACACTTACTGCAAATCTACATTTATGCAAAAATTGCCATGGCTGCACAATCGCATACTTCCAGTGTCCTCCCTATAGGGCAATCAAGCAGTGTCTGAAGGGCTTGTATGGTAACTCAGTTTTGGGCTGTGTTTTTTGGGCTGGTTTTGGGCCTATTGTATGGTTGGGTGGGTCGATTTTTTGCTCTGACATTATCACTAACATTGCCTGAAACAAGCACAAATGCATGCAGCTGCTCATGTCTTGCAAAACACATATACAGCTTGTTCAAAACTGCCCTGATTTGCAAATATGGGTCACTTCTGTCAGCTATCTGATTAGCTAATGGTGGGCACTCTTTTCTGTCCCTGTACGACCCTACACTTCTAACAATCCAGGGCCTATTTTGATGTGAGTCGGAAAGCCCGTCAGAGGCTTTCCGACTCACATCGTAGGTTTCAAATCCGACAGCCTTATTATGATAAAGGCTGTCGGATTTGAAACCGGGCGATCAGGCCGACTGGCTTCCGAGGGGCTCAAGGAGCCCGTCGACCAATCGGAGGCCACTCATTATCCCCTATGTACAGCGTTTACGCCGTGGGGATTATGATGTAGTTTCTGACAGGCTTCAGAAAGTGATTTAGAGGGCCCCCTAGCAGGGACCCCATGTCTCCGCAGGCTCTGGTTGGGGGCCTAGTGGGCACCTATGATGCCCCCCTGTAAGTCTCTGCACCATGTGGCAAGCACCGTGGTGCAGGGATTTACACAGGCTCCCCTTTCTCCATGGGAGTTTGTGCTACGGACGGTTAACCGGAAATGGGAGTATGCGACCGCAGCATGAGCGGTTGCATTGTAATGGCAGTGTTGGGACTGTCGACGGGAGGTCAGTCGGTCACGAGACCAAGGCGATGTCAGGGAGACATGAGTCCACCAGACATCATAATCAGGCCATATGTGTGCAGCCTTTGTGTCAGCCGGCTGCAGCTATCAATGCGCCAAGGAGCTAAGAACAGTCTTTGCCCTGGACTAGATTTGAAATATACCAAAAGACCAACAGAATACTCAATTGTGCCTTTCCTGTCACGTGATACTAGTCAGAACAAGGACTATCCAATGTAATCAAAAGGTAGAAAACAAACAAAACTATTGGAAGCCATAGCCAGAGATACTGTCGCAGGGATTCTGCTCCTACACAGACCTGTGCATAGAGACTTAGAACCTCAGTATCCAAAATCCCCTACCAGACTAGCAATCAGTGTCTCATTGGTTCTTCCATACCCCCAATTATTAGACAACCCAGAACATGGACTTAGAACACCTCAGGTAACGTGGAACACATGAACACACTTTTGTTATACTAACATATCAATCCAGAACGAGGAGTAAATGAAGACACGTGCAAGTTTGAAATAGTTATTTCTAATGCCGTGTTCTCAGGCGCAGTATCTTAGCTAATACAACCAAACATACTATATGCAACAAGGTATTCAGCATAGTTACGAGTCCATAAAATACAAAGGGAGAAAGCATGGTAAAATGCTAAAGGGAAGAAGACTAAATGTCACCTCAGTCTTACCCTCCCTTGCTCGTATATTATATTTAAGGCTCCTGGTTTTCAGTTTTTACGATTTTTACAGATAAATACAGACAGAAAACAACGTGTTTTCTGTCTGCATTTATCTTTAAACGTGGATAAATACAGAAAATTGTGCTTCTTTCAAGTGACTCTCCGTGCTTTCTTTCATGAATTATAGGCCAGCAGCTGAGCAGATGGACAGCATAGGAAATTAAAAAACAGGATAAAAGGTCTTTAAATAACGGAATATGTTAACATATATTCATGGCCTAGTGCTAATATCTACCAGTGTATGTATTGTGTAATATTTAGCAGCTTAAATAGCTAAAACACGACAGACATCACAGTATGAGTGCGCTTCTGTCAGTTAAATAGATATGGAAATGTACAGTTTTACAACTTTATTTATACGCAAACACTAAATAAATATGGATAAATACAGATAAAATGACCAAAAAATAAATATGGATAAATACAGATGGAAATGGCCAAAAAATAAATACCATAAAAGCGGAAGCCCTAATTATATTATATCTAAATAAGGTCTCTTTGGGTTTTAGAAGGGTGGCCCCATACCTCTGGTCTTAGTAGAAAGGGATCACATCATCTTCTACCCCAGCTCTCTTCATGCGAATATTCATCAAGTGTGTGTGCATGCTCTGCACAGTGCATTATTAAACGCGCCAAAAGCCAGAGTTGGCCACAGCTGCATAAGTGTTATGTCTAGGACGTGCGCTGATCAAACCGAACAACAACCACTGTGTTGAAATAACCTTGAAGGCCTCGGCACTCACTGTTCAGGCATAGCTTACCAAGCAAAGCTGATACTATAGGAAAACATATTATTCTCGTTTGAAGCAAATTATTCTACTACGCTCCAAGCATTAATAACAATATGTGCCGTGTGCAGAAGCAGCAGAAAGGAAAAATGGCGTTTAAACTTCTAATAAGCTCATGCTAACTTAACACAGTGTGAAGGCAAAGCCTATCTACATGACACCCTCCCTTGATCCGAGCACGGATAAGATAAGATAAGATAAGGGGCTAATTTTGTGGAATGCAGAGTTCAAGAACGACAGTCAGCTCAAATTTACACAAGGTAAAAATTCAAAGAAAAAATGACGTCTCTAAAAATCCACATAGAAAAAGGTGAATGCGAATCCAATAAATTTAGTCATTGGCCGTAGCAAAGTCAATAGGCCTGGGGCAGAGACATTTTTTTGCAGAGGCTTGAAAAAAATAATTTAAAAAAATGTTCGATGTCCAATAAATGACCTTGGTTATGGGAGAGAGAAGCGATGACATATTTCATCCTAACAATAAATGTGCAAAATATGCAGCAACAGCCTTCAACAGGAAGTCACTGTTCTCATCTGAAAATAATTCAGCCATCCAATTCAACAATGGGAAAGAACATACATGTTCTTCAATTACCGGAGCCTCTAGTACCATCAGAGGACAACTCAGTGGGTTCTCAATTAAGCTGTGTGCCAAGAAATCTTGCGCCGCTGCAAACACATTCCAACGACCCAGTATTCCATGCATCGCTGCAAAGGCCATAATCCCTCCGTCAGAACAAAGCAATTCATGAGCAACTAAGGGGCTCATAAGCTGATTATAATCCACATCGGGAGACACCGTATTGCAGAGACACAAATCCAGGGCCCAGTCGAAATCGCAACTCAGGCAATGAAAGACAGGCTGGACACATGCAAAGTAGGAAAATCTAACCGATAATCCATAAGCCGCACTCAAAGTAGCAAGAGGCATCGCTTCATAATACTCAAGCATTCGGTTGCGAAACAGCGCCAGACGTGACAGCTCTTCTTGCAACACAGGACGTGCATCCATTTTGAATTACACAAAAAAGTAAAAGTACGCCTGCAGCTAGAGCCAGCAGTAAGGGAAATCCACCAAATAGGCTGAAAAAATCAAATGAAAGAAAGCAGGGAAGACACCAAATATAGTTTGAAACGAAGTCACAAGGCCACTACTTATAACTTTAAAAAAGTGTCCAGCCCCGTTGTGGAGGATGCATTAAAGATAGTGTGAATTAATTCACCGAAATGCAAAGGCAAGTCAGTATTTAATAAAGCATGCAAGTCTGTGTCGGTGTTAGCCACGTGAAGGACAAATGTCTCACGAGCAGACGTGAGGGCAACTTTTTTCTGGGACAATAGAGCTCTTATGCAACTCATCTTGTTGAACTCTGCCTTCAAGGTCGGAATTGTGGGCCAGATGGAAACATCAAGCTTCCCATGCGGGGGTGGATACATTACATTCTTACAGCAAACCACACGTTCACTGACGGTAACTACATAAGCAATTCCTTTAATTAGCCCACAGCAGTCTTCATTGTTTAAAAGTGAATAACTCCCGTTTGCCAGTAATGTGAATGTGGGCACGATAGCAGGCACTGGTGTACCTTTCAAAATACAGGCTAAATTCGGCTCATTCTGGTTACAAGATCCATGTAACCAGCTCTACCATCACCATGTCTACACATCAATGAGTGATCTGGTGTTTCAGTGCAATCTTCACCATTCATATAAACTTCCTTACCCTCCCTAAGGCATCTATAGGTAAATCAGCGAACTCACGGCTTTGTGACCACGTGTGTCTGTAACATTGCCACCGTGCCGAAAGGCGCTGAGGTCCATCGAGTGAGCTGTCCATCATAGTGAGGAAAGGGCGCAAAGACGTTGCATACCCTAGTGTGTGTGGGGCAGGCCAAACGGGCAGGGCTTCCATGCGAGTTCACATGCCTTGTTAATAAAGGGTCAGAGACCGATCAGAGCAGCAGATGAGAAGAAACAGCCTCCTGGTCACAGGAAGTACACGGGGATTTCGCTCGAGAAACTCGTGGATGCAAATACCCCCATCAAGGATTACATCTAATTGTAGGCGGTAGATATGGGGAGGAAGCACACCTGCCTAGTCTCGACCGTGCTCACTAGTTGTTGGGGCTGATTATAATGCGCTACTGAATTTGAGATTCAACTCGGGCACCTTTATAATCTGTAAGTGCTTCCTGTTGAGGTTTAATTTTTGTGACAGGAGCATCATGCCAGAATGAATCCTGCCTTCATATTTATCCACGAAGATGCCACCGTGTTGTGCCATACCTCTACTCAACTGGAGTACTTTCTACTGGCTAATCAGTGAGTGCTACCTCGTTGGGTAAATGTATAGTACTTTTGCTACACTACAGCTGCGTAAAGGGCCAGAAGAGTTGTCTCCAGTGACCACGTGTGTCTGTAACATTGCCACCGCGCCCATAGGCGCCGAGGTCCCTCGAGTGAGCTGTCCATCATAGTGAGGAAAGGGCAGGAAGACATTGCATGCCCTAGTGTGTGTGGGCCGGGCCAAACGGTCGTGGCTTCCATGCGAGTTCACATGCCTCTTGTTTATAAAGGGTCAGAGACCGATCAGAGCAGCAGATGAGAAGGAAGCAGCCTCCTGGTCACAGGAAGTACACGGGAATTGTGCTCGAGAAACTCGTGGATGCAAATACCTCCATCAAGGATTACATCTAATTGTACGCGGTAGATATGGGTGAGGAAGCACACCTGCCTCGACCGTGCTCAATAGTTGTTGGGGCTGATTATAATGCGTTACTGAATTTGAGCTTCAACTTGGGCACCTTTATAATCTGTAAGTGCTTCCTGTTGAGGTTTAATTTTTGTGACAGAAGCATCGTGCCAGAATTAATCCTGCCTGCATATTCATCCACGAAGATGCCACCGTGTTGATATTTACTGCAACATTTTTTTTTTTAAATCCACCCGCGAGCGGATTTGCGGATTTTTCGGCAATTTCGCGAGAACCGCGGATCGCGAAATTGCTGAAAATCCGCAAATTCCACGAGCGGAACTGATTTTGCGCCCATATTTAGTTACTGCTTCTGCTCATTATATGTCTAGGTGGATTAATGAGTTTTTTCTATCAATAGACACTCTGCCCACTATGCAATAATATGGGACTCGTATAAGGCATGTTTCAGAGGTGAGGTTTTAAGTTTTGTTTTTCAGCAGAATCGGAAGAGAAAATTGGAGATGCAGGAGCTGTATTCGTTGCTTAGAGACGCTGAGGGCAAACTAATCCAGGGAGCTATGTCACAGGAGGGTAATATTCAAGAGTTAGAAGAGGCCACCGAGCAAGCAAGGGCTAAAATCCAAGGAGAATGGAACATGGAAAACGCCAGAAAATATCTGGCTCACAAAAAGCAAATTTTTGAATTTGGGGAAGCTGTGGGCCGATGTTTGGCACTGGGGCTACGTATGAAAGAATCCATGAGCCATATTAGTGCTCTGAAAGATAATGCAGGGACAGTTTGTCAGGATCCCAAAGGGATACTATCAATTTTCCATCAGTTTTATTCGGAGTTATATACTCAACAGGCTATTCACGGTATGAATATCTATAATTTTTTGGATGGGGTTACAGCACAGTTAGATTATAGCGAGATAGCAATGTTGGATGGTCCAATTATGATGGAAGAGCTAGAAGCAGCGGTCAATGGATTAGCTTTAGGGAAGGCGGCTGGACCAGACAAACTTCCGGCTGAGATTTATACGTTTTTTTTAGCTTAATAAAAGAAGACATGCTGAGCACATTCAGGGCTGCACAGGAGGGACTTGCCCCTAAATCTTGGGCAGAATCCACTATTGTGGTTTTTAGTAAAAAGGGTAAAGAACCGGAATTGGTGGGGTCCTATAGGCCGATTTCATTATTGAACTGCGATGGTAAAATGTATTCAAAGATTTTGACCACCCGCTTGTCTAAAATTATTAGTTCCTTAGTTTCGCAGACTCAACACAGCTTTATTCCTGAGCGTAGCACAGTTATGAATGTTAATAAGGTGGTAACGCTTTTTGATGTTGCTCAGACGGAAAAGCGGGAATTAGGCTTAATTTTATTGGACGCAGAAAAGGCGTTCGACCATGTGGAGTGGGCGTACCTGTGGGAATTGTTATTTTGTTTGGGTTTTGGTAAACGGTTTGTCACTGCCCTATAGGTTCTGTACACTTCACCGGTTGCTAAGATCGCCTCAGTGGGCCTGTTATCAGAGACAGTGAATAACACCAGGGGCACAAGGCAGGGTTGCCCTTGTTCACCACTGCTTTTTGCATTATACATAAATCCGTTCCTTGAACAGTTAGGCAACAACTCCTTGATTAAGCCCTTCAGGGTGCATAATATCTCTTCCTCTATGTTTGCATATGCATACGACATTGCAGTAACCACTACGGATTCTTATTCAGCGCTCCAAGAGATTGAGCGGCTAGCTATATTATTTATGTTATAAAAACACGGGTCAACCCAAGAAGTCGCTGGGACCTGGGCAGTATAGCAGTACAAACAAAGTGGTCCCAGTTTATAGAGAACAAATAAAGACAATCAATAACCAATAAAAATGGATGTACAATTAATTATAACAACATTGTTTTTTAATCACAATGTGTTTCATATAACAATTATTCATTCAATAAATGTACAATAAATCACTTTACAAAATGCCCCTATGAGAGTGAGAAAGGGAAGGGTAGTGTTGGGATGGTGAAAAAATAAGATCTTCAAGGAAGGTCTGCAAAACCACATTATAAATAATTAGTTGTATAAAGAGTTAAATCATCTTCTATTTGAAAACATCATGCCTCAATGGAAAACAATACTAATAAATGATAATAGAGGCTGAACATAGAAGGACGTGTCGACGTTTCGACCCAGTTGGAATGCAGGCGTGGATAAACCTTGCTAGCGGGTCTTCATCAGGACGGGGGTGTTGGAGGGTGGGGCAATAGATCTGCATAAAAGTTGAATTTTAAAACAATTAGTTCACGGGTCATATGAGATCCCAAACAATTTTCATAAAAGCTCATCGAGAGGAACTACTGCTAGGTTGGAAAAGGGGGGGGGGAGGAATGCATCGAAGGTGTATCGACAATCATAGAGTCATGAAGACTGAGACTGGTGTTGGTAGGTAAGAGGTACTCTGTGGAAGGGAGACCATCGTCAAGAAACAGCAAATGGGGATCTAAGTAAATACCGACCGATGTATAAGGCGGTACTCACAATCCCATTGGAGATGGTGGGTTCATGAATCCACTGAAGGTATTCATAAAAACCGAAAGTATCAGATGACAGAAAAGCAGTCTATGCAAAAACATGTAACAAAGGAGCTATTCTCAGAGCCTCGAGTCTAGCAGAAAATAGGCATTGTAAAAATGTGGAGGAGCTATGCTCAGAGCTTCGAGTCTGGCAGAAAATAGGCATTGTACAAATGTGGGGGGACAAAAAGATTCTAATATTCAGAAGTGGTAGTAGAAAACAGATGTGAAACCGCTTCATGTTCCACAAATGGCATACCTGCTTGTAGGAAAAACTCGCTCAGAATTCATTCAAAAGTGGTCATCAACACGCACCAGGGGCCAAATCTATAAAAATGGGTGGATGTTAACTTCAGTACTTGCGCTAACCCTATAGGTTGGTGACTATTCGAAATAAATGTTAATGTGCATACTTAGCAGGAGGGCGATGTCGTTGCCACCCCTGAAGTGCCGCTTCTAGTCGTAGAGTGGCTTCTCCAACAGCTGGGAGATGGCTCTAAATAGATAAGCAAATATATACATTCTGTAGTTCTCCAGCAATATAAAAAGGTTTTACTGTCAATATATATTCTGCATCTGACATACCTGCATGTAGCAAAAAAGGCTCGTTCTAACTTGGGCGGTCGTCTTCATGTACCGTGAGCCAAAATCTGTAAAAGTATGTCAGGTGAAGGGTTAGACTCCCATAAGTACGCCCTAGAGCAGCCGGTCAAATGATTCAAGCAAAACGATAAAGGTGCCGTCAACATACCAGAAAGGACGGGATAATTGCCGACCTTGGGGTGATTGTGTGATCAGCTTCCCGAATGCCCGGGTTGTTGGCTTCGTGATCCGCAGTCTGTGGGAAACACAGAGAGGCCCGTCAGTGAACTGACATATAAAAACTATCTGCTCGTAGCGCGTCAAAACACCGAATAGGCATAAAAGAATCACATACCGAGAATTTCAGAGCGCGAAGTTCCGTCTGGCAGCCGACGTCTATTTTCTGCTAGACTCGAGGCTCTGAGAATAGCTCCTTTGTTACATGTTTTTGCATAGACTGCTTTTCTGTCATCTGATACTTTCGGTTTTTATGAATACCTTCAGTGGATTCATGAACCCACCATCTCCAATGGGATTGTGAGTACCGCCTTATACATCGGTCGGTATTTACTTAGATCCCCATTTGCTGTTTCTTGACGATGGTCTCCCTTCCACAGAGTACCTCTTACCTACCAACACCAGTCTCAGTCTTAATGACTCTATGATTGTCGATACACCTTCGATGCATTCCTCCCCCCCCCCCTTTCCAACCTAGCAGTAGTTCCTCTCGATGAGCTTTTATGAAAATTGTTTGGGATCTCATATGACCCGTGAACTAATTGTTTTAAAATTCAACTTTTATGCAGATCTATTGCCCCACCCTCCAACACCCCCGTCCTGATGAAGACCCGCTAGCAAGGTTTATCCACGCCTGCATTCCAACTGGGTCGAAACGTCGACACGCCTTCTATGTTCAGCCTCTATTATCATTTATTAGTATTGTTTTCCATTGAGGCATGATGTTTTCAAATAGAAGATGATTTAACTCTTTATACAACTAATTATTTATATTGTGGTTTTGCAGACCTTCCTTGAAGATCTTATTCTTTCACCATCCCAACACTACCCTTCCCTTTCTCACTCTCATAGGGGCATTTTATAAAGTGATTTATTGTACATTTATTGAATGAATAATTGTTATATGAAACACATTGTGATTAAAAAACAATGTTGTTATAATTATTTGTACATCCATTTTTATTGGTTATTGATTGTCTTTATTTGTTCTCTATAAACTGGGACCACTTTGTTTGTACAGCTATATTATTTAGCCAGGTATCCAGCTATAAATTAAATGTTGCAAAAACGCAAGTTTTAATCACTGAAAAGGTGACTCTGGATGATGCTCGAGTCATAAAAGAAGTAACTTACCTGGGCACCAAAATTAGATCGTCTTTGCATGAATTAGTTGATGCTAATTGGACTATGTTACTACACAACATTCAGGAATCACTAGGTAAGTGGACACAACTTCACCTCACATTGATTGGTAGAAGTAATATTATCAAGATTAATGTTTTGCCCAAGGTTTTATATGTGTTTAGAGCTGTACCGCTAGAAATCACAGTGTCCCAACTTCAACATTTTCAGTCTATCTGTTCTAAGTTTCTGTGGGCACCAGGCAAACCTAGACGGGCTATGAGATTTTTGACTCTACCAATTGAACGTGGGGGATTAGCTATCCCAGATTTAGCTTTTTATTTTTATGCATGTTTTTTGTTAAAGATGCAGATCTTACTGACTGGGGAAGACATAGGCAATGCAGCAGAGGCCCCCTCAATTTTTCAGATTCTGTTGGGACCAGAGACACGACAATGTTTATTCAAAGAAATAGATGGCAGTTATTTTAAACGGACAAGGTTTAAGGTGTTGATAAGTTATGTCTAGTTGAGAAATTGTCTCGGTACTCCCCTACAAATGCCATAAGGCTTCTTCCCCCTATTGTTTGGGATAGCATTGCTCTGGGTTGGAGGGCAAAAGGTATTGCTCAAGTGGGGGATTTTTTTGACACTGGTGGTTCCCTTATGTCTTTTGAAGAGCTGTCTAGACAACATAATCTGTCTAAATCTAATTTTTAAAAGTTTCTTCAAGTTCGAGATTTTATTACTCAGAAAAAAATTGCACCGGTTTCCAACACAGTAGTTGCTGCCATTCAGCGCCATGCCAAAATTGGGGAGGTCTATAAGTTATTACTGTCGTATAGAAAGGATGATTTAGACAAACATAATGTCAAATGGTCTATGATTTTGGGAGTAGATAATATATTCCTAAAAGATGTCATCATAAGATCCAGGGAAGTCTTGTCCTCCGCCAACTGTGCAATGTTTTACAACGTTTTTTAATTTGTACTATACGCCGGCACGCATGCTTAAATGGGGGACAGGACAAGATGGTAAATGTTTTCGGTGTGGGGGGGATAATGCAGATATTTTGCATATCTTCTTTAGTTGTGGTCATTTCACAAATTATATTGTTAGTTAAAGCAATTTTTGTCCCATATTATTGGGATTCCGATTGTTATAACATCTCCAATTATGTTTTGGGTATAGGACCCGAACTTGTGAATGTTACTCCCCTGTATAAACACCAACATTTGATTGTTATAGCTATGACTGTCGCTCTGCTTTGTATTGCGGCTGAATGGCTACAAGTTGACCCTCCTTCCTTTGAACGATGGAGGGCAAAGATGTATAATTTATTTAATTTAGAGTTAAGTTTGTATTCAGTTTAAGGGGTGAAGACACGTAAAACTGGCCTGGGCATTTGGGGATTGTTCTCTGATCATGTGCATATATGAAGTTATGACAAATGTATGTATTAGTCTTTTGAGTTACAGTGGAAAAAAAAGATAACATGTCTTAGAACCTTTGAGCTTCTGATTGTTGCACATATTTGTAAATGATATTTAACTGTTCCTGTCTCTTAGACAGTAGGACCAATTCCATTTCCAAAGAATGGACAAATTATTCATAGATGTATATAGATATGCAATATTAATATGTGTGTTAAGATTTTGTGATGCACAAAAGAAGATTGATCAACTGCTGAAACATCACAAGAACAACCAAAGTTGTTCTGGAGAAAGTCTTGCCTACTGCAGAACAGTGTTTTAGTTAGTTTGAGGAGTGTCACATACCTTAGTCCTGTTTCTGATATCTTTCAATAACCAATTCAAAGGTCCAGTTGAGTAGAAAAACCACCAAATAGTCCCAATTAGTGACTAGTGCATCAGGAGATGTCTGGGCCTATGTAAAAGCTCGTGAAGTCCTGTTATGGAATGCTCACAATCATGCACACTAATGCCTGGAAATATCTTGGTGTAAAAGAGTTCTCACGTCACAAGAGGCTTTCTATTAGGGCCACACTCCCAAGTTTCATCATAGGGATGATCCTAGTATACTGTTAGGTGGGTAGAGAGTTTATAGGCTGAACTAACCCCCAGATTCATCAAAGTTATGTTTTGCGAGTCCTCAATAGCGAATTTTAAGGATTCGCTGTTAAAGACTCGCAAAACGGGATGCATGTAGGAATCGCAATGTTATTTGCGATTCCTACTGATTCCTTATTTGCTAATCGCAAATAAGGAATGGCTTATGAATGGGGAGTCATTCCTTATTTGCGATTAGCATTTAGCGAATCGCAAATGTACCGCAATTTCAAGGGTGCCAGGATGTCAAAAGGACACCCTCTTACACCCCATAAATGGTAATGTTCACTGCTGTTGTGCACACACATGTCCCAAGGACATGTGTGTGCGTAATATACAACATATTTCTATGTTTTTGCTGTTTACCACGTAGTTTGACTTTGCGGTAAATAGCGGCCCCAGATTGCGAATTCGCAAACTTGGAATTGTTCATGCATTTCATTTAAGGAATAGCAAATTGCGATTCCTTAAATGCATTCGCAATTTGAGAACTCACAATTATTTGCGAATTCTTAAATTGCGAGTGCATGAACCCTTGATGCATCTCAAATGCCATTTTTGCGGGCGCAAACAGCCGAATTTTGTGATTCGCACCGTTTGCGCTCGCAAAAATGCTTGATGCATCTACCTGTAAGTTTCTAGTACTTGTGTATAAATGTACAGTATATGCTAGCACACCAGTGTACATCCTTCAACTCTGGTATATGCACCAATGTTGCTTGTCAAGCACAATTTTGGGATACTAGAGAAACTAGGACTCATAGCCTTAGGTTGAGTAGGTTAGCACAGGGAAAAGAGGAAGGATAGTGAGACATCAAATATAGAGTGAGTACCTCAAGTATGATAGTTTTATTCCTTATTCATTTACACTACACGTAACTAAAAATAGGCCCACATATACTGTGCCCTCCTACACCAAAATTATTTATGTAAGAACTGGGAGTTAAGACAAGTGCAGAAGTCTTCCTCCTAGTAGCTCAGATTCCTGGAATATCCTTTCATGGTTCTCTGGGCCTCTTTATTACTACTCGTTTCAGGCAGAAAGAAGCCACTGACAGAACAGGTGGCACCTTAAAAGATTAAGGATTGATATTCAAAGAAGATTTATGTGTTCATTACTGCAATTTTATATAGCGTGGACATGGCCTGAAGGCATCAGATTACTTTACAGGATATAAGGTTTACAGCGCGTTACATTACTAGTACTTAAACTCAAATGATTACTTCAGTGGATGTGTGCAGGGGCAACCAGAAGAAACAGCCACAGCAATTGGGTAGAGGGAATACACAGTTACAGCATCACTTTAGGTGGTGGGGTCAAATAACGCAGGCAGGTCAGAGCGCCGTGGAACGAGTGTATAAGTCTGATCGAGGACAAATTAACCAAGATGTCTGTCAAAAAGGAGAAGCTCTAGATCCTTTTTGAAGGTTACTGGGTGGGTGGTTAGATGGATGGAGTGAGGCAAAGAGTTTCAGATTCTAGTGGCACTTCCAGAGAAAGACTGGTTCATGTATTCTCAACTGAAGGTGGGGGGGTTCCAGTAGCAAGGAATGGGCATTTCTGGGACCCATATTTGCTCCGGAAATTTTCAGACTCTCATTTAGATAGGAGGGTGAGATGCAAATCTCTGTGGGTAATGCAAGCAATTTTGAATTGGGCACACACTTCAGTGGGGAGCCAGTAGAAGGTTAGCAGGGCCAGGCAAAAGTGGTCAAATCTCTTGAGACCTAACACAAATTGTGCTGCAGCAGGCAGAGTAGCTCTAATTGGGCCTAGGTGAACTTTGGGAATGCCTGAGAGAAGGGCAGTTCCATAGTTTAATCTAGAGAGAACGAGCGACTGCCCCAATATCTTAAGGTCGGTTCCAGATTTAATTGTCCGATGCTCCAAAGTTGTCTATGTTGGAGTGGTGCACTATTAGCCATGGCTGTGATGTTGCTGTGAAGACAGAGTTGATTATCAGAGGTGATGCCCAGTAATCTAGCTAGCCACGGACAGTGCAGATGAGGGCGGTTGGGGGGTATTCGACCGGGACCACGAGGGAAAATTAAAATAAATAATGAATTTTCTCACGTTATCGCCTGTCAAAATCTGCCCCCGCTCTTACCTGAACATGCCGCGGCTGGATCTGGCACTTTGGACAATTGCAGGGCAGCCATCCAGGGTGGGAAAGCTGGCCATCCATTCTTACACTGGCATTTTTGCTTTTGGAGGTGAGATCAAAAGAAATTCTGTTTTAACTGGTTGAGTTTTAAATGTTGGTTGGACATCTAGTTTTGAATCTTTAAGAGAGTGTTTGAAATCCGGGCAACATCTTCCAGAGAAGAGATTTTCAAGTATATTTGACTGTCATCAGCATAGAGTTGGAAGAGAATCCCAGAGTTTCTGAGAATCACACATGGAGATTCTAAGTAGTGGTCAAGAAGGGTTTGGGAGAGGATCAAACCTTGGGCGACTCCATGGTGAATGCTGACTGCTCTTAAGAGTGAGTCACCTATTTTCAAAGCTGGGAAACATTTGGATAAGTATGAAGAGAACCAGTTGAGGACAGTGCCTCCACATTCTATGCAAAGTTCAAGTGTATAAAGGAGGTCCTGATGGTTGACAGTGTCAAATGCAGCAGATTAATCCAGGATGACCAGGAGGCAGAAGTTGACGGAGTCGAGGTTTCTGAGGGAGTCGTCAACTATTTTGAGGATCGCAGTCTCTGTACTGTGAATCTGGCAGAAACCTGATTGGAGAGAGTCTAGGATGTTGTTTGTTAAAAATGTTTGAGGGTACTTAGGGCACTACACAACTTTTGATGACTTTGCCTAAAAATGGAAGTGTGGAGACTGGGCGGTAGTTGTTCAGGTTTTCTGGATTGAGAAGTTGTTTTTTCAAAAGAGGGGTGATTTGACCCATTTTAGTTGTTCTGCAAAGAGGCTCTGTCTGAGAAAGGAGTTCACCAATGTGGTCCATATGAGGAAAAAGTGTGTGACACGAGATTTGCTGATAGAACCTAGGATGGCTTCCTGATGCTAGTTTGAGGGTTTTACTTTGGAGATTTTTTGTTGTAGGTCCTGTTCAGAACCTGGACAGAAGGATGGCCATGATTGTAGTGACTTGCATGGTAGAATCTGAACCATTTCAAGGGCGTCATAGATGGGCAGCAAGATATGGATGTCTCGAACTATTTTATCAATGAAATCCACAACTTTTTTGCAAGAGGCTTCCGATTATTTAGGAGCTGAAGTGGTGGAGGGTACGGTAGTCTGTGAAATTACCTCAAACAGACACTTTGGTCTATTCTTTGTCAAATTCATGAGGGCTCTGAGATGGGGGGATTAGGCTATGAAGAGTCGATCTGTGTCAAGTTTTCTTGCATTGCGGATCTTAGTCAAACTCAGGTGAGATGGCGCTCTTCTCCATTCTGTCTCACATTTTCTGATCAGCTTTCTTTCTTCATAAAGCTCTTTAGAGAACCAGGGCCTGGACGATTTAGGCCTGGATAATTTCCATTTCAGGGGTGCACATTTGTCGATAAGGGATTCCATGCAAGAGTTGTACAAATCAGTGGCCTTGTTAATATCCATATAATGAGCATTTGATATTACGGTGTTAAGGGCCATCACAGCCATGGCTTCTGTGTCAAGGTTGAATGTGTCCTGTAACCATATTTTCTCTTTCTAGGGTTGCCTGTATGTTTTGGCATGCGAGCCGGTTAGGGAAAATAGAATCTGCATCGATCAGACCAGTCGACTGAGATGGGGTCATATCTCTTTAGATAAGGGGAGTTAGATATTATCAGATCCAGAATGGCGTCTTTGAGATCTGTGGGTTTATGGCAGTGTTGTTTGAGATCATTGGCATTGAGAGAGAAGGTGAAAGTACCCACATAGTTGTTGCCCGGCCTCTCCAGTGAATGCTGATGTCACGAAGGAAGATATTGTTGCCTAAGCTGATGAGTTGCGAAGTTAAAGAATCCACGCATTTCTAGATAAAGGTGTTGTTTCGACCCAGTGGGTGGTTAATCACATTCAATCTAAGGTTGGAGGTAGAAAAAGCAGACAGTTCCACCAACATGCATCCGAAAGACTGAAATTGAGTTTTTGGGAGGGTTGGACATCTCAGGGAGTTTCGGTAAATGATTGCCAGATCTCCACCGTGTCTCTCTTCCCAGTCGCAATGCAAAATGAAGTAGTTGTGAGGACGAGGTCTAGAGCATGGTTAGACGAGACAATGCGCCATGTTTCTGTGATGATCATGATGTCAAGATTATGAGTCTGGATCAAGTCTGCTCTCTGTAGAAGGTGTTTGCCTGAAGACTGACAATTTTGTAGCATGCAGCTAAGGGAGAATATGTTGCCTTTTTGACTTGGCTGTTCCTGAAGGGCAGTTGGGATGTGTATCATATTAAGAGAGGATGAGCATGCCCTGGGGGGGGTGAGTTTGAGTTCAATCAGAGTTAATGGTAGAGATCTGGCAGCCTCCTGTGGGAAGATAAGAGTAGGGGCAGTGGTATTTGAGGCTGCAAAACTCTTAGGTAGGTCACCATGACTTCTTGGCATAGTTACCCCCCCACTTTTTGCCTGACTCTGATGCATCTTTGACTGAGTGTGCACTGGGTCCCTGCTAACCAGGTTCCAAGTGCCTGTATTATTTCCCAAAACTGTACCTTTGTTTCCACAATTGGTACACCTCTGGCTCACATATAATTGTCTTGTCAAATGTATCACTGGCGCCAAGGGCCTTGTGACTAGAAGGGGTATCTAAGGGCTGCAGCATATATTATGCCACCCTATGAGACCCCTCACTAAACACAGGCATATTGCCACAGCAGCTTGTGTGTTTTGGTGCACATAAAAGAGAAGAGTCAGGCTGGCACTCATCACTGTGTGCCAGTCCTACCATCACTGTAAGAAGTGTAAGTAAGTCACCCCTACAGCAGGACTTACATCCGTAAGGCAGGGTGTACTATACCTCATGTGAGGGCATAACTGAGTGAGTAGTTATGCCCCTATAGTGTCTAAGTCCATTCTTAGACATTATCAGTGCATAGTGAAGCCACACTGGTTACATGGGCTTGGAACTTGACACCATGATTTCTACAGCTCCATGTTGGCTTCACTAAATTCCAAGATGTTTGGTGCCAAACATCTTGGCTTAATAAACCCACATTGATGACAGTGTTGGATGTATTAAGAAATGCACCCAGGGCGCACCTCAGAGGTGCTCCCTGAATCCTACCAAATAGCCAGTGTGTGCCTGACTGGTCACCACCAGCCTTCTACCTCTACCTGCTACCTGTTTCTGATCTCCTGAGGTCATAGCTCTCGTGGGCCAGAAAGAAGGCCTGCTCTAGGTGGAGGTGCTTCACACCTACCCCAAGCAGGAACATCATAGAAAGGTGATGAGCTTCAAAGGCTTTCTGTCCTTTGTTATGCTGACCAGGGCTCTCTCAAGCTAGTGGAGACGCCCTCCCCCTGACCAAGCCCTATTTTTGGAGGCAGATACATTAGTAAGCAAGAGAGGTGCCCTGAGCTGAAGTGACTTCCTCCTTCCAGAACTCAATATTGTTTTGGAGGACTCTAGCCAATAGGGTTAGGAATATGCCCCCTCCACACTAGCACGTTACATTAGCTTATAATTGACTTTGGGGGCATGGTGTTGCTGGAATGAGCAGAGTAAGCTGGAGACCTCATGAAGCTGGCGATCGAAATAAGGGGTGAGCTCAGGATGTCACTGACCCCCGGGGCCCAGGATGGATCATTGTCCCACTAATGAGTGCTGCACCGGTTTGCTGATGACATGCTTGTCTCTGGCCACACTGCCATCCTTGAAATTTACATTGCAGCCGCCATATTGAAGTCAGGCCGACGGGCGGGCTTCCCTCTACAGTCAATAACTCGTCGCAACCCCGGACTGGGGTATGGCATTACGCTGCTGCAGTGTGGATTTCTAAGGGATGTCCTTAGGACTCTGGGTCAGACCGTAAATGGCTCCACCCGCAAAGAACAAGAAAGGGGGAGGGAGCCACAAGCTCAATGCGCTTGGGCATTGGCCTGCCGAGCAGTATCGGAATATGTAGCCCCAGGTGGGCCCACACTCGCTGGCAATGTTCAAAATCAGAGGGCAGAGATGGAGGTCCATTACTAGCGGTCACTGCCCTGTTCATCAAAAAGGAAGCGCAGTGTGTGCTGTGTCTCAGGCCGACTCCTCCTGGCTGAGCGCGGCTGCCAGTGCCATCTTGAGAGAAAGAAAGCAGCACCACCGGGCATCGTAGAAGCCACAAACATCTTAGTCCACGTGGCAGTGGCAGCTCCTGGATATTGCGACTGATGGGGAATTGGTTCCCCTTCACAATCTGGTCATCAGATATAGTAAGCGGATCCAAAAGGCTTCCTCTCTGGTCTAAATGTGTAACCATTAACTTTACAGTCGCCAGCCCATCACTTTTGAAAATTATTAAATGCTTTTCAAAGGCCCCTTATGTTTAGCACCCTGGGCATATGCCCTGCTATTGCTAAGTCCCTGAAAAACTATTTATTTGTGTATTATGCAATTCAATACCATTCTGAACAAATGTGAACAATGCTAAAAATGCAGGTTTCTATTTTCTTGCAAGGACTGCTGAGTGATGTGCTGCTATTCTTCATACCATTGCTATCTTCACTTGCAAAGGGAGAGGAAAGCACACACATCTCTGAAAAAGTATATAGCTTTTTCCACAAAAGTCTTCACCCTCCCCCCCACCAATTTTTATTGAAACATGAAGAAATGGTGAAACTGGAGGAAAGGCAGAAAGCAACTTTTTAAACAACCACAGCCCTAATGCTTCCCAGCACCATGCTATCATCATTTCAGTAACGTGGCAATTTAGCTTCAACTGGAACAATGATAATATCTAGACTTCCCTGGACCCATTAGTAACCCTCCAAAGTAGTGCAGTTAGCAGGAGATTGGGGGAAAGGGGAGTGGGACATGAGAGATGAACTGAGGATCTGATACTTTCTCTTTGCCTGAACTTCCTGTCCGTCTCAAACTGCTCTGTGGAGGCATGGATATCAACAAGAGAATACTCTTTTAAGACCTAGTTAGCAAGATTACAATTCATTGATTATACTATGTCATACAACATACCTTGTAATAATTTCTGCATTACCAACTCCCTGAGGTTGCTGATGTCCTATAGCGGAAAGAAAGGAACACGTTTTAGAAACACTACATAATAGAGCCTATAGACGATAATATCTGTTCTTGTCTCTATAACTACCTTCAGCAGACTGGAAGTTAAATCTATAATTTGCATAATACTAAATTGACCTAGTCCATTATGTGTTTCACTTCTGATCAAATGCAATCACCTTGCCATAACTTGTAGTACTTCATTACAGCACATAAATCAAGCGCAGCAAAAAAGTGTGTACAATAGAGCTTTTAGATATGTAATGACTGCAGCACTTTATTCATAGAATTCAATATGACAACTTCAGTGTAAAGTTCATAATACAAAATCAGATGGCGCCAGTACGAAACTCACAGAATATAACCAGATGACTGCAGCATATGGTTCATAGCAAAAAAGAAATCACTCAAAAATGGAGTTCATGGCATAAATACACACTGTGTTATCCAGTATACTTCTCTGTGTACCTAATCCTGAATCACTTGGATGTGATGATGCAAAGAAATCTGACTGCTGGTAATAAGGGTCCTAGCTGCAGCAACATGAAGATGAATTGCCTTGTAATAAATGCCCTATAACACTGGGAACTTATATCTAAGGGATCAAGGTATCCGCTATCAATGCAAGTCTCAAGAGAGTTCAGCGACATCTGAAGAACTGTAGTTCACTTGAGTTCTTTTTTGTACTTCGTGTTGAGTAGCCTCACAACCACAAAGCAGCCTCACTGGTATGCAAGTTCTTCATTTCAGAAAAGACCAAAAATGGGTGCAAAGTGTAGTTACTGCTGATAAGTAACTACACTCTGCATCCATCTTTGGTATTTTCTGAAATGAAGAACTTGCATGCCTGTGACACGCACTTGCCCGACATCGGAGGTGAGCATGGGCCATGGATCCTAACACATGCCTAGCATGTCGGAACCTCGTGCAATTATTCAGGAGTGTCATTCCACGGGACAGAAACGTTCTAGCCATGGCCCTGTGGACCTTTGCTAAAGCTCTAGAAACACTCTGATATGCGAGCCTGTTTCTCAGAAGGAGAAAGATCTCAGCTGGCTACCAGGAATTTATTCATACAGCTGAAGTCAAATGCCGCTGCAGATAATATGTATTCCTCTACGTAAACAGCATCTTGGAAATTCATCTCTGCCAGCACCGTGACTAAGGTGCATCCTATCTGTTTCTGCAAACATCTGCAACTTTGTTGCCTCTCAAAACCATCACTGTTGTCTTGCACACCAAGGGAAGAAAGGCACAGCGTTGCTGTCAACTATCACAAATTGGTGACCTTCAAACATTCTACCCTTGAGCATCTGCCCTTGTCCATGGACCATCTGTTATGGACCTCATTGGACCTAATACCACCCCCACCTTATACAACTGGCATATATGGTTACAATACTTGATTGGGAGACTCTGGTGTAACTAATTCATCCATGTTGATTGGTACCAGCTACCATCAATTATTATTTTCTTTGAATTGAAAACAGAGATGGGTATGTTGAACTGCTGTGAACTCAGTCTCCTGAAAGAATTAATATGCAATAATATTGGATAAAGGATCAACTTTGCTCAGGGCAACCAAGACGTTGCCACCTGCCAATGTAATCTCAGCTGTTGTCTCACTAATGTACTTTGCAGAGCCATGAGTCAGCTATGTGTGTGCGCCCTGTGGTTTACTGGAGGCAACTGCCCTTGCTGAATTCTGACCCTGGCAGCTATATTTGTCACAATGTGATTGAGTGTGAGGAAGTCCAATGGGTCTTGGTTAGCTGACTAGTAACCCATGCTCCAGCAACATCCTTCAGATCGCCTCCATCTGGTAGAGGACATCCTGTGGACATGGAATAACCATGAGGCAGTCCCCTTGATAAAAGCTGTATGTCAAAATATATTTGGCAAAGATATTATCTGACAGGAATTTCATGTCATTGAGTTTATATTTACTAATATTAACTCAGTTGGGACAATATTTTTGTAAATGATATTTAGTACACATTATTTATGTAAGGCTGTATTTTGGTTGTGATATTCTGGTACCATACCTAAATAAGGGAAGAACCACTAATGATGTAGCAAGACTTTAAGCACGGTCAACAGCATCAAGAACACTAGATGATTAATTCAAACTGTACATCCTCATTTAAACACAGTTAAAGTCATTAGAAGTGGCCGCTTAATTCTCACGGGACTACTAACAGTAGATGTAGATTATGAGTTTTTTGGAAACAGTACAGATGTGATTATTTTCACCTGGAGATTTCAGATGTTTGAATTGCATAAAGCAGCCAACATCTCTGGGAGAACGTTCAGGAAAAAATAAGAAATTACTGGGGAAACTGGACATGGAATTACTAAATTCCCCTCAGGGTCCAACTTGTTATGGACTGGATATTGCCCATATCTGAGAATTTGATACCCCCAGCATCAGTAAATCCAGAGGTAGGGAAATACCAGCCCATTTTCTGGCCACTTGTAATGAAGGCCCTAGAGATAATTCTTCACAAAAACTTGTTTGATTTCCCATACTTCATATTGATCAGAATATCAAACTAGCCATTTTGATAATAGGGTAATAAAGTTTCCATTTTGAAATGCATTATGATGACCCAGCAGTTGACTTTATATCGTACTCTACAATTAGAAGACACAGATTGTTTTCAATTTCATGAATTTTTTTAGACCTTCACAATTACTTTTGTGAATCAGAGCTTTAGCATCCCTTGAAGGAAATACTTGTTCCATGTTTACTGCCCAGAAAATGAGATACTCTCCCTATCAGGCACAAAGAAAAGGAGAAAAACCCAAAATTGCACCATGTATGAATTCATTATTCATCCATTAAAGTAAAATTCATCAAAGCCTCGTCTCCCTGAAAAACTGTATTTGGTCTTTTAGTGGCTGTTCTTGGCCATCTCAGCGGATCTCTCTGCACTCAGGAAAAACAGTATTAGCGAAAAACGTATAAAGTCCAGACAGTCAGGACTTATGTTGAGATGAGTTAGAAGTGACTCCGCCAGGCACAGGGACTTATCAAGGTCCCCATTTATGGTACACATCGAGGTGAGACTATAAACTCTTCTACACGCTGTTCGTACACCTTGGAACTGCAACCTACGCTTGCAATATATTTTGCTGCCCAAACTAGTTTGTGCATTTCCTGCTTTGCTCCATAGTTCTTTGCAGTTTACTTCTTTAGGAATCGCTGGCAACACATAACTAGTACCTTATATGCTACTTTTTGAAAACAGAACAATATACCAGCTACAAATTGCTTATGCTATAACCTTATATACCTACAAGCCTTGAAAAAGCGAAACAGGTGTCGGCTGTTATTCAATATCAAGAACTCAAGAACGTGAATCTTGTGAAACATAACTGTACTGAAGATCATTGATTCTGCGCATTTTCACAATAAATAAGCATCTCGTCATAAGTCCTGACTGTCTGGGCTCCGTTTTTCACTAATACGCAATCAAGTGCTTTGGTTTTCCTTGTATTACATTGGATCTTTGGTCCTATTGTAACTCACACACTCGGTAGTAGGTTGTGGGATGACCTCAAAAGCACCACCCCAATATTTCCTGAACTCTATTACTGTACTCCCATTATAATTTGTACATCAATACGAGGTGCGATTGCTAGTCCATCACTACCTTTTTCTCTATAATAAAAATACGATGTCAGCTATTTGTCAGGAGCCTTTTCAATTACTGTGTTGTGCTTTTGTTCAACTAATTACAGCACTGATTCTTTTGTTATTTCATTCATTTAAGTATTATTTGAAATCTAATAATCTGTCTTCTAAAAAGCTTCACATCTGAATAGGAATCCATAAGGATGTGTTTCTATGTGCTGAATTGGTGTACCATTCTCCGATAGTGTGTTTGTATCTAGCCACAATACGGGACCTTGCAGCCAGAGGAGATAATCGCACCCCAGAAAAAAATATCCAAACAGTAATTTAACCTGCTTTTTCATGTTATCTAACATCAACAAATAGTTTCTGCTTTCTTCTATAACTGTTAGAAAGACATGGAAATTAATGTAAGTGAATGTGCAGCGTGGACACTTTACTTGCTGAAATTGATGATTTAATTCCTCCAATAACTGTTCTAATGTATACCTTTACTTTCCTCTCTCCTGGATCTCTGGGTATGGAGACTTACCTTGATTACATGTGTTTTCCATGATACTCAATACCAGAGGATCAATCTCAAAATTTTCTGGGATAACACACTTTTCACCTTTTGTGAAATAAAGCATTGACATAGCTCAGTGATTAAAATCTTTTGTAGGTCCATCAAGATTCTCAAACTGATTTATATGCTTGTATGCCTTTACTGTGAAGTATTCTGCCACAGGACCACCACCATCCATAGGCCTAACTTTTTCTGATCTGATTCTAGAAACTCCTTATATTCCATAAGATTACCCAAATTGGACTCCGATCGTACCACAAAATTCGTTTTCAACTGTGGTATTATATACGACGCCTCATCAGGGATAGTAAGCGCTATAAAAATGCAATTACAATTACAATATACCATCTTGACCCTTTGTAGATTACAAGATAGAAGAAGATGGTCCTATTCATTAATTTTCACTTTTTGCCATGTAATTTGTGAGTTACCCCCCCTACAAGATCTTACTATCATTTTCTCTGAAGAATGGAAGTGATTTCATGTTCTTAAGCCTCTTTCTCTGCTGCCTGTGTGGAGAGAGATCAGAAGGTATTTTTTATTTTTTATTTTTATTTTAACAGGGATATCACTTGCACATTGCGGCCAGCACACTTCCCAATCTCTGTACTTATGAGTATCACCTAATAGAACTTAAGAAGAGCTACTGGTCTTTAAAATTCTGCTGGTGCCCATTGCAGCTTAACTGATACTAAGCAAGAGGACACTTATGCTTATGTATATCATCTTGGCCCTTAAATGCTGTCTCGATTTGGAAGCAGGAGGGTGGGTGGATCAGGAAGTTTTTTTTCTAATGGCAGCTGTATCTAGAGTGGACGAAAAGCACATTGCAATATCAAGGAGTGGACCACAGAAGAGAGATATCCTTCTCTGCCTCATTTATGAGTTGAACATGGTGCTTCTGAGTGTGATTGGTGTTGTTCCGTGTCTTCTTGACCTCAAGTTTACGTAGTGTTTCTACATGGGCTGATCCTATATTCCTGGGCCCTCCTTTATGAAAAGTGAAGCATCGCTGCGTGAAAACAGTGATGCGTCACTTTTCACTGCGCCCTCCTTGCGACACTAATGATGCGTCATATTTACAGTATGACGCATCATGTCGCAAGGAGTTACAGATACGTCAGTATTTCTGACGTATCTGTAAGCGCAAAAGTGGCGCATTGCTGGAATGTGTCACAAAAGTGACACAACTTCAGCAATGCGTCCTTTCACATGGGGCCCCTTGTGAAAGGGCCTGCGTCAGTCTTACGCCTGCTGTGAGGTAGGCGCAAGATTTTGATGCAATAGCGTCCTAGAAGTGACGCAGTGAAACCTCATAGATTTCACTGCGTCACTTCTACGACACTTTCTTGTGTCAATATGCCCCTCTTGCATACATTATACCTGGCGCAGGTATAATGTGGCGCAACAAGGTGCATTTTTTACGCCACTGGTGCGTCACAAAAAGTGACGCACCGGCGTAAAAGTGACGCACAGCCTCATAAATGAGGCCCCTGGTGTGTATTACGAGATGGCAGCTGTGTTCCACGCTTGGCCACTGTGGTATAGGATTTCCATGCTATTTAACGCTGTGGGGTGTAACTTCTTATGTCGTCATGGCGGTATGCCTCTTATGACTACATAGTACATTATAACCAATAAGACCTGTGATAGACTTGCCAACTGGTAGTGTCCTGATTAAATACTGGTTATGTTTATTATGCATGAGGCCCTACCTGACAGATGGCAAATCCTCATATTGTTGGTGCGTGCTCAATTCTGTTTTGATAAGGCATTTTTGACGCTGGCACTCGAACAGAAAGTGAGTCAGGCTTATTAAAAATAAAGCCAGATTGGATACCTTAAAACAATATTTCTGCTCAGCTGTATATTTATATATAAATGTGTTCAATGTATTTAATATTTTAATTGTTTGTGCAACTTATGTAGCGCAAATTAAAACCATGGCTGAAGTGGAGAGCTTTAAAATAAGTTATATAACTATTCGCACGGTTAAGGCTAGTTTCTAAGGAAATCCCACTCACTCCCACACCCAGGTCAGAATCTTGTTGATGCTAAAGACGGGGAAAAATCCAATAGACATAAACCTCCAATTTCAAAAAGTGGTTTAGCCCATTAAAAAGAAATAAGAATCACTAATTTTAAATGATATTCCATTACCTTTATGGGTCACCTTAGGAAACGCATGTGCGTTAACAACGTATTTATAGCGCTGTGAAAACTCGCATGATTATGGAGCAAGCAAACCCGCGTTAATTTAATTCCCCCGGTGGGCTTGCCGGCACTCGCTATGCCAACCATAGCTGGAAAGGTCAGAAAGGTAAGGAAAACTAGTTTGAGGCTCACTACTGAAACGATCGGAAATGTTGCGCAACGAGCATCGTTCTCGCGTGTCCACGCGAAAAAGCAAGTCCCGGCATTGCCGCATGAAGCTCTGTGCAACTCAAAGGGGTGAGATCACACGGCTTTCTCGACAGGTAAGTACAGCTTTGCAGTGTCTGCCTTTGTTTGGGAGATGCACATATTAACATCTTCGCCTGGAGGTCATCGAATAATTGGACTTTTTGCTTTACCACTCAAGGGGCTCACAGAACAAGCCACACAGTCCCAGGTGGTAATCGCCACCCAGATACCGACACCACTGGGGGCAATATTTATTGGGTACGCAATTACCGCGCCATTCCAAGGTTTGGCCTTTGGTAATAGCACACATTTTCCTCCGTTCTGAGGTGCACGAACTAATAATGTGCAGAGTTGCTTGCCCTCATGGGGGCAGATTTACAATAACTGGCGCATCCCTGCTTATTTGCAGGGATGCGCCATTTATTGTGTGCCACGCCTCCGCCACCATGGATGCGGCGCATTTACAATGCGGCGCACCATGGAGCAAAAATGGCACGGATGCGTCACGCATCTGTGCCGTAAAGGCGTAGCATTGCTGGAGTTGCGTCACAAGCGCGACGCAGCTCCAGCAATGCTCTGGGGGGTCCTATTTTTACAATGTTGCATAAAACCTTCCGCCTGCCTCAAGCAGGCGCAGGGTTTTGACGCAGCATGGGCCCAAAAGTGACTGAGTGAAATCTTGTAGATTTCACTCAGTCACTTTTAGGAGGCGTTCCTGTGCAGGAAGGCCCCCCCCCCGCGCAGGAACGCCTCCTTCTGGCGCAGGGCTTTACAACGTGACGCATCTTCCAGATGCGTCACGTTGTAAATACACCGCAGCATGGCACATCTTTTGCGCCGCCGCTGCGTCACAAAAGTGACGCAACGGCGGCGTAAAAGAGCCGCAAGGCGCTTGTAAATCTGCCCCATGGTTTCTGCCAGGTTTTTTACGCGGAAAAGTCGGAAAGGCATACGCACAACTGTGGACTGGACTGGCCATGGCTGGCACCGGGCGTTTCCTCAGTGGGCCGCCACGGTGGGGCTGGTTTTAGAAGGGGACTTTTTTGTTGGGGGGGCAGTTTTGCAGCTTGGCTGCAAAATCGTTTACCAGCAAAAAACACGGCACAAAACTTTCCGCTACCCCCACCCACCGACCGCTGGTCGGAGGAGCTCTTTGCCAGGGCTGGTTTCGGTTCCCAGTCCGGTGCGTGGACTCCAAATCAAGACTAGCGCGTGTAAGAGGGTCAAATATTTATCCGAGTCCGCCAGAAATGTCAAACATGCAGGGGCAAAGAGAAATAAACACTGAACAGTGTGCATCTCTGCCAGAACTCCGAGGATCAACAGTGGTTGGTATTTGGCATGTAAAGTACCTCATATCTAGTGAAGCCAAGCTGACAATATCGACGCCATTCTTCTTGTCAAGCCGTTCGGATACCTCATGCAAATATCTGCTGGGATCATGTGTCGGTATGTCCGGGCACGTGAAGCTACGTATTTCGGTTTGTGTTTCTCACTGCTTTTGTTATTCCTGGCACAAGACTTCCTGAAATGAGGGTCTAATTATTTGCGTGGTTATTTCCTTAAGCCTTGGGCGGTGTGGTGGTGTTTCAGCTGTGCAGCTTGGAACATGTGTGATCTGAACACTTTTCAGGAAGCCTTGGTGTGAAAGTGTTGCGCCTTAAGCTGATGTAAGAGAAAAGACAGGTGATTGATTGGCCAAAGGTCAAGCTATCCTCTTCAAGACATTTGCAACTTTTCACTAGAATAATGAAGCCCCTGCAATAATGTTTCTGTCACTCACCCGCGTTGCCTTTGGCGTTTTTGGCTCTGACACTGCTATTTCCAGGTAAATCTTGAGTTTATATTTGGTAGCCCTGTTCCTCTTGTTGAAACATCTTTTTAATATTCTAACAAGTATGACGGATAGAAGGAATATATTTGCGTTTTTTTCAAGATAAGGGCTCCGTAACCTAAAAATATTGTGGTGCTTTGTTTTTAGGCAGTTAGAATAGCTCAGACCTAGGTCCAAGGAACATTTGTAGCACTTGACAAAAATCATGTTTTTTTATTTTGGATGGTGCAACGATAAGGCCCCAGCTACGAGTATGGCGGTCCATAGACAGCCAGGCTCGCTGGGGCACGGCAGTGGCGGTCTCAACTCCACCCTCCGCCCTATTATGAGATGGGCGGTGGGACAGCCACAGCTCAGCCTCAGCTGCCAGGGAACCGCTGTTCACTGGCAGTGTTGCAGCGGTGTAGAGGCATCCATATGCTTAGCGGGACCGCCCTGGTCCCACCAAGCATTTTAGGCGTTTCCTCTTGGCTAGGGTTTTCATGGCAGTTTCTCCTCCATGAAAACCCTGGCAGAGCGGAAACAAAGTACCCTAAAGGGCCCAATAGGGCCCCCTGGTGGTTCTGCACCCTGTAAATGCACACAGGGGTGGGCACAACATATTTAGTCCATGCTGCGCAGTAACTGCCTTTGGCGTTCCTACTGCGGTACCTGTTTTTAGAGGCACCACTGCGGGAATGCCCAAACAAAACCGCCAGACAGGAGGAAACGCCTAATCTGCCAGATGGGCTAACCCCGACTTTGGTGATGCAGCAGCGGAATGGACCTGGCATTGCATCACCAAAGTCGTAATCAGGCCTTTAGTGTTTAGAATTTAACATTATAGTGTGGTGTGTGGTTGGCGAGCTTTATTGAACTGGATTAATACTTGGTAGCCCACTTAGCCACAATTCCAATATTTGTGATTGCGATAAGAAAATGTAGATTCCATGCTGGGCATTGTGATACAATCCCTATTGTCGTCCTGTAATTGCCTAAAGAAAGAGATGGACATATCAAAGAAACATGCTAATTGCACTATTGTCCCTAAAACTAATAGTAGAAAAAGCCCTACAATCAGTGGCCTATTTATATGACCACACCCATTCAAGAAAGTACCAAATGCAGTTGACCACAAATGCATCCCGAAAACGTCAATATAGTTAAAGATAGATTGCCCGAATTTCTAATAGGTACCAAGTAAGTATTCAACCATTCCTTCATTTATTTTCATGTTACAATTGGTTTTGTTCCATGGAATACTAAATTAGCATTATAGTACGATTATTCACAAGTTCCACCACATAGTTACAATTGAATGTAATTAAGTATTGTTCCTTAATACTGAGTACCAATAACGTTGAGTTCAAGAGGTCTAGGGAATTAATTGAGGTAAATGACAATGGTGTTATTTACAATTATGGGGCATTTTTAAAACGGCATTGCACCACCGGCCCAACACTTTTTAGGATGCTCCAGTGGTGTAATGCCCTGCTCCATATTTATAACGAGGCGTTAAGCCACTTTGTGTGGCTTAATGGCATTTTGCAAATAGTATACAATTTCCTGCAATTTTCTGCATGAAAGTTGTGTGCCACGTGTGTTGCTATGTGAGTTCCACCGCAACATCCATTGCTTTTTGAGGCTGCCTCAGATTTACAAGGATGTGTGAATCTGAAGCAGAGCCAAAAACTAACACCACTGAAATGCCGGCGTTAGATTGGCGCAACAAGGAGAAATACTTTAATTTCTCCATGTTTTTGCTCTTTTTATGTGTGTTGCATTCTGCTGCAGCACACATAAAATGAGCAAATCGCCTTTCAATGATTATTTATGTGTAGGTAAACAACCATAGAACCAAGTCCTGTGCACAAGTATAGGTGTGAGGGTTTCAGTGTAAAGCCAATTCAACAGATGCTATTTTGTACAAATAATGCAGGTCGACATGAGGAAAAGTATTAATGGGATTTGTATATCAATCCAGATCAATCCAGAAAATGAAAACCAGCCGACACGCTTTTCGTCACAACGTCATACAATTGTGACTCTTCAGGGCTGTGTAGTCGTGAAAGAACAAGGATATCGCAAGGCCGGTGAAAATTCTGTCCCGGTTGCGGATATGGGCAAGTTGTGGATTAATGAAGGGGAAGCCAAGTGTGGTCCTTCCCGATATCTCCAGGTTACAGAGATAAAATGCACAAGGATCAGTAAGTCAGATTCGAAAAGAGATCTCAGCTCTCTAGTTCGCGGCACTCGCAGCAAACTAGAGAGCTGAGATCTCTTTTTGAATTGTACAATATATCACTGTAGGCACCTGCATTTTGTTGTACACTTACTTCACTTTCACGGATAGTGGTACATGTGTCTGTGTGAGACTGTAAGTATACCTTGAAGGCACCCATGTTGTGTGTGGAGTTTGACATTCAACCAATCTGTGTGTTGGATGTGAGAGAATACTTACCTGTTGAGGGACCTATATCTATTACTTTCTGTATTGTTAGAGGCAGTTGTCTGGCTTCCTGAATCTGTAGAGTGAGTTGCACCATCACTTGTGTTGTTCAGGTGATTGTTTTCTGACTTCTTTCTAATACGCCAACGGGGGCTGGGGTTGTTAGCCTGTACTATCCAAGGGTCTGTCCCACTATGGCTCTGAAAAACTGAGCCAGGTAGAGCATTTGACTCTCAGTGGTAGAGATGGCAAGAAGTCACTGACTTCTCGGGAAGGTTAGCTTGGGTGTACGGCAGGCTTAACACTCAACACAAAACCGTATGATTATCCCAGTGCTTCCCCTTATGGGAAGTATGTTTTGTATTACAGCACTTATATAGTGCTTACTATCCTTATGTGAGGCACTGAAGGGCTTTCCTAAATGGCTAGCACTCTACACTGTGGGGGTTGTTTGGTTGTAAGGATGGTGTCTTTTTTCTAATCCAGTGTGAGAGAGAAGTTTTCGCATGTCGTACATGATGACCACCGAGATGGCGTCATCATGTTATGGGACATAGCGTGTATCAGTGTGGTAGATGATGAACTGTGTGAGATGTGCAGTTTCATGGATTTCAGGTGCTGGCAGCTTTGAACACCCCTGCAGGTCCCCTTTCAGTATTTTGTTTGAATTGAGTCTGATTAGCTGGTTTCTCACTGGGCTGTCCAATCTGAGATTTTGTTTATAGTTGTGTTCCTGAGCTGGCATTGTAGGCAGCAGAGAGAGAAGCGGAGAGATCTGTTGGAATGGGAATTTTCTATCATCCCATATCCAAGTGTCATTGTGAGCTGAGTATATACATTTTTGGGACCTGATGTGGTGAACTACATTAAAGTCTGCAGAATTATCCAGCAGTGTATTACAGATCTCTTCAGTTATTCAATGCCTGATCATTTGGCGAGCTCTTGTTTTTGGCTGTGCAGTACTGGTGATGGACAGCCCTCTTAAAAGATATTTCTTATGTAAATGTAAGAGGTAGAAGTTAGTTACAATTTGCTGCTGCACCATTTCTGGTTGTGCAGTAGTCCTCTGGGTACCCTGTGGAGCAACCTTTCCATGTCAGACAGAACTTGGAGCTGGAATAACAAGTGGGTCAGCAGATCCCACTATAAACATGGAAAGCAGGCTGGGATATGGACCTTTGTCTACCCTTCCAGAACTGGTGTGGTCTGAATCTCTTAACAAGCTTCCCTCCCAGGCTGTCTCCAGACTAAGGCTTTGTCTTGAGTCTCTTCAAAGCAGCATTGACTCCAGCAGTGCTTAATTTATAAAAGAATAAGTGTCAAGGCCCTAGTCAGGAGGACATTGCAGCTTGCAACATCTAATTCCTCTGCCAGCTCTGCCAGGGACAGTACCAACACAACTATTAACTGTCACCAGTGACAGCTCCTCCGCTAAGGCCAAGGAGTGTCGCCCCACTGCTATTTGAGCAGTACAAGAAAGAAAAATAAAATGGTAATAGCGTACCGTTATTACCATTTTATTATTCTGAGAGGGACTGAGTCAGGTCAGAGCTGGGCGGATCTTGGCTGAGTAACGAGTGATTTTTGCACTCCTTAAGTGCACATGACTGGCTGGCCCTCCAGGGCAGGTCAAACTGTCATGCACACTTGGCATGTTCTCCATTGGGCTGTGTTACACAGTCCTGTGCAGAACATGCACAGCCTCCCCATGCAGCTTCGTGAGTGGCTGGGAGAGTATGCTTCCGGTGGCTGCAACCAGTGCAGAACAAAGAGGACGCAGCAGAGGTGTGCGGTGAAAAGAAGGTACGTTTGTTTATGTTTTTTTAAACAATTCCACCAACCCCCTCGCCTCACCACCCCCGCTTGGAGGCAGTCGCCACTCCAAAGCTATAAGAAAGGGTTGGGTGGCAGATATCAGTAATTGTTAATGTACATTGAATTAATAAACAGCTGTATTGTGCTCGTACTTAAATTAGGCAGACAGCGCGACTGTGTGGCAGACTGCCATAAGCACTGGTGCTGACAATTAAGTACTGGTGCCAAGCACCAGAAACCACCGGCGCAAACTAAGCACTGGTCTCCAACTTAAACACCCACAATGGAGATACAAAGAGGCGTGACCAGTTTGCACCTGACTATCAACATCCATACCACACAGTAATTCGGAAGCGAGACAAAGGGTTGGACCCCTTCTAAAGGAGCCTTTGCACCCAGACAATATAAACTATAGCCCCACCAGTTACTCCTACCGGCCATCAGATGGCACAAATGGCATTTTTCGGGAATACAATCAGCAGCCCTCTGTGCCAAAAGGACGTACTCAAATTTCTAAAGGGTATCTTCCTCCACACTTCATTATCTAGGTCTCCTCTCTCAGGAATGTCAGTAATACACTTCCACTGTCAGGGAGAGCAAGCTCATCTCCATATTGTGCACATAAATATGCCAGGGTTTTCCACACAGGACTGTGCCACTCTGAGCCACTCATACACTCTTGCAGTGTTTATCCCGCGTCTTAATACACAATACGCATTCATCCACATGCTTTGATCTCATCACTAGGATTCTGGGTTTCCCTTTCGCAGCAGAAATTAACACAAGTTGGCCAGTAGGCTTCCACCCCGCTGACAGGTAAAAAAGGCCTGATCATGCTTAGGCTACTATAAAACACTGCATGCTGCCATGACCGTGCTATATGCATGAACCTGTGACAGTGATAGTAGTCCCCGATGGTTATTTTGTTCACCCTTCCAGGGTCAGGACAAATCAATTACTACTTTCATGTCAAAAGCTGGCCTAGGCTTTGGACACATGATAGCTTGGCATGATGTTGCACCAAAAATCCCAAAACTGGGCTGCCTGATGTTCTCAATTGGACATGCATGGCTGGGGGTACAACTGCAATCCATGCAGAGGACTTTCCAGTTCCAACCACTGGCCTCTTACTGTAGGAGTGTTGTCTTGCGCACCTATCTTTGGGTATGACAGTGGTCAATGTTGGTGAAATCATCAGAAGGGACAGAGGTGCTGGTAAAAATGTGCTACTTTTCTGAATCCCTATGATTGAATCTCTATTTTACAATTGCAAATGTTGCTAAATCACAACTTTAGACTCATCGGTGTACGTTCATACTCTTTTGCAATTTGCAATTCAGTCAACGTTGAAAATTATGAATCATAAAAATGAATGTTTGTACATCTGGCCCTAAAACACTAGAACTTAAGGGGAAACTACGTACTGATGAGAACCGGTGAAAAGGAGATAGCGTGTCTTTCCTGCTGAGAACCTGCCCTGCTCCTCCAGAGCACAAAATGTCATGTGCTTGCGCTGCTGCAAGGTACTTAGCAAATGCCCACTCTGACACTGGACTTGTCTGTTCAATTAAGCACTCCAGGTATACAACCGGAATTGACCAATCAAAAAGCACACTGTGCAGTCGCTCATCACCACAGTGCGCTCCTATAATCTGCTATTGAGAGGCCGACATGTGACTTGGCAACAAACACCCTGTGAGCGTTTCTTCACCCTGGTGAGTTCCTGAACTGTAGAGACATGAGGCCAGTATGCAACCCTGTGAGTATGTGGTGACCTGTCATTCCTGTGAGTAGCATGTTATGTTATATGTTATGTTATAAGCTGTTTTGTAACACACTCAATTACTACCGGAGTATCCTGGCGCGGTATACCGCTGGGGAACCCGTCCTGGCTTTCCCTGTGGGATGGTCCCTACTGGGAGTCCTCAAGGTGAAGCCAAGCATCCCCGGCGTTGATGGGGCCGTTGTGGAGATTAGGCAAGCTAATGCCCAGAGTTGCCGAGTGGGACCCCTGGTTAGAGTAGGCACCAAGACGAGAATTATCGAGTCCACTGACCCTGGTCCACGACCCTGCCGCGTTGGGAATTGAACCCTGGCCCTGGGCCGACTCCTGCTTCTGGGTCTGCCGCCTCTAACCAGTGAGCCGCACCACTCCATGTTACTTGCACCAGAGAGCAGCCTTCCTGAATAAAATTAAAAAGAATATGCGGACTC
Source organism: Lissotriton helveticus (assembly GCF_964261635.1). NCBI lineage: Eukaryota > Metazoa > Chordata > Amphibia > Caudata > Salamandridae > Lissotriton > Lissotriton helveticus. The sequence goes on along the minus strand of NC_136067.1, from coordinate 921,691,109 downwards.
ACCGTGCATGCCCATGAGCATCATGGAAGGCAGCACAACTTTCCAGCAGCACTCTGCTACTGTGATGTGCTACCACTAAGCATGGGCGTAAAATCCGTTACGCTCGCGGATTTTTCGTATTTTCGGAGAATCCGCAATCCGCGAACTCTCGCGGATGTGGCGAGAATGCGAGAATACGCAAATCCGCGCGAAGCGGATTTTTTGTTTGTGTTCGCACTGCTCGCGGTCAATCTCGCAACAATCTCGCACTCGCGAAAGTACAAAAATTACAAGGGGAGGGGTAAAGGAAGTGGCCCAGTCTCCAACTTCCTGTTCCTGTCCAGCAAGCTCCTCCCATAGGGGTGGGGTGAAGGAAGTGCCCCAGTCTCCAACTTCCTGTTCCTGTCCAGCAAGCTCCTCCATTTCCTGGCCACTTTGATTTCGATCTTGACTGGGAAGGATTACTTTTTGTGGTTGCTGCTGGATATTTGCATTTGAGGCCTTTTGGATTACTTTTGGATTCGAAATTTGATTTCACAAACAAGTAAGTTGATGTTGTTTGTTTGTGGTGATTTTTGTGTGTGTTGCTTTTTTTTCGACTTTTTTGGGGGGAAAATCTGCAAGTTCGCGAGCTGAGGATGTTTTTGCTTGTGTTCGCACTGCTCGTGTCCCGCGCAGCAACAATCTCGCACTCGCGAAATTGTAAAAATTACAATTCTGCACATGAATTGAAAACCACCAGGCTTAGTTATGGGTGCATGCATGATACAACTGTTTTCTTGAATTTTTTTTTAACATGATTCTGGCCAGGGCATGGATGGCATTGGATTGTGGTGATCTTTGTGTGTTTTACGACTTTTTGGGGTGGTGTTGGGGGCTTGCTATGTGGGTGGGGGCCATTTTATTGCCTGGTCCCGTGTGGGTGGGGGTCTAGGGGCCATTTTTAAGCCAGTTTGTGTGCTTTGTGCCATAGGCCTGCACCCAGTGTGCTCTGATGTCATCCATTATGCCCAGGGGGCTCAGAATCGGTCTGTTCGTGGATTTTGCTGGTTTTTCGCCACGTTCGCGCCGTGAGGCAACAATCTCGCACTCGCGAAATTGTAAAAATTGCAATTTTGCACCGGAAAACCACCAGCAGGCAGCATAAGCCTTCTGAAACTTGATGGATGGCATTGGATTGTGGTGATTTGATTAGTGTTGTGTTTTGTCACTTTTTGGAGTAGGGGTTGGGGGCTGGCTATGTTGGTGGTGGCCATTTTGAGGCATGGTCCTGGCCATGTGGATGGGGGGGTCAAGCGGCCATTTTGAAGGCAGGCAGTGAGCTTTGAGACATAGGCCTGCACCCATTGTGCCTTGCTTTCACCCATTGTGCCCAGGCGGAGTCAGGGGTACATGAAAGTACAACCCTCTCTGTGTGTGCTCTCTTGGATCAATGTTAAATTCCTGTTTCCCAAAAATTTAGCAAATCCTAATTTTGAAATTTCCATATTGTGTGGTGTGCACTGTGCACGTGTGTATTCATAAATGCCTACTTGCAAACTGTTTATTGAAGCGCTACATAAGCAACATATATTTACTGATGTTCCTCTGTCTTCGTTTGCTTTTAGGTGCACAAAACTCTGCATCATCGTTGAGCATCAGTGCCAGGAAGAAGTCCTGCTGCGGCCTGTTGTTCCGACATCTGAAGAAGATGGCTCCAAAAAGAGGTGCCCGTAGGTCCTCTTGCAAGAAAGATGTCTCTACTAAGGAGAAGAAGCAAGTGGCACCACTTACCAAGGAGACTGGTGGCTCAACCAATAAATTTTTTGGGGAAAAACAACAAAAAAAACAAAGGCCCACCATGAGTGCTGCACAGGTAGCCTGTTTAGTTGTTGAATCACCAACGACCAGTGATGTTGGTTCATCGCAAGAAAGTAGCAGCACACCATCAACACAGGTTGTAACTCATCTCACAAGTACTATTCAACAACCAAAGCCGCAACAACAACTGCATGGGCTACTAGTACAAGCAGAAGTACATGCGCAAGGAGCTGTCTGAGAAGGAGCTGTCCGAGAAGGAGCTGTCCGAGAAGGAGCTGTCCGAGAAGGAGCTGTCGGAGAAGGAGCTGGCTGTGAAGGAGCTGGCCGAGAAGGAGCTGGCCGAGAAGGAGCTGGCCGAGAAGGAGATGGCCGAGAAGGAGAAGGCCGAGAAGGAGAAGGCCGAGAAGGAGAAGGCCGAGAAGGAGAAGGCCGAGAAGGAGAAGGCCGAGAAGGAGAAGGCCGAGAAGGAGAAGGCCGAGAAGGAGAAGGCCGAGAAGGAGAAGACCGAGAAGGAGAGGTCCATGGAGACTTGCAAGTAGAGGTCAGTGAAGATGCCCATGTAGCGGCGCATGGAGCGGTGCAAGTGCCCACAATGGTTGTTCTTCCAGAAGTAGGGGCACCGGAGGAAATTGACTTTGGAGCCGGGGTATCATGTCAGGAAGACGAAGCCACTCCTCCTGATGATTCATTTTCTCCCAGCTCCCCAGCAAGGAAAAGATCAAGGAGGGTGTGTAGAAGTTCCTCTTCAAGCCCCGCTCCATCAGATGATGATCTGGATCTAGATTGGCAACCATCTCCGACATCTGAGAGGGAGGCACACCATGAGCTGCGAAAGGTATCAAATGTTAAAAGGAAGGGCCCCGGAAAGCTCATACTTATGGATCCGAACGTCGGACTTGATGAAGTGGTTCATTCTGATGTTGATGAACAGGATGACAGCAATGACCTAGTCATCACACACGTCATTCTAGCCACACCGGCCATGCAGCAGACAGACATTTATACCCTATCCCGACGTCATGCTGAGCGTGACCCTGGCGACGTGGCACTGGTAGCACCACCAACGCAGTCAAGTAGTACAACAAGTTCAACAAAACCTACAGCTCCCATATTTTCTCCCCAGAGGGGGACTCCATCCAGCTCGACTCCCTCAAGTAAGGTTGCTGCAATAATTGCACAACCCAGTAGATGTCTGCAAGGCTCATCCACCACTGCTTCATCTGGCATTGGCAGCAGTATCACCTCGTGCGGCAAAACCAGAAGTTTCCAGTCCCCAGTTTGGAACTTTTTTAGTGTCCATGAAAAGTATGATAACATAGCCGTTTGTTGCATTTGTAAGACTAGCGTTAGCCGTGGTAAGACTGGTACCAACTATGGAACCGGAGGCCAGATAGGTCATCTTGAAAGAAAGCACGCTGTCGAATGGTTCCCGCACCAAGCAAACGTCAAGGGAAAGCAATCCCAAAGGGCAAGTGGCCAAAATATACCCATACTAGGTGTTTCATCTGAAGATGACGGGGAGGTAGAAGAAGCGTCAGACATGTGTCCGGTTGCACCCAGTACCCCTGGCAGCACCACACCCTCCGGAACACATAGGAGGCACACTGAGAGTCTGGGAGGCACACCAATGCGGAAAATGTCAACACTGATCAGAAGTGGGTCGAAGAAGGCATCAGCATCATCCCGTAAATTTGTCCAGCGCACCATTTCAGCCATGTTCTCCTCAGATGTGCAATTTCAACGCAACCACCCAACTGTACGCCTGTATAACACTAAGCTGGCTAAAATGCTAGCGGTGGACCTTCTCCCTTTTTCGTTTGTCGAAGGTGTGGGTTTCCTTGAACTCGTGGCAACACTGGCCCCTAAATGGAAGGTTCCTAGCCGGTTCTATTTTGCCAGGGTTGCTGTTCCAGCACTACATAAAGAGGTGCTTGAGTTGGTGGGGGCAGCTTTGCAGAAGAGTGCTGTTCACACTATACACCTGACAACAGACATGTGGACCAGTTGCCAAGCCCTTGATTACATGTGCATCACTGCACACTGGGTCTCTTTTTCAGGAGTCATAAAACAGATAAATGCAGGTGGTGACTTGGTCGAGATTTTTAAGGGTGCTCGTAAACATGCAACATTAGCCATGTTTGGCATGGAGAAAAGTCATACTGCAGTCAACATTTTGGCTGACTTTAACAAAAAGGTCTCGCAATGGCTGCCCCCAAGAAAATGCAAGGTTGGTTATGTTTCTACAGATAATGGCAGCAATGTAGTTAGGGCCATGGAGGACGGTTTCTATTTCAGAGTGCCGTGTTTGGCGCACTGTATCAACCTTGTTGTGCAAAATTTTTTGACAAAAGAACTTGCAGTCGACAAAACACTGACCATCTGCAGAAGAATATGCACACATTTCAACCATTCTTTTAAGGCCCGGAAGGAGCTGAGGCGCAAGCAAAATGAACGTAGAATGCCAGTGAAAGCACTTATCCAGGAGGTGGCAACACGTTGGAACTCAACCTTCTACATGCTTGAGCGTCTGCATGAGCTGTTTCCAGTAGTCAATGAGTATTTCTACAACCTGGGTGGTGATACAACAGAAATGATGCTAGCGGTGGAGCAATGGCAGCTAGTTAAAAGCCTGACAGACATGCTTCGTCCTTTTGAGGTCTTCACGCGTGACGTCAGCAGGGAGGACTGTTCTTTGAGCAAAGCTATCCCATTGTTGCTGAAGCTCGAGCACCAAGTCAAGGTGGTGTCTTCACAATTAAAGGACGTTGGAAAGAACGAAGCACATGAGTTGGCGCAGAGATTATTACAACGCCTAGTTAGCAATGAACGGCTTGTAAAAATCAAGAAACAACAGCACTACATTTGTGCTACTATTCTGGATCCACGTTACAAAAAGCCATTGTTTGGCAAAGTAATAATTCCTTTTGAAACATCGGATGTTACAGAGTACAAAGGTTGGCTAGCTCAGTCAGCCATTCGTTTTGAAAGAGAGCGGAAGGAAACTGTAGGAGAAGACAGTACTACTAGTGAATCAGCAGGCCATCAGGCATCCCAAAAAAGCACTTCTGCATCTGTGCCTGTGGCAGAAGTGAGTGTCTTTTCCTCTGAGCCGTTAACCACACCAGCAACCGTATCATCTGCACCAGGCCCAGGCGATATGTCTGAAGCGGGTTGGCTAACTCAGCTAGGGTTTCCTTGTCCTAGAAAGGACACAGAAGTGCAAAGTACAGGAATCCGGGAGGACATTCTTTCAATGGTGCAGGCCTATCTGGATGACTCAACAGAGGTCAATATTACTGAGGACCCATTGGCGTATTGGCATGGGAAAAGAAAAATATGGCGAGAGCTCACCAACCTGGCTATCAATTACTTGTCTTGCCCACTCGCAAGCATGTCCTCAGAACGTGTTTTTAGTTCTGCTGGTGGCATTGTGACTTCCAAAAGGTCCCGCCTCTTGCCCGCAAATGTGGAGCGGCTCACCTTGATAAAGATGAACCAGCACTTCATACCACCAGATTACAGAGTACGAGAATCCACGCAGGAAGAAGAGGACACCGACCTACCTGAGGAAAGTTCTCCTCAGTTACTAGAAGTAACCCCGACTGATGATTTAGCAGAGTATGAGGACGAGTTCTGCTTCCCTGACAGCGAGTTCTGAAAATGAGTCAATCATTCATTAATTGTAAATTTAGTCCTCCTTATTCACTTTTATTCCTGTGTGTCTGTCTTTCTTTAGCAAGTGCTTCATCACATTCCCAACAAAACTGTAATCAACCAATAAAACAACAAGCCCATCAACAGAACTGTCTTGATTTTGATGCCGCAGCATTCCTCAGGTTCACAACAGTTAGTTGACAAGAACTCAGTCCTGGTCGTCTATCCTGAGTCCTCCTCCTCCAGACTCACCCTATCCATTACCCATAATGCTGATGCCTGGATTCTGCACAATGAAGAAACTTACGTTGACGAGTCCCCTAACGCCTTAGGACACTGTGAATTCCAGGTGGAGCCAGCCCTCAAACACAAATTACAGGTAAGATAAGCGTTTGGTTGGGAGGTAGTATAATGGAGTGTTCGGAGAGGCGAGAGAGTGACAGTGGTACTAGCAGTAAAGTCCTAGGGCTCTTGGATTAACAAACTCTGTGACAGGCATTTACTTTGGAAAACATTTGGCCTATTACACGTGAACGTTTAGGCGTTATTATTGCTCGCTTGCCTGTCTCAGGGGTGCTGTCTGTGGGGCTTCTAGGTTTTTGGGTTGTGTGAGCACCGCTGCCACATTTCTAATGTTGATTGCTTTTGTTTTGCAGAAAATCCACGCCGGGAAACTCCAGTTGGGGCCCTGCTGCAGAACGCCTTAGGACACTGTGAATTCCAGGTGGAGCCAGCCCTCAAACACAAATTACAGGTAAGATAAGCGTTTGGTTGGGAGGTAGTATAATGGAGTGTTCGGAGAGGCGAGAGAGTGACAGTGGTACTAGCAGTAAAGTCCTAGGGCTCTTGGATTAACAAACTCTGTGACAGGCATTTACTTTGGAAAACATTTGGCCTATTACACGTGAACGTTTAGGCGTTATTATTGCTCGCTTGCCTGTCTCAGGGGTGCTGTCTGTGGGGCTTCTAGGTTTTTGGGTTGTGTGAGCACCGCTGCCACATTTCTAATGTTGATTGCTTTTGTTTTGCAGAAAATCCACGCCGGGAAACTCCAGTTGGGGCCCTGCTGCAGAACGCCTTAGGACACTGTGAATTCCAGGTGGAGCCAGCCCTCAAACACAAATTACAGGTAAGATAAGCGTTTGGATGGGAGGTAGTATAATGGAGTGTTCGGAGAGGCGAGAGAGTGACAGTGGTACTAGCAGTAAAGTCCTAGGGCTCTTGAATTAACAAACTCTGTGACAGGCATTTACTTTGGAAAACATTTGGCCTATTACACGTGAACCAACACGATGACAGTGTTCAGTAAAACGAACTTACTGCAAAACCACCACCCACCAGGCTCAAAAGTAGTAAAAAACAGGTATGCTCAGATAAAGTTTGAAAAAGTATATTTATATCCCTAACAAAATAATCTCCCGCAAGACCCTCCCTAACCCCAAATAAATAGTCCATCAAAAGTCCCCAAAAAACCCAACTCCCAATTCCCACCCCCCAAAAGTCTCTAAAAAAGGGGCAAGGGACACTCTACGGATGCAGGTTGTTCACTTTGGCCTCCAGGGCATCATGCCTTAGGGCCAGGGCATCGTACTCCTCCCGGAGCATGGCGTGATCTAAGCGGAGGCCCTCCATCACCTTTTTGTACTCCTCCCATTTCTTGACCTCCGCCTCCAGGTTGGACACTCTGCGGAGTGCATGGCGCAAGCGTGCCTTTACAGTACTGTGAGGAGGTGCAGCCTTTGCTGCTCGGCGGTGGCGTCTTCCAGCACGGCTCTGGTTGGCTGGAGCACTGCGCTTACCGGCAGAACGTGGGGTCATGGAGGAGGATGCAGTAGATGTAACATTTGATGCACTTGAGTGTGTGTCGTCCCCCTCCATTTCCACCAGCCGGCGATATTGCGCAACAGTGGCATCCAGCCTCCGTTGCCGGGCCAGTACAGCCAGCATACTCCTGCTCGGTTTTGCAGTTTTAGTATTACCAACTATAGAAGAAAGAAAGACATAATCTGTAACGAATGCTCTTTAAAAATATGATTAACACAAAATGATTCAGCAGGAAGTTGTGTCACAGTACAACTAGCAACTAGCCAGCGCAGTACAAATCTATTCAGGCCAGTATCATGGGCGTCTGCATGGAGGGGCAAGGTGGGGCGCTTATGGTTTGGCGCTCTTTCATATGAAAGAGATCTGGCAGAAGTGAGTGACTTTTCCTCTGAGCTGTTAACCACACCAGCAACCGTATCATCTGCACCAGGCCCAGGCGATATGTCTGTTTCCCTCCCTCTCTCTCTCTCTCTCTGTCTCCCTCTTTCTGTCTCCCTGAGTCTCCCTCTACCTCGCTGTCTCTCTCTCTCTGTCTCCCTCACTCACCCCCCGTCTGGCTCCCTCCCTCTCTCTCTCTCTCCTTCTGTCTTCTTCTCTCTCTGCCTCTATCTGTCTGTCGGTCCCAGCCTGCTGTAATTACCATATTGTAATTTGTCACTGGGCCAGCACTGGATACACATCATATGCTATCTAAGAGTCAGATAGTACCATGATCCAGCTTACCTGTACTCGCCACCACCACTGCCTGCTTCCTCACAGTCTGATTGTCCTCTGGCGCCGCATCCTCCACAGAGTAGTCCTCAGACTCGGAGTCGATCACGATCACGTCCGAGCTGGCCCCGCCACCAGATGTTCCACCTAAAAAATATATTTAAGACTGTTAGATTACACCACTCACTAGTATTTGGTTTAGGAAGGAAGAAATTTGAAAACAACAGAAAAATTAATTGACTGTCTACTCTAGCCTAAAGTAAAAATGTCCCTCCTTCCAGGGAAGGCTGTTGTCTTGCTGCTTTTCTTTGTCACAATTGATGAATGCTTGCTTAATTTTAACACACACCATTTTTCTCTGAACAGACAGACGCTGGACTTCTACGGACAAGAGCAACATCAACTAAACCAGGTGAAAGCTCGGCTCGACCACAAGAAATGTGTTCCAACTTCCATTACTCATCAACTCAGCAGCAAGCACTTTTCCTTTTCCAGCTAACTTTATTTTAATATATGTGTTTACTTTTACTTTTAATGAAGCTTTTAAACTTGAATAGACTCTGTGGTTTTTTGGTCCTCCAGACTAGAGTGACTGAGCGAAAGGTTTTGTAATTTTTGCAAGGAGGAGTCCGTGCCGCTGACACTACCAGGTTTATACAGTGTGCCAAACACACCACTCTGAAATATTATGACTCTGGTCTTTCGTGTCCATAGTTTGGTTTGTGGAGATTTGTCCCTGCAACAGTAGTATTATTGATTTTGCTCCTATCTAAACACTGTTTCGAAAAAATTAAACTAGGAACGCTTGGACAACAATAGGTCCTCTATATTTAAATGAAAACTTACTGGGGCCAGCAAAGGAGCACTCGCCACCCTGGCCTGCATCCTCCTCCTTTGGAACCACTGCATCCACTGTTTCTGTCCGCTTGCCCCTGGGCGGACCTGACGTACAACATGAAAGAAAGAACAGAAAAAATTGATGATTGCTGCGTGTCGATGTCCTTGTCAACCAAATCAAACATTTAGAAAGAACAAGAACCAACTATTTCAGCCAAAAAGAGGGCTACAAAGGATGGACTGCACCTGAGCCTCTACTCTAGGGGCAGATTTACAAGCCCCTTGCAGCTCTTTTGCTCCGTTCTTGCGTCACTTTTGTGACGCAGCACCACAACAAGAGAGGCGCCATGGTGTGGCGTATATTAACAACGTGACGCATATGGGAGATGCATCCCATTCTAAAGCCCTGCGCCATAAGGGAGCGTTCCAGCGCAAGGGAGGGCGTTCCTGCGCAGGAACGCATGCTAAAAGTGGCTATGGGGAATAGATAAAATTTCAATCAGTCATTTAGGACAATGATCCATCACTGAAACCCTGCGCCTGCATGAAGCAGACTTACGGCTTGACGCAGCATTGCTGGAGCTGCGCCATCGTTGCAACGCAACTCCATCAATGAGCCGCCTTTACGGCACCGATGCGTAACGCTTCGGTGACGTTTTGGCACCATGGCGTGCCGCATTGAAAATACGGCGCACCATGGGTGGTGCTGGCGTGCCTCACACTTTGCAGGGATGTGCAGGTAATTGCTAATCTGACACTTAGGGGCATACTTACGAGTTCTGAGCTGGACACCTCCAGATGTGCACCAGAACAAATGCGTAACGCAAAACTAACCTTGCGTCACGGCAGATGCGCCGCAATTACAATGCGGCAAACCCTGGCGCAAGGGTAGGCAGATGCGTGACGCATCTCGTGACGAAAGAGGGGTGCATCTCTAGAGTCGCGTCGCAGGCGCGATGCAACTCTAGCAATGCTCAGGGCTGCCCAATACTCAACATACCGCATCAGTCCTTACGCCTGCTTCAAACAAGCAGGCATAAAGAATTGACGTAGCAGCGTCGCGGAAGTGCCTGCGTTAAATCTTGTAGATTTCACACAGGCACTTTTGCGAGGCACACATCTGCCTGACCGCCACCCGCCCCCCTCCCCCTGCGTGGGAACGCTCCCATTGTGGCGCAGGCCCAGGTCTTAACGTGGCGCATCTCCCTAGATGCATCACGTCGTACATGACTCGCAGGGATGCGCCACATTTACGTCGCTGTGCGTCAGGTAAGGCAGCGTAAACGTGGCGCAAGGGGCTTGTAAATCTGCCCCTTTGTGTCTAGCATTACGCAGTTCTGTAAAGTACACTCATACATTAGTCAGCCCAAATAAATGAACACATAATAGAAAACAAATAAGCAGTGGCACCGCCACAGAGAAGGAGAGCAGTGCACCTGAAATGCACAGAAGATTTGAAATATTAATTTACCTCTCCTATCAATGTAATCAGCAGCATTATTGCTCTTTGTAAAAAAGTTAAAGCAAACATTTGCAATATTATATAACACACAGAGCAGGAGAAAAAACAGAGTAGTGACGAGTGATGAAAAAATTGCTACTACTACTCACCAAGCCCGGGGACCTCCACTCCCAGCAGGTCGAGCAGGTCGTGCTCCCGGTCCAGGATATCGGTCCAGCGGTGGGTCACCTGATTATAGGTGCGCTGGACCCCCGTGATGTTAAAAAGGGCCCGGCACACCTGCCCCCACCGCTTCCGTCGCTCCTGGCTGTTGGTGTAACCGGCAGCGATCCTGCCGCCTGCCGCGATGGTCCTGGGGAGACGGCGCTGCACATAATAAACAAGTGAGCCCACCTCCTCAGGACTGAAGATCTCCCGGGGCACCACCATTTCCGCCCTCAAGCGGCCACACGGGAGCCGGGCACGGGCTGCGGCGGCCATCTTGGGCAGCTTGACTGCTGTCTTCACCATGTTCTGGGCAGGTAAGGAGATAAAATGAAAAAGAATAAGAGTAGAAAAGAAGGAAATAAAAGTTTAAAAAAGTAGTTGAAAAGTAAACAAAAGTAGACTAATACACAAAAATATAGACCTAGAAAACAAGAGGGATAGAAAAAAAGTTTAATAGATCAAAAAAAAAAATAAAACAAGCAAAGGATGGCAGAGATATACAGAGGATAGAAACACCATGCCCAGACACATAGGAATGAATGAAAAACAAGATGGCCGCCCGAACACGTGCGTGTAAGTAAGTTCGCACGCGATTTCTCTCGCGAACTCGTGCGAACTTGTATTCGCAAGGCGCTCATCGCGCGAGATTACACATAGCGGGCGGAAATGGAAATACGTCACGCAAACAAAATGGCGGCGCCCATACTCAACCTTGGGGTAACTCGCACGAGTTCGCGGCTTCCACGGTCGATTTCGCACGACGCCGCGCCTCGCGAATAGGGCGAAATTACCGAAAAACGAGTTTTGCAAAAGCAAAACCAACGAGCAGGTGCAAAAGTTCGAGCTCATCATTTGTAACCATTTCCCTGTAGTGCTTCCTGAAGGGGCCCTCCAGAATCCGGTTGCCTACTTGCAACTATTGTGTGACCCTGCTCTGACAGTCACAGAATAGTTACAAGTATGCCATTGCATCCTGTTAAAAAAAATTTACATTGCAACAAAAAGGAAAGGGAGCAGACAAGCAGGTGCCAGCCTTCATTAATGTCAGTTGGGGCAGGGCAGGTGTTGTTGTTTGCAAAACTTAAAGCCCTTAGCAGGTGTGCTTTGCTTTGCCTCAATAATGTACACTCACTGGTCAATCAGAGGGTGCTGTGATGACACCGAGGGTGGCATGGGTGTGCCAGCCAGAGGGTGGCTTGGGTGAACCAGAGTGCCAGTGTTGACAGGATGGCAGTGCTTTGCTTTGCCTCAATAATGTACACTGGTGAACCAGAGGGTGCTGTGATGACACAGAGGGTAACATGGGTGAGCCAGAGGGTGGCATGGGTGACCAAAGAGAGTGCCAGTGGTAACAGAGGGTGGCAGTGATGAAGAAAGCCTTGCAAACAGGCAGGGGACGTAGAAACAACAAGTTTGCAAAACTGGCGACCCGACAAGTAAGTTTGCAATTTGCGAAATTGTACAAAACCCTCGCGAACTTGCAGAAACCCATGCGAACACCCCCCCCCAAAAATACACAAATCCGCGAGAATTCGCGGAATTTGCGGATTTTCGCAATCCGCAAATACGCAAATACGCAAATTCGCGGATTGCGAATCCGCAAATACGCCCATGCTTAGCTACCACTGTCACTTACACACAACACACACCTGAGTGCCCACATTACTGAAGACCAGCATTACTCAACCTACCATCTGATCATGTTGATGTTTCTGCTTACCTACTCACAAAGAGATGGTTAGATGACTTAAACAGAGGAGTGTCTACCTCTGAACACAACAAAATGATTGGGCATTCTTGGTAACGAATGGAGGGTTAATCTCAACAGATTAGAGAAAGAAGAAAAAGCAGACCGTGTAAAATAACATATGCATTTAACAGACTTAAGCGGTCAAAGGGAGCAGGATGATTGGAGGGTGTAAGGGACAGGTATTGAACCGTGGTAAATGTACAAAATATTTGACGGAAAAAATAAAATACATCCTGACTGCTCATACATCTCCTGCTTCATGGTCCAGGGAATAATCTCCACAATTCTCGAAAAATGGAAAAAACAAGGAGGAAAATTATTGATAGATATATTTTCCAGAACAATAATACGTGTACAGTTTCATTTCTGTTAGCTGTTTGACTTAATATTGCAAAAGGGAACCGGATTTATAGGTGTTTGTTTTATCTGGAAGTTCATTATCATGCTTAACTTGTGCTTTTATTGAGACAATAGACAAAGCTGTTAAAAATTAACTCCACAATTCAATAATAGCTATCCACGCTGAGAGGCATTCTACAAAGTACAGTAAAGTACAATGGATCTTTTAATTTAACGATTTAAAGACGGAAAACCTTGGTACAAAATACATAATAGAGATTAAAACAATCTCCATCAATGCCATAGCCTTGATGGTGATCAATGGAACATTAACAGAGGAAGCAAGAATGACCATAGATCAAGGAAATGATAATAGCTCTCGCCCATAATATTTGCTTCATTCTCCAAGACATTACCTCGTATGATAGTAAATATTTAACAATTGTCCCCATTCAACTATAAAAAATGGAAAAGTTAAATCGCTTATTTTATTTAGAGTTTCTGTACGCTTGTTGGATCTAATAAGGCAAGAGTTTGTTCCAGTATAGTCAAGCCTGGAAATGTGTCAGGTAACTGGGAATTTGACCTAATCATGAGACCATCTTCCATCTCTGGTGCATCTGGATGTTACGGATGTACCTCTGGAAGTCAATCTTCTCTGTGGCAATAGATCAGCAAGCTCAAGTACCTCTGTATATGATTATGTGGTGATAAACTGAATTATATTCCAAAGCTAGACGCGAGGGCCTATAAAAAAGGACAATTGCTATTATAAGCCATGTAGTCTCTGTAGCATGTGGGTAATAATGCTTTCGGAAGCCATTCCTTTAACTTCTCCTTACAGGGAAATACATTCCCAGCTCCCACCGAGTGCATCATGAAACTGCCATGTTATGTCATTCAACTCTGTTTGTACTTTGAAAATTGTTTTCCAGATTCTCAACATTTTTTTAATGTACTCTTAAGTAGTTTTCACTTGATAGAAACTAGGTATGTGCAAAAGTGCAAGATTTTCTTTTTAGTCAAACTGAGAATTTCGAAAAAACGATGACAAATATGCAAATAGCACAAAATTCCACGTCACTCTGGATTTTTGGAAACTGTTCAGTTGCTCACAAGGAACGCTTGTGCGTAAAATGCTTGTGATTTAATGGTGCAATATGATTTCAGAGGTATCACCAGAAGAAGCTAGCCAAGGTATGCAGTTGCACATAAAATGGGGCAGTGGTGAATTATTCAGCAGTTGTGTTGCTTACACTTCCCACCTTGCACAAAATGCAGTATCAAGGGTCTGCCATTTCTTTCTTTGGGTATTCATTTGTAGGCCGTGAAACTATGGTGCCTTTCTGCACATCTGCTAAAGTATTGGCCAAACTGTCCAAGACAATCCTTTTAGGGTTCATGCTTCTGGATCTAAAGTTACATGATTTTTCCAGTCTGTTGCACACTGGATGTGATTTGCATGGGAGGAATCAGGAAGCTAATTTCATCTAATCTCTCAGCTCCTTCACATTTGGAACCTCAAACATTCTCCTTGCTGCATAACCAATGCGAATGGGGATTTGTCTTAGGCTGAGCTCACAAATGCAAAGCTATCACATGTGCCTTCTGGGCTAGAGCTTTCCAACATTCACATGTATATGTTCTACCATACATTAATGGACCCTTGGTTTGTCTTTGAGCCCATTGCACTATTATTCATGTTTGTATACATTATTAGCAAGCAATGGGTGATACATATGGCTTCTTCTAGTATTCCGACTCACTTGTTGAAGGCAATGTTCCATATAAGTGCCAATTTTTGTCACTTAATTACACTTTACACGTGCTCATCACCAAAGATGAAAATCTAGGTAATATCAACTATAGGCCCACAATGCAAGAAAGAAATTTCTTCGTACCTTGAGTTATACGGTCTCAGTTGATAAATGCGTTCTGCCCCCATCTCCATGCTGAGGTGCCTGTTTTCTTTCTGCTTTACTACTTTTTTTGTTTAAAGAGCTCACGAGTAGTATAACATTTAGGCTTGGTAGCCTCAAATTTGTGTGTGTTACATCATGGCCGAAACAGTGACACTGGTCTTTGGGATCTTTGATATAAACCTCAATAAGATGGCTCTTATTTATTTTTCATTGAAGGTTGTTACAACTAAGGAAACATCGATGGCATCGTTATAAGCAAACACCACAATGCAGAGTAAGTCTAATGAGTCCTGATAGCCCTCCAGGTGGGAATGTTGTTAATACTGTTTGAATGTGTGATAGACTCTTTCATTTTTTTACTCCTTCCATGGTGTATAGCCAGTGGGCAAACGCATATCAATATTTAGAACACTTGGCACAATTGCTGCCAGGAGAGCAGTGCCAGGATTGGTCTGAGCGGCCTGCTCTGCCGCACAAACACTGCCTGTGAGCCAGCGGCATTTCTCCAATTCGGCTGTGAACACCGCTGGGTTGAAGAAAAAGAAGTGCGCATGTATGTTTGGCCAGTCTAGGATGGCTGGCCAAACATACATACGCACTTCTAAGTGCCACCACCTGCCTGTCATGGTCCGGCCCAGCCCTGCACGCATTTCAGAATCAGTCAAAGAAATTTAAAATTATATTGATTCATTATCATTTTATTTTTCTGTGACTGACTCTGACGAGTGGGGCGATGCTCCTCCACTCAGGGAGGAGCTGCCTCTGATGTCATGTCCTTAAAGCTAACAGTGAATTGCGCTGGCACACTTTAAGTTTGATAAAAGTCACCACTAAGTTACCAGCATGCTGTCTACTGTTAAAAGTCAATTAAACAAATTTGAGAAATGTGGAATTGATTTTTATTATAGATGCAATAAAAGCATGATAGTAAGCTCATGATTTCATAGTGCATTTTGTATCTGTGAGCTGAAATAATACCATTAGTTATGTACCTAATACCTGGGAGGTGCAGAAATATCATTAGATATATCCCTGATATCTGGGAGTTGAATGAATATCATTAATTACATTCCTTTTGTGAGAGTCTATCTGTTTAGAAACTGTCAGCAGGTTTGTGAATGCCTTGCATTTACATATCAAATGATAGGAGTGAAACTCAAAAGGACCAGCCATACCAGATACAAGGCGTGAACACATTTAAAAATAGATTGTTACTGTATATCTTGTACTTAATGGTTACCATCCTCTTCCCATGATTGCCTGCCCACCTATGGTAGTCACATACACTCTATGCCCACATATGGCCTGGGCTTGTGACTTTGGAAGCCTTCATCACCAGAGCTCGAATGACACTCTCCCTTTAGGCTGCTCCCTTGGCGAATTGGGATATTAGAACAGAATATGCACAAGAATCTTTATAAACCAAAAATGTCAATACATCTGCAGGTATGTTGTTATGTTTCTAATTGAAGTTTAAATTTAACATATTTCAAAAAAGTTTGTATTTTTTTTATCCAAAACATTCTACACAGTGTATTTGGAACTTTAAAAAAAACTAGAGGTTAACTAGGCTGTTTCTTTTGTAACATGCGAGTTTTCTGCAGAAGAAAAAATTCACTTGGGTTGGAATGTTATGTACTCTGCCTTATTGTTTCTTTAATGGGCATAGAGAAGAAGACTTCTAGCTAATATGACTTTTTTTCAGTACTTTAGCAGACAGCGTTGTGCCACCAGTCTCTACCTGAAGAACCTCCCTGTTCCTGAAATCCCATCCAGCCGGACAGATCTACAGGTAGGTGGAGGTGCTTCCAGAAACTCTGATATGAGGAACCTGGGATTAAGCTTTATTTCCCATTCTGCTGTCATATGCAAGCAAGAAAGTCTCCAATTCTAGCTTGCAGGTCTTCGGTGGAGGAAGTGATGTAATGTTGCCTGGTGACAGTGGCAGCCACGGCACGTGCAGGTAAGAGCGATGGGGTGGTGGAGCAGGGTTCGGGGGCTGGTTCCACAGAAGACCACAAGGGAGAATTAAATAAATAATGAATTTTCTCTCCTCGTCGCCTATCAAAATCCAACACCCTCCACCCGGCCCCACTGCTCTGACCTGCACGACCCCGGCTGGACAGTGGAATCCAAAATGTATTGTAACTGAGTGGAAACATTCACTACATACGCACTTTGTGACTTTACTCATGTGTGTACTTTGCACAACTTTGCTGGCAGGCAGTGTTGTCCACAATAGGTTTTAAAGTGGCAAGATCTGGGGCCCACCCGCTTCCTGAATTAAAGCATAGACTTTTATAGAGAAAGATATGGATCGACAGAACAAACCTATGCTATGAAATTAACATGGAAATTGAGTAATGCTATTCCCTGAAAGAACATCTCCTTGTAATTTACAATGCATTACATGACGTTTTGGAGAGGTTGGAACTCAAGAATCTAGATACAGGCAACACCGTAGGCTAATATTTCTCTCTTCAAACAGATGGTGGTGTCTGGAAGGTAAAAGAGTCAGTGGCCATTACATAAAACATTGCTGTCAGAAATGTACCTTTGCATGACCATAGCTACTGTACCATCTTTGTCTTCAGATGGGAATTAGGACGAAGTTTTCCTATTCTAAGAAGTTGTAGTTTAATGCAAAGCCAGTGATACACCTGCACGCAGGTACTACCAGCTGCTCCCAAACCGATTTAAATCATTTTTATCTATTTTCAGCGAGCATTTTACCACACCAATATTTGGGTGGCACAGATTAGTAGATTTATGGATTTTGAAGAATGTATAAAATGGTCCTGTAGTTTCTTTATGTTAGATTCTTGAGGCAAACAGGTCTTGTACGCCAAGGATGAGCATATCTATGATTGGTAAGATCTTTGAGTAGTATCCTCCTTTAGCTATCACTCACAATTCAAGTGTTTCCTCTTTTACATTATGAAAATGTCTTGAGATTTTAGTTAATAACATTAAACGTTAAAAAAAAGATTTTTCTTTTTTGGTCCAAATTAACCTTACTGGGGCTTCTCTTTGTGCAGGTATTCCTGGGCAAAGTCTGTGATAAAAGGGTGGCAGGGTAGCAGTGCTGCACGTAGCTAATGGATAATCGGACTGTTCTTCACAAAATGATATAAGAGCTGATCACGCTAATGCTGCACTATACAGCATGTACACATTGATATAATTGAATGGAAATGAGACTTGAAGTCACTCAGTGCTGGAGCAAAACGAAACACTAAGGGCCTGATTATGAGTTTGTCGTTGTGCGAGCGGGGCGGCATGCCACCGCCCCTCTCCCACACCATAAAACCCCACTGCTGACTGCCCACCAGATTTGAAGTTCTAATACGGGCAGGCAGTCCTGCGGCGGCTGGCTCACGGTGCTACCTTTCAAAGGCTCACAGGAGAGCCTTAGAAAGGCAGCGCCATAGGACAGCCACCGTGTGCTCCAGCACTGCATGGACTGTAAAAGACATGTCGTGCAGGAACTGAAGGTGCAGAAAGACAGGGGGCACACCATGTGCCCCCTGCATGCACTCCCATGTGCCGCGGCACCAGGGGGCCCTGTAGATCCCCTTATGTTTCCTCACCGCCACCCTTTTCAAGGTGGACTCACTGCCATGAAAAGGAGGCTGGTGAAGAAAATCATAATTGTGGATCCCTAGTGGTTGCTGCAGTTCTCTGGAGGTCTGAAGGTGGATGAGGTCCCCGCCATGTTATGACATAGTAGCCCTTCTGCCAAACTCTAAAACAGTCCTCAATGACAAAGGTGCCACAAAGTGCAGGTGCATATTGGGTATTAGCTAATTCCAGTCAGCACGTTGGGCCCAAATTAGCGATTGTTCAGGTTGCATTTGATTAATTGAAATGAGGAATAACACAGCGAGAGTGCATGTTAGCCGTCATTGCAAGGTGCGCAAGTAGTGAGGGAGCGCCATTTGCTCTCAGGGTTAGCGGCAGATGAACATGAGAGCAAACACCCGTGATTTGCGTCCACAGTGTAATTACTTTTTGGTTTGCTCCCACAATGGAGATTAACAGACGAACCGGGACGGCGGCCTAAATAAAATGAATACAAATAATGCAATACCAGTGAAAAAATAATGTATGAAACTAATTCTCGTGATGACCTTGTATGTTTTTTTTTTTTTTTTTTTTTTATAGAATTAAGGTACTGTGAACGAAAGAACAGGAAAAGACAGAAACAGAAAAACACAGTTCATTACTGGTGTTATTATCCTTCACAAGACCTTCTGCAGGTGAACGATTCCTGAACTCTCATTCCTGAGGGAGCATCTCTGACGAGAAACAAGTGACTGCCTGAGATTGGTTTAGGCCTTAAGTTGTTTTTACTGGAAGCACAATGAACTCAGTACAGGCTGTACATGCTGTAACCTGCGTAAACTCCATCTCACCCTTAATCACGGTATTTAAATGTTGCTCTTCCTTTAGAACACTGTGTTGCAAAGTACAGGGTGAAGAGTGTCCAGAAACTGCATTCTTGTGCACAACATATTATCTTTCCATGAGATACATTTAAAATGTTTCATGCTTCACAATACCTCTATTTATGCAATCAATGCTTGAAGGTTTCTTTGGAAAAAGATGCGAGTCCTCCTAATGCCCGGGTGCCAACAGATCACTAAATAGAGGGATTTTCAATGCGACATTGGAAGGATTTGTTGCTATTAATTGAAGGCTGGTGTTGCTTGCATATTTTACTGGAGGATAACAATTTACTGCCACGTGTTATTTGCAGTGAAAGGCAAGTCTGTTTATATAAATGGAGAGCCCCTCTGTTATCCACCCTCCCCACACAAACTATTGCATCATAATGGAAAAATTCGAATTTGTGTAAATCCCAGGTAATTGATATATAGTATAATACAATAGTAATGAAAAACATCTCAAATCGAAATGTTTCCCTTAATTTTTGAAGGGGCGTCATTCAAGGGAGTAGTCTGAGAAATAAAATATCCCCCATCCCCAGTCAATCACATCGGAAATGGCTCTGGGCAAGTGAGCTCAGCAGACTCTTAGCAGACTGTTCTCCCTGTTGGAATTGAGAATTTCATCCTTCTTTCAGACTTCTCTACTTTCTTCCGCTTCTCTCCATTCTTATGTCATTTAACCATCTTCATTTGCTTTCTTCCTTCTTTACATCCTTATTGCTGTCGTTTTTGTCCACCCTACCAGATCTCCTTTCTCTTTCCCTTCCTTCACCCTTCATTTTTTAGATCCACACTTTTCTTTATTTAGCTTTTCTTCTTGGTGCCTGTCCATTCATCTATTTGGTCTCCTCTTCATCTATCCACCTACAGTTCCATTCATCCATCTTGCTGCCCATCCCCTCTCCACCCTTCCCTAAATCCATCATTCTTCCATGCATCCATTTCTGCATCCATACATTCATCTCCCCTTCCATCCTCTCTCGATCCTTCTCTAAATTAGGGCTCACTGGTATTAATAGGCATGAGGGACATTGCTCTACCAGTCTAGGGGCAGGAGCAGGAGGAGGAGAAGGGACTCACTCAGCAGCAGCTCGACTCAGGGCTGGGTGCTTCTGTGATCTGAGTCAGAGTATTAGAAGCTTCTAAATGGAAAGGTGCAGTATGGGCCAGTGCAGCCAAAATGTGAGTGAGTGGCAACCAGGTACAGCTAGGTCGAAACCGTGCTCTACTCGCCTTACTTTTTAGATGCTTGCAGTTTGGGTCGTGGAAGATGCCCAGCAGCTACTTCTGTGAAGCCTCAACTCAAGGAGTGCAATGCAAGTGTGACAGCTTAGCTGGAGAGAGCTGTCCCTCCTCCAGATGCTTGCCTGTGCTCATGTGCTGGAGTGCTGCTGGGGCCTTCTTTGTTTTGTCTGCTGTAGACGCTGGGGTCCAGAACCCGTCAGAGCTTTAAAGAGCAAGGCTCCAGAAGTCGTTTGGTTCCTCGGTCTCACTCCCTACCACTAGTGACCAGAATTTTTTTAGACTGATCTTATTCCTCCCACTATGCCATCCTGTGCTGTTGCAGGCTGCCTCTGGACCACAGGCACCTAATGGAGCTGCCGACTTTGGAACTGGAGAACTATGTTAGATTCCTAGCCCCGGCGTACAGGTTCGAGTTCTGGCATATGCTCAACATCCTGTGACTGGGAAAATCACTTAATGTCCCTTTCCTAAAATAAAACAACTAATATAACTCTGTATCATGTAATCTGGCGCTCATGTAAAGCACCCCAATGCTCTTCGGTCAAGTTCACGCTTTATAATACTTAAAAAAAAAAAATCAAAGGCTGCAGTCAGTACATCATGCACTGTGAGGGACTGGCATTAGACTTAGACTCAGTCAGCTCAGAGGTCGGTAAAGCATGGAAAGATGAGTCCAGAGTGGCTAGAGGAAGATTCGGAATCAGGTGGTACAGGCAAGCTAAGAGTGGGCTTCTCAGTCCAAGGCACATAAAGGCAACCTGGCGCTATCAATTGCAGCTCACAGTACAACTCATTGTAACCCAGGAATACCGTAGGCAGTGCAGATTACCCTTCCTCACTTTGAGATCCCTGAAGAGGGGCGGCTTCTCCATTAGGGCGGAGGAGCGTCGGCCCACTGCTTTCTCTCAGAGCGAGAAGCAGAAACATAAAGTGGTAAAACTACCATTTTATGTTTCTGCTTCTCGCACTTCAAAAGCTGCCATTGCAGCATTGTGATTGGCTATGGGGAAGGGATGAGGCTGCTTGCTTCCTGTTCCTTACGGTGGGACCCGGCCAGGAGCTGCGATGGCGCGGGTCCCGGGAAGGTAATTGTTTAAAATTAAGCCACACCCCTCCGCGAAACCCGGCGTGGCCCCCCGTGCGACCCCCTCACCACCCACCTCCCCACCCATGAGTCCTGCCGGGCGCGACTAACCCTGAACCTAATGCACCAACTGAAAATACTGCACCACCTCCACTAAGCTCACACTCTCCCCTACCATGAGTAGAGTGCATCATCTCCTTCTCAGTAGCCTGCACTATTGTCCATGATCGCTTTCGACTTGAGCATCCTGCCAGTGCCCCCTCACCACTTGCCCCCTGTGTAGCACCATTCACCCCATCATCAAGTTCTCATGAACACCCTATACTCTCTACCCAGAACACCGAGCATACCCCAGGAGAACCATTTATACTTCACTACTTGTCCATGAGCGCCATGCACTGCTCATGTCAAGTGTTGTGGCTAACTGTGTGCAACCCTTGTGGGTGAAATATAGACCTGCCTCTTGGGTTCGTTCAGTTTGCTCTGTGCAGCTATCTTTAGATTCATGTTAGATGCTTCAACTGAAGGAGCCACAGCTATAGTTAGGAAAAGTAAAGCTGGTGTTGTTGCTACAGTGCCCAGGTGTGTGAGGGTACTGCTGACCTGGTAAGGCATAGTGTTGAATGTACTGATAAAATGCTCTGTGCACAAGGTGTTGGAGTCATCTTCTAAGGTGAGGAGAGGTAAGCCCCAAGGTGGGCAGAGGAACCCCTTGATAAGTGTTTGGGCACACACCACCCCTGACTTTAATGAAACTCAGTCATTCCAGTAACAGGGAGCATATGCTAGGTCAGCTCCCTTAAGACTCACTCACTGTTTCAGCAATCACCAAAACTGTGTGTGTGCATAAAGGTCCCTTTAACTGTCTTTATGTTTATGTTTGTGTATGGTCAGAGCAGAGGGGGTCATCCCATCAGTGTCTAATATGGCATCATTGGGCAAGTGCAGCGTAACCCACAATGGGCTATCCATGTCTTTTTCCAGGCATTCTTGCAAACATGCATATATTTCTGGGCATTCTTGACTATATGCCATCAAGGCTTCACAGCCACTGATCACTGACATACATTATTCTCATCCTAGCCCACCCACCCCCAATCCATAAAGGAGGTCAAACTCGCTCAATGTTCCCTCTCACAGGGTCTGAGTAAGAAATTTGCATCCCACAACTTTGAAAATTCACCAACCACTACTGCTCTAAATCCAACCTTTCATTCATCCATCGCTTTTGCCATCCCTCCTTTATCTTTCCCCTATGTGAAATTACACTTTTAGTGTAAAATATGATTGCACAGCATCTCCCATGGCATTTTTCATGTGGTGACATTATTTGCATAAAAATATAATGCAAGATAAAGGCAGGAGATTGGTTTGGGCAGAAGATGTCTCTTGATGATCCCTTTCTGCACAAAAACTATTCTGACCACAAAGCAAATACCCTTGTGTCATAGCACAGGGTGCCTGCATTGGTGCTAAGCAGTAAGAAATGTGCCAGCACTAGGGGAGAGCAAAACTACACAAGCAGACCTACTTTTCCTTACTTACTTGTGCCAGGAATTCACAACAGGCTTCCTGGCAGATGTGTGTCCGTTTATGTTTACACAGATCTCCTCCATGCAGAACTCTGTCAGCACCCATATATCTGACTCAAGAGCTGGAAATATGGATGTTCCTAGGTGTTTCTAGGTGTATTTAACCTTGGAGGTTTGGGAACAGCCACAAACAATTAATGGATATTCACAAATACCTCACATTCCCCTTTCCAGCCAGGTTAGATGGTTATTCCAGTACAATGATTGATTATATAACTTTACAGGGTGAGAGGAGGCATGAATCACTACCAGATTTGATGGGGGTTTGGGAATTGGTTTCTCCATTTGGAAAAATGTTTCCCTGCTGAGAAATAGAAAGTGTGCGTTTGCTCAGAGGATACGATATCCCCTGTGCTGAACTCCCAGCTATGAATAATGCTGCATACTAGGCTGGAATCCCAATGGGAGTATTGTAGGACCAGCCAAGAATCTGCATGGAATCTTACACATGGTGCAGCTGTTCATGCAGAATTCTGTGAAATTGTGAAACTAAGATGTAATACATTTACACTCTCGTGGAAGTGTGCAGACTTGCTATTGCCGTTGTGAATCAATCCCATGTGATATATTGGGTCAAACGAGCATATGTTTTAATGATTACAAACAAAGGTCTGGCAAACGCACAGGCAACTTACTTTTGGATATTCAACATTGCAAAAAATGTTTGAAATAGAGAAATTCGGATTTAAATTGTTTCTAGTGCAGCTGCATTAAATATAAGACAGTGGATCCACATTGCAAATTAAGACAACTGCATGATCAGTATTTTTTAAGAATCGTTAACATAGCATCAAGTAAATAGGTGAAGCAGGGGCCTGTTTCACAATTCCATCGACCACTTTGGCTTCTGTTATAAGACAATGTAACCTTATAATCTCTCTCATCAATCCAGTTTATCAACTGGGAACGAGGTGGGAAACGAAACATGCCCTTGCAGAAATGTCCTCAAGTGAAGTTAAATAGTAGCCAAGATTTCAATGGGACAATCAACCTTTAGCAGAGTTGGCTCAGTCACAAAACAGGCAGTTCCTAACACCACTCCCCATCTGTCAGTTGAGAAAGTTGCATAATGGACATAGGGTTGTAAACACTGACTTCACATGCGACCATTGCATCATCCCTGTTAAAGCTGGAGTTCATTAACAGACAGTCATAAAAACACAACACTGGGCCCAGACTTCAGAGCCAACA
Source organism: Lissotriton helveticus (assembly GCF_964261635.1). NCBI lineage: Eukaryota > Metazoa > Chordata > Amphibia > Caudata > Salamandridae > Lissotriton > Lissotriton helveticus. The sequence continues at coordinate 921,667,061 of NC_136067.1, read as the reverse complement.
TCAGTGTCAAGTGGGAGTCTACTGGGAACGCACTTTGCGGAACAAGCTCTTGGAGGCCAGATAGTATTGTAGCAGGCATAGCAAAGAGGAACTCTCAAGTGGTTCATTACCTCCTTGTCTCTCTTGCTTATTTCCATTAAAAAATGAGGACCCGGTGCCTCAGAGACACCGTCCTACTCAAATAAAATGTTTGAGTAATTTTATTTGAGTAGGTGGTGTGTCTACGAGGCACAGGGGCCTCGCTGTGTAATGGAAATAAGCGGGAGTAGGTCTCAGAGTAATGCAATTACAGGTAAGTGATAGAAGCATTATCTGTGGTCATGGGCACGCCGTTGTATGTCGTGTTCATGCTTAAGTCCCAACAATATATTATGTTGATTGGCTCAAGGTCATAGGTGTCACACTGCCTTTATCCTGACAAGCCTTCCCTGAAATCTAGAAGAGCTAAAAAGAGTTCTAAAAGGCGATTCTGAGCTGAGCCAGCCGAGTCTCTTTATTTTACCAGTGGAAGCTCAATTTTTTAACTTGTTTAAGGGAAACCAACAGTGCTGGCTGGTTGGCATAGGGGATCAGTGTGTGCAGTCAGTCCCTTGGGGTGTCAGGTGCACCTACTGCAGATTCCCAGTGATTTCCGAAAAGCAAAATGCTGCGGTTGCCCTAATCGCATGACTTGGGTTCCAGCCGCGGTCGGCAGTAGGAGTTCCTGCAGGGCGGTGATGTGGGGAGGGGGAGGAGCAGGGTGGGAGGTAGTAATGTATGGATTAGGGAGTTTAACAGGTAAGTAAACATATAAATAAATAAAACAAATTTCGTTGCGCGCACTGTATCACCAAATGCGATGCAGTGCACGCAACAAAATTCATTTTATTTATTTATATTTTTACTTACCTGTTAAACTCCGTAATCCATACATTACTACCTCTCACCCTGCCCCTCCCCCTCCCCACATCACCGCCCTGCAGGAACTCCTACTGCCGACCGCGGCTGTTGGGTTCCAACAACAAGATGGCTTCCATATTAGCCAAAAGTACCTTGAAAATCTAGAACTGAAAGTCCCAGATTGCAAATAGTAAAAAAAAGGTCTGGACAGCAAACAATCTGAGAACTCCTGTTTGAGAAGAAGAGAAGAAACAGAGGCTTTATCCACTCTAACACTTTTCAGAACTGCAAAACGATCCATAATCCTGCAATTCTCTCTCAACTAAGTCCTTTCTTTTTGCATATCACTGTTATTACATAAAGTAGTCCAATTGAATCACGTGGAACAAATGAAACCCACAACTCCAAGAAAAACCTGATTTTTTAATGATTTTTTAAAGAAAAGTTTTAATAGGGCAAAAGTCATGGGCACCGTTTTCAAACACCAGATGCAAAGTACCTAATGGGTCGTTGGCCTCTGGACTGACAGATATTTATATACAAACAAATATAATGCGAAATGTAAATGGAAATACATTATCACACATGATCCAGTTGAAATGAAATGGTACATCTGCTAACAACAATACTACACCCCTGCTCCTTGAGACACCAGGGAGATTTCTTTAAATGGTGCACTTTATATTGCCATTCTAAAGTTGATTCATTCATTTTGACTCTTGACAATAGAGGATTTATTTCTATTTCTGGCAAATGTTTACCACGACCGGTGTGTAAATACACTAAGTGGCATAATTTGGGGAATTTCACCTAAAAAATGTAACCCAAAATTCACAACATTACTTAAATTACGCCGGTGAAATTTACATTTCGGCCATGTCTAGTCAAGAGGTTGATGCATACAAAAAGAAAGTAAGGTCAGATGTCATCTCACACTAGTATAATAAACTTCAACACCATCCTAACCAAGCTTATAAAAAAAGGCATTTTGAAAAAAGTCTTAAATACTATGAGCTAATAAATGTCAGTTTGGGCAGAACTTTGTGATGTCCAGTCCATAAGCATCCACAGCACTATATTCCCATGTATTTTCTCTGTGTTTCATTCCTGCGATTCAAAATGGTTAGCACATACCATGATATTCTTCCTTTGAACATATTAGCTGTATTCGAGAACTGAACGTCAGCAGTGTTTTAAGCTGTTCACTATACATTAGATGAATTCCCTATCATTGGTGTTTTAAGTTTTGAGAGAATGTGGCCCAACCGCCAGAGATACCGACTTTGGAGCTGGGAACCAGGTTTGAGTCTTGGCGTTGGCTCAACATCCTGTGATATTGGGCAAATCACATAATCTTTCTGTGCCTACCAAAATATGAAGGTGTCCTTATGTAATGTAACTGGTGCTCTTGTAAAGCGCTCTAATACCTTTGTGTCGAGTTTGAGCTAAATAGAACTGCAAAAAGTTAGATGCATTCTCTGCACTTCAGATATAGTGTAATTAACAAAGCTGAAAACACCCAAAGACTGTCAGCAACCCAGCACCTTCTACATCATCTTTTATGAATATCTTCCAACTTTTTAATGAAAGACGTATCTTTCGCACTTTGTTTGTGTACTCAATCTCTTTTGTGAATTGTGTCTTCAAATGCGTATGTATTAAAAACCTGATATGAATTCATTGATCCATATATGACATTTTCGTACTCTGGGTCTCAATGAACAATAAATTACTTGATGTATTCTGATTTTGTTGTAATCATTCTGAAAAATATTTTACTAGACAGTTTACAAGTGTTTGGGTAGATAAGAATTACAGAAATGTAAAACAATATCAATACAACATTTGCTTCCAAAGAGGTTTAAGGATGTGCTGCTGGTGAGCATCCTGTAACCCCTCAATTTGACCCAGATAACCACTCGATAAAGTGGCAGTAGGAGTTAGGTTCCAATGTTATCATGGTTCAAAGGTCCTGTAGTATTCACATCAAACTTTGGTGCTTTCTAAGTCTCGCCTACATGACGCATGTGCTGTCTCTTCGAGACCTTTTGTTTTCTAATTGGTTGACTTCATTGCCACTTTTCTTTGTTTGCTTCTAATTGGTCAGCCGACGCAGGCTTTCTTCCTCTTCCTGTGTTTTTGTCTCACCTGGAGTATGGGCACATTTCCTATGTCCCTCCACTGCTCATTAATTTAGGTGTTACTTTTTCATTTGTATTTAACACTCTAGCGGAGAGCATCTTTTTCAGATGGCTCCCTTGTAAACTTCCCCCACTCTTTGTTCCTCCATCCATCCATTGTTGCTTGGCTGCACCTTCCTCCTCTTCCCGGCTCCTCCTTTTATTTTATTGGTACTTGATCCTGACCTCCCGCCTTTCATTGCTGCTTGACCCTACCTGCTCCTACTCCTACTGTTGCTACTTGCCCTCCCACCCTACATTGTCCATCAGCTTGCTCCCTCCTTCTCCCTCCCAACCTCCATTGTCAATGTTGCATTGCCTTGACCCCTTCATCTGTGTTGCCTACTGCCCCCCAGTGTTTCCTCCCACCCTGCAATAAACAAAAAAAGCTCTATGACACTAACAATGCAGACCTCATCATAGCACTTTATTTCCACACACTTCGTTGTCTTTGTTGCCCCTCCATACATCCATTCTTTGTGGGCTTCAGCCCACCCATTGGCTTCCCAATTGCTGACTCCATCATCCTCTTCTATTCTTACTCCCTATTTGTACATGGCATGTATGTGTCATGCCTCTTCCTGTGTTTAACCCTCACAAGAGCATGGGTGGTACCAACACTGGTGTTTATGTCCATGGTTACAAAAAGGAATAACCGAGGATAAGCTGTGAGTGCTTGCGTGCTGCATCTGCCCGGGGAATACTTACCATCTGGCCATGCAATGCTGAATCACATTGACATTGACAAAGCCAATAGCTCTCACATTGCCGAGACCTATTAGCTTTGCCGATGCTTGTTTTTCTTTCAGCCATGCTGCAGAGTAGTTGTTCCACTGTACAAAGTGTCTTAAAGACATCGACAAAGCCAAGATCTCTTGAAGAGGCATGACCTATTGGCTTTGACACTGCTTGTTTGTTACTGGTGAGTACCAACCCGTTTTGGCAGCACCCCAATACTAGTGGGTCTTCATCAGTGAAAAATTATAACAATAGACAACTTATACTGGGATACAACACCTATAGTTGTGAAGAACAAGGTTCATTTAAATTTGTACCACTCCTTGACATCTTGGACATCTGTGGGACAAGGCTGGTGCCACTACTTGTCTCCTGAACTATGTCAGGTTACCAGTGTTACCTGTATCCTTGTGTGGGGTCCCTGATGCACCGACCACCCCAATAATTTTTAAGCCTTTGGATTCCACTATCAGTAGTTTCAGGTAAAGTTCACTTATGGCTGCTTGGGCATGACCGCCTCAGCAGTGAATCAGACCCATTGATGTCTCTTGTTAGGACTCTGATCTAAAAAATATGAGGGTAAAGTAACAACAGATCACATCATCTTGGATTCATTATTATCACCCATTAGCTGAGGCATAAGTTATGCGTTTCTGCTGAAAGTCATCACTGCCCATCATAAGGTTATAGGGTGCTGCCATTTCTACTTTAAAATACAGTGCTTACATATGTTATGTCTAAGAGCTAGAGAATATTGGGGTTGTATCCTGGACCGGGCATGCACTAGAACCTTCAGGTTTCTGCTGCTGACCATTATTTAACAGTCTACCTTTCCTACATGTAAAAAAGTACTGTTCTTTTTGTAAAATATGTCTCTGCCCTGGTACTAGTATTGATTCTCTTTTGTGTAATTAATGTATCATAATTTATGGTGTTCCAGACCCACCCTCCCATCCAAGCAACGACTGCTTACACAAGTAACCATTATAGAGGGAGGACTACAACTGGAGGACGCGGTTGTAAAAATGTGTGTATTGGTAATCAATATACTGAAACACCATTGATAGACAATAGTATTGACCATGGATACTGCAAAGTAATGAGTGACTGTTCTTGGAGACAGGGATACTGTTTAAATGTATGGATAGCTAACTAATAAACTACCTAGGCTCAAGGGAGTAAGTCAAGGATGTAAAATTGCTCCTTCTCTTTTTATACTCTGTAATAAATTACCTAGTTCACTAAATACTTCAATGTCAGGCTGATTATCCAAGTTTTCCCTGCTTTGCTGGTGACCAATCTCAATAATCTCACATAGCGTACTTACTGTCTTACGGAAGGTCTTTAAAATATACGCTGTAACAATAATTATTATTTTATGAATGTCGATTTTGGGAAAATTATGATATCATCACTGTTTACTGCAAGCTGTAGTGACACTCCAATGTGCGCCTTTAGTTTCACTGAAAACATTTCTTTTTTGCCTTCTGCATTCTAAACTAAAATGAGCACCTTGTTCCTGAATTTGACATGAACGGACTTTACCAGTTGACTGATGTTATCTCTATGATGCTCTGGATGAAATATGTGCCTATGTAAATTTAGAAATACTATAGGCACCTGGGACCTTTTAGTGTTAACAAAAATAATATGACGGAGGGTATTTATGAGTACATGAGAGTTAGAGTCCATCTTGATGTGTAGGATGAACTTAGAGCTGGCCTTCTTCGGTGCTTAACATATAGCTATGAAACTCTGTGTACCTGGCACGCCTGTTAGATCTCTGCAAAAGCATGGCGCTTGACATGAAAATAAAGTAAACTTTGCCTGTCTTGGGGTGGTTGAATTGGGTGGTTTCCCAGCAAATAAGGATATCGCTGGAAAAGTAAAAAATGCTCCTGAAATTATTTTGAAAAAACCTCTGCTATCTCTGTGAGCATGAATGAGAATGCAATGTCTCACATGGAGTCCAAGCCCAAAGCTTGTGTGGACTTAAAAGCTGATTGGGTGCATCCATCATATGTAAGGTTCACCTATGTTTTGTTTAGGATTTGGTTTTGATTTAGGGCTATTGTGATCAGAAATGTAGCTCAGTAAGATGTATATCTGAAGATATAAACAAAGAATCTTGTCCTTGGACTTTGGGACAGTTAGATTTTTCTTAGTTCAGTTTACACTGACCCACATACCAAATGAAATATGATAATTCCAAACTCCTATTACATTCAGAGTAAGAAAACTGCCCTAGGACTAGGCAAATCAGCCAAAGTTAGAAAGGTAACATATTTGGTTGCCAAATATTTATAGTTGTCATGGCAACTCTTTTCTACAAAACGTAAATAGCACATTTTGCTCTTTTACACTATTACAATGGGTAACCTTTGAAATTGAAGGTGTGTCCCAATAAATGAATGCATTGAAAGAATGTATAACAATATATATGCAATTGTAACAAAATAAATGTATTATATGCATTAATTCAGTCTGAATGTAGACAGAATTGTATCCCTATCTTCATAGACTTACAGAGAACACCTTGGTTGAGTTTGGGCTAATTTGGCTTTCTCCTGTCCATTGATTCTCAATAACTGTTTCTAGAATTTGGCTAATTTACAAAAACGCAAATGACCTATTTTAAATCACATCAGAATAGCTTAATAGTTAGTTCATTAACTAGGCTATTAATTGGAACTTAGATGGCATTCATTGTTGAAAGTGAAAATCCATATCACCACAGCACGGCCCATTGAAAATCACCATTCACTTTGTCAAATCAATGGACAGCGGTCGATTTTTGGTAGTTGTCAGATCTGAAAGTGGGCATGCTTAGTTGATGTGTCCTGAGGTACACCTACAAGGAATGCCCTGTTTTACCCTTTAGGGATTACTCAATAGACGCTTATCTCTGTTTCTCAAGAACACTATGAAAGAGATATTTAAGATCGGTTAATTGATATGCCAACCATTATATTTTGGGGTTCGGTAGTCCGAGGCCTTTGCCGTCTGTAGCTGTGTGGAGATTGGGGCCCAACGGGGAGGGGGAGGCAGCACCGACAACAGACTCGTTTTATGGTGTGTCAAAGGCCACTTTATTGGAAGCAGGTGCACCTTACACATACAAAAACCCTTGGCCTGTGCCGTACAAAACTAAACCTCACTAAATATATATTTTCCTAACAACACCCCACCCCCTCTCCTAAAATGGTTCCGCCCAGAGAACAAACATGAATACAATTTGCAAACTTCAACTTGCCTCTCTACCTAGCTAAATAACTTGTTGTACTTACCCCCGATAATCAACCCAGAACTCCTAAAATTCCCCCATAACTTAAAAAGAACCGCCACTCGAAAGACGTACTAATGACTTTCGACCCCCCCCCAGGACGCCTAAACCTTCGGATACCTGCGCACCCCAATAGCCTGATCCAGTGCCTCCTTCAACTGAACAATATAGAGCTCCATCCCATATCTAGACAGGTGGACACCATCTTCCCGAAAGAAATACACAGCCCCATACCTGAGCTCTGGGTGCTCCATCCTACCTAATCCCTCCTTCTCACAAAAGACCTTCATCTCCCTGTTAATTTTCCTCCGAGTCTTATCTATGGCTGCCGGCCTCTCCACCCCCCTCCAAACCCGCCTGGGAACGAACTCTGACCAGATCACATGGCACCCAGCCCACCTGCGCCATATCTCCAACGGGTCCCTCTTCATCTGTTTGACCAACGCTAACCCTTTGCACTAGACCAAATCATTCTCTCCCAAGTGGATGACTACTACATCCGGACACACTCCCCCTTGACCACTTTATTCAAAGCCGGCAACAATTCATGCCAGCGCATGCCACCCTTTCCTTGCCACTGAGAGTGAAACAACCTCGGGTCAAATTCCAGGTATAGACTCCCCTGGTTTTCCGACTCTGCCCTCTCCGCTCGCTTTACAAAGGAATGTCCTACAATGTATATCTCCAGTGCTGCCGAGTTGGCCCCGCCACTGCACCTGCAAAGACACACATGTAAGAGAGCAGGAAAAACCTCCTTCATTTCAGTGCTCCACCCCAACCCCCCTCATCCTGACATACGTCCTGTAGCAGTCCGACTTCCAAAGCCCAAGATGCTTGATGTCCTCCTTCCCCCATCCCTGTCGCGCCGCCTCTGTCGCAGCCCCGATCCGAAACGAATGTGTCCCGAAAGCCTAAGTGTCCTCACCAATAACCCGTAGGGCGGGCCGCAGGACCCACAACACCTGAGCAGCAGTCACCCTGCCTGTCCCCCCCCGGCCAAAAACCTCCCCCGCCAACACCTGCCGTCCAGACGCCAGCCACCATCCCCACACTGCCGGGCAAACCGCCTTGGACCTCACCGGACTCAACACCACCCAAGTGCCCTCACCCCTCTGGTCGGTCTTAGAACGACGGAGCCGCACCGCCACCTCCTGATCTCTCATGTCCAGCTCCCCCCAGAGCACTCCTGGTCCACCCTTCAGTCCTTCCAATTCCAAAACCCTAAAGGCTCCGAAAAACATCCACAACATAAGCGTGGCAAACAAAATAGTCTCCCCCGGTCACGACAGATCAACGGCAGCGTTCCCAATTCCCACGCCGATGGTGAGTAACCCCACCACAACTTCCCCATGGAGGCTACCGTCGACAACTTACCCGCAATCGTCACCCTCGACAACCCTTTGTCCATCAAACTCAGCATGAACTGTACCACCTGCTCTTCCCGACGACGCCGGTCCTCCTGTCTTACCGCTCTACACCACCGAAACTCCTCCCATGCCTGCTCATAGGCCTTCCATGTAGACTCTGCCACCTACGCTCTTACCACTTGAACGACTCGGCGTCTTCCAACGACCACAAGTCTGTTGGCACCGGCGTCTTGTGCTTGTCCGCCTCCATGGCTAGGCCATGGAACCTCTGCCACTGTGAACGAGACAAAGTATCCACAATGTAATTGTCCACCCCCGGCACATGTCGAGTTTGAAATAAGATATCAAACTCCAAGCAGCGCAGCACGAAAACTGTCATCAATTTCAACACCTGAGGGTCCCTGGCCGACTGCCTATTGACCACCTGCACTACTGACATGTTGTCTACCTTGACAGCACCCGTTTGTGTGCCAGCTCCCGCGCCCACACCGGAACGGCCACCACCAGTGGAAACAATTCTAAGATGGCAATGCTCCGCCCTCCACCTTAACAATGCTGCGGCCACTGGTCCGCGCACCATCTCCCTGCCCAGTAGAGCCTGAAACCGCCAACCCCCGCCGCATCAGACGATAACGTGACATCCCATTCCCAATCCTCCGGGGGCACCATGGGCTCACCATTGAAGCGCCCCAAAAAAGCATGCCACAGGCGCAAGTCCTCCTTTGTCCCCGCCGACAACAGCAGATGATGATTTGGCAGCGTCAAACCGGACAGCGCCAGACCTAGCCGCCGGCAGAAAGTACGGCCCGCCCTCACTACACGGCACGCACAATTCAAATGCCCCAGCAACACCTGAACCTCCCGGTTGGTCACCTTCCCCTTGTCCAACATGCTGCCCACCAAAGCCAACATTACCGTCCTCTTGTCCTCTGGTACGCCTGCTTCCATGGCCACCGAGTCGAGCTCTACACCAAGAAATGACAGCACCGTACTGGGACCGTGCGTCTTGTCTGGCACCAGGGGCACACCCAAGTAACCCGTGAGGTCCGTAAAAACGGCCATCTGCTGCTGGCAGTCCGTCGAACCCGGCCGTCCCACCAAGAAGAAGTCGTCCAGATAGTGCGTCACCGCCTCTGAGCCTGTGCGCCAGAAAAAAGCCCACCGCAAAAAGGAACTGAACCGCTCAAACAGAGCACACGAAATCGAGCACCCCATGGGCAGTGCATTGTCCACAAAAATGCCCCCATCAAACTGGATCCCCAACAACTGGTGATCCTCCGGATGAACAGGAAGTGGCCTGAACGCCGACTTAACGTCGCATTTTGCCATGAGGTCGCCCGCTCCCACTGCCCCACGAGCCTCCGTGCCACATCCATGGACGAGTACGACACCGACGTGAGTTCCGCCGAAATATTGTCGTTTACTGACGCCCCTTCCGGCCACGACAATTGCTGTATCAAGCGAAATTGACAGGGCTCCTTCTTGGGCACCACACCAATAGGGGAAATATTCAGACCCCACAGGGGCGGCTCCGTAAAGGGGCCAACCATCCGGCCCTCACTCACCTCCTTGAACACCGTCTCCCGCACTACCCCCTTGTGCGCATTGACTGACTTCAAATTCTCTGCCCACCTGGCGATCTGCGGACCCTCATACCCCAGCCGAAAACCCTCTCGGAAACCCCGTCGCAACGTTGCCGCATCCTCCTTCCGCGGATAAGATGCCAAGAGGTACTCGAGACGATCCCGCCTAACCGGTGTATGAGCCTTTGCCCATAGTTCCTGACCCCCCTTTACCACCTCCCCGCCCCACTGCCTGCATCCGAGCTGCCGCGGGCTGCTGCCCCTGGGTACCCCCCGACTCCCCAGCATGGCACCACTGGGTGTCTCTTCCCGCACTTTGAGCATTCATGCCGAAAACGACAAACTTGCCTGCCACATGCACCTTTATTGAAATCCCAACATGCTCTGATGGTGGCATGTGCAGCGCTTTCTCCCTGCCCCACACGCCCTCGGTTGGGGCGGGCCAAAAAGGGGGACGGCGCCCATGTAGGGAAGCTTGTGCACCGGGACATCACAACTCTCCTTACCCCCTTTGTCTCCGACGGCTCCCTCACCCGCTTTTGCCCACCCCGTACCAGGACCCCAGACACCGCCGCTCGCCCCAATGCCCCCAGACCCCCCGACATCCTCCGCCAATGCCCTATCCGGGCCCACTCCCGTGTCCTTCACATATTGCCCCTTTAGAAGGCGCACCCCCAAGTCCCCCTTTGCGCATCCATACCCACCAACACATGCACACAAAGAGGATTGCCCAAACCACTCCCCGCTCTGCCACCATCCTTACCTGGTGTTAAGGCCGGCGTCCGCGCTGGATCCCGCCGCCTAACCAGTGGAGCCGGGGGGGCTGTCACTCTAGGCACTCCTTGCCGTGGGTGTGCCTGTAACACACTACCAACATCGTTACTCCGCTCCCCCCACCCACCCCACCCCCTCCCCGTCCCGAATTTCCCCCTCCTCTGAAGAATCCTCCTCATAGTCCAGTTGCACCATTTCCCCTTGGTCAGCACTGGGCACTTCCTTCTACCCTACCTACCGGCTGCCCCCTAGGGGCTCCAGCCGGCTCAACCCCGCCTTCTCTCTACATGCCCGCATCAAGTCCCCCAGGTCCAAACTCTCCCTCCTCTCCTCCACCGTATATGACTCCGCAGCCTGATCCACAGAATCCGGCCTCCATCCCCGTCCCCCGATGGCCGTCTCGACCCATCGGGGTGGGGCTGGCGGGAACCTACCACCCTGCCTCCCAACGTGCTCCCTTGAGTGGTCCCTCGGTGGAGCACGACCGCCCATGCAAGGCAGAGCCGGCCCATCCCCTCGATGGAGTGGAGCTGCATGCTGCTCTCCCGAGCACCTAGCCAAACGTTCCTGCTGAGAAAAAGAGGTGGAGTCCAGCATGCTGGGGAAAAAACTTCCCCCGCCCCCCCACTCCTCCTAATGCCCATGCGCGCCCCTACCCCAGCCCGCTGAATGACCACCCCTCCATGCCAGACGGGCCCCTCAGCCAACCCCCGCCTGCCCGGGCCCGACCAACCCCCACTCCCATCTACCCACCCGTGGCCCCTCTCACACCCATGCCCCACTCCAATGACTCCCCCTGAACCGACCCTCCCCCCCACAAGCCCCGCACCCCATCCCGGCCCCGATCTGGCCCCCATCTGGCTCACCATCCCCTGAACCCCGCTGAACCCCTCTCCCCCGGCCCCCGCCCCACCCCACCCACCCCACCCCCCAGCATACCCACATCCGGTTCCCACCCCCTTCGTCCCCCCTGCCCCATCTCCCTGCGCGCCACCCTCGGGGACGGTGGTCTGCTGGGTCCTACCATACTCCCCTCTCCCTCCGATGACGCCCTCTCCCCCAGACCACTCCCTTCGTCCCCCATGCCCTTCTCCCCCTCCATGTCCGATTCCTCGATGAGCAGCGTGACTCCTCTCCCTTCTCCCCCGTGCCGGGCCCCTCCCCCCTGACTCCCCAACTGCCACAGACCCGGATGCTACCCATCCCCACCCCCCGCGTCCTGCTTTCACCACCCCATAATGCGGCATCATCCCCTTGCTCCCCCGCCCGCCCTGCTGTAAATTCCAGTGGCGGCCTGACAGCCACGACACGCCTCCCTCCTGCCCTCTGTCTCCTACCTTGTGCATGCGCTGCCCTCCCTCCCCGGCCTTCCGGCCCCACCCCCCCACCCGCCGCGGGTGTGCTCGTGGCGGCTCTGGGGCCAAAACAGCTGCCGTGGCATCACTGGCAGCATGCCGCAGCGGTCTCACCTTTACGCCGGGCCGCACTATGTCCATGTGGCCCGCCTCCTTCAACAACGCAGTGCCTCCAATACGTGCGGATCCTCCAGGCGAGCCATCACCAGGTCAGTCTACCGCCCACACTGCTCGCTCCACACCGCTCCTCAACTCCGCACCGAGCGACAACACACCACAAAAGCACGCAAAGGCCGGTCCCAAGAGCCCGACCTACCGCGCACTCGACCCGACACGACAGACCAAACGTAATTCTAGGACAAGGTACACCACAGCCGCAAATTACCCACAGTGCAAACCAACTGAAATTAATTTGGGAAATTAATTAAAATTAATTTGAGCCCCACCAAAAATCCCCCGCCCGGCTGCTGTGTCACTGCCACCGAAATGGTGGCTTGTGACCTAAAATGTCCGGCTTTAAATCTGCTAGCCCAACAAAAGCCCAAAAACTACTGCCAGCCCAAAACCAGCCCTCATATGGTGCTGGCCAATCTCCCCCCCTTCCCCTGGCCCCAAAACCTCCCGGGGGTAGCAGGCATCCCGCTGGTCGGCCGCTCCCCCAAAACCCTATTGTCTAACTTTTTTTGGGGTCCAACCCCCAAAGAAACAGCTTGATCATGCGAGTAAGGTCTCTGAGAATTGATTTAGGAGTAAGGAGAGCATGGCAAATAAATAGTTGATTCAGGGTGCAACATTCATTTTACTGACATGTACCTTGGGAGAGATTCAAGGCAGTCCATCTCTCCAGGTCATTGCGTATCATGATCAGCAATGTGTTCAGGTTATCCACCACCACAGTAGATAGTTCAGGGTTTAAAGGAATGGCTATGTACTTGAGTTTAGAAGAATGGTGATGGAAAGTCTGTAGCCCTAATACGGCCATGACAGTGGTGTGGGTCAGGAGCATTTCTTCACACTTCCCCCAGTTAATGCAGTAGCCTGAAAAAATGGAAAAGTCAGAGATTAAAGCAGTAATATGTGCCAGGGAGGTGAGGGGAGTTGATAGTGTCCACAGAATATTGTCAGCCTGTAGGAGTGCCTTAGGTGCTCCGGCGGAGATGTTTATGCCTTGTATCCCCGAATGCTGATGGATGGCTAGATCCAGGGGCTTGAGTGCAAATACAAAGAGTGGGGGGAAAGTGAGCAGCCCTATCTTGTTCCCCTCTAGATCAGAAAAGTTTGGAAGTTGTGTCTGTTGCAAGAGACCACTGCATTGTGGCTCACACACAGCCATTTCACCTTAGTCAGGAATCCTGGGCCAAAACCCATGGACTCTAGAAGCTAGAACAAATATCCCCACTTCACTTTATCAAACCCCTTCACAACATCTGTCTCATTCCATTTCTGACAGAGGTCATGCATCAGGGTTCGAAGGTGAGCAGCTGAAGACTAGTGCAGAAAGAAGCCCACCTAGTCTAAGTGTATCAATAAAAGTAAGAGGGCTTCCAGTCGACTAGAATCTAACGACCTGTGTTGATCCCCTTACCTTGTTTTAATAACAACATAATTCTGGACCTTATTTGCCTCAGCGAGTGGGTAAGTCCTGTCTTGTATAAAATTAAACATTTTTCACAGTAGGGGGGCTAGTAACTTTATGTTGATCTTATAAAATTCCACGGGGTAGCCATCTATCCCTTTAAACTTGGAAGTGGGGAGGCTATCAATGATTTGACTCACCTCATCTTCTGTTATATCTTTGGAGCATAGGCTTGACAGTTTAGGCATGGTAAGAGGAGAAAGGAAGCATTCCTCATCCTTGTGCATGTCTGCCCCAGCTGACATGTAGAGTGTTTTGTAAAATGACTGGAAGACTTGGACAACATTAGTGGGGTGTGTTAGTGTCTCACCAGAGGTATCCTGAATAGCAGGGATCATACGTGAAGCTTCATGCTGACATAGTTGATGGGCTAAGAGATGGCCAGTTTTCCCCACTGCCATAGTGTCTCTGCTTCAGGCTGAAGAGAGAATCTTCTGCCTGGGAGGTGAAAAGATGATGAAGTTCTAATTTCTTGGGTCTGTATGTCTTTCAAATACTGGCTGAGAGTGAGTAACTCCTTCGCCTTAGAGGTCTTAAATCTTGAGGTATTAAAGCGCCATTGAGCAAGCGGTGGGGACGTGTGTGCTGTAAGGTCAAGTTGCACTACATCATGATCCGATATGCCATTCAGGAATATGGTCACCCCTACAAGAGGCTTGGTGTCAGAAGGAAGAAACCAATTCTGATGTGGGTGCCATGAGGTGAATGTGTACTCATGGGCAGACGGGTCAGTCAATCTCCTGGGATCAATAAGAATGTGATTGGTTATTAGATTAGTAAGAAGGAGATGATGTCTGTGACAGGTATTGGCATGGTAGTCCCATTTAGCTAATGCTGGTTCTAGCAACATGGTTCCAGTCACCCCCTAGGAAGAACTAGGATATGAAGAGGAAAGGAGAACATGGATTAGTATATTGGAGCAATCAGTTTTATCCCCAGTCGGAGAGCAAATAGAGTCAGTGGTCAGAGTGAGGTCGTGTATGCTAGCTCTAATGAGTATATAGTGCCCCTCTGGGTTGGCTCATGACATATGTATCTTCAATGTAAGTCTCTTATGAATCGGTATGGCAAATCCTCCTTTACGGTGAGGTCTGGTAATGTTGTTATTGCCTACCGGCATTCCGCTACCAGAGGAATGATATTCATGCCCTATCCAGATGTGGAAAAATGTCATGCTTTCAGTGTGTGAGAGGTGTGTTTCTTGAACGAGTGTGACATTTGGTCAAACAATGTGGATAAAATAAAGGATTTTCTTCCTCTTTATGTAGTGGCAGGGGCCATTGTCAGTCAGAGAAATCACTTGTAAATTAGGTTGTGGAGTCGGAAGGTTGGTGGGCAACACTTCATGTCAGTCCATGGTTGGATGTGGACGTTAGAGGGAGATGTCCCGGGGAAGAGGCATGCTGCCGTCAGTCCAGGTGTGTGTGGAAGAAGGCCCTTACAGAAGAATACCTAGATGTTTCAACCTTCTGAGTGGGAGGATATTTGGAGGTGTGTGGAATCCCTGGGGGGCAGGGGGAGGGAGCAGACCCAAGACTGGTATCATGCAATGAGAAGAGGAAAGCTGGGAAGAGTCAAGAGAAAGCATGTGGGTGGGAACATGTGGGGAAAGATAAGGAAGGGTAAGATGGGCCTATGTGGGGCAGTAGTCATCAGGGGCTAAGGCGGCAGCTCGGCCCGATTGCTCATATAATGTCCTAGTATCGAATAGCAGGAGGGGAGTTAGTAGAGTGGCTTGGGGCTGTGTAAAACATATGTAAGGGCATGTGCCAAAGAGGGTTTTCAAAGTGTGGGGGAAAGTTGTTCAGAGGGTAGGTGGCACCAGGTCAACTAGCCCCGGTGTATGGGGTCAAGCTAGTGGGTTCTGTCCCTCCATACAGTGGGATGCTTCCACTGGTCACCCCACTCACAGTGTGCCATTTTTGGACCTCTAGACATAGGTCATTGCTCTAGTCCCTCAAATTGATGTTCAGAAAGGGGAAGCATGCAGTCCCACTCCTCTCCCCGAATGAACAAATCAAAATCGGCAAAACATGCAACCAACACATTAGGCTTTTTTCAAAGGAGACCTAGACTTATCTCTCGAGGGTGGAGGCCAGTCCTTAGGCTTATGTTTCAGACTGGAGGACCAAGCTTTTTGACTGCTTCTCTTATTTTGTGCTCCCTCTGTTAAGAGTCCTCATTCACCTTGCTGATTTCAGATTTGGGAGAGGATACTCAGTTTGAGGGCCTCTGTGTCACCACATACTCCGTGGATAGGGTGTCAAGAAAGTCCTCCAGCTGGGCTGGATTTCTGAATTCCATTGTGCAGCCATCCTTCGTGATGGGCATTCATGCCAAGTCAAGGAAGGCAAAGCTAATATTCAGCCACTGCAATCGGTGTTTTTGAGACAAGAAGTGTTTCCATTTGGGCATAGTTTCGTAGGGAAAGTCTTGGTTCATACACATCTCATGCTTGTCCAATAAGAAGGAGCCCTGTTATTTGTCCATCTGTATCACTGCACTTGCCTATGGATGTTTCAGGAAGCTAACTATCACTTGACATGGGGTGGTTCTGCCTTTGACCATCCGGGACTTCATTCTATGAGCCCTCTGTAGTTCCAGTGGGGATAAAACTTCAGTTTAGTAAAGGAAGGAAGTAATGTGATTATGCAGAGCAGCATATCTTCCCCTTCCATTTGCTCTGGGATACCTGAAAAGCAGAGGTTGTCCCTCCTGTTTCGATCCTCCAAATCTGCGATCGTATCTATCATGTACCAGTGATCTTGTTCCTAGTCTGTATTCAAGGTCAGTTTCTGTTAGAGGATGCGCAACCTGTCTTCCATAGCCAGAAGTTTGGCATTGAAAGTTGCCAGCTGCGATTTATTCTATCTGATTTTCTAGGTCTTGGATGTGCTATCATTGATAGAAGTAACAGTATTGTGGAGGCCCACCAGTTCTTTGAGGATGGCGTCAGAGGTGGAGTCTTGTTGGGCTTTATCATATCCCTTAAACGTTTTGAACACCATCCCGTTGACCGCATCAGCAGTGCTTAATTTGAGCCGGTGGTTTCCAGGGCTCTGCACCAGTACTTAATAGTCAGCACCAGGGCTTTTGACAGTATGCCACATGGTGGCGCTGCCTGCCTAATATATGTATGAGCACAAAAACAGTGGTTTATTAATTCAATATACATTAAAAATGACTGACTGATACCTACCACCCAAGCCATTCTTATATCTTTGGGATCTGGAATAATATGAATCGTCACACTTGTAAGAGTGTGACGGCTAGTATTGTGTTGGTACTGTCACTGGCAGAGCTGGGGAGGCAATAGATGGTACAAGCTGCAGTGTCCTTCTGAGTAAGGCATTGACACCTATTATTTTACAAATGAAGCACTACCTTCGGTAAAGAGGTACTGGCATGTCAGTTTCTTCAAAGGGAGTGGTGAAATATGGATCCAGCCTCTTCTTCAGATTGAGAGTCTGCCCACCAACAGCTGTTGTCTCCTGACGACAAATGGAATGTAGCCGGTGACTGTGGGTGAGAGATGCACTAAGGCCATGTAATCTGCCAATGGCTTGTACTGAGGAGTCGGAATACACCCCCTCAGATGTTTTGCTGAGTGCTTCCTAGCAGTGTCGGGTCTCTCTATGGCAGAGGTCTTCAAACCTTTCAATGCCGAGACCCCCCTTTCAAACGTTTTCAGGCATGAGGACCCCTCCTTACAAAAAATTCTAGAACCTAGTACTCCTCATAATTAGGGCTCCCTGTTTACCGTTTTTATGGATTTTTACAGACAACTACAGACAGAAAACATTGTATATCCTGTCTGTATCCATTTTTGGGAAATACAGATAATTGGCTTCTTTTGGGTGACTATGCTGAGATTATTGACTTTCACGCCAGTAGCTGTACATATTACCAGCATAGGGAGTTATAAAGCTCGCTGAGATTTGATTGAATTAATTGTTGCATTTCTCAACAGGCATTTGTGCTATTATGCCAATTGTTTGATGTGTGTATTATATTATTTTGGCAGTGTAATTTGCTAAAGCATGACACACATCAAAGTGTGGAAAGAATCAAAGAACAAACTAGACTAGGAGACAGCACAAAAAGAAGAAAACAACAGGAGCAGTGGTTTATGATTAAATTTGATACTATCAAACATGGCCTGAATTCCAGGGAAGAGTGGCAAATTTTAATTTAGGCTACAACCATGTGTAGAAATCTTAAGGAGAAGAGACTAAGAAATATACATTAAGACCAATAAAAGGAGCAGGACAAAAATAGATGGATAAGAGTCAAGACCATATGGGGATCTGTATAATTCACAAAATATTTTACGAAACAAAAGGTTACATTGTAGGATGATGACTAAGAGGATTAGACGGTTAAAACATCAAAAGGGGATATCCCCTATTGTGGATTCCCTGCTAGAATAGTGAAGATCAGTTTAAGCCCATCGGGAGCACCAAGATGTATGACCTGAAAATATGGGAGCTCCTATACATGGAACCATACAGTAGAGTACATATGGAAAATAACCACACTAAATCATATATGGTTAGGTAAATTCTACCCGTAATGAGACGATATAGAAAACAAATCGAACACTGGGGATCCAATAAGCATATTGTCTATGATTAGGAAATAAAAAAGTAAACGAAAAGCTATTTTAGAAATATTAATCACACTACAGCAGCGAACAATATTATAAAAATAAGGAAAATAGGACCGTACACTAGAAAGCAAAAGGATAGACCGCACTTGACTCCAATTATGTATACCATACTAAGAGGGCGCCAGCCCTTGGGATATACAAGAAACAGAAATAGACATGCGTGAACTATAGCGGAATGCTATTGCGAAATTGTTCGCAATATGCATGTGACACGTTCGGAAATGAAATAGTGAGCAACAATCACAGAAAAGAGATTCTAGGTAAAATAATAACCTTCTTGCAGCAACAAATATAAATATAACAATAACACAAAAACAGGAGTGCACAGTAGAATGTACAAGGGTATATGATAAATGTCCCCCACGTCGTTAAACAATACTACACACCATACTAAGATGGCGCAGATATTAGAGCTCCATGACAAACAGAATGAGGCATGCGCGCAGCACAGCTGAGCGCAATCAGGAAATTGCCTGCATTATATAAACAACACGCCTACAGCGTGTATCCACAGAGGGAGAAGAACGCGGCAGAGGCACTACACTGCTCGTGAACAGGTAAGCAGAGGCGGGGGGCTTTTATTAAGGGTCAGCGAAGCTCGAAGGAAGGAGAGGGCCCTAGGTTGGAGGCAAGAAAAACCCTGTAAGATGACTCGGAAAGTACAGGGTATTATTAATGTAATTAAGAAAGGCTACAAACTTAAAGGGTATAACTTATAACTGGGAAGTGGCAATATAACGGTAACACAAGATACTGTAGTATGCTAGTGTGTAGACAAATATTTCTCGCCGAAAGACAGGCTATGTAACATCAACAATTGTGAAAGATTCACTCAAACAGGCTGCCCAAATCGGAGGAAGGGAATCGACCTTAGTTAGTGTGGACTAGTTGAATAATAAGGTCTACAACTTTAAGGAGGGACGTATAACGAGCAAACAAGACAGGGAGGTTCATATCTGGCAAATAGACAATAAAAACTAGTACCCCTTTAGGACATCAAACAGTAAGAGACTAGAACTAGAAGGGTCATAGACTCACAGTATCCTTCTTTGCTTACAGGACATATCTAGTTCCTAAGCGAGAGAGAATAATCCTCATATGCCCGTTCATAGGAACTCTTTAACTCTTATAAAGGTAAGAAGAAAGGAGACCTGTCTATAAAAACAGGCAGGGAATTACACAGGGACAATGGTTAATCAAAGACTGTTTGCCTACACAGATATCGTCCATATTTTAAAAAGGAATCCGATTTATGAAGGGGATCTAAATCAACCTGATCACCACACAGAAGAAAGACTCATGTACTGTGGGAAGTGGCACCACCCCTTAGGTAAATAGAGGCAAGAAGGAAGGATCCCTGAATCGCAATAAAGTAGCCAGAAAAATGAATGAAATTTAATTCTCACCCTACAGGTACATCAAAATAGCCCACAGCTATAGTCCAGAGAAGGTGCACGGACGGCTGTGTTCTCCCTAGGGATTGGTCCACAAGAGGAATGGGGTAAGAGTGACACTATGACGAATGACAGCTCAACAAGAGGGTAGTAGTGTGAATGATAGAATGAGCAGAAGGGTAACTATATACCCTCCAGCCCCTGCCTGTTTCCACACTAAAAAGAAACGGAGGGCACAACCGAGTACCACAAGAGTTATGTGAATAACAAAGGGCCAATGAAAAGATTGCAATATGAACTCTATACGGAATTAGAATGCAACTGTCTGATCAGCTTTATACCTGATGAAAAATGTGTGTTTAAAACTATAAATTGATCTACCAGGGGATAGAGCCTGTTTTAAAAAAAGACCCCACCCCTCATGAGAGTAAGCAGTAGGGGGGTCTGGTGTAAATGGGGGACAAAAACTAAGACGCTGAAAAACATGTATTCTGTAATATGCCCCCAGAAGATTGATATTGTTTCTTTCTCCGTATATCCCCACAGAGACTTTTAAATATACATCCACAAGCCGGTGACCCCAAAGAGACGGCGGGTTCTGATGAAGGTGTTACAACATCGAGTAGCATAACACCGAAACGCGTCGACGCATTTGTTACCAAATCCAAACAAGGCCAAGGGAGTAACAGATGTTAATGTATTTTTTTAATACTGTATACTATCCCACCAGTATCTAAGAAAGGGCCAGTGGATTTAGAAAAGTGGCGGGAGTATCCTTAGGCCACAGTGTTAGGGGGTCTGTGAATAGGATTTATTTGTCTTCGTATTGTATTTGTGATGATTTTTCTTCTCCTGTGTTGCATAATTTGTATTGGTTGTGATATTGTTTTCCTTATGCAATGAACTGTTATTCATTTGTTTAAATTTTACTGTACTTGTTCAAAGAGTTCTTTCTTTGGATTTTTAATCAATTTCTGTGTAATTTTGTGTAACCAGTGGTTTTTATTTTATATAAAAAATAAAACAGACTGTGAACGTTCACTTTTTAGTGTGGAACTTTTTACCCATTGTTCCCCGCCGTGGGAGAATTCTGCCCGTGACAGTATTCTAGAATGAATGGCCGTATGATTGTTTAGAATCTATATAGCAACTTAGTAAATAGTTGCTAGAGTGCTATAGTGTATTCCCAGGGATTTCCCTTTGACCAAGTTGTCATTGTACCCTGTTCCCTGGTGACAGTGGGGTACTCTCTCTTTTATTTATTTTTACAGATAACTACAGACAGAAAACATTGTATATCCTGTCTGTATCCATTTTTGGGAAATACAGATAATTGGCTTCTTTTGGGTGACTATGCTGAGATTATTGACTTTCACGCCAGTAGCTGTACATATTACCAGCATAGGGAGTTATACAGCTCGCTGAGATTTGATTGAATTAATTGTTGCATTTCTCAACAGGCATTTGTGCTATTATGCCAATTGTTTGATGTGTGTATTATATTATTTTGGCAGTGTAATTTGCTAAAGCATGACACACATCAAAGTATGAGTGCTTATCTATCTGTTAAGTAAATGTGGAAATATAAGAGTTATCACATCATCTGTTCACAAAACACAAAGTAAACACGGATAAATAACAATAGGATGGACAAAAAATAAATATGGATAAATACAGACAGCAAGAGACTGATTTGAGTAGAAAATGTTTCTCAGCAATTCTTTTTAAGCATGGCCCACTCTCCTACTACCCTACTTTAGCCTCACTGCTGCAGTTGAAACCTGCCTCCTAGTCCTTACTTTCTCTGTCTCAGGGTTGCTACCATCAGAGATCAGGACCTGGGCCACAGACTCACCTACCCATCTCTTTTTCTCAGGGTCCATGCCAACCGCCACTGCTTCTTGCCCTCCCCCAGGTTTCATTCTGCCCTATCAATAAAAATTGGACGCAAACCACCACCTGCTTACTCCACATGGACAACCTCCATACTACCAGGGGTGCTATGGAGCAGACCACCCAGTTCCTGCCTCTTCAGGGTCACACCTTACTTACCTTCTCCAAGAAACCACATTGCATCCCTCTTTACTGAGAGGCCAGGCTCTGAAGCCAGACTTAGAGTGCCGCAAACAACCCTAGTTTGCATAGTGACGCTAAATTACACTATGCTACGAGGTCACTATGGATCTAGATCTCAGAATGAAGGCCAAACACCATGCCATTTATTTACTAAAGTATGCATTGGCGGGTGCAAAACACAAAACAAATAAAGCATACAGACCTTTAAAAAGTAGGTAGATTGACACTAACTGTTCTGTAGCCTTTCAGCGTGCAAGCACCCTTACAAGCCATTAGTAAAGGAGGGTCCATGCATCCATTCTCATTCTTTCATTTTTACAAATTATTGTTATCAGGTACAGCAATCCAACTGATCTTAAACTTGGAGGACTACAATTCTCAAAAAGCAATACTTTGTTCAAATAAACAGGCAGAACAGGAAACGCAGTGTCCCTCTCTAAAGAGAGACCCGCTTCTACACGAAGTTTGAGGCAAATTAAAAAATTGTCCATTCCACCTCTTCAACATAGTTTCCCTGGTTACTATGTTGGATAATAATAGAAGGGGAGACCTTGTGGAACAGAGCCAGGACATGGCAGTGCCACTGGAGGGGTGAGACGGCAGGACCCACCCAAGAGATCACCCAGTGTGGGAGAGACACTCCTTACACTAGAGGGAGACCTTGTGCAACGGAGAGTTGGCCCTGGCAGACCCACTGGAGGGGTGAGAGGGCAGCTCCCACCCAAGATAGCCCCAGTGTGGGAGAAACACTCCTTATTCACAACAGAGGGAGGCCTTGTGGCACAGAGTCAGGCTAGATTGCCATGCCAGATTGAGGGTAAGAGGACAGGACCCACTGAGAGAGCCCCAGTGTGGGAGACGCCAGGGGGGGACCTTGTGGAATAGAGAGCCAAGCCTGGCAGACCCACCGGAGGGGTCAGAGGGTAGGACTCACCTGAGAAAGCCCCAGTGTGGGATAGACACTCCTTACTCAGAACAGAAGGATAGACCTTGTCTAAGACAGAGCTAGGTCTTGACCACTGGAGGGGTGAGGGGACAGGACCCACATGATCCTGATGGCGGGAAATGCACTTATACAGCGCAACAGAGAACTATACCTGCCCTGGACATGATGGCAGCGGGAGGAGTGGGAGGACAGGTGTAGAGAAAACAAAATCAGGAGTGAAGAAGCCACCTGAAGGAAATTAAGGGAGAGGAGACAGTAAGAGAGACACAAAGTTCGACAAGGAGGTGAGGGCGGAATACACTCCCACCCCCTGCCATGGACAATCTTCCTAACAGAAATACAATGAAGGAACCACCTGGACTTTCTATGGTGGAAGCTGCACATTTGACAACATTATATGGGTGACGTCAGCAGCAGGACAAAAATTAAAGAAAAGAAATGAGAAAAAAAGACAAAGATATGTGGAAGGAGTGACGAGGTTTCGAGCAGAGGATGGAAGAGAATGGGAATGTGTGAAAATTTTAATTTAGCACAGAAACACAGTATCAGCTCATGTACTAATAACAT
Organism: Lissotriton helveticus; assembly: GCF_964261635.1. NCBI lineage: Eukaryota > Metazoa > Chordata > Amphibia > Caudata > Salamandridae > Lissotriton > Lissotriton helveticus. The sequence goes on along the minus strand of NC_136067.1, from coordinate 921,643,614 downwards.
ATTTAGATAATGTTTAAGTAGTCATAAAACACAGTACAGAGTTTTGGTGATATCAAGCAAAGTAGAAAAGGTCTGAAAGCACAACCAAAGCAAGTCAGCAGGTGCTTGTCTGAACCTATGAGAAATGCTCTCCAGCCTGTTTTCATTATTCCAACCTCGTACTATTGGTTGTGTGACTTACTTTAGGAGAGGAATCCCAAAGACAGCAGTGGGGAAAGGGTGGGCGTGAATTTTTGTAGATAAGAATGTGTGTGTGCGCGTGTGATCCAGAGGTTCAACAACAACATATACTCCACTATCATATACTCACCTGGGCCCATACACTTCACAGTGCGTAAAACCGCTGGGGTCAAGTTTGTAATTTTCACAATGTTTAGGATTAGTTATTCAATACTCCTAGCAAACCTTTCACTGATCAAGACATTTTTTCCTCTGGTCAATGGACCATTAGTTGTACTAGTGAATAAATTAGAATGTGAGAATAAATTAAAACGTACTTACTTTTAATCAAAGTAAATAACCACAGACTCAGGTAAGTTTAAATATTTATCTAAATTAAATGTATGTGAACCATATCAAAAATACAGTGTAGTCCCCAACATTCATAGGAGAGAAAATTCAATTCACTAACTCCAAAACATTTACCTCGCACTTATACAATAATCAATGCTCAGAAAGGGAGAGGACAGAGAGAAAAGAACATCAGCAAATAACAAGAAATTATATTTACCAAGGATGGTGTGAAAGACCAACCCCCTGGCCAAAGAGCTGGTAAGGGCCCCACCGGGATAGGTCAGGAGACAAAGACTACAGGACAGGATTCAGGACAGGATAGTTGACCTCTCGAATACCGAGGATTGCGCCGCACCCCTCTCTGACACTCTCTTCATCGTCAAGGTTCTTCTGCGATCTTCTGATGTAACCAATTTAATTAGGATAGAAAGTTCTGCTTCAGATTCTACATTCGGTTCTTCATCAGCATTTCACAGCATCTCTCTCAGCAAACAGCATCTCCCACAGCATCTATGTCTCTTCTTCCGTCTGCATAATGCACTCGCCTTCTCTAATTAACTAATTAAAGCTATCTTAATTATACCTTTGTTTCCTCATGTTCCACCCACTAAAGTTTCAGTCTTGCAAAAATACAAAATATGATTGGTCGGGCAAGGGGGGAAGCTCTATCACATCATGCTTACATGTCATTAAAATCAGTTCAACTATTGTTCGCAAACCCATCCCCTTAATTTTTATTCATAAATTTGATTCTCATACGCTTCCACATTTCACTTTGAAACACTATAGTCCAGGAAATAGAGCAGGAGTGCAAGGCAGCAGCAACAACAAAAATATTGAAGCACTTCAGACCCTTCCCAGGAGCATATTTATGGCCCCTGTTCCCGGCATTTCCTGGTGTTCAATCTGTAATTTCTCTCATTGGAGGACAATCACCTATGATGCTGTATGCTTTCACAATGTCCTCCAATCTGAGAGCACCTGGAGATGCCACTATTCTGAATCCAAAACGAAGAGCAAACATTTTGGATTCCACATTCAGGCAGTTCCAGGCAAAAGTGCGACAGGACTGTGCGACCCGCTTTCTAAGACGCCACGCCCCCCTGGGGTTTGTGCCCCACAGTTTGAAGACCCCTGCTCTATGGCATTGCACCCAGGAGGTATCACACTGTGGATATTACATCAGGCTCTCAATGAATCGCTGCTGTTCCGCTTCGTGCCTGATAGTTACATCCTTGCCTCTGTCTGCCCTCCATGGGGCCTTGGGAAGGCAGAGATTGACTAGGGAGTCGTAGGTCCCCAGTGAGAGATAGCTTAACATACTGGTGCCATAACTTGAATGATCACTCCAATGTGTTATCTGTGGTCGCTCATCAGTAGACCCCTTTCTATTGCCATTGACAAGGGCCTACATATGTGCCATCAACTTGTGTATTGATGGGGCAGTGTGGCGCCCCTACTCTGATAGAACTGGCAGGGATTGATAGCCCTGGTGTGTAAAGAGGACGAAGAGGGACCGGTGTCCTGGTGTGCTCACCTACCATGCCCCTCCATAGGTTTACTTCAGAGCAGGCCGTCCAAATGCAGTGGAGCTCGCCCATCTGACAGTAAGGAGCTGGGAGTTGATCCACATCTCACCACGCCGAAGGATAGCGCTCCCACTAATTAGGCATTTTTGGCATTCTCCCATTCCTGAGGCGTCTGTGGTGCACTGGTTTAAAGAGCAGACCTGATGGAGCACTACTCCAGTACCACCATTCCCATCAATCTTTACCTCTAGGGTTTAAGCACAATGAACAACCCTGCAAGCTCCTATGTAAAATTTTGCATATTCATTTTTCCCCCAACACTAAGGCATCTACAATGTATTACTAATCATATTCAGTGGATATGTGACCTAAGGGCTAGCAGTGGTGACTTTATAATGGGGAAAACAGGTTTGGGTCCCAATCTCGGTTCACCTCTGAGGAGTGCAGTTTCACTTCATTACTTACCGTATAGTATGGAAAGATTTGGTTTCCTTTGTATTAATTAGTTGTTTTTGGAGTCTTAAGGATTAGTATGATGAATCATAGAGGAACATCATCTACCACTGTTTGCAAGAGTGTTAGTTTGTACCAAGTGAATTTTTTTCTTTTTTTTAAAATTAAGAACAGTGAATGCCATCTACTTATTTGGAGCAACCATTATTTTTGCTTGAATGCACCCTTACTTTTAAACAGTTTTTATTGTTTCAGCCCTCATGTGCACCAGTGTAACGAATGGCTGTACAGCAACTCTAGTCTAAGGAATGCTGCTGGTTTGTTCATGTTATGGTTTCCGACCATGCTCTACAATGAGTTCAGGAGCTTATTTATGGTGTTTCGGCATAGGGCAGCGCAGCGAGGCACATTGCTTCACTGCCCTATGCAAAATTGAAAAGGCAGGAATGCAGCACACATAGAAAGCGGAAAAAACATGGAGAAATAATATAGTTCTCTTCGTTGCGCCTCACCTTGGGAGGCGTACAGCTTTGGCGCTTCCCCAGGTTTACATTTTTTTGACAAACTGGGGCAGCATCAAATTCCATGGGGTTTTTATAGGAAAGCCATATGCAATGCCCATGGAACGCCTGCCGGGACCAGAGTAAGGCGATGCATCGATTTAACCTGTGCTACCTTACTTATGATTTATGAGGCCACTGAAAGCACGGAAGGTGGCTTTGTGTGGCTTCATAAATCAGATTGAGTGCCCTGCATCCCGTGTGCACCAAGTTACGTGGTGTAAAAAGTGATGCAGAGCTCTCATAAATAAGCCACTCAGCGTTTTGGTGTGAGATTGGAGGAGATTGTTGATGACTTATTATATGGGAAATTTGGCTAGGTATTAATTTACCAGTGAGTCAACTGGTTGGGTGACTGAGGATTTTCTCGAGTGCAGGATAGAAGCCTGTGATGCAATCTACGCTAAACACGCAACAAAACATTTTCTTAAGTTGACTGTGTTTCTCGTCATTTGCTCTCAACACATTAGTTAGTTCCATCACTTAATTTGAGCTGGTGGTTTCCAGGGCTCGACACCAGCGCTTAATTGTCAACACCAGCACTTTTGACAGTCTACCAAGTGATGACACTGACTGTCTAATATAGAGATGACCACAACAACAACATTACCAACTCTTGCCGTCCATGCCATTCTTATAGCATTGAGGGCATGGAATAGTCTGATTTGTCACAATTGTAGGAGTGTGATGGTTAGCAGTTGCGTTGGTACTGTCATTGGCAGCTCTGGCAGGAGCAATAGGTGGTGCATGCTGCAGTGACCTCCTGATGAGGGCCCTGGTACTGATTTGTCCATAAATTAGGCACTGGTTAGCCCTAGATCATTGAAGCATCTGTGTTCTCTATCCTTCATGCAATAGTCGAGAGACGAAACTCTAGCAAGCATACTTTACTTATTCTGTTGGCCTTCCTTAAAAATAATGCAACATCAATTTGATTCATTTTTACAAAGATCTATAACCCAAAGTGTATGCATATTTTTCTGGGTTGTTTCTCATGAGTGAATATAAACGCATATGGGAAATAAGATGAATAACAAGGAGACAGAGCTCCTGCGATTATCGTGATAAATGATCGGGATATATAAGTAAGGAGTCCATATACTCAAGAGAAGTGATGTAAAGCCAAAAACAGATCTGACTATCTGCCTTATAAAAGTGTATGTGTTTTTTTAAATCTCAGGACATCTGGTTTATAAATGGCAATAAAAACCTCTAACCCTGCTTATTCTTCAGAGTAAGCAAAAAAATCTCTTAATGGAAAAAGCAGATCATGCATCTACTACCTTTAACAAATACAAGGGAAACGTGCATTTCTCTTCTCCTACCTTTAACTTGTCTTTACAGCTCTCTGGAGAGTTTGATGTCCAGTAGGAGAAAAGGAATGATAAAGTTCTCTGCCTCTGCAAAGTTCAAAACAGCCTCCCAAGCATGCCATGTCTGGACTGCTACATGTGTATGTTTTTAGAAGACTCAGGCGAAAACTATTTATGCTTGGATAGCATCAACGCAGACAGAATTGACATGTTTAAAATAAATTGTGGCTCGAGTTAGTATTGATGGTCTTTTCCAGACAGGAGTGAGGGATTTGAGCTGCACGAGGATTGATTTTCATTTTGGCATTGTTACATTTCTGCTGCGCCTCACGTTTTTCACAGTTCTGTTGGCGAAGGCAGTCGCTAGTTCACTGCTAGTTTTCAATCCATCAATATCCCCTCCTAAAAGTCTGTATTTCTTCTACTCACTTCTCTCGAGGTTTATATGTTCAGTGTTTTCCTTATAGTGATATGTTTTCATTTCTACCTTTTTTCATGGATAGTTATATTGATATATGCTATTAAAATAAATTGGGGCAGATTTACTAGCCCCTTGCGCCACTTTTGCATCACTTTTAACATGGGAAAAGTGACGCAAAAGTGGCACAAGAGGCTTGTAAATCTGCCCCTTTATACTCACTACAGAATTCTTTTAAATGCCAGCTACTCTTGCAAGTAATGGCTGCTAAACATGCTCACTCTCTTATGTACTGTGTAGAGGATTTGAGAGGAAGAGCAGACAAAATGAATGATACTATTGTAGGGACATATTGACGCCTATTCAATCTTTCTCACCCGGTCTCACTTGCCCAAATTGGTCTGGAGTTCAGCCTTCGGAGGCAGAGCATAAGCAGCCTGGGTTCTTATTTGGAAATTTGTTATAAATTAAGAAATAACCCAAGACCCACCTTAAGTTCTGTTGTGTAAAAAGCCATAAGTGATCGAAGAAACATCAATCGCACACGATTATTTTAAAACGGACTTAACCACCTATAAGGCTGAGAAGCGCTGGGCTACTGGACAAAGCTGCACTGTCAAAAAGTTCTGTTGCCTAGATGGTATTAGGTTCATATGCCCCCCTCAAATTTCAAACATACTTAGGGGGTTTGTATGGTCTAAATCCCAAACTCAAGCTGCTGCGTCTTTGAGTGGGCGACTTTCAAACACGTTTTAATACCCCTGTCTGAAGAAGATCAACTGTTGAGTCTTCATGTCGGCTTTGTAATTATCCAAAGGAAGAAATTTGCCATATTGTCTGTACCTGCCCAGCACTAATAGTGGACTGGAAAGGGCTGTTGAGATAGTACTTTATTAGAAACACAGAAGGTACGTGTTGGCAAGCCGTTATTGACTGTCTTCAAGGAGAAGACACAATGCTCTGTGGGAAATTCCTTAAGTTTATGTGCATTGCAGAGTCAAAGCTAGCAAAGTTTCAGTCATAAAGGATATTCTACCTTTGGCATTTGCAGTGTGTTGAAGATGCTTCATAAATACTCATCTACACTGGTTCATTTTATGGGAGAACTAAAGTTAAACATCAAAGCATTATTTTCCTATACCAAATGTATTAGGATATACTGACCCATCCATAAGATCCAATACGGACAGAGACCTGACTGACCTCCTGCTCACAGCTGCGGTCAAGACGGTCTTAACAAACTGGAAAGACACAGCGAAAGCCACCTTCAAAGCATGGTTTAACTGGGTCATCTTCCTGCGGGGGGCCGACAACATGACATCCAACAAGACACCAAACGCAGGGAAGGAAAGTGAAATGTGGCTCTCGCTGGACAACTACCTGTCCTCACACAAGCCACCCTGAACGCCAGACAGACAAAAAGGGAAACGAGCCCCAAGCAAGATGAAGCAAGAGGAGAAGACACTGAATAGACTACTTTGATCGCCTACTCTGCTAACTAGCACGGCTGCTCTACTCTCTACTCTTTACTCTCACTACTCTCTTTTTCTACACTCTCTCTCTACGTCACCGGGGGGAACGGAAGACAATTGGACAATTGAACAATCAAGCAAGGAGGGAGTAGTTATGCCAAAGGTACTGAAGAAATACAGTGTACAAACGGCGGCAAAAGACTACCAAACGCGCCCGCCCCAACACCCATCCCCCCCCCCGGGGGCCCCCTCTCCCTTGTCTCAGTTATCTCCCATGTATATCCTGTATATCCTCTGTACCATGTGAATATAATTTTCAATAAAATCCTACTGAAATAAAAAAATTAAAAAAAATGTATTAGGATTGCAGGCAAGACTATTCTTGCAGTTTTTTTTATATTGTTGCGGTTTTAGTATGTAAAATTGAAATCTAGGACAAGCATTTAATAATTTGCACTAACTAATTGTTTTAGTAAAGGTGTGTCTCTAGTCTAATCAGAGTGATGATATTTGAACCTAGACCATAAGAGTTTATCCTGTTTTTTTTTTAAGGGTTTGTCCTGATGACCAAACAAAGTATAATGGTTGACTCCTTTTACATTTAAGGACGTAGAAAGCACTACTATATAGTAAGTGCGTCACGTAAAGCTAGCATGTTTTATATTGTATTGTTTGGTAGTCTAAAGATTTGTTTTGTATGAAGTTTCGAAATTCAGGATAAGCACATAGCACATTTTTCTGTGTATTGTGCACTAATTAGTCACTTTAGTGTAACATCGCTGTTTTTGTTGTGTTGTTTTCTTGTGAAACTGTATCTGTGCTATATCTTACATGTATTATATTTCTCATGCATTGCAAAACCTTGAATGCACAAAGCATCAGGTAAAACTAATATGCTTATATTACACAATTGGTAGTTTCAAGATCTGGAAATAAGCTAATCACTAGACACTTTATTGAGAATACGTTATGAAATTAGGCCAAGGTACAACTTGGCCTCTTAGGGCATTCATCTTTGCAATGCAATTGTGTGAGATTTAAAACGAATAACATTTTATAATATTTAAAAAAAAAAATTATCACGCGATTCATAACATGTGGTAATACCTCTCCACTCACCTAGATATCAAGTTGGGTGTTTAACCGAGCCAAAAGCTTGTATTATAAATGAATGAAGACAGTACGTTTTATATGTAATTATGGTATTTATTCGTTGATGTTTTAACTTGTGTTTTTATTTTGTTAATATTGTAAGTTGTGATTAACTGAACAATAAAGCACTGCTTACTACATAATTTAAGGTGCTTATCCAAGGCCAAAGATCGATTCGGGAAAAATGTTTGGTTCGAATGTTAAAAAAGTATAAAGCTATTAAAATGATTTGCAGTAGTGCAGCCAGACCCTCCAACACTTTTTTTATCACTGTGCAGACAGATATAAATCCACAGCATGACTAGTGAGCAAAGAATGTGAATGGGTCGTCCCAACAAAAGAACTAAAATGCCTGTATTTCCACTGGCCTGTTAAGCACAATGCAGCATTTACTTTGTGTGGTGTTACCAGTGATTAATTTGAACCACTAGTTGCAGTTGGGGCCCACTGGTACTCATATTTGGGGACAGGAACTTTTTTTCCTCAATGGGCATTGATCCAGTGGAAGAGAGAGAAAGACATATAAGAGGGAAGGAATGATGAAGAGAAAGACGGAAAACAGGGACAAAGGGTGAAAGCAGGGTTGAAAATTAACCTGCAACAATAAGGTAAAGGGAGTGTGTGGTGGTGGATGAAAGAGTCGTACGGTGGAATAAAATCTACTGGGCAGATTTACAAGGCCCTTGCGCCACTTCTGCGTCAATTTTAACATGGGAAAAGTGGTGCAAAAGTGGCGCAAGGGGCTTGTAAATCTGCCCCTACATATTTTTGGTATTGGGCATCCGAACCTTTGATAGTGATGGCCACAGGGTGCGAGCTGTGTCCACATTTGTGGCAGTTAGTTTTACACTTCTCATGCTTAGGTGAGGAAACTGTGGAAGTAGGAGATATCACTGGTGTCAAGGTGCCACAATCAACTAACGAAGCAGCGAAGCATGTCTGCCATGCACCGCAAAGTAGGTAAGTAAACTAGACCCCTGTTGGGTAGTAAAAGACACGTGGTGAACACTGGGCCCTTGCACCTCAGGCCCCATCACCAGTGCACCTGCTGCACTGTTGATAGCTGCACCTGAGAAAACTGAACAATTGTTTGTTTTTGATGGTAAGTTGCTCAGTGGATGATTAATGCTCCTTAAAGCATCAGCTGTCAGTCACTAATATTATGGATGCCTGAGCGCCTCCAGCACTGTTTTTGAGAGGCTCTGTATTGGCACCCCGTCCATCTACCTAAAATGTAAGCCTACGTTTACTCCAATGTTGTGTTAACCTCAGTTACAGCGTACACAAAACATAGCGTTGTATCGTGCTGGCACAACATGCACGCATCGGTCTTCTTTTAGTCTACTGTTGTTTTTTTAGATTAATTCATTTCTCTGTACAAAAGGGTGTGTACCCTTTAATAGTCCCTGTATCCTGTGTTGAAAATGTTTGCCTCTGGGTGTTCTTTCAAAACATGTGTTTTTTATTCTAGCTTTGACCATGGCTGAACTTAAGGAGTGGGTTCTTATGATGACCAACAGTGTAGGAGGACCAGTCATTAACATCTTGATCTGTGTTGCAAGGTTAGACTCTGATTACTGCACAGTGGCCAAGTTGTAGTGCGGAGCAAGAGCAGAACCGAATTCCATTCCCAACTTCCTCACTTGATCAAATAGTGTGCTTCCGGTCAAATTACAACTATGTCCAGTCAATGGAAAATGGAAATGGAAAGTTGGGTGTCAAGAGAATAGTAGTACGTTGTAATATATTTAGTGTGTCTGGCAGTTACTTGTATTTATTTAATTCAACTTACAGGAAAATGTATTTTATTTGTGCCCAGAGGACGTCATCTAGTGGATGGAAGTGGATGGAAGTGGCTGGGAAGAAAAAAATAATTTGCAAAGTTAATAGGTTTTGGCTATGTGAGTTATTAGTTTTGTCATTGTTTTAGCTATGTTGCACAGCAGTTCAACTTCTGTGCAGCATGGCTGACAGTTTTTTTTAACAGTGCTATTTCATGGTGACTGCACCATTGCACTTAAAAAAAAAAATTGCTGGCTCGAGTCCAGAGCTGGGGGCATATCTGAGGGAGGGAGGGTGTCAACATAGAGGGTGTAGCAGCCTCCTGCCCGACCTCCCACCAGCTCATAAAAATAGCACTATCATAGGGCAACCATGTCAAGGCACATTTTTTCTAAACTTTCAACAATGTCGTACAACAAAGCCAAACGGTTGCATATGCTTGTTTGTTTAGTACTCCCAAAAGCACATCTGTGTTAGTGGAAAATGGGCCGGAAAACAGAGTGAGTGGGAGTGCATGCCACGTAACCTGTTCCTGTATGTTTGCGGATAATTCTGACTGGCAACTACCGGTATGCTGGAATGCTTCCTGTTTTGCTAGAGTGATGGTGTAAAAGTAATAGTCCGCCTACTAACTGCAATAAGAGGTCTCCATACTACAAACACTGTGCAGATGTAGTGTAGGTGTAAAGGGGAATGTAGGGCCATATCATCAAGAAAGGGCGACAGATTATCGCCGCTTTTATCAACAGGAAACTGCCACTAAAGAGGCGATAATGGGCTTGATAATATGCCCTTGTGAATTCCCATAGAAGCCCAGGTTAACACCAGAACCTGGGCTTCTATGGAAATTCACAAGGGCATATTATCAAGCCCATTATCGCCGCTTTAGCAGCAGTTTCCTGCCGATGAACGCGGCGATAATGTATCGCACTTTCTTGATAATATGACCCGTAGTGCCTCTTTTTTCAGCTCCATCAGAAATATGCCAATGCTGTGTATTGGCCCCTCATCTAGTTAGCTTATCTGTTTACTTAGAGCTAATATGTTTAGATGCCCCAAAGCTGTTCGGTACCAAAGTGACAATTCTGATATATTCAGATGATGCAGTTTTTCTACCACTGTCAGAAAAATCTATGCACACTCAATACAATTCTCTACTTATTGCAAGAATAAAGACCTATCCATTAATATACATAAAACCAAGACCATGATGATGAAAACCGCATTACCTCTAAAAAGATCATTTAAAATAACTGATGTATCACAAGGGTAGATCACTTTGCGTACGCTGGCATGCATTTTAATTGTAATCTCCATCAGCACATTGTGGTGTTCTCAAAAGGAAGACAGACGAGTAGACAAGGTAACACGAGCCTTTATTCTAGACACCTAAGCCAACAGCACATATCTCTGTCACTTCTACAGCTGCTGCACTCCAGTTTTATTACCTCATAACATTCCAAAACAGAACAATGTACTTATGCTAATACGCCACACTTGTGTCCCTCCCACAGCAAACATCCAACAAGGGAATAATGCAGACGAAAAATAAAGTATCCTAAATGACCTCCAACATCTCTCTCATCTTTAAGTCTCACAAACTAAATTGTGAAGAAGAAGGCGACTCTAAAACTTTGCACACAAAAAAATGTGCACATATAATGAATAATGTTAATATGCTAGAAGGACAAACTTGTCTACCTCACTAGTAAATCCTTCAGATAAAATGTTTTTTTGATTTTCTGTCACTCTTCCTCCTGCTGTGCGTTTCCACAGAAGGCTCTTTAGTTTGAACCTGACCCCTTTTTCCCTCATCTGAACGACATTTCTCTTATTGTTCTTGCTCATTATGAAGAGCTGCCGGTTCACAATGGAGAACTGCCACTCTATTTTTATTCCAGATTCTGCTGTTGTGTTTTAAATGCATTTTTGAAAGTTTTAACTACTTCCAACTTTCTTGTGAATCTGGACCACTCTGCCCACCCATTGGATGCCCTTATGTAAACAAAGTCTCCTACTCTAACTTCTATGTTTTTCACATTTTTCTGCTTGCCATAACTCCCCTTCCTTTTCTTCTGTCACAACATTTCTTTCTGTCTCCAGGCATCTGGGCATTATTTACACAGCCTTTACCTTATCCAACCTGGACACACCTGTGTGGAAGGATCTTTACCTTTGAATAGTTCAAATGGGGATTTACCTGTGGTAGAGTGTGAAACATGCGATATCCATTTATTCTTGTGACAACTCCACTTGCAAATCCAGTCTATTCGCTCTAGCCAATTGTATTCCCTCCTGCAATGTTTTTGCTACCCTCTCAATGGCACCATTGATCTGTGGGTGATACAAAGCTGATGTTTTTTGTGGTATCCCCCATAATTTCAGGTAAATTCCCATCTCTCTGGAATAGAACTGTACATAGGAACTGTGGATACCTCTCTCTCTTAAATATGTTTTCTAAAAATATTATCACAGCAGAAATGTAATTTAAGCACAACACCTCTACCCATATGGAATACAGATCCATGAGAACCAACACATGGAGGGGGCATGTTCTCCCTTTACCAGTCCTAGGGTATCTATTGTGACCTCTTCACAGGGATACATTGGTAACTCCCTGCACACTGGGACATTATTAGTTGTCAGGCCTTTGTCACATGTCACACACACCACACAGTCCCTAATCATGCATTTCACATCATGATCCAACACTGGCCACCAGAAATCTCTTTGAAGCTTCCCTATAGTTTTTACTATTCCAATGTGTCCTTCATGTGGGAGTTGCAACACTCTCTGCCACATGCTCTTTGGTGGTAGCAATCTCATCCCTCTCAGAGAAACTCTTTGTCAACCGTAAGCTCATGTCTTAGTTTCTACCAACTGCCTTTGATTTTTCCCAATTCTTTCACGTTCGGTCTTTCAGTGGATAATAACTGAATTATGTGTTGTAATTCTTCATCTTTCTCTAATTCATCTAACTGCTCACTCTCTACAATGCACCCCTGAGTAATTTCACAAAGACTGATAACATCCTCTTCAACTGTGTCTTCCACTTCTTCTTCAAATGGAGAACATGCATACACCAGTCTTGAAAAACAGTCAGCAGGCAAGATACCTGTTCCCATATTTACTATATAGTAAAACAATACTCTAGCAATCTTACAACCCACCCCCGAATCCAAGCGGATATGCAACCCAACCCTTTGGTTTGAGGCCAGTCTGAACTGCTCGTGTTCAGGTAAAGTATGAAAAGAATGCAAAGAAGTAGTAGTAGGAAAAGACATAGATTGGGAGGTGGGTGCAGAAGTCAATTGGGAAGAAAAAACAAGATATCCCACAAAGAACATCGTTATGCTAAGTAACATTAAAAGACATGTTATCAAAAAACATTTGCTACTCATTAGTTTACACAGTTTCATTTTCAAGTTCTTTTTCTCGGTGGCATTCACCCAGTTCTTTTTGGGTCCGGTCCATCTAGGCTATACGTTCTTAGTACGCTGACAATTCTTCACAAGACCGTACTGTCCAGGTTCAAGTACGTGGCCTGGATCTGTAGTGGCTGTCGGCAGAGTGTCTTAGACCTGTTGGTGGAGAACACGTAATTTAGCAGTCAAGTCATGTAAGTAATCCACCAACATAGGGTATTCAATACTGCTGTATTCTTTCGGACGAGGCATTCCCCAAACATTCGCTGGATGACCAAACACAACCTCATACGGACTAAGTCCCACTCTAGAATGTACAGTCGTCCTTGTTGACAAAAGAGCCAACGGCAAGGCATCTGGCCATGTAAGACCAGTGCTCGCTTGTACCTTAGCCAATTTTAGCTTAAGCGTACCATTGTAACATTCAACAAGTCCAGCAGACTGGGGGTGATTCGCTGCGTGGAACTTTTGGTTAATTCCTAATCCAGAGCATACTTTCTTCATGATCTGACCCACAAATTCACTCCCATTGTCCGACCATACAATTCTCGGAAATCCATACCTAGGGAAATACTCTCTCAACAAAACCTTGGCTGCAGACAAGGCAGTATTATCTTTTAGGGGGTAAGCCTCTATCAATCTAGAAAAGGCGCAAACAACCACAAGAACGTATTTTAGGTTGTTGCATCTCTCCATGTGAATATAATCTAACTGTATCACCTCAAACGGATACGTCGGAGGAGCAAAATGACCAGCTGTAGTTGGAATTCCCTTACCAGGATTATATTGCAGACAAATCATACAATGTTTCACCACGTTCTCTGCACATTTCGGGATTCCAGCATTCTGCCAAACTGGAGCCAACAACTTGCATATCCCTTTCGAACTTATATGAGCCAATCCATGAGCCATTGTAACCACTGGGAGCACATACGCATCTGGCAACAACCATCGCTGGTGTTCCGACAACTCAATCCAACAACCTGTAGAATCCAACATACCCGTACTCTCTCTCCAAACATTCATTTCCTTTTCTGTAGCTTCAGCCTGAATCATCTTCACACTTTCTATCGTGTCTTCACACATTCCACCAGCCATAACCCAATTAGCTGGGCCTGCAACATACATACGGCTCATCACATCCTTTGCTGTTTCCTTTGCAACTTCATCCGCAAATGCATTCCCTCGACCAACATCGTCCACAACTTTCTTATGCGCACTACATTTCACAATTGCAATCTGCTTTGAGAGAGTGAGAGATTCCAAAAGTTCATTCACTAACTGCCCATGCTGAATTTTCGTTCAATGGGAAGTAAGGAACCCACGCTCTCTCCACAAACGCCCAAAACTGTGAGCAACACCAAACGCATACTGACTATCGGTATATACATTCACTCGCTTTCCTTCCGACAACACACATGCACTAGTCAATGCAATCAGCTCTGCTGCTTGCGCAGAATTCTGTGGTATGCGTGCTGTCTCAACAACTGTATTTAAAGTTGTGATAGCATACGCTGCGGTCGTTTCACCATTCGGAAGCTTAAAACACGAACCATCAACCCACAGCGTACCATCAACATTATCAAAAGGAGTGTCCCTAAGATCCACTCTAGCTTTTGTTTCTTCCTCTGTACGAAGAAAACAATCATGCTGTTCTTGAGCATCCGTCTCTGTAGAGATCTGCAACAACGTAGCTGGATTCAACACGTTACATCTCTTAATATGAACATCGCTAGCCAACAGTGTCAACTCGTAACCTGAAAGACGTGCACTAGTAAGGTGCTGTGTCTTAGTCCTGTTTAATAAGGTATCCACTGCATGCGGAACCATCACAATCAACGTATTATCCAATACCAGACCAGCAGACTGTCGGATAGAAACGGCAGCTGCGGCTGTAGCTCTCAAACAACTCAGCAATGCTTTAGCAACTGGGTCTAACGTCGCTGAGAAATACTCGCATGGACGCTGCTTGTCCCCAAAGGATTGTGTCAACACTGACAACGCACATCCTTCTCTCTTGTGCACGTACAACGTAAAGGGCTTGCTATAGTCTGGAGTCCCCAACACAGGAGCCGAACACAATGCATCACGTAATTCAGAAAAACTTTTCTGGCATTCATCAGACCAGGTAAGAGGATACGGAGTATCCTTCGTTGTCAATGCTAACAGAGGTTTCGCCAGCAGTGAAAAGTTGGGGATCCATTGCCTACAATACGACGTAATGCCCAAAAAAGCACAAACTTCTCTCTGTGTGGATGGCACACTCATTTGCGCAATCGCTTGAATTCTTTCTGGGGTCAATCGCCTTCCCTCCTTCGACATGAGATGACCTAAGTAGGTTACTTCTTGTCGGCAATATTGCAACTTTGAAGGTGACACTTTATGGTGAAGGTCAGACAAATACCGTAACAACGAAAGATTAGCCTCTTTACAAATCTTTTCATCATCAGCAGCAATCAACAAATCATCAACGTACTGAATAAGAGTAGCACCAGCAGGCAACACAAAACAATCAAGCTGAGTTTTCAACGCCAGACTATAGATTGAAGGACTTTCACAATAACCTGGGGGAGCTCTCTTAAACCGGAAGCTTCGTCCTCCTAAAGAGAAGCCGAAAATATCCCTACTCTCCTCAGCGATCGGAATGCTAAAGAAAGCATTCTTCAAGTCAATGACAGAAAACCAAGCTGCCGAAGCAGGAATCAACGTCAACAATGCAGTAATATCAGGTACCACGGGAAACTGTGGCACGACGATCTTATTGACCTCTCGAAGGTCGATCACAAACCGATACACAGGTGGCTTAGAAGCATCAGTACACTTAAGAACAGGCAAAACAGGACTGTTACACACATTTCCTCTCGTTTCTTCAACTACACCCTTCTCAACCAAATCATAGACAATCGCCAAAAGAGCTCTCTCACCATCGCTCGATATTTTATACTGGGGAATACGAGGTAGCTTAGCATTCGTTTTAAGGGTAACAACATACGGTGGAATCTGCAAAAGACCAACATCATTTGGACCCGTAGCCCAAAGCGTATCAGGAAGCGAACGCAATTCCAGTGGCAAACAATCTTTAGACAAATCACTTTCTTACCAAGAGTGAGCTGTACTCCCGAAGGAGAACAATGCAATGTCCCATACAATCTTTTCAGCAAGTCCAATCCCAACAGATTCTCATTACAACCAGTCGTTAGAATAAGTGGAGGTTCCAATTCACAAGGGCCAATGGAAAGGGACAAAGGACTAGAAACTGGGTTACGAACTGGGGCGCCCGAAAATCCTACGGAAACATTAGTTAAGCCAGACAAAGGTGCGCCAGGGAGTTTAGAATGCATAATAGAACTCTTTGTCGCATCAGTATCCAAAAGAAAAGGCTCTACTACACCTGATGTAATCACTGCAACATAAGGTCCACTCTGATCCACTGGAACTGACACTACCCCCTCTCTTTGCCCATGGCTGTCCTAGCTATCATTATAGCCAACACTCTCACCCTCGACACAGTAATCCTCAACATAATACTGGGCAGACTGTCCACTCGGAGCATTCTGCCTGTCAAAATAATTCGCAGAATTCTGTAGGGAAGAGGAATGCTCATTCTGGGGGATCACACCACGACCTCTTCCTCTAGGCGCTTGCTGAAACCACCACGACCTCTCTGACCAGGTGTCCGGGGCTAGGGGCACGCCACTCTGCCCCACTTATCACCTACACCCCGGACCAGCTACGCATCCTCCAGGGACCCTGGCCCATTTCAGCCTCCACTTGCTCTCGCATTGTCTCCCTAGGTCTCTCCCCTGCAGCTTTCCCTCCTATTCCCCCCCCTACGGTTGGCCCCTGTCTCTCACCCTGTAGCATTACCCCTCCTACTAACCCTAAAACCCTCACTGCTTTCTATCTCAACACCCGATCAGCAGTCGCTCACGCGCACGAACTATCGGTCTTGCTGGATCTCCATGCTCCAGATCTTCTTTTTCTAACGGAGACCTGGTTTGGCGAAGACTCCCTCCCCGCCCTGCTAGCCTCCTTACCGACCTCTTACTATGCCCTTCGGGCTGACCGCCCTTCTGGCAGAGCTGGGGGCGGCGTGGCAGTCATCGCACGTACCGACCTTCCTTTTCAAACTTTGTCCCTGCCTAACATTGCGACCTCCGAATACCTGGTCATCCGCACTACCTCCGTCACCCCTCCTCTGACCTGTTTTCTCACTTACCGTCCTCCTCAATCCCCTTTACAGTTTCTCTCAGACTTCTTGGAAGTCCTGGCCACCATCACAATCAATAATTCCTCTATCCTACTCCTCGGCGACTTTAATTTCTGGCCCTCCGACCCAGCCGAATGCTCGTCCTCAAAGGAATTCTCTGAAACTCTCCAATCCCTTAACTTTACCCCCCATGTCCACTCCCCTACCCACATCAAAGGTCACATACTAGATCAGATCTGGTCCCTGAATTGCCCGGTGGAACCCCTCTCTATTTTGCCCTGTACGTGGTCCGACCACCACCTGATATCTTTCTCCCTCCCTATTCACCCCCCAGCTAAGCCCCCTCGCCCCAAAAACACCTGGGTCCGAGCATGGGGCCGGGTCATTCCGGAAGACTTTTCTTCCCTTCTCAACACTTCCCTCCCCTCCCTACAGGGCCTTTCCACCCTTTCCCAGGTTGAGGCCATAGACCAATGGCTCTCCGCTGGGAGCGACTCTGTTGCCCCGCTCAAACGTATTACCTCTAAGCGTGATAAAGACGCCAACCGGTGGTTTAACGTAGAGCTCAAAGCCACCAAACTTACTGTGCGTCGCGCGGAGCGGGCTTGGAGGAGAAATTATTGCCCCACTCTAAGACTGGAGTATACTAACATCCTTACCCAGTATAAAAAAGATATCTTGGAGGCCAAAACCGCCTATTTCTCCTCCAAAATCCTTGCCGCAGAGAACCAGCCTAAGGAGATCTTTACGATTGTCCATAACCTGGCATTCTCGGACAGGACATCCCTTAAGCCCGTCCCCTCCGAGGAACTTTGCCATTCCCTCAACAACTACTTCATCAACAAAATTGCGACCATTAAAGCTAACATCCCGCCCTCCTCTCCTTCCTTTGTAGACCCCCAATGTCCCCCTCCCAAAGGACAACTCACTACCCTCCCCCCCATATCTAGGGAAGCCCTGTCCTCCCTAGTACCCCTGGTTAAATCTGGCTCTCCACTTGACCCTTGTCCCGCTCACATTCTTCGCCACATCTTTGTTACCTGTCAAGACCCCCCTCTTCATCTCCTCAACAGTTCACTCACTCAAGGTGTTGTTCCACCTCCGTTGAAGTCCGCGGTTATTGTACCGATTCTGAAAAAACCTGGGGCAGACCCCTCTGTCCCTGCCAATTTCCGCCCCATTTCGCTCCTACCATTCCTGGCAAAGGTGCTCGAGCGCCATGTCACCGGCGCTCTGAGCTCCTTTGTAGAGACTCATGGAGCTCTCGCTCCTCGCCAGGCCGGTTTTCGCCCCGCACACTCCACGGAGTCCGTTGTCCTCTCGGTCTTAGACAACCTCAGGGAGGGTATGGATACCAACCAGCGCCAGGCCTTAGTGCTCCTCGATCTCTCAGCCGCCTTTGACACGGTGGATCATTCCATCTTGCTTTCCCGTGTCAGGGCGGCGGGGATCGGGGGGACTGCTCTGGTCTGGCTATCCTCCTTCCTGAGGGACCGCACCCAGGCCGTCCGCCTGGGTGATTTCACAGCGGACGTCCGAAAAGTTCAGTGCGGGGTCCCCCAAGGCTCCTCTCTTTCCCCCCTCCTGTTTAATCTCTATGTCGCCCCTCTTATTTTTTCTCTTCAACAAATGGAGGTCGCCGCATTTAATTATGCGGATGACCTCCAGCTTGTTTTCAACATCTCCTCTTCTCCCTCTTCTGTTCTCAACTTCCAAACTGTCATGCTCCATATCCGGGACTGGATGAGCCACAACCATCTTAAACTCAACCCCGATAAGACTGAGCTGGTGTTGACGGGTGGTTCATCCAGCCCCTGGTCCTCCCTTTTCTGGCCCACCTCTCTTGGTCCCTCTCCTGAACCCACTTCCTCGGTCAAAACCCTTGGCATAAAACTTAACTCTCAACTCACCCTCCACTCCCAGGTTAGCTCTGTGGTATCTTCCTCTTTTCTTTCACTGCGCACTATACGCAGGGTGTCCCGTTTCTTCACTTTTTCTGCCCTTAAACTCATCATCTTAGCCATGGTGGTGTCCCGCCTGGACTACGGCAACGCCCTTTATGCAGGTATCCCTGCATACAGCTTACGGCGTTTGCAGCAGATACAAAACCAGGCGGCCCGCCTGGTATTCAATCTTCCTAAATTTCACCGTTCCTCCCCCCTCCTGAAAACCCTACACTGGCTCCCTGTGCGAGCCCGGATCCAATTCAAGCTCGCCTCCATCACCTTTTTGGCCCGATTGGGCCTGGCACCAGCATTCATCTCCTCCGAGATCACCCACTATGTACCCACCAGGGAACTTCGTTCGTCCTCTCAGTCCCTCCTCACCATCCCTCGCTACCGGACAAAGAAGTGGGGAGGTTCGAAATTTGCCACCCTTGCCCCTACACTCTGGAATTCCCTCCCCCTAGAACTCCGCACCATCACCCTCTACTCTCAATTTCGTAAACATCTCAAGACCCATCTGTTCGCTAAGTCTTTTGACTAAATCCTCATCAGCTCTCCCCGTCTTTTTAGCCCTGGACCCTGTTAGTTCTAGCGCCAAGAAACCGCAGGTGTATGAGCGCTCTATAAATATTTTAAAACTCAAACTCTAAAACTCAAACTCAAACCAGGTGCACCATTCGCACGCTGTAACAGAGCCGGGCAACTATTCTTGAAATGACCTTCTTCTCTACAATAAGCACACTGATTAGGACCAGGAAAGAATCGCTGAACATATGGCTCAGGTTTCTGTAACAATCTCTGAAATTGCGGAGGTTGCTGAAATTGAGGCTGATTCTGACGAGGCGGATAAGCTTGCTGCAAAAGAACTTTCGTCTTTAAATCTTTCGTTTTCTTCTCCGCTTTATCCTTCTCATCTTTATCCCTATTCTCGTAATATTGGGCAGTAGCCAATATCTGGGCCGACAAAGAAACGGCCCATGAACTCTCAGAATCTTTCAACTTATTGGAAAGTTCGGGAAGCAAATTAAAGACAAATTTATCCACGAACAACCTTTGACCACCTTCCGTACTCATATCCTGACCACTGTGATCAATAAACGTCTCTTCAAACCTAGTGAAGAAGTCAGACACACTCTCGTCTTTCTTCTGCTTACATACTGCTAACTTATCCCAGTTCACTCGTAACGCAGGCATCATCGTTTTCATCAAAGTAATAATTCTACCTGGCAATTCTGAAACCAAAGGTTCAGGTTTAGCACCTCCCTCTTGTCTACCATCTGCAGCAATAATATTCACCCAAGTATCTCCTAATTCTGCTGCATGAGTCTCATGACGAATCTTAGCCCACAAAGGTTGCGGAACTACATTACCCATCAACATATCTATATCAGCTAGATTCATGATACATGCTTCTACTGTCTGAGACAACTCCTTGTAATAACCAGCAGGATTCTTACGAGGGTAAGGTAAGGTCTGCTTAAGAGCCAAGACCTCTGATCTCTTCCAAGGAACATGTTCCCATATTCGCTGAAAATGCGCCGGAGCGGCAACAATACCCCGATTTACATCAGCCTTAACTGCTTCCTTCCATACAGGAGGAACTTCTCTCATTGGATACTGTCTCGCTTTTCTCCTAACAGAGGAATCAGGTTCGTACAATGTCTGAGGCGGAAGTCTAGACCTAAAAGCCAGTATCGTCTCTACGGCGTCTGTAATATCAGATTCCACTATCATCCCTTTAGCAAAATCCGACTGACCATCAAGTAGTTCCTGCGGGATCAAACCCAAATCATTATCTTCCCATTCCTGACGCAGAAACATACACATCACATTAAAAACATACCTTTGCTTAGGCCGTTCCCACTGAAAGAAAACATCCATAACTGCTGACAAATCATACCTTGAAGCATTTATAATCCATCTACGAGCCAACAAATCCAACACAGCCCGTTCCTCGGAACCAGGAAGCTGACTACGACTATGATTACGTTCCGAAACAGGGGTCATATTCAGTGACCCAAACAATGGAGACAACAGAGTAGAAACAGTCTCTGTCATTCGTTTTCGAACAGAAGGAGAAGAAGCAGACATAAGAACAGGAGAATAAGTGTTTTGAGGCAAAGAAGGTGTAGGAACAAGAACAGTAGGAGTCTCAGATGCAGAAGCGGAAGGCAAAGAAGTTGAGGCAAATCTGGTAGCAAAGCTGGCGACCCTAGAGCGGGTTGCACAGGAGGAGGCAAAACCATCTGTGGAGCACCGGGTGGCTGAACAACAGCAGGAGGTTGAACAACAAAGGGTGGAACAACCGGTGGTAAGAGAGGCGCAGTAGCACCCTGTAAATAAGGAGGTGGCAATCTCAGCAAATGAGAAATCAAAGGATCTTTCTCAAGATCTTCAATCGCTTTTGGAGGAGGAGACGGCAAGGCTGGATAACATTTATCTACGGCCATGTAACGCTGCCTATCTGAAACTTCACTCGCTCGCTCCTCTCCATCATCCCTATACTGCCTAGCAGCTTGTAGTACCGACATATTCCTATCTTTCCTATCTCGTTCAGCTTGTTTGATTTCTCTCTGTTTGGCTTCTTTACGCCAAAGGCGCAAAGAGTCAAACATTGCCGGCCGGGCTTTCTTCTTGAATAACGCAACTTCTAGATTATCTAAAATCTCAGTATCAAAAATACCATGTTGGGGCCATCGTAAAACACCATCCTTTTTAGTGTAGCGGATCCATACTTCATTATAAGTAATAGGACCCACTCTGTGTTTTGAATAGAGCTCATAAGTCGGAGTTCCAACCGGAGATATCGGACACGAGTTCTCTAGTCGGGAATCCTTGTTGCAACCACAACTAAACCATTTTCTAAGTTTGCTAAGACCAAGCATCTTATAGCTCACTAATCTAGCTTCCAACTTCAAGGGGTTATCGACTATCGATACTCTCGCAAATATACGAGCCCCTCGGCTTCGATTGCTGCAGCAGCCGAATCAACCAAGAACCAAGAACCAATCCAAGAACCAAACCAAGACCCAAACTAATTCTTGGGAGCGACCCACTTATACTTAACCAAAATATCTGTCACGCCACCAGAAGACCGTCTATCGTCTCGCTCTACAAATCATTTATCGAGGGTCCAAGACAGGGTGACAGTCAGGGCAGCAGTCCTTCGTAGCCGTCGGAAAGCGGGAAGCCTCGCAGCAAACACCTTCGGTCCACGTCGACATACAGGGGTCGATGAAGTGGCGGCCTTCCTCCAGAATTTCCTCACGAAGCTCCTCACGATCCTCGGGCTTGGTCCGGTACCACTGAAGTCGCCCCACGTTGGGCGCCAACTGAAGAACCGGGTCAATCAGAACCGGCGGCGTCAGGGACACGCCCGATGTCTTCGGATTCACCTGTCCTGGCAAACAGAGACACGGAATGCTTCTAGGTGGCGTCAGAGATCAAATTTATTGGCTGCAGCCAGTAACAGAAGTCCTAGAAGTCATCACGGTATGAATTCTCAGGAGACTGCTCAATTTTACAAAGCAAGTCATCCCTTTTTATGCCAAACATTGTGCTTCAGGCAAACATTCCTAGTTTACAGTTCAACCAATCACGTGTTTCCACAGCAATAAGTATTGCATAACGACAAACCCATTTTACAGTTGTCCGGCCCATGATAAATCACTGAACAAACCCAACATTCTTCTTTAGACAAGCCGGACAAACCTATAATAAAAGGACCACAACCCATATCATAAATAGACCATAAAGTAGGAACAGAAAACAGATAGAAGTAAGATAAGGCATGTTTGTGTGCAGTAAAAGTTTACGACGTCCTGTGCTCTGATCCTTAATCTAGATCAGCTAAAGAGCAGGAACTGGTTCAACAAGGTCAGCTTCAGGCAACAGGGTCAGTTCACTCAGGTCAAACAGAAGTCAGCACGAACTGGAGCTAAGGTATACGTATACTTAAAAAGACTAGTTCATCCAGAGTCATCGGCCTATGTGAGGGCAACCACAAAATGGCTGCCACACACAAAATGGTACCCAAGGGTTCAAAACGAAATCCCTAAATACGTAGTGAATCCATCGGTCTAACATGACGAAAACACTCATACTTACCGCATTAACTAGTTAGGGTTCGCTAATATCGAATTCGTAACGAAACCATGCCATTTATAAAACAGGTTCAGAATTCACGGAACCACAGGACAAGTATTGCTGTGGATGCCTATGCAATGAAATGTTACCTGAGTTTTAAAGGAATGGTTTTATCTATGCTTATACAATGAAATGTTGCCTGATGAATTGACGCTGGGTTTATACTAATGAACTACTTACCTGCAATGAGACAAATTTAGATAAAAGCATTTTGTTTTAAAACGACTAGCTGGTGTGGTGTCAGTTTATTGCATGCGTTCCCTGTCTCAGTGCGAGTGTGTGCTGCACTTCTACTTTACACCTAGCTTTCGGGTGCCTTCCCGCTCGCGCCAAGCTACCGCAGTGGAATTGGCGACCCCAGTTCTTACCGGGGCAATTTTGTTTCTCTTACTTCCGCATAATTTGCTAAAAGGTCCTTTTTCCCCATAGGCATTACATGTCTGAAACCATGCTGGGCGTGACTTGCATTAGCTATGTGGCCTTCCATACCACACCAAAATGTGTTGTTTGTTTTCACTACTCACACTTCTGGTGCACTCTAACATTGGAGTTTCCTCCCTTCTACTCACTGAGCTGCCCCACGCACTTCAGCTTGTGTTCCACTCGTTTTGCTATTTAGAGTACTTCTTCTAGTGGTGGTTCATCTTTCATCCACAACTTTACTCAGATTTTAACTCTGTTGCAATGTAGCACAAACTGATCTCTGATCCTCTCTTCCACAGTCTCCACAAATTTGCAGCTTGATGCCATCTTCCTCAAACTTGTGACAAACTCTTATATGAATTAATTTTAACATTGACTCTGTTATCCAAAATGATTCCTTTCCAGTATCGTTTTCCCTCTTGGTGAAAAATGTTTCATATTCACTAAGATCACACATCTCAATCAGGGCTAAGTTCAGGCAAATTCTCAAGGACTTCCTGCCCTTCTGCGCCCACACAATATAATCAAAGAGAATGTATGATGTATTCTTTCTGCACTGACATTTGTACCGCAAATGTGCATAACTACTAAAAACCTTTTTCCAATTGCTTAATTTGATTATGGGCTCCCCAGGTGAAGGTAAAAAAATAGTGGTGTAGTGACATTTTGCATTGTCTATAACGAAACACAGTTGCGCAGGACAATTCACAACTACCAATGTGATGAGAAAAGAACTGTAGTTTTAACTTACTCCACTGTGTAATGTTTATTTGTTAAATGTAGATTACACCTTCTTTATTTAATTTATTCCTTCTCTTTTTTCATTATTTTTCCCTTTAGCCCGTATCAACTAAGTAATGGCGCCGTAATTGGGGTCTGCAGATGTCCCAACTGAAAAAGACCAATGCTCTCTGCCGTTGACAAAAGGGACAGGCAGCTCTTAACACAAAACACTCATGCACCTAATGAGTAACACTCGCTGGGTTTCGTCTGAAGGCTCACACTGCACACTGGTCTGCCGTTCGAGTCAAGTGTGTCTGTGCCCTGTAAGGAACATGCGCTGACTTCAAACACACGCTGCACACAGAACTGCCACAATGGGTTTCACGCTGTTACTCATGTACACCCGTGTGACGCGGGGAGCCAGCCAGAAACCGAGAGGGAAAAACCCTGACTCTAAAGATTAGGGATAGACCTGTCTCACCTCTCTTCCCACAGCAGCCTGAAAATTGGAAACGGGCAGAACCACTGCTCTTCCTGCCTGCGGACAAAAGTGGAGCTTGCTTCTTTAACTGGGCCGAGTTTGCGGAGAGCCCCGCCCCCTTGGATGATGTTGTGGAGCCTGACCCGGTAAAACCAGGAAGTGAAGAAAGGAAGATGTGTCTTACACCCGGAGGAGAAAGCAAATACGGCGAGAAAGCAGAGGCGACCGAGAGGATGAGACCGGAAGAAGCTGAAAGAGAGGAGCCAGGAGGCCAACGACACGGCGTATCGCCCAGCCACGCTTCAGGGGAAGCGTGGCTCACACAGGTACGTTCGCGTATCTCGGGTTGGGCGGGGAGGAAGTCTTTTAAGCCCCCGTAACCTTACCAGCGAGAAACCCCGTCACTCCCCCTCCTGAGCACTACCGGCACGCAATACCCAGTTGTTTCTTTTTCTGCTTTGGGTTTTGCACCGAGTGACTCCTCACACCCTTTCCTTGAGCACTGTACATATGTGGACACCCGACTGAATCCCTTTTCCATATGATCCGGACCGGCGACTGGCCTTGGGATCACCCTGGAGTGGAGAAAGAAAGGAAAAGGCTTCCTGACAGGGCGCGTATCCCCTAATAAGGAGCAGGAGGCGTCCCTACCCTATTACAGACTCAGCAGTAGGAGAAAGAAACAATTAAAACCAATAAAAAGTGGGTTAACACAATTTAACATCTCAGCAATGTCCTCTATCCCGCTAACAACCCGACACAGGAATTTGACTTTTGCAAAGCCGCCTGGCACCTCAAACCATCCTACAGTGCTGCTCCTCATCCAAACTCACACTCCGCCACCTGCATGTGGGCAGAATGCACCAGACTGGTGCCAGAAACTTTTTAGCTCACTGCAGGTGTTGGTACTCAGCAGCTGAGAATCATCGCAGCCTTATTGAGGTGGCGGGTTCCTGGAAATATTGTCCATCCCATCCTCATCACTAGAAAACGTGGTGCTCTCAGTAGGATGACAGACGAATAGATAAGATATTATGAGCCTTTATTCCAGACACTTCAACTAATAGCACATCTCTCTTACTGTCACCTCCACAGCTCCTGCATTCCAGTTCAATCACCTCATAACATTCCAAAACAGTACAATGTACTTATGCTAATATGCCACACACATGTATTTGGAAAAGATCATACTTACATTTAAAGGTCCCTAAAAACACTATTTTATAAGTCTATGGACAGAAAGCGGTTACAGCAGCACTTTATGGAGCCAAGGTTTGGGGAGACACATAAGCCAAGGAAGTCCAAGTAATAGAAAATAACTTCCTGCACACCTTACTAAAATTGGGTCTAGGCACACCACTTAGTCTCAGGTATTTAGATTAAAATGCTCTACGTCCCTCCTTGTACTGGATTCAACTAAACAGGAACCATGTTGCTAGTCTATATAAGGTCACTTCTAGAAGTGTTGTCTCGTAAAGACACAAAAGGTACCAGCTGTAGGGAAAGCATGTAAACAGTTTGCTCAAGGATTTAAATCTAAGTTATTTTTGGACTGACCCTGGTTAAATCAATCATGAAAGTATCACATCTATTAAGGAGGCATACTGGCTTAGTATGCACACTTTTGATACTTCAAAAATAGTCTTGTTGAACTCTAATTATTTATCCTATCAAACACAAGGGTGTGAGTCTCGACCAGCTGCACCCTTAAATTAAAGGTTCCTTATGTATAAAATTCAGATTAGAAGCATTTCCAAACTAGAGTCTACCATTCAAAATCGTATGCACAACTGTCACTGTTCTGTAATTGTACGTTGAGAGGAAACAATACAACATGTTATGCTCTTCTTTTCTAACACTAATAATCCAAGAAGGAGATGTCTTCTCCCTCTTTTTAAGAACAATGGTGCTCTATTATTGTGCCACAGGACCGATAAATTCTCAATTGCTATCTCAGTCACTTCTTCTATAGGGTTTACATGGCTTATCCTAAGGAAAGAATCATAATGAGGTTTGCTTTTTTAAAAGACTACATGTCAGTCCTATTTAATTTTTGTGGTATGTGTTTTTAATTATCTGTCATATGGTTGATTGGAATGACATATTTTTACTTGTAAATATTGTGTAATTGTTATATACATTGATGAGGCCACTCAAAGCCACACAGGGTAGCTTTGTGTGGCTTTATAAATCTTTATGAGCCCTCTATAATGCATTTACCACTTTATGTGGTGCAAATGTGATGAAAAGCTCTCATAAATAGGCCCCTCAATTTTTACCTGGAATAATGCTTACAGTCATAGTTTTACACCTGCATTGAAAATAATATGTTTTTATATGTTGGAATAAGAAAAAAGAAATTAAATGAAAGAAAAAATAATTTAAATAAAAAACTAATGCAAAAATAGTAAGAATATTGTGACGTGTTGTTGCCCTGCAAATCAGAGGTCATACCCTGAAACAATATTTTAAAGGTCACGAGGGAACTCTGTTGATTACTGTATTCATTGATTTTCCCCTCTTTCTCCCTGACCTCAAAGCAAACTCTAGAGGGGGTCCCTCAAAATAGTTACTTAGTATGTAAAGTGAATTCATAGAACCTAATATTTCTATGAACTGAAACTTAATTTCAAGACAGTAGAGCTCAGAACAGTGTGCCATATTTGCTCCTTTCTCTTTCTAAGCTGTGCTGTCTCAAGTAAAGCACAAAGTCGAATAAATATTGGGATAAATAAATTCACTTTCTACACTGCAGGTGCATAAAATAGGCACTTGAATCTGCACTGAACCAGCGCAGCTAAGATGATATAACCCCCAGGGGGTGAATGTTTGTGGATTTGGTCCCGATATTTCCCTCAAAAGGAGAAAAAGCATGACGAATTGTTCCCTATATTCCAGGTTCCTGGTACCTGACTGGCGAGGTGGACATAGAAAGAGGGCCGGCTGAGGTGCTAGCTACATCTTCCTGTGACAGTGAAGACCTCCTTGAAGATAATCAGGGTCTGGGCACAGCCGCCAGGCCCAGTGGCATAGCAATAGCCCCTTCAGTCGCCGCATTGCGCTCCAGGGGGCCTCTACGTCATTGTGCACGGGCAGCACCGAGAGTTCTTGAATTGGTCTGGAGCGTAGGAGGCCCCCACCATATACTTTGCAGGGGGACCCCACTGCCTAGGCCATGCTGTCAAGGGAAGGACAACATTTCCCCCACACTTAGGGCCCTTTGTCTCTGTACTAGGAGCAGTATACACCTCACCAAAGGAGAGCCATTAGCTGCCAGGTGACAGCTGGAGGGGACTGACAGGCCTTAGAAACATCAGGGAGGCTAAAAGGTAACCTTCTAAAAATACCTGTCCTAAAACTATTTATTACAAATCCTACTTTTGAAATGAGTGTAATACATATTTTTAAAGGTCTAAAATTAAACACTGCCTATTTCCTAAGTGGAAATAGCAATTTTAAATGTAATATTGTATCCTAATGCTTTCATAAGGAACAGCATACCCTGCTACAGTGAAAATAGCTTTCTGGGCCTTTTCACTGTAAGGAGATGTTTAACATTAACTTTTTACATGTCCTATGTTTAAATATTAGGACCTCTGTATTTCTGGGCAGTAGGGCCTACTTAGCGGCGACTAATTAATATTTAAAAGGAAGATTGGGGCCTGTTTTAAGGGATTATTTTGACAGGCCGAATTTGAGTTTAAAGGTGCACTACTGTACCATGCATGTCAGGCCTGCAGTCAAGTTTGTCATGTCTCTGCAGTGGGTGGAACAATATGTGCTGCAGCCCATTATGGACATTTAACTTACAGGCCCTGAGTACACTTTAGGTACCATATACAAGGGACTTAAAGGTAAGTCAAGTTTACCAAATAGAGGTATGCAATTTCATCATATTCAAAGGGGGAGCACGGACACTTCTACAGCCAGCAAAAATGATCAAGGCAAACATTCTTGGGGAATACCAAGCAAAAGATGGTCATTTCCAACATGAAGATATTACACACAATTCTATTTTGAATTTGCTTGAACTTGTTAAGTCTAAGGGCATATCATAAGCAGGCATACATCCTATATGTATGATTTCATAAAGTATATACTAGTTTCTAATTATTTTATGACATAAAAAGCATTTCTTGCAGCTTATTCTCCTGCATGTGGTTACAATTACAAAGGATGTTTAGCTATAGATGTGTCTGCTATTTAGAGTGGTAACCTAGCTACAGATGATACGACGCAGGCGTTTATATACTTTCCTTTAAAGGCTCATATCAGTGAAATCCAAAGGTATTTAAATGTTAGCAGCCAGCCAGTTTACAATTTCTAAAACGGGAAAACCTGCCAGCGATCTCTTCCACCCAAAGCATATTCTTAATACTCACATGTTACTTGGAAGTTATCAAATGTCTGCATTTGAAATCCTCTATTTTAACATCCATATCTAATGGATGCTGAACTGTCTACCTTAAACTAATAAAGTTATTTCAGTTGTTTTCAGTAGGATTCAATCTTAAACATAAAAGTGTCGTTATTTTTGTAGCCGAGGAACACTGAACATATGTGGCACAATGTATTTATTTATTTATCATTTATGTACCTCACTATGGATTTTTTTTTAAATTTGATTTATTATTTTGTACTTTTAGAGAGTGTTGTGCATTGCTGGTCTGCTTTAAGTGTGTGGCAAAAAGTCTGCAAAAAGGAGGCGGGTAGATTAGATTTTGTTCAGTTTTGGACTGGGGGCATCATCAACATTTTTTAGCCATGCCTCCTACCCTCTACCCTGGAAGTACCCAGTGAAAAATAAGTTTTAAAAAATAGTTTTTTAGGGATGTCCTAAGCCATAGTATGTAATTTACTTGTAGTAAGGGGGATGAGCTATCTGTTACAGTTGTGATGGAGTAACCCACCAAACTCTTAAAAAAGGCCTTCACTCTTGAGGTCACTAGTAGCCAGTGGAGTGATTTGATGACAGTTTTCTATGTGCCACGTTTTCACAGATTGAAAAGAATTCTAACTGCCTGGTTTTGCGTCATCTAAATAATGTTATAGCTGTCCTTGCATGCTAAGCTAAACATGGCTGTCGTTAACTCCTCACAGGAGGCTTTTTGGAGGAGTGAATTGCCTGAAGTAAGTAAGTCCTTTGTTAAATGCTTGACTGTTGTGTTGACTTGCAGTATGAAAAATAGCTCAAAGGTAAAGAGAATGGCAGATTCCTTAATTATCATTTGTATAGACTTGCAGTGAAAGTACTTTAAAGAAATATAAATGATGGAAAAGCACCATAGAAAGTCCGATAAAAAAAAAACCACAAAATAACATGTCAGTTGTTTTCCATGCATGAATCATTGTGGAATATAAAAGGAATATGATGGAAAATTGCTTTTTTCATTTCGTTTATCAGTTGCAAAATGCAATTGCACAATGAACTGCATGTCTGGTACCAAAATAACTGTGCTACTGTTTAAGTGGAAATCGGGGCCATCCTCCTGAAAGGACTAAGAAGCTCCTCACCTTTCCAGAAGTGTTGTGGCAGGGATGGGATTTTATTATGCAGATTGTTGATACAAACTCTAGTACATGTTTCAATTGAGCAGATGGGCCTTTAGCTCCAGGATGAGTTGTCACATTAACAAATCAACAATGCATCAATAATAGTAAAGCCCATTTGGAAGCACAAGTATGACAGAGACCAGTAAATTTGCAAACCATGAAGGTTTACACGCAGATCAGCAAAATTACAAACTCAAATCATTCAATTAGTCATAGATCGATGACCATCATATACAAGCATTGGTCAGCATAATTCAAAGCGACCTAAAATAGCAAATACAAAGACAGATTGTTTAAGGTTATGATAAGCAAATTCAGTTTCCCTCAAAGGGAAATTTTCCAAACTTGCAAAGATAAAAGAATCGGGACAATTCTTGAGAGAAATGAAGCCGGAGGAGTCAGCAAGTAAAGCCTATAAAAAGGCAGAATCAACAAAAATTCAGGCAGGTGAATGAGAAGGGATTGCTCAGTGATAATCTCTTTGAGAAGGAGTAGAGACATCAAATCTCAGGAGAGTGGAAAGGGGCATCTGAATCTAGCTAGCCCAGCAATGCACAACTAAATCATACAAGACTCAACAATATGCAACACTCCCCATGGTTTCCAGGAAGATGGGACCAATCGCAATTAAACATGTCACAGCAAGATGGTTTCACCCTTCTTCCCAGCCATCACACAATGGAAGGTTTCTGCTGCTCAACCTTCAAGAGATATCTTGTACCAGGATGGTATATAACGGCAAGCTTTTACCAGGCATAGGTGCATGAATTCACTATTCACTCTCTATGAAATGCAAGCAGTTAAACGAAAACATCTGTAACATTCTATTAACACAGACTACTGCAGCTTGGTTCCTAACAAGAGAGAAAGTACACAGCGCCAAAAGCATATTTTCATATTAGCATGAATCATTTAAACTATGCCCTACTTTAAATATGGCAAACCTTAATGGAAAATCACACTTAGTGTACATGTACATGTAGCGCAGATTTGTATATGTTATGCAAAATGAAACCAGTTGCAAAGAGTCACCAGAAGTTTGAAATATAATGTCTTCTTTGTGTGAAAAGAACAATGGGAGGGCAATTTGTCACTGTTCTATTTGTATTTGATCGATTATCCTGAACATTTGTAGATGGAATACTGTTACACCTGTCAGCCCTAGAGTGGTCTTCCCCCAAATGTTTTGCCTTCCTCCTACATTCTGCACACTTCACCACTGCAAACCAGTGCTAAAATACATGTGCTCACTCCTTAAAACATAGTAACATTGGCTTATACCCAATTGGCATATTTAATTTTCTTGCAAGGCCCTGGTAAAGTGGCACTACATGTGTCCAGGGCCTGTAAATTAAATGCTATAAATGGGCCTGCAGCTTTGATTGTGCCACCACTTAAGTAGCCTTTTAAACGTGCCTCAGCACTGCCATTGCAGCCTGTGTGTGTAGTTTTAAAACTGCAAAAGTAAACTTTTTGATAGGTTCAAACCTAAGTTCACCCCTGACGTAGATCCTGGACAGCTCAGATAGCAGAGAGCAGTGTGTTTAAAAAGTTGCCACATACTTTTAAGTTTTACCTGCCCTTGTAGTGATAACATCTTAAATTCATTTTTCACTACTGCAAGTCCTACCTCACTTCTAGACTGTCATTGGAGTTACCTAATTACATTGAATAAGATGTAATTTCCAAATAGGAGCAGGTAACCATGTCATGTTTGGTGTCTGTGTTTGTGCAGTACCGTACAGTAAGTTGTGTTATCTACCATCCCACACAGATAATCTACGGACAATTAGATTTTTTTAAATGATCTCTAATTGGCTCTTTTTGTTTTTCCAAATCTACACTCATTTCTACTACTGGATGGACTGTCTGAATCTGTACCTGCAGCAATGAAGTTTGAGCTGGCCAACCTGGAAATGTACACAGTGACTGAGCTTAAACAGTATAGCCAGGAAAGGGGACTAGAGATGAAGAAGAGCACTATTTTTTTGAAATGTATTTATTTATTTAAATCTGTATAGCAGCGCACAGCTACCCCCAAGGGTTTCCCGGTGCCGACAGAGGACAGCAGAGGGAGGAGAGGCCTATTGGCTGAAAATGTTTTGAGGGATCTGCGGAAAGACAGAAGGTCAGGTTGTAGGCAGAGGGGCAGTGGAAGAGCATTCCACAGAGTGGGGCCAAGGTAAGAGAAGGAGCTCCCTCCCATACGAGAAAGTCTAACTATCGGAACTCGGAATTTCTGTTGAGTAGAGGATCTGAGAGTACGGGAGGGGATATAGGGGCAGGCCAGCTGTTGCACATAGCCAGGGGACTTAGCATGCTTAATGCGGAACATATATCTAAGGGCCTTGTACTTGACCCGTTTCTCCAATGAAAGCCAGTGGAGATCGACCAGCAACCTGGACGTTGAGGCAGTTTTGGGTGCTCGGCAAAGCAGTCTAGCGGCAGAGTTTTGTATTCGCTGCAGTTTACGTGTTATCTCTTTGTTGACACCCAAATAGAGAATATTCCCATAGTCCAGTCTAGAAGTCACCAGGGCCTGGACCACGGTACGCTGGGCATGAGATGGAAGCATCCACACGATCTTCCTCAACCATTTGAGAATGGTGAAGCAGGTGGCGGCTACCTTGGTAGCTTGCTGCCGCAAGGAAAGGGAATCATCCATAATGAAACCAAGGTTGCGCACCTGAGTGGAAGGCTATGGTAGCGTCCCCATTTCTGTTGGCCAATGTTGAGGGCCCCAGAGACCTCGGTCCTTGCCAAGGATCAGAACCTCTGTTTTATCACGGTTAAGTTTTAGAAAGTTGGTGTTCATCCAAGCCATAACTTTGCTGAGGCCAGATCTAAGTGCCGAAAGGCTCGGATGGTTTGTCAGCTGAAAGAGGGAAGAGGATCTGGGTGTCATCAGCGAATGAGAAAAGCGACAGCCCTGATTCCTCCACCAAAGCTGCCAGCAGTCTGATATAAATGTTGAACAGTAGGGGACTGAGAGTTGAACCCTGGGGGCAAGGGATGAGGTTTGGATTTAGAGGTGGATGAAAAGACCTGAAAGGTGCGATCGGAGAGGAAAGAGCTAAGCCAGCTCAAGGCGGTCCCAGTAACAGCAGAGAGTTGGAGGGCCTTTATGAGTACGGTATGAGAGACCGTATCAAAGGCCGCACTCAGGTCAAGCAGCACCAAGGCCATAGTCTTGCCCTCATCGATGTTGTGTCGGAGCGCTTTTGTAACCCCAAGCAGAGTGGACTCGGTAGAATAACCAGTCCTGAAGCCGGATTGGGTGGGATGCAACAGCCCATTTGTCTCAATAAATTTGGACAAATGTTCATTAATGTGTCTCTCAAGGATCTTTGAGAGAGCAGGTAGAAGAGAGAGTGGACGAAAGTTGGAGAGAAGGGCAGGATCAGCGTTAGTTTTTTTTAACAATGGGACAACCATTGCATGCTTCCAGCCTAAAGGAACAATGGAAGTCGTTAGGGATGTATTAAGCAATTAAGGAATGTGTTTGAGAGAGGGTCTGTCAATTTGTCGCAAGACTGCAATGGGCAGTAGATCACAGGGAGATCCCGATTTAATATGACTAAGATGATGTGTGAGTGCTACCATGTCTAAGAGTGACCAAGATTCAAGGGTGGGCACATTTATCAAGTCAGTGTGATTTTCAGGTGACACGACAGGACAATCGGCAGGCACAGTGGGTAAAGGAGAGGAAGCAGGGGTGGTGCTGACCAATGAGAAATAGATGGTTTCCACTTTATTTACAAAGAATTGTGTAGGGTCTTCACATTGTGCAGAATTAAGGTTGGGAGGGGGTTGTATGGTGGTTGAGCCAGATAAATCCTTGATCATATTAAACAAGGTTTTGGGACAGTTGTTAGCTTGTAGAATAGATGCGGAAACATAGTTGACACGTGCAGCCCGACAAAGGGAGTGATAGACCCGTTTGCTAGTAATATAGGCAAGTTTGGCTCCGGCAGTAAAGTTCTTGCACCACCAACGCTCCAAGTTTTTACATTTGTTTTTCTCCTTCTTTAGTTCGTCGGAAAACAAAGGGGAGGGGGGCGGTGGTTGTTAAACTTTCTGACAGAGGTGGGGAGATAGATATCAAGTGCCGATTGAATCCATCCTTGAAATGCTACCAGATCTGAGGTAACATTATTATTAACCCTGGGCGTAGTTCGCGTAGCCGCACTCCGCGACGCTACGCGAAGACGCACTTGCACTCCGCGAGCTACACGTAGCTCCGCGGACATGCGTAGTAGCTTGCTAGACCCGTTTGCGCGCCGTTTTTCGTCTTCGGGAGCGCGGTGCGCGTGTTCGGGGCGCTGCCTGCATGCTCGCAATAGCTAGCGCGCTAAGTTACTCAATGAGGTTTGTCCCGCCCGCTTGCGTTCCCTTATTTCCGGTTCCGGGTCACAAGTAACGTGTTCGCGTTGTGTTAGACATGTTCGGGAACTCATCTTCTCGTTCGCACTGCCAAAGTGCGTGATCGCGTCAAATATCGCGCGAACTTACCGCGGCGGTCGCGACGGGCAGAGCCATCTTCGATTTCACACTCTGGCTATGGTTTTGGGCCTACTTTAGCATCTCACTCCTATCTCTTCCATCCTGGTCTTTTCCCTCAGTTTTTCTAACTTTCTTTACTTCTTACCTATTTCTGTCTGTGCCTAGGTTTATATTTCTCATTTTATTTTTACTTTTACCACTTTTTTTGCAACTTTTCTCTTGTTTTATATTACTTCCTTCTTTTATCTTTCTTCTTTCTTCCCCTAACCTTTTTGTCTTCAACTTTCCTTCTCCCCTCCACCCAGAACCATGGTGAAGGGTGCCAGCAGCATCGGCGGCTCAAAGGGCAAGGCGGCTGTGCCTAAAAAAACCCGGCTGCCTTGCGGCAGAATGCGCCCGGCAGGAGTGACGCCCCGCCAACTTTTTGGGGAGGAGGAGGTGGCCGCCCTGGTCTTTTTTATCCAACGTCACCTCCCCTTGACTTTGGCAGCAGGCGGCAGGCCCGGCTCCGGCTACCAGCGCATTGAAGAGCGTCTCCGGCGGTGGGCGAAGGTGCGCCGTGCAGTCTTCCGCTGCTCCGGTATCCGGCGTACCCACCATCAGCTGTCCCACCGCTGGGCCGACATTTTGGACCGGGAGCAGGACCTGTTGGACCTGCTTGGTGTGGAGGTTGTGGGTCTTGGTGAGTGGCTACCCCAAAAATAAAGTGTGTATATATATATATATATATATATATATATATATATATATATATATAGTTATATATATATATATATATATATATATATATATATATATATATATATATATATATATATATATATATATATATATATATATATATATATATATATAGTTGTATAAATATTGTTATTGTATCTTTGTAAATATTGGCTGAATAAGTAACGCGATGACTGTTGCCCCTAGTTACATTTGCGATGTATTCCGGTATATCTACTGTCATTGTATGACAGTGTTCTTCTTCTTCACTGGCTCTTGCGTGTTGTTTCAACTTGGCGCTAGCTGTTGCTGTTTATTGATGTGAGATTTTCTTTATTGTTGAGAACTGAAGTTAGTTAATGCTATTAATAGAGTCTTGTCCTTCCTTTGTCCGTCAGTGAAATAGCGGTGGATGGATAATTGTACGTTGTTTGCATATTGTAGCATTTTTTTCACGGCCTTCTCTTCTGCATGAATCGAATCCTTTTCTTGCAAAGAATGCTAACGTTACTTTGTTCTTCTTACCTCAGCCAGGGCCGGCTCTAGGGGGCATGTGCAAGCTGTGCAACTGCACAGGGGCACCAAACTTCAGGGGCCACCGCACCAATAGATATCCTTAATTTAATAATACTCTAAGGATGGATACATATTTGCGTTGCGGCCCCTGGCATGGATTTGTTGCCTCCGGCTCTGTTCCACTGTAGCAGTGTTATTTGCAATGATGTCTATGTTTCACAGCACTCAATGTTTTTCTCTTTGTTTATTATTTTAATTTTTACATGAACCACAGAACCCAGGGGCAAGCAGAATACAGGGACCGAGTCGGCGGGTGAACCACCAGTTACACAGAGCTCCTCTACTGAGGATCCTGCTGCTGTCCCCAGTAAGTCCAACAGTGCTTGTTTTTTCCTCTGTAATGTGTCTGCAGTGCTTTGGCAATTGACAGCAACCAAGTATGCATCCAGAATGATGTTTGTCTAGTATTTTTGTAAACGTTAGTATACCACTACTAGTCTTGTGGGTATTCTTCTATCTCCTATGGAGTTATATACATATTACACAACTATGTAACTATGCACACGAAAATTGGATGTTGTTGGTACTGATAGGCAGGTTGGACCTTACTTACACCTCAGTCACAGAACTCTGAGGAACGCACAATTCACTGAACGTCAGCCTATATGGCCTGAGTCATTGGTCAATTATTCAATTCACACTCCTGAACCCCAATACCAAGATGCCGAATGCTTTTAGGACACAAACCGTTACCTAAGAAACCCCCTTTTGCTCACTCACTCGTGTGAGTCTCTAAGACAACAGACACTGAAAATAAACTTCAGAGTCAAAGTGGTCATTCAAAAGCTTTATTTTGTTAGAAGTAAGTAAGTAACATCAATGTTTTTAAGTTGTTCCGTCAAATACGTTGAAGGGCCCACCAGAAAAAATCCAGAGTTAAAACAGGCATAATAAAGTAATCAACATTTGTACAGCTACTAGTGCACAATAGGGAAATGTGGCAACTATCGGAGACCTCTCACCAACATATACTGGTCAGATATTCCTCTTTTTTTGTAAGCTATGGAAATGTCCGCTTCGTAGAAGGCAATCTTCTCACCTGTCGAAAAATAATGACAAAAGTGGTGCACGTTAGACAGTATGAAATACATTTATGCCAGTTTTATGCAGCCATGCTAAAAAGAAGTTGTAACCTGTAAGCAAACTCTATTCCACAATCCACATAGAAAACTTAAATACGGGCCCTTTTACTTTCCCACCTCTTCAGGTGTATGCATTGAACAATGATGTGTTGCCCCAGAGCGTCTTCTCGTACTGCGCAACAAGCTGCGAGTTAACATGCGCAAAACTGGATACATTGATGTACAAAGGTTACATAGTTCACTTCCAATTTCCAAGGACTAGAGTAGCAGGACAGATGAGATGAGCTTGGGTACCATACCATAACAATGAATGCTAATATGTGTAGTGACTCTGCTGTACTATGCAATGTGGACTCATACTGATTACGTACGTTGTACTTAACTGTTTTGAAGAACTCCATTCTTGGTGAACAAGTACAAAGGGGGCTGTGCATCCATCTAAAAAGGTGTACTTATTTTTATAGGTGCAGAACCCTTACCATCGACCAGTGCCGACGGGGACAGCGGCGCAGCTTCAGCGATCCCGGCGGGGACAGGAGGAACAGAGGCACCTACACCAGCAGCAGTGGGGGGGGAGCCAACAGCGGCGGGCGATGGTAAGTTACATTCAATAGTGATCTGCATTACTTGGTGGGAGGGGAAAACTTTCTCACTGTACTCTACTGGAAAATATATGATGTTACCTTTACTTGTCATTAGCATGCTAAGCATTACCACTACAGTAATGCAAGTGGCTGATAGCAGTCGGATGCATGGGTTGTTGTTAAAGCATGTAAAGGGGAAAACACAGCTGCCAGCGTGGTTGGGAGACACACCCAATACCGGTGGTTAGTGGATACTAGTCTCAGCAGCAGCGGTGTTTTGGGCAAACCCAAAGGCAAGGGAAGGAGGGGACGACTGGGTGCATGGGTCGTTGCTGGTGAAACACAAACCAAATAAGGTTTGTTGCGCGGTATAAAGTATTATAGTCTTTACTAGACATGTGCTACTAGCTGCCCCCTGTTAATTAATGTTACTTTGAGAGTGTTCCCGCCTTCCCGGAATCAGAGTATATAATACAAAAGGAGATATGAAAAAGACAGGTGTTCGTTCTAATGTGTGTGACCGTTGAAGTACACCCATGCTAATAGGGCAGGCATAATGCCGTGCCAAAAAGTCCAAAAAATTAATAGAGGCTGTAGAATGTTCAAGATAGACGCAACACAATTTCTGGTACTCAGCTTGCTTGCTAGTGCTACTGTGCCGCCCACTATGTGTTGAATCAATGTTGTGTTCTTGATTTGCGGGGAGTTTGGATTACAACAATTCTGTTTCTTTCTTTATAGTTACTCCTTCCCAAAAACCAACAAGGAAGGAGTTGGCAGTCCGGGCCCGGCAGCGGAAACTGCAGGCAATTGTAGAGGCCTACCGCCGGCTGGTGGATCAGGCCGAGGAGGAGGAGGAGGAGGCGGCGGCAGCAGCTGCTGCCTCTTCCAATGCCCCGGGCCCCAAGCCTGCAGGACTACGTCGCCGTGGTCAGGCAGCCGCCCGCCGCCGCATTGTTACATCTTCGGCGGCCCCCCCACAACAACAACAACATGCATGCAAGTGTAGGTGCCGTGATTTCAAAGCAAAGATTCTCCGCCGGGTAGCGAAGTTGGAGGAGGAGCGGAAGAAGCTGGAGGACGGTCTAGAGGAGCGTGTGAAGATAATGGTGGACAAACACCTGAAAGCCCGCCGGCTTTGAAATGGACCCTGTTTTTTGCCCCTTTTTTAATCCTTTTGTTGGTGGGTGGGATGTGGGAGTTGGGGTGTACATTTGGGTTGAAATTTGGTTGGGGTTAGGGGAGGGTAGGGACAGCTCTGGGTCAGGGGGTTACATTTGTTATATATTTTATTTTTCTATTATCATTATGAAAATATAAAAATAAAACAAAGATATTTTCACAAGAAAACATTTGAAGTTCATTTGTGTTTGTTGGGGGGGTGGAGGGGGGACTGTTTCACCAAATAATGTACGTTGTGCAACATGAACATGAACTACGAACGATAAATTAAGTACTGACTGCACCTGTAGTAGTAGGGTCACAAGTGCATAAATAATTTATATTATTAAATAACATGGGAAAATTGCCCATCACGTGAGTCTGAAGTTACTACTAGTATACTTTAATTCCATGCACATTTGCTCAGAGTCGGCTAAACAATCCTATGCAATGCATTGCATCATTCCTTTAATATACCTGTCCTAGTTGTCAGGGAAGAGGAGCTCGTCCTCAAACTCTGTGCGTTCAGACAGAAGTAGGTCATGTAACCCAGTAGTGAGGACGTCTTCTTCACACTCGCTTTCTTCATCCGGCGGTGATTCACGTACTTGATAGTCTGGTGGTATGAAGCGTTGATTCATTTTTATCATTGTCAGCCGCTCCACGCTTTTGGGGGAGAGACTAGTCCTTTTCGATGTGACAATGGCACCAGCAGCACTGAAAACCCGCTCAGAGGAGACACTGGCTACAGGACAAGCCAGATACTTTATCGCCAGCCTGCTCAGCACTGGCCACTGTCTCCTTCTTTCATACCAATAGACCAATGGGCTTTGCTCCATGAACACCTCTGTTGTGTCATCCAGATAGGCCTGAACCATCCGCTCAATGTTCATTGGTGCTCGGCTTTGCTGGTCCTCTTTTCCCTTTGCAACAGCAACGGACTTACCCATCCCTTTCTGTAGAAAAAAAGCAGTTATGCTTTTGGTTGGGTCTGCTGAATCAGATCGTGTAGGTGCTGCTTTTGGTACTGTTGGTGCCTGCTGGAAAGCAGACGCACTGCTCTCACGCTGTGAAGAACTTGCGTCCGGAGTACTTGGACTGGCCTGGGCTGGCAGTGGCAGGCCTTTAAGTAACAGCCGTTCAGTTTCTAACTCATTAGCTTCCGCAGCTATGGAAGTTTTGTACTTGTCAACATCCTCATCTGAAAATGGAATTACTTCGTTACTGCTGACAAATAATTTGTACCGTGGATCCAAGATTGTTGCAGTTATGTAATGTTCACCTGACACAATATTGTTGAGCCTTACATTTTCACACAAGCGGTTGACTAAGCCCTTGGCTAAGGTATATGCATCAACTTTTTGTTCGTCACCTTCGTATGTTTGACAGACCTCCTTCACCTGTTGCTCAAGCATGTACAACAATGGGATGGCTTGGCCCATAGTACAGTCCTCCCTGCTAACTGCACGTGTGAAGACCTCAAAGGGTTGTAGCATCTCTGTGATGCATTTAATGAGGTCCCACTGCCACATCTCAATGGTCAGGGCTTTAAGATTAACAGTAGGATCCCCTAATCTTCTTGACATGACATAAGCATTCAGTGGGATGTACTGCTCAAAGAGACGCTCAAGCATGAAATAAGTTGAGTTCCAACGTGTTGGGACCTCCTGGATCAGTGCTTTGACTGGCAACCTATGCTCTTGCTGAATGACCCGTAGCAGCTTCCGTCCTTTGAAAGAATGGTTAAAGTGCGTGCATATTCTTCTGCAGATGGCCATTATGTTGCTGACTTTGGCTTCATTTTTCAGAAAGTCTTGCACGACTAAGTTTATGCAGTGTGCCAAACAGGGTACCCTGAAATAATGTCCTTCTCTCATTGCCTTCACTACATTACTGCCATTGTCGGTGGAAACAAAACCAATCTTAAGGCCTCTTGGTTTCAGCCATTCAAAGACCTTGTCGTTAAAGTCAGACAAAATGTTTTCAGCAGTATGACTTTTGTCCATACCAAACATGGCTATAGTTGCATGTCTGCGCGTATCATTAAAAATTCCAGCAACGTCACGGAGGCCTGAAGTTAACTTGTCTTTAACACCTGCAAAAGAGATCCAGTGTGCGGTGATGCACATGAAATCTGTAGCATCGCAACTGCTCCACATGTCTGTTGTCAGGTGGATACAATGGACAACACTCTGTTGTAAGGCTTTCCCAATCAATTCCAGCACATCGTGGTGTAGTGCTGGAACAGCCACTCGGGCAAAATAGTAGCGACTGGGAACGTTCCATTTTGGGCAGAGGGTTGCCACTAATTCCAGAAATCCAACAGCCTCAACAAATGAAAATGGGAGAAGGTCCAGTGCTAACATTTTCGCAAGTTTGGCATTGTATAAACGTGCTACTGGGTGGTTCCGCTCGTACTTTCCCTCCTGCCTTAACATGCTAGGAATGGTAAGCTGCTTTGCATGTCTTTGAGTTGTGCTAGACGGACCACCTTGCATCGCAGACTTTGCACTCCTTGGTGTTTCCAGCTGACTCTGGTGCCACTGAGAAGTTGCAGATGCGGAGGATGTGGACTTTACCACTCCAGTGCTGGCGACAGGGGTCGATTGTGTACCACTCCTAGATAGAAGGTCATCGTCTCCCTCTTCTTCTACCTCCTGGTCAACCATGAGTGGACCTTGTACCACTGTATCCCCACCAACACGAGTGCTAACATTTTTTAAGCTTGCAAGGTGGTTCTCCCACCTGATCACGTGTGTTTTTTTCAAATGGGTCGTTTGGCCTCCAGTCCCATAGTTTGTACCAAGCTTACCACGACTAACATTGACATGACAAATGGTGCATACAGCAATGTTCTCCTGAACTGGGTGAACCGTAAAGAAGTCCCACACTGGGGAGGTAAACTTTTGTCTCCTGCCATAGGAAGAGGAGGACCCACTGCCAATGCCGGATGGACTGGAGGATTGTGGAATTTCACTATGGGACAGCTCAGTCCTAGTACTGCCACTACCTCCTTCTGTTGAAGTGGCGCTTCTGCTGGATGTCGGATGCTGCCGGGCCTTCGCTGTTGAAAAAATTGGAGCTGGTGTTACTGTGGGTGTTGAGTGTGTAGGAGTTATGCGTGGTACCTGCTCATCAGTCATTGCAGCATTTCTGGATAGGGTGAAAATGTTGGTCTCTACATCCTCTGCACCAGGAATAACGCTTGTGATGATGACAGTGTCAGACCCGTCTTTATCACCAGCAGTATCCTGCTCACCTACATCGACCTCCATAAGTTCAAGCCTGCCTGGAAACTTCCTTTTTCCTAGCATGGTCTTCTTGGGATGTCTCTCCTTTGAATGCGCAGATAGTTGTGGCTGCCAATCCGTATCAAGGTCATCGGAAGGGATGCTTTGCGAAGAACTCGATGCACTAACCCTCCTTTCCCTTGGTGAATTCAAAGGAAATAGATCACCTACAGAAGTGGCTTCCTCTTCTTCTTGCTCGGAAGGAGGCTCTACTTCCTGAACTGCCCCGACTTCGGGAGGAACAACTACTACTATTTGGTGCGGAGATGGTGGTTGTTGTTCTTGAGGAAGTACTATTGCGGGCTGGGGTTTTTCAACAACAACTGTTGCGGGCGGTGGTTGTGGTTGTTCAACAACTGTTGCGGGAAGTGGTTGTGGTTGTGGGTGAACAACTCCTATTGCGGGCGGTGGTTGTGGTTGTTGAACATCTACTGCTGGCGGTGGTTGTTGAGCACTTCCATCTTGCGTGGATTGTGTACTACTTTGAGACAGCGATAAGTTTAGTTCTGGCTCAGTATCACTGCTCGCAAGCAGAAGGCTGGCTACCTCTTCGACCCTCATCATGTGCTTGGCCCTGGGATGCTGGCTTGCCCCCACTAATGCAGATGTGCTGGTCCCAGCTTGCACCCCAGACCCCGCTGCTGCAGGCGTACCTTTTGGGGTGCCAAAAAAGGTTTTGGGGGCCATACCAGACTTAAGTGACACTTCCTTCTGCTGTTCCTTCTTCGCAGCAACTTTCTTTGTGGTGGAGGACCTGGTAGCTTTCTTAGGGCCCATCTTCTTCTGACTTCAGTCAGCTCACAGCAGCACAAATTGCAGAGATGTCTGGTCAGATGAGTCACACACCACACGTGGCGTACAACTGAAGGACGTCCGTCTGGCAGTAGAACGAGCGATGGATGAAAAAACAACCAGCACCTCCTCAGTCTTTTTTGTGCGCCTACAAGTAAAGAAGGCAGAACAACATCAGTCAAACAAGCAGTAAGGCAACATGAACAATTGAAAGACACACAGGTCAATGTATAAAAGACAAAACAGAAGACTAATAATACCAGTCCAGCAGCACCACAGCTCAAAGGCCACATGAAGTCCAGAAAGAACCAATAAAGTCAAGCAGGCCTATAGATACCAATATGGACAGAAAAACGAGGATGCCTGCTGCACATGACAGGTTAATGTGCAAGGAATAAATAGCCCATGGCTAAGACAGAGGTTGTAAACCTAACACCGCAAAAACACATACAAAGAAACCCCTGCCCAGGCTCCCAAAACAACAACCAAATGACAAATTCTGTTTTTTTGGGTGCACAAGAAAGACCTGCAACATTTTTGAGAAACTTTTATGCAACTCGGGACATATTGTCCGCGAGAATGCTAAATCGGCATGTTCGGCAGCGCGAACGGAATAAAAAGTCGTGTTCGCGTTCCCGAGCAAGTACATTGAGTGCGCGAACAAGACAAAAAATGTAAGTTCACGTGCTCACACTGTGCGAAGTTACCAAAACTACCCAAGCTGTATTCCTAGGGTTACCTAATGGCAGAAATTGACAGAGTATTTAAAGTTTAAACACACCCAAAACCAGAAATACCCCACACATAAAAATAAGATTTTCTATATCAATCCAAGACATCCATGATTTTCACATTAAGGGTACACCACAAAAACAGTTGATTAACTTTCATGACCCTACTATGAGTAGTACCTATGGCCTACTGCCAGAGTAGGCCACAAGGTTGGAGGCCTATGCCTATGGCAAAAGCACAAAGGAAGGACACACAAAATGGCCGCCGACATAGGGCCTGGCCACCAACAACAACATGGCAAAATCACAAAGGATGTATACACAAAATGGCCTCCACCACATGGCCTGGCCACCAACAACAACATGGCAAAATAAATCACAAAGGAAGCATACACAAAAAGATCACCACCATAGGGCCTGGCCACCAACAACAACATGGACAACTTTACAAAATGGCCTCCACCACATGGCCTGGCCACCAACAACAACATGGCAAAATAAATCACAAAGGAAGCAT
The DNA here is from genome assembly GCF_964261635.1 of Lissotriton helveticus. Lineage (NCBI taxonomy): Eukaryota > Metazoa > Chordata > Amphibia > Caudata > Salamandridae > Lissotriton > Lissotriton helveticus. The sequence continues at coordinate 921,599,559 of NC_136067.1, read as the reverse complement.
ACACAAAATGGCCGCCACCACATGGCCTGGCCACCAACAACAACATGGCAAAATCACAAAGGATGTATACACAAAATGGCCTCCACCACATGGCCTGGCCACCAACAACAACATGGCAAAATAAATCACAAAGGAAGCATACACAAAAAGATCACCACCATAGGGCCTGGCCGCCAACAACAACATGGACAACTTTACAAAATGGCCTCCACCACATGGCCTGGCCACCAACAACAACATGGCAAAATAAATCACAAAGGAAGCATACACAAAATGGCCGCCACCACATGGCCTGGCCACCAACAACAACATGGCAAAATCACAAAGGATGTATACACAAAATGGCCTCCACCACATGGCCTGGCCACCAACAACAACATGGCAAAATAAATCACAAAGGAAGCATACACAAAAAGATCACCACCATAGGGCCTGGCCACCAACAACAACATGGACAACTTTACAAAATGGCCTCCACCACATGGCCTGGCCACCAACAACAACATGGCAAAATAAATCACAAAGGAAGCATACACAAAATGGCCGCCACCACATGGCCTGGCCACCAACAACAACATGACAAGAAAGAGAAGACAGACAACAATGCCTATGGCAAAGGGACAATGCTTTGCTTCAGAAAATGGACACACCACACCACCGCCCAAATTGGTCACCCCACCCCAAAAAAAAAAAAAAATTACATAGAGGACAGAAAATGGAAGTGGTCCATGCTCCAAAAAGAGAAAACTACAACCAAAATGACAACATAACATAAATGAGGACTTTTTAGGCGCACAAGAAACACCTGCAACATTTTTGAGAAACTTTTATGCAACTCGGGACATATTGTCCGCGAGAATGCTAAATCGGCATGTTCGGCAGCGCGAACGGAATAAAAAGTCGTGTTCGCGTTCCCGAGCAAGTACATTGAGTGCGCGAACAAGACAAAAAATGTAAGTTCACGTGCTCACACTGTGCGAAGTTACCAAAACTACCCAAGCTGTATTCCTAGGGTTACCTAATGGCAGAAATTGACAGAGTATTTAAAGTTTAAACACACCCAAAACCAGAAATACCCCACACATAAAAATAAGATTTTCTATATCAATCCAAGCCATCCATGATTTTCACATTAAGGGTACACCACAAAAACAGTTGATTAACTTTCATGACCCTATGAGTAGTACCTATGGCCTACTGCCAGAGTAGGCCACAAGGTTGGAGGCCTATGGCAAGAGCAAAGTGGCTGGAAACATTAAATGGCCGCCAACACATGGCCAGGCCAACCACAGAAAGTTAATACAATGAACTCATGCATGCCTACACACTAACTACATGGGGTACTAGGGTCAGATATTGGCTTAAAAATTAGAAACATTTTAAATTCCACAAAATGCAATGTTAGAAAAAAATTACAATTTGGGACCTCATGAAAGTACAGGCCTCCATCAATAATTTCATTCCAGGATTGAATACTGTAGTTAAAAAAAAAATCAAATCAAACAAGCACAAGTCTACATCACTCATACATTACACAAACTTACTTGAAAAAGAGAATTCCAATTCAAAAAGTCCTCATTAAATCCAAGGTAAATCAGTAATGCAGCCAACACAGACAGAAAGTGATCCTTCCAGCTCAAAATCCAAAGGAAAGTGAGCACCACATGGACAAAGCACTGGGAGGAGCCTGGTGGACAGGAACAGGAAGTTGTAAACTCAAGAGCCCTTCCTCCTTACTCTGCAAAACAAGAGTAGAAACAAAAAGAGGGGTCCTTCCCCCCTAAAAATAAAGCCAAAGGTACAACTTTAAGGTTTTTTGCTTTTTTTTCCTAACCAAAATGGTAATTTATTATGGTTTTAACATGCTCGCGAGTTATTCTGTGCAAGAATGCAGTTTCTGCGTGTTCGGCAACTCGATCTTACCAAAAAGCATCCTCGCGCATCCTTATGACGCTATCTCGCATCAAAATGACGTTATCGCGTTCGCACAGTCGCACGGGACTGTGCGAGAGTGTTTCCAAACATGGTGGCACAAGCGACCAGGAAAAAACGAACGCAGAACGAAGGTAAGCCATTGCCGCGCACGCGATAATGTTATTCAGCGCGCGAGAACTACGCTACGCACCGGATCGCGGAGTTATCGACAGCTACGCGTTCTCCGCGGAACGCGGAGCTGCCGAAACTCCGTAAGCTCCGCGAACGGAGCGTAGTTCTTCGCCCAGGGTTAATTATTATGGAAGGTGGGAGCATTTATGGACAGCAATGAGTTAAACTTGGTAATGTCAAGCTTTGTCCAATTCCTAGAAGGTTTAACAGTAATGTTGCAATTAGTATGTGCAAGACTGGGGGTTTCCAGGCTGAATCCTAATAAGAAGTGATCCGTCCAGCAAAGAGGGACGGCTGTTATACATTGTAAAAAAGATAGGTTGGAGAAAATGGGGTCAAGAAGATGACCTGCTTTGTGTGTGGACCCACTATTTAGAAGAAGAATATTCATAGCTGCCAAATCAGAGACCAGGGTGCTGGCAATATTACAGCTGGGATCCTCAAGATGGAGGTTGAGGTCACCTAAAATAGAAAAATTAGTCGCATAAAGCAGCAGAGGGGAAATAAAATCAGGAAACTTTGTTGCCCATGAGCCAGCCGAACCTGGGGGGCGATACACCAGTATCCCAGAAAAAGTAAAGTGCGGAGTCAAAGTGAGTTTGAAAGCAGCAGCTTCACAGTCGGGAATCGATAGTTCTTCGAATTTACAACAAAACGTCTTCTTAAAAATGATGGCGATCCCACCTCCCACCCTAACTTCTCTGTCCTTCCTCACAATGGCGTAGGTCGGGGGCAGAGCTCTGGCCAGGTCAGGCCCTCAACAGCTGGTAAGCCATGTCTCCGTTAGGAATATGGTGTCAGGTTGTGAGTCCAATAAGAGATCAAAAATATCTGCCTGATGTTTGGGGAGAGAGCAACAGTTGAAGCTAAAAAAGGAAAAACTATTAGAAAGTCTTGGCTTTTGTGTCAGGGCGTGATGCACAAACTGGTGGACCGTAGTGTCAGGCTTAATAGCCTTACCTCGTTCATCAAGGTAGGCGTTACATGTAAAATTACAGCCCGACAGGCAATGAAGTTAACTTCCGTCTCGAGGCTGGCACACGTGGGATGAAAGTAAGGGTGCAGATTGAGCAGCTGTGTGGAGGAGAACTTTAAGCTAGCGCTATTGCAGGGGGCAGGGGTTTGGGCCCCGGGTCCCGGCCTGGCGCGGTGGGTGCAGATGGGCTTGCCTTTGGCATGCCTTCGGCGTGCCGGCGGCGCACCCGCTGCGCGTGTCCACTGCGCTCTAGCCTCATAGGCTGCTTTTGAGCCCGCCGTGGGAAGAGAACGCAAACATTAGAGTATCCCTTGCCCAAAGATGGCGGCCGCGTATGGCGCAACCCGGAAGTGGGTTCGAAGATCGAGTACCGGGTTTCCCTGTGACCTCTCTCCACTCAAACAGTCCGCTCTTGACTGCGGTGGACCGGGGGGGGGCACAGGTAACACCGCACAATCCCCAGCAGCAACAGAAGGTAAGGTGGAATTTAAAAAAGCAATTGAGTCAGCATTCCTTAAGCTCACCATCGCTTCAATTACAACAGTGTACAATATTACACGGGCAAGGAGTAACAAGTAAAATTAAGCTAAAAAGTTTTTAAAGTATTAGCAGCAACCAATAGGCGACTCGCAGCGCTTAGTTGTTCAAAGTAGTTTCAAGCGCGCGAGCCACAAAGCCTCCCTTTAAAGGGCCCGCCTTGGGTAGAGAACGCAAACACTAGAGCGTCCTTCGTCCAAAAATGGCGGCCGCGTATGACACAACCCGGAAGTGGGTTGGAAGATCGAGTGCCAGGTTTCCCTGTGACCTCCCTCCACTCAAACAGTCCGCTCTTGACTGCGGTGGACCGGGGGGGGGGGCCACAGGTAATGCCGCACAATCCCCAGCAGCAACACATGGTAAGGCGGAATTTAAAGAAGCAATCGAGTCAGCATTCCCTTAAGCTCACCATCGCTTCAATTACAACAGTGTACAATATTACATGGGCAAGGAGTAACAAGTAAAATAAAGCTAAAACGTTTAAAAAGTATTAGCAACAATCAATAGGCGACTCGCAGCGCTTAGTTGTTCAAAATAGCACTAAAAATGTGGAGCTTCAAAAAGTCCTGAAGACCTGGACCGAGGCCCACCAGTTGATGACAGCCACAGAGGAGCAGGATGAGGAGGATAATGTGGATTAGGAGCTAGATATCAGCTCTGGAGTGCAGCCTTTAGTGGAGGAGGATAACAACTCCTGAATTAGCACTCCCTGCCAGAGCAGAAAACAGTGTGTGCTCAAATAGCCTGGCCCCAGAGGACCTGGCGTACGGAAGGCAGATAGGGAGTTCAGACTCCAGATGGCCCAACTCAGGATGGAGGAAAGGAAGTCAGCACTGGAAGAGTAAAAACTGACTCATGACAGGAGCCTTAAGGAGCTGGGACTGAAAGCAACACAGGCACATTCCAGCAAATGTGTCAGAAAGAGACAAGAAGGTCTGTACCTCTAAAGATCTGACACCCAGTTATATGTTGGGGGATGACATTGATAAAGGGTTTTCAGTTTGCGATGTGGCTCTGAAGGTACACAAGATCACAGTGGAGCACTGCAGAGCGGGTATGGAAGCATATGCCTCCAGTGGGGAAAGATATTCTTCTGACCTTAGAAGTAGAGGACCAAACCAGGTACACCCCATGAAAGTCATAATTTTAGCTCAATTTGGGCTGACAGCTGAGAAGTATCACTAGAAGTTCAGGGACAGCCAACATCTCTCTAACCAAACTCGGATGGATTTCTTTGACTAGTCCAGCAAGGCACCAAAGATGCTGGGTAAGGGACAGTAAAGTCAATTACTATGATGGGCTGTATGACTTGATTCTCCGGGAATACATGTTCAATATTTATTTTGAAGAGCTACGCCGTAACCTAAAGGACAGTGACTGATCCCAGGAAGCTTGCTAAGGAGGAGGACCTCAGGGCCAGCACCAGAGTGCCCAAAAAGGCATCTGGGCTTTGGATTGGGAGACAGGTATCATGCCTGTGCGATGAGCGGGTATAGAGGGCTATAGGCGATGGTCGGGGTAAATGGCAGGAGATCCGTGAACTTCCCCATAGAGTGTGGTACTCTGCAGGGGTGTCCCCTTTCTCCACTATTATTCTGCTCTGTATGGAGCGGTTTGCCCAGCGAGTCTGAGACTACCTAGAGATCACAGGCATTCGTTTTGGAGACGAGGAACACCTAATTACCCAATACACAGAGAATGTAATTGTATCTATAGATAGACTTTGTTGGAGTTCTAAGGGAGGTAGGGAGGTTTGAAGCGGTTTCAGGCTTCCAAATCGATTTAGCTAAATCCCAAGCATTAAGCCTGACAATGACGCGAGACTCAAAAGACTTTCTCACACAGACTCTTTCCATTCGCTGGAAGCTGAGTATATTGTACTTGGGGATGCAACTGGCAGCGACTATCCAAGAAGTGATAGACATAAACTATTGCACCTTGGTTAACAGAGTGCACATGATCTAGCGAGGTGGCGAGCTTTCCCCCTGTTGTGGCATGAAGGATCATGGCCCTAAAGATATTGGTCCTTCCCAGGAACTTTTACACATTTGTGGCACTTCCGCTCTGGCCCCCAACTGGGACACTTCAGACTCTACAAAAAGCTCTCCAAAATGATGTAGTATGGGTGGGCAGATGGTCCTGTATGTGTCGCAAGCTCACTTGACAGGCATCTGTGGTGGGGGACTGGGTATCCCATGTATTTTAAGACATTCTCAGGCAGAACAAGTTAGGTTCCTGGTGGAGTGGTCACACCCAGAATCTGAGAAAAGCTGGCTTTTCATTGACAGGGCGTTGGCCGGAACATCCCTGTCCTTCTCCTTCCCTCCATACCCCCGTAGTGGAGAATCCAGACTTTTCCCCCAGGCTGAATACAGTAGCCTTCTGGGAATGGGATACAGATCGATAGGTCCTTTCTTTGATCTAGAGGGCCCTATACAGTTTAACGCTTTGAGGAGAGACAACGACATACCTGAGGGAGAGAGATTCCGATACTTCCAGATCAGGCATTGGCTGATGCAGCCCGAGACGAGAGAGGCAGTCCAATGGCCCCTGACTAGTTTTTATTAGTGGTTATAAAGCAAAGAATCAGATAAGCATCTGATATCGGACCTGTATAAATTGCTATCTGATGAGTCCTATGAAACTAGATCTGCGGCCCAGCTGAAATGGGAGTGGAAATTGGGGTGGGAGGATATTTTCTACCATGCCAGGCACACAGCCTCCAATACATCCAGTACAGAAACGGCGACAAAGATCACCACCTACTGGTACTTGATGCCAACCCGCTTACATAGAGGGAATCCACAGCGGAATGAATAGTGCTGGAGATGTAACAACGCCCTTAGGAAACTTTAGCATATTATGTGGAAGTGTCTGAAACTGACTCTATTTTAGGAGAAGAGCCTGACAAAGACTGACCACGATTTAAACACTCAATTCGCCTGGTTCACTGCCTACGTGCAGTTGGGCCTCTCTAATTCGTTGACTTATCCCCTTAAAGCTAGGAGAGGTAGACACATTGCGGCGGCGCTGGGGGCAGCTCATCAAATGATTCTGACCCTCTGGGGAACTGATATACTCCCAACTAGACTGGGGTGGCTCCACCATATTTGGCATCTCTTTGGGATATAAAGACTTACAATGACACTGAAATTTCAAGAGGATGCATTCAGGGAAGTTTGGCAGCCGTTTATTTCCCTTCTTTCACAGGAATTCACAGAACTCACTTGCCCCAGGTATCTAAAACTGCTGCGCCTGACTGACCCACAACCCTGATTCAATGAAGGAGACTCTCGAGAATACAAGAGTTAAATATGTATAGAAACATAAGAACTTATGGGCACTCATGGTGGGAGGGATAGGGTGGGAAGAGGTTTTTGGGGGTAAGTTTCCTTTGTATTTCAAAAGAGTATATAAATTGCTAACAGAACTGACTCTGGCTGAATGTTGATGCTATGTCAGAGATTTCATTGCTTTATTAACTGCTTTGTGCTGCAACAAATAAAACAAATCCCTGACTCCCAAAAGGGTGGCCAGGAATTCCATCAGAAGGAGGTGGGAGAAAAACTTAAAAGTAAGTAGTTCTCAAAAGGTGCCAAAAATAATTTCCAAGGGAAGAATGGTAACCTTTCCCAGCCCAAACTCAAAAAGAAGGGGTTCATTGATAAACAAACAGAGAGGTTTGACCTCCAATGCAAAGATTATCACAAATATGGCCACACCAAGGGAGACTACAAATGTCCCAAGATGGCACAACCCACCACCAGTGAGCAGACACCTGGGTTGACGAGTGTAGCGCTCGGGGAAGAGGTAGTCACAGTTAGCTTTTGGGTAGCAGGCAGAGGTGACCCTAGGGTCCCTGGGAGATAAAGAGATGGTGCCAAAATCTCATATGCTGGCCAATACTTCTAAGTAGACCATCAATGGGCAACGGGTGGAGGCTCTGAGAGACACAGAAGCCGGAATGACTACTGTGAGGTGGAAGCTGTTGCCCTCACAGCAGGTCCTTCCTAACACATTTCACCAAGTCATAGTCACAGACAACTGTGAGGGCCATCCATGGCTGGCTGTGTATCCCTTTAAGTTGGGGGGTCTCAGGTTCTTTAAAAGTAGATTCATGCTCTGCCATGCCTAATGAATTTCTGTTTGGAAACAATCATACAAATAGTGTGCTAGTTTGTTTTGAAGTTTAGATAATGGAAGGTAACTATCATATTACTTTTCTTCCTTAATTTGTACAGCCTGTGTTCAGCTACTGGCTGTAAGTTTTAATAAAACAGATGTGCTTCTAATGCATCATAGGTGTGTAGAGGTATTCAACACATTCTAAATCTTTGTATTGAAGGGTAACTCTGTGTACTGATAACATTTGATAGCTTGTGCTCAGTATGTTCCACAAACGTTTCATGGTTCAGGAGACAAAGTTTTCAACAGGGTAAAGGTTCTAAGTCAGTGGTTCCCAAACTTTTATGACCCGTGGCTCCCATGACCAAATTGGCAGTTGACCGTGGCTCCCCACCATTTTTTTACCGGTGCGTTAGGCAGCACACTATGCTAATCACAGATTTTTAGCTTAAGTGTTTTAAGCACGCCCTTTATTACAGCGGCCACGCCCCTTTGAGACCCCCCAGGTTTTTTCATCCCACTTAAAGCCCTGCATTTACATAAATGTAGGAGTACTTCACCCGTCATACTACTAGCTGCATGAGTTTGTGTTTTAAAATGCGCTGCTGGAATAATGTGATTTTGCTGAAGCTGCAACTTAACTACATGCTGATAATCAGGTCGACTAACTGCGCCTACTCATCCTCCCACAGTGGACTATCTTCACTCCTTCCACTATGCATGCAAATAAAATAACTTTGGAAAGTGTGTAACGCAATGTTGCTTTGCTTTAGCCCCGCCACTCAGAGTGAACAATCATGAATGTATTTTACCATAACTCCTCATCTTTATATATCCTTTAACATTCGTGTTAGTAGGTTCAGTTCTTCTGATAGCAGCGCTTTACTGAGGCAGTGGAGAGAGTGAGAGAAATGATGGTCGATTTTTAGTTATGGCACACCTGTCAGAACTCAAGTGTCTTATTACTACAGAAGGCAATAGGCATCGTCTTTATTGGAACTGCAAGACTTTGACACATGAATTTTAAATGGGACAATATTAAATGGCTGTATTTGTTTACTTTTTAATAATAATACTTGCTGAGGTGCACTGAAGTCTCCAGAAATAGAAATTATACCGTCACTGCAGACATAAAATGAAGACCTTATTGTATGTTAAGAAACTAACACTAGATGTTTTTAGCAGGCATGGGTGTAACTCAGGAGTGCGTGTTCTCGAAGTCAAGCGCCCTGGAGAGACAGGCTATTGCCGGTGGCGATTGATTTACAGGCACCACGGAGGGCCCGATTGTGATGCGTGTTGAAGGTGGCATTTCTTCCAACCCCCCCCATCCTGCGCAGCGCCGCGGCGCCCCTGGCTTCTCATCATGGCGCACCGGGGTGCTGCGGCGCACACTTTGGGAACCACGGTTCTAAGTAGTAGATACTAAGTATTATAAGCAGACTGGAGTTATTTGACACAACCGTCTCAGCATGACAATTTCTACATAACATAGAATATTGTGCACCAGTTACTAACGTATGTACATGTGCTCTTTTGCTTCATAAGATGGGTTATCTGTAAAGATTTTACCACCGTATGAAGGTTGTAGGTAGTATAATCTTTAGCACCTTCAGATTTTGGTTATTTTAAGCAAATAGTGTTGCATAGAGTGTACACTGTTCTTGGTAGACACTTTTTAATACTCTGTGGTGTATTTCTCTTGAGAGTTTCAAAGTCTCCAAACAGTGTGCTAGAGAGTACACTTTCTCCATAGAGTAAACACTGTTTACAGTATGCACTTTTCTACTCATATCTACTCCATTTGTGAGTGTAGGTTCAGTTACTGTGAAGTTTTGATACAGATAAAATCTGTCCATAGTAGGGCATTCATTTTGGAAAGTTGTAAATTAATCTTTTACATGCGCTCTACTAGATGAACACATTTTTACATTTTAAAACCATTCTACTTATGTAAATTTTAAATGCACATTTATGGTTTTTCTAACAGATGGAAGCCGAATAAAGGACTATTTGGTTTTGATTTGACATTTTGGAAAAGACGTTGTTTATCTTGAGGATCTTGGTTTGCTCTAAATAGTTGCATTTATATTGAACACTGTGGTTGATTGTTAATCTGAACTAGGCTACTCGTGAAATGTATAGTAGATGGTTAGGCTTTTCTGTTTTCAGTTTCTTTTTTCGGTAAATTCTGGTGGTGTTTTTTCAGTGTTTTAAAGTGATATTAATACCTTAAGAAAACAGTGGTTATCAGTGGTTACACATTTCCGTGCTATTACAAACAACAGAAACAGTGTTTTACTGTGTTTTTGGGAAGTCTTGATTTTATTATTGCTTTCTTTCTGTAATGATAGTGCATGGTATATAGAAAGTGTACATACAGTGTATATGAGGTCCAAATACATTTTTGAAAAACAAACTTATTGCAGTACACCATACAATAATTCTTCAGTGAGTCTTTGGTCATGTGCGCTCGCTCTTTCCTTCCCAAGTAATCTTTTTTTGAGATAAGGACCACTCAACATTGGCACTTGAGACGGGCAGTGCCAAAACACCCAGTACACAATTTGCTAAATCTGGCCACTGACATAGCTTTCCATGCAAATACTGGTGCACTTGAAGATTGCGATTCTCTGGGCAGGTTCTGCAACATTTACGTTGAACTGGGTGCTTATGGAACATGTTACAGTTCCAAAGTCACTCAAGGAGATGTTTCACATATACACCAATTATGCTGAACACTTGGCAGAAAAGGGTGTTTTCAGACTCTAGTTTTTTTATTCTGTCCACTACAGCAGTAATGTTTTCATTTAAAAATCTAAGAATGCAGTACAGTGTACTTTTTCATATCACTATTAATATGCGACTAAAGACCCTCACAGTTCTTGTCTTTGGCTCCATTACTCAGCAAAGATTCTGTAAATGGTTCCCACATGGATAATATAGCATTCACAGCCCCTTGGATTGAGAACCATCAGCTAAGCAACACAGTTGGGATGACTATTTCTTTGATGCCACACAAAGCACAAAATGAGAAATATTTGTGTTTTAGTTCCTGTGCATAAGAAAACAGTGCACCAGAATTGACGAAAAAGTCAATAGCCTTCTTCATTAACTCTGAAGATTGTAAAGAAACTTTCAGCATACCATCTAACAAGTGGCAAGGATCTCTTACAGGGAAGCACTTCAGCTCAGGTATCGATTGTGACAGGTCATCACACAACTTTTTCATATACTTAGCTGGATCACTGCAAATACAAACAATATCACTCCAATCTTTTTTTTAACTTGGAAAGAACCTTTTCGCAGCAGCATTCCAAATGACATTGTGTTCCATGTTTTCCAGAAGTCTGGTGTCATGTTTTCACCACTATCCCAGATGCTTGGTGATTGCACTCTTTTCACACATACTTGTCACTATACCTCACATTGAATGTTTAAAGCCTGAGGTGTTGGCAATTCACCTACTAATAATACTCACTCACTAGAAACTGGGGGCTGGTGTATTAAGGGTTTTTACCAAATTCCTGATTCTCTACAATGTATAAAATTATGAAACAAGACCTAAAACATGCTTCTTAACCCTGCATCTTTGGACCAAAGACCACAAAACTGAAGAAAGCAAAAAGAAGAAGAAACAATATTTTAGTGACATCCCTAAACAACAAAACTCAAGCAGAATGATGTCAGCCCGGTCTTTCTTACTGCCAGCTGTTTAACAAAGTAATATTGTATTGGCCTCTTCAGGAAGAAAAAAATGACTCTTTCACTTTCCTTTTCCTTTTCCTTTCTTTGAATGGCATTTAAATTGTGGTAGTGCAGGTGTTTTTTCAATGTTTACATGTTTGTACTGGTGAGGGCTATTTCCCTTTCAGTGGGGTTCTATAAGTTATTATAGGTTTAAACCTAAAACCAGACAGCCAATATATGATCAATGTTGCACATAACACATGCTTAATACAACTTTTAGGCCTTTATTGCTATGCTAGTTTATAGAGTAATGTATACAAAAGAAGTTTGGAAGATGCCACAAATGATATGTTTGAAAATATCATGAGTGGTGTAAAATGTGAGTTCATTAACAGAGCATGGTGGGGGTGTGAGTTATATATTACTCTGCTAACTATAACTGGTGATTTTCTGTGTTTTTCTTTATTTTAAAACATTAATGTTGTATCTGATATATTCACCTCCCTAAAAGGTTACTTCACACGTAGGTTTTTCAGTGAAAGTTTGTGTTTTTTTAAAACAAAAACATATTCTTTTTACCACACCTAACTTTAACCTTAACTCTACTCACCCACCCATACAGCCATCGAAACACTAACGCATACCCATTCAAGCACTCACACATGAACTCACTAACCCATACAGCCACTCACATGGGTACTCACTCTCTAATACAGCCACTCACACAATGAAATACCCACTCAAACAGCAACTCAGTCACCCATACAGCCACTCACACACAGACACTCACCCAGACAGCCACTCACACTGCCACTTAGTCTCCCATACAGCTACTCACATATCCACTTACAGAGCTATACAACCATTCACACAGCCAACACTCACCAATACTGCCACTCATACACCCACTCACTCACTAATAAAGACACTCACACACCCACTCACTCATCCATAGTGCCACTTACACAACCACTCAATCACAAATACAGCCACTCACACAGCCACCTACTCACCCATATAGCCTCTCTACACCCACTCACAGACCAATGCAGCCACTCTAACACCCATGCAGTTACTCACACATACACTTATTCACTCATGCAAGTGCCCACATACCCATTTATTCACCCATACATCCACTCACACACATATACAGTCACTCAGTCACCTACTCACACACAGATACACACAGTCACACAGCCACTCATGTAATATATGTTAGAAATAGTATTACTCATTATAGTACACAACAGTTTTGTAGTACCTTAGTATATATGTTTATCACTCCTAAATGTTTAGAAAGCTCTCACAATCACTGGATGACATAATCAGTGATGTCATTTGAGATGTCATCAGTGATGTCATGAGTGATGTCATTGACTTGGTCAGGAGTGATGTAATATGTGAGGTCATAAGGATGAATGATTGGCTGTGTGAGTACCTGTATGGTTCTGTGAATGGGTGTGTGAGTGAGTGTATGGGAGGTTGTATAAGGTTGTGAGTTGTTATGTGGAGGATGGCTTCAGTGATGTCATGTGAGATGTCATCAGTGATGTCACTGACAATGTCATGACTGATGTATTATCTGAGGTCATAAGCCTTGCAATCCAGGGGTGAGGGGGTAATTTATAGTTAGCATAGTTAGCTCAAGTAACTATAACTGCTGTTCATTGGTTTTGTATAATTGAAATCTGAGCCTCACTTTAACGTCCCTGTAACCTTTGATTTTTTCAGTGAATTTCTAGTTTTTTTTAAATGCTATTCCCGTCCTATAAAATCACTGTAACCTTTGCTTTTTCAGTGAATTTCTATGTTTTTAAAGAAATGTTATTTCCTAACTATAACTTCCCTGTAACTTTTGGCCTTTTCAGTGAATTTCTATGGTTTTTAAAAAATGTTTCCCATCAGTGAGTGGGTGTGTGAGTGGCTGTATGGGTTTGTGAGTTAATGTGTGAGTGTTTTGGTGTGTGTGTGTGAGTGGCAGTATTGGTCTGTGACTGAGAGTGTGAGTGGCTGTATGGGTCTGTGAGCAGATGTGCGAATGTCTGTATGAGTCCATGAGTGGGTGTGAGTGGCATTATGGGTTTGTGTATGGGAGTGTCTTAGTGGGTATGTGAGTGTGCCTATGGATGTGTGAGTGGGTGTGTGAGTACCTGTGTGGGTATGTGAGTGTCTGTGTGGGTCTGTTAGTGCCTATGTGGGTCTGTGAGTGCCTGTGTGAGTGTGTGTGTGTACACTTGCATGGGTCTGTGAGTATATTTGTGGGTGCATGAGGGGTGTGCAAGTGCTTGTGTGAGTATGTGAGTATATCTGTTAGTGTCTGTGTGGGTCTATGAGTGGGCCTGGGAGTGCCTTTGTGAGAGTGCAAATTGGGATGTGAATGCTTGTGTGGGTCTCTGAGTGCCTGTGTGGGTGTGTGAGTGCCTGTATATCTCTGTGAGTGTATATGTGAGAGGTGCTAGGGATTTTGGGCATTTGCCTATTTCGGGTATTTGAAAGGGAGAACCATGAACTCTGCTCTCACCAGGAGACAACAAGAAAGAAACCACTCATCGTCACTACACATCGTGGTCCAATAGATCACTGATAAATTCACCTCTATTAAGCATTTCATATCATTTTCCAGTGTGGAACACGAGAGAAAACACACTTGCTTTGCATTTGCAAAGTTCAAGATATTTGCATCATTTATGCTTTACAGAAGTGGAGCTTCAACTGGGGAACCTGTTGGGTTTATATTTGTAAGTGCTTCCATTTGAGGTTTAATTTTTATGAAATGAGCAGCAGGGTCAGTTCAATTCAGTTCAAATAACTTTATTCGATTCTTGTGAATCATAAAAATTTGCATATATACAAAACATAAAAATGCATTAAAAACATTTCCAAGGATGAACATATTCTCTTCAATCACTATTAATATACCAGCAAAACTCAATCAATGTTAGAGTTATCCCATCCTTCGATTACACAGTTTATACATTTAATTAATTAAAAAAAGGGCCTACAATAAATATAAAATCTCTACTCCTTTCACAGTTCATAGCGTTTTCGGATTGTAAGTGCTATTCTAATAAAACTGTCAACTGTAGGGGTTACGTCCGTTTCGGGGGCCCGGTAGGACGTGCAATATTTTTTCAAAAAAAGGTTACCTGGCCACCAGTTTTGGACCTGCTAATTACTCATGCAGATTTGGAAATACAACGCATCACGTCATTGCATTTTACTTTCACAGTTGTATTGATTCAACTTGATTTCAAACATCCTTTCATTTTTTTAGAGCATGGAAAGAATACACATTTCATTCATTTATACATTCCTCATGAATAAATGTTAATAAACACATAAAAAACTGGACAATTCAAAAACTTGAGTAATTAGCAGTTCCAAAACTGGTGGCCAGGTAACCCTTTTTTGAAAAAAATAATTAAAAATTCTAATAAAACTGAGCACGGCACTGCAGATTGCATCCGTAGATAATGATCTCAAATGATCAAAGCCCTCCATATGAGAGCAAGGCTGAATGGCTTTCAATAAGGGCTTTATAAAGCGTGCTCTAGGTACTGCATTCAATGAACAAAACAACATAAAGTGCATTGTGCTCTGTTTGGCCAAATTATTGCATGGACAGGGGGTTAGTCTCTCACATCATCCAACCTGTTTAGGATAGGCCGCTAAAAAGTGCAATGTGCCAAGTCTTAGTATAGTCATCAAAAAACATGATTGTACATGCAAAGTAAAAGACAGGTAAAATTGCTGATGACTTAGCAACCCACCATCCGCCATTTCCCGATCCTGGTTAGACATACTTGTTTCAATACGATATGCAATTTTAATAGCCATATTCCAGTTATTCTGCATAATTTCTTGGTTATTATAATATTCTTCTAGTCCAATGTTACGGAAGGTGTTCTTAACATATGATAGCCAAGGGAGTGACATTGCATTATCCAAGTTCATACAGTCCCTAAGTATACTCCTAGAGAATATTAGGTCTTCTGAAGACCAGATTTTTCCCCGTAGGATGAGAGGGCCAATACTTATCCTGTCTTTCACATATTCCAGGCACACCTCAGAATGGCAAAATAATGTTAGTGAGCTACTAGGAATCATCAATAATCTTTTAAAAAATGTATTCTCTAAAATCTTAATCTGGTAGCTCTTATGATAACCCCATACTCCGGCCCCAAAGGTAGCTACAGATAAACATTTTGATTTATATAAAGTTATCATCTCTGCTACCAGCTTGTGTTCCAATTTGCAGGCAAAACGGAAAAGCCCCTGTATTATTCTACTAGTCTGTTTGGTCCTTACCATAACGAGGTCATCCCAGTTTAATTTATTGTTAAAAACATTACCTAAGTAAGTACAACTGGGCACCTTCTCAATAGTTTTTCCCTTCACCATACATTTCCTGGTTTTAGTTTTGGTTGGGCCACAGACCATATCAAATTATTTTCTAAAATTTACTTTGAGGTGCAGGGCTAGCATAAAATCGGTGAAGGCGGTCAGGGCTTTTTGTAGGCTATTGGGCATCAAAGTCATTAAGACTGCATCATCGGCATATGATAGCAGGGGAACCAGTTTGCCATTTATTTTTGGAAAATCCAGGTGCTGTTTAATCAGGAATGCCTCTAGACCATTTGTATATATAAGAAATAGAAAGGGGGCCAGGATACAAACCTGTCGAACCCCCTCTGTAGAGGCAATCAGCCTACGTAGGAGGGTGATGAGGGGTTCTTCAAAGCCCATTTTCACCATCAATGTCCATAGCTTCCCCTACTAACAGTGTCAAAAGCACTAAACAAGTCCACGAAGGCCAGGTGAATCGAAACCCCCTGGCCCTCATGTACCTAATCAGGGACAAATTAAGACACTGTTTCTTTGTTCCCATTCCCCTCCTAAAACCATTTTAGGTGATGGTTATGAATCCCAAGGCATTTGCCCACGACTCCAATCATGCCAAATCACCCTCCCCATGACTTTACAAGTGGCATCTATTAAGGAAATAGGCCTGAAACATGTGGGGTCATTTCTATTTCCTTTTTTAAAAATTGGTACTACCACTGCTTCCTTCCATGATGATGAAATATGGCCAACTATTACTGCTTTAAAAACATTAAGTAGTAGAGGTGCCCATAATTGAGGATTACTTTTAAGTAAACCTAGGGGAACCGCATCTGGTCCTGGTGCTTTAAGTGATATGCCCTTAGCTATCACACCTTCAAACTCACTTAGGGAAAGGGATAGACTTAGTTCATTGGCAGATTGTAAATTAATAACTGTCTCGTCCCTTTGTTCTTGTATTAGTATGCCCTGAGGATTGAACATTTTTAGAAAATGGGCTTCCCAGGCTTCACCTGTTATGGTCGAATCCATGCTCCTGGCATCGGTAGAGAAGAGCGGACGGCTTATAACCTCCCAAAAACTCTTAGAGTCCTTATGGGAGCTGGCACTCTCTAGGTACTCCCAGGATGTTCTTCTTAATTTGTTTTTCCTGGAATTAATGGTTTTCTTGTACAACTGTCTCGCTAACTTTACCTGGACCATATTACGAGGGACCACTTGCAATGCTTTCCTAAGATCTCTTTGCGCCTTGGCGCACTCAGCTTTAAACCATCTAATTTCTGGTAAGTACCGCTTCCTAATTGACTTATTTAGATTTTTGGCCACATTTGCATAGATTGATTTGAAAGACTGTATTAACATTTCTGCAGGGGAATCAAACGTTAGGCAGGTCATAAAATGGTCTCCTCAAACTCCTTTGGGTCTACTGAGCTCCATTTCAGCCTTACCCCTTGATTACGGTTGTACTTTAATGGACATTCATCCTCTCTGACTTTTTGTGCTGTGACATGCATGGATAAGGTAAGAGGATTATGATCGCTAGTGGGTGAGGTTCGACAGCAAATCTATCTACAAACCAAGTGTGTTTACTGGAGCGGCAGGGTCATAATGGAACCTAATTCTTTCAAAGAGGAATCCACAGTTTTGCTGAAAAGGTCTACCCAACTGGAGTATTTTCTACTGGTTAATTAATAAGTGCTACCTTGTTGCATAAATGTCTAGTGCCAATTCTACACTACAGCTGCATAAAGGACAACAAGGTAATGTCTCCAGTGACCTCGTGTGCATGTAATTTTGGCACTCTGATTGCTCCTGTAGAGTCTTCATCCACAAATCTGTGATAACATGAATTTTCAGCAAGAGAACATGCTAAGAGTGCAAAGAAGGGGATCTCCATGAAACAGAGGTACTTCCTCTTAAGTATATGAAGTAAGTGCTTCTTTTGTTTGGTGGAGATGTCCATGTATTCCTCTGCATCAAGAATGTGTCAGCAAATTCGGCATGAAACAAGCTCGGGCCATCGGATAAACTGTCCATCAACGTGGGAAATGGTGGGAAGGCCTTTGCATACTGCTAAGGAAAACAGGTGGCTGCCTAGCGGGCGTAGCTTGCAGATGATTTGGGGCATTTTCATACTTGGGCTAGTTAAAAAAGAGACCCATTGTCTCTCTTTTTATTTTTTTTCAAGGTGAGGGGGGCTACATGGCCTCTGGGACTGAGCCAAAAATCAGTGGGGTAGAGGGCCACCTCCTCAGGCTGATTTATTCCCAGGGACCCCATCCCCCAGACCAAAAATCAATGGGGAGGTGAGCCACACAGCTCGCGAGCTGATTTCGACCCAAGGGACCCCACCCCTGGGAACCAGCCTCCTTATCCTAGGTGCCCATAAGCCCACCCACATCACCCAATCTCTAGTGCTGGGGACAGAGGGCAGCCTTAATGCCCCTGTGGTCCCTGCCAGCACCCCACCTTCAGAGGGGGCTGGCATTGCTCCCACATGTAGGGAGCAGCACAAAATGCTGCTCCTTGTGTGTGAGAGAAAAACTTGTAACTGTTTTCCTGCCCACTTGACAGCAGCAGGAAAGCAGATGAAAACTCTGCTACCAGTGAGCTGGATCAGTTTTCCTGCTCCTGCCCACTGGGAGTGGAGCTACTTTTTGCTCTCACTTGGGGGAGCTGTCAAAGCTCCCGCCAAGCGAAACCACACAGCTATGTCCTGGGGTTGGGCACCCCAGGACATAAGGAGAGTGCTGTCCACTCCCCCCAGGGCGGTTGGATGCTCCAAAAGGGGTGCCATGCGGCCCACCTTCTTTTGTTTCCACAATGCCGTCCCTGGGGAGGTGGTGTTCCCCGGGACTTTAAACAGCTATGGAGGATCCAGGTGGCCCCTTACCCACTTTGCAGTAGGCCATGCCTTCGGAAGGTGTTGGTCCCTGGGACCAAATCTGGCCCAGGAGAGGGGCTGTGCTGCCACCCTCCGATTTTCCAGCTCTTCTGTGCCCCGGTAGGTGGAAGTCCCTGAAGCGATGTTGAAGTAGGAGGGTGTCAGCATGACCCCCCTCTTTTTAAATTCATAAGCCCAAGGGAAGTAGTGGGCCACAGGTTTTTGAAGGCCTGGGAAGGGGCCATGCACCCATCTCTTATTTTAAAAATAAACTACGGGACGGTGGTGTCCTCCAGGGAGCACATTTTCCCATTGTGGAGGGCGGCCGCTTGAAGCCCCTCCAATTTTTACAATTTAAAACATGCTCCTGGGACCTGGCCCACCCGGCGCTGAACAAAAGAACAAGTGCGGGAGACCGGGCTTGTTTTTAAAAAAACTGTTGCTGCAAATTCGCGATTCTTGCTGCAAAATAAAAAAAAATGCTTTTTGGCTCTAGCAGGGTCCCTAGGGAACCTCAGCACCAGGCCCACGGTATCAAGGTATTCCTACTCTGCCACTTCTCTTTTTTGCAGGTTTTTGTTTGGGACTCGGTTGAGATTGAGTTACCAAACTCACTATCGACACTTCATGGTTGAAGTGTTGGCAGCCAATGAGATCTCTACACAAGATCAGGAGGATTTGCTGAGTGTTTGCTCCTCTTGGTATACAAATTTGGTTTTACTTTAATATCACCAAAACTACAGAAGCGATTTACACCAAATCCCCAAAAGGTTGCTTTTTGGACCAAGATCTACCTTTTTGCCAAATTTGGTGCAGTTCTGAGAAGCAGTTCGGTCGTGTTTAAAATCTCTACGGGAATTAACATGGGAAAAGCAAATGTTTTTACTCCCCCATTTTCTTGGCCTCGGCTTGTTGGATCACCCCAAAACTTTCCATGTACAACCAGAATCAGGAGATCATTATTTCAGGAAAATGCCATAAAGGTTCGTCAATTGGCGCCGAATTATAAGCAAGTCAAACAAAGGTTTTTCCTATGGAAACTTGCTCCTGACTATAACTACATACTGGCGACCGCCAGTAGGTAATATATATCTATCTATATTTATATCTGGAGGAAGGATATACGTGTAATGAGATTAACTAGGTGACAGCTATTATTTTTGAGTAATATGTACATTTAGCCAGTTTTATGGAGCAAGCAAATATGCTGCTCACAAGGTGGTATTGATGATATTTACTCTAATTTAAGGGCCATAGCAGTAAGTTACTTGATGATGATGGATGTTTTTTTTTGCTTCTATATAGAATACTACTACATCAGAATGTCACTAAATAGAATCACCTACATAAAATAAGTACTAGAGAGAATACGGAAAGTATCACTACTGGGGAAACCACTACAGTAAATAATGCAAATGCACTAACTTTAAGCCTTACTGTTGCAAGGTGAAAGTATTATACTGTATGGCATGGGTACCTTACCATATCATACTAGCAACATTCACAATGATGGGCCCCAGATACTCTCTCAGTATGCCTTCTCTCAGTCCAGATAGAGTCATAAACAGCATACAGGCTTCTTGGAGGAACATGTGTTAAGCATTACAAATCATCAACATGGGCGATAAGTAACTGACACGACTTGAGAGAAAACCCACAGCAATTTATAAAAATAGCTCTGATTTTTATATATTTTTAGACACCAAAACAAAATCAATGCATACAATATGACAGGAGTTATCAATTTTAAAGCATTAAATACATCAGTCCTTTGCAATGTGAAAACACTAACGGTACAGTCTATGGGAAAAACACATATATGCAGTCAATTACTTAGAGAGTTACTTCAATAGAACCCACTCAGAGTTAAGGTCTTGTGAGTCCCTATACCAGTACACGATAGCTAGCACAATTTTATCTGACTATGGGGAACGGGGTGCAGAGGTGCACTTTAGCTGTCAAACAGAGCAGTCAATCAGGCTTGCAGTATTGGAAAGATTACCGTAGCAAACAGGTACTTTGCAAGGCTAGTCAAGCAAAACCCTTTGGAACTGAAGCCTGGAGCTGGCCCTGGACCAGACCTCTCAATTCAGATCCGATCTACCTTGCTCGGGGTACTTGAGTGCAGAAGTGCTCTTGGCTATCCGTGGTGCTGAACAGGATCGGTGGGGTAACTGGTGCTGGAAGGCGTGACAGGATTGAGTGAAAAACATGCTTAATCTTTACAACAGAGCCAGTAGGGTGGATGGTTGTACTGGTAGCTTGATCTCTCCTCTTGAACCATCAAATGAGGTCAGTAGTAGTCTGGCTGACCACCAACAAGCCTTGACACTGGCAAATGCAGCGACTTATGAAATCTTCTTACAGAGGACCATGGGAGCAATGTCAACATTTGAGCCTCACTGAGGGTCGAAGTCACAGCTCCTTGATGATGGATGGCCACTTTTCTTTGGGCAGATTCACTTCTGAGCCCAGCATCCAGTCCTTCAGTAGTTGTGTAAGTGTAGTTTGGTCCTGCATGCAGGGGAATAGTACCTCTAGTCCTAGGGAGTTCCTGTGAAGTCTTTAGTTTGCAGAGTGGTTCACCTTGCTTTTGGAACCAGTTTCTGGTCCTGGGAGAGTCGTAGTCCAGCGGAAGCAGGATGGCTGTCACAGGTGCATTACTTCCGCCTTTCGTTTTGTGCAGTCCTGCTCTTGTGCAGACACGGGTCTTTTCTTGTTTCACGTTGAATCTAAAGTTCTGGTTTCTGAGGTGCCCCTTAAATCCTGCATTTAGGGGTGTTATTAGGTGTGAGAACTAGTAGCCAATGGGCATATAAACCTGTGGCCAATCTGTTCCAGCAGTGATGACATTCTGTGGGTGTTTGTCACAAATGATAAATCAAAATCTGATTTTAAGGCTAAATTCAAGAGGGGCAAAACCATCCACGGTCTCACACCTCAGTTGCAACTCCTGGAAGAGTGGTAAGCCTTGGGGTGGTGAATGCCTCCTCCATAACTAATATCCCACCTGCCCGTGAAAAACAGTGCCTGTGGCAGGGGGAGGCTTTGTCCTCAAGTGGAGGACAGTTACTTTGTCAAGTGGTGCCAGCGAAGCCTGTGAGGCTCACTGCCACACCGGTGTAATCATTAGCCATCCTGTGTGGGTGGAGGTGTCTCCTCCTGCTCACACACGTCTTTCATTCCAGACCTCTGGGAGTGGCACACACACCCCGGCATGAGGTCAGACTTCAGACTTCTGTCTTGGCGGCAATCCTTCAAAAAAGCAAGCCAAGGCACATGAACATGAATGCTGGTTAAAAGAGTGGTGTTTGACACCAAACATGAAAGAACGCGGCTGGGCTATCAGGGAGTTGGGCATATAGGGAATGCCCATATGCCAGCTCATGTTAACCGATGGTCTGCCGGTCACCTGTGGTAGAATTACGTTTGGATTCCTACCGCAAGGAAATATATGCTTGCATATATTTTCAAACATATAATATAATGCACCCTGCCTTCTGGGCTACAGGTGGCCTACATTAGAGATGACTGACATATTAAATGCAGTGAGGTGACCCTGTCACTCATTGTGTGTGCAGGGTCTAACCCCAGCTGGCAAGCTGCTCGTGCAGGGCTGAGATAGCAGACCTGCAGACGTCGCTTTTACTGCCATGGGAATCACTGGTACCATATACTAGGGCCTTAAAGGAGTGTAAAAGTATTTGCCATTTGGGTGTATCAATTCACATTTCCAGTTTGAGGGAAAGAGCACTAGTACTGGACCTGGTTAGCAGGACCCAGCACACTCTCAGATCAATTGCCACAGCATATAGCAGTTCAAATGGGGCAAAAGGTGGAGGGGTATCTGCAAGCAGCCCAGTTTCCTACACAAACCACAAGTGCTAAAGCACAGTCATGTCCTAATCCTAATCTTAAATCCAAATTTAAACTTAATTTTAGGCCTACATTAATCCTAATCCTTGACTTCAATCTTACTCAGATCTTACCCATATCCTGACCATAAAGCTAAGACTTAGTTTTCCAACACTCAAACCCTAATCCAGATCATAATTTTACTCCTAGCCATCATTTACCCTAACCCAAACCATTATTGTACCAATACTCCTTCTCTAACCTTCCATCAGCCTACCCATGCTGCAAAAACCCAAAAACCTATATCCAGCCATTGACAGCTTTATTTTTCGGAGTGTAACCAGAGTGGGACTGAGCCAAAGCTAAAAAGTAAAGAGCCTGATTCACAAGGTACACTTACACTTTTGTGTGAGTTTATGACTGTTTGCTATTCACAAAGGGATTTACGAGTAGTATCTTTACAAGTGCAGAGTCTCTGCATATTAAAACATAGGTCTCTGCACTCATAAAGATACTACTCGTAAATCTTTTTGTGAATGGCAAACAATTATATACTTACACAAAAGAGTACTTTTACCTTTATGAATCAGGCCCAAATGGTTTACAGTTAAAGCCTCACAGGTAGACTGACAATCTGTCCCTAACCCAAAAATTTGCGAATCCAGAAATTTCACCAAACTATATTAATGAATCCAATTGTGTTTTGCTAAAATTCCACAAACCTTGTTTGAGTGAATCAGGGTTAGGACTTTGGCCTTGCAGATGCATTTAATTTTGGATCTATGTTTGAGAACCATTTCCATTGACAGCAACCAGCAGTTGGCCATTCATTTGGGGGATTTGGGCTGCATTCTGTGAAGAGGCACTTTTAAAATAATGCGAAGTAATATAGTTATGAGATATGTGCAATATTAATATGCAGGCTTTAAATGAATATGAAATGCATTTTAAAAATGCGAAATTTGTAGTAGGTTGCCATAGCCATTCATTTGGTGGATTGGGGATGCATTCTGTAATGAATTTGGTACTTTGCCTCGTGATTACACCTGCTTCAGGACAGAGCTGCATGACTGGTGCTTTTCCAATTCTATTGCAAATCGACGATGACAGTTGACAAATAGACTATTATTGATTTTGTGGATTGGTGGCGGACTCCATCTTTTTAAGTCATCAGCCATACATGCGCCTATTAGAGGCAAGGAAAAGGCACCCCTTGAATGGGCCAGAATGACCGTAGCGGGCACTGGGCACTTCCCCTGTGGGCTGGAGTGGGGGGGTGGATGTCGGCTTTGTGCACGCGGGGGCTGCTTCTGTCACTGGGGGCCGGTTTAGCAGCAATGCTGCAATATCGACCCCATGTAGGAAAAGCAGGAGCGGTGATTCTTGCTCTCAGGGCCAGTAGAGCAGCAACCTGCCCTTGACCATTGCTAGGGCAATTTTTTAAAGCAATGATCAGGGATCAATTGCACCTCAGGGCTCTGGGCCCCGGTGCAGCTGCTCATGCTGCACCAATGGTAGCTACGTCCATACCTTAGTGTTCTAGCTTGACGCAAGTTCTCTTGCTGACTGTTTTCCTCTTAGATATTTATAGAGTTATTCAGTATCACAACTTTTATTTTTTTCATGATGGCGCACATGAATACCTATATCTAATCTATGAATACTTCTTAATTTCAGTCAATCAACATACCTCAATTCTATACGTATCTCCCTCGACGGTTATAGATATGTTGCAAAGTATTTGTCTGCCTCCAGCTGTGTTGCTAGCATTCCCTCGACACCTTCTGTATCTCTAGTGTGGTCTACTCTGTCCTCAAAGCTTATTACTGAAAGAGTTCGTTTAAATCCGTAGGTTGGTAGAGCTTTTAATCAGTGATATTGTGCTGGGATCATGGCATCTGTGTTGAAGTGGAAACTCTTTTTAATTTCCCAGGTGTGTAAAGCGTCACTGGAAAGGAATGCACAAAAAAATGGATATGAATTAAAATGACTCCTCTAATTTCGCTACTTGAATCCCTTTTCCTTTCTTCCTTTAAGAGACGAGAAGAAAAGGTGACCATTTGTGCGGGATTTTTGGCCAAGAAGTACAGTTTGTCATTAGTAGGGGCTCGGGAATCTTAAATAACAGGAGAAATGCAATGAGTAAACTGCAAGATTTTGGAAGAAGAGTGTAGATAGTGTCTGCATCCGTTCATTTAATACATTTTGGGATTATTTAGCTTGTTTTGGGCCTTGTGGTTACGTGTGCTAAGGCTTCCCCTTCAAGGATGTTTTTCTATTCTCATGGTCAAAGGTGTGAATACTGGTGTACTCACTCAACCATTCATCCTTATGAGGTTAATAAAATGTGAGGTGTGTTCATAATCTGCTAATAACGTGCAGAAGATAATGTGCTGCATCATTTCAAAGCTACAAAGTGATATACGAATACCAGAACACAAAGGGCACAGTACGTGCTGTAGCATGTTGACATTATGTGCCCTAGGACCCTCTTGGTTCTGGGTAAACTCTGAAGAGGAGACACCTCATATGTGGGGAGGTGGTAGGGTTTGGCTATTAGAGAATAGTGATGTAATGCATAGTGTGTGAGTGCATGCTGAGGAACAAAAAAGTATTTAACTTCAGCTCCTATGTGGAGTATTTCTCATGCTCCAGGGCCACATCTGGCGATAAATAGGGGATACGTGCCCTGAAAGAAAACAAGGCTCTCCCTGAGAGTTTGCAATGTTCCGGTAAACTGCTTGTGTGCGTCACATGTGCCTCAAATCGATGCAAAGCAGTCTGCAACTGGTGCATGTGGAGTGAAAGCCCTGTTATAGCCCATACATGGCCAAAGAAGAAGGTGTATGCCCTACAGAGGAGCTCATTCAAAATGCCCGCTAAAATAGCCTGTGATGCGGCCGACAGAAATGCTACACTGCGCCTTGAATACGGAGCAATTAAATGAAGCAGAAAGATCTATTTATTTATTTATCTGCAGAGTTTTATATAGCGCTGGCTAGACGCAGAGGTGTCAGAGCGCTTTACATGAGGATAAGAGCCTGGTCTAACATAAAAAAAAAACAGTGTTACATAATAACGTGAGTTACAATAGGATAGTATAACATATACACACGCCCTATGGGGTAGAGGGGAAAAAGGAAAAAGGGGAGGAAAGAAGATTGGGCCAGGCAGAACCAACAGGAGGGAAGTACTTCAGGGGAACCAAAAGTCAATGTGAAAGTCAAAACAAGCCGGCTGGTGATCAGCAATCATAACATCCGGAGTTGCGGTGACTGTAAAAGAAGAAAGAGGAGTAGGAGACCCAAGAGGGTGGGGGGGTCAAATCAGAGTAAAGGTCAGTCCGGCGACACAGGGCGTAGTCCTGCGGTATGTGAATCGGTCAAGCCGCCAAGATGGAGGACCCTGGTCACGGGCACCGATTGCATTGTCACAAAATGGCGGGACAAGCAGAAAATCTAATCAACAAAACCACAAGGGAGTTGGCTCCACGGAGCAGGGCTGAGGTGTGGGGGGCAGATACCGGAGCAAGGAGGGAGGAGGGCTGGAGATCCCTGAATCGGGTCGTTAAACAAGCACGCACTCGGGGCACTAGGGGCAGCATAGTCATAGTTCGGCATGCTGCAAAGATCGGGCGCCCAGGTTGTTGCCCCGGCAAAGGGAGGCAGCAGAGGGGAAACAGGAGGGTGCACCTCCGCCCACTCAAGAAGTGAAAACAAGCTTGGGGGAAATTGGTCTGCAGTGCTGCAGAACTCCCTCCGCTGCACCCCTGCTGGGGGAAACAACAGTTACGCGTCCCAGTCGCCATTTCGGAAGGCGAAGCAAGGGGACAGGCAGAAGCGGTCAAGCCCAGGAGGCAGGAGACGGCCGGAGGGTTGATTCCCAGCACATCCCTTCCACAGCCGCCCAGACATTTCGATCGGGCAAAGGTCGCGCTGAAATTGGTTCCCCCGTCAAATCCTCGGTGTGTCGTCGGAAGGCAGGGAAGGAAGGAGACACAACGGAGAGACGAAGAAAAATTGTGCCCAATGTCCAGCTGGACAATAATAATATATATAAAGATAATTACATCGACAACCAGGTACGATAAACAATTCATTTACTGGCCATCAAAGACATTTGAAGCATTCTGCCACCTTAGATCGGACGCGGTAACCCAAGTTCGAGCCCAAGGGTTGCGCTTGCAGATGTCGTCATGGTTGGCAAAAGCTATCTGAACAGCACGTTCTCTCAATGGCGGCAGAGGAAAGCACAAAATATAACATAGCCATGTTCCTGAAGCCACAATCACATTTTGACACTTCCAGAAAAGAAAACAGAACATTGGTGCCAGATGGGCTGCAAGGATCAAAACATTTGATGACTTCAGAGATGCACTAGACGAAGAAGATGGAAAGAAGATAATCAAATACATGAAAAACCTTGCAGGTGATGAAGTGAAAGAAGTGCTAATCATATGAGAAGGCAATTAAATGCTGGAGGCCAAGTTCAATTCAATGCCACATGTCACCAATGAAAGGTATGTTTTCATCCAAGCATGACAACAAGTTGGTGAAACAGTGGACAAGTTTGATGAAAGACTTTAAGCACTCATTAAACATTGCAAGTTTTGTGATTTCACCGATGAAGAAGCCGTGCTGAGAGAAAAACACAGACTAGAGAAAATGTTGATGGGTACGAGAGTAGAAGAATGAGCAGACCAACAAGCTGCTGACATGTGAGCAGCAACAGCACTCAATGAATGGGCAAGCAAACACAAGCATAAACAAGATACATGTAAGTTGATGTCTTAGAAGAAAACAAAGCTATGATTATGATGTGGATTTTCAATTCTTCACAAAGGTAAATATCCAGCCATCGGACAAGTCTGCAGAAGCTGTGGGAAAGAGAACCATTTCATAACTGTGTGGCAAGCTAAAGTAAAACCAAGTGCGTCACAACAGCAAAAGAAGATGGATGCAATAACATTTCAGGAGCATTCACACCACACCCCTAAAACCAAAAAGAAACATCAGCTATGATGAGCAGAAACCAGGCAAGATCAATCGTCTTCAAGTTCATCATATAAAAGTTCTTTGATGTCACTACTGAGTACAAGCGAAGAAGATGGGTGTGCGCTGATATTTACCAAAGAACAGCATGCACATGTGGGGTTAGCTGCCTGTAAAGAAGATCACAAGAAAGCTCACCAGACAAAGAGGCACACTTCATTTGGACACTGTCCCAAAATCACACTGAAAGTGAACGTTCACCCTATAACTTTCACCATAGAAAGTGGTGCATCTATCAATATCATGCCAGTGGAAAAGTTTAACTGCCTATCCCCTTTGCCTTGCCTCACTCCGTCAGGCACAAAGGTGTATACCTGGGCCGCTTTGAACCATTGCAAAGCGAAGGCTCATTCACAGTGACAACGCGACACAAAAAGGTATTGGTGTAAGCCAACTTTCATGTTCTACAAGGAATTTCAATGAGTGTCTGTTTGCTCAGTTTTACCACTGCTGCTGACATGGTGTTGATATGCCTTAACTACAACCTCTGTGCTCAGTCTGAAATAATGAGTCGATTTGTTCCATGGCCTGGGAAAGCTAAAGAAAATGTAAGTCCAGCTTCATATCAATGAAGACATTCTCCTTGTTTCTCAGAGGCACCGTAGAGTTGCTTTTCATCTACAAGAACTTGTAGTAAAAAAGCTGGAAGCACTCTTAAAATATGACATCACTGAACACTCCACAGGCCCGCGCTATGAGTTCCGCCCATTGTAATGGTACTGAAAACTGACAGTGGGGAGCGGTGCACATTTGTGTTGATATGTGCCAGGCAAACAAAGCCATTAAGAGAGAAAGAAATCCTGGTACACACACAGCACACATGATCCTGCAATTGAACGGAACTAAAGTGTTAATCTGACTTGATCTGAACAAAGGATACCATCCACTCGAGCTGCAGGAGATCTGCACATACATTACTGACTTTTGGACTCATGTTGGTTTGTTCAGATATGAGATTTGTTTATATGAGGATTGTGCCTCCGGAGCATCACTTTTGTTGATGCTCCGCCTACATAAGACTAAAGATGAAAAACAGTCTGATTACTTTTCACAGGTGCCGCTATCTCATCACAGCTCGACTTCAAAGACTGCTGAAGCATACCTCAACTTCATTGTGAGATCCTGTCCTCCAGCAACTCTCTCCAAGGATCAAATAATTGCTGCCACTAAGGCTGATAATGACTTGACTATAGTCAAAGAACTTATAACCACTCAATCATGGAGGAGAAGTATCAGGCTCCTTGCAGATGATTTTGAATTCCAAAAGTTCAACAACATACGTTATGAGCTATCAGTCCCTCAAGAAAGCTTAATGTGGCATTAACAGTGGATAATCAAGCTCCCCTTTGAAGGACCCCATGGTATTGTAGCCAGCAATAAAATGTTAAGAGATCGAGTATGGTATTCTTGGCTAGATGAGCAAATCAAGAAATAACTGAAACTGTGCCACATTTGAAATTGTCTGACCCCCCCCAAGGTTATGCAAAACCCAGTGACAATTTCTGACCTTCCTGCCCATGCGTGGGAGAGGGTTGTCATTGACTTTTCTTTTTTGGGTCTTTATGACCTGGACACCATCTCATAGTAGTCATAGACGAATTTTCTCAGTTTCCTTAGGTGGAAGACCTTTCTTTAACAACACATGACAAAGTCATAGAATGACTTGATGACATCTTGCAACGTAGGGTACCTCCAAAATCCTCACATCTGACATAGCCTACTCTTCAACAGCAAAGAGTTCAAAGAATTCCTTGTCCGACTCAATTTGAAACATCAAAACAGCACACCTCTCGGGCCCCAAGCCAATGGTGTAGATGAATGATTCATAGGCACCCTCAAGAGGGTCAATCAATGAGCGTCCATGGAGGGAATTGATCTGAAACAAGCAATATGCCAGGCCCTCTAGGCCCATCAATCAACTCTTCACTCCAAAAAGTCACATCAATGGACCCGGATTGAACAGTGAGCACAGACAAGGTTGGAGAAAAGTAAAATAAAGCCATATGCAGATCAGTGTTGCCATGCTCAGGAGACAGTCTTTGACAAAGGAGACTGGGTATTGGTTAAACAGAAACAAAGACAGAAACCAGGCACTCCTTTTGCCGCTCATCCTTTACAGGTTGTGGCATGCAAGGGACATATGGTGACAACACATCGTCGTGGACAAACCATCACTCAAGACGCATTGCCTTTTAAACACATACTGCAACATTTGTTGAGTCATGAAACCAGTTGTGAATTGACGTCGCCAGCAGGTCCGGCTCAAGTACCTGAGCCTAAGTTGCTGTTGCCCAATCATGGTGGACCTCATCACCTCGAGTCACCCAAGGTGGCAGAAGACAAGTGCAAGCACCTTGTCGATTAACCAAGGAAATGTGGTTTTCGTGATGCCTACCACTTTTTTATTTAACAGAGGGGGAGATATAGCATATTGACTTTATGGACCCTAGGATCCTCGCGGTACTGGGCGGACTCTGAAGAGGAAATACATAATATGCGATGAGGTGTTCGGGCTTTGTTAATTGAGATGTGTGATGTAATGAGCCTTTTGTTAGCGTAAGCTGAGCTAAAAAGAAGTATTTGACTCCTGCAGCTTCAGTGTGGCGTATAGTATTCTTATACTCCAGAGCTGGGGAAGACGCTACACATGCTATCTAGGAAAAGTAACACAAATTCCAAAAATGAGCTCATGTGATTCACCTCAGAAGAAAGGTTTGATAGTTGTAATTGTAAATGTAAATGCATTTATATAGCACTTATGACCCCTGATGAGACATTGAAGCGCTTTTTCGGCAAGTTGTACGCCACTCAGGGACCAAGATTAGTAGTTAGTAGGTTAGTCCTTTTTTTTGTTTTTCTTGTTCACTAGTTATGTTAGGATTTTGCTTTAGATTTTTTGTGTGTTTAGTAAAGTTTGCAGTAGAGATAGATTGATAGGAGTGAACTTGAAAAGGGGAAGTAGGGTTGTGTGGGCTTGTTATCTGGTACTGTGCCTTTATCTGACCATACGCTCCCACATGTACTACTGGTACACATTTTGATATAATTGCCTCTGACACATACTCATCACCAGTAGTTATCAGCAGAGCGCAGTGACAGTGTGTACTCAGATCAATTCTGTAGGTCCCAAATTTTGGAATAACTGTGCAATCTATGTTTCTTCACATGCAAAGGTTTTGTTCCTTTTTATAAATAATGTAATACTGATTTCTCAACAGAACATCTTTGTTCATGTGATATGTGGAGATCAGAGGTGTACGCAGCATTGTAGGTAGTAGAGCAAGTGCCACAGTTCTCCACTACCTTTAACCTTATTGGTGCCACAACACTGTAGGGCCCAGAGCCTTTACGGCAATGCGCTCACATTTTTAATGTCCCCAACCCCCCATCCACCAGAAAACAAAATCATCAGGTCTCACAAAATGACTAAAACAAATTCAGAATATTTCCATAAAATCTGCAGCTCTGGACATATTTAACAGTTAAAACATTGCAGATAGGTTCAGTTACACCTTTTAAAATGCACTCAAACACATGATTGCCAACTTACTAGTGTCAGCCTGGTTTCCCTAAATGTTAAGGTATCCATAGTGTGAGGAACTGCAAAGGTAATTTGACTCTCACCCTAACACCTACACGACACAAGTGACAAAAGATCTCACTGATGGCCTAATTATAGAGTGGCTTGAGGCCATTAAGTTATTTCACTGGTCTCTGTGGCATAGTAAATCCTCGTATTGATGAGATATTAAGCCTCCCTGAAGACCATTGTGCCTTTGGGCTGCTTCTTCATCAACTTCCAGAGAGGGCGTGCTCCGTCTCCATTCACATATATTTTGCTGAACATGTTGAACAGGCCATTGTACCCGGCAGCAAAATCTTTAGTCTTAGCCTGTTGTCACTTAGTAGGTGAGGTATTACCTCCTCATTACAAGTTCCGCAAATGGGAATCGAAGACAAAGGGCCTAATTTACAAGCCCATTGTGCTGCTGGTGCGTCACTTTTATTGACACACCAGCAGTGCAATGGGCTTGTCCATATTTACACGGCCAACTAAAGTCACCATGCGTGACTTTTCATGGCATTGTAAACAACGGCCCCTTTCTGGCATTACTCTGCGTGAAAGGGGCGTACCCTGGGTGTTGCTGTGAGTCTTCACATGCAACATCCTTGGAACCTGACACATTCCCAGATTTACAGTGTTTTGTAAAGTTGAGAATGCGTCAGAATATCCTATGCCTCCTCAGGAAAGGTGTAGGAGTGGTGCAATAAGGAGGAATACTTTTAATCTCCTCTATTTTTCCTCTTTCTATGTGTGCTGCAGAATGAAGTATGCAAAGAAAGAGGAAAATGCCATAAATTATTGTTTTTGTGCAGGAAGCTGTTCCTTCCTGCAAAAAAACAATCATCCCTTCAACGCAGGCACTCTTGCAACATGACACAAGGGTGTCTACGTTGGCTCATGTTGCTGTTTGTGCTCAGGAGCAGGGGAGAAGGACAAGAATGTGCTGTATCTTGTAGATACAAGCAAATGTAACAAATGATGGACGGAATGTTGAACAATGCAAATATTCACCCCCTGTTACGAAGATCTGGGTTTAGTAGATTGTTCTTTTGCTCACACCGCCACCCCTGTTTGGACCCTGCCAACGCAAATCAATCTTGACCCTATTCCTCATCGGCTTCTCCCTGGACCGGAAAAAGCATCCTGGGATCGGTTTCGCCCCTCATCAACCAAGCTATCTTGAATCCAATGTACCTTTCTATAACCCATATAATTTTCGACCAATGAATCGCCATTAAACTGTTTACATTGGTACAGGTGAAATTTGACACAGCCGATTGGACCTACTGGATGAAAACAATGTTTTTTGCATTAGTCAGTTGGCATGAACTTGGGGCATGGTGCCGAAAGCAGAGTTGGATTTGTTCTTGGTGCAGTTTGCTTAACTCATCTGGTTGTAGTTTTGGCTTGCTGTCACAGGTTGTTGTGTCATGTCAATGGTAGGTTCAACTTTGGTAGTCTTATGGTCTGTGGGAAGAGTGACTACTACATGTCCTCACCTGATGGTAATGGCTCCTTTTTTGTGGTCTCAGGGCCTTCCTGTGGTGGGTGGAATGTTGTGTCTTTGGATTGTAATTTAGAGAGACTCCATATGTTGTGAAGAAGGCCGTGTCCTCCACATCGTCTTTCTCCCACGTCCACTGTTCAAAGGCTCCTGACTAGGCTGCAAATCTGGA
The DNA here is from genome assembly GCF_964261635.1 of Lissotriton helveticus. Lineage (NCBI taxonomy): Eukaryota > Metazoa > Chordata > Amphibia > Caudata > Salamandridae > Lissotriton > Lissotriton helveticus. Next base: position 921,566,750 of record NC_136067.1, on the reverse strand, counting down.
TTTGTGAATACCACTATGATAAAGTCATAAAACCGTTTAGTTTATTGACTTTCCTGGCTTCACTGACATTTGCTTTCCTTGGGATGCTTCCTTTCGTTTGGTGAGTGCAGTGTCCTCTATTGAACACTTAGTTATGGTTCTGCTCAGTTGGTGCTGCACTGTTATCTGCAATTTCGAGCTGGCTCCTACTGCGAATTAACCCTGATTAGTGCTTGTAATCTCTGTCTATTTTGGCAGTTTCATTTTCATTCTTTTTGGGAACCTACCACCATCATCTACTGATCAGTGAGTAAACTTGTCAGTATGACCTTTTGCAAATGTTCAATATCGGATTATGATTAATTACACCATGTGTATTACTTTTACCATAGTGTACATTTCTCTGATTTTCACAGTAAAGTGTGCATCATGTCTTCCTTCTGAACCTTTTATTTCGTATTCCATAGTTTTGCACATCGTAACATTCACTTGATCTTACATACAATTTAGTATTTACTGTATTGCTCTTTGGATAAAAGTGCCCTTGTAAGGCTACTCTGGAAGTTGCAGTTCACCACCCTATGAAAGAGTAAGTTATAGGAACCTCTCTTTTTGCATATGTACATTTTTAAGCTAATATTTAGGTTTGCACTCAAACTAAGATTGTATATACATAAACTGTAGATTGGATCCTGGTGATCTGGTGATGCCATCTCCGCCTCAATCGCTAAACATTGTCACTTGTTGTTGGGTCATCCAAAGATGAAATAGCTTGCGATGTCACTTGCTGCTTTGATGAATTTACCCTGTTGAGGGTGGAGTTCTGTTCTTGTAGTTTTCTTGCATTAAATGAGAAATAGTTCACATTCTTTATCATGTCCGCATTATTCCTGCTTTGCAGAAATCTACCTGTCTAAACATTTTTGTTTATTTTGCCTGAATTTTCAATTATCGTTGTAATTGTTCCTCCACAGAGTTCAAGAGAAACCTTAAGATTTAACCCTGACTACCATGGAATTTGGCACAATTTCTGGCTTGATGTTGGTCTTATGATTCTAAGGGCCAGATGTACAACCCGTTTGCAACCGCAAATAAGGGTCCTGGCATGTACAAAAGCTATTTTGTGACTCTGTGCCTCGCAAAATAGTTTTGAAAACCTCGCTATTAGGAAGGGGTGTCACTTCCTAATAGCGAGTCACAATGGAATGTGCCATTGCTTTGCGACCGCATTTGCGGCCGCAAAACACTTGTAGTTTACCATCTACTTCAAGTAGGTGGCAATCCACTCACTAACAGGAAGGGGCCCCCAGGGAACTCCTTCCTCTTTGTGAATGGATGCAAAAAGGACCACTGCTTGCCCTTAAGAAATTAAACAGAAATGTTTCAATTTTTCTTTAAGGAAATATGAAAATGAACTGATTACTTTTCCAATTTGGAAATTACACTTATTAGATGCACTTAGGTAATTCCATTGTTATCCTATGGGAGAGGTAAGCCTGGTAGTAGCGAACATGAATTTAAAGATTTCTCACTACCAGGACATATACATTTCAAAAGTACATCTCCTACTTTTTAGGCACATTTCAACATTGCCCCCTGGCCTGTCTAGGACCTTCCATAAGTGTGATTTATATGTATCAAAAAGGAAGGTTTGGTCCTGGGAAAAAGATTTACTATGTCCGGTCAAAATGCAGTTTAAAACTGCACACACTGGAGGCAATGGCAGCACTGAGACTTGTTTAAAATGCTACATAAGTAACTGGCACAACAGTGTAGCAGGCCCACTAGTAGCATTTAATGTACAGGCCCTGGGCAAATGTACCACTATTTTACTAGGGACTTGCAAGTAAATTAAATATGTCAGTTGGGTATAAGTCAATCTATTATGTTCTAAGGAAGGATCACAAGCCCTTTAGTACTGGTTAGCAGTGGTAAAGTGTGCAGAGTCCTATGGCAAGCAAAAATGAAGTCAGCAAAAACAGGCGGTCTAAAGGTAAAACATTAGGTGGAAAACCACTTCAAGGATCTAACTGGTAATCTCAAACTGATATCATAAAAATGTAAAAATGGGACTTTGCACTGGAACTGCCAACATACATACATTTGAAACACAAGAAATATTTGTAATGTTTTTCTCCATTGCTTTCTAAGGCTTTTATGGCTCAATCTCAGCTTACAAACGGGTGGCTTTTTCTCTTTCTGTATCTATGTATTCATTTAAATATGTTGATTGATACTAATCAACTACCTGGTAACCAACTCCTGCATGATCTGTTTAATGATAGGTTCTATTGGAGTTTTTATTTTGTTACGCAGATGACTGTGTAACTATAAATAAACAATTAGGGTGATTAGTTCCTCATCAGTGGAAAAATCCACAGAATGGTGGAATCACAGAACCAACCACCTGGATCCCAAGGGATTCGAATTGCCAGCTGCCCTCACAAACCTGCTGGGATGTCATGCTTCATCATAATGCGCTCCTCGTCAAGCCGGTGCTGCAATGTCTGACGGGCCTGGGGGCTCTTTATCGGAGATCTTTTGAGCCTTAAGTGCCGTCAGATGAATACATGAGTAGGAATTGTGTGCAGAATAGGCTGGTAATAGGGTTGTGTATACAATCGACTAAAGTACCCAAAGGAATGGTTTTATGGGGTGAAGGTACCTTGACTATGTACAAACAGAGGTGCTATCCTCCAGTAACAATGTACCTTGATAACTACAGTTACAGTGATTGAGATCCAGGTGGCTCAGCTGGTCCACCATTCTGTGGATTTTTCCACTGACAAGGAACTATTCCCCCTAAATGTTTAGCTAACTGGTTTCTAGGAGGAGCATGGGGGTAGGACCTCATTAAATACTGAGCTCTTCATCCCTCTGTGAAACTATAACACCCTAATTTGATGTGTGTGACGCATGACTTTGGAATTACTCATGAAGGTATTCTCAGCAAGAAATATCTTCACTGGGCATATGATTCGATTAGAAATCCGTCTCTCAAAGGGAGACATACTTGTAACGTATTTTCCTCCCTCTCACAGTACACTGCAGTACAGAGGGCCAGCCTACAGACTGTTATAATGCCAGTTACCATGAGAGGGGACAGGGCAATTTATTGTAATGCATATCTGTTGTCACTCTTGCTTCTATGCCTTCTGTAATGTGAGTTATCTCTACAGGCTCAGTTTTGAATTTACCCAAGTAAAGCAATCCTTTTTAGCCCTGGCACTAAACTAAGCTGTGGAGTGGCTGGAATGCTGAACCTGAGCCCCTGATTATGACTCAAGCAGAGCAGAATTACTGTTTGTAATTCCACTCTGCCAGATTCTGAGTGGGCCAGTGTTTCCACACCTGTGGCCCGATTCACAAAAGTAATCTGAGACAAAATCCTAATTTAGCAACTTTCGGTATTCCCAAAAGGCATTTAGGAGTAGTAAAGTTAGGATTTTGTCTTAAATATTGGTCTTAAAACAAAATCCTAACTTAAGTTTAACTTAAGTTTAACTTAAGTTAGGATTTTGTCTTAAGACCAAAATTTAAGACAAACTTATGACAAAATCCTAACTTTACTACTCCTAAATGCGTTTTGTAAATGCCGAAAGTCGTAAAGTTAGGATTTTGTCTCAGATTACTTTTGTGAATTGTTGCAACACAAGACTCTGTTTTACTGGATGGTAATTCATCTTGGTAAAATTGCCTGAGGATTTTGACGGTAGCAGTAGTCAAGTCCTTTTTTGTATTTATTTTTTCTGGTGGTGGAAGGATATAATGCCCCCCCTGACAGTATTTAGGTGCCCGTTCACTTCTCTACTCCTCACACCCTGCTCCCCACAGTGAGGCCATAGCATATGTTTATGACCTGCACACAGCAGGTGGTAAATGCACATGTTGAACCCTAAGGAATTGGCAACTCCTGTGTTTTTTTTAAAGTTTGGTAAATCTGGTCCATTATGGTAATTTCCCATCCTATGGGCTTTTACTCGTAATTGCATGGATTTACCACCTTGCAGTACCGTGCAGCTCATAATCAGCCCCTTAGTACTCAATTGAAATTGGATATAATTGGAAGAGATTTCAAAATACAACTGACTTGGGAGAAATATAAAAGGAATACATGGGAACTGTGTGCACACTGTCCTTTAAATGTGCAATTAAGCTAAATTTTAAAGCTATTCAACCGAAGCCCCACAGAAAAAGCATCTTTAAATTATCCACCTGCAAACCCTGCCAAATGTCTTATTTATCCATTGAAAACTGATTAACTGCTGTGAGATTGTTAGTCTTAATCTATGTGCTTGAACAATAGTGTCCTACAAATCACGCCATTTACCTGATTAATGACAAAGCAATTCCTGCCTGCTTGTCTCTCGGAGGAGGTATTTTGCATTAGCGCATTAGGACATTAAGCACTCAGTGGCTTTGCTGGTGTCGAAATGAATTGGGCATTCAATCTAAAACCTCAGCTTCTCCCTTGTACTGAAAGCTCCTGGGTTCTGCTACGAAAGCAGAACGATGTAAAGCTGCGGTAGGGGCGGGGAAGCATTCAAAGGTATAGAGACGAGGCACTGCAAAGGACATAGGTCCACCATTTTGCTATACGTCCCAAAAACACTTGCAACTAAAACCAAATAAACAAAATGGCTGCTTTTTCAGATGCAGGGAAGCATGTCTATGTCAAACCAATACATTTCCAGGAAAAAAGACAAACATCAATGATTGAATCCAACCAGTATAGCATTATGCTGTTAATAGTTTTTTGAGTGAAATAATAATTTAATTCCTAATGTATAATACCTATTATGATTAGTCAAAGTTTATAATAAGTCATATACGACCATATCCCCTCAAATTGGAAAATTGGAAGGGAAAGTGACCCACTGTGAAATGAAAGCAACCAAGAGGATATCTTTGGCTTCAGTGAGCTGAGTATTTTTTCTCCATATAAAATAAGAGAAGCTAATGTAATGAGAATCGACTTTCGAACTTTGGCATTGTGTTGGGGCGTGTATACAGATAGATGGTAGGATGCTTTGTCAAGTGAACAGGATGGACTTGACAGCCGCGGTCCGTGCAGGTAACAGCGTGGGGCCGTGTGAGGGGGGATTTCGAGGGACGATGCAGAGGGAAAATGAAATAAATAATTCATATCCCTCTTCATCATCCCTCGAAATCCTCCCTTACACGGACCCACCGCCTCACCACTGTTACCTGCACAGACCGCGGCTGGGACTTGACAGACTTTTTGTTGTTTATTTTATTTGCTTCTGGCTTCATACACACACTGAAGCTGCCAAGAACATATGAGCGAGGCCACTGGAATTATGCAGAAAGGGAGGACCAAATTATGGGTCAGGGTTTGGTAAATTTTGCATCAAGAAAATACAAATTATTCAGCACAATGCGGCACATTTTGTGATAGTATCAGTTCTAAATGTTGTCATTTTTACACAGCTGGGCCCTGATATAAATACATGTTGCACTTTCATTGTTTGTGCTATGGTACACCGGGCGCAAACAGGGAAAGTGTGCGCTATGTTATGTTATTTTAATTTATTACATGCTCGAATCAACCCCGAAGGGCTATCTTGGCACGAGACAGGGGAGAGAACAGGTTCGGGTTGACTAGAATAGGGGCGTCTTAAGTGCCTTCCTAAAAAGAAAATGGTTTTCACAGAGACGATGTTGTGTGGGCAGGTTATTCCAAAGATGATGGGCAAGGAACGAGAAAGATCTGCAGCCAGTCCTGGCCTAATTAAACCTGGGGACTGTTGAGCTTTGTCACTGGATCTAAGGAGTCTCACTGGAGTGTTGGGCAGAATCTTAGGAGCTAAAAAGGAAGGTCCTTGGCCGTGAAAGGCATGGTGGGTTAGGCACCATAATTTAATAATTATTCTCTTTTTCACCAGGAGCCAAGGCAGGGACCGCAGAAATGGGGCTGAGGACAAGCAAGGAGGGAGGGTGCAAACAAGGCGTGCAGCAGTATTTTGGACCACCTGAAGTTTGGACAGTAGACTCTCATTGATGGACGCCAGAAGTGAGTTGCAGTAATGAAGGCCGCTGATTACCAGGGCTTGAACCAAGGTTTTATTTGAGGAAAGAGGTAATAGGGGGAAAGCTCTTTTTGATTGATCTAAGCGGACACAAAGATTTTTTACTACCAATTTGGGTGAAAGACCCAGTACAGCTGTCCACCATGCTGGGGCCCAAAGAAGTTGGGCTCGTCCGAATAGCATAATTTCAGTTTTTGTAGGATTGAGTTGCAGTTGGTTATCCAACATCCAGGTGGGTATGGCCTTTATCCCAGAGGAGAACAGGGATTTGGACAGGTTAGAGCTAAAAGAGAAAAGTAGCAGTGTATCATCAGCGTATGGGATAATCTCAAATCCTAAACTTCTGGCTATCTTAGCGAGAGGGACCATGTAAATATTAAAAAGCGCAGGGCTCAGACAGGAGCCCTGGGGAACGCCAAAGGTCAGAGGCATGGTTCTAGACCTATAGGGGCAGATAGTTTGGGATGTTTGTGACAGGAAATTCGCTAACCATTTAAGGACCATTACTTGAATCCCTAGATCATGGAGTCTGTCGAGAAGTCGGGGGTATCAAATGCCACTGACAGATCATGTAGATTGTGCAGAATGCAATGCACTGCACCCAGGCACCCTCAAACTCCCACTGCCCTGAGGGGGTATGCAACCTTTACAACAAAACTTTTACAACGACCTACCATTACAACGCAACTTTTACCACGCAAACTATTACAACGCATTGCTCTGGGGGGCGCTCTAGGATAGGGAATAGGTTAATTTACTATCCAATAACCTTCCCTACTATCCACGGGGACTGGAGTTGGAATAGTAAATGAAACTATTCACTATACAGCACCCCAAAGCGCTATGCGTTGTAATGGTATGCGTGGTAAAAAACGCGTTGTAAAGGTAGGCGTTGTAAAAGTATGCGTTGTAACGTCATACATCCCCCTGAGGGCAGCTCATTCAAGTGAAATATGGAGCGGCTGCTTCAAAGCCACTTTGTGTTTTCTAATGCAGGTGGCATGCCATCTCCACTTTCAAGAGGGGAGTGAGATCCCCTTGCAGGTCGGTGCAGTGAGTTTCTGCATCCTACTGCAGGGGGATGTCTGGGGAGTCCATGAGACGACTCCCCTTTTGCCTTCCAGAGGGTTACCTTTAGGAGGCGCACTGAAAGTGGGCCACCTTTTTGTGGGGCTCTTTCAATGAATATAGGCCTTTTTTCCACAGGCGTTTACAACGCATGCCATAACAACGCGGTTGTTACAACGACTGCATTGTTATTTCGCATACCTTTACAACGCAAGTTGAATCCACAACTTGCTTTTAGGGGACGCTGGATGTTGGAATAGTATAATATACTATTTCAACTCCTGTATGTGCGGACACTAGGGGAGGTGTTGGATTTTAAATCCAGCACCTTCTGCCCCCTAACGCAAGTCATTTTTTCGACTTGCGTTGTAATGGTATTCAAAATAACAACACGGTCTTGTAACGACCGTGTTGTTATGACATGCGTTGCTTGGCATGTGAAGTAAACGCTGTTTACCTCTTTCAAGGCACTTCCTAAAGGCATGTTTGCCTGTGTGTCCATTTCCAGAGTACAGCGCAGGGCGCAGTGTCAAAGTGATTCCCTCATTTGTAAGGGGCCATTCCTCCATACAAATGAGAGAACTCCATCTGATGATAGTTTTGGTGCTACATGTGAGCAAGCGCAATCAATATTACAGAAAGGGATGCAGGGGCGCACAAGCTTCTGCGGCCCCTCCTATAATACCATTGTGCCCTGGGGATGCACAGAGTTGGAGCACACTCCCGTTGCCCACTAGGGAACAATATATAATACAGCGCCTGGACATCATATAAACATATTATATTTGATATAAGATGTGAAAATAGTTTCTTTACTGTAAATGTGATCTGTGAGAGGTCACTCTAAATTCATGAGTGCGTAAAAAACCACAGTAACAATATTTCGTGAAATGTCCAGAAAAAAGGAATTCTAATATTCAGTAGTACATGTCTGTGAAATTCTGGCTTTACTCTCTTACAAGCCATGATGTACTTTATGGTGATTTTATATGTATAAGTTATTGGTTTTGAAAACAAAGCGAGAACTGCGATAAAAAAGGTAATAGTTCATTCTTTCCTACTGAAGTGACTAAGGTGATTTGTTGGCGCTAGAAAAAACTCTGGACAAATAAAGAGAAATAGCCTAAACTATATTACATAGATTGGGAAGCGGGTTGGAATTCGTCGTTCAGGAGTGATGTCAAGGCAAGCATACTGTGAGCTCGCTTATGCATTCAGTATATTGCCATAGAGACGAGTAAAATTGTGAGCACCCTCCAAAAGTTCAGTCTATTCAAGAGTCCAGACAGCCTGGAAAACTAATTTAGACGCTCTTAACATTTGCTGGGGTGTGGGCGGTCTGAAGTCAAAGCTCTCAAACAATGAATTAATTTAAGAAGAAACCACTGACAAATGGTGTCTGGCAAAATCCAGTTGATTTCTATGTCAACCTAGGGCTGCAATTTAGAAATGTAGGTTTATTTTATGGGATGTTCTGTTGGCTGTATTGGAAATTCACGAAGTGCTTGATCGCTGAAATTGCACAGAGATCAGTAACATGTGATGGGCTTAGACACATGCAGAGTATGGCAAAGTATCACAATGCACAGATTAAATATCTGTTGAAGAACTGCCTCACAAGATACTCACATATGCTAAATTACCCCCTCCCCGTTATGTTTATATAGGTAAAAACAGTACATTATGGTTTCAATGCTTCAAACCTTTTCAACTCTGACGTAATTCATATGTGAGCAAAAAGTTGACGCAAATCCATGGCTGTGCGAAATCTGTGTAAATTGTTTCACATAATTATGAACAGTTAGGCCAAATGACCTATAATTATGCGAAAAGCAAATCGGTCAATTAGCACTGTATTTTAGCACAAATGCGCCTTTGCCTCAATTTTTGAATCAAAAAATTGCAAAAAAACAAAAGAATCCCAAACAAGAGGGACTTGTGTTCTGTTGCTCCTGTGAGTTTGTGTTAAGTTTTTTGCCTCAGATGGGCCGTTTGCAGTAATTTCTATAGCAAATAACACGTAATTATGTGATGTGGAGTAATGTTGTAATTTCAAGAATTTCACGTAACAAGCGTACCTCAAAATTCCTGAAGTTTCGTGCATTATGTCGCCATAATTTTAATTTCACCCATGGCTTCCCATGCTCACAAAAGATGGTATTCATTCATCTGATGATTTTCGTACATCGTCCTTATTACAATGTAAAATCTACCAGTGGCCAACTTCTCTACTATTTTATGTGTAGTTTAGGAACTTGGATGTATCCAGGAGAGAGTGAGGTTGTCGCAATTTATGCGATTAAAACCACATCATTCTATCTCCTTCCATAATTTATTTTATTTAAAAATTGATTGTGCGAAACAATGTACAGATGCACAACAATAATCTGCCCTTCATATAGCTTTTCATAACATAGTTCTCTGCAGTGTCTAAGTGATCTGATTAACACTAGCAGGCATCACTATTAAAGAATGTAATTGTTGCAGAAGTGAAAAACATGTTTAATGAAAAAGTATGTAAATCCGCAAACGTATTGTAAGTCTCACCATCTGAGGCAATGGGCATATAATGGTAAATTAACTTCTTTTTTGTTCTTCTTTAATACACTTTTGAAAAGCAGCAACTAGAGGATAGAACACATGCCCTAAACTGACAAACAAGATAGTCACTAACAAGCAGGTACCTAGCTCTTCTGGTGGGACGAATGTGAGAAGTCTTTGAGAAGGAGATACAGTGGTGTAAGGTAAAATGCTGACACATTTGTGGTTTCTCACTTGTCTATGCCACATTCAAACAACGTTACACTAAATTGAACAGTCAGGGTAAATGTGCAGTGTACAACTTGAAAATACAAATGGCAACACATTTATATTAATTGTTAATGCGCAAAAATGCTGCATATTTGGTAATGCTTTTAACAAGCATAACAAAACATTTGAAACTTCCTCCTTTTTGTCCATGAGGTATATAACCTTACTATAGCATTCAATCTGATACTTTCAGCATAAAATTCATCATATATATAACAAGGAAGTGTTGGCAGCCATTTTGGGACTTGGTTTCAGCTGAGTCCAAAAATAAAGCTGGAAAAAAGAGAATGGGTCAGGGTAGGAATACCTTGACCACGAGGCCTGGTACTGGGATCCTCAGTGACCCCAACAGAGCCCAAAACATAAAAAAAAAGATTTTGTTGTGAAAATCGTTAAGGATCTGCAAATTTGTGGCAAGAATAAAGAAAATAACATGCGCAGTCTCCCTCACTTTTTTCAACCCCCGAGTGGGGGTGAGGGGGGCAGGACATGTTGGTGTGATTTAAAAGTTAAAGAAAAGGGGAGAGCAAACAGTAGATCTGCTCCCAGTGGGCGGGAGCAGGAAAAAGGCTCCCGCTCACTGGGAGCAGAGTTTTCATCAAGCAGAGAGGAAAACAGATGAAAGGATTGCTCCAACACACAGTGGTAGCATTTCTTGCTCGTCACTATAGGCGGAAGCAAAGCCGGCTCCTGATGGAGGCAGGAAGCTGGCAGGGATCATGGGGCTGCATTAAGGATTCCCCCACAGTCCCCAATGCTGGAGGCTGGGTGCTCTGGGTGCGCTCCAGGGGCTGTGTTGCATTAGTTTTAATATATGCAGGGTAAACGTTCCCACCTAAAATTCCTCGCAAAACAGACACAGTGGTGTTTTTGACATTTTGCAAAAGACATGCATTTTCGGAAAGCTGTCCGCTGAGCTTGAGATGCGTCAAAATTCGTACACCTCTGAAGCCCAGGCGTAGGAATGATGTATTGGTTGTGGCATAGATATCTGGCCAGCTGAAGTGATTTATAACAGTGTAATCTGCAATCAAGTCACCTCCTCTAAACAGTTAAGTGCAAAAAAAAAGGTAGGTAACACAATAAATATCACATCACACACCATCAGGACTTGTATGCACGCACATTGCACTTTCACATAATATGTCACACATATGTAGGCATAAGCACACTATACCCACTTGTATGCGTGACATCCAGGACAAATGTAATAGAGTGCAAGGTGAGTTTTCACCTTTTCACACTCTATTACATTTGTCCTCACACATGAGGCTACTTGCGTCATTCAAAACTGATGAATCGCCTCTGATTTCTGACGCATTGCTGTAGTTGCATCAGTCTTATGACCAACGACATCAATGCGCTACTTTTTGGGATGGATGCATTGCGGCCTCCTGCCCACGGATGCGTACGGATTTCTGATGCATCCTTGGGATCTTGTACCATGGAGTCATGTATTGTAAATACAGTGCACCCATGGTGTCATTAGGTTTTTTGACGCAGGAGCAGGACATTTTGAATCATTACTGCCTTGGCACAGTAATACATCATTTCTTGTAAATAAGGCCCCACGTGTTTTTGTCAGAAGTCTGATCCAGCGCTGGTCCCCTCTGATGTCTGAGTTAACACGCATCTCAATAGTCAATGCATCAGGTTCAGTGAAGAAAAGAAATACTCAAAGACACAGAAGTCTAAGGCATATTTAATGCAAAAATATAACTAGGAGCTAAAGTAATCTAAGTGTGAATTTGAAAAGGACAAACAGTTCGCCATCAGAGCTTTGGCACATATCCTGCCAAAATAACTTCATTTTTGATCTTCTTTTAAAAATGTTGATAAGGTCGCAAGAATATGTGGTATACACTGAAACACAAGATAGCTGTTAATGAACAGGTGCCTAGCTCTTCTTCTGGAAAGAATGTGAGAAGATCTTGAGAAGGAGATACATTGGGGTACGCTAGAAAGCTCACTACTAAATCTGTGGTTTGTCGCTTATCAATGCCAACTTCAAAACGAGGCTATGCTTACGTACACAGCCAGGCTAGGGGGCATATTTACGAGCTCAGCTGTGCAACTCAAAAATTAGATTTATGCAGCCACTCAGGGCCACACAAGGTGGCCCTGCGTGGCTTCATAAATCTTTAGTAAAACAACGCAGTGCAAACCGATGTGTTGTCTTACTTTTATATACGGAGGCATTTCCTGGACATTGCATGGGTATTCCCACACAACTCCCATGCTTTTTGATGCATTCATAGATTTACCAAAAGTGGTAGACCTGGGAATGCACCAAAAAGATACACCTTCCCAGGAAAGGTTTAACGAGGGGAAATATCTTTATTACTTCTCGTTACTCCCTCTATGTGTGCTGTATTCTGCAGCACACACAGATATATGAATATGCCTCTCTGTTTTGTTTTTGTGTGCTGAAAGGTGCCCCTCCATGCACAAAAACAATCCTACATGCAACACCGCCACCATGATGCAAGGATGCCTGCTTTGGTGCTAGGCAGCCAATAGGGCGCCAGCGCATTGGAAAAGCCAGGAATGCCTATTACGATAAATATGGCGCATTCCTGCCCTTTACCTGTCACGTAGTGCTGCACAGCAAGGGGACTTGCTGTGCTGTACTGCGTGATAATGTCAAAAACATGCTCCTAATGAATTGAATTGAATTGAATTGAAAGAAAATTTATAATGCGCAAGAACAATGACCCGCAGGTATCAAGGCGCCTAGCAAAAGATAAAAGAATGATCAGGAAAAGGACATAGGGACCTAAACATATGCTTGGCGGAAGAAAAGGGTTTTTAAGGCAGTACGGAAGTTCTGTAGGGACGGGAGAGATCTCAGATCCAGAGGAAGTTCGTTCCACCACTTAGGAGCAAGGGTGGAAAAGGCTCTGCCACCCCATTTGGCTCTTCGTACCCGGGGGGCTGCCAAAAGCAGTTTTCCAGAGGAGCGCAGAGTCCTTCGGGGGACATAGTGGGAGATGATGGATCCTATTCCAGAGTCGCTCTTTTTGGCAATGGCTCTATAGGTTATACAAAGGACCTTAAACCGGATACGATATTCTACCGGCAGCCAGTGCAGCGTTTTCCTGGCTGCAGTGGCCGAAGAGCGTCTGGGGATATCCAGGACAAATCTGGCTATGGCGTTTTGTACTACCTGTAAGCGCTGCAGCTGTCCTTTATTAAGTCCAGCATACAGCGCGTTACAATAGTCCAGACGCGAGCCAATAAGGGCAACAGCTATTTGTTTTCTTGCCTGGAGGGAAAGATATTTCCTGACCCTTCGTAGGGTGTGAATCAGGCCCCAACAGGTGGAAATGGTTCTGCTCACCTGGTTGCCTAAGTTAAGGGCAGGATCTATTAGCACCCCGAGATTTTTTGCAGAAGATGTGGGGGAAGGGCACGTTCCAAGAGAGTCAGGCCACCAATTGGCTGACCAGATGTTTTCTTTCCCCCCAAACACCATCACCTCCGTCTTCTCCCCATTCAGTTTCAGAGAGTTCTGGATCATCCAGTTACCAACCGCCTCCATACAGGATCTAAACTTGGAGGCGATTACTTCATCTGAATGGGGAAGAGAGACGAGGATTTGAGTGTCGTCTGCATACGAGACTACCTCCATCCCGAATGATCTTATTAATTTGGCTAGTGGGGTAACATAGATATTAAAGAGGGTCGGGCTAAGTGCTGACCCTTGAGGAACCCCACATAGCACAGGACGGGATGGAGATAGAAATTCCCCAAGCTTGACTCTTTGTTCCCTCCCCGTGAGGAAGGAGATCAAGAGATCCAGAGCTGCGTTCTTCACCCCCACCTCCCTCAGCCGTGATGTAAGTACTGAGGGGGAGAGGGTGTCGAAAGCCGCAGTTAGATCTAGCAGGACCAGGAAAGAGGTCTGGCCCTCATCTACTGTCGTGCGGATCTTGTCAAGCACGATGGTGAGGGCTGACTCGGTGCTAAATTCTTTCCTGAATCCATGCTGGGAGGAGTCTAAGCATCCTGAGCTTTCAACAAAGGCAGCGAGATGCTTGTTAAGGTGTGTCTCAAGCATCTTCGCAGGAGCAGGGAGCAAGGAAATAGGCCGGAAGTTTTTTAGGATCCCCGGATCCAGAGAGGCCTTTTTCAGCAGGGGTTTTACTACCGCCTTCTTCCACTCTGCAGGGAAAATGCCATCTCTAATGGCTAGATTAATTATCTCTAGCAGCGGTGGTAAGAGGGTCTCCCTACACTGCTTGATGACTTTCAGTGGGCAGGTGTCCAAAGGTGAACCAGACTTAGTCTTGGCTAACAGTAGCTCAAGATCTTGTAAAGCCAGCGGGGGAAAGGCGTCCAGAGTGCATGGTGGGGAGATTTCAGTGATGATCGAACTCGTCTCTACCCTAGGTGTAGATGCACTGAGAACATCTCTTTGTTCCTCGAGGGCTAGGTGGATATCCTGAATTTTAGAGTGGAAGAATGAGGCGATCTTATCACAGAGGTCCTGCGAAGAGATGACGGGGTCAGGGGCTTGCAATCTGACCAGGGAGTCCACAGTTTTAAAAAGTTCCTTCGGGGAGGAGAGCGAGGAGGTCGCGGTCACAAAGTATTCTTGTTTAGCCTGCGCAATTTCAGCTTTGTATTTTTTAACAAGAAGTCGATGAGCTTCCTTGTTCTTGATATTGTGGAACATGGAAATAAAGAATGGCACGTTTGAAATGTGTGTTAATGTACACTAAGGTAAAGACTTTGGTAGAACTTCAGGGAGGCAGGCATGTCTACCTCAAAAGAATGAAAAGATGAGCCTGTCTTGCCAGATTGTAATTTTCCTTCCTGTAGAGCACCGCCTTTCTTAGTGTTATCTCACTCAGCCATCAGGATGGTTTAACGTGGTGGCACATTAGATACCAGGTGGCACAAAGGTTATATAGAGCATTAATACAGGTAATGAGTGATGATTGACACAACAGAACGGCAGACACTTAGAATTTCAACCACAGTACAATGGATAGAATTGACCAAGATTACACAATATTTTGTCAAATGCCAAAAAATGGGATTAGAATCTGTTCCCAGGAAAACAATCAAAAAAACAGATTAGCATGAATTCAGGCAGATGATTTTGAGCACTACAGAAAGACAATCTGTTATTTTACTGCGGTAACGTTCATACAACCTCACTCAGGGAAATTTACATGAATATTTCTTCAACCACAATTCTAATACGTGAGCTGCTTGTGCAGTAAATTCAAGTATCTTGGATTCTGCGGGCCTAGATGTCAGATTTTAGCTTCAATTTTTTGTCAAGATCTCAAGAAGCACTTCTTAAAGGTGTAGGTTACATACGTCACGAGCCTCAATCTATTGCGTTTTGTAAGTAAATGCCTGGGGCCTCATTTATGAAAAGTGACGCATCGCTGCGTGAAAACAGCGATGCGTCACTTTTCACTGCGCTCTCCCTGCGACATGATTGATGCGTCATATTTATAATATGACGCATCATGTCGCAAGGAGTTACAGATACGTCAGTATTACTGACGTATCTGTAGGCGCAAAAGTGACGCATTGCTGGAGTGTGTCACAAAAGTGACGCAACTCCAGCAAAGCTTCCTTTCACATGGGGAAAGCCCCATGTGAAAGGGCTTGCGTCAGTCTTACGCCTGCTGTGAGGCAGGCGCAAGATTTTGACGCAACAGCGTCCTAAAAGTGACGCAGTGAAATCTCATTGATTTCACTGCGTCACTATTACGAGGCTTTTTGCGGGTGAACGCCCCCTCTGCATACATTATACCTGACGCAGGTATAATGTAGTGCAGGGGTTTACAAAGTGACGCATCTGCTTAGATGCGTCACTTTGTAAATAGTGCGCATCAGGAGGCATGTTTTACGCCGCCGATGCGTCACAAAAAGTGACGCATCGGAAGCGCAAAACTCACGCAAGGCCTCATAAATGAGGCCCCTTGTTGTACATATGTACCATCTGGATCTTCCCTGTCGGCAAATGCTTGACATTATGATGTGATGCTGTCACTTGGATCTGCGTGGGTGGCGTTAACAAAGTCAAGATTTGCTTGTAAAAATGGTGAAATAAAACAAATATAAAGGTTGATTGATTCTATTTTACATCTCCAGAAAAAATCTGCAGCAAATCTCAACACATGTAATGCAAAAATCTGATCTATCTCCAGTCCCAATTAAAAGTGTGCATTTAAAATATAGGCACTGTTGTTGTTTTCTATTCCTTAGTTTTACTCCCTGCATTTACCCTGGAATTCTTGTTGGAAACTCCGCAGTAGCAGATGAGGTGACACCCTTCATACTTAGAGTTAGACTTTTTTCTGCAGAGATTTTAAATAGATCATAATAAGTCAAATATTTTAATGTGTTCATAAAACAGTGCAATGTTATTTTTGCAGGAAACGAACAGTGGAAACAAGTCAATCGGGTATCATTACGCGTGCGCCTGTACTGCAGCTAGCAATTAAATTCCATCACTTTTACTGCTAACTGACTAGTAGCTTCATGGGATAGATGATAATTGACCACTCCCTAAGGTCACCTTACAAATTAGAAATTACCAGTGGAATCTATAAATATGGTACTGATTCCTTTGGGTATTCCATATTTTCTCTAAGTAATTCTCCCAGAGGCTCCATCTGCTTTCAGAATGAGTTTAAGCCTGTATGAATTGATGTAATTTCGTATAATACTCGTTATGTGAAGTTCCTGAATTCACGTCATAATGCTGCAACATTTTATTTTGCCTTAAAATTATTGCACAGGAAATTGGCAACAACGCAAAAACGGCCAGAACGCGAGTATTATAGCAAGTTTGTCCAGAACTTTGCCGATTTGAGTGTTAACATCAGCCTTCTATTGAGAACAGGGGTTGAACATGTATGAGATGTAGCCTATGAGAGAGAGTTCCAGGAACTCAACCAGGCACCTACTCCTAAAAATTAAAATCCCAGTAAAAGGTCTATAATAATAACTGCATATGCCAGTATAAAAGTTCTGGGAGTCGTCTTACATTAAAGTGGACAGAATGGACTTGACATGATTATGTTAATTTCTTGTGGGCTAAAGGCTGCTGAAACAAGATATTCAGTTATTGAACAAGAGGCCCTTGCGATGTACTGGGCCATAAGGAAGTTGAAGAAATGTTTGTCGGGAGGTACCTTTGAAGTCAGGACTGATCACAAACCTTTGTGTGAAATATTCAGAAATAAAGGCATGAGTCAGTTTATGGGGGGATAATCAAATGGGTAATTGCCTTGCAGCAGTATAATTTTGAGATTAGATATATCCAAGGTGTTGAAAATAAAGAAGTGGATACACTCTCAAGGTTAGTTTCTGGTGAAGAAGATTGGTATTGATCAACCCTGTGCTGAAGATGCTGAATATCTTTGGCACATGAGTGTCATCAGAGAATTTCAAAGACCAAGAAAAGACTGCACGCGTCTTACTGGTGGCCTGGTATGGACCTGCAGGTAGAGAGAGTGGTTGGAGATTTTATGCCTTGTGCATTAAGTGAGAAATCCAGAAAACCTACGCTGCAGTCCATGGCAATCAGAGAACGACCAACTGGTCTTTGGAAAGATATTGCCCCGGATATTTTGGATCCTATTCATGGAGATGGGCAAGAAACATATGTTTTGGCTGTAATGGTTTTTAGGTGGCCAGAGATACGGTTCACAAGAGGAAAAGAGACTAAACATTTGACCACATTTTTAGGAAAACTCATAGGGAAAGAAGGGTTTCCTGAAATATTGCTGAAATGGTGCTTAAGATAGTCTGTTTCGTGTAATCTACAGGCAGGCATGAAAAGGGGTAGATGACGGGCTGCTGACTGTGTATGGAACTAAACCGCAATAATCTTGGGTCTCCTGCCTTGACCTGGGGCAAATTTTGGCCTATGAGTAGGGGCTGATTTATGGATTCGTACTGGGGTGAGCATGACATAGATACCTAAGATCTATTGTATCACTACCCGGGATTGAGTTTAAGACTCTAGATACCCACCCTGATTCAGATGTAGGGAACGTATACTTTTAGGTCCTGAACAAACGCAAGGGATCCAGTACTGGACCAACATAGCGTGAAACATGTCGACCTGAATAGTGAAAACATGATGGTTCACTACAACACACTCACTGAGTAGTGGTGTACCATAACCTTGCGCACACTACTACATATTAGTTTTCAACCTTACTGAAGGGTCTCTGAATAGAATTTGATCTCCTTTAGATAATTTTAAGATCACACTATTCACCTTACACATTATACCCCACACACCCGCACGCACCATCAAGGCTGAGACAAGAAAAGATCTCTGACTAAGAGCCCTCTCACAGGGCCGGTGGGGCATTGCAGAGCTGGCTCCATGAGGAGTAAAACGCCCGATGATGAAGCATGACACCCAGATGGGTGTGTGAGGGCAACACTTCAAAATAAGGAAGATCCCCTGGAACCATATATTCCAACAGTACCTTTTCTTTAACATTTTCTATACCCATTCCACATAGGAACAAGTACCCACACTGATTAGATGCTGAAAAGGTACTGACTGACAATGGGATTCAGCTCATTTCAAGTGAGATGGAAGAGTTTCTAGAAAAAAGGGGTTTTAAGGCACAAGAAATGTGCTCTCTACCACCCCAAGACAAATGGAATGAATGAGTGGCTGAAAAGAGTATTTTACGGAAACTGTAGACCGGTCAAATCTAATGCTTTGAATTGAAAGAATTATGTGAAAAGGAGAGTGGAACTTTACAGAATCACACCTCATAGCATGATGGGTAAAACCCCATTTGAATTGTTTAGAGGAAGGCGATCCAACACTACAGTGAAACCTTTGTGGTTCAATTGTTACGAGGTTGACATGGAAAACATCAGTAACATGGAGGACTGGCGTGTAAGATAAGAGAAAAAGCCTAGGAAAGTTTATTTTGATAAAAGAATGGCTGTAATGAACATTAAGGTGGCTGTGGGGGACTGGGTCATGTTTAAAGATCCGGAAGGAAAGAGTGTGCCATTTTCCAAAGCAATTCAGGTCATAAAGTTGTTTGGTAATGCTGTCAAAACTCAGGAGCATCCTACTTAGAATCTCAATAGAAATGTGCAGTACAAAGGGAAAATAATTTTACTAATGATAAAACTGACAAGGGAATTCTAGAAAGCAAGATGGGTGATGTAACGAAGAAAACTAGCAGAAACTTGCAAATGAAACATTTTGAGGAGAATTGGGCAATCAGAAAATCCAACAGGAAAATGCAAAAGCCAGACTATTTGAAAGAGTACGTAATATAGGATTCCTCACAATGCAATTTTCTTCTTCTATATCGTGTGTATATCTGGTAGTTGCATATACATGTCCTAAACTTAAATATATTGCTCTGTCACACTTAGGGGCATATTTACAAGCCCCTATCACCACAGGAACATCACTTTTAAAGACGTTCCTGTGGCGATAGGGGGTTCGCCTTATTTACAAATCAGAGTTAAGCCACTTAACGTGGCTTAACACCGCCTTGTAAATAAGGCCCCCTTTCACACTATACTTAGGATGAAAGGGGTGGGCATTGGGTGTTGCAGTGGGCGTTATGCCGCAATACCCATTGATTTTTACGCTCCCCAATATTCACATTGGTTCCGTAAATATAGGGCAGCATCAAAATTAAGACGGGGTAAAACCTGGGGGCCCATTAGGATGTCGGGCGGATTGCCCCCGGCCAGGCTGGCGGTAGCCACCGCCGGCCTGGCGGGTGCAATCCGCCCGACATCCTCACCAGAATTCCCCCAGCCATATTAGAATGGCCGGGGGAACCGCGGCAGACGGAAAGACCGTCCGCCGCTTTTCCGCCCCGGTCGCAAGGTTTCTATGTTGGCGGCGTCTTTCAGACACAGCCTGCCATATTAGGATGCCTTATCACTAATGCATTGCCGCCACGGAAAGGCATGCGGTCTTCACTCTGGGGCCCTCTGCGGGCCCCCAGAGTGAAGGAGGGGTGGGGGTTGCACACGGGGGGTACCTGTGGTACCCCCCTTTATTTGCATAAACAAAGCGGCAGGCACCGCGCGGTGCCTGCCCCTTTGTTTATGCAAATGCATTTATGCATTAATAGCATTGTGGCGGGCGGTGCAGAGAGCACTGCCCGCCACAATGCTATTAATGCAGGATGTGCCCGCCACTGTGGCGGGCACATCCTAATACCCCCCACGGGACCCCCACCCTAATGGCGGGCGGTCCCGAATTCCGACAGGATGGCGGGCGGACAAAGTCCGCCCGTCATCCCCATGACCCCCCCTCGTCTTAACATTGTGAAACAAGGAGAAACTTTCAATTTCCCCTTGTTCTTGCTGTTTCTATGTGTGCTGCATTCTGCAGCACACTTAGAAACAGGAAAACACCATGAATAATTATAAACAATAATTTAAAAAAAATGACGATTTGCAACTTCTATGTGTGCTGCACAATGCAGCACATATAGGAGTTTCAAGTTGCCATTCTGGATTGTTTATGTGCAGAAAGGGACACCTAAACAAACATTACCTCAACGCAGGCACCCTTGGACTATGGTGCAAATGTGCCTGCGTTGGTGCTAGGCAGCTGAATTTAGCATCGGCACAGGGAGAAAAGCAGGGGTGCACCATATTATTATGGTAACCACGGTGCATCCCTGCATTTCTAAAGTGACAGAGCACAATGTTAGCTATTTTGGAGCTAGCCCTGTTGAACCTGGGGTGGGTCGGGGACAATCGGTATTTGCCCGGCGGTATTGCCTCTGTGACCCTCTAGTTATTTAATCAATGAAGAGGCAGGCGCTGGAGACTGGAAGGCAGGAAACAAGGTTTTTATTCTCTCCGGAGGAGAACACAACAAAACGGGCAGAAGGTATCGTTCTGAGGTGCTCTAACTACATTTCTGAGGCCTGGCCTCTTATACACTGTTTTATGACTTTATTGCAGATTACATATTCATGTTAAAACTTTGATGTATGGAAAAGACATTCCCGGAACTCCCCTTTGGGCCCGTTCCCACACGCATTTACAGTTGAAGTCCCCACCCTAGTCACACCAGGTGATGAGTATCGCGCAGCTGGATATTCCGTCGATTCACGGAGCGTGGGGGGTTTGATCGGATCTCATGGAGTGGGGGCTTTGATCAACCCGGGGATCCTTTGATGGGGGAAGCTTTCTATTGTACGGGGAGGGGCAAGGAATGGTATCGGCAGAGCTGGGTGTCGGCCTGGGAACGGGGAAGACAAACGGGCACACGGGGAAAAAGGGGATTTGCATCTAAGGGCCGGAGATCATGAAAGGGAAGAAGGGAGGTGTTGCGCTGGGAACAGGATGAGGGCCTGGGGCAGAGCAGCGCCGAAGAGGGGTTTATGATTCTAGGCAGGTGCAAGCAGGGGGTTGGTCAGCGTGCAGGTTTAGTGAAGGCGAAGGGCTATGTCAGGGGCCAGCGGCATGCAAAAGGGTTCGTTCTGATCGGGGCATCTTAAAATGGCGGGTGTGCACGACAAAAGTGTGGCATCAGGGGAAGAGGCAAGATGGCGCAGATAATGTTCACCAAAACGTACTAATTTTCAACAGTCCTCCCTTTAACATATTCAAGACATCTTGCTGGTTCATTTTCTACTCGGTTCTATTGTGGTGGGCATGAGAAAGAAAACGGTAGGAACCCTAGATGAAAAAGAGTTGTAAACAATACATTTTAACATTTCTAGTTTTTAGGAGGTGGACCTATTTGATAAACTTTGATCAATTTGTTTAGCAGGAAAGTCATAAAAATGTAATACAAAAACGATTCTGTAGCGAGAGCAGCAAGTACATTTCATAACGTGAACTGGTAGGTTATTACATATATCAGATTCGGATTGGAGCATGATCAATACAATGGCGGCTGGGAGAGAAATGAGGCATAGCAGAAACGGTGATTGAGGATGTCAAAATGTTCGAAGTTAACGAGTTCTCATTATTCTTTGTTGTCTTTCGTTGGCGCGGTGGAACACCGGCGATGGAGCTACGGGTCCAGCTCTATTCTAGGTCTCGCGTTGCAGGGCACGATCTTTCCCTCGTATTCCTGGTCGGAAAGGTCCTTTTCGCCCTGTGTCCTTTGAGGTGATTGTCAGAAAGTTCAGATGGAAGAAAAGCGTACAAAACAGTCCATAGGGTAGGTCGGAGGAAAAAGGGGATGGAGCAAGGCCAAATTAGGAACAAACTAGGGGAACGAGAGACTTCAGATAGGCGGGCGTGTGACCGAATTCAGAGAGCGGGGACTTGTCGGCAAACACTGGACATCGAGCAGGGGCATCAGGTCGGCCCTTTCTTCTCATGTTGTCGAAAACAGTGCCTCGTCCTGCAGCTCTTTTCTGTCGTGGTCTCGCCTTGGCTAATGTCGCAGGTGTTCCTTAGTCTGCGGTCAGGCCTCGTGCTCCCACATCCGGTCCTTCTCTCCTCCAACAGCAGTACCCCATCCTTGGAAGTAAAGGTCTTCCTCTACGCGAGAGTTCATGGGTCAGTCGCGTACTTCGAAGGCGGAGTGTCGTGTTGTCGATCCGATCCGTCCTCCAGGGCTGGGCAACCATCTTCTTTTAACCTTAAAGAGAGAGCAGAGTAGGGTGCACAGAAAAGAACTTTCCCACCGATCCCACATTTTTTTTAAAATAAAGCATGCGATACCCGTCCATAGTTTCAAAAAAACTTTATTTTGCAAAATCATTTCAGCACGTGGATTATGAGGGTGCGGTCGTATTTGGCCGGTCGTGGCAATGGCTAAAGTGCGTACAGTGGGGGTGTCGTTTGCAGCAATAAAAACATCGGAAAGTTTTATTCATTCATTTGTAAGAAACTAAAACGTCTATTAATTGGCTGGGGGTTCGGGGGCATTTATTTTCATAATTTAGAAGCATAATCATAATAGTTGCAATCAGATTTCCTATATGCATACCGTACGTGTGCGTCGTAAATGAGGTTTACATCAGCTATAAAAATATAATACATTGTACATTTGTAATCAACATTTTTAACGGGGTTCCTTTCATACTGTTCGTCGAGTGAGTTCTCCTTGTCTTTTCTAGCCAAGTGTACAAAGGATCATATAAAGTCTCAGAACATCAAGTTTATATTAGTGCGAAGGAACACCACGAGGTGTTCGTAAGTTCCGATTGATACCAGCGCCATTTTGGGCGGGGCCGGCTCAGTCCGGAAGCAGCATCAGGGGGAAATGTTTCTCATTACTGGCAGTTTGGACCAGAGTCCTTTTCGGCAGTTCTAGAATTCATGCTAACAGAAGGAGTGGCAATGTCATGTTTGTTTCGTTGGCGATCAAGGCAGCCGTCCCTTACCGGAAGCCTGCAGAGGCCGAAGGTTCCGCCGGGGACTTTTGTAGGGTCTCCAAGGCTGCGGAGATGCTGTCGGAGATGGGGGCTCGTGCCCCTGTGGGCAAATGTCCGAGTTATATTGCTGGTCAAAGTTACTCTAGTGGCCGGGGCCCGCCTTCCAGCGGACCCAGACGCCATTTTGAGGCCCTACAGGGGCCACTCTCGTCGAGTTTGCAAGAGCGGAAGAGATCCTTCGGAGTGAAAGGAAGAGGTCCCTGTTGTGTGAAAGCGGGACGTTCAGCTGGGGTGCAGCTGTGATGCCCCCACCTGGGGGGGGCGAGGGAGACTCGTTCGCGCCGTCTCCTTCTCCCGGTGCACTCCATGCTGTTCTTTTTCATCGCCCCGCATGAAGGTCTCTCCACATCCGGTGTTCCCCAAGTCTTGTGCTCAGTGCTGTGGGAGTATGGCCACCTGTGGCGCGCATTCGGCGCGGCACGAGTATCAGTGCAGTCATTGCAGGTTCGGTGTTCCGAAAATATGGCCACCATTGCACGTTCGGTGCTGCGCAAGTACTGGGGCCATCGCCTGACTGGGGGTGTTCGGCGTTGGGCCGGGGGCTGGGAGACCTCCTATCGGTGGAGGTGGGAGAGGCTCGTCCGCGTCGCCTCTCCCTCCCAGCCCAACTTGGACAAATTGTTGTGGAGGTACGTGCAGGACATCCCGCCGTCCAGAGCTGCTGCAGCTGTTACGGAAGGGAAAAGAAAGAGGTGTCTCGTCCCTCTCTGGACATGTGGCGGGACTACTTAAGTCTATCCAGGCCCGTTGCGGCTGGGCCGAGGAGGCATGTGGCGGGACTGCCTGCAACTGTCCAGGGCCGCTGCGGCTGGACTCCGCTGGCCCCTGCCTCTCCTCCGGCTTCCCCATATGTTAAGGTTTCCTGACCAAGAGTTGGCAGCGGGGCCCGCCTTATATGGGTTGTCGCTGGTTGGGCGTAGCCGTAACCCTGCCCTACTTTGGAAGGTTCCAGAATGGGGGGGGGGGCGAATGTTCTGTTTGACTTTCATTTTCTACAGTTTACCGTTATTATTCCTTGTTTGTTGTGCTAAATTAAAAGTTCAAGTTCATCAATGGTCTACGGATTTTGTTTTACCATTTCTTTCTTTCCAGGTTGCTTTTATGTTAAGTTTCTGCTTAACAGAGGTTGAGTAACACGAAAACACGTGTAGAGGGATGACGCAGATTCGTACATTACATACACACAAACTCAGACGGGGGGGACAGTACAAATACGACATACAAAGACCCAAGACGAATAAAAAACAGTTATTGGTCATAATTATCTCTGTCCGTCTGTGAAATTTTAAAGCGAGGCTGGGTTCCCGTCTTGACGTTGCCCGACCTAGGAGAACTTGAGCATGCCGCTGAAATTGTCCTGGCGAAATCTGTGCCATCGGGCATAATCAAACGTGGTGGTTCTATCCGGTCTGTCTATGTAAGTCGGGTCCTTCTTTGTATCGCGCTTTTTCTCGTACTGCCGGTCTGTCGTTCCTGTCGGCCCTTTGCCTTTACTCACGCTCAGTAGAGTCGGGCATTGGGCTTTCCAGTGTCCGACATATCTACAAAAAGCGCATTGGTCTGGCCCTAAGTCTGGTCGTCTTTTGCGTAGTGTCGGGGGATAAGTTGTGGGTAGCGGTGTCCTGGGGTTGTCCTGTCGGTATATTTCTCTACTTGGTTTGTCCTCGTCTTTTCTCTGTCGTTGCATAGCCTCTCTGCGCCACATACCGAGACTGTCGAGCATAATTGGCGTTGTCTTATTATTTCGAAGGGCTATTTCTAACGTTTCTATTTTATCAAGGTCAAAGGATCCTGCCAGTGGCCACTGTTTGTCTTGACTTTCTTCGGTATACCTGTGCCACAATTTATTATAGGCTATGGTGACTAATCCATAGTTTATGAACATGTCCTTATTAGGGGTGCCTTCTAGTGGAGCTATATGGTCCACCTCTAATACACGGTCCGGGCTAAACAGGCTACTAATCAGTGGGGAGAAGACAGACATGACGGCTCGTAACGAGGGACTAAAAAGTCAGCACTGCCTATCTTATCACTAGGTGCAAAGACTGGACAGAATATTTCTATTCTACGTTGTTTGCAGGCAGTGAATACCTCATGGATCAAAAATAACAAAAAGACCAATAAATAACAATGGGGAGAATGAGTAGGTCCGCAAAGATCTGCGTTACCTACCCTTTTCACTATCTGCAAAAAGGGTCGTCTCTTCCCTGTTTGCAGACAGGGAATCTCCAGGAAACAATAGTTTTGCGAACAACAGTTCAGTTTCAAGTAATTATTGAGTGGGGGAGAAAAAATAAGCACGGCTGCTGCCCTACCTATCCTCCACTGCTTGCAAAGAGAGAGCCCGTTGTTTCTCCGTTTGTAGACAGTGAATCTCCAAATAAATAAAGAGCAATACTAGTATTTTTAAACGATCAAGCAATCAAACAATCAAGCAATCATTTCGCAACTTGTCGTGATTACACGACCTTACCCGGACCATGTGGACAGTTTCTTGTCTTCCGAATCCAGCGCCCGTTCGTCCTTTTCTTTCTCGTATTTCTCACGGCACTCCTAATGGTTCCCAGTCAGGACCGTAGATCGCTCGAGAGAGGTCTGTTCGGAACTAGTGAAGTTCGGATGATCGGCTGCCAGACGAGGGTCTATTGGGCAAGAGCTCTCCCGATCGTTGCAGTCGTTCACTCTGTCGTCGGGACCTCTCCCACTGGATCCACGAGTCGCTGATGGGCCCCACGCTTGGGACGCCAATTGTTGAACCTGGGGTGGGTCGGGGACAATCGGTATTTGCCCGGCGGTATTGCCTCTGTGACCCTCTAGTTATTTAATCAATGAAGAGGCAGGCGCTGGAGACTGGAAGGCAGGAAACAAGGTTTTTATTCTCTCCGGAGGAGAACACAACAAAACGGGCAGAAGGTATCGTTCTGAGGTGCTCTAACTACATTTCTGAGGCCTGGCCTCTTATACACTGTTTTATGACTTTATTGCAGATTACATATTCATGTTAAAACTTTGATGTATGGAAAAGACATTCCCGGAACTCCCCTTTGGGCCCGTTCCCACACGCATTTACAGTTGAAGTCCCCACCCTAGTCACACCAGGTGATGAGTATCGCGCAGCTGGATATTCCGTCGATTCATGGAACGTGGGGGGTTTGATCGGATCTCATGGAGTGGGGGCTTTGATCAACCCGGGGATCCTTTGATGGGGGAAGCTTTCTATTGTACGGGGAGGGGCAAGGAATGGTATCGGCAGAGCTGGGTGTCGGCCTGGGAACGGGGAAGACAAACGGGCACACGGGGAAAAAGGGGATTTGCATCTAAGGGCCGGAGATCATGAAAGGGAAGAAGGGAGGTGTCGCGCTGGGAACAGGATGAGGGCCTGGGGCAGAGCAGAGCCGAAGAGGGGTTTATGATTCTAGGCAGGTGCAAGCAGGGGGTTGGTCAGCGTGCAGGTTTAGTGAAGGCGAAGGGCTATGTCAGGGGCCAGCGGCATGCAAAAGGGTTCGTTCTGATCGGGGCATCTTAAAATGGCGGGTGTGCACGACAAAAGTGTGGCATCAGGGGAAGAGGCAAGATGGCGCAGATAATGTTCACCAAAACGTACTAATTTTCAACAGCCCGTGCTCTGTCACTTTTGTTGTAAATATGCCCCTTAGTTTATTAGTATTATGGCTGATACCTGGTTGTTGTTATTTAATAACTTTATCCCTAAGTTTAGGCAGGTTCTGCTCCATAGTCATTCTGTTTTTGTCTTAATACATCTGGTATTACTGCTAATGAAGGAATACCATGAGTTATGTATATATGGCAGCAAAGACTGCACCCCAAGAGGTGCACTCCTCTAACTGTGGTGTAATTCCCATGGGCAAACAGATTGTTAACATTCTGTGTTTTTCAAATGGTGTTGTATTTGGGAATACTGCTTCTAACTGGTTTATTTTCTGAGCTACCCAGAAAGGAATTTGTTCACGTTTTGTGGGCACTCTCCCCATTACCACATGTAATTTTTGTGGGGTCATTTTAGTACTAGTGCTCTGTGTAAGAGCTGCAGGGGGTGTAATTACTGTAGGTTGGACCACTAGTTTCCTTAAGATGAGGTGTGTCATGTTTCTGTAAAGTTTTATCAACTCTTTCATTTGAACAAGCAGCTCCTCATGTGGCATTGTACCATGTCTGGATGTGGTGCATAGGTCGCTAATATCGGCCATGTTGCTCCTGGTCTTCCTAAAGGACCAAGACTGGTCTTGTTCTTATGTGGGGTAGGGCACCATTAAACCAGAAAATATGTTCCTAGAAAGTAAGCAGAATCTCATTCTCCTCAAACGGAGTGTAAGCAGCTGGAACTTCTTCATGTTTGTAATAATGAAACGTTTTTGTTACAGCATTTGGTTCTGGGAATATAACCCATGAGTAGAATACCTCTGTTTTGAAATCTTCTTGTGCCTCTATCTCAAATATTACTGCACCTCCTCTGAGAGATAACCCATATTTGACAAGTTTAACTATCAAAGTTTGTCTTACTTTGGGTGCAATATGTATTGCATTTGTATCATCCTCATCAGACTGATTAAGTCCTAGGTGTAAGTGTCTGTCTCGTCAGACACGGAATTACTGTCTAAGGAATTATGAAAAGAATTTATGCAAAGGTTTTATGCACAATTTTGGGAAATGTTCCTTTCAAGCTTGAATAACCAACAGCCAATACATGGGATTTCTCGCCTACTCAGCTGTGGCTTAGTTTTTTCCCACCTACTCCAGACGTCCCTGGGTGTTGTAAGTAGGGTCTCTGAGAATAAGCATGACTGAGCTACTCAGATTCTACTGTTGAGTAAGTGCGCCATGTATACACAACGTTGGATAAACCATGTTTGACAAGTTGGGCGCCATGTAGTGTAGTTCCAATAGTACCCTTTCATGCAGGACCTACGCTGTTTACGGATAACATATACTGTGGGCTTGGTGGCAAACTGACTCTGTACACCCCCACTGAATATGTCAGCCTATGTTTTCGCATTAGCTAGCTTGCAGTGCCACTAGAAACTCCTGTTATCAGAGAGATTCGTTTTGGCAAACTCAGAAAATAATAATCTCAGTAGTATCTTGTGGAAACAATATACTACTTTCAGCCAGTCACTCGTGCTTGCTTGTTTTGTTCTCAGAGAGATACACAGAAGAAACAGTTGAGCGTGTTTACAATAAGAATTTATTATACCGTTGTTCTTCTCATGTAAAATAAGTGCACTGCTACAACTGTAACACAGTAGCAGAGATATAGAACCAGCAGTACAGTGAATAAAAAGGGGCACATCGCCACCAGTTTGATGGGGAAGAGCGTGTGAAATCGATGTGCAAATTATTTATGTTAGCTTTCTGTCATAATTTGCTTTGCAGTACCCTTACTCACTAGGTCAGTGTTTTAGTAGACAGTCCAGTTAAGTTCTCCTACTGGGTGAAGCAGTTGGATCGACCATTCTGCAGAGTCTTGCGAGTCTACGAGGGAGGGACAAGCAGAAGGAGAAGGAAAGGGGCAAAGAGAAAAAAAAAATCCATGGCCTCAAAAGCATGCCCGCAAAACTACCTTTTCATAGTGTCCCATTCCATTCCCTCTTCTCAGTTCTTTTTCACCCTACTTGATGAGCTTCAGTACTGGTCAGCTCACAAATTGTAGCCTTTCTTACATTTTAATGGTTCTTTTCCGAAGATTTTTCATTCATAAATATTTTCTTAACATGGTTGCTTCAATCTCCGTTGCAGGAGCTCACTGTACCATTTCATTTATTAAACATGTTTTAAAATGTTTAGATACAACATTAAGGTAACCCATGTTAAATTGTCTTGCTTGCTATGCTTACATTTTTTAAACTTGTATGGTAAAGAAACCGTAATCATAATGTGTGTTCTGGCGTAAGGCTAGAGGGCTAATCAAAATAATATCAGTTTACACTTATGGTTCTGAAGGGTTAATTCGCAAGTAATTTCGATGTACAAGTTTAAATAACTTTACTGAATCTTGTAGAATAATTCTTTCCTTGTTGTTTGTTTACTTATGGTTCTCTCCAGATAAGGTTATCCAGATCTCTAATTCACGTTAACCTTTAGATTTCCATTTTCTATGACCAATCTGTTTGGCCACCATTAACCGCTTGTCACCTAGCTTTTCAATGCAGAGGTATCATATGCCAATAGCAGTTTATCTTTTGGAAGGCGTAGTTAACTTGTGATCAGTTGTTGCCCATGCCGTGCATTGAGTCATCTAGGGATTATCCCATTAAATTACCACCAGCCATCTTTTATTTTGATCAACAACATTTTTTTTTCTTGTCCTGATTTAGTTGTTTTTCTAACAATTTCATCTAGAATTCTAAAGACGGGCATTTTGCCTTCCACAAAATAGCTGATGCTGAGCTCGAAATTGCCTGCTTTTCGAAGTTGCAGGTTAATTTTTTGTCATTTTCTAGATTGTGATGCAGGCCACTTCAGATGAGATTGCACACCTATGTGAAGCTAAATCCTATAAAAGTTGCATGCTGTTGTTGGCAGTCTTGAATGGAAAGAAACAATTTGAAACCCAGTGCCATGTTTGGGCAATTTGAAAACACAATACCTCTCCATGTCAACTTAAGTGGTCTGATTTTTCCAACTATGGAGAGAATGCTCACTGTAAGCAGCTTTCCATAAGTGTTATGGTTGACACATCAGTGTCTTTGTACTTTCACTTTCAGCCTAATTATGTGCGTGTTGGAAGCCATTACACCTTCAGTTTACAACATGAAGAGTGGGAAGGGGTTCTTGGTGCCTCTGCATACCATGGCATAGGCAAACAGGGAGACCTCATATACTTTACACCCGACGGGTATGCCATTATAAGCAGCCTTTTCTGTGAACCAGACAGATGATTATTGTGAATGTGGTAATAAGCAGAAGTTCTAAGGGAGATCCTAGAATCCTTTGATTCTAGTGAGACCAAATAATCTATCCTATGAAATTCAATGCTTGAAATAGGCCAGAACTCTGAGATCTAGTCTTATTAACTGTTGACAAACAAAACATTGTTTCTTCCTAGTCTGCTTCATTAGTGACCATGATCAAATACATTCAATGGCAGTCATTCTATATTTAAACCTGTTAATTGGGATTTAACTCTGTCTCTGGTGGTTCTACTGAGAATCCCTGTACCCTATGATCTCCTTTATCTGTAGGGGCAGGTTACAATCTGCTAAAGGATCTGCTGTCTGAAGATTTGTTGTTCGGAAAGGTTTAAAGTATGGAGTTCATTCATATTGCCTTCCGTGAACCATATTGCCTATTTGGTGCTTGAGTAATAACTGTATCCCCTTTCATGGAGGTTTAGGTGTATCCTCCATTGCTGCATGCACATGGCTAGTCGGGGGAACTGAAATTTCTTTATCTAAAGATAACTAAAAACTTTTTTCTTGTAAGGATTTTTGCTGTGCCTTGTGTGTTCTTCCATAGAATTTAGTTAGAATTTGTATTGTAAAATGAATTTCATTAATGTAGAGCTTACTAGGGCTGGTGGAGCGCTTTTGACGGCAAGCTTCCTACTCGGGAAACAAAGATCAGTGGGTTATCCAGAAGTTATTGTTTATTATTGAGGTTAATCATGTGTTCTAAATGAAACCATTCCATGCATTTACTCCAGTTTCTTTGTGAGAAATGAAATAATCTGTGTTAAATGTGGTCATTAGTGGGCTTATATGAGTTCATTTGACTTCCTGCAAATGGTTAGTGGGATGAGTTACACATTGTATTTCTTAGAAGCAAATTTCTTTCTGTTATGCATGATTAGATTGCTGCTTCAATCATATATTCATTTTTAATTATCCAGTAGATCTGTAGAATGTTTAATGTTTAAAAAAAAACTTTAAAATGACAGAGAATAATTTCCTCTATATTGCTTAGTCACAGTTTCCTTCTCTTTGATGTCCTAAAATAATGTAACCAATGTGAAAAAGCCTGAGGCTTACTGTTGCTCAACCAAACCTTAATTTAAGAAATGTTGTTAAAAGTGGTAAAGGTTGATATAAGTAATGTATGGGAGTTTGTGAATTTGATTAAGTTTACAGTCTTTAGAATAATAATGGAAGACGGTTAGAATAAAATACAAGTGACTTTTCTTCTGGCTTCTAAATTGTTTTTTGCATAACGATGGGTAGGACAAATCCTGCTGGTAAATAGCAGTCTGGTTTACATGTACCATTGAGTGTAAATATGCACAAGTACCTGTCCCATTCACTTTGTGTAAATCTGAGATTTTTTGCTTTCTTCCACTGATTGACACTAAAATTCAGCAATATTTCTCTCTAAAAAAACCTAGCCTTGAGTTAAATGGACTTCATTCTGATGCCTCAGGTATACATGTACCCAATACACAACACATTTTAGATGCAGATTAAAAGCACAATCACCATACTGTTGGAGATTAACAATTACCATTTTAACAATTGTTTCTTGATTACTTTCTTACAGATTTTTTTAAACTCTTTCAGTTTCCTAATTGTATCACCCATAATCCTGATGAAGGCTCTTGAGAATCCTAGAATAGAGCCAAAATACATTGACATCATTGTTGATAGTCTCCGTTGTTCCCTCCAACTCCAACTTGGGGAGAGGGGTTGGCCTAACGGCTAAGGCGCTCGACCTCGGACCTGGGGAACTGGGTTCGAGACCTCGGACCTGGGGAACTGGGTTTGAGTCTCGGTAACGACGCCAAAAACCCCCTGTGATTCTGGGCAAATCACTTAATCTCCCCGTGCCTAAAATGAAAGTGTGTCCTCATGTAACGTAACTGGTGCTATGTAAAGCGCTCTGATAATTGATTCGGTTCGGTTCTAGTTCGCGCTATATAAAACTCTGCAAAAAAAATAAAAAATAAATAGTATTGTTCTACCATTCTGCAATAGTCATGAACACATACATGAATATGAAATGCATTTATAAAATAAAGTGCATACTCCTAAAATGCCTGTCTAGATGTACCTAAGTGTACCTAGCATGTGAGTAGGTGCGAAAGAGCCTAAGCCTGAGAACCTAAGTGTAAGAGCCAATATTCCCACTAGTATTTAGTTGAACCCCCATAACTGAATTGTGAGAGTGTGGGACTTCGTCCTGGACTTGAGCTGGACACCCCGCAAGGGATAGTCAGACCACTGTCAGCTGGAGCGATGGCATGCCGGAGCCGCAGCGTCTCTGGTCAGTGTGTCAGACTTGCAGTCTCGGTTCCCTTCTGCTTACCGATAGCAAGAGGGGCTGTATTTAAACAGTCTATGTGCATATGTTCCCCATTGTTCAGTATGAGGATGATGTTGGGGATTAAACCTTGTGCGTTGATGGGAGAGGTGAAGTGGACCTCCTGGAGAGTGTACTCATAAATTATTCATATGTGCTAGAGATGAAGTCTTAGCAATATCGATTGGGGAAAACCCACCCTCGGCATGGAACTAGGTGAAAGGTTTAGTCCATAAAAGGCTACAGTCCTTATAAGGCGTTATGGCCATACAAGGCAGTCTGTCCTTATTTGGAGTTATGTCCTTGTAAGGCTCATTCATATGAAATGACGGGGAGATGATGTAGGGAAAGTGTATAATGTTCCCTGGACCTATATCAGGATACCGATATGAAATATAACAATATCTGATCAGTGTACAATGGGATTGGGCCCCAAGTTCCTTGGATGTATTAAGTTATTATAGATGGAACCTCGGGTAAGGGTATGGACTGGACATCAAGTGTAACACCAATTTGCTACATGGTGGGGGCTCTGCCAGGGAATCTTTCTCGCCTATAATTTTCACGCTAGCCATGGGGCTCCTGGCTGCCAAGTTGTGCACTAGAGTCCCAGGATGAGGCTTACGATTGAGTAGGGACTGACACACTGTTTCCATGTATGCATATGATGTGCTGGCATATCTAAGAAACCACAGACGTACACTGCCTGCCCTCTGTGACTTGCAGGACCTCTTTGGCATCGTAACAAGCCTTAAGGTAAACTGGGGCAAATGCTGTATTTGTCCCTCTGTGTTGTGAAGAGCATGAGGAATGCAATGCTCTAGAGCATGACTGCCTCCTATAAAGTTTTGAGACCCTTCGATACTTGGGGGTGAATGTATATCACAAGGACAGGGACCGCTTAGATGGGAATCATGGATGGGTCCTGGCATTGATACTGCAATCTATGACTTTTTGAACGTGCCTACCCTTGTCGCCCATGGGAAGCGCATCAATCATCAAGATCCTGGTTCTTTGGCTACTCTTTTACTTTTTCAGTGGTGCTGCCAGTATTGCCTACCAGGTCATGCTTTAAGGTCAAAAGTATTGATTCACATTTTTTCCACAACCAATGGTGGAAGAAGGCCTGAGGGTACCAGACCTGGAATCATATTTTGCAGCAGCACAACGACAATGGCCTATAGGATGGGTAACCGGTGACTGGATGAGAGAGAATAAATCTGTACAAGCAGACCTGAGAGGCATAAGAGTGTACAGGTAATATATCACATATCTGTCGTGGTTGACATACAGCTGCCCCCAGACCCATTCCTGTGCTTGCTGAGGTTCACAAAGCACACTAAACACACTAAATATAACTTAACAGTGGTAGATCTCGCATCAGCTTTATTCAAGCAACTGACTGCTGTGCTTTGGAAAGCTACTCAGACACCCACAGTGCATTGCTGGTTTCAGGTGACACATAAATGGGTGCTAGCTGAGGCAGAAGCTATATATAGCTTAAGAACAGCTGCTGCGAGAAGGCGAGGGAGCTGCCACACTCTGGGACACCTATATACTAAAACTGTTGGACAAATTGCACCCCCCCAACCCCTTATACTGCTGGGCTAGATAGGGCAAGACTGCTGCTGATCCTGGTCGCTGAGGTGAGCTAGCCCACACATGTGCCTGAGCGGAGCTGCGGACGGCGTGTCTAGCTATCGGATGCTCTGTGCAGCCTACCGTTCCCCCTCACCACCTCCGCGTACACCTCGTCACTGATAGGGCACTATTATAAGTTGCAAAGGTTATGCGACCTGCCCCCTGCACACCCATCACCCCATGAATGTACCAGCCAGAAGGTAGAATAGGTTTCTTATTGTTTCAGATGCTCTTTAATATTCACTCTTCTGATGGGCAAACGCACTAACCCGAATTCCATTGTTGAATTGACCTATTATTACACAGGTTGTCCTATATTGTACTTTTCCTCATTGTCGCCAACAACTTTGTTGTAAGTGTGAATATTGGGTTGGTTTTGTTTCTTGATACACAGCTGTATCTATTGCAGCCCAATGTTTATCATGTGGATGTGTTGTTTAAATGTCAATAAATAAATATAAACAAAATAAAAGGATAACATCTGGCCAGTTAAACACAACCATTAGAATATATCTACATCTCAACGTAGTGGCCACTCATATCAGGAAACAACCAACCAACATTAAGTAACCAGGTATATAGATATATCTCACTAAGCAAACATCACAAGCCATCCTGAGGCCTAAAGAAGACAGCAGAGGGAAAAAACATTGGCAATCCCAACAGAATAACCAATACCAGATCCCACTGTCACACCTTCTTCTGAGGGGACAACCTTCAGCCTATCTGTCTCTGCTATGCCATATCCCACCCTTCCCATCCCATATTGTGTTCCTACATGAGGTGTATTAGTCCCAATATATATTAGTGTCCAGTATAATCAGGGAGGTACTCCATAAAGCTCTGCTAAAATCGATGAGCTAGAATATGTACTTTGTTCCCATTGTGAAGCACTCTCAGGCATGCAGAAAATCCTGCAAAATTCTACAGGTCCATCGTCATCTGCTTCTTCACTCTCATAAGGACTTACTTTCTCACCAAAGTGTCTCAGTTCGAACTAGAGAAAAATAGAAGCTGGTGACTATCCAGCTGTACCGCCATTTTCTACACAGCTGCTCTCAGAATCTTTTCTCACCACATGGATGGCACAGAGTGACTGTGAGCAATCTCTCAAAATGTTAAAACTTTCGATTAGTTTTATTAATCAGTATAATATTATTTTATTACAAAACACATGGGCGACCACCAACCCTCATTTAGATGGGTAAATGCCATGCGTGGACCCTGGCTTGCTGTCATACTGTGGCCGGGTCGGGCCTATTTTTTCATATCGCAGTTACACATAATTGTAAAATCAGAGTTTTGACAGTGGGGCTATTAATATTTATTTTTATTACTTTGCTTATTACAGGTTCAGAAAAAAAATGCTACTAAATACAAAGTAATCTGAAATTGTATCACGATGTACCTCATCTTAGGTTCTGATCTTCCCAATGGAATTAAGCTGTATAAATATATACGTGTCTGTCCTAAGCAACTTCATTAAAATCTTTCCATACCTAATAAACTTTACAGCTTAACAGTCAACAATTCTAACTTGCATTGTGGGTCTCACAACACTGATATATGGCAATTCAAAGCTAATCCCAGAAGACATCATCAAATGTAAAGAAAAACAAAGGAAACCCCACAAAAAATCTCCTATAACTTGAATAAAAATGATAAAATGGACCCGTAAGTAAGCTCCTGATTCATAGGCAAGATACTAATGTAGCTACAACCGTGTAACACAGTACTTAAGACCATCACAGCTTACCGAAAACTTTAAATATACAAAACAAAATCTGTTCTTTAGGAAGGCGGGTTCTTTTTTGCTCCTGGGATGCTTTGCCAATAATGTCATGGTTTTAGCACAGGGTAAAGGGATGTTCTGATCTGTACCCTCAGCCAGCAGAAGAAATACTGCGAGCAATGAGTAGGTGGGCTGATGGGATGGACTCTGCTATCCCGTCTTATGTCTTTTGCAAACATGGAGGGGCTAGAACTGCGATCTGACCCTGGGGTTTTTAAAAGAAACACTCCTGAGACTGAAAGCAAGGAGACATGCACCTGCCTGAAACTGCAGCAGTGATGTATAAGTATTGACCCAGAGGCGGTTGGAGAGATGACAAGAAGACCCTGCTGCACAAGGTGTGTGGGTGCGGCTGGGTAAGCACAGCTCTCACTCTCTGGAGTGCTTGCAGTTGCGAGACTACAGGCGGTGAGAGAGTGGGACTGGAGTAAGGTCCAGACCCTCACTTAGCTTGCAGCAAAAGCCACTAATTAGGAAGGAGTGGGCGAACTGGAAGAAGTTCTGGACCCTCCCACACATGAAAAGGTGGAACATTAGGAGGGACGGGGAGCAACAAGCGAATGGGACTCGAGGACACTCTACCTTGCCTTGCGGCAGCAGGGGACACGCAAGGCAGGAATGCACTGATGCCGCCCCACAGCAGGGTCGAATAGAGAAAGAAAATGGTCTATAAACTAGGTGAGCGGCCTAAAAAGGGTGGTCTTTTTTTCCCGCCCCGTGAAGCGGAATGGAGTGGGCGGGTCATAAAGAGACTCTTTGTATCTCCTACACAGCAGAAACGGTACAGTTGGGCGAGAAGCACAAAAGAAAACAAAGGCTCTCACCCGCATTATTGAAGATGAAGTGTGGTGTGCCACGCTGCTTAAAAAAACATACAATATTAAAAAAAGAGATGGGTGAGCTGCGCATAAGAAAAGAAAGGCGCGCAGCCATCAGCATTGAAGATGAAGTGTGGCGTGCCACACTGCTTAAAAAAACATACCTTTTTTTTAAAAGTTGGACGACCCGTGCATAAGAAAAGAAAGGTGCGCGGCTACCATTGTTGAAGATGAAGTGCAGTGTGCTGTGCTGCTTAAAAAACCATACAATAATAAAAAAAAGTTTTGGGAAAGCCCGCATAAGAAAAGAAAGGCATGCTGCTGCCAGTGTTTAGGATCAAGCGTGACTTGCCGCACTGATTAAAGAAACATACAATATTTTTAAAAAGATGTTGGCGAGCCGCACATAAGAAAAGAAAAGCGTGTGGCTGCCATTGTTAACGATGAAGCACGGCATGCTGCTTAAAAAAACATACAGAGATACCATATAGATGCCAGCCATGAAGCGGGGAGGGAGCGTCTTTAAAAGATAAAGCACGGCTTCCATGACCCGTCGCCACGCTGAGCCAGGAAGACAGGTGGACTCCGCTTTTTGGAAGCTGGAGAGCATGTTGTTGTAATCTTTCTTTCCTTCGCTCTCTCCCCGTCCACCCCTCTCCTCCCCGGCCTCTTGGTATGAACCACCCCACATCCTTGAGTGTGGGTTAGAATGTTGAGATGAGCTGCTGCCGCCAAGCTGGAAGCACCTGTTACCTATGACAGAATAAAGTTGTACTTGGAAACTCTTAAATGTAGTGGTTCTTTACTACATTTCTTGGCGACGAGGACGAGGAGCTGAGCCAGGGTCGGCTGGGTGCTTTCCTCCCTGGAAAAGTTGATGCTTGTGCGGAATTTTGAACATAGATGAAGTACTCACCAGTTGATTAGCGGATCACAGGACAACGGACAAACCGGTACCCAGGCTGTGTCATCGAGGTGTTCCCGTGGGGGGACGTGAAATTTCTCGACTAAGTAAGGAAAAGGAAGTCGGGTGTGAAGCCTCGGTGAAGGCGAGAGGGTACCGTGTGGAGCAAACCGGTAACCCAGGCTGTGTCATCGAGGTGTTCCCGTGGGGGGACGTGAAATTTCTCGACTAAGTAAAGAAAAGGAAGTCGGGTGTGAAGCCTCGGTGAATGTGAGAGGGTACCGTGTGGAGCAGAGGAACGTTCCTTCCTCAATTGCGGTCTGACATACGTCTGTGGATCTGGTAACCAGAGCTCCCTGGGAGCGTTCCGTGGAGGATTAAGCAGCATAGCGGGAACCAGCGCAAGAAGAGTCGGGACAGCTGGTTGTGAAGTGACGGTGAAGGAATGGTCAGGCAGCGAAACACGGATTTCCCACAACAGTGAAAGCTGACTCTGGAGGGGAGCAAGTGAGGAGGCTCGTTTGCTGTTGGTTGGGAGCGTGACTGCTGGGGGCAGCGCTGTGCAGGCATACCTTGCCTGCGATGTCTGAGGGGTCGAAAACGGAATTCGACTGAAGCAGCGCCCTCTTACCTAGCCGTCCCGGTGATTAAAGGGGGCAGGCTCTACCCAGACCGGATCGTCCGGGAGCCGAGGCTGAGCAGAGAATCTTTTTATGCTCAAGAAAAAAAAAAACTGTCAGCAGAATAAATCTCCTTTGTAAAAGTTTAAATACGGCATTGAGTGGTGCTTGCCTTTCACGGAGGGAGGGGCGGTATACAATCGGGAGAGAATGGAACAGTGCTCTGGCGTTAAGGAACCGCAAGGTTGACTACAGGAAGTTCCTGTTCTGCAAGCGAGAAATAGACGAAGGACTCCGCCACCCAGAGGTGAAGGCGCAGGGAATCAAGACCGGTCTGCACCTGAGGGATTCGTACCAGGCCAAGAGGTGAGCCGTGGAAGCTGTGGGAGCAGAAAGGGTGCAGAGCAAGGAAATAGTCGCATTGCTATTTCTGTGAAGCGGATTTATCTGAGGCGGAGCGTGCGACGCACGAGAGAAGGGTGAGTGTCAGCAGTGGAAACACTGGGAGGAGTGTACAACGGAATCCAGCGTGAAGTGATTAGTGAAAGGAGTTGGTGACAGCGTGTGATAGGTGTGAGGTCACACCCGAGGTATTGGGGTTTAGCGAACCTTAATTCCTGTGAGAGAAATTTAACAGCGGCAACTGATTGAGCCGTTTGAAATATTTGAGAGGATCAGTGAGGGTGTGTAACACCTCTGGCCCAGCGGAAAATAGAACTGAAAAGGTGTATTGAAGCAGTGTGAGGAGATCCAAGAGGAACAGAGTGAGATCCAAGTGGAACAGAGTGAACAGAGGGTGCAGTGAACACTAGTTCCCGTGAGTCTAAACTAACTGAGGCAGCATATTGAGTCATTGGTGATATCTGTGAGGCAACGCATTGAAACTGTGTGAGGATATCTCGGTGGAGCAGGGAGTGCTAGGTGATATATTAAGTGACCACCCATCAGTGGTAGCACCCCATTAGAGTTCAGACGCAGGATCCCTGTCTCTATATCCTAGTGCATATGCAGCAGGGTAAACCTGTCAAGGAGTAGGAATTGAATTTCGGGGGTCGTGCAGGGCACCCAGCTTCCGACCAGTCCTCAGTTGTTAAAGGTGCATTGGCTCCATTCTAAGGTGTGTGTGTTATTCAAAGTCGAATGCCTGACGGGGCAGTTTGGAGCGAAGGGGGAGAGTGTAAAGACTACGACAATGTGTGGAGGCGATCGCCATAAGGACAGGCGGTTGATTTATTAAGGCACCAGGATTCAGATTGGGCAACGATAATTTAGGAAAATCCTCTAAGGAACGTGGGGTCTGCAGGGGGTAAGCGTGAGAAGTACCCAGCACCCTGTGAGTATCTCATAGCGCTGCAGTGAGAAAATACATTCACGTCCTTTTTCATTCCTCAAGCCCTTGTTCAATAAGCACACAGTCAAAACAGTCTAGTATTTGCCATCAATATTCACCCTTTGGAGTTTAGCAGCACGTAACCAGACCTTCCTATTTCAGAATCCAGTCAGAGTTTATCAGTTCCGTGCCATTTGGGCACTGTAGTGCAGTATTTGTGGTGAGGTGGCACATTCCGGGGAAGAGAAGAGGTATTGCAGTACACTCAACATGGAGTGGGGTCGAAAGTACAATCTCTCTCCTCCTGAGCCGTTCATGGAGGAGGTAGATAAAAACATTGCAGAGTGGAGGGAGTGGAAAGTGTATTTTGAAAACTATGTGTCCGTTTTGGAAGAAGAAGTAGCATCCTTGTCACCGGAAGCTAAAGCGGAAATTCTACTCCACAGCTTAGGTAAGGGTGGAAGGAAAATGTTTCACAACATGGAGAAAGTTTTCATGTCAGGCACTGACAGAAACATGTATGAAAATATTCTGAACGTGTGGGATGAATATTATATACTAGCCACCAGTGGTATAGCACATATGGATGAAGGTTTCAAGGAAAGAAAGGAGGGCAAAGAGGATATCAGTGCCAGCATGGTAGCTCTGAGATGCACTGTTTTAATAGAAGAAGTTGAGATGGAAATGATTACTGACACTGGTTCGAGATATAGTATGGTGAGCAAAAAAGATTGGGTCAGAAAATTTGCAAAAAAATATGGCAGTGAACTTAAAGAGACCAACACAGTCCTGAAAACATATGCAGGGGAGGAAATGCAGATTATAGGTTATAAAGTCATGGATGTAGTTTATAAAGAAAACAATACGAGGAGTACTATATACATAACGAGAGGTAGTATCAACACACTAGGGTGGAGAGATCAACAGATGTTGAGGATTTCATGGGAAAGAAGAATAAAAGGACACAAAAATGAGATGGCAGAGTATCAAAGCAAACAAAATACCAGAGGAGAAACTGTTGACGTTCGCATGCAACCACCTAATATCACGGCAGTATTTGAAAAAACGGCAAAGGAAAAGAAGTGGGAGAGTGAAGCTAGTTGGGATGAACACAACAAGAAAAAAAACACATATCAAAGCCAGGTGGAGGAAAGAGAAATACGTAAGAAACCAGACAGAATGGACAGTAGTAAACAAAAAATGAGGATGGCTGGAAATTTGGGAAGACTGGTGGTGAGTGTAGATACCACAACCAATGAACGGAGATGGCAGATGAATAAAACCGACCAGTCCGTTTGCAAAGTGATGCAGCACAGAATGAAGATGGATGAGTTCCAAACCAAGTGGTCAGAGGAGCTTAAGAACAATAGTGAGCTAGAAAGAGTGAGAGATGCGAGATACATCAAGCCTAAAGGAGAAATAAAAAATGAATACATACAAGGGATCGAGTATGGAGTGATGGAAAGGAAGTGCAACATAAAGCCGATAGACCTAGAAGGATCCCCACTAGAAGTTAAGGAAGGGAAGAGGGGTCCAGTATATGGTATGTGGAAGAAGCCGAAGAGCAAGGGCTCAGAAGGCACGTTTGATTTCATGTATGGCAAACCCAAGAGGGAACAGCAGGACACACTCAAGCCTGAGGAGAATCATGCAAATGATCGGGGGTCGTCTAAAACGAAACGCGACAAAGATGGCAATTATAGTCATGACCAAGGAAGTGGGAGCAGAAGGAGGCCCAGTCCCGGTATCGATAAGTACATGGAAAGGGAAGTTTGGTTTCATCAGTGGTAGCCTCAGGGGTGCGTCCTGGCACAATCTACTGCCCAGAGAAAAGGATTGTACAGCCATGCTAAATCTTCGGGCAAGGGAGGGGAATTCCAGCAGTAGGAGTTCGGAATCCCAGAGAGAAATAGACGGAGTAGTAAGCTTGGACATGGGAGAGCTAAATGGAAAAGGTTATGATGCCTTGATTTCACCAACATGGGAAGGCCCGTAGTGTTACATAATGCACACATGGATTAGCTTCTTCCATTGTCATGAGTGACACTCCCTGTTGGTCCCAGACTGTTCCGGTTGCCTAATGTTTGACAAAGTAACCGCATAGCCTTCTTACTCCTGTCCTGAGTTTTTAAAGGCACCAGACTTATTACAGTTGTTTAACGTTGGTAATGCAACCCCGTAACTATTTCAAATTCATATTACAGTTACAGTTGATTAACATAGGAAATGCAATCTGTTAACGCTTCCCTTCCCTTGAGCAATGATTTATAGAGTATTACCATATCTCTGCAAACGTATATCAGAGCAGGGACCCCACCCCATTGATACAGCATGTGCCTTGGGAACACACCTATATTTTCTCTCCATCCCTGCCTTCCCTGTGTACCCTCCCCTCGCCCATCCTCTCTCTATCTTTTCTATAGGAGGGAGGTGTGTTGTAATCTTTCTTTCCTTCGCTCTCTCCCCGTCCACCCCTCTCCTCCCCGGCCTCTTGGTATGAACCACCCCACATCCTTGAGTGTGGGTTAGAATGTTGAGATGAGCTGCTGCCGCCAAGCTGGAAGCACCTGTTACCTATGACAGAATAAAGTTGTACTTGGAAACTCTTAAATGTAGTGGTTCTTTACTACACATGTTGTGCCTGCAACAGAAGTTAGGAGAAAGTCATTATGAAAAAAGTGCTCACAAACTGTAAATAAAACATGCTGAGTAACAACACATGTAAAAGGGGCAGTGTGGTATCCTGCTCTCTTTTATGTTTAGTCCTTTCTCTGTGTTCTGTACTCTGCTGCTCAGCCAGTGTAAGTGATGTCACAGAATGTTCCCTGTGTGTATGGTTGAGCGGTCCTGCTCGCACGCACACCAAGGAGCTTACAAATCCTGATCGACGGATTTGTTAAGTTCATGGGCGCCTTAGATCTCACTGTCAACCTGGGCAAATCCTATGTGCTCCTGGCTGGTAAAAAACCCTCCACTAAATTCACTTATACAATTGGAAGTCACATAGTAGAAGAGGTTAAAACGTTTCCTTACCTAGGTGTAACTTTTGATGGTGCTTTACAGTTTAATTCCCTGGTTGAGGAGCGGTGCAGCAAAATGATCGCTTCTAATGGGGCTATATCAAGTTTTTGCAGGAGGTTAGGTAGATGGAGTCCGGAACAGGTGATGAACCTGTACAGCTCCATATCCTGCTCTAGAGTAATTTATGGGGCTGAAGTTTGGGGCTTCGTTAACACCACAAGTATCCAACGGGAGGAAAACAAATACCTAAAAACCATCCTGAGGGTACCCTCAAGTACTGCCGGCTACATAGCACACAGGGAATTAGGGAAGCCGCACATAGATGATTTGGTTAAACTCCGGCCAATTGTGGCCTCGTTAAAGATCTGGGTTAACCCCGATGCGACTCTGAGCAGAGAAATTTTAAAGGACTGTTTAGAGAGGGACAAATGTATGCGTATACCATGGCTCAATTATGTGAAGAATGCTCTAGAGGAACTAGGCTATGGAAACCTCTTTACTAACCCAGCAACAATTTTAACCCAGCACAAGATGCAAGTAAAGAAAGTTTTTCTTGAACTGAAAAGCCAACGTAGAGCTGAGGCGGAAGGGCTTAAAAAGACAGTGAGGGCCCATAATCTGGTCAAGAGCACTTAGGGAATGGAGCCATATTTGTACCTTATGCATAATGCACAGGACAGATTTTTGTTGTGCCGTTTTAGACTTAACCTACTCCCATTTATATTGGCATCACCAGCAGGGTTTTCTACCTCAATTGAACAGAAGGGATCCTGCGGCTGCGACAATAGGTCTCCGCAGGATTCCCTTCACCTAGTTTTACTGTGCCCTCTTTTTACAATGCCCAGGCGTAGATTTCTAGTTAAAGTTCTAAAACAAGCCAAATTGTAACACGCTAGTGAGGCACTAGTCTTTTTACAAAAAGCTTTGGACCCTTTTACACTGTGTTGTATAATGAATTTTATTAAAGTGGCGGTCCGTTTAAGGGTAACTAGGGGGGACGAATGACGTGTTCTTGATTTTCTTTTTTAGTAATGTGCTGTACTTTTCTCCTGCTTTGTGTCCCATGTTAACACCAATATTTTAGCAACAGGATCTTGAAAATGTTTAATGACTTTTTATCCATGTAAATATGTTTGTGCTTTTATGGTGATTTTTAATCACCGAATAAAGATTCTTTGAATTGAATTGAAAATTGAGTGGAATTGTCAGTTGTTGTATGTGGGCTGAGCAGCAGAGATGCTGCTCCCGGTGGGGCTGATACTACCACAACCATTTTATCATCT
The DNA here is from genome assembly GCF_964261635.1 of Lissotriton helveticus. Lineage (NCBI taxonomy): Eukaryota > Metazoa > Chordata > Amphibia > Caudata > Salamandridae > Lissotriton > Lissotriton helveticus. Next base: position 921,522,799 of record NC_136067.1, on the reverse strand, counting down.
AATGTTCCTGTCCTGATTGAACGGAAAAAAAAATCTACCTTTTGGATACATCATCATCTCAGTGTACTTTCATTCCTGCATTCCACACTGGCGGCGAGGATGGGATTGAGAGATTACTGGTCCTTATTCTCTTGAATTTGTAGGGCGGTGAGGATGTTTTGAGCTCAAACCCTTTATGATGGGGCATATTGTGTTCCAACTATGCGTGTATTTGTCTGGTGGTGAGCTAGTTACTTAGCTCAAACTTTTTTGATAGAACATTTTTCTGATATTGAAATTTTCTGGTGAGGGGTATTTATTGTGCTCAAATCTTTTTACATTTACTAGTGCTAGGATTGCTGGGTGCTTGCATCCTAATTTATTTTTCTTTTTGGGTGCTGAAACTATACTTGAATTGACTTGTGGTGAGCATGATATTTAAGCTCATACTACTTATTGAAAGCATAGTGCGTCCTTATCTTTGTATGTGTTTTTTTTTTAAATGTGTTTATTAATGTTAATACAATAGGAAAAACAAAGGCATATCTTCAAGATACAATTATCTCAAATGAAATTATGCATAAAATGAAACAGAAGGAAAGGAAGTTAACATACACCAGCTACCGGTCTGGTCGTCTTGTCTAATCAAACAAATCACAGTATATATGATACACAGTTAGGCCACTTCTGCACATAATATTCAGCACGCAATCACGGGTTGGGTTAGGTGTCCCACTCTGTAATATATTTCTCATGTGGCGCTATTCACAGTGAATGATCCATTCTCATAGGATACATGCATCTATTATTAAACCTTTTACATGGGGTCTACTAATTTACACAACGATGACGGTTAGTGCGTGAGAGGCAACAATATCTCCTGCATTACAGGCAGTACCTTTCATGTACAGATCATGCCGTTGCTGCATCCTCGGCTGTATCTGGGGAGGTTGCCCTGGCTCTCGCCCACTGCACAAACGGCTCCCAAATATTTTTCGGTCTTGAGGCCGAAGGCATCAGTTCCCAATAAGTTCCCAATTGTGTATGCCCATAAGTTACATCAGTCAGCCATGCTTCAAATTTAGGTACCTTTCGTCTTCCCCAAAGAACAGCTATTTGTCTTCGAGCATATAATAATAAGAGGGCATGTAGTTCCTGTGTCTGGGGTACAGTGTCACGCACTAGACCTAGGAGACCTAGTTGTGGGGATGGGTCGTCTGCTCTCCCAATTATCAGATTCACTGCTTCGAATATGTCTCCCCAAAATTTAGCTAACTTGGGGCAGTCCCAGGCCATGTGTAGGAATGATGCAGGTTCAAACCCACACCTCCAGCATCTCTCATCCTCTCTCAAGCGCATGCGATACAAACTAGTAGTGGTTCTATAATAGCGGTGTCAGAATTTAAAATGGATGAGGCATAGCCTATAGTTTGGGGAAAGCTCCATAAGCTGTCTACAGCAAAAGTCCCATTGCTGTTCCTGCATTGGGGGGTCCAGCTCCCTATGCCACATTTGTAGCGACCTGGGTTGTACAGCCGGGGCCTGATCTTGCATAGCAGTATATAGCCTAGTCACCAGTTTACGGGATGAGGCCCGCGCCAAGACATTCTGTAACGCATGCAGCATTGGGGGTGCTTCTGGAAATCCCTCCCAGAGCGCACGGCATGCCGCTTTCAGCTTGTGAAAGGCAAATTTCTCTGCAAAGGGTATATCCTGTCCATCTTCTTCTATGAGTGGGGGCCTAAAATTCCCTTCAGGGTACAGGTCAGCAAAGGTTCGCATCTGTATGCCTCCAATTTCCACCACTCTTCCACTGTCTGCCAGGCATGGTATCACCGGGTTGTTGCATAGAGGCACTGTCGGTGCATACAGCAGAGGTACGTGAGCACGTTTCTTAAGTTCTTGCCATGCCCATCGTAATGTGACTGCCGTATCCACATCCGATGTGGGGTGCGGTGTTTTTTTATAGACCGCTACCGCCAGTGTGGTCGGCGCTACTGCGTCGGTCTCTACTGCTATGTGTGGTTGATACGGCGTCTGGTGCACCCAGCAATGTAGAAACTGGGCTTGCGCACATAGCGCGCATAGTTGCATGTCGGGAGCGCCTAAACCTCCCTGTCTCAGCGGCAGGGACAACAGAGCCCAGGATACTCTTGCTTGGCCACCCGCCCATACTAAGGACAGTAACTGTGAACGGAGACATTTGAAGAATTGTTATGTGAGGGGAATTGGCACGTTAGTGAATAAATACAGAAATTTCGGCAAAACGACCATTTTGGAGAGCGCCACTCTACCTGCGATAGACAGAGGCAATTGAGACCAAATCGCTACCTTGCTCTCCAGCCATGTGACAGCCCTCCCAAAATTCAAATTCCAAATATCTTGCATGTTTTGGCTGAGCCAGATCCCCAAATATTTAACTTCCTCTGCTTCCCAGCGCAACGGGTATTCAGATGAAACTACTGGAGTGCTATCAGTTAGTGGAAAAACTACAGACTTCGCCCAATTTATAGTTATGCCTGCCAATCCGCCGAATTTTATAAATTCATGCATCACCGGGTCTAGGTTTACTGCGGGATTTACGATATACAGGGTGACCTCATCAGCATAAAGAGATATTACCAAGCTTCTAGAGCTAAAGCCTATCCCTCTGGCCATATGGTGCTGAGGGATAGCCGCGAGGGGCTCCATGGCAATGGTAAATAACAGAGGCGAAAGTGGACAGCCCTGTCTGGTTCCTCGGGTGATATTGAACGCTTCCGATACTAGGCCATTTACACGTACCCTGGCTAGTGGTTTAGTGTATAGCAGTTTAATTCTGTTTATGAACAAAGGACTGAAACCCATATGTTCCAAAATCTTAAATAGGTATGGCCATTCGAGTGAATCGAATGCCTTTGTTGCACCCAGGAATATTGCAGCGGCATGTACATTGGAATGTAGATAGTGTAACACCGAAAACAGTGTTCTAAGGTTACGCGATGTCGAGCGCCCAGGTATAAATCCCGATTGGTCCGGGAGGGCCACCATTGGAAGTAGAGGCTGAGAGGCGGTTTGCCAGCAACTTAGCATACATTTTAGCGTCTACATTTATTAATGACAGTGGGCGGTAAGAGTCCAATTCCGTTTCCTCCTTATCGGATTTTTAGTAGCGTCATTATCATTGCCTCTCGCATTGAGGCTGGAAGAATTTCCGCCCCCCAGGGCTTCCTCATAGACAGCATGTAATCTCGGGGCTAGTTCATCTACGTAAGTTTTATAAAATGCAGTGGTCAGGCCATCGGGTGCTTTTTATCACTTGCTTGATATCGTCATGGGGAGGTCCATGTAGCGCCTGTGCATATCATTGAACCATACCAATGCCACGGAGTCTAGGAATTCCTGCAAACCTTCTGGATGTGTAGATTGGGTAGCTGTGTATAGGATAGAGTAAAATCAGCAAATTCACCCAAGATCGCATCCTGTCCTATAATTGTTACCCCATCAGGACTTTTAACCTTGTGAATAAATGCTGTAGACGTGGATCTGCGAATCAAACCTGCTAGCGTACGACTCGGCCTATCACCCTTCTCCAAACCTCCTAGCCTCAGCATATTTATTTAAGAATTTAAGTTCCCTTTGGGCCTCCTCTGCAAACTCTAAGAGCATTCCCTTCAACTCCACCGCAGTGCTGGGGTTTGTATCTGAGCAGAATCTGCGCTCCAGCTCTTTAATCTGATCTTCAATTCTGGCTGTGGTGCCTCTAATGGCCTTTAGGACCCCCGCTTGCCTCGCTATACATTTCCCCCTTATGACCACCTTAAATGCATCCCATAGGGTTGCCTCGGTGGGCACCGAACCTGAGTTCAGGGCAAAGTAGTCACAAATATCATTTCTAATTTCTTCCTTGAAAGCCTCGTCAAGCAGGGCATTAGGGGGGAGCCTCCAGCTAAATGCACGTGGCCGTGTATCCGGGAAGGATAGCTTGAGCTAGCATGGTGCATGGTCTGACAAGGAGCGGGCAAGGTGTGATACTTCAAGTGTCCACATGGCTACGTCTGAGGACACCAACCAAAAGTCTAATCTAGACCATGCCGCATGTTGACCAGCTATGTACGTCCCCTCCTCCACTCCTGGATGTCGGACTCTCCAGATATCCAACAGGTTACCTTCCGATAATATGTCCTGAAGGGCCAAGCTAGCTTGTGGTTGTAAAGCTCGGGACGCACCTTTTCGGTCTAGGGCATCATTTAGCACTGCATTAAAGTTGCCTCCCCAAATTATCGTATTACAGTTGGTGGAGACTATCCGTGCCCAGACATCCCTAAAGAATTCCGGAGAGTCTGTATTGGGACCATAGATAGCAGACAACACTACAGGCCTGCCCCCCAAGTTCCCATGGAGTACTATGTAGCGCCCTTCGGGATCAATGTAAGCCGTGTTCTCTTTCCAGTCTAGCCCCTTGCGGATTAGGATCACCACCCCTCGTGCATAATTAGAGTATACTGCAGAATGTATGCCTGCCCATCTTGTGTGCCTCAATTTTGGAGATGGTTGTGTATTGAGGTGCGTTTCAATGTTATGCCTTGATAAATAAGCATGTACAAGTCTAGCTTTTCTGCTATCATTGAGCCCCTTTATATTCCACGTAAGGATCTTAAATACGTTTGTGTGCGTCCCTATAGCAGGGCAGTAGAGAGTGTAAGAACCCCCGCCATCTGCATCCAAGTATCTCTCCAGTGTAGCCTAACAGGAATAAGATGGCTTATAGACCAGTACAATACAAACAAAATAAACATCTCCCCCCACCCCTCACCCACTCCCACCCCCCAATCAGGTAGTGTCAAAAGCCACCCATTCCCACCGTGCAATTGGATTAATTCAAACATAGGGAAACTTCCCGTGAGGGTGAGGTAGCACCGGCATACTCCCCTATTAGAACAGGGTGGCTGAGTGTATGACAAACGCATCAGTGATTGCATAGCCGATACTCCGAGAGGAAATTAGAGCATGTTCAAATAATAGGAGGGAAAGTGCGGGAACACGTGAAGGCAAGTACAGTTTGAACAAATAACAAGGCATTAGATCAATCAGTCTCGTAAGTGATATCACTAGAAAAAAGCCTAACACATATAAGGCAGCCACAGCTTTCGGAAGGTGAAATATGAACAATATAGGGTAAGGCACATCAGTCATTATCGCTTAGTCGGTCACTTCCCTGAGCTCTTGCTGCGCCAGCTGCTCTCGATTTGGGACCACACACATGTTTCGCAAACTTAAGGGCAGATTTAGCATCATTGAAGAAATGAGCAGTGCCGTCGTGGGAGACTTTGAGCTTTGCAGGATACAGAAGGGAGTAAGGAATTTGTGCCTACAACAGAAGCCGCTTGGCCGGAAGAAACTCTTGCCGTGCAGCCTGCACCGCTGGGGTGAAGTCCGGATAAAAGGATATTGTATTTCCTTTATGAGTTATCTGCCCTTTTTCTCTGGCTAAGCGTAGAATGACATCTCTGTCCTGGTAATTCAGTAATTTGGCCAGGATAGGCCTCGGTGTGCCTCCCACAGGTGGCTTTGGGCCTAACGCCCTGTGTGCTCGCTCTACCACAAATACCGTAGATACATGAGGATCAAAGAGTTCATGTAAGAGGTCCGTCATGAACACCTCCATTTTAGATATAGCAGTTGTTTCCGGAATGCCAGTGACTCGGAGGTTGTTTCTCCTTGAGCGTGCTTCCAAGTCATCATTCTTTTCCCTTATGAAGGTCAAAAGTTTATCCATTTGTAGGAGTTGTTCCTTCGTGTCCGACTGGAACTCATGAAACTCAGTGTTCCTATTTTCAAAACAGTCCAACCTTGTCTCATGTGTTGACACCTGGGTCTTGACCGAATCCAATTGTGATGTCAAGGCGTCTAGTTTCGAATCAATGTTCCTTAGACTAGACCGCATTTCCAGCATCAGCGATCTAAGATCTTCTCCCTGTTCTTCCGCGGCCCCGTCACCTCCTATTGCGCCCGGGGCGTCTTGATATTGATCAGCCTGTCTGGTACTGCGCTTGTTGTCGAAGGTGATTTTAGGCTGACTAGCGTCTGTCTTGCCCATTTTGTCAGTTTGATAGCACAGCATGGCAAGGGGGCACAACTAGAGACAGTGCAGCTTGTGAATGTCGTAACATGCACCCTCGGCTTTACCAGAACGTTTGCTGGTCTAGGGGCCGCTCACCGCAGGTGCTTATCCACAGTAGTACCTTTAGGCTCGTGCAGCGCTTCAATGCTAAGCTACAGGTGTTATATGGGACTCATGTCGCACAGGCAGACCGAGTGTGCGGCACAGAGTCTAATTCAATTGCGCGGTAAAAATGTCTTGCGGCCAAGAAATCAGGGCTCACCGCACAAGACCGCCCTTCAGCACACGCCAGGCGCGGCCACGACCCCAGGGAGTCGCAGCCCTCACAGTCCACCAGTCACCGTCGGAGCACGTATAGAATGGACAGCACTGATTCAGGTGCGCAGTATAAGCCTCAGGACCGACCTCTACATATTCGTGTTACCAGACATTATATCAGTCTATCACAACTCTTTTCATCGGGTTCTTTGGCAAGGGGGCACCATGTATACTGCAGCCACGGTAATGAGCAATCCAGCTCGCCTCGGCACTTCCACTGAGGTTCCCGTATATGAAGCGCGCCCAGTTGCAGCCTCACATTAAGTATATATACAAATCGCTTATTAATCGTCGGTAACCCCAATGCTCATCCCAGAGGCATAAAAGGATCATATTTCACTGAGGGGACAGTTAATGGCATTGACGCCTCCCTCCGCTCTGTCGCGCCAAATCGAGCCTGTAATGTCCGCCGTCTCGGTTTCCGGCTCAGCAAAATGCCGCCTCCCGCTTGGCCAAATCAAAAACCCCACACACAGTACCTGGGGCATCTCCCTGTCACCGCTCCTTCACCTAGTGTCGGGGCCTCATGTGTCGGACAGAAGCTGAATCGCGCAGCCACCACGGCAGTCCGATCGTGGGCGCGAGAGGAACGTAGCTTTTCCGGCAGTGCGCCCTCTCGACCACAGGCTCGATTTTGAATGCTGGCCGACCGCTGCCGACTAGTGCCCGGCCTTCGGCTTCTCCACCACCCGGCTACATCAGATTGTGGCATAGGATCGTCGCCACCGCATCCCTCTCGCCAAAAAATATATCACTCTGTGCCCCAGTGCCGTCGCTATCTCGGACCAGTCAGCTACACCTCCACATTAGCGTTTTCAGCAGGATTCATCCAGGATTACTTCCCCAGCCGGTGGAGCTCACTCAAGAAGCGGCCATTTCGCAGCCCGGCTAGCCACGCCCCTCATCTTTGTATGTGTTTCAAGGTGGTGGACATTTGCTGCGTTCAAACCTTTTTCTGAAGTGGTGGTGGGTTCTTCTGTGCTTGGATACTCAAACCACATTTAGGGGGCACTTTCGCTCTATGTTTGCATTTACTGTTTCCAGGTGGTGGACATTTGCTGCGTTCAACCCTTTTCTGAGTGGGGGTGGGTTCTTCTGTGCTTGGATACTCAAGCCGCATTTAGGGGGAACTTTCCCTTCATGTTTGCATTTACTGATGTGCTGTTTGATGCGCAATGCATTTTACTGTTCTGGGTGTTGGGACGCTTCTGTGGGCTCAAACTCACTTGCGAGGATTACGTTTCTCTATCCTTCTATGTTTAATGTGTTGCTTTCTTTATTACAAACATATTTCTATTGTTGATTGGGAGCGTGTGTGTGTTGTGTCTTTCGATCTGTATTTCCTTCCTTTTTACATATTTGTTCTCCCTTTCATCCTATATACCTCATTATTTGTTATTGTCTCCTTTAGGGAGAAAGGTATGTGGTATCCTGCTCTCTTTTATGTTTAGTCCTTTCTCTGTGTTCTTTACTCTGCTGCTCAGCCAGTGTAAGTGATGTCACAGAATGTTCCCTGTGTATGTTTGAGCGGAATTGTAAGTTGCTGTATGTGAGCTGAAAAGCAGAGATGCTGCTCCCGGTGGGGCTGATACTGCTACAACAATATTATCATCTAATGTTCCTGTCCTGATTGAACTGAAGAATACATCTGTCTTTTGGATACAGCATCATCTCCGTGTACTTTCAAATCTGCATTCCACAGGCAGCCCTCATGGGAGGTTACAACAGGTGAAAATGAGGTACTAAGTAGGGACTACTAAACAATTTAACCAATAAAAACGAAAACAATGACAAAAGACAATCAAAGGAGCCAATAAAATGCATGGGCAGAAAATGGGTGGGGCTTAAAGCCCATATTCTGAATACACCATATCTCGAAGAGATAAGGCAAGTGCTGACTAGGCGTGACCTAAAATCACAGAGGAGCAGCTGATTGCTAAAGGGATGTAAGGACAGATCTTGCAATCAAAGTGACAATAAACCAAGACTTACTTGTCCACTTTGAAGGTGGACTTAATTGCCTTGAACCTCCCAGTGAAATGGCTAGCACATCCAACGTTTTTATATGGAGTAGGCAACTGTTAATAGCTTCTTAGACACTTTTCAAATAGACCGCAGTATTCTACATGGTAGCATTAAATTGCCTAGCCTCTTGCCAATCTTGGGGGCTAATCTGAACAGCCGTTTTCCTTTGCCCGTTACTAGCTATTTATTCATTTACAGTATTTTTAATGGCCTTGTCAGACGGGAGGATGGAACCCCAGTAACTAACTTTGTGCGCAAAGGCACGATTTCTAAAAATGTGGGCGGCCAATATTCTATGGCCCTCATTAATGGGAATTTGGCGTCGGGCAGCGCAGCAAGTCAGCTTGCTGAGCTGCCCTACACCAAAGTGGAAGGGCAGGAATGCACCGTATTTATCTAATGCAGTGCATTCCAGTCCTTTCCCTCTAAGCTGATGCCGTTTCAGAAGACTAGCACCAACGCGAGCACCCTTGCAAGGGTGCCTGTGTTGTCAGCTGGATTCTTTTTGTGCAGGAAGGGGTGGCTCGAATGTGGAATCGCCACACTCGGGTAGGAATCTCTGCACTTGGGTGGAACACCCGCACTCGTGGCAGAACCTCCACTCTTTGGGCAGGGAAAAGGTCATTACATACACCTGCAGACAATTAATGCCACCTAAAACCCATGCACTGCAAATCACATAAAAGCAGCACACATTCATGGCTTTGTTTTTCTCAAACACATTCTTCACCTGCCAGTTATGCACATTGCCTTGTCTTGCCCATCTGCCAAGTGACAGCATTGTTGAAAGTCAGGAGGAAGAGAAACTTCACAGAGGAGGAGACCCAAATGATAGTAAATTTGTAGTGGAGATCTAAAAAAGCTTCATGGTCTACCACCATATCCCACCAGTGCAACACAGAAGTCAGCCCTATTGTAGCAGTTTGCTAATGCAGTCACTTCATTATGGGAGGGTGTCCAGATGATCACTGACATAAAAAAGAAGTGACAGAATGAGAAGAGACAGATGAAGGAGAAGTTCTTCAGGATAGAGGTGACCAGAGCTTCCCCTGGCGAACAAACTGGAACCCGTCTTCATCTCACACCACTTAGAAAGACGTCCTCTCTACAATGTACCCGCACCTGTTGCATGGGCTGCCTGTGGTTGACGACCCTGGTGTGGTGTCAGGTAAGATGTGATGGTTAAACAATGGGTCTGATTCACAAAAAACCTCTGCCATGGGCGGAATCTTCGCACATGTTACAGTACGTGGTGTGTGTCAAATATCCCTTTTATCACTCAAATCCATGTGCTCAGATATGATTCATAAGAGTATACTACTTCATAATATGTTGGCAAATGAAAGTATGACTCAACATTTAAATTGAACTATTAAAGTAAGTAGTTAATTGCTTATATTATCTCATCTAAAGAGGAGTAGCACTAACTTTGTTGAAAGTGTATTCTAATGACACATACATATAACATAATATAAATACATTGTTTGTATTATAATGTGAATATGCTTGTTTCATTACAGCTGCTATCAGAAATACATCAGTCACCCAAAGTACCACATCCAGGGAACCTGGAGACCTTCTGGCTGCAGCAGTCAGGCCCACTACCATTCGTCCCTCAAGTAAGTGTGCCATACAGTGTTGTATTCTATTATTTCCCAAAGTATTCCCAATTACCATTTTATTGTGAAAGTAATTTTGTAGATATAGGCACTTTTTATAAGCATCTAAGGTCGGTGTGCGGTATGTTACCAACATAATCAGTGATGTCTATGTTTATTTTGCGTGTTCACTTATTAATCATGCAGAACATTAATTAAGGTGTCACTTTCTTCTGAAGAGGCTGGATCGAGGATCATGCCTTCCGCCATACAATCGAGGATCCATGTTCAGCAGCTGACATCGCAAGGATATCAATACCAGACAGTTCTGTAACTGGAGTTGGTGAGTGTGAATTTGTATTTCACATCTTCATTGAACACCTCAGTGCTACAGTCTGTGCAGTCACATGTAGGTTTACACAAACCAGATCATGTGTGGAACTTCAGATAGATGCAAAGAAGAATTGTTCAAACTGTTGCACACTTTGAAGTGTCTGGCCAGCCACTGCTTCAGTCCTCCATGCTGCCAACTGGCAAAAGATGACACGCCCCACATGTCTCTGGGTTCAGGATACAATGGCTCTTACAGTACGCCCATCGGTAACAAGTAAAAGGGCAATTATATCTTTTCACTGCATTTTAATTTTTCCTGCGTGGCTCAAAGCGGGCGGTCAGGCAACGCTCCCCCCGCACTCAGGAAGAAACCACAGCTGGCAATGCCTCTGTCTAGGTGAGCGCAGGACTCCTGCTTGGTTCCCCTCTCCTCCTCCCTGCTGGTGGTGTCCAGAGTACATGCCCGCTGATGAGTCTGCCCCTGGTACTGTCCAGTTGATCCTTGGCCAGCCCTGTCCACTGAAAATAAAAACAAACAATTATGTAGGTGCAGAATAATTTATATTAAAGATAGAGACAAAATAAAGCAAGTGCTGACATTGTAGTTCCTTGATCTCACTAACCAAAAAAAACGAGGTTTGAATTAAAATGTACGTGGGATGTTACTGTAATGTCAAGAAATGTTTTTTTTTTAATTACGCAAATTAGGTCAGTATAATCTTCAGTATTTACCAACCACATCTTCTGCTTTAGTGCAATGTGAGGTGCTAATATTTTTACATAGTAATATTCCAATGTTGTTGTATAAGTGGAGATAGTACACAGTCAAGATGTAGCTCTCCACACCATAATAAAATCCAGTTTTTTTCTTTATATGTGTTGTCGAGTTCTCAGCCCCCAATGTGCAGCCCAAACAGTCTAACACTTACTATCGACTGTCATCTGTTGTGCAGCATCGCGAAACAAACATACATGCTAATTATGTTGTACCTATGCAAACAAGGCTTTGGAGATAACCTTTGTAAAGATGTGACTTAAAATGTGTGTATATTCCTTGGAAACACCAGAGACTGTGCAGGGCAAGAGCCACATTTTGCATCAGAAGACTGCATCATTTGTGCTGTACACTGAAAATCATGTGTGCTTACTCAGTACAGCTACATATAAAAATTGGAAATTAAAGACATGCCACTGTTGAGAAGATATGCAATTAGTAAACATTGGATATGCATGTATCATTTGGAGTGAGACAAGTGGCACAATGTCAAACTTTTCTTTACTTTCCAGCACATATTAGTAGTGATGACAAACAACACATAGAAAAAAGCATGCATGATACAACATACAACATAGAAACACTAGCATACCAACAATGTACATTGTCAAATCCATTAATTGAACATAACATACAAAAGTTATAAGATCCACAGTTCACTAGTCATGATTATGCAGTTGATTTTTTTCTTTAAAATACAGTTGTAATGAAAATCTACTCATTTGGGTTCTGAGAATGACAAGTCCCAGACTTCCTTCAGAAAACAGCATCCCAAAAGCTCCACTGATGCATAGACCGTATTATTTGTGCAGCCATTACTCAGATAAAGTGAAAGGTAACAAACAACACACACAAAAAGCATACCTGATGCAACATATAACACACAAATGCTAACATACCAACAATGGACATTGTCAAATCCATTAATTCACCACAGCATACAACAGTTATGTTATGTTATATTTAATTTGTAGAGCGCACAGCTACTTGGGAGTGTCCCGGCGCTAGCTTCCAAAATAAAGACGTGCCCGCTCAACTGATTAAAAAAGCAGCGTTTTAAGTTTCTTCCTGAACAGCAATGGTTCTTGAATGCTCCGTAGAGCTAAAGGCAGCAAGTTCCAGGCCAGACCGGCTCTACGCACAAAGGAATTGCCTCCCAGGCGCTGGCGCTTAAACTTGGGGGTCTGCATCAGCAATAGAGCAGAGGACCGAAGCTGTCTCCCTGGCACATAGAAGGAGAATCTCTTCTGCAGGTAAACAGGTCCTGTGCCATACAGGGCCCGATGCGCTATGGACAACATTTTAAATTTCAGGTGCGATTCCACTAGGAGCCAGTGCAGGGCGCGCAGATGTAACCTGACGCTGTCCCTGGGAGACAGGCCCACGAGGAGTCTAACTGCAGAGTTTTGGACCACTTGTAGTTTTTTTACCAGGGACCCCGGACAACCGACCAAGAGAGTCCAGACGGGATAGAATTAACGCACGGACCACTGTTTCTCTAGAAGTGCTAGGCAAGAAAGGGAGAAGCTTCCTCAAACTCTTGAGCATACCAAAGCAGGTTCCGGACAGTTTCTTCACTTGCATTGTGAAGTTCAAATTTTCGTCAAACCAGACGCCAAGATTTTTAACGGCTCCAGTTCTTTCAGAGGGACGAGGGAAGCCTGGAGGCCAAAACCTTTTTCTGAAATCCGAGGGAAAGGAGCCAAGCAGCAGAACCTCTAACTTTCCTTTGTTACATTTCAGCTGGGCCATGGCCAACCAGTGGATGACTGAAGATAGACAGTGTTGGGCTATCTCCACGGAGACTTCCCCCTTGGGCCAAGTAAACAGCAGCTGTGTATCATCAGTGTATGCCATAACCTTAGCCCCCCGTGACTCCGCCAGAACCACCAGCGGAGTCATATAGATGTTAAACAGGAGGGGGCTAAGTGATGAACCCTGAGGCACGCCTGTAGTCACAGCCATGGACACAGAGGCACACGGTGGAATCCAGACCTGCTGCTGACGGCCCTCCAAGAAGGAGCCAAGCCATTGCAGGGCACTGCCAGAGATACCTATGGCGGATAGACGATTAAGAAGCAAGGCATGAGGTACGGTGTCGAAAGCCACCGAGAGATCAAGCATCACCAGTGCTGCTCTTGAAGGACTGGACTTTTTCTAAGGTCCAGCGGTGCCAGGGAACAACACCTGAAACCTTCGTGGGATACCTGTTCAGCGCACAAATGACAGAGACACGGGACACTTCCTTCGGCGTCAAAGATCAGCGTTTATTACTGCAGGGAGGCAAAAGTCACAAGAAGTACAACAGAGTGTAGGTTCTGAGAGTCTGCTTCAAATTGCAAATGTGGATCGCTCCTTATATACACGTTTTTCGTCATTACACAACATAACGAACAAAAGGTTACAACTCAGTTCCCATAGTAAACTTCAAAAAGGATTTCATTCATGCTTTCAGAAACCCGGAACATGATTACAGTAGCATTTGCCGGTTCCCAACTGTAAAAGCACTTTATCTCACCATTAGGCACATTCCAATCTAGTTGTAAACGGAAAAAAGGGGGGAGACAGAAACAGGTGCAAGGAAGACAGACAACAGTTCGACGAAGGGTGTGGGGGTAATGTCGGAAGCAGGACCACAGGATCAAAGCGTTCGAGCCTGGCGGACGCAAGGCTGAAACAATAGACCGACACGGCATGATTACCCCCGAGCGGAGCCATCTGCCTTTGCAATGTCATCCCCCTCGTAATAAAAGACGCACAAAAGGGATATGCATCTTCCGTGAGGCTTGGGAAACCCAGGGTCATGAAGCGAACATTGGCCTGTGTGCCGACTACGTGAAGGCAAGAAAACAAAATGGATGCCGTATCTAAAATGGAACCCGAGGGTTCAGATGAAGAAACCAGGAAATAACTTGAACCCTTCCGAGTAGCGCAGCGAAAACGCATGCACCCACTAAACTCGTTATTTGCGGTTCATTGATACCAAACTCGTCCATATTCGTTCATACCCGAAAACGTCATTACGATTCTTACAGAACCTCACTCTCCCGCCGGCATCCAAACACGCCCTAATAGTCTCAGTGACCTCCAGCAGCGCTGATTCCGTGCTATGTGCAGCACGGAAGCCCGACTGAGCCGGATGAAGCCTATTTTCATCCTCAACAAAATTGGTGAGTTGGAAAGTAACCGCCTTTTCGCAGACTTTCGCCAAGCTAGGAAGCAACGAAATAGGACGGTAATTTACCGGCAATGAAGGGTCCAGAGAGGGTTTCTTTAGCAAAGGAAGAATCAAGGCATGTTTCTAAGCCATAGGCACACAAGCCATGCTAAGTGATTTATTGATCATAAAATTCACTTCAGTGTTTATAGTGTCAGCCAGATCCGACAAGAACCTGGCAGCGCAGGGATCATTAGGAGAGCCAGACTTGAGGGCCTCCAAAATCTTGAGGGAGCTGGCAGAATCCATTTGCCTAAATTCTGAGAAGGTAGAGAGTGGCTCAGCCCTACTGACCGAAAAGGAAAACGCCGCATCGGGATTCCCAGGAGAGATGGATAGCGATTCTTGGATGCTAGTTATTTTATCCTTAAAGAAGGACGCCAAGGAGTTGCACCAAGTATCAGAAACCGGAGCAGCAGCTGCCTGTGCACTGGGAGCCAAAAAGCTTTGTACAATAGATAAGATCTCTTTTGAGTTATTTTTAGCTCATTCAATACGCGTAGCAAAATACTGGCCTTTGGCCTCCCCGATGGCCGTATAATAGAGTCTTTGTTTAGCTCTAAGAGAGTTTTTATCAATTGGGCGATAGCCCCCGGCCCGCCAGGCTCTCTCAGCTGTTTTGCACTCGTGCTTCAGAGTAGCCAGTTTAGGGGAAAACCAAGGCTTAGAGGGGGACTCTCTCCTTAGTTTGGACTTACAGGGAACAGACGAAGACACAACTGAGCTAGTAATCCAATTGTCAAACTGGACTAAGTTATCCTCCAAGTCCCCTGCAAGGGAGGGGTGTGAGGCGGCCAGCGACGCACTAAGCGTCCCTAAGTCCAGTCGCCTGAAAGCTGGGGGGCGATGCCAGTGGACCGGTCGTAAGAGATTCTTCAAAGCCCAAGAAAAGAAGATAGGAAAATGGTCGGACCAGGCAACCGGCCTCGGTCTTTTCACTAATAGAGGGAAATTTGCCCCGATGATATCAAGGGTGTGACCGCCAAGATGGGTGGGAAACAGGACTCTTTGAGAGAGGTTCGCCAAGGGGAAAGCGTCCAGGAGGATTAAGGAATCAGACGCCTCCACATGATCAAAGTGGATATTAACATCACCGAGAAACACATACTTATTGAAACGCAAAGCTCGCTCTGCCAGAGCGTCCCCACACAAGTCCAAAAAAGGTCCTGACTTCACTATTCATAATTATGCAAGTAAATACTATCTTAAAAATGCAATTGTAATGACACTCTACCTATTTATGTTCTGAAAACTATAAGTCCCAGATTTACTTCAGAAAATAACATTCCAATAGCTACACTGATGCATATACCTTATGATATTTGCAGCCATTACTCAGATAAAGTGAAAGGTGACAAGCAACACATGATGATACATCTCTCTCACCTCTGACAACATACTCAAGAAACATAATGCAGTCCATGCGCTTACCAGCTCCCTGCTGCTCAAAGTCCTCCAGCTGAGAATAAAGAGTCAGCCAGGCTGTCTTCAGGACTCTCCTGTGCAGTGGGCTCATGCAGGCCATTGTGAATGTGACGAGGTGCACATGTCCATGTTGTCTTGGGCATTGGTGCGTACCCAGCACCACAGGTCCCCCAGCGCTTGAGGAGCATCTCGCCCCGCCACTGGTACACAATTACTGCACTGCAGCCCGTAGCAATTTCACACCAGATTTGTGTATGGGCTGCAATACTCAACTGGCTATCTGGGCCCCAATAAACCTGAGGGTACTTATCATACTACATTACCCTACGTTCTCTAAACTTTTGGGGTCACCATTGTTCTTAATAAGGAGGGTATTTCTCAAGCCCCTCCTCAGTAATGATGTTCAATTCAGACTCACTGAAGGGAGGTGCCTTGTCATCAAGTCCCTCAGCCATGTTGGGGGCAGGATAAATAAACAGAGCAGCAGAATGGCAGAGGATGTTGCTATGATGTGATGATGGCTTAGCATGAACACAAAATGGGTGCATTCAACTTCTTGGTTCTTATATGTAATTTCCTGGATGTCACTTCCAGTGTATTTTCAATGATATGTGATCGAGTGCAGAACCTCCGCCCGAGTGCGGAGTGTAATCCCCAAACAAGGGGGTAGAGGCTCTGAGATCAGGCCAGAAATCAATGACAATAACACAGGAAGTGACATTCAGGAAATTAAATACAGGGTGTGTAAGTTCATCATGTACATCTCAAACAGTGCCCTTCAATCCTTGTCAATTATCATTTAATAATAGATGCACGTGAGACTTTATTAGCAGATGTGATGCTTTCAGCATCACACACACACTTCCATCAACCTTCTTTTTTTTAGCACATGAAGGAGTCCCTTTCTGAGCAGAGACCATCTGGGTCATTACACAGGTATAATTATACCATGGCGTATATATGGCAGACATATAGCTACAATGCAACATGAGTAGCAGCACACACAGTTACAATATCTATATTTCTCTACCTGTCCATACATGTGTTTAATGTTACCATTCCTGAACACAACACCACAGAGATACTTACCATAATACATTCAGTGCTGTCTGAGTACATCACATATGCAACTTGGGGATTTAATGAGTGCATAGTATTTCACTATAGCATCATGCTAGCCATCATGATACAATGTTGGTAAACAGTAGATCATGGCAACTAAATTTCTAAACATTCCTAGCCTCACTACGGCAGCGCCAGGGACCAGTGTCTCCAACGCTGACATTAAATTCAAAATGTAATTAACAGTATGTTGTGTGTTACATTTTGATCCTTAGTTGTCCCTAAAATGTACAGGGAGTGGACCAATAAGTTATCATCACTCCCTGACACCCCCATGTAACATATGTTATTTAGGAACATTGTAAAAGGTACAGTGTGCCACACAGCATGGCACATATAAACCATGGGTTAGGCATGATTGTATGTAATATGTGTAAAGCAAAATTCTAAAGATGACACCTCTTATCGATATTTGTAATCTCACCTATTTCACATATACCTGTAGCTTTCTGTTAGAAATTGGGTTGTAGGTTGACTAGAGTCCGAGCCTTAGTCAAGCAGCAACCACAATCTTAGTCAGGGTAAGTGGGGGGAAACCCCAAATTAATCTGTGCTCACCCTTTGGTAGCTTAGCACAGAGCAGTCAGGCTTAATTTAGAGACAATGTTTAAAGTATTTGTGAATAATTTAAAACAGTAAAACAGTGAAAATGGCACGGAAATAGATTCCATGCCAGGTTAGAAAAATACAACTTAATTTAATAAATAAAACAAAACAACAAAAATCCAATAAGTAATAGTTGAGAGATTAATTTTTAAAGAATAAACTGTAAAATATTGCTTAGAGACAATAAGCGCTTATTTGGGGTATCTAATCATGTCGAACCAGGGCAAAGTCAGGCTAACCTCGATGGAGCACGAACCTTTCAGAGAGGTGGTAACAAGGCAATGCTCCATGGGAGGGACAAAGACATGTTGGATGACCTATAGCAAATAAAGCCAGCAAATAGTGAGTTATCAATTTCAAAAGCTTTATTCGACAGCATTGTCATAAAAGCATTGACACCCTAACCTATACATCAGTAAATACTATGTAAAATACAATCACATTTTAAAACACACATTAAATTCAGAATGCTGACGAATCGGAACTAAAAGGAATACATTTAGCACTAAAAAACTCCAGTTCACTAAACATGATTAGTTAAATGGTCAATCTACATAAGATTACGTTACATTTCTTCTTACTCCACTGGCTAAAGTGCGACTGCGAATGATCCATGCCCATCCCAGATATTTTGCTACTGCAATTGCTAAGGGAGGGGAACTATTTGATCCCATAACTCTAAGTGCTTCCAGGCACCTCCGTGTCCCTAAATTTTGACACGCTGGTTTTAACCACCTCCGTCTTGGAGAAGCGTAAAGAGGGCAGACAAACAGAAAGTGCGAGATGTCCTCAACCAAATCTTTGCAATGGATGCATACATTAAGATTACTAGGTGACCAATTGTGTGTGAAAGCGTTAATGGGCAGACTACCAGCTCTAAATTGGAAGTACAATTTCCTATCCAGAGGTTTTGTAATGAAATCCCAGTATTGTTCCAAAAATGGAGCAAATTTGATTTCCAAATACCGGGATGTTAACATGGAATGTGGATTAGAGGTCAACACAAATTGCAAAGTCATATTCCAATAATTTTTTTTCACAATCTCCTTTGATGGGAAGGCAGTTGGGTCAGTGTTAGTCCATAAATGGTCAAGATTGAGTTTTGTTAGTAGGTTCCGGATCTCGTTGAGCCATGTTATTACATGGAATCGGTCCATCTTGATAATGTCCATGAGGGCGGAGGCGTAATGACCTAGCTCTGGCGTTGACATTATTCGCCTCCAGAATAGTAATGGGCGCAATCGAGCCAGGTCCTCAATCTTTTTCCTCCCCAGGTCATACAACAAGGGGATTATTGGTGTGCTCTGTGGAACGCCGACCAATTGTCTCAAAAACTTGTTCTCGGCAGTGGACAAGGTGCTCAAGTTAGTAAAACCCCACAGCTCCGAGCCATACAGACAGGCATTTAACACCTTCATACTATAAATCTCTAGCACAGGATGGATAGGTTTAGTTAGTGAGGATTTATCTTTAAGTGCTAGAGCTCCTGCTAGTTGATGGAACTTTAAAACTGCAGAATCAATATGGGACTTCCATTTCATATTGCCCTGTAAGGAGATACCAAGATATGTAAAAGCATCCACCTGTTCCAACGCGGCCCCATTGAAAGTTATTGTGCCCCTATATGGCTTGGCTGGATTCATGCACATAAACTTAGTCTTTGAAGTGTTTAATTCTAAGCCCCGAATCTGACAGAAATCCCCGAAAGCATTAATTGCCTTCTGAAGGCCACTAGGTGTTCGTGATACCAGCAACGTGTCATCAGCAAACATTAATACTGGCACACGAACCCCGTCAAGTATTGGGGCATCCGTAGGTGTGAGTTATAAAACACAAAGTAAATGGTTAGCAATGGATAGAAAGCATTCCTAGATAAGCTTTCAGCATGTCTTCAATATGTCTTTCCAACAAGACAGTTATGCTGCCTGTCAGGCTTTGACCTAAAAAGACACACAGGTCCTTAACATATAATCACAATGTGACATAAAATGTGTATTTGTAAACATAACCTGTGTATTTGTAAAGGGCACGTTCACCCATAGGCTTCTTGGCGCTGAATAACAGAGGTTTATGTACAGCTACAGTTCTACAAAATGAGAAATTGACACATTGAGTTCCAGGGTACAATTAGTTACTTTATTTATTGACTGTATGAGGTGTTCATTCAAGGCATCCTTGAATTCACTAGTCAGAGGGCAGGCTCGGATGACAGTTGACAAGGAGGTCCAGGGAAGGGGAATGAAAAGGAGGTGTGAAGATCTAGAGGCTGTGCATGGAAGTTTTGTTGTATTCAGACAGGGTCAGACTGGTACAGAAAATAGGCCAGGGCACCAAAATAAAAGTGATCTCTGAATGCAAATTAGAAAACAAAAACGTAGCCTACGTTTGGAAATTGGGGCAGTTTTAAACTCGTAAACATAATGCATATCTGCAAAGCGCACATACACCCATGGGCAGCTTGGCGCTTAATAACAGATGTTTATTGTTATCCAACAGTACTCATTTTATGGAACTCAGAAGGATGAAAGGCTGAGTGGACCCGCCAGGATTTTAACCTGTGATCATAAGGTCAAACACAGATCTTTATAGTGGATGCATTAGTCCACTAAGGCACCAGACCCAGCTAAATTCATGCTGTATAAGTGTTTAGCAAGTTAAGGAAGACTGCACGAGGGGCGTGGTTTGGACGCCGGAAAAGATGGCGGACTGAGCCCTTTTCTCCTCCCGTGGCGCCAATTCTTTGCAAATTCTCGGTGCTTCCCTGCTAGTGCTGTCTACTCCTGATGATAAGGTGATGTGGCGGAACTAGTCAAGAGCCTGGCGGTAGCACTCTGGCTACTAGGGGACGTGTCTAACTGCTGAACAGAGCACAACTGCCACAACCGCATGTGAGCCTTCGCGGAGCTCAGGCCATATCATCACTGCACCAGGCGCGGGCACTCACCTTCCCGAGGCTCCATGCGGCCTCTGATGCTCACCGCGCCGACCCGATCGCTGACCTTGCCTGAAACACCGGTGACTGCGGTGCCTGTGGTCCAGAAGAGACTTACAACCCTGGCCTGACTGACATCTTCTAAAAGGTACCGAGCACAGGAACATGCAGAATGGCGGCCGCCCGATCCTCCCACAGTCCATCTTTGCAAGGCGATCATCCCTAACGACCCAGACTGTCTAATGAGCTTAAGCAACAGTGAGGTGACCAACTTTCCACTCCTCCAGACACCTGGCTGCTAGTTTATTGACATATTTGCCCCATTATGCCTCGAGGATGTATACCATGCCTGTCATGGGAGGGGCACAGCATATAGGGGTCTCTTCAGCCTCATCTCCCTCTCTAATGAACACGACCACATATGCCTTCAACGTGCCCATGCCCAGTGCTGCCTGATATACCTGGCGCCCGTGATGTGATGTGTTTTGTTGCCAAGTTTTCATATTAAAGAAGGAAGGTTCCACTCCAGCCACGGTCTTGCCTGACCCTAAAATGGCCGACGCTTAGGACATTCTCACCTAAAAAAGAAATCTGATTGCTGCTGGATTGTGGCCGTAGTCAGTTGAGCTTCTGTGCGGATGGGCAAATTACAGTCCTAAGCTTCTGTTGTAGACCTCAACATCGACCGGTCTCCATCCTCTACTCAACTAAATTCCTAACTCCACGGGTAAACCAAAGGCTGTGCAGACCTCTAGCTCAACCAGCCAATCTTCGTTCCAAGGTCTTCCACTGCGCTTGGCACCACGATTGGACACAGATGGTTAGTACCGACTTCAACTATCCACTATGGGGGAAAAGGAAGCCAAGAATCTTAAACGGCTGAAAGCGGAGCCGCCGAACCCAGTCTCTCCGACCAAAAACACGCGTGATATCAATGCGACGCTGGACACGATACTACTCAAACTTGCAGAGGTCCACGAAATCACAAAGTCCACCAGAGAAGAGATTGCTGCGGTATGACAAGATATTAAAGAAACAAATGTCAGACTTTCCGAAACAGAAAACAGGATCAGCCAACTTGAAGACTCAGAGGTGAAGATGAGCAAGACCCTCAAAGACCTTTCAATATCTACAATCTCCATGTCACGGCGCCTCTCTGAATTGGAAGATAGAAATTGCAGGGGGAACCTGCGTATTTTTGGTATTCCGGAAGAGGCAGAAGATAAGGATGGCTCATGCATACCTTTCCTGGAGTCCTGGTTCCCGCAGGCCACCAACCTTTCCTTCAGCACCCCGCTGGAGTTCGATTGTGCTCATAGGGTTCCTGCCCGAATCAAGCATGGCCAAAGGGGTCCTAGATCGATTGTCTGTAAACCTCTCAGGTACCAGCACGTAGAACTAATCCTGTCGTTCATGCGCAAGCATAATCACAACTTATGGAAGACCAACAAGGTATACATTTCCCAGGATTATTGCAAAGAGACTGTCAACTTGAGAAAGGGCTTCCTGGCCCTCCGTCCACGTCTTCACATGCTCGAGTACAAATATGGCTGTGTAGGTCCTGCACGTTTCCGGGTACTGATTCAAGGGGTGCCACAAATATTCACTGATCCATCCCACCTGAAGAAGTTTCTTGACGGCCCAGATGAAACATCAATGGACACTGCGGCGTCGAATGCTCATGGTGATGGCACCTAGTCCGCGTGGCCTATGTTGCGCCTTTACTAACTCAAACTGCAACCACGATGTCTTGCTTAAGGCCCAAGGCGTTTGCTCTTTTTCGATGCCTTATGCTACAGGAATGGTTGGTGGTGTAGTAGGACGCACTTTTCCTTAATAGATAACCACGTTTTTGTACTGCTGCCGATCATTTCATGCCCCAACGCGACTTGGAGGCCTGACATGTTAGTGCCTTGGATTTCAAGTATCCTGTGTTGCACCTTTACTGGCACTTCTGAAATCACGCTGTCTTGCTCTTGGCTAAAGGTGGCTGTTCATCTTCATTGCCCAACACTATAGAAATGATTGGCGGAGTGGTAGGATGTACTTTTCCTTACTAGGTCTCTTTGTTTTTGTGCCGCTAACGAACATTACATGCTAATACAGGACTTGGTTGCCTGATACGTCAGTGACCTGAACTTCGTGTGTTTACCCAACAAGGTGGTTACTTAGAATCTCTGAGGGAGTTGGATTGCAACGCATCGTCATTTGTGGAAGTGGTCTGAGAGGCCACACGTTATGCTCTTAATATACATCAACTGCTTTGATGTAGTTGTTCTTCTTTTGACACGTATTTTTTATTTATTTTTTGTTTTATCCGTGACCTCGCGGTTAGTTTAGGCAGACACCACACGTTATCTCATTTCACGGCTGTGATGATGGGGGGTATGGTATGACTGCCTTTTGTGCTCTTTGTTGCAAAAATGACGGTCTTTCTTTGATGCAAGTACGACAGTCTTTCTAGTGCGTTAGCTAATTCAACAAGTTGTTCCGAAGACGTATTCTTGATCTTCCTGATATCACTAATGTTTGGTGACGTTATATGTTCCATTTCTGCGAATGTTAGCAGGGTTATCCTGTAATCGCCACAGGGGAGGGAGACTGGTAAGGTTGCTTCTCCCTGGTCGCCATGTCCTTAGTGTACTTTTGGGGTGGGGAGGGTGGGTTTGGGGTGTGGGTCGGTTGGGGGGATTTGTGGTTACTTTGCTATTTATGATTATTTTTTCTTTGTCCCTGTTCTTATCCTTGCTCCCACTCCTCTGTCTGTCATTGTATTCCTGCAGCAACGCCAGATACTTCAGTGTCAACGACAGCACTCAGCTTGTGTGCACTTTCATTGGTTGTCCATTATGTGGTCCGTTTGCCTTGCCTGTAATCGGTATATCATGCTATGTACAACTCGAGCTACGAATAGCATGATGTATTTCACATCATTCCTTCGCCCTCCTCATGGCCTTAAATAGGCAGACTATTAAAATAGTATCACTCAATGTCAAGGGTATCAATCACCCTGTTAAAAAGAGGAAAATTCTTGACTATCTACACAAACAGAAGGGTGACATTATATTACTGCAGGAAACTAAGATTGATTCACCACAGTTTAACTCTATGAAAAATAAATGGTATAGCGAGGCACCTGGATCTGATGCCTTGGGGAAAAAGAACGGGGTTCTTACTTTAATTGCAAAAAGGTCCAATATTGATGTTCTACACAGTACTGCAGACACGAAGGGTAGATGGGTCTCCGCAAAACTATCCAAGGACAATAAAGAATTTCATGTAACTAACGTCTATGCCCCCAATAAGGATGACCCAGGTTTCTGGAAAGAACTCTGTGCTCATCTTGACACGATACCTGATACAGCTACGCATGTCTTTGGGTGTGACCTCAATCTCCCTATGGACCCTATCTTAGATAGGGAATCCCGCTGCTCCTTTAGACCGAACAACTCACACAAAGCACTCATTAACCTCTGCTCCCGTTTTAATCTAAATGACTCATGGAGATTAATGAACCCAACAGGTAGGGACTATAACTTTTACTCTCCGCCCCATGACTCGTACTCGCGCACAGACTACCTACTCACTTCTGGACACTCCACGGTCGACATTGAGGACACCTCCATTGAACCGCGTGTAATTTCTGATCACTCATGCATAACGATGACTCTGGTGGTCCACAATGTGGTTAAAAGGTCAACTCTATGGAGATTTAACAATGCGGTCTTGAAAAAGGAAACAAATAGGTTGGCCATAGAAACAGTAATAACTGAATTCCTTACTCATAACAAAAAAGGGGACACTACAGACCTTACAAGATGGGAAGCTCTTAACCCTTTCGATGCTGATGACGGAACCGCCCTGTCATCAGCTGCGGTGGCGCTGTGCTGATGACGGAGCGGTTCCGTCATGGCCCGGCCGTCGCGCCTGCGTGGCGCGGATTCCGCGCCTGCGCTGGGCGTTCTATTGAGCGGGCGGGGCCATGACGGAACCGCTCCGTCATGAGCACAGCCCAACCGCGGCTGATGACGGAGCGGTTCCGTCACCAGCATGCGGCCGCCGCGCGTCCGCCCCGCCCCCTTAGCGCTGCGGCAGAATAGCCGCCGCAGCGATGCGGTTAAAACAACTATCCGGGGGGTTTTAATTAAAATTCGTACAGCCATGAATAGGGATGCCAATTCCACTCTAGCACGTTTAGAAGAAGAGATTTCGAAGCTCGAAAAACAGCACATAGCTTTCAAAGACTCCTTGGTCCTGAATGAAATGATGAATAAAAAATACGAATATAACAAAATAGTCAGTGAAAGGGCTGGGATTTGGCTCCAACATCAAACAAATTTCAGGCTGTGTCATACCAATAAGGCAGGTAAGAGCCTTGCTTCTTTTCTGAAATTCAAGCTGCAACAGACAGCCATTAAGAGCGTAGTTGATAAACAAGGGACCCCACACACGGACCCCACCAAAATTGCGGACATCTTTAAACATTTTTATAGTGACCTATATAGTAAAAACCTAGAGATCGATGCCTCTAAACTAGGAAACTATTTAGACAAATGTAAGCTCCCTTCTCTCTCGATACAAGACCAGATCGACCTCAATCATCCCATAACCCCTGATGACATTGAACAGGCCATTAAATCCCTCAAAAATGGGAAAGCCCCGGGCCCGGACGGGTTCAGCACTATGTTCTATATGAGCTTTTCCTCTGTCCTGACGGAGCCTCTTAAGGATTTATAAGCGCACTTTACCATAATGGTCAAGTCCACGGCACCCCTGCAGAGGCTATTATCGCGGTTCTTCTGAAAGATGGGAAGGACCACACAACTCCCAAGAATTACAGGCCGATATCATTGATCAACCTCGACTGTAAAATGTCCGCTATGATACTGGCCAAATGGATTCAAAAGGTTTTGCCCCAGCTAATCCACCCGTCACAGGTAGGGTTCCTCAAAAACAGACTATCCAGCAACAACACACGAACCCTTGCACACATTTTAGAGAGAGCGAAATTGACTTCCTCTCCAATGGTGGCCGTGACTTTAGATGCAGAGAAGGCCTTTGACAAGGTCGACTGGTCTTACTTGGAAGCTACTCTACATAAATTTAATCTGGGACCCGATTTCATTCGGATGGTTATGGCCTTATACGCTAATCCGACTGCGAGAGTAAGAGCGAGTGGATGCCTGTCGGACTCATTCGATCTGAAACAAGGCACAAGACAGGGGTGTCCCCTTTCTCCCTCCCTCTTTTTATTGGCAATCAAACCCTTTCTTTCTTATCTCAGGAATAACTACCTCATCCAAGGAATCTGTTTTAAAGGATTTACGGTCAAAAGTTCAGCTTATGCTGACGACGTTCTAGTGTTTTCTGAGAACGCGGAATTGGCAATTCCGGCTTTGATGTCCTCTATTGCAGACTTTGCGGAAGTGTCTGGCTATAAACTCAACAAAGATAAGACAGAGGTAAAGTTGCTTAATAATATAGGTGACAGGAGCATTCTGGGGAGCTCAGGCTTGTGCTGGCATCCGAAGAGCTTTAAATACTTGGGTATTGAGTTTGAGAAGGATTTAATTAGTACTCTTAAAATTATTGAGCTTTCCCTATATAAAAAGATTTCCTCACTGTTAGATGGATGGTCCCCGAAATTTCTATCCTTGTGGGGTAGAGCGGAAACTCTGAAGACGATGATCACTCCCCTTGTCAATTATTTAATAAGTATGCTGCCGATGTAAGTCTCTGATGATTTCCTCTCTAAGATATATAAGCTGTTTAATGTTTTCTTGTGGCAGGGGAAGAAGCCAAGAATCTCTTTGTGCAAAACTCCAACTTCCAAAAGACAAAGGGGGAATAGGTTTACAAAACTTTAGATGCTACCAGACGGCTTACCTCTGTAAGCAAGGTGCGCATTGGTTCCAAACGCGCCAGGACTACACCCCCATATGGGCTCATGTAGAGAGGTCTATTATCAACAACTTACCGCTTCCCGCCATAATGTCGATGGATCCCACAGCATTCCCTCCAAGTATATATTCCTCAACACTAGAAGGGCTCTCCTAACCCTAGAGAGACACTGTAAAGTTAAAATCAAATTCACCAAATCCAATTTAATCTCGTTTTGGTTTAATCCGGCCTTAAAAGATGAAGGCAACTTTCTCTTTTGGGATAACTGGTCTAAGAAGGGGTTGAATCTCTTGAAAGACATTTACGATGGGTCAACACCCCTACCTTTTGCCACCCTACAGACACGGTTTGATATCCAACCGATCGATTTTGATAGGTTCCTACGCCTCAAAGCCCTTGTCTCTGCCAGAGCCATCTCACCGCTCGAACCTACACTTTGCACTAAACTGCTTCACCTCATGTCACTTGTCCACATGGTCTCGAAAGTCTACAAGATTCTTTCCCCTATGCCTCAGACCGCACACAGGAAGTGCGAACGAGACTGGGAAAAAGAAGCTAACTTCTCCAACTTAGTATTCGATTGGGACAAGATCCGCCCCACCCCTTTTTCAAACAAAATATCTCCGATACTCTCTCAAACCAAATTTATGTTGATAAACAGATCGTATTGGACCCCAGACAAACTTTTTAAACTCAAACTCCTTGATAGCCCCCTCTGTTGGAGCTGTAAATCCCAAGTGGGAGACCTGGCTCACATGCTATTTTACTGTCCACTACTCCAAACCTTCTGGGACAGGATTTATAATTATATTCAACGACTTTTTCACTACCGTCCGCCCAGAGACTTCGCATATGCCTTACTGGGGGTAAATGACCCGAGAATAGCAAAGGAGCATGAGAAACACCTCTTGGATCTCATGTTAACACTGGCATGTAAAGTCGTGTTGAGTAAGTGGAAGAGTGCTTCCGATGTTTCTTTCAAAATTTGGCAGGAATGGCTGACTGCATTAAGGGGCGCAGATAACGACGTTCTCCATTCTTCACCTTGGCAAAAACCCCACGCCAAACTTTGGAGCCTACTTGATTCACTGGAGCTTTGCTATGACCCGCCGTAGGCCAGTTTGGTTGTTACACCTCTGTCCCGTGCCTCATTTAATCACATAATTGGACATGTATAACGACACTGTGAACCCGCTGTTTTGACTTGAGTCTAATGTCACAGGTCACGCTGCTGCTGTTCAGTTTTCTTCCTTTTACTCCCCTTTCTCTCCCCCTTGCCCTCTTCTATCTCTCTTTCTTTTCTCCCTACCCTTCATTACTTTGGTCCTCCAGGTCCAATATCTCATGCATGGTTATTATGCTAAATACTTTCTGGTTGTGAACTATCGGTTTGTGATTCGCCAAACTTATTTCTCTCCTGATATGTCTCTGGATTCTATTTCCTCATGTTTGTATCATATGTGCCCACCCATGCATTACTCTTTGCATTCTTTTGTTTCTTTTGTATTCCTTCAATTCTTCAACAAAAAAGATTTGAAATCAAAAAGGAAGACTGCACGAATTTGAGCTTGCTGCAGGCAATGTTTGTTTTAATATCAAGGAAATCAACTGTAAAAATCAGCCCAGTAGAAAATTAAACAGACCCACATACAGTCAAAAACAAGCCCACACACTGTGTTGTCAGGCCAGCCCATCGGGCACTGTCTGATTGCCCTCCAAGACAGTCCGACCCTGTATTCAAAGATACGGATGGGCAGACCAAAGATTTTTTCAATTTTAATTTGTTGTGAAATCAAGAATGGTTTTAAGTTTCCTGTGTTTCAATGAATCCTTTCCTTGGAACGTGAGAAATGTAAATGCAGTAACTATGTAGACAGTTAAAATAAACAAGGATTAGGTCTGGCTTGCATTTGGAGATCTAAAATATTTTTAAGACCATTGCTGCAGTAAAAAGAAACATCGATTTCTTTTTGTGTGTAATGCATATACGATAAAACTCAGGTATCAGCAATCAGTGTTCTTTTGAAATTAAATATAGCCCCTCAACCATTGAAATGCGAGCATGCTGTAGACCAGAGACATTTAAAGACATGGGCAAAGGTACAATTGCACTGGGCCCCCATCTTCCAAGGCCCCCCCCCCCCCGTGAAAGCGAACTGTTTCTCTAACTCACTTTTGTGTATTTTTGTGATTTATCCTTTAACATATAATTCAATATTGTAAACAAACAAAGGGCTTGAATTAGCAACAAATGGATAATAAAATTCAAAGGGGCATATTATCAAGGGGTTTTATCTCCGCTTTTTTGGCTTTAAAAGCCAAGAAAGCGGAGATAAAATGATCTCCCTATTACCTAGCTGTCGCTAACACCAGTTAGCGACAGCTAGTAGGAGATAGCGACCATCTTGGGCCCCACTTTGCATGTCAGTGATATTTATCACTAATGACATGCAAAGTGGGCGTGCCAAGATGTTAGCGACTGGAAACAGTCGCTAACATCGCTATCTCCTATTACCAACTTTTGGAGATATTCGCGCTAAGCGCGAATATCTCCAAAAGCTAACACCTGCCCTGAGCAGTTCTTAGCCATGTTATCCAATGGGAGGTGGATAACATGGCTAAGAGCATTAGCTCGGTAATGCATGAATATCGCTGACTTTTCAGTGATATTCATGCATTGCGGCCGTTTTTTATCGCATTTGCGATAAACCTTGGTAATACCAAGGTTTATCTGCGGTAAAAATCGCCGCAGCTCAGCGTTAAAATTTTGTCTCTAACCAAGCAATAGCGATAATTATCGCTATTGCTTGGTAATATGCCCCAAAGTTCTTCAAAACAGGGAACCCCAAAATATTTGTTTTCCAGGACTCCCAAAAGCCTTATAATGACACTGCAACAGGAGGCTGAAGTAAACAGTACATAACCAACAGCATAAGGTGAGTAAGAAATACTCAACTGGGAGAAGCCAAAGTCCATTTTGAATGACCGATTTCTAAGGATTGGCTCCGGGGGCAAAGCCAGGCAAAGTGGCACAAACTCTTGCTAGGGTGTTTAGTTTCCAGTGCAAAAGATATTTTGCACTGGAAAGATGCCCTTTTTTCAATGCAAATTGCATCTAGTGCTGCTTATACCAATTTACTTCAAAAGGGCATTACTTTAGTATAACTTGGGAGACTCAACAAAGGTACCCGAAGTTGTTGACACATAGTCTAATCTCCTAAAATATCTAAACATAGCTTTGCATGAAAAATGCCTCCTTGGAGCAGGCATAAACACGGAGACATGGTTTCATTTCTCTCAGCATTCCACACATTTAATTTGTGCTTCTCTGTACATCACACAAATGAATGGAATATGTAATATGTTGCTCAGGTTTAGGATTTTGTAATGGAAGCGTAGGTTTGCAATAGAAATAAATCCTATGTTAGACAGCACATATACATCTTTACACCTTGGGGAAATGGTTGTGCGTGGTGCAAGGCAGCCTGTTTGTGCACCAGTCAAAAGGTAGCGAGCATCAGCAGACACATTTTAGGTTGAGCCTCCCAGACAGTGAAGTTGTCTGGTTGCAAAACATCAATTATGTGTAAGCCAAGAGCTTTCATTGGCTTACAGCCTGTACACTACTTAGAATCGGTTGGCTTTACTGTCACTTTCATTTGCTTGCTTTTTATGCAATGGCTTTCCTTGTCCCAGCTGGTTCATCTTGTGTTTGTCCCTCCCCTGGAGCATAGACCCTTTACCATCGCTCTGATTCTATCATTGCACTGCTCACCTTAGGACACTACTGTTTTGCTTTCTGGCCTAATATTGCATGAGAGTGTTTGAGAGTGTATTTGTTTTCCAGTTCTCTCTCTCCTGTGCCTACGATCTCTCTTGTGTGCTTCTTTCACCCGCCAAATGCACCCTTCGCTCCATGTTGCATTTTTCCGTGTGTGCTTCCCCCTGTGTTTCTTCTCCCTCCTGTGTCGCATAACATCACCAACAAATGCCTTGGCAAAGCCAAAAGGTTCCAAAAGTGAGACCTATTGGCTTTGTCAATGCTTGTTAATAAACATGGCAATATGCTGCTTCTTCCTCTTGTGCAATGCAGTGAAGCAACTTTGGCTGTTGCGCTGCATTGCAGTTAAAGAAATAAAAAATATCACCCTAATTGCTTTAAAGAATCAATACCAATAAATGATGCAGACATCTGAGCTCTCAAGACAGGCCAAAAAAATGTTTGCTTTGGAAACAAATGTGCCTTCAAAATTTTTAGATAATCCCTCCATCAATAGAGAGTTAATCTAGTCATGTGGCGGGTCTTTGTAGAGATGCACCCCCTCCCACCCCCCACCC
The DNA here is from genome assembly GCF_964261635.1 of Lissotriton helveticus. Taxonomy (NCBI): domain Eukaryota; kingdom Metazoa; phylum Chordata; class Amphibia; order Caudata; family Salamandridae; genus Lissotriton; species Lissotriton helveticus. Next base: position 921,492,127 of record NC_136067.1, on the reverse strand, counting down.
CCATGCTAAACACAAACACTGACTCCCTCCTCCCAAATCGTAGTATTTCATAGCACCACAACGGAATATTTTTAGACCTAACTGTATTATAAATGGAGAAAGACGGTTTCAATTTTGGAAAGACCGGCTTAAAAATGAAAGCTGCAAGAGCAGTTTGGCCTTTGTCTGAGTGTGAATCTGCTTGGATTTATTGTGCAATGCCACTTGTAATTTCTCTTTCTATTTAATTGAACGTCCATATAACAATAAAGATGAAATAAACAGCTTCTAGTGAAAGGTGTGTGAAGCAAGGCCTTTTCCCACTCAGACACTTATGACAAACGTCCACAGCCCTCTGTACTATTATAATCAGAACATATTCAGATTTAAGAAAATAGCTGCAAAAGACCACCTTAAAGGCAAGAAAAAGAAAGACCATGGCGACAGGCCCTTTGGGACTATAATATTATTACTAAACAGCGCGCCTTTTAATAATCACTTTGGGATTTTCTGAAACAATTACTAATAAAATGAATTAATTTACAATATTGCATCCATCAGTATAATTGTAGTCTGGTTTCTGTCGAAAGATGAGCTATCTACCCTTAGAGGACGGAGATGCTACACATCAGCTCAAAAATCTTTTCCCTAAGGACTCGTTTTCTGCTTCTTAATAAACCTCTATGAAAATTGATTGGATTTCCCCTACTGTATTGCAGTGTTTTGCCATTTTACTGAATTAAGTAGTGCACTAATTTAGCAAAATCCTTAAAAAATGTTATCTTCTGAGAGACACTGAATTGAAGTGAAGGCACACCTTCATATTGAAGCAAGCAAACATGGTGAAAAAAGGTTCTCATCTGTGATTACTAGTGTGTCAAATGTTGTCGTCGATATAACATATAGGCCAGAAGCGGCCCGTACAGGTAAGAGTGGTGGGTCTGGGTGGGGGGGATTTCGGCAGACGACCACGAGAGAAAATTAATTATTTATTTAATTTTCCCCGTACTCAGCTGTCGGAATCCCCCCCCCCCCAGCCAGCTCCACTGCCTCACCGCTCTTACTTGCATGGGCCGCTCCTGAAATAGGCCCAAAGTTACTATAACTTAAAACCAGTGCTTGCTTAATTCTAAACTATGGGGCATATGACAGAGCAGTGCAAATGACGGCACCAATTACATTTCTACGCAGAAGCGACTTTGTGCGGAAAACTGATGCCCTACATTGTCAAAAATGGTTTGACTTGCGTATGGCCAACCCTTACTTCTAATTTATACGGAGTGGGTGTAACAGGCAAGGTCCAGAACAAGCAGCTCTAGTTCATGATGCAAAGGCAATTAACTAAAATACGGTGACCTGGCTTTACGTGAAATAATAATGCCGCTAAAACCAGGCACAAACTATATAAAAGTGGAAAATTGTGTAGTAGCACCGAGAATTACATCATCAACATGCGTCTCTTTGTAGATTTTGTGTTGCACAACATAAGGAGCTCTAAGACCTGTGAGAATGGTCCACACTATATAAAACAATTAATTAATAAATAAAACTAAAAGTATGGAAGTCCTGCCGAAAAATGCTGATATTGTACCATTAGTGTTAATAAGGTCTAGCAGAGAAGTACAGGTACTTTGTAACTAAAAATACAGCTCTTTTGAGAAGTGCAGGTACTGTCCTCGCTTGTCTAGCAGCACATCCAATAAGATTTTTAGCACCCATTACAAGTATAAAAGGAGTCAGGGAAATTCTAGTAGTAGAATATTAGTGCCGACAGGGGTAGCTCCTAGCAGGGAAACTGGTAGGGCAGCGCAGGGGACAATAATAAAAAAAAAGAAAAGAAAACGTACCTGCCGCCTCGCTGCCTCGTTGCTCCTCAGCTACTGAGGTATAGGCTCCCAGACTCCCCTGCGTGAATCCAGATGCTGCTCTCATGCTGGTATTACTCAGCATGTTACTTTTGAAAAAAGTAGGAGTGGCCGCATGCCCCCCTCCCTGAACCATTAATGGCCCTAGGGACCCCATAACCCGGGTCAAGTTCACTTGCTGTGTCCTGGTGACCTCACAACCAGCAAACATTTGTTAAACTGCTTGCACTGGCGCGGGCAGGGAAACAAGTTTGCTTCTGCCTTGCAGGAGCATTTTTAAAACTCTTTACAAATGGGTGCAAACATAAAGTCTGCTCCCAGCGGCTGGGAGCTTTGAAAATGCTCATGCTGGCTAGAGCAGATTTGAGACCTGTTTCCCTGCACGCACTGATATGGGCAGGGAAAAATATCAACAGATTACTCCCACCTGAAGGGAGCAACATAAAAATAACTGCTCCCTCCATATGGAAGCAATGCCAGCTCCTGCAGCATGTAGGGAGCCGGCTGGAACCGCAGGGCCCACCGGGCTCCCCCTGCAGCCCCCAACATGGTGCATAGTGGATGCCCTGGGAGGGCACCAGATCACCGACCGCATGCCCCAGGGGATGGGGTCCCCAGGACCAAAATAGGCTGGGGGATAGGGATCTCGTGGCCCTATCTCTATTTAAACAAGCATTGGAAATGCAATAGGTCTCGCAGCATTAGAGTTAGTGCTTTTAGAATTGTTTATGGTTTTTTTTTGTAAATCTTTAGCATTTTAGTTTCCTGTAGCCAATGCTAAAGAATTACAAAAAAAAAAAGCCATAAACATTTCTAAAAGCTCTAACTCAAATGCTCCCAGACCTATTGCACTGTGTGAGGGTGAGGGGTTGAGGGTGAGTGAGGGTGAGGGTGGGTGAGGGTGAGTGAGGGTGAGTGAGTGGTTGAGGGTGAGTGAGGGTGAGGGGTTGAGGGTGAGTGAGAGTGAGGGTGAGTGAGGGTGGGTGAGGGTGAGTGAGGGGTTGATGTTGAGGGTGAGGGGTTGAGGGTGAGTGAGGGGTTGAGGGTGAGTGAGGGTGAGGGTGAGTTAGGGTGAGGGGTTGAGGGTGAGTTAGGGTGAGGGGTTGAGGGTACAGAGGGATATTTGTAAGAGAATGGATCATACTACACCGTGGCTAATTGGGGAAACTCAGATGCCCTGTGAGTATAGATAGTCCAGAGTAAGAGTGTTAGCAAGATAGTATCCTCATTTACAAAAGGTTCCCAGAGGTAAACGTCACCAAAATGACATACACTATTATCTAGGTATGTTGTTCAATGATCGGTGATATTTAACACAAAACTGTAAGGTTCTGGTACCACAGTGTATGTCTTTCTTTAGAACCGATCCCTCCTGTATCCAGGGTAAGTTGAAGTATTATTTGGCCCCTGTGCCTACAAAGTAGAGTTACAAGAAACCGGTGCCGTACACTGCCGCTCTGGAGAGGGAGGGACAAGTGTAGCCGAGAATACCGAAAGCCCTTGCTGCGGAGCTCCCCTCGGGAGATGGTGAAGCTCAGGGGCCCATGATACCCCGCAATCAATCCGCCACTGGGAGCAAGAAACAGCAGCCACGATCACAGAAGGATGGCACGCGTAAATATGCCGAGTACACTGATCCACAGCATAAAGTCCGCCTCCAAAAAACTAAAAGAGACGGTAGAAGTGAGTACATCCAAGCTAAAATACAGTCTGATTTACAATCCAAGCATTCTCCCAAGGCCGGTTATTTGCATGACGAGGGCTCCTTGCGGTGTTCGCTCAGCAGTCGGAAGTCATCGACCCTTGTGTCTTTCCACCTGCAGGGTGCCGACTGTGCTGATGTGTGTTTACGGAAGGCGCCGTTGAGAACTTCACCCCCCCCCCCCCCCCCCCTCCAGGGTGGTAGGGAGCGGTGGACAAGTTCCCAGAGGGTCCCTTTTCAGAAACCAATGCATCTTCGCTGGTTCTCTGGGTATGTCCCACGATAGCAACTTTTATTTTCAGCCATCGTATTTGTTTGCGTAGCATCGTCTTGGATGGTGCACGGCGCTAACTGTACCAAACATTCCAGGCATAACATGCATTTTAACACTGAATGTGATTGTCACAAGGCATTGTTAAACGTAAAAAAAATAAAATAAAAATCAGCACCCTGTGCAGTTACAGACTCAAGTAACAGTTACTTTAAACGCAGTATTAAAGGGCATGCATTACGTGTACGTATTGTTTACAACCTCCACACCGACGACTAACACATTTAACAACTTAATTTACCACACGTCTGTTGCACGTGTTACTTTATTTAAGAGCATTTACTCCAACAGGAATGTTATCTGTTGTGTATCATGTCGCAAATAAAGACGCATTTTGAGTTAGATTAATGCAATTAGAGTTCAGGTTACACGGGACAAAGACGTGATCTAAACTAACATATAATTAACTGTGCATTGTGTTGGCATAAGACACATCATCTTAGAATTGACCCCTTCTTCCCCTTACGAAACACACTGGCCGCTTGTGATTCACAGCAATCTCTCGGCGCGCCTTGTGCCTGAGGTGTGTGTTGCAGTTTTATCACATAGTCTGGCACACCGCAGGATGAATGTAACCGCCACCATTTACGGTAAGGAGCGCCATAGGCCGGAAACGGCAGAGGTACGGTCACTAAGCCCTTGGCTTCAAGGTGCACACCCTCTAAAAGAACACAAGAAATAACCCCCATGCATTCGCCCCGCAGACAAGGATTGTGGGGGCAAAGACGGCTACTAGTGTCTGGCGCAGATAAGCAAATGCCGCCCTCGGCCCACCAAGCATGCTGTTTAGGGTACTACCGTCATGGGGCAAAACAAGTAATAAACATAAGTGTGTAAGCGAGAAATCCTCAAGGTGCTTTGCATGGAAACAGGCTTCACAGTCTCCAATCAAACAAGACGGAGGGAAGAGAGGGGAGGGGGGAGGAGAAATGCGTCTCGGCCGGAGCAGGGGGCGGAGCAGGGAGAGCGGGCTTTGGAATGTAATTGACACGGCCGGCCGGTCGTGAAACTGAAAGCATGGCCGGCCGGCCGTGAAAGCCTTTGATGCGGCAGGGGAAATGCGAGACGGCGGGGAGGGGGCGGAGCGGGTAAACAAAGACGGACGTGCACGCGCTTTTAAGCTCAATGCGCATGCGCATTGAGCTTAAAAGTCACGGGCACTGCAAGGAATCGCCACGATTCCTTGCAGTGTGGATAAAGAGTGGATAAGTCCCAATACTCTCGCTTGCTCGATGCGCATGCGCATCGACAGGCGAGACCTAAAAACCATGGTCCTTGGGTCCCCTGCGCCTTTTAACTCTTTCACTGCCAGGCCTCCCCCCATGGTACGCCCTTCTTTGGCAAATTGCGGGTATTTTGCGCCTAGGCCCTCATAACATTTTGTCAACATAAGATATTCACACCAAATTTGGATCCTTTTCTCTCAACATCCTGATGATTCTACAGGTATCGAGGGTTTGCAGATTCCCCTGGATTGGACTGAGAAATTAGGCGAAATACAGCTAATTATTGTTTTTTTGGGGGGGAGGGTGCAGAAAAAGTGCTGCAAAAGATGATGTCTGTGTTTTTCCCCCTGCAAATGGTATCAAAGAAGGGTTTGCGGTCCTAAAATCAACATCTTCCCATTTTCAGGAAAAGGCAGTTTTTTGTCAGAAAACCAACTTTTTCTACACAGATTTGACATTTTACTGGGACATAGCCTATTTTTCCTATTTTTTTTGCTTTCAACCTTCCAGTCGTGGTAGAAATCGGTTGGAATCCAATTGTGGATCCCGGAAAGCTATACATTTCTGAAATATAGACAACATTTTGAATTCAACAAGGGGTCATTTGTGTAGATCCTTCAAAGTTTTCCTGTAGAAAGTAATGGCTTAAATAAAAAAATATTGAAATTGAGTTGAAAAAAACAGGCATTTGTGCGTACATTTTCACTTGCAACTTCTACTGACCATGGTAGATTTTTGAAAGCAATATACAGTTACATCTGCGGGACCCTTTTGGTTGTCGGGATATATAGGACTTGTAGGATCACCAAGTTCCCAAGGTAGCCAATAATTGAGCTGCACCTTGTAATGGTTTTTCATTGTATACCGGGTATACAGCAATTCATTTGGTAAAATATAAAGAGTGAAAAATAGGTATCAAGGAAACCTATGTATTTCTGAAATGGAAATATGAAATTGAGGTACAAGCAATGGTTATTTAAGCATCTCTGAATTTGTGGGCCCCATATTAGCATGTAAATTAGAGGATATTTTTCAAAATTACTTCTTTTTTACACACTGTCTTACATTTGAAAGGCAGAAATGCATAGAAAGACAAACGGTAATAACACTTGATCTACTATTCTGTGTTCTCCTAAGACTCCCAATAAAAATAGTACTATACTTGTGTGGTTAGGCCTAGTGCCGTGACATAAAATGGATCAAAATGCAACGTGGACCCATCACGTTTTATCACTGATAAACTGACCCCTTTTTTTTGCAATGAGTCTAGCTGTGGATTTTGTGCCCTAGCTCAGCCAGCACCTAGGGAAGCCTAGATAAACTGTACATTTGTGAAAACTAGACATCCAGGGGAATCCAGGATGGGTTGACTTGTGTAGCTCACACCAGGTTCTGTTACCCAGAATCCCTTACAAACCTCAAACTTTGACATAAAAACACATTTTCCTCACATATCAGTGATGAAAAGTTCTGGAATCTGTTGGGAGCCACACACTTCCTTCCACCCAGCATTCCCCCATGTCTCCCAATAAAAATGGTAAATCACTTGTGAAACAGCCCAAAATGCAATGTGGACCCATCACATTTTTTCACAGAAAACTGACCCTTTGTTTGCAATGTGCCTTGCTGCGGGTTTGGGCCCTAGGTCAGCCAGTCTCTATGGAAACCTAGCAAACCTGTACATATTTTAAAACTAGACACCCAGGCAAATCCAGGATGGGGTGACTTGTGTGGCTCTCACCTTGTTTCCCTACCTAGAATCCCTTGCAATCCTCAAATTTTGTCCCCAAAAACTATTTTTTCCTCACATTTCTGCGATAGAAAGCTCTGGAATCTGCGAGTAGTCACAAACTTCCTGATACCCAGCATTTCCCCAAGTCTCCCGATAAGGCCTAGTGCTCGCGAAAGGAAATGGCCCAAAACGTACTGAGGAGACTTAAAAAATATTGAACACAAAAAGACATTGGGCCTTATTTATGAAGGCCTTGCGCCGCCGGTGCGTCACTTTTTCCCATTTTAAAAGTGGCGCACCGGCGGCGCAAGGCCTTCATAAATAAGGCCCATGGTTTTGCAAGGGAGTCACCTGCGTATTTGGTCCCGAGCTTGGCGAGTATCTATGGAAACCTACCAAATCCAGACATTTCAGAAAACTAGACATCGGGCAGAGTCAAGGTTGGTGTGCTGTCATGGATCTCCCAACATTTTCCTACCCAGAATCCCATGCAAACCTCAAATTTAGCTAAAAAATCTATTTTTTATCACATTTCTGTGTGGGAAAGTTGTTGGATCACTAGGCTGAAACAAATTTCCTACCACCCAGCATTTAGAGAGGTTTCCTGATGAAAATGGTACCTCACTTGTGTGGGTGGCCAAATAGTCGTGACAGGGAAGGTCCTAAAACATATTGTGGAGACATCCAAATTATCTATCACAAAAGAGGAGGGCATCTACGGTTTTGGTCCCGGGCTTGGCAGCCATCTAGGGAAACCTACCAAACACAGACATTTCTAAAAACTAGAAACCTTGGGGTCTCCAGTGATGTGTGGCTATCATGTATCGCCCAATGTGTTCCTACCCAGAATCTCCTGCAAACCTCAAATTTAGCTAAAAAGTCAAATTTTCCTCACATTTCTGTGTGGGAAAGTTATGGGATCACCAGGCCGGCACAAATATACCCAACCGCGGCTGCTGCAGGTAAGAGCAGGGGGCGGTGGGGTCAGCTGGAGGGAGATTTTGAGTGACGACCACGAGGGAAAATAAAAGAAATAGTGAATTTTACCTAGTGGTCGTCTCTTGAAATCCCCCACCAGCCGCCCCCCACCGCTCTTACCTGCAGCGGCCAAGGCTAAATTTCCCACCTTCCAGCATTCCCCTCAATCTCCCGATAAAAACATGAACTCACTTGTGTGGGTGTCTAAAGCCTAAAAACTTATTTTAAAAAACTACCCTTTTGGACCCATTTCGGTTCCCCTCATTTTATACATATTTATGTTCTTTGCTTTGGGGACCCGCACAAGTAAGGTATCATTTTTTCAGGAGACCGAGGGGAACACTGGTGGTAGGAAATTTGTGCTGGAGTGGTGATTCCCCCAACTCTTCCACGCAGAAATATGAGGAAAGCGTGGCTTTTTAGCTAAATTTGAGGTTTGCAGGGGATTCTGGGTAATAACACACTGGCAGATCCACGCAAGCCACATCACCAGCCAAGCGCCATCTATGCACACCACCAGCCAAGTGCCATCCATGCACACCATCAGCACACTGCCAGCCAAGCAACAGTCCACACACTCCACCAGCTATGCGATAGTCCAAGCACACTGCCAGCCAAACACCACCCATCCAGACCGCTAGCCAAAGTACCCATCCACGCACATTGACAGCCAAGGGCTAGTCCACATACACTTTCAGCTAAGCACAAGTTAACATACCGCCACCAAAATTGAGGTTCACACACAGCCAGCCAACCGCCAGTATACACAGACCCTCAGCCGGACTCCAGTTCACACACACAGAAACGTTTGCTAGTGGTGTTCTACCTCCCCTTGGGGACAGAGGAGCCTAAAAATATTGCTGATCTGCCCCCAAGGTGGACAGAAACAGACAAGATGTGTGCAAAAAAAAGGGGAGCAACCCTTGACTATGGGGCCGCTCCCTATATTTCCCCCAAAAATATCCCTGGTGCATAGTAGCCTTTCTGCCCCTACCCGGGGGATAGATTGGGTGTAATAACTACTATTTGCCCACTGGGGGGCATAAAGGCTGCCAATTTTGGGGGGTGGAGGGGTGGGGGTATCGACTATCCTGTGCTGGCCCCACTCCTACACAAAGAAAAAATAGTCCTTGGTGTCTAGAGGACTTTCTGCCCCCCTGGGGGGGCAGATTGGGGGCTATTGCCCATATCTGCTCTGGGGAGCAGAAAGACTATGCCCATATTTTTAGTGGACAGTGAGGTCATCAATATGCTCCTTCAGGGCAACTCCCATGCCTGCACAAAGAAAAAATAATCCCTGGTGTCTAGTGGTCTTTCTGCACCCGGGGGCAGATCGGGAGATACTGCCCCCATATGCCCCTAGGGGGGCAGGAAGACTGTGCCCATTTTTGGGAGGGCATTGGCATGCCTATTCTGGACTGCTCCACCCCAAACTAAGAAAATTAAAGATTCATTGGGGCCTAGTGGGCTTACTGCCCCCCGGGGGGATAGATTGGGGGCTAACTCCTCCATCTAGCCACTGGGAGGTTGCAGAAAGACATCTGTTGCAAGTTATTTTGGGTGGGGGCATGGTCTTGCCCATTGTGGGCAGCCCCCACCCGTCTTTTATAAAGAAGAATTCCCTTGTATTTAGTGGGCTTTCTGCCCCCCGGGGGCAGATCGGGGGTAATACCCCCCATGGCAGGCAGAAAGACTGTCCCCTTTTCTTTGGGGGGTGTGGGCATTGGCATGCTCATCTTGTGCATCCGCCACCTCTACATTTTCCAAAAAAAGAATCCCTGGGTCCTTGTGGGCTTTATACCCCCGGGGAAGGCAGAAAGACTTCTCTTTACATTTATTTTGGGTGGGGGATACCATGCCCCCGCGACTCTTTTATTTTAAAAATAAATCTAGTGGGTTTTCTGGCCCCCCTGGGGGCAGATTGGGGATAAGAACCTCTATCTGCTCCCCAGGGTGGTTAGAAAGACTGTCCATGTTTTGTTTGCAGGGGTGGGTGCATTGGCATGCCCATTTTGGCCACCCCCCCAAACATATTAAAACAAGTAAATCCCTGAGGCCTAGTGGGCTTTCTGCCCCCTCGGGGGGCATATCAGGGCTAGTGCCCACATTTGCCCCGCCCAAGCGGGGACAGAAAGTCTTCTGTTTACATTTATTTTGGGTGGGGGCATGGTCTTTCCGATTGTGGGCCGTTCCTATCCCTCTTTTATAAAAAAAGAAATCCCTTGGGTCTAGTGGGCTTTCTAACCTCTTAGGGGTGGATCGGGTGTAATAACCCCCATCTGCCCCCCAGGACTAGCAGAAAGACTATCCCTGTTTTATTTAGGGTGGTGGGGGCACTGGAATGCCCATTTTGGGCAGCCCCCCTACATAGTCCCCTAAAAATACTCCCTGGGGTCTAGTGAGCTGTCTGCCCCCCCTGAGGGGACAGATATGGGGATATTGCCCCATCTGCCCCTAGCGACAGAAAGACTGATCTGGCCAAAAAAATAATGAGGGAGTAAAGGCCCTTGCCCAATGGCCTGCTCCCCCCCTCCCTGGTGCCTAATGGAGTGGATCCCTGCTTGGGGATCACCGTCCTGCGATGATCCCCAAGCAGAGATCCACTAGGGAAGGGTAGAATTGGAAAGAGAGATTATCCCCTTTCCAATGGTACCTCTCCCATCTTCCTAGGTGTCCGGGGCTGAGATAGTCCCACAAGCACGTAGGCAGTGAAAGTGAAACAAGCCGTTCGGCTCATTTCACTTTCAATGTAAAGACGTTGGCACACCATGCGCGCCGATCCTAATTACATTTAAAAAAATGACTCAGTAAGCTGGCTCTTCCCCATGTCCCGAGGCTGAAAAAAAGAAAAGGTAATCCCTCTGCTGCTTACAGCAGAGCGATTTTTGACTGGTGTGCAGAAGACGTAACAGTTATGTCCTCGGCACACCAGCGCCATAGCCGAGGACGTAACCGTTACGTCCTCACCTAACAAGGCGTTGAATGCTTGGGGAGGGGGTCTGCTCAGATGTCATCAATGATGTCATTGATGATGAAAAATGTGAGGTCATAAGCAGTGCATAACCGGTGGATTTCTGTGTTTGTTTTTAGTTCAAAATGTTAATGTTGTCATTGACATATGCACCTAACTATAATGTTAATTTAAACATTTGTTTTTCAGTGAATTTTTAAGGTTTTAAAAAAAAAGCAAAAACAGATCGTTTTATCACACTTAACTGTAATGTTACTTTAAGCTTTTTTTTCACATATATATAAATATATGTGTGTGTGGGCCCATGCAAGCATGCGTTCGAGCGTGTGTGTGTGTGTGAGTAAAACTGTGGCAGCTTCTCCGCTATGGCTAAGGAGCATCGACACCGAGGAAGGCAGACCGCTGAAATGCGTTTGTTCGTGAAATAAAAAAACAAATAGAAACGCCACCCGAGAGTGCTTATTCTTTCCTGAAGCAGGGAGATTTGAGCTTATATTTTTGCGGGACGCATCACCGCACCAGAGCACCCGTCCAGGAGTGATTAGTTGGGATGCATGTGGAGCTTGGAATATATATATATATAGAGAGAGAGAGGAGTTTGTATTTAGATTTGGATCTGCTTCAGAAACCAGTTACATTATTTTATTTATCTTGCATTAATGTTTAATTGTTTCATTTATTTGTTGCTTTTTTGAGTTCAGCATTGTCGCTACCTTAATGCCATTATGTCAAAGTTCATGTGCATGTGGCAACACCTTCTCTAACATCATCAGGGTGAAAAAGTAATGTGAGGTCACTGCCTGTGGTCATATAAGAGGCTGAATGTTTGGATGATGTCACTTCTGTTTCCCCTGGTATTTTGGCGAATCAACGCAAATGTATAAGCTGAGCAAAAAAAAACAAATGAGGGAATATTGCATCTGGGCCTACTGATACCACAGTATAATGATTATTCTGGAACCTGCATTTGTGCACAATATTCGGAAGGTTTTTGTCACATGCAGGGAATTTTGCTGGAGATAATTATTTTTTTTTATTTCAAAAGATTTTATTAAGAGATTTTAACAGAACATGAGAAGTGAAGGCAGTACTGGTGTCTTATGCGCCATAAGGTTACAGTGGGCATAAGGTTGACATAGTTAGGTGCATGTTACATTCGTTGTCTGGCATGGTACTGGCTTACATTGGCACATGGCCGTTCTGCGTACAGCCCTCATGCGGGGAAAGTAAGGAAGAGAAAAAGGAGGATAGGGGAAAGAGAAGAGGGGAAGAGCGGGCAGGAAAGTGTGGTGTGGTCGTTCATATGCCGCACACCAATGTATGGGCTGTGGGGAGGCTAGTAATCTCTGCCTAAGGTGGTTTGTGCGTGCCCAGGTAGTTGTCTAGGGGGAGCAACATCTCGCATTTTTTGGTGGGGTGTGGAGATCTGTCCGCTGTTATGTTGTCCGCCCCTCTTAGGAACGTGATCCAATTCAGCCAACTCCTAAAGGTTGCCTTTCCTGTGTCCTTCTAGTTCGCCAGTATTGTTTTGACCGCTGCTGTCAGCAGGAGGTCAATTAGGTCACTATCGCTTTTGGAGTCGGTTCCGTGGGCCAGGAAGGCGGCAACTAGCCCTAGGAAGTCGTGCTGAATTGGGTGTCCCATTATGGTATTTATGAAGATTCTTATGTTATTCCAGAAAGACTTGAGTTTGGGGCAGTAGAGGATAAGGTGAGCGAGGTCTCCTTTGTGCTTATGGCAGTTCCAGCATTTGTCGTTGTCTCTAGGCCCCATCACTGCCAGTCGGGCCGGGGTCCAGTATGCTTTGTGGAGGAGCCAGAATTTAGTTTGGGCTAATGTTGGAGATACCTTGTTTTTGGATGCTGAGGTCCATAGTCTGGCCTTTTCTTTCTCACTGAACTGTCTGGTTGCGTTTCCCAGAATTCTAAAGCTTTGGTGTTTAGTTTAGATGTTACCGGGCTGAGGAGTTTGTATATGTGCGATGTCTGGTGACCAATCTTATTCAGGTTCGGCATATATAGGAGGATTGATGGTACCTCCTTGCTAATTCCTGCTCTTGTGATTGCCGCCTTTATTTTTAGGAAGTTATAAAACTCAATATCTGGTAGTTTGTGCAAGAGTTGTAGCGTGTGGAACGTAAGCGGGGCATTGTTTTTTTCTAGCTGGTTGATCGTCGAGACTCCTCTTTCGTACCAAGCTCTGTTGTTTAGTACCTTGTCTTTGTAAATGATTCTGGTGTTGTGCCAGATAGATTCCCTGTTCGTGTTTTTAATGCTCCTTACCATCTTTTTGTCAACCTTGAGAAGGGCGTTCCTGGTGTATTTGAATATAATGTTGTTTGCTTCGGGGTGTTTATTAGCAGTAAGTAGCGCTAAAGGGCCAAGGCCTAAAATGATTTCTCTCTCTAGTTCCAGCCAAACCGGTGTGTACACCTGGTCTGGTGAGACCCAAAATATCCCCTGCTTGGCTAGGCATGCGGTCTGGAAAGTTTTAAAAATGGTGATGTTGAGACCCCCTAGTGATTTGTTTAGTCTTAGTTTTTGCAGGCTGATCCTGGGCTTTTTGTTTCTCCAGAGGAATTTATTGATCAGGTTGTCTAGTTGTTTGTGGAAGTCTTCTGTGGCTAAGAGAGGGAGCATGCTGAGCAGGTAGGTGACCATGGGTGTTATCATCATTTTTATTGTTTCCACCCTGCCCCACCAGCTGATGAATTTTGGTGACCATGAGTCTAGCTTCCCTTTTATTTTGTTTAACATGGCATTTTCGTTGTAGTCCAGTGTTGATTTTAGATCCTTACCAAAGTGTAGGCCCAGGTACTTTAGGAAGTTTTTTTGCCAGGCCAGCCCCGAGACCCCCAGAACCGCCCTGGTTGTGTGTATGTTTAGGGGTTTGCATTCAGACTTGTCCCTATTTAGTTTATATCCAGAGACCTGCGCGTACTCCTCGATGGTGGCAATCAGGGCCGCTATCGAGGGGCCCGGGTCCTGTGTCGTTATTAGTATGTCGTCGGCATAAGCTGCTAGTTTAATAGTCCTCCCCTTGACTGGGATTCCTTTTATATCGCTGTTGTCTCTGACCATGGACTGGAGTGGTTCCAGGCAGAGTAGAAACAGTGCAGGGGAGAGTGGATAGCCTTGTCTGGTCCCTCTGTCCAGGGTTAGGAGTTCAGAGGTACCCCCGTTGACAACCATGCGGGCTTTGGGTTCTCTATATAGCGCCATCACCATTTTTATGTAGTTTTCTCCTAGGCCAAACTTCCGCATGCATTGCTCAAGGAAGGGCCAGGACATTCTGTCAAAGGCTTTCTCTGCGTCGAGTGCGATCATAACTGCTGGTTCCGCGTTGGTGGAGGCGTGGTTTATTAAATGGCACAAGAGTCTCGTGTTGTCTTGGGACAATCTATTTTTGAGGAAACCCACCTGGGAGTTATGGATTAGATTTGGTAGCTGTGTGTTGAATCTACCCGCCAGGATCTTTGCGTAGATCTTGCAGTCTACGTTGATTAGTGAGATGGGGCGGTAGTTTTGCGGGTGCTGTGGGTCCTTGCCTTCTTTAGGGATGACTTTTCAATCTCTATGTGCAGCCGCTGGCTGCTGTCGCCAAGCGTTGGAGCCTGACCATGGTGTCCTACGCTGACGACACGCAGCTGGCGGTTGCAATAAGTGGGGCTTCCGACCTTGAGGCGGCCAAGTTCCGTGAGGGAATCAGCTCAGTGGCCCGTTGGATGACAGACAATTGCCTGCAATTGAACGCCAAAAAAACGGAGGTGCTCATTGTTGGCAGGCAGAGTCATCTTTGGGGTGATCATTGGTGGCCATCTGAGCTTGGTCCAACCCCTATCCCTGCTACTGAGGTCAATAATCTAGGGGTCTGGTTGGATTCTAAACTTAGTTTTGTCTCTCACACTAAGAAAACCGCTGCCATGTGCTTTGGGACTCTTTGTAGGTTTAGACCCATCTTTAAATTCTTCGATGCTCCCACCAGACAGCTTATTGTACAAGCTACGATCTTGTCCAGGCTGGACTATGCGAGTTCCCTTCTGTTGGGAGCTAACCAGGCCGAACTTTCCAGATTACAACGCGTTCAAAACGCCGCCGCAAGGGCTCTGGTAGGCTTGCCGAGATTTTGTTCGGCCAAAAAAAACATCTATAAACTTCATTGGCTCCCTGTTGCTCAGAGGATTAAGTTTAAGTGCCTTTGCCTTTCATTTAAAATTTTGAAGCACTCTTCTCCTCAGATCTTGGAGCATTTTATCTTGCCGTATATACCTTCACGGTCTCTAAGATCCTCAGGACTCCATCTGGTCACAGTCCCGCGCTTTAAGAGGTCTAGGGCTGGTGGCCGCTCTTTTAGAGTGCTTGCTGCTAGACTCTGGAACTCTCTTCCTGTTCATATCCACGCTATTGATGAACTTCTGGCCTTTAGGAAGGCCGTAAAAACCTTCCTTTTCCCACAGGATTTTTAGTGTTGCTATGGTTGTGTCTTTGATTCTGTTTGTGTCCGGTTTTGTCCATTATAGCGCCGGGACGCCCCTTTGCTGGGGCAGCTGTGCGCTCTATAAATCCGGCTAACATAACATATTATGTTGGCTTCAGTCATTGAGGTAGTCATCTTCCCTTCCTGAATGCAGTGTGTGAATACTTCTTCCATTGTGGGTTTGATTAGTCGGAGGAATTGTTTATAGAACACTGCTGTATAGCCGTCTGGTCCAGGGGCTTTGTTGTCCTTAAGCGCTGCTACCGCTTTTTCTATCTCTGCCCCTGTTATATCTTGTTCTAGCAGCGATCTTTGTGTGTCGGACAATTTGGGCAGGGTAAGTTTACCTAGGAGGTTAGCTCTCCCGTCCCCTTTAAGGTTGGTGTCCTCTATATAGAGGCCCTCGTAGAAATCCTTAAATACCTTGAGTATACCTTTATTGGATGTATGGGATTTCTTATTAGTGTCTGTTATTGCTGCAATTGTATGCTGTCTCTGCTTGCATTTCAGGTATGTCGCTAGGGCTTTCCCTGCCTTGTTTGCTGAGCATAGGTTTATGGCTTTATATCTATTTATCCACATGCCCGCCCTTTCACGTAAGATCTTATTAAGTTGGTATTTCTTTCCGGCAAGGTCAGTAAGAGTGTTCTTGTCTGCTAGGTTGGTTATGTGGCATGTTTCTAGTTGTTTGATCTGCGTTTCGAGTTCTAGTACTTTTTTATTTCTTTCTCTGTTCATTCTAGCTTTGATGCTGAGTAATCTACCCCTGAGAGTGGCCTTCATGGCGTCCCAACGGGTGTCTCTTCCGGTGTCCCTAGTGTCATTGAATTCTAGAAATTCTTTTATGGCTCCTTCAATTTCTGCTATATTGGCCGGGTTCTTAAGGATGTCACTGTTGAATCTCCATCTACGGCTTGTTTGGTCGTTGTGTCTCCCGCTGAGGGTTAGGGTGACATGTGAGTGGTCTGAGATTGATCTTGGGCCTATTTCTGTGTGTTCTATGAGGTGTGTATGTCGCGCTGAGATGAGGATGTAATTGATCCTGCTGTATGAGTTGTGCGGGTGTGAGTAGAAGGTGTAATCCCTTGTGTCTGGGTGTTGAAGTCGCCAGGGGTCCTTTAGTTGGAGTTTGGCGCATAGGTTCCTCAGTGTATTATTCCCTTGGGCGCCGTGTGTGCCTCTCTGTGGGTGTCTGTCGGTTGTGTAGTCTAAGATCATCTGGTTGAGGTCCCCGCTACTATCAGAAGGTCCTCCTGGGGGAACATACTCAGTCTGTTCTCCACGTCCTCCCAAAAGGCTTTGTCTTCACAGTTGGGCCCGTAGATGTTAGCGGTGTGAATCGATTCCTCCCCCCGTTTGAGGGTCGTTACTAGGAGCCTCCCCTCATCATCTGCGTGTTGTTCCTGTACCACTAGTCTGGCTTTTTTGCTTATAAGCGTTATTACCCCCCTCTTTTGTGCACTGCCAGGGAGCATAGGGTCTGTCCTATCCAGTTCACCCTGAGGAGCTGAGTGTCTGATGCTGACAGTTTGGTTTCTTGTAGTACGCACACATCGCATTTTAGTTTGTTTAGGTGTTCTAAAACTTTCCTCCTGGGTGGTTCAGCCCTTTAACATTGAAGGAGGCTACCTTTAAGTCTGAAAGTAGCTGGCTATGTAGTGCCTGTGTCATCTCTTGCTGTACTTATCGGTCTTTTGTGCGCTGGTTGTGTATGTGTCTGGATGCCTTGCTATGCTTACTTTTGTAGCCTCCCAGTCTGGCCTGCTTGCAGGTGTTGACCGGCTTAGTAATAGGCTGTGTCTGCCCGCCAGAGAGAAGTGGGGATAGTGTAGAAGGAAGAACAGGAAAGCAGAAGAAAGAAAAGAAAGCATGGAAAACAGGAAAAAATGCGCAATGGACCCCCCTCCCCCCTCGACCCCCTGCCCTCCCCTCCCCCATCCCAACAAATTGCATTTTGGGCGTGCGTCAGCAAAGTTCCCTCCCTCCCCCTTCCCCGGGGATATGTGGTGAGCTAATACCCTAGGGTCCAAACCGGGTGATCGGCTGTAAACGCCAATGTGGTATCTTCTCTCTCTCCCCCCCTACCCGCAGGCATAGTGTCAGTATAGTTAATCAAGAACAACAAAAAGCAGTGGTCAAAGGATATGGTGGAGGGCCTGCTGGTGCTTGGATTTGTCCCTTGCTTGTGGTTGTTGTTGCGTCTTGAGGTAGCGCGGGTGATTGAGGTAGTTGATGTGATCTGAGGTAGGACGGTTAGCAACCTAGTATGAGGTATCTTATTGGCCACTCTTGTCTTTAACAGGTGAACATCCGGGTATGTTAGCCCTACTTGGCCGTGGCCTCCCCAGTCTCTGTGCTGTCTGTTGAGGCTCTTCGTTTCGATGAGCTAGGGTTCTGAGCTTCCATATCTTCTGGCGCAGGGCCTTGCAGGTACCTTCTCAGTGCGCTGGGTCGTCGAAGACTTGTGTCCGCCATTTGTCGGTTATTCTGAGCCTGGCCGGGCCCGCGAAGCTGAAAGTAACATTGCTCTTCTGCATTCTCTCCCTTAGGGCTAGGAATTCCTTTCTAGTCTCCACTATTTGCCTTGAGAAATCTTGTGTGATTATAATTTTGTTGCCATTCCAATTTAGGTTTGGGTTCTTACGTGCTACTGCAAAGATTGCTTCAGTTTGGTTGGAGCACAGTGGTCTGCAGATGATTGGTCTTGGCCCTCTGCCCTGAGGTGGTTTGACAGCCAGCACTCTGTAGGCTTTGTCAACTTCGAACTGTCTGTCAAAATTGAGACCTGTTAGTTTCGGCAGTAGCTCTTCTATGAGGGCTGCGCAGGAGCCCTTTTTCTCTTCTTCTCCTTCTGGTACTCCCAGCAGTCTTATGTTGCCTCTTCTGCTGCGGTCGTCCTGGTCCGCGAGCTGTTTTTGGAGGAGGTTGGAGATGTTGGAGACGGACTGCAGGGACTTTCTTGACTTGAAATTTTCACCCTCTATGTCTCTGATGCGCTTCTCTGCTGCATCTATCCTGTTATTCGCCTTGTGCTGGTCCGCCCTTATGGCAGCCAGCTCCAGTTGCATGTTATCTATTGTCTGTTTCGTGGATTTGGCTAGGTCGTTGCCTTCATTCATCTTTTTGAAGATCATGTCCAGCGTTATTTCGTTATTTTGTTTTTGTGGTGAGTCTGTGAGGTCTTTCCTGTACTTCTTTGCCTCGCTGGATGATTTACCCTTGTTTCCAGTCATCGTTGCAAACCCCCTTCTGACTTGGTAACTGACTTGGTAACTGTCAGGTCTGCCGGTTTTCTGCTGTGCGGAGACTAGCTTGGGAGCTTCCCCCCTTGTTGCTGACTGCACCTTCTTGTTATCCTGGCGGTCTAGCCTGAACCTGATTGGTTCACGTATGCTCCTTGTCCTGGTCTTTGCTCCTGCCAGCTCCACCTTTGATTATATCGCCCTCTGCGTTGTCTGATCCCCCCCTTCTGCTTCGTTGGTGTGTTAATTTGGGAAATCTGTCTCGGCTCCTGCTTGGGACCGCCAGTTGCTGCTCCTATCTGCCGTTCTGTGGTCGGTTGGCGAGTGTTGTCCGTTCCTCGATGTAGGTGGGTGAGGTCTTGAGTGAGCTAGAATTACGTGAGCTTTTGTAGCCCGAGGAGCCCCCCCCTCCGTTGATTCCGGTCTGGCTGCAGGTCCTTATTTTGGGGGTACGTTGCGTTGGCAGGGCAGGCGGTAGGGGAAAAGCTGTCGTTGGCCTCGCGTAGTTGGATGACCCCGCAGAGGTCTTCTGACTGTTGCTTCGTGGTAATCCTATGGCCAGGTGGCATTTGTGCTGGGGGGTCTGCGGACAGTGTTCGTGGCTCTTGAGATCTAGCGCACTGGGAGGGAGCCTCGTGTCGGACCTGCCCCTCCGCTAGCGCTGAGAGGAATTGACGGTCTTCCCGGTGGCTGTTTGAGGCATTCTGGGGGTGCACCCCTTGCCGGGTACCTTGTCGTTGCAGGGCAATGTGCAGAGCCGGATGGTGGCAGTCACCGGGCCCCTCAGTTTCGTTTCCCTGCTGTGTTGGGGATTCGGCCACGCATCTTGCTCAGCTACTATTCTTCTCTTAAGACCTCCACCTCGCACTGGCTTTGTGTGTAATAGTGCTTATGAGATTGTAGAAGCCCCCGAGATCAGCTCTCTAGTGTGTGTCAAATGGTAACTCCTAGCAGCGCTTTAGTTTTCTCACGTCTCTGGTGTTTTTGTTTATTTTGCGGTCCCGTCGCACCTGGGCCAGTCCGATGTCCTGGTAGGCAGCTTCCAGCTCCCGATCCTCCCTTTTTTTTCAGCGCTCCAATTCTCCTCATGACCCGCGCTCTGACCAGGTGTGGGCGGGGCAACAATAATAGCAAAGGAAATGGCGGCCTCCGTAGTGCTTCCGGTTTCAGGCGTATCGGAGCGTTATGGGCATTACTTTACTTTGTGGTCGTGTCCCGCTTAGAACCGCCCGAAATCCCGGTATACAGCTTCCAGCGTTTTTTCCCCTCGTCCCACATGGGTACCTCTTCCAGTCTCTGAGAGTTCTCCCCCGGCGCTTGCCCCGCTGTCTGCTGTGGCCCCCTTCTCCTCAAGCACAGATTTCTTCGCGGCACTCACTTGTGTGTCTTTCAGGTCGGGTCGGGGGGTTATCGTCCCCTTAGCACGTTGGGTGGTCGTCCCTGCGTTTGGCTCTATGGTAAGGCGCGGTGAGGCGAGGCAACACAAACATCAATGGCGGCCCGCCCAGTGCACTTTCGGTTTTGGAAGTTATGTTCTGCCGTTATCCCGTCACGCTATCCGCCAGCCTGCTTGTTCTACGGCACTTACTTGTGCATTCTGCAGGACCGGGGGGGGGGGTTCTGGGCTATCATCAATCTGGTTGAGTCTCCAGTTCTGCACAAGCCCTCTCCAGCGCTCTCCTCGGCTCTGTTCGCCTTTTTACTGCCTGTGCGCCATTTTGGTGAGCCTCTCTTCTTTCTTCACCCTGGAGGAAAGCTGGCAAAAACTCCCCATACGCTCTGTTTGTGGAGCGGTTTCACCCTCTGGTGTCTGCCCCTCGGGTTCCGACGGTGTTGTTTCTATTTTAGGTTCTGATCTGTGCTCATTTCGCTGTGTTTCTTTGCCGAAATTATCCTCGGGGATGCAGAGGTAACGGACCTAGGCACCCGTCCGCTTTGCCATCCAAGTCACGCCCCCCAACTGGAGATAATTCTCAACCTTTAAGCATGGCATGTGTGGCATGGCAGGTGAGAGTCAGTCCTCTGTGGTGTCAGCGACATCAAATGATGTTTTACCCCATGACAGCACAGAAACATAGCATTGTGTGACCTTTCACCACAATGATACCATAGAACTGCCTCCAGTGAGAAGACTGCCTAAACACCTGCGGTGTCAGGACCCCAATAATCATGCTATTAGTTCAACAACTTAAAGCAGAACCTTAGGGGTCCATTACGATGGTGCCTGCAATGGGGATAGTGCATGGCAATGGGGGGGTACCATAGGTACCCCCGCATGAGCCCCCCCCCGCCCCTCCAACATCCAGGGGGCCCGCAACGGGCCCCCAACAGCAAAAACCGCATGCCTTTGCATGGCGGCAACGCCGCCATGGAACGGCTGCTCTCCGCCTGCATCGTAATATGAAGACACCGCCACCATATCATGCCCCTTTTCCGCCCAGTCGACTAATAAGCCGGGGGGTCTTTCAGGTGTGGATGGCGGGCAGATCGCCCCCGCCGGGCCAGCAGTGGCTACTGCCGGCCCGGCACAGGCGATCCGCCCACCATCCTAATGGGCTCCTAAGTGTCTAAAATTAGCCATTGAACAGCAGAATTGTGCGTAGGAAGGGAAACAGAGATCGAGCAAGTCTCGTCTCAATGGTTCACCAACCATCTTATATCAAGGATAATACCCTATTTTCTCATCACTCTTTGCTCAGTTAGGATAGCCAGAGCAGGGGGCGTGGCTTGGCGCCCGGCGAGGACGGCAGCTCTGATGTGAGCGCTCCGGGTCGGCAGGGGTCTTCGCTGCATTTCTCAGCTCACCTGCGCCTGCAAAGTAGATTTTCCCCGACCGGAGGTCACAGACACCAACGTGCTCCTAGATGCGGCAGCACCCGAGCGGCGGAATGACCATTTTCACCAGTTTTGTAGCGGACGCGGCTCTGTGATAGTCGCGCCCGCCATTTTGGATCCTCTCAGCGGGAATTGCGGCGCACCCGCTCGAAGGTCATGCGAGCCTGTCACGGAGCTCTACATGTCACCAACTGCTCCTGGTGAGCTATTTCCTTCATTTCTGCATTACCGCCGCATGCATTTGGGACACGCCGCTTTTCAGCGAGTTTCACTCGCGTTTTCATAACTTTGGCGGCCATTTTGTGTCATTGGACTTCTTCTTCCCTCAGGTAACCTGCCTGTACACGCAGTTTGAGCCTACTCTCTGCTAAAAGCGTTGCAATTCCTCACGCCTTCATATTTATGGTTCTTTACAACTTGTGGCAGCTTCTCGCACTGTTTTTGCGCACTCTCCTTTACTTGCTCTCCTCGCATCCATAATGTGCCTTCCTTGACGGACTTCTTCTGCTCCATAATATGCCACCTCTCTGCATTTCACCGCCATGGGGATTTTTCGCTTCCTTCATCAATGTGTTAACTCCTCCAAATAACCATTTGAACGCTGCTCCACACATCTTCCTAACTCCCTGGTGCTCTTGCATTCCGAGCAGTTCGTTTTTTTTTCCTTCCTTTTTTTATTGGAGTCTATGTGCCTTTCCTCAATCAGGTGTCCCTGCGCACACTTTTAGGTGTTTGCGGGCACGCAGCGAATACTACTGGACTTCATTTCTTCCTAACAGTGACTCTTTTTTTTTTATGGAAAGAAGGGCAATTCCTCGTACTCCCAAGACTCCACGTCGTGTTTTCATTAAAAACTCAAAAGTCTTCTCTGCATTGGCGCACCTCGAAGCCTCTCAGGCGCTCGTTGCTCAGATGTCGCAGTCTAACACGGAGCGGCCTGTCCAGCCTCCAGGGAAAGTCATGACGAAGCGCCTTAAAAAAGATCCTCCATCACCGACAGGATCCACATCGGCAGTCTCCATGGAGATGTTACTGGAAGAGATCCGTGCCCTCAGGCCCTTCATGGAAGAAACGAACTCTAAGCTGCAGGTTCTTACTGACAACTGGTCTCAGATGGATGCTAGAGTGACTACAGTGGAACATTCTCGGACTTCTCTCCAAGAGTCATCCTCCAAGGTGCCACACATGCAGTCTCAGATTTCTTCTCTCCAAAAGCAAGTTGAAGAATTGGAGAATCGAAACAGACGCAATAACCTTCGACTCTACGGCCTGGCGGAGAATTGTGAGGGGACTGATCCCATCGCCTTTTTCAAATCATTTTTACCCAAGCTTCTTCATCTGCCTGAAGGTACTGCGCTTAACATCCAGCGTGCACATAGGCTAGGCCGCCTCTCTTCTACTTCTTCCCCTTCTTCGCGGCCAAGAGGTGTCATCATGTATTTCTTAGAATATACTGACCTTCTCAAAGTCATCTCAGCGGCTCGTGCCTCACCCCGTCTTCAATGGTCAGGTTCCAATCTCTTCTTTGCGCAGGATTACGCCAAAACCACAGCCAACCGTCGCAAAGCCTTTTTAGATATGCGACCAGAGCTTTGTTCTATTGGAGCCAGATGTGGCCTTTTTCATCCTTGCCTATTCAGAGTCACTCACAACAACAAGACAACGACCTACGAGGATCCTGTTCGTCTCCGAAGCTTTTTGAACGCTGCACAGACGTCTGATATGGATTTATCCGGTTCTTCATCAGCTTTCCCTCCATGACTCTTGCATGATGCGGCTTCGCTATCCTAATTAATCTGCATGTTTGTTGTTTGATGTTGGCTGTTTTGCTGTTCGCCTTTGTTGAATTTTCCAGCGTCTTCAGTTTCTATATTCCTTTCTTTTGATTCTTCCTCATCTTCTTACATCCCTGTTCTATGGATATGTAATGTTCGCTAGTGTATTTCGTATCCTTTTTCTCCTTTCACCTTTGTTCTATTTCCTTCTCTTCTTACACATTTCAATTCCTCTTTTTTCTTTTTTCTCTCTTTTGCAGGTTTTACAATTTGTATTGCGTTCTCCCCTCGACTTGCTGGTTCGCTTACATTGGATGCTCTGCCTCCTCTAGTTGGCGCTCCCCCCTCACTCCTCTCTCCTCATCTCCTCTCCCCGGTGATCATCCCTCCTCATCTTTGCCCTCCGTAAGTATGTTCTCCCTTTTCTCCCTGATGTATGCTTCCCTTTTTGTATCTTTTTTTCTATCATCTTCACTAGTTTCCCTTGTTCCACAGGTGTCTTATTCTCTTGTTTTTCGACAATTCTTCTGCTATAAACTCCTTCCTATCACTTTCTCTTTTCCTCGTACTACCTTCTCATATTTTTTAATTCAACAGATGTTAACTATTACTTTTTCACTCTTTTTTGCCATTCCTCACCCTCCTTTTCAATCGTATATTGTATTACCTTTTGTAGACTTTTTTACTCTTTTTGGTTTTTCTCCCCCTCTGGGTTCTTCTCGCATCTTTTTTATACATGTTTCTTTTTTGATACGTCTTTGAAAGTAATCACATGGAATGTTAAGGGCATTAATTCTCCCATCAAAAGACAGAGAATTTTATCTCACCTTGCACGTTTAAATGTGGATATTGCTTTTTTACAAGAAACCCATTTATCTGCTGAAGAATCTGTTAAACTGAGGAGGGGCTGGGTGGGTGATGTTTACTACTCTCCTGGGGATGGTAAACGTAATGGTGTGGCCATTCTGTGTCACAAAGCCCTTTCTCAATCTTTGCTCGCTCAGGAATCGGATGCTGATGGCCGTTGGGCGTATGCTAAGCTCTCTATCAAGAATGTTCCAATTTCTCTCCTAAATGTTTATGCCCCTACTACTGGTGATCCTACTTTTTGGCATTCATTCTCCCAGCACATCACCAGATTTATTGATGATAATTTTATTTTAGCAGGAGACTGCAACCAGCCCCTAGACCCCTTTCTGGATAGAAATTCCAAGGCACACTTCATTCCTAATAAATCACATAAATCCTTTTCTCAAACCATCTCCCAGCATAAACTTACTGACGCTTGGCGTTTATGTAACCCAGAAACACAGGAATTTACTTTTTACTCTCCATGCCATCACTCCCAATCCCGGATTGACTTCGTTTTTGTTTCCCACAACATTGTTCAAACTCTCACTCATGCTGAAATTGGTCCGATTTTACTTTCCGACCATGCCCCCACTTCAGTTCAATTGGATATTTTACCCAAATCAGTTGGTCCTAAACGTTGGCGTTTTAACAATTCTCTTCTTTTACACCCTAAATTCACCACCTCCTTCAATGCCTTCTCAGATGAATTTTTCTCCTTCAATGATAATTCCCCCGTCCCCAAGCACACCATTTGGGATGCCTTTAAGGCTGCAGCAAGAGACTTCATAATTGGCTTTGTTGCAAAAAAACGAAAAGCTGCTCGCAACTTTACAAAGACTATCCTTCTGGATATTAAGAAATTGGAGCATTCTTATTTTACTTCCCGTTCACAGGAGAGTCTAACTGCCTTGATTAACGCTAAAATGAAATTTAACAAAAAATCCACAGACGATGCATCCTTGTATCTATTGAAATCAAGTGCCAAGTTCTATGGGGGCAAAAATAAGGCTGGTAAGATATTAGCTAATTATCTAAAAGTTAAGCAAAATCAGCAAGGTTTCCCTTTGTATGTCCAAATGCATCCAAAAATTAGCGGATCTCACGTCCAAATGGCACCCTCTTTATCCTGGTGGGGTCGCCTTGACACCATTAAAATGATGCTATCTCCCATTGTCCTTTATACTCTCTCTAATATTCCAGTCCCCATCCCTTCTAAATTTTTCAAAAAGATTAATTCTACTCTAACGTCCTTTCTCTGGAATAAAAAGAAGCCTCGAATATCTTTAGCTCGTCTGATTCGTCCTAAGTCAGAGGGTGGGGTTAACTTTCCCGACTTTCCTGCTTACCATAAAGCGTTTCAACTATGACAAGCCTCCTTTTGGCTACAGGACCCTAGCACTCCCTGTCCTTTATGGACTAAATTTGAACGTCTTCTTCTCTCTCCCTTTTCCTTTGCCGAATATCTTTCCTTTTCTCGTAAACCCGCTTCTATTTCTACTCCCATTCATAAATTCACTACTAAATTGCTCCTATCTTCTTCTCATTCTAACACGGAGCGGCCAGGATAGCCAGAGCAAAGTCAGAGGAATGCTGAGGGTAATTATGAGAGATTGACAGCTCTGGTAGTGTGTGCCATAGGTGAAAGTCTGAGTGGACAGTGTTTGTTTACGGCAGTGTACAAAAAGAGAAAGAATCAGAATGGGGAGTGAGGTGGTGTGTAACTGAAGGAATAGATGGTAGAATTCTTGAGACAGTCCTGGACTGAATATTTGAAGTCCTGGCAATTTGGAAATCTTTTCATCCTGTGAAAGGAGGCTGGGCCTCAGCAAGGTCAGTACCTGGAGGTGAGGGTGGACTGCTTGATATACCTTGGAGGGACATTGAAAGACTGGGCCTGAAGATGGTGTAAAGGTCATTAAGTCATTAAGTCATCACCGCTATGAAGGGAACATTGGAAGGGTAGACCCTGATGAGGTGGTGACCACCTCCTAACCATTCTAAAAACACAAAAGGATTCTGGATTCATCGCCATTGCCTGTCCCGGGAAGGTTGTGAATTCTGTAATGGATTTCAATAAAGCAGACCATCCACCCACTAGCTGGAAGGGGTTTCCAGTTTACTAGGTGTTCACCATATGATAGCAGCTCTTAATCAGCTTGCTGTGTGAAGGCAGCTGATATTGTGGTGGCACCAAGTGTGTTGGCATGTCTGAACTTGGCTGGTGGTTTACAGAAAGGGGCTGCGGCTCATGTTGTGTGTGTCAGAGGGGGGGGGCACACCAATGACCTCCTAATAGTTTCTCAACCTTCTATGAAGCTTTGAATCCCACCCTAAGCTGACTATATCTCTCACTGCCTACTACTTCTCATTGCACCTCTGTAGACACACGCTCCATCCCATTGGTAGCCACAGAGTCGGGTGATATTGTAAGATTTGTGAATGGTCTGCTGGGAGAAGAGGACTCACATGTGACACCTCACAAACGCAGGTGAATTAAGAGGTGTGTCAGATATATTCCACCAGGTTTACACTTGTGAAATGCTTCCATGGATAAATTAGCAGTTCTTGGTTTTACTACAAAACTCATAGATATTTTCAAGCTGGCATTCCCATTTAAATAGGATTGCCTCTAAAATTGTACTGAAAGCAGTTGTGCCAAGAAAAATCGGAATTAGTGAGCAAACTGGATGGAAAAAAATCAAGTGTGAGGGTAAGGAATTTCCAGATGGCGAAAGAAATAAACGCTTTTATGTGTAAAATGCGCATGCCCATAAATCATTCAGCTGGGTGTAACATGAAATTTAAGATGTACACGGATTTCTATGCTTATAGTAGCAGAATTTTGTGAATCGTCGAATGCTGAAACCTCTGCATATGACACCTTCTACTACTCTTAGATGTCCAATTTTCGTGAAGTGGGGCCTTCAGATTTTCAAAAAATGGACCAAAGAGAAACAGTGTGTCTTCTTCAATCAATACTTTCAAATAAAACAGACACTGCTTAAAGGCTGGTTGAGGCTGTATCTCGGTGTCTAGCCAATGTCGCTGGTATCTTTCTCCGCGGGTTTCGAATTATGAGGCTTCCCACATTCCAGTCTGGAGGCGCCAGCTGCGCACAGCATGCCTGGCCTATGATGGAATGTAAACAAGAACTGACGCCTGCCTGGCCTTTGCGCACGGCCCTCTACGTGCTCCGCCCGGCACGTATCGGAGACGCTCCGTTTACAGTAGGACCCCCGATTTATTTCCATGACCGCAAGATGCTGAAAATTCGGAAAGGTCTGTACGTATATCTTTAGTCGACTCGTGTGCCTCTATTAAACTAGGAAAATGTGAACGCATCTATATGGAGACGTGTCAGAGGTATCTTTTCTCTTTCAGAAATTAAGACTTCTCTATGTCGAAACTATCCCTAGCAAAAATAGTTCTATCACTGTGACTACCCTGATAAGGCGAAACCTTTGTGAATACTGAAGGAAGCATGCAGAGCATCTGCAGGGAAACTTTTGCTGCCTTAAAATACGAACATAAAGACTGGGGGGGCAGATTTACAAGCCACTTGCGTCATTTTTGCGCCGCTGCTGTGTCACTTTTTGTGAGCAGCGTAAAAATGTGGCCCATTTACAACGTGACGCATCTAGAGAGATGCGTCATGTTGTAAAGCCCTGCGTCACATTATACCTGCGTCAGGTATAATGTATGCAGGGTGGGCGTTCCAATGCAAAAAAAGCCTTGTAGAAGGGACGCAGTGAAATCTACAAGATTTCACTGCACCACTTCTAGGACGCCACTGCAACAAATTCTTCGCCTGCTTGATGCAGGCGTAAGGAGTGACGCAGCACAATGAGGATAGGCCTCCCCCTGCATTGCTGGAGTTGGGTCGTGCTTACGACACAACTCCAGCAATGCGTGACTTTGGGTTAACAGATGCTTCAGAATGTTTTTTACGGCGCATCCATAGTGGAGCAAGTGTTTCTAATGGTGTTGCAGGGAAAGTGACGCATCTTTACAGATACATCACTTTCTTGTAAATCTGCCCTAATGTATGCAGGGTGGACTTTCCATCTCAAAAAAGCCTCATTGAAGTGACGCAGTGAAATCTACAAGATTTCACTGCGCCACTTCTAGGACGCCACTGTGGCAAACTCCTACGCCTGCTTGAAGCAGGCGTAAGGAGTGACGCACCCCAATGAGGATAGGCCTCCCCCTGCATTGCTGGAGTTGCGTCGTGCTTGCAACATGACTTCAGCAATGCGTGACTTTTGGGTCAACACATGCGTCAGAATTTCTGACGCATCTGTCAATCCTTGCGCCATGGTGCGCCGTATTGTAAATACGGCGCATCCATAGTGGCGCAAGGGTTTCTAATGGTGGTGCAGGGAAAGTGACGCATCTTTGCAGACGCGTCACTTTCTTGAAAATCTGCCCCTCTAAATGTTCTTTTGTAAACAAAGGTGTTCAACCCATGCAGGTTCAAACAAATCATTCAATTTTCTAGACCACAACTGGTAACGGAATTGGCACTGCCACTCCCTAAATTTAGCAGATACGAGAATCGAGGCACTGTGAAATAAAAAGACTTTCCGGGGATTACGGAGTGTGGTTAAATGAGGTATGAGGGATTCATACAAGGCCTCCCGGTTCCAAGTTTGCTACTGAGGAACGCAAAGGCTGCATAAAATGTGTGCTATATGACTGCTCAGGAGGAGGAGTGTACGTGCACACCGCTGCCAACAGCCTCAAAGGAAAATGCTCTGATGTCATTTTTGGCTGGAAAATTTGATTTATCATCCATGGTACCTAAGCTGATAATCTCTGTGACAATCCACTATCTCTGGCAATGCTGCAAGGACTGACTGCCTGGCCCTCCCTCCCTGTTACATTAGCATAGCACGAGTGACTGAGAGATTAGCATAGCGCATACCGCGCTGTGGATAAAGATGTCTTTACACGCCTGGCCAGTAAAAATAGAAGGCCTAAATACTGCATACAATATTATCACCGTCGGTTCAATGGGAAAACAATGGAAAATATTTCAATATCTTTCTTCCAATTTTAAATAGCTGAAGTGAGGCTCAGCTCGGATGAGCAGACTTGAAGAATAAGAACAAGCATATCCATGGAAACAGCACAATGGGATCTTTAAACCGAGATAGGCCCAGGCAGAATTATTGACAGCTTGAAGCATCCCTGCTGATTCCGGCGTTGTGCTGCTATTGGTGGCGGGTCAAGAAGATTGATTGCGACTGCCGCATGTGCAACTTTGTAGAAATGTAGGGGCATATTACCAACAACTAGCGGTAATTATCGCTATGTTGGCTTAGCGGCAATATTTTTATCGCCAAGCAGCGGCGATTTTTATCGCTTAGGAACCTTGCTATTATCAAGGTTTATCTCCTAAGCGATAAAATCGGCCGAAATGCATGAATATCGCTGAAAAGTCAGCGATTTTCATGCTTTACCGAGCTAATGCTCTTAGCCATGTTATCCACCTACCACTGGATAACATGGCTAAGAACTGCTCAGGGGCAGGTGTTAGCTTTTGAAGATATTCACGCTTAGCGCGAATATCTCCAGAAGTTGGTAATAGGAGATAGCGATGTTAGCGACTGTTTCCAGTCGCTAACATCTTGGCACACCCACTTTGCATGTCATTAGTGATAAATTTCACTGACATGCAAAGCGGGACCCAAGATGGTCACTATCTCCTACTAGCTGTCGCTAACTGGTGTTAGCGACAGCTAGGTAATAGGGAGATAATTTTATCTCTGCTTTCTTGGCTTTTAAAGCCAAAAAAGCGGAGATAAACCCCCTTGATAATATGCCCCGTAGTTCTAAGTTCTAAGAGTGTGTAGTACTAACATTCCACTCAATACTTTTAACAGAAGAAAGAAACTGTAACGTCCCTATCCCTAGGGACTGGAGACATGAATGAATATAAAATATCCGTTGAGTCCAGTATTTTTTTCGGTGCCTTTTGATTTTACTAAAATTATATGTATTTTATACTTAATTAGAGGTCTTTTCATCTGTTGATTTGTTACTGTGTCATTCACATTTTTCTTTTGCCCACTACAACATGCAGGCAGGTTAGTCATGGCGGACTCTAGGATTTTGGGGGCCTTAGGCAGCAGGGCAACGTGCCAGACCCCTCTAAATTAAATTCATCGAGACATCATGGGAAATTATATCACAGGAAATGCCATCAGTTGACTATTCGTTCTCTGGCATTGTTGAAGCAACTTTGCAAGAAACAATGTTCTCAGTGAGGATATCAGTAAACCAATAAAACATAAATAAAAACCCTTATAAAAAAGTATATATATATTTTAAAGCTCTGTTAAGTGGAGATACATTATATTAATCACATTGGGTGGAAAGGTTTGGCCAGGTCTCTCAAAAACGCATATCCTTACTCAAATGTTAAATTGTTTCCAGATTAGTGCAATGTGTGTGCCTGTGCATATAGGGGAAGATTTATAAGCCCCGTGCGCCACTTTTGCGGAAAGCTAGCGCCATGGATTTACAATGTGACGCATCTAGGGCGATGCGTCACTTTGTAAAGCCCTGCGCCACATGAAACCTGCATCAGGTTTCATGTGGATGTTCCGGCGCAGGGTGGGCGTTCCGGTGCAGGAACACCTCGGAAAAGTGCCTGAGTGAAATCTACAAGATTTCACTCAGTCACTTTTCTGAAGCCGCTGCGTCAAAACCTTGCACCTGTTTAAAACTGGCGTAAGGCTTGACGCACCACGTTGTGTATGGGCAGGCTTTGCACAGCCAACATCTGTCAGGCTTCCTAGGATGTCAGGTAGCCTTAACAGACTCTGTAATTTCAGTTTTTTGTGATGGCGCTGTCATTCGGGCAGTGCCAGCCTTTAACCCCTGGCTCTTTGTTTCATTCCTCTCTGCCGTTGACCAGTGGTGATGAACTCAAAGCCCCTACTGCCACGCAAAACGCCACTCCTTCAAGAATCCACCCCTCCTGACAGGGTAAAAGTAATTTATAAATATAGCAGGTTTAACTATGTGTGCATTTTGAGACCCCCACAAATTGTGCTTTTTGCTAATATCTTTTTGTTGGATTGATGGGGACCTAGCAGCTTCCATAACAATAAAGTTTGAAAATCCATAACAAAACAAAACAAAAATTGACAAAGCAAAAGCCAGACCTATTGGTTTTGCCAATGCTTGTTGTCACTGTGATTAAAGGCTGTCACGGGATAGAGCCAGTCAGACATTGACACAAAACTAGGCCCTAAAGAGACCTTTGTTCAATTAGCCCGTTCGTTTTTAAGCATAGTTTTAAAATAGTAGAGTGGAGTAGAGTTGAGTGGCATAAAGTGTTGTGGAGTGGCATTAAGTGTTGTGTATTGGTGTAGAGCAGAATAGAGTAGCATAGAGGGTGATGCGCAGAGTGGATTAGAGTGTTTGGAGTAGAGTGGCGTAGGGCAGAGTAGATTGTCATTGAGTGGAGTGGCATAGAGTGGAGTAGTGTAGGAGAGTGAAACAGCATAGAGTGGAGGTGAGTGTTGTAGAGTCGAGTGGCGTAAAGTCGAATGACATAGATTGGAGTGAAGTGGCGCAGAGTGGAGTTGAGTAGAGTGTTGTAGTGTGCTGTAGTATAGCACGGAGTAGCATTGAGAGATTTGTGTAGAGCCTCGTAGAGTGGTGTCGTTTTGTAGAGTGGCATAGAGTGAAGTAGAGTGTTGAAGAGTGGAGAGGCACAGAGTGGATTAGAGTTTAATGGAGAAGAGCATCATAGAGTGGAGTATCCTAGAGTGGAGTGCCGAAGAGTCAAGTAGAGTGCCCTAGAGTGAAGTGGCATATAGTACTATGGTGCAGAGTAGATTAGTGTAGAGTTCTTTAGCGTATAGTGCTGTGATGTAGAGTAGAGTAGAGTGGCGTTAAGTGCAGTGGTATAGAGTAGAGTGGTAAAGAGTAGATTTCAGTAATGTATGGTGTAGTGGTATAGAGTGCAGTGGCGTAGAGTAGATTGTTTCAGAGTAGAGTGAAGTGGCATAGAGTGGTGCAGGGTACAGTGGAGCAGTGCAGAGTGGAGTGGAGTGGTGCAGGGTAGAGTGCAGGGGTTTAGAGTAGAGTGGCATAGAGTAGAGTGGTGGAGAGTGCAGTGGCATGGAGTGCAGTGGTGCAGAATAGTTTAGAGTGGCATAGAGTGATGCAGAATGTAGTGTAGTAGGGTGCATTGGTGTAGAGTGCAGTACAGTGGCATAGAGTTGACTGGTGCAGAGTGGAGGGCAGTGGCAAAGAGTGCAGTGGCGTAGAGTGCATTGTGTAGAGCAGAGTGTTGCAGAGTAGAGTGGTGCAGAGCGCAATGGCGTAGAGTAGAGAGGTGCAGAGTATAATAGAGTGGCGTAAAGTGCAGTAACATATAATGCAATGGTGTAGAGTGGGGTCACCTGCAGTGGCGTAGCGTGCAGTGGCAAGGAGTGTTTCAGAGTAGAATATAGTGGCAGTGGTGCAGAGTGGTTGGCGTAGAGTGCAGTGGTGCAGAGTGAAGTGCTGTAGAGTGCATTGGTTTTGAGGAAAATGGTGTTGAGTGCATTGGCATAGAGTGAAGTGGTTTAGAATAGAGTGGTGTAAAATAGAGAGGCGCAGAGTGGAGTAGAGTGGCACAGAGTGCAGTGGCATGGTGTAGATTGAGAGTCGAGTGACGTGGCGTAGAGTAGAGTGGTGCACTGTAGATTGCACTGGTATGGAGAAGTGGCGTAAAGTGTAGTGGTGTAGAGTAGAGTGGTGTAGAGCAGAGTGGCCTAAATCCAGTACTGGTGGAAAAATACAGGTCAGGGCTTGAGCAACAGAACAGACGAATTCAGTCTGGACAGCCTAAAACAAATAGAGCCAGCAAATAGAAAGCAAGCAAATGTGAGTTACAAACCTCAAAGCAAATAGTAAGTAAAGGGTGGAATGCATTCTCAGGGAAGCTTACCAAATGTCCCCAAGATGTCTTTAGCAAACAGCTGCACTGCCTGGTAGACTTTGACCTAAAATCAGGCTTGCCCCTTGACTTGCCTTTTCACTTGAGGAATTATTGGTTCATGACTATTGTGTTTCAGAGACAGAAGCAACGTGACCTTTTAATTATATTACAAATGCTCTCTTCTTAACTTTCAATATTACGAACATTGGATGCTTCTTAGGGTGTATATGTTTCTCGCTCCAATTACCTAATAAAACACAGCACAACAGTATCACGTTATATTACTATCAAATGTCTGGATGTGCCTGAAAAGGCAGAAATTGATATTACCACGAGAATGAAAATGAAGGCATAAGACAGTCCGATGCTGGCGGATAGCCTGCCACCCTGCCAGGTCAGTAGAGGAGGAGGTGGAAAATCACTTTCCTGATTTACAAGTCCTCGTCTGTCTGGTGGAGATCTTCAAGACTGCAAAGGAGCAGATAGTCTGGTGAGTCCACTCCATCAGACCCCTACCTTATTGATGTAAGGAATAGTAATTTTTGCAGCTCACAATTGTGTTTATTTGCCCATTTTGTGGTACTTGGCTGTACTCCCCTGGAATGACTCCTCAGAATTGTAATCAAGCATTCAGTCGAGGCTGTGCTCTACTTTCAAGGTTGTATTTACAATTTTATGATTGACATGGATTGGAAAAGAAAGAAACTGAACAGACAAACTAAGCACTTGCTGATTCGAATAGAAGCATTGCACAATTCTTACAGAGACCAGAAACGAATGGTTTTTGCATGCCTAGCAACAGACCACTTCCTGTCTTGTACCACCTAATGATTGTAGTTAACTCATGCTCCATTCCACAGGTGCCCCTGTCGTAGCCAATCCTTCCACGCCACTACCATTGATTCCTTCTCCAAGCACACTCTTACCTAAGTTCCTCCTCATCACTGTGTTGGATCAGGTCGTAATTTGTAGCATGGCAGTCTACACACATTATATTATAGTATTTTCTATAGAGGCCCAAAGTGTTTTTTGACTGGTCAAGTACTCAATTGTGCATGGTCTTCAGGAGAGTTGGTAGAGGAGTTGCCTATATGTAGTGTATGTTAGCGCTGGTCAGTCTCTGTCCCCCGAGTGTTCTTCTCCTTAAGGTGCCCACATTTTCCTCAGTGCACTGCCCTAGATTTCTTCTGAGGGGCCACGGGCTGCTCTACGTCTTGAAGAACTACTACTATCATTCAAAATGTACAACTTAGCTGTCTGCCCAAGAGCTACCGCCAACTCTTTATCCTTGGAATTGATCATTCTTTTTCTCCTCAAGGTGTTATTTACACTTTTATTCACCAGGGTACTTTTCCTTTCTTGCGCTGCTGTGCTATTATCTCTCCACAGTATGGTGGATCCATCTTCTCTTCTTGCTTTACGTCCCCCCTCCCATAGTTTTCATTGGTCCTCTCTCTGCCCATGTTGCCTACTCTATCTAAGTGTTTACCCCCATTGGAATGCTCCATTCTTGTTTTCAGAAAGGGGTTTCTTATCACTCTCAGGATTCAACTTTTTGCTATGGTGTTACCCTCTATCATTTTGCACAGGGTCTGGATGCTATCTCTACATCCTCCCTGGTCAGTAATCTCTCCTTTCAAGGATCTGTTCTGTCACCCTGAGTAAGCTGCCCTCTCAGGATGCTCCCAGCCTTGGATGGCTTCTCCAACAAACACACATTCTCAGGGTGATGCTCTCACCTGGCGTCCTACCCAAAGCCTCTCAGGTGCGAGCCTCTCCCTATGGAACCCTTCTCAGTGTCCTGTCCTTTATCAAAATGTTGTCCCATCCCTGGGTAGCCCCCGGGGTGTGCTGTTTAATGTCTTCTTCAATGGAAATTCTGTCTCATGGGGTGTCGTCTGCTCCTTGTGGACCCCGCCCTCTATGGGTGCAGGTCTTCTCCTATCTCTTTGTTGCTGCTTTTTCATGCGGTGAAGTCCTCATTCCTCTGAAACAGTTATGTGGCTGTGTCCAGGCAGCGAAAGTGCTGTCTCTCAACATGTTGTATATCTCTCTGGGGGCTTTCACCATACTCATCACACGCCTATCACTTTCATTGACCCCCTCAGCAGCCTTTCCCAGTTTTTGGTTTGGTAGGTAAAAGCTTTACTTTGTCCTGCCTTTTGACTGCTTTGTTCCCGCCCTGCTGACTGACCCTGTTACATGGATTATTTCACCATGGGCCATATATATTGTCAGCGCACTACTTTCTTTTTTGATTCGGGTTCTTATCTGAATTTCTGGCTTGTATTCCAAGCTCTGTTCCACCCGTTGTCATGTTGACTTTGCTACCGCTCTCCTCTCGTTGTCTGTTGACCTCCTACCTCCTCCTCTCCTTTTTTCTAAGCGCATGGTGTTTGCTTTTTTGATAATAAATAATACTTTTTTTTTATTACAATACACGGGCCTCTTGCGGCCCCACCTTCCCCCTAAAAAATCATGCTGAGCCTACCACTGGTGCTGCTGATTGGGCAGGTTAACCTCCCCCACCTTCCTTTCCCACCCTCCACACCCTTGCCCAGGGCCGGACTGACTATGGGCATTTTAGAATGCTGCAGAGCTGGGGGCTGATTTCACTGCGATGGGGGCTGATTTCTTTGATGGAGACCTGCGTGTGCTTTGAAATAAACAAAGCAAAACGAATTTCGTTCAACACACGCAGGTCCCCATCAACGAAATCATCCCCTAGCTCAGCAGCATTCCAAAACGCCCGGTATTCGGTCCGGCCCTGCCCTTGCCTTCAAATGCCTCCTTGGGGACAGCGTGGCTTTCCCCATGCTCGTGTTCTAAGCACTGCTCTGAACCCCACACGATGTCCGTGTTGACTTTGCTCCAGCCTCCTTCCTGTTACTTGGGATGGCCTCCTCCCTCATCCTTCCTCCTCTCCCTTTTCTGTCCATGTGGTGTTTTTTTACTTTATTTTTCATAAATGTAACATGTTGTAATCAGAAAACACAGACCTCTTGCCAGCCCACTTTCCCCCCTAGTTTATTAAAGGATAACCGTTAACACTAGTGGGCAGCTTTATGAGGCACTTGCGCCACGTTTACGCCACTGTTGCGTCACGCAAGGCGGCGTAAACGTGGCGCATCCCTACGAACGATTTACAACGTGACGCATCTAGGCAGATGCGTCACGTTGTAAAGCCCTGCGCCGCTTGTGGGCGTTCCGGCGCAGGGTGGGCGTTCCGGGGCAGGTGCGCCTCGCAAAAGTGGCTGAGTGAAATCTATAAGATTTCACTCAGTCACTTTCAGGCCAATGCTGCGTCAAAAGCCTGCGCCTGCTTGAAGCAGGCGTAGGTCTTGACGCAGCATTGTTAAGATGGGGCACCCCCGAGCCTTGCTGGAGCTGCGTCGCGCTTGCGACGCAACTCCAGCAATGCGCCACCTTTACGGCACAGATGCGTCACGCATCTGTGCCGTTTTTGCCCCATGGTGCGCCGCATTATAAATGCGGTGCACCATGGGTGGCGGAGCTGTGGCGCACTG
Source organism: Lissotriton helveticus (assembly GCF_964261635.1). NCBI lineage: Eukaryota > Metazoa > Chordata > Amphibia > Caudata > Salamandridae > Lissotriton > Lissotriton helveticus. The sequence continues at coordinate 921,455,695 of NC_136067.1, read as the reverse complement.
TGGCGCACATTAACTGGCGCATCCCTGGGGATGCGCCAGTTAACATAAATCTGCCCCCAGATGTATAGTCATAAATTTCAGAGGTGACGTCAGACGGCAACGCCTCCAGCCGATGAGTGAAGTGCTGGAAGGGGTGAAATCATCTACTTCTTTTGCTCTATTCCCATTTAACCTGTGCGCTCCGCAAGGGTCGTCCTAATGCGTAACAGATGATGTGCAACCTGTGCAGAAACTCATGCAGAGCACAGTGCTGGATGCTCATAAGGCCACGTTCCAGGAGAAAGCGGTGGCTCTAAGTTTCCTCACAACCCATCAGCTCCTTGCAGAAGTCCCCTGGTAGCCAACACAGCGCATTGCAATCCATGTTCATTTACTACAGCTGAAGTGCATGGTAAATTAAAAGGAGAGAGTGTTGCTGATCCTCGCTTCAATACCTCTTTCAAAATTGAAAGGGCACGCACGTCTGTTTTTGTAAGGCGAGACTTATTGCATTGCAAGTGCTTGTTTTTATTTTGCCGGGTAACAAAATACAAATAGAAAAAAATAAACATGTACCAGAAAGAATGGCAGTACAATTGTGCAGAACAACCACAATAATAAGGAAGAAAGGAGATCAGTACATTCCAGGCACCTGTCAACAAGGTCAATAAATAACGCTTAAATAAAGAAAAGAGGCTGCAGATCACCGACTGCTGAGCTCTACAATGTACATGCCAATCATGTATAGCAAAGTAAACAGGTCTAGAAAAACGGCACAATGCAACATGAGAGGGAACCAGGTATTGGATACGGTGGGGGAGGAATGAGAGAGTAGCAATCAGGTACCAAGTTGGGCAGTGGAGTACAACATAGTAGGGGATGCGTCCCATGCTAAAAATGATCCACACACTTCCTTAAAGACAGGCAGTTTATTGTTAACAGCATAAGTGGCCCATTCGTGGCTAGCCACTATGTGGAACTCTCTCAGCCATTCATTGTTCGTCTGGGAGGAAAGTTGGAGGCAGTGATGGAGGATACATAAATTGGCTATGGCAGGAGAAGTGGCAAGCCATATGTGTTCATGACTCATCAGCTCAGGGAGGTCTGATATGCCATGAAGTAAAGAAAGCTGAGGGGTGGAGGCAATCAGGAAGGAGCTGTGATGGAAGTTGTGTCTCCAGATCTCCGTGCAAATATGGCCAGTACTGCCCAAGACCATAAAACTTGATATAGGTTTAAATGATCAGTGGTACACTTCCAGCAGCGGTCATGAGGTCGGAATTTGGCCCTTTTGATCTTCCAGGGAAACCAGTACCAGTCATTCAAGATTTTGAAGTGGAAGGATTTCAGCCTGGACCCTCGGAGGACCTGGTCATGATCCAAGAGCACAGTTGCACAGTTTTCCGATGAGTATTAATTGCCAAGGAGTGTCTGCCATGTAAGTCTGGTCATGTTCAAGGCGTGGCCAGAGTGTAGCATTTTATTTAATAAGGACCCCATAGAAGCCAGAAACCACTCCCCAATATTAGGTAAGAAGTGAAGGATTGGTGACAGGGGCAGCTCTGTGGATGGTATCCACAACACTCACTGGGGTTGGAATAGTTATGTTTTGTCGAAAGAAAATTATTTTTTTTTCTTGAGTCCCCTCACTCACCAGGGTTTCCTCACGGTGACATGCTTCATCATTGGGGCCATCCCAGCCCTCTACGGACTGAGGCGTGCTGCGACTTGCAAACTACGTAGGAGCACTTAGGTGATGGACTATGTGTAGTGCAAACAGTGTCGTGAAGTGGAGTGGAATTATTTTAAGTGGGCTAAAACTACCTACCTAGTGGGCTGCAAATGATTTATTCTTGCTCCTAGGGGGTCTATCAACACAGTGAAAAGCACTCAGTTATATAACACACACACACACCATATGTAAAACGACAGACTGTTACATACATAAAAAGGGGACCTAGCTTTGCCCCATGGACGTGGAGAGTTGATGGTATCCCTTCAATCTGGTAATTGGGAAAGAAAACATAACTATTGCAACCCCAGTGAATGTTGTGGATACCGATTACTGATAAGCTAGTCTCTTGATCCCTGGTTTCTGGGGTTTCATATCAATGTTAATTTTTGGAGGGTGAGCCTAGTCTTTTTCCCTCTTTCTCACCCTTACATTGAATATAGCTCTGTGGATGGCACATCACATGCAGCAAAGAGGCAGTGGGTTAGTTGGCGTCACAATGAAAACGGTCAGTGCTGGATCATGGGGTACTTCTTGAGCAGTCCACTATCATACATCTGATCCATCCATTTAAGACTGCACTCATACCAGTGCATGCAATAGAACGACTGCCACCTATGTGAAGAGCCACATTGTCTCCCAGTGGAGCTTTGTGAAGCACAATGGGATGCCAATTGGCCTGTGAACCTCTCTCCAAGCCCCATTCTTTGCAGATAGTATTGGGTTCTAGGTGACCACAGGGTGAGACGTGATAAGATGAAGGAGAGGAAACTGGTTGGATCAGTTAAGAAAGCAGTGCTTCAATTGAACCTACAGCGGAAACTCCCATCCAAGGCTCAAATGTGCGGCTGTGACAAATGAAAAGCTAGGCTGTAGGAAATAAGGTGGGGGGGGGTTTAAACCTTTGGCTGCTGTTACTGCCCACAGAGGGAACAGTCGAAGCTTGAGGTTGCATGTACTCCAAATATATCACAGAATATCGACTTCAGTGCTTGACAAGAGGTTTTGGGGAAACTGGAGTGGGAACATTCTGAAGAGATCATTGAAACCACGATAATTTTCACTGTCTGCACCTTCCACCAAAGGGCAAAATTGAGATGAGCTCACTTTAGGAAGTCTCTCTTAGTGTGTTTCATCAGTGGGGCAACAGTATTCTCAACCAGGCGGTAGAGACTCCTGTTCATTAGAATTCCCCGATTGCAAAGCTCCTCCGATACCCATCTCATGGTATAGCCCTGGCTACAGGCATTGGTGGTAGCCGAGACATAGGAAGAGCCTCACACTTGGACCAGTTGATCTTGTAACCAGAAGAGCGGGATATATCATCGATGAGAGACATCAGCGCAGCTATGGAAGATCAATGTGGGACAGAAGGAGTTGCTCCTTTCTGCACAAAAGCAATCCTGCCGTCAAAAGGTACTCTTGCACCATGGTGTAAGGAGGACTGCATTGGCGCTAGGCTGCAGAAACGGCAATAGCGCAGCGGGAAAGGACAGGAGCACACTGTATTGGATAAATACTGTGCATTCCTGTCCTTTTCCAGTGGCACAGGTCAGCGCAGCAAGGTAATTTGCTGCACTGCCCTGCATCACTACTCTTATAGACATGCCCCCGAGTGTGCACACTCCTCACAGGTGTAAATACTGTAGGTCCGCAGAAGCAGCTTGCAACTATTCCAATCCCATGTGTGATGCATTGCGCCTCTGCTACCCAAGACAAGGCAGCTCATGGACCAGATGGTGAACAGACCCAATAACTAGGAAACCGTACCTTTATGATGGAGTTTTATTGGGGTCTCAGTGCAGTAGTCCTACCGTTTCACCATCAAGAAGCCCCAAGGTAATAGCCAGGCCCAAATGAATAGCAGCCTCGGGACCCCACTCACACTATCTCTGATAGGAGACTAACAGGGCAGGTTTGAATGCAGGTCCCTGGGCTCCAGCATGGGGGTGAACCTGCACGAGGTTTCTTTGCACCTGCAGAGCTAGTGTTTCACCCAAGAGTCCTCAATTGAATAAAGCCACTGGCGTGGCTAGGGGAGATGGCAGTCACCAGTGCAGCCTGTAGGGGAGAGATTGAAATCAGCCTAGAGCCTGCAGGCAGGGGTCTGTCCTGGTAAAGCAGGAGGGAGTGCCTGTAGGATATCAGTCCGTTCTCTGCCAGATCAGCTACTAAGGCTAGGCCACGGGGGCAGGTGTAAAGAATGCAGTCCCACTTCAGTCTCTGGAAGGACCAACATTGGCAGGCAGAGAGGAGTGGGCACCTCTTTCCTATTGGACCATAGGCTGTGGCAGCAGGGAAGCAGGACAGTGGGCCAGCCTTTGTCATGAAGCAGAGGAGGAGGCAGTATCCAGCATGTTAGGCCAGCTGCTGCTGATGGGGGATCCATGCAAACGTGTCCCCAGCCAGCCAGGATAAAGTTCCTCTAGGTGACAGGTGTATCAGCACCCTTTGCCTGCTCAGCGAATGCAGCTGCAGGCCACAGAAGAGGCAGGGCAAGGGAGCATGTCTGGCACCACAGCAGAGCTCTTTCGGGGGGCGGCCGTTGTGGTCGACCAAAAGCTCCGCCTGACAAAGTCCCGATACCTATGAAAACTCCCTCTGGGTACATCTATCCCTTGGTGCTACTGTTGTCTCCTGGGGTGCAGATCCCCTTACTGTGAAATCTCTCTGAAGATGCAGCTTTCTCCAAGTAGCCCATTCAGAGTGATATCCTTCTCAGTGCACTGTTCTAACTCATAGTGCTGCTCTCACAGTGTATTATGTAATGATGATTTGTATAGCGCGCTTATCACCCGGGGCTGGAGTCGTTGAGTAGGCTGATCCGCTCCTAGTTGACTAGCAGGTCGTCAGATTCTTGCAGAACTCGAGTAGGAATGGGGTGGTCCTGGGGAGGGTGCTGCCATTTTCTAATTCTGGTGGTCTCCCAGAGTTAGTTGCCTTGTCCTAGGGTTCCCCCCTTTCCCTGCTGACTGAAGGGATGCTCTCATCTCCATATGCCAGACCTCTCTGAGTGATTTCCTGACTTTTCTCTCAAGGTGAAACTCCTCTCTGGGTGCAGTGCTCTCTCAGCGTGCTCCTCCTTCCCAACGACAGGTATCTTGGACAACTGCGGTCACTCATGGTGCGGATGTTCTTTTGCATTGCTACCGCTTTCAGTGGACGGTTGAGGCTTCTTTATTAAAGGGGTTTGTAAAGCGCCTGGTGACGCCTCCCGGCGTGTCCCCGCGCTGTGGAGAGAGAGTTATAGAGGGAGAGGCAGAGATAGATACCACTAGAGAGTAAATAAACGGGTTTTCAGCAATTTTCTAAAAGCTGCCTCATTCGTTTCTAATCTGATGTTCGTAGGGAGGATGTTCCCCTCCTTAGCTGCCAGAGTGCGGAAGGACTTACCTCCCATTCTAGCTTTTTTTGGGAGAGATGTTTTGAGCAAGCCCATACCTTTCGATCTAAGAGATCTGTTGGGCTCATACAGTGATGCCAGATCGGATAGGTAGGAGGGGGCTTTTTGGTGAATGATTCTGTGGCACCAGAGGAGTGCCTTAAATAGTATCCTCTTGCTAATGGGCAGCCAGTGGAGGGTAGTCAGGGAAGGTTTGGAGGGAGCTCTACGAGGAAGTCTTAGTACTAGGCGAGCTGCTGAGTTCTGCAAGACTTGTAATCTTCTGATGTTTTTTATGGACGTGCCCAGCAGCAGCACGTTTCCATAATCTATACGGGAGGTGATAAGTGCCTGAGTCATGGTACGCCTGGAATTTAGTGGGAGCAAATCCAGGGTACGATTGAGGGTTTTCATGACTCCGAAGCACTTACCTACTGTTTTTTTGACATGACTGTCAAAGGAGAGCTTGTTGTCTATCCAGACACCTAAGTTTTTTGCTTCCTGGTTGGGAGTTCTCCTTCATGGTGCCTTTTTTTTATTTCTCATGTTGCTTTCCTCTCGGTGGGAAACGCCTAAGCTGACTGCTGTGGCATTTCCTTCAGTGTGGTGCCCAGTGTTTTAAATGGAAATCTAGAAATGCCAGTACTCACTGCTTAGAGTTCCTCTTTGCAGCCGCAAATAAAGGGAACCCCCTCTAAGAGGTCAGGGAGAAAGAGGGGAATTTAACAATGAGAACAACTGAGTAAAAAAACGCTCCCATTTGACCTATATTTCTTTACAAAAAAGATTGTATCTAGTATGGGTGTATACAGAAACACATTTATAAGATACAAATCTAGTTATTTATTTTTAATTTGTATTTTACTTGTTATTCGTAATAACTTTTTTCATAACCAATATATCATTTGAAACAACATTCAATTACATTTTTTTTAATACATTTTTCCTTTTATACAAACATTATTCTCTTTTTTTTTTAAACAGTACAAAAGTTCTGCCCCCCTGCTCTATACCATTGGCAACCACACTCATTCATTCAACACAAACGTGTACAATCATTCAAAACACATATACACATCTGGGTGTAAGGGGAAAACAAGGATGTAAAAAGTCTCCAAAACAAAATTAGATGACCGTATACAGCAAGATCTAGGCAAATGAGGTCACCTTTGTACTATTTAAAGTCCAGCAGCAGTGCTGAGAAGTGCCTGTACTGTCCCTCTCAAATCAAAGAAGTGCCGGTCCTGAGTACCGGACAGTACTGTCCCATTTAAAGCACAGGTGGTGCCCTGTCTCAGTGTGATGTCCCCTCTCCATGAAACTCCTCATATGGAATGGCTCTGTATCAGGGCACAGCTGCATCCCAGGGGCAAGCGGTGGTGCCCTGCTATCAGTCGAGGTGATAGTCCTGCAGTTTGCTGCTGCTCTCTGCTTCATGCTCCTCTCCCTGTGATACCTATCTCACAGCATTGTTCTGGCTGTCCATCATAGTGCAGAGTTCTCTCACGGAACATCACACTCTCTGGTCCCTCTCTGGGCGCTGCACCTTCATCAACCTCCTATGTAGTACTGTTTCATCTTTCCACTCCTCTCCGAAATGCTCTCAGGATGCTCTCCTGTGCACTGAGGTTGCTCCCTTGTGCACCTAGATCCTCAGTCAGGGGAGTTATTTCTTACCCGGTGCAGAACCTTTTCCTCCTGTGAGTATTCTCCTCCCTTCCCCCAGTACATGATATATGGATGAAAGAATGATGCTGGTAAATGGCTGCCATCAGTGATCGAAATCATTATGTGCATACAATAAACCACGCGATCTTTTGACCACAGTTACTTACTGTTTTAATGTTCCGCGAATGGCTTGCAGAGCCAAAGCCATCCATGGGCCTCTCTGGTCCACTTCTGCCGCTCTCCACCAGTTATTTCACACCGGTCTCTGGCCTGACCTCCGGTGCCAACCAGTAGCTTGCCCTTTGGCCTTTCAGCCCCAATACCCAATAGTTAGTGTTGATACCAGGCCTGACCTCTGCTGCGGATCCTGCCCTGTCAGGAACCCCATCCATGGGCCTCTCTTTTCCAAAGTTCATGCTGTTTAACACTGCTCCCCAGCCAACCAGTGCTGTGACCTCACAGCCACAGAAACACATATCATGCCTACATCAGGAATCCATCAATCAATCAATCAGGTTACATGTAAAGCCTGACTACTCACCCGTAGGGGTGTCAAAGCGCTGAGGGGGGAGGGACAGCTGGTCCACCAGAGACGCTGTGGTTCAGTCAAATAGCCAGGTCTTAAGGTCCTTCCTGAATTGAGGCAGTGACAGTGAATGCCTGAGGTGCAGAAGCAGGATATACCAGGTCCAGGGACATGGGTGCAGTCCCTCAAAAGGCCCTATTGAAAGGACAAATAGGATTGTCACGCTGCTGCTACTCTTTTAGAACCTCTGCTGCTCTATAAAATTTTGAGGAGTACTTTGCTTGTTTTTTAAAATTGTTTGTGTTGTGGTGATATATGTTACAATACCGATTCTGTGGTAATCCATAATTGTGTTCCACGCTCCCCCTATGTTCGTATTGCCTACAAATTAATAAAGACCCTACAGGACTCACCAACCGGGGGAATTTAGCGCCGCCTCACTCCCGACCGCCATTTTGGGTGTGGGCTTAGAAACACTCCAGGGGCTAGCGCTCTAGTGTTTGCAAGTACCTTTTGCCACACCTCATTTAAAGATCAGTATGCAAGCGCACAGCGCACGCGCGCAGCATCGCGCCGGAGGAGCGCCAGAGGAAAGCCCGTCTGTGCCCGTCCGTGCTCCGGACGGGCTTAGGGCCAGGACCGCTGTCGGTTGTAGTTATTCTAAGGACGAGCTACTGGCCATAGGTAAGAGGGTAGAAGGAACATCTCCAAATGCCCTACCACAGTCCTCTGTAATGTTGGATTGTGGGCTGATCAATAGCAGATCCCTGGTTAAACATCACCAGGAAGTGTCAGATCTGCTAAATGACATGGACCTAGATGCCTTATTCATCACGGAGATGTGGACTAGTGTGGACACCTCTGTAGAGTTGGGTTTTTCATGCCCGGAAGGGTATAAGCTATTCCATAAACCTAGGCCACTAGGAAGAGGAGGGGGGCTTGGAGTGATTTATAAAGACAAGTGGGACTTTTCCCCTCTACAGATCGATAGGGTGGCGGGGGTGGAACTACTGGGGTTCTCCTTGCAAGAACCAAAAGGTAGGATCCTGACTGGACTGATATGTTATAGACCACCTGGTGCGGATACACGATACCAGGCGCTGTTTGACATCATTGCTGCCCTCGCTCTGACCCACTCCAGAATGCTGATCCTGGGAGATTTTAATCTATGGGACAATGGGTCCCTGGGGAGCCATCTGAGGGATCTGAAGGACATCTGTGGAAACTGGGGCCTTGATCAGCTGGTACAGAAACCTACTCACTCTGGGGGACATATTTTAGATATGGTCTTCGCCAACCAGACTGAGACTAAGATGATTGAAATCCTACCTCAGTGCTGGACCGATCACTCCTTAGTCCATTTCCAGATCTCCATACTCACTTAGGGGAATGGAAGTGAGTGCCCGGTGACTTATAGGAAGGGACGGATTTGGTCGAAATTACCAAAGGATAAAATAAAGCCTATCTTTATAAGCAACATATCTTATGATCCAGAGGAATCTGTAGACTTGAACTATCAAAAGTACTGTAATCACATCATAAATACTTTGGATAGATTTGCCCCTCTGAAAAATATAAAGAATAAGAGGAAACCATCAGCTCCCTGGTTTAATGAGGAGCTGAAATCCCTACGCAATGCACGCCGACAGGAAGAAAAGAAATGGCGCAGATACTATTCAGAGCTGGATAAAAAACTGCTGAAAGTGGAACAGGCAAAATATAAAGGAGCTATTGCCAAAGCTAAGGCACTCTTTTATGCCACTACTATTCTTCAGTCACCTAACAGTACTAAAACCCTTTTTACTATCATAAGGGATCTCTCACACCCCACCTGTATGAGTAATAAGGTGGTTGCAACTCAAGAACTATGTGACGAGATTGCGATCTATTTTGAGGAAAAGATTGCTAAAATTGTGGGGGGGCTGAAGGAGGAAAGGGCTAGCTGCAAAGATGCAGTGGCACAGATAGAAGAAGAGGAATCTCTACCAATATTGTCATCATTGGAAAATGTCACCCCTCTTACAGAGGAGCTCTTTTTTAGTTTGGCCCATAATGTGTCATCGCCTTTAGACCCCCTTCCGCATGGGATTTGGAAGGAATATGGGACAGAGCTGTTTTCCTGGATGCATCAGATCTGTCGCCAATCCCTTGAGGAAGGCATAGTGCCGGAAGCATGGAAGCAGGCAGTGGTTACCCCCCTGCTTAAAAAGCCTTCGCTGGACCCTACTATTCCGGCGTATTTCAGGCCCATATCCCTCCTGCCCTACCCGATAAAAATCGTGGAAAAGGTGGTCAGTAGGTCCCTGTCAGGATATCTGGAAGATAACAGCCTATTGGAAAAGGACCAATTCGGCTTCCGCCCAGGCCACGGAACAGAAACTGCATTGGCAACCATGTTGGACACCCTTCGAATGGGAGCCGACAATGGCAACTCCTCAGTCCTGGTGCTGTTGGACATGTCGCCGCATTCGACACGGTTAGCCATGCAGTTCTGCTAAGTAGGCTGGAAAAACTGGGCGTGAAGGGCAAGGCCTTGAGGTGGATACAATCCTACCTGACAGACAGACAACAGGTGGTGACCCTAGCACCCTTTTCATCCCCCAAGTCTCTGGTCTGTCATGGAATACCTCAGGGCTCTTCGATCAGCCCTATTCTTTTTAATCTTTATCTGCAGCCTCTGATCCCCATGATTAAATCCTATGGAATAGATTTGATAAATTACGCCGACGACACCCAACTGGTGTTCTCCTTAGAAGGAAGACAGGCAGTGACCATGGAGACCTTTCAGAACTGCATGAGCAGGGTCTCCAGGTGGCTGAAAATAAACTCCCTCCAATTTAACGAGGGGAAGACGGAGGTAGTATACTGCTCGTCAGCTAAACTGAGTCAGCAACCTTCCTATGAGATCAGGCTTGCGCCGGGAGCTGACCCTTGCATCCCAGTTAAGACCGTGCGCAATCTAGGGGTACTGTTTGATGCGGATCTCCAAATGACCTCGCAGACCAATAAAACCATCAGTGTCTGCTTTGGACTGCTGAAAGCGCTCAGACAGATTTTGCCCCTTCTACCTGATGAGTCTAGACCGCTAGTGGTTAGAAGTGTGATCCTGGCCAGACTGGACTACTGTAACTCTCTATATCTAGGGGCCCCCTTATACATCTTACAGGGGCTCCAGAGGGTCCAGTCTATAGCGGCCAAGCTGGCACTTAATATACCTCGCAGTTCTTCCACTACGTTGGCGCTCAAAGACCTACACTGGCTGCCAATCGGGAGCAGAGTCGCTTTTAAGTCCCTATGTATTGTGTACAGAGCCCTGCACAACATGGGACCCATTCCTTTACAGGAAAGGCTCACCTGGTATAAGCCTACCAGGTCCCTGCGCTCCTCTAGCCTGGGTTTGGCAGCAACTACCAGGATCAGGAGATCGAGGATGGGAGGCAGAGCTTTCTGCACTTCTGCATCTAGGCTGTGGAACGAGCTCCCCCAGAACATCAGGCAAATTGACACCCTGTTGGGTTTCAGGAAGAGCCTGAAAACATGGCTGTTCGCCAAAGTTTAATCCCCTTGACTCCATCTAATAGTTCCGGCGGTTGTTTTATATGACATGACAGCTAGTGTATTGTTGTTCCATCTGACTACTTTCCTGTTTGGGCGCCAGGATACCCGTAGGGTGACAGTTGCGCGTTACAAATAATAAATACAATACAATACAATACTTCCTTGACTCGTAACGTCTCGCAAGATTTGGAATTCCCACGTGACTTACAGTATTAAGTGCATGTTCTAAACTATTATAACTGTTCCTTTCTCTAGAACATTAATAAATTACCCAACTACCAACACCACAGTGCCTACAAGTGGAAATACTGACCTTTAGGTAGGTTAAAAGGCTACACAAGAGAAGTGCATACAGAAGAGGCTAGAAACGAGTATGCTTTCTTTTCACAGTGGCACAACTGAGCTGGTTCTGAGCCAGAAGGGAACACCCAGAGACTAGGCATGAGAGGACCTCATTCTAGCCACAACCATGGACAACAGTACTTGCCACTCTTCATCTCTTCTTCTATTCCCAACTCCTTTTCCCTTACCGTCCTGGTATCAGACTTCATATTCCACTTTGAGGGCTGGCAGTGGTGAAGAGGAGGGTCAGAGGGCTGTGTGGATGCATGTTGCTCCTTCAGGAGGACAAGCACATGCTAGTGCTCAGACCTGACACATGCAGAGACATGTACGACAACCTGGGCCACATTTACAACTTTAGAGCAGTTTTCCCTTGCGCTGGCACAACTTTGGCAGATTAGCACCCATGCGGGTACAGTGGTGCAAGGGGAACTGTGTTGTAGGCGGGAATATTTTTGTGCACAAAGGGGCAACTTCCTGCACAAAAGCAAACCTGAGAGGCTTTTTCTTCTTTCTATGTGTGCTGCAGAAAGCATCACACATAAAAAGAGAAAGTAACGAGGAGAAGTAAAGATATTTCTCCGATTTATGCCTCCCCCATATCTTTTTTGCACATTCCCAGGTTTACAAGGTCATGTAAATCTGGGTATGATTAAAAAGCCATGGGAGTTGTGTGGGAACACCCACACACTGCCCATGGAACGTCTACCCAGAGTAGAGTAATGCAATGCAGTGATGTGCGCTGCATTGCGTTACTCCATATTTTTGGAGCCACGCAAAATGGCTTTGCATGGTTTCAAAAATATGACTTACGATTTGCGCCACGTTGCGTAGTGGAAGAGCAATGCAAACCGGGTCATAAATCTAGCCTCCTGCTTTTTAAAGCCAGTAACAATAAGCATTAGAAATGCTATTAGAACTATTGGCATAGCTCACCAGCTACCGGACAGAAATGGCCACTTTGCAGGTGCCTAACAGAGCATTGCTCAGTGAAACGGCCTGAAATCCTAAAACAATGTTGATAGCCTACAAAAGAAAAAGGCAGATCAGGATGACCAGGAGGAACCAGGGCCGTATTGGGATGGCCAACGCAAGCAAACAATGAGTGAAATCGCCTGGGCGTGACCCAAGAACGCAAAGGCGGGAGAATCAGACCCAATGCAACAATAAAAACACTGTGGGGCAGATGTATCAACATTCCATTTTGCGAGTCCATAATTGCGATTTATTGCGAATCGCAATTTCGGAATCGCAAAATGGAATGTATGATCGAAATTGCGATAAATGTGCGATTTCTTAAAAATCGCAGAATAAATAGCGATTTTCATGCAATTCCTTAATTTGCGAATTTCGCAAATTAAGAATTCGCAAAAACGGGATCATGCAATGCAGGAACAGCCTGATGACATCACAACCAGGAAGTACCAGTGATTGCTTGCACCTGCTTCCCAGAGCCACACCCAGTGGCAGTTGGAAGAGTGTTGTGAGGCAGAGCAGACCTGTTTGGAGAGCAATGGAGTCACAGAAGGCACAGGAGGAAATGACAGCTGAAAAGAGAAAAAGGAAGCAAAAGTTTTCAGAAAAAGAGCAAGAAATCCTCATAGAGGAAATGGTTTGTAACCATGAGGATCTGTTTGGAAAAAAAGCATTAAAAGTTCCTGACTCAAGGAAAAGGAAAATCTGGCTGGAGATTCAGGAAAAAGTGAATTCAGTAGGAATTACCACTCGCTCCATTGACGAAATCAAAAAGAGATGGTACGACATGAGACTGAGATCAAAACAGAGACTGGCAGATAGAATCAAAGAGGCAAACAAAACAGGTGGTGGAACTTCTTCTGTGGACCAACCAACACCCCATGAGGAATTGATAGAATCAACCCTGCTACCAGAGAGTGTGAGTGAAGTGGCTAGCATTGATAGCTCAGACCCTACAACAACTACACAAGGTAAGGTGCATGCAAATTGGTTCAATGAATGTGTGTCATGAATGTGTGTGTTCCTGTCCTCATACTCATTGTCAGATAAGTCGTAGTCCAGTTCCACTGTAAAACCAGAACTGAGCAATGCATCATGGGAGTTGTAGTGCAATAACGATATTCACATGTATCATCATAGCAACATATCTCTTCCATGCAAGTATTAATATTATTATTATGTGGTCTTTGTAGAGCGCATAGTAACCCGGAAGCATCCCAGCGCTAAAACCGAGACAGCAGAGTCGGTGGAGAGCCAAGGAGAAAGGAGAAGTGGATCAGGGGAAGAGGTGAGTTTTTAGTAGTTTCCTGAAACGGGAGTGATCGGATTCCGTCCTTAATTTGAGAGGGAGGGTGTTCCATAGCCTACCTGTGTTCACTGAAAATCGCCGGCCTCCTGTGCGTGCCTTTCTCACTCTGTGGACTGTAATAAGGTGTTCGTGATCCGAACGGAGGGATCTTGTAGCTTTATAGGGCGTGATAACGTTTTTGAGGATGGCGGGGCCCTTGTCCTTTAGGAGTTTGTGAGCCAGACAGAGAGCCTTGAATTTTACTCTCTCTCTTATTGGGAGCCAGTGCAAGAGTTTCAGAGCTGGTTTGGCCGAGGATCTGGGCGGGGTGTTGGTAAGAAGCCGGGCCGCGGCGTTCTGAATTCTTTGGAGTTTGTTAAGGGTGGCTTCAGGTGCTCCCAGGTAGATGGCATTGATGTAATCCAACCTGGAAAGGATCAGGCCTTGGATAAGCAGTTTCCGGGAGATTTGTGGGAGCAAGGGCAGAATTTTCCTGACTGATCTGAGAAGCCCGAAACAGACCCCAGCGGTTTTCTAAGCTTGGGTTTTGAAGGACAGGTCTTTCTCTATCCAGATTCTCAGGCTCTTGATCTCTTCTTTGGGGGCCGGGGGTTCTCCCAGGCAGGTGGGCCAGATGTTTGGGGGAAGGGTGGGCCCCTTTTGACCGAGAAGCATGACTTCTGTTTTGGACCCGTTGAGTTTCAGAGCTGATTTGTTCATCCACCCATGGATTTCAGAAAGGCAGTTGTGAAGATTGGATGGTTCTTGGTTGGGATGGGATAGGGATACTACCAGTTGGGTATCGTCAGCGTAGCTAATGACTTTCACTCCGAACGGGCTAACTACCTCCTCCAGTGGGGACATGTAGACATTAAATAATGTCGGGCTGAGTGAAGAGCCCTGCGGTACTCCACACTGGAGGGGGATCGCTAGGGAGCGGGTGTTATTCTCCCAGACCTGGAAGGAGCGGTGGCTTAAGAATGACGAGAGCCATGCTAGAGCGGTACCCTCCACCCCGATGTCTCTGAGTCGCTGGATTAGTACCCGGTGGTTGACAGTGTCGAAGGCCGCACTGAGGTCCAGGAGGATCACTGCCACTGATCCTCCTGCATCCAGAATGCACCTGGTCTCCTCCACTGCTGCCAGGAGGGCGGTGTCCGTGCCCTGACCAGGGCGGACTCCAGTCTGAGAGTTCCTGAGGAGATTATTAGACTCCAGAAAATGGGAGAGTTTTTTTATTCACTATTTTCTCGGTAATTTTACTAATTCCGGGAAGGAGGGAGATTGGCCTATAGTTGGCCAGGTCCAGCGGGTCCAGTAGAGGTTTTTGAGAAGGGCTTTGACGACAGCAGCCTTCCAGCTGGGGGGGACCTTTCCCTGACAAAGTGAAGAGTTGATGAGGTCCACTAGAGGGGGGCGATAGTGGGTGCCACTTTTTTGAGGAAGCGCATAGGCACCGGGTCGCTGGGAGAGCCACTTTTAATTGTGGCGAGCGTTGTTAGGACCTCTTCTATTGTTACCGGGCCGAAAGTGTCTAGGTAGATGTCAGAGCTATCTGGGTGAAGGTTTGAGTCTAGGTCAGGTTTAAGAAGACCATTATCGTTTGCTCTATGGTTGACTTGGGGTAGGGTGGCGAGAATCTTGTGGATTTTCTCGTCAAAGTATTTTGCCAACTTATGGCATTTGTCCTCAGTGGTGTTAGGAACTGGGAGAGGGTCAGGGACTTTGAGTAGTTCTTTCATGATGGCGAAAGTTTCTCTGGCAGAGCAGGAAGAGTTTTTTATTCTTTCATCAAAGAATTGGCTTTTAGTGTTGCGTAGGGCGGATTTATAAGTTCCTAAGGAGGAGCGGAAGGCGTCTTTTTTGGATATGGATCCGTCCTTCCTCCAGATGCGCTCTGTCCTTTTACACTCCTTTCGTAGCAGTTTGAGCTCCGGGGTGTACCAGGGGGCAGGGTTGACTCTTTTAGCTCGTTTCAAGGTGCTTGTTTTGGGGAGAAGGGAGTTGAGTGATTGGGTGAGCCAGGAGTTGAATTGCATATCGGCGGTAACTGGGTCTAGAGCTGGGGGGGGAGGGATTCTGTAAGCCTGGAGGCCCACTCTTCAGGCGAGAGAAAGAGAAAGTAGTACTTTGGGTTTCTAAAGCAGTGTAGTGCAATTTTTTATTTGCAATGAAATCAATTTCTTTTGAAAAAGCAAAAATTCATTTTTCACACTCCACAGAACATACAAGTGACTCCAGGGCAGAAATCAATTTGGAAAATCCTCCTCCACATGTGATGTCAGACACGGAACAAGTAGTCTTGATGCCCCTGTTCAAAATAGAAACATGCACAGGAAGCGCAGACATGTTGCACCTCTGCCAGCAAAGGAAGAAGAAGGAAATTCAGATGGCGGTCCAGTTCCCAATGAGACAGTCTCAGTGTCCCCTCAGGACTCACAAGAGCAACCACAAACACCAAGGAGGGCACGGTCATTCCGTCTGGAGGCATGTAGGAACAACAGAGGACCAAGTGAAGGAGGCACTGTATTTACTGGCCTTGAGCAGGATATGCTTGCTGTACACCGCCTGCAACACAAGGCACTTAGGTCAATAAATAGGCAGCTATTGAAATCCAATAAAAATCAAGAATTCATGGCTGCATCTATTGAGAAACTCTGCCAGACCCTTGTACAAACTGAAAATGCACGTTACAGGGCTGCACAGGCAGCACATGTCAGGATGCATACGTACACCAAGGCAATTAACAGGTTTTGTTCAGTCACAAGCAATTTCACCAGGCGCAGCATCAACATGCAGCGCGAATTGAGTGACTGCACACGTGAAGTGGTGAAAAGTGTGGACAAGATGACATCAGTGTTGGAAACCATGCAAACCTCCAGCTCTGGTGCAAGCGCTCTCCTAGGCTCTGCAGAAAGTGAGGACAACTCCAGTAGGAGCAGTAGAAACGCTACCCCAACTAACCAATTGAGCCAACGCAGAAAAGGAAGGCTTGCTACTTCAGGACCTGAACACAAAGCCATGCATTCACAGGAGCAACATGCTTCAACCCGCCAGCGCAAAAAATAACTTTTGGAATAGTCATCTATTCAGCATTGATGCATTGTGAAAGCAGTCTTTCAGTTACACGTTTGGATATTTTCTTTTACGACATTAGCCAGTAATGTTTTACACACAATGCAATATAGTTTGACTGTTGTGAATTAAAACCTGAGTCTGTAGTATCATTTTTTCTTACCTAAAATTTTTTTTGTGTAATCTCTGTCCTTCTTTGACGGCCAGCCATTGCTCCAACTCCTGCAACTGCCATTCTTGGTGGAGGAATATCATCATCATCAGATGAGTCAGAGTCACTCACTTCAATGTCTGTGCCTTTGCGAAATTGCCATGTTATGCAGCATAGCACATGCTGTTACAATTTTACAACATGTTTCTGGATTGTATTGCAAGGCTCCTCCACTTTTGTGTATGCATCTGAAATGGCTTTTTAATATTCCAAAGGTACGTTCTATTACCCCACGTGTGGACCGGTGTGCCCTGTTGTACCGTCTTTCACTTGCATTTGCAGGATTTAAGTATGGTGTTAGGATGAAGTCACACACTGCATAGGCACTATCACCTGCATGTGAGAGAGAAAAAAGTAAAGTAAATGCATGTTCCATTTTAAACCAATGGATGGTTGAATGGATGTTTGCATGAGTGTAACTCACCTAGCAGGTATCCGTCTCCAAACTGACCAGCACTAAGACGTCTATGAATTGCGCTATGTCTGAAGATAAAGGAGTCATGTGTACTCCCTGGAAACTTTGCTACAATATCATTGATGATGTTTTTGGCATTGCATATGATCTGGATGTTGAGCGAGTGGTAGCTTTTTCTATTCCGAAACACATATTCTATGGCTGCAGGTGGAGTGATAGCAATATGGGTTCCATCAATGCATCCAATAACATGTGGAAATCTTGCTATTTGATAGAAATCCAACTTTATTTCCTGTATGGCTTGTTGTGTATTGGAGAAATATATATGATGTTGAAGCCTGCTCAGCATTGCATCCAGGAAGACATGAAAAAAGCGTGATAGGGCACTCTGTGACACTCCACCAACCTCTGCAATTACACTTTGAAAAGAGCCTGAAGCCAAAAGGTGCAGTGAGCACAATACCTGCACATGTGTTGGAATAGATTGAGTTCTGCCTGTAGGATGCTCCAGGAAAGGTTCCAATTCAGTAATCAGGTCCAAAATGGTGTGTGGATGTAGTCTGTATTTGTCATAGATCTCCTCCTGAGTCTGATGGAACAGCGTAATGTGTATCCTAAAGATTCTCTCCTGTCTTTGTCTTCTCTGGGCTAGAGCTTGAATGCGCAGCCTCCTGGCAATCAGGTATAGTCCCGTCATTTTGGTGTTTGAAAAAATGCATTCTGGGAGTCTTTTCATATATTTTTTCTATTACCACCTGCTTCTATTTGGTGTTAATTGAGATTTCTTATTTTGCGATTTTTGGAAAATTGCAATTTGCGATTTTTTCATACATACTGATGCCCTTTCTTAACTTCAATTTCTTTTGTGCGAAAATCGCTAATTTAAGGACATGCTAAGTAAGGAATTGCAATTTATTCTGAGAAAAACTATTCTTGCACACTAAGAATTCGCTAAAATTGCGAATACTTAAAATGCGATGCGATTTGTTTCATACATGCCAATTGCACTTTTTTCAGTCGCAAACGCTGCGAAATTGCGATTCGCAGCGTTTGCAACATGCAAACGACTTGATACATCTGCCCCTGTATTTCTAAACAGCACAACAACGAACAAATGGCAATTCATGGGCATGCCAAAAGCCAATAGAGGAGATATCAACAATCATGCGCGCTGCCTAGGTTTGACCTAAAAATTAAGTAAAAGTAAACAACACCACAAGGCAGTAAGACCGTTTTTTACTATTTCTCATACATGTGACTGTTTTAATTGTACCTTTTATGGTTAGTACGATAAATTCTGTGTGCATTGTATTCCTTGACGGGTTTTAAAGGACATTAGGAAACTACAAAACTATGATAATCTGGAGAGACTGGCAAGGTTCACTAAAATGCCGTTTTTTGTGTCTCTAGGCAATGTAGATTTTCATTCATATTCATGACGGAAAGTCTTAATTTTATTAAAGACACAGAGGCGAGTATTATGCTTTCTAATCTTGCGTTTAATCGAACAGCAGCCAAGATAAGCAATGAAAACTACAGTTCCCAGAGGGCCAGAACAACTGGGCCATGGGAATGTGAAAAAAACGCGATAGTACAGTAACCAATCATGGAAGACCTATCAGATAAAGACACTAACTGACTGCGCAGCTTCCTCTTTTCGCTGTGAGCCAGTCATAAAGGTTCAGTGAATAAAGGACAAATTAACAAAATCAAGGCCAGAGCCAAAGTCCAGGAACATAAGTCTTGCATCAGAGGAATCCAAGGTAGAAGATCGAACAGGAGACCAGGAGAAGGATCCGGAAGCACTGGAAGTGGAGGACGTGGAGGCGAAGACCTCAGCAGTCGAAGAGTAGAATCCTAAGACGAGGCCGGTGGTAAGGCTGGATTTGCTGTAGGGAGGGAGAAACAAATGTCAGTAATGTTGCGGCGGGATAATACTCGCCTCCGTGTCTTTAATAAAATTAAGACTTTCCGTCATGAATACTAGGAAAATCTACATTTTATGACAAGACCGGAGGCTCCTATTATGCTTGTTCAAAGCATATTAACAACATCAGAAGCCACAGTACGGATTGGTTTACAATAGAACATGCGAAAGATACTGTCATTGGACCAATCTGCCGATCTGAGAATGTCCTCCAATCGAGAGCCAGACCAAAAGGCTTTAGAAGCCATGGCTCCCCTGGCCGAATGAGCCCCAAAAATGGAGACATCAATTCCGGCAAGAGACATGACCCACCGAACCCAGCGGGCGAGGGAAGGGGAAGAGACAGGGAGATGGGGTTTACGAAATGAAATAAGGAGTTGAGAATGAGAGGGCGTTCTGAGATCAGCGGTCCTTTCTTCATACACTTTTAAGCATTGTCCAACACACAGCTTGGGTTGAGAAGGGAAATAAGGATAAAACACTGAATCCAAGTTAGTTTTAGTGCGTCTGCGTATTTGAAACATTACACCTGTAGGGGAAAATTGGCGAGCAGAAACATCTAGAGCTTTAACATCAGAAACTCTCTTAATGGAAATCAAACACAGTAACATGGTAAGTTTGGCAGACAACATTTTGAGTGAAAGAACAGAATTGTCAGGCCAATTTGTGAACAATTTAAGAACAACTGTAACGTCCCATAAAGAAGTATACTTAGCCAACGGTGGTTTCGCACATCGAACGCCTTTCAAGAGACGACAAATGAGGGGATGAGCACCAACCGGTTTGCCGTCAACTTGGGAATGGTTAAGAGAAATAGCTGAACGATATAGATTTACAGTGCGATAAGCCTTACCTGCGCTTGCCTCGGAAGCGAGGAAATTAATGACAAAGTTCAGAGGGGCTGAAATGGGATTGAGGTCCCTTTCCAAACACCAGCTTGCCCAAAGAGACCAGGCGGATTTGTACGCCTTGGAGGTGCCAGGGGCCCAGGCCTGGCTGATAAAGAGCGAAGCCTCTTGTGAAATGAGGACGTGAGAAGGGGGAGGCCGGAAACTTTCCAGGCCGACAAGGTTAGAGTGTTGTCTAAAATGAGACTGTGTTGTTCGCCCTGAGGATTGAGTAGGAGATCCCGGAAGGAGGGAAGAAGGACCGGGAAGTCCACCGCCATTTCTAAAAGAGACGGAAACCAAACTTGTGCTTGCCAGAAAGGAGCCACAAGAACCAGGGACGAAGACTGGCGGCGAATTTGAGAGAGGACCCTGTTGATCATCAGGAAGGGGGGAAAGGCATAATGCAGATGACAAGACCAATCCTGCAGGAAAGCGTCTGTCGCCAAGGCCATAGGGTCCGGACGCCAACTGTAAAACCGGGGCAATTGGGAGGTGAGCCGGGACGCGAAAAGGTCGATGGAGAAAGGGCCCCAAAGATGGGAGAGGGAGAGAAAAACGGATGGACAGAGCTTCCAGTCGCTGGAATCTCGAAGGAATCTTGAGTGCCAATCGGCCACAGAATTGAGATCCCCTGGAAGATACTCCGCGGACAAGGAAAGATGATGGGCGAGGCAGTATTCCCACAGACTTTTCGCTAAGTCTGCCAGAGGCTTGGACCTGGTGCCGCCGAGATGGTTGATATAGCGGACCGCAGAAACATTGTCCATGCGTAGGAGGATTGAACAGCGAATCCTGTTTTTTGAAAGGCTTTTGATCGCAAAGGAGCCTGCAAGCATCTCTAAACAGTTGATGTGCAGCTTGGACTCCTCGGCGGACCATGAGCCCCCAGTCGAGATTGGCCCACAACGGGCGCCCCATCCCGATAGGCTTGCATCGGATTCTAAGACAAGATCTTGGGCCGTGGCGAAGATAGTCCGGCCGTTCCACGCATCTAAATTGTCTATCCACCATTGGAGCTCGATGCGGGATTCGGGATCTAGGGAAACGAGATCTGAATAAGCGAGACCTTGTCTGAGGTGCTTTATCTTCAGACGTTGGAGAGCGCGATAATGGAGAGGGCCGGGGAAGATGGTCTGAATGGAGGAGGACAGGAGACCGACGATCCTCGCCAAGGATCGGAGAGATAAGAGAGAGGACTGAAGAACGGAAACAATCTCTGCTTTGATTTTGGAAACTTTGGAAAGGGGGAGGCGAAGAGACGCCGCTGCGGAGTCCACCAGGAAACCCAAGAATTCCATGTTCTGAGATGGAATGAGGGACGACTTGTCCGTGTTGATGAGGAAGCCCAGGTCTGAAAGGAGAAATTGTGTCAGGAGTAAATCTGAAAGAAGATTCTCCTTGTCCGAATTCATGAGGAGGATGTCGTCCAAGTAAATTATCAGTCTGATGCCAAGGGATCGAAGATAAGCGACCACGGGTTTTAAGAGTTTTGTGAAGCACCATGGCGCGGAAGATAAGCCAAAGGGAAGAGAAGTGAAACAGTAATTGACACCTGCCCATTGGAATTGAAGAAATTTCCATTGGGAGTGATGAATGGGAACCGTGAGGTAAGCATCCTGAAGGTCTAGATGGACCATCCAATCGTGTGGGCGAAGGGTGTCTCGTAGGTGTAAAATCGTTTCCATTTTGAAATGGCGATAAACTACGAATTGGTTGAACCACTTCAGGTTGATGACGGCGCGGAGTTTCTTGTTTTTCTTTTGAACAAGAAAAATGGAGCTTAGAAAGCCGGAGGAGTCGAAGGGAAAAATTTGAACCGCCTGTTTGTGAAGAAGAACCTCAATTTCGTTTGAAATCTGAGAGGCCATGAGAGCGGAGAAAACGAGGGGGGGGGGAAGGAAGTTTGAATGGGAGGAGAGAAGAATTCTATGAGGTAGCCTTGAACGGTGTTTAAGACCGAAGGATCCGAACTGAGAGCACACCATTTTGGAAGGAAAAGTTTTAAGCGACCCCCCACAGGAGGGGAAGAAGAAAGGCTTACCTTGGTGTCTGGGGTTGTTGTGATGATAGTTTCCTTGACCTCTGCCTCTGAAGCCACGTCCACGTTGGGGATAGAATTGTGGCTTGTATTCTTGATTGGCAGTGGAAGAACCTCTGGAGCCTTGATTGTAGGGACGGCCGGAAGAGCGGCCCCTGCCTCTGCCGGCCCGTCCAAAAACCCGAGGGGCGAAAACCTTTTTGACGGTTTGCTGGGCTTTATCCAAAGAGGCGAAAGTGGATACAAATCTGCTAAGGTCACGAACCAAATTGTCCCCGAAAAGGAGACCATTAGCTTTGGGACCAGGATCCATAGGTGCTAGATTGGAGAGTTTAGGGTCCAGCTTGATAAGGAGACCTTTGCGGCGCTCATGAGTAATGGCGGAATTAGCATTGCCCAGGAGACAAAAGGCGCGTTGAGCCCACATGGATATCTCTTCAGCCGAGAGTTCCGAACCTTCTAAACGTGCGGCCTCCGCCAAATCAAAAATGCGGGCGAGAGGGCCCACGACATCCAGTAACTTGTCTTGACAAGTGGACCAAGCTTTGTCGACCCCTCTGCGAGGATCCTTGCCAAATTTAGAAAAGAATGTGAGAAGAGGTTGGTCAATGGAAGGAACTAAGGTGATTTTGTCAGGAAGGGCTGGTTTGGGACATTACGATTTGAGCCTGGATCTCACTGAGGTCTCCAGGGGAAGACGAAGTCTGGCCGTAATGTATTCTCCGACATGATGGGAAGGGAACCATTCCGTAGAATTCGGATGACGGATGGTAGAGGGATCAAACATGGGAAAACCCTCAGAGTCGAAGACCGGTTCAAAAGAAAACAAATCCAATTTAGTAGATTTAGAAGGAGGAGAGGAAGGATCAACTGCGTCAAATAAATCAAATAACTTATCAGCGTCATCCATAGTATCGCCATCATCATCATCATCGTCAGTGTCCATTATGGTGGAAATTACCAGTTTTCTCTTAGGAGACTCTGCATGTTTATCTTTTTGCTTTCGTTTGCCCTCGGAACCAACAAACCCCTCCTTGGAAGGAGGCCTGGGAGGCACAAAGTCCTCAGTCAAAAGCGAGGAAGACTCGCCAACCAATGACGCAGTTTTTGAGGCACGAGCCTTAGCAGAGTGGTCCACCTTTTTCTTTCTGCTTTCCCCCGCAGAATGGGCCAGTAATTTGGACATGACACTCAACATAGAGTTTTCCATATTTTTTGACATGCGTTTCATGGACACTTCAACTGCTGACTCAACAGAGTTATTAATAAATTTATTCAAATGCTTTTTGAAATTAAGAGAGTCCTCAACAGGGACTTCCTCTGAGGAACTGTCCTGTTCCATGTCGAGTGGGGCACAAAAAACGAGCAAAAACGAGCAAAACAGAAGGAAGATACTTTGAGAGGCAGGCGAGGGTTAATGGAGCCAGCAGGGGCGTGACAGTAGGCGGCCGAGCAGTGAGCGTCAGCCGGGGCCCAGAACTGAAGGAGAAGGAGGCGCGCCAGCAACGCTGAGGAGCCGGTGACGGTGAAAGCCTCTGGGAAGGTAAGGGGCGAAAGGAAAGGCGCGCGAAGAAGCGCGAAGGAAGGGGAAGTCAGCGCTGAACAGCGCGAGCGAGGAAGCGACCAAGGGAGCCCCAGGGGGAGGGGGTGGGGACCTAAACAAAAACAAGTAAACACGCCGGAAGCGTGGAACAGAGGCGCGAAGACGCGCTGTAAGCAAAGGTCGCAAAGGAGAAAACAGCACAAGTAAAATTCACAATATATATAACTATCACTTCAAGAAATAACTGAGAGCAGGAATAAAGGCACTTATCTGACTGCGAGCAGCAAGAAAAGAGGAAGCTGCGCAGTCAGTTAGTGTCTTTATCTGATAGGTCTTCCATGATTGGTTACTGTACTATCGCGTTTTTTTCACATTCCCATGGCCCAGTTGTTCTGGCCCTCTGGGAACTGTAGTTTTCATTGCTTATCTTGGCTGCTGTTCGATTAAACGCAAGATTAGAAAGCATAATAGGAGCCTCCGGTCTTGTCATAAAATTCAAAGCAAGAGTTGGTGTGAAACAAATAGTCAATGTTCCTTAAGCACATGGAGTTTTCTCTCTATACATGAGATCCATTGTTGAACCTTCCTGGTTGTAACTGCATTGCCGTACATTGTGGTCCAAGACAGAGAAATCTAGTGGTAGTCGCCCCACCCTATATGGTACAGGGTTACTGTTACTAAGACTTGGCAGTCTGCTAATAGAGTGGCCCCTAGATCAAGGCTTTCCTCTGGTGGAGACAGCTAGCCTTGCTTCTGGAAACGTGGGTTCTGTACACCTCTAAATGAGGCAGTTAAACTGCAAGTTAGGTGGGACAGAAGCCCCACAGGTTTATGTTCTGTCAAATCTTCCTAATTAACCGTTAGGGACCTCATTAGGGAGTCGGGTAGAGCAGAATTCCTGTAAGCAATTTCGCCTCACTTGATCACAGATGGTCCTGTACATTAGCAAGAAAAACAATCAGATAAAGTCACTTTAAACTGTGGCTGCAAGAGCAGCCAAGCTTTAACCCACAGCCCTGCCCAGCCTCCTTTTCTGGGAAGGGGAGAGATGGCCACTCTCCCACTGGCCAGGGCAGTTCTTCCTCTTCCTAACTCTACTCACCCCCACCCGACCCTAGTCAGAAGACACATTTACCACTTGCTCTAAGTAGGTCTCAAATAGGAGTGTTAAACTGCCCTCTGGCTTCATGAAAGGGAAAAACCCAGAAGTGAGGAAATAAATACATGAATCATTGGGGAAGCACTGAAACTCAGAAGACTCCTGGTAATAATGCAGCAATGCAACCCTCCTAAATGACAGTGTTTGTCATCATCAGTATTTCCAAGTGCTGGATTACTGATGTGTTGTTCCAGCAAAACTTGAAATTAAGGCCATAAGCATTATTTCATCCAATAGATAGTGAAATATTGTGCATTACATTTATATTAACAGAAAGCACTGTAAGGTGGCTAACAAGAGGATGAGGTGGCACTGGGAAGGTTTCCTGATTGAAAAACTTAACCTTTTAGGATTGTCCTCTGTAGTGCCAGCCATACCGGCGTGTATACTTGCTCTGGGGCGAGCCAGTGCATTCCTTGTTTGGCCAGGCATGCCGTTTGGAATGTCTTGAAGTTGGTGAGGTTGAAGCCACCTAGGCATTTGTTTAGTCTTAGTTTCTGTAGGCTTATTCTGGGTTTCTTGTCTCTCCAGAGGAATTTATTTATAAGAGTGTCTAGTCACCTGTGGAAATCCTCTGTGGTTACAAGTGGGAGCATGCTAAGCAAGTAGTTAACCATGGGTGTTAGCATCATTTTTATTGTTTCCACCCTACCCCACCAGCTGATGAATTTTGGAGACCACGCGTCTAATTTCTCTTTCAGTTTGTTTAGTATTATTTTCTCATTGTAGTCAAGTGTTGTTTTAAGGTCCCTCCCGAAGTATAGACTGAGATATTTCAGGAATTTTTTTTGCCAGGCCAACCCTGAGTTCCCTAGGACTGCCCTAGTTGTGTGAACATTTAGTGGTTTGCATTCGGACTTGTCCCTATT
This sequence comes from Lissotriton helveticus, assembly GCF_964261635.1. Lineage (NCBI taxonomy): Eukaryota > Metazoa > Chordata > Amphibia > Caudata > Salamandridae > Lissotriton > Lissotriton helveticus. The sequence continues at coordinate 921,430,118 of NC_136067.1, read as the reverse complement.
AAGTTTGTAACCCGCTACCTGTGCGTATTCCTCAATGGTGGTCATTAGCGCGGCTATCGACGGGCCCGGGTTTTCTGTTGTAATGAGAATGTCGTCTGCATATGCAGCTAGTTTGACCGTGTCCCCTCTGATTGGGATTCTCTTTATTTCCTTGTTGTTCCTGATCATGGAGAGTAGTGGTTCCAGGGTGAGTAGAAAGAGAGCTGGGGAGAGTGGGCAGCCTTGTCTTTTGCCTCTTTCAAGGGTGAGCGGCTCCGAGGTGCCCCGTTGATTACCACGCGGGCTTTTGGTTTGTTCTAGAGCGCCATCACCATCCTTCTATAGTGCTCTCCCAGCCTGAACTTTTGCATGCATCGGTCAAGGAAGGGCCACGACACTCTGTCAAAGGCTTTCTCAGCATCAAGTGCAATCATGACTGCTGGGTCGCTACTAGTGGAGGCGTGGTTTATTAAGTGGCATAATAGTCTCGTATTGTCGTGGGACATCCTGTTTTTGAGGAAGCCCACTTGAGAGTTGTGGATAAGGTTTGGGAGCTGTGTGTTAAGCCTCGCTGCTAGGACCTTTGCATATATCTTGCAATCAACGTAAATTAGGGAAATGGGCCGGTAGTTTTGTGGGTGCTGTGGGTCTTTGCCCTCTTTTGGGATGACTATTATGTTGGCCTCTGCCATTGAGTTAGTCATTTTCCCCTTTTGGATGCAGTGCGAGAAGACCTCTTCCATTGTGGGGTTGATTAGAGGGAGGAAGTGTTTATAGAATCCTGCTGTATATCCGTCCGGACCCGGGGCTTTGTTATCTTTGAGGTTCGCCACCGCTTTTTCTATCTCTGCTCCCATTATGTCCTGTTCTAGTGATGCCCTTTGTGGCTTCGTCTGAGCGGGCAGAGTAAGCCTATCTAGGAGACTGGCTCCCACGTCCCCTCTGAGGCTTTTGTCTTCCCTGTAAATGCCCTCGTAAAATTCTTTAAAGACCTTGAGGATTTCTTTGTTTGACGTTTGGGATTTCTTTTTGGAGTCTGTTATTGCTGCAATTGTGTGCTGCCTCTGGTTGCTCTTAAGGTATGAGGCCAGCGCTTTCCCCGCTTTGTTCACTGAGCATAAGTTTATTGCTTTGTATTTGTTTATCCAGGTGACCCCTGTAATGACCCCTTAGCCCTATCCAGGTGACCCCTGCATGACCCCTTAGCCCTACTCACAGCGAACAAACACCCCGAGGCCAACCACACCATTTTCAAAAACACCAAGAATGCTCTCCTCAAAGTCGACAAAAGAATGGAGAGTAGCATCAAAAACACGAAATGGGAATCTATTTGGTTCAACTCTAAAATAAAATATAAGGACCAGACTCTTAACATGGACTCCTGGTATAAACGAGGCATCTCTACCTCCAACCAGCTAGAAAGCCTTACGCCCCTCTCACATACGACACCCTAAAGCACGCACACAACTTACCAGACATTGAACTCTATAACTTCCTAAAAATAAAGGCGGCAATCACAAGAGCAGATCTTAACAAAGGGGTCCCCTCAATACTGCAATACACGACGAACCCAAACAAAGTCTGACACCAAACGTCAAACCTATACAAACTCCTAAGCCCAGCGATAACGCGACTTAACACCAAAACACTAGAATACTGGGAAACTCATAATACTAGACGGCTCAGCGAGAAGGAGAAGCCTCGCCTTTGGTCATCAGCGACCAAAAATAAAGTCACCCCAACCCTAGCACAAACTAAATACTGGCTCCTCCACAAAGCGTACTGGACCCCATCCCGCCTAGCGGCTAGCGGAATACGTGATAACGACTTATGCTGGAACTGCCTCAAACAAAAAGGAGATTTGGCGTACCTTATCTTCTACTGCCCCAAAGTCAAGTCCTTCTGGGGCAAAATAAGAGACTTCATAAACAGCATACTGGGACTCTCACTACAACTAGACTTCCAAAGGTAAGCCACCGCCTTCATGGCCCCCGAAATCCAATCCAAAAACGACAGCGATTTGATTGACCTTCTGCTCACGGCGGTTGTTAAAACCATCCTAACGAACTGGAAAGACACGGGGAAGGCATCCTTCAAAAGCTGGTTCAACTGGATCACCTTCCTACGGGGGGCGGACAACATAACCTCTAAATACGCATCCAACGCCACCACTAAAGGCGAGATGTGGCTCTCCCTAGACAACTACCTGTGCACACGCAAGCCACCTTAGGCAGACCACCGGGGCTCGGTACCCCCACACCCAACATCGTTACAGCGTAGACTGGTGTAGCCTGGGCGGCTAACCACCGCTCGAACCATCCTGTCCTCTTTTCCTCTCTACTCTCTCCTTTCCCACCTTTGTTTCCTTCCTCGAGGGCAAGGCACAAGACCACTTATGACATTGTACATCAAGATCGTGATTACCTTGCGACTCCTGTGCATGCCACATTTATGTCTACGATGTGCCGAATGTAACCCCACCGGCGCACAATGACACCAATATAGCCCTCACTATACCTCTAATGCATACCTGTACTGAGTATATAAAACTCTTTACCTAATAAAATCCTTTGAAATAAAATAAAAAAATGCACTCCTCTAAAAGTAATAAGTATGACTTCCCAGTTCCATTCGGGAAAGACGTCCTCGGATTAATATGGATAAATCCATTAAAGTGAAATGATTTCCTTTTGGTTATCTTGATTTAAAAGTCTAGGGATGGCCGGCCAGACATGTGCATTTCAACCCAGCTGTTTTAGACAGCTGTTTTAGACAACTAAGTTATAGAAAGTGCAGGCCTCTAAGGCTCTTGAGAGCGCTGAGTGAGGTCGCTTTGTCCAATCCTGGTGCAGCCCTCATGCTGTGAGCGCAGCACCAGGATTGGGTAGTGCAGTTTCATGGTCCAGAGGTTCCAGATAACACTTGAGGGAGGAGAAGGTCGCACTGCAAGGAAGGAAGGTACGTTTATTTAAAACATTTTGTTTTTTGCTCTGCCCACCCCGTTCCACACCCTCAGTACATACCAGTTGCCACTGACGGATAGCTGAGTCATTGGTAACTGGAAGGGGCAGATGATGGCAGGGAGAGCAAATGGGCTTCTGGGGTTTCATTTAGAAATTAGGAATTACTGGAGTAAGTATTAATTGCAGATCTAATTGCACCCGTAATTCCTCATCTTCCCCTATAGTTTCACATGGAATGTTCAGCTGCTTGCAGAAGCCAAAATCGGAGAGAGAAAATAAATGGGTTCACGGAGTTCTGAGGGGGCTGGAAACTTTCATTGCCGCCCCTGTTGAAATTGCTGAGGGGCTTGTAATGAGACCCATAATGTTCTAAGGGCAATCATTGCACAAGCGTGTTGACATACTTCAAAATTCAAAAGTGGATGAGCCTTCTGACTCATTACGCTACCCCATCCTTGAAAACAAGGCATAAATTAGTGAACTGGCCAGCAGCCACAGATGAACAGTTTAGTGGCAGAGCAGATTTAAGGTTCCAGAAAGATGAAGTGGGATTTTCTGATGGGTTTTTATATATGTAAAATTAAAACCTCAGAAGTACACAGACTAGGTGGAAACGCAAAGCCTAACTGTATGCCACACATACCCAGAGAGTTACTGGACAAAGTTTCAATTTGGTGTCATGGAAATTGGAAGATTCACTTGCGCAATCTCTATACTGAATTATTTTTGGAGAGAAGGCAAATGATCCCAATAAACATGGAGGCTTGAGTGTCTCTACTTCCTTAAGCGATTTAAATTGGATTTTCATATTTTAAATATAGCAATGCACCGGGTATACATGTCACATTTTTCAAGAGAGACATGTTAATTGCTTATGACTTACATGTTAGTATTAGTTACATATTCGTTACTTGTTAATACCACCTGTTCTTCCACCAAATGGCGAGGCTCATTAAGGGAAGATTAAGATTGATGACAAACGTTTAGTGATGATCGGTGCATGGCAATTTGAAATATTTTCTTGCGAGATGATCGTGGGAGCTGATAACAGTTCTCAAGAGAAATGAACATAGCGCAATTTTTTTTTATTGATGACTGTTTGATCAAGAAAATTCCCAACATCGTGGGTAAATATTGGACAAAGTGAAATACAATGGATTTGGATTTTGTAAACATGAAAAGTATGATTCTTTTGACTGAGCATTCACACCAAGGTTGAAATCAACAGGTCAGTAAATCATTTTGAAGCAAAATAAATTGACCCACATAATTGAGAAATCCCAGTTTAAAAACTTAATGAGTGTTCTATGGTGCAACAGCGAGATGAGTATTGGGAAACATCAGCGTAAAAGTGGTTAATGTGGTATATTTGGTGCTTAGGTGGAATTCATGAATATTAACTATTTATAAAGCACGGAAAATATACTGAATTGGCTTTTCTTGCTTTCTATACACACCCTTTAACCTATTGTAAATGTCAATGTTTATCAGCATTAATAGGATTATAATACTGAGTCAGCCCAGCTATTTGTAAACCTTTAGGGTTCAGCAAAGACTTCATTCACTCGGAGATATTTGGGTTTAGTGGATGAACAAGGTACGGGGAATATTACTGGCGGCAGAAACTTCAATTTCATATCACAGCAATGTAAGCGATATACATGCAATTAGTCCCTGGTGAGTGAAGCAAATTCATCTGGGGCCCCGACTCAAAATCAGGTTTCAATTAAGCACACTTAAAATTGTGTTGTTGTAATTCAATCATCTCCCTCGGTTCAAAGGTGTGAACTCTAATTGAATAACACTTATGCGTTGTTGCTCTGTGGAAGAGAGCACAAGTAGTCGGGCTTTACGGAGAGCACTATACAGATCGATGATCATATCAGTTTATCACTGAATAATTTGAACAATTATACGATCGGGTACAATTGGCATCTTTTTGGGAAGTGGAAGTGCATGCCCGGTCTATTGGTCTGAGTTTTCCCAAATATGATTTCAACATACCGTATCATAATATAAAATGATAGGCCATACCATGCCATACTATACTTTAAAATAACAGTCCATACCGTACCATTCCATGCTATACCATACCATGACAGGCCATACCATACTATACAATGTCGGGCCATACCATGCCATGACAGGCCTTACCGTACCATACCGTACCGTTCCATACCATACCATGACAGGCCTTACCGTACCATACCATACCATACCATACCGTACCATACCATACCATGACAGGTCTTAGCGTACCATACCATACCATACCATACCATACCATACCATACCATACCATACCATGACATTCCATACTGTACTATTTATAAATGACAGAGGCCACACAATACCATATAATACCATACCACACCACTCCACTCCACACTGTACCATACCATGCCATACCATACCATACCATACAATACAATACCACACTATACTATATTATACAATAGCAGGCCATACCATACAATACAGTGACAGATATATTATATCAAACCGTGCTACGAAATGGCAGGCCATCTCATCCCATCCATTCCATTCCATCCCATCCCTTGCCTTACCATACTATGCCTTACCATACCATACCATACCATGCCTTACCATCCCATCCCATCCTGTACCATACCATGCCCTACCATACCATGCCCTACCATACCATACCATACCATACCATACCATACCATACCATACCATACTATACAATGACAGGACATGTGATACCATACCATACTATGACATACCATACAATGACATACCATACCATAACAGGACATACCTTACAACAAACACCAAACTACACCATACCATACTGTACAATAACCAGCCATACCACAGCATTCCATATCATACCATACAATCCAATCACAGACCGTACCACACCATATGACATGCCGTACTGTACCATATCACACCACACCGTACCATACCATACTATAGCATACCATACCATACCATACCACAGCATACACTCACAACATACCATAACATGTCATAACATATCATGCATGCCATACAATGATTGGCCATACCATACTATACAATGACGGGCCATGACATACTATGCATACCATATTATACATTGACCGTCCATATCATACCATACCACAATATGCAATGACATGCCATACCATAACATATCATACTGCAGAATAACAAGCCATACCGTACCATTCCATAGCATTCAATAGCATACCATACTATACCATGCAGTACAGTGACAGACCATAACCATACCATCGCATCCCATACCATACGATACCATGCCATACAATAATAGGTAATGCCGTATCATACTATACAATGATAAGCCATACCATGCTATACCATACTATACCATACCATTCCATAAGATATACTGAAAAGTTATACCATACCATCTGATACAGTGCCATAGCATATCACACCATGCAATACCATACTACACCATACCATAACAGGCCACATCATGCCATACTATACCATGCCATAGCATCCCATAAGATATAATACCATACCACACCACAACAGGCAATACAATACCATACTATGAAATGGCAGGCCATATCATACCATATCATGCTATAAAATAACAAGACATACTATACCATACTATAGAATGACAGGCCATACGTAACCATAATATAACACAACATACCACACCATAAAATGACAGGCCATACCTTTCCTTAATATACCATAACATAGCACAGGATATAATGACAGGCCATTGCATTCCATACCACACAATGACAGGCCATATCATCCATACCATAACATGCCATAGCATACCATAAAATTCTATGACAGGCCATACCGTACCATACTATGCAATGGCAGGCCAGATCATACCATACCATGCGATACAATAACAGGACATGCCATACCATACAATGACAGTCCATATCAAACCATACCAGGCGATACAAGAACAGGACATACCATACAATGACAGTCCATATCATACCATACCATGCTATATAGCTACGGGCCATACCATCCCATACCACACAATGACAGACCATCCAGTGCCGTTCCATCCCATTCCATCCTATACCCTACAATCAATCAATCAATCAATCAATCAGAGTACTTGTAGAGCGCACTACTTACCCGTGAGGGTCTCAAGGCACTGAGGGGAGGGGGTGCTGCTACTGCTCGAAGTGCCAGGTCTTGAGGAGTCTTCCGAAGGCGAGTAGGTCTTGGGTCTGCCGTACGTGGGTAGGAAGGGTGTTCCAGGTCTCGGCAGCGAGGTAGGAGAAGGATCTGCCGCCGTAGGTCGTTCGTTGGATGCGGGGGACAGCGGCGAGGGCGAGGCTGGTGGAGCGGAGCTGGCGTGTGGGGGTGTAGAAGCTGAGTCTGCTGTTAAGGTAGGCTGGTCTGACGTTGTGGAGTGCTTTGTGTGCGTGGGTGAGGAGCTTGAAGGTGATCCTCTTGTCGACGGGGAGCCAGTGTAGGTCTCTCAGGTGGGGAGTGATGTGGCTGCGGCGGGGGACGTTGACGATTAGTCGGGCGGAGGCGTTTTGGATGTGTTGTAGTTGTTGTAGGTGTTAGAATGGGATTCCTGCATAGAGTGCGTTGCCGTAGTCCAGTCTGCTGCTGACGAGGGCCTGTGTCACCATTCTTCTTGTTTTGGTCGGGATCCACTTGTAGATCCTGCGGAGCATGCGGAGGGTGTTGTAGCAGGATGAGGAGACGGCGTTGACCTGCTGAGCCATGGAGAAGGAGGAGTCGAGGATAAATCCTAGGTTGTGTGCATGGTCGCTGGGTGTTGGTGCTGTTCCCAGTGTGGTCGGACACCAGGAGTCGTCCCAGACTGAGGGGGTGGGTCCGAGGATGAGTACCTCCATCTTGTCCGAGTTCAGCTTCAGACGGTTGCTCCTCATCCAGTCGGCGAAGGCCTTCATTCCCTCCTGGAGGTTGGTTTTGGCAGTGTGTGGGTCCTTGGTGAGGGAGAGGATGAGCTGGGTGTCGTCCGCGTAGGAGATGATGTTGAGGTCGTGCTGGCGGGCCACTTGTGCGAGGGGGGCCATGTAGATGTTGAACAGCGTCAATGACAGACCATTCCCATATAGGACATATGATATCATACTATGCAATGGTGGACGGACCATACCATGACAGGCCATATCAGACCATACCATTCCATAGCATACCATACCATGCAATACCATACCATACGATACAATGACAAGCCATATCCTACCATACAATACCATAACATACAATAACAGGCCATACCATGCCATACTATACCATACCATGCTATACAATAGGAAGTCATACCATACCATACTATGCAATTGCAGGGTATATTATACCATACGATGTTATACAATAGCTGGTCATGTGATACCATCCAATAACAAGCAACATTATATCATACCATTCAATACAATGACAAACCATACCATACCATATCGTACCATACCATACCACATCATACCATATCATGCAATACAATGACAAACCATACCATACTGTACCATACCATACCATACCATACCACATCATATCATACCATACAATACAATGACGAACCGTACCGTACCGTACCGTACCATACCATACCATACCATGCCATAGAATGACTGGTTATATCATACTATAACATGCTATACAATGACATACCATCCCATACCATATTATACCATCCCATACCACGCCATACCATGCCACACCATACCATGACAGACCATAACAAACAAAACTATACAATGATAGAACCTATGATACCATACTATGCAAGGACAGATGATACAATAGCATACCATACCATATCACGGTATGGCCATTGGTTGTGCCTCATTAGTACCCGTTTAACACCCAAATATAGCTATAAACAACAGAAAGTTGACCATTACAGCTTTGCAAAGGGCATTCCACTGTGCACCAACATGTGCCTCTGCATTTTTAGCAACTTTTGACCTGTTTGAGCTAGAATTAATTTTTTTTGTTAAAATCTGCAGGTAATGCGGCAGATGATGAATTATATAGAAAATGCGGCAAATCCATAATTATGTGAAAATCACAACGGCCACAAAATCGAATAATTCAAGTGACCCTGACATACATACCATACCATACAATGACAGAGCATATCTTTCTATACAAAACTATACCATGACAAAACATACAATGACACAACATACTGAAACTTGCCATACAATACCATAGCACACCATACCATACAATGACAAGCCATTTCTACCACACAATACCATAACATACAATAACAGGACATACCATGCCATACCATACCATAGGAAGTCATATCATGCCATACTATGCAATTACAGAGCATATTATACAATACCATGTTATACAATAGCAGGTCATAGGATACCATCCAATAACAAGCAACATCATACCATACCATGCAATACAATGAAAAACCATACCATACTGTACTGTACCATACCATAACACATCATACCGTACTAGGAAATACAATGACAAACCGAACCATACCATACCGTGCCATCATGTACCATACCATGCCATACCATACCATGCAATGACCAGCTATACCATACCATGCCATACCACAGAATGACAGACCATACTATACCATAGCGTACCATACAATGACATGCCATACCATACCATACTAACTGATACTATACAATGACAGGACATATGATACCATACTATGCAATGACAGATGATACCATACCATACCATAACAAACAGTAATCTACAATGACAGGACATATGATACCATACTATGCAATGACAGATGATACCATACCATAACAAACAATATTATACAATGACAGGACATAGGATACCATAATATGCAATTACAGACATTACCATACCATACTAATACCATACCATACCATACAAGGTCAGGGCATATGATGCCATACTATACAATGATAGATGATGCCATAGCATAGCATACCATTCCATACATTACAGGGGTAGGTCATAGATACCATACAATACTATACAATGACAGGCCATGTCATACTGTACCATACCATACCATACCATAAGAATCGTATCATTCCAGCGGCCTTGACTATGTTTTGTATTATATTATGTCAAATGTATTTATATGATGTGCATTAGTTTTGTTCCCCATGTGAACCCACTGCCCTCATTGCTCTACCTCTCCTTCTTATGCTCAAAATGTTCAGCCTTCCCAGCAGCTCCTTTTTCTCATCTCTGCCTCCTGAAAGACAGTATTAAAATAGAGAGGTATACAAAAGTTTTTGGTCTCCTTTTTCATCCTCTTCTCAACTCTACCAAATGACACGCATCTGGATGTTAGACTAACTCATTTCAGTACAGATTCCGGCATCACCACACTAAAATGCAATCTCACCTCAATTTAGTGGCACCTCTCTCTGCCTTCACGTTTCCTCTAGGTGCTTGCAGTACAGCAGTGCATCAGTTTGCTGTTTTAGGGTGGCGGGGTGATCAATGCTAGGAGGGTACTCTCTGTTTGGTAGCTTGGGCTGGCCCCATCTCTCTGCCTTCTACTACTACATTTAAGTCAAGAGGTCGTTCTGTTTCTCACTGTTATTTCTTGTCCTTTCGATAAAACACACACATGTTGCTAACTTCGTTTTAATTAGTGGTTTTGTTAGTCTGCTCAAAGTAAGTATACCGCATATTTTTCTTATTATCTTACGCTACAACATACAGCTTGATAGTTATTTTAGACAGAGATTTTTTTTTAGATGTATATTTCTCGGAGTAAACTACCATCCTGGTGGAAATATTCTTGTACAGTTCATTTTACAGTGAATAACAGTAACACATTTATAAATGCCAACCAACACTCTAAGCAGCAGTAGTGACCCAGACGAGTGCTGGGTTAAAAACATGAGAGGTTTTTCTTTTGGTCTTCTGACTTCACAAGCACTCAGCAGGTTCCACTTAACTAACTTTTACACCAGCAAACAGGATGCTGCAGTTCCCCCCACAGTGGACTTAAATGTAAGGAAAAATGTAGCCAGGTTGCTGTCATGTGCCATACTTTCCTACTTGTTTTGCTTTTTTAGTTTTCTGTAAGCTTTAAGAGGTGGTAACAATGATTCTTAAGAACGTCATGAGGTATGCCACAGTTACATGCAGTCTCGGCATCAGTGACTTGTGAGATTGTCTTGAATACAAATGACAGGGAAATACCAAGGGCATCTCCTGGGACTCATTACAGGGAACTAGTGGGACAGTAGCTCGAGAGCACAGGGCTTTATCCTCTGGAGCCCTTGATTCATGACTTTTCTCCTTGGTCTTAATTTCAGTCTTTATCATGTGCAAGATGACCTTGAATAGATGCTTCTGAAAGAAGAATCGCTCCACATAAACTATAAATCTAGTGAGGAGGGAATGAATCTTACAGAATGTCTTATCGTTGTAGCTAAGGACATTGCTTTTTTAATACCTTATGATAATGTTTGCTGTGTTTCATTTTTAGGGCTCGGACTCCTCCCCACTGTAAGTGGGGGAGGAGTTTCGAGATCCTAATGTTATAAGAAAAAAAAGAAGAAGTATCCTTAGGGCCTTGGCGAGAGGAATTCCACACATTCCTTAGCGTTTTCTGTCATCTGGCCAGTGATTCGTCTTCCTTGTGTTTTCGTTTTAATAGGCTTGAAGTGATAGGGTAAATGTAGTTTTGTTCCGCCATTTTGGGCATATTTCGTTCGTGCTCGCGCAAAGAAGTACATTAATTATAATTAGGAGCTGTCAGGGTGCCTCCGTAAGTGAATCCAGATGTCCGGGCGCGCTCACCATTCAGCAGCGCTCAGCGCGCAGCTCCCTTTGTTTGATTTCGTAGTCGTTTTAGTTAAGCAGCTTGAAAAAATTTCACAGTGCACTTTCGTTTAAGTACGACTTCAGGCAACAGTGTGCCTTTGTTAATTGTATTCACAGTATTATTTTATTTGTTTCTTCTCCAAATAATGCGTGCCATGATAGTGCTTTCCCCGGTGAAATGTAAAATTAATATTACGTATGGATCGGTTTCACTTCGCAACACACAGCAACCCTTTAGCTACCCTCATGCATTCTGCAAATGCATACATATTGTACCAAATAATGTGTTGCAAGATAACACTCAATGAAAACAATTTGAGCATGATAAACCAACCATCTCTTCTAAAAGCCTGGTATGACTAGACAGCTACCTTTCACCAGCCAGAATTGCCTATATGCGTGCTGTTTCCAAGCCAGGTTTATACTGACATTGCGGCCAAACAAATGACAGCAGAACACATTATGATCTGCAGGAAACAAGTCTAGCCCACGATAATCAGCGCATTCGTAAACAAACAATATATGAAACACAAAGTATAATCCTGGTATAGGTGACTCGGGAAGTCAAAATAGAAGAGCTCAACACAGATGCGAACTGTTAAGACCCATCCTCACAAGCACCTTGTGCAAAACGAGGCTAACACGATATTTAATTATGCATGTAACTTGCGTTTCCGAGAGGGGAGTGCGCGCGCAAGCCTCCACTGATCTACTGCTTCCGATGGTGTCTGCCATCTGTGCTGTGTAAATCAAGGCTCAGACAACAGGCAACGCGGGAGGGGGCACCTCTGTAAACATTACGTGCTGGATGAGGCAGCCACATCCAATGTGGAGGAGGAGCCCCACCTCTGTAAACAGAACGTAAATGAGGCTACCGCAAACCAACGGAGAGAAATGAAGGACCCTTCTTAACCCCCAATATTTTAAACACTGTGTTTAAAGGGTGCATATGCAAAACCTACCAGGAGGGATAATCCTGAGCCGGTAATCTCAACGCTCCCAAGCGAACATACTGTGCACGGCACCCGTCTGTCGTTTACGTTAAAGAGCAGCGCTACGGTGCTGTTGGGGGCAGAGTGCTGTTGAGTGCAGAGTGCTGTGTGCTGTTGAGTGCAGAGTGCTGTGTGCTGTTGAGTGCAGAGTGCTGTGTGCTGTTGAGTGCAGAGTGGTGTGTGCTGTTGGGTGCAGAGTGCAGTGCTGTGTGCTGTGAGTGCTGTGTGCTGTTGAGTGCTGTGTGCTGTTAGTGCTGTGTGCTGTTGAGTGCTGGTTGCTGTTGAGTGCTGTGTGCTGTTGAGGGCAGAGTGCTATTGAGGGCAGAGTGCTATTGAGGGCAGAGTGCTATTGAGGGCAGAGTGCTGTTGAGGGCAGAGTGCTGTTGAGGGCAGAGTGCTGTGTGCTGTTGAGTGCTGTGTGCTGTTGAGTGCTGTGTGCTGTTGAGTGCTGTGTGCAGTTGAGTGTTGTGTGCTGTTGATGGCAGAGTGCTGTTGTGGGCAGAGTGCTGTTGTGGGCAGAGTGCTGTTGAGTGCAGAGTGCTGTTGAGGGCAGAGTGCTATTGGGGGCAGAGTGCTGTTGAGGGCAGAGTGCTGTGTGCTGTTGAGTGCTGTGTGCTGTTGAGTGCTGTGTGCTGTTGAGTGCTGTGTGCAGTTGAGTGTTGTGTGCTGTTGTGGGCAGAGTGCTGTTGTGGGCAGAGTGCTGTTGAGGGCAGAGTGCTGTTGAGGGCAGAGTGCTGTTGAGGGCAGAGTGCTATTGAGGGCAGAGTGCTGTTGAGGGCAGAGTGCTGTGTGCTGTTGAGTGCTGTGTGCTGTTGAGTGCTGTGTGCTGTTGAGTGCTGTGTGCAGTTGAGTGCTGTGTGCAGTTGAGTGTTGTGTGCTGTTGAGGGCAGAGTGCTGTTGAGGGCAGAGTGCTGTTGAGGGCATAGTGCTGTGTGCTGTTGAGTGCTGTGTGCTGTTGAGTGCTGTGTGCTGTTGAGTGCTGTGTGCTGTTGAGTGCTGTGTGCTGTTGAGTGCTGTGTGCTGTTGAGTGCTGTTATGTGCTGGGTGCTGATGAGTGCTGTGTGCTGTTGAGTGCTGTTATGTGCTGGGTGCTGATGAGTGCTGTGTGCTGTTGAGGGCAGAGTGCTGTGTGCTGTTGAGTGCTGTGTGCTGTTGAGTGCTGTGTGCTGTTGAGTGCTGTGTGCTGTTGAGTGCTGTGTGCTGTTGAGTGCTGTGTGCTGTTGAGTGCTGTTATGTGCTGGGTGCTGATGAGTGCTGTGTGCTGATGAGTGCTGTGTGCTGTTGAGGGCAGAGTGCTGTGTGCTGTTGAGTGCTGTGTGCTGTTGAGTGCTGTGTGCTGTTGAGTGCTGTGTGCTGTTGAGTGCTGTGTGCTGTTGAGTGCTGTGTGCTGTTGAGTGCTGTGTGCTGTTGAGTGCTGTTATGTGCTGGGTGCTGATGAGTGCTGTGTGCTGTTGAGGGCAGAGTGCTGTTGAGGGCAGAGTGCTGTTGAGGGCAGAGTGCTGTTGAGGGCAGAGTGCTGTTGAGGGCAGAGTGCTGTTGGGGGCAGAGTGCTGTTGGGGGCAGAGTGCTGTTGGGGGCAGAGTGCTGTTAGGGGCAGAGTGCTGTTGAGTGCAGAGTGCTGTTGAGGGCAGAGTGTTGTTGAGGGCAGAGTGCTGTTGAGGGCAAAGTGCTGTTGAGGCCAGAGTGCTGTTGAGGCCAGAGTGCTGTTGAGTGCTGTGTGCTGTTGAGTGCTGTGTGCTGTTGAGTGCTGTGTGCTGTTGAGTGCTGTGTGCTGTTGAGTGCTGTTATGTGCTGGGTGCTGATGAGTGCTGTGTGCTGTTGAGGGCAGAGTGCTGTTGAGGGCAGAGTGCTGTTGAGGGCAGAGTGATGTTGGGGGCAGAGTGCTGTTGGGGGCAGAGTGCTGTTGGGGGCAGAGTGCTGTTGAGGGCAGAGTGCTGTTGAGGCCAGAGTGCTGTTGAGGCCAGAGTGCTGTTGAGGCCAGAGTGCTGTTGAGGCCAGAGTGCTGTTGAGTGCAGAGTGCTGTTGAGTGCAGAGTGCTGTTGAGTGCAGAGTGCTGTTGAGTGCTGTTGAGTGCAGAGTGCTGTGTGCTGTTGAGTGCAGAGTGCTGTTGAGTGCTGTTGAGTGCAGAGTGCTGTGTGCTGTTGAGTGCTGCGTGCTGTTGAGTGCTGTGTGCTGTTGAGTGCTGTGTGCTGTTGAGGGCAGAGTGCTGTTGAGGGCAGAGTGCTGTTGAGGGCATAGGGCAGTTGAGTGCTGTTGAGTGCTGAGTGCAGTTGAGTGCAGAGTGATGTGTGCTGTTGATAGTGTGTGCTGTGTGCTGGTGAGTGCTGTGTGATGTTGAGGGCAGACTGCTGTTGGGGGCAGAGTGATGTTGGGGGCGGAGTGCTGTTGGGGGCAGAGTGCTGTTGGGGGCAGAGTGCTGTTGGGGGCAGAGTGCTTTTGGGGGCAGAGTGTTGTTGGGGGCAGAGTGCAGTTGGGGGCAGAGTGCTGTTGAGTGCAGAGTGCAGAGTGCTGTTGAATGCAGAGTGCTGTTGAGTGCAGTGTGCTGTTGAGTGCTGTTGAGTGCAGAGTGCTGTTGAGTGCAGAGTGCTGTTGAGTGCAGAGTGCTGTTGAGTGCAGAGTGCTGTTGAGTGCAGAATGCTGTTGAGTGCAGAGTGCTGTTGAGTGCAGAGTGCAGAATGCTGCTGAGTGCAGAGTGCAGAATCCTGTTGAGTGCAGAGTGCAGAATGCTGTTGAGTGCAGAGTGCTGTTAAGTGCTGTTGAGGGCAGAGTGCTGTTAAGTGCTGTTGAGGGCAGAGTGCTGTTGAGGGCAGAGGGCTGTTGAGGGCAGAGTGCTGTTGCGGACAGAGTGCTGTTGAGGGCAGAGTGCTGTTGAGTGCAGTGCTGTGTGTTGTTGAGTGCTGTGTGCTGTTGAGGGCAGAGTGATGTTTGCTGTTGAGGGCAGAGTGCTGTGTGCTGTTGAGGGCAGAGTGCTGTGTGCTGTTGAGGGCAAAGTGCTATGTGCTGTTGAGTGCTGTGTGCTGTTGAGGGCCGAGTGCTGTGTGCTGTTGAGGGCAGAGTGCTGTGTGCTGTTGAGGGCTGAGTGCTGTGTGCTGTTGAGGGCAGAGTGCTGTGTGCTGTTGAGGGCAGAGTGCTGTGTGCTGTTGAGGGCAGAGTGCTGTGTACTGTTGAGGGCAGAGTGCTGTTGAGTGCTGTTGATTGCAGAGTGCTGTTGAGGGCAGAGTGCTGTTGAGGGCAGAGTGTTGTTGAGTGCTGTGTGCTGCTGAGTGTGTGACTATGTGACAGTGTGTGACTATGCAGGGTGACATTGGGAGTGTGCGGGTGAGCAGTGTGTGAATGTTACGGGGCAGTGTGTGAGTGTGCAGAAAACACCACACACACATACACCACACACACATAACGCACACACAAACCACACACCTCAGTCTCTCAACACCACACACTTGTCACCACTCAACACAACACACTCACCACCACACTCACTCCCCAGGCTCACCCCCACAGACTCACCAGCACACACTCACCAGCACACAGAAAACAACACACACAACAACACACCCCCAGCCGTCAATGAATGCTTTCACCATGCACAAACACCAACAGCCATCATCCATCTGTGCACGCTTTTACCAAGCACACACCCACCAGCCGTCAGTGCACCCTTCCACCAGGCACACACACCTCCAGCCGGCAGTGCACTTTTCCACCAAGCAATCGCAGTATGGTACACTTTACTTTTAAACATATTCATATAAAGCACAGCATGCCACCATTGGTAAAATTACAATTCAACCAACATACTTCCACTACACACCACATGCACACACTCCATAACACATGGCAAAAAGACATTGGCATTTACAATGCCATTAGCTCAAACTCAAATAAATCCGAGCCCGATTGCATTTCTAATGCTTGTTGTTATTGGCTGCATTGACACAAAGAGACATGATTTGTGCAATTTCTATTGTGGAAAGTGATTGCACACAGGCCACCACCCCTGTGTTTGTAGCCAATCACAGAGGGTCTCAAATGGAGACTGGTATAATTAATATTCATTATGCAAATTGATCTGCAAACACCTATGACGTATATTTTCCAGATTGATGTGCTACCACACAGGTCAATTCACAAAATAAAAGTTAGGTCTAAAAAGTGGATGGCAATTTGCACCTACTATTTGCAATCTGCCTCTTCATAGATCAGACCCGATAGTGTGCAGCATTGTGTTTGCACAGTTATTTCTTAAAGAAAGCCTAAAGTAAAGCAAAGGAGTGTTTCTTGAGTTGGCTAAAAGTAGGGTGTACAGAAGTGTAACTGCAAAATATCGGGGAAAGAACGAAGATCCTCTATTATTTGGCATATTTGAATTTACCATCGTAGTCAGAATGGAGTTGAAAACAGAAACATTTATTATGTCTGAATACTCATGAAGACATTTTCTAGAGACTTGTTTTAAAAACGTGTCAACAATACTGTTGCACTCAAACAAATGGAGTTAATCATATTTTACTTAATAGCAACATACACACCGTGACTATATGCCTAATATCTTTACCCATGGAGCAACCCGAAAAGTAATAATTATTTTTTCATTAAAAAAGTATTTATTTTATACTTAAGAAACAAAATACATCAAAATACATCATAGAACAGCACATTGCATCAGAAGTTAATCACAAAATATCTTCTTGAGTCGTAAAACCTATACCAAAATACATGTTGGTTGGTCTAATAAATGGATTATTGTTGGTACATTTATACATTGTTGGGAAAAGATAAGAGGAAGAGAGAAGAAGCGAAGATGAAGAAGGAAAATAGAGAGGAAAGAAAAGGAGATGATGGAGTTTGCATACGTTTATTCTTTATTAATTCCTGATATTGTATATTCAGGGAGGATTGATTTTCTGTAGGTAAAAGTCTAGTTTAGACCACAGTAGGCAAGAGGATTTAGTCATAAAAGATTTATTATGTAATAAATTATCACAACTTCAAATGAAGGAAACCGATACCCACCATGTATGGTATGAGATGTTCTTAGAGTTCTTCCAGTTGAAAAGTATAATTTTAATCTCTATAGTCAGTAAAAGGTCGATAAGCATTTTATCCCATGAAGAAAGGGAATTGATCAGTTGAGTGTGAATGGAGGCATGTATACCCAAGGATACAAGAATATATATCTAAGGACAAATTAACATTGAAGATATTGCAAATTGTGGATTCAGCATCTTTCCAGAAAGTGTGGATGTATTTGCGGTAAAATAGTAGATGAACCAGGTTACCTAGAGGCTGATAGCAAGGCCAACAAGCATCTGAGAGCAAAAACCCTGCTTATGTAAGTGTACAGTAGTCCAATATTTTCTCCAGGCAAGTCCTGGATAAATTACAATTCTGGATGGACTATCATATGGTACTATCAACATACCAGGTGGGGTTTCGCTCCAAAATAAGCATGTGTGATAAAGCTGTCAGATTATCTCTATTAACTTGGAAGTATGTGCTACTCAGGAAGCAAAAGCTTTATGTAGCTTTTGTGGATCTGCGAGCTGCATTTGATTTAGTACTGCATGACTTTTTGTGGAAGATTATGCTAGAGCTAGGTGCCCCTGCAGATCTGGTAACAGTGATAGCACAACTCCATAAGGATAATTATGCCCCAGTCAGATGGGGGAAAAACGGTGAACTAACTGAGAAGATACTGGTACGGTGTGGGGTGCGACAACGTTGGGTTCTCGCCTCCACGCTGTTTTCCCTGTTCACCAATGACGTGGCAAGTCATTTAATGGTTAGCAAGAACGATGCTCTTTCCCTGAGTGGGGAAAAAGTCCCTATCCTGCTCTTTGCAACCGACTCCTTATTAATTTCTAAAACACCAACGGTCCTGCAAGTATTATTGAATAGATTCTTAGAATTTTGTAAAGAACGGAGATTGGAACTCAACACTTCCAAGACAAAATATATGGTGTTTGGGAAAGTGCAGGGTGGCCTTGGGGAGATCAGGATCACACATGAGCCCCTGGAGTGGGTTAAAAACTTTGATCATCTAGGCATAGGTTTGAGTGAGTCACTCAACTGGGAATATCAACTAAACAAGAGTTACTTAATCCTATGCCAAAGGTCCGAATCTACACTAAGATTCTATAAACAATCTTACACTCAACCCCTTTCCCCAGCACTGGAAAGCTACCACGCAAAAGCCCAAAGAGGAGCCCTTATGGAGCTGAGTTTTGGGGCTACACCCCGGTTAATAAGTTAACAACTTGCAAAAACACTTTAGTTAGATCTCTCACTTCGGTACCGATTACAACTCCTCTCATTCCCCTTTTCTGTGATCTAGGGTTGAAGAGAATTGGGGACTTGGCTGCTCTGAAACCCTTAACCTACTGGCTGCACCTATGGACAACCCCCCAACTTATTGATTATCAAAATTATTTACGGGAGGTTATGATGATTAATGGTGCAAAAAGCTTACCATGGTTTAAACATATCGCAGACTGGTGCAAGACATCAAGTATGAGGGACCTGTGGGAAAAATCAAACAGGGCCACAAGAGATGACTTATTGAGATTAAAAGCCAGGTAATGGGAGGTGGTAAGCAATAACTCTACCAATAATCTGACCAGCGGCCAGTTATTATCCAAATTCCTAGCTGTAAAGTCATGCATACAATTTGAATCCTTTCTGGCCGAATCTCTCCCCCTCTTGCAAAAAGCTTATACTTGAGATTCAGATACGGCAATCTGCTCCTATAATTTCCTGGCAAGGAGGCGGTTGGCCTAGTATTGGATTTATATCCTGCCTGCATTACAGTTAGAGAAACGGAAGCACACGTTTTGTTTTTCTGTCCTAGATACCAGCAGATACGCAGGAAGTGGATAAAACCAATCTGCCTCAATTTAGGAGCTAGGCAGTATCAGATAGTGTACAGAATTTTAAAAACAGATGTATTTGAACCAGTAGTTTTTTCTGTCAGTCGCTTTTTATTTGCTTTCTTGATAATCCGACAGAAGCTTTGATCATAGATTGTACCGTATTATGGATTGCTTTGTAGATTATGCACCTTATGTTCCCACATCTGTCTCTTAATGTATTTTGAAGTATGTTTGACTGTCCAGCTCTATCGCCCCTTTCAAACAAGCTATTCGAAAATGTACTTGTTTTTATATTTTTTAACTTGTGATTTGTCAATGTTCTTATCTTTTGTATACTTTGAGGGTTTTGTACAAACAAACCAAATAAAGTTATTTGACTGAGTGACTAGTCCAGTATGATCTATAAGCAGTCCAGAAATTGCATTGTGACCGTAAGGGAGAAACTTTATATCGCAGCAAATATTTCCAAATAGTATTCCAATTATTTGAAGGGATGCTTTCAGTATTGTCACCTCATTTTATTTTAATCTTTTCCGTCTCATGTTTGGATATTTTTTGTTGGGTTCTATATATTACTGTATGGGACTTTGAGAAGAGTTTCTAAATATAATTTAAACAGTCAGATTTATGTATCCTTTTAAAGTCAGAGTGCTACCTTTAATGTTAGAAAATAAAAAAAGTCCATAGACTGAAGACAATAATTTTTTTTAGATAACATATCTAAAGAAACATGGTTTTCGGATTGAATAATATCTTTGATATTAAGAATTCCTGCAGATGACCATTATTTCTGGAAGGTAAGGCTAGGATCTAGTTTAATAGATATATTTTCCTTCGCTCCTCCGTAGGTTTGGCATAATCTTGAGAGATTCCCACTCTGTGACCTTTCCAGTTAATAGCTTTACTTTGTTTAATCTGTTCCAGAATCATTTCTGTGTTGGTATTGAATTGGCCTAAAAATCAGAGCTCTAGGATGATTTGGTGGTATAACGTTGCCATGCACTGGAATCCTGTGGACTCTTCCAATCTCGAATCAAAGGATAGTTCCAGTACGCGTGGAAGGCATGTTTAAAGGAAGGATAACCAGGATCTCTCGTTTCTTTCCATGTTTTCTGAGAGCATAAATAATTCTCAAGTTTCTTCTTCTATTCCTGTCTTCTAACGCTGATATTTCTTTCTCTGGAGTAAGCACTTTCCATGACATTATATCTGAGTTCTTCACGAGAGGGTTCTGTTTGTCTTCATCAGTGCTTATTATTGACTCTGCTTCTTCCATACTGTTGAGAAGAGCTCTCATATCTTGTCGAAGGCCTCCCATTTCCTATTCTAAAATGTCTGTCTTCATTTTGGTAGATTGCGTTACTTTGTGCAAACCATGGTTTTGAGGTTATTAGGTGGGTTTTGTTTCCCACAGGATTGGGGAATCCTGTGATGGCGGATCTTGTTTGGTGCATTTATGCACAAACTTTAGTTCTCTCTGCTCTTTGGATCCCTAATGATCCTCTCTGATAAGCTTCTCCTTTCTGTCTGCCATATTTATTATAAGTATGAGTACAGCCAGTAGCAGGTGAAAATCTCTGTTCAGGGTTGAGTAAAGGATCACCCACATCAGTGATCTTGCACAGTCTATGCTCAAAGTTGCTTGCCTACAGTCCTGCATGCTAAATTTGAATTGAAAACTGTGTTGTGGAGCAGTATAGATATGAGAACAGTCAATATTGAAAGGGGGTTGTCTGTACTCAAAGTTGATTAGAGGGTCACCCAAAACCGTGTCAAAGCTCATCCAGGCTGCTCATGAAATGAAACCTCCAAGTTGGAAAAACAGGATCTTCCAAAAAGTTCTCTGTAGGCCACGGTTTGAGTGCCAAATATTCTGTAGCTATGAATAGGTACTATGAGTGGGTACTCAAAACTGCAGATGTTTGCATTGTAACTGCCCACAAGTAAGTCTGATCCACCATGGCGGGAACATTGTACAGAGGGAGTTCATAATAAAGCATAAGTGAGGAGAAAGCAGCAACTGCCGAGCTGGGTACAGCGATGTTATTGTAGTGTAGAAAATGACCTTGTTCTCAGACAATTAGCCTCCCAAAAGTAATTTTCTTTATCAGAGATAGGCATGCGAAAAGCAAGTTAGGCCTCAGTTTTAGTAACGGGTGCCATTTTGTGTGCGCTTTTAGGTGACAAATTAAATTTGTTGAGCTACCCTTTAAGTCTTTCAAACTGCGTAGCACACACGTAGATAGTTCCTACCTTTGATGATGTACTGAGTGAGTAGCAAAACGAGAAGAAAGCACAGCACTGCTTACTTATCATTGGATTAGCAAGCTGATCAGATAGGGGCACCATTTTAAGTCTCTCGGTTCCCATCGCCATTTACCTCATCAGAAAGCAGCATATTTGTAAAACTATATTAGCTCACATTGCTCTCATTCAGGTGTCGGAACCATTACACTTTCGGGCCCAAGTTCCTTGCAAATGGAAAGGTCCGCTGGATGCGTCTTTATTGCGGTCAGAAAACTGCATGCATTCGGTGTTCCACTCGTATGCCACCATCCCCAATGGGTGCTAGCCAAGCCCCCAGGAAAGGTAATAATAATTAAAAGTGTTAAATATTTCAGTGTTAGCAAAATGGAAGCAGTACGTGTAGTAAAAACAAAATACAGTATTGTTTTATTTATCACTCAACCTTTGCCCATTGGGATTTCTATTTGGTTCTGGTCAGCTGAGCTGCAGTCTATCACCCATCTGTGCCAAAGAGCAATTTTGGCATTGCTTACATAGCAAGGCGACGCTAGCATGGCACTTAAATGGCAGTGGCAACCCATAGGCAGAGAGTAATAGGACAAAAGCAAAATGGCACCTCACGTGCGCACCACCAGTTGAGCGTTGCTGATTGGTACTCACTCAATCAGCAAAGCTCAACTGGTGGTGCGCACGTGAGGTGCCATTTTGCTTTTTTCCACTATTTTTTCACAATTTTTTCACATTTGCAATATTAAAATACATGGATGGATGTGTTTGTTTTTGTAAATATGCCAAGGTGACCCTTCTAAATATTATTGGATGGGCTTTGACTTTCATTTGACAAAAGACACAGTTTTTTAGATAGAAAAATAGGCGAAGGAAGTGGTTTGATACTACATTATGAGAAATTGAAGGAGTAATCTACGTAGATATAAAGAGAAATTTAGTCTACGTCCACATTAGAGAAGATATAAGCCTTAAGGAACAGGTCTTGTGTGTTTTTGGATTAGTTGAGAGGAGGGCGACCTGGCTCTTATGCCCCTCTATAGCTCCATATTGATAAAAGAGAGTAATAGGAACCCTTTGCACCAAGGGCACTTTCCAAATCATTATGTTCAGTTTCATGCAAAACTCTTAACAAAAGCCAATACTCTATGACAGGGATGTACAAAGCAATTTAAAGAAGTTCTGTTCTACTCCATAGCTTCAGAGTAAATACGGAAAATGTAAATTACTTCTACTCACAGTAATTGCTTTTAAAGTTATGCAAATGTGTTTCCGGTGGATATGACAAATATTCGGCACCGATCGGATTGGATGTCCTTACACTATGTAGTGATTTACACAAGACATCTTTGTGCATGAACCCTAGATTAGTGTTGTTCTCCTATGCAACAATAGTTTTAGCTAACAATGTATCCCTTTTCTGTGTCTTTAGGAAAATAGTACTGTTCATAGTCAATTTCTGCACACTGGTACAGCAGTGATTTCTTATTGAGGTCAGGGAGGCATCGGCCCCCTGCCTACTGTGAGTTGCGGCAAATGTGAACAATCAAATGGCAATAAAATATTTTCATTGCCATTTTATTTTTCACGGAGCAAGCTGCAGCCATCAGTCAGTCTGACTCTGAGGGAGCCGGAGAAATGGGGGTGAGCCCTGTCCTCTGCTGCTGATTGGCAGCATGGAGGACTAGAAGAATGCTAGCCAGACACTGCAAAGTATGCGTGTCTCTTGTGACGGCCAGCCTGCCATGTGCACTTTGCTGGTCTCCACCAAGCTCTCTTAGACAGCTGGGCGAAGAATAAGCACAGGCCTCCAGAGCCTGATGAAGTGTCTAGCCAGCCCGCTCCATCAAGTTGTGGCATTACTCTCATGAGCAACTTCAGGACTGCTTAGGGGAGATTGCAGTTTGAATCATGCTTGGAGCTAAACAAGACAGGGAGGACGCAGCCGAGGTAAATACATTTATTTTATTTTTGATTTGATTGTAATGTATGCCAGTGTGCTTTTTAGGGCTCGCCTGCTGTGCGCATTCGCATAGCTGGCGAAGCTCTATAGAGGCTTAAACAGCGTTTACCCAAGCACGATTCCACTGGCGATTTCTTGAAGTGCATGTGCTTTTTAGGTCATTGCGCAAGCGCAAGCCCTAAAAAGCGCGTGCACAATGCCACCAGCCGCCTGCCTGCCTGCCTCGCATTACCACATCAAAGGCAGCTTCTCAGCGTGCGCTCATCCCCTAATTATTCACGGCCGGCCGGCCGTACTTTCAGTTTCACGGCTGCCGGCCGTGTCTCCTTTTATGCTAACTCCCTCTGTACCTCTCCTTGCATCCTCCTCTTTACTTCGATTCCTGCCGTTTTCTCTCTTCTCCGGCTGTTTGCTTTGCTTCCTTGTTAGGACTTGTGCCCTGTGTGTAACGTAATCGGTGCTTATGTAAAGCGCTCCAATACCTTTGGGTCGAGTTCGCGCTATATAAAATCTGCAACAAAAACAAGATGAGCACCTGGTCACTGGTGTCAAGGTCCCGAGTTGCCGACTTGCAGGATCGGAATAGTTGCAGAGGGCAGTCACGGATCAATGTGAGATTACAGGAGCCTTGTGTTAAACTAATTGAGGACACATGCTGTAATTAGCACGCAGTACTTTCAAAGCGCTTCATTTCCTTAAGCAGGTGACACACGCTTTTGACTCACAATTAGAGCGGCGGCTCCATTTATCGACCTCAGTAGAATAAACACTCGCAGTGACTTCATATCTGTCCACGAGACTGACTGTCAGGCGCTACTGCCACACGCACCCCGGTAAAATCTCAGTCACTTCCTAAACCAGTCGTTTCTTATACTGTTGTGAAGTCTCACCCATTACCTATCACTCACCTCAAACTCATCAAGAGTGTCACTGGTTCCCCATCGTTGTGCACATGTGGTTCAAGTGAGCAAACTCCATAGCTTCGTCAAAACTGCTGAGGAGTCCCACCCATTCCACGTCAGAGGTGTCACGCTTCAATGGAGTCTCGCTAGTTATACGTCACTCACATCATTGGAGTCTCCCTCTCACGCGCCCCATCACTCACCTCAGGCAGTGCGCGTTTCACAGTCACCATCACACCTCCTATAGTTCAATGGGGTCTCGGCCTCACTCCATCACCTACGTCATAGACGCCAGAGTGTCCCTCACTCCTCATACAGATCCATGGTTGAATGCAGTCTCCCCCTTAAACCACCTCTCTCCTCTGACTGCAAGGAGTCTCTCTCAGTCCCTACCGCAGGTCTCATGGGGACCACAGGAGTCTCGCTGAGTCCATTTCACTTGTTGCATACCCGTAAACGGGAGTCCCACTCACTCTCCAAAGGAGTGGTCCCTTACGCGGTACCTGTCGCACTCATTGTCCGTCATTCAATTAAAATAGCTCAGCTGGGTCTCTCTCACTCTCCACAGCGGTGGTCTCTTGCAGCGTTATTTTTTCACTTACTCTCGCTCGCTCACCTCAAATACTTGTGTCCCTCATTCGCACTGTAATAGTCTCATACAAAGTGTCACTCATTTCCCTTCAATAGCCTAAATGTCAGTGGGGTGTTCCTCGTTTCCTCACTTCACTGGCCTCCCACGGTAGCCCTTAAACCACCTCTCTCCTCTGACTGTAAGGAGTCTCTCAGTCCCTACCGTAGGTCTCATGGGGACCACAGGAGTCTCGCTGAGTCCATTTCACTTGTTTCACAGATGCACCCACCACACAGTGTAGTGTAGCTCCTATTTTCCCAATAGGCTCTGCGCATTGGAATAGTACCTACAGCAGTAAAGGCCTAGACCAGACGTTAACTAGGTCTACTACTGTCGATACTAGACTTAATTTTGGGGTTTGCCAGCTAAGCTCAGAGTTCGCTAGAAACTTTCTCGAATGTTCAAGGAAGGAATTAACTCCCCTGATTAGACAAGAAGGGATTTAGTTTCTGACAACCATAGAACATGACAACTTTGCTCTCCCCTAATCAAGAGTCAATCTCAAGAGTCGTGTGAGCACAAGGCAATTATTTTACTCAGTCAGTACGTGCATTCTTAGTCTCATCAGAATGTAGAGAAAAGGAAGAGACGGGCGTGTTCAATAAAAAGGTGTTATTTATTGATCAGTCTCTTTTCTCGTACAAGAGAAATGGATCGATATTATTGCAATACTTATAGTTAAGTAAAGTGCATACATTAAAAGCAATAGTATAAAATAATACTGTAAAAACATTGATATGGTTTCTGAGCCATATGATGTTTAAAAATGATTAAAATATATTTACATACACATATACATTTGACTAAACGTACTCAACTGGTGTTTCTAAATACGCCTACCCCGTGTACCTGACCTAAGTCTAATGCGTGGGCGGGAATAGAAAGTTACAGTTTAAGTTAAGTTTGTTTTTGCCAAGTGAATAACTAAAGAATTCTCTGTGAGGGGTTATTCAGTTCTGTACCTGGAAGTTAGGATGAATGAGGAATGGTATCTCTTTCTCTGCTCTCGATATTCCATGCTGCCTGCGAGGGCTACCCGGAAGCGCCGGTGCTGGGTCTCTCGGCTTGAGATAGCAGCGCGTCTCTCAGCGCGTCAGGAAGGCGGGGCTGTTGCCAGCGGGGTCTGCTTCTGCTCTCGGCTTCGGCAAGTATGGCTGCTCCGTCTTGTCACCACGCGTGTGTTTGCATAGGGCAAGGTCGGCAATATTTATACCTTAAAGGTGCCGGGATTGACGTAAGGATGGACATAGGTACGTCAATAAAGATGTCATACGACTTGCTCGTTAGCACATTCTTTACTAAAGTTCTCTGTGAAATCAAAACAATGGCCGCACGGATTATCCAGGTTGTCATAGGTTTGATTTGTTATGAGAACGTCGTATGCCTTATCAGGGGCTGGAGGAATGTCGCTTGTCTAATTAGATCTCAAGCGTTATGACCTAATCAGATAACACGTTCCTGTGCCGGAGTGTGACTGCGTCAGATAACGGTATCTGCATCATGGGGGATTTCTTGCCTCATGGGCTGACTGTTAGTTAACTAGATAGTTAGTTTAACCAGAATAGGGTCAGGAATAGGGGGATCGATTCAGAACCTATAGAAATACACGACACCCACTCCACGCTTACTATGGTCATATCTACTAATCTATGCATAATATAACATAGTACAACATACTATAGAGTATAGTGTATACCTTACCACCCCAAAATACATAAATGCATTTCGAAATTTTCAAATATACTGAAAAATTGCAGTCATATATATTGTATGCACTTAAGCTATGAATTAAATGCAAAAGTAAACACGCATTTGTTATGCATTATTGCTTTTTGGTATATGAGAAATACACATGAAATGGCTCTTAATATGGCTATACAGAAAGGAAGTCCGAGACCATTTCATCACATAATAAAATATTTGTGAACCTACCAGCGGGCAGCTAAAGTCTATATAAAGTATCTAAAAATAGAAATCTTATTTCTCTAGGAATAGTTTCTTACTTTAAGCAGAAGATCAGTGTCCCGGGAAAAAATATGTAGAAAAATATTTTAAGGGGCTTGCTGAAAAAAGTTGCTGTCCGTGAACTGGATTGTAATTGTTCATGTGACTTTATTTTTTTAAAAGTTGAAGGCCGAATTCAGGGAACGCCGTGTGCGAGTTTACTCAAAAGTCTCTATTTCTGTTCCGGAGAGAACATCATATCATTCAGGCTTTCGAAAAAACTGTCAACAGCTTCATGGGAAAGTTCCACTAAGTCGGAAATAGGTGTAACCATGCATTCATGCGCATGATTGTCTGCATTGACATTCTGATTTGCATTGCTGACAGAAGGTCGTACCTGTTCGATGTTGCTTTCATCTTGAACTTCACTACTCTTCAATCGCAGTGGTGAAGATTCCACGAATGCCGTCATCAGGATTGGCAGCCTTTGAGGGCAGCACAAAGCGTGAACCTTGGTAGGAACCAACAGTGTATCTGCATCCACCGGCGCATCCGATTGTAGCGTCAGACAGGTGTCTAACACGCATTCTTCTCCGCATAGCAGACACCTTAGTACAGGTAAAACACACCTTTGCCACATTGGTCGAAATGATAGAAACCAAGTCATGTTTAGGTCTCTAAGCCGGGAGAGTCCCAGGATTTTTGATATCCGGTCCCGGTATCCAATGGCTAGGATCGTATCTTCCATTGTCGCGAGAGTTTGATCTGTGACATGGGTTGCCATAACGAAAAATAAGGACTAGGAACAGGATTCCTGCAATTAGTCCCAGGATCAGGGGAAGTCCGCCAAAAATCGAATGGACGAAATCTGGAAAAATACCCAGTATGGCTTTGAATGGTGTTAATGCCATCGAAAATACTGTCTTAAATACCTTTGAGACCCCAGTGGTATCAGAAATATTTAAGATTTCGCTCAGGATTTCCGCGAAATGTACGGGGGAATTGGTTGATAATAATGTATGTATCTCTGCAGTCGTCCTTGCGACTTGTAGATCATAAGTTTCCTTTGATGACGTGAGCCTTGTAGGCGTCTGAAGAAGCACTGTTTTCATTCTGCTTAAAGTGTCTATTCGAATAGAAGTAATTTTCAAACTGGGCCATGCCCTTGCCTCCCTGTCTGGAAGGGAGCTGGGGAATAAAGAACGTCCACAGCACTTGACCTTCGCCGTCGTAGTGACGAGATAAGGAGTCCCGGGCATAAGACTACAACATCTGCGGTCTACAATAAGAATGTAACTCCCATTATAGAGTCTTTGAAAGAATGGTTCTATTTCAGTTGCAGGTGCGCCTTGCTGGTGACATGAAAGGTTGTATGAATTCCCTTCACAGGCTCCATGCAAACTAATTCCGTTACACAGAAGCGTGCCGCTTAGTGACATAGCACAATTGTTGCCACTAAGAAACACTTTCTGTCCTTTATTACTGACACATGCATGTGAATAGGGCAGGTTCCAAGTTGTTTTAAGGTACCCCTTTCCCAATTTCTCGTACATGCCAGCCTGTATATATTTTTGGCAGTATTGAAACCTGAAGGTTGAGATTGGAATATTTATGATTCCGTGGATTATCCATTCACTGACAGGTCGTTCTGACATTGTCATTGGTAATCTTTCTAGTTTTTCAATGCTCAAGATTGTATAATCAGCACCCTTCTGCGCCATACCGATTTGTCTATCAGTAAGGTTAAAGATTTGGAATAGTGACGTTGTGTTGATTAAACGCCAAGGCACATAGCCTGAACGCAGATTTTGTAACGTCCAGCCAAGCTGTACAATAGAACGCAATTGTGACTGACCATGTTGTAATAACAGTAAGTCTTGCGATAATATATCGATTGCTGAAGACACAATGCTGTCCAATGAAACAATTCTGGAGGACAGAGTCATTAACCCATTGTCCACTACAGATAGTGATTTTTCCAAATTGATACGGTCAATTTCCCGTATTCTTTCTGCTGTTTCAATTTGAGTAACCTTCCAGGCCTCATTGTATGCTGCATATACAGAGGCTGCTATGAAACGCTTTTGACGCTGTTTGCGTGGTCCCAGTATGAAATCACGCAAGTCAGCACCATCAGTAAGTAAAGTTAGGTGTTGCTTAATTTCAGGCAGTGTGGAAGTCTGTAGCCATTGAAGGCATAATTTGCCCACACTGTAGGTTGTTATTATCCCTGGGTGATGTCTTTGGGGATATCTAGGGTCTGGCCTGGTCATTTTAAAACCCTGTGTTTTATTCAGGAATCTATCTTGACAGTGATTTGTATCTGTGGGCCAGATCAACCATTGTTTCCAATCAGGATGTGTTCTGTTTTGGTTAAGTATATGGTTTATGTCTATTTCTTCATCTGTATCAGAGCTATTGCTAAACATTGTTGGCTTTGGAATAGACGGGTTATTTAAATCTTTGATTTTGGCTAAGCCAAGACAGGTGGTTTGTTGAACAGTGTCATTTAAAAATATCATTTGTTCTGGGATCATGCAGGCTCTAAACAAAGCTTCTAAACCCTGTACTTGCCATTCTTTTGTACCCCAAACACTTTTCAAATCAACATTTTTGTCCCAATAATCAAATCCAAAAGTATTCATCTTTTCAAAGAATATGTCTGAATATATCAATTTTGTGTTGGTTATCATGGTTTTCATCCCTGTCTTGTTTGACAATTTATAATAAAATGTTTCAGCATTACTAGTGTTAAACCTTGAAAGTATGAATATTTGTCATAAACGGTTCTAGAGCTCCCTTTTGGAGGTGTAGCACAATGTTCCCATTGATTATAATTTAAAACATTTCTAGGTTGTGCAGATTTATGCAAGAAATGGTTACCATAATGGTTATAGCAATACATACTATCATAATTTGTAGAACCTTGCAAATAATCATGTTTTGTAAATTTAGCAGACATTACTAAGTCAGACATCATATTGTTTATACTTTCAAAGTCCCAATCATCAGCAAATGAGTTTGGTTTTGCAAAGTCACTCAAGGAGATCTTGATTTGGTGTGGATATTTCAGGATCTCGACCGGACCATAAATTTCATAGTCAGTGTTGTCCCAGGCTACCCCACCAGGTATTGGAATTGCTGTGAAGTTGGCTGAAGAAAGTTCTGAAGAAAGTTCTCTTTTCTCGACGTGTGAAGATGTGTGTGGTTTGAGGACCAAGTTGATGTTCTGACTTGCTGTGTCCATTTTAGCATATTTTCCCTCAATGAAGCGTCCCAAAGTAAATACCATGATGAGCCAAAGTATGAGGATAAATGCACCAAAACCCACCCAAAATTCAATCCATGGGGAAACCAGATATGTTTCTTTCAGTTGTTTCAAAAGTTCCTTAGCTTTGTCTTTAAAGGATTTTGATGATGGCTGTGTCTTTTGTTCGCTGAAACCTTCAGAGGAATCATCGAAGTTGATGAAGTAATCAGATGCAGTTCTGTCAATTGTTCCAATTGGTTCAGGATTTTTGTTTCTTGCATTTTCACTTGGAACTTCATTGTAGATTGGTGTGTCTCTGCTAAATGTTTTTATTTGGGTTTTCAGAGGTCTTAGTTCTATTGCATTGTTGCATAGTCCTTGTTGTTCTTCTGTAGGCGTTTCGAATGTGATGAGCCTCTTTGATAGGACCTCTGTACTGGTAGCAAACCTTGGTGTTCTGCTACTTATTGGGAGTCCACTTGGCCTACTGTTTGTTATTGGCCACATGTTGTGGTTTTACCAGGTCGATGGATACAACTCGGTTCTCCTTTTTTCCAGCAAGTGGCGGTAGTACAACTGATCTTGTCCCGTTGACAGACAAGACAGGAACTGCTTTTCTGTAAGAAGGCCCAAATTCCTTCTTTACCGCGATCTTCTCCCTGACTAGATCCCCGACTTTTGGAATCCAGACAGGTCTTGCTGGGACAGGTGGTGATTCTTCAGTGGTTGTTGGCTGTTGTTTCAACTGTATGTTGCTCAGGTCTTTTCTTGTTTTGTTTAAGTCCTGCAAAATAGCCAAACGGTCTTTGACATCAAAGGTTTTTTCTATTACCACTGAAGTCTGACTATCAAGGTCAGAGATCAACATCCTAGTTCCGAATAATAATTCGTACGGACTGAATCCCTTCAGAGAATTTCTTGGCAAGTTATTTAGACTACGTTGGACACTTATTAGATGTTTGACCCACCCAGCTCCCGAACCTAATACCTTTGCTGTTATAGATTGCTTTATGTCACGGTTTTTTCTTTCAACAATTCCGTTCCCCTCAGGGTGAAATGGACAAGAGTACCGCAATTGCACGCCCATGCTGACCATGGCCTCCTTATAAGCCCGAGAGCTAAAAGCAGGACCATTGTCCGAATGCAGAATGCCAATTGCGTATGTGCCGATAAAGACCCGCAAATCTTTTATAACAGTTCTGGCGTCAGCCGTTCGCTGGGGCCACATCCATATGAATCTCGTGCATGAGTCCACTGCGACCAAGATATATTTATAGTTACCGTCCCTTTGTAAGGGACCGCAGTGGTCTAGATAAACACAGGCTAATGGTTTATCTGAGATTAGAAGGGGCGTCTGTGCTGGACGTCTCACAGTTGATACTTTCATTTTTTGACATATTTCACATGCTAGAACATAGTTCCTTGTTTGTCTTCTCATTTGTGGCCACCAGTATCTCTGTTTTAATAATGATACTGTGGCTGAGACGCCAGCATGGGTAGAAGCAAGCCCTTCGTGTGCCGCTATTATTAGTCCTAATCTGTGTTCCATGTTTGGAATTGCCCTATCCCCCACTCCAGGGATTCGAGCAAAAGGAACATTGTTTCCATCGGTTATGTATGAGTATTTTACTAGAAAGCCTTTAGGGAGTGGTTCTATCGAATCCTTTTCTGAAGCGCTGACAGCTTGTAATATTTCGCTGTCTATTTTTGTTTTTGACCGGGTGACGGCAGCTACGGAAGCCGTTTGCACAGCTGCTTTCGCAGCCTCATAGCCAATGAATTCCCTGCAACGTGAACGCCATCACGTTGATGACTCAGTGTATGTATCACGTGAGTCTTTGGTAGTTTTTTTTGTAAAAGAGCTACTTGTTCCCAGAGCATTTTATGCTTTATTGTGCCACCTTTCGCATCCTTGAAACCGTTCTGAAGCCAGATCTGCAAGTATTCATTGTAAGACTGAACGCAATAATACGAATCGCACACTATAAGTGTGGGGAATTCTCGATCGGTATTTTGAAGCGCCATCTTGAATGCTAGTAGTTCAGCTCGCTGAGCTGTGCAATCTCCTAGAGATTGTGTTTTAGTGAGGGTTGGTTTAAATTTCCCTTCGTGCCAACGACCTTTAACAATCGCGCACGCAGCACTGTACGCTTGTTTACCCCCTACTGCGGGTTGTGCTGATCCGTCTGTATATATTATACAGCCGTATTGGTCTAGAGGCAGAATTTCGGTTGGCAGAGGACATTCAAATTCATATTGTAGAAATTCTTGTGTTTTCAAGTAAGGATCAAATTCGTACACCACATCTGTTGCAGCAAGAGAGTTAGCCCATTGTATCCATCTCGGATGTAGTGCTTTAGCATTTGGAATGCTCGCTTTTGTTACAGCCTCTAGGGCTGGTATTGGTGTCACGATTATTATTCGTTTACCTTGTGCCAGGGCTCGTTCTTTTGCTATAGCTGTCTGTGTTGCTGTAAGAATTTTTTCCGTTGGGCTAAATTTCATTTCAGCCTTAGTGTACAAGTGTGATTTGAATGCAATTGGTACCTTATCTCCCTCATTAGAGGTCAGGTATGTGAATCCGCATCTCCCTGGGATGACTCGGATCACAAGGTTGCGTGTATTATCACGGGTTTCTAATTTTGTCTTAATTAGCATGTCTGTTTGTAAGGATCTCAAAATTTCTGTGTGTGTTTGAGTCCAACTGGATCTTTTAAAGTCTGGTTTAATTAGATCGTAAAGGGGTTTCACCCTTTCTGCGTAATTTGCAATGTATGTTCTTCCGAAATTTAGGAAGCCTAAAATTGACTGTAGGTTTTTTAGTGTTTTAGGAGCTTGGATTACGGCACATTTCTCTAGGAAATTGTCTGCCAGGCTTTTACCTTCACTTGATAACTCATATCCTAAGAATAGGACCGTCAGATGGGCAATTCTGGACTTTTTGAAGTTGAATTTGTAACCCTCTGCAGCGAACCCAAGTATTATGGTGTTCACTCTTTTCAAGTGAGTCTCCAAGTCATCATCTGTTAAGTAAATGTCATCGACATAAGATAATGCTTCATCATCATATAGTTGTAGTAATTCTGTTGCTGAGAATACCCCTGGGCTGTTCTTGTACCCCTGGGCTAACCGACAGAATTGTTTTTGAGTGCCATTTACTGAGAATGCAGTTAAAGATCTGCTCTCTGGTGCTATGTTTTGACAAAAGAATCCATTGGAGATGTCCAAGGTTGTTTTGTATTTTTTGCGCACTATGTTATTCATTAGTGCAGCACTGTGTGAGTTTTGCACTGCAAAGGTTTTGCAACATGTGTTAAGGTGTCGGTAATCCAAAACTAGACGGTACGAATTGTCTGGTTTGGAGACCGGAAACAAAGGATTGTTCATTTGTGAGGTGCAAGTTTCAATCACCCCCTGGTATTCTAGCTGATCTAGTATTTCATTTACTTGTTTTTTAGCTTCTTGCTTAATTGGGTACTGCCTTTGTGCAGTTGGTTGTGATTTTAACTGGATTGTGTGAGGAGGAGAATCCTCATCCCATCCTACATGATTTTTATATAAAGCAGGTGCTAAGGCCACTGCCCACTTTCTAGCAAGTGTGTATTTTTTATGAATCGGTATTTGATTCGAGAAGGCAGGCATAATTACTTCTTCGCCATGAGGGCACTCCCTGACAAACTCTGGTGGCCAGTCTTTTTCAGCTAGAAGGATGTCATAGCCCTTGGATAGGTTATCCCAAAATAGTCCCCTTATTTTCCTAGTCTTATCTCCCTCTATACGTAATGTTATCTCGTATATCTTGTGGGGCTTGCTAACTCTGGTATCTGCAGTTTCCACTTGAAGGTATTCATTCGTGTCCACTGTCTCCAGATGATTCATAAGGACTTTGCGAGCTATGCTCACCTCTGCTGCGCTGTCTAGCATTGTCTGAGCCCACTCTCCGTTTTTCAGTTGTGTCCTCAGTATTCTCGGCATTGTTAACTACCTTGATACTGGCTACCTTCTTTTTTGGAAATTGTAATTTCTTTTTCAGTTGAGCAGGTTCCTTGTCTTTGGACTTGGCGTGCTCTTCTGATCGTCCTCTTCTTTCCGATTTCTGCAAGGAATTCTGAAAAGATTGAGAGGGACGTGTATCAATGTCTTGATATCTATCAGGTTTTTTAATATTATCCCTATTTCTAAGGTTATATCTATTCCCAGAGGGGTCACTCTGGGGTGACCTTTGTCTTGGGTTTGGAGATTTCTCTCTTCGCCTAGGCGACCTTCCTCTGGACTGGAATTTCTTTTCTTTAGGATTGGATTGTTTGTTTCCATCCCAGTTCTTTTTTGGTGAATTATTATTATTGTTAAAAAACATTTTTTCTGGACTTGTAGTCAGTTGCGGTTTTACTGGTATTCCACCTAGACTATCTCTGCCTAGTTCTTCATAGGATTTTTCTATGATTCTGGCAATTTCAGCTGGTTGGTCTGCTATATCTGTCTCTTTTAACCTCTGGCGGATCGCCACGTTTGCTGCTTCACCCTTTATGTTGGCTAGTAATATAGCCGAGACCTGCTTGAAGTCTTTCAGTAATTTCATACCAAGAGTTAAAGCAGGTTCTGGACCGTATTCATCTTGAATTTGTTTAAGCACATCTGGTATTACCGAAATGGATGGAACACCGTGCGTTTTTGTGTAGATGGAAGCAAAGACGGTACCCCAAGTGTCACAGTCCTCAATGTGTGGTGCGATTCCCATTGGGAGACATATAGTCAGAATCCTGTGTTTTTCCAGCGGGGTGGTGTCAGGAAACACCGCCTCTATTTGGGTAATTTTCTGTGCCAACCAGAATGGTATCTGTTCCCGTTTAGCTGGAACTTTACCTAGGCAGGATTGGATGTTCTGTGGTGTAATTTTATTTGTGTTCCCCTGGTGTGGGGTCAGCTGTGGTAGTTTAATCGCTGGCTGAATTGTTGAAGTCCGCATTACATACTGAACTAATTGTCTATGAATTTTTAGTAATTGTTTCAGCTGTGTTAATAATTCAGCTGCAGGCATCCTATCGATGTCTGGATGTGGTGTGTATCCGGCTAGGACCGGCCACGTTGCTCCTGGTCTTCCTAAAGGACCGAGCCTTGTAATGTTATTATTGTGTTTTAGGGCGCCATCAAATAAGAGCAAATGCTCTTGGAATTTGAGTGGTACTTCCACCTCCTCGAAAGGAGTGTATGTTTCAGGAGGTTCCTCTACTTTGTAATAGTGGAAGTACTTTGTTACAGCATTTGCTGCTGGAAAATGTATCCATGTATAGTATACCTCTGTCTGCCGATATTCGTGTGCCTCAATTACGAATATGACTGTGCCACCTCTAGGTGTCAGTCCATTTTCTATAAGTTTTAAGGTTATAGATCTCCTTTTGGCGACCTGGATGAGTATTATATCCGGGTCTGCTGTTTGCATGGTAGCATCAGCATCTGCTATTTCAGTAGCTAATCTAATTGCCTCTCTTTCATCATCACTCTCTGCCATTTTACAGACAGGATGGTATTATGTTTGTTTGCAGATCAGGTTTCTTATGGAGACAGAGATTAGGTGCACAATATTCTGGAACTGTTTTATCCTTCAACGTTGACTTGACCAAAAACCATACACAGGAGTTCCCTCCTGCGAGGTTTTGGAGGATGTAACCTTTCACCCACTCCAGACGTCTTTGGAGTATTTGGGAAAAGGGGTCTGAGTGAGAAAGCACGACTGAGTTACTCTAAATGTCTTACGTTAGTTTTATCGCCCTTTCCAAACACGTTGGGCGCCATGTAGTGTAGCTCCTATTTTCCCAATAGGCTCTGCGCATTGGAATAGTACCTACAGCAGTAAAGGCTTAGACCAGACGTTAACTAGGTCTACTACTGTCGATACTAGACTTAATTTTTGGGTTTGCCAGCTAAGCTCAGAGTTCGCTAGAAACTTTCTCGAATGTTCAAGGAAGGAATTAACTCCCCTGATTAGACAAGAAGGGATTTAGTTTCTGACAACCATAGAACATGACAACTTTGCTCTCCCCTAATCAAGAGTCAATCTCAAGAGTCGTGTGAGCACAAGGCAATTATTTTACTCAGTCAGTACGTGCATTCTTAGTCTCATCAGAATGTAGAGAAAAGGAAGAGACGGGCGTGTTCAATAAAAAGGTGTTATTTATTGATCAGTCTCTTTTCTCGTACAAGAGAAATGGATCGATATTATTGCAATACTTATAGTTAAGTAAAGTGCATACATTAAAAGCAATAGTATAAAATAATACTGTAAAAACATTGATATGGTTTCTGAGCCATATGATGTTTAAAAATGATTAAAATATATTTACATACACATATACATTTGACTAAACGTACTCAACTGGTGTTTCTAAATACGCCTACCCCGTGTACCTGACCTAAGTCTAATGCGTGGGCGGGAATAGAAAGTTACAGTTTAAGTTAAGTTTGTTTTTGCCAAGTGAATAACTAAAGAATTCTCTGTGAGGGGTTATTCAGTTCTGTACCTGGAAGTTAGGATGAATGAGGAATGGTATCTCTTTCTCTGCTCTCGATATTCCAGGCTGCCTGCGAGGGCTACCCGGAAGCGCCGGTGCTGGGTCTCTCGGCTTGAGATAGCAGCGCGTCTCTCAGCGCGTCAGGGAGGCGGGGCTGTTGCCAGCGGGGTCTGCTTCTGCTCTCGGCTTCGGCAAGTATGGCTGCTCCGTCTTGTCACCACGCGTGTGTTTGCATAGGGCAAGGTCGGCAATATTTATACCTTAAAGGTGCCGGGATTGACGTAAGGATGGACATAGGTACGTCAATAAAGATGTCATACGACTTGCTCGTTAGCACATTCTTTACTAAAGTTCTCTGTGAAATCAAAACAATGGCCGCACGGATTATCCAGGTTGTCATAGGTTTGATTTGTTATGAGAACGTCGTATGCCTTATCAGGGGCTGGAGGAATGTCGCTTGTCTAATTAGATCTCAAGCGTTATGACCTAATCAGATAACACGTTCCTGTGCCGGAGTGTGACTGCGTCAGATAACGGTATCTGCATCATGGGGGATTTCTTGCCTCATGGGCTGACTGTTAGTTAACTAGATAGTTAGTTTAACCAGAATAGGGTCAGGAATAGGGGGATCGATTCAGAACCTATAGAAATACACGACAACAGCTCCACAGATTCACCCACCACACAGCTCCACAGATGCACCCACCACACAGCTCCACAGATGCACCCACCACACAGCTCCACCGATGCACCCACCACACAGCTCCACCGATGCACCCACCACACAGCTCCACTGAGGCACCCACCACACAGCTCCACCGAGGCACCCACCAATCAGCTCCACCGAGGCACCCACCACACAGCCCTACCGATGCACCCACCACACAGCTCCACCGATGCACCCACCACACAGCTCCACCGAGGCACCCACCACACAGCTCCACCGAGGCACCCACCACACAGCTCTACCATGCCCCCACCACACAGCTCCACCGATGCACCCACCACACAGCTCCACCGACACAGCTCCACCGATGCACCCACCACCCAGCTCCACCGATGCACCCACCACACAGCTCCACCGATGCACCCACCACACAGCTCCACCGATGCAGCCACCACACAGCTCCACCGATGCACCCACCACACAGCTCCACCGACACAGCTCCACCGATGCACCCACCACCCAGCTCCACCGATGCACCCACCACACAGCTCCACCGACACAGCTCCACCGATGCACCCACCACCCAGCTCCACCGATGCACCCACCACACAGCTCCACCGACACAGCTCCACCGATGCACCCACCACCCAGCTCCACCGATGCACCCACCACACAGCTCCACCGATGCACCCACCACACAGCTCCACTGATGCACCCACCACACAGCTCCACCGATGCACCCACCACACAGCTCCACCGATGCACCCACCACACAGCTCCACCGATGCAGCCACCACACAGCTCCACCGACACAGCTCCACCAATGCACCCACCACCCAGCTCCACCGATGCACACACCACACAGCTCCACTGACACAGCTCCACTGATGCACCCACCACACAGCTCCACCGATGCACCCACCACACAGCTTCACTGAGGCACCCACCATACAGCTCCACCAAGGCACCCACCACACAGCTCCTCCGAGGCACCCACCACACAGCTCCACCGATGCACCCACCACACAGCTCCACCGATGCGCCAACTAAGCTCCACCAATGCACCCACCACCCAGCTCCACCAATGCACCCACTAAGCTCCACCGATGCACACACCACTCAGCGCAACCACAGCATCACTCAGCGCAACCACAGCATCACTCAGCACCACCACAGCATCACTCAGCGCAACTACAGCATCACTCAGCGCAACCACAGCATCACTGGTTCAAATATGTTCTTTCAATGTTTCAAACTGTTTTCAAGCTTTCACGCTTTATTACAAATCACAAAAAGATGTTAATATTTCACTTCTGTTCTTGGATTTTCGTCGCAATAAAAAATACTGAACATAATCTTCACAAAAGTTATTTACAAAAGTTTAAGCTATTGCCATTACAAATTAAATAAATTATTTAAGTATTAATTATTTTAAAAAATTAAAAGCCATTGTTATTTGTAATATCAATACATCTAAGTCACGTAAATACAAAACATGTTGCATTACAAATGCTATAGGTGTCACATTTGCGAAAGTTATAACTATTGGCATTGTAAATGACAAAGCTATTAATTTAGCTATTTTAAAAAATAACACATAAATAAAAAAAAAATTCATTTGTAAGACCAATAGCTCAAACTTTCCTAATGCGAGCCCTATTGCATTTCCAATGCTTGTTTATTTTTGCATGTCTGTTTTGGGAAGTGGTAGAGCACTTCACTCTCCTCACCACTTTCATATGGCACTGGTCTGGGCACCTAAGAGGCAATTTCGGAATGTTTAATGGAAACCCAAATAAATAACGACATAAATAAATAACTGATCAAATAAACAAATAACAGGCTGTAGCCTGTCTCCCGATCTAAGAGGGCGTGGTGCGCCCATTAGGGTTTGGGGGCGTAGCCCCCCCGCCCGCAGCCGCCCACAGCTCCCTCGGCGTTTCTGAACTTAAGTAAACTGAATCAGTTTACTTAAGTTCAAAGATGCTGAGGGAGAACTGACAATGCATGTCAGTCAGCATGACGTCGGACCGCCCACCCCCATCAGAGTCTGAAGGGGGTGGGCGGTCTGGCGTCATGTTGACTGACATGCATTGTCAGACATGGGGCAGCAGGCAGCAGGACAACACAAGTGCGCATGAGTGGGGACGGAGGACACATTTTTTGCCCGTACCCACTCATGCGCACTTGTGTTTCACTTGTTTGCATATGCCCATTAGGAGCCCCTCGGTCTCCTACTGGGCAGGCAGCGGGCAAGGAGTAACCATGCCCTAAGCCACTCCTGGTGCTGCAGCAGCACCAGGATTGGCTTAGGGGTTGCCACTCCAGTGCTGCTGATCCTGTTCCTGTTTGAAGAGGAGCCAACGCGGACCAGGAGCAGAGGCGGTCAGGTACGTTTTCTAAATTGTATTCTCCCTCGGTCCACCCCACTGCGACCCCCCCACCGCAACCCCCCGCAATACCCCTACCCCCCGCGAGTACTACGAGCCGTGACTGCAAACATGAAATGTCTCAGTCCGATCAATGGCGATTAATCTCTGTTTTTACGTAGGGGTGGGCGTAGTACTCGTAGTCGCGTTACGCAAAGCTACACGAAGACGTTCTCGCACTACGCGAGATTCGCAAGCGTGCGTAGTAGCTTGTCTGACCCGTTCGCGAGGCGTTTTTCTTGCTCGGGAGCGCGTTGTGCGTGTTCGGGGCACTGTCTGCGTGCTCGGGGGATATTAGCTCGCGTGGCCATCTTGTTTTTTCAATTGTCCCAGCTGCTCGCGTTGCCTTCTTTCCTGTTCCAGGTCGCGTATAACGTGTTCGCGTTGTGCAAGTCATGTTCGGGAACGCTATCTACTTGTTCGCGACGACTAGTGCGTGTTAGCGAGAAATATCGCGCAAACTTACCCACGTGATCGCGACGGGTGCGGCCATCTTGTTTTTCACTCTATGCTATGGTTCTGGGCCTAGTTTTCTATCCAGCTTTAATCTTTGCAATCTTTACTTATTTTCACTGTTTTTCTCACTTTTTTATTTATCGTCTCTGTCTCTCTGTCCCTAAGTTTATATTTTGTGATTTCTTTCTACTTTCACTGTGTTTTTGTTACTTTTCTACTGTTTTATTTTACTTCTTTATTCAAACTCCTACTCCCTAACTTTCTTTTTTCCTTCTTTTCTTTTCTGCCTCCACCCCAGAACCATGGCCAAGGGCAGCAGTACCAGCTCTAAGGGCAAGGCGCCTGCGCCCAAGTGCCGGCTGCCTTGCGGCAGAATGCGCCCTGCAGGGGTGCAGGCCCGACAACTTTTTGGGGAGGCGAAGGTGGCCGCCCTGGTTTTGTTCGTCCAGCGCCGCCTCCTCTTCACCTTGACAGCAGGCAGCAGGCCAGGCTCCGGGTACCTTACCCAGGAGCATCACCGCCGGTGGGCGAAGGTGCGCCAGGCAGTCTTTCGCTGCTCGGGGATCCAGTGCACCCACCAGCAGCTGGCTCACCGGTGGTCCGACATCCTGGACCGGGAGCAGGGCCTAATGGACCTGCTAGGTGTCGAGGTCATGGGGATTGGTGAGTAGCTAGTAATATATAGTAGTATAACTATTGTGTATAATTCTTGGACGAATAACATGATTACTGGTGCGCTTAGTTACATTGCAGATCAATTCCGTTCCAAAATCTTCTGTGATTGAATGACACAGGTGCTGCTAGGCACTTCTTTTACTTGTTTGTAACTTTGCGCTAGCTTGGGCTGATTATTGATGTTTGAAGTTAGTTATTGCTAGAGTCTAGTCCTTCCATTGTCCTTCAGTGAAATAGTGGTGGATGGATTATAGGTTTACTTAGTATTAGTTCATATTTTTTTTACGGTCTGTGCTACGCCTCCTCTGTCACTGAATGCTTCTTACCCCAGTCCTCTATAGAACCTTTTTGTAGTTTGTTTAGTGAGTGGTCGGCTTAGCAATAGCATTGTCACTGAGTCAGTAGCAGAACAACATATGACGCAACCAACCAACAATTTGGTGTCTGCACAAATTTATGCGTGTGTCCTTCATCGCATCTCTGCATTTTTGCTGGCAAAAATAAAATGGAAATGCTGACTTACTGAACAGTTGGCCCGTCTGGAATAGGTGGTGTAGGTCAGGTCACTGGCTTAGTTAGTTAGTATTCTGCAATCAGAATGATTATGGAACATTTGATTAGTGTTCATATAAGTAGACGGTCCGTGAATCCTGCAAGCCAGTTGTCGTTTAGATAGGTCAATTTAATGCCAATTGTTGTTTACTAAAATGTTTCAGCTTTTTTTTTGTTGATTTTTGTGTTTCACAGCACTCAATGTTTCTCTCTTTCTTCATTTTTTCTTACATGATAAGCACCCAGTGGCAAGCAGACGGGGTCCGAGTCGGCGGGACAACAACCACCAGAGAAGCGCTCCTCTACCGAGGATCCTGCTGCTGGCCCCAGTAAGTCCTACAGTGCTTATATTATTAACAATTATATTTCCCTAACTTTTAATACACCTTATTTTTTCCAAACTATTAATTAAGCTTCCTCCTAATTCCATTTTTAACAAAAGGTTCTTTGATCTTCATTATCTGTTTTCCAATTTTTGGGCATCCCTGCCTTTCAGATCCTTTCAACTGCCTCTGCTATGACTCCCTGTACTACTACTATTAGACTGTCTGTAGCTAAGCTTGGCCTGTTGTCCACTCTTTAGTTAAGGTATTCTTTTGAATAAAGCTGTGATAGAATAGCTGTAGCCACTGGGTCCACTCCTGTCCTCTGCATTGTCCTCTTTCATCTATAGGTGTTGACAATTCCCACCAACAAAATGTGCAACCAGATGTTTGTCTAGTATTTTTTGTTAGGGTAGCAGTACATACTACTACTACTGTTGTGGGTATTCTGCACAGCCACATACAGAACTATGCACAAGAAAATAGGATGCTGGTGATGGGAGGTTGGACCTTACTTACACCTCAGTCACAGAACTCAGAACCCACAATTCACTGACTGACTAGCTATAGTGTCTCAGTCATTAGTCATTTGTCCCGACCTCCCACACGAAGGTACCCAATGATTTTATTACACAACCCAGAACATAACACCCTTTCGCTCACTCACACATGTAAGTCCACAACACCACAAACACTCTAAATATACCACAGAGTCTATGTGCAAGTTCAAAAACTTAATTTTTTTCAAACAATAACAAGCTTTGTAAGTTGTTCCATGAAATACATCCAGCTCCACCATGCAAAATAAAGAAGATTAAAACTAAACATTTGTACAACTAGTGCACGATAGAGAACTGTGGGAATTGTGGGAGACCCCTCACCGTTGAACGTATACTGGTTACACATGCATCTTTCGTTAACTCTGCAAATCTCTGGTTCGTAGAAGGCAATCTTCTCATCTGCCTGTTATGAGAAAAATGGGGCACGTTAGACAGTATAAAATACAATTATGCAAGCTTTTTGAAGTCATGCCAAAAAGTGTAACATTATGGCTAAGCAATAGGGACTAACCAAACTCCATAAAAAAGTGGCTTGTTTTTCAACCTCTTCACTTGTATGCAACACTCATGTGGCCTCAAAGGCGTCTTACTGTGCAACAAGCTGCGAGGTAACATGCGCAAAACAGTAGACATTAATCTAAAATGGTTACATGGCTCAGGCTAACTTTCTAAAGACTAGAGTAGGAGTAGAGATGAGATGACCCTAGGGACCATATAATAAATGAATACTACTAATGTCTATCTACTGACTCTACTGTAGTACGCAATTAGGACTAGTGATGATTTATGTTGTACTTTAACTGTTTTTTCAATCTTCCTTCCTGGTGAAAAAAGAGTAAAATTGGGGGAGGTGTGCAGGCATCTAGAAGGTGTACTTTTATAGGTGCACAACCAGTGCCAACCACCGGTGCCGGCGGGGCCAGCGGCGACGCTA
The DNA here is from genome assembly GCF_964261635.1 of Lissotriton helveticus. Lineage (NCBI taxonomy): Eukaryota > Metazoa > Chordata > Amphibia > Caudata > Salamandridae > Lissotriton > Lissotriton helveticus. The sequence goes on along the minus strand of NC_136067.1, from coordinate 921,386,516 downwards.
ATGCTGCCATCCAGGAGGGTATTTTGGAAAAATAAGTGCTGACCATACACAGAGTTTGTAACTCCTCCTTATTTGGAGTAACAAATCAAGTTTATTTCAAGATTTGTCTGGTATTATTTATTTATACCCTTTTACTTTTTAATTTTTAGGTTAGAAAATCATTTGTACGAAAAAGACGTACCATATACATTTGACATACACTTATTCAAATAACATATACTTAATCAAAAAACATTGCATATAGACAACAAAAAGTTGATCTGAACATTTCATATATGCATTTGCACAATAGTTTGTGCAACAACAAAAGTATTCATTATTTGCACTATCTTTTTTTAAAAGAAGTATATTCACAATCAGATGGAGAAACAATCAGATGGAGAAAAAATCAATATCATAGAAAATACAAGTGAGACTGAAGGACTTAATCTGTATTTCAGTCATTCAAGGAGCAATTTGTTCCTAGCTGTTATCAAATCGCTGTTATCAAATACTTGTCTCCATTTGGCCGACACGTTTCGAACTCGCTATTTTAATTTGCGTGTTCTCATCAGGGCTTCATGACTTTTTCCTGCAGGGTGTGTGCAAAATATGAATAAAAAAGAAAAGAAAAGTTGCGTCAATTCCTCTTTCGTACTAAGTAGCCTCATGTTATCGCTCTAATATCTGTGTTGGCTGCAAGGTGCCTACCTTACAAGAGTCGTCGCAGTTTGGTAGGGTTCAACAAAACCGACAAGCTGTATGTAACTGAACGCTTGTCATCCCATTACTCCAAATAAGGAGGAGTTACAAACTCTGTGTATGGTCAGCACTTATTTTTCCAAAATATCACATATGGTCCAGCTGACCCTACGTCCCAGGACCTACCTCCCTGTTGTACAAAGCCATCCAGGAGGGGGCAGTAGGTGAGGCACCTGCAGGAGCACCAGTGGGGGTGGAAACAGCAGCGGTGGGCGGTGGTAAGTTATATTCATTACTTATTGGCAATACTAGCTGGAAGGGGAACATTTCCCTCACTATACTGTGAGACTTATTAAGTAAGTATGAACTTGAACTTGTACTAGACAATATACAACGGTTGAAGAAGACACCCTTTACTTAGCATTACCAATGCATTAGCAATAGCATTACCAGCGTGATTTGAGTAAACAAAGGCCTCTTCTATCAGACTCCAACTCAGCTGTGAAAGTTATGGAGAAGACTAAAAGTCAGATCAGATGACCTTGATGGATGTGTTGAACAAAAAGGGAAATAAGTGAACTAGGGTAGAAGGAGTAAGGACAAAAGAGATGTAATACGACTAGCATAGAATGATACTTTGGAATCAGTATGCAGGTGGCTGATAGGAATCAGATGCATGGGTTGTTGAAGGATGGGTGGAAGGTGAAAGAAGATGCCTGCCTCGGTTGGTGACACAATATGGGTGGATAGTGGATAGCAAGAATCATCAGCGGTGTTTGTGTCAAACCCAAAGCTAAGGCAAGACAGGAATGAGTGGACGCATGGGTGGTTGTTGGTGAAAGTGAAATCAGCTAAGGTTTGTTAAGCGATACCTAATAATGAATGATAGACATTTACTTTTAATGGATGGATGCCCCCTGGATGGATTGTATTCATCATAGGTGGAGACTGTCACTGGATGCAGAATCTTACTTTGAACATAATATAAAAGAAACTGCGCCAGAGTAGCAAAGCAGAGGGTCATCATATATTATATAACAGGAGTATTTCATTTCAGAATACAGTTGATTACTCAGTAGTTTGCAAGCACATCATATATATTATCAAGCGCCTTCCTCTGAATCCAAAGACCACTTCCTAGCTAAGTTATATATTTTTTAATTTTTATATGTGTACTTACCAGTAATTGTCCACAATCCATAGTTTGCTCCACCCCACCCTGCCCCTCTCCACGTCACCACCCACCAGCACTCCCACCTCTGACCGCTACTGGACTGATATGTCGTTCCATATAAGTAATGATCATTAGATCATAAGTATATTAATTCTGCCTTTTTGTAGTCGCCAGACGCCAGGGCACAGTGAAAGTGAAATCGAGCAATTGCCCTTCATGTAACAGAGAGAGTATAGCCAGTGCCACCCGTAATCGAAAAATATACGAGCTTCCCCACCTGCAGCTTAGCTAAAAAAGTAACAGGTGTCTGCGCATCCTGTATGTTGCTGTTGGATGCAAGCTTAGCTGACTTGCCGGCTACAGACTACAACAAGGTTATCTAATTTATGTAAACTAGAGATACGAAAAAGACTGGTGTTCTTCTGTGTACTGGAGTTTATCCATAGTACTACTAGGGCAAGTATAATGCCGGAAAAAAACTCCAACAAATGTTAGAGGCCGGGGAAGCAGGGGGATAGATACTTTAAGTTATCACAAATGTTATGTACTGCGCTTGCTAGTGCTACTGTGCCACTATGTGTTGAATTAATTTTGTGTTACTGTTTTGCTAAGAGTTTCGGTTGCAATTGTGTTTCTTTCTTTATAGATGCTCCTTTCCAAAAACCATCACGGAAGGAGTTAGCAGCCAGGGCCCGGCAACGGAAACTGCAGGCCATCGTGGAGGAATACCGCCGGCTGGTGGTTCAGGCCGAGGAGGAGGAAGCGGAGGCTGCTGCCTCTTCCAATGCCCCGGGCCCGAGCCAGGCCCCGCCTGCAGGAGTACGGCTCCGCGGTCAGGCAGCCGCTCACCGCCGCCATTTGTCAACATCTGCTGCCGTTCCACATGGATGCAAATGTAGGTGCCGTGCATTTCGGCAACAACTTCTCCTCCGGATGGCAAAGCTGGAGGACTAATTAGAGGAGCGTGTCAAAATCTTGCATGACAAACACCTTAAAGCCTGCCGATTATAAATGGACCCTGTTGATTTGCCCCTTTTTTAATACTTTTGTTGGTGGGTGGGAATTGGGTTTTGGGGTTTCTCTTGGACAATCGTTGGACTTGGACATTGGTTGGGGTTAGGGAGAGGGGTGGGTGAGGTGAGGTGTGGGATAGGCTATTTTTTTAATGAAAATAAATGTTATTTATTTAAACTTACACATATGATGTTAATGTTTTGTGGTGGGGTTACTGTTTCACAAATTAATGTACTTTACAAGGTTTACTTGCAGATGCAGGGCAGCAGCTAGTGTTTGATTTAAATAATTGGCCTATTTTGTAACATGCAAACAGATAGATGCGGTTCCCCTCATTGAGTTATATTTGTCCTACTAGTACTACCAGTCGCTCCTCCTACTCCATTATACCTCCAAGCAAACTTATCTTACCTGTGATTGATGATGATTAAGTTCGGCACAGCAATGGCAGCATGGTTTCCCAAGACAATGGAGAAGATGCCGTGGTTGTGGTGGTAGTAGTAGACACTGCCACTAGCATTTGCAAACAAAATCAAAGAGACAGTCATTTGCCTGAGAGAGACTGTGGGAGTAGTAGAAAAGTACAGTACAGAAGAAGACTGACAAAAAAACAATATTGCAACTGCTAAACTAAAAGAAAACAATGGTGTCGGGGAAAGCCTAGTACAAGAAGATAAGAAGTTAAACTGTAGTTGTGTTGAAGGAGTCACTTAAACATAATCCTAATTTGTAACTTTAATGCTGTAAAATTAAATCCAAACAATGCTGGCAATTCATAAGATGTATTCGGTGGATCCCTGTGGAAAATGAATTGCCTTGTACATACACTGAGCATGGGTGGACAATCAAGCAGAATAAGATCCTCGCCCTGCCTCGTTGACATTTAATTAGTGTTGCTTTCACCACATCTGCCCCAGCAAGCGTGTGATCAATTGTTGGTGTAGATTTACTGTAGTCATATCACACCTCAATATAAAACCACACAGCCCGGGGGAAGAGGGTTAGGGTTTGATGAATGGATAGGAAGGGGGGTTTGGGGAAACGTTTGACAAAGAAAAACAGTACTCGTGGAGACAACAAAAGCAAAACTATGAAGACGAAGATTGATGATCCACTACCCAATAAAACTATAAACTAAAGGTAGAAAAAGGAAATGCATGCATGATGAAGATAACTTGATGGTTAATAATGAGTAGTACTTAACTACTACTACACAATTCGACAGTACAAGGAAGTATTTATTATATATAACATTTGCCTTGGCTGTATGCCCTCAGAGAAACCCTAATTACCTGCTGTACCGGGCTGAAAGCTAGCAAAGGAAATAAAAAAATAGTTTTAGGGAGCAATTACCAAACAAAGTCACACAGTCGTAATATGAATGAAGAGAAAAAAGGAATCAAATTATTAAAAATACGAAAATGATACTAAAGTTACTGTATTATCCAGGTCCAAATGTGTAGTGGTATCTCGTCATTTATCTTGGCCCTCCCTTTCATAGACACTCTGAACATCATTCTTGGGTGCCACTGCCTGGCTGATGAGGATTGGTAAGGTAAGTGTGAGTTGTTGTTCCAAGTATAATAGCACTTGTTTAAAAGGGCGGCCTGTAAGTTATGATGGAAAAACAAAAGGGGTATTAAAAAATAAATGAACGAAAAAATAAAAATCAATTACGGTGTAGTGCAAAAAGACAAGACTCGTGAGCGAGAAGACTTTCAGTCTGAGGCGGCTTAGACACATTGTGTCTACTCTACTAGTTACACAGCATTAATCTAGAAGGACAAGAAGATCGGAGCCAGCACAGAACAGGCCCACGGCACCGGGCCGCCTGTGAGTCCATGACCCAAACTCCATTTACCTTAATTTTTGACTGAGCCAGACAAAAGGCATATACATACAGCAACCTAGCATTTTCCAAATCAAGTGACTAAATCAATGCGCCACTGTCAGGCATCATACCACTATTCGACTCCACCACTGCACAGACATGTAGCCTAGGTCTTCTGTGGTTCTTGTTGATTGGTTGTGTTTACCTTTTATTCCACTTCCTGAAATGTATTCCATCAATCATCTCAGATCCAACTCACTGACTGCGTGCAAAGATAGTATGGTCATCATCATCATCATCAGGTGTGGCACGTGTACGTGTTGTCCAACAGACCAACAGCAACTCAGTCTGTGAGTGACTCCGATTAAGTAAGTCCAGACTGCACCTTCAGTAGGAGTACAATTGGCTAATATTATTAAACAACATGGAAACATTGACTATCACTTGAGTCACAAGTACTTTGTTATTATTTAAACTACTAGTATAGTTCTACTTCATGCACATTTGCTCAGAGTCAACAAGCATCTAATGCAATGCATGGCATCATTCATTTCATATACCTGTCTTGCTCTTCTCTTTGGCTGTCAGATCAGAGATGCCGAGCCTTCTGAAAGTGATGACGAGTTTACTTTAGTTTTGGATGCTTCCTCAAGTTCTGACAGTGAAGAGTTGTGTATGCCTGCAGACAGAGGTGGTAGCCTTAAGACAGTGATGAGTTTCGGATTGGAAACAAAACAGAAGATGTCTATAGTCACGTATGTTGCACTTGTTATGGAGGGACTGTTAGAGGCTACAGTATTGTACTATTCTCCATCTCCATCCAATGCCTGGCAAGATGAAAATGTATTTAGGGTGAGTCAGGTAGATGGAGCAGGACTCTGAGGAGTGGAGTGGACAGTTAAATGCACAGACGTGCAACTCCAATAGGTAAATAGAAATAAGAGACGGTGGTGATGGATTTGTTGTGGTTTGATTTGAACCAGAAAGACAGATATACACACAAATAAAGGAAGGGAGAAAGTAACAATTTGAAAGCCTAGTTGTCAGGGAAGAGGAGCTCGTCCTCAAACCCTGTTGGTTCGGACAGAAGTAGGTCACGTAACCCACTACTTATGTCTTCGGAGTCGCTCGCCTCTTCCTGCTGTGTTTCTGGTATTTTGTAGTCCGGTGGTATGAAGTGCTGATTCATTTTCATCATGGTTAACCTCTCCATGCTTTTGGGGGAGAGACTGGTCCTTTTCACAGTTACAATTGCACCAGCAGCACTGAAACACGGTCAGAGGACACACTTGCGACAGGGCAAGCCAGATACTTTATCGTCAACCTGCTGAGCACTGGCCATTGGCTTCTTTTCCCATACCAATACACCAATGGGCTTTGCTCCATGAGCACCTCTGTTGTGTCATCCAGATAGGCCTGGACCATCCGCTCAATGTTCAGTGGTGCTCTGATTTGCTTGGCCTCTTTTGACTTTGCGACAGCAACAGACTTACCCATCCCTTTCTGTAGAAACCAAGCAGCTATTTTTTTTGTTGTGTCTGATGAATCAGATCCTGTTGGTGCTGTTGTTGATGTCATTGGTAGTGTTGGTGACTGCTGGGAAGCAAACGCACTGCTCTCATGCTCTGAAGAAGAACTTGACTCTGGAGGATGCCCTGTAGTACTTGCACTGTCCCGGGCTGGCACTGGCAGGCCTCTAATTGAGAGCCGTTCGTTTTCAAAATCAGTGGCTTCCTCAGCTATTAAAGTTTTGTACTTGGCAACATCCCCTTCTGAAAAAAGAATTACTGCATTACTGTTCAGAAATATTTTGTACCGTGGATCCAAAATTGTGGCAGTAATGTAATGTCGATGTGACACAATCTTATTTTGAATCCTTGTATTGTCAGATAAGCGGGTGGCTAAGGCGTTCGCCAAATAACATGTGTCTACTTTCTCTTCCACCATCGTATGTTTCAGTCACCTCCTTCAGCTCTTGCTCTAGCATGTACAACAATGGGATAGCTTGGCCCATAGTACAGTCCTCCCTGCTGACTGCACGTGTGAAGACCTCAAAAGGAAGTAGCATCTCTGTCAGGCATTTATTGAGGTCCCATTGCCACATCTCAACGGTCATGGCTTTCACAGTAGGATCCCCTAATCTTCTTGTCTTGACATAAGCATTAAGTGGTACGTACTGCTCAAACAGATGATCAAGCATGTAATAAGTTGAGTTCCAATGTGTTGTGACCTCCTGGATGAGTGCTTTGACTGGCATTTTATGCTCACGTTGAATGACCCTTAGCTGCTTCCGGGCTTTAAAAGAATGGTTGAAATGTGGGCATATTCTTATGCATGTGGTCAGTAAGTTGCTGACTTTGCTTTAATTTTTCCGAAAGTCTTGAACAACAATGTTAATGCAGTGTGCCAAACACGGGACCCTGAAATAGCCACCATCTTTCATGGCCTTAACTACATTGTCCGTGGCAACAAAACCAATGTTAAGCCCTCTTGGTCGCAGCCATTCAAAGACCTTGCTGTTAAACTCAGCCAAAATGTTTGCAGCAGTATGAGATTTCTCCATAGCAAACATGGCTACAGTTGCATGTCTGCGAGTCTCATTAAAAATTTCAACAGTGTCAACGCCTGCAGATAGCTTGTCTCTAACACCTGAAAAAGAGATCCAGTGTGCAGTGATGCACATGTAATCAGTGGCTTGGCAACTGGTCCACATGTCTGTTTGTCAGGTGGATACTATGAATAGCACTCTGATGTAAGGCTTTTCCAAGCAATTCCAGCATGTCGTGATGTAGTGCTGGAACAGCAACTCTGGCAAAATAGTAGCGGCTGGGAAAGATTGTTGTCACGAATTCCAGAAAACCCACCCCTTCAACAAAAGAAAAAAGGAAAAGGTCCAGTGCTAACATTTTAGCAAGCTTAGCATTGTACATACGTGCTATTGAGTTGTTGTGTTCGTACATTCCCTCCTGCCTAAACATGCTAAGAATGGTATGCTGCGTGGTATTTCTTTCGGTTATGCTCAACGCAGCACTTTAAATCGCACACTTCGCAGCAGTACTCCTTGGTGTCTCTGGCTGACTCTTACTCTTGTGCCACTGAGATGTTGCTGATGCGGAGGATGTGGGCTGTACCACTGCAGTGCTGGGTACAGGGGTACTTTGTGTACCACTACCAGATAGAATGTCTCCCTCTTCTTCTTCCTGTTCGACCGTGAGTGGACCATGTACTAGTTTATCCCCACCAACATCAATGGTTCCAGTTTTTATGCTTCGAAGGTGGTCCTCCCACTTGATTGCGTGGTGTTTTTTCAAATGGGTCATTTGGCCTCCGGTACCATAGTTTGTACCAAGCTTACCACGACTAACAGAGGAATGACAAATGGCGCATACAGCAATGTTGTCCTCCTTTGCGCTAACCGTTAAGAAGTCCCACACTGGGGAGCTTAACTTTTGTCTCCTGCTAGAGGTGCCACTTCCAATGCCGGATGAACTGGAGGGTGTGTGTTGAATTTGACTATGTGGCTGCGCAGTAGTACCACTACTTACTTCTGCTGAGGTGGTGCTAGTGCTGGATATAGGACGCTGCCGGCCCTTTGCTAATGTAAAAATGGAAGCTGGAGGCGTTGGAGGTATGCGTGCTACATCCCTACTAGTCACAGCCATTCGGGATAGGGTGAAAATGTTGGTCTCCATGTCCTCAGGGCCAGGAGTGATGCTTGTGATGACTGGGTCAGACTCATCATCATCATTATCCTGCTGTTCTACATCGACCTCCATAAGTGTAAGGCTTTCTGGAACCTTCCTTTTCCCTAGCCTGGTCTAGGGATGTCTCTCCCTCTCATGCTCAGATTGTTGTGGCTCCCAAGTGAGATCTAGATCATCAGAAGGGATGCTTGGTGAAGAACTTGATGGACTAACCCTCCTTTTCCTTGGTGGGGATTTGGAAGATAATAGATCTCCTGCATGAGTGGCTTCCTCTTCTTCTTGCCCTGCATGAGGCTCAATTTCCTGAACTGCTCCTACTTCGGGAGGAACAACAACTACTATTGCGGGCGGTTGTTGTGGTTGTTGTTGTTGAACAACTACTATTGCGGGCAGTTGTTGTTGTTCACCACTTATCTGCTGTGTTCCCTCTTGTGTTGATTGTGTACTACTTTGAGATAGCGATAAGTTTAGATCAGGCTCAGCATCACTGCTTTCCACCATGAGGTTGGCTACCTCTTCCACACTCATCTGCTTGGGGCTGGGTTGGTGGGTTGGGCCCACTGATGCGGAGGCGCTCCCCCCAGCTTGCACCCCAGAAACCGCTGCTGCAGGCGTACTTTTTGTTTTCACAAAAAAGGTTTTGGGGTCAACACCAGACTTAAGTGTCACTTCCTTCTTCTTATCAGCAACTTTCTTGGTCTTGGAACACCTGGTACCTGCTTTCTTTAGGCCCATCTTCTTCAGATGTCAGCAGCAGCACTCAATTGCACAAGTTGCAGAGATGTCTGGTCAGGTCAGACATCACGTACAACAGAAAGACGTCCGTCTGGCAGTACAACGGGCGATGAATGATGACAGATAAGGCAGAAGAACATCAGTCAAATGTGGAATTTGCTGAGCTTTAATTTTAATTACTAGTAGTGATAGTACACTCAGTAAGAGTAGGAATAGCAAAGAACTAAAATACAAATGTAGTGGAAGTGGAACTTGTTTATCCTTAATTTGTGCATCATGTCGGATGGATGCAGCATCAGTGACCTGCAGCAGATAGCAATGGGAATGTAAACAGTAAGCCAACAGGAACATTGGAAAGACACACAGGCCTATGTGGCAAAAACAAAACAGCACACTACTACTACCACCACCACGGCTCCCAGCCACATGGTCACTCATCACAGGCACATGGGTAAAGCCCAGAAAACAATACACTCAAACAGGCCTATATATCCCTATATGGCCAGACAAAGGAGGATGCCTGTTACACATCACAGTTTAATGCAAAAAAGAAAATCCCCATGGCTAAAAGGTTGGAAAGTTACACAACAGCAACAAATACAACAAAGGCATTTAACACACACCCAAAAAGTTAACTACACCCCAAACACCACATTTGGGAATTTAATCCAATGCCATCCATGCCTAAATGATGTTAAATTCAACAGACAACATAGAAACAGCTACATCAAGCACCCCCGCTGACTACCTCTGGGGCTCTAGGCCTACTGGCAGAATAGGCCACAAGTTTGGAGGCCTATGAAAAAAGCACAGTGGAAGGTCACACAAAATGGCCGCCACCACATGGTCAGCCCACCCTCAAACAACAAAGTACATACAAAGGACAGGAACAGGAAGTTGAGGTCTCTGGGGAACTTCCTTCCTCTTTAAAAAAAAAAAAAATGAACAGAAAAATGACTCCATGCTCCAAAAACTACAACCAAATGACAACCTAAGGAGTTTTTTTAGCAAAATGAACAAAATCATCATTTTCGAGAAGGTTTTATGCAACTCGAGACATATTGCTTGGAAGATTGCAAATTCGGCGTATTCGGCGTATTCGGCACCGCGAATTGTACAAAACGTCGTTATCGCATGCCCGAGCACGCAGATTGAGCGTGCGAAGAAGACAAAAATTGTAAGGTCGCATTGTCGCACTGTGCAAAGTTACCAAAACTAGGCAAGCTGAATTCCTATGGTTACCTACTGGCAGCAAAAGCCATATTAGTTACACACACCCAAAACCTGCAATTCCACACCAAAAACCACATTTTGCAAATCAATCCAAAGCCATCGATGCAATATATGATGTTACAACTTAAACAAACACCACAAAAACAGTTGATAAACTTTCATGCACCCATGGTGACTCGAGTAGTACCCTTGGGCCTGCTGGCAGACTAGGCCACAAGCTTGGAGGCCTATGGCAAAAACACAGTGGCTGGTCTCACAAAATGGCCGCCACAACATGACCAGGCGCTCACAAAAAATAAGAAAAGGAATAAAAACAAGAAAGGAATGAAAAACAGACAAAGCAGGCCTATGGGAAAAGCACAATGCCTGGCTTCACCAAATTGCCACCACCCACATGGTCAGCCCACCAACAAGAAAGTAAATACAACAAACTCAAGCAGGCCTATATCCCTATATGGCCAGACAAAGGAGGATGCCTGTTATTTTATTTAAACATCACTGCTGAATGCAAAAAATAAAATCCACATGGCTAAAAAGGTTGGAAAGTTACACAAAAACAACACATACAACAAAGGCATTTATTAACACACACCCAAAAAGTTAACTACGCCCCAAACACCACATTTGGGAATTCAATCCAATGCCATCCATGCCCTAAATGATGTTAAATTCAACAGACAACATAGAAACAGCTACATCAAGCACCCACGCTGACTACCTCTGGGACTCTAGGCCTACTGGCAGAATAGACCACAAGTTTGGAGGCCTATGGCAAAAGCACGATGGAAGGTCACACAAAATGGCCGCCACCACATGGCCTGGCCAACCACAACAACATGAAAAGAAAGAGAAGACAGACAATACATGCCTATAGCAAAAGGACAATGCTTGGCTTCACAAAATGGCCGCCACCCACATGGTCAGCCCACCCTCAAACAACAAGGTACATACAAAGAACAGGAACAGGAAGTTGAGGTCTCTGTGGAACTTCCTTCCTCTTTAAAAAAAAAATGTAAAGAAAAATAACTCCATGCTCCAAAAAAATACAACCAAATGACAACCTGAGGAGTTTATTTAGCAAAATGAACAAAATCAACATTTTCGAGAAGGTTTTATGCAACTCGAGACATATTGCTCGCGACCTTGCAAATTTGGCGTGTTCGGCAGCGCGAACTATACAAGACTTCGTAATCGCGTGCCCGAGCACGCAGATTGAGCGCGCATAGAAGACAAAAACTGTAAGGTCGCGTTGTCGCACTGTGCAAAGTTACCAAAACTATGCGAGCTGAATTCCTAGGGTTACCTACTGGCAGAAAAAGCCATATTATTTAACACACACCCAAAACCTGAAATTCCACACCAAAAACCACCTTTTGAAAATCAATCCAAAGCCATCCATGCAATACATGATGTTACAAATTAAACAAACAACACAAAAACAGTTGATTAACTTTCATGCATCCATGATGACTCGAGTAGTACCTCTGGGGCTGGGCCTACTGGCAGAGTAGGCCAAAAGCTTGGAGGCCTATGGCAAAAGCACAGTGGCTGGTAACACAAAATGGCCGCCACCACATGGCCAGGCCACCCTCAGAAAGTAAATACAATGAACTCCAGCAGGCCTACACTAACTATATGAACTACTAGGGTTACCTATTGGCCGAAAAGCCAATATTTAATTACACACAACAACTGAAATTCCATTCCAGAAAACACAGTTTGCAATTGAATCCAATGCCATCCATGATGTTTAAATTAAAACTTGAAATGCAACAGACACCACAGAAACATGGTTGGACCCATGGGTACCTCTAGGCCTACTGGACGAAATTTCAAAGAAATACAGCTTGGCCCCTCATTAAAGTACAGGCCTTCCTCAACAATAATTTTTAACAAGGATTGAAAAGGCCAGAAAACTGTAGTTAAAAAAAAAGCCCAAATCAAACAAACATGTACACCAATTCTCCAACTTACTTGTAAAAGAAAATTTCAAATCCAAAAGTCTTCAATAAATCCAATCAAATGATATGATGCAGCAGACATACACAAAAAGTGATCCTTCAGCTCCAAATCCAAATGAAAGTGAACAGCACATGGACAAAGCACTGGGAGGAGCCTGGTGGACAGGAACAGGAAGTTGGAGACTCAGGGGCATTTCCTTACTCTTGAAAAAAAGAGTAGAAAAAAAACAGGACTCCTTGCACAAAAAACTACAGCCAAATCACAATCTGAGGGGTTTTCCTGAGCAAAATGATCATTTTCGAGAAGGTTTTATCATGCTCGAGAGATATTCTGTGCCAGACACGCAGTTCGGTAATGCGATCTTGCCAACATTGCGCCGGAAGGAAGATCGCGCGTGCTAATGACGTGATCGCGCGTCCAAATGACGTGATCGCAGGATTGTGCGGCCGGATTCCAAACGTCGTGGTGCACGCGACCGGGAGAGAAAATCGAGAAGGCAAGCGCAGAACCACAGTAAGTCGTTACCGCGCACGCGAGAGCGCTATTGAGCGCGCGAGGAAGAAAAACAACTACGCTACGCTGTGGCGAATAGTTTTTGCCTGTAATCCTTCAAGCCAATTTGTCATTTCTGATGACCTCTCCTATGCTCCATCACTTGGAAGCAACCCCCAAACACTACCACTGTGAAACAGTGTCTCAGTACAATTAAATCAATAAAACTTTCCCCACCCTGTGTAAAGTTTACACAACACATGAATACATTCATAAAAATAAAAAAATGGCGACAGCAAATGCAATCACACAATTCAAAAGCGTAAATCTATACATAACAATGCATCCTTATGGAGTGTCAATTTGCTGTTTGAAAGTAGCACAAATGAGGGATGCATGTTTTTTCGCTCCAAAAAGAGCATTTTTAGCATCGGAATCTAGTGCTGTTTATTCCTTTAACTTGAGGGATTCTGGTTTAATATGAATTCCCTCTTAATACTTTTAACATTCCTGATTTGGAGCTGAGTAAATGGGCCCAGTTTAAGCGACTGTTTTCCGCTTGCTAAAGTCATATTTTATTGTGCCCTCAAGGGCTTCGTGAAGGTCAGGTTTGCAGGAGATGTCATCTAAAGACCAACGTGTCTTTCCAAGTACTGTATTTCTTTTCATCGCCCTGATACCGAAGGTCAAAAGAATACATTCTCTAGAGAAAATATTTTAAATAGAAATATTAACTGTACATATTTTGGGGAAATTAAGTAGTTGGTCAGGCAAGAAAAATACGCCAAATAGTTTCATAAAGACATATCAGGCTTGTGCCAATCGAGCACACACATGATGAAATCCATGCACAGTATTTGTGTTTGAGTCTGATGCAAATTAGAACTAGGGATTCTTAACAGATTCTTCCCAGGCTGTGCGGTAATGCTTTCACAGTAGCAGTGTATTACAGTACCTCGTAGGAAGAACATATGAAACATACTTGCGAAAGAATGATGGTATTTTATCAGAGAGACAGTGACGTAGCACGGGTGGAGATAGTAGGGCGGTCCGCCCAGGTAGCACGAGTTGTGGGCAGGGCCGGACTGGGAACCGAAACCGGCCCTGGCAAACTGCTCAGCGCCCCCCCGGGGGGAGGGGGAGTGCAACCAAGCAGTTTGAGAGGGCCGGTTTCGGTCGATTTTGTTACCGGGGGCTGATATTGCTGACCCCCGGTAACAAAAACGGCCCCAATACCGGCCCCCTGATTAGCGGCCTACCGGGGAAATGACAGGTGCCCACTATGGCCAGTCCGGCCCTGGTTGTGGTGGCGGTGCTGCAGTTTTACCCTCGCCCTCGTCTTTTGATTGGCTGCCACCCCCTCAATCCCCACTCCCCTCCGCTCTTACCTCAGGCCGTCTCTGGGCGGCAAATTCAGGGACTGCCCTGGGAGACATACAATCTTGCTACGCCACTGCAGAGCGTGTGTCCACTGACTGAGGCCTATACAATAATGTTATACCAGGTGCACTACATCCTCTGGGCTCAAAGGGCTTCAGCACCCCAGTCGTGTGTGCCAGCCGGGCTGAGACAGCTTCCCAGGCACAAACACAGACAGTTTTTGAGCTTATTGCAGCCGAGTACTTCACAGGTCTTTAAAAGACCATTTACGTGTTAACGATAATTTGTTTTTTTCACCCATTTATCTCCTCTCTGCCTATTGCTTTAAAGAGTTAGCCCCCCCCGAAATATTTAGTAGCCCCCTCCCCGAAATGTGGCTCTAGTTGGGCCTCTGTGTTATAATGACACAAGTTCTGAATCAAGGAATATATAAATAGTAACCTGTTGTATGTCAGAATGTGGTGATAAATAAATATTGTTTCTTAAATATCGTTCACAAATATATCTTCCTATTGGGTACAGATTAAATTACACTTTTTTAAACCTGGGGAGATTAAGGGCCGGATTTAGATACGTGAGGGATGATCTGTCTGCCATATTACAAGTGCATTATATACCAATGCACTTGTAATAAGGTAGACAGGATATCCAACCATTCTCCAGCAACAGCTAGCAGAGCAACTTAAGTACAGCATGAAAGTAGCATGATGGACCATTATTGATCAGAGAACATCATGTTCTTTTGATGTTTATTATATTTGAGGACATACTGTATAACTGATAGTGAAGTCCACCTACATTACATGATGCAGAGAAAGGGGATAGCCAAGCTAGGAAGCCAAAAAAAGGGCACAGTGACTACACTGCACAGGGCTATTAATGTGTATATTAGTTGCGGCAGCATATTGTTGTGTCCAAGGCACACATATCAGGCTGGCATTGTTTATGGTGCATCGAATAATTGGAATAAATGACACAACCAGTCACTAGACTGAAATGATCCATTCATCTCCTCCCAGACACATCCTTCAGCAATATCAATGACAGACCTGGGCCTGTTCACCCCATTATGATGGAGCTGCAGGGGAAGAAGATATCCTAATTTGATCACTGATCGAGGAAGTAGTGGGAAAACAATTCCTCACATTGAACCATATTCTGAATGCACAAAATAAACGAGAACACTTTACAAACTGTTGGAGGGATCGGAGGTAGAGGGTATCTCCACTCGAAGAGATTGTGAAATAAAAGTGTTCAAATGTTGCTTTTCCAGCACAATTTTCAAAGAATTTCGGGAAAAAATGCAGGTTTTCCCATCCAAATGTTAATGGGTAATCACTACAAATCCGAGAAAATCAAGACCTGACTGCTGCAGTTGATCTTTTCTCAGGCTATAGCTATGTTTACCCCTTCCAATTTATGAAAAAATTTGGCCAATCCACTGATTCAGCAGGAAGATTGGAACGGGAACTCATGAAATATTTAATTAATTTAGTGTTGTTCTAGACAGAAGAAAATAGCTAGCTTATACAGCGTGGGACTGTGCCTTACACAAGGTTCTGAATATCCACAGACTGTCACGTTGGGGGTGTTTACATACTCCGCAAGGCATTCCCACCTTGAAATGCCCACTTGCCATTCCACCAAGAAGGTTTCCTCCCATCTAAAATTATAAAATTATTTGTAATACTACATGCGAGTAAATTCATTTACAAGAGTGTATTCACGTTCATTGTGGAAGAGGCTCTACACTCATTAATCATGCTATTTGTGCACCAACGTTGAACACTGATACACAATTAACTTTTCCCCTTGAAGATCCTTTTATTAGGTAGGCCTTGATTTTAGTTACTTTGTGACAAGGTACCCACATAGTCAGGGCCAGTTGTCACTCTCACTACAGAGAATGTTCATTTTAGCTGGGTTGATATTTTCTCTTTGAAACTCATTACAGCACACACACGTCTGCTAGTTTGTGTGAGCAGATGGCTGTGGTGAAGTAAAGGAATACAGAGAGCATAATGGTGAGAGTGTGGGGGAACTCATCATCTCACAGTACAAGTGCCCTTAAAGTTTTACAACACCAGTGGCTAAGGGAGAGGTCGTTATTTACAGGTCTAGGGGCAGATTTACAAGCCCCTTGCGCCATTTTTGCGTCACTTTTAATATGGGAAAGGTGACGCAAAACTGGTGCAAGGGGCTTGTAAATCTGCCTCCTAGATTTTAAGTAAGTCCCAGAATTCCGCTTAGGCACAGAATTGACACTGGGGAAGTTCACTAGTCTACAGCCAGTGTAATATTTGATAGTGCAATGTGATGGTCAGTAAGTAACGATTTAACAGAATCTAATGTCACAATGTGGGATTAGGCGGGTCAGAAAAAGGCCTACCAGGATGGCAATAAAGGCCCAGAACACCGTAGACTTTAGTTCAGTAGGAATTGCAACCTTACCTCACATAATCAGGTTCGGAGTGTGATTTATAAGGCACTTTTATGACTTTCTTGAGAAAACCCCTGGTTGACTTTGTCATTGGCCTTACTTGTGCTCTGGTAATATTTATCACATTTATGATAGAAAATGTTTATGTGTTTTACTTATGTCTGAGATGGCCAGTTTCATAAAATGAATGTTGAGTTGGAAAGTAATACTGAGCAGGATTTGCCTGTATAGTATTGAAGAACAGTTATGACGTGTTTAGGCACACATTAACTCTGAAAGAGGTCGCAAAAGTGTATGCTTCAAGAGAATTGCCTGGCAAAACAGCTATCAAGATACACTTACTACTAAAATTGGCATCTCTGTAAAATGTTTGTTCCTGCAAACCTACCTTTAGCTATGGGTTTCTCACTCTATTTGTTTCTTTTAATCTTTGCTGACTTTCTGAAGATTAAATTCAAGTCTTTAAAAAAATTACAAAGTTCTAGAGAAAAATCTTCCAAACTTTACACACCAATACCAGTAGCGGCCGGCACAGGTAAGGGTGATGCGGCGGTGCGGCGGGGCAGGGTGCGGCAGGGGGAAGCCGACAGACGACGGAATAGGTTTATTTATTTATTTAATTTGACCTATTCCGTCGTCTGTCGGCCCCGCCTCACCGCGTTTACCTGTGTCGGCCGCCGCTGACCAATACTTGACACTCAAGACTTGAAGTGACAGAACAGGAAGGTGACGAGGCCATGTCCAAATTCTTCCTTTTAGCCAAAATATCTCCTGACCAACTCTTCCATGTTCAAGCTATTACTTCCCTATGTGATCTTGATATTCTACCCAATACACTTCCTCAAACTTCAGCTGGAATGCCTACAACTCTTGATATATGAGTGTGTTGCTACACAAAACTTAAAAATTCACACACCCTTATAGGCTTTCTACAAATATCCACATTGTTTATTTTCAGGAAGTTTCCTCAGTGGTCCAAGGGACACCTACATATTCTTGTTCCTCTTGCCCACACAGGAAGGCCTGTTGAAATGTTTCAGAAGTACGTCGTTTAATAAATTACATAATTAATTCTGACAAAAAAATTGGCCTTCCTATGTAATACGATGTGCAAATTCGATAGGTACAGAATGGTGTATTTATTCTTTTTGTCTTGCAGCACTTTATTAAGTGCTGAAAATTACTTATTCAATCAATCAATCAATCAATCAGGGAATTGTGAAGCTCGCTACTCACCAGTGAGAGTCTCAAGGCGCGGGGGGGAGGGGTTGGGGGGTGCAGCTCCGAGTTAGCTGAAGAGCCAGGTCTTGAGGCTCTTCCTGAAAGAGTGCAGAGTTCATGGTGCTTGAACTGTGAAGGTGAAGTCAAGAAAGTTCAAGAGGTTTGACTGTTCATGTTTTAGCATTCTCTTCTTACTGGTTTTCTTAAAGATCTGATTCAAATCCATAAAATTAAGCAGCTTTCTTTAAATTATTGTCCCAGGAGCAGACCTTGCCAAAAGAAAATAGTGAACTTATTCAGCAGAATAGTTAGAGCTTAGAGGAGTGTTCATTAAAAAATCTTTCAGTACATTCTGCACAAACATCCACTCGTTCCCTTTTTGCTTATTTTTTTCAATGCCTAACATCTAAATACTAGTTGTATGATATCTCTCACATGGACCATTTTAGAGTCCATTTGTGGACAGTGCTGGATGCCACCAACTATGAATCATCAATATGAGAGATTTTTTGTTCTACCTGCCAAAATCTCCATGTTTTTCCAATCGGACCTGGGTATGTTAAACCTTGGGCATGAAATAATCCAGTTTTGTACAAATGTCCACGATGCCATATTTCTGGCTGGTATGTCAGTAGTGATATTTGACTGACACAGAGGACAGTCTGTCTTCCCACACAGGTATCAGTTATGGGCTCCAGAGTAGTAGTCTTGTTCTCCCTGCAATACAACGCCTCATGTGAGTATCAGACAGCAACTCAACCACCATACAATAAGACACAGAGGCAGCCAGTTTTTACCACAGCCACTCCAACTCAAACAAATCAATGTCAAGTCATTACTCTAGATTTTGCCAATGCCATTGGGTCAAGTTTATTTACAGAACATCATAAACACACCATTATTAAATCACAAGAATGTGTAAACATATACCATCAGAAGACAATATTTCACAGAGTCAGAGTAAAGATGATTAATACATACAACTATTTACAATGAGGTGTTCCCTGAAAATGTTTCAGCAGTAAAGATTTCCTTTCCTTCATCCTGCTCGGACCACACAGGTGAAACCTCATGTATCCCCCAGGGGCGGTCCCAACTCGCTGTACCCTTGACCACCTGTCCTGGTCCTTCCCCAGAACACCACAGGAGGCACATCATGCGAGCCCATGGCGACAGCTCTGTGCTCTGCACTGGTAGATCGTGAGCCTATGCCACCAAACCAGTGTGACTGTATTTTGCAGAAAAAGGATTGCTGCCCATCCTCTCAGTGCTAACTTTAGAAGTATTAGATGAAAAGTCCCTCTATTCTTCAGTCCTGTTTTGTCTGCAAAGGACACCAATCTTTCACAAATCCTCAGGAATTTTATAATCTTTTCAGCAGTCTGAGGGTAAAAATTCAAAAATCTTGTGACGGAACGAGACAAAGCATGAGCAGCATTATTGTGAATCCCAGGCATAGCAGGACAAAATGTTTCAATGGCCTCAAAATTAATCTGTCTAATAATGGTCTTGACTGCTGTGTGACCAGAAGATAGCTCTCCTAGTCCTAAATACGTCTGATGAGATTGCTACTGCCTCAATATTAGAGAAGGTTTACAGACAATCAATGTTTTTGGTTTCACTTCCCTCATGCCATAAAAGGAGCTCATTTCCCTTGCAGCAGTGGGTATCCACGATCACCATGAAACAACTACTGCCAGCTTAGTCCTTAAATAAATCTAAAGTGTGATTGGGTATGGGTGGGGTGGGCCAAACCACCAAACCATTAAAGTGTTTCAGGAAACTGCACCAAATCCTTTCATCATCTTTGAACACAACCGCAGTGTACGGTTGTGATGTTTCTTTGTAAGACCAGTTGTTGACTTGGCAGGAGACCTGAAGAAAGGTATCAATAGACTGGAAAAATGCACTCACTTTCTCAGGTGGGAGACTACATTCTCTGGCCACAGAATCAATCTCAATGCCTAAGAAAGTAATGCAGGTCAATGAATTGACTGTTTCGTCAGGTGGAAGGAGGACCACAAAATCCTGGAATACTAAAATAAAAGCTCCCAAGGCTAACCCATATGCATCAGAACCAGGTGGCCCCTTAAAGAGGAGGTCATCCAGGTAATTGATGACATCTTGGTAACCAGATTTTTTGCAAATATCCATCCAATGCTGAGCTGAACAGAACCAAAATATGAGCAGGAGATGGCACAGCCGATAGGAATGCACCTGTTACTAGTAGATGTCCCTGATTTGGAAAGCTAGAAGGTAATAGTATTTTAGGTGTACCGGGAGAAATCTGAAGGCAGATTCTATGTTAGTTTTGGCTAGCAGGTCCTAACTTCCTTCACCTTAACACGCTTTGTCAACAAAGCAATGCCTCACTGACCTGAGGGTCTGTTGTATCACTGACTGATGCCCCTTTTGGGCTGGGAGGTAAAGGATCAGTCTAAAGTAGTCAAACTCTTTCTTGGGAACCACTCCAAGCGTGGAGCATATACGAATACTTACAGTAGTAATGAAGCTTTTTAGCAACCATTTTGTCATTAGTATGGGCTGAAATTTGATTGTTACAGCTAAGGATAGGCTCTACCTCTGGGGCCAAGATCCTGAAACCAAAGGAAAAATAAAGGTAGATCATCTGTCCTGCCCCTCTGTTTGGGTACATGTTATGCCAAGGTAGCTGCTTGTCCTCAAATACTGGTGAGGGTAAACCCTGGCGAGCTTGGGGGCTTAATGGGATAGTGTGCCCTTTTCTTTGTACTTCTTGATGCTATTGTATTCTGAGTGGGATACAATGCTGCAAAATGAACAGACGTTTCAGTTATCATGACCCAGGTGGACGCATGTACACCTTTCTGTTGAAAACCCAGCAAGATCCTTTTTTATCCCCAGTGGAATGTTGCTGATGAAAAGGTTGTTTTATGGGGGTCTTGCTATTCACTGTCTCTAACCATACATTCACCTCAGTCTGATCCCATTCAATGCCAGGGTCCTCAACCTTGGCCCACCTAAAATCACGGTCATAGTCCAGCCATGCAGCATCTCCATATATAGCTAAAAAGCCGCAATATCCAATTGGTAATATTCTCATCAAGCTTATGCCTTTTGTCCTTACAGGACTCTTTCCTAGCCTTCTCCTTGGCCTCAAATTCCCTCCTTTTCTACGTATCAGTGAAAACACATCCACAAAATCACCCCTCCAGAGTTTCTCTTTTACTTCTGCTGGCACATGGAAAACCAGCACTCCCAGCTCAGAGACGATGGGTTCCTGCCCACCAATCCCTTTCAAAGCTGCAACCTCCCCCTTGTCAGTCATTCTCTCCACCTTTTTACTTGCAGCTGCTGTAGTGGGCGATTATTTTTTTCCAGGTGCTACGCCCTCTTCACGCTTTTTACCGTGCTTTCTGTTCTGTCCTTTTTCATGATCCAGTACAATGATATTGACTTGTTTCTTCAAATCCTCTATAGCGGATAGAGCTGTACTATAAGTAGTGCATGGAGAGGTCAAGCTAGCAGAGGGTTGTCTGTGCTGCCCGCTAGCTGGGAAAGTAACTGGGCAACATAAGTCAACACTCCTGTTGCAATGTCCGTAGCATTTTAATGCACCCAGAGAGTGATGAGTTATGCGAGGGCGGCAAAGCTACAGCTACAGTCTGGTTGCCACTCATAAGGGGTAATGGTAGATTTGGATTTGGTTTGGGATTGAGGCCCAGCTTGTCTGAGGCAGACCTCAATGCTTGTCCTTTGTGCCTGTGGCGAGGTCTTTCAGAGACTGCCTGTGAGGATTGTTGTGTGTTATATGGTATGATTGTGCGACCTCACCGTATAACACAATCAAAAAACCTTCTTGGGTCTATCAGGCTAATTTGTAAAACCTCCAGCTCAACCCTGGGTAGCTGTAGCTTTGAGCAGAAGGGCTTAATCAAAGGAAGTAATATAAAGCATTTATGCACACCAAACAACAGAATAAGAAAAGTCACAAAGCAAGAAAGAAATCCAAAAATGATGTATAAAAATAGGTTATATTCTTATTAATTTATTTACACCAAGATGACCAAAATCCACCGGAGTGTTCCGGAGAAATAGACCCAGATTCTCGTATATGTCAGACAATGCAGTGCAACAGCCAAAGATGCTGCACTGCGTTGCGTGACAGGGAGGAAGAAGGAGAGCGTAATTTCCACAGAGATATGGCACTCTCCTCCCCTTTTCCGTGCAAACCAATGCAAATACCAATTTGCGTTGGTTTGTTAATCCCAAGAAAGGTTTGACGTAGGTTTAGCATTATAAAAGTAACGGTAACCCAGGGCTAAACTGTTGAGAAACTGGGCTATAGATTTTTAGGTAAAAGGTAAACCTCAGCTTTTTAACCCTAAGAGCAAACATGCAGCGGTAACTGTAAAATTTGGAAACTTTCTAAAACTTTTAAAGAGTTGGGTTTGACTACTTCGGCCTAGACTGGATGACCAATTCAGACAGCGAGAAGGTGAAGGGCTCCAATAAGAAGTATAACGGCAGTTACCTAGTCACCAAAGCAGTCTCAAGTCCCATCCCACACTTTATGCAAGTACCGCCATAGACTTTAATGGAGAGGTCCTGAAGATGAGGATACAGGATCTGTAGGATGCTCTGGGTGCTGTTTGGTCGACAGAGGTCTTCCTGTGTTCATTTTTCAGTCGATGCATGAGGTGGGGTAACCTTGGCCACAGGGGTCGTTGTCCCTCAAAGTTCTCTTTGGTCCAGCAGAAGTCCAGTTACGACTGGCTACTGGCCAATCACAGCCGGTCCAGCTGTTTTCTTTGGTAGGGTAGTGTCCGTCTTTGGTGACCAATCTGCACTCTGATGACTCTCCTGGGACTCAACTTTTGAGCACCGAGAAGTGGTCTTCTTGGCTGTACGTCAGCAGCCAGCACCTATTTGATAAATCAGGCTACTGACTGGCCAGAATGAGCTTCTTCAGCTTTTATGGCCCTGGTACTGGAACAGGGAATTAGCTGACTGACTCTTGGAGTTTATCTTTTCTGTCTGGTGCTCTGGAGCCACGTTTTCACAAGCCAGGTACCATAGGCACAGTCCTCTCTTTGCTAGCCTAAGAAGCAGTAGGTTCAGTCCAACGGTTGGTGCAGTCTCGCTTGCAAAGTCCAGGGGGCAGCAGGGCAGTCCTTCTTCAGTTCTCTCTCCAGTCCAGATGTGATCTGAGGTCTGGGTGCCAGAGGTGCCTATTTATGCCCAGAAAGTACCCTCTGGGGATGAAGTGGTCACTAGCCAATGGCCTACCAGGTTCCTATCCCACCTTATGGCAACTTCTGGCTAGATGTGGCATCTTAGCTATCACAGAATGCACTATTCCAGCCACTCCTAAAATGTCTGAACCCTCTACTTGGTGTGGGGGGCTTTGTACCTACAATAGAGATATGCATACCTGTGTGCTACATACCCACAATAAAACCAGTTTGGCAACTGGTTTCCCCTCTCTGTGCCCCCTGCCAGTCTGTCTACCTAAACAAAGGACCAGCCCCTCTTGTGTGCAGTTGCCATTTGCCCATCAAAATCAGCTTCTACTTTGAAGCTTGCCTTTTTGGCCAACACCCTGTGTGACTTCCTGTGAGGGGAAGGTATCATCTTCCTCTGTGGTAGCCCTCTATTGTTCCAATACTTTGGAGTTATTCACACTCCTCCCCAAGAGGAGGCCAGCATCTGGGAATGGCTACAGGAATAACTGGGCAACAGCATGGCAACTTTCTAAAGGTTTTCCTAAAAAATGACATAATATCAAGTCGGGTTTGATGCAGCAATTAATTTAATACCTTGAAATACCAATTCTAGTAGCTCCATTCAGAAGAACAGGACTGCGATGTCATACTGTAACTCTGTACATAGCAATGTGGCTACCAGCCTTTCCACAGTAAAAACGACAATTTGGGGCTTTTACTGTTAGTCTGTCTATCACAATAGCCCCTACACATACTGAGGCAAGGGGAAGAGGAGAGATTTGTTGGTCTGCCCGTTTGGGCTCTCCCATCAAGATAAACACACACATACAGAAAAACAAATGTGCCCTTCTTATTCAAGCCCTAATTATGGACTCAATCACCCTGCTATATTTGAATTCCCTCTAATGTGGGTGAACCATAGCTTACTGACATAACACTTTTCTAGTTCTATGGAAATTTATAAAAATGAACGGGATGGCCTCACCCCCCCCCCTCCCGAGTGTTATGATTCTTCATTGGCCATCCCATCCTCACCAATGCATTCTCTAATCACGAGCAAGCCCCTCGTTCAGGGGTGAGGGAGAATCGTTGGAAGGAAACCAAGAGAAGAGAGCGTCCAATAAAAATCCTTACCTCCTACCATCCATACCTTTCTAGACTTTATTTATTAATACTATATTATTTGGTAGAGGAGGGATGATTAAAATGCAAAATGGGACAGTTGAGACCCTATTACAAGGTAGCTCTACATCCTTGTAATTGTTGAATGGCTATATGCAGAACCAGAAAACTGCAGTGTACAGTGGCCTGGGATGCACCCACCCCAGGCCAGAATGGGATGGGAAAAAAGACAAGATGTTGGGAGGTATGAGATAAATGGCCTTTTGTCACAAAACCACACTGATTTGGCATCAAAGAAAGCAAATATGGGCAGTAAATGCTCTTTTAGGCCAGGGGCAGGCAGATCTGGGCAGTGGGCAATTTGTTATGGACTCAAGATGTTCCAAACAGGAGACAGGGCAATAGCAACGAGACGGAGTGTGTGTGCCAGGTTGAATGGGCCAGTGTACAAGAGACAGCACCTAAGCAGCCTCAAGATGCCCCAGAAATCCACAGATATGTTTTTTTTTTTGCGCCTCAGGCCCGGAAGAGCTAAAGTAATTGCGCAGTCACCCGCATAAGCCAGGCATGCTCAGGCCCTCCTCCCATGATGTTATTTAATACCAACATTTTGAAGCAGGAAAGAGGGAGAGAGTGAAAACATTAGGTACATGTATTTTCCCTATTGACTACCATGAAAGAGAGGCACATTTAGGTGAAAGACAGCTCAACTAAAGCCATTTTGAGGCAGCATCTGAGCAGGTCTGAGCAACTGTGTACTGTGCCTGTCTGTATTCAAGGAGATTCTGACTTCAGAAGCACCTCCTTGCCCCCTGCACACCAGTTTGTGCTTTAGAGATTGGCACACAGCCAACATCTGGTCAGGCCTGACCACTCCCCTCCCACCTGTAAAGCACCTTAAGTTTGTGGAGGAAACCCCCGGAGAACCACCTCTATTTTGTAGCCCCAGATTCTTTGAGCCCTAACCAGCCCTGTCAGCAAGGACAAAGTAAGGTGGGAAGAACACATAATTTGTGCTGTGTTATTTGAAACTGTACAGCCTGCTCTTTTTGTCTGCACATGACTGTTTTCATTTATCTCTTGGGTTCTCTTCAATGTGTACTTTTAAAACTACTGTTTTTTCTACCTGTGACAGTTTACATTTCTCTAATGGTTTTCCCCTAGGTCTAAGGTTTATATTAGACTCAGCGCTTAGGTTTAGGGCTCTGATTGGCTGATAGAATTAGGATTTGCACTGGTTCCTAGGGCAAGGGTTTCTATTGGATCTATGGCTTAGGGTTTGGATTTTGATTGGTTGCTAGGGCTAGGGCTGTGATTGGTTGATAGGGCCAGGGCTCCCATTGGCTGTAGGGTTTAGAGCTAGGGTTGTGATTGGGCCAAGGTCACCTGCACACTAGGGCTTTTTAACTTTAGTGCTCAGGGCGTCCTAGCCCAGGCATCGAAACTAAGGACAAAGAGTTCAATGGCAGTTGCCAGTTTGGGCCTGTTCGGGCCAGGTCAGGGCTAGGACCAGAGATGCTGTCCTTTTTTGCATTTACCAGCAAACACCTTAAGCCATCCAAAAACATTGTAACACAATATCAGCAGACACACACAGCTCATTTACAACCAACAAACTATATACATATTTAAATGTCTTAATAGCCAGTAGTAAACCCCACAAACCACATCTATACACTGTTCTACACCTACTGCCTCACAATGGTACTTTCCCTCTCACACAGACCACCACTCGGTCCTATACCACTATCAAATCCACACATCACCAGTACCCGGAGAGACCAGGCTCTCTTGGTGAAGTAAACATGGTCGACATCGAGTGCGGAGAGAAGGGACGGGCCGAATGTGAACCATCGCTGAGAACTGTAATGGCGGCCATCGGGGCACTCCAATCGTATGTGGAGGCCATTGTGCACAAAATGATTGATATCACTTTTGAGAAAGGGCGAGTTGGACCGGACTCTACTCCATTGGAAGAACTAATGTGCGCTGTTGTCGAAAAAGGACGGTCCCGTGCAGCGAGAGGTGTCGCAACTACTATGTAGTGTGGCAGCCGAAAACTGTGAGCTTGGTGCTTCGACCGGAGCGTTGTACATATCGTCGCCTTTTATTGTGGACCAATCAGTCGGTGCTCCCTTCCAGGAAACCCCTGTCTTGAAAAAACTTGAGACAGTGTCTATCCCCTCACCGGCAGTCTTATTACGATTGCGATGGAACCAACGTTGGAAGCTGAGGTCGGTGAGGGGTAGCCTTAGTGGAGATGGGGTTCTCATTGCCTTAACACTATTGACTCATTTCCGGATGTACTTTGTGGAACTCTATGCACACTTTGACTCTTCTGGGGAGGCGGCTGTTCGACCGGAGGGGTTTCACACGACTGATCTACGGGCCAAGGCTGAAACTGACAGACTAGACTTTGAATTGTGGTGCCGGTGAAAGTGGGACTTACTACTATTGTGCCTACGGGAGGGTGGGCGATGTTTTTGAGCTTCCCCGGTGTTCAACTGTAAAATTTATTCATAAAATGAGGATACCGTTATAGGGGTTGCTCGGCTCTGGTGGGGGGGAGGGGAGACCGGGGGCCCATACGGGGATGATCCTCTTCCATTTACTACGTTTAGTAACTTAGTTTAGATGGGGCGACAGGCACACTGCTAGTTGGGGTTAGGCGAAAGCCACATGCAGGGGTGCAGTTTGGGAGGAAGGGGTGTTCGTATTGTGTGTGTTTTTTGTATGTTCTTAAAATCCAATCAGAATCGTGGAATTGGGTGCCTTATCGAAACATATTTATGTATTGTGGGTAGACGGGATCTGAGTTTCGTACTGATCGAACGGCCCCTAGCAATGAGTTGAGTTTTATATTGTTGCGAATTGGTTTCAGTCGTTGCCGAGCTCCATTGAATTGCTACACTCCATTCCCCCCCCCCATTCGAACTGTCTCCTAATGACTATCCCGTTTTCTTGGAGGGTGGAGTTAGAGGACTTTAATTGTTGCATTGGGCTTTGGCGAACGTTCGTATATTTCACAGCCGCAAAGTTTTTACAATGCATGGTAGTTCTGGTCTAGTTGATCTTCCGTTTATTCTGCATTATATGTTCGCATATTATCCTGTTGTTTCATGATGTGTGGCACCTGATGTTGATCCTTGCTTTATGTTTTTTTCACTTTAATAAAAAGAAATATAAAAAAAAATCCACACATCACCAACACAACACAAACCCAGATTATACATAACCATAATCACACTTCATACACACACTCCCTGTTCATACAAAACACCAACTCTACCCTCTACTTACTCCTCACTGTCCCCTTTCCCTCACCACTGAACCTATACTCAACCCTCTTTCATATCATCCACTCTTTTTACCAAAAAGACACAACCAACATTTCTTACACTCTACTCCACCACACATAATACCTCTTCCTGCTACCAAATCTAATACACTTATAACCCCTGTACTTTCACTCTACCACACAACATACACTCTCCTCCAACTCACATCAGCACCCCTTATACCATTCAACGTCTATTCACCAATAGTACTTTGCCTCCAAATCATGCATAGAAATTCACTACATCAATATCTCAACTCACTAATCCATAAAAATACAACATAACAAACACTCTAACACATCAAAATCTGTCACACACACACAATTTAATATGACATTCCATTGCAAAATAAAAACAATCATCCACTCCCACCATCATGACTACACAAATAATACACATCCTAAACAGACTTTACTCCTAAGTTGTCTATTCTCCCACCACAAACACCCTAACACAACAATACACCTTCACCCGCCTTTCATCCATTGCACAATTTAGAACCTTAAAACATACCCACATGCTTCACCTTCACCACCATCACCCCTAACCCATACACCTTCCAGCCTAAAAAAACGCAAACAAAATACACAACATGCCACTCTTCACAACTTTGCATCTCTTTGTCTATTACACAAGACTATTCTACCAAAGCAAAACAGCCGACCAACTCACTCTCAACCACTATCTCCACCACCTACATACACAGACCCACCAAAATGACTTCTAAGCCTGTTGGAAGAAGATTACAATATAGACAACAACAGTATTGCCATCCTGATGCAGTTAATACCAACACAAATAATACACCTGTTAAAAATTCAAACAATACTACTCACTCTTCTAGAATACAAAGGCACACCAACACAAAAACATAATCTCTAGACTGCCGATAAATGCTCAATCACTCTCTAAAAACAAGCACCACAATTACGACCTTCTCATTGACACACAACCTGACTTACTCTTCATAACTGAATACTAGTTGGGAGATGACATGGCTCCATTGTTTCATTAAGCTGTTCCTCCAGGCTATAAAACTGCCACACAAAATGGCATAGGCAAAAGAAGAGATGGACAAGCTGTTATATTAAATGAAACAATAAACCTCACTCAAATTGACAACATTTCCATACAAATTTGGGAGGCCCTTATCACCAGATGCAACCCCAAATCCTCCTGTAACTTCCTTTTTCTTTACAGACTACCACTTAGCAATGCAACATTCCCAGACATGTTTCTAAACACAATTTCAAAAATATGACACTGCACTCCAATCTACGCATCCTAAGTATATGGTTTGACAAACTTAATATGCCCCATCTAAGAACTATTATTACTGGTCTAAACACACTGAAGCTACATCAGATCATCCACAAACCCACACACATCGCTGGGCATATATTAGATGTTATCCAGAACTAGTTACCTATCAAAGGATTATTCCAGTCACATGATCAGACAACCATCTGGTAACTTTCCAATATAAAACACCACAAATCACCACACCGAAGGCCACCTTTCATGCAACCACATATAGACTATGGAAAAAACTCAATTTTTAATACAGATTTTGATATAATAAATTCAGTTAAAAACTTTATGAATGACTCCAGGAAGCTTTTGATATCCTGATACCACTAAGAACAATAAAATAGGACAAATGATAATGAGCACCTTGGATGATTGCTGAACTAAAACAAGCATTTACAATGCAATGGTGTCGGCATTGTTAAAGTGAGAGCTATTGGCATTGCTCATGACATTATTTTTATTTATGTTTTTGTTTTTAAAACATATAAATAAATGGCATTGTCATTTACAATGCCAATTGCTCTCAAATGCGAGACCTATTGCATTTGCACCCACACGCAGAGCCACACACACAAAGCCACCCACACACACATACAGAGCCACCCACAGAGAGCCACCCACAGAGAGCCATTCACATAAAGCCACCCACACACACACACGGCCACCCACACAGAGCCACCTACACACACACACAGCCACCCTCACACAGACAGAGCCACCCACACATAGAGCCACCTACAAAAAAGCTACCATGTTTTTGTTTTTAAAACATATAAATAAATGGCATTGTCATTTACAATGCCAATTGCTCGCAAATGCGAGACCTATTGCATTTGCACCCACACACAGAGCCACACACACAAAGCCACCCACACACAGACAGAGCCAGCCACACATAGAGCCACCTACAAAAAAGCGACCCACACAGAGCCACACACACATACAGAGCCACACAGACACAGAGCCACACACACACACAGACACAGAGCCACACACACAGACAGAGCCAAACACACAGAGCCACACACACACACACAGAGCCACACACACACAGAGCCACACACACACACAGAGCCAAACACAAACACAGAGCCCAACACACACACACACACACACACACACACACAGCCCAAAACACACACACACACACATAGCCCAAAACACACACAGAGCCCAAAACACACACACACACAGAGCCCAAAACACACACACACACACACACAGAGCCCAAAACACACACACACACACACACACAGCCCAAAACACACACACACACACACACACACAGCCCAACACACACACAGAGCCCAACACACACACACACAGCCCAACACACACACACACACACAGAGCCCAACACACACACACAGAGCCCAACACACACACACACACACACACACACACAGAGCCACACACAGGGAACAGAGGGCAGAAAAACAATCACAATGAGGGAACAGATGGCAGAATGACAACGAGGGAACAGAGGGCAGAATCACAACGAGGGAACAGAGGGCAGAATCACAACGAGAGAACAGAGGGCAGAATGACAACGAGGGAACAGAGGGCAGAATGACAACGAGGGAACAGAGGGCAGAAAAACAATCACAATGAGGGAACAGAGGGCGGAATCACAACGAGGGAACAGAGGGCAGACTCACAACGAGGGAACGGAGGGCAGAATCACAAGGAGGGAACAGAGGGCAGAAAAACAATCACAACGAGGGAACAGAGGGCAGAATCACAATCACAACGAGGGAACAGAGGGCAGAATCACAACGACGGAACAGAGGGCAGAATCACAACGAGGGAACAGAGGGCAGAATCACAACGAGAGAACAGAGGGCAGAATGACAACGAGGGAACAGAGAACAGAGGGCAGAATCACAACGAGAGAACAGAGGGCAGAATGACAACGAGGGAACAGAGGGCAGAATCACAACGAGGGAACAGAGGGCAGAAAAACAATCACAACGAGGGAACAGAGGGCAGAATCACAACGAGGGAACAGAGGGCAGAATCACAACGAGGGAACAGAGGGCAGAAAAACAATCACAAGGAGTGAACAGAGGGCAGAATCACAATCACAACGCGGGAACAGAGGGCAGAATCACAATCACAACGAGGGAACAGAGGGCAGAAAAAGAATCACAACGAGGGACCAGGGGGCAGGAAAGCAAGCACAGCGAGGGAACTGTGCCAAGTGCTTAATGTCTCGCAAATGCGAGACCTATTGCATTTGCACCCACATACACACTCAGAGCCACACACACACACACAGAGCCACACACACACATAGATGTGGTGGATGTGGTGGTGGTGGATCTGGTGGATGTGGTAGATGGGGTGGTGTTGGATGTGGTGGATATGGTGGTGGTGGATGTGGTGGTGGATGTGGTGCTGGTGGGTGTGGTGATGTATGTGGTGGTTGCGGTGGGTGTGGTGGTGGATGTGGTGTTGGTGGTGAATGTGGTGGTAGTGGATGTGGTGGTGGTGGTGGTGGATGTGGTGGTGGTGGACATGGTGGTAATGTGTTGCAGAGCATTGTGAATGTTGTGCAGCATGTTTAAAAGTTATAAGTTATAATTAAGAAAGTGTTATAACCATTTGTCACTTTATATATAACCTAGAAAACATTATATACATTTGACGTATCCTAATAAAAACCAGAATTAATACCAAAATTGTGCTCTAGTTTTATTGTTTATGCAAGGAAGGGGGCAGTGGGGGAGTATTTTTATAGGGAGTGGTGGGGTAGGAGTGAAGGTGCAGGGTGGGAGGGATGGGAGGAGAGGGAGTGGTGGTGCAGGGAGGGAGGGGGTGGGGAGGGGAGGGTGGAGTGCAGGTGGAGGGAGGGGGTGAGTGAGTGAGGTGGAGGGATTGAGAAGGAAGTGAAGGCGGGAGATTGGAGGTTGAGGGAGGAGGGAGGGAGGTGGAAGTGGGACTAGAGGGAGGGGGAGAGGAGGTGCAGGGAGGGAGTGGAGGTGGGAGTAAAGGTGCAGGGAGGGAGGGGGAGTGGAGTTAGTGGTGGGAGTGGAGGTGGAGGGAAGGGAAACGGGTGGAGGGGGTAGAGGGAGTGGAGGTCGGAGTGGAAGTGGAGGGAGGCTGAGAGGAGGTGTAGGGAGGAAGGAGGGTGTGGCAGTGGAGGTGGGAGTGGAGGTGGTGGTGAGAGCAGAGGTGGAGAGGGGGGGGAATCGTCACTTTGACTAGGACATTACAGGCTGATCTCTGCATTTGTGCCATAAACATGTAAACTACACTGTCAGCAGATCTGTGCAGCAGGTGCCTTAATCCAGTGTAACATCTTAAAAGTGCTACTAAATGTCTAGGCTGCGGTATGCAATTCTTGTGGGAAAGGAGTGTCACTTTCACACGTGCGGGGCTCAAACTACCGATTTTGTTTGAAGCAGAGGTCAGCCATGCCTGGGTTAAAACGGATGGGATGTCCCGGGACAGAAAAGGGAGATGCGAGATTCAATGAGACCTTTAAACCCATCAGCATTAGATACTGTCATGGAAGGTAAGTGTATCCCGGAGGGGTGTGTCTATACGCAGTAGCGCAGCTCGGATTCCATGGGCCCTGGTGTGAGCAAGGACAATGGTGCATTGGTATGATGCTTTCATCGTGCTATTCTGCAATTACCAGAGTTCAGTGACCCCCTTGGGGTTCTGGTGCTACTGCACCTGCTGCACCAATGGCAGGAAGTCATGGGGTTGTAATTGTTGTAGGATCCGGTTGCTAAAATATAAGCTTCACATAAAGGGCGGTAAAGACATGGGGCCACCTTTCTGCGGCAGTGGTGTAACGATCTGTAACTAAATGCAAACAAGGGCCAAACAAAAGAGATTCACCAATGAATCAGTTGTGTGGAAAATAGATTATGTCATTATAGCCGTTTACCCGCAAAAGAGCCTCTTACATGCTAGCACTGGATTAAAAAGGCAGAGTGTTTTCGCCATGATTTTACTTCATATTTCCATCCGTACGAAGCCAAATGTGCAATGTATTTCTTATCTAGAGTTTCCAACTAATCATAAATTGTGTGTAGTGTGAAGCATGAAAGCATACGAGGATAGTACCAGAGATTATGACAAGATAGTAAGGGGCAATAAGTTATTGCTCTTCTGAAACCCTTTTGGGTGTGGGGGTGCATGTTTTAAGTGTAATTCGGATATACTATGGGCCAGATGTAGGTGGCCATTTACCGGCCGGTAACGGCCGATTTCGGCCGTTACCGACCGGTAAATGGGTTATTGGGATGTAGGGGGCCAATTTTACCGAATCGGTAAATTTACCGAATCGGTAAATTTACCAATTCGGTAAAATAGTGAATCAGTATTTTACCGATTCGGTAACTTCTAGATGTAGGTGGGACTCTTCTGAGTCCCAAAGGCCTTTCAGATTTGGTATTTTACCACCCAATCCAATTGGGCGGTAAAATACCGAATCCAGGTGTGCATGCACATGTGTGCATGCACACCTATGCCATGTTGCTTCGGGCATGTCTGTGTGCCACATGGCACACATGCCTGTATTTGGGGTGCTAGAGGGTGTCAAAGTGACACCCCCTGCACCCTTGCTGGAATCGGTATTTAACGATTCGGTAATGCCCATTGATTCCTATGGGCTTCAATGCCCATAGGAATCAATGGGCATTACCGAATCGGAATTTACAGAATTGGTAAATACGGAATCTTAACGATTTACCGATTCTGTAATACCTACATCCCCCCCTCTATTTTACCACTTCTTAAATACCGAATCGGTAAAATTCGGTATTTAAGAAGTGGTAAAATGAAATTACCTACATCTAGGCCTATATGTTTTAAAGATTTAGGCTCGTGGTGACAATTCATTATTTTGTAATTGATGAAAGGGGATGTCTAGAGAAAGCACGGTTGAACAGAGTTGACATTCAGTTTAACGGGCTGCAAATAAACGCTATAAAAGTGAGTGCAGGCCGATTTATGCTGTTTTACGTTGTACAAAATGAGTTTGCAATAAGCCTTGTAGTTAAAAAAAATGCCTTATTTGAAAAAGAACTTGGAAGTTTACAGCGTTATGGCTCTTGAGTCACTATCTCTTGGGTGAAAGCTACACTACAGCCCTTGAGGAAGAACAGAAGTTTGCTTGCGCTACGCAACAAAGCAAAGGGCGCAAGGAAGCACATATCATTAGAATAGTAGTCCGGTAGTTATCACTGTGTTAATGTGGCAGAGGCAATTAGGGTTTTCGCCCTGTAGTAGAAATTCATTGGAACGACCGCCATGTCTATGGTCGTTAGACGAGACGCATCTTCAAGGGCGTTCCTTTAGTTGTGCGCTAACCGAAGGGAAACTAAAGACATCCAGTTGCCCAGGAACTACAAACAGCAGAGTTTCCGTTAGGGTACAGCACTGGCAGCCAAATCCTCGTTCAGTCAATTTGGGTTTTCGCTATGAATTTTGCAGAGTGAGGCTATGACCGAATGGGGACGCCACCTTTGTGATTTTCTCAAGAAATGTTTCAGACAGGTGGCCTTGGTCTGTTTTATTTGGGGAAATTAAGTCCGTCAAGGAAAGCTAAAATATTATCAATGGAACGTTCACCTTTGTCCAGCGAACGAATAAGACAGGACTATTTGTAAGAAAACTCAGACAACATTCGGATAACTAAAGCTATCATTGTCGCCCACACAAAGACTGAGGCTGTTCGCCCACACAGGGGTTCCGTGTTAATCCCCACGGTGCTGTGCAAGGCCGTCCACCGACACTCCATATCAGAGGGTAACTCACATGTACAAGCCCACTATCGAGAATTTCCCTTAAGCACAGCCAGGCTGCCCTACCCTCCCTTCTCCTGATTTCCATCTCTTACTTGGGCATGGCTTCGGTTCTCCCGAAATCCTGGGTTTCGGTCCACAGATCACAGCGCTCTCTCCGCAACCTAACAGTCGCCGCCGGAAGTGACGTCACTATCCCGCGACTGTCTGCACAGCCTGCTTCAGATTCTACGTCGGAGAGAGAGAAGAAAGACCCGCTAGACTCAAACCTGTATCAGAACGAAGCTATCGCATTCTTGGAATAGTGTTACTTTGTTTTTCGCTTGAAAGATAAAAGTTAATCTCAAGTAATGTATAACGTTTAATTTTTTAACACAAGGGCATCGGAGGGCTTTACCTAAGAGCCAGTATAAAACAAGAGGTAGCAAAACATATATTACAGGAGGAATAGACTCAGACCTCGGCGAGAGGGAGGGTGTGGGGGCGGGACTCAAAAAAAGAGACAGAAACGCCCACGGATCGCATCAAGGAGGGGAAAATAGTAATTGACACACATCTCTTCCAATGGTTAGCCTCCATTTACGAAGCTAGCCAATGGAAGAGAGAGGCGGAATAAAGCCCCACATTAAAGTCATAAAATCTCGGGCTCCGCCCACACTGCTTACGCAGTGTGACGCTAGGCCCGAGACCTAAAAAGATGAAACAACAAATTGCAAAGCTGAAGTTCACCTGGCTCAAAACAAATAACAGTTAAGACAAACTCCACCTACATAAATATACAAGTCAACAATCAAAAAAGTTAAAAAAGGTACTTTTGAACAGAATTCAAAATGCTAAATGTGTTAAAAAATGTACTATTTGAACAGAATTCAAAATGCTAAATGTGTAAATAAAGAATTCCACAACATTCTCATTGAATTTCGTAAACCTAAATGCAAAGAATAAACTCATCTATCTCTCAAGCAAGAGATTACCAATAAACTGGCAAATAATTATACTATCAAAGCAGACATGTTGGACTCCTATTTAAAACAAAGAAAAACCAACACTTTTCCAACAATCCCCTCCAAAGATAAGTTAACCCAGCCATTACATTGCTTCAAACAAGTATAAGAAACTGACTTTATGGATCTTGTCAAAGCAAGCAGGCCAGCCGACTGCCTTTCTGACCCTTGTCCACCACAAATCCTCAAGAACATTCTTTTAACTTCCTCTGCTGCCACACCAGTCAGGACAATAATCAACAAATCTTTAACCACAGGAATCTTTCCAGAAGATTTAAAACATTAACAAACCTAGACCCACATGACCCAAACAAGTACAGACTAATTACAAATGGACCTTTCCTGGGCAAACTGATGGAAACAGTAGCATTCAACCAGATGTCAAAATTCATTGAAGATAACTCTATACTTACAAACAGGTTTCTGTCTAGGAGGAGGCACAGAATTTGCCCTCATCGTCATATGGGATGATCTTAAAACACAGTTGACTGGAACAGGGTCACTGCCAAACTTTTCTTGGACCTTTCAGTTGCTTTCGACACAGTTCATCATGACACTGTAATCCAAAGACTCCACGAAACAGAACAAATATCATCCATACTCCCCCTTTCTCATGCAAATCGTACTTCAGAAAAGCATGGGTCCCTCGAGGCTCTATCACCTCACCCATGCTTTTCAATATCTATATGGAGTCATTACCAGCAATTATCAATAAATTTCATCTCACATACTAAAACTACACAGATGACACACAAAGACCTCTTAAACTGGAAAGCCCCAAAGACATTGGAGACTCAAAAATCTTCAGTTACCTCAGAGCTATTGATTAGTGGATGACATGAAGCTATTTCAAATTGAATGCGTCCAAAACAGAAATACTCACCTGTGGTGATTGGAAAAATTATTACCTACTTGGCACCTGGACTGACAATCTGGGACCACCTCTTGAAGCATTCAGGTAAGTAATAAACCTTGGAATTGCCATGGACTTCAAGCTATCAATGAATACCTAAGTAGATAAGTTAGCAAGATCAAGCTTCATTACTATGAAAACTCTGTGAGGCATCTTCTCTCACCTAGGATTTCCACACAAAGTCCAAGCTACTATCTCTCTGTACTATCTAAACTTGATTACACCATTGGCCTCTACCATGGATCATCTTTATCAACTATGAAAAGACTAAAATAAATTCCGAACTCTGCTGCCAGACTCTACAAGAAAAGCCACAAGCCCACATCTTCCCTGTCTTGAGACCCATCCATTAGTTACTGGTTGCCAGAAGATCCACCTTCAAACTGCTATGTATCACCCACTAAGCAATACGTGGAACAGGACCACTTTTCATCAAGAATAAAATCACAAAATACATACAACAAAGAAACCACCGTTCCAGATTGACACCTCACCTCAAAAACCCCAGCATACATAAAAAATAGCAGGGGTGGTACATCTTTCTCTGTGTTAGGACTCTGGGCACTTTACCGCTTCTAATCAGTGCTAAAGTGCATATGCTCTCTGTAAATTGTGGTATGGATTGGTGTTTCAACGATTGGATATTTGATTTATTTGTTAGTCTCTAGTAAAGTGCACTGAGTGTGCCAGGGCCTGTAAATAAAATGCTACTCTACTAATGGGCCTGCAGCACTGATTGTGCCATCCACGTGAGTAGCCCTGAAAAGGTAACTCAGACCTGCCATTGCAGAGTCTGCGCGCAGTTTGTAACTGCCATGTCGACTTGGCCAGTGCACACACTTGCCAGTCCCTAACCTTCCCTATTCTTACATGACCACCACCCCTAAGGTAGGTCCAAGGTACCCCTGTGGGGAGAGTACAGTGTATGTGAAAGGTGAGACAAGCCCTGGTGTGTGTGGCATGTCCTGATAGTGAATTACGGCTAATTTAGTTTTTCACTATTACAAGGTGACCTGTTCATCTTATAAACATAACTGCCCGGGGAATTAGGTAGGAAAACAAAGTTTAGTATGCCTGAACTCAGAATCTAAAGTTGCATTTTTTAGTGAAGGTGATTTTTACATTCTGCTTTTAAAAATACCACTTTTAGAAGCTAGGTATTTTCTTGCTCAGTCATCCTGTGTGCCTCTGCTGGAATGTGGATTGTCTGTCTGGGTTTTGGATGACAGATTGCTGGGGAACAGGAGTGGCTCCAGATAGTCTAGGTGGGTCAGAAAGAACTGAATAGACCTGGGCTGCATTTGGGGAAGGGGGAGGCAATTTCCTTGC
Source organism: Lissotriton helveticus (assembly GCF_964261635.1). NCBI lineage: Eukaryota > Metazoa > Chordata > Amphibia > Caudata > Salamandridae > Lissotriton > Lissotriton helveticus. The sequence continues at coordinate 921,348,669 of NC_136067.1, read as the reverse complement.
ACCTCAAAGGTCCTGGTCTGCCTCTGACCATGCTGTCTCCACCTCCTGCCAGGAAGTCACACCAGAGAAGGCAGAACTGGTTCTGGCTGGGCACAGACACTCTCTGCCTAAGAGATCAAAGGATTTTGGGATATAAATATTGGGGCCCAGACCTTTAAACTTTAGAACTCTTTTGGACCAAGAAGACTGCCAAGAAGAAGAGCAGGAGAAGCTGTGAGGAGGGACTACCACATTGCTCTGCACTTTGCTCTGTTGGCCTCCAGTGGCTGCTTCTGTCTTGGGCAGTGAAAGGACTGGACTGAACTTTCTGCAATCTACGTGTAGGCGTGTGTCAATATCTTGAATTGCCAACTTTTTCTGGTCAGGGAACCAGTGGAGGTTCCTAAGGTGTGCTGACAACTCCGTGTCCTAAAAGCACCGCAGAAGGCACCGCCGCAAGGCTGCCCTGGTCTCACCGACAATGCATGCTGACGCCACCACCGAGCCACTGCTCGCACCTCGACCTGTGAGCTCTGCAGTCTGCACCGCCTCGCTTCACGACGACGCTTTGGTATCCCCGACGACGCTGAAATCGACGCCACTGCTTTCACGGTGGTTCGAGAGCACCGCTCGTAAAGTTACACAAAGCACCGCTCTCATCCTACACTGCAGCCTTGGCCTACCTACTCTGGTGCCATGGACTCCAGTTCGTCAGCCGGCGACAGTGCTTCAGCCACGAAGATACCGCTGCTTACACCGTGACCGGCCAGCACTGCAAGGAGCACCGCCCTCACCCCGCACTGCGATTTTGGTCTCACCGACGACACCATCTGATGCCCCCACCGAGCTGCTGCTCGCACTCTGACCTGAGGGCAACGCATGCCGCACCGCTGCACTTCGCTGTAATGCCAGAAACCGGTCCTCGGTAGCTTGTTTCCGGTCCAGGGAAGGCATGGCTTGGCAGTTCGGGCTGGACTGTTCCCATGAGGCACAGGGTCAGACTGATTTGCATATAGTCATGTCTGAACTGGGGTGACAGAGTGGGCTAAAGAACAGTGATGGATCAAACCCAGATCTTTTGACTGGGTGTGAGTGTTTGATTGGTTCAGATGCTCTGTCCATCACCACCCACTTTTGTACCGCTTTGGCCGCCATAAGTGTGGCAGTGTATGCTCAGACGTGAGTCCCTTGCTCACTTTGCCACTGGATTCAAGCAAGCTGGGCTGAAGACAGCTGTAATGCCAGAAACCGGTCCTCGGAAGCTTGTTTCCGGTCCAGGGAAGGCATGGCTTGGCAGTTCGGGCTGGACTATTCCCATGAGGCGCAGGGTCAGACTGATTTGCATATAGCCATGTCTGAACTGGGGTGGCAGAGTGGGCTAAAGAACAGTGATGGATCAAACCCAGAACTTTTGACTGGGTGTGAGTGTTTGATTGGTTCAGATGCTCCGTCCATCACCACCCCCCTTGAGTACCGCTTTGGCCGCCATAAGTGTGGCAGGGTATGCTCAGATGTGAGTCCCTTGCTCACTTTGCCACTGGATTCAAGCAAGCCGGGCTGAAGACGGCCGTAATGCCAGAAACCGGTCCTCGGAAGCTTGTTTCCGGTCCAGGGAAGGCATGGCTTGGCAGTTCGGGCTGGACTGTTCCCATGAGGCACAGGGTCAGACTGATTTGCATATAGCCATGTCTGAACTGGGGTGGCACAGTGGGCTAAAGAACGGTGATGGATCAAACCCAGATCTTTTGACTGGGTGTGAGTGTTTGATTGGTTCAGATGCTCCGTCCATCACCAAACCCTTTTGTACCGCTTTGGCCGCCATAAGTGTGGCAGGGTATGCTCAGACGTGAGTCCCTTGCTCACTTTGCCACTGGATTCAAGCAAGCCGGGCTGAAGACGGCTGTAATGCCAGAAACCAGTCCTCGGAAGCTTGTTTCCGGTCCAGGGAAGGCATGGCTTGGCAGTTCGGGCTGGACTGTTCCCATGAGGCACAGGGTCAGACTGATTTGCATATAGCCATGTCTGAACTGGGGTGGCAGAGTGGGCTAAAGAACGGTGATGGATCAAACCCAGATCTTTTGACTGGGTGTGAGTGTTTGATTGGTTCAGATGCTCCGTCCATCACCACCCCCTTTTGTACTGCTTTGCCCGCCATAAGTGTGGCAATGTATGCTCAGTCGTGAGTCCCTTGCTCACTTTGCCACTGGATTCAAGCAAGCCGGGCTGAAGACGGCTGTAATGCCAGAAACCAGTCCTCGGAAGCATGTTTCCGGTCCAGGGAAGGCAAGGCTTGGCAGTTCGGGCTGGACTGTTCCCATGAGGCACAGGGTCGGACTGATTTGCAAATAGCCATGTCTGAACTGGGGTGGCAGAGTGGGCTAAAGAACGGTGATGAATCAAACCCAGATCTTTTGACTGGGTGTGAGTGTTTGATTGGTTCAGATGCTCCGTCCATCACCACCCCCCTTGAGTACCGCTTTGGCCGCCATAAGTGTGGCAGGGTATGCTCAGATGTGAGTCCCTTGCTCACTTTGCCACTGGATTCAAGCAAGCCAGGCTGAAGACGGCCGTAATGCCAGAAACCGGTCCTCGGAAGCTTGTTTCCGGTCCAGGGAAGGCATGGCTTGGCAGTTCGGGCTGGACTGTTCCCATGAGGCACAGGGTCAGACTGATTTGCATATAGCCATGTCTGAACTGGGGTGGCAGAGTGGGCTAAAGAACGGTGATGGATCAAACCCAGATCTTTTGACTGGGTGTGAGTGTTTGATTGGTTCAGATGCTCCGTCCATCACCACCCCCTTTTGTACCGCTTTGGCCGCAATAAGTGTGGCAGGGTATGCTCAGACGTGAGTCCCTTGCTCACTTTGCCACTGGATTCAAGCAAGCCGGGCTGAAGACGGCTGTAATGCCAGAAACCAGTCCTCGGAAGCTTGTTTCCGGTCCAGGGAAGGCATGGCTTGGCAGTTCGGGCTGGACTGTTCCCATGAGGCACAGGGTCAGACTGATTTGCATATAGCCATGTCTGAACTGGGGTGGCAGAGTGGGCTAAAGAACGGTGATGGATCAAACCCAGATCTTTTGACTGGGTGTGAGTGTTTGATTGGTTCAGATGCTCCGTCCATCACCACCCCCTTTTGTACCGCTTTGGCCGCCATAAGTGTGGCAATGTATGCTCAGTCGTGAGTCCCTTGCTCACTTTGCCACTGGATTCAAGCAAGCCGGGCTGAAGACGGCTGTAATACCAGAAACCAGTCCTCGGAAGCTTGTTTCCGGTCCAGGGAAGGCAAGGCTTGGCAGTTCGGGCTGGACTGTTCCCATGAGGCACAGGGTCAGACTGATTTGCATATAGCCATGTCTGAACTGGGGTGGCAGAGTGAGCTAAAGAACGGTGATGGATCAAACCCAGATCTTTTGTCTGGGTGTGATTGTTTGATTGGTTCAGATGCTCCGTCCATCACCACCCCCTTTTGTACCGCTTTGGCAGCCATAAGTGTGGCAGGGTATGCTCAGATGTGAGTCCCTTGCTCACTTTGCCACTGGATTCAAGCATGCCTGGCTGAAGATGGCTGTAATGCCAGAAACCGGTCCTCGGAAGCTTGTTTCCGGTCCAGGGAAGGCATGGCTTGGCAGTTCGGGCTGGACTGTCCCCATGAGGCACAGGGTCAGACTGATTTGCATATAGCCATGTCTGAACTGGGGTGGCAGAGTGGGCTAAAGAACGGTGATGGATCAAACCCAGATCTTTTGACTGGGTGTGAGTGTTTGATTAGTTCAGATGCTCCGTCCATCACCACCCACTTTTGTACCGCTTTGGCCGCCATAAGTGTGGCAGGGTATGCTCAGTCGTGAGTCCCTTGCTCACTTTGCCACTGGATTCAAGCAAGCCGGGCTGAAGTTGGCTTTAATGCCAGAAACTGGTCCTCGGAAGCTTGTTTCTGGTCCAGGGAAGGCATGGCTTGGCAGTTCGGGCTGGACTGTTCCCATGAGGCACAGGGTCAGACTGATTTGCATATAGCCATGTCTGAACTGGGGTGGCAGAGTGGGCTAAAGAACGGTGATGGATCAAACCCAGATCTTTTGACTGGGTGTGAGTGTTTGATTGGTTCAGATGCTCCGTCCATCACCACCCCCTTTTGTACCGCTTTGGCCGCCATAAGTGTGGCAGGGTATGCTCAGACGTGAGTCACTTGCTCACTTTGCCACTGCATGTAAACAAGCCGGGCTGAAGACGGCTGTAATGCCAGAAACCGGTCCTCGGAAGCTTGTTTCCGATCCAGGGAAGGCATGGCTTGGCAGTTCGGGCTGGACTTTTCCCATGAGGCACAGGGTCAGACTGATTTGCATATAGCCATGTCTGAACTTGGGTGGCAGAGTGGGCTAAAGAACGGTGATGGATCAAACCCAGATCTTTTGACTGGGTGTGAGTGTTTGATTGGTTCAGATACTCCGTCCATCACCACCCCCTTTTGTACCGCTTTGGTCGCCATAAGTGTGGCAGGGTATGCTCAGTCCCTTGCTCACTTTGCCACTGGATTCAAGCAAGCCGGGCTGAAGATGGCTGTAATGCCAGAAACCGGTCCTCGGAAGCTTGTTTCCGATCCAGGGAAGGCATGGCTTGGCAGTTCGGGCTGGACTTTTCCCATGAGGCACAGGGTCAGACTGATTTGCATATAGCCATGTCTGAACTGGGGTGGCAGAGTGGGCTAAAGAACGGTGATGGATCAAACCCAGATCTTTTGACTGGGTGTGATTGTTTGATTGGTTCAGATGCTCCGTCCATCACCACCCCCTTTTGTACCGCTTTGGCAGCCATAAGTATGGCAGGGTATGCTCAGATGTGAGTCCCTTGCTCACTTTGCCACTGGATTCAAGCATGCCTGGCTGAAGATGGCTGTAATGCCAGAAACCGGTCCTCGGAAGCTTGTTTCCGGTCCAGGGAAGGCATGGCTTGGCAGTTCGGGCTGGACTGTTCCCATGAGGCACAGGGTCAGACTGATTTGCATATAGCCATGTCTGAACTGGGGTGGCAGAGTGGGCTAAAGAACGGTGATGGATCAAACCCAGATCTTTTGACTGGGTGTGAGTGTTTGATTAGTTCAGATGCTCCGTCCATCACCACCCACTTTTGTACCGCTTTGGCCGCCATAAGTGTGGCAGGGTATGCTCAGTCGTGAGTCCCTTGCTCACTTTGCCACTGGATTCAAGCAAGCCGGGCTGAAGTTGGCTTTAATGCCAGAAACTGGTCCTCGGAAGCTTGTTTCTGGTCCAGGGAAGGCATGGCTTGGCAGTTCGGGCTTGACTGTTCCCATGAGGCACAGGGTCAGACTGATTTGCATATAGCCATGTCTGAACTGGGGTGGCAGAGTGGGCTAAAGAACGGTGATGGATCAAACCCAGATCTTTTGACTGGGTGTGAGTGTTTGATTGGTTCAGATGCTCCGTCCATCACCACCCCCTTTTGTACCGCTTTGGCCGCCATAAGTGTGGCAGGGTATGCTCAGACGTGAGTCACTTACTCACTTTGCCACTGGATTCAAACAAGCCAGGCTGAAGACGGCTGTAATGCCAGAAACCGGTCCTCGGAAGCTTGTTTCCGATCCAGGGAAGGCATGGCTTGGCAGTTCGGGCTGGACTTTTCCCATGAGGCACAGGGTCAGACTGATTTGCATATAGCCATGTCTGAACTTGGGTGGCAGAGTGGGCTAAAGAACAGTGATGGATCAAACCCAGATCTTTTGACTGGGTGTGAGTGTTTGATTGGTTCAGATGCTCCGTCCATCACCACCCCCTTTTGTACCGCTTTGGTCGCCATAAGTGTGGCAGGGTATGCTCAGTCCCTTGCTCACTTTGCCACTGGATTCAAGCAAGCCGGGCTGAAGATGGCTGTAATGCCAGAAACCGGTCCTCGGAAGCTTGTTTCCGATCCAGGGAAGGCATGGCTTGGCAGTTCGGGCTGGACTTTTCCCATGAGGCACAGGGTCAGACTGATTTGCATATAGCCATGTCTGAACTGGGGTGGCAGAGTGGGCTAAAGAACGGTGATGGATCAAACCCAGATCTTTTGACTGGGTGTGATTGTTTGATTGGTTCAGATGCTCCGTCCATCACCACCCCCTTTTGTACCGCTTTGGCAGCCATAAGTGTGGCAGGGTATGCTCAGATGTGAGTCCCTTGCTCACTTTGCCACTGGATTCAAGCATGCCTGGCTGAAGATGGCTGTAATGCCAGAAACCGGTCCTCGGAAGCTTGTTTCCGGTCCAGGGAAGGCATGGCTTGGCAGTTCGGGCTGGACTGTTCCCATGAGGCACAGGGTCAGACTGATTTGCATATAGCCATGTCTGAACTGGGGTGGCAGAGTGGGCTAAAGAACGGTGATGGATCAAACCCAGATCTTTTGACTGGGTGTGAGTGTTTGATTAGTTCAGATGCTCCGTCCATCACCACCCACTTTTGTACCGCTTTGGCCGCCATAAGTGTGGCAGGGTATGCTCAGTCGTGAGTCCCTTGCTCACTTTGCCACTGGATTCAAGCAAGCCGGGCTGAAGTTGGCTTTAATGCCAGAAACTGGTCCTCGGAAGCTTGTTTCTGGTCCAGGGAAGGCATGGCTTGGCAGTTCGGGCTTGACTGTTCCCATGAGGCACAGGGTCAGACTGATTTGCATATAGCCATGTCTGAACTGGGGTGGCAGAGTGGGCTAAAGAACGGTGATGGATCAAACCCAGATCTTTTGACTGGGTGTGAGTGTTTGATTGGTTCAGATGCTCCGTCCATCACCACCCCCTTTTGTACCGCTTTGGCCGCCATAAGTGTGGCAGGGTATGCTCAGACGTGAGTCACTTACTCACTTTGCCACTGGATTCAAACAAGCCGGGCTGAAGACGGCTGTAATGCCAGAAACCGGTCCTCGGAAGCTTGTTTCCGATCCAGGGAAGGCATGGCTTGGCAGTTCGGGCTGGACTTTTCCCATGAGGCACAGGGTCAGACTGATTTGCATATAGCCATGTCTGAACTTGGGTGGCAGAGTGGGCTAAAGAACGGTGATGGATCAAACCCAGATCTTTTGACTGGGTGTGAGTGTTTGATTGGTTCAGATGCTCCGTCCATCACCACCCCCTTTTGTACCGCTTTGGTCGCCATAAGTGTGGCAGGGTATGCTCAGTCCCTTGCTCACTTTGCCACTGGATTCAAGCAAGCCGGGCTGAAGATGGCTGTAATGCCAGAAACCGGTCCTCGGAAGCTTGTTTCCGATCCAGGGAAGGCATGGCTTGGCAGTTCGGGCTGGACTTTTCCCATGAGGCACAGGGTCAGACTGATTTGCATATAGCCATGTCTGAACTGGGGTGGCAGAGTGGGCTAAAGAACGGTGATGGATCAAACCCAGATCTTTTGACTGGGTGTGAGTGTTTGATTGGTTCAGATGCTCCGTCCATCACCACCCCCTTTTGTACTGCTTTGGTCGCCATAAGTGTGGCAGGGTATGCTCAGACGTGAGTCCCTTGCTCACTTTGCCATTGGATTCAAGCAAGCCGGGCTAAAGACGGCTGTAATGCCAGAAACCGGTACTCAGAAGCTTGTTTCCGGTCCAGGGAAGGCATGGCTTGGCAGTTCGGGCTAGACTGTTCCTGTGATGCACAGGGTCAGACTGATTTGCATATAGCCATGTCTGAACTGGGGTGGCAGAGTGGGCTAAAGAACGGCGATGGATCAAACCCAGATCTTTCGACTGGGTGTGAGTGTTTGATTGGTTCAGATGCTCCGTCCATCACCACCCCCTTTTTTACCGCTTTGGCCGCCATAAGTGTGGCAGGGTATGCTCAGACGTGAGTCTCTTGCTCACTTTGCCACTGGATTCAAGCAAGCCGGGCTGAAGACGGCTGTAATGCCAGAAACCGGTCCTCGGAAGCTTGTTTCCGGTCCAGGGAAGGAATGGCTTGGCAGTTCGGGCTGGACTGTTCCCATGAGGCACAGGGTCAGACTGATTTGCATATAGCCTTGTCTGAACTGGGGTGGCAGAGTGGGCTAAAGAACGGTGATGGATCAAACCCAGATCTTTTGTCTGGGTGTGAGTGTTTGATTGGTTCAGATGCCCTGTCCATCACCACCCCCTTTTGTACCGCTTTGGCCGCCATAAGTGTGGCAGGGTATGCTCAGACGTGCGTCCCTTGCTCACTTTGCCTCTGGATTCAAGCAAGCCGGGCTGAAGACGGCTGTAATGCCAGAAACCGGTCCTCGGAAACTTGTTTCCGGTCCAGGGAAGGCATGGCTTGGCAGTTCGGGCTGGACTGTTCCCATGAGGCACAGGGTCAGACTGATTTGCATATAGCCATGTCTAAACTGGGGTGGCAGAGTGGGCTAAAGAACGGTAATGGATCAAACCCAGATCTTTTGACTGGGTGTGAGTGTTTGATTGGTTCAGATGCTCCGTCCATCGCCACCCACTTTTGTTGCACTTCGCACCACAGCAGCCAATGCCATGCCGACGCCAGCACTCCTGACTTCAACAGAGAGGAGTTTGATCTGCAACGCGTGTGACTTCGAGGGCCCCGACGACTCTTGCACTGACCTTCGAAACCGATGCCTGCGTAGGCCGTCCTTTCGGAAGCTCAACCAGAGGTCGCAGACACCCTGCATTTCGAAAAGGTACTGTTTGCGGGTCTTCCTGACACCGAAGCTGGCCCGCAACACCGCAGTCAGCCAGAACTGTTTGGATTTGTTTGCTCACAACGCTGTGATAGCCTCGGACGGAGCTATCGACATCAAGTGACTGTTTTTCAAGCAGGTTTTGATAACGGAAGATTCTTAAGTTGTGTATTGTGGATTTTTGTCGTTTTTTGCCTTGTCTTAAGTATATACAAATATTGGATATTTTTCTAAACTGGTGTGGTGTCCTTTTGTAGTGCTTACACTGTATTACTGTTGGTTATGTGCAAATGCTTTACACACTGCCTCTAAAATAAGCCTGACTACTCGTGCCATGCTCCCAAGGAGGTGAGCAGAGGTTATTTTAGGGGTGTAACTCCCTTATCGTGATTAGAGTGGTGGTTTCTGCCTGGGTTTGGCGCATGCCCCATTCTACCAACATTCCCATTTCTAACACAAATGTACAGGATTTGCCTGTGTATGTGAACACGTATAAGTTGATTATATGTATGTATTTAGATATGTGAATTTCTTAGTACATATATACTACTTATAGTTTAAAAATAAATAGATATTCTTATAGGTCTGTTTTACAAATGTATATATTACAAACATATATATATGTATATATATATTTCATCCAAATTCCTGACACTAGTGCCGGTCACACCCACCTGTCGGGGGGAGTGCAGGTCAACGGTTGTGAACCCCTCTCACAATGTCAAATGGCAAACCTTGTAATGATAAACACAATTAAAGAGCCTGCACAAAGGTCAGTTCCAGTATTTTTTATTGGCAATGAGTTTCAACCCAAATGGGTCTTCGTCGCGGCCTGATTACACAGGCCGTGACGAAGACCTGTTTGGCTTGAAACGCATTGCCAATAAAAATACTGGAACCGACATGCCGTGTTCAGGCTCTTCAATCTTGTCTATCATTACAACGTTTACCGGTTGATATATATATATATAATCAAAGAATCAAAAGAAAAAGGAGAGGATGTGAAGGATGAACCCATAAGAATTATTTTGGATTACAGTCAAGAATCCAAAGAAATCACAAGGATCATAAGAACAAATTGGAAGATTCTCCAATTGGATTCAACCATAGGAGAAAAAATGGGGCCACATCCGGTGATAACATACCGAAGAGCAAGGAATTTAAAAGATCAGCTAGTCCACAGCCATTACAGACCAAAAACTGCGCAAACAACATGGGTAAATACAAGGGGCTTCATAAAGTGCCATAATTGTAAAATCTGTGAGATAGCAAAACCCACGAAGGAAGTAAAAATGGCAAATGGTAAAACTTGGCAAATCAGAGATTTAATCATGTGCAAGAGCCAATATGCAGTGTACATCGTCGAGTGCCCATGCGCGTTAAAATACGTGGGCAGCACCATTTGCGAACTTAAAAAAACGCATCTTTGAGCACGTTAGAGCCAGCAAAAACAAGGACAGAAATAATGCGGTTGCAAAACATATGAAAAGCCATCATAATGAAAATTGGAAAGCATTAAAAATCTTTTGCATTGAACTGGTTCCAACAAGTGAAAGAGGTGGCCACCAAGAAAAAGCTTTGCGACAAAAAGAGTCCCGACACATACTGAATTTCCGATCTATGACTCCTTTCGGCCTAAATCAATCGGAGGAATTATACATCCATCTGTAAATAAATAATCAGCTTCTTCCAGACTTTTACATAGATATGCACTGCAAAATATCAATACAGAAACTATTGAAGACTACAAAAGAAATTGTAAATAAAATATACCCACTGGAGGGTTTCATTCAAAGTGAACATTCAGAAATGTATAAACGGTCAGAAAAATTAAATTTTATTCATTTGGAACTATCAGATCATTGGCATTTTCGAAAGGGTTGTCCCATAACGTAAAAACAAAGGTTTTGTGAAAATATTGTTTTTGCCAATGCTTTATGAGATGTTTTTCCCATGTAAATAACTTTATTGACTACCACCTTGGGTTATCAAAGATTAGTTCCATTTTTTGTAAAGAAATAATTTATATAAATAAGGGCCAACATACATTGAGAAATGCTCGTTTTTATGTAGAAATGGTTACTCTTAAATTTGGAATGATTACTGGTGCAAAAAATGTAAATAGTTAAAATCGTCTGGAATTAGAACTACCAAGACCAGAAAACCTGATGGTAGGGATCTAATCACAGACAGGAAATGATGTAGCATAGAGTTTCCTGCAGAATCAGTAAATAAAAAAAATTTAAAAAAGTGCAATAAACAAACCGTGAACAAGGTATATCAGATACCGGAACGCGTGGGTTGTTCCTGCAAATGGCAAGCAAAATGGATTGAAGAATTAATGAAAATACCCTGTAAAGAAGATCACTGGTGTGCGGCTTCATTTGTTTCTTTTGGGAGATTTTTTTGGACATATATATATATATATATATATATATATATATATATATATATATATATATATATATATATATATATATATATATATATATATTCACTGAAAAAACCATAGGTTAGAGACCATATATAGTTAGCTGGACATTTTATTGACATAAAACCAATGAAATTCCATAGTTAGTTGCACTAACTATATATCGCGCACCCGCAATCCACTGCTGATGATGTCACATATTACATCATTCATGACATGGTCAGTGACATCACTGATGACATCACTGATGACATCTCAAATGACATCACTGATGACATCACTGATGACATCTCAAATGACATCACTGATGACATCACTGATGACATCATCTAGTGTCTGTGTGTTTTTGTAAAGTTTAAATATGTTTTACATATTGAAGAATGAGTGGATGTATGGAAGACTGAGTGTGTGTGTGGCTGGCTGGGAGGTGTGTGACTCTGTGCATATCAATGTGTACTTGTATCAGTGATTGTATAAGAGAGTAAGTATGTGTTAGTATATGTGTGAAAAAGTATGGTGTTCTGTGTTTAACTGTATAGATGAGGAAATCGAAGTGTGATTGATTCTTCACAGGACTGACTAGGTGTATGAGTGCATATGATAGTGTTGTAATAATGAGTGACTGTATGTATGAGTGATTGTATGGGTGAATGAGTGAATGTGTGTGTAGACGTAGGAATCAGTGAGTGCGTATGTAGTAACTGGTATTGGTGTGTCATGATGTCATCAGTGATGTCATTTGAGATGTCATCAGTGATGTCATTTGAGATGTCATCAGTGATGTCATCAGTGATGTCACTGAAGTATGGTGTTCTGTGTTTAACTGTATAGATGAGGAAATGGAAGTGTGATTGATTCTTTACAGGACTGACTAGGTGTGTGAGTAACTCCATGGATGAGTGGCAGTGTGTGAGTGTCTGCATAGGTGTATGAGTGCATATGATAGTGTTGTAATAATGAGTGACTGTATGTATGAGTGATTGTATGGGTGAATGAGTGAATGTGTGTGTAGACGTAGGAATCAGTGAGTGCGTATGTAGTAACTGGTATTGGTGTGTCATGATGTCATCAGTGATGTCATTTGAGGTGTCATCAGTGATGTCATCAGTGATGTCATTTGAGATGTCATCAGTGATGTCACTGACCATGTCATGAATGATGTAATATGTGACATCATCAGCAGTGGATTGCGGGTGCGCGATATATAGTTAGTGCAACTAACTATATATGGAATTTCATTGGTTTTATGTCAATAAAATGTCCAGCTAACTATATATGGTCTCTAACCTATGGTTTTTTCAGTGAATTTTCAAGGTTTTGTAAATGCAAATTCCTAACTATATATGGTCTATAACCTATGGTTTTTTCAGTGAATTTCATTGGTTTTTTAAAAGCTAATATCTATAGCTGTAAAATATATTCTTTATTACGTGACGTATCACGTAGCCACGTGAGACGCCTCATGACGCGTTGCATAACCGTGACGTATCGACTCTGCAGCGCAAACAAAACCCGTAACGTAAGCGTGCCGGAGCACGCTTACAGATATATATATTTTTTTTAACCTTAATTAGACAAAATCCACACGTGCACATATCTTGAGGCCTTGCAAAGGCACATCAAACAAACCGTCCCTACAATTTTGCCAAGTTTGCTGGAAATCTATTCCCTTAATTTTTTTTTTACTGTTTCTCTTGGTTTTCCCCTTGTTACGCTTACCGGGACGCTACCCGGTACGCGAACCGGACGCTCCAAAAACACAAGATGGCGGACTCCCGTTACGCTGCCGGTTAGCTGCCCGGTTCGCGTACCGGGAAGCGCCTCTACCGCGAAAAATCGCAACAATTTTTTTATTTTTTTTGCCCCGCGGGGGACTTTAATATCCCCCTCATCAATCCTAGGGGGTCAGGAGGGGTTTACCTTGCCCCCTTTCCTTCATTTCCCCCTTCTTTTTTCACCACATCTTGTCTCTCGAACCTACCGAGAGACAAGATGGCGGCCGCTCCGGACTGTTTACAATGTTGACAGCTACGCTGCCGGTTAGCTGCCTGGTTAGCTGCCCGGTGAGCTGCCCGGTTCGCGTACCGGGACGCGCCTCTACGGCGTAAAATCGCAAACAAATATATATTTTTTTTTTTTGCCCCGTGGGGCACTTTAATATCCCCCTCATCAATCCTAGGGGGTCAGGAGTGGTCTACCTTGCCCCCTTTCCTTCATTTCCCCCTTCGTTTTTCACCACATCTTGTCTCTCGATCCTACCGAGAGACAAGATGGCGGCCGCTCCGGACTGTTTAGAATGTTGACAGACACCGGAGAGCCAATCAGCTTCGCTTCGCGAAGTTCCATTACGCGTCAGGTACGCGAACCGGGGCGCTAACCGGAGCGCTGTCACAGATATATATATTTTTTAAACGTTAATTTCTCAAAATCCACTGGAGCACATATATTGAGACATAGCAAAGGCACGTAGGGCAAACCATATCTACAATTTTGCCAAGTTTCATGTAAATCCATTCAGCCATTCGAGCTAAAAGTGAGTCCAACCGCCCTATGGAAAAATGAATGGAAAAACGCGTTTTGGGACCCCCCTTTTTTCTTGGCCCCCCCTTGACGAAACCCCACCAAATTTTCAGGGGCTGCTCATAAACAAAATGTGCCATTTTCCTGAAAATTTTAGCCAATTCCGTCCACAAACGCTAAAGTTATTAGACATAGAATTTTCAGAAATCCCATAGAGAAAAAATCCTAACTATATATACCCACTGGCTATCGCCAGTAGGTAATATACATATATAAACATACATAATCTGCATATCTATATAAATATGAATGCATGCATACATATCCACCATATATGCATACATATGCATGTTATTTACATGAAAGTTTTAAAAACACTAATAAAAGCAAAGCTAAAAAGCCACCTCATTACAAACAGAATGGCTTTAACTTAAACGAGGGCGAGATCTATTGCATTTTCAATGCTTGTTTACTTTGGTTCTATCAAGAAGGCATTCAGATGTGTCACACATTTGCCATAAATTCTGAATGTTAGCACTCTAGTTGCTCATTAGATCACTGTAGTAAAGCTAGTGCTCACCAGGGAAGTCTGCTGCTAATCATGGTTTGCAGCCATTTTCCCGCATTTTTTATCCCGCGGACTTTCAGTCCGCATACCATTATCCCGCAAGGTCATTGACCTCGCATACCATTATCCCGCATTTTTTCAAAACGCATGTGCATTTATCACGCATGCCTTTACAAAGAATTACGTTTTAAAGGCATGTATGGTAAATGCATTTGCGTTGTGAAAACCACGATGACGAGAGAGGTAAGTGGGTTTGTGTTAATTTTTTCGTGGGTTAGTTATTGTGTAGTGTAGTGTTGTGTAGTGTAGTGTTGTGTTAGTGTAGTGTAGAGTTGTGGTGGTTGTTTAGTGTAGGGTCATGCTGGGGGTCGTGTTTAGGGTTTAGGGTTGTGTTGTAGTGTTTGTGTAGTGTAGGGTCATGCTGGGGGTAGTGTTTTAGGGTTTAGGGTTGTGTTGTAGTGTTTGCGTAGTGTAGGGTCATGCTGGGGCTAGTGTTTTAGGGTTTTGGGTAGTGGTGTAGTGTTTGCGTAGTGTAGGGTCATGCTGGGGCTAGTGTTTTAGGGTTTAGAGTAGTGTTGTAGTGTTTGCGTAGTGTAGGGTCATGCTGGGGGTAGTGTTTTAGGGTTTAGGGTTGTGTTGTAGTGTTTGCGTAGTGTAGGGTCATGCTGGGGGTAGTGTTTTAGGGTTAAGGGTAGTGTTGTAGTGTTTGCGTAGTGTAGGGTCATGCTGGGGTGTAGTGTTTTAGGGTTTAGGGTTGTGTTGTAGTGTTTGCGTAGTGTAGGGTCATGCTGGGGGTAGTGTTTTAGGGTTTTGGGTAGTGTTGTAGTATTTGGGTAGTGTAGGGTCATGCTGGGGGGTAGTGTTTTAGGGTTTTGGGTAGTGTTGTAGTGTTTGCGTAGTGTAGGGTCATGCTGGGGGTAGTGTTTTAGGGTTTTGGGTAGTGTTGTAGTGTTTGCGTAGTGTAGGGTCATGCTGGGGGTAGTGTTTTAGGGTTTAGGGTAGTGTTGTAGTGTTTGCGTAGTGTAGGGTCATGCTGGTGGTAGTGGTTTAGGGTTTAGGGTAGTGTTGTAGTGTTTGCGCAGTGTAGGGTCATGCTGGGGTGTAGTGTTTTAGGGTTTTGGGTAGTGTTGTAGTGTTTGCGCAGTGTAGGGTCATGCTGGGGGTAGTGTTTTAGGGTTTAGGGTAGTGTTGTAGTGTTTGCGTAGTGTAGGGTCATGCTGGGGGTAGTGTTTTAGGGTTTAGGGTAGTGTTGTAGTGTTTGCGCAGTGTAGGGTCATGCTGGGGTGTAGTGTTTTAGGGTTTAGGGTAGTGTTGTAGTGTTTGCGCAGTGTAGGGTCATGCTGGGGGTAGTGTTTTAGGGTTTAGGGTTGTGTTGTAGTGTTTGCGTAGTGTAGGGTCATGCTGGGGGTAGTGTTTTAGGGTTTAGGGTAGTGTTGTAGTGTTTGCGTAGTGTAGGATCATGCTGGGGTGTAGTGTTTTAGGGTTTTGGGTAGTGTTGTAGTGTTTGCGTAGTGTAGGGTCATGCTGGGGTGTAGTGTTTTAGGGTTTAGGGTAGTGTTGTAGTGTTTGCGTAGTGTAGGGTCATGCTGGGGGTAGTGTTTTAGGGTTTAGGGTAGTGTTGTAGTGTTTGCGTAGTGTAGGGTCATGCTGGGGTGTAGTGTTTTAGGGTTTAGGGTAGTGGTGTAGTGTTTGCGTAGTGTAGGGTCATGCTGGGGGTAGTGTTTTAGGGTTTAGGGTAGTGTTGTAGTGTTTGCATAGTGTAGGGTCATGCTGGGGTAGTGTTTTAGGGTTTAGGGTTGTGTTGTAGTGTTTGCGTAGTGTAGGGTCATGCTGGGGGTAGTGTTTTAGGGTTTAGGGTAGTGTTGTAGTGTTTGCGTAGTGTAGGGTCATGCTGGGGTGTAGTGTTTTAGGGTTTTGGGTAGTGTTGTAGTGTTTGCGTAGTGTAGGGTCATGCTGAGGGTAGTGTTTTAGGGTTTAGGGTAGTGTTGTAGTGTTTGCGTAGTGTAGGGTCATGCTGGGGGTAGTGTTTTAGGGTTTAGGGTAGTGTTGTAGTGTTTGTGTAGTGTAGGGTCATGCTGGGGGTAGTGTTTTAGGGTTTAGGGTAGTTTAGTTGTTTAGTGTATGCTAAAGGCATATTCGTTCTAAAAGTTTTCGTTATTTTAATTTGCGGCCTAATAGTACATGCGAGATTTTTTTTGCGGACTGATGGTATGCGGACTGATGGTATGCGGGATTTCGTCATATATTCGCTAATCATACTTTCTATGGCAAAATGAACCCCCTCATTTTGCTCCTTTTTAAATTAAATGTTTTAAGAGTTACCACTTTATTCCAATCAAGATGGCTTCAGGTGTGCCATACCTTTGTAATAAGTAGGACTGTTAGCACTCTAGTTGTTATTTAGAACACTCTGGGACATTCTGTCATTGGGCTATAGTTGGGCTACATCTGGCTGATATTTGGGCTACATTTGGTTTTTTTGTCTCTGGTGGCCATCTTTGGGCTACATTGGGCTACATTGGGCTACATTGGGCTACATTTGGGCTCCAACATATATATAGCCCAATGTAGCCCAATATATATTTTTCAAAGTTAATTTTCATAAAAACCACTGGAGCATATATCTTGAGACATAGCAAAGGCACATCGGGCTACCAGTCCCTACAATTTTGCCAAGTTTGGTGTAAATCCATTCAGCCGTTCGGGCTAAAAGTGAGGCCAACCACCCTATGGAAAATTGCATGGGAAAAGCACGTTTTGGGACCCCCCCTTTTTTCTCGGCCCCCCCTTGACGAAACCCCCCCAAATTTTCAGGGGCTGCTCAGAAACAAAATGTTCCATTTTCCTGAAAATTTCAGCCAATTCTGTCCTCAAACGCCAAAGTTATTCGACATAGAATTTTCAAAAATCCCATAGGAAAAAATCCTAACTATATATACCTACTGGCTATCGCCAGTAGGTAATATGTATGTATATATATTCATATATATATCTATCTATCTATATATATATATCTATATATATGATAAAGTCCAATTATGGCTATGGTACATAGACGATATTTTCGTCATTTGGCAAGGTGGTAAAACACAGGCCTCCGAATTCATAAAGAGGTTGAATAACAATACTAGGAACATCACCCTCACAAGCAATATCAGCGACCAAGAGGTAGAGTATTTAGACACCAAAGTACAAATTAGACAAAATACCATCCAAACAGTACTTTTTAGGAAAAGTACAGCAGGCAACTCTCTGCTGCATGCGGAGAGTAGTCATCCTGGAAACCTCAAATGGAGCATCCCCTATGGGGAGCTACTAAGGGCCAAACGAAATTGTAGCAATAACCAAGATTACCTTGCTGAAGAAAAAGTGATGACACAAAGATTTCTCAACAGAGGATACCCTATGTGGGTGATCAAAAATGCGAGCAAAAAGGTGACAGAAATAAAAAGAGAATACTTACTATCTGTCAGAGAGAAGGATAACAAAAATGAGGATGGGGAAAGCACCACTAGAGTCATTTTTACTTATAATGGGAATTCCAAACAAATCCAAAAAAGTTTGGTTAAGAATTGGAATTTACTTACAAATGATCCCATCATTGGGGATACTTTACCCAGCCGACCGAGTATAACCTACAAAAGAGGACGTACTCTTAGGGATCTACTAGTGCATAATGACATAAGCACAATTGTAACTCCTAGAGGTATCAACCTACAGGGCTTTTACCCTTGTGGCCATTGCAAGGCTTGTGCAAATAGCCACATGGTAAAAGAATACTGGAACCCCAGCAGTAAAAGGATGCAACAGATTAAACAATTTCTAACTTGTACCACCTCCTTTGTTATCTATGCATTGACATGTCCATGCAAACTGATTTACATCGGCAGCACTACACACATGGCTAAAAAAAGAGTACTTGAACATACTCGTGCTATAAATAATCTGGATCAACAATATCCTATAGCACGCCACTTCGAGAGTCACCATTTCTCAGACCCCAAAAAACTAGCCTATTATGTATTAGAGCAAGTGAATATAGGCCTTAGAGGTGGGAATTGCCTTATGAAATTAAGACAAAAAGAATCCAGATACATTATAAGTCTATGTACCCGTTACCCAAAAGGCCATAAAATTGATGAGGAGTATAATGTACATTTGCAAGAATGATGTAATAACAGGTGTGAAATAGATGCAACCATGTAATGTAAACGTGCATATCGGTTACATGTACTTTAATTCTCCTGACTACTGTCTCTTTCTCCTTCTTTCCCACAGATATAAAGGGAGGGATGTGTCTAGAGATCTCGACACAATCACCCTAAACCTTTCACTGTGGTCTTCCTTCTTCCATCCGAACGAAAGTATCAATTTTAACATTTTTCACTTTATCTCCCAATGTATGAATAAGTTGCTTGTGTTGCCTTATGAGAAGTAGCCGAAATGTATAGTATCATAGAAAAATATATATATATATATCTGTTTCAGATGAAATAATATACAAATGTACACCCTTGAGGAGTCCTTAGTCGATACCTATGGTGTTAAAACCTAACGTGCCTTGTCTCCTTGCAATTTAAGGAGTACTCATCCACTAACCAGGATATGATTACCCTTTACTGTTACCGCACTATTTGCGATAACATCTGTATCTGGCACCGGGACGCAAATCTTCCGCCCTGAATCTGACACTGAGTATCATCATGATTCCCTCCTCGCTCCGAGAGATTACATTTCTTCTCCTGCGGAGAGCTTGAAATTTTCAACCTGACCCGGTTACCATGACTACGAGGGCCCACTCGGGCCGTCTTCGTGAACCATAATCGTTACTAGCTAATATTTGCTGTATTTTTACCTTATGTACAGGTCTTAAGGACTCTTGGGATGTGATACTATACATTACTCCAATATAAGTGATATATTTGCGATATATTTATAAGCATGCGAATATTAATAACTGATCGGAACATGGACTTAATAAATAACACAACATAAACTCTAGCACTATTATGATGAACTCTAAATGAAATAAGCATTACTATATTCAGACATGAGATGTATACTGTTCCAATATGGCGGCATGCTGACAACTTGATAGGGTTACACCCGTATGGACAGTCCGTCTTTGAATGTGACGATCATGTAAACATAAAAGATGTATATTGGCAATAGCAACTTGTGTGATCAAGCGTTCTATGGAGTGCGAAACGCGTCACGTGGATTTATGGAGTAAATAAATTCAAACGGCCCCCCTGCAAAATAAAAAAAAAGGTTGGCCCGGCCCCAGGGGATTGGGTCCCCGGGGCAAATAGTGGCCCCACTCACATAATAAAAAAATAAAAATAAAATTATGAAGAGGCAAAGCATTGGGGTATGGGAATAAGTTCGGGCTCAAAACACAAAATATCTCAGGCCCTGGGGATGGGCCCAGAAAATATTAAGAGAAGGGGGCAGATAGCCCCCCTTCTGAGCAAAATAAAACCAGCATCTCGCATGAGGAGCCGCCCCCTTCCTGCACCACTTTTGCAAACTTACCTCCTGGCACATTCTGGGTTGGGGGATTAAGTCCCCTTGAATCTTAAGGGTCCTAAGGGGTCAACTAGCCCACCAGGTACCTCCAGTAAGCCCCACACAGTGGGATTGCTGAGAGGTGGTCCAAGGCCTTTCCCCTTTTTACACCACTCTGTAAACGTACCTCTTGGCGCATTGCTGGTGGGGCAATGAGGTCCTTTTGCGTCCTGAGGACCTCAGGACTAAAGTGGACTTCATCCGCGAGCAGCAGTGCGCCAGGAGGCATGTTTTCAGTGTGGTATGTAAAGGGGGTGTGGCCTCAGACCACTCTCACCAAACCAGCTGCGTGGTGCTTACTGGAGGACTCTCAGGATTCAAGGGAACTTAATCGCCCAAAACAGGACACGCCAGGAGGCATGTTTGCAGAGTGGTGGAGAAAGGGGGCGTGACCTGTGTCCACCTGTCAGCAATCCCACTATCTGGGACATACTGGAGGTATCAGGTAGGCTAGCTGGTCCCAAAGGAGTGCCGGCAGCGAAGGGGACTTTAATCCCCATCCAAGAGCGCCCTAGGAAGTGCGTTCGCACTGTGGTGGGGAAGGGGGCGTGGCCTGCTATGAGATCTTAGCAATCCTGCTGTGTGGGACTTACTGGATGTAATAGGAGGGGTAGTTGTCCCCAAGGTTGACCTTAAGGGCCAACTACCCCTTCTGTTACCTCCAGCTAGTCCCACACAGTGGGATTGCTAAAATGTCTTTAGAGGCCACGCTCACCTTTCTCCACCACTCTGCAAACGCGCATCCTGGCACAGTACTGGTTGGAGGATGAAGTTCACTTTACTCCTGAGGGGCTTTGGCAGCCAAGGAGCCCTCCTGGTACCTCCTGTTAGTCCTACGAAGCGAAATTCCAGAGCGCTGGTAGGAGGCCCAGGTGCATTTCTGCACCACTCAGAAAACGTGGCTACTACATTATAGTTAATAATTAGCAATATAAAAACCTTAGAAATTCACTGGAAAAACCATAGGTTTCAGGGACGTTATAGTTAGAAATTAGCATTAAAAAACCTTAGAGATTCACTGGAAAAACATAGGTTTCAGGGATGTTATAGTTAGTTGGACATTTCACTCTTACAAAACCAGAGAATTTGGAGCGTTATAGTTAGCTCAGTTTACTATAACTCGCGCACCCGCAATGCACGGCTGATGAGGTCACATATTACATCACTCATGACATGGTCAGTGACATCACTGATGACATCACTGATGACATCTCAAATGACATAACAATTGTGTCTATAAGTGCTTCATTATTGAAGTATTGGAAACATATCAAAGAAAAATAGATACACATATGCACAAATAAATTATCTTTATACAGCAACACTTGAAAGTCTGAGTTTCTAACTATTTATCCATACATGCATATATGGGACTTTGCATAATACAACTTTATATATCTTTATTTTCCACTATTTATGTATACCTTTCTATGTAGTTTTGTATCTATATATTTGGTACTTTAGTTCCACAGTGGAAATAAAAGAAGTCCTTCCACTCCCTCCAGTGCACTACTTAAGATCTCATCCTATAACTCTCTCAATATATCCTGTACCTCCACCTGATTCATGCCAAACATCATTGTACAACTATGATCTTGCTAATAACCTCTAGGCTCTACCCTCCTCTATCCTCCCTTTAAATCATCCCATACCTCCTTTTTAGGTCTCGCCTATTCTATCCCATTGGGATAAATAGGCGAGATTATAGTAAGAGGAAAAGAAAAGTCTACCTAGCTGCGGATAGCGTACAGTTCATGTGCACATCATCGCCAGCCACATCACACATCACCATTTGTCTGTGCCTCGGCATTAGACTTCAAAGGCTGCCGCTCCACCACCCCCCGCATCAGACTTGAAAGGAATCCACTCCCCCGCCCCTACCACAGCAATGCCGAGAGCTTTTTTTTTTCTACATGGCTCGTTACTTATTTCCTGTCTTTCTCTGGCTCACATTTTACTTTCTTCTCTGACTCATGCTTTTTTCGTCGGATCGTGCATTTCTTTCCCCACTCTTCCGTCTGCTAGTGCCTTTTTCCCCCACTCTTGTCGGCTCGAGCTTTTTTCCCCCTACTCTTTCATCGGCTCGAGTATCCCCTCCCCCACTCTTTCGTCAGCTCGTGCTCCCCCACTCTTACTCAGTGAATTTTCTCCCCACGCCTCACACTGTTGTACGCCTCACACTGCTGCACGCCACACTGCTGCACGCCTCACACTGCTGCATGCCTCACACTGCTGCATGCCACACAAAGCTGCACGCCACACACTGCTGCACGCCTCACCCTGCTGCACTCCTCACACTGACGCATGCTGCACACTGCTGCACGACACACTGCTGCACGACACACACTGCTGCATGCCACACACTACTGCACGCCACACACTGCTGCACGCCTCACACTGCTGCACGCTGCACACTGCTGCATTACTCACATGGCTGAATGCTGCACACTACTGCAACCTCACACTGCTGCACGCCTCACACTGCTGCACGCCTTAACACTGCTGCACGCCTCACACTGCTGCACGCCTCACCCTGCTGCCTGCTGCACACTGCTGCATGACACACTGCTGCATGCCACACACTGCCGCATGCCTCACACTTCCACACACCTCACACTACTGCACGCCTCACACTGCTGCATGCTGCACACTGCTGCACGCCACACACTGCTGCACACCACACAGTGCTGCACGCCTCACACTGCTGCACGCCTCACACTGCTGCATGCCTCAGACTGCTGCACGCCTCACACTGCTGCACGCCTCACACTGCTGCACGCCACACTGCTGCACATCACACACTGCTGCATGCCACAGACTGTTGCACTCCACACACTGCTGCATTACTCACACTGCTGCATGCTGCACACTGCTGCAAGACAAAATGCTGCACGCCTCACACTGCTGCATGCCTCACACTGCTGCATTACTCACACTGCTGCATGCTGCACACTGCTGCATTACTCACACTGCTGCACGCCTCACACTGCTGGATGCTGCACACTGCTGCACGACACACTGCTGCACGCTACACACTGCTGCACGCCACACACTGCTGCACGCCACACACTGCTGCAGGCCTCACACTGCTGCACACCTCACACTGCTGCATGCCGCACACTGCTGCACGACACACTGCTGCACGCCACACACTACTGCACGCCACACACTGCTGCACGCCTCACACTGCTGCACGCCTCACACTGCTGCACGCCTCACACTGCTGCACACCTCACATTGCTGTATGCCTTACACTGCTGCACGCTGCACACTGCTGCATTACTCACACTGCTGCATACTACACACTGCCACATGCCTCACAATGCTGCATGCCTCACACTTCTGCATGCCTCACACTGCTGCACGCCTCACACTGCTGCAAGCCTCACACTGCTGCACGCCTCACCACTCAGGAACACCACCACATCACTCAGGAACACCACCACATCACTCAGGGACACCACCACATCACTCTGGGACACCACCACATCACTCTGGGACACCTCCACATCACTCTAACATACCACCACATCACTCAGCCCAACCACATCATCACTCAGCACCACAACAGCATCACTCAGCACCACAACAGCACTGTCCTTGCTTGCTACCAACAAGCATTGCCATAGCCCATAGGACTCGCATTAGGAAAGTGTAAACTATTGGCTTTGTGAATAACAATGCTATTAATTTATATATGTTAAAAGCCAACACATATTAAAAATGTGTCATTTACAATACCAATAGCTCACACTTTCCTAATGCGAGACCTATTGCATTGCAAATGCTTGTTCTACTATGATCTCCCAAATTAACACTTTCTAGACTCTTTCCTCCTGATCCCTCCATTGACAAATCCCACAACTTATTTGATTACTATTATCTACCGAATAACCCTTTCTAGACTCTTCCCTCTCTATCCCTCCTTTGACTCATCCCTAACCTCATTGGACAACGACGATCTCCCAAATAACACTCTAGGCTCTTCCCCACTCTAACCCTCCTTTATTCTAATAAATCCAACTAAAAGACTCACACGCTCACTGCTTGAATTAACATCTTATATTTCCCTATACTAAATGACCACTAATTCATTTGGGTTCTGAAGTAGCATGCTACTCACCAAAAAACGTCAATGCCTCGTCAGAGGTCTTAAGTACTATATAAATACATTTACAATTTAAAAATCAGCAGTCTCCTGCCTGAATTAGATCTGTTGGCATGCATGCTATTTCAGTACGTTTCTACTCTATTCTCTGAAGTTAAAACGGCTCCTTGGAACTGTTTTTATTCCTGATTTGATTTACTGTAAAATTCAACTGTTAGGTCTACAACTGTTGCTGAACAAATACAAAAGTGCCATTTTTTCAATTACAATTTGTAGAGTTTTGAACTTAAGCATTTGAAAACATCAGAAAGTGTCTTGGTGCTCATGAGTCCATTACTTTAAGGATTCTTTTAAGTATTAGTAGCCCCCGGACCGTAATAAAAAAAAATCAAAAAAATCATGAAGAGGCAAAGCATTGGGGTATGGCGATGGGTTCGGCCTCTGGAGGGGGGCTGTGGGGCCCCCTTCCCATTTTTTTTTGCTAAAATACAAAATGTCTCAGGCCCTGCGGAATGGGGTCCCAAGGGCCCACAAAATATGAAGAGAAGGGGGGCAGACACCCCCCTTCTGAGCAAAATAAAATCAGCATCTTGCATGAGGGGCCACCCCCTTCCAGCACCACTCTGCAAACGTACCTCCTGGTGCATTCTGGGTTGGGGGATTAAGTCCCCTTGAATCTTAAGGGTCCTAAGGGGTCAACTAGCCCACCAGGTACCTCCAGTAAGCCCCACATAGTGGGATTACTGAGAGGTGGTCCGAGGCCTTTCCCCTTTTTACACCACTCTGCAAACGTACCTCTTGGCGAATTGCTGGCCGGGCAATGAGGTCCAAAGTGGACTTCATCCGCGAGCAGCAGTGCGCCAGGAGGCAGGTTTTCAGTGTGGTATGAAAAGGGGGTGTGGGCTCAGACCTCTCTCACCAACCCAGCTGTGTGGGGCTTACTGAAGGACTCTCAGGATTCAAGGGAACTTAATCTCCCAACCCAGAACACGCCAGGAAGCATGTTTGCAGAGTGGTGGAGAAAGGGGGCGTGACCTGTGTCCACCTGTCAGCAATCCCACTATCTGGTACATACTGGAGGTATCAGGTAGGCTAGCTGGTCCCTAAGGAGTGCCAGCAGCGAAGGGGACTTGAATCCCCATCCAAGAGCGCCCCAGGAAGTGCATTTGCAATGTGGTGGGGAAGGGGGCATGGCCTGCTATGAGATCTTAGCAATCCTGTTGTGTGGGCCTTACAGGAGGTAATAAGAGGGGTAGTTGGCCCCAAGGTTGACCTTAAGGGCCAACTACCCCTCCTGTTACCTCCAGATAGTCCCACACAGTGGGATTGCTAAGAGGTCTTTAGAGGCCATGCTCACCTTTCTCCACCACTCTGCAAACGTGCATCCTGGCACAGTACTGGTTGAAGGATGAAGTTCACTTTACTCCTGAGGGGCTTTGGCAGCCAAGGAACCCTCCTGGTACCTCCTGTATGTTCTACAAAGCGGAATTCCAGAGCGCCGGTAAGATGCCCAGGTGTATTTCTGCACCACTCAGCAAACATGGCTACTATGTTATAGTTAATAATTAGCAATATAAAAACCTTAGAAATTCACTGAAAAAACATAGGTTTCAGGGACGTTATAGTTAGAAATTAGCATTTAAAAATCTTTACAAATTCACTGAAAAAAACATAGGTTTCAGGGACGTTATAGTTACTTGAAGGATTCTTTTAAGTATTGCCTGGATTTGCACATTGTAATACAAAAATGAATTTTGGCCGTTACATCAACCTGGCCTAAAATTAAGGACTATCAAGATTGCCCTCAACATATTGGTTGAGTGTGGGTTACAGCTAAGTTAAAGGGAAGACAATTGTGTCCTTTCATTGGAATAAAAGGCTTATATTATTTATCATAGTTATTAAACTGCCAGATCAATATTTTTTGGTTCATCTATGCAACACTAAGGGGCCTAGCCACAAAGGGAAATTTACACTTGAGAAACTCTACGTGTAAATCTTACCCTTACACTTAGGGTCTTATTATCAGGTCAGTCGGAGTTACCTCCGACCAACACCGTGGTGGAAACAGGCCAGACCGACCTCCGGTCAGCGGTCCCGAACGCCTAATTATAATAATGCGGCCGTATACGGTGCAGTCACATTCCCACATTTCCCGATGGGACCATGTGTGGCGACCGTAAACCGGCCGTAACACAAGCTTCCATAGAGAAATGGTAGATTTTGATAATACCTGCATCCCGTGGCAGGCACCTCAATCGGAAGCCGCAAGGAAAAGGGGGCCCTGCTAGGGGCCCCCAAACATGCTTTCCGCCAGGCTTTCCATGTCGGAAAGCAGGGCATGGAAAACCTGCCAGAAACCGTGCATCGTAATCCGGACTGCATAATACACCATCCATATGGATTACGGGTCGGTTCCGGCTGGCCAATGGGCACCTTGAGTTTGGAGAGGGAGGGGCCTGATATAACTAGCTAGCAATCCTGCTGTGTGGGACTTACTGGAGGTAATAAAAGGGGTAATTCACCCCCAAGGTTTACGTTGGAGGCTAACTACCCCTCCTGTTACCTCCACTAATTCCCACACAGTGGGATTGCTAAAAGGTGTTTAGAGGCCAAGCTCAGCTTTCTCCACCACTCTGCAAATGAGACTGCTATGTTATAGTTAGAAATTAGCATTTAATAAAAACCTTTAAAATTCACAGAAAAAAACAAGGTTTTAGGGGCATTATAGTTAGAAATTAGCATTTAAAAAACCTTTGAAATTCACTGAAAAAACCCATAGGTTTTAGGGACGTTATAGGTAGAAATTAGCATTTAAAGAACCTTAGAAATGTATTGAAAAAACAATAGGTTTCAGGAATGGTATAGTTAGTTGGACATTTCACTTGTATAAAACCTGAGAAATGTGGCCGTTTTAGTTAGTAGAGCTAACTATAACTTGCGCCCCCGCAATGCACTGCTGATGACGTCACATATTACATCACTCATGACATGCTCAGTGACATCACTGATGACATCTCAAATGACGT
The DNA here is from genome assembly GCF_964261635.1 of Lissotriton helveticus. NCBI lineage: Eukaryota > Metazoa > Chordata > Amphibia > Caudata > Salamandridae > Lissotriton > Lissotriton helveticus. The sequence continues at coordinate 921,321,826 of NC_136067.1, read as the reverse complement.
CACTGATGACATCATCCATGCCATCATCTGATGCACCTCCTCACACCCTTTTAAAACCTTTTATACACCCACTCTAAAATACAGATAACCAATATCAAAACCATAGACAGACCAATAGCAGTTAGTACATACCTGCTCAGTTATTCATACGTCTAAACACACATCCACACACACTAACCCATACAGTCACTCATACACAGTCATTCATCAATACAGCCACTGATATATCCACTCATACACCCATATAGACACACACACTGCCACTCACCCAAAGAGTTACTCATAAATGTAGCCAGTCACCCAAACAATTAATTACACTGCCGCTTACTGACTTATACAGTTATACACACACCACGTCACCTATTCATACAGATACATACTGTCTTTAATAATTAATTACATAGGCACACACTTATCCATGCAGCCACTGCCACAATCACTCACTATCACATATACTCACTTATATACTCCAACACTCAAAAATACTGCCTTTCACATATGTAGTTACACAAATACAACCAACACATACATTCACTCACCAACACAGCTATACGTACACTCACCCATACACTCCCTAACACACGCACTCATTAACGCATTCCCACAGTGAGTCACCCACTCACACATCAATGCAGGGAGTCACACCCACCCCATCCACTGATACTCAGGCACCTATACAGGTTCTCAAACAACCAATCCTTCTTCAATATACATTGGCATATATACATAAAACATTCTCAAACTTTTTAGAAACACTCAGTCACTGGATGATGTCATCTGTGATGTCATCAGTGATGTCATTGAGCATGTCATGAGTGATGTAATATGTGATGTCATCAGCAGTGCATTGCGGGGGCACGAGTTATAGTTAGCTCTACTAACTATAACGGCTGAATTTCTCACGTTTTATACGAGTGAAATGTCCAACTAACTATAACGTCCCAGAAACCTATGTTTTTTCAGTGAATATATATATATATATATATATATATATATATATATATATATATATATGTTTATATCAAAACAATACACTTTCAGTCTTAGAGTGCTGCAAAAATTATGCAAATAAGAAAGCAGAGAACTCTGGGTAGTTTCCAAGATTATGTGCTGAGCAACTCCTATATAGACTTAAGGTTATGATAATATCTGTCTATCAGAAGATATACATGATATTATATTGTTATAGATATTATTATAATGCTGGGTAAGTATCAACATATTTATATTTCTTTTTATACTTACAGGAGGGGGAAAATATGTATAGGTAGGAACTCTGGGTAGTTATGATGGAGAGCAGCTCCAATATATAGCACCCTTCAACACCAGCGGCACTCTGAATCTGCTCATCTCAAATGTCTTTTTTCCTAGCAATGTTTTTAGGCACAGGATTAGCACAGTGCCTTCCATGCCAAGCTAGAAAGTAACAAAGTCTTCTGCCATTTTTACAGAAAAGTCTTTAAGCATAGGATTAGCTAATGCCGTCCATGCTGAACTGTAAAATGACAAAAACTGTCCCCTAATTGTGGAAAAATAAATTTTGCCATGTTCTGTGTCCCTACGTGTCCCCCATCTTATGTTATGTGTGTATGATTAATATGCATATGTATTCCCCATGTTCGATTAAAGACGCAATTACAGTTGTGTCCATCTCTAGTATGCCAGTTTCCAGTTCTCGTGAAAGCTACGAATATCAGGCCTATGTAAAGTTACGTTGCCACGTTTCTCAGTGTGCACGTTATTTCATTGTAAAGTCCCCGTTTCTAGGCCTCAAAAGGGCCTGGACACCAGATTCAGCTCCTGTCTCCTGAGCCCTCGCTGAGGAGCGATACAGCCCCCACCTGTGTTCCTGACCCTTCACTTACTTCCTGCCTCACAGTGCCCGGCTCGGCCTGGCTCTGCCTACGAGTCTGCCAAGAGTATGTTATGATTCTAGTTATCAGTCCAGCCCTCCTTCTCTGCATTCCTAAGCTACTGAATCGCATCAATAGTTTCCGTCACAGTCTAGCCTTTACGTCTCCATGTAAGAGAAATACTGTATTTATGGTCATTTAATATTCTATATCACGCACTACATGTAGAATAATGCATGCTCCAGTCTTAGAGTCTGTTAGCCTCTCCCCTCCTGACTCTTAGTTTATATCAACATGTTCTCTAAACATTAGATACTAGATAGGGTTTAGGCACATGTCGCCCTGACTCTCCAGACTTCAGTCTCTACTCCTAGCACAGAGTTCATAGCCCCCAGCTTCTCCTAGTAACACGTCATTGTCAGTTTGCGCGCACCATTAGGTTAGAGGTCCCGGCTCCTTAGGTAGCCCCCTCCATGTTTCCGCCCCATTTATGACATATTCTGTTACGTTTACATCACATGTCCATGTATACGCCTCCTGTTACACCTACTTTCACCCTTATCTTTCGCGACTGCTATTGACCACACCCACTGCTCCGCCTATTGTATGTATTGTAATGCAACTGTTTTAGTATATATGCTTGTGTATTGTTATTAAAGTTAGCGCGCTCATCCCAGATCCAGCCCCGGCAGCTGCCGGGCCCTGTCATCCTATTCCTGTGCAGGTTGTCCTGTTCCTGTCCTTATGCTGTATTAAACCTGCAAACTCCTACTACCTCGAATCTTGACTCTTATTTATTGAGCTATCTGTTATTGCTATGTCCAGTAAAACCTAGATCCGGTATTATTTATTTATATACCACATAATGGCGCCCGAATAGGGACTTGCCCTTTCCCCACGCGCCGGTGAAGCCACGCCGGCCCCCTGACCCTCTGCAGCCGTGACGGAACCATACCGTGCACGTGCAGATATTTCTGCTTCAAGTATCCCTCAGGCCCACGGAGGAGACGGAGGTGGCGGTCCAGCATCCAGACGAGGCGGTGGAGGAACGCGGCGAGTCCCGACCAGAGCCCAAGCCGAGAGTCCAAGGTCCGAGGTATCCGGAGGCCCACCCGTAACTGAAGTCCGAAGTTCGTCCGTCCGGCGTCGAAGCAGTCCAGTCCAGTCCGAGGCCTTCCGTTCTTGCTGCCCGGTGAGTACCGTTGCTGGGGTAGTATCTAGACAGGGTCAATCTAATTGTCTCTGGTCCGTGGGGTTTGGTGGTACACAGATCCCAAAACGAAGTGTCCACTTTGGTGGATGCGGGTCCTGACGTGTCTCTTTATGAGACCGGTAAGTTTCGTACTGTTCCAGCAGTGCATCTAGTTTCTGTTCTAGTCAGTTCTGTTCTCGAGAAAATTCATGTATTCTGTTCGAACTGTTATTTTAAATGTTCTTCATGTATTTTAATGTCGTGGTATGAATGTGGAGTAATTATCGTGTTCATTGTGTATTGTATTGTGTCCAGATTACAGTTCAGTCATGCCGTTATTTTCCAGACTACGTCAGTTAAAAACTAGAAAAGGTCTGTTAGAAGAAGCAGTTCCTGTCCCGCCTAGGGACAGTCCAGGTCATTTTATGTATCAGAAGCATGGCATAAGTGCCATATTATATCTAGATTTATGGGTAGAGTATACCAAACAGTTAGAAGAAAAGTATAGATGGCCCGTATCGGGTACATGGGATGCCGAGTGCATCATGCGAGTAGAAGAAGCATTATGGAAAAAGAAAGCCAGACAGTCACAGAAAGATGCCATCGAGTTATGGCGCAAAGAATCTCATAAAAGAACCGAAAAAGAAATCAGAAAGTCAGAATTAAGTAGAGAATCCTTAGAACGAGCCCAAGAAAGGGAATTAATCGAGATAGGTGAACGAGTCAGAACCGAACAGTCAGACAGACAGAGGAATGCCCTCATTAAGGGTATGTATCCTCTTCTTGCCGAGGGCTTGCCAAAAGCGACCCCGGAGGCATCCAGTAATTTTCCGCCACCATTAGTTCCGACCAAGCTACGTCACAAACCGACCGCAGCTGATATTTTTATTTCGTCCTACTTGGACGACACGGTTCCAGAATATGCAAATCCTGTTCCGCCAGTCCCTGTAAATAATGTAAATCCTGCTCCTCCAGACACCGGAGTACCTGCCACGGTACCCCCGGTTCAGCCCACATTACAATTTCCCACTCTGCCAGCACGAAGAGTATCAGTCGATGATACCAGTTTAGGGGCCGCAGGAGGAGGTCCTCCTGGTACCCCGCCACCACACCAACGTTTAACATTAGTCGAGTTACATGAATGTGCGTTACAGCGTACGCCCAAATATAAGTCCGTTGCAGATATCCGACGAGCCCTTACTGAATGCCGCTATGATCCAGTTGCAGGTGATGATAGTACAGTTATATATTCCATCCGTGTAAGACGGGTGACCGGGTATTTGGACACCCTACCAGATATGAAAGAAGATCTAGACAGAATATATCGTTTCATCCGTACAGGGGATGATCCAGAAAGTATTGGTGAAGCCATGTCTCAAAGGAAAGCTGAGATCCAGCTCATGCTATTAAAGTTTCTGATTAATTGTTTAATAAGGGAACAAGATTATCCGACCAAAGATCCGGCCGAAATGAGAATCCTGACAAGGTGGAGTGATAATATAGCCGAGGGTAAGCACAGAACCGTCAGTAGTATAGAGAGTATGTACAAGAGAATTCGTAAAGAAATAATAAAGTTACATGAACAACGTAAAGCAGCACAAGTAAGCGAGAAAGAGAATGACTCTTCTACTGAAGAGGTAGAGGACGAGAATCCCGCCAGAATAGCGTATGTAGGAAAATCTAGATTTCCAGACCGACATTCACGTCTAGACTACAAGAAAACTGTTCCTCATCCAGCACCAGAACAAGGTTCTCTAGAACAAGTATTTCAAGCTACCGATCATATTCTGAAATCACGAATCGGTTATAGTGAGTTAAGTACTATGCATGAACAAGAACTAGCCCGATCAGCAGTCCGATGGATTACTGATTCTACCACTTTTCCAGATGAAATAGTGGCACAAATGTTTCTGAAATTGCCCCCAGCCGAGCAACGACTGGTGGGTATGTATATGATCCAGCACCTCATTACTCTGTATGAGGGTCAACATTCTGATCCAGGTCCGTTACACGATGTCCTGAACGAGTTACTCCAGTATAGATGGAAAGGTTTAGGTACCGATTTAATTAGTGTCATTCTAGAACAGCGCCACAAATATAGTATGTTCTTGAACCCGCATTTTGTTCATGTCTCACCTCCGGAAAGTAAACCGTTTTACATAGATAGACAGAATCCGTTACGAGAAGTACACCCAGTCAGGACAACAGATGGTGAAATGCAACGAGTGTTTGTTTACACCCCGATTACAAAGATGGAACTCTTAGAGATGAAGAAATTAATTCCCTGTCATGACAAAGATCCAGCAGGGTTCCACCGAGAATTAAAAGACATGCTCCGTATGGGAGAATACACGTATCCAGATATAATTAAAATGTTAAATGTCCTGTTGCCCGCAGGGGTATATGAAAAACTCAAGGAAAAAGAATGGGAGGTGGGAGAGAAAAAGATCGATTGGGCAGTTCTAGAAGCTGAAGATAAGATACGAGTACCAGGTACCGGTCTTGGAGAGAAATGTAAAGAATTACCAGAACTGTTAATACAAGTTTTGCCCAGATTATTAGCAACTAAAAAGGAAGACTGGGATGCAATCTCAGCCTGTAAACAGAAACAAGATGAAGACACTAGTGATTTTTATTCTAGATTTGAAAAATGTTTTATTATAAACAGTGGCCTCAAGACAAGTAGTGAGTCATACCCTCATCTCTTTGTTACTAAATTAGTCGAGAATTCAAGTCCACAAGTTAAGAATCGAGTTTTGAAAGTCGAAAGTACATGGCAAGCTAGTACCCCGTCCCAGATGTTACAGATGCTTCAGTATCACCAGAATAGAATCAGAGAAGAGCAAGATCACGAAAGAAAACGTATGAAAGACACGAAAATGAAAGTACTAGTTGCACAATCTGTTCCTCAAGACAGTCAGAAGAGGGGTACGAATCAAGCCAGTCATCCTACAGTTCCCGTTAAAGGGACCTGTAATTATTGTAAACAGCCAGGTCATTTTATAAACGAGTGTGCAGTTCTGAAACATAATATAGCCACTGGTAAAACTAAAGAAAGACCACGTCCGCCTAGACAAGAACAAGTTTCACAGACTTCTCAGCCACAGAATGCACAACAGACAGTTCCAGCACCGCAGCCTATTGCTGCAACACAGCATGTTACACAGCAGATGTACCAGTATGCACAGTCTGAGTATCCAGAGTATCAGCCATATTCATGAAACAGCCTAGAGAGGGAGGTAGGCTTGCCTCTCATCGAGATTCCTGTAGATCAAGAAGGTCCCTATGTTCATAGTCAAGTACTAGGGAAAGACAGAAAGTTTCTGATTGATACAGGGGCAAGTAGGACCACCATCAGTCACGCCGAAGTTCCAGGGGCTCCGCTCTCAGGCTCTAGAAATGTTTCCCTTGGATTTTCAGGAAAGCCTATTGTAAACGAGATATCTAAGCCAGTTACTCTAGAAGTAGGTCCATTGTCCCGAACTACTGATCTGTTACTTACGAAGTCATGTCCAGAAAATCTGTTAGGTATTAAAACACTGAAAGAATTAGGTGCAGTTATTTGCTGCTCCCCAGAGGGAATACGCCTGTTTCTACGTGACTTCAAGGGTCACTATGTATTACGAGATTTTGATCCGAGATTGTCTAATGTTCCGCAGCATCTATGGGCGCAAGGTCCAACTGATGTAGGTTATATGCAAATCACACCCCATCGTGTGACTCTCAAGCCAGGTGTAGTGTTACCACGAATCAGACAGTACAGATTGCCACCTGAGGCTGTAGCAGCCTTATCCAAAATTATTGACGAGCTCATCACTCAAGGAGTAGTTGTAGAAACTGACTCCAATGTATGTAATTCTCCGATCATTCCAGTCATGAAACGTACTGATCCAAATGCACCCCCAGTATATCGATTAGTGATTGACCTTCGAGAACTCAATAAATGTATTATTCCCCAGTATCCAGTTGTCCCAGATATCTCTTCCCTATTGACAGCCATTGATTCCGAAGCCTCATTTTTTACAGTCATAGACCTCAAGAACGCGTTTTTCAGTGTCCCCATTCATCCAGACAGCCAGTTTCTTTTCGGATTTTGTTTAAATGGAAGGAGCTATATGTTCACACGAGCTCCTCAAGGTTTCACAGAAAGTCCTAGCATTTACAGTCAAGCACTTAAGAGACAACTAGACAACATTCACATGCCAACTGACACTGCCCTGCACCAGTATGTCGATGATCTACTGATCACAGCCCGTTCTGAACGTGCTTGCGAGCGAGCATCACTTACAGTCTTGTATTTCCTAGCCGAGATGGGGCACAAGGTGTCCCCTTCGAAGCTTCAATTCTGTGTCCAGCAAGTGATCTACTTGGGCCACTTACTGTCCAAGTGGGGTAGGCAGTTGACACCAGACCGTATCCAGTTAATAGCGAGTCTTCCTCAGCCCAAGACACAGAAGGAGGTACGTGCTTTTATCGGCCTTACTTCTTATTGCAGACAATGGATTCCTCAGTATGCATTTCTAGCTAAGCCACTGTTACAGTTAACGACACAGGAGGCAGCCGTATCGACTGTCCTCCCTTGGACATCTGAACATACACTTAGTTTCAATGAGTTAAAGAAAGCTTTATGCCAGGCTCCTGTTCTAGCTACACCGAACTACAGTAAGCCTTTTACACTTTTCGTCACAGAACGCGAAGGTACAGCATTATCTGTTCTCACACAAGATCAAGCAGGTCAATACAAGCCCTGTGCTTATTTTTCGAGCACATTAGATCCTGTAGCCCAGGCTCTGCCTGCGTGCCTCAAGTCAGTTGCAGCCACAGCTCTAGCTATCAGACAAAGTGATTCCATAGTATTAGGACATTCCTTGACAGTACAAGTTCCACACTCCGTGGAAGTTCCTTTAAACCGTACCCAGACTCAGCACTTGACAATTGCACGTTTAACAGGTTATGAATTGACACTGTTCCAGCCACACATAGAAATCAGACGCTGCAACGTTCTAAATCCTGCTACACTGTTACCGTCAGTTAATTCGAATCCTGCCACACACGACTGTGTGGAAGTAGTTAGTATTATGACCAAGCCAAGACAAGATCTGACAGATATTCCATTATCAGATCCCGACCTGACACTTTATGTGGATGGTTCATGTATGAGAACAAGTACAGGAGAACTAGTAGCCGCGTATGCAGTGACTACTGACACTGACGTTATAGAAACACACCGTATTGACACCCTGTCTGCTCAAGCAGCAGAGCTAGTTGCTCTGACACAAGCCTGCATACACGCTAAGAACCTGAAAGTTAATGTTTACACAGATTCACGCTACGCATTTGGAGTTGTACACGACTTCGGAGTGCTCTGGCAGGAGAGAGGTTTCATGACTTCTCATGGAACCAAGATTCAGCATGGTCTCCTTATTCAAGCTCTGTTAGATGCCATACATTTACCGACATCTATTGCTATCATGAAGTGCAAAGCACATACGAAAGTTACTGACATTATTTCTCAAGGTAATGATCTAGCAGATCGCACAGCCAAGCTTACAGCACAGACTCCAGACATTTCAGTTAATCCGACACAGACACCTACTCCAGATCCGACTACATGCATGACAGTTAAGGACCCTACTCAAGATGTCATAGATATCCAGTTACATGCTACTCCCGATGAAATTAAGAAATGGTCCGAACAAGGAGGGGTCCAGACAGATCAGGGATGGGTAACGAAGGGTAGAGCCACATGGTTTCTCCCCGACTCTATGGTTCAAGTCATTATCAATACCGCACATAGCCCAGCACATTTAGGAGAAAAAGCTATGTTAGACAGTATCCAGAACATTTGGTTCAACAAGCATTTACGAGCTGCAGCCAAGCAGAAAGTCCGTACCTGTATGATATGTTGCCAGTTTAATCCAGGTAAAAGTGTCCCGGTGGAACAAGGTGGATTCCAGCCCCCTGACCACCCTTTTGAAGTCCTCCAGATGGATTATATTCAGATGGAGCGATGTCGAGGTTTCAAGTATGTCCTTGTAGTTGTATGCGCTTTATCCAGATGGACAGAGGCATACCCAGTTCCAGATTACACAGCCGCGACCACTGCCAAGCAGTTGGTTCGTGAGTTCTTCCCCCGTTATGGACTCCCTAGAGTCGTATATTCTGATAACGTCCAGCCATTCTCATCTGAGCTTATGAAACATGTTTCCCTTTTGTTAGGGTACCAGTGGAAGTTCCATTGTGTACGCCATCCTGAAGCAGCCGGTCTCGTAGAGAGACATAACCAGACCCTGAAAATCCGCATTGCTAAAATATGTAAAGAGAAAGGTGTGGACTGGCTAGTAGCTCTGCCAGTCGCTTTGTTTTATATGCGCATGGTCGCACATTCCAGATCAGGTCTGTCCCCGTATGAGGTCGTATTCGGCCGCCCCCCTAATATGTGGGGTACACCTAGACCCCGAAGTATTACAGATGTTTCAAGTAATATGCTGACAGATTACCTAGCTTCCTTGATGTCTGCCCTACACTCTTGTCGTTCACAGGTTGCCGCCGCATTTCCAGACAATACTGAGGTGGCACCGCATGAGATCGTTCCCGGAAATCTGGTCCTTGTGAGGAACTTTGATCGTTCAAGTCCGCTGGAGCCTCGCTGGAAGGAACCCCGACAGGTCCTCCTGGCCACCCGTACTGCCGTCAAGCTGGAAGGCAGGAAGGGCTGGGTCCACCTGTCTCATGTGAAAAGATTTTACGGACTGAAGCCTGTTTCTAAGAACATTTCCCAGGATTTGAAAGACTGCCAAAGTACTATTCTCAAGGACTGTCCCGCAAAAGACAATGATACTAAACCCTCCCTGTTAGAGAAAACTCCGCAACAGGAGTATAAGAAAAAATTAAGGTCTAGTAAAATAAGTCAGCCAGTTTGATTGTCTAAGTCCTCCCCTAGGTGAAACGGTTAGACCGGTTTCTGACATGTATATAATAGACCCCCATAGTGAGAGAGTTAGTCAAAACTCAATCCGATGTATCGTTTTTCTAAGTTTCATATTGTTTTTCAGCCTTATGATTACCTGCACAGGTTATGCATTTTATTTGTATTTTCCGGTTTCTCATGTAAATAAGTCTTCTATTGCTACAGTAGAGCACACGTTTAGTGATCTACCTCCTCATGAACTCTCATATCGTCTTGCTATGCGTAATAATTCCTTTATCCGCATGTTACATTATTCACAACAGACCAGCAATGCCACTAATTGTTGGGTGTGTGGTCGACTCCCCCCATTCCAGACACCGAAGGGAGTTCTGCCACTCTTTCCTTATCCATTTTCACATAATGGTTCGTGTGGAGCATGGTCCACGTTAACGTCATCCTCAACAGATATGTCTTTTCTTAACAGTACATGTTTCCCAGACAAGCAAGGTCTTCCCCACAGAACAGGGTTAGATCTAGAAAATGAAGTTTATAATTTAGGTAATTATTCTTCGAATTTCATGGTCCTGAATGTTCAGTCTGATACTACTCCAGACTTACCTGCTATGTCAGTATTACCAGTCAAAGGTGAATTATGTGTCCGAAAGAATGGTTCCGTACATGTAGGACATAGTGATTGTACTACTATCGTCAAGTATAGTGACAGTGGGAAATCTATTTTCAAAGCTTCACGTCATTCTTATTTTGTTTGTGGTCAGACCGCATATGTTCGTCTGCCCCTCGATTGGGAGGGAACCTGTTACATTGCCTTCCTACTGCCACCAGTTTTTCTAGCCCCACCCGACTACCATAGGAATTCCCACCTAGTACATACTAGACACAAGAGAGATCTCCCGATTGTCGATTATACTGAAACTGCTCTAGAACAATACATAGATATCAATAAAGGTGTCTTTCCTTATTTAGGTACTGTTGTGAATAGTAAACTGATACGTAGATTAACCAGAACCCTTGAAGCAGTAGTGATTGAGACTACTTCTGCTCTAAGTAACTTAACCGAAGAGCAATCCTTTATGAGAATTGTCGTGCTCCAGAATCGTCTCGTCCTTGACGTCATACTGGCCGATAGGGGCGGGGCTTGTAGAGTCATCGGATCTAGTTGCTGCATTTTCATTCCTAATAACGCGCCGTCTGTTTATTCAGCTATAACCAGACTCCATAAAATTGCCCATATGTTACACCAAGATCCAGGCACCTGGACATGGTCCGGTTGGTTCTGGAATATAATTTCCGCCTGGGGATGGAAAGTATTGTCCTTTCTAGGTATTGCAGTAGCGATCATATTCAGTTGCTGCCTCTGTATACAATGTGGCCCTGCGATTTGTGGCATTTGTGCTACCTCTTGTATTCCTAGTCCCAAGTCCCGTTCTAAATCCAGTTCCAAGAAAATTCGAGACGAGCAAATGATACTGTATGAAATGATAGATGGTATCATGAATATTGATGTTTCCTGATGGAAACGTAGTGACAAGGAGGGAATGTGGAAAAGTAAATTTTGCCATGTTCTGTGTCCCTACGTGTCCCCCATCTTATGTTATGTGTGTATGATTAATATGCATACGTATTCCCCATGTTCGATTAAAGACGCAATTACAGTTGTGTCCATCTCTAGTATGCCAGTTTCCAGTTCTCGTGAAAGCTACGAATATCAGGCCTATGTAAAGTTACGTTGCCACGTTTCTCAGTGTGCACGTTATTTCATTGTAAAGTCCCCGTTTCTAGGCCTCAAAAGGGCCTGGACACCAGATTCAGCTCCTGTCTCCTGAGCCCTCGCTGAGGAGCGATACAGCCCCCACCTGTGTTCCTGACCCTTCACTTACTTCCTGCCTCACAGTGCCCGGCTCGGCCTGGCTCTGCCTACGAGTCTGCCAAGAGTATGTTATGATTCTAGTTATCAGTCCAGCCCTCCTTCTCTGCATTCCTAAGCTACTGAATCGCATCAATAGTTTCCGTCACAGTCTAGCCTTTACGTCTCCATGTAAGAGAAATACTGTATTTATGGTCATTTAATATTCTTCATCACGCACTACATGTAGAATAATGCATGCTCCAGTCTTAGAGTCTGTTAGCCTCTCCCCTCCTGACTCTTAGTTTATATCAACATGTTCTCTAAACATTAGATACTAGATAGGGTTTAGGCACATGTCGCCCTGACTCTCCAGACTTCAGTCTCTACTCCTAGCACAGAGTTCATAGCCCCCAGCTTCTCCTAGTAACACGTCATTGTCAGTTTGCGCGCACCATTAGGTTAGAGGTCCCGGCTCCTTAGGTAGCCCCCTCCATGTTTCCGCCCCATTTATGACATATTCTGTTACGTTTACATCACATGTCCATGTATACGCCTCCTGTTACACCTACTTTCACCCTTATCTTTCGCGACTGCTATTGACCACACCCACTGCTCCGCCTATTGTATGTATTGTAATGCAACTGTTTTAGTATATATGCTTGTGTATTGTTATTAAAGTTAGCGCGCTCATCCCAGATCCAGCCCCGGCAGCTGCCGGGCCCTGTCATCCTATTCCTGTGCAGGTTGTCCTGTTCCTGTCCTTATGCTGTATTAAACCTGCAAACTCCTACTACCTCGAATCTTAACTCTTATTTATTGAGCTATCTGTTATTGCTATGTCCAGTAAAACCTAGATCCGGTATTATTTATTTATATACCACATAATTATAGCTGGAATGCACGGAGTAGATTGGAACAATCTTTGTTATCCAGCTTTAGATCAGACACTTTGAAATATCTGTTGTGCTTCCTTCAAGGCTTTGTTCACTATTTAGAGGCTATACACTGTCCCAGTGATAATGTTACAGTGCTCCATTTTACCTTTTTCTGTAAATCTCATGTAAGGTATACGAGATTGTTTTTCATCCTGGTTTTAAAAAAGTATTCCTAAACTATTGGTCAATGTAGGCCCGCCCGTAGGCTTTTAGGCCCACATGCATCAATATCGGCTTTTGCGAGTTCTAAATTGCGAAAAATAACGATTCGCAATTTAGAAATCGCAAAAGCCTATGCATGAATATTTTTGCTTTTTTTTTTGCAATTCGGTAAAAATCGCTATTTTTACCGAATTGCATAAAAAATGCAAATTTTCAATTGCGAATTCACAATTCCCATTCATTCCTATGGGCCAAAATGCCCATAGGAATGAATGGGAATTGCGAATTCGCAATTTGAAATCGAAATTCATCAATGCATTTCAAGGGTGGAGAGGGGGGTGCAAATGACCCCCCCTGCACCCATGAAATGTACTTTTCAGTATAAGTTACATACACACATGTCCTAAGGACATGTGGGTCTGTAACTTAACAGTTTAAAAAATGCATTTTTGTGCATATTTGAACAATTTCGCAAATTACCACGAGGTTGAACTTCGTGGTAATTTGCACTTCCAATTCGTAAAATCGCACATTTTTAAGAAATGATGCATAGCATTTTAGAAATTGCACAATTGCGATTTCTTATGTGCTATCGCAATTTTAGAATTTGCAAAAAAATTGCAATTTCTAAAATAGCATGATGCATCCCAAACAGCACTTTTGCATTCGCAAACGGCCGATTTTAAGGAATCGCACCGTTTGCGACTCCAAAAATGCTTGATGCATGTGGGCCTTAATGACTACCTAATGCGGAAATTATTTTATATGCTGTTTTTAAAAAAATTTTATCTGCATTGGGAGCCCGTAGGTCTATGTTATCGTCAGATAATTTTTATTGTTATGTTTTAACCTTTTAACTATTGCTTGATTTGTCTTTTATGAATTATATTCTTGATGTAATGTTGTATGTGCTTTTATGGATGTTATTATATTTCTGAATAAAACTATTTATTGATTGATTTATTCTATTTTATTGAGAGTTTGTAATCCAATCGAGAGTGGTACCCCTATGCCTGCTTTGTGGTGTCTTTTGATTGGAGTGTCATAATTATCAGTGCCATAGGCAGCTGAAAGATCCAAAGAAGTAGTGCAGGAACCCCATTGTGGTCTACTGTGTTCTTAAGGTCATCCCAGATAGTGATTAGGGCAGATTCAGTACCTCTTCTTAGACAGAATCCTGGTTGGGAGTCAGAAAGTATGGAGTTATCTTCAATTAAATGTGACATCAGGACAAAGGCTGCTCTTTCAGTTTGCCCAGGAATGGTCAGTTTTCTATTTATCTATAGTTGTTCGGGTCTTGAGGGGCCAGGTTTTCAAATGATGGGTGTATATATGCCTTTTTCTAAGTCTTCGGGAAAATCTCCTGTTAATGAGTTATGATGAGTGTACTGACTGGGGTGGTGGCAGAGGTTAATATAAGAATGTATTTGAGTACTTGTGGTGGACAAGGGTCAGAGGGGGAGCCAGCTGGCCTGCTTGTTTTGACACGATCCAAAGCTTCAATTTCTGATAGTTGTTTGAAGTAACAAGGAGGTTGGGTTAACCTACCTTTAGAGGGGATTGCTGGAAAAGGGCTTGTACTGGTCATTTTCATTTTGTTTCAATAGGAATCCAACATGTGTGCTTTAATTGTGTAAAGATTTGCCAGTTTGTCAGAAAATTCTTGAGAAACGGGATTGGTCCCTTCTGTGCATTTAGTTTTTTGAAATTCTGTGCGTATTTTATAAAATTCTTTATTTTAACAATTTGCATTGTAGGTTCTGTTTGAATAGTAATTTTTTTTTGCTTTTTTGATTGTTGACTTCTACTTTCTGTTATTTTTGTATGGGCACTGTTTGTCTTGAGTGTTATTTGTTTTGAGCTAGGTGCGTTGAAGCTTGGGGATTTGTTGTTTTATCTTTTTTACGTCAACATTCATCCTAAGGGCTTGTTTTGGTTTGTCGTGTTGTTTCTTTGGTGGCATGAAGATATCAAAAACTTCCTGGAGCAACTCATAGAGTTTTCCTAACTAAATTGACTGTGTCTGTGCTGAATGTTAATTGTGTTTCTAGGTCCCCAAAATTCAGTTTGTTCCTAGGTTAATATGTAGTTGCCGGTAAGATGGGCTTAGGAGTGGAGGGCTGTGGTCTCTTGTGTTGGAAGGCTACCATGTGGTGGTCAGACCTTGTGATGGGAGTAATTCCTTGGAAGGTAACTAGGTCTAGATTAGCGAAAAATGACAACTAGGATGTGTTTCATGCTAGGGAGTGAGATTGCAGAATGGTGTGAGAGAAAGCGCAGATTTTAAATTGGAATCTGCACTGTCACTGACACCAATCCCCTTTCCAAGCTCAATCTAACTGTGCAGCTGTACAATGGGGCACATTTTTTGCTAAACATAAACATATCGCAATTTTTTTGTGGTTCGGTTCTTTTTGTTTTGAGGCCTAAATATTTGGCAAACCAGAACACGATGTCCTGGGGGTCTTAATGGCAAATACCAATTACAAACATCAAACCATTTGACTTTACCAAAGTCTATTGTACTCTGACTTCACTTAGACCTGACATACACAATATTTTTCTATGTACAAATCGAGTTTGAGGTGCTTCTACTGACATGTTTTAAATTGTTATGCCAAATACGTGGCTGCTTGTTTGGCCAAATATTGCCATTTGTGTTCATTGAAGGGACAAGATACATTTTTATTTTATTGCATTCGCTTGTGAAAAGCGGTCTGTTCTTAGTTTATTAATTATGCCACAATATCTTTACAATAACATTTCGTCTTTTAGTCAGTACTAGGGGGACAGAGTTAGAAAAAATAATACTCATGAACTGCTAAATCATAGTATGTTTCTGGCTTCACCCCCTGCTGCAACTACAGCTCCCTGCCCCCTACTCCACCCAAAATGTGTGGGTCCTTACAGAATATGTTTTTAATTTACAGCACTGACCTTAAATCAATAATGTACTGATGATTAAACTATGGATATGCTTCCAGGTGTTCTGATTTGCCTCAGAAAAATAGACGACAAACCGTTGCGCATTTAATGACCTGTCTGAGGTGGATTTCAGTAAATGAAGCTTGCTCTAGGTTTTCCTGCAGCTGCTGATGACTAACCCTTTCGCCACACCGCCATATGCCCCGCCACATGAAAGGTTTTGGGAATGTGACGAGCACTGTAAAATTACAAACCAGACCCCTTTACTTTTATCTGCCTAAATCTTCAAATACACATGTGACCGATCAGATTCCTGAGTGATTGGTGGGCATTTCTTGAATGACGTTTTCAAACATTGCTATCTGTCTTGGTCTCTGACTCTGCTTTAATAGGTGAGTCGGTGAAGGACAAAAAGCGTTCATCAAAGGAACCTGAGGGGGTCAGACAGGAGTGAGGGAAAGATCTATTAGCACAGCTCGGTGACTCCTGGCTGGCTCCTTCCTGCAAGGCCTTGCACTAATTATGCTGATAACTAACATTAGGCATGCTGTATAACACTCTCCGAACAATTTATTGCTGCAATAAACGATGGTTGGCCTGCCATTGGCAGAGTTTGTTGGAGCTTGCCTTGTAGATAAACATTACCTCATTTTGTGTGGAGCACAGTGGCTCTGACCTGGGATTCTGGTAACACACCATTAAGCTCATTAAACTGTTTTACAAAGCTACTTAAGCTACCTTACTTAAACTGTGCGGTTTTCTCCCCAAGGGGAACTGCACCCAGAGAGTAGAATTATTCACTTCATTAACAAAAAGTAAAAAAAAGAAAGAGGTTTTTGTCATAGGTCTACAGCTGTTTAAATGATGTAAACTACAGATTTTATCACTTGCATTAGAGTAGAAAACCAGAAAATACATAGCACCAGATTTTGTGTAGCTTGCCTTGGGACAAAACAGCATGCTGCAAATCTATTTGCTGTATACTTTAGCAACTCCTTTTGCAGCCTTTTGTGCTGTACAAAAGCAAATAGATTTTACTCCAGTGACCCTTGCATCTGTGGCTGTACTATGCACATCGCATCTGTAATTGAGCAACCTTGCACCATCATTTGCATTAAATGACCAAGGCAGAATGACTGATCTGTAAGCGATAGCAACAGCAACACTTGCACTGACTGAATACCACTTTCACCAGTTAGTCACTGAAAATCAGGTTGCAAAATTGTGTGGTAACCAGAGCAATAATGCTAAACCGGCAAAGTATAGCATTTAATCTGGCTCCTGGTTAGTAGTTTTACATTAGATATTGCTAGCTATTTCAACATTAGGTCATGTTTGTCTGTACACATTGGAGAAAAAAAGTTAAAAAATAAAACTACGAATGCTCTATGGGATGAAGAACAGCGCAGATGGAGAAAAGGTATTATTGAAGAAACCAGATTATATCCGGTTCTAACATTAGAAAATACGAAGAAGGATAAGGACAAGGTTAAGTGAGAAGGAGATGAGTCAGATACTAATTTGGGTGATGAAATATTAGAACAGATGCTGTTTTCCCGACCACCCCAAAAATATACTGACCCAGGAGAGATAAGTGCTAGAGCGAGTCAGACAATAGATACAATCCAGTAGAATCAGATCCCCTTCCAGTCAAGGACTCTTACAGATCTTAAAGATTGCCCCACCAGTTGTGAGAAGACCAATAGCTGTGGTTCCCATTGGTCGTGATCCAGGTGTACCACGAGTAGTTCCTACTACACCACCCCAAATTGAGAAGAGATCAGAGGTCTAAATGACACTAGCTGTTGAAAATGTGCTGACTATCCAAAATACACAGCTAGTGTAACGATGCCTGGTTTCAGTAAGTTCAAAAGATGGTGTTGTTTTTGTTGTGATAGGGATTCCCGACTGGAGGACTCTTGTCCAGTTCCTCCGGTTGGAACTCCCACCTATGAACTCTATTCTAAACATGGTGTCGGCCCATCACCTTTAATGAGACGTGGGTCCGCGACACGAGAAAATATGGTGTTTTGAAATGGCCACAAAATGGTAGTTTCGAGCCTGATATATTAGATCATTTGGAAACTATATTGTTTAAGAGAAAAGTCCGTCCGGCTATGTTTGACTCTTTTCGCGTTTGGCGCAAGGTAGCCAAACAGAAAGAAATTAAAAAAGCTAAAAGAGAAATTAAGGAAAAGGGAATGTCTATTATACAGGTTGCCCAGCAGTTCAAAGACACTGAGGCCGATCATGCGCGTGAGGTTTTGGATAGACAACATCGTATGGTGGTGGATAAGTGTTATCCGGCGCTGCCAACTTCCCCTGCAGACAAGGATGATGACCCCGAAAAGGATCCTTTAATTTCCCGCCTTTTGAGATTACCCCCGCCCTATGCCCCGGGTGCCAATGCACCTCTACTATTGCCACCTGCTCAGCTACCCGTTCAGCCACCTGTTGTTCCCCAACCGGTCCCTGCACCTCCGCCACAGCCCCTTTTGGTAATGCCAATCCCGCCACCTCTTTTGCCGCAGACTCCCTTTATACCCGTTACCCCCTCTTCTGCCCCGCCTAATACTCTGTCCCCTGCCCTTATGACGGATTCCCCCTCAGTTCGTAAGCGGATGGTTGACATTGTCTCAGATTTTTTGTCCCCTTTTTTGGGTGGTTCAACATGACTCCTGTTCTTCCTCGTAGGCAGACCCGTAGTCAGCTTCCAGGTCCAGAAGAACAAAACAAGCTAGATCTCCTTGCCCGCAGGTGGATTACGAATGGCCCCCAGTATGGTGTACAAGACATCATGCACACTTTTCAGCAGTGGGATCCGCCAACACAAAGACATGTTTTTAATGCCATGTGTGTCATTCTTATTCAAGAGTGGGAGGATACAGGATTAGGACCAGTCCCTCAGGGTCTGCTAGATGTTCAGGTTGAATTAGGCAAAAGGACAATTGTGGGCACTGAGGTTGAGGATGCTGTAAGGACGCTTGTCACCTTTAGAGCAATGTTCACTTGTCGGTCTCTGCCTGAACACGATTCTTCTGTTCGAAGGAAACTAAAACACTATCCTATGAGAGAGGTTCCCCCAGTGTGGAGAGATGCGGTTGCAGCCCAGGGCGTTAATCCCCCTATACCCGCTCACTTTCAACGTGTATGGGTACATGTTCCTTGGAAGAGATCTGAGGTTCTGGCACTGAAACAATCCTTACCAGACCTCCGTAAAAATCCTGCTGGTTACTACAAAAAGTTGTCCCAGACTGCTGATGCATTCATTATGAATTTGGCCGATATAGGCATGCTAATGGGAAATGTGGTCCCACTACCATTGTGGGCTAAGATTCGGAAAGAGGACCATGCCCAAGAATTGGGAGGTGATTGGGCTGCTATACTTGCCGCAGATTGACTCCAAGTGGGTGGTGATAAACCTGATGCTTTAATTGCAGATCTTTCCGTTAAGATCATTCCCTTAATGAAAACTATGATGCCCCCTCTGAGAGTTAACTGGGATAAGCTAGCTGCTTGTAAGCAGAAGAAAGATGAAAGCATCTCCGACTTTTTTACTCGATTTGAGGAGACGTTTCTTGACCATAGTGGTCAAGATATGAGCACGGAAGGAGGGCAACGATTATTTGTAGATAAATTTGTGTTTAATTTGCTCCCTGAACTTTGCAATAAATTGAAGGATTCCGAAAGTTCGTGGGCCGTTTCCTCTTCTGCCCCAGATATTGGCTACTGCTCAGTATTATGAGAATAGGGATAAAGAGGAAAAGGACAAACTTGATAAAAAAACTAAGGACTTAAAAACGAAAGTTCTTTTGCAACAGGCTTATCCCCCTCGCCCTGCTCAGCGCCAGTTGCAGCCGCTACCCCAATTCCAGAAGCTGTTGCAGAAACCTGAGCCCTTTGTTCCACGGACTCCACGGGGTCCAAATCAATGCGCTTATTGTAAGGAGGAAGGTCACTTCAAGAATAATTGCCCGATTTTGCTGCAGCGTGCTGGTGATATGCCTGAGTCGCGAGGCCGAGGTGGCTACCAGTCAACTCCCAGGGGTAGGGGCGAGGTAAATCACCTCATGACCAGCGTTCGTTTCCTCCTCAAACCTCCATGAACTATTTCAATCAGCAAAATGCCTAGTCTGCCCATTATTACAATGATAATTATTATACTGAGGATGAGAGTCAAGATTTTCATACTAGTTAGGACAGCCATAGACAAAGTGAGGGAGTCATATCAGTTCCAGTGTACCAGAACGGGCCTTATGTTGAAGTAGTTGCACTAGGTGTTTCAGAGCCATTTCTATTGGACACTGGTGCAACAAAGAGTTCTATCATCCACTCTAAACTCCCTGGGTACCTTTGTCTGGTTTAACAAATATTTCCGTAGGTTTTTCTGGCGCCCCAGTTCCAGTTTCTTGCCCTCTGCCCATCTCAATAGGTCCTTATGATTTGAAGGCTCCACTTATTTTAACAACTGGTTGTGGTGAAAATCTGTTAGGATTGGATTTATTAAAAAGACTGTACGCAACGCTGCATTGTTCCCCTTCTGGTGTACACCTCACTTTGGGTAAAAAATTGATTTCTCCGGCATATTTGTCCAAAGACCAACTTCCACCTGAATTGCGCTCCCTTCCTGCCACCCTTTGGGCTACAGGCACCAATGATGTTGGTCTCCTGCAGATCCTGCCCTACATCGTCACCCTCAAATCCAATGTTAAGTTACCCCGCATTCCCCACTACAAGATTTCCAGTGATGGTGAAAGAGCTCTCTTGGCTATTATTCATGATTTGGTTCAGAAAGGCGTGGTTGAAGAGATAAGGAGAAATGTGTGCAATAGTCCTGTTTTACCTATTCTTAAACGTACTGACCCTTCCCAGCCACCTGTTTATCGCTTTGTGATTGACCTCCCGGAAGTCAACAAGATTGTTGTACCCCAATTCCCTGTCGTCCCAGATATCACTGCCTTATTGACGATGATACCTGCTTCGGCTGCTTGGTTTTCTGTTATTGACCTTAAAAACGCTTTCTTCAGCATTCCCATTGCTGAGGAAAGTAGGGATATTTTTGGCTTCTCTTTAGGAGCCCGAAGCTTCCGGTACAAGCGTGCTCCTCAAGGCTATTGCGAAAGTCCCTCCATTTACAGTCAAGCCTTGAAAAAGCAGCTTGATACATTCTCCTTGCCCCCAGGTGCCACCCTCATTCAATACATAGATGACCTGTTGGTTGCTGCTGATTCTGAAGACATTTGTAAACAGGCTACTGTTTCACTGTTACGTCACTTGTCTGACCTTCATCACATGGTTTCACCCTCTAAATTGCAATATTGTCGCCAAGAGGTTACCTATTTCGGTCATCTCTTGTCGAAGGAGGGACGGCGATTGACCCCAGAACGTATTCAAGCAATTGCTCAAATGTCTATACCATGTACACAAAGGGAGGGGCGTGGCTTTTTGGGCATTACCTCTTATTGTAGGCAATCGATTCCAAATTTTTCTGTGCTAGCGAAACCCCTGTTGGCACTCACTCTCAAAGATACACCTCAATCTCTCCCTTGGACTGCGGAATGTCAGAAAAGTTTCACTGATTTACGTACTTCCTTGTGTTCTGCTCCTGTGTTAGGTACTCCTGATTACAGTAAGCCTTTCACACTCTTCGTTCACGAGAGAGAAGGTTGCGCATTATCAGTTTTAACACAACAATTTGGGGACGAGCAGCGCCCATGTGCCTATTTTTCGGCCACATTAGACTCAGTGACCAAGGCGTTACCCTGCTGTCTGAAAGCCACAGCAGCAGCAGCAGCAGTTTCCATTCGCCAGTCCGCTGGATTGGTATTGGATAATATTCTTATTGTCATGGTGCCACATGCAGTAGATACCCTCCTAAATAGAACAAAGACTCAGCACCTTACGAGCGCCCGCTTGTCAGGGTACGAGCTGACGTTCTTGGCCAGCCATGTACATATCAAACGGTGCAGTACCCTAAACCCAGCCACACTGTTACTGATTCCAGTAGAAAAAGGTACTCAGGAGCAGCATGATTGCTTCTTCCACACAGAGGAGGAGACAAAAGGTAGAGTTGATCTAAAAGATACTCCACTGTTGAACCCTGATGGAATATTATGGGTGGATGGTTCCTGTTTTAAGCTCCCCAATGGTGAGACGACCTCGGCCTATGCAGTTACTACTTTGTACACAATTGTGGAAACAGCACGCATTAGGCACAATTCAGCCCAGGCAGCCGAATTGATAGCTCTGACTAGAGCTTGTGTGTTAGCTGAAGGGAAAAGAGTGAATGTGTACACTGATAGCCAGTATGCGTTTGGAGTGGCCCACAGTTTTGGCCGCTTGTGGAGGGTAAGAGGGTTTCTCACCTACCACGGTACTAAGATACAGCATGGCCAGTTGGTAAATGACCTTCTCGAATCACTTACCTTGCCCACTCAGATAGCAATTGTCAAGTGTAGTGTGCATAAGAGGATCACCGATGATGTGGGCCGAGGAAATGCTTTTGCAGATCAGATAGCGAAAGAGACAGCCAGAGAAGTTACGAGCCGCATGTATGTTGCGGGCCCTGCTAGATGGGTCAGACAAAGAGGGATGTGTGAGGACACAGTAGAAAGTGTAAAAATTATACAGGTAGAGGCTACAGAGAAAGAACTGAGTAAGTGGAGAGAGAGTACATGAATGTTGGACGCGACAGGGTGTTGGACAGAATTGTCGGAACATCAGCGCTGGCTGTTACCAGACGCCTATGTGCTTCCAGTAGTTACCATGGCGCATGGTCCAGCCCACATTAGCGCTAAAGGGATATGTAAACTTCTGGCCCCTGTATGGCAGAATGTGGGAATCCCTAAATGCGCAGATAATGTGGTTAAGCATTGTATTGTTTGCCTGATGCACAATCCAGGGAAGGGAACACCAACCCCAGCACGCCATTTTGCTCCTCCAACGTACCCTTTTGAGGTGTTGCAAATTGATTACATTCACATGGAGCGATGTAACAATCTAAAGTATGTCCTTGTGGTGGTGTGTGCCTTTTCTAGATGGATAGAGGCCTACCCCCTAAAGGACAATACTGCTCTATCTACGGCTAAAATACTTCTGAAGGACTTTTTCCTGAGGTTTGGCTTGCCTCGAATTCTCTGGAGTGATAACGGAAGTGAATTTGTGGGTCAGATAATGCAGAAAGTGTGTGCAGGTCTTGGTATCAGACAGAAATTTCATGCGGCAAACCACCCTCAGTCAGCAGGTTTGGTGGAATGCTATAATGGTACTCTTAAGCTCAAGCTCGCGAAGATACAGACCAGCACGGGTCTTGCCTGGCCCGATGCTTTACCCTTGGCCCTTTTGTCTACTCGAACAACTGTCCATTCCCGTATGGGACTCAGTCCCTATGAGGTTGTGTTTGGACGCCCAGTAAATGTCTGGGGAGTCCCAAGGCCAAAGAAGTATTCCGAGATAGAGCATCCATTGTTGATTGATTATTTACATGACCTCACCACTAAATTGCGTGTTCTTCACCAACAGGTACAAGACGCCTTGCCTCAAGCTTCCACTGATCCTGGTCATACCATACAACCCGGCGATTGGGTGTGCATGAAGAATTTCCAAAGAACGAAGAACTTTGAGCCTCGCTGGAGAAAGCCCCGTCAAGTATTGTTGACAACACGCACGGCTGTGAAGGTGGTAAGCAAGAAAAATTGGATCCACGGTGTGCATTGTAAAAAGGTACCCTTACCCTTGCCTTTCGACCAGTAGGCCCGTGAAGGTATTGGCGATTTTGAAGGTGAAAGGGTCCCCCGATTTGTACCTTTCAGTGATGCACACCTAAATTGGACTCAATCTGAGAAAGAAGATGATGACGTTCTGCAGGGAGCTGTACCATCACATTTCAGGTTGAACACGACCAATCCAGAGACACTTTTTCAGGATCAGACTGCGCCAAATAAAACTAGATACAACTTGAGGCCTAGAGTGGCTAGAGACAAATGAGAAGTTTTTCTTTTGGTTGCGCTTTTCAGTGACACTGACCATCCAATTAGGTTGCAGGGTCGTGGTAAGAGCCTTAGTTTGTGACCCGAGTCGTGGCAATAGGCCTGCGGGACTTGCAGTGTCATAGGACGGCTGATAATCACAGCTAAGTGAAGAAGGAAGACTGCCACGAGCAACATTTAGAGGATGGATTCTGCTATACTAAAGGAAAATGATAAAAAGAATAAAATGAAGAAGAAATATTGCAAACTATTATATAATAGATGTGGTATAACATTGTGTATTTTGATCTTTTTATTTATTATATTGGCTTGTGTGGGTTGGATTATTCACGCTGTGCAGCAGACACCTACACCTACCTCCCAGCATTTACCCATGCCTTTTCGCACCACTGCTTCCCCGCACCAGTTACATACGTTACCAGAACATGAGCAAAGTAGGAGAATGAAGTAGTTCATTAACTCATTCATTCAATTGCTGCATCAGCATCAATTGGTGGTCAATACCACCGATTGTTGGGTTTGTGGGCTCTTGCCCCATACTACGGATAAAGGGATGCCATATCTAGTCTTACCTTTTTCCCTAAAGGGGTCTGCTTGGGCTTATACATCTATGTTTGCTAATGCTTACGAGAACCAACCCCGGCATCCCGTTGGTCCATATGGGGGTGGGGTTGATATTAGTCATGACCCTCTGGTGAAGGGAATGATAGCCATGTCTAGGCATTATAGTAAAATCAATGAGTTCCCCGCCGACGAACGACGGGCATACATTGGTTGGAACGTGACCCATTACGTTACTGGCCTTACAGATAGGGCCAGACGAAAGAGACCCCCACCCATATGGACTGTACCCCACCAAGGCAACCTATGTCTCCGAGGAAATGGTCAGAATGTTAAGGCCCAGTTGGGAACGAGCTCTTGTGCGAGCACATATACCTTTGCATCCCAGATTTTTCCACCGTTAGTGGCATCTCAGGGAACGTATTTCGTTTGCCATGATAGGGCCTATACATGGTTACTAGCCAATTTTTCAGGGACATGTTACGTGGCTTTTTTCCTCCCTCCAACATATACCGCCCCTTCAGGATATCACAGAAATAGGTACAGGAGAGGCATCATTGATCAAGAAGATACAGCAGGACAAGAGGTAGGCGACTTTTTGAAAGGGTTCCTCCCATTCTGGGGTCCTATGGCCAATAGCAGAAACATAAGGCATCTTGTTCGAGTTGTTGAGGCAACGATAGATGAAACTGTAGGGGCACTGAGTAACATGACAGCCAAGCTTCAGGCGGACCGCCTTATGACATTACAAAACAGGATGGTGTTAGACATCATTCTTGCAGACCGTGGTGGAGTATGTAAATCGATTGGATCCAGCTGTTGCATATACATACCTGACAACGCACCCACAGTGTACCAAGCCATCTCTAAATTGCACAAAATCACTGAGTCCATCCACCAGGTGATTTTGGGGATTACTGTCCGTTTCATTGGAGTGACTTTGGCCATTATCTTTTCATGTTGCCTCTGTCTACAATGTGGTCCTGCTATCTGTGGCCTTTGTGCCACCATGTGTGTCCCAAGCCCTATCTCTCAGAAAGCTGAAAATATGAAAATTATGTTGCAGCAACAGCTTGAAGACCTTATGGCTATTGAAATTGACTCAGATTGACGTGAGTCTGTGTGTTTTGCCTGTGTAATGGCAAAAAGGAGGGTCTGAGGAAATTCAGTTGTGACTCCATTTTGTATTTCGTCGCCATTTTATGTTACCCTCACTCAGGCAGCCTGGCGAACCAAACACTCTTGCCCTTTGTACTGCCTGCTACGTGTCAAATAACCCCCCTTATCCTTGTGGTGAAGTCGATTCCAGGAACCAGTCCGACTAACTAATCCTTGTTTCAACTATGTGTTGGCCTTCAGTATTCTTTCCCCGACTGACTAATCCTTATCTCAACTATCTGTTGGCCTTTATTGTTCTTTCCCTGCCTCGTCCTATGTTGCAAGTTGTCCTTTGTAGTACACAAACATGTCCTGCCATTATTGATTGACTCAGGGTGCTGTTATTGATTGACTTGTGGGGTTGAGCAAGAACATGACCCAAGGGAAGGACGATTTGATTACGTGGTGCCTTGTTTTTGACCAAAAGAATGTTTTTCTATTGGCTTATATTTTGCGCATTGGGAGTGTTCTTATGTGGGTGTATGTGGTTATAAAAGACTGTGAGCCACGGAATGAAGTGGTAGTCTCCTGAGAACCTAACATTGATGTACTTCTAGGATAACTGTGCATAGCTGCAGCTAATAAATTCAGTTTTCTACGCTAACAGTGCGTTCCGTGTCTCTGTTCAACGAGGCAGGTGAACTAGGAGATCTCAGGCGTGCCCTGCGCTGCCAGGCTCTTAAAGGCCTGGTTCTTCAACGCTGAAGGAGAAATTGTGTTGCGCCCCAGCTCTGGGAATGCCAAATCACACAAAATAGTTTACGCTGTTTTGCAGTGAAAGAGATGGGTGCACACTCTCTGTTTTGACACAGAAACATGGAGAAGACCGAAGACCTGTGGCTTCTTTTTCTACCACACTTGATCCTGTAGCAGCAGGACTCCCCAGCTGTTTGAAAGCAGTAGCCGTGGTGAGTGCTGGTTTGGAAAACATAGTGATGGGACATCCTTTAATTGTCATGGTCCAACACTCTGTGGAATTACTGCTAAGGAAGACCAAAACCCAGTACCTAACTCACAATAGACTTACCCAATATGAACATAGCTTCTTCACATCAGATAATATTACAATCAAACGTTGCCATAGTTTGAATGTTTCTACTTTGATGCCTGTAATTGAACAAAATGATACATGTAAGGAGTTCAATCATGATTGCCTAAATGTCACTAAACAATACACAAAGCCAACTCCTGCTATTAAGGATGAACCACAAAATGAGCCTGATCATATTGTATTTGCAGATGGGTGATGCCTAAGAGGAAATGAAGGCACACCAAGATCAGCATTTGCAGTGTTCTCCATAAATATTGTAATCAAAGTTTCCTGGCGTCAATCTTTTTTCTCCACACAAGTTGCAGAGTTAATTGCCCTTACTCAAGCTTGCAGTCTAATTGCACAACTGAGACTCACCAGCTTCACTGATAGCCAGTATGGCTTTGGCATAGTTCATGATTTGGGGCAATTCTGGTCGCAAAGAGGTTTCCTTACGTCCACAGAGTGCCTAGCCAGAATGGACAATATATGAAGGATGTTCTCAAGGATTTGCAGTTGCCCAGTGAAATTGTAAAATGTCCAGGACATCAAACAGGCAGCAGGTACATTGCCATGGGCAAGAGACACGCTGACTCCGTAGCCAGGTAAAGTGCACTGCTAGCATGCACATTTAATGGAGGTTTCACAAATAAATCTGAGGAAGAAATAGCCTTTGCAATGATGATAGAAATAACTGATACTTAGAAAGAACTAAAAGAGGAAAATGTGACTGAAGTAGTGCAGAATGGGTGGATCAGATAGGTTATGCAAAGAATTCAAATGACATATGGATGTCAGCCGATGGAAGGGCAGTGTTGACTGATAACTCATTGTTTTAGGGAGAGATACCATGGTGAGACCCTTTTGAAAAAGTTGATTTAATCCAAGGTTCTGAATGATTTCTGATTAGAATTGCAGGTGTGTCACATGTCAACAGCTAAACATAGGAAGGAAAAAACATGTTAGACGCACACACATAGGGAGATCATATGGCACTTTTAACAGATGACAGATGGATTTTTTTGAGATGCCTGTGTACAACAGGTGGTGATATATCAAAGTGTTCATCTGTGTATTCTCAAGAAGGAAGCCTACCCAAACGAGAGGAAAGGACAGTCTCACTGTAGCCAAGCTGTTATTACAGAAGATCATACCAAGATTCGGGATGCCGGTCCTTCTGGAGTCAGATAGACGAACAAACTTCAACAATGAAGTGATAAACATGATATGTGCTGCACTACAGATTGAATAGAAATTACATTACAGTTACCGACCAGAAGCATCAGGCATAATTGAGCAAATGAACAGAACAATAAAGTCTAAGGGGCAGATGTATCAACATTCAATTTTGCCATTTCTAAATAGTGATTTTTAAGGAATCGCTATTTAGAAATCTCAAAATGGAATGTATGTAGAAAATCGCTAATTTTTAGCGATTTCTTAATCTTCCTTTTTTGCAAATTCCAGGAGGCCCATAGGAATGATTGTGAAATTAATCTCAATTTGCGATTCGCAATTTGCTAATCGCAAATTGAGAATAATTTTAAGTGTGAATGGGTGTCTGAAGGACACCCTGCTGTACCCCTGAAATGTACATGTGTGTGCATATGGCGCACATACATGCCCTATGGGCATGTGTGTGCGTCACATGCCACCTTCAAAAATGCCAAATTGTGCATTTTTTAAAGAATTCGCAAATTACCATCAACTACAAGTTGGTGGTAATTTGCGATTTCTTAACCAAAAATCGCAATTCAAAAATTCTACATACATAGCATTTAAGGAATCGCAAAATTGCGATTCCTTAAATGCTATGGCAAAATAAGGAATCGCAAATTTTTGTGATTCCTTAATTTGCGAATTTTTTATGCATGCCAAAACATGCAAATAGACCGTTTCCGATTCGCTCTACATCTAGGCCTAGATTGGCAAAGGTTTCTGCTTCAGCTTCACTAAAATGGCCAGATGCTTTACCATTGAGGTTGATGAGTGTCTGAAGTATTCCAGACAGGAAGGCAGGATTATCCCCTGTGAGAAGCTGGCCTCGTATATGATGTCCACTAATGTAAGTGGGCACCTTTCACCAGTCCAGACAACCCTTATTGGGATTTAAGAGGTCTCAGACAACCTTAGAAAGCTCTCTAAGTGGTAGCTGTGGAGACCAGCCTCCAGGCTTAGTCTTAAAGGAGCTTGTTTTACCAGAATGCAATCTTATAGTATAGATTAAATGAAAAAGAACCACACAAAGTATTTATAAAGCTATGTATTTATTATATAACACTATCTAGTACGTTACAGTATCTCCCACTTGGAGATAGACACAAAGCACACAATACTTTAGCAAACATTTACAATAAATAGTACTAATTCACAGTGGGCCCCAGAGGGGACAAAACCATATACTAAGAAAGAGGTATAAGAACCATGACTCGAGTCAGGAGAATGTTGGGAGGATGTAAAATCACTGGGGACCCAAGGAACCACCCAAGATAAGGAGATCGGGACACCACACACAGTGTGGCAGTGTGGGAACACGACCACAGGCTCCTTACAAATCTACGTGTAAGTCACGGTTGGATTTTTTAAGATTTGACCCTGAAGGAACCCCGTGGAAGACAGAAGGTTGGAGAGCCACCCCACCCGTGGTACCCTAGTATGCACGTTACCTATATCAGGGAAGCCAGGTGCATAGGGGTGAAGTGGTGTCGGAAACCGCAGTCGAACACAATGGAGAACTTCAGGAAAGTACCGCTGCTGGAAGAGGAGAAAGTGTCTGTTGGAATCCAAACGTGGATTCTTGGGGAAGAGTACCTGAAATCATAGGGGACAGAGTCTATGTCTCTCAGGAGTGACCAGGAGACTTGGAAGATGAATGCCCTCCGATGTCGGGTGCGTCAGGAACGATGTGGTTGACCTTGACTCTGTAGCTGTGGGGACCAGGTGCTGCTGAGGATGACCCGGAGCCAGATACGAGCTGCCCCACAAAGGATGTCAAGTGCTGAGCGGTCAGTGTCTGGTGGGAGAACCAAAAAGTCTTGGCAAATGCAGCCCGCGCAGGAAGTCAAGAAGGTGCACGGTTGGGACCGGCAAGGTCCAGGAAACTCACCACAAGCAGGGGAGTCAGGGAAATTGACCCACAGACAGGAGGTACAGGAGTCGTGAGAGGATCTTGAGCAGCTCACCAAAAAGAGCAGAGCACGAGGCAGTGTGGCTGAAGATCTTGGTGGAAGAAGTTGCCAGAGGTTAGGGCAACTTGGAGCTCAATGCACTTATCGCAAAGTTGCCAAAAGCATTTGCAAACATTTGCACTTGCAAAAGTACGTGGGGCAAAGGGGTTCAGTTAATGCAACCCCCATGAGGGATTCTGACCTCAAAACTGGTGATAGGACAGCTCAGCTCTCGTCAGCATCACGCGGATAGGAAACCAATAAATGGGCAATACCCATCCTGAATCTTATGAGATAAAACATCTTAGGGTGATTAAAATAGAAGGAGAGATAGAGTTCGGTACCTAAAGAACAAGCCGGCAATGAGTGTTTCTACAACTCTTTTCTTGCTATATTCTAAACGATCTCTGATTTCATAGCTATACGTCATAAACATTCTTTTCAGTTTAACTCTTGGAATTTAGACTATATTACCGGGAGTTTCAATACAGTCTGGTAGTCCAGCTTCCCCAGAAACTTGTGTATATACATAATCCAGGGAATTTTATTGACACAGTCCAGTTTCAAACAGTCAGGGATTATAGCACCATTTAGGACAGTCTTTTCTTTCACCCAAATACTACGCCATAACAAAAGTGGTGATAACTGGCAACAAAAAGATAGTGGGGTTACACCTAATTCATTATGACAAATAGTAACTAGCAGTACTTTTAGGCACTGTTAACAACTGTTTCAAAAACATATTCTCAACTCTCTGTAAACCAGCAGTGTTACAAACCCCCCAAATTCCAGCGCCGTACAAAGTGATGGCACACGTGCGAGCTTTATATAGATATCTGTGATTACTTTTGTAGGCCGGGAGCCTAGCTTTTTTGTGAACCGAAACATAGCCTCAACGTTACGATTAAACCCTCCAATTCTTGCCTCCACTAACTGGGACCATGTGTTTCTTTGATTAAAAAGAATACCCAAGTAGGAAAAGGTGGGTACACAAAGTAATTGTATATTATTAATAAAACGTTTTTGTGTTCATGGGAGGGTTTCCCACCCCCATAACATGGGATTTAGCAACATTTGTTTTGGTCCAAGATCACTCATAAAACCATTAAAACTAATTAAAAGCCTCTGCAGTCTCACCCCTGTTCTGGACATTAAAACACAATCATCTGCATATAAAAGTGCTGGAAGGGGTTTACAACCTATCTGGGGTACATCCATATTCCCATTGACTAAATTACTCTCCAGGTCGTTAATGTAAAGGCAGAATAAAAAAGGGGCGAGGACGCAACCCTGACGGACCCCGTAATCCATCTTCATTGGGGCAGTGAGCTCGCCGTTGACACCATACCGCACTCTACCGTTATACCCTGGTGCATTGCTGCCAAGAAGTGGACAATCAATGGTTATATACCCATAGAGAGCATTTTCTCCCAGAGTCTCCCTCTCTGCACCCAGTCGAAGGCAGACGTCAGGTCCATGACCCCAAATAAAGGGTTCCTGGTCTGGCTAAGGTGTACTTGGCGGTGACCAGGTGCATGTTCAGACACTGTTCAACAGGGCCAAGGCCTCTCCTGAACCCATATTGAACATCTGAGAATTTCCCCGTCTCAACTGCCCAAGTCTCTAGCCTCTCTAATATTACATGTCCCGTGATTTTACATGTGTAATCAATCAATGATTTGGGGCGGTAACGTTTGGGGTCCGATCTATTACCCTTTTTGAAGATAGGGACTATTATCACTGTTATCCAGGATTCTGGGGTACCATGGCCACATAACATCTCAGTAAATTGGTCAGGAGTGGCAACCAAAGGGGAATATTGGCTAAAAACAGATCTGCTGGCATTCCATCTGGTCCAGAGGCCTTATTCTTGACATTCTGGGATAAGGCTCTATCCACCTCTTCCAATGACGGCGGTGCAAGAGAAATACCCCCAGATTGATAAGTAAGCCTTACATCAGAATTATTATACCTCCGGTACAGAACAGAAAAATGGTCTACCCAATCCTCAGGCATAATTGTTGCATCAATATTATCATTGGTAGAACCATTAAAAAAAATCTTGATTTACGGTACGACACAAAAGTCTGGAATCTCTATTTTGACATGCTACGTGAAGCTGACCCCAAGCTTCTTGCCTAAGTCCGGTCTTGCGTTTCTCCGATGCATGTTTATAATTATGGCGTAAGTTTTTTATCTTCACAGTATCTTGGGGTTTTTCTTTTAAGGCTTTAATTAATTTACTGTGATGAAAGGTGCAATTACTATTGAACCACCGTTTATTATTCTGTGGTCTAGCACCTTGCTTCCTAGTTAATATCACATTTGTGGTCTCAATTATTGCCATAAATGATGTTGCAATGGACTCAAAATGTATATCCCCAGCTAGACACTCTAGAATTTCTCTTAAATTGGCTTCTATGATCTGCTTAAGGACACAGTCAGGATTTATAGATGACCATTTACTAAGTAACCCTTTATTTCTAACAAGATTCAAAGGGGAAAGGGGTATTCTGGCAGGATCATAGTTATCATCAAGTATGTTTACCAAATCTAGTGAAAGGGGATAATGGTCACATAGTCCATTTTTGTGTATATTAAAAATAACAGAAAGCAAGCTACAATAATCAGATAAGACAATGAAATCAATCAGACTTCCCTGGCTTCTTCCTACATATGTTTCCAAGTCAGGGCCCATGTCTTCTAGGAGATCAATAGTCATAAAGAGAGAATATTTTAACAAAAGGGAATTACATATATTCTCACACGGGTTATGATCAAAATGGAGACCACCATCACTGTCCCCTTTGAATAAATGGCATGCAGAGCATTTAGAAAAGGGGCATATCTTACAGTTGAAGTCACCTCACCAAAGTAATCCATAGTTATCTCCTCAATATGCCTAGATAATGTGGATTCCAATTCTTGGACAATGGAGGTATCTAACACATTAAAATTACTATGGTAAAAATTTACAACAAACAGAGTCAGATTTTTTTAATATAAAATATGAATCATTTGAAAGTGCAGGGACTCCAAGCAAATATTTCCCAGTTTCCTATTTAAGGTGGTTCAGACCAGGGTTTGAAGCCCTGCTGTATTGTGTCCTCCTAGGGATACTCTTGCTGCTGTATGGATGGAGTAAAACCCATTTAAATGTGTAATGTCACGCATCCAAGTCTCCTAAAAACAAATTATGTTATATTTTTCAATAAAGATAACCCATTCCTCTATCTCTAATTTATTTTGCAGCCCCGCAATATTCCAAAATAGGCTTCCGTGAGTAATCAGAGTGTTTTGGGTGATTTGCACTCTCTCAACGCCACCTGGCGCTGCGTCTAGACCCTCCCGGAGCACCCAATCAGTCGGTGCTTGTGCATCCAACTCAGCAGAGGCAGATGCGTCAAATGAAACTAACTTTGACTCTAAAATTGCTAAAGAACCAATCAAGAGACCACCTAGATTTGCAGCACCAGCTGAAGTGCAAAGAGGAGTGCAAGGAGAAGGAAGGGGTGACGATCAACTAACTAGAAGACCTGTACAAGTGCGTGAAACAACTCAAACTGGTATTGAGGTCTCACGTGAAAATTTAGCAGAAACTGAACTTCATGTTCACTACTTCCTTTTTGTAGCTAAAGTCACTGAGTCTTACATCAATTCCACTCTGATCAAATTTATAGAGTCCAACAATATACTGGACTCTGCGCAGAATGGTTTCAGACTTGGCCATAGTACTAAATCAGCTCTACTGGCAGTAACTGAACATCTGCAGAGCTCAAAGGATGAGGGCCATACCTGTGCATTGATTCTTCTTGACCATAGTGCCACTTTCGACACTATATTGCATAAAATCTTCGTGCAAAGTTTACAAGAGATTGGCTTACGAGACACCGCCCTTAATTGGTTCATGTCTTTTCTATCAGGTAGATCTTTCCAAGTGATCTCACCTCCTTATGGCTCTCAAGTTCAGTTCCCACATCACAGAGTTCCACAAGGCTTGGCTTTAAGCCCATTATTCAATATCCACATTCAACTTTTGGCTGGAGCTGCTAAAAGCATGAGCCTCTCCACGGTCTCATACACCGATGATACTCAGCTGGTGATCTCTTTATCCAACAACTTTGACTAACATATTGCCAAGATCCAAAATGACATGATGGCCATCGCGGAATGGATAGCAGCCAAGTGTCTTCAGTTGAATCCAAGCAAATCCGAGATTATCTTCTGGGAAGGGACACGCATCTCTGGAGTGATCAATGGTGGCCTGCCGCACTGGGAGCTCCCCCAACCTAAAGGAACCAGTTAAAAACCTGGTTGTCTAGTTTGACTGTGCACTTACTTTTAGGACACAGACAAAATCAGTGGCAAGCAGGTGCTTCAGACTCCTATGTGGACTGAAGCCACTACTCGGGTTTTCGATGCTCAAATATGTCAGAACATCATCCAGCCTACTATACTCTCGATACTGGATTATTGCAACTCCCTCTACCTGGCTGCTAATAAAGCAGGCATCAATCAGCTTCAGAGGGTGCAGAATGCCGTGGCCCTGACATACTTGGCCCTACTGAAATCCTGCCCTACCTCCAAATTCATACGTAAATTGCACTGGCTCCCGGTAAAAAGGAGAATTCACTTCAAGTCCCTGCGTATCTCTCACATAATTTTTCACGCTCAAACACCTCCCGTTTTAGCCAATCTTCTCCTCCCCTATGTACCTAAATGTGCCCTCCTCTCCTCTAATCAACATCTGTTATGTGTTCCCCATGTTAGAAGAGCACGGGCTGGAGGCCGGTCATTCCTGGCATTAGCGTCTTTGCTCTGGAATGCTCTCCCATGCAATATCAGGAGCCTACAGGATCATGGAGTTTTCAGGAGGGCTGTAAAGACCTGGCTCTTCCCTGATGAATCCCCTGTTCTTACTTCTCACTTTGGTCAGGTAATCTGTGGATACAGCGCTGGGACGCCCTGTTGCTGGGGCAGCCATGCGCTATACAAATCCAATAACCTGTTGAGATTATCTGTGAAATTGAACAAGGAGAAGAACAAGATTCTGGTGAAGAAACAAGCTCTGGGACAAAAAGAATATGTCATCAAACAGAGTGGCCAAGGAATCTTGGAAAAGAGAGACTGAGAAGACGCTCATCAATATCACAGATCTCAGAAACAGATTCCTGAAGAGAGTGAGACAGAAGGCAAAGCTCTCTTGATCCAAATCATCAAGTTCTAAGGATATCTAGGATAACTTGAGTACCTTGCCAAAAATATTCTGCACCTGAATGGTCTTACCATGTGAATGCAGCACTGAAAGTGAATTTGTAAGATCTGTGCAACATGAACCCTACATTTCTAGAACCCCCTTGAAATAATCAAGACATTGGTATTTGAAAAATCAAATGAAACAGCATAAACAAACTTGGCGCAAAAAGAAGAAACAACTGTGAACTGGCTATTACATGTTTATTATTTTAATTATTTATTTTACAGAAGACTAACTTAAGTCCAAGAAGAAAGTTATGGAAGAATAGGGATAACCATTTTGAAGAACACAGAGTAGGGTTAAGGATAGTCTATTATGGTACTCCGATCACAAGAAATCTAAGAAAAGAACATTTAAGAGAAAAAAAGAGAAAGATAGTCTGCTAATCCTCTACAGCAAATTAATGAAGTACTGACTAAAGAATGATGTGTTGCATATCAAATAAGTGTAAATGTATCATGGGTATGGTTTTCGTAATAATAACAGTGATAATGATCACAATAATATTAGTTGGATTTTACATAATCCCTGCATTAGAGCATCCTAGGGCCAGCATCACAAACACACGCACACAAACGTTTAGGTATAGTATCTTTACTAAAACATTTGTGAGTTATAAGAAAATGGCTTACTCTACTAATGCTTAGATGTTAAGGATTGCTATGTTTGTGTACACTTGCAGCTTTCTGTTTCTGAGGAAGTCACATATTATCACATCCCTTTATCTTAAGCAGTGTGCTGTAGTATTCTGCTTTCATTAGTTTATAGACTAGGACGCTTTGAATATTTTTACTCAAATTATGTTCTATTGCTATCTAAAGTGCCTTTTATAGAGAGCATGAATTTACACCCGCAAGCAAAAACAATGGCTACATCTTGGTGTTATTTCATTCTGCACTTGCACGTAAATAGTGTACAAGCTTACAAAAATACCTTAACATGCTAATGCAACCTGCAGAGAAGGCTTACATTATGGCTTTAGAAGAAAGGTACATGACAAAGACAGCAGACAGAAAAGGAGATATTTTAGAAAATTCATGGAGTAAGGACAAACACGAATTTAGGAAGAAAATGGTTTATCCAAAACTCACACTAGACAGCAGACACAAGGGGAAGATTTGCTTTTTATAAAAGAAGAACATTAAAAAGAACATGAAATGGAGTGATCAGTAGTTAAAAACATACATTTGAATTAACGGAAGGGTCATGGCAAATTTTACAGTGCACCGAAAATGCAAGGCTAGGGGTTTATTACATTTGTGGACTGAATTCTTACTTCCCATTACCTGCTGTTTGAGAAGGATCCTGTTATTTAGGCATACTAATTCCAAAGATGTATCAAGTTACAAGCATAGAAGCATGAACATTATTACCATCACACAGACAGAAATGTAACACAGAGACAGGAGCTGCTTCAGTAGGAGATTTATTTGGAGCAGTGATACCATCAGTGGGGATCATTCTAAATGATGAAAAGATCAGAAAGCCAGGTACCGTAGTTGATGAAATGTCAACAAGCACACCAGGAGCTTTACTCTTAATCAACACTGAAATAATTGCTAAAAGGTCTAATGTTTTGCAATACTGCCTTGCTTTAGTCATCCCACTCGTTGAAAATGGAGGAGTTTGTTACATGCTGAAACTAACTTACTGCTGTTCGTTCATACTGGACGAGATCAAGAAGATAGAAAGCTTGCGAGGAATATAACAGGTTTAGAACCTGAATTACATTACTTGGGAACATCAAGTTTGTACGAGAATTTTCAGAAACGATTGAACACAATTGGAGATTGGTTTTTAGCAGCTGGGAAGAGTATAATATAAGACATACTAAATCCAATATTGATAATAGGACTTTGCTCAATATTTCTTTACGTCCTATTCCTGAGCTGTGGATACAGTGTGCGCAAAAGACAGGACAAATTTCAAAGAAGGTTTATGAGAGAGACATGGGATTACATGGGATAATGAATGATGATTATTTGAATTCACTCTAACATAACATGGGGAATAAAAAGCATAAGATGAGGCACATTTGAAGATGAAGGGGCTTTCTAGACTTGAATTCGAATGTGAAACCAAATTATGTGATTATTAAAAATACCAAAAATGGAGAGATTTGAAGGAAACTTGTTCAAAAATAAAATTTGATTTGCTAACCATGTTAGAATTGCACTTTAGAAATACATTTAAACTGCTGCACTAATGTTTTCACATAGAAAATGACATTTGAAAAACATGCCTATGATAGAGAATGAAAAGAATCCTTATTAATGCTGCACACTGATAAAGAAATATTAATCATTCAAAAGTAGATGAAAGAGTGCTTGCAAAATGCGTATAAAATAATATATTTTAAAACTTTTTGCATTAGACAATTATTCTTACATGTGCTCCTGTAGTTAGGCCTAAAAGGCTTTTCTCTGGACTCTTGCTTATGGCTTGATAGACATTTAATAGAATATTTTGCTTAACACCAGAAACTTGCTTAAAATGTGCTGACTTCAAACTTGTTTTATCTAGTTCCCTCGCCCCATTTTAGGTAATTTACCTTAATACAATGAGACTTGCAGTGATTGTTATAATAAATTATGATTTAGACATTTTATGTTCGCTTCATCTGAATAGTATTGCTAGTTTGTCTGTGTATCTCTGACAAGCCTTTGTCTTCACACTGAAACTCATAGCACATCTTTTAGCTTTGGTAAGGAGGTTCTCATAAGTCTTTAAACAATGTTTAACACTATAGTGGCATGAATGTTTATAGTGGGAATCGGGAGGGAGAAAAGATATCGGAAGTTGATGACACCATCGGATGAGAGGTTTTCATTGGCTAAAGTAACTAATACCTAATGGAGTTTCAATACAATATTGTGTGATTTTATAATAAGGAGTGTTCCTAGTTAGAGAAGCTCCTGGTGCGAGACTGAGAGACCCAGATCTATCTCCCCTGCCTTGCAGCTGTTCAACTGGAGAGCTGATCTTTTGCTTTGTTACCAACAGCTACTGATACAGATGACTTATTTCCTTTCATATAATAACCTTTCCCTGATCAATACTACTGCAGAGATCATGTTATCATTGTTGGTTGCTACTGCAACAGTAGGGAACTCAGCTGAGGTTCAAGAACAAGGCTTTATGGGAAGTTCTTCTTTTATTCTCACTTTTGCTCTTTACCGAAAAAGAACCCTTCATGTGTTCTACTTAGAATTATTTAGGTCCCCTACCTAGTTTAGTGATGTTTTCCTTAATGGATCACTGTATATTGATTTATGCTATCACTTGTCAATCTTTTTCTGATATTTTTGTAACAGACTAATCCAAATAAAGATGACAATACAATACTAATCCTTTAAGGTAAATAAAGGTGTTGGAAACTTCACCAACCTTTCATTTTTGACTGGGCAATTAACATTATAACTGTTGATGATATATGCATAGTTTATGTCTTTGTTTCAACTCCAATACACAAATGGCTGCAAAGGTCTATAGACCTTTCAAGAGACATCGGGATTTCCCAAGGACGAAGTCTGTAAGTTGGGTGTTTAATCTTAAAACCATACTTGGCTAATCCTTGGGCTAACGCAATATTATGTGAGCTTCCTCCTTCTGCTGTAATGACCAATTTTTTGTTGTTCTTTAATGTGCCTAAAAGGCTTTGTAAAAAGAAAGCTTGTTCTTTGGATTTAGGCTGAGCAAAATAGAGACCTTATTTTACTCTGGTGTCCTATAAACTCTCCTGGGTAGCACCTGTCCTTCTCATTCCCACTGGCGGTAATGGGTACAGGTTCATCACTTATGCGCATCAGTGAGACATCAATTTTTATGTAAATGCTAAAAGGGCATCCATTTTAATTTTATGCCCAGATATCCATTGGTATTGCATCTTTCCATTAAACACAAACACACACCCTGGCTAGGTGCTGTACCCAGAAAGATAATTTGCCACGTCCCTGAATCAGCAGGACAAAATCTATGAAGACCAATAGCAGTCCTTTGAAACCTTCATACAGCACCCACTCTGAGTAAAGTAAATATGTAAATATTCATCCAGCACATACTAACAAAGGGAGAGTAAGGGTATACTCAATCACTCTCTTACCCCTACTAGATTATTATTAAACAACGGAAGAGTGAAGGACCAGTCGGGTCGCGGTGTTGACAGACTAGGTAGTCTGTGGGGAGTCGTCTGCATCAATATATGCGACGTGAAAAAAACCCTCCATCGCGTCTGCCCATGTGGATTGAGAATCGTCTTCCTCATGTACCTGACCCCAGCAAATTGCTGAGTGGGTCTGAACGGCTTTTAGCCGTGAGTATAACGGGAAACCGCCCTTTTTGTCTTTTTTACACTAAAATCCTTACGGCAGGGTGCACCTTAGTGCGTGTACACCACCGGAGGATCACACTATCTGGTCCTGAAGAAAGCTGAGCGACTCGGGCTCCTAAAAGCAGAAACATGTCAACCTGAATTCATTTTTCACTGTGGACTAGGTGTCTCTGATAGACGAGACCAATCCTATGTTCCCACGTATAACTGTTTTTAATCAGTGCTGGTTGGACTATTAATAAAATAGTTGACAGTCACGACTACGCACTTTTTAGATTTAACACCTTTTTGCACTCACCTAGCACAATTTGACTTCCTTTCCATACCCTCAACACACACAAGAACCAGATCCGCTGTAAACAGGCGTTGTAGCACACTGGAAAGGCATTAGGTCTTTCCAGTGGGAACCCAGTGATGAAGCATGTCACCACTAGGTTGGTGAGTGAGGGTTCTTAAACAACCTTTTTATATGTGTTGTTTTTCCTTTTCTTTCTTTCCCTTTCACTTAACCCTCACATTTTGTTTGGGGTTTTTGTTGGTCCTTCACTCTTCCGTTGTTTAATAATATTCATCCAGCACCTCACACTCATCCCTGACCTAGTGCTCATGCACGCAGTACTGAGGAAACAAGCTACCCTTCAGCTTCACAATGGCCTTGGGCATCTCTGTCATTTTTTGGGGAGTATAATTTACAAAAATGCCTAGCACTTTCTTTGGGTGGTGGCTCTATAAGTGGTGAGGCAACAGCTAAAAGAGAAAGCTGCTTTGTGGCCAATTTCACCTGTGTCCCTCTGAGGTACATCTAGGTATCAGCCTGTGCCTTTACTTCTGGACGGAGAAATGCAAGGCATGTTAAAAATTATATTTGACAAAATATATTTGGGTAAAACCTCCCTCCTGGCAAATTATGTCTACCCCCAGTAGCCTGGGATATGCCTGAAGGGTTAATAGCTATAAGTGTTAACTCACTGTGCATTGATAAGACTCTGATTACAAGTAATCACAGGTCTGATTCTGCAAATTCTTCTCCATTCTCAGCATCTGTTTAGGAGTTGAGAGGACAGGGTATTCAGCATGCAAAGACTCGTGGAAGAGGTGTGGTGCAGCGGCCAGGGCGACTAACACTGGACGCTGGGGAACACGGTTTGATCCCCGGCTCCGGCGTCAGGGGTCTGCCCAGCACCATGTGACTCCGGGCAATTGCTTGCTTAATCTTCCCGACGGCGGCCCCCAGCGCCTTGACACCTTTGGGTAATTGTTTGTGCTTTACAAATACTGGACATTTACATTTACTCTTGGAATCTCCCCACCACCCTGCTCTGCAAGGCCTATTGCCTGGATCACCAGCCCCTGCGTACCTTTACATTTGGATCTTTCTGTCAAGCTGGAGGCAGTGGTCTAAAAATATTCCTCCTTTCAAGGATGGTGTCAGGACCCTGCTGTCACAGCCAGGCCTGGCACGGTAGAGATCCATAAGATTATCCCAAGGACACTGCTTCACTCTCATCATAGACCAGTTCTAAACTCCAACTAACTCTTACTGGAAGGTCTAGACACACATACTCCCAGGCACATACACCACCAGCCGATCAGACAAGCGGACTCTCTAGTCATTCAGAAACCCATTATCACATCTTCTCATGCAACATTCCTTCTTTCGGGAGTAGATACATTATTAGTTTCTTTCAAGAACTCCAAATAAATAGTTTGGCTTGAGCTTCATTAATAATGCACCAGCTGAAGTCATATGATGTGCATGTGCAGGCTCACACATACCTGCAGGGAAAGGTGAGCATATCCTTAAATAAATTAATAATAATACAAAGATTCTTTTTACCAGTGCACAAGTGAGTCAATTGAATGTGAATGAATTGCAATAAT
Organism: Lissotriton helveticus; assembly: GCF_964261635.1. Classification (NCBI taxonomy): domain Eukaryota; kingdom Metazoa; phylum Chordata; class Amphibia; order Caudata; family Salamandridae; genus Lissotriton; species Lissotriton helveticus. Next base: position 921,280,610 of record NC_136067.1, on the reverse strand, counting down.
ATATGAAACTATTGTGTTCAATCATTCTATTTGGGCAATAGAGTCCTTCCTACTTTCTTTACCATTTTATATATTTGTGAAAAGTCAACCTTAACAGTGTAGATGTATCTCCAGTCACCCGATTCACCTCTTTAGTGTCTACAGCGATGCATAAGCAACTGCCTGTAGGCACTATTAGCAAAACCTTTATATCCTCCTTAATCATCCACACCAGTTCAATATCACCTCCTAGATAGTATTAAAGCTAAATAAAGGAGCTTTCAGCAACAACTAAGCTATTTAAGTTTGAGTAGCATTGCTGGTGTACAACACTCTATTAAACAATCCACTTGCAATGTTATTTATTCACATAGAAGGGCCACACCCTCTTCCCAGAAGAAATCTACTCCTGTGTATTCCCACAGCATATTTATGAAGACACTTGCTATTCTTAGATGGCCAGGAGACACAAGTGTCATACTTTGTACTCTCCATTGTCTGTATTTTCTGGGATGTACTGTACATTCTGTGTAAAAAAATCTTCAAATGGGTTTGTTGGTGCTTGGCATTTGGGAATACCTGTTTTCTCAGAGCACAGTGTGCACAACAATGCAACAGAAACTTGTTGGGTGAGGCAATCTCAGAAGAAAATCAATTAATGGACAGCACAGCTGGATAGTCTTGAACTTGTGTCTAGCACCAGCTCCTGAAAAATTATTCCAGCTAGATACATTTGTCTTCTACTAACAGGCTTGTTAAGCTAGGAATATACAGATCATGAAGGCTTTTTCGGTGCTTGCCCCTGTGTATAACGGTAGTATGAGGCCCTAACATCTTTTACTGACATATTAACATAGGTAAATACAGTCATAAGTGTGAGTTTACAACCACATTTTCATGTTGTATCCCTGTCTATAATTCACATAAGGATTCCAGGCTGATGTAACATAATTTCGTGTCCAGAGATATCCTGGAGAGTTCTCCGCATTCATAAATCCCCCTCACAAGGTGGGTAAATGAACATTAAAATGAGTAGTTAGGAGCAAATTTGTAGCCCCATTATTAACAAAGATTCGCCCTTGTACATATATTGATGGTTTTAATTATCTGTATACATTGGCCACTCCTGTTATTTGCTCTGCGGTCTCCAGCTACTTCAAAGTGTTGATGGTTATTAGAAAGCACTATCCCCCAGATGCATCAACAACCCATTTTGCGATTCCTTAATAGCGAAAAATACCGATTCGCTATTAAGGAATAGCAAAATGGAATGCATCAAGAAATCACAAAAAAATAGCGATTTCTTAGAATTCCTTAATTGCGACTCGCAAATTGCGGGTCGCATTTAAGGAATACCACCCCATTCATTCCTATGGGCCTAGAGGCCCATAGGAATGAATGGGAAGACAATCTCAATTTGCAAATCGCAATTAGCGATTCGCAAATTGAGATTGCGATTTCAAGGGTGCATGGGTGTCCAAAGGACACCCTGTTGCACCCCTGAAATTGATATGTGCACATATGTTGCACACACACATGCCCGTAGGGCATGTGTGTGCGCAACATGAAACTTTGAAAAATGCACTTTAGTGCATTTTTCAAAGTTTTTGCAAATTACCATGAAGTTGTACTTCATGGTAATTTGCATGCCCTAGTAGCCAATTCGCTATTTTAAAAACTTTCATGCATCGCATTTAAGGAATCTCAATTTGAGATTCCTTAAATGCAAATAATCGCAATTTAGCCATTTCGAAAATTGTGATTTTTGCATTTGGTATGATGCATCCCAAATGCAAAAATACCGGTCGTAAAGGGGCAGCGGATTTTTGTTTGATGCATCTAGCTGTAAGAGCTTTAGAAGGCGGACAAGAACGATGCAATTTTTGGTTTAGTTAATTTCTATATCACTTGAATTTGGACTGATTTATAGAACAGTATGCAGTACTAAATATTTTATTCTCACTAATGAACCTTTTTAATGGTAACATTTTATGGATTGTCTTTTTATCCTTGTATCATGATTGTTTTTAAAAATTTAAATATTAAACTTTTATTCTGTCAAACTTTTATGGTTTTGTGATCCGCAATAAGGTAATTCTTGACTTGAGTAGTTAGCTTTGGACCTTTCCAAACGCCCACAAAAATGTATTGTAGGTGTTCACAAACTCCTTTCCTTCCCCTTCCAGCTTGGAAATGGTTGGATTTTTACTTCAGTTATGGACTTCCATGAAACCTTTTCTAGGCTCGGAAGGAGAAAAGATTTCCCTATTATTTGGTTGGTATGCAGAGGAACGGATTTCTTCACTGTAAAACATTGTTTCCTAATGAAGAATAAAAGAGTACAAATCTCTTTTATTCCAAAGACACTTTCAGATCTAATTCCCTCCCTCTCAGACCCCCCCAGGAAGTTCTTTAGTCATTGTAAATTTGTCACATATGTTTATATTTTTGTTTTTACATCCTGAGCTTGCTGCGTTTGAAATTGTGTTCCTTTTGCCTGCGTTGTTTTGATTCTATGGCCTGCTTTTTTCGCGAGGAAGTTCTTTAGTCATTGTAAAATTTGTCATATTTATTCTTACCTTTGCTTCTACAGTCTGCTCATGCTGTGCTTGAGATTGTGTGCCTTCTGCCTGCGTTGCTTCAACTCTATGGCATGCTATTTTTGTTTGTTCTATTCCTGTAACAGTTCTCTCATGTAACGTAACTGGTTCTATTGTACAGCTCTCTGACACCTTCGGATGAAGTCCGTGCTTTATAAAAATGCATTAAATAAAAAAAAAATTAAAAATAAAACCTGTGAATGTTTGTAAATCCAAGAAAGTAGTAAATCTACAATCACACCTAGGTAAATCTGTGAACATAAATGTATTGCTTTCTTTGTGAATCAGGCCCCTTGTGTCTATAACATAAGGTTTATTGGTGCCCAAAGTTCTTTTAACCAAATATGCGGCAAACTTTCATGGTCAGCTTGAGGTGAGAAATGTCTTGGACCTTAGGTCGCATCAGAAGGGGAGCCTAATTCCTCATGCTTCCAACCTCAAACCTTTCAGTCAGTGGGCTGTATGTGCTCTTAAGACAAGTGGGGATGGTATTAAATTGGGAGTCCAGGAGAAGATTTACATAGTTATACGCCTAAACAATTCTTTCATACTCTTAAGTCAACACACCCCAACTTATTCTGGGTATCCTCTTTGCAAAACTTATTCACACATCATGACTCTAGGGTACGGAAGACCTGATTCTGTATTCATAAACCAGAATAGTAATGGAGGATGAACAACGGTTTTCAGGAGTGCACTCCTACTCTTAAATGAGAGGGGGAACTCACTCCATTTGTCTTATTTAGGAGTCAGCTAAATAATGCATCTCTGTTTATCTTGGTCTTGAAAGTCAGTCTCTGACATAGTGATGAACATTTGTGCATTTGCAAAGTTATTTGCAATCTAGCTAAGCTCAGGTTTGTTCTTTTCCGTCAGCGATGGGGCGAGCGCAAGGTAAGTGGTTTTATTTATTTATTCATTTATTTTATTTTCCCTATTGCTTGTCTGTCACTTCCCCCTGCCCCGCCCCACCGCGCTTTTCTACATCAGCCTCGACTGCTTTCACTATATTCCATACCCCTGTTTACTGCTGCTATGAAAGAAGAAAATAATAACTGATGATGGTTTAGTAGTTTGATAAACATAATTGCTCTAGATTACAATAGTAATATTGTGCTACCACTATTAAAGCTAATACCTCCAAACACTATCAACACCATTATAAAAGATATTGAGGGCATATTTACAGTAAAGTGGCGGAGAGCGGTGTTACTCCAAAATACGAAAGTCCACGCTCCGTCAGTTTCAAAATGCAGGTATATGCAGTATTTACAAAAATACAATGCACCCCTGCATTTCCACTAGCTCTGGCGCTAAAAAAGCTGCCTAGCACCAGCACAGGCACCCTAGCACCATTTGCTACGGTGTCTGTGCTGCAGGGGTGAATGTTTATATGCAGGAAGGGACACCTTCCTGAAGATAAACAATATTCACAGGCGATTTGCTCTATCCATGTGTGCTGCAGAACGCAGTACATGTGGAAAGAGCAAATTATGAGGAGAAATAAAACATTTCTCCTCGAATCACCTGTTTAAGACCACGTATTTCCTGTTCTTATTCTTGGCACTACCTTGCAAATATGGGCAGGGTCAAAAAGCAATGGGTGTTGCAGCGGAACATCCACTGCACTACCCATTGCACGCCCCTTGCACACTAAGTAGTGCATGAGTAGGGGCATTATTTGCAAGACAATGTTAAGCCATGGTACGTGGCTTAACGTCGCCTTATAAATAAGGCAAAGGAGTTAACGCCATAGAAGTCACTAAAAGTGATGTTCTGGTGGAGTTAAGTCCTTGTAAATATGCCCCTGTGTGTTGGCACATTAAAGCATTTATGCATACGTGGAGTAGTACTACAGGAGTACCCTTTTACGTACTCTTACATGCGTTCATCAATCTGCCTGAATCATCCAACTACCTGTTACTAAAAGTGCAAAGTCCTTACTATTTGAACTATTTATTTATGAATATGACCTGAAGATTGTCATTTCATTCTCACATTCAATGTTTTGGGGCAGACTTACAAAGGCACATAAGAGTACATAAAAGAGTTCTACAGGAGCACCCTTTTACGTACTCTAACATACCTTTGTGAATCGACCCCGTTAAATATAATAATTACATTCATATCTTTACCATATTCTGTTGTAAACACAGTCTGAAAGGTGCAATTCTTTGACCACTACGAATAAACACTACTAAGTGACCTCTGCATAGGTATTCCTTAGAGACTGTCCCAATGCTCTCCCCCAAATAGGGAAAGACAATATTTATGAATGGCACAGTGGGACATGGTGCATGGGATGATGGTGGGCCATAAAACAATGCATCTGCATTGGGGATGACCGCCCTCTTTTCAGGCATTCTGTACCTGCCCAGTGAGGTGGGAGATCTCTTGGTGCTAGGAGGTAGCAGTGGTCAAATGGCAGTACCAGTAAAAGGTGAGGAAAGGTGTGTCTCAAGCTGTTTGTTCCTGCCCTCCTCACCTCAAGCACCACTGCCTCCAGACGTCACAGGTTGACACCCACAGCTTTGTTCAAGAAGGACCCACTAGTGGTTTGGTCTTAGGGCGCTGACGTGTCCCCTTTCATACATATTTGATTTAAATGTATCTCTATACTACTTCCCAAATATACATATAAAGAATCCTTATTAGCAGATATCCTACTAAGACACACTGTAATATATTTTCTGTAAAGGGTATATTCGCCCTCTTCAAAGAAAGCTGAGAATGGATGTGGAATCTATGTCTGGGCTTAGCACTTATTCATTGCATCCTAGCCAGGCCAATATTTATAAATAATGATTTATTAAAGCACCATTTTGTGCTGCAACATAATTAAAGTCAGCATTTTTTATCCTACTTATGTAGTTTGTTTCAGCGTACAATCTTGCACTTTTTGATGGTGCATTCAAAAATGCCAAACTTTGAACTATTTTTTAGCTGAATTTCATTAAATCTTAACAATCAGCTTCTTACTTCCTTGCGTTTGATTGGTAGACACGTGTTCCTGCTTGATTCATAGCAAAATACACACTCTGCTTCATTTGGAGTTGAGTCTTATTGGGAAATCTGCCAAACAATTGCAGATCACTCAGATATTCACCTCTGTTTCTTCCACTTCATTTAGACTTATGAGAAGGTGGAATTCCCTGTGGTGGTGCAGTCACCAGCTCTTGCATAAGGGATACCCTCTAGAAGCAGTAGTGTGCCATACAAGAGTGTTGCAAGCCTGTGGAATCCATTTTAGGAGCCCATAACCTGGATAGGAGTGCAAAGTGATGGACAGGTTGCCTTTCGCAAGACAACATATGTATATTTCTGGAATCTCCGAATGGGAGTGCGAGCACCAGGCTGAGGAAAGAGGAGACAGGCTTTCCTTAGAAATGCCAAGGCCCTTTCTGATGCATGGGGCTGTAAATGACTCTGATTGCAGCTGTCATTTGGGGGATGGCAGGGGTTATAGGGTGACGTGTGCAGTGTCTGTTGATGGGAAGGAATTCCTATGAAGGGGAACAGATTCTTGTCTCTCTTCCAGATCTATGTGAAGAGGGGTCATAAATAACTGGGTGCAGCCTGCTCTCACCTCCTTGTACGTTATTGGTTGTTACCCCCACCTGTAGATTGACCAGCTGGGCAGAGCATTTTTTCCAGACAGGCCAAGCCTGGAAAGGGGGCTGGACAGAATACATGAATGGGGAAATGCCCCAAACCGGTTTCAAGCTACAGACGCAGTGTACACACCCTCTGTCTATGAAAGCGGTATTAGGATGGGAGCTCAGGGCTCATCATTGTTTGTTGGAGTAGTCTCTTCTACCAAGGAGGGGGTACTCCACATAGTTCTTAGGAACTACGAAGCAGTCAAGGGTTGGTGTCACAGACAGCCATCTCCCCAGAGGTGAAGGAGCATCGCCTGGAGTCAGAAGTGGAGGAGTAACTTCTGACTGTTCTGGGGCCAAGATATTCTGTCTGTGAGTAAGAGATCGTATCATAGTAGTGGCAACTCTGCAGGAGGAGTGGAAGGGACTGCTGTAGTTTACCCTACTGTAGGGCCCATGCAATAGAGACTGGTGAAGCAAAAGTGCCAAAGAAATCATGGTACTGAATCATCAGGCAATTCAATCGGTTGTATGTCGTTACAACGCATACTTTTACAACGCATGCCATTACAATGCATTTTTTACAACGCAACATCCATTAGAACACATTCCATTACAACGCATGCCATTACAATGAATTTCCATAAACTACCATTACAACTCATTCCATTACAGCGCATAATTGGTAAGTATTGGATAGTATAGGGGTAAAAATTACTATTCTAACTCCAAGGGGGTGCAACAGTAGGGTAGGTGTTGGATAGTATAGGGGTAAAATTACTATTCTAACTCCAGGGGGTGCAACAGTAGGGTAGGTGCTGGATAGTGTAGGGGTATAAATGACTATTCTAACTCCAGGGGGTGCAACAGTAGAGTAAGTGTTGGATAGTGTAGGGGTACCATGCGTTGTAATGGTATGCGTTGTAATGGTATGCATTGTAATGGTATGTGTTGTAATGGTATGCATTGTAGTGTCATGCGTTGTAATGGCTGCGTTGTAATGACATGTGTTGTAATGGATGTTGCATTGTAAAAGTTTTGTTGTAATGGAAGTGTGTTGCAAAAGTTGCGTTGTAAACGTTGATCCCCAATTCAATCGTCCTGACGCATCTCCATCATAGGCAATAGGCCCTTGGAGTAGAGTCCCCATGTAGTGGGTCCAGCTGTACCGGAACAGGCTACTGCTGGTGGCCCGTGCCGCTCGTAAGTAGACTTGACCAGGACGCTAAGTGCGTTGTTGTGTTTAGACCTGTCCTGAAGTAAGTGGACTGTGTGACCACGACACTGCCAAGAGTAAGGGCAGATTTATATTTAGACCCAATTTAATTGTTGCCAACATGGATACTCCAACACAATGGCAACGAAGTATACATACCACCAACATTATGGTCCTCCAACCCGATTTAAATGCGTATGGACCTTTGGCTACGGCTGTGACTACAACATCACCATCATGACCAAACCTCTCAGACAGCCCGATGGAGTAAGGGCATTTGGAGAAATTACTACATGTCTGCGCACCCAATGCGGACAGGCAGACATGTAGCCATTTTTTCACTGTCATTCACTGCCAGACAGACCCTGGCAGTAAGCGACAGAAAAAACAAATAATGCTCTCCCGCCACTGGAGATTACTCCCATGGTAGGAGTGCATTACTTTTTTTATTTCCAAAACAAAAATCCTGTTTCAGGATTTTCTTTTTGAAAATAAATAAGTAAAACTGTTTGGTGCAGGGTTGCATAATGCTGATGCAGCCCTGCCCCAAATAACATGGTGCACTGACAGGAACTGCTATAATGGTGGTTCCTGCCATTGCTTGATAAATAACCACGTGCTTGGCGGTCATTTATACATTTTACGGGTGGTCCCTCCAGCATAGGGACGGAACAATTGGCATTTTAAAATCTTTCTCTGTATCTTCAGGGTATGAAAGCATGAGGTAGTGACGGGATTGACTTGGGCGGTCATGTTGAGTTTGCTGTTGATGATGATCCCGAGGTTCGTGGCAGGGGCAGTGAGGGTGGGTATCAGCCTTAGCTCTGTTGACCATCAGGTGGAGTCCCACAGTGATGTGCTCTTCCAGAATATCACAATTTTGGTCTTGTTGATGTTCAGCTTTACTGACTTGGTCTTCATCCAGTGGGCGATTCCAGTAATGCAGGCATTGAACTTGATCCAGGTACTGGGCGTCTTGTCTGTGAGGGAGAGAATGAGTTGCGTAAATTCAGCATACAAGAGGATGAGTGTGGATTATGCTGACTAGAGGGATCATGTTTGCGTTATAGAGGGTCGGGATCAGAAAGGATCTTTGTGGAATGCTGCAGATGATGTCGCAGGTGTCTGAGGTGTACGGTGCCAAGCTGACTAACTAGGTCCTTCCAGTAGGGAAGTAGCAGCTCCATTGGAGTGTATGTTCTTGGATTCCGGTGTTGGGTAAGTGCTGGATGAGGACAGGGTGTGAGGCTCTGTCATGCGGCGGAGATGTCCAGGAGGGGGGGGGGGGCTGCTGTGTCTCTGTCCAGATTCATGTGAATGTTAGCTGTGGCAGCAATGAGGGTAGTTTACATGGGTTCACTAAGTAAGATGAGGAGGATGGAACAATGGCAAGTATTAACTATTCTCATTTTTTTAGTGAAGAGGTCACAGAGGAATGTGGGAAACGTTGGCTAGATTAGGTTTTTTTACTTTAAAAAATCTATTGAAGGAGTAAGGCCTTCACTTGGATTATGTATAATGTCACTTGGAACGTCTCAGAGGAAAGAAAATACCCTTCTGTACTATATATATGTTTATGACTTCCACGGGAAGATAGAACACAAAAAAGACATTTCTAGCAGTTGTTGTTTGTCATTGTTACACCACCTTTGTCAACGTGGTTGTCACCCACAGTCACAATGTAATGCCTGCAGCTGAATTCCACACTCCGCACCTTGTTGCTTGCTATGAGGCTGCCACATAACACCGCTTCTGTTCTCCTTCCCTCCTTGGCTAGAACATCTCAAGAATGAGGTGTAGAAGGAATCTCGAATGGTCACATACAACTTAAAACCACACATCAATGAGTATCAACAAAAGGATGTTTTCAATTCTGGGTTACATGTGACATCTTTGAGAGTGTGAGTTTATGATATTAGCCTGATGCCACTGAAAACTCCTTCTTACACAACAACCCCATTGTTAATGCTTACCATTGTACAATTCTACTTATCATGAACCCTGTTTACCCACAAATTACAATTGACTAAGTTGCAAATAGTCCAGATGTTCATAGGAATAATGCCTCCCATTTCTAGACCCATTCTATATCAGCCCTTCCCTTATTGTCCAACACAATCTACAATCTGCCTATATAACAGAATACCAGTGATTCACCCACATAGTTATACAAAGGGTGGGGCTATGCTAGCCCCAGGAGGGCCATCCCAAACATATTTCAAAGCCAACTTTAAGATTCATGTTAAGCTGCCGTCAGGATCGACTATAGGTGGGGCTTGCAGTTGGAACCCACTGAAGCCAAATAACACACAGTGCTTTTCACAGAGCAGCAAAAACAGTCTCTAATCCAACAATGGGACAAATCACCCTGCTTCCTTATCTTTCTTGACGGGCACTGAAATCCCTGGAAAATAACCTCCTTCCCTTTCAACGGCAGGATATACATCCTTTAAAACATGCTGACAAGGACTAGTGACTCATTCACATTTGCATACATTTCAGAGACAGTCCCCCACCCTCCAACTCCTTGTGACATGATTGTGTACTATCTCAATCCTTCATTTTATTAAATCCTGTCTTCATTTTTATGGAATCACTCAAAGAGCCCCTTTGATTAGTTTCTAATGGAGAACAACATCTTGACTTCATTTGTGAAAAAATGCAGAGCACAGCCCCACCATATCATTACCAAGGGAGTTATGTATGTGTTTGATTAATACTTGGCACTTTTGGTGACCCCATTTGACTCCCTTTGTGAACATTGAATACATTTGTATTATAATTCTAAAGGAAAAGGTGGTGAGCCAAGAATGCACCGTGTCTTATAATGTAAATCAGTATTAGCCAACCAAAATAAGGTTGAAACAATTACAGGTTTGAGAAAGTTTGTGTATAAATTGACAAATCTAAACAAATAACTTTCTTTCGTCAATGTTTTCTTTATTTGTTTTTGTCTTTTGCTTTCTTATCTTTTGTTTTATTTTCTCTTTCATTTTTTTCTCTTTTCCTATTTTTTCTTTTCGTTTTCTTTCTTTCTTTCTTTTCACATTGTCCTGGATTGATGCATGGGGTGACAATTTGACAGAATAGTAGCCCATCAGAAAACAATGGCAGAGACACAAATAGCATGCAAAACCGAATTAATTTACATAACTGTGACAAAGGGAGGCTGTTAAACACATTGCCCTAGTCTGGCGCATGGTAATTGCTATCCTGATACAGCATTATTCCTTTGCTCGTTATTCATTCGTGACATGGTTCGCAGACATGACCCTGTCTGGGACTCGGGGCTGTTACACTATAGAAATACCTATTACAATTCCTTAAGGAGCCTTCCTGTACGCCATTATGGTTTCTGACTAGACAATTAGCATCAAATGTGAACTACTTTGGTTTATAAGAGATTTTTTGGCTGTTACCAGTTTTGCAGTGCTTAACTCGTGGCCATTCATTCAATGTATTTATGGGTTTATTGCAGTGTTTTGGAGCGGTTATGCTGCCTCATGGACGCTTAAAAGCACATACACTGGGACCAGTGAGGAAGAGCTTCAATTAGGTCGGCAAAGGAAAGTGCAGGGGAATAATTTGAAATGTATTTTCTGGGATAAATTGGAGCAAGGTTGGTATTACTGGCACTGCATCAGGACAAGGTATTTAGCAGTGTATTGCAAGGGTGCAAGTCATAGTTACCTTAGGGCCTGGGTTAAAATTATTTCAGATAACTATCACAAGTGAATTCCAGTGGTTTTGCTCATTTAACCCCTACACTGCCAGGCCTCCCCGTGACATGCCTTTTATTGGCTATTTGGGGTAGTTTGCACTTAGGCCATCATACCTTTTTGTCAACATAAGGTATTTATGCCAAATGTGTGTCCTTTTCTTCCTGAGGGTTCTAAAGGTGTCCTAAGTTTGTGAATTCCCCTGGTTGGGGCGGAGAAATTAGGCAAAATACAGCTATATTTTGGGTTTATGGGGAACAATGGGGAAAAAGTGCTGCAGAAGAAAGCGTCCGTTTTTCCCCTCAAATGGTATCATCAAAGGGTTTGTAGTAAAAGAATTACCATCTTCCCTCTGTTTAGGAACTTTTGTCAGAAAACCACATTTTTCTAAACAGTTTTGGCATTTTACTGGGACATAGCCTATTTTCACTATTTTTTGGTCTTTCAACCTCCTTACAGTTAGTGATAGAAGTGATGAAAACAAGAAACCTTCCTAGGGGTCCCACTGATACTTGGTCCTTTTAAACTAACAAAGAAGAAATTTGCACAGAAGCTGAAATATAAAAGTTACATCTTTATTAACCTCAAATGAGTCAGACTACGTCACATAGAAGCCTTAGCAACTGAATGAGGCAGTCTGAGGAGTGCAGAAAACAGAGGCCTTATATATGCTTAGGGTTACATAGGCATCATAAGACCAAGGGGCAGTCCTGGCACATGTAAGCATGCAAAAATGACTAAGATAGGCATACAAGATCTGCTTGCTCAACAAAGTGGGAGGAGAATTACTTCTCCATACAGCAGCAAAAATAGCCTGACAGTTATACTAGAGAAGCAGGTGCATTCTACAAGCTAGGCCCTTCTGGGCATGTGCGAAGGTGGAAGATGCTAAATATAGTTTGTTTCTAGGCAGATTACAAGGGCAGTCAACACTGAGGGAGGACAGAGCACATGGTGAGCACGTGGCAGCACATGGCAAACAAAATGGCTGCCAGAAATACAAAATGGCTTTCAGCTCATTCTAACAAATCCGTCCAATATTTAACAGAAGGGGTATGAAACCAAGTATGGAACCCATAAAGCTATACATTTCTGAAAAGAAGACAAAATTATGAATCCCGCAAGGGGTCATTTGTGTAGCTCCTTCAAGGTTTCCCTATAGAAATTAGCAGTTAAAATACAAAAACATTGAAATTGAGTTGAAAGAACAGACATTTGTGCCAACATTTTTACCTGTAACTTATTCTAACAATGCTAGATTTTTTAAAGAAGTATACCGTTACATCTGCAGGACACTTCTGGTTGCAGGGATATATAGGGATTGTTGATTCACCAAGAACCCTAGGTACCCAGAGCCAATAACTGAGCTGTACCTTGCAATGGTTTTTCAATGTGTACCGGGTATACAGCAATATATTTGGTAAAATATAAAGAGTGAAAACTAGGTATCAAGGAAACCAATATATTTCTGAAATGGGAACAAGATATGTAGGTTAGAAGCAGGGGTTATTTGTACATCTCTGAATTTGTGGGTAGCCATACTAGCATGTGAATGTTTCAAATTTCTTATTTTTTGCACACTGTCTTACAGTTGGAAGGTAGAAATGCATAGAAATACAACTGGTAATAACAATTGTTTTACTATTCTGTGTTCTTCTAAGTCCTCCAATAAAAATGGTACCTCACTTGTGTGGGTAGACCTAGTGCCTGCGACAGAAAACAGGTAAAAAGGCAATCACATTTTCCACTGAAAACGGACCCTTTTTTGCAATGTGCCTAGCTGTGGATTCTGAGCCCTAGCACAGACAGCACCTAGAGAAACCTAGCAAACCTGTAATTTTTTTAAAACTAGACACCCAGAGGAATCCAGGAGATTGTCACTTGTGTGGCTCTCATCAGGTTATGTTACCCATGACTCCATGCAAACCTCATTAAAAAAAACAACACATTTTCCTTACATTTCTGTGATGGAAAGTTCTGGAATCTGTATGAAGCCACGAACTTCCACCCACCCAGCGTTACCCAAGGATTCCGATGAAAATGGTACCTCACTTGTGTGGGTAGGCCTAGTGCCTGTGACAGGAAACAGCCCAAAACTTAATGTGGACACCATTTTTTCCACAGAAAACTGACCCTTTTTTTTCAATGTGCCTATTTGTGGGTTTTGGGCCCTATCTCAACTGACACCTAGGGACACCCAACATACCTGAACATTTCTGAAAGCTAGACATCCAGGGGAATCAAGGAAGGAGTGCCTTTTGCTGCTCTCACTAGGTTATGTCACCCAGAATCCCTTGCAAACCTCAAAATTTGTCCCATAAAACAAAATGTCCTCACATTTCTGTGATGGAAAGTTCTGGAATTTGCAGATAGCCACACACTTCCATCCACCCAGCATTTTCCCAAGTTTACAAATACAAATGGCACCTCACTTGTGTGGTTAGGCTTAGTGCCCACGACAGGAAACGGCCCAAAACACAACATGGGAAACCTGACCCCTTCTTGCAGAGTGCCTAGCTGTGGATTTTGGGCCCTAGCTAAACTGGCACCTAGGGAAATGTTGTACCTGCTGCTCAGCCAGTGTGAGTGTAGTGTGGAATGTTGGTGCATTATGATGCTGTGGAATATTGGATGAGTGAGGCTGTCAGTTGGATTATGGGCTGAGCAGCAGGAAGGTTGCTCCAGATGGGGCTCTCTGTACCTTTTATCCTGAACTTACTCTCATAATAAATACTATCATACATTATCCTGGAGTTGGTTCTTCATTTGATTACAACATTTTGGCGACGATTTAACTAGGAAGAACCTGCGTGTGCTACCTGTATGGACTTTTACTTTGAAGCTTTGAAGTAACTTGTAACTGAAGAAGATGAACTTGAAGAAGCTCCTCTTGTATCTGGGTTTGTTGTGTTAAGCAAGCTGGCAGCGCTGAACCCCACCAGTGACCCCAAGACCGGTCTACCCCAACCGGGACGTGCCAGTTCCTGCTGGACTTTCCCTCTTCCTACTTGTTGTGACCTTGGAAGAGGTGTCCGGGTCGAATTACCTTGGGAAAGTGCCTCCATCAAGATGAGTTCCCCAGAAGAGCAACAAGTATGAAGTTTCCCTCTAGTCTGTGTCACGAACAGTGTTGATGAAGAAGGAGTTTCCCCCTGTCTTCATGGGGGAAGAGCTTTTGGGGTGCTTCCTCTTGAAGAGCAACAAGCCCCCAGAGCCCCCTATGTGGAATTACCAATGGCAAATGCACAGAGCAACCAGTGAGTGAAGTCCTCGCTGTCCCTGTTTCGTGGTCAGAGGAGCCCCTTTGTTTGTGCCATGAGGAGGAGCATCGCGAGAGCGGCTCGCAGTGTGGGTTATGGAGTTGCATTTGGCCTTAAGTGTTTCCTGCGTCTGTGTCAATTGGAGCAACAGCTGTGAGTAGTCCCCAGAGTTCATGTCATTAGCGGCTTTGAGAAGAGGACTTTCCACCCGCTGATGTGTTTCCTTCAATTGGCTGTATTACATGGATTGGTGCAGTGTCTTGGTTCTTCTGAGGTATCTGTGTCTCGACTATCGACAGCTGTGCCTGATGCTTTCAAACTTTTAAAATTTATTTGGCAACTGTCAGCTACGAGCAAATGCCTCCCATCGTCCATTGTCTCTAGCGCGAGCCCTGTCTTTGGCTCGTGGAGTGTTCTGCAGCTTCCATGCTCTGTTGCACGTGCATGCCTTGAGCTACCCAGTACGCTCTCGGCATAGGTGCTGTCAGCATGCCGCCATCTTGATTGCGGTAAGGCTGAAGCCGGAGAGTGTTGGACATCTTCCCTCAGCATTTGTGGTGATTGCTCAAAGCTTTCTTGACCGTGTGCCCCTGCGAGGAGTTCTAGAAGCGACATTTTTGTACTGCTGAGTGTTCTGGGCTTTAAACGTGTGGAAGCAACAGTGTTGGATCAACATGGCGCTCTGGTGCGAACGGTTGGGTGTGACATTCAAGCCTCATGTATGTTTCTTTTAAGCTTTTTTGGCGGCAGCTGATCAGCATTCTCTTTGTTGCAACAACCTTCACTGTCTTCCTTTTGTTTGGTAACCGCTTCAATGCAGGTGCAGGGTAGGAACTCTGGCACCTCCCTGTCTATGACCCTGTTAGCCAAGTGCTCGCTCTGTATTCCAAGCAGAAGGGTTGGGTTTAAAAAAACAATTAGATGTCTTGGATGGTGTGCTTCGCTGTTTATGTATTTGCTTATACCACTGTTTATGCTGTGTTTTGGAATTTTCTTTCAAAATGTGTTCTTTTGAATGACTGTGATGTATGAGGGTCACTCTGGGTTAACACTTTGTTGTGGTTGTTGGAGACTTAGTTGACTCTCCTACTGAGTGTGTGTTTGTAAGTTGACTTTTATGCGTGAAGTCACTCTGGGTTATCCCCTTGTCATTGTTGAGGGAGTTTGTGCATCTCACTGTTGGGGGTGTGTGTGGAAATAGGCTCTTAGGTTCAGAGCCTTTCTGGCCTACCACTATTTTTGTGGTTTTGGGTTGACTTAGGTTTGTCACCCTGGTGGGCGCTGTGCTCAAATTGACTGGCTAGGAGTCACTCGTTTCTACCACTTTTGTGGGGTTGGTGGTTGATTTAGGTTTCAGCCCTGGTTTTGGGTGTGTGTAAGTCACCCTGTTGTCTTTGAGTTGACTAGCCTTCAGTCACTCGCGTCTACCACCTTTGTGTGGTTGATGTAGGTTTCAACCCTGGTATTGGCTGTGTGTAGGCACCCTGTTGGTATGGTGCTTGAGTTGACTGTTTTAGTCACTCATGCCTACCACCTTTGTGTGGTTGGTAGGTCAATTTTCTTCACCTCTTGCTTTGGCGTTGTGGTGGAGGGTTGTCTGTGTGCTTGTCCTCACTTTCCTTCCTCCTTCATAGTTTTGGGGTTGATCTCTTGTTGTGTTTTGTTTGCACTTGCAGGTTATCTTCTGCACTTTTGGGGTTTGGTTCCCTGTGTGTTCACATTCATTCTCAGCCTGGCCAGCTGGTATGTTTGTGGCATTTGGGGTTTGTTTGTTGTGAGTGGTGCAGTAGTTTGCTAGTTTGTTTGGTGTAGTGTGGAAAGGTAGAAAGTATTTGTTTGCTTTGTGTAGAAAGGGAGTGGATGTGGGTAGGTATTGCCTTTTTACGTAAAGACTTATTGTCCTTGTCCAGTTTATTGTTATCATCATTGTTAAAACATGGGTGGGTATTCTCATTTTTCATTTTTGTATTGCTTTATGTTAACAGTCATGCATTTTGTCACTTTCTCCTGTGCTTTGCTGCATTTTGATGTTAACTTACAAGCCCATTGTACTATGTTTACCTTGTTGTTATCCTAACTGGTTCACCCTTAACCATCTTCAGTTCTTTGCAATGGATCCTCTTCTTATTTCTGTGCATGTTATTTTCACCAATGTGAGCTTTTTCCTCGAACCATTGCACTGTGTTTTTGTTCATCGTGAGGAAGGGAGAAGTGTTGTACCTGCTGCTCAGCCAGTGTGAGTGTGGTGTGGAATGTTGGTGCGTGATGATGCTGTGGAAGGTTGGATGAGTGAGGCTGTCAGTTGGAGTATGTGCTGAGCAGCAGGAAGGCTGCTCCTTGTGGGGCTCCCTGTACCTTTTATCCTGAACTTACTCTTACATCATAAATAAATACTTTCCTAAGTTACCATAGAGTTGGGCATTCGTTTAATTACAACAGGAAACCTAGCAAACATGTTAATTTTTTAAAACTAGACACCCAGGGAAATCCATAATGTGGTGACTTGTGTGGCTCTCATCAGGTTCTGGCACCCAGAATAGCTAGCAAACCTCAAACTTTGTCAAGAAAAAGACATTTTCCTCACATTTCTGTGATGGAAATGTCTGGCATCTGTGGGAAGCCACAAACTTCCACCCACCCAGCATTACCCAAGACTTCCAACAAAAATGGTACCTCACTTGTGTGGGTGGGCCTAGTGCCCGTGACAGGAAACAGCCCCAAACACATACTGACACATCACATTTTTCCACAGAAAACGGACCCTTTTTGCAATATGCCTAACTGTCGATTTTGTGACTAGCTTAGTCTGCACCTAGGGAAACTGAGCATAACTGTTCATGTTTTAAAACTAGACAGCTAGAGGAATCCAGAATTAGGTGCCTTGTATGGCTCTCTCCAGGTTCTGTTACCCAGAATCCCTTGCAAACCTTGTAAACAAAAACACATTTTCCTCAAATTTCTGTGATTGAAAATTATGGAATCTGCAGGGAGCCATAAACTTCCACCCACCCAGCATTACCCAAGTCTCCCAATATAAATGGTACCTCACTTGTGTGGGTAGACCTAGTGTGGGCGACAGGAAATGGCCCAAAATACAACATGGACACATCACATTTTTCCACAGAAAACTGACCCTTTTTTTGCAATGTGCCTAGCTGTGGATTTTGGCTCCTGGCTCAGCTGGCACCTACGGAAACCTAGCAAACCTGTACAATTTTGATAACTAGACACCTGGCCGGGAAGACTTGTGTGGCTCTCACCAGGTTCTGTCACCCAGAATCCCTTGCAAACCTCTAACTTTGTAAAAGAAAAAAACACATTTTCCTCACATTTCTGTGATGGTAAGTTCTGGAATGTGAGAGAAGCCCCAAACTTCCACCCACCCAGCATTCCCCCAAGTCTCCTGATAAAAATGGCACCTCACTTGTGTGTGTGGGTAGGCCTAGTGCCCGCATCAGGAAATGGCCAAACACATTGTAGTAATGTAATTATCTTAATTGTATCTTTCCCTTAGCTACTCAGCCAAGATGGATGTAGTGTATGCATGGAATGTGGAATGCCTGATGAGAGAGTGTGTAGAATGTTAGTGTGCCTGCTGGTTGGAGAGAATGACAGTTGGAGTGAGTGGACTGAGTGGCTAAGATGCTACTCCTAGTGGGATTCCCTTTTGGACTTATAGAAACTTGTAACATCTTATGAATAAACCCTCTACATGAAAATATACCTCCTGGCTACCTCTGGTCATCTATACAAATCACCATACAACATTTAGGCGACAGTCTTGAAGAAACCCTACATGCTACAGCCACAAGAATATAGGAGGTGAGGAAACTTACAATTTTTCTGAACTTTAATCGAACAAGAAACAAAGCAAAGCAATTTTTAAAATAAGTAAAAGGAAAAGAACGCCCTCTCGAGTCCCACCAGTGTCCTCTATCTCCTGGACAGCCTGCTCAGGGCGCTTCACGTTCCGATTAAATTCAAGTTTCCTGCTTGCTGCGGAAATATATATATTTGTTTAGTGCCAACCCACCTATAATCTCTGAAAACAGGACTGGCAAACCACTTATCAATTTTGATCTGGAATTCGCCTCAGAGACTTGATTTATTATGCACCAAGTGTATTTATATTTGAAGTAGTGCCATTACGGAGCCTGTGTCTTAACAACGTGGTTATCTCTAGTACTCCAAGCTATTAACTGCCTGAATTTTTTTAAAGCACAATTGGAAGAAAGCAACCTGCCGAATACAA
Source organism: Lissotriton helveticus (assembly GCF_964261635.1). NCBI lineage: Eukaryota > Metazoa > Chordata > Amphibia > Caudata > Salamandridae > Lissotriton > Lissotriton helveticus. Next base: position 921,261,985 of record NC_136067.1, on the reverse strand, counting down.
TACTTCTGCGAGAAAAAAACTACCTGTTATGAGCTTTAATTAGTTTTGGCTAGCTGTGTACACTAAATTGGTACTGTTAGACAAAGTCGTGTAAGATATTTTAATTTTACTCAAAATTAACTTTGCCTGAATCCTTCGTGTCCAAGTGTTGCTAACTGAAGTTTTTGAATTTCGGAACTTTGTCACGAGCTCAAGCACGCTCTTACCGTTTTGAAGCTGTGAGATCCTTCAACATTAGCTGTCACCTCTTCACTGATGACGTTGAAGAATCTCCAACTGCCTTAGTGGAAGGTTCAGTATGCACGCAGCGCTGTGGCAGCAGCAAACAGAATCAGAGACTTTCAACCTCTGACCTGAAGCGTCACCGCGCAACGTAGGTCGGACATTTTGTCATCCAGTTTCCATAAATTATGGGAACACATCACAACGACACTGCTGTTTGGTTTCAAATTATCTTCATCTTTGTACGGCACTTGGAGATTATTTACAGCAGCATTGCAAACGTATCTCAGAAGATAAGAACAGACTTAACTACGCTGTGTCATGGTGAGAGCCTCATTGTCATGTAATTTCCTCACTCACTGTTGTGCTTGTACCTGATATCGTCACTAAGAAACAAGCATCAGTCTGGTAGGCGAGTGAGGAATTAAACTAGTTTTCACAAATAAACAATTTTTTTATTCTTCGAAGAATATTTGCCTCCGTTTTGGATCGGGTGAGACACCGCTCACCAGCACCTTCTAACTTTTAAGAGGAACTTCTACTTCAAACAGTTATGACATGTGGAACAGATGATTTCGACACTAATTATTATATTGTTGAAATACTGTGTGTACTAATTTCTTATTTCAGCACCATTTAAATGCTCCCATGTCTTTACGTTATGCATAATATTGATATTGATACCTTCCTATACAATGTTTAATGGTTTGCATACAGCTTACTTATTGTTTGGTTATTTGGCACCTGATTTATGTCTCATGTTATCTTACACTTATGAGTGTCACACATGGTTCTTTAAGTACGTAGTGTGTTACGTCAAACATACTGGGTCAATTTTTACTTGTGCTATAATTTTTCCAGGTTGTCGTGCCTTAGTGAGAGTTTAAGTCATGTTTAGTTTGCTCTTATGACTAGTATTTACTTGGCGCTAAGACTTCTACTTAGGGGATTTATAGTTTAGGAGCTGGACTTCGTAAATTTATTACATTCTTTCAGTGAGGGTAGTGCACACCCTTTTCACTGATTTCATTCCCCTTAGTTTTGTGTGTCTAGCAGCTTAAGCCTTACTTACTCACTCTCACATCACCAATTACATGTGCTCATGTAGCAGTACGATTTGTTTTGTTTCTTTTTATGGTTTTTTAGTTCACTCATTAGATTGTTGTGCTCAATGGGCAGTGAATCTTGTGTGTTGCGCAATAGGCAGTGTACCTATCTCTAGTTTTGAGCGCTATGGGCTGTGTACCCACTTTTGGTTTTGTTGCGCTATGGGCTGTGTTCCCATCTTTAGTTTTGTTGCGCTATAGGCAGTGAACCCATCTTTGTTTTTGCGCTATGGGCAGTGTACCCATCTTTGGTTTTGTTGCGCTATGGGCAGTGTACCCATCTTTGTTTTTGCGCTATGGGCAGTGTACCCATCTTTAGTTTTGATGTGCTATGGGCAGTGTACCCATCTTTAGCTTTGTTGCGCTATGGGCAGTGTACCCATCTTTGTTTTGTTGCGTGAACCTATAATGCGCTGTAGGCTGTGTACTCATCTTCAAGTATGATACGCAATGGTTACTAATCCATAAGCTATTCTAGAAATGTAATGTGCAATAGACAATTTTATTTGTACTTGCACGATGGGCACTGCACCCTACAAATGTTTAAGCGGTGTTTCCCATGAATTCAAAAAATTGTAGTGTTTATACAACTGTCTTGCATCTTTCTTCTTATCAAATTCTTCTCCTAACGTATTACACTTTTTTACGTTTTTTCTTCTGTTATCTCTTTTCTATGCATCTTTCATGTTGTTTACCCAAAAACTGTACACGCAATGTTTTACATGCAACGTTTTACATGCGATCTTTTAATAATTTCCATTAATTGTTAAAATTTTCTTCCAAGGGAAGGGGATGTGCTATCTTGAAACTTCTTGCACTGTTTTACCCTCCTTTCATTCCAGTCTATTCCTACTACTTAATCATTTCTTTCTTCTCTGTCACAATACTTCCATATTCCTTTACTTACTGTGAAGTTACAAATAATTGTTAATTATTGTTGTCTAAGGGAAGAGGATATGTAGTAATGTAATTATCTTAATTGTATCTTTCCCTTAGCTACTCAGCCAAGATGGATGTGGTGTATGCATGGAATGTGGAATGCCTGATCAGAGAGTGTGTAGAATGTTAGTGTGCCTGCTGGTTGGAGAGAATGACAGTTGGAGTGAGTGGGCTGAGTGGCTAAGATGCTACTCCTAGTGGGATTCCCTTTTGGACTTATAGAAACTTGTAACATCTTATGAATAAACCCTCTACATGAAAATATACCTCCTGGCTACCTCTGGTCATCTATACAAATCACCATACAACACACATGCTGTGGAGACTTGAAAATTATTGATCACGAAAAGACCTGGTTTTGAGAAGGTATCACCTGCATTTTTGTTCCTGGGCTTGGTGGCCATGTAAGGAAACCTACCAAACCAGACATTTCTGAAAATTAGATACCCAGTGGAGTCCAGCGAGGTGTGGCGTATGTGGACCCCCCATCATTTTCTTACCCAGAATCCCCTGTAAACCTCAACTTTTGCACAAATAAAAATAGCATTTTCCTTTCATTTATGTGTGGGAAAGTTGTGGAATTACCATGCTGACACAAATTTCCTACCTCCAAGCATTCCTCTAGGTCTCCTGTTGAAAATGGTACCTCACTTGCATGGGTGGACCTAGTGCCCGCGACAAGAAATGGCCCAAAATGTATAGTGGGGACTTAATTATCGATCACAAAACAACCTGGCTTTCCAAGGAAGTTACCTGTGTTTTTGGACCCGGGCTCGGGGGCCTTCTTGGGAAACCTACCAAACCCAGACATTTTGAAAACTAGACACCTGGGGTAGTCCAAGGATGTGTGACTTGCATTGATCCTCCAATGATTCCTACCCAGAATACCATGCAAAGCTTCATTTTTAGCTGAAATATCCACATGTTCCTTTCATTTCTGTCTGGGATCACTGCTCCAGCACACATTTCTTACCACGCAGCATTCTCCTTCGTCTCCTGATAAAAATTATACCCCATTTGTATGGGTGTCCAATGCAGAGTCAACCTAAAAACTTATATAACCGGAAATATAGCACTCAGAACTCGCTGGCCTTTCCCAGTTGCAGGCCCCGTGGCCCACCCCCACAAGTGAGGTATCATTTTACCCGGGAAACCAAGGGGAACGCTGGATGGTAGGAAATTTGTGCTGGCACAGTGATTCCCACACATAAATGCAAGAAAAATGTAAGCTAACTTTGAGGTTTACTGGGATTTTTGGTAAGAAAACATCGATCCACACAAGCCACTTATCCTTGGACTCCCCCAGGTATGTAGTTTTTAGAAATGTCTGGGTTTAGTATGTTTCCCTTTACCCACCACGCAAGTGAGGTACAATTTTTATTAGGAGACCTGGGAGAACAATGGGTAGTAGGAAATTTGTGTCAGCCCAGTGATCCCACAACTTTCCCACACAAAAATGTGAGGAAAATGCGATATTTTTAGCAAAATCTAAGGTTTGCAGGGTATTATTGATAAGAAAACATTGTGGTATCCAAGCAAGCCACACCTCCGTGGACCCTCCCTGTGTCTAGTTTTCAGAGATATCTGGGTTTGGTAGGTTTTCCCACATGGTCGCTGAGCCTGGGACCAAAAACTCAGGTGATCCCCTTGCAAACCAGGTACATTTTTGTGATTGATAATCCTGATGCCTCCACAATTCATTTTAGGCCCTTCCCTGTCACGGGCACTTACCCCACCCACACAAGTGAGGAAGCATTTTAAACTGGAGACTTGTGGGAACACTGGGTAGTAGGAGATGTTTCTTTCTGATTCTTGAAGAATAATGCACAGTAATGCAAGGAAACATGTGACTGTAGTCACATTTTTAGGTTTGCAGGGCATTTTATCCCCGAGCGGGACACCACCCTGTATGCCCCTGGGTTTTTAGTTTATGAAAATATATAGAATTGGTAGATTTTCCCAAGAGGCAATGTACATCTTGGCAAAGAAAGACAGAAAAGACAAATATTTCCTTACAGCGAAGTATTCCTAAAGTACATACACATACCGGTTGTGTTTGGCACGAGAGTGAGTAAAGGTGCAGAGCATCAAATTTCATTAACAAGAGATTTCACAAAAAGGAAATGCACTGTTAATAATTAAAAGATTACAAACCTGAGCGGATGACTCACAACTAGTGAGCTGTAAAGACACGACAAGGCACCAACCGCTTTACAGGCCATTCACACACCTTTCATACGTGATACATACAAGATCATTCACACTGCCAGCCCAGCATATTACAACACTCACATTAACAGACAGCGCCATTCAAGGGCTCATCACTTTCATACGCCCACATGCCTGACACAGCAACTACACTGGCTGAGAGAGTGTGTGGACTGGCTATGATGTTCGACTAGCAGTGTGTATAGTGACTAGCAGCAAATCACTACACATACACCGCTAGCCGTACGCCAGCCAAAGCACACTACCAGCCAAGCACCAGTCCACATACACTGGGAGCTAAACGCCAGTGTACACACACCTACAGCCAAGTGCCAGTCCATACAAAAAACCAGCCAAGCACCAGTCCACACACACACTACCACCAAGTGCCAGTTCACACACACCGCCAGCCAAGCTCCAATCCAAGCACACCACCAGCCAAGTGTCAGTCCACACAAACCACCAGCCAAACACCAGTCCACACACACTGCCAGCAAAGCACCAGCCAACACACACTGCCAGCCAAGCGCCAGTCCACACACACTGCCAACCAAGAGCCAGTCGACACACACCGACAGTCAAGTACCAGTCTACGCACACCGCCATTATATTTTTTATGCAAAAAAAAAAACAGAAACCAATTGGCAATAGATACAAACCATAACTACAAACACAACAGCTCTAACTAAATATATCACACTAATGCCAATCATGAAACCTGAACAAAAAATGTAAAATTATAAGACCAGTCAGTTTACTTTTATGCTCATGGTTGCAACCAATAACTCCATTCCCTAGGGTACAGTTTAAAACATGTAGGAACACACACCCCAGGCATAGAAGGACAATATGGGCAGTGTAGACGACTCTCCTTCTGGATAACAAACTCTGCATTTCCTAATGGGAAACTTTTTTTAGACCGTCAGAAACTTTCAGAGCTAGAAGTTTGAGGTTCCGTGAATTCTGAACCCGTTCCATAAAGGTCATGGTTTCGCTACGTATTTGATATTAGCGAACTGTAACTAGTTAGTGCGGCAAGTATGAGTGTTTTCATCATGCTAGACCGATGGATTCACTACGTATTTAGGGATTTCGTTCTGAACCCTTGGGTTCCATTTTGTGTATGGCAGCCATTTTGTGGTTGCCCTCACATAGGCCGATGACTGTGGCTGAACTAGTCTTTTTAAGGACATGTACACCTTAGCTCCAGTTTGTGCTGACTCCTGTTTGACCTGAGTGAACTGACCCTGTTGCCTGAAGCTGACCTTGTTAAACCAGTTCCTGCCCTTTACCTGATCAAGATTAAGGATCAGAGCACAGGACATCATAAACTTTTACTGCACACAAATATGCCTTATCCTACTCTCACCTGTTTCTGCTCCTTTCTTTATGGTCTATTTACGATTGAGTTGTGCCCTTTTTTATTATGGGTTCGTTCGACCTGTCTAAAGAAGAATGTTGGGTTTGACCGATGATTGATCATGGGCTGGGCAACTGAAAAGTGGGTTTTACTGTCATGCGATACCTCTGGTGTGGATACATGTGATTGGACAGTTTGTAAATGTTAGGTATTTGTCTGGAATGTGATTTTTGGCATAAAAACGGATGACTTGCTTTGAAAAATTGAGCAGTCTCCTGAGAACTCATACCGTGATGATTTCTAGGACTTCTGTTACTGGCTGCAGTCAATAAATTTGATCTTTGACGCCACCAAGAAGTTTCTGTGTCTCTGTATTCTAAGACAGGTGGAACCCGAAGACTTTGGGCGTGCCCCTGGCGCCGCTGGGTATTAAATAACCCGGTTCTTCAAGTTCATCACTACGCAAGGCACTGCACTGTCCCTTTTCAAGTTTTTTACAAACTAGCTCTTTTGGGTAACCTTTACGGTTAGAGCGGATTGTTCTACAAGCAGCAGTGTCCACTTTGAACAATGACACACCAGTGTTAAAGTTATTTATGTATAAATGGTGACTTTTTTAAAAAGACCTCTACACCGTTCCCACACAATTTTCTTTGTGACTCCAAAAGTGGTCGGACAACCAGGGGGGTCAATACTGGAATCCCTACTGGTGTAGGACCTGAAATTATAGATATATCCAGTACTACTCTCAGACAGCATACACATCTTAATTCCATAACATGCCCTCTTGCTAGGAATGTACTGCCTGAAAAACAACCGCCCCTTGAACAAGTTCAAAAGCTCATCCACAGCTATTTCTTTACCTGGCACATAGATCGCTGAAAATCGATCTACAAAGTGAATAAGGACAGCCCGAGCCTTAAAAAAGCGGTCACAATCAAGGTGATCTTGTGGCAGTGCTAAAGCATTATCAGCAAAATGCAACATCTGAAGAATAAGTAAATACCGATTACGACTCATGGTTGCAGGAAATATACATGTTGAAAGGATTAATAGACTAATATGAAGACAGTGACAGCTACCTTATCAGGCCCATCAAAAAAGTAAAACCCAAGAACTTCTTCAGCTCATCCAGATTTGTGGGAGTCCACCGGGTAGTTCTAGACTGGGGCTTAAGTCTGGCACTGTTGGCCTTCAAATACTGTTCAGCATACAAATTAGTCTGCTCAACAATCTCATCCAAAAAGACATTACCCACAAACAATTGAAAAAAATGTATATGCAAAAATGTTTCCCAATTCACTCTACATCCTGCAACAACACTAAAGGAAGGCAACAGTGCCTGCCCCATGTTTGGGTCAACACAGAGTCCAGCACTTCCAATGGGAAGCCTTACATACCCAGGCTGCAGGTGAGATGCCTCTTGCTGCACTATAAGCACACCAATGTCTTCCTCTAAAAGCAGCACTTCATCCGCACTGAGAGTGGCTTCATCATTAAATGATTCCTCTCAGACAGAAAATTCACGGCCAGAATCATGGCCTTCCTCCTTTGTCTCAGATGCAGAGTCAGTCTCATAATCATGCTCAGAAAAAGACTCGAAAAGCATATCAACAACCTGCTGAGCAGTCATCCTGCGGCTAGCCATAATCCTTACCAATAAAAGTAACTTGACAAACAAGTCAACAATACCCAACACGATGCAAATTAAGTAATAAACAAAGAGTAGATTTATCAAATCAAAAATGTAAACTACTGGCATGTAGCAATTGTAAGGTAAAGTCAATCAATACAAAGCACAGAAAGACCTACATCAGTCAGTCAAATAACTTTATTCGATTCAAGTGAATCATAAAAGTTTCCAGAAAGATCATTCATTTATTTAAAATACATAAAATACATAAAATGCAGTGCACAGAAGTTGATTCTGGATTAAACTGGTACAAATAAAATAATTCACAGCTCATAACGTTTCCTAATTAAAAGTACAGTTTTAATAAAGCTAAGCACAGAGCTGCAGATAATGACAATAGACAGTGACCTCGGATGAATAAAACCCTCATTATAAGAACACAGACGAATATCTTTTAGGATAGGCTTAATAAAGCGGAACCTTGGATCTTTATAAAGTGTGCAAAAAAGCATGAGGTGCATTGTGCTCTGCTTGGCTACATTATTACACGGACAGGGGGTCAGTCTCTCACACCATCCCCCCTGTTTTGGAAAAGCCACAAGAAAATGCAATGTGCTTAAAAAAAGTCTGGTCATTAGGAAGTGTGAGTGGACCTGGGTAGTGAATGACAGATAAAATTGTTGCTGATTTAAAAGTACACAATCCACTGTATTATTGTCCTGATTTGACAAACTTAAAAACGTATAATAAGCTTATTTAATAACCATCTTCACATTAAGTTGAATAGATCATGGATTTTTGTAAAGATCTTCAAGTCCCATCTTACAAAAGGTTTCTTTCACATAACGAAGCCATGGAATCGCCATTGCGTTATCAACATTCATACAGTCCCTTAGAATGCCTTGAGTATAATAAGTCTTCTGAGGTCCAGATTTTCCCCTATAAAAGCAAGGGGGCGATATTGATTCTGTAAGTCACATATTTAGGCCCACCTCCGAATGACAAAATGAGGTAGGAGAACTACCGGGGATAAGTAAGAGACGTTTTAAAAATTAGTTTTCTAATGTTTGAATCTGTGCACTTTTGTAATATCCCCATACTCCTGCCCCATAGGTGTCCACCGACAGATATTTAGATTTGTACAATGTTTTCAATTCAGCTACCGGCTTGTGCCCTAGTTTACTGGCAAAACGAAAGGGCCCCTCTGTAGTTCTATTAGTTTGTTGTAGCCTCATCATGATCAAATTGTCCCAGCTCAATTTATTAATAAAAAGATTCCCCAGATAGGTAAAAGTTGGCACTTTATTCATAATTATATTATTTACTGTATATTTGCAAGATTTAGTTTTGTTTGGACCGTAGATCACAATAAAAGATTTATTAAAATTGACCTTAAGGTCCAGTCCTGTCATAAATTCACTAAAGACAGTCAGACATTTTTGTAAACTGTTCGCTGTTAAGGTCATCAGGACAGTATCATCCGCAGAGGACAGTTAAGGTACCCTTTTACCTGCAATCATTGGAAAATCTAATTGTTGTTGAAGCCGGAAATGCTCTAAGGCATTAGTATAAACCAATAGAAAAGGAGCCAATATACAACCCTGGCGCATTCCCTCAGTTGAAGCAATTAAGTTAGTCTTTTTTCCCACCGGGCCATACCGGATAACTACAGTGGTAGAAGCATGTAATCTGCGCAACAGAGTAACAAACGGTTCCTCAAAACCCATGGCATCGATTAATGACCACAGTTTACCACGACAAACTGTATCGAAGGCGCTGGACAAGTCCATGAAGGCCAAATGGATCGAAGCACCCCTGGCCTTCATGTACTTGACCATAATCAATGACAGATTGAGGCACTGCTCAGTAGTTCCCCTTCCCTTCCTGAAACCAAATTGGGAGTTCAATATAAGGCCAGAAGTATTGGCCCATGACTCCAGGCATGCAAGGATTACCCGCCCCAGCAGCTTGCATGTTGTATCTATTAAAGAAATAGGTCTAAAGCATGGGGGGTCACTTTTGTTTTCCTTCTTAAAAATTTGTGTCACCACAGCATTTTCCACAACGTTGGAATACGACCCACAATTACTGCTTTAAAAACGTTGAGTAACAGTGGAGCCCAAATTTGTAAATTTGCTTTTGAATAGGTCCAAGGGCATCCCGTCTGGGCCTGGGGCTTTTAGGAAAATACCCTTTCTCAATGCCTCCTCAACCTCCCCCAGTGAAAGTGATGTGCTAAACTTTTGTGCGGTTTCTATATTAATACTTATTTCCTCCTCACATTCGCCTAATAGGACACCCTTTGGATTGAATATTTTAGCAAAATAGGACTCCCAGGCCACTCCCATTATGTTAGTATCCATGGCCCTTGACTCATTAGTGAAGAGTGGGCGGTTTATCACCTCCCAGAAACCCCTGGATTCCTTCATGGCACTTGTTCTTTCAAGGTCATCCCAAGCCTGCCTTCTCAGTTCGTCCTTTCTGTGTTCAATTACCTTTTTAGGTCTCGCGACCTATCAATGCGCGCAAGCGCATTGAGCGGAGCGAGAATTCAAGTACTCGAAATCCTCGTCAAACCAAGGGCTTCTTGCGCTGCGGTTTTCATTAAGTTCACGTGAATCACGTGAGCAAACAAGCACGCGCATTCACGGCCGCACAGCACATCAAAGGGCTTCTCCCAGCGTGCGCTGTGTGGCTTCTCCTCCCCTAATTATTCATGGCCGGCCGCAGGCCGGCCGTACTTTCAGTTTCCCGGCCGCTCTGCCTTATCAGGGACGTGTTGTTTTTTACTTTGTTTCCTAATTATTCATGGCCGGCCGTAAGCCGGCCGTACTTTCACTTTCCATCAGGTACGTGTTGTTTCACTTTGTCTCCGTGCGTGCGTCTCCCTCGTGGTTTTCCCCCACCACTCCTCACAGTCCCCGATTCGTCTTTTTTTTTAACTTTGTTTCCTAATTATTCATGGCCGGCCGCAGTGCGGCCGTACTTTCACTTTCCATCAGGTACGTGTTGTTTCACTTTGTCTCCATGCGTGCGTCTCCCTCGTGGTTTTCTCCCACCACTCCTCACAGTCCCCGATTCGTCTTTCCTTTGCCATTTACTGTCTCCTCTCCCCTCCGCCGCCATTCCATGTGTCTCCGTCTCCCTCGTGGTTTTCCCCCACCACTCCTCACAGTCCCCGATTCGTCTTTCCTTTGCCATTTACTGTCTCCTCTCCCCTCCCATTCGCCGCCATTCCATGTGTCTCCTTTTCACTTCACTGTCTGACACAGCCAACCTCGCGCTGTCCCGTGCCTTCACTTTCTGCCTCTTACTCTCCCTACTTTATTATGTCTCGCCCCACCCCATCCCTCGCTCTCTTTCAGTCACCATCTGTCCCCCCTACTCCGCCCGCATCCTTTCACTTAGTCATTCTATTCTTACCCCTCCTTCATTCACCACTACCTCACCCTTCTGTTATTTTCTTTCCTACTCTCGCCTCTATCAGTTCCGTGTTTGTAAATATCTCTACCCACCTCACAGTTACCTCTCGCTGCCTTCCCCTCTGCGTCCTCCTCGTCCCTACATCTTCCAACTGCCCTCTCTTTCTGTCTCTCCACCCCACCCCGTTCTCTTCTCTCCGTCACCCTCTCCCCTCCTTCGCCCTCTCTTACACTGCCTGTGTGTCACTGTCTCACCCACACCACGCTTATTTCTCTGCCTTTTTCGTCCCTCTTCTCGACACAAACCGAAAGTGCCTCCCAGCAGAGGACACAGGCTTCCCAGCACTTTAAGGCAAGGATGGCATTTTGAAAGTAGCAAGAACGTGTCTCGCAACCACCCCACCCCCTCGAAACACCCAGAAAAGAAGCGTTAATCTGCATTTCGCAAACAACGCCTTACAGGACTGGATGGGGCATTCCTTTTGTTTTTTGGTAGATAATTTACAAGACATTTTGTTTCTTACTTTCTACCCGCCTGTGTTCTACTCTGTCTGTCCTGCGTAATTGTTTTCCCTGTGTTTCTGAATTGACGGGCAGTATTTTTTTAATGAAAGTCTGTGGACATGTCAACATGCCCAAAAAACATACATCACCCTAAATGTGTTCTCTTCCCTCCCCCTCTTTAGTCTGCTCTGCTACACCGCACTCTTACCTCTAATCGAATGTAAACTTTTTGACAAGGAAAAGGGAAGAGCAGGTGACCCTAAACCGAGCTCGCCCCCTCAATAACCTTTTAATAAGTGGGCATCTCTGAATCTACATTGAGTTGCCAAACACTTAAAATGTAAACTTTTTTTTGAAAAGCGCAGCCATGCAAATTAGAAATTAAAAAACAAAATGTTTGGTTTTTCAACTTCCAACCTGGTGAATATAACTAGCTATTTACTAAGGGGAGGACAACTGAAATGTAAACAACCTTTCTTAAAGCAGTAAAAAAAAAAATGTAATTTGATGATAATTGACATCTTTCCGCTTAAGCTAGCTCACGAACTATGATTCTGTCTCTCTACTGTCTTGGAGAGAATCAAATGAGAATCATAACTGAATTTTTAGGTAGCCTCAACCGTGTGGGATGGCGTGTTGTAGGTTTGTAAGGAGACAAATGCACTGTCTGATTAGGGGAGGAGTGCATATATTATTACAGGGGACTGAGTGTTTCTTGCACAAATGACAAGTAACGCCCCAAGTAAAAAGAAAGAAAACAAGCACTGACGTTGCCAATAGGTTTCGCATTTGGAAAGTTGGAGCTATTGGTTTTGTAAATGACATTTTATATTTATATATCGTTATTGGCATTGTAAATAACAATGCTATTAATTTATATATTTTCAGTGCCAAAACATATTAAAAATATAATTGTCATTTACAATACCAATAGTCCACACTTTCCTAATGCGAGACCTATTGGCAACGCCAGTGCTTGTTATAGTTCTGCCTGGCTTCCCTTATTGCATCCCTATCCCGGGGGACTACATGGAGAGCCTACTTCAGTTCTTTTTGCGCAGCAGAACACTCTGTATTAAATCATCTTATTTCAGGGGTACTACCCTTTCTTATTGATCTGTGCAAGTTTTTGGCCACGTCATCACAAATAGTTTCTAAATTTTGTATTATTACATCTAGCTGTGATGTTTCGGTTAGGCAGGTCATTACTTGTGTTAGATTCAGTTTAATATTAAACTCCTCAAAAGCCTTATGATTAATAGTGTCCCATTTTAGCCTTATCCCATGATTATGATTGTATTTTATTGGACATTCGGAAACCTTACCCTTTTGTACCACAATACGCAAAGAAGCAGTAAGAGGATTATGGTCACTAGTAGGGTTGGGTTCAACTGCAAATTTTTCAAAAGGTATGAGTACCTTCTAGAAATCAACATAAAATTGATTGTGCTTGCATGTCCCCCCACCTGAAATCTCAGATATTGCACGAGTGGGGTACCAACCAAAGTATCAATCATACGTAAGTTGTTCCCTACAATAATAGAATTTAAAGCATCAACCTGTATGGTATGTTTAAATGTGTCAAGGGTTTATTGTCAGTATCTACTAGCCCACAAGCCTTGCTCCCATTATGCCGGCATAGGGTGCAGTTAAAGTCTCCTACCCAGATAATACAAAAGGGGGAATACTCCCTGCTACCTTAACAATCTCCAGGTAAAGTGAGTTAATAACCCTTGAATTCTGTGTATCAAAAATGTTATGGTACCAATTAATTAATAATGTAGGTACACTAATCAAATTAAAACATAAAGTCAGTTGATACCATGGGGAGTCAATTACTTTTTCAATTCTTAATAACTCGTACTGTACTGAGATTAAGGTAGCTAGTTCTCCCTTTGCCCTCCCGGCCAATGAGGGTTCAGCTTGGACAGCTAGTATGTCATACCCGTCCAACGAAAAATCATCTCTTCTCCAGGTTTCCTGCATACAAATAATATCAAACGTTTTGACATACTGGACTCATACCTCATCCAGTAACCATCGTGATATACCAGCAATGTTCCAGGAAATTAAACGAAGACTAGTGCTATTGGTTTGGCAGTTTTGTGGATTTAAAAGATTGCCATCCTCACTATTCAGGGATTGTTCAACTTGGGCGACAGTTAGATCTATCCTCGTAGCCCCTAGTGTCTCCAAACCTTTGTTAAAGAGCAGCTGAAGCTGCGGGGGCAAAGGTTGTGTCGTGAGCCAACGAGAGGTCCACTCTTTTTAACACAAGACCTATATATTGTAAAACAATACCAATCACTTGCTAAAAACAGCCAGACTCACCAGCACCTATTCTGCAAAGACAAAGCAAGCACCAACGATATCCCACTAGAAAAGAAAAACAAAAATAAATTACACACAAGGAAACACAATACATATTGTGCACAAATAGAAGGAACGTTTTACACACATTCAAACAGAAGCTAAATAGGCTGGTATTATTATAGCATTTCCAAAAAATCACATGCATTACGATCACCAATGATGACAAAAAGTAACAGTTAACATTACCAAACACTATGAATTCTGCCAAGCATTATCCAAATGCCAGCTACACATATTGGCAGCCAAGCACCAGTCCACACGCAGCCAACCAAACTCCAAAACACTCAAACCATCACTCAAACTACATTTCACACACAAAATTTCCCTATTGGTCTAGCGACTTTTGCCCCTCAAAATGGGGACAAACGAGCCTACAAATATGGCTGATCTGCCCACAGGGGCAGAAAACAGCTAGAACATTCACCCCAAAAGCCCTTTAACCATTGTTTTCTTCAGTGAACTAAGGTTTTTTAATACACAGTAAGATATTACTTCAATTTGGGTTGGACACCAGTGCACCTACAACAACTTACAGTGATTTGGCCACTGGGGATGGATTTCCAGGGGTCTCAAAATCTCAAACTGGCTCGGGGAAGAAGACCATGTCCCCACCCATTCCCAAACACAGTGCAACCCTGGGACCTCCTAATGAAGCATGTATTGTGATCCTAAACTTAACATGTTTTTTGGTTTTTAATTCATATCCTAACAATAGAAGGCTTCCCAAAGTGACATTTCCCATTTTAACTCCAATAGGATTCTTTGCTCCAGGATACAGAAAAAATGGCTAAACGAATGACCTTAAGGAAATGCCTTAGGTAAGTTTCATGTAAAACTGTCCAGAGCTTTTGAAAAATGTGCATTCAAAAAAAGTTCATGCCTTAGCATCACAATGTTTAAATGTTTGGACCATTATTTTGTGGATCTTTCGGGGAGTCATAAATCCAAGAAGGTTTGCGAATACAGTTAAAAAATAAATGGACACCAATGAACAAGGGAGGAGTTTTTCTCCCATTATGAATTTGTGATTGAGGCTGAGGATTGACAATTCTGCCACACTCTGATTGGCAAGCCATCACAGACAATGTTTTGTTATTACCACTATTACCCAACACTGTTCACCAAGCACTGTGTTGGGAAAAAGAAAAAGGCCATAAGGCTGCAGAGTAAACTTACCCTGGGTTCAAGGCTTGTATAATGGTGGCCCAAAGGAACCCCCATTAGAGTAAAAAAATTCAAAATATTATTATCATGACATTTGCAAACCCTCTGCGGGATTTGAAAATCCTGGACAGAAGCCCAGGATTTATGAATCCAGCATAGGATTTGCTAGCCATGTGAAAAATGGAAACAATATTCAGTGTACTACTGCTGCACTTGGTCAACAGCCACATGTGGGTGTTGGCCACATGCGTTTAGTGCCTGTCGTCCATGGTGCAATTAGGTCCTGCAGCCAACTCCTGCTGCACCTAAATCAAAGGCCTTTCACAGATGGGGTGCCATATGCTCTAAATGAGCGCTGGGCCTGTCCACCTGTGGCCAAGCCCTGCTGCACATTGCCCAAGTGTTGGAAGCTTGGTTTCTTTTTCAGGGCACTGTGACCAGGGAAGGCCTCTAAGGGCTACAGCACATATAGTGCCACCCTTAGAGGTCCTGTACCTTAATACACACACACTGCCATTGCAGAAATCTTGTTTTGGTGCAGAGAAAAGTGAATAGTCGACATGGCACAACCTGTGTGGCATGCCTACTACCTACTGCCTATGGTATAGGTAATACACCCCTCTAGTTCGGTGCACCATACCACTGGTGAGGGTACAGGTGCATGAGCCCTTTACACCTACAGTGTTTAAGTCTATTCTTAGACATTGCAAGTGCAGTAAAGCCATAATAGAGTATATGTTCTGGGAGTTTGTCATAACAAACTCCACAGCACCATAAAGGTTTTACTGAATTCTGGGAAGTTTGGTATCAAACTTCTCAGCATTATAAACCCACACTGATGCCAATGTGGGATTTGTTATACAATGCACTCAGAAAGCATCGTAGCGATGCCCCCAGAAAAACGACCAGTCTCTGGTGTTTTCCCTGACTGGTACACACCAGCCTGCCACCATGAGACATGCTTCTCAACCCCTGGGGTGGTAGCCTTCGCTCCCTGAGCCCAGAAACAAAGCCTTTCATGGGTGGAGGTGGTCATATTCCCCAGGTCAGGAAGAGCCATTTGTGGCAGGGGAGCTTCGAAGGCCTTCCCACCTTTGTAACTCGACCCCCAGCCTCTCCTACCATCGTTAGCAGGGCCCCTTCCTGTCTCCCCTCCTTTTTGGTAGGAAGACAGGTAGAAGAAATTAGAGCAGCCCAGAAGGTTTGCCCACCTCTGCCAACCCCACCACTCAGGTCTTCAGTGCCCGCCATCTTGCAGATGGCAGGCACTCTCCAATCAGGATTAACGATTGTGCCCACTCCCCCACGTGGGGTGAGCACACCAAGGGTTTAGTCACTCTAAGGTCAGTAGCCCATTGGCTTCTGACCTCGAGACCTCTAAAATGCCCCCTAAATACAGTATTTAGTGGGCAGCCCTAAACCAAGAAGGCAGATTCCTACAACCTACGAAGAAGAAGGATGAAAGAAGACACCCAGCAGAGGAGACTGCAGAGAAGAACTTTGTTGGCTCCAGCCCTGCCGGCCTGTCTGCAGTTTCCAGAGATCCTGTATCAAAAGTCGCCTTGTCCTGCAGCCAGCGACCTCCAGAACCCTTGGGAGGACTGACAACAAAGACCGGATCTCCTGTGAACACCAGTTCTGTTCACAAGAAACTCGCAAGACATACTCTGAGCCTGTTGAGGACAAGGAAACCCGACGCCTGGAACCACCACTACACCCGATGTGTACCCCCCGAATCGGGGTGGCCCACCAGTCCCAGCGAGGTCCCCCAGTGCTCCAGAGTCCGCGTCCACCGTGGGTTCACCCCTCCAGGACTCCCCAACGTTGCCTGCAGCCTATGCATAGAGACCCCCCAACCGCAAATGGCCCAGTAAGGCCACCCGACCTCAAAAGACCCCCCTGCATCCAGCCACCCTGCACCCTGGAGAAAAGAACCTGAGGTGCACCCACATCCCCGATCCTTCCAACTTACCTGCCCATCTGATGGTTCCTCCCGGAAGTCTTCCTGGACCGAGCCTGTAGCCAAAATCCAAAAACAGCAACTCCCGTTGAAAACAGCAGGGCACCCAGCCCCAAAACAGCACCCTGCACCCGGCCGCCCCTGTGCCGCTGTGGGTGCACCTTGTGTGCTAAATCAGAACCCCCTTTGCCCTGAACCTAACACCAGGAGTTTTGCTCCCACAACCTTGTGGCCTGATTGTGAGCAACCACCAACTGGAGGCCCCATACCCCCCTTTGGATAACATTGGGTCTCAGCACTCTGCACCTGGCAGCCCTAGGCCGCTGAGGGTGCTTTAGGAGTGCATCCTTGACCCTGAGGGAACCCTTGTTCTAACCCCAGAAAACCAACTCCCAAAACCAAGTGCTTACCTGTAAACCAATAACACTGTTTTCTCCCATAGGCCTGCATTAACTGCTTTTCTGCGAAAAATCTTGTGTGTGAAGTTGGTTTGTATGAAACCATAAGAAACTGCAAAAGTGTAAAAACTGTTTTACTTACATTTTCTCTAGGAAATGTCCCAGTGTGATATCTAGGCATATCACACTGAGTAGAATAGGCAACTTAAAAAGTAACCTGCAAAGTAACTTGAAAAGTAATCTTAAAAGTAACTGAAAGGTAATTCCAATTGGGTTGCAAACAAATGACTTACCTGTAACAAATCCAACTGCATTTAACTGCATTCAAACTGTATTTACCTGCAGTAATCTTTCAAAGTTTTATTATACTTACCTGTACCAGGCCTAGCTTGGTTCTAGAAAATAAAAGACAAGTAAATAATATTTGTATGCAAACAAATTGGTCTGAGTTAAGTCTTTGAGTGTGTGACATCATTTCATTTCTTGACTGAGTGTGTACAATAAATGCTTAAAACTACCCTCTGATAAAGTCTTACTGCTCGCCCACACTACCACAAATAGAGAGTAAGGTATTATCTACTTTCACCTCTACCTACCTTTGGGGTTACACTGGACTCTATGCACACTATACCGTACTTTGGTATAGTAGATACAGAGCCAGATTTCTACACCAAGTCCTTGTTCAGAGGGGGTTGCCCTCCTGCAGAGGCTTGTGTGACGGGTGTGGCCAAAGGCCAGGCTTTGCAGACCACCACTGTTATGCATGGCCAAAGGTCCTGGCCAGTGGGGCTTCACCACCCATAGAGTCTTGAAAGCAGGACCTGGCAGCAAGCCAGTCCTTGTGACCAGCCCCCACTATATACGACCGAAGGCTACACATAGTGGGAGCTGGCTGCTCATGGTTGGTTAGATGCAGGGAAGATGTTCCATATAAACTGAAAAAACAAGAATCCATTGAAAAAAAAAAGGGTAAAGTGAAATTATGGTTAACTTAGGTTATAACACCTCCATGCAAGTGTTAAAAATAACAATTAATAATTAGATTATTATTCCATTGGTTTACATTATGCAATATTCAAATCTATGCTATAGATAGATGTGATGTGAATGTAAAATATGATGTAAACTTCCAGATTAAAACTCAGACCATTGCGACAATTGGCATTGCACAAGCACTGATCCCTTAAACTCTAATGCTCAATCTCCTAGGTTGAGCCTTAGAGACAGGCATATTGTCAGTTTACCAAAACGTACAGTGGGCTTAAAGCTCACCCATTGCTTACCATTGGTTGACCTTTTTGTCACTCTCATTTCCTTACTTCACATTTGATGGCTTGCCTTGTCCATCTTGTGTTTGTCTCTTGCTCCAGTACACCCTCTTCCCATGTGTCTTTCAACTGCTAATTTATAGGGAATTGCTTTTATTTTTATATAAGTACTTCATCAGATTGCATGTTTTTACCTGCTTACTCCCTCTTGTGCTTATTTCCCTCTACCCCACTCTGTCTTGCTCTGTTGTCGGTGTCCTTTTCTCCCCACTCAGTGGTGGTGTCCCTGGCCAGTGTACTCTTCCCTTTGTGTTATTCATTCACTCCCACCTGTGCATCTCCTCTTGACAATACTTGCTGTTCCCACTTTAGTGTGCATTTCCCTTTTCTATCACCCACTACCCCAACCGACTCCTTTGTTTATCCCAACTACAGTCCTAAATAATTTTAAAAATAATTTTAATTCCGTTGTTTGGACCGCAGGCCAAAAAACAGCAGCTGGCCCTTCCACTTTCAAAATACAAAGCAGTTTTGTGCAACTTTATTTAGATCTTTTGCTAATTACTGATCCTTTTAATCGATAGATAAAATAGTCCCACACTTATAATATGACGCATGCGTGTGCGCCTGCAAAATAATTGTTCATGCTGTACTTCATTTGCCGATGCTGCATAGGGGCATGACATCAACAAAAGGGGATCACTGGCAGAATATCAGAAACAAAATTATCTTGTGGACAGAATATTCCGTCAAAAAAACTGAGGACAAACATTTCGAGAAAGTAAGTGCAAAGAGGTATGTATAGATTTACTATTCTTAACTCCACTTCCACATACCTTGAAGATATATATATTGTACATATAGGTGGAATTATCTATAGTAAAACTTTGCATACCTGTCCTCGATATTCTTGACACATATTTGTCCCACATTGTTTTTGTTTCCGATATTCTGTCTAAACACGTACCAAAGGCATTGTTAGAGCATATTGGTCTCAAGATTATTTTATTTTACCTGTTCTTGTTTCTTGTTTGTTTCTGCAACGTGTAAATTTGTAATTTTCTTCTCATGTAACATACTTGGCTCTAATGTGAAGCGCTCTGACACCTTTGGGTAAAGTCCGCGTTATATAAAAAAGCATGACATAAATAAATAAATAAAAGGGCAAGACCTATTGGCTTGCCAATGCTTGTTCCTAAAATGGGAATCAAAGGAAATGAAGGAAAGTCTGATTTTTTTTTAGCTTTTTTATGTACTTACAGTCTTTTCTTGCACCTGCTCTTTTCCTGTGGCCTATTTAAGGGAAATGATTTTACTGTCAGGTCTTAAAAGTTCTAGAAGATAGCCATCTTGATTATCATGTGGTCAGCAGTGAAATCAGGGAGGAGGAACTGTATCTGACACTGAAAAGTAGTGCATGTCAGTCATGGCTCTTATCCTGAGCTTGTCCCTTTCGAGACTTCTCGTCGTGTTTGCCCTGCAATTGAACTGTAGCAGCCCTGGGGTATTCTTTCTCACAAAGGGTGTGGTGGAACAGGTGCTATTAGATTACTGACGTCATGTAGCTTCCGGCGTATGAACAGATACATGATTAGAGGCCTGTTGTGTTTATTGAATAAGAGAGACACTGCAGGAATAAAGAGGAAATCAAAAGAGTTCTCGGTGGCTATGACAACCTGCACAGGTTTACTCAAAGGGTGGGATCACACGGTAACTGATCAACGTACTTTCAAAATCTTTTTGAAGAGGTTGACAGCCGTCTGTAGCACAAAATGATAGGGACCCCTTGAGCCTTCGGTATCACGGGTATTTATGGGCCTGGGGCTGAATGAGGGAGGCAGAATGGTGGGGGCCTCTCCAGTGTCTTAAGGAAAGATGATGGGGCCCACCAAAGAATGAAAGGAGGGGCCCCGGAGTCTTCCATATTCCACAGATATTCTTTGACCTTGTCCTGAATGGGGTTCCCCTGAAGGGTTGGAGGGCCCCTGAAGGAGTGCCCCCCCCCCCCATCCCCCCTTGAGACCCTCGTGAGTGGTTTACCGCGCTCTATAAATCCCTGATTGGTTGGTTGTTTGTCTTTGGTATCTGTATGTGTGTGTGTGTGGGTGTGTGTGTGCGTGCGCGTGGGTGCATGCACACATTTGTAGGTGTGTGTGCATGTGTGTGTGTGTGTGTGTGTGTGTGTGTGTGGGTGTGTGTGTGTGTGTGTGTGTGTGTGTGGGTGGGTGGGTGTGTGTGTGTGTGTAAGAGACACCAGGAGCAGAGGAGGGAAAGACAAAGTGAGCGATACATATCAAGATATGTGAGCTAAGGAAAGAGATGATGTCAGAGAAAAGGAAAGGCCTGAGGAACATGCTTTAAAAAGAGGACGGATGATGAATGACAGAAAAGTGTTCAAGAGAGGAGGTAGGAGAAAGAGGTACTTTTTTTTGTTTTTGCCTTGTGAAACATTTTGGGGCTTATTTAAAAGCCCATTGCGCTGCCGGTGCATCACTTTTTTGACACACCAGCGGCGCAATGGGCTTGGCCATATTTACAAGTCCATTGTTTTATTGTACTTATCTATATATTTGTCCTCAATTAGCTGACACTTGTTTCCGTCAAGATAACTGACTTTACATGCTTAAGTTTTGTACCTTGGTTGCACCTATCTCTTGTTTTTGTTACATCTTGGTTTCTGCCTTTCATTTGTCTTGTAAAGCGCTCTGATACTCGTAAGAGTCTTGTTTGCCCTATTTAAAACCTTCAAAATAAAATAAAATGTAAAGACAACTTGTGTGACTTTTCATGGCCTTGTAAATATGGGCCCCTTTCACGCATTACTCTGCGTGAAAGGGGCGTTCCATGGCTGTTGCTGTGAGTGTTCCCACGCAACATCCATGATACTTGATGCATTCGCAGATTTACAATATTTTGTAAACCTGGGAATGCTTCAGAATTCTACACCTCCCCAGGGGAAGCATAGGAATGGTGCAATGAGAAAAAATCTTTTATTTCTCTTTGTTTTTTCCTCTCTCTATGTGTGCTGCATTCTGCAACATGCATGGAAAGAGGAAAATGTCCTGTATGATTGTTTTTGTGCAGGAAGGTGTCCCTTCTTGTACAAAAACAATCATCCCTGCAGCCAGGCACACTAGCAGCACGGTGCCGCAAGCCATTTAGCTGTGCCATGCTGCATCATTTTCAAAGCACGGGGATGCGTCATATTAACAACAATACGAGGCATCCCTGTACTTTTCCCTGCACTGGTACATGATCGGCTGCATTGCGCTAGCGCAGGCACCCTTCCATCATTTTGCTAGTGTCCCTGGCTGCAGGGATGATTGTTTTTGTACAAGAAGGGACATTAACTTCTTGAGGGAGTACCTGTTCTCTGAAATCAAGGACTCTTGCACTGCTGGTCCCCAAGCCGTGCCTGTGTTATAAGTGAGGAAAGTTTTTACTGCTGCTTCGCCTCTGCTGTGCTAGTGCCTTTCGACTACTGTTTCCAGATCAGTGCCTCTTCTTTGAGAGATAGAGCCTTGCATTGCTCCTGTTTGACTTGTAACTTCTCTGTTAATACTTGTATTGTACGTGTTGTATTTGCGTGTGATGGCATCTTGCACTGTTCCTCCTGCTGACACCTGGTTTTACCCGTTCTTTATGCCAGGAAAGAGTACTCTGCTGTTGCCCATGCTACATATGTGTGTGTATCTGTGTAACGCTTCGAATACATTTTTTCACTGTACAAAAGCTAAAATGATTGGCATTTTCAGGGGTTGTTTTAATGCACCGAACGAAGGCATTCATGCAAAAAAAGGTGAACTGAAATGACTTTTGATTTTGCATGTGCAGCAAGTACCGTTTTCTAAAATACGACTATACCATTTTTTTTTTATTTCAATTTTTTTTTATTGAAAATACATTTTACATATACAGAAAAAGAACAGTTGTCACAATTCTTGGCAGTTTCAACAATGTGTACCATTTGGCTTACAGTGGAGCACGAGAGAGAAGAGAAGGAGAGAGAAAGAAAAGAAGGGGGCCTGGGGGGGGGGTTCTTACTGCCTTAGATGGGTGTCGAGGGCTTCCCACATATCTCCTCTGGCTGAGTGGTTCACCGCCTGGTGGTTGGCTGTGATGTTGTCTGCCCCCCGTAGGAATGTTACCCAGTTGAACCAGCATTTGAAAGTGGCTTTGCTAGTGTTTTTCCAGTTCCCCAGGATTGTTTTAACGGCTGCTGTCAGCAGAACATCGACTAGTTCGCGGTTTTCCTTAGAATCAAGCTGGGGGGCCTGGAAGGCCATGGCTATGCCAGCTAGGCCACGTTGTATTTGGCAACCTGTGATCGTGTCTATGAGGTTGTAGACTTTATTCAAGAAGGTTTTTACTTTGGTGCAATTCTATATCATGTGAGCTAGGTCTCCCCTTTCTTGTGGCAGTTCCAGCAGGTGCCGCTTTCGCTCGCACCCACTGTTTCTAGCTTCGCTGGTGTCTCGTGTAGCCTGTGTAGTATCCAGTATTTTGTTTGTGCTAGTTGTGGGGTTATCTTGTTCTTGGATGCCGATGTCCATAGTCTGGCCCTCTCCTTTTTGTTTAGTGGTCTCTGTGTTTCCCCTTCCCAGAAAGCTATTGTTTTGTTGTTTAGAGTAGTGGTGCGTGGTGTGATGAGTTTGTAAATCTGCGCTGTTTGGTGGCCTGTCTTGTTTAGATTCTGTGAGTACTGTATGATGGTGGGTTTGTGTTTCGAGAGGTTTGCTTTCGTGATGGCCGCTTTGATTCTGAGGAATTCATAGAATTCTTTGCTTGGTAATTTGTGCGTCTGCTGCAGTGCTTCGAAAGTGAGTGGGTTGCTTCCCACCTCTAGTTGGTCCGGCACCGTGATGCCTCTGCTGTATCACTCTTTGTTGTCTAGAGTCTTCCCTTTGTACGTTACTTTGGGGTTGTGCCATATTGATTCCCATTTGGAACCTTTGATGCTGACTTCTAGTTCTCTGTCTATTCTTAGTAGTGCCGTTTTTGTGTTACGGAGTATCACGTTTTTTGCTTCTGGGTGTCTGTTGGCCGTTAGTGCCATGATCGGGTCTGACCCCCCCAGGATGCCCCTTTCCAGGTCGAGCCAGACCAGCACGTACTCTGGTGTAGGGCGACCCAGTGTATTCCCTGTTTGGCAAGGCATGCCATTTGGAAGGCCTTGTAGTTCATGAGGTTTAGTCCTCCTTGTTCTTTCTTTAGTCTGAGCTTTGCTAAGCTGATTCTGGCCTTTTTTCCACCCCAGAGGAATGTGTTGATTGCTTTATCTATATGCTTGTGAAAGTCTGTGGTTAGGGTGAGTGGCAGCATGCTCAGCAAGTAATTTAGCATCGGTGTGACCATCATCTTGACCGTCTCGATTCTGCCCCACCAGCTAATGAATTTGGGGCCCCATGTCTCTAGCTTGGTCTTGATCTTTTTCAGCATTGCCTCCTCGTTGTGGTCTAAGGTAGATCTGAGGTCCCTTCCGAAGAGGAGGCCCAGATATTTCAGGGGTTTTGTTTGCCACGCCAATCCAGACGTTCCTAGGACTGTCCTCATTGTATGGCAGTTCATAGGCTTGCATTCGGATTTGTCCCGGTTAAGTTTATATCCTGAGACATGTGTGTACTCCTCGATTGTTTGTACTAGGGCTTCTATTGATTCTTCTGGGTTGCAGGTGGTGATCAGGATGTCGTCGGCGAACGCCGCCAGCTTGAAGGCCTGTCCTTCTACTTGCGCTCCTGTTTTACGCGGGTTAATCCTGATCATGTGTAGGAGCGGCTCTAAGGCTAGCAGGAATAGTCCCGGTGATAGTGGACATCCCTGCCTAGTCCCTCTGCCTAGAGTGAATGTTTCCGACGTGGATGCGTTGACCACCACTCGTGCACGGGGGTTCTTGTATAGTGACATGATCATGCCTCTATATTTCTCCCCTAGTCCGAATTTGCGCATACATTAGTCGAGGAATGGCCACGAGACTCTGTCGAAGGCCTTTTCCTCGTCAAGCGCAATCATGACTGCCTTCTCCATGCTGTTTGCGGTGCGGTTTATTAGGTGACAGAGTAATCTGGTGTTATCTTGTGAGAGTCTGTTTTTCAGGTATCCCACTTGTGATTTGTGTATGAGAAGGGGGAGATATGTGTTTAGCCTTGCAGCCATAACCTTAGCGTAGATTTTACAGTCAACGTTTATTAGAGATATTGGCTGGTAGTTTTGCGGGAACTGAGGGTCCTTTCCCTCTTTGGGGATGACAATAATGTTTGCCTCCGCCATTGAGTTGGTCATGCTGCCCCTCTCCGCGCATGTCTGGAATACTCTAACCATTGTATCTTTTAGCAGTGGTTGGAACTGTTTATAGAATGGCGCTGTGAAACCGTCCGGCCCTGGGGCTTTGTTTGCTTTCAGAGTGTCTATTGCCATACCTACTTTCGCACTGGTTATTTTTTGCTCTAGCGCCTCTCTCTGTTCGTTGCTAAGTTTGGGCAGGTCTAGTTTGTCTAGCAGGCTTGCCCCACCGTCCGCTCCTAGTGATGAGTCTGCTGTGTACAGTTCCTTGTAGAAACCCCTGAACGTTTCAAGGATTTGCTTGTTTACCGTGTGTGTTTTGTTATTTTTGTCCGTAATTGCTGCGACCGAGTGCTGCCTTTGTTTGGCTTTTAGGTACCCTGCTAGAGCCCTTCCTGCTTTGTTTGCTGAGCATAGGTTTATGGATCTGTATTTGTTAATCCATGTGGATGCTCTCTCACTTAGT
Organism: Lissotriton helveticus; assembly: GCF_964261635.1. NCBI lineage: Eukaryota > Metazoa > Chordata > Amphibia > Caudata > Salamandridae > Lissotriton > Lissotriton helveticus. The sequence continues at coordinate 921,236,683 of NC_136067.1, read as the reverse complement.
ATCCTGTTCAGTTCGTACTTCTTCTTTGTGAGTGTCGTTAGAGTATTCCTATCTGACAAATTTGCGGTGTGGTTCCTTTCTAGTTCTTTTATCTGCCCTTCCAGTTCTATAATTTTTTTGTTCCTGCCTCTGTTCATCCTTGCCTTGATGCTCAGGAGTTTCCACCTTATTGTGGCTTTAAGTGCTTCCCACAGGGTGGTGACTTCGGTGTCTTTTGTGTCATTAAATGTTAGGTATTCTTTAATAGCCTCTTCTATTTCTGTGACGTTTGTAGGGTTTTCTAGTATGTCGCTGTTGAGGCGCCAGCTACGGCTTGGTGTTTCATTGTGTTTCCCGCTTATGGAGAGGGAGATGTGAGCGTGATCTGAAATTGTTATGGGGCCTATTTCTGTTGTGTCTGTCAGGTGTGTGTGTGTGGCTGACATGAGTATATAGTCTATTCTGCTATATGAGTTGTGTGGGTTCGAGTAGAAAGTGTATTCTCTGGCGCTGGGGTGTTGTAGTCTCCACGGGTCTGACAGTGCTAGTTTGGCGCATAGGTTTTTGAGTATGTTCTGTTCTTGTGTTGTATGGCTCGGTCTGTGTGGGTGTCTGTCTGTGGCATTGTCCATGGCTAGGTTCATGTCTCCAGCTGTGATTAACAGTTCCCCCAGTGGAATGCTGAGCTCGCTTTCTATCTCTTCCCTGAATTTTTTGTCTGTAGCGTTCGGTCCATAGATGTTTGCTATGTGCATTGTCTCCTCCCCTCTTTTGATGCATGTGAGCAGCCTTCTGCCTTTTGTGTCAGCTTGGTGTTTGTGGACCCTAAACTTTGCTCTCTTGCTAATGATAGTGATCACTCCCCCCTTCTTATTCACGGCTGGTGAGCATACTACCTCGCTTATCCAGTTTGCCTTGAGCCTGTTTGCGTCCTCTGTGGAGACTCTGGTCTCTTGGAGGACGTATATGTCTGCTTTTAGCTTATTTAAATATTCTAATGTCTTCCGTCTCTTGATGGGGTGGTTGAGGCCTTTGACGTTCAGGGATACGATCTTGATGTCTGCGGCTATTTGTGCTAGGCCCTGTGTGGCGGGTGTGGTCATGGTTCTGTGGGTACATCGCTGCTGTCTGAGCTGGTGCTTAGGTTGGTGCATCGCTCCCGGTGTGGGACCACAGATGCTCCCTCCCATCTCGAGTAGTCGAGCCCCCCCGGGGTGTGGCTGGGATTGGGGATGTGTGTCGGGACAAGAAAAAGAAGAAGAAAGAGAATAGGTAACTCCACATGTATGTGATTGTCTGTGCTGCATGGTCTCCCCCCCGGCCCTTTCCACCCCACCCCCCCAACCCCCACCCCCCGTCAACGTATTGTAGACGTGCGACAGCAACGGTCCTCCGCTCCCCGCCCCCCCGGGTTCTTTAGTCCCCCCGCCCCCTTATGCGCTGTGCGTTAGTTAAAAGGATATTCTCTACAGATCACTGGGGCCTGCCCATCAGTGGTTCCATCCTGAGAGTTGCATAATACTGTAGGTAGTAGTCTCTAGTTCAGAGTTCAAAGGATAATAAGATAGTTCAGAGTACAGTGTTCGTTGAGGTGGATATGTTGTTAAGAGCGTTGTGCCCTTGCGCTGCTGCAGAGAGGTTTGGTGCTGATCAGATCGCTGGTGTGTTGCTTCTGCTGGTCTTGAGGTAGGTATTTGTTTGTGATTGTCCATAGCGCCCCTGCGCTTGACGTATTGAGTTAGACGTTATTCGGGTATTCGGGTTTGTGTCTGAGTCTCTCATCGACGCCCTGCTTCCGCGTTTTCCCCAGTTTCCGGGCCATCTGATGATGCCCTTCTTTTTGCTGTGCCTGGGCTAGTTTGTTCCATCTCCTCCGGCTCCGGTCTATGGAGGTATCTGCGTAGCTCGGCAGGGTATACCATTTTTTACATTTTAAAACAGCTGTCTATTTGCTCCATGTCTTATGTAATATCTTCAGCCAATCGTGGCTTATTAGCTGATAATCGCTTTGCATGGTGGGATTTTAAGCCCATAACGGCAAAGTTAGAAGCAAAACTAGTAGCTCATAACCAAACAGGCGGGTTGGCTCAAAAGCCCAATCTAGTTTATGGGTACATCAAGTCATTGAATTGTTGGCTGCCTTGTAAAAAAAATATATAAACAATAAGAAAGTTGAGCTTGCGATTGTCTGTCTTTCTGCTTTTTTAAGTCAATGCAAGGTGGAAAAATGTGTCGGGGGGAGGGGGGTGAGATGGAATTTTATATCCAGACGTAGATATCTCAATGCAAATGGGTAAAAACATCAGTTCTCATTCTAAAACAAAAGGTCCATTGCCAACAATTGTGAGAAGGCTACATACAGTCTGAGCTCTGAGACATTGCACCACATGTAAACCCCTCACTTTTGTGATTATGCTGTGTAACTGGCAGAACAGACATGAGAAAAACATTGTGCCAGAGCCTTCTTCCTGACCTCAGCCTTCACAAAGGTGTGCTTCAAATGCCGCTCCAGCACAACTTGGTGACGGATGACATGCTTTGAACAGGTGGAACCTATGTTGAAGATATGGGATCATATTGGCTGCCTGTGAACAGAGGGGATCCGAAGAAGTACATAACTCAGGCTAGAGCAGGTTGTAAAGGTGAAGGCCCTAGGTATTGTCGACCTGATTAAGTGCAATAACTCCTGTTACCGCATATATCGCAATTATGAGTAGCGGGAAGATCCAGGCATCCACCCCCATTTTCCCCTCATAAATATTGGCAGATAAAACCTGTCGAAATTAACACGGGGAAAAATGCCCAGCAAACTATATGACCTGAAGTTGTTGCTGTGGGAAGCATCAAAAGGCTAGATGTACAAGCATTTTTGCTGTCCCAAACAAACCGATTTATAGAATTGGGCCGTTTGCTATGCCGAAAAAGTTTTTTTACTATGTACAAAAACCAAATTGCGATTCAGTAACATGTTTGGGTTTGGGAACAAAAACAGAATTACTTTTGGGAAGGGGGATGTTCATGGCATCCCTTCCCAGACTTCCAAATAGGGAATCTGAATGATATCTACTAATGTTTTGCTACCAAACCACACACTGGTTTCCTGATGGAAACAGCGTTTTTCAAAAAAGCACAAACGATAGAAAAACTCTTCTCACATATCATCCACAATATTTAGTATTCCAGTTACCCCTAAGCAACCAGAATCATTTCCTTCCCTTTGAGAGGTCACGGAGAAACATACAGATCAATAGATACATAATATGACTAACCTACTGAGATAAAATGCAATTGTCTCCATGTCTGCTTTACTACATTATGAAGTGTATTATTGTTTTTTCCTTAATTTAATCTTTGTTTGAGCTAGGGGCCTTATGTGTCATGCATTTATCATTTTATCATGTATTTTCTGTGAAGCGGGCAATTTGCGACCCAGAAAATTTATTTTGGTATGTATGAATTCCAATTTTCGATTCAGTAACGTTGTCGAAATACAGTTTGGAATTTCAAATAAATACCGATTCAGTATTAGGAAGGGGCGTGTTTAGGGAGTCCCTTCAAAATACCGAATTGCAGCGGTATATAGGAATGTTTTGCGACTGAAATGAGGTTTCAAACCATTCGCATTTTACCACCTACCTCAAGTAGAGGGTAACCCATTTGCAATGGGAATGTTCTTAAAAATGTTTTAAGAGCAGGCAGTGGTCACACGGACCACTCACTGCCCTCACTTAAGAAGTGAAAAGAAAACTTTTAATTTTTCTTTTTTTAAACGCAATCTCTTTTCTTTTAAGGAAAAAGGGCTGCATTTAAAAAAAATTGCTTTATTTAAAAGCAATCACAGACATGGTGGGCTGCTGACCCCAGCAGGCCACCATCCCTGTGATTTTAGCGATTCCTAATGGGTCACAAATTGCGACCTGCCTCATTAATATTAAAGAAGGAGGTTCATTTGCGACCTACTAGGAAACACTAAATGAAGCTCATGGTGTTTCATACATTGAAATAGCGATTCCCTAATTGCGATTTGGTGAGAATCACAATTAGGTCATCGCTATTTGAAATAATGATACATGTGGTCCTTGATCACATGAATATAGCGCACCCCAGCTTATGGTGTGCTATCAGAAGCAGGCCCAGTGTAGATGAAGGGGCAGATTTACAAGGCCCTTGCGCCACTGTTGCGTCACTTTTAAAATGGGAAAAGTGACTCAAAATTGGCGTATTGGGCTTGTAAATCTGCTCCGAAGAGTTTAGCCCAATTGCAAAGACTGTTTTAAATTTGAAAGTCTAGCCTCGTAGGAGCCAGATCACGTGTTTCTCTCGCCAAGTAATCATATAAGGGTTCAGATGGTGACTGGACACGGCAAAAATGTGCCTTCCACAGTGCTTAAAGACAAGGAATGGGAGACAAGAATGTTTCTTGCCTTCCTGGATTCTCTCCTGCCCCCTTTTGACGCACCAGAGTGCTGCTTCCTGCTTCGAGGCACCTCTCCTGAAGGGTGACGGTGAGTCCCTACAGTGATTCCTTTGGCACTGTTTCTGTCAGCTTCACAGCTAGCACTGATCCCTGTCTTGGGAGTAAAGGTTTGGTTGCCAGTTTTCAGTATGGGGGGGCCTCCTTTATAATAGCAAGTAGTCCTCTCGAGTTATGCTGGAGGAGACAGTATGGTGGTCAGCCATGAGTCCACATTTGAGACTGACTGGGATGGTCAGGAAATAGGAGCAGGAAAGTCTTCGGTCTAATTTAGGAACAGGGTTGTGTAATATGAGATGCTAATTGTAAATAAGTAAAATATGGAATCCGACCATCAATCGTATCAAGTTTTGTTTTAAGGAATTATGCTGCTGCTTGGTGCTTGAATTAACACCCCCTGAATTTTCTCAAGCCAAGGTAAAAAAGTATCAGTCACAGTGGCGGCTTGAGCTCAACATGGCCTCCCTAAAGAGTTGGATGTCCCATGTATGGTAGGGGACACCCTGTGCTGAATGGGCTGCAGGAGCCTGCAGAGGCCTGGGTTGCACCCCTGCTAGGTCATTATTTCAAGGTTCTTTGTTGTTCGGGGTCGCAACCCGTCTTGTACGTGGTTCCTATATCTCACCTAGGCTCCCTGATTAGGGCTCAGCTGATTCTCTCTCAATTCACAAATATTTCAATTCAATTTAAATTAAATATTGCTCTGAAACGCCACACTATAGTAAGTTTACTTATAAATATACAATTATATTAGTAATGTTCTGAATAGAATCTATGCAGTAATGTGTTGTGACTAGCTTTTTGACTGCAGAAAACGAGTATTTTGATTTCTCTTATCTACGCTATTGTTTTCTGACAAGGTCTGTCATGCGTCATTGTATGGCAATAGTTGCATCTGGAATCTATAGCATGAAATTTAGATTACGTCATCAAACTTGCAGAAAGGTGATAACCTAATAAATTACATTAAAATGAGGTAATCTGAGGAACATTAGGTCACCACAATGTGCTATGGTATAAGACTTTCTCCATCTGCATTTAATTCAAATTGAGCATGACCTGATAAACTGCGAAGTCTGCTGATAACAGCCAAACTGCACTCAATTTAAATATGAAACGGACACATCTGACATCCACACATAAGGTAATCTAACATCCTATATTTTTGTGAAATCCAATGCTGCTCAGTGGATTCATACAAGAAGAGAAGACCTTTAACTGCTTTCAACCAAGCATTGTTAAATTTTGGTACATTTACTGTACAAGCTGAATGATTTAGTGGTGGAGTATGATGTGTTTTAGAGGGAAAATGCCATAGCATTTCAAAAATATCAAAATTTTGGCTACTGGATTTGGAGTCTCTCTCTTTAACAGTGATATGAAAAGTCTGGTTGTCATTTTTAACCCACTAACAATGTATGCATGGCACCAGGTACCCGAACAAAAATTAACTACCAGCATCAACAGAGGGGCGAAAAATACAACTCAGCTAGTTTAAGACAAGCAGGTGGCAGAGACAGGTCAGAAGAGGGACAACCATGTTGCTTTCGTCCAAGATTCCACAGACCTTCAAGCTAATAGACCACAAAGCAGCCTACAATAGGTGGGAACAGAACTATCAAAACTAGCACCAAAAGGAACTCTATGCACTGAATGCTAGAGGCAGTGGAACGGACCAGATTCATGGATCGGCGGTGGAGTTGAAAACCCTGACACAGGTTGCTAAGACTCCCGCTACTGTGGCTTCCGGTGACTGCATCTGTCAACATCACATCCGAGTTACAGCTCCACAGTAGGGCCCAGATTTACTAAGCCTTTGTGATGTCCTTGCATCACGCCCACGGGAAGTGAAAGTTGGACTGCATATGTCTGACAACCAATGCAAACACAGGGTGTGGCCTACACGGCTCGCAGCAAGCTCAGCTGGTTCAAGCATTCAGACACCAAGTCTTACTACTCCGCTGGAAGCAGAGTGGGAGCAAATTCTGCCTGCACGGGGACACCCACAGCGTGATCAGCACAGGGGCATGCCTGCAGCACTACAGTATGGATCTTAGCGGGCTGGAGCACATCACAGCGGAGAAGCATAGAGGGAGCAGTGTGTCAGCAAGGTAAGAGGCCGCAGACTCCCTTGGCAGTATGGAGGTCGGTGTGGCTAGTGCCACACAGAGAGGTTTGCATGCCACACGCTTGCCCACTCACCTGCTCGTCTGTTCATTTGGCTTTTATGAGCCTGGTCTCTCCCGACCTGCCACGCCTTTCCTTGATTTTTGTTTACCCAGCCAAAGCTCACACTGGTACAAATTGCTAGTGCTTGCATCAGCAAACACCTGCATTCCTGCATGCCCGCTTGCCAGGGGGGGTCTCAACAGACCCCTGACAATGCATATTGCATGGGCTGCACAGCCCTGTTTACTGTTCTATTGATCTGTCTCTTTGGTCATTGGCCTGTCCTGCGTACCAGCACACCTGCCCACCCGCCTTCTTTCTCTGCTTGCTGGTGGCTTAAGCTTGGTTGCTCATTGATGCTTTCCATTGTCCAACTGGCTCAAGGCGACATAGCAAAGGAAATGGCCTGAGCAAGACAATGCCACTGACAAGGCCAATTATACCTGACTTTCTGGCATGTCTCCCTTAGGAAAGCAGTTTTTAAACTCTGGAAAAGCTGGATTAAAATCGCTGGAATTTGACATGGCATCAACAATGGGCCTATCAATCAAGCTAACACAAAAACATCGATTAGCAAAAGAAACAAACGTAATAACGTAAATAACGACGCAAACAGCAAGCCCTTCAGCCGCATTTTATATTGAATTTTATATTGATACGCGTTTGGAAAAATCAGGGGCCCTGTGGCGAACGTGAAGCTCAGGAGTAAAGGGGCACTAACAATAGACAGGAGCCCAACCCAGTTACCGCCAGACCCAACAAAACACACGCAACAACCAAGCACAGTGGAAATGCCAGAAAAGCTATGCCTTAAATTGGAATCCAGCCTCTCTCAGCCCAAAATCACAGCAAAGTTTACATTTCTGAAAGTTGTGGGAGCAGCAATCTACTCAAGTAATAAAGTCAGTCTCCCCATCTCTGCTCAGTCCAGTTGTGATTGTTCACCAGCAAAGGAAAGTGGGCCTCCCACCCAATGAAGGGGATACAGAACTGGCTAACCCAGAGGGCCCCAACTCTAACATGGGGCTACTAGAAACAAGAACAAAAGCGAGCTCCAAGAGCACCATGCTAACAAAAAGGCAACTACTTTTTGAGCAAACATTGGGCCTGGAGTACCAGCCAATCAGTAATACGATAAAAGGAGAGCTCGAATGGGTATGACAAGGTAATATATAAATCAATAAAGAAGGGACAGGGAGCAAAACATCAGGAGGTCTAGTACCGGTGCTCCCAAGAACACATTTCAGATATACTGAGGGTAATTGTTCCTTTAGAGGTATGCTGGCCTACTCAGTTCCGGTAGTGTAGATAGAACAGAAATAATTTATCTAAGAAAGATAAGTCTAAGGTTGGAAAGAAAGGATAGTGGGGAAATTCCTCAAATTTGAAGAGTTGTCCTCACACACCCGTTAAGGTGTCATGCTTCATCACAGGGCGTTTTTGCTCCTCGGGAAGTTGACGCTGCAGTCCCCATGGGCCCTGCGAGAGGGCTCTTTAAAGGAGATCTTTTAAGAGGCATGCCGCACTTGTGAGTGCATGTGCGTGGGGTCAGTGCAAGGGTGAGTTAAAAATATCATGGTGGTACACCAACAGAAATGTATTCTTGGATCTATCCGATATGGTTAAAAACAGAAAGAACTGCCAGACCTTCCACCAAAGAGGAGGGTTAAATCGGTTTTCAAAAGGTGAATAGTTATAAAGATCAAAGCGTCAACATGTTTCACACCCTAGTGGTCCAAACTGGATCTTTGGCGCTTCTTCGGGACCGACAAGAAAATGTTATCTGTGCATTGAGAAACAAGGGTCACAGAAAAATATACACCCTGTTACACAACTTCAGTCAGGCTCGTAGTGGTGTTGTCATTGACCAGTGATCCACAACCACCTCAAAGAATATATCCAACTCCAGTCGATGAGGGGGAATGCCTCTACGGGGGGAAGCAGGCATACCTGAAGTTGCTGCTGCTACAATTCAAAGCAGCTACCAATGATAGCTTAAGTCATTATCTTTGACTTGAAAATACAAGGAAGGGTGCAATTTCCAGCAAGACGCTACTTGCACTCACCCATTACTAATCTGGGCCTCTCTACAACATAGCAACGATCATTAAGCAGAGCCAAATTAAAAAAATAACAAAATTAAACACTAAAACTTCTTCTCTTTTGGAAGATAAACGTGCCCTAGGAATGCACAGCCATGGATGACTAACGCTCAATAACTACACAAAGCTCAGGCCTCAGCTGTACTTAGGGGACCACTATAACAACTCGATAAAAGAAAAGTTCTAAAAATATAGGCTGGGTGTCCTAACTGTACTGAAGTAACTCCACCATGGAGAAGAACAGAAGGGCAGGGTAACTGTAGGATTTGTGCTCAGGGGACTGAAGATATAGGGCCTCATTTATGAGGCCTTGCGTCAGTTTTGCGCTTCCGATGCGTCACTTTTTGTGACGCTTCGGAAGCGTAAAACATGGCTCCTGTTGTGCACTATTTACAAAGTGATGCATCTAAGCAGATGCGTCACTTTGTAAACCTGTGCGCTACATTATACCTGCGTCAGGATTAATGTATGCAGAGGGGGCGTTCCCCGCAAAAAGCCTTGTAATAGTCACGCAGTGAAATCTATGAGATTTCACTGCGTCACTTTTAGGACGCTGTTGCATCAAAATCTTACGCCTGCCTCACAGCAGGCGTAAGTCTGACGCAAGCCCTTTCACATGGGTCTTGCCCAATGTGAAAGGACGCATTGCTGGAGTTGCGTCACTTTTGTGACACATTCCAGCAATGCGTGACTTTTGCACTTACAGATACGTCAGAAATACTGACGTATCTGTAACTCCTTGCGACATGATGCGTCATACTGTAAATATGACGCATCATTGGTGTCGCAAGGAGGGCGCAATGAAAAGTGACGCATCGCTGTTTCCACGCAGCGATGCGTCACTTTTCATAAATGAGGCCCTTATTTTTATAGACCTTAAAGCTGTCAGCATTGCTATTACTAAGAAAAAACATTAGATCATTTCTTTTTGTTTCAACCTAGGGTAAGCAATGGCGGTATTAGGCCCAGAGAGGGCTATAACGGACACCACCCTAGGACTTTTATTTTTTTCATCTCATTGGGAAATGTCATGAATAAGGGAAATTGAACTGAAATCTATTATAGGAACAGGGCAGGTCAAATAGAGAGGCTAGCAAAAAGCATACTTCACCCTTTGGAATTAGCTTTCTGATTGAAACTAGGCTGAGGATATGTAGAGTGGCACTTTAAATTGCAAATTGCATGGTCATTCTTTCTTCAGCGATAGTACTTCTTGGAATTCACTCTGTAGCTGGGAATGTACCAGAAATGCACATTATGCTCTAAATCATTTTTATGACCATTGAATAGTAGGTTGCTAGTTCCCTTGTTTCTGGGAAGAACTTGGACACCATTTTTATTTCGGTAGCCCAGACGAAGGAACGGCGCCATTGCGCCTAGTGAGATATAATAGTTGCTTTCTTGTCAGGCTTTTTTACTGTCTATTTCAAATTGTATCATTTTGGGAAAACATTTTAATGTCGTCAGTGTGCTCCGTGCTGTCAGTTCTTACCACATTTGCAATGGTTTTTATTAAACAAGCAAATAAACAAATAAATATATGTCATGCAAGGCAATGTAAGAACAAAGAAATTGTGTCAGTAATATTTCAAAGCCACGCAAAGGGCGATTTGCATTGCCTTGCGTGACTTTGTAAAAAAAATATAGCATAATGCATGTGCTGCTATATGTTACATTTTGAGCAGGTAAGCGTTCCATGGATGGAGAATGGGTGTCCCTGTGCACCTAGCCATGGATATGACACAATGACAGATTTACAAAGGTTTATACACCTGGGATTATGCCAAATCAGTGCACCTCCTTACACCTCCTAGAAGATGGTGTAACAAGGAGACATTTCCCCCCTAGTTATTTCCTCTTCCTATGACGCATATACTGAGCAGGAGGCATGAATGAATGCACCTCCCCTTTATCCCAGCAATTCAAATTATGAACGATATGTGCACACTCTATAAGTATCTGCTGCTCATGGATACACTGCGGAGCAGAATATATAGAAACATAAATATAGTGGTGCACCAAGAACTACAAAAGTCCAACCAAACTATTGGCTGTTCCATTTCTTTTTTATTTTTAGTCCTAGACAGTCCCGTATTTTCGTAATTCCAGCTAAAAGCAAAGCCAACGCTTTCCGTTCACAACTGTGAACTTCTTCAGGGCTGCAATATAACACAACAAATGTCCATAAAACAACATGTGATTGACAACCCAGAGTGCAACCTCTGTATTGCGTCTCAGCAGGGCACAATCCTACATGTATGACTTAACATACTGCTACAACTTTGGTGGTTGAATATACCCGGTTACTTGTCTGGGTTAGATGAGAAAGAATTGCTTTACGTATTTGTGATTTTACTTATTTATGGTTTCGTTTAGTTTGGACGAGAACCTTGGGTTTCAGAACACCTTGCAGATTAAAATGGGCAGCATAAAAATTACCATACATTATAAAGAGGCAACACTCACAGCTATATACCGACTGATCGAGATATATAAATTAGGAGAAAGCAACATTAAAGTATTTGTACCCAGGTTGAAAACTGAAATGAGCAGATATATTATATGTGCAACTAAAGGATATTATCAAAGGTACAAGTAACATTGATCCATATACACCTGGGAAAACAGCAGCCGCGACCCGTGCAGGTAAGAGCAGTGGGACGATGGGGCAGGGATGGTGGGATTGCGACAGACGACAGCGAGGGAAATTGAATTATTTATTTAATTTCCCCTCAAGGTCATCTGTTGAATACCCCCTCAATCCAGCCTCACCGCCCCACCGCTCTTACCTACACAAGCCTCGGCTGGAAATCAGTGACCCTTTTCAGAGTAACGGATCTGCTAGAAGCTGCTTGGTGTTGTCTTCTTTCCGAATCATCTTGAAAGTGATCTGAAAGAGATTCAGAAGTATTGCTTCTAAAGAAGTTTACTCATTTCACTCTTTAATGCTTTGTAAGAGGGTTGTGTTCTGATTACTGGGGGTTCGGAATTCCAGATCTCCTTGTTATGATTGTTTGAGTGTCTCCTTACTTCTGCAAAACGATAGCAAAAGGATAGATGCCTAACTTTCGTTGTTTGCCTAAGATAGCTAGTTGTTTAGTTAGATAGATGAGGGTTCAGAGTGGAGGGATTTGTGATTTATTCTAGCCAATTTAAGTGTACACCCTGTTTCAGACGAAAGCCAGTTTAGTGAGATGAGTGTTGGAGTAATGTGGTCAAGCTTTATTGCCCATTACACCCATCAGACTGTGGCATGCAGTGCTGCTTCCTAGGGGGTAAGACAGATTTTTGGTATCCCAGATAGCTGGCAGTTTCTGGATGAATATGTGTATTGAGTTTTTAAAGTAGCGAGTTGCACTCAGAGCACAGTAGACATTCAGCTAAAAATACTAATAGTGTTATCGTAGCACAGCAAACTAGTGAGTATATAGTAGGTGATGGAAATCACTAACTAATAGTGGTAGACACAGATGAATAATGCAGTTAATTTTCCCTATCGTATCATAATCTTTCCCGAAGGCAAAAGGAAAGGGAAAAGAAGAGAGAGGGAAAAATGAAAGGCAAAGTAGAAGCTAAATATGCAAGTCCCATGAATAGTCAACATAACACGTCACTAAACAGAGCGACTCAGTAGCCAAGATCAAAACGAAGCCCCCACACACAGTTTATTGCAGATACACTCCCAAAATCTCATCTAATAGTTATAGTTGATCTTTAAGTTCATAGATCACCCTTTCATGGAATGCCAGTATGATCATTGATTCAAGCCACTCTGCCACTGTTGGTGGCATCTGAGATCTCCGGTGGCACCGTCTGCAGAGATTTGCCACTTCTAAGGCTAAATCCAACCAATGCTTCCTGCGGTTTGCAATTTATTTTTTATTTTTAAGAGTTTTATATAGCGCTGGCTAGACCCGGAGGCATCAGAGCGCTTTACATGAGGTTCCACAAAATTACAAGATTACATCAGTTCCAATTTACATCACAAAACCCTTATTCTTTTAACAGAACTCTGATTGGACTAAAATAGTCAAAACAGTCAGTATTGTAATTAAAAGTTGAACTCACGGTTTTACTTGGAGTAGGGCGCGTCTGGGGGGGATTTCATTGTATTTTATACTGTAAAGATTTTAAGTAATCGCACAGTTTATTAATAAAAACAAACATCAGTTGCTAGACAAACAATTACAAGAGCATAGAAAACGAGATAAGTGAAGTGTAGAGGGGAAGGGGGAAGGGTAAAGGGGTGGGAGGAGATACGGCAGAAAGACGAAGGAAAGTCTGCCCAAAGTCCGGCTGGGTAGGTGACGGTCGAGGGGGAAGTCCCAAAACCCATCTCCTCTATAGCTATCAGGTAGCTTCACGGGCTTTGGCAAATAGCTAGGTCTCAAAGGGAAACATTTTAGGAACATGGAGGGCAAAATAAATGGAGCTTAGAGGGGAGGGGACAGGGAAGATGAGAAAGGGAGGATAGGAGAAGAGACAACAAGGAGAGACGAAATGAAATCTATCTAAAGGCCGACTGGGTAGGTGACGACCAAGGAGGGAGTCCACGGCCCATCTCCCCTATAGCTAAACCAGGTAGCTCCATCGGGCATCAGACAAAATAGTTCAATCTCAATTCATTGAGAGAGGAGAGAAGGAGAGACATAAATAGAGGGAGGATGCAGGAAGAGACAACAAGAGAGACAAAAGGAAGTCTGGCTAAAGGCCGACTGGGTAGGTGACTTCCAAGGAGGGAATCCCCGACCTGTCTCCTCTATAGCTAAACCAGGTAGCTCCATCGGGCATCAGACAAAATAGCTAGGTCTCAAATGATGAGGGAAAATTCACAGGTAAACAGGGTGGGGACTAGGACCAGGACAGGTGAGGGCAGAGGTCAGTAGCAGGAAAGTGGAGTGGAGAAGAGCGGGGAAGGGTAGGGTGTAGGTAGTTCAGTATGTCGTGAAGAAGAGCCCGATCTGGCTAAAATAGGAGAAGAAGGTAATTTGTGGCTTTCAGTTGATCCCAGATGACTGCCCAGCAAAGCGTCAATATGACTCAAGACCATAAAATATGCATAATGTCTTCAGGCATATACCTAATAGGAAGTTGGAATAGTCTTATCTGGACAATGCTAGATAATGTACCACTTTTTGTTAGGATTAAAGCATTTGATACTGCATATAAGCTCATTTAGAATTGTGCTTCTTTGGACAAGGTGCTTAATTGTGAATGGTGGTTCAAATTCATGTTGAGAAAAATTCTAGCGACTTGGCACTTTCAATCACAAATGATTGTCAATCTAATATTTCGACAGTCTTCAGTCAGGACTTCACTGAGGTAGGGCTGTTGGTGTGTGTGATTTTACCTTCTCTTTTACAACTAACTCTTGGGTGGCACAAAAATGGAACAACACTGAAAATAGAATTTGTTAAAAGAAAATGTTTGATTTCATAGCATATAGCACACCCAACTTTGGATGATGAGAATTTACCTGTTGTTAGTCACACCCTCATCCTCCAACCTCCTTATTAAATCACATTCTTCCTGAGTGAGAAACTCCTGCAGCCAACAGTTTTGAGTATTGGCATTATGAAGCAGGCCACACAAGCCAGGCAGCTTTTACAAATGAGAGGATAGCTAATCCTCGAGAGGTGTGGTTTGTTTTCAGCCAATGAATCAGTTTCAGAACTCTTCAATCTATCACAGTGAGGCACAAGAGGCACCAAAGTCCATATTTGTCACACAACTGAAGGCCACGTACATGCAGATTAAGCCTAAAACAGTGTCGGAAGCTCTCCTCATTGTTCCTTTCCTGAAATAAACAAATATTACTTGCCCATTATGGAGAGGGATGACACCTTACCACTCTTTTGTTTTGATTATCTGTCTTTGTGAAATGTTCCTATTACGAAGGCTAACCACCTCTATACGGAAGCCATTAACACCATAATCAGTCCAATGATTTTGAAGTTTAAAGATACAACTGGTCAAAAATCTGTAAATCTCAGTTTTCAATTTGTTAAAGGGAAGTAGTGGGCCCAGCGTGTGCCTCTACCATCCAAAAGGATTGACACTGGCCAACCATGATTTGGGAGTCAATAGTTAAGTAACTCTACCTTTGAGTTTAGTTCAAAATCCACCATCAATGGTTCTCCTGCTTCTGCCATGGCTTGTGATAACTTTGGGAGCTATGTATCATCCTAAACTCTAACAAAGCCCAGGAGACCCCGTACATCTGCCCTGCAGATTAACCTTTCCATAGATGCCTGCATTAATTCCAATACAGCGCTTTACTGTGTACATGTCATACAACTTGGAATCGTATGTCGTTAACAGACAGTGCTATTATCTTTTTTTTTTTAGTTGGTCATCATTTCAACTACCCTAAAATTCCTCTTTGAAGTTACAGACTTATGTCATAAATGTATGTCGCTCTAACTTTAGATTTAGGTTATGTATTGTGTTATGACAGCA
Organism: Lissotriton helveticus; assembly: GCF_964261635.1. Taxonomy (NCBI): domain Eukaryota; kingdom Metazoa; phylum Chordata; class Amphibia; order Caudata; family Salamandridae; genus Lissotriton; species Lissotriton helveticus. Next base: position 921,221,500 of record NC_136067.1, on the reverse strand, counting down.
TCTTCTTGTATCTGAGTTCCAAACGTACCTTTACCTCATCAGATCAAGCGTTTATTGCTCAACCTAGCCCCATTTTGAGTGACAAGCAATTATCCAGAAAAATGTGCCCATTCTGCTGTAGCACAATTTTACCTAAGGCCTGTGGACACCTGTGGTGGGTGAAATTATCTATGGTAGACACTGCTGAGTATTCACAGACCTTACAAACTTAAGAATCTTAGTGGACTAATGCATCCATTGTAGAGGCATGTGTTTGACCTCCTAGTCACAGGTTCAAATACCAGGGGTTCCACTCACCCTTCTGATGTCAATAAAATGAGTGCCATTGATTTGGGTAACAATAAACATCTGTTATTCAGCGCCAAGATACCCTTGGGTGAACGTGCACATTATGTTATGTAAGAAAAGGCCATACATTGGTTTATTATGAAACTTATTGGTCTAATTCCAAAGCAACCAAACCAGTGGCTAAGGTGTGCCTAACACTCGATTGGCACAAAAGCAGATCCCTGGGCTTTTTACCTCTAGACTGTGGAATCACTTTAGTATCAGACAGAGTTACATGTTCTTGAGGAAGTTCCGGAAAACTGAACTGTTTAGGGTCACCTTCATCTGTACCACACAAATTGCAAAAGCTGTGACTAAGTAATATTGGACATCGAATCCCATCTGGGATTCACCTGCGCCCTTAATGTCACTTTCAATCAAACTTTGTGAAATGCACAGTACTCCAAAGACACTAAAGTGTGACAGTGATCCTATTTAAAGCTACTACATAAACTCTGTACTTTGCAAATTTGATTTCCACTGCGGGCATATGTATAGCTATATTAACCATTAACCATTATGGTGAGAGCACATTTGTTAGCAAATATGGAAGTGCTTTTTATTTACACAGATGATCAGTATTGTGAATACAGCTCAAACAAGGCACTTTGTCTGTCAAGCTTTGAGGATAACGATGCAAATCCATTAGGGTCAATTTGTGCATTTAACGCAACAATCGTTTTTCAACCACTGCTTAGATTTGTGCTTTGGATATTGCTTAGTAATTTCACCAGTCTATTTTTTGTGTGAGTTGGGGCGGAGTACATGGGTGTTTGTGTGAGTGTTATCCTTATAGAGGCAAAATATTGCCCCCATTTCACAACATTCCACCTTCTATCCCTCAAATGGCATGATGCCACCCAAATTATTGTCTTTTTAGAGGCTGGTCATACCAGGAATTGACAGAATGAAAACAACGAGGACATTTATCCCATACAATATCACACTATTAGAAAGACAAGCTCTGAAAGCATTAAAGAGAGATGAGTCCATTATACTGAAACCGGCTGACACAGGTGGGGGAATTGCGGTACAAGTCTGCACAGATTATGAGACAGAGATCATCAAACAAATCAGTGATAAAAAACATTACAGGGTACTGCATACCAACCCACTTACAGATATCCGTAACGAGATTCTGCAAGTCACTACCATGGGTAAAGATGCAGGGTATATCTCCAAGAAAGAGTTTGAATTCCTTAGTGCTCTAAACCCTACCCAAGGTACATAAGAGTACTACGAGCCCCCCGGGTCGCCCCTTACTATCGGGCTGCGGGTCCACTCTAGAACCCATCGGGCTGTACATAGACTATTTTATCCAAGAATGTGTTCCCTTACAAGAAACATACGTAAAAGACACCATGTAAATGATTAACCTTGTAGATTGGATGCCTTTCAATATGGAAACTGACTTGTTAGACACCTTAGGCATTAGCTCACTATACACCAACATACCTAAGACTGAGAGTATTGCAGTTATAGAAAAACTGTTAGAAAGTAGACCCAGACCCATCCAGGTACCGACAACGTTTATCATCACACTATTGCGAATTGCTCTACAGAGCAACTACTTTCCATCATGTGGCAACTACTACCAGCAGTCCTCTGGCACCAGCAGAGCAGCCGTTTTCGTGCCAAATCTAGCGAATATCTACATGGACTATGTCGAGCAAAAATTTGCTTTCAACTTCAACAATGTGTACAGCTCCAACATTAAATGTTGAAAGCGGTATATAGATGACATCTTTCTGATTTGGACAGAGAGTGAGACAGACTTTAGCAATTTTGTCACATACCTCAACACCATCCAGACCAAACTCACATTTACATCTACAGTACATAAATCTACCATCACATTTTTTGATCTTAACATCAATCATGACAACGGAACACTATACACTTCCCTCCATAGAGAACCTACTAAAGAGAATACTCTCCTTTCATACCAAAGCTAACACCCACGTGCACTAAGAGATGGTCTGCCTTTTGGCCAATTTCTTAGGGTACGCTGCAACTGCACACTCAAAACAGATTATCTGCGAGAAGCTGAGGTACTTAGGACCAAACAAGTCATCAGAGGTTACCCCAACAGACTAGTAAAGAAGTCTCTTAAACGCGGTTAGCACTGCCCCAGAGAAGAACTTCCCAAGACTAAACACAAACCCAACCTCAACAAGATTGTACGCGTCACTGCCTTTGCACACACACCAATCAAGTCCACAACCTGATCACGAACAATTTAAATATAATCCAAAGTATTGATCCCACAATAGATACACCTCTATTTGCTTAAAAATGATGGAAAACTCTAAAAGATCATCTAGTCAGGTCAGCAATAGACATAATCACTAGCAGGACTAACACACTGATTACTGCTTGGGGCCTACCAAAAATGAAAGGGCACCACAAATGTGGAAACTGTGTTTCCTGCAATTTCACTCTCAACACCAAAACATTTGAACATGGGAATGTGAAACAAAATTTACAATCCTTTTCTAACTGCAACACAAGGACTGTTGTGTATTGAATATGTCCATGTGGCCTCCCCTATATTGGTCAAACACAGCAACCTGTCAAGGCCCGCATTGGCCAACATCGTAGCCGGATACATAGATCAGTTGCAAATGGACCACTTGTATCTCATTACAACGAGAAAGGTCACACTGCAGAAGAAATAAAGTGGCAGATGATTGAGATCGCCACCCTGCCAGAAAGAGGAGGTGACATCTTACAGATACTCCAGCGCATCAAATGCCGCTGGATAGACCGGGTTACTTCAATAGATGAAGGGCTCAATTCTGCGGAGGAATGGAGGGGATATGTCACTACCCTTCGCTATATACCTGTCTGTGATAAAGCTACATTGACCTGTATCATGCATGTATGTCCCTCGGTATTCAACTAGGCTTGTTCAATCAGTTCACTTGGATCTGTTTTCTTGTGACATACATACTGTATATATCAGATCCACACTCATGTTAATACGTGTTTATTGACTCCAATACTGCCAATGTGTGTAAATTATAACTGTGACATGTCTGGACCCCAAGAATGTTCCCACTGATAAGAGTGCATTGTGCGCATTGGGCATCACTCACATCCGTGTGCAACGTCACTAGAACCACATGCTCACGACTCACAGCAAGTTACACGTACCTAGTAGAATTACTTGCAAACCAATCTTGTGTTTTGATGTATAATATGTGTGCCTGGGTTACTGTACACCAATATACTATGTGGAAACTGTAAAGACCTGAGCTACATATATGAGGTCATGCCATTGAATGATTAACAAGTTTTGATGAGTGAGATCCACATATAAATACCGCCTGTATTCTGGTTTCTGCTATTTCCCGCGGTACACATGGCATTCACCTGTTCGTTTTCTTTGAATACTTATTACTGGTACATTTTCAATTGTCAACAGCGCAGCGACACCATCAATGTGCCATACTTCTAAAAATTCCTACTTCACTTTCTAAACCTCCTGCTGAGGTCTTTTTTCACTTTTTACCTTTCACAAAAACCGAGCACCGGATTGCTCTGTGAAGGGTATCTCTCTAGCCAGGTCTGCTGTTTCTCTTGACTGAAAGGCAGGAAACTCTGTATTTAACATCCATCCTTGGTGAGGATCCTTGTCATTGTACCCGACAAAACTGACTGAAGCGGCTTTGCAGAACACTTACGCGGAGCGCTGTCTCGCGTTTCCCAATTATCGATCCTGGTAAGAATTGGCGCTTTTAGGCCCATCTCCCTTCTTGCTTAGTTCCATTCATGCAACCCACCTTTAATTTTTAAATCTTCACGAGACTCCCAGTGCATTGTCACTGATTACCTACAAAGGCATTTCCCACCGCTACGGCTGTAGCGTAATATTCATAGAGCCTCCTTGGCTGACCTACATTAACGGATTGGAAGCCTTCCCTCATATTGAAGTAAGAAACCCTGGGCCACCAGTACTATATCACACAGAGCATTGTTGCTCACTGACTGGTAACCACATTATTATTCTTCTTTTCATTTCTTCTCACATTCTCAGTACCCGGACAGGTCCTCATGTGAGTAACCTCTTTTCCTATACTCCTCACGTGTGGCACATCATTTTACGAGGCTGCGAAGTTATGTTTTCAAGTACCCCTTCAATCACATAGCCTTTTTATTCATTTTTCGCATTTGTGTCAGTATATGGGCCTTATGCTCTTTATATTTTTATTTTTCCCAATAGATGTCCCTTCATCAATAGTCCTGAAGGGACCCCACATTGATCAGAGGGTCGAAACGCCGTCGACAAACAGAAGAAGCGAACCATTTCCCAGCACGTATCACTGTATATAGCTGCTGTTCACATAGAATCATTTTGACTTGTACAAATTTTGGAAACCTTATATGTAAGACTCACATTGTCACTTAGGTTTAGGTTCCCGTTCTCACTTGAGACACATGCACAAATGATTATTTGATTAACAACAATGTATATATCTATTTTTGTTTGAAATTCTATCAAATATGATACACTGAATCTATTGTATTAGTGGTCCATTCACCCTCTGCCATTACTTAACCCTCTATATTGCGATTGTGCTTTTGTATCATAAGAATGCGAGTGATTTACCTGGGAGCAGCATGGGCAGCAATGGCCAGACGAGTTTAATGACACGCTTAAAAAGGCTAGAGAAATTACAGCGTTTGGAAGTTTCCAAGTGGTGGGAATCTAAGTCATTGCAGTGCTACTTGGAGGTACAGCGAGTTCCCAGAGGCCTTAGAGTGATGGTGGCTCCTAGTTATGAAGAGCCGAATCCGGAAATGCTGCGTGAATGGGCCGCCAATAACAATGACGCCTCTAGAAGAATGTTGGCCATATCATTAAATACGCTGATATGGACAGAAAGAAAATCCTGGAGGAAATTGATCAGTTATTAGGACATCTGAGCAAAGAAGAGGACCAAGACACTATTTAGCAATTCAGAAATGATGCTAAAGAGAGACTCAAGAAATTAGAAGTCTCCATAAAAGAACGTAAAGCTCAGAAATTCCTGAGAGACTAACAGGATTATGACAGAGGGCAAATTTACACCTTCGCAAGGAAATTTGATACCATCAGGAAATAAAAGCTGGGGAAGGTCAATAAAGTAGGACAGGAACCTCGCTCAGAACAGAGCAGTTTGCAGAGTTCAGAGGTGGATACTGATATTGAAGATGATATGAATGCCCAAAGAGTGGTTTCATCCGTAATAGACAAGTTTGATTTTTTACGCAAGGAAAGGAAGTACAACTTGCGTCAATGGCCACCAATACAGAACACAAACGTACAAAGGGGAAAAGGCAGAGGTCGAAGAGGCGCAAGGGGTAGCACGCAGGAGACGTAGAAAGTAACCAAATAATTGAAGAAACTAGGGAAACAACAATAGTCAATTTAACAGACATAACATTAACCGAGGAGGAGGAGGCAATTCTAAAATTGGGACTTACATTTTGTCCAGAGGCTAATCTGGATTATGTGCAAATGAGAATTGATCTATTCAAGTTCATCAGATTGCTGAAGCTAAAGAAGTTCTTTCTATCTAATCCTTCGTCGAAATCTTCTAGGATTACTGAAGGAGTGGAAAACCAGGAAGATGGTATAGTGATGGAGAGCGGTAATTTCTTCTGGTAGTTTCTCAATGCAAAACCCTCATGCTACCTCTATTTTACCGCTCAAAAGGTGTTGGGCCCTTCACACCATGTATTACCATCAGGAGAAATTTAAATAAAGATGAACAGTCAAAATGCAATTATTATTGTAAGCCAATAAAGAGAGTTGTTGATTATTTTAAAGGGTTTTATTTTCTAGTCAAAAAGTTAATTTTTCTCTGACCCTTTATTCATTAGTAAAATATCAATCAGGTTACAGAATTTGGAAAACAGGAAAAATATCAATAATACAGAACACATTACAGTCTGCATATAAGCATTACATGTAGTTATGAAAAATGTGGCGCAAAAGTCTTAAAGAGTTTCTAAGAAAAATAGTCTTGCAAAGCTAATCAATAATTAAATAGTTGGCAAAAAATCTCCCATTAAGAGAAATAAATGCATAAGACAAATAAATCTTTTAGACCTAATTAATTAGTCAAAACATGAAATTAAAGTTTAGCATCGATCCAGATCCACTGCACTCTCTGTCTGTCTGTGTCTAAAGAGGAAAGCAGCCCCTCCTTCACCAGACCTCAAAGGAATGCGGCATGAAGTGCCAAGATATGACTTGGAAGCAAGAAACCTCCCCCTGAATCTCCTCGGACGCAAACCTGCCCTTCAGCAATCTCCCGAGACGTTTCTCGTACCTAACCCATAGAAGCCAGCTGAGCTGAGAAAAAAAAAAAAGAAGAAGTGCCAGCTCCCATCCAGAGAGGACAGTATTTATACCATAATTATTGGCAGAGTACACAAAGATGTAACATTTTTCAGGAGAACCTTACGTGATTGGTCAGTCATAAAGGCATGAGGTCACACTTCCCTGACTCATTCTAAAAACCTGACTTCACTAGTCTTAACAAAAGAAGCATACATGAATAACTACATTTATAAACATTGCAACATTTACTAGGAAAAATGTTTCAATCTAATTCATCTTTCCTTCCTTCTCAGCGCAGTAGATGGACACTTTTAACTAACTGGTACATTGGCAGAATGACAAGAATTCAGGTTGTCCTTGACTTTTTGTCATGAGGAAAGCTGCCACAGTCTGCGCATGCTCCCTTCTCATTAAATTGCAAGCCATAGTCTTGATGGATTCACAGGCAGCCATGTTTTGTGTAGGCCCCAAAAATAAAACAAACACAAAGATAATATTAATTTCATGTAAATCAGTCCATTATGTGTCCCAAGTGCATTATTAATTCACACACATTATAAAAAGAGGTGTTATTAACTGAAAATGTTTATCAAAATATGCAACAAGTCAAAGTCTATTAAGACAGGAATAATACATTTAGTTTACATGGATGTGCTGGGAAGAGAGAAACACATTCTATTAAAAATCTTCAAAGGTAAAAAGGCCACTTTTTCTCTACATTGCAAAAAAACCACATGTTAATTTAATTCAGCAAAAGCATTTTCAGTCTGAAGTGAATAGGCCTCACTTTTCATGTTTCTCATGTGCCATGTTTTTAACCTGCACCAAAATGTGCGTGGCAATTTAAATGCAGCCTGTCTGAAGCACAAAAAATAAAACAATGCATGACTGCAGATGAAATCTGCTCCATCAATCCACCCTCTTGATAATTCAAATCATAATAAAATGATGTATAATTCATCACACATATTTCATTTCATAAGTGACAATTATTTTATTTTTTTTTAAATTGCAAAAGCTGAGCATATAAGATTGTTACTTCTATTTCTAAGGCAAACACAAGTTTGGTCTGTAATCAGATCATATATAGCCAAGCTCAAATGTTTTAGTGCAGAGATCTGTAAGTAGCTTCTTGGAACAGTTAGTCTTCTTTAAAATAAGTAACTAAAATAATAAAAAAGGAATTCAACAGGACAGTTTCAGCATTTCTTTACTCATTGTCATCAGCTTGTCATCAGTATGGCTCATACTTTCCATGCAAATTGGACTACTTAGGTGCTGAGAAACTCTGACAGAGCACCATCAGTCCTTTGCACTTTTTCAACCAAGGCCTTTCACTCTTATTTTCACTTTGATCAGATTCAGATGTTTCACCACAACATCTCTCAGATCAAAACCGTTGCACCATCCATTATGCAGATCTTGTGTAGCAGCTGCAATCTGGTGAGAAACTGCACACTGTACATCAACCAGACCTACACAGCAATGGCTAGTGTTCTCCTCAGTGTTTTCCACAAGTGCATTTGCATATGCATTTTCAAGCCACTTTGGTAATGCTGAAAAACAGTCTTTTGCAAAAGGTAACTCTGTGCTGCCATTGTTTTGCTTTATTATGCGTGACACTTCAGGCAGATAGCTACAATCCATTTCTTGTCCAATCTGTTGTTCTGCACTCATTATCTTTGAGACCACATTATGATCTGATTTCAGAGAAACTGGCAATTTATACCTGGGCATCAGTCTTTGCAATAACACATTTGTCACTTTGCAGTTGTCATTTTTCTCAAAAACAGTTCTGATACAACCCTGTTGTGCTGCTTCAAGAACATTTTCTTGAGCCTCTTTAAACTTAACTGTGAAGATTCCATAGAATGTATATGCTAACAGAACACAATTTTGTGCAACTGAATTAGCATTTCTCTCTCCCATGACAACAGTGACTCCCAATTGAGCAGATATACTGCATGTTATGGTAAGGGCAATCAATTTCGAATTTTGGGCTGGGGTAATTACTAAAAGCCATGAAGCTTTGACAACATCATGTATAAGGAGCACAGCATGTGCTGCTTTTAATGTGTCACCTTTCAAACATGGGCCATCTACAAAATGGACATTGTTGGGCTGACTCAGATGTTCATCCTTCAAGTCTGAATTTGGCTTTATGCATATTTTCATGATATTTAGACACTCATAATCATTTTCATCATAATCCAATTCATTTGCTGACATTTCTGTGAAGTTAGGGTCAAAGGCCATTGGGCAATACATCACAGACCCTTGAAAACATTCATCTTTTTGAATAAGCAATGAGAGAGCGCAGCCCTCCCTCTCACTGCAAATTAGTGTATTTTCTTTCAAATAAACTTTCATTCCTAGTGCTGGGGCGCGCCATTTTTTCTCTTTCAACTCTAGGAATGCTTTTGTGCAATTGTTGTCCAATGGAAGCGGATCAGACACACCTGAGTGTGTCAGCCTCAGTAAAGGCTTAGCCACTAGGGAACTGTTTATTAACCACTCTCTACAGCAGCTAACCATTCCCAAAAATGTCCTGACTTCTTTCTGAATTTGAGGTGGATTCACCTTGGAAATTATTTCCACCTTCTCTGGTGACACCTTTCTACCTCCCTTTCCAATTTTGTGTCCCAGATATTCATCTTCTTTTTGACAGTACTCCTGACTATTCTCATGCAATGGCACTGTGACATGAACTTGGCAAAAATCAATAAAAGTAAGCCATTCTTCACCACATGGAATGTGAAAAAATATATTGGCTGGATTCGGTACCACAGGACAACATGGAAAAAATATGCTTTTAATCTCCTGCACTATTCTGTTCTTTTCATTTATTTTCTGTGAACCTATGATCAGAAAGTTACACAAACTTCCAATCAGTTCCATCAAAAATCCTTTTATTGGTAAAATTCCTGCAACTGATTGTGTTCCTGAATACATGTCATCTGGTTCAAATTTTAATAAGACATGTTCAGCACATTTTATTAGCCTGGCATCCTTCTCTGTGAACTCTCTTATTTCTGTGTTTAATATTTTTTCCAAAGCAGAAGGTAATTTTTCAACTGTCTTTTCTGAAAACAATGCTACAACTGTCTCTTGATGGGCCATTTTAAAATGTACATCCTCATCAGGAATCTGAAAAATAGCATTATCTGGTGTACAGTAATCTGTGCTGCTTAATTTGCAAAATAATTGTTTTCCTGCTAGGCCTGAGTCAGACAACAGTTTTGCAATCTTCCTCAAATGGGCCTAATTTTGGTGCACAATTTTCTAATACTTGGTTTGTAATTTCTTTCTTTAAAACTCCTGCAACTAAATCTGGACTTTCCACTGCCCTCACAATGGAATTGGTAAATTCAGAATTGTGAGTGTTAAAACTCTCATTTGCAAAAAGAGCAACCTGTTGGACTGGGTTCTGTTTTTGTCTCTGGAAACAATTCACATTTACTCTGGGCAACTCATTTAAATTAATTTTAGCATTTTCCATATTTTGTGGGACCATCTGTGCTTGAAAAATTTCTGCCATTGGTACCTGTTTCTGAACTGACATTTGCATTTGCTTAACTGGCATATTTTGCACCTGCATTTCTCCATGTTTTTGTGCATCATGTTTAAATTTAGTTTTCTTCTTCCAATGCTCAAATCTGTTATAAAGATGGCAAAAGGACACATTTTCCAGCAGTACAACATCCATACCTGAATTTGCACAAACCAAAACACCTTTACTTCCATCCTGTGTTCTTTTAATCTGTACCCAATCAACATCCTTTGCTAGCACTCTGCCCTTTAGGAAATAAATCACTGCTATATTTTCCTCCATAACAACAGAAAATGATGGTGCATTCATGCAAACCCTTTTCATTGTCTCTTCACTTGGCCTTTCCACAACTTTAGATTGAAACCACAATTCCGTTTGCATGGCAATGTAAAAGAACATTTCCAAATGAATGCACAACTCTTTTAAAAATTCATCAAATCCATCAACTTGTGGGTACCACAGCATAAATTTGTCTCTCAATTGTGGGATTGTGTTCAGAAATGCTGCAAGTTCACTTTTATTCTGTGGCATATGCACATACATTTCTCCCACCTTTTCTCTCAATGAGTAAGCAAAAGATTCTCCCTCATTCTCCTTATTATTTTTCTCAACTAAATCTGGTGGCTTCTTTTCCTTATCCATTTTCCTTGCTAGATCTGGTGGTTTCTTTTTTTTCTCATGTTTTCGTGCCCATTTGTCTCCTAATTTCTCAAACCCATTGCATTTGAAAATATATTTTATTTCTGCAAGGTGCAATTGCATTTCTGAAGAATACATTTTCTCATTTGCTTCATCATCCATGTGTACCCTGAAACTTTTCTGAAATGGAAAACTTCCTGAAACATCAGTTTTATATTTTTGAGCCAAATCTGTCAGTCCATTATGAGTAATTAATGAACATGTAGCTGTTTCCTTACTCAGGGAAATTAATTCTTTTTCTTGACACTGGTTCACATTTTCATTATTTAAACAGCAGGGACAGTTAATTTCTTCATGGTCACATGTTGAATTTAAAACACTAAGCTGTTTCTCTTTTTCAGGGCCTGTGTTAATATGTTCCCCCATGTTTTCTATATTTTTAATCACTGCTGCTTCCTCAGAGCAGGTTTGAAAAATCCCATTTTCAAATATATTTATTTTATCCTGGGCTGCAGATGTTGTAAATACCATTTTTCTCTCACCTTTCAGTGCTTGGTGTACTTTCTGTTCACTAATATGTGAATTCTTAGTTTCTGAAATAAACCTTTCCATAATCACCTTTTCTGCAGCTCTTTCAACCTTTTCAGTAGGGACCATATTAATTGGGACAGTCATAATTTTTCTAGGCACTATCTGTGCATCTGCAGTTTGCAATTCTTGGACTAAATCAGGCACATTTAAAGCAGTAACACCTGGAGGTATCACTGTCAGTACTGAATCAACAGGTAATGGTTCAATATAAAATGTCTGCACAGTTCTCTCAGTCTGTATTTCTCTCTGTTCAACAGAAGCAGTAGCCCCTGTAGTATTTACTGGTGCACTATTTTCAGTATTTTTCATGGGAACCACATAAAGTGGTGGACACTCAGTTAACAATGCATCCATTATTTCATCCCCTGAATTATTATTTATTTGAAGCTCTTTTTCAGCATTAATTCCCTTCTCCTGTATATGGTGCTTTACCTTTTCATCCTCACTTGCTTTCTCTCTTGCTGCTTTTTCCCACAGGCTTAAGGCCTCAAATTGTGCAGCTTTAGATGGTGTCTTTATTTCACATAACACTTCCCTTAATTTGTCAATAATTTGCAATTCAAAAGTACCATCTTTTGGAAACCTCAAAGCACCCTCTTTTTCAGTAATCTTGCACCATTGTTGAACCCACATACATGTGTTTTGTCCCAAACTGGTAGACATAAAATGCACAGGTGTTCCTTCAGGAGCATCACCAATAAAAAACGAATTTTTCACTTTACCTCCTAACAGCTTCTTTAAACCTTCAAACAGTTTCATTTTTGCAATAGTTCAATGCAATTTCTTTTCTCCAAAGCTGCCAATCTAAATTTCAGTCAGTTTTACTCCTACCACTGACCCTCCACAAAATCTTACTGCAATATTTCTCTTAATCAATAACTCTGTTAGTAACAACATAAATACATTCGCTACTCTGTCTGTTGTGCTAAATAAAGGATAGATTTATATTCACTGCGAGTAACACATTCCGCTTACCCTTCACAAAGTAAGACTTTCCGTTTACTCTTCAAACACTACAGGTAAATCCCTTCCGCTTACCTTTCACTCAAGCTCAGAAGAACCTGCTACTCCTTTGGACTTATCCTTCAGGATATATCTTAGGCCAAAGTTTCACCAGCGAACCCTTTTGCTGTCAATCAAGCTCAGAAGAACCTGCTACTCCTTTGGACTTATCCTTAGGCCAAAGTTTCACCAGCGAACCCTTTTGCTATCAATCAAGCTCAGAAGAACCTGCTACTCCTTTGGTGTGACCCTTTCTAGGTGATATCAGACCAAAGTTTCACCAGCGAACTCTTTGCTATTAATCACTCACACAGAAAATAGTCCCTAATTTAACACTGCCAGCCCTACCTAGCTTCTCAGTGCTATTCCAACAGACGAGTAACCTCATTGCAGTGTGGCTTCCATTTACCACCCGCTATTCCTTCCCGGGATTCCACAGGTGTGCATACCTGCGTGTTCCAGACAACAAAGAACAAGACACTAACTAAACATGAAGAGTTAAAACATGTAATCAATAACCAAAAAAGTATGTCCTATGAAATTACCAATATAATCAATAACACCATCAATTCAAAATGAGCTAAATTTCACCAATAGCAAAAAAAACCTTAATATTTTCAACACTTCAAAAAACATGCTAGCATATTAACACCATTTCACAACCCTATTGATACTCACACCACATCTTGCATCACCTTCCAGTACTGCTTTGCCAGTCTTCAGGTTCTGAGCATTGGAGTCAGGAATCAGGACTTGGACATTTATCTAACTTGGGCAATTATTTTATTTCCCTCTTAAGGTCAATGATCCATTAGTTGAGTAGTTGATGGTGAAATCAAAAATTACTAATCACCAAACTAATCAATAATGACCATCCTCTGCTTACCAAAAACTGATGGAGAGCGGTAATTTCTTCTGGTAGTTTCTCAATGCAAAACCCTCATGCTACCTCTATTTTACCGCTCAAAAGGTGTTGGGCCCTTCACACCATGTATTACCATCAGGAGAAATTTAAATAAAGATGAACAGTCAAAATGCAATTATTATTGTAAGCCAATAAAGAGAGTTGTTGATTATTTTTAAGGGTTTTATTTTCTAGTCAAAAAGTTAATTTTTCTCTGACCCTTTATTCATTAGTAAAATATCAATCAGGTTACAGAATTTGGAAAACAGGAAAAATATCAATAATACAGAACACATTACAGTCTGCATATAAGCATTACATGTAGTTATGAAAAATGTGGCGCAAAAGTCTTAAAGAGTTTCTAAGAAAAATAGTCTTGCAAAGCTAATCAATAATTAAATAGTTGGCAAAAAATCTCCCATTAAGAGAAATAAATGCATAAGACAAATAAATCTTTTAGACCTAATTAATTAGTCAAAACATGAAATTAAAGTTTAGCATCGATCCAGATCCACTGCACTCTCTGTCTGTCTGTGTCTAAAGAGGAAAGCAGCCCCTCCTTCACCAGACCTCAAAGGAATGCGGCATGAAGTGCCAAGATATGACTTGGAAGCAAGAAACCTCCCCCTGAATCTCCTCGGACGCAAACCTGCCCTTCAGCAATCTCCCGAGACGTTTCTCGTACCTAACCCATAGAAGCCAGCTGAGCTGAGAAAAAAAAAAAAGAAGAAGTGCCAGCTCCCATCCAGAGAGGACAGTATTTATACCATAATTATTGGCAGAGTACACAAAGATGTAACATTTTTCAGGAGAACCTTACGTGATTGGTCAGTCATAAAGGCATGAGGTCACACTTCCCTGACTCATTCTAAAAACCTGACTTCACTAGTCTTAACAAAAGAAGCATACATGAATAACTACATTTATAAACATTGCAACATTTACTAGGAAAAATGTTTCAATCTAATTCATCTTTCCTTCCTTCTCAGCGCAGTAGATGGACACTTTTAACTAACTGGTACATTGGCAGAATGACAAGAATTCAGGTTGTCCTTGACTTTTTGTCATGAGGAAAGCTGCCACAGTCGGCGCATGCTCCCTTCTCATTAAATTGCAAGCCATAGTCTTGATGGATTCACAGGCAGCCATGTTTTGTGTAGGCCCCAAAAATAAAACAAACACAAAGATAATATTAATTTCATGTAAATCAGTCCATTATGTGTCCCAAGTGCATTATTAATTCACACACATTATAAAAAGAGGTGTTATTAACTGAAAATGTTTATCAAAATATGCAACAAGTCAAAGTCTATTAAGACAGGAATAATACATTTAGTTTACATGGATGTGCTGGGAAGAGAGAAACACATTCTATTAAAAATCTTCAAAGGTAAAAAGGCCACTTTTTCTCTACATTGCAAAAAAAACACATGTTAATTTAATTCAGCAAAAGCATTTTCAGTCTGAAGTGAATAGGCCTCACTTTTCATGTTTCTCATGTGCCATGTTTTTAACCTGCACCAAAATGTGCGTGGCAATTTAAATGCAGCCTGTCTGAAGCACAAAAAATAAAACAATGCATGACTGCAGATGAAATCTGCTCCATCAATAGCAGTGAGTGATATGAACTTAATGCTTGAAATGACTTGAAATGAGGGCCATGGATACGGAGACTCATGATGAGGAAACTGTGATCAATGTGAGTGACATTGCTCAAGAAGAGAGTATTGACATCTACCAAGATGCACCATCAGGGTTTAAGCCAAGTTCAAGGTTTACACCCATGACAGGAAGGGATGTAACCGATGTTTACAATGATTTAGTGACAAATGAACTGAAGAAATTGGGTAAAGAGACAAATCAGAACTCCAATAAAATGTGTGACAGCAAGCAAAAAATGTATTATGCATTGATTAAGAAATTGTCCGACCATGATAACTGCATAGTCCGCAATGCGGACAAAGGGGGCAATGTTGTCCTGTGGGACAAAGGAAAATATCTAAGGAGGCATACAAGCAATTGGAGAATAGAAATTGTTATTTAAGGGTGGATGAAAAATTGATGTTTGACAGCAACAGTCAATTTAATGGTGAACTAAAAATATGGTATGACCAAGCACTCTTAAATTATGATGAATATCTGTTTTTGAAAGTAGAACATCATGTCACCCCAGTATTTTACCTAATCCCAAAGGTGCATAAAGATTTTAATAATCGTCCTGGTCACCCAATAATATCAGCTATGGGCAGCGCCCTAGAACATACATCCAAATATGTTGATTAATTTCTTAATCCTTTGGTTAAGGCACTCCCCTCCTGTAGCCAAGATACGGGAGACTTTCTCAGGAGAATATATGATCTCCCCTGGGAAGAAGACTTCCTCTTAATAACTATTGATATGTAAACACTGTACACGAGTATCCGACACACAGATGGTCTACAAGCAGTAGGATACTTCTTAGGGACAAGGTCCATTATATTATGGACACATACCCAAATGTTCATACGCATGGTTGAGAAGTGCCTAATAAGTAACTTCTTTTTGCTTTTCCATCAAACCTGTGGTACTGCAATGGGCACCTGCTTCGCCCCCAGCTATGCTAATTTGCATATGGGCTGGTGGGAGGAGCAGGTGATCTGGGGGCAGTACCACAGGGGATGGGACAATCACATTATCCATTGGAGTCGATTTATTGACGACTTGTTTATAGTGTGGCAAGGCACTGAAATGGAGGCTAAATCTTTCATTGCTAAATTGCAAAAGAATGATCTAAACCTTAAGTTTACCAGTGAGATCAGCAGGAAGAGTGTGAACTTTCGTGATGTAACAGTGTACATAGAAATGGGAAAGGTTGAGACTAGACTGTACAGGAAGCCCACATCCGGCAACACTTCATTACATGCGCACAGCTTTCACCCAATTAATTTGAAGAGAAGCATTCCGTACGGTGAAAGTTTGAGAGTTAGACGCAATTGTAGTGTACTGGAAGAGAGTGATAAGGAGTTGAGTGTCTTGAAGAAAAGATTCAGGAGCAGAGG
The DNA here is from genome assembly GCF_964261635.1 of Lissotriton helveticus. Classification (NCBI taxonomy): domain Eukaryota; kingdom Metazoa; phylum Chordata; class Amphibia; order Caudata; family Salamandridae; genus Lissotriton; species Lissotriton helveticus. The sequence goes on along the minus strand of NC_136067.1, from coordinate 921,205,118 downwards.
TTACCCGACTGAATGGATCGATAGTGGTATACAAAAGGCATCAAAAAAGAAAAGGGAAGAAATTTTGTTTGACGCCCCAAAAAATAAAGAAAAAAACAAAGAAAGTGGAAATCAATGTAGATTTATCACTACATTTAGCAGACAGCATGATGAGGTGAGAAGAATACTCAATAAACATTGGCACATCATTAGGAATGATCCAGTGCTAGGCAAACAAGTTGCTAAGAGGCCACAAATCACTTTTCGCAAAGTCAGGACCTTCAAGCAGGCCTTAGTGAGCAGTATCATGAAGAAACCGCAAGTAAAAACTACGTGGTTAAATAAGAAGCAGGGATTTGTCAAATGCCAGAAATGTAAGGCGTGTGCACATGGGGTGAACACTGATCAGTATAGATTAGGTCTAACCAAAAAGATGTTGAAGATCAAAGGAAAATACTCTTGTAAGACGGATTATGCAATCTACGTAATGCAGTGCCCTTGTGGCCTGCGGTACGTGGTTAGCACTATCCTAGAAGTGCACAAGCGTATTTTACAGCACTTAAGGGCCATTAAAAATGGTGATAGAACTTACCCGGTGGCCCGGCATTTTGAGAAATTCCACAACGAGGATATAAGAGGACTGTCTTACTTTGTAATTGATTCTGTGAGAGCAAACATGAGAGGGGGCAACCGGATGAAAACCCTGAGAATGTTAGAATCCCGATATATCATAGAACTCAATTGTAAACAGCCAGGGGGCCTAAACATGGAAGAGGACCTACATACACATTTGTAATGCAATGAAGAGTAGTAAGCGTCAATAATGAGAGAGTGATAATTGTTTTTAATTGCACATAGTAGGTAGAACAGACTCAATGTTTATAATGATCAATGGAGATGGCAGGATCGAGAAAAGATTGCGTGTATTTAGCCCACTTGGGCGCAATATAGACAGAAGGCAAATTTAATGAAATGAGTTACGAACTTGCGCAAACGGGTAGGAAAATGCTCACTTGAGCTGAATTTTAATAGATTGTCCTGCAGTGTTGTCAATAACAATGAATTTGATATCGCAAATGATTTTGAAGCTCACATGAGCATAATGGTTTTGAAGTTGTCAATAAAGCTCACTAGAGCTTGAAACCTAAAGCGCATGCTAATGGGAATGACGGAACAGAGGCAATCAAACTTATCACAGTGCTACAAAAACATAATGCAATACTTTAAATGGTAATTTTGTCAAACGTTTACATGGTATTAGTTGAATTCACAGTTTAATTAATTTCAAATGTAATTGTATTGTGTGCATCACAGACGATATGTTGAAAACTACGAGTCTGTTTTCTTGTGAGTCACAGTTGTAGTTTTAATTATATGCACGTCATGCACTTTTAAAAATGGCTGCGTTAAGAAATTCTTTTACCAGTGACCAAGACTGCTAGTCAGTCGAAACGCGTATGGTAACGGCGGAGAATAAAGATTAATAAGAACTGCACACAGCGTCATCATCTTTGTATTTAAAAAAAACTGTATCATCAAGTGAAGCACCGCAAAAGACACAAAGAAGACAGAGAAAAACAATATTGGGCACTGATGACCAAATTAAACAAGCATTTACAATGCAATGGTCTCGGCATCATTAAAGGTAGAGCTATTGGCATTGCTCATGACATTTTTTTTTTTAAATCATCAATGGCATTGTCATTTACATTGCCAATAGCTTAATAGTTATATAAATGGCAATGTCATTTACAATGGCAATAGCTACACCCTACACAGAGCCACCCTCACACAGACACACTCAACAGCACTCTGCACTCAAAAGCACACAGCACTCTACAGCACTCTGCAGCACATAGCGCTCTGCAGCACACAGCGCTCTGCAGCACACAGCGCTCTGCAGCACACAGCGCTCTGCAGCACACAGCGCTCTGCCCTCAACAGCACTCTGCAGCACTCAAAAGCACCCGGCACTCTACAGCACTCTGCACTCTACAGCACACAGCACTCTACAGTGTGTGTGGTATGTGTGTGTGGTGTATGTGTGTGTGTTGTGTGTATGGTCTTATGTGTGTTATGTGTGTGGTGGACTTAGTTTGAGTGTTTGTTTCCTGCACACTCACACACTGCCCCTACACATTCACACACTGCTCACCCTGCACACTCACACTGTTCATCCTGCATAGTCACATATGGTTCATCCTGCACACTTACACACTGTTCACCCTGCACACTTACACACTGTTCACCCTGCACACTTACACACTGTTCACCCTGCACACTCACACTGTTTACCCTGCACACACACACACTGCAGTCACTGTCACTCTGCAGTCCGCAAGACTTTGAAAGGTAACTGGAAAGTATACACCGGTGTTCCTAAAGCACACATGTGGTCAGGGATCAAAAAGGTACTCTTTTCTGCATTAGATAGCGACTCTTCCCATATGTTCTTATAACGATGTGCAGCAGCAGATGGTGCTGTTCAGATAACTTGCTGAACAACGGATCAGGTGACCTAATGTTCCCAGAGTGAGACGACTCCTAACAGCTCCTCCTTCTTGGTTCTGGTTTTACTGCCATGCATTTACCTCTGAATGTGTGGTGCCAGGAGCTTTGCTTGCCATAGTTAAGCCACATGATTTCTTGCCACAGCATATCCTACTTTAGGGATATCCTGCAGCATATCCCTTCCTTGAAGTGCCCATGAGCAAATTTAACTTTTCCTCTGTTGAATTTCAAATTTCGCATGCCCCTAATCTTTTAATACTTTTCTCCTGTTCTTGGGCTCGCTATCAGTGGATTGGCCATCACTTAATCCCAATTGTACTAAAACAATTCTTAGGCAACTATACATATCAATACTACTTGCATAATACTCTATTGTACTTGGGGCATACTAACTTGTGCCCAACAGAACCCAGAGTATAGTCAAATACAGTACATTTATGGTATACAAAATAATAAATATATTCATATCAATCTATGTACAAGTTATACTTTATGCTTCTTCTAAAAGATACCATCCATTCTGTTTATCATATAAATCTCAATCATGCATCCTCTTCAAAAATGGTATGTTCCCAGGGGGTAGCCAGCAGCCGACGGGAAAGGCCGTACACTAGCGTGACTCCAAAGCCTCTGCTTGATATCCGTCACCAATCCGCTACTGAACGTTGTTCCAAACCCCACGAAACACATGACCACAGCCCCAAGGTAACCGGTATCGAAATCCATCCTCCACAGACCTACCAGATCGAGCGGTGGAACCGTGCTGGAGGCCTGTGACCCCGGGGAGCCCGAGAGACACAAGATGGCAGTGATGTCTCCAGAGTAGCAGTGCAGAGGAAATGCGATCTGGGCTGAGCGTGGGTCTGCTGGGCTGAGCGGGGAGAGCTGCGCGGAGACCCGCGCTGGACGACGAGACTCATCAAGAGACGAGACATCGAGACGGCTCTCTCACACACACACACACACAGTACATCACGTGACAGACAGCTGTATACTAGACTGGGCAAGAGAACGCACTCTCACACACACTACATCACGTGACAGACAGCTGTACTCTAGACTGGGCCAGAGACTGCGCTCTCACACACACAGTAGATCACGTGACAGACAGATGTACTCTAGAGTGCACCAGAGGCAGCTCTCTCTCTCACAGTAGATGACGGTCAGCTGTACTGTAGACTGTGCCAAAGACAGCTCTCTCACACACATACACACACGCACAGATCATCATGTGACCGACAGCTGGACTCTAGACCGCACCAGAGACCGCACACACACACACACTAGACTGCACCAGAGACCGTGCGCTCTCTCTCCCTCACAGGACCCCCCCAACATGGTAGATTGCTCCCATGGTGTAGGGGGCATTTGTTGTTTACTTTCCTGAAACAAACTTCCGCTTTAGAAGTTTGTGTTTGAAAAATAGAAACTTTGCAAAAGGTTGATGGTCGGCTGTCATGTTTGATGGAACAGTCCGTTGAAGGCAGTTCCTGCCAATGTATAGAGATGTCTGCTGGGCAGGCAAACATGTCTAAATTTTGCAGGCAGGGTAAAGGCAGGGTGCCTGGCATAAAGTCCTCAGCCACCTCGTCTGCCTTTACTCTGTCCACAAATCCCTAAATTAGGCCTTCTGTCGAGCGTGGCACTGTTCTGCTCTCAGAGAAATTTCGTGCATGGACTGGGCTTAAGGCTGTTTCACTAAATGTTTCACTAAATTGTTCTGCCTCATGAAGTTTCACGGAATTTTGTGGTTTCATTGTTTTAGTGCCATTTCATGTCGGTTTCCTTTTTTGTGGTGGGTCACGTACCGCAATGAAATCCCGATACTTTCCAGAAATGTCCTGCCTTTTTTATTCTGTTTAGTACACGTGAAAACACAATTTCACGAATTGCAGCTGTTTTATTATTGGATTCCACAAAACAGGAAAAATGCTCCGGTCTGCAAGCCACCACCATCACAGACTTTAATAATAAGAGCAACATAGGAAGACGTGCATTCAGTTTTGTGGAATAATATCAAAACGGCAGCATGGCACAGCATGCCAAAGGCTCTCCAACCACCCCAAGATGTGTTCCTGATTGTCATTCCCAACGGAAGGGCATCCAATGTTAGTTGGACGTAGAGGCGTTTCGCCGCATAAGGATCCCTTTGAGGCAGAAAGTTTTCAGTCGACCACATCGCTTTTGCCTGAATAAAAACTTAGAATTCTGGAAAGAAACATATGTTAGTGGACTTCCGGTCTGAGGTCTATATACTGCCTACTTAATCACATACAGCTTGCTTGGAAAGGTATTTGTGGTAAGTTCCCGGGTAATATAGGCAAGCAAACCAAAATGTGGTGTGTTCGCTGATCTGCAGCTTACTTAACAATCTACTGAGACCACAGGCGCAACTAGAGCGAAATTTGGGGGGGAGGGCCTAATTAACATTCAAATAGTCTTTTAAAGACCTGTTAAACGTCCGGGTGCGGCTCTGTGTGTGCCCGGGATCCGTCTCATCCCGGGCTGCCACACACGAGGAGGTGGGGGGGGGGCGGGGCTGAAGCCCGGTTAGTCCAATGGGTGTTGCGCGCCTGACTGAGACTGGTGTTCCAAGGACTATTGCCAAATGTGATGCCTGCTCGTCTCCGCTCGGAAGCAACTTGGAAAATCCTTTTAACTTAGATGGCGCTGCGCTTGTAAATAGACAGGAAAAATGCTCCTGTCTGCATGCCACCACCATCACAGACTTTCAAAATAAGAGCAACATAAGAAGACGTGCATTCAGTTTTGTGGAATAATATCAAAACGGCAGCATGGCACAGCATGCCAAAGGCTCTCCAACCACCCCAAGATGTGTTCCTAATTGTCATTCCCAACGGAAGGGCATCCAATGTTAGTTGGACGTAGAGGCGTCTCGCCGCATAAGGATCCCTTTGAGGCAGAAAGTTTTCAGTCGACCACATCGCTTTTGCCTGAATAAAAACTTAGAATTCTGGAAAGAAACAGATGTTAGTGGACTTCCGGTCTGAGGTCTATATACTGCCTACTTAATCACATACAGCTTGCTTGGAAAGGTATTTGTGGTAAGGTCCCGGGTAATACGGGCAAGCAAACCAAAATGTGGTGTGTTCGCTGAGCTGCAGCTTACTTAACAATCTACTGAGACCACAGGCGCAACTAGAGCGAAATTTCGGGGGGGCGGGGGGAGGGCCTAATTAACATTCAAATAGACTTTTAAAGACCTGTTAAACGTCCGGGTGCGGCTCTGTGTGTGCCCGGGATCCGTCTCATCCCGGGCTGCCACACATGAGGAGGTGGGGGGGGGCGGGGGGAGGGATGGGGGGGGCTGAAGCCCGGTTAGTCCAATGGGTGTTGCGCGCCTGACTGAGACTGCTGTTCCAAGGACCATTGCCAAATGCGATGCCTGCTCGTCTCCGAGTGCCTGCTCGTCTCCGCTCGGAAGCAAGTTGGAAAATCCTTTTAACTTAGATGGCGCTGCGCTTGTAAATAGCGCTCGGTGTGGATCTGCTTCACGGGGGCTCCCTACCAGGCAGGCAGGAGGCTTTAGGAGAATCAATATGGACCTTCCGGTCTACTGCGGCCCCCGGGAGTTTGGGCACAATGTACCTTATTGACTTGCAGCAGCTGTAGGGCCAAAGCGGAGACATTCCTGGTCCGTGCAGGGGTCCGGTCGGGGAGAAGCACCGCAGGGCAGGGTGTCTGGGCGGGACCTTGGAGGGGCCCTGGGAAGGTCCGGGTCATCGGCGATCCTTTGTGTTGAGCCAGGGACCCCCGGAGCCGGCAATGCAGCACCGAGCAGCCTGTACTCTTCAAGGGTACAGGGCGGCTCTCTAGTGCGGCGCGGCCTCAAGGGAAACAATGCGCAGAGCACAAGGGCGGCGTGCGAGCCGTATCTTCAAGGCACTACGCTGCAGTCAGGGCACAAGGCGTACACTTCAGGACAGCGGGAGGGGGCGGGAACGAGGACAGCGGGAGCAGCAAACATCGGGAGGGGGCGGGAGCTACAAGCAGCGGGAGCAAGCGACCTACCTCATCTTACTGTGCTGAAAAATGGCAGCCATAAGCTTCAGATATTTTTCCGATTTGGGGGCGTGATTTTGCTGTCCTGAGTAACGGGCTACGTCAGGAGCTAAAGAACAGCAAAAATGACGCCCCCAAATCCGAAAAAGACGGAGCCTATTTGGAGGGACGGCTCTCTCCTCCAATGGCTGGCCTCCATTTAGGAAGCCAGCCAATGGAGGGAGAGCCAAAAAGAGGGAGGGATAAAGCAGCCCTCTTACTGACATTAATTCTCGGACTTCCGGTCTGCGACCGGATATTACCGAGACCTAAAAAGGACCATCAGAACATCGTTTCTAATTTAGATAAAGGAGGCAATATTGTCATCTGGCCTCAAAAACAATATATTGCCGAAGCTAACAGACAGCTCTCAGATGCTTCTTGCTACCAAAAAACCAACTTAAAACAATATGATCTGGCCAGAGAAAAACTGAAAAAAAATCCTTCCCAAATACAGAAGGGAGGGCCTTATTTCCATCCAGGAATTTAAAGTTCTTAATGTTTGACAGCCGAAAATGCCCAGGTTGTACCTAATACCAAAAGTGCACAAAGAAACTCTACCTACCCCTGGAAGACCTATAATTTCCGCTATCAACAGCGTAGCAGAACATTTGGCACAATACATAGACTATTTTTTGCAAAATTTGGTGACCAGCCTACCCACCTATGTGAAAGACACCGGAGAATTTTTCCACAAGATCAGACATTTTCCATGGTCAGCAGATTCACTGATCATTACTTTGGACATTGAATCTCTCTATACAAGCATTGAACACTCTACGGGACTGAAAGCATTAGAATTTTTCTTGGGTACAAGATCCCTGCAATGCTATAACCCTAATAAGATGATCATGGAGTTTGTGTCTTGGTGTTTACATAACAACTATTTTATCTTCGGTAAGGATGTGTACTTGCAGAAAAGGGGGGTGGCTATGGGGGCATGCTTTTCCCCCAGCTATGCGTGCTTGCACGTAGGCTGGTGGGAGAAGCAGGTCCTCATGGGTAAGCACCATGAGATTTTTGCCAAGCATATTGTACAATGGGTAAGTTACATTGACGACGTGTTCGTAATTTGGAAGGGGGACGAAAGCAGTGCTAAGAATTTTATTGCCCAATTTAACATCAATCAAGAAAACTTGAGGTTTACTTACAATATTAGTAGACACACTGTAGACTTTCTTGATGTCAAAGTTTTCATAAAGGAAGGAAAGATTTTTACCACCTTACATAGAAAAAGCACTGCGGGGAATTCTATTCTCCATGCCAATAGCGCTCCCCCACGTCACGTAATTGACAATATCCCCTACGGGGAATTACTGCGTCTAAAGAGGATTTGTAGCACGGAACAAGAACTAACAGCCTATACCACTGAGGCCCTCATTAGATTTAAGAACAGAGGGTACAGTGATAGGATACTCAAACAGGCGGTACGCAAGATCAATGAAAGATCAAGAGAGTCTCTTTTAATTCCTTCAGTAGCTTCTACTTCTGAGACTCTAGATAATACTGAGCAGTCCAATCTCAGGCTTATTACTTCATTCAATTGCCAAGAGAGGAAAATCAGGGCAATTCTGAACAAAAGTTGGCCTATTTTACTAACAGATGGAGTTTTGGCGTCCCAACTTCCTAAAGGTCCCAATATTGCTTATCGGAGAGGCCCCTCTATGCGCACACATGTGTCCAATCCATTTCCTGAACTCATGAAAAGCCAATCCTGGCTACAACCCCGGCCGGGGTTTGTAAAATGCTCTAGCTGTAGGGCATGTAATTTTGGTATTAATACCACTACATACACTACTCCCTTCAGTCCAGTCCCGTTGCCCATCAAAGGATGTTACGATTGCAAGACGGAGTTTGCTGTTTATGTTCTGTCGTGCACCTGTGGCTTGAGGTACGTTGGTAGTACCAAGCTGCAGGTGCATGCCAGAATGTTATAGCATCTCCGCGCAATTGTTAACAATGACAGCTCATATCCGGTCGTGAGACATTTTAAGATAGTACATAAAAACAATCTACAATGTCTCAAGTACTTTGTGCTGACTGCGGTCCCCAAACCATGCAGAGGAGGGGACAGAGAGAAAATGCTCAGGCAACTAGAATCAAAAATGATTCTTGAATTGGACAGTAAGGTACCTAATGGCCTTAATACAACGGAGGACCTATATCATTTTTTATAATGTCCAGCTCCGTCCAAAATATAAATCTGCTTCTCCATACTGATTGTGAGAATAAATATATAACCTTTCAGAGGCTGTCTCCCACCTGTAATTACGTTCATACCGTTTTTTCAGTGCCTCAAAAAAATATATATTATTATTTTTTGTTTACATTTCCTTTTTCATTATATTAATTATTTAGAGGATGCAGGTTTTGATTTCTCGCTGCATTAGGAAATCACACCAAATTATGGGACTTTTATGCACTTTAAACATACCAGTTGACTAAGTGAGGTGTTTGGACTACAAAAGGGTTGCCATCATTTTTCGATGTCCCAGCTGTATTGCATAGACTCGTACATCTGATTTTATTATAAAAGTATTAATAGTTGCCACAGTACGTACAATATTTGTGTATTTTGCACGGTCGTTATGTTTACATTTGCAGATTTTTGCACATTCTTCTCATGGAGTAGTAATTTGGAAATGTTCCATTTTTAGTGAAAATGTTTTAAGTATACACATTATTACTTTGAGCTTGCGAAAATTTGCACATATTTCAATGTTCTCATTTGCGATCATTTGCACAGTTATCTCTGTTTACATCTGCGTATTTTTGCACAAGTACTGTATAGACTATGGTATATATATGAAAATCTGTTTTTATGCATTTATGCAGGGACCTTTCTGACTGTTAAGAATTCATTCAGTAGATGAATTATGTTTTGAAGGCAATGTTTTACTCACCCTTTGTCCAATTTCCGGACCACAGAAACCAGCAATGAAGTATGTTGTTTATGTCTATTATCACATGGTGTACACTAAAGCATTTAAAAATACGGCACTTTTTTATAATGACCAACTGTGAGCAAGGGCATCAGCCCGAAACGCGTCAGTCCGCCACGCTGTTAGACTTGGTCTAATAAACTTCTATTGCCTTACTTTGGAATTCGAGTGGTCTTTGTTCGCCAGACGGAGTACTGGAAGTGCAGGACTATCTGCTTGTTCATATATATATATATATATATTCACTGAAAAAACCATAGGTTATAGACCATATATAGTTAGGAATTAGCATTTACAAAACCTTGAAAATTCACTGAAAAAACCATAGGATATAGACCATATATAGTTAGGAATTAGCATTTACAAAACCTTATTTTACTCACACAAAACCATTGAAATTCCATATATAGTTAGTTGCACTAACTATATATCGCGCACCCGCAATCCACTGCTGATGATGTCACATATTACATCATTCATGACATGGTCAGTGACATCACTGATGACATCACTGATGACATTTCAAATGACATCACTGATGACATCACTGATGACAACATCCAGTGACTGTATGTTTCTGTAAAGTTAAAATGTGTCTTACATATTGAAGAATGAGTGCAAGTATAAGTGTCTGGACAAAGGATTTAGTAGGTGCATGACTGAATGTATGAGTGAGTGATTAAATGTGTCTCACTGAGTGCATGGGTTAGTGACTAAACTGTCTTAATTTGTGCATCATTATGTCTGTTGTTCTGTAAACTGCTGCATGTGTTGATCAGTAGCTATATGATTAACTATATGGGTTACTGATTGATTGTCCAAGTATTTGTATGGGAGACTGAGTGTGTGTGTGGCTGGCTGGGAGGTGTGTGACTCTGTGCAGATCAATGTGTACTTGTATCAATCATTGTATAAGAAGGTAAGTGTGTGTTAGTATATGTTTGAAAATGTAAGGTGCTCTATGTTTAACTGTATAGACAAGAAAATGGAAGTGTCATTGATTCTTTACAGGACTGACTAGGTGTGTGAGTAACTCCATGGATGAGTGGCAGACTGTGAGTGTCTGTATAGGTGTATGAGTGCATATGATAGAGTTGTAAAGATGAGTGATTGTGTGTATGAATGATTGTATGGGTGAATGAGTGAATGTGTGTGTAGACATAGGAATCAGTGAGTGCGTATGTAGTAACTAGTATTGGTGTGTCAATGGTTTCAAAAATTATACTCTGTATTTAACACTGGGTGAAACAGAGGTTATATTAAAATGTGAGGAGATGCATTGTATTGTCACATGAATGATATCATCAGTGATGTGGTCATTGATGTCAAATGAGATGTCATCAGTGATGTCATCAGTGATGTCATTTGAGATGTCATCAGTGATGTCATCAGTGATGACACTGACCATGTCATGAATGATGTAATATGTGACATCATCAGCAGTGGATTGCGGGTGCGCGATTTATAGTTAGTGCAACTAACTATATATGGAATTTCAATGGTTTTGTGTGAGTAAAATAAGGTTTTGTAAATGCTAATTCCTAACTATATATGGTCTATAACCTATGGTTTTTTCAGTGAATTTTCAAGGTTTTGTAAATGCTAATTCCTAACTATATATGGTCTATAACCTATGGTTTTTTCAGTGAATTTCATTGGTTTTTTAACAGCTAATATTTGTAGCTGTAAAATGTATTCTTCTTTAAATCCAAAAATATATTTTATATGTTTATTAATAATTTTTTTTTTTTAAATTTTTTTTTTCTTCGTTCCCGCTTCGCGAATCGGGAAGCTTCCCGTTAGCTGACCTTGATGCCGCGAAATAGACCGCGAGCCGGTAAACGTTTCTTTACCGCAACTGCTGCGTTAGAAAACAACATCGTGACGCCTCCAACCGCATGACGTTTCACGTTGTCGCGTGATACGTCATATGACGTGCTACGTTAGCGAACTGGTACGCGAAGCGAGTCGCAAAGCGCAGGTTTCTGGAAGCAAACCGGGAGGCCCTGCAAAGCGCTTAACGTAAACACAGCAGGTCATGTGACTTGGTAATAACACTTTTCATTGGTTCATTTCACTTTTGGTTTCCTAATGATGTAAGACTAGGTCATATAATCTAAAATGAACACTTTTCATTGGTTGAGAACTCTTGTTTTTCCCAAATGATGAAAATCCCTCCTTCTTTCCTCACTCTGACTTTCATCATTGTGAGAGAAAGACCCTTTGTTACCAGGATACTATTTTTTTAGTAACAGAGCGCGCTATAAAAGCCTATAATAATAATAATAATAATAAAGTGAGCAATGGCTTCTTTAGTAGCTTCAGCTGGTGCTTCCCCACCACCTCCACCACATCCAAGGAAGAGTGGACCACCTGCTCAAGTTATAATTCAACAAGAAGAGGAAGAAGAGGAACAGGACGACGAGCACGAAGAGAGGCAGTTTTTGCCTGAGGAGCCCAGGACGTCTCACCGGAAAGAAAACTTCATTTGGCAATTTTTTAAAATTCCCAAAGGTCAGAAAAAAGTAAATGCAAGATACGTAACTTGCCTTATATGTCAAGATAGACTGTCCAGAGGGACCGACAAAAAATACAGCTTCGGAAACTACACAATGCATCGCCATATGACTAGGTGGCATCCTAACAACTACAGTGCTGCACAGTTTCGGAACGACCTAGATAGTCTCCCTATTATGGCCAGAAGATCTGTTGTACCGGAAGTAACGGGACCAGAGGGCAGGGAGATGGTGCCAAATATACAAATGAGATTTGGTGAAGTAAAACACATCTGCGTATATTGCGATGGATTCATTTGCTACGGAGAAAGAAGCATCACTCTGATCAACAGAGCTATTGACTATCATATGCAAGTTTGTACGAAACGCCCAAAATAATAAATACTTTTTTTTTGTTTTGTTGCTCCTGTTGAGCCCTTTACAATGAATCGTTTTCATTGCCCCCTCCAAGAAAAACCCAAAAAAATATAAAACTTGAGAAAAATTCAAAAAAAGTAAAAAAATGTTCAGAAAAATAATAAAAAAAATATAAAACAACAAAAACAATAAAAAAAAAAGTTCTTTTCAGAACTACCTCCCCGTTATTAAAAAATTGGTACAATATTTGGAACTGTGCCAACCTCTATTTCTCGTAGTTCGCTTCCCAGTTCGCTCGCCGGTACGCGAACCGGAAGCGAACCAAAAACAGTAAGTATAAGGGAAGGAAACAGACACTTATGTTAAAAGAAAGACATCTATAGGGGAGTAAACTAGAGATACTATTACCCGTAATCCACTGCTGATGATGTCACATATTACATCATTCATGACATGCTCAGTGACATCATCAGCAGAGGATTGCGGGTTTTTTGGCAACGTGCCTTATCCACGGTTTAATAACGCTGCCTTTTGCTTTATATAAGTTTTCAAATTGTATGAAATATATACCAATAGGTCGTTATGAACCTTTAGGTAGTGCTTTTCTTCATGAGGTCTGGTCGCTTCCATACACATACAGATGTTTCAAAGATGATCAAGAAGTTTATCTGAATGGAGAGGAATGCACTGAGACGCCAGATCATTCACTAATGTGTAGGCACATACAGTTACACGGTTCATGCAACAAACACCGACCAAATATGGCTTGCGTGTTGCAAGGCACGCCAGTTCCTGCTATCATCCCCACGTTCAAGTTGTTGGAAAATGGTAGTTATTTGATGCTCAATAATGAAGATTGTTCTGGGTTAATTAAAAGTATTCCTTTTATCGTAACAGTAAGTGAACGGGTTATTTGCTGCAAAAATGTTCTATTTCCTCCCACACATGAACATAGGGAGTTTTCAATCTGGCCACAAATACCAACCTTGGGAGCAGATTTCAACGGCATGGCAAGAATAAGAGCTCTTTTGTCTCAGAGAGAGGTGGCCTTGAGTTCGGCCCGTGAAACTTTCGTGCTTCACATAGCGAACACCCGTACAGAGGTGCAGACCCTTTTCAATATTGATTCGCCTTTGCATTTCAGCAAGATGGTTCGGACTATCTTTAACGCGTCCTCCACAAAGGCCCTGGCGCACTTTTTTAAAGTTGTTACCAGTGGTCTCGTGACTTCATTTGAGAAAATCTTTGGAGTCATCCCTGCTTCCTTTCATTCTATTTTCTCCACTGTGCTTCGTGGATTGCCATTTTTACTTGCATTACCAGCGGACGCTCTTGTGCTTTTTTACATTTTTAAATATGGATGTGCAAGCTCCCGCCCTGCAGCTGCTGACACTGTTCCGCAATCGCATGCTAGAATATTATGGCACAATGCCGTTGGCGATATTAAGCACGGCATATGGATTATCTTTTCGATTCTCCTACTTCACCTGTGTCCAGCCTGTATTTCACTGCCTGACCTGTGATTTCGATTGGGCCATTGATTTGTGTCTCTGCGGACCGGTTTCTCCTGACGTCGACTTTAATCAGCTGATGACTCCTATCATTACTCACGAGTTGGTTTGTCCTGGCGAAAGGATTATGGCTGTGGCATTGATGCATGGACTAATTGGTCCCTGGAATTTACTGGCGGCAACACAGTCTTTCTTGGAACAGAGCTTTCTTGAAAACCCACCGAGCTGTCCTCTGATGGTGATAGCGGATCCGGTTCTGGGAGAGCACGTATGTTCTTTTCCGCTTTTAAATTGGATGGCTGAACTCTTTTCGGATGAAGACGGTGACTTCCTATTGGAGGCTGTTGCAGCTTATTTTGCATACACAGTTATGTCATAGACCTTTTTCATGTTTGATATGCTGAGTACTAGCATTTCATTGACAATTCATTGACTTATTTGTCAAGTTTTTATTATTTAGCTTGCCTATTGGCTTAAGACTCGATAAAGTACTTGGCTGTTTTATTTTTCTTTAGCATTAAATTTTCCTAGTTTTTAATGCTTTACCTTGCGGACCGTCCACATATAAACTTGCAATCTGCTCTCATGAGATGGCACTTCTATTATCTTATTCAGTTCGTTTCCGGATCATGGGGAGGTGTCATCTAGGTCCTGGATATCTTTACACCGTGTTAAGTTAGCATGGGCTCATTACCGGTTTAAACGCCATTTTTCCTTTTTTGCAACTTCTGCACACGACACTTAGTTGTTGCTTTAGCTTTCAACCTAGTAGTTCATCGTGGTTTACATGAGAATAATATGTTATTGCTCTACTATCTGCTTTGCTTGTTAAACTATATCTGTACAGCGAGTGCTGAAGTTTCAAGAACAACACGATACAGAATTGTTATGAGGTCTGATCTCCACGACTTCATACTCATAACATAAGTGCAACTTCTGCCAATTCTGGGCATGAGGCGGGTTTTATATTGCTTTGCCGAACACACATACACAACAGTTGATGCGGTTCACATGAAGAGAGAGCTGGTGTATGCTGATGTGATTCCTTCAAATCTAAGACACTAAAGTATGGGCACGCCCTAAACCAACACAAAGAGACCTTCTTAGCAAATAATATAATATGTGTATTAGGGAGGGTGAGATATAAGCAGCCGCGGGCCGTGGAGGGAGTTACGGTGGGGCAGGGAGGCGGGGAGGGGGAGGAGCAGGGTGGAGCCCTCTCCACCCTGCCCCTCCCCCTCCCCGCCTCCCTGCCCCACCGTAACTCCCTCCACGGCCCGCGGCTGCTTATAAGTGTTGCTAACTCTTATTCATTTACAGCATGTTAACATACTGTCACCATTCGCTTTTTATGTACTAGTAACTATGCTGGTAATTTTGCTACTGATAATATGTGTACTTGTATTATCTAAGATACTACGCCTGAGAAGACGGCATTAGTAAATAAACATTTCAAATACACATGTGTTCTTCTTAACTCCATGTTGTGGTTTCTAAGAAATATATAACGACCGACTGTTCATGAGTTCCACGTATCCTGAGGTACTATAAGTTCATATTCTGGATTGTCTAAACATTGAGAGTTTGTTATATCCAATGTGACACTGTACCTAGCTTGCTAAGGGGTTTTTGATTACTAAGGTGAGTTTTGGGACACCCTAATTCGCCGAGGTTCCAATCCTCTGTCCACAGTTCTGTGTGAGAACAGAAACCCTGCGACAGGGGCACCCCCGACCCTTGCTGGAGCTTCATCACACTTGCGATACAACTCCAGCAATGCGCCACCTTTACGGCACAGATACATCACGCATCTGTGCTGTTTTTGCCCCATGATGCGCCGCATTGTAAATGCAGCACACCATAGGTGACGGAACAGCGGCACAGAATGACTAACACATCCCTGGTGATGCGCCAGTCATCATAAATCTATCCCTATGCTTCTTATCTTGTTAGAGATGAACCGCCATATTTATCATCAAAGTTTTTTGCATTTCCTAAATAGCGAACTTTAAGGAATAAATAGCGATTCTTTACCATTCCTAGTTTGCGATGAGCTATTTGCCAATTACAAATTACCCATTCATTTCCTTCATTTCCATAGGGCGGTTGGACTCACTTTTAGCTCGAACGGCTGAATGGATTTCCACGAAACTTGGCAAAATTGTAGGGACTGGTAGCCCGATGTGCCTTTGCTATGTCTCAAGATATATGCTTCAGTGGTTTTTACGAAAATTAACTTTGAAAAATATATATTGGGCTACATTGGCCTATATATATGTTGGAGCCCAAATGTAGCCCAATGTAGCCCAATGAAGCCCAATGAAGCCCAATGTAGCCCAATGTAGCCCAAAGATGGCCGCCAGAGACAAAAAAAACAAATGTAGCCCAAATATCAGCCAGATGTAGCCCAACTATAGCCCAGTGACAGAATGACCAATCAGCTTCGCAAACCTCCGTTACGCGAAGCGGAGCGCTGTTACAGATATATATCTTTTTTTGAACGTTAATTTCTCAAAATCCACTGGAGCACATATATTGAGACCTAGCAAAGGCACATCGGGCTACCAGTCCCTACAATTTTGCCAAGTTTCGTGCAAATCCATTCAGCCGTTCGATTATTATTATTTTTTTTTTTTTTTGCCCCGCGGGGCCCTTTTAAAACCTCCACATCAAACCTAGGGGGTCAGCGAGGATCTACTATTCCCCCTTATGGTCATTTGCCCCTTCGCTTTGGCCTCCTCTTGTCTCTCGATCCTACCGAGAGACAAGATGGCGGCCGCTACGGACTGTTTGGAATGTTGACAGACGCCGGAGAACCAATCAGCTTCGCTTCACAAAGCTCCGTTGCGCGAAAAGTACGCGTCCTGGAGCGCTGCCCGGTCCGCTGTTACAGATATATATCTTTTTTTAAACGTTAATTTCTCAAAATCCACTGTAGCACATATATTGAGACCTACAAAAGGCACATCGGGCTACCAGTCCCTACAATTTTGCCAAGTTTCGTGCAAACCCATTCAGCCGTTCGGGCTAAAAGTGAGGCCAACCGCCCTATGGAAAACTCAATGTTAAAAACACGTTTTGGGACCCCCCTTTTTTCTCGGCCCCCCCTTGACGAACCCCCCCCCAAATTTTCAAGGGCTGCTCAGAAACAAAATGTGCCATTTTCCTGAAAATTTCAGCCAATTCCGTCCACAAACGCCAAAGTTATTAGACATAGAATTTTCAAAAATCCAATAGAGAAAAAATCCTAACTATATATACCTACTGGCGACCGCCAGTAGGTAATATATATATATATATATATATATTCACTGAAAAAACCATAGGTTATAGACCATATATAGTTAGGGATTAGCATTTACAAAACCTTATTTTACTCACACAAAACCATTGAAATTCCATATATAGTTAGTTGTACTAACTATATATCGCGCACCCGCAATCCACTGCTGATCATGTCACATATTACATCATTCATGACATGGTCAGTGACATCACTGATGACATCACTGATGACATCTCAAATGACATCACTGATGACATCACTGATGACATCTCAATGACATGACTGATGACATCACTGATGACATCTCAAATGACATCACTGATGACATCTCAAATGTCTTACATATTGAAGAATGAGTGGATGTATAAGTGTCTGGATGAAGGATTTAGTAGGTGTGTGACTGACTGTATGAGTGAGTGATTAAATGTGTGTCACTGAGTGCATGGGTTAGTGAGTAAACTGTCTTAATTTGTGCATCATTATGTCTGTTGTTCTGTAAACTGCTGCATGTGTTGATCAGTAGCTATATGAGTAAGTATATGGGTTATTGATTGGTTGCCCAAGTATTTGTATGGGAGACTGAGTGTGTGTGTGGGTGGCTGGGAGGTGTATGACTCTGTGCATAGATGTGTAAGCAGTTGATTCACTAGATATATGGATTCAAAAGTGCATGTGGAAACAGGTGTATGGGCGGTTGACTGAGTGCATTGGTGAGTGAATGGATATCTGAGTGCTACATGTCAAAGTAAGAACATATGTAAAACACAGTACATGTGAGAGTTGACATATATAAATAACTGTGCATAAGAGCCCGTGAATGTGTGAGTGGCTGTATTGATCATTGTGAACTTGTATCAGGGATTTTAATAGAGAGTAAATATGTGTTAGTATATGTTTGAATAAGTAAGGTATGTATAACTGTATAGTTGAGGAAATGGAGGTGTAATTGATTCTTTGCATGACTGAGTAGGTGTGTGAGTAACTCCATGGATGAGTGACAGTCTGTGAGTGTCTGTTTACACTGAGTGTATCTAAGGTTATTTTAGAGTCTGAAGAAGTTCATCGTATTATCACATGAATGATGTCATCAGTGATGTCATCAGTAATGTCAAATGAGATGTCATCAGTGATGTCATCAGTCATGTCATTGAGATGTCATCAGTGATGTCATCAGTGATGTCATTTGAGATGTCATCAGTGATGTCATCAGTGATGTCACTGACCATGTCATGAATGATGTAATATGTGACATGATCAGCAGTGGATTGCGGGTGCGCGATATATAGTTAGTACAACTAACTATATATGGAATTTCAATGGTTTTGTGTGAGTAAAATAAGGTTTTGTAAATGCTAATCCCTAACTATATATGGTCTATAACCTATGGTTTTTTCAGTGAATTTTCAAGGTTTTGTAAATGCTAATTCCTAACTATATATGGTCTATAACCTATGGTTTTTTCAGTGAATTTCAATGGTTTTTTAATAGCAAATATCAAAACCTTTACAATGTATTCTTCTTTAAATCGAAAAATATTTTTTACATGTTTTTAATACAATTTTTTTTTAATTATTTTTATTGTTTCGCTCCCGGTACGCGAACCGGTTAGCTTCCCGTTAGCTCAATTCGGAGCCGCGACCCGGTCCGCGAACCGGTAAACGTTCCGTTTGCGCAACTGTCGCGTTAGAAAACAACATCGTGACGCGTCGCGTCAGCATGACGTTTCGCGTTCTCGCGTGATACGTCATATGACGTGCTACGTTAGCGTACCCGGAAGCGCAGCGGTACGCGAACCGGAAGCGATCCGCGGCGCGGCGCCGACCGCGTAACGTAAACACAGCAGGTCATGTGACTCGGTAATAACACTTTTCATTGGTTCATTTCACTTTTGGTTTCCTAATGATGTAATACTAGGTCATGTGATCTAAAATGAACACTTTTCATTGGTTTAGAACTTTTGCTTTTCCCAAATGATGAAAACCCCTCCTTCTTTCCTCACTCTGACTTTCATCTTGGTGAGAGAAAGACCCTTTATTTACATTGTGACATGGCTTCATTAGTAGCTTCAGCTGGTTCTAACCCACCACCTCCACCAAATCCAAAGAAGAGAGGACCACCTGCTGAAGTAATTTTACAACAAGAAGAGGAAGAACAGGAAGAGGAGGAAGAGGAGGAAGAGCCAAGGTTTTTGCCAGAGGAGCCCAGGAGGTATAATCGAAAAGAGAACTACATTTGGCAATTCTATAAATTTCCTGAGGGGCAAAAAAAAGTAAATGCACGCTACGTGTTTTGCCGTATATGCGGTGATAGACTGTCAAGGGGAACTGAAAAAAAGTACAGTTACGGCAATCACACTATGCATCGGCATATGAGTAGGTGGCATCCTAATAATTATAGTGCTGCCCAGCTACGTGATGAGCAACAAAATCCCCTTCCGATGGCAAGAAGATCGGTTGTTCCAGAGGTGTCGGGACCAGAGGCGAGGGAGATGATCCCAAACATTCAAATGTTGTTTGGGCACGTGAAGCAAGTGTGCGTGCACTGCGGCGATTTCATTTGCTACAGGGAAAGTAGCATCATTTTGATTATGAGAGCTATTCAGAATCATGTTAATGTTTGTCCGAAACGCCCCAAAAAATAAATTCTTTTTTTTTTGTTGCTCCTGTTGAGCCCTTTACAATGGATCGTTTTTGTTTCCCCCCCCCCAAAAAAACCCAAAAAAAATATAAAAACGTTCAGAAAATACAAAAAAAGTAAAAAAATGTTCAAAAAATACTAAAAAAAATATAAAACAACAAAAACATTAAAAAAAAAGTCCTTTTCAGAACTACCTCCCCGTTATAAAAAAATTGGTAGAATATTTGGAACTCTGCCAACCTCTATTTCTCTTAGTTCGCTCCCCGGAGCGCTACCCGGTACGCGAACCGGAAGCTAACCAAAAAAATTATTTTTAAAAAAAAAGAACAGTAAGTATAGGGGAAGGAAACAGACAGTTATGTGAAAAGAAAGACAGCTCTAGGGAGTAAACAAGAGATACTGTTACCCACAATCCACTGCTGATGATGTCACATATTACATCATTCATGACATGGTCAGTAACATCATCAGCAGTGGATTGCGGGTAACAGTATCCTTAGTTTACTCCCTATAGCTGTCTTTCTTTTAACATAACTGTCTGTTTCCTTCCCTTATAGTTACTGTTCTTTTTTAAAAAAAATGTTTTTGATCAGTCAGAAACAGTGACATTAATAGAAACAGAGAGAGTGAACAAGAGTGAAGAACTATGGTCCTCCTCAGCCACCCTCAGAAAACCAAGGGGGTCAAGATACATCTACCGTGCCCCCTTCTACCCATTCTGAACATTATTTGCCCTCCATCTTGTATCTTGATTCGACCGAAACACAAAATGGTGGACTCCCGTAACGCTGCTGGTTTGCGAACCGGGCCACTTCCCGGGAAGCGGTCCAAAAAAAAAGGTGGGAAAGTAATTCACAGACACTAAGAGTAATAGAGACGGAGTGAGTGAACAAGACTGAGGAACTATGAGAAGAGAGGGACTGAGAAAAAGAGTGGAAGGAGTTGAGTAAGTAGGTAATAGAGAAAGGAATGAGGAAAGTAGCAAAGGCAGGAAACTGAGGGTTAAAGAAGTGAAGCAGTGGAACTAATAGTAGGTGAATGTGATAGAAATGTAACGAAAAGAGTACAAAATATTTACCTTATAATTGCCGTTAAATTACTCACTTTTTGTTTTTATACTTTCAATCTGTGAAAGAGAGAACCAACATTTGAAAAATATTAAAACATGTATTTAAAAATTACAAAAGACAAGGGAAAAGATTGAAGGACAAATAGTTTTTCAACAACTTTGACACTGACAGAAGCTTCTGCTTCTCCAGGCCCCCTACACAGTCCTAAAGATATACATTTTAAACTAACAGTATCTTGATGCAGATGAAGTGAGGCCTATCTTAAAACATGGTGCATCTTTTGCATTGCTCTTGTTTCAGAAAAGTGTCGCTTCAGGATGCCAATAACATGTCTCCTATCCAGAGGTTTGTTTGAGGTGAGGCCTACTCAGAGTTCAAGATGAGATTTACACTTGTTGAAGTGTACAGAGGAGATAATATCTGTGAAAGTCTACCAATGAAGTGAGTCATGTCCACTGCACTCTTCAACAAAGTACAAACCTCCTATGTTTCCCTGGACAGACCTAAACTTGATCTGCACAATGTGATTCGTAATGATAGGAAACACAGGTGATGTAATTGAAATACGTGCAATTTATTTTGCTCATTTCTCAATCACATCACTTGCGTTTCCTTTGCTTAGGTATCTCATTGTGCAGATGTAGTCTAGCATATGAAAGAATACGCAGAAGTGCAGCACTGTATGCAACACCTTTGACACTTACAGAAGCCTCACCTTCTCCATGCCTCCTACACAGTTCTACATGTACATCATAAATGCAAACAGTACAGAATTAATTATACATGTTAAATGGTTTATTTTTGCTGTTCTCAGAATGTATCAAAATTCACTAAAAACAGTGACTTAAAGGTATTCATCATATAACAGCGGGGAAAAAAAAACACAATCAAAATGATTGTGTTTAAAAAACCCATACAACATCAGAAATCAGAATTCAGAACTCCTTAAAGTTAACTTACTTTCCATGACGTCCAAGGATGTCCTATGAACAGCTTACACTCTTTTGTGCTGTTATTACTTTCAGCCCGCCACTTTCTGAAAGAAAATCTCCATCGTTTTTAAAAACACGTTACATCGAATAAATGACTTCTTGCTCTCTACCACAAGTTTCCTCAAGGCCAAATCTGGTCAGAGCCATTTATAACTCTTGGATTTCTTGTAAGCCAATCCCGTCATTTGGAATTTCCGCAACTTTCAGAATTAAAATGTTGAAGATCATTTTCACAATCCTGGAATAGTAATATCTTTCCCTTCTTGCTCAGTCATGTTCTACATTTCCTATGACACTGATACTGCTTACTATGAAGCAGACTTACACTACCTCTATGACTACTACAATTATTTAATTCTCTACATCACTTTTAATCACAAAGCAATGTAAAACAGTAGACAGCATTGCAGACTTACATTCCCTCTACTCCATGTTTTGATTGGCTGCTTCAATTAGCTTATAAAAAGAAACAGTTTTTCTGAACTCATTCAAAGTGCACATATTTCTCCATGACGTCCAGTCCTATGGTTAGAAGTTATGTCTCTGAACTACACTTATCCTCAAGGCCAAATTGTGTAGGAGCCATTAGAACTTCTTGAAATTCCACAGAGCACATCCCGAGATTATTTCCCTAAAATTTTGGTTTTAAAAACACCAGGTAAGAGTTTTTAAGGTCATACGGCAATTTTTTTTTGAAAATTAAAACAGAATCATTGCAGAATGACCAGCCATTTCTAGACTTTAAATAAGCTGTGTAATGTCCTGATGTTATTGAAGGGCCGTCATGATATATAATTGCTGCAGTTACAAAAGTCCTTCCTGATATTGACAACTGCGAAGCTACAAAATTTTTAATTAAAGTTGTCAATTTTGTTCCATCAGGCCTACATCGTTGGAACATTAAAATGACGTACTGGCCATATGTTCGTATAAATAATGTGGACATCATTTCAGATTTACATTGGCTACACTCCATGTTGTGATCAGCTGCTTTTACTAGCTTATTAAAGGAGACTGATTTACTGTCTGGCAAAGTTAAATATATAAATCTTTCTGAGTCTACACTAGTAGTACTTGATACCATACAGTTCTCGCAGTCATGCTGCCATTGATAAGAAAGCCCAAACAGCTGATCTACATCTACACCTTCAGCATGTAATACATCAAGCATGTACATTAAAAACTCCTGACAATCTTGCTGAATATTTTGAGAGAATTGTGTTTGGCCTGAACATCTGTCTAACAGATTTCGAATTTCAGACACACTTTCTATGTTTCTTCTATCAGTGCTACATTTCTCTAACACAGAATTTAACAAACTGCAAAATCTTTGATCAGAATTGACCACAATCTCTTCTTTTACATTTTCTAGAGAAAACAAAACATTAACCACTACATTAGCATAGCAGTTGACACCAGAACTGTTTTCAAACTGAAAACCAACAACATCTTCAACAGAATCCTTTTTGTTTCTGCTTGTAATTTTAGGTTCATTGACTTTTTGTCTTTTTGCTACAACCTCCCCAGTATTGTTCTCATTTCTTCGTTTCCGGCCTACCACACGTTTCTCAAACAAAGGATACTGAGGCAAATGTGGCGCATACTCTCTTCTTAACCTATTGTATTCCTTAACACAATCTAGATCCGCACAAATGTTTGTGACATCACACTCAATCAAGTACAATCCCGATAAAGTTCTAACTCGTGACAATGCCACATATGCCATACCCTCCTTGAACACAGAACTGCCAATATTCACCAATGCACTGTCTACACTTAAACCTTGCGATTTATGGATTGTCACCGCATATGCCAAGCAAACAGGAAACTGCTTACGGCGAACATATAAGTCTTTTACAAGCAAAAATCTAGCAGAACAACGACCAATTAGCTGTACTTCCTCAATGCCATCAAATTTAATTTTTAAAAATTCAATTCCATCTCTATTTCTGTATTTCACAAAATCAACAACATTACCCATTGATCCATTTACCAGACCTCTTTCAACATGTAAATTCCTTCTTAAAATTATACGGCAGTTCAAGCACACATTCAGAGTCTTTTCAAAACCTGCAGTTTTAGATATACTCTTCTCTAATGAATCCAATTTTGTTTTCAGATTCTCAGACAAAATAATTGTTGATCCCATATGCTCTACTCTATCAATAGCTTCCAGTTTCACAATCTCTTGCTTTTCTAAATGCAACATTTTGTTGTTAAATTTGGCACATTCTGCAAGAGTTGGCATCAAACATATTCCAGATTTCTTCTCAGTAATTTTCTGAAAAATATTCTCAGGCACAACATCTTGTTCTGGATATAAATTTGACAGTAATCGTGCATGTAAAGCTTCTTTCCCATGCTCGGTCACTTTTCCAATTCTAACATCTTGTAGAATAGTCTTGTACACTTCATCCTTCGCCTGACGCATATTTTCATGCAGTTCAGCATAATTGAAGTTTAACCATATATTGACGTTGCCAATGCTGCCTAGGCACTTCCTGGTATCTTCATGCGTGAGCATTTTGAACACAGGTTGCCCTTTCACTGGTGTCAGCTGCAAAAGATCTCCGAAAACAATGATGTGTTTGCCACCAAATAACACAGCATACTCTGTTTTGAGAACTTCTTGCATCCTCAAATGCACAAAGGCAAGCATGACATTGGAAACCATGCTTACTTCGTCAATGATAAGAAGTTTCATTTTCCTCAAGATTCTTGAAACTTCAAAACAAGCATCTCCAGATAGCTTGTGATATTGTAATTTGTTGTCATGCTCCACTGGCAGCATCAGTAAATGATGTAAAGTAATCCCTTTAATATTATGTGCTGCCAGTCCAGTTGGAGCAGTGACAACACAAGACAGCGATGACTCTGTCCTTTCCTGCAAATAGCATGAAATTGCTTTAATGAGGAAACTTTTTCCAGTTCCCGCTTCTCCACTCACGTACAGTCGGACAGGCTTCAACGACGTACATGAGCACTCTTTCTTATCATGACTTAATCCATGATCAATTTGCATGGTAACTTCGTCATATATTTTCCTCTGCTCAACGTTGAGTTGTCTTTCCAACTCTTCTAAGTTAACCGCATCCTCCTGAGCATGTGCCATGGCTCTTTCCACTTCATTCATAGCAGTGGCAGCTTCATTTTCGATAACAGGTCCTCCTAGTGGATCCTGACTCAATGAAGCAGAACTCTGACTGTCCTGAGAACTGTCTCTGGCAATCTCGGCTGCAATTGTTGCTTCCTGCTCAATTTCCGCATTCAACATTTCTACATATTTGGGAAAAGCAGGACATTCTATGGTCTCCTTGGCGGCATTGAAAGAGTCTTCGTGACAGAGGAAATCTTCAAGCAGTTCCTCTTCTGCACGCCAAGGCTTGAAAAGTTGCAAAAGTGCTAAATAGAAAAACTCCTTTTTTTCAGGAGATTCGCCGCTCAATTTTCGATGGTTTACCAAGTGGCATTTTCTTTGCTTGACCAGACATCCCTCACTTCCTATTACAGCATACACTCCTTTCTCAGTATCTTCTTTGATGTTCCTCTTGAATATGTAATTTTGCAGAACCTCATACAGACAAACATTCTCGAGGTGACTGCTTCGATTTGGATAATATGTATCCAACATGTTTGTCTTCAAAATGTCGGTACTGTTTGGCTCCTTTTCCGCCAAATACTCAATTTCCCGCACAGGTTTGAGAACTCGATTACGCGTTGCAGCAAGGCCAAGACTCGCCCAAACGATACTCCTGGACTTGGCATAGAGACTTGCTGAAGACAACCGGTCAGAACATTCGTACGCTCCGATTTCTCGATGCGACAACATCTTCAGACTGAAACTGTACAACTTCTTGCTGAGGCTCTTTTCATGGGAAATGTCCTCCCACATATCCTTCAATTCTGTCTTCTCTTTTTTGGTGATGTAAGACGTCACATACCGAGCCACAGCCATACAGTTATCAGCCACAAACTGTATATCCATGTTAGCATTCCACATGGACAAAATCACCGGGTTGTAGTCGTTGATGTACTTGGACTCTTCGTTCCTCTTCAAATTGTAAGTGTTTTTAGGTGATTTCTTCATGACATTGTGTCGCAGCGAAGACATCAAACTGTTTACTCTTCCTTTAGAAATCACCGGTCGTGGAAAGCCGAAACGACATTTAGTGTAGAACTTGTCTTTGTTTCGGAATTTACGACGGCAGTACTTTCCACATCGATGGCTTTGGAAACGCAGAACTTTTTCTCTTAGGCTTTTCTTCTCCTTTGCGTTTGGAACAGCACACGTAGAATACTGTTGGATGAAACTCATCACTGAGTCTTCTGGATCCGTTCCAAATTAAGGTGCATCCTTGATCCACAGCAACATATGTATATGAGGAGCACCTCTTGCTTGGTACTCTTTTCTCCAGAAGAAATCCAACACCTCTCCAAGAGGTGGATTCTTCTTATTCATGATGAAAGACATCATAGCTTCAAATCTATGATTGACGTACCTACATACATTGACTGGATCCAAAGAGCACAGTTCTCCGGGTGTCTTGAATTCGATGTTATCTACGTTAGCATTTGCCTCTCGTAGAAATTCAAGTAAGTCTTCCCAGCCATACTCGGCACAGCTCAGAGTGAGGAACCATGTGGGAGTACCTAAGTTCCTCAGCATACATTTTAAATCACCATGACGACGGTACCAGTACTCATTAGTACCACGCTGACACGCCATGAGATTAATCAGGTGAGAATCCAAAATACTATCTTGGACATTGACTTTATCCATAAAGTCACTTGCCGAGATGTTTTGCATGTGTATACCACTTTTCAAGATGTGGTTCACTGCATATGACAGTCCAGACAGATCGCTTTCAAACAGGAGATGAAACAAATAAGGAATGCATTGTCGAAACCTAGCATCTCCTGCATACAATCGCAAAGTCCGGTATTCAGAAGCAGGAATTTGATGAGGTCGCTCATCATATCTTCCTCCCTGACCTGTTGGAAAAAGCTGTGGGAAACACCGAGCTTCCAAACTTTCCTCCCAAACACTAATGGGACTCCCTTTGGCTTGTTTCATTTGAAACAACTCAATAGCATTCCCCATGACTTCCTTGGAATGCAAAGGATGAACACTATAATGTTCATATATTTCTTCACTAGTAGAGGGTTCTACTTTCTCAATTTGACCAGCACACAAATCGCTATCCTCTTCCTCACTTACTTCCTCTTCTGCAACATATACATTCTTATAGTATTTATTATTTTTTTTCAAATACAATGTTGCCTTTTTAACTTTCCTAACATCTACTAAATCTTGCCATATTTTCTTATTCTTTGTCGGAACCCCATTAACTAAGATAACCAGAGGTTCCTCTTCCACTTTTTCTACTCCAATTGTGTTAATGTTTTTCTTCAAATCTAGAGGCAAATAAACAACTCTTCCCTTTAATCCTCTCTGTAAATCTGATGGAGGCAATTTCCCTGTCTTTGGCTCCATTCTTACAATAGCCTGAAAGGGATGGATACTTTGAATCAAAATAGATTCATAAGTATTTAAATCCTTCAATTCAGAAGGAATCTCAACCAATTCCAGATTATTATGAACTGCTCTAGCAGGCATCTGGTTTTGATTCAATTTGCAACAACAATAAGTACACACACGTTGATCCAATCCCAAATCAAAACAATTTTCTACCATCAAGTATGTTGTGAAATCCTTCCATTCACTATTATTTTCCCTTTCACTTTTTGCATATAAATCCACTAACTTAGTCTGATTCTTATAATAAGTGCGTCGACAACACACACAAGTGAAATTAGGCCTCTCACTTGATTTCACCTCAAACGTCGCAATTTCCCTCTGGAAATTATCTGTACTGGAAACCTGTACACTATCTTCCACATGACCCTCTTCTTCTTGCTCAATTTCAACATTCTCCTCTTTACTTCCAAAGTAACAAAACTCAATTTCTTCACATATATTCTTCACATCTATTTCAGAACCATGCAAAAGAGCAGCGCATAATTGTTTAAGCATAATTGCTGGACTCTTAGCATAATACAACATTCTAACTAATTTCCTCACTTTGTTATGATGCACTGCTAGCATCCTGAAATGATGAAAAACACTCTGGCATACTCTCCTGGAAAGACAAGCCAGTGAATGTCCATGCAAACCTGTCACTTCTCTTACTCTGCAAGGATCTAATTCTTGCAACAACATCATTTTCTGCTTCAAACTTTTCTTATTAAATGACCGTACAAAATCACAAAGCAAATTGATGGAATCCTGTCGCACACTGCAAATACTACTACACTTCCAGGTGTACACAGGACCCTTAGCACGTCTTCCTAAAACCTCATTACCTAACACCTCTTCTGCCTCTGTTGTCACAAGTTTTTCTTTTTCAACTGGACAACCATCTTTCACTTCATAAGCACGACCACTGGTGTCAACTGCATGCACCAAATCATTATCCTGGAAATAACTCTCCTCATTAAAAAATGCCTCACAGCTTGAACTATGCATCCATTCTCCAGAAAAAACTTCACAAAAATTACTACGATTAACTATTCTCTTCCATCTACTATTTCTTTTGAAATCAAAAATTGCCTTGTTTAGCTTCCTAATTCTATTGATTATCAAAATAAATAACTTACGTTTAATTTCAAATGCCTGATCAATAACTTTCTCAACTTTTTTTTTTGTCTTATAAAAAACCAGTTTCTGTTGACCTTTCTTAATATTTTTTAACAAATTGCCAATTATCCTGTTCCGGAACATTCGTTTACGAATCTCCCTAAACTGTTGTTTCCTTCTACTATCATGCACAGAGTTATCTCTTGCTCTAGCAGTAACATTTTTCATTGGCCTTTCCTTTCCATTTGATTTCCTTCTCGTTTTATGGACTGAAACATTTTCTGTAGTAATATTTTTTTTACTACACATATTTCTTATAAATTGTTTTGTGCTCTTACCCGGTGCTTTCTTCGTGACTTGACAAATCTTTTTGTTAGAGGACTGCTGCGTATTTTTTTTCACCTGCTGTCTTTGACGTTTTGCAGCCTTTATCTGTCTTTCTATTGTAGGCATGGTGAAATCTTGAAATGATCTGCAGTTGAATCTGTGGAAAAATATAATAAAAAATGTTATTAACCATTATTACCAAACAGTAAATCAGTAACAGTGATCAAAAACTTAACACACTACTTGACATTTTAATTAGAAGATTTTTTAGTCGTTGGCAAATTTACAATACAGAAATACCAGAAAAGAAATGACATTTATATTTATGTTACCTATGCTATTTTATATGTGAATCTGATCTAATTTTATGAGCATATTTTAATATTTTATTGAAGACACTACACATAACCTGCTTTTGAAGGTGTCTTTATTTTTAAATTAAACGGTTTACCTTTTTACTTTTTATTAATTATAAATTTTAAAAATAAATGTTTATATTTCCAAAGGCTCAAGCAGGTCAGCTTCCCATCCTATATCATATAATTCGGACAAATCTGCATCCTCATCACGCTCTTCTTCATCCTCAGGATTTAAATCATCCAAGGGATCAACATCCACTGATGTTTCAATTACAAGTTCAATGATGAGGTCAAAATCAACTGATTGCAGATTGTCGCTCATGTTGAGGTTGTCTTTATCTTTAAAGAAAGATAACAACAATGAGATGTTGCAGAGTAAGAGACAAATCTCACAGATTATAATAGTAAAATTGTTTAACAAGAGTAACATTTTGCAGCTATTATTTAGCCATGTCCAGCGATGCTGAGCAGGTGAAGCCTATGTCTAATTTTTCACTGAACAGGACTCATCTCTTCTTAACCTTGGATAAGCCTCACCGACTCTGTGTCCCCTGCACATACTTAAATGTAAAGGGGCAGATTTATGTTAAATGGCACATCCCCAGGCATGCACCAGTTAACGTGCACCACTGCTCTGCCACCCATGGTGTGCCGCATTTACAATCAGATAGGAGAAACCTGCGTCAAAACCCTGCGCCTGCTTGAAGCAGGCATAGGTCTTGACGCAACATTGTGGAGATGGTGCACCCCTGAGCCTTGCTGGAGCTGCATCGCACTTGCGATACAACTCCAGCAATGCGCCACCTTAACGGCACAGATGCGTCAAGCATCTGTGCCGTTTTTGCCCCATGCTGCGCCGCATTGTAAATGCAGCACACCATGGGTGGCGGAACAGCGGCGCAAGATGACTGGCACATCCCTGGTGATGCGCCAGTCATCATAAATCTATCCCTAAGCTTCTTATCTTGTTAGAGATGAACTGCCATATGTATCATCAAAATATTTTGCATTTCCTAAATAGCGAATTTTAAGGAATAAATAGCGATTCTTTACCATTCCTAATTTGCGATGAGCAAATTGCTAATTGCAAGTTACCCATTCATTTCCATGGGCTAGGAGGCTCATAGGAATGAAGGTTTAATTTGCGATTAGCAATTTGCTCATCACAAATTAGGAATTTTTCCAAGGGTGCAGGGGTGTCTCAAGAACACCCTGCTGCACCCCTGAAAAAGAAATTTGGGGGCATATGGCACACATACATGCCCTAAGGGCATGTGTTGGCGTCATATGGGACCTTTTGTTTTTTTTAAAAAAAGCTTTTTGAAAAGAATTCACAAATTACCACCAATTTACCACAATAGTTTCCAAATCCTTAATGTCATTTTTTACATATTTTTTGTTTGATACATTGCATTTAAGTAGTCACAAAATTTGCAAATCCTTCAGTGCAATTGCAAAATAAGGAATAGCAAATTTTGCTACTCCTTATTTTGCATCAAACTTGTTTGATACATACCATTTGTCTAATTAACATTCGCAAAGGCCAAAATTCGTAGAATTTTGATCTTTGCGAATGCTAATTAGCTTGATACATATGGCCCCAAGTGAGGCCTGTCTTACGACATGGTGCATCTTTTGCATCACTGCTGCATCGGTTTCATGTGGTACGTTTTTTTTACACCATGACATATCTGCCTAAATGCATCAATTTGTAATGTTGTCGCCTCATAGCAAATCTTTTGCACCACCGCTGCATCATAAAAGTGACGCACAGTGGCACAAAAGAGGCATACACCTATCATAAATCTGTCCCTAGCATTTTAAATGATTAATCCAGGATGACGATAAAGTGTGGCCTATCCAGAGGTTTGTTTAAGGTGAGGCCTATTCAGGATTGCAGATTAAAGTTACGCTTGATGAAGAATACAGAGGAGATAATACATGTAAAGGCCTACCAATGAAGTAAGTAATGTGCACTTTATTGCGCCAGTCATCATAAATGTATCCCTAAGCTTCTTATCTTGTTACAGATGAACCACCATATGTACCATCAAACTATTTTGCATTTCCTAAATAGCAAATTTTAAGGAATAAATAGCAATTCTTTACCATTCATAATTTGCAATGAGCAAATTGCTAATTGCAAATTAGCACCGCCGTTGCATCATAAAAGTGACGCACAGTGGCACAAAAGAGGGATACACCTATCATAAATCTGTCCCTACCATTTTAAATGATTAATCCAGGATGACAATAAGGTGTGGCCTATCCAAAGGTTTGTTTAAGTTGAGGCCTACTCAGGATTGCAGATTAAAGTTACGCTTGATGAAGAATACAGAGGAGATAATACATGTAAAGGCCTACCAATGAAGTAAGTAATGTCCACTTTATTGCGCCAGTCATCATAAATGTATCCCTAAGCTTCTTATCTTGTTACAGATGAACCACCATATGTACCATCAAACTATTTTGCATTTCCTAAATAGCAAATTTTAAGGAATAAATAGCAATTCTTTACTATTCCTAATTTGCAATGAGCAAATTGCTAATTGCAAATTACCCATTCATTTCCATGGGCTAGGAGGCTCATAGGAATGAAGGTTGCAATTTGCGATTAGCAATTAGCTCATCACAAAATAGGAATTTTTTTAAGCGTGCAGGGGTATCTCAAGAACACCCTGCTGCACCCCTGAAAAAGAAATTTGGGGGCATATGGCACACATACATGCCCTAAGGACATGTATGGGCGTCATATGGGACCTTTTGTTTTTTAGAAAAAAATGCTTTTTGAAAAGAATTCGCAAATTACCACAAACTAGAAGTTGGTGGTAGTTTCCAAATCCTTAATATCATTTTTTACATATTTTTTATTTGATACATTGCATTTAAGGAATCGTAAAATTTGCAAATCCTTCAGTGCAATCGCAAAATAAGGAATAGCAAATTTTGAATTAAGGACATTTTAAGTCATTTCCATATGTGCAGTGTTTTGAAATTATGATTTGAAAATCGTTTTTGGGGAAAAGTAATGGTTTGCAAATTTATGACAAGGACATAATGGTGTATGCTTCTCTATAAGGCATTTCAGTGTCTCTGATGTCATTTTTCCCATATTACATTATAAGACCTTTCCCCATGGAGCACATTCCTTGTAAATATGCTCCCACCTGAGCATGGCGAATTTAGATTTTGACTGTTTGAGTCACATAACCATGTTAAAAGTGACCCAAAAAAATTGCAAACGTTTTAAAAAAACACATTCATGTGTCTTAAGGACATTTTAAGTCATTTCCCCATGGACAGTGTTTTCTAAGTGGCGCAAAAGAGGCATACACCTATCATAAATCTGTCCCTAGCATTTTAAATGATTAATTCAGGATGACAATAAGATGTGGCCTATCCAGAGGTTTGTTTAAGGTGAGGCCTACTCAGGATTGCAGATTAAAGTTACGCTTGATGAAGAATACAGAGGACATAATACATGTAAAGCTCTACCAATGAAGTAAGTGATGTCAACTTCATTGCGCCAGTCATCATAAATGTATCCCTAAGCTTCTTATCTTCTTAGACATCAACCGCCATATGTATCATATAACTATTTTGCATTTCCAAAATAGCGAATTTTAAGGAATAAATAGCGATTCTTTACCATTCCAAATTTGCGATGAGCAAATTGCTAATTGCAAATTACCCATTCATTTCCATGGGCTAGGAGGCTCATATAAATGAAGGTGCAATTTGCGATTAACAATTTGCTCATCGCAAATTAGGAATTTTTCCAAAGCTGCAGGGGTGTCTCAATAACACCCTGCTGCACCCCTGAAAAAGAAATTTGGGGGCATATGGCGCACATAAATTTTAACAACATTCCTTTACCTCAAAAACGATTTTCAAATCATAATTTCAAAACACTGCACATGGGAAAATTACTTAAAATGTCCTTAAGACACATAAAAGCGTTTTTTGATTGCCTTTGCAGCATGTTTGTATCACTTTTAACATGGCTATGTAACACAAACATTCAAAATCTAAATTTGCCATGCACAGGTGGGAGCATATTTACAAGCAATTTGCGCCACAGACAAAGGTCTTACACTAAAATGGGAAAAATAACATCAGGGACAGTCAATTGCCTTATAAAGAAGCATACACCATTATGTCCTTGTCATAAATTTAAAAACAATTCCTTTTCCCCAAAAACGATTTTCAAATCATAATTTCAAAACACTGCACATGGGAAAATGACTTAAAATGTCCTTAAGACACATGAAAGCGTTTTTTGATTGCCTTTCCAGCATGGTTGGGTCACTTTTAACATGGCTATGTAACACAAACATTTAAAATCTAAATTTACCATGCACAGGTGGGAGCATATTTACAAGCAATTTGCGCCACAGAGAAAAGTCTTACATTAAAATGGGAAAAATAACATCAGGGACAGTCAATTGCCTTATAAAGAAGCATACACCATTATGTCCTTGTCATAAATTTAAAAACAATTCCTATACCTCAAAAACGATTTTCAAATCATAATTTCAAAACACTGCACATGGGAAAATTACTTAAAATGTCCTTAAGACACATAAAAGCGTTTTTTGATTGCCTTTCCTGCATGGTTGGGTCACTTTTAACATGGCTATGTAACACAAACATTCAAAATCTAAATTTTCCATGCACAGGTGGGAGCATATTTACAAGCAATTTGCGCCACATAATTCATAATTTTCTCCTTAAAGCACACTATTCTCTATCTAAATTAAAGAAATATTTTCTCACCTTAGCAAATACTTTGAGTTTGAAAACAGTCTCAGAAACACACCAATTTGTCTTCAGCAGAGCAAAAGGTATGCACTCCAGAGTCTGCAGCTATCAAAAGCACAGAAATGCTGTAATTCTTCACACATATTTCTCATGTCACCCAATCAAAACTCTTCCCTCACTTTTTTTCAAATGAAAACCCTTCCCCCCTCTGCCCTTTCTGTCTTTTCTGCATGGCAACCACCTCTTGGAAGACTTCTGGTGTTTGCAAGTTCACACAACTTTGTTGCAATTGAACTCTGAACTCTCAGTGCACCTGCATATCCAGTGCATTCTTTCATTTAATGATTTTTTATTGACCATTCAAAATACATCTTTCAAAGAACACATCCGTGCACCCTAACTTTCTGTTTTCAGCAATCAAAATCCACCAATCACTGTTACTGCTTCATGAACACAGAAACTCCACAGTTGTTTTCATTTTAAACTCTCATTTTTTCAACTGCCATTTCATTGCCACACTTCATCTGACTGCAGGAGAACCTTCTCTCACCATGTTTTCTGTCTGGATTGTTGGACATAGTTATATTCACTGGGCTCAAAGGTACGTTGAAAACAGGAAATTACCTAACCTCAATTTACAAGATGTGGAAATTAAGTGGTTTGGCCACAGAGGATTAAAATGTCACCAATTGATACCATTGGTGAAAACCTTTATGCATTTGCCCAAACCTGACCTGTTAATTGTGCACTGTGGAGGTAATGACTTGGGCACTTTGACTGGTGTAGGTCTGGAAATGCTTTTAAAGGACACCTTTGAGCAATTAATGGCACTTTTTCCTCAGACTGCCTTGGTATATTCAAATATATGCCAAAGACAGAAATGGAGGTGGTCAAACCAATTTTGTCCACAAATTGAGAAGTCGGGGAAGCATGTAAACAAATCTGTTTCAGCTTACATGAGAGACCATGGAATGGGCTCCCTGTACAACAATAACTTGCGTTACTACATGCAAGATATCTACAGAGGAGATGGAGTTCACTTCTCAGATGAGGGCAACAGAGTTTTCACTCTGAATTTAAGAATGTGCATTGGTACCTACTTATAAGTACCTAAATGTACCATAAACCCAAAAGCTCTTCTCAGAGCTACCCTACATCTGATCACTCACAATTATTATTTTACTCTAACATTTTTCACTAATTTCCAACAAAGTACGCTCCCTGGGGCGCTACCGGGAGCTAACCTCGCGAAATTTTTTTTTTAAATGTTTTTTTTTCGCACATATAAGCCTCCTCAGCCACCCTCAGAAAACCTAGGGGGTCAAGATAACTCTACCGTGCCCCCTTCTACCCATTCTGAACATTATTTGCCCTCCATCTTGTATCTTAATTCGACCGAAACACAAAATGGTGGACTCCCGGAACGCTTAAGGTTCGCGAACCGGGGCGCTCAACGGTTCGCGTACCGGGTCGCTCTCTGGGAAGCGCACCATCAAAAAAGGTGGGAAAGTAGTTCACAGAAAAGCCACTGGAGACAATTTCACCAAATATAGATTAGCTCATACTACATACCAATCCCTACCATTTTCACAAATTTGATTGGAATTCCATTTAGTCATTTAGCCTGTAGACCTCTCTAAATACCCTGAGGTAAATTACTTCACAAAACACATCTGAAGTGTTGGAATTGACAACCAATGAAAATGTTACTTTCATTTTCTATTTTTTTTACCTGACATTTCATTGGTTATATACCTGAATATATATAAAGGAAGAGAAGAAAACACAGCCATTTTGACTACTACTTCTTGCTGTACATTTCAATAGTATTTTCACTAATTCCTTCAACTTCTTTCTAAAGGTAAGTTTTTATTTTTAAAACTGAAGTATATTGTGCACTATAAGTTAATATGGTAAACTTTTTCTGATAGATATATACTATCCCTCTGTAGTAGTTATACATTTAGAGAGACTTCTCTGTTATAGTTATGGATGGAGTTAGGCTTCTCTTGTATAATTATGAATTTACTTACGTTAAATCACATACACTTTTTTATATTCCTACTTCCACTCTGATACTATACACTGCCCAAAGATAAATTCACTGATAAAAAATGCCTATCTAAAATTATTCCCAACATTGCCCTATCTCTACTAATATATATTTTTTTAATCCAAATTTCAGGCAAAATGGAAGGCGAAAACCAAGTTTCTTTTGAAATGGACCTGCAAGAGAGCAGCCAAGAATTGATTGATACAATTGATCAAATTGACATTGAATTTTTCGATGAAACTTGGGACAATGAACTACTGCAATGTGTACAAGCAGTAGATAACCTCCTTGCAAATGAGGACATTTTACACCCTCAGAGACTACAATGTATATTCTATGATAATTATGAAATTTCTGACAATGAAATGTTAGAAAGTTTAATAAATTATGAAACACAATCACATTAAAAAAAATGCTTAAAAAATAAAGAAAATAAAAAATAATCAACAAAAACAACAATCAATTAACATACAGCATTTGAAAAGTCTATCATTCATTTTTCATTCCAGTACGCTGCCCAGAACGCTTCCCGGTTCGCGGACCGGGCGCTCCCCACGCAAAAAAAACAAAAAAATGTTTTTGTTTTTTTTGCCCCGCGGGGCCCTTTTAAAACCTCCACATTAAACCTAGGGGGTCAGGGAGGATCTAGTATGCCCCCTTATGGTCATTTTCGCCTTTGTTTTGGCCTCCTCTTGTCTCTCAATCCTACCGAGAGACAAGATGGCGGCCGCTCCGGACTGTTTAGAATGTTGACAGACACCGGAGAGCCAATCAGCTTAGCTATGCGAAGTTCCGGTACGCTTAAGGTCCGCGGACCGGAGCGCTGCCCGGAGCGCGCTTACAGATATATATCTTTTTTTAAACGTTAATTTCTCAAAATCCACTGGAGCACATATATTGAGACCTAGAAAAGGCACATCGGGCTACCAGTCCCTACAATTTTGCCAAGTTTCATGGAAATCCATTCAGCCGTTCGGGCTAAAAGTGAGGCCAACCGCCCTATGGAAAACTCAATGTTAAAAACACGTTTTGGGACCCCCCTTTTTTCTCGGCCCCCCCTGGACGAACACCCCCCAAATTTTCAGGGGCTGCTCAGAAACAAACTGTTCCATTTTCCAGAAAATTTCATCCAATTCCGTCCACAAACGCCAAAGTTATTAGACATAGAATTTTCAAAAATCCCATAGGGAAAAAATCCTAACTATATATACCTACTGGCGACCGCCAGTAGGTAATACACATACATCTCACGTTCGCCGCTCCTTATCATTTCCATCCTTATCATTTCCATCCATCAAAAAAAAAAGACCGACACAGACCTCAATTGCTGGTGCAGAATTATTTATTGCAGGTAGTCCGCCACTATGCATTTCGGCCTAGATGGCCTTGATCACATGAGGTATATATAAAGTGGACAGTGCATTCAAACAAGCAAAGGCATCTGAGGAAGGCACGGAGTGCCGAAATGCATAATGCAGTTCTTTTTTTACTGAAATAAAAGAAGATTGGAAACCTGCTTACCTGCGTTGGCTCTCGTCTTTCCTGCAGGGGAGGATCATTGGTTTTTGATGTTGTGTGCGCGGGCACTCGCACTCGAGACCCCATTCTCAAGAGTTCGGCGGACTGTGGCGAATGGTGGTTAATCTCAAGGTGCTTGGGCAACGCCGAATCACCGCATCTTGCAGTGAACTGCCAGGGCAGTAATTACTGGGTAATGACTGCATCGCAATGCCTTTGCTTACTTAAGTGGAGGAGTTCCGGCACCCTGCAAGCATTGTTGGTTGGGTTAAGGTCAGGAAATCCAGCTCTCTTTCACTACAAGACCCAAAATTCCAAGGGAAGCTGCAGTCACCGCTCACTGGGGTAAGGACTTCCATGTGTGTTACTGCGGCGAGTAGACTCGGGGCAGCGAGTCCGGAAAATCTTCCCTTTAAGGTTAGAAGGAATGTCTCTACCAATCTCAGTGAGACGCTACATTTTTGAAAGTGGACAGTGCATTCAAACGAGCAAAGGCATCTGAGGAAGGCACGGAGTGCCGAAATGCATAATGCAGTTCGCTTTTTACTGAAAGAAGGTTGGAATCCAGCTTACCTGTGTGGACTCTCTTCTTTCCTGCAGGGGAGGATCCTTGATTTTGATATATATATCCACCAGAAAGCACTTAGCACTCCGGAATGGGTGCCTGCCTTGTCACGTGGCGATGGTACCACAAATTATATCCAGCTCAATCTTCACAAAGAAGAGACCACACTCATGAGAGAGAATAACTCGATTTAATCCATGAGTTAAAAGTACAAAGAACACGTTTTGACTTCTGCCTTTCTCAACATGGCAGTCGTCAGTAGACAGTTATAGTTATGATGCCGTTTCTATCAAAAAGGCCATTTCAGGTGCATACATCTCATCCCAAAACATTTGCCCTGTACTTCAGATGGAGTCTGGTAAGTTTCGGGGCGTCTCATATAGCAGGGGCCGAGAAAAAGGGTGGCAAAAAAGGTGCTCTTCCCAGGTTAATTCCCATGGGACCTTTGAAGAAGCCTAAAGCCCAAACCGCTGAATAGAAGTACACCAAATTTGATAGGAAGCTAGATGTTGGTATGCAGATTGTGCTTTTTGTAATTTGGTGTAAATCCGTTCAGTAGTTTGGGAGATGTTAACTGGAAAACAAATTTGTATATCTGGGGGCGCATATTACCCGTGAATCCAACCGCAGGCAGCCGATGATTCACTTGAATTGGTGAACTTCTCGCCGCACCTTCACAGAAAAGTTGCAGCTGCCATTTTGCTTGTTGAGGAAACCATCCCTGGGGCTGAAAATCAGTTTGCAAACTGACTGAAGGGGTCAGGTGAGAGGTTTACTGGCCCCTTGTACATGGGTCCTGGGATCAGAAATGTGAAAAAAAAATTGCCCACTCACGAGATCTGCGGATTCCTCGCATCGCTCAGTGTGGCCCCCATGTAACTTTGTGGGTGATTCGTGGATTTAACAGGGGTGAGAAGAAAAATTAATATATTCATGATACACTCACTCTTTCTCTCATAACCATTCAGAACCCCTACAGACACTGTCACATCCACTTTCATACCCATACAGACACTTTCACAGCCACTGTTATAGGCATGCAGACACTGTCACAGTCTTTTGCATAGCCATGTAGAGACATTTGCACCCATTCATATACCCATAGACACTCTGTGACATCTATTTACAAACCCATACAGTCACTGTCACATCCATACAGAAATCTATACAGACACTGTCTCACCCATTCACATACCCATAAAGACACTGTGACACCCATTCACAAACCTATACCGTCACTGTTACACCTATTGAGAACCCCATACAGACACGTCACACCTGTTCACAAACCCACACAGACACTGTCATGCTCATTCACATACCTAAACAGACACTGTCACGCCCATTCACATACCCACTGAGATTCTGTCACACGCATTCAGATTGAATCCTTTTTCTTTTTATGCTCTTTCAGTTGCAACTCTTACTAAATGACCAGCCGTTTCCCCTTCTGCATTATGTAGTTTTTCTTTACCACATGGAACCAAACTCCTTATATTCCATCTTTCATTATCTTCCAACAAAACATTGTACATTCTTTATTCAATGTTGTGTAAACTAATAGAAATCTAGGAGACTGGGCACTGACTCTGATTGTAGCAGACCTCCTGTAAACAATATACTAGATAATTAAGAAAAATGTACTTAAAAAAGACAGAGATGTTATAAAATGTTAAAAAATTTAAACCATAGAAATTAATTGGAAAAAAACAAAGGTTACAGGGATGTTATAGTTAGGAAATACCATTTAAAAAACCTTAGAAATTCAATGAGAAAAACAAAGGTTTCATAGATGTTATAGTTAGGCTAACATTTCACATGTACAAAACCAGAGTAATTTATCAGTTATCGTTAGCTGAGCTAACTGTAACTTACGCCACGCAATGCACTGATTTTGACCTCACATATTGCATCACTCATAGCATGGTCAGTGATATCACTGATGATATCTCAAATGACATCACTGATTACATCATCCATAGAAACTTTCACCCACCCACTTATACCCCCCATATAACATATCACACATGAACACCCACACAATCACTGACATACCCATTTACACACCCATACAAACACACACCAACTCACTAATTCATAGAGCCACTCACTCATCAACTCACCCGTACAGCCACTAATGCAACCACTAACTCACATATAGAGCCACTCATGCACCTACTCACTGGCCAATATAGCCACTCACACATCCAGTTATATAGACATACATACACATACACACCCTCTCACACACCCATACAGTCATTCTCATATTGAATCAGTCACCCATACAAATACTCAAATACCTACTCACTCACACACACAGTCACTCACACAACTACACACTCACCCATATAGTTACTTGGACATCCACTCTCTTATTCATAGATAAAGTACCACATGTACTCGCTTGCCTATACAGTCACTGAGACACGCACATACTCTTCCATACAACCCCTTTCTCACTCACTCACTAATAGTCTCTCACACACCCATTTACTCACCCAAGCAGACACTCACACACCCACTCACTCACCGATGGAGCTACTGACACACCCATTAATGCACCCATACAGTCATTTAGATACCCCCTTACTGACTTATACAGACACTTATGTACCTGCTCAGTCACCCATTCAGTCACTCATGCACCTTCTCATTCACAATTTACAGCTAACACACCTATTCACTCGCACATACTGATACACACAGTCACTCACTTGCTCATGCACTCACTGACATGCCCACACGCTCATCCATACAAAAACTCACACACCCACTCATTCATATAGACAGTCTCTCGCATATCCACTCACTCTTCTACACACCACTTACACACCCACTCAATCATCCATACAGGCACTCCCGCAGCCCCTTACTGTAGTATATATGGTTAACACTCATTTACTTTTGGAAAACACTCAAAATCTCTGGATAATGTCATCAGTGATGTAATTTGAGACGTCGTCAGTGATGCCATTGACCATGTCATGAGTGATGTAATATGTGAGGTCATAAGCGGTGCATTGTGGGTGCATAAATTATAACTATCAGAGGTAGTTATAACTACCAGTAGGTAGTGAGAGTTAGGACCTAGTTTCCACAGAAAAAGTGCTTTTTGACTTGCCTATATCTTTGGTCCCATTTGACCAATCTTTCCGAACTTTTCCAAAGAAAGTGTCACATAGGATCCGATTGTGCATGAAAAGTTTCAGGGTGATCCGTCAAGCGGAGATTGACAAAAGGGGGATCATAAAATGTATGTTTCCCATGTTAATTACTACAGGAATTTTAGACACGACTACAGCTCGAACCGCTGAACTCAATTACACCGAATTTGGCAGAATGCTAGGTGTAGGTCCAGAAAGTGACCATTTTGTGATTGAGTGTAAATCCGTTCAGTTGTTTTAGAGTTATTAAAGGAGGGCCAAAGTTGTATATCTAGGGTTGTGACCCATCGGTGAATTCTCCTAATTCTCGTTTAAAGATCTGATTGTCTGCCAACACTTCAACCAAGAAGTGTTTGCAGCCATCTTAGGACTCGTACTCAGCCAAGTCTCAAACAAAAAAACTCAAAAAAGCAGAGGGAGCAGGGTAAGAATACCCTGGACCCCTAGGCCTGGTGCGGGGGTCTGCCAGGCCCCAAACCCTGTTTTTTTTACAATTAATGTTGTGAAAATCACAACAGGTTTGTAGCAAACAGTTTTTTAAAAAGACAAGTAATGTCTCCTACGCTTCTTTTCACTTTAGACCCCAGGTCGGCCAGAGCCTGGGGGCATGAGGGTATTTAATAAAAAAAGAGAGGGGTGCACGGGCCACCCTCCTAGGGCTCTTTTTAGTCCTAGAGGCCACCAACTTCAAAGGGCTTTATTTAAATAAAGGAGGCGGGCAGCACAGACCCCCTTCCATTGGGCTCGTTAAGTTCCGGGGACCATCACTTCCCCGGGGCATTTAAGAATAGTAAAAGGGGGCCATGCAGACTCCCCTCATGGGGCTTTAATATGCCCCAAGGGACCAGCAACTCCCTGGGGCTAAACAAACTTTATGCCAGCCAGTGCAGACCCCCAGGGCCATGGGGACCACCAGCTCTCTAGGGCCAAATACATATTTAAATCTGGTAAGGGGTCCTGCGACACCTCCCGGGCCGTTTATGGCCCCGTGGACCATTACCTTCCTTAGGCTGGCCTGTGCACAGTAACGGAGGGAGGGCGGGTGGCACCCACTCCTGGAATCAATTATTGCCCTGGGGACTACCCCCCGGGCTAGCTCCTACTGTCTCCTGAGGTGCCCACCCTTGGGAGATATCTGTTTGCTTTCTCTTGGCAGAAGCTGTGACGGCCCCCTGCCAGGCAAGAGCAAACGCTAACTCCACTCCCAGCAAGCAGGAGCTGTCAAACTGCTCCCACCTGCTGGAAGCAGAGTTTTCACCTGTTTCCCTGCCTGCTGTCAGGCTGGCAGGACAACAGAATGGCCCCACATGCAGGAAGCAGCATATTTATCTGCTCCCTATGCGTTGGAGCAATGCTGGCTCCCGCCGGAGGCATTGAGGCTCTCACCACAGTCCCCAACAATGGTCACTTGTTGCCCTGGGTGGGCCCCAGGGCACCCAGGAGCAAGAAGTTGGGTTCCTGGGAATGGGGTCCTCGGGGCAAATATGGACCCAGAGAGGGGTCCCATGTAGCCCCCCTCTCCCAATAATTTTTGTTTGGACTGAAATGGGGCCACACAGCCTCCTTCCCTTCCAACAATTGTCT
Source organism: Lissotriton helveticus (assembly GCF_964261635.1). NCBI lineage: Eukaryota > Metazoa > Chordata > Amphibia > Caudata > Salamandridae > Lissotriton > Lissotriton helveticus. The sequence continues at coordinate 921,162,284 of NC_136067.1, read as the reverse complement.
GGACCCAGGAGATTGGGTCCCCGGCACCAAAATCAGCCAGGGGGAGGGGGGCTGTGTGGCCCCCTACCCCATTAATTCTTGGTCTGGCCACAGGGGATGGGGTCCCCTGGCTAGAATTGTCCCAAATTTACTTTTGGTGGGCCGTTCTGGCCCTGATGCCAGCAGCAGCTCCAGTTGAAGCAACAACTTTTCCTTACCTGGTGAGAGCAGAGTCCATGGTTCTCCCTTTAATTTACTATGAGTATTCAAATGTGCAAACTTACTTGGAAGCTTCACCTGTTTGGCCCTGCCCACCTTAGTAGTATGCAAAGGTCTTCTTGCCTTTTGCCAGGATGATGCACAGCTTAAGAAGAAGCACTCCCACAGCTTTCTTGCTGATGTTAGTGGTGCATTCCTGATGCCAAGGATTATGAGGACATATCTGTGAGAAGTTGGCCTGGTATATGATGTTCACTATTCTAATGAGCACCGTGCACCAGTCCAAACAACCCTTATGGTGATGGTTGTAAAGTCAACTTTATAGACCAGCTATCCTAGTGGTAGCATGGACAAAGCAGTCTTAGGCTAAACTCAAGAGGGCATGTGAAGCCAGCTGTTTTACCATATGTAACCCTTTTAATACCAAGTGAAAGGACACCACACAGGTTTTATATCAAAATATATATGTATTTAGTTCTAACACAATCCTCTGAACTCTTTATGAGGTCAGAAGCACCAGCACATAACAAGATACTCAATTAAAAAACAATACGTTGCTCAAAATACAGTAATGCCCTAGGGGCACTTCGAACCATATACTAAAATAGTGGTATAAGAACCACGTCACGAACAAAGGATAGGCCTAGGGCCTGGAGAATCGCTGGGGCTATGCTGTACTACCAAAAGATAGGGAGCAGGAGGCCCACGGGATGCGCCTGCAGTGTCTTTACACGCATGCAAGTTACCACAGAATTAGAACGGGAACGAAAGAATTAGAAACTAGTTCTTTTAGGTCACTTCCGGATGGACAAGGAGAAAGCTACTTGAAAGTTAGACACTAGGATAGTAAATGCCCACAGGAGCACCGAAGTACTCGCGTTACCTCACCCACAGGAAGCGGGTGCATAGGTGTCAAAGTTTGTTGGGTTTCGTCGCTGAATCCTATGTAGCCTTGAAGAAAGATGCTGCAGGCGGACCAGGAGGGAAGAGTCCGGGTGGATCCAAGGGCGGATCGAGGATTAAGTGTATCTGAAAGCAGAGGGGACAGAGTCTGGGTCACTAGCCAGTGACCAGGAAGGAACCAGGAAGGAACCAGGCGATGTCGCGAAGCAATCAGGTGATGCCGTGAAGCTTGTCTCTGCAGCCACATGGACCAGAAGGTGTCGACGACGACCAGGAGCTGGATACAGACTGTCCCACGAAGGCTCTCGCTGTCGGCGGTTTCGGCTTCCGGATTGGAGTCAACAAGCCTTGGCAAAGGCAACCCACGCAGGAATCGAAGATGGCTTCTTGATCAGACCAGCAAGGTCTGCTCAGGGAAGCAGGGGCCAGTCTAGAGCAACCAGACCAGTGGTGTAAATCAAAAGGTTCATAGTCACAGAGGCCACTAGCCAACGGGCAAGTGACCGGACAGACACGTCGAGCAGGAAAATGCAGAAGGGCCCCACGAAGAAATGGTGGAGTTTGGAGGGCTGATCTTCGGTGCAGTTGGTGCTCGGGGCAGGGGCTTCTCAATCCCCAATGCACAACTTCGAGGGTGCCTCAGAAGTTGCACGGAAAGCAATTCGCTGGCTTTCCAAGATGGCCGGTCCCACGTCTCTCGTCACCTCCACGGGTCTCAGCTCTGCTGTGACTGTGGATCGGGCGGTTGGAAGTCTGGAAGTCCGGGTCTTATCAGGCTCTGTGCTCGGGCTCCGGCGGGAGCGTCGACAAAGCAAACCGTTGATCGCTTGATGGTGCCTGCTTGCACAGGGTGGTCACTCCTTGACCACAAGGGAGATTTTTCAGTCTTCTATGTCGAGTAGAATGTTGATGGTCCAGAGTTTCGTTTCAAGTTTCAGTCAGGATAAATCTAAAGTCTTGGGACTCAGCTCCTACCTATATACCACATTTAGGGGCTGGATTACCTGCTAGGTCCCTCCTATGGGTGGGACCCAGAAGGGGGTGGTTACACCCCTTTCCCTTGTCCAGTTTCGCGCCAGAACTGGGGCTGGAGTGCCCCAGCACCGGTTTGAACTGGACTATGCATGGGACACATTGTGTGCCCCAGGCCGTGTCTCATTTCATTCAGCCCTCCCTGCTCCAATACACTATGGCCCGTCTGTGGTGGTGCTAGCACCTCCCAAGACAGGAAACCTATTGTCCAAGCCTGCCTCGCTGGAAGGAGTCCCAGCAGCAGGTCAGACTTGTGTCTGTGGCAGCAGCATCCATTTTGTGATGCTGAGGCTCCGGTTAAATTTAACCGGCAACCCAAGCAGGAATCGAAGATGGCTTCTTGATCAGACCATCAAAGGTCTGCTCAGGGAAGCAGGGGCCAGTCTAGAGCAACCAGACCAGCGGTGTAAATCAAAAGGTTCATCGTCACAGAGGCCACTAGCCAACGGGCAAGTGACCGGACAGACACGTTGAGCAGACAAATGCAGAAGGGCCCCATGCAGAAATCGTGGAGTGTGGAGGGCTGATCTTCGGTGCAGTTGGTGCTCGGGGCTGGGGCTTCTCAATCCCCAATTCACAACTTTGAGGGTGCCTCAGAAGTTGCACGGAAAGCAATTCGCTGGCTTTCCAAGATGGCCGGTCCCACGTCTCTCGTCACCTCCACGGGTCTCAGCTCTGCTGTGACTGTGGATCGGGCGGTTGGAAGTCTGGAAGTCCGGGTCTTATCAGGCTCTGTGCTCGGGCTCCGGCGGGAGCGTCGACAAAGCAAACGGTTGATCGCTTGATGGTGCCTGCTTGCACTGGGTGGTCACTACTTGACCACAAGGGAGATTCTTCAGTCTTCTATGTCGAGTAGAATGTTGATGGTCCAGAGTTTCGTTTCAAGTTTCAGTCAGGATAAATCTAAAGTCTTGGGACTCAGCTCCTACCTATATACCACATTTAGGGGCTGGATTACCAGCTAGGTCCCTCCTATGGGTGGGACAAAGAAGGGGGTGGTTACACCCCTTTCCCTTGTCCAGTTTCACGCCAGAACTGGGGCTGGAGTGCCCCAGCACCGGTTTGAACTGGACTATGCATGGGACACATTGTGTGCCCCAGGCAGTGTCTCATTTCATTCAGCCCTCCCTGCTCCAATACACTATGGCCCGTCTGTGGTGGTGCTAGCACCTCCCAAGACAGGAAACCTATTGTCCAAGCCTCCCTCGCTGGAAGGAGTCCCAGCAGCAGGTCAGACTTGTGTCTGTGGCAGCAGCATCCATTTTGTGATGCTGAGGCTCCGGTTAAATTTAACCGGCAACCCAAGCAGGAATCGAAGATGGCTTCTTGATCAGACCATCAAAGGTCTGCTCAGGGAAGCAGGGGCCAGTCTAGAGCAACCAGACCAGCGGTGTAAATCAAAAGGTTCATCGTCACAGAGGCCACTAGCCAACGGGCAAGTGACCGGACAGACACGTTGAGCAGGCAAATGCAAAAGGGCCCCATGCAGAAATCGTGGAGTGTGGAGGGCTGATCTTCGGTGCAGTTGGTGCTCGGGGCTGGGGCTTCTCAATCCCCAATGCACAACTTTGAGGGTGCCTCAGAAGTTGCACGGAAAGCAATTCTCTGGCTTTCCAAGATGGCCGGTCCCACGTCTCTCGTCACCTCCACGTGTCTCAGCTCTGCTGTGACTGTGGATCGGGCTGTTGGAAGTCTGGAAGGACGGGTCTTATCAGGCTCTGTGCTCGGGCTCAGGCGGGAGCATCGACAAAGCAAACCGTTGATAGCTTGATGGTGCCTGCTTGCACAGGGTGGTCACTCCTTGACCACAAGGGAGATTCTTTAGCCTTCTATGTCGAGTAGAATGTCGATAGTCCAGAGTTTCGTTTCAAGTTTCAGTCAGAATAAATCTAAAGTCTTGGGACTCAGCTCCTACCTATATACCACATTTAGGGGCTGGATTACCTGCTAGGTCCCTCCTATGGGTGGGACGCAGAAGGGGGTGGTTACACCCCTTTCCCTTGTCCAGTTTTGCGCCAGAGCTGGGGTTGGAGTGCCCCAGCACCGGTTTGAACTGGACTATGCATGGGACACCTTGTGTGCCCCAGGCAGTGTCTCATTTCATTCAGCCCTCCCTGCTCCAATACACAATGGCCTGTCTGGAATGGTGCTAGCACCACCCAAGACAGGAAACCTATTGTCCAAGCCTCCCTCGCTGGAAGGAGTCCCAGCATCAGGAGTTCAGACTTGTGTCTGTGGCAGCAGCATCCATTTTGTGATGCTGAGGCTCTGGTTAACTTTAACCGGGATTAGTAGGAACAACATGTCTTCTCCCTCTAGAAGGGTGGAATACTACCCCATCACCAGAACTGGCGAGGGGGTAGTATTCCAAAGCGTATGACACCTTACATGACATGTTTTGATAAAGCCAAACCAAAGTTAGCATTTAACCGCGAGGTTCATAATGCACTTAAGAGTACATGGTATGGCTATATCATAGAACAGCTATAAGGACATGGTTCCGAAAGCTGCAGACAGGATCAGCTCATGCTAGAGCATCATCTCACATAAAACCAAGCACTCTGCCTTCAGGATTGTTAAGGCCTGCCATAGGAGTGACTTATAGGTGCATATGTGTCTATATATAAGGGTAGGTATAGGAATACTATACCTATGCAAGGGGTGATTACATGACCTTGCCCCAGCTGAGTGATCAGCCAGTTGTGTCAGTTTGGATGGCCAGCCAGGGGTGGCATAAGATATGCTGCAGCCCCTGGTAGGCCTTGGGTGCACCTATGCCCTGGGTACCTATAGTACACTGTACAGGGACTCACAAGAGTGACCCAAATCCCAATTGGTGATGTACCTAAAGTACATGGTGTGAAATTTAGAGAGAGAACAGCAGGGCTTTGGGTCTGATTAGCAGGCCCACAGCCACATTAAGTTGAAAACCAGTGAAGCAAAACGCAAAAAACGGGGTGATCATAGGAAAGCAGACCCTACTCTCCTACAATATCCACCAAAAAAAGAGCACTTACTTCATATAGTTAAGAAGAATGAACCTTAATTGGTAGATATTTACTTATTTTTACTCTCATCGTCTTCTCTATAGGAAGATTCATGTTACCACGAATTTCTGTATAAAGATGCATGAGGAACAATCACCTTGCCAAAACGCACACAAGTTCACTGGTGACAGTTCCTTGTGATTCATTACACATATGTGGTGTAGAATACACACTGGACATTTACCCAATGAGGTAGTACTTAGTAATTAACCAGTAGAAAGTACTCCACTCGGTTAGATATTGTGTGCAAACCTGTGGATTCTTTGGTTAAGGGGGAGGTCTGATTTTGTTGTGGGCCAGGTGCTGACACAGCTACTTACACACCCACACAGGCACTTAGACACACATTCAGGCACTCACACATCCACCTTACAGACCCACTCACACAACTATTCATAGACTTACCCAGACACTCTGACACACCCTCATAGACCCACTCAGGCACTAATGCAGCCACTCACAGAACCAATCAGATACTCATGCACCCAGTCATGGACCCGCTTGGACATGTACATCCACTCACAGACCCTTTCAGACACTCTCTGACCCACTTACAGAATGACTCATACTCTCTCACACCCACTCACAGACCTACTCAGTTGCGCACCCACTCAGACACTTATGCACTCACTCACATAGTGACTCACACACTCATGAAGACACTCGCTAAACCACTCAGACTCTCTCATACACTTTCACAGATCTACTGATACTCACTTAAACTGTCATGTACCCACTCAGACACTCTCACATCCATCCACAGATACACTCAGATAATTATTCAGAGCCTCATGTATGCACTCTGCTACCCACTCAGACACACACGTACCCTTTCACAGACCTACTCAGACACTCACACACCCGGTGAGACACTTATGCATCTATTCCCAGACCCACTCACAAATCCACTTACACACCCATTGAGACACTCACACACTCACTCACACACTGACTGAGACATTCCTGCACTCACTCAAACACTCAATCTCAAATATCACTGTTTACAGTTAGGAAATAAAATATTTTTAAAAACTTAGAAATTCATGGATGTTATAGTTAGGAAATAACATTAAAAAACATAGAAATTCACATAAAAATTAAGACTACAGGGGCATTATAGATAGCAAATAACATTAAAAAAGTTGAAATTCACTGAAAACACCAAAGGTTAGAGGGACGTTATAGTTAGGAAAAAGAATTAAAAATACCTTAGGAATTCACTGGAAAAGACAAAGATGACAAGGACGTTATAGTTAGGCTCAGATCTCACTTGTACAAAACCATAGAAATTCAGCAGTTGTAGTTACCTGAGCTAACTTTAATTCACACCCCCACAATGCACTGCTTATGACCTTACATATTACTTCACTGATGACATCTCAAATAACATCTCTGATGACATCATCCACAGAACAGCTCATGCACCCACTAACACCTCCACACAACTTCTCATGGACCCACTCACACACTGACAGAACCACAAACATACCCATTCACAGACCTATACAACCACTGACACACCCACCCACTCAACCATAGAGCCACTCACACACCCACTCATTCACCTATGCAGGCACTCACACTGCCACTCATTCACCCATACAGATGCTCTTGCAATCAGTCACCCACCCATATAACAACTCAACCTTCACACACTAACCCATTCAACTACTCACATCCCCACGTATTCAACCATACGACTGCTTTCATAGCTACTCACTCATGCATACAACCTCTGCACATAGCTATACACCCACCCATGCAGACACTCACACAAACACCACTCTCCAGTACAGCCGCTTACACAGCAACTCACTTAATCAAACACCCATTCAACCACCCAAACAATTACACATTCAGCCAGTCATACACCCACTCACTCACCAATAAAGACACTCTTACACCCACTCCTCCACCCATATAGCACTCATACAGACACTCAGTCACTGATTCAGCCACCAGACACCCCCTCACCCCCTCACCCACCCACACAGCCATTAGCCCACCTATACAGCCACTCATACAACCATTCACTCACCAATAAAGCCACTCTCACAGCTGTGGCATGGTGTTGGCCGCATGCAGAGGGTGCCTGCAGGGCCTGCCCGTGGTGTGGCGTAGGGTTGTCTGCATGCAGGATTTGGCTGCCTGAGGGGATGGGTGCATGGTCTGGCCTCAGACCAGGCTCTGAGGCCAATCCCATGCAGTACACGGCAGAAGGCTGTGCATGGCATGGGGTTGGCTACATGTGGGGGGTGGCCACAGGCCAGGCTCTGTTGCCAACCCCCCCCCCCCCGCTGCATTATAAATCCATAGAAATTCACTGAAAAAAACAAAGGTTACATGGATGTTTTAGTTAGGAAAGAAATTATAAACACATTAGAAATTCACAAACAAAAAAGGTAACTGGGACGTTATAGTTAATTTCAGAATTTACACACAAAAAACATAGAAATTAAGCAATCAAAGTTAGAGTTATGTCAAGAAACTATAACTGAAGCCCTAAGGTAACTATAGCTCACGCCCTCACCATACACTGCTAATTACATCCATATTACATTACTCATTACATCCTCTATGACATCATTGACAATATCAGTGCAACATTTGCTGTAAATTATTGATGAGAAACAGTGCATCGCGGGGGACGAGTTATAGTTACCTTAGAGCATGAATTATAGTCAGTCAATACAAAGTTTATTGTGTAGATTACTTAAAACAATGACAATATAAAACATTTAAAAGGCACATTATACTGAGAAAAAAGGAGAACTGTGGATCCTTGCAATGACTGGCACTAATGCCCAACAATAATATTCTAGTATGCAGGCAGTTTTGATTGAATTTAAGATGTTTAGCTATTTAAAATCTGTATGAGGGAGCTGGTTTGGATTTATTGTAACGAAAAGTGAAAATATTTTAAAATCAGGCACAAAAATGGACTAAATACATAGCAAATGTTAAAACTCAATTACATAGAGGTCAAACCTTACAATGCCTAGTATCCATGGTGCAATGACTTAGAGTTATCAATCCAAAAACATGTTTTAAGAAGGTCCTGCACAGCTTTGAATGATAGTTTCTTGACATAACACTTACTATAGTGCTGAATTTCTATTGTTTTGTGTAAATTCTGAACCTAACTATAACGTCCCTGTAGTCTTTGGATTTTTAGTGAATATCTATATATATATCTATATATATAAATGTATATATATTTATTTATATATATAATGAATAGATAGATAGGGAGATAGATAGATAGATAGATAGATAGATAGATAGATAGATAGATAGATAGATAGATAGATAGATAGATAGATAGATAGATAGATAGATAGATAGATAGATAGATAGATAGATAGATAGATAGATAGATAGATAGATGTTAAAAAAGAGGAGGTTGATGAGGACTGGAATGCATGAAGTTATGTGACAAGCAAGAAACTACCAGAAAGAGTCAGATCACACTTAAGGGAGTGGATAAAAAGAGGATAGGAAAGGGGCATAAAAGTGCAAAGAAGAGGCAGATGGGGGTTAATTTGTAGGTAAGTATTTGGTGAGACCAATGTTAGAGGGAAATGGTAGGTGAGGTGGACATTTCATTATTGATGGCATTCAAGTTCGAAATGGTCTGAACAGCAATTGGATTGAAGAATGTGAAAAGGAAGGTTGCAGGAGATAGGGGAGTATGGAGGAAGCATAGAAGGTAGGAGGATATGAAGGGATCACATTCTTAAATGGTAAAGGATAGTTAAAGCATAAATACATTACAAACAATAGAAGGAGGTAGACCATAAGAAGGTCAGAAAAGGAAGAGGTGGGGGATTGATGGTGTACAGAGTGGTAGGAAGAAGATTAGGGGTAGTGGATAAGGTGGAGTAGGGCGGAAAGAAGGAAGTTATGGTTAGTAGGGAAGAGGGGGTATAAAATGGTTTGAGACAAGAGAAGACTACATTTTTTAAATTATCCTGCTTACTTTTACTTTTAGATTTTGGAAAAGGGGGTGGTGATGGACAGAGTTTCTGAATGATGCAGAATACTCTTACCAAGTCAAGAGATCATGGTTTTAATCCATCACCTGTTTTTTAGCTCATTGCACCATCCCAGCTCAGAACCTGGCTATATGCAAATTAGTCTGTTCCTGTCCCAGTGCATGATGGGAACAGGGCAAACCAAACTACCAAGCCAATTCTTATACTGGGAAGGAGACAAGCTTCCGGGGACCGGTTTCTGGCATCACAGCCTTCGTCGGCCCGGCTTGCTTGAATCCTGATGGTGCAATGAGCAAGGGACTCACGTCTGAGTATACCCTCCCACACATAGTGTGGATAAAATCGATTTTGGAAAAGGGGGTGGTGATGGACAGAGTTTCTGAATGATGCAGAATACTCTTACCAAGTCAAGAGATCATGGTTTTAATCCATCACCTGTTTTTTGGCTCATTGCACCATCCCAGCTCAGAACCTGGCTATATGCAAATTAGTCTGTTCCTGTCCCAGTGCATGATGGGAACAGGGCAAACCAAACTACCAAGCCAATTCTTATACTGGGAAGGAGACAAGCTTCCGGGGACCGGTTTCTGGCATCACAGCCTTCGTCGGCCCGGCTTGCTTGAATCCTGATGGTGCAATGAGCAAGGGACTCACGTCTGAGTATACCCTCCCACACATAGTGTGGATAAAATCGATTTTGGAAAAGGGGGTGGTGATGGACAGAGTTTCTGAATGATGCAGAATACTCTTACCAAGTCAAGAGATCATGGTTTTAATCCATCACCTGTTTTTTAGCTCATTGCACCATCCCAGCTCAGAACCTGGCTATATGCAAATTAGTCTGTTCCTGTCCCAGTGCATGATGGGAACAGGGCAAACCAAACTACCAAGCCAATTCTTATACTGGGAAGGAGACAAGCTTCCGGGGACCGGTTTCTGGCATCACAGCCTTCGTCGGCCCGGCTTGCTTGAATCCTGATGGTGCAATGAGCAAGGGACTCACGTCTGAGTATACCCTCCCACACATAGTGTGGATAAAATCGATTTTGGAAAAGGGGGTGGTGATGGACAGAGTTTCTGAATGATGCAGAATACTCTTACCAAGTCAAGAGATCATGGTTTTAATCCATCACCTGTTTTTTAGCTCATTGCACCATCCCAGCTCAGAACCTGGCTATATGCAAATTAGTCTGTTCCTGTCCCAGTGCATGATGGGAACATGGCAAACCAAACTACCAAGCCAATTCTTATACTGGGAAGGAGACAAGCTTCCGGGGACCGGTTTCTGGCATCACAGCCTTCGTCGGCCCGGCTTGCTTGAATCCTGATGGTGCAATGAGCAAGGGACTCACGTCTGAGTATACCCTCCCACACATAGTGTGGATAAAATCGATTTTGGAAAAGGGGGTGGTGATGGACAGAGTTTCTGAATGATGCAGAATACTCTTACCAAGTCAAGAGATCATGGTTTTAATCCATCACCTGTTTTTTAGCTCATTGCACCATCCCAGCTCAGAACCTGGCTATATGCAAATTAGTCTGTTCCTGTCCCAGTGCATGATGGGAACAGGGCAAACCAAACTACCAAGCCAATTCTTATACTGGGAAGGAGACAAGATTCCGGGGACCGGTTTCTGGCATCACAGCCTTCGTCGGCCCGGCTTGCTTGAATCCTGATGGTGCAATGAGCAAGGGACTCACGTCTGAGTATACCCTCCCACACATAGTGTGGATAAAATCGATTTTGGAAAAGGGGGTGGTGATGGACAGAGTTTCTGAATGATGCAGAATACTCTTACCAAGTCAAGAGATCATGGTTTTAATCCATCACCTGTTTTTTAGCTCATTGCACCATCCCAGCTCAGAACCTGGCTATATGCAAATTAGTCTGTTCCTGTCCCAGTGCATGATGGGAACAGGGCAAACCAAACTACCAAGCCAATTCTTATACTGGGAAGGAGACAAGCTTCCGGGGACCGGTTTCTGGCATCACAGCCTTCGACGGCCCGGCTTGCTTGAATCCTGATGGTGCAATGAGCAAGGGACTCACGTCTGAGTATACCCTCCCACACATAGTGTGGATAAAATCGATTTTGGAAAAGGGGGTGGTGATGGACAGAGTTTCTGAATGATGCAGAATACTCTTACCAAGTCAAGAGATCATGGTTTTAATCCATCACCTGTTTTTAGCTCATTGCACCATCCCAGCTCAGAACCTGACTATATGCAAATTAGTCTGTTCCTGTCCCCGTGCATGATGGGAACAGGGCAAACCAAACTACCAAGCCAATTCTTATACTGGGAAGGAGACAAGCTTCCGGGGACCGGTTTCTGGCATCACAGCCTTCGTCGGCCCGGCTTGCTTGAATCCTGATGGTGCAATGAGCAAGGGACTCACGTCTGAGTATACCCTCCCACACATAGTGTGGATAAAATCGATTTTGGAAAAGGGGGTGGTGATGGACAGAGTTTCTGAATGATGCAGAATACTCTTACCAAGTCAAGAGATCATGGTTTTAATCCATCACCTGTTTTTTAGCTCATTGCACCATCCCAGCTCAGAACCTGGCTATATGCAAATTAGTCTGTTCCTGTCCCAGTGCATGATGGGAACAGGGCAAACCAAACTACCGAGCCAATTCTTATACTGGGAAGGAGACAAGCTTCCGGGGACCGGTTTCTGGCATCACAGCCTTCGTCGGCCCGGCTTGCTTGAATCCTGATGGTGCAATGAGCAAGGGACTCACGTCTGAGTATACCCTCCCACACATAGTGTGGATAAAATCGATTTTGGAAAAGGGGGTGGTGATGGACAGAGTTTCTGAATGATGCAGAATACTCTTACCAAGTCAAGAGATCATGGTTTTAATCCATCACCTGTTTTTTAGCTCATTGCACCATCCCAGCTCAGAACCTGGCTATATGCAAATTAGTCTGTTCCTGTCCCAGTGCATGATGGGAACAGGGCAAACCAAACTACCAAGCCAATTCTTATACTGGGAAGGAGACAAGCTTCCGGGGACCGGTTTCTGGCATCACAGCCTTCGTCGGCCCGGCTTGCGTGAAACCTGATGGTGCAATGAGCAAGGGACTCACGTCTGAGTATACCCTCCCACACATAGTGTGGATAAAATCGATTTTGGAAAAGGGGGTGGTGATGGACAGAGTTTCTGAATGATGCAGAATACTCTTACCAAGTCAAGAGATCATGGTTTTAATCCATCACCTGTTTTGTAGCTCATTGCACCATCCCAGCTCAGAACCTGGCTATATGCAAATTAGTCTGTTCCTGTCCCAGTGCATGATGGGAACAGGGCAAACCAAACTACCAAGCCAATTCTTATACTGGGAAGGAGACAAGCTTCCGGGGACCGGTTTCTGGCATCACAGCCTTCGTCGGCCCGGCTTGCTTGAATCCTGATGGTGCAATGAGCAAGGGACTCACGTCTGAGTATACCCCCCCACACATAGTGTGGATAAAATCGATTTTGGAAAACGGGGTGGTGATGGACAGAGTTTCTGAATGGTGCAGAATACTCTTACCAAGTCAAGAGATCATGGTTTTAATCCATCACCTGTTTTTTAGCTCATTGCACCATCCCAGCTCAGAACCTGGCTATATGCAAATTAGTCTGTTCCTGTCCCAGTGCATGATGGGAACAGGGCAAACCAAACTACCAAGCCAATTCTTATACTGGGAAGGAGACAAGCTTCCGGGGACCGGTTTCTGGCACCACAGCCTTCGTCGGCCCGGCTTGCTTGAATCCTGATGGTGCAATGAGCAAGGGACTCACGTCTGAGTATACCCTCCCACACATAGTGTGGATAAAATCGATTTTGGAAAAGGGGGTGGTGATGGACAGAGTTTCTGAATGATGCAGAATACTCTTACCAAGTCAAGAGACCATGGTTTTAATCCATCACCTGTTTTTTAGCTCATTGCACCATCCCAACTCAGAACCTGGCTATATGCAAATTAGTCTGTTCCTGTCCCAGTGCATGATGGGAACAGGGCAAACCAAACTACCAAGCCAATTCTTATACTGGGAAGGAGACAAGCTTCCGGGGACCGGTTTCTGGCATCACAGCCTTCGTCGGCCCGGCTTGCTTGAATCCTGATGGTGCAATGAGCAAGGGACTCATGTCTGAGTATACCCTCCCACACATAGTGTGGATAAAATCGATTTTGGAAAAGGGGGTGGTGATGGACAGAGTTTCTGAATGATGCAGAATACTCTTACCAAGTCAAGAGATCATGGTTTTAATCCATCACCTGTTTTTTAGCTCATTGCACCATCCCAGCTCAGAACCTGGCTATATGCAAATTAGTCTGTTCCTGTCCCAGTGCATGGTGGGAACAGGGCAAACCAAACTACCAAGCCAATTCTTATACTGGGAAGGAGACAAGCTTCCGGGGACTGGTTTCTGGCATCACAGCCTTCGTCGGCCCGGCTTGCTTGAATCCTGATGGTGCAATGAGCAAGGGACTCACGTCTGAGTATACCCTCCCACACATAGTGTGGATAAAATCGATTTTGGAAAAGGGGGTGGTGATGGACAGAGTTTCTGAATGATGCAGAATACTCTTACCAAGTCAAGAGATCATGGTTTTAATCCATCACCTGTTTTTTAGCTCATTGCACCATCCCAGCTCAGAACCTGGCTATATGCAAATTAGTCTGTTCCTGTCCCAGTGCATGATGGGAACAGGGCAAACCAAACTACCAAGCCAATTCTTATACTGGGAAGGAGACAAGCTTCCAGGGACCGGTTTCTGGCATCACAGCCTTCGTCGGCCCGGCTTGCTTGAATCCTGATGGTGCAATGAGCAAGGGACTCACGTCTGAGTATACCCTCCCACACATAGTGTGGATAAAATCGATTTTGGAAAAGGGGGTGGTGATGGACAGAGTTTCTGAATGATGCAGAATACTCTTACCAAGTCAAGAGATCATGGTTTTAATCCATCACCTGTTTTTTAGCTCATTGCACCATCCCAGCTCAGAACCTGGCTATATGCAAATTAGTCTGTTCCTGTCCCAGTGCATGATGGGAACAGGGCACACCAAACTACCAAGCCAATTCTTATACTGGGAAGGAGACAAGCTTCCGGGGACCGGTTTTTGGCATCACAGCCTTCGTCGGCCCGGCTTGCTTGAATCCTGATGATGCAATGAGCAAGGGACTCATGTCTGAGTATACCCTCCCACACATAGTGTGGATAAAATCGATTTTGGAAAAGGGGGTGGTGATGGACAGAGTTTCTGAATGATGCAGAATACTCTTACCAAGTCAAGAGATCATGGTTTTAATCCATCACCTGTTTACTTTTAGGACATTTACATAGTAAAGGCCCCATTTATTTGAGGAACAGAAATCAGACCCTACTTTGCTTCAGTTCCCTTAGATCTTCCAAGTGTCAAGCCTTGTCAGACTCCTTTCTGCAGATGGGCCTTGCTGAATAAAGTGTTGCCGACTTACACTGCTTGTCTTCAGTTTGACAGGAATGAGGAAAATGACTTTAATAACAGACCTTCAATGAGGATGTTAATCACGGAGATATGATTGACTGGATCAAGGGTAGCTGAAAGGTCAAGGAGCAGAAGTAAGCATGAGTAACCTAAGAATGAGTAACCTAAGTCCAGTAGGCGATATGCTTGACTGTATTAAGGGTAGCTAAAAGGTCAAGGAGCACAAGTAAGCATGAGTAACCTAAGTCCAGTGCAGCCCATTGTCCACTAATTGTAAAACAGTAGTTACTGCAAAAGCCATGTCTGAAACCAGGCTGAAAATTGTACCTGAGATTGCAAAACATTGAACTAACTTCCAGAAATTGTGTTCTGGGAAAGGTGGTTATTAGACCTGACCAGTTATTTCTAAATAAAATTCCTTCCGGTTTTCATGCTGAACAAAATATAGTTCTTCCTCCTTTTAATTGTGCAGTTCCTACAACAGAAGAAGAAAGACTTCTTTATATTCTGGATGTATATTGAGCGCAGTCCATTTGTTTATAGCGGACATCACTTAAAAATGTGGAATCTTTGTTCATGATTTTTGGGTCAGCAAACCAGGGGCTCTGTCATTCCAAAAGAATGTTGAGTCAATGTTAGTGTTTTGAAATTATAGAAGCATGTGCAAAAACAGAGGGGCAATATTTAATAGGTGCCTTAATGGAAAATATTTGCTGTGCAGTGGCCAGATCTTCTCCACAGATATTTATGTCACATTGTGGACTGCAAATTGGTGTTTTTCTTTCTGCAGAATTTGAAATTCAAGTGTTAGAAGCAGATGAAGATGTTAATCAAATAATTAAAGTGAGTAAGGGGGCACGCTGGGATGATGATCTGCTTCTAAGCGTAAGGTGGTGCAAGTGAAACATTAATGCATTTTAGCATTTTATATTTACAAGTAATACATATTCCCAGGTATAGGGCCTGTGAAAGCCTGAAGTAAAGGGAGAGTCAGTGTTTGAGTGAATAGCAATGTATGTCGGAAAGAAAGAGAGAAAAAGATTGTGACTTTAAGAGGGGCGAGAGACACATATTACCAGATTGTGTATAGTTAAGACAGAGCACTCGATTCTCTAAACGGTTTTACCAGTCTGCACTAGGACAGATCAGGAACACCACAGCTGTTTATTATAGCATATGCTAATTCTCATGGAGAATCAGTACATAACACATTTTTCTTTATAGCTCTTCATACCAAACGTCAGACGCTTCTAAGTGCTGTAAATTGCAGAGGTTATTTTTTTGCCACACAATTATTAGTACTTAAGTTACCAACCTCAAACAGATGAGTCTGTCGTGATAGCATTCAAACTCATGATACAAGATGGCTGTATCACTCAGGGAAATTTTTTCAGATCACCGAGCCAACCTTCTTCCAGCATGCTATATCTGCAACATGGACTGATAGTGCAAACTGACATTGCACACTTATCTGTTTCTATCAAAGTGTGCACTCATGAGATACTCAGAGGTGTGCAAGGACCAATTCTTCATATGCATCACTGATTCATAAATGGGACACACCGGAAATTGTTGCAGGCACACTACCCGTTCCACAGTCTTTGCCCTGGCCAAGTGCATAACACCCATCGGTAAAAATAAAAAGCAGGTGGGGAACCGAAATGAGAGAAAATATGACAGTGTCCCATGAAGACAAAATGTCAATGGAGAAGAAATACCTGTTCGATTCAGGTTCTTCTTCAACGAGTTCTATTACTGGACGCAACCACTAAGTATCACAACCAATGCTTAAGTCAGGTAAATTTTAAGAACACCATACAATAACGTTAATATCTATAGTAAAGATAAAGTTTTTGTGACAGGAAAAAAGATTACAAAAATTTTATTTAAAAAGGTAAACACAAGTTTATTACACATATTTCAGAATACTGAAGACACAAACTTAATACAAATTAAAAGTACATTTTGATACACCAAAGTTTCATAAAATGTTAAAAATGTTCTTGAGAACACAGGTCGACGCGGCGTTTCGGTTTAAAAAACCTTCCTCAGGACAGTGTCTACAAGGAAACATAGTATTACTAAAACATAATACAAATTGTGTACATCCAAAAAATGTGTCTAGCTGTCACATAGTTAACACAACTAATTCATTTTCTCTACAACGTTAAGGCAGTGTTCTGGCATTGGGCAATTACAAGGGTCTGACATTTAATTGGCATACTAAACATATTGTACTTGTGGTTGTGCCATTGAACTCGTGGAGTTGGGTGTGTGATCATGTCACTAAAGGTCCCTGGTATAAGGGGAATGAATCACTTATTTAAGGTGAGTTTTTACATTACCCAACCAGTGATACGGAGGTGTCTTACCTCAGGATATTCGTTGCGATAAACCTCCCAATTTTTGATTATGAGGGCTGATGTCTGATAGACTGTGGTATTTATGTCCTGTTTTTGGTCCACATCCACAAGTGCTGTGGTCCCACTTATTCGGGTGATGAATTAATATGCCTTAATCTATAAAAGCAAGATTAAAAATAATATATAGTTTAAATCCCACTATTGATTGTTGTGAAAATGAACAAGAAGGCATTCGTTGAGGTCCTACCGTCAATAAAAGGCCAGATAATTTTTCACTGTATCGGAGGGGCCACCAGAAAGGATAAGTGCATCTATGAATTCACGTGCACTAAAAAGAAAATAAACGGGTTGTACCAGTGAGTATTTTAAGGACTTATTGACTCTTCCTGGAATTTACCCATTAGAGGATAAAACTTACCAATAGTGTTGCTTTTTTAATTTCTGCAGCTTTTTTTTTTTTTTTTTTTTTACCAAAGGTTAACCGGACTGGGTTTGTGGATAAACCAAGTTGTATATCCCTTTTTTTAAATGTACACCATGAGAAAACATGGCGCTTGCGCTTTCTATACATATTAGTAGTCCCCCAGCGATACTGGTTGTTGTAGTCTAATTATCAACAGTTCAGACGAAGCACGAGTTATACTCTAAAAGTGAAATTCACTTAACTGATCAAATGGCTAACATGTCTAATTATTGCCCTGATCTATTCTTAAGCTACTGATCTTGTTACTTACTTGGATAAAAACGGCTGGCCTCCCTGCTCCTCCGTATACAGCGTCTGGGGGTTCTGTGTTTCCAGTGAAAGACACGGCTGTCATGTTTTTAGAACCTTAAGTAGCAGCCGTCTCTCTATTCGTCAATGATAGAAACCGGTCTATTGGTTGAGGTGTCGTCACATGATCTCTATAGCTTCATCTCGTGATCGTTGTGGCAAACTTTATTGTTTTTTTGGTTAACATATTTGATACCATGATAATCAATCACTTATTTCGAAAATGAGGAGAATTATACGGCGTACTTTGTATGTTCAATATTGACATTCTATTATGAAAATAGTTATAATTTTCGCCGATTTTATAAAATTGTCAAAAGAATATGTAGTCCCTAATTGAGCCTTTCTATAGGGCGTTTAGTTACTACACACTCGGACAAATGTTATAATAAAAAATAACGGGGAATATGTAACTAGCAAGAAATGTCCCTTGTCTTCATGGATGTTGTACTGCACAACCTATGGTGTGCAACATGTACAGCTAAGTACAAATCTGCATTACCAAGCCCCACATAGGTGCCACCTGAATATCGAACCCACAATATTGGTGGGACAGAATATTGAGGACAAACTATTGAAAAAGAATATTGACAAGTAAGTCTAAATTTTCTATACCTAACTGCACATGTATACGTACCTACAAGCTACATATAATTTAAAGGTATTTAAATGTGTAGATCGGATTAGGAATAGTAAATCTATACTTCCCTATATGCACTTACCTTTCAATATTTTGTCCCTCGATACTCTTATACCACAAAATTGTTGGTGTTGATATTCAGTTGTACAATCAGTAGAAGTATAATTCTAAGCCTTGTTATGTATGAACTATTAGAGACGATGTTGGAGAAATCCAGTGGCAGCAATACATATTGATAGTGGTGCGGCGGGTGGAGATAGTGGGTGAGAGATGCTGGGGGGGGAGCATGCGGGTGGGGGTCCGATGGCGGGAGCAAAAATAAAATAAAGCTTACCTCAGTGCATAACAGAGCAGGGGAGGTACCTGTTGTTTTGTTATGCATGGAAAGTAGGCCCAAAACTACAGGAGCAGTGTCTCTGCTCTTGCTGCCGAGTCCTCTATTGAACAGCAGGTCTGTCGTTAACCAGGACCTGTGGGCTCACATATTTCTAGGAAATGTCGGCCCTCTCAAGAGGGGTTTTGAGAATTCTTGTATTGCAACGCTCGCCATTTTGACCTGTCTGGCTATATGGACAGAGAGAGGGGGGCTCTCCCATTTCTGTGTGCTGCAGGATTGTATCAGGGGTGCGGTTAAGAAACATGCTTCTTCTTATTTAGGTAATTTCCCCTGGAGGCATTACTTACAAAAGGAATGCACGATAAAATGGCGGAATATGAAACAGAAGTGCTTTGGGGAGAGATGTATTGTGTGTCTCTAAACTGTTCGTGCTCGCCTCCTTTTGCTATTGTGTTACATATACATTCAGCTGTTTTAAGGCATAGACAGATTGAGGTTTTTCCTCCTCGGGGAAAATATGCTTGCATACAATTCAAAATGGTTCCTGCTGCTGGTGCCAGGTAGTCAAGTTACGAGTGTTTCTGATCTGTTCATACAGGTACATATGATTATATTTCACAGCCAGCGTGTTCTCAACACGGCTCAAGACAGACGCGTCGTCGTCACGCGTGCACGCAGGGTGGCATCCTGCCAGCAGGAAAACGCGCCGAAAATGACAAACATGGAGAAAATCACTGACTGGCGTTCAACGGTGTCTCAGTCTTAATCTCCCCCCTGTGCATCAACAGTCACCGCCGGAAGCGCTAACTCGTCCATTTTACTCGACACATTAAAAAGGCAGCGAGGGACCCATCTAATCGCGGAATCCTGCATAAGTCGTCTGTGAACGTGTGTGTGTTTTTTTTTTCTGTCCCTTGGTCGAGCTCACCAGGTTGCCATGGTGAAATGGGTCAGAGCGATGCGTGGGGCCGTCTGCGTGCTCCCAGAGCCGGGACGGCAGGCGCTACGGGTCGGAGTAGACAGTAATCTGCCTCCGAATCTAGGTCACTGCCCGGGATCTTTGAAGCTGCAGCTGTCCATAGGGGACAGGCGTTAGCGCAGTCATGGCGGCTAGGCCCCTGCTTATCACATACATTGAACTACTCAGAAGCGCTGGGTTATCTTCTGCGCATCTCACTTGACACGCCTTAGCCTAAGGCTGATTTCAGCCAGATATGTCTAAGTAAAACTGCCTTCAGTTTACCTCACAACCAAGCAGCATGACATTCCTTGTGAAGTTCGCTTTTCTTATGTTTAGTGTGTTACATCTTTATTTTCCCATGCTCGGTACAGCTAAAACACTTAACCTTTGGCTTTAACCTGCTGCATCCGTATTAGGTTCCTGTCTCGTCTTTAATCTTTATCCCGATGGATCAGTCTTCCAAAAAATGCAAGCAAACGTTTTAAGCAAACAACAATTATAGCGCAGATGTATGCTAATTCACAAAGGTTTATCAGGACATTTCAAGTCAGCAAGGCGTTCCATGACCATATGATGTCACAGGGCCATACCGGTATTTATAAGATGATGAAACTCTCTGAAATAATGTTATTCCTTATAAGTTATGATCTGTCTAATGCTTTTTTTCAATTGGGAAGATTCATAAAATAACAAACATGCACACACTATCAGTAAATAAACTACATGCGGTAGAATTTCTGCACATTTTCCAATACAACCACGGCCACTGGAATTATGCGATTGTGCAGCCATGGGGATTTTCGCAAAATTATAGATGTGCCTCATTTGCAACATAATCCATTATCTGCTACATTACCTGCTGATTTGAACAAGAACCAAAATTTGTTTGTATCTCAAATGGTTCAAAAGTTACTAAAAATTCACAACAAGTGTTGCAGGCGAAGTAGAAGGATCTTTGGAAAAGTTGACTGATCACCGTTATGTTGCTTATTCTATATTTGGCTGTTACACTGGTACTAATGAGGGGCAACCAATGCCCAGACAGTGTTACCAAGGTTAAAAACAATGAAATAGTACTATTCCAAAATGTGCCACATCGCGCTGCATAATTTGCCTTTTCCTGCTGCCTGATTTACTCAACCTTGCTACATAATTTGGCCCTCTCCAGCCGCATGATTCCAGTGGCCCTGAATATAACCAGTCATAAAGGAGAAGAGTATTCAGCTAAATAGAAAAAGGACACTATGGAAGTGAACATATAACTTTTTTGAGAACATTGATCTAATGTATTTATATCCTCGATCACTTACAATTTAAGGGGCCGATTAGGATCGCGGACGACTCCGGAGGTGAAGGGAACGTCCGCAGCGGCTGCGGCGTTCCCTCCAGTGCAATTAGGATGTGACCGCCAGGGTGGCGGTCACATCCTCAATCTTTAACATTGCGGTGGGTGCAGCTTCAAGCTGCACCCGCCGCAATGTTAAAAATGCATGCACCGCATTTGCGTGCACAAAGCGGCAGGCACCGTGCGGTGCCTGCTGCTTTGTTCACGCAAATGCAGGGGGGTACATGTGCACCACCACCCCCTTCACCCAGGGGGCCGCAACGGGCCCCCGAAGTGAAGGTCCATATGCTTTTCCACGGCGGAAAAGCCGCCGTGGAAAAGCATACATTTTACACCATCATAATATGGCTGGCGGTGTCTGATAGACACTGGCAGTCATGTTATAGCTTTTCCGCCGTGGTTGGAAGGCGACCGCGGCGGAAAAGCTGCGGACGGAAAAAAGATCCCCAGCCATCCTAATCTGGCGGGGGCGGGGGGGGTCTTTTTTCAGTCCGCAGCGGTTTTCCCGCATCCTCCGGGCCGGCGGTGGCTTCCGCCGGCCCAGAGGATGTGGGAAAACCGATATTGTAATCGGCCCCATAGTTTTAAATGCATACGTTTTCAATAAAATGCTAAATGGTGGACTGGCATCAAATTGCTTAAAAGCAGGCAAAGGATTAAAAAAAAAGAAACAGGGCGGTGTGGGTATTGCACTGAAGTTTTGTAGGGGGACCTTCTTCACATGGGACACAGTCACTGTTGAGCATTGCATCCATGTGACCATATTTTTTCTTTCTTTGAGCAAATCATTTGTTTCTATTGAGAATCATTTTGATTATCTTGCTAAAAGGTGGAAAACACATCATCACAGACAGACACTGCCAGACTATCAACATAATTTCAGTAAGCGAAAGACAATGGGCAACAGAACGGTCTTCCAGTGATACTCCGGAGGCTTTTGTAACTTCAATACTCACATGTAATTACTTATTACAGGTGACTAATTTTCAGTGAAAGCAAACAGGCATGCCTTCACATGAATATTACAATAATGTACCCCCAACTTCACATTATAAGGATATTGTAAGTAATCAAAGAGTTCCCGACCAGATAGGGGAATGCAACCTCCGCTATTCCAATTCTGCTACAAGCCTGAGAGATGACGTTGGCAGCAGGAAGTGTATTGAACAGGAAAACATCGAAAACCTCCAATTTTATCCAATCGAGAAAACAGAATGAGTTGACCGCAGAAGAGCGACTGGGAGCTCCCACCTTGAGCAATCGTCATGGTCTGCTAATAGTTCTCAGGCATGTGGCTGATGATAAAGCTGGTTTTGGTGTTTTCAGTACCTCTTACCATTTTTCTGCTGTCACCACTTACCACAATCACAACATCAGAGGACTGGGAGGTGAGAGTAAGAATTGATACCTTTCGGACTGTTTTTATTCATTGAACTTCCTGCCCTCGCCTAAAATTCTTCAGATCATTTGCTATGGAGGGATGTGAGGTGTCAGGAAGGGTGGTAGTGGCCAACCAACCATTGGCACCCAACATCCTGCTTTCACTCTCACCTCAGCAAGAGGATATAAAGGAAGTGGCTTGAATCAGTTATCACCACTCCAATCTCCAGGGTTCAGTGGTGGACATTGTCAAAACCAAAGTTATTGCCTTTTACATGCAATCACAGAGCTATTGTCTTTGCCAAGGCATATACATTTTGGCATACATCTTAACCGTTTCAAAATGCCTGTCAAATTGTCCAAGATTGCTATCATGTATGAACATACATGCATGTACACAACCATCTAGAAAAGTTTGATTTTCTTTAAATCTAAATGGTGACAGACATCATAGGATGATGGCAACCAATGCTTGTCATAGGTGTGAGAAAGGCCCCTTTTTTGAAAGAGGTGCACATTACAACCAAAATAAACGGGCAACTGCCGTACAAAACGAAAACCTGGCTATACATCCATTAGACTACTACCTTACCCCACGCCCACCCCTACGATCTCCCCAACCTGCCCCACCCTGCAATTAACACATTACAAATATTACAATGTATTACATTTAAAATAACCACATTCTGTTAACCCTACATCCTATGCCTGCAAGTAAATGTAAATGTAAATGTGCTGGACTTGTAAAGCGCACAGCTGCCCGTAAGCGTCCCGGCGCTTGCTTAGGGAACCCGTCCTGGTATTCCCCTGTGAGAAACCCCGGCAGGGTGTCCACAAGGTGAAAGCCAGGCATCCCGCCGCGAGGGGCCGTAGTGGAGATTAAGCAAGCTATTGCCTAGAGTCGTATGAAATAGTAAATAACCAAACGTCCTATACTGAACTTGGACTACCTGCCTACCGTTTCCCTGCACATGGTTCACTAACGTTCAATGCCAACCACACTTCTGCCAACCCCTCGCAAACTTTGCCTGACCCCTCCACCCAGAAAAAAGGGTTGCCATGCAACCTTTTTCTGCCCCTCAACTGAAGCTTAAGTTCACATATTCTAACATTTACTACACTACTTTCAAAGTTCTAGCTAACACGTCTCTGATTTCGAACCAGTAAAGGATAGGATAGGTGAACCCCAGAGTCCAACTGGGTGTCAGAATGACAGATCCTGCCAAACCCCACACCCCTATAAAAACAAGCTATTTCGCAATTCACCTTTCTATGGTCACAAATTCCGTCCACAGGATAAAACACCCAGACCAATTTTCTTTAATGAGAGCTAAATCTTTCTTCATGCTGTGTATCAGCACAACCTCTTTCTCTGTGCAAAGATCATTCTCCCTCAAATGCAGAACTAATTTATCCGGGCAGTGGCCACGCACCAACATACTATTCAGACCGGGGACTATCTCTCTCCAGCACATGCCTCCTTTCCCTTTCCACATTATCTTAAACAAACACTTGTTGAAACTTAAATTCTGACCAAAGTAACTCTGCTGAACTTGTACTTGGGCCCATTTAACAAACGAGTGTCCAACCACCCAAATGGCCATCTCCTCCGCCTGTAAGGCAGTAAATTTCACATATTACTGTCATCTGCGTGCATATCTTCCCCCAACCCCCTCACATAATGTTTATAGCACTGTGACAACCAGCGGCCTAGCCACATAATTTCAACCTGATCCCAGCCTCTACGGCTTGCCTCTGACGCCGCACCGATGTGGAAACAATGTGTCCATTATTTTGCCCCCTGCACCCCAAGCGCTGCAGCGCTTACCAGAGAACCAATAACAGCTGATTTGCCGTCACTCTACCCCCGACCTATGCCTGAATACTATTCCCCTATAAGTTCCACAAAAACCCCGACCATTGTGACGCCCACCAAAGTGGGCATTGGCCTGGTGCCTCAACTGCATGTAAAAGAACCCATCTACCCCTGCTACGCTGGTCTGTTTTCGACCGGCTAAGCCAAATTTGCAAATTCCCTTGGAGAATGACCACATCCTCTCAAGACGCTCTCTCTGCGCCTTTTTTCCTCAGCAATTCTGACACCCGAAGTGCCCCAAAAAACATCCACACCATCAAACTGGAAAAAAGGCACGCTTATTCATTGTCCTTGCACACTTCCGGCAATACCGATATCAGATGGCATAATAGCTGCCACGAGACTGGCTACCTGGCCTTTGCCGCCGAACCCTGTTCCCGCGCCTAGCCTTCCAGGAGTCTATGTTCCAATTCTTATGCTAATGGGGCATAGCTCCATAGCAATTGACCCATAAATGCAATACCTGCCAACTTCCAAGCAATGCTAACCCTTGTCATTCCTTTCTCAATCAGGTCTAGTACATATTGTATAACATCCTCAGCTCGCAACCACCATTCATACCATCGTTGTGCAACCGAACACATAAACTCTCTCTAGGCCAGGATATACGTAACTCTCGTGGATTCAGCGAGTGACCCTACCACCAATTGTAACATCCTGCGTTGCTGACGTACCACCGATGCTGAGGCATGGGCGTCGGGGCCCTGTGGCCTTCCTTGGCAAGCCCATGGAATGTCCCCCACTGTGAACAAGACATAGCATCAGCGATGTCATTGGCCACACTCGGTACTTGCAAAGCTTTGAAAGCAATGTCGAAACACAAACAACACAGCAAAAATATTCTCATCAACTTCAGCACTTGCTCATCCCCGGCGGACTGGCAATTGACAATCTGGACTACCGCCAGGTTATCCACCTGGAACAGCACTCTCTTGTGTGCCTATTCCTCCCCCCAAAACGTTACTGCGACCACCAGGGGAAAAAGCTCCAAAAAATGCTCCTGCCACCATTGAGCCAGTGGACAAGCCACGGTTCGGCGCACCACCTTCCTTGCCAGTAAAGACCAAAACCTAGGCTACCCACCACGTCAGAAAAAATCTGAATATCCCATTCCAAGTCTCCATCATGCACCAAAGGAACACCGTTGAAAGAATGCAAAAACACACCCCACATCTGCACCTCTTCTTTGACCCCGACTGATAGCCGGACGTGATGGTGAGGCAAATGTTTCCTCGACAATGCTCGGCCCAACCTCCTGCAGAACATCCTCCCTGCCCTGACTACTCCACACAAAGTTAAGGTGTCCCAACTCCCAACAAAACATGTACCTCCTTGACCTTGACCTTCTCTCGTGGCATCATATGCTTCAGCAATGCCAGCATCTTAACCTTCTCCTGAAGCAACTGAGCCTCCATTCTTACAGAATCAATCTCAATTCAGAGAAATGACAGTTCTGTGCTCCGCTGCCTCATCTTCTCTGGTGCCAGTGGCCCCGGAGATCTCCCATTAGCTCTAGGAAACTTTCCAGTGCTTTCTGGCAGTCCCTGGAGCCGGGTAGCCTACAAAGATGAAAATGTCCAAGTAGTACGTGACCAACTGGTGCCCTGTGCACCAGGAAAAAAGCCACTGCAGAATTGTGCTGAAACATTCAAACAGTGCACACGAGATAGTGCACCCCATCGGCATTGCTTTGCCTATGTACTACCTTCACTCAAAGTGGATACCCAAGAGCTGAAAATAGTCTGGGTGGACTGGAAGCAGGTGAAATGCAGATTTCACATCACATTTTGCCATCGGTACCCCTACGTCCGCTGTCACCACTAGTGACATGGCCACGTCAACTGAGGAATAAGACAGTGAGGCGCATCCTCGGCAATTAAATCATTAAGTGATCCTCTGTCCGGCCAAGGCAAATGTTGGATCAGTCTGAATTGTCCCACTACTTTCTTGGGGACTACACCAATTGCAGACACGATGAAATTCTCCATGGGCCACTCATAGAAAGGGACAGCCATCCTACCTTTCCTCACTTCTTTGTCCAGTTTGTCCTGTACTGCCTGTTTGTTTCTTTGGCTGAGCGCAGTTTATCTGCCCACCTCCTGTCCCACAGCCCAGCGTAACCCAACCGAAACACCTCCATTAAAAACCCTGTTTCTTCTCTAGCATGTAGTGCTACAGCCAGAACTCCAACCTTTCTAGTTTAACCAGAGTATGAGCCCTTTAGCCCAACCCCTTGTGTTCCCTTACCACCCAAGCAGCCATGAACTGCTGGTGTGTCTCCCTAAATTCACCCCGGCTGCTGCCAATGGTTTCCTCCCTGGTGAAAACCACCCCCACCCCAAAGCAATTGACCACAGGGTGCCTCCCACCACACTTTGAATATTCATGGCGGAACTTACATTACTAGTGCATGCACAGCCCCTTATTAAAATCACAACAAATTCCCCTGCCCCCCTGCTGACTCTTTCCTGTTCCACCCACACCTCCCGGGTGGGTCACCCTTCAAAGGGCCAGTAAACTATGCGCAGCCCACTGGCAGTGAAAGTTGTCTTTCCACTTTTCGCAGCCCCCATCTGGTGTTGCCACAGGTCTATATCTACTTCCCCCCATTTTGCTTCGGGGTCCCACAGCAACCGCACTCTGAACTCTTCATCATATTGGGCCCACGCATATCCTCCCGCGTGATTTGAGCGTTCATATATATGTGAACAGAGAGACACAGCACTCTGGGTATTTTTCGCAATACACACTTGAGTAAATCAGTAATGCCGCCGTCCAGTTTTCTATCATAAGGGGCTCTTTCGCACACTTGGCCAACTCATATTCCTCCTCTTTTGATCCCTCTTTGGACCTCACCTCCCGATGCAGTAATTTAAGTATCTCTACGTACTCCCCTTTCCATATGC
The DNA here is from genome assembly GCF_964261635.1 of Lissotriton helveticus. Classification (NCBI taxonomy): domain Eukaryota; kingdom Metazoa; phylum Chordata; class Amphibia; order Caudata; family Salamandridae; genus Lissotriton; species Lissotriton helveticus. The sequence goes on along the minus strand of NC_136067.1, from coordinate 921,135,058 downwards.
GCTCTTTGGTAGCCAGCAAAAGGTGCGCCCCTAAAGGTTTTGTCACCCCCATATAAGGTAGGTTCTTGAACCTCAGTTCCTTACTCTCTGGCCCCATTCTTACCTCCTTTATTGCTCCCGTCTAATATATCTTTCCCTTTACCAGAACAACCCTCCTCCTTAGTACACCCCATCCCCCTGCCGCACTTGTGCCCACTTATACATCGGACACATACTTCCCTTTCTGTAACTTCTCACCCCCTTCTCACCGCAGTCCACCGTGCCTACACCAATGGAGACCATCACAGGTTTTCCCTTCATGCCTTTAACCTTACCTGGCTCCAAGGAGGGTGCCCGTAAAGATGCAGTCCGCCTCACAAGGATACCCTTAACTTCTGGTGCTCTTGCTGGCCTAGCTGCAGGCCACAACACCCTTGCTAGCCTCTCTGCTCACCCCTGCAACACACTAGTTAAAACATTAGAGGTCCCTGTCACCCTTCTCATCGTCCTCCCGCAGCTCACCTTCTGCAAGGCTCTCATCATCAAAATCCAACATTTCATCGCTATGCAAAACCTCCTGCTGCCATTCCAGGCCCCCATATACCTCTATTGGTTGAGCCCTTTTGACCGCTCGCTCTTAACCCTTTGCTGGGTATCTGGGGAGGGGGGCAGACTGTACCCTTCCGTGCCTCTCCGGCACCTCTACATGCCGTCCAGACTTCACCTTCTCTCTGGAGGTCCTGCCAGACCCGCCAGATGTTGGGGCCAGTGGGGACATTCTGGGCCTACTTGTGCCGCCCGTGACCGGCTTCCACATCAATATCAAGTGTGCCATTCTGAGCCCAGCCCTCTCTTTGCCTCGGCACCAGTGAGCGACCCCTAGCTCTGCCACGTCTGCTTCACTGCGCCATACATCACCCTGCAAGACAAACAGCTGATCTGGTGTGCTGGATCCCTGTCACAGACCTGTCCACTCCCCCATCTCTTCCTGCCCTGCCCCTCTTCCCCTTGTTTACCGCCCCAACCTCTCTTGTTTCCAATCCTTGCTTACCTTCCTCCTCCCCGCCTTCTTCTTCCCCACTTCAATCTAACATAGCTGCAATAAATTCTGACTCTGGAATCTGAATCACTGCTGCCTCTTCCTCTACCTGCTTGCCTGAACCTCCACTCTGCTATCCCATTGAAGTAACCTCTCTCTTGCCAAGTATGCATTGAGTTGTGCCACCCTGTCCCCCATGACCATCTTCTCCCCAGGATTAAAACATATTCAGACCCTCCCACGCTCTGGGATTCCCAGCCAGTTCAAGCTCCTCAGGTACTTCATCTTCTCATGCTTCCTCCCAATCCAGCTCTTCAAATTTGCTACCACATGCCTCTAGCTAACCTGACCTTACCTCTGGTCTACCCTCCACTTCTGCTTCATACTCACACCCCCACCCATCTTCCACTCCCTGAATTCCACAAGTAGTGCTGCTCGCCTCCCCAGCATACCGCACCACTCTGGCTCACTTTCTACCTCTTCTCTCAAACCCCCTTTTCCCTGCCCTCTCTTCACTTCCCCGGCTATCTTACCAAGGCCCTCCTGCGAAGCAGCTCACCGGTATTGGCCCGGCCCATACACTGAGCCTGAGCAGGTCAGTGTTATATCTGATGCCGCTGTGCGACTGTCTTTCTTCTTCCAAGCTGCATCATACCGACGCGCACCGCGGCTTGGAGATGAACTCGCTGTTCTCCTTGCTGCACTGCCAGACGCTGCCTCTTCTGCTGCCAGCAAGGGCCTGGCCTCGCTCCCCTCCAGACTCATGGCTCGAGGCGCAGGACACGACCTGTCCCCCGCCCGCCTCATGCCCCGAGGGGCTTCTCTCTTCCTGTATGAGCGGCCCTTACACTCCCCCAACATCATGAGCCCCACTCGCCGCTCTCATTTCCTTTGGCGGGGAGAACACCACATCGGCCATCCCCGCCAACGCCCTCCATGCTGGGTGAACTGGCCCGCTGCTTCTGCCATGACCAGGTCCATGTGGCCTGCATTGCGCAGGCGGCGCATCGCCTCACAAAGCCTCTCGTCCTCCAAACTAGGTAAGCACAGATATAACTTGCTCACTACAATGTTAGACTACTCTCGCAAACTGTTCTTGAACCTGCGGCACAAATGAACACCAATCTAATTCGCTAAACTATTTTGCTAAATATTTCACTCCTACACTCCCTGCCACCAGATCACCAGAACCTAAAGTTGTGGCAGGGAGGCCAAAACCCATTCCCTAGATCGACTTTGGGCTATTATTGGGCTACACATATGTGGCCCAACATAAACTCAAAATGGCAGTCCCCTGGACTGCACAACCCTCCCAATCTGCCCGGGGGCTGTCGACTGCCCCCCAAAACCCTGTTGTGCATGCATGATCATGCTTCCTCACTCACTGTGTTGTCTTGTAGATCATTTGTTTAAAAAGTTTGTTTATTTGCTATTATAGACGAGCAGAGAGGGCTTGGAGGAAAACCTATGGGGCTGATCTAAAAGCTGCATATGCCAAGTCCGTTAAGCTCTACCATCGAGCTATCTGCCGAGCTCGTGCGGCTTTTTATGCCACCGAATTCCGGAACAGTCCGAACCCGTCAAAAGCTATCTTCAAGGCCGTAAAAGATCTCACGGCGAAGCGGACTACCACTATGACCGTAAGTTCCCTTTCCCATTGTGAATCCCTTGCATCTTACTTTTTGGGGAAGGTCCAAGCTATATATAGGACATTCCCTAGCATAGGGTCCACTGCGGAAAGTATTAATGGGGTTCACCATCAGACTACACTGCTTGTTTTCCCCCCCCTCACCTTGGATGGTTTTGACAAACTTGCGCTGCAAGTCAAATCTGGGTCCCCATCTGATCCAGTAAGGCCTGCTCTCTTCCGAGACCAAGCTTTTATGGGGCGTACAGCTGTATGCTCCCTTGTCAACCTCTCCTTGGAAACGGGAACTGTACCATCTAAGTGGAAACAAGCTGTGGTGTCCCCGATTATTAAAAAGCCCACCCTGGACCCTTCTAAGCCTGAAAGCTATCGCCCCATCTCGCTGTTACCCTGGCCAGCCAAGATCACTGAGGCCCACGTCAACTTGGCCCTGTCTGAACATCTGACTCGGACCAATGCCCTTGATCCCACACAAAACGGATTCCGTGCTGGGCACAGTACGGAAACTGCGTTACTTGTGATGGTGGAACATCTCCGGGCAAGGTTGGATGCTGGTCAAACGGCGGCGCTTATTTTGTTAGATCTTAGCGCCGCCTTTGATACGGTAGACCACAGCATCCTCCTGCGTCGACTCGAGGAGACTGGTATTGGCGGTCAGGTGTTGCAATGGTTCCGCTCCTTTTTAGATGACCGCTCCTTCTGTGTTGCCATCCCTCCCTTCAAGTCCAACTACCAACCACTGGCCATGGGGGTTCCGCAAGGGTCCTCGCTGAGTCCCACGTTGTTCAATCTATACGTGAGACCGCTGGCTGATGTCGCTAGGCAGTGGGGCCTTACTTTGGTCTCATATGCCGACGACACTCAGCTGGCGGTTACTCTCAGCGGGGATGCGGAAATTGAGGCCCCCAGGTTTCAGTCCGGACTGAAGGCGGTGGCTAGCTGGCTGACAGGCAATTGCCTTCAGCTAAACGCCACTAAAACAGAGGTGATGGTCGTCGGGAAGGGAGTGGAGTTGTGGGGTGACCACTGGTGGCCCTCAGAGTTGGGACCTACTCCGATCCCGGTATCGGAAGTGAAAAATCTGGGGGTATGGCTGGATGCGGGCCTCTCCTTTATAGGCCATACTAAAAGAACCGCGGCCTGTTGTTTTGGTCTCCTGAGGGGCTTGAGACCTGTTCTCAAGTTCTTTGATGCCCCGACCAGGCAGCTGGTGATCCAGGCTACTATCATCTCCCGCCTGGATTACGCCAGCTCTCTCCTGGCTGGGGCTAACCAGGCTGAACTAACCCGTTTACAACGGGTTCAGAATGCTGCGGCGAGGGCGATTGTTGGTTTGCCCAGATTCTGTTCAGTGACAGGTGTCATTCGCTCCCTACACTGGCTTCCGGTTAGGAAGCGCATCCTCTTCAAGGTCTTGTGCCTTGCTTTTAAAATCTTGAGAGGTACAGGCCCGGAAATCCTGTCGAGTTGTCTGTCTTTTTATGTCCCTGCCCGTAGCCTCCGCTCTCAAGGTCTGGCCCTTGCGGTGGTTCCCAGATTCAGGCTTAGCCGTATGGGAGGCCGCTCGTTTAGGGTAATGGCTGCGTCAGCATGGAACTCCCTGCCTGTTGAAATCCGCTTGCTGGAGGACCTTCTGACCTTTCGGAGGGCTATAAAAACCTTCTTGTTTTAGCTGTTTCTTAGTTTCTGTTCTTAGCCTCTCGTTGTGTTACGGGCTACCTTGTCTCTGCGCCAGGACGCTCCTTGGCTGGAGTATCTGTGCGCACAATAAATAGTCGTAACATAACATAACATAACATTACAAGATGGTGAATGGCCATTTTGGTACTGTAAATTAAAAGTGAACTGTGCAGGGTGTACATGATAATACGGGCAAGCGAGTGCCCCAATATCTATATGTTCTGGCCCTCTCAGTAGTAGTAGCAAACACTGATTGCCACTGACAGGTAAAAGAACTGATGGGTGTTTAAGAGAAGAATCAAAAGATTTAGTGATAACATAAACCCAGGAAATAACCTTCTTTGCACTCTATTTGAACAAGCATTGGCAAAGCCTATAGGTCTCACCTTTAAGCTGTGCTGCACAGTAGCATGGCAGCTATTCAGCCTTCCTTAAAAGTTAGTGATATGGTGTAGAGCAGAGTGACATAGAAGAGAGTGGTGTAGAAGAAAGTGCAGTAGAGTGGCATAGATTGAAGTGGTTTGAAGTGACATGGAGCAGAGTAGCATAGAGTTGAGTGGAGTGGCTTGGAGTAGAGTGGCACAGAGTGAAGGGGCATAGAGTGGCGTGGCATAGGGCAAAGTGGCAAAGAGTCAAGTGGAGTGGAATACAGTAGAGTGCCATAGAGTAGAGTGGAATAGAGGAGAGTGCTCCTAAATGAGTGTGGCATACAGCAGAGTGGCATAGAATGGCTTAGAGTGGAGTGGCATACTGTGTTGTAGAGTAGAGTGACATAGAGTGGAGTGGCATAAAGTAGAGTGGCATAAAGTAGAGTGGTATAAAGTAGAGTTGCATAGAGTAGAGTGGTGGAGACTGGAATGGAGTAGCGTAGAGTAGAGTAGCATCCAGTGGAGGGGCATAGAGTGACACAAAAAAGGTTGGGAAGCCTGTAGGAGCTAAGCAATTGAAAGATTGCTGATGAAAGTGAAAACAAAAACAACTAATGAAATGCTGTGGGTGTGTTGTAAGCCCATTGAACTGCATAGGTGAGATATAAAAACCAGCATTGGCAAAATTCATAGGTTATGCCTTTGAGAGCTGCTAGCTCTGCCAATGGCCTTTGTTAGTGCTGTACAGCATCAGCAAAAAATGTAGATGCTGTACAGCAGAAACATAAGGAAATTAAAAGGATTTCTGACATAGCCACAGGCGGCTGCATCATTTTCTAGGCTTAGGTTGGCCTCATGGCACATGATGCAGATTCAGTTTTGTTCATTTACCAATCCAAGATGAATCAATTAATAAAACAAATATGAAAATTATGTAAATGTCTGAAAAGTAGCATCAACGTATTTTATTTGTAAAGCAGAAGAGCCAGTAACAATATGCTGCCTAGTCTCCATAAAAAAATGTTTAAAAAACAAATTGGACTGTAGGCAATGGAGGAGGGGGGTCATCACAGCAGGTGGAGTGATGGAAGATAACAAAACAAAAGAGGGAGGCAGCAAAAAGGATGGTGGAGAAGATGCACACAAGGGAGAGAACAAGACAGGGGGAAGGGAGACACACATGTACGAGACAAAGCCATAGAAGGAGGAGAGAAGGACAGGCAAAAGAGAACAGCGTGGAGCACGTGGGGGAGCACAGATGAAAGAGAGCAACAGGGAAGGTGGGGGAGAAAAGCTCCTGAAGTAGATAACTGGAAAGCACATGCAGGCTTATGAACAGCTTAAGCAAAAAAGAAACAAGCATTGGCAAAATAAATAAATCTTGCCTTTGGGTCCTATTGGATTTGCCAAAGTCTGTTAACCGTGCTGTACATCATCAGCAAGCTGCTGTGCAGCATTGCTAAAAGGAGAGGGTTATTGGCAGGGAGTAGCAACGGGGAGCAGACAGGTGGAAGGGAATACCAACAGGGAACTGGCAGGGTAGAGGGGGCAGCAACAGGGAGCTGGTGGGTGGGAAGGGACATCAGCACTCGATGGAGAAGCACACTAACAAAAAAGCAGCTCATGGGGACTTAAGCACATGATGAGCACAACACAGAGAGGCCGGGGCAAGCAGGTGAGGAGATAATAATGTAGAGTGTGACAGAGGAAGAAAGAAAAATATAGGAAGACAGCGGGATACACGTGTGCACTCATCGATTGATTAATCAAAAAGAAAAATGTTGTTACCGGAAAGTAAGCATTAGAATGACACTAGTAAAGATGCTATGCTCTAGGGGAGAGACAAACACAGAAAAGGAAAGCAGGCCTACAAGATAATCATTGAAAAGCATGTTAATGAGAGTATCAAAAAGCCAACCAATGGTAATCAATGGGCAGGCATTTAGTCCACTGTAAGTTCATAATAGGTCTTTCAAACCAGACAGCTTGCATCTAACTTAAAATATAGTTCCCAAAAATCGAGCAGTGTGCAGGGCACAAGTAAAGAGGATATGCTTTAGGAGAGGGACAAACACAGATTGTTGGAAATGGCCCTTTTTGCTAGGTTACCCCCAAACATTTTGCTTCTTCCTCCTATTTTTTGCTGACTTGTTTGTGTTGGTTTTAGGATTCTGGGTACTTTGCCACTGCTAATCAGTGCTAAAGTGCATATGCTCTCTGTGTAAACTGTGTTATGGATTGGTGTTTCCATGATTGGATATTTGATTTACTTGTTAGTCCCTGTACAGTGCACAGAGTGTGCCAGGGTCTGTGAATCAAATGCTACTAGTGGGCCTGCATCTCTGATAGTGCCACCCACGTAAGTAGCCTTAAAAAGGTAAGTTAGACCTGCCATTGCAGTGTCTTTACGCAGTTGATAACTGCCATGTCTACTTGGCCAGTGAACACACTTGCCAGGTCCTAAATCTTCCCTTTTCTACATGTCAGTCACCCCTAAGGAAGGCCCAAGGTACCCCTGTGGGCAGGGTGAAGTGTATGTGAAAGGTAGGACTTGCCCGGATGTGTGTGGCATGTCCTGATAGTGAATAACAGCCAATTTCGTTTATCACTATTGCAAGGCTATCTGTTCTCATAGGCCAGAATGGGCAGTTTGATTATAATATCTTATAATCCTAAACTGGCCCAGGGAACAAGGTAGAGATTCGAATTTAGTGTGCCTGAACTCAGAATGTTAAAATACATCCGTTAGTGAAGGTGATTTTTACATTCTGTGTTTGAAAATACCACTTTTAGAAAATAAGTATTTTCTTGCTCAGTCATCCTGTGTGCCTCTGCTGGAATGTGGATTGCCTGTTTGAGTTTCAGATGACAGAAGGCTGGGGAGCAGCTGGGCTCCAGATAGTCTAGGTAGGATCTGGAAAGGGCTGAATAGATCTGAGCTGCAATGCCTAGAGGATCAAAGGATTTTTGGATACAAATACTGGGGGCCAGACCCCTGACCTTTAGAACTCATCAAGAAGACTGCCAAGAAGAAGAGTTGGAGAAGCTGCAAAAAGGAACGACTGCTTTGCTGGGTGCTTTGCTGGTCTGACCTGCAGTGGCTGCTTCTGTCTTGGGCAGTGAAAGGCCTGGACTGGACTTTCTGCAACCTAAATTGTGGTTCTCTCCAAGGGCTTGAGGGTGAGCTTGCCCCCTGTTCACGAAGTCTCAGGAACAACAAAGACTTCGAGCTCTTCTGCCCGCAGCACTGGGGACGATGTGTTTTGTGCTGCAAACAGAGGAAAAGCAACTCGACGATGTCTACGACGCCGCTGCCGACTCCGTGTCGTGAAGGCACCGCCGAAAATCCGCACCGCAACCTTGGTCTCACTGACGATGCCTGTTGATGCCTCCACTGAGCCGCTGCTTGCACCGCGATCTGTGGGCACCGCACTCTGCACCTCCTTGCTTCACGCCGAGACATTGGCATGGCAGAGAGCACCGCCGCAACGCCGCACTGCAACCTTGGTCTCACTGACACCGCCTGTTGATGCCGCCACCGAGCTGCTATTTGCACTGCAACCTGTGGGCACCGCACTCCGCACCGTCTCGCTTCACGCCAAAGCTTTGGCACCGCAGAGAGCACCACCACAACGCCACACCATGACCTTGGTCTCACCGATGATGCCTGTTGATGCTGTCACCGAGCCACTGCACGCACCTCGACCTGTGGGCACTGCACTCCGCACCGCCTTGCTTCACAATGATGTCTTGGCACTGCAGAGGGCACCGCCGCAATGCCGCACCACGACCCTGGTCGCACCGATGATGCCTGTTGACACCGCCACCGAAACGCTGCTCTCAACGTGACCTTTGGGCACCACACTCCGCACCGCCTTGCGTCACGAGGACACCTTGGCCTCCCTGATGCTGCCGCTCCATGCCGAAATCGATGCCACTACTTGCACCTTGGTTCGAGGGCACCAAACACCACCCTCATCCCGCACCGCAGCCTTGGCCTACCGGCTTCTGTGCCTTCGACTCCAGTTCATCAGCCAACGACAGCGCTTCAGCAACGAGGATGCTGCTGCTTGCACCGTGACCTGCTAGCACGGTGGCGAGCACCGACTTCATCTCGCACCACGACCGTGGTCTCACCGACAAGGCCGTCTAATGCTGTCACCGTGCCACTGCTGGTACCGTGACCTGGCGGCACCACACACAGCACTGCTGCACTTCGCACCACAGCACCCGACGCCTGCCAGTGCCAGTGCTCCTCATTACATCAGAGAGGAGCTCGACCTGCAACGCGAGTGACTTCAAGGGCCTCGGCAACCTGCATCTCTAACAAGCTACTGTTTCCCAACACCGTAGCTGATCTGTGATGCTGCGACCAGCCTGAACTGTTTGGATTTGTTTGCTCACGACGCCATGATAGCCCCGGACGTAGCTATCGACATCAAGGAACTGTTTATAAAGCTTATTTTGATAACTGTAGATTTTTAAGTATAGTATTGTGGATTTGTATCGCAATTGGTCTTGCCCTATAGTATATAAAAATATTGGCTATTTTTCTAAACTGGTGTGGTGTCTTTTTGTAGTGCGTACACTGTATTACTGTTGGTTATGTGCAAATGCTTTACACACGGCCTCTAAGATAAGCCTGACTGCTCGTGCCAAGCTACCCAGGGGGTGAGCAGGGGTTATTTTAGGAGTGTAACTCCCTTATCCTGACTAGAGTGGTGGTTTCTGCCTCACTTTGACGCAAGTCTCAGCTAGCCAGAAATGCCATTTCTAACACAGATGGACAAGGAAAACCATTGAATAAGAAGTAAGCAAATGAGGGTGATAATAATGCTGACTGATGAACAGCGCTGGCCATAATTTAAGCCTACTGTAAGTTCTTTGTAAACTGACAATAGGTCTCACCTAACTATGCAGATACATAAAAATTACATGGACAAATATGAACACTGTTGCTCTTATTGAATAACATAAAATGTACTGCTGGAAATGTGCTTATTAACGTGATTGCTCAGATAAGGTATGAGCGAAAAAGAACAATTAAGCAGGCACAAAACTATAGCAATAGCAAGATCTGAACCTATGACCTTTGGTCCGAGATTCATTGACTATATTATGACACTGGTGATGCACCATTTGCGGTATCCACTTGCTTCCTATGTTCCCTTATGCTTGCCACTATCTAGTAGTCAGAAAGTCATGGGTTTACCAATCATTAATGCAGCAGGTGATGTAGCATTTCATCTACTACATCTGCATTATTTAATTTGAGTGCTGTAACTGAAGGAATATGCAAAAAATAGCTTGACTCCAGTGGTGTGGAGAGCATGGGACTCACGTCTGAGCATACCCATCCCACTCGGGGGGACAAATGCAAAAACAACAATTGATGGACAGAATGCAGAACAATGTCATACATTCACCCCAGTACAGAGATCTCTGCCTAAATCCATCGTTTTTTTGCACTCCACACCACCCCAGGTCAGACCCTGTGCCTCATGTGCCACATGGGAACAATCCAGCAAGAACTGTCAAGGCTGATTTGCATATGGCCATGTCTGTCCTGGGGTGGTGTGGAGTGCAAAAAACGATGGATTTAGGCCCAGATCTCTGTACTGGGGTGAATGTATGACATTGTTCTGCATTCTATCCATCAATTGTTGTTTTTGCATTTGTCACCCCGAGTGGGATGGGTATGCTCAGACGTGAGTCCCATACTCTCCACACCACTGGAGTCAAGCTATCCAGGCTGATGACGGCTGATAGACAGAAATCGGTCCTTGGATGCTTGATTCCGGCCCAGTAAAGACATGGCTTGGCAGTTCGAGCTGGACTGTTCCCATGAGGCACAGGGTCAAGGCTGATTTGAATATGGCCATGTCTGACCTGGAGTGGTGTGGAGTGCAAAAAACGATGGATTTAGGCCCAGATCTCTGTACTGGGGTGAATGTATGACATTGTTCTGCATTCTGTCCATCAATTGTTGTTTTTGCATTTGTCACCCCGAGTGGGATGGGTATGCTCAGACGTGAGTCCCATGCTCTCCACACCACTGGAGTCAAGCTATCCAGGCTGATGACGGCTGATAGCCAGAAACCGGTCCTTGGATGCTTGATTCCGGTCCAGTAAAGACATGGCTTGGCAGTTCGGGCTGGACTGTTCCCATGAGGCACAGGGTCAAGGCTGATTTGCATATGGCCATGTCTGACCTAGGGTGGTGTGGAGTGCAAAAAACGATGGATTTAGGCCCAGATCTCTGTACTGGGGTGAATGTATGACATTGTTCTACATTCTGTCCATCAATTGTTGTTTTTGCATTTGTCACCCCGAGTGGGATGGGTATGCTCAGACGTGAGTCCCATGCTCTCCACACCACTGGAGTCAAGCTATCCAGGCTGATGACGGCTGATAGCCAGAAACCGGTCCTTGGATGCTTGATTCCGGTCCAGAAAAGACATGGCTTGGCAGTTCGGGCTGGACTGTTCCCATGAGGCTCAGGGTCAAGGCTGATTTGCATATGGCCATGTCTGACCTGGGGTGGTGTGGAGTGCAAAAAATGATGGATTTAGGCCCAGATCTCTGTACTGGGGTGAATGTATGACGTTGTTCTGCATTCTGTCCATCAATTGTTGTTTTTGCATTTGTCACCCCGAGTGGGATGGGTATGCTCAGACGTGAGTCCCAAGCTCTCCACACCACTGGAGTCAAGCTATCCAGGCTGATGACGGCTGATAGCCAGAAACCGGTCCTTGGATGCTTGATTCCGGTCCAGTAAAGACATGGCTTGGCAGTTCAGGCTGGACTGTTCCCATGAGGCACAGGGTCAAGGCTGATTTGCATATGGCGATGTCTGACCAAGGATGGTTTGGAGTGCAAAAAACGATGGATTTAGGCCCAGATCTCTGTACTGGGGTGAATGTATGACATTGTTCTGCATTCTGTCCATCAATTGTTGTTTTTGCATTTGTCACCCCGAGTGGGATGGGTATGCTCAGACGTGAGTCCCATGCTCTCCACACCACTGGAGTCAAGCTATCCAGGCTGATGACGGCTGATAGCCAGAAACCGGTCCTTGGATGCTTGATTCCGGTCCAGTAAAGACATGGCTTGGCAGTTCGGGCTGGACTGTTCCCATGAGGCACAGGGTCAAGGCTGATTTGCATATGGCCATGTCTGACCTGGGGTGGTGTGGAGTGCAAAAAAAGATGGATTTAGACCCAGATCTCTGTACTGGGGTGAATGTATGACATTGTTCTGCATTCTGTCCATCAATTGTTGTTTTTGCATTTGTCACCCCGAGTGGGATGGGTATGCTCAGACGTGAGTCCCATGCTCTCCACACCACTGGAGTCAAGCTATCCAGGCTGATGACGGCTGATAGCCAGAAACCGGTCCTTGGATGCTTGATTCCGGTCCAGTAAAGACATGGCTTGGCAGTTCGGGCTGGACTGTTCCCATGAGGCACAGGGTCAAGGCTGATTTGCATATGGCCATGTCTGACCTGGGGTGGTGTGGAGTGCAAAAAACGATGGATTTAGGCCCAGATCTCTGTACTGGGGTGAATGTATGACATTGTTCTGCATTCTGTCCATCAATTGTTGTTTTTGTAACTGAAGGAATATGCAAATCTTCCCTTATCTAGAATATTAATTTTTTATAGACACATCTGCGAAAAATTAATCGTTAAAGATGGGTGATGCTGCATTTTGTCTTAATCTTTCTGAACAAAAGATCACCAGATTTGGATCACAAACGATCACCAGATTTGGATCACACAAACAGATTTGTCTGCTGTTTAAAAATCTTTCAATGCTGAAATATTTGAGGTATTTCATTTCTTGTGTAAAATGTTATGTTTTTGAAACACCACTGGCAACAATTAAAAACAATGTGTATGGAATAATATGGTGCAACATCAAGTACCGCACAATCCATATTGAAGTATTGGTAAAAACTTTTATGATCAACAAATTCAACTACAGCTGACATGAAACTGTGATCTTGCCTATATGGAAGACAATTGTAAATACTATTGACACAAAACTGGCACTATTAAAGCCAGAGCAACCAGACTGGGAATAGTTTGCTGAGATTCCCTGAAATAGTCTCATTCCGGCAGTTCCATATGATAATTCTAATTTCCTTTAAATCGTTCCCAGACGTGGGCTGTCTTGATCCATTCATGCTTTGCATGTGTGGGCTGTAATCCATCCTCATCTCCACATTGTTGTAATGGCGATGGGCACCCTTCTGTAGTAACACATTTTTATCAAGCCACAGAACAGAGAAGTGGCGATATGTCTAGCCAGGCAGCAGCTCTCCAACTGACCGAGGAACACGCTCTACACTCTGACACAAGAATATTGGCCACATGAAGTTCTTATACATTAATTCAAGTACAATAATCTTCAACAGCAGTAGCGTGATGCAATTCTGGAATGCTTTTTATTTACTTTTCAGAAATTGAAGAACGGATTTGAACAAAATGAAAAACATATACGAAGCCTCATCTCAATATTTCCCACCCATTTCAACCTCTAGTTTTAGATTAGTTTTGTGGATTATAGCAATCTTACACATGTTTCTTTGAATCATATTTTAGTGGGACTAAGGGATGGAAAGTAGGTCCATGCAAGCCCATTAGTGAATGGAGCGGTCACAACTCATGTCCTGCGAAAGGCATCTATAGAACCCAGCTTAAATCACGTTTTAGGCCCAGCAGCAAATCTTTCAAGAGAGGCTTTATTTTGACTTACTTAAATATTGGGACTTCATGCTCATCCTTAATGTGTTCCATAGCACTCCATCCTCCATTCTTTCTCTATTTGTTTATTATTTATACATTTACATTGCACAATAAAACGTAATTTGACACAATGACTGGGTTTAAAGGAGAGATGCTAGGAATGTATTAATTTACTTGATTCTTTTAGATGTGTCCACGTTACAGCTCAGCATTTTGGTTCACTAAGATAGTTATAATTGTTTTGGCCTTCATCTAGAATACCTTTGGAATGTTAGATTCGTAATATATCACATTTCTAAGACTAACAAATTAAAATGCATTTTATCTAATTGAAATCTCAGTGTGCGAGCAAGTCGGGAGACATGGTGTGCAGACATGGCTAGGAAAGGAATTTGGAGCAAATGCAAACTTTGGGATATTTAACATTGTTTTCAGTAAATTGTTTTAAGATTAGTTGGATATGAGTAAACTTATATGTTCACTGGCTGCTAGTACATTTCCATACGGTTGCAAGCACTACATAAATTTAACTTCTTAAAATTCAAATGTCACGGTGCAATAAATCCTTCACATTTGCCTTTTCTGAAGACCTAGCAAGTGAGTAATATCCTGCCATATCATTCAGTCCTCACTACACTTTGAATAGGCACCGCACTGTGCATTCACATTTTGATACAATATAATGAGCAGTAGACATATAGGTATATAGATGATTGTACATACTGTATTAGGCAAGTGTTCTATCCTTGATGACAATAATAACTTGTTTAATATAGCACTTCATACCACACTTCTGCTGTAGACTTAGCAATGTTTATAACATCTATTGATCAATTCATAATATTCAATTTACAGACCTAGGAAGGACGGAACGCTGAGCAGGGTTTGGAACGTAAGACATTCAGCTAACTAGATTTGTCGTCGATGAGCATACAACTAAATGACCTATACTGCCAGCTTCCTGCGGATATAGGTGAACTAATACAAAAAAGCCCCTCTCAATCAATGAAGGTTATCTGGACCTTTACATTTGAAATTGCCTAAGGGGTCCATCTAGTCTACTAAACAATGCGCTCCTTAATTTGGCATTTAGAGTCTGATTTCATATGGTGTAAAATGTTCGGAATTATAATCCACTGGAAACTATCCACACCAATCTCATTCAAACACCTGTATTTATGAAGCACATTCAAGGCGGATTACCTCTTTAGACAATAATGAAATGTCACGAAAATGATCAAAGATGCAGCCTTAGAAAGGAAGTGAGCTTTGAAATGACTTCGAAGCTAAGTTGGAATTGTTTATGCTAAGTAGGTTACTTTTCGAAGTGTATTGATGTTGGTTCAGAAATTTCCACTGCTTGGGAAACTGACACGCACCCCTCTCCTAAATATAATTACTTTATGTCTAACGAATTAATAACATTATTTTATGTGGAACGAGTACCCTAATTTTCTTTTGGCCCCAGCACTCATGACATTTTGCATGTATTCTGAGACCGAGTCTGGAATTGATCAATAGATCAAGTTCCTGGTTTTAAGGTCAACAGTGATTCTTCAAAAAGCACACTCTCCCGTTTTTGTCATTTGGGACATATACTGTGATGGGGGCAGCATTCCGTTGTTGAATCCATGCTATTAGACAAGCATTTTTACCTGCTCAAAGTGTGAGCTCAATGCCTACAGGCCCACTTGTGAAAAGTTCCACTTACATTTAATGGGTAGACTCTTTGCTGAAATCTGTGTCTGTGGAATGTGAAATTATGTTGGGTGAATGGTAGCAGGATTCCATAAAGGTTGAGTGTGTGAATGCTAAGCTAGTGGGTTCCATTTTATTGCCCCTTGTTTGACATGGCACAAGTTGGAGGTTGGGCTACAGCCACCCAAGACAGAGCAAGTGCATTGCTTGCATTTATGAGCTGGACGGTGTAGCTATAGACACGTTTGGAGGTATGGAGACAGGGCTGCATTAGAAATTCTTAACTTTTTTTTAGCAGGGTATTGCTAATTAGTCCTTCCTAAGCATTGTGTTTGGTTGATGGTGAGGACATTTTAGTACGCCACCAGATTTAGTTAATAAAGGCGTGAATTTCTGGGCCAGGTCTGGTCCCTATGTCTTCCGCTTGCGTGACCTGTCCAATAAGGCTGATGAAAGGTAGGTGCTGAGCGTCACACTTACAGTGCTCTTGTTATGCTTACTCCTTCTGGCACCCAGACTCATCTCTACCTGGCTCATTTACAAGGAACTGACACATCGCTGCGTTAAAGCAGCGATGCACCAGTTTACTTGCGCCTGCAGCAGAAACCCTTGCGCCACCATAGATGAGCCGTATTTAAAATACAGCGCACCATGACACTGAGTTTTTTCGCGCATTGCTGGAGTTGGTGGAAAAACCAACGCAACTCCATTAATGCATCCTAATGCAGAGGAGTTTACACTGATGCATCGCCTATGGAATGGGGACCAATGTATTACAGCGTGAAAAGGTGACAAAGTCACCTTGCACTCAAAGATAATGGTCCTGGATGTGACGCATACTGTCCACTTGTATGTGTGACGTCAGCATGTAATGTCACAATTTGTGAAAGGACGTGCACATACCTGCCTTCTGTGGCCCACTTACCTCGTGACTTGATTGCATAGTGCAATCAAGTCCCTACAGCTGGTGTGGTTCCTTGGGCGCAGCTAATGCGTCATCCCTATGCCTGGGTTTAGCACGCATAGGGATTGTGACACATTGGCAGAGCAGCGGCCCAAAGTGTAAAATAGTGGTAAATACCACGATGGCAGTTTTACGGTAAGCGTTTCTGACGGAACACCTACCTTGCATAAATCTACCTTGGCGCAACCGATTCCTACACAGGTAAAAACCGACGTCACATGAAAAAAAGTGATGCACCTTCGTCTATGTAAATATGGAGGAAATTAAGTGCTGACGTTGTGTAAAATAAATGATGCTATGGTGGCACGTGGCAGCACAAGGGGCTTGTAAATAAGTTCCTGAGAATGTAAGTGATTTGCTCAGAATCTCAGGATTTTGCGCAAAAGCCAGAAACGTGGGGCCTTATTTATTATATTTTGACGCACAACAGTGCAGCAAACCTTCCTGCTATGCTGCCATTCATCAAAATAAAAGGGCAGGAATGTGGCATATCTAAAAGATGCAGCGCATTCCTGTCCTTCTACCCTGCACAGGTGCACAAACAGCAGCCGCGCACCAATGTAGACACCTTTGTGTCATGTCACAAGAGTGCCTGCATTGTGGAGATGATTGTTTTTGTGCAGGGTGGGACACCTTCCTGCACAAAGACAGTAATTGATGGCATTTTCCTCTTTCTCTGCATGCTCCATTCAAGAGGAAATAACGGTGAGATATAAAAGTATTTCTCCTTGTTGCACCGCTCCTACACCTCCTCTGGCGCATTCCCAGCTTTACAAAATGTTGTAATTCTGGGAATGTGTCAGGTTCCATGGATGTTGCTTGGGACCTGAGGTTCCGTGGTTTTCGGGACCGGACTCCATTTTGTTTTGCGTTGTTCGAGACGCCATTTTGTGTTGCCCTCACGTAGGCCGTAGTGGTAAACGAACGAACGAAGTTGCATGGGCCTCGTTGTTCATGTACAATTTAACGTGGGCCTTTTCGACTTGCGAGTGAACTGCAAGACGCTGACCCCTTTCACCTGAAATTGACCCTTCTATGAAACTAGTTTCGTTAGCTGGTAGTAATCGAGAAATCCAATCATTGTTCAGGATATCGTTAGCCGTTAGTTTCTTGCACATATCTTATCCTACTCTACATCTGAATTGCTCTTTCCTTTATGTCTTTTCATTACATGGGTAGTGCTTTCAATTATGGGTTTGTCCGGCTTTTGGTAATCGAATTTGGGACAGTACTAATTATTAACTTGTGGGGTTGGTACAATGTAAAGTGAGCTTTTTGGAATGTGATAATGTATAGAAATGTGTTTCTATTGGTCAGAATTTGCCGCAATGGGTGTGCATTTGTAATGGGTTGAAACTGTGCATAAAAGATCATGTCTTGCTCTACACAAATTGAACAGGTTCTTGAGTTGTACACCGTGTTGTATTGCTTGGTTCACTGTTACTAGCTGCAGCTAATAAATTTGATCTCTGACGCCACCTAGAAGTATTCCGTGTCTCTGTAGTCTAAGACAGGTGGAACTCGAAGACATCGGGTGTGTCCCTGGCACCGCCGGTTCTGAAAAAGACCCAGTTCTTCAGTTTGCGCCCAACGTGGGGCGACTTCAGCGGTACCGGTCCAAGCCCGAGGATCGTGAGGAAATTCTGGAGGAAGGCCGCCACTTCATCGACCCCTGCATGTCGACGTGGACCGAAGGTGTTTGCTGCGAGGCTTCCCGCTTTCCAACGGCTACGAAGGACTGCTGCCCTGACTGTCGCCCTGTCTTGGACCCTCGATAGATCCTTTGTAGAGCGAGACGATAGACGGTCTTCTGGTGGCGTGACAGATATTTTGGTTAAGTATAAGTGGGTCGCTCCCACGATCTTTGTTTTGTTCTTGGTATTGGGTTGATTCGGTAACTGCAGTGATCGAAGCAGAGGGGCTCATATATTTGCGAGAGTATCGATAGTCGATAACCCCTTGAAGTTTGAAGCTAGATTAGTGAGCTATAAGATGCCTGGTCTTAGCAAACTTAGAAAATGGTTTAGTTGTGGTTGCAACAGGGATTCGTGTCCGATACCTCCGGTTGGAACTCCAACTTATGAGCTCTATTCAAAACACGGAGTGGGTCCTATTACTTATAATGAAGTATGGGTCCACTATACAAGGAAAGATGGTGTCTTACGATGGCCCCAACATGGTAGTTTCGAAACAAATATTTTAGATAATCTGGAAGTTGCGTTATTCAAGAAGAAAGCCCGGCCGGCAATGTTTGACTCTTTCCGCCTTTGGCGAAAGGAAGCCAAACAGAAAGAAATTAAACAAGCTAAGAGAGATAGGAAAGATAAGAATATGTCAGTACTACAAGCTGCTAGGCAGTATAGGGATGATGGAGAGGAGCGAGCGAGTGAAGTTTTAGATAGGCAGCGTTGCATGGCCATAGATAAATGTTATCCGACCTTGCCGTCTCCTCCTCCGAAAGCGAGTGAAGATCTTGAAAAAGATCCTTTGATCTCTCACTTACTGAGATTGCCACCCCCTTATGTGCAGGGTGCTACTGCACCTCTATTACCCCCGGTTGTCCACCCTTTGTTGTTCAACCTCCTGCTGTTGTTCAGCCACCTGGTACTCCACAGATGGTTTTACCTCCTCCTGCGCAACCCGCTCTAGGGTCACCAGCTTTACTACCAGCTTTGCCTCAGACTCCTTTGCCTTCCACTTCTGCATCTGAGACTCTTACTGTTCTTATTCCTACACCTTCTTTGCCTCAAAATACTTATTCTCCTGTTCTTATGTCTGCTTCTTCTCCTTCTGTTCGAAAGTGAATGACAGAGACTGTTTCTAATCTGTTGTCTCCATTGTTTGGGTCACTGAATATGACCCCTGTTTTAGAACGTAAGCAGAGTCGTAGTCAGCTTCCCAGTTCCGAGGAACGGGCTGTGTTGGATTTGTTGGCTCGTAAATGGATTATAAATGCCTCAAAGTATAGTTTGCCAGCGGTTATGGATGTTTTCTTTCAGTGGGAACCGCCTAAACAAAGGTATGTTTTAGATGTGATGTGTATGTTTCTGCATCAGGAATGGGAAGATAATGATTTGGGTTTGATTCCGCAGGAACTACTTGATGTTCAGTCGGATTTTGCTAAAGGGATGATAGTGGAATCTGATATTACAGACGACGTAGAGACGATACTGGCTTTTAGGTCTAGACTTCCGCCTCAGACATTCTACGTGCCTGATTCCTCTGTTAGAAGAAAAGCGAGACAGTATCCCATGAGAGAAGTTCCTCCTGTATGGAAGGAGGCAGTTCAGGCTGATGCAAATCGGGGCATTGTTGCCGCTCCGGCACATTTTCAGCGAGTATGGGTACATGTCCCTTGGAAGAGAGCAGAGGTCTTGGCTCTTAAGCAGACCTTACCTGATCCTCGTAAGAATCCTGCTTGTTACTATAAAGAATTGTCCCAGACAGTAGATGCGTGTATTATGAATTTAGCTGACATTGATATGTTGATGGGTAATGTAGTTCCGCAACCTTTGTGGGCGAAGATTCGTCATGAGAATAATGCGCAAGAGTTAGGAGATACTTGGGCGAATATTGTTGCTGCAGATGCTAGACAAGAGGGAGGGGCTAAACCTGAACCTGTAGTCTCAGAATTGCCAGGTACAATTATTAATTTGATGAAAACGATGATGCCTGCGTTACGAGTGAATTGGGATAAGTTAGCAGCATGCAAGCAGAAGAAAGACGAGAGCGTGTCTGATTTCTTTACTAGGTTTGAAGAGACGTTTATCGATCATAGTGGTCAGGATATGAGTACAGAAGGTGGTCAAAGGTTGTTTGTGGATAAATTTGTCTTTAATTTGCTTCCCGAACTTTCTAATAAGTTAAAGGACTCTGAGAGTTCATGGCCTTTTTCTTCGTCGGCCCAGATATTGGCTACTGCACAATACTACGAGAATAGGGATAAAGATGAGAAGGATAAAGCGGAGAAGAAAACGAAAGATTTAAAGACGAAAGTTCTTTTGCAGCAAGCTTATCCGCCTCGTCAGAATCAGCCTCAGTTTCAGCAACCTCCACAATTTCAGAGATTGTTACAGAAGCCTGAGCCTTATGTTCAGCGATTCTTTCCTGGCCCTAATCAGTGTGCTTATTGTAGAGAGGAAGGTCATTTCAAGAATAGTTGCCCGACTTTGCTACAGCGTGCAAATGGTGCACCTGGTCAGAGAGGTCGTGGTGGTTTCCAGCAAACCCTTAGAGGTAGAGGACGTGGTATGATTCCCCAGAAAGAGCGTTCTCCTTCCCTTCAGAATTCAAATTATTTTGACAGACTGAATGCTCCAAGTGGTCAGTCTGCTCAGTATTATGTTGAGGATTACTATGTCGAAGGTGAGAGTTCTGGTTATAATGATAGCTAGGACATCCATGGGCAGAGAGAGGAATAGTGTCAGTTCCAGTAGATCAGAGTGGACCGTATGTTGAAGTGATTACATCAGGTGTGGTAGATCCTTTTCTTTTGGATACTGGTGCGACAAAGAGTTCTATTATGCATTCTAAACTCCCTGGCGCACCTTTGTCTGGCTTGACCAATGTTTCCGTAGGATTTTCAGGCGCCCCAGTTCATAATCCGGTTTCTATTCCTTTGTCCCTTTCCATTGGCCCTTGTGAATTGGAAGCTCCACTTATTCTAACGACTGGTTGTAATGAGAATCTGTTGGGTTTGGAGTGCTGAAAAGATTGTATGCGACATTGCACTGTTCTCCTTCAGGAGTACAACTTACTCTTGGTAAGAAAGTGATTTCTTCAATGTATTTGTCTAAAGATTGTTTGCCACTGGAATTGTGTTCACTTCCTGATACGCTCTGGGCTACGGGTCCGAATGATGTGGGCCTTTTGCAAATTCTACCGTATGTTGTTACGCTCAAATCGAATGCTATGCTACCTCGTATTCCACAATATAAAATATCGAGCGATGGTGAGAGAGCGCTTTTGGCGATTGTTCATGATCTGGTTGAGAAGGGTGTAGTTGAAGAAACGAGAGGAAATGTGTGTAACAGTCCTATTTTGCCTGTCCTTAAGCGTACTGATGCTTCTAAGCCTCCTGTGTATAGGTTTGTGATCGACCTTCGAGAGGTAAATAAGATTGTGGTGCCACAGTTTCATGTGGTCCCTGATATCACTGCTTTGTTGACTCTGATTCCTGCTTCGGCAGCTTGGTTTTCTGTGATCGATCTAAAGAATGCTTTCTTTAGCATTCCGATTGCTGAGGAGAGTAGGGATATTTTCGGCTTCTCTTTAGGAGGACGAAGCTTCCGGTTTAAGAGAGCTCCCCAAGGTTATTGTGAAAGTCCTTCAATCTATAGTCAGGCGTTGAAAACTCAACTCGATGGTTTTGTGTTACCTGTTGGTGCGACTCTTATTCAGTATGTTGATGATTTGTTGATTACTGCTGATGATGAAAAGATCTGTAAAAAGGCTACTCTTTCATTGTTGCGGTATTTGTCTGACCTTCATCATAAAGTGTCACCTTCAAAGTTGCAATATTGTCGCCAAGAAGTAACCTACTTAGGTCATCTCTTGTCGAAGGAGGGAAGGCGATTGACCCCAGAACGAATTCAAGCGATTGCGCAAAAGAGTGTGCCATCCACACAGAGAGGAGTTCGTGCTTTTTTGGGTATTACTTCGTATTGTAGACAATGGATCCCAAATTTCTCTCTTCTTGCGAAACCTCTGTTGGCATTGACTACGAAAGATACTCCGTATCCTCTTCCTTGGTCTGACGAATGTCAGAAAAGTTTTTCTGAATTACGTGATGCATTGTGTTCGGCTCCTGTGTTGGGTACTCCAGACTACAGCAAGCCTTTTACGTTGTACGTACACGAGAGAGAAGGTTGTGCGTTGTCAGTGTTGACACAACCTTTTGGAGACAAGCAGCGTCCATGTGCGTATTTTGCAGCGACGTTAAATCCGGTAGCTAAAGCGTTGCCGAGTTGTCTGAGAGCTACAGCGACAGCTGCTGTTTCTATCCGACAGTCTGCCTGTTTGGTACTGGATAACACGTTGATTGTGATGGTTCCGCATGCAGTGGATACTTTATTAAACAGGACCAAGACACAGCACCTTACTAGTGCACGTCTTTCAGGTTACGAGTTGACACTGTTGGCTAGCCATGTACATATTAAGAGATGTAATGTGTTGAATCCAGCTACGCTGTTGCCGATCACTACAGAGTCGGATGCTCAAGAACAGCATGATTGTTTTCTTCGTACAGAGGAAGAAACGAAAGCTAGAGTTGATCTGAAGGATACTCCTCTTGAGAATGTTGATGGTACCTTGTGGGTAGATGGTTTGTGTTTCAAGCTTCCGAATGGTCAGACGACTGCAGCATATGCTATCACAACTTTACATACAGTTGTTGAGACAGCACGCATACCACAGAATTCAGCTCAAGCAGCAGAGCTAATTGCATTGACACGAGCGTGTGTATTGTCAAAAGGAAAGCGAGTGAATGTTTATACCGATAGCCAGTATGCGTTTGGTGTTGCTCACAGTTTTGGGCGTTTGTGGAGAGAACGAGGATTCCTTACTTCCCATGGCACGAAAATTCAGCATGGGCAGTTAGTGAATGAACTCTTGGAATCACTTACTCTCCCAAAGCAGATTGCAATTGTGAAGTGTAGTGCGCATAAGAAAGTTGTGGACGATGTTGGTCGAGGGAATGCGTTTGCGGATGAGGTTGCCAAGGAAACGGCGAGAGACATGATGAGCCGTATGTATGTTGCAGGCCCTGCAAGATGGGTTATGGCTGGTGGAATGTGTGAAGACACAATAGAAAGTGTGAAGATGATTCAGGCTGAAGCTACAGAGAAGGAAGTGAGTACGTGGAGAGAAAGTATGGGTATGTTGGATTCTACAGGTTGTTGGATTGAGTTGTCAGAACACCAGCGATGGTTGTTACCAGACGCGTATGTACTCCCAGTGGTTACGATGGCTCATGGAATGGCTCATATCAGTGTAAAAGGGATATGCAAGTTGTTAGCTCCGGTTTGGCAGAATGCTGGAATTCCGAAATGTGCTGAGAATGTGGTGAAACATTGTATGATTTGTCTGAAGTATAATCCTGATAAGGGAACTCCAACTCCAGCTGGTCATTTTGCTCCTCCGATGTATCCGTTTGAGGTGATACAGCTAGACTATATTCACATGGAGAGGTGCAACAATCTGAAGTACGTTCTTGTCGTTGTTTGCGCTTTTTCCAGATGGATAGAGGCCTACCCCCTAAAGGATAATACTGCCTTGTCTACAGCCACGGTTTTGTTGAGAGAGTATTTCCCTAGATATGGTTTGCCGAGAATTGTATGGTCGGACAATGGGAGTGAATTTGTGGGTCAGATTATGAAGAAAGTGTATGCTGGAATAGGAATAAGGCAGAAGTTCCATGCAGCAAATCACCCCCAGTCTGCTGGACTTGTTGAATGCTACAATGGTACGCTTAAGCTGAAATTAGCTAAGGTACAAGCGAGCACTGGTCTTACATGGCCGGATGCTTTGCCGTTGGCTCTCTTGTCAACAAGGATGACTGTGCATTCTCGAGTGGGACTTAGTCCGTATGAAATAGTGTTTGGTCATCCAGCGAATGTTGGGAGTGTGCCTCGTCCGAAAGAATACAGCAGTATTGAGTACCCTATGTTGGTGGATTACTTACATGACTTGACTGCTAAATTACGTGTTCTCCACCAACAGGTCTATGACAGTCTGCCGACAGCTACTACAGATCCTGGACACTCCATCAAACCTGGTCACTATATTTTGGTGAAAAACTTCCAGCGCACCAAGAACTTGGACCCGAGATGGACTGGTCCTTATTTGGTGTTGTTGGTTACTAGAACTGCTGTTAGAGTAGCTGGCAAAAAGAACTGGGTGCATGCCACCCATTGTAAAAAAGTTCCTTTGCCTTTACCGTATGATCAGTGGGTAAGGGATGGTATAGCTGATTCGGAATGTGAGCGAGTCCCTAGATTCATTCCTTTTAGCGATGCTCATTTGACATGGACTTGGTCAGAACGTGAGGATGATGATGTTCTTCAAGCTGCTGTGCCTCCACATCTGAAGATTGATACCACCAATCCGGAACTTCTATTCAAGGAACAGACTGTGCCCGATAGAGAACGCTACGATTTCAGACCAAGAAAGCTTGCACATATGGACAAATAAAATGTGAAATTGGAATTTTTTTAAATAGTGAATTTACACCTTGTCAGATCAAGAAACTTTTTTGCTTTTTCGAGTCACCATCCGGACTCTGCTGCAGGGTCACGGTAGGAAGTTCTTAAGGGGTGAACCACGTATTGACGCAAGGTCTGTGGTCCAGGGTCGTTAGTGCGATCTTGGCGCACACTTAGGTGAAGAAGGTAACGACTGTGAGCAGCACGTTAGAGGATGGAGTTTGTTGAGTCTGACCTGAGTGTTAGGAAAGTGGATTCTAAAGTCCTAATATGTATATTGGTTCGTAGCAAATGTTTTTTAATAATGTGTTTTCTAATGCTTTTGAATGTTATGTTAGCTTGTGTGGCTTTGATTTTCTATGCCACACAACTGCCGCTTACATCTACCTCCCAACCTGTTCTTTCTTTTTCTACTGTTTCTCCACATGAGTTCCATATGTTACCTGAACATGAACAGACACGTAGATCAGAATTTGTGAACAATTTGTTTATACAGATGTTACATCAGCATCAGCTAGTTGTAAATACCACAAATTGTTGGGTGTGTGGTCTTATGCCACATACGACAGATAAGGGAATGCCATATCTGGTTTTGTCTTTTTCACCTAATGGGTCAGTTTGGGCACTCCAATCGATGTTTATCTATGCGAATGAAGTCTCTCCAGTGCGCTCTGTTAAGGATAATGTGAGCAAGAATGCTTTGGTACGGGGAATAGTCGATATGATTAGAGATATCGACACGTATAATGCTATTCCCAAAGATGAGGTACGAGCATATGTCGGTTGGAATAAGACGACATATAGTGTTAGCTTGACTGAGAAAGAGAGACAGAGAAGATCTCCTCCTATTTGGATTGTACCCCACCATGGTCATCTTTGTTTAAACGGTAATGGTCAGAATCCGAGAGCTCAGTTTGGTAAGAGTGTGTGTGTTCACACATACGTTTATACGTCCCAGAAATCTCCTCTGTTCGTACCAGCTAAAGGCACGTATTTTGTTTGTTATGACAGAGCGTATACATGGTTGCCGTCTGATTTTTCAGGCACATGTTATGTAACGTTTTTGCTTCCCCCTACATATACAGCTGCTTTCGACTACCACAAGACAAGATTTGGTAGAGGTATTATTGATGGGGAAGACACTGCCGCAGAAGAAGTTGGAGACTTCTTTAAGGGTTTCCTGCCCTTTTGGGGTCCTATGGCTAATGGTAGGAATATTCGTCAGCTTACGAGAGTGGTTGAGGCCACTATAAATGAGACTGCAGGTGCCCTTAGTAATATTATGGCTGAGCTTCAAGCGGATCGCCTTATGACGATACAGCACCGCTTTGCTCTAGATATTATACTGGCAGATAGAGGTGGAGTATGCAAATTGATCAGATCTAGTTGCTGCGTTTTCATACCAGATAATGCCCCAACGGTGTACCAAGCCATTCAGAAGTTACATAAGTTTGCTGAGTCTATACACGTAGACGAAGGGAATTGGTCGTTGATGGGATGGTTTTGGGAACTGCTGTCCAAATGGGGATGGAAGATTCTGATGTTTCTTGGTATGGCTTTAGCAATCCTTTTCTCGTGTTGCTTATGCATCCAGTGTGGTCCCGCAATTTGTGGCCTTTGTGCTACGATCTGTGTGAGAGGACCCGTTTTGAGAGAAGTGAAAGAGAATAAGATGATGTTACAGCGACACCTTGATGATCTGATGAGAATAGATACAGACCTGGATTCAGATTGACGTGAGTTTAGGTCATTGCCTACGTAATGGAAAAAGGAGGGACTGAGGTTCCATGGTTTTCGGGACCGGACTCCATTTTGTTTTGTGTTGTTTGAGACGCCATTTTGTGTTGCCCTCACGTAGGCCGTAGTGGTAAACGAACGAACGAAGTTGCATGGGCCTCGTTGTTCATGTACAATTTAACGTGGGCCTTTCCGACTTGCGAGTGAACTGCAAGACGCTGACCCCTTTCACCTGGAATTGACCCTTTTATGAAACTAGTTTCGTTAGCTGATAGTAATCGAGAAATCCAATCATTGTTCAGGATATCGTTAGCCGTTAGTTTCTTGCACATATCTTATCCTACTCTACATCTGAATTGCTCTTTCCTTTATGTCTTTTCATTACATGGGTAGTGCTTTCAATTATGGGTTTGTCCGGGTTTTGGTAATCGAATTTGGGACAGTCCTAATAATTAACTTGTGGGGTTGGTACAATGTAAAGTGAGCTTTTTGGAATGTGATAATGTATAGAAATGTGTTTCTATTGGTCAGAATTTGCTGCAATGGGTGTGCATTTGTAATGGGTTGAAACTGTGCATAAAAGATCATGTCTTGCTCTACACAAATTGAACAGGTTCTTGAGTTGTACACCGTGTTTTATTGCTTGGTTCACTGTTACTAGCTGTAGCTAATAAATTTGATCTCTGACGCCACCTAGAAGTATTCCGTGTCTCTGTAGTCTAAGACAGGTGGAACTCGAAGACATCGGGTGTGTCCCCGGCACCGCCGGTTCTGAAAAAGACCCGGTTCTTCAGACCACCCACAGCAACACCCATGGAAAAACCCTTTCACGTAGAGTAATGCTGAAAGAGGCCCATATTTACGAGGCCATGAAAAGTCATACAGTGTCTTGCAAATTTGAGCAAGCCCATTGCTCTGCCGGTGTGTCAAAAATACTGACGCACTGGCTGCCCAATGGGCTTGTAAATGAGGGCCTATGTCTGTATTGCAACCAGAAAATGAAATATGAAAAATAACCACACCCAAACCGTTGCAGAATTTTAAACAGTGGATCCACGTACTCATTCTGGAAATCATATGTCTCAGTGAGACCCAAACCTTCCCGCTTTGTTCCAGTTTCAAGCTTCTTAACTGATCTAGGACGGGTAAATCGAGTACACCTCACATGAGGTAATGCTAATTCTTCACTATCACATTGACTGACACATTGACTAACGAATTTTGGTGAGACTTTGTTCAGATTATTGCAAACCACCTAAGAGAACGGTCTGTCAAAACATGCAGACCGGCCTGCGGACCACAGAACTTAGAACAGCTGCTCCATTTCACCATAATGAAACTGGACCTGTGCCTAAATCTGAAGCTTTTCTTTGTCTGTGTAGAAACTCGCGTAGCATTTGTAGAACACTTCCATGTAGTACTGTATATTCCTTATGTAAAGTATTGAATTTTAGTGTGATTAAAAGTACTTCTCTTTTTCTAAAAAGTAAAGCACTGAGCTGGATTTTCGTTTATCGTGTCTATTATTTGACTGTTCAAGTTCTGAGTCCCCCCCCACTGTTCAAAGTCGTTGGCTTTAGTAACCTAGCTGTTACTCTCTATTGAGAGTAGTGTTTAAGTCATCAGACACTCAAATGTGAGTGTGCATCATACAGCATTATTGAATTCCAGTCATTCCTCTGATAGCCATTGAACGCAACTAAAACTTGGGAAGATATTACCATTTTTGTTTAAACAAAGATTCAGGCAAACATTTAGATTTTTTTGCTTTTTGATAATAGCCAACCATTTTTTTCGATGGACCCAGACATTTACAATATTTACATGAGTTCGTTTGGGATGTTCAATTGATCATATATATTTTTGAAGAAGGGAAAATAATCTTAAAGTTCGCTTTGGGTTTGTTGAAGTACCTTATCCAAAACTGAAAAACAATCTTAGGATCAATATCGTTAGCAGTAGGAACATATCTTTGCTTATAATATTCTGAGGTGCCAAATAGATGTTTGAATTGAGGTGAAACCAGTTGTTAGCCCTCCATTTTTAAATACGCTTGAGGTATAAACCTAAAAATGTGAATTGGTTTTGGACAATGTAAATATGTTGATACATTTGGGTTTCTTCTGCACATTGCTTTAATGACAGGCCATAAAATAGACTTGAGGAGGATTCACATCAAAGTCTGCAGCTAGAAGTCAGTGCTTCTGTTGAGCTCCTGCCTTCTCAGCAAAATACATCAATTTCGGAACCTTTTTACTGGATCAATCTTGGTTGCAATCTACTGAAAAAAGCAAAGGAAGCACTTATTAAAAATCCATATTCTAATCTAACAGAAAAAAGAGGGAAATGTAGGATTTTCAGCCACCCAAAGTAGTGTCCCAATTTATAAGGCACAGGAGGGCATAGCTACTCAGGCGGGTAGACCTTACTCTATTCAGATTCTAGGAACGCTATTGCGGCTCATTCCTATGCTAAAAGGCACATGGTCAATAGCCTGGTGTTGCAGGAAATTCATATTTACCAATTTCTACGGCTTGGGCTCAGCCTTGGGGCTCCGGTACACTTTTCTCCAATTACTCCACTTACAGTTGTAGTTTTGCCATTCTGGCCCGTAAAGATTTTGGTGTTCGTCTGTCTTATCAAGGGCCTTATAAAGAGTGTAGATTGGTGAATGCAACCGGCTTTTCAAGGCGGACACAGGACACTACTAGTGAACAGCTAAGCCCCTAACAATGACTCCCCAGAGACTCTGTCAAAATGGTCTGCCTTGTGCACAGGTATCTGGAATATCATGTGGTTGGGGGGAGAGTGGGACATTTTTACTGGTACTAAATGCTTCCCTTCATAGAACTTGAGTTCCTCCGCATCTTTATCCCAGGAAGGCGAGTGATCATTAGAACCTTATAGGTTTTGCTGGACTACGTGGATGCATGGCTTCACTTGAATTCTAGTAGTAGTAGTTAGTCATTTCTCTTTCTAGTTAATTATATGTCTTTATTCTACTGGGTACTGCAATGGTGAGGTTCCTTTCATCGCTGAAATAGTACTATGTACTATGTGCGTGTTGCTTCATATCAAGGATCAACACTCCCAGTTCTGAGAAGCAGCTGACATTGAAGCTAAATGTATGCACTACAGCATGGCGGTTTATTATTATTGGGTAAAGAGCACCTCTTTAAATTATTTCTAGATGGTGCATAGTGAGAGGGGGCAGGAAGAGGCTCTTAAAATAATTGATGATAATGAACCCTGTTGCTGTGATGCAATGGGCATTGTGGATGGCTTGTGGTGCTTTTACACCTTGTTAAATTCCTCTAAACTTTTGAAAAATGTGAACGACATCAGGACACACCAAGTTGCCAAAGGCTGGATTGAGGAAGATCACTGAGAAAGCACAGTTGCTCAGACCACAGCTCAGGTGGTAAAGGCAGCCATGACAGAATTGGCAAGTAGTAAGGTCCCAGACAAAGACAGAATTGGCATTGAAATATTATAGGAATACTCTGATGTCCGAGTTCCTTACTGTCTGGATTTAACTGGAATATTGGTCAGGTTCTACATTCATCGAGGTCGACAATGAACACACTGTTACTGAAACCTGGGAAACAGATTTACCAGTGTGCACCCTTCAGGCCTCTTTCACTGGCAAAACTGACAACAAGAATCTGACTAAGATTTTGTAATGTTATATAAGTCCCTATATTATCTGGTAGTCATCCGGACCAGGCAGGCTTCATTCCAGCCAGGTCCTGCTGAACAAGCTAAGGAGACTTTTCTTTTCAACATAATATTGATCTATCGCTCTTTACAATTGTTTTGAGACTCAATGCTAAAAAGGCAGTTCCCCTGTGGCAAAAATATAAATAAAAGCGGAGGAGAGCCACAAAGCCCTTCCCTGAGCTTTTTTAAGCACGTGGACCCCATTCCAGGGGCTGTATCTCTTTTAAAAGGGGAGGAGGGGGCCACGTGTCCTCCGTATACTAAAATACTTTGGCCCAGCGGAACCCAATCCCCAGGGCATATTTTATTTCTGTATTTAAGCTGCTTTCTCCAGTTAGGAGCAATCTGTTGATCTGTTTCATTGCCCACATCAGTGTAGGCAAGGAAACAGATCTTACGTCTGCTCCCAACCGGCAGGACCATTTATAAAGTACCTCCTGGCTGGGTGCAGACTTTCTGTTTGCTCCCATTGGGCGGGAGATTAAAAAATGCTCCCTCCTGGCAGTAGCAAACACAAGTTTCCTTGCCGGCACCTGTGCGGTCAGGAAAACCACTGTGTCCAGGGGCGGGCTCCCTGGAGCACAGTAATTGAGCCAGCCCTGGTGGATGGTGTCCCCAGGGCCGTTAATGGCTCAGGGCAGGGGACGGTGCCTCCCTTTTAATGTATACAGCAGCCCTGTGAGATGCGTGCCCCAGGAAATATTTCAGGCTTGGGGGTGGGGGCAATCATCACCCTTCCCTTTTTTAAATTCATTGGACCCAAGGAAATGGGATCCCTAGGGCTGAATACAGTTATGGGAGGGGGACGCACATCCCCTCCCCTAATTAATTAAATTCAGTCTCAGGGGCTGGGGTCCCCAGGGGCCAAAAGCAGCTAGGAGAGAGGGGCCACACACATCACTCCCCTTAGTAAATTCATCAGGCAACGGTGGATGGGGTCACCAGGGATGAAAATGGTTTGGGGTGGTGGGCCACATGCCCCTCCACTTTATTAAAATGGTGGCCCAGGGGATGGGGTCCCCAGGTACTTAGGCTCAGGGAGAAGGGGTCATGAACCACCCCTGCTCAATAAAGCCAATGTGTCCAACCCCCCCCCCCCGCCCTGTCCCACCCCAGTGGGTTTTAAAAAGAAGCACAGGAACCTATGCTTCTTTTTTTAAAATTTTTGCCGCAGATTCACAAATTTAAACAAAAACATTTTTGGCCCCAGGAGGGGTCCCTCTA
Organism: Lissotriton helveticus; assembly: GCF_964261635.1. Classification (NCBI taxonomy): domain Eukaryota; kingdom Metazoa; phylum Chordata; class Amphibia; order Caudata; family Salamandridae; genus Lissotriton; species Lissotriton helveticus. The sequence continues at coordinate 921,104,051 of NC_136067.1, read as the reverse complement.
AGACCCGACCACCAGGCCTAGGGTGTCAGGGCATCCCTTCCCCAGCCGCATTATGTCTTTTTTAGGACTCTGGACTGAGTCCTGAGTTCTAAGATGACTGCCACCACTACTTGGTTGAGTGGGTGGAAGGCAATCAGATCTCAGTTTGAGATTTGTCAGCTACCAGGATACTCCGCGTGTGATATCTACAAATTATTTTAACCTTCATTTTTACAGATTTACACCAAAACACAAAAGGCACTTTTGGCTGTAGCTCTGTCTAAATTTCCGATGGAAAAATGAATGGGGAAAGCGTGTTTTGGGACCCCCCCCCATTTTTTCATAGCCCCTGCTAAACTGATCACCCTGAAACTTCCCATGCAGCAAACAAGTCGAAAAGTAGTACTTATGTGGAAAGTTTACTGGAGATTCAACAAAGAGGGCCAAAGATATTAGCAACACAAAAATGCATTACCTATGGAAACACGATCCTAACTGCCACACACTCACACATACAAACATATATGTGTGAGTATGTAAATATATATAATGTAATATAGTTTGTTTTATTTTGAATTATGTCTTTTTTCTGGTGTTCAGTATTTTGGTTATTGTTGTTATGTTTCATTAGTTCATTTTTGCCATCTCCCTCTTTTGTTTTCTATATTGTTCAGATATTCTTTCAGCTACATTTATGTTATCAATATTTGTGTTTCTACTGTTTAAGTACAGGGAGCCCGATTCACAGAACTAACTTAAGACAAAATCCTAAACTTACTACTTTTTGTAATCACAGAAGCCATTTAGTAGTAGTAAAGTTAGGATTTTGTCTTAGGTCTGTCTTAAGCCTGTCCTACGTTTGTGTTAAGTATGTCTTAAGTCTGTCTTAAGTCTCTCTTAAGTTTGTCTTAAGTTTGTCTTAAGTTTGTCTTAAGTCTGTCTTAAGTCTGTCCTAAATTTGTCTTAAGTCTGTCTTAAGTCTTTTAAGTCTGTCTTAAGTCTCTCCTACTACTTTTGGTATTCACAGAAGGCATTTAGTAGTAGTAAAGTTAGGATTGTGTCTTAAGACAAACTTAAGACAAACTTAGGACAGACTTAAGACAGACTTGAGACAGACTTAAGACAGACTTAAGACAAACCTAGGACATACTTAAGACAGACTTAAGACAGACTTCAGACAGTCTTAAGACAAACTTAAGTCAAACTTAAGACAAACTTAGGACAGACTAAAGACAGACTTAAGACAAACCTAGGACAGACTTAAGACAAAATCCTAACTTTACTACTACTAAATGCCTTCTGTGAATACCAAAAGTAGTAAGTTTAGGATTTTGTCTTAAGTTAGTTCTGTGAATCAGGCCCAGGGGTACAATACTATATTCTGGTGATATTTGTGTATGGCAATATTGCTTTTCTTAATATAGTGTCATACAAAAATAAAGTGCAATTTTCCAGGTATTTTCATGTCTTTGAAGAGTCCAGTCTGATCCAATATGTACTCTTGGTTCCTCGCTACAGAGTTTCCAGGGTGTGTACTATAGTGACCTACTTAAAGACATCCCTGAGGAGATATTCATATCATAAGTGGGAGTTTGAACTTGGATATTAACTAATTGATGATCAATAGGCGACAGCTTTTAAGTAAACTAAGAAGACTTTGCAGATATATAAACTATTGCATTTAAGTCTCATTATAAGGTATAAGTTACTCCAATAGGTGAAACATACCTTAAATGCTGATCACTAGTTACAGAAACAAAGCCCTATGACCAAGCATTTCAGATTAGTAATCCTGACATTTGCTGAAGGAAAATATGAAACTCTTGAGGATTTTCTTTGACCAAGGGTTCTATTTGGACAGTTCAATAAACAACATTAGTCAGTCCTCCAATTGTCATCTGATGAATTGTAAAAAGGCCCAGGAAGAATGTTCTACCTTCTCCAGAGATATTATGAGTGCTAAAAACAATTACAGTAACAAATTGCCGTCTGATGTTTATAAAGCTAATACCGATAGTAGCAAGTGTTGCAAAATAATGTGGTAATAACAATCTTTAATTTATCAATGACAGGACATATTTCATCTTATTGCCAGGAATTGCACTTGTTGAACATAGCAACTAGAATTCAAGGTGTCAATAGTAGTGCCCCAGAGAACCTATGACAGTCTTTCACGCCCTATTATTTTATGATATTGAGATTAGTTGGCAAAGATTTGTCAGTCTGGCTTGAATTCTCCAGGGATAAGGTCCAGATTAGATCGTTTCTGGTATTTATAAGAAACCTACAGAATACCCTGATGGGCCAGCTAAGGCAATTAAGTCAGCTTTCCCCTCTTCAGAAAGTATTATAAACTATTTTTTGGGCTAAACGTGCCTTTCCATTTCATACTGCCCTTACTTACCTTTTGGGATTTTAGTACTATAAAACCTCACTTATAAATGTATTTACTGATTCATTGACTATGTAAGATTTGTGTAGAAGTTGTGAGAGGTCATGATTATATGATGAAGAACTGATGCTGAGTCTTCTTGTGTTGTTAGTACTGATCTTTATTACTAGATCATGGGTGTTTCTAATTTTTTTTACCATTGTTTCATTAGTTGCTTATAGTTTTGGGTGTACCATAGAGCACGGGGGACTTGCCTTTTATTCTGATAACCTTTACAGAACTTCCATAGGTTTCAGCATTATCTTTCACAACCCCCAAAATGTCAGTACACCCTATTTCAATCTTTCACTTTTAGTCCACTCGGCAGCCATTTAATTAACCTGTTATTGTAGGGTAGTACCCCGGACATGAGGGATAGATGCATAAAAAACAGATGCGTTGATATGCTACTATGAAGTCATCATTCTGATGAATCCCCAGGCCCAATGGTATACCAGCAAATTTGTTTAAGGAAAGCACAGATTTTTAGACTTCGCAGTTCCACCCTCTATACAATAGCTGCTATATTAGGGGGTTAGTTCTGCCATCCTGGCAGGGTTCAATTCTCTGCCCTCTGCATAAGAAGGAACCGCCGCATCCCCTACTAAACTACCCTATGTTAGTACTTCTGGATGTGGAGGCTAAACAATGTGCTAGCCGACTCCTGAATGATCTAAAGTTGTGGCCTAAGGTAAAAGGTGAATCAAACAGGCGTCAGAGATCTGTGTGGTACATTAGAGAACATAATGACACTGTGAATACTTGCAGAGAAGCATTTAGCACCTTCAACAATGGACTTCTTTGCCTGTTTTATAGACCTTCACAGGGTGTTCAACATCACACATAGAGAATTCTTTTGGCACAAATTAAATGGCTGGGGAATTTGCCCAGAGCTCCTAAAAGCCACCCAGGTGTTATATATGGATACATGGATCAAAGTGGAACTGGGTGATGACAAGTCACTAAAGACATTTTTTGACCACTGTAAGTCTTAAGCAAGGTTGCTTGTTTTCGCCATTACTGTTTAACATTTATGTCGCTGGAGTTATGGCATTGTCACTTGTTCAGACGTATCTTCCCTTTACCGCTAGCTACATCAAATTGGTCTAGAATGTAACCTTCTGAATCAGTCTATAGATCAAGCCGCCGTATCTTAAATGTTTGATATATTTGCAAATTGGCCCCAAAAATACAGTGAGGGCGGCGATATGGAGCGAAGTGCATTTCTGTAGGAAACTAAAAGAAAGTCGTCTCTGCAACATAAAGAGATCACTTGACCTATTAAAAATCATAGATTCTTCAATCCAGAACTACTTTGGTCACTGCCTATAATCAAAGCACATTGGTACTCTATTGAGTCCAAACACCTCAAATAAAATTCATTCTTATCTGATGGCTGCTATTTCAATCAAAATGAAAATAGAAGTGATGAGGTTAATAATAGCCTTTTTGATGTGGGGGAGATTACGTAATCATGGAGATACGTTCCACCATCACAAAACTGCAGTTTCTGCAATTAATGAAGAAATCACTGGTTCACTTTATCTGCTGCTGTCAGGAATTTTCCATGGAAGGTAAAAATTCTTAGCACCATCCTTTAGATGCTTAAAAGCAAAATCGTGCGCATCTGCAGTAAGAGGATGCTTTAACCCAAAAGACGTGAAATTAGCAAGTAGATTTATACAATTGTTCAAGTGTGTGTTGGAGAAGCTAGAGAAATTGCACAAGAAAAAATCAGCAGGCCCAAAAGTTGAGTGTAACTTCGAAATTGGTAAAACGTAATGTTTATGTTTTAAAACACTGCTTTTAACCACATGATGTATTTTAAGAGGCACTGTCAATCATTCTATGCCGTCCGTCATGTCCATTCTCCTGAGGGGGAAGCCGGGAGTCTGCGCGCATTGTTTATTATCTTTGTATTGTGGGCACTGTTTTAAAAATACCTGAAAAGTTACTTGTATCATTATTTTGCATTTTGCATTTTTAAAGTAGCATTCACTCACTCGACTTAGCCGAGTAGGCGCTGAGTCGGGCCTCGATCTCAGGAGGCGGAGTGGAAGTAGTGCGGCCATCTTGGGGAGGTATCCCAGGACACGGCAGCAGTCTAGTGACTCAGGCGCAAGGCGCTCGGCGCCAGTACTTATTATTATTTTTTTTTTCTCCGGATTAGCAAAAGCAAGCTGCACAAAAGAAGGTGAGCCCGGAGAGGGGTTTAGTTGCGCATATCGAGAATGACACCCGTAATGGGAACTAAAATACACACCGGTTTATCTTTTAAACAGTACAGGAACCGGAGTGAGAAAAAACACGGAAGTGAGTGCGCGGTGCACATAACGGGAGTCTGATCAGTTCAGATAAAGTGGCGAAACGGATATAAGTCGTCCCCGAGGCCCGCGGTGTACCGCATCAGGTATGAAGGTGGCAATACACTATCCAACACGGGTGAGATTTGATATGAGCCCATTAGTAGTAAATCGATTTTGCCTTCCTCCTAGGTCAAAAGCATCACCGTGCCATAGGGAGACGCCCGTACACGGACCTTTAAGTTAAATTGAAGGTATGTTTTGCAGTGTTTTTGCAAAAAGTGACCGCAGGGTGAGTAGTGAGACTGACACTAAACGGGATTTCTGAATGTCCCTTAGATTGCAGCTCTAAAGACCCAGACCCAGACATAGGATAACCACGGCTGGCTACAGTTAAGGTAATATGGATTTTAAAGGTAGCATAAGCGGAATGTTAACATGAGGCTATGGGAATAGACACTGAAAGAGTGTTCTTTTTTCCTTACACACATGCAGATAGAAGTGACAAGGCCCTGAGGAGAACCCATAACTGCTGTATGGAGTTCGAAACCCGTCGGCAAAAAGGAGATGGAAACTAAAAAATATTAATAACGACTGATTCATAGAACTGATGTGTCTTGATATCTCCTTCTAACTGTGATTGTGTCCATTACTGTTCCTCATATTTCAAATCACTGATGGCTATTTAGGCGAGGAATTGTGACTTGCCTTTTGGAACAGTTGGGAATAGATATATATGCTATGTTGTGTATAGTGAATGTATTTGTATTTAGTAATGTCCCTCTTTTTTTGATAAATGTTATGGTTAAGTTGATGTATGTATATGTTATATGTGTTGTGTTTCTACTCTGACATAAAACCAAAGACTGTGTTCAAAAAATATTGAAAGAAAAGGTAAAAATAAATATACCGAACATATCTAATTAGGATTGATGTGTTGCTTATAAGTAAGAGCTAACAAATAAGGTGGGGCGGCATTTTTGTGCGAAAAACGGCGCCAGTACTTAAGCAGGAAACCAAAGGCAATCGCGAGACCTGTCCATTCTCCTGAGGCGGAAGCCGGGAGTCTGCGCGCATTGTTTATTATCTTTGTATTGTGGGCACTGTTTTAAAAATACCTTAAAATTTACTTGTATCAATATTTTTCATTTTTCATTTTTAAAGTAGCATTCACTCACTCGACTTAGCCGAGTAGGCGCTGAGTCGGGCCTCGATCTCAGGAGGCGGAGTGAAGGTGGTGCTGCCATCTTGGGGAGGTATCCCAGGATAGGGCAGCAGTCTAGTGACTCAGGCGCAAGGCGCTCGGCGCCAGTACTTAAGCAGGAAACCAAAGGCAATCGCGAGACCTGTCCATTCTCCTGAGGCGGAAGCCGGGAGTCTGCGCGCATTGTTTATTATCTTTGTATTGTGGGCACTGTTTTCAAAATACCTTAAAATTTACTTATATCATTATTTTGCATTTTGCATTTTAAAAGTAGCATTTACTCACTCGACTTAACAGAGTAGGCGCTGAGTCAGGCCTCGATCTCAGGAGGTGGAGTGGAAGTAGTGCGGCCATCTTGGGGAGGTATCCCAGGACAGGGCAGCAGTCTAGTGACTCAGGCGCAAGGCGCTCGGCACCAGTACTTAAGCAGTCTGTTATGCCTCCGCGCAGCGGACGCGTTCAGCGGACGCGCTGAAGGAGCGCCTAAGGAAAGCCTGTCTGGGCCCGTCCGGGCCAGGTCGGGCCCAGGGGCCAGTCCCTCTGCTCTCTCTCGGCAAGAAAGGGTTGGGCTAAGGTACAGCAGGGACAAGCTCCTAAGACTAAGAGAGAGGGAGGGATCGAGATGTGTCCAACTGTCGACTCATACTGTCAATCAGAGGTCCTGTCCAGGCTGTAAATATAGTTTTGCCCTGGAGGAACATATGGTCCCAGCTCCCTCAAAAATTGTCCGTTTTCCCTGGCACTACTCAATTGTCGGTCCCTGCCCAAGCATGTGATCGAGATTGCCCTGCTTTTGGAGGAACGAGACTTGGATGCGCTCTTCCTTACAGAAACATGGACCAATGATAGCTCAGACCCCGATATCGTCCGAGCCTTGCCCCCAAACTATGTCATACTCAGACAAGATCGGCCAGATGGTCGGGTAGGGGGGGTCGCTATCATCTATAAAAATATCTTTGGATGTAGAAACTCGAATGTCGCTATCCCAGGCGCAGAGAGTATGATGTTTGTCATCACATTTTCACCCACCTGTACTCTCTCTGGGATATTACTCTATCACCCTCCAGGGGCCCATGCGCAATTCTGCGACGACCTTCCCAATACCGCGATAAATTACTCAAGTCGCTCTCCCAATTTCACCATCTTGGGAGATTTTAATATCTATTTAGATGTACCAGACACCCCGGCATGTCAGCACTTAATGGCAGGATTAGAGGTGCTCCACCTTAAACAAATCGTGAAAGGTCCCACGCATAAAGCGAGACATACGCTTGATCACTGCTTTACTAATCTGGACACACTTAACTTCGATAACTCCCTGAGGGTCCCCTGGTCTGACCATGCTCTTTTATCCTTCTCCTTGTCCCCCCAACGAATAGCTATGCCCAGCAAATTTAACAAAAAGAAGAAGTCGAATTTGGTCCAAGCTATCGGTAGAAGATTGGACCATAAAGTTGAAGGAAACCACCCACAGGTGTAGCTCTGATTCTTTAGAAGCTAATGTCCTCTTCAATCAGTGGCTGGCGTCCTCATTGGACGCCACTCTCCCAAAAATTGAATTTTCCCACCGTAGTGGTGCGAACAAAAAAGCATGGTACACCCCTGAACTTAAAGCTCTCAAACAAATCGGTAGGCAGCAGGAGAGGAAATGGAGGAAAGACTATTCCGAATCCAGTAAAGACAGCTAAAGAACTTCTTTGCGGACCTATGAGCAAGAAATCAAATCTACCCAGTCCAAATATTTTCAAGAAAAGATTGCTTTAGCCTCAAACTCCCCCCGGGAAATTTTTAAAATTTTCAAATCCCTAGTCACCCCCACCCCCTGCTCCCTCAGCGATCCACTTCTGGCTCACACCAGCTGTAAGGATTTAGCACATTTCTTCGACTCGAAGGTGGCCGATATTTATTCTTCGTTTCAGCAGACAGCCACAGGGCCACTTTGCCCTCCTCCTCTTGGGATGACCAGGCTCGAGGAGTTTACCCCGCTTGACTGTCCGTTGGTACAGCTGCTTCTAGGAAACCTCAAGTCAGGGTCCCCGGTTGACGCTGCCCCTCCCACCATCCTTAACAGGTTGTCAGACATGTGGCCCCAGTTATTCAGGAGGTGATTAACTCCTCTTTGGCAGCTGAGATAGTACCACCATCCTGGAAGCAGGCGAGAGTAAAGACTCTATTAAAAAAACCTAACTCCTTCAAGAACTTGGGGAGTGGGAAGATGGCCGCTCAGTCCCCCGGCTCCATGTGTCATCTCCTCCTCCGGACGCCTTCCGCCTGCTGTCCTGAATGACAATGGACGCGAGCGGGCGCAGGAGCAGCTCCGGATCTTGATGGCGCGTCCCCGAGGTCTGTACTACCTCCACAAGGGGAGAAACGGAAGGTGGCGTTTGCGGCCTGTGGCAGCGTGAAGACCGGGGACTCGCCTGAAGGCTGATCCGGCCGCCAGTCGAACAACAACGGCCACCGGTTGCAGTGGGGGCCGGTCGGCGCCGGATTGAATCGGGTCGGCCGATTTTCGGGTCGCTCGCCCACCTGATGGGGGACATGCCTACGAGACCGACTTTCCTGGTTTCCCTGGGTCGTTTGTCCCCCCCCCTTCTTGTCTTTGGAACTTTACTCGGCTGCCGCCGGGGACCGTGGCTGGTCCTGTCCCGCTCATTGCGGGAGAATCCTGAACTTGAGCTCAGTTGCAATTTGTAGCGCGGACTTCCCCCGGCGGCGGTGTGTTTTTGGTCGAGTCTCCGCTGTTTCAGTGCCCTGATCGTTAACCCAGGACGCCTGATGCCCGGCTGCGCATACCTTGGCCCTGATCTTGGATGGTATTTCCTCGGAACGTAATGGAGGGGGCAGAGTGCCACACCCGCGATACTACTCCCTGGCCTGATTCCTGTCCTATGGAGGAAGGGCGCTTGACGACACGGTGGACATGGAGCAGACCTACATCTTGGCGATTTCCCTGTTGCCTAAGCTAATCTCCGTTTTATTTGCTCGCAGGATGCCCGTTCACTGGGTGGTATGCTGGAGGGTGTTGTCTTTGTTACGGACCTACTGAGCCCGACTGGTGCGTTGCTTACCCAGGCGCGATAAGATGGCGCCGGTACTGATATCCTGTAACCTGTAACATGGGCTCTCGAGCTATCTCCAGTGGGTGACGTTTGTGATCTGTGACTATCCGTGGGCCCCTGCCTGGAACCGAATTAGGGACTTTGTTTTCACGCCATGCTGTTGATATATTTGGTTCTGCTCCGCCCTCTCTTTACACTGTGACGCTCTTTTCCCTGATTTGACTTTTTGATTGTGACGTGGCAATCATGTTGCTGTGTCAGGTTTGATCCACCACGCTGGCGGGGAGCGGGCGCGGATGTGGTCTGCTCGCTGTGTGACACTACAGACTTGATGTTGTTTCGATTTCCTCCGCTATCTTTAATCCTTATGATTGCTGATTTGGGGTGTGACGATTTGGTGGGCCATTGTGATATGCGCAGGACGGGTCAAAGACAAATGCTGTTTCTTCCGTTTCGATATTTCCTGCCTGCAGGGTTCAAGAGGGATGTGTGACGTATTGCTTTATTTCTGTTGTCATGCTGGGCTGCTCCTGTGCCTCGTGCATTGTTCTATTCTGTTGCGTTAATGCGGGGTGTATTATGTCCTGTCTACATCCGTTCCTTGCTGAGGGAGGGCAGGGGGACTGTTAGAGGGCTCCCCTCCATTTTCCATTTCCTTCTTTTCTTCCCTCGCTTGGGTTCCTTCTTTAGACTAGGTGGGTGGTAGTTTCTTTTCTCTATCTTCTACATTTCGGGTTTCATGACAGGGGCGACAGGCACTCTGCTGAGGGGGAGGCCGTAGCTGGAGGCAGGGGTGCAGGGTGGGGGGTATTCTTCGTTTTTCTTTCTCTTTTTCAGTTTCTAGGGCCTCTATTTCTTCTTGTTCTGCTTGCCTTTTTCACTTCTTTCTTTCCCCCTTTCTCTATGGGATTCCGAATGATGGGTGGTTTACCGTATGCTCTTGTGTCTTCAACCAGTATGGGGGATGTTCTAATGACTTCTTATTAGATCCAGTGGGCGGGTGCTGCGCGGGAGGGGCGTGCTGTAATGTTTGTTGTTTATCCTGTTTTAATGCGTGTTCTTGCATGCGCCCCGCTTGCGGTGGTCCCGAATGTGCATATCCTACTTTTTGACGTCCCCTACACCTGGCGTTCCTACATTGTATGTCATCGGATCCTGTTCTTTTTTTGATTCTTCTGATAGAAAAATGAAACCTCTCTTATCCTAGCGCCGTTATGGTGCGATAGTGTCCTGGTTGTTCCTCTGTACTTTTCGAGGCGGGTTGTATGTGGTTTGCATTATTGATTTGCTCTGCCCGTCTTTGTGATGATAGCCGGCTATGTTATTGCTGGCTGGTGATTGTATCTGCCTTATGTTACAATAAAGGTTTTCAACAAAAAAAAACAAAAAAAAAAAAAAACAAAAACCTAACTTAAACCCAGAGGACTGGGCAAATTACCGCCCTATCTCCTTGCTATTTACCATCAGTAAGCTTGCGGAAAAGCATGTGAACTCCCTGCTCTCTGCTTTCCTTGAAAACAATAACTCCCTACACCCCACTCAAACGGGGTTTAGATGTAAACAGGGCACAGAAACGGCCCTTATTGCAGTAGTGGAGGAAGCCAGAACGATTGTGGACTTGGGAAGCTGTGCAGCCATTGTATTATTAGATCTTAGCGCGGCCTTTGATACCGTTAATCATTCCATCTTGATTCAAAGGCTGAGCAACATAGGAGTCTCTGGCACTGCATTAAAATGGCTGCACTCTTTCCTCAATGACAGGACCTTTACCGTCTATGAGGACGAGGCTGCATCCCCCCAGATGCCTTTACCGTGTGGCGTCCCCCAGGGTTCATCCCTCAGCCCCACCTTATTTAACATCTACACGAGGCCGTTGGCTGAGGTGGTGCTGCCCTGGGGTGTGCAACTGGTCACCTACGCTGATGACACCCAACTCGTCATCACTCTCACTGGGCAGGAGTCAACCCATAATAATCTCTCCTCATGTCTCAGCAAAGTCCTCGAGTGGATGGATGAATCTTTTCTGAAGCTCAATGGTACCAAAACTGAGGTCATGCTGTTGGGGCATAACGCACCTTCATCGGTGGAGGCATGGTGGCCGAGCAGCCTGGGCCAGCCTCCCCCTCCAAAGGAGCAAATCAAGAGTTTAGGAGTATGGCTGGACCCTACTCTGAACTTTATGGTACAATCTCGGAAGGTGGCAGCCACCTGCTACGCCTTGTTAAGACTACTCAGAAAAATACTTAAGCTCCTCCCGTTCGAAGCCAGGCGGATCCTAGTACAGGCCCTTATCCTATAGCGACTAGACTACGCGAATGCTGTCTACCTGGGGGCCCCACAGGGAACAGTCAGGGTCCTGCAGACCGTACAAAACTGTGTGGCCCGCATGTTACTGGATGTCCCTCGAAAGACCTCGGCTAAACCAGCGTTACGCCAACTACACTGGCTGCCAGTACAACAGAGGATTGTGTTCAAGGCTTTGACCATCGTGCATAAAGCAATGGCTGATGCTGGTCCAGCCCTAATTCAACCTATGTTTCGGCAGTACCAGACCTCCCGAACCCTAAGGTCCAGCAATAAGAATCTACTGACGATCCTCAGGATAAAGAGAACCCGCATGGGCGGCAGGCGTTTTTCCCTCCAGGCTGCAAAGATCTGGAATCATCTTCCCGACACCATCAGACTGGAAGTGAACCACCTCAGGTTCAGGAGAATGTTAAAGACCTTTCTGTTTTCCTGAACCAGGGGGGAATGACTCGGTCACTGAATGCGCTGGGATGCCTCCTGGTAGCCATGCGCTATATAAGTATGTAGTCATTCAGTCATTCATTCATTCATGTATTCCCCTTGGGCACTCAAAGGGTATGTGAAATATAACACTTGCCAAAGGTGTTGTCTATGTAATAGAAAGGCTTAAGGTCATCTTTGAACATGAAGAATTCAATTGTAAATGGTAAACCACTGCCAGGTAAGGCACTGGGCCTTATTATGAACTTGGGGTGCAGGAACGGGACCGCCCTGCTCTCGCACTGCCAAACCCATGTTTGAACTGCCCGCCAGATTAGGAGTTTTTTCTTGTCTGGCAGGTGGTTCTTTGCCCTTCACAGGGCAGGACCTTTGAAATAGGCACCATAATGGGAACGTCAAAGGCAGTACCTGCAAGGCATGGACTGCTGCAGTTCATGCCGTGCAGGTACTGGTGTGAATGCACTCAGGGGGGCACATGTTGTGCCACCATGTGTGCATTCACTTGGCGTGAGACACCAGGGGGCCATGTACGGCCCTCTTTGTTTCTTCACCACTACACTTTTCATGGCAGTCGCACCACAATGAAAAGTGTTGTGGTGAGGAAACACGTAAAATGATTGGTGGGCCACAGCAACCCGCCAAGCATATTGCAGCCTCAAGACTGCTGCGCCACTGCCAGGTATCTCTGATCCCTGGCGGTTGCATTGGTCCCAAGGCGGCCCGACCACCCTGGTCGAAAATGGGGCAGTTGGAAGACCGCCGCGCCCCCGTGAGTCTGGCGGTGGACCGCCATACTCTTAATAAAGCCCTAAGTCACTTTCCGCAATTATTTCTATTTTAACATTTTATTCCATTGTGAGCTATACAATGGTTTTAGAGTTATGCTTTGCAATGATTTTAACAACTAAACAGTAAAATTAAATATATGAAGTATCCCAAGCTATTGCACATGTATAGACACATGTTCCCAATTCCTTCGTTTAGCCTACCACAGCTATCTTTAAAAAAAACAGAATGTTTAACTCCAGAATTTATATTCTTTCCCTGTTCAATGTGTATGCCAGCTCTGTTTCACATACTGTTGGCCCAGTCGACAGAAGTCACTTCTAAATTACAGAAGACCCCTTATGAGACACTCCCACCTCACAGTCACAGACACCCAAAGCAAACTCTATCACGAAGGGTTTTGCACAGACTAACCAATGGCCACCACTGTTTTGTTTATCTTTTTGGCATTTGTGGTTTCATAAGTTCATCATTAAAGTTCCCCGTCCAGTGAGCTTAGGCAGTTATTAACATTCATCAGGTTGCATCTTGGTATCTGTAATTCCACTTTCCTCATAAATGCCTTTCAACAGAGAGGTTCATCTTTGACTGTCTTCAAAAGATATCCTGACAAGTGTTTTGCTAGTTTTGGAACTCCTCAGAGAGGTCTAACTATTATTGCAGTCTCCATCTAATTGTATAGTCGTACCTTTTGGTGTGAAATGCTGCGTAGTCACAGCCCTTGGTAGTTCATCCTTGAACTGAGAACTGATGTAGAGTCTGACGGTTGCCAGTTGTAATTTGTGCTGAATGTGTTTGCATTGTGGTTTGTGTTATTTAGTTCGGTACACGTTTGATGTGAGATGGCACAACTGCATGTATTGCCATGTTGTTCAGAGGTAGAATCAAGAGATTGACTTTGTGAATGTATTTAGGCCTGTTTTAGGCATGAGATGGTGGAAATAGTCATGTATGTTGTGTGTTTTTTTTGTGAAACCAAACATTTGAGCTGGTGTTTTAGTGGAATAGGATTAAATTCTTTCCTATGACCAGATGGCATACTGTTAAGTGAATGTGGGGACCTAGTTGATCCAAACCAGGCTGGGGAAGCACTTACTAATACTTTATTTCACCCTGAAGGTGAATTGGATGGCTGTGGAGATATTGCTGGGTCTGAGCAGACCAAGCAAGTTACAGGAACACTATCCCCTGTGGGTTTCCAGACTTTTACATTTTTGTGCTGCTAATTATTTGCAAGATCGTAGCTTTACAAGAGATATTGCTTTTAGTAGCTTACAGGTGGCTAGTTGTTGTGGAGCGAAGACATATCGGGTTGCCCGCTCACTTTCCGGGGCAAGGGTGTGGGTGTGTGAGTATAAGGCTTCAGAATAGCCACCTAGCCACTATTTACATTGTGTAATGGTCAGATTCACAGCCATTTGGATGAAGCAGAAAGGAAAGAAATGCCAACACCAGGGCGGAGTCGGGGCTGGCTTTAGGGCAGAGCCAATGGTGCGGCCGCACTGGGCGCCGACCTGTGGAGGGGGGCTCTGACCTCAAGGGGGCGGGGGGTGGTGCTGTGTTTACCAATAACTTATGATTGGAGAGATGGCGGTCATGGAGTGCGTGGGGGCCAAAAATGATTGTCGCACTGGGCGCCACCATGCTAACGCTGGCCCTGGGCGGAGTCTTTGCATTCAGATCTCCATTTCCTCTAGGACAAACTGCTGTATTTGGTGTAGGCTCAGAAAATGTTGTTCAATAACACGTTCATAACTACACAGCTGGTTTAATTCTCTATCTGGATGTAATTGCTCAAGGTCTGTTTATACAAGGAGTGTTTGCGTTGCTGCCAGGATGCAGCATCTGTTAAATGTTTATTGCATGTTTATGATATGTTGCTTCAAACATGAACTTCAGCCACGAGGGTGTGGCTGGAGGATTTTCACATCAGACTGGAGGATTTTCACATCAGATTGTGTAAACAGAGCCTTGAGCTTGTCTTCTAGGCTCTCATCATGTCATCGCCTTTCAGATCGACGTGAAGCATTGGCAATTTATGCCACAGAAGGGATAGTATTGTTGTCGATTTCACTATACACTTATGACTGCCAGAGAAACGGCTGGATTATTGGTGCAATTTGGCAATTCGTACACCGTGTCCCAGGCATATGGTTTTATTGTCTGAGATAACATTTTCTTTCTTGTTATGTCTTTAAAACAGAATTCAAATGAGGTAGTTGTTTACATTTTTCTCTCCAGTTTTCCCCTTTTTATAAAACAGCTAAATTGTTCGCAATTCATTGTGATGGATTTGATGTGATAGATGTGCCCACTGTGAAGCAATTTAGTAGTTGTTTTCTAAAATTACTTGGAAGATGCATAATTGAGCGTGATTCATATAACTTGTGTGCTAAGACTCTGGCACCTCATGCACTTCATATCTTTCACAGGCGCACCTGGCATTGTTTCATGATATCTTGTCAGTACCTTGCTGTGTTTTAGAAACGTTGGGGCAGATTTACAAGCCCCTTGCATAATTTGTGTGCCACCGTTGTGTCACTTTTTGTAATGCAGTGGCGGCGTAAAAATGCGGTCCATTTACAACATGAAGCATTTAGGGAGATGCACCACGTTGTAAAGCCCTGCGTCACATTATACCTGCGCCAGGTATAATGTATGCAGGGTGGGCGTTCCCAACGCAAAAAAAGTCTCATAGAAGTGACTCAGTGAAATCTACAAGATTTCACTGCGCCACTTTTAGGACATCACTGCGTTAAAACGTACACCTACTTGGAGCAGGCGGAAGGAGGGACACACCACAATGAGGATAGGTCTCCCCATGCATTGCTGGAGTTACATCGTGCTTGTGGCACAACTCCAGCAATGCATGACTTTGCGCCAGCAGATGTGTCAGAATTTCTGACGCGTCTGTCAATCCTTGCGCCATGGTGTACCGTATTGTAAATACGGCGCATCCATGGTGGCACAAGGGTTTCTCAGGGTGGCACAGGGAAAGTGACTCATCTCTACAGATGCGTCACTTTCTTGTAAATATGCCCATTGTGTTTTTGGTAGACTTTGTACTTTTTTCGGGCCCTGGTCTTGAGACTTGGACCCTCATTATGTGCGGCAGATTGTTACGATCCCCTGGTCCCATCGGGGCATATTTACAAGCCCCTATTGCCACCAGAGTGCCACTTTTTTTGATGCTACGGTGGCGTAGCACAATTTTTAATATTTACACAGTGGCGCAAAGCCACTTAGCATGGCTTGACGACACCTTGCAAATATGCCCCTTTCTGCCGCAGTCCTCTGCGGCAAAGGGGTGTGCAATGGGTGTTGCTGTGGGCGTTCCACTGTGACACCCATTGCTTTTTGACACTGCCCCAGATTTACAAGGAGTTGTAAATCTGAGGCACCACCAAACACTAAAGCCATGCAAGAGTAGGCGTTATAATGGCACAAGAGGAGAATTTTTTTTATTTCTCCTCGTTTTTGCTTGTTCTAAGTGTGCCGCATAATGCTCACATAAAAAGAGCAAAAAGCTATTAATGATTGTTTATCTGCAGTGATGTGTCCCTTCCTGCACATAAACAATCATTAAATAATGACAATTTTCTACTTCTATTTGTACTGCACAATACAGCGCACATAGAAGTAACAAACAGCCATTATGGATTGTTTATGTGCAGGAAGGGACACCTTCCTGCACATAAACAATTATCCCTGCAACGGAGGCACCCTTGCACTATGGTGGAAGAGTGCCTGCGCTGGAGCTGGGCAGCTCATTTTAGCGCCAGCGCCAGGGAAAACACAGGGGTGCACCACATTGCTGTAAATATGGTGCATCCCTGCATCTTGGAAAGACACTGCATCTAGATATTCCTGTCTTGCATGGCCATTCCTCTAGCAGTGGAGCACAGAGCTACAGTTTGAAAACACTTCTTCCGCCACTGCTGTTCTGTCGCAAGCACAAGGTTGCAATGCAATTGAAAACAGCGCATTGTTTGTAATCGTACACATTATCCTAGTCTGAAGACTCATTGGGTGCACCCCTAGCAAACCATGACCATGTGCCGCGGTATTGCAATATAGCCTCTGATTGATTTCTTGCCTCCCGCCCTAAAAGTCCTCAGCACTTTAAAACTGTACACCACCGCTCCAACTTAACCAGTGTAAAAAACTATTTGCAGCGGCTGGCCATTGAAAATATCAGTGCATATCTGTGCCAACCAATTGAAAATGTGCTTGACACCGGTGCAAGTTACATTGAAAACAGATTCAAGTAGATCTCCTCCCACCCATAAATGTGGTCATAGTGGCCTTTAGTCCTATTTCCATTTCAGAAAGACATTTCCACTGTAGCAAGATATTTGGCGGGAAAGTTGAAGACAAATTGGTGTTAAAGACGATGGTATAAATCATTGACTACAATTGCGAAGAGGTTGGGAAAGTTTGTTCAACAATTTTGCAATGTTGTGGATCAGTAAAAATGTCTGCTAACTCAATCACCGGATATTAGTAGATCTATTATTAACTCGGAGCGGGTTGCTAATATTAATCAGGGGTTGCAGGAAGTGACAATGATCCATGACAATCTTTTTGCAACTATCAAGTCTCATTTTCAGAGGGTAGTTAGGAATTCCAGTAGGGCTCAAGTTAGAACTGCAAAGTGGTACAATGCAAAGTGCAGGGAGGCAAGGCTCGCTCTGGGCATTGCTATCAAGGCCAGGGAGCTGGCGGCAATTCGTGTTGCCAGAAGGAAATATAAAGATTGCATAGCATCAGCAAAAAAGGAGTGGGACGAGATGCACTGGAAAGATCTACTGGAAGCATGCGGCTCTAAGGACTCCAGGCTCTTTTGGAGTATTGTTAAATGGGGAAGGGGTGGCGAGCCAGATTCCCCGGATAACAATGTCCAGGAAGAGGACTGGGTTAAATATTTTAAACCTCAATATGCGGAACCTAACCCTGGCAGGGAGATGGATGGTTTAAGGATGTCTATCCCAAAGAAGAATTTTTTTATTTGAAGGAGGTGCTGTTGGCGCTAAGTGTAGTGTCCTCAGGCAGAGCTCCCGGTATGGATGGGGTTCCGGCAGACCTTTTTATTAATGATAGAGATAGATGGGGCAGATACATCCTTCTCCTTGCTAATGCAGTTGCTCAAGGTGCACCGGTACCGCTTAGCTGGAGGGGTGCAATTATTATTCCCATATTTAAGAAGGGAGATAGGGGATCGCCTTGTAATTATAGGCCAATTAGCCTGAAAGCAACCATCCAAAAGGTCGTGGGAAGGATGGTGGTAAATAGGCTTATGGAATGGGTTGATGAGCATAATGCTCTATCGCCCTTCCAAGCAGGGTTCCGGAGGGCTACCAGCACGATGGACCAGGTGTTCCGATTCACTTTGGTGTGGTGGAAGACTGTGGTACTGGGCGGTGGCAGCCTGTACGCTGCATTTGTAGATTTGCGGGCTGCCTTTGACCTGGTGCCTAGGTCCAAGCTGTGGTTTGAACTTAGGAGCCTGGGTTTGCCCAATGACTTGTTGACCATGGCCATGCGGTTGCATGAGGCGAATTTCGCCAGAATTCAGTGGGGCAAGCAGGGCGAGACTACGGATGATTTTCCAGTGGAACGGGGTGTGAGACAAGGGTGTGCGATGGCCCCTCTGCTTTTTTCATTGTTCATTAATGGGGTAGTAGCAGGAATGCTATCCGCTAATGTGGACGCACCCTCGTTGGCGGGCATCAAGATTCCGATCTTGATGTTCGCCGACGACACACTGATTCTGTCAAAGACTCCTAGTGGTCTGCAAAGTGCCCTCTGTATTTTTGACAACTTCTGTAAAAATAATGGCTTGGAAGTCAATGTAGCAAAGACGAAACTTATGTTTTTTAACCCTCATCGTAGTGTTAGAGCCAAGCTGTATTTAAACCAAAGACCCTTAGACACAGTTAGAGCCTTTACCTATCTTGGCATATATATAACTGAAGATCTAAGATGGGCTCAGCACATTGATCTGGCTGTTCTCAAGCATAGGCAAGTAACTGGAGTCATTGGGCTTGAGCACAGAAAATCCCAGTCAAAACCTATCGCACCAGCTTTACGGGTGTATGAAGCAAAATCGCTGGGGTCCGCACTGTACGGTGCAGAACTGTGGGGATTCGGTAACCTTAATTCAATGCAGATATCAGAGAACAAGTTTTTTAGGACATTAGTAGGCCTCCCCAAAAGCACACCCTTACTCCCCCTTAGATTTGATTTGGGAAGGAAGGAGGTAGGTGACTTAGCCAGGTTGTGCCCGATTTTATACTGGAGGCGGCTTTGGACTACGCCAGAACTAAAGCACTATGTAGCGGGCTTTGTAGCAGTGATCAGTGCTGATGTCTTTCATAAGATCCAATGGCTGAGTAAGCTTAGAACATTGCTATGCGTGCTTGGGCTGAAGCCGTTATGGGATACCCCTACAGAAACATCCTTCCCAAGCAAACAAGCAATTAAGGAGTTGTATTGGGCCTATGTGCATGAGCAGGCATGGAGAAAATCGGACGCTGATTCTATGACGGGTCGTTTCCTGAAAGTCAAGCCCCTCCCTACGCTAGAACTGTTCTGGGACACTATAACTAAGCCAAGGGACAGGAAACTTTTTTTTCCATTGAGGATAGGTGCCATCCCTTTACGATCATTAACAGGGAGGTGGAGGGGCTTGTCCAACACTTCCTGCCCTGCCTGTGGTGAAATAAAGGAATCTATTGGGCACTTCTTATTTTCCTGTAAAGCCTATGCGGCCCCTCGGCGCTTTTGGCTAACACCCGCCTGTAAAAACCTAGGCACTCCCAGCAGCTCTGTAGCTATGAGAATTATTTGCACTAGCTCCTGTCTCCAACTAAGTGTAGCTACAGCTAAATACTTGGGGCGGGCATGGTCCATTAGACAGCGTTCCATCTTGTAGGATATATTTAATTACTAGATTTTTAGAATTGTTTTTCACCAATGTATTGGGTATTGTGTTTTTATCTATCTCTTTTGGATTTTTAACTGTTTGTATATTTCATGAGGTATGAATTTAATAATGTTTTAAATTATTTATGTATGTACATGCTTTTATGAGAATTCTCGAATAAAGCCTCTTGAACTGAAAATTATTAACTCTATGCCAGATTCCTAACGATTCCCGTGGTCTAATGGCCCCAACCTCAACTTGAAGACCTTGTTTTGGCTCTAATGCCTCTAAATCGGATGCAAATGTTACAGTGAATGCTCCAGACGATCCATCTGAAATACAAAAATAGCAGTGGACTCTGTACAAAAAAATCCATTTGTGTCTAAGACGCACAGCTTTCCCAACCAACCATCTGGAGTTGAAAAAAATATTTTTGGTATTGGAGTTTATTTCTGTTTTAAATTTTCACAGATTTATTAATACAGCAGTCATTGCTGTAGTTTATAAATACTTTGCCTCTAGAATGACGTCACAAATGGAAATATTGTCTTTATGAACCATACGGCAGCATGCAATTAAGCCTACAACTCAAGTTACAATGCAGGATAGGCCTTACATTTGGAACTGAATCACAATCAACTTCCAAACTCTAAACGTTGCTAAATATGTAACATGACACATCTATGGAATTGTGACCAACACAATACATATTGAAAACTGTAAAACACAGCAAGAATATGCTTTATTATTTTAAGGTCTGTCTTATTAATTCACACTTGTGTTTGTACCGCACCTGTCAGTTTGTGATGTGTTTATTTTTGGGCATATCATTCTTTTATTTTGGTGTGGTCTTTCCCTTTTATGAGTGTTCAATTGCATGAAAGAGTGATTGGACACATCAGTTAAGAACTAATAATATTATTTTTGTATATAAATTATCCTGACACAAGCATGAAGTTATGGTAGTATGCTAAATAGTTTTATGGATTTATGGTCGACTGGAGGCATATATATATTCAGTTTAATTGGTTAAAAAAAGTCTACATCTACACTCCTCATTGTTGTATATTTGTGCTTCATGTAACATGGCCAACAGTGGTCATTAGCCCTTCCTTTGTTTGTCCTCAGCTTCTCAGAATACCTGTGAGTGTTCTAACTTGTACCGGAGTGTTCTACTCTTGTCAGTTGATGGTCTGGTCAGCTGGCGAGGTGTGCGCTTAGCTGTGTCTTAAAATAAAACTACATGTAACTTAATTAGAAGTGTCCTGAACCTACTTAAAACAATTTGGTGATGATTTGGCTGACCAGACCAGAGAGGGAACGTCGGTCGGTCTATTCATGTGCTGCCAGTAACATCAGCAAAAGAAACAAGAAACCTGAGCAATAAGAGAAAGCTAAAAAAAAAAAGAAAAAACGCGAGTCAATTGCTGGTCTGCGTCAATTGCTGGTTTGCGAGTGTCTCTCCCTGCATGCGCCATCTAAAGTGTTTATCACTAGACTGTGTATTTATACTTTGAAAATGCAGAGAGAGAGTTAAGATCGAACCCCGTTGCTAATGAATGCTATTTAGCAGTGTTGATTGACACCATGAAATGAGTTGATCGGGGGCAAAGATCGGGCCCCGGTGCTAATTGTTGAAATTGGCTATTCTGATCAAGGCATTTGTACCCCAGTCATCGCTGTGATATGAAACGGTTCATTGTGGGGAGCAGACATCGTGGCGATACTGAATGCATTATTGCAGTACTTCAACCTTCACAAGCTTATGGTAACTGTGCAAATGTTATGTGCCAATTGATGTTCGGCAGTTAATCTTGTTGGCGCTCGAGCTCGCTCACAGGCATTCTGTGCTCACGAGCCCACCCATGAAGCAATAATGGCAAACATCGCAGAAGAAATGAAAGGCAAGCTGCAGGTTGAAGGTAAGAGCGCGTGTGTGCTCTGTGTGCACTCGAGGAATATTTGAAAGTAGTACAGAAGCGGTTCAACTGCCAAAGGAAGGGGCACCATAGAGGCAATGAAAGAATTACCAAAAAGAAACATAAAATGCTCACAATCACCTACATTATTTCTAAAGTCAAATGTGTTAATTAAAAACTGATAGTTTCCTTGAATATCACTGAGTGAATATTGGTAGTGGATCTGAGTGCCCACAAAACAGAATGGCGACAGAGAGAAAGTAAAGGGGCTGAGAATCCAGAACAGGAGCTAGAGTCCAGAGTGAGCCCAGAACTGGGACAGCGATTCTAGAAACTAGAGTTCAGAGTGAGCCCAGAACCGAGTCAGTGATCCCACAAACCAGAATGGCAACAGAGAGATAGTAAAGGGGCAGAGAATCCAGAACAGGACCTAGAGTCCAGAGAGAGCCCAGAACCGGGACAGTGATTCTAGAAACCAGAGTCCAGAGTGAGCTCACAACAGGGACAGCAATGATGTGGCCACAAAAGAAACAAAAGAAGACAATTTAAATGCAGTAGACATAAAAGAAAGTGTTAGTATGACAAAAGTGGAAAAAAAAGATACAAACGCAAGGAAAATAAAGAAGAAGCGGGAAGCCCACAATGGGGACAAAGGTCCCAGAACAAGGAGGGGACAAAGGTGCCAGAACCAGTACCAGAGGGGACAAAGGTCCCGAATCCGGCAATGGACAAAGGTCCCAGAGCCAGAACTGGGACAGATAATCCAAAACTACGACAGAGTCCATACTAGGAGAAAGAAAACCAAAGCCTGGACAGAGAGGCCAGAATGGAGGACAAAGGTCCTAGAACCGGGTCAGAGAGCCCACATAACTAAGACATAGAGCCTTTAAAAATAAATCCAAGAGAGTCCAGAATCATAAAAGATGTTGTGATCTTATGACAGTCCGAAGCATTTCAAGCAAGAACAAAAACTCCACATGTGGTACTGCAATTGGAAATCTCGAAGAGTACCCACGACTGTGGTAGGTATCTGCTGTTGGAGTTCTACGGACCTTAAAACTTAACATTAAAGAAATCTGTAACTAAAGCATGGAGGCATCTGTTGAACTGTTCATCTTCAACTTGGAGCGGAAAGCGGTGGAGGACAGAGACAGATGGAAATGAACTGTCTTTTCCTGTTTTTGTCAGTCTAATTGGAGTAGGTAGTGGTGATGCCTGTCAGTTGTTTCAGTTGTTTTGGTGATGTCCCTTACTTCACTCTTCACCCTTGACCCCGAAACGCTCCTTTGCCTTCGCGAACTAAAAATAGTTCAAGACGTTGTAGACCTTCTACGCGTCTTATTGATTATTGTTGTCTCCCATACATTAAGCTTAATTTTTTGATTTGTTTATTTATTTCCTTTTTCTCAGTAAAGGAGGAAGATGTGTTGTATATTTGTGCTTCATGTAACATGGCCGACAGTGGTCATTAGCCCTTCCTTTGTTTTCTTACATCCTCAGCCTCTCAGAATACCTGTGAGTGTTCTAACTTGTACCGGAGTGTTCTACTCTTGTCAGTTGATGGTCTGGTCAGCTGGCGAGCTGTGTCTTAAATAAAACTACATATAACTTAATTAGAAGTGTCCTAAACCTACTTACAACACTCATCATTGAAAGGTTCAACACAATGATGTGTGCCCAAGCTCTTTGCCAATAACGTAAACTCATATAACTCTTTTGAATCCGACTCTTATTTGAAATTGTGAGGAAGTTGAGGACCAGCAAATACCATATGCCTTCTTGTATAAAATCTTGTAAAATATTCTGTTTTGAATTTGGATATGACTGCTTTTTCCTGAAAGATTTTTGTCATTCCGAGAGCATGAAATATGTTCTAGATCCTTGAAGATACTGCAATAACATACTATAATCTATCAGTATTGTTAGAAACGGGACCTCTGGCTGGCCAAGGCTTGCGCCAAGGTCAGTCAGAGACCACCATTTCCAAGGTCAGGGCAAGGGAGTCACACACCAAGATAACCCCCGCTCACCCTCTAGGTAACGTGGCGCGAGCAGCAAGGCTAATCTCAGAGGCGATGTGTAAAGCGTTTGCGCGTGCACCCCAGCGACAACAACCAAAGGCCCACCACAAAGGAAACTCCACACAAGGTTATATCAAAAATAGCCTTTGTATTATAATAATAAAAACACATTAGATAACACACACACTTTACAATGTGCCAACAGGCACGGGCAAGATTTACAAGGGATTATGTACAGGACAGGGCCACCTGGACCACTGTCAGGGGTATGCACTTGTTAGAAATAATACTTGTAGGTATAACACTTTAGCACATCAACATACAATGACTGTAACACAGAAATAGTAAATGTAGCATACAACCAGTAACTACTGGTAAAGAGAAAATACCTCCTACGCCACCCTAGTCTCTGTAGGGAAATCACGCAGGGAGCTAGGACCTATGGAAGGAAAACCTATCACCTACTACGCCACCCTAGTCTCTGTAGGGAAATCACGCAGGGAGCTAGGACCTTATCATCAGGACCTATGGAAGGAAAACCTATCACCTCCTACGCCACCCTAGTCTCTGTAGGGAAATCACGCAGGGGGAAGGAAACCTAAAATAATCACCTAGGCAAGTAACATTTAGCGAAGGCAATCAAACATCAACATTCCTCTAAGCAGGTTACTTTTAGCAAAGGGAAATAAAAGAACAAGGCATTACCTAAGCAGGTCACTTTTAGCAAAGGTAATGACACAACCAATCCTCTAAGCAGGTCACTTTTAGCAAAGGGGATAAACACATAAAGAATTACCTAAGCAGGTCACTTTTAGCAAAGGTAATAATAAACAAGAATTGCACATGTAACATTAAAACACATTCAGAGGTGCAGGTTAGAACTTTTGCGCAAGAATCATATAAGCAGGAATCATAAATTGCGCAGGGTGCACATGGCACAACACTAGAAAGGTCCCTCAGGCCAACTGGCCTCGAAAGGGGCTGAATGCCCTGAGTCTCAATGTCAGGGAAGGCTGCGCAGGCAGCACACAAAAGCCTAAACGTAGCAACTGTCCACTAAGTGCTGGACAGTTATGAATAGCAGGTAGGCAAACGTTGGAGCCATGTGGGCTCAAGAACAATGGTGGGGAGACACAGCGTGGGAGCCTCGGGGCTACAACCAACAAACTGGGCCCCCCAAGAGCCTCTCAGGGCTCGTGGACAAATAGGCACAAAAGAGCTCGGCGCTCTAAATCAATGAAAATGCCCCCAGAGCCTCTCTCAGGGCTCTAACTCGATGTGGGCGATGAGCCTCGCTGGGCTCGTAGAACAACTATGGCTGTGAGCCTCTCTGGGCTCGGAGAACGATGGGGCTGGGTCTGAGCCTCGCCGGCTCACAAACAGAATTGCCCCTCAGAGCCTCGGGGCTCTCAAATTAACATAGGGCGGGAGCCTCGCAGGCTCAACAAAGATCAATTGCCCCACTCGTTGGAGTCCCTCACGGGGGACTCAGAACAAAGAAATGCCCCTTGCGTTGGAGCGGCCCTCTCCCAACGGGGCCGCTCGCAGAACAACAACGAACCCGCCCCCGCACTCACCGGATCTCCACTGGTGCAGCGGGAGGCGGGAAACACGGCCGGCTTTTCTCCTTTCCCAACGGGGCCTCGGCAGGCTGCTTCCTGCTTCTCCGGCAGGCAGCCAATCACGTCGCGAGTCACCCGGCGAGCCTCCGGCAGCTGTAACCAATCACAGCGCGGCTCTCCGGGTGACGTCAGCGGCTGCACTCGCTCGGTCCCGGGGCTGTGGCGGTGATCTGCTGGGCAATGCCGGGTGGGCACCGGCCTTCAAAAATAAATATAAAGCGAGGTGGGCACTCGCAAATTCAAATAAAGGGGCACAGCCCAAAAAGGGCAATAACTACAGCCACAGGTGCGGCGTGGGCAGCCGCGAACCGGCGGCAACACGCAGGGCGGCCCCTGCTTTCCCCACGCAAAATGCGGGGCGGGAAAGCGCGATCGGCAATGTCAATAAAGCGCTCCCAAGCGCTCTGGGAGCAAAGGAGGAGCGCGCTCAGCGCTAAAAGGGAAATAAAGCGCTCCTAGCGCTATAAATCAAAATAAGAGTGCTTCCAGGCACAGCAAAGCTCCAGCAGGGTCTGGAGGCAGGCAGAGGGGCAAGGCAGGGCCAGAGCCAGCACACTGGGTCTCCAGGCAGGGAGACAAGCCAAGTGGCGGTCCTCCTGGCCCCAGCAGCAGCAACAGCCCCCTCTGGCAAGGATCCTAGAAGAGAACATTTTCTGTGGGGACACAGCCCCATATTTATACAGAGAAATCCTTTGTTAGGAGGTGCAGGGTGGGGGGAAACCAGTTGCAGCTGGCTTGGGAGTACCCTTGATGGCCCAACCACCCCTTTCATTCACTGGGGAGGCTAGGGTCATTAGACAAACCACAGGGGGGCGGAGCCAGCATTGTGTGGGGAAAACCCAGCCCATCCAGGACACAGATCTACTCCTCCCACACATCACTCATGCTGATCTCACACTCACCACCGGGCAGACCCATCCAGACTTCCTGGAGCCTGGCATGCCAGCCAGCTCCAGCCAATCACGCTCCACTATCCTCACTGCACACATACATCAATGTCCAGAAGTAGCACGTCCCTTCTAGACACACACAAGCCGCACATACCATTGCGCAGCATTCACTCTCACGAGTTCATACATACTAAACTCGAGCCTGCACTCCCCACACATCAGGAACTACCAGGGCACACACACTCCCCATGCATTCCTATGGGAGAGCAGGCCAGCCATACTACACGCACGCACTTTCACTCTGGGACACAGGGAAAAAGTGCGCCAAGACCCAAAAATCACTACACAGGGTCACAAATAAAGGCAAAAAGATTAGGGGTGAACCTGCCCTAAGGCCCAAGTCTAACACGACCCCCTTCCAGCCAAAACGCAGGGCAGACCGATCACCACCGTGATGGGCTTCCCTGCTTGGGGCGATAAAACAAGGACGCGGGCCCACAACTGCAGGGACACCCTCCTGTTTTACGCCACGGTGAACCCCTAGGGTTCCTTCTAAAACTACTGTAGGGACTAACTGGGGTACCCCACTGATACTCTCCAGATGCCCTCGGCCAGGACCAGGTCCTAGGCCACCCAGGTACCACTGGATCCTGCCTACTCACAAAGTGGGGGGTAGTAACCCCTGGCACATAATAGCCATGCTCCACTCTTCCTGTCTGCAAGACAGGGCTAGACTGCCACTGGTTCTCCAGCCTAGGGTCTACAACCTTAGGTGGACCAGGAGTCTCAGGGAAGGCTCTCCTCCCCTTACCTCTTCTCCTAGGGTTCCTCCTCCTCCTGCGAGGGGTACCCTCTAAACAACATTCTCCCAACCTAGGGTTTAACCCCTCAGGTGGTACCGGGGTCAGAGGTGGGCTCTCCCACCCTCTGCACCCCCTTCCAGAGTCCTGCTCCCTCCCAACCGGGGCGGTACCTCTGGAGAAAGAACTGGTTAGGACACTGATTACAGTAGTCCCACCCTTCAGGTCAGGCTGATCCTGAACCTGGCCATCCAACCTCTGGTCTAAAACCTTCGGTGGAACCAATGCCTGGCACTCCAGGACTTCTGGGGATTCACACAACATCCCCAAATCACTCCTTTCACTGGACTTCTGTACTCTCCCTCCTGGAGCGGTACTGCCAGCTTCTAGGACCATAGAAGCTCCGCTTACAGATGCTCCAGGTTCTCTACACACTAGGAGATCTCCCTCAAGTGAACTAACAGGCAAGTCTAGGTTCCTTTCCTGGTGTTCCCTAAAGAAACCATCCAGGCTCTGTGACAGGGCTTCGGGCGTCTGGGGACTCTCGGTCACACACTCACTCCCGCTCCACTGAGACAGGCAGTCAGCCCCTACACCCTTCTCACTAACCAAGGACCTAGCTGGGCTACTCTCACCCTCCTCCACCACACTGGGCTGGAAGACACCTGAC
Organism: Lissotriton helveticus; assembly: GCF_964261635.1. NCBI lineage: Eukaryota > Metazoa > Chordata > Amphibia > Caudata > Salamandridae > Lissotriton > Lissotriton helveticus. Next base: position 921,076,691 of record NC_136067.1, on the reverse strand, counting down.
CCACTATTGTTGGAATCACTCACTAGTGACTCAAAAGAACCTCTCGCACTGTCCCAGCGTTCTGCTTCCTCTGCAAGGTCCCAAGGACAAAAACACTTCAACTTCAGCAGGTGCTGGCGCAACTCTGGACAAACAACACTGAGCAACTGCTCTTTGAGGAACATATTCACCACACCGTCCACCTCATTGTCCGAGTTAGCCGTCAGCCAACCCCACATTGCATCCGAACAGTCATCCACAAAATACCCCCACTTCTGGTGAGATGGTTTCTTAAGGTTCCTAAACCTCAACCTATTCTCCTCCTCTGGGGAAACAGGAACCATACTCGGGGAACTGGGAGTGGGACTGTCTACACTGACATTTAAAAAGCTGCCACCACTGGACTCCACCCTCCCTGGGGAATCCAGACAATTACAACTGTGCGCAGGGAAGAGTCTATCCTCTAGGGCTGCTCTCTCACGGATGATGGCCCTTCTCTCCACCTCTATCCTCTCCTGCGCTAAGAGTCTTTCGATCTCTAGCTGCGCCATAGCCTGGGCATGCTCTAACATGAGCTGTTCCATCGCTAACTGGTGCTCCCTTTCTTTCTCCCTATCTTCCCACTCTTCTGGGGACAGGACAAGGGATGGGGCGCTGGTACTGACACTGGGCCCAGCAAGGGACTCCCTACCTATGGGGTCCTCACTATCTGCTGGGGCCCAACCACTGTCATCATCCAACTCACATTCTTCATCAGAATCTTCAGGGCTCCCCACAGACTCACCACCCTCATGGCGTGTGGCCTGGGCCCTTTCCTCGCTGCGCTCAAGATCCCTTTGATCCTTATACCATTGGACCAGGTGGTTCCTAAGTTGGTTCTCAGTATCTGACTCATCCACCCCTATGTGTCTCTCTCTACAGAACCTTTCCAACTCCTGCATACTGTACCAAACTAGATCACTGAGATCAAAAACAGGCTCCATTTTGGCAGACGTTCTAGAGATGAGATCACACAGGGAACCTGGGGGTCTGAGCTAAACAGGAGTATACAATCAACAAAATTCAGCAAGATTCCTATCTCAGAACTTGCACTCCACTGTCCAGTGTAACACACCACTCATTCACACACACCCTCCCCTCGGACCGGTAAGGCAGTTTCTACCACCCCTGATTATCTCAACCTGACCACTAGCGACACAGGTACCAAACTCTGGGAGCAGGGCGGGGAACAAGGTTACTGGACACAAATCACAAATGACACCTTTCAGGAGAAGCAAAACTGAACTTCCCTAAAAAACAATAATCCCAAAAATGTGGTTATCTAAAATTGCAGAGTTTTGAAGTGTGGCCTGTCGCCACTGTGGTACAACGCAAACGCAAGTCCAATCCGCACCGCTAGCCACCAATGTTAGAAACGGGACCCTGGCCGGCCAAGACTCGCGTCGAGGTCAGTCAGGGATCACCATTTCCAAGGTCAGGGCTAGGGAGTCACACACCAAGATAACCCCCGCTCACCCTCTAGGTAACGTGGCGCGAGCAGCAAGGCTAATCTCAGAGGCGATGTGTAAAGCGTTTGCGCGTGCACCCCAGCGACAACAACCAAAGGCCCACCACAAAGGAAACTCCACACAAGGTTATATCAAAAATAGCCTTTGTATTATAATAATAAAAACACATTAGATAACACACACACTTTACAATGTGCCAACAGGCACGGGCAAGATTTACAAGGGATTATGTACAGGACAGGGCCACCTGGACCACTGTCAGGGGTATGCACTTGTTAGAAATAATACTTGTAGGTATAACACTTTAGCACATCAACATACAAGGACTGTAACACAGAAATAGTAAATGTAGCATACAACCAGTAACTACTGGTAAAGAGAAAATACCTCCTACGCCACCCTAGTCTCTGTAGGGAAATCACGCAGGGAGCTAGGACCTATGGAAGGAAAACCTATCACCTACTACGCCACCCTAGTCTCTGTAGGGAAATCACGCAGGGAGCTAGGACCTTATCATCAGGACCTATGGAAGGAAAACCTATCACCTCCTACGCCACCCTAGTCTCTGTAGGGAAATCACGCAGGGGGAAGGAAACCTAAAATAATCACCTAGGCAAGTAACATTTAGCGAAGGCAATCAAACATCAACATTCCTCTAAGCAGGTTACTTTTAGCAAAGGGAAATAAAAGAACAAGGCATTACCTAAGCAGGTCACTTTTAGCAAAGGTAATGACACAACCAATCCTCTAAGCAGGTCACTTTTAGCAAAGGGGATAAACACATAAAGAATTACCTAAGCAGGTCACTTTTAGCAAAGGTAATAATAAACAAGAATTGCACATGTAACATTAAAACACATTCAGAGGTGCAGGTTAGAACTTTTGCGCAAGAATCATATAAGCAGGAATCATAAATTGCGCAGGGTGCACATGGCACAACACTAGAAAGGTCCCTCAGGCCAACTGGCCTCGAAAGGGGCTGAATGCCCTGAGTCTCAATGTCAGGGAAGGCTGCGCAGGCAGCACACAAAAGCCTAAACGTAGCAACTGTCCACTAAGTGCTGGACAGTTATGAATAGCAGGTAGGCAAACGTTGGAGCCATGTGGGCTCAAGAACAATGGTGGGGAGACACAGCGTGGGAGCCTCGGGGCTACAACCAACAAACTGGGCCCCCCAAGAGCCTCTCAGGGCTCGTGGACAAATAGGCACAAAAGAGCTCGGCGCTCTAAATCAATGAAAATGCCCCCAGAGCCTCTCTCAGGGCTCTAACTCGATGTGGGCGATGAGCCTCGCTGGGCTCGTAGAACAACTATGGCTGTGAGCCTCTCTGGGCTCGGAGAACGATGGGGCTGGGTCTGAGCCTCGCCGGCTCACAAACAGAATTGCCCCTCAGAGCCTCGGGGCTCTCAAATTAACATAGGGCGGGAGCCTCGCAGGCTCAACAAAGATCAATTGCCCCACTCGTTGGAGTCCCTCACGGGGGACTCAGAACAAAGAAATGCCCCTTGCGTTGGAGCGGCCCTCTCCCAACGGGGCCGCTCGCAGAACAACAACGAACCCGCCCCCGCACTCACCGGATCTCCACTGGTGCAGCGGGAGGCGGGAAACACGGCCGGCTTTTCTCCTTTCCCAACGGGGCCTCGGCAGGCTGCTTCCTGCTTCTCCGGCAGGCAGCCAATCACGTCGCGAGTCACCCGGCGAGCCTCCGGCAGCTGTAACCAATCACAGCGCGGCTCTCCGGGTGACGTCAGCGGCTGCACTCGCTCGGTCCCGGGGCTGTGGCGGTGATCTGCTGGGCAATGCCGGGTGGGCACCGGCCTTCAAAAATAAATATAAAGCGAGGTGGGCACTCGCAAATTCAAATAAAGGGGCACAGCCCAAAAAGGGCAATAACTACAGCCACAGGTGCGGCGTGGGCAGCCGCGAACCGGCGGCAACACGCAGGGCGGCCCCTGCTTTCCCCACGCAAAATGCGGGGCGGGAAAGCGCGATCGGCAATGTCAATAAAGCGCTCCCAAGCGCTCTGGGAGCAAAGGAGGAGCGCGCTCAGCGCTAAAAGGGAAATAAAGCGCTCCTAGCGCTATAAATCAAAATAAGAGTGCTTCCAGGCACAGCAAAGCTCCAGCAGGGTCTGGAGGCAGGCAGAGGGGCAAGGCAGGGCCAGAGCCAGCACACTGGGTCTCCAGGCAGGGAGACAAGCCAAGTGGCGGTCCTCCTGGCCCCAGCAGCAGCAACAGCCCCCTCTGGCAAGGATCCTAGAAGAGAACATTTTCTGTGGGGACACAGCCCCATATTTATACAGAGAAATCCTTTGTTAGGAGGTGCAGGGTGGGGGGAAACCAGTTGCAGCTGGCTTGGGAGTACCCTTGATGGCCCAACCACCCCTTTCATTCACTGGGGAGGCTAGGGTCATTAGACAAACCACAGGGGGGCGGAGCCAGCATTGTGTGGGGAAAACCCAGCCCATCCAGGACACAGATCTACTCCTCCCACACATCACTCATGCTGATCTCACACTCACCACCGGGCAGACCCATCCAGACTTCCTGGAGCCTGGCATGCCAGCCAGCTCCAGCCAATCACGCTCCACTATCCTCACTGCACACATACATCAATGTCCAGAAGTAGCACGTCCCTTCTAGACACACACAAGCCGCACATACCATTGCGCAGCATTCACTCTCACGAGTTCATACATACTAAACTCGAGCCTGCACTCCCCACACATCAGGAACTACCAGGGCACACACACTCCCCATGCATTCCTATGGGAGAGCAGGCCAGCCATACTACACGCACGCACTTTCACTCTGGGACACAGGGAAAAAGTGCGCCAAGACCCAAAAATCACTACACAGGGTCACAAATAAAGGCAAAAAGATTAGGGGTGAACCTGCCCTAAGGCCCAAGTCTAACAAGTATAAGTACATTTTTTTAAGAAAAAAGAATTGCAATCTATCCCTAAGTGTTACACCATGGTGGGAGCAGAAGTTGCTGGATGTCAAAGCAGGTGCAAGCCCCTCATATCAACACAACTGTTTTTCACACTGGCTCTTTTGCCTATGTGGAAAGTCACTAGAGCAGTTGAAAAGTTCTTTTGATCATTGCTCAGAGTTACTAACAGGGAAGACATTTGTGTACTTAAAATTATTTGAAGACTTTTATTGTTCATATTTGCCACAGCACAAGTTACTAACTAGACCATCTTCAGAGAAAACACTGCAGAAAGTCAGGGTCATATGACTATTGGAAGTAAAGGCTCAGGGACTTAATTTGGACATTTGGTGGCTGTACTCCATTCCGCCAGGTCAGTGGAGAGATATACTCCACTGACCTGGCAAACTACAGGCTGCCATATTTAGAGGTCTCTGGAGGCTGCCCGAGATTTGTGTGCCTTCACAGGAGTCATCACCGTGGAGGCTCCTCTTAAGGCACTGACGCTATGTTGTGCAGGTGCCATGTTCAATGTACCCTCACTGCAACATTTTTGTGTCCTCTGAAAGCAGACATTTGGCCTTGAAAACCCCAAAAATAATGGCCTTGATGTGCTGTATTTTCTTTTCAGCGGGTACGTGTCAATATTCATATTTGCTGTTCTGGACCACCAGTTAAAAACTGGAAAAATGAATGCAAAAAATCTGTTCTCTGACTACACAATGCCAGTTTGACCATGGTATGTTGGCAGAAACATAGAGGTACCCCTGACTCTAAATACAGCAAGGGAACTACAAGTGTGGTGGACAGGATATTGCACCACATTTGCGGTGGGTACCCTGTCCTTCAAACTTTATATAATCCCCAAAGTGCAAAACTAGTAACTAGTGCCAATGATGAATGTCTGCAGGCCATACACTTGATGGTATTTTTACAAATAATACTCATGTCACTGTGGCTAAAACTTCTGCTCTCCCCTGGACTGACCACAGGGTGATATATTTTAATATCAACATCAGCAAAACAATTGTTCCTACCACAAATAAAGCAGCTAGTTTAAAAACCTGATCATGGAATAAAGTCCAAGGTTCGGAATTTGAGCAGGCTTTAAACATCTACCCTCCTGTGTTGGTCATGGATAACAATGAGGCGGCTATCCAGTTCAATAACTGGATTGTCACAGCGGTTAACCAGGTGGTTCCCGAAATACATATTAAAGTTAAAAGATCCAGGGTGACGTTCCCCTGGGATGGACCAGAGCATAAAAGCTTAAAAGCTGTATGTAGAAGAGTCGAGCGCATCTGGAGGGTGGACTATAGCTCAGAACATAAGGCTGCATACATCATAGCACTCCAATCCTATAAGGAGGCTATTATAAAAGCTAAAAATACATACTATACCGCAAGAATTGAGGCGGCTAAGAAATCCTCCAAGGAGCTTTTTAAAACTGTTCGAGTACTATCTCAACCCCAACAGGCCAGTTTATGTAAACAAGACCAAGCCTTTTGTGACAAATTGGCCAATTTTTTTTAGACCAATGTGCAACTAATCTATGATGATCTCCACAATAACATGAAGTTTGCAGAAAATGACCCTGACCTAATATTGGCAGAAATTGCACCTCAGTGCCAAATAAATAGTTTTAGTACCCTCACCTCAATAGAGGCGAACAAAATATTAGTTTCTACTAAATCAGGATCTCCAAAAGACCCATGTCCACCAATGGTCTTGCATCTGGCTTCCGGGATGATTATTTCATACCTAACCCCTCCCTTAAATCAAGTGCTTGAGTCAGGGATATAGTTATACCCATCAGTTTGGAAAACAGCCTGCATAAGACCAATTCTGAAAATACCTACTCTAGATCCTACGGAGGTGAAGAATTATCGACCCATCTCCTGTCTGCCAGTTACAGTGAAAATCCTCGAAAGGGCGGTAAACCAGGAGCTTATGCTTTACCTAGATTCTAACAATAGACTTGACTCTAGTCAGCATGGCTTCCGTTCATGTCACTCGACTGAGACCGCCCTGATCATGGCAACGGAGGAAATTCGCAGACAGGTGGGTGGAGGGGGCAGAGCCATCCTCATTCTCTTAGATATCTCGGCAGCATTTGACACCGTGAATCACACAGTGTTAGTAAGACGGCTGGGGGTGGAGGGGATTGGGGAATTGGCTCATTCCCTTCTTTCTTCATTTCTGACCTATAGGCAGCAAAGTATACATTAGGAAAATTTGCAATCTGAATCAGTCTGCATACCGTGTGGCGTGCCGCCGGGTTCTGCACTGTCACCCACACTGTTCAATGTATACGTTGCTCCACTTGCTGCACTAATCAGAGAGTATGGTTTTTCGTTCGTTTCTTATGCTGACGACTCGCAGATTGTCATCTCTGTATCCAAACAATCTGACGCCACGCCTGTCAATTTCCATACCTGCCTGACTCATATCATGAGATGGATGAGTCTTAACTATCTCAAGATCAATACTGATAAGTCCGAGGTGATGGAGTTTGGCAATGGGCCATCCATATGGAACGCTACATGGTGGCCGACAGAGGCATGTCAATGTCCTGTTCCTTCTAATAAAATCAAGAACCTTGGAGTTATCTTTGATGACCAGCTTAACTTTGCGGGCCAGATTAACAGTACAACTTCTTCCTGCTTCTTCGTTCTGAAGCTTCTTAGGAAGATATTTCCTTTTATCCCCAAAGTTCTAAAGAAATCAGTAGTGGTTGCCCTTATCATCTCGTGGCAGGAATAGTGCAATGCGCTTTTATAGGCATCGATAGAGCCCAGAGGTTAAAACTACAATCGATATAAAATGCTGCTGCTCGGCTTTTGTTAAACATTCCTAGAGGATATTCCACTTCTGCTGCTATTAGGTAATTGCATTGGCTCCCGATCCAGCAAAGGACGGAGTTCAAAGCCCTATGCTTGGTCAACAAGGCACTATTCAGGTAAACAACCTTTACAACACAACCATTACATCGCACTACCTTTACAACGCATGTCACTACAACGCAGGCATTACAACGCATACCATTACAATGCATTACACTACATCGCATGTCACAACAACGCAGGCATTACAACGCATACCATTACAATGCATACCATTACAACGCATAGTACCCCTACACTATCCAACACCTACCCTACTTTTGCACCCCCTGGAGTTAGAATAGTAATTTTTACCACTACACTATCCAACACTTACCCGAAAGTTGCACCCTCTGGAGTTAGAATAGTAATTTTTACCCCAATACTATCCAATACTTACCTTAAATGCAATGTAATGGTATGCATTGTAATGGTATGCGTTGTAAAGGTATAATACGATGTAATGGAATGCGTTGTAAAGGTAGTTTCTAAAAATGCTATGTAGAGTCATGCGATTTATTTTAATTTTATTTTAGTGTATTTTGTATAGTGCGCAGCTACCCCAACGGGGTATCCCGGCGCTTCTGTGTGTATGCTGGATCTTACTTAGATAAAATTAGCAGAAGAGAAATGTTTTCAGTGCTCTGTGAAAAGGTAGCTCCTCCTGAATCATCCGGATGGAGATCGGGAGTTTATTCCAGTGAGAGGAAGCACAAACCTGAAAGGTTTTCCCCCCAGAGCGTACTTTTTTAAATCTGGGAGTAGTCAGGAGGTATTTTGAGCTGGATCGGAGGAGTCTAGCATTGCTGTAGGGGCAGAGGCAGGAGGAGAGGTAAGCTGACCCCTCTCCTTTGATTGCACGGTGTGCCAGTGTGAGGGCTTTAAATTCTGCCCTTTTTTAGACTGGTAACCAGTGAAGTCTTCGCCGATGTGGCGAGATGTGCTCTCGACGGGAGATGCCACAGACCAGCGGGACTACCGCATTCTGGACTGTTTGTAGCCGGTGGCAGAGGCCAGCAGCGAGTCCAATGTACAGGCCGTTGGCGTAGTCTAAGTGTGATGTTATCAACGCCTGAACAATGGTTTTCCGGGTGTTACTTGGAGGGAAATTGATACATTTCTTGATCATCCTGATTTTAGAGAAGCATGCAGCAGATACTGTCTGGACTTGATTATTAAAGGAGAGACTAGAATCCCATCTGACCCCGAGGTTTTTAACTGATTCCCTGGGGGAGGGAGGCATGCTCAGGTCAAATGGCCACCAGAGGTTTGAGTCCAATGGGGACGACTGATGGACAAAGAGGACCTCGGTTTTACCATCATTAAGCCGCAGAAAGTTGTTATACATCCAGCGGGCGATGTTACGGAGACAGTCTTTTAGTGGATCGAAAGTGGACTGGGTGGGACTGTCATAAGAAAATAAGAGCTGAATATCATCAGCATACGAGGTCGCTTTAATTCCTGATTTGGCAATTAACTCAGCCAGGGGGGAAAAGTAGACATTGAACAGTAAGGGGCTTAATGAGGAGCCCTGAGGGACTCCCCACTTGAGCAAGCGGCTATCTGAGGTGTAGGGGGGTAAACACTGCCTGTGTCCGAGTAGATAGGAATGAGGACAACCATTCCAAGGCCTTGTCTTGAATGCCTTTGGATCGAAGGCGGTCGAGTAGGACGGGGTGAGAGACGGTGTCGAACGCTGCCGACAAATCAAGCATCACCAACACCGCTCTCGAACCTCCGTCCAGCTTCCATCGTACGGACTCGACCATCTCTATCAAGGCCGACTCAGTGCTGTAGCCCGGTCTAAACCCGTGTTGTGAATCATGGAATAGTCCATGGGTTTCAAAGAAGGTCGCTAGTTGCTGGTGCACTAGCTTTTCGAGTACCTTGGCTGGAGCAGGTAATAGGGAGATAGGCCTGTAATTGGCTGGTTCGTTAGGGTCTGCGTTGGCTTTTTTGAGGATAGGGACTAGTCGGGCATGCTTCCAGGACTCCGGGAATGTGCCTGTCCTAAGGGAATCATTCCATATGCCATTCAGTATGGGATTAAGAAGAGGGGCCAAGGCTTTGTATTGTTTGGCCAGCCAGGGGTCAGTTGGCGAGCCTGATCTGCATTTTAATAGTTCTGCCAAAGAGCGATCTAAGGAGATCTCCTCAAAATCTGAGAAGACAGGCGCAGATTCTCGGTGGGCTGTATGTATATTATTAAGGTCTGAGCTGTTATTGCAAGGGAAGGAGTCATATATGGTAGCGATTTTTTCCTCGAAATAGTCTGAAAGGCGAATACAGAAGGACTGTGATACCGGGGTTTGGCGTTTAAGAGCCATAGGATCGGTGAAAGTTCTGACAGTGTTAAATATTTCCCTCGAGGAGCCTTGTGCTCTGTTTATTTTTTCCTCCAGGTAAATCCTTTTTTGATCGATTATCTTCTTCCTGTATTCTTTGAGGGCTATTTTATATTTCAATTTACTGTCTGGGGAGTATGAATGTCTCCATCGTCGCTCCAAGAGCTTACAGGCAGATTTACACTTACGGAGTTCGTCCGAATACCAAGGCGCGGTAGGGGTGGATCGGAAGGTTTTAATGGGCCTGATGGGAGCGAGGAGGTCAATGGCGGAGGTGATCCAGCTGTTGAAATTAGTTAGCCTAGAGTAAAAGTCAGTGGCATCCATAGGGACGGGTGTGCTAAGATGTGCTGCTAAACTATCTGGAGAGATCTTACTCCAGTTGCGGCCTACTGTCCTGGCCGGAAGTCTAGGTCTGTCTTGGTGGCCAAGGAGGATGTAAAAAGGGATAAAAAAGGGTTCACTAATGGTAATGTCCGCCAGGTTGGAGCAAATCAGGTCGAGGGTATGTCCGGCCTTGTGGGTCGGGCCGGAAACCAGTTGATTTAAACTGCCATCAGATAAGGTAGAGAGGAAATTAAGATTGGTGGAATCAGAGTCATCCTCCGCGTGTAGGTTAAAATCCCCAAGCAGATTAAAGTTCGCATAGCGGGAACTAGCCTGAAGGACATAGTCTAGGAAAGCGGGGAGGGAGGATACCTTGGATTTAGGAGGACGGTAGACTAATAGGCCTGAACATGTGATGTTAGCTGCGAATTTATTACAAAATGGTGATGGATGTAATGGAATGCGTTGTAAAGGATGTTGCGATGTAAAAACTGGGTTGTAAAGGCATGCGTTGTAAATGTGTGCGTTGCAACATCATACATTTCACTATTCGGCGAAGGGGCTGCCGATTTTCGGAATCTCTTCTCCTGGTTTATCCCCCCCCCCCCCAGAAACCTTAGATCTACTGATGCAGGTTTCATCTGTATTTCTCAGATCCATAAAGTCAGATGGGGAGGCAGGAGTCTGTCACATTGTGCAGCCAAATTGTGGAATCGGCTGCCCATCTCCATGAGAATAATGTCTAATAGGCTACTTTTCAGGAAGGCACTAAAAACATGGCTGTTTCCACCTCTTTAAAAATTAGCCTTAGCCGCTACAATCCCCCTATCTCACTTCTTACCGCCAAGACGCCTCGGCATTCAAGCTCTCTCCAAAACTATATCCTATCCTATCCTACACCTCTTGTTATCCTTCTCCAATCACTGACCTATTTATCACAAGGCTTTGCATAAGATCTTCTAACCAAGATCTACCAATACTTTTATACCTTTGGAATCGTGCCCCAAAGTACCTCACAGATGGGAATAACTATGTTTTCAAAGATGAACATGGTCTCTGAGTAAAAATACATTAGTTATGGTTTAAAATTCCTTTTCAAGCACTCATCAACCTTTTGGCGAGATGAGATTATTTAGTCCAGGGTTCGCCAAAGTCGGTCCTGAAGGGCCAGATCCATGCTAGATGTTTAATATAACATTTATCTAAATGGGGATACGTAAAAATCCAGGCATGGATCAGGCTCTCCAGGACTGACTTTGGAGAACCCTGATTTAGTCCATTGATGACTCAAATCACATACAGTTTGTGATACTTGGGATTAGAATTTCATTTCATTTTTTGGTACATGGTTCGATGAAGTTTTATGTTGGGTTTCTTTTGTAATTTCACACACTTCAAGAGCTGTAATCCAGTTAGGCCTATCATCATTTTAGACAATATTGTCTAAATTGCGCATGGTGTATTAGTTTATGTGTTGGAAGAGAGAGGGAAAATGAGTGTTGCTTTAAATTGGATTGTATCAATCGAAAACGTGAGGGGTGAAATCCTTGAATGAATCTCAGTCACTGGTAATTGCTGCTTGGGCCACATCCCAGCTCATTTCATTTTGCCCATCCATGCCACCTCAGCTTAGACCCAGCCATATGAAAATCAGATTTAGTTGTGCTCCAGAAGAAACAGTCAACCTGAACTGCCAAACCAGCTCCTCTTTGGACTGGAACAAAAACAACTCAAGAGCATTTTCAGCCTATTTGGGCATCTTTAGCCAGGTACAACTTCATTCCAGTGACACAGTGAGCATGGGGCCAACGTGTGCGCTTACCTGGCACACTTAAACCATCATAATGATGTGAACAAAACAGTCATGGATTTGCGTAATCTGCCATCACGTAATTATGCGAACGTTTGGCGAATTTATGCAAAATTACATGTAATTTTGCAAAATGCAAATATGTCATTTTGTGCTATATTTTAGAGTGAAATGCGTGTCTGTGTCAATTTTTGGCCAGCAGATCTATTTAAACAAAGTATTGCAAACAACAGCTGCTCATGCTCTATTATTCACATGAGTGCTCAGTAATATTTAACAGCAAATGGGGTTCTTCGCTGAAAACTTTTCCCGTAAATGGCACAATTATGCAAAATGATATAATGGCATCATTAGGAGAATTTTTTGACAAACGTAATGTGAATTTCTCAAATTTACATTAACTACTCCAGTGTACATTACATTTCTCCCACCAGCCCTTATTTCATCTCAGCCACTGGTAAATACTCTGACATACCCCAGTCCATTGTTTTTTGGCCAACATGCCACTACATATTAGACCCAGCCAAAAGGAAAAGTCCAACGGAACTACCAAGGCAGCTCCTCTCTAAACCGGACCACAAGTAACCCAAGACTAGTTTTGACCTATTTGGGCATTGGTTCCAGTGGTACAGTGAGCATGAGACCGATGTCTGAGCAAACCCTTCACACTTAGGGTGTCTCACTACAATAAATAACTAGATGAGCATGTTAGGAACGGCTTGTGTTTTAGAGATAGATCAATGGTCGCATATTATCCAGAAAAATGCTCCACTGTTATGAAGCATACAACAGTTAAGAGAGCCCCTACAACTTACAAGACATTTTGATCCAGGTTTTGATTATGGCCCCCTTACCCCCATTTTTCGAACTGGTAGATGTTTTGAGGCCACACAAACGATGTTAAAAGCTAAACTGCAAGTCACAAAGTTCAATATACTTTTTTATCGCCGGGACTGGCTGAAGGTGTTGTACAGGGCATGGGGCCACTGACCGCTCTGAACATAGATAGTTAATAATTCTAACACTGTAGTTCTGTTATCCCTTTTCAGATCACTCTCAAATACTTGATTTGCAACAAGCTAGAGGCACACCTGTCACCATAAAAATGCCAACAGTATAATCCTTCATCAAAAATTAGGGGGCGACAAGTTTGGTCTATTTTGAGCTCTACCGCCTCCTTTGACACCTGACTCCAGCTACAACATGACTGAAAAAACCCTAGGTTACTAACCACCCGTTCCAGAGCGGCTCAAGGCCTCGACTTTTGTTCACTAGATCACAGCACTGCTGGTAATGTAATGTAATGATGTCTTGTAAAGCGCATGAATCACCCCACATGTGGTATCTCCGCACTGTAGACCGCTGGGGAACCCGTCCTGGCTTTCCCTGTGAGATGGTCCCTACTGAGTATCTCCAAGGTGAAACTAGGCATCCCCGGCGTATGTGGGGGGCCGTTGTGGAAATGAGGCAAGCTAATGCCCAGAGCTGCCGAGTGTGATCCCTGGTTAGAGTAGGCACCGAGGCGAGAATTATCGAGTCCGTTGACCCTGGTCCACGACCCTGCTGCGTCGGGAATTGAACCCTGGTCCCGGGCCGTCCTCTGCTTCCGGGTCTGCTGCCTCTAACCAGTGAGCCACATCACTCCACGTAGTTGTCTGGGTTCCACAGGGAGAGGGCAAGTGCTTCCCTGGGCCAGAACTTTGCTCCTCCTAGACATTTCACATGTCCAAGGAGTGCCAGTGTCCGAAGATCAGTCCCTTCATTGTGCGATAAACAATGATCGTTAGCAAGAGGTAACCACATTTGACTTCTATTGTGTGACCACAAGGAGCACTATTACACTAGTGCCTGCACTGGGTGAAGCACTGGTCCATAATGAGGAGCACAATCCCACTAGTGCCTACACCATTAAGCGCTATTTCTCTAGAGATGGCTCTATCCAGTTGCAGCATCCTCCTAGTGCCTGGTCTGTGATGACAAGTACTCCTCTATATCCAGGGGCACAACCCTCCTAGTTACTGCCCTAGAAGACCAGCATTCCTCTCTGTTCAGGTGCACATTTACCATCCCCCTTAAAGTGCTTGGTGAAACTAGCCCCCACATTATCATGGGCACGGTTCCCCTAGTTACTCGAGTGTGTGAAGAGTCTTTCCGGCTACGAAAAGACTCTGGGCCCCTTGTGCCTGCCATCTGTGGTGAACAGCCATCTCTATCGAAGGTCGCCATTTCCTTAGCGCCTGCACTGTGTGGCTGTAGGTACATAGTTCCCAAATACAAAATCAAAGAGGTAAAACAGGGTTAGATGCCCCCTGCAATGGAAAGCTTGAAATGCCAGAGACAAAGCGTGGACATGCCAAACCAGGTTGGGAAGCATAGGGCATTTGTTCTATTAACCTAAGTGTATACTAGCTTCCAACGTGAGAAGAATCTATTGGGTGCAGAAACGAGACTCCATCTCGGTAGACCTGCAGGCGGAAATTAAATATTCCGCCTGCCCGCAAGAAGCTCAGGACAGAGGGCCGGGCCGACGACGCCTGAAATGGCAGAAACCGGTCCCCGGAAGCTTGTTTCCTTCCCAGTGTAAGAATTGGCTTGGTAGTTTGGTTTGCCCTGTTCCCATCATGCACTGGGACAGGAACAGACTAATTTGCATATAGCCAGGTTCTGAACTGGGATGGTGCAGTGAGCTAAAAAACGGTGTTGGATCTAGCCCTGATCTTTTGACTGGGTGAGAGTATTCTGCTTAATTCAGAAACTCTGTCCATCACCACCCCTTGTTGTTAAATATTTTGTCCACCCTAAGCGTGGAAGGGTATACTCAGATGTAAGTCCCTTGCTCATTGCACCATCAGGATTCAAGCAAGCCGGGCCGACGACGCCTGAAATGGCAGAAACCGGTCCCCGGAAGCTTGTTTCCTTCCCAGTGTAAGAATTGGCTTGGTAGTTTGGTTTGCCCTGTTCCCATCATGCACTGGGACAGGAACAGACTAATTTGCATATAGCCAGGTTCTGAACTGGGATGGTGCAGTGAGCTAAAAAACGGTGTTGGATCTAGCCCTGATCTTTTGACTGGGTGAGAGTATTCTGCTTAATTCAGAAACTCTGTCCATCACCACCCCTTGTTGTTAAATATTTTGTCCACCCTAAGCGTGGAAGGGTATACTCAGATGTGAGTCCCTTGCTCATTGCACCATCAGGATTCAAGCAAGCCGGGCCGACGACGCCTGAAATGGCAGAAACCGGTCCCCGGAAGCTTGTTTCCTTCCCAGTGTAAGAATTGGCTTGGTAGTTTGGTTTGCCCTGTTCTTATCATGCACTGGGACAGGAACAGACTAATTTGCATATAGCCAGGTTCTGAACTGGGATGGTGCAGTGAGCTAAAAAACGGTGTTGGATCTAGCCCTGATCTTTTGACTGGGTGAGAGTATTCTGCTTAATTCAGAAACTCTGTCCATCACCACCCCTTGTTGTTAAATATCATCATTTTAGACAATATTGTCTAAATTGCGCATGGTGTATTAGTTTATGTGTTGGAAGAGAGAGGGAAAATGAGTGTTGCTTTAAATTGGATTGTATCAATCGAAAACGTGAGGGGTGAAATCCTTGAATGAATCTCAGTCACTGGTAATTGCTGCTTGGGCCACATCCCAGCTAATTTCATTTTGCCCATCCATGCCACCTCAGCTTAGACCCAGCCATATGAAAATCAGATTAAGTTGTGCTCCAGAAGAAACAGTCAACCTGAACTGCCAAACCAGCTCCTCTTTGGACTGGAACAAAAACAACTCAAGAGCATTTTCAGCCTATTTGGGCATCTTTAGCCAGGTACAACTTCATTCCAGTGACACAGTGAGCATGGGGCCAACGTGTGCGCTTACCTGGCACACTTAAACCATCACAATGATGTGAACAAAACAGTCATGGATTTGCGTAATCTGCCATCACGTAATTATGCGAACGTTTGGCGAATTTATGCAAAATTACATGTAATTTTGCAAAATGCAAATCTGTCATTTTGTGCTATATTTTAGAGTGAAATGCGTGTCTGTGTCAATTTTTGGCCAGCAGATCTATTTAAACAAAGTATTGCAAACAACAGCTGCTCATGCTCTATTATTCACATGAGTGCTCAGTAATATTTAACAGCAAATGGGGTTCTTCACTGAAAACTTTTCCCGTGAATGGCACAATTATGTAAAATGATATAATGGCATCATTAGGAGAATTTTTTGACAAACGTAATGTGAATTTCTCAAATTTACATTAACTACTCCAGTGTACATTACATTTCTCCCAGCCCTTATTTCATCTCAGCCACTGGTAAATACTCTGACATACCCCAGTCCATTGTTTTTTGGCCAACATGCCACTACATATTAGACCCAGCCAAAAGGAAAAGTCCAACGGAACTACCAAGGCAGCTCCTCTCTAAACCGGACCACAAGTAACCCAAGACTAGTTTTGACCTATTTGGGCATTGGTTCCAGTGGTACAGTGAGCATGAGACCGATGTCTGAGCAAACCCTTCACACTTAGGGTGTCTCACTACAATAAATAACTAGATGAGCATGTTAGGAACGGCTTGTGTTTTAGAGATAGATCAATGGTCGCATATTATCCAGAAAAATGCTCCACTGTTATGAAGCATACAACAGTTAAGAGAGCCCCTACAACTTACAAGACATTTTGATCCAGGTTTTGATTATGGCCCCCTTACCCCCATTTTTCGAACTGGTAGATGTTTTGAGGCCACACAAACGATGTTAAAAACTAAACTGCAAGTCACAAAGTTCAATATACTTTTTTATCGCCGGGACTGGCTGAAGGTGTTGTACAGGGCATGGGGCCACTGACCGCTCTGAACATAGATAGTTAATAATTCTAACACTGTAGTTCTGTTATCCCTTTTCAGATCACTCTCAAATACTTGATTTGCAACAAGCTAGAGGCACACCTGTCACCATAAAAATGCCAACAGTATAATCCTTCATCAAAAATTAGGGGGCGACAAGTTTGGTCTATTTTTAGCTCTACCGCCTCCTTTGACACCTGGCTCCAGCTACAACACGACTGAAAAAACCCTAGGTTACTAACCACCCGTTCCAGAGCGGCTCAAGGCCTCGACTTTTGTTCACTAGATCACAGCACTGCTGGTAATGTAATGTAATGTAATGATGTCTTGTAAAGCGCATGAATCACCCCACATGTGGTATCTCCGCGCTGTAGACCGCTGGGGAACCCGTCCTGCCTTTCCCTGTGAGATGGTCCCTACTGAGTATCTCCAAGGTGAAACTAGGCATCCCCAGCGTATGTGGGGGGCCGTTGTGGAAATGAGGCAAGCTAATGCCCAGAGCTGCCGAGTGTGATCCCTGGTTAGAGTAGGCACCGAGGCGAGAATTATCGAGTCCGCTGACCCTGGTCCACGACCCTGCTGCGTCGGGAATTGAACCCTGGTCCCGGGCCGTCCTCTGCTTCCGGGTCTGCTGCCTCTAACCAGTGAGCCACACCACTCCACGTAGTTGTCTGGGTTCCACAGGGAGAGGGCAAGTGCTTCCCTGGGCCAGAACTTTGCTCCTCCTAGACATTTCACATGTCCAAGGAGTGCCCAGTGTCCGAAGATCAGTCCCTTCATTGTGCGATAACCAATGATCGTTAGCAAGAGGTAACCACATTTGACTTCTATTGTGTGACCACAAGGAGCACTATTACACTAGTGCCTGCACTGGGTGAAGCACTGGTCCATAATGAGGAGCACAATCCCACTAGTGCCTACACTATTAAGCGCTATTTCTCTAGAGATGGCTCTATCCAGTTGCAGCATCCTCCTAGTGCCTGGTCTGTGATGACAAGTACTCCTCTATATCCAGGGGCACAACCCTCCTAGTTACTGCCCTAGAAGACCAGCATTCCTCTCTGTTCAGGTGCACATTCACCATCCCCCTTAAAGTGCTTGGTGAAACTAGCCCCCACATTATCATGGGCACGGTTCCCCTAGTTACTCGAGTGTGTGAAGAGTCTTTCCGGCTACGAAAAGACTCTGGGCCCCTTGTGCCTGCCATCTGTGGTGAACAGCCATCTCTATCGAAGGTCGCCATTTCCTTAGCGCCTGCACTGTGTGGCTGTAGGTACATAGTTCCCAAATACAAAATCAAAGAGGTAAAACAGGGTTAGATGCCCCCTGCAATGGAAAGCTTGAAATGCCAGAGACAAAGCGTGGACATGCCAAACCAGGTTGGGAAGCATAGGGCATTTGTTCTATTAACCTAAGTGTATACTAGCTTCCAACGTGAGAAGAATCTATTGGGTGCAGAAACGAGACTCCATCTCGGTAGACCTGCAGGCGGAAATTAAATATTCCGCCTGCCCGCAAGAAGCTCAGGACAGAGGGCCGGGCCGACGACGCCTGAAATGGCAGAAACCGGTCCCCGGAAGCTTGTTTCCTTCCCAGTGTAAGAATTGGCTTGGTAGTTTGGTTTGCCCTGTTCCCATCATGCACTGGGACAGGAACAGACTAATTTGCATATAGCCAGGTTCTGAACTGGGATGGTGCAGTGAGCTAAAAAACGGTATTGGATCTAGCCCTGATCTTTTGACTGGGTGAGAGTATTCTGCTTAATTCAGAAACTCTGTCCATCACCACCCCTTGTTGTTAAATATTTTGTCCACCCTAAGCGTGGAAGGGTATACTCAGATGTGAGTCCCTTGCTCATTGCACCATCAGGATTCAAGCAAGCCGGGCCGACGACACCTGAAATGGCAGAAACCGGTCCCTGGAAGCTTGTTTCCTTCCCAGTGTAAGAATTGGCTTGGTAGTTTGGTTTGCCCTGTTCCCATCATGCACTGGGACAGGAACAGACTAATTTGCATATAGCCAGGTTCTGAACTGGGATGGTTTAGTGAGCTAAAAAACGTTGTTGGATCTAGCCCTGATCTTTTGACTGGGTGAGAGTATTCTGCTTAATTCAGAAACTCTGTCCATCACCACCCCTTGTTGTTAAATATTTTGTCCACCCTAAGCGTGGAAGGGTATACTCAGATGTGAGTCCCTTGCTCATTGCACCATCAGGATTCAAGCAAGCCGGGCCGACGACGCCTGAAATGGCAGAAACCGGTCCCCGGAAGCTTGTTTCCTTCCCAGTGTAAGAATTGGTTGGTAGTTTGGTTTGCCCTGTTCCCATCATGCACTGGGACAGGAACAGACTAATTTGCATATAGCCAGGTTCTGAACTGGGATGGTGCAGTGAGCTAAAAAACGGTGTTGGATCTAGCCCTGATCTTTTGACTGGGTGAGAGTATTCTGCTTAATTCAGAAACTCTGTCCATCACCACCCCTTGTTGTTAAATATCATCATTTTAGACAATATTGTCTAAATTGCGCATGGTGTATTAGTTTATGTGTTGGATGAGAGAGGGAAAATGAGTGTTGCTTTAAATTGGATTGTATCAATCGAAAACGTGAGGGGTGAAATCCTTGAATGAATCTCAGTCACTGGTAATTGCTGCTTGGGCCACATCCCAGCTAATTTCATTTTGCCCATCCATGCCACCTCAGCTTAGACCCAGCCATATGAAAATCAGATTTAGTTGTGCTCCAGAAGAAACAGTCAACCTGAACTGCCAAACCAGCTCCTCTTTGGACTGGAACAAAAACAACTCAAGAGCATTTTCAGCCTATTTGGGCATCTTTAGCCAGGTACAACTTCATTCCAGTGACACAGTGAGCATGGGGCCAACGTGTGCGCTTACCTGGCACACTTAAACCATCACAATGATGTGAACAAAACAGTCATGGATTTGCGTAATCTGCCATCACGTAATTATGCGAACGTTTGGCGAATTTATGCAAAATTACATGTAATTTTGCAAAATGCAAATCTGTCATTTTGTGCTATATTTTAGAGTGACATGCGTGTCTGTGTCAATTTTTGGCCAGCAGATCTATTTAAACAAAGTATTGCAAACAACAGCTGCTCATGCTCTATTATTCACATGAGTGCTCAGTAATATTTAACAGCAAATGGGGTTCTTCGCTGAAAACTTTTCCCGTAAATGGCACAATTATGCAAAATGATATAATGGCATCATTAGGAGAATTTTTTGACAAACGTAATGTGAATTTCTCAAATTTACATTAACTACTCCAGTGTACATTACATTTCTCCCAGCCCTTATTTCATCTCAGCCACTGGTAAATACTCTGACATACCCCAGTCCATTGTTTTTTGGCCAACATGCCACTACATATTAGACCCAGCCAAAAGGAAAAGTCCAACGGAACTACCAAGGCAGCTCCTCTCTAAACCGGACCACAAGTAACCCAAAACTAGTTTTGACCTATTTGGGCATTGGTTCCAGTGGTACAGTGAGCATGAGACCGATGTCTGAGCAAACCCTTCACACTTAGGGTGTCTCACTTCAATAAATAACTAGATGAGCATGTTAGGAACGGCTTGTGTTTTAGAGATAGATCAATGGTCGCATATTATCCAGAAAAATGCTCCACTGTTATGAAGCATACAACAGTTAAGAGAGCCCCTACAACTTACAAGACATTTTGATCCAGGTTTTGATTATGGCCCCCGTACCCCCATTTTTTGAACTGGTAGATGTTTTGAGGCCACACAAACGATGTTAAAAGCTAAACTGCAAGTCACAAAGTTCAATATACTTTTTTATCGCCGGGACTGGCTGAAGGTGTTGTACAGGGCATGGGGCCACTGACCGCTCTGAACATAGATAGTTAATAATTCTAACACTGTAGTTCTGTTATCCCTTTTCAGATCACTCTCAAATACTTGATTTGCAACAAGCTAGAGGCACACCTGTCACCATACAAATGCCAACAGTATAATCCTTCATCAAAAATTAGGGGGCGACAAGTTTGGTCTATTTTGAGCTCTACCGCCTCCTTTGACACCTGGCTCCAGCTACAACACGACTGAAAAAACCCTAGGTTACTAACCACCCGTTCCAGAGCGGCTCAAGGCCTCGACTTTTGTTCACTAGATCACAGCACTGCTGGTAATGTAATGTAATGTAATGATGTCTTGTAAAGCGCATGAATCACCCCACATGTGGTATCTCCGCGCTGTAGACCGCTGGGGAACCCGTCCTGGCTTTCCCTGTGAGATGGTCCCTACTGAGTATCTCCAAGGTGAAACTAGGCATCCCCGGCGTATGTGGGGGGCCGTTGTGGAAATGAGGCAAGCTAATGCCCAGAGCTGCCGAGTGTGATCCCTGGTTAGAGTAGGCACCGAGGCGAGAATTATCGAGTCCGCTGACCCTGGTCCACGACCCTGCTGCGTCGGGAATTGAACCCTGGTCCCGGGCCGTCCTCTGCTTCCGGGTCTGCTGCCTCTAACCAGTGAGCCACACCACTCCACGTAGTTGTCTGGGTTCCACAGGGAGAGGGCAAGTGCTTCCCTGGGCCAGAACTTTGCTCCTCCTAGACATTTCACATGTCCAAGGAGTGCCCAGTGTCCGAAGATCAGTCCCTTCATTGTGCGATAACCAATGATCGTTAGCAAGAGGTAACCACATTTGACTTCTATTGTGTGACCACAAGGAGCACTATTACACTAGTGCCTGCACTGGGTGAAGCACTGGTCCATAATGAGGAGCACAATCCCACTAGTGCCTACACCATTAAGCGCTATTTCTCTAGAGATGGCTCTATCCAGTTGCAGCATCCTCCTAGTGCCTGGTCTGTGATGACAAGTACTCCTCTATATCCAGGGGCACAACCCTCCTAGTTACTGCCCTAGAAGACCAGCATTCCTCTCTGTTCAGGTGCACATTCACCATCCCCCTTAAAGTGCTTGGTGAAACTAGCCCCCACATTATCATGGGCACGGTTCCCCTAGTTACTCGAGTGTGTGAAGAGTCTTTCCGGCTACGAAAAGACTCTGGGCCCCTTGTGCCTGCCATCTGTGGTGAACAGCCATCTCTATCGAAGGTCGCCATTTCCTTAGCACCTGCACTGTGTGGCTGTAGGTACATAGTTCCCAAATACAAAAGCAAAGAGGTAAAACAGGGTTAGATGCCCCCTGCAATGGAAAGCTTGAAATGCCAGAGACAAAGCGTGGACATGCCAAACCAGGTTGGGAAGCTTAGGGCATTTGTTCTATTAACCTAAGTGTATACTAGCTTCCAACGTGAGAAGAATCTATTGGGTGCAGAAACGAGACTCCATCTCGGTAGACCTGCAGGCGGAAATTAAATATTCCGCCTGCCCGCAAGAAGCTCAGGACAGAGGGCCGGCTGCTGCTCAGACTCAGAGCAGATGCCACGTTTGAGAAGTCAAACCAACAGCGTATAAGGGACTGCTCTGGTGCAATCATTACACTAAAATTACAATGGGTTTAGAAGCCCCAGGTTGCCTCAAAGGAGCACCACAATTTTAAACGTTTGTGACCGTACATCAACGTCAAGAGTCAAACAGACCCCTTCTTGAAAGAGGACAAGGTTATTTCTACATTGAATGAACTGCTGAGCTGGGATTTGCTTAAACAGTGCCAAAGAAAGCAAAGGAACTTGGAATCCTCTTCGACTCCAACATGTGCATTTTCCTTCAGAAAAACTGCTGTGAAAACAATTGACCTGCAAGTGTCCATGTTAGGGGAACTTCAGCCTCTTCTACAGACCATCCATATCAGCAACTTGACACGAACATTAGCATTCAATGAAGACCCCAACCATGATAACCAGTAGAATTGTGAACACTGTACAGTAAAAGGACTCGATTGAAGCTGGTAAAAAATGTTAAATTAATATGCCCAAAGCATTTTGTGCTATGAAAATGATGTCCCACTTTGGTATTTGGAGGCTGTGATCGATGCCATATCTGCATCAGTCTCTCTTTGAGCAAATGTATAGTTTCATATTTGTTCTGAATTACTCAAATGCTTAATTGCATTTCTATTCAGGAAAATGTGCCAGTGAATTTAGCCATATCAAATATGGCTTCTTATCTGCAGAGGCACTTATGTTAAAATAAAAGTTGACATACCCAGAATTTCTGCCTAATATACTACTGATGTGCATAGCCTGTACACAACAGTGAAAAGTCGGGGGAAAAGTAGAAAAAAACAACTGTACAAGTCCTACTCCCTCAAATAATTCCTCTCTCCAGCGCCCACATGTGGCGAAACCTGAATAGGTAGAGGCTTTCAATGGATGCGGAGTACCCCGTACGGCAAAACCAGAAGCAGTGCAGTCACTCATTTTGGAAAGATAACCAGGCAGAAATGCTGTGTCAGGGGGGCTGGCATTTTTTTTAGTTTGGTGGTTTATAGCCGGGGCCCCAGGGAAACAATTAAAATCATATATTTTTAACGTATGCACACCCTATGGAGTCTATCAGCTGATGTAGACCTCCCTCACTGTTACCGACATGCCAGGAAATTGCATGGAAATATATGAATTTTCATAAACTTTCACAAAAAATTGCATTTCCCCTTCATGCAGCAGTAGACTGGAGACAACTTACATGGGTTCCCCGAATCTGCACAGCGAAAGGATACTAGACAGGCATGCAAGCATAAAAGTTTGTCACAAACCTGAGCAAAACACATGCAACAAAGTTTGCTGCAAACTAATAACGCTCACTAGGCTACAAATACATTTTAAAACAAGAAGGAAAACAAGCACATTCATTGACAAACTCACCGCCGCAGCCCGGCTTAGACAGGAAGCCAGGCAACCTGTGTTGGGAAGGGGGCGGGGCCGCAAAAAGACAGGAAGCAGACGGGAGCCTACACCGCGCTCCTGTGCCCTTGAAGTCAGCGTGTGAGCTAGCGGGGCTTCCATGCCCGTGGAGAGCCCCGCCTGCTGCTGAGACACCCGCTGCCGAGGGAGAGAGGGACAACCAGCGTGGTACGCTGATGAGGCGGAGTGACGGAGCCTGTAGCGGAAAGAACCCGGTGAGTGGAGTCGGGGGGGGGGAGGGTGTGTGTGCGCATGTGTGTGTGTGTGTGTGTGTGTGTGCGCTTGTGTGTGTGTGCATATGTGTTTCCGCCATGCTGTCTGCGCCCGACCTGATCCGATTCCTGAGGCTGTGCGTGCCCGTCTCCTGTCTCCTGGGAAGCAGAGCCGGTGACTATAGGTCTCGCAGGCGAGACAGCGCTTTCGCACTGTAATCGCCAGGTGCGAGACCTAAAATAGTGATGGTTGGAATGCTTGAATTAATTTCAGCCACTAGGAATTACTGGAGGCCGTATCCCACTACATCTTTAGTTTATAATGTCTTTATTGCCTTCACTTTGTTCTAGATTGCCACTCGCCCACTTGCAGGTCCGTAGCGCAAAGGCACCGTCTTGGTCCTCCAGCTACCCACAGTGCAGTTCCAGCCGCTGTCCTCCTGGTGTGCCCTGTAAAGTATTCTGTGCTTTGCATGTTTCTCTTTTTTACTGCGCATCTACCACTGTAATACGCTGTTTAATATTGTTTTTATCTCTCTAAAACGCTGCAATAGTATTGTTCTATAACGATAATTTGCTTTGATACCATTGTTTTCCTTTGTTTTTCTCCTTTGCTGTGTGTTATACGCTGTGACTGCACACTCTGTTTAGCTTTTTCTAGAATTGTTTTTCTCTGTTCCATTTCTGGTTCACTCTTGTTCACATACTCTGTGCTGTCTTTTCCCACCGCCCAAGCCCCTGCCCTTGGGCCTCCATAACAGCCCATCCCACCTCCCAGCGCTACTTCATGAAGGTTGTGGCGCGGCTCCAGTGAGTAGCCCTCACCCACCTTGGTTATGATTACTGCTCATCCTCTTGTTGGTCCCTTTCAACAGAGGTACCCGTTCCCTCCCCCAGCTAACCACACCGCAGTTTGAGCCCCGGACTCCCGGTGTGCCCTGTTCTGTGCTTTGTTTTTTCTCTTTCTCAGTGTCCATCCACCACTGTAATACGCTGTGTAATATTTTTTTCAACACTTTAAAACACAGAGATAGTATTGTTCTACAACGTTAATACACTGTGATATCATTGTTTTTACTTTGTTTTTCTCCTTTACTGTGTGTGATACTCTGTGACTGTAGACTCTGCTTAGCTTTTTCTGGAATTGTTTTTCTCTTTTCCCTTTCCAGTTCCAGCATTCTGCGCCGCCATTTCTCGCCACCCAAGCCCCTTATCCTCCTGTTTCCTGGACAGCCCCTCCCACCATCCAGGGCCTCTTCATGTAGGCCCCAGCGCAGCTGCGTGCAGTGGGGGCACTGCAGGTGCTCTATGATGAACTCCATGTCCTGGTCACCGTACACAACTAGAACTGCTGCATTACAACTCAACGCTCCACAGTGGGACTTTTCACCTGCATCCACTGCCATTTCACAATCTCCGATCACCCCCCCATCAGCACGCCAACCCCAGATGCCGACACCTCACCAGATCAACTCAACTGCCTCCTGATCAAAGCCAGATCGCTCTGCAAACATGCCAGTGAAATCTGGAACACCATCTCTCCCGACATGACCTCCATCGCAGAGACCTGGCTCCCCCCCACTTCTGCCCAAGACATCGCCACGTCAACCCCCAGGGGCTACAAGAATAAACACCAAGACCGCATCAACAGACACAGGGGCATCACCATCATACACAAGGAATCAATCACCTGCGCCATCGCCAACCACTATGCCCAACTACTATGCCAACGCCAACTGTGGAAAACATGGATTTCCAGCTCCTCACCGATGCCAAACTACCATCAAAGGCACCCTTGCATACAGAACGCCAGGACAACGAAGTGGCCTCACAGCAATGTCATCGACAAATTCATCACTTCCGCCTGGATGACCCCACCAACACCACCGACTTCCTGGAAAGAATAGGCAACATCGGCACATTTTCATCGACCCCACACACATAGCAGGACACATGCTAGACCCCATCTTCACTTCTATCAACAGAATCAGATACAGCCACACCTCATAACTCACCTGGATGGACCATTCCATCATACAGTTCACCCTCTCATGTCCACTGTGCACTGCCCTCAGCCCACACAGCGCTCCCTACCATAGCTGGACCAAGATAACTCAGCAGCAATGGACCGACACCACCGTCACCGCTCAGCCTAATATCACCACCAACCTGAACCAGACAGTAGGGAATTTCAATGCATGGTTCACCAGCGCTGCCAACCAAGTCGCACCCACCAAAACAGCTAAACACACACACTCACCAAATAGCCAGCTGGCACATGCCAGAACTCAGCACAGCAAAACGGCAGGTGTAAACAACTGGAAAGAAGATGGCGAACTAGCAAGAACAACACCAACCGAGCCACTTACATATCAGCCCTCAGTGACTACCATCGCCGGCTCAAAGCCACAAAAAAGGAGGCCCTGGCCCCTGACACACCGGATCGAAACCAGCACCAACCAAACAAAGGAACTCTTCACTATCATCAGAGAGTTCACCTGCCCGTCAGCTACATAAAACTCCATAGCTCTCTCACAGGATCTCTGCAACACCCTCTCCGAACACTTCCACATCAAGATAGCAACCATCCACAGAAATGTCTATCCCCAACCCTCCAACCTATTCTGCAACCCATCAACCACCAACCACTCGCCCCCCCCCCCACATGAGAACAACTCAGCTCACCCAAAGGTACCACCCTGTTGAACTGCATCAACTCAGGAGCACCCATCAACCCACGCCCCAGTGACTCTTTAACATCAGAAGCAACAAGATGAGCCACCAGCTTATAACCATCCTCAACGCCTTCATAACTACAGCCACCTTTCCCAATGCATGGAACAACACAGAGGTTAGACCCCTCCTCACAAACCCTTCAGTGGACCCAAAAGAGCTACATAACTACAGTCCCATCTTCCTTTTGCGGTTCCCTGCCAAATTCCTGGAGAAGACCATCAACCTCCAACCCACCCATCTTCTGGAAGCAAACAAACTGCTGAACCCATTCCAATCAGGGTTCAGAGCCAACCAAAGCACTGAGCCAGTCCTGATCGCAGCAACAGGCGACATACGAGCTGTACTCGACAGAGAATAATCAGTCAGCCTAATCCTCCTGGATCTCTCCGTAGCTTTCAAGACCGTCTCCCACCACACACTCATCGATTGACTGCGCAAGATTGGAATTGCAGATGATATGCTCACATGGATCGCATTCTTCCTCATGAAACTCACCCAGAGAGTCTGCCTCTCTCCCTTCACCTCGCAACACAAGCATACCATCTGAGGAGTACCCTAAGGCTTATCACTCAGCCATACCCACTTCAACATCTAGATGACTCCACTCACAGACATTGTCAGATCGCACAACATCAACATCATCTCCTACGCTGACGACACTCTGCTCGTCCTTTCACTCTCAATGAACCCCACCTTGATGAAGACCAACTACCATAACTGCAGGAAGAACATTGCAACATGGATGAAACACAATTGCCTGAAACTCAACACAGACAAAACAGAAGTTCTGATCTTCAGCAGACACACCGCCTCTGGAACAACTCCTGGTGCCTTAATGCCGCTTTGTAAATAATGCCCCTATATACTTAGCATGAAAGGGGCGGGCAATGGGTGTTGAAGTGGACGTTCCGCAGCAAAACCCATTGCCCCCTATTTACAAGTGCAAAAGAAACAGTTGATGGACATAATGCTGAGCAATGCAAACATTCACCCCAGTCATAAGGATCTGGGTTTAATCCATCATTCTTTTGCTCACCACACCACCCCAGTTTGGACCCATCCATATGCAAATCAGTCTTGACCTAGTTCCTTGTGGGAACAGTCCAGCCCGAACTGCCAAGCCAAGTCGTCCCTGGACCGGAAACAAGCATCCTGGGACCGGTTTCAGAGCATCACCCTTCATCAGCCAGGCAAGCCTGAATCCAGTGGTGTAGTGAGCACAGGACCCACGTCTGGGCATACCCTTCCCACTTAGGGCGACGTATCCAAAAGAAACAGTTGATGGACGGAATGCTGAGCAATGCAAACATTCACCCCAGTCACAAAGATCTGGGTTTAATCCATCATTCTTTTGCTCACCACACCACCCCAGTTTGGACCCAGCCAGATGCAAATCAGTCTTTACCCCGTTCCTAGTGGGAACAGTCCAGCCCGAACTGCCAAGCCAAGTCGTCCCTGGACCGGAAACACGCATACTGGGAGCGGTTTCAGGACATCACCCTTCATCAGCCAGGCTAGCTTGAGTCCAGTGGTGTAGTGAGCACGGGACCCACATCTGGGTATACCCTCCCACTTAGGTCAACATATGCAAAAGAAACAGTTGATGGACGGAATGCTGGGCAATGCAAACATTCACCCCCAATTCACAAGGATCTGGGTTTAATCCATCATTGATTTGCATATGACTGGCTCCAAACTGGAATGGCATGGGGAGCAAAAAAACTATGGATTTAGGCCCAGATATCTGTACTGGGGTGAATGTATGACATTGTTCTGCCTTCTGCCCATCACTTGTTCTTTTTGCATATGTCGCCCCGTATTTACAAGGCTGGTGTAAATATGTGGCAGCTCCAAAAATAAGACCACAGAAAACCTGGTCTTAAACTGGTGCAACGAGGAGAAATAATTTCTCCTTGTTTTTGCTGTTTTTATGTGTGCTGCAGAATACAGCACACATAGAAAGAGTAAACTGCCTTCAGTGATTATTCATGTGTAGGAAGGTGTTCATTCCTGCACATGAACAATCATTAGATAATGACAAGTTGCAACTTCTATATGTGCTGCATTCTGTATCACACATTGAAGGTACAATTAGCCATTAGTGATTGTTCATGTGCAGGAAGGGACTCCTTCCTACACATGAACAATCATTCTCTGCAACACGGGCACAGTTGCACTATGGTTCAAGGGTGCCTGCATTGGCGTTAGGCAGCTACATTTAGCACCAGCACTACGGGAAACAGGGGTGCACTCTATTATTGTGAATACAGTGCATGCCTACGTTTTCAGAATTTCAGAGTGAGGCGTTACCAATTGTGGCATAATACCGCGCTCTGCCATTCTGTTGCAAATATGCCCCTTCATTACTTTTGTTGTCATAGAAATTGGTGCTAGGAGCTAAGCATGCATCTTTATGAGCCTCACCCACCCAAGGCATGCCATTTTGTGGGGTGCATGTGGGCTTCACTTTTACATCTCTGTAACTTTTTTGCACATTTGTATTCTTGATATACACTTCCACCACAATACATGTATGTTTGTGGGTATCCTTCATGGTGCAATCTTTTCAACATGTCAACAATGTGTATGTTGATTATCTTACAGTCCCTTCCTGATAATCAATCAATCAATCAGGGAATTTAAAAAGGGTGTTTCCGTTGTTCGGTCTGCTAGTTATGAGTTAGTGGGTGACAGTCTTTCTTGCTTCAGGGGATCCACTTGAAAGTGTTGCGGGAAGGATGCGGAGAGAGTTGAAGCAGGTGGAAACGACAGCGCTGATCTGGTGGGACAAGGTGAGGGAGGAGTTGAGTATGATGCCATGGTTCCGGTCATGGTCCGCAGGGGTGGTGGGGGGGTTGCGAAGGGCAGTGGGCCACCAGGTGTTTGCCCAAGCTGAGGGGGTGGGTCCAACGACAAGGACTTCTGTCTTTTCTGAGTTGAGCTTCAGACAGCTGCTGCTCATCCAAGCTGCGACGTCTTTCATTACTTCCTGAAAGCTGAGTCTGGTGGTTTCGGGGTCTTTCGTGAGGGAGAGAATGAGCTGGGTGTCGTCAGAGTAGGATACTATGCTGAGTCAATGCTGTCTGACGATGACGGTGAGGGGGGCATGTAGATGTTGAAGAGAGTGGGACTGAGCGATGAGCCTTGGGGCACTTCGCAGTGTATCTTGGTGGTTTCGGAGAGGACAGTCAGGAGTCTGATCCTTTGGGTTCTGCTGGCAAGAAAGGAGCGGAGCCAGTCAATGGCGGTACCCTGTATGCCGGCGTTATGGAGTCTGGCTGTGAGACTGCAGTGGGAGACGGTGACGAAGGCTGCAGAGAGGTCTAGCAGGATGAGCCCGTGGTGTGGCCTTGGTTGAGGAGCATGCATATGTTATCTGTGGGGGCAAGGAGGGTGGTCTCGGTGCTGTGGTTACTGCGGAATCCAGACTGGGAAGAGTTGAGTATGGTGTTCTAGTTGATGAATTTAGTCAGCTGGGCATTGACTATCTTCTCAGTGACTTTGGCTGCGAAGGGAAGGAAAGCGATGGGTCGGTAGTTGTTCAGGTCTGTCTGGTCTGCGTTTATAGTCATCGGGGAAAGTGCCAGATTTGAAGGTGGCGTTGATGGTGCGTTGTAGCTCGGGCACTATGGTGGCATTGGCTCTGTGGAAGATGTGCGGTGGGCACGGGTCCATGGCAGCTCCTGAGTGAGTACTCTTCATGTTTGTGGTGGTATCTTCAGTGGTGACTGGGGTCCAGGCTGTGATGGTGGGCTGGCTGTCTTTGTTGGAGGGAAGGGTGGTTTCTGGAATCTGTTAGCTGAAGTTGTCATAGAGGGCCTTGATTTTCAGGTGGAAGTAGGAGCTGAGCCTGTTGCAGAGGTCCTGGGAGGGTGTGATGTCCGTGGCTTCACTGGGGGGGTTTGGTGGATTGATGGATGATGCTGAAGAGTTCCTTCGAGTTGCTGGAGTTGGTGAGGATTTTGGTCCGGATGAAGGTCCTTTTAGTGGATCTTATGAGTTGGTGGTATTCTGTCATGGCGTTCTTGTAGGTGGTCTGGTCTTCAGTGGTTTTGCTGTCTCTCTCAATCGTTTTTCGAGACATCTGCAGGAGCATCTGGCTTCTTGGAGGTCGGTGGTCAACCAGATCGCCTTCAAGGGGCGTTGTCTGTCGGGGTTGCAGAGGGGTGCGAGCTTGTCAGCGCAGTTGGTGATCTAGCGGCGTAGTTCCATGGCTGCAGAGTTGGCGTCGGTCAAGGCGAGGATTTCATGGAGGAGGGTGGAGTTGAGGTGCTCCGCTGTGACCTTGCCCCAGTTTCTTTGTGGTGGGTGCGGAGTGGGTTTGTGAGCAGTGGCAGTATGAAAAGAGAAGGGTACGCTGTGATGAGTCCAGAGTGGCTGCACAGTGTGGTTGAAGCGGATGTTGGTTGCTTATCGAAGATGGGGTCGAGGGTGTGTCCTGCCATGTGGGTGGGGGTAGTCCGATGTTGTCAAGGTTTTCCAGGAGGGCTGTGGAGTCGATGTCGCTGAGGTTGTTGAGGTGGAAGTTCAAATCTCCGATGACTATGTAGTCCATGGAGGCGATGGCGTGGGGTGCAATGATGTCATCGATGGTAGTGGTGAATGAAGCGTGAGGCCTGGGGGGTCTGTAGGCGAGGGTGCTGCCAAGCATAGTTCTAGGGCTGGTCTGGGTCAGTTTCTTGTGCACTAGGGACTTGGACAAGAATGCAACAATGCACTGGTATCGCTCTGTACACAGAAAACATACTTGAGAAGCACTGGTTCTCTGACCAGAAGTAAACAACCTATGTGATGAAGTGCATAGGTGCACTCTGTGGGCTTTCATGTGCAGATTACTTCTTAACTATATCACATCTGTGGCCTAATGGAATCTGGACAATAACCTTCATAGGTGATTTCCAGCAGCAGAGATGACTCAACCTGGACACACACACTCACTATAGGAATGTACTGCGGGGAGTCCCTCGTTAATGTGCGGCCCTGCTGCCAGACAAACTGGCCAGGATGTTTTCCTGTTTTCAATCTGTTATGTTATGTTATGTTAGTCTAAATTTGTAGAGCGCACGTTCACCGCATGGTTTCTTGGCGCTGTGTGCCGCTGAGGAACCCGTCCTGGCTTTCCCTGTGAGATGATCCCTGGTGGGCATCCCCAAGGTGAAGCCAGGCATCCCCAGCAGCGAGGGGGCCGTTGTGGAGATTAAGCAAGCTATTGCCCAGAGTTGCAGCGTGGGACCCATGGTTAGAGAGGCACCGAGGCGAGATTTATCGAGCCCGCTGACATTGGTTACGTACCCTGCCGCGTCGGGAATTGAACCCTGGTCCCGGGCCGACCTCTGGTTCTGGGTCTGCCGCCTCTAAGTCTGTTCAGACTTTAATGGGTGAAACTGTCATGCAGTATGAATGTGCTTGTAGATCTCACAAATTATGGCCTGCCTATTGTTTCACTTCTGTGTAGATCGAGTGAGTGAGACAGTGAGTGACTTTTTGAAACAGTGTGTGTGAATACGGTTATAAAGTCCATGCTTTTGACCCAGATGGCCCTAGGCACTGATCATCTATCTATTCATGTTATTAAAAAATTATTCTTCTATTCATGAATGTTAGACTGCTCCACAACCAGCTCGAAAAATAAATCCCATCTTTCTTTATGTTTTTTAGACAGGTGGCATTGCTCAGGTTTTTGCCATATAAAATTTCCCCCAAAAAATGAAGAGGCTTTGGTAAACTGATCTCAGGCCTGTAGCAGACCCATAATATATTAACCATTTTTATAGGTTCGAAAGGTCTCATCTTTCAGGGACTTGTAGTCAAGCTTGCAAACTTTAACGTGGTTCTTTTTAGGTCTCACCTCAGACCTTTTGTTATCTCACAGGTGCTTGCATTAATAACAGTTTCTTATGAAAATGTTGTTTATTAAAATGTATTGATGGAATTATCCTAGTAATAAGTGGCTTAGTATTTCTAATGCTTTCTGTTTGAATGCACAATTTAGAAAAGTCGATCCTAAAAACGTGTAGAAACTAGAAAAGATCTTGGAAATTTGCATAGTACTATTAGAGTTTCTATGGTTTATGAAAAGTAAAAAACTAATTTTGTGATTTGAACTTAAAAATGATACACATGAACGTTGGGAGAACATTGTGGTACTAGGATACTTCTAAGGTTAGCTATCTTCATGTAATTATCTCTGGTGAAAAATGTACATGTTTTCTTTTTTAATTGATTTCATTACATTATAGTTAGTGTTGGTTTACAGTTTATTATAAAATGTGGAATGCTAACATACAGGATTTTTTTTAAATTATTTTTTATTAATGCTGGCCTTTGCACTGACTTAATACAACAGACTATTATGCACTAGTGAAATCTTGCATTATTTGTCCGGTACATGTGAACCCCTGACATTCTTGAATATTTCACAGTGAAATATTCCTGTGGTAACAGGATTTCAGCTAGTGCTATTAATGGTAACTTTGCATCTTTTTCCACCAATGTTAGGCCTATGTGGACTTGCAATCTTTTGATTCTCATGACCAGCAAGGAAAGGCATCTATCTGTTGCAAGTGTCCTAGGTGGCATTATGTGATGCTGAACATATAATAGTCTTTCGATGGTGGTGTGATGCTACATTAACAGGACCGTTAGATACTTTATAAAAGAAGAAACCCCAAAGGAGGGGCAACACTATTTTTATTTTTCCTATTCTGACACCCGGATGCTATGCTGATCAATTTTTTGAGAAGTTTTCCGTACTTTGGACTGTCTTGCTGATGCTACAATTGGTAACTGATGGACTGAAACCTTCTTTGCCATACCATTTTAATTTTTTATGTCCTTTATTTCCTCGTTCTATGGTAATGGACTCGCCCTTAAAGGACTTTAAATCTGAACATTGTGTTAATGGTGGTAAGACTCTGTAAGACTCTGTAATTCTGTTAACTGATTCTGATAATAACCATCCAATAAAGTATGCTTAATGTTTGCTGTGATATTCTTAACTGAAATTCTCAAGATATTGCTTGTGGCAATGAACTTTGACTCTTTAATACAATAACCAAATTAATCTAATGTCTGTCTGAGTCTATTATTGACTCTCTTATTGAGTAATGTTGTTCTTCATTCAAACTGTGCTATTTACTAATTACTTAAATGTGTTGTAGAGAGAAATAGCGAGCTCTGTCACAACATCAAGTGTTACTTCCTTTGTTTTGCGATGCTGTTGCAGAGCTTTTAGTCTGCAAAGTCCTAATTCGGCTTAACTTCTATAGGAGGTTGGGTCTTCCCTTTGCAATTCTTTCATTTCTACAGCATGGTTTTAAGAGTGGTGTACCTAAATTTGATCTCAATTTGGTGATTTGACTGTCAATTAATGATCCTCATTGGACAGCTAACGTGGTGTTTGGCTACCCTAATTTCCACCCTCCTATCGACGGAGAAAGATTTGTCAAATGATCATTGCCTCTGTGTTCATCAATGTCCAAGCACATGTGTTAATCCTTGTAATTTATCACTGTATATACCCAAATCTCCTTGGTAATGTTTCACTTTATAAATTCCAGAAATCCAATCAAGTGTAACTACTCAATATTTTCTTCCTTACAGCAAGTATTCTGTCTGACCCTCTTCACGGCGTTCGGTCCCATGCCGTCTGCGATCCAAAAGATGGTTATAAGGTGATCTCTGACCTTTAGGAAGGGGAAGACAGCCCTAGAGAAGTCATTGGGAAATCCCTGCATGACAAAACAGGTGTTGGCTAGGCAAAAGAAAGAAAATAAAGAGCACAAAAAGGAACCTTTGTGTATTATATTGTGTACTCTAAGCGTGATAGGATCTGTGCTCAGAGTCCTGGTTATTATATGTTATAGATCTTTTAGATCGGTATCTAAGGGGGTAGGGGGATACCTCCTTCCCTTGGAGCACAACAGCATATATTTTGGTCTTTGTACAAACGCGTCATTAGTGAGCGCCAGGAATTAACCTGTTAGATTGTCACACAAATTTGAATAGCACTGGCCACTTCATGGCGCTTTTTTTTAGATTACGTTTAGCCATGCTACACAGCAGATGTGCTGCTGTACAACATGGCTGCAAAACATCAATAAAGCAAATAGCTCTTGTAAAGAAGGCTAATTGGCTTTGCCAATTCTTGTTAAAAAAGAAGCCAGTGTAATGTCTTTTCTTCAAGTGATAGTTTGTCCCATGTTTTAGGTTGTATAATAAATTAAACCTATCATTTTATTCTATTTGGAGTCAGCTATTTTGAGGGACTACCCAAAGAGGAGGAATAACCAATAACAATTGAGCCGTGGTGAAGTGAGAAAGAAGCTGTCAGAAAACACACAGTCAGAGAGATTTCCCTAGCAAACCCACCTAAAGACAAATCCGAGTCTGAGAGTCTATCGAATCCAGATAGCACCCAGCTATGGTCTCTTCAATCAGTAGAATCACTAGTCACATAATTTAACATGTCATCTCAGCTGATATCACACAAGAGCCTGAACATTATAACACGTCCAGCAACAGTCGTGGCTCTATGAACATTGTTGCCTATGCATAAGCTGCATTTGTAGTATGTTTAGTAGTACAACAATAGTACTACTCACATACTACAAAATGATGTTTACGATCCTATGTGCTGATCCTATCTTTCTTTGCAGAGATCTCTGTTCCGATTGCAGAGATTTCCCTTTTAGTACTAACTGTGGGAGGAATGGTGGTAGTAGTTGGAAACGTGGACGTACTTACTGCTAAATGGGATGGGTATAGTTAAGGGTAGGGAGGGCTTAAGGGAGGATTTAGGAATCAGGAAGGCAATTGCTATTCATAAACTGTACTTCTAAAGTTACTACAGCTGAAAATGACCCCAAACTGTCATAAATGTACTCCAGCTCAGATATGGAGGAAGTCCAGTACCACACATGAGCCACCACTGGTACTACAACATTCTCCCAGAGAAAACAAGCACTGACAAAACCAAAAGGTCTGACCTCGAATGTGTGCCTTATTTGGATCTTGGCTGACAGGTTACTCCTTCACAACAGTGCCGGATATCCCCTCCATCGAAATATAAATCCCATAGGATTTAATAGGATTTATATTTCAGCGTACAGGATATCCCTCCCCGTTGTGAGGGAATAACCCATCCGCAGAGATCTAAATCAGTCCCTGTGTCTAATATGGCAAAATAGAATGCATTATACATTTATTAAAAGAATTAGGATGTATTATGTCTTTAGGTTTCATGTGTAATATCCTTGCACCAGTGTTAGCTTTGGCATGTAATGTTGCACCATTTTGTTAGTCATATAGAATTCAGACATAAAAGGGCTCAAGGTTAGCCTTCTTCAACTTTTGACTTGAGACATTGTTAAACACATCTTGGTCCATCCCACTATTGTATCTTATTCTCATTTCTTTCCATTAACTTAGATGTTTCCTTTTGCTTTTTGTAAAATGCATTAGGAACTTTTTTTATATCTAGAAAGCAGATTCTGTCATTGCACATTTAATTCTTTTTGTCATTCATGTATACAAAGCAATTTTGTGTTTTGCACTGCAGAAGGAATTTTTATTTGCTTTTTCCTGCGGTTGGCTAACAGACATTAGTCTCCACAAAACCCAAAGATGTAAAAGTCCAGCCTTCTTTTACCTAGAGTGCCATGAGTGGCAACAAACCCACGAAAGGGGAAGATGCAGTTTTACTATACAGCTTACTCAAAGGAGAATACAATTGCTTCAGACCTCAAGTTCAGTAGATAGCCAAGGGATGCCCTCACAGAAGAATACAATGGAGATGGAATGCTGAAGTTGTAATATACTTCCAATAGAGGTCCTCACAGAAGAGTACAATGGAGATGGAGATGAAAAGCTGCTGTTGCCATATAGTACCAATACAGAAGAGTGTGATGGAGATGGAAAGCTCTTTGCTCTATATCACCCACAGAGGTCCTCAAATCAGAGTACAAACGAGGTGGAAAGCTGCAGTTCCGCAATAATACCAATAGAGGTTGGAAAGCTACAATTGCACTATATTACCATTAGAGGTCCTCACAGAAGTCTGCAATGGACACTGAGACCGTGTTGCATACCACTACCAACATAGGTCCTCACAGAAGAGCAGAATGATGTCATTGTCTATCTTGGATGTCTGTTATACTTTGGAAGAGAGAGTTATGTGGAAGGCACACAATGCTGACATATTGAGAAAATACATAGAACAGTGCTTTGCACATAGGCGCGAGTTTTCCTCAAACAAGTGCAATAAACCAATATATTACCTTCTGCAAGATCACATTTGCCTTGAACTGTCTTTCACCATTAATATGTTCCTTTCTTTTTAGGAATTAAAATGTACAGCCAAAAGGAGAATGGCAACTGGACAACTATTTCACGATGACAGTAACATCCTGGAATTTTTTCACACAATGAATATATGTAAGTGCAACACCAGTACATTGGAAAGTAGTGCAAGAACTGCAAAGCTGCTGCAGTTTCTCAAGTTGTTACTAGAATCCCCTCTCAAGTCAGATACTATTGCTTGAAAAGTCAATTCCAAGTTGACGGTTGTGGCTTCTACCTAGAAATTTGCATATACACTCTTGCTATTCAAATGCCTTTTGCTCGTTCTTCAAAAGGATTAATAAATATTCCAGAGCTGGCTGATAGTGATGAATCAACATTAAAACGTACAATAAGTGTTTTGAGTGTTATGGAAATATTTTATGACACCCTGTTATACCTAGGAACTAATAGTCACTAGGGAATCTAAAAGAGTAAAATGTTCTACTTCTGATTAACTATTTCTAGGTGTAAGTATGCATGTTGCATTATACTACCACTAAAGATCCTCACTGAAGAGCAATACAATGAAGATGGAAAATGTGTTGCATTCTACAACCTAGTAGAAAAGACCAATGGAGAAGTAAGGTTGCAATAGTGGTATACTGCCAATAGAGGTGATCCCAGAAAAGTTCAAAAGGGATTGAGATGGAAAACTGCAGTTATGCCACACCACCAATAGAGGTCCATATGGAGTGGACGTGGCTAGAAATGTGCACTCTTACTACTCTAATTCCTTTAGTTAATTTGAATAAACATAGCAAAACTGGTTGATAGTGATGAGTCAACATTTCAGCTTCCAATAAATGTCTTGAGTTTTATAGAAATAAAAAGAGAGGGGAGCACACTGCCTTGACATTTCAGCACCCAGTTCACTCAGATGCATTCTGATCAGTGCAGTGCATGGTAACACTTACTTCCATCAAACAATCTTTCGCTTTCACCGTGGTAGGTGCAGCCAGTGTGAAGTATCTCTAGACATATCATATATAGGATAGTTGTCCTTCATCTATAGTTTGAGGGGCTGGAAATGCTGCTCAACCGTATTTTCAAGACACAGTACCACTCCTTGATCACAGGTGCTCAGAACTCGTCAGCTTAAGCAGCTCAAGGGAGCCTTATCAAACAAAAACAGGACAGGGCACACTGACTTGACATCCCAACACCCAGTTCAGTCAGATACATTCCGGTAAATGCAGTGCACTGTAACATTTACTTCTGGTACAGAGGCCCGAGAAGACTTTGAGCAGAATTTCCAGCACCTGTAAAACTAATTGTTACTCTGTACTGAAGGACAACAAAACTGAAAAACTTGTATTTATATACACACACTGCACAGCATTTTACTGTAGGGAGATCTCAGCCGTGGTGGCAGATCTCTGCCTATGTTTGAAAATTTCTAGTAGTAACTTTAGACTTGTGAATTAGGCTCCACTCCCTGGTTTTAGGAGGTGAGGACATGAGAATCTATGCTTTATATTAAATTTACACCCAGAAATGGTGACCAGCCAAAAGTAATACATTTAAAACAAGGTGTAAGAGTAACTTTGCATCTGCAGATTTACTAGTGTGTAAGTTTACCTTTGGGAATAACCCCTTCATTAATATTAGAGGCATTTGTTAAACACATGGTTACCGAATCAGGCTTCCTAGCGCTAGCCATCCCTGCTGAAACTATCCTCCTTACATTTTAAATAAATAGGTTTTCAATTGTTTTCTGAAACAGGACAGATTGATGTAAAGTCTAAGACTGACTTGCAGAGAGCTCCACAGTTTGGGGGTGAAGTAGGTGAAGGACCGACCACCACTTCTAGCTCTTTTGATTCTTGGAACA
The DNA here is from genome assembly GCF_964261635.1 of Lissotriton helveticus. Lineage (NCBI taxonomy): Eukaryota > Metazoa > Chordata > Amphibia > Caudata > Salamandridae > Lissotriton > Lissotriton helveticus. Next base: position 921,038,079 of record NC_136067.1, on the reverse strand, counting down.
GTGAGAAGGCCTAGCTTGGTTGACCTGAGTTCTCTGCTTGCCTTGTAAGGTTTTATAAGATACTGAAGTATCTGTGGACCTGAATAATGTTTAGCACGGTGTGCCATACAAGGTGCCTTGAATTGGACTCATTTACCTATCTGCAGCCAGTGCAGGGTGGTAAGTGCTTGGCGATCTGACTGGGTTCTAGGTATGCCTATCAGCAAACCAGCTGCCACATTCTGGATGATTTGCAGCCTATTGATCATTAAATAGGGATGCCTAGAAATTGAGAAATTCCATAATCAATGCGTGATAGAATCAGTCCATGTACCACTGTTCTTCATAGCTCCATGGAGAGCTATTTGATAGTTTTCCTTAAGGCTTTAAGGAGGCCGAAGCAGGTGGCTGCAACTCTTTTTGCTTGTAGGGCCATAGAGAGGTGACTGTCCAGAGTAACACCCAGAGCTGGGGGAAGGGCGAATTCCTAAGGACGGAGGCCATGTTAGTTGGTCCCATAACAACGGGTTATTACCAACCATCATGACCTCCTTTTTCGCTCTGGCCACAATTGCTAGAGGATGCGGTTTTCCATACTACTCTAGGCACCACAATCACAACTTATTTCACCGACAACATTGGGGCGGCCTCTTCTTTTCTGGTGAGTGGGAAGCCTTTAAAAATGTCATCCGCGGCATGGCTTTTGGAATGGTGGTAGGAGCCCAGCAAGAAATTAACCAAAATCTCACTACAGTGGAGGCCTCCCTCCATAGGCTTGAAACTGCAGCCCTTACTGACCTGTCACAACTCCCGCTCCTTCAGGAGGCCAGAATCAAGTATGCTGAATTGCTGGAACAACTCCGGCTAATAGATCATACGTCTTACACACAACACAGTCATAAAGACGCTGACAAATCGGGGACTTTACTTGCACGCCTTAATAGAGACTCCCCCCCCCCCCTAGTGCCCATCACTGAAGTTTATCTCCCTGATAGAATATTTGCGACTACCCAAGCGACCATCAACTTAGTATTCTTTACATAGTACCGCAGCTTGTATACTGCCCCTACCACCACTTCATCTACTGAAATCCAGGCCTTTCTACATGACCTGCCTTTCCCCTAGCTGACGGATGACGCTCAAACTGACTTGGCTGGTCCAATAACTGCCGCTGAGATTAAGGTGGCCAAAAAAGCGCTGCCCAGAAATAAGACCCCAGGCCTAGATGGCCTGCCTGTAGAATTGTATACATTGTATTCCGAAAACTTGGTCCCACACCTTATGACCCTTTACGCCACAGCCCTGGATAAATCAGCTTTACCCTTAACAACCATGCAAGCACTGGTGACTTCCCTCCCTCAGCCTAACAGAGATCCTCGCGATATTCCTGGCTACCGCCCACTGTCTTTACTGTCCACTGAATATAAAATACTCAGCAAATTATTGGCCAACTGACTATTATCTGTCTAAACTAGTCCATATAGACCAATGGAGCTTCATTCCGTGTCGCAGCACCTCACTCAATATACAGCAGCTTCATTATGTTATGGAGGCAACGGCAGTAACGTCTCCCACGGCAGGTTGTATTTCCCTGGACATGCAACAAGCCTTCGATACCCTTTCCTGGCAGTACATGTGGCCCGCCCTGGAACGGTTTGGCATTCCTAAAGGATACCAGCAGTTGGTACAGCTCTTGTACAGCGCGCCAACAGGAAGTGCCCCTTACTGGCGCACACATTTCCGCAGCCTTTGCCATAACTAGAAGCACTTGGCAGAGTTGCCCTCTGTCGCCTCTGCTATTTGTATGGCGGTGGAACCCCTCCTTCTTAAACTTCGAAGGGAGGCAGTAGACCTTGGGATTCAGCTAAATAACGCCTCACACATAGTTTCTGCCTACACCGGTGACCTGATCCTTTTTCTTAACAACCTTGACCGTAACCTAGACCCCATCCCCTCTATTTTTAAATGCTTCGAATTGGTTTCCGGCTCGGCAATTAACACTACCAAGTCTTACACCTTTTTTATGCGATATCAGGAACATCCAGAGCCTATTTTATTTGGGGAACTCACTTTACAGACAGTGCCTGACACGTTTAAATACTTAGGTATTCAAATCTATCGATCCACACAGGACTTGATTGACGGTAACATACTAAAGGCGATCACTTCTCCCTCTGAAAGCAAGTCTGCTTCTGGATCTCGCTACCACTATCAATGATGGGAAGAATCGCGCTTTCCAAAATGGTGATGCTTCCTCGACTATTGTATTTTTTTGCCAACTTGTCTGTCGTGATCCCTTCTTTCATTTTTAAAACTCTGAATACATTATTGACTGAACTGATTTGGTGTAATGGCCGCAGACGGATTGCATTGGCAAATATACAATTGAGACCGGAGGAGGGTGGTCTAGGGGCACCTGATTTTGGGGCGTATTGCCTAGCTAGCCAACTGCAATGGCTTTCATATTGGTTGGCTGGTCGTCAACTGCAGGAAATAGAATATACGCCTCAACTTTTGCACCAGGGCACTCTACACAACATGCTCTTACCCACCGGTAGGCTTCCAACTATGCTTCTTTCATTACTCAATACGGCTCTCCTTTATTGGAAACAAACACTCAAATATACCAAGAAAGCCATTCCATATTCCGATAATATCCCGCTAATGGGAATCCCGACTGCTACTGGAATAGTCACTGCTAACAGGTTGTCCTCATGGATGACTGAAGGGGTTTCGACTGTGGGTGCGTTCTTCACCGAAGGAATCATGACTGATCATGACAATTTTCAACGTACTCAAGTCCCCTGGACTTAATTTCTCTTACACGCAGCGCTTGTCCGTTATATTAAACAACAATTGGCCCCTGATGGGTCCGAACCTCCTACACATGCTCTAATCCATGCAATATACCTAATGGGGAGGGCCGACACCTTATACGATAGCTGTACAGGGGCATCAGAACTCATTCCAGCACACCCTGACTCTTACTCCGCACCCCATGGTCATTGGATCTCAACAGGGAATTTACAGACAAAGAATGGTCCTTTATAATAGAACTCCCTAAGAAAGTTTCCCATAGTACCCTATTTAAATACATCCAATCGATGATTTTACAAAGGGCACACCTCACACCACACCAACTTAATAGTATATATCCGGATGCCCAACTCTCCTGTCCTAGATGCCAGGAGGCAGATGCAACTCTCATCCATATGCTCTGGGCTTGTCCTAGACTTTGATTCTTTTGGCATGCTGTCACTCATACCATTCGACAAGTAACTAACACCTATGACTGGCTAGCTCCTGAAGCTTGTCTTTTGGGCCTCCATAGACGCCCTAAGGGACACAAGATACAACTCAAATTTGCAGACTTGGCTCTTCTTATTGCTAAGCGAGCGATTACAATGAGGTGGAAGTCTCCTTCTCCTCCTATGCCACTACACTGGAATAAGGAATTGACACGATGGGGACTTGCTGAAAGTACTATAATCTGACAGGAGAAATTCCAGGACCTGCGCAAGATTCCCATCTCATTGGAATGGGACCAAATGTTGGAAGTCTTCAAAGCTATAGATTATTTTACACCCCCGACATCACTGATAGCTTTGACTCACCCCATTATTTCCGCATTCCCGTGAATGACTAACTTGTAACCCTCTTGCACACTGACAATTTTTTTTTCATTTCTTTTTCTCTTCTTAAAAATAACTGACTACAGGTGTACAACAGCCCGGTCTGTAGCCATTAAGGTTGTGGTTCAATGTTCTTTTTCCTAGGCACTATTATGTATCATGATCTATCTGTGCACAAGGGATAGCCTCATAGGAGCTTGGGATATCAGACAGTATTTGGAACCAGAGAACAGGGGGGTGGGGGGCGTTGGTTTATCTTTATATCTTTTATTTATTGAGGATTAGACATGTTGTGAGAATGTATAGTCTTGTTTACACCACAAATGTTACTTTCAGCATATGCTATTATCCTGTGCTTTGTGTTTATCCAACATTGCCTATTTTTTTAACTGCCTAATATATGGCTACATCTTTATTCCTGGTAAACTGTACAGACATATCTTCTACAAATATGATGTATTGGTTAACACTGCAGGCATTTACAATGCACGGTTTCCAGTGTTTAACATGATTGTATTTGGGCATTGTCCTCTATTATAAAATCAATAAAATTATGTTTAAAAAAAAATGACCTCCGTTTTCTCCCCATTTAATTTGAGGCAACTATTCCTTAGTGCCCCATAGAGAACACTCATAGAAAACACACAAAGAATTTCATATTTACATGGACAGGGTCAAACCTCATGCTTTTCCTTCCAAGTTAAAACTACCTGTGGGTCCACAGACAACGAGTAATCTTCAGCTGTGGGCGCACAGTCCATTTTGTAGTCAGCTGACAACTCTTGTCAGCACTCCCTCTCTATCCTGCAGATGAGTTCTGTTCATTATAGCAGATACCCTACTGACACTTTTTCTACAGACTTTTGAAATCATATGGGCGAAGTATACATTGCAATTGAAATGATGCTCACAATCTCAGCCATGCCATGCTGTACGTGCCTCTCAATATGATATTTGAGGATTACAATATTATCTCTACTCAGTGCCATGAGAAGGACAAACAAAGCTTTCAGATTTACATGATTAAACATATGCCTGACAGATGCAAAGCTAGTTCTCCTCCCAACACCACAGAATTTAATTAGCATTCTAATTTGGTCTGTTAAGACCCCAGGCTATGAATTGGGCAAGCACATTTGCCAAAATTAAACATATCTATTGATTAAATAACACTCAGTCAGAGGGAATTCCCACACTGCCCTTAAGAGAATAAGAGTCGAACTCTTAGCAATTCCAGTGAAGGGTCTTAGTCAAATCCCTAAAATGTGTATTGGCCCATACACTGCCCCTATAAGCTGTTGTTGTTTATAGTCCAGTAATTCTTCTTGTATGGGCTGCCCAAGGCATGTCATTTGAAATTTGCACGGCAAAACCTCTGTGAATTAGAGCAAATTTACGTTTGTACTTAGCAAAGTTTGTTTTAATAAGGAGATGAATTTCATATCAAGGGGATTTCCCTCAAATTAAGCGCCAGAGTTAAGTTTTTTTGTAAAATGTAGGAGCAGGATGGTTGATTTCCATGCAAACCATCAAATCTTTGAAAATACGGATGGCCATTAAATAATCAAGGGAACACACACATTTTAGGATGATCAGATAAAAGGCATAGAGCTATCATCATCTGCTTTGTACATACGCATGAGTCTGGCATGTTCCCATATTTTAGGCTACATATTTTAGGCTACCCAGGAACTTATGGAGGAGGGGAAATTGCTAGCAACAAATTTTCTTTTCTTAGTTGCAGAGTGCAAACTAGACACGACTGGTCTAAAAGATCTCATCTTAACTAGTTTGCATGAATTATAAACAAACATTGGCAAAGCCAATGGAATTCGCCTATAGGTGAGATATTGGCTTTGCCAGTGTGTTTTAGCCATTTTCTACACCAAGCGTGGCTGCTGCTCAGCGTGGCTAAACATTATAGGCATACAGGAGAGTGGCATGGAGTGGAGTAAAGTGTCGTAGACTGGAGTGTCATAGGGTGGAGTAGAGTGGCTTGGAGTGGAGTGTCATAGAGTAAAGTGGCATTGAGTGGAGTGGCATAGAGTGGAGTAGAGTGGCTAAGCGTGGGGTGGCACAGAGTGGAGTAAAGTCATGTAGAGTGGAGTAGAATCTCAAAGAGTGGAGTGCTGTAGCATGGAATGGAGTGGCGTAAAGTGGAGCAGAGAGGAGTGCCGCAGAGTGGAGCAGCATAGAGCGGAGCAGAGGTTTGTAGAGTGAAGTTTCATAGAGTGGAGTGTAATACAGTGTGGTATTGTAGAGTTAAATGTCGAAAAGTGGATTTTCATAGAGTGGCGTAGAGGAGAGTGGAATAGAGTAGAGTGGAGTAAAGTGGTGTAGAGTGGGGAGGAGAGCCGTAGAGTGATGTTTCGTAGCGTGGAGTTTTGTAGGGTGTTGCAGAGTTGAGTGGTGTAGAGTTCAGTAGAGTGGAGTGGAGTGGTGCAGAGTGAAGCAGAGTACTGTGGAGTGTCATGGAGTATTGTAAGGTGGAAAGGTGAAGAGTAGAGTAGAGGGTCGTAGATTGGAGTGTCGCAGGGTGGTACAGAGGGGAGTGGTGCAGAGTGTAGAGTTATAGAGGGAAGTAACTTAGAGTGGTGTAGAGTGATGTAGAGTGCAGATGCGAAGAGTGGCATAGAGTAGATTGGTATAGAGCGGAGTAGATATCGTTAAGTGAAGTGGAGTAGAATGTTGTAGAGAGGAGTGGCAAAGACTGGAGTGCTGTAGAGTGCTGTGTCGTAATGTGGAGTGGTACAGAGTGGAGTAGAGATGCAGAGAGTGGGGTAGAGTGGCATAGAGTAGAGTGGGATATAGTGGCATACAATGTAGCTTTGTAGAGTCGAGCTTCGTAGAGTAGAGTGTCATAGAGTGGAGTGTTATAGAGTGTTGTGGACTAGAGTGTGATGGTATCATGGAGTGGACTGTTATAGGGTGAAGTGTAGTGGTCTGGAGTGTCGAAGAGTGGAGTGGAGTGTTGTACAGTGGAGTAGATTGTCATATAGTGGAGTGACATAGAGTGTGTACGGTGTGATTGTGCAGTGCCATTACAGACAGCACGTTTTGATTTGAAATGACCAATACATTTTCAGACATACAGTTCTATTTATAAAACCATGCAGGGCACAAACAATAATGAGATAATGTGTGGAAATCCGCATCACCTAGTGTTGATTGTTTTGATCATATTAACATATTTGTGTCCACCACCCTTCAGAATTACCAAAAAGGTGATTCATTTGTGCTTTGCTAATTCTGATATATTCTGAAATATTTTCACAGCTTATCTACTGACGTTTACTTTTTGTTGCCTTTTCTTTCACATCCCTGCAAGATTGCCACATAAATTCTCTCACTTTGCAGTCAGAGAAAGAAAAGTAAACACCAAGCTCCCTAGAAGACAGAGCCTAGCATTTGACCTCTGTCTTTGCACAACAAATGTGACAAGATAAAAACTAAATTTAAAAGCCTGCTTATTGCTCATTCACTTCTGACCTTCAGCATGAATATTTTGGGGGTGGTTAAGTACTCCCACTTCTCTACTTCAAGGCCTATGGCATGGGCCAGGAATTTAGGAAGAGGGTGGTTTAAGTTATGCATTATTAGAGAGCACTGACCAAAATAAACAAGCTCATAGACAGAACATTGTTCCTCACTGGCAAGAGGGATTGGCAGAGATAACTAGAATCAATCAAGCAGAAAGATAGGAGAAAACCATCAAAATCTTGTAAGAATACAAGGAGGCAGACAGAGAGGTTGCAATTAGGCTATGGTCCACAGGTATAAAAAAGACATGCTGGAAAGCCTAATACAAATAAAGTCAGTAAATAGAAAGCAAGCAAATGTGAGTTACAAAACACCAAGCCAATGGTAAATAATAGGTGGAGTGCACTCCTAGGGAAGCTTTGAGTATGTCCCTGTTGGAACCTAAATATGTCAGGTCACCTAGGGTAGCCTGGCCTAGCGTAAGACTATTTCAATAGAGGCACATGCGTAAAGGTTGCAAACCACCCAGCAGCAATTCAGCGCAATTTCACTCAAAAAGGACGCTACACCAATGTTTGGAAAAATACGAGCTTGTTTATAAAAATAATCTTTGTTCTCTTGTCTTTAGAAATCACAGCTTAGTACATTACAGTTTGATCATGAAAATTATATTTATACTTTTAAAGTTGCTAAATCAGGTCATTAAACAGTTTTTCAACTTAACAGCACATTACATTTAGTCAGGAGTTTAGTAACTTCCTCAAAATTGTCAGAACAATCACACTATTTGGCTTTATAACGTTGCATCACATTACAGTAGTTTAAAAGAAGCAGTGTCTGCACTTCTCTAGAAAAGATTTACTTATTTACTCCCTTTCCACCACTAATCCAGAAGAATTGGTGAGCTTTTCTCACTTTAGTTGCCCTATATAGGCTTCTCACCAGATCTGGCAACAGTAAGGGGGAGGGATTGGTATAAAGGAGTCTAAACACAGAGGGGAAACATTCTGGATTGAAAATTATGTCTCCATAGTTTCTTAAAAGAGGCTTGTTAGCGTTCCCCAGTATCAGCCCAATCCTTGTTTGGCCAATCAGAAGTCTTTGTTCCCTTCAAGGTGACTCAACGGCCTCCAACTTCCCCCCTCACAACCTCCTTACTTCGTTTCTGCGTGTTGGGCCCCCAGGACCTGTGTTTCTGTCTCACAGGGGGGGGAAGGGACCAATCTTCTCAGGCGCTTGATGCGGTCTTCCGCCCCTCCTCACCCGCTCAAGGCCGCTCCTCGTTGAGGCTTGAGTAAGGAAAAGGGACCCACAACCGGGGAAGCGCCGATGCATGCTTCCCGCCGCTTCACGCTTCCCGCCGCTTCCTCGAGGATCTCCTGTCACAAACAGAGAAGCGCCGATCTGCGACGTCTCCCCCCCCCGCAGCGGTACGACCGTGCATGCGCGGGAGACTAGCGGCCAAGTCCGGAGTCTGCCCCGGCCACGCTACCGCTGGTAGTGGCCCTCCTACGGGCCTGCTCGCTCCTAGGCCCCTCCTGTTAGGGATATCTGCAACTGTCTGGGGCATGCGCAATGGCGCCCGACTTCCGTAATCAGCCCCCGCCTCTCCTCAGAACAGTGGCGCTGCCACAACAACGCGGTTGACGCCCCCGTGGTCCTGCTCACAGCGGAATCGGCGCTGCCCCAATAAATCCGGCACCCCTCTTTCTTCACTGCCTCACAAGGGGGACAGGTGCTTCACCAGCTGCACGACCGGTCACCAGTAAGTGATCTCAGGTTCACAAGGGCAATAACTGGTTTCAACACCCAAGGCAACGGAAGGTAGGGATTGACCCTCACACGTATAAGTTCCCAGTTCTTTATCCTTGACAGGGACCCACTAATCCTCCATACTGGACAGGGGCTGGTGAAAGGGGGGTCGCTCAGTTCCACTCTCACAGCAGGGATCTTTATAGTTCCACAGTCCACTGGGATTAACCCCTTCACCTAACTGTCCAGGGTCAGCAGGACGAAACTAACTCGGCTAGGTCAACAGGAATGGGGGGTGGAGAACCTAGACAGAGGGCTACCCTTGTAGAGTAATCCACCCTTCAGGACCCTACCCCTACCAGACTTCAGCCTTCACTCTAGCTGTTCCTCACTGGCAAGACAAAATGGCTGACCAGCATTCCGCCTTTTATAGGCTGACCCTCAGAGGTCCAGAAGGGACCAGAATGTTCTGGAATGCCTTACTCTATCCTATGGGACAGGTTCTAGGATTGTCAGTTGTGACAGTTGGTAGCCACCATTTTGTGACTCCAAAGAAATTCCTGTCAGGAAAGGCCTCTAGGCCTGAGGTGAAGAACTATGAGGGTGAAAGAGCACCTATCCCCTAGACCAACACTTAGAAAAATCTAGTGGACACAAAAATAAATAAAGGCATGAGGGGCTAAAAGGGGACAAAATAAATAATAAATTAGAGGGACTACGAAAAGGCCAGACAGGTCTAACACGCGTCCCCCCCAGCTGAAAGTGGGGAGAGCTACCCAACCCCTTGGGAGTCCTCATCACTAAGGCGGAAATACCTGGAAAGACCGTCTGCATTGGCGTGGTCCACTCCAGGTCGATGTTCCACCCGGAAGTCCATTCCCTGTAGGGAGATGGACCACCTCAACAGCTTGGGATTCTCCCCCTTCATCTGCATTAGCCAACGAAGTGGTCGGTGGTCAGTCTGAACCAGGAAGTGCGAGCCAAAGAGGTATGGCCGCAGCTTCTTCAGAGCCCACACCACCGAGAAAGCTTCCCTCTCAATTGCACTCCACTTCTGTTCCCAGGGAAGCAGTCTCCTGGATAGGAAGACTACAGGCTGATCCAGGCCCTCTTCCTTCAGTTGCGATAACACTGCCCCAATGCCATGTTCTGATGCATCTGTCTGGACAATGAACTCCTTGGAGAAGTCTGGGGCCCTCAGGACCGGTGCTGCACACATTGCCTGCTTCAGTTTCTCAAAAGCTTGCTGACAAGCGTTCGTCCAAACTACCCGTCGAGGTTGTTTCTTGGAGGTGAGCTCTGTGAGGGGCGCTACAATAGTGCCATACCCCTTCACAAAGCGACGGTAGTAGCCTGTGAGGCCGAGGAAAGCTCGGACCTCAGTCTGTGTCTTGGGGGGTTCCCAGGCCATGATTGCCTCAATCTTTGCCTGCAGGGGCTGCACTGTCCCCCTACCCACCAAGTGTCCAAGGTACACAACCGACCCCTGCCCAATCTGGCATTTGCTGGCCTTGATTGTCAATCCAGCTTGTTTCAGGGCCTGGAGAACTGCTTGCAAATGTTGCAAATGGTCCTCCCAACTGCTACTGAAGACAGCAATGTCATCCAGGTAGGCAGCGGAGAAACTCTCCATTCCAGAGAGGACCTGATTCACCAGCCGCTGAAATGTGGCAGGGGCATTCTTGAGCCCAAAGGGCATCACACAAAATTGGAAGTGTCCCTCAGGTTGGAGAAGGCTGACCTTTCCTTTGCTCCATCTGTCAAGGAGATCTGCCAGTACCCTGAAGTGAGGTCAAAGGTACTTAGGTATTGGGCAGCTCCTAGCCGGTCAATTAATTCATCCGCCCTAGGGATCGGATGAGCATCAGTCTTTGTAACTGAGTTCAGTCCCCGGTAATCCACACAGAACCTCAGTTCTGGTGTGGTGCCTGGTGGAGCGGCTTTTGGCACTAGCACCACCGGGCTGGACCAAGGGCTGCTGGAAGGTTCTATAACTCCTAGCTCTAGCATCTTGGCAACCTCTCCATGGATGCTAGCCTTCACCTTGTCGGACAGCCGGTAGGTCTTTGACTTCACTGGTGGGCTGTCCCCTGTGTCCACATCATGGGTACACAGGTGAGTCCTTCCCGGGACAAGGGAGAACAATGTAGAGTACTGCTCCAGTATCTGGCGGCAGTCCTCCTGCTGTTCAGGAGTTAGAGTGGGAGAGAGAATCACTCGCTCCACTGATCCATCCTTCTCTTGAGACGATAACAAGTCTGGGAGAGGTTCGCTTTCCGCTTCCTCTCCCCCATCAGTCACCATCATTAAGATGACCTCGGGCCTCTCATGGTGGGGTTTGAGTCGGTTGGCATTCAGCACCCGTAGGGGCTGTCGAGGGGTCTTAAGGTCCACCAGGTATGTGGCCTTACCCTTCTTTTCCAACACTTCAAATGGGCCTGTCCAGCGATCCTGAAGGGCACTAAGCTCTCCAGGCTCCATCACCCACACTTTCTGGCCAGGCTCCAATTCCACCTGGTGAGCATTGTGGTCATACCACTCTTTCATGACTGCCTGGCTGGCCTCCAAGTTGTCAGAAGCTTGCTTCCACAACTTCGCCATTTGGCTCCTGAAGGCCAGCATGTAGCTCACCACATCCTGGGGGGGTTTCCTGGGAGACTTTTCCCAACCATCCTTCACCAGGCTGAGAGGACCGCGTACAGGGTGCCCATACAGAAGTTCAAAGGGGCTGAAGCCCACTCCCTTCTGTGGCACTTCCCTGTAGGAGAATAGCAAACAGGGTAGGAGGACGTCCCATTTCCTCCGCAGGCTTTCGGGCAGACTTCTGATCATGCCCTTCAAGGTTTTGTTGAACCTCTCAACCAGTCCATTCGACTGGGGGTGATAAGGAGTGGTGAACCGGTAAGTCACTCCACACTCCTTCCACATCGCCCGCATGTAAGCTGACATAAAGTTGGTCCCCCTGTCAGACACAACTTCTTTGGGGAATCCCACTCGGGTAAAGATCCCCATTAGGGCCCTAGCCACCACAGGTGCAGTGACTGTCCTCAGAGGAATTGCCTCTGGATACCGTGTGGCATGATCCACCAGAACCAGGATGAACCTGTGACCAGCTGTTGTTGGTGGATCTAAAGGCCCTACAATGTCGATGCCCACCCTTTCAAAGGGGGTGCTAACGACTGGAAGTGGTTCCAGGGGAGCTTTCAGCTTCACCCCTGTTTTCCCACTGGCCTGGCAGGATACACATGTCCGACAGTAGGTGTTGGACGCCACTTTCATCTGAGGCCAGTAAAAGTGGAGGACAAGCCGAGCAAAGGTCTTGTCCTGACCTAAGTGTCCTGCCAAGGGTATAGCATGAGCCAATTCCAGCAGAAAGGCTCGGTATTGTTGCGGGACTACCAAGGCCCTTGATGAACCAGGTAAGGGTACCTTGGGTTCACTGTAGAGGAGTCCATCCTCCCAGTAAATATGGTAGTGTCCCGTAACATCACCTGCTGCCTGGGCTTCAGCCTGACGCCTCAGTCCCTCAAGGGTAGGGCACTCCCTCTGCCCCTTACAGAATTCCTCTCTGGTAGGTCCTCCCTCCACATGCCACTCAGCAGGGATGGGTAAATCCTCCAGAGAGTCTACTTCCCCCTCCACGGACTCCTGGTCCACCACCGCAGGTGGCCGATCTGTCATATGGGGTGCGGAAGCCGAAGCAGGCTCTTCCTGTCTTCGGGCCTGTCCCTTTTTGGCAGCGGTTTGGGCCATTGTTCCAGGCTCCAACCCAGGCGAACTCCCTCTCCGGGTAGTCGCAGACCTTGTGCTCACACAGGCCCAGTCAGGTGTACCCAGCATCGCAGTGTGCGTCCGGTATTCCACCTCTCTCCAAGCGTTGTGCTCCATATCATTCCCCAGCAGACAATCAACTGGCACGGCAGGGCTTACGGCAACTCGAAGTGAACCTGCAACCCCTTTCCACTCAAAGGGAACCTCAGCCACTGGATAGTGGCCCATTCTGCCGTCAGCCATCGCGGCGGGGTGGAGTACATTGGGAATCACCTGCTCTGGAGACACCAGTCGACTTCTCACCATAGTCATACTGGCTCCTGTATCTCTCAGAGCCTCCCCTCTCTGGCCATTGATGGTGATCCATTGCCCATACTTAACAGTATTTGGGGACACCTGGATCTGTGGAACCATCTCCCGTTCTCCCAGGGACACTAAGGTGACACCCGCCCACTCACCCCCCTTATCTAAGGGCAACTCCTCCCCGAGCGCTACACTAGCTACTCCCGGTGGTTTTCCTCCGGTGGGAGGGGGTGGTCTCTTTGGGCATCTGACATCTCCCTTATAATGTCCAACACCACCACACTCAAAGCAGTGGAGAACCCTTGGCTGCTGGCTTTGGCCAGGATTAGGGTTTCTGGGCGGGTTTGCCCTAGGGGTGAAACCTGTTCCCTTTCCCTGGAAATTGTTTTGGGGACCTTTAGAAAACTCCCTCTTTTTATCTCCCCCCTCCTTCTTCTGGGGGGCGCCCCGTCCGGCCTTTTGGGAATCCCCTCCAGTCCCCTTTGAGGACACCCGGGTACTTGCCCAGATGTCCGCCTCCTCTGCAAGCTTCCGGGGATTGGTCAGCTTGCTGTCCACCAGGTGTTGGCGCAGCTCAAGAAAGCATTTCTCGAGGAGGTGCTCTTTCAAAAATAGATCATACAACCCCTCATAATCCTTCACCTCACTGCCCTTTACCCAGCCCTCTAATGCCTTTCTTGCATAATCAAGGAAGTCCACCCAGTTCTGGGTGCTTAACTTGTGGCTCCCCCTGAACTTCTGGCGATACCTTTCTGGGGTAAGCCCAAACTTCCTTACCAATGCTAGCTTCATGGTGGGGTAGTTGGTTTGCTCCTCTGGTTCCAGGGCCAGCAAGGTGTCCCGACCAGTAGGAGGCATGTACTTATACAAACCACCCCCCCAGTGCTTCTCCTGCACCCCATGGGCTCTTAAGGAGACCTCATAGGCAGCCAACCATTTGGCTATGTCATCTCCCTGACTAAAGCTAACAATTAGGTCTTTTGGCAAATAGGGTCTGGACTCCCTGGCTGTTTCTTTGGATTCGCTGCCACCATTCATTACAGGAGAAGACCCCCGTTGCAGGGCCTGGAGTTCCAACTCTTTCAACCTGAACTCATGAACCATCCTCCTCTCTTCCTTCTCCTGCTCCAGCTTAGCCAACTCCCATCTTAATTTCCTCTTTTCCCTCCTGTCAGTGAGCTCTGCTTCGGTCAAGCTTCCCCCAGAGACACTACTGCCCTTCCGGGAGTAGGACACTGGTCCTGGGAGTAGGTTTTCCCCCTCGGAGTGGAATAATCCTTCTATCTCCACAGCCGTGTCCCGGTCTGTCCCTTCATCCTCCTCCTTCCCTTCTTTGCGTGCTTCCACCCAAGCCCTTAGACTGGTCTGGAGTTCCCCCTTCCTGGCACCATGCTTAAAAAACTACCCCCATTTGTTGGCAGAAATCTTTCAGCTGAGCCACCGAATAGGTGTCTAGTTTTTCTAGTGCAAACTCCATTTTACCACAGGCAATTCAAAGCTACACACACAAGAAGAATAGAGTTGCAAGGGCAACCTGAAGCTACCTCCACCCCACCACCAGGAACAAATTTGAAAAAAACAAAAATAAGAATTAGGAGGGCCGCTAGGAGAAAACTCCTGGTGTAGGCTAGTGAATTACGCTCAATTACTACAGAGTAGTTGCAACCACAGTCAGGATCCCACCGCTAGACACCAACTTGTTGGAACCTAAATATGTCAGGTCACCTAGGGTAGCCTGGCCTAGCGTAAGACTATTTCAATAGAGGCACATGCGTAAAGGTTGCAAACCACCCAGCAGCAATTCAACGCAATTTCACTCAAAAAGGACGCTACACCAATGTTTGGAAAAATACGAGCTTGTTTATAAAAATAATCTTTGTTCTCTAGTCTTTAGAAATCACAGCTTAGTACATTACAGTTTGATCATGAAAATAATATTAATACTTTTAAAGTTGCTAAATCAGGTCATTAAACAGTTTTTCAACTTAACAGCTCATTACATTTAGTCAGGAGTTTAGTAACTTCCTCAAAATTGTCAGAACAATCACACTACTTGGCTTTATAACGTTGCATCACATTACAGTAGTTTAAAAGAAGCAGTGTCTGCACTTCTCTAGAAAAGATTTACTTATTTACTCCCTTTCCACCACTAATCCAGAAGAATTGGTGAGCTTTACTCACTTTAGTTGCCCTATATAGGCTTCTCACCAGATCTGGCAACAGTAAGGGGGAGGGATTGGTATAAAGGAGTCTAAACACAGAGGGGAAACATTCTGGATTGAAAATTATGTCTCCATAGTTTCTTAAAAGAAGCTTGTTAGCGTTCCCCAGTATCAGCCCAATCCTTGTTTGGCCAATCGGAAGTCTTTGTTCCCTTCAAGGTGACTCAACGGCCTCCAACTTCCCCCCTCACAACCTCCTTACTTCGTTTCTGCGTGTTGGGCCCCCAGGACCTGTGTTTCTGTCTCACAGGGGGGGAAAGGGACCAATCTTCTCAGGCGCTTGATGCGGTCTTCCGCCCCTCCTCACCCGCTCAAGGCCTCTCCTCGTTGAGGCTTGAGTAGGGAAAAGGAACCCACAACCGGGGAAGCGCCGATGCACGCTTCCCGCCGCTTCCTCGAGGATCTCCTGTCACAAACAGAGAAGCGCCGATCTGCGACGTCTCCCCCCCCCGCAGCGGTACGACCGCGCATGCGCGGGAGACTAGCGGCCAAGTCCGGAGTCTGCCCCGGCCACGCTACCGCTGGTAGTGGCTCTCCTACGGGCCTGCTCGCTCCTAGGCCCCTCCTGTTAGGGATATCTGCAACTGTCTGGGGCATACGCAATGGCGCCCGACTTCCGTAATCAGCCCCCGCCTCTCCTCAGAACAGTGGCGCTGCCACAACAACGCGGTTGACGCCCCCGGGGTCCTGCTCACAGCGGAATCGGCGCTGCCCCAATAAATCCGGCACCCCTTTTTCTTCACTGCCTCACAAGGGGGACAGGTGCTTCACCAGCTGCACGACCGGTCACCAGTAAGTGATCTCAGGGTCACAAGGGCAATAACTGGTTTCAACACCCAAGGCAACGGAAGGTAGGGATTGACCCTCACACGTATAAGTTCCCAGTTCTTTATCCTTGACAGGGACCCACTAATCCTCCATACTGGACAGGGGCTGGTGAAAGGGGGGGGGGCGCTCAGTTCCACTCTCACAGCAGGGATCTTTATAGTTCCACAGTCCACTGGGATTAACCCCTTCACCTAACTGTCCAGGGTCAGCAGGACGAAACTAACTCGGCTAGGTCAACAGGAATGGGGGGTGGAGAACCTAGACAGAGGGCTACCCTTGTAGAGTAATCCACCCTTCAGGACCCTACCCCTACCAGACTTCAGCCTTCACTCTAGCTGTTCCTCACTGGCAAGACAAAATGGCTGACCAGCATTCCGCCTTTTATAGGCTGACCCTCAGAGGTCCAGAATGGACCAGAAGGTTCTGGAATGCCCTACTCTATCCTATGGGACAGGTTCTAGGATTGTCAGTTGTGACAGTTGGTAGCCATCATTTTGTGACTCCAAAGAAATTCCTGTCAGGAAAGGCCTCTAGGCCTGAGGTGAAGAACTATGAGGGTGAAAGAGCACCTATCCCCTAGACCAACACTTAGAAAAATCTAGTGGACACAAAAATAAATAAAGGCATGAGGGGCTAAAGGGGACAAAATAAATAATAAATTAGAGGGACTACGCAAAAGGCCAGACAGGTCTAACAGTCCCCAATATGCCTTTGCTGTGCTGTCTGGAAGTCTCCTATCTGAGCGAAGAGAAAAGGACTTACTTTTATACAAAATCTTATATCAGCACATGATAGAGAGGTGTGTATTCCTGCAAATCCCCGCATTCTGGCCTAATTTTTGCACACATTTTCCAAATGTAATTTTGATCTCTTGTGCATGCACATTTTACAGCTCTTCAGACTGCCCCTGTTGCAACAGAGCAGAGATCACAGACACGATCAGCACTTTCCCCTGTACTTGCTTTCTGGATTAGACACAGAGCAAAAGAGCTGTGTGTAGAGTGGAAAGCATCATCCTCTCGTTAATGCAATTGATGCATGTATGGCTTGTTGCTGAAATGTACACTTTTGTGAAAGTAAATATAAAGGCCTGCTAAGGACAGCAGACCTCCATTTTTGCATTCAGTATTCCAATGTACAAGCGTAACATCCCCAGTATTGCACATTCACACATGGTGTGAATCCCCAATAAGAGAAGTATTCAGTGCTTAATTTGAACCATGGGTGCGCCAGCACTTATTTTTGGAGACCAGCACTTATTTTTCTGCATCAGATATATGCCTGAGAGGTAAAAACACACAAATCGGGAAGATCATCACAAAAGAAGAACTCAGGAATGTTCAAGAGTGAGATAAAGGTGCATAAAGGTGAATTTAGGGCAATGCAGCTTTGGTATTCGCCCGCTAACGTGTAATTGCACAAGCCACGAGATTCTGAGCAGGAACTTCAGGAACCAGCACACATTCTTTTACAAATTAGGCACTGGGTGTATGGAGAAACAGGTATCGTGGAGCAGATGATGGTCTTGGGGGCCACTGCCAGCAGCTCCCCCATGTAAAAAGAAAGCTTCCATATTGTGAACGTGTACAATGTGCTGTGAGTAGACAATAACTCATTCAATGAGTTGCAGCCTCCTGTACTGTATAGCAAGAAAACACTGCAGCATTTCCATGTAACGGGACAAGCCTATCTTACACTGCATTGTCTATAACGTGCTAGTCTTAATGTGGCTGCTGAAATGTGCAAGCTACATTTGTGCATTGCATGATCACATTTTAACGCAGTGTTGACTTTGCAGATGCAAATGTATTTTGTTCATCTGTCCCAAATCTTCAGTAACGGAAGAAAAACTTCTTAATGACATCTAGGTGGGCTTTCAACCCAATCAGGACACAGGCACAGTTCCCCTATTAGTATTAGATGGCCTGAGAATCGTGTCAGATGATAGCAGAGTCAGGGACATGGACTGGGCTTTCAGAAATTGTTTCCTCATACCACATGATTCTGATTATTATCTGCAAGATCTTGGCCTGAGGGGCTAAGTTCATGCCTAGCTAGATTCTTTCATTACAGAGGCGACTCAGCAAGCTACCCTTCGCCATATTTTTCCTAACCACCTATATTTGAGTTTTTAGGGGCAATTATCAAGCGGCAGCAATAATTATCGCTGGCCGCTGTTAGCGAGAACTTATTTATCGCCGGCTATCGCTGGCAATTATCGCCATGCTAATGCTGTATTAACAACGCATAGCGCAATGGCGATAATTTTCCAGCGATAGTGGTGTTTTACATGGATCATCGCTGGTTTTCCAGTGATGTGCCATGGAAAACGGGGATAACCTTGCTGATACGACCCTGTGGTCGTATCAGCATAATCCACCCCCATTGTTAGGTATAGGTAAGTCAGCATTTTAGCAGATGTTAGTTTTGGGAAAAAAACGCGATTTTCGCCACAAACTAATGCCTGCTAAAATGCGTGGGCCTCCTTGTAAATATTGCGATGTACATTTAGCGATATTTTACAAGGTAGTCCGTCAGGGGTATGCCCAGTGATGCCCACTTTGCATCTCATTAGAGATGCAAAGCGAGGCGTCGGAAAACGGGTGCTAACATGCGCTAAGGCATGTTAGCACTACCTTGTAAATAGGGCGATAAATATATTGCCGCTTTAGCGGCAAAAAGTGCAGCTAAAGCGCAATACTGCCCTTGTTTATATGCCCCTAAGTTTATACACTGTCACTTATCCTGTTTAATGATTTTGTTGAGCCTTGGATCAGTTCATCCAGTCACAGGGCTAGAATTACTAGTTACATGCCCAGTGCCACTCTTTTTGGGGACGGCGGAGGTGAGCAAGTAGTCGGTAGACTACCCCCCCCCCTCGCCCCTACCCCCCAAGAACAAGTTGTCTTGAAGCAAGTCATCCGCCAACCAAACCCGCACCCTCTGGTTCTTACCTGCACCAGGCGGCAAATGAAGGGATCATTCCGGGAGGCAGTAGATCTAGCTACGCCACTGTACATGCCAATGATATCCATATTCTACTTCAAATTTTTGGGGAATTTGTGGGCATGAAAAACTTTTAGGCATGCATGTTGTTGGTAGGTAGCCATTGCTTAAAATGTAAATCAGATAAGGCAGAAGTAACTTAAGATTTGTATGTCCTTCATTTTGTTCTGGCAGGAGGGCGTCTATTACATCTCCACACTAGACTACAGAAAGCTCGGTATCAGGGAATAGCAAAAAGACACCTCTAGCAAAATGCAGCTGTACACATCTGAGAGGGTGCCTCAAAAACTAAACCCTCACTCCACTTCTGCGTTCTGTAGTTACAGTGTCCGTCTGTGGGACTTTTAAAAGACTCCAGTCCTGATAATGGACTAGTCTGAGAATGAATTCATATCCACGTGCAATCAAGAGTTTGAAAAGTGATCAGAGTTGTGCCATCATTATTGCACTCCACTGTTTTCACAAAACAGATTTCAGCAGGTCAAACTGCTGGAATTTACTGGAACGAAATGTCCTGGAAAAAAGACTTGGGGGCATATTATCAAGGGCCATTTCGCAGATTTTTTGGCTTTAAAGGCCAAAAAAGTGGCAAAAATGACATCCCCCCTATCAACAAGGGGATGCTAACATGCATTAGCGCATGTTAACACCCGTTTTCCCGGGGAGTACTCCTTGTAAATTATTGCTGATGTGCACATCACAATATTTACAAGGAGGCCCAGCCATTTTTGCAGACGTCATTTTGTTCTGGCAGGAGGGCGTCTATTACATCTCCACACTAGACTACAGAAAGCTCTGTATCAGGGAATAGCAAAAAGACACCTCTAGCAAAATGCAGCTGTACACATCTGAGAGGGTGCCTCAAAAACTAAACCCTCACTCCACTTCTGCGTTCTGTAGTTACAGTGTCCGTCTGTGGGACTTTTAAAAGACTCCAGTCCTGATAATGGACTAGACTGAGAATGAATTCATATCCACGTGCAATCAAGAGTTTGAAAAGTGATCAGAGTTGTGCCATCATTATTGCACTCCACTGTTTTCACAAAACAGATTTCAGCAGGTCAAACTGCTGGAATTTACTGGAACGAAATGTCCTGGAAAAAAGACTTGGGGGCATATTATCAAGGGCCATTTCGCAGATTTTTTGGCTTTAAAAGCCAAAAAAGTGGCAAAAATGACATCCCCCCTATCAACAAGGGGATGCTAACATGCATTAGCGCATGTTAACACCCGTTTTCCCGGGGAGTACTCCTTGTAAATTATTGCTGATGTGCACATCACAATATTTACAAGGAGGCCCAGCCATTTTTGCAGACGTCAGTTTTTGGCAAAAACTGCGGTTTTCGCCAAAAACTAACGTCTGCAAAAATGCTGACTTATGAATACTTACCATTGGGGGTGGATTATGCCGATACGACCACAGGGTCGTATTAGCAAAGTTATCGCTGTTTTCCTTGGAACATCGTTGGAACATCGTTGGAAAACCAGCGATGTTCCATGGAAAACACCGCTATCGCTGGAATAATTACCGCCATTGAGCAATGTGTTAATACAGCGCAAGAATGGTGATAATGACCAGCGATAGCCGGCGATAACATTTTTCTCACTAAGAGCGGCCAGCAATAATTATCGCTGCCACTTGATAATATGCCCCTAAAATTGTTTTGAAGTTAGTCTCATAAAAACAGATACTGCATGCCTATCCTCATGTCCAGCTGAACAATATACAATAAATGTACTTACCTCGCCCTTTACATACCTCACTACAGGCTAATGTTATTTACCATGTGCAGTAAATATCTCGCTGTGTTCAAAGGAGACTCTTGGGAAAGATAGTAGTCACAGACAACTCCGTAAAGTTAGTGGGTTTATTACAAAGCCAAAAATAACTGGAAATAAAGGCACCTCAAGAAGAGGGTGTACAAATACAGTGGAACAAGCATGAAGCCAAATCTGCACACCCAACACAATCTATGAAGCAGAAACAGAATAGTCAGTTCCAGAAGTAAAATGCAGATTATCATTGAGCAAATTTCCCATTTTTCCTGCATCAAGGGTCGATGAGAATAAAGCATTAGCCTGTCCCTACTCTAACACTAATGTGGCATCCCTATGTAGCATTCTTAGGAAAAGATCAGGTAGGAAGGTGTGAGCTTGTGGAGACGTCCTAAGAAGTTTCCCCACATCAACAAGTCAAGTAGCTTAAAGCTACAGAGCTTGTACTAAGATGCTCTTTCTCTCATGGTAGAGGAGGAAGAAATGGCCACTCTCCTTACTTGCATTACAATTTACATGTGAAAATTCCCAGCAGGCCTTGCGATGAGTCACGTCATCCATTCCAAGCACAATCCCATAGGTGAATTTCCACTGGACAACGGGTTTCCTGAACTGCAACATTGGTGACCTCGGTTCCCAAGCCGTCTCTGGTGTGATATGCACAACTCCTTTTATCAAAGTAAGTTCAGAATGTATCCACTTCTCCTCTCACCTGACTGAGAAAGCAAAGACATTATTCTAGTTAACAAGGACGCTTCTTTCAGGTGTAACAGGAACATCATTCAAACTGTTAATCCTAAACGAGAGCATCCAGGGAAAATGCATTTCAGGCCTATGAATTCATAAGAAAATGGCACATGAACTATACGTATTTGCATAAGAAAATAACACACATTCAATTAGTATCACAACTTTCGTCTAAATTAACACATCCATAAGCACATCAAATACATGAATAATTATCAGCAATATGCACGAAGGCTACATGTTAATGTTTTCAGTTACATGCATCAGTTTTCTACATTCATTTTGCGATATTACATCGAAGTGTCCTAAAATACATCACAATTCACATTATCACATTTCGCATTCTAATGCCTCATGTCAATACGACAAAGGATTATATGCAGATTCAGACTACACATGTGGTTATAATGCATCCCTACAAATAATGTGCTTTTTCTGCTACATCGGCACTTACTAAACCCATGTTGGGTAATGAAGTGTGAAATAACATGGGTAGCACACTACACTCCGGGGTGTATGACTAGAAGAGTGTTATCTTTGTATTGATCCTAATAGCTTCACCGAATGCCAAGTCACTTGGATTCACCATCGACCTCAACCTCAAGGAACACATATGGTGGACCTCCTCACACTTGCAGCCAGGACAACATTAGGTTGTAAATTAAGAAGTGTAAAAAAGGAAAAAAACAAGACAGCAGGTATTTTACATCTATGCCTTAGGACAACTGGGCAAAGGTGGTACAACTGTCACACATCTCTACCTTTGGATTAATATAAGTCAGTCAAAAATGGTACTCTAGAATACTATAACACACTTGCTGCCGAAATGTGTGTATCTAGACCACAGAAACAAAAATATTTCTCAGCCTAAACACAAACAAACCAGTGGTTGAAATCAACTATGAAGCAACACTTTCAACACACCTGTAGATATTTGCGAACATTGTAACTATAGCAGTGTTATTGTTTGCAAGTTCTTGCAAAACCACTAAGTAAAAATCTATTTTTGCTACAGTATTTGGAGGTTTCTGATTAATCTTTTGAGTAATCAAGTAAATTGGTATTATACATATCCTAAATGTTTACATTGTGTAAATAGTCATACTAATTGTACCTAGAATAATATGCTCAATGTTATATACATCATAAGAGTGCTCTGCTATTTTCTGGTTTGTTTTCAATCTATGCACCCAGGATCTGGAATAACATTCTTAAATTCCAACAGGTCTGCCCTGATACAGTGTAAATTTAGAAAAGAGTTGAAGACCCACCTCTTTTAAGACCACTACATCACAATGCATTAACCATCCACAACTCAGCTTCCTTTGTTCTTGCTCGCTAACTCTTTGCTTGTCTTTGACCATGTACAGACCTCCTCTGTTATTTAGTTAGGTTTCGCAATATTTTACTTATTTTTTATTTATTTATGTTTATTTAATTTCCAATAAACATGTTAACATACATCAAGATACTCGTCAAGAAGCATTAATCAGCAAGAAAACAAGCCCCCCCAACCCACCCCGCCGGCATATCAGATTTAGTACATAAGTAATTTGCAGAATACAGAACAAACAGACACATATGAGTGGCATATCAAAAACATATTCACGGGAATGAGTCCCAATTTAAGTGAACAATGTCCAAGCATAGGGTAGCACATTGACAACTAAATTATTACAGGTCAGGATTATTCAGTAGATATACAGTTAGTGGGGACCAGAAATCCTTTGGGCGCGAAGCCTCATGTAGCTCCTCTGCGTAGACCCCCAACTGGTCTCTACAGTAAAGTAGATCACGGATCCATTTTTTTACAGTGGGAGTGGTTTTCGCACCACAGCATTGCACTACAGCCCTTTTAGCCAACAAAGTTGAGACCGCAACTATACGTCGGTTGCAGGGCTTTGAACATTGAACACTCCCAAGTAGGCAAATATCTGGTGCACAGCGCACAGGTTCCTGCACAATATCAGTTAACACTTTAGCCACTTTGGACCAAAATGCAACTATACCTGCACATAGTCATGCCGGATGTAGAAAATCAGCATCTGCCTGCTCACACCTCGTGCAGCCCGCAGTCTCACACAGCCCAAACCTATAAAGTTGTATTGGGGTATAATATAATTGATGCAAGTATTTAAAGTGAATTATGCGAAGGTTGCAATTTGCAGTGAGAAGACCAGTTAGCACACAGCAAGACTTCCATTTCTCGAGCTTGAGTGTGGATCCCATAATGGCATTCCATCTAAGATAAAAGGGGTGTTCACCCAGCTCCTGCTCCCCCAGAGAGGTATTATATAGCTTGGTAATCAGACCTTTTTATCTTCTCTTGCTAGCACTGCCTGCAGCGCCAGCAGAGTTGTAGGTTCCATCTGGAAGTTTGGGTAGATAGCGCTAATTTCCTGCCTTACTCTGATATATACAAAACCCAGCATAAAGCCACGGTTCCGACCGCCCTGTACATCCTGTAGGGACCTAAGCTGACCCTGTTTATACTGATCCCCCATAAGGGTGATACAGACGGCTGCCAATTCCCTCATCGCTGACTTTTTCCTTGCAGCCAAAATATCCAGATGTGCAGCCAGCTTAGTCCACGTCAGTGGAAAGTCAAGCGCCATCTCCTGCTTACCAGCTGTTAGTGGGAACACCTGTGACTTTGCCCAATTGATCCATACGCCAGAATATCTCTCGAACTTGACGTACTCCCGGAGCAGTTCCGGTAAGTAAGTAGCTGTCTCACGAGCATGTCATCGGCATACAGTGAGACCACAAGTGGTCTCTGCCGAAATCGCCAAGCAGCCGCCGCATGCCGCTGCCACAGCCTACAGGCAAGGGGGTCGAGCGCCAGTGAGAACAGCATAGGGGACAAGGGGCACCCCTGACGCGTGCTTCTCTCTATAGGAAAGGCCGTTGACACCCATCCATTTAGGCACACTTGAGGTACTGGATCCTCATACAGAACCTTAATCCATTGGAGAAAGAATTGGGGAAGGTCCATCCTGGTCAAGACCGTAAACATAAGTCCCCATTGGAGGGAATCAAAGGCCTTAGTTGCATCGAGCAGCACAGCCACTGCCTGGAAGTCACAGATACAGTGTGCATGCGTGGAGACACGGTGGGAGGAAATAGGGGTACCAGCGACCAGTGTGCCTGGAGAGGTCCTACGTACTGAAACGGTGCATGCAAAAGGTCAAAGGGAGGAGAACTGAAAAGTGCCAGTCTCTGTGTGCGCAAAGAGGGACATTGGGGAAGGTAGATACTATGGTTGGTAGGCAGTGTGTGCATAGCTGGAGACCGCCATCCGAGAGAAGGATGGGCACTGAATAGTCACATGGAGGGACGGGGTGCAGCCCATAAATGCTTCAATTCGCTTTTGGAGGGGTACCAGGCACCGAGAGTGTGCCCACGGGAATGTGCGGTCTGCCTTGCCTTGAGCGTAGGAATTGAGGTAATGTGGTACTTAAAGAGGTGCTGGACACTGAGTTGTGGCGCGTAGGTGGACACGAGAAGGGGCAGTCACTGAGTGAGGAATGCATCTGTTATGTGTTCTTGGGCACCCACTATGCACTCGTTCAGTCAGTGGAACTGGGGAGGGCGAGGGTTAGAGAGTTGCTAGGTCCTGAGACTGGGCATGGAAATGTCGGAGCAAGGGAAGGGGGCCATGAGAGATGCAATGTGAGGCACTTTGTGTTCACAAAGTCAACAGAAAACTGTCAGCCATAGAGTGTGCACATGGAGGGAGGGGTGTTGCCCATCACCTGAACGAGGTGCCAGGCAGATATGTGTGGAGACCTGGGGAGGGTTCAGACTGTTGTGCCATGTTGTGAGGAAAAAAAAACATACACTGTTTAAAAAATAGATTAAACGAAAGAAAGGCGCGGGCTGCTATGGGTGAACCAGGCGCCATGGCGTTTAAAAAAACAAAACAATGAAGTAGTCCCTAAATAAAAAGATACTGCCATGCAGCAAAACGAAACTGTACTAGGCCGGTGCTGCCTGCCATGAAATCGAAGAGACACCTGGGGAGTGCAGCCAATATTTGACCCATGAAAGCTGAGAAATGAAAGAGTGAGCCAATGCCAAACAGCAGGCTGGATTACACTTCGAATACTGTTTACTACAGGTCTTGCGACAGTGCAGGCACAGTCTAGGCTCGACCTAAAAAGGAGGATTGGGCAAAAGACCCTGTTTATCTTTTCCCTCAACATTTGGAGCTCAAATATTGCCAATACGGAGTCAGACACCTTCATCATTACTAAAGGTGTCTGACATCAAATTTTGATACATTCCCTAGTTCATTGTGCATGTTATGCAAGTGCAGTCACTATATGCTTTGGTTTTTTTCATATGATGGGGCAATAGCAGTGGAAACACCCAATCTTCATTGGACGGAAATACCTTGGGCAGAAAACAGCGCAAGCTTCAATCCTTCAGAGGACAGACAACAGCAGTGCAAGTTTTTCCAAACACAAGCCACATTCAAATCTGGCATTGAGTGGAGTGGAATAGAGTGGCTTGGAGTGACGTACAGTGGCTTGGATTGGCATACGGTGGCGTAGAGTAGAGTGGTGTAGTGCAGTGTGATGCCGAGTGGAGTGGAGCGGTGTAGAGTAGAGTGGTGTCAAGTAAAGTGGAGTGGAGTGGACTGGCATACAGTAGAGTAGAGTGGTGTTGAGTGAACCAGCATAGAGTGGATTGGCATAGAGAAGGGCTGAATTGAGTAGAGTAGCATAGCGTAGACTGGAGCGGGTTAGATTAGAGTGTTGTAGAGTGGAGTGGTGTGTAATGGCGTGGAGTGGAATGGCGTAGAGTGGTGTGGAGTGACGCAGAGCGGAGTATGGTAGAGTGGGGTAGATTGGAGTAGAGTGGAGTGGAGAAGAGTGGATTTGAGTGGCGCACAGCAGACTGGTGTAGATTAGAGTGGGTTAGAGTGAAGTGCAGTACAGTAGAGTGGCGTAGAGTAGAGTGTAATTAAGTAGAATGACGTAAAGTAGAGTGGCATTGAGTGGAGTTGGGTAGGGCGGCACAAAGTGGCACTGTGTGGTGTGGAGTGGTGTGGTATAGAGTAGAGTAGAGTGGCGTAGATTGGCAAAGAATGGCATGGAGTGCCATAAAATGGAGGGTCATAGAGTGCCATGGAGTGGCACAGAGCAAAGTGGAGTGGCATAGCGCAGAGTAGAGTGGACTGACGTAGAATACAGAGGCATAGACTGCAGTGGCATACAGTAGAGTGCTGTAGAGTGGAGTGCAGTGGTGTAGAGTGCACTGGCATACAATGGTGCAGAGTAGAGTTGTGTATAGGATACTGGGGTAGATTGCAGTGAGTGGATTAGTGTGGAATATAGTACAGTGGCGTAGAGCAGAGTGTAATGGTGTTCAGTGCAATGGCACAGAATGCAGTGGTGTAGAGTGAGGTAGCATATATTAGAGTGGCGGAGAGTGCAGTGGTGTAGAGTAGACTGGTGCAGGAATAGAGTAGAGAAGCATAGAGTGCAGTAGCATAGAATAGAGTGCTAAAGCGTGAGTAGAGTGGAATAGAGTACAGTAGTGTAGGGTGTAGTGACACAAGGTGCAGTGGTATAGAGTGGTGCAAAGTAGAGTGGTGTGGAGCTCAGTGGCATAGAGTGCAGTGGCGTAGAGTTGAGTTGACCAGAGAAGAGAAGAGCAGAGTGGCATAGAGTGCAGTGGCATAGAGTGCACTGGCAGGGAGTGCAGTGGTGTAGAGTGCAGTGGCATAGAGTAGAATGATGAAAAGCAGAGTGCAGTGCCAAAGAGTGCTGTGGTATAGAGTAGAATGGTTGAGAGTTGACTGGCTTAGGGTGCAGTGGCGTAGTGCACAGTGGTGCATAGTAGAGTAGAATGGCATAGTCTGCCATGGTGTAGAGAGGAGTGGCCTAGAGTAGAGTTGTGTGGCAGAAAGTGCAGTAGCATATAGTGGTGCAGAGTACAGCATCAAAGAGTGCAGTGGCCTAAAGAGCAGTGGTTTAAAGTGCAGTGGTATCGAGTGGTGCAGAGTAGAGTGGCATATAATTCAGTGGCCTCGAGTAGAGTGGTGCAGAGTAGAGTGCACTGTTGTAGAGTAGAGTAGTGCAGAGTAGAGTGCAGTGGCATAAAGTGCAGTGATGTACAGTGCAGTGGCATACAGTGGTGCAGAGTACTATGTAGTGATGCAGAGTGTAGTGGTGTGGAGTTCGGTGGCACAGAGTGCAGTGGCATAGAGTAGAGTGGTCCAGAAAAGAATAGACTGGTGTAAAATGCACTGGCGCAGAGTGCATTGGTGTATAGTGCATTAGCTCAGAGTACAGTGAAGAAGAGTACAATGGTGTAGAGTAGAGAGCAGTGTTATAGACTTCAGCGGCATTGAGTGCATTGACATAGCATAGAGTGGTGCAGAGTAGAGTGGCTTAGAGTTCAGTGGCATAGAATAGAGTGGTGCAAAGTAGGGTGGCTTACAGTGCAGTGGCATAAAATGCAATGGCGTAGCATAGAGTGCTGCAGAGTAGAATAGAGTGGCATGGAGTGCTGTGGTATAAAGTACAGTGGCATTGTGTAGAGTTGTGCAGAGTGAAATGTCGTAGCATACAGTGGTATAAAGTGCAGTGGTATAAAGTGTAGTGACCTGGAGTGATGCAGAGTAGAGTGGCATAAAACGCAGTGGTGTAGACTGCAGTGGCCTAGAGTAGAGTGGTGCAGGGTAGACTGCAGTGGCATAGAGTGCAGTGGCATAAAGTTACGTGGTGCAGAGTAGAGTGTTGTCGAGTGCCGTGGCATAAAGTGCAGTGGAATAGAGTGTAGTGACATAGGGAGGTGCAGAATACAGTGCAGTGGAACAGACTATAGTAGTGTAGAGTGCAGTGGCATAGAATAGAGTGGTGCAGAGTAGAATAGAGTGGCACTAAGTGCAGTCACATAAAGTGGCACATATTGCAGCGGTATAGAGTGCAATGGCTTAGAGTACAGTGGTACAGAGAACAGCAGAGTGGCACAGCATATGGAGTGCTTGAACACAAAGTAAAAAGTAGCTCCATATAACGGGAGCAGTGGATGGACAAAAGTACTCGGTCCATGATCCACAGCACAAAAAGAGGACATGCCGCCCACATGCTGTGACAAACAGGGATGAAGGAAATGAGAGCTATGTTGAAATGGTAAGCGATGGGTAGGCTGTAAGCCCACTGTATGTAAACAACATGTCTGACAGAGACAGCGCATGCATTGTCTAAGCGAAACCTAAAAATATAATAGCTGTGACTGTCTTTCTTTGAGTGCATACATGTGTATTCAGCCTCTGTATGCGTGTGAGCAGGTTGCTTTTGTGACAGAATGTTTAAAATCAACTATAGCAACTTTCGATGCAAAATCATTTTGTGGAAGAATTTCAGCTTTTCACTCCCATTTAGGGGCGTAACCCAGGCCCCTGCATACCCTGCTGTACAGGGAGGCCCCAACGCTTTCAGGGGCCTCCAAAGCCTTCGGAGGGGTCCCATTCCACCCATGGCCATTATTATATGGGAGACTCTGACCCTCTCTTCACCTTCTGCAGGGGGATGTCCATCCTTTTACATTACGCCACTGCCTCCATATTCAGTTGTGCCGACACAATGGGGCATATTTATGACAGCAGTAACGCTACACAGCACAGCAAGTCAGCTTGCTGGGTTGCGCTGCGTTTCAGGGAAAGCACAGGAATTCCCCACATTTATTGCCATACGGCACATTCTTACCCCAGAGCTGGTACACAATGGGCTGCCTAGTGCCAACTCAGGCACCCTTGCACCATGGTGCAAAGGTGCCTGCATTGCATACAGGATTGTTTTTGTGCAAGAAGGGGGACCTTGATGCACAAAAACTATCCTGAGAGGCATATTCCTCTTTCTATGTGTGCTGCAGTAAAGAAGAAAAATAAAGATATTTCTCCTCGGTACACCTCCGCTGAGAAGGTGTATCTTTTTGGCAAGGTCTACCACTTTTGGTATATCTGGGAATGCATCAAAATACAAGGGAGTTGCATGGGAACACCCACTCGATGCCCATCGAACGCCTTCCCAGGGCAGAGTAAGGCAACACATCAATTTGCACTGCGTTGTGTTACTTCAGATTTATGAATCTCATTTTTGAGCTGCGTCGCTCTTGCACCGCGTTGCGTGGTGCAAGAGCAACGCAACGGGTCTGGTATATATGCCCCAATGTGTAAGTGACACTCCTGTATTGATCAGTTCAAAGCATGGCAGGTCATTGGCTGTGCATTATTGTCTGTAATTTGCACTTAGAGTCATTCATAAAGAACTCGTCTAATTCAAAGGACCAGGGCCATGGAACACCCCCTTGTATAGCTGCCGGGACGCCTTTCTAATTCACTCAAACACTTCTGCCTGGGCAATGAATGTTCTCTCTTCACACAAAGGCACAGCCAAAGGAAACCAACAGGTGTCCCGAAACACTGGGCTTGAACACCACTTCATTGTGTTACCCCACAATGCTGAATAGAGGCGGCACAATCACACCATTAAAGCGTCTTGTGCGACGTGCCAAGCTTCTGTCCATAAAACAGGCTTTGTCAACGCCGGATTGTGCTGCCTTGGATGGATTTCAAAGGGATCCGGAGGTGTCTGGAGGGCTTGTTCTACCGGGGTTTACAGCGCTGTTTGGTAAAGATGCAATTTTCACACAAGGACATTATGGGGACAGAAGTGAGGGGAATAAAACATAATGACGTTCTGCAGCTGTTATGCTACAATATAAAGAGTAGATATCAGAGACATCGGTGCAAACTAGAAGAGAGCGCATCTGCATAAACCAAATCAAGCTCTGATCTGAGATGGAAACCTTGCAACCGTTTCCTAAATCCCAGATTATCGAAAGTGCTGCAAAGCCATATTGATGGTAATTTGTGCGCTAGAAAAATGATAATATCGTATCAACAAAAGCACTAAAATTCAGAGTGCTGCAATTGGTACAGGAGAAAAATCACGTAGCATCCGGAGGCCTTGTTCTTCCTTAACACTGGCCTAACATGTGAAGTGAGTCTTTACCATTAAGACAAGCAAAAACTTTGACCTCACAAAAATGGTTAAAACAAAATACCTCCACCCAACACTCTTACCTATAACTTCCTCCAGGCAGACATCACACTTTGTTTTGCCTGTGTCTTTTGCAAAGTGTGCTTTAGTAGTGTCCACTGTGCGGAGCAACTATTTCTTCTTATGTATTGTTGTGGCACTTATCTTGTGGAGAAGCGACATTTTAGATTTCCTATGTTCTTTTGGCTTTCTCGGGTCTTCTGCTGGCGGTTTCTTCCTGGAAATCACGAAGTAGCTGGTGAGAAGCTTGATTGTGCCTGCTTGATTCATGGCTGGGCTGACTTGCTATCCTGGTTCTTTCCTTTTAGGTTGGGCCCTTTGCAAGGGACTTTCCCAGTTCCACCTGACCCAAAAGTGACAGCTATCGTATTCTGCCAGGTGCCTACATTGGGCGTTGCTTGCCAGGGTGAGATGCCAAAATTATGGGCCGCTTTTTTCACTCCCGCTTGCCACTCCTCATGGTTCTGGCACTCATAACTTGGGTCATGAAGGTGAGAAAGTCTCACATGCTTTCATTCCAGGACATTGATCAGCCTGCTCCTATCCCTACACCATCTCCCTATGCTTTACGAGGCATTATTAATGCTGTAGATAGGACCCTCCATCACAGTGTTGCATCTGAGCCGGAGCTCATGCAGGCATTTACCAAGGATGTTGATATTGATGAGAAGCTGGAGGATAGTGAGTCCAAGGGTAGATATGAGCAAGGCTATGACTTGTTGGATGGTCTACAATACCTATGTGAAAACCTGGGCTTCTTTCCTCCTGGGGCGGAAGGGGTGCAGGAAGAATTATTTGGATGTTTCCTTTCTAAGGAGATGAAATACATACCTGTGCACATGGATGACCATATTATACTGGATAAAGAATGGAAGACCATTGAAAAGCCTACCTTTCCCTGTTTCTTGGTCACAAGCTACCTGCAGCAGGGGTGTGAGGCAGAGGTGACTTTCATCACCATGGTGGTTAACCTGTTGGCCAGTGTTTCGTCTCAGTCAGCTCTTACTTGAGAAGCTGCAACGTTGGCTGAACTCATGGACCAGAAGGTTTATCTGCCCTTGAAGTGCTGCTTTCTGGCCTCAGTATTTGCTCTATGGTCTGGGAATGAACTCCTCATCGAGGTCTTAAAAAAAGGGTACAGATTCTGTTCCACTTCTAGCATAATGGAGGAGCGAGTCCATTTTCTTCCAAACATCACCTTTGACAAACTGTCCATGATGGCTGCAGATTGTGCAGCGTCTACTCCTTGGATACCTCATGTGTACATGATGACTTGGAAGGTTGATGATGCTGAGCACAATGCATAGCTCAATATGCCTTTTCTTGCTACTATGCTTTTTACTTGCTCTGCAGTTTGATGCCCTTTTGAAGAATTCTTTGGAGGATCATAACAGTTTTCTACCATTTCTTCTGGATCCTCCATTGTTCTCTGACTTCCTGAGGCAACACTTTCCGATTGTGTCCAAAAGTTACAATAACAGCAGCCTTTTCAGGGCAGAGCCAATGGTTGGGGGGGACTTCAAAACTGATTCTGGACTCAATCTTCTCTTACCGGCTTTGTCTCACTGACACTACCAAGGAATGACTCCCCACCCATACCTCTCATCCTTTTGGACATCCAGTGTATACCTAGCTTGTTCCCTTCTTAGATCAGTGGAGCTTGTTGGTGTCTGATAAATATGAGATTCTTGAACTGTTTGTTGCATAGAGTTCTATTGCTGACCATATCAGGGCTTTTCCTGACCCTCTCCTCTGCTACATTATGTGGTAAGAAAGATCCAGTCTCCTGCAAGCTATTCAGTCACTGCTTTTCATGAATGTTGACTGGCCTGTGTCTGTGGGGGGTAGAGGGAGAGGACGTGTAATCTACCCTGATATGGTGGGCTGGTCTTATCCTCATCTAAACAAGAAGCTTCTAAACAAGAACCTGCTTCATCGTCCTTACCAAATTAGAGTCTGTCAGGGCATTCGGCCTTTGATTTATCCTTGGCTTTCTGTTATCGATCAGCCTGAAGAAACCTGCTACTGTGTCCTGATACAATGCCGCCATTATCAGTTTTTTAGGTTTGCTTTAGGAGCGCTACTAGTGGCAGGTTTTTTATCCATCTGGTTGGTATCCACCCTGGGTATTAACTGAGATTCTTGCTACCCAGCTTATTATTATTATTATTAAATTACACTTGTATAGCGCTATCTACCCGGAGGCCTCGTAGCGCTCATGACTGACACTTTATTAGCACGGGCTCAGGGCAGATCAGCGTACTTTCGCATACAAGTGTGTTTTAAGGGTTTTCCTGAAGGAAAGGTGGTTGGTGATTTCCCGGAGGGATAAGGGGAGGGCGTTCCAGAGCCTGGCCGCGGTATGTGAAAAAGAGCGACCGCCCCATCGAGCCTTCTTGACTCTGACGGAGGTGGCCAGCTGGAGGGAGCCAGAGCGAAGGGAACGCGAAGGAACATAGGGGGTGACCAGGGTCTGCAGAATTGCGGGGCCAGTATGATGGAAGGCCTTGTGTAGAATACACATAGCCTTGAACTGTACTCTCGCTGCAATTGGGAGCCAATGGAGTTCTCTTAAGGCATTCCTAGCAGACTGCCAGCGCGGGAGATTGTAGAGAAGGCGGGCCGCACTGTTTTGGGTGACTTGGAGCTTTTGAATGACAAAGGAAGGGGCTCCCATAAAAAGCGCGTTCCCATAGTCCAGGCGCGATAATATCAGGGCCTGGACCAGGATCCTCCTGGCCTGAAAAGGAAGCAGGGGGAGCACCTTCCGAAGCATCCTCATCAACCTAAAACAGGTGGCTGCAATCTTAGTGGCTTGTACCGAGAAGTTCAAGGCTGGGTCGAACCAAATCCCCAGGCTCTTTATCTGGGGCTTGGGAGTGGGGGGCTCACCCAGACATGGTGGCCAGATGGATGCAAAAGCGGAGGGGGAAGAATTCCCCAGCAGAATGACGTCCGTTTTCTCCCCATTAAGTTTTAAACAGGAGGATTGCATCCATCTGGCGACCGCCTCCAGACAGGGACCTAAGGTGTGGGGCGAACCCTCCGCGTGGTCTAAAGAGACCACCAGTTGGGTATCGTCCGCGTAGGTGACAATACGCACACCGAAGGGTTGGACTATCCTGTCTAGAGGCTCCATGTAAACATTAAACAGGGTGGGGCTCAGGGAGGAGCCCTGAGGAACCCCACACCTGAGAGAATGTTTAGGGGACACTGCCTCACCCTCAAAGACCTGGAAAAACCGGTCGGTCAAGAAGGACGTCAGCCATTCCAGGGCCGCGCCCGACACGCCCATGTCCGTCAGTCGTTGCAACAACGTGACATGGTTAACCGTGTCGAACGCGGCACTCAGGTCCAATAGGATAATGGCGACTTTCCCACCCTGATCCAGCACAGCTCTTGCTTCTTCCGTGACCGCCAGAAGAGCAGTTTCTGTCCCATGTCGCGGACGAAACCCTGTCTGAGAGGCACGCAGGAGACTGTTTGACTCCAGATAGTTCGTTAGGGTGTTATTTACGTGCCTCTCAAGCAGTTTGCTCAACCAGGGGAGCAGGGAAATGGGGCGATAGTTTGCAAGGTTGCTTTGGTCAAGATTGGGCTTTTTCAGCAGCGCTCTTACCATTGCGCACTTCCATGGCGGGGGAACAGATTTGGAGGAGATGGAGGTGTTAAGGACATCCAACAAGATGGGGCGGATCGTATCCATAGCCAATTTAAGAGTTTGTGGGGGTGCTGGATCATTGGGAGATCCAGAAGTGACTTTAGCAGTCAGTTTATCTAGTGCCGGAGCATCCAAGGGTGGAATTGTGTCTAGCCTACAAGAAGCTAAGGCATCGGCGGTTGAGGGGATGCAAGGTTCCAGCTCATTATTGGCATCCTCAAATGAGGAATAAATTGTAAGAATCTTTTGAGAGAAAAAGTTAGCCAAATCGTTGCAGCGGTTTTGAGCACCCTCAGTATCGGGGCATTCGACCGGAGGGGAGACGAGGGATTTCACAATTTAAAAAATTTCCCTAGGGGCATTGGCGGCTGCTTGAATTCTTCTGTCGTAAAAGGAGGTTTGCGCTAGTTTTATCTCCTGTTTATAGAGCCTAATATTGGCTCTATATTCATCCATCTTAGTTTGGGAATAGTCCTGTCTCCAAGCTCTCTCCTGCTTACGACAGGCTAATTTCATGATCTTAAGTGCAGGTGTATACCATGGAGCGGCTTTTGTTTTTTTTGTAAGATTATTGTTTTGAACAGGAAGAACCATATCAAGTGAGGAGGTGATCCAGCCGTCGAAATTGTTGGTTGCTATATTGGCATGCATCACCTTCCCAGGGGGGTCTCTAGCCAAAGCATCTTCCCATGCAGGGAGGGAAAGAGAGGACCATTTCCTAGCTTGGTGTTTGGCGAGACAGTGGGCAGAGGGGAGGGAGTTTGTGCGCCAGATGAAAGGTATCACAAAATGATCCGTCCAAGGTAGGGGGATGGGGGGCTCCACTGTAATGTCGTTGATATTACTAAAGACAGTGTCAAGAAGATGACCTCTGTTGTGCGTTACATGAAATCCCTTTTGATAAAGGTCCAACGCTTGAAGATTAGCACGAAGCGAGTTAGCAGCAGTATCAAGAGGATCATCGAGGTGCAAGTTAAGATCCCCCAACAAGGTAAAATTAGGTGAAGATAAAACGACACTGGCAGCCAGCTCAGTGATCTTAGTAATAAAATCACTGAGGGCGCCAGGAGGGCGGTAGATCAGAATGCCGGAAAAAGTGATAGTGGGGGAGAGTTCTAGCGAAAATTGAAGACTTTCGCAAGTCGATGAGGTAATGGGGGTGATTCGGCACTTATAACTGTCCCGATAAACAATAGCCAGTCCACCGCCTCTCCCAGTTTGGCGGTCCAATCTTTTAAGAGTGAATCCTAGTGGAATGGCTCCGACAATGGCCGGGTCGTTGTCTGCCTGAAGCCATGTTTCTGTAAGGAAAAGGGCGTGGGGATTGAGCTCCTCAATCAATAGGCGCAATTCGGTGTGGTGTTTATTAAAGGACCTACAGTTTAGAAGGAACATTCTCCACTCCTGAATGGAGAGTGGACGTCGATTGACGCGGATTGAGGGACTCCAATTACAGTTTTTACAAATAAAATCAGAGAGAGTAGGCAGGACCAGGTGATCACAAGCCGGACTAGTAGCGTGACGTAGGGCATGGAGTGTAGAACAGTCATAGACCAGCGTGGGTGCAGCCACAGCCATGATAAGCAGATCTTCCACAGGTAGCAGGAAGCGTCTGGACGCGGACTGGCGCAGACTGGCTTCTCTCTGGCGCCTCTCCGGCGCGTCTACGGCGCTACCGCTGCGCGTCACCGCTGCGCGGATGAGCGAGGGACTAAGTAGGTTAGGCGGAGTGGGAGACTAGCGCGTCAACCCACCAAGTATGGCCGCCTCCAATGGAGCAACCAGGAACTAGTGCTGCTTGCCTCCCTCCACAACAATCAGCACTGGTAGCTGCGGTGGACCGGGGAGTGAGCGAGCACACAGTAAGAAATTAATGACACAATGCACAAAGTTTTTAAAAACAGTCTAAAAACAATTGTTAGCAGGAATACAAGAACACGCTTGTAGCAGTCCTACTTGCTACCAAGCGCCAGCGCGATAAATTTGTGAGTCAATTTCGAGCGCGCTTCTGGCCGGCCCTTTAGTAATCAGGGCGGAGTGGGAGACTAGCGCGTCAACCCACCAAGTATGGCCGCCTCCAATGGAGCAACCAGGAAGTAGTGCTGCTTGCCTCCCTCCACAACAATCAGCACTGGTAGATGCGGTGGACCGGGGAGTGAGCGAGCACACAGTAAGAAATTAATGACACAATGCACAAAGTTTTTAAAAACAGTCTAAAAACAATTGTTAGCAGGAATACAAGAACACGCTTGTAGCAGTCCTACTTGCTACCAAGCGCCAGCGCGATAAATTTGTGAGTATAGCTCTTGGCTGTACTGGGGATTGGGCAATAGCTGTGCCTTCTTTTTAAAAGACTGGAAAATACTTGGGTTGTGTGCCAGATGGTTGAAGGCTTGACAGGGTTTCCCGGTCATTGCAGACATATTTCATCTGCTTTCATCATTGCAAAACCAAATATTCATTGCCGCTCAGTTGCTAACAGATATGGGGAAGACATTTTTGACCGTCAAGTCAGTGGTCTGTCTTCAGTCTCATATTTCTTCTCAGTTAGCAGTGGAGAATTTATTCCAGCGGGAGTCACTGTTCTGTTCCCTTTGTCCGGACCACCAATTCCAGTGAGTTAGGTGAGGGAGAGGGACTTGGAGGAAATTCTCAAAGGGTCATTGTTCTTCTTTGTTGGTGGTAGGCCAGTCCTCTAATTGATGGTAAATTAGTACCCATCTCAGGAGTTTTTGGTTCTCCTAGAAGCTGCTGCAGAATTGTCACCTCTTGGTCTTGCCAAAACACAGCTATATGGGGAGGCAGGTTCACTCTGTTAACTGAGGTTTGTTTGGTTCATTGAACTTCAAGCTCCTCTATACCTTTTTTTTTATATAATTCTGCTCCTGGCTTGAATGCTGGTAAAATCTCAACATAAGTATGCAGATTTGATTCTAGTGGCCCCAGTGTGGCCTTGGCAGTCTTGAAATCTGGTGTTGGACTTGAGTCACCCCTGGGGTGTGGCCAGCACTACCGCACCCTCTAAACCTTCCCGTTCTCCCAGCTGCTGCTCTGTAGCGACTTCACCTGGTAGTTTTGTGGTCAAACAGGTTGGGATATAATGATTAGTGTGCTTACAGGACGATAATCTTTATCAATCCCACAGGACCATCATTCATCATCTCTAAAGACTTATGAAATGGACTGGGCTCAGTTGTCTTGGTGCTGTTAATCCGGGGGTTGTATTCAAGGCTGTGTGACCCTATGAGGGTCCCTTATTTTAAGTGAACAGAAAAAGGAGTCAACCACACACAGAATTAATAAGTGGATTCAGAATAATACAAACGTTGACAGCTAGATGTATTGAGGGAAGTAGAAACATGATTGGAGAGGCGCAGCTTACTTACAATAAAGTTAATCTATGACATGTTATTTTATGCTATTAATATTTGAAAATAGTAATGTATTTGCTGTCTTTACTGCCCTTTGAAATTATTGATTGTCTTCGAGAGTATAGTTATCCCAAGGGACTGTTGCTCCTAAGTGGCATAGTCTTGCAAACTTGATAGGTGGGCGTGTGTTCTTACTCTCCGTGTGTGAGAAATCCCTGTGAGAGAAAGGGATCTGTGTAGGTGTTCTCAGCTTCCAATACCCACATTTTACTCAAAGGAGTACATTTTCTGTGTACTCTCTGCCACAGGTTGTATGCCTGTTTTTGGTATCTCCACAAGGTTAATTGGATCTATCAACCTTCCTCCAACACTTGATTATGATGTACATGTCAGTGGAGTGCCAGTCACTATCACCAATTTCCATGGATGATTTTTGGCATAGATGTTATTGTGTTCCTCATGCTTAGGAGCTGTTCTATTTACAAAGGTTTTACTGGTACTGTGGTGGTTTTCTCTCATGATGAGAAACCACATAGGATACGACATGGGATATGTGTGTGCTGGGGCAGAATTGATAAGATGAAAAATAGAAGCATGCCTTGAGCCCTTCCTGAATGCAGGATGATGAAGTGGAGCCAACCTGATTGGGTGTTTGAAGATTTTGGTAAGTAGTCTACTTTTGGAGGATAGGCGAGAGATGAGAAAAAAACAGGATTATTCAGAAATGGGAGATTTAAAGGCAAAGAATATATATTTTTCATATATTTTATATAGCACAAACCTAGCTATAAGGAGGAGAGGGCCAATTTACAAAACAATATTTTATCAGAAGAGAAGCATTTCAAATATAAAGAGCTAGCTGTACATAGAGGAGTATCTGTGTGGGCGTACAGTAGCAGTCTTTCATTAAGGGTAGATGAGCCTGCCCCTTTGCCTTTTTGAAAACATGAAGAGTGTCTGTCAGGCTTAGCAAATGTTAGCCTGATAGACACTCATCATGTTGAGGTCAGGCAGCCATGCCCTGCAAATGCACTTCATTAACTTTGCCGGGCTGAAGGTTTCTCATCCTTCTCAGCATGACCTCCTAAGCCCAGCAACGCACTTGGAGGTCATTCCCCTCATGGCAGAGGGTGGGGGGAAGGGGGTTGGTGGGGGAGGGCTGGGCGCATGTCACAGATAGACCTGAACATATCAGTTTTAAACCCTGAAGTGCCCTGGGCTGACTATCCATCAGTGACATCTCGCCACAGAGTGAGGTGGGGTCAGCAGTCTCACTGACCCAATCCCAGTCTGTGACAAGGAATGGATTGCGTTAGAGGAACAGCAGGGGCTTTCCTCCCGCCAACTATGATCACTGCTGTGGTCTAGTACATTTTTTTTAAATGTTGGGTGTGTGTAGGCAAGTGTGCTGTGAAAGGTTGTGTGCGTGTGCATGTGCATGTGCTTGTGAATGGTGGCTTTATGTGTGCGCCTGTGAATGGATGGTTATGAGTGAATATGCATGTAGATGGGCGAGTGTGAATATGTGTGTGTGTGTTTGGCCACCCCGCTCCCTTGCTCAAATTAACAGCCGCCACTGGGTTTATGTATCCACATGTCTATGTTTATGCCTGTGTTGAAACCAGAATGAGATGAAATGGGAGAGTATGATCACCTGATTTTGATAATAACAAACAGCACAAAATCCAGTTTTGTTTTATACTACACAAATTTACATCACGGAGCTACACATGCTTATTTTACCCACGTTTCAACTTGAGGCACAAGGAAATAAGGTCATTTGCTTTAAATAGCAGCATTTTTGATGCAATACCAAAGCAAAGGTTGAATATAAGAAAATTAGCTACTGGAACATATAACAAGCATTGGCAAAGCCAATATGTCTCGCCTATGCAATCTGTTTCAGCCATGTTTTACACCAGGGTGGCTGCAGTTCAGCGTGGCTAAAAGTTATTGGCATAAAGGAAAGTGGAGTGTCATGAAGTGGAATGGCAAAGAGTGGAGTTGAATGTCGTAGTGTGGAGTGGCACAGGTTGTTGAGTATTGGAGTGGTGTAGAGTGGAGTCGCTTAGCGTGGAGTACAGTGAAGTGGCATAGAGTAGAGTGGAACGGTGTAGAGAGAATTATCATAGAGTGCTGTAGAAAAATGGTATAGAGTGCAGTGGCATAGAATTCAGCAGGGTACAATGCAGCGTCGTAGAATGCAGTGGCGTAGATAAGAGTGTTGCATACAGAGAGGTGCAGAGTGCATTGGCGCAGAGTAGAGTGGCATAGAATAAAGTGGCGTAGAGTGCAGTGGTGCAGAGTAGAGCGGCATAGAGTATACTGGCATAGAGTAGAGTGGCATAGAGTGATGCAGACAAGAGTGGCACAGAGTGGTGCAGAGTAGAGTATAGTGCTGTAGAGTGCAGTGGCATACACTGCAGTGGCATAGAGTGGAGTGCTCCAGAGTAGATTGGCATTGTGTGAAGTGGTGTGAGTGCATTGGCAAAGAATGCAATAGTGCAGATTAGAGTGGTGCACAGTGCAGTGTTGAAGAGTAGAGTGTCATAGAGTGCAATGGATTAGAGTGGTGTTAAGTGAACTGGAGTAGAGTACAGTGGCATAGAGTAGAGTGGCATAAAGTAGGGTGGCACAGAGTACAGTGGTGTAGAGTAAAGAGCTGTGGAGTAGAGTGGTGTAGAGTAGAGGGGTGCAGAATAGAATTTGGACGCAGTGGCATAAAGTAGGTTACAGTGGAGTGGAGTGGCGGAGAGTAGAGTAGATTGGACTGGTGTAGAGTGTTTTGGCGTAGAGTCTTGGAGAGTATAGTGGGGTACAATGCAGGTTCATAGAATGCAGTGGTGTAGATTAGAGTGGTGCATAGTAGAGTGCAGTGGTTTATCGTGTAGTGGTGCAGAGTAGAGTAGTGCAGATTATAGAGGCATAGAGTCCATTGGCGTAGAATACAGTGGCATAGAGTGCAGCGGTACAGAGAAGAGTGGTGTAGAGTAGAGTGCCATAGAGTGAAGTTGCGTAGAACACAAGAGTGCAGTGGCATAGACTGGTGCAGAGTAGAGTGACGAATGCAGTGACAGAGTAGAGTGGCATAGTGTTCAGTGGTGGAGAGCGCAGTTATGCAGAGTATAGTGTCATAGAGTTCAGTGGTGTAGAGAAGCGTAGAGTAGAGTGACATTAAGTAGAGTTGTTTGGATATCAGTAGCAGACTACAGTGGGGCAGATTAGAGTGGTATAGAGTGCATAGAGTGCAGTGACATAGTGCATTGGTGTACAGTGCAGAGGCATAGAGTAGAGTGGTGCAGAGTGCAGTGGCATAGGGTAGATTGTTTCTGAGTAGAGTGAAGCAGCATAGAGTGGAGCGGTGCAGGGTAAAGTAAGGTGTTGTAGAGTGGAGTGGTGTAGGGTAGAGTGCAGTGGCATTGAGTAATAATATAAAGTGGTGTAGAGTTCAGTGGCATTGGGTACAGTTGTGCAGAGAAGATTAAAGTTTAGAAGAAAAAGGGGGGGTTTTGGCCCTATGGGAAAGAGGGTAGGTTGGGCCTCTATAATTGCAAAAAGGGGGGGTTTTACCTATGCCTCTGAGCTTCTTTATGCCATTTATTCAAAAGGAAAAAACTAAAAATCAATTAGTTGTCCTGACATATTTATGTCTTTTTATTTGAATATTATTGGTGTTTTTTCTGGTTAATCGAAGAAAGAACAATATCAACTGTACGTATTGCCATACAATTTAACACAAATTTTAGACATTACAGTGAAATACAAACAAACATACTAAATATTTACAGATTATGAACAAGAAAAATAAATCAAAATTTGATACAGTTGCCAAGGGAAAATAAACAAATCAGCGTGCATTGGCTAATCAATACCCATTAGCTATTGGTTATTTACAGGGCATAAAACACTTTTCGACCATGTACCAAATGCCCCTGAACTCTGAGCAATGTCACAATCAATTCAAAATGAACAGAGATGCCGAATAAATCAAAGCGTAAATGCCGACGCGTTTCAAATCCTGCGTGATGAATCACAGGATTCTCATCAGGGCTGGATGAATCGATTCCATAGGGAACTGTTTCTACCAAAAACAAGGAAGAAAACCTTTAGAAAATAATTCCTCTATCCATTCATATTCATTTTGCTCCAAACATAAAAGCATCAGACGATGCAGCATACCTTATTTAATATCAAGGTTGCTCTTGTCTTTAAAAATGCCGTGTACGCGGTGGGTGTCACTCTGCAAAAAAACAACAAATCCAATGTTTTGATGTTTTTGTCCCAATGTTGATTAAATGGATTGAGCCCCAGCACCAATAGGCCAAAAAATTCTGTACCTGTGCGTTTTTGTACCAGCGGCTTGTCATTAAACCGTCGCGTGCTCAATTAGACTTCAATTTATCTATTCCTTTAAGGTACAGGTACAGAATTTTTTGGCCTATTGGTGCTGGGGCTCAATCCATTTAATCAACATTGGGACAAAGACATCAAAACATTGGATTTGTTGTTTTTTTGCAGAGTGACACCCACCGCGTACACGGCATTTTTAAAGACAAGAGCAACCTTGATATTAAATAAGGTATGCTGCATCGTCTGATGCTTTTATGTTTGGAGCAAAATGAATATGAATGGATAGAGGAATTATTTTCTAAAGGTTTTCTTCCTTGTTTTTGGTAGAAACAGTTCCCTATGGAATCGATTCATCCAGCCCTGATGAGAATCCTGTGATTCATCACGCAGGATTTGAAACGCGTCGGCATTTACGCTTTGATTTATTCGGCATCTCTGTTCATTTTGAATTGATTGTGACATTGCTCAGAGTTCAGGGGCATTTGGTACATGGTCGAAAAGTGTTTTATGCCCTGTAAATAACCAATAGCTAATGGGTATTGATTAGCCAATGCACGCTGATTTGTTTATTTTCCCTTGGCAACTGTATCAAATTTTGATTGATTTTTCTTGTTCATAATCTGTAAATATTTAGTATGTTTGTTTGTATTTCACTGTAATGTCTAAAATTTGTGTTAAATTGTATGGCAATACGTACAGTTGATATTGTTCTTTCTTCGATTAACCAGAAAAAACACCAATAATATTCAAATAAAAAGACATAAATATGTCAGGACAACTAATTGATTTTTAGTTTTTTCCTTTTGAATAAATGGCATAAAGAAGCTCAGAGGCATAGGTAAAACCCCCCCTTTTTGCGAGGAGATTAAAGTGGCATACAGTGGAATGGCATAGAGTGCAGGGGCATGGAGTGCATTGCTGTAGAGTGTATTGGCATAGAGTGCTGTGGCGTAAAGTGAAGTGTGGCAGAGTGGCGCAGAGTTGAGTGACATTGAGTAGAGTTGTACAGAGTAGAGTGGAGTGGAGTGGCCTAGACTGGAGTGGTGTATGATGTGGACTGCAGTGGCGAAGAGTGGAGTGGTGTAGAGTGCAGTGGTGCAGAGTACAGTGGTGCAGAGTAGAGTAGAGAGGCGTAGAGTGAAGTGGCTGAGAGTGCAGTGGTGTAGAATGGAGTAGTGCAGAGTAGAGGGCAGAGGTGCAGAGTGCAGTGGCATGGTGTAAAATGTAGAGGTGCAAAGTACAGCCAAGTAACAGTGAGTGGTGCAGAGTACAGTGGAGTGGAGTAGAGTGGAATATGCATGGTGTGGTAGCACACTTCCATTACAGACATCTTATCTCCAATTGAAATCACCATTACAATTGCACAGTCATACAGTTTCACTGATAAAGGTATACAGCAGACAAACGATAATGCAGGTAAATGTCATCACCTAGTATATTGATTTGTTTTGGTCATTTTAAAATATTTGTTTCAAACACACTTCAGAATTACCAAAAATGTGCTACATTTGGATTTTTCTAATTCTGAAATATCTGTACAGTTTTTTTACAGACATTTAAATGATATT
Source organism: Lissotriton helveticus (assembly GCF_964261635.1). Classification (NCBI taxonomy): domain Eukaryota; kingdom Metazoa; phylum Chordata; class Amphibia; order Caudata; family Salamandridae; genus Lissotriton; species Lissotriton helveticus. Next base: position 920,994,556 of record NC_136067.1, on the reverse strand, counting down.
GTGTGCTTGAAAAAAATAACATTGTACAGGCTTCATCAAGCGCTCCCTACGGGCAAGGAAAGGGATAAATTCGAGCTGGACAACATAAAACAAATAGAGCCAGCAAATAGAAAGCAAGCAAATATGAGTTACAAACCAAAAAGCCAATGGTGAACAATGGTGAAATGCATTCCCAGCTAGCTTTCCTAATGTCCCCAAGATATCATTAGCATACCAGACTGCCACTCTGTCTAGTAGGCTTTGACCTAAAACACAGTTTAAAGTACAGTCTAGGTTGAGTATTTATTTAGCTCTGTACCAGCATTCATGTCTTTCTGTCTTTCTCATTGGGTCTGAGTAGACTACCTGTGCTATTATTCATAGCTTATCTAGGTATTAGGCTGGATAGTAGAATGTTTTGGATAAACCAACTAGAAAAAAGTAGGCTAACACTCAAGCAAAACTCCCTCCCAATTTTAAAAATTCATGGTGGGAGTAGTTCAAAAGCTATAACCCCTGCAATTGAAGTGTTTAAAGCCAAAGCACAATCTGCAGCCCTTTATGGGGCCGAGATTTGGGGGCCTTATACAAAAAAAACATTTGACATTGATGAAAATGTTTTTTTAGACGTCTATTAAGACTACCAGGAAGAACGCCCCTAGTGCCAGTCTATCTAGACATTAGCCTAAAACGTACAGACCATCTGTGTTGGTTGAGGCCATTGCTCTATTGGGTAAGATTATGGTCCACCCCGGAACTCGTTGATTATAGAGCAGGATTACTGGAAGTTAGGGAGCTAGACTCTTTTAACTCAATCAAGTGGCTGAGACATGTATCCCATTGGCTTACAAAAATAGGCCTTTCACACTTCTGGGAAACACCAGCGTCATCAATTATCTCGTTAACCATTTGTAAAGAACAAGTAAAATCTGCCTATTGGAACTATGTGAATATTAATGTATATGAACGTGCTACTGGCTCACTAACGCAAAAGTTTTTACAATTTAAGGACCACCCCACATTTGAATACTTCTTGGATGAAATTGAGCCACCCTTGGCTAAAACTGTTTACCTCCTTTATAGATATGGGGTTTTACAGATTAATGCGAATACTTGTCGGTGGGGAGGAGCTAAAAACGACCCAATTTGTAAACTATGTGATTTAAAACAAAGAGAAGATGAGGCTCATATCCTCTTTTTCTGCCCGTCATACAGCTTACAACGTAAGAAATGGATCATACCACTTTGTAAAAACCTGGGCACACGTTCATATAAAGAGGCAGTGCGGTTACTTAGATCCTCAACCGCCAGGTTGATAACATTTGGTGTGAGCAGGTATCGTCATGGTGTTTGTTTAACTAGGAAGAAACTCGGAATGACATTGCAGGAATAAAAGTGTTTTTATTGCTGGCTTTTAAATTATTTATAATTGTATAAAAATTGTTTTTAATATTTGGTCATGTAATATAGCTGATTGTAGGTTCTATATCAATATATGACTAAAGAATCTCCTTAAAATTATAAGTAAATTGTAACTATGGATCGGGGTTTGCACTTATTGCACTTTTGTATATATGAATGTTTTGTCAATTGCAATCAAATTTTTAATTATGAACATGTTGTTTGCATGTATTATATGCGTGTGTTGGCTTTATGACCAAGTGTCGAATAAAAGCTTTTTACAACCATAGCTTTTCTGACTATTCCCTGAAGTTTCCAGTGTCATGCTTTTCCTGATCTGTTGTGTGTTCTCTCTCACATAGAAAGTTTTCCAGTCACAGAGTACGTGTGCTTGTGCGAGCTCATGTGTATCTTAAGTGATTGTCTTCCTGTGTAGGAGTCTCCCTATTTCAGAGCAACGATTTGCTGCTGGTATCACATAGCTCTCTCACATTATAAGCCCCTGTTCTACTGCATATGGCTCCTTATTCCAGTGTCAATGAATTCTCTTCCCAAGTGTGCATGTCTACCTATCCCCAATTTAAATATCTCATTGTTTCCACGTGAAGGTTTTCTTTTCCTTACTGAGAGCATGTGTCCCTTGTACAAGCCCCATACATCATTGGCCACCCATAAGCCAGAAATTATCTCCGGTTTGTCAGGACCAGCATTTTGTCACTGATACCTGGCCTTCCACCTCATATGCCAATGTTTTCCTTTCTTTTGTCAAAAATTACATCCAATTTGCCAGCATGACCATTTTGTAATAGGTGGTCTTCGCCAAGACGATTTTTTAGTGTGCCAGTGTCAGCATTTTCCCATGGATGCCCCATATGCAAATAATTACTTAAAGCCAGCTTCTGCCAACAGCAACCTCACAAACATAACACACTCACATACACTCTCACTTACTCATGCTCACTAACATGCTCTCACTCACATTAATTTTCACTGTGTTCGTTCATTTTCTCTCACACATTTTTTCTCACTCTCACTCACACTCACTTGCACTCTCACTCCGTCTCACAGTGTAACTATCTCTCTCACTCACTGTGACTCACCCATTCTCACTCAATGTTTCACTCCATCTCATTCTTACTAAACCCACCTGTCTCTCACTTTCGTCTACTCACTTTCATTGACACATTCTCACATACAAACACACATACACAAACTCATATGCTGTCTCACTCATGTTCACATACTCACTCACATGCTTACACACTGTCTCACTCAAACCAGCATAAATACTGTTTTATTCTCACACTGTCACATTCATAGACTATCTCAATGGCAGAGTGTCTCTCATACACACCCACATACTGCCATACATGCTCACTCTGTCTCACTCACTGTTTCCTCACATGCTCACTTCCACCTTCCCTCTCTCTCATTCACTCAGAGACACACAGACACACACACACACACAGACTCACACACAGACACACACTCCACACTGCCTGCGTCAGTCCGCATCAACCCCGCACGCAACTGCTTGTGCATGGATCTTCGAGACAGGTACACAGATCCCTCTTGAATCAGACTCTGAAGCAGGAAACCAAAAGATGAGGCCTGGGCAGCATATACCTATGCAACAGCAGGCTTCAGCTTTTAGGTACTTACTTTTTCAACTCTCCCTGTCCAATCTCATCACAGGTGAGTTAAGTAAGGCACCTGTCTTCAATCTTTGACGAAATTGAAGAGGGTGAGATTAATGAAATACCTGGGGCTGTAGGGGCGCCGCTGCAGTATGTCACTGAGAGGTGTGCACTTAGGTGTGCCAGACCTCTGAGGTTAGAGTGGGGACTTGGCTGTTTGATAGTTGGTGTTGCTGCCTCTCTGCACTAGCACTAGCCTTGCAGACAGATTCAATTGCTGAGGCTGCTGCTGATCATCGCTCACAGTGAGGGTCGGTGTTTGCTTTGGTTATGCGAAGAGTGAGATTATCATTCACTATTGGAATAATTGAAATGGCACAGCAAATTTTTCAGGTGGATCCCCAACACCAATATGGTTGAACTGCCACTGAATTTTGCTTCAGTGATAATAATCATCACAACGCAGGCTTCATAATTTTGTTTTGGAGCCCTTGAGGAGCGCATTCCGCCACAGATGCAATGCCTATAGCCCTATTTATTTATTTATTTATTTATGCGATTTGTTGAGCGCGAACAATTGCCCAAGGGCGTCTCGGCGCTATGGATGAGAACAGATTGAAAAAGGGAATTGAATTACTGGTTGAAGAGCCATGTTTTTATTTTTTCCTGAAAATGGTCAAGGTAGGGGCAGCCCTAACGTGTGGATCAAGGGAATTCCAGAGTTTTGCTGTTGAAACATGGAAGCTACGATCACCCCATGCCACCGTTCTAGTGCGTGGGACTGTCATGGTGAGATTGTTCATTGACCGGAGTGATCGGTTAGGGACATGAAATGTGAACTGATCAATGAGAAAACGTGGGCCTTGTTTGTGCATGGCTTTATAGGCGATACAGAGCGCCTTGAATTTCTGACAGTGAGCCAGTGATTTTTTTTATGGTGTCAGAAATAGGTTTGAATTTAGGAGTGTTCGAGAGCATCTGGCCGCGGCGTTCTGTATAGATTGTAACCTCTTGATGACTTTATCTTGGGCATTGACCAAAAGTCCGTTACAATAGTCCACTGAGGACATGACAAACGAGGTGACCAATGTTTTTCCGGAATTAGGAGGAAGGAATGGGAGAATCTTTTTTATAGCTTTCAGTTTGAAAAATGACGATGAAACTGTGGAATTAACATGGGATGAAAAGGTAAGTTTGTTGTCTAGAAGTATTCCTAGATTTTTAACCTTGGTAGATGGAAGGGGGGGAGGACCCAAGTTCGTGGGCCACCAAGTATCGGACCACATAGGGGTAAGCTTGCCAAAGGTCATGACCTCAGTTTTATTGGAGTTCAGCTTGAGGCAATTTACTGACATCCAATTACTGATGGCCAACATGCCCTGCTGAAAGTTGGCTGCAATTTTGTCTCCATTCTCCTTGATGGTAAGAACCAACTGGGTGTCATCAGCGTAGGATGTTAGGCTCATCCCCCAATCTTTAATAACCCTTGCCAAATCAGTGACATAGATATTAAATAGGGGTGGACTGAGGGATGAGCCTTGGGGGACACCACAAGGTAGAACCAGTTGTTCAGACAGGAAGGTATCTAGCTGAACTGTCTGGGTACGGCCGGCTAGAAAAGATCTCAATAGGTCTTTTGCTTTGGTCTGAATGCCTATGTCACTGACATGGTCGATCAGGATGTTATGATCGACCGTGTCAAAGGCCGCTGTGAGGTCAAGAAGAATGAGTACTGCCGCTCCTCCCTGGTCAAGTGCTTTCCTTATCTCATCGGTGGATTTGATGAGTGCGGTCTCAGTACTGTTCAGTTTGCGAAAGCCGAATTGACTATCATCTAATAGAGAATATTGTTCTATAAATTGAGAGATTTGGGAGTTCATAAGTTTTTCAACTATTTTTGCTGGAAATGGCAAACTGGCTATAGGTCGATAGTTGTTCGTATCTTCCGAATCCAGATGGGGTTTTTTAAGTAAGCGTTTGAGAAGCGTATCCTTCCAGATAGCAGGATAGATTCCAGTGCTGAACATGATGTTAAAGATGTTAGCAAGTTGGGGTGCAATGATATCAGAGATAGGGAGGAGAATAGAGGCAGGACAAGGATCTTTGGCTGATTCTGATTTAATAGATTTCATGGCCTCAGCAACTTGGACAGAGTTAGTATCCAAGAATTGTGAAAAAATAGGATGTTTGATGGGAACAACATTCGGGCAAGTGTCTGTGGGAGTTTCTTGTGAAAGATTAATGTAAATGTGATTTACCTTGTCAAAGAAATAAGTGGCCAGATTGTTACAGAAAGCTTGGGAAGAATTAGGGGTGGATTGGGGAGGCAAGTGGGACAGTTTGGCTACCACTTGGTAGAGTTCTTGGCTTGCTCTATTTGAGAGGAATAAAATGTGCTTTTGGCATTTTGGATAAGAGATTTATACAGGGTCATTTCTCTCTTATAGATAGCCTTATCTTCAGCGGAGTAGGTCTTTCTCCAGTGTCTTTCTTTGTTACGACAACGTTGTTTCTGTAGCCTATGATCCTCAGAGTACTAAGGTGCCGACGGGGTGGTGCGATTTTTAAAAATGGTTTTAATAGGGACTAATTTGTTTAGTGCCAATGTAAGCCATGCAGCGTATTCTCTGGCTGCGCTATTTGAGTCTTGGGGTAAATTGGCTGCCGAGGCAGATAGCAGATCGCGAAGTTGTTGGTGGTAAATGTGTTTCCATGGTCTGAAAGTTTTAAGTGGTCGGGGATTATGTTCCTTGAGTGATGACGAATAGGATGGGATGGTAAAAATAACTGCGTGGTGATCTGTCCATCCTAATGGGATAAGCTCTGTAATAAGTAAGTTGTTGTCATTTGTGAATAACCCGTCCAGAGTATGCCCTGCTTCATGCGTAGGGTTTGTAATCCGTTGCGTGAGACCAAGAGATTCTAGGTCGGTGATAAGGGCTTTGGTGTCATTATTAGTCTTATTTTCTAAAGGGAAATAGAAATCTCCTAGTATGGTGGCGGTATCTTCTAAGGCTAGCGATTCCATCATCTCAGAGAAAGAAGTTAGGAATTTGCTTCTACTTCCTGGGGGACGGTATAAGAGGACACCTTTCAAGCGGTTAGAGGGGCCTAAAACTATGGTAAACTGCAGGGCCTCACATGTGGAGAGTGGCAAAGGATTGATTGTAGTTTTCAATTGACTGCGGTAAATAATGGCAATCCCCCCTCCCGTTTTTGTTTGTCTATCTTGCCTAAGAATTTTATAGCCTTCCGGTACGGCTACTAGGAGATCGGGGTCAGATGCCGGGTTGGTCCAAGTTTCAGTGAGAAACAGTATATCCAATGTTTCACTACAAATGACATCAGCGATTTCCTCTTTATGCTTACTTAACGATCTAGCGTTAATAAGTGAGGCTTTGATGAGTTTGGGATTAATTTTGGGGGACAGGGTATAGGCATGTATTAATTGAGGGGCCTGCAGTTTAAAACCACAATGAGTACAAGGTTTGAGATAGTAGAGGGGCTCATGTAGATTGTAAGTACAGTCTAGACATGTCGTGGAGGGGCGTAGATTGAGGAGGGCTTGATGATGGTAGGTATGAGGTGGAGCCGAGGCCGATGGACCAGAGTTTGTGGCCCTAGGCACGGTCCAGGCGCGGACGGGCGCAGACGGGCTTGCCTTAGGCGTGCAAATGGCGCGCAAACGGCGCGCAAACGGCACGCCCGCTGCTTTCGTCCGCTGCGCGTCCTTGTGGGGCACATGATTATGAGGGAAGATGGGGGTGTGGCCTAGCGATCGTGGGCGTGGCTAGTGCGTGACCCGGGGAGATGGCGGCAAAAGGAAACGATCCCCGCGTCAGCGCTGAAATCCGCTGCACGGGTAATCCCTGGAGGTGCCCTGTGACCAGATCGAGTGCAAGGGGGAATGGTGAGTTAAAAATAAAGTATTACACAATCAAGGTTTTAAAAAACAGTAGCAGCGATTCTCCCGGCTTTCCGCCTCAGGAGTATGGAAGTTCTCTGGGCGCGCTCGCAATCAGCGCGACTTATGAGCGTCACAAAAAGGGGCGTGGCCTAGCGATCGTGGGCGTGGCTAGTGCGTGGCCTGGGGAGATGGCGGCAAAAGGAAACGATCCCCGCGTCAGCGCTGAAATCCGCTGCACTGGTAATCCCAGGAGGTGCCCTGTGAACAGATCGAGTGCAAGGGGGGAATGGTGAGTTAAAAATAAAGTATAATCACAATGTTGCTGGTGTGGAGTAAATAAGTAGAAATTCGAGGCTCATCTTCTGTTAATTTCACTATGCCTTTCTATTGCTCTATATATCTCTCTACCACTCCTAAATTGTGTAACATCCGGTGCTTAATTTGCAAACAAAATAAGTGCCAGGGCCCTCGTCAGGAGTCCAATGCAACTTGAACCACCCATTGCCCCTTTCAGCACTGCCAATGACAGTACCAAAAAAACTACTAACCTTCACACTCCTACAAGTGTGAAAATTCTGAATATTTCTACAAGTGTGACAATTCAGACTATTCCAGGCCTCCCAAAATTATAACAATAGCTTGGGCACAGGTTTTTTCATTTTAATGTATATTGAATTATTAAAGAAGTGTTGTTGTGCTCATCTCCGAATTTGACAAACAACGCCCCCATGTGGTAGACTGTCATAAGTGCCGGTGTTGAGCACCCGAAACCACCGGCTCAAACTAAGCACTGATTACATCCACTTAGCCAGTGGTCTCCACTTTATGGCTGTGCCAAAGCAACATATGCTCAACATGTTAAGATGCTGCACAACCTTTTTCCTTCCTTTCAAAGCATTACTCCTACATGTTGAGCCCGCCAACAATATAACACAATAAAAGTAGTTCTTATAAGGGCAGTATCAAAAAATAAATTACACAGATGTGAATTCGAGCTTTGCACACCAATGCCCCAATTCGGAAGGAATATGCCGTTTTACAAGGAATAAATGGTTATGATCAGCTTTTGATCACCTCAGAGCCTTGTGTGTTTTGACAAATTGCATGTAGAAGCAAGGGAGGAGAGGCTACGATTCAATATGTTGTAGCTGCAGATTGATTTTCTATAGTTACAACCTGAGGGGCATATTTACAAAGAAATGATGCAGCATGGTGCTGCAAGCAATTTAGAAGCGCCTCGTCATTTAAAAAACGCAGGGATGCACCGTATTCACAAGAATATGGCATATTCACAAGAATGCAGCACGCTAAAAAAGCTGCCTAGCACCAACGCAAACACCCTTGTGCCATGGTGCCAGGGTGCCTGAACTGCAGGGATGATTGTTTATGCGCAAGAATGGACACCTTCCTGAACATAAACAACCATTAAAGGCGATTTGTTGCTTCTATGTGTGCTGCAGAATGCAGCACACATAGAAAGAGCAAAAAACTAGGAGAAATAAAAGTATTTCTCATTGATGCCCTTCTCTAATACCTACTTTTCAATGGTGTTAGTTTTAGGCGCTGCCTCAGATTTACTGATCCAGTATTAGTCAATTCAACTTTATTCAATTCAAACAGAGAATCATAAAAGCTTACAATTCAATACAAATTTAAAAAGGAAAGAGTTAATCAAATCATTAAAAACAGAGGCAATAAAAACAATTACAGATTTAGGGTGCAGCAGTTATCCAGTGTCAAAAAGCAAAGGGTTTTGCAGTGGAACGCCCACAGCAACACCCATTGCACGACCCTTTCACATAAAGTGATGCGTGAAAAGGGGCCATATTTACGAGGCCATGAAAAGCCTCGAAGGGTGACCATGTGTGGCCTTGTAAATATGGGCCAGCATTGTGTGCCACAGAGCATCAAAAAAAGTGATGCTCTGGTGATGCTAGAGGCTTGTTAATATGCCCCGAATGTGAGGGTGGAGTTTACTTGTTTTTAGCTGTTTTCTGATGCATTTTGCACATTTTCCTGAGGTCAGTGACCTGCACACTTGTTTGGTACGGCTGTCTCATGTACTTCGGGAGTCATTTCTTAGCATCCCAAGTTCTCCAAATTTAGCTGGGTGAGTAGCAAGAGCTGTGCGCAGGAAGTGGTGGTAGGAATTGAAACTAAAATATAGCAGAACTATAATCGTACTTAGTAAACCTCATTTTCAAAAAGTACGCCTATTTACATGTATGGCAGGTGGGTTAGTTATGACTCCAAATCTTAATCTAGAAACTGTTTCTGTCAATACACATTACCTGCTTTCAAAACTGGAGGTACAGGCCTTCTGAGGGAGATTTGTCGCATTAGTCACTCTTTTTATTTTAAACAGTGCTATCTCCTACCATGGAGTATGAATACGGAAACAATTTTGCTAGAGAGTATCAGCATTGATGTTTGGGTTAAAGAGAAATACGTCAAATCAAAAGAGACTAGGACACTTGTAACTACGTTATGCCAAGTAGTATAGAAAACCCTCATAAACTTTATGTTTGTTCGAAAGTGCGGTGTATTGTGTTCTCCGCCCCACATACACGTTTGTGGCAAGTATCATCGGGTGATCTACAGTGCGTTATGCCAGCCTCAAACCTGAGGACTACTCTGGAACAACGTGGCAGTGTCCAGAGAAGAGGTACAGATATCACCACACTGAAGGTTAAATATTCAGAACAAACCTCACCTATGATTATTTTTATTCTGAGAAGGTGTGGTTTGTAATTAAAAAACAATTGGGTATACTCTTTGATCACGTTACTCGATCTCAGTATATCACTTAGAACATACATACAGTCAACATGTTTCAGCCCCTTATGGCCCAGCCGGGTCTGTGGGGCTTTCGTCAGGACAAAACAATGTAAAATTTATACTCACACCTCTTGTGTAGTATTAAGTGGTGGTATTTCTTATCCACCAATTTGTTTAATTTTGAGGTGTAATTTACCTAAACAGAATCATAGATTAGTACTTAAATAGTGATATCTCTCCGTTTTTATACTGCATTTTTTGCATCAAAAAAACTTCAGTAATTAAGTCATCCAAGAATTTTGGGTTTAAACAAAAACAAACATGGGTAAACAGTAAAAGGCGAATTACTCTGGTGGAGTCAATACAGTGAAGCGGTGGCACATGTAAAGTTAATACATTATATTTGTGATCTCATTTTGTGTTTCATTTTTCCGTTGTTATCAGCGTGTGTCAAATTACAAGGTTCTAAAGTAACAGTTACATTTTAAAAGCATCCTACTAAACAGCAGAAATAAGGTCTTTGCATTTACCTCGGTCTGTAAAGAAGGGTTGCCACTTCGGGGGTAAAGAGACTAATAGTCTCTGGCTGGTATGAGAGGGGAAACAAATGGTTTCACATCACTAAGAATCTTTTCACATTAAGAACATTTTAAACGCAACCGGAGATCAAAGTTTGCGATGCCGTAAGCGTGATATTGAAGCCATTGCGAGTTCTTACCTGCACGGGTACATGTATTCCGCGTCTGGTGCTGGCGCTGCTCCCGGACGCGGAAACACGTTCGCATCACGTTTTTGTATTGCTGATGCAGTACCTTAATCAAAATCAATGACGGACTTCGAAACTGGTCTCCAAAGTTCATGGTGACGAGTGGCCATTTGGTAATGTGAAGTGGCGATATCTATTGAATACTCAGGTGTCTCAAAGGGGTATTATTTATACATTTATCTCCACAATCATTACTTAATTCTTTTGAAAAAAAGTAAAATAAGTGAAATAAACTTAGAGGGGTAGACACAGTGATGTTTTGATATCATGGTAACGAGTGGCCATTTAGTAATGTGAACTGTCGATATCTATTGAATACCCAGATGTCTCAAAGGAATATTATTTGTACATTTATCTCCACAATCATCACTTAATTCTTTTGAAAAAAGTAAAATAAGTGGAATAAACTTAGAGGGGTAGACATAGAAAACAGACAATAGAAAACAGACTCGAAAAAGTTGGCAAACTAGGGTCAAGCTATTATCTAATTAAATAGTGATGTTTTGATCTTACTCTAATAAACAACTTGCACTATTGTAATTCTAATTCGGGACATATGCACAAGCGCCGAAATGTTTTCAATCATTTTAACACCACACTATGATGACTTATAGCAAAAAGCAAACAGAATTGAGAGACTTACAGTTTTCTGGGTTTTTGAGCTTTAAGCAAATTGGTGCCAAGGGACAATATCGTTCAGCCCCGTAATATGGGTTCTCAAACGGTCGACCCACCTCTGTTCTCGTTCATATAGAACTTTCTCCACATTTCCAGTTTTATCTGTCAACATTTCTATGACAGTCCATTTGAGTTCTTCTGCGGTATGGCCCGTTTCCACGAAATGAGTACGCAATTTTGTATTGTTTTTCTTTAGTCGTATACTACTTTTGTGTTCCCCAATCCTTAGTTTTATTTTTCTGCAGGTCATTCCTATGTATCTACTACCACATGGACATGTGATCATATAGATCACATGTGATGAGTTGCAATTTGTATGTTGCCTCTGGGTCCATACAAGTGTCTCAGTTAATTGCAAAGTTTTGGTCACAGTTGTAGAATTACATACTCGACAGGTGCCACACGGGTAATGTCCTTTGATAGCTGTCATGTTGATGTTTCTTTCTATCCTGCTAGGTAGTTGTTTCTTCGGACGTGTGTGGACTAGTAGATCCTTCAAATTTTGTGTCCTCCGATTGGCAAATCTTGGCTTGGGCCATTCCAGATTCCCTGAATTTAATATACGCCAGATTTTGTTAACTATCTTCTGAACCATATACGAGCAATACAAAAACGTGATGCGAACGTGTTTCCGCGTCCGGGGGCAGCGCCAGCACCAGACGCGGAATACGTGTACCCGTGCAGGTAAGAACTCGCAATGGCTTCAATATCACGCTTACGGCATCGCAAACTTTGATCTCCGGTTGCGTTTAAAATGTTCTTAATGTGAAAAGATTCTTAGTGATGTGAAACCATTTGTTTCCCCTCTCATACCAGCCTGAGACTATTAGTCTCTTTACCCCCGAAGTGGCAACCCTTCTTTACAGACCGAGGTAAATGCAAAGACCTTATTTCTGCTGTTTAGTAGGATGCTTTTAAAATGTAACTGTTACTTTAGAACCTTGTAACTTGACAAACGCTGATAACAACGGAAAAATGAAACACAAAATGAGATCACAAAGATAATGTATTCACTTTACATGTGCCACCGCTTCACTGTATTGACTCCACCAGAGTAATTCGCCTTTTACTGTTTACCCATGTTTGTTTTTGTTTAAACCCAAAATTCTTGGATGACTTAATTACTGAAGTTTTTTTGATGCAAAAAATGCAGTATAAAAACGGAGAGATATCACTATTTAAGTACTAATCTATGATTCTTTTTAGGTAAATTACACCTCAAAATTAAACAAATTGGTGGATAAGAAATACCACCACTTAATACTACACAAGAGGTGTGAGTATAAATTTTACATTGTTTTGTCCTGACGAAAGCCCCACAGACCCGGCTGGGCCATAAGGGGCTGAAACATGTTGACTGTATGTATGTTCTAAGTGATATACTGAGATCGAGTAACGTGATCAAAGAGTATACCCAATTGTTTTTTAATTACAAACCACACCTTCTCAGAATAAAAATAATCATAGGTGAGGTTTGTTCTGAATATTTAACCTTCAGTGTGGTGATATCTGTACCTCATCTCTGGACACTGCCACGTTGTTCCAGAGTAGTCCTCAGGTTTGAGGCTGGCATAACGCACTATAGATCACCCGATGATACTTGCCACAAACGTTTATGTGGGGCGGAGAACACAATACACCGCACTTTCGAACAAACATAACGTTTATGAGGGTTTTCTATACTACTTGGCATAACGTAGTTACAAGTGTCCTAGTCTCTTTTGATTTGACATACTTCTTGGGGATCCGACTAGACACGTATTCCTCCTCCCTAACTTTGATTGTTTCTTCTTAAAGAGAAATACACCCATTGCTTTCAAATATAATGGAAACCATGAAATCCTATTTTTGTTTTTTTGAAGTGGCTTTGCTGACAATTTAAAGGTTTTCAGGACCAACCCATTCTCAGCCCCAGTTGAAAGTAGTCTGTGTCTATGCCAGTAAGAAAAATGTGAACATGACTTAGTTTAAAACTTTTTATATATAAGATCATCATTTTGATCTTGTTTGATATCTTACAGAAATCAGAGAATATAATGTTTACTGGGTACTCTCTACAGCAATAATGACCCTACCATTTGAGAATAAGGATAAGCAATAATTATAGCAGAGAATCAGATTATTTTTTTTATGTCTCACTTATAGACTATTTTTAGCTGTCTGTTGTCAAATCCTGGTGTGTACAATACCTAGAGTGGGCTTTAGGTCAGCCCAATGCTCAGCATTTCTTGACTTTCTTGTAAATCTCTTTGGCTTGCTTCTTATTTGGTGGCTTTCTTTCCTCTTCTGGAGTTTGCTCCTCGTCCATAGCACAGCGTCTTTGCCATGCATATAATTGAATGATTTTCGTCCTTCGGTGGCTCACTTCAAGAAAAGTTTCCTTTGCCAATGTTGGTCTTCAAGAAAAAATTTGCCTAAGAGACTATGATCTTCAGCTTTGCAATCCTCTAACAGAACAAAATTGTAAAAAATGACAAAATGCAATGGAATATAAGAAAATATTTTTCAACTTTGTCCAACCGTATTCCAGAGCAATACAAAAGGTGAAACATACAATTAATTGAGGAAAACAATAAGTCACATACCGCAAACCAACTACTCCTGTTGTTTTAAAAGATCTTTGGTATTATGTAGTGGATCTTTATGTGTCGCTCGCACCATGCAGACTAAGGGCCAGATTTACGAAGCCCTTATGTAAAAAGTCAGCAACACAAGGCAGCGCAAGGGCTTCAGTAAAATTTACTGAGCCACTCCAAGCCAGCTGGTGTGGCTCTGAGTGGCTGAGTGAATCCAGAGTAATGCAAAGCAAAGCAAATCCCTGTCTTGCATTACTATGTGTTGGGAAGGTGTTATATGGGTGGAGTGTGGGCATTCCCACACATCCACCCATGGATTTTGGTGCAATCCCAGATTTACTAAGGGTAGTAAACCTGAGATTGTATCAAAACGTTACCCCATCGCAACCGGTGCGTAACACAGAGAAATATGCTTATTTCTTCTCGTTATTTCCTTGTTCTACACCTGCTGCATTCTGCAGCAAATGCAGAAAGAGAAAATACTCCACATACCTTTATTTCTCATAATAAGTTGAGGATGGGGATGTGATTGCTTCAGATTTTGGGTTAGCCGTTTTATTTGCTGTTCACTAATTTCTTTTCTATGCACACAATAATTTTTCCTTCAATAAAATATGTGCAGCTACACTTATGAGGTCACTTTTTTCTCAGAGGTTTTGGTATGCGCTCACTGGTATGGACTTTGGCGAGGAAGACGGAGGAGGTAGGTAATGACCAGGGATGGTCCTAGGACTTTTGGGGCCCTGGGCGGAAAGGGAATGTGTGAGGCCCCCTAATTTGCATAGAACGTGAAATCACAGAAAAGGACACCATAAGAAGTACCATCAATTGACTACTGTTGAGTGACTTTGCTAGAAGCAACTTTCTTGGTGCTGACTTCCGTAAAAATGTAATTGTTGATTCTAATAAAATAGCACATATATGTTAAATTTCAATCAACCGGAAATACATTATATTAGTCACACTGGATGTAAAGGTTTGGCCTAGGTCTCTCCTAAACTTACAAGTTCAATCAAATGTTAATAATTTGTTTCCAGATTAGTGCGTTATATACATATATATATGTGTATGTAGGTAGTATTTATATAGCGCAAACCAAGCCAAAAGGCTGCTATGTACTGTACATGGTCAAATACACAGTCAACATGTGATAGGAGGAGCAGATGGTTTGTGGATCATGACTGCATCATGATTTTTGTTTATTGAGCATTCATTGTTTCCTAAATTGGAGCTGACTTTGGGCTGTCTGGATGGATATGGGAATAACATTCCAGATCCTTGTGGCATAGATGGCAAAGGCCTTTTTCTTGTTTTTTTTTCTTTTTAGCACATCCTCTTCTTCCTCCATCTGAAGTTGTCCTTGCTGCGGGTGTGTGGAGTGCCACTGGAGATGGCAAGCTTATCAACCAAGAAGGCAGTCGTATAATGCAAACCTAGCCAACAGCAGCAGAGCACTGTATATGGTCAATGACAAGCATAAAAATCAAGGAGTGATGGGAAAGCTAGCTGGTTTGTGGGCTATTAATGCATTGAGAAAGCCTTGCAGATAATGCAGCTGAGCATGAAGATGGTGCGGGCCGGCAAGGGGGACCTGTGGAGGTCCATCACAGTTTTATGATATATTTCATATTTATTCATGCCCTAGTAAGGTGTGCAGCAGCATGTAGTATCCCCATAGGGGGGCCGCTGTGGATTAAAATTCCTAGATGTCATCCCAGATACCTAGTATAAGAATGTATGTACAAAAAAGATATGAAAAAATAAAACTGTTGAAAAAAGTATGACTTCTATTAAAGGCATCCCCCTAGTCACTGAATAACACCAGAAACTACCAGAATACAATAAGATGTAACTAAAATGGTTTAATGTCATGTGACATGAGCCATGGCTACAACACCCCTTACAACGTCCTCTGAAGCTTTATAATGTTCTTATATTAATAATTAGTATACACTTACATGGTTTTTGAGTGCATTTCATTTTGTAAATTAGCATGATGCAGATTCAGGTAACAGATTTGAGATACATCTCCTCTCATTTGATTTCTCCTAATTTTAAACAAAACCTGGATAGCACATGTTTAAATGCAATTAAATAATGCTGCGAGCCAGACCCACAAACGGGTCAACTTCCTTGGGCCTCCCCATGCTTGACTACGACTGCAAAAACCGTGGAAGAGAGGGCAGGCCTCTAGGGTTGTGTCTGGTCCGTATTTTACCATCATGCATAGTACTTTCATGTCTAAAACAGACCAAAAAAGTAAATAAAAAATTCTCAATAGAACTTCTAGGGATATAACAATATAGAACAAAATATCCGTGCTTCATCTGATAAGTAAAATCTCTCAAACTGGAAGTGCACAAAATATAAAGACAAATGGTGTAAGCAGAAGTTTTTTAATTGGGGCGAGGCCCCCCTGGTGGACCTCAATTTATCATAGTTTGCATCAGCCTCAACAGTGGCTGAGATTAATTCAAGTATTCCATCCTTCACTTTTTGTATGCTTTAGTAAGTCACCCTCAGTGGGACGGGTATGCCCAGACGTGAGTCCAGTGTCACTGGAACCAAGCTATACCTGACTGCTGATCCCTAACTGGAGCGACACCTGTCCTGAGTTGCTTGTGTTCTGGGTCAAGGAGGACACCTGGCCTGGTAGTTTGGTCTGTACTTTTCCCATTGGAGCAGGGTGAAGGCTGATTTGCATATGGCTGTGTCCAAACTGATGGTGCATGGTGTGCATAATAGCGATGAAGTGGGATGCAGCCTGAGCAATTCCCAGTTGCTGTAATTAATTCAAGCATTCCAGTCATCACTTTTTGTATACTTTTTTGTGCACAGAAAAATACAGCTATAATTTGGGCACATTTGACCCATAACCCCACGAGGTCACGGACCTACTGCACTTTCTGCACTATTGATAGCTATGCCCTTCAGAGGGGCCTCTTGCCCTGGGTCTTGCAGCATTTGCCCAGGACAGCAGGCTTCCACCATTGGGCTTCTCAGCACTGCATCATGGATGGTAGACCAAGGGGATGATGCACCTTTTCTGACCTTCACAGCTCTGGATCATGTCTATGGGGTGCATGAGAGAAGGGCCCAGTGGTGTAATAATGTAGCCCTGATGCAAGAAAATTATGCCAGCCAGTACAACACAGCCATAATCTGGGTGTATTGGGTTCAGAATATCCGTAAACTCTGGTGCCACTTCACCTGCTGCACTTCTGATAGTTACACCCCAGAGAGAGGCCCCCCAGTGAGCCTCAAAGCCATACTCCTGCCCTGCTAAGCTCAGTTACCTGCGCCTTCTCCCCTGAGTGTCCAACCACAGCGGGCTACAATGACCAGAGGGGGGACAGCCTCTGTCAGGCCTCACAGCTCTGGGACATGCCTGCAATGCACATGGAAGAGAGGCAAGTAGCACAGCATCTGTGGCATGGGTGCTGGTACACAGTAAAAGCGCCCCTTCAATCTTTTCCACTGGCTGAACAGTAAAATAAAGCCATAATTTGGGAACATTGGGCACTTACTATCCCTGAACCCAGTCCAACTGCACCTGCTGAACTACTGATGGCGATGCCCCTGACTGATGGCAATGCGGGGGCAGAAAGGGAATGTGTTAAGCCCCGCTAATTTGCATGCAACGCAATGCATTTTCAATGAGTCCCATGGGAGGGGCCCACACAGGACCCCCCAGTTCTTGGGCCTCTCAAGATGGTGAAGTGCTGAGAGGGTTAGGGGAGGAAGTCCACTAACCCATGGGTCTTGCAGCATGTCTGCAAGGCCCATGGGAGAGAGGCTTACCCCATGGCCTGACAATGCTACACTATGGCCACGAGGCATAGGGCAGGGGCCTCCACTCCCCTAGGCCTTGCAACAATGGTCTAGTGCTCCAAGTTCCAGGTGACTGAACCCGGGATAGCTGAGCCCCATGCCATTAGCCTCACAACATTAGTGTAGCACTGCAAGCCCAGGGAAAGGGTGTTCCCTTCCATAGGCCACCCCACTATGATCCACAGCTGTGAGGCCCATGGAAGTGTTGTCCCATCCTCTGGCCTCACAGCAATGATGTAGTGCTGCAAGGCCAAAGGGGAGTAGCCACACTGCCCTGGTCTCCACGTCCATGGTCTGGTGCTTCAAGACTGAGGAAAGCAGAGTCCTCTTCCCTGGGCCTCACAATCATGGTCCCCAGCCATCAATGCATGAGACAAGTAGGTTGGCCAATATCCATTATCACTTCACAGGACAATTTATACCATTGATGAAACACTGCATGTGTGGAGACATATTTTGTGTGCAGAGACTTCAGAAGATATTAATTGGGGAGCAGGGAAACTAAGAGTCACATAGCAGATTTTTGGTGTTTCATTGTAAATTCCCCTACTAAAATAGGTCATGTTAAAAGATAACTCAGCTGGCGAATGAGTTTAACATGTGTGAATACTCTTCATATTATATTTGAGTTCTAATCCTTTTACCACCTCCAGGAAAAAGCCTTGACTGATCGCAATTGCAAATTTTGAGCGACAAGTTTAGACAATGTAGAAATAGTCTTAAGCTTTGAAACACCAGTGGTAAATATCAGTATCTACCACGCATACTGTCCAGTAAGTACCTACCGCCACAAGACCTGGTACAACTGGTATGTAATAACCATGTAACTAGGATATTTAACCTCTAATCTCAGTTTTATGATGGAAACAATCATCATGTTCTAAAGCTGAACAGGGCCAATAATGGGGTAGCGATTCCCTGGGAGGGGCAACCCCTTCACCTTGCCATCAGAATCACTCACATCCCAGTTGTGCCCTGGAGGACTATTTGGGAAATAAGGAACCAAGAGACACATTTATTAGTCCTGGCATTCCTTTTGGCTAAATTGGATGTGTTAAAGATTGCAGGGATCTGTTAGCATGTACTTGGCAGCCATTTTAGTTAGCCATGTGCTCGCCATGTGCTGTTTCCCTCTTCCAGAGCCTTGCACATGCTCAGAGGGGCCTAACTAGTAGAATGCACCTGCTCCTAGCATAGAACTGTCAGGCTATTCTTACTAATGTGCTCAGTTTGGACTCTCTCCTACTTTGTTGAGCAAGCAAAGCTTGTATACCCATATTAGTCATTTTGCAAGCTGGTACATGCCGGGACCTCCCCTTGGTTTTATGCTGACTATGTAAACCTAAGCATATATAAGGCCCCTGTTTTCTGTACTCCTTAGAATGCCCCCTACAGTTCTTGAGGGTACTGTGTGACGTTGTCTCCCTCATCTGAGGTTAATAAATATGTATTTTATATTACAGCTTCTGTACCAATCTCTTTTTGTTGGTTTAAAAGAACCAGGTGTATCAGTGAGATCCCTGAGAAGGTTTATATTTTCTTCAAATGGTCTTGGGCAATAACATTTCTGAATTTATTGCCAGGGCCACTGGAATTATGTGATTGTGCGGCCGCTGCATTTTTTGCAGAATTGTAGATTCTCTGCATTTGCAACACAATCCATCATCTGATGCATAATCTACAGGCTTTAACAAAACAATCTCAAATGGTTCAAAACTTCCTAATAACACAACAACATGTGTTGCTGTGCAGCCGAAGATCCTTTGCAAAGCTCGACTATTTACCTTTTTATTGCTTCTTGCTACATCTGGATGTTAAACTGGTACTAATTAAGTGCAACTAAAGGCCAGGCAGTGTTAATATGTGTAAAAATGACAATATAGTGAAGTAATACTATCGTAAAATGTGTTGAATTATGCCACATAATATGTTGTTTCTGGGTTCATAATTTACTCATTCCTGACGCATAATTTGACCCTCCCCAGACACATAATTCCAGTAGCCCTGCGTATTGCTCTGCAGCTTTCTTTTTGGCAAGTTTGGGAGTATTTTGATTCACAGTAAAAACTATTAGTCAGAGATATGTTTTTTTAATGTACTGAATACTTCCAGGGAGAAAGGAGGTGCCCAGTCATAGGTGATAGTCATCTAAATGGAGTACAGTGGTAAATAAATATCCTTTGTACCAAGTAGCAGTGTACTGCAGTCCTGGGTCGACTTGAACTATTTGACCCTGGGCAAATAACACTCTCCCTGTGCCTCGTCCCCTGCTCTGACAATACGGCAACACCATGAAACAGGCTTAATGTGATGAATAGACACCAAAGGCACATTCCCTGGCTCTGCCTCAACTCACGGTCCAGTTTGAACCTGAACCACAAATCCATAAAGAGCTGAGCTTTCATGTGACTTCTGTCTGCCATTCTCCGTCTAGCCATGACGTGGCATTACGGCTAAAGCTGCCGACATTGTAACTCGGGTACCAGATTCTAGTCTTGGCATCAGCTCAAGAGTCTGTGATTCTGGGCAAATCACTTAATCTCCCTGTGTCTAAAAAACAGAATGTGTCCTTGTGTAATGTAACTGGTTCTCATGTAAACCTCTCCAATACCTTCAAGTTACATTTGCACTATACAAAACTACAAAAAACGGGTTTCATTCCTCATTCAAGGCTGTTTGCATCTAGGGTTTTCACCTTGCATGTTTTCTGTCTCTTTCTGTTCTGGTGCAAAAATAAGCAAATTGTCCAAAGCTGTTATTTATAGCCCTTATCTGTTCACAATCAAAACATCAAATAGAAAACACATTAAACGTGTTCTAGAGCTGCATTCGATCCCCGAGTAATAATTAAGGTAAACAAAGACAGAAACATTGTTTAAAATGAATACATACCATTTTCTTTAAAGTGCTATTAAATATTATGTCCTGGCCTTTGCAGACTACTAAAACAGCAACAAATGACCTGGAATTTTCTTTTGGAAATGTGGAAACCCTATTTGCATCCCAATAGTTGAAGGTGATCCTGGACCTGCATGGAGTTGGACCCTTCCTGTGCAGCAAATCCCCCTCCCATACATGGACAAAGCATCTCTTTGACTGCTCATCAAAGGCTGAAAGAGGGAGAGTTGCTTGTCGTTTCGAAGGGCCATTCCCTAGTCCTGGCAGCACTACTCATGTCTGTGGGCCCAGGAGAGAAGTGCCCCTCCCTTGAGCCTTGCAATGCTGGAGCATAGTTGCGAGGGCCAGGTCAGGGGGACACTTGTGTGAGACCCCATGTTGATGGGCTGAGCACGGGCCCTGGGCAGTTGTCCATTCTGCCCATGCTAGCGCCATCCCTTGTAATGACTCGGTTACTTACCGGTAATATTCATTACTCTGAGTCATAGTCTTCATTGTCAGAGATATAAATCCTTCCCTCCTGCCCTATAGGATGGTTGGAAAAATATTGCTATAGGGATTATTATAGTTTTGTATTACAGGATGTGTTGTGGGCCTGACCCACCTTCATCGGTCACACAACAGGATCTTCCTTTGAGGCCTTCTATGGTGGGAAGAGTTGTTTTTACTTCTTTGGGTGAACTCTGTCCATTGAACGCAGAATGCTCACTGGTAAGAACTAGTAAGAATGAAGGAGATAGGTATCCTCGATTTCCTTTAAAAAATCAATTACAAATATTTTAGAGAGCTCTCCCAAATGCTTTTTAAGTAGCTTATATGCGCGCTGCTTGTTTAGGCTTATATTCTAAAAAGGAAAAAACGAAATTTTATTGACATGGACATAAATATACAGGCCAGGTAGCAATAGGCAGGTCCATGAAATGCGCACCCCCGGGGAGGCGTGCCCGGTAAAAGATGGCCGCCCTGTCACTCCGAACGCACCTGTAGCGTGAAATAACAGCTCTCTTGTAAAGGCAGTATTTACAGCACCCGCGTTCACTGCATCGGGTGGGAAATGCTAATGGGGGCCTTTTGGTTTCTTTCAAGTAATGAAGCTCCTGAAAGCCGGTGGCCTGTCAGCGGCGGCAATTAGAATTTAATGATGCGCAATCAGCGGTGAGTCACTTTCTCCAACCTTTCCCGCGCACAGAGCAGCATAAAAGACCCGGCCCAGCTGCAGATACCTGAGCAGAAATGGCTCGGAATCGGAAGATTACAAAAGGTCACTAAAACTGAAGCCTAATGAATCCAGCAGAAAATGCGCATTCTAAAAAAAAACAGGGCGCGGTGTTATCTTTACAGATTCAGAGAGGCTGAACCAAAAGTGAAAGGATTTTGACTTGTGCGTTATGGTTTATGTACCGTGTTTCCCTCTGTGACATATTTTAGTGAAACGTATTGGGGAACCCATCCTCAATTGTAGAACATGCCCGTTGTTGACTTCTCCAGGATGGCGCTGCATTTTATCATGCTGCCTGATCACCTCCATTTAATTAATATGTGGGTGGCCAAAGAAAACATGTATTTTAATTTTATCACTGTTCGCAGTACGGTATTCCTTGTGCATGTTTGTAGCAAGCCTAAATTGACAAATGTTACGTTTGTTAACGAAGAGGTGGTTGGTTACATAAAGGTTAATAATACACCTCATAACTGCAGATGGTTCCCATGGGACGGGAATGGGCGTGGCGACCTCCATTCAGTATTGTTTTTTCAGCCAACCATAATGAAACGTGTAGGTCCAATCACGAGTCTGACACTACAAGTTCCAGCTTGCTTATTGCTGTTGGCTTAAAAACCAGGGCAACCTGAAATTCAACCTCATGTCGAAGAGATATGATATATACACTGGA
Organism: Lissotriton helveticus; assembly: GCF_964261635.1. Lineage (NCBI taxonomy): Eukaryota > Metazoa > Chordata > Amphibia > Caudata > Salamandridae > Lissotriton > Lissotriton helveticus. The sequence goes on along the minus strand of NC_136067.1, from coordinate 920,972,213 downwards.
ACTCCCATTTCTAAGAAATAAAATGAAATATTAAATGAATTTCCTTGTATGGGCTATGAACCCAATACCACCATGCCTGCAGGCATTCTGAGCTCTGGCTGAGTTTTAAATGATACTCTTTTCTAACTGGCATATTTTCGTTACTCTTTACAGTTTATTCGGTACTTTTCAGTATCTTCTTCTACCCTCTAAATATCTTTTCTGCCTTATGAAAGAATAACAGAGAGCTTTCAGTTTTGCAGGTCCATGTGTGAGTAGTTCATTCAGTCTAGGACTCATCTCTGCATTTTGGGGTTTGTACTCCTTGGTTTTTGATGGTACAGATAGGACTACAAATTCCAGAATGCTTGGAAAAACCTGGTAATCCTTAATTACTCACACATGAAAATGGGAAACTTGAGAGATCTGACTTAATTATTATGATATTTTAAGATTGAATTCCATTTCTGACAGTGGGAAAATGCTTTACCTTTATCAGAAGTGTGTTTGATTTTGTACGAAGGCCAAACTCAGCAATCCATACACCGCTCAAGGATTCTCAATCTTTAGACAGCAGGGAAGGGAGAATGAATTTACATGGATTTTTGGTCTGCAAACAGTACCATTTTTATCATGCCATCTGATTTCCAATCCTGACCTTCATTTGACAGCTGATGTGTTCTGGGAGTTGAAGTCACAATGTGCTTCCGGTTCACCAGATAGACTGACATACCTGATAAAAATAGTTGGCACCATTTTGCACAGAGCTGGAAACATTATTTTTCTAATCAACAATTCCCTGGAATCAGGTTAATTTCCACCTAAGCTCAAAACCTTCCAAATCAGACCTCTCCTAAAAAAAAGAAAACATGTAATCCATCTGATCCAGCAAATTGCAGGGCGATATCAAATAGACTGTTCTTAAGAAAACAATTTGAGAGAGCTATGTTTACTCTAATTTCTAATTTTACCAAACTTTATGGTTTACGGTCAGACCAACAGTCCAGAACCGGCCATTATATCCATCTGGGATGATATAAAATATGGATAAAATAGTAGCTGCCTTGTTACTTCTGGATTTATCAGCTGCATTTGACAATGTCCATCACAACCCCCTACGGCAAAGACTTCACAATATTGTAATCCATGAAAAGGGTATAAAATGCATTGCTTATTATGTCATAGTCTATCTGCCCCATGTCACATCACCTTACCACACTCAACACTGTGGCGTTCCTAAGGGGTGGATTATATTCCCTCAATTAGTGAACATCTACCTAACCCCCTTCACAAATCTAATTAAATCTTACAACCTCACCTGTGACAACTATGCAGAGGACACCAAAATCATTTGAAAAATGGATAGCCCTGAATAACTCTCAAATCAAATCTCAAAACCTTGGTGATTGCCTTTGAGCCAGAAACATATGGATGATGAAGGACCATCTAAAGGTCAATATCGCATAGACAGAGATCATAACATGCGGACAATGGCAATACTACCACCCTACCACCATATGTACTAAGGAACTTGAAGCTTCTCTAACAACATCAAGAGAATTTAGAAACCCAGGAGTAACCATGGATTCAGATTTATCTTTGAAACCTTATGCTAACAATATCACAAAAAGTATCTACTACACAGAGAAAACACTATGTTGCACCTTCCCATACCTTTCATAACAACATAAACTACAAGCCATAGTCATGCTCGTAATCTCCAAACTTGACTATGCCAGCAGTCTATAACTTGGCACATCCGCATTCAGTATTTGCAAAATCCAACAAATCCAAAATGCTGCCTCCAGGCTCCTTCTTTACTTTCATACAAGAGAACTCATGACCCCAGTTCTGCAATCGCTCAACAGGCTACATTTAGCTAGAAGAGTAATGTTTAAGGCACTCTGCATTGCCCACAGATCCTCCACAGTAAAAACTGCTATACCTACAGGTAAATTCAAGTAATACAAACCAAACAAAGCACTGTGCTCCAGGCTTGCATCACTTATCATAGTACCACCTTACCATAAGAAATACATAGAAGGCATTGCTTTCTCAGTACAAGCTGCCAAGCTCTGGAACTCCCTACCAGCCAGCATTAGAAGCACCCATGAGCAAATACACATCCAAAGACAGTTGACAACTTGGCTATTTCCTAGATAAATGCACCATTTGCTGCCAGGCAACAGAGCCCACAAAAACGTCACACCCCAAGCAGAATTTTCAGCTTACAACCCGTGAATTGCAAAGGACTCAACCCACAAACTACTTTCATTATACAGGAAAGGAAAAAAGGGCCAACCTCTGGGTCACTCTGATATTATATATTTATGTACTTACATATATAACTTATGGCCCACAATAATACTCAAACCATATTACACAGTTGTCAGCGACAAAGTCACATAATACATAGCTGCTATGAGGGTTGTCCATCACCAGCACTGTACAGCTAAACAACTAGACTTCACCATATGAACGAACATGAAATAACTGAAGAGATCTGTCACACAATACTGAACAATTTTGGAGGACTTTAATATAGTCAATTCTCCACAGGTCGCAAATATCTATATAATCTGACCACTTCTTTAAATCTCACATAGACACTCAAATATGGGGTGATAATAAAAATGCACATCCCAACAGATCTCTCTACTTCTCTCTTCCTTCAATGCTGCCAGCTCAGGGCCACAACTATACCCACAACTTTCAGATTGGACAACCCAGCTAAGTAGACTAGATGATACGAAATACCATAAAGGGACCTACAGAGTGGTTGAAAGCTAACAGCATACTGAAAACCATAAACTACGTTGTCGATCTCTTACACTTCATCATTCAGCGCACTGCTACATGTGAAGTCCCATAACACGGCAACCACACCTTGGTGCTTATCACACACGACATGGATACACTTCTCATACAGGATCAAAATAAACACAACATACTCCCAACCTCACACCCTAAATTGTGTAACATGCTACTCATGTAGGCAAGGGTGTCAGTGCCCCACTTAGAGTAGTAAGCACTATTTAAATGCTGCAATACAATACAACCAATTTCCTCCAGCAGCAGGGTGACCTTCCCCAGGGAGTGTTGTTACTCAGAAAAGACTGATATCCATTTAATGTTATCCCTGACCAGATCATTTCCACCATCCACGATAAAGCAACCAAAATAAACCCACCCTCTCCAATGCTATAGAAAATAAGCTTGTGACAGCCGCTCTTAAGAAAGAGGAAAGCTCTAACAACTTTTACATGAACGGTGATGATCACAGCCATTGTAGATATCAAAAGTGACAGGTATCCTCTTAAACAAATAAGGGCTGCCTACATTGAAAATCTTGAATACACCAACCACCTCCCTAATAACACACAACCCTAACCACAGTGTACTCCATCCATCATTATATATAACAAGACTGTAGGTAAGTGGAAACTAACTTAGCTGAATTGATCACAATTCTAGGAAAATCCTTGACCTATGTCACGGGTACTCACAAACATTTTCCCAGAGGCCACAAAGTAAAGTTTTTGGTGTCCCTGAGGCCCACATTTACGCCAGCATAATGGCAGTGAGACTTTTTGTTATGCTGTATCTGAGTCACAATCCCTCCCACACACCTTGGGTAAGCCTTGTCTGCTTGTTATCACTACCATGGGAGAATCAAGTGTAAAATGGAAGTAACTTAGGGGGTGATTACTAGTTTGTTGGTCCATATGACCGCCAAACCCACGGTGGCGTGACTGCTACTGCCACACCGGTAGCCGACTACCCTATTCTGAGTTTTATGGTCGGACCGCCACAGGTCCAATGCAACCGTCAGGGAACCACCATTCCACGGTGGTGTTTCAGCAGTGTGCGACAGTAATTTGCTGGCAGTGCCGCTACTGCACCGCCAGGCATATTATGAGTTTCCTGTTTGCCAGCCTTTTCATGCGCTGAGCCCGCCATGAAAAGGCTGGCAATAAGGGAACTAACGGAGTACTACAGGGATGCCTGGTGCCTTAGGCCATTGGGCTGTATGCACGGGGGCACATGTTGTGCCCTCCTGTGTGCATACACCCCCTTTCTCACACAGCATGGACTGCAGAGTCCATGCCATGCAGGACGTCTTTTTATGTTCCCAGTGCCTTTCACTGTGTGAATGCCAAGGACCACCCACCAGACACCGAGGTAACTCGTAATTCGGCGACCACCGGCCAGCGGTGAGCCTTGGCAGTGGTGTGCCGCCTCGCTTCTATACCGCCAAATTCAGAATCGGGCCTATTATTATTGAATTGGAGTGAAATAGAATTGCACAAGGTGAAACCGTAAAACCTGGGATTAATCATGGCTTCTCCACTTGACTAAATTGTGTGATCCTAGGCAATTGTCTAATTTCAATTTGCCTCCTTTTTCTTCATTTTGACATATAAGAGCACCTTGAAATACATGTGGGCAAGATATATGCTGTATAAAACCTGTTCTTGTGTTTGATTTATTAAAGTATCATTTTGTCCATCTATAATAACATACCAGCAGATGGTTCCACGTGATAACTGACTTGTCTCTTAGTTCAGTATTGGCACTGTTGCCAGGTTGGGAGGAGGCATGGCTGTTTCTATATTCATTTTGAAAAATGTAATAAAAAAATACATCTCAAAGCACTGATATAATCTCATGTACCAAGATGAAACATATTTTAATGAAATGCACTTATTTCTTTATTTTGAAAAGACTTTGTACATGTTTGTTGATAGGTGTCTTAAAAATGAATGGGTTCCCAAAGTTAAATGCTGCAGGACACCTTATTTGCATTTTTTCTTTTATTTCAGTTAGTGTAAATATACACTTGCCTGTTTAAATAACATCTTTATGAACGTTAGTGCTCTCATTTAGCTGAGGGCTGCATGTGAAGGTCAGGAGGGCCACATGTACCCCCTGGGCTATACTTTAAGTATCACTGACCTATGTTGTCTGCTAGAGAACTAGTTTACCACTACCTCCCTATCTCTCATAGACCCACTGCTCCCAGATTATTATTAGTATTGGTGACAGGGTGACTGTCTTTCATAGCGAGATTGTTTTTTGTTGAATCCTGCCTGATTATAACCCTTCATAATTCCCATGCCTGCTGGCTAAAATGCCAACTACTACATCCAAACTCATCAGTGATTGCGACCTTATCACCATAAAGAGGAAGAAAGACAGATAGGTAAATGAATTAAAGCAACACATGTCCATTTAACTCTGACCTCATACGAAAGCATCTTTGTAAGATACTTTCACATTTACTGAGAGGTTCATTTGAATGCTGCTTGTTAGACCTAACAACCCTAGGGTGTTTTGCCTCCCTCCTCCACATATTTAGACCTTTTTTATGCTGGTCTGAGGATTCTTTGCACTTTACCTCTGCCAACCAGTGCTAACGCGCTGGTACTCTCACCCCCAAACATTGTAATATTTGTTCATCCCCAGTTGGCATATTTAATTTACTTATAGGTCCCTAGTCAAGTGGTACTACAAGTATCCAGGACTTGTAAATTAAATCCTACTAGTAGGCCTGCAGCACTGGTTGTGCCACCCAGTTAAGTAGCTCTCTAACCATGGCTCACGTCTCATGTTGACCTGGCAAAATAAACCGTTTGCCTGGCCCAAACCTTCTCTTTTTATACATATACATATGTCACCCCCAAGGTAGGCCCCGGACAACCCAGTATACATTTTTGTTTTTTGCGGCATTTGTTGACCCATATCTGGTTGTGCTGCACCCAGAAACACTGAGGATCCAGTAAATCTACTTGCCTTTTTTTATCCAGCTAGTCCCATTTAGAAGTGTAGCAGGAAACACAAATGCAGACTTGAAAGCAGCCTCAGATCAGTACATAAGAGACCAGTGAGAAAGTAGTTTGGTAGGAGGCATTTAGCACATTAGCCACCCTCTTTTTTGATTGGAAGCAGAGCCCCAGCAATCATTAGTGCAGAAAGTGTAGTGTCGGTAGAGACACACTGCATCATAATTATTGCAGATTTTTTAATAGCCATCCATTGGCCGGTGCTCTGTTTTTTTCTTGCTTGTATTGCTGTCAATATGGCCCTTGTTACTCTACTGACAAAACACAACTTGTAAAGAAAGACCCAAACACTAGCACCACTCAACCTTCCGTTGTCCGTGTTATGGAAAGTTCCACTCACCCTCCTTCCTTCCATTCCCTGTTTCTTGCCATCCTCCGTTGTCCATGGTGCCTCTCCCACATACCATCCCTCCCTCTGATGTCACTGTTGGCCCTGCAAATCAAATCTCTATGAAGCGGACACATCCTCAATTTTACGTGTTGACCTCCCACCTACCCTCCAAGTTGCCTCCGACTACGCAATAAAAAAAGCTGTGATGCGCACAGCACTGACAACAGCATATCACTTTTTCCCCCACACCCTACATTGTCCTTGTTGCCCCCCAAATACATCCTCCCTCGCTCCAAGTTGTCTCCCCCACTGCCCCCCCTCCCGCCGGCAATAAAATAAAAGAATGCACACTAGCATGGCCAGCACTGGCAGCATTATTGAGCTTTTTTTTTTTTTACTTTCAGCCATGCCGCACGGCAGCCTCACTGCTATACAACATGGCTTAAAAAACACATTGACCAAGCCAATAGCTCTTGTCTCATAGGTGCGGCTTATTGGCTTTGCCAATGTTTGTTAACATCGGTCATTGGGTAGGGATTAGTTTATTTTAGTACTGTTAGAATCATATTCCTTTTCAAGGCTGGCATTTTGTTAATTAAAATTAGCTTTGCTTCACTATCAAAGGTTCACCTAAACCCAGTTTACCAGCCCCTCCAACCATTCATCTCATGATTTGCTGATAAAAGAAACTGGTCCACTACTAACTAAAAATTCACACTCATTTATATAGAAATCTAAAAACAATTTTGTATGGGAACATTTGAAAGGATCTTACTTTCAGAAACTATTTCATTGTGAGAGCTTTAAAAAAAATTATAGATACAAAATCGCAACTTTTATCAACGCAGCAACAAGGCATGCTGCACAGATAAAAAGAGACAAGGGAATGAAAAAGTCAGAGCAGGCTTCCACAATCTCTCTCTTCAAGGCACTTCCTATACTGTGGACTAGGCGGAGGGCAAGCCATGTCTCTTACTGGGAGCATATCTCTGATGTTTATCACTGCCCATCCATGATTCCCTGGGCCGGAAGTGGCAAAATGCTGCACCTAAAAGTGATATACTGCTCTTGTGCCTGCACCGATGGGAACAGATGCATGTAATGACATGCAGCTTATCAAAGCTAATGGCAAGGAATCATTTTTTACACCATGGAAGCAAGAGAAACAAAAAACAAACATGCCAGGGAGAAAATGTGCTCCATTAAAATGTTATACTGCAAGTTAGTTTAATTACACAGCCATCATTGGCCTTTTCAAATATTGCGGGAAATTTGTGAATTGCAAAATTGTGATATGCTGGACGGTCTGCACAAAGGGAGCCTAGTTCTGTACTTGATGGACCATTCTGCAGGATGGGAAGGGGGACCTGGTCCCTGCCTCACTTACACCTGAATTGACTGTGTTCTGTCCCCACACAAAGGGCTGCATACCCCCTTGTACTGAGTCTGGAGCCAGGGCAGGAAGGGAGGACCCCTTTGCACTTCAAAGGCCTGTCTTTGAAGTCTTCCCCACTTCAAAGGCACCTCTGGGTGTAAGTACTGGACCTCAACACCACCGCTGCGGGACATTTCTGGGCCTGTGATGACTCTGCCAGGAAGAAGGACTGCTTTGCTGCTGAAAGGACTGCCGCTCTGCTGGACTGTTGTTTTGCTGAACTCCTGCCTTGCTGTGCTAATCTCCTGCCCTCTTGCCTGGGTAAGGGGACTGGACCTGAATCACATGAACCCAAAGTGACTCTAAGGCCAAGCTGGCTAGCCTCCTGATCTAAAGTCTCAGGGACATAAAAGACTTCCAACCAACCTGCTTCTTCACCTATACCCATCTGTGAGTTTGCCCGGTCCAGTGGTGCCAACCATTCCTGGGCTTTTAGAAGTGGGGCTAAGGTGTAAATCAAGCAAAACTGATGCATCGTCATCTGAGCAATGCATCACAAAGCAGAATGAACACATCTCCTTGGCTGAGCGGCGCATCTTTGAAGAAACCCGATGCATCAGTTGCCTGGATTGGACCTGTCGCAAAACACTTGCATCGCTGTAGCCTTCCAAATCTGGGACCAAACCATCACCTTCTGAATTGCTGTTGAGTAATGCTTTACCCGGCGCAAGTGCCTTGCATCCCTCATGGAGAGCAGCTTCGAAGACACCCAGTTCTCTGCCTTGCAACTTCACAACCCGCGCATTTCCTGTGCTGTGGTTTGCACTCTCGACACCAGACTTCACATTGCAAGCCCCGTTGACAGAATCCTCAACCGCGACACATCAGGACCTCGCAAAGCAGCCTTGTCACATCTCGGAACTGACACACAGCTTCGGTAGCGCCATACATCTTCGACTTGGATCCACACAATGCTCCACCACCAGGATTAAGTTACTTTGGTTCAGCAGCCTTAACTGGGTCCCTGTAGCCGTCCCACTCTGCATCAGCCTGAACATTTGACTTTGTCCCGGTCTGGTGCAACCAGATATCCCAAGTCGCACTTTTTGCCTCTTGGTGCTATTTTACCTAAAACCTTTGAAATTCAGTGTCTCAACTTCTACTTATTGGGTTTTTGTCTTTTGTTCTTGTTTTATTTATTAAGTAAAGCTCTATTGTTCCAACCTATTGTAGAATCTTTTTTGGCTGGTGTTTTCACTGTTTTACTGTTTGAAATGTTGCATTAATACTTTACACATTACCTCTAAAGTTAAGCATGACTGCTCTGTCAATCAATCAATACATTTATAGAGCATGCTACTCACCCGCGAGGGTCTCAAGGCACTGAGGGGAGAGGGGCGGATGCTTGAGGTGTTTCCTGAAGGTGAGATGGTCCTGGGTTAGTTGTAGGTGTGCGGGGACGGAGTTCCAAGTCTTGGCGGCCAGGTAGGAGAACGATCTTCCTCCGCTGGTGGCTCTGCGGATCCGTGGGACGGTTACGAGGGCGAGGTTGGCGGAGCGGAGCTGGCGGGTAGGAGTGTAGAACGAGAGGTGGTTGTTGAGGTATTTGGGCCCCATGTCGTTGAGCGCTTTGTGTGCGTGGGTGAGAAGTCTGAACATGATCCTCTTGCTGACGGGAAGCCAGTGCAGGTTTTTCAGGTGGGCAGATAAGATATGTGGCTGTGGCGAGGAATGTTGAGGTCGAGTCGTGCGGAGGCGTTCTGTATGCGCTGAAGTCGTTTCTGGGGTTTGGCTGTGGTTTCTGCATACAGGGCATTCCCGTAGTCCAGTGGGCTGGTGACGAGGGCCTGGGTGACCGTTTTTCTGGTTTCTGTGGGGATCCACCGGAAGATCTTTCGGAGCATGCGCAGGGTGTTGAAGCATGAGGATGAGATGGCGTTGACTTGTTTGGTCATCGTGAGGGAGGAGTCCAGGATGAATCCCAGGTTGCGTGCGTGGTCTGTGGGTGTCGGTGCGGTGCCCAGTGCTGTGGGCCACCAGGAGTCATCCCAGGCTGATGGGGATTGTCCGAGGATGAGGACCTCCATCTTGTCTGAGTTCAGTTTCAGCCGACTGAGCTTCATCCATTCCGCGACGTCTTTCATTCCTTCCTGGAGGTTGGTTTTGGCGGTGGATGGGTCTTTGGTGAGGGAGAGTATCAGCTGGGTGTCGTCGGCATAGGAGATGATGTTGAGGTTGGGTTGACGAGCAATGGCAGCGAGGGGGCTCATGTAGATATTGAAGAGGGTTGGGCTGAGGGAGGAGCCTTGGGGTACGCCGCAGATGATCTTGGTGGCCGTGGAGCGGAACGGCGGGAGGCGGACTCTTTGGGTTCTGTTGGAGAGGAACGAGGTGATCCAGTCCAGTGCTTTTCCTTGGATCCCAGTGTTGTGGAGGCGGGTTATTAGGGTGCGGTGGCAGACGGTATCAAAGGCGGCTGAGAGGTGTAGTAGGATGAGGGCGGTAGTCTCCCCGTTGTCCATCAGGGTCCTGATGTTGTCGGTGGTTGCGATGAGGGCTGTCTCAGTGCTGTGGTTGGCTCGAAATCCGGATTGGGATGGGTCGAGTGACTTGTTGGCCTCGAGGAATGCAATCAGCTGTTTATTGACGGTCTTCTCGATGACTTTAGCTGGGAAGGGAAGAAGAGAGATGGGGCGGAAGTTCTTGAGGTCTTTAGGGTCAGCTGTGGGTTTTTTCAGAAGGGTGTTGATCTCTGCGTGCCTCCAGCTCTCTGGGAAGGTGGCTGATGTGAAGGAGTTGTTTATGACGTTCCGGAGGTAGGGTGCGATGATGGTGTCGGCTTTGTTGTAGATGTGATGGGGGCATGGGTCAACGGGAGAGCCAGAGTGGATGGTGTTCATGACGTGGGTGGTGTCTTGTATGCTGATGGGGGTCCAGTCGCTTAGGGTGGTGGTGGGGGTCGCTGGTTTGGTGACTGGAGGCGGAGTCTGGGCGTTTGTGACTAGCTACCAGAGGGTGAGTGAAGGTTAATTTAGGGTTTGCCTGCTTCTTACCCTGACTATGATTGTGGTTGCTGCTTGACTACAGCTCATACCCAGGACAACCCCAACCCAATTTTTAACACTGCTTTCTGATACAGATTTCTTCATTTTACCAAGTGGCCTCTTCATGTTCAGTCATAAACCTAAACCCAATAGAAGCTCCATCTTAGACCAACACATCTCCAGATTTGGGACACTGTAAGCTTGTGTAATCTCTATAGTTGATTGATAGGACCATCTAAAGAAGCCTTTCTTCAAAGTTGCGCCTCATTCTTTCCAATAATGCAAACTCAAAAATGTGATATAAACTACAAAAACAATCATACAGCCTCAACTCAATGGTATCTGCAAAATTTCATTACAGAAGACAAATTACTTCCTTGGTCTCAATGTACAACTCTTCTTTGACAGGCATCAAGGATTTACTTACTCCATTATGTTGTACTTGCAAAAAAGAATAAGTGATTGCCTAGTGGTTCATAGCTTGATTAACCTTTAAGAGAATATCCCTGCAAGCCATCAAACATGAGTGGAGGAAATCCCCAATGTCACCCCATATACTTTCTCTAATGTCACCCCTAATACTTTCTCTAATAGAAAACTATATAAGAATCACATGCGCAAGGCCATGGCAGCCTTTTAAAATCTTAAATCATATTTAAACTGCTGGAAACATATCAAAGAAATTAGATAATTAATAATAAATTAATAAGTAATTGTTGATTAATTGTTACTTAATTAACTTTCCACCCAATATCCCTACGAACCCAACAACTCACACCTAAAATGTAACTTAAATATAATATTGACACAATTTACATATTTAACAATTAATTAAATATGTAATTAGTTAATTATTATTAATACATTATTACTTAGTTCACTTTTCATCCTATACCCTAAAAACCCAACAATCTGCACCTAAAATGTTACTTAAAAATATAATAATTACAGATGACAAAATTAGTTAAATTATTAATAATAAATTACAAATTAATTGTTAATATTACTTAATTAACTTCCCACCCTGTACCACTACAGACCTTACAACCCAGTACAATACTATAAATTACCATTAACAATTACATAAAAAATTATAAATCACTTAAAATTACAAACTATATTGGAAAATATTGTCAACAATTATGCAAACAATATTTAGCATACACAATTAATATATGAACGAAAAAACATGAAGTTAATTAAAAAAAGATATTTTGTACAACTATATTATTGAAAACAATATTAACAACACAGATATTCTCATGAACAATATTTCTGCCATCTTTAAACAAGAGGGGGGAGAAAGAAGGGATTGTAATCCATTCAGCTTCCTTGCAGTATTACAGAATATCAAGAGGGAATGGATCACTGGACCTGAGTAACCAGGATTTGCAATGTGTTGGTCGTTTATCATTAAAAAACGTACACAAGCTACGGTTGTGAAAAAAAAAAACGTACACAAGCCGTGAGGTGATATATCTCGGTTCGCCGCCCTGTTAAGAACGTGACAGCATCATCACTGGGTTTCTTTTTCGTATGCTTTCCTCCACCAGGAGGAAAACCACAGGTTATTACAGCAGTGATCAGTGAAAGAGGAGTGAAAGAGTTCAAGTGAGCTGAGCTAAAACTGGGAATCTAAAATTCTCGTATTGCCTAAACTGCACCTTTAATAAGTCTGGAATCAAGGTAGGTAAAAACAGTGTTTTGCGTGAAAAGACAAGCTATTAGTCTAACGCACTAGAATGTCCAAAAAGGTCGACACTTTTCAGCCCTTTAGAATTGCCCTGGTGGGTCGGGGGGCTTTCTTCATGACCTCAGAAAAGTAATAGTGGCTGCGAAATTGTCACGGCCTGGATAACCATACTTGATTCAGATAAGGTCAATAAGTACCTTAAAGTCCTATAAAACAGACTTCCTCGGATACCGGCGGGCATGGTAACCTGTTTCGGACGCGCAGAGCGACTTGTGCTTGCTCTTCCTACGGTGCCCCGCATGTTGCCAGCTCAAGGATGTCAGCGTGATATTGCAGTTCTCAGAGAGGCCATAGTAGAAAGACTGTGCAGAGTGTCTATATTGGTACTAAAGGAAAGTATTTTGACGATAGATTTATAAGTATAGTGGTACCGTTGTTTTTACTAACTCAAGAGGGCCGTTTATTGTATCGGACGGTTTTGAAAACATGTATTTAGAAAAATTATTTTGGGAAGATTTTGAGAGGAAATAATCAAATGAAATACTCCTTGGGGCATATCGGCCCTAGTCTGAACGTATATTTTGGGTAATTGGTCTGATTTTGTACAGGAAGTTCATATACTGGGATGTTTTCAATTCAGGGTAGGCTAGGGTTGTAGTTGGTTTTGTGCTGGTTAATGATTTATGCAAGTGTTCTTGGGATTTTTGATATATCAGTACCAGATCGTTTGTATACGTATTTGTTTTTGGGTAGTTTTATTCTCTGATATATAGTCTGGTTTTCTTGGCTGCATTTTAGATTATGCCAGATGATTTTCACATTCAGTCCTTATGTCCCAAACTTAGCTACGGAATATTGTCATTAAGACCTATAGTATTGGTCTTAAGGCGGTGGACCCATCTCTGCTCTTTTTCAAAGAGTGTCTCTTCTGCTTTGTGGTTTTTTGTCTCTAAGGTTTCCAAAATTACCCAATTCAGATCGTCAATGGCGTGTTGTAATTCAACATTGCTCATCTTGGTTGTGCCCCTCTTGCATTTTACATTACTTCTGTGTTCACATATTCGTTGTTTTGCTTTTCCGCACGTCATCCCTATATATCGTAGGGCACATGGACATGTGATCATATAGATCGCGTGTGTGGAGTTACAATTGGTATGGTGTCTGATTGTCCATTTCAATTCCGGTAGAAGTTGGATAGTTTTTGTTGCTGTGGTCAAGTTGCATACCAAGCATGAACCACATGGGTAGTGTCCAATGACAGGGGGCATGTTCTATAATCTGGCAGTCAGCTCTTTTTTGGTTGGTGGCAGAGGTCTTGTATGGACAAGGATGTCTCTCAGGTTCTTGGTTCTTTTGTTAGCAAACCTTGGTTTCGGCCAGTCAAGTGAGCCTGATGTTAATATTCGCCAGTTTTTGTTTATGATTTTCTTAACGTTGTTTGAAGCTATGCTGTATGTGCTGACACAGGTTACTATATCCTGTGATGGTTCTTTGGGCGTAGTTTCTAGTAGACTCTCCCTTGGTTGGTTTCTGGCCCTTTTCTGGCACTCGTTGATAGTCTTTTCCGGCTAGTCACTTTTTTTCAGTTTTTCACAGAGGTCTTTGGCTTGGTTTTTGTATTCTCCAAGATCACTACAGTTGCACGTGAGGCGTAAAAATTGACTGTCCGATAGATTTTCTCTGAGTGGGCGAGGGTGAAAGCTTTTATAGGAAAGTAAATTGCTAATAAACGATGGTTTGAAAAATTTCCTTGTTTTGATCACATTGTTTTCAATGTAGATGGTTCTATCTAGAAAGTCCAGTTTTTTGTTGTCTGCAATATAGGTAAACTTAAGACATTGGTCTCTAGTGTTATCCATCTATGGAAGTTGTGTAGACGTTTTTTGTTGCCTTCCCAGATTAGAATGATATCGTCAATGTAGCGCTTCCAGAAGCGTATAATCGATAGGAAGGGGTTGGTAACGTTCTGTATGAACGTGTTCTCAAAGTAACTCACACAGAGACCCGCCACACTAGGGGCAAAAGTACTGCCCATCAATGTTCCATGGCATTGTTGGTACATGGTGTCATTGTGCTCGAAATAGTTCTCAGTAAGGGCTAGCCTGCAACACTCCAGAACGAAATGTCTTGGTGTCTTGAAATCCCATTGTTTGTTGAAGAGTAGCGTTTTTAAAGTATACAAGGTTTTTTTGTTGAGGTAAGCTTGTATATAAGCTTTCCACATCAAGTCCAACTAAGAGCATCCTCTCTTCTGAGTAGGTCTGTTCTTTCAAGAGGTTCAACAGATCTCTAGTATCTTTCAGGTACGTTGATATTTTTTGTACCAACGGTCTCAGGTATTGGTCAGCAAATTGTGAAAGCAGTTCTAAGACTGAACCAATACCTGAGACGATAGAACGTCCCGGTATATTTCTGCATCACCATATTTTTGTATCATGATATTTAAAACTCAATAGTGCTGTATCTCGATATTTCTAACTCGATATGTGGTCCAAACACTTTATTATTTGCTTAGAGCAATAATTCACTAAACTTCCCACTTCACCTCCAATAATAGGCAATTTCATCACATCTCATCCTATCTTCGCCGCCCCCAAATAGCTCCCAATGGAATCCCACTGCAAGAATGTTTTTCTCCATTCCAATGCTGCCTGGCAAAGTACACCTGGATATCTGGCCCTCACTCTGTGCATTCCTGAAGCCCTTTTGAAGCCAGCTTCCTATACAAGTAAATGGGCTTTGTCACTTGAGAAATAAAACTAAAACTCTCACCTATTTTGTATATGTCTTCATAAATAAATTATAATGTAATAAGTAAACGCATGATTTGTCAGTGCTTGGTGATTTTTGTTGATGGCTATTTTGTTCTTTTGTCTTCACTCTGAAGTCCTTGCGGTCTGGTCATTGTTGTTAAAAACTTATAAATAAATAATAAGGAAAATAAAAGCTTGCAATTTTTAGCACCCACCACTCTGAAACAGTATTATTCATGCTCTCTTTCCATTTACTTGTACTTTCATTTATTTTGTTGCTCTTTTAATGAATTTTTGCTGTAGACTGATTTTGGCGCTACTCTACACTGTGTAATTTTACTTAATGTTTTTAAGATGCTACTTTCCTCTAACAATCTATGAATACCAAACTATTGGACCTAAACCAAACTGTGAAAAAGATGCCCTATGTATGACTTATAATCTACGAAACTGGCACATGTTTAAGATCATACTGAAGGAGCGCCAGTTTACCTTTACACCACAGTTTCATCACTGTTGTATTTTGCAACTCTGTCTAAAATAGGCAGCAAGTATAACAATCTGTTTGTTTGTTGATAAATAAGGCTCACAGGTTTCAATTTTTACTGTTCTTTACAGATAAATACAGACAGAAAACAATGTGTTTCCTGTTTGTATTTATTTTTAAAAGCAGGAAAATACGGAACATTTTGCACCTTGTAGGTGACTCTCCATGCCGTCTTTTGGGATTTCCAGGACAACAGCTGAGCAGACAGACAGCATGGGAAGTTACAAAGCAGGTATGAATTTTCCTAAATACCTGATATGTTAAAATATATTTGTATTATAATGGTGATATTTACCAGTGGGTCTAATGTCTCGCTATATTTGGCTGCTTAATTTGCTAAAACACGACAGGCAGAAAAGTATGGTTGCATGTTTTTCAGTTAAATAAGTTTTGTGACTCCATTCATTCTCAAAACACAAAATAAATATGGATAAATACCAATAAGATGTCCAAAATATAAAGATCAATAAATACAGCCGGAAAAGTTAAAAATTAAATAGCATAAAACCGGCAGCCCTCTTTATAAAACTAAGGGGCCAATTTCGATGTTGGCCACTGACTTGGTCCTGGGACCGACCGACACCCGGTCTGTGGTCTCGACTGCCTAATTAGGATGTGACCGAACAGTGTTCCGTCGCATTCCCACATTTCCCTATGGGAGCATACATTTCAGCCCTAAACCGGCGGTGATACATGCTCCCATAGGGAAATGGGAGGTGTGGTTCGGCCCTGCACCTTGTGGCAGGCACCTCACTGTCCCTGCCACAGGGTCAAGGGATAAACAGGGGGGCACAGCCTTCAACAAGAGGCTGCACACACAAGGGGGCCCTGCTGGGATCCCCAAAACACATTTTCTGCCATGGTTTCCATGTCGGACAGGTCAACATGGAGGCCCGCCCTGTGAAATTACAAGCTGGTTCCGACTGGCTGACGGGCTCCTTGAGCCCATCGGAAGCCAGCCAGAATGACCAGCCGGTTTCATTTCTGTCCGGCTGCATCTTTATCAGCCGGTCGGAATTAAAACCGATCATGGTGGTCGGAAAACCTCTGACCGAAGGGCACAGACTTTCCGACCTTCGTAATAGGCCCCTAAATGGTCAGGTCAAGGAAATCTTAGATCATCCCAAAGAAGACCTTTATTAGTTTATTTAATTTTTGTTCTGGCATAGCTAAGATCTTTTGATTTTACTAAAATGATATTATATACCTACATAGAGGTGCTTTCAGTCTGCCCGCTTCATCTAAGGTTGTGACATTCACATTTTTCTTTCAACCACTACATCATACAGCTAGTACTTGGTCAGCCCACTTCAGTCTTTGGCTAGTATCAGTGTGTTAGCATCCTGCTCTTTCACAAGGATCACACCCACACAAAAGTAGTTACCTTCAGGGAAAAGTGCTACTGTCGAATTTGGTTTTTTAAGATAAAAAAGTGTTTTTCTTGTAAGCAATGGTTTCTATATTTGCAAGGGCCCTGCATCTTCTGCTGCAAAAAAAGTATTTCAAAAGCCTTGAACAAATCAAACAAGCACTGCCAAATTTAAAAGGCCGGCAGGTAATACCAAAACTATAGACTTCGCCAGGGAATGTTCAAACCTGACCCTAGCTCCTTGAAGCAACAGAGCACTCCATAGTCAAATAATCTATCCTGGCAAATAGTTAAAACATTGATATGAGAAGGCTTATAAGTAGCCTTGCTTGTAATTTGCATAATTTCTCAGCCCAAATTTTCCAAATCTTCACCAGAATGACGCTGAATTATGTGAAATCTCTTGAGGTGCTTGAACAATTTTTGTATGGTACTTCATGTGACTTTTCTGTGCCAGCGCATACCTGAATTTGAAACATTACTGGAAAAACCGACAGGAGACTAGTTTGAGGAGAAATGTCTCTCAGCAAATCAATGTCTCCTCCAACCGAGTCACTGGTTGGCCGGTAGGAATCATGCAAGCCCTGCATTATACCAAATGTCCCAAAAAAATTCATGTATCGCCTAAGGCGAAAATCAGAAATCACATGAGGTCAAGTCTGCATTCTAAAAAGTTACTGATGAGCCTATGTCGTTCACCATAGTTGAATGCTTCCATATTTAATGCAGTTTTGGTGACTGCACATCAAAAGAGTTGGCATGTCAAAGAGATCATTTACATGGGAATACTGCAGTATTCTATAGTATGCCTCGAGTGGGCAGACTATACCAGTGTGTCAAAGAGTAAGAGCCACCTGGAGGTGGCAACACAATATCATGATATTTTTAAGTTTCAATGCAAAAGTGGGAAATATATTTTTAATATATACTTGAATTTGTTACGGATGTTTTTAATTTTTTTAACTTTTGTTGTTCATAATTTATGTGTGTCCATTGTATTCTATATTGTTGGAAAGTAATCGGTACGTGTAAAGTACAGTAAGAAAACAGAATGAAAAAATGTGCCATGGTTGATTTATCAATAAGATATCTGAAACTAACGTTTGGGTCCAATAATCATTCTTCAGAAAACAAATATGTTTTCCCTGATCTGGGAACAGTTGGTTAGTTTCATACATATATTTTATGGAAGCCATCGAGAGTTCCACTTAAAAAAAAAATGCGGAGAACATGGTGAAGAAGTCACAACTGGACACAATGCGGACTCAAATTACTCTACCTGACAGTTTATGTATTTGAGAAACAAGAACACTTCTATCTGACATAGACTCTAACTTTTTCTTTCCATTTAAGACTTGATATTAGTTTACAAGAGCGTATTCAGTGGGAGCTAAAGACAAGAATTTTGCTTACAGACTTCTGGGTCATACGTTCAGAAATTAATAACAAATTTAATTCTCAAGGTTTACGGCCACCCAGAGATTTGCCTATTGTTAATTATCGACCGATGGGCCTACATGGTCTGTTTCTATGGCGAGTGAAGTGGGTCAAAAGGGAGTGATTATATTCCTTAGCAACAGCGGCCCAGACAGGAGTCGTTGCAGAGGCCGTGAAGTGCTAGCATTATTTCTGCAAGGCGGGCTTGCTTCTTAGCTTCATTCGGAATATAGCACTGATAAAAGTGGCTTTTTTAAATATTGAACACGATTTGTTTTCCTGGGCCATGCTTTCCAAGCCCTGAAAACCAACAACACTCTGTTTGAGGAGGTTTAGCCCTCGAGGATTTTAGGTGAGGGGGTTGGGCTAAAATTCTATTGAAATGGAACATACGCTTCGGCCTTGTGTTGAGTGAGACCCGTTGAATGGGGAGGTTACGGGAGGCTGCTCGCCGTCCCCTTTTGTCTCCTTTCTCCTGTCTCTGCCAGCCCCTATTGTGCTCTCTGCTGCCTGCCTGCCCCTTCCAGTCCCATCAGCCCCTTCGCGTTTCCCTGCTCTTTTGATTTCAAGCAGAGTGTGGGAATTGACAGTTGAAACCCTTCAAGGAAATCAAACGTACACAAAAATAGAACAGTGCGCGATGCGTATAATGCAATAAGCGGCAATGAATGTCTGTCCCATGACTCACGAAGCAATTAAAACTCGGAGTGAATGGAGGCCTCATAATAGAAACGAGGCTGGCATTACCATGGGCAGGAAACGGGATTCATCCAGTTGAGAGCTTTTTCTGAACATCTCTAAAAATATGAGTACTTAAGAGTAAGCGGGGTGGTGAGGAGAGAGGCCTGCCAAGAGGATAAAAGTGGCCGCCGCGCCCCTTCTTCAGGCCTCGCTTGCGTTTTGCTTCCTTTAGGTGGTCAGCCATTTAAAAATGACACACAAAAAACCCTTCATGGTTAAAGCAACAGGCTTTTGTAGGGGGGCCTGCTCGCTGCTTTCATATGATAATTAGTAGTTTCCATGGCAACCAATGAAACAAAAAAGGCCTCCAAACTACGCAGCACCAGGCGAGTGGATGAGTGCATTTCTACAGAGGGACGACTGCACTGTAGGGGGGTCCTTCAGAAAGGTATCTGATGGCAGGCGGGAGCTTTGTTTCCCATCACGCAATCACTACGCAGTCAGAGCTTGGAGTAGGAATCCATATTTTTCGCCAGAGGCCGCACAAGGGGTTGGGTCATAACGAGGCTGTCAGTTGGCATAGGTTTTGGACACCCAGCGGTGATTACACGGCGCAGTAAAGAGTGCATCGCAGGCGTTCTCCATCTTAACCTTTAATTAAGAGTTTTATAATGCTATAAAGAGTCCTCCATTGTTTTACTGCTCTGCTGCAAATGTAAGCAGAGTTTTAGAGCAGTTTGATTAATGTTAGAAATACAGTGGCCTTTATGCAGTCATCGCTCTGAAGAACAGTGGCTTTTCTTATCCTGCATTTCTTTTAATCGATCACAATATGTCATTGCAGGCCACTTGGTGCCAAAAACGTCAAAGATAGCAGCCACAAAGCGTTGAATAATTCTATCTTGCTGAATAATAAAGTGCGCCTGGCTCTGCCTGGGCATTCTGATTTTAAGCAGCAAATAGGCTTTCTGCGACTGTAAAACGGAGCAGAGCGGACATTTCCTTCCACTTAGAATGCTCTAAGTTCTTTTGCTCGTCTCCTTGGACTCTAGACATATTTTCTTGTCAAGATGGTTCTAAGTAATGTTGCACCCAGATGTATAATGTGCAGAATCTAGGATTTCTGTCCTAAACTTCAATTAAAAAAACTGATGAAAACAAAGAAGTGTTTTGAAAGTCTGTAATGGAGTGAGATAGAAAAGGGTATCTGACGGATACCAGGTAATGAGTTTTTGAGCGATAATAACATATGTATGAACTAGTTACTTGAGCTTCCCAATATCGATCTTTAGGCAGCCATTGAGAATAAATATTTCAAGGTTTTGACAGTGAATAAGCAGCATACAGAGTAAACAGACACTGGCAGGGAGTGGAGTCCAGCTGAAGTGTCTAAACCAGTGACTAATTGGGACCCACTGAGTATGGTGAGTGTCAGAATCCTCTTCTGAGGGTCACGGGGCAAGCAGGAGCTATTGGGCCCAACCATGGGTGTTGAGGCCTGTTACTCCTGGTCTACTATGGATCCCAGGCAACTGGGCCATGTCCCACTTCAACATGCAACTTTCAGTGGTAGTGTGAGTTCTTTTGAAGAAGCCGTGGGATGCGTGCAGGTAAGAGGGCAAGGACAGTGTAGTGCACAGGTAGTGAGTAATAAAATAAGTTTGGAGCATTCTTGTTCAAAAATTATTTTAATGGTTTAGGTAGTGCCAGCTTAGTTAAAAAATATGTGGTAGCCCTACGTGGATGCAATGTTCCTAGAGGGCTCTCGCAGTGGAATGGGTCAACATGTTTCGTGCCCTAGTCGCTCCTAACGAGTCGTGTGGGACTTCATCAGGACCTAAGTGAATTGATGGTGCACTACTAGAGGTCTGGATCCCTAGGAAAGGTATGTTAGTCAGATACAATAGATTGTAACCCTAGTAGACTTATACTGGGCTGTTGTAGACCCCCAGTATGGAAGTCTATGGCCTGACAGGGGAGTACAGAGTACATCGCTGCTCTGATTGGCTTGGTGGCAGGCAACTAGCAGATCCCACCCTTTCTCTGGGCCCACTCCATTGTGATGATGAAGCATGACATCCTTTAGGGTGTGTGAGGGCATCACAAAGAAAGACCTTCCCTTTTCCTTGTCCCTTTGTTATGAACTGCACACCCCTTTGCATCACCGTTATATAGGAGCCTTGTGTGCCGGACCTGGTTTAAATAACAGCTCTTGGTCCCCCCTTTTTTTGACGATGTTTTAGTTTGCCCTCCTGTTGAGAGAGGCACTCACTTGTAGTTTTGTTTCTGACTTTATAAATAAATAGAATTCTGGTTTGGCTGACAATTTCCTGGCTCCAATGTGTCACTCCTTTCTGTTTATTCCACTCTTTGATGTAGTTAGTACTCCTTGGGATGTTGGTGTTGATGTAGCAATGGGATAACACTTTTTATCCACAGCTGCTGGGGCTTCAGTGCATATGCTGTGCAAGCTACAGAAGATGACAATGTTGCTGGCGCAGTCACAGATGCATAAGTGGCTGCCTCTCTACTCAAAATGTATGCAACAGGTGTGGTCAAGTCACTGAGGCTACTGGCGAAGGTTCCAGACAGGCCTTGCTGACTAAGTGCATTCACTGGTGCATGGGTGCTGGCCATGTGAATAAAGGCTTTAGGTTAATTTGAAGCTGGGATTCTTTTAGAGTCGAGAAATCTAGAAGCTTTAATGGCAAGGTCATATTCTGCCATTTAAATACTGAAATGCACTTCACTCCACATTGCAGGTGTTCTATTTAATGCAGTTCCTTTTCTATTTTTTCAACATCCGTTCTTTTGCTCTTTTTGAATGTTCCTGCAACTGCAATGTTTCCATTCTCTTTTGCTTTTTATGTCCCTGCTCTCTGTCTATTTTTACTTACCTCCATTTCTCTTCCTTTTTTGCTTACACCTCTTGGTTCAGGGTCATGTTTATAATTTTAATTTATTTTTTCGTTATGTTATGCTATCTTTTTTAAGGACACATGCTGCAATAGATAGGACTTTGTAATGCCATTGTGAGTAAGTTCCACCTAACCCTCCTTTTGAGGATTGCATGACAGATCAGAACCTGGTGTTATTTGAAATTTATAGTTTTAAGTCCGCAGAATCCGTTTGTTGGCTGTTGCCAAATGACTATCAACAATGTTGTTATTTGGTCAGAGTGCTGCCCATTAATGTTAAAATTAGTACTTAACTTGAGATAAGGGCAATGTTGGCAAGCCCAGATTTCCAGGCTATTTAATCTGTGTTGGGTGAGTGTTATGAGTTCTGCCTAAATATATTCAGCCTGAGCAAAGTGATGTTGTGGGTAGTACTATGGTGGCATTATGAAATGCATCTAAGCTGTTTATCAGCTGCAATGTCAGTATGTGTGTGATGGTTTGTTTAATTTATTATGTGGTGTGTCTGTGTGTGTTTTTATTTAGTGGTAAGTGCATGACCTGCCATTTTTTGAAAATAAAACATAAAATACTTTATGGCAACGCATCTGTGTTTTATGTTTTTTATGAGAAGGTTCTGGTGAAAATGACAACTGTTACAACTTTAATTCACATTAAAACAGTTTTTCAGTGAATTGTGTTTCTTTTGAATATGTTGTGATGCCCCTTGAAACAATGAGATTTTGGCTTCACTTTTTAAACTATCTTCAAGTTATATTAATTTTGTTCCCTTTCAATATTTTTCACATTGGATCTGAACCAACTCAAGTGCATCATTTGTATCTATTCTACACCTCTTTAAAGCATCAGGAAGGGGTAATTATTTAGGGCCTGATTTCAAGTTTGGCAGTCTGTGGACTACAAAACCCGTGGTGGCACAGCGGTGTCGGTCGGCCACTGGTGCACCGGTGTTCTGACCGCTGGATTACCACTTGGGTTGTCGGACTGCCCTGGGACTGCCACAAGGAGCGGTGCGGTCGTCTTGAGACCTTAATATGCCTGGTGGTGCCCAGTGGCACCACCAAGCATATTACCACTTTCCACACCGACAATAGTGCTAAGGAGGTTCTTGCTCCATGTAGCTGCATGTGGTGAGGAAAGAAAGGGGGCCCTACAGAGACCCCTCTTGGCCCTGTGCATGGGGGTGAATTCATGGGTGCCACGTGTTGTGCTTCCCTGTGTGCATGCACCCTTTCCTGCAGTCTATGCTGTGCAGGAACTGACACTGGTGGTCCTGGGCGGTGCAGTTTAAGGGTCACATATGAACCTTTAATCTGCATCGAGGCGGGACTGCCATACCACCTGCCCACCAACCCACGAAAATACTCGTAATCTGCTGCGGTGCAGTTTGGCTGTCCTTGAGTGGGGCGGTTTCATGGCGGCCAACTCCCAGACCGCCAAACTCAAAATCATGCCCTTAGTGACCCCTCACTCTATATTTCCTGAGCGCTGTCATGTTTTTCAGGCTGATTTTTTTACTGATCCCATTTAGAAGCATTTTGCCATTACCATATATACAATTTTTCTCTCCTTTCCCTCTCTAGTGATTTTTTTAGAGCCACCTCCTACTCTATTTTACAAAACAAATCATGCTTCTTGAACTTAAATATTCAAGAATAATGAAAATTCATAAACAATATAATGAAAAGATTGTAATGCAAATCCATGGTGGAAATTTCCACATACATTTTATTCATTGTCTAAGTGTTGCTTTTTATGCTGGTAGTGTTATTCCATTTCTCACTTGATTTCTATGTGAATCCCTAGCATTAACTTATCTGTGAGTGCACATATGAGGTGTGTGACCTACACCAAGGCTTGGCTGGATTAGATGTGGGCTGTATTACTGCTCGCGTACATGTGGATGTAACTTTGGTGAATTGCAACTGACTTAGGGCCCGATTTAGATCTTGGCGAACCCGTTACTCTGTCACAGCGGTGATGGCTATCCTGTTCGCAAAAATAATAAATCCCATAGGATATAATGGGAATTATATTTCGGTGGACGTGACATCCATCACCGTTTTGACGGAGTAAACTGTCCGCCAAGATAAATAAATAAATAAATCTAAATCAGGCCCTTAGTTTTCAAAGGTGTTTTTGTACCTGCATATCCCTCCTTCTGCCTCTCCTTATATTTTCTATTGTTACTTCCCTTCGTAGTAGATATTCCCCAATTTCCAGCCACAATCCCTTGTCACTCTGACACGTACACCAAAAAAGTAAACCTATATGTGCATAGTTCTCCGCGCTCATAACAGAGAGCTTTGCACAAGAGATCTAAGACTGGCATAGTTGGAAGACTCTGCTCATACCTTTGTGAATTGCATGTACAAGTCTGTAAAGTAGTACGTAGCGATTTACATACTCATTAATGCCTTTTGTCAACAGTCCCCACTATCTACTCAAAGAACTTATGGCATATTGATTTCAACATTTTATCATTTATGGAACTTAAACTGGAAATGTGGGTGGTTTCAGCAAAATCACAATTTCCTTTATCACACTGTAAAGTGTCATCCGTTCTACCAAATTCTCGCATTTATTTATTCCTGCCCTCAGCTACTCAGCTTATTACAATGTTTTCTTTGTTTCAATGAACACTGGCACGTTCATGAGCAAGGGATGCCTTTGGAATGTCTTGTGTCACGCACACAACAACTCTGAACGAACTCAACTTGGTGCATGCCAAACAGATTAGTAATCATTCATTGGTAGCACGCCAGAGAATGATTCATACCCGCCGGGCACAGTAATTCATTGTACTCAGCAGATATTTGTTTCAATTATTTTATGATGCACTAGGTATTTTATCATGATGACTAAAACAGATTTTATGTGCACATTCATATTGTCATTATACTGGGGTTAAACTGAAGAAACCCAAGCTTTACTTGAACGAAACATTTTATAATGTACATAACATTTATATTAGCTGTGCAGAGCCTTCCAAAAAAAGTTGATCAGTGTATTTGGTAAAACCACTCTATCAAATACTAGTCATGGGGATTCAGAATATCATTGTTTTCTAAGATTTAGGGCTAGTGCACTGTTGGGATGGAAAACAAAGACATGTACCCCTGCCCTGAGTGCCCAACTGTACTATTGTCTGGATCCCTAATGCCTATTTATGTTGTCATAGGAAAACACAGATCATGCATGTGCGCCATGACACAGGCCTGTCCCACGGATTGCGGTCTTGTTGGACCGGGAAGGGCACCCACAGCACTATGCTCATAGTGGTGGAAGGTTACTGCCTTCACCAGGAGTTGAGCAGCACAAGTGCTGTTGCGGCAGCAAACCATGTTGTGATCAGTGGAAGTGAACAGGTCTAGTAACCTGTGTCACTAGAGTGAGGCCTACAGGCTCACTCACCTTTTTAAAGTTCTGCTGCTGTGTGCTTAACTCACCCTTGGACTGGATCAGCTAGGTGAGTGGAGAATCTGTGCTGGATGTATGTGTGCCTGGGAAGGGTACAGTATAGGGGTAGAACAGTACCGTGCAGTACATGTATGGTTAGTACATGTACTGAGTTTATACATGCATACGAGGAATACATTACAAGAGATATGTTGTGCTGTGCAGTGCGTGCACAGTGAAAGCATGTGCTAGGTGTATGTGTTTTTGCACAAAGTATGATACATGAAGGGTGTAGTGTTGTGCAATGCATGCAGGGTGAATGTGTGTGCCTGCAAGAGACACAATACTGAGAGGCTAAATTACTCGGTAGTGCACACAGAGTGAATGTGTGTGCTGAAAGTATTTGAGTCCGTGATGGCACAATACATGGAGGAAACAGTGCTGGACTGTGTGAGAGCTCTGTGCATACACTGAGTGTAAGTGTGCCTGCAATAGTACATTACATGGAGGACCCTGGGTTCCATTTTGGGAAGCCTAGGCTTGCCTTGTGAAGATTTGAGGAGTGGTGAAATTCCCCAGACATATTTGTGCATTGCATCATTCCTGTGAGCTGGGTGGGACACACTGGAGGATGTGATAGATAGAGAGATTCCCTCTGTACCTAAAGGGTGCTCTTTGATTCAGTGATAGATCTCTAGGAAGGGGGCTGGACTAATCTCAGGCAGGAGATGGTGCTGATAATGGCATCTTAAAGAGTGGGGCTGGGAGCTCGGGATTAGTCTTTTGATGCACATATCACTATGGATGACATCCAGGTGTGAACTTTAGTCACTCCCATGGCCTGTGATGTAGGACTATCAGTTTTGGAGTCTCTTCTGCTGTGACAGACAGTCTTGCAAGAGGAAAGAAGAGAACAAAAAGTGCACACTTCAAAACAATCAGTTATACATCATTATAAAACTTCAAAGACCCAGAAACTAAATCACATTTGGTGTCAAAAAATGTATTATAAGTAGGGGAGAATAAGACCCCACAATTGGTCATCTGCCAAGCAGTCGTCCAGCTGTGATAGAAGGGGAAACTCTGCAAGATTACTCCCTGAAATCGGGCCAAGGCATGCTAGTCTCAGTGATGCTTGACCTGCTTGCAAAGACCAGTGCGCCCTGTGAGAAAGAGGAGAGCATTGGAGGGAGGGAGTTCCAACAGGGAGCCCTACCGGGAAGGCTCCATGTGCAAGGTGTGAGGAGATGGCTGTGAACCGATCGGGTCATTGTTTGTGTCCAGGCATGATTTGGTGACCCCTATATGTCAGGAAAGGGCTGCCATGGACTGATCCATCCATCAAGTACTGTGCGGGGAAGGTCAAGGCTGTACTGCCTCATTGTGGTAACCTCATATGCCAAAGTGGGCCATTGTTGATGTGACTGTGCGGACAAAAGCACCAGGACTCGCGTATGCCTTAGCAGTGACGCATTATGCCAAGAGGGGCTTAATTGGCGCCCAGCTGCTGTTTGTGTGGTGACGCAGGGAGGCGGACAGGAATGCGACATATCTTGTAGATATGGAGCATTCTTGCCCTTTTATTTTGATGCACGGCAGCATAACAGGAAGGCTTGCTGCGCTGCTGTACCTCAAAATAGAGTAAATGGGGCCTCAAGTGTTCTTCTCGGAATTCTTGTGAATAAAAAAGCCCTTAACAGTACATTCAGGCAGAGATGTACTTTTCTGTCCGCTCTTTTTCAGAATTTTTTATTTTGCTTATTTAGCCCTATATGTCAATGTTTGCAGTATGGCTTGTAATCTAAACCTAGTAAGGATTCAAATAACAGAGGCTCAAAACATAATTACAATTAGGCTGATCAGTGAAACTATTTCTTCTGCTGTTTACATTAATTATTCAAAAATTGTTAGCTATGATAAGCCTGCCAACACAATCTTGGCCATCACATTTCGTACGGATTGTACACTTAAACGGAATGAAGGGTAACAGAGTCACGTGTTTCTTATAAACATTACATGCATGCCTTAACTATGGGGCTGACAGCCAGTGGTCACATATTACATCTATCTTCCCACTCTATCTGTGAGTCCATCTGTCTGATTCGACAAACGAAAACACTTGTGTGGGAAGTAGAGCTGAATAATTATAAACTTCTGTGAAGGATCCATGTGCAAGTTTGGCTTTCATGCCAAGAAGCAAGAACAACCCGAAATGTAATTTCTGCAATCAGAAATTATTCAGCTATATTTGTTTGTTTTGCATCAGTTTACTTTCATATGATGGATTCAGAAAGTAATCTTTAAAAAGGCCCCACAAGCCTTTAGCTTTGTAACTCAATGCAACGATTTCAGGGAAGCACCTTTAAACATTTTTTTTTTGGGGGGGGGGGGGGGGGGATTCGACAAAGTGAAAAAAATTCCTAACTCAGCTACCTTTTAACATGATTTTATTAGAAAAATATTTGGGGCTTAACATATATAATAACCATGGGCCATATGTACCAAACTCTGATTTTGTGATTCTCAAATTGCAATTTTTGGCGAATCGCTATTTGAGAATCGCAAAACGCTATGCATGTAGGATTTGCAAATAATTTTGCGAATCCTACATATTCCTTAATTGCGAATTGCAAATTGCGAATCACAATTAAGGAATACCTCCCCATTCATTCCTATGTGCCTAGAGGCCCATAGGAATGAATGGGAAGTCATTCTCAATTTGCGATTCTCAATTAAAGAATCGCAAATTGAGAATGCAATATCAAGGGTGCCAGGGTGTCAACAGGACACCCTGTTGCACCCCTAAAATATACATGTGTACACAGGTGGCACACATACATGCCCTAAGGGCATGTATGTGCGCCACATGGCACTTTGAAAAATGCAAAAAAGTAAATTTTTCAGAGAAATCGCAAAGTACCGCCAACATGAAGTTGGTGGTAATTTGCGATTCCTTAAGGCCAATTGCACTTTTTCTGTGCTTCTTACATTGCATTTAACCGCATGCGCGCGCCGCTCCTGCGCTGAGATTTTCAAAACCGCATGTTTCATGACGAGCTGGGCTCGTCATGAGCGTGCGAGGAGGCTACCTCATGACGAGCCCAGCTCGTCATGAGCGTCGAAGGGGTTAAGGAATAGCAATTTGCAATTCCCTAAATGCAATCGCAAAATAAGGAATCACAAATTTTGCGAGGCAGTTTTTCTTTCATACATACCACTGAGCCCAATTGTGATCGTAAACACCGAAATTCGCAGAATTTCGACGTTTGCGATCGCAAATTGGAATGATACATATGGACCCATATCACTATAAGAAGCTAAGAGCAGGAAATCAAACTCAAAAGCAATATGAATTAAAACGGAATCGTAGTACGCACATTGGAAGATGGAGTTGCTCTACAAGAGTGACTCTTCGGTTGCTTTGAAAATTGTCTGAAGTCGATAACATCAAACATATGCTATTAAAAACTTAATTATGAATTTAAAAAAATTAATAATTGGTATAGTAATCATCTAATTGCAATTTTTATATATTTTATGTAAAATACTACTGAAGCAAATGCCTCCTCAACCTACAATTTAAATTTTCATAATTGAAAAATAAATAATAGACAAATAGGTAAAATTTTTAAATGTTATACAGAAATCACTGGTTCCGGCGGTGATGGGTAAGTATCTCATCACGCATCTACAACAGTGTTGGACACTGTAATTCAGTGTCATATGTCCCGCCGGATACTGTTGAGGCGAGGCTATTAGAGCATCTAGGTTGTCCTCTACATCTGTGGGCACTTTACCATCAGGTTCACAACGTGGGAGGCAGGTTGCCCAACTCACCACCCAGTGTAGATAGTTAATTTTATGTGGTCCTGAAGAATTGCCATTGATCTTTTAGACATTTAAAGGCAAGAAGCATGTCAACCTCTTGAGAGTAGAGCGAAGTTATCTTGACACATTGTTCTCAGATAGTCGCCACTCCGTATTTCTAACCAGGTGGTAAGCCTACCAGAATAAATTACCCATAGGACTACCCGACCTATTTTAATCACCTGTTAGGCCCCTCACCCTCACTGCACCATACAGCAAGGAACAAAAGACCTCCGCCAAAGAACCCTTTATTGGGTGCCCGTCGCGTATTGCAGTGCGGACCTGACGAGGAGCAGGCTCAAATGAAGAAGCATGACACCTAGCTGGCTGGGTGTGTGAGGGCCCTAGTTCCGAAGGGAGGAATACCCCCTCCCTCCCTTCTCTGTAGATCTACCTTGTCTGTACATGGCACCTACTTGTATATATCTCTCTCTTGACCCACTCATATCCTCTTCCTTCATCATTGTCTTGGGTATATATGCTGGACCTTGTTAAAGCCCGCTTGTCCCCTGTTGCTGATATAATATAAAGACAGAAGTACCATATTAACCAATTCAAAATAAAGAAGCACTTCCCACCCAATTCCCAAGTAAATCTAACAACTAGAAATAATGATACATTGCCATAATATATATTTTTAATTATTACAAATAATTTTCACAGAAACATAAATATTGAATTAAAAACTTAGCACCACACAGTCAGCCAACCTAATGAAAACAATATTATAGTAAATGATATGCAAACTTCCATATTATAGCAAAACAGTAACAAATGATAAGTGTACTTATTTCTGTCAACGATATTTTTGTAGTCACACTATTTACATCATGATAATATGGGGCTGATTAGGATGTTGGTGGGACTGCCACCAACAGACCGATGGTGGCGATCCCACTGACATCCAGCATAGAGGTCCAACTGCCTCATTATGATGCAGTTGGTCTGACCCCATTGGTCGGAGGGACCGACCGACGGTGCCAACGTGCTCAAGGAGCCCATTGAACCGTTGGTTGGATTGTATTCCCTTCAAAACGGGCGGTGCCAGCTCAGGCACCACCAAAGGGATGACAATGTCCCTTTCCAACAGCCTTTCCATGGTGGTCCGAATGCCATAGAAAGGCAGTCGGAAAGGGACTCTGGGGGCCCCTAGCAGTGTCACATCCCCCTGGGCCTCCGCTATAGTGTCCGGGGGCACACACGGTGCCCCCCCAAACACTTATGCACCCTGTGCCATGCAAATCATGGTGTCTAGCATAATGTGCCTTTTGCAGTTGGGGGTTTTGCTGCTGCCCTTTTCCAGGTCGCAGCACAAGCATGAATGGCAAAAGGCATGTTTCTGACTGCCTACACAGTGATTGGATTGAAATTCAGCAGGTGGAAACAATGACTACCTGTCGGCCGTACCCAATCCTACAACGATGTGCTTGTCTGAGCGCTATCGTAATAAAGCCCAAGGTGATATTTAGGTGCTATACCCCAGAAAAAGAATATCAAAGCCCATGCATTGAATCTTCATCTTCTTCTGGCTTTGCTTTTGGCAATCTGTGATTGTTCAAATTGTGCTGCGGTCTTATTTACATGCACATCTCATACCTCATTGCTGATTTGTATCTTCTTTAAAAGTTTTGAAAATTAATCTTGTAGAAAGGACACAAAGTCATAACAAAAAAAGGCAGAATGACATAAACTGACTGTTTCAAGGCATGGTTTTGCCATGGGTTTGAGCTGATTTGTATCACGTACAGATATGACGTTGACTGGTAGGTGACCCCCCACCCCGCTGCAGCTCCACCAGCGATTGTGCCCGCATCCTTCTGTTTTTGCCCATTCCTGGGTGCTGTTTTCCCTTGCCCCCCCGCCCACTGCTCAATTTCCCGCCGCTGCTACCCCTGCGGCCTGCCCCCCCGCACCCATTCGCCGTCCCCTGCCTCCCGCCTTCCAGCTGCTCCTCCCTCCCAGCTCCCCTTCAAATGGCGTCAGCTTCGCGCCTACGGCAAGCCCGTCTGCGCCCGTCCGTGCCTGGACCGCTCCCAGCGCCAGAACCCCTGGACCCCGCGAACGCCACAACACCAGACTCCACTACGACACCAGCAGCCTCCACGCACTCAATGCCGGCCGAAACCACACCTGCTTCCAGGCGACCCCAAAACGGACCCACGTACTCTTCTCCTGCCGCACCTGCAACTTCACCTGCTACAGACCCACCAAACCTCCAAGTACTTGATCCAACCACCTCCGCTGCATACTCCTCAACACACGCTCTGCTCGCAAACACACCTCCGCCCCAGATGTGGCCTTCCTGAGCGAAACCTGGTGGAACGACTCCTCAGCGCCCAACATCGCCATAGCCATCCAGGACGGCTACAAGGTCACCCGTAGGGATCGCGCCAACAGAACCGGAGGAGGAATAGCCATCGTCCACAAGTCCACCCTCAAGGTCGCCACCCACGCAGACGACACCCTCCACAACACCGAACACCTGCACTTCCGGATCCACATCGACCCCAACACCACCCTCAGGGGAACACTCATCTACAGACCCCCTGGACCCCGGGCTTAGTTCAGCGACTCCATCGCCGACCTCGCCAGCACCCACGGACTCGCTTCCACGGACTACATCCTCCTCGGGGACCTGAACTTCCACTCGAGAACAACAACAACGCCAACTCCGCCACCCTGATCGCCAATCTCGGCCTCAAACAACTCATCACCGTACCCACCCACGCTGCCGGCCACACGCTGGACCCCGTCTTCTTCACATGCACCCACTTCACCTTCGACCACTCCACCGAACTTCACTGGACCAACCACCGCTGCATTAATTTCACCTTCAAGAAACCAACCACGCACCACCGCACCCAACAGCTGCCTTGCCGCTGCTGGAGCAAAGTCACTGAAGACCGGCTGATCACCACCCTCGCCCAGAACCCACCCACTGACCCCACCAACCCAGACGCCGCAGCCCGCAACCTCAGACAGTGTATCGAAGACTGCACCAACAACCTCTCCCGCTCAAGAATTCTTCCAACAACCACGCCAGCAAGAGAGCCACCTGGTTCACTGACGAGTTCCAAACCTCCAAACGCGCATACCGGAAACTGTAGAACATATGGCTCCACGAACGCACACCGGACAACCACGCAGCCCACAAGGACACCACCCGCAGACATCACCACCTCATCAGATTAGCCAAGAGATCCTCCTTCAAAGACCGCTTGGACAACAACGCAAACGACAGCAAATAGCTCTTCAGCATCGTAAAGGAACTCTCCAACCTCAGCGCCAATGCCCACGACATCCCGCCCTCACAAGAACTGTGCAACTCACTAGCCATCTTCTTCCACCACATGATCGCTGACATCCACGACAGCTTCAACACCACAACCACCCGACTACGCCATACCCCACCTCCCCTGCGAACACCACCAGCGCCATCAACCTGACCTCCTGGTCCAACGTCAACGGCGACGAGACATGCATGGTCATGAACTCCATCCACTCAGGATCTCCGTCAGACCCGTGCCCACACCACGTATTCAACAAAGCAGACGCAGCCATCGCACCCCAACTACGGTAGGTCATCAACATCTCCTTTGAAATAGCGACATTTCCGGAAAGCTGGAAGCACGCCGAAATCAACGCCCTCCTCAAGAAGCCCAAGGCGGACCTCAAGAACTTCAGGCCCATCTCCCTGCTCCTGTTCCTGGCAAAGGTCATCGAGAAAATAGTCAACAGGCAATTGGTCCGCCACCTGGAAGACAACAACATCTTGGACCTGTCCCAGTCCAGATTCAGACAAAACCACAGCACAGAGACAGCCCTCATCGCTGCCACAAACAACATCTTGTTTGTGGCAGCGATTTCATCAACTAGACAATGGCGAAACATCAGCCCTCATCCTCCTGGACCTGTCGGCCGCCTTCGACACGGTCTGCCATCGCACTCTAAAGACACGCCTTCTAGAAGCCGGAATCCAAGAGAAGGCCATTGACTGGACTACGTCCTTCCTCTCCGGCAGAACCCAGAGCGTCCGCCTCCCACCCTTCCGATCCACAGCCACCGACATCATCTGCGGTGTCCACCAGGGCTCATCCCTCAGCCCGATGCTGTTCAACATCTACATGGCCCCCTCGCACAAGTGGCCCGCCAGCACCACCTCAACATCATATCCTACGCCGACGACACCCAGCTCATCCTCTCCCTCACCAAGGACCCTCACACCGCCAAAACCAACCTCCACGAGGGAATGAAGGCCATCACCGACTGAATGAGGAGCAGCCGTCTGAAGCTGAACTCGGACAAGACGGAGGTACTCATCCTCGGACCCACCCCCTCAGCCTGGGATGACTCCTGGTGGCCGACCACACTGGGAACAGCACCAACACCCACCGACCATGCACGCAACCTAGGATTAATCCTCGACTCCTCCCTCTCCATGGCTAAGCAGGTCAGCGCCGTCTCCTCCTCCTGCTACAACACAGTCCGCATGCTCCGCAGGATCTACAAGTGGATCCCGACCGAAACAAGAAGAACGGTGACACAGGCCCTCGTCAGCAGCAGACTGCACTACGGCAACGCACTCTACGCAGGAATCCCAGCCAAACACCTACGACGACTACAACGCATCCAAAACACCTCCACCCAACTGATCGTCAACGTCCCCCGCCGCAGCCACATCACCCCACACCTGAGAGACCGACACTGGCTCCCCTTCAAGCTCCTCACCCACGCACACAAAGCACTACCAGCACGACCAGCCTACCTTAACAGCAGACTCAGCTTCCACACCTCCACCTGCCAGCTCCGCTCCTCCAGCCTCGCCCTCGCCACTGTCCCCTGCATCTAACAAACGACCTCCGGCGGCAGATCCTTCTCCTACCTCGCTGTCAAGACCTGGAACACCCTCCCTCCGCACATACGGCAGACCCAAGACCTACTCGCCTTCAGAAAACTCCTCAAGACCTGGCTCTTCGAGGAGTAGCAGCACCCCCCCTGAGCGCCTTTAGACCCTCACGGGTAAGTAGCGCGCTCTACAAGTACTCTGATTGATTGATTGAGTGGTATTTTAACAGCACTGAAAATGGTAATTATATTGCACTGGAAGTGTAATAACATGTGCTCCTTTTAATTCAATAACCAGAGGCTGAGTTTAATGTGAGTAGTTCATCAATCACATATTGCTCCTTACTGTCAGTAGCCTTGGGTGCAATGGGTATTGCCATACTTGGGTCCAAAAGCTCAGAGTGCCACTGATGAATTAGAACAATGTTAAAATCTCATTTTGAAAGCTTGAGCTCCCTTAAGGACAGGAGGTTACCTTACAATATTGGTTGAAATGTCTCAAGAAGAAGTGACCAAAAATGAATGGCATACAGTTGGATACTCATCTGCTGTCACAAGAGTAAATTGGTATGATCTTGAATGCAGCCCACAGTAAGTACCAGTAGCTGTGACAAATCCAAGTATTTCACTGACTAATGTTTTCTACTCAGGCAAAAAATTAGCAGCGTTTGTTGATGTTGGTAAAGGATGTTACTGAAAACAATATTTACAGAAAAATATCAGGATGACACAACAATAAACCACAATAAAACAATAGCAGCACATAAGGAAATAACACAACCAAATAAGACAACAAAAACCAGCAATAAAACAGAACAACACAATTCCAACACAACAGAAAAGAACACAAAACAACCACCAAAAACACCACAAAATGGGATAACAAAACACAACGCCAATACAACAAAATAAACACTTGCCACACCACATAAACTCAACAGCATAACACAATGTCCCACAAAACAGCACTATAACACAATGAAATAAAACAAAAACCACAACAATGCATCACTGTACATAATATATTACAATTCAATAGCATCAGAAAAGCATATCAAGAAGCACAATTCAACCTAACACATCAACATAAGATAAGAAAAATCACTGCTCAAGTGCATTGTTTGATTGTTATTGTATTGTTGCATTTTGCTGTTGCATTGTTGTTAAAAGTAGGCATTCAGTCAAAAAAACATTATGTTGTGCTGATGTATTTCTTTCCATTGTGATATGTTGCAATATTGTGTTGCTGTGTTTTCCTATTATTTTATTGTGTTGTCATGGTTTTGTGTTGTTTTGTTGTGTTGGTATGTTGTTGTGCATCATTCACCTGTTGTATAATGCTGTTCTTGGAAATCAGCTTCAATATATTTGGTAACGCTTGGTACAGACACTTAGGCTTCCCAATCCATCTTTCAGGATAAAGCAGTAAAAAGGGCCTGCTTCTGTATTATGTATGGTTTATAGGGGATTAGGTTGGAAAGTTAACAAAATTAACATGTATTTAAAGTTAATGCAGAATTTAATTGCATATCAATTGTTGAAATTATTTATATTTTTTATTAATTTTAGAAGTGTTTTGTGTTGTTATGTTTATTTTAATTTTAATACATTATCATTAATCAATAATATAGTTAATTATTAAGGATGTGTACCGGGGTGGCTGGCGCTGAAGTGACTGAGTCAGAGACTTTTAATAACGATCTTAATGAGGGCTTTATTTTTATGTATGATCTTCGCTTCCTGCTGGTTATCCGCTCACGAGCAAACGCTGCCGGGTCTGTTATGGGCTTTCTTAGGGGCTCCAGGTTTTCGTCCGTTGGGTGGACACTCTCCCTCCAGGCACCGCAACCGGAAAGGAAGCAGAGAATAGGATCGGATTAGGTACTCGTTGCACAGGGACGGGTTCAGGGCCGGGAGTGAGGAGAATGAAAAACACGTGTATAAGTGCCAGTTGCCCTCAATCGTAGTGCGTAATCAGTGCTCGTGAGGAGGGAGGGGTATCAGGGATCTATATACACGGCTCTTTACACTATATACAGGGTTACTCAACAGGTCGGGCACGTCGTCCCACCCAGCCCGCTACTTTGCCCCGTACCTGTTGGAGCCACGCCCCTCCCGTGGGAGCGTGGCAGGGCGGATCGTGAAGTCGGTGGCCTCCTGGCTTCTCCGGTTCTTCCTCGTCTGTTTCTGCTGCCTCCGGTTTCTCCGCGTCTTCGCTCGTCCTCCTCGTTCCGGTCTCACGCCTCTCTTGCTCCTCCTCGGAAACGCCGTCTGTCCCTTCCTGGGTTCCTCCTCTCTTTGACGGAGGTCGGGGCGTCACGTGGGTTTGGGGCCCCTCCCCCTTAAAGGGATACTGTCCGTGTTCCTCGGTGTCCCACCGGTATCCGTCTTCTTCGTCTTCGGGCCAGTCGGGCTGCTGCAGAGAGGGGACAGATGTGGGTAACAGGGGGGCATGCGTCCACCAGTTCGTGTTCTCTGATTGTCTGGGGGCGTTTTACCTGCCCCGTCACACACCATCCCCCCTGGATTCTCCCGTTCGGGGAGAGGGAAGATTCTGGATAAACAGTCTGCATTCCCGTACTCTGATCCCTTTTTGTGAGTCACTGTGAAGGAGTAGGGCTGAAGGGACAGGAACCAACGGAGTACCCTGGGGTTGTGGGCTCGGTTTCGGCTCATCCATTGTAACGGGGCGTGGTCTGTATATAGGATGAATGGCCGGCCCTCTAAGTAGTACTGTAGCTTGTCTATCGCCCATTTCACCGCTAGACACTCCCGCTCAATGGTGGAATACCTGCTCTCACGGGGATACAGTTTCCGACTTACATACAAGACTGGATGTTCCAACCCATCGACCCCTGCTTGGGAGAGCACTGCCCCTATTCCCACGTTGGATGCATCTGTGGCTAATATAAAGGGTTTATTGAAGTCCCGCGAGACTAGGACCGGGGCCGTAGTCATAGCTCGCTTCAGGTGTCCAAACGCCTGTGTTGCTTCCTGCGAGGGAAGTGATAGTTCCCTAGGCTTTCGGTCTTTTTGTAGGAGGTCTGTCAGGGGAGCGGCTACCTCAGCAAATCTGGGAATGAAACGCCGATAGTAGCCGATCAATCCTAAGAAGGCTCGCAGGTCTCTTTTATTAGGGGGAAACGGAATCCTCTCAATGGCTTTTATCTTCTCACTTTGAGGGGCTATGGTACCCTCTCCCAGGACGTATCCTAAGTAGTTGACACTGGTAAATGCCGCTCGTGATTTTTTTAAATTGATATGTAGTCCGGCCCGTTGTAGAGCTGTGAGGATGATCTGTAGGTGGCCCAGATGATCATTCCATGTGCGACTGTAGACTACTATGTCGTCCAAGTAGGCCGAACTAATGAAGGGAATGACTGTAGGACGGTGTTCATAAGGCGCTGGAACGAGGCCGGGGCCCCGTGAAGTCCGAAGGGCAACACAGTAAACTCATACAGTCCTTCATCTGTCACAAAGGCGGTTTTCTTCCTGTCTCCCTCACGGAGGGGTACCTGCCAATACCCCTTAGTGAGGTCAAGTCAAGTCAAGTCAAGAATTTGTATAGCGCACTACTCACCCAGAGGGTCTCAAGGCGCTTGAGGGAGAGGGGTTCGCTACTTATCAAACAGCCAAGTTTTGAGTTGTTTTCTGAAGGAGAGGTGATTCTGTGTAAGACGGAGGTGGGTGGGGAGGGAGTTCCAGGTTTTGGCCGCTAAGTAGGAGAAAGATCTTCCTCCCATGGTGGTTCTTCGGATGCGTGGAATCGCGGCGAGGGCTTGGTTGGACGATCGTAGTTGGCGGGTGGGGGTGTAAAAGTTCAGGCGTGTGTTGAGGTATCTGGGTCCTAGGTCGTGGAGGGCCTTGTGTGCGTGAGTGAGGAGACGGAACGTGATTCTCTTGTTGACGGGGAGCCAGTGAAGGTCTCTCAGGTGGCCGGATATGTGATTGTGGCGGGGTATGTCTAGGATGAGTCGAGCAGAGGCGTTCTGAATGCGTTGAAGTCTTTTCTGCAATTTGGCTGTGGTTCCGGCGTAGAGGGTGTTTCCATAGTCCAGTCGGCTTGTGACAAGTGCTTGGGTGACCGTCTTCCTTGTTTCGGTTGGGATCCATCTGAAGATTTTTTGGAGCATGCGGAGGATGTTAAAACATGACGATGAGACGGCGTTGACTTGTCTGGTCATCGAGAGGGAGGAGTCTATAATGAATCCCAGGTTGCGAGCATGGTCTGTTGGTTTGGGTGCACTTCCTAGGGCCAGTGGCCACCATGAGTCGTCCCATGCCGAGGTGGATGATCCTAGGATGACGACTTCCGTCTTGTCTGAATTCAGTTTTAGGCGGCTGTTCTTCATCCACTCGGCTACGTCTTTCATTCCTTCATGTAGGTTGGTTTTGGCGGTGTTTGGGTCTTTGGTGAGGGAGAGGATCAGCTGTGTGTCGTCAGCGTATGAGATGATGTTGAGGTTGTGCTGGCGTGCGATGGATGCGAGGGGACTCATGTAGACGTTGAAGAGGGTGGGGCTGGGCGATGATCCTTGTGGTACGCCGCAGATGACTTCGGTGGCCTCTGATCTGAAAGGGGGGAGGCGGACTCTTTGCGTTCTTCCGGCGAGGAACGAGATGATCCAATCCAATGCTTTTTCTTGTAACCCGAGGTTGCTGAGGCATTGTACAAGGGTGCGGTGGCAGACCGTGTCAAACGCTGCGGAGAGGTCTAGGAGAATGAGGGCAGCTGTTTCCCCGTTGTCGAGTAGTGTCCGGATGTCGTCTGTGGCTGCGATGAGGGCGGTCTCGGTGCTGTGGTTGGCTCGGAAGCCGGACTGTGAGGGATCGAGGGAGCCGTTAGACTCGAGGAAGGCGGCGAGCTGACTGTTGACGGTCTTCTCTATGACTTTGGCGGGGAATGGGCGGAGCGAGATGGGGCAGTAGTTTTTAAGTTCGGTGGGGTCTGCAGTAGGTTTCTTCAGGAGGGCACTGAGTTCGGCGTGTTTCCAGATTTCCGGGAAGGTAGCGGTGTGGAGGGAGCAGTTGATGATGTCCCGGAGTTGGGGTGCGATGATGGAGTCGGCCTTGTTGAAGATGTGGTGGGGGCATGGGTCGGTTGGTGATCCGGAGTGGATGGAGTTCATCAAGCGGAGGGTGTCTTTGGTGCTAATCGGGGTCCAGGCGCGAAGGGTGGAGGAGGGGGGCTTCAGTTCGGTGGTGAGGGGAGTGGACTGGTCGGCCAAG
This sequence comes from Lissotriton helveticus, assembly GCF_964261635.1. NCBI lineage: Eukaryota > Metazoa > Chordata > Amphibia > Caudata > Salamandridae > Lissotriton > Lissotriton helveticus. The sequence continues at coordinate 920,932,903 of NC_136067.1, read as the reverse complement.
CTGTTATGTATGTCCGCGATCTTGCTGTGGATGAACGAGGCTAGAGAGTCGCAGAGGTCTTGAGAGGGAGTGATGTCATTGGTGCCGGCGCTGGGATTGGTGAGCTCTTTGACAATGCTAAAGAGTTCCTTGCTGTTGTGGGCGTTGTTGTCTAGTCGATCCGTGAATGCTGATTTCTTGGTGGAGCGGATCAGCTGGTGGTGTTTGCGGGTGGCGTCCTTGAGGGCGGTCATGTTGTCTGTGGTTGGGTTTCTTTGCCAGGCTTTCTCGAGGGCGCGGCAGTTCTTTTTGGAGTTCTTGAGGTCGTCGTTGAACCAGGAGGCTTTTTTGTTCCCTGGTTTGTTGTGATGGTTTTTCAAGGGTGCTAATTCGTCAGCGCAGTGGGTTATCCACTGTGCGAGATTGATGGCTGCTTGATTTGGGTCCGTTGATATGGCGGTAGGGTTTTGGTTCAGAGATGTGGTGAGCTGGTCGGTGGGAACTTTGTTCCAGTTTCTGATGGGAACTTTTTGCGGGTGGTGGTGAGTCGTGGTCTTTCTGAAGCTGAAGTGGACGCAGCTGTGGTCCTTCCAGTGGACTCCCGTGGCGTGAATGAAGGAGATGTGCTTGCTGGAGGAGAAGATTGGGTCGAGCGTGTGTCCGGCGTAGTGGGTGGGGGTACTCACCAGTTGTTTGAGTCCGAGATTGGCGTGTTTGTCCAGCAGGGTGGTGGTGTTGTTGTCGTTGTTATTCTCTAGGTGGAAGTTGAGATCCCCTAGGAGAATGTAGTCGTCGGAAGGGAGGGCGTCCGGGCTGATAAAGTCAGCGATGTTTTCGCTGAAATTGTGTGCGGGGTCCTGGGGGTCTGTAAATGAGGGTGCCTCTGAGTGTGGTCTTGGGGTCGGTGTGTATCTGGAAGTGGAGGTGTTCGGTGGCTATGAGGGTGTCTTCGGAGCTGGTTGAGATGCGAATGGTGTTCTTGTGGACGATGGCGATGCCTCCTCCTGTTTGGTTGATGCGGTCTCTTCGGATGATCTTGTAACCGCCCGGGATGCCTATGGCGATGTCGGGCGCTGAAGAGGCGTTCATCCAGGTTTCCGTAAGAAAGGCGATGTCCGGCGATGTGATGTCGAGTAAGTTCCATAGTTCAAGGTGTGTCTGTGGACCGAGCGGGTGTTGAGCAGGATGCACTTCAGGTGGTTATTGTCGGAACTCTGTTTGGCGTTTGTGGGTGTAGTGAGGGTCTTGATGCAGGAGAACTTGCAGGATTGGCAGGTGAAGGGTCCATGGGTAGGTCCTGGGGCGGCTTGCTGGCAGTCTTGGAGGTGGCCGGTGTTGAGTGCAGTGGGGGTTGAGGCGTTGTAGGTTCGACGGCAGGGATGGCATTTGCGGGGGCCAGGGGGTCTGGCCCTAGGCACGGTCCAGGCGCGGACGGGCGTAGACGGGCTTACCTTTGGCGGCCTTCGGCGCGCATGGGGCGCGTCCGCTGCGCGTGAACGCTGCGCATATGTGTCTCTGCCATAAGTGGAGAGTGGAGGGGGGCGGAGCGAGGGAGGAGCAGCTGGGAGGCGGGAGCGGGGTGGCGAGTGGGGAGGCTCGGTCGAAGCTGGAGGGAGTGGAGGTGGGGCCGCGGGGGAGCAGCGGCAGGGACGGGCTAAGGGCTCAACAAAAATGGCTAAACAATGCTGGGCGAGATCAGGCTCATTAAGGGAAGACACAGGCACAAAGGAGGTCGCGGGCACAGAAACAAACAGTGGCGCAAATGGCTGGCACTAATCAAAGCAATGCAGGAGATGCAGCGATATCAATGGCACAAATGGCTGGCACTAATCAAAGCAATGCAGGAGATGCAGCGATATCAATGGCACAAATGGCTGGCACTAATCAAAGCAATGCACGGCGATACAACGATACCAGGCAGCAACAGGATGCAGGGGATACCACGATCGATACCAGGCAGGGAGGGACGAGCTGCGAGTGGAGCGACCGGTTCTGACCAGGTCAGGACGGTCACAGCTCCTTGACTCGCAGACTAGTTTAGAGTTTGTTTGTGGGAGGGAGGAGCAGGTGGGAGGCGGGAGCGGGTTGGCGAGTGGGGAGGCTCGGTCGAGCTGGAGGGAGCGGGTGTGGGGCCGCGGGGGAGCAGCGGCAGGGACGGGCTAAGGGCACAACAAAAATGGCTAAACAATGCGGGGCGAGATCAGGCTCAATAAGGGAAGACACAGGCACAAAGGAGGTCGCAGGCACAGAAACAAACAGTGGCGCAAATGGCTGGCACTAATCAAAGCAATGCAGGAGATGCAGCGATATCAATGGCACAAATGGCTGGCACTAATCAAAGCAATGCAGGAGATGCAGCGATATCAATGGCACAAATGGCTGGCACTAATCAAAGCAATGCACGGCGATACAACGATACCAGGCAGCAATAGGATGCAGGGGATACCGCGATCGATACCAGGCAGGGACGGACGAGCTGCGAGTGGAGCGACCGGTTCTGACCTGGACCGGTTCTGACCTGATACTGCGTCTCCTATCTTCTCTATCAGCTCATCGACTCTGGGAATCGGATAAGCGTCGAATGTGGAGATAGCGTTTAGGGCCCAGAAGTCCATGCAAAAAAGCTTTGACCCGTCTGGTTTTGGAATCATCACGATCGGAGAGGACCACTCGCTCTTCGAGAGCCTGATCACTCCTAGGGATAACATATCCCTGACTTCTTTCTTCACTGCTTCCCTTCTGGCGGCGGGAATTCTATAAGGCCTTTGCTTTATGATTTTTCCCGGGGGTGTTTCAAAATGGTGTTCCACCAGGTCGGTCTTCCGGGGTAGGTCCGAGAAGATATCCGAAAAGGGTTGGAGTATTGTCCGTAGTTCGGTTTCTTTCGTGTTTGACAAGTCCCTGTTCACGACTAGGTGTTCCAAGGTAGAGTTGGCAGGGGACCCGGTAGGAATGGCCAGATGGTTTCCTCTGGGGGCAGGTCCCAGCCACTCCTTCAGCAGGTTTATGTGATAACACTGAGTCTTGGCTGGGGAGAGCTGTAATCTGTAGGTAGTGTTTCCTATAGATTCGATTACCCGATAGGGTCCTTGCCATTCGGTTTTGTTTTTGCTGGCGATGGACGGTAAGAGGACCAATGCCCAGTTCCCCACCTGAAGGCGTCTCAACTTCTTTCCTTTGTCATAATTCCTTTTCTGCTGGATTTGTTTGTGTTCCAGGTTACTATAAGCGAGGTTTCTGAGCTTGCTGAGCTTGGACTTCAGCTGTAGCGTATACCCCAGTAGGGATTTCTGCTCCTGTTCCTCCTCGGCCTCCCACGTGTCCTTTGTTATTTCCAACAAGGAACGGGGAAGGCGACCGTACAACAGTTCAAAAGCTGAGCATCCGAGGCTGCTCTGCTTTTGCGCTCCGAGCACATATAGTGCCAACGGCAACAACCGATCCCAGTCTGGTCCGTCGGACGTCAACATTTTCTTTAGCGTGGTCTTGAGAGTCTGCTTGTAACGTTCAACGGGACCGTCTGTCTGGGGATGGTAAACCGACGTTTTTAGATGGCATATATCCAAGGTCTTGCACACCTCTCGCATCAACCTGGATGTAAACAGTGTGCCTTGGTCGGTTAACACCTCTTTGGGGAACCCTACTCGCGCAAACAGCTCCACAAACTTCTCTGCGATGTTGGAAGTATTGGGGGTCCTTAGCGGGAAAGCCTCAATAAATCGAGTGGCATAGTCCACTATAACGAGAGCGTAGAGGTGTCCTTTGGTTGTTCGCGGCAGCGGTCCGAATAGGTCCATGCCGACCCTTTCAAACGGTACCCCAATGATAGGCAAGGGATGTAGAGGGGCTGCGGGAGGACGGTGGGTATTCCTTCTCTGACATATTTCACATTTGGCACAATAGTTCTGGACATCTTTATATATTCCGGGACAAAAGAAATGTCGTAGTATGCTTTCTGTAGTCTTTTCTTTCCCTGCATGGCCTGCGGTGAGATGTGCGTGAGCAAAGAACAACACTTGTTCACGAAAAGACAAGGACACTAGCAACTGTGGTTCGCTTCCCTCCTGTGCTATGCGATACAGTAAGTCCTTTTTGATGATGAACCTGGGGAATACGGGTTGTGCTGTTCCCTGAGTGGAATGAGCGCTTTCCCAGGCGTTATACAAGGTTCTGTCCTCCCCCTGGGCAAACTTAAAGCTGCGGTCAAGGACCCATGGTTCTGGGGTTATCAGCGCGGGGAACGGACCACCCCCTTTGTGTGCGGACTGGTTCATGGTCTTCCGAAAGAGAGAGAGGAACTCTGGGTTGTCCACCCCTAGTATCATGTCTTCGGGGAGGGAATCCACTACTCCAAGTCTAATGCTACAGGAGCCCTTATCTCTATGGGTCAAGGTAATCAAGGCTACGGGATAGGGTTTCACGTCCCCATGGACACAACGGATGTAAACAATGGAGTCCTGGAGATACTGACAGGGCCGCACAAACCTTTCTTGCACCACAGACTGTCTACACCCTGAGTCTAGCAGGGCTCTCACTGATTGGCCATTCATCCTCATACTCACGTAAAATGAAGTCCCCAGTTCGGCGGTATACAACAGAGTCCTAGGAAGGTAGCCCACTTCCATCGGCTCTTCAGGGGGTCATCTTCGGGGGCACATTCTGGCAATGTGGCCACAGTCGAAGCATTGTGGACCTTTTGTGAGGGGGGATAACATGCCCGCGGGGTTAGGTTTCTTCGGTTCCAGCACGAACTTGGGTTTCTTGTCCGTTTTGGGGGCCAGCATGTGTTTGGTAGGTTTCTCCGGTTCCCACCCTGTGGACTTGGGTTGGGCCCGAGCATAGTGAGCAGCCATTTCAATGGCCTGTTCAATATCAAGTCCAGCATGTTGTCGAAGCCATTTCTGAGAGGCATATGGGAGGGCTTCCATAAATTGTTCTAAATAGACTTTATTGAGTATTTCCTCCTTTGTACATGTTTCAGGTCTCAGCCACTTATCGGCAGCCATCTTTAAGCGGAAAAAGAGGGTTTTAGGGTTTTATCCTGGGGTCCCCCTTTTATTCCTGAAACGGACTCGGTACGCCTCTTGGTCCAGTCCCAGGTGATCCAGTATGACCTCTTTTATCACTGTATAGGGGGTGTTCCCCAAGGGGTTCGCCGCCTGGTAGGCCGACTGGGCCTCTCCTGTTAGGAGGGGTGCTAGAAAGAAGGGCCACTTCTCTTCCGGCCACCCCAGAGCCCTGGCAGCCCTTTCGAAGTTTAGCATAAAAGCATCAGGATCCTCGCCGGTTATGTACTTTTGTAGAGCTATCCCCGTGGGGTGGGGAGTATGGCTCCTACCGTCTATTTGAGTCACTACGGTAGGAGGCGGCACATTCTTCATGCTTTCGAGATGAGCACTGAAAGTATTCTTAAACAGGTCCCGGCCAGCCTGGGCTGAGGATATTTGGCGTTCTACTGCCCATTCTAGCTTTTCCTGTCCTTTGATCATGTGCTGTATGAGGGCGTCCATCTCACTCTCACAGATGGGCTAAGGTGGTATGGATCCCACTTCTGACACCACTAGTACCGGGGTGGCTGGCGCTGAAGTGACTGAGTCAGAGACTTTTAATAACGATCTTAAAGAGGGCTTTATTTTTATGTATGATCTTCGCTTCCTGCTGGTTATCCGTTCACGAGCAAACGCTGCCGGGTCTGTTATGGGCTTCCTTAGGGGCTCCAGGTTTTCGTCCGTTGGGTGGACACTCTCCCTCCAGGCACCGCAACCGGAAAGGAAGCAGAGAATAGGATCGGATTAGGTACTGGTTGCACAGGGACGGGTTCAGGGCCGGGAGTGAGGAGAATGAAAAACCAAGTGTATAAGTGCCAGTCGCCCTCAATCGTAGTGCGTAATCAGTGCTCGTGAGGAGGGAGGGGTATCAGGGATCTATATACACGGCTCTTTACACTATGTACAGGGTTACTCAACAGGTCGGGCACGTCGTCCCACCCAGCCCGCTACTTTGCCCTGTACCTGTTGGAACCACGCCCCTCCCGTGGGAGCGTGGCAGGGCGGATCGTGAAGTCGGTGGCCTCCTGGCTTCTCCGGTTCTTCCTCGTCTGTTTCTGCTGCCTCCGGTTTCTCCGCGTCTTTGCTCGTCCTCCTCGTTCCGGTCTCACGCCTCTCTTGCTCCTCGGAAACGCCATCCGTCGCTTCCTGGGTTCCTCCTCTCTTTGACGGAGGTCGGGGCGTCACGTGGGTTTGGGGCCCCTCCCCCTTAAAGGGATACTGTCCGTGTTCCTCGGTGTCCCACCGGTATCCGTCTTCTTCGTCTTCGGGCCAGTCAGGCTGCTGCAGAGAGGGGACAGAAGTGGGTAACAGGGGGGCATGCGTCCACCAGTTCGTGTTCTCTGATTGTCCCGGGGGCGTTTTACCTGCCCCGTCACAGGATGTTTTTAATTTCTTTTTTTTAAGGGATTGGGGTGGAAATATGTCAAAGGTATGACATTATGTTAAAGAATTGTTTTTTATATGTGACTGATTATTAGAGAATTGATTATGCGTCATTTAATGTGTAATTTAACTGCTTTATTTCTTTGTCAATTATTGAGAGTTATTAATAATTTAATCTGTAATGAATTTTGAAATTGTGTCTGTGGAATGATTTTTGTTGCAATATATTTTTCTGGAAGATACAAATCAGAATTTGAAATGAAATACTATTGTATTTAAAAATATATATATATTCATTTCTTTGTACTTAGGTAATGCAATGTAATTGGCGAATAGCTTTATTTGTTGTGTTTTCTATTTCCAATTTATAGTATAAACTTTTATTTTAATAATATAGTATTAATTTTTTTCGATCTACTATAAAAAGTATTACGTTTTACTATGCATTCAAATAACTTTAATACATTATTTGAACTTGTTATATTTCATTTTTGGGACTAGATAATCTTGCTCTTCTGAAGTCCAACATTTTCCCTAGTGTTACTTATACTGGAGCAGGAGTAGTAAATCTAGACCCTCCCAGGTCAAACGCCTTCCATACTGTTGTACTGTTGTTTTGACTGGAGTGGGACATTTAACCACTTTGGATTTCAACGCTTTCCCAACTGCTGCTTAAACTGGAGTGGTAGTAGTAAACCTATCCCCACCGAAGGCCAACCCTTTCCTTCCTGTATTTTAGATTGGAGTGAGAATAGTAATTCCAACCCCTCTGAAGTTCATTTTTTTTCTGCTGTTGCTTAGAATGGATGTTTAATATTTATTATATTGTTATTTATTATTATTATTAGTTTATTTTAAAGTGTGTGTTTAGAAATGTTTATAGTATTGTAGAAAATGTGTTTATTATATATTTATTATATTTCTTTAGTTAATACATGTTTATTCATATACTTTTTTATTTTATTTATGTTATTATTTTTGAACATGTGTTCATTATTAACCTATTATTCTTGTAAATGACATAAACTGCTTTGGTTCTACATTAGTGCACAGTATAAATAAGTAAAACAAATGTAATGTTTTGGTTAAATATTTTTTAAGTATATATGTTTTACTTTTTTACTGCTAATATTTTAAATTATAATATACTACAAATTGTTTATTGTTGACATTTTATGAAAGTATATATATAGATATATATATGAGCAGATCATCCTGCTGCTACCAAATGTGTCCACCTATTGGGCCGGTGCACGGCAGCAGGAGCAGGACCCACCAGTAAAATTGAAAATTGAAGTGAAGGGGCGCATGGATTCCCTTCCCGGGCCATTTTTGTCCCTTGGAACCTCATCCCTAAGCCCCAAATTTAATAATATGGGGGGGGGTCAGCGGCCTCTTTCCCCGAGCCACATTCAGCCTCAGGGACCCATCCCCTGGGGACAACAGCATTTTTAAGGGGAGTTCTGCCCCCTCCTCAGACCTTTAAAAAGCCTTGGGGATCCCATCTTTCAGGGCCATGACTTTTTCAAAAAGGGAGGAGGGCATTCAATCCCCTCCGTTAGCCTTTATTGGCCTGGGGACTCCCAGGGCCGGCCAACTTGCTATGTCCCTGCGATCCCACACCGAAGACAAAGCAGTTTCACTGGGGTGGGCAGGGAAACTTGTGTTTGCTCCGCCTGGCAGGAATATTTTTCAAACTCATGCCAAACACGAGCAAACACTAAGTCATCTCCCAGCAGATGGGAGCTTTAAAAATGCCTGTTCGGACCGCCCCTTCCACTTTAGTAGTATGCAACGCTGTTCCCAACATTTTCCAGGCTGAAAGACAGTGTGTTTTCTTTACAATTGCATGTCAAAAAATAATCCAAAACTCCTTGATGGAGGTGAATGCATTATTGACTTATGGGAGCGCAATCTCTTCTATAGTGACTGTCCGAGATGAGTAGGTTCTTTCTTTCTGGCTCCTTGTCTCAGAGCAGAGTCCTCGATTCTCGTTTTTAATTCCTGCTGAGTATGCAAAGTTGCCAAATCACCTACAAACTCTGCCCGTTTCGCGTTGCTCCTTCCACGTTAGTAGTATGGAACAATGGTGCTGGCTCCAGGTGGGAAGGCCCTGTTGCCAATCCACTGCTATGCACGCCCAAGGGCTGTGCCCAGTGTGGGAGTTGTTGCCTATGGGAGCTTTGCTGCAGGGCCTAGCCACAGGGAGTGGCTTTAAGTATGATGATAAAATATTACTTTACGGTAAGAATACCTAGATGTTCACTGAAGAAATCAAAGGTTACAGTAACGTTCTAGTTGGTAGGTACCTCTTGGTTCAGAAAGCACTCTTGTTGTTAAATGGTGTAAATTCGTTCAGTAGTTCCTGGAAAAATGAAAGATTTCTCAGATATCCAAGTGGGGACGCGGAGGATCTGCAAACCCTCCTGATCTTGTGCCTTCAATCTGATTGGCTGTCAACACTTCAAACCTGGAAGAGTTGGCAGCCATCTTGTGACTCGATTGAAGTGAGTCACAAGAAAAAAAGGTTAGAAAATGTGAAAAAACAAGAAAACCGGTCAGGGTAGAAACACCCTGACCCCCTAGGCCTGTTCAGGGGGTCCCACAAGAACACCCAGGGCCCAAATAAGCATTTACAAAAAAAATATTTCGGCGGTATTTGCGTTTGATCCGCGAATCTGGCATAAATATTTTTTTTAATGAAGCTCGCTTAGTTTTCTTTAATGATGCTGGGGCCCAGGGACTGCCATCTCCCCAGGGCAAATTTTCGGAAATGCTGGGGGCACACGGCCCCCCTGCAGCCCCAGGGACCTCCACCTCCATGTGGCTAATTTTGGGAAATGTGGGGGCACCCGTCCTGCCTGCAGCTCTGGGGACTGCCAACAACCCAGGGCTATTTGTGTTAAATGCGGGGGCCACGTGGCCCCACGCAGCCCCAGGAACTGCCACGTCTGCAGGGCTATTTGAAAAATGAGAAGGGGCCGTAAATGGCCCTGGGGATCGCCACCCTCCACGGCTGGCTCTAGCAATGTGCCAGTGTGCCCACCCCCAGGACATTAAGTTTTCTATGTCATGGTGGGAGCACTGCTCCCGCCATACCATAGCAAATTCTGCTTCGCTTCATGGAGGCAAGTGCATTGAAAATGTTCTCGCTTCCATGAAGCGAAGCAGAACTGCTTTTGGGCAGAGGGAGCTGCATGATTTCTGCTCCCTCTGACAAAAAGCAATGCCGGTTCCCGCAGGGCTCCAGGGGAATGGATTCCCGGAGCTGAAACAGCCTGGGGAGGGGGGCCACATGGCCCCCTCCCTTAAAATAAAGTGACATTTAAAAAAAAGAAATTGCCAAGCCCCGGGGGATGGGGTCCCCGGGGCAATAAATGGCCTGCGGAGAGGGGCCGGGCCGCTTGACCTCCCTCCCTTAATATATATATATTTTTAATTGGCTGGGCCTCATGGAATGGGGTACAAGGGCCAAAATCGGCCTGGGGACGGGGGTCCATGGCCCCTCTCCCCTTGTGTATTAAAATAGAAACTTAGGACTAGCCCCGAGGAACGTGGTCCTGGCTTGGCAGTTCAGGCTGGACTGTTCCCACAAGGAACAGGGTCAAGACTGATTTGCATATGGCTGGGTCCAAACTGAGGTGGTGTGGTAAGCAAAAGAATGATGGATTAATCCCAGATCCTTGTGACTGGGGGTGGATGTTTGCATTGTCCAGCATTCCGTCCATCAACTGTTTCTTTTGCATCTGCTATCAGAACTCAGCAATCCTGCTGCGTGGGACTTACTGGAGGTAATAAGAGGGGTAGGTGGCTCAAAGGACGCCCTTGGGGGCCAACTATCCCTCCTGTTACCTCCAGCAAGACCCACACCATGGGATTGCTAAGAGGTCTTCGGAGGTCACACCCCCTTTGCCCACTACTCTGCAAACACGCCTCATGGCTCACTACTGGTTGGGGGATGAAGTCAACTTTACTCCAGAGGGACCTTGGGGGCCAAGAAGCCATCCTGGTACCTTCTGTAAGTCCAACGCAATGGAATTCCAGAGAGCCAGTCGGTGGCCCATACCCCTTTCTCCACCACTCTGCAAACGTGACTGCTAGTTAAAAAACCTTAGAAATTCACTGAAAAACCACAGGTTTCAGGGAGGTTATAATTAGAAATTAGCAATTAAAAAACCTTAGAAATGTACAGAACAAAAACACAGGTTTTAGGGACGTTATAGGTAGGCTGACATTTCACTTGCCGAAAACTAGAGAAATTCAGCCGTTATAGTTAGCTGAGCTAACTATAAGTCGCGCCCCCGCAATTCACTGCTTATGAGAAATGGTACAAGCTCCAATGCACCACCTGAGTGCCAAACGAGGCCGCTCAGACCAATCCTGGTGCTGCTCTCATGTGAGAACAGCATCTGGATTGGGTGTGGAGCCTGTGTGCTGAGGACTTATCCCCTTCTGGCCTGACGTCTCTGTCTTGCTTGATCTCGCTTTCTATCTCATTCATATAAACTTGATTACAATCCCCCTTTTCTCCAAGTCCTTCTTTTCTGCCTCTCTGTGCCCTTCGTAGCAATCTCCAGGCCACCCTGGGTGCATCATTCAGTGGCATGCCATTTTCATTGTGGAAATGTAAATAGACAGCACTAATAAACAGCCCCTCCACTAATGCACCGATGGGGCTTATAGAATGTTGTGAAGGATGCTGAGAGAGCCGAAGCTAGGAGACCTCGACTTGGTTCGTTCAGGATTCGCAGCTGACCTTGAGCCTTCAGTAGCTCGCCTTCCTCTATTCCGTATCACATGAAGTAGCACTACTGGAGCACTACTTTATGTCCCCACCAATTGCCTTTTGTGAGTCGGACCCATGCATTGCGAACCGACCAATCATCTACTGGAAAAGCACAACTTAAGAATTTCCCTGAACATTGCAACATAGCTCTTTCCTGAGGACAACAACAAGCAAGTTCATTCAGTCACGTTTTAAATAAATTATCTCAGGATTAGTTTGCATGGCACAGGCAGAATCGTGCACATTTACAGATGACAAAGAAGCAAAGTTCTCACTGTGCAGTACCAATTACTTTCATAAAATAGCGCTGATGGGTTGTATTGCTTAATTTGCATCCGAAAGCACATCCTTACTGCAAATAAATGGAAATGCAAAAATGTAGATGTCTTCACCCCAAGTTTAATGTAGTCTGCACAAGCAACGTCTGCACATTTTTTGCAACTCTACAAAGTGCAGTCAGAGAAATCAACAAACAAGGGAAAGGTTGTGGTTTACTCTGGAATAACTTGAAGAATAATCGTGATATTTTATAGTTTCACAATTCTAAGGCTTTAAATAGATGTACACCAATAAAAAAGGAGCAAAATTCAATGTTGGTGTTAGGTTATTTAAAGTAAAAGTGTTAGCACAGTGGAGGACATTCGGGTGAAACTAATGATGGCTTCACAAACAATTCTGAGCTACTAAAAATGCTTCTTACAATGTAATGAACACAGAGCAACCACTGCTATGTAGAATCAATCAACTTTATTTAAAATTGATACCCAGATCGCACAGACCCATATGTCCTTCTAGGTCCTGTGCAATTAACAGCACTATTGTATCTCCGATATATTGGTGTACTTACTTTTATTGTAACTAGGGTGTGTATTGTGCCATTCTACTGAAAATATAGTATTGCAGTGCTTGTGCTTTCCTTGTTTGTGGTGGTTGCAAGCCTGTGCATGGTACATGGATAGAATGCTGCATTGGTAGCATATATAACAAGTAATTGATGAAGTGTGTGTGCCTCCTGCTAGTACATGGAGCCATGGACATGGATGACTCGCATCATAATGCATATTTGAGAAGCATGTGAGCAGTGCTTAATTTGTGAAAAATAAGTGCTGGCGCCCAAACCTTTCCTATGGGTAACAATGGAATTCTACCCAGATAGTGTTGATCACAGTGTCAAAGTGGAGTGGGCAAATGCTCAGTGCTGGCAGGCTCACCGCAAAGCTGATGGCAGGCAGTTGCTATCCATCTACTCGGGGTCATCCATCACTAGGCCGCCTGTGTCAGGAAATGATCGTATCGCGCCTACAGAGCTTGCCGCGGCAACGAGAGACTATAAACTACATCCCCCATGATGCTTGGCGTGGGAGGGGCTATTTACAGGAAGACGGCACACCTGCCGGTGTGCCTAATTCCGTGTCCTGTTTGCCATTAGTTGGAGAAAGAGGTTCCTGTTTGTTTACCGGAGTTCGAGTGGAAGGAGCCTGCGAGTTCTAGGAGGCTTGCGAGGCACCCGCGCTCCAACGTCTTGATTACTGTGAGTCCGTTCAAAGGGGAAAGTTAGCTCGGAGGATTCCGGAGCTTTTGGATTTTGTTTCTATTGTGAGCGGAATGTAGTGGTGCTTCTAAACCACTTATTACCGTCTCTAAGATCACTGTTGTAAGTCTAGTCTTTTTCTCCCCTCTCCTCCTCCTTGTTTTCTATTGAGGAACACTACTGACGCGTATTGGAATGTTGATGAGTTATTTATATGACGTCATCTCCCAGTGGTACGAGAAGGAGCTTCCTTATGAAATCGAATAGCCATTCCGTTTCCTCTCCCCACAAGCTCGTTAATTGGAAAAAACACTTAAGTGTTAACTAGTAGTCTCGCTTCTCATTTAGCAAGACACAACAATTGGCGATGAGGACGGGATAAAAATCTTTCAGACGAGCTTGTGGAAGTGACGTTATTTCGAGCAGCGTGTTCAAAGCGTTAAGGCAAGTTACTATATTTCATTCTTCAGAAAATAAATATTTCATATTTATTAATTTCAATCTCTGTTATTTCCGTGGAGATACTGAATGTTGCAGAAGACGTTCCTTCCTGCGTAAGGCAGCGGTCGACGGAAGAAAATTCCCGAGTGTAGAGATAGTGACTGGCCAGGCTGATTTAAAGAAATTCTCAGGCAAGTTACGAATGCTGTTCAATTCCTACAGAATTTTTCACGGATGAAAGTTCTTCAAATTGTGTGTTTTCGCAGTGCGTAATGAAGTTGTGTGAGGTAATGCTGCAGCAAGTCTACAGTTACAGTTGACAGTTATGTCAGTTCAACTGTCACCTGTCAACTACCGCAGCTGTGCGGCAACCGGTGACTCTTCACACGCGTCATCACGCCACCAACGTAGGTTACGTGAAGCCATTTTGTTTTTCCCAGATTAGAATCGGAACTCAAAGCCTCACAAGACGCGGCGCGAATTCACAAGGTACATTATTTTACATGTAAAAGTCAGCGGAGAGCTATAATTTTTTTCAAACGGCTACACCAAGTTCTTCCTTTAATTGTTTTGCGAGTGGAGATTTACACTTCCTAATAGTTCAAGCAAGTCAAACATATATCGAAGAACAGAGTAATTGTTCCGTTTTTGGTTGTTCTTATTTAATCTTAACTGAATTTGAAAACCGTTTGTGTCAACTCAATCTATACAAGCCTGTTAAACGTTTTGAGTGACATATAGTAATTTTACAACGTTGTCAAATGCATATTTTATTTTACAAAAATCGTTGTATATACATATAAGTTCAAAGCAATTTGTAATAGTATTATATATTGCTGTCATAATTTCGTGAGGTTACATAAGCATAGTTTCTACAAAAGATTCACAATTGATTTTTTTATTAGAAAGAGTCATCAGACAGTAAACAAGAAGTTATGGCTAGTGAATCCATTTTCAATGCACCTCCAGCTTTCCTAAATGAACCTGGCAAACCCATCATGAAGTGGCGCAATTGGTACAGAGCGTTTGAAAATTATTTAGTAGCCATTAATGGTAAAAAATATGAACCAGAGCGAAAGATGGCCATTCTTTTTGGACTTTTAGGTTCTGCTGGTCAAGAAATATTTGACAGTTTGCCCGAATATGAACCTGCCCCAGGCCAATTCATTCCTCTTGATGAGTTTCAAGAAGCAGTCAAAAGACTAGAGAGGCATTTTGATGAAGAGGAAAATATTATGGTGGGCAGACACCGTTTGGCCATGAGGAAGCAAAAGGAAAATGAAAATGTGGAGGAGTACATAGCCAATTTAAGAGTTCTGGCTACCAAATGTGATTACCAAGACAGAGTTGATGAATATATTCGTGACCAATTTGTTTTTCACTGTTACGAGCGTAAAATTCAAGAACGGTTATTGGCATGCAAAATACCTACCCTTTCCAAAGCAATTGATATTGCAAAAGGCATAGAACGCTCATTGGAGGGGTCTAAAGAGTTGGCAAGAATGGATAGTTCAAGTTCTAACATTAGTTTTGTGAATGAGAGAAAGAAAAGGGAGACCTTTTTGAGTAATAAGTTCAAATCTAATTCAAATGTTAACACATCTCAATTTGTATGTTTTAGATGTGGTTCTCAAAATCACAAAGCCGACTCATTGAATTGTCCAGCTATTGGAAAGAAATGCACAAGGTGTCAGAAGGTAGGGCATTTTGCAGGTGTTTGCGGCACGTTTGGCCAGAAAAGATTCATACCTACTAAAGTGAGTAATGTAGAGGAATTTGATGAAGGTATGTGTTCTAACATTGTATTAAAGATTGAAGACGATTACAAAAGTATCAAAGGTCCTTTAGGCACAGCTTATGATGGGGAACTTCAACTTAATATCACGGCTGACTCTGGTTCGCCGATAACTATTATCTCAGACAAAAAGTTTTCCCAGCATTGGCCACATATAGATTTACTGTCATCTGATGTGAACCCGAAAGCATTCGGTGAGTTTGACATCAACATGTTTGGTTACTTTGAAGACATTTTAAACATCAAAGGAAGGTGTGTGAAGACTAAGATTTATGTAGCTGAACGTGGTAGAGACATTGTTGGGTGGAGGGATCTGGCTAAGTTAAAAATAAGTTTGAAGCCAGGAGCAAATGACCCCCATCGTACTTGATGATGATTTTGTATCAAGTATAGATGTATCTTCTATAACACCCAACAATGATGATATTGCTACCATTCTAAGCAAATACGAGTCTCTATTTGAAGATCGCATTGGATGTGTAAAGTGTTTTGTTCATAAAATCATTCTTAAAAAGGATGCCATCCCTGTGAGACATAAAGTTAGATCTTTACCGTTGTCTGTTAAAGATGAGTTACAAATGTTATTGGACAAACTTGTAAATGAAGGAGTAATAGAACCAGCTGACTCAGCTGAGTGGATTTCTGGTATTGTATTAATTAAGAAGAAAAGTGGTGAGTACCGTCTGTGCGCTGATTTGAGATCATTGAACAAGAATATATTGGCGGATTGTTTTCCTCTGCCCAAAATACAGGAAATATTAGCTGCGACTGCAGGTTCCAAATATTTTTCGCTCATTGATCTCAAGTCGGCGTACCACCAGATCAAGCTTGATGATGATTCTAAGAAATTAACCACATTTATCACTCCTGTAGGCGCCTTCAGGTATATACGTTTACCTTTTGGTCTAGTATCTTCTGCTAGTGTCTTCTAAAAGCTCATGGAGAATATGTTTGGAGGTATGAGTGGTGTCCAGAAATTGCAGGACGACATCCTCATCCATACAAGTATCATAAGAGAACACAACGCTATTTTAGATTCAGTACTAGGTAAGTTGCAAAAGAAGGGAATGACAGTCTCTAAGAACAAATGCGAATTTCTGAAGTCTGAATTAGAATACTTGGGTCACGTTCTCAGACAGGATGGCATCAAACCTAAAATGAATTTAGTACAGGCGATTTCTGATGATAAGGAGACCAGAAGATAAGGACTCTCTGAGATAATTTTTAGGTCTCAGTGAGTATTACTCAAGATTTATTGAAAACTATTCCAACATGGTTGAACCTCTGAGAGCTCTGTTATGCAAAGGACTACTTGCGAAATTACAAGAATATAATTTCTCAATTCGACATATAGCAGGCAAAGATAATATCAGAGCCGATTTTCTTTCCGTGCTACCCACTCCTAATCCAGAATGCACAGGTGAGGATGAGACTGAATGTGTAGTGTCTAGTATAGAGAGCTTTCAACGTGTTAACAATGTAATATCGGAAAAAGAGTGGATGAAGGCCATGAGTTCAGATCTAATATTGAAAAAGGTCAAAAGCTACATGTCTTCTGCATGGCCTCCTGTGCGGAATCTATCTGCAGATTTAAAGGTGATGTTACACGTATCTGATGAGTTAAGCATCATCAAAGGTTTTCTCATGAGAGGTGATTTACTTATTCCCCCGACCAAAATCAGAAATCAATTAATTGCAATTGCACACAGTTCACACTTAGGATCTACCATGACTAAGAAACGTTTGAAAGAACAATATTGGTGGCCTCAAATGGATCTCGACGTTAACTTATTTGTTGACAGATGCGAGGTCTGTATCAAATCAGACAAACATTGGAAACCTAGAGTTCAAGAGATGCAACTCGTATCTATCCCAAGTTCTTCATGGTATAAGATTGCTATTGACATGGCTGGCCCCTTTCAAATTTTAGAGTGTGATGCAAAATTTTTAATAGCTGTAAGTGACTACTACAGTAAATGGATATATCACAAATTTGTACATACTGTTGACTCAGACGCTGTCTTTGACTTTCTGGACACTTGTTTTGCAATAGAAGGCAGTCCCCGCATCATAGTATCAGACAATGGGAACCAACTAACTTCAAACAAAATGACTGCTTTTCTGGACCATCACGGCATTCAGCAAGAGAAAATGCCTTTGTATTCACCTAAGTCCAACGGTCAAATCGAAAGGGTGAATCGTTTTCTCAAAGATGGGATACAATTAGCTGTGGCTTCAAGAATTCCAGTGAAGAGGTTCATCAAAGAAAGAGTATTTGCATACAATACTACTCTTAACAGCGTTACAGGTTTTTCATCATTTTTTCTAATGAGAGGAAGAAGGTGTGACAATAAGATAGTGCCAAAGCTCACGTGTTTTGAGAAGTCTTTACCAACCACTGTTGCTATCAGTGATGAACAACTTGAAGTCAGGAAGAAAAATGTTGACTGCCTGGTGAAAGCCAAAACATATCACGACAATGTACATAGAGCTGTTTGCAAAGTCAGAATAAAGGGGAGTCTAAATATTTCAACCCAGAAGAAGTTGTCGATGTGTCAGATAGTGCAATCTGTCTTAGACATCTGGGTTGGCGTAACAAGAGAGATGCCATCCAATTAAAGAAACATCAAGTGGAGTTATGCTACAAAAGTATGAATGACAAAACTGTTTTGAAAATGAATTTTCATGGCTTGACACATATGCAGGTGAAGGGGACTATGAGTCGAATGTATCTAATGAGCAGGTCCGTCTATATCCTAGTAATCAGAATTGTGAAGATGAGATCAAAATGCCAAGCATGGATACCGTAACCAACACAGAGAATGAGTTGTGTAATGACATTGTGTATGGTAAACTAGAAAATGATGATGTTGTATCTGGTCAAGAAGTCCCCACACCTAATATTTCAGGAACTGATATCTCAGTATGTTATGGAGGGTGGGAAGGTACCTGCACTAGGTTTGGCAGAATTCCCAAGTTACCCGAATCCTTTAAGGACTATGAACTGTGTTAATTCTGTTTTTTGTAAAAAAGGGAGATGTTGTAAGTCTAGTCTTTTTCTCCCCTCTGCTCCTACTTGTTTTCTATTGGGGAACACTACTGACGCGTATTGGAATGTTGATGAGTTATTTATATGACGTCATCCCCCAGTGTTACGAGAAGGAGCTTCCTTATGGAATCGAAGAGCCATTCCGTTTCCTCTCCCCAGAAGCTCGTTAATTGTAATAAACTTAAATGTTAACTAGTAGTCTCGCTTCTCATTTAGCAAGACACAACAATCACCGGAGTGATCCTTGGTGGGGGTTATTATTGAAGAGGCAGATGACCAGAATGCGGTGGTGCTTTTAACTACGCATTACCGTCTCTAGGGTCACAGGAGTGACCAGCTTGGCTGCCTACTCTTTAATATCTTAATCCGATGAGTGGCCTGCAGTGGTGATGTTAACCACACATTGCCGTGACTCTGGTGGTGATTTCTTTTGGACATTTGGTTATTATTTATACAGCAGAGATTGGGAAAGCAGACTGTGACAGAGCGGAGTGCAGTGGTTAGCAGCCACGCATTACCGTGTCTAAAAATACTGTTCCTTGGTTTTGTTTTACCAGGGCATTTCAGCTTTTGAGGAATTCTATTTGTGATAGGAGGGGGTCATTTGGAAAAAGCATTCTATAGTTCCCTACCTTGGAGTCAAGCAATTTCTGGACAATCACTCGAGTGTTATACTGAATTATCCTGCTGAGTGATTACCTTCTTTAGGCAGCTTGTTATCACAAATGATGGTATGTATGTGGAGTGATTGAGGAGTTGTGTTCTGATAGGACCGGTGAGAACTATAGAGGGTAACCCTGTATGTTGCTTTTGTGTTATAGAAGTGCACCTTGGAGTACTGGAAGTACAGCATTGGTTATAAAGAATGCGGAATGCTACGACAAGGTAGATATAGGTTCTAGTGAGAATACATGAGAGTAGAGCTGTTGATGGTGGTTATTTTATGTTTTGTTTCTTTGTTGTTACAGGTCCCTTTCCCTGCTGTTCCTTCCCTATCCTTCCCTCACCTGATCGCCCTAATACTCTGTGTTTCACATCCAGAGTTGGGGATGTCGGGAGGTGGACCCATTATTGCTGCGCCAGGATTCTGAGGAGTCTTCTCTTCCCCCAGAAGAGAACCTGACAGCCTGAGTCTGTGTACTGCTTTTGATATCAGGCGGCTGCCGCTCACAATACCTCCAGGCAGTCAGTTGAAGCAGAGGCGCCCCACAACTAGGCAGAAGAGACAGTCAGGCTTATTCTAACTTACTCTGGTAGGACACAGGCAGAACAGCATAACAGGCATTTATCAGCAAGAGGCACAATACTTTACGTGCCAATACTGAGCCCCTCACTACAAATTTACAGTGAACTTCACATTGACCCTCCCTATAACATGTGTTTTAGATCTTTTGAAGCAATAATTGTGGAATGTGGGGGATGTGATGGCGTCATATTGAATCCCAACCAATTTCCAGGGGTACAATTTCCATGCTTGGATCTGGATGTGGCCGAAAGTGGCAGGACATGCAAGGACTTCAAACTTTTACCCACTGGAGATGCTGCCCGTGGGACAGCTGAAGAGTCCCAGTGGGCAAAGATAAGTGCATGGGGAGCCCACTGGCATTCACCAGCACAAATTAAATACCACACTTGAGACCAATAGAAGTCACTTACATGCCTTTCAGCTGAAGAAACTATGGTAAATGCAAATCTGCGCATATTGTATAATTTCTCCAAGGACGTATGTGCAGTATGAGCATCAAAGGGACATATATCTGAGAGGCTTGCGTTGTGTTTGCAGCAAGCAACATGATACATGCGTGACGTAGACCTCTAAGTCAGATTTCTGAAGCAACGCAAAGCTACTTTACATGGCTCTGAGTGTCATCAAAAATCTGGAGTAATTTAATGCAATGCATTGCAAATCTCTGTGCTGCGTTTCTCTGCCCTCAGACGGTTTTCATGAGTGTTGTGTGGGTTTTTCCACACACCTCTCATGGTGTTTAACAAGTGGCATAACAAAACTTGAGGGGGCCCCCCATGCCCCAGATCCAGTCAGGAGTTCTCAGGCCAGAGGCCCACCATCTCTGCACAGTGCAGGAGGGGGTGCCCTGGAGCTTGGGGCTCCCTTGCCCCATGGGGGATGAGGTGGCTATTGTTACTTCACTGTTTTTGACACATTCCCAGATTTACCAGTTCTGGTAAACCTGGATATGCACAAAAAAGTTACAACTTCCCAGGGGAGGCATGACAAGGAGAAATATCTCTATTTCTTCTTGTTTCTTTTTTTCTTTCTATGTGTGCGGCATTCGGCAGCACAGATGGAAGGAGAAATATGCCTCCCAGGACTGTTTTTGTCCAGGAAAGTTCCAAAAAGGGTGCCAGCACATGGGAGAGGACAGGAAAGCGCTGTGCTGCCTTAAATGCAGCGCATTCCTGCCCTTTCCCTGTCACGCGGCGCAGCAAGATGACTTGCTCTGCTGCACTGCATCACTTTTTCACACAAATGAACCCCAAGGAGTTTAAGGGGACTTTTGTAAAACAGGAAATGTTCTATTGTTACTGATAGGTGGGTATGTCACAGAAAAAAATGGATTCCAGTTGTCGTTGTAGTGGATGAGCCTGCTCAATAAGGTGAATAGGTTTATAATTCTAAATTATAGTATTGTTTGAATGGATGGTTCTGTTGTGTGTGGGACGATGGGAGCCATGGCACATATGTTTTAACCCCTTCACTGCGGGGGTAATTCCCCCGCTGTGCTGGGGGGCGCGCACAGCGCCCGCATGCTCATGACGAGCTCAGCTCGTCATGAGGCACGGCGCTCCTGTGCTCATGACGAGCTGAGCTCGTCACAGGTGCACCGGCTCCCGTGGAATGCTCAGCACAGCAGGGGAATTCTCCCCGCACCTGAGCGTTCCACGGGCCATGACGAGCTGAGCTCGTCATGAGCACCGGAGCGCCGTGGCTCATGACGAGCTCAGCTTGTCATGAGCATGGGAGGGGTTAAATACCTAATGCAAGCCAAACTGAGCAGGAATGCAGATATATTCATATATTTATTCGATAGAATCTAAAGGTGTTTTATTAAGCATGTTGCTGTAGCTTAATGCGTTGGTTTTGAACCATACCCTAAATAAATCAAGATATATTCTCAGCATTTCCAGCATTACAATATTTATGAATCATATGTTTCATATTGTCCTTGTATGTTTTCCTATAGGACTATGCAGAGGGCAGCATTTAGTAGTAGTTAGTAGTATTAAGGAGGGATACTTCTCTCGTGTGCAGTATTTGTTTAAATAAAGGATTTCTTTGCAATAAAATAACCAGTCAAAAGAATCTGCCATGTCAGTCTAAACTCCTGGGATTTTGCACTACCCTCCCACCACATCTGATACTACTTGGTCGATTTTCTTCAAATCATAATTCAAACACCACCCTCAATTCTAAACAATCATCAAGTCACTCTGATATGCAAGTTTCTGAGGAGATGAGAATTGTTATGCTTTGTAATACTTTTGGGTGAAGTGCATGCTAATGGTTTGTGGAATTCAAAATGGAAAGAAGATTGAAGTGAAGAATGCATTGTTACTAAAAAGTAACCACTGCTGAAACTCCAATACGTCATTCTACTGGGATACTTGTATTTGCAGCCAAGGAAGCCCCACACCAACACATTATCCTAGACTGTGGCAACTGTAAAAAAGAACAAAAAAAACCAATCAATCCGCTCTTTTTAATATAGAAAAGGTGAGGTTCTCGTTGGATAAATATATTCTACTGAATTTTTTAACATTCTGGACATTCTGAGCAAAAAAATCTAGGGCCCGATTCACAGAATGAACTTAAGACTAAATCCTAAACTTACTACTATTTGGTATTCACAGAATGCACTTACTACTTTCGGGATTCACAGAGTGAACTTACTACTTTCGGGATTCACAGAATAAACGTACTACTTTCGGTATTCACAGAATAGATTTAAGACTACTAACTCTAAGTCCGAAATCGGGGAGTAAATTCCGGCCCGGAGGCGGAGCTTACGGCCCAGAGGCGGAGCTTACGGCCCGGAGGCGGAGCTTACGGCACGGAGGCGGAGCTTGCGGCCCAGAGTTGGAGATTTCAGCATGGCAAAAATCCCCACCTCCGAGCCGTAAGTTCCGCCTCCGGGCCGGAAGCTCCGCCTCCGGACCGTAAGCTCCGCCTCCGGGCCGTAAGCTCCGCCTCCGGGCCGGAATTTACTCCCCGATTTCGGACTTAGAGTTAGTAGTCTTAAATCTATTCTGTGAATACCGAAAGTAGTACGTTTATTCTGTGAATCCCGAAAGTAGTAAGTTCACTCTGTGAATCCCGAAAGTAGTAAGTGCATTCTGTGAATACCAAATAGTAGTAAGTTTAGGATTTAATCTTAAGTTCATTCTGTGAATCGGGCCCCTACCCATTATTTAAACTTTTCCCTACTTTTACCAATGTAACGAAAGATAGTTTTTTTCAGAGAATAAATAGAAAAACAGAACATTTGGAATGATGCCTATGCAACAATTAGCCGATCATGATGATAAGCCACGATCATTATGATAAACCACAAACACAAATGTCGCCCGCTAACACATATACATCTGTTGAATCAACAGCCTTTTCCATTTTCTAAACTGTAACTTTCAATGAATGCAAGCAACAATTACGTAAGACAGAAGTCTTGTAGAAAAGAGTGGGGCTTTCCAGCAAACAGACAGTGAATATACAATATTTTTTTTGGCATCCTGGTTCACTTCCTTCCAAGTGCAAAGTGTTATATGAAGGCCCACTGGAATTCAGTGTTTCTGCATCCACTGATTTTTTCTTAAAACTATGGATTTGCCACATTTGCCACATGATCTATCATCTGCTGCATAATCATCAGACTTAAAAAAAAAACATTTGTTGCTCATACAGATCAAAAGTTACTAAAATGTGGCAACTTGTCTGAGCACAGTAGAATGCCCTTCGCAAAGGTTAACTGATCATATTTCAGTTGCTTAATTTTGCATTTGGTTTTGAACTGGCACCAATGGGGTGAAATCTTTTCCCAGACAGTATTACTATGTGTGAAAAATGACAACATAATGAAGAAATACTATCAAAAAAGTAGCGCATTATGCCACATAATTTGCCTTTTGTTTTGTTTAGTCAATCCTGCAACATAATGTGGAGCTCCCCTGCTGCATAATTCCAGAGCCCTGTTTATATGTAAACTCAACAGGCCTGTCATGCAAGCATTGACACTCAAATAGTACCTGACACTGTAATGTTAAAAAGGATGCTCACAGGCCCCACTGTCATGTCTGTCAAGAAAACAACATCCCAGCTAGCCCTGAAAAACTCCAAAAGGAAAACACCTAGGGCCTCATTTACAAAAAAATGATGCAGGACGGTGCTGCAAGCCATTTTGCTGCGCTGAGATGCGTTATTTTAAGCACAGGGATGTGTTGTATTAACCAAAATATTATGCATCTGTGTGCTTTCCCCTGCACTGGTGCACAATTGGCTGCCATGCATCAGCGCAGGCACCCTTGCGTCATGTTACAAGGGTGCCTACGTTACAAGCGTGAATGTTTTTGTAAACGATAATATCAAGGAGCATAACATCTCTATAATTCAATTGCTAAGTACAAACCAAAATCTTTCAATTCATATGATTCCAGAAAAATATGAAGAAGTGACTTTTGAAAGTTCTTGTATTCAGTTTTTTCTTTTATTTTCACAGTCAGGTGCAAGAATACATGCATCAACCCAGCCAACGCGTATCGTCCCATACGGACTTCTTCAGGGTTGGGATTTTAGCTTTTCCAATATCGATGGGGCGATCCTCCTTACGGAACTTATCGACAATATGCACTAGGAATCCCCCGTAGCATATTATGAGTAAAGAGGGATAAATGCCTAGAATCTCATATTTAGAATATTAGTTTTTCGAATATCGATGGAGCAATCATTCTTAAGGAAAGTATCCAAAATACACGCTGGGAATCCCGTGTAGCATCTGGTGAGTAAGAAGGATATTTGCCTAGAATTTCTTATCTGCTGAGTGCAGCGCATTAGTCCTCTTGGCGTTCATCTATCCGTAAATGAAATGATTGTTTTTGTGCAGGAAGTGTCACCTTCCTGTTTTTGTGCAGGAAGCGGTACCTTCCTGCACAAACCAATCAGCTAAAGAATGAAGCATGCATAGAAAGAGGCAAAATGGTGAGAAATAAAAGTATTTCTCCTTGTTGCGCCACTCCTATGCCTCCCCTGGGGAGGATTAGGATTCTGACGCATTCCCAGCTTTGCAAAACTTTGTAAATCTGGGAATGTGACAGGTTCCATAGATATTGTGTGGGAACACCCAAAGCAACACCCATGGAACGCCCCTTTCATGCAGAGTAACGTGTGAAAGAGGCCCATATTTACAAGGCCATGAAAAGTCACGCGGGGTTGAAGAAACTCAAGTCTTCATTCTCAGGGGTACTTGGTAATAAAGAACTTGGCACAGAAGCTGAAATATTAAAAGACATCTTTATTACACTTATAAGTGAGGCCACGTCACACAGAAGCCGTAGCAACTGAATGAGGCAGTCTGCAGAATACAGAAAACAGAGGCCTTTTATATGCTTAGGGTTACAAACTTAGCATAAAAGTAAGGGGCAGTCCTAGATTTTGCAAGCATGCAAAATACCAAACATGGTCATACAGGATCTGCCAAATATTAGCGAATAGACAAACATTCACAATAAAAAGGCATCATGTAACCAGAACATTCCCTTGAGGCGTGCTTTTGCCCAACCCGATAAGTCAATCAGTTACACCACCTACAGGTCAGTCAATAAGGGCAGGATATGTTTGCGTGCTTCAAAGGAAAAGGTTGTGGAATAGTAAAACACAGGGAGAGAATTGCGAAGGTCAAAAGATAAGATACGACAAGAGAAGAATACTGAAGGTTAACAGATAGTTGATACAGGTATTAGGTAGTTCAGACAAGAATTAGTTAGGCCAGCTGGTGTCTGAGGTGGGTTTCAAAGCAAGGACAGAGGGGGTTTTCAACACGTTACAGTCCAAAGGGCAGAAACACTTCGTGAATCATGCAGCCTGTGTAAAGGCAACATAAAATGACGACAAATGTAAGATGGAGTCAAAATTAAGAAACCTCAGACCCTCCTTTTGCCATTACACAGGCAAATCCTAATTCATTGCTAGGTAAGCATTTTACTCATTTCATAAAGGCAGATATATGTAAGCTATCAGCAGGAATACAAAGAGAACAAAGCATTCAACATTTGGATAGCTGAAGAAAGTAATGCCCACTATTACAAACAGCATTATCATTTTCACAACACTAATGCAACAGCAAATCCTAAAATGACCTAATAACATTTTTAGGGCTCCTATGCATTTCAGAAACTTATTATATACTCAGGTGTAACAGTGGCGATCCTTATCAATGCTCTCAGATGAAAAGGGATACTCTTCCACAGAGAATGGACTTTATTCTGCTTTTACTAAACAGAATACTTCTTTAAAACAATGCCAGCAAAATAACAAAAATCAGTCTCCTAACACCCATTTTATGCAATCGCACGGAAACCACTTGCAAAACCACAACCATGCCCAGAGTCCGTTCCAAGCCTCTCTGGCACACTTCTATTGTCCATGAAATGTGCTCCTGTTGTTTTCTTCCACATTTGGGCCTCTTGATTCAGGCCTTCCATGAGAATAGTACTTATCAGTATCCGTTGGAGTGCCCTCCTGGCAAACACTCACAGCTCATTCGACAGTCTCAATGTCTCAATGCAGTGCACCAATATCTCTCCTCTGCGGCAGGCACTACAGATAATGTGCTCTTCATTGATCATGGGCACAGATCACCTCGTGCAGATCCCGGTCTACATTCTCAGGCTCCAACACTCATTACTCGGTGTCAGAGAACGCTCAGGCTGCTCTTTCATGGGCACCAGAATGTAGTGCCTTTTGCCAAACTCGAATCCTCCGGTGCACTGCACTTCCGTTGGAGCAAAGGAAAAGGGGGTGTGTGGCCAAAACTCAGGCCAAGGGGCTCAAGGGACTGCACACTGTCAGAGGTTACCAGTACATGACAGGTGGAAAACTGAAGACTCAAACAACAGGAATCCTTCTCTTTCGCTCTTTGCACTGAAATTCTTGTTCTGTGATGTCCAATGCCGTCTGATGGAGGCAAGTGTGATGCTTTAAACAATTCATTGTATAACAAGGGGACTGCAAGCAGGTGGCCTGCAATCTTCAAAGGAGTGGCCATATGCCATGGGACAATTCTGGTCTAGAGTATACTGTCATTCTCAAAGGCAATACAAAGACAAAGGCAGTAGGAAAAACAGTGCCTCTAGCCTCTTCAATTGGGTTTCCGTGTGAGAGCATATCCTCTACCATCTAAGGGTAGATAACTACATAAGATTTCTATCTAAATGGATGTCCTCACACATAGTGGCATCGTCTAATGGGGTAAACACATTTTTCTCTCAATAATTACATATAGGTGTTCCTAAATTGTTTATCTAAAACATTTCAAAAGAGAAATCGCATAATACAGATTATCAGGGACATGTAGATACCTCCCTTTTAATAACTGTGCATCAAGTACACTATGCAATACACAGACTAATGATCAAAATGTGGAAGCTTGTCTTATAATAGCATTGAGTCAGTTAACCAGTCCATCACTACCATGACGGTCAGACTGGAAAACATCAAGGTAGGCCTAAAGAAAATTCTTAAAAACCAGTCTAGTCATACAAAAGGGAATTATACATAATATAGGGGTTCCTAGTACATTACTGCAATCTGGAAGTGTGAACCTGATACAAAAATAATAATAAAAGAAGGCTAACTGGTGAAAGGAATATGGAAAAGAGAAATGGGACTAGGTCACACCTAAAATCCCCA
Organism: Lissotriton helveticus; assembly: GCF_964261635.1. NCBI lineage: Eukaryota > Metazoa > Chordata > Amphibia > Caudata > Salamandridae > Lissotriton > Lissotriton helveticus. The sequence continues at coordinate 920,905,974 of NC_136067.1, read as the reverse complement.
ATAGCTAGGCACTATGCAACATAGGTCAGGGGAGAAGTAACAAAAGAAAAATCTATAGGAAGAACAAGAAATTACTTGGGTGAACAAAAAATCAAAAATAGTTCAGAAATGTTAGCTCTACTGCTGGCCGCTACACCATATACGGCAATCTCAGCTAATGTTCCAGTTCCTTCTTCAGGGAAAAATGAAACCTTGTTTCCTTTATGGTGCAAAGCCATACGCTACTTAGGAAGCAGAACAAAACTGACTAATGTAATATAGAAATTAGGTCACAATGTGCAAGAGTCACAAATCTATAATTTATCCTTACATCCAATCAGAATACATACATTTAGGGCTGCCTGTTTCCTTAAGGGAAGGGGCAGTAGCGTGACTAACTGTAGGTAAAATGTAGGTAACATACTTTGATCCTGTATATCTCGTTTTTTTATTTTTCTTCAAATAACATTATAGCCAAATTTGACATACACTGATGAAGTGTTGTCTGTCTATCTGTGAAATTTAGTGTCAAAACAAATCTACCCAACTGTTTGCAGGATACACATCGTCATGTATATCCCTTCACAACACAGGTAAACTTGTAATAGTATCAAGAGCAACAACATAAAACAAAAAACATGCAAAAAAAACCCGCACAAAACGCACATGTCCAGCCATCAGATATACTTGCTGTATATCAAGCACAAAAAACATAGACAAGACAATAGCATATGTAAATGAGTGGTGACGCACACACTTCAAGTCCTTTACTTTATGCACTGTGAACCTGCAGCCCAAAACTCAATATTCAGGCCTTCTTAATTTGTCAGGTTTAAAATCAAAATTTACACTTTCTTTTACACACTTTCTCTTACTTTCCTCACACTTACTTTTACTTTCCTTACCCTCCTTTTGACAGCTGATCACTAGTCAGTCGTGATTGGCTGGCAATACAATCTGCTGTGTCACTTCTGACATACAGGACCATCAAAAACAATTCATGATAGGACCAAATACACAAACATGAAAACCACCTGAACATTCTTTTCCAAAGGAGTTATGCAAAAAACACATCCCTTTTCAACCAAACAAACTCACGTGTCTTGTCAGCCTTAAAATCACCCAGACAATCCATGAATGATCTGTGGGCAGAAGCAAAAAAAATACACAACACACAAAAGAGAGACATTTCTCATAACAAACAAATATCCTATATAACTTGTATTCAGAAGACAAAACATGATACACATTAACAGACATTAACGGACAAAAATAAATTTGCATTACTTAACTGTTCATCATCTTTGTCAACAGCTTGCAACATTAAATCGTTTTAATTTTTCTAAAAGTAAAATTTTTTACTGACACTCCATCAGCCTCACGCCACAATTTCCACTTGTGAGAAATAATTCTTAATTGGCAAATCGTTCTCACTTAGGCATGTAGCCTTCAAAATTTAAAAAAAGAACTTTGTCTTATTTTCTGTGCAATACTTAATGCAATACCTCATTTTCTGTCAAATAAAAGCAACCAGCAGACATTATCTTTTCAGAGCAGAACTACAAATGTATCTTTTCTGCAGAGCATTTAGCATGATGTTGGTATTTTCAAAGAAACCCTTTTTCATATTTTCCCTTTGAAATTAAGTTCTTTAATTTTGTGGAGAAACCAGAAACCCTTCCTTTTAGAGGCACATTTAGCAAGGTCATTCTGCACTTCATAGAGACAATGCCCTAATTTACGAGGTCACAGATGTCGGCATGACAGCCTCCCTCCATTCTTTACAAGGAAACTAAAGATAACACCTCAGCGCGACCTGAGCCAACCTCTGCAGCTCTACGAGCCCCCAGCTTCTGCTCACTCTGAGGCTGTCCAAGACAAAAGGCCTTCCTAATTCCTCCTAACCTGCAATAATTCACTCTGTTTTGAAAAATAATTTCTCCTTTTTAAGGGCTAAAAAAATGATCTCTATTCTCATAATATTAAACAACATTTACTGTGAATAATTCACAGAACTCAACAACACAACATACCATCTTTTAGAGCAAGTGCTTGTAACCACCCTATGCAATGGTACTCATTTCATCAACCTTAAATGGATGCTCTGCACCGAGCACATTGGCTCACTGAGCCATTTAAAGCAAACCCCGAATGGGAACAACCTGCCAATTTGTATTATACCTAAATGTATGCATTTACTGAAGCCTAAGGCACTTTAAAGCTATTATAAATGGCAAAAATACCCAAATTCGACTTTGATATTTGGGGCACTTAAAAATAAATATCCTACAATTATGTTACATATTAATCATCCTCAGAATGTTCTTTACAAATTGCAGACATTGGACATTAGACATATCTCATGTAAATCCTTAGAAAAATGAGTTTTTTACGCCTGCGCGAAGTGAAATTTCATATGCTAATGTCCTCATTATGCAGTGCAACACAACTGAAATTAAATTTTAATACTAGGGGGTCATAGTATGAGTATTAAGCTTCAAGAATAGTAAAAAACGAATTTTGTAGCACTTATTTTTTAATAATTATTTTTTTATAATTAATCATTATTTTTAATAAACCCAATCATTTTTGCTAATTTCACATATAGGAAGCAAGCTGCATCCCTTGCCTATCATTTTAGACACATTTATTTATAAGCCTAAGCACAGAAGCCTAACTTAAAACATGACAAAATTTGGCGCCACATTTTTTCTTTCTAAAAAAGGACAATTTTTATTTAGCAACAGAACCAAGAATATGCGAGAGAGGAAAACCCCTAATTAACATGTCTTCCTGTAATACAAAATAATGAACCTTACTTTGTAACCTTTTTAAAACACTATTCTGAAATGCGAAGATTCACCCGTGTTTAGCTAAGGGCAAAGTCCTGGCTGAATAAATACTCCTGTTTATTCTGTGACCTGCCAAGACAACAGCTATTTGCTCAGAGGTAATAAAAGCTCTCCTCTCAGTTTTAACATGAGCACGATGACAGTCTTTTTCAAATGAAGACATATCAAAGCGTGTTCTAAAAAAAATGCGTCTGAATTCTGCAAAAATGTACTTCAGCTGAAAGTGTTTGCCTGTTAATATCTAATATAACATTTGTAAGAAAAAATACTATAAGCTTGTTTTGAGGCTCTTTTTTATTCCTAGTGAATGTGAATTTAAATTTTAGTTTTTAAGCATTTAGACATTTTGCTTAATAGACTGAAAACATCAAGAAAAACCACGAACAGAAATTGAGCTAATTTCACACCTAAACAGAAAGGGGTCAAACACTCAGGACACACAATACAGCGCGCTTTAGCCATGCATTTCGTGAATAGCGCCATCGCTATGTACTTACAGAAGTTGCACTAATGGGAAAAACCACATAGACTTTTAAACACACATTTAACCAACAAATCAATACTCAGGACAGAAACCAAGAACAGCCCACAGACTGTACTTAAACCAAACCATTTGCAAATACTAGTTGTAAGTCATATTTACAAGAAGCGCTTTTCAATAGTGTTCCAAAAGTCTTCAAAAACAGCCCAACAGACTGATGTATATCCAAGAAGCGAAAATACACTCAACTCACTAGCTTTGGCTAGCAGAACACCAAAAATCGTTCTACATATAAAAAAAAATGCACAGAACAAAGGATCCTTGTTTGTATTTTGTCATATTTTAATTCCCTGGGGATTACAGAATCACCAAGGAAGAAATATGTTTGTATACTTAAACCTATTTAAGTATTCCTTTTTTAGGGGAGCCGGCTAATTTACTTCACATAAAAACAACACATTCTTTAATGTGAGTTTGAAAACAGACTTGCCAAAAATACTGCAGAATATGCAAGTATTATAATCAAAAGTAGTGCTTAATGTACTTTTCATACGTGCACCGTTTCAACAAAACCAGATAGAGAAAAATCTCCTCATTGCCTGTCCACACAAATTGCAATTTGCATATCAAATACATATCCAAAGTTGGCCACCACAAATTCCAAAGTTCCAAAGCTACAGTAAGGGTTACTAAAACTACCTTACTCTTACCAATCAAAATGTTATCCAAATTCTAACTGCCAAGTTCTACATGACCTAACGGTCTTTTTTTTTTAGAATACTCACGCCAAAAACGTTCTCAGTCAGGAGTGACATCATGTGGAGGATCAAAATCAGGAAGATCAGAAATATACCGGGCTGCGAAGACAGAGAATCTCCAAAAACCTTGTGCACAAAGTAGCAGAGTCCCGTCCTCTCCTCCTCAGTAGATTTCAGTCTCCTGACAAGATCACTCCTTCAGAAAGTCACTTCTCTGATGAGGCCCACGTTGTCGGGCGCCATTTGAAGAATCTCAAGTCTTCATTCTCAGGGGTACTTGATAATAAAGAACTTGGCACAGAAGCTGAAATATTAAAAGACATCTTTATTACACTTATAAGTGAGGCCACGTCACACAGAAGCCGTAGCAACTGAATGAGGCGGTCTGCAGAATACAGAAAACAGAGGCCTTTTATATGCTTAGGGTTACAAACTTAGCATAAAAGTAAGGGGCAGTCCTAGATTTTGCAAGCATGCAAAATACCACACATGGTCATACAGGATCTGCCAAATATTAGCGAATAGACAAACATTCACAATAAAAAGGCATCATGTAACCAGAACATTCCCTTGAGTCGTGCTTTTGCCCAACCCGATAAGTCAATCAGTTACACCACCTACAGGTCAGTCAATAATGGCAAGACATGTTTGCGTGCTTCAAAGGAAAAGGTTGTGGAATAGGAAAACACACAGGGAGAGAACAGCGAAGGCCAAAAGATAAGATACGACAAGAGAAGAATACTGAAGGCTAACAGATAGTTGATACAGGGATTAGGTAGTTCAGACAAGAATTAGTTAGGCCAGCTGGTGTCTGAGGTGGGTTTCAAAGCAAGGACAGAGGGGGTTTTGAACACGTTGTAGTCCAAAGGGCAGAAACACTTATTGAATCATGTAGCCTGAGTAAAGGCAACATAAAATGACGACAAATGTAAGATGGAGTCAAAATTAAGGAACCTCAGGGTGACTTTATGTGGCCTTGTAAATATTGGCAGGCACACTGAGCCGCCGGTGCATCAAAAAAAGTGACACACCGTTGGCGCAATGGTCTTGTAAATGAGGCCCCTAGTGTGAAGATAGGTGGGTGGACATATTGGATGCACATTTTGGAGATGCCATGCATGGTCATCCATAGCCCCAGGCACAACCAGCATATAGCGTGCAGGGTCACAGGGATTAAACTTATTATGTGCCATGTTGCTGCTGAATTGTACCCAAAATCTAACCAGGGACTCAGGGAAAGTAATTTATTAAGCATAATGCCAATCTAGTATTGCGGCAAAAGCATCCAGGAAGAAGCATGCTTACACTCGTATAAATGAAACTGTGAAGCTACCGGAACGTGCAAGAAGCTTCCAGAATCTACTAGATGCTTCCAGAACTGTGAAACTTTCAAAACCTGTTTGAAGATCCTAGAACCTGCCAGAATCTTCCAGAACCTGTGAGAAATGTCCAGAACAGGCCCACCTGACCTCCCAGTTGTAGAAATACTACTGTCAGTAGGAGTCAAAGTTTATCAATCCAGTATTAACATTACCAAGGATAAATGTGATACTAGTGCTGTGACAGTATGATGTATAAGAATTGAACTAATATTTACATATGTGTGTATCCTTCTACAGAGTCGCACAAAGAAGAATCTCCTCGAATTATGACAGGATAAAGTTGAGAGGGAGATCCAAGTGCAGACAAAGCTAGGACAGAGGTTGGTCAGTTAGTTATGTTGTCCCATCCCCCATTCACTTGAATGATCTACAGGGTGAGACTTCATTTGTTGGCCACTCCATGACAACTGAGGGTGTGGTAGGATTCTTATCATACATCACTCCTGCCGGGCACCTCAGGTTAGTGCTACTAATCAAATGTTCACCTTGGCTTTTGACACCCACCCTGTACATTCAATGAGGTTTAGTGGAGTAGTTTGTGCCCATTTAGGTCAGCCAACTATTTGCTCATGGGAGACATTTCTCACCTTTGTCACATCTATTCCATTGCTAATTACTGGCGGGGATATGTAAGAAAGCAAATGTAAATTTAGTCTCCAGGAACCTTAGGCTGGGAAAAAGCAACTTTCATAAGGTTGTTTTTCCTTATATTTATTAAAAATGCAACTGTGCCATTGTATTGGATTTTTAATAACTATTATACATAGTTGTTTCATTATTTTTCTATCTAGTCACATTTCTGAGATACGGTATCACAATTTTAATCTATACTCTGGTTTTTTACATAGCACAGCTAAATTCGCCACTGTAAAAAATAGCTTTTGAGTATTAGTCACTGTAAGGATTTGTTAATATCAAATTTACACATGTTCCTACTTTTAAATACTATGCACCCTGCCTTATGGACTACAAGGCCTACTTTGGGAGCAATTAGGAAGGCACTGGTCTTTGAATATTTTACTACAAACAGGTTTAATGCTAAGTGCCTGCTGTGCTCCTCCGAAGGACTCATGAAGAGCGAAATCCATATGTCTGGGACAAAAAAAAAGAAATATTTGAAAGAAATTAACAGTTATCAAGCGTTTCTTCTTTAGAAGAACCACAACTTTGTAAAAATGTTCCACGTGGACCAGAATGCACAGGGACGGGTACTAAGTCTGGTTTTCACTTGAAAACCCATAGCTGTAGGCTTTTAGTGAGTACAAAATAACAACGTAGGAGCGTCAATACTGAGAAATGACTACAAAATGAAGCAAACAAGTAGTCTGGCATATAGTCTTAATTGCTTGCGAAAAAACCTCAATAGGTTTGTTTGAAAGCCCCCACTCACCGACCTAGTCGGTGACTTGCTTCATCATCGGGCCCCACCGGGAGTGGCCGAGTGCCACCCTGGTGTGCTGCACGCCAGATTACTGCGGTGCTGGTTTTTGTGATTGTGAAGTGAAAGATAAAATGGCCAGTTGAGTCAAAAAAAGGGATTTTATTAGTTTTGCTAATTGGTCAGTAATAAAAAATAATTATGCACGATAACGGACCAAATTACAAGTCCATTGTTATCACAGCGTGAGGTCGGTCAACATGTTTCTGCCTATGTGAAATGTTATATCTGGCATTCGTCAGGACCAGTGAATTTAAAATAAGGAGGGCGGTGTACCAATTGCTACCACCCCCCTCCCGAGACCCATGGCTCTCTAAGTTTAAGCGCCCCCCCAATAAACTCGGTTCCACTCCAACTTTTTGGAATCCTATACAAAATTTTATGTATTTTTCACATATTTGACCTCAGGCTAGGGTGGGCCTTTGCGTGCCCATACAACCGGGGTCTTGATACATAAACACACACACCCTTATTTTAAATTCACTGGTCCTGACGAATGCCTGATATAACATTTCACATAGGCAGAAACATGTTGACCGACCTCACACTGTGATAATAATGGACTTGTAATTTGGTCCGTTATACTGCATAATTATTTTTTATCCCTGACCAATTGGCAAAACTAATAAAATCCCTTTTTTTACTCAATTGGCCATTTTATCTTTCACTTCACAAAAACCAGCTCTGCAGTAATCTGGCGTTGCAGCACACCAGGGTGGCACTCAGGCACTCCCAGTGGAGCCCGATGATGAAGCATGTCACCGACTAGGTCGGTGAGTGAGGGCTTTCAAACAAACCTATTGAGGTTTTTTCGCCAGCAATTAAGACTATATGCCAGACTACTTGTTTGCTTCATTTTGTAGTCATTTCTCAGTAGTGACGCTCCTACGTTGTTATGTTGTATCCTACGCCGAGGGGAATAGGAGCGGTCTCTTTTTTCCCTTTTTCTCCCTTCCTCTCTCGTTGTTACTAATTGGCTTTTAGTGAGTGCCAGTCCTGTTTTGAGTGCGGGCACATGGAGGTTGTTTTACATCTACATATGTACAAATGTTTGCCTAAAATATTTGTATCGGATTTTGCTTGTGTATCTATCGATTTTGTTACATGCAAATATATGGAGATAAATATATAGTCACACATACCAGCAAAGTCAGCATTAAACATTTTAAACACACAACACCACTTTGAAGTGTTTTGCAGTTAAAGGTAAATGGACAAATGTGTGACAAGGTGAAGTGCCTGTTTGTTTTTCTCTGTGCCTCCTGGGGAACTGGCCCTAGCTGACTCCCCTCTAGAGATTTCAGTGTTCTCTATCAGTGCACATGTTTGCTTCTTCTACGCTCACCAGTAATGAGTAAGCCTTGATGCTAGTGTTACACCATAACCAATGCCATTAGAATTATGGGGCTGGGGAGGACCAAATTCTGCGGCAGGTTGATGAAATTATGCAGCAATAATAGATAAAATGTCACAAAATGCAGCACATTTTGTGACAGTATTAATTGTTACTTAAATATTTTGTCTTTCTTACATATGTTAAAACTGTGGGTCAAAAGTTCCATCTAATTAGTTTCAGTTTAACACCTAAATAGAGTAATCGGCAACTGAAAAGTGAACAGCTAACGTTTTAGAAGGGCTGCCCTGCAACTTGTAGTATTTTAAGTAAATATGCACAGTAGCCCAACCTGAAAAGACAGGCTTCCCGTGCATAAGCACTATGGCTATCCTTTCCGTTGTCTATGCCCCTCAGGCATTACGATACCATTTCATAGGACACCATACATGCACAAAACACAGTTTAATGATGCAATATATCTACAGCCACTGGAATAATACAACTTCAACAAAGAAATCTTACTGTTTCAAATGTATTCAAATTTGCTAACAAAAATGTGGCACATGTGGTGTCACACTGTGGCGGGTACTTCCAAAGGTTAGCTGGTCACCCTTTAGTTGCGAATTCCTGTATTAAGAAGACAAACTGATACTTATTAGATTAAACCTTTGTCTAGATAATATTAATGGATGATAAATTGTCAAAAGAGGGAAACAATACTTCTTCAGGCCTAAGATATTTGCAAGAAATGGGTGAAGCCTTCTGGCCGCAACTACATCATCCACCCCTTGCATATCAAATAAGGTAGTGTCACTCAACCTAGGAACTTTTCAGCAGGTAATATCCAAGAGATGTAATGACAGGCCTACTCAGACTCTAGGTTATGATTAATGCCTCGAAACATGACGTGTATCCCTGGGTGTCTGACAGTGCTATGAAGCCAGGCCAATATGTGCGCTGTACAAGCGTCAGCAAGACAGAATCCATTACCCTTGAATATAAGGAACGGACTGGCCATTCTGCTACCCTGGCATTTTCCCGGTGGGTTGGAAGTTACTGGGCTGGTTCACAGTGGGATGGGCTGCTATCACCCAACCCTGCTCTTATAGACAAATTCTAGTCACACCCTCCTGCAGGACGTGCTGCAGTGAACATTTTTTCCAGTGCTGAATTTGGTTTGTAATTCAAACCTGCTGGATATGGTGAGAAGGATGTAGTGGTTTCTCACAAACTGGAAAAGTTCATATAGATTCTTTATTCGGGTGTCACGGATATGGATGGTTACCTTCAAAAATATTTTCGATTGTACATGTCTCAACAACATGCTTTCCCTTGTGGCTGAAATAGCAGCGTTGAAACACGTGCAAAACTAAACATGCAGAGGTTATGACATTTGGCTGAACTTCGCAAATTAAGATGTTAACTCATCCAATTTCTTTTCGGATTTTGTTTACATTTCACTCACATGTAGTAGGGGTTCATCGAACTAGATGTGGATTTAGCTATGGACGAAAAAAGGTAAAAGAGTTTGCCAGTTATATTTTGCAGAGCTTTGTCTGTATAGCTTTCAGGGTATGCTTTCGTAATCTGAGCCACTATAAATGAATGAATTGTTCACCTCACTCATTGTTTGCCTATGTACAATAGTGGTGGCAGGTAGAGGCCACCAATTTCTGTAAATACTGTAGAACATAGAGACTCAAGTCAGTTTCTTGCCTGTATATGCTCTAATTATTAATGCAGTTTGGGAGATATGAAAACCTAATTAATCTGCTCCTCGCTACTTTCACATATCTCAAAATAACTCATGTTGGTTTGCTCCCTCCTCCCATCTTTAGAAAGTTGTTTTTAAAGACAACGAGGCCTTGATTATGAGTTGCATGGCGCATATGTCTCTGACTTGCGATGCCAAAATTGACAATTCGGCTAATAATTCCGGCCTGTCACCAGGACCGTCTTAACAGCATCATAAGTCCCTGGGCGAAGCAGAGCACTGGGCCCTACCTACACAACCACTCACAGGAATACAAATGTTTAACGTAAAATTAGGGTTAAATTCTGGTAAGCATGGGGCCCTTTGCTCGTGGGGCCCCTGGACAACTGCCCAACATGCCCATGCGTCAAGCCGGCATTGCCCGCCCCCATTCAGTTACGAGTTGCTAGGCCTGGAATGTAGCCTTATAGCCTGCCGTAGAGGGCTACACCGGCTATTAAAGGCCCTCTCCAGCGTTAAAGGCCGCGAGCCGAAGGCGAGGGCATTTACCAAGGGAGAGGGACTTTAATAGCCGGTATAGCCCAGCTACGAAGGGCTATAAGGCTATTAGAACATTCTGCCATTAGAGGGCAGAATGTTCCAACAAAAAAGAACAAAGCCTTATGGGAGCGTGAGGGGATCGGAATCCCCTCAGGGTCCTTGAAGCCTTTGTTCACAGCCAGAGCTGTGAACAAAGAATCATTGGAATGGTGGAGCTCCAGGCTTATACCAGCCATTATAAGCCTGGAGCACTCCATTGTTTTCAATGGAGCTCCCAACATTCCAATGTTCTAATATAGCCTTATAGCGCGCCGTAGAGGGCTATACTGGCTATTAAAGGCCCTCTCCAGCGTTAAAGTCCCCGAGCCGAAGGCGAGGGCCTTTAACAAGGAAGAGGGACTTTAATAGCGGTATAGCCCATCTACGAAGGGCTATAAGGCTATTAGAACATTCTGTCACTAGAGGACAGAATGTTCTAACAAAAAAAACAAAGCCTTTTGGGAGCGTGAGGGGATTGGAATCCCCTCAGGTTCCCTGAAGCCTTTGTTCACAGCCAGAGTTGTGAACAAAGAAACATTGGAATGTTGGAGCTCCAGGCTTATACCAGCCATCATACGCCCAGAGCACTCCATTGTTTTCAATGGAGCTCCCAACATTCCAATGTTCTAATAATGGTTAACGACACGCAGCATCCATTTCAGAACATCATCACTGCAGTGCATATGCAAAACATTGCAAGCACAGTATGCATGTTTATTCAGGGCACACCTGCTTACATCGGCTCCATTGGGTTTCAACAACAACGAGGAGGGATGGTTTTTGATGGATGAAGAATGATGAATGATGTATGATAGATAAGGAGTGATTACTGAGGGACAAAGGATGAGAGTTGATGCATAAGGGAAAACAGATGATGAATAAGGGATGAAAGATGAGGAGTAGTGGATGAGAAATAATGGGTGAGGGGTGATGAGTGATGGATAAGGAATAATTTATGAGGAATGTAGAATGGTGGATAAGTAATGATAGATGAGGGTGATGCATGGGAAATGATGGATGATGATTGAGGATGTTCTTAAATGGATCTTGTGCTTGTGAGTCTCAGAACTACCGTGCCCGTCCCAAGATGTTTTGTATGTGATTTTCTGTGCAGCATTTCCTCCACTGCATGAATAACAAGAAATATAACCTGTGATCCTTGGGACCAGGCTCGCTCAAGTTTCATCATTCTTTAATATGGATATATCTATAGCCTTGCAGTCCATAAGACTTGATGCACACTGTTAATGACAGCAAGAACAGATTCCTGAAAAATACAAGCATTGGCAAAGTTGAAAGGTCCCTTTTATGCAAGAGCTATTGGTTTGACAATATGTTTTTGCTATGTTGTACACCAGTTTTGCTGCTGTTCAGCATGGCTAAAATGTAGTGGTGTAGAAGCGAGTTGCATGGAGTAGACTGCCGTAAAGTGGAGTGGCGTAGAGTGCAGTGTCATGAAGTGTTGAAGCGTGGCATAGAGTGCCATGGAGTGCTACAGTGTAGTGGAGTGGTGTAGAGTGGAGTAGAGTAGAGTGGAGTGGTGTTGAATGGAGTATCATAGCTTGTCATGGAGTGCCGTAGAATGAATTGGAATGTCATGGAGCAGCATAGAGTGGAGTGGCATGGAGTGGTGTGGCGTGTTGTAGAGGGAGTAGTGTAGAGTGGTATAGAGTAGAAGCGCATAGAGTGAAGGGGTATACAGTGGAATAGAGTGTTATATAGTGAAGTGGCAAAGATTGTGGAAGAGTTGGGTAGAGTGGGATAGAGTGTTGAGGAGTAGAGTGGGTTTGAATTTCGTAGAGTGGAGTGGCGTACAGTGGAGAAAAGTGCCATTGAGTGACATAGAGAGAGTCGCATTCAGTGGTGTGGAGTATTTTGGCATGGAGTGGAGTAGAGTGTCATAGAATGGAGATGCATAGAGTTATGTGAGATGGCATAGAGTGGAGTAGAGTGGAGTGTTGTGGATTGACATAGAGTGGTGTAGGGTGGGGTGGCACAGAGTGGCATAGAGTGCCAAGGAGTGTTGTGGAATGACATGGAGGGAGTAGAGTAGAGTAGAGTGGAAGGTTGTAGAGTGAAGGGGCATAGAGTGGGGTAGGCTGTTGTACAGTGGTGTGAAGTAGATTATCATGGAGTGATAGAGAGAGTCTAGTAAAGTGGCATGGAGTGGTGTAGAGGGAGTTGCATAGAGTGGAGTAGAGTGCTGTGGCGTAGAGTGGGGTAGATTGTCATAGAGTGGAGTTGAAGTAGAGTGTCGTAGCATTGAGTAGCATAGATTGTCACGGAGGGAGAGAGTGTTGTAGAGTGGATGGGCACAGACTGGAGTAGAGGGTTGGAGAGTGGCATGGAGTGTCGTAGAGTGTTATGGAGTGTCATGGAAGGAATAGAGTGTCATAAAGCGGATTAGAGTGGACGGGCCTTGAGTGGAGCAACATGGTGTGGTGGACATAGACTGTCATAGAGTGGAGTGGCATAGAGTGTAGTAGAGTGTCGTAAAGTAGAGTGGAGTAGAAGAGTGAAGTAAAGTGGCATGGAATGGCATAAAGGGAGTTACATAGAATGGAGTAGACTTTGTAGAGTAGAGTGGTGTTGAGTGGAGTAGAGTGGAGTGGCATAGAGAGGAGTGGCATAAAGTGTAGTGTCATAGAGTGGAGTATCATAGAGTGGATTCTTATTGAGGGAGTGCCATCGAATAGAGTGGAGTAGAGTGTCGTAGGGTGGAGTGTCAAAGAGTGGAGTCTCGTAGAGTATAGTGGAGGGAGTGGAGCGGCATAGAGAGGAGTAGAGTATTGTGAAGAAGAACGGCAAAGAGTGGAGTACAGTTTCATAGAGTGGAGTGGCATAAAGTGTTGTTAACTCTGCATTTCATGTTTCAAAATATTTCTTTCTTTCGCAGCTATTTTCTGGTTGTCTGCATTGTCTCGTTGCCTACCCTTAGTACCGCCATCCAAACTTCTCTTTTTTCTTTTCTGCACCTTGTACTGTTTTCTTTTCCATTCTTTTCTTTCTCTTCTTTTTTCCATTGTTATTTTATTCATTTGTACATCACTTCTTTAGTACTCCCTGCCTTTTCTCTGCGCCTGGCATCTACTATGTATCCGTATGAGGAGCCATCATGGATTTTCTGGCTTATGAACATGTTTACATGGCTTAACATTTGATAGTTATGGCAGTAGAATGATCGACGCAACATTTAACCGACACAAAAACCTCAATTTCCAGTATACACATGCAAAACAAATGTCCCTTTCTCATGAGTGTCCTATCATTTAATTATACTTGGTTTATTGGCAGTCCTTTAAATATTGATCGCTAAATGCCAAGGAAACTAACCATACTGTATAGAGATAAAAATAATGAATCGGTGAGCTCAGCATTGAGTGAGGGGGTGTAAGCACTGGGATGAGGGGGTGAGGGGCATATTTATCAACAAGTCATGCAGCACAGTGCGCTGTGCTGTGTGACAGGGAAAGGGCAGGAGTGCACTATCTTACTGCACAAAAACAATTCCCTGAGGTATTTTCCTCTTTCTGTGTGTGCTGCAGAAAGAGGAAATCCTGAGGAGATATAAACATATTTCCCCTCATTACAAATCCCCTGGGGATGCGTATCAGTTTTGACTTATTCCCAGGTCTACTTATGGTAAATCTAGGAGTGTGCCAAAATTCATAGGTGTTACGTGGGAATACCCACGCCCCACCAATGGGATGCCTTCCTGTGGCAGACTAACGCAAAGCAGTAATTTGCACTGCATTGCGCTACTCCAGATATATCACGGCTATGCATGAAATCAGAGCTTCATTCACAAAGGAAAAGTTATACTTTACTGTAAAGTTACCATCTTTTTGTTATGCGCAAATTAATTTTACGAGTAGTAGTAGGCCTATCTTTTTATGTATGGATTATCAGCCACAAGTTTGGAGACTCCACAGTCATAAAGATACTGCCTATGCAATTCGTTCTTGAATAGGAAACAGCGTTTAAAGAGGGGTGAAGCTAAAAGATGCAAATTCAGAGCCTCCAAAGGGCTTTAATGAAATATTTCAAATATTTTTGTGTGAGCCTTACTCTCCCAGATTGTTGAATCTCATCAATTTCAAGAAAAAGACTGAAAACATTACAGCAATACAGATGATTTTAAGGACAATTTCCCTGTGAATTGTCTAAAGAGCAACACGTGTTAAAGGCAGATAAAACATCTGCTTATCAATGTCCTGTGGCATAGTTTTTTTCAATTCTGCATTTTCCTGTTAGAGCCTCACTTATATCTAATGAATCACTGACAGAATATCGACTACATAAATATCGACGTCAAAAATATCGGAGGCGATATATTGATGTCAAAAATATCGAAGTCCTACCTACATTATGGTAAGTACAAAAATATTGAAAAAAAAATATCGTCAAAAATATCGCTGTTAAAAATATATTTTTTTATGTTTAAAAAAGAATGTAAAATAAAGTAAATACTACATATAATTAAAAGAAACATAGTTGAAAATATTTTAAAATGTTTAAAATTATAATTAATACATAAAATGTAGAAATAAATTAAATATATCCATATAAAATATAATATATATAATTAATATTTATAAGTAATTATTGTAATAACTTATAAATTGTAAAAAATATGTTATAAATTATAAATACATACATACACATACAACAATAATATAAATAAAAATGTAAAAAAGATATATAACAAATTAAAAATTGTTTTCTTAAATAAATGATACACTACATTAGCTAACACAGTAAATATCGGATAGCGTAGGGTTAACAATTACTATTCCCACTCCAGAGAGTGCAAAAGTAGGGAAAGTGTTGGATAGCGTAGGGGTAAAAATTAATATTCCCACTCCAGAGAGTGCAACAGTAGGGAAAGTGTTGGATAGTATAGGGGTTAAAATTGCAATTCCCACTCCAATGAGTGCACCAGTAGGGAAAGTGCTGGATAGCGTAGGGGTAAAACATTATTATTCCTATTTCAGAGCGTGCAACAGTAGGGAAAATGTTGGATAGCGTAGGGGTTAAAATTACTATTCCCAATCCAATGAGTGCAACAGTAGGAAAGGTGTTGGATAGCGTAGGGGTAAAAATTACTATTCCCACTCCAGTGAGTGCAACAGTAGGGCAAGTGTTGGATAGCGTAGAAATACAAATTACTATTCCCACTCCAGTGAGTGCTACAGTAGGGAAAGTGTTGGATAGCGTTGGGGTAAAAATAACATACAAATAATTAAAATAATTTTTTAAAAAGTAAATAATGATTTAATTAATAAATAACAAAAACTTAATTATCACTACCAATAAATAATTATTACAAAATAATTACCACATAATAATGAATTAACGATTAAATTATTCATGAATACCAATACATAATAATGATTACAAATGAATTACCAAATCCAAATTCATTAACAATAATTACATTTTCAATACCCAAAAACAATAATTATTAAAACGTTTTTACCAATTAATAATTAATTTTTAATAAGTTATTGATAAATACCAATAAATAATAATGAATACAAATTAATTACCAATTAATAATTAATGAACACTACAATAATTTTCAAAACCACACAATATTAATTATTAAAAATGTATTACCAATTATTTGTTAATTAACTATAAATTAATTATCAATACCCAACAATAAAATTCAGAATGACTTAATTAGAATTTAATTACTTCCCACCCTATTCCCCTATAAACTCAAAACACACTCCATTTATTATAAATGAATACACTTAATATAATGACCAATTAATCAATTAATACAAATTAGTTACCAATTAATAAAAATTATTTACCAAATAATATTTATTTAACAATAAATTAATTATCAATGCCAATAAATAAAAATAAATTATTACTTAATTACAATTAAATAATTTCCCACCCTATTCCCCTATAAACCCACATCCCGCTACAGAACTAAAATGCCTATATTACTTACAAAAACATTACTAATTTCTAAAAAAAAAAAAAATCATTTACTATAATTAAATTACTTCCCACCCTGTTCCCCTATGAATCCACAACCTGCTACGGTACTAAAACACATAATTTACTTCAAAAAATATTACTAACTTCAACATTTTTTATACATATATTAAAAAAACAGTACAAAAATTATAAACATAAACATATAAAATACATAATAAAATACATAACACTAATATAAATATCGATTTTAGTAACATCAATATTTTTGCTATCGATATTACTAACTTTGATATGAACAAAAACGATATTTCTTACCTTCATTTAGATATTCTGGTCGTCGATATTCTTGAATAAGATATTCTGTCCCTACGATATTTACAACTCGATATTACTGTAGGTCGATATGTAAAACTTGATATTTAGACTGCTCACCATATCTAATGACTACATGTACACCAGAAACAGCAAATGTTATAAAAACCTTAAATGTAGGGCCCCATTAGGATGTTGGGCGGATCGCCACTGCCATGCGGGCGGTGGGGATCCGCCCGACATCCTTCCCCGCCCGCCACCCATTTCCCCCCCGCCATGTTACTATGGCGGGGGGACCACGGGGGAAGGAAAGACCGTCCGCCGCTTTTCCACCCGGTCGACATGTTGACCTGGCGGAAAAGGGTTCTATATGCTGGCGGTGTCTGTTAGACACCGCCATCCATATTAGGATGTGGGCGGGAACATGCTTTTCCATGGCGGCGTTGCTGCCACGGAAAGGCATGCGGGAATCTTTTGAGGGGGCCCATTGCGGGCCCCCAGGGATTCTGAGAGGTGGGAGGAGCCCTGCACTTCAATGTTCAACATGGCAGGCACCGCACGGTGCCTGTCACGTTGTGCATTGAAGTGCGCGATGTGCATTTTTAGCGTTGCGGCAGGCGGTGCTTTCAGCACTGGCCGCCACAATGTTAAAAATGCAGGATGCGCCCACCAGAGTGGCGGGCGCATCCTATTGGCCCACCCAGGACCGCCGCCCTTATGGCCGGCAGTCCCTTGTCCGCCCGCCATCCTATTGGGCCCCTAAGTGTCTCAACACAAAAGAGCTAACAAAAATCCTACAGGTTCATACAGTTGTCAGAATAACATTACCAAAAATATTGTCAGGTATAACTATTGTGTCCTCAATATGGTTTACACAATATTGTACTTTCAGTTGTACCTTTTATCCAATCACTAACTCCAGTATGGCAATACTTTTATAAACAACCTGTAGGACTCATTATTTGTCCACAACGATAATGCGCTACCGCACCAATCAACTCGAGACAGGTTGCACGAATCCTACTCGCTCAGACATCAAGAATGATAACATCATAAAAAGCTGTGTCACTAAAGATCATTTTTTTAATTTTTCATTGGAAAAGCACTGTAAAATATTAGGAAACAAGTCACTCAGATATTCACTTTAAACATGTTTCCAAAAAGCATTAGTTTTCTCTCAAGCATCAACTTGGCATTTCCTGAATTTCCAGACAATTAACCATAACATTCTTTTTTTTCATTTTGGATAAGAAAGTTCAATTCCCACAAGCGAAAGGTTGTCATTTTGATGAAGCACAGCATTACTGATCACATTTCCAGCATTTCATTTTTTACTAACTGCTGATCTGGTCCCTAAAGATCACGTTTCATTATTCACATTTTTATTAATGTAACCAAGGATAGACTCAGACTTTCATTCACAGTTTTCATCGACATCCTAAACTACAAGAATTGTCTATCATATGACAGGAAATTTCAACACAACTAGATAACTGGAATTATAGACCGAATAGTGATCAACTAATTATCCAATGGATAGCCATACCTATAACATGAACATGAACAATATTTTAAGGTTGAACTACTATTGTGCCACAAATAGATAACATTTTGGTCAAAATTGATACAATAGATATAGATATAATATGTCTAGGCTGAGCCACTACTATGTCATGGATAGCGTGAACACTGCAAAGATTGGCCACAGTATATCATGGGTGGCCCAATATTAGAATAGGGCACTACTAGAATTTTGCAGAATGCCGACAATATGGCAGTAAGGAACTGATTTAAGCCTGGAAAGCCAGAATGACATCAAGAAGGTCCACTATAGGTCAAGGATGGGTCACTACTTCTCCAGACACACCCACAAGGATGCTAGAATGCACACAGCGTTTCAGGGATTGGCCATTACTAAGCTAACAAGTACGATTGTTGCCATAAGCACCTCCAACATGTCATGGATGGGCTGAGGTTAAGTTAAGAATAGCCTTCAAGAATGACCACAACATATCACTGATGGGCATGATCATGACAGGGATTGTCAGAATGTCATCAAGTATTCCCACAATTTCAGGTAGGTATAGTATATTTGGGCAGCATCCGGCAAGAGTGAGCCCACCATTCATTTCTACGCGTGCCACAAACGCACATCTCAAAAACATTCAAACACTCATGTTCATAGCATGCAAACACTCAAGGACATGCACACACACACATGCACGCACACGCACCCACACACTTTTCTTTCTCCTCCCTCCACTAGTGTATCTTCCATTGACTGTTAGTACTGTAATGTGATTCTCCAGTCCTCAAGGGTTCCATGCTGAGGCCTGAAAGCAACCAGAACATCATGTCAGCTGTGGTGCCAGGGAGCAGCTGTCAAGATTAACAGTATCTGCATTAGAAGGAGGGCTACCACTATGGATTCTACCTTCATGTAGTCTTCAAGGGGGGCAATTAGCTGAGCTGAGAGCCCAAATTTAAGCCCATCAGCTTTTCCTATCAATGATGACTTTCTTGTAGATCAGCCGCCACATTGGATAAGGTGTATGGAAAGATGTACGTTTTGGTTTAGCATGGATAATTGTTTTTCAAAGTTATTATCCACTTTAGGTTTATATTTTGGCATTCTAATAATAAACGTCAAAAGCATGGTTTTAGATATTTGTTATCTATATATTTAATTTTAAGCAATCAAGTTTAGATGTTTTGATTTGCAACCTACAGCCTTTCACAACATTGTGGGGAAGTGTGGCTCAATGGTTAGAGCGGCAGACCCTGATGCAGAAGTCTAGCCCGGGACCAGGGTTCAATTCCTGCCTCGGCAGGGTCTTGGGCTCAATTTCCCCGGACCTGATATTTCTCGCCTCGGTGCCTATTCTAATCATGGGTCCCACTCTGCAACTCTGGGCAATAGCTTGCTTAATCTCCACAACGGCCCCAACAGCGCTAGGATGCCTGGCTTCACCTTGGGGGTGCCCAGGAGTGGGCACTTCACATGGAAAAGCCAGGAAGGGTTCCTCAGTGGTATGTGTACAAGCGCCTGAGATACCCCTTCGGGGGCGATTCGGGCGCTATACAAGTACTACTACATTTACATTTACATATGAGTAAAGCTTGCTTCTAACACTTTTTGTAAGACCTGTTCCCTTATTGTACATAGAGCACACTTTTGCTGTTTGAACCTTTAAATAGGTGCACTGTGCGCAAACAGGGTAACTGCACCCTTATACAGAAAAAGCGCTGCCGTTAGGGCAGCCATAAATTTGTGCTGTGCTGGGTGTAGCTCATTCAAGTGTAATACAGAGCGGCAGCTTCAAAGCCACTCCGTGTGTCTTAGTGCAGGCAGCAACCCACCTGCACTTTGAGGTGGGATTAAAGATCCCTTTTCTTATGTGTGCATTGAGTGACTGCAACCATCTGCAAGGGGTTGTCTGGGGGTCTATGGTACACCCTTTCCACCCTCCAGAGGGCTGCCATCAGGGGACGCACTGATAATGTTCCACCTTTTTGTGATGCACTTGCAGTGTACCTCGTGACGGTTTCTTTGCTTTTGATCCTGCATCCATAATATAGATTATGGCATTTGCTGTGGGCCACGCCCTCATGCAAATGATGGAATACCCTCTTGAGATAGCACTGGTGCCAAATGTATTACAGAAGGGTGCACACAAGCGTCTGCGGCCCCTTATGTATTACCAAAGTTCCCTAGGGGCACACACAGTGGGCGCACATGCCCGTTGCACCCCAGAGCAATTTGTGTAATACAGCCCCTGGTGTACTTTCAGTTCACTAATAATAGTGCCTTGCAGCAGTATCGCCATATTGTTAATGGACAGTACCTGTACTTCACCACAGGGCTTCTATACATTAATTGAGCAACCACTGAGGGTAATAATGCAGGCTCCTGCTGTCCTTGCTGCGCAAGGGGCTCCCAACCCTTCAGAGAACCCCAATTATGCCCATGGCCAATGAATATCTGTGATATATGAGAGATTCTGGGGACCTACCCTTCAACCGGCAGTGGGAATCGCATCATTTTGTGTTTTGCTTCTGCCTCTATGGTCATTCTGCCCATATGCATGGAAATAGAGCTCCTGTCAGTTAGTGGAAGGAGTGGTGGAAACAACAGGACCCATCACCCTCAGTATTCCTGAGAACCAGCTCACAAGTTGGGTCTGGAGTAAGTAGGACAGAGTTCCTATTATTTTTAGAGTAGCTCAGAGAGGTAACATTTATTTCAATTTGCTTGTGCCAAGTGCAGATATCCATTTGCACACACTCTAAGCTATTGCATGGTTTTGCAATGTGTAAACCAAAATCAAAGATTAGGGAGTATAGAGGTAGTGCTCCTAAGAGTACTGTGGTGGATGCATCCTCCAGACAAAATTCAAAGAAACAAAAAGAACCACCTCAAAGAGGATTATTGTCTGCCTAGGTATGTAAGGCATACACAATGTTTATTAAAATACCCCTCAGACACCAAAAGGGCCCTTGGTGTCATGCTTCATCATCGGGGTCTTCCCGCCCCGCTGCGGGACGGGGCGTGCTGCGACTTGGCGACTACGCTGGAGCACTGATATTTGTAAGTGCTATGTGAGGTGTATTGTTGTGAGTGAGAAAGGGTCAGTGGTGGATAGAAAAAGTGATGTTAAAAATACCTGGTCTTATTGGTTCAAAAAAACTTTATTTGGCCATAGGCTGGTATTGTTAAAAAGTGTAGTTGGAGAGATCACGCTATTAATGTGCGTTTTCTCCTTTGGGTATCAACATGTTTCGAAGCC
The DNA here is from genome assembly GCF_964261635.1 of Lissotriton helveticus. NCBI lineage: Eukaryota > Metazoa > Chordata > Amphibia > Caudata > Salamandridae > Lissotriton > Lissotriton helveticus. The sequence goes on along the minus strand of NC_136067.1, from coordinate 920,884,398 downwards.
AGGGATGCTTCTTCGTCAGGACAAAGTATGATCCCTCAGTCACTCACTATGTTGCTATCAATATGTGAAATTAATATATAAAAGTGATGTTTAAAATACAATACCCAATTGGTACTGGTACAACTTTACTTTCTTTGGTTTTGCAATGTGGCCTTCTGGAGTGGTTTTGACATCCCATATAATAATCTTGTCTTTAAAAAGACCAACAAGGGGCCGTCTTTTGTAGCATTTAATGAGAAGGGAATCCACCCCCAACGTTTGCCCCTTTCATTACTTAGCAATGTGAAAATATGATGCTCTATTGCTTTGATTTTGGTTAAAAACACCATTAGGAAACATACATTAACGTCAAACAATCTAACTATATCTATACACTTTTGTAGATATGTGCTAGTCTCTGTTAATAATTACCAGTAATGTATTTGCATAATTCATTGTATATATATGTCATTCACCTGTATCTACCATGTAAAGCGCTCTGATACCCGCAAGTGTCTTGTTTGCGCTATACAAAACCATCAAAATAAAATAAATAACTCGTTTGTTGAAAACTGTTTTCACTCTGAGTCATTTCTAAGCTCATAGAACCCTTTACCTGTGCAAACATGAAAACAATTTATAAAAAGTAAAATTAAATGAAAAATGTTTTTGCACATTTCTATGCATGAATATGTTTTTTGTAAAGCGCTCCAGCAGTCAGGGGGCAATTTCAGAGCGCTGGTAAAACATAAGAGTTATTTCACAAAGTCACATTTTTATTTATAATGAATAATTCCTTTTGGCTTCATATGTAATCCCTGATAGCACCTTGATGAGTTTAAATATACATCGTAACTTTAGGAATCCACAAGCACTTAAACAATTTCTGCTCTCTGAAAAAAACATAACATGACCAAATTGTTTATATCACAATGTCCTTTTATGAAATGTATGACAGATAATTCCTTTTAACTTCATATGCAATTCTTCATATAGCTTTTATGAATTGAAAATACATATAACTTTAAGAGTGCACGTTCTTAAGCAATCTCTGCATTCCTTAACATGTTTGGTTACATGGCAACTATTTAGGTTGTTTAATATTTCCTAATAAACACATTAATAAATATTTATTAATGCATGCACTATTATTCAAATGAAGCTTCTTCTACTGCGAAAAATAATCATTGCTTAGCACTCACAATCACCAAGGAGAAAACAGGTGTATTTGGATTAGATAGGAATGCCCTACAATGTATAATATGATAACAGATTTACATGCGTATATCCATTACTACTTATCTCAATCTTGGCTTCAAAATAGGTACATTCCCTTTAAGGCTATTAATTTAACTGTGACATCACTTACTGGGACTTCACTTTCTTTACTGTCACACCACGCGTTGCCATTGCATGTTGTGTATGCTAATTAGTCCCCACTTTCTTCTGGGCTTGTTCCCTGTTGTGACGCTGCAATCCGTTCTGTTTTAGCAGTGCAAGCCGGGAAGTAGTCAGGGGTGGGGGCATCTACTGTACATTGGCACCCTTAAAGTTAGTGTTTGTGCTTGCTTAGTATTCCTGCCCTACTAGCTCAGGCATGCACTTTGTTTAAGGTGACCAGACGTCCCCGTTTTCCCAGGACGGTCCCCATTTTTGGAGAGGTGTCCCCGTATCCCGACACTTTTCTCCAAGTGACTCAAATGTCCCCGTTTTCAAACAGTGTCCGGGTTAAACACAGAAATGTCCCTGTTTTTCATTGTTCCGGTTGAGCATGTACACGCATGCTCTCTTTGCACTGGCATTTGGTAGCCTGTGATGTTTTATTGATTTTTGGCAAATATATGCTATAGTCCTTAAAAGTGTAAATGTAATAAGAAGTAGTAATGCTGCTGTGTAAAGGAGAGGGGTGCCAATAAAAGACCTCAGATTATTTGTCTGTAATGCTTCATCTCGGTATGTGGAGGGAGCTGTCATTGTAGTCCCTTTTCTATGTCTATGACAGCTGTCAAATAATCCTACTGTTATGTCGATGGTTACTGCAAACTGTAGCCCTACTTCTATGTCTATGACCTGCCCCCGTTTTTTGTTTTGAGAATCTGGTCACCCTAACTTTGTTGTCACATGAAAAGGATGGGGAGAATGATGTCCAGCCAACACCGTATTATTCAGTGGTGGCCAGAGAAACAAAGACGCTGCCATACTCATAGAAGTTAACAGATGCCCAAGCTGGAATCCCGTCATAAAGCATATGTAGTACCCAGGGCTTTGAGTGGACCGGGTCCTGTCTGTGCTCAGCACCAGCAGTTCTAAAAAGCAGGTGCTGGGACGGGTCCCTATCGTGCTCTCCATTTTTGCCCTCACCCTCAGGGAGAAAAAAGAAATCTTAACTGGGCAGCAGTACTGCCCTTCGCTGCCTTTAAGGTAACTTCAAAGAGACCTGTTATAGTTCTTTCACAGCCTCATCATTTCAAAACTGAATCATTTTCAATATTCTTTACAACAAAGTCATAGTTGTTGCTTATTTATCTTACAAGACTACCATCGGCAAAGCCAATTGTCCTGGCTTGTTGTTGGTATAATGTCACTTGTAATATATATCCGGATGCAATGACAGAAGCAGCAGAGTACCAGTTGGGTGGCACACTATGCTAAACACAGATTTTTAGCTTCTGTGTTTTTAGGAAGCGCCCATAATTACATTGGCACACCCCTTTGAGAGATCCCCCCACCCCCTGTTTTTTCATTCCACTTAAAGCCCTGCTAGTACCCCAAAATAATTCAAGGCAACATTAGATAGAAGAGGGCCACATTCGGAAAGAGTACAGCTGGTTCATTCACCCATTTAAACTCAAATCTACAAAGACTAGTATTGCCATTGGCGTGTCCTGCAGCTTTTGCATGTACACATTTCCCATTCTCTGGCGGAAATGTACACTGGAGGTCACAGTGAGAACAGACACGATTGCATCATATGTGCAGAAGGACGAGATGGTGTTTACACTCCACTGTCTGTGAACTAAACTCTCTCCGGAGTTTTCAGGAAGAACAAAGCAGTTTGTGATCATCTTTTTATACCTAAACTAAAAAGACAATGCTCAACAGAAAACCTCCTTCAATAGAGCTATTGTTTTCAGCAAAGGATCCTTTACAGATGGCAATGTTTGCCGGCCTAGGGATAGAAAAGCAATCCTTTCCTTCAACAACATACAAACAGACACAAAAAGCGGTGTACCTTACGTTTTGTTCCAACTTCCTGGAAACGTACTTTTTAGGTTCTCTGTCTTTTGTTGACCATTTTTGTGTGTAGAGAATGGGAATAATACACAGGTACAAATGAAAACATTGGCTCCTCACTTCTGTTAACAACCTCTGTGTTTCATACAGCAATGATTATTTTAAGCATGGGCCACCCTTGAGGATGCTAGAAGAATACGGTTATGTGTTGATTTAGGAAAGCCTGCATATCCATCTGAAGCATGGCTAGTACAAGTTATATCTTGCTAACTTTCTCTGGTGCTTCTTCATGAATGTATTGCGAGGGCTAAGAATATTTAGACAGGTAAATGTCATTAGAGCTATGGGCCTGATTTAGAGTTCAGGAAATGAGTTTTATCCCATTATGGCAACTGAGTAAAGTACTTGATGAAGTACTCGGTCACCCTAAAGGAGTACCTGCCTGCCAAATTTAGATATGTCCCCTGGCCCAGAGGACATATCTTGCATTAGCAGGAACTGCTTTCATGCTTTGAAAGTTTGGCAGTCACTCTATCAACATGGCACAGCAGTAGAGCAAACATTCAATATATTTTTTATTTTCAAAAACAAAATCCCAAAGCAGGATTTTTTTTTAAAAACAATTACCTCCCTAAACAAGGGAGTTTACTCCCCTGTCGTGGAGCTCATTGAAATATTTTTACTATTTTAAATGGCAGTAAGTGGAAACTTGCCATTTGTTCGCTTACTATAAATAGGGCAAACAGACAAATGGCAAACCTCCAATGGCCCTTATTGCATTGGGCTGTTGTAGGAGTCTTTCTCCATCACAGGCATACTAAAGGTCTGCCTGACTTTAAATGAGGTGATGTAACGTCTGTACATCAGAAAGGATAGTTAATTGTCTTTGCAACAGACTAACCTTTCCCGAGTACTCTAAATTAGGTCCAATGTATTTATATTCATGCAGTTTACAGCAGAGTTTTTATTTGCAAGGATTGCCCTCTTGGTGTAACACAAGAACCATAATGCCATTGTAAAGTAACACCATTTGGGGCCAGTACCACTTTTTCAAGTGTCATCTGAGCCCCGGAGCCCCTGAACCTGCTGCATCAGTGGAAACTACACCCCTGATCAGGACATCAGTTACCTCATGAATTCGTTTGGCAGAAAATGAAGAGCCAATTTGAGCCAGATTACATACACAAAATGTTGTTTAAAAATTCACCATAAGGCCACCACAAACATGATATAAACTAGTTCTTGAAACAGGAAATGTTTGCAGACAGTTACGGCTGGCATGAATTGCGGGGGTTCACGCAGGGACGGGGGGGTGGTCATTAAAAAAAGTTAACTTTTCTTTGCCCACGTTGTGTCTACTCCTCTCCAGGAGCAGGAAGCAGGAAGCCTCTCCCCTCCCCTAAGCCAATCACAACACTGTAATTGCAGCATTGTGATAGGTAGGGACGCCCACCAGCCAGGCGCCTATGGAGAGGCCATTTTATACATGTAGGCTGCATGCAGCCTACATGGAGAAAAGGCAGAGTGTGCATGACTGGTTCAGTCGGCCCCAGAGGGCTTACAACACGGGCAGTGCCATCAGCAGTGGGCAAGCCACTCCTCCCCTGCACTAGGGCAGCCCTGCCCACCTGCCCGCCCCCAATCAAAGACGTCTGTTTACTCACAGTGCGAGAAGCAGAATCATACAATGGGAGTTTTACCATTTTATGTGTCTGCTTTTCGCACTGTGAGAAATCAGTGGGGCGACGCTCCTTCGCCCTAGTGGAGGAGCCTCCCCTCTTTGCAGAATGTTCTCTCAATCTGTTTGGAAACGAAAAGTCCAACATTTATATTCAGGTAAGTGTTTGAATAATATTTATCTATCTCTACTTCAGAGGTATTCTTTGGAGACATGTGCCACCAAAGAATCAATAAGCACATGGAACAGAAAGACATTGCCAGCTGGTCTATTAAGAATATTCTCTCTGAATAATGTAAAGTTAATTTGTTTTATAAGTAAAAGCAATGGTCCCTGGATCCATAAATAAATTCATGATAGTTCAGCTGCACCACTTCATTCAGTCTAGCTGGATAATGGAGAGAGGAGATTCTCTAATGTGCTGCTGCTCTCTTCCTTGTTCTGGAGCACTTTCTGGCTGCCTTGCACCACGTACTACAGTGCGAAGGTGTTTAAGTTGTTCAAAAGGGCAACTTTCCAGTGAAAAATACTATGTTTAGTCTATCTTAAAAACTATTCCCATTTTGTATGTGTTTGTACAGTGCAGCACACACACAACAAGGAGAGCCAATTTTGTTGTACAAAACACTGTCTATAATGTTATTAGACAACTGCTTTGCATCAAAAACCATCAGTGGTTGCTTGGGACTGCCCATACAATACGCAGGGAATGCCCTCTTGATGCAAAGTATTGCAGAGCAACGCAGAGCACACAATGCCACTTTGTGCTGCTGTAAGGCTATGTTCCAGTGCAAAACCAGTTTTGTGCTGGAAAGTAAATCACAAATTTCAACTATGCACTGGTTTGCATCACATTCAGTGAATTTGCACAGTCACAAAATGTTGATATGTTTCACTCAAAGGGGGTCATTATGATGACCGGCGTCACCATAGTGGGGAATGGGACCGCCCGCAATAAGGGCGGGGGTCCCGGGGGTGAGGATGTGCCCACCACAGTGGCGGGCACATCTTGTATTTACAGCATTGTGGCGGGCGGTGCTCTCTGCACCGCCCGCCACAATGCAGAAAATGCTTTTCACCTTTTGCATAATGAAAGCGGCAGGCACCGCGCGGTGCCTGCCGCTTTCATTATGCAAATGCAGGGGGGTACCACAGGTACCCCCCGTGTGCACCCCCTTACTGTACTTCACTCTGGGGGCCCGCCTGCCTTTGCCTCACAGCCCATTGTAATATGGCGGGCGGTGTCTTACAGACACCGCCACCATGTTACAGGTTTTCCGCCCCGGCCGCAAGTTGACCGGGGCGGAAAACAGGCGGGCGGTGTTTTTCACCGCCACCTTCCCCTCCGCCATCCTAATCTGGCGGAGGGGATTTGGGCTTGCGATGTCGGGCGGTTTGCCTCCGCCAGGCCGGCGGTGGCCACCGCCAACCTGGCGGAGGCAAACCGCCCGACATCGTAATGGACCCCAAAGGGTTTTTCTCATGAAAGTTACCTATGGGAGCCTATGGCCTCTCATGTTTGTGGGATTTCTGCGTTTTATGCTAACTGTAGTGCCACATGTCATATATACTATATAAATCCCATGTTTGCTTTTCATATTTATAAACTACAAAAGTTACATTCTTAAACAATATATATATATAAAGATACTTTCAGTCAGCCTTCTTCATCAATTGACTTGTTGCAGTGTCATTCACATGTTGCTTCAATCTACACCAGCATACAGCAAAGGGTAATGGGTATTTCACTTCTGTCATTATTTCCTCTTACTGTGAGAGACAGCACTTAGTGCTTATCACCCAAAAACAACATAGTCCCTTTCAGTACCAGGGACTTGTGGGCCAATATCTCCTTTTTAAAGGACACATTCGTTTTCCTTTTTCAAACATGTATTTATTTATTATATTTTGCTTTAGAAAGATTAGCAGCCCTGCATATCCTGCTAGCCAGAACACACTGCCAGATGCAGGGTGACATTTATCATGGTGGCATTACTAGTTTTGGACATCTGTAAATCACTTTAACACCACTAAAACACTATAGCAAAAATGCTCCCCAGCCATGTGGGCACATGCATGGGCAGCCATCGTCAAATGATTTTTTGGTATCCTTTCCTAGAAATCATTCAAATGAGGCAGGTATTGGCAAAGCCATAGATCAACAGCCAAATCCCACCCTATTGTCTTTGCCAATAATAGGTTTTCCACTGCTTTCTTGTACATCCAAATCTACATTGTAGAATCTACAATCTACAGCAAGTGGTAATTCTTAGAACTCCGCTTTACATATTGCACCCAATTTATAATTTCTGTTGAATTTTATGTTTCCCTTTATGATCTTTCATACATATGTCAGCACTTCCTAATCCGTGTAAGTGCATAAACATGTTTTGTGAGTCATCATGCCCCTGCCCTCCCTGACCTGTGGGTAATAAATAGCAGATTATACTTGTTTAACAAAGGTATTTCTACAAAACCAGGATGCAAAAGGTTACAATTGTGCAATATATTAAAATCACATTGATGTCACCTCCCTGATTATTAGGAGAGCTATTCCCCTGCGTAAAGTAATTGCTTCATGCAATCTGAGAGAGCAATAAAATATGTTTTCCTGTGTTCATTTTGTCCTAGTGTGCTAATAAACTCATGTTAAACCTTTACTAATAAATGTGTGACTATTAGTACATTTATTAGTACATTAGCTCTAAATAAAATGTGTGAAGGGCATGGCCACCATCTTGGTAGCGGTACGGTGCAGCTCCCCCACCTGATCCAGCCAGCCACCGGAAGTGGCGAGCGATATAAGACCTTTACAACACAGTTTTTACATTGCAACATCTTTTACAATGCACCCAATTACATCGCATGACACTATATCGCATTTTTAGAAACTACCTTTACAACGCATTCCATTACATCGCATTATACCTTTACAATGCATACCATAACAACGCATACCATTACATTGCATTTAAGGTAAGTATTGGATAGTATAGGGGAAAAATTACTATTCTAACTCCAGGGGGTGCAAAAGCAGAGTAAGTGTTGGATATTGTAGGGGTAAAAATTACTAATCTAACTCCAGGGGGTGCAACAGTAGGGTAAGTGTTGGATAGTGTAGGGGTAAAAATTACTATTCTAACTCCAGGGGGTGCAACAGTAGGGTAAGTTTTGGATAGTGTAAGGCTACTTTGCGTTGAAATGGCATGTGTTGTAATGGTATGCGTTGTAATGGTATGCGTTGTAATGCCTGCCTTGAAGTCACATGCGATGACGTGTTATGCGATGTAGTGTCATGCGTTGTAATGCCTGTGTTGTAGTGACATGTGTTGTAAAGGATGTTGCGATGTAATGACTGCATTGTAAGTGTAGTGCGATGTAATGGTTGCGGTGTAAAGCATGTTTCCCCAGAAAATTTCATGCAGGTGAAATATAAACAAAGAGGAAAAAAGAAAAATGATTGTAACATCTTACCTGAATAAAGATACCTGAAGATTCTACATGGACCAGTCTACCTTCATTACAACACTATTGAACAATGGTGGGCTTAATGATGAGCCCTGAGGTATGCCCTGCTTAAGGTTGTTAGTTTTAGATGAAAGAGGGGCCATCCATACTGCCTGTCCTCTGTAATGCAAAAAAGAGCAGATCCACTTTCATGCCATACCTCCCACCCCAATATCCAAAAGGCAATGTGAGAGGACGGCATGAGAAACAGTATCAAATAAGAGATCCAATTATATAAAATCGACATTCTGGCCTTGATTAAAGATCGTTAATGGAAACAGCAAAGTTCCTCAATACATTTTCTGTACTGTGCCGGGGTCAAAACTCTCACTGTGAGGGGTGGAACAGATTGTATTGCTCCAAATACTCAGAAAGCTGAGAGCTGACAATTATTTCCAGAATTTAGGAGCCACCGGCAACAAAGAAATAGGTTGAAGTTAGACAACACCAATAGCGGCCTATGGAGGGATGTCCGCGGGGCGGTGGGGTGGGGAAGGGACAAGGTGGGGGGTAGTAAACTACGGAATACGGGCTAACAGAGGTAAGTAAACAAATAAACAAATAAAACAAATTTCATTGCGCGCGCTGCATCGCCAAATGCAACAAAATTTGTTTTATTTATTTATTTGTTTACTTACCTCCGTTCGGCCCTATTCCGTAGTTTACTACCCCCCACCCTGCCCCTCCCCGCCCCACCCCACCGCCCCGCGGAACTCCCTCCATGGGCGGCTACTGGACAACACTGTCCTGTTGACAGATGGTTCTTTTAAGAGTGGGACCTCCTGTGTCTGTTTCCAAATAGAAGGAACCTGCCCTGTCTGCAAAGAGATATTAAAAAGTTTGACGTACACAGGATTAATAATGTCCACCACCTGTGCAAAGATAAAAAATGGGCAGGGATCCACTGGAGTACCTGATCTGCAGCTTAAGATTGCTGTTTGTTACTCCTCTAGATTAATTAACCTAAATTGAGATAGTTCACAGCCATGTGGCAGAGTCTGTTCCATCATTGGTGCCAGACCTGCAGCTGAGGTAAACTGAGAATGGAGATTCAGCTGGCTTTTTACGATTTGTTTCCTCACAAAAGTCCCTTAGCTTAGTGCACAGATCTGAACAGGCTCTGGTAGCGGGAGAAGCTACTTTCAAGTGTGGAAAGTTCGAAACTATCTCAAATACTTTTCGTGGCTTATTATCAACCTTCGACACTTTAATGGTGTAATTACTTCTCTGTGCTCGTTTTCTGGCCATATGAAACTTTCCAGCTTTTTGCAATGTTTTTTCTTCTGGGTAAGCATGGAAGAAAATCACAGCGAATAGGCACTTGCCTTTGGTTGGTGTGGATTTTCATTGAGGCAAGCTGATCTGCCCCAGCCTGCACCCATTTGTTAACTTCTCAAGTATCTTTTTTGCTCCCTCGCCAAACTAGGCAAGGTAGCGCTGAGAACATTAGTTAACTCTAAGGTCCCAATGTTCCTTACCATGATCCAGCCTATAGAGTCAGGAGAATGGAACCAAATTAATGATCTCACCACGTGATCTCAAAAGGATTCATAGCTGCTAATATAGCATAGGAAAAGTTCAAATCTATTGAAGGCCCTGTTAAATGAGTCAGGCCTGTTCAGCCCAGAGACAAGTAGAAAAAAGCTAAAATCTTTACCAGCTATCTGGCTGGGCGAACATCCACATGCAAGTTAAAATCTCCTGATAGCATAACATTAGTGCATTGCAGAATTTTATGAGCCAATGGCTCATCCAGAGCATAAACAAACTCACTAGCATATCCCGGAGGTCAATAGATTAAGGCTCTGGAAAAGGAAGACTGATGTGAAAAGGAGCTGCAGAAGCCAAGTGCTACCACTCCTTTATAATTCTCAAATGAAAAGGTGGCACAATTGCTAGCTCACCTCCTCTTTTGCCTTTCCTGTCTAGATGTATGCAAGCGTAATTCTTTGGAAAGGCCAACTGCATATATGGGGTTGAATCTTCACCCATTTTATTTATTTATTTATTTTTGCGTTTTTATATAGCGCGGATAGGTGTCAGAGCGCTTCACAATGGGAACAGAACTGATACATGAGAACATTACAAGTGAGCAAAATACAAAAGCAAACGCTGCATTAAATGAAGCAAAAAAGACAATCGTGAGCCAACAAAATACAAGAGGTAGCAAACCGTGCGTTACAAAAGTGACAAACGTGAACCAACAAAATAAAAGAGGTAGCAAACGGTGCATTATAGGAGGAAAAAGTGACGTGTGCAGGTTACAAAAGCGTACAAAGTAAACAAAGAGGTGTAATACTGCAATATATGAAGGGCACTCAAGCATAAGAACAAACATTACGTAGGCCATGGTGGCACTTGTGCAGGTATCGAAAATAAACAAATGTAAGAGGTAGAAAACAGTGTGTTACACGGGAAAGTGACGGGTACATGTTACACACGAGTACCAAACACAGGAAGAAAGATAATACTGCAATAAATGGCAGACTCTCAAACCACAAGAACACACTGGGAAGACACTTCCATAGTCAAGTACAGTAGATTTTTTCTATAGTGGAAGGGCTTCCTTCAGATAATAGAGAGGGCAAGGATTACATTTGGAAGTGTCTTTGAAGGAGGAGAACTTTGAGGTTAGTTTTGAAAGCCTGGGAGGAGGTGGAGGTCCGGATCTGCGGTGGAAGGGAGTTCCAGATTCTCACCGCATTGCCTGAAAAGGATTGTGCCATCGTTCTTTCCTTCTTGAAAGTGGGAGGTTCAGCAGGAGATTTTCCGCATTACGTGATGGTCTAGAGCCTCCAGAGAGTTTCAGTTTATTCGCCAGGTAGCGCGGAGAGGAGGAGTGCAAGGCTTTGTGGGTGATACAAGCAGTCTTGTAGATGGCTCTAGCCTTGATTGGAAGCCAGCGGAGGGTGGATAACATTGGTGTGATGTGGTCGCTTCTTTTGACCCCGTAAATGAAACGAGCTGCTGAATGGAAGACCGGTTTAAGGGGGGACAGGTGGCATTTGGGGAGTCCAGTAAGAAGAGAATTGCAGTAGTCAAGTCTGGAGAGGACCAGCGATTGCACCAGGGTTATAAGGTCCTGCTCCGGGAAGAAGCAACGGATTCCCCAAAGAAGGCGCAGATGGTAACGAGCAGACTTTGCAATGGAATTGATGTGGGGGGTTAGATTGAGTTTTTTGTCGAGGATGACACCCAGGGATTTTGCGCTGTCAGCAATGATGGGTTTAGTGTTCATTAGATTCAGCTGATCCATCCAAGATTGCACCGGGGAGGAGAGATTGAAGAGGAGAAAAGGAGGAATTCGGTTTTGGAGGGGTTCAGAATCAGTTGATGAGTAAACATCCAGTTATGAATGGAGTTGAGAGTAGAGCTTAGGATCGAGAGATCGTGAGTAGAGGCAACCTTGAGGTAGATTTGAGTATCGTCAGCATAGAGATGATAGTGGATCCCGGATTTACTTAGGAGATTTCCTAATGGTTCTAAATAGAGGTTGAACAATGTGGGTGCAAGTATAGAGCCTTGAGGAACACCTTGACCTACCGCCACAGGAGATGAAAGACTGTTCGCTATTTTGATCATTTGTGATCTATCAGAGAGGAAGGAGGCAAACCATTTAAGCACAGTGCCCTCCATGCCCATTCTCTGTTTAAGAATGTTGAGGAGGGTGTTGTGATTGACAGTGTCAAAGGCTGCAGAAAGGTCAAGGAGAATTAGAAGACAGGACCCCCCCGAGTCAAGGATCCTCAGAGCGTCATCAACCACTTGCAGTGGGGCTGTTTCAGTGCTGCAGTTTTGAATGAAGCCAGACTGGAAATTGTCAAGAAGATCATTGTCCTTGATATGACGAGAGAGTTGTTTTGCTACACATCTTTCTGTAACCTTCGCAAGAAAGGGTAAGTTAGTGATGGGGCGGAAGTTGTTGAGGTCAGACGCATCTGCAGTTGGTTTTTTAAGAAGCGGGGTGACCTGCCCAGTTTTGAAGGAGACAGGAAGGGAGCCTTGATAGAGGGAGAGGTTGACCAGAGTGGTCCAGTAGGAGAGGGAAAGGGTATAAAAGTCAATGGCAATGGCACTGGGGATGGGGTCCAGATGATGGTTGGAGGGCTTTGTTTCGCGGATGCATTTGAGAAGGGCATCTTCAGATATGGGGTCAAAGTTTTGCCAAATGGCTAAGGACTTGCACTCCTCTGGATGGGTAGGATGAGCGACCTGATCCACAAGAGATTTCACTTTTTCGTCGAAGAATAAAGCGAAATCCGCTGCTCTCTTTGCAGAGCCCTCCAACTTGGAGGAAGGGGGAGAGCGGTCAGGACTCTTGATGAGATCGAATAGTTTTTTGGGTCTATTTTTGGCTGAGTCAAGGAGGGTTTTGAAGTGCGCCGCTTTCCCAAGGAAGATGTGTTTGTGGTACTTGGATCTTGCGGAGCGAAGCGTGGACAAGTTATCGGTGGAGGGCACTTGCCTCCATTGTTTCTCCAGGAATCTTAGCTGCTTCCTTTCTTCATAGAGGGATTTGTTGAACCAAGGTGCTGAGGGGGTGGGCCTTAACCTTTTGCTTTTGAGTGGAGCGACGTTGTTGATTTCATCTTCAAGAACTGTGAGACATTGGGAGGTGAGATCGTCAACATCTAGGTTCGGGTCTAGCCTTGGAAGTGATAACAAAGCTGGTTCACAGAGGGGACCGACATCAATATTTTTAACATCACGGAACCAGGAGATAGCCCTCTTGTGTTGGCCAAGTGTAATAGCGTGTGATAGTTGAATAGAGAATGGGATGAGGAGGTGGTCAGACCTGTCTACGTGAATAGGGGTAGAGATGGAAAGCATGCCTGCTTTAGAAATAACAAGGTCCAGGATTGAGCCCTTAGAGTGTGTTGATTCTGTGCAGTGTTGGATGAGATCGTTAACAGAGAGGAAGGTGGCCAGGGAGTTTGCGGAAGAGTCTTGCGGTGAGCCCCAGTGGAGATTGAAGTCACCCACGAAAGTCTGATTGTCACTTTGCGAGTATTGGTCACTGATGAAGTCAGTGAGTTCCTCCAAAAACGCAGGGCCGCTACGAGGCGGACGGTAAATGACATGGAAACTAAGGGGTGAACGGTGATGCACTTGTAACTCAAAAGAAAGGCATTCAAAGGTGAGGAAGGAGCTGATAGGAGAGGACTTAAGTTGAAGGGAGTTTCTAAAGATGACTGCAACACCTCCCCCCGTGTTTTCAGTTCTGTCATTCCTAAGTATAGAATAGCCTGTAGGTAATAGGAGATGAAACATAGAATGCGAGGTATCTTTGAACCAGGTCTCTCTGAGGAAGAGCATGTCAATATTGTGGTGGGTGATGGTATCTGAGATTTCAAGTTTGTGTTTTACTGCAGATCTGCAGTTGTGGAGCAGACAACGCAGCTCTGTCAGGACTGTTTTGGTGACGGGGGCACTTGGGCTCTGAAGGGTGATCGGGATGTTGTGCTTATGTGGGGGTGCTCGGGAGGGTTTAGGTGGTTGCTTGGTTCTGACAGAGGAGATGGTTAGAATAGTGTAGATAGTAGGGTTGCTATGGTATGCAGGTTGAGGAAGGGCGGCGTTCAAAGGCTTGTACGAATTAACAGAGTTTGCTGACGACTGATTGAGCTTGGCTAAATTGAGGTGAGGGGGCGAGGTGCATCTCGTAGGAAGTTGGGAAGGAGAGGGGGTGCACGGAAAGGTGGAAATCTTAGCAGTGAAATTGCATCTGTAAGCTGGGAGATGTAGGTGATAAGGGAACCTAGCTTATTTTCCAGCGAGAGTAATGCAGAGCACGGAAGCTTGGGTGGATCGATGGACACAGGTGGGGGTGGAATTGGTGGTGGAAGGCAGGGAGAGGTGGGGGGATAGGAGGTGAGTAGGGGTGTAAGGTTCAAAAGTGGGGAAAGGTGGAGGTTAAGAGCGGGAGTTAACAAATCGGAGGTATGGGGAGAGTTGCCTTTGTTGGTGTTGCAAGAAGGAGAGGAATTAGGGATAACTTTAGGGGGAGAAGGGTGCGGAACACAGCGGAAGGGAAGAAGGAGAGGGGAGGGCTGTGTGGAGTCATGGGAATGAAGGAGGTTTGGGAGGAAAAGAGGTGAGGTAGTTGTGGAGGGCATGTGAGGTAGGAGAGGAGGCAGTGAGGGAACGGGCAACTGGCAGAGTGGGGGGGGTTGAGAGAAAGGGAAGTTGGGGAAAGGAAGTGGTACTGTTGGACCCGAGGGAGTGAAATGGACAGGGTTACCAGGGGGGAAAGGGAGTAGCATAGCATTGCTGGAGGAGTGGGAGGGAGGAGAGAGATGCAGTGGGATTGAGGCAAAATCCGAGTGAATAACGAGGGGAGGGGGAGGTGGACAGGAAGTATGGAAGAAGGGATAAGGGGAGCGTAGGGATAGTTCACTGGGGGAGAAGGTTGGAGGAGAGGTGGACTAAAAACGGGGGTGACTGGATGGAAAATGGGGGGGAGAAGAGATTGGAGTACCTGGATGATGCAGATTGGACGAGGAGCGCATTAGCTAGCGGTGAGGCTGGAGTGAAGTGGGAGGGGGCATATTGTGAGGGGGAGGAATAGGAGAGGAGGTCACAGGGGAGGGGGCAGGAGGAGGGCCGACCTGTGATTCTTGAGAGTGCAGCCAATTGGAGTGTAGGGGCGTCAAGGGAGGAGAGAGGGAGTAATGGGTGGAGCTAGAAGGAGAGTCGGGTGAAAACCCGGTCGCAGCGGAGGGGAGTAGAGAGGGGAAGAGGTTGTCAAAGAGCGAGAAACAGGTGTCATTGCCTTGGATCATGACAGTACCGTTGTTATAGAGTGAGATAGTGAGGTAACCGTTGAAACGTGTGGAGGGGGAGATTTTTAGCTGTTTCCCATGAGGGATAGAGGAGGAGGAGGTGACGTTAAGGGAACGGTATAAGCTGGTGGACCAAGAGGTGGTGTCGTGAGTGAAGAAAATGAAATCATTTTTGAGCCTCCCAAAACGACTATTGTGATATTGATCAACAAAAAGGGAATCCGGGAAACGTTCAATAGTGTTATGCTTCAATCGTTTTGTTGCAGCTTTAGTCAGGCTGGGAGGATAAATGATTTTGAAGCAATTAGTTCCAACCTTAACTCGAGTGGTGGCCATGATGGGAAAATGTGGCGGAGAAGGGTGGGGGGGATAGGAGGAAGGTGTTATTGGGAGGGCGGTGGAGTAGAGAAATAAAAGGGCATAAAGGGGGCACATAATCCAGATGTTAAGGTGAGAATAACAGAGCTAATGTGCCGTCCGGGACTAGCAAAGCCTACGTATGCACATCAGCCTCATCATCTTAAGACAATCTGTAGAGGTGCTCAGAACAGGGTGCGGAGAACATACTACATGAAAAGCAATTTCTAGCACCAACATATAAGTACTGGCCTGGTGACCCTACAAACCTTGCCAACTGGCCATCTCAAAGGGGGACTCAAATGCCCTGAAACCATAGTGTCAGTGGTGCTGTTCCTGCAGCAGGACTCCAACTTAATCAGACCTGTTCCCACGGAACGGAAAAGTAACTTAGAAGGTGCAGCTGGCACTAATAGCCGCGCAGCTGAAAAAGGTCTAAGCAATGCAGCTAGAAACCGTTCTACTTGCTGCATACCAGAAAACGGCCTGAACGATGCAGCTGGCACTACTTGCTGCGCAGCTGTAAAAGGCCTAAATGTTGCAGCTGGCACTACTTGCTGCCCAGCTGTGAAAAGGCCTAAACGAAGCAGCTGGCACTACTTGCTACGCAGCTGTAAAAGGCCAACAAGGTGCAGCTGGCACTGCTTGTTGTGCAGCTGTAAAAGGCCTAAACGCAAGTATGCGCAGGCCCGCAGGCTGGAACCTCAGTACAGCCGCAACCTGTGATGCAAGCTTCTGCAACAGTCTACAGCGTTACAGAGAGAGGGGAAATAAAAAGCAGCACTTTCTGCGAATCCAAGTTTCAGTCATTGAAGTGATTGTTCTCTAGAAGATTACAAACATGTAAGGCACGGTTAAATATAGTTAGCCTTTCCCGGGCATGTACAGCTACAATCAACTTCTACCCTCCTATCAGTAGACATACACTCAAATGGGATAGTGGGCCCATGCAATTTAATAGTACAGCACAGTGCTTACACTTCATCTGGTTCCTAAACTCTATAATCCCTGTGGTCAAGATTCAAGATTCAAAGATAGCTTTATTCGGTATTTGACAAACACCATAAAAGCAAGCAATAATGCAAAATACAGTCAAAACACACATTAAAAACTTAGTGGTTTAAAATTCATTATAAAAATATACATTTCATTATACTGACAAATAATCAAGTCTTAAAAAACCATTAAAACATTTCATAAAATTCATTAGGTAGGAGGGTAAATTCGTTAAATTAATAAATCAGTTGAGGTAAATATTACATATTTATGTATTATTTGGTGTTATTAGGCACAGGATAATACTCATAAAACCTCACGCTCCTAATCATTTCGCATGGTTCCTCTACATTTTATGATGAAGGACAAAAATTTTATCACCGCTACAATAGTAGGCTCGTCTTGGAGCAAGTACAATCTAAGGAGGGCAGATTTACAGCTTCTCAAACCCCATAACTTTAACAGTGGTAGCAGGTATTTTTTCCTCCCCCACTGATAATACTGGCAGAAAAGGATACAATGTATATTAGACTGGGTGGCTAAGCCATCACACGGGCATTTTATCAGCTTCACAGACCAATCATTTGAAACAGGGAACGTTATTAGCCTAAAAAAGGATTCCGTCCTCATTCGTGCCAAAAGCATTCTATGATAACACGAAAAATTTGGCGCCAGATAAGGGTGAAGGCCTTGGTCATGGAGGATCTGGCGATGGGCTACGATGGTAGACTTATTCCCATCTAAATAATATCTCCTCTCCTCCAATAAACCAAGGCATGCCTCTTTTAATGCTTTTTTGGACATTTGTGAGCATGATGTTGGGTTTGAGAAAAAATCTGGTTGGCCAATAGAGTTCAGAAATTTCTTAACATAGGCCAGCCATGGCTGCTTAAAGCCCGCGGCTTGGTCCAGGCAATCGTAAATTACTTCCCTGTTGAAGGTCGTGTCCTCGCATGTCCAAATCTTGTACCACAACATGACTGGCGCTATCTTTATCAGATCACTGATATGGGCTCTGTCAAGTTCATTGTGGCATATGGTAGTGGATGTGGAACGCGGGACTGCTAAAAGATACCTCAAGAAGGCATTTTCCACCCTTTGTATTTGAGTGCTATCTGCCAGTCCCCAGATCCCAGCCCCATAAACAGCTGTAGACACACATTTTGCTGCATAAATCTTAAGTAGTGTATCTACCGGTTTCCCGCCGAGTCTTTTAGCAAATTGTTTAACCGCCCCAATCGTGCGGGCAAAAGCCAAGTTCCGGGAGGTGATCGCTGAGGACCATGTGCCCCTATTATTAAAAATGATACCCAAATAAGAAAACGTTTTAGACATAGCTATCTTTGTATCATTAACAAAGGTTTTGCAGTCTGGAATTTTTTTACTGGTAGTGCATGACATCGTAAAAGTTTTCCCCACATTTATTTTTAGGCCTCTAGTGCTCATAAAGGTTGCAAAACCCGTTAGCGCCTTCTGGAGTCCCCGCTGTGTGCGGGCCATGATCACCGCATCGTCAGCGTATAACAATAGTGGGACTGAGAGGCCATTTATTTTAGGGTAGTCCACTTCCAGATCATTTAAAAAGGCTGCTACCTCGTTAATATATAAATTGAATAGGAATGGCGCAAGTATGCAGCCTTGGCGAACACCCTTTGCTATGGGAAATTTTCTGGTTTGCTCGCCATTTTTGCCAAATCTCACCGTGGCACCTGCATCTCTGTACAATTCCTGGATAAAACTTAAAATGTTTTTGTCTATCCCCATTGTGGCCAGGGTTTTCCACAACATTCTATGATCTAGGCAATCAAAGGCCGAGGTTAGATCAACGAATGTTAGGAACAGGTTCCCTTTTTTTGCTCCCTGTGGTCAAATTATGATAGAGCAGTCTGCTCTCTCCTGTTAAATCGCCAGTGTGACTGGTGCTGGCTGCAGTAGGGATGCAGACGGACACAGACAGGCTTGTTAGGTTTCGCCTGTCGAAAGCTGCGCAAGCAGCGTTTCGCGCAGGCGAAATCTAATGTTAGAACACTATGGGGGACTTGAACCCGCCCCTTCTTCCATTGTCTAGCTCCATAAATGGAGGCTAGCCATTGGAAGACATGGTTGTCCATCACTGTTTCCCCCGTCAGGACGCGATTTGGGGGCGTTTCTTGGTCTTTTTTTAAGTCCCGCCCTCTCCTCTTCCCATTGGCTGGAATTTTACCTTCCAGCCAATGGGAAGGGGAGAGCAGGAAAAACACGCCCACAAGGAGTTATTGTGCCGTTGTTGTGCCTTGTTTATCCCCCGCCCTCCCTCCTGTTGTCCGTGCCTTCGCCGTTACATTGAGAGTGGGTTGTGCAAGCACATGATATTACTCAATCCTAGGGGTTGTGTGCCTGTGTCTTTGCCTCTACTGGCTGGATGTATCGAAGAAGAGAAATGTATTGAGGACGTCATCTCCAAAGGTTACCCTTAGCAGATCTCCAGGTGACAGGCACTGCTTGTTATAAAATATATCGAGTTTTTAGGAAAATACTTTCAAACGGGCATTGCTACACTCCTCTTATGGACTTCACACTGACTACGATATTTCTCAATATTTACACGGAGGCATATCGGGTGGTATTGTACCACTGTCTAAATAACTACGACAACCATAATGCATCGGGGCAAGGTAATCTGAGCTATTGATGAAACCGACTGCGATATAAGGAATTGACTGTGAAATAGACGTTTAGAAGGTCCAAAATGGAACGGGGGACCAGAAATGGAATTAAATGCATAAATCACCCCTGAAAGCCCTTAACTCTGGTGTGATGGAGAGGGGCCACAACGAACGTGTTTTGCGGAGGTGGCAGCGAAAAAGTGAAGTTTGTCAGATCTGAACGTGTAAAAGAACAAATATTTATTGACCTATTCGTACTTAAACATCACTTACACTTCCGAAAGTACTTCTCGCATTTTAAATGTTTGGGCTGGACGCTTAAAACAGATGGACGTCTTTTGCTAACACTACTCCTGTTTTGACGTGCATTATTATACGGGCGGAACTGGCGATCGATGTGAACACGGTGCATGGCTCGTGCTAACGCCTCTGTGCTTTGGCTCTGCCCCCATTCATGGTAAGTGGCCATGTGAACAGCCGCACCAAGGCTACATTGTCTGTGTTAGAAAACTCAAGCTATCGGTACACGTTTGATTGATCATGTACCGAGGATAAAGGGGGGATTACGGCGTGCTTCCCTATGTTTCACCGCAGGACATTTGCAGCAGGCACCCAACCCCCCGTGAGACCATCAGAGATCTCTGCATCAGGTGCACAAGCCCAACAAGCTTTCTGTCAGCGGCAGCGCTGCTCCTAGGTCGAGATCCCTCACATCGACTCCTCCTTCTGCTCTTTTCCCGTCACCTCCTCACGTGATCTCTGCTGTCAGCAGGGTGCTTGGGGCAGGGCCTCGCATCGCCCGCCTTCTTGTGCTGTTTGCACCCGGTGCGCCTGGTTACCAGGTACCTCTGGCAGCCATGGAGGTGGCATGAGCCAGGTAAGATCCCGGCACCTGAACTTTATTGTCAGGTTAAGTCGGCGGGTGGTGTGCCTCCTCGGTACTCGCATCAGATTCACACACTGCCAGAACCCCCAAAGCACTCCCTGGGGTGTGAGTTCCAAACAATTGTTAACAGAGTGAAGCAGGCTGGTGACGGTCATGTATCTGTTTTAAAACCGAGGGACACGGGATGAAACCTCCGACAGCTCTGGGGTACGAGACAGTGACTGTAGAAATATGTGCGTACGGTACAGAGTCGAGTCCCGTAGAGTCCGAGCCCACTTAGCTCGGTGGGCTAGTGCATTTGCTGCAGAGATCTCTGATAAAATCTTCAGGTTACAGGATCAACTTCCGCCAAGACAGACTCGGCGTTCACTTTTATCTCATTCAGAAAGTGAGTACAATAGTGACCCTTTCCTGTAATATCTCCTGGTAAAATTGATAATATTAAGAGCCCACGTGACCGTAGCAACCTGCGTACAAGTATTAATAAAAACACCCAGTTATCCAAAACCTCAGTTTTGAATAAAGCATGGTTTCGCCCCTTTCACTAAGTGGCCGTGGAGTCGCCTACCTCGTAAAGTGTTCTGACTGCATGCTCTTTAAACCGTGTGTTTCACTTTCAACGTGATTCCGCTTTCTGCATAAGTGAGATGGAATCCACTGGTCCTGTCGCTTCTGCGAGCGATGGGGGAGGTGAACGGGTGCTGATAAAAAGGAGAGAGGGGGATTAAGGGAACCAATGAGAGGCGGCCTGGAGAACACTGCATCACACACCTGTCCCGGAGGAATGGACTTTTCCTCAGAAAAACAAGTGTACGTTTGACCTGTTTGTAAAAAATGCTTAAAATGTGATTTTTTTTGTTTCTAAGGGCCCCTATTTCTGTAGAGACTAGATTGCCGACTAAGGTGGAAATTGTGATAGGTCAAGGATGACCCAGTTTAGTTGAGGGAAATCCGTGAGAATAAGCTACGGGTCTCCATGTGGCAAAGCCGGAGATGTAGCCATTAGGGCATATATCCTCCTTTGTCTAAAGCTTTTAGCAACATAATCAAGATGCTTTATTTGTAATGTCTCCTGTTAGTGCACAACATAAACATTGCAGCCCTCTCTTCTGACATTTCTGCCCCCTCATTATATCTTCCCCTGCTCCTTAAAATAAACTCCCAAGATAGCAAGCAATGCAATAGGTCTCGCATTAGGAAAGTTTGAGCTATTGGTATTGTAAATTACACATTTTTATTTATGTGTTGGTTTTGAAAATAGGGAAATTAATAGCTGTCAGTTACAATGCAAAACAGAGACATTTTATACACACGAGGAGAAGCTACTCTTCCTTCGCTACACTGATAGGATAGGGACTTTCCATTCTTTATCTCCCTACACATAGAAGGGGGTCCATTTCCAACCCTGAAGAAACTTTTTCCCAAGTATCTGTTTCAGCATAGTCAAGTATCTGTTTCAGCAGAGAACCCAGTGTGACTTCAACTAGCCATTTCCCTCCTTATTGCCGCAGCTTCTTCCTTTTAAGAGTCTTTGGATGGTCGTCAGGGAATAGAAGCAGGAAGTGTCCCACAGATCATACATTTGTGTGCATATATCATATTACATTTTAGTGAAACCTGAGGACAGCTGGGATTTTGGTAGGCCCGCCACAGACATGGGCCACCATCCTCTAGACTTATTACAAAGAGTTGCTAATACCCCTCTACCTCTTTCACAAGCTTCTCCAAAGGCAGACATATTTGAAGGGATTTTTCCTAATTCTCCTGACTCCTAGTAGTATGACGTGCTTTGTTCTGGGCAGAACCACAAACAATTGCCACAAAGTGTGAAAATGTCAACAATCACAGACAGGACTGCATCTTTTCAAACATAGAGGAAGTCCCTATGAGTTGTACCATAGTACTTGTACAATCAGACTAAACATTAATCCTATAACCTGTTCCTTGCTGTACCTTCTCACGTTATTCACTTGATAGCTTTGTATTCCCAATGCACCTTGCTGTGAGCACTACTTATTATTGGATTATGTCAATGGGCAAGCAGTTCTTTATAAAGACTGTATTACAGATAATAACTGCATAAATGCACTTTAATGGTCGTATGACCGAATAAAGTAAAGAAAGAATTGTATCTCGTCTAGTTCTCATTTAGATCTTGTTCCCTGTAGCACTGAATTTAAGGGCCAGATATGAAATCTCATCGCCTAATACGCTGCTTGACTGATCCAAGTCAGAGGAATTTTTAATACCCTCAGGTAACCAGCAATTTGGCTGTATATACCCTATAGAGATTGAAGAACCATAATTTGCTACTATATCCATGATGTTGAGCGTACCCCAATATGCTGTTTCTTAACAATACCAATATGATAACCTACGTAGATGATGATATGTAATTTGTTGATAATGTGTTTAATAAGACACTGAGGGATTCTGTGAGAAAGATGTATATAATGGGATTAAGATGTTGTTGGTGCTGATTTGGACAAAATAGATATCATGTAGATATAAAATATTAATTGTTTGTTTCTTCGTAGAACTGGTCCTGAAGAAGGTTTTTTATGTAAACCCACAACCGAAACGCTGCGTCGACCTTTGTTCTGATGAACATTTTTAATGATTGTGTTTCTTTGATGTTTTTATAAAATTGTTTCTTGAATGTATTTATTTTAAGTGTTGACTTAACCAGTGATAATAACAAAAACGATAACATGACTAAATAAATGTTGTACCAACTTGCACAACAAATCTCCCTTTTTCTTATTATTTTGTATCATTTATCTTATTGTGGTATTTTGTCTCTATGTATAATCATGTATATAACTAGTGGATAACACAGTGTGTCTCCATTCTGGTGAAATTTTAATTCTCACATACCCCATCGTAGGTAACAAAATTTGTGTGATTGGTATTGTTCAGAACAACGAGGTACGTAGTGTTAGTAGAGATCTTTTTTGTGACTCATGTAGGGACCTTGCTACATATTCCTGCTTACTTTCCCCCTGGTCCCAGACCTTAAACAGTAGGGGTCCTCCTTTATTTTTATTGGATATATACCCAGCTTGTTAGCTGAGGAGGTGTTTCTCTTCCCTTCATTGTACTACAGTACACACATCTATTGAGAGCTTTATAAAGTATCGCTTAGAAGACCCATACCACTATGGAGGGTATTAAAACACTAAGCTATACAGAAGACCAATTTAATAGAATCATTAATGGTCCCCCTGCCAAAAACATCACAACTGTTCGCCTGGACAAATCAGATGAAGAACAGTGGCGTACCTTATGGAACCTAAAGAAAAAAGTTGTCAGGGCTGAATTACATGCCGAATTCTTGGTCGAATATTGCAAGAATGGGATTATTCCTAAAGGCCTGCAAATCACTAATGAGCCGGGTATTTTTATTAACAATAGGAAGTTTATTGAAAATTGGACATTGGTGGCAAATAGATGTAGCGCGCCACTGGATACTCCTTATTATTGAGACAGCCTATGAGGTCCTAGTAATTGAGCGTAAGGAAATAGAAGACCTAGAATCCCAACTTAATACTAACACAGCGCTCCTGGACGCAAAACAAAAACTGGAAGAAATTGAAAAAGATATCTCAGGCTACACCGAGTATCTCGTAAATAAAAAGAGTAATAAACTACGTAAAGATATATCAAATTACAATCCAGAATATGTGTATCCCTATTTGCAGAAAGATTTTTATGAAAGACCAAAGGAGAATTATCCACAACGTAGACAATGGCATAACCAACCGAGGAACTTTCCAAAGAAAAAGGTTAGGTTCTTTGATACGTCTTATACGAGTTCTGACTCAGATGGGGAGCAAAACAATGATAGTAGAAACCCTAAAGAGAGGGAGACAGCGACATGTTGCAATCAAGAGAAGCTCTCTTTTTTGGAACAGCGCCAACAGAACACCGGCCCTCCGAGAGGAAGAGGGAGGGGACGAGGGAACTACAATGCAACACCGCAGTTCCTTCGACGTCCTCAAACCAGGAGTCAGAAACATTGGGACTGAATAGTCCCAAGAAAGCACCAATCATTAACCTTTCCCAACATATGCTGACTGAATTTGAAATTTCTCTCTTAGAAAAAGGTTTAGGGTTTGCTATGTCTTCAAATGTAGATCGCTACACACTAGAGAGAGATCTCCAAAGTTTCTTTAGGAAGATTAGATTAGCCAATTTTTTCAAGGGCAAAGTAAGACAGGAAAGACAGAATAAGTCTGGTCTCAAGAAAAAATCATCTTGGACACCTAATATCAATACTGTGTCTAAGGATATAGAAGCCTTTGAGCGCAGCGTAGATAGGAGTGTGGATGATCTTTTAAAACATAAACACTGGATAAATCACAACCTGTCCAAACAGGAAACGCTGGCATTGAGAGAATTACAGAATAAAGTGGAAGTGACCATTAAGCCAGCAGATAAAGGGGGAGGCATCGTGGTCATGGACACGCTTGATTACAACAATAGGATGCTATGTCTGTTACAGAATTCAGAGCACTATAGACCAGCACACATAAATGAATGGGCAGATCTCAAAACCCGTATAGATGCACTTTTAAAATATGCCAAAGATGACAATGTCATCTGTGAAGATGAATATCTTTTCCTTAATAACCAGAACCCTACCATCCCCGCCCTTTATGGGCTTCCTAAAGTCCACAAGGATATTAATAACCCACCAATGAGGCCCATTGTGTCGAGTATTGGTTCCCTGACTGAACCACTCAGTAAGTACGCAGACATATTCTTGCAGCCTATTGTAGTCACCCAAAAGGCGTACATAAAAGACACTGCAGCAATCATTCATAAATTGGAAGGCCTTGAATTCAATCCAGATAATCAGATCCTGGTCACTTTGGATATCGAGGCATTGTACTAGAACATTCCACAAAATGCAACAATAGACATGATTAAATCAGTGATTAAGACAGAAGACCGCGATCATACTGCCCATGAACAATTTATTATCGATTGTGTAACAATAGTGCTCAAGAACAACTTGTTTCTATTTAATAAGGAATTATTTAAACAGACGAAAGGCACCAGCATGGGGGCTACCTGTGCTCCGAGCCTGGCATGCCTCTATGTGGCACAATTCGAGGAGCATCATATATATAATCCCATATCACCTTTCTTTGAGAACATCTCGATGTGGTCGCGCTACATCGATGATGTGTTTTTTATTTGGAGTGGGCCTAGTGAGACACTCAGTGAATTTATCGCCTGGTTGAACCTAGGCGACGTGAATTTGAAATTCACGTCACACAAAGACACCCAATACTGTGAATTCTTAGATCTCATTATAAAACACACTGATGGCCACCTAAATGTTGAACTATACACTAAGCCTACTGATAGGAACACCATGCTTAGATATGAAAGCAACCATCCTCCAAGTCAGGTGAACAACATCCCTTTCGGGCAGTTTCTGAGGTTGAAAAGAAACTGCACAATAATGAAAGATTTTGAGAAGCATGCAGAGGTCCTTAAATCTAAACTCATCGACCGAGGCTATCCCAAGAGACTAGTACGCCACGCATACAAACGGGCAAAGTACTATAATAGAGAGAGTTTATTAACCCCTAAAGATAAAAAGAACAATAGTTCCAAACCAATCACCTTTGTGACTAATTTTAACTCAGTGAGTAATAAACTCAAAAATATAATAAACAGAAACTGGCACCTCATAAATGATAAGCAACAAAATAGACTTCCCAAACCTATTTTTTCCTTCCGTAGGAATCGCACAATTCGCAACAGTCTGGTACACACTTATAGAGAGGTTCAGACTAATAAACAACAAAGTATAGACAATGCCCCGTTTCCTACTGGAACTTTTCCTTGCTCTTCATGCGGCAACTGCAATAACATCATCCGTGGAAATATTATTAAAATAAAGGATGCAGTAGCTAGACCCAATAAATTCATGAACTGCCGGACAAAAAATGTAGTGTATCTAATTAAGTGCCCATGCGATCTGATTTATATCGGTGAAACATCGAGAGAGATCCGAATTAGGATCAATGAACACAAATCTGCACTGCGGACAGGCAGGAGTGGGGCCCCATTGACGGACCACTGGAAAACAGCAAACCATGAAGTGAAAGATCTACAATGGTGTTGCTTAGAAATGGTTACCATCAATGCAAGAGGAGGAGATCTGACACAGAAAAGGAAAAAACGTGAACAATATTACATGTCCACCTTTAACAGTGTTCGGTCAGGTCTCAACACTAGAGAAGACTGGGAACGCATTGTATAACAATTAAATAACTTGTGAAAAGAAGTCTGATACTGAATAATAATCCCTGAGTGTATAATCCTGGAAGTGTAGTTGTATTAAAAGCAATAACTCGTGAAGATAAGTTTGCTATTGAACTCCAGTCGCAACATGTATTAATAATGAGAGATTAGTAGCATAAAAATCATCTGACTACTAAGATTGGC
This sequence comes from Lissotriton helveticus, assembly GCF_964261635.1. NCBI lineage: Eukaryota > Metazoa > Chordata > Amphibia > Caudata > Salamandridae > Lissotriton > Lissotriton helveticus. Next base: position 920,857,869 of record NC_136067.1, on the reverse strand, counting down.
GACTTAGCATGTTTAGTAGTATAAAAATCATCTGACTACTAAGATTGGCGACTTAGCATATTTTATAACATTCCTGGAGATAAGTTTGCGATTGAACATCAGTCTCAAGATGTATTAACAATTGAGATTAGTAGTATAAAAATCATCTGACTACCAAGATTGGCGTTTCAGCATGTTTGACAATATTAGTTACATGTAGATGTAAAGTGCGCTAACTGTTAGACATGGTCAGAATGGAGGCAAGAATTACAGGTACCAATGAGGGATGCCGGTAATTGGGCACCATTATGCTCCACAATTATTAGGATTAACTATTTGTTCCACGGACCAATGTTTGTATTCTACTTAGTGTAGATACGAGACTTAGAAACCGGCCATGAATATTGGAGGCCGGCTCATAATGCGCAAATATAAAGAATGACTCTGTTTGGCTTTTTGAATGTCAGATAAAGCGGACAATAACAGTGGCAGTAATAACGCGCTGTTATGAGGTGACTTAATAAAGTTTCTGTAATATCAACAGCGCACCATGTGATCAGGTGTGACCCAATGGCGAGCAATCTTTCAATATCCTATCAGGATTGGTCTTGTATTTAAGACCTGAAATTAGACCATGCCCGACATCGCGTGATTGCCAAGACGCCGGTAACGCTGTATGGATAGGAGCAGGGAGGCCGACCCTGAACGAGAAGGTAAGCCCGGTCCCAATCCGCTGCCGTTTGTTTGTTTACCACCAGGCCGGCTCATATATCTCACGGGCTGAGACCGAGACCGCTCCCTAACGCTGGTGTTCCATTATTTAACAACAGGCCGGCTCATAGCTAGATCGTTTACCTAATACCAATCCGCTGGTATGGTATTTTTTGAGAACAGGAAAGCCCGGAGAGTTTACTCCCATAGACTCGGCTTGACTAAATGCCCCCAAAACATGCAATTGCAATATCTCGTGGGGCACTGTTTAAATATTGCAGCAGCCGTTTTCCAACACTGCATTGAAATGCCTGATGCGTGTTACTTAGAGCAACACGAATGGCATCAATTAAAAAGGCAAATACCGCGCACATACTATGAAATAGGTCTATAGACAGTTCAATGACCAAACAAAGCCTACTTTGTAAATAGATAGACTATCTAACTATCAATTAAAGCTCTTTCTTAACATTATAAAATTTAAAAAGTTCCATTTTTTACTTCATTTATCACAGTGGGAGGTCAACCCCCAAAAAAGTACGGTGCCCAAAGTGACAAGTCAGAAGTCTGCGGCTACATCGTTTTTGACATTAATCTAATTTGGGTAAGCGACTTCATGTTATAGCTTAAAAATCCCTTCACAAAGATACATTTCATATATTCCATCGATGTTTTTTGTACTTTGTTTGATTTTATCATAGCCTTACCTCGTCTTCCACAAGTAAGGACATTGGTGGCTCCTATCATACAAGCTCCAATCCGAGTTAACCTCGGTTAAGGTATCTATGTTTATGTGCTCTTCGTTTGAATGTTGAAGGCCTATAGGTGTATGTACAAGACACCGGAGAACAATAATAAATGTATCTGCTTTCAGATTTATGAACATATAATGCACTGAGATTGAATCTATTCTTCATCTCATCGCCTAATACGCTGCTTGACTGATCCAAGTCAGAGGAATTTTTAATACCCTCAGGTAACCAGCAATTTGGCTGTATATACCCTATAGAGATTGAAGAACCATAATTTGCTACTATATCCATGATGTTGAGCGTACCCCAATATGCTGTTTCTTAACAATATCAATATGATAACCTACGTAGATGATGATATGTAATTTGTTGATAATGTGTTTAATAAGACACTGAGGGATTCTGTGAGAAAGATGTATATAATGGGATTAAGATGTTGTTGGTGCTGATTTGGACAAAATAGATATCATGTAGATATAAAATATTAATTGTTTGTTTCTTCGTAGAACTGGTCCTGAAGAAGGTTTTTTATGTAAACCCACAACCGAAACGCTGCGTCGACCTTTGTTCTGATGAACATTTTTAATGATTGTGTTTCTTTGATGTTTTTATAAAATTGTTTCTTGAATGTATTTATTTTAAGTGTTGACTTAACCAGTGATAATAACAAAAACGATAACATGACTAAATAAATTTTGTACCAACTTGCACAACAAATCTCCCTTTTTCTTATTATTTTGTATCATTTATCTTATTGTGGTATTTTGTCTCTATGTATAATCATGTATATAACTAGTGGATAACACAGTGTGTCTCCATTCTGGTGAAATTTTAATTCTCACATACCCCATCGTAGGTAACAAAATTTGTGTGATTGGTATTGTTCAGAACAACGAGGTACGTAGTGTTAGTAGAGATCTTTTTTGTGACTCATGTAGGGACCTTGCTACATATTCCTGCTTACTTTCCCCCTGGTCCCAGACCTTAAACAGTAGGGGGCCTCCTTTATTTTTATTGGCCAGATATGAAATGGCCTTTTGCATTTATGAATGGGCCAAATCGCAATTTCAGCCTGTTAAGAAATGCAAAACAGCCTTTTCCTATATACAAAGGCCTTTAGGGATTTGAAAAATTCGATTTCAAACCAGTTGAAATCACATTTGGCGATTCCCTAAATTGGATATCGCAAATAGGGATGTCCTATTTGCCATTTTATAGCACATGTACAAAGCATTTCCTAGATGCAAAATGAGCATTTAGTAAATGCAATTACCATCGACTCAAAGTTGATGGTAACCATGTGCAATTTAAAAAAAAAACACCCAAGATGCTTTTTGTTAAAGTGCAATATAGCACACACATGCCCCTAGAGGCATATGTGTACTCTATATGTCCACAACGTTTTTGGGGTGCATTACGAGGGGCCTTATGCCCAGAGCCATCCATGGTTTAGCATTTTGAAAATTGCTATTTCCTAGTAGGAAATCGGTATTTTGGAACTGCTAAACTGGCCCATTGGTACGAAGGCCATGGTATTCCCTAATTTTTTTAAAATATATTTTTATTAATTTGTAACATCAGCGATTAGCACATTATATTTTAGCATTCAGTGCTATCAACCTTGTTACATCATTATATTAGTAGTGGTTACAACATCACAAATGCTTGTACAGTAGGCATGGCTGCGCGTTGGCGCGCTTAAGTTTCACATGTCTAGATTCGCAGTGCCTGTCTGAGGCAACGAGATTGTTGTACAATGATATCATGCAATGAGTAATATATGAGGTTCAGTGCTGTTCAGATGATCCCTTTTAATAGTGGGTTAGATAACTGGGGGGGGGGTAGGGCTTAAAAACTTGCTGAGGTGGAGTTTCTCGTGTGTCTGTTTGTGTGTGTGTGTGGTCGTCTATTGCACCTACAACTGCTGCTCTGCCGACTGGCCCCTGACGAGTGCGTATCCCAGGGCATCGTTGTGTGGCTGGTGGTGACAGGTCGAGTGTATTTGGGTGGCTTGGGGGCACAGGTTGTGTACACAGTGTTGCTCAGTCGGATCAGACACCTGTGGTTTTTAGTCTGGCTGGTCTGCGCTCTGCTGTAGCTCTGCCAGAATTGCTTCCCAGTTTGCAGATATAGGTATTTTCCTAAAACCCATGGTTTCTTCGTGCCGGATCGCTATACTTTCTGCTCTAGCCCATGCAAGTGTGGAGCCTCTCCATGCTTGTATCAGTGGGGTGTCGGACACCTTCCACTTTTTTGTGATTAGTCTGTTGGCCGCCACTATGCCTAGAAACTGGGAGGTTACCTTAGTGGACCCTGTCCATTGCGGACGCTCCCACACGCTTCCTGCTTTCAGAGCCCGAGCGTGACCCTCTTTCCACCAGGACCACGCTCACAATTTAGTGAAGACATCACGGACTTCATCACTCCACACGCGCTCCCCTCCGAGGATTACATCCTTTTGGGAGACCTCAACTTTCACCTTGAAAAGAACAACGACCGCAACACAACCACCCTTTTGGACAACCTCGCCAACCTCGGACTTAAACAACTTGTCACCTCCCCCACCCACATCGCAGGTCACACACTCGACCCTATCTTCACCTCCAGCAAACATGTCTCCTTCAGCCACACCACAGCTCTCCTCTGGACTGACCACAGCTGCGTTCACTTTACCTACAACAAGCCCACATCAAACAACCACCCCCAACTCACTCTGCAAAGAAACTGCAACAAAATCACCATCGACCAGATCTCCTCATCGCTTCTTCAAAACCCCCCAGCCCACTCCTCAAACCCAGACCAAGCAGCCACCAACCTCACCCAATGGTTATCCAACAGCGCCGACATCCTAGCACCACTGAAAAAACGACAAATCAAACTAGGCAGCAAGAAGGCCTCCTGGTTCAACGAGGATCTTAAGAAATCCAAGAAACTCTGTCGCTCCCTTGAGAAGGCCTGGAAAAAAGACCCAACCGCAGCACCAAGGACGCCTTCAAAAACGCCACCCGCATACACCACCAACTGATCCGGACTGCCAAGAAAGCCGCTTTCAAGGACCGACTAGATAACAACGCCCACAACAGCAAGGAATTATTCAACATCGTCAAGGAATTTACCAACCCCTCAGCCAACTCCAACGACATCACCCCCTCTCAAGCCCTCTGCGACTCCCTAGCCTCATTCTTCCACAACAAAATTGCAGACATCCACAACAGCTTTGACAACCGACCCAAAGACCAACCCACCCAACCCCCTGCAGGACCCTCACCCCCCCTGAATATCCTCAATGACTGGAAGCCAATCTCCACTGAGGACACCATCCGTCTGATGAACTCTATCCACTCAGGATCCCCCACAGACCCATGCCCTCACCACATCTTCAACAAAGCAGACTCCATCATAGCACCACACCTTCGAGACGTCATCAACTGCTCCCTCAACTCCGCAACCTTCCCGGAAAGCTGGAAACACGCCGAACTAAGCGCCCTTCTGAAAAAACCCACAGCGGACCCCACCGAACTCAAAAACTACCGCCCTATCTCACTCCTTCCATTCCCGGCCAAAGTCATCGAGAAAGCGATCAACAACCAGCTCGCCGCATTCCTCGAAACCAACAAATCCCTCGACTCCTCACAATCCGGCTTCCGAGCCAAGCACAGCACTGAAACCGCCCTCATCGCAGCAACAGACGACATTCGAACTCTACTGGACAATGGAGACACAGTCGCCCTCATCCTCCTGGACCTCTCCGCAGCCTTTGACACGGTCTGTCATAGCACCCTTTTACAATGCCTAAGAAACGTCGGAATCCAAGGAAAAGCACTGGAATGGATCACCTCGTTCCTCACCGGAAGAACCCAGAGAGTCCGCCTTCCACCATTCAAGTCCGAGGCCACTGAAGTCATCTGCGGCGTACCACAAGGATCTTCACTCAGCCCCACCCTCTTCAACGTATACATGAGCCCCCTCGCGGTCATCGCACGCCAACACAACCTCAACATCATCTCCTACGCCGACGACACTCAACTGATCCTATCACTCACCAGAGACCCTAACACTGCCAAAACCAAACTGCATGAAGGAATGAAAGAAGTAGCCGAATGGATGAAGCACAGCCGTCTGAAACTGAACTCAGACAAAACAGAAGTCCTCATCCTAGGCACCTCCCCCTCCGCCTGGGATGACTCTTGGTGGCCAGAGGCCCTTGGAAAAGCACCCATCCCAACGGACCACGCACGGAACCTGGGCGTCATCCTGGATTCCTCACTCTCGATGAACAGACAAGTCAACGCCGTTTCTTCATCGTGCTTCAACATTCTTCGCATGCTCAAAAAAACATTTCGCTGGATCCCCACCGAAACTAGAAAAACAGTCACCCACGCTCTGGTCACGAGCCGACTGGACTACGGAAACACCCTCTACGCCGGTACCACCGCAAAACTCCAGAAAAAACTCCAACGCATCCAGAACGCTTCAGCCAGGCTCATTTTAGACATCCCGCGCAAAGAACACATCTCCGGTCACCTGAAAAGCCTCCACTGGCTCCCCGTCAATAAGAGGATTACTTTCCGGCTCCTAACCCACGCACACAAAGCACTCTACGAAATCGGACCCGAATGCCTCAACACACGACTGTCCTTCTACACCCCCCCCCGCCAGCTACGATCCTCCAACCAGGCCCTTGCCACTGTACCTCGCATCAACAAAACCACCATGGGAGGTAGATCCTTCTCATACCTGGCAGCTAAAACCTGGAACTCACTTCCCACTCACCTACGCCTTACTCAGAACCACCTAGCATTCAGAAAGCAACTTAAAACGTGGATATTTGACAAGTAAGTCCCCACCCTTCTTCAAGCGCCTTGAGACCCTCTGGGTATGTAGCGCGCTATATAAATTTATTGACTTGACTTGACTTGACTAGTGTTTCGTGTCCTACTGAATTTACGTGGCAGGCATGTCGGCCAGTCAAATGGTATGTCTCTCTCGGTGTAGGTGTGGAGTATGGCCGCCACCGTCCTCCAATATGCGCTGAGGCAGCTGCAACTCCAGAACATTTGCACGAAATCGGCATATGGGGAGGCACATCTAGGACAGGCGGAGTCGGTGCGGTGGTAATATCTGTTGATTTTAGCAGGTGTGAAATACGCTCTCTGTGTAATGTAATACTGTATTTGTCTGAATCTCATATTCCTTGGGCTCTGTACTGAGCTGCCCAGGACTTGCGCCCATTCTTTGTCTGAGAATGTCCGGCCCAGGTCATCTTCCCACTTGTGCCAAAGGGGGTCTAGACTTATCGCTCCGGGCTGACTCAGTGAGGCTGCGAACCACCGCGTAAGGTGCCTATCTTGTCCCATAACATGCAAGTATTGCACAGTGACGTGCATTTATGGCCCGGTGGTAAGGTCGCCCCATTTCACCACAAGCGTAGCTATCGGTGATCTATGCATGATGAATTGCCCTACGGGGAGCCCCTCAACTTCTGTTAGTGTTGCATAGGGAACAAGCGAGCCATCGTGATATAAGTCACCTAAAGACTGAATTCCCACTTCGTGCCAGCAGCTGTGAGTACTGCCTGGCCCCTAGGAGCACCTTCTGTCGGGATCGCAGGGGCATAGGGTGTTATGGTTCTTGTTATATAGAGGCTTCTTTGATAGCATCTGTATGCTACATTCAACCTCAGGGATTCCGGAGGCCGTGTTCGTGCACCAGGGTAGAAAAGCTTGAGAAGCTGGGGCAACGTGTATGGCGGGTGTGTGGTCGCCGTGTCATCTCGTTGATGGGCTGCCATCCATCTGGCAATCCACAGAAGTTGGGCTGCCAGATAGTTGTGCTCGAACCAGGGTGCTGCTAGGCCACCCTGGTCAGTGGGTAAATATAGTTTATTTACTGCCACTATGTGGTGACTGGGGCCCCATTTGATGTCCTTGGCCATCTTCTCTAGAGTGGTGAAGAAGGAGGTGGGTATATAGATAGGCAGGTTGACAAAGTAGTAGAAGAACCTCAGCAGGGCCACTATTTTTGCCAGTGCCACTCTGACTGTAACAGCGAGTGGGAGTTTGCTCCAGAATTGCATCTGGGACATGATGTCCGTTATTGTCCTGCCTAGGTTGCCGTCAAAGAGATCCAGCGGCTGGCGATATACTCATATACCTAAGTAGCAGAATGTGTCAGAAATTCACTGCACCCTCTCGCCATTGAGCACTAGTCCTGGGCCGTGGTTCCCTACGCCGAAGGCATATAGTTTAGATTTGCCGACGTTCACTTTCCATCATGATATGGTCGTAACTTCTCAGAGGATCTGGAACAATCGTTCCAGCACATCAGTTATGTCTCTGTGATAGACCAGTAGGTCATCGGCATACAATGACACTATGTGCGTGCCATCTCCTAACGGGATGCCATTGTGTAGGCGTGTCCTTATTGATTCCGCAAGTGGCTCCATCACAAGTGCGAAGAGGAGGGGAGACAATGGAAAGCCTTGTCGTGTCCCTTGTCACACTGGGACTACGTTCGATATGTATGGTCCCGTCTTTACCCTTACCACTGGATTTGTGTAAAGCAGGCGGGTCAATTTCAGGAAAGTGGGGCTTAGCTTGTATCTTTCAAGAGTGGCCAACATATAATCCCATTTGAGAGAATCAAAGGCTTTCTCAAGATCAAGTATGAGGCAGCCTGCTTTCTGCCATGCGGACGTGGAATAAGCTGCAACTTGGAAGAAGCGACGTAGGTTGAGTGAGGTATTGCGGGATAGCACAAATCCTTTTTGATCTGTATGGACCAGGGTGGGAACCACTTGCGCCAGTCTGTCTGCCAAGACTTTTTTTGAACAATTTATAATCAGTGTTGAGTAGAGTGAGGGGCCTAAAGGAGCTCATGTCCGTTGCATCCCTATAAGGCTTGGGCAGTGAAATCAAGTGAGCCTCACGCAGTGAAGGAGGAAGCTGTCCCGCTTCTACAGCAGGTGAATAGAGGGTGTGAGGCCGCGGCACTAGCAATACTCGATGCACCTTGTAGTATTCCACCGGGAGCCCATCGGGTCCTGGAGTCTTCCCTGTGGACACGGACGATATTGCCTCCTGGATTTCCTCTAGAAAGATTGTCTCTCTCAATATCTCGGTATACGCTGCCGTCGCTTCGAGTAGGTGTATTCGGGCTAGGAAGGCTGTTAGGGTTTGTGAGTCACAGTAACTTTGGGACGATACAGCTGGCAGTAGTGTTGTATCATTGCTGTGTGAATGTCACGCTGTGTGTGTATTAGGAAACCTGTGTTAGCTCGCAGTGCGCCTATCGGTTTATGAGCGTGTTCCTGATGAATTAGCCAGGCCAGAAGTCGGCCCACCCAATCAGCGGTGGCGTGAGTGTGGCTGTATGTGCGGCATAGTTGTGACAGCGAAGGCATTCTAGGAGCCCAGTGTGCTCTGTGCACAGCTTCTCTAGGCGATGTACATCTCTTCTCCTGTCTTCCCAGTCTGTTTCATATTGCAATAGTTGCGTTTCTATTTTGCTTAGGATAGAGTCTAGTTGTTTACAGTTGCTCCAGGTCGCACCCATACAATGTCCCCTTGTTGTAACTTTGAAAGCTTCCCACTCCACTTGTGTGTCTCCTGATGTATTTTCATTGACCTCAAAATATTCAAGGAGTGCTGTTCCTAGTGTCGAAGGAAATGCTGGGTCTTCTAATGCTGAGGTTTGGAGTCTCCATGTGAGGGCAGGGGGCATTCAGGTTCACCGGTGAGTAGCAGTATTTGGGGATTGTGATCACAGTGTGTCTATCCTAGATATTCTATCTGGCTGACCAGGGAGAGCAAAGCAGGGGATCCCACTATTCGATCTAGGCGTATGTGCAATCTATGCACCGCTGAGCAGTACGAGTAGACCCGGGTGTCAGGGTTGATGGTGCGCCATATGACTAAAAGTGTCCACTGTGCTAGACAATCTGTGAGGGCCTGTGCATTGGACGCCGCTATGGTTCTGAGGGATGTAGGGTTAATGCAATAAGGAAGGCCCTGCGACAGGACCTCCCTGGCAGCGTGCAAGTGCACTGCTCCTTTCAGCAGCAGTTTAACAACAGTTCTTGGTGCGGAAGGTTACCTGTGTCCCCATGGCAACTGCTCCTGTGTAGGAGGCACTCTCCACCATGGCGGCTTTGTTTGGTGTAATCCCGTGCCCTCTGGGCCGTGCCTGCAGGCTCCGGCACTCCGCCTCTAATGAGCATCTCACTAATAGACCCTGAGGGGCTTCCCGCACTTCTTCTGCTCCCTCCCGGCCGCAACCGTGGACCACAATGGTCCAGATTCATTCCTGTATCTTGGCTGCACCAGGATGGTGGGGATACAGGTGTTGGGCAGGATAAATGAGGGTTTGTAGTTGGAGTGCTAACAGTGCAAGTCTATCATGTTTGGCTGGTTAGCCATTCCCGCCAGGCATGGGGTTAGCTAAATTGCGATTTCCTAATAACGATTCCTACTTTGTACGAACTACTATTAGGAATTCAGTAATTTCGTACTTATCATTTTGCATTTCCTGAATAGCGATTCCTATGGAGTCACTATTTTGGAAATGCAAAATTGCATTTTGTACATCTAGCCCTGAGGTATTTAAAATGTGAATGTTTAAATAACTGTTATTTGCCTTTTTGATTACCCAATAAATAACTTTATTTTGAACTTTTTAGCATATATTATGGAATGATCTAATCATTTTTGAATAAATTCATGAGAAACACTGTTTTTGTAACTTCAGTAAACCCAGACTCCTGGAATAATAATGGGAATGATCTTATTCTGTTTGAATAAATTCATGAGAAACACAGTTTTTTAACTTTAGTAAACCAAGACTCCTGGAATAATAATGGGAATGCCATGTTATATGTTTATTTTAAAAAGGGCTCACACTCTTACTAGATTTTATACTAACCATTGCTTGATTTCCCCAGCTGTAGAGAGCATCCAGAGAAAACCTGGAATGCACTGTGAAGTACACGTTATCCAAACCTCACGGTAAAACATGTACCAATTACAATAGAAGCATTCTCTCCGTCCAGCTGATAAGTCAAGTTGGATGGAGATAAAGAGCTGTATATTGGATTTCCAAGGCACAGCCACCATCTTAGAGCTCCATTGCCCTGCACCCCATTTCATTCATAATTTGAAATGTCATACTGGAGAGGCATTTATCTTCCTCTCTTAACACTCCTACGCAGAAGTTTGGCTAATAGTTGGATGGGACCGGAACTCCTTTCCAATATTAGGGTATGGGATCCATGTAGTAAGTCTGGTTAGGGCGGTCAGATCCACATCCATAACTTTTCGTAGTGATCCTACACACATGTTTATTGAAAGGGGTTATTGTGTAGTCCCCAATGAGGGTGGGTTGTCTGCATTTGCACTGAGCTTCAGACTCCCTACTTGAAAAGCAGAGAGCTGACATGCACTCACCCAAGAACCAGTTTGTGAAACAGTTGCTCCATGACAGCTTGCCAAGCTGTAAGCTGCACAGTTGTGGATCATCATAACTAGCAACTCCATGATATACTACAGTGTACAGTTTGAGAGGCTGTAATTTACATCATCACCATCATCACCAGTCAGTACATCGCCTGATCACTTGATTTTTTCCACTACACTGTACTCTTGAGCATAACTCAACAAAATAAAGTAGTGTGTCATCAAGTGTTGAAGATGATGAAGTGGTCAGGTGCAGGAGCGGGCCATGCAGGTAAGAGCAGTGGGGCGGTAGGGCCGGGTGGGGGATTTTGACAGACGACAAGGGAAAATGAATATTTATTTAATTTTCATCGAGGTTGTCTGTTAAATCTCCCCCAACCCGGCAACACCACCCCACCGCTTTTATCTGCTCCTGGTCCGGCAATATAGCGGGGGTGACACTGCAGGCAGAGTAAGGTGAGCACCACACTAAAAGTTATTGTTAGCTGAGGTGCAAAGTTCCATATTATGACTCTAAAACTCAAACTTTCAAAACGCGGAATTACAACTAGATTAGGTCTGCTTTGGATATAGAAGCATTACCTTAAGCCCCTGCAGCCCCTGCAGTGCAGGGAGTGCCCATCCACCGTCAAAGGCATTCGGTTTGTCCGAATCCATGTTGGAACCAGTGTTTCTAACCGACTCGGAAACATTTCAGACCGACCAATTACAATACAAGGTAGTGGGTCGGTCATTCCGAATCGGTTTCGACCGGCATTTGGAGAGTCTGAGTCGGTCGGAGCTGAGTTTTAAAGCTCTATGGGCTGTGTTTACGAACGACCAATTATGATGTCATATTCCAACAGCCGTTACGACTCGTTCTGTCACATATGGATCAGCTGTCGGAAACCGACTTTGGGGGCCCATAGCAGGCCCCCTTTCACACAGAAGGCTCCGAATGAGCCCTGTGGGGGTACCCATGGGACCCCCTTTTGCAACCATGCACAGTGTGGTAGGCACCATGGGTTTTCCATAACCACCCTTTTTCAATGGGAGCCTGTGTTGTTGGTCGGTACAGAGGCTTCCATTGAAGTCAATGGGAGACCGACCGAACCATCTTCGGAACCATCGTAATCTGTCGGTCGGACTCCCTGATCCCGAGTCGGTAGGAATGCTCTCTGACCGACATCGTAATCGGCCCCATAGTTGTTAATAATATCATTTTTTAATTATCTTTCTGTATTTTAGTATATGTTATATATATGTGTGTGTTATACATTATGTGTATAATTATTGTAATGTTTTTAAAATAGTTTGTATATTTTGGGGCCGATTCCGATTCGGTAACATCCCGTACAAATAGCCGTACGGAGCATATTTCCCGTACGAATCGTACCCTGAAACGTCTCCGTACGTACGATGAAGTACGATTTGGATCCAACGCAGATCTCCATACGATTCGTACTAAAAACTACTGACTTAAAATTACGTACAATTTGTATCCGGAAGAGGCATTACGCGATGTCCGTACGTAAAGAAGCAGCAGTTTCCGTACCAGCAAGTACGATTCGTCTCTGCGACAATCCGTACGACCCTTTTTCTACGAGAGCTCAAAACGTCCGTAAAAGCAGAGTCCGACCCGAACCGCATTCCCGGGACGTGACATACACGCCATGAACCCCATCGTCCGTGTCATCCCAGTCCTGTACGCCTACAACCTGATGCACAGAAACCGATGACGGCACATATGGTGAGAACAACGTACCGCAACAACGGAAGTGTACTTGTATGGTGCGTCTTACACTCTCGCATATAGCACCATTGCAATAGTGATACGATGCACACAAACGCCATGAATGTTGGTGTACAGTGCGTTTCACGCGCTCGCGTATGGCACCATGACAATAGTGATACGATGCGCACACACGCCATGAATGTTGGGGTACGGTGCGTTTCACATGCTCGCGTATGGCACCATGACAATAGTGGTACAATGCGCACACACGCCAGGAATGTTGGGGTACGGTGCATTTCACGCGCTCGCGTATGGCACCATCACAATAGTGATACGAGGCACACACACGCCATCAAGCCCATGTGGCCAACAATATGGGGGTGGGTGGATCTGACTCCCAGCAGTGCCCAGACATATGAGGGCTGGGTGCAGAGGACTCCCAGCAGTGCCCAACAGTATTGGGGTGGGTGCAGAGGACTCCCAGCAGTGCCCAGACATATGAGGGGTGGGTACAGAAGACTCCCAGCAGTGCCCGGACATATGAGGGGTGGGTGCAGAGGATTCCCAGCAGTGCCCAGACATATGAGGGGTGGGTGGATATGACTCCCAGCAGTGCCCAGACATGAGGGGCAGTGCCCAGACATATGAGGGGTGGGTGGATATGACTCCCAGCAGTGCCCGAGCATATGAGGGGTGGGTGGATATGACTCCCAGCAGTGCCCAAACATATGAGGGGTGGGTGCAGAGGACTCCCAGCAGTGCCCAGACATATGAAGGGTGGGTGTATATGACTCCCAGCAGTCCCCAACAGTATGGGGGTGGGTGCAGAGGACTCCCAGCAGTGCCCAGACATATGAGGGGTGGGTGCAGAGGACTCCCAGCAGTGCCCAACAGTATGGGGGTGGGTGCAGAGGACTCCCAGTAGTGCCCAACAGTATGGGGGTACATCATCACCAGTATACCTATAACTACATGGGGTATGTGCACATCCCTAACTTGTGACCATAATGATAGTGCCATAGCAACACATCACTGACAGCAGTGTCCCACTCCCTGGAGGATGGATTACCTTCACACACTGCGTGACACACCACATGTGGGTGATGATGTCAAATTACACATGCATACCCACCCATTTATTTTCTTTATTTATTTGCAAAGTTTTATATAGCGCTGGCTAGACCCGGAGGTATCAGAGCGCTTTACATGAGGATCAGCAAGTTACAGGATACATAGTTATATCAGTTGAATCACCGAGTTACAGGTTACATAGTTACAACCGTTTGAATCAAAGAATCACAGAGGGAGGAGGAGTGAAGGAGACACGAACAAGGAGAAGAGGAAAACAATGTCAGATGGCCGGCTGGGTAGGTGACGGCCAAGGGGCCAGACTCCTCTATAGCTGCATATGACAGCTCAACCGGGCATCGGCCAAGGTTGCTCGGTCTCCGCGGTAGGTACAAACAGATTTGGTATCCGCCCAGGGTGCGTCGTCATTGTTCCATCGAAGGGGGAGAGAAGGAGACACATAACGGGGAGACGAGGAAAAACAAAATATCAGATGACCGGCTGGGTAGGTGACGGCCAAGGGGCCAGACTCCTCTATAGCTGCATAGGACAGCTCTACTGGGCATCCGCCAAGGTTGCTCAGGCTCCGTGGTAGGTACAAACAGTTTTGTAATTTACATCAGTTGAATCAGCAAGTTACGGGTTATATAGATACATCAGTTTGAATCAAAGGATCAAAAGAGGGAGGAGGAGGGAGAGGGAAGGAGACACATACGGGGAGAAGAGGAAAAGAATGTCAGAAAACCAGCTGTGTAGGTGACAGCCAAATAGGTGCTGGAGAATAGTTACATGAGTTACAAGGGCATAGCATAAACATAGGGTGGAGGGGGTGAGAAATACAATGGGAAGACAAGGAAAAACAGTGTCCGACGTCCGGCTGGGTAGGTGACGGCCGAGGGGTGAACCCAAGCCAAACTCCTCTTAGCTGCATAGGGTAGCTCCACCGGTCATCGGCCAAAGGTTACTCGGGCACCGTAGTACATACAGAGGGTTCTAGATTCTGCCTAGGGCGGCATCATTAAAAAGGTCCATCATGGGTGCCAGTCATGGCGCGGCTCTTGCCTGAACTTGATAGGTGGCATCTGAAGTGCCATACTTGGAGCCAGTGGAGTCTTGCAGTCAGAGATGACCTGCTGGGGCTTCTGCTGCTTTCTCCTGGACATTTCCCACCCATGGGATTCGGCTCTCGTCACACCCAGGGTGCCCCCAGGATGCAGTGGGTGCTACCTGAGGCATCAGTTTGCATTCAGTGTGCTACGCACCGATCCCCCTGGCTTCAGCGCCCTCCTGTCAGAGTCCGCCCAAGGCTATATAGCTGAAAAGGGATGGGGATTAACAATGAGCATCTAGTAGTAGTGCCTGTAATGGAAGACCCCTGGAGGTAATAATGTCACATGGCGGCCATCTTTAGGTCAGGCAGTGGGTATTTGCTCCTGTGTATCACTGATCCTGATTCTTCATTCCCAACTGTCCACGACAAACCAGGTAGCTGTAATTCAGTTCTACGTACCCTCAAGGGACTACAGAGAAGCCTCCTGCACTCCTCCTGTGTGAAGGGATGTGATGTCACCAGCCATTTTGGGGTCAGGCGGGGCGCGATGTTTGTATTCCTCCTTTACTGTGGCCAAGTTGTAGAATCCCCAGCATCGGCAGCACGAATCCCACAGTCCGCAGCACTATCTCTCCATCTTATGCTACCAACAGGACAGCTCTTTGTGTTGGCGCTCGTATTCCAGACCTTCAAGGTGTTGTGTGGTGGCGGTGAACTCCGGCGAATTGTAGTTGCCATGCAGTGCTGTGCAGACACTCTCCTGTGCAGGGTGCTCTCTGGGTGCAGTGGAGCTCGGGGTGTTATTGGGTGTAGGATGCACTACACTGGGTGGGGGCCGGTGGGTGCAATGCACAGGGTCCTTAGATTCAGCGCCAAGGCACCCAGGGTGCAGGGCAGGGAGCGCTAGAGTGCAGTACCGGGGGCAGTAGGTTGCAGGACAGGGGGACCTGATGTGCAGTGTGCGGGGCAGACGAGCTGGTCTCCAACTCCATGTTTCAGGTGTGAGAGGGTCCTGGCAGCCCAGCTCGGGCTTCTCTCGACGTTCTCCTGGGCTCCAGTGCTACCGATCCTGAGCTCCTCCTGTGGACTGTGCTCACGGCGCCAGTACTCCCGTTCCCGTGCTCCCGATCCCAGCGCTCCTGCTCCCGGTGCTGTGTTCCTGTTCCCGCTGCAGTGCCCCTGACCCCTGGGATATAGTGTCAGAGCAGTGCCAACTGGTCAAGTGGGTTTTATATGCCGTTGGCGCTGCAGTGGTGCGATGCGTCCAGAATGTCCAGGTGGTGGTCAGACCACCAAGATGTAGTCTCTCATGGAAGAAATAGGGTTGAAACCCCTCAGATACAAGAAACAAAATTGTGAGTCATGTGCCCAAATACCCTGCATAACAATTCCCAACATAGGGGTAGGCTGTGATTACACACATGCATAGTGGTGAAAAGGGTGAATGTGTCCATGAAGGCATTTGTACATACTCAAAACACAAGTACAGTGAGTTGCAAGCATGGCACAGATGAATGAGCAGTAGACATCTGTGAGCAGGCATGACCATTGTTGAAGGGAACCGTGACCAAAAAAGAAAATATGCACACATGTCAGCACAACAATTGTGCAACTGTCTGCAGTGAAGATGTCAGGTGTCACAGAGGAAGGAACACTCTGTGTGTCAATGTCTCTAGACAAACTGAACACACACATCCAATGACTAATTGCAGAGACATTGTGATGGCACACAGATACCATGGTCCACTTCATGACCATTAACAAAAAACATCTTTCAGAACCCCAAAACATTACCATGACACCAAATCCAGGTCCCTCATCACCAACATCAAGTACCTGAAATGCAATAGTGTTGCACGTAAAATAAAAGGCTTTATTCAGCACAAACAAAAAAGATGTCCAAAAATGAGTCTCTGCTCAAATAAAGCCAATGGCCAGTCCACAAATTAGTCCTTGTAGGGGGATGCGGGGTAAGCCGTCTACCCCAACTTGCCTGCACATGGAGAACTCAATGTTATGTGGACCCTTGGGGGGGCAGGACTTGGCACCACAGGGACAGGAGTGGTAAGGGTAGGTGTAGTGGGTGCAGGGGTGGACGTATTCTCCTTAGTGCAGTGTGCAGCGCCGAAGGTGGACTCATACTCAGGGCTGCACACTGCAGCCAGTTCGATCAGCCCAACCGCCACACCCGAGGACACAATTGGAGAGGAGGGAGAGGGCTGTGAGGGTTGCGCACTGTGACTCTGGCTGCGTGTCTGCAGTCTAACCCCAGTCCCTGTGGGTGTGCCTGCAGCCCCTGAGTGTGCATACCAGGAGGTGTGCGCTCGACTTTTGTGGGGGTGTCCTGGCTGTGTCCATTGGTGTGTGTGATCGTGTCTTCCTGCGTGTGCCTTGGACAGGTATGGAAGAGAGGGAGGTGTGGATGGGTCCAACGGAGGGGGGGATGGACCGCTGCTGGAGGGAAACTGCTGCCGTCAGTGATGAGTCCATGGACTGCATAATCCAACGTTGGTCAGACATCATAGCTGACATGCCCATCATCAACGACAACAACTGTGTCAGGATTCTAGTGTGGCCATGGAGGACATTCAGCATTGATGTCTGACCAATCTGAATCTGGCGGAGTAAGTACACAGACTCCGCACTGAGGGCAGCAGGGGAGACAGGGGCAGGGGCTGCGGTGCCAGGGACGAAGGAGACATGGGGGCTGCACGGACAGAAGGGACCGGAGCAACTGGGAGGGTGGAGATGGTTCAGGCGGGAACAGACACAGTGATGCTGCCAGGTGTTGCGGCATATTCCCCCTCCTCATGGGAGTCAGAATCGGATCCATTGTTTGGTAGGATGAGTCCCCTTCCAACAGGTCTGCAGACTGACTCCCCTCACCCTCCATGCCACTGGCTCCCTCTGACTCCTCAGCGCTGGTGGCACTGTGGCTGGATCCCTCCTCGAGGTCCGTGCAGCTGTCTCCTCCTGTTTCGGGTGATGCTGCTGTGGGCAAGGAGAAGAAACAGAAATGCATCAGTCACCTGTCTACATCTGACACATGGTCACAAAATCAATAGGTCACAGTGTAAATGATGCCATGTATCATGAGTAACAGCCAGATAACTCTGCACATCTTTGAGCCTTGTGCTGCCCAGTTGGTATATACACAATGCTACTTGGACACAAGGATGCAAAGAACACACCAGGCCGCAACTTGAATGAGAAATACCCAGAGAAGCTAGTGTTTGTTTACAGGAGAGCATATCAATAGAATGAAGTGATGCCGCCTCTTGTTCACCAAGAAAGAAACAGAAGTGGTACCCCTCAGGGCAAACTAACCCACCTCACTCCCCAAGGTGTAACCACACTCAGAGCCCTGTAAGTACATTGGTCAAAAATGTAATTCAAATAAATGTTGGTACCTTGGGACTCACAAAACTTTACACAATTGACATGTATTGAAAGTGGTAATTTACCTTTTTGTGAAAAGAACACTTATGTGCCTGCATGAAAGATGTCTCACAAGGAAATGCACACAAAAAACATTTCCACATTCATTGAAAAAGCTGGCACACTTCTAAATAAAACTCTGTTAGAAACAAATGGCATGGCAGATTGCCCGTATACATGGTCCAACAGAGGTCTTGATGTCTTGACACTCCTTAGTTTGTATAATCGACTACAAAGGACTGTCAAGACCCCACCAACACTGTGGGAACATGTATATGGAGATCAAGGCACACCATTTATCGCTAACACTGGCCTCTTTGAAAAGGTACCAGCATCTTACATTAAAGTGGAAATGCCATTTTGTGTGAACTACATTGTGAGACATCTATCATGCAGGCACATAAGTGTCACTTACACATTTTGTCATATTAACACATTCTAAACATGATCAACTCTTAACAAGTGTTGTGAGTGACAAGGTACAATCATTTATGTGACACAACTTGAATTATGTCAGTCCTCACATGGGCATCCATTCCCTGATGACACAGTTGCTTGCACATAAAACATACTGGCTGCCATGTGGAGTGGCACACATGTCCCAACTCAGGACAATGCTTAAGCTAATGGGCCTGCAATTGTGATGAAGAAAATCATTGCTGCATTGTGGACACACCCTTATCCCCAGGCAAAATGTCGACAAGGATATGCACACAAACACGAAACAGCGTTGAATCTGAACTACATACATGTGGCTAAAATGTATGAGTCTGAATCATGTCTGGAACAAAACAACAGAGGCTGCAAATCTCCAAATGAAGTCACTGGCCACCATCACAGGGAGAGTGCATGGTGAATCACTGTTCAACCAATTCTCACCCACAGGTCAAACCTGGCAAGGCTAAATCAGGCGGGCCCATGTAGACGTCTCCCGCACAACACCCCCATACCTCAGTCAATGTGATTGATACAGCTCAAGAAGAGACACCTCTGAATCGAGGTAACAACAACTGTGCAGCAACAATTCTAAAAGTAACCCAACATCAACTCGTGGGTCTGGCAAAAAATATTTGTGACAAACAACCATCAGAAGTGTGGCTCACTGGTTAGAGGAGGCAGACCTGGAAGCAGAGGTCAGCCTGGGACCAGGGTTCAATTCCCGGCTCGACGGGGTCTTGAGTCCTAAAATGTCCATGGACTCGACAATTCTCGCTCCGGTGCCTACTCGATTCACGGGTTCACACTCTGCGACTCTGGGCAATAGCTTGCTTAATCTCCACAACGGCCCCTCGCGGCGGGATGCCTGGCTTTCACCTTGCGGATAGCCTGCCGGGGTTATCTCACAGGGGAATACCAGGACGGGTTCCCTAAGCAAGCGCTTAGAAACCGCTCGGTGATTTGCGCTATATAAATTCCTGTACATTTACATTTACATCACAGATTGGTGTGAATAGGCACACAGGCACTGCCCAGTGTGAGTACGCACAAGATAAATGTTGTATCCCTGTCCAGTGGACACATGTAGCAGACACAGGAAAAATACAAACTATGCCAGGGACCAATGCCACAGAGGCAGACCCATGGTGAACCCACATAGAATGGGAACAGTGTTGGATGACACACATGATTAGGAGGCCAGGGTTTCTCAGGGGACTGTAATGGGAACACTGATCCTTGGGTCTGGAATGAGCTCACTGTACCATGAGCAACCATCATGGCACCATGCATATCTCCCACTGATGTACATCATGTCTGAGGACACTATATATGTCATGCATGCTGAAAGGGTGTGCAGTTGAAACCTTACACTCCTATGTTGAGAGACATCATCAGTGCCAACAAATATGGACCCCAACACAGTGCACAGGTCATGGCACAGGCAAGGTCCCAACACATGTCACACACCACCCTCCCACATGATGCGGAAATCAATGTGCAGTCTGATTTTCTTGCACCCTAGATGGACATGTGCAAATGTGATTACACACAGACCAGGGGACACATGTTAAGGAGGGGAAGGGATGAAAATGAGCACCAGGTGACTATGGGGAGCTGAAAAGGCACTGCACATATAACCTGTCTGAGCTAACACCACAACTGTGGGAGTGTAGAGAGGCTTCAAAGCACTTCAAAAAGCAGGTGACACACAACACAACAAACAGCCAGGTACCTACCCCCTCCTTGCTGCTGTCTCTCCTCCAACTGCCCATGGAGGTCTGGAAACACCACCGCCAGGACACGGAGCATGTGGGGGGTCAGGCGACGGTGTCCACCATGCCGGCGTGGAGTTGACAGCTTCAGCTGGACCCGGGCGATACGCCGGGTCCGGCAGCGGATGTCCTGCCACCTCTTCTGCACGTTCCGCAGGCGCCGGCGAGTATCCCCCGCAGACCTGACGGCCCTGACGATGTGCCGCCAGATTTCCCCTTTCTCCTGGGCAGTTACCTGTCAGGAAGACACAGTGAAACAACACCAGTACACCTGCTCCATGTCCCAGAGACACACACTTGCACATCTTTGATAATGTGAACAGGGTATAAGATGCTGACAGGACTTGCATCACTGTCCATGTGAATTTGTCCTGTGTGAAAGCCGCAATGCACTACATGGCATTGAAAGCCAACAGATGGCATGACGGGTGCAACACACTCACTGATCATGGCACACACTGGGCAACACATGCAACTGCAGGGTGTGGGACAGCACGTGCCAAGCATTCACATATCTCACTCCACTGTAGAACCCTCAGCAGACCAGACAGACACACCCTGGCACAGAGCACTCACCTGTCACTGACAACAGCGGATACAACCCTCACTTTGCACATGTGCCACTTGGCACTGGGGTGTCACAGGTGTCATGCTAGCTTTGCAAGTCAGGCACACAGCACTGCTTACCTGTCACATCAGATGGGGAGAGCTGCTGTATACGCCATGCAGTAGTGGTGCAATACATCACATACACAATCACCCACATGACAAGGCACATTCACACACATAAATGTCCATGAGGGTGTACACATCCTTTGGACAATCTCACCACAGGTCCCCTCAAGTCATAAACATCTGTGAGTACTGTCCCCTGTCACTCCCGGGGGACCACTGTTCCACCTCAGGACATTTGGAAATAAAGCCACCAAGGTCTGGCACGGCTGAATGTGTCATTCACTATGTAGTGAATGTCACAGTAAGCACAATGCAAGAGAGGAGTGAACATACATGAACTACATCATGCTCTGCATGAGAGACACCAACATGTAAACCCTCTGAGACTCACTCCAAACCACATTGCATGTCTGTCCCACCAATACACAATGCCTGTTGTGACACTCACTCAACAGGTGCACAGTCAATGGTTGTGGAGTCAGCACTCACCTGCTCCTGTGGTCTCCCATACAGCTTGCTGTACTCTGGTAGGATGCTGTCCAGCAGGGCCTGGTGTTCCTCATCAGCGAAGACTGGGGCCCTCTCCATAGTACGAGCCATGAAATGCCAAGGGATGCAGAGACAGCAGCAGTGTGGTCCACTCCAATGTTGTGCAGGCAAGTGCCCTCTCAGGGCTTCATGCTGCCTTAAATCAGTGCTGCTGGCTTTCAGTTCGAAGAGTACTGAGTGATAGGTCAGATTCGTTCACATTGTACGTTTCCTCCAATCCCTTTAAACATACGGCTCTGACACGCATTCGCATCAGTCATAAATTGAGCTTCAGCTCGACAATCATTTTGCAACATTGTATTTTTTGGGCCAACTGACTTTTGCAGGGCACCTGTAGCACACACTCAATTTTCAGTATCCATGGCACCCAGGATGCATTCAGGGCCTACTACTCGTCCCCTATGTGTCCCCTAAGTAATTTTGAGATCCACACACGTGTACGGTGCATTTCACGTGCTCGAGTATGGCACCATTGCAATGGTGATACGATGCGCACACACCCGGAATGCAGGGATACGGTGCACTCGCGTATGGCATGATTACAATAGTGATATGATGCGCACACAGGCCCAGAATGTAGGGGTACGGTGCGCTAATGTATGGCATGATTACAATAGTGATACGATGCGAACACATGCCCGGAATGTAGGGGTACAGTGCGCTCGCGTATGGCACGATTACAATAGTGATACGATGCACACACACGCCCGGAATGTAGGGGTCGGTGCGTTTCACCCGGTGCATTTCACACGCTGATGCTAATGCACGGGTACGGTGCATTTTACACGGTGGGTCTCACATGCTGATGCCAATGCAGGGGTACGGTGCATTTCCCATGGTGCGTCTCATATGCTGATGCCAATGCAGGGGTACGGTGCGTTTCCCACAGTGCTTTTCACACGCAGGGGTACGGTGCTAGTCCCGCGGTGCCTTTTACATGGTGCGTTTCACACGCTGATGCCAATGCAGGGGTACGGTGCGTTTCACACGGTGCATTTCACACGCTGATGCCAATGCAGGGGTACGGTGCGTTTCACACTCTGATGCCAATGCAGGGATACAGTGCATTTCACACGGTGTGTCTCACATTCTGATGCCAATGCAGAGGTACGGTGCGTTTCCCACAGTGCGTCTCACACGCTGATGCCAATGCAGGGGTACTGTGCATTTCCCACGGTGCATTTCACATGCAGGGGTACAGTGCTAGTCCCACGGTGCGTTTCGCATGGTGCGTTTCACACGCTGATGCCAATGCAGGGGTACGGTGCATTTCACACAGTGCGTTTCACACGCTGATGCCAATGCAGGGGTATGGTGCGTTTCACATGGTGCGTCTCACACGCTGATGCCAATGCAGGGGTACGGTGCGTTTCCCATGGTGCGTCTCACACGCTGATGGCAATGCAGGGGTACGGTGCGTTTCCTACGGTGTGTCTCACACGCTGATGCCAATGCAGGGGTACGGTGCGTTTCACGCGGTGCGTTTCACACGCTGATGCCAATGCAGGGGTACGGTGCGTTTCCCACAGTGATTTGTCCGATTTTGTCATGCTCAGCAACACTGGGATGGCACAGTCATCACTACCAGCACCTGTCTCCTGATGCCAGGGACTGGGGCACTTTGTCAACTGACATGTCACGCTCAGCATGACCCTATGTGACTATGTCAGGTGTGTGTCATGTGTAACATTGAGCTTGCTGTTTGTGTTCCGTAAACTGCATCTACTGTTGGTGCATATTACATGGGTCTGTGTTGAGATGGCAATGGATAAAAGTCTTCGCACACCATGCCACATGTGTATTCCCACAGCTGTTTGGTCTGATGGCATCAGACATCATATTTCCCCAGGCATACATGTCTGCGTTGTGACAATGGCTGTGTTGTTTTGTTGTCACGTGTACGCCTTAATCCCAATGTGTTTGATATATACATTTGACATTCCATGTGACCTGTGCGTGTGCCTTGCGGTCAGCTGTCTGGATGGGATGACAACCTTCTACTGCAGGTATTGTGACGTGTGTCACTCCAGTGATATCTCGGGCTGTTCACTCAGACCGGCCCAGCAGCTCATTTCAGGGCATGTCATGTTGATTTGTCAATCAACAGGTGTATCTGGCTTTTCGTAGGAGTGCCAGCAAGCTGGATGTATTGCACACACCAGGCTCCATAGTGACCTGATGTCTAGTAGCAGTGTTGCATGTGCTATGTACATTGCCATTGATGTTGGCTGACTGTTAATCTATATTTTTCCCAAATATGTCCTGCATTGCACCGCCTCTACCAAGGCCATTCCCAGACTTGGCTACCATGAAGGAACGTGCCTGCATCCGACGTTACAGATTCACTCAACAGTTGATTGAGGAGTTGACAAACAAGTCAGCACCACATCTCCAACCGCAACACAGGTTTCCTACTGCGCTGACCCCCAAGATAAAGGTGATGGCAGCCCTCTATTTTTTTGCTACTGGTATGTTTCAATTAACTACAGCTGATGTAGGTGGAATGTCACAGATGATGTTCAGCCGAGTCCTGCATGATGTTTTGGCAGCCATGTTGGAGCACATTAATGAATTCATCAAATTTCCGACTCCTGAAGAGTTGAGAGATGTCAAGGGTGATTTCTATGCCCTGGGAGGGATGCCACATGTCATTGGGTCGATTGATGGGACCCATGTGGCTTTGGTGCCACCACAGGCACAGGAGCAGGCATACCGCAACTGTAAACATTATCATTCAATAAATGCCCTTGCTAACATGCTGATTTCCCACGTTTGTGCACGTTTTTCAGGATCGGCACATGATGCATTCATCATGAGGCATAGCAGGGTGCCACAAATGATGCTGCAGCTGCACAATGTGCGGGCATGTCTTGTTGGTGGGTTAACTCTGTTTGTCCTGTGTGTTTCAGTATCTTTTGCTCTGACAGCATCTCCTGACCCACTTATTTACATGATTTCTCTATGTAGGGGACTCGGGATATCCCAACTTGCCATGGCTAATGACACCTCTCCGCAACCCAAAAACAGCTGCAGATCAGCGGTACAATAATGCACACAGGCAGACCAGGCGAGTGATTGAGAGGACGTTTGGCCTCCTGAAGAACCGATTCCCGGGCCTCGATAAGACCAGCGGATCCCCCCCAAATGCACCGGACAGGTCTGTAAGATCTTCATTGTGTGCTGCATGCTGCACAACATGGCAGCTGAGAAGGCAGTGCCACTCATCCTGGATCCTGAGGAGCAGGAACATCCATCCGTTGAGGATCAAGGGCTTGGTCAGGATGCAAGCGATGAGGAGGATGATATTCGGAGTCAGTTCATACGCAACTTCTTCTCATAATTGTGAGTCACTGGGAATAAGTGGGCAAGATTGGAGCATTGAGTGGCATATGTTGCAATGTGTGTGTCCAGCTGACTGTATGGAAAGTGACTTTGATGTGTGTTCTGATGTGTCACGCAAGTGCTGATGTCATGTCACACAGTAATGCGCAATGACTTTCCTTGAAATTTGCATGTGTCCTACATTGTTCCGGTTTCCTAACTGACCATGTCTTTTGCAAAGTTTTCTACCGGTGAACTCTTGTGTGTCTGCCATTCCCAGGTTGCTGTGCCTGTTGTCTGTTCGTGTCATCTTAGTCCTCCTGCTATTCCTCATGATGATTGCTACGTGGGCTGAATCAGCGTTCTACATGTGTAAATGTCAGTTCGGGTAAGAGATCCAAACAGGCTGTTTGGTGGTGGTACGGTTTGGGAATGTGTGGGAACTGTTTCTGAGCATGTTGTAATACCATGCATACATGTCTCATCACCATGGATCAACTTACATGTTGCACCACTCCCATGACATGCCAGTCACCCTTCTTGACAGCCATCTGTTGTGGAGTGTGGACTCTGGTGAAGGCATCAATGTGTGTAAACCTTGCCCCTGACACATTGCGTATACCACGGCTTGACATTGTGTGGGACATCACAACAACAGGCTATATGGGGAATTGCAGCCTTGCTGGGTGCAGCAGGATGTGTTTGGCTCATCCACTTAATCTTGTGTGCCAGTACATTTTGATTTCCAACAACCATGTTGTGAAGGTGTGGGCCAGCGTATGTCCCACTTGTTCTGTCAACTGTCCTGTGAGTCTGGTCGTATGGATGCATTGCCCTTTGTGCCAGTAGGTCATGTCACTGTCACGTCGCTTACTCTGGGCCAGTGGAGAACACTGCTTTGCAAGCCTTGTCGGATAAGTGGCAGAGGCATTTCTATTCCCATGAAGCCAAGAATGTTCCGCTGATGACGTCACAACGTTGCGCTGTAGCAAATGTAAATGCTTCCGTGGCACCACTCGGGTCCCGTTAATTCCAGTATTCTCTTGTGGCGTGCTGCATATCCTGGTCACGGTGGGGGTGCTTTTGTGCCATCGCTCATCATTACTTTCTGTTGAGTTCAGGCCCAGCAGCTTGTTTTGTTTGGCATTTCAAAGCCCAGATGGACGAGCCGATGACAGGCTCTTGCGGGGCGTCCTTGTGTTTCCCAAATTCCCTCCCTCGTTGGATGAGCTTCTTAAGGCTCTTGTGGGGGATGTGTAATTTTCCTTCTTGAGCCTCACTGATTCCCTGGGGTAACTACAGATTGTTGGCTTTGTTTGAGTGGCGCTGCAGTGTATTTGGATTTCGGTTTGATGGACCTTATTCATACACTGTGATTTTCAGGATTTACGCATGACTTTAATTGCATTCAGGCAGCCTGCAGAGCGTTACCCCCCCTTCGTATCGCTGCAATACTCTGCTACCTTTTATGTGTCTTCTGTGATCCCTGTGCTAGTTGCACAATCCTTGAAACAGGATCATAATTTTGGCCATTTGTTTTGCAACTCGTACAACATAATCTTTGGTGTGTTATGGTGTTTCATCACCTTTCCATGTGCTATGAATTCATGGGGATTGTTCATCTCTGTTTTCACAGCATGGGCTTGTAGTGCTCGTCCTGAAGTAAGCTCAAAATTCCCAGTTATGTGGCTGTTAAGACTTTTTTGGGTATGTTGAAAACTGCTGGACAAATACATGTAAACGTATGGAACAGCCTTCTTTGTAAGTGTGTAGTAATGTCCTTGTTCGATCCTCAGATCTAGTAGCACTTTCATTACTGTGATCCCAACTAGGATACAGTGGCTGTTGTTTTCGTTTACAGGTGTAATTGTTACAGTATAGGTCCTGTGGTATTCAGTGATTCAGTGACAAGAAGTGTTGAATCCTTATGCTTGTTTACCTTTGTTTCAGATCTCCCTCTCTGCTGTTCCCTTCCTTTCCTTCCCTCGCCTGATCACCCTTTTGAGTCTGTCATTTCTACTCACACCATGAGGCTATTGGGAGATGGACCACTTTGAGCATCACAGGTTTCTGAGGATTGAAGGCCCTGACAGCCACAGGGAGTCCTGTGTACATTAGTTCACCAGCAGTACAGGTATACTCATTACATGACTGTTCATTTTTTCTGAGCAATGGCACTGGCCATGGACATTGGCTCATGCAGCATGGCCTCAACACATACTTGATCCATTTGTGTAGTAAATGTGTTCACCACAGTACAATGTGCCTCATCACTGTCACCGCAGATCTCTTGCCACTTTGCATGCGTCATCTATGGCATAATTAGGCTTTCTGGTTTAAGGTTTAAACCTATAATAACTGATAAACCCCCACCAAGAGGAAAATAGCCATCACCAGTGTAAACATATAAACACTGAAAAAACACCTTCACAACCACAAACTAAGGGCCATTCAAGAAAGGGAAAGGATTGGTGAACAAGTCATTTTTATTTTGTCCTGAAGGGGGCAATACAATGCAACTTTGTTTTACAAGGCAACAGCAAGAAAGACTGGGCTAGTATTAAGCTGCTTGAGTTTTGTTGTTTAGGTATGTCACTAAAATATTGTCCCTTCTTCCTTCTGCGTTTTCCAGTTTGGTGGTCTTTGGGCTAAAGATGCAGTGTTTCGAAGCATCTTTTAGGTCTTATTTAGTTATTTTAAAAACGGTAGAGAATCAGGAAATATCAAAATCATATTTGATATTTTGGCCACATTTGATTTCACTGATAGGTAAAATGGCAGCTTTCATAAACATCTTTCCCAATATGTACCATCACATTTATCCACAAACAGAGCATGGGTGAAATCCTTTGATACATCAGCCCCCTTTTCTAGCGAGTCAATGTTGATTGTAGGTGAATTGCCAAACACCCCAGACTTCAAACATTCAATGGAAGGTGTAGTGACATGTATATGTGAAAAGAATGCTGTCACCAAGCATCTGAGATAGTAGTAAAAACATGACTTCAGACGTTGGTAAACATGGAAAGCAGTGTTCCTACCAAGTTCAATAAAGATCGGAGTGATATTGTTTGTATTTGCAGTAATTCAGCTATGTATGTGAAAAATGTGTATGATGACCTGTCAAAATGGCTACCTGAGCTGAAGTGCTTCCCTGTAAGAGATCCTTGTCACTTGCTAGATGGTATGCTGAAAGCATCTTTACAATCTTCAGAGTTAATGAACAATGCTATTGAGTTTGTAGTCTATTCTGGTTCACTGTTTCGTTATGCCCGGGAACTAAAATGCAAATATTTCTCATTTTGTGCTTTGTGTGGCATCAAAGAAAGAGTCATCCTAACTCTGTCATTTAGCTGGTGGTTCTCAATCCTAGAGGCTGTGAATGCCATTTTATCCTTGTGGCAACCTTTTACGGAATGTTTGCTTAGTGATGATGCCAAAAGCAAGAAAGGTGATTATCTTTGGTCACATATTAATAGTGATGTGAAAAAAGTACAGTCTACTGCATGCTTAGGTTTTTGCAGGAAAACATGACTGCTGTAGTGGACTTAATCAAAACACTAGAGTCTGAAAACAGCCTTGACTACCAAGTGTTCATCGTAATTGGTGTAGATGTGAAACATCTTGAGAGTAGGCTGGGTGAAACTTTTATTGACTTTGACACTGCAATATGCTCCATGTTTGACTTCTTGCCACTTGGTAAGCCAAGAAATGATGAGGAGCAATTCAGGAAATTTGATTTTACAGTCCTTGGGAAATGGCTTGCGTTAATGCATCAAAATGTCCCTTCACCAACCATGGCATTTGAGGTTAATGAAGCCTCACTGAGGTACTCTGCACAAGTTCTAGATCCCTTCTGAATTTTCTCCAGACTTTGAAAAGTACTGCTTCATTTTTGACCACTTCAATAACTGAGGGCATATGTGCCCCATTCAATGCTTATGTTTCAGAACATGTCCTAGACAATCACAAAAGTCAGGTGCACCAGTACTGGCATGGAAAGCTATGTCATTGGCCAGAGTTAGCAAATTGTGTACTGGCTGTTTTGGCATTGGCTGTCTCATGTGCCCATGTTGAGTGGGCCTTTTCACAGATAAACGTTTACTTAGGAAGGAAAGAGTGAGCTCGCATGACCAAAGACTCTCTAAAGAAGTATTGTATGGTGTACTACAATAAGTTTGATTTGTAAAAATGTATTTGGACCTCATATAGCCAGTACACATCTATACACATGCACTATCAGTGCAGGAAGCAAGCAATAATTAAAAACAAAACATTCCATAAACACAGAAAAACACTGTTTCTGTTGTTTTTAATGTCATGAAAATGTGTATCCACTGATAACCTCTGTTTTTTTAAGGTACTGAAAAAACTGAAAAAACCCCACCAGAACTTACCAAAAATAGAAACTGAAAACAGGGAAGCCTAGGCATAATTGATGAAAATTGTGCATATGGGAGTATGTGTACTTTCCCAACATGCATGCAGTTATTCATGGCTAATGTGCATGCAGTACTTGGTTGTGTATGTATTTGTTCAGGTTGCTACCCACAACGGGCAGGCAACACCTGCTGATACTGTGTGTCCTGGGCGCAGCTTGGCCTTTTGGTGCATGATCCTGTGCCCATCAGTTTTGGTGATTGTCATCCATTTTCTTTGAGTGACCCATGAGTAACCAGACACTCCTTCCTTTCCATACACCTGTTACACTGTGCCTTTCTAGCCTCCTTGTCTTTGTGTGCTACTTTTTGCCTGGTGTCTCACCTCTTCCGCCGTCAGGTGTTCACTCATTCGTGCTGCTGCCTCCCCTGCGGCACCGCACCACCGAGTGCCCTGATTCTACAACCCACATGCCCCCCAGAAGCTCCTCCCTCCCTCCACCCATTCTTAATGCAGGCAGCAGCTTGTCTGTGCCACTGTAGCGCCACCTCCGTGCCAAAGGCAGGACAATCAGCGCACGTCAGCGCCTGCAACATGCACAGTGCAAGACCCTCTGGTCCTTGCATGACCCATGTAACACAACAGACTCATGCTCCAGCCACCCTCCAAACAATGAACAACAGACAAGCAACCACCTGCTATCAGTCAACCCCTAAGTGCACACACGACAGCTTCACATGCTTTGTGTGCAACTCCTACTGCCTACACTGCCCTGCCCCACCTCACAGACCATGTCCGTACAACCAGGTCATGTGCCTCCTACTGCACACCCGCTCCATCCACCAGCAGGCCATTGGACTCTGTTACCTCCTCAACACAACAGCCACACACATCGCCTTCATTACAGTAGCCTGGTTGAACGCATCCTCAGCACACAACTTCCACATTGCCGTCACAGACTGATACAAGATCACCCGCAGGGACCACACCAACAATCCAAGAGGAGGAATTGCAATTCATTCTGAAGTACACCCTCAGAGTCACATATAACAACAGGGACACACTCAGCATTGTGACCGCTCAGCCCTCCACAGGGCTTGGTCACCCCACTCACTGCTGCCGCTCCTGCCTGCCTTTGCCGCCTCCTGCCTGCAGATTCCTTCGCTCGCGGCCCGCTGCTCCTGGGAATTTCCCGCTGCTCCTGGGAATTTCCCGCTGCCCGCTGCTTCTTGGAATTTCCCGCCGCTGCCTCCATGCGGCCCCGCCCCCCTGTGATTCCATTCGCCGCCCCGCTCCCGCCACCCAGCTGCTCCTCCCTCCCGGCTCCTTACTTATGACGCCCCCAGAGCGACCGCGCAGCGGGAGCGCCGATTGAGCGCCGAAGGTGCGCCAAAGGTAAGCCCGTCTGCGCCCGTCCGCGCCTGGCCCGCGCCCAGCGCCAGGACCCCTGGCCCTCCCCGCCGAGGCAAAACGACCCGACTGACTTACGACGCCGCCACTCTCAACGCACTCAATGCCGGCCGGACCCACGCCTGCTGCCGAGCCACCCCGAGACGCACCCACGGACCCTTCACCTGCTGCACCTGCAAGTTCACCTGCCTCCGAACCTGCCCCGCACCCGCCAAGACAAACACCAGCAGCAACCACCTCAAGTGCATCCTGATCAACACCCGCTCCGTCCACAGACACGCCGTGGAACTCTGGAACCTCCTCGACGCTACATCACCGGACGTCGCCTTCCTCATGGAAACCTGGATGAACGCCTCCTCTGCACCCGACATCGCCATCGCCATCCCGGACGGGTACAAGATCATAAGGAGGGACCGCATCAACCAGACCGGAGGTGGCATCGCCATCGTCCACAGGAACACCATCCGCATCACGACCGACGCCAACGACTCCTTCGCCGCAGCCGACATCTCCACTTCCAGATTCACACCGACCCTAAGACGACCCTCAGAGGCACCCTCGTCTACAGACCCCCGGGACCACGCACACAATTCAGCGAAGACATCACAGACTTCATCAGCCCGCACGCCCTCCCCTCCACTGACTACATCCTCCTCGGGGACCTGAACTTCCACCTGGAGAACAACAAGGACCGCAACACCACCGCCCTGCTGGAAAACCTCGCCAACCTCGGACTCAAGCAACTGGTCAACACCCCCACCCACTACGCCGGCCACACGCTTGATCCCGTCTTCTCTTCCAGCAGGTACATCACCTAAAGCCACGCCACCGGACTCCACTGGACCGACCACAGCTGCGTCCACTTCAGCTTCAAAAGATCCACGACCCACCACCACCCGCAACAGGTACCTCACAGGAATTGGAGCAAGATCACCGCAGACCAGCTCACCACCTCCCTCAGCCAGAGCCCACCCGCCAACACAAAGGACCCCAACGAAGCCCCGCAACTTCACACAGTGGCTGACCACCTGCGCCGACGACCTCGCGCCACTAAAGAACCCTCCCAGCAGACCCATAAGCAAGAGGCATCCTGGTTCACCGACGACCTCAAGGACTCCAAGAAGACCTGCCGCACCTTCGAGAAAGCCTGGCTCCTCGACCGGACCACCGACAACATGACCGCCCTCAAACACGCTACCCGCAAGCACCACCAGCTCATCCGCACCACCAAGAAGAAATCCCTGAAGGAACGACTGGACAACAACGCCCACGACAGCAAAGAGCTCTTCACTATCGTCAAGGAGTTCTCCAACCCCAGCACCGGCACCAACGACATCACTCCGTCACAAGACCTCTGCGACTCCCTAGCCTCGTTCTTCCACCGCAAGATCGCCGACATCCACAACAGCTTCGGCGCCCCACCCACGCACCCAACCATCGAACCAATGCCCCCCACCGCCACCCTTCGCACCTGGACCACGGTGACCACCGAAGACACAGCCCGCACGATGAACACCATCCACTCCGGATCACCGACCGACCCCTGCCCACACCACGTCTTCAACAAGGCCGACTCCACCATCGCACCCCAACTCCGGAACATCATCAACGCCTCCTTCAACACCGCCACCTTCCCGGAGAGCTGGAAGCACGCCGAGATCAGCGCCCTCCTGAAGAAACCTACAGCGGACCCCACCGATCTCAAAAACTTCCGCCCCATCTCGCTCCTCCCTTTTCCTGCTAAAGTCATCAAGAAGATCGTCAACAGACAGCTGACCGCCTTCCTCGAAACGAACGGATCCCTCGACCCCTCGCAGTCCGGCTTCAGAGCCAACCACAGCACAGAGACCGCCCTCATCGCAGCCACCGACGACATCCGGACCCTGCTCGACAAGGGGGAAACAGTGGCCCTCATCCTCCTGGACCTCTCCGCTGCGTTCGACACGGTCTGCCACCGCACCCTAGTCCAGCGCCTCAGCAACATCGGTATCCAAGAGAAGGCACTGGAGTAGATCATCTCGTTCCTCGCCGGAGGAACACAAAGAGTCCGCCTCCCCCCGTTTCGCTCCGAGGCCACCGAAGTCATCTGCGGCGTCCCGCAAGGATCTTCACTCAGCCCCACCCTCTTCAACATCTACATGAAACCTCTCGCAGCCATCGCACGCCAGCACAACCTCAACATCATCTCTTACGCCGACGACACCCAGCTGATCCTCTCCCTCACCAGAGACCCCGACACCGCCAGAACCTGCCTACACGAAGGGATGAAAGACGTCGCCGAGTGGACGAAGGACAGCCGCCTGAAACTGAACTCGGACAAGACGGAAGTCCTCATCCTGGGATCTTCGCCCTCCGCCTGGGGCGACTCCTGGTGGCCCCCAGCCCTGGGCACCGCACCCAAGCCAACCGACCACGCACGCAACCTGGGCTTCTTCCTGGACCCCTCCCTCTCGATGACCAGACAAGTCAACGCCGTCTCCTCATCGTGCTTCAACACCCTGCGTATGCTTCGCAAGATCTTCCGCTGGATCCCGACCGAGACCAGGAAGACTGTCACCCAGGCACTCGTCACCAGCCGACTGGACTACGGAAACGCCCTCTACGCCGGAACCACAGCCACGCTACAGAAAAGACTCCAGCGCATCCAGAACGCCTCCGCCCGACTCATCCTGGATGTCCCCCGACGCAGCCACATCTCCAGCCACCTGAGGAACCTGCACTGGCCCCCCGCCGACAAGAGGATCACGTTCCGGCTCCTCACCCACGCACACAAGTCTCTCCACGACCTGGGCCCCAAGTACCTCAACGACCGCCTGACCTTCTACACCCCCACCCGCCAGCTACGGTCCACCAGCCTCGCCCTCGCAGCCGTACCACGCATCCGAAGAGCCACCGCCGGAGGAAGATCCTTCTCTTACCTGGCTTCCAAGACTTGGAACTCCCTCCCCATCCACCTTCGGCTGACCCAGGACCATCTCTCCTTCAGGAAACAACTCAAGACCTGGCTGTTCGAGCAGTAGCATACCCCTCCCCCCAAGCACCTTGAGACCCTCCCGGGTGAGTAGTGCTCTATACAAATGGCATGATTGATTGATTGATTGATTGATTGAAGCACCTCCACTTCATGTTTCACACCAACACCCTGACCACCCTCAGTCTAACTCTCATCTACAGATCTCCAGGCCTACACCCACAATTCTGCTAAGCCATCAACAACTACATCAGCACGCAGGCCCTCACCTACACAGACTACATGTGGCAGAGGGACAGCAACTTCTGGCAGGAGGACAACCACACCACACCACCATCCTTCATTGGTACATCAACATTTGCATCCAGTTCTCCGACAAGCAACACACTGCCCCACACTCCGCTACAGAAGCCCCAGAGATGCTTGACATAAGTCGCCACAGACGAGCTGTGTGGCACCCTCGCCCAGGACACTCCAACCAATGCCACCGCCACACTCTGCAACCTCACACACTGGATCAGCGACTGATCCAACACTCTTGCCACATTGGCGGACTTTCCTGTGAAGTACAACAACAGTTAAGCCACCTGGGAAAAGGCAGTCTTACTGGACTCATACAGGTCTAGCCGGCCTCTTGTGCAAACCTTGCGAAACAAACAACCATAAGTTACCTTTCAGCCCTGAAACACCATATCACCATATCATCAGCACGGACAAGAGGACATCCTTCAGGTAGGGCATAGGCACCAACACACACAACATCAAGACGCTCATAAGCATCGTGTGTGAACTATCTAACCCCAGCTCTCCATCCAAAAGAAATCCCACCCTTGCAAGGCCAAGGGGATCCCTCGCAACATTCTACCACTGCAAGCTCATGGACGTACACGACAGCCTCGCCACACAGAGGCAGACAGCGCTATTGTCCACAGGACATACCCCCGTCAGTTCCTGGACTCCCGTCAGCAGCAAAGACACCACCCGGCTCATGTACACAATCCATTCCGGCTCTCCTTCAGGACCCTTCCCACACAACATCTCAATCACAGCATACCCCATTCTTGGAGCCCACCTCCGGCACATCATGAATGTCTCCTTTGAGTACGCCACATTCCATGGGAGCTGGAGGCATGCAGACACCCAGGCCCTTCTTTTAACAATGGACGGCAGTACCGCAGGATCGCCAGGAACATCACCTTGCTTCCCTACCCGGCAAATGTCATGAATAAGACAGTCAACGAGCAACTGACCATCTCACTCCAAGCAAACACCTCCAGGCAACCCACCCCAGTCCATCTGCCACAGTCATCACCCCACTTCATCAGCCCTCATTGCCACCACCAACCACATCTTGGACCCTGCTCAACAATGGTGAGACCACCACCCTCACTCCCTCGACCTCTCAACGGCAATTTACACCATGTGCTACCACACTGTCAGATCACACATCTCCAACACTGGGATCAAGAGGAGGGCCCAGGATGAAATCGCAAAGTACCTCACCAGCAAGGCCCAGGGAGTCCGCCTCCCCCTTCAGCACGTAGTACACTGGGGTCATCTGGCCCATGCCCCAGGGCTCATCTCTCAGCGTCACAATCTTCAATCTCTCCATAACCCCCCTCTCCACCATCACATGCGCACACAACCTCATCATCATGTCCTATGCCATTTACACCCAGCTGCTCCTCACCCTCACCAGAGACCCAGCCACTCCCAGATCCAACCTTCAAGAGGGCATGCGGTGCCTTGACAAATGGATGAACATCAGCCACCTGCGTCTGGACTTGGACAAGACTAAGGTCATCATCTGAGGATTGTCCCCTTACAGCTGGGACAACTCCTTGTGTCACACCGGCCTGGGAAGGGCACCAGCACACAGTGCCCACACACGCATGCAGGTGTTCATCGTACACTCCTCGCTCACAATAACCATGCAACTCAACACAATCTCGACCTCATGCTGCAACTCCCTCCGCATGCTGCAAATGATCTTCAGATAGATCCACTCCTAGGCAAGACAGACATTCACCCAGGTCCATGACACCAGCCGACTCAACTACAGCAACGCCATCTATGCAGGACCAACAGCCAGACTCCAGGAGGACTTGTGCACATCCAGGGTGCATCCAAACACCTCATCCTCAACATCCCCTGCCACAGCCACATGACCATCCACCTGAGATACCTACAATAGGCTCACTGTCAACTTCAGGATCACCTTCAGACTCTTCAGCCACACTCAGGAGGCACTCCACAACCCGAGCCCCAAAGATGAACAACGATGTCTCCCATCCAACACCCCATTGCCCCAACTCCATCCAGCCAACCTTGCCCTGGGCACCATTCATCACATCCACAGTACAACTGCATGTGGGAGATAGTTCTCCCACCTCACCAAACAGACCTGGTACTCCCTCCATGGGCATCTCCACATGACCTATGACCTCTATGCCTTCATAAAACTCTTCCAAAACTGTCTATCCGAGCAGTATGGCAAGCCCAACCCCCTCAGCAGCTTGAAACCATCACGGTTGAGTATTGTGCTCCATATATGTATTTGATGATACATAGTGACCTATGTGTGTCCTCGACCAGACTCAAATCCCAGTGTAGGGATGGCTTGAGTTTATTCCACACTCTGGCATACTTTGCCATATCTTGTAACCAAAAACAAGATAAAGTCAGTCTGTTGTTATGACAGATTGATCTGATAGGCTCCCAGCAAACTTTCACCAGATGCATTCAACCCGCCCACTGCTAGGCTAGAGAAAAGTCTCCATCTGCCCACCCACTTGGCGGAGCATCGTCATATGGAAGACTAAGAGAGAAAAAAGATCAGGCACAACCTTATGCCACGTTGCGGCTGACGTAGGTCTGTGCTCGGCCGAATGCTCTCATTGTTCTAAGCCAAAGCAGTTGTTGCAGGCAGGATACAGTTGATGGAGTGCAGTGCTTGTGAGATATAAGTGAAGTTAAAAATGACTATGGGGCAAAAAATAAAGTTTATTGAGTATTGTCCGCATGTCATGGGATAAAAATTGATCGCCTGATAGTGTAGAACAAATTTATTTACTATCTCCTGGCGAGTAGTGAGGTCGACATGTTTCAGCCGTAAGGCAGCTTTGCCCGGCTTTCTTCTGGACCTAAAATTAGTTGAGAAAGATGCTACTGCAAGGGAAGCAATCAAATGTGAAGATGTACACAGTGATTTGCACAAGATAAGAAAAGAAATCAGTGGTGTATTACCACCCTACCCGACATGATTCTCATGTATGTATAGGTGAGACCGTTTCCTTCTTTCCTGAAACACAAAAAAGCTGTTGTAAGTGCCAGGGTGAAACTGAATCAAGTGAAAAGACAACTAAGAGTTTACAGATTCAAACAAGTCAAGAGAAGTGGATTATAGATTTATAATCGACTATACCAGTTCATTGTTGTAACTTTTTCGGCATCTATATGAATTTTTATACATTATGTTAGTACTCACCCAGCTTTCTGTGGGAGTGTGCCTCACCTCAACCGGCAACTGCTCGGCGATGGAGGCCCCGCTCTATTCGTGAACAAAACAGATAAAGGAGGTGAATATCTCATCCTCCTTATGTCAAATGTTTAGTCCTTATAAATTCGAAAATCATAAAAAACCTTAAATAACAGAATTAAAACATGGCGCTCTACACCAAGGCTGATCATTCGGCTGGCAATTGGCATGATGTAATTAGCTTGCATTCAATGATGATAAGATCCAATGGTTTATCAGTTACTGCTGATATGATTATATTAATACTCTGTCTATTATCCAACATTGTTTATTAATGTAGAAGGACTAGGTCATAGGAAACATAAATAAATCTCATGTCTGTCTTTAATAAATTTAACACCCATTGTACATAGGAATTTTGCATAGAATCTATTTCAATATTAAGCGTTCTCGTAGGTATTAACCTCAAAGCTGAAACAAGTGGTTTTTATAACCTAGGGTCTCTTAGGCAGGCAGGACAACACTCAAAATTCAACATCCAAATGGGGGCCTTTTACCTGTCCGTCGGTACCTCGTTCCCGTCCTCGAGCAGTGAGGGAGGTACCGACGGCAGGCGAAGCACTTCCTTTTATACTAGTGGTGATTGGATGATTGATCCTTGTTGGCAACTCAGCCAATCGTAAATGAGTTGCTGCGATGAAGCGTTACGCGGTAGTTTGTAATTAAGACTCACCGCGGGCGTCTATTGGTTTTGGTTATTCTTCTCTGTATACGAATGCACCGGGTGGGGACGCTCAGTGATATGAGAGAGCGCGCGCGAGGCGGCTACGGCGCGTGCGTATACATGAGTCATCACCCTACAGCGCATGCGCATTTGGCACGAGTGTCGGCAGAGACAGCACTGGTACGAATAGAGCGGGGCCTCCATCGCCGAGCAGTTGCCGGTTGAGGTGAGGCACACTCCCATAGAAAGCTGGGTGAGTACTAACATAATGTATAAAAATTCATATAGATGCCAAAAAAGTTACAACAATGAACTGGTATAGTCGATTATAAATCTATAATCCACTTCTCTTGACTTGTTTGAATCTGTAAACTCCTAGTTGTCTTTTCACTTGCTCCAGTTTCACCCTGGCACTTACAACAGCTTTTTTGTGTTTCAGGAAAGAAGGAAACAGTCTCACCTACACATACATGAGAATCATGTCGGGTAAGGTGGTAATACACCACTGATTTCTTTTCTTATCTTGTACAAATCACTGTGTACATCTTCACATTTGATTGCTTTCCTTGCAGTAGCATCTT
Source organism: Lissotriton helveticus (assembly GCF_964261635.1). Lineage (NCBI taxonomy): Eukaryota > Metazoa > Chordata > Amphibia > Caudata > Salamandridae > Lissotriton > Lissotriton helveticus. The sequence continues at coordinate 920,819,408 of NC_136067.1, read as the reverse complement.
TCTCAACTAATTTTAGGTCCTGAAGAAAGCCGGGCAAAGCTGCCTTACGGCTGAAACATGTCGACCTCACTACTCGCCAGGAGATAGTAAATTTGTTCTACACTATCAGGCGATCGATTTTTATCCCATGACATGCGGACAATACTCAATAAACTTTTTTTTTTATCCCCATAGTCATTTTTAACTTCACTTATATCTCACGAGCACTGCACTCCATCAACTGTATCCTGCCTGCAACAACTGCTTTGGCTTAGAACCATGAGAGCATTCGGCCGAGCACAGACCTACGTCAGCCGCAACGCGGCATAAGGTTGTGCCTGACCTTTCTTCTCTCTTAGTCTTCCATATGATGATGCTCCGCCAAGTGGGTGGGCTGATGGAGACTTTTCTCTAGCCTAGCAGTGGGCGGGTTGAATGCAGCTGGTGAAAGTTTGTTGGGAGCCTATCAGATCAATCTGTCATAACAACAGACTGACTTTCTCTTGTTTTTGGTTACAAGTTATACATTGGGGTTTTTGAGTAAAGTTGGTCTAAAACCCACCCCAGAGACCCTCCAACACACTTTTTTATCTTATACTTTGCCATATCCTCACAAGTATGTTGTTGACTCATGCTAAATGACAGCAACACCATTTTTACTTGTGATTGTGTTGTTTATTTGTCTGTCTTGTGCGTGAAACGTGAGTGAGTGATAGGTGGTGTACAAAAATGGCGGGAATCCAAAGTTCACAGAGGGAGATGTGATGCCTTACAGTTTGAGTCAACAGAGTCCAGACCACAGTGCTTGGCATCATTGTTCAGTCTGCAACCAGCAAGTCCATGTGGGAGAGTAGGACAGTCAATGAGGTGATGCTGTTGCACACAAGGTCAAGGTGCCAGACCAGGTGACCTGGGAGATGTGCATGGCCCGCTGCCTCTCACTGTCTTTTCCGTGGACGACCCATCTTCCTTGGGGCACCCTCATATGCAAGCCTTGACGATCGATGGGACACTCCGTCGGACGATTCCTCCTCCTCCTCCTCCCTCCCTGTGCCTGGTGGCGGTCTTCGCCTAGATGTTTCTTGCCTGGTGATACTGGGAGGGTGCTCCATGTTGTCTGCGATCCGACAGAGTGAATGGCTTATATCCCTTTGCACCACCAGGAGCTCAGCCAGTCTTGCCTCCATCTGTCCTTGGTGTTGTTGTTGACTGACGTGTTGCTCGGCCTGCAGGTTTTTCATCTCTGTGTGGGTCCCCACTACCTGGCTGATCTCCCTGGTGTCCCACCAGTATGCCTCCATGATGTTGCGTAGTTGAGACATACCGGGCCCTCAAGCTGACTGGTCAGGTTGTCGCCTCCGCCTGGTGCCTCTTCCACCACCCCTACCCACACGAGCCTGGCCTGCCCTTGTGGGCACATTGGGTCGATGGGACCCCTGAGGGACCATCTCCTGGGTGCCCGGCGAACCTTGTCCCTCATTGTCAGACTGGCTCTGTTGTTGACTGTGGGGAGGGCTCTGAGATGTCTGCTGGGATATGGCAAGAATGGTGGTGGTGGTTGGCGCAGATGTTCCTGATCTAGCTGCCGCACGGGTTTGGGCACCAGAGGTGCCAGGTTGGTCGGGGTCATCCGTGGAGTGGTGAGAGGCGACGCTGTTGGTGGGATGAGGGTCCTGTGGAGACTGGGACTGTGATTCATCTCCCCCATTGTTGGGGTAGATTCTGCACGTTGCCCTATGGGTGTGAGAGACAGACAATGTTAATGTCATTTAATGCAACATCCATTTTTCATACACATTGTAGTTGGAACTTTTCCACCTGGTAGTTGTCTATGCTTTGGATTGTCCTCAATGTTCACTTGTGGATGGGTATGTTGTGGGGTCAGATTGATCTGTGCTCAGGAGTCATTGACATATGGGGGCATATTTACAATAACTGGCACAGCCCTGCAAAACAGCAGGGATGGCCAGCCATTGTACACCACAGCTATGCCAGCATGGATGTGACACATTTACAATGCGGAGCACCATGGGGGAAAAACGGCACAGCTGCGTCACGCATCTGTAAATGTAAATGTACAGGAATTTATATAGCGCAAATCACCAATCGGTTTCTAAGCGCTTGCTTAGGGAACCCGTCCTGGTATTCCCCTGTGAGATAACCCCGGCAGGGTATGCGCAAGGTGAAAGCCAGGCATCCCACCGCGAGGGGCCGTTGTGGAGATTAAGCAAGCTATTGCCCAGAGTCGCAGAGTGTGAACCCGTGAATCGAGTAGGCACCGGAGCGAGAATTGTCGAGTCCATGGACTTTTTTTAGGACTCAAGACCCCGCCGAGCCGGGAATTGAACCCTGGTCCCGGGCTGACCTCTGCTTCCAGGTCTGCCTCCTCTAACCAGTGAGCCACACTTCTCCACTCTCTGTGCCGTAGAAGTGGCGCATTGCTGGAGTTGCGTCACCGGCCCAACGCAGCTCCAGCAATGCTCTGTGGGGCCCTATATGCACAATGCTGCATTAATCCTTACGCCTGCTTCAAGCATGCACTGGGTTTTGATGCAGCATGTGCTTAAAAGTGACAGAGTGAAATCTTGTAGGTTTCACTCAGTGTTAAATGCTTCAAACCTAACAGCGCTGCTCCCGCCGTGTCCGAACTACAAACCCCACATTCACTCCGGTGGGAACTACATCTCCCGTCATGCTGCGCGTTGCGCATGCGCAAGACAGACACACGGAAGATACTGCTTAAATCGGACCGGGAGGAAGAGGAGGCTGTCGGATAGTTCGCGTCCACCGAGGAGTCCGCGACTTCGTTCGAGGCGAGCGGTCCCTCAGGAGAGGTAACTCTCATCTCTTGTACCACGCGCTTGAAGCGCCAGCACGCCCCAGTCCCCGCTCGAGGGTTCGAGCAGACTTGAAAGCGCATTGAAGCGCCAGCACGCCCCAGTCCCCGCTCGAGGGTTCGAGCAGACTTGATAGCGCGTTGAAGCGCCAGCACGCCCCAGTTCCCGCTCGAGGGTTCGAGCAGACTTGATAGCGCGTTGAAGCGCCAGCACGCCCCAGTCCCCGCTCGAGGGTTCGAGCAGACTTGAAAGCGCATTGAAGCGCCAGCACGCCCCAGTCCCCGCTCGAGGGTTCGAGCAGACTTGAAAGCGCGTTGAAGCGCCAACACGCCCCAGTCCCCGCTCGAGGGTTCGAGCAGACTTGAAAGCGCATTGAAGCGCCAGCACCCCCCAGTCCCCGCTCGAGGGTTCGAGCAGACTTAAAGGCGCATTGAAGCGTCGGCACGCCCCAGTCCCCGCTCGAGGGTTCGAGCTGAACTTAAAGCGCATTGAAGCGCCAGCACGCCCCAGTCCCCGCTTGAGGGTACGAGTGGTGAAGAACGCTTTACAGCGCCTAAACACTCAATCCCCTTCACTGACATTTCAAGTGCCAGTAACTCGAATACGCAGAGCGGCAAACCCAGTTCGAGGGTTATCGAACTGTGGGGCTCTGCCTTATTGTTTTACTTTCATCCTTCTTTTGCCCTCTGTTGGGAGGTGTCGGGACCGGCATCTATGCAGAGGACGAAATAGAGAGTGCTCATTCCCAACACCCCTACTCCTCAGTTCGAGTGGCATTGTCGGCCATTTCTTAGCACGGTGTCCTCTGTTGGGTGACTGTCGGGACCGGCAGTTATGCAGAGGACGGTTGGACGCCCCTATCATTGGCTACTCCCAGCGGCTTTGGCCCTTCGGCTTTGTGGTGCTCGTGTATTCTTTGGTGCTATTAAAACTACCGAGTATCAACTCCTTTGCGTTGTTGCTGTTTTCTCAACCCCGGGGTACTCAGGGGGTTACACTCAGCCACTTTTGTGAGGCGTTGCTGCGCAGGAAAGCCCCCCCCCACTCGCCAGTACACTTACTTCTGGCACAGGGCTTTAGAACGTGACACATCTACCAGAAGCAGCACCTTGTAAATACACAGCACCATGGCGCCACTTTTGTGCGGCCGTTGCGTCACAAAGGTGATGCTAGGGCGGCGTAGAAGAAGCGCAAGGGGCTTGTGAATCTGCACCTTGCATTTTTTGCTTGGATGCTTCTGCAAATCTGTATTGGTTTTGTTGTGTTACATGACCAATGTGACAGTGGAGCACTCCATTGCCTGTCCCAGGAGGGTACTGGGCCTCCCTCGTGGTGTGGCTGTCCCCCCATGGAGCATGCTGCATGAGTTCCTGTCAAATATATCTGACCTTGTTATCCTGATGTTTGTGTTTGCACTGGTCCCAGGGGGGCTTGTGCTGCCTACACCATGGCCCAGTGTCAGCTATCTTGTCAGTACTTTCCCACTCTCTGTGCATTGAGCATGGTGCATGGGTGTGCATCTGGGCTACATGGGGTGAGGGCAATTGGGCATGGCCGTCCACAGAAATATTTCTAATGGTGGGGAATTTTTATAACTTCATCACTATCCCCCTTGCACCCTTCTCACCACTGCTGTGCACCCTTCTCCCCCTCCCCTTGCATCATTCTCCCCCTCCCCCTTGCACCCTTCTCCCCCTTGTACCCTGCTCCACCTCCACCTTGAACACTTTTCTACCTTACACCCTTCTCCCCTCTGCCTTGCGCCCTTCTCACACTCCCCCTTGCACCCTTCTCGCCCTCCCCTTGTACCCTTCTTGCACTCCCCCTTGCACTCTTCTCACCCTCCCCCTTGCACCCTTCTCCCCCTCCCCCTTGCACCCTGCTCCACCTCCCCCTTGTACCCTGCTCCACCTCTGCCTTGCACCCTTTTCTACCTTGCACCCTTCTCCCCTCTGCCTTTCACCCTTCTCGCACTCCCCCTTGCACCCTTCTTCCCTCCCCCTTGCACCCTTCTCCCCCTCCCCCTTGCATCCTTCTCCCCCTCGCCCCCTTCTCCCCTCCCCCTTGTACCCTGCTCCACCTCCGCCTTGAACCCGTTTCTACCTTGCACCCTTATCCCCTCTGCCTTGCACCGTTCTCTCACTCCCCCTTGCACCCTTCTCGCCCTCCCCCTTGCACCCTTCTCGCCCTCCCCCTTGCACCCTAATCCCTCTCCTCCTTGCACCCTTCTCTCCCTCCCCCTTGTACCCTGCTACACCTCCGCCTTGAACCCTTCTCTACCTTGCACCCTTCTCAACTCTGCCTTGCACCCTTCTCGCACTCCCCCTTGCACCCTTCTCACCCTCCCGCTTGCACCCTTCTCGCCCTCCCCTTGCACCCATCTCCCCCTCCCCCTTGCACTCTTCTCCCCCTCCCCCTTGCACCCTGCTCCACCTCCCCCTTGTACCCTGCTCCACCTCCGCCTTGCACCCTTTTCTACCTTGCACCCTTCTGCCTTTTACCCTTCTTGCACTCCCCCTTACACCCTTCTCATCCTCCCCCTCACACCCTTCTCGCCCTCCCCTTGCACCCTTCTCCCCCTTCCCTTGCACCCTTCTCCCCATCCCCCTTGCACCCTGCTCCCGCTCCCCCTTGTACCCTGCGCCACCTCCGCCTTGCACCCTTTTCTACCTTGCACCCTTCTCCCCCTCACCCTTGCATGCTTCTCCCCCTCCCCTTGTACCCTGCTCCACCTCCGCCTTGAACCCTTTTCTACCTTGCATCCTTCTCCCCTCTGCCTTGCACTCTTCTCGCCCTTCCCCTTGCACCCTTCTCAACCTCCCCATTGTACCCTTCTCACCCTCCCCCTTGCACCCTTCTCCCCCTCTCCCTTGTACCCTGTTCCACCCCCGCCTTGCACCCTTCTCACCCTCCCCCTTGCACCCTTCTCCCCCTCCCCCTTGCACCCTTCTTTCCTCTGACTTGCACACTTCTCGCCCTCCCTCTTGCACCCTTCTCCCCTCTGCCTTGCACACTTCTCCCCTCTACCTTGCACCCTTCTCCCCCTCCCCCTTGCACCCTTCCCACCTAATGGAGGGGGCTGCCACCTGGAACAATGACACCATTTCAAAAGCATGATGGACTAGATCCGGCCCTGACTGGGCCCACACCAGACGCACAGGCGATCCAGGGGGGGAACAAGAGCCCCTCCTGCGGACGCCCATGCAATTGGGTATGATTTGGAGTCCCACAATGCATTTTGTGACACACACCTTCCCAGCATACCGGATGTCCATTATTGGGTCTGTGCTTCCTGTAGCATGGGACATGGCATGACATGGCTTCCTCAATGGGGCATACACGTGTTTGTGGCATTAGCGTTGTTTTTGGATGTAGTTGTAGGTCGGTGGGCGCTTGGGGGTTGGTGCAGGCACTTTTTGTACTTGGGGTGTGGATGCCATTACCCCCATGTTACATGAGTTGTTTGTGTACTCACCAGGCTCTACGACTCCTTCAATTCCATGTACTCCCACTGGCGGTAGCAAGGCCATCACCTTCTCCTCCCAGGGCTGGTACTGTACTGGTCTGCGGGGACCACCACCTCCAGTGTGATGGCTTTGTTGGTAGTCCTAGTCCATCTTCCGCTTGATCATCCTCCGCAGATCGTACCACCTGGCCTGGCAATCCTTCCTTGTGCGTCTGATGGGTGCAACAGCATTCACCCTATTGACTAACCTCTCCCACAGCTGTGTTTTCTCCGCTATGCTGGTCCGTCTGACCAATGCGCCAAACAGCTGTGGCTCGACTCTGCTGACTTCATCTACAAGGATCTCCATCTCCTCCTTTGTGAACTTTGGATTCTTCTGTGCGGACATGGTGTGGGGTGACGTGTGTATGCATGTGGGTGTGTGGGTCTGAATGTGAAGGGGGGTGTGGGTCAGAATGTGAATGGGGGTATGTGTGAAGGTGGATGTGTGCAGTTGGTGGTGTGTTGTCAGTGTGTCTTGCTAATTGTGTCTGTTGCAAAGGATCATGGTTTGTGTGTGTGGGCCCTTTTTATTGGTCCATTTGTAGGTGTGGCTTAGTTTGTATTTTTGGTGGGTGTGTTATAAAGGGTGTTTCTGAGTTAGCCCCTCTGTTTGCCTGTTTGGATCTGGTCAGGAAATTCATTTCCATGGTGTGTACACTGGAGACGTGTTTTGTGGTGTTGTCCGAGTTGTTTTCACCCACATTGTGCTGTTTTACAGTATCCGCGTGGTTCAGTACGGCTCGTTTACTTGTATTTGCTTCTGTTTATTTGTGTGTGCAATGTGACGTTGTCGCGGTACGAGTAGTTTTCTACATCCTTGTGCTGTTTCACGGGGTTCACATGCGCTTCGTTCAGTGTGGGTTCGTATCGTATTGGATTTTGTGGGTCGCTCATATGCGACGTTTTTACAGGGTTCACGTGCACTTCGTTCAGGGGATTCGTATCGTATTGGATTTTGTGGGTCGGTCATATGTGACATGTTTACAGGGTTCGCGTGCGCTTCGTTCAGGGGGTTCGTATCATATTGGATTTTGTGGGTGGCTCATACGCGAAGTTTTCTGTACGAATCGCAGCTCATACGCAACATTTTCCGTACAAATCGCATTCTGTTTCCCGGGTCTGGATCATACTTGTTGGGTCGTACGGCATGTTTATGATTCGTACGGTTCTCTTTCAGGGCCCGTTTCGTACGGTTCTTACCTTGTTTTTCGTACGGTTCGCAAAGATTCTGATGTAATTTTTACCTACGGATCGTACGACGCGATTCGGATGGATTTGTATGATTCGTAGGGAAACGGATACAAATATGAATCGTGGTAAGGATTTGTTTCCCGAATCGGAATCGACCCCTTTGGTTTTTTCTTTTTTTTTAAAATCATTTTTATTATTTATTGTAATTTTTAGGGTTGGAGTTTAGGTGGTGGGGTTTGTAGGTGTACAGGCTAGGAAGTAAATTCCTTATCATTAAATAATAACTAAAGTTCAATTATTAATAGTAATTGATAATTAATTATTTTAATTGTGTAATTAATAGCTTTTAGGTGCAGGTTGTGGGATGTTTAGGGGTACAGAGTAGGAAGTAAATTAATTATAATTCATTAATAATTAATTTGTAATTATTGTTTATTATGTAAAAAGTATGTAAATTGTGTAATTAATTTAATTTGTATTGTATATTGTTGGTGCAGTTTGTGTGGTTAGTAGAGGTAAAGGTTGGGAAGGCAATTAATTATAATTAATTATTAATTAATGCTAATAAAATAATTATTTAAGTGATAATTATGTAAATTGTATAATTAATATATTTGTAAGTTATATTTCAGGTGTGGGTTATTGGGGTTGTAGGGGTAAATGGAGGGGAGTTAGTTAAATATAATTAATTAATTAGTTACATTATGAATTGTTACATTTATAATGATCTAAATTGTGCAATTAATATATTTAATAAGTTATATTTCAGGTGCTGGTTGTTAGGTTTGTAGGTGTAAAAGTTGGAAATTTAATGAAATATAATTAATGAATTAGTAGCTAATTATTTATTTGATAAATAATTATGTGAATTGTGTAATTATTAAAATGTTTAAGAGATATTTTAGATGTGGGTTGCTGGATGTTTAGGGCTACAGGGTGGGAAGTTAATTAAGAAATAATTGATTGGGCAGGGCTGTCCTTGCTCCCCCCTGTTATTTGCTCCATATATTAATCCTTTTTTTTTACTGTGCTGGAGGGGAGCCTGATGATTAAATCTGAAGATTATCTGTACAAACCATGTTTGTGGTAGTGATTCCAGGGTGACCGATGAGGTTACATACTTGGGTATCAAAACCAGGGCATCTCTAAAAGAACTGGTAGAGGTTAATTGGGGTTCCATTCTCACCAACAGCTAGAGAAGTTTGAGTGTCTCCACTTGTCACTGGTGGGAAGAAGTAATGTCCTTAAAATTTGTATTTGTATTTGTATTTGGTAAATTTATAGAGCGCGAATTGTTGCCCGGGGGCGTCCAAGCGCCGAGGAACCAACAGAGGTGGCCTGGTGGAGTAGCTAAACTGAGAATTACTGAGGGGGGTGAAATAGGAATAAATTCAACAAAAGAGAGGGGGGACCAAGGAGCCAATAAAGGTCCAGTGTCCATGCTCCTAAACCAAATCTGTTCACAAAAAGAGGACAAAGTTCCTATACCAGGGTGCAAAAGTCACCCACGTATCTGAGTGCAAATAGTCACCCATACATTAAAAACAGGGAAGAATGGGGAAAAGTAATCCTAGGTAAAAAATACCCTGATGGGAGAGGGAAAGACATACTACATCCTCTGCTGCCCTCACACACCCCGGAGGATGTCATGCTTCATCATCGGGCAATTTTGCTCCTCGTAGGGCCGGCGCTGCAATTCCCCACGGGTCCCCGAAGGGTCACTTTATCGGAGATCTTTTAGAGGATTAGCCGGATGTTGCATGCAGGTGTGTGGGGAAGGGTAAGGGAGGGTAAATCAATTACGTGCAAACATGATAGTGTGATAAAATCAAGGGTATGGAAGCAGCGACAAGATTGTCTAGGTAACCCTTGGCAGTTAAAAGTACTGCTTAAAAATGACTGACCCCACAAGGCCCACTATGCCTGGTTTTTTTTGTGAACGGTGAAATAGCAATGTCTTTAACTGTTTGCGAAATGAAGAGAGGTTGGGGTTGGCTCTGAGATGAAGGGGGAGGGTGTTCCAGATCTTGGAAGCATTGTGGGTGAACGTCCTGCCGCCAGACCTAGTCTTTTTTATTCTTGGGGCCAAGGCCATAAAGGCGTGGCTTGAGCGGAGGTTTCTGCTGGGCTGGTAGTGGGTGACTAAATCACGGGTGATCATAGGGCCTGTGTCCCAGAAGGCCTGATGGGCAATGCACATGGCCTTGAAGAGGATTCGCTGACGTACTGGCAGCCAATGAAGTCTGACCAGTCCAGCTTTTACTGATTGCCTGCGCGGAAGCTGGAGCAGTGTGCGAGCCGCACAGTTCTGCACTGTCTGAAGTCTGCGTAAGGTGTAATCTGGAGCGCCGAGATAAAGAACGTTGTTAAAATCTAGGCGGGACTGTATCAGACCCTGAATGACTACCTGCTTAGCTTCCATAGGTAGAAGGGGGAATTTTTTTTTTAACATTCTAAGAAGGCCAAAACAGGTAGCCGAGAGTTTTGTGGCCTGGATGTTGAATGAAAGGGATCTATCCAGCCACACCCCAAGGCTCTTGATGTTATCCTTAGGTGCCGGGGGGGGGGGCCTAGACAGGGAGGCCACAACGAGTTGAAGAAACTGGGGTCGGAGGGGCCCAGGAGCATCAGCTCCGTTTTGTCTCCATTTAGTTTGAGAGATGAAGAGGACATCCAGCTCTTTACCTCCTCTAGGCACTCTCTAAGTCCGCCTGACATTGGCGTGACGGCCATCTGCGCCAATGAGACCACCAGCTGGGTGTCGTCCGTGTAAGAAATAATCTTGACCCCAAATGGACGGACGACCTCAGCCAATGGCCTCATATAGACGTTGAAAAGTGCAGGGCTTAAAGAGGAGCTCTGTGGGACCCCACACTTCAGTGGTCTACTAGTGGACGCTGACTCACCATCGAATACAGGAAGGATTTGAACCAGAGCCAGGCTTTATCTTTGATTCCGACACTAGACAGACGGTTCAGCAGGATGTCGTGGCTGACCGTATCGAATGCCTCACTAAGGTCAAGGAGGATCACTGCCACTGATCCTCTTTAATCCAGGATTTTTCTGGATTCCTCAGTAACCATGAGAAGGGCGGACTCGGTTCCGTGTTTGGGTCTAAAACCCGTCTGGGTGGGGTCTAACAGTTGGTGGTTTTCTAAGAAATTCACCAATTGGAGATTAATGTAACTTTCCAGGATTTTACTCACCCAGGGGAGTAAGGAGATGGGTCGATAATTGCTAAAATCAGACGGATCCAGATTGGGTTTCTTTAACAATGCTCGGACCATGGCCCGTTTCCAAACAGGAGGGACAGTGCCAGAGGTGATGGAAACGTTCAAGACGTCCATAATGGTTGGCAGTGTGATCTGGGATGCTGACATTATGACATCTGGTGGGGCTGGATCGTCGGGGGAGCCAGATTTTACTTTCCGAGCCGTGGATTTTAGGGATACAAGATCAAGAAGGGGAAAGTGATCCAGCGTGGGTAGAGACTGAGGTGAAGGGCTTGCCATCTTTGTATTGGCTTGGACTGAGGGGGTGGTAGCCATGGGGGGATAGGATGAGTAAATTTTGTTGACTTTTTGATGAAAAAACTCTGCTATGTTATTGCAGTGGGCTGTAGATTTTGTTTTGTGCAGGCTAGATGGAGGTTTGGTAAGTTTTTTCACAATTTGAAAGATTTCTTTGGGTTTTGATTTGGCTAGGATAATTCTATGCGAGAAGTATGCAGCTTGGGCAGCTTTGACTTCTGCTTTGTAGTTATTGATTGACTCTCGGTAGCGTAGTTTATTTCCTGGAGAGTAATCTAAACACCATCGTCTTTCGGTTTTTCTGCATTGGCGTTTCTTTTCCCTGAGAGCCTCTGAATACCAGGGGGCGGTTTTGAGGGGGCGTTTCAGCGTGATTTTACTTTTAGGGAGGGTGTCTTCTAAAATGAATATCCTATCTAAACTATTATACTACTTTAGAGTAATACCACTATAACTTACACGAGGACAGCTGCAGAGGCTCCAATCATTATGTGGGAGATTCTTATGGGGTCAGGAGAAATCACAGAGAGCAATGTGATTCATGACGCTACCCCAGAAGAAAGGGGATTGGACAGTCCCTAACTTTACTTTTTATTATTATGCCTGTATGTTGCAAAATACATGGATCCTGTTAACATGAGAGGAGGTTGGAAACATGGCTGAGGCCCCATCCATATATCAGATGCTGTTGGACGCAGAGTCTATGTCTATTCAAGATGCTGGAGCCTAGTTATTACAAAAAATCAGTTTTAAGGTCTTATTAACAGCTTGTAAAGTATGGAAGGCAGTACGGAGATGTTTCTAGATTGAGGGGGGTCTGCTACTACATACCTACTGCTGCTTCAACACTATTGCCTGCTATTTTTGGGATAGGATAGTGGATAGATGGAGATGTAAAGGGATTATAAAGATAGGTGATTTTTATAACAATGGTGGTCTGTCCTCAATTTGTAAAACTGGCTGATAAATACCTTTTGCCTAAAACAGAATTTTTTAAGTATTTACAAATTTGTGATTTTTGTATGTAAAAGTCAGAGGGTGATAGAGTCAAACCCTTTGGATCGAATCAGAGTTTTATATAACGGCCTGCTGGATATGCATAGGAATGATTTGGAGGCTCAAAACTTTAAATGGGATAATCGACTTATGTTTGGAGCAGTCAATTGATAAATGTAAAAAGTAAATTGATACTTGTATAGCGCACTACTCACCCGCAGGGGTCTCAAGGCGCTTGTACGAATACCGCCGTGGAACCCATCCTGGCTTTCCCTGTGAGGTGTCCACTCCTGGGCACCCCCAAGGTGGAGGCCAGGCATCCTTAGCGTTGTGGGGGCCGTTGTGGAGATTAAGCGAGCTATTGCCCAGAGTTGCAGAGTGGGACTCCATGATTGGAACAAGCACTGAGGCGAGAATTATCAGGTCCGTTGAATTTTTGAGCCCAAGACCCGCCGAGGCGGGGAGTTGAACCCTGGTCCCGGGCTAGACCTCTGCATCAGGGTCTGCCGCTCTAACCATTGAGCCACACTTCTCCACCTAGAAAGATCTTGATTTCTGCCAATTTAAAGGCACAGCATTTTACGACCATGTTTAACCTCTATCACACCCCGCTAAAATGCTTAAGTGGGGTGTGGCTAACAATGGGAAATGTTTCCGCTGTGGTGCAGAGCTGGTGTGATATCTTGCATATTTTTTATACATGTGGGCATTTAACTCGGCTAGTGGGGCATATTGAGAATTTCCTTTTCGAGATTACAGGGGTTGGAATAAAGATCACGCCATCAAAAATGTTGTTAGGCATAGGGGATTGTTTGACTGAGGGATAGACGGCCTACAAGTTTCCTTATTTGATTTTTATAGCTACAGCTGTTGCACGGTTATATATAGCCTCCATGTGGTTACAGAAGGAACCCCCTACTTTTGAGAAGTGGAGAGCTAGATTTTATGCTATGTATAATCTTGAATATAGTCTCTATTCTCTTAAAGGGTCATGCAGATGAAAAACGGGTCTACAGATATGGGGGCCGATGAAGTAATAATTGGTTGATAATTCATTTTTAACCTGTTAATAATTATTTAATTGAAAATTATAATTGTGAAATTATCATATTTGTCAAGTTATATGTTAGGTGTGTGTTTTTAAGTTTTGTAGAAGTATAGGTTTGGAAGTTATTTAATTAATAATAAATGTGAAAAGTATTCATTTATTAAACATGGTGTTATTTATTACATTATAAGTTAATTGTGTTGTGCTTTTTTATTTCAATTAAATTTTATTTGTTGACTGTTATAATTGTGAGAATATAGGGCCATATGTAGGTAAATCCCAAATACCGATTATTAAATACCGATTTTTACCGAATTTTACCAAATCGGTAATTAGAAATCGGTATTTGGGATGTAGCAAAATAAACGGTAACAATTACCGAATCGGTATAATTTGGTAAATAAATACCGAAAACCTGATACCGAATCGGTAAATACCGAATCGGTAATTCAAAAAACAGAAACAATTAAGGAATCAGCCAATGCGGTGCAACCACCCCTCCTCCCAACCAGGAAGTGGCCACACACATGCAGGTGCACTCAATCTGAGGCTGCTGGAGAGGCTGGGAGAGCAGAGCAGAATCCTTGAGCCCTTGAGAAACTTTTACTCCTGGAAAATTGCAAAATGGCTTGCAAAGACACTGACAGGGAAGGTGCAGAGAGAAAGAGGAAGGTTAAATTCAGCACCATGGAGCTGCAGGTCCTTGTGGAGGAGGTAGTCAAGGAACACCACAAGGTGTTTGGGAAGCAGTTCCTGCAGGTGGCACAATCTGCCAAAAGGAAGATTTGGCTGGCAATACAGACAAAGGTCAATGCAATTGGAGTGACCCCAGGGACATTGACAACCTGAAAAAGAGGTGGTATGACCTACGGAGAGTGGCAAAGTGAAAGATGGATGAGCTCCACAATCAAGCAAACCTGACAGGAGGAAGGAGGAACAGGGCACCTGCCCTGACTGAGCTTGAGGAGCTGGTGGAGTCCACCATTGAACCAGACAGCGTCTGTGGGATTGGGGATGCAGACAGCTCAGCCCGTGCTGCCATCAGAAAAGGTGAGAAGCATGCACATCAATCACCCCACCCCTTCCCCTTCCCTTTCCCTTTCCCCAATGTGGTAGTGTCAACCCCACTCCAGTACAGGTTTTAGTATACACCAGCAATGCATTATGGGAGATGTAGTTATTGAAACACCTACCATGTCAGACAGCACACCAAACAACAAGCCATGCGACACGCATCAGTGATGAGCAAGCTGAGGTAATAGCAACAGTGTTTCAGTGATGAGAATTTAATTGTATAAACAGGGCTGCACGACCACAGAGCTAATGCACGATTTTCTGTCCACAGGCGAGACATCTCACAAGCTTCTCAAGGACAAGGAAGGGAGTGCACCACGGAGGGAAGACACACAGGAAGTGAGTACCAGTGCAGGGCAAACCACACAGGAAACTGCTGCATCAACAGCATAGCCACCCTCCCAAGACCTTCCAGCGTCACCACAGCTGCTGGCCTCGCCAGAGCGGCTTGGCTCACCACTACTCCTGTCCTCACCTGAACTGGTTGTGTCACCGGCTGCAACCACACCTGCAGTGAAAAAAACCAAGAGGCATGTCGTAGCAACACTGAGGGAAATGAGTCTTCTGCAGGAGACACGGTGGGGGTGATAGGTCAACCATGGCAGTTGAGGACAGCAATGCCAATCAGCAGTCCACTGCTGAGGGGACCAACACAGGTGCCAGACGCTGCAGGGCCAGAATCAGCAGTCAATATCAACATGGCGAGGGTCCTGGTGTCTTCTGCGGACTGGAGGCCAGTATGGTCAAGGTGCAGCGCATGCAGGGAAAAGCCATCCAGTCGGTTCAACGACAGATGAGGCATCGAAATGTAAATGTTGAACGCATATATAAGGGCATCAGCTCAATGGTGGAGGGAATGAGAGAGATGGCTGCGGGCATGTGGGACATGTCCCAGTCTGTGCTGCTCTTGTGCAGCAAGCTGGACGAGGACAGGGTAACAAGGTGGAAGGAAAGGCAGAGGTCAGAACAACACACAAGGGCAGTCAACCGCCTAGCCACTGCCACTTCCCTGCTTTGCAGGCGCTGCGATAAACATGCAGGAGGAACTGGCACACAGCAGCAGTGAAGTATCCAAGGGCCTTGTGAGGGTGACAAGTGCAGTTGACGTGCTGCTGACTGCTCAGTTGGCAAATACTGTTGCTCTGGATGTGGGGGAGAGTGAGGAGAGCACCAGTGGGAGCAGCATAACCCGCCCCCTATTACAGACACCCGGAGGAGCAGCAGGCTCCATGGGCTGGCACTACACACAGCCAGTGAGGACAGCCAGCCATTGGCATCCAGCACCGGTAGGCGTGCCCGCAAACACTGATGATGCCCACACTCCCTGATCTGGAATGGGTGAAGTAACCCAGGACTTCCATAATGGATGGCTACAATCAGACTGGCACATTTGGGCCTTTGTGTACTGGCGTTGTGCCAAAAAAGAAAACTACGTTGTGTACACACTACAACTGGCTGGGTCTCTTTACTTACTTAGAAATAGTTGCGTGTGATCTCTGCCCGTCTCTGTCTCCCATCTGTTGCTTGCGCCACTCCTGCTGTGTTGGGCTCAGGGTGTGCTAATTCATCATCATCATCCTCAATGTATGTTAATTCTACTGCTGTTCCTTTCTTAAAGGCAAGGTTGTGCAGCATTGCGCAAGTTGGAATGATTTTACAGCAGATGAGGGGTAAGTACTGACATGCGCCACTGATTTTGTGGAGGCAGCGGAACCAGCTTTTTAAAAGCCCAAAGGTGCGCTCCACAACATTGCGAGTAGATTTGTGTGCCACGTTGTACCGTCTCTCACTCGGGGTTGATGGGTTCAGGTAGGGTGTCAGGATGAACGAGTGGACGGCATATGCGCTATCGCTTATGTGGAAAAGAGAGAGCCATTAATCACATGCACAACAACACCAACATCTGCAGTACCTATCAGGGTGTGTCACAGCGTTTTACCTAGCAGGTATCCTTCTCTGAATTCCCCCGCTGTCAGGCGTGTATAGATCCCACTGTTCTGGAAGATGTAGGAGTCCTGGGTGCTTCCTGGGAATTTGGCCATGATGTCTGTGATTATGTTGGCAGAATCACAGATTACCTGCACATGTATTGAGTGTGTGGACTTTCTGTTCCTGTAGATATACTCAGTGGCTGCAGGTGGGCAGATAGGGATGTGTGTTCCATCAATGCAGCCGATAACATGTGGGAACTGTGCCATTTGGTAGAAGTCAGTCTTGGTCTTCAGCAGTTCCGCATGTGTGTCAGGGAAGCTGATGTAATGATGCATTCTCTGCATCTTGGCCTCCAGGAGCTTCCTGAAGAAACGGGACAGGCAGTTCTGGGACACCCCACCTATCGCAGCTATCACCCCCTGGTAACTGCCAGATGCAAGCAGGTGTAGGCTACAGAACAGGTGCACATGTGGTGGTATGGCGTGCACCCTTGGTGTTGGGTGCTCCAGGAGTGGGTGCAAGTCCCTTATCAAGTCCACGATGGTGTGGGGGTGTAGCCTGTACCTTTCATGGATCTCTGCCTCAGTAAATTGAAAGATTGTGATCCGCTGTCTGGAGACTTGCTCCTCCCGTCTTCAGATCCTCTCTCCTGCTGCCTGTAGCCGTAGCCGCCATGCTATAAAATAGAAAGCCACCATTCTGATCACACTGTTGCATTTTGGTCCCTGTTTTATGGCCTGCACCTGGTTACCACCTGCTTCCAATCCATGGTGATTACCGACTCTTAAATACCGAATTTCATGAAATTCGGTATTTTAGAAGTTACCTTCATCTCTATTCTCATTTTAACCGTTTCTTATTTACCGATTCGGTAAATAAGGATTCGGTAACTACAGATTCGGTAATTTAGAATTCGGTAATGTAGATTTGGTATTTACCAATTCATATTTACCGAATCCTTAAATTTGGCCTCCTACATCTCAAATGCCTAAATACCGGTCGGTAACGGCAAATTTACTGAATTTCGGCCATTACCGACAAGTATTTGGCTATCTACATATGGCCCATAGCGTGTTATTTTAATTTAATTAATATTATGTTTCAATTGCTAATAAGTGTTAAACATTGTAATAATTCTGTAACTTGTTTAATTATTATTAAAATCTAGACATAACATTTTTAAATTTAAATAATTATATTTTTTGCTATTTAATGGAGTTGTTAAAATATGTTATTTGTTTGAAGTGTACTACGCTCCCTCTACCTTTTCCGCTCCTGAGTACAACACTTTCCCCACTGCTGCACAGACTGGAGTGGAAATAGCAAATTTTTCCCCTTCTGTGTCCAAAGCTTTCCCTACTGTTGCACCGAATATAGTCGGAATAGTAAGTTGTACCTCTCCTGAGTCCAACACTTTCTCTACTGTTGCAGAGACTGGAGTAGGAATAGTAGATTTTACCCCACCTGAGTCCAACGCTTTCCCTACTGTTGCACAAACTGGAGTGGGAATAGTAACTTTTACCCCCTCCTGACTCCAACGCATTCTCTACTTTTGCTCAGACTGAAGTGGGAATACTACATTTTACCCCACCTCAGTCCAATGCTTTCCCTACCGTTGCACAGATTGGAGTGGGAATTGTAAATTTTACGCCTCCTGAGTTTAAAACTTTCTCTACTGTTATATAAATTGTAGTGGGAATAGTATATATTTTTTTTATATAGAGCTTATTTTTTTAGTATGGTTTAAATATTTATTATTATTATTAGTAGTAGTATTATTATTATGTTTGTGTATTTAATGTTATATTTTTTTACATATATAAATTAATGTAATTTTTAAGATATTTTAAGTAAAATATATTTTTATATATTGTTTACTTTTTATGTACAATGAATTTGGATTTAAAAAATGTTTTGCAGTTTATTTGTGGTACTTTTAACTTTTTATGTGTATGAAAGTAAATATATATATATATATATATATGTATATTTTGTTTACTTTTTATGTACAATGAATTTGGATTTAAAAAAATTTTTTTGCAGTTTATTTGTAGTACTTTTAACTTTTTATGTGTATGAAAGTAAATATATATATATATATATGTATATATATATATAAATACATATATATATATAATTATATCCGTACATTTTAAAACACTTATACAATTATAATATGTTAACATTTATATTTTAGTTTTATATTATATATGAGTATGTAAAAATAGTTTCATATATCTGTGTGTGTGTTTGTTTGAATTAGTAAATATTTATATATATTTTTAAGTATTAATTAACATATTTATTTTACATTATAGTAATGTTATATGTTAAAATATATGTTTTACTTATTTAAACTACAAATATAGTAAAACATGATATTTGTGTATATATTTTTCGATATCAGTGTAAATCTAATTTAAAAAACAAATATTTTTGCACTTACCATTATATATATTGAAAAACAATGTTATATTCTGTATTCAAATTGTATTTCATGTATCAAGTAAAAAAATGCATGTTTTGTGCAATTAAGCATTTTTTACAAAGCGTAGTCACACAGAATCCGATTTAAAAGGAATAAGTAAAATGGCACATGTATTGGCACACCCAAATGGCAGATTAAAGAGAGAGCATATCTCGGTCCATAAGGACAAATATTGGACACTCGACACCCACTATCTTAGCTGAGCAATACCTACTTGCAACCAGAAGACAACTTTTGAGAGTTTTGAATATAACACAGGGAGCCTCGTTTCTCAACTATTTCCCCACTGTAACCTTTGGTTTTTTTAATGTTCGGATTGTCTGGTACGTGCTTTAGCACAGAGCTCTGCTCTTTAGAATATAACAGTAAACACATTTTATTCATTCTGAAGGGAGCAAGCAAGGGATGAGCTGTCTAGACATTAAATTGCTGCCACTCAAGCAAAGCAATGGCACATGTACTTAGGGAGATAACGACATGGATTTCCCATTTATGAATAAAAAGCCATTTCTGATTACATCTGTCTCAAGTGAGACTTATCTTTACAGTAACCTCCTTCGCCTACATTCTTTGCTCTGGTTTCATTCGCAGCCTATCCTCTGTGGATGTTTCCCTCAGCTACGTGTAACCATGGCGACCGTCTCAGCACCACCTTCAGCAATCTCTCTTAGTAGTATTTCAAATAACTTTGCATCTGGGACAGAAAAATAATATAAACAAATTCAGTCTTTAGAGTGACCCCCTCTGAAATTTGCAGAAATAAATTGTCAAGAGAGAAGAAAGAATATGTTTCTACGAAGTTTTAGAAATAGTAGGCATTCTTTATCATGCTACTTTGTTCTCAGGAAATGTGGGGTGGAGGGGTTGTAGGAGATGGGAAGGGGCTTTATGCCGCCACTTGGTGAAAACTCTGCTTACAATATGCTCAAGTGGAGGTTTCGCAGGACAGGACAAGCATGGAGACGAAGCCGCAGTTCACCAAAAGTTTAAGTAAATTCAGGAAATGCTCTGACAAGCTCAGATTTATTTAGGGTAAAGAGGACCCAATGACCCAACTCCAACAAAGCATACAGGCTCTTGAGGGCCATCCCAGGGGGACTGAGTGAGTCAGTTTGAACGATTGAACCCTCTCGGTGCTCACAGAGATATAGTATGAACCTCAGCTGTGCAAGACAACTCCATATGTCTATTTACATTGATACATTGTCTGTTGAATTTAATGCCCACCCTCTGCAAAGACCTGTGAGGAGCTTGAACGTCGGGGTGGCAGACTCAGCTTTTTGTTCACACAATTGCTAGGCTAACAGAAGGGAAGCAAGTTATACTGTACACAAGAACAATCAGTACAGTTCAAAGTCTAATTATGCAGTGCTCATTAATTAAAGCATCCGACAACCTGAGGATGCTGCAAGAAGGACAAGACATAGCCAATCTTAGTCCAGTATATTAACAACGTAAGCACACATATTGTAATTGTAGAGAATAAGAAACAGTTTATGACGTGCAGTTATTTGAATCTTATTGATGGTGGCCTGGTTCAGCCCACAACTGAATCATGATAAGAACAGCCATTGATGGTAACTAGAATTAGGCCACAACTGATTCATAATGAGTAGAGACAACACATGTTTCGTCCTTGTGACTCTATCCAGGCTATTAAGTGGTGTTTACAGCAGAATCCAGAATAAGGTCAGTGTTTGATGGAGTAAAAAGAAAACTTGGGGGCATATGTACAACAAATTGTCGGAGGACGGAGCTGTGCCAAATTCCGACATTTTCAAAATGCATGGATGCGCCATATTTACAACAATTCGGGACACCCCTGTGTTTTCCCTAGCGGTGGTGCTAAAATTAGCTGCTTAGCGCCAATGCAGGCACCCTTGCACTACAGTGCAAGAGTGCCTGAGTTGCAGGGAATGATTTTTTATGTGCAGGAAGGTGTCCCTTCCTGCTCATAAATAATCAATATTGGCGATTTGTTACTTCTAAGTGTGATGCATTCTCCAGCACACATATAAGTATAAAATTGTCATGAATTAATGCTTGTTTAAGTGCAGGAAGGGACACCTTCCTGCACATGAACATTCATTAATGGCTTTTTGCTCGTTCTATGTGTGATGCAAAAACAAGGAGAAATAAAAGCATTTCTCCTTGTTCGCCATTCTAATGTCTGCTCAACACCCATTGCATGCGATACCTGCGTTAAAGGGTAGCATATTTAGAAAGCGTTGCTAAGGCACAAATGTCTCTTAAAGCCACTTTGTTAAATGTGGTGCAGGGCTTACCGCCATCGGAGTGTCAAAAAATATGAAGTTCCGGTGTCGCTAGGAGATTGCACATATGTCCCTTGGTATCTCGGGTGTTGTAAACATGGTTAAAAGAGTTGCACTGGAAGAAGATCTGTGTGGGCCAATGTAAACAGTAACTATTAAGCTGAAAGGAAGTTTGTAAGGCCCCCTTTTTAGGTCGAGCGTAGCGAAGGGACCTCGTGTATACTTTAGTATACTTTTTAGGTCGAGCGTAGCGAAGGGACCTCGTGTATACTTTAGTATACTTTAGTGTACTGAATATGTGGACAGTGTCAGACGCGCGCATTTTCCGTCTCGAATTTGACCTCGTGAGCGCGCATGTGTGCGAGCGCGACTCTGCCATGCGCTTTGGAAAACGAAACCTAAGAGCCGCGCGACGTGAGCTGTCTACGGTAGAAGCTCACGCGCGCGGCTCCGAGCTTTACACAGCAGCTACTCTGCCCGGACCAGGCCCACCGTCAAGCCCCCTCTGCGCCTCCTTTGAGGCCCTTCTTCTAAGCGCTGTGTGTTTCCTTTGCAGGCATCCGCACGGAGCAGGACTTCTACGTGCGCCTCATTGACTCCATGACCAAGCAGGTAGGACGGCGGGGCTCTGCCGGGACTGCGGGGCTGCGGGGATGGAGGGCGGAGAGGCGGCTGGTGGGGTAAGGCCAAGGAGGCAGCGCTGCTCGGATTGACGGCTTTCATCGGTACATGCAGTACGGGCTTAACCAGGGAGGTGTGTGTGGGTGGAGGGGTGGGGGTTCAGAAGCCCTACTCCATTCCATAGGCCCCAGAGTAATGCAAACAAAACAAAACCAGGAACTAAACTCCCCTTCTGGAAAATACCCCGCGCTTTCGGTAGATGTGGAAGATGTAGGATGGGGAGGGGGGCGTGAGCGGCCATAACTCACCCACCCTCTCAAGTGTATATTAGTAAACTGTACCCTCTGCAGTCTGCACCACTGCACAAGCCCTGATTGTAATGAGTGCCCCTAGGCTGGGCTCGGGGTGCCGCTCGCCGGGGCCTTTACCACCCTGGCTGACACTTGATACACACAGTCCCCCTGCCCAGCCCCACGGGTGGCCGCCGTCACTGCAAACAACATCGAATGCTGCAAGGAAGATTTGGAAGAGAGTTTCCTCCATTTTATTGTAATAGCAAAGTTGCATATCCCGCCGATCTCTTTAATTCTAACTAAACTTGAAGGAAGCTGCGCAGTCGGTGCGATGCATGGTGTTTCTTTAATGCTTTCCTTTTGGCTTTTAATTAAACGGCGCCTCTGGGCTAACGCTACAGTTCATGATGTGCGCTTCTGTCGCCTGTGCCGCTGGGTGCAGTGAGCGCGCTGTAAGTAACCTGTGGGGCTGGCACTGGGGGCTGCCTCACTGGATTCGCGGACAATCCGGCTGCCCCGACTCGGTCGGTGTTCGGGTCCTGGAGAAACTGCCCGATCCTCGGGGGGTGCTGCCCGTGCTGTGCCCGCAGGCACCGCACCCTCCTCTAAATGCTCCTCGCGCCCAGCCAGCCGAAAATTAAATCCTCATCACAAATTAAATGCAACAAATATTTCACTCCTGTTCTTGGATTTTCGTCACAATAAAATACACTGAACATAATTTCACAAAAGTTCTTTAGAAAAGTTTAAGCTATTGCTATTATAAATTACAATAACTTCTATTTAAGTATTAGTTATTTAAAAAAATTAAACGCCATTGTTATTTGTAATATCAATACATCTAAGTCATGTAAATACAAAACATATTGCATTACAAATGCTATAGGTATCACATTTGCGAAAGTTATAACTATTGGCATTGTAAATGACAAAGCTATTAATTTAGCTATTTAAAAAAAAACATAAATAAAAACTTTGCCATTTACAATACCAATAGCTCAAACTTTTCTAATGCGAGACCTATTGCATTGAAAATCGTGGCAGAGAGGAATTCTAAAAATGCTTGGCGAGACAGGGTGGCCCCCGCCAAGCATATAGCCTTCTTCTAACTGCTGCAGCACCGCCAGGAAATGGCAGTTCCCTGTTGGCTCCAATCGAGCAATGGGTCCACCCTAATTGTAATAGGGCGGTTGGAAGGTCGCCGCTCCCCCATGACCACCAGAATTGTAATAGAGCGCTAAGTCTCCTCCTTGTGATCTCAATTCTCAATGTATGGGCCTTCAAGTCCTTAATATATTTAGGCTCTTCAACGTGTTTACTAAATGAAGAAAATCCTTTTGGACTTATTTGCCTGAACATTTTTTCAGTCCTCAACTGCACTTTCATGTCTCCACCAATTTTTCATTTAATTTATAAAATTACATGACATACCTTTTGTAATCCCTCAAATTGCACCTTCCTCATGCTGCTTCTCTCGCTTGTAATGACGTTCTATTAAACCAAAAGTGCCCTGCAAGTATCTCATTGCCAGCGAGCTCTTTAAACATGTTTTCAACAAATAAGCTTTTCTTTTCACTGTTTGCCCGCAGACTTTACTCTCATAACTTAACAGCTGCCATGATGTTTGAGTCAAGGCTTTTAGCACACTGTTCTGTCTCCTTAATTTAAAATTTGTAGAGGAACTTTGGTTGACCTGTAAGGATATGTGCAGAGCCCACAAGCCATTGATTTATTGATTGCAGAGTTTGTCTCTGATACTCATATTCATTTGATCTTTTAGTTTGTGAAGAAATCACTCAACTTTCCAGCTGCCCTAAAAGGCCCACTTCGCTTTTTTAGATTTAGATTTATTTTCTGCCCTTAGAAACATGTTTAATTTCTTCTCTCTTTTTATTGGCCTCTAGGAGCACAATCTAATAGAAAAACATTGGACTTGTTGAATAGGGACTTAAGGTATGCATGCCTTATTTCAGTGCGACATCAAACCCTTTGCATAGTGTGCTGATCAAAATCTCCCATATGGAGAATGAACAATACTCCTTCAAACCTGACTACCTGGATTGTGCTAAAAGGGATGGT
This sequence comes from Lissotriton helveticus, assembly GCF_964261635.1. Lineage (NCBI taxonomy): Eukaryota > Metazoa > Chordata > Amphibia > Caudata > Salamandridae > Lissotriton > Lissotriton helveticus. The sequence continues at coordinate 920,795,559 of NC_136067.1, read as the reverse complement.
AGCACATCCATCTTCCAACATCTAATTACCACCGAAGTTTCTTCTGCACTAAGATTATCAGTGATTCGCCCATATCAAAGGCAGCCTCTGCCCCAGCAATGACTAATTAACAGAGTTGAAATCTTGTTCTATGTCTAGTTGACGTGCTGCATCTTAATACATTTCTATACTAGTTTATGAAAATTGTTGTATATACAGAGCAATGTATATCAGGACACATATTACCTAGAGAGCTCATTACCTTGGCCTAGGCACACCTTTAACTGAGGGTACTAGGCACAGACCTGGTTATGTGAAACCTATCATAATGAATGAGCTGCCCCGGCTTAGCCCCAAACTCATTCCTCCCTTAGGGGAGAGCATTAGTGAAAGGCAACAACTGGTCTGCACTTCAAATGGGGACAGAGATGTTGTGGAGTGGGGTGGAGGGGCAATGGAGGAGTGTATGGGGAGAGTAGAGGAAAACCAACTTGTGACAGAGAGAGTAACACGGGGTGGGAGAATTTGGGAGAGAAGCACACAAGAGAAAGCACAAGCACACACGAGTGAGGAAGCAACACAGAGCACTGGGGTGGATATTTGGTGGAGGAGAAGCATATAAAAGAGAGCTGAAAAACAAATGCACTCTCATGCAGTACTTATCCAAAAAGAAAAAAAGTAGGTCTCTAAAGGTGAGCAGTGGAAGGATACAAATCAGCCAATCAAATAATGGTATAGAGCCTGTGGTCCAGGGGAAGGACACATGCATAATGAGGAAGGCAAGCCATCGAAAGAGAAGCAAGAAAATTAGAGTGATAATAAAAGGCAACCACCGTTAAGCAACATGCAGCCCGTAAGCTCACTGTAAGTTCACAATAGATCTTTTTCAAACAGACAGCTTGAACTTTCTTGTAGGTGAGACCTAAAAATGACTTCTGAATCAACCACCCTCTTACCACAACCATCTTGCTAGTGAAACAAGAGTAATGAGTAGTATGTTGTGTAAATATTTGTATACAATGGTAGCAATAACTTTCAAATAATATCGAGTTATCAGAAATCTGCATATTATGGGAGTGGCTTGGATGTCAGGTGGGATTGATGCTTCATGAACTCTCTCTGTATCTGCGGTCACATGCCCTTCTGTTCCATGTAGTGAGCTTTTATTTATACAAGTAGTGCCATTTATAGAATTTGTACTCATTTATGTGATTGCAGTTCTTCAAACTTGCTGCAGCCACCATTTAGAGTGAACACATGGCTCCAATTTATTAATTTTAATTCTTTTACAACATGGATATATCATTTTATCAACCTGCTTATTGGAAAATTCTTTTAGAGGTTGTTTTTTTAATCTTTCCTATTGCTGCATAACCTTTCTCTGAGGAAATGTTGGCAATGCATAAGTGTGGCCACCATTTTAAGCTACCACTTCAGCGCCAGACATACTTTAATTTGCATACACTGTAGTAAGGACGCATTCCTACAGAGAAACAACTAAAGGCCCCATTATGACTTTGACAGTGCTGCTCTGGCTCTGCGCTAGAACAGCACCACCAAAGCACAATCAAAGCCATGCAGGGACCATCTACCAGATTATGATTACAAATCGTGTCTGGCTGGATTTTCTTTTGTCATTCTCATGGTGTTGCCCTGAAAACGGGCACCACAATGGGAACTCAAAAGAAGTTCCAGAACAGCATGAACTGTGAAGTCCATTCCATGCTGGAACTTGGGGTACAAGAAAACATCGGGGCACAAGTTGTACCCCCCTGAATGCATCCCCATGGTGACAGGGTCCTGGGGCACCTGTAGGGCTCCTTTTGTTACCCCAATGCCAGCCATTTCATGGCAGTGAGCTTGCCATTGAAAAGGCTTCCGGAGGGAAACTCGAAATATGCTTGGCGGGCCATGTGCTCCCGCCTTGCATATTGAACTGCCCTGTCCGGTGCACCACCACCAGGTCAAAGACTGCCACACTGGAAATCGGGCCCTTGTTCTGATTGCGGTACTAAATTCTTTTGTGTACAAGCAGCAGTTTTTTGACTTAACTCTGTTCTGCTACTTTTTCTCACAAAATAATACTTTATAAACAAAGACACCACTGAACTATCGTTATTTTTTTATTAACTCAAATAAATGGATCCAGATATACTCAAACAATATTAAAAGTAGCTAACATCCACAAAATAAGTTTACAAATAATATGCTGTAATAACATTCCCTAGAAATGTCACTTTTGCCTATAAACTGATACACTAAGAATTTAAAGCTCAAGCAAATCAATTTATTCCAGTAATAATGGCACAATTACTTGATTTTTTTTAAAGATCTCTGTCTAAAATACTTTGATCAATTTCTAATTAGCGTATGAAGAGACTACAGAGTATTAAAAGATTGTTTAAACTGACTTCTAGAGTCCTAAAAAGTAATATTTATTCACAAACTTCCTTCACGTGTGCTTGGGATAACAAAATAATGGAAACATCATCTCAAAAAACAGATTTTTTTCCAGTGGTAATTCCTAAAGACCAAGCATCAAAAAGGTATTTAAAACACCCGCTAATGCAAGACTAAAAAAGATCCACCATCTCCAGTGAAAACATCCTCACCCATATCTATGCAAGCAATTTTAGAGGAAATAAGAGCTCTGAACACTTACATAGGAGATACTAATAAAACATTGCATAATCTTGAAGATATAGGGTCTCCAGAACTGGAACAAAGAGTTATTGACATTCATGTTACGTCTACTAAAATAGAAACACTATAAATAGAGTGCTGCTGCATGCTGAGGATCTTGATAACAGAAATTGCAGATATAATCTCAGACTTTATAGCATTCTGGAAAATACAGAAGGAAATTCCTCCATGCACTTCTTCAAAGCCTTTATGACAAAAGTCCTTGATCTCCCTAGTTCTCCCAAGTTCCACTTATCTGAACATCCAAAGAGCTCATATGGTTGTGCTAAAGTCAACATCCAAACTTAGAGGTTTTATCACCTTAATTCTTGAACACATTGACTGCATTAAATTCACAATGCAGTAAAAATAAAAACACAAAAATGTGGTCAGGTAATACACTTTAATTTTCACATGATGTTGCTAAAGTTAAAGCTGACTGACATAAATAATTTCTAGACTTAAGACTACAGCTTGGAACTCTAATTGCTAGGTTTGGATTGAATCCTTCATGTCATTTTATGGTTACCTACAAAGGTAAAACAACCAATTAAGAGGATCCTTCCAAACTCAATGTTATTTTTATTTCATTATAGAGAATGATTAATCATATTGCAATTAGAATCTTCAGTGTTTGTGGCCCTGAATCAATAAATCATTCTTTCTGAAAATAGATTGCAAATCAATTATCATAAATACAACGGAACATATTTTATTATGAAGGTGGTGACACTAACCAATTATTAGATCTTACTTCAGATAGAAATTCCAATGTTAAAATACATTTCTAATAACTAGCATAGAATTGTTTTGTTCTGCCATTGCTCAGATAACTTTGATTAATGTCTGGTGATCTATAATACATCCCTAAGAGAATACACATTTTATTCTTCTGCACACCATACACAATCAAGACATTTATTTATGAGTAAATGTTTAATAATAACTTTCTTAAATGAAGACATAGGATCTATTCTTAAATCTGATCATTCTCCCATAATTCATGATTTTGATTTATTCCAAAATTAGCCATATCTTCAAAGATGGAAATTTAATAATTCATTACTATTAGGTCCTTCAATCAATGTTAGGTTTCATGATTTTGCTAAAGAATTATTTTGCTATTAATGTAAAATGTAATCCTTTGAAAAAGCTTAATCCTTTTCACTACAATGGAATTCAGTACATTAAGGTTTCTAGAACAAGACAGAGAAATTATTAACAGCTTACCTAAGAATTAGAAAAAAACTAAATAAAAATGACTCAATTAAAGGTATTACTGATGCAATTATGTTAATCAAACTGAGGCTATAGTTGGAGAGTTTGTAAACTTTTATGAACAAGATTATATTCCTGAACAAAATCATTCACAAGAACAGACCGAAGATTATTTACACTGTATTCAAAATATAATGTAAAATACATTGATTTTTCCTTACTAGAAATGGAAATATCACATAAGGAAATTGATGGTGTTGTTAAGATGCTAAAATGAGTTAAAACACCAAGGCTAAATGGATTTACTGTTGAATTTCATTCTAATGATTCTTATTATTCCCTGAACATCTCAAATTATCCCACTATTTACTGAATCCGAGTCAGTGTATTGTACTTTTAAAGAGGCAGTGGTATGTCTTATTCCTAAACAAATTGTGATTTATAATCTTGAAAAAATTATAGACCAATCTCTTTATTTAATGTTGACTATAAAATATTTGCAAACATTTTAGCATTACAAATAGAGATTATTCTATCTAAAATATTTGGATTGGAGCAGGTTTGTTTTGTAAAAGGTCATCTCTATTCTGATAAGGTTTCTTCAATATTATTAGTAAAGCATCAAAAATTCCATATTGATTAGCAGCGACTGCATTAGATGGTGGAAATGTGTTTGATCAAATTGGTTGGCAATTTATGTTTGTTACACAGAAATGGTTAGGTTTTAATCCTAAAGTCTTAAATTTGATTTGCTATTATTGTGAATTGCAGATACTTCAGGTACCTTTTATAAAAATCTGCACTTAAGTTATTGATGCATGCTGATGGTATTCTTTAATACCTTTTTAACCCAGATCCATCTATTCCTATTTTCCTAAGAGACGTTCAAGCATATGTCTAGAAGTAAATTCAATTCAGATAAATACTAAATATTATCACTTAACAAATGCTGTACCAAACAATCTTTTTATGATTTGGGATTCACTTGACATTTAAATGTGCTTACATATTTAGGAATGTGGTTTACAAACTTATTGAAAGACACATTTGAAATTAATGTTGATGAAACTTCAAGGAACATAAAGGATTTATACTCAAAATGGAACCCACTGTTTTGGTCTTGATGCGGTAGAGTACCTTTGCAATTTTAAACCTAAACAAACAAAATAGTGCAGTGAACTTCCCATTTAAAAAAAAATATTATGCTGTATTCTATTTGAACCAAACTGCATATTGAATTGCCTAACGTTAGGATGCCTTTTATCTTAATGACATTTTCAAGGCATCATTACTGTATCAACATCTTATTGAACCTATTGAAGTTAGGCTTAACTCCAACACAACATTAAAATGGGAAGAAAACATACAAGTTAATTATCAAAAAATTGTTGGAACAAAATATGGAAAAATTCTAAAATCTTCTAGAACAGCTAATACAATACAAAAACTATTATATATGTAGTAGACTATTGGTAGCGTGTTCTACTCTTAAAATGAGAAGCTCAATCACAAGATAAATGTTGATGAACTAAGAAATTATTTGAAATATATGTTTTTTACATGTCCATATAGATCCACATTTTGGAAAAAGTTTTGGGAACAAATTAATCTGATTTCTAACAGTAATATTCTGTATAAAATATCAGGGGCCAGATGTAGGTAATCCCAATTTACCTATTCTTAAATACAGAATTTTACCGATTCGGTATTTAAGAATAGGTAAATGGGATGTAGATAAATATACGGTAAAAATTACCGAATCTGGAGGCCCATAGGAATGAATGTCAATTACCGAATCGGTAAATACCGATTCTGTAAAAGGGGGAAAACATTGAAGGGTGGCAGTGTGTCATTTTGACACCCTGTTGCACCCCTCAATTGTGTATGGGTGCACATGTTGCAGGCATACATGCCCTAAGGGCATGTATGTCTGTAACATGGCACTGAAGCAATTTGCATAAAATTCCTTTTTTTCCCGTTATTTACCACCAACATGTAACTGGTGGTAAATAACGAATCCTAACATAGGATAAGCACTCATTTAAGTGCTCCTTACATATCAGGATTTGGTAATTTACCGAATCTGTATTTAAGAATTCAGTGATTTACCAATTCCTTAAATTACCGATTCGGTAAATTACCAAATCCTTAATTTCGGCCCCTACATAACAAAAGCCTATTACCGGTCGGTAATGGCCGAAATCCGGTAATTTCGGCCGTTACCGACCGGTAATAGCCTTCCTACATCTGGCCCCAAATATTTTCTTAGGAAGTGTTTCTACTGATTGTTATGATCTAACTCACAAAATTAAACTCATAGATCCTTTATTATCTGGGGCTCTCCACAGTTCATTTCTAACTTGAAAGATGCTGCAAATATCAACTTTTTGGTGATATGCCATTTGCTTTAATCACAGAATACATAGAGCATATCGTTGTCCTATAACTTTGGATACTGATAGTGGTAAATTGTGTTTGCCTTTGACAATGTTTCTTAACAAATCTAATCTTACAAATAAGGATACAGTTACCTCAATTGAAGAAGTGGCTAAACCTCCATGATTCCTTTTAGTAATATTGTTGACTCAAATGTTTTCCATAGGTATTTTTCATTCTAGAAAATATTCAAAAGTTTAAATTATTTTTACAATGCTCTTTATAGAACCTTTTTATGAGTTTGTTACATGTCTTATTATTGCCGTTTTAATTGTTTTGATTTAAAATATGCATTCACTCTTTTACCTATTTCATAATACCTTTTCTTTTCCTGCTATGAAACAATTTCATCATCCCAATGCTTATTGCATTATATCTTATTTATCATATTATTTTTGATGTTGCCCAGTAATACTACCATGTGCCCTCATGTCCATCATGTGCTAGTCAATGCATAGTGTGCCCCATCAAATACTAAAATAGTAGTTAATTCTATACTGTGCCATACATTGTCCATGTGCTATCCATTGCCATTATGTGCCCAAGGTATGTCTCCTATGCAAGTCAGTTTTATGTTGTTTTTAAGGCATCTCTGCATTTATCAATCCAGGAAAGAACTGAAGATGATGTCTCTGCCTCCACCCTCCAATGGCTGAACCTGATAGAGGTCCACAAGTCTTCCAGTGCTTTAAAAATGAAAATAAATTGACTCAAGGTCTGGAAAATGTCAGCCTTGCCAGATGGACTCTGCAAGTACTCTCCTACCCCTCTTGGTCTCAAAACAATGAGTATGCATGCCTGGCAGAGAGAAGTGGTCACCCACACATCCCTACTGGATACATTGAATGAAAACTGAAAGCAGAGTCCCTTTAACAGGGCCAGTGTTCAACAGAAGACACTTTCAAGGAAATATTACAACTTAATGGGGAATTAGTAAGGCATAGCCCGGGAAAGTGTATTGATCAATTACTACCACTGAAAAAGTGGAGCTGTGATTTTGATAAGATAAAAAGGTGTCTATTTTAGTGCTCGAAATTGGCAAGCCTGAGTAACATGTTGATCAGAATATTTTATGAATATGTGATTTTGCTGAAGGAAAGAAATCCACAGGATTGCTCCTAAGTAGATGCTGAAATTGCCAATAGGGACCCGCAAAGCTTGAGATGGAGCCGTTCTGGCTCTTTCCTGTTGATGGAAATGATCATTCACTGTACCATCATTATCATCCTCATTCTACTAGCTATGGAGTTGGCAACATCGACCAACAGAGGCCCAGGACATGAATAATGCTGTCGGAATTTAGTCCCACATAAATATTGTGTCCTAAATACTGTTCACAAAAATATCACCCCACTTGAGTTAGTAGCCACAAATGTACAACTTTTGGGACAATATGTTTGTAAATGATAGTTGCAGTTCATTATGTATGTAAGACAATATTTCTGTATATGATATTCTGCTGAGCAACAGGCAGCACCCCCTGCAGAACACTCTTTACACCATATTCCTTTCGAAACTACAATCATGTATATCAACATTCAGTCTTTGGAAATGGCGATGATCATGAAGCTAGCTCATTATATCAATTCCCTTATACCATCATTTTATGTCCCTCTCCCATTCAATGCTCCTTCCTTCCATAAACAAATCCCTCAATAGCTTAGAAACAATCTCACCACAGTTAGGGGTCCATTAGGATGGCGGGCGGACTTTGTCCGCCCGCCACCCTAACGGAGATCGGGACCGCCCGCCATAAGGGCGGGGGTCCTGTTGTGGGTATTAGAATGTGCCCGCCACAGTGGCGGGCACATCCTATATGTTTTGCATTGTGGTGGGCGGTGCTCTCTGCACCGCCCGCCACAATGCAAAACATATGCTGACGCATTTCAAGATGAAAAGCGGCAGGCACCGCGCGGTGCCTGCCGCTTTGCATATGTACATGTGGGGGGGTACCATAGGTACCCCCCATGTGCCCCCCGACAGTGATGGCAACCTGGGGGCCCCCGCAGCTATCTCCGCGGCGGCATTGCCGCCGCGGAAAGGCTCCTACTTTGTGCCATGGTAATATGGCTGGCGGTGTCCATTGGACAACGCCACCATATTAATCTATTACCGCCGCGGTCGCAAGGCGACCGCTGCGGTAAAGCGGCGGACGGTCTTTCCGTCCGCCGCTGTCCCCTCGCCATCCTAATCTGGCGGAGGGGAAAACGAGAGTGCTTGTCGGGCGGATTGCCTCCGCCAGGGTGGCGGTGGCCACCGCCACCCTGGCGGAGGCAATCCGCCCGACATACTAATGGACCCCTTAGTCTTCAATGGCTTTCATGGTCTCATAGTCCAGACTAGTTTCCTGTACCCTTAACTAATTTAAGTCAAGCAAGCCTAGCACATGCACGAGCAATGAAACCCTAATCCTCACAATCTCAGAGAGCATACAACCCAATTTGACAATCTGCCTTGACCTTTTTATAGTTTTTGTCAATATGCATCATGACATGATAGGAAAATATGATTTTGACTTCTCCACTTCTGAGACAACCATCGGCTGGTTATTACCTTCTTCTTGGTCCATGTCCTACACATCAAGCTTGAGCCAAGGCAGTTTTACAATCTGCCTTACCCTTTTTAAAATTTTTGTCACTATGCATCTTGACGGTATGCAGACAAAATATCGATATTTAAATATCGATATACAATTATATCGAAGTTTAAATATCGAAGGGACATAATATAGAAGGTAAGTAATATTGATAGATTTAATATCGATATTAGTAATATCGAAGTTTTAGATATCGATGTCAGTAATATCGATGTTAATAATATCGATGTTACTAATATCGAAATTTTAATTATTTTTGTGTATAATATTATGTATTTATTATGTTTTTAATTTATTTTTATGTAATTTAATTACATTTTGTATTTTAGTACTGTAGCGGGTTGTGGGTTTATAGGGGAATAGGGTGGGAAGTAATTTAATTATGTTAAATTAAATATTAATTAGTAGGAATTATAAATTAATTTTAATTAATTGGTAAATAATTTTATTTAATTGGTAATTAATTTTAATTAATTGATTAATTGATAAATATGTTCTGTAGCGGGTTGTGGGTTTATAGGCGAATAGGGTGGGAAGTAATTTAATTATGTTAAATTAATTATTAATTAGTAGGAATTATAAATTAATTTTAATCATTTGGTAATTAATTTTATTTAATTGGTAATTAATTTTAATGAATTGATGAATTGATAAATATGTTCTGTGGCGGGTTGTGGGTTTACAGGGGAATAGAGTGGGAAGTAATTTAATTATGTTAAATTGATTATTATTAGTAAGAATTATAAATTACATTTTATTAATTGATAATTATTTTTAATTAATTGGTAATTAATTTTAATTAATTGATTAATTGATAATTATGTTCTGTAGTGGGTTGTGGGTTTATAGGGGAATAGGGTGGTAAGTAATTTAAATGTAATTAAGTAATAATGTTCTTTAAGTAATTGTTTTGTTAATTATATGATTGTTAATTAATTATTAATTGGTAATTAAATATTATCATATGTTAGTTTTTATTAATTTTTTGGTTAAAATTTTTTTGCTGATCAGGTTTTTAATAATTATGTATTGGTATTTGTAAGTGTTTTATATTTATTTAATAGTTAATATTTTTATTATTTAAAAAAAAAAAATTATTTATAAGTTTGTTGTTTTTACCCCTACGCTATCCAACACTTTCCCAACTGTTGCACTCTCTGAAGTTGGAATAGTAATTGTTACGCCTACGCTATCCAACACTTTCTCTACTTTTGCACTCTCTGGAGTGGGAATAGTGATTGTTACCCCTACGCTATCCAACACTTTCCCTACTGTTGCACTCTCTGGAGTGGGAATAGTAATTTTTACCCCTACGCTATCCAATAATTTCCCTACTGTTGCACTCTCTGGAGTGGGAATAGTAATTGTTACCCCTAGGGTATCCAACACTTTCCCTACTGTTGCACTCTCCGGAGTGGGAATAGTAATTTTTACCTCTACGCTATCTAACACTTTCCCTACTGTTGCACTCTCTGGAGTGGGAATAGTAATTTTTACCTCTACGCTATCCAACACTTTCCCTACTGTTGCACTCTCTGGAGTTGGAATAGTAATTTTTACCCCTACGCTATCGAACACTTTCCCTACTGTTGCACTCTCCGGAGTGGGAATAGTAATTTTTACCTCTACGCTATCCAACACTTTCCCTACTGTTGCACTCTCTGGAGTGGGAATAGTATTTTTTACCCCTACGCTATCCCACACTTTCCCTACTGTTGCACTCTCTGGAGTGGGAATAGTAATTTTTACCCCTACGCTATCCAACACTTTCCCTACTGTTGCACTCTCTGGAGTGGGAATAGTAATTTTTACCCCTACGCTATCCAACACTTTCCCTACTGTTGCACTCTCTGGAGTTGGAATAGTAATTGTTACCCCCTGCGCTATCCAACACTTTTCCTATTGTTGCACTCTCTGGAGTTGGAATAGTAATTGTTACCCCTACGCTATCCAACACTTTCCCTACTGTTGCACTCTCTGGAGTTGGAATAGGAATTTTTACCCCTATGCTATCCAACACTTTCCCTACTGTTGCACTCTCTGGAGTGGGAATAGTAATTTTTACCCCTACGCTATCCAACACTTTCCTTACTGTTGCACTCTATGGAGTGGGAATAGTAATTTTTACCCCTACGCTATCCAACACTTTCCCTACTGTTGCACTCTCTGGAGTGGGAATAATAATTTTTACCCGTACGCTATCCAAAATGTATTTAATTTTTTTTATTAGTTTTACATTGTTATAAATTGTTATTTATATTATTATTTTATGTATTTAAATTTATTTGTAATTTATTATATTTTCATTTATTTATAAGTTATTAAAATAATTATTTTAGAGTTATTATTAATGAAGTATTTACTATGTATTATATCTTTATTATTATTAGTTTTTATTACATTATTTATTAATTTTAAATATTATAATATATTTTTAACTATGTTTAGTACATTTATAAGTATTATTTTGTTAATATTACATTTTTTTATTAAAATAAAACAATATTTTTAAAAAAAAAACGATATTATTGACATAGATATATTTTTTTCGATATTTTTGTACTTACCTTGTTAGAGATAGGATCTCGATAATATTGTCCTCGATATTTTTGTTGCGATATTTTTGTAGGTAGATATTTTTGTGGTCGATATTTTGTCATAGCTTCCATCATGACACATGATAGCAAAATAGTCCTACAGATCAAGCTTGAGCCCCATCTCCCTCATCCGCAACCAGGCACCTCCATGCCTCCTCATACCCAGAATCAGCTCTCTCTCCATTCCAGCTCAGCAGCACAGTTTCATTGTGATGGTAAATCTGAGTTATATGGGTCCCACAAATGACCTCAATGCTGATGATACACATCTGTCTGTGAAGATCAATGTCTCTTTTCACACATTTACGAACACTGCCAGAAATATGACCATTGTTGAACAGTGGATAGTTAAGAACATTTTGAAACTTAACAGAGCAAAAAATGCTTGTTATCTGGCCTCATCCTCTGCTCACGTCTCTGAATCACTGACCTGGCCATCCATTGTTTATTTCACCACCTATCCACTATATGCTATGTGATCTCAGAATAAACACCCAAGTTGGATGATGTTTTTAAATGAGCTGTCCGCTAACTCAGACAACTCAGGAAGATCCACCCGGAGATTGGTTCTTCACAATGCTATTATCCACAAATAGGCAAGAACTTAGCTTGTATATGAGAGCTTCCAGCTGCTTGCACCCCTAAGTATCTACTGAACAAACTCCAAAAAGTCCAGAACTTGTAGTCAAAACTATAGAACCATGGTTCTTAACCTGTAAACCGAGGTACACTGGGTGTCCGTAAAGCCTTCTAATGGCGTCTGCAACTCTTTACAAACTAAAATATTTTTAAAAATAATAAATTAATAATAACAAGGCATGTACAACTAACAACAACATTGACAAATTGAAAACTTTTTCTATTTTTGATTGTGAATCAAACACAAAATGTAAATATTTGAGCATTTGTTTGGTGTATACTTGCTTTTGTATTTTTGTGTATTGTTTTGAATTTCAAATCTTAGAAATTGCTGAGGTTGGGGAGTCCCCCTTCCAATAATGACTCAGTAGGTTTTCCGGGATTTCACTCATGATTCTGTGCTGGTCCATCGCACTCAAAAGGTTAAGAACTGCTGCTCTAGAAAAAAAGCCATGTCATGCCAGCCCTGAAGTAACTTCAATGACTTCCCATTAGATGTTTCAACTCAAAAATCCATTGCATAATCTACAAATGACTGGAGGGCTTGGACCATGAATATCATTATACAAAAAAATCACATTTTACTTGGCTAACAGTTTCGTGCCGTCCACTAGTTGTCTCACTGTTGGCATCCCAAGCTCCATTTAAGTGTGGACAGTGGCCATATTTGTTGCCCAGTGGAAGAGCCTCGAAATATATTATTTAGTACCAACTCTAGAATCTTAAACTTTGACAGTACTAAACCACATCTCACTCTCTGACACTCTCTAACATCTCTTAATGCCGAATCAGTGGATCTTCAATGACTCAACCTATTTATCCCAGTGAAAACATTCCATCCACCTCAAAACCACAAACTTAAATTGGCTCAAAAAGCCATCTCAGTAACGAAAGAGATATTAACTAACCCATCATCTGGTTAGGTTAACAGTGCTAAAGGCCAAGCTATTCTGTGTAAGGCAACTGTAGTACTCCTTTGCTGCAATATGAAATGCAAATAAGCACCAGTGTTCCACATATTATTTATGCAACTCAGCCCACAAAAGGCTCTTTCAAACTCACAAGACAGCAAACTATCTACCCTTAAGAAATGTATTTCACTGCTTCTTTATTTTCAAGATGTCACTTGAAATTGAAACAGCCCCCTATGATTTTTTAATGATTTACATAACACCCCTTTATCTAAAAATCCTATCTTAACCTCCTGACTCAAAATACTGCAGGTCTTCTTCCATCATACCATACCCTCCTACACTCCTCAAAGAAAAAAAGTGCAAGCATTCTGTTGATATCTAAGAACCCATAATAGATGTCATAAAGGATTTGGATCTTCCAGAGACACTAAAGCAGCTCTATTCCCTTCATTGGATGTCCTCAAAAAGAGGGTGTTATGAATATAATGCAGGATTGTTTCTTCTTGATCTATCAGCAGCTTTTAGGACTGAGACCACATTTCTCTTTTAAGATAACCCTATGTATGAGTCAGAAACCTTCTATTCTACGAGATGCCAAAGAATCTGCCCACCTCAGTAACATTCTGACACTCACAGACTCTCCTGCAGCGTTCAAGAGGGGTCCAAAATGAAATGTCCTTTTCAATGTATATCTCAGTTAAATTAGCACCCATTATAAAATACTCCTTGATTGAAACTCATTATTTATGCCTGTTCCCCTACAAAAGGGTAAAGTCTCTGCTCATATACATGGACACAGAGCATGTACTGCTACTTCGTGTAGAATTAACACCAAAGCATCCTTATTCCACCTGTAAATACTAAGGTAAAACTAGCATTATTCTGCCTAGAGTAAGCCAACATGTTGTCTTGGCTTCCTTGCTACTAGCTACTTGAATTCAACTGGAAACTAAGGGGCTCATTAGGATGGCGGACGGAAGGACGACCGCCATCCTGGAGTAGGCGGAAAAAGCCTTTTTCCGTCCGCCTGCCGCGGACAGTCCGACCGCCATATTAGGATGGGAAACACTGTCGAAACTCCGTACGCGGCGGAAGAGAACGCACCGCCGCGGAATGACACCCGACCCCACGACGGACGTAACCAATCCAGAGACTCCGCCGTACGGAATGACGTCTTCGACCGTGCCCCAAATCACGATGGCGGAAAACACACATAAAACCGCAGCGGAAAAACAACCTGCCTGAACACGGCTGATTCATCACGGCGAACAAACCACACATTGCAAAGATACCCACCACAAGCAGCTCGCCCACATGGACCCAGCGCTACACGCTTTTCCGATACTCTTCGCGATCCTCCACCAGCAAGTCATGGACCATCATCGACGACGACGCAGGTACGCTACAAACCATTTACTGCCGGAAGGGGAGTACCTGGCAGGGCTGTGACGTTAGGAGGTGGAGTGTCATGTCACAGGAAATACATTTTTCGAAGGCACCAAAATATACACAATTGAAGTACACAACCAGGAATGACAGCGACAAACCACAAAACATGATTTATTAGCTTTATTCAACATAATAGTTGCATAATATCAGATTATCCAAGAGCATGGGCACTGGGTAAAACAGAGCAGGTACATCATTGGCAGCACATGAGAGGGCAGAATGCAGTATCACAACAGCAACAGGGCATTGTGCCCAACTGAGCAGGTACATCATTAGCAGCACGTGAGAGGGCAGAATGCAGTATCACAACAGCAACAGGGCATTGTGGACAACAGAGCAGGTACATCATTAGCAGCACGTGAGAGGGCAGAATGCAGTATTAGAACAGCAACAGGGCATTGTGGACAACAGAGCAGGTACATCAGAGGCAGCACGTGAGAGGGCAGAATGCAGTATCAGAACAGCAACAGGGCATTGTGGACAACAAGCAGGTACATCAGAGGCAGCACGTGAGAGGGCAGAATGCAGTATTAGACCAGCAACAGGGCATTGTGGACAACAGAGCAGGTACATCAGAGGCAGCACGTGAGAGGGCAGAATGCAGTATCAGAACAGCAACAGGGCATTGTGGACAACACAGCAGGTACATCATTGGCAGCACGTGAGAGGGCAGAATGCAGTATCAGAACAGCAACAGGGCATTGTGGACAACAGAGCAGGTACATCATTGGCAGCACGTGAGAGGGCAGAATGCAGTATCAGAACAGCAACAGGGCATTGTGGACAACAGAGCAGGTACATCATTAGCAGCACGTGAGAGGGCAGAATGCAGTATTTGAACAGCAACAGGGCATTGTGGACAAGAGAGCGGGTACATCAGAGGCAGCACGTGAGAGGGCAGAATGCAGTATCAGAACAGCAACAGGGCATTGTGGACAACAGAGCAGGTACATCATTGGCAGCACGTGAGAGGGCAGAATGCAGTATCAGAACAGCAACAGGGCATTGTGGACAACAGAGCAGGTACATCATTAGCAGCACGTGAGTGGGCAGAATGCAGTATTAGAACAGCAACAGGGCATTGTGGACAACAGAGCAGGTACATCAGAGCCAGCACATGAGAGGGCAGAATGCAGTATCAGAACAGCAACAGGGCATTGTGGACAACAGAGCAGGTACATCAGAGGCAGCACGTGAGAGGGGCTAAGTGCATCAACAGTCCATTGCACTGAACATGTCCATCAGAGGCAGCACGTGAGAGGGGCTAAGTGCATCAACAGTCCATTGCACTGAACATGTCTATCAGAGGCAGCACGTTAGAGGGGCTAAGTGCATCAACAGTCCATTGCACCGAACATGTCCATCAGAGGCAGCACGTGAGAGGGGCTAATTGCATCAACAGTCCATTGCACTGAACATGTCCATCAGAGGCAGCACGTGAGAGGGGCTAAGTGCATCAACAGTCCATTGCACTGAACATGCCCATCAGAGGCAGCACATGAGAGGGCAGAATGCAGTATCACAACAGCAACAGGGCATTGTGGACAACAGAGCAGGTACATCATTGGCAGCACGTGAGAGGGCAGAATGCAGTATCACAACAGCAACAGGGCATTGTGCCCAACTGAGCAGGTACATCATTAGCAGCATGTGAGAGGGCAGAATGCAGTATCACAACAGCAACAGGGCATTGTGGACAACAGAGCAGGTACATCAGAGGCAGCACGTGAGAGGGCAGAATGCAGTATCAGAACAGCAACAGGGCATTGTGGACAACAGAGCAGGTACATCAGAGGCAGCACGTGAGAGGGCAGAATGCAGTATTAGAACAGCAACAGGGCATTGTGGACAACAGAGCAGGTACATCAGAGGCAGCACGTCAGAGGGCAGAATGCAGTATCAGAACAGCAACAGGGCATTGTGGACAACACAGCAGGTACATCATTGGCAGCACATGAGAGGGCAGAATGCAGTATCAGAACAGCAACAGGGCATTGTGGACAACAGAGCAGGTACATCATTGGCAGCACGTGAGAGGGCAGAATGCAGTATCACAACAGCAACAGGCCATTGTGGACAACAGAGCAGGTACATCAGAGGCTACCCAAGTACGTGTGTCAAGCGACCCGTCACAAGGAGATTAATAAAACCTACGTGGTTACATTCGTCAATCTACACACAAACTTAAATGACATGTGACTGATGGCAACTAGACCTCACACCACAGAATCAGGTGGACTGCTTGAACAACTCGCCTCGGACACACCGCCAGCACCAGCAACAGGAGTGTGAGACACAGCCACCGATCTACTGGCTGACACATGAGCCCTAGACCCAGACACACCGCCAGCACCAGAAACAGGAGTGTGAGACACAGCCACAGCTGTGGTGACTGACACATGTGCCATAGACCTAGACACACCGCCAGCACCAGCAACAGGAGTGTGAGACACAGCCACCGATCTACTGACTGACACATGAGCCCTAGACCCAGACACACCGCCAGCACCAGCAACAGGAGTGTGAGACACAGCCACCGATCTACTGACTGACACATGAACCCTAGACCCAGACACACCGCCAGCACCAGCAACAGGAGTCTGAGACACAGCCACCGATCTACTGACTGACACATGAGCCCTAGACCCAGACACACCATCAGCACCAGAAACAGAAGTGTGAGACACAGCCACAGCTGTGGTGACTGACACATGTGTCATAGACCCAGACACACTGGCCGGACATGTCCCTGTACACTGACCAACAAATACCGTGCCTGCATCTGACACATGTGAGTGAACAGCAGCTGAGCCAATAGGAGCACTGAAATGGTGAGCCACAGGGCTGTATGGGCCAGGAGGCAGGGTGGCTCTGGGAGCTGTGGACAGCTGTACTGGAGCGACATTGGGGTGGTCAGGTCTCAGTGTTGTGTGTCTCCGTTTCCTAGTGAAACGTAGGGGCACCCTGGACATGCCTGGACTGGTAAGTGGAGTGGCATCACCAGACATCAAAGGTGTATCATGTGCTTGTGGTGGTCTGCTCTCTGGGGACGTGCTGGACCCAGCCTGCCGTTTGCTGTGGGCCTGCCTTCTGCCCTCTGCATCATGTGTAATGGGGGATGCAACAACAGTGTACTCCTTCCTCTGCTTTAGCGGGGTGTGGATGGGAGTAGAGGTATGGGGGGACTCCACCGCTGATACATGTGTTGTACATTCCTTAAACATCATCCTCAGTGCAGCCAGGGGTGAAATATGCCTGTCCTTGATGGTGCTCGTGTCCATGGGAGAACCCTTGGCCATGGGATGTGCCTTGGACGTCGGAGGTGTCCTGTCCCTGGAATGGGCCTGATCCCTTTCCGGTTGCCTGGCCCTGGGTGCAGACATGTCCATTGTAGTGTCCCTCTCCTTTGAAGCTACCTTGCTCTTGGGAGGTGCCCTTACCTTGGTACTGTCCTTGTCCTTGGGAGTGTCCCTGCTCTTGGGAGGTGCCCTTTCCTTGGTACTGTCCTTGTCCTTGGGAGTGTCCCTGCTCTTGGGAGGTGCCCTTTCCTTGGTACTGTCCTTGTCCTTGGGAGTGTCCCTGCTCTTGGGAGGTGCCCTTTCCTTGGTACTGTCCTTGTCCTTGGGAGTGTCCCTGCTCTTGGGAGGTGCCCTTTCCTTGGTATTGTCCTTGTCCTTGGGAGTGTCCCTGCTCTTGGGAGGTGCCCTTTCCTTGGTACTGCCCTTGTCCTTGGGAGTGTCCCTGCTCTTGGGAGGTGGCCTTGGCTTGGGAGTCACTTTGGTGGGGGATGGCTGTGTAGCATGTGAATCCATTTCCATACACACCCCTACACGATCCTGTCTGTCAACTCCAGTGTTGGACACATCGTCTTCGGATAAAGAGAACACAGGCTTAGGGGATGGTGTCTGTGCCCTCAGTGCCCTGCCTTGCTGCCTGTGGCTGCTCCTAGTGTAATGACCAGAATAAGAGGCCTGGTCTGAGGACTCACTCTCCCCTGTAACATCAAGTGGTGTGGATGGTTGTACAGAAGTAGCACCCTGTCTATGCGACTGTACAATGGCTGAGGACACAGTGTTTGCCAATGACTGAACTGTTCTGTGGAGACCAGCAACATCACCTTGCATCCCCTCCATGAATGCCACCACCTGCCCCAACTTCCTATCGTGGTCTTGGAATGCATTGATCATGTTGGTCTGCCCTACACACAGCTGTCGCAGCAGATCAACAGCCTCTGCACAAAGTGCACTTTGTGTCCCTGGGGCAGGGGCGGCGGTTCCTGCACTGAAGGCAACTCTGCTCCCCCTCCTCTGGCGATCACGAGCAGTACATGTTGCAGTGGGTGGCAGTGTGGGCCCTGTGTGCTGTGTCCCGACTGAAGGTGTCGATTGCCCACTCCCTGTCTGTGCCAACAGTGCGGACTCACCAACACTTTCTGAGGATGAGGGCGATGGTGTTTCCACATGCAAGTCCTCAGGAACGCTCCTGTCCCCCTCTCCGGGGTTGCCCTCTTCAGTGTCAGTCTGCGTGTGTGTGACCTCCGGTTCGGAATCTTTGCCACCACTCATCTCCGTCGTCTGTGGGTCAGTGCCCTCTGCCAAAGCTGAAATAGAGAGAAACGCGGTGTGAGTAAATGCCACACTCACGTACTGAAGGACAACAGATTTAGGATTCCATTACATACATTGAACATGTAGCACACATCCTGCACACGTCACACCCCTACTATCTGCACACATGTCATGCCATGGGACCACAGACCTCAGCGGCATTTCCTGGAACCCTCAACTACCAAGCAAGTGGGCTGTCCACCTGGCGGACATGGATGCCAACGCCTACTCCGCTAATGGCACCAGCATGGTATTTCAGATAAACATACGCACCACGGAAGCCACTACTGTGTCTGAGCAGCAATACATGCATTGCAGGCCCAAGTAACATACACATACAATCTGCTCACCGCTAGTTTGCTGTGCTTCCCCACTCAGCTGGGCGGACAGGTCAGGATGCATCACAGCATTGATACGGTGCATAAGAGGGGTCATGGTGCGGCGGGCCAGACGTGTAGATCTTGGTATCATCCCCAGTGTCATCTCCGCCACATTCTTGCTAAGCCTGGAGATGTTGTCCCAGCGCTTGTGGCAGTGTGTGTGTCGTCTATTGAACCCCTCCACTGCCCGTACATCACGTGCAATTGTCCTCCACACGGCCTTGCGAAGGTGCAGCTTTACCTGCCATGATGGGAGACAAGAGGGTAACGTAAGTGGACAGTATGACATGCACAAACATCGTAGTAACACGTTTCAACATGCAGCCATGCTCAGCACTACACATGTAAAGGTCCCACAGCACACCGCACGGCCTGCAGAAGACAGGAGCCACAGAACACCTCATGACCAACAACATATACACCACTGTACTTACCACCTGTCCGGGCGCACCGTAGAGCCGATGGTAGTGGCTGAGCACACCATCCACAAGGACATCCAGCTCCGCTGCGGTGAAGGGACGCAACCGGGTCTCTCGCACTCACTGCATGGCAAGGTCCTGGACTGTGGTACAACGGCAGCAGCCGTTGGTCAGCTCAGCAGCAGCAGGTCGAGGTGATGGTCACAGGCAGCAGCCGTTGGTCAGCTCAGCAGCAGCAGGTCGAGGTGATGGTCACAGGCAGCACTGGATCAAAGCAGTGAATGTGTGCTTGTGAAAGTCACACATATATAGGGCCCAGAGCCCATGTCAGTGGCACACGTGGCCAGCTATTGGTTCCCCCTAGATGTCTCATTCGAAAAGGCCCAATGACAGGCCCTGGTGTGGCGGTGCACTGTTTCCGCCATTGTCGATGGCGCATACGCGCCCCGCGTTACCCCTTCCCATTGGCTGCCTGTGCACGTGCCGTCACGGACACACATCGGCAACCGCACGTGTGCACTTCCGCGACGGTTGCATCTTTTGCAACAATGTTCAATCAGTGGTGCCACCATGGCGGTGCACGCCTTCTGCGGGGGAGGTGCAGGCCAACACATACTTGTAATAATGGAAATCAAAATGGCAGGTCATGACCCCCCTTACAGTCACATTGCATCATCCACCGTAGACCGACCGTCCCTGCCCGGTGCACACCCGCCGTGCTAGGCATGTCAACCACCGCCGGGCCAGGCCGGTCACCCACCGCCGGGCCAGGCCGCTCACCCACCGCCGGGCCAGGCCGGTGCACACCCGCCGTGCTAGGCATGTCACCCACCGCTGGGCCAGGCCGGTCACCCACCGCCGTGCCAGGCATGTCACCCACCGCCGGGCCAGGACGCTCACCCACCGCCGGGCCAGGCCGGTGCACACCCGCCGTGCTAGGCATGTCACCCACCACCGGGCCAGGCCGGTCACCCACCGCCGTGCCAGGCATGTCACCCACCGCCGGGCCAGGACGGTCAACACCGGCCTGGCCCGGCGGTGGGTGACATGCCTGGCACGGCGGTGGGTGCTGTACAAGGATGACTACATCCATTTCCCACGGCCGGCAGAGTTGGCAGCAGTAAAAGCAGACTTATATGCACTGGGCCAGATACCACACGTAGAGGGTTCCATTGATGCCACACATATCGCTCTCATTCCACCACGGGCACGTGAGCCTGTATATAGGAATCGCAAGCACTTTCATTCGCTCAACGTGCAGGTGGTGTGCCTGGCCGACAACATCATCTCCCATGTGTGTGCAAGATTTTCAGGCTCCGCACATGACTCCCAAATCATGCGGAGCAGCATTGTCCCCCAACTGATGGCAAATCTGCGTCCAGGACACGTGTGGCTTGTTGGTGAGTATGCTGTGGGGACATTTGTGATTTCTGTGTGGCATGGGGTACCCACCAATTCTGGTTGTGATATTTGTGTCTGTCATCCCCCTACATAGGTGACTCGGCGTACCCAAACCGGCCCTGGCTCCTGAGTCCCATACGTAATCCTACTACAGCGGGTGAAATGCGCTACAATGATGCCCATGGAAGGACACGTAGAGTGGTGGAACGTACTTTTGAACTGCTAAAGTCCAGGTTTCGGTGCCTGGATAAGACCGGAGGGGCCCTGCCTTACTCACCAGGCAAAGTATGCAGGATCGTGATTGCCTGCTGCATGCTCCACAACCTGGCAGTGCGCAATAACATTGAACTGATCTTGGACCCTTAAGACCAACAAGTTCCTCGGCCTCCCATCCCACCCATGTCGACTGATGAGGATAGTGGTGAGGAGGAAGGTGTGGACCAGAGGCGTCAGCTCATTGATCGCTATTTCCCTTGAATGTGAGTGACTACCTCCTGTGCGGGTTGACAATGCGTTATGTATGTTTGCTGGTGGTGTGTGGATGTGGTGTTCATCAGCTGCCTGTTCTGGTATGTTATGTTTGCATGTATGTGTGTGTATTTCTCTGGACATGCAAGTCTCCATGATGTGTGTCCTCTCATCCACTGAATTTGTGATGGGTGTGGTTTGTGGAATTTTGCGCTGCTGTGTGTTGTGATGGGTGTGATTCACTTTCCTGACGTGTGTTTGCTGTCTCTGATTTTCCCTAGGTCACTCCCACAGCGGCAGGATTCTGTACGACATGGTTCCCTGCACCTGGTCAGGTCTGTTTCTGAGACAATCATGTGAATAAACATGGAGGCAACACATCATTGAGTGTGTAGGTGAAATTTATTTACAGGTTGTGCATTGGTGCTGGTGGATATATGCAAGTAAGTGTTGGGTGGGGGAGTGTGAGTTGAAGGTCATGGTAGATGAAATGTCCGTGCTGACACCACATTGGGTGATGTCGGGCTAGTCCAGCAGACCTGTGGCACAACTTGGCGTAGTGGGACAGGATAGTTTGCGGGTGAATGGCAGCCTCAGGCAGTGTTACAGTCATTGTCGGCCACTCTTTGAGCGTGTAGATGGAGCATCCCCACTGCTCTCACCTCCATCCAGCCTCGGACGTCTCCTCCGTCTTGGAGCCGGTACGGAGTCAGCTTGTGGGGCAGGTTGCTCAGGGGCCACATCCGTGTCCAGGGGCACAGGTGGCGGTGGTGTTGCTGACCGTGGCGGCTGGACACATGGTTGAGGGGGGGGGTGTTCCGGTCTAACCATTCCCTCCACAGTGATGTGTGCTCACCCAGGAGGTCCACTATTTGGCCAAGGCGGCTGTCAATGGACCGCAACACATTGGTGTTATCAACCGAGTCCTGGTGGGCACGATCAGCATGTCCCTGCCCACGCTCATAGGAAGCCTGGACTCTGCCTAGGGCTTCCAGTGTCTCAGCGGCAGGATGCGGTGGGTGTCCTTCCCCAGCTCGCCGGTGTGAGGTACTCCTGCTTGGGGGATGTTGCCTCGGCTCTCTCCTTTCCCGTCCACTCTCCCTGCTTGGCTGAGATGTTGATGGCCCTGCGTCTTGCGGTGGGTCAGGCAGGGTGGCACAGGCAGGAGTGGTGGTAATGGTGGTGGTGGAGGTGGTGGTGGTGGGTCTACAGCTCACTGTGGCAGGTGTTGCAGGAGGTGTGCAGTCATAATATCGAGTCTTTTATTTCGACTGGACAGAATATCGAGTAAAAAATATAGAATGGACATAATATCGACTAGACATAATATAGACAACAAA
Source organism: Lissotriton helveticus (assembly GCF_964261635.1). Lineage (NCBI taxonomy): Eukaryota > Metazoa > Chordata > Amphibia > Caudata > Salamandridae > Lissotriton > Lissotriton helveticus. The sequence goes on along the minus strand of NC_136067.1, from coordinate 920,772,434 downwards.
AATATCGACTAGAGAAAATTAATATCGAATAGAATGGACATAATATCGAATCAAAAATATAGAATGGACATAATATCGACTAGACATAATATAGCCAACAAAAATATCGAATTTAAGGTAAGTTAATAATAATTTTTATTTTTTGTGTAATACAAGTCTGTAGCGGGTTGTGGGTTTATAGGGGAATAGGGTGGGAAGTAATTTAATTCTAATTAATTAAATATGTTAATTTATTTATTGTTATTTATTTAGAATTAATTGTTAATTACTTATTAATTGGTAATTAATTAAAATATAATTGGTAATTAATTATAATTGATTAATTGATAAATATTTTAATTTTAGTAATTTATTTTCTGTAGCGGGTTGTGGGTTTATAGGGGAATAGGGTGGGAAGTAATTTAATTCTAATTAATTAAATATGTTAATTTATTTATTGATATTTATTTAGAATTAATTGTTAATTACTTATTAATTGGTAATTAATTAAAATATAATTGGTAATTAATTATAATTGATTCATTGATAAATATTTTAATTTTAGTAATTTATTTTCTGTAGCGGGTTGTGGGTTTATAGGGGAATAGGGTGGGAAGTAATTTAATTATAATTAATTAAATATGTTAATTTATTTTTTGATATTTATTTAGAATTAATTGTTAATTAATTATTAATTGGTAATTAATTAAACTATAATTGGTAATTAATTATAATTGATTAATTGATAAATATTTTAATTTTAGTAATTTATTTTCTGTAGCGGGTTGTGGGTTTATAGGGGAATAGGGTGTGAAGTAATTTAAATATAATTAATTAAATATGTTAATTTATTTATTGATATTTATTTAGAATTAATTGTTAATTACTTATTAATTGGTAATTAATTAAAATATAATTGGTAATTAATTATAATTGATTAATTGATAAATATTTTAATTTTAGTAATTTATTTTCTGTAGCGGGTTGTGGGTTTATAGGGGAATATGGTGGGAAGTAATTTAATTCTCATTAATTAAATATTTCATTTAAATTATTGGTATTTATTTTGAATTAATTGTTAATTCATTTTTAATAGGTAATTAATTAAAATATAATTGGTAATGAAAATTAATTTATTAATTTTGAAATTGTAAATTAATTTATTGTTAATAGGTAATTAATTAGTATGAGTAGGCAATTTTTAGAATTAAATAATTGTATTTTGTATTTATAAATAAATATTTAATATTTTTTATACACAAGTAAAATATTTTATTTATTTGTAATTGGTATTACTATTTATGTTATTTATATCTATTTGTGAAGTATTTACTTTCCCTATTATTGCACTCTCTGAAGTTGGTATAGTAATTTTAACCCCTACGCTATACAACACTTTCCCTACTGTTGCACCCACTGGAGTGGGTATGCAACGTTTACAATGCAACTTTTACTATGCACTACCATTACAACGAAACTTTTATAACGCAAAAACTTTTACAACGCATACATTTACAAAGCATGTTTTTACAACGCAGATACCTTTACAACGCATACCATTACAACGTAAGTATTGCTAAGTATATAATTATTTTTAAAATGTTATATGTTTGTGTTTTTGGGTAAAGGGGTATTTTTAGGGTTCAGGGTCAGTTTTCAGTTTTTGGGTAAAGGGGTATTTTTAGGGTTCAGGGTCAGTTTTCAGTTTTTGGGTAAAGGGGTATTTTTAGAGTTCATGGTCAGTTTTCAGTTTTTGGGTAAAGGGGTATTTTTAGGGTTCAGGGTCAGTTTTCAGTTTCTGGGGTAAAGGGGTATTTTTAGGGTTCAGGGTCAGTTTTCAGTTTTTGGGTAAAGGGGTATTTTTAGGGTTCAGGGTCAGTTTTCAGTTTTTGGGGTAAAGGGGTATATTTAGGGTTCAGGGTCAGTTTTCAGTTTTTGGGTAAAGGGGTATTTTTAGGGTTCAGGGTCAGTTTTCAGTTTCTGGGGTAAAGGGGTATTTTTAGGGTTCAGGGTCAGTTTTCAGTTTTTGGGTAAAGGGGTATTTTAGGGTTCAGGGTCAGTTTTCAGTTTTTGGGGTAAAGGGGTATTTTTAGGGTTCAGGGTCAGTTTTCAGTTTTTGGGTAAAGGGGTATTTTTAGGGTTCAGGGTCAGTTTTCAGTTTTTGGGTAAAGGGGTATTTTAGGGTTCAGGGTCAGTTTTCAGTTTTTGGGGTAAAGGGGTATTTTTAGGGTTCAGGGTCAGTTTTCAGTTTTTGGGTAAAGGGGTATTTTTAGGGTTCAGGGTCAGTTTTCAGTTTTTGGGTAAAGGGGTATTTTTAGGGTTCAGGGTCAGTTTAGGGTTTTTGGGGTACAGGGGTACTTTGTAAAAATAAAGTAAAATTACATTTAAATTACATTAATTAAATACAATTAAATAACATTAAATTATATTATAATATTTTAAATTAATTTATATTACAAAAAATATTATATACTTACCAATACTTACGTTGTAATGGTATGCGTTGTAAAGGTATATGCGTTGTAAAATCTTGCGTTGTAAATGTATGAGTTGTAAAAGTTTTTGTGTTGTAAAAGTTTCGATGTAATGGTAGGTGTTGTAAAAGTATGCGTTGTAACGTCATACATCCCTGGAGTGGGAATAGTAATTTTAACCCCTACGCTATCCAGCGCTTTCCCTACTGTTGCACCCACTGGAGTGGGAATAGTAAATTTTACCTCTACGCTATCCAACACTTTTGCTAATGTTGAACTCACTATAGTTGTTACAATAAATTTTAACCATTTTCTATGCTACGCTAAAAATGTTATATATGTTGATTTAATAATATGTTTTTATATATATATATATATATATATATATATATATTACCTACTGGCGGTCGCCAGTAGGTATATATAGTTAGGATTTTTTCTCTATGGGTTTTTTGAAAATTCTATGTCTAATAACTTTGGCGTTTGTGGACGGAATTGGCTGAAATTTTCAGGAAAATGGCACATTTTGTTTCTGAGCAGCCCTTGAAAATTTGGGGGGGGTTCGTCCAGTGGGGGCCGAGAAAAAAGGGGGGTCCCAAAACGTGTTTTTAACATTGAGTTTTCCATAGGGCGGTTGGCCTCACTTTTAGCCCGAACGGCTGAATGGATTTGCACGAAACTTGGCAAAATTGTAGGGACTGGTAGCCCGATGTGCCTTTTGTAGGTCTCAATATATGTGCTCCAGTGGATTTTGAGAAATTAACGTTTAAAAAAAGATATATATCTGTAACAGCGGACCGGGCAGCGTCCCAGGACGCGTACTTTTCGCGCAACGGAGCTTTGTGAAGCGAAGCTGATTGGTTCTCCGGCGTCTGTCAACATTCCAAACAGTCCGTAGCGGCCGCCATCTTGTCTCTCGGTAGGATCGAGAGACAAGAGGAGGCGAAAGCGAAGGGGCAAATGACCATAAGGGGGAATAGTAGATCCTCGCTGACCCCCTAGGTTTGATGTGGAGGTTTTAAAAGGGCCCCGCGGGGCAAAAAAAAATAATAATAATAATAATCGAACGGCTGAATGGATTTGCACGAAACTTGGTAAAATATTAGGGACTGGTAGCCCGATGTGCCTTTGCTAGGTCTCAATATATGTGCTCCAGTGGATTTTGAGAAATTAACGTTCAAAAAAAGATATATATCTGTAACAGCGCTCCGCTTCGCGTACTTTTCGCGTTACGGAGCTTTGCGAAGCTGATTGGTTCTCCGGCGTCTGTCAACATTCCAAACAGTCCGTAGCGGCCGCCATCTTGTCTCTCGGTAGGATTGAGAGACAAGAGGAGGCCAAAGCGAAGGGGGAAATGACCATAAGGGGGCATAGTAGATCCTTCCTGACCTCTTAGGTTTGATGTACCATTTTGCCAAGTTTGGTGTAATTCCGTTCAGCCATTCAGGCTGTAGACGTATGTAAATGTCCTATGGAAAATTGCATGGGGAAAACACATTTGAAAGTGTTGAAATTTAGAACCAATTAAAATGTTACTTTGGTTTTGTATTTGTGTGTGATGAAAGTTAATTGGTTATGTATATATGTCAAATGAGAGGAAACCACAGCCATTTTGCGATACTACTGTCTGAGGTACATTTGTGAGGAATTTTTGGTGGTGAATTTCTGGTGTTTGATTTACACAGTACTAACACTTCTGCTACTTTTAAAAAGGTGAGTTGTTAATTTGTAAGGGGAACTATGTTGTACACTTGAAGATAATTTGAAAAATGTTTTCTGTTATTTATTTGCAGTCCTTCTGTTATACTAAATACTTGATGAAGTTAGTTTTATATTATGTATTACTAAAAACGATAAATGAAAGTGATTATTTTTTTCTGCAATTTACAGCAAGCAATTTCAAAATAAAATGGCTCACAATGAAGAGACCGTGGCAATTTCTTTTGAATTGTCCACTACATTGATTGAAATTGAGAGCACCAATAATGAAATATTGTCACAAGGAGGACATGACTTGTATGATTCCATTAGATTGATTGAAATGGACAGCACCAAGAATGAAATATTGTCACAAGGAGATGACTTGAATGATTCCACTACATTGATTGAAATTGAGAGCACCAATAATGAAATATTGTCACAAGGAGGAGATGGCTTGTATGATTCCATTAGATTGATTGAAATGGACAGCACCAATAATGAAATATTGTCACAAGGAGGAGATGACTTGAATGATTCCACTACATTGATTGAAATTGAGAGCACCAATAATGAAATATTGTCACGAGGAGATGACTTGAATGATTCCACTACATTGATTGAAATGGACAGCACCAATAATGAAATATTGTCAGAAGGAGGAGATGACTTGAATGATTTTTTTGATCAATCTCTTGATGGCGAATTTATCGAGTGTTTGGAGACCATAGAGTTACAAGAATCATCATTGCAGACTTTTAATGAGGAGATTCCAGATGAGATGATTGAAGAGGAAATTACTGATGAGGACATGTTACTAGTTGTTTCAAATTTAGAAAATTCTGAAGAATAAATTTATATTTAGAAATCAAAAATTGTTTGAGACATTATTTATTTTTATTTTTAATTTATGAGGTTGTAGCGAAGTGATTGTAGTATAAAATGAGACTTATAGTATAGAGTGCAACATTTTTATGTTACATGGTAAGTTTACTCATATTTACTTCCCTTCTGCCACTATATTATCTCCAATGTGTATTTGACATGTCTTCTTCATCTCCGGCCTCCTTTCTCTCACTGTGTGTCTCCGATGCATCTTATCGCTGGTATTTTGTGTAATTACAGAAGAGAGTAAAATAAAATAGTTCGGAACGTGAAAAGGGGGCAAAGTAGAGTACTCCTCACCCCCTAGGCCTTTTTAGGCGGTCCCAAAAGGATCAGTTTCTGCTTTCCTGAGAGATTATGGTATGAGTTCCATATACCACAATAACTTGCATTACAACATGCAAGATATCTATCTCCTATTACCAACTTTTGGAGATATTCGCGCTAAGCGCGAATATCTCCAAAAAGTAACACCTGCCCTGAGCAGTTCTTAGCCATGTTATCCAATGGGAGGTGGATAACATGGCTAAGAGTATTAGCTCGGTAATGCATGAATATCGCTGAGTTTTTAGCGATATTCATGCATTGCGGCCGTTTATTATCGCATTTGCGATAAACCTTGATAATAGTAAGGTTTATCTTCGATAATTTCTGACGATGCTTAGTGGTAAAAAATTGGTTGGTAAGCATCGTTAGCGATAAATATCGCTTAACTTTGGTAATATGCCCCAACGTCTGTTAACGTTCGATTCGAAGGAAATGAGGAAGTGTTGAAAAACATTGTCTGCGCCATCTTGCCTTTTTTGAAATGCCACACTTTTGTCGTGCACGGCAGCCATTTTAGATGTCTTGACCAGACCCACTCTCTGCACGCTGTCGATTCGTAGCATGGCTCCTCACCCTCGCAAGCATCTTCCCCAGGCACTGGTCACCCCCGCTCTCTGTCTTATGCATGGGCAATAAACCTCCCCCCATCTGCGCTGCTCTTCCCTGAGAATCACACTGTGCCCGCCCGACACCTCCCTTTCGCCCTATTCACTACCGCACCCTGTGACACTCCTCTTCCTCTGTGTCCGATTGTCCAGGCTATCAGCTAGCCCTGCAGATGTAGTTTATGGCCCCAGCTGTAAAGAATCACCCCTCTTCAAAGGAGTTATAGTAGATCAAGGCCCACACCCGATGAGATCCGTCACACCACACGTGTTCCTACTATCTGAAAACTATCCTGTATTGTGATTGGGGAGGGGACCGAGCCTGAAGCGGAAGATTCCAGGAATGACTCTTTGTACATCAAAGTTTTTACAATTATGTGTCACATAAAAAATATATAGCACTCCAACAAAGTAGTAGGAATATAAAACTTTAATAACATATAAATATATACAACAAAACAAAAACAGTAAAAACATTTAAACAACGAAGAGACCGTGGCAATTTCTTTTGAATTATCCAATAGATTTATTGAAATTGACAGCACCAATAATGAAATATTCTTGTCAGTAGCGGTCTGTTGTGCGAATAGTTCCAAGGCAGCAGAACGCGCTGAAATCTGGATGTCACGAAGGTGATGTCTAGCAAGTTGCCGCCCAGCAAATAACGGCGTGGGGCGCCGCGGGGGTGAGTGAGTCCAGTAGGCACCACAGCTATTCTTACCGGCATTGCAGAATTACTGCTGGGGACAATGCCTGTGCTGGAGCAGGGTCACAGCAGAAACAAAAAGGATTCTGTTGAAGATGTTGTTGGTTTTCAATTTGAAAACAGTTCTGGTGTCAACTGCTATGCTAATGTAGTGGTTAATGTTTTGTTTTCTCTAGAAAATGTAAAAGAGGGGGAGGCAGTCCAAAGTTCCGTTAAAAGGGCAAAGGAAAGGATCGGTGGTTTGAACTATCAGTCAAAAAGGGGAGGGGGTGCAACAATTTTTCCTACCGGGTCACACTGTGCTTTCACCGGAAGTGAGGTCTGCAGGATTCTAGTAATTCAAAGTGAGGCTGGCGCCGACGTCCCGCGGATACAGTTTCGTCACTCCACGGGTGATCATGGCAGTCATTCCCCATCGGGGGTCGGAGACTCCCGCGGCTCCTCTAGAATCTTCAAGGTCGTGGAGGACTACGGTGGTGGAGTCAACCAGTGACCGGGCCATTTCTTTATGCTGGGCCCGCTCTTGCCAGGTCGACCGCCATTTTGAGAGTTCGGTAGCTACTGGCGATCGCGGGGTCAAATGAGCGGACGGGCTCCACCCTGCCGGGCGAGACGTTGCAGCATGGCCACAGTGGAAGAACTCTTTTCCGGGCGCCTGGACCGCTGAGGGTGCAGCTGGGAAGCCTCCACTGGGGAGGCGGGAGAGGCCTGTTCGCACCGTCTCTCCCTCCCAGTGCACCCCACGGCGTCTCGCTTGAGATTTGTTATGGCCGGACCAGGCGATGAGGACGAGGGGGGGGGGTCGGAGGCATGTGCAAGACATCCCCCCCCAGGGTTGTTGCAGCAATTATACAAGAAAGAAGAAGTGTCCCGTCCGTCTTCGGGCCGGGCTTCCGGTAGATGTCGGCCGGACGCCCCTGGCTCTGGCCCCATGAACGGGTTTCTTGGTTTATCGGCTGCAGCCGGATTCCGTCGGTCTCGGCCCCCCGACCGTTGGTGGCCGGACCGGAAGAGCATGTGGCGGGACTACCTGCAACTCTCAAGGGCCACCGCGGCCGGACTGGGAGAGAGAGGGGAGGGTCGAGGAGACATTCCCCCCCCCTGCAACTGTTCAGCGTTGTAAAGGCAATTCCCTGGCCGGGTCCCGTTGGTCTCGGCCTCTCCTCCGGCTACACCCTACGTTAGGATCTCCGAGGCGTGGCAGCAGGACCTGCCTTATATGGGCTGCTCCCGGCTGGGCGTAGCCGGAACCCTGCCCCACCTTGGAAGTTTCCAGAGTGGGGGCGGATGTTCTACTGACTTGCATTTTCCCTAGTCTATCGATTTTTTTGGCGTGGCAGGCGGTGGGACAGCGAGGGGTGATTTGGTTTCTCTTACTGTTTTTCTGGTCTCTCACCACTGGCATATTTTAACGTTTTCTTGTTTCTAGGACATTAATAGGTTTTATCATTACGTTATGTTATCGTTTCTTTGTTCGTTGTTTAATAAAAGTTCATGTTCATCAGTGGCCTACTGATTTTCGTTTTCCTATTCTTTTCTTTCCAGGTTGTTTCATGCTAAAGTTTCTGTTAACAGGATACAGTGATCACTTCGTTATTATTGCATATGTCCTTTTCACTAGGGGTGCTCTCTGGTCGGGCCAGATGACGTATGTCTAGTAAATGGTCCGGGTGAAACAGGTGCATCAATCAGTGGGGAGTAGATAGGCATGACAGATTACAACGGGGGAGAAAGGTCCGCATTACGTACCCTTTCACTACTTGCAAAGATTTTCCTACGTTTATTTGCAAACAGGGAATACCTCCAAAAAGAACTAATTCCCAAACAGTCAATGTTCGGACAATCAATCAATCAATGAGGAATGAAATAGGTACGACGTGTTAAAGGCTTGCGTTACCTACCCTTCACTATCTGCAAAGGGAGAGAGAATATTCCTATTCTTCCTCGTTTGCAGGTAGAGAAGATCCTTAAGAGAATTAACATCGAACAATTCAATGCTCGATTGAAACAATCAACAAGGGGTACTGTGAACACAAATGAACGCCGCTTATGTACATACGCATTGCTATTTTCAACAGGTTGTTCCTAATGTTTCTATTTTAGCGAGGTCAAAAAGAGATCCCATTAGTGGCCTACTGATTTTGCTCGATTCCTTTTGTTTTTTTACACGATTTTTCGCTATCTGCAAAGACTAAACAGAGTATTGCGACTCTGTGCTTGTTTGTAAATAGAGAATGAACCAAAGAGAACAATCAATCAAATGGAGAGAGAAGCAGGCACGACGGATTACAAAGGGGGCAAAGGGCTGCGTTAACTACCCTTCACTATCTGCAAAGAGAGAGTACTCCTAATAGAAATGAGGGGTGGGGGGCAGCATTCAAAGCAGATCAGTGTGCATAAACACGAAAATGTTTTTACTTACCACGTACTTGACATTCGACAGCTTATGATATTTGCTATTAAAAAACCATTGAAATTCACTGAAAAAACCATAGGTTATAGACCATATATAGTTAGGAATTAGCATTTACAAAACCTTGAAAATTCACTGAAAAAACCATAGGTTATAGACCATATATAGTTAGGAATTAGCATTTAAAAAACCTTATTTTACTCACACAAAACCATTGAAATTCCATATATAGTTAGTTGCACTAACTATATATGGCGCACCCGCAATCCACTGCTGATCATGTCACATATTACATCATTCATGACATGGTCAGTGACATCACTGATGACATCACTGATGACATCTCAAATGACATCACTGATGACATCACTGATGACATCTCATTTGACATCATTCTTGTGCTAATACGATAAACCTCTTCAGACTCTAATATAACCTTAGATACACTCAGTGTATACAGACACTCACACACTGCCACTCATCCATGGAGTTACTCACACACCCAGTCAGTCATGCAAAGAAACAATCTCACCTCCATTTCTTCAACTATACAGTTAAACACACCTTACTTATTGAAACATATACTAACACATATTTACTCTCTTATACAATCCCTGATACAAGTTCACAATGATCGATACAACCACTCACTCATTCAGTGGCTCTCATGCACAGTTATTTATATATGCCAACTCTCACATGTACTGTGTTTTACATATGTACTTACTATGACATGTAGCATTGAGATATCCATTCACTCATCAATACACTCATGCACACAGTCAACTGCCCATGTAGCTGTTTCCACATGCACTCTTGAACTCATACACCTAGTGAATAAACTGCTCACACATCTATGCATAGAGTCTCACACCTTCCAGCCACCCCCACACAAACTCAATCTCCCATAGAAATACTTGGGCAACCAATTAATAACACATATAGCCTCTCGTATAGCTAATGATCAACACATGCAGCAGTTTACAGAACAACAGACATAATGATGCACAAATTAAGACAGTTTAGTCACTAACCCATGCATTCAGTGAGACACATTTAATCACTCACTCATACAGTCAGTCATGCACCTACTAAATCCTTCATCCAGACACTTATACATCCACTCAAGACATATTTTAACTTTACAGAAAAATACAGTCACTGGATGTTGTCATCAGTGATGTCATCAGTGATGTCATTTGAGATGTCATCAGTGATGTCATCAGTGATGTCACTGACCATGTCATGAATGATGTAATATGTGACATGATCAGCAGTGGATTGCGGGTGCGCCATATATAGTTAGTGCAACTAACTATATATGGAATTTCAATGGTTTTGTGTGAGTAAAATAAGGTTTTTTAAATGCTAATTCCTAACTATATATGGTCTATAACCTATGGTTTTTTCAGTGAATATATATATATATATGTATTATTTTTGGTGATATAATTTTTTTAATTATAGAAATTATTTATTAAAATTAAAATTTTAAAATAATTATTTCTAAGTTTATATTAAATATATTTATTACTATATTAGTTTTAACTTAATTTTAAGACATTTAAAAAAATCGATATTTTGACAGTCTATATTTTTGTAAGTCGATATTTTGGAGTCCATATTTTGGTACTTACCTGTTTGTAGATAGGGAGTCGATATTTTGTCACTCGATATTTTTCACTCGATATTTGTGTATCTCGATATTTGTGACGTCGATATTATGTCAGTGATCCGTTGCAGGAGTGACACAGGCCACGGTTGTTGAGGCAGGGATTTCCAGTGAGCCAGATGGCCCTGGCACTGTGCATTGGCCCGCTCCCTCCTCCGCACCGGAGCTGGCTGTGGCATCGTCCCAAGAGAGTCCTGGATGTGAGTGAGGAGAGTGTTGCGGCGGGTTGCTGGTTTCACCAGTCAAATTGCGATCACCTGAGGGACAAGATTTTGATGATCAATACTTTGGACATGACATGTTTTGTTTGCCATACATTACTTTTCAGTGTCCTCTCTCACACGCCCCACCCTCCACCACCCTCCCTGTGGACATAGGGCCTGTTGGGAGTTGTAGTTGTGACCTCTCTCACACACCTCACACACACCACCACCCTCCCTGTGGACATGGGGGCCTGTTGGGAGTTGTAGTTGTGACCTCTCTCACACACCCCACACACCACCACCCTCCCTGTGGACATGGGGGCCTGTTGGGAGTTGTAGTTGTGACCTCTCTCACACACCCCACACACCACCACCCTCCCTGTGGACATGGGGGCCTGTTGGGAGTTGTAGTTGTGACCTCTCTCACACACCCCACACACCACCACCCTCCCTGTGGACATGGGGGCATGTTGGGAGTTGTAGTTGTGACCTCTCTCACACACCCCACACACCACCACCCTCCCTGTGGACATGGGGGCCTGTTGGGAGTTGTAGTTGTGACCACTCTCACACGCCCCACACACCACCACCCTCCCTGTGGACATGGGGGTCTGTTGGGAGTTGTAGTTGTGACCTCTCTCACACGCCCCACACACCACCACCCTCCCTGTGGACATGGGGGCCTGTTGGGAGTTGTAGTACTATCCTCTCTCACACACCCCACCCTCCACCACCCTCCCTGTGGACATGGGGGCCTGTTGGGAGTTGTTTACATTTTGGTAAGTATGTAGCCCACATGCATGGGTTAGAGCCTGGGAGCTTTTTCTTCTCAGTTGTGTGAGGCAGGCCATGTCTATGTGCTCGTGGTGCTTGGTTTGTACTTACCAGCCTCTTCTCCTTCCTCAATTCCTTCCAGGCTCTCTGGGTGCAGTATGCCCAGCACCTTTTCCTCCCAATCAGTATAGGGTATGGGCTCAGGAGGTGTGCCGCCGCCAGTGTGATGTACTCGCAGATGGTTTTTAGCACGGATGCCTTTGACCCTGGTTTTTAGGTCATGCCACCGCCTCTGGATCTTGTGCGTTGTCCTTGGCACGGTCCCTGACGCATTTTCCCGAGTTACTATCCTGTCCCACATGTGATTTTTGTGGGCCACGGTGGTCTGCTGGACTAGTGTCCCGAATAAGTGGGGTTCAACACGGATGATTTCATCCACCATGACCTTCAACTCTGTCTCCGTGAATTTCGGGTTTTGCTTGGGTGCCATGGTGTGTGGTGCTCAAGGTGTGGGTTGATTGGTTTGGGAGGTGCAGGTGTGTGGTGTGTAGGAATGGTGTGGTGGGTGTTTGTGTGGTGGGTGTGATTGGGTGGTGGTTGTATGTGTGCAATTTGTGTCTGCTGTCCGTCGTCTCGGGCCTCTTGCTAGCAGCTATGCTGTGATGCAAAGGATTGTGGTAGTGGGTGGGAGTAATTTTATAGTCTGTGTCGTGGTTGTGTCCCAATGGTTGTTGGCAGTCAGGTGCTAGGTGGGTGTGTTGACTAGTGTGGATTAGTAGGTGCTTGGGGGGATGTCATTGTGGCTTGTGATTGGTGTGGGTGTTTCAGGTGGGTGGTAGTCCTGTTTCGTGTGTTTTCTATTAACTTCCGTCAGACATTTTGCCATTGGTTTGACGGTAGGAATGTTGTTCGTGTTGGCCTTCCGCTGGGATGCACAGTTTCTCGTTGCATTGTTTCCGCTGCGGCCGTGGATGGAGGTGCGTACCGGGGAACAGGCGGCGTTATCCTAATCGCGCCCAAGGAGCCTCCGATGGTATTGCGGTGGTTGTGGCTGTTCCGGCGGTCATGTTCGTCCGCGGCGGTGGGTGTTTCTTAGGTTCCGTCCGCTTGCGGCAGTCTCCGGTGTACTCCGTTCGCCGCGGACGGAATTTGATGTGGTCCATCCGCTGCGGTCGGACTTTAGTCCCATTTTCATCCTCATTGCTACGGAGGTTTCTCCGCGGTGCAGTCCGTAGTATCTTGGCCGCTTCCTTGGCGGATGGAACCAGTTTCCGTCTGCAATCCTAATCGGCCCCTTAATGCAGAAATCAGAAATCTCCGCCTCAAACTCAAAACCTGAGACCACATCACCTTGGTGCCACATAACCTACACTGCTTACCTGTTTGATGCCAGATGAGCTTTAAGACACATACATTACGCAAAAGGCAGTAGATGGAAGAGGACAGAATTCCTTTGAACCAAGGTAGTAAGCTCCCTTCATAACAATGTTTTTCAGTGAGTCTCCTTAAACAAACAACAGTATCTCAACTGGTATAGTTAAGGCGGATGGTTAGGCATGCAAGCACAATACTTTACACGAAAGGAGAAACCGGAGACTCTAGGCTGATTTTTTTAAATGTGCATTCAGCATCATGTATTTAAGAACAAAGATCAATATACAGTTATAACAGCACTGTAAGCAAAAATGCGTGAATAACCCGAATTGGACTTGGTGCTTAGTTGTGTAGGTGACACAATTAGTGGCAACGCAAGTGACAATATGTGGTCAGCGGACGAGAATGGCGCAATGTGCTAAAGTGAGCAAATATATGCAGTGAATGAATTCTTTTCTCCACCCGCCCCCTTAGGAATTCATAGACACGCCAGACACCTGACCGCTCCGGCTCACGACGCTACTCCTGAAGACGGGACCGCGTCCCTCAAGGTAGGATGTATGACGTTACAACACATGCTTTTACCACGCATGCTGTTACAACGCAGTTTTTACAACGCATACCATTACAACGCATAGCGCTTTGGGGTGCTGGATAGTGAATAGTTTAATTTACTATTCCAACTCCAGTCCCCGTGGTCACTAGGGAAGGTGTTGGATAGTAAATTAAATCTATTCCCTATCCTAGAGCGCCCCCCAGCGCAATGCGTTGTAATGGTTTTCGTTGTAAAACCTGCGTTGTAATAGCACTGCGTGGTAAAAGTTGCATTGTAAAGGATGTTTCCCCTCAAGGTAGCATATATTTTCTTCCTCTCCACACCGCTCCTGATAGTCTCCCCCACTGGGTCATTTAATATCCCACGTTAACGCTTACTCTACCACACCGGGTTCCCGCCCAGGGAGTTACCTGACTCCTTTACAGTCATTATTCCTCCTCTCACAGCCCGACCCTATTTTCACCTCAGCAAGCGTGCCACACCCTGGGCCTCTTGGCCTTCCCCCTCGCATTACAGATTCACACGTTAGGTCCCATATGCAGCATTTCGTCACGTAATCATTTTTGCAGCCAATCTTCGTACCTATTGACTGATCCCTGTGGCCCCCCAGCCCCCATTGCCACGTGCTCCCATCCCCTCTTCTAACTCCTGACCCCTCTCCCTTTCCTCCTTATACAGCACCAATACAATCATACAACCCTGTCCTGATGATGAGCCTGAGTAACTGGATAGAAACGTTGTCGACTCTTCAGCGCAACTTAAGGCGCAGCCTCAGTGTTTCCACCAAATCATTGTCAATTCTCCTCCCATTTGTAAATCTATGTCTGGAACCATCCTATTCACTGTGTATATTTGCTCATGTTAGCACATTGCGCCGTTCTCGTCCGCTGACCACATATTGTCACTTGCGTCACCACTAATTGTGTCACCTACACAACTAAGCACCAAGTCCAATTCGGGTAGTTCATGCATTTTTGCTTACAGTGCTGTTATAACTGTATGTTGATCTTTGTTCTTAAATACATGATGCTGAATGCACATTCAAAAATATCAGCCTAGAGTCTCCCGGTTTCTCCTTTCATGTAAAATATTGTACTTGCATGCCTAACCGTCCTCCTTAATTATACCAGTTGAGATACTGTTGTTTGTTTAAAGTACCTCCCCTAATCTCAACATGGTTTATGGGTTTCACTCCTGTTGTTAAAGACAAAACTTTAGTGAGTCTCAGCATACCAGCTCACTGTCTCACATCATCAGGCTGTCATGAGCGTTATGTGTCTCACAACCAATCTTCATGCTTCTATTTGCTGTTTTGCCCAATTGCATTGTTCAATGGAGTAGTTTCTACATTAACATATATATTAACATGACACATATTTTTTAGAGAGATGCATTATTCTACCCATAAAACAGACATTAGCCAAAGGAAAGGACCTGTTAAATTAAATAAAGAAATTCCAATTCAAGCAGAGATAAGGTGCTAGCAGCTTCTGGGAATACGGCAACAGATTTCTTGCCACCTGGCAACAAATGTGTGACTATTTTGATCAGTATGCGCTCATTGCCACATACTGTTCTTGATTATATATTATGGATCACTTGAGTTAGCTCTTCAAATCATTGAAGCAGTAACATTTACAGAGTTACACCCTTTCCCCTGTGCCTGACTCATTTTCTCTCACCTCTTATAACCCTTTCATTAGGTATTATACTGTGCAGGATCTGGTGAGAGCACTAATTGTGAAAAGAGTTTCTTTAGAAATGAATGTATGTGGCCTATTCCCCATATTGTTAAATGACTCTTTGGCAGCCATGGATTATATATTTTAATACTTCTGTAGAATTCATGTTTTTGACTCATTTGTTAAATATATGTTATTATCATCCATTGCCACTGTTATTTTGTACTTTGTATTGTTCTCTGCACATTATTTGAGCGCATGATTGAAGGAATGTACAAACGAGCTGAACCTGGAAAAGTTCTACAATCTACAAAATGAAATATGTAATTGAAGAACATACCAGAGTATACCCATCAAAAAAAAAATGACACATTTTTTGGGGGGTTTGGCCAGAAAACAATAAACCGAGATGAAAACAGGCAACCATTTTTGAATGAGCTCGAAATGGCTTTGTTCAAGTTTAACATGTTGAGGATTTTCTTTTTACTTGTGCTATTACATGTCCGTGATGGTAGACAAAAGAGTAGGCTACAAATATCTTTCTCCACTGCATTATGAAATTAGGTTTGTGGAGGTTCTAACTGGTGACAAGAACATTTGTGCATATTTGTTGTGTTTTATTTTGTTGTGGTGGCGATGTGTACTGTTTTTAGGGGCCAGATGTTCGACCAAGTAATTTATGACTCGCAAATTGCGCCGCAATAGCGACTTGCAGTTTGCAGCTCGCAAATTGGTATGTACCACAGTGTCAGAGACACTGATTGCGATTCCCAATGGAGTTGAAAAATGCAAGGCTCATGAATATTAATGAGCCTGACACATTTTGCGACCCCATTTGGCATAGCTGCCCCTCCCAGGGATGGTGGTCTGCTGGGCTCAGCAGACCACCATGTCTGGGACTGCTTTTAAATAAAGCAGCTTTTTTTAAAATGCAGCCCATTTTCCTTAAAGAAAAATGTGATGCATTTAAAAAAGAAAAATTTAACGTTTTTGTTTTATTTTTTAGGGGGCAGGCAGTGGTCCCTGGGACCACTGCCTATCCCTTAAATAATAATTTTGCATGCATTTGCAAATGGGAAGGGGTCCCCTGTGGACCCCTCCCCATTTACCAATGCATCACCACCTCCTTGAAGTAGGTGGTAATTGCGAGTGTTTTGCGTTCACAATTGCGGTCGCAAAACATTAGTACATGGGGGTTAGAGAGTCGCTATTTGAAAGGGAATGCCCCTTCCAATGCCCCTTCCGAGTCTCTAAACACTTTTTTGTGAGTCACAATTAATTTGCTACTCAGAAAATTGTGTTAGCACATGGCCATACCAATTTTAACATGCGCAAACGGGTCGCTAACCCATTTGCGCATGCTCAAATTGGTCGTACATCTAGGCCAAGGTGCTGTTTTGTTTGTGCTACAATATTGCATTACATTGTTGTTGTACAGCATGTGTTGTGTTTTGAAGGTTTTGTTGTATTCTGCCATTTTATTTGTTTGTTGTGCTGGTTTTTGCTTTGTGTTATCTAATTATGATAATTTATGTTGTGTCCCATAATTATTTTAGAAATTTCTGCATGTGTTACTACATTCCTGCAAAAACAGCAAATTTCTTTAGAGTTCCAGTGACAAACAACCTTTACCAATATCTGACGCCCTTTGTACATGTTCGGTAGAATATAGCAGGGAATTTACCACACATGTAAAAAACCATTACCACAGCAAGAGATATTTACCACTTGTGAAAAATACCTCCTGATCAGCGTTTGAAATATGAATATGAGGCCTAATAAGCAGCAATGCTTTTAACAAGAATTCTTAATGTTTGTTTTCTTATTTCTGGGAATTTCCATTGATGCAGTTCAATAGGTTTGGACTTATGGAATGTATCATGGGAAAACAGTGAGGGGGTGATCTATATTTCACAAGTCCTAATTCACCAGGGATCTGTATTTAGTGCCCTATTACGAGGCTGGCCAGAAAGCAATCCGTGCTGGTCGTGGTGGCGGAAAACGTTAATTTCCCCGCTCCAGGCGCGGTCATTGCGACCACCATATTACAATGGACCCTCAGAGGCTAGTCACCGTCCTGTGCGGTCTTTCAGGCTCCGCATGTTTTGTCCGTATGCAAGGATGGGAGACGGAGCCAATAGAGCAGGCCCGGCATGTGGAAATACGTTCCATCCGCCAACCAGATTACGATGTTGCAGACAGCCAGTCCCACCACCGCGTAAAAACCACTACGTTGCCGATGGCGGAAAATCAACAGCGGAGAGGAAGAGCCGATATAGAACACCAGTGGCTGCCATGGTACCTGTGAGACAGGCCTCCTGCTGCACTACCTGGTGCACCTCCAGCAGACAAGACGCTGCTGCGCTCAATAGGAGAGGTAC
Organism: Lissotriton helveticus; assembly: GCF_964261635.1. NCBI lineage: Eukaryota > Metazoa > Chordata > Amphibia > Caudata > Salamandridae > Lissotriton > Lissotriton helveticus. The sequence goes on along the minus strand of NC_136067.1, from coordinate 920,754,705 downwards.
GTACCAAACAGCTCCACACATGCAACCCCTAAACAACTACAACTCCCAGCAAGCATTGTGGCACCATGACAAGTGTGGAAACCTGCCCAATGCAAAGTGCGAGGCCCACCCAATTCTCACGAGTGACCCTCCGTGCCCCTGAAGGCAATTGGGGCCAATGCCGAGCTCCGCAGTTGCCGAGTGAGCACACCGTAATATCAGAATATGTATGCCGAAGGCTCCCATTGGCTGATGGCTCATTCGCGTAGAGCACGGGTACTCATAGTACGGCCCGCAGGCCGCCAGCGCCCCGGCAAGTCTTCCCTGGCGGCCCGCCGACCTTGCAGACATCTACCAGTGTGACTCGGAGACTCTGCTGCTCTGTGGGGTCCAGCCACAGTCAGAGTGGAGCTGCAGCGCTAAAAGATGAAATACAACACAGCCTCATTAACACGCAAATGGTCTTTTAAAGACCTGTGAAGTGCTCGGATGCGGCTCTGTGTATGTGTGCCCAGAAGCTGTCTCAGCCCGGGCACACACAGGCAGGGTGAAATGATGGAGAGGCAGGGAGGGAAAGGGAGGGAGAGAGCAGGAGACGGAGGGAAGGAAAGGGAGGGAGAGAGAGGGGGAGGGAGGGAAAGGAAGGGAGAGTGAGGGAGGGAAAGGGATAGGAAGGGAGACAGAGGGAGAGTGAGGGAGGGAAAAGGAGGGAGAGGGAGAGGGAGGGAGAGGGAGGGAAATGGAGACAGAGGGAGAGTGAGGGAGGAAAAAGGAGGGGGAGAGAGAGGGAGAGGGAGGGAAGGAGGGAAATAGAGGCAGAGTGAGGGAGGGAAAGGGAGACAGAGGGAGAGAAAGGGAGGGAGAGGGAGGGAAGGAAAGGAAAGGGAGGGAGAGAGAGAGGGAGGGAGGGAAAGGGAGACAGAGGGAGAGGGAGGGAGGGAGGGAGAGTGAGGGAGGGAAAGGGAGAGAAAGGGAGACAGAGATAGAGTGAAGGAGGGAAAAGGAGGGAGTGAGAGGGAGAGGTAGGGAGAGGGAGGGAGGGAGGGAAAGGGAGACAGAGGGAGAGTGAGTGAGGGAAAGGGAGGAGGGAAAGGGACACAGAGGGAGACAGAGGGAGAGGGGGAAAGGGAGGAAGACAGAGGGAGAGGGAGAAAGAGGGAGAGGGAGAAAGAGAGAGAGGGAGGGAAAGGGAGGGAGAGGGAGGGAAACGGAGGGAGAGGGAGAGGGAGGGAGGGAAAGGGAAGGAAAGAGAGAGGGAGGTAGAGGGGGAGGGAAAGGGAGGCAGAGCGAGGGAGGGAAAGGGAGACAGAGGGAGATGGAGGGAGGGAAAGGGAGACAGAGGAGAGGGGGAGGGAAAGGGAGACAGAGGGATAGGAAGGGAGGGAAATGAAGGGAGAGAGAGGGGGAGGGAGACAGAGGGGGAAGGAGGGAGAGTGAGGGAGGGAAAGGGAGACAAGAGGGAGGGAGGGAAAGAGAGGGAGAGGGAGCGGGAGGGAGACAGAGAGTAATGGAGGGAAAGGGAGGGAGGGAGAGGGAGAGGGAGAGTGAGGGAGGGAGAGGGAGGGAAGGAAAGGGAGGCTGAGAGAAGGGGAGGGAGGGAAAGGGAGACTGAGGGAGAGGGAGGGAGGAAAAGGGAGGGTAAGGGAGACAGAGGGAGAGTGAGGGAGGGAAAAGGAGGGAGAGAGAGGGAGAGGGAGGGAGGGAAAGGGAGACAGAGGGAGAATGAGGGAGGGAAAAGGAGGGAGAGAGGGAAAGGGAGGGAGAGGGAGGGAGGGAAAGGGAGGCAGCGTGAGGGACGGAAAGAGAGGCAGAGGGAGAGGGAGAGGGAGGGAGGGAAAGGGAGGGAGAGTGAGTGAAAGTGAGGGAAAGGGAGACAGAGGGAGAGTGAGGGAGGGAAAGGAGGGATAGAGAGGGAGAGGGAGGGAGAGGGATGGGGGAAAGGGAGTCAGAGGGAGAGTGAGGGAGGGAAAAGGAGGGAGAGAGAGAGAGAGGGACGGAGAGGGAGGGAGAGGGAGGGAGGGGAAGGGAGGCAGAGGGAGAGTGAGGGAGGGAAAGGGAGACAGAGGGGGAAGGAGACAGAGGGAGAGGGAGGGAGGGAGGGAAAGGGAGACATAGGGAGAGGGAGGGAGCAGAAGGGAGGGAGAGGGAGGGAAAGGAAGTGAGAGGGAGAGGGAGGGAGGGAAAGGGAAGGAAAGAGAGGGCGAGGGAGGGAGGGAGGGAAAGGGAGGAAAATTGAGGGAGGAAAAGGGAGACAGAGGGAGAGGGAGGGAGGGAGGGAAAGGGAAACAGAGGGAGAGGGGGAGGGAAAGGGAAAGGGAAAGGGAGACAGAGGGAGAGGAAGGGAAGGAAAGGGAGGGAGAGAGGGGGGAGGGAGACAGAGTGGAAGGGAGGGAGAGTGAGGGAGGGAAAGGGAGACAGAGGGAGAGGGAGTGAGGGAAAGGGAGGGAGACAGAGGGGGAGGGAGGGAAAGGGATGGAGAGGGAGAGTGAGGGAGGTAGAGGGAGGGAAGAAAAGGGAGGGAGAGAGAGGGGGAGGGAGGGAAAGGGAGTCAGAGGGAGAGGGAGGGAGGGAAAGGGAGGGAAAGTGCGCGAGGGAAAGGGAGACCGAGGGAGAGTGAGGGAGCGAAAAGGAGGGAGAGAGAGGGAGAGGGAGGGTGAGGGAGAGAGAGAAAGGGAGACAGAGGGAGAGAGAGGGAGAGAAAAGGAGGGAGAGAGAGGGAGGGAGGGAAAGGGAGGCAGAGTGAGGGAGGGAAAGGGAGACAGAGGGAGACAGAGGGAGAGGGGGAAAGGGAGGAAGACAGAGGGAGAGGGAGAAAGAGGGAGAGGGAGAAAGAGAGAGAGGGAGGGAAAGGGAGGGAGAGGGAGGGAAACAGAGTGAGAGGGAGAGGGAGGGAGGGAAAGGGAAGGAAAGAGAGAGGGAGGTAGAGGGGGAGGGAAAGGGAGGCAGAGCGAGGGAGGGAAAGGGAGACAGAGGGAGATGGAGGGAGGGAAAGGGAGACAGAGGAGAGGGGGAGGGAAAGGGAGACAGAGGGATAGGAAGGGAGGGAAATGAAGGGAGAGAGAGGGGGAGGGAGACAGAGGGGGAAGGAGGGAGAGTGAGGGAGGGAAAGGGAGGGAGAGGGAGCGGGAGGGAGACAGAGAGTAATGGAGGGAAAGGGAGGGAGGGAGAGGGAGGGAGAGTGAGGGAGGGAGAGAGAGGGAAGGAAAGGGAGGCTGAGAGAAGGGGAGGGAGGGAAAGGGAGACTGAGGGAGAGGGAGGGAGGGAAAGGGAGGGTAAGGGAGACAGAGGGAGAGTGAGGGAGGGAAAAGGAGGGAGAGAGAGGGAGAGGGAGGGAGGGAAAGGGAGACAGAGGGAGAATGAGGGAGGGAAAAGGAGGGAGAGAGGGAAAGGGAGGGAGAGGGAGGGAGGGAAAGGGAGGCAGCGTGAGGGACGGAAAGAGAGGCAGAGGGAGAGGGAGAGGGAGGGAGGGAAAGGGAGGGAGAGTGAGGGAAAGTGAGGGAAAGGGAGACAGAGGGAGAGTGAGGGAGGGAAAGGAGGGATAGAGAGGGAGAGGGAGGGAGAGGGATGGGGGAAAGGGAGTCAGAGGGAGAGTGAGGGAGGGAAAAGGAGGGAGAGAGAGAGAGAGGGACGGAGAGGGAGGGAGGAGGGAGGGGAAGGGAGGCAGAGGGAGAGTGAGGGAGGGAAAGGGAGACAGAGGGGGAAGGAGACAGAGGGAGAGGGAGGGAGGGAAAGGGAGACATAGGGAGAGGGAGGGAGCAGAAGGGAGGGAGAGGGAGGGAAAGGAAGTGAGAGGGAGAGGGAGGGAGGGAAAGGGAAGGAAAGAGAGGGCGAGGGAGGGAGGGAGGGAAAGGGAGGAAAATTGAGGGAGGAAAAGGGAGACAGAGGGAGAGGGAGGGAGGGAGGGAAAGGGAAAACAGAGGGAGAGGGGGAGGGAAAGGGAAAGGGAGACAGAGGGAGAGGAAGGGAAGGAAAGGGAGGGAGAGAGGGGGGGAGGGAGACAGAGTGGAAGGGAGGGAGAGTGAGGGAGGGAAAGGGAGACAGAGGGAGAGGGAGTGAGGGAAAGGGAGGGAGACAGAGGGGGAGGGAGGGAAAGGGATGGAGAGGGAGAGTGAGGGAGGTAGAGGGAGGGAAGAAAAGGGAGGGAGAGAGTGGGGGAGGGAGGGAAAGGGAGTCAGAGGGAGAGGGAGGGAGGGAAAGGGAGGGAGAGTGCGCGAGGGAAAGGGAGACCGAGGGAGAGTGAGGGAGCGAAAAGGAGGGAGAGAGAGGGAGAGGGAGGGTGAGGGAGAGAGAGAAAGGGAGACAGAGGGAGAGAGAGGGAGAAAAAAGGAGGGAGAGAGAGGGAGGGAGGGAGGGAAAGGGAGGCAGAGTGAGGGAGGGAAAGGGAGACAGAGGGAGATTGAGGGAGGGGCAGGGAGGATAAGGGAGGCTGAGGGAGGGAAAGGGAGACAGAGGAATAGTGAGGTGGAGGGAGGGAGAGGGAGAGTGAGGGAGGGAGAGAGAGGGAAAGAAAGGGAGGGGGAGGGAGAGTGAGGGAGGAAAAAGGAGACACAGGGAGAGTGAGGGAGGGAAAGGGAGACAGAGGGAGAGTGAGGGAGGGAAAGGGAGACAGAGGAGGAAGGAGACAGAGGGAGAGGGAGGGAGGGAAAAGGAGGGAAAGGGAGACATAGGAAGAGGGAGGGAGCAGAAGGGAGGGAGAGGGAGGGAAAGGAAGTGAGAGGGAGAGGGAGGGAGGGAAAGGGAAGGAAAGAGAGGGCGAGGGAAGGAGGGAAAGGGAGGAAAATTGAGGGAGGAAAATGTGACAGAGGGAGAGGGAGGGAGGGAGGGAAAGGGAAACAGAGGGAGAGGGGGAGGGAAAGGGAATGGGAGACAGAGGGAGAGGAAGGGAAGGAGAGGGAGAGAGAGGGGGAGGGAGACAGAGTGGAAGGGAGGGAGAGTGAGGGAGGGAAAGGGAGACAGAGGGAGAGGGAGGGAAAGGGAGGGAGAGGGAGGGAGACAGAGGGGGAGGGAGGGAAAGGGATGGAGATAGAGAGTGAGGGAGGTAGAGGGAGGGAAGAAAAGGGAGGGAGAGAGAGGGGGAGGGAGGGAAAGGGAGACAGAGGGAGAGGGAGTGAGGGAAAGGGAGGGAGACAGAGGGGAGGGAGGGAAAGGGATGGAGAGGGAGAGTGAGGGAGGTAGAGGGAGGGAAGAAATGGGAGGGAGAGAGAGGGGGAGGGAGGGAAAGGGAGACAGAGGGAGAGGGAGGGAGGGAAAGGGAGGGAGACTGTGCGAGGGAAAGGGAGACCGAGGGAGAGTGAGGGGGCGAAAAGGAGGGAGAGAGAGGGAGAGGAGGGAGGGTGAGGGAGAGAGGGAAAGGGAGACAGAGGGAGAGAGAGGGAGAGAAAAGGAGGGAGAGAGAGGGAGGGAGGGAAAGGGAGGCAGAGTGAGGGAGGGAAAGGGAGGGAAAGGGAGGGAGAGTGCGCGAGGGAAAGGGAGACCGAGGGAGAGTGAGGGAGCGAAAAGGAGGGAGAGGGAGGGTGAGGGAGAGAGGGAAAGGGAGACAGAGGGAGAGAGAGGGAGAGAAAAGGAGGGAGAGAGAGGGAGGGAGGGAGGGAAAGGGAGGCAGAGTGAGGGCGGGAAAGGGAGACAGAGGGAGATTGAGGGAGGGGCAGGGAGGATAAGGGAGGCTGAGGGAGGGAAAGGGAGACAGAGGAATAGTGAGGGGGAGGGAGGGAGAGGGAGAGTGAGGGAGGGAGAGAGAGGGAAAGAAAGGGAGGGGGAGGGAGAGTGAGGGAGGGAAAGGGAGACAAAGGGAGAGTGAGGGAGGGAAAGGGAGACAGAGGGAGAGTGAGGGAGGGAAAGGGAGACAGAGGGGGAAGGAGACAGAGGGAGAGGGAGGGAGGGAAAAGGAGGGAAAGGGAGACATAGGGAGAGGGAGGGAGCAGAAGGGAGGGAGAGGGAGGGAAAGGAAGTGAGAGGGAGAGGGAGGGAGGGAAAGGGAAGGAAAGAGAGGGCGAGGGAGGGAGGGAGGGAAAGGGAGGAAAATTGAGCTAGGAAAAGGGAGACAGAGGGAGAGGGAGGGAGGGAGGGAAAGGGAAACAGAGGGAGAGGGGAGGGAAAGGGAATGGGAGACAGAGGGAGAGGAAGGGAAGGAAAGGGAGGGAGAGAGAGGGGGATGGAGACAGAGTGGAAGGGAGGGAGAGTGAGGGAGGGAAAGGGAGACAGAGGGAGAGAGTGAGGGAAAGGGAGGGAGACAGAGGGGGAGGGAGGGAAAGGGATGGAGAGGGAGAGTGAGGGAGGTAGAGGGAGGGAAGAAAAGGGAGGGAGAGAGAGGGGGAGGGAGGGAGGGAAAGGGAGTCAGAGGGAGAGGGAGGGAGGGAAAGGGAGGGAGAGTGCGTGAGGGAAAGGGAGACCGAGGGAGAGGGAGGGAGCGAAAAGGAGGGAGAGAGAGGGAGAGGGAGGGTGAGGGAGAGAGGGAAAGGGAGACAGAGGGAGAGAGAGGGAGAGAAAAGGAGGGAGAGAGAGGGAGGGAGGGAGGGAAAGGGAGGCAGAGTGAGGGAGGGAAAGGGAGGCAGAGGGAGATTGAGGGAGGGGCAGGGAGGGGCAGGGAGGATAAGGGAGTCTGAGGGAGGGAAAGGGAGACAGAGGAATAGTGAGGGGGAGGGAGGGAGAGGGAGAGTGAGAGAGGGAGAGAGAGGGAAATAAAGGGAGACAAAGGGAGAGTGAGGGAGGGAAAGGGAGACAGAGGGAGAGTGAGGGAGGGAAAGGGAGACAGATGGAGAGGAAGGGAGGGAAAGGGAGAGGGAGGAAGAGTGAGGGAGGGAAAGGGAGACAGAGGGAGAATGAGGGAGGGAAAGGAAGACAGAGGGAGAGGGAGGGAGGGAAAGGGAGGGAGGGAGCAGAAAGGGAGGGAGAGGGAGGGAGGGAGGGAAAGGGAGGGAGAGAGGGAGAGGGAGGGAGGGAAAGGGAGGCAGAGTGAGTGAGGGAAAGGGAGGGAAATAGAGACAGGGAGAGTGAGGAAGGGAAAGGGAGACAGAGGGGGAGGGAGGGAGGGAAAGGGAGGGGGCGGGAGACAGAGGGGGAGGGGGGAAAGGCGAGGGAGAGTGAGGGAGGGAGAGGGAGGGAAGAAAAGGGCAGGAGAGGGAGAGTGAGGAAGGGAAAGGGAGACAAAGGGAGAGTGAGGGAGGGAAAGGGAGACAGAGGGAGTGTGAGGGAGGGAAAGGGAGACAGATGGATAGTGAGGGAGGGAAAGGGAGAGTGAGGGAGGGAAAGGAAGACAGACAAAGGGAGAGTGAGGGAAAGGGAGACAGAGGGAGAGTGAGGGAGGGATATATATATATATGTGGGAGGAGCGGGTCCTTTTTGGCCAACACCAAGAGTTTTCCAACAATATTTTACTGTACCTGCGATACATTGATGATGTATTTCTTGTTTGGAGGGGGGGCATGGAAAGCGCAAATGCCTTTGTTGAGGTGATTAATAAGAACAACATCAACCTAAGTTTTACTTCCAACATTAGTCCCATCTCTGTATGTTTTTTGGATGTGGAGGTATCTGCAGGTAATAACAGATTGTCAACCAGGCTATATAGGAAGCCGAGTGCCGGCAATACAATATTGCATGCGAGCAGTCATCATCCTGCCCATTTGATCCGGAGCATTCCCTTTGGGGAAATGCTCCGATTAAAAGAATCTGCAGTACAGAAGCTGAATGCGCGGCCGCGCAAGAGGCTTGCAGATTACGTTTCCTTGCCCGAGGATATTCCAACCCTAGCCTAGTAAAAGCTATTCAACGGTCCGATTCCATCAGCAGGTTACAAGCCTTAGTTCCCAAAGATAGAACCATCAAGAAGGCTGGGGTACAATACGTGGAGGCCCAAGAAATTTCTTCCCGGGTCATTTTGACCTATAATCGCCAACGTGGGGATCTCGGAAAGTTCTTATACAAGAATTGGAACCTTGTACAAAGTGACCCAGTCATTGGTCACAAAGTAAGCAAAAACCTTTGCTTACTTTTCGTAAATCCCCTTCAATGTCTAAGTCCTTAGTCAGCAATACCATCTAACCAAAACTTTCCAATACTTGGTCAAAAATCAAAAGGGGCTTCAAATCCTGTCCACAATGTAAAGCCTGCCGTTATGGCAGCAACAGGACACATTACAAAAGCCCCTTTCGACAGGAACCCACGGCTATCACCAAGTGGTTAACCTGCAAAACGGAATATGCCATCTATGTGTTGGAGTGTCCGTGTGGGCTACAATATGTGGGCAGCACTAAGCTGCCCGCCCACAAACGGATACTCCAATACATACGTGCAATTTCGGGACACGATCAAAATTATCCGGTTGCCAGGCATTTTAAAGCAAAACATCTGGGCATTCCTGATCAGCTCCAATATTTTGTCATAGATACAGTGGAGGCATCAAGGAGGGGAGGAGATCGTGAGGCCAAACTCCGTCTCCTTGAGACAAGGTATATTTTGGAGCTTAACACAAAAAAATCCAAATGGATTAAATGACAGGGAAGATCTGTATACTTGCATTTAGGGTCTTCAGGAATGCATTTTAAATCTGTCCGGATAATATAAATAATGTACTGATTTCAATGAATTTTTTTCCTTTCTGTACTTAACTGAGATAAGCGGTGACTCTCGTAGATAAAATGTTTGGAATTTTTTAGATATTTCTTGTAAATATTAGGAATTTGCTTTGTTTTCTAGATATTTGCACTATTTTTGCACATTACTCTATATGCACTTTATATGGTTAACAGACAGCTTGTTATGGCAGGCCCACTTGGGCTATATTCATTCAACTATGATATATATTGTCAACAAGATTAGTATGGTTTAAAGTGTGCAGAATTAAGCTTTTTTCTGTCGAATATGACGGTTTTAACTCCCCTGTTGGAAAATGGAGAACTTTTTATATAAACATCAATTCATAGACATGATATTATATTACAATGGGTTTCCTATTATTCCTTACACAGACAAAATTATTTGTTGTGAATATTTAGGAGTTTGCAACACTGTGCAGTACATTAGGATGTCCAGTATCAATGCTTGAATTATTGGTCCATCGAAAATTTCGATTCTCCTAAACAATGAAATGTCCAGGGAGTTTTTTTTACAAATTTAACTATGTTTAAATACATTGCTATGATCATTGCGTTCTTTGCACAGTATACTTACTATGTCTATTAATTACTATTTTGCACTGTCACTTTAAATTGTCGGCTGAAGGCTAGCAGTTTGTCATGTGATCAAGCCTCCTTGGAGGCGAATGCGTCATGGCGGCAGCGCTGGCAATTATTAAATAAAATTCACTCTTTTGCACCAGCAACTTTGGGTCCACTCTTCGTCAGTTTGGATGGGAGCAGTTCAGTCTGCGGTGTGACGAATTTCCAAATATATATATATTCACTGAAAAAACCATAGGTTATAGACCATAATATAGTTAGGAATTAGCATTTACAAAACCTTGAAAATTCACTGAAAAAACCATAGGTTAATAGACCATATATAGTTAGAATTAGCATTTAGAAAACCTTATTTTACTCACACAAAACCATTGAAATTCCATATATAGTTAGTTGCACTAACTATATATCGCGCACAAGCAATCCACTGCTGATGATGTCACATATTACATCATTCATGACATGGTCAGTGACATCACTGATGACATCACTGATGACATCTCAAATGACATCGCTGATGACATCACTGATGATATCATTCATGTGACAATACAATGCATCTCCTCACACTTTAATATAACCCTCTGTTACACCCAGTGTTAAATACAGAGTATAATTTTTGAAACCTTTGACACACCAATACTAGTTACTACATACACACTCACTGATTCCTACGTCTACACACACATTCACTCATTCACCCATACAATCACTCATCTTTACAACACTATCATATGCACTCATACACCTATACAGACACTCACACTCTGCCACTCATCCATGGAGGTTACTCACACACCTAGTCAGTCCTGTAAAGAATCAATCACACTTCCATTTTCTAATCTATACAGTTAAACATAGAGCACCTTACATTTTCAAACATATACTAACACATACTTACTCTCTTATACATCATTGATACAAGTACACATTGATCTGCACAGAGTCACACACCTCCCAGCCAGCCACACACACACTCAGTCTCCCATACAAATACTTGGGCAATCAATCAATAACCCATATAGTTACTCATATAGCTACTGATCAACACATGCAGCAGTTTACAGAACAACAGACATAATGATGCACAAATTAAGACAGTTTAGTCACTAACCTATGAACTCAGTGAGACATATTTAATCACTCACTCATACAGTCAGTCATGCACCTACTAAATCCTTCATCCAGACACTTATACATCCACTCATTCTTCAATATGTAAGACATATTTAAACTTTACAGAAACATAAAATTACTGGATGTTGTTTTCAGTGATGTCATCAGTGATGTCATTTGAGATGTCATCAGTGATGTCATCAGTGATGTCACTGACCATGTCATGAATGATGTAATATGTGACATCATCAGCAGTGGATTGCTTGTGCGCGATATATAGTTAGTGCAACTAACTATATATGGAATTTCAATGGTTTGTGTGAGTAAAATAAGGTTTTCTAAATGCTAATTCCTAACTATATATGGTCTATAACCTATGTTTTTTTCAGTGAATTTTCAAGGTTTTGTAAATGCTAATTCCTAACTATATATGGTCTATAACCTATGGTTTTTTCAGTGAATTTCATTGGTTTTTTAACAGCTAATATCTGTAGCTGTAAAATGTATTCTTCTTTAAATCCAAAAATATATTTTATATGTTTATTAATAACTTTTTTTTTAAATATTTTTTTTTCTTCGTTCCCGCTTCGCGAATCGGGAAGCTTCCCGTTAGCTGACCTTGATGCCGCGAAATAGACCGCGAGCCGGTAAACGTTTCTTTACCGCAACTGCCGCGTTAGAAAACAACATCGTGACGCCTCCCGTCCGCATGACGTTTCGCGTTGTCGCGTGATACGTCATATGACGTGCTACGTTAGCGAACTGGTACGCTTACCGAGTCGCAAAGCACAGGTTTCTGGAAGCAAACCGGGAGGCCCTGCAAAGCGCGTAACGTAAACACAGCAGGTCATGTGACTTGGTAATAACACTTTTCATTGGTTCATTTCACTTTTGGTTTCCTAATGATGTAAGACTAGGTCATATAATCTAAAATGAACACTTTTCATTGGTTGAGAACTATTTTTTTCCCAAATGATGAAAATCCCTCCTTCTTTCCTCACTCTGACTTTCATCATTGTGAGAGAAAGACCCTTTGTTACCAGTGAGCAATGGCTTCTTTAGTAGCTTCAGCTGGTGCTTCCCCACCACCTCCACCACATCCACGGAAGAGTGGACCACCTGCTAAAGTTATAATTCAGCAAGAAGAGGAAGAAGAGGAAGAAGAGGAACAGGACGACCTAGATAATCTCCCTATTATGGCCAGAAGATCTGTTGTACCGGAAGTAACGGGACCAGAGGGCAGGGAGATGGTGCCAAATATACAAACGAGATTTCGTGAAGTAAAACAAGTCTGCGTACATTGCAGTGGATTCATTTGCTACGGAGAAAGTAGCATCACTCTGATCAACAGAGCTATTGACAATCATGCTCATGTTTGTCCGAAACGCCCCAAACAATAAATTCTTTTTTTTTGTTTTGTTGCTCCTGTTGAGCCCTTTACAATGAATCGTTTTCGTTGCCCCCTCCGAAAAAAAAACAAAAAAATATAAAACTGTTCAGAAAAATTCAAAAAAAGTAAAAAAATGTTCAGAAAAATAATAAAAAAAATATAAAACAACAAAAACAATTAAAAAAAAGTTCTTTTCAGAACTACCTCCCCGTTATTAAAAAATTGGTACAATATTTGGAACTGTGCCAACCTCTATTTCTCTTAGTTCGCTTCCCAGTTCGCTCCCCGGTACGCAACCGGGAAGCGAACCAAAAAAAAATTTATTTTTAAAAAGAACAGTAAGTATAAGGGAAGGAAACAGACAGTATGTTAAAAGAAAGACAGCTATAGGGGAGTAAACTAGAGATACTATTACCCGTAATCCACTGCTGATGATGTCACATATTACATCATTCATGACATGCTCAGTGACATCATCAGCAGAGGATTGCGGGTAACAGTATCCCTAGTTTATTCCCTATAGCTGTGTTTCTTTTAACATAACTGTCTGTTTCCTTCCTTATACTTACTGTCTTTTTAAAAAATTTTTTTAGATCAGTCAGAAACAGTGAAAGTAATGAAATATAAAAGACTACGTAGAATATGAGCACTGTATGCAACAACTTTGACACTTACAGAAGCCTCACCTTCTCCATGCCTCCTACACAGTTCTACATGTACATCATAAATGCAAACATAACAGAATTAATTATACATGTTAAATGGTTTATTTTTGCTGTTCTCAGAATGTATCAAATTTCACTAAAACAGTGACTTGAAGGTATTCATCATATAACAGCGGGGAAAAAAAACACAATCAAAATGATTGTGTTTAAAAAACCCATACAACATAACAAATCAGAATTCAGAACTCCTTAAAGTTAACTTACTTTCCATGACGGCCAAGGATGTCCTATGAACAGCTTACACTCTGTTGTGCTGTTATTACTTTCAACCCGCCACTTTCTGAAAGAAAACCTCCATCGTTTTCAAAAACATGTTACATACAATAAATGACTTCTCCCTCTCTACCACACGTTTCCACAAGGCCAAATCGTGTCTGAGCCATTTATAACTCTTAGAATTCTTTTAAGCCAATCCCGTCATGTTGTATTTCCGCAACTTTCACAATTAAAATGTTGAAGATCATTTTCACAATCCTGGACTAGTAATATCTTCCCCTTCTTGCTCAATCATGTTCTACATTTCCTATCACACTGATACTGCTTACTATGAAGCAGACTTACACTACCTTTATGACTAGTACAATTATTTAATTCTCTACATCACTTTTAATGACAAAGCAATGTAAAACAGTAGACAGCATTGCAGACTTACATTCCCTCTACTCCATGTTTTGATTGGCTGCTTCAATTAGCTTATAAAAAGAAACAGTTTTTCTGAACTCATTCAAAGTGCACGTATTTCTCCATGACGTCCAGTGTTATGGTAAGAAGTTATGTCTCTGTACTACACTTATCCTCAAGGCCAAATCGTGTACGAGCCATTAGAACTTCTTGAAATTCCTCAGAGCACATCCCGAGATTCTTTCCCTAAAATTTTGGTTTTAAAAACACCAGGTAAGAGTTTTTAAGGTCATACGGCAATTTGTTTTTGAAAATTAAAACAGAATCATTGCAGAATGACCAGCCATTTCTACACTTTAAATAAGCTGTATAATGTCCTGATGTTATTGAAGGACCATCATGATATATAATTGCTACAGTTACAAAAGTCCTTCCTGATATTGACAACTGTGAAGCCACAAAATTTTTAATTAAAGTTGTCAATTTTGTTCCATCAGGCCTACATCGTTGGAACATTAAAATGACATACTGGCCATATGTTCGTATAAATAATGTGGACATCATTTCAGATTTACATTGGCTACACTCCATGTTGTGATCAGCTGCTTTTACTAGCTTATTAAAAGAGACTGATTTACTGTCTGGCAAAGTTAAATATATAAATCTTTCTGAGTCTACACTAGTAGTACTTGATACCCTACAGTTCTCGCAGTCATGCTGCCATTGATAAGAAAGCCCAAACAGGTGATCTACATCTACACCTTCATCATGCAATACATCAAGCATATACATTAAAAAACTCCTGACAATCTTGCTGACTATTTTGAGAGAATTGTGTTTGGCCTGAACATCTGTCTAACAGATTTCGAATTTCAGACACACTTTCTATGTTTGTTCTATCAGTGCTACATTTCTCTAACACAGAATTTAACAAACTGCAAAATCTTTGATCAGAATTGACCACAATCTCTTCTTTTACATTTTCTAGAGAAAACAAAACATTAACCACTACATTAGCATAGCAGTTGACACCAGAACTGTTTTCAAATTGAAAACCAACAACATCTTCAACAGAATCCTTTTTGTTTCTGCTTATAATTTCAGGTTCATCGACTTTTCGTCTTTTTGCTACAACCTCCCCAGTATTGGTCACATTTCTTCGTTTCCGGCCTACCACACGTTTCTCAAACAAAGGATACTGAGGCAAATGTGGCGCATACTCTCTTCTTAACCTATTGTATTCCTTAACACAATCTAGATCCGCACAAATGTTTGTGACATCACACTCAATCAAGTACAATCCCGATAAAGTTCTAACTCGTGACAATGCCACATATGCCATACCCTCCTTGAACACAGAACTGCCAATATTCACCAATGCACAGTCTACACTTAAACCTTGCGATTTATGGATTGTCACCGCATATGCCAAGCAAACAGGAAACTGCTTACGACGAACATATAAGTCTTTTACAAGCAAAAATCTAGCAGAACAACGAGCAATTAGCTGTACTTCCTCAATGCCATCAAATTTAATTTTTAAAAATTCAATTCCATCTCTATTTCTGTATTTCACAAAATCAACAACATTACCCATTGATCCATTTACCAGACCTCTTTCAACATGTAAATTCCTTCTTAAAATTATACGGCAGTTCAAGCACACATTCAGAGTCTTTTCAAAACCCGCAGTTTTAGATATACTCTTCTCTAATGAATCCAATTTTGTTTTCAGATTCTCAGACAAAATAATTGTTGATCCCATATGCTCTACTCTGTCAATAGCTTCCAGTTTCACAATCTCTTGCTTTTCTAAATGCAACATTTTGTTGTTGAATTTGGCACATTCTGCAAGAGTTGGCATCAAACATATTCCAGATTTTTTCTCAGTAACTTTCTGAAAAATATTCTCAGGCACAACATCTTCGTCTGGATATAAATTTGTCAGTAATCGTGCATGTAAAGCTTCTTTCCCATGCTCGGTCACTTTTCCAATTCTAACATCTTGTAGAATAGTCTTGTAAACTTCATCCTTTGCCTGACGCATATTTTCATGCAGTTCAGCATAATTGAAGTTTAACCATATATTGACGTTGCCAATGCTCCCTAAGCACTTCCTGGTATCTTCATGCGTGAGCATTTTGAACACAGGTTGCCCTTTCACTGGTGTCAGCTGCAGAAGATCTCCGAAAACAATGATGTGTTTGCCACCAAATAACACATCATACTCTGTTTTGAGAACTTCTTGCATTCTCAAATGCACAAAGGCAAGCATGACATTGGAAACCATGCTTACTTCGTCAATGATAAGAAGTTTAATTTTCCTCAAGACTCTTGAAACTTCAAAACAAGCATCTCCAGATAGCTTGTGATATTCTAATTTGTTGTCATGCTCCACTGGCAGCATCAGTAAACGATGTAAAGTAATCCCTTTAATGTTATGTGCTGCCAGTCCAGTTGGAGCGGTGACAACACAAGACAGCGATGACTCTGTCCTTTCCTGCAAATAACATGAAATTGCTTTAATAAGGAAACTTTTTCCAGTTCCTGCTTCTCCACTCACATACAGTCGGACAGGCTTCAATGACGTACATGAGCACTCTTTCTTGTCATGACTTAATCCATGATCAATTTGCATGGTAAGTTCGTCATATATTTTCCTCTGCTCAACGTTGAGTTGTCTTTCCAACTCTTCTAAGTTAACCGCATCCTCCTGAGCATGTGCCATGGCTCTTTCCACTTCATTCATAGCAGTGGCAGCTTCATTTTCGATAAGAGGTCCTCCTAGTGGATCCTGACTCAATGAAGCAGAACTCTGACTGTCCTGAGAACTGTCTCTGGCAATCTCGGCTGCAATCGTTGCTTCCTGCTCAATTTCCACATTCAACATTTCTACATATTTGGGAAAAGCAGGACATTCTATGGTCTCCTTGGCAGCATTGAATGAGTCTTCGTAACAAAGGAAATCTCCAAGCAGTTCCTCTTCTGCACGCCATGGCTTAAAAAGTTGCAAAAGTGCTAAATAGAAAAACTCCTTTTTTTCAGGAGATTCGCCACTCAATTTTCGATGGTTTATCAAGTGGCATTTTCTTTGCTTGACCAGACATCCCTCACTTCCTATTACAGCATACACTCCTTTCTCAGTATCTTCTTTGATGTTCCTCTTGAATATGTAATTTTGCAGAACCTCATACAGACAAACATTCTCGAGGTGACTGCTTCGATTTGGATAATATGTATCCAACATGTTGCTCTTCAAAATGTCGGTACTGTTTGGCTCCTTTTCCGCCAAATACTCAATTTCCCGCACAGGTTTCAGAACTCGATTACGCGTTGCAGCAAGACCAACACTCGCCCAAACGATACTCCTGGACTTGGCATAGAGACTTGCTGAAGACAACCGGTCAGAACATTCGTAAGCTCCGATTTCTCGATGCGACAACATCTTCAGACTGAAACTGTACAACTTCTTGCTGAGGCTCTTTTCATGGGAAATGTCCTCCCACATATCCTTCAATTCTGTCTTCTCTTTTTTGGTGATGTAAGATGTCACATACCGAGCCACAGCCATACAGTTATCAGCCACAAACTGTATATCCATGTTAGCATTCCACATGGACAAAATCACCGGGTTGTAGTCGTTGATGTACTTGGACTCTTCGTTCCTCTTCAAATTGTATGTGTTTTTAGGTGATTTCTTCATCACATTATGTCGCAGCGAAGACATCAAACTGTTTACTCTTCCTTTAGAAATCACCGGTCATGGAAAGCCGAAACGACATTTGGTGTAGAACTTGTCCTTGTTTCGGAATTTACGACGGCAGTACTTTCCACATCGATGGCTTTGGAAACGCAGAACTTTTTCTCTTAGGCTTTTCTTCTCCTTTGCGTTTGGAACAGCACACGTAGAATACTGTTGGATGAAACTCATCACTGAGTCTTCTGGATCCGTTCCAAATTTAGGTGCATCCTTGATCCACAACAACATATGTATATGAGGAGCACCTCTTGCTTGGTACTCCTTTCTCCAGAAGAAATCCAACACCTCTCCAAGAGGTGGATTCTTCTTATTCATGATGAAAGACATCATAGCTTCAAATCTATGATTGAAGTACCTACATACATTGACTGGATCCAAAGAGCACAGTTCTCCGGGTGTCTTGAATTCGATGTTATCTACGTTAGCATTTGCCTCTCGTAGAAATTCAAGTAAGTCTTCCCAGCCATACTCGGCACAGCTCAGAGTGAGGAACCATGTGGGAGTACCTAAGTTCCTCAGCATACATTTTAAATCACCATGACGACGGTACCAGTACTCATTAGTACCACGCTGACACGCCATGAGATTAATCAGGTGAGAATCCAAAATACTGTCTTGGACATTGACTTTATCCATAAAGTCACTTGCCGAGATGTTTTGCATGTGTATACCACTTTTCAAGATGTGGTTCACTGCATATGACAGTCCAGACAGATCGCTTTCAAACAGGAGATGAAACAAATAAGGAATGCATTGTCGAAACCTAGCATCTCCTGCATACAATCGCAAAGTCCGGTATTCAGAAGCAGGAATTTGATGAGGTCGCTCATCATATCTTCCTCCCTGACCTGTTGGAAAAAGCTGTGGGAAACACCGAGCTTCCAAACTTTCCTCCCAAACACTAATGGGACTCCCTTTGGCTTGTTTCATTTGAAACAACTCAATAGCATTCCCCATGACTTCCTTGGAATGCAAAGGATGAACACTATAATGTTCATATATTTCTTCACTAGTAGAGGGTTCTACTTTCTCAATTTGACCAGCACACAAATCGCTATCCTCTTCCTCACTTACTTCCTCTTCTGCAACATATACATTCTTATAGAATTTATTATTTTTTTTCAAATACAATGTTGCCTTTTTAACTTTCCTAACATCTACTAAATCTTGCCATATTTTCTTATTCTTTGTCGGAACCCCATTAACTAAGATAACCAGAGGTTCCTCGTCCACTTTTTCTACTCCAATTGTGTTAATGTTTTTCTTCAAATCTAGAGGCAAATAAACAACTCTTCCCTTTAATCCTCTCTGTAAATCTGATGGAGGCAATTTCCCTGTCTTTGGCTCCATTCTTACAATAGCCTGAAAGGGATGGATACTTTGAATCAAAATAGATTCATAAGTATTTAAATCCTTCAATTCAGAAGGAATCTCAATCAATTCCAGATTATTATGAACTGCTCTAGCAGGCATCTGGTTTTGATTTAATTTGTTACAACAATAAGTACACACACGTTGATCCAATCCCAAATCAAAACAATTTTCTACCATCAAGTATGTTGTGAAATCCTTCCATTCACTATTTTTTCCCTTTCACTTTTTGCATATAAATCCACTAACTTAGTCTGATTCTTATAATAATATAATTCTTATATAATTTTGCTGACGTCCTGAGGCGGAAAGCCGGGACAGTACATTTTTTAAAACGTTGCGAATGCTGCTATGTTTTAATCAGAATCTAATTTTACATTTTAAAACTTTGCGATTGCTGCTCTGTTTTAATCAGAATTTAATTTTACATTTTTTAAACTTTGCGAATGCTGCTTTGTTTAAATCAGAATTTAATGTTACAATTGATTGCTTTACCTGCCGGTTTTAGCCAGTGTCACTTTTAATATCTTGGGTGCTGTTCTGTGCCCTCGTGGCAAAACCGAGCACTGGAGGCAGCTCTCCTCCGGAGGTAGCGCCATCTTGGGTCGGGAGACGGACGAGCAGTCTAGTGCTCCGCCCCTCCCGCCCTTTCCTCCTTAAAAAACTCGCGCTTCTCCACACTTGTCCTTGACTGCTAGTGCGAGTGTGAGTTTTGCTGACGTCCTGAGGCGGAAAGCCGGGACAGTACATTTTTTAAAACGTTGCGAATGCTGCTATGTTTTAATCAGAATCTAATTTTACATTTTAAAACTTTGCGATTGCTGCTCTGTTTTAATCAGAATTTAATTTTACATTTTTTAAACTTTGCGGATGCTGCTTTGTTTAAATCAGAATTTAATGTTACAATTGATTGCTTTATCTGCCGGTTTTAGCCAGTGTCACTTTTAACATCTTGGGTGCTGTTCTGTGCCCTCGTGGCAAAACCGAGCACTGGAGGCAGCTCTCCTCCGGAGGTAGCGCCATCTTGGGTCGGGAGACGGACGAGCAGTCTAGGGCTCCGCCCCTCCCGCCCTTTCCTCCTTAAAAAACTCGCGCTTCTCCACACTTGTCCTTGACTGCTAGTGCGAGTGTGAGTTTTGCTGACGTCCTGAGGCGGAAAGCCGGGACAGTACATTTTTTAAAACGTTGCGAATGCTGCTATGTTTTAATCAGAATCTAATTTTACATTTTAAAACTTTGCGATTGCTGCTCTGTTTTAATCAGAATTTAATTTTACATTTTTTAAACTTTGCGAATGCTGCTTTGTTTAAATCAGAATTTAATGTTACAATTGATTGCTTTACCTGCCGGTTTTAGCCAGTGTCACTTTTAACATCTTGGGTGCTGTTCTGTGCCCTCGTGGCAAAACCGAGCACTGGAGGCAGCTCTCCTCCGGAGGTAGCGCCATCTTGGGTCGGGAGACGGACGAGCAGTCTAGTGCTCCGCCCCTCCCGCCCTTTCCTCCTTAATGGCCCCCCTCACTAGGAAGCGCAGCGGACGAGCGCAGCGGGCGCGCCGGCGGCGCGCCAAAGGCGAGCCCGTCTGCGCCCATCCGCGCCGGACCCGCGCCTAGGGCCAGTCCCCCTACCTCGCACACCTTCCATCCTGCCTTCAAACGTCGATACGATAGAGAAGCACTGTGGGCGCTAAACACAATGCCCGCCACAGAGGGCTGCGAAGTAAGGAAACCAGGACATAAAGACCATCTTCATCCCTCATGTTGTGCCAACTGTCGACAGACCCTGCCCAAATCCCTCTGGCAATCAATTGCATCCCAGAAGGGCCGTAAATCCATCCCACTCAAGGGAAAAAACTCCTCGGTCAAATGCCTCCTGCTCAACACAAGATCCCTAGTCAAACATAGTCTGCAGATAGCAGAAGCCATCCAAGAGGAGGACATTAAGATCGCATTCATCACGGAGTCATGGACTGATGCAGCATCAGGGCCTGACATAGTCAAAGCTACCCCCCAGGACTATGTGTGTCACACCCAAAACAGGGATAAAAGAAGAGGGGGTGGGTTAGCGATTATCTATCATAACAGCATCAGAGGCGCCTTTCAACCCGGTCCCGCTGGCCTTAATGAATCGCTGCTTTTCAACCTCACGCTCTCAGATCATCAATCCTTTAGTGGTAGTCTGATATACAGACCCCCAGGTGGGAAAGCCCAATTTTTCACAGGATTAAATAGTGTACTCGAAGCCGCAGCATCAGCACAAATGTTCACCCTTTTGGGCGATTTTAACTTTCACTTAGAGTGTGACACTGACGTAAACTCCCGGGAGTTAATCGACCTACTGGGGGGGATTGATATGACGCAACGGGTATTGACCCCTACACACAAAGCAGGACATACCCTAGATGGGATTTTTACAAATCATCCCAACCTAAAAGTCATATCGGTTCTTCCAGTATCATGGTCGGATCACTCTGCTATTCTATTCACCATATCCCTCATCACTCCCATGAAACCTCCTAACACAAAAAACGCCCCAAGACAGGTCAGAAAATGGAAGAACATCAAAGGGGACAAACTGGAAATTACGCTAGCAAACTCCCGGACCCTGCCCCCTGACGATGTAGAGGAATGGGCCAGATGCTATACAGCCTGGCTGGATCATGCCTGCTCGCTCTTGGCACCCCCCAAAACTACCTATTCCACCCGGGCCTCTCCAGCAGCTCCCTGGTTCACAGAACAAATCAGGGAACACAAAATACGGTGTAAAAAATTGGAGAGAATCTGGCGAACAAACTACAGCGAGGCAGACAAACAAACTCTTAACTTAGAACAAAGAAGGTACAGAGATAGAATTTTGCAAGCAAAAAAGGCTTTCCTAACGAAACAGATAAAGGAAGCCAGCAACACCCCCAAAAAATTATTTCAAACAGTATCACTTCTAGCCAATCCTAAAGCCACAGAAATCCCCCCAGTCTACCGCTCTGTGAAAACCTAGCTAGCTTCTTTCGAGAAAAGGTAGAAAATATTTTTTTTTCACTAGACAGTCGGGTTACGACATCCCCCCCGAGGGAGGGCCTGAAGCCCTTAGGCCCTTCAGCCAGACTCCAACAATTCCAGCCCATTACTGAAAAGGAAGTGGCTATGCGCCTTTTAAAAATAAAATCAGGCTCGCCGCATGACCCCTGTCCCACTGGCATAGCCAAACTAGCCCCAGATGCCATTGCAAGGGGACTTACCCCACTTTTCAATCAGATGCTAGAGAAAGGAGAATATCCCTCCATATGGAAGCGAGCATCTATCCTTCCTTTACTAAAAAAACCCAACCAAGACATCACCAATTTGAATAATTATCGGCCGATAGCACGACTACCTCTCCCCGCAAAAATTATCGAAGGCAGCCTTAACTCACAACTTAGCGCCTTTTTAAACACAGGGGACCACCTTGACCCCTCACAACACGGTTTTCGGGCAGAGCACAGTACGGAATCTGCCCTGATTAAATCAGTGGAGGACATCAGGCAGGTGATGGACGCAGGAGGCAGAGCGGCCCTGATCCTGCTGGATCTGTCCGCGGCCTTCGATACGGTCCACCACAAAAAGTTGGTGGACCGGCTGAGGGCCTGTGGAATCCAGGGAAAGGCACTCAACATCCTACAGGCCTTTCTGGCCGACAGAACCCAGGTAGTGGCCCTAGGAGACTACGAATCCCACCCCTTTGTGCTGCCTTGTGGAGTCCCTCAGGGGTCTTCGCTTAGCCCTACCCTTTTTAATGTCTATGTTGCATCCCTAGCCCCGGTGATACGGTCATTTGGCTTTCATCTCACAGCATATGCAGACGACACTCAGATAGTGGTGTCACTCTTACCAGGAAATGTTGAAGATACAGCAGACAGATTTAAAAGCTGCATGCGTGAGGTGGAGTGCTGGATGGCACAAAACTGCCTTAAACTTAATTCCTCGAAAACAGAAGTACTGCTCTTCGGAGCCACGGACAACTTCTGGTCCCCGAGCTGGTGGCCAGACGAAATGGGTCCTCTCCCCTCCCCGGTGGACAAAGTAAAAAACCTGGGCATTCTAGTGGACAATTCCTTGTCCTTTAAACCCCAGGTTAACGCACTCTCCTCCTCCTTGCATTATGTTCTTAAAACTATCAGAAAAATTCTCCCTTATGTAGAGAGGGAACATAGGAAAACCATTGTTACAGGTCTAGCTCTCTCCCGCTTAGACTACTGTAACAGCCTGATGCTAAACGCCCAGCAGAGTGTCCTTAATAAACTACAACTACTACAGAACGCAGCTGCCCGCCTGATCACTGACACCCCCAAATTCGCATCCATCAGTCAGGATCTGGTGACTCTTCATTGGCTACCTGTCCGCAAGCGAATTGTTTTTAAGGCACTATGCATAGTTTTTAAAGCCCTACATGAAATGGGCCCCAGACATATGAAACTGCTCTTTCGATGGCACATACCGGCAAGAACACTGAGATCAGGGGAACAGGCCCTGGTCACGGTCCCCAGAACTAAAAGAGCTCGCTGGGGAGGCAGAAGCTTCTCCCTTGGTGCTGCCGAGGCCTGGAACAAACTTCCACTCAGGCTTAGACAAACCCAGGACCTGATGATGTTCAGGAGAGAGCTCAAAACCTGGCTTTTCACCCACTAAGCTCCACTTATTCTTGCACCAGCACTCAGCGCCAGGACACCTCCGGGTAACAGAGCGCTCTACAAATGTGAAAATAAATAAATAAGTGCGTCGACAACACACACAAGTGAAATTTGGCCTCTCACTTGATTTGACCTGAAACGTCGCAATTTCCCTCTGGAAATTATCTGTACTGGAAACCTGTACACTATCTTCCACATTACCCGCTTCTTCTTGGTCAATTTCAACATTCTCCTCTTTACTTCCAAAGTAACAAAACTCAATTTCTTCACATATATTCTTCACATCTATTTCAGAACCATGCAAAAGAGCAGCGCATAATTGTTTAAGCATAATTGCTGGACTCTTAGCATAATACAACATTCTAACTAATTTCCTCACTTTATTATGATGCACTGCTAGCATCCTGAAATGATGAAAAACACTCTGGCATACTCTCCTGGAAAGACAAGCCAGTGAATGACCATGCAAACCTGTCACTTCTCTCACTCTGCAAGGATCTAATTCTTGCAACAACATCATTTTCTGCTTCAAACTTTTCTTATTAAATGACCGTACAAAATCACAAAGCAAATTGATGGAATCCTGTCGCACACTACAAATACTACTACACTTCCAGGTGTACACAGGACCCTTAGCACGTCTTCCTAAAACCTCATTACCTAACACCTCTTCTGCCTCTGTTGTCACAAGTTTTTCTTTTTCAGCTGGACAACCATCTTTCACTTCATAAGCACGACCACTGGTGTCAACTGCATGCACCAAATCATTATCCTGGAAATAACTCTCCTCATTAAAAAATGCCTCAGAGCTTGAACTATGCATCCATTCTCCAGAAAAAACTTCACAAAAATTACTACGATTAACTATTCTCTTCCATCTACTATTTCTTTTGAAATCATAAATTGCCTTCTTTAGCTTCCTAATTCTATTGATTATCAAAATAAATAACTTACGTTTAATTTCAAATGCCTGATCAATAACTTTCTCAACTTTTTTTTTCTCTTATAAAAAACCACTTTCTGTTGACCTTTCTTAATATTTTTTAACAAATTGCCAATTATCCTGTTGCGGAACATTCGTTTACGAATGTCCCTAAACTGTTGTTTCCTTCTACTATCATGCACAGAGTTATCTCTTGCTCTAGCAGTAACATTTTTGATTGGCCTTTCCTTTCCATTTGAATTGCTTCTCTTTTTATGGACTGAAACATTTTCTGTAGTAATATTTTTTTTACTACACATATTTCTTATGAATGTTTTTGTACTCTTACCCGGTGCTTTCTACGTGACTTGACAAATCTTTTTGTTAGAGGACTGCTGCTTCTTTTGATTGGCCTGCTGTCTTTGACGTTTTGCAGCCTTTCTCTCTCTTTCTTTCGTTGGCATGGTGAAATGTTGAAATGATCTGCAGTTGAATCTGTGGTAAAATATATTAAAAAATGTTATTAACCACTATTACCAAACAGTAAATCAATAACAGTGATCAAAAACTTAACACACTACTTGACATTTTAAATAGAAGATTTTTTAGTCCTTGGCAAATTTACAATACAGAAATAGCAGAAAAGAAATGGAATTTATATTCATGTTACCTGTGCTATTTTATATGTGAATCTGATCTAATTTTATGAGCATATTTTAATATTTTATTGAAGACACTACACATAACCTGTTTTTGAAGGTGTCTTTATTTTTAAATTAAACGGTTTACACTTTTACTTTTTATTTATTATAAATTTTAAAAATAAATGTTTATAGTTCCATAGGCTCAAGCAGGTCAGCTTCCCACCCTATGTCATATAATTCGGACAAATCTGCATCCTCATCACGCTCTTCTTCATCCTCAGGATTTAAATCATCCAAGGGATCAACATCCACTGATGTTTCAATTACAAGTTCAATGATGAGGTCAAAATCAACTGATTGCAGATTGTCTCTCATGTTGATGTTGTCTTTATCTTTAAAGAAAGATAACAACAATGAGATGTTGCAGAGTAAGAGACAAATCTCAGAGATTATAATAGTGAAATTGTTTAACAAGAGTAACATTTTGCAGCTATTATTTAGCCATGTCCAGCGATGCTGAGCAGGTGAAGCCTATGTCTAATTTTTCAGTGAACAGGACTCATCTCTTCTTAACCTTGGATAAGCCTCACCAACTCTGTGTCCCCTGCACATACTTAAATGTAAAGGGGCAGATTTATGTTAAATGGCACATCCCCAGGCATGCACCAGTTAACGTGCACCGCTGCTCTGCCACCCATGGTGTGCCGTATTTACAATCAGATAGGAGAAAGCTGCGTCAAAACCCTGCGCCTGCTTTAAGCAGGCATAGGTCTTGACGCAACATTGTGGAGATGGGGCACCCCTGAGCCTTGCTTGAGCTGCATCGCACTTGCGATACAATTCCAGCAATGCGCCACCTTTACAGCACAGATACGTCACGCATCTGTGCCATTTTTGCCCCATGCTGCACCGCATTGTAAATGCAGCACACCATGGATGGCGGAACAGCGGCGCAAGATGACTGGCACATCCCTGGTGATGCGCCAGTCATCATAAATCTATCCCTAAGCTTCTTATCTTGTTACAGATGAACCGCCATATGTACCATCAAACTATTTTGCATTTCCTAAATAGCGAATTTTAAGGAATAAATAGCAATTCTTTACCATTCCTAATTTGCAATGAGCAAATTGCTAATTGCAAATTACCCATTCATTTCCATGGGCTAGGAGGCTCATAGGAATGAAGGTGCAATTTGCGATTAGCAATTAGCTCATCGCAAATTAGGAATTTTTCCAAGGGTGCATGGGTGTCTCAAGAACACCCTGCTGCACCCCTGAAAAAGAAATTTGGGGGCATATGGCGCACATACATGCCCTAAGGGCATGTATTGGCGTCATGTGGCACCTTTTGTTTTTTTTTAAAAAATTCTTTTTGAAAAGAATTCACAAATTACCACAAACTAGAAGTTGGTGGTAGTTTCCAAATCCTTAATGTCATTTTTTACATATTTTTTGTTTGATACATTGCATTTAAGAAATCGCAAAATTTGCAAATCCTTCAGAGCAATCGCAAAATAAGGAATAGCAAATTTTGAATTAAGGACATTTTAAGTCATTTCCACATGTGCAGTGTTTTGAAATTATGATTTGAAAATCGTTTTTGGGGAAAAGGAATGGTTTGCAAATTTATGACAAGGACATAATGGTGTATGCTTCTCTATAAGGCATTTCACTGTCTCTGATGTCATTTTTCCCATATTACATTATAAGACCTTTCCCCATGGAGCACATTCCTTGTAAATATGCTCCCACCTGTGCATGGTGAATTTAGATTTTGACTGTTTGAGTCACATAGCCATGTTAAAAGTGACCCAAAAAAATTGCAAACGCTTTAAAAAAACACATTCATGTGTCTTAAGCACATTTTAAGTCATTTCCCCGTGGACAGTGTTTTTTAAGTGGCGCAAAAGAGGCATACACCTATCATAAATCTGTCCCTAGCATTTTAAATGATTAATTCATGATGACGATAAGGTGTGGCCTATCCAGAGGTTTGTTTAAGGTGAGGCCTACTCAGGATTGCAGATTAAAGTTACGCTTGATGAAGAATACAGAGGACATAATACATGTAAAGCTCTACCAATGAAGTAAGTAATGTCCACTTCATTGCGCCAGTCATCATAAATGTATCCCTAAGCTTCTTATCTTGTTAGACATCAACCGGCATATGTATCATATAACTATTTTGCATTTCCAAAATAGCAAATTTTAAGGAATAAATAGCAATTCTTTACCATTCCTAATTTGCAATGAGCAAATTGCTAATTGCAAATTACCCATTCATTTCCATGGGCTAGGAGGCTCATAGGAATGAAGGTGCAATTTGCGATTAGCAATTAGCTCATCGCAAATTAGGAACTTTTCCAAGGGTGCATGTGTGTCTCAAGAACACCCTGCTGCACCCCTGAAAAAGAAATTTGGGGGCATATGGCGCACATACATTTTAACAACATTCCATTACCTCAAAAACGATTTTCAATTCATAATTTGAAAACACTGCCCACAGGGAAATTACTTAAAATGTTCTTAAGACACATGAAAGTGTTTTTTGAAAGCCTTTGCAATTTTTTTGGGTCACTTTTAACATGGTTATGTAACTCAAACAGTAAAAACCAAAATTAACATGCACAAGTGTGACCATATTTACAATGAATGTGGCCCACGGAGAAAGGTCTTTTAATATAATATGGGAAAAATGACATCAGAGACACAGAAATGCCTTATAAAGAAGCATACACCATTATATCCTTGTCATAAATTTACAAACCATTCCTTTTCCCCAAAAACGATTTTCAAATCATAATTTGAAAACACTGCACATGAGGAAATGACTTAAAATGTCCTTAAGACACATAAAAGCGTTTTTTGATTGCCTTTGCAGCATGGTTGGGTCACTTTTAACATGGCTATTTAACACAAACATTCAAAATCTAAATTTGCCATGCACAGGTGGGAGCATATTTACAAGCAATTTGCGCCACAGAGAAAGGTCTTACATTAAAATGGGAAAAATAACATCAGAGACAGTCAATTGCCTTATAAAAAAGCATACACCATTATGTCCTTGTTATTAATTTTAAAAACAATTCCTTTTCCCCAAAAACGATTTTCAAATCATAATTTCAAAACACTGCACATGGGAAAATTACTTTAAATGTCCTTAAGACACATAAAAGCGTGTTTTGATTGCCTTTGCAGCATGTTTGTATCACTTTTAACATGGCTATGTAACACAAACATTCAAAATCTAAATTTACCATGCACAGGTGGGAGCATATTTACAAGCAATTTGCGCCACAGAGAAAGGTCTTACATTAAAATGGGAAAAATAACATCAGAGACATTCAATTGCATTATAAAGAAGCATACACCATTATGTCCTTGTCAGAAATATTATAACCATTCATCTTCCTCAAAAACGATTCTCAAGTCATAATTTGAAAAGACTCCACAGCTCCTATGCAGAAAAACACCCTGTCAGTACTAATACTTCACATTTTCTCCAATTACATTTTCTCAAAGAAACAAAATCTATTTGTAAAACACTTGAGACAAAGCAACATTTAAAAAACACAACTTTCTTCATAATTTTCTCCTTAAAGCACACTATTCTCTATCTAAATTAAAGAAATATTTTCTCACCTTAGCAAATACTTTGAGTTTGAAAACAGTCTCAGAAACACACCAATTTGTCTTCAGCAGAGCAAAAGGTATGCACTCCAGAGTCTGCAGCTATCAAAAGCACAGAAATGCTGTAATTCTTCACACATATCTCTCATGTCACCCAATCAAAACTCTTCCCTCACTTTTTTTCAAATGAAAACCCTTCCCCCCTCTGCCATTTCATGCCTTTTCTGCATAGCAACCACCTCTTGCAAGACCTCTGGTGTTTGCAAGTTCACACAACAATGTTGCAATTGAACTCTGAACTCTCAGTGCACCTGCGTATCCACTGCAATCTTTCATTTAATGATTATTTATTGACCATTCAAAATACATCTTTCAAAGAACTCACCCATGCACCCTAACTTTCTGTTTTCAGCAATCAAAATCCACCAATCACTGTTACTGCTTCATTAACACAGAAACTCCACAGTTTTTTTCATTTTAAACTCTCATTTTTTCAACTGCCATTTCATTGCCACATTTCATCTGACTGCAGCAGAACCTTCTCTCACCATGTTTTCTGTCTGGATTGTTGGACATAGTTATATCCACTGGGCTCACAGGTATGCTGAGAACAG
This sequence comes from Lissotriton helveticus, assembly GCF_964261635.1. Taxonomy (NCBI): domain Eukaryota; kingdom Metazoa; phylum Chordata; class Amphibia; order Caudata; family Salamandridae; genus Lissotriton; species Lissotriton helveticus. Next base: position 920,726,093 of record NC_136067.1, on the reverse strand, counting down.
AAAATTACCTAACCTCAATTTACAAGATGTGGAAATTAAGTGGTTTGGCCACAGAGGATTAAAATGTCACCAATTGATACCATTGGTGAAAACCTTTATGCATTTGCCCAAACCTGACCTGTTAATTGTGCACTGTGGAGGTAATGATTTGGGCACTTTGACTGGGGTAGGTCTGGAAATGCTTTTAAAGGACACCTTTGAGCAATTGATGGCACTTTTTCCTCAGACTGCCTTGGTATATTCAAATATATGCCAAAGACAGAAATGGAGGTGGTCAAACCAATTTTGTCCACAAATTGAGAAGTCGAGGAAGCATGTAAACAAATCTGTTTCAGCTTACATGAGAGACCATGGAATGGGCTCCCTGTACAACAATAACTTGCGTTACTACATGCAAGATATCTACAGAGGAGATGAAGTTCACTTCTCAGATGAGGGCAACAGAATTTTCATTCTGAATTTAAGAATGTGCATTGGTACCTACTTATAAGTACCTAAATGTACCATAAACCCAAAAGCTCTTCTCAGAGCTACCCTACATCTGATCACTCACAATTATTATTTTACTCTAACTTTTTTCACTAATTTTCAACAAAGTACGCTCCCCGGGGCGCTACCCGGTACGCGAACCGGGAGCTAACCTCGCGAAATTTTAAAAAAAAATGTTTTTTTTCGCACATATAAGCCTCCTCAGCCATCCTCACAAAACCTAGGGGGTCAAGATAAGTCTACCGTGCCCCCTTCTACCCATTCTGAACATTATTTGCCCTCCATTTTGTATCTTAATTCGACTGAAACACAAAATGGTGGACTCCCGTAACGCTTAAGGTTCGCGGACCGGGCACTACCCGATCCACTATGCCCCCTTATGGTTATTTCCCCCTTTGTTTTGGCCTCCTCTTGTCTCTCAATCCTTCCGAGAGACAAGATGGCGGCCGCTACGGACTGTTTGGAATGTTGACAGACTCCCGTAACGCTTAAGGTTCGCGGACCGGGCGCTACCCACGCAAAAAAACCAAAAAAAAAATTATTTTTTTTGCCCCGCGGGGCCCTTTTAAAACCTCCACATTAAACCTAGGGGGTCAGGGAGGATCTACTATGCCCCCTTATGGTTATTTCCCCCTTTGTTTTGGCCTCCTCTTGTCTCTCAATCCTACCGAGAGACAAGATGGCGGCCGCTACGGACTGTTTGGAATGTTGACAGACGCCGGAGAACCAATCAGCTTCGCTTCACAAAGCTCCGTTGCGCGAAAAGTCCGCGAACCGGAGCACTGCCCGGTCCGCTGTTACAGATATATATCTTTTTTTAAACGTTAATTTCTCAAAATCCACTGGAGCACATATATTGAGACCTACAAAAGGCACATCGGGCTACCAGTCCCTACAATTTTGCCAAGTTTCGTGCAAATCCATTCAGCCGTTCGGGCTAAAAGTGAGGCCAACCGCCCTATGGAAAACTCAATGTTAAAAACACGTTTTGGGACCCCCCTTTTTTCTCGGCCCCCCCTTTTAATGAACCCCCCCCAAATTTTCAGGGGCTGCTCAGAAACAAAATGTTCCATTTTCCTGAAAATTTCAGCCAATTCCGTCCACAAACGCCAAAGTTATTAGACATAGAATTTTCAAAAATCCCATAGAGAAAAAATCCTAACTATATATACCTACTGGCGACGGCCAGTAGGTAATATATATATATATATATATACACATCTTTTTACACCTACAACAGTGGATTCCCTCCAAACAAAACAGGTCGGGACCACGATATTGTGCCAATGTGTTCGTTTATTTCGTGCTTGGCGGCCTGACGCGTTTCAGCTCCCACCGGAGCCTTGATCACATGACAAAGTTCGCCAATGTCTTTGTTGTATTTAAAGTGCTCAGTGCATTTCGAAAATAGTCACATGTGCAAAATACGCATAAACATAGACAAAATACTTCATTTGATAATACAGTGAAAGCAAGGATAAAATGTTAAAAATGTTTGTTGATAAAAAATATATATACCTACTGGCGACCGCCAGTAGGTAATATATATATATATATATATACACATCTTTTTACACCTACAACAGTGGATTCCCTCCAAACAAAACAGGTCGGGACCACGATATTGTGCCAATGTGTTCGTTTATTTCGTGCTTGGCGGCCTGACGCGTTTCAGCTCCCACCGGAGCCTTGATCACATGACAAAGTTCGCCAATGTCTTTGTTGTATTTAAAGTGCTCAGTGCATTTCGAAAATAGTCACATGTGCAAAATACGCATAAACATAGACAAAATACTTCATTTGATAATACAGTGAAAGCAAGGATAAAATGTTAAAAATGTTTGTTGATAAAAAATATATATATAAATATATACATATAACAGTAAAAGAGAAGGTTGATTATATAACCATTTCTGATCATTTTCAATTTTTAAGTTGTTTTAGATTAAATCCCATAACATTATTGTCTCAAATGCTACTTTCTTTTGCTTACATGTAATCATACTACACAATTTTCATGATTGCTTTTAACATGAAGGAAGTCGAGAGGTACCCCTTGAGGAACCAAGAGAAATGGGGTTATACAACCAAAAGAAGAGAAGTTTCCCTTGAGACAATGCTAAGTGAAGGTTACGATACCAAGCCTCACAATGTCATAAGTACATACAATAGAAACATATAGGTAGTTAAAAATTCATGTATTTTGAATAACTTAAAAACACAGGAGTAAATTTCACTAATCTAGATCCCTAGTCTTAAAACACGGTTAAAACAATACACACAATTGCGACCTGCACAATTGAGAAGAAAAGACAGAACAGGTACAACATGCAATTGTTGAATACAGTTTGTATATTCTTTATGTCATGTCTTTAGAGGGCACCATCCTGTGACGGTGAGGTGTGGCCATTTTTTGTAAAGAAATCTTATTTGTTTATGTGTTGTGATAACACCAATATTGTATTGCTATGACATCAGCATATCAACTCTGGTATTGGAGACTTGAATTATACCACTCTGTGCATCGACGCGTTTCGGTGGGTTCTCCTTATAGTTACCACCTTTATCAAGACCAATGGTAAGCTGTCACAATCAGGGGGTATATGTAATTGCCCCTGGATTCTTGATGAAGATCACTTCTTATAGTGAGTACTATGTTTGTGATCCGAACGATGGTTTCTAGTCGAGATATGGGTAGTATGTTGCTGCCAGTTGTCTCGCCTGTTTAAACTTATACAACTTATTATATTATCCCACTTTAGATGCGTGATCCACTTAAATTTCATAAGTACTTGACTATATCGGATGTTTTACTACATGATGCCGATTCACATGGATCAATATTTGTAGTGAAGGCAGTTGTGAATACTGTCATACTTCTGTTATATCTCCCATGCATCGATTGTCGTGTGTAGGTCTAAATACCCCTTAATTTTTCTAGTGCCTAGGTTCGCCAACTGTACCACATTTTTATGACCCCTTATGTGTTATCTAGTACCTGCTATGATTCAGTTTTTTTTCTATCTATGATTATCTGATAAATATATATGAGTTTCCCCTGTGCAAAGTTTACGATGTTAAATTATATACATTATTTGATAATTATATATTTTTTGTTACTTGTGGTACCCAATGACACAAATATATTCACATTTTATATGTTTCTACAAGTAATCATAATAATTACTAAAATCATGGTAAAATACCTAAACATATGTCCATTTCATCATAAAACCAACAAGTTCATAAAATTATATTATACTATATATATATATCAATGAAAATCTCGGCATAATAGGTTTGTCACATGAGATCATTAAGATTATAAATACTCCATGATAAATAACTAAAATCATAGTTGTCTAGGTATTTAACTATACGTTATCATTGTTACAGACAAGTATATAAATCTTCCGTTACATTCAATCCTGTTGGATACTTGGAGTTTAATTCCAAAATGTATCTAGTCCCTAGTTTGCGAAGGCGTGACTCCCTGTCCCCTCCCCTTCTACTTGGAGGGACACAATCAATTACAAAGTATTTTAAGTCTTGACTCCTGGAACCATGGCTACTCTTGAAATGGCGTGCAACTGGGTAGGTGTTATCCAAATTATTGATCACCCTGAGGTGCTGCAGGATTCGTTTATGCACCTGAAGTTTGGTGCTTCCTACGTAATGTAGGTTGCATGGGCAGACTAAAACATATACGGCATATTCAGTCTTGCATGTTAATAGCTTAGTTATTTTTACAGCTTTAGTACTGAAAGGTGCCGTTTAAGTTAATCTATTCTCCCCTTGTTGACACGCTTTACAAGTTTTCCACCTGAAAAAGCCTTTGTGTGTCTGTAGCCACCTAGTTGTATCAATGGTTTCAGGACTTGTTTGGACCAATTTATCCCGCATGCAAGGGCCCTTGCTGTAGGTGATGGATGGTCTAATGGGTAATTTACCACCAATGACCGGGTCACTTAGAACCATAGGCCAGTTCTGTGTTATTATAGAGCTAATCTGACGGTGCTGCTGACTGTACTGAATGATGAATCTGAATTCATTAGTGCCTTGCGGTACAGTCACATTGTCTGATAGCTGAGATAACTCTATTTCTGATTTGGTCTGTTTGGGTGTTAATAACTGGTATCTATCAAAGCGCATAGATTTTATGATGGCACTGTCAATTAGCTTTCTAGAATATCCCCTGTCTAAAAACCTGATTCTACTGGTAATCTGAGCATCCATAAGATCGTTTTCATTACTATGAATCCGCCTCAGACGCAGCATGTCCCCATAGGGGATGCTGTTTATTAAGTGTCTGGCATGAGAACTACTCGCATGTAAAATTGAGTTCCCTGCTGTTTTTTTGTGATATAATTTGGATTCTATGCTGTTGTTGTCCACATAAATCATGGTATCTAGAAAGCTTACTTCCGTTGCACTTATGGTTGCAGTGAATTCTAGGTTTAGATCATTTGCATTCAATGCCGTCACAAAATCACTGGCTTCCTTTTTGTCCCCCTCCCACACCACAAACATGTCATCAATAAATCGCAGCCAAACCTTGACACTACTATTCATTGCCTGTCTGTGTTGGGTCTTGAGGACCAGCTCCTCCCACCAGCCCATGTGTAAACATGCATAGCTGGGGGAGAAGCTGGCTCCCATCGCCACACCTCTGATCTGCCTGTACAATAAATTGTTAAACATGAATATGTTATTCGACAAACAAAAATTTACCATTTCAGTCAACATTTCTCTTTGTTGGTTTGTCGTTCCGCTGTTCTTCTCCAAGTAATATTGCAAAGCCCTTAGACCATCCTGATGACGAATGCTTGTATATAGTGCGCATACATCTAGGGCAATGAATGAATGTTCTGGTTTCCAGACAAAGTCCTTCATTTTGTTTAAAAAGTCCCCTGGGTCGCGTACATAGGAGGGCAGGGATTTTACTGCAACTTGGAGAAAAAATCCACATATTGTGATGTGTGTTCAAGTAAGCTGTTTCTATCGGAAATTATGGGCCTTCCTGGAGGTGTCACAGGGTCGGTGTGTATTTTTGGAATGAAATAGATTGTTGCAATGACTGGATATTCATTAGATACAAATTTTAATTCCTGTGGGGTACTTGTTCCATTATTCTTCCAAGTAGCAAGTTTGGATTGGTAAGTCATATACATTGATATTATCTCCTTAGTATTGCATTTGGAGTAACATGAAATATCTCTCAGTTGTTTGTAGGCTTTGGTCATATATTGTTCTTTGGGCATCAACACTATATTTCCTCCTTTGTCGGAGTTGCGGATAATAACATTATGATCCTCTTTTAATCTCTTCATGAGTGATTCATATTCATTATTTTGTTTATTGAATTTTCATCTTTTGTTCTTAACATTTGTGTGCAGGGTCTTTACTTGTTCAACTACACTTTCATGGAAAATGTCTATTGAGTCACGCAACATCACTGGGTTAAATTTGGATTTTGCCCTGAACGGTGTTATTGTCCCCTTTTGGCTTGTAGCGGATTCCATTGTCCCACAAGATGAAGGTAGTTCATTTGTAATCTCACTGGATAATCCATTGTTCATCCACAGCTCTTCCATTTGTTGGCTGAAAGTTAGATGTGTTGACTGCGTGTTCCCATTATTTGCCTCATTCACAGTTGTTGTGCTTGTTGTTGTATATTCCTCTTTCTTTTGTAAGGAGTGAAACTTTCTTAATTTCAACTTCCTGACACTTTTATATATACCCACTCTAGCTTTGGGGTAGTTAAAATCTCTTGCCGGGCAGTATGAAAGGCCAAGACTTAATGTTTTTTTGTCATTGTCACTAAGTTTTATTTCTGTTAGATTCACAATGGTTTTATTTATGTTGTTTATTTGCCCGTCCTCCAACCACCGCGTTTTTTCCGATTCTGACCTGTATCTGTTGGCCTTCCTTCTTTGTCCGCGTTTGTGGGTCTTGCTTGGCCGTAGTTGTTTTTTGCAATCTTGGGCGTAATGTTTGCCTTCTGTCGTGACATAAAAAACTCAACTCTTTATCAAAAGTATCTTCCTGTGCAACCTGTCCTCTTTAATTTTGTCTGGTTTCTAGTTCAGGGTCACTCTCTGGAGCAGAGCTGAGATCCGATTGAGATGTATTTGAGGTTTGTTCTCCCCCTCTGTTTATTGTTTTCTTTGGTTCTGTACCCTGTTTTCCCTTTGCTGCTCGCATGGCTTCATATTTTTTAGCAAAGGTGAAGATCTGCCCCAGGTCGCAACCGGTCTTATCTCGGTGGAATTTGTACGATTTCCTTTCTTTTACTTTATCCTCTTCTTTTTTTAACCTGGTCATCATTTCTTTACGCAATTTAGTTTGTTCGTCATTCTACCCTATGGTTGATAATTCCTCATTCATTTTGTCTATTTCTTCCAGTAATGCTGCTCTGTCAATATCCGCAAATTTAACCAGTATTGTCACAAGTTTTTTAGATGACTCTAAGTTGCATTGTGCCCATTCACGCATCATGGCTGGATTGGGAGATTCATAGCTTGGGGCCAAGAGTGTACGTAAGCCTCTCGGTATTCTGTCAACATCTAAATACCGCTTCAGAGACCGTGACTCCCACCATTTACTTTTCTCCGACCTCATCTTTTTCTCTAATATTTTATATTTATCCTTTACTGATTCAGTTGCGGTGTCAGCACTTCTATCAATGTTCCTTGTGCTGCTGGCAGCCTGCCCGCAGTCACTAAACAATTCCAAAGCAGCTGCTTCCCTCCCGCGAACTATGTCCGCCGCCATTAGCACCGTGTTTTCTGTATTAATACAAGCCGTCAGTCACAAAATGTCTTTGGAGGGCTGGTATTATCGCACACCTTTCCTCCCCACAATTGCCTTTAGCACGTACCTCGGTATTCTCACGGGTGTTTTAAATTCTCCGATTCCCTCCGTCCTGTCGTACTTCGGTTTGCGCAATTGCATGGCTTCGGGGGTCACAAGCGCTGAATTCCTTCCAGATTCTCCGTGACACTTCCTGGTTGCCCTGAAAGCTTTTTTTCTCCATTAGCGCTGTTCCTTACGGAAAGGGGGTCGATTGTAAAGCCGAATGGATATATATATATATATATATATATATATATATATATATATATATATATATATATATATATATATGTGCGCTCAAAGTGTAAAAACACCAACCACACTCGCGGGGCTTCTGTTCAAGGTTTATTCTCACAATAGTTTCTAGATAGCTGAGAGACACAGGAACAGGGTTCGTGATGCAAGCCTGATTCGTCGTGTATCCTGACGCGTTTCGAAGGCGTCTGCCTTCTTCTTCAGAGGAGGACGAATAAAGTTTTCAGGTAGTGGCAGGAAAAACCCTTCTTTTATGTTCATGACACGCCCCTGGATGGGCGCCGTGCCTTATGGTGCTTGTATTCCTGCGAGTGATGCTTATCGCTTATGGCGACCGAGTCCTGATTTCTCAATTGTCGGGAAACAGCCATGGACTAGAAACTCCCTCGCCAGCCGTGCAGGGTCATGGTGTTAGAGCAGGGGCAAAGAAGGATTCATCTCCCCTTAAGCTGGATGCTCACCATTACGGGCTCATTCCATCTCGCTGTTAGGCGGTGCTCTGACGTAATGCAGTTTCACTACAGCGCTCCTATCCCCATCAAGACGTCGAGCACTCTTCTCAGGCGGGTGCAGAGAAGAAAGGTGATGGGACCTTTCAGATATGTGCGCTCAAAGTGTAAAAACACCAACCACACTCGCGGGGCTTCTGTTCAAGGTTTATTCTCACAATAGTTGCTAGATAGCTGAGAGACACAGGAACAGGGTTCGTGATGCAAGCCTGATTCGTCGTGTATCCTGACGCGTTTCGAAGGCGTCTGCCTTCTTCTTCAGAGGAGGACGAATAAAGTTTTCAGGTAGTGGCAGGAAAAGCCCTTCTTTTATGTTCATGACACGCCCCTGGATGGGCGCCGTGCCTTATGGTGCTTGTATTCCTGCGAGTGATGCTTATCGGTTATGGCGACCGAGTCCTGATTTCTCAATTGTCGGGAAACAGCCATGGACTAGAAACTCCCTCGCCAGCCATGCAGCATCATGGTGTTAGAGCAGGGGCAAAGAAGGATTCATCTCCCCTTAAGCTGGATGCTCACCATTACGGGCTCATTCCATCTCGCTGTTAGGCGGTGCTCTGACGTGATGCAGTTTCACTACAGCGCTCCTATCCCCATCAAGAGGTTGAGCACTCTTCTCAGGCGGGTGCAGAGAAGAAAGGTGATGGGACCTTTCAGATATGTGCGCTCAAAGTGTAAAAACACCAACCACACTCGCGGGGCTTCTGTTCAAGGTTTATTATCACGATAGTTGCTTGATAGCTGAGAGACACAGGAACAGGGTTCGTGATGCAAGCCTGATTCATCGTGTATCCTGACGCGTTTCGAAGGCGTCTGCCTTCTTCTTCAGAGGAGGACGAATAAAGTTTTCAGGTAGTGGCAGGAAAAGCCCTTCTTTTATGTTCATGACACGCCCCTGGATGGGCGCCATGCCTTATGGTGCTTGTATTCCTGCGAGTGATGCTTATCGCTTATGGCGACCGAGTCCTGATTTCTCAATTGTCGGGAAACAGCCATGGACTAGAAACTCTCTCGCCAGCCATGCAGCGTCATGGTGTTAGAGCAGGGGCAAAGAAGGATTCATCTCCCCTTAAGCTGGATGCTCACCATTACGGGCACTCTTCTCAGGCGGGTGCAGAACACATATCTGAAAGGTCCCATGACCTTTCTTCTCTGCACCCGCCTGAGAAGAGTGCTCGACGTCTTGATGGGGTTAGGAGCGCTGTAGTGAAACTGCATTACGTCAGAGCACCGCCTAACAGCGAGATGGAATGAGCCCGTAATGGTGAGCATCCAGCTTAAGGGGAGATGAATCCTTCTTTGCCCCTGCTCTAACACCATGACGCTGCACGGCTGGCGAGGGAGTTTCTAGTCCATGGCTGTTTCCCGACAATTGAGAAATCAGGACTCGGTCGCCATAAGCGATAAGCATCACTCGCAGGAATACAAGCACCATAAGGCACGGCGCCCATCCAGGGGCGTGTCATGAACATAAAAGAAGGGCTTTTCCTGCCACTACCTGAAAACTTTATTCGTCCTCCACTGAAGAAGAAGGCAGACGCCTTCGAAACGCGTCAGGATACACGACGAATCAGGCTTGCATCACGAACCCTGTTCCTGTGTCTCTCAGCTATCTAGCAACTATTGTGAGAATAAACCTTGTACAGAAGCCCCGCGAGTGTGGTTGGTGTTTTTACACTTTGAGCGCACATATCTGAAAGGTCCCATCACCTTTCTTCTCTGCACCCGCCTGAGAAGAGTGCTCGACCTCTTGATGGGGATAGGAGCGCTGTAGTGAAACTGCATTACGTCAGAGCACCGCCTAACAGCGAGATGAAATGAGCCCGTAATGGTGAGCATCCAGCTTAAGGGGAGATGAATCCTTCTTTGCCCCTGCTCTAACACCATGACGCTGCACGGCTGGCGAGGTAGTTTCTAGTCCATGGCTGTTTCCCGACAATTGAGAAATCAGGACTCGGTCGCCATAAGCGATAAGCATCACTCGCAGGAATACAAGCACCATAAGGCACGGCGCCCATCCAGGGGCATGTCATGAACATAAAAGAAGGGCTTTTCCTGCCACTACCTGAAAACTTTATTCGTCCTCCTCTGAAGAAGAAGGCAGACGCCTTCGAAACGCGTCAGGATACACGACGAATCAGGCTTGCATCACGAACCCTGTTCCTGTGTCTCTCAGCTATCTAGCAACTATTGTGAGAATAAACCTTGAACAGAAGCCCCGCGAGTGTGGTTGGTGTTTTTACACTTTGAGCGCACATATCTGAAAGGTCCCATCACCTTTCTTCTCTGCACCCGCCTGAGAAGAGTGCTCGACGTCTTGATGGGGATAGGAGCGCTGTAGTGAAACTGCATTACGTCAGAGCACCGCCTAACAGCGAGATGGAATGAGCCCGTAATGGCGAGCATCCAGCTTAAGGGGAGATGAATCCTTCTTTGCCCCTGCTCTAACACCATGACGCTGCACGGCTGGCGAGGGAGTTTCTAGTCCATGGCTGTTTCCCGACAATTGAGAAATCAGGACTCGGTCGCCATAAGCGATAAGCATCACTCGCAGGAATACAAGCACCATAAGGCACGGCGCCCATCCAGGGGTGTGTCATGAACATAAAAGAAGGGCTTTTCCTGCCACTACCTGAAAACGTTATTCGTCCTCCTCTGAAGAAGAAGGCAGACGCCTTCGAAACGCGTCAGGATACACGACGAATCAGGCTTGCATCACGAACCCTGTTCCTGTGTCTCTCAGCTATCTAGCAACTATTGTGAGAATAAACCTTGAACAGAAGCCCCGCGAGTGTGGTTGGTGTTTTTACACTTTGAGCGCACATATCTGAAAGGTCCCATCACCTTTCTTCTCTGCACCCGCCTGAGAAGAGTGCTCGACGTCTTGATGGGGATAGGAGCGCTGTAGTGAAACTGCATTACGTCAGAGCACCGCCTAACAGCGAGATGGAATGAGCCCGTAATGGTGAGCATCCAGCTTAAGGGGAGATGAATCCTTCTTTGCCCCTGCTCTAACACCATGACGCTGCACGGCTGGCGAGGGAGTTTCTAGTCCATGGCTGTTTCCCGTCAATTGAGAAATCAGGACTCGGTCGCCATAAGCGATAAGCATCACTCGCAGGAATACAAGCACCATAAGGCACGGCGCTCATCCAGGGGCGTGTCATGAACATAAAAGAAGGGCTTTTCCTGCCACTACCTGAAAACTTTATTCGTCCTCCTCTGAAGAAGAAGGCAGACGCCTTCGAAACGCGTCAGGATACACGACGAATCAGGCTTGCATCACGAACCCTGTTCCTGTGTCTCTCAGCTATCTAGCAACTATTGTGAGAATAAACCTTGAACAGAAGCCCCGCGAGTGTGGTTGGTGTTTTTACACTTTGAGCGCACATATCTGAAAGGTCCCATCACCTTTCTTCTCTGCACCCGCCTGAGAAGAGTGCTCGATGTCTTGATGGGGATAGGAGCGCTGTAGTGAAACTTCATTACGTCAGAGCACCGCCTAACAGCGAGATGGAATGAGCCCGTAATGGTGAGCATCCAGCTTAAGGGGAGATGAATCCTTCTTTGCCCCTGCTCTAACACCATGACGCTGCACGGCTGGCGAGGGAGTTTCTAGTCCATGGCTGTTTCCCGACAATTAAGAAATCAGGACTCGGTCGCCATAAGCGATAAGCATCACTCGCAGGAATACAAGCACCATAAGGCACGGCGCCCATCCAGGGGCGTGTCATGAACATAAAAGAAGGGCTTTTCCTGCCACTACCTGAAAACTTTATTCGTCCTCCTCTGAAGAAGAAGGCAGACGCCTTCGAAACGCGTCAGGATACACGACGAATCAGGCTTGCATCACGAACCCTGTTCCTGTGTCTCTCAGCTATCTAGCAACTATTGCGAGAATAAACCTTGAACAGAAGCCCCGCGAGTGTGGTTGGTGTTTTTACACTTTGAGCGCACATATATATATATATATATATATATATATACATATATATATATATGTATATATATATATATATATATATATATGTATGTATATATATATATATATATATATATATATATATATATATATATATATATATATATATTGTATGCCGGGTCTGGTGGCTCAGTGGACGAAGGCGTCGCTGCAGGGACCAGTGATCAACCTCATGGTCAGTTTTTTGTTTGTTGCTCTACCCCCGCCCCCTCACCCACTGAGCCCACCCCCACTGGTGCGGCCCTGTGAAACAAACCACACTGTAAATTTGGCCCCCGAGAGAAAGTCTGTGAGTACCCATGGCATAGAGTGTCAACCCGTGACGGCATGGAAGCTGCAACCGCAATCCTGCAACATTCAATTGGGGCTAATGCGTGTCATCACTGTGGATGCCAGCTAATGGGCATGCAAACACATCATGCATTAGCGTTGGCGCCCTGACTATTACATCACACATTTCAACTCATTTGCCTAAAGTGACTGGGGCACCCCATATGTAATGTTGTGGGTCACGAGGTCCCCTTGCATATCAAGTCACAACACACAGAGACACTGTATTTGCATGGGAGAACTGGCCTAGGGCACGTGCGTTTGGCTCCGTTTGCTGGCAGGGTCATAGGTCCAGTGACGCCTGTGCTGGGTGGCTGTGGGGTGTCGGGTAAGCCAGCCCTCTGGGAGTGGCTGGTACTTCACGACAACTAGAACAGTGGCCAGCAGCTCACTATACTGTGAAGGTATGAGAGAGTGGGACCTATGAGTCAAGTCATCACACACGGAATATCCAAGAAAGTAGTGAGAAATTACATACATTGTCATGCTTTGTGGCCAGCATGGACTGAAATTGGTGAAGTAGTCCAAAAGGACAAAGGTCTCTCGCGCTGTACCAATGTTTTGTAATGAAACATCAAAATTGCGAACATCGCCTGTACATCCTTTGACATCTGACTGGCATCCTTTGGCCAGGGCGTGTCTTGTGAAGGGCCAGTGATGTAGACAGACAATCAGAGGTGTCCACTGTCTGCAAACCAGACCTACTCGTAATGTCTAGCACTTCCAACACATGTACTAGTCTGGCGTGTAGTCAGCCCAGCTGCCATTGCCTGTGAATTTCCTCACACATGTCATAGGAGTGCACATGTGGAACAAACAAACATAGTTTTGACCCACATCATCGAACACTGTCAGCTATGGAGGCATGTATACACAATCAATGTGCATTTGTGCCTCATTCAGGTGAACATTGCAATGTCTGTGACGCTGAATCCTCCACACTCACGCAGGACTGACCATGAGGTCCACATGTGTCTGTTCCCCATGCTGTACATCCATTTTGCGTTGAACAGGTGACACTCACTGCCCTCATCCTGCAATGTTGCTGTGAATAGGTTTGCGGCCTTGCAGAGACATCAGCGACAGGCAACTCAGCACTGAAAGTGGGAACCACAAGTGCTATGCCATCAAAACCACATGGCAGCTCATCCCTGATACAGCACTGTACCATATGCCATACACATCGACTCGTTTGGATGTTGTAGTGTCAGAATGGCGACTGAGCTGATAAAAACAACGTCTGAATGCAGGTCACTTGTGCATTTCATGTGACCATGAGTGCCCTCAATTTTGTGTTTGTGTGAGTCTCTGGCTAAGCTGTTCACCACATCTCATCTATGACTCTGCCCATGCATGTGTACCCTGACAAACGTAGTAGGAGACCACCCATCCTTCAACCTGTCCCCGACCTGGCAAAGATGAGGACATCGAAATCAAAACGAAATCCTGTTTGGATCCCCCCACACTACGGAACTCATGTGCCCATTTGGAGCCCCATGTGAAGCCCAAAAGAATACATCCGGCTGCATTGTCCGCAACAGTGAAGGTCATGGCTGCACTGCATTTCTCCGCTACTGGGTCTTTACAGTACACTGTGGCCAGCGCCGGTGGGATGTCACAGCCAATGTTCAGCATGGTGTTCCGTAAAGGCCTTCCAGCATTGATGCTTCACAAGGACAGACATGTCCACGTCCTGAGAAGGGATGAATTGGCAGATGTGAAGGGGGAGTATATGACATGGGAGCAAGCCCAGTCCTAGCGGGTGGGCCTGGTGGGCCAGGCCCACCAAAACATGATCCATGGCCCTTGCAGTGATGGCACGAAGACCAGTAGTAAATGCCCACATTCATGTGAAACTTTCCTCCGAACATTGATTATCTTCCTGTCCTTGGAGTTGCGGATATGAGCCGGAGCCCTCTCCCACAGGCACTCCCAATCACACATCTAGTTTCAAGAAGGTGGGTTGTGTACCCATCTACTCGTGCAGGCAAAATATGGCCATGGCGAAGGGGACAGATCTTCTCTTCCGCACCGGGTAACATCAACCATTCTGCTGTGTGTTTGTCTCTTTTTCAATCCTACAAGGAGAAGAAAAGTTCTTTCTTCATGATTCACCTTACCTGGCCACTGCAGCTGCTTATCAGATGGAGCAGTGAGTAGGAACCCAGCAGATGAGAGAATGTCTGGCTATTCTATATTCCAAAAATCATCAGGGAAGGCCCAGCAAGACACATACTTCCTGGACACTTCATTTAAACAATTTGTATCTTAATCAAGGCTCAGCCACGGGTGTAAGCCAACAAGAAAATATCCAGATAACTGGTGATTAATGATCCTGCCAATCCTTTGTATGCTGTTAGTTCTGAAATGCGGAAATACTGCATTTGATGTGGATAGCACAGTGGGTTACTGACTCTGTCACAGAGATACTTGTGCACGTAGAAGTACAGAAGTCACACACCTATCAAAGGACAGTGACCTAGGAACTTTCATCAAAGAGCTGCAAGATAACCTGAATCAATGGTCAGAACTTAGCTTTATTTCTGAGTTGTAACATAGTCATAACTTCCTGAGTCATTCATCATTCGAATGTTTGTGCAGATATACACCTTTATCAACAATGTTGCCAACTGGGCTGTGCATTAAAGCTTGAGGTAGTGCTTCTCCAGACCACACGCCCTTAAAATATCCTGCCCACCAGTATGAATGACATGTGATTCCCACGCCTTTTAATCCTCATTGGCTTTGGTGACATTCCCCGTAGACTGATTTACCTACATACTTGCAAGATTGATTGTCACTGTACGCTGTGTGCGTGATTTAATGTACTGTCACACCCAACACTGATATAACTAGTGCAATACAACAAATGAAATGCACAAGAGAGAGTGGCAAAGGAGAGATGAGGGGCGCTGGAGGAGGAGGGTGTCAGTGAGGGAATCCGAGGAGGAGGGCATGAGCGAGAGCCCGAGAAGTGTCACTTGTCTGATACTCCCACCTCAGCAAACCTCACACTCCCATCAGGAGGACAGCATATGGAAAAACACTTACTGAGAGTGAAGAAATCTAGAAAGGAATTTAGGAAGAATAGAATGTGTTTCACTGGCCCTTGGAATACTGAGAAGAGACAAAAGAGGGCCCTGAAGCAGCCCTGGTGAGAAACATAAGTGACAAATCTGGCTTGCAGTGGCCCACCCACATGCATCGTGGACCCGCACAAAAAAGAAAAT
Organism: Lissotriton helveticus; assembly: GCF_964261635.1. Classification (NCBI taxonomy): domain Eukaryota; kingdom Metazoa; phylum Chordata; class Amphibia; order Caudata; family Salamandridae; genus Lissotriton; species Lissotriton helveticus. The sequence continues at coordinate 920,710,443 of NC_136067.1, read as the reverse complement.
ATCTGGAGCCAGGCCTGCCTGGGAGGCATCCAATATGTTGATGTGAGCCATTGATGGTACCCACATTGGCCTAGTTCCACCACAGTCAAGTGAACCCATCTATAGGAACCACAAACACTACCACTCCCTCAACGTGCAAGTGGTATGACAGGTGAGCTGAGCAACTCACATGTGTGTGCAAAGTATCTGGGCTCAGCACTTGACTGCTACATCTTGCGGAACAGCACCACTCCCCGCTCCCAAGCCACACATGCCCAGTGACGCTGACAGTGGTGAGGAAGAACTTAACTAGCGTCAATAGCTCATCGTCAACTACTTCCGTTGAGTGTGATTTATCAATGAGCGACCATGACTGTGTCTGTGTGCCTTGCTGTTTTGTCACGGACGTTGACAATTGTGATGAGAATTTGCACACACACTGGATTATGCGCAGGATCAGCAAACTTGGGCATGCAGGGACTTGCACCCCGAAGCAGCACAGCTCTTAGGACACCATTGCTAGACTGCCTTACCAGCTCTTCTACTCCCTCAGAGGCATTCAACCACCTGTACACAAGTAAATAAGATTAAGACAAGAAACGGGTTGAAATGTGCACTTTTTACTATAGTATCAAAGCATGCAACATAGGTGCCACAACAGGTTGAGAATGCATGAGTACCTAACCAGTAACAACAGTGACATATCCATTTAACATGAGGCAAGATGTTGCATCAATAATCCCTATGGACGTAGACCCACAATCATATCCCCCCACCCCTTGCAGGAAGCAGTTGTATGGGATGTCCCTGGTCTATAGGCTTTGTCAGCAGACCCCATTCCTTAGCCCATATATGGTGAAATTCACATAGGTTTTTCTGTGTCGCTCCCATCACTAGACGGATCACTCTCCAAGTATGGGGCATCTAGCCTGCATTCCCATGTCATCCAAAGGGGATATATGTCCTCTCGCATATGTGGGACTTTGTTGGGTCAGGGTGCTAGGGCCAGACCAGACCAGAATGACAAGGGACAATGTTCTCCGAACACAGACAGAAGAACAATCTCTGCGGACACCTCACATGTGACAGACATATACTAAGGTACCTATAGGGCACAAGTCATGAAAAAAATGAAGTTTAGGGACTGACCAAGTAAGACAAAAGGCAAATGACCACACAACTTCATGACGTAGCGACATGATAGGAGTAAAATAGTGCAAATCAAATGATTTGTGCAAATACGGGGACAGATTAACCCATCTCACAATCTTACAGTGTCTGCTTTGATATATAGGGACAGAATAAAGGCAAAATCATGCCTCCCCTAAGTACCTGTGCAGAGAAGGCAAGCTGAGTGCCTATGTTCCCCTCTGTGACATCTACATTCAGATGTAAGTTTCAAGGTGGCCCCCAGTCAGCATGTACAAACAAAAGGAGGCCAGAGGGCCCTTTGACTTCAGCCAGGCTGGAGGTGAAATATGTCTCACTCGCTGCTGGGAATAGAAAACAGTCAACGTGCAGGTGGTGCTGAACGTGTCCCGGTACCTGGAAAGTACACCGGGACAAGTTGAGCATATTCCTGTGGGGACCAACTTCCTGGCAGGGGGGACGGTGTCCCCCAATGCAAAGAGTGGTGGGATGCCATGTACCTGCGAGTGCATCGACTTGAGCCATGAGTACTTGCAATACAACAACGCCATGTAATATTTGTGCGCTACAACTGCATGATGAAAGAAAGACTCATGCCAGGTGTCAATGTCCATGACGGTCAGATGACAACCTCCCCCTGCTCAGGTCTGTGGTACCAAGCGTAACAGACCGCAGAGCTCAGCATGATCCAAGCCAAGGCAGACAGCGCGGAAGTCAGAGAGCTGGATGACAATTCATGTCAGTAGGTGGGAAGGAAGGGAAACGATAATTGAATTGGTCACCAATAGTTCCTGTTGCTTTTCAGTAGTTACGAATCCAAGATGGAACAGGTAGCTTTGAAGGCAATAAGTTCCAAATGACGATCCAATTAATCTTCAGCGAAGAGGACCACCATCCAATACATAAGTGTGAAGGTACAGATGTTCTCCTCGCACCACGTGGTTGCAAGGAGCATCCCATCGCAACCTGTGAGAGGTTCCATGTAGGCATTGCACAGGAGCCATTGTGAAAACGCACAGCTGTCAGCCTTTGTGACACATTGTAAGGCATTCCATGAACATGTCTCCCCGACGCAGTCTTGCACGTGAACCAACAAAGGAGTCACCGATAGCTCATGATCCAGGTCAGCAAGGTATGTGTTTGAAAGGCAGACATCCATGGCCACCTTAAACAGACATCTTCTGGTTGCACGCAGGTGAAATACGCATAGCGGAACGTTAACCTGTGATTGATGCCCAGCACAGCCAATGGGACACATCCATAGAGAAGCTGCATGCGGTCACGGTAGACTTGTAACTGACCGGGCTCAGCCAGGACCACGGGGTGGTCAGATATGGCATGAGGGCACTCTGAGGAACAGCGCTCAGCTGTACTGCCACCGTAACGATCTGAACCTGCTAAATACAGTGTACAAATAGGGGGAATGACACCCGGTTGATCTCCCGGAAAGGCATGGTAGGAAGGGACAAGGCCAGACCCCACAAGTCTGATAAGAAGTGTGCAATGACCTTCAGTATCAGTCGCTATCAATACTTTGTGTGTTAGTTCACCCCGAGAAAAGTGGGAGAGCCGTATTCAGCACTGCCTGAATCGCGCGGCCCGGTCAGGACACCTGGTTTCGAAGGTCTCCGGGCTGGTGTGAGGGCGACTACTTTTCTAATCAGAGGCCCATTGTGCATGCACACTTATTGAAGTATGCTTTTGCTGTGGGAATGTGGGGGGGGGGTATTCAATGTTAGGAGCAAGCCATAGTTGCTGCTTCTTTATCGTATGCAACTGACAGACGTTGACAAAGCCAGTAGTCCGAAATTGTAGTAGGTATCATGTGACTTGTTGTATCATGTATCTGTGTGCAATGGCAGTGACAGAAAAATGTTGGTCAGGTAGGTCAATATGTTGGGCACAGATTTATGGCTGAGGGATTTTAGGCCACGCCCTTAGTTACATTGGCCACGCCCCTTTGGAAGACCACCCAGTTGTTTCATCCCACTTATGGCCTTGGGTACCTACATTGCTCGATGGCGATGTGACGTGGCTGCAGGGCCTTTTTCATATGTACAGATATTGTATTTCCGAAGACGTGTCCTCTGGTGCAAACTTATTGGTCTTCATATTCGGTTTCTGATTGGACTTTTGGTTATTTTCTCTTTGTATCTGACTACTATGCCGCAACTTCATGGTTTGTGTTGTGCTTTTTTTGCTTGCCTCCTGTGGTTTGTGAGGGCTGACAGAGTTTCCATGCAGGTGCTGTGTTGAGCCGAGTCTTTCTGCTTAGAGGTAATGGGTCTTGCACATTTGCTTTTTGTGGTCACGTTCTTGGGTTCTGCTCTGCTGTTATATGTGACTTCATCATTCACATTGTGAGTCATGGGGTCTCTCGGTATTAGCTGTATGTGCAAGGCCTGAACTTATGATGGGTTCCAGAGTTGGCTGACAAGTGTGGGAAGTGGAGGTCATTTGGCTCCATGCTGTTTGTGAGGGGAGGCAGAGGGCCTTGTGGGAGTTGTGGTTTTGCTGTCAGGTCTCATCAGTCCCTCCCCAGTGAGAGGGCTAGCTACCTGTTAGGAGGCACACTCTCTGGTGTTGGCTGCCACATGGCTGTGGGGTGGGGAGGAGGAGCCATGCTGTTTGGGAGGGAGGTCGAGGTGCATGAGCTGACATCCTATCTGCAGAGTTCCTCTGGGGGCGAAGCTTGGGCCGGCCCTTGATGTCGAGACACCGCTTCCTGATGTCACGCACAGTGCGTAGGGTGGTCCCTACGGCATTGACTTTGCTGTGGATCCTTGCCCACATCTGATTGTTGCACGCAAGTGGGTTGTGTTTGATCAGATTCACCAGGAAATGTGGGTCTCCCCTGATTGTCTCGCCTACCATCAATTTCCATTCTGAGCTGTGGATTTGGGCATTTTCTTGGGGGGCATGGTGAAAATGGGTGAGGGGTGCAGGGTGCAAGGTGGTGGTGGAGATATGTGAGATGTGTGTGAGATAGGTGGGTGTGATGTTGTGCTGTGTGAGTCAATGGTGTCCTGTCTCTCCATCTCAGCTTGTGGTGTGAAAAGGATGTTGGTGTCGGGACGGGCTGGTTTTGTACTGTGGTGTTTCTTCCATGCTGCGCATGTCTTTCCTTGCCAGGGCTAGTTGTGGTGTATCATTGTGGCGTGAGTGTTGAGATTGAGGGCAGCCGGGGGTGCAGGAAACGCATCAGGCATTGTTGTGGAGTTGGTTGCATCCGCCATTCATTTGGCCTACGTGCGTGCATGGCGGTCGGATGCAATGATCGGTTCGCAATGCCGGCATTCTCATCGTAATTGTCCGTGCGGTCATACCGCGGCAGGAGTGGCCATTCCAGGCCATTGGATGGTTTTCCCCGACCACCGTGGTCGGATCTGCCGCTTATCAGTCTGTGGTGGACGGTATTTTGAAGCATCTGTCCGCAGCCATCAGATGTGGCGTACATTGCATCGTAATTTGACCGTTGGATATGCCACCGGACATGTGGGTGGATTTTTTGCCACACCATGGTGGACGGACAGCTTTTTCGTCTGGCATCGTTATCGGTCTTTAGTCTTTAGCATGCAATGCCCCAGATGGTAAAATATTACTGCTCCAGCTCTACCACTATTTAAGACACTGTACACCCCAAAACTGTGTCTGAGAGCATGCCTTAAGTTAGCACTTGCAGTGCTCACTTCATTGTGTATGACCCATAGGCCCTAATTTATAGTTTGGAGCAGAGGGTACTTCGTTGCAAAGGTCATTGAGTACTATCTTCACCAAACTGTTGGCCCACCCACCTCATTTACAAGTGAGTATTACAAAGGTATGCCAAAAACAGAGCCAAATCTGGCTCTGTTACAACATACTCCTCTGATGGTGTAGAGGTCACCAGTGCTAAGCCATCCGACTGCCTTGGTGCAGGGACAGAATATTGAGTAAAAAATATCAAATTGCAGAAATATTGTGTCAAAAATATCGTGGGTCAGGAATATTGACAGACAAATTCTCACGGTCAGGAATATTGATTTTAGGTTAGTAATATTGATTAAAAAATATCGCTGTTAAATATCGTTTGCAAAAATATAGTTTTATTAATGTTATGTATTTTAATATATAATTTATATGCGTGTGAAGTATGGTTTTTGTATGAGAATTGTTTGTATGTTCATTATATGCAGTAAAATGTTAGTAGGTATTATTTTTTTTATTTGAATTGTGCGTTTTTAGTTCCGTAGTAGGTTGAGGGTTAATAGGGGAATAGGATGGGAAGTAATTTATATTACATTTACTGAATAATTTTGAATTATTATTATTTTTAATAGAGATGTTATAGTGTTAAATGTGTACATTAATTTGTTATTAATTATTTAATAATTAGTTGTTAATTTTTATTAATTAATTGGCAATTAATTATGATAATCGTGTAATTAATTTTAGGTGTTTGTTGTGGTGTTTATAGGTGTAAATGGTGAGAAGGGTGGTAAGTAATTTATTTTTTATTGATGACTTATAAGTTAGTTGTTAATTATTTTAAATTAATTATTTAGTAATTAACTATGGTAATTGTGTAATTAACTTTAGTTGTGTGTTGTGGATATTATAGTGTTAAATAATATGTTCTCAATGAATGTTTATTATTATATTGATTAATGATATTCTTTAAATTCATTATTAATTTTGATAATTATGAAAATAAATGTAAATGCAAATGTTGGAGTCTTTTTTTAATTGGTGTGGTGTTATAGGGTAGGAAATACAATAAATACATTTATGTTTTAAATAATTTGTTTGTTAACATGTGCTGCTTTCAAATAAATATTGTTTATGCATTGAAAATAATGTATTTTATATAATATTTGTACCATTTTGTTATATGTAATTAATATTATATGTTCTTTTCATTTATTTGTAAGATTATTTAATTTTTTTCAATTGTTTAAATGTTATTAGTAATTTTTGTTTCTCTGCTATCCAACCATTTCCCTACTGTTGCTCACATTGGAGTGGGAATAGTACTTTGTACCTCTCCCCTATCCAAAACTTTCCCTACAGTCGTACTCACTGGAGTGGGAATAGTAATTTTTACCCTTCCCCTATCCAGTACTTTCCCTACTGTTGAACTCACTGGAGTGGGAATAGTAATTTTTACCCCTCCGCTATCCAATAATTTCCCTACTGTTGCAATCATTGGAGTCAGGACGCGGTCGCCATAAGCGATAAGCATCACTCGCAGGAATACAAGCACCATAAGGCACGGCGCCCATCCAGGGGCGTGTCATGAACATAAAAGAAGGGCTTTTCCTGCCACTACCTGAAAACTTTATTCGTCCTCCTCTGAAGAAGAAGGCAGACGCCTTCAAAACGCGTCAGGATGCACGACGAATCAGGCTTGCATCACGAACCCTGTTCCTGTGTCTCTCAGCTATCTAGCAACTATTGTGAGAATAAACCTTGTACAGAAGCCCCGCGAGTGTGATTGGTGTTTTTACACTTTGAGCGCACATATCTGAAAGGTCCCATCACCTTTCTTCTCTGCACCCGCCTGAGAAGAGTGCTCGACGTCTTGATGGGGATAGGAGCGCTGTAGTGAAACTGCATTACGTCAGAGCACCGCCTAACAGCGAGATGGAATGAGCCCGTAATGGTGAGCATCCAGCTTAAGGGGAGATGAATCCTTCTTTGCCCCTGCTCTAACACCATGACGCTGCACGGCTGGCGAGGGAGTTTCTAGTCCATGGCTGTTTCCCGACAATTGAGAAATCAGGACTCGGTCGCCATAAGCGATAAGCATCACTCGCAGGAATACAAGCACCATAAGGCACGGCGCCCATCCAGGGGCGTGTCATGAACATAAAAGAAGGGCTTTTCCTGCCACTACCTGAAAACTTTATTCGTCCTCCTCTGAAGAAGAAGGCAGACGCCTTTGAAACGCGTCAGGATACACGACGAATCAGGCTTGCATCACGAACCCTGTTCCTGTGTCTCTCAGCTATCTAGCAACTATGTAATGAAACATCAAAATCGCGAACTTCGCCTGTACATCCTTTGACATCTGACTGGCATCCTTTGGCCAGGGCGTGTCTTGTGAAGGGCCAGTGATGTAGACAGACAATCAGAGGTGTCCACTGTCTGCAAACCAGACCTACTCGTAATGTCTAGCACTTCCAACACATGTACTAGTCTGGCGTGCAGTCAGCCCAGCTGCCATTGCCAGTGAATTTCCTCACACATGTCATAGGAGTGCACATGTGGAACAAACAAACATAGTTTTGACCCACATCATCGAACACTGTCAGCTATGGAGGCATGTATACACAATCAATGTGCATTTGTGCCTCATTCAGGTGAACATTGCAATGTCTGTGACGCTGAATCCTCACACACTCACGCAGGACTGACCATGAGGTCCACATGTGTCAGTTCCCCATGCTGTACATCCATTTTGCGTTGCACAGGTGACACTCACTGCCCTCATCCTGCAATGTTGCTGTGAATAGGTTTGCGGCCTTGCAGAGACAGCAGCGACAGGCAACTCAGCACTGAAAGTGGGAAACACAAGTGCTATGCCATCAAAACCACATGGCAGCTCATCCCTGATACAGCACTGTACCATATGCCATACACATCGACTCGTTTGGATGTTGTAGTGTCAGAATGGCGACTGAGCTGATAAAAACAACGTCTGAATGCAGGTCACTTGTGCATTTCATGTGACCATGAGTGCCCTCAATTTTGTGTTTGTGTGAGTCTCTGGATAAGCTGTTCACCACATCTCATCTATGACTCTGCCCATGCATGTGTACCCTGACAAACGTAGTAGGAGACCACCCATCCTTCAACCTGTCCCCGACCTGGCAAAGATGAGGACATCGAAATCAAAACGAAATCCTGTTTGGATCCCCCCACACTACGGAACTCATGTGCCCATTTGGAGCCCCATGTGAAGCCCAAAAGAATACATCCGGCTGCATTGTCCGCAACAGTGAAGGTCATGGCTGCACTGCATTTCTCCGCTACTGGGTCTTTACAGTACACTGTGGCCAGCGCCGGTGGGATGTCACAGCCAATGTTCAGCATGGTGTTCCGTAAAGGCCTTCCAGCATTGATGCTTCACAAGGACAGACATGTCCACGTCCTGAGAAGGGATGAATTGGCAGATGTGAAGGGGGAGTATATGACATGGGAGCAAGCCCAGTCCTAGCGGGTGGGCCTGGTGGGCCAGGCCCACCAAAACATGATCCATGGCCCTTGCAGTGATGGCACGAAGACCAGTAGTAAATGCCCACATTCATGTGAAACTTTCCTCCGAACATTGATTATCTTCCTGTCCTTGGAGTTGCGGATATGAGCCGGAGCCCTCTCCCACAGGCACTCCCAATCACACATCTAGTTTCAAGAAGGTGGGTTGTGTACCCATCTACTCGTGCAGGCAAAATATGGCCATGGCGAAGGGGACAGATCTTCTCTTCCGCACCGGGTAACATCAACCATTCTGCTGTGTGTTTGTCTCTTTTTCAATCCCACAAGGAGAAGAAAAGTTCTTTCTTCATGATTCACCTTACCTGGCCACTGCAGCTGCTTATCAGATGGAGCAGTGAGTAGGAACCCAGCAGATGAGAGAATGTCTGGCTATTCTATATTTCAAAAATCATCAGGGAAGGCCCAGCAAGACACATACTTCCTGGACACTTCATTTAAACAATTTGTATCTTAATCAAGGCTCAGCCACGGGTGTAAGCCAACAAGAAAATATCCAGATAACTGGTGATTAATGATCCTGCCAATCCTTTGTATGCTGTTAGTTCTGAAATGCGGAAATACTGCATTTGATGTGGATAGCACAGTGGGTTACTGACTCTGTCACAGAGATACTTGTGCACGTAGAAGTACAGAAGTCACACACCTATCATAGGACAGTGACCTAGGAACTTTCATCAAAGAGCTGCAAGATAACCTGAATCAATGGTCAGAACTTAGCTTTATTTCTGAGTTGTAACATAGTCATAACTTCCTGAGTCATTCATCATTCGAATGTTTGTGCAGATATACACCTTTATCAACAATGTTGCCAACTGGGCTGTGCATTAAAGCTTGAGGTAGTGCTTCTCCTGACCACACGCCCTTAAAATATCCTGCCCACCAGTATGAATGACATGTGATTCCCACGCCTTTTAATCCTCATTGGCTTTGGTGACATTCCCCGTAGACTGATTTACCTACATACTTGCAAGATTGATTGTCACTGTACACTGTGTGCGTGATTTAATGTTCTGTCACACCCAACACTGATATAACTAGTGCAATACAACAAATGAAATGCACAAGAGAGAGTGGCAAAGGAGAGATGAGGGGCGCTGGAGGAGGAGGGTGTCAGTGAGGGAATCCGAGGAGGAGGGCATGAGCGAGAGCCCGAGAAGTGTCACTTGTCTGATACTCCCACCTCAGCAAACCTCACACTCCCATCAGGAGGACAGCATATGGAAAAACACTTACTGAGAGTGAAGAAATCTAGAAAGGAATTTAGGAAGAATAGAATGTGTTTCACTGGCCCTTGGAATACTGAGAAGAGACAAAAGAGGGCCCTGAAGCAGCCCTGGTGAGAAACATAAGTGACAAATCTGGCTTGCAGTGGCCCACCCACATGCATCGTGGACCCGCACAAAAAAGAAAATATCTGGAGCCAGGCCTGCCTGGGAGGCATCCAATATGTTGATGTGAGCCATTGATGGTACCCACATTGGCCTAGTTCCACCACAGTCAAGTGAACCCATCTATAGGAACCACAAACACTACCACTCCCTCAACGTGCAAGTGGTATGACAGGTGAGCTGAGCAACTCACATGTGTGTGCAAAGTATCTGGGCTCAGCACTTGACTGCTACATCTTGCGGAACAGCACCACTCCCCGCTCCCAAGCCACACATGCCCAGTGACGCTGACAGTGGTGAGGAAGAACTTAACTAGCGTCAATAGCTCATCGTCAACTACTTCCGTTGAGAGTGATTTATCAATGAGCGACCATGACTGTGTCTGTGTGCCTTGCTGTTTTGTCACGGACGTTGACAATTGTGATGAGAATTTGCACACACACTGGATTATGCGCAGGATCAGCAAACTTGGGCATGCAGGGACTTGCACCCCGAAGCAGCACAGCTCTTAGGACACCATTGCTAGACTGCCTTACCAGCTCTTCTACTCCCTCAGAGGCATTCAACCACCTGTACACAAGTAAATAAGATTAAGACAAGAAACGGGTTGAAATGTGCACTTTTTACTATAGTATCAAAGCATGCAACATAGGTGCCACAACAGGTTGAGAATGCATGAGTACCTAACCAGTAACAACAGTGACATATCCATTTAACATGAGGCTAGATGTTGCATCAATAATCCCTATGGACGTAGACCCACAAGCATATCCCCCCACCCCTTGCAGGAAGCAGTTGTATGGGATGTCCCTGGTCTATGGGCTTTGTCAGCAGACCCCATTCCTTAGCCCATATATGGTGAAATTCACATAGGTTTTTCTGTGTCGCTCCCATCACTAGACGGATCACTCTCCAAGTATGGGGCATCTAGCCTGCATTCCCATGTCATCCAAAGGGGATATATGTCCTCTCGCATATGTGGGACTTTGTTGGGTCAGGGTGCTAGGGCCAGACCAGACCAGAATGACAAGGGACAATGTTCTCCGAACACAGACAGAAGAACAATCTCTGCGGACACCTCACATGTGACAGACATATACTAAGGTACCTATAGGGCACAAGTCATAAAAAAAATGAAGTTTAGGGACTGACCAAGTAAGACAAAAGGCAAATGACCACACAACTTCACGACGTAGCGACATGATAGGAGTAAAATAGTGCAAATCAAATGATTTGTGCAAATACGGGGACAGATTAACCCATCTCACAATCTTACAGTGTCTGCTTTGATATATAGGGACAGAATAAAGGCAAAATCATGCCTCCCCTAAGTACCTGTGCAGAGAAGGCAAGCTGAGTGCCTATGTTCCCCTCTGTGACATCTACATTCAGATGTAAGTTTCAAGGTGGCCCCCAGTCAGCATGTACAAACAAAAGGAGGCCAGAGGGCCCTTTGACTTCAGCCAGGCTGGAGGTGAAATATGTCTCACTCGCTGCTGGGAATAGAAAACAGTCAACGTGCAGGTGGTGCTGAACGTGTCCCGGTACCTGGAAAATACACCGGGACAAGTTGAGCATATTCCTGTGGGGACCAACTTCCTGGCAGGGGGGACGGTGTCCCCCAATGCAAAGAGTGGTGGGATGCCGTGTACCTGCGAGTGCATCGACTTGAGCCATGAGTACTTGCAATACAACAACGCCATGTAATATTTGTGCGCTACAACTGCATGATGAAAGAAAGACTCATGCCAGGTGTCAATGTCCATGACGGTCAGATGACAACCTCCCCCTGCTCAGGTCTGTGGTACCAAGCGTAACAGACCGCAGAGCTCAGCATGATCCAAGCCAAGGCAGACAGCGCGGAAGTCAGAGAGCTGGATGACAATTCATGTCAGTAGGTGGGAAGGAAGGGAAACGATAATTGAATTGGTCACCAATAGTTCCTGTTGCTGTTCAGTAGTTACGAATTCAAGATGGAACAGGTAGCTTTGAAGGCAATAAGTTCCAAATGACGATCCAATTAATCTTCAGCGAAGAGGACCACCATCCAATACAAAAGTGTGAAGGTACAGATGTTCTCCTCGCACCACGTGGTTGCAAGGAGCATCCCATCTCAACCTTTTAGAGGTTCCATGTAGGCATTGCACAGGAGCCATTGTGCAAACGCACAGCTGTCAGCCTTTGTGACACATTATAAGGCATTCCATAAACATGTCTCCCCGACGCAGTCTTGCACGTGAACCAACAAAGGAGTCACCCATAGCTCATGATCCAGGTCAGCAAGGTATGTGTTTGAAAGGCAGACATCCATAGCCACCTTAAACAGACATCTTCTGGTTGCACGCAGGTGAAATACGCATAGCGGACCGTTAACCTGTGATTGATGCCCAGCACAGCCAATGGGACACATCCATAGAGAAGCTGCATGCGGTCACGGTAGACTTGTAACTGACCGGGCTCAGCCAGGACCACGGGGTGGTCAGATATGGCATGAGGGCACTCTGAGGAACAGCGCTCAGCTGTACTGCCACCGTAACGATCTGAACCTGCTAAATACAGTGTACAAATAGGGGGAATGACACCCGGTTGATCGCCCGGAAAGGCATGGTAGGAAGGGACAAGGCCAGACACCACAAGTCTGATAAGAAGTGTGCAATGACCTTCAGTATCAGTCGCTATCAATACTTTGTGTGTCAGTTCACCCCGAGAAAAGTGGGAGAGCCGTATTCAGCACTGGCTGAATCGCGCGGCCCGGTCAGGACACCTGGTTTCGAAGGTCTCCGGGCTGGTGTGAGGGCGACTACTTTTCTAATCAGAGGCCCATTGTGCATGCACACTTATTGAAGTATGCTTTCGCTGTGGGAATGTGGGGGGGGGTATTCAATGTTAGGAGCAAGCCATAGTTGCTGCTTCTTTATCGTATGCATCTGACTGACGTTGACAAATCCAGTAGTCCGAAATTGTAGTAGGTATCATGTGACTTGTTGTATCATGTATCTGTGTGCAATGGCAGTGACAGAAAAATGTTGGTCAGGTAGGTCAATATGTTGGGCACAGATTTATGGCTGAGGGATTTTAGGCCACACCCTTAGTGACATTGGCCACGCCCCTTTGGAAGACCACCCAGTTGTTTCATCCCACTTATGGCCTTGGGTACCTACATTGCTCGATGGCGATGTGACGTGGCTGAAGGGCCTTTTTCATATGTACAGATAGTGTATTTCCGAAGACGTGTCCTCTGGTGCAAACTTATTGGTCTTCATATTCGGTTTCTGATTGGACTTTTGGTTATTTTCTCTTTGTATCTGACTACTATGCCGCAACTTCATGGTTTGTGTTGTGCTTTTTTTGCTTGCCTCCTGTGGTTTGTGAGGGCTGACAGAGTTTCCATGCAGGTGCTGTGTTGAGCCAAGTCTTTCTGCTTAGAGGTAATGGGTCTTGCACATTTGCTTTTTGTGGTCACGTTCTTGGGTTCTGCTCTGCTGTTATATGTGACTTCATCATTCACATTGTGAGTCATGGGGTCTCTCGGTATTAGCTGTATGTGCAAGGCCTGAACTTATGATCGGTTCCAGAGTTGGCTGACAGGGGTGGGAAGTGGAGGTCATTTGGCTCCATGCTGTTTGTGAGGAGAGGCAGAGGGCCTTGTGGGAGTTGTGGTTTTGCTGTCAGGTCTCATCAGTCCCTCCCCAGTGAGAGGGCTAGCTACCTGTTAGGAGGCACACTCTACGGTGTTGGCTGCCACATGGCTGTGGGGTTTGGAGGAGGAGCCATGCTGTTTGGGAGGGAGGTCGAGGTGCATGAGCTGACATCCTATCTGCAGAGTTCCTCTGGGGGGCGAAGCTTGGGCCGGCCCTTGATGCCGAGACACCGCTTCCTGATGTCACGCACAGTGCATAGGGTGGTCCCTACGGCATTGACTTTGCTGTGGATCCTTGCCCACATCTGATTGTTGCACGCAAGTGGGTTGTGTTTGATCAGATTCACCAGGAAATGTGGGTCTCCCCTGATTGTCTCGCCTACCATCAATTTCCATTCTGAGCTGTGGATTTGGGCATTTTCTTGGGGGGCATGGTGAAAATGGGTGAGGGGTGCAGGGTGCAAGGTGGTGGTGGAGATATGTGAGATGTGTGTGAGATAGGTGGGTGTGATGTTGTGCTGTGTGAGTCAATGGTGTCCTGTCTCTCCATCTCAGCTTGTGGTGTGAAAAGGATGTTGGTGTCGGGACGGGCTGGTTTTGTACTGTGGTGTCTCTTCCATGCTGCGCATGTCTTTCCTTGCCAGGGCTAGTTGTGGTGTATCATTGTGGCGTGAGTGTTGAGATTGAGGGCAGCCGGGGGTGCAGGAAACGCATCAGGCATTGTTGTGGAGTTGGTTGCATCCGCCATTCATTTGGCCTACGTGCGTGCATGGCGGTCGGATGCAATGATCGGTTCGCAATGCCGGCATTCTCATCGTAATTGTCCGTGCGGTCATACCGCGGCAGGAGTGGCCATTCCAGGCCATTGGATGGTTTTCCCCGACCACCGTGGTCGGATCTGCCGCTTATCAGTCTGTGGTGGACGGTATTTTGAAGCATCTGTCCGCAGCCATCAGATGTGGCGTACATTGCATCGTAATTTGACCGTCGGATATGCCGCCGGACATGTGGGTGGATTTTTTGCCACACCATGGTGGACGGACAGCTTTTTCGTCTGGCATCGTTATCGGTCTTTAGTCTTTAGCATGCAATGCCCCAGATGGTAAAATATTACTGCTCCAGCTCTACCACTATTTAAGACACTGTACACCCCAAAACTGTGTCTGAGAGCATGCCTTAAGTTAGCACTTGCAGTGCTCACTTCATTGTGTATGACCCATAGGCCCTAATTTATAGTTTGGAGCAGAGGGTACTTCGTTGCAAAGGTCATTGAGTACTATCTTCACCAAACTGTTGGCCCTCCCACCTCATTTACAAGTGAGTATTACAAAGGTATGCCAACAACAGAGCCAAATCTGGCTCCGTTACAACATACTCCTGTGATGGTGTAGAGGTCACCAGTGCTAAGCCATCCGACTGCCTTGGTGCAGGGACAGAATATTGAGTAAAAAATATCAAATTGCAGAAATATTGTGTCAAAAATATCGTGGGTCAGGAATATTGACAGACAAATTCTCATGGTCAAGAATATTGATTTTAGGTTAGTAATATTGATTAAAAAATATCGCTGTTAAATATCGTTTGCAAAAATATAGTTTTATTAATGTCATGTATTTTAATATATAATTTATATGCGTGTGATGTATGGTTTTTGTATGAGAATTGTTTGTATGTTCATTATATGCAGTAAAATGTTAGTAGGTATTATTTTTTTTATTTGAATTGTGCGTTTTTAGTTCCGTAGTAGGTTGAGGGTTAATAGGGGAATAGGATGGGAAGTAATTTATATTACATTTATTGAATAATTTTGAATTATTATTATTTTTAATAGAGATGTTATAGTGTTAAATGTGTACATTAATTTGTTATTAATTATTTAATAATTAGTTGTTAATTTTTATTAATTAATTGGCAATTAATTATGATAATCGTGTAATTAATTTTAGGTGTTTGTTGTGGTGTTTATAGGTGAAAATGGTGGGAAGGGTGGTAAGTAATTTAATTTTTTATTGATGACTTATAAGTTAGTTGTTAATTATTTTAAATTAATTAATTAGTAATTAACTATGGTAATTGTGTAATTAACTTTAGTTGTGTGTTGTGGATATTATAGTGTTAAATAATATGTTCTCAATGAATGTTTATTATTTTATTGATTAATGATATTCTTTAAATTCATTATTAATTTTGATAATTATGAAAATAAATGTAAATGCAAATGTTGGAGTCTTTTTTTAATTGGTGTGGTGTTATAGGGTAGGAAATACAATAAATACATTTATGTTTTAAATAATTTGTTTGTTAAAATGTGCTCCTTTTAAATGAATATTGTTTATGCATTGAAAATAATGTATTTTATATAATATTTGTACCATTTTGTTATATGTAATTAATATTATATGTTCTTTTCATATGTTTAATATATTTCATTGTATATTTTTAAATTATTGTTTATTTATTTGTAAGATTATTTAATTTTTTTCAATTGTTTAAATGTTATTAGTAATTTTTGTTTCTCTGCTATCCAACCATTTCCCTACTGTTGCTCACATTGGAGTGGGAATAGTACTTTGTACCTCTCCGCTATCCAAAACTTTCCCTACAGTCGTACTCACTGGAGTGGGAATAGTAATTTTTACCCTTCCCCTATCCAGTACTTTCCCTACTGTTGAACTCACTGGAGTGGGAATAGTAATTTTTACCCCTCCGCTATCCAATAATTTCCCTACTGTTGCAATCATTGGAGTGGGAATTGTAATTTTTACCCCTCCGCTATCCAACACTTTCTCTACTGTTGCACTCTTTGGAGTGGGAATAGTAATTTCTGCCCCTCCACTTTCCAACATTTTCCCTACTGTTGCACTCACTGGAGTGGGAATAGTAATTTTTACCTATCCACTATCCAACAATTTCCCCACTGTTGCACACACTGGAGTTGGAATAGTAAATGTAATTCTTCCGCTAGCCAATATTTACTCTACTTTTGCACTCATTAGAGTGGGAATAGTAAATTTTACGCCTCCGCTGACCAACACCTTCACTACTGTTGCACTTTTTGGAGTGGTAATAGTACATTTTACCCCTTCGCTATCCAACACTTTACCTAGTGTTGTATTCATTGGAGTTGGAATAGTAAATTTAATTATTCTACTATCCAACATTTTTCCTACTGTTGTATTTATTGTATTGCAAAATATATGTTTTAATTAATTATAGAATGCTTTTTTTAATTTTTAATTATTCATATATGTATATATTTTATTTTTATATAATTGAAAAGTTTAGAAATTAAAGATAAAGTTAATAAATTATTTAAAAGTACATATATGTATACATTATTATGGTTGTGTGTATATTTTTTTTATTAAGTTTTTTTATATTTAGTTAAAATGTATTGTAAATGTTATTAATTTTGTTAAAGTTAATATTAATATTTTATATATTTAATATATATTATTTTATTTTATTTATATTTTTAAATCGATATTTTTTACATCTATAGTTTTAACTTCTATATTTGTGATTCAATATTTTTGTACTTACCTATTTAATTATAGGGAGTCGATAATTTTGCATTCTATATTTTCATCTTTATTTTTGTCATCTATATTTTTGCTATTGATATTTTGTCAGTGAACCTGGCAAGGGGGCACAGAAAGAAAAAAAACGAACTGCCATGAGTAGAAAACTCCCATGATGTGGGAGTCATAAGTTTTTCATTTTTCTAAACCATTCACCCACTTTAGGAGTTGTCCAGGGGGCTGTCAGACAACTTTCGACTTGGCAGGCAGAGGTCTCTGGGCATGGCGGGAGCAATGTCCTCCCCCAGCCTGTTGGAGTACCCTATGCCCGCCAATGTATTTCAGCCCTTTAGCATGGAAAAAGTCTGGAAAAAACTGACCTTTGATCATTTGTAAACATTTGTTTATTATCCCTTGGAATGTTGTAAAGTTGCAACACTCTGGTGCCCATTATGATGTCGGGCGGATTGCCTCCGCCAGGCTGGCGGTAGCCACCGCCGGCCTGGCGAAGGCAATCCACCCGACACCTATGCCCGGATTCCCCCCGCCGTATTAGGATGGAGGGGGGGGAGCGCGGCGGACGGAAAGACCGTCCACCGCTTTACCGCCACGGTCGCCTTGCGACCGTGGCGGAAAGGGAATAATATGGTGGCGGTGTCCAATGGACCATATTACAATGGTGGGTGGCCATATTACAATGGTGGGTGTAAGGGGCGTTTCCGCGGCGGCAATGCCGCAACGGAAAGGCAGGCGGTGCGTGCTGTGGGGGCCCCCTGCGGGGCCCCCAGGTGATGGCAGAGGTGGGGGATCACAGGGTGGTACCTACGGTACCCCCTACATTTGCATATGCAAAGCGGCAGGCACCGCACACTGCCAGCCGTTTTGCATATGCAAATGCGTTCAGAAATGTTTAGCATTGTGGCGGGCGGTGCAGAGTGCACCACCCGCCACAATGCTAAACATGTAGGATGTGCCCGCCACTGTGGCAGGCACATCCTAATTCCCCCTACGAGACCCCCGCCCTTGAAGAAGGCAAAGTGTGGACCCAACGTGAACACACGAATTGCAACTCAGTAAACGTGATCTACCTAATCACGTGTCCCTGCCAGCTCCGTTACATAGGCATGACCACGAGAAAGGTCAAACAACGCATCTGCGAGCACCGGAGCAATATAAGGTGCAAAAAAGTAACAACTAAACTGAGTCGCCATTTCCTGGACAATAATCACACTACAAATGACATGAGATGGACCATCATTGAAGCAATTGATGGCACAAGGAATGTACAAAACAGATTGTTTGAAAAAGAGCAGCGCTGGGTATATCGTCTGGGGACCAAAATCAATGGCCTTAACGACGACATCCCATGGAACACTGTTCTGTCGTAAACCCTTGAGCCAGTCTCCCAATATCATATCATGTGTAACAGCAATATACAAATGCTCTCTTATTTTTCCTGTTGCTGACTATCTGTGCACTTAAACAACTAGTGCCTTGTAATTATTCCCAATATCACCACTGAGATCGTGTTTAAAAGTAATGCCCTCTAAATATTCCCATTAGCGTTATTGATATCGTGTGTAAGAGCATAAAATGCCCTCTCAATTTTTTTTCTCCATATATATATTTTTTATAATTCATGCATTGAATGTCTAGTGCCTTATAACTATGCCCATTTCCTTAAGTCATAGGAGCACTGCCAATTATCCTTTATTTATGCCGAAATGGTAGAAACTCCGTCACTAGACACCGACCGTCACAACATTGACGGCCGGCGAGCGTCAGGTTTGTGAATCCAAGCCTCGCTCTGGAAACCGACCGTACCCCGCCCACACGAGCGCGTGCGCTCCAAGCCTCGCTTTCAGCGAGACACGCCCAACCCGGAATCGCGCGCTGAAACACAAACAAAGCGTATTTAAACTCACTCTCCGGTCCCGCTCTACATCGTCGGGGTCCGGTCCAGAGGAATTTTGAAGGTTCAAAAGCGGGTTGCGAGTGCTGAGGGCGTGAGTCTTACATTACCGATAGGACGGTCATCTCAATCTCCACGAGCTAAGTACTTGGAAGCAATGCCATTTAACTCTTTTCCTTTTCAGGATGTGCCAGGCGCGCTCCAATCCTCCTCCCGAGACCCATGGTGCTAGTAGCGCCCTCTTTTAAAGTGAGATATCACCCATATTTACTATCTTAGGGGGGTCACCGACCTCTTGGTCAATTGATCCCTGCTACAAGGTGAACTAATACCGCGTTTTTATTTCCCTTCTACAGCTGTAGTTTTAAACACCACTAGCACTTCACCTCCCAGAGTTTAACGCTAAACATCCCCAAAGGGCTACTTGGATGGTGCTTAAAATAGCGTTTACTATGGGCACACTAATATTTGCCACCATCTATGGAGCACTATGATAATTCGCAATGGCGTATACTAATTGTATGTATGTCCTTGTGTGTTTGTTTGTACATCTTCTCTCCACAGGTGCTGAAATACCCCTGAACTTGGGGCTTTTTTCTTTAGAATGAGCATCACGCTCTTCTAACTTTAAGCACTTTTTTCACCTTTTCTTTTTTCACTTTCACGCCCCCAGGTTAGGGTGGACTATTAGAGTGTCCATACCGCCGGGGTATAGTCCTGAAGAATGCCTTGGTGAATATATACCACGAGTATGGCAGAAACATGTTGACTGATTAATTAACTGTGTGGTATTTAGCTGAATTTAACCAAATCCTAACAACCTTGGCACGTAAATTCAGACACGTATACCACTTACCTGTGTCTTAGGGATCACTCATTAAAAAATCTTTTTTGATACCCTCTTAGGCACTTTTAATTATACTTCACTCACATCACGCCCTCCCCACACGACCAGCTCCGCAGTATTTCTGGCGTCGCAGCACACCAAAGAGGCACTCGGCCTCTTTGGTGGGGCCCGATGATGAAGCATGACACTGACCAGGTCGGTGTGTGAGGGCCTTCCTACTCAAAATTGAGTGTGTGTGTTACCCCTTCTTCATTTGCTCCAATTTTGTGGCAGTACTACGACTGACCAGACCTCTCTCTTTTTGTTGAAGTACATTTAACCGGGGACTGAGAGAGTGTCCTCGATTCTCCCTACCTCTCCCTTTGTTGATACATAAGTAGAAAACTCCCATGATGTGGGAGTCATAAGTTTTTCATTTTTCTAAACCATTCACCCACTTTAGGAGTTTGTTTTAAAAAAATAAAAAACTGTTAAAAAGGGGCAGGCTTCCATCGTCTTTGAAGGAGTCATCCTCCAAACATTCACAACACTGACAGGAACCCCATCACAGTGGCTCCTGCCAACATTTAGAGTTGTCCAGGGGGCTGTCAGACAACTTTCGACTTGGCAGGCAGAGGTCTCTGGGCATGGCGGGAGCAATGTCCTCCCCCAGCCTGTTGGAGTACCCTATGCCCGCCAATGTATTTCAGCCCTTTAGCATGGAAAAAGTCTGGAAAAAACTGACCTTTGATCATTTGTAAACATTTGTTTATTATCCCTTGGAATGTTGTAAAGTTGCAACACTCTGGTGCCCATTATGATGTCGGGCGGATTGCCTCCGCCAGGCTGGCGGTAGCCACCGCCGGCCTGGCGAAGGCAATCCACCCGACACCTATGCCCGGATTCCCCCCGCCGTATTAGGATGGAGGGGGGGGAGCGCGGCGGACGGAAAGACCGTCCACCGCTTTACCGCCACGGTCGCCTTGCGACCGTGGCGGAAAGGGAATAATATGGTGGCGGTGTCCAATGGACCATATTACAATGGTGGGTGGCCATATTACAATGGTGGGTGTAAGGGGCGTTTCCGCGGCGGCAATGCCGCAACGGAAAGGCAGGCGGTGCGTGCTGTGGGGGCCCCCTGCGGGGCCCCCAGGTGATGGCAGAGGTGGGGGATCACAGGGTGGTACCTACGGTACCCCCTACATTTGCATATGCAAAGCGGCAGGCAACGCACACTGCCAGCCGTTTTGCATATGCAAATGCGTTCAGAAATGTTTAGCATTGTGGCGGGCGGTGCAGAGTGCACCACCCGCCACAATGCTAAACATGTAGGATGTGCCCGCCACTGTGGCAGGCACATCCTAATTCCCCCTACGGGACCCCCGCCCTTATGGCGGGCGGTCTCGTTCTCCGCTAGAGTGGTGGGCGGACAAAGTCCGCCTGCCATCCTAATGTGCCCCTCTGTGTTGTTGGCATGACTTTAAATTATTGAGGGCATTATTGAGTGCAAAAGCAGCCAGATCACAAAACATTTTGACTGGTTTATTTGATGCTCTTGCAAGTAAGTTATGACAGTGCTTGCTATAAACACCCTTTACCTCCATATTTTATAAGCAGGACTCTTAAGTTTGTAATGTGTGACAAGAATGTTTCTGTATATTTTGGTGTGGAATTTGCCGTGCTGGTGATGAATTATGTTGTTGTTTGCTGCTATGTTTTTGTGATGCATTATTTCAATTACAATTACAAGTATAATGTAGTGTTCTCTTTTGACTGTATTTTTGTGCTATCATATATTTTGTATGTGTAGCATCCTCCCCAGCTTGGAAACTCACCAATGACTATGCCACACAGAGCTTGGTATCATATGCCTTTGTTTGGCTGTGTGTAACTGCAAACTAAACATGATAAACCTGCATTCACTTCACTACGTTGTAACACTTACGTCACAGGTCTCTGACATCCATCAGGAGACAAAAGGGTTCAGTCATTGCTAACTCACACAACGCTACATCTCCCCCCTCTGTTAAATAAAAAATTGCTATTTGTCACAAATATATATACAATCCTAGCTCTTCGATGAGTCTTTGTGTTTCTCTGGTCACAAGTCCCGATTGTGTATTCGGAAACTGGAGACATCCAGGAGAAGAGTTTGTGATTTGCGTTGGCGATGTAGGAACAGCTACAGTCAGGGGGTGTCACTTGTCCGTTCAGACCTACTCTCTACGTTGACAACAATGACTGACAAGCATAAGAAATGCGAGGGGTCTCATATAAAGGACTTCCCATGATGCTGGTCACAACATGGTTCAGCATCGAATGGAGCATCAGATTTTTGTTTTCTAGACTGACCGATAAGCACTCGATCTCCTCTAGTGAAAATAACATCTTTTGCATTTTGGCACTTGTCTACATAGGCCTTCATTTTCCTTTTACGATCCAAGTATTTTAGACAGGTTTCTTTCATAGTACTTAATCTTTGATTGGTTTACTGAGTTAACTTGGTCGTCATGGCTCTCCCGAAAATTAAGGTTGCACGGTTTTCACCTTTGGTCAATGAGGGGTCTAACGGTTAGCTCAAAGAGCAGGATTCAAGATAGTTTTAAGGTAGGGCTTTCACACTACAGCATACAGAAAGTTTTCGTAAGAGTACTCACAAAACGTACGACAAGGCCATTGGCCAAAGAGGTGTGCTTTTCTGATGCTTCACATTTAGATGAGTGAGAAAGCCTCTGAATTCTCAGCTGTTGAAAGGTGGGCCACTGTCAGATTTTAAGATCACAGGAACACCCCATGTTGCAAAGATGCTGTCTAATCTCTTGTTGGCTCATTTTCATTTAACATTGATTTATTTTAGATAGAAACCTTAAAAAGCTCATATAAAACAAATACATAATCATATTACCTAAAAACTGTTAAAAACCTTTACACTCATTTCCATGGTTCTTTAGCATGCAACAAATAATCCAAAAGCCATTATCAGATTAAAAGTACAAACAACCTTGCAGAATATAAATATTCATCATCACTTAATTTCCAAGGCTTTATTTTTAGTTCAATCGCAATACATCAGTAAAGCCAGCGATATTATATACTGGGCTTTTTCCTTTTATTTATAAAAAGTGCAACAGAGCAGTTGAGTTGGATCACATGCCTTTT
Organism: Lissotriton helveticus; assembly: GCF_964261635.1. Lineage (NCBI taxonomy): Eukaryota > Metazoa > Chordata > Amphibia > Caudata > Salamandridae > Lissotriton > Lissotriton helveticus. The sequence goes on along the minus strand of NC_136067.1, from coordinate 920,687,612 downwards.
TCCCTATGATGTGCTAAATTGGTCAACTCAGTAGTTTCCCATATACATTTTCAGATACATTTTATACCATTGAGATTTGTGGCATTTTACTGGACCCAAATCTATAGTAGCTTAACTAGCTTAACTGAACTAGTCATTGCAAATGTGGTACATCTTAAAGGTTCATGCCTTTCTTATTCTGAGCAAGAAAATAAGGGCTTACATTGAAACCTATGCATGAAGAAGTGTCAGTTTTGAGGATCCTTAGTGCATCTTGGTATTTCCTCATTCCCAGTTGTGGCATATGGGATGGATTCATTTCCTTTTAGGGCAAACGAATAACATGTGCACCTGATTTTCTTTGGTTTGTAAATTACCCAAATGACGTTTTGTGTCAACCATGTCACAATTGTCGTCATCCACCTTGATGTGTACTCTCTGGTTTGGAGTATCATAGCAGAATTTCAAATAAAGTGATTTGGCCATGTGTGGTTGAATTTCATCCAAAAAAGATTCAAAATGCATGATAGGCTTAAATATTAGAAATGGATAAATCAGTATAGCTGGTCTATAGTTCTGGTGAAGTAAGTTGGTTACAAAATCCCAATAAATCAACTCTAACTGCGTTTTGGAGTGTGCTTTCAAAGCCTGCGGTGACTCCAAAAGGAGCCACAACCCAATCTGGCAAGCCAGGACTCAACATGCTGGGTCCAAGGAAAGCTAAAAAATGTGTCTATCTCCAGAAGTTCCATTATCCCCTACGTATAACAGCTAAGTTCCTGTGTGGTCCATGTTGAACTTGGCCCTTTTTGCAGGGTAATCCCTGAACTTTTTGCCTTCCTCCTACTCTTTTTTCTAACCTGGTGTTGGTGGTTTTAGGACTCTGTCACTTTAGCACTGCTGTCCAGTGAAAAGTGCGTGTGCTCACTGTGGTAAACATCTTAAGATTGGTCTAGAACTGTTTGGCGTATTTAATTTACCTGTCAGTCCCTTGTAAAGTGGTATCTCAGATACCCAAGGCCAGTAAATGAAATGCCACTGGTCGGCTTGCAGCGCTGTTTGCGCCACCCACCAAATTAGCTCTTCAAAGCTGTCTCAAGCCTCTGCCATTGCAGGGCCTGCATGTGCACTTTACTGCCACTGTGAAGTGGCACATAAAGTGGATGCCACATCTGTGACCCCCCTTATACTGCATGTCAGTCCCCCTAAGGTAGGCCCTAGCTAGCCCTATGGACAGGGTGCAATGTAGGTAAAAGGTAAGACATGTACCTTAAGTGTATGATATGTCCTGGTAGTGACAAATAGCCATTTTGGTTTCTCACTGCTGTGAGGCTGCGCTCTCATAGGAATGCATTGGGGATTTCCTGATAAGTGTTTCAGTGGTAATTCCTAATATGAGAGGAGCAGCATGGTCAAGTTTGGTATGTTTGTGATAGTAATAATAAACTCTGCGTAATGGTGTGCGCAGATTTTTGTCACTATTTTAGAAATGCCACTTTTAGAAGTTGGCATTTTTGTGTGCTATGTGTCTTTGCCTGCCTGATGTGTATTGCATGTCTGGTTCTGGAGTGACAGGGGCTGGTGAGGTATGTGGCTCCAGAGGGGTAGGGTGAGTCAGCGCTAGGCTGAATAGGTAGATCTGCATTTGGAGAAGTGGGAGGAGCAGTCCCTGACCCTAAATAGGTCTGTGCCTGCCTTGTACAATGCTGGCTCCACCCCCCTGTGGTATGTCTGGGGCCAGAGCCTAACCTGACAAAGGAGGGTGTGAGCACTGTATAGAACGCACTTCAGTTACCCCAGAACCAGTTGGGACTGGTTCCACAAGCCCTGTGCCAAGGCAGAACAAAGACAAGCATGGTATAAATATTGGGGCTGTGACCCCATGTCTGTGTGCTTTTTGGGTGCTTACTTGTACCTCTTTGGGGCAAGAAGGACAGCTGGGCAAGGAGGAACCACCGTGGGACCCGGCTGCTGCTTCCAGAGAGTCCCCACGTGGTGGCCTGCTTGTGCCCAGCACTGCCCCTCTGCTTTTAGTACCGGGTTGCCAGGAAAGCGTGGTGGGCATTTCTGGATGTATTTCCTGTTGTCCTGAGAGGAGCATTGTCCGATCTTTGGGTAGCGGACCGGATGGAAGCAGCTGGGGCCACCAAGAGCACTGAGGAGCATCTTAGGCTTGCTGTGACGCTCATCGCTGAGCCTGTGCATCAAAGGAGCATTGTGGGCACTTGCCATGAGTTCCGCCTGCAGAAGCCAAGCAGGGGACTATGCTTACACTGCAGCGAGAAGGAGCAGCCAACTTAAACCGCAAGGAGCCAGGCGGGCAGCATCAAACCCGGGGCGTGGCCAAGAGTGAAGGGCTGCGCCAGAGGAGGAAGTCAAAGCGGTACAAAAGGGTGTGGTGATGGATAAAGCATCTGAACCAATCAAACACTCACACCCAGTCAACAGATCTGGGTTTAATCCATCACCATTCTTTAGCACACTCTGCCAACCCAGTTCAGACATGGCCATATGCAAATCAGTCTGACCCTGTGCCTCATGGGAACAGTCCAGCCTGAACTGCCAAACCATGTCTTCCCTGGACCAGAATCAAGCTTCCTAGGACCGGTTTCTGGCATTCCAGCCGTCTTCAGCCAGGCTTGCTTGAAACCAGTGGCAAAGTGAACAAGAGACTCAACGTCTGAGCATACCCTGCCAACTTATGGCGAACAAAGCAGTACAAAAGGGTGTGGTGATGGACGGAGCATCTGAACCAATCAAACACTCACACCCAGTCAACAGATCTGGGTTTAATCCATCACCATTCTTTAGCCCACTCTGCCACCCCAATTCAGACATGGCCATATGCAAATCAGTTTGAACCTGTGCCTCATGGGAACAGTCCAGCCCGAACTGCCAAGCCATGCCTTCCCTGGCCCGGAATCAAGCTTCCTAGGACCGTTTTCTGGCATTCCAGCCGTCTTCAGCCAGGCTTGCTTGAATCCAGTGGCAAAGTGAACAAGGGACTCAACGTCTGAGCATACCCTGCCAACTTATGGCGAACAAAGCGGTACAAAACGGTGTGGTGATGGACGGAGCATCTGAACTAATCAAACACTCACACCCAGTCAACAGATCTGGGTTTAATCCATCCCCATTCTTTAGCCCACTCTGCCACCCCAGTACAGACATGGCCATATGCAAATCAGTCTGACCCTGTGCCTCATGGGAACAATTGGCTTGGTAGCTTGGTCTGCCCTGTTCCCATGATGCACTGGGCCAGGGACAGACTAATTTGCATATAGCCAGGTTCTGAGCTGGGATGGGGCAGTGAGCTAAATAACGGTGATGGATCAAGCCCTGATCTTTGGACTGGGTAAGAGTGGTCTGCTTAATTCAGACACTCTGTTCATCACCACCCCCTTTTCTGAATCGTCATGGGAACAGTTCAGCCCGAACTGCCAAGCCATGCCTTCCCTGGACCGGAATTAGTTACAACAAGGGGTGGTGATGGACAGAGTCTCTGAATTAAGCAGAGTACTCTCACCCAGTCAAGAGATCAGGGCTAGATCCAACACCGTTTTTTAGCTCATTGCACCATCCCAGTTTCAGAACCTGGCTGTATGCAAATTAGTCTGTCCCTGGCCCAGTGCATCATGGGAACAGGGCAGACCAGACTACAAAAGCCAATTCTTACACTGGGAAGGAAACAAGCTTCCGGGGACCGGTTTCTGCCATTTCAGGCGTCTTCGGCCCGGCTTGCTTGAATCCTGATGGTGCAATGAGCAAGGGACTCACATCTGAGTATACCCTTCCACGCTTAGGGTGGACAAAATTAGTTACAACAAGGGGTGGTGATGGACAGAGTCTCTGAATTAAGCAGAGTACTCTCACCCAGTCAAGAGATCAGGGCTAGATCCAACACCGTTTTTTAGCTCATTGCACCATCCCAGTTTCAGAACCTGGCTGTATGCAAATTAGTCTGTCCCTGGCCCAGTGCATCATGGGAACAGGGCAGACCAGACTACAAAAGCCAATTCTTACACTGGGAAGGAAACAAGCTTCCGGGGACCGGTTTCTGCCATTTCAGGCGTCTTCGGCCCGGCTTGCTTGAATCCTGATGGTGCAATGAGCAAGGGACTCACATCTGAGTATACCCTTCCACGCTTAGGGTGGACAAAATTAGTTACAACAAGGGGTGGTGATGGACAGAGTCTCTGAATTAAGCAGAGTACTCTCACCCAGTCAAGAGATCAGGGCTAGATCCAACACCGTTTTTTAGCTCATTGCACCATCCCAGTTTCAGAACCTGGCTGTATGCAAATTAGTCTGTCCCTGGCCCAGTGCATCATGGGAACAGGGCAGACCAGACTACAAAAGCCAATTCTTACACTGGGAAGGAAACAAGCTTCCGGGGACCGGTTTCTGCCATTTCAGGCGTCTTCGGCCCGGCTTGCTTGAATCCTGATGGTGCAATGAGCAAGGGACTCACATCTGAGTATACCCTTCCACGCTTAGGGTGGACAAAATTAGTTACAACAAGGGGTGGTGATGGACAGAGTCTCTGAATTAAGCAGAGTACTCTCACCCAGTCAAGAGATCAGGGCTAGATCCAACACCGTTTTTTAGCTCATTGCACCATCCCAGTTTCAGAACCTGGCTGTATGCAAATTAGTCTGTCCCTGGCCCAGTGCATCATGGGAACAGGGCAGACCAGACTACAAAAGCCAATTCTTACACTGGGAAGGAAACAAGCTTCCGGGGACCGGTTTCTGCCATTTCAGGCGTCTTCGGCCCGGCTTGCTTGAATCCTGATGGTGCAATGAGCAAGGGACTCACATCTGAGTATACCCTTCCACGCTTAGGGTGGACAAAATTAGTTACAACAAGGGGTGGTGATGGACAGAGTCTCTGAATTAAGCAGAGTACTCTCACCCAGTCAAGAGATCAGGGCTAGATCCAACACCGTTTTTTAGCTCATTGCACCATCCCAGTTTCAGAACCTGGCTGTATGCAAATTAGTCTGTCCCTGGCCCAGTGCATCATGGGAACAGGGCAGACCAGACTACAAAAGCCAATTCTTACACTGGGAAGGAAACAAGCTTCCGGGGACCGGTTTCTGCCATTTCAGGCGTCTTCGGCCCGGCTTGCTTGAATCCTGATGGTGCAATGAGCAAGGGACTCACATCTGAGTATACCCTTCCACGCTTAGGGTGGACAAAATTAGTTACAACAAGGGGTGGTGATGGACAGAGTCTCTGAATTAAGCAGAGTACTCTCACCCAGTCAAGAGATCAGGGCTAGATCCAACACCGTTTTTTAGCTCATTGCACCATCCCAGTTTCAGAACCTGGCTGTATGCAAATTAGTCTGTCCCTGGCCCAGTGCATCATGGGAACAGGGCAGACCAGACTACAAAAGCCAATTCTTACACTGGGAAGGAAACAAGCTTCCGGGGACCGGTTTCTGCCATTTCAGGCGTCTTCGGCCCGGCTTGCTTGAATCCTGATGGTGCAATGAGCAAGGGACTCACATCTGAGTATACCCTTCCACGCTTAGGGTGGACAAAATTAGTTACAACAAGGGGTGGTGATGGACAGAGTCTCTGAAGCGTGGAAGGGTATGCTCAGACATGAGTCCCTTGCTCACTGCACCATCAGGATTCAAGCAAGCCGGGCCGAAGAGGCTGAAATGCCAGAAACCGGTCCCCGGTAGCTTGTTTCCTTTCCAGTGTAAGAATTGGCTTTGTAGTTTGGTTTGCCCTGTTCCCATCATGCACTGGGACAGGAACAGACTAATTTGCATACAGCCAGGTTCTGAAACTGGGATGATGCAGTGAGCTAAAAAACGGTGTTGGATCTAGCCCTGATCTCTTGACTGGGTTAGAGTTTTCTGCTTAATTCAGAGACTCTGTCCATCACCACCCCTTGTTTTAAATTATTTTGTCCACCCTAAGCGTGGAAGGGTATGCTCAGACATGAGTCCCTTGCTCACTGCACCATCAGGATTCAAGCAAGCCGGGCCGAAGAGGCTGAAATGCCAGAAACCGGTCCCCGGTAGCTTGTTTCCTTTCCAGTGTAAGAATTGGCTTTGTAGTTTGGTTTGCCCTGTTCCCATCATGCACTGGGACAGGAACAGACTAATTTGCATACAGCCAGGTTCTGAAACTGGGATGATGCAGTGAGCTAAAAAACGGTGTTGGATCTAGCCCTGATCTCTTGACTGGGTTAGAGTTTTCTGCTTAATTCAGAGACTCTGTCCATCACCACCCCTTGTTTTAAATTATTTTGTCCACCCTAAGCGTGGAAGGGTATGCTCAGACATGAGTCCCTTGCTCACTGCACCATCAGGATTCAAGCAAGCCGGGCCGAAGAGGCTGAAATGCCAGAAACCGGTCCCCGGTAGCTTGTTTCCTTTCCAGTGTAAGAATTGGCTTTGTAGTTTGGTTTGCCCTGTTCCCATCATGCACTGGGACAGGAACAGACTAATTTGCATACAGCCAGGTTCTGAAACTGGGATGATGCAGTGAGCTAAAAAACGGTGTTGGATCTAGCCCTGATCTCTTGACTGGGTTAGAGTTTTCTGCTTAATTCAGAGACTCTGTCCATCACCACCCCTTGTTTTAAATTATTTTGTCCACCCTAAGCGTGGAAGGGTATGCTCAGACATGAGTCCCTTGCTCACTGCACCATCAGGATTCAAGCAAGCCGGGCCGAAGAGGCTGAAATGCCAGAAACCGGTCCCCGGTAGCTTGTTTCCTTTCCAGTGTAAGAATTGGCTTTGTAGTTTGGTTTGCCCTGTTCCCATCATGCACTGGGACAGGAACAGACTAATTTGCATACAGCCAGGTTCTGAAACTGGGATGATGCAGTGAGCTAAAAAACGGTGTTGGATCTAGCCCTGATCTCTTGACTGGGTTAGAGTTTTCTGCTTAATTCAGAGACTCTGTCCATCACCACCCCTTGTTTTAAATTATTTTGTCCACCCTAAGCGTGGAAGGGTATGCTCAGACATGAGTCCCTTGCTCACTGCACCATCAGGATTCAAGCAAGCCGGGCCGAAGAGGCTGAAATGCCAGAAACCGGTCCCCGGTAGCTTGTTTCCTTTCCAGTGTAAGAATTGGCTTTGTAGTTTGGTTTGCCCTGTTCCCATCATGCACTGGGACAGGAACAGACTAATTTGCATACAGCCAGGTTCTGAAACTGGGATGATGCAGTGAGCTAAAAAACGGTGTTGGATCTAGCCCTGATCTCTTGACTGGGTTAGAGTTTTCTGCTTAATTCAGAGACTCTGTCCATCACCACCCCTTGTTTTAAATTATTTTGTCCACCCTAAGCGTGGAAGGGTATGCTCAGACATGAGTCCCTTGCTCACTGCACCATCAGGATTCAAGCAAGCCGGGCCGAAGAGGCTGAAATGCCAGAAACCGGTCCCCGGTAGCTTGTTTCCTTTCCAGTGTAAGAATTGGCTTTGTAGTTTGGTTTGCCCTGTTCCCATCATGCACTGGGACAGGAACAGACTAATTTGCATACAGCCAGGTTCTGAAACTGGGATGATGCAGTGAGCTAAAAAACGGTGTTGGATCTAGCCCTGATCTCTTGACTGGGTTAGAGTTTTCTGCTTAATTCAGAGACTCTGTCCATCACCACCCCTTGTTTTAAATTATTTTGTCTTCCCTGGACCGGAATCAAGCTTCCTAGGATCGGTTTCTGGCATTCCAGCCGTCTTCAGCCAGGCTTGCTTGAATCCAGTGGCAAAGTGAGCAAGGGACTCAACGTCTGAGCATACCCTGCCAACTTATGGCGAACAAAGCGGTACAAAAGGGTGTGGTGATGGACGGAGCATCTGAACCAATCAAACACTCACACCCACTCAACAGATCTGGGTTTAATCCATCCCCATTCTTTAGCCCACTCTGCCACCCCAGTTCAGACATGGCCATATGCAAATCAGTCTGACCCCGTGCCTCATGGGAACAGTCCAGCCCAAACTGCCAAGCCATGCCTTCCCTGGACCGGAATCAAGCTTCCTAGGACCGGTTTCTGGCATTCCAGACGTCTTCAGCCAGGCTTGCTTGAATCCAGTGGCAAAGTGAGCAAGGGACTCAACGTCTGAGCATACCCTGCCAACTTATGGCGAGCAAAGCTGTACAAAAGGGTGATGGTGTTGGACGGAGTATCTGAACCAATCAAACCCTCACACCCAGTCAACAGATCTGGGTTTAATCCATCCCCATTCTTTAGCCCACTCTGCCAACCCAGTTCAGACATGGCCATATGCAAATCAGTCTGACCCTGTGCCTCATGGGAAAAGTCCAGTCTAGGAGGAATTCAGGCAAACCTGCTGCCTGGAGGTAGGTGGGTCCCCCGAGCCGGTGGGAGCCCTGCGCATTGCCGGCGACTGGTGCAGGAGAGAAGACGGAGCCATGCAGGCTGCCCCAGGGAACAAAGAAGCAGAGAGAAGGCCTGTTGATGGGCATGGCCACACCCGCAAGGGGAAAGGCTCAACCAGAGGCTCCACAGGTGGCAGGTACGGAGGAGTAAACCATGCCTTGAAGGTGCAGGGCAGGGAGAGGCCGCACGTCAGCAGGCTGGGGCCCGACTCACCACAGTGAGGGTAAGTCTCGCCTGAGTGAGGTCTTCCCGCACCTGGGGGCATTGCGCTACTGGTTGGTAGCAGTGCAGCCCCCCCCAGGGAATTACAGGCCTGATTCCTGTTGCGCTTGCAACATGGGGGGCATTCTCTTTTGGCCCCTAAGAGAAGCCCCATTAAGGGGGCTGAGAAGGCACTGTGGTGCCGATTTTTCCGAGGACAGCTGCACCGCTGGACAGTGTGGCAGCTGCAACATCGAAGGCATGTCTTTGGCTGCATAGAGCTAGTGCCCCGAGTGGTAGTGGGCAGCTGCCCTTACAGGAATCCCTTTCTGTAGGTGCTCTACGTTTGGGGGCACAAATTGGTGTTAACAGCTGCACCACCGGTTCGCAAGCAGGTGCCTGGGAAACATGCAGTGGCCCAAGCCCCCCCACCTTTGGAAAAGAGCTGTGTGGGACGCCCAGGAGGGCCCCCCGAATTTGAGGCCAAATAAAAGAGGGGGCCTAATGTGACCTTATGACTTGTGGTGCAGTTTTCTCCTAAGACGGGCCGTAATGTAATAGTATGTTCTATATAACATGTTATATTAGTATGATTGGCTCAAAAGATTGATGCATAATATGCTTATGCTAAGTGTTGTGATATGATCGCTATGCATAAGTGCTAATGCCAACAGTTACTGGTTGTTTTATATTCACTACTTGCATTCTGATGATTCTGACAGTGGCCCGATTGGCCCTGTCATCTATATAAGTCCCCTGTAAAGTATTGCCTCGTGCCAGGTGGCACAGTGTACAATTGTGAGTATGTTCTAATGTGTTTATGGATAATACAAAGACTATTTTCATATAACCTTGTGTGGAGTTTCTTTTGTGGTGTGCTTAGTGTGTTGCTGTTGTGTGTGTGTGTGTTTGCGCAAACGCTTTACACATTGCCTCTGGGATAGGCCTGACTGCTCGTGCCAAGCTACCAATGGGATGACCAGGGGTTATCTTCAGCGTGTAACTCCACTGCCCTGACTAGAGTGGTGGTTTCTGCCTGGCTTAGGCACAAGCCTTAGCCAACCAGAAATCACATTTCTATCAGTCCATAATCTCACCTTGAATAATAAGGGTCTCAGGGCCGCTAAGTGCTTGATTCTCTTGGGATCAGTGTCTCAAAGGATGAGAGGAGTACTAGCTGGGAGACACAGTAGCGATCTTATGAACTTATTCTCATCCCGAATAATCTCATCCACCCTATTGAATCTCCATAACTCAGCTCCATATAGAGCAGCTTCTTTGGCCATACTCCTATAAACTTCAATTGCCAGAGAAATTGCCCTTGATGTAGTGCCTTTGTGCTTTTTCAGTATTGCCATGGAGCTATTTGCTAGGAAAGCTGCACTTTTGTTTATATGTGCGGCCCAAAAGTGTTTAGAATCAATCGTTATACCCAAGTAATCAAATGTGGGTAAACAATCAAGCTTTTGTTGGAGAAGCTCAATATTCCCTCTAAATGTCACATGTGGTTTGGTTGCTATTTATTTTGTTTAGTTGTATTTATTGAAAGGCCCTTGCTTTGGCAATAGGCTTTAAATTTGTTGAGCATGGACTGCAAACCTCTCGGGTTCTGTGACAGCAAAAGTGTGTCATCTGCAAAAAGTAGTGCAATGACAAAGACACCATTGAGTCGGCGCTCTCTTAGATAGCCAATAGCATCATTAAATTATATAGAGAAAAGCATGGGTGTGAGCACACGACCCTGTCTCACTCCCCTGTTTATGGGTATGGGAACAGTGAGCGCACCCTGATGCCCCCAGTGTACCTTTGTGTAATTATGATGATGTGGTATCATTAACTGTAACTCTGCAACTTTTTGTTCCCTAGGGCCGCCCACAAGGAGCTCCTTTGGACCAGATTAAAGGCTGCCCTAAAATCTACAAATGTGGCATATAGATTATCCCCTTTTAGCTTTACATACTTCCACATAATGCAGAACCTGAACACCTGGTCTACTGTACTGACCCGAAATCTAAATCCAGTTTGAAATGGGAATAGGATCTTATTATCTTCTCATTTAACCACCTAGTTTGCTTCAAATCTGCCATGCATATACTTTTTGCATAGTGTCTAACAAACTAAGGGGCATATTATCAAGAAACAGAGTTAAAATGATTGCCGCTTTAGCGGCAGGAAACTGCCGATAAAGCAGCGATTATGAGCTTGATAATATGCCCTTGTGAAATCCCATAGAAGCCCATGTTCTTTTGTGAATATGGGCTTCTATTGGAATTCTCAAGGGCATATTATCAAGCCCATTATCGCCGTTTTAGCGGCAGTTTCCTGCCGCTAAAGCGGCGATAATTTTAAGTCTGCTTATTGATAATATGCCCCCTAATTGGTCTATAATTGACCTGGTCTTGCCACTTCCCTTTTTAAAAAATGGATAACATTTTCACATATTTCTGGAACCAGAGCTCCAGAAGCAACTAAATGTCATGCCTCAAGAGCTCTCCTATCTAGACCCAGATCTTTACCTAATTTCAGGGCATCAATGGCTGTTGCTGTCTCTTCAAGGAAAAATGGGACTGATATAATACAACACTGTTTAGTTGACTATGCAGTAATGTCTGTGGTACTGAAAGGGAGAGTTCTTCATCAGCAGATCCCAAAGAGTAAAGATTAGTAAAGTTTAGTCAAATTATGCACCCAAGTTTCAGTATCTAATAAACAATCAGGTTGAGAAAATCAGGTCCTTATTACCATGAGCAATAATCTCCCAGAAGGTTGCTGTATCTCTACTTTTAGATGCCATTATCAAATCATTCCAATTACCATCATCCCAGTTCCTTTTCGCTACTGCCCAAAAAATGTTTATGTTTGGCCCTTGACTCTCGGACATCTACAATGTTCTTAGATTTTATAGCAGTAATCAACAGCTTTTGTAGTTAGTCTGCAAACTTTTGTATACCAAGGATTAGAGAGGAGGACCTTCGTTTTTTTTTTCTTTTAACACCTTGACATGGCTCCTTTGTTAGGTAGGGTCTTAAATTCTCAACCAGAGAGCTGTAGATATTAATTCTAGGGATGTCTGCAGGTATCCTCTCTACTAAGGGAAACAGAGTGTCAGAATAGGTGTTATATGTCATGGTTAAGATATCAGAATTGGCAAGAATTTAAGGCTACTTGATTGACCTGCGGTTATTCTCTATAACAGGCACAGTAAAAGGGGAGTTGGCAAGCAAAGTCGGCATCTCAAAAAGAAATCCTTGCATCGTTAGATTTCTGGGAAAATAGACACTATATTTTCTGGAGTTGATCCAAATGTGCCAAAGTCTATCCCATATAGTTACACTTATCATAACATAATCAATTTTAGATTGCGAGGTGTTGCTTCTAAATGTGAATGAATTCGGATTATCAGATCTAAACCTACAATTGAATGTACACAGGCCATGTTCTCGGGTGATGGGAACCAACTGCATGGCGGCTACTGAGCATGGAGCAGTGCTTTCCCTGCCAAAATGGGAAACACCCCATGCCATGTACTCCTTAACTGGAATTGAATCTAGAACGCTAATTGGTTCAAACATACAATTAAAATGTCCATTCAAGATAACCATGTTGTTTGATTTGGGTCTAGAGTGTTAAGAAACCCATCAAGCAGGCCTATTATTGGGAATTCTGGAGTTCTCTTCCTTGGCATCACATACATGTTAAAAAGGTACAAACAAGGTCCTGTTGATGTTTTTATTCTTAAGACTAGAATGTCAGGTGAGTCAATGCTCAACATTTCTTTTTTTTATTTTTTAAAAGCTTTATTTATAATAATCATGGTGATCATTGACATCAGGAAGGAGAATATAAAGTATACAATTCAAACAAGAAATATAACAATCCTAATGACAAGCTAGAGAACTAAAGAATGTTATGGTATTTTGAAGGGGAAAACGCAGGGGGGAAGGAAAGGGGTGGAGAAAATAAACTAAAACAAAACATTGCTATAAAAAGGAACGGCAAAGGCAAAAACAATACAAGCAATCTTCAAAAGTAAAATTATATAGTGGATGTAAAACATTGTAATAAATAAAGGCAGTAAAACAGTATGGAGATGTACAAGAAGGAGAGAGTAAAATCATTCAAGGGGGTTTAAAATGTTCAGAATTGATAGGGAACGTGTTCTTGTGAGCTAAATGATCTAGGTATGCAGTAAGAGGCAACCAATAGAGGTCAACATTACAAGGTGGTTTACAGGAGGAAGCGAAGGAGACATCCAGTCTATGAAAATGACATAAAGAGTTCCACCAATGCTGTATGGAAACATTTGTAAGAGATTTCCAATTAGAAGATATATGTTGAAAGGCAAGTGCAAGCATAAGGTCAAAGAGACCATGAGAGAGTGAGGGTAAAGTTAGTGTATCTGAGAGACTACCAAGAAAAAGAAGAGGGAGTGAGTATGGAACAGGGAGTGAGAAAACATGGGAAATGCAAGACCAAACCTGTCTCCAAAAAGTAGAAACTGTAGGACAGAGAAAGAACATATGTAAAAGATCAGCTTTAGTTGATTTACAAGTCCAACAGATAGAATCAGAGGAAGAGGAGAAGCGAGAAAGGGAAAGAGGAGAAAGATAAAGTCTGTGATAAAGAAAAAAGAGAGATTGAGTGAGAGATGCAGAACGAGAAATCTTCAAGGATTTGGACCATAGTTTATCCCAGAGAGAAATGGGCCAAGTACATTTCAGATCAGCTTCCCAGGAAAGTTCCACTTTGGATTTGAGACATTCTGGATTGGGAGAAGAAAAGAATTTGTAGATAAGAGACGCCTTAGGAAGAGTAGAGAGTTGTGTCAAAAGGTGAGAAGGGGAAGTAATGGAAGGAAGAGAATAATAACGATCAAGAATGTTTTCCATAAGAAGAGTGTATTTCTGCAGGAAGGAACAGGGACAATGAAATTGAAGCTGAAAGTGCAAAAAAGAGCAAGGCATTACACCATCAAAGAGCTGATGGATCCATATAATACCCTTAAGTCTCCAAGAAGTCCAAGAAATAGGTCTATAATTTACAAAAACAAGTGAGTTATACCAAATGGGTAAATGCAAGAAGGAATCATGTGACAATAGTGATGGAGAAAATAAAGGTTTAAGAAGAGAGGAAGTATGTTTAAACAAGGGAAGTAAATCATAAGGGGATTTAGATGAAAAACGTATGATTTCCTCAAAAGAAAAGGGCGATAAAAAAGATTGTTCAATAGAGAGCCGAAGAGGAGAGAGGGGGGAAAATTCCAATGAGAGCCAACGTGAGGCCTGACGGAGAGAAAAGGATTTATGATATAGGCGAAAGTCCGTGAAATTAACACCACCATTTGATTTAGGTCTGCGAAGAGATAGAAGAGAAATTCTAGACTTTTTATTTTTCCAAAGAAATTTTGAGATAGGGGAGTCAAGACGTTTGAAATACAAAGCAGGAATATGTACAGGCAGCATGGAAAGAGTATAAATAAGAATAGGAGTATCATCATCTTAATGGAGTCTAGTCGACCTCACCAAGAGAGAGAAAAAGAGGGTTCCAAGAAGAAAATAACTGGTCAATTCGGGAGAGGACAGCAGACATATTCAGTTTAACAGAGGAAGAAACAGAATTAGAAAACCAGATCCCAAGATATTTAATCTTAGTGCTATTCCAGGCAAAACGAGTGGAAGAAAAGAAATGAGGGAGACAAAACTTATTCAAAGGGAGAATTTCTGTTTAATCTGAATTAATCTTATAACCAGATACAAGAAAAAATGCTTCGAATTCAGATAATAAAGGAGGAATAGATGATTCCGGATTTGAGATAAACAAAAGGATGCCATCAGCATATGCAGAAATTTTTAATGGAAGATCACCATATGGAAAACCGGAAATGGAAGTATTCTGGCAAATAGAGGACAAAAAGGGTTCAAAGGCTAAAACAAAAAGAAGTGGAGAGAGAGGACAACCTTGAGGAACTCCTCGTTTAAGAGTGAAAGAAGAAGAGAGTTGGCCATTCACAAGAACAGAAGCCTTTGGTGAAGAATATAATAAAGAAATGAGAGAAATAAATTTGGAGCCAAAGCCATGCCATTTAAGGGAAGCAAATAGAAAAGACCAATCTACTCTGTCAAATGCTTTATCAGCGTCGACAGAAATAGCAGCCAAAGGCATTAAGAAAGAGGGGGCTTTGTTTAAAATTTTTAGAAAAAGACGAGAATTATCAGAAGTAAGCCTCCCTTTAATAAAACCGCATTGTTCTTTACCAATAAGGTGGGGCATAAAAGAATCCAAACGCAAAGCAAGTAATTTGGCAAAAAGTTTATAATCAACATTGACTAATGAAATGGGACGATTATTTTTACAAAGTTTAGGGTCACGACCTTCTTTCGGATTGAGACAAATAGTGGCATCTTGAAAGGTACCTGCAGCTGAACCAGAGTAAGAAAAGGATTGAAAAAGTAATAAAAGTTTGGGTAATAAAAGATCAGAAAAATGTAAATAAAACTCCACCGGAAAGCCATTGAGACCAGGAGTTTTACCCTTAGTGAGAGAAGACAGAGCCGTAGAAAGTTCATGAAGGGACAGATCAAGGTCAAGGGATGAAAAATTAAGATGAGATATGGAAGGATTAGGTAATTTTTCAAAATAAGAATAGACCATAGAAGACGTAGGAGGGGATTCTGGAGTATAAAGCTGTTGATAGAAAAGTTGGAATTGTTCAAGAATTTGTTCATTCGTATGGAGAAGAACATTGTCAGAGGAAAAAAGAGATTCAATGAACGTACGCTCCTTATGAGATTTGAGATAGTTAGCTAAAAGTATCCCAGATTTGTTAGGACCTCCATAGTAACGCGCACTACTACGAAGAAGAATTGAGGAGGCATTATCCATAGTAAAATTATTAAAGGAAATCTTCGCCCGCAAAAGTTCTGGGGATATACATTTATCAGAAGAGATATAGAATTGATGTTCTAATTTTTTCATATATGCGTAAGAGGACTTACGTTTTTGGTGAAATTGTTTCTTTTTCCTAGAAACAAAATCAATAATAAATCCCCTTGCAGTAGCCTTAAAAGAATCCCAGAGAGTATGAGGAGGAATGCCAGGAGTAGAGTTAGTTTGAAAGAAATCATTGGTGAAAGTACGAAATGAAGACGAAAAAGTAGGGTCAGAGGAAAGAGTAGAATTAAAGCGCCAGCGAGAGGGCTCGGGACGAGGAGGAAGTAGATCAATATCCGTAATAACGGGAGCATGATCTGAAATAACAATAGGTTCAAAAGAGGAAGATAAGAGATTCTGAATGAGAGATTGAGAAAGAAGAATATAGTCTAACTTAGAGGAAGAAGCATGAGGATGTGAGAAAAAAGAGTAATCTAGAGTGTCTGGTGCGTGAGTCTCCAAGAATCGGAAAGATTTGCTTGAAGAATAGTATTTAAGAATTGCTTATGAGGTTTATGGGGAATGAAGCAAACAGTGGATTTGCGATCAAGAAATGCATCAATAATTTGATTACAATCTCCTCCTAAAAGAAAATAGTCATCTTTGTGTTGTATACATTTGCTTGTAATTAAAGGCCAAAACAAACAATCAGGTTGAGTAGGACCAGAAATATTAAAGACAGTTATGGAAATAGAGTTAATAAACAACTTAACCAAAATCCATCTCCCTTCCGAATCTCTTTCCTTTAATAGCACTTTACATTTCAACTTCTTATGAATTAAAATAGCAACTCCATTTTTTTTATTGGGAGAGGGAGAAAATAAAACTGTACCCACCCAATTCCATTTTAATTTAAGGGATTCAAGGTCATCAAGGTGAGTTTCCTGTAAAAGCGCAATATCAGGGCTATAGGAGGATAAGCGAGAAAGTACTCTCTGCCGCTTAATGGGATTAACAAAACCTTTTACATTCCATGAAATAACTCTAAATTTACAAACAGGATAAATATGATAACATCAAAATTTGCAAAAAGATAAATAAACAACATAACGCCAAAGGGAAAAATGCAG
Source organism: Lissotriton helveticus (assembly GCF_964261635.1). NCBI lineage: Eukaryota > Metazoa > Chordata > Amphibia > Caudata > Salamandridae > Lissotriton > Lissotriton helveticus. The sequence continues at coordinate 920,671,060 of NC_136067.1, read as the reverse complement.
GCGAAAGAGGTATAAGAGCATCAGAAATTACTAAAAGCCATGCAAACATGAAATAGCCGGCCGAAAAGGGAAAGAGATAAGAATGCAAAGAATGAAAAAATGAAAAGCAGGAGACAAAAAGAAAAGGAAAGAAGAGGAAAAGAAAGGGGAAGAAAGTAGGAAAAAATAGAAGAAGAGACAGTACAAATCCAAAGGATGACTGGAAATAACATACCTGAGGGAGACAAACACAAGAAGAGTGGGGAAATGGCGACACTCAACAAGACGAACCAGGCAAAGGGTGGAAATCCAAACCGCACCAGGACAAAATAATTGAAGATGCGACATACACGGAGACAAGGAAAATCTTCTGGAACCTATATAGTGAGAGAAAAAAGTCAGATAACAAGTGGGCAGTAACAATATTAGTATACAAGGCAAAAATTATGTAGAATAAACAGAGCAAGTAAGTGAAAGGAATATGCAGTAAGAGAGAAGAGAAGAATTAAAACGAAGTTTTAAACAGTGCAAACTTGAAGAGAGAACAACATCAAACAATCTATAGGAAGGAAAAACAAACGCAGACAAGTGTGAAGAGGAAACAATCAGCCACTAGAAGAATTAGAAGTATCCATGGCACCACCGGAGTGAAGATGGATAAAGTTCTTAAGTTCTCCAGGATCTTGAAAGGTCCAAGTTCTGTTTTGGGGAGTAACCTTGAAAATACAAGGATGGAACAAACCATATCGGGCACCAAGAGACCGAAGAGGTGCACAAATGTTCAGGAACTCCTTTCTTCTGGACGCCGTAGCGTTGGAGACATCTTGAGATAGAAACACTCTTTGGCCCATCCAAGAGACTTGGCGTTTGGCTCTAGCAGCCAAAAGAACTGAAAGGAGCTCTGTAAATTTTAAAAAGAGAATAATAACACCTCTTAGCTTCGGGGATTCAGATGAACGTGGACCAAGTCTATGGGCTCTCTGAATGCTAATGGAAGTGCCAGGAGACATGTCCAGAAGTTTGGAATGAAGGAAGTAAAAAACGTTACAGGGTCATCCCCTTCCAGGGATTCTGGTAAACTGTAAATGCGAAGGTTGTTCCTTCTGTTCCTGATTTCCAAATCCTCAGTATGTTGCTGGAGAGCGAGGATTGACTTCTCCAGAGACGAGATGCTTTGAGAGTTAGACTGCACTGCCGAAACTTGTTGCTCTACAGAAGTAATCCTGGTATCCATAGATGCCCAATTATCTTTAAAAAGTTGCATGTCTTTGCTGGTTTCTTCAACAAAAGGGCGTAGAGCACGTATCTCCTCTAAAAGCTGTTCCATAGAAATTGGAGAAGTAGGTTTATGCGGTGGGGGAGAATCTTGTTTCATACGTTTAAAGGATACATTAGGAGGAGAAGAAGAAGATTTAGTTGATGTAGATTGGGCTGAAGAAGAACGGTGTGGAGCTAGACCAGCCATTTGATCCACGTCAGCAACAACACCAGAAGAAGCTGGAGTAAATGTCTCTTGACGAGATTGAGAAGGGGTAAAAACAAATTTAGGTTTACGCAATTTGCCCATAGACAGAGGATTATTGCAACGACTGACTGACTGATTGAATACTGCAAGTATTTGAAACACAGTTTCCCAGTAATGATGACAAAAAAGTATCTTTAAACTGTAAATTTCACTTGCATGAGGGAGTGAACCGTTGCCCTTCGTGAGAGAAAGTCACTCCTCAAAAAAGCGTTTGCTGCCAGTCCCGAGACACAAAAATAACCATAGCAGGCGAATTATTGATAGAAAAAGTTCATAGAGAGTATACTAGAAACCATCTATATACCAGGACAAAAATATGCTTAAAATTCAAAAGAAAACCTGTTGAAAACGTAGCATGTAATCAAGTAGATGGTAAAAAATAAAGACATGCGTCACGATGAAAGGTATCCTTTATGGTGTAAAGTCATTAGGCAAACATTCTTCCTTTATACTTGTGGGCACAATGAGGGATTAAAATTGAAGGAAAGTCAATTTGAAGGAAAGAATGTACTGATTCAGGATACATGCTCCATGTGCATGGTGAGAGCTGCGGGGGAAGCCAACCTGAAAAAATGAGTGTTCTTCCTGGAAAATGGCGGCCGCAGCAAGCTCTGAGGGCAAACAGGCGTCGGCGATAAATAACGCGCTGACAGCGCTAAGATAAGGAAAAACAGCCCATTGAGCGCAGCTCACATTCCGGTTGAAGTCCGCGGCATGGGAATCCGTGAAGATGCTATGGGAGCGCCGAGAATGACGAGAAAGACTTGAAGAAGTGCAGCCTATACGGAGCATTTTTAAATTCGAGCATTAGCTACTCTGTAGTTTTTAAATTTACTGCCAGTGTGTTTTGCATTAATTGGAGGGGGACGGGAAACTGCAGGACGCAGAGCCACATTGTGGGGGCATTTTTAAAAGTGTGTTGGAACTTTTATCTTACCTGCCCTTCCCCGCATCCCAGTCACATCTCCCCGGTCCACCGCAGCTTGAAGTGCTGTTTGTGTGGAGGGAGCAAAGAGTGACGGGTGCGGTCAGGTCAACTTCCGGTGGGACAGGCCACGCCGCCATTTTTGTTGACGCTCTAGTTGATGCCGCGGCTGGCATAAATGCAGCAGACGGAGGCAACGCGCTGCGGACGCGCGCAGGTGGCGCGCCGAAGGCGTGCGAAAGGCAAGCCCTTCTGCGCCCGTCCGCGACCGGCCGGGACTAGGGGCTAGACCCCCTGCTCGGGCACTGAGCTATGCACCTGAGATTCTAAGGGCGCTTAAACCAGACTGCTGTGTGCTGGAGGAGGGTGTCTGCGCAAAACTACAAGCGGAATCCCTGCTGGCGACCAGCCACTTGGAGGGAGGAGGGGAGAGGACCCAGAGAGCCCTGGGGCAGCCCCGATCCCTCATAAGAAATGGGTTGAATATTGCAGTCCTTAACACGCGCTCCTTACAGAAACACCACCTCGAAGTGTTCTCCCTTTTACAAGAAGGTAACATCGATGTCTTGGTGGTTACAGAGACGTGGCTGGAAGACGCTTCTACCCCTGACATGGTGGCAGCTTTGCCTACCGACTATGACGCGGTCTGGCATAACAAATCAGGAGATTGCAGAGGGGGGGGAGTTGCGGTGCTGTTCAAAAAGAGTCTCACAGTAACTAAAATACTGGCAGATAACTGTGATAGTGCGGACATCTTGGCAATAAAAATCTTTTTGGAATCATCTTGTTTTATACTGTTAGTTGCATACCGCCCCCCTAGACCCACCCCTGACTTTAACAAGAGCTTTCTGGAACTCTTGTCTGATCTATGTTCCAGATACAAACACCGCCTAGTGGTGGGGGACTTTAACTATCACTGGACAGGCCACATAGAGAACTCGTGGAATCTTCATTTGAGTCAAACATGAGCTCTATGGAAATGGTGCAACTGGTAAATGCACCTACCCATATTAAAAGGCATACGCTAGATCTGATCTGGTCCTCCAAACCACTGGCACGGATAACTGACATCAGTCCTTGTGCCTGGTCGGACCACTCGTTGGTGAGATGCTGGGTCCCCATGGATAGCCCACTTTTGCAGCCACCAACCCTATGGAGCCAGTCAGGCTATGGACGAACGTTGAGGCAGATGCTTTAACTGCCTTACTCCATTCTATCCCCGTCCCTATGCCAAGTGAGGATAGCCAGGACCACAAATGCGCAGCCCTGTTTTCCCGATTACGTCAGGCCTTTGATTTCTTGGCACCCGAACGGAAAGAAAGGGTTAGAGATAAAGGGAAAGGTGCCCCATGGTACAATGAGTCCTTAAGGGAAAAAAAGCAGATCCTTCGCCAAGCTGAGAGGAGGTGGAGACTTAGGTATGACCCACTGGACCTAATAACCTATAAAACTCTCCTTGGCACATATAAACCAGCTATCCTAGGTAAGAAGGCAGCATTCTATGAAGCTAGGATTAGCCTGGCGGGAAATAAACAAAAGGAGATCTTCGCAATACTGAAGGAATTGAGCCAAAAAGGGGACAAAAACGCTGTGGGAGGTTTGGCGACCTGCGATAACTTCCAGGAGTTCTTCCTTCAAAAAGTTAGGGATATTGTTTCAGAAATCACCACAAATCCCGTAGATCCCAGTCTCCTGAACCAGCACGCCCCCTTGTAAATGTCATGTAAATGTCAAAGGTTCTTATATAGCGCCTTTTCACCGCAAGGTCTCAAGTCCCTTGCTTTTGGAACCCGTCCCGGCTTTTCCCTGTGAGATAACCCGTACTGGGCATCCCCAAGGTGAAAGCCGGACATCCCACCGCGGGGGGGCCGTAGTGGAGATTAAGCAAGCTATTGCCCAGAGTTGCAGAGTGTGAACCCGTGATTCAAGTAGGCACCGAAGCGAGAATTATCGAGTCTGTGGACATTTGGGCTCAAGACCCTGCCGCGTCGGGAATTGAACCCTGGTCCCGGGTCTGACCGCTGCTTCAGGATCTGCCTCCCCTAACCAGTGAGCCACACTTCTCCACAGTGTGGAGTAGCCAGTTGACTAGCCTCCCAAAACTTGACCAGGCCACCTTAATTTCATTGGCCAATCAGACCAAGTCAGGTTCGCATACGGACCCCTGCCCGCCGAGCCTCTTTCAAATGGCCCTGCCGGGAGTGGGAAAGCAGGCCCTACTTACCAGCTATGTTGAAGGAAGCATGGGTTACCCCCCTTTTGAAAAAGCTAGGGGCTGATGCTTCAGCCTTAAAAAATATAGGCCCATCTCACAGCTCCCTTTTCTTGCCAAAATATTAGAACAACATGTCCTGAAATGTCTGGCAAAATACCTAGATGACCATCATCTGATCCATCCCCGACAAGCCGGTTTCAGGACACATCATAGCACTGAGCTGGTGATGGTGTCAGTGCTCGATGAGCTTAGAGTCCGAGCCGATAAGAAACATCCGAGTGCTCTGATTTTATTAGACCTGTCAGCAGCATTCGACACGGTCAGCTACAACATCTTGCTGAGCCGTCTGTCGAATCTGGGCATAAAGGGGCAAGCACTTCAGTGGTTAAGATCTTTCCTGACCAACCGCACCCAAAGAGTTCAAATTGGTGACCAGCTGTCGACCTCGGGCTCCCTGACCGGTGGAGTCCCACAGGGCTCTGCCTTGTCTCCACTCCTATTTAACATCTATTTACAGCCCTTGGTAGAGGCACTTACAGGCAGGGAGTACCAGATCTTTAAATACGCTGACAACACCCAACTCTTGGTCAGTCTTGAACATACCAGCCAGGTACAAGAATCGGTGAGAAACCTTCTCAGGTTTACGGTTAACTGGATGGCAGCTAACTCGTTAAAAATTAACCCAGAAAAATCTGAGGTGCTCATTGTGCCAGTCCAAAATAGCCCTTGGTGTGAATTGTTCTGGCCCTCAGAACTAGGGGTGGCGCCGACCCCAGCACCAGTAGTAAAGAGCTTGGGATTGAAGATCGATTCCGACCTATCAATGTCTAGCCAGGTATCAGCAGTGGTGGGTAACTGCATGGGCCTACTTAGGCAACTGCGGAAACTTGTTCCACTCCTTTCCACTTCGGCCCTACAAAATATTGTATCAGCTACTGTTATCTCCCGGTAGACTACGGGAATGCCCTTTACTTAGGCATCTTGCAGAGGTTTTTGAGGCGGCTGCAGGTGGTGCAAAATGACGCCGCTAGATTAATCTTTAGCCTCCCTAGGCGTACGAGGGCCACCCCCTTATTGCATAAATTGCACTGGCTCCCTATTAAACAGCGGGTACACTTTAAGAGGTTGTGCATAGCCCACAAAGCCCTCTATGGAGATGCGCCAAAATATAAAAAGGACAGAGTCCAAAAGTACGTGCCAGGATGGGCTCTGCGCTCTGCAGAGGCATGTAAACTAGCCTCCCCTAGATACAATCTCAAGACCAAAGGAGGCAGAGCGTTCTCGGTTTTCCTGCCTCGGATCTGGAATGACCTACCTTAGGACTTGCGTAGGGAATGAGCCCTGCTCCCCTTTAGAAAGTTGTTAAAAACCCACCTGTTCAGAGAAACACTGACATCTGTTAAATACTCCATCCAGCAGTCATGCAGGTCCCTGTTCCTTCTTTGAGCGCTTAGAGACAAGTGGTAATTTGCGCTATATAAAAATAAAATAACATAACATAACATAACAAAGAGGTCTGGTGCGGCGGAGATGCACCTCTGTGCGGCCATCTTGCGTGGGGTCGAAGCCACGCCCCCAATGCTCAACATTTCTATTGAAATATTGAGAGAGATTTATGTCCATATAACTAGTCCACCTGTGTGCCTACCAGACTAAGAAGCAGCCACATTCAATCAATTAATCAATCAATCAGGAATTTGTAGAGCGCATTCCTCACCTGTGAGGGTCTCAAGGCGCTAAAGGGGAGTGGGGGGGAGGCAGCTGCCAGTCGAATCATTAACATGAAATGTTCTGTACCCAGGCTTGTGGGGAGGTTCTAACAACTAGGTTTGCTGAAATATTCAAAGCTGGAACTGCTCAATGTATATACACCTGCCAGTCTGGGAGAGTCAATTTGTGATTTAGACCCGCAATTTTCCATGAGACCAAATGAACAACCCTGTAGGTTCTTGTAAACCTATCCTGGATACAGTGCAGTCCGCTACAGTTTCCATATTAACACTTGTGGTACAAGGTCTACTATTTAGAACCCTTAAAGCTGAAGAGTTATTAAAATCCGATCTCAATATCAGTTGCTGTTCAAAGGTATCCATTTTTAGGGGATCTTCACTTATGGGGGAAGAATCTAAAGCTATCAGTCAATTTACTGCATCCAAAGTTGGCCGGGCTCTATGTGAGCTAGGGATAGGTAAATTCAATGTAATCCTTATCAGAGTGCTAGGAGGTGGGGAAGAGCGTAGGTCCATAGGAATCAGGCCATCAAAAATATCCTTGGATCTGAAGACAAGCATGTCTATTTCAAAAGAATCATTATTATCAGTGAGACGTTCTGCTTTAACGATGTCTTCCTACATGACTAATAGACGTTGACGCACATGTTGAGTTCAATGAAGAGCCTTATTTTTTAAAGAATACTAATTCTTCCTATGGCTGGACCCTAATTTGGCAACATTCATCATAAATACTATATGGGTTCAAATTCTTGGGTGAACTTTTAATAATTAAGTTGCGGGGATGATGGAAGGGACTAGGATTGTGATTTTGTTCTAAGGAAACAAGCTTTTGTTTAGGTCACTCTGCTTGATCTACCTGCCAATTAGCAAAGAGAGAGTGGAAATGTTGCAATGCCCTATTAGGTCTCGGCTCAATTCTAGGAACAGCTATTAGATCATTTTTGGGCCTCACAATCCTTATAACTCCGATCAATATCATTCAAAATGCTCAATCTTGAGCAAACAATTTTCTGAGTGTAAATTAGTTAAGTAGCATTAGGAACATGCCAAGACCCCACAAGAGGTGTGGGTCCTGTTATGTGTTGATTCCCAGATGTATGTATGTGAATGTTAGGTATGGTGAGTTTCAATGAGCTTCAAGCATTTCTCTAATAGGCCACTATTCAATCCCACCGCATGGGGCTCCAACTGTATCATCAGGGCAGCTACACGTTCTTTAAGCCCCAAGACCTCTTTGTAAAGAGAGTCCATCATCAAGTCTAGGTCTCTCAGTTTACGTTCAACCTTAGGAAAATATCTTATTTGGGGAACTAGCTCAACCATGCTTAAGCCTCCTACTGGAAGCAGGGCTGGGTCTGGGCATTTTGCACCTCATAGGTTGTATATCGCTGGCCTTGGAAGACTCTAAAGAAGACAACTGTGCCAACCTATTAGAGTAAATTATGGCCAGTATACCATCTGTTGGCTTTTCCTTTGCTCTATTTACAGTGTCTAACATCTCTTTCTCTTCCAGATTAGTTACTTGGTTGATGTAGCTCAACATGGGGCCAGTAATCTTCAGGGAATTTTTCTTTCCCTCATCCTCAGACTCTTTGACTAGTTAAGGGTTTGTGCTCACTACTACGCTTCCTATAAAATTATGTTATTTTAAGTTGGTAAGTTTCTTTTGATCACCCAGTATCAACTCCACTTCTTATATTCGGTCATCAATTCGGGAGATGGTACTATTGTCCCTACATTTTATCTGATTTTTGGGTTTTTAGCTTTACCCAACAAGCCTCCGATGCCTTTCGCTTTGCCATAACCAAAGGAAACAAATAGAGATTGGTATTAAACAACTTTATTGATCTGCATATAACCTCAAACTCAACATTTTAAACATGTATTCACTTCACTACGCTGTACAAATACGTTACAGTTATTCGGAGTCCATCAGTAGCCAGAAGGGTTCCGTCATTGCAAACTCACACAACAGTACAGTATGGTTATGTTGTTTTGTGTATACTATTTTGTTATGGTTCGTTGTGTGCTTTAGATAGGTCAACAAATGTAGCTGCATTTTAAGACAAAAACAGGAAATGGCATGAATGTTTCTATGACAAGCAACCATTTGCCACTCTCTAAGGTGGTAAAGAACACTGCCACAGCTCTTCAACTAATTAAGACATCAGTCAGCGGAAAACTGTGGCAGATTGTAGGCCATATTTATGCACCGGTTACATCTCTTTGCCTTATGCAATGGGATGCATGCACACCGCAACCCTAAAATGCGATTTATCAAGCTACGCATGGCCACCTTGTGTGGCTTGACAAATCCAGAGTAGCGCAACCCAGTGCAAATCGCTGCATTGCATTACTCTGCCCCAGGGAGTAGTTCCATGGGTGGTGCATGGGTGTTCCCACACAAAACCGATCTATTTTGACACATTCCCAGATTTACCATAGCTAGTAGACCAGGACTGAGCCAAAATGCTAAGCCTTCCCTAGGGAGGTATAAGGAGGAGAAATATGTTCATTTCTCCTCTTTCTTTCTCTGCATTCTGCAGCACGCATAGGAAGAAGAAAATGCCTCAGGGGATTGTTTCTGTGCAGGGAGGTGCCCCAAAAACAATCCTGCTTATAACGCAGGCACCCTTGCACCATAGTGCAAGGGTGCCTGCGTTGGTGCTAGGTAGCACATTGTGCGTCAGCACTGGAATAGGCAGGGATATGCAGTTCTGTGTTAATTACTGCGCATTCCGGCCCTTTCCCTGTCACGCAGCACTGCGCTGTCACTTCTACATAAATATGGCCCTGTTTGTCTTAACTAAGCTCTCCAGTTGCTCACTTTGTGTGATATGGCTCTTTCCCTACCTGCATATTTGTAACCAAATCTTGTTCTTGGAACACAGCACATATCTTATATATAAGGGCACAAAACAATGCTGCTGGACTTTTCTGTTAATCTCTTGAAAATTCTTTAAGCTTATTTCCCTTCCATGTCCCGTGTTGTAATTAAGTTTTTATTAACTACTGAGTACTTAAGCTTTTGTCTGGAGGGAAGACAGAAGGATGACAGCCTGTCCTTGTTTTTTTTCTGCCTCGCATCATATTTGTCCAGTGTTTGCACAAGGGCACTGAAGTCCAGCACTAAACAGTCAAGCTGAAACTTTCGATGGCTCCCTCTGGCTAGCTTCATGCTAGATTTGAAACAAATCATTTTAACTCTTCTCCTAATATTTGGTCTTCTTGCAAGCTTTTGAAGGAAATTTAGACACTGTTTGCTTCATATTTTCAGTTGAAACATGACCAGAAAGGGGCCACTTTAAGGTCAATTGTTCTGTGCTGTTTACCTATTATTATATGGTGTCATAAATCTTACCTTCATTCACTACGGACGTGCGGAACTTATTTTTTCAAAACAAAATATAAGGCAAGGGCCCAAAGTTTTCTTAGAAATCCACGACTGGCATTGCTAAATCTAATGGCTGCCAAATACCGAGGCTGAATACTCCTGAATCCCCTTTGTGCTTCTTTGAGACACATGTACTAACGTTCAGAAAGGCACAAACAAGTCGCAAACTGGTTAGCAAATGCTAAAATAAGATTTTGCCAATTACTAGTGTCAAATATTATGTAGTCACAAAAATATCATAACTTGAATTTTAATTTTTGCGACATTTCTTATTTGTGATTTCGTAATAAAGAATAGCAAATAACATAGTAACAATTTGCAAAATTGTGACTAGTCGAAAAATTGTCATTTTGCACTCTCTGACTAGTGTACTTGGATTAGTAGTATGAGGATTTTGCCCCACTGGAAAGTAGTAGAAGGAGACAGGATATCTTTTTTAGATTAATGAATACACTTTTTTGAACAAATGGATTAAGAAATCTTTTAACAAAGTATAGGCTTATCAGTGAGAATATTTTTGAAGTAATCGATACGCTAGATTCACTACTTTGAAGGGCAGCTCAAAGAAGCCAGACTATACTTTCACACCTACAGGTATTATTTATTTATTTATTTTATTTAAGAAGTTTTATATAGCGCTAGCCTGACCGGAGGGTATCGGAGCGCTTCACATCAGTTACAGAGCAGAGCAAAAGAGAGCAGAACATAGTACAATAAAGCGATACATACCGGATAAGAGCAATAGTAAAGGCAATGATGCAGAGTTCCTTTTCAGGGCCTTGTTAACCCTCATCCGAGAGAGGCGCAGTGTCACTTTCAGCACCCTACCTGCTTCTATCTGTTCGTTACAGATCGATCTGGGAAAAGGATTTTAAGCTGACTTATGAATTTAGCAAAGGAGGGAATAGTTCTGATGTGGGGGGGTAGAGTTCCATATTTTGGGCGCATTTCCGGCGAAGGTCCTGGTTGCGTTTTTTTGTTTTCGTGATTTTAGAGGGATAAGAAGTAAGGTGTTGGAACTTCTAAGGTTCCTGTTCTGACCTGCTTTTTTGAGTTTGGCCGCCAGGTATTCGGGTTTGCCTGTGTGCAGGGCTTTGCGGGTGAGGCAAGCTGTTCTGAAGTTCGCCCGCATTTCTATTGGTAGCCAATTGTGTGTAGGGGAGATGTGATCAAATTTCTTTATTCCAGTCACCATTCTGGCAGCCATGTTGAGAGTGGTTTTCAGAGGAGCAAGATGAGTTTTAGTAATTCCCGAGAGGACTGCATTTCCATAGTCCAGTCTTGACAGCACCAGTACTTGGGTGGCATGTTTGAGATCTTTGGGTGGAATGAAAGGTTTTATTTAGTTTAGTAGCTTCAGGTTGAGGAAGGCGTTCTTCGCCGAGATTTTAATATGTTTGGTCATGTCCAGTTTAGAGTCTAGCGTGATGCCTAGTGATTTAACAGAGTCGGCCAAGGAGAGATTCCCATTAAGCGCATCAATAGCTTTTAACCACTCGACCATTTGTGGGTTCTCTTCTTTGTTTGAGATGAGGAGTAGTTCGGTTTTATCCTGATTCAGTTTTAAGTGGTTGCTTGACAGCCAAAGTTGCACTTCCCTTAGTGTTTTATTGAGTCTTTGGATGTCTTTAGCTGAGGAGATTTCCAGGTAAATTTGAGTATCATCAGCACATAGGTGGAAGGGGATGTTAGCTTTTCTGAGTAGGGTGGTGAGGGATTCCATGTAGATGTTGAAGAGCTGAGGGGAGAGCACTGAACCTTGGGGGACTCCCCTCTTGATTGGGTGAAGGTCGGATTCAAAGCTTTTGATTTTGATTCTCTGGGAGCGGTTGTGCAGGAATGAGGAGAACCATTTGAGGACCACCTTTTCTAGCCCGGCCCTTTCTTCGAGATCCTTGAGGAGAAGTTTGTGATCTACTGTGTTGAATGCTGCCGAAAGGTCTAGGAGAATGAGGAGGCAGCATTGATCTGAGTCAAGTGATTTGTGGATATCATCAATTATGTTGAGGATTGCGGTTTCTTGGCTGCACCCTTTCCTGAATCCTGACTGATGGGAAGGTTGGTATTGTCCAAATGTTGAGTTAATTGTTGGAGAACACATCTTTCTAGGGTTTTGGAAAGAAGAGGAAGATTAGACATGGGTCTGAAGTTGTTTAAGTCATTTATGTCCAGGCCTGTTTTTTTTCAGCAGTGGGGTGACTTGTCCCACTTTTAGACAAACTGGAACGGTACCAGTTTCTAGGGAGCTGTTTATAATCCTGCACCAGAGAGGGGCTAGGGAGAGTTTCAGTTTTTTGGTGAGTTGAGCAGGAAGAGGATCTAGGGCGTGAGAAGAAGGTTTAGAGGTGAAGATAAGTTTGACTATCTCTTGTTTTTGAATAGGCTGGAAGAGTGACCAGGTTTTAGTGGTGGGGAAGGGAGCGCTACCAAGCCCCCTAACTGGGCTGCTATGGGGAACGTAGGTGGAGTTGATGTCTAGAGAGCCCTCCACCTTGGAGATCTTATCATTGAAGAAGTTGGCGAAGTTGGCACACCGTTCTTTGGATGCCTGCCCCAGGCACGTATCAGGTTTGGAGGTTTGTTGTCTGATGATATTGAAGAGCTCCTTAGGTCTGTTTTTTGCGCTATCCAGTGCGGAGCGGAAATACTCAGATTTTTGGTTCTTGATATGACTATTGTATTTCTTCCGGACAATTCTGAGTTGACCACGATGGGGGGTAGTGGGCATGATCCTCCATCGTCTTTCTGTGGCTCTTAGTTGTCTCCTTTCTTCATTGATGTCTGAGTCAAACCATAATCTAGACGGAATGGCTCGATTTTTTCTTAGTTTCAGGGGTGCTAGTTGGTCAAGCAGGATTACCATATTCGTGTTATAGAGCGAGGTGAGATCTGTTGTGGAGAGATCCTTGTCGCTGGGTAGGAGCATATTTAGCCTTTCTTCCATGAAGTCCAGGGGAATCTGGGTGAGAATTCTGGACCATTTTGGGGGTCTTGAGCAGGAGGCTCCTGGTAGTTTTCAGAGTACTACTTCAGCAGCAGATGGGATGTTCACAGAGAGCACTTTTAACGTTTTTAAAAATTTTTTGGGGATGGCATGCTCAGTTTAATTAAGAATCATATATTTTTCCAGGAATTCATCTGGAACTACATGATACTAAGCTGCAGTTCTACATAATTGTACATTTTGCACATGTACCATAATAATTATAATAAACTTTTTTCGGCGCTAATCTCAGCCATAAAAGATTAAAACTGAGAAAATATGAAGCAATGACAATTCATTTAAAAGTTCATATAAAAAATGTGTGCAAAATCGCAGGAGTCCTCGCAGCTGTCAGTCACTTCTACAGTTTTGTGCTGCTCTCAGGAATTTCATTAATTCAAAAAAACGTGCGATCAATGGACAGAAGCTGCAAATACAATAAAGCAGCACAGGCTTGTCTAAATCTCAAATCTTTTAAAAGCGGTTTAAGAAACATTCTCCTTGGGTGAGTAAAATCTTTGCATAAGAGAACAAAATGTAGGGTGTCCTGTGGAGACCTATTGTTGCAGATACAGGGACCTATATCCTCTACATGCAAAACAAAGCCAGCCGGAGATGCTAGAAGATGGTGGAGCTGGTTAAATCTAAAACGAGTTATTAAAAATCTTTCAGAGGCACTAGTTAAAAAAGATCATTCTCCATACCCTGGACTGATTAACTAAAACATGTCCTTTTACCATGGGTTTTCTAAGCTCATTCTCCTCACGGTTCGCTGTGGCGTATTTACGAAACAACTCTTTTACTGTATTCATATCCATGGGCATCACTGTATAGTATTTCAGAAAAATGTCTGCACATGTGACATGTTTTGTGGATGTGATACAAATACCTGTGTGTCCCCTTTGGTACTGTTTTTTGTATAGAAATATAAAACAAATTCAACATAGCCTTAATATACAGGTGTGCTGCAATGAGCAATGTCTCAGAAGAGATATTGTTGCAATATATTTCAGTACTATACACAACTGATATATCTTCAGCAATGTGCACTTAACAGTCACCTTGCTAAAGGTGACCTTGGGGATGTTGTTTCATTAGGCAAGTGTTATTTAATTACCAAAATGTGTACATTTTACAACTAACAATATTGTAATTGTTATTTTATGTTACACATGTTTTTTAAAGGTAACAGTAGCTATGCCATCTGTACCTGCAGGGCCGTTTCTGCCATTAGGCAAGACTAGGCGGCTGCCTAGGGCGTCAAAGGGGGAGGGCGGCAAAAAACAGGAGTCTGAGATCGCCTGTCACTTTCTTGCAACAGCTTAGGGATGCAGTGGAGGAGAAAGTTAAACGCAGCAAGTCTTATCACCCCAAAGATGTTTCTAAAATAAAGGGAGAGCAACAATCCATTTGTGTTGCTGTTGTTTATCTTTGGCGGCTCTGAAATCATGGTTTGGCTGGGCTCATCACAGCTCTGACACTCCGAATAAAAGCTGCTATTTGGGGGCGGTCGGCTCCAGCGGAGGGAATCTGAAAAAAATAATAGTGTTCACAGGGGGAACTAAAGGTGCCTTTTCAAGATCGCGTTGGATGTGATAAAAGATAATAGCTTCAAATTATATTTTCAGGGCCCTAGGGAGGTGCCAACGGAACTCGGTACTACGCGTTCCGCTGCAATTAAGGAGCGATGGCCTTCTTTAAACAAGCATTTACAATGCAACGGTTTCGCCTTTGCAAAAGTTTGAGCTATTGGCATTGTAAATGACAAACTTTTTATTGATGTGTTGGTTTTGAAAACAGATAAATAACTGGCATTGTCATTTACAATGGCAATAGCTTAATCTCTCACAAGACCTGGCACATGGAGACACATAGCGACTGTCATACAAATAAAAGAACAGGCACACTGACACTGTCACAGATACACATACAGAAGCAAATTCACAAAGATGGACAAAGACTGGAGCACAGTGGCAAGAACACACTCAGGCCATCGAAAGTCCCAGTGCACAAACACAGAAACTCAAATGGACGCAAACTGATATTCCCAGTGAAAAGAAAATAACTCATTTATCCAGCACACATAACGTTACCAGCCTACGCATTCCAGGACCAGCATACATGAACTATTATGTGAAGTTCCACCAACCATCCACAAACCTTCGCTCTGTCTCCCTCATCCTTGCACAGACACCACGCGTCCGCCACAGCGGAGGCTCCTCTATCTCCCACCTCACCACCAAGTCCTGGAATACCCTCCCTCTCCAACTCCAAACATCACCCTCTCTGATGGACTCAGGAAGAGACTTAAGAACTGGCTTTTCTACTAAGCCCTGCAACCCAGCACTTGTATACCCTCACGGGTGAGAAGCCATGCTCTCAAAAGTACTGATTGACTGACTGTGGAATGTGAGAGTGATGCTACAGGGCAGATGAGTGAAGGGGTAGGTGCAGATCCTGAGGAGTAAACAGAGTGGTCAGCTTCTCAAGTGCTGTGTGAGGAGCAGCAGTGGGTGGGAGTAGCAAAACCACAAAAGACAGAATGGGGTACATTTGATCAGCACAACCACAATGAACATGGGGAGCTTCTGGACGTGGCGAGGACAAAATGGTGGGGGGCGATCCTCGTCACGCAGCGGAATGTGTTGAGCACAAGGGGGTGGCAGCAGTCGGGATCGCGCACAATAAATGCGTAAAGGAGCACAGGATCAGCCCAGCTACACACATCACCGCCGTTGTGAGCCCAACAACACACGCCAGGACGTGCAAGGAAGGCGGGCCAGGCTCGCCGGGAGAGGAAGCACATGGAGGGAAGGGTGGACTAACTCTATGCGTTGGTGAGTGGAAGCACATCAGAACAGCCTGTGAATGTTTCTCGCAGGGGTGTGTGCAGTGAAAGGAGTGGCAGCTCAGCTGCTCGGGAAGGTGGATGCCTAAGTCAAAGTGGTGCAGATCAGCCTCGCGAAGGCCAAGGAGTGTTAGTTAGCCTCGCGCATGGGAGTTGGTGGAAAGCACAGGTTGGAGAACCAAGTCCAAGCCAGGAGTAGGATCCCAGATTCCCATCACTCGTAGGAATAGATACACAAACCAAGAATTGCAGTCCGGGCTTACGCAGGAATGGAGACAGAACACAGGGAGGGAGATCGATGGGAGGAACTCAGCTACCAACTTCAGGGGCACAGAAAGTATTCATGGGGAACCCAGAAAGGGGCCCTATTCTGGTACAGAGCAAAGAGAACAATCTGCACTTCCTTTATGAAACAACGAATTCGGACCCTGGTGACAGCCCAGCCTCAGAGCAGGCCAGGAGCCAAACCTACACAAGGGCAGCACAGACAGGGCAGGTATGTAACCTTTACCACGCATTTTTTACAACGAAATACCATTACCACGCATTTTTCACAACGCAAAAACTTTTACAACGCATACTTTTACAACGGATACTATTACAACGCAAGTACTTTTACAACGCATGTACTTTACAACGCATTTTTTGGGTACAGGGGTATTTTAAGGGTTAAGGGCTAGGTTTGGGTTTTTGGGTAAAGGGGTATTTTTAGGGTTCAGGGCTAGGTTTGGGTTTTTGGGTAAAGGGGTATTTTTAGGGTTCAGGGCTAGGTTTGGGTTTTTGGGTAAAGAGGTATTTTTAGGGTTCAGGGCTAGGTTTGGGTTTTTGGGTAAAGGGGTATTTTTAGGGTTCAGGGCTAGGTTTGGGTTTTTGGGTAAAGGGGTATTTTTAGGGTTCAGGGCTAGGTTTGGGTTTTTGGGTAAAGGGGTATTTTTAGGGTTCAGGGTTAGGTTTGGGTTTTTGGGTAAAGGGGTATTTTTAGGGTTCAGGGCTAGGTTTGGGTTTTTGAGTAAAGGGGTATTTTTAGGGTTCAGGGCTAGGTTTGGGTTTTTGGGTACAGGGGTATTTTTAGGGTTCAGGGCTAGGTTTGCGTTTTTGGGTAAATGGGTATTTTTAGGGTTCAGGGTTAGGTTTGGGTTTTTGGGTAAAGGGGTATTTTTAGGGTTCAGGGCTAGGTTTGGGTTTTTGGGTAAAGGGGTATTTTTAGGGTTCAGGGTTAGGTTTGGGTTTTTGGGTAAAGGGGTATTTTTAGGGTTCAGGGCTAGGTTTGGGTTTTTGAGTAAAGGGGTATTTTTAGGGTTCAGGGCTAGGTTTGGGTTTTTGGGTAAAGGGGTATTTTTAGGGTTCAGGGCTAGGTTTGGGTTTTTGGGTAAAGGGGTATTTTTAGGGTTCAGGGCTAGGTTTGGGTTTTTGGGTAAAGGGGTATTTTTAGGGTTCAGGGCTAGGTTTGGGTTTTTGGGTAAAGGGATATTTTTAGGGTTCAGGGCTAGGTTTGGGTTTTTGGGTAAAGGGGTATTTTTGGGTTCAGGGCTAGGTTTGGGTTTTTGGGTAAAGGGGTATTTTTAGGGTTCAGGGTTAAGTTTGGGTTTTGGGGTACAGGGGTACAAGGTAAAAATAAATTAAAATTAAAATTAAATAAAAATAAATTTTATTAATTTTAATTAAGAGGTACAGGGTAAAAATAAATTAAAATTAAAATAAAATAAATTATATTAATTTTAATTAATTACATTTAAAAAAATATAATATATACTTACCAATTCTTACGTTGTAATGGGATGCGTTGTAAAAGTATATGCGATGTAAAAAAATGCGTTGTAATAGTACTTCGTTGTAATGGATCCTGCGTTGTAAAAATTGCGTGGTAAAGGTAGGCGTTGTAAAAGGATGCGTGGTAACGTCATACATCCGTGAGCCACACCACTCCACAGTATGCCAGTGGCAGAATTTTGCCAAGAATGACTTTACATATGTCATTGCCAGAAATGTGTCATTTCCACTCACAAACAGACGTGCTCACATGTTCACACAGGCACATATTCTCTCTCTCTCTGTCACATACACACAATCACATACAAACGCACACACATGCACTCACTGTCTCTCTCACACATAGGCAGTTTTTCCCCCAACTTTCCTGGCTTCAGCTGCCAGCATCAATCCACTACTGCTCCTCAGCTGCTGGTGCATGGACCCTCAGGCAGCATGCAGTTACTTCCAGGCTCTCAGGCAGGAAACTGAAAGCTGACATCTGTCGGTCTTCACTGCGCAGAGTTCAGTTTTTCACTTCTAGATTTTTCTCTGTACCCTCTCACATCATGTCACAGGATCGAGTGAAGTCAGAGAGCTCCTGAGCTCACCCTTTGATGAGATGGAAGATGATGAGATGACAGCCTGGTATAGGGATGGGCCAGTCACCAAAACCAGTCTACTCTGCAGCAGAACGAGCAGAGTTGCCACTGTAACTGGCAGTTGAAGTTCTCAAAGAGTGCTAAACGATTTTGTTGGAAGAGAAAGAATGAAAGTGTATAGAGAGTGAGAAACTGCAGAGGCCTGGATGACAGGGGGACAGAGTGATGGTTGTAAAAGGAGGGGGCGGCATTTTTCAATTCTCGCCTAGGGCGGCAAAACACCTAGAAACGGCCCTGTGTACCTGGATAATCAGATTGTAACTTAACGCATATATTCCAAAAGAAAGAAGATACAAAAGTGCACACCAACAAATTATAAAATTAAGTTTCAGATGTCTTCACAAAAGTGGTGCAGAACCTCTATATACACCAGAGATATCACATAAAATAATACCCTGCTAAGCAAAATTGCAAAATATTGCAGTTAGAAATTGCATATCATGAGTGGCAGTTGATGTAGTATTGGATGATGCCTTACATTCTCCACTACCACCCCACAACTTTGGTCAGGATGCAGTCAGAGCCCTTAAAACTAGAGTATGTCATGCAGAAATCACATTTTTTATGTACATTTTATAACACTGTAGAAAATGATAACTTTTTTGTTAATAATGAACTACTATAACTTGTGTTCCTGTTTTTATCACAGGCTTACATTTTGCTTAGCATTTGTATTCTCAAGAAAAGGAAATCCTGTCCAATAAAATATGCAAAGAATGACATACACTAAATCGTACTTTATGAAATCTATATATATATAAAAACCAAAGTATGTCCGTTTGTCCTTTATGCATTACTACACCAATCATCCGATCGGCATGAAACTTTGGGAAGTTGTTGAGTACACTCCCGCGAAGGTTTCTGGCAAAAAAAAAAAATAGTTAAAAGTTGTTTGTACACTCCCGCAAAGGTTTCTGGCAAAAAAAATAAAAAATTGTTAAATATCGGCCCCCCGGCCACACAGGGCCCTCATAATCTTTCCAATCCTGAACGTTTACAGTTTACGGTGCGAGTCGCTTTTGCAATGACCATCAACAAAGCACAAGGACAATCGCTGCAAGTGTGTGGACTAGATTTGGAGAATCCGTGCTTCTCACATGGAAAACTGTATGTGGCCAGCTCACGCGTCGGAAAACCTTCTGATTTAATCGTGTACGCACCAGACGGAAAAACTAAAAATACTGTGTATCCACAAGCATTCGAATAAATAAACAGAATTAAAACAACACTTTAAAATGATTTCCATATTAAAATGAATAAGTTTCAATAAAAATGACACAATGTAAATTGAATGTTATCATAACAAGTTTCCTTAAATTTCCTTTCTTCTGAGATCGCAGCAACGCGCGACGGGTAAGCTAGTACTATAAATAAATCTGAAACTGACGTCTCTTTTTTCCTTTGCTACAGTAGAAGGTTCAGTACCTTCTGTTCTGCTTCCTTGAACCTCTGAACTACTGCTCCTTGAACATACCCCTTGCTACTTGGACAGTCAAATTGCTTAAACCACTTGATGCCTCCGCTCTTTTACCAGACATGATTTGTTCCCCTGTTGCAATGTGGGCTGTTTGTACCTCGTCAAGAGTATTAGTCATCATGACTAACCACTTAGAAACATCTCCACTAAAATGTTCCATCTCCACCTGGAGATTTACAGTGCGCCAAGCAAGCAAAGCTCGTGATTTAGCAAGTCTATTACCTGACTTGCCAAAGCCATCAATATGATTAACTAAACGGAATTGTCAACATCGCTGTACACTGCTTTCCTCTATTATAGCACTACAAAGTGCATCACTAGTGTCTGCAAATTCTGATATGTTGCTAGTGAGTGAGGGAAAACCATCATTCATTGAATTACAAAGCGCTTGATTTTATTCATCCATTTCAGTGCCTAACATAGCATCTCTCCTATCTATTAGTCTTATTACTTAAAATTCTTGGCATTAAACAACTAACATTGATGATTCCAATACATGAAATTGTGAGACTTGAAGAGCAGGCGCTTGCCTTGAGAAGGACCTCGTAGTCTGGCTGCAGCATGATATCTGCTCAAGATTCTTGATCTCATTTGTCTTGCCTTAGAAACTCCATGGGACAGTCAGTGTTGAGTTAAATATGTGACCAGTGGTGTGATGTGTCTTGGTTGTCCCACTTTTCATGGAAGAGAAGGGATATCCTGTGGCACAGGGTATGTATTAGGCATAGTTTCACTCTCATCTGCCATTTCTTCTTACTGTAGCTCCTCTTGCATGCCTTCTGATTTCTCAAATTCACGTTTTTCTAAGTATGAAGAAAAGATTGATTGGTTCTATCTGAACTTCACTAATATTATTTTAAAAATGTAACAATTGGCTATTATTTGTAAGAACCATATGTTCCTAAAATGTGTTTGTAAATCCTTATTTGTACATATATACTTAGAAAAAATGTTATTCTGAACTACAACTCTCATGGTGAATTCCTATTGTGGTTTCAGTGGCATTTCTGGATGTTTAACCCATATAGCAGTTCCCTAATTTCTTACACCTATTTTCTTATGCTATTTGCCAGTTAATTTTATACTTTTAAAATACATACATACTAAAGAATTGATACCTACCTTTTGGTGTAGATGGTGGTGTTAAATTGTCTATATTGGTCTCTCTCAACACTGAGGGGCAGATTTACAAGCCTGTTGCGCCACAGGTGCATCACGTTACGTGACGCACTGGCAGTGCAACCTGCCGCCTAGGTTGCTTCATTCTTCCTGGTTACCTGACAGGTCGAATTGATATCGTCTGTTACCACATCAGCATTGACTGCTCCTATGCTTTGACTGCATTCTGCATCCTCGTGCCCAAGTCAGCCCGCTGGACTTCCATACAAACGGCTTCTCCAGTACCAGATGAACGCCCTCCGAGGATCTTTCTTGACCTCGTTCACACCGGACTCCTCCCCATCACGCGCAATGAATATAAGCGCTGACTTGCTTATAACAGCTCCACCACCCACGGATGATTTTACCTTCCATTCAATTTTCTACCGGCTTCGTTGACTGCAGAATCACCCGGACCACCCCTGCTCCCACGACCGGCGCTTGGGACGCTTTCTCCTTTTCATTCAGCGCAACCACCAAATCAAGGGCATCATTACGATAGTGGGCGGACAAAGTCCGTCCGCCACCGTAACGGTATGCAGGGTCGTCTGCCAGGGGTGCGGCGGACCCATACCTGCAATTAGGATGCCACCGCCACTGTGGCGGTGGCATCCCCCATTCCCAGCATTGTGGTGGGCAGTGCTCACAGCACAGCCCGCAGCAATGCTGGGAATGCACTTTGTGCATTGGCATGCACAAGGTGACAGGCACCGCGCGGTGCCTGCTACCTTGTCCATGACAATGTAGGGGGGTACCACAGGTACCCCCCAAGTGCACCCCCATCCCCTCAACACCCAGGGGTCCTCAATGAGCCCCCAGCACAGAAGACCTCATGATGCCACCATGGAAAGGCCCATTGCCGCCATAATCATAATATGGATGGCAGTGTATTGCAGACGCCGCCACCATATTATACATGTTTTCCGACCGGTCGACGAGTCGACCGGCAGAAAAGGGGTGGACGGTTTTTCCGTCCGCCACGGACCCCCCAGCCATCCTAATGTGGCGGTGGGTCATTCATGGCAGGATGGCGGGCGGATCACCCCGCCCGGTCGGCGGTGGCTACCGCCGGCCCGGCAGGGGCGATCCGCCCACCATCCTAATGGGCCCCAAGTAACCTGGTCCTGATGACGATCTGAAGTCAGACAGGTCGAAACACCATCGACCACCCAGCATCATGTTTTAGCTCCAATGTGGTCAATTTAAATAATTTTAAATAACTTACAAAATACTTTACCTGTATATACCTTCTTTTGTTAATGACCACCATTTCGTTGAAATTTTTGCGCCGTCCACGCTGCTCATTCACTTTTTTGTGTCACTGCGCCGTTCACTGTTACTAGCATGTTCAGTGCACAACCCACTGGTTACTTTTACATATAATGTATTGTAGTGCTGTCATAGCTACTTGCAAATAAGAACTCTTTGTTTCTCTACGATTGTCTTTGGTCTCCCATTTTTTCTGTTCTTCCTTTTGATTAAATCTGTTTCTAAATTTGCAACATGAAATAATTTCCAGTTGAGACATTGTTCTTTGTATGCGAGATATTTATATGCACACATCAAGCCACCCTGCTTGACTTTACCTGTGCTTATAAATATCACCCTTTTTCACGCAACACTTTGTGTTTGAGGTGCGTGACATGGGTGTTGCTGTGGCTTTTTCCACGCAACACCCATGTCCACTGATACATTTCCAGATTTACGAGCAATCGTAAATCTGAAAATGTGTCAGAATGCTAAAGGTGAAACCAGGAGAAATGTTTTCATTTCTCCCCGTTTATTTCCTCTTTCAATGTGTGGTGCACCCTACAGCACACATTAAAAGAGGAAATCACCTCTATTGTTTTTGTGCAGAAAGGTGCCCCTTCCTCCCTATGATGCAGGAATCCTTGCACCATGGTGCAAGGGTACCGGTGCATGGCAGCAGTGTGTGCGCCAGCGCAGGGGGATGCACAGAGATGCAACATATTGTTGCACATATTTCACATCCTTGTGCTTCGAAACGAGAGCAGCAAAATTACTTGTGGCACCACCCTGCGTTAGTTTCTTGTAAATCTGCCCTTCGATCTGGTTGGAAGGTAGAGTTAAATAAGTCTTCCATAGGTGTTTCAGGTGGTTTAGATGAAGGCCCTCCACCAGTTTGAGCTGTGCAACTTTGTTGTCTGACTAACTTTTACTTAGTTTGAGAGCGAAGGTTTTACCACCTTTTTCGTATTTCATTTATGGTTACATTGTTTCACCCCTATAGCATTTACATGGTCTTGTACTAAAAGGCAAGGACCAGATGTACTATTTGCTCCTCACAACATACTGGTTGCAATTTCTAATGAGATTTGTTGTGACCAGTCAATAATTTTCCGAACCGACCAATGTACAAGTAGGTCACTTTGGTAATTTGAGAATCAGAGTGGGTCACAATTTGACCAACCTCATTAATATTCATTAAATAGATCATAAATTGGTACTTATTCCAAATAGAGGCCCTCAAAGGGCTGACCACCCTGTCTGTGCTTGCTTTTCAATAAAGTAAACTTTTTTTTTTAAAATGCCGCCCATTTTTCTTCAAAGAAACGTATCAGTGCTTTAAATAAATGTTTACTTTTTTTGTTTGCTTGTTTGAGAGTTGGCAGTCATCTCATGGACAACTGCCTATTTCTCAACACACCTGTTTTAAAATCATAATGAGGAAAGGATCCTGAAGGGACCCTGTCCCTGTGGTGAATTTGATTAGCACTCTGTGAGAGGGCGGTAGGAAGCACAGAGACTTTGCTTGGCGTTAACAAGTGCTTTATTGGGCGTATTACATGCTTTTTGTAAGGAATGGGTCTATAGTAGGATGGAGGGGGGTCCGAAGTCCTCTCAGCAGGATTCCTGTCCCGCGGTGGGGTCCGTCCTCTCCTTTTGCACTCCAGTGCAGTGCTGTCAGGTCGAGGGTCCGGGTAGGGGATGCGTGTAGGGAAAAACAAAACAAAAAAAAAGGGCTTTGTTTCAGTATAGCGTTCAAACGCTCAATCAGTGCAGAGGGAGGGTCAGTGAAGGAACACTCGGTGCATAACACTTCTATCTAAGTGAGGGCTGTGCTCGGGCGGGGTTACCAGGAGGATAGGAACCGGTTCTCTAGCTTGTGGGTCTTCCCCTTTGACCCGCCCAGCCCGTGCAGCGCTCGTGTACCTGTGCTAGCCATGCTCTTCCTCCTAGAGCATGGCTGGGCGACTCGTAGGGACGTTGGCCTGCTGGCTCTGGCGCGTTGTCACACTCCCTTATTCATCCGAACTCTGGCTCCGTCTGTTTGCGTCTGTTTGTGTCCCGTGTCTCCGCTTGTCCCCGGCCCCACCCCGCTCCCTGCCACTGCTCCCCCGCGGCCCCACCCACGCTCCCTCCAGCATCACCGCACCGCTGCCCCCCCTCCCGCCACCCTGCTCCCACCTCCCAGCTGCTCCTCCCTCCCACTAGGGTAGATAAGGCACGGCTCACGGGCGAGGAGCTGTGACCTGATCTGACCTGGTCAGACCCGGTCGCTCCCTCCTCCCGCCGCGTGGCCCGCCCCGAGTGCGCCCGGCCTGCTCCTGCTGCCTCTGAGATCTGCCCCTGCCTGTGAACCCTGCCTGCCCTCTGTACCTGTATCGCCGCCCTTTGTGCCGCTTTTCGTTACCCGTCCCGCCGTCCTTGTGAAGTTGTGGTATTGTACTTGTTGAGAAGTTTTCTTTTTGGACTGTAATTGATTTTTGTTCGCTAATTTGCGCCCGTGTCTCCGCTTGTCCCCTGCCCCACCCCGCTCCCTGCCGCTGCTCCCCCGCGGCCCCACCCACGCTCCCTCCAGCATCACCTCACCGCTGCCCCCCCTCCCGCCACCCCGCTCCCACCTCACAGCTGCTCTTCCCTCGCCCCTCCCCCCCACTCTCCACTTATGGCAGAGTGCATGCGTACGCGCAGCGGGCGTGCCGATGGTGTGCCGAAGGCACGCCAAAGGCTAGCCCGTCTGCGCCCGTCCGCGCCTGGACCACGCCCAGCGCCAGAACCCCTGGCCCCCGCAGCTGCCAGCCAACCCGCCGGACCTACGACGCAGCCACCCTCAACGCACTCAACACTGGCCGGACCCCCGGCTGCCACAGAGCCTCTCCAGGACGCACCCATGGACCCTTCACCTGCCAATCCTGCAAGTTCTCCTGCATCCGGACCTGCACCGCACCCGCCAAGCCAAGCACCAGCAACAACAACCTGAAGTGCATCCTGCTCAACACCCGCTCCGTCCACAGACACGCCGTAGAACTCTGGAACCTCCTCGACTCCACATCCCCAGACGTCGCCTTCCTCACGGAAACATGGATGAACGCCTCCTCAGCGCCCGACATCGCCATCGCCATCCCGGACGGACACAAGATCACCCGGAGGGACCGCGTCAACCAGACAGGAGGAGGCAGCGCCATCGTCCACAAGAACACCATCCGCATCACGACCAACACCGACGACACCCTCACAACCGCCGAACACCTGCACCCCCGGGACCACGCACACAATTCAGCGAAGACATCGCCGACTTCATCAGCCCGCACGCCCTCCCCTCCGCTGACTACATCCTCCTAGGGGACCTGAACTTCCACCTGGAGAACAACAACGACCGCAACACCACCCCCCTGCTGGACAACCTCGCCAACCTCAGACTCAGGCAACTGGTGACCACCCCCACCCACTACGCTGGCCACACGCTTGACCCCGTCTTCTCCTCCAGCAAGGACATCTCCTTCAGCCACGCCACCAGACTCCACTGGACAGACCACAGCTGCGTCCACTTCAGCTTCAGAAGGACCACGCTCCACCACCACCCGCAACAGGTCCCCCGCAGAAGCTGGAACAAGATCACAGCCGACCAGCTCACTACATCCCTGAGCCAGAACCCTCCCGCCAGCTCAGAGAACCCCAACCAAGCTGCCAACAACCTCACAAGGTGGATCAGCAACTGCGCAGACGACCTCGCTCCACTGAAGACCCCCCCGTCAGACCCAGCAACAAGAAAGCATCCTGGTTCACCGACGAACTCAAGAGCTCTAAGAAGAACTGCCGAGCCCTCGAGAAAGCCTGGCGCAGAGACCCGACACCAGACAACATGACCTCCCTCAAGCTCGCCACTCGAAAACACCACCAGTTGATCCACACCTCCAAGAAAACCGCATTCAAGGAACGACTAGAAAACAACGCCCACAACAGCAAAGAACTCTTCAACATCGTCTAAGAGCTCTCGTACCCTAGCGCCGGAAACAACGACATCACCCCATCGCAAGAACTCTACAACTCGCTCGCCTCGTTCTTCCACAGCAAGATCGCAGTCATACACAACAGTTTCAGCACACAGCCGACGCACCCCACAAATGCACCAACGCCCCCCACCACCACCCTCTGCGCCTGGACACCGGTCAACTCCGAAGACATCATCCGCACGATGAACTCTATCCACTCCGGATCACCAACCGACCCCTGCCCTCACCATGTCTTCAGCAAGGCCGACGCCATCATCGCACCCCATCTCCGGGACATCATCAACGCCTCCTTCAACACCGCCACCTTCCCAGAGAGTTGGAAGCACGCCGAACTCAGCGCCCTACTGAAGAAACCATCAGCCGACCCCACCGACCTCAAGAACTACCGCCCCATCTCGCTCCTTCCTTTTCCTGCCAAAGTCATCGAGAAGACAGTCAACAGACAGCTGGCCGACTTCCTCGAGACGAATGGATCCCTCGACCACTCACAGTCCGGCTTCTGAGCCAACCACAGCACCGAGACCACTCTCATCGCAGCCACCGACGACATCCGAGCCCTGCTCGACAACGGGGAAATGGCGGCCCTCATCCTCCTGGACCTACCCGCGGCGTTCGACACGGTCTGCCACCGCACCCTAGTACAGCGCCTGCACAACATCGGAATCCAGGAGAAGGCACTGGAGTGGATCATCTCCTTCCTCGCCGGAAGAACCCAGAGAGTCCGCCTCCCCCGTTCAGATCAGAGGCCACCGAAGTCTTCTGCGGCGTACCACAAGAATCTTCACTCAGCCCCACGCTGTTCAACATCTACATGAGCCCCCTCGCGGCCATCGCACGCCAACACTACCTCAACATCATCTTCTACGCCGACGACACCCAGCTGATCCTCCCCCTCACCAATGACCCCGACACCGCCAGAACCAACCTACACGAAGGGATGAAAGACATAGCCGAGTGGATGACGAACAGCTGCCTGAAACTGAACTCAGATAAGACGGAAGTCCTCATCCTGGCATCATCACCCTCCGCCTGGGATGACTCCTGGTGGCCCCCTGCCCTCGGCAGCGCACCCAAACCAACGGACCACGCAGGAAACCTGGGCTTCATCCTGGACTCCTCCCTCTCGATGACCAGACAAGTCAACGCCGTCTCCTCATCATGCTTCAACATCCTATGCATGCTCCGGAAGATCTTCCGGTGGATCCCCACCGAAACCAGGAAGACGGTCACCCAGGCCCTCGTCACCAGCCGACTGCACTACGGGAACACCCTTTACGCCGGAACCACAGCCAAACTCCAGAAAAGACTCCAGCGCATTCAGAACGCCTCAGCATGACTCATCTTGGACATCCCCCGACACAGCCACATCTCCGGACACCTGAGAGACCTGCACTGGCTCCCCGTCAGCAAGAGAATCACGTTCTGACTCCTCACCCACGCACACAATGCTCTCCATAACCAAGGCCCCAGATACCTCAACGACCGCCTGACCTTCTACACTCCCACCCGCCAACTCCGATCGACCACCCACGCCCACGCTGCTGTTCCGCGCATCCGAAGAGCCACAACGGGAGGCAGATCCTTCTCCTACCTGGCTGCCAAGATGTGAAACTCCCTCCCCATCTACCTCCGACTGACCCAAGAAGACCTCTCCTTCAGGAAGCAACTCAAGACCTGGCTATTCGAGTAGTAGAGGACCACCCAAGCGCCTTGAGACCCTCCGGGTGAGTAGCGCGCTATATAAATGCTTTGATTGATTGATTGATTGATTGCTTCCCACGTTCTCGCCTACTCCGCCTCCTCCGGTGTATTCACACACCACTTTCTGCTGACTTCCTGGATTTGAAGGCCCGGCTCCTTCGACCTCATCAGTTAGGGTGGGGCTTGAGGATATTTCTCCCCAGTTAAAGAAGCAGTGCCCTTTATCGCTGTCCTCGGAAAAGGGCATAAATCCCGGGTCAGTCCATTCGTCCTGTTGCTCCAGAGAAAAGGGTGAGAAGGGATTTTCAGGACATTCAGCAATACAGTTTTGTGTCCCGTGTACGGTCAGTCCACCCTTGTCACACACTCCAATTTGGGGGTTGGTAAAACTTCAGTGCTTTGTGACCGGATTTCATATCTTCCCCCTTCTCCTTTTCAATGCTCTCTCCTGGGCATGTGGTGTAGTACTTTCTCATTGGGATGTCAGAGATTGATGCAAGAGTGACATTTGAAACTTATGAATGCATTCACAATTTACCAAATTGCAAATTGTGATTTGGTAAAGTAAGACTGGAGTCATAATGAATTGCTAAATCTTTACTAGTGACCTTAATTCATTTGAAATAGAGATTTGCAATTAGTGATTCTGTAATTTCACCAATTTCAAATCACTATTTTAAGCCTTTGTACATCTGTCCCTTTCTCCAGAATGCTAAACTTCATGCCTCATTACCATAGTCCTACATGTTCTTTTCATCCATTCTTTCTCCATTTTCTAACTTTCTCTGTCTTGAGCTGGGTCAATGTCTGATGATGAACAATAAAATCCTGGACCCCAAAATTAAGTGCTGATGTGGTCCACAAGAACAATCTAAGACCTACAGATTCATGACAACTCGCAGAATGGCTCATGAGTTTAAAGCTCAGCACTAGTTTAGCTAAAATTTCCTTTATAAACCTCAAACACCATAATTTTGGCAAAACCTAACCTTTTGTGTTTTATGCACCTCAATGCAGTTGGCTAAAAATATTTCCTAATGTTGTTGCAAGTTTCCTGAATGCGAAACCATAACAGGCACTTGTGCTTCTAGGCACACTTCAGGTGCTTTGAGGTCTCAAATCCACACCACCTAGAATGGTGGCGCATATCCTTTCCATGGGCTGAAGCTGCCTGTTTCATTCTCTCCTGCCCTATTTTCTAGGTTAAATAACTCCTTTATGCAAAGGTACTTCCAAAACCTTTCCTCAAAAATCAATCACCTCCTTTCCTCAAGGTAGTCACATGGTAGCTCTCCCCTGCAGGTTTGCAGAATTCCCAGATTCTTGTTCCCTGACCGAGCAAAGGTGTGTTGGCAGTCAGTCACCCTAACCCTGGAGCACAGATGAGTTTTTGGTGTGGGACCTGAGATACTGCTTGGGAAATCTCGGTTCCACAACTAGTGGTTCCTTTCCAATACATTTATCAAATTCACGGACAGAGTTTGTTGTTCCATAAGATAAAGCTCTGGGGCTAGTTATGGATTGATCCTGGCTTTGTGTCTTGTTCACAGGCTGTTCAAGCCAAAATCATTGTCTCGGGTGTCAACATAAAGGTGGGGGGTAGATGGGAGCTCCCTGTCGGTGGAGATCTAAAACATTGGAACAAAGAGGGAGAGGCTTGCCCACTCAACTACCTCTCCGTCCTGTTGAGGGTAACATCATTGGGTCAGAATGGCACAGGAAGGGTACAAGGGCAGTCCTTACACTACAGAGTGACACCATGTCTCATATCCTCTACCACTTAGAGTTTGATATCCTGCAAACAATGTAAAGGCTTTGGAGGAACCTGCAATTTACATTTCTGGCAGTTTCTCTCCAACCTCACATTATACATCACTTATACAGGAAATCAAAATGGATCCCATTTCCTGAGCTTCTACAATCATGCACCGAACATACAGTCCATTCCTATACTACTGCCCATACAGAACATAACTATACATGTGTGTAGTAACTGAGCCAGGTGACAGTAGAAATAAAAGTGATTTATTTCATAATAGAGCTACTGGCTAGTGGAGGAAAGACGCACTTGAGCTCCTCTACTGCCAACCACCATTTAACTTTCAAATCACATTTATCAACATTCTATGACTAATTACATCACAAGATTCCTAACAAGAATACTCACTAAAGCTTGTTCTAGAATACAAGTACAAGCATCCTATATATAGCAAGTACTACACATGTTCCCTTGCACAGTTAAAGAAACAGTGCCCTTTATTGCTATCCTCGGAAAAGGGCATACATTCCGGGTCAGTCCATTCGTCCTGTTGCTCCAGAGAAAAGGGTGAGAAGGGATTTTCAGGACATTCAGCAACACAGTTTTGTGTCCCATTTACGGTCAGTCCACTCTTTTCACACACTCCAATTTGGGGGTCGGTAAAACTTCAGTGCTTTGTGACCGGATTTCATATCTTCCCCCTTCTCCTTTTCAATGCTCTCTCCTGGGCATGTGGTGTAGTACTTTCTCATTGGGATGTCAGACATTGATGCAAGAGTGACATTTGAAACTTATGAATGCATTCACAATTTACCAAATTGCAAATTGTGATTTGGTAAAGTAAGACTGGAGTCATAATGAATTGCTAAATCTTTACTAGTGACCTTAATTCATTTGAAATAGAGATTTGCAATTAGCGATTCTGTAAATGTCACCAATTACAAATCACTATTTTAAGCCTTTGTACATCTGTCCCTTTCTCCAGAATGCTACACTTCATGCCTCATTACCATAGTCCTACATGTTCTTTTCATCCATTCTTTCTCCATTTTCTAACTTTCTCTCTCTTGAGCTGGGTCAATGTCTGATGATGAACAATAAAATCCTGAACCCCAAAATTAAGTGCTGATGTGGTCCACAAGCACAATCTAAGACCTACAGATTCATGACAACTCACAAAATGGCTCATGAGTTTAAAGCTCAGCATTAGTTTAGCTAATATTTCCTTTATAAACCTCAAACACCATAATTTTGGCAAAACCTAACCTTTTGTGTTTTATGCAACTCAATGCAGTTGGCTAAACATATTTCCTAATGTTGTTGCAAGTTTCCTGAATGTGAAACAATAACAGGCACTTGTGCTTCTAGGCACACTTCAGGTGCTTTGAGGTCTCAAAACCACACCACCTAGAATGGTGGCGCAGATCCTTCCATGGGCTGTAGCAGGCTGTTTCATTCTCTCCTGCCACATTTTCTAGATTAAATAACTCCTTTATGCAAAGGTACTTCCAAAACCTTTCCTCAAAAATCAATCACCTCCTTTCCTCAAGGTAGTCACATGGTAGATCTCCCCTGCAGGTTTGTAGAATTCCCAGATTCTTGTTCCCTGACCGAGCAAAGGTGTGTTGGCAGTGTGTCGCCCTAATCCTGGAGCAGAGATGAGTTTTTTGGTATGGGACCCGGGATACTGCTTGAGAAATCTTGGTTCCGCAACTAGTGGTTCCTTTCCAAAACATTTATCAAATTCACGGACAGAGTTTGTTGTTCCATAAGATAAAGCTCTGGGGCTAGTTATGGATTGATCCTCGCTTTGTGTCGTGTTCACCGTCTGTTCAAGCCAAAATCATTGTCTCGGGTGTCAACATGAAGGTGGGGGGAAGATGGGAGCTCCCTGTCGGTGGAGATCTAAAACATTGGAACAAAGAGGGAGAGGCTTGCCCACTCAAGTCAAGAAATACTTTATTCGGTTCGAATTTTTCAAAACCATAAAAGTACAAAACACACATAAACAATGGTCCAAAAATCACAATATATCATTAAAAAGGTTACAATTATCAATCAAGTAAAAACATTACAATTTTTAAAAAACTAGATTCAATTTTACAGTAAGCATGATTGTTGTAGGTAGGTATTCTACACCCAATTAATCTTTTTACCCAATCTGACTGCAACAATTAAAAATTTGGCCACGTTATAGATTTCCCAGATATCATTTAACATCTGAAGGTATAATAAAGCTGGTTTAACCTGCCTAAACCCCCTCCCTTTTAGCAGGGGAATAATAAATTTTTCCCTGATAGATTTGAAGTGGATACAAAAGAACAAGTAGTGGGCAGTGTCCATAATTGAGTGTCCATCACAAGTACATATATTCAGTTCCGAGTCCCTGGTCCAGCCAGGGCGGACAGAGATTAACAAGTGAACTTTATTCAGACGGAACTTGGTAAGAAGGTACCTATGGTTTGGGTTGTTTACGACCTTCAAGTACAGTTCCGGATCATGGTCTGAGGAAACAATCAATTGATGCGACCTAACCGAGGGTTTTAACAACTCCCTGTTTTCCCTATTCATTCCACTGTACAACAAAAAGGTGTTCTTTGTCCACTTCAAGTCTGCCTTCACGAGGGCAGAGGGGTTATGGAACAATTCAGGCCTTCCTAGCTTAATACACAACTGCTCAACATAGTTCAGCCAGGGGATCTTGTTCCAGTGATCTAAATTAAGGCAGTCCTTCAGGATTTCGTGATTAACTTCAAGCTCTGGGTTGAGCCACACAGATATCCATTTCAGGAGGGGAGCCATAGCGACCCGGTCCTCCAGAGCTTGCCCACTCAACTACCTCTCCGTCCTGTTGAGGGTAATATCATTGGGTCAGAATGGCACAGGAAGGGTACAAGGGCAGTCCTTACACTACAAAGTGACACCATGTCTCATATCCTCTACCACTTAGAGTTTGATATCCTGCAAACAATGGTAAGGCTTTGGATGAACCTGCAATTTACATTTCTGGCAGTTTCTCTCCAACCTCACATAATACATCACTTATACAAGAAGTCAAAATGGATTCCATTTCCTGAGCTTCTTCAACCATGCACCGAACATAGAGCCCATTCCTATACTACTTCCCATACAGAAGATAACTATACATGTGTGTAGTAACTGAGCCAGGTGACAGTAGAAATAAAAGTGATTTACTTCATAATAGAGCTACTGGCTAGTGGAGGAAAGACGCACAGGAGCTCCTCTACTCCCAACCACCATTTAAATTTCAAATCACATTTTTCAACATTCTATGACTAATTACATCACAAGATTCCTAACAATAATACTCACTAAAGCATGTTCTAGAATATGAATACAAGCATCCTATATATAGCAAGTACTACACATGTTCCCTTCTACATAACAACATTTAGAAAATAAGTAAATAAACACATTTAGCAGGTGTGAAATCTGCTTGGCTTAACAATTGTTCTAGATCTCTTGCGTCCACTACTAACTTGATAGATCACCAACATTTTGAACTCCATTTCTCTTACTGGAAATCAAAAATGTATCAACAAAATTGTTATCACCGTCGAGTGGTTGATGCATTTTCTTTGGAACCAATTCATCTGAATTATTACACTCCTCTGGCACATTTCCAACCTTAACCACCTTTGCTAGATTCCGTCAATGTCCTCCACTAACTTCAAAGGCATTGCCATGAATTTACTCCACTCTGACAAGATTGTTGAATGTATTCTTTCCTTTCTGGACATGGACAGAAGATTTTATACAAACCAAGTCACCAACCTTGATC
Organism: Lissotriton helveticus; assembly: GCF_964261635.1. Taxonomy (NCBI): domain Eukaryota; kingdom Metazoa; phylum Chordata; class Amphibia; order Caudata; family Salamandridae; genus Lissotriton; species Lissotriton helveticus. The sequence goes on along the minus strand of NC_136067.1, from coordinate 920,637,892 downwards.
TGAAACACTTGGCACTCTTCCTTTTTCATACCATATTTTCTGTTTCTCTTGAGTGAGCTCTACATTTCCCTTTACTAACTCCATTAACAGTTCCTCATCAGATTCACTTTTGATCTATCTCGACAGCCAAGCAGGACGGAAACTAATATTAGCCTCTTCCTGACTCTCAGACATTCAAATGGAGAACTTTTGGTGGTGGAGTGAGATGTGGTCCTATGAAACGATAACAAACTACACTCAGCTTACACCACATCAAAATTTGAAATTTTGGCCCACCTGATGCACGCCCCCACCACCTTTTTCTTCCGCTCTACCAGGCCATTGGTTTGAGGATGATATAATGAACTTTTTAGATGTCTGACTCCACATGCCCTAGAAGAAAACTCTCCATTTCCTTACACAAAAATTGTGTACCATTATCAGATACAATGTACTCAGGAAATACTTCCCTTACAAATATTTAAATTAGGGAATCAGCAATGGTACCAACATTTGGATCTCTTACCATTTTAAACTCAGGCCACTTCGAAAAATAATCAACCAAGACCTCCAGTTAAGGAATCATATGGTCCTATAATTTCTATGCCCAGCTTAACCAATGGTCCATCTGGACATTCAATAGGCATAAGTGGCAGGGTAGTCACCTTTAGGCGTTTGTCAGCAGACTTCCATATCAGGCAATTTCAACAGCTTCATCAACACCGTTGTCCATTCTTGGAGAATGATTCACAAATCTGTCTCTTGGTAAATGAAGAACTCAGATGACCCTCATGAGCATTTGCAATATTACTACCTTTCATGGCGTGTGAAGGAATCAAACTGTATGAAATTAATACTAGACCATCTCAATGGAAATTTCATCACTCATATTACAATATGGCTGTAACAAAGGTGAGAGAACCTTCACCCTAGGCTAACCTGCCTAAACGAGGTCTGTGATTTGCTGAAAATATTGATCTTCCAACATGACTTCCTTCCATGCTTCCTCAGAACTGACCTTTAACTCAGGAAGTTCACGAAAAGCTACTAGACCATCCTCAAAATCTTCATCCAACAAATCAGACAATGTCACGTTTTCATCACTATCATCTTTAAGTTTGCAAGGAAATTAGGAAAGAAAATCCACTCTTCTGTACATTCCTCCAGGATTATGGGTAAAATCAAAATGGTCTTGCATCAATTTAGAAGAAAACCTTAAAATACGTGGAGAGCAACACTTGCTACCACCAGCACTCAGATTATTTACTAAAGGCTTATGGTCTGTTTGCAACTTAAAGTGTCCTCCTTACACATAGCTGCAGAATTTCTCCATTGCCCAGCAACAGGCCAACTGCTCTGTCTCGATCACTGAATAATACAGTTCTGCCTCCCTAAGAACCTGAGAATTAAAAGCTATAGTGAGTTCCTTGTTTCCATCATTCCGTGTAAGCGTAGCCCCAGGTCTAACTTGGCTAGTATCAACAGTGATGCAACAAGGCAGCCTTGGGTCACAAGGTTTGAGTGCTTCAGTCTGACTAAATAATGCCTTTATCTGCTGAAACCTCAGATCACATTTCTCACACAACACACATGTGGTGCCTTTTTTGGTAGCAAAGTTAGGAATAAAACATGAATCAAACTCGCACATGCCCAAAAAAGATTTTGCTCCTGCCTTGTCAGACGGAGGTAGAGCACCAATAATGGAATCAACTAGACCTGGTCTATGACTCAGGCCTTCCAGGGAAATAACATGGCCCAGCTACTCAACCTCTTTGCTGAGAAATTGACATTTTTCCTTTCCCAATACCACACCATTATCTCTAAAAAAATGTCAAGAATAGCATTGTTTTCTACGACATTCTGAGCGAAAACCAACATATCATCCTGGAAAGCCAGAACCCCATCAACATTCTTCAACAGGTTGCACATGACCCTCTGAAACACAGGGGCCATAGCTGCCAGACCAAAAGGCATTCTATGGTACTGAAAAGTGCCAAGGTGGGAAATAAATGCCACTATCTGTCTGGAAGACAGACGAAGTTCCATTCAGTCATAAGCGCTTGCTAGATCAAGTTTAGAACAAATGGTGGCATCTGCAGTACAAGCGAATAAATCAGAAATTGTGGGTAAAGGATGGGAATCTACCCAAAGTTTCTTTGTGTAGGGACCTACGATCTACACAAACATGCAATTGGCCACACCTTTTATGTGCTGCAGCTAAGCGAGACAGCCAGAGTGACGATTCTGCTGGCTCAATGACCCCCTTTTCACATCGACTTATGAATTACTTTTCAAGATAATTTCTGACGCTGAAAGGGACCCCCCTAACTTTGTGTTGTAATACTTTATTCGAAAAGAAATTTCATAAAACTACAGACATTCTAACATACACAAATACATGAGCAGTATGACAATTATTACAAATCTCATTACATTTAAAATAGCATTTACTTAAAACAGATAATAAATGAAATGGAACATATATAAGAAGGAATTTTCCTTGCTAAAACTGATCAAACTTTGGGTAACAATTTAGACCTAGTGTACCAAGCGCTTGCCAAATATTTAGCGACTCCACAAACAATATACATAGAAGTTGTATTTGTTGAAATAATGCGCAAAGCTGTTCTGTAGTCCCTGACTCCTAGCTCTCTACAAACCGGCTTCAGCCATTTTATTCTAGCCTGCTTGTAAGCAATACAAGCAAACAAAAAATGGCCAAGGGATTCTTTGAGACATGAACAACCTGGGCATTTTAGGTCAGATTCCCTCCTGTCCTTCCACCCTTCCAAGAACGTGTTAAGAGGAAGGGTGCCATATCTTAATGTCAGGAACAAAGATCTATCACGGGGAGTCTGAATAAAATCCAAAAATGACTCTAACTTCCTGGAGGACTTGTGTTCAAGGAAGTTATTCATTAATGAACCCCAGTTTGAGTTAGTTAGTTCATTTACCTCAACCCAATCCCAATATAGTTTTTTAACAACTTGTTTCGGGGGGGGGGGGGGTTTGAGTGGTCCAAGAGTCGCCCAGACCTATAGATATCACCAAGGTCTTTAATTTGTTCAACCATTTTATTTTATTGGCTGTATTCAATCTAATTAGCTCATCCAGCACTAGAGCATAATTAGCTAGTTCGGGGATCCTTCTGAGGCGTACCCAAAATAACAATGGGCGGATTTTGACTAAATCAGAAATCGATCTTTGGCCCATGTCAAAAAATAATGGTTTCAAAGGGGTCGATTGGGGCAGCGAGACTATGTTTCTCATAAACTTGTTCTCAACCACAGCCAGTACTTTGGTGTTCTCCATGCCCCAGAGTTCAGAACCGTAAACTGCCGATGCTCGAGCTTTCCCCCCATAGACTGCCAAAGCCGGGGCTATGGGTCTACTAATAGAAAGACGCTGGTTAATTAATATCGCCCCAGAAGCCCTTTTAAGGTTTAAAACCATTTTAGAAATATGGGAGTTCCATCTCATTTTATTACAAAGCCTCACTCCAAGGTAATCAAATTCATCCACTACCTCGAGAGGGGTGCCACTCAGGGAGAGATTAGCCTTCCTATGCTTTTTATTAGCAGATAATACCATCAGCTTTGTTTTTAAGGTGTTAATTGTTAACCCTCGAGCTTTACAGAAATCACCTAAACGATCAAGTAATCTCTGCAAGCCCAGAGGGGTTTTGGACATCAAGAGGGTATCGTCAGCAAAGAGGAGTGTAGGTGTTTTCTCCCCGGCAAGGACGGGGGCATCCGTAGGGTCCTCCCTTAGATGGTCCACCACCCCGTTTATAAAAAGGGAGAACAGAGTCGGAGCCATCACACATCCCTGCCGCACTCCTCTGTTGACCGGTACCCTCCCTGTCAGTTGGCCCTGACTTCCCCAGCGAATCCTTGCATAATTCCCTTCATGGAGTTTAATATTAAACTGCAGCAGGTAGCCGGGGAAACCCATATCAGATAAGACTGTCCAGAGCTTAGTACGTGGTATAACATCAAATGCTGTTTTCAAGTCTATGAAAGCCAGATATAAGCTGCCCTTAGTAATTGTTACTGACTTCCAATAGACTGCACAACATCTAAAAACCTGGTCCATTGCACCGATGTTACGCCTAAACCCTGCCTGGAAATGGGACAGAAAGTCTTTATCCAAGAGCCAGGCTTCAGTTCTATTTATGATGACCCTGCCAACTACCTTTTGGATGGTATCTATTAGACTTATTGGTCTGTAGTTGGCAGGGTCCTCTCTATCGCCTTTCTTATATATGGTAATGACCTCTGCGCCTTTCCAGGATTCTGGGACCGGATGACCAAGCTGTATTAAATTCATTAGACATGCTATGAAATCTGCCCATAATTTGGGATCATGCAGTAGCAGATCCCCCGGGAGGCCATCTGGGCCAACCGCCTTCCCAGGTAATATTTTTGAGATGGCATCCTGTACCTCACGCTGAGAAAATGAGTGGTCCTTGGGGTTTGACTTTGTACAGATCTTACTTTGAATTTAAACGAATGGAGATATCGTTGGTCCCTTGAGGCTATCCTCGCAATATAAGTTTAAAAAGTGGGAATACCATTGCTGTTCAGTTATGTGATTTAAAATTGGCTCTACCCCCCTTCTATCAAAAGCATTGATTAATTTCCAAAAAATAATGGAATTTTTCCCACGGGCTGCAGTCTTAAGCTGCTGCCAGTGCTCCTCCTCCCAGTCCTTTTTGGCTAATATTATACTGTTACGGTACTCCTTTCTAGCCATTCGGACTGCTTCCGGGTCCCTGCTTTTGATCGCTAAAGTAATAGCTTTTCCTTTTTTCCCTGCAGTTTGCAGAATACCAGGGGTTGCTCTTTAAGGATTCATGGGTAAACCTTGGATTCTCCTGGGGCCTTTTACAAAAAAAAGCTCCTAGTTTGGTTATTAAATTCTTGTAGGAGACCAGCAGATTGGACCCGTCAGCGTTGGGTATTGCTAGAGCCATAGCTATAAGGCTACAGGTTTCTACTGAGACTAACTCTTTGATGTTTTTAAGTTTCTCCTCTTCACACTTGACCACATTCCATTTTAATTTCCGGTTATTATTAGTGGGATAAACCTCCTTAGTAATCATCACTGGTTTTTCGGAATTATCAATCCCATTTTCCCAATGAATTTTCATGCATAGTGGATTGTGGTCACTATCTGAAGATTGCCTTACCTCCATATCTACTAGGGCAGACCATGATTGTATATCTAAAAGAATATAGTCATTTGGAGATGGGCAACCTAGCCTGTTATAGGTCATTGCACCATCGCGATCTGACAAGGTCCGTCCATTTAGAGCCCGTAAGTTATGTTCTAATACCAGAGCATTCAGCTGGATTGCTCTGGATGTCCATTTCTTAATGGGTACGAGAGCTAAAGGAGGTATAGACTGTCTCCAGTCCTCTAAGTTTAAACCCAAAGTCTCTTCATCATCTAGGGGTTCAAAAGTGAAATTAAAATCCCCCCTACTAATATTTTCGATCTGGGTGGTAGTTCTGATAACCTTCCATCTAGCAGCTCTATTGTAGGTGAGGCAACCCCACCTTGGAGGCCTCTAGCGTAAATACAAAAAATTTCAAATTTAAAACCCCCGGACTGACTCGTAAGGGTGATATACAGAATGTCATTAGAGTCAGTTTTATGGGAGGTAACTTTGTGTGTAACTGAAACAGCCCCTTACTTCATTCTGATTTTGTGTGTGAAGCCATGTATTTTGCTAAGCTCCTCTCCAAACACAGTGGTAAGTTTCCTGCTCCATTCAAATGCGACATCCTCACTTCAACCACCATAACTTGTTCTTTGGCACCTGGTTTGAGGATCATACCAAATGGACCTTGATGGAACCACCCTAAAATGTTAAGACCTTTTACTACTGCATATACTTTGCCTTTGATAATCCTCCCTTTGAATTCCATAACATATAGCCTAATTACTAAATCCTCTGTCCTTCGTACGGAACAGTAGATCTGTCAGGAGTGGGTAAAGACCTATCACCCAACATTTATGTGAACATGTTATGTGTGATCATGGTGATCCTATCTCCCGAATCCACTAGGAGCTTCAACACCTTATCTCCCTCTCGAATGTCAGGCGCCAGATCGACACACATGCTCGGATCGCCAACTCGGCGTTCTTCTTCCTCTTTTGCATGTTCTGCAGAGTTGAATACCTCATCACCAATGGCTAGGAGAAGATCTTGCATTCCCAATAAATCTGCATCAGGATCAGTATCAACTATGCAAGCAACTGACCTCTAGCTGTTCTTTTACTGTATACAAACCTTGCCCTTCTTTTTAACAAATGCTACATGTTACATTCACGAGAAAACACAACACTGGGTGTGGGCTTCCCACAGTAAGGCCAAGCCTCTCAAATACACCTAAACAAGCAAAGAGCCAGTGCAGATTACCTCTATTTATGTGAAATTGCCTGCGAGCAAAGAATTAAACTAAGTGTGGGACAGTGCCACAGTTCACAGCTTAAATCAATTTTATTTTTGCAATCAATTTTTGAAGGGAATCAATTGGTTCAGAGTTTACCAAAAGTTCAACAAAATTCGGCACACAAACAATACAGAGACGATTATTCATAAAAATGACATTTTCATAAAACAAAACTGAGTGACACAACAATGAGTAGAAAAAGTTCATAAAAAACCTACCATTCCAAGTTGATCAACATTTCACATTCATTCTCTCATGCACAGCACACACACACAACTATATGTACAATTACAATGTCACAAATTAGTTTTTAGGTAACAAATGAATGAGAAATCAAGAGAAAACCATAGACAACCGTGCTAGAAAAACATATCAGCCTGTTTTTATAATTTTAGCAAGGATTAGTTGGAGTTTGATAGTCTTATGGTGTAGTAGAACGGTCTATGCGTTTCGAACCTTTTTAGAGTTCAAGGGGTTCTCATCAGGACCTCATGGCTGAAAAGAGAGAAAATGTCGGCTGGGTCAGAGTTAAAAAGGGAATCTGTTTGGTGGTTCTAGCCGCCTAAGCGCGCCTTCGCTTCCTACCTTGTGTGAGAACTCATACTTTGAGTTGAACACCCGGACGTTGGCCAACTGAAACACAAATATTTGGAATAATGAGCTTTAAAACAAAGGCTGCGACCATGCCCTGTCAGAATATTATGAAAACCATGGTTGTACTTACATGCACAACGCTGGGGACCACACAAATTATCTGTTTGGACAAAAGGGAACACTTAATGAGTACTCGAGGGGGGGGGGGGAATTTTGCCTGGAGTGCGCAGTAAACATAATCATCAGCGTTTTGTGTTTGGCTTACTTGTGAGGAAAGTCGTCGGTTCTCTGTATGGTAGTGTTCAAATATAGCAGTGCTCAAATTAATTGAGTGGCCGGCCTGTGGACAGAAAATTGGGGCATCCTGTTACTTAATTGTGAATAGCTGTATGGATTTTTTGCTTTTTACACCGAAATTCTTTCTTGTCGAAATTAGGCTTACACATACCTTTGATTAGAGCCTTCGCTAGTCCTCTGTATAGCAGACGGCAAGTCAAAATCCGTGTGTTATTGTGATCAGGCTCCGCGGTTATTTCAATTCCACTTCCGCGTTGGCCGTGCTGCTGGGAACTGTAGTCCTGCCGAAGATAAAAAACGCTGAAACGTTTGTGTAACGCGCCTTGCGGCACTAGGTTGCCTCCATCTTTCAATTAGTTATTGATCATTGGTAAACGAATGGGCTGGATATTCGCAACTTAGATCAATGGTGTCTTGTGTCTCAGAAAGATTTCTGTCTTTATTATCAAACTGTGTGAACTTGTTAGTCAATGATGGTAGCTAATGTGTGTTGGGTCCCTGCTGGAACGTGTCGTGACTAGCACGGGCAGTCAGTCATGGTAAGTCCTATTGGTGTCTCTAGTTTTTCATTTTCAGAGACCCCAAAGCGCATTTGAGAATTGTGATGTACAAATAACCATCATGGAGTGTTTATCATGGAGGGTGGGTGAAAGGCTGATTCATCTCGACGATGTTGAAGTTATCATACCTCCAAAATCCTGTTATCTGGCAGTGTCCAATAGGAAGTCCGTACTCCATCTCGAGGTTCAGTAGTCACATCTTGGCATGTCTGATTTAGTTCAGTTTATGTAGTTCGGACATTTCGTTCAGGCCTTTAGTGACTGTGTTTCAGAATCAACATCGCTTCTTTTTGCAACAGTTTTTTGTCTAAGTCACCACCTCTTAGATCCTTGTCTACCTTTAGGATCACAGTCCATTTTAGGTCGATTTCTTTATGGTCCATTGTTATCCAATGGTTGACTAGAGGTGCTGTCAATGCCTTCATTCTTATCCGCGACTTGTGCTGCGTTATGCGTGACCTTACTTCTTGGTTAGTTTTACCAATATATAGCAGGTCACACGGACACTTGATCCCGTATATTACATTTCGTGACTTGCAATTTGTGAAGGCGTTGTGTTTCTAAAAGATATTTTTGTACATAAACACTGAGCCTTCTTCCGTTGATGAACAACATACGCATGTGCCACACTTTTTGTGACCTGTGACTGGAGGGAGTCCCACGTAACTTCTGACTGAAATTACATCTTTTTGTGGCAAGGCTGCCCTAACTAACTGGTTGCCGATGGATCGATTTTTCTTAAAAGCGAATAGCGGTCTGGCGTTGAATGTGGAATGTAGATTTCTTATCAAGTGCCAGTTTTTGGCAACCACTTTTTTGAGTAAATTAGAATTGGGACGGTAAGTGGAAACAAAGACTATTCTATCTGTTTCTCTTTTTATCTTCCTTTCCAATAAATTCTCATGTGGTGTCCACCATGCGCGCTTAAGTGATCTCTTGAGAAGTTTTTTCTAGTACACCATAAGACTATCAAACTCCAACTAATCCTTGCTAAAATTATAAAAACAGGCTGATATGTTTTTCTAGCACGGTTGTCTATGGTGTTCTCTTGATTTCTCATTCATTTGTTTCCTAAAAACTAATTTGTGACATTGTAATTGTACATATAGTTGTGTGTGTGTGCTGTGCATGAGAGAATGAATGTGAAATGTTGATCAACTTGGAATGGTAGGTTTTTTATGAACTTTTTCTACTCATTGTTGTGTCACTCATGTCATTTTTATGAATAATCGTCTCTGTATTGTTTGTGTGCCGAATTTTGTTGAACTTTTGGTAAACTCTGAACCAATTGATTCCCTTCAAAAATTGATTGCAAAAATAAAATTGATTTAAGCTGTGAACTGTGGCACTGTCCCGCACTTAGTTTAATTATTTGCGCGCAGGCAATTTCACATAAATAGAGATTACAGTACTGGCTCTTTGATTGTTTAGACATGTTACATTCACAGCAGGACATCTACCTCACTTTATGTGTGGAGGATTTAGCACCTTAAAAAATACTTGGTATTTGTTGGCGGCAAAATGTCATCTATCATATCTTTTGGTGCTCCCATTTTCTTACTATAGATAGCTGGCTGATAATATTTTACCACTTTTACAGTACCTACAGCTTCAGTAGACTTATCATCAAGTTCTCTAATAAACATTTGTGAGATTTCAATGCCTTTGGTGACCGTAAAATGCGATGCAACCCGCGCTACGAAATTCATTTTATTAATTAAATTGTTTACTTACCTCCACTTATCCATACTCTGGTTTTTATCATCCCCACCCTGCCCCTCCCCTGCCCCGCCTTTCGCCCCTCCGCAACTCCCTCCACGGGCCTCGGCTAGTTTAGATTAAAGAACAGACTTTAAAATGTTGGCTTTCTTTTCTCTCCAGTTGTCCACATACTGAATGAAGGCCCTGACCATGGCAGAAAAATAGGGCTTTTTTTTTAGCTGGGAAGGCAGGCTACTGAACTCCCTCAGCGTGTGTTTGAGGCAAACCAGTGTCAGGACAAATAGCTCTTCTCCCAGAATTTTACAAATCTGCTCCATGAACTGCTGCAGACACCAACTGGCTGGAGCATTTGTTCCAGTTCCTAGTCCTTAGGAAAGTAACTGAAAGCATTTTCTTTTAATTTCTGACAATTCCTTAGGCAACAGTTATGTGCTTTTAAGTGCCCCTCTGTGTTTTTTAAGCTGGATCACAAGAAATAGGCTTTCAACCATCTGTTGAGATTTTCCAGCTTGAAATTTGAAAAATAAACCATACTATTTATAAAGATTTAGTCTGGTTATGTTGTTTGGAGCCAGCAACCAGCTTTTGCATCTGGCACTGGCCTACGAGGAAGGAGAAGGGGCCCACCACCAGCTGCCTCCCATAAACACAGCCGCTACGCTATTAAAGCGCCTAATCATCTCCCGCGGTGGCCAGGATCGCGTCCCACGCCCATCAGCAACAGGAAGAGGCAGGGCAGGGCCACCTCCCTTGGTTCTGCTCTCCTGACTGTTTGCCCCTAATGTGACATTCTTTCTCTTCTGTACATCACCGGACTTGGATAGAAGCTCTGCTACAGGTGATGAATTAACCTAAACATCTCATGCCATTGTCCCCGATTGACTCAGAATTATTTTAACTAACCTAAATATTATCTGGACAGTGATGCTCATAAATCTGCAAAGAATAAGTGATTCATATTTTTGTTTGAGATGGGAATAAGCAAGGCGCCTAATACGGTAAAGAACAAATCACCAGGGAAAGCATGTGCAACATTAATGAATTATATAACAGGGGCAATGGGAACAATATAAAAATAAATGCTAACTGTAGAAGAGACTCTTTCCTCTGGTATATAGTGCTCCATAGCTGAATCCTTACAGGTGCAAGAATTAGAGTCCATTCCTCCCCTACATGAGAATTGTGCTGAGACCGTATTGAAAAGTAAAAATGGTTGTGTCCAAATTGTTTCCCAATATATCTCTATATGTGACCCTGATTTGCAACCTCCTTTATAATGCCCCAGTAACCCAGAGACTAGCCCTAAAGTAGGGGTGACAAGGGTAGGAAACACACATTTAAAGATCTCTAAACTGAACCTAACCCCCACTTTAGGTCCAGGTATAGCAAAAAATAAAGTCTCTGCAAAAATGGCCTAAAAAATTCCACCTAGAGATACAACAAAATTTGACATCCATGGTAGAATCATAAGATACATTTACGAGGATGGTAATAATTGCCTTAATTTACAGAGTCAATCGAATGGAAGCACTGACTACAGCCTGGATGGATATGATGAAGGTGAAGTAGGTGCAGCCATCAACCCAGAACCATGTAGAAGTACTTGGGCACACAGCGGGGAGGAACAAAATAGGAAAAATCATACAGATGAGCCCTGCCAGAGAATCACTGAATCCAGGGTGGTTATGCAAAGAGTACTGCAAAAAGCATATTAAAGTGCACTGTTGGACCTCCAACCCACTGTAACCCAGCAGTATGTAGGGTGAAAATGACCCATAAAGTCGGAGAATCATGTGCTTCAGTAAATATACATTCCAAATATGCAATCCTACACCGACTGATCGCACATGTACTTCCGGCCGCCTCGATCTGCAACCAGCCGCAGCCCCATATGTGGCGATTTTGGCGAATGTCCCAACCTCAGAAATTGAATCTTAGGACAACTTTGAGGAACGAAGTCTTGCATTGAGTGTGAAGTAAAACTGGGATAACACAGGCCCTTTTTTCTGATAAAAAAATTGTCAGAAGAGTGAGATGGATCGGGAAGGTCCATAAAACCTTACAAGGAGATTGTGTGGTTCTCTCATTTAAAACGCCACCATTGGTAGAAACTATCATTAAAAACCCAGCACTACTATGTTACCTAGTGTTACCTTGCTACAGCTGGGATATTTTCATCAACCACCAATCGATATGGAACCAACAAGATTGAAGGGGTTTATAAATATGGGACGTCCATATCGGGTCTCTTATAATATACCAGTTAATAGCAGTTTCGAGAGTTTGCCAATGCTAGATGATGTCGATTGACTTACACCAGAACCCTCTATGGCCCCCGAATGTAATGGAGACAGTCAGCTAACTGTTCTGTCCCTATCAGGGAAGTGATAGGCACTTGTGAGACAACTGAAAACACTTTTCCTGTAGAAAGCCCAATATCAATACATAATCCTGCCCTACTCCCAAATGCTATTACAGCTTTAAATAATAGAATATGTGCCCCAATTAAGGTTTTATACTGGAACATTGCAGGATTGCGTTCTAAGGCTGCTACATTAGAGTAGGTGGATTTTGTCAGCAGTTTTAGTATATTTTGTTTACAGGAAACATGGGCGGTGGAACCATTACATATTAACAGATACAAGACATACCATACCTCAGTAAAACCGTCCATTTTTGGAAGACCTGAAGAGGGCTTATGTACTTATATCTCAAACTACATGAATGTTACCAAGATAAATCTGGTCTGTAATGTTTATTATCAAGTTATCACCATCGAACTAGCTCCAGACTGTCTATTAGCCGTGGTAAATTATTATAATAATGCACCAACCAAGGAGATATGCCTAGTCCTTACACAAGACCTCGAGAATATTCAGAGTGGTACTGCTAAGGACATGATCATACTCTGGGGTGGGGATTTTAATACAAGTCTGTGCTTAAACCTCACAGGAAAAACATGTGGCCTAACATCAAATGATCATATTGATTATACCCATTTTCCGCTCTACCCCCATGGGACAACCTAAATGATATACTATTTATGTTTGATTTAGCATTTTGTAATGACTATGTACTCCACCGGTTCCCTTTGGCTGTACCTTCAATGGGAGAGGTGCAAATATTGTTATAGATTATGTGTTAAAATCAACTAGACACTCATCCAGGGTTAACGGTTTCATCACACATAGTAATCCTTAAGGGATCATTTCCCCCAATGTGTATGTCTTCTATTGGTTGATGAAGTAATCAAAACGAGGGACAATAATCGATATTTGATTGATGACATCACACTTGATAGAAATAATGGTTACTCCCTGCATTGGTCCAACGTTGATCCTTATAAATTCATCAAACAGTTAGTGATCACATGCAATGAAGCCTTTATAGATTGTCTGGATGACACTTTGGATCATGCCAAAGTTTTAGAAGCATTCCAATTGATTACAATAGGGATTAAATAGAAAAACAAAAAATCATGACCATGGGTGGTTTGACACAAGATGCACTAAAGCACATAAGAAATTGAAAGATGCCCTACAAAAATAACCAAAGTGCAAGTATGAAATAAAGGTATGTAGATGAAAGTATAAAAAAAAGCCCTAAGAGAATGGAGAAAGGGGTTGAGAGAGAAGGCATGGGAGGCCCTGCATGAAGCAAGCACAGTTAAAGATAAAACTGCGCTTTGGCGTGCAATAAATGCCCTTTTCTTTAGACCTATGGCTGGCCCGTGAATAGAGACCTTATTGGCAAAATGGAATGGGTAACCGGTTTTTCCAACATCTATAAAATATGGAAGAAGAAACCAGGTGCCGGCATCGCCTCATTAGCGTCGCCTCCCATCTGTTCTCCTCCCAAAATGTCCATAAACCTCTTGTTCACATTGCAAGAGATCACTCAACTCTAAAAGCGCGTAAAGTGGGCCCGATGGTATACCAGTTGACCTCTTTAAAGTCAACCCTGCACTCTGGCCCTCCTTAATGACACTGGTTTTGGAAGCTTGCTGTAGTGTAGGTTTTTTAGCAACCTGGTCTGAATCACTCATAGTACCAATCTATAAAAAAGGAGACTTACCCAATCCTGGCTGCTACCGGCCAATTTCATTACTGGATTCACTGGGCAAGATAGTAGAACATATTGTACTGAATAGGCTGCAGGATTGGGCTGAATCTAATTACATTTTAATTGCCCTGTAGTTCGGTTTTCAAGCAGGACTAGGAATAGTTGAGCAGGAATTCAATCTGAAGCTTTTAATTTGGGAAATATAATTTGGCAAAGCAGAGAAGCTTGTAGACCTATCATTTGCCTTTGATTGCGTGGAGCGCAATAAATTGTAAACATAATGGCCGACCTAGGTGTTGACCCTACACTATTAGACTTCTTTAGACCACTATATTCCAGGACCAAAGCAAGAGTGCAATATGGTACTAAAGGATAATGTACTAGATCATTCAGCGTAAAGAGAGAGGTATGGCATCCGTACTGGCACCCTTTCTTTTACATAGGATATCAACATTTTGTGATGCTTACTGACTGAACAGTGTTATGATTTACTACAAATCAGATGCTGCCCGATTCCTGCCCTCCTCTACGCTGATGACGCTGTGCTTTTAGCACGCACTCCAGAGGGGCTCCAATGCTTATTAACAAGCTTTACCAATTACATTTATTTATTGAATGTATAGGGTGCACAGCTACCCGGAGGTGTCCCAGCGCCAACGGACACACGCAGGAGATGAAGCTTCTCTATTGGTTAAATAACCAAGTTTTCAGATCTTTACGGAATTTGTAGAAAATAGATTTATGCCCGAGTTGTAGGGGGAGAGAGTTTCACAGTGAGGGAGCTAGACAGGCAAAGGATTTACCGCCATGCAAACTTATTTGATCCAGGGGACTTGGAACTTAGCCTGGGACGAGGATTGAAGAAGGCGCGTAGGAAGGTAAGGGTGAACTAGGGACTTAAGGTACTGTGGCGCTGTCCCACATTTTATCCTATGCATGTAGCAAAGGACTTTAAATTTTTTATGATTTTCCACCCTGAGCCAATGAAGATCGCGCAGGGTCCCTGAGATGAATGCCATTCTAGGTAATTGGCACAATAACCTAGCAGCAGAATTCTGGACGACTTGCAGCTTACGGATCACTTCTTTGTTGGCACCCACGTAAAGTATGTTGCCATAATCAAATCTGGATACAATTAAGGCCTGTGAGACAGTTCTTTGCGTGGGCTTGGGCAACATCTACAGTATTTTTTTGCCTTCTTGACATGGTAAAGCAGAGTTAAGCAACCTTGACCGCTTGCTGCCTCATAGAGAGTTGGGCGTTTATGACTATACCAAGATTAGGACTGATTGAAAGGGTTTGGGGAGATCACCCATTTGAGGCGGCCAATGTTGGGGGCCCCAAAGGTCTTTGTTTCTGCCGAGGATGACAACCTCAGTTTTTCCGCTGTTAAGTTCCAGCCGATTGGAGAGCATCCAGCCAGCTATCTTTTATAGCCCTACCTGGAGCGATGACACATTAGAGGTCTCCTTGGAGGACAAGGAGAAAATAAGCTGGGTATCATCTACATAGGAGATGATGGTCAATTACATGCAGAACTTAGATCTGTTAGGATATCTTTATTGAAGATGAGATAATTGGTTTCACAAAGGCATGCTCCTACTTGGGTATTTTGTTTGGTCAGGATGGTACGTGGAGGCAGGCTATTAATGCTAGGAAGTTACTGTTTATGAAAACCACCAGAGCATTGTCCAATTTTTCAAGTTAGGCAGAATACCGCTCAAAGAATTATTAATTATTTATGTCAATGTGTGTATCAACAGCTGTACACAGGGAAGGAGTAAGGGGGTAGTCTGACTGTCAACTTTTGCAAGTGGAAGAGAAAGCTTTTTTGAGATTTCTCCTAGCAGTACCAGGTAGCTGTTCCTCCAATATATGCCATGCAGAGACAACTCTTCTTAATCAATCTAATTAAGATCCAGCCAATCACTTTGTGGCATAACATTTTGTCCACTCAGAAAACCACCCTCAATCGTGACGTTATTAGGGATTATCTTAAATCTCATTTTGCTCTCCGCATACCATGGCGTAAATAAATAACATTTTATGGGTGATCCGGGCTACCCTAACTTTTATGATCAGCCAGATTCTTCCGAACACATCAATAGAAAGAAATTATAAAGTGAGTGTTAATTATGACTTCGGAATTGATCTTGTCTTTTAAAGATCTAGAAATTCTGGCCACAAAGGTGAAGTCTGGCCTGCCCGATCATCTTGTTAAACCAGACACCTTTAGGCAATTCCACGACTCCAACTTGTTTGAGGGATGGGAACTGATCAACAGATCACTCCAGTCATCAATAATCCCTCTATCGTGGAAACATGCCAAGGTTTTCCCCTTGCTGAAGAAGCCCACTCTGGATGCATGCCTGCCGGAGGACTTCCGGCCTATCTCTCTCCTCCTGTATCTGGCCAAGGTGATGGAATCACATGTTAATTCCACCCTGACCAAATATCTGGAAGCCAATTGGATTCTGGATAAGTCACAAAACGGTTTCCGGGATAAGCATAGCACGGAGTCCGCCCTGCTGGCAGTTACTGAATAACTGAGGGCATCACTAGAGCTAGGTAACACCTCAGCGCTGATCCTGCTCGACCTTAGTGCAGCGTTCGACGCGGTCTCCCATGAGATTTTGCTCCATCGCCTCGGGGAGATCGGGGTCAGTGGCAGGGCCCTGGCCTGGTTTGCGTCTTTTCTATATGACCGCTCCTTCCAGCTTCATACCCCGCCATATCTGTCTGGCAGGTTCCCCCTCAACTGTGGTGTCCCTCAGGGCTCCGCCCTCAGCCCTACGCTGTTTAACGTGTACGTCCGCCCTCTTGCCCTCCTGGCTAAAGAGCGGAAGATCAAAATGATCTCATATGCGGACGACACGCAACTGATTTTCACCTTCTCTAAGAATATCGTGTCAGACCAGTTAAAATTCCAGTAACATGTTCTGGCCATCTCGGACTGGATGACGGAAAATTATTTCCAACTCAACTCCTTAAAGACGGAGGTGCTCCTGATTGGCCATGACTCGCATAAGTGGGACCACCAGTGGTGGCCTTCGACAATGGGTCCTCCCCCTAAACCTAAAGAGGTAGTCAAGAATTTGGGGGTCTTCATGGACAACTCCCTCTCATTCGAGCTTCATGCAAAAAAAGTTGCTGGAACCTGTTTTGGCCACCTGCGCGGCCTCAAACCCATTTTGGGATTTTTCGAGCCCCCTACCCGCCAAGTAATCATTCAATCAATGTTTCTATCCCATCTGGACTACTGTAATGGACTACTACTGGGCACTAATAAAACGGTCATTAAAAGACTTCAAAGGGCTCAAAATGCGGCTGCCCGCACTCTCTTTGCCCTACCCAAATACTGTCGCACCTCCCATCTACTGCACCGTCTGCATTGGCTGCCCATGAAACAGAGAATCCAATTTAAGACCCTTTGCCTAACCCATAAAATCCTTCATGGCCAGGGCCCCCAGATACTGCAGGGACTTTGTACCTTCTATGTTCCTACACGTGCCTTGCGCTCCGCAGACCTGCATCTTGCCTGCACCTTCAGGGTGCGCAAGAGCCGAGCGGGTGGCCACTCTTTCAGGTCCTTGGCCCCGGCGTTATGGAATTCTAAGCCTCTTGAGGCGCGCTGCACACAAGATCACTGGCTCTTTCGGAAACAGATTAAAACCTGGCTGTTCGCCTCCATGTAGGGAGGCTGCCGCACCTATTTTCCTGAATGTGACCATATCCTGCTGTTCTTCCTGCTGTGTCCTGCCCCCCTGGTCCTGTCTGCGAGCGCTGGGATGCCCTGTTGCTGGGGCAGCCATGCGCTATATAAGGTAATTTAACATAACATGACATATCATGAAGACCAGTGTCCGTAATAACCAAATGATCCTGGTCACTAAAGATATGAACCATATTTAAAATCAATTGAGAGTACACAATATGGATTTATTCTAACGCATTTTAGAATGGGTGTTTTCCATTACTTGACCAGTTCCCCAGAGATAAATCATTGGTCGCAATGTCTTTGTAAATGCCCTTGTGATGACATGTCACTGCAGTCAACAATTCATACTGTATTTTTCTGCAACTTCTATAATGAACAGAGAAATAGTTGGGTTTAACCAATACTGAGATCTTATGAGTTTAGACAATATTGACCCACATTCTTATTTTTACAGTCTCTACCAAATGAGTACATACATTTCTCAAGGGCGAGGTTTAAAGAGTGTGATTGGATGTAGAAAGACCATTTTAATATGAATATTTTATGGTCCTATAAAAATGTTTGTATCTACGGTAAGGTTTTCAAAAAGTGTGACTAGATGTTGAAAGATCTTTTAATAGGAATATGTTATGGTGATATAAAATGTTTGTATTTTTTGTATAGAATATATGTTGTTTTAAAATGTTTTAATAGAATAAGCTTTTTGTATATGCTTTGATGGTTTCCTATAAAGAAATTTAACGAATCTTGCTGTTTGGGGCTCGTTGTGCCGCATCTTCCTGGACCCTGGTGGGACTCCCTGTCCCAGAGTTCTCATCACCACAGGTGCTGATGGCGAGGGGGAGGCCTGGCCATTGCGCTTATGGTGCTGCCTCTCCCCCCGCAGCACAGGACGTACATGGGCCCGGGCCAAGGGTGGGCCCCTCCATGCCAGTTATAGCCCAAAAGAGGCTTGGCTGGGCCGCCACCCCTGAAATTTTCCTCCTGAGGATTATGGACTTTCATCGCTCGCAAGGCACTGTGCAACACCTTAGAGTTGGTTAAAGATACAACTGGCCTTCGAGATTCATCTTTTTTTCTTACTTCGGAGGGAGGGCCCCTTGTTTTAGGGCTCAACTGCCGTCTTCTCTGGATTTTGTACAAGTTTTGGTGAAGCTCCAGGGTGCCAAGTACAGTAGCAGGAGCTGCTCTTGTCCTTGCCTCTAGGAAGACCTGTGGACCTAGCTGTGGCTCCACGAGGCACTGTTATTCATATTCTGTGCAGACTTTGCCTTAAAGCTCCTCCGACTAACGATCTTATTGTAGGAGAATTGTGTCCCTTTTTATTCCTGCGCCCACGCATTATTTACCAGTTTGTGCGACATAAAGTTTGCTGGCTGCTCTTTGACCTTTTCTTGTGGTGTCTCTCAGTTTATTGTTTCCAATTGCTGGATTGGTGGTTGCCTTTTGGCGGAAACTGCTTCCTTTCTGGGTACGGACGCTGCTGGAGGACTTTGTCTGCTCCCATTTGACTGTTCTACAAACTGAGGTGGACAAGGCTGTTTGGTGTGTCGGGAGTTTGGGGGTTGGCCTGCGTTGTGGATTACTATTTGTGGCTGGTTAGATGACTACGAAATGTATACTCCGCTATAACATATCACAGGTCTTGTTTACACCAAGTGATGGGGAAAAGGAAAGCATTGGAGGGCATGGGAGATATGAGTAAGTAGAGGCGAAATCTGCGAAATCGCGGTCCGCGAAATCGTGCGAAAGCGAATTTGCGATCCGCATAATTTGCGAATTCGTGCAGAATTGTGAATTTTTTGTTTTTTGCGTGTTTGCGGGGCTTTTTGTGTGTTCTCGGGGCTTTTTGCATGTTCGCGGGCCGCTTGCATGGCGAAGTTACCCATGCAGTCGTGTATGGGCACAGCATCCTCTGGTTCATCACTGCCACCCTCTAGTTCATCACTGCCACCCTCTGGTTCATCACAGCACCCTCTGGTTCACCACTGCCACCCTCTGGTTCACCACTGCCACCCACTGGTTCACCACTGCCACCCTCTGGTTCATTACTGCCACCCTCTGGTTCACCCTTGCCACCCTCAGGTTCAGCACTCACTACTGCCACCCTCAGGTTCATCACAGCACCCTCTGGTTCACCCCTGCTGCCACCCTCTGGTTCAGCACTCACCACTGCCACCCTCTGGTTCATCACAGTACCTTCTGGTTCACCACTGTCACCCTTTGGTTCATCACTGCCACCCTCTGGTTCATTACTGCCACCCTCTGGTTCACCACTGCCACCCTCAGGATCATCACTGCCACCCTCTGGTTCATTACTGCCACCCTCTGGTTCACCACTGCCACCCTCTGGTTCACCACTGCCACCCTCTGGTTCATCACAGCACCCTCTGGTTCATCACTGCCTCCCTCTGGTTCACCCCTGCTGTCACCCTCTGGTTCAGCACTCACCACTTCCACCCTCTGGTTCATCACAGCACCCTCTGGTTCACCACTGTCACCCTCTGGTTCACCACTACCACCCTCTTGTTCACCACTGCCACCCTCTGGTTCATCACTGCCACCCTCTGGTTCATCACTGCCACCCTCTAGTTCACTACTGCCACCCTCTGGTTCACCACTGCCACCCTCTGGTTCATCACAGCACCCTCTGGTTCACCACTGTCACCCTCTGGTTCACCACTACCACCCTCTTGTTCACCACTGCCACCCTCTGGTTCATCACTGCCACCCTCTGGTTCATTACTGCCACCCTCTGGTTCGCCACTGCCACCCTCAGGATCACCACTGCCACCCTCTGGTTCATCACTGCCACCCTCTGGTTCATCACTGCCACCCTCAGTTCACCACTGCCACCCTCTGGTTCACCACTGCCACCCTCTGGTTCATCTCAGCACCCTCTGGTTCACCACGGTCACCCTCTGGTTCACCACTACCACCCGCTTGTTCACCACTGCCACCCTCTGGTTCATCACTGCCACCCTCTGGTTCATTACTGCCACCCTCTGGTTCGCCACTGCCACCCTCTGGTTCATCACTGCCACCCTCTGGTTCATCACTGCCACCCTCTGGTTCATCACATCAGCCTCTGGTTCACCAGTGCCACCCTCTGGTTCACCACTACCACCCTCTTGTTCACCACTGCCACCCTCTGGTTCATCACTGCCACCCTCTGGTTCATTACTGCCACCCTCTGGTTCGCCACTGCCATCCTCAGGATCATCACTGCCATCCTCTGATTCATTACTGCCACCCTCTGGTTCGCCACTGCCACCCTCAGGATCATCACTGCCACCCTCTGGTTCATCACTGCCACCCTCTGGTTCATCACTGCCACCCTCTGGTTCATCACATCACCCTCTGGTTCACCAGTGCCACCCTCTGGTTCACCACTACCACCATCTTGTTCACCACTGTAGATTATGGGGGGAAAGCACACCTGCCCAGCCTCAACTGAGATGAATTAATTTGGGGCTGGTTAATATGTCACTGAATTTGTGCTTCAAGTCTGGCACCTGCTTCCTTAGCTGTAAGTGCTTCCTGTTGCAGTTATTTTTTTTACAGGAGCATTGTGCCATACGTGTAACTATTCTCTGACCCAGCTTTGAGGGTCAGAGCAGGGTCAGAGAATAGTTGCAAGTAGGCAACTGAACTCTGGAGGGGCCCCTCAGGAAGCACTACAGGGAATGGTTACAAATTAGCTTGAACTTTTGCACCTGCTAAGTGCTTTCAGTTTTCCAAAATTCGTTTTTCTGCCATTTCGCGAGATTCGCGGTGCGCGAATTTGTGCGAAATTGAACTTGCAATCCACAAATTCGTGCAAATTTGCTGATTTCTTTTTTTTGTCTGTTCGCGCGTTTTTTTGCTTATTCGCGGACCGCTTGCAGCGCACCGACCCCGAGGTTGCCCATGCGGTCTTGTATGGGCGACCGCATCTTGTTTGCTTGACGTGTTTCCGTTTCCGGGCGCTAGTTGCATGCTCGCGTTGTATGAGGCGCGCGATTACGTGTTTGTGGGCCTTTTTGCGTGCTCGAACTTACCCACGCGGTCCTCTATGGGCGCGGCCATCTTGTTTTTCATTCACTGCTATGGTTTTGGGCATGCTACCTTTCTATCCATCTTACATCTTTGTAATCCTATGTTTTTCTGCACTTTTTTTGTTTTTTTTTGCTTATTATCTCTTTCTTCAATTTCCTACATCTATATTTTGTGTTTTTTTAAACTTTTTGTTACTTTATTACCTACTTTATTTCTTTCGCTCTCTCTCTTATTTTTTTCACTCCTATTCTTCTTTCCTTCTTCTTGTGCCCAGGACAATGGCTAAGGGAGGCGACAAGGGCAAGGGGAAGGGCCCAGCACCCCGTACCCGGCTCCCTTGCGGGCGTTTGAGGGGGGAGGAAATCCAGGCCAGGGAGATCTTCTCTGCGGTGGAGGTGGCCGCCTTGATGGTTTTTGTCCATTGTAAAAAGTTCAATCGGGTCAGGGACAATCGATATTTGCCCGGCAGTATTGCCTCTGTGACCCTCTAGTTATTTAAATCAATGAAGAGGCAGGCGCTGGAGACTGGAAAGCAGGAAACAAGGGTTTTTATTCTCTCCGGAGGAGAACACAACGAAACGGACAGAAGGTATCGTTCTGAGGTGCTCTAACTGTATTCCTGAGGCCTGGCCTCTTATACACACATTTATGACTTTATTGTAGATTACACATACATGTTAAAGCTTTGATGTACGGAAAAGACATTCTCGGAACTCCCCTTTGGGCCCGTTCCCACACACATTTACAGTTGAAGTCCCCACCCTAGTCACAACAGGTGATGAGCATCGCGCAGCTGGATAATCCGCCGATTCACGGAATGTGGGGGGTTTGATCGGATCTCATGGGGTGGGGGCTTTGATCAACCCGGGGATTCTTTGATGGGGGAAGCTTTCTATTGTACGGGGAGGGGCAAGGATGGTATCGGCAGAGCTGGGTGTCGGCTTGGGAACGGGGAGGACAAAACGGGCACACGGGGAAAAAGGGTTTTGCATCTAAGGGCCGGAGATCATGAAAGGAAAGCAGGGAGGTGTCGCGCTGGGAACAGGATGAGGGCCTGGGGCAGAGCAGCGCCGAAGAGGGGTTTATGACTCAAGGCAGGTGCAAGCAGGGGGTGGATAGCGTGCAGGCGAAGGGCTATGTCAGGGGCCAGCGGCATGCAAAAGGGTTCGTTCTGATCGGGGCATCTTAGAAAATGGCGGGCGCGCACGACAAAAGTGTGGCATCAGGGGAAGAGGCAAGATGGCGCAGATAATGTTCACCAAAACGTACTAATTTTCAACAGTCCTCCCTTTAACATATTCAAGACATCTTGCTGGTTCATTTTCTACTCGGTTCTATTGTGGTGGGCATGAGAAGGAAAATGGTAGGAACCCTAGATAAAAAGAGTTGTAAACGATACATTTTAACTTTTCTAGTTTTCAGGAGGCGGGCCTATTTGATAAACTTTGATAAACTTGTTCAGCAGGAAAGTCATAGGAATGTAATACAAAAACGGCGAGCAGCAAGTACATATCATACCGTGAACTGGCAGGTTAATACATATTTCAGATTCGGATTGGAGCAGGATCAATACAATGGCGGCTGGGAGAGAAATGAGGCATAAAAAAAACGGTGATTGAGGATGTCAAATGTTCGAAGTTTTACGAGTTCTCATTGTTCTTTGTGGTCTTTCGTTGGCGCTGTTGAGCACCGGCGGTGGAGCTACAAGTCCAGCTCTGTTCTAAGTTCTGCGTTGCAGGGCACGACCCTTTCCTCGCGTTTCTGGTCGGAAAGGTCCTTTTCGCCCTGTGTCCTTTGAGGTGATTGTCAGAAAGTTCGGATGGAAGAAGAGCGTACAAAACAGTCCATAGGGTAGGTCAGAGGGAAAGGGGGATGGAGCAAGGCCAAATTAGGAACAAACTAGGGGAACGAGAGACTTCAAATAGGCGGGCGTGTGACCGAATTCAGAGAGCGGGGACTTGTCGACAGGCATTGGACATCGAGCAGGGGCATCAGGTCGACCCTTTCTTCTCATGTTGTCGAAAACAGTGCCTCGTCCTGCAGCTCTTTTCAGTCGTGGTCTCGCCTTGGCTAATGTCGCAGGTGTTCCTTAGTCTGCAGTCGGGCCTCGTGCTCCCACATCCGGTCCTTTTCTCCTCCAACAGCGGTACCCTTAAACAAGTTTGAAAAGACAGTCTTTAGAAAATTTGCAGATGAAGATAATCAAAAAGTCTATTTCTCTCCCAGCTCCAGGCAAAGAATGAAAAATGCCCGTTATTTTAGTGTTCACAACTGGCATATGAATGACCGGTGACGGGTTCTGTTGGATTTACTATGACTTTCCTTCATAATTATTTATTACAGGCATGGCAGTTCATCTGATGGTAACCCACCCTTGTGAGACAAATCTGGCGAAGATATGCCGTTCTCTAGAGTTTTACATTTACAAAAGGGTGCAGTGAGTCGTCAACATGGTACTACACAGGTATTTTGCTGAGAGACGAACATGGCTAAACATTTCCTTTCTATCGGTGCATCCTGTTTTGCAACTACTGCGGGGTTCATTTCGATGATTTCTTTACCTTGAACTAGTCTGTTAACCTTGTAAAACATCATTCTGGGTCCTACGTAACCTTTTACAGCCCGATTACTTAATTAGGAAGGACAGGGGTTTTATGGGAAACAACCAGGGACATATACAGGGAGGTAACGGGGGTGGTCATTTTTCCGGTTTGGGTATTGCGACAATTCGGGGAGGGGAGGGTCGCGTATTCTGAGGTCCTTGTCTTATACTATAGGAGCCGTTGACATGTAGTTCCCTTATTTTCGGGTCAGATTAGGGAACCTCTGTCGTTTTACCTGTCCTTTCCCTTACGGCCCAACCTGGGTTCATTGACTTCTAGCGGAAAAGGAGAGGTAATGACGCGGTCTCAGGGTGATTGTATTAAAGACAAGTTTTTGTGCAAATACTGGCGGTGTTTGAAGCCAATTAGGTGGGGTGCTAGGGGTGGCAGTCTGCCAATTTCGGGGCTAACCACTCGGAAGAGTGGGAGTGCAAAAATAGAGGGAGAGAGAGAGAGAGAGAGTGCAACGGCAGGCTAAATAGTACACGTGCAACAGAGAGGGTGGCAGTGTATTCAAGAAAGGCTATTTAGTGCATTACACAGTAAAGGGCATTCACGAGTCTGCGTTAGAATCTTGTAATCATGCAGTTTGAGCATTAGACAGGGTAGAGGGGACGTGCCTTGAGAAAAAGGAAAGAAGAAAGGAGGTACCATGTTGTCGCACTTTCTCGCATTCTCGGTCCTTCGACCAGTTGGGCCAACGCCTCAGTCACACATACACACATTCCCTCATAGTTTCGCATCATACGTGACATGGGTTCATTCGTCCGGTCTGGTTTAAGGGTGATCACTTTTTATCAGGTTGTGCTAATTTTTCGGGTTTGTTCGGTACGTGAGTAGTCTGCAGGCGTGCTTAGACACCACCTTGCGGCGCTAGTCCGCTTCGTGTATTAGACGTGGCAAGGCTTCAGATCTTCGCCACACCTCGGCTGTAATCTCTGATGTAACCTGCAGAAGGAGGAAAAAAAGGGGGGGGTGGGGGAGACAGCATTCGCGCGCATTCAAATACATGGATTCATAAGTCCTTTACTTACCTCTTACTCGTCTTTCCTCCTTGGGGCAGGGTCCCCGGGGATATGGTTTCTGGAGTCGGGGGGGGTAGTGTGTTCATGTAGGGCGTGTGCGGGGAAACATAAAAAGGAAACCAGAGGTGCCTAGTGCGAGGTATCTAGTCAAAGGATGTATCTCACTATCGGGGTCCTTAAACCTCTTTCAACGCTGTGGCGTTCTAAGGTTCTTCGGTTCTTGGGTCCCTGCTACTTTGGAACGTTGTACTTTATAATATTTACATTATTTCATTTCACCCTCCTTTTACATTCCCTCATTTACACCATTCGTTTTACCCATCCTTGGAAGTCAAGGTCTTCCTCTACGCGAGAGTTCATGAGTCAGACGCGTACCTTGAAGGCGGAGTGTCGTGTTGTCGATCCGATCCGTCCTCCAGGGCTGGGCAACCATCTTCTTTTAACCTTAAAGAGAGAGCAGAGTAGGGTGCACAGAAAAGAACTTTCCCACCCATCCCATATTTTTTTAAAATAAAGCATGCAATACCCGTCCATAGTTTCAAAGACTTTATTTTGCAAAATCATTTCAGCATATGGATTATGAGGGTGCGGTCGTATTTGGCCGGTCGTGGCAATGGCTAAAGTGCGTACAGTGGGGGGTGTCGTTTGCAGCAATAAAAACATCGGAAAGTTTTACTCATTCATTTGTAAGAGACTAAAACGTCTATTAATTGGCTGGGGGTTCGGGGGCATATATTTTCATAATTTAGAAGCATAATCATAACAGTTGTAATCAGATTTCCTATATGCATACCGTACGTGTGCGTCGTAAATGGGGTTTACATCAGTTATAAAAATATAATACATTGTACATTCGTAATCAACATTTGTAACGGGGATCTTTTCATACTGTTCGTCGAGTAAGTTCTCCTTGTCTTTTCTAGCCAAGTGTACAAAGGATCATATAAAATCTCAGAACATCAAGTTTATATTAGTGCGAAGGAACACCACGAGGTGTTCGTAAGTTCCGATTGATACCAGCGCCATTTTGGGCGGGGCCGGCTCAGTCCGGAAGCAGCATCAGGGGGAAATGTTTCCATTACTGGCAGTTTGGACCAGAGTCCCTTTCGGCAGTTCTAGAATTCACGCTAACAGAAGGTGTGGCAATGTCATGTTTGTTTCGTTGGCGATCAAGGCAGCCGTCCCTTACCGGAAACCTGCAAAGGCCGAAGGTTCCGCCGGGGACCCTTGTAGGATCTTCAAGGCTGCGGAGATGCTGTCGGAGATGGGGGCTCGTGCTCCAGAGGGCAAATGTTCGAGTTATATTGCTGGTCAAAGTTACTCTAGTGGCCGGGGCCCACCTTCCAGCGGACCCAGACGCCATTTTGAGGCCCTACCGGGGCCACTCTCGTCGAGTTTGCAAGAGTGGAAGAGACCCTTCGGAGTGAAAGGAAGAGGTCCCTGTTTTGTGAAAGCGGGACGTTCGGCTGGGGTGCGGCTGTGATGCCCCCACCTGGGGGCAAGGGAGACTCGTTCGCCTCGTCTCCTTCTCCCGGTGTACTCCATGCCGCTCCTTTTCATCGCCCCGCATGAAGGCCTCTCCACATCCGGTGTTCCCCAAGTGCCACCATTGTACGTTCGGTGCTGCGCAAGTACTGGGGTGCCACCATTGTACGTTCGGTGCTGCGCAAGTACTGGGGTGCCACCATTGTACGTTCGGTGCTGTGGAAGTATTGGCACCATCGCCTGACTGGGGGTGTTCGGCGTCGGGCTGGGGGCTGGGAAACCTCCTACCGGTGGAGGTGGGAGAGGCTCGTCCGCGTCGCCTCTCCCTCCCAGCCCAACTTGGACAAATTGTTGTGGAGGTACGTGCAGGACATCCCGCCGTCCAGGACTGCTGCGGCTGTGACGGAAGAGAAAAGGAAGAGGTGCCTCGTTCTCCTCTGGACATGTGGCGGGACTACCTTAGTCTTTCCAGGCCCGTTGCGGCCGGCCAAGGAGACATGTGGCGGGACTACCTGCAAATGCCCAGGCTGCGGGCTCCTGCCTCTCCTCCGGCTCCCCCATACGTTAAGATTTCCTGACCAAGAGTTGGCGGCCGGGCTCGCCTTATATGGGTTGCCGTTGGTTGGGCGTAGCCGTAACCCTGCCCTACTTTGGAAGGTTCCAGAATGGGGGGGGGCGAATGTTCTGTTTGACTTTCATTTTCTACAGTTTATCGTTATTATTCCTTGTTTGTTGTGTTAAATTAAAAGTTCAAGTTCATTAATGGTCTACGGATTTTGTTTCACCATTTCTTTCTTTCCAGGTTGCTTTTATGCTAAGTTTCTGCTAACAGAGGTCGAGTAACACGGAAACACGTGTAGAGGGATGACGCAGATTTGCACATTACATACACACAAACTCAGACAGGGGACAGTACAAGTACGACATACAAAGACCCAAGACAAATATAAAAACAGTTATTGGTCATAATTATCTCTTTCCGTCTGTGAATTTTTAAACGAGGCTGGGTTCCCGTCTTGACATTGCCCGACCTAGGAGAACGTGAGCATGCCGCTGAGATTTTCCTGGCGAAATCTGTGCCATCGGGCATAATCAAACGTGGTGGTTCTGTCTGGTCTGTCTATGTAAGTCGGGTTCTTCTTTGTCTCGCGCCTTTTCTCGTACTGTCGGTCTGTCGTTCTTGTCGGCCCTTTGCCTTTACTCACGCTCAGTAGAGTCGGGCATTGGGCTTTCCAGTGTCCGACATACCTACAAAAAGCGCATTGGTCTGACCCTAAGTCTGGTCGTCCTTTGCATAGTGTCGGGGGATAAGTTGTGGGTAGCGGTGTCCTGGGGTTGTCCTGTCGGTATATTTCCCTACTTGGTTTATCCTCGTCTTTTCTCTGTCGTTTCGTAGCCTCTCTGCGCCACATACCGAGACTGTCGAGCATAATCGGCGTTGTCTTATTATTTCGAAGGGCTATTTCTAACGTTTCTATTTTATCAAGGTCAAAGGATCCTGCCAGTGGCCACTGTTTGTCTTGACTCTCTTCGGTATACCTGTGCCATAATTTATTATAGGCTATGGTGACTAACCCATAGTTTATGAACATGTCCTTATTAGGGGTGCCTTCTAATGGAGCTATATGGTCCACCTCTAATACGCGGTCCGGACTAAACAGGCTATTTATCAGTGGGGAGAAGACAGACATGACGGCTCGTAACGAGGGACTAAAAAGTCAGCACTGTCTATCTTATCACTAGGTGCAAAGACCGTACAGAATATTTCTATTCAACGTTGTTTGCAGGCAGTGAATACCTCATGGATCAAAAAAAAATATAAAACCAAACGACCAATAAATAACAATGGGGAGAATGAGTAGGTCCGCAAAGATCTGCGTTACCTACCCTTTTCACTATCTGCAAAAAGGGTGGTCTCTTCCCTGCTTGCAGACAGGGAATCTCCAGGAAACAATAGTTTGCGAACAACAGTTCAGTTTCAAGCAATTATTCAGTGGGGGAGAAAAAAAATAAGCACGGCTGCTACCCTACCTATCCTCCACTGTTTGCAAAGAGAGAGAGAGCCTGTTGTTTCTCCGTTTGCAGACAGTGAATCTCCAAATAAAAATAAACAGAGCAATACTAGTATTTTTGAACAAACAAACAATCAAGCAAATTTTTCGCAACTTGTCGTGGTAACACGACCTTACCCGGACCGCATGGACAGTTTCTTGTCTTCCGAATCCAGCGCCCGATCGTCCTCTTTTTCTCGTATTTCTCACGGCACTCCTGATGGTTCCCAGTCAGGACCGTAGATCACTCGAGAGAGGTCTGTTCGGAACTAGTGAAGTTCGGATGATCGGCTGCCAGACGAGGGTCTATTGGGCAAGAGCTCTCCCGATCGTTGCAGTCGTTCACTCTGTCGTCGGGACCTCTCCCACTGGATCCACGAGTCGCTGATGGGCCCCACGCTTGGGACGCCAATTGTAAAAAGTTCAATCGGGTCAGGGACAATCGATATTTGCCCGGCAGTATTGCCTCTGTGACCCTCTAGTTATTTAAATCAATGAAGAGGCAGGCGCTGGAGACTGGAAAGCAGGAAACAAGGGTTTTTATTCTCTCCGGAGGAGAACACAACGAAACGGACAGAAGGTATCGTTCTGAGGTGCTCTAACCGTATTCCTGAGGCCTGGCCTCTTATACACACATTTATGACTTTATTGTAGATTACACATACATGTTAAAGCTTTGATGTACGGAAAAGACATTCTCGGAACTCCCCTTTGGGCCCGTTCCCACACACATTTACAGTTGAAGTCCCCACCCTAGTCACAACAGGTGATGAGCATCGCGCAGCTGGATAATCCGCCGATTCACGGAATGTGGGGGGTTTGATCGGATCTCATGGGGTGGGGGCTTTGATCAACCCGGGGATTCTTTGATGGGGGAAGCTTTCTATTGTACGGGGAGGGGCAAGGATGGTATCGGCAGAGCTGGGTGTCGGCTTGGGAACGGGGAGGACAAAACGGGCACACGGGGAAAAAGGGTTTTGCATCTAAGGGCCGGAGATCATGAAAGGAAAGCAGGGAGGTGTCGCGCTGGGAACAGGATGAGGGCCTGGGGCAGAGCAGCGCCGAAGAGGGGTTTATGACTCAAGGCAGGTGCAAGCAGGGGGTGGATAGCGTGCAGGCGAAGGGCTATGTCAGGGGCCAGCGGCATGCAAAAGGGTTCGTTCTGATCGGGGCATCTTAGAAAATGGCGGGCGCGCACGACAAAAGTGTGGCATCAGGGGAAGAGGCAAGATGGCGCAGATAATGTTCACCAAAACGTACTAATTTTCAACACATGTCCACCTCCTTAAGACCGTGGCAGCAGGTGGGCGGATTGCTTCCGGGTACGGCCTCCGGGAGCGTCGCCAGCTGTGAGAGAAGGTGTGCCGGCGCATGTATAAGGAGTCTGGGGTCCGGCGCACCTACCAGCAAGTGACGCACCGGTGGAGTGACATCTTGGAGCGGGAGCATGATATGCTCGACCTGCTTGCTGTGGAGATCCCTGGCCTTGGTAAGTAGCTATTTAATAACTACTTTTTATCCTTCTGCTCTGTTATATTGCTAATCTATTTTTTTCCTGAAGAGGACGAATGCTGCTGATTCGATTACATTGCAGGTAAATTAATGTTTAAATAGCTTCTGTCATTCGAGGTGCTTGCCTGGTTATTGGCTTTGCTACTATGCTTACTTGTTTGCAACTTTTTAGTCATTTGAGAGCATTACTGCGTAATGCTAGAGACTTCAAATAGGCGGGCGTGTGACCGAATTCAGAGAGCGGGGACTTGTCGACAGGCATTGGACATCGAGCAGGGGCATCAGGTCGACCCTTTCTTCTCATGTTGTCGAAAACAGTGCCTCGTCCTGCAGCTCTTTTCAGTCGTGGTCTCGCCTTGGCTAATGTCGCAGGTGTTCCTTAGTCTGCAGTCGGGCCTCGTGCTCCCACATCCGGTCCTTTTCTCCTCCAACAGCGGTACCCTTAAACAAGTTTGAAAAGACAGTCTTTAGAAAATTTGCAGATGAAGATAATCAAAAAGTCTATTTCTCTCCCAGCTCCAGGCAAAGAATGAAAAATGCCCGTTATTTTAGTGTTCACAACTGGCATATGAATGACCGGTGACGGGTTCTGTTGGATTTACTATGACTTTCCTTCATAATTATTTATTACAGGCATGGCAGTTCATCTGATGGTAACCCACCCTTGTGAGACAAATCTGGCGAAGATATGCCGTTCTCTAGAGTTTTACATTTACAAAAGGGTGCAGTGAGTCGTCAACATGGTACTACACAGGTATTTTGCTGAGAGACGAACATGGCTAAACATTTCCTTTCTATCGGTGCATCCTGTTTTGCAACTACTGCGGGGTTCATTTCGATGATTTCTTTACCTTGAACTAGTCTGTTAACCTTGTAAAACATCATTCTGGGTCCTACGTAACCTTTTACAGCCCGATTACTTAATTAGGAAGGACAGGGGTTTTATGGGAAACAACCAGGGACATATACAGGGGAGGTAACGTGGGTGGTCATTTTTCCGGTTTGGGTATTGCGACAATTCGGGGAGGGGAGGGTCGCGTATTCTGAGGTCCTTGTCTTATACTATAGGAGCCGTTGACATGTAGTTCCCTTATTTTCGGGTCAGATTAGGGAACCTCTGTCGTTTTACCTGTCCTTTCCCTTACGGCCCAACCTGGGTTCATTGACTTCTAGCGGAAAAGGAGAGGTAATGACGCGGTCTCAGGGTGATTGTATTAAAGACAAGTTTTTGTGCAAATACTGGCGGTGTTTGAAGCCAATTAGGTGGGGTGCTAGGGGTGGCAGTCTGCCAATTTCGGGGCTAACCACTCGGAAGAGTGGGAGTGCAAAAATAGAGGGAGAGAGAGAGAGAGAGAGTGCAACGGCAGGCTAAATAGTACACGTGCAACAGAGAGGGTGGCAGTGTATTCAAGAAAGGCTATTTAGTGCATTACACAGTAAAGGGCATTCACGAGTCTGCGTTAGAATCTTGTAATCATGCAGTTTGAGCATTAGACAGGGTAGAGGGGACGTGCCTTGAGAAAAAGGAAAGAAGAAAGGAGGTACCATGTTGTCGCACTTTCTCGCATTCTCGGTCCTTCGACCAGTTGGGCCAACGCCTCAGTCACACATACACACATTCCCTCATAGTTTCGCATCATACGTGACATGGGTTCATTCGTCCGGTCTGGTTTAAGGGTGATCATTTTTTATCAGGTTGTGCTAATTTTTCGGGTTTGTTCGGTACGTGAGTAGTCTGCAGGCGTGCTTAGACACCACCTTGCGGCGCTAGTCCGCTTCGTGTATTAGACGTGGCAAGGCTTCAGATCTTCGCCACACCTCGGCTGTAATCTCTGATGTAACCTGCAGAAGGAGGAAAAAAAGGGGGGGGTGGGGGAGACAGCATTCGCGCGCATTCAAATACATGGATTCATAAGTCCTTTACTTACCTCTTACTCGTCTTTCCTCCTTGGGGCAGGGTCCCCGGGGATATGGTTTCTGGAGTCGGGGGGGGTAGTGTGTTCATGTAGGGCGTGTGCGGGGAAACATAAAAAGGAAACCAGAGGTGCCTAGTGCGAGGTATCTAGTCAAAGGATGTATCTCACTATCGGGGTCCTTAAACCTCTTTCAACGCTGTGGCGTTCTAAGGTTCTTCGGTTCTTGGGTCCCTGCTACTTTGGAACGTTGTACTTTATAATATTTACATTATTTCATTTCACCCTCCTTTTACATTCCCTCATTTACACCATTCGTTTTACCCATCCTTGGAAGTCAAGGTCTTCCTCTACGCGAGAGTTCATGAGTCAGACGCGTACCTTGAAGGCGGAGTGTCGTGTTGTCGATCCGATCCGTCCTCCAGGGCTGGGCAACCATCTTCTTTTAACCTTAAAAAGAGAGCAGAGTAGGGTGCACAGAAAAGAACTTTCCCACCCATCCCATATTTTTTTAACATAAAGCATGCAATACCCGTCCATAGTTTCAAAGACTTTATTTTGCAAAATCATTTCAGCATATGGATTATGAGGGTGCGGTCGTATTTGGCCGGTCGTGGCAATGGCTAAAGTGCGTACAGTGGGGGGTGTCGTTTGCAGCAATAAAAACATCGGAAAGTTTTACTCATTCATTTGTAAGAGACTAAAACGTCTATTAATTGGCTGGGGGTTCGGGGGCATATATTTTCATAATTTAGAAGCATAATCATAACAGTTGTAATCAGATTTCCTATATGCATACCGTACGTGTGCGTCGTAAATGGGGTTTACATCAGTTATAAAAATATAATACATTGTACATTCGTAATCAACATTTGTAACGGGGATCTTTTCATACTGTTCGTCGAGTAAGTTCTCCTTGTCTTTTCTAGCCAAGTGTACAAAGGATCATATAAAATCTCAGAACATCAAGTTTATATTAGTGCGAAGGAACACCACGAGGTGTTCGTAAGTTCCGATTGATACCAGCGCCATTTTGGGCGGGGCCGGCTCAGTCCGGAAGCAGCATCAGGGGGAAATGTTTCCATTACTGGCAGTTTGGACCAGAGTCCCTTTCGGCAGTTCTAGAATTCACGCTAACAGAAGGTGTGGCAATGTCATGTTTGTTTCGTTGGCGATCAAGGCAGCCGTCCCTTACCGGAAACCTGCAAAGGCCGAAGGTTCCGCCGGGGACCCTTGTAGGATCTTCAAGGCTGCGGAGATGCTGTCGGAGATGGGGGCTCGTGCTCCAGAGGGCAAATGTTCGAGTTATATTGCTGGTCAAAGTTACTCTAGTGGCCGGGGCCCACCTTCCAGCGGACCCAGACGCCATTTTGAGGCCCTACCGGGGCCACTCTCGTCGAGTTTGCAAGAGTGGAAGAGACCCTTCGGAGTGAAAGGAAGAGGTCCCTGTTTTGTGAAAGCGGGACGTTCGGCTGGGGTGCGGCTGTGATGCCCCCACCTGGGGGCAAGGGAGACTCGTTCGCCTCGTCTCCTTCTCCCGGTGTACTCCATGCCGCTCCTTTTCATCGCCCCGCATGAAGGCCTCTCCACATCCGGTGTTCCCCAAGTGCCACCATTGTACGTTCGGTGCTGCGCAAGTACTGGGGTGCCACCATTGTACGTTCGGTGCTGCGCAAGTACTGGGGTGCCACCATTGTACGTTCGGTGCTGTGGAAGTATTGGCACCATCGCCTGACTGGGGGTGTTCGGCGTCGGGCTGGGGGCTGGGAAACCTCCTACCGGTGGAGGTGGGAGAGGCTCGTCCGCGTCGCCTCTCCCTCCCAGCCCAACTTGGACAAATTGTTGTGGAGGTACGTGCAGGACATCCCGCCGTCCAGGACTGCTGCGGCTGTGACGGAAGAGAAAAGGAAGAGGTGCCTCGTTCTCCTCTGGACATGTGGCGGGACTACCTTAGTCTTTCCAGGCCCGTTGCGGCCGGCCAAGGAGACATGTGGCGGGACTACCTGCAAATGCCCAGGCTGCGGGCTCCTGCCTCTCCTCCGGCTCCCCCATACGTTAAGATTTCCTGACCAAGAGTTGGCGGCCGGGCTCGCCTTATATGGGTTGCCGTTGGTTGGGCGTAGCCGTAACCCTGCCCTACTTTGGAAGGTTCCAGAATGGGGGGGGGCGAATGTTCTGTTTGACTTTCATTTTCTACAGTTTATCGTTATTATTCCTTGTTTGTTGTGTTAAATTAAAAGTTCAAGTTCATTAATGGTCTACGGATTTTGTTTCACCATTTCTTTCTTTCCAGGTTGCTTTTATGCTAAGTTTCTGCTAACAGAGGTCGAGTAACACGGAAACACGTGTAGAGGGATGACGCAGATTTGCACATTACATACACACAAACTCAGACAGGGGACAGTACAAGTACGACATACAAAGACCCAAGACAAATATAAAAACAGTTATTGGTCATAATTATCTCTTTCCGTCTGTGAATTTTTAAACGAGGCTGGGTTCCCGTCTTGACATTGCCCGACCTAGGAGAACGTGAGCATGCCGCTGAGATTTTCCTGGCGAAATCTGTGCCATCGGGCATAATCAAACGTGGTGGTTCTGTCTGGTCTGTCTATGTAAGTCGGGTTCTTCTTTGTCTCGCGCCTTTTCTCGTACTGTCGGTCTGTCGTTCTTGTCGGCCCTTTGCCTTTACTCACGCTCAGTAGAGTCGGGCATTGGGCTTTCCAGTGTCCGACATACCTACAAAAAGCGCATTGGTCTGACCCTAAGTCTGGTCGTCCTTTGCATAGTGTCGGGGGATAAGTTGTGGGTAGCGGTGTCCTGGGGTTGTCCTGTCGGTATATTTCCCTACTTGGTTTATCCTCGTCTTTTCTCTGTCGTTTCGTAGCCTCTCTGCGCCACATACCGAGACTGTCGAGCATAATCGGCGTTGTCTTATTATTTCAAAGGGCTATTTCTAACGTTTCTATTTTATCAAGGTCAAAGGATCCTGCCAGTGGCCACTGTTTGTCTTGACTCTCTTCGGTATACCTGTGCCATAATTTATTATAGGCTATGGTGACTAACCCATAGTTTATGAACATGTCCTTATTAGGGGTGCCTTCTAATGGAGCTATATGGTCCACCTCTAATACGCGGTCCGGACTAAACAGGCTATTTATCAGTGGGGAGAAGACAGACATGACGGCTCGTAACGAGGGACTAAAAAGTCAGCACTGCCTATCTTATCACTAGGTGCAAAGACCGTACAGAATATTTCTATTCAACGTTGTTTGCAGGCAGTGAATACCTCATGGATCAAAAAAAAATATAAAACCAAACGACCAATAAATAACAATGGGGAGAATGAGTAGGTCCGCAAAGATCTGCGTTACCTACCCTTTTCACTATCTGCAAAAAGGGTGGTCTCTTCCCTGCTTGCAGACAGGGAATCTCCAGGAAACAATAGTTTGCGAACAACAGTTCAGTTTCAAGCAATTATTGAGTGGGGGAGAAAAAAAATAAGCACGGCTGCTACCCTACCTATCCTCCACTGTTTGCAAAGAGAGAGAGAGCCTGTTGTTTCTCCGTTTGCAGACAGTGAATCTCCAAATAAAAATAAACAGAGCAATACTAGTATTTTTGAACAAACAAACAATCAAGCAAATTTTTCGCAACTTGTCGTGGTAACACGACCTTACCCGGACCGCATGGACAGTTTCTTGTCTTCCGAATCCAGCGCCCGATCGTCCTCTTTTTCTCGTATTTCTCACGGCACTCCTGATGGTTCCCAGTCAGGACCGTAGATCACTCGAGAGAGGTCTGTTCGGAACTAGTGAAGTTCGGATGATCGGCTGCCAGACGAGGGTCTATTGGGCAAGAGCTCTCCCGATTGTTGCAGTCGTTCACTCTGTCGTCGGGACCTCTCCCACTGGATCCACGAGTCGCTGATGGGCCCCACGCTTGGGACGCCAATTGTAAAAAGTTCAATCGGGTCAGGGACAATCGATATTTGCCCGGCAGTATTGCCTCTGTGACCCTCTAGTTATTTAAATCAATGAAGAGGCAGGCGCTGGAGACTGGAAAGCAGGAAACAAGGGTTTTTATTCTCTCCGGAGGAGAACACAACGAAACGGACAGAAGGTATCGTTCTGAGGTGCTCTAACTGTATTCCTGAGGCCTGGCCTCTTATACACACATTTATGACTTTATTGTAGATTACACATACATGTTAAAGCTTTGATGTACGGAAAAGACATTCTCGGAACTCCCCTTTGGGCCCGTTCCCACACACATTTACAGTTGAAGTCCCCACCCTAGTCACAACAGGTGATGAGCATCGCGCAGCTGGATAATCCGCCGATTCACGGAATGTGGGGGGTTTGATCGGATCTCATGGGGTGGGGGCTTTGATCAACCCGGGGATTCTTTGATGGGGGAAGCTTTCTATTGTACGGGGAGGGGCAAGGATGGTATCGGCAGAGCTGGGTGTCGGCTTGGGAACGGGGAGGACAAAACGGGCACACGGGGAAAAAGGGTTTTGCATCTAAGGGCCGGAGATCATGAAAGGAAAGCAGGGAGGTGTCGCGCTGGGAACAGGATGAGGGCCTGGGGCAGAGCAGCGCCGAAGAGGGGTTTATGACTCAAGGCAGGTGCAAGCAGGGGGTGGATAGCGTGCAGGCGAAGGGCTATGTCAGGGGCCAGCGGCATGCAAAAGGGTTCGTTCTGATCGGGGCATCTTAGAAAATGGCGGGCGCGCACGACAAAAGTGTGGCATCAGGGGAAGAGGCAAGATGGCGCAGATAATGTTCACCAAAACGTACTAATTTTCAACACATGTCCACCTCCTTAAGACCGTGGCAGCAGGTGGGCGGATTGCTTCCGGGTACGGCCTCCGGGAGCGTCGCCAGCTGTGAGAGAAGGTGTGCCGGCGCATGTATAAGGAGTCTGGGGTCCGGCGCACCTACCAGCAAGTGACGCACCGGTGGAGTGACATCTTGGAGCGGGAGCATGATATGCTCGACCTGCTTGCTGTGGAGATCCCTGGCCTTGGTAAGTAGCTATTTAATAACTACTTTTTATCCTTCTGCTCTGTTATATTGCTAATCTATTTTTTTCCTGAAGAGGACGAATGCTGCTGATTCGATTACATTGCAGGTAAATTAATGTTTAAATAGCTTCTGTCATTCGAGGTGCTTGCCTGGTTATTGGCTTTGCTACTATGCTTACTTGTTTGCAACTTTTTAGTCATTTGAGAGCATTACTGCGTAATGCTAGAGACAGTAGACTCAAGTCTAGTCCTTCTTTGTACTCCTGCTGCTGCCACTTTGAAGAGATAGTGGTGGATTGATACGTTGAGTATATTATTTATTACTTGTTATAGGACATTTGTTAGTGGTCTGCAATCATGATGACGGACTGTGTCTGTCACGCGACGTTTCGTGCTGCTGAGTGATGGCAGTCGTAGTAGAACCTTTTTGTTGTTGATGTAGTTAGTGAATTATATAACTTTCCTATTAGACGGTCTGCGAATCCTGCAATACTGTACTACTATCCTCCTAGTTGACCAGATCAGATGCAATTGATGTTAATTTGTTTCCCCAACATAATTTTAGATTGAGTACAAAGAAATCAATTTATTTCCAAAAAACAATCATCCATGTTGTGTTTCTTTATTTCATGATCACCAGGACCTCCCAGGGGCAAGGCGCCGGCGGCGACAGAGACTCCGGTGTCAGAAGGTGGAGAGGCTCAGTCCCTTGCAGGCTGTTCTGCTGGCCCCAGTAAGTTGTTCTATTGTTATATTAATACTTATACTTCCCTAACTTTTACAGATCCTATTCATTACAAACTGGTTCCTAATAATTCTATGTTTAACAAAATAGTCTTTGATCTTCTTCTAATGTAGACTACTTTCTACATTCTTATACTGCCTCTACCATCACTCTTTGTGCTACTACTATTTATAATTATGAGTCGGTCTGTGTAGGTAGCTAAGCTTGCCCATTCGGCAAACGGTGTGAAACAAAACTCTGATACAGCAATAGCTCTAGGCACTGTGTGCAGTCCTCTGGGTTGCCCTTGCTGTCTATTCCAGTCTTCTTAATGTAAGTGCTTTGACAATTTCCAACAACAAAATGTCATTGTTTACACCAAGTAAAAGGTAGCAGTTGCCTTTTTGATTTGAGCGGAGCACATCCCATACCGCTAGTGTTTCAGGGACTATTCTGCACACAAAGAAGTATGGACAAGATAAATAGGACATTGTTGAAGATAGGTGCAGTTCGACTTTTGACATACCTCAGTCCGAACAGAAGTTGAACCCCCAATCCCCTGACCGACTATCTAGAATGTCCGACCAATGATTTTACGACCCAGAAGAACAGAAGAAAACTACCTCCGAGTCCCGGCCTATCTGAGTCACTGAAACATGACTGCCAAGTGCAGTAGTTCAAACCTTTCCGCTCACTCACTCGTAAACAAAAACCACACAATGTTTGTTAGTTTTAAAGTTTTATTTTCAATTAAGAAATGAAAACATTATTTCTTTATTTTTAATAGCGTAGTATTCTGATGGATGAAGATGACGTTAAAGTTTGAACAACATTCCCATGAATGAAATTAGTATGACTCAAACTTAATAATAGTTAACAGACACATGAAATTATTAGAATAACTGTGCGGGAGCCCCCACCTTCTTTAAAGTACTTAAAGTACTGCTGGTGATGACTTAGTAGTAGTTGGTGAATCGTCTGGCAGAAGGGCAATGGAATCTTCTTTCTGTAATGAGAAAAATGGTGCACGTTAAGCAAGCATTCATCAGTTGTCATAAGAAGTGTAGCATTTAATGGAATAAGCATATAAAAGGTTAACACCCTCCCCAAAACTGTTACTTTTTTTCAATCCCAGTAATAAAAAATGTGTTATGTAACATTTTCTTCCATTACGAGACAAAATAGGGGGTTGTGTATGGCATCTGAAAATATGACATGTTTTTCCTAGACGTCACAACATCTGATGCGGCACAGATGACGACCAGTGCCGGTGGTAAGTTATTATACTCCTTACTTATTGAAATTTTTTTGAGTAGGCTCACAAAGGAGTGTATGATGTACTGTACAGTAGTACACAGTACACTAGTATGAGTACACTGTACTGTCAAGAACATTTACTAATTTAGAACTACTTTTTGGGCTATCACGGAGAAGACAGTCAACCTTGACTTTTAATAGCATTAGCGGCGGTACTTCTCTGGTAACCAATGGCCCCCTCTATTTCACTTCAACTCAGCTGGCAAATTTTTATTGTGAAGCCAAGTCATATCAGATGTAGTTTAGGGATGTGAAGAACGAAAAGTTAAAGAAGGGTGAAACGAAGGACGAGCGAGTCTTAATATTTATGACTGTAAAGAATGGTTTTGTTGAATGCAATTCAACATAAGAAGACGGTGGTTTCCAAAATATAATGAAAAGGGTGTTAGTTGGTTGTTGACAAAAAGAAATTTTGGTACATTTGAGACATTAAGAAGAATCATAGACGTACTTTGGAAGCCTGGATGTTATCTTCTTTATCCTCCTGGTCGATAGCAGAGGTGTATGATGTAGTAGAGCAGACGCTGAGTGGATGAAGTATGGCCAGTGGCAGTGCCACCCCTATGGAAAAGTAAGACATTCCTATCCCCACCTGCATGTACTGCTTAAAGTACTGCGAGTCTGCATCATCATGGCCTGTGTCTGTATTTCTTGGGTGAAAGCTGAGTGAGCTGCCATTATGGCGGCTACCACAAGTTCACGTACCAGTAATTTCTTTTGCAAAACAAGAGAAAAAAAGTAAAAAAATGCCTTTTTGTAGTACTCTCTGACTATGTATGTAGTATTGAGTCCACCTATAGTGCTGCTAGTGGAATTCCTGAAACTCACAGTGTCACAGGCTTACAAAGACGGCGGAAAGATACATGCCAAAATGTTATACTGTGTTTGCTACTTGCTGGTGTTACTGAGTGTCAACCTTCTGTTGAATTATTTTGACTTTATGTTCAAGACTATTGGCTACAGTATTTTTCTTTCTTTCTCCATAGATGCTACTCCCAAAAAGCTCACCCGTAAGGAGATGGCTGTCCGGGCCAGGGCCCGTAAGCTGGAGGCTATTTGTGCCGAGTACCGGCGGTTGTGGGCTCGGGAGCATGAGGAGACATCAACCCCTACATCCTCCTCCACTGCCCCCGGGTCCACCAGCCAGAAGCCTCCAGCCAAACGGAGCCGTGGCCCGACAGCCTCCCACCACCCCCGCACAGCAGCAACAACATCAGCGCCCCCCCAGATCCTGGATGGTTTGTGTGCGCCGACTACGCAAAAGAGTGGACTACCTGGAGCGGATAGCCAAAAAACATCAGCACCAGCTCCGGGACCTCCGCAAAGAGCAGCGGGACATGAAGCAACAGCTTGCCAAACTACGCCACCGAAGGAAGTGACTGTCCCTTGCCCCTTTTTAGGTTTCGACTGCAAAAAGCTGCGCAAGCAGCTTTTGCGCAGGAGAAATCTTATGAGAACTGTAGTGTGGCTTTGGGTCGGCCCTCGTCATTCATTGGCTGGCTCCATAAATGGAGCCTAGCCATTGGACGAGGGGCCTGTCCATCAATGCCGGACCAGACACGGGGGCGTTCCCGAGATTCTTTGCCTTTTGCCGACGTCACGCGACGCCGGGAACGCCCCCAGAGTCTGTTCCGGCATTGCCGGCACCTCCCTTGCTGCTCGGGACGGGTCTCCTTATTTGTTCCTAGCTGCCCCTCTCCCGCCTCCCTCGTCCTCTCCCGCCCCCCTCCCGCCGTTCGTGTACTCTCCCGCCTCCCTCGTCCTCTCCCGCCCCCCTCCCGCCGTTCGTGTACTCTCCCGCCCCTCCCGGGTTCAACCACGGCATTAGGAACATCTCCGCCCCCTCCCGTGTTGCTGAGTGTCTTTTTCCTCCGTATACGGGGCCGCGGATGAAACCGTGGAGACTGCCGGCAGGCGGAGGCACCGAGGCCCGAGATGGAGGGCTCGAAAAGTGCCTGGCAGCCATTGGAGTGGAGGAGCACCGCTGCGGGGCGTCGGCCGTTGCTCTGAGACCAGACGTCCTGCGAATCCTGAGACAGCGCTGCTGGGAGGCACGAGAGGCAGGGCAGCTGGGCGTGATAGCTGAGCGGTGTCATGTGGACGAGGAGCGCGGTAATTTCTGCACGAATCCTATAATCTTCTCTCTGAATATTTATGCTCTGTGGCAGCCTATAAGCTGTCCTTTGCATCTTTATGTTAGGCCCCCCCCCTCTTTCCCCCCACACACACACATCATCCTGGCTTCGCCTCCATGCTTTCAAACGGGGCCAACGTGTCGAAAGCGAAATAAATGTTTGTTTGTGAATGTTTATCAAAGATTAGCATAAATTTGTCCTCATTTGACCACGACCACTCTTCTCTCGCGCCGAGTGAGTATTTTTTGTGCGTGGAGTGGTTACTTTCAAGTACTCATCGTGAAGATCACGGAAAAGCGACTGCTGCCAAAACATGGGGGTGGAAGCGACTGTGAGTAGTGTTTTTACGCCGAGCATCACTGGGAGGATATCATATGCGATTTAAAAAGGGCCATGGCTATGTATGTCTGCATAAAGACGAGCACACCTGTAAAATATGGATTATGTTGTAGCAGTTGTGCATTGATTTATAGCTTGCCCTTCACATGCATTTTCCATTTTTTTTGGCATTACTGACCAGTAGGTTTATTAATTTTGAACTCGCCTTTGAAAAATAATTTTGCATTTGGCAAGATAACTTGTAGCTCTTCTGTAATATAACTTATTAAAATGAACTAATCAGTGTTGAGGTCCGTGTTTAATCACCAGGTCAAGTCTTCACATTTAACCCGGGTTAAATCAGCCTTTCATCCTTCACGAGTCTCAACAACGAATCCTATTGATTAACAGCTATATCTGCCATGCACAGCGCTGTGCAAACTCTATCAAAGTAAATGTAATTACAGAGAGCATCTATGAGGAGCTCAGGGGCATCATATCCGGTCCCTACAACAATCTTTGGCTTGTGTGTTCCACGAGCTCCTGTGCATTGAGTTACTTGAGAAACGTGTGCGTTACACACTGCAGGCATCTGCAAGGCGCTTTGTGTGCACTGCGACCCTTGGATGTTTTTCTGACGTGCACAGTCAACATCATTGTAGCCACTGCTTAAGTCTGGTGCCCACTTATTACAAGTGGATACATATAGTCATATTCCCGTCATGCACCTGACCATGGTCAGTTACACATTTTAGTCAGCCTTGTACCCTTTCCATTAAAAGCTAGGCGAGTTGACTCATATTTCAGCGTGCCAGTGAATGTTTCAAAGACTCTTGGAATCCAGCAGACATTATTTGCATATGCATTTTTTGTGGTAATGATATATTAAACTGGCCTCTATTTTGGTGGTAGATGTAGGTGGCAAACACATTGCAGGGGCGTGTCCTTTCTGTGTACGGGGTTGGCAGTTTCCTTGGGCTGCACGCCATCAGTAATGCTGCTTCCCTACCATATCACATCTGCTCGGCCGCCTCCCAGGAGGAGACATGCAGAGCCGTGCATTCAGCAAAGCCCCATTAGCCCCTGTTTTCTGCACATCTTGTAAAAGGAGCCAGACCTCGGGGGGCTTGGAGGCCTATTCGTCTGAAATGCCCAAGTCAGATGTGAAGGACGGGTTTCAGGAATCCCTTGGCCTTGGGGCACACATTTTTTTGAAAAGGAGGCTTCTTAATTAATATTAAAAAATGCAGGGATTTGGTGTTGCTGAAGAAAGAGTTTTTTAAATCACAGATATAGAACATTTGCCCATCTGTGCATGTTTCCCATGCCTCTTAATATCGTAAATCCAATTATTACATATGAAAGTAATTGTTTCTATCTCGTTGTTTAAAAAAAAAAAAAAAAAATCTATCTATCCGTACTTCCACTCTTAATTGTAAATGGCCAGGATGTTTGATCAATTTACTGTACTAAAAAAGGTACTGCAGCTATCTAAGCATGCATGCTTG
Source organism: Lissotriton helveticus (assembly GCF_964261635.1). Lineage (NCBI taxonomy): Eukaryota > Metazoa > Chordata > Amphibia > Caudata > Salamandridae > Lissotriton > Lissotriton helveticus. The sequence goes on along the minus strand of NC_136067.1, from coordinate 920,594,841 downwards.
GCTTCAGTGACATTGTTTTGCGGCTTTTTGCGGCGATGTCGGCATAATTGTTGGCAGGTATAAAGCCTCTAAATTAATGTTAGCTTTACGACTAATGCATGTGCCCAGTAGCAGCAACCAACACGGTGCTGAATCTCAACATCGTACTTCTGTCGCTACCAGTTTTGTAAAAAATGAATCATTTTAACTCTGCATTCTGTGAAAGGTGGTTTCTACTAGGATAAGTTTTGGTACTGTCACATGACTGATAAAGCCAATGTTTTACATTTGCCAGTAATTACGCTTAGCATATTGACTTGTAGATTGCAGTACCCTAGTGTATACAAATCCCAGATGAAAATTCCCCAGTTTGTTTACGAACTTTGCCACACAACAGTAATCTATCTATTAGAAACAAAACACTTTGCCACTCTTATTTTCTCCACTCTGATTTTTAGGTCGAGCCTAGACAGCTTGCAAGCGGCGTGTAGCTCTAGGTGTATGTGTGTCTCTAGGTGTGTGTGTGTGGAGCTCTGTGTGTGTGGATCTGAGTGTGTGTGGCTCAGGATGTGTGTGTGTGCGTGTGGCTCTGTGTGTGTATGTCTTTGTGTGGCTCTGGGTGTGTGTATGTGGCTCTAGGTGTGTATGTGTGTGTGGCTCTGTATGTGTGTGTATATGTGTGTGTAACTCTGGGTGTATGTATAACTCTATGTGTGTGACTCTGGGTATGTATGTGTAGCTCTGTGTGTGCATCTGGGTGTGTTTGTAATCAGTGTGTATGTGTGTGGCTCTGGCTATATATGTGTAGCTCAAAGTGTGTATGTGTGTGTGGCTCTGGGGTGGTGTGTGGCTCTGGGGTGGTGAGTGTGTGGCTCTGGGGTGGTGTGTGTGTAGCTCTGGGAGGAGTGTGTGGCTTTGGGGGGGTGTGGCTCTAAGTGTGCATGTGTGACTAGGGAGTGCAGAGTGACTAGGGAGTGCAGAGTGACTAGGGAGTGACTAAGGAGTGACTAAGGAGTGCTAGGAAATGACTAGAGAGTGCTAGGGAGTGCACAATGCTAAGAGGCGCGGAGGGACTAGGGAAGCTAGGGAGTGCACAATGCTAAGAGGTGCGGAGGGACTAGGGAAGCTAGGGAGTGCACAATGCTAAGAGGTGCGGAGGGACTAGGGAAGCTAGGAAGTGCACAGTGCTAGGGAGTGCTATGGAGTTCTAGAGACTCCAGAGATTAAGCTAATAACAATGTAAGTGACAATGCCATTTATTTATCTGTTTTCAAAACCAACACATAAATAAAAATGTTGTCATTAACAATGCCAATAGCTCAAACTTTTCCAAAGGCGAAACCATTGCATTGAAAATGCTTGTTTAAAGACTGTTGGGGGGGTGGGAATTGGGTGTTTGGGAAAGGGGACTTTTGGACTTTTGGACATTGGTTGGGGTTAGGCAGGGGGGTGAGTTGGGTTAATTTATTTGATTTTTTGACTACCTCAATATATTTCTTAATAATTATTTTTCATACCAAAACATAGTATACGTGTTCATATTATTTTGTGCGGGGTGGGCGGTGGTTAATGGACGTTTGGTTTCTTCCAACTTACCAGCATGAATGAAACATCTAGTCCTGAAATGTACCAAAGTGCCAGTAACCAAGTTAGTGAATTCAGTAGCCCTACTAGTACTTTACTAGTAGTACTGGCAATCTCTGCTCTCCTCCCAGTCCTAGCCCATTATTCTACCTCTCCAAAATGCTTATCTTACCTGTGATTCGTGTTTGAGAATCGGGGTAGCCCCAGGGCTGGCTGCATTGCAAATGGTGATTAAGGTTGGTTGTTGACTTGAATCCTCGACGGATGCAATATCATTGTTGTGCTGGTAGCAGTAGTGGAACCCACTTGCAGTATCACCATATGAAAAAAGAGGAAATTAAACATTGAGTGGCCTGAGCGTAGCAATAGAAACAGTACAATAGATAGTACGGTACAGAACAGTGCCCTAAATTGTAGCCTAAGCAGTGCCAACGTAAGGTAAGCATTAAGCATTAGATTGTTCACGTCGTGTAGGAGGAGCACGTTCTTATCAATCCACGATGGCGCACATGAACTTCTGGTTGCTTTGACCTTATCCTCCCCAGCAAGTGTGTGGAATTTATTGTTGTTGTCAGTCACACCTCAATGAAATACCACACAGCCCGGGGGAAGAGGGTTAGGGTTTGAAAATTGGATGGGAATGGTTTTTTTTGGGAAAGTTTGGTAGAGAGGGAAAAAAACACAGCATGGACAGTCAAACAACAAATGAAGAGAAACAAATCTTTGGATTTGAAGATATTGATAAATCTTTAAAGGGACATAAAGGAAGTGCACTACTGCATGCCAGAAGTTATTGACTAAATGGATGGTTAGCCTACTGAAAAGTAGTACTACTACTTACTGCAACTTACTAGTAACTACGAAGAAACAAGTTGACAGTACAGGGCTGCAGTCATTACGCAATTTCACTTGCCTCTCTGCCCTCAGAGAGAATATACACTTAGAACATTAAATTAGTGCTAAACAAAGCTAAGACGTATCAAATAGCTGGAGGGATGAATTTGAAGCAGAGATCAAACAAACGCACAGAGTCATACTCATAGAAGTAAGTTCAAGTTCACAAGAATATCATTTAAAAGATAAGGAGAATTTTGGATACTGTTACTGTTTTTTGTAGTTGTCCCGTTGAATTTGTGAAGTTGATGCATCCAGCCATTCCTCTTATTCGCGGTACTCCTTCATTCCATCGGATGCTCCGTCGAACAATCTTGGTGACCAGACACACTGACTGTCCACTGCCTACCTGATGCGGATTTGCGAATCGCTAATTGTAAGCCTGAGTAGTACATCGATGGCACAGGGTAAAAGCCTGCCTGTAATTGATGATGGAAAAACACAACAGTAAGTGTTAAAGACACCTCGGAGAAAAAAATATATAAGGCACGCTGTGTAGTGCAAAAATGATACTGTCACTTTCAGAGATGACAATCACCAAAATCTAGAACACCCCACATTACCCTCCCAAAAAACATGCAGAATACTGCTGCTACCTCGCAGAGGCCTAATTTCAAATCATGCCAAAACGCACTCAGAAAGTATGCCCAAAACCCCCCTTTCCCACCATGGATTTTCTTCAAACCACTTGCAATCAAAATTAGATATTCCAACAAGTGTCCCAAGACCCCAGCCAGTCGTAAAAATCTAGAACCCCCGCCCAAACACATGCAATACAATACTGCTAACTCTAACGAGCCCTAAGTTAAGAATAGTGGCAAATGCTTACTTTAACTAGGCCAAAACCCCCCTTTTCCACAATGGATTTTCTTCAAACCACTTGCAACCAAAATTACACATTCCCACGAGTGCTCTAAGACCCCAGAACCCAGTTGCAAAAATCTAGAACACGCCCCAAACACATGCAATACTGCTGCTAACCCTAACGAGCCATAAGTTTAAAAAAAGTGCCAAAACGCTTTTCAGCATGGATTTTCTCCAAACCACTTTTATCCGGTATTAGACCTTCCCAGCAGTGCCCCAAGACCCGCCAATCCACCCGCAAAAAACCACAACACCCCCAAACAGGCAAAAAGCAAAAATGGAAAATCTCATACTTAGAATATTTTCGGCCTTCTTTCAATTCTGTCCAAACGCGCTGTGCAGCTAGACCATTACTCCCGTTTTCCACCATGGATTTCCTGAAAAACAAATGCAATCAAAATTAGACTGTGCCAGCAGTGCTCCCAGACTCCAAAACCCACCCCCAAACACCAGGAACCCCCCCAAACATCACCCCAAAGACAAGCAAGTGAGCAAAAACGCAAAACCTTTTTCACCTCCGATTTTCTCCAAAACACTTCTATCCGGTATTAGACATTCACAGCAATGCCCCCAGACCCGTCAACCCAGGCGAAAACAAGTAGAACACCCCAAACAGCCAAAAAGCAAAAATACAAAAATGGGGACTGAAATTTTTTGGCAAATTTCCATAATCACTCCGTGCGCGCTCTGCAGCTAGGCCCTAAATCCCCTTTGCCACCATGGATTTGCTTCAAACCTCTTGCAATCAAAAGTATCCTTACCCAGCATTGCTCCAAGACCCCAAAACCCACCCCCAAACACTCTTACCCCCCAAACAGGCCCCCAAAAACACGAAAGTGAGCGAAAACTCTAAAAAGTGAAAAACGTTTTCACCACTTTTTTATCCAAAACACTTGTATCCGGTATTAGACCTTCCCAGCAATACCCCCAGACCCGTCAACCCAGGCAGAAACAAGTAGAAGACCCCCAAACAGGCAAAAAGCAAAACCGGAAAAACTCACACAAATATTTAGGCCTCATTCCAAAATCACTCCAAGCGCGCTGTGCAGCTAGGCCATAACTCCTGTTTTCCACCATGGATTTCCTGAAAAACAAATGCAATCAAAATTAGACTGTGCCAGCAGTGCTCCCAGACCCCAAACCCACCCCCAAACACCAGGAACCCCCCCAAACAGCACCCCAAAGACAAGCAAGTGAGCAAAAATGCAAAAACTTTTTCACCTCCGATTTTCTCCAAAACACTTTTATCCGGTATTAGACATTCACAGCAATGCCCCCAGACCCGTCAACCCAGGCAAAAACAAGTAGAACACCCCCAAACAGCCAAAAAGGAAAAATACAAAAATGGGGACTTTGAAATTTGTAGGCAAATTTCCATAATCTCTCCGTGCGTGCTCCGCAGCTAGGCCCTAACTCCCCTTTGCCACCATGGATTTGCTTTAAACCTCTTGCAATCAAAAGTATCCATACCCAGCGTTCCTCCAAGACCCCAAAACCCACCCCTAAATACAAGGAACCCCTCCAAACAGGCCCCCCGAAAACACGAAAGTGAGCGAAAACTCTAAAAAGTGAAAAACTTTTTCACCACGTTTTTTATCCAACACACTTTTATCCGGTACTAGACCTTCCCAGCAATGCCCCCAGACCCATCAACCCAGGCGGAAACAAGTAGAAGACCCCCAAACAGGCAAAAAGCGAAACCGGAAAAACTCACACAGAAATATTTAGGCCTCATTCCAAAATCACTCCAAGCGCGCTGTGCAGCTAGGCCATAACTCCCGTTTTCCACCATGGATTTCCTGAAAAACAAATGCAATCAAAATTAGACTGTGCCAGCAGTGCTCCCAGACCCCAAAACCCACCCCCAAACACCAGGAACCCCCAAACAGCACCCCAAAGACAAGCAAGTGAGCAAAAACGCAAAAACCTTTTCACCTCCGATTTTCTCCAAAACACTTGTATCCGGTATTAGACATTCACAGCAATGCCCCCAGACCCGTCAACCCAGGCAAAAACAAGTAGAAGACCCCCAAACAGCCAAAAAGCAAAACCTTAAAAAGTGAGACTTAGCAAATTTCGGGCCAACCTGGAATTCAGTCCAAATGCTCTGTGCAGCTAGGCCCTAACTTCCCTTTTCCACCATGGATTTCCTGAAGAACAAATGCAATCAACATTAGACTGTGCCAGCAGTGCTCCCAGACCCCCCGACCCCGCACCGCAAATCTAGAACACCCCCAAAGAAACCCCCAAAAACCTGCAATACTGGTATATTCAAAACATGGCAAATTGCCCTGTTCACAAAAAACAAACAGCAATTGGTTTCAACAGAGACAGACAGCCATTGCTGTCCACTGCATGCCATCTTCTCATTATTCATTACCTGTTCTACTTTTTGTCCGCATCTTCTTCGGAAAGTGAGGGCCCACAGGGCAGCCTCTCCTGTAAATTTCAGAAGTAGGTCTGTCAACAATCAGCAAGCATGTAGTCAGTCAGTTATTTCAGTCCCACTTGAGGGGACTCGTCTACGAAGACAAAGTTTGTTTTTTCTCCATAATCCATCCATCTGCCTTCAGGGAAATGGATAGGGGGAGTCTGGAGGAGGAGGATAGAGGAGCATGATTGAGTTGTGAACTTGTGAACATCTGAATGAAGACTGCGGCACCTTCAAATCAATAAGGAAAATAAGATGAAGACAGTGCTGATGATGGACTTGTTGTGATTAGGTGATTAGAGTTTTGTTGTGGTAAAAGTAGCAAAACAAAGAAAGACACACAGGAATAAAAGTTAATAAGTACGGAAAAAAAGGAAGTAATTCTCAGGCCTCGGTGTCAGGGAAGTAGAGTTCGTCCTCCAAGTCTACGAATTAACACGGGAGTAGGTCTGGTGACCGAGAAGAACTTCTGTTGGCGTCACCCAAGTCGGTGTCCTCTTCTTCCTGCGTGCATTCACATATTTTGTAATCGGGTGGTATGAAGTGCTGATTCATCTTGATTATTGTTAACCTCTCCACATTTTTGGGCAAAAGGCGGGTCCTTTTTGAAGTAACAATGGCACCAGCAGCACTGAAAACCCGTTCAGAAGACAAATAATTTAGAGCCAGGTTGGTGATCAGTCGCCATACAGAGCTTTTCGTATACCAATATTCCAATGGGTTCTCATTATGACAGACCTCTGTTGGGTCATCCAGATAGGCCTGCACCACTGACTCAAGGTTCTCCAGGGTTGATCCACTTTGCGTACCATCTGCGACCTTTTCATCAGTGGATCGAGCAAACCCTTGCTGAGATAGCCAATCCCCTTCCGACAATATTTTTGGGCGGCCTGGTGCAGGTGAGGAGGATGATGATACGGTTGCTGGTGTCGTTAACGGCTGTGAGGGAAAGTCACTCCCTTCGGCCACGGATTGAGAAGTGGAACTTGAAGCCGGATGGCCTGCTGATTCAGTTGTACTTGTGCTGCCTCCTTGAAGGTTCTGCCGCTCTCTTTCGAACCGAGTGGCTGACACAGCTAGCCAATGATTGTACTTTGAAACATCTGCTTCATCAAAAGGAATGAATGCTTTGCTAGCCACTGCCTTTTTGTACTGTGGATCAAGAATAGAGGCACAAATGTAATGTTCAGTATGTATCTTTTTTAAGCCTTTCATTGTGAAGTAGGTGCCTTAATAACTTCTCCGCCAAATCATATGCTTCTCGCTTTTCACCATCATCTCGGAACGTTGAAGTCACCTCCTTCAGTTGGTGCTCTAGCATGCGTAACAATGGGATAGCTTTGCTCAAAGAACAGTCCTCCCTGCTGACTGCACGCGTGAAGAGCTCAAAAGGACGAAGCATGTCTGTCAGGCTTGCAATTAGCTTCCATTCCTCCAACTCTAGCCTCATGTCTTTATTAGTAGAACCCAGTTTGAAGACATACTCATGTATTACCTCCCACTGCTCAGACAGACGCTCAAGCATGTAAAAGGTTGAGTTCCAACGTGTTGCCACCTCCTGGATTAGTCCTTTGACTGACAGTTTACGTTCATATTGAAGGCTCCTCAGCTGCTTCCGGGCCTTAAAAAAATGGCTGAAATGTGTGCAGAGTCTTTTGCAGATGATCAGTAATTTGATGACTGGCGCTTCTGTTTTCAAGAAGGCTTGCACCACGATGTTAATACTGTGCGCCAAACACGGCACTCTGAAATAGCCACCTAGCTCCATGGCCTTAACTATATTACTAAAGTAAAAAATATGAGAGAGGACCCCCCACGTTCCAGTGAACAGGGTACTTGAAACACTGAAAGTCAAAGTGCTATCCCTGGAAAGATTTGTAGATAATAGTACTACTACCAAACTACAGTACTCTTATCACATTCACTCACGGCAAGCACTAAATATGTTATCAAAATCACTGGTCACAAACTAGATCATAACGTTTACAGTCTGTTTTATTAAAAATTATATTTGTTAAAATTTCAGTAAGAATTCTGTTAGATTCTGCTGAAGACATTAGTATAGAGACATCTCTTAACATAGAAGAATAATTTTTTTTAAAAAGCATAGTAAAATTACATATATACACCACATTAAAAATGAAAGACAAAGTACATTTTTCTTAATCCTCCAGAATAATCATACAGTATATCACAAATCAATAAGAAAGAACACACAAAAAAAACTTATTTTCAATAGAGCAATTAATGTTGCTACAGATTAACCAATTCAATAGCCTTTACAGGAATACATTGGGACTTTCAGTATTATAAAATAAAGTATCTCTAGAATCCCCGAGGCTTTGTTTGAATTCTGTATAGTAAAGTGCGTCAACGCGTTTTGGTGTTGGAGCCCGCAGATATGGTCACACCTTCATCAGGACAGTTTATTTGTTTGGGGTCATCAAGTTCAAACGACCGTTATCCTTTCTGTATATTAGAAAAGCATCAGTCAGTACATGTTTGTGATTAAATGTCAACACCATGATATGACATACCGGTCAATAGTCCAGCATGCAATTATGTCTCTTTACATTAGTAATCCTTGCCTTGGGTCATATAGAATTGCACACATTTCGGTGTGTCCCTTCAAAATAACACTTGTTTTTTTCATACATGTTTATTCTACTTCAAACTATATTTTTTAAATTCATAGTATTCAAACATCTATCATCCCTGGTATCTCGTCCCTCCATTATGTTGTAGTAAGTGACCAGCTGTTATACATCACTTGGGCCATCTGAACTTATATGTACTAACCTCTAAAGTGTGTAATAAGGTTGTTCCTTGTATTCAATGGTTCTCACATTTCATCATACATTATTGTCAACTAGTCATATTATTCAGGAGATTCAGTATTGAATCTAAAGGGGGAATAAATCAATATATAGATGGGGTTTTATTAAATATGTAGATTCCTATTGTTTGTTTAATTTAAATATTTTTGGCAGGTAGTAACAAATTACCGTTTCTTTTTGGTGAAAAAGACTGTATATGCAGCTCTTTATTCTTTTACTCCTACAGGCTATTGATTCCATATTCCTGATTGTTCCAGTCACTCATTTCTCGTGAGGGTTCCTAATAAGGATGTATGGAAAAGGACTGGTTTTATATTTCTTGTCACATACATTTCTTCTGTCTAATGGGCCCCTTCTCACTACTTCCTTACCTTCTATTATTAGAGGCACCTCCTTCCCCGTGGTTTCACTGTGCTTCCGGACTGCCAATCGCGTCCTTGTGCAATCTAGTGGAACTCGATAGTTTCTGCGGTGGGGAAACAATGTATGCCACTATTTATAAAACATCTCTTATGTTAGCCTTTTACAGATAGCCTTTCTGTCTATCTTTTTCCTCCTTTACTCTTACTCTTTAAATTTGCTCTACCAGGCTACAGGTTCTTTGCCTGTTCTCCAAGCCTGACTCTAGTTGTTGGGGGGTCTTGCTATTTGTAACTATTTATACCAACGATTGTCATTATTTACCACCTCACTATATTGGGCAAAATATATATCTCCCGAGATTTTCCTTTGTTTTTAAGTATTGTATTTCGGGTGCATCCCCTCTCTATATGTTTATGTTAATTGTGATATATCGTGCCTTATCTCTTCGAAGGCCGATCCCCCCGAGCATGTTTCTCTTATTTCTCATCCACTCTCCACATTTTTAACTTGTGGGTCTCTCTTGCGGTTTTAATACCCCCCTAGCATGTTTCTCTTATTTCTCGTCCACTCTCCACATTTTTAACTTGTGAGTCTCTCTTGCGGTTTTAATACCGCTACCTTATCGCCCCTAGTTAACCCAGCGGTCGACATGTCGCGAAAGTGCCCAATTTGCCTCTCACTGTCCTAATGCAGAACAGTTACCTCCCAAGTGGGTAGAGCCCTGATAGGATCCCCTCCCACTCCCTAGCTCACCTCTTGTATCGTTGGTTTCTTCACTCCCACGGGTACGTCTCGTCTCGATTGTCCTATTTTACACGGATGTTTCCCTCTTCTATTTATATCACTCATATCTCATTGTTTGCAGCTGTAGTATCAGGGTGTTACTTTCTACTCGCGCATGCGCAGAGGGCATTCTTTTTCCTCAATATCTCGGCGGCCATCTTAACACCGTGTTTACCTAATCTAAATAACATTCATAATGATAGATTTGTAGTGGGTGCCCTGCCTCATTAAATATTCAGGGGGCGTACACGGTCGGTTTACTATGTTAGTATATTTAATATCATAATTCGTTTGTTTATGGCTATGGACGGTATATTAATTTTCATCATAACTGTTGCCTCGCACCTCTTATAAACTGTTTTTTAATTATCATATTTTAGAGGGCTGATCGTCCCTTGCTTTAATTGACCAATATGTTATTTTTGTTACACGTCTTATGATCACTACAAACCCGTCGCGTGAGTGCGCTGTATTGTTTTTATGTAAGAGCAGTGGGCATTTTAAAGTAATCCCCACTGTTGTACACTATTTATGATTTTCATTCTAGATCTACTGGGGTGAGAGATCTTGTTCACTGAGGGTCCGAAGTCCCTTTTAGAATACTCTCCCATATCTCCATAACTTCTTTGGTACCTGTACATTGATAGCGGGTTGTTTAGTTGTTCACTTACCGCTATATGTATCAACAAACCATTTTGCATTTCCTAAATAGCGAATTTTAAGGAATCGCTATTTAGGAAATGCAAAACGGTATGTATGTACAAAATCGCTTTCCAATAGCGATTCCTTAGCATTCCTTAATTTGAGATTAGCAAATTGTCAATCGCAAATTACCCCTTCATTTCCATGGGCCAGGAGGCCCATAGGAATGAAAGTGCAATTTGCAATTAGCAATTTGCTGATCGCAAATTAGGGATGTTTCCAAGGGTGCAGGGGTGTCTCAAGAACACCCTGCTGCACCCCTGAAAAAGACATTTGGGGGCATATGGCGCACATACATGCCCTAAGGACATGTATGGGCGTCATATGGCACCTTTGGTTTTTATCAAAAAAGATTTTTGATAAGAATTCGCAAATTACCACCAACTAGAAGTTGGTGGTAATTTGCTAATCCTTAATGGCATTTTTTGCATTTTATTTGTTTGATACATTGCATTTAAGGAATCGCAAAATTTGCAATTCCTTAAGTGCAATCGCAAAATAAGGATTAGCAAATTGTGCTATTCCTTATTTTGCATCAAACTAGTTTGATACATTCCATTTGTCTAATTAGCATTCGCAAAGGCCGAAATTCGCAGAATTTCGGCCTTTGCGAATGCTAAATAGCTTGATACATATAGCGGATAATTCCTTAAATTAGGGCGTCCCAGTCCTCTCTGGTATTCAACCCATTTTTAATAGTGTTAAATTTTATCATATGCCACTGTTCTTGTTGCTTATGCCTCTTTGTGCTATTGCCCATTCTGGTCTGTTCTTTGATCTTTTCTAGGATTACCCATCTTATGTCCAACTCACTATGTTTTTTCTCTTGCCAATGACTTACTAAAGGAGCATTTTCCTTATTAAGTCTAATGGCAGATTAGTGCTCTCCTATTCTAACTCTACGTTCTCGGCCGGTTTCCCCTATGTAGCCTTGACCACAGGGGCACAGGATCAAGTACACCAGGTTCTTGCTCCTGCAATTATTTAAGGTAGTAATCTTGTGTATAGCTGAGTTGAGACAGACCTCCTTTGTGACTAGGCATTGGTCACAGACGCTACATGATCCACACCTATGGTTCCCTACTGCTTTTTCTCCTGTCAGAGTTTTTTGTGTTTCCACTACGTCCTCTCTGTATGTATGAACCAGAGTAGAACGTAGATTCTTATTTTTTCTGTATGCATACAGCGGTCGGGGAAGCTTGGTTTCTGTTCCCTCATTTAAGATTTTCCAATTGTGATTTATCACATTTTTGACCTGGTTAGCTATGGCTGAGAACTGACTCACCATGACGATTTTATCCATGGTCATGTCCTTCTCCTTCTTTTCCAGGATACTCTCTCTATTATAGTAGCGAGCCCTTTTTAATGAATGACTGATAAGTTTTTAGGGTACCCCCTTTCCCTGAACTTTGGCTTTGTGACTTCTGCATGCCTATAGAAATCGTCTAGTGAAGTACAGTTTCTTCTTAATCGGAGAAATTCTCCAAAAGGTATACTGTCTTTCTGACTTTTGGGGTGGTAACTATTATAGTGAAGTACCGTGTTACGGTCAGTTTCCTTTTTGAATAGTTCTACCATTAGCTGATTGTTTTCATTTTTTATACTAATATCTAAAAAATCAACTTTCCTATTACTGTATGTGGCTGTAAATTTAAAGATTTTCATCACCTAGGTTGATCCATATCAGCTTAACTATATTACTGCCATTATCCGTGGAAACATAACCAACTGTGCGATTTCTTGGATGCAGCCATTCATTGACCTTCCTGTTAAACTCCTCCAAAAGGTTAGGTGCAGTGTGGGATTTCTCCATGGCAAACATGCCTACAGTTGCATGTTTGCGAGTAGCTTGAAAAACTTCCTCCGTGTCAACATCTTTGTGTTTTAACTGTTTTTCGACCCCTGCAAAAGAGACCCAGTGTGCAGTGATGCACATGTAATCAAGGGCTTGGCAACTGGTCCACATGTCTGTTGTCATGTGGATAGTGTGAACAGCACTCTTCAGAATAGCTGAGCCAATCACCTCCAGCACATCTTGATGTAGTGCTGGAACAGCAACCCTTGCAAAATAGGACCGGTTAGGAACCTTCCATTTATGGCAGACTGTTGCCACCAATTCACGAAAACCCACCCCTTCCACGAAAGAGAAAGGGAGAAGGTCCAGCGCTAGCATTTTAGCCAGCTTTGCGTTATACAGACGCACCGTTGGGTGGTTGCGTTCAAATGGCGCATCCGACCAAAACATGCTGCTAATGGTGGGCTGGAAAGTTTTACGTGATGATGATGATGATGATGATGATGATGATGATGCAGACTTCAAATCAGTTAGGCTCATTGATTTAGTTTTTTGCATTGGTGTCTGTCCCAGACTCTTAGTGTGCCTCATACATGTTGCAGGGGTAGAGGGTGTGGGCGCTACCACTGCAGTGCTGCTGCCAGGGGTACTGGGTGTACCAGAAAAAATGTCTGTCGCTTCTTCACTTCCCCCCTGCACGATCAGCCTCTCGTCATCATCAGATGCAATATCAAGGGATACATTTGGATTTGTTTTTGTTTTGGCTTCCTCGATGTCACTTAGGTGCTTATACCACTGGATAGGGTGGTGTTGTTTGAGATGACCTCTCTGGCCTCCGGTACCATAGTTGGTACCAAGCTTACCCCGACTAACTGATACTTTACAAATCGAACAAACAACCATGTTTTCCGCCTTTTTGCTAACCGTAAAGAAGTCCCAAACTGGGGACTGGAGATGTCTGCTGGTGGTGGAGGTGCTACTTTGACTTTCAATGCCAGATGAAGTGGAGGATGGGCGTGGCTGAATTTGTTCCGTTGTTCACTTACAGCACCACTACTTGAGGTAATGGAGGTCGAGATGGATGGAGGTCCTTGCCGGCCCTTCTGACAAGAAAATATGGAAGCTGTAGGTCATGTTGGTGTTGTAGTTAACTGCGTTGGTGGTGGTACCAGTGCCACGCCGCCCACATCTCGCTCAGCAGCCATTCGGGCTAGGGTTAAAATGTTTGTCTGCTGCATGCCCGCTGTGGCTGGAGTGACGTCTGTGATGACTGGGTCGTCATCCCACTTCTTGTTCGTCGTCATCACCCATAAGTCGAAGCCTTGCAGGAACCTTCCTTTTAGGCTTAGCTACCTTTGTCGGCTCATGGCGTGCCTCACTGTCAGACTGCATTGCTGGGTTCCAATCACGATCAAGGTCATCAGAATGAAGGGGGCTTGAAGAAGAACTTGTAGTAGTAGTAGTAGCAGCCCTCCTTGACCTACAGCTTCCTCGGATGATACCTCCACTTGAATATCAATTTCCTGATGTGCCCCTACTTCTGGAGGAGCAAGCGTTGTAGGCAGTTGTGCCGCTCCATGAACCTCTAGTTGCACCTCTCCATACACCTCTACTTGCGCCTCTCCTTGTGCAGGTACTTGCGCCTCTCCTTGCCCATGTACTTGCGCCTCTCCTTGCCCATGTACTTGCGCCTCTCCTTGCCCATGTACTTGCGCCTCTCCTTGCCCATGTACTTGCGCTTGTACTAGTTGCACTTGTGGTTGTCGTTGCGGCTGTGATTGTTGAACACTCGCCAGCTGAGTTACACCCAGCGTTGATTGGATGGTACTTCTTGTGATGAGCCAACATCACTGGTCGATGGTGATTGAGAAAGTAAAGTGGCTGCCTCAGCAGCACTCTTGGTCTTGGACCTAACTTGGCATGGTGGCACTGACCCCAATGTGGCGGAGGTGCTGCTTCCAGCTTGGTCCCCGGCGGACACCGCTGCTGCTGCAGGCGTAGTTTTTTTCCCCCAAAAAAGGTGTCGGTGGGCACACCAGTCTCCTTGGTAGGTGGTGCCACTTGCTTCTTCTGCTCCTTCTTACTGGCAGTGGCACTGGCAACTTTCTTCGCTGAGGCACTACGGCCACCTTTCTTTGGGCCCATCTTCTTCAGATGTCAGAACAGCAGGCCGCAGTTGCACGAGTTGCAGAGTTGTCTTGTCTGTGGCCACACGTGACGTCGCGTGATGTTGTGCTACACGCACCGCTGCAGGACTTCTTCCTGGCACTGGTGGTTCTCTTGTGCACCTAAAAGCAATGGAAGACAAAGGAACATCAGTTATACACCCCCAAAAGTCGAAAAACACATATAAATCACCACAATCCCATGCCATCCATGCCCTCAATGATGTTTAAATTCAAGACACCCCACAGAAAGACTAGGCCCATGCACCACTGACTGAGTACCCCTGGGCCTAATGGATAAAAGCTAGGCAAAATGGGTGCAGGCCTGAGCACACTGCCTGCCTTCAAAATGGCCCCTTGACCCCCAGCACATTACCAGGCCCTGCCTGTACCAGTCCTCAAAATGGCCCCCACCCACATGTCCAGTCCCCAACAACACCCCAAAAAAATCAAAAAACACATAACAATCACCACAATCCCATGCCATCCATGCCCTCAATGATGTTTAAATTCAAGACAACCCACAGAAAGACTAGGCCCATGCACCACTGAGTACCCCGGGTGTAATGGTTGAAAGCAAGGCAAACTGCGTGCAGGCCTGAGCAGCACACTGCCTGCCTTCAAAATGGCCCCTTGACCCCAAGCACATGGCCAGGCCCTGCCTGTACCAGCCCTCAAAATGGCCCCCACCCACATGGCCAGTACCCAACAACACCCCAAAAAATCAAAAAACACATAAAAATCACCACAATCCCATGCCATCCATGCCCTCAATGATGTTTACATTCAAGACACCCCACAGAAAGACTAGGCCCATGCACCACTGAGTACCCCTGGGCATAATGGTTGAAAGCAAGGCAAACTGGGTGCAGGCCTGAGCACACTGCCTGCATTCAAAATGGCCCCTTGAGCCCCAGCACATGGCCAGGCCCTGCCTGTACCAGTCCCCAAAATGGCCCCCACCCACATGGCCAGTCCCCAACAACACCCCAGAAAATCGAAAAACACATAAAAATCACCACAATCCCATGCCATCCATGCCCTCAATGATGTTTACATTCAAGACACCCCACAGAAAGACTAGGCCCATGCACCACTGAGTACCCCTGGGCATAATGGTTGAAATCAAGGCAAACTGGGTGCAGGCCTGAGCACACTGCCTGCATTCAAAATGGCCCCTTGACCCCCAGCACATGGCCAGGCCCTGCCTGTACCAGCCCTCAAAATGCCCCCCACCCACATGGCCAGTCCCCAACAACACCCCAAAAAATCGAAATACACATAAAAATCACCCCAATCCCATGCCATCCATGCCCTCAATGATGTTTAAATTCAAGACACCCCACAGAAAGAATAGGCCCATGCACCACTGAGTACCCCTGGGCATAATGGTTGAAAGCAAGGCAAACTGGGTGCAGGCCTGAGCACACTGCCTGCATTCAAAATGGCCCATTGACCCCCAGCACATGGCCAGGCCCTGCCTGTACCAGCCCTCAAAATGGCCCCCACCCACATGGCCAGTCCCCAACAACACCCCAAAAAATCGAAAAACACATAAAAATCACCACAATCCCATGCCATACATGCCCTCAATGATGTTTAAATTCAAGACACCCCACAGAAAGACTAGGCCCATGCACCACTGAGTACCCCTGGGCATAATGGTTGAAAGCAAGGCAAACTGGGTGCAGGCCTGAGCACACTGCCTGCATTCAAAATGGCCCCTTGACCCCCAGCACATGGCCATGCCCTGCCTGTACCAGCCCTCAAAATGGCCCCCACCCACATTGCCAGTACCCAACAACACCCCAAAAAATAAAAAAACACATAAAAATCACCACAATCCCATGCCATCCATGCCCTCAATGATGTTTACATTCAAGACACCCCACAAAAAGACTAGGCCCATGCACCACTGAGTACCCCTGGGCATAATGGTTGAAAGCAAGGCAAACTGGGTGCAGGCCTGAGCACACTGCCTGCATTCAAAATGGCCCCTTGAGCCCCAGCACATGGCCAGGCCCTGCCTGTACCAGCCCTCAAAATGCCCCCCACCCACATGGCCCGTCCCCAACAACACCCCAAAAAAACGAAATACACATAAAAATCACCACAATCCCATGCCATCCATGCCCTCAATGATGTTTAAATTCAAGACACCCCACAGAAAGAATAGGCCCATGCACCACTCAGTACCCCTGGGCATAGTGGTTGAAAGCAAGGCAAACTGGGTGCAGGCCTGAGCACACTGCCTGCATTCAAAATGGCCCATTGACCCCCAGCACATGGCCAGGCCCTGCCTGTACCAGCCCTCAAAATGGCCCCCACCCACATGGCCAGTCCCCAACAACACCCCAAAAAATCGAAAAACACATATAAATCACCACAATCCCATGCCATACATGCCCTCAATGATGTTTAAATCCAAGACACCCCACAGAAAGACTAGGCCCATGCACCACTGAGTACCCCTGGGCATAATGGTTGAAAGCAAGGCAAACTGGGTGCAGGCCTGAGCACACTGCCTGCATTCAAAATGGCCCCTTGACCCCCAGCACATGGCCAGGCCCT
The DNA here is from genome assembly GCF_964261635.1 of Lissotriton helveticus. Taxonomy (NCBI): domain Eukaryota; kingdom Metazoa; phylum Chordata; class Amphibia; order Caudata; family Salamandridae; genus Lissotriton; species Lissotriton helveticus. The sequence goes on along the minus strand of NC_136067.1, from coordinate 920,577,873 downwards.
GCCTGTACCAGCCCTCAAAATGCCCCCCACCCACATGGCCAGTCCCCAACAACACCCCAAAAAATCGAAAAACACATAAAAATTACCACAATCCCATGCCATCCATGCCCTCAATGATGTTTAAATTCAAGACACCCCACAGAAAGAATAGGCCCATGCACCACTGAGTACCCCTGGGCATAATGGTTGAAAGCAAGGCAAACTGGGTGCAGGCCTGAGCACACTGCCTGCATTCAAAATGGCCCATTGACCCCCAGCACATGGCCAGGCCCTGCCTGTACCAGCCCTCAAAATGACCCCCACCACATGGCCAGTCCCCAACAACACCCCAAAAAATCGAAAACACATAACAATCACAACAATCCCATGCCATCCATGCCCTCAATGATGTTTAAATTCAAGACACCCCACAGAAAGACTAGGTCCATGCACCACTCACTTCCCCTGGGCCTACTGGCTAGTGAGGCTTTACAGCCATGACATAAATGAGAATTAAGTTAAAAAAAATCAGAGAAACAGTTGTATCATGTGCCATGACTAACCCTGGGCCTACTGGATACTGTGGCTAGCTACCCACCACGATATATATTTTGTTAAAGTTGTGAAAAAAGTTTTAGAACTGTAGTTGCCTCAACTGCAATGCCCCCAAACAAACAACACCAACTTACTTGTAAAATCTCAAGTCCAAAAGTGATCCAAACTCCAAAGTCCAAAAAGTCCTCAAATACAAATATCCAGCAGCAGTCACAGAAAGTAATCCTTCCAGCTCCACAGCCAAATGAAAAGTGACCAGTACATGGACAAAGCACTGGGAGGAGCTTGGTGGACAGGAACAGGAAGTTGGAGACTCTGGGGTACTTCCTTCCTCCCACCCCACCCCAAAAAATGGACTCCTGCACCAAAAAGTGCAGCCAAATGTCCTTCTGAGCAGTTATTCTGATCAAAATCATAATTTTCACAAGGTTTATCCTTCCTGCGGTGGATTTCTTGTGCAGAATTGCATTTTTGCTATTTCGGTAACGCGAACTGTTCAAACCTCCCGCCGGAAGTCAGCTGCACGGCGTCGTGGGCATTTATGACGTACTCGTGTTGTCAAACTCTCGCCGTGCAAGATGGCAAGCCGCGATGACGTAATTGCGTTCAAAAAACTCTTGCGCGATCACGCAGCAAGATCGAAAATGGCGCATCACACGCAGAACCGGGAGAAAAACAACTCGGCAGGCTCAGAGTCAACGCCACGCGCGCGATATTGTATTTTTCAAGGGCGACCAAGCAAAATAATTCGTAGCTTGCGAATTTGCGGATTATTGGGATATTTCGCACGATTCGCAAAATCGTCAAAAATCCGCAAATTCGCCCGCGAAATGGATTTTACACCCACGCTTGGATATGAGAGGCAGGGGAGGCACGGGAGGTGGGGCTGCAGGGAAGAGGAAAAAAACTAAGAAATTTGATAAACACGCTGGTACCAACTGTACTGCAGACCATATTGATTGTCTACTATAAGAATGCGTTGGCATTCTGGATACTGTTCCAACTACTTGCCTAATCACCTTCCCATGATCTGTGGTACCTAAGGGGGCTAGTAAAACCACCGCCGGCAACACTAGCCCTAGAGGTTTGACGGTTACTCCAGATATGTTAACAAGATCTAATAATAAGAGACTCCCACTAGCGTACAGGGAGCTACAACCCACACTGTCAGAGTTCATCCTCCCCCTTCTGAAACCCATTCTTCGAGCCAACCAGCCCCAGCTCTCTCTTGCAGCAATAGGTTTACTCCACTATTAGATCTAACAGATGATCTGACGACAGACACCAACACCCAATCACTACAGGTGTTGGATAATAAAGCACCAAACTCCCCTCTACGGCACCTAAGCATGCACCAGCAGGTTAGTGACCTAACGGCAGAATTGTGTGTTATGAAGTCTATGATTAAAGACCTTGCACGGCTATTGAAACAATTGCTGGATCATGGCTAATGATCTTTTCCCTCTGTCGAACCAGCTTCGAGAATATCTAGCCAACCCAGCCCAGCTCCTCGTATTTTACATTTGTCTTGCACACAAAGAAAGATTCCTCCTTTGCATAGGTGTTCCCAACCCCAGCCTATCATCAATTCTAACACCCATGCACTGCTGGAAGTTTTGTCCCCAAACCCAATTCTCCCCTAAACACCCTGGTAGGGAGAGGCCCTTATAACCATAACTATCTAGAAGATAGAAGCAATTATATTCATTGGATGGAAGCCCCCGCAGGTCAAGGCAAGAGGCAGATACCTTCTCTTGTTTCCCCTTTATTGTTGCTAGTACAGAAAATCTACATGGTTAATGTCCCTAAACTTGGGGGGAGGGGGAGAATGGATGGACAAGATACACTGACTTAAAAAGCGATCCATTGGATTTGTCCCGTCACGGGATGTCGTTCTGTGATTCTTGACGACATCAAAAGGGCTAGAAGGTGTTTAATCCCCGATCATCTTACTGACTGAATAAAGATTAATTTGAATTTGAACTTGAGATACCTTAAGATATATGTTTTCTTTTCCAGCAGTATTTTTATTTTATGTTTTTAAGAATGCTTTACAAACAAGTATTGGCTAAGCTGAAATCTTAGCACTCTGTTATAAAAACAAGACATGTTGAACTTGACAATGTTTATTTTGAACTGGCATCTCCAAATCCCTAGCCAATATTGTTGGTTAGGTTACTGAGAGACAAGTACAGTTTGGAAAATTAGAATTGTTTCAATAAAGTCAACGATTGAGGTAGTTCTTCAGCCTTCCTAACTGTTACTTATGAAAAATAAATAGGTTAATCAATATCATCATAGGCTTGGTATTAATTACTGTTATCAAATTGTGTGTAGCAATATGGGGGCAGGGATCGGGTTTCTGGTTGTATCATTTCCTTGTTTAGTTGCAGAATGTACTTGTTTTACATAGTGTTATTTTTTGTTACTATAGAAACCCAACTTCTTCAACAAAGAAGATTCTGTTTTTTAGACTGCTACAATGTTCTATTTATAGAGTACTAACTACTAAGAATATTTACAAAAAAGAGCTATTGTTTCACCTAATCCTCCATAGTTTACTTTTTACAAATCTCCATGTGTATCACAGATCTTAAAGTAAACAGTGCGAATGTTTTTTTTTTTATTTATCCAGGTGTGGCTTATATTTTTCAACAATATTGATCATTAAAATTAAATCAGAGATACTCAGATATCAATATCAGAAAAGGAATTCATATAAAATGCCAGCTTTCTTGTATACAATTCAGGTATGTAGTGGACATTTGCTGTGAGGCTGCTGTGAGCTTGTCTAGTTTGCACACAGTTGTAATCCTGCACATTTATGATGTTATACCCATGTGCTCAGGAGTAAACCTACTTCGTCTGATACTTCGCATACATCTCAACCTCCTCTCTGAGAGATAGTCATGACTCTTCCTTTTAGGAAAACGGGATGCATTTATAATAAAGATTGCTTTATTGAAAAACAGTTGAAGTACCAAAAATTATATACCATAGAGCTATACTTACCAATAGCCCACATACCCGATTTACCAAGAATAAGTCAGTCGGCAATGGAGAAGGTTCAATCGTTTATTTTGCAAAAGCACCCTACATACGGGAGCCTCACTCTCGACACAGCCCTCAAAGGTGCGCAGAGGAGACTGCTGGATTACATACAAAACAGTGCATATATACTTTCAGCATACCTCATGAAAACCCCGTACATGGAAAAGTACCACTTCTCGTGAAGCCAGCAGGAAAACCCATATAAGGCACAACTGATTGATTCTAAACTCAGCTCAAGTTATTCCGGGGGTAGGTCAGTAAAGGTGCCTCCCTTTCTTTCTGGGGCACGGGAGTACAGGCATGGCGCCTACAAGAATGTGCTCATCCTACAAGAAAGACAGATGTGACCTTGAGTTTCCTAAGTTAGAATCAATGGTCTGTTCATAGCCCAGGCCGACCTTTCAGGTTCTCTACACAGTAGCATGTCACGTGTTTTCTTCACTAATGAAAGAGACACCAGGAAATGAAACCAAAATGGCATCTGTTCCTTCTAGGCCCGATTCTTAATACAAACATGGTATGAGTGTATTTACTAGGGGTTTACCTAAGGTAGCGTGTATATTGGATACATTAGGCCAATATTATGTGATACCGATTTTATATTCCTTCACAGTCACAAACATGTTGGTCTGATTACCACAGGAGGCCGCCATCTCTGTGACTATGGCCAAACAAAGTAGGCAGCAATTTGCAACCAACCTCATGCATAATAACAAGGTAGCTCGATTTGTGACCCACTACAATTCTGTATTTCGTGAAACGACCTAGGTCAGTTCACAAAGTACAAATGCATTTGGTAAAAGTCAGTGCACAAAGTGCAACTTCTTTTTTATCAAATACCTTCTTAGTAAATGAGACCTGGTAATCTCATATGACAAATCCTTAGAACTTGCTATTTAAGACACCGAACTCATAGTACATAACATTTTGCGATTACTCTGTATTATCGGTATTATTTGCTATTTAGGATTTGAAAAGTATTTTTTGTTGCACATAACGATCTAGATTCTTTATCAGCTATTCAAGTTGAATCACCTTTGAGAGAATTAACATTCTTATGCTGATAAGATTGGCCAGTCTTCACAACCCGCTAAAAAGATTGATGCGATCTGAAATTCTTTCTTAAAACCTATAGTCACAGGAGCCGGTCCCTCTCCCTCAAAGGAATGTTGTGAGCATTTAGCCAACTTCTTCCTCAGAAAGGACAGTCTTATATATGACTTCCTGGCAGGGGACCTAGACCTAAATTCCTTTATCAAAAAGAGCATATCAGAAAAAAAGTCCTCAGTGGACTTTTTGAACGGCCCTCAATTGAGCGGTAATATCACCATGGCAGCAGCGAACATGGTCAAGTCCGACTTTGGATCCGGCTCCCATAGACACCCTCCTAAAAGGAGGAGATGCCATTGTATCTGTCTTGATGACCATCCATAATCTATCACTGGAAAGTGGGCAGGTCCCTTACTCCTGGAAGCATGCAATCATCAGTCCACTGTTGAAAAAACCCTCATTAGACCAAGACAAGGTTGAGAATTATAGTCCAAGATCACTGATCCAGGTGTCAGTGAGATAATAGAAAAACTGGCAAATGGGTATTTGACAGATTTTTTTGACAACCCATAACCTGCACCACACGCAAATGGGTTTTCAACTCGGGTGCAGTACAGAGACCGCTTTCTAACTGGCTTCAGAGATCCTCAAGAAGACACTAGTTCAGGGAGGAGCAGCTGCTCTCATTCTTCTCGACTTCAACTCAGCCTTCAATACTGCCTCCCACGCTATCCTCTGACATAGACTGGAGGTGGCAGATGCCACAAGAAGGGTGTGAAAATGGTTGACCTCGTTCCATGACAAAAGAAGTTTCCAGGTCAGGGAAGGGACTTGTCTGTCAAAGGTTCATCAACTCAAATGTGGAGTGCCACAGGGCTCATTAACGTGTATGCTTGCCCTTTAGCAGACATCATCTGTTTATTCGGCCTTATTAAAGTGGTGTATGTGGGCGACACCCAGATCATCGTGTCCTTGCCACCCAATACCAGCTCAACAATGGAGAAACTGTCCATCTGTTTGAAGCAGGTGAACAAGTGGATGACAACTAGCTATCTTAAACTGAATGGCGATAAAACAGAGGTCTTGGCCATTGGAAACAACCCATTGCTCTGAGACCATATCCTCTGGCCCTCGCACCTGGGAGATTGCCTTTACCCTAAAATGGAAGTAAAGAGTCTGGGGGTATTAATTGATAAAGATCTAACCATGGCCTACCAGGCAAAGAAAGTGGCAGGTACAGGTTTTGGTCTCCTAAGAACTCTTAGAAAGACGCTCAAATGGCTCCCTGTGAAAACTCGGAAAATATCGGTACGAGACCTGGTGCTTTCACAGCTAGATTATGGCAATTCTCCCTACCTAGGCAGCACTACTTATGTCATCCAAATGCTGCAAGGTATTCAAAATGCTCCAGCCTGAGTACTAATGGGCCTTCCAAAAACGCAATCTGCACATTTGGCCCTAGTGAGCCTCCGCTGATTGCCAGTGAGCAAGTGAATTGAATTCAAACCTAATGCATTGCGCATAAGATATAATATGCTCTCAGTTCACATATTCTCAGTCATCCCCTCACCCCATTTAGCAATGCGAGAGAGCTAAGATCCAACAATGCTCTCTCCTGGCTATCCCCAGAAATAAAAGAGCAAAAAGTGGATGGCTTTCAAGTGCCAGTTTAGCGTTGAAGCTCTGGAATTACCTACCTATTCACCTTAGAACTAACAGCAACCTGCTAAGCTTCAGGAAGCATCTGAAGACACACATGTTTACATAATCAGTTCATTCTTACCCTCAAGAATCCTGTCAGTGCTGGGAAGTCAGATTTCTGGGTAGCTTTGCGCTGTACAAGAAACTGTAATATAACATAATATGCTTTTGTCTCTGTACAACTGCTGAGCTAGTCACAGAATCTTAAAAACCAAATAGGTATGGGAAACATTCTTGAGGATCAATTGGTTTCAAGGCCTGTTGGGGTAAAGACATTTCTTTTTTCTATTGTTCCATAGTGGAAGCTATTGATGGAGACTTTAAACTGGGAGAAGAATTGTGTGGAGCCTATATGCCAGATGTGTGTTGGGAGGATGTGTGGCAGACTTCCTTTCAGACACTGTTTTCTATTGTAAAAGCTGCCTGGCTGAGGAGGAACCATTACTTTACTACACATAGGGCCTATTTATCTCCAGCTAGACTTTCAAAAATAGCAAAAGGCCCACCAGTTAGGTGCAAGAAATGTGATTTGGCAAATGCCACGGATATACATATGTTTCAAGAGTGTCCAGGGATAACAGAATTCTGGGAGAGCATAGTGGCAACTCTAGCCGACATCATAGACATCCCAGTCCAAATCTCTCTCGCCTTCATCATCTTTGGCATAACCAGTGAAGTTTCAGGCCCTGCTAGGTGGTTTCTTCTTTATTCAATCTTGTTACATAGGAGACAGATTTGTAGGAGATGGGCAGAGGCCACACCCCGACACACTCAGAATGGTTATCCTCGTTATATAAGATTTCTAAGATAAACTACAGAACAGCAAGAGGAAAGTAATATGGGAGGGTTTGCTTAATTGGTCTCAGCGTTAGTCATCTCGTGGCTAGTATTTCAGGGCACGGGAAAAAGGTTATTTTTTTTGGGGGGGGGGGGGGGCTTGTGTTGGGTATGCCGGTTATGTTTTGAGTTTAAAAACACCATCTTTGGTCCTATAATTATGCCTCATTGGATACTCTCAGACTGGGTCGGGTCCCATCGGGCAATCAAGTTTCCATCTTTCTAGGAAAGGGTATGCAACTTTTTGTGGGAAAGTCATATACCGGTAGCTGGCTTTGTCCCCTGGGCCCCTCCAATCCAAGTGCCTACGTCTTGACATCCTACTTTCTGTCAAATGCGGTCTGAGGCGGATGAGGATTAAAAAAAATAAAATAAAATAAACAAAAAAAAACAAGCTTTTGTCTTGCTGTAGTTTCGCTGTTGCACAGGAGCTACTGTGTGCATGACATTTTATGCAAACTGCCATGTTCTTTTGTGCTAATTTTCAGAATGTATAGATTACGCTCAGGCAAATTTAAACCAACATTGTACTGGCCATTCAAAAAGTCCAGGGGCCGTATCATGATGGGCGTGTCTGGTGTGGACGCAGTACTGAACACCTGTTGTATGCCCCTACAGGCCATGAAGTGTATTTTATTTACCCGATATTGCTTTGAATTAGAACTTTATTTTCAGATACTACAGCTTGGAAACTGTGGGCAAAGTTTGCCTCTTTCTGTTTCTGAGCTGTGCTTTCTGAAAACAGGACACTAACTCAGAGAATTATTGAGAATCCACTTTACGTCCTTATACAGCCCCAGGTGTCAGTTAGAAATTACACCCACACAAGTTCAATCTGCATTATCCTAAAATGCTGGTGCAAATGTGCATTGCACTGATGCAATCTATGTCATCTGGCCCTATGTACATGTGGAATGTGGGAGTATTATGATGATCTAGTAATACATATATATGTTTGGAAATCCAATGGAAAGAAAGCTTGTCATTTCATTTAGGTTTTGTTTTTAAGGTGTATTGTATCATGATTTGAAATTTCACCTAGGTGCACCTACAGTAAAATATTAATAGTGACTATTTGATTATACTGCACTTATTTTATTACCATTTCTATGTACTGCAACTTTATCGATCAAAAAAGAATGAAACGCTGAAGTGGTTTGACCAGGTTAGAGCTTGTGACCTGAAGGCCACACCAGATGTCAAGAGACAGTGCATAAATAAACTGTATTTTGCTACAGCACAAACAAAAAAGTTGGTAAAAGAATCGAGGGCTTTTTAACTAAACACAGAACTCTATGGAGGAGGCCAGACTCTCTGTGACACTGGTAACTGCTGCCCAATCTCCGACCTCCTGAGCTGTATTACATTAAGTGAGTACTGGAAGTGATAATTTAAGACAGGTCTCAGCCATAGCTTTGGGCTGGCTAATGTCTTAAGATGTTGATGAGCCACAGCAATGGAAATTTAGAACACTAGACAGCCGTAAATGATTGCTTTTCACACAACATTTAAAACCATCTGCTGCTTTTGGCTAGAAATTAAACTGCATTTGTTGTCATATCTAGTAAACAACAGAATATAGCACAGTAACGAACACAACGCAACATAGCAACACGATTAAACATAACATGATACATTACAATAAACAGCCAAAACAGAAAGCAACACAATAACCATAGTACAACACAACAACAATATAATTACAGTAATGCAGCACACTTCACACCAAAATCCCATACTACAAATATGCACAAACAATCTTGTCACACATCACTACCAGAATCCTGCTTCATAATCCAGAGCTAAAATGTGTTTACACATAGCACTGGCTTAACTCACCACCCTGGAGTTGAAATAGAGCTAATCAAACATGTTATGTGATCCACCCCCTTGCATCCAAGTTCCTCAAAGACAGTAAATCCTTTAGCCCCTCAAAAGTTTGATTTCAATGTGCAGATTGTCTTATCAGGTCACAAAAAATATGAATACCTGCTGCCTCAAGACATTGTTCTTAACCACAAAAAACCTTGCACCATCACTCACAATATTCACTCATTCCAATCTATAGGGGTCATAAACACATATATTACCTGCCTTCACTCACAAGCTCCCTTCATAACACCATACTTTCATGGCAAACACCAGTCACTTAAGCTCTTTGGGCTCAATTTTACCCTTTTTGTTTCTACTTAGTTTAAAATGCATTTTATAAATCATAAAAAAGTGCCAAAATATTTATAATTTTGACGTTTGAGATGCAGACCAAATGAACACAGTAAAAAACTTTGCCTTTAAAATTCCTTTCACTCTAATGCATAATCTGACTCTCCTACAGTATCCATAAAACTATAAAAGCCTAACCAGAGCAGTATACATGTCATTGATTCCTTCTTTTAAAAGAAATGGCACTCATCTATTCTTACACTCAACTGCATGTTTACCATTAGCCACATGCTAGTTATCCCGTCCCCAAGAAGTAGGTTGATTATTTGGGCGAGGAAGGATAAAGCAGAAACATCTATTAAACCTATACTTAACTAGTTGAACTATCGCCAGCTTGCACTCAAAGAGGACAACGACGATTGGGTTGCATATGTTAAGCAATTTGAAACCTGTTGCTCCCAAGGAACCTCGGCAACTGAAACAGCACTCTTTAATAAGTTCAGTACTTTTGAGATTAAGGCAGCAAATGGGAAGATCCTTTGGTGTGGTATTATTACATAGGCATGAACCAGGTTCAATAGAAGCTTTCATACCACGAGTACGAATATTAAGAGATGCATTTCATAAGAAGTGAAGCAAAAAGTCTCTGGTCCATATTATCAAGACCGGCGATAACATTATTGCCGCTTTAGTGGCAGGAAACTTCCGCTAAAGCGGCGATAAGGGGCTTGATAATATGTCCTTGTGAATCCCTATAGCGGCAATAACGTTATTGCCGTTCTTGATAATATGGCTCTCTGTCTGTTAATTCTTTAAAACAACTGCATCAATAAAGTTGGCAACTCTGAAACCCTCTGTAAATGTTTTGAGATTGTTGACATCTTGCAAAAATCAATATGTGGGGACAGTAAAGGGTCCAGCCAATGTAAAGAAACAAAAAACGGTTTGCTTCGCCCAGTCCTACATCTCTAACAATCACCAACAACAGGCTTTCTAGAAGGTTTGCTTGATGATGTGAGCTGTGGTTTTGTGATCTATTATGACATAATAAACCAAAGGGTCTGTTTAATGGTACAATGTCACAACCAAATATGAACGAGGAGTTAATTTTCATACAGGATAAAATATGGGGTCATCAGATAAGTAAGAAGTAAGAAGGCAGGAAAGAGTTTAATTGAACTGGCTAAAACAAGTTGTTTCAGGATGCTCAAATGAAAGAACTGACTGTGATACCCTAGCCCAAACATGTATCCTAGCAATGGCATTAGTAGTCTGATTGACTTTTGCATAATATGACTAGAAGTTATTCAATGGTTTAGTAATTCATGAGAAATCGTAAAGGGATCATCAGCGTCCGATAGTTACCCTAAATCAAGAGATTTATGAAGTTCATGCAATTAATGAGACGGTGACAAATGGAGTCAAATGAACTAACCCAGATAAAGAAATCACAATTCCAAATATATTAAAATGAGTTTAAATCCGTGATAGAACATAGCCTGGTAGTGATATGACGGTGGCATGAACTGTTAATTCTTAAAACAGAGGACTTTGTAACAATTAACAAGCTAGACTACACTTTAAAGAGGATAAGAGTAGGGAAAACTTGGTTTAATAATAATTGTGTACCTAACATGAAACACCTTAATACACCGGTATGCAAAAAAATAACTGGCTGCTGTGGATGAAGCCTCCAGGGCAGCTAAAAGAGAATATAAAGCCTTGATTCAGAAAAGGGAACAGTTATAGGAGGAGCGAATTTACTAGAAGTAGTGAAATGGATTTGTAAAGACACCATGAAAATCTGGGACGCAATACCAGGTATAATAAACAGTGATTTGAAACTCTGATGATATTTATATTACTAATGATGTGTGAGGAAGCCACTTTGCAACTTTATACAACAGGAAGAATAGGCTGGAAGTACAGATCTGAGGGCGGTAACCCATGAAGCTGTTGATTTCATGAATGAGTTTAGCCGCAAGGTAATCAGCGACTCCTTAGGCATGCAGAGACATTCAAAGGCATCTTGTCCTGATTTCATACTGATTGATGTTTCCATGTAGGAACCAGGAGTATGGGTCTCTTTATTGTACTGTGCACTCATAAGACTTGTCCATATTCTAGAATCTTGCGGCTCTGCTATAATCCTGCCATTAATTAAAAAACATGGCAGGAACTAACCTGCTGACTATTGTCTCAAACCCTTATGAGAATCTGTTGGTAAAATATTTGGCAAGCTCATGTTCAGTAGACTGCAGGCTTGGTTGAACTGCAAACAAATCTTGGTCGACACACAGGCTGGAATTCAAAGTAGTACTGGGACAGAGGACCAATGTTTTAGACTAACTTCAATCTGCACAAAATATGCTACCCGAAAAATAACTCCATCATACTTAATATTCGTCATCCTTTCAGCGACTTTTGAATCAATAGACAGCCAGATCTGGATAACCTGGAAAAATAAGGCAAGCCATCTAATATGCTATACCTTCTGAAAAAGATTCGTGATATCAATGCTACACGTGTCTGTTATGTTGACTCTATTTCCCTCTAGCAATGAGGAAGGAACATATATTGGTAGGATACACATCACTGTCTGATCTCTAAAGCCATATACTGGAATGGCGTACTGGAACCAATATATAGTTTTGTGACACAGCTTACTAGGTGGACATGATGGCACATAACATCTTGTAGGACGGGCCAATACACATGGTTAAATGCAAATAAGCATACACCTGAGAATGGTTTTTTTTTTTTTAATGATCCATCAAATTGCTGTGTATTTTGAAAGTACCAATTTGGGATGTTTGCTTTGAAGTTAAGAAACGTTTGATTTGGCAGGGTTGACTGGAGATATTTACTGTCTGTTCTCCTTCCCTGAAAACAAATTTTGATTAATAATTAATACTTGTTGCATGCAGATTCGCAAAATTTTTCAAGACAAATCTACCCTCAGGCAACATTTTTTCAGAGGGAGGTTGATACTATTAGACTTAATTTATTCATCACATGAACTGATTAAAAATAAATTACCCAAATAATAAACACCCTACTCAAGTGACCTGATAATGAGTGGGCTGGGGCGGAGAAGGTATTTATCAACCTTGTTATGTACCAAATTCTCTTGGGTGCTTTATTTATCAGGTCCAATAAATTCCTCTTAGCCAGAGTTTTTTTTAACTTAGTTATGACGCCATACAGGCAAAATTTGTGGGAATGGCGCCATATTCTGCATATTTTGCCTTTTTATTTCTGCCCATTTCCCGTATACATTTTGTCACCTTTGACCTGCCAACATCTTCCACTGGAAAAAAAATATTGCACAGCTTGGAAATGTGATCCCTGTGCAAATTCCGGTTTGTGCTGGATTTGGAATTCAACACCCAATACGTAATCATGGCCGTAGGCTTAAATACTTGCACAAAAAAGGAAACAGAGCAAATTAAATTATTGTATAAAAAGCATTGACAAACTCATTTGTGAAAATATAATGTATCATCCACGACAACTTGATATGCTTATGTATTTTGGCGACAGCATCGCTCACTTTGCCCTCAAGGAGTTTATATCACCTTACAATGAACATCAAAAGTGCACTGAAACAGATGGATGCTGGTAACAATATATGAACAGGATAAAAAAACTAGAGAAAATAAAGAAAGCAATGTATCCTAAAACTAGCCCTGTTAAATGAATCGTCAGTTGGTGAATAAAATCTGTTCATCAGACTTTTGAAATAGTGGGTAGCTGTGGAGGGGGATGTTTGGAATGGCAGATAAATCTTGACCGGTTTAAAGTTATTGGCGTGAATGAAGTGTGACCTGTTTTCACCAGGTTTACTACTTAGGCCCTCATTATGATATCCCCTTAATCCTTAGAAGTGTTACCAGTCCCACTGAGATTACAAGTGTCACAGAGAACACTGCAGTACGAGAATCTTTCTTCAGGACACATCGGCTGCTGAAACCAGGTGACATGTCTTGATGAAATACAGAGGAAGTTAAAAATAATCACTGGAATAAGGTGTGGTATTCTTAGAGGGTCCTCAAGGACCAAATCACAGCTGTGTGACATTTTTCATCACCCTCAATTCAAATCGCCAATGCACGCCACATGGAGAACTCAGGGGTGGGTGGAGAAGAATTTCCCTGTTTTGTGGCCCACTCACATTAACCTTATTTATTTTATTTTTTATGTATAAAGTTTTATATAGCACAGACTTGATTTTAGTAGGGTATCAGATCACTTTAAAATTGCTTAGTTAAGAAGAAACATGACAACCAAGCAACACAAATGCTGTCAATACCTATTGCAAATTGGGAGGAGGTCAGTGAATTAAGCACCCGGATGTCCACTATGAGTGAGAGCCCAGGTTCAGACACTGTGTCAGCAAATTGTCCATATGCTGAGTCAGAAGTTCTAGGGCAGAGTTTTGTTCATCAAAAACAGTTTGACTTCTTTTTTTAATGAAGTGGTTGATGGGTTCAGTATGATTTCAGGGGGAAGGGAGTTCCAAATTCTGGGGGCCATCTGGAGAAGGCTCGGTTGTAGGTTTTCTTTTTCTGAAATTCCTGAGGATTTAACAATAAGGTGATGGTGTATCTAGATGATCTGCAGCCACCAGACAGTTTCAGTTTGTCAAATAGGTATTTTGTTGTGTTGAAGTGTAGTGCTTTATATGTCAAGCAAGCAATGTTCAGCTGTATCCTAGCCTTATATGAGAGGCAGTTTAGTGCCTTCACATCAGGAGTGATGTTGTTGTATCTCTTGGATCCAGTGATGAGACTTGCAGCAGAATTAAGGGATGCTTTAGTGGAGCCAGCTTGGATCTAGGTAGATCACATAAGGTAGCACTTCCATATTTTAACCTGAGAATTACTAGTGCTTGCACAGCTGTTTTGTGAGTTGTCTAGGGGTAGGAAGGTTTTATTTGTCTTAGCACGTTGATTTGAAGGTTGACTTCTATGGTGGCTGAGCTCATGTGTTCCTGCATATTGAGATTCTTATTGAGTGCTATTCCCAGTGATCTTGTGGAATCTATAATGTGTGGAAGGCAATTGAAGGCTGTTTGATGTTTCATCCAATATTTGATGTAGAGTAATCCTTTTTGTGGGACCATTAAGAGGCATTCAGTTTTGAGCATGTTGAGTTAAAGCCAGTTTTGGTTTTTTTAGAACGTTGTGTTGAGTAGATGGATATCTTCAGGGGAGGACTTTTTTTGTAGGTACAGTTAGGTGTCATCTGAATACATGTGGCATTTGACATTGGAGAGTTTTAGAATTTCAGTTAGAGGCTGCATGAAGAGGTTGAAAAGAGTAATTGCTAGGTTGGATCCCTCTGGCACTCCTAAAGTGACCGGAGTGGAATTGTACATGGTTTGGTATACCTTGATTCTTTGAGTTATGTTTTGTAGAAATGAGACAAACCAGTTTAGAATGACCCTTGATTACCCCATTCTGCATTCCAGTAGGTCAATTGGGCTGTCATGTTTGAAGCTATTTTCATCAACAGGTTTGAATGCTTTCTACTACGCGTTATTTTTTAGAGTGAGATCTGTGCGGTCCGTGGTCTGAGCGATCAGAGGCAGACGGTGGCTATTTGTAGGTATAATCGGGAGGTGCTCAATTGCCGTCTGGAGATCACTTTCAATCTTTTTTATCTTTTCAAGGAACAAGGAGGCAAATTCATTGCAGTTTGGCTGCGGAATAGAACCAATTATGAACGGGTTCGTTTTCTGAATGGGTTGTTGTTTGACAATTTCAAACTGTTTTTTGGGTGATTTCAGGCCATGTCTAGTTAAGTTCTAAAGACATTTTCTTTTGACTTTTCTGATGTATTTGTTGTACATACTCCTCAGTGATCTCAGGTGTCGTAGGGAAGGTGAGGATCTCAACACTCATTTGGCTAGTCTCAGATTGCTTTCTTGGGTTAGGCTCTCATTGTACCATGGTTTGGAGTTTTTAGAAGAGAGTAGTTAGCAGGAGAAACATCCCCAACCATGCCTGCAAAAACATATAAATTGATGGAATTTGAGGATGGCGGTATTTATGGGAGTGATCCTGAAGAGAATCTCCAGCCTTTGGACAAATGAGGAAATGTTTTGTAGGTCAATGCAGATCTGTGGCTAGAGTTAGAAATCTTAAGGGGCATGTTCCTACTCAGTTGTGGTATAGTAGAAGTTCCTGAGTAGGGCAATGTGGATCATGATAGCAAACTGTCCAAAGGCTCACACACATCACCCCTCTTAACTACAAGCTTCACAAATGGGAAAGCTATTACAGAGCACTTCATTAAAATACACTATGAGGAAAGAAAATGACAACAACTGAACATGTTTGGTGTAGTATATACACTGTGACTCAAAATGGCAATATGTCTTTCAAACACAACCACAAATACCATTAACTCTCCTCTTTACATTGGAGCTAAGCAACACTTTTATCTTGAGACCTACAAATTCAGATGAACAATACTCACAGACATCTACATCTTGGTGATAGTAAGGGCAGGGTGACTTTTTTTTTACACAAGTATAATCTTGTGTTATTCAAGAATATCCTGCTACTAATATTTTGCACATTTTTATTTCAATGTCACATCCACTAAACACATCATTTTCAATCACTCACTCAAGCAGGAATCAACCTTGTGGGAAATAAGAAAATTAGTGTTTCATCTTCTTGCCTGACTTTAGAAACTACATGGAAAATATATGAAACAAAAATCTGGGTGTAACTTTTGTACTCATGGACATACCTCACATACAATGTTCATGTACTAACCAGACACCTATGGTCAATGACCCAAAAACATGGATTTTGTAGTGTTCTTTTAACCGAGACAACTTACCCACTGAAAAGGTGTCAGTGACCATCAGTTAACAGATATCTCAATGCATTTAACTTGGACAAAACATGTAATCATTAACTTTTTTCTAAAAAAAAAAAGAGTTTGGAAACAATCTTAGCTTACTAGTTGAGCTGTAGTAAGACATTCTCAATCATGTCTAAAACATAGTCAAAATTTTCCACGGCCAACATGCATACAGCCAGGAATTTCAAAATAATTGATTTAAACAGGAACATCTGGCTCAGTCATGAATTTCACAATATAAAATTAAGGAGCAAATACCTGAAAAGGCAATGGAACAAAACATGAGCACCTCTGCAAAAATGTACAGAATGCACTACTAAAACTACAAGGCACAAAGGGTCCACTAGAAGTCAGAAGCAGAATATTCATGATGAAACTTCTGTAGATGTTTATAGAAATGTTGGCCCAAATGCTAGGCTTACACAGCAATAGTTCCTTCTAGTGATCTAATGCAACAAACTAATGATCTTTTTCTACACAAAACCAACTTCCTCAGAGAAAACCTTGGAACATCTGACCATTCTCTGGACACCAACGGTAACACTGATTTGCAGATTTGATACATTTTCTGTGTGCTTGGTCTCACCCACTCGGCAGAAGTCATAAATATTTTGCTTCTTGAAGCTCTGCATCCCCCTGACTGTTTGATCAGGGTGGTGAGGTAGGACAGAGAGTTGAAATGGGCAGTTTTGTGTGCCAGACAACTCAATTTGAAATTATTCTGACTGTGATAGGAGGTCAACAGGGGCGGCTCATCCGCTATGGTGCAGTAACGTCGCCTCACTGCTTTTACGCAGTGCACTGCAAAGTATACATAAAATGAGAATAACTTTGAGGTATTATCATTTTACGTTTGCTCTTGCTTTGCAGGTAGGGGCTGCTCTGCTCTCGGAGCTGGGGAGGGGAGAAGTGGTTTGCCCACTCCTAAGTGGGCAATGACTAGTCAGCCCTCTCAGGCCCCCCAAACCAGTCATGCGCACTTTCCCCGTTCTCCGTGCAGGCTGCGCTTACAGCCTGAATGGAGGACAAGCCCAGGCCCCCATTCCCTGGTTGGGTGTCGAACAAGGACACTCAAAACCAATCACTGTGCTGCACTGCAGTGTTGTGATTGGTCAGGGGGAGCCTTTTCTGTGCTTCCTGTGCCTCAGAGAGCACAGGAAGCAGGAGCAGAGATGAGGGACCGGCATGGCAAGGTGTTTCCTTTATTATTCTTTTTTTTTCACTGCTCCGCCCGCTACCCCACGTGACCCCCTCCCGTGTACCCGAACCAACCACGCAAACTTTGCTGGCCGCCACTGGAGGTCAATGAAGCTCAGTGATGACTCGGGAGATGTGATAGAATTTTATGGAAGACCACACAGTTTTAGGTGTTGCACACAAGACAGTTTTGTGGGGTAGTAACCATCCAAAAAACATGCAAGCATTTCCGTTCTCTTCAGAAAACGTTGCTGATGTCAAAAGGAATTTCACCTCAGTCCAATTTTGCATTCCAAAAGATGCGTAAAACAACAGTAATGACCAAATTGTCATCACAGCTGTAGTCTAATGATATACTTAGTAACTGCACATCAGGTTTACATCCATGTTCTAAGATTGAAACCATACCGCATAATGTCAGAAAATAGTTGCTTCACATTTCAAATAAAGGTTAAAAGTGCAACCTAATGCTGCTTGAATTTCAGCAGAATTAAAAACTATTGATCAGACAGATTTAGTTGACAAACTAATTGCGACCAATTTAATACATGCTTATTATGGATTCTGACACCAGGGAAACCCACAAGTGTTTCTCCTAATCTCTGATATAAAGGTTATGTTCTTACTGACTGCGGCCACTTTCTTCCATGACTGTGTCAACATTATTCACTCCCAAAAAAAGATAAATCTCAAGTTTTGGTCGGTTAAGAATCACTCTGCTCTCACTGTAGTCTGCATAAGATGCAGTGACCACAACATGCCTACTTTTATGTTGCACCACTAATTACAGATGAAAGAGAGGTCACACTTTAACACAATATGCACAGCCCACAAAGCTTATTACACCCATGTATCAGAGTCCAATTAAAGCCTTCAAGCCCTATCAGCCCTCCAGACACATGAGTCTCATTGAATCCATTAACCATCCATTCACCCAGGTGCATAGGATTTGGGGCAGGTGTTTTCATGCACAAAGCAGTTCTGAACACCCACTACTTTGAAACATCATGCTAAGAAAGGAGATGCCGAATTTAGTCCTAGAAATCATGCTGAATGTAATGATAACTCAAGGCCAGCAGATGGTGAGTTACCTAAGATTGGATCTCTCCAGCAGCCTAGTACCTGGCAAAAGAGATGATGGTATGCTTTTCCAAAGCCAATTATTGCAAACTTTTGATAAGCACTGAAGATTAATTCAGCATCTACACTTAAAATATTTAGAATTTACTCTCCAAACCCACATGAAACATGTACCTTATTACTCAATTCTGTGAAGTGCCATTGAACAACTACCCTGAGGACAATGAATGAGCAGTGTGTCAGGACTTCCTAGTTTTCTCCAAGGAGACATCCCTGCACACAAACAAGGACCAGAGATCAAGGTGGCTGTTCCAGGGTCCACTTGTATCCCATACCTTATCCCTAATCCTTGTTGCTTCTCTAACTGATACCCAGTTCCACAAGCAGCTTTACAACTGGTGAAAAGTATGAGCAAATCAAAATGAGCTACTCGTAGGAGAGCCACTTCATGAAGAGTAAGTCAGTATATCAAGCAATTGAGATGTAAAAGTTGAAAATAAATAAATAAAAGAGGAACAAAAGAAGAGGATGGTAGAGAGAACCGAGTGGGTGAGGGAAAAGAGTGGAACATAGATTAAGAGAATACATTGAATGACAGAAGTGGAAGAGTAGGGGAGGGGAATATGGATCATGTTATTAAAAGAGAGTGGAGGTACAGGAGAGAATGAGATGCTCGAGGGAAAGACGGTTACACAGTGATGGAGTTATAGTGTTAGAGAAAGGGGACTGGGTAAATACAAAGCAGAGAACAGGAATATGCCAAGATTTTAAGAAGAAATAAATAAATGGGAAAGTAGGGTGCAGATCGATAAGAAAAACAATGAAATTGAGACATTTAATGGACAACGCTACAAAAACAGGTTCCCCGGTAGCTTGTTTCCTTTCCAGTGTAAGAATTGGCTTTGTAGTTTGGTTTGCCCTGTTCCCATCATGCACTGGGACAGGAACAGACTAATTTGCATACAGCCAGGTTCTGAAACTGGGATGATGCAGTGAGCTAAAAAACGGTGTTGGATCTAGCCCTGATCTCTTGACTGGGTGAGAGTTTTCTGCTTAATTCAGAGACTCTGTCCATCACCACCCCTTGTTGTTAATTATTTTGTCCACCCTAAGCGTGGAAGGGTATGCTCAGACATGAGTCCCTTGCTCACTGCACCATCAGGATTCAAGCAAGCCGGGCCGAAGAGGCTGAAATGCCAGAAACCGGTCCCCGGTAGCTTGTTTCCTTTCCAGTGTAAGAATTGGCTTTGTAGTTTGGTTTGCCCTGTTCCCATCATGCACTGGGACAGGAACAGACTAATTTGCATACAGCCAGGTTCTGAAACTGGGATGATGCAGTGAGCTAAAAAACGGTGTTGGATCTAGCCCTGATCTCTTGACTGGGTGAGAGTTTTCTGCTTAATTCAGAGACTCTGTCCATCACCACCCCTTGTTGTTAATTATTTTGTCCACCCTAAGCGTGGAAGGGTATGCTCAGACATGAGTCCCTTGCTCACTGCACCATCAGGATTCAAGCAAGCCGGGCCGAAGAGGCTGAAATGCCAGAAACCGGTCCCCGGTAGCTTGTTTCCTTTCCAGTGTAAGAATTGGCTTTGTAGTTTGGTTTGCCCTGTTCCCATCATGCACTGGGACAGGAACAGACTAATTTGCATACAGCCAGGTTCTGAAACTGGGATGATGCAGTGAGCTAAAAAACGGTGTTGGATCTAGCCCTGATCTCTTGACTGGGTGAGAGTTTTCTGCTTAATTCAGAGACTCTGTCCATCACCACCCCTTGTTGTTAATTATTTTGTCCACCCTAAGCGTGGAAGGGTATGCTCAGACATGAGTCCCTTGTTCACTGCACCATCAGGATTCAAGCAAGCCGGGCCGAAGAGGCTGAAATGCCAGAAACCGGTCCCCGGTAGCTTGTTTCCTTTCCAGTGTAAGAATTGGCTTTGTAGTTTGGTTTGCCCTGTTCCCATCATGCACTGGGACAGGAACAGACTAATTTGCATACAGCCAGGTTCTGAAACTGGGATGATGCAGTGAGCTAAAAAACGGTGTTGGATCTAGCCCTGATCTCTTGACTGGGTGAGAGTTTTCTGCTTAATTCAGAGACTTTGTCCATCACCACCCCTTGTTGTTAATTATTTTGTCCACCCTAAGCGTGGAAGGGTATGCTCAGACAAGAGTCCCTTGCTCACTGCACCATCAGGATTCAAGCAAGCCGGGCCGAAGAGGCTGAAATGCCAGAAACCGGTCCCCGGTAGCTTGTTTCCTTTCCAGTGTAAGAATTGGCTTTGTAGTTTGGTTTGCCCTGTTCCCATCATGCACTGGGACAGGAACAGACTAATTTGCATACAGCCAGGTTCTGAAACTGGGATGATGCAGTGAGCTAAAAAACGGTGTTGGATCTAGCCCTGATCTCTTGACTGGGTGAGAGTTTTCTGCTTAATTCTCTTGCTACATACCCTTTTCAAGGATTACCATGTGCCTTAAACAAGTCTAGTACTGATTAGGCCGAAACGTCAGTTTCTCAGGGAGTGGTTATTCGCTACACAGCTGTGGAAGAATTCTTCAGCGATGACTTATAATTCTGGCAGTTGTGATTTTGGAACTGGTCTGACTGATATGGCAAGTGCAAAGGGGTCATCCCAGATTTTGATGTGGATTATAATGGGTTCTTAATCCAACATACTCCCTCTGAACAAGAGAGCTTGCCCTAGTCCTGATCTCTTGCTAGATTTTAAAATCTTTTGTTAAGCCTGACACACTATTTCCGTAGTGGTGTTTACCTTTACCTTTGAGGTCAGTAGCTCAGAATTGATAAACATTATCAAACACACTTTGTGCGCGGTTTTGGGTGGTGCTTCCTTGACCTTTCAACCATTAAAGGCTAGCGATAACCCATTTCAGCAACCATCGCAACACCATTGCAAATCACAGACTGAAGGTCCTGTGTTCTTTGAACTTCCTTAAGCACACTGGTCCATATTTATGACACATTTTGCATTGCTCTTTCATCACGCAACGTGGTTCAAGAGCAACTCAAACCTTAAGTCAGATTTTTGCAGCCATGCAAAGCCACTTTGTGTCGCTCTGAATGGCTTCAAAGATTTGGAGTAATGCAACACAGCAGAAATCACTGTGTTGCGGAACTTTTCCCTGGGAAGGCATTCCATGGGCATTGTGTGGGTGCTCCCATGGTTTTTGATGCATTCTCAGATTTGCCAGAACTGGTAGATCTGGGAATGTGCCAAAAAGATACGCCTCCCTAGGTGAGGCATAACGAGGAGAAATGTTTTTTTTTCCTTGATACTTCCTCTTTCTATGTGCGCTGTATTATGCAGCACCTATAGAAAGAGGAATTTGCCACTCAGGATTGTTTTTGTGCAGGAAGGTGTTTTGGTAGCCTATCACATATACAAGAACCCTAGCACCCTTGTGCAAGTGTGCCTGTGTTGCAGACAGGATTGTTTTTGTACAGGAAGATACACCTTCGCTGGTGCTAGGCTGCCAAATGGTGCTCACTGCATTGCATTACTTTGCCATAAATATGGCCCACTGTTCTACCATTCGTGGCAAACTAATGTGTACCTAGGGATGTGAAGAAAAAGACTTAACGAGACTAAAGAGAAGAGGAAGTAAAGAAGAATGAGAGGATTATAAATGCCAGTGGCGGCTGGTAGGTAACAGTGGTGCGGAAAGGTGGGAGAGTTAAGTAAAAAAAAGAAAGAAAAGCAAACTTACCTGGAGGTCGCCGTCCCAGCCGCCTCTTTTCCTCCAGCAGGAAACACCCAGCCTCCGAGAATCCCTGTAACCAATCACAACGCTGCCTTAATCAGTGTTGTGATTGGTCTGAGCGCCGTGGTTCGGTGCTCAGATAGGGGCTTGGAGGCTGGACATGTTCTCCACCAAGGTCGTATAATGCAGCCTGTGGAGAACATGCACAGTGCACATGACGGTTTGGCTTGCCCGAGAAGGCCGGCCAAAGCCTCATGCGCACTTTAGGCGCAGCCACCACTCCTCCTCTGGCCTTGACGCCAGGGAGGCCAGCCCCGCCTGCCCTTTCACTGGGTCAGCACTGCAGTGCAACTGCAATAGTAAAAATAAAATGAAATGACAATAACGTACATTCCGTTACTATCATTTTATTTTTACTTTGCACTGCTTAAAAGCAGTGGAGCGATGTTCCTCCTCCTTAGCGGAGGAGCCACTCCTGATAAATACAAAGAGTTAAAGAGGAAATGACATGGGCAGAAAAAAAAAAAACATAGAAGTGCAGCATCAATCACACATAGTTTCACAAAGAAAACTATAGGCATGCGGGCTAAATAGTTAGTCATAACGTGAACGAACCAGTTACTTATACAGTATCACAACTGCATAACGAGTGCAGCATTAGTACTGAGTACCTCCAGCAGCTCACCTGGAAGATCCAGCTTCTCACTCATTTAACTTGGCAACTTTGAGACACATTCCTTATCCGTAAGTCTATCCAACGCGTCCAGGAGAAAGATGTACTCAAGATAATTCCATACTAAGGGGAGGACCAGGATGATGTGAAAAAAACACCACCACTTATAGTTCAGCTTTCCAGACTGGTTCTCAAGATCTCAACCACAGGC
Source organism: Lissotriton helveticus (assembly GCF_964261635.1). NCBI lineage: Eukaryota > Metazoa > Chordata > Amphibia > Caudata > Salamandridae > Lissotriton > Lissotriton helveticus. The sequence goes on along the minus strand of NC_136067.1, from coordinate 920,554,771 downwards.
TCCTTTATTCTTCCACAAATCTTGGCCTCAGAGAGAAGTATAGCACTAGTCCTCACATCACTTTTAACCAGCTCAGTAGGATAAGAGGTGCAAAAACATGGTCCATTAGACTTATGCAGGTCATGCTCTATTATGTTAAACATTACAAAAACAGCCCAGGAAGCCCAACAGCTTTCTTATGTACTCACCATCAAATTAAAATATGGCCACAGTCCAAGGTCATACCATTGCCTTAATGAGCCAGAAACAAACCCATTCAGGTCCAGTAAGTGTCCACACACTCTAGCCCAAAGAAGATAACTCTTCACGTGTCAGGTGTGATGGGCAGACCAAGCAAGGAGAGGACAAGTACTAAAAATGTCACACCGCTATTTCAAACTATCAACCCACCCCTGAACTCTAACACGCTTTTAAAAAGAAGCAGCCAAATAGGATGACTACTGCCTTAAAAGCTAAGCAAGGCAGAAATAAGAGCAAGTCTCTGGAGGGAGACAGACTTGATTCCTGTTCCCCTGATATGTTACCACACCAAGAAAGGGCCTGGTGGGCCTTGCACATCTATGCCCCACAACCTGATTCCAAGTCGCATTAAGCATATATGCCTCTCAGAATGTTTGTCCAGGTGGATGGAAAAAATGAGTACCAAAATTGATAGTGTGCCTCTATAAATGAAATATCCACACAGAATCTGGTGAAACTATGTAGATCTGCTAATAACCATATTTTGTGTTCCCTCTAGTTTTCCTCTAGTGAGCTTGGCAAACAATAACACCCACTCGGTGTGGTGCATGTCACTTTTGATATTTTCGACATCAGATCTGCACTCTGGTCCAAGGAGGACATGCAAAGTGTTTTCTATTTCTGTATGAGAATAACGTTGAAAATATCAAAAGTGATCTGTTTCATACCCAGTGGGGATTATTGATTGCCAAGCTCATTAGAGGAAAATTACGATCAGTGTCTCAGTCATACATGGAATTTCACTGCAGAAATAAACCCCAGATTTACTAAGGACTTGCATTGTCATTGCGTGATGCAAGTCTTTGCAAGGCAACACATGTCCTTGACTGGAATTTGCAAAGCCACACAAGGGGAGATTTGTGTTGCTTTGTGTGGCTCTAATAAAAATAAAAAGTAACGTAAGCCTGTGCATAATACTGGCTTGTTCAATGGGTGGAATATGGGTGTTCTCACGCATCTACCCATGTATTTTGGTATTTTCCAAGATTTACAATGACTTGCAAACATGGTAATGCGTCAAAACGGTGCGCCACCCAGACATTGGTGTAATGAGGAGTGATATATTTATTTCTTCTTGATACTTTCTTTTTCTTTATGTGAAGCATTCCACATCTTACATAGTAAAAGTAAAGTGCCTTTAAGGATTGTTTTTGTATAAAAAGTTGTCCCTTCCTGCACAAAAACAAGCTTGCTAGTAATGCAGGCACCCTTGTAGCATGACGCAAGGGTTCCTGCATTGGTGCTAGGTTGCACACAGTGCACCAGAACTAGGAGGTAGCAAAATTGCACCATATCTTAGCAGATGCAAGTTACATTGCTGCATTGCGTGACAGATTAGTAAATCCTGGCATTAATGGTTGGGTTGCAGAGGCTGAAAATGGACGGCTTGGAATCCTTTCCTGCACAATCCTGTTACGGCAATGTGTAGTTTTCCCTAAGTGCTGCCAAGTGCAATCATGATAACCGGATTCGGTGTGAAAACCTATCTACCAAATAAGACAGGGTTTTGCACAAAAAATAATGTCTTTTGAAACCAGAAGTCAAAGGAGAACTTTTGTCATTTCTCCTTTCTTTTCTGACTTTGCTTGTGGTCTGCACTGAACAGCACACATAGAAAGTAGTACATGTTTAAATAATGCCTAGGCATAGCATTATGTACTGAAAGGGAACTCTTTCAGTACAAAACCTATGCAAGACTCTCACACAAACACTTGCAATTTGGTTCAAAGATGTGAGCGATGCGCACAGCAGCAAAATTCTGCAGCAGCGCTAGGGAGAGGGAAGGAGAGAGTCATATCTCTGTAGATATGGTGCTCTCCTGCTCCCTCCCTGCCACACATTACAGCATTTTTGGATGCTGTGTTGGGTGCTCCTAGGGGGATATTCACAAGGAAGTGGCAGAGAGAGGTGTTAGCCTTCTTGGCTTAACGCCTCTCTCTGCCACTTCGGAAAAGCGAGGCTGCACATATTCACAAGGACATGGCGCAGCCTTACTTTTCCCCCTGCGATGGCGCTAAATTTCACTACTTAGCGCCAGCGCAGGCACCCATGCACCAGAGTGCAAGGGTATCTGCAAGCAGGGAGGTTTTTTCCTGCACATAAACAAACCTAAAATGCCAGTTTGTAACTTACATGTGTGCAGCTTCATGAAAGTTACAAAATGACATTTAAAAAAAAAAAGTTTGTTTATGTCCAGGAAGGTACACCTCCCTGTACATAAACATACCATGGCATTTTGCATTTTCCATGTGTGCTGCACAAGCCAGCACACATGGGAAATGCAAAAACTAGGAGAAATTATCACCAATTTAAGACCAGGATTTGGGGTTAGATCCTGTGTACGCTGCCCTTGTGAATAGGGGGCAGCGTAAATATCAATGGGTGTTGCGGTGGAACACCCACCACAACACCCAATGCACGCCCCTTTCACGCTAAACACAGCGTGAAAGGGGGCCTATTCACAAGGCAACGTTAAGTGGCTTAACACTGCGTTGTGAATAAGGCAAAGCCTAAGTGACATTGTGGTGGCGATAGGGGCTTGTGAATATGCCCCTACGTTTTTATGAGAGATTATGTGGACAATATATACAAAATTTAGAGTTCCCAAAAAAATGGATCATTTAAAAATGAATAGTTTATGACAGGTATAAAAACTCCAAGGGGATTTTTGCTTTCTGGGGCCTCAATCCAGAATGTTTTGTAACAAGCATGAAAAATGTGTTTTTAAGTCTGAAGTAATCGTATTCGACGCTGTGTGTTACAAATCTCCTTATAAAAAAGTAGCTTTCAATCATATTTTTAATTTATGTGAGGTGGCATACAAACTGCTGCACCTCTGGAGATGTTGATTGTAGCTAAAGATGCTGCTTGAAGATTGGAACATTTGCAGTTTCTTTTTATTTTTCTCCACCCCCACTAAGCCACACACTTCCCGTCAAAGTTTCAAAAAGTCTCAGTCACCTTACAGTATGCTACTTCCTGTCCGATAAAGAGCGCGAATAGCCCAGAGCAAGAAGGAAGCTGAGACACAAAAGGTTCCAATGTAAACACGCCATTCATTGGAATTTTGTTTCCTCGTAGTTCGGCGAGTATTTTTGCATTTCCTTTAGGCAAAAGGACAGTCGAGGAACTGTTTAGTTTATTGTGGGAGTTCCTGACCTTTCGAGGGAAACAAAGGCGCGGTTTGAAATGGCGCAGTTCTGTAGCAAACCGCGGCTAAATGTAGCATCCAGGATATAGCAACTCAAAATTGATTTGCGGTGCCACGTCAGCATATGGACTTTGAAGAACCACTCTAGCTGGTGTGTTTGTTTACTGCTACGTTACTTAAGTACCTTTCTTAAAGCTGTTCACAAGGGCAAATACTGTTTTTGCTCTTGAACTGTTTTATGGTTAAGTGGCAACCACACTTTGTGCGCGATTTTGAGACCACATGTTAATATTGGAAAATATGAAAAAGAAAAAGGACAGGCAGGTGCTTAGGCTATTGCGCAGGATGAGCGTGTCTGATGTAGCAGTGTCCATATGTGAATTAAAAAACGAGACAGATTTCCCTTAACGTGATTGCACATTACAAAAAATACATAGTAAATTTGCACCCTGAGATTTACATCTCTAAGTGGTTGCAGGTTTACTACTCTTGGGAATTTCTGAACTTTTACGTAAGTATACCTGGGAAGCTTCACCTGCCGTAGGTTTCCAGGTGTTAGGGTGACCAACTGGCATGGGTTCAAATTCAGGACAGTGAGTCTAGAAATTCAGGACAAAGGGTCAAAATTCAGGACAAAAATTCAGGACAGAAGGTGGACAAAAATTTGGGACAAAAGGTAAATTTTACCGACGCATCAGAGGAGGTCGCACAATATTACATAAGTAAACAGAGAACCAAAACAAGTACAAGTCAAAATAAGGTTATATTAGATTGAGAGAACCTTGCACTGCATCTGTTGTGTGCCGGGGTGAAACTTAAATATCTGCGTTTGCATATTGGATGCACCTGGGTAACATTATCCAAAATGAAACCTCCACCCCCCAGAGCTTGACCGCTGGTGAGGTGACCGGAGCCCATAAACGAAAACACTTTGCCATGACCTGGGCTCCTCAGGAGCAGTTGCGCTGGTTACATTTGAAAGCGGTGGGCGTAAAAATTTGTGATGAGTGCTCGGTGGCGAGAGCAGCGAGTGAGCCTGAACATCATTAGGAGAGGTGGTGGTGGTGGGGTGGGGTGTGTGGCGGGGTGGGGGTTCTTCTCTGAGAAAAGTTTGAAAAAGAATGGGCAAATGGTGCCTTTAGAAGAATATTTGAGAAAGCAAGAAGGTTAATAAACTAATTGCGAAAGTGTAGGTATTACATCAATAAGGAGATTTGACGTAGGGAACCACTTATTTAGTATAACCACATAGCTGTTAGCTTGTCTGACATGGCTGCCCACTTCTCTCTGCCCTAGCTCCTCTCGAGCCCCAGCCTCTGTCTTCCCTCCTGCCAGGGCCTACTGTTTTTGTGCTCTCCCTTATCTCAACCTAGTTCCTAGACAGTCAACCCCTTGTGCTGGCTGTATTCCCTCGGTTCCAGTACAGTGTTTGTGTGCTCGAAGTCACCTGTGCTATCGTTTGCCACCTTTACATTGCTCGTATGCTCCTTTTCCACCTGATGCTCTTTCTGGGCCATCAGCCTCCTGTGCCTACACACAGGCATGCATCCACCTATCCCGGCCATGGGCCCACCATTCACCGTCTCTCCAGGTCATATCCACCACCAACATCCATGTATTCACCTGTCCACCCACACCAAGTCTGCATGTATCAGTCCAACAATACAACTGCTTCAATCTCCCCACAACACTGTAGACACCCACAGCTTTGAACTGCCTACTCACCCTTCTTTACACAGTCATCAATCCACACATTCATCCAGCTGTAATATAAATATGACTGTATGGGCACTTATATGTGTTGTTTGACTGAATGCATATCTAAATACATTTCTCTGTGTGTTTCTGAGTGTATATGTGCATCTTGGTATGGTATAGTGCATATGGGGAGCTTAGATGTGTTTTTTCTGTTCATGCAGTATACAACCATGTTACTGAAGAACATTCAACACATAAACCTAAACAAGCCATACCTATTGGCTTTGCCAGTGTTTATTGGTAGTGTGCCATAAGCAGTAACCCCCCTCCCCCCCTCTTGTGATGTGTGGTGTTTGTAACAAAGCAACCAAACAACAATGCTGTTACAAATAAAAAGAATTAAAGGAATACATTCATTTTAATAAAATGGGGAAGGAATGGTAAGTGACAAAAATCACAGGGATAATGCTAAAATATACCTACCTACACAACAAGCAAACATGTGAAAGGTTACCAGTATATTTTCCAGTAAATTCATGAGAAGAGTTGGATATTGCTCCCTGCTGTTGGTTCGGGAATTATTCCAAGTAGCACACACACTGGTTTAAGATGTCTCTTGTTCTGGCAGAGTGCCAACCTTACATCTGAGGAAATCTCCCTGAAGTCTTTGTAAGCAAAATCCAACGTGGCCCAAGTCATCATTATCAAGACAGAGCTCTTCACAAGGTTGCCCTCTCCCAAGTACAAAGGAACTCGAGTGCCTTCTAGAACTGATCCCAACAGGGCATACCACAGACAAAAAGCATGTGCAATGCAATAGGTTTTGCATTTACGCGAATTTGAACTATTCACATTGTAAATAACAATGCCTTTTTTTCTTGTTTTTATTTTAAAACATAAATGTAAGGCATTGTCATTTACAATGCCAATAGCTTAAACTCGCGTAAATGCGAGACCTATTGCATTGCAAATGCTTGTTAGTCAAACCTCTGCTCTTCTAGTCGTCCACTGAGTAGTAGTTCCACGACACCCTAACAATGCTGAGCGAGTAGGAGGCACAGCATAAACTGGAGTATATAAAGCTTCACTGGCCCCTGATTAACTGAAGCCATTAATGGAACCTCTTAGCCTTAAAGATGAAAGTGGCATTGCAGTGGCAGCTGGTAACACTCACTGAGCAATGCTGCTGCACACACAATCGATCAGTGAGAAGAGCAGTGAGTGAAAGAGGAGGCCCAGCAAATGCTGTCACTGGCCCATTATCACTCTGTATGTGATAATTAGGCCAACATACAGAATGATAATGGTCCTGATAGCAATCTGTGCCAGGTCGGGGAGGGGCTGCCACAGGCCACTGATCACAGCAGGAGCGCAAGCTGGCCCCCTGCTGTGACAGTTACAGGACTCTCAGACTGCCTGCAGGGGGCAGCTGAAATTACGGACAAAAGGCGTCCGTGAAAGAATCTTTCACGGACAACGGACAAGAGGCCCCAATTACGGGCAGTCCATGAAATTTATGGACGGTTGGTCACCCTACCAGGTGTACTTTTGGTAATGCCATATGACTCATCCCGCAGGTTCCTATGATGTCCTCAAAGAGGGAATAGAAGCACTCTGTGCAATAGAAGAGAAGATATTTCCCTTCCCCTACAGCTCCATAAAATGTGGGGATGATCCATTCCTCATCCCACCCTGGAAAAGGAGTAACTCTTGCGCCTTTCACAATTTCTAGAGGGTTAAAGGATTGTGTTGTGTCTCATGAGCACACATGGGTTCTAGAGCTCCAATTCATAGAACGATGTGAGCACACACTGCGCTGGGAGAGCTTGGTGATAGGAGCAAAAAGTATGTGTCTCCTGTAGATGTGCTGTGTCGAGGTTGAGCCAAAGAATAAATCATTTCAACCACTCATCAAGCCTATAATCATCCTTACAGGATGGAGAGGATTTTGAGAATGCTGCAAATGTTCATGCTTGTGAGCTTTCTCAAGTTTTCAAAGCAAACCACGTCTTGGAATTCACTCTTATCACCCCTTGAGTGAGATTTACAATTGAAAATGTCTCCACATTTGTGGCGAAGAAACATAACCTTATAAATGGTTTGACAGTTTGCAGGTTGATGGTCCCCTATAATAGGCCAACCTGTTCCCTATTTCTCAGGCACCAGTTCTACTCATTCTAAGCTTGCACACATGAAGATGTGATTAAGCAAGTTAGAATAACTGGTCCTGCTCTCCTGGAGATCCCTCTAGGATGAAGTGGCTGATGACATCTTTGGTGGGAAACTCAAAGCTTTCATAAAGACATCACTTAAGTTAAGTCAGTTACTTGTAGACTGGAAGAATACTACAAGGCTCAAAGTATCCCGAAAGAGACAAATATCATGCCTGTCTATAAACTGCCCCCAGTCTGTAGCTGTCAACTTAGAACTAATCCGAGCCACATTCCAGGATAGAATTTTAATCAGGTTGCCCATACCATTTTTGGATGCCACCCCGTCAAATGGAGCAAATGCCCCCTCTGGCATGTAATTTCTAGTACACTCACCTATAGCTATCTGGGGATATTCCCCCCACTGGCCACCAAGGGACTGATCCCTTTCATTCTAATAACATTGGAGGGATGTTAACTTTCGTTGGACACTACTAAGGGTCCCATCCTATTCCTGGTTTCAATTTACTTGGATACATTCCCAATAGCACACTTTTCTACGAATATCCCGTGTTTGGCACTTACAACCAGTCCATCAATTTCATCCAACCCGCCAGACCAATGTGGGCCCTGAACAGCTAATTTTGGAGCTTACTGCACTTTCCCTTGACAGAGTACATTCAATTGTTCCTTATATTTGATCTAGATTTGAGTGTTAATATTACAAACTCTATAGGCATCAATGGACTGAAGACTGTCCACCAAGGTGCTTTAGAACCACTCTCATCGGATCACAGGGCTCTCCAGGGGTCACAATTTGCTCAACTCCTGTGATATCACTCCTAATGCTCTAATAGCACTTCTTAGCAGTCTGAAGCCAAGAGATAACTTTATTGGTTAAGGAAGCTTGTCCTTCCCTATACCCTGCATGGCTTTAGGGACTTGCGTTAAAAAACGGACTCTGATTCAGGGGAGTTGGCATAAACAGATGGATCTCATTATGCATTTCCCTCCTATTGGGCAAGAGTGGGGGAAACGATGAGTAGATTTTCTATGAACATTACATTCCTCATTTGGTGCCTCTCTATGGATGACCATTGGACTTTCACCTCTAGGTCCACATCTGGTCAAATTCATCCAACTCACCACCCTCCCTCCTAAAAATACTGGTTGTGTGTAAGATATCTCTCTGCAAGTTCTAAGATTGGAGGGTGGAGGTTCTACTTAGGACGCAAACCCTTGTACCGAAAGATTGCTATGAGAACCTTGTACCAATCCCCCCCCCCCATGGTGCCCATTAGCCTGTGCAATCTGAGCAGTATTTTTTTGTTGACAATGCCATATCAATTCACCCTTCCAGAGCTTTTATGACCAGCTTCAGAACTCAGAACTCTTTCCTCCTCCCCATAATCACATCCACTACGTTTTCAACAAATGGGTTTGCGCTAGGCTGCTTAGCATGAACCAAAATTGCCTCCTCCAATTCCACATTCTCTTAGTGTGCATAGTGCAGAACACCTATTTTGGCAGAGAACATCTGAATTAACAATAGCCGTGGCTTCATCCCCAATACCCAGTTCAACAATGTTTGAGTTCTATAGGCTTCCTGGGAGGGCTACATGTGGGATATAAACAAGGTTCTTTGACTTCGTGAAGATATCTGGGACCTTCTTACTTGATCTTTTGTTCTGGATCGGCTGAGGGGATTCGCTTGGGGGGAGCAGTGGTTATGTGTGCTGTAGTAGGGTTTAATATCTCCTCTACTTACTACAAGAGGTCATCAATTCTGTTCATGACGCAGTTCTCTCCAGCCGATTTAGGGCCTTTCTCTGCTGTAAGCAAGCCGGTGGCCACATCTAAGGCCTTCCTTTTGCCCATTAGAGATAAGTTGCTGCTATCACCGGATTGAATAGTAAAAAACTTTAAACATTCTCCCTTAATAATAAGCACAACAATTTAGCAAGAATTTGCCAAGAATGCAATAATGAAGGGTCTGAAGCAAAATGCAGGGCCACCAGCAGTACCTTTGAGAAGGTGCCAAAGTGGTGGCCCCGCCAAACCTCTTCCGGGCACTGACAGGCGTGGATGGGCCCGCCCCTGGCTTGGGCTTTGCCTGGGCATATCCTGGGTACATCCTGTGCTGTGGGAGATTTGTCTCCTTTTTGTAGCCCTGGATGGACCAATCCTGTTGCAGAAGTTGCCTCCTGGCAAGAAGGGAGAAACAAAGCTCTCTGAGGGATGGAGTCCACAGTTAAAACGCATCCCACGCTGCGGGAGATTTATCTCCTTTTTGTGGCCCTGGGTGGGCCAGTCCCATTGCCGAAGTCTCCTCCTGGCAGAAAGAGAGAAACAAAGACCTCTGGGGATGGAGTCCCCTTTTATAGTGCACCCCATGCTGCGGGATATTCACTGCCTATTTGTAGACCTGGGTATGCCAATCCTGTTTCAGAAGCCACCTCCTGGCTGGAAGAGAAAAAAACGAAGCCCTCTGGGTGATGGAGTCCCAAGTTATAGTGTTTCCCCAGCAGAAGTGTATGAAACTGCTATTGAAAATGAGGGCAATATTAAATGCAGTAGACAATCAAATCTAGAACAAAAGTTAAACAATATAGAACCAACTAGAACTGAACCATGATTGTCAGTTTTAAGTCTAACTTTTTTAAGATGTTTTTTCTCCTCTGCTTCCATCTGAAAAGGGGTTCCTGATTCGCTTTTATTCTGTAACAGAGCATTTCAATGTACCTAATTGCATATATGTTATACTGGAGTCCTTTAAAATATGCCATGAAGTTATGTTGAATCATTAGTTATTTGTATTTATTGAACTTAAATAAATAGAACTGGTGTCATTTTGAGTTTTGGCACAATGAGAGCAGTGCGTATATTAGCGATGTTCCAACTCTACCAAACTCACAGTTCACCTGCTCAATATAGAGGCGGTGGAAGTCCTGGGTTTCTGAAGGCAGAATTTTTTTCTGACTCTGCAGCCAGAAATCTCTGACCTGACCGTTTTCATAGGGAATTTATTTTTGAAAAACAAAAATCTGCCTAATTTGTGCATCAAACACGGCATTTACTGAACAAAGTTTCAGTGCCTTCAGCCAAGCCACCACACCAGTGCGTCTACTCAAGGCACAGGGATTTCAGATTGTCAGAGGGCATCTATCTCCAAATGTGAGGAGATGTGGCCCAATCGTGGCCTGTGCAGGTATTGTATTGTAATTGCTTGTATAGCGCTTACTACCGCTGACGAGTTGTCGAAGCGCTTTTTCGGCGAGTAGCACGCTACTCCGGAACCGATAGAGGATTAGTGTTGAATTAGTATAGTGAAGCGCTGCGGGGCAGGGCAGTGGTGGGAAGGTCGAAGTCGACATACATCGGGATAGTGAAAATTAAATAAATAAATAAAACCACTTACCTTGCGCTCGCCGCATCGCCGATTCGGCAATGCAGCATGCATAAAGTAAGTGTTTTTTTTATTCATTTTACCTCTCCCGTTGACTTCGTCCTCCCCCCTCCCGACCGCTCTCACCTGTACCTGCCGCGACTGATGTGGCCTAACGGTCAGAGCAGACAACGTTCGATGTGGGCCACCAGATTCGAGTACTGGTTTCGAACATCCAGGGATTCTGGGTAATCACTTAAATGCTCCTGTGTCAAGAACAAAAACACTGCCTTTGTTTAATGTAATCAGACGCTCATGTTAAGCGCTCCAGTACACCTTGGGCTGAGCTCACTCTAAACTAAACTGTAGAAAAAAAGGTGCTGCTCCATCTGGGCAACGGAATCCATACCCTGTGCTAACCTGGCAGGCAAACACGTATACGTTAGTTTCAAAGAATAAAATGTGATTTAGGACTCGGGGCTCCTGCAAACTGCAGTCAAGTTTTGCCACTGGACCAATCACTTCCTTTGGTGACTGTCAGAATGGTGATTAGCCTTGGCTGTGCACACATTATCGATTTCTGAGGCAGATGCGCTTTTGAATGGGCGTTGAACTCCTGGTAAATGATGCACTGCCAAGCCACTATTTGTTTAGAAATTGCAGGTCAAAGAAAAAATGACAGCGATGCGTAGTATGCCCTCTACTTTACCCTCAAACCTGTAATTATGTACGCATGACGCACGATTCACGCATCAGCTCGCGAGCCCTGCTTACGTTCCTTTCATGTAAAGATAAGAATACAGGCGCTAGGGTGGAACAGTGCAGCAGATAATTCCCTGACCTCTCAGCGTCTCAGGTTATTCATCCCAAATATGCAGCAGGAAACACGAACCTCCTCCTCGCCACATCCTGGTGTGACCACAGCACAGATTCATACATCACTGTCATCTGGATCCAAACAGGAAAACCGCGTCCGCCCCTGCAGCATCTCAGGAATTGTGTCAATGACAGCCCTGGCCTTCCTGGTGTGATCCCGTGGAATGCCCGCCACGCCCACTACGTGGAATGTGCGCTACTATTTACACTTTCAAAACATACCAACTCTATTCCTCACAGACTTCTGTTTTTATTTCATAGCACTCAGTTTTGTTTGAGTCATTTATTGTGCTGTGCATATCATCCATGCTAAATGGTTATTTACTACAGCCTACAGCAGGCACGTTGGGGGGCATATTTTTTACATTAGTGGCACAGGGCAGCGCAGCAGACCACCTTTCTGCGCTGCTCTGCTTCACAGGGGAAGGGCAGGAATGCGTCATATTTATCCAATACTGCGCATTCCTGTCCTTTCTCCTCGCAGCATTTTGGCAGCCTATCGCCGAAGCAGGTACCCTTGCACCATCCTGCACAAAAACAATCCTGAGAGGTATATTCCTCTTTCTATGCGTGCTGCAGAATGCTACACACATAGAAAGAGGAACAAACGAGGAGAAATAAACATATTTTTACTCGTTACAGCTCCTCTGGGTAGGCGTAGCTTTTTTAGCGCAATCCCAAGTTTAACAGGTTTGGTAAATCAGGGAATACGTCAAAAACCATGGGAGTTGCATGGGAACATCCACCGCCACACCCATGGAACCCCTCCCTTGTGCAGAGTAATGCACCTTCGTGATTTGCGCTGGGTTGCATTACTCCATATTTTTGAAGCTTTTCAAAGACACGTAAAGTGATTTGCGTGGCTTCAAAAATATGACTCAGAGGTTTGCTTCACACATGTAGCACATTGTGTGGTGCAAGCAAGACACAAAGCTCTCATAAATTTTCCCCATTGTGTCCATTTACTTACAATTATAAAAGGCTGTGGGTTGATTGATCAACACTTTGTACCCATGCAAAGTCACAGAGTGAAGCAAACTGCCACATAGGGGCCGATTAGGATGGCTGTCGGTTTTAATACCGACCGGCTGATTATGATGCAGCCGGTTGGAATGAAAACCGGCCGGTCATTCCAGCTAGCTTCAGTCGGAACCGGCTCGTAATACCAAAGGGCAGGCCTTTCCGCCCTTGGGATTACGATGGACTTTTTCTGGAAATGTTTCCATGCTGGCCTGTATGACATGGAAACCACGTTGGAAAGCATGTTTGGGGCCCCTAGCAGGGCACCCTTGTGTGTGCGGCCTCCGGTTGGGGACCGAGGGGGTGCACCCCTGTTGATCCCTGAACCCCGTGGCAGGCACCTTGGTGTGCCTGCTACGGGGTGCAGGGATGAACAACACCTCCTATTTCCCTATTGGAGCATGCACTACATCCGGTTTACAGACGTAATGCATGCTCCCATAGGGAGATGGGGGTGTGGCCCCATGCAAATGCGGAGATTCCTTTGCCCCTGCGCCCGCACCGTATTACAGATGCAGGCGCAGAGGCAATGAAGTTGTGAGGCGACCCACTGACAGTGCGCCAGCTAAAAGGTGGCACACTGTCAGTGCGCCCCCTGATGGCAGACCTCTGGAGGGGGAAAAGGGGGTCCCATGGACCACCCAGACATCTCCTTACAGGCGGGTGCTGTCACTCACTGCACCCACCTGCAAAGGGATCTCCAATCCCCTTTAAAAGTACAGGCCGGTTGCCGCCTGCACAGTGAAACACGGACTGGCTTCAAAGCAGCCACTCTGTTTTTCACATGAAAGCACTGCCCCCAGGGCACCAAGAGTTGGCATCTGCCCTGGGGGCATTGCATTCATCCTAATATGGCACATTTTCCTTATTGCACCGGACACACCTTTTAAAAGTGTGCCCGGCACAAACAAGGAAAATTTATTATAGAGCCCCAGGCGTGCAAATTATGTTCGAAAACAATTAGGAATATTGGTGCATATTCACACAGTTTCATGCTTCCTGTGTTCATCAAGTTCCTAAATTCCATCATCTCTGTCCGGGCATGGGAACGCCCATGTTCCCACCCAGAGCACTAAGATTATGATTTCTGAAATGCCACCATATTTGTTTGCAATTTGTCACTAGTCATGAGTCAAATACCAACAAATCTTGGTTTTGTGAATCGAATCACAATGTGGGATTCCATTTCTGACTGAAAATGTAACTTTTTTACACCAAAGAGGCCCTAAGGGTCTCAACCTGAGGTCCTAGAAGATGTACCAGGTAAATCTGTCCCCCATGAGTTACTTATATCAGGGGCATAAGTGACTCCATTGGCAGAGTTACTGGAAATTGTGAGTGGTATTGAGGGTCCAATTAAAAATGAGAACTTACTTCGGTAAATAGTAATTTCAATCCTGATTTCTCTGGTTATACTTTATTTCCCCTTAGTATTTCACAGAGCAGCACTTAGCGGATTTTAGCAGGTAGAGTCCCCGCGTGCGCCGATGCCAGATCCTCTGTTTGTACAGCTCCTCGCTTCTCATGGATCTCATAGCTCTAGGTACTGCCTCCATCAGAATTAAGAGGTCACTCATAATAAGGGTTATAGTGGAGCAATGAGCCTGGCCCTTAGTTACTACTATAGGTTTGCTCGGGACATATGGTACCTTTCTTGCATCAGATCGCCTCACTCCTAGTCACTGGTAGCAGGTTCTGCATATTCTAAAATGATGCATTCACTCTATGTTAATTTTGTACTTCTTTCAGGATGAGACTTCCTCCAGCAGAGCAAATCAGGATACTTTTATCAAACGGATTTATACTCTGGAACACTGGAATTATGTGTCAGGAGGGGGTGAAATTATGCGGCAGGGTCGAGTAAATTAGGCAGCAAGAAAGGGCAAATTATACAGCATAATGTGGCACATTTCGTAATAGCAATACTTCCTTATTTTGTCATTCTTAAACTTCATACATTTTTCTGAGCATTAGCTGCACTTCATTAGTACCAGTTTCACACCTAAACATAGCAATAAGCAACAGAAAGCAGACCAGTCCATCTTTGCCAAGGGCAACTTGTGTCACTGCATTTTTAGTTAAGTTTGAATTGTTTGAGCTAGAACCAACATTGTTTTTGTTAAAAATCTGCAGATGATGCTGCAGATGAAGGGTTATGTGGCAAGTGCTTCAGATCTATAATCATGGGAAAATCATTGCGGCCGCACAATCCCATAATGTAAGTGGTTTCTTTTATACGGTGCTCGAGTGAAAACATAAAGCAACTCAGCATGGATTGTATTGTTCTCAGTCGAGGCCATGATAATTATGTAATGTACTTGGAAACTTACAGTTTCTGCTTTAATTTGTGAATACAGTGAAAACACAATGGGAACCATGCTACATTCTTCCTTTTTTAAGGAAATAGGTAGATGACGGAAACAGGAACCTGTATCGTGCAAGAATACAATTTGCTCCAAGAAGCTCACCTTTTAGGCAAAACCTACCACATTCCTATCCTGAGTCCCCACAGCTGAGTAGAACAATCAATCCCTTATGTCTGTTATTTTAGAAACAAAAGGCAATTGTCAGCACTCTTTGTTTTGTGTTAATATTAGCTGTTGGGAGGCACGTAATTGACACATTTAACATTGATGATCTTAAAAAATATTATATAGGCCGAAAGCTGCACTTACCCTCCCGTTTCAAATCGTATCTTTGGCGAGGCATCTGCCCCAGAGGGCTTGGCCTTCCTCAGGGAATTATTTTCCTTTTTTTGAAGCTGAGCCCAACATGCTCTGTTTTGCGCTCAGTCCTTTACTGGGACCGCCCTTTACCCAAGGAAATCTCCGATTCCAGATGGCCGATTTAGCTGTTCCTGGGCTTGTTTTGTTTCTGATGGTGGCCCTAGCCACTTAGAGCATTTACATAAGGCCTCCTAACCCCCAACTCTTCTCTTTTGTGGGAGGGGGGTTAATTCCACTGTTCCCTTCTCCAGGCCTGTCCACTGTCTAGGCTCCTGTTGCCCATGCCTGCTTGGGTGGCATCTACTGCAGCCACTCCACAGCCAGAAATCAGAACACCCTCCCTGTTACTCTTCTCCATGTCCCACTGCTTCCTGGCTTCTTGAAGGGCATCTGTGAGTCAGCAAAATCACTTGTAACTCCACAGAATTCCCAGTGTAACAATTCAGCCCCCTCCCCAACCTGGTCTCACTGTAGAGACCCATCCAAGTCATTAGGGTCAGCTCTAGTCCTTCATTCCATTCTTGCAGGGACATTAGGTGGCTTCCCTTTCCTGTTGGGCATTCTTTTGCCGCCTGCACTGTCTGGAACAGTGTCTTTTCAAAAGTCTTTCCCTTGTGCTAATAGTTTTGAAGTGGAGTGTAAAGTTTTAAAATCCCGGCTCCACTGACCCCATGACCACTCGACCCCTGTCTTTCTGCACAGCATTCTGGAACAGTCCAACATGGTGTCTTCATGTGATCTATGGAAAGGCCTTCCCTGGGAGCATCAGCTCTGCCCCCAAATGACACAATTGCCTGACCCCTTCCCCTCGAAACACCAAAGGGGAGCTCCTTCTGTGTTTGGCTCCAGAGTTCTCGACTTCCTCCTCTGTGTCTATTCGCTTGGGCGTTCCCAGCCTAGGTACAGTGTAAGGAGTTAATTAGCTGATGCAGAATTCCTCCTCACACCATCCTCTCCCATGAATGGGGTCGAGCACTATTGTTTTAGGAGACCTTTAGTCCTCCTTCTGGCAGTGTAATTAACTTTGCCCAGCGGGGGATACGGGGTAAAGGCCTAGAAGTTGATTATGACCTAATTTACCATGATTTAACATGACTAGACTCAGTTGGTGAGACTCACTCACAGTAAAAGTTCAAAAACCAAATAGTGAAAAGCAAAAAATCTAGTGGGATTAAATGGGCAGTGCATATTTGTTAAACAAATCATATGCATGAGAGAAAGGTCCTGGTGGTTTGCAAAAGGCCAAGCATCCAATAGAGCCTTCTATGGAGCAGATGGAGGTGCACGTGCCTATACAATTTCAGGCAACCTGACTGTGCTAACAACATTGGCACATGTAAACCCTTCACATTGGCCCTTGAATGGGGAGGAGCTTGAGCACTGGTTCGCGCTATATAAAACTTTATAAATAAAAATAAATAAATAAATCCCACATTCACAGAGCCGGCAAAATACCAGCCACATTAGGATCATGTAACACCACACATTCAGCATTAGTCTCTATAGGGCCCATGGGCTTAATTCAAAGATTTGCAGCCACAAAACAAAAGGAACAATTTCTTATTTACCTCAAACAAGTTACAGTTTGGCATTAGATTGGAGGTGGAGGAGAGAGGGGTTACACATGAACATATGCAGCCATGGCAGTAAGGGACACGGGATTAGAGTTGGTCCAATTATGAGTTGCGCAGTACATGGGGCATGGGAATATGGGTCGAAATTGTCCTGCAACTGTACCATGCAATCAAGTTTCAGTCCAGAATGGGGAATTACTATCGGGTCTCAGAATTAGCAGAGTTTTTCTCTTCGCATGGCACACAAGTATCTCCATCTTTCAGTGAGGTTACTGGGTGTAAGTCTGCACTCACTCAACTTATAATAGTGTGTACAGTTATTTCCTCATTGTCGAATTGAAATGCACATGAGCCATTTACAGACTGACCCTTGTTGAATTATTGATTTCTTTTAAGGTTCAAGCAAATCCATAGAACCTAGAGAGCAATAGGTGCTAGTCAGTTATTCCAAGCTGCTCTAGTCAGATTCCAAAAGCAGCTTGCACATGTTTCTGTGACGAGATGGAGGTCCTAGATATGTGTTTTGCTGGAAATGTGCTGTGTGTGCATGTATACACACTCTCACAACATGTGCTGCATATTTTTACATTTATGCCTCAGATTCTGATTTCTAAATTTTCTGGAAAAACAAAGTTGCAACAGCAAGAAATATTAAGTGTGCACTCTATGGAAACTAGATTTTATAAATGAACTCAAGATTTTTTCTAACTACTGATAAAGCCTGTACCTAATTGTCGAGGGTCAGTAATTGTAATAATATTTAACATGGAAAAATGGATGGAAAACAGTTTGAAGGTGGAAGGGCTGTACCTAAAAGAGGAATATTTTCTTAATTAATATTCTCATTGCCGACATTCCTTTGTATTGCCTTGTGCTGCGCGTTAAAATTGGGTGAGAATGCAATATCTGGGGACTAATTCGCAAATAATTTGCTATATTTAATTGTGACATACTGTGGTCGTACACCTCCCTTATTCATTCATTCCTTTTTCACTCCTGAATTCCAAGAGTAACAATACTCCTGGCTGCGTTCTGAATTCAAGAGTGCTACAAAAGTAAGTTGCATCATAATATTTTTGAATCGAGCACCTGGTCTTTGGAAGTGCTAAGTAAAATTACAGAAGATAATAGGAATGTGTGGGAGAACAGAATGAGGGGCATATGTACGAGCCCTTAGCTTTACCGGAGTGTCACTTTTTTTTGATGCTCCGGTGGCGGTATGCCCTGCACTATATTTACAAAGTGGAATTGTTAGAAATTGGATTTTTGGTCGGCTAGGGCATGTGTCAAAGTCGGGCAGAAATGATTAGTCTAGTCAGGATGAGGGAGTTACACTCTTAAAATAACCCCTGCTCACCCCCTTGGTAGCTTGGCACGAGCAGTCAGGTTTAGCTTAAAGGCAGTGTGTAAAGCATTTGCACATAACCAACAGTAATACAGTGTAAGCACTACAAAAGGACACAGCACCAGTTTAGAAAAATATCCAATATTTTTATATATTTAAGACAAGACCAACAACGATAAAAATCCACAATGCAGTACTTAAAAATCTTCATAAATCAAAATATGCTTGCAAAATAGTTCCTTGATGTTGTTAGCTCCGTCCAGGACTATCACGGCATCGTAAGCAAACAAATCCAAACAATTCTGGCTGACCGCGGCGTCGCAGGCCAGCTACAGTGTCGGGAACACCTGCAAACAGTACCTTTTAGAAATGCAGGGCGTCGGCGACCTCTCGTTGAGCTTCCGTAAGCACAACGTCCGCAGGCGTTGGTTCCGGAGGTCGGTGCAGGAGTCGTCGGTGCCCTTAAAGTCATGCACATCACCGGTGGGACTCCCCTCTGTTGAAGTCAGGAGCACTGGCGTCGGCAGGTGTCGGGTGCTGCGGTGCGAAGTGCAGCAGTGTGGCGTGCGGTGCCCTCAGGTCGCGGTGCGAGCAGCGGCTCAGTGGTGGCGTCAGATGGCGTCGTCGGTGAGACCAGGGTCGTGCTGCGAGGTGAAGGCGGTGCTTGTAGTGGTGCTGGCAGGTCACGATGCAAGCAGCGCCTTCATCGTGGCTGAAGGGCTGTCGTCGGCTAACGAACTGGACTCTATGGTGCAGGCGTCGGTAGGCCAAGGCTACGGTGTGGTATGAGGGTGGTGCGTTGTGTAACTTTACGAGCAGTGCCCTCGAACCATGGTGCAAGCAGCGTCGTAGATTTCAGCGTGAAATGAGGTGGTGCGGAGTGTGGTGCCCACAGGTCGCGGTGCGAACAGCGACTTGGTGGCTGCG
Source organism: Lissotriton helveticus (assembly GCF_964261635.1). Taxonomy (NCBI): domain Eukaryota; kingdom Metazoa; phylum Chordata; class Amphibia; order Caudata; family Salamandridae; genus Lissotriton; species Lissotriton helveticus. The sequence continues at coordinate 920,535,679 of NC_136067.1, read as the reverse complement.
TCAGCAGCCGTCATCAGTGAGACCAGGGACGTGGTGCGGTGTTGCGGCAGTGCCCTCTGCGGTGCCTTCAGGTCACGGAGTCAGCAGCGGCGTCGTAGACAGCGTTGGGTTGCTTTTTCCTCTGTTGCAGCAAAAAACACACAGTCCCCGGTGCTGAGGGCAGAAGAGCTTGAAGTCTTTGCTGTTCCTGAGACTTCTTGAACACGGGGCTAGCTCTATCTCAAGGCCTTGGAGAAAACCACTGCAAGCCAACACAGCAAAGCACACAGCAAAGTGGTAGTCCCTCCTCACAGCTTCTCCAGCTCTTCTTCTTGGCAGTCTTCGTGATCCAAAAGAGTTCTAAAGTTCAGGGGTCTGGGCCCCACTATTTATGTCCCAAAATCCTTTGATCCCTTAGGCAGAGAGTGTCTGTGCCCAGCCAGAACCAGTTCTGCCTTCTCCGGTGTGACTTCCTGGCAGGAGGTTTAGACGGCATGGTCATCGTTCGGTGGTCTGGGCCCCACTATTTATATTCAAAAATCCTTTGATCTCTCAGGCAGAGAGTGTCTGTGCCCAGCCAGTACCAGTTCTGCCTTCTCTGGTGTGACTTCCTGGCAGGAGGTGGAGACGGCATGGTCAGAGGCAGAACAGGCCCTTTGAGGTGCAAGGAATCTCCTCCCCTTCCCCAATTGCATCCCAGGTCTATTCAGCCCTTTCCTGACCCACCTAGACTATCTGGAGCCACTCCTGCTCCCCACCCTTCTGTCATCCAAAACCCATACAGGCAATCCACAGTCCAGCAGAGACACACGGGATAATTGAGCAAGAAAATACCTACTTTCTAAAAGTGGTATTTTCAAACACAGAATGTAAAAATCACCTTCACTAAAAGATGCACCTTTTGATTCTGAGTTCAGGCATACTAAACTGTATTTTCCTACCTAAGTCCTCGGGCCAATCATGTTTATAAGATGCTATAAACAAACTCCCCATTCTGTCCTATGGGGAACAGGTAGCCTTATAATAGCGAAAAACTAAATTGGCCGTAATTTCGTTTCAGGACATGCCACAAACACCAGGGCATGTCCTACCTTTCACATACACTGCACCTGCCCCACAGGGGTATCTTAGTCCTACCTTAGGGGTAGCTGAAATGTAAGAAAAGAGAAGTGAGGGACAGGCAAGTGTGCACATTGGCCAAGTCGACATGGCAGTTACAAACTGGGCGCAGACTCTGCAATGGCAGGTCTGAGTTACCTTTTCAGGGCTACTCACGTGGGTGGCACAATCAATGCTGCTGGCCCACTAGTAGCATTTGATTCATAGGCCCTGGCACACTCAGTGCAATTTATTAGGGGCTAACAAGTAAATCAAATATCCAATCATGGAAACACCAAACCATAACCCAATTTACCACTGGAGCACCTGCACTTTACCACTGATCAGCAGTGACAAAAGTGCACAGAAACACTACGCCAGCAAAAACAGAGTCAAAACCGGGGGGTAAGAAAGCAAAAACTCCAGGGAAACACGCCAAAAGATGCCAAGTCTAACAGGCACTAAGCCACCTTTTGTGGTTTAACGACGCTTTGAAATATGCTACCCTTTCCCACATATATCTGCATGAAAGGGGCATGAAATGGGTGTTTCTGGGGGCGTTCCACTACAAAACCCATTGCTTTTTGACGCTGCCCCAGATTTACAAGGAGGTGTAAATCTGAAGCAGTGCCAAAAACTCACACCAAGCAAGAGCAGGTGTTAGAATGACGATACGAGGAGAAATACTTTTATTTCTCCTCGTTTTTGCTTTTTATATGTGTGCTGTAGCACACATAGAGAGAGAAAAATGCCATTAATGATTGTTTATGTGTAGGAAGATGTCCCTTTTTGCACATAAACATTCATTAAATAATGACGATTTGCTCCTTCTATGTGTGCTACAGAATGCGGCACACATAGAGGTAACAAAACAGCATTGTCGATTGTTTATGTGCAAAAAGGGACACCTTCCTGCACATAAACAATCATTTCCGGCAATGCAGGCAGCCTTGCACTATGGTGCAAGGGGAGCGTTTGTTGGATCTAGGCAGCTTATTTTATCATCAGCGCTAGGGAAAACACAGGAGTGCATCTATTGTAATAATTATGGCACATACCTGCGATTTGGAAATGTTTGAGCGCTGCACTGCTAAATTTGGCACGTATCTGCGCTCTGACATCTACCCCTTAGTGTTAAATTGGTGTGCTCTAACAAAGGAGAGTCTGAAGGTTGATGCAAGTGTTGTTCCTGCAACATACTTTATGTAAGGATAGATAGGAGACTACAATACAGTGATACTGATTGTGATCATCCATGAAATGGTAAGTTCACTGCCTGGCACCTTACTACAAACACACACAGTGTTTAGAGAGGGATAGATAAACTCTCACCCACAAATGACTAAGTCCATTGCTATTCACAAACTGCCCTTCTACAGTTGCAGCTGTGAACAAGCATTGTCAAAGCCAATAGGTCTCCCCATTAATATGCAGACAGTCCTAACTGACTTTAGCAGTGCTTGTTTGAGTAGTCATGTTGTAGGTGCAAAGCATTTCAATATAGATGTCTGTGGGGTTTCGCTGGGGGACTCAAACAGGCTCACGGACAACGGGGTTCTTTGTAAAGCTGGTTTTATTATTTTATACAGACGCCTCTTCTGAACCGGTACTCGGTAGTATGGGAGGGGGTTGTCGGTGTCCTCCGTCGTGGTCCTCGTGGCTCCCAGCCGCCGTTCCCGATGTCTTCTGGGAGGTGTAGGCCGCTCTTCCGCTGTTTTCCCAAGAGGTTTCCAATACCGACAGGAAAGAAAGAAACCAGTGTTAACCTGGTTCTGACAAGGCGTTTGATAGGGGGAGGGAGTGAGGACACACACGTGCAAAAAAAGTACCCCGGTTCAAGTGTCGGTAAGGGGAGGGGGGGGTATACGTGCAAGGTGTGCCGAGTGTTTCCTCAGGGTGGTTTGCTCCACCTATGACCCGCCCAACCCGTGAAGCCTGACCGTACCTGCTCTAGCCACACTTCCCGGGAAGTGTGGCTGGGCGATGCGCCTTCACGTTGGCCTCCTGGCTTGTCGTTGTAGTCTCGGTCTCCGCCTCCTGTCTCCTCCGTCTCCTGTCTCCTCCGTGCTTCGCTCTTCCTCCCTCGCCTCCTCCGTCCTCCGCTCGTCCTTGCTCGCCTCCTCTGTCCTCCGCTCGTCCCTGCTCACCTCCTCCGACCTCCGCTCGTCCTTGCTCGCCTCCTCCGTCATCTGCTCGTCCCTGCTCGCCTCCTCCGTCCTCGAACTCCACTCTGCTCCGTCCTCTCGCCACCACTCTCCTTCTCCGCCTCCGGGTGATTCACACACCTGTGTAGTGTTCGGGCTAGGTTTTACCAGTGACAGGTGGGTGGGGTCAGGGTCCAGCTCCGCCCAATTAAAGTAACGCGGGTCCTTTTCGTACATCACGGGGTTATATGCAGCGTCTGTCATCTTCCAGGAGTCTGTGTGCTGTTCGGAAAGAGGGGAGACATTAACTGGTAAGCCTGGAGGGCCCGAATCCTGGTCCCCCTCGTCACAATGTCCTTGAATGTATTTGTGTCCAACGCACAGGTGGTCATCTTGAAATTGTTTTTGTTAAAGTATAATTTGCATATGCCCAGAGTGCTGAGCACACGTGTATTCACAGGTGGCCGTTTTGTAATCATTTCTGTAATTGTTTGACAAAACCCATTCTAAGATGTCTGTCACTATGTAGAAGAGTGTAGTGGTATGCGGGTGTATTATGGGGATGGGATATTGTGATTCATTTGTGCAGTGGACAGAATATGCCATAAACGTGTATACGAGACTGCAATCCTTGTGTAAACAGGAGCTAGTGGTCTAAGGGTGTATATAAAAGTAGTGTGCTCGTATGTGTGATGATAAAGGACTGTGTGCTTCATATGAATATCAGAAGTAGTGTGCTGCATTTTTTATGCTACAAGAATGTTGAATACAGGTGTGTACGAAAGGGAGAATTGTATTGCATGAATTACACTGGAGAGCTAATTGCATTCAATTTATTAAGTCATAGGGAGCTGTATGTGTGTACATGTAAGGGGACTGTTATAAATGTGTATATAGAGAGGGGTAGTTTGCTGCATGGGAGACTGGCACAGCACATAGGGGCACATGCATCAATGTAGGATTTTGCATTTCCTAAATTGCGAAAATTAAGGAATCGCAATTTAGGAATTGCAAAATCCTATGCATCAAGAAATCCTAAATTTGTTTAGGATTTCTTAATTTTCGGAATTTTCGATTCCTTAATTGCGAATCGCAATTAAGTAATGGCATTACATTGATTCCTATGGGCCTAGAGGCCCATAGGAATCAATGCCGTTTTGCATTTCTTTTTTTGGAATTCGCAATTTGTTGATGCATTGCAAGGGTGCAGAGGGGGGTCCAAAGGACCCCTCCCCTGCAACCCTGAAATGTATTTTAAAGTGCATGTTTCACACACACATGTCCTAAGGACATGTGTGTGTGTAACATAACACTTTCCAAAATGCATTTTTGTGCTTTTTTAAAGAATTTCGCAAATTAACACGAGGGTCAACCTCGTGTTAATTTGCACTTCCTATTTCAAAATTCGCATTTTTTTAAAAATGGATGCATTGCATTTAAGGAATCGCACAAATGCAATTCCTTAAATGCATTCGCATTTTTAGGAAATGCAAAAAAAAGCGAATTTTGAAAAATTGTTTCATGCATCCCAAAAACGTATTTAGGAAGCGCAAACGGCCGAATTTACCGATTCGCACCGTTTGCACTTCCTAAATAGGTTGATGCATGTGCCCCTATGTGCTTGTGCATATGTGCATATTTGAAGAAGTAGTGTGATGCCTATGGGCATGGGAGGGGCTGCTTGTTAACATGTGTGTATAGCAAGGAATCATTTGTTAGAAATGTATACAGATGGTGGTATTGTTCTGAAAGTTTACATTGCATGCTTTCATACGTGAACATGGCATCTTGCTACATAAGGGTGAAGTGTGGATGTGTCTATCGCAGGGCACATTTTGCTGTATGTGTACAAAATACTTGTACTGCATTTATGTGAGAATGGAGCATTGCAATTCATGTATACAGTTAAAATGGGCTACGTGTATGTTGTAGCGATTGTATTGTGTAGGGACTGAAAGACAGTGTGTTCTACATGTGCATACAGAAGCAGGATTGATAATGTGCTCTCTGTGTTAATGGAAGGGGTATTTTGTGCCATGCGAGATGATTGTGGGGCTGTATGAGATAAGAGTATTTAGAAGTCCAGTGCGCACTGAAAGTGTGTAGGTAAGAGGAATGTGTACTAAATGCTATATTGAAACATGAAAGGAGCTGTGTTAGAGTGTATGATAGTTGGCTGTGTTTTGTTTGTGTGTATAAAAAGGGCATGTGTTCGTAACGGTAGCTGTGTGATAGAAGCTTATGGAGAAGGTAGCAGATTGCTCAATGGACATATTGTAGGCACGGTTGTATGTTCTTACAACACATTCCGTTGCAACGCATGCCTTTACCACGCATGCATTACAACGGAATGGTATTTCAATGCATAACCTTTTCCTCGAATTCTTCCGTGGTGACGTCGTACGTCGTTAAGAGGAAGCGGAAGTTTCTTTCCTTTTCCTCTTAAACGGCGCCGATTGCCTGCACATTCTGACGTGATTTCAGGTGACGTTTTTTTTTAGGGGGAACCCTCCCAAGCCCCCCTTTTTTTATTTGAACCTTTACCACATATGCCTTTACTACATACCTCGTAGTAAAGGTATGCGTGGTAAAGGCTTTCGTGGTAACCACGCATGAGTTGTAATGCATGCGTGGTTAATGTATTCGTGGAAACGGCCGCGTTGTAGTGGTCGTTTCCCGTAGGCACGAGCATGCTTGACTGTATGTAAGAAAGTGGTGTGCAAGATGTGTATATGGAAGGGATTAGTATGAAACATGACTGGAGGAGGTTTTGTGTTGCAGTGACAGATGGTAAGCATGGCCATTGGAACTATGCGGCAGGGGAGAGCCAAACCATGGGTTAGGGTTGCCTAAATTATGTGAGAAAAATAGGCGAATTATGTGGCGTAATGCAGCATATTTTGAGATAGTATTACTTCACTATTTTTACAGTTTTTAACATTGTCTGCTGGGCATAGGTGCCACTTCATTAGTACCAGTTTAACATTGACATATAGAAATAAGCAAGAGAAAGGTGACCAGTTAAACCTTTCCAGAGGCTTCCCTTACGTGGCATCACGCGCACAATTGTATCATTCCATTGGCCCTGATGGTAAGAAACTGAGTGAATGTTTTATGGCAAAGTAGTGCTCAACATGTCTATATTGCAGGGATTGCGTGCACTTGTGTGCTTTAGTGGAGATAGCGTGCCGACATTGCAGAGCGAAGGGCTCTCTGTGTTACATATGTATTTTAAAGGCATTAGTGTGCTGCTCTTTTAGGAGGTACTATGTGGCATGTGTATACTCAAGGGAAATGTGTGCTACCTTTGTACTTTAGAGGATGTACTGTGCAGTATGTGTTCCTGTCCCTCCCTCCATAGTGTTACCACAGACCATAATGAAAGCAAGAACTGAGGCCCCCTAGAACTGTGCATTTGTAGTATATTAGAGCCCTAATTAGAGTGTAGTGACCCTCACACTCTGGGGCCCAGTGCCACTGTACTTGCTGCAGAATTGACAGCCTTTAATAACAGCAGCAGCCTTATAAACAGACTCACACATGTTTTCTAAAGTTATTGGAAGATATACCACTGTGTATATGAGAAAATCAAAAACATTGACATGCATTTGATGATTAAAAATAGCGCATTTACAGTTAAAATGTGCAGCTGCTGTAGAAGGAAAACACGTTCTAAATAGTAACTGTGTGACAGTTTTGTTTTACACATTCTGTCACCAAATATTGAGGAACTGGCAAAGAAAGAGAAATATGTTTAGAGACGCATAAGAGAGAATCTGAGTATCTATCAGATGTGAGTGCTCACTACCAACAGTAGCAGGAGGATTCGGAAAAGTCAATTTTTTCACTCCAGGATGTCTTTTAATTCTCATTTGTCAGTCCAAAAGATGCTGAACCATCAGCAAAAGAGGGCTGGGTCATGCTTGCCACACACACTGCTGCAAAAATCATCACATATAGAAGGCTCATGGTTTTCCCCAAGTCAAGCGTCTCTAGGTGAATACAATTCATGCAAACACAACAGAGGCAGCTTCAGGGCATCACAGCTCCATGAAGCAAGTCTTGTGCCTGCACTAGACAAGTGACTAAGGGCTGGAAAGGGTATCACTTTGGCAACCCACCTTCAGCAATAATGTGGAGGGAGGGGGCAGATTTGGGCGAAGGAAGCTCTGATAAGCCGTTTGGAAGTCAGGGGGAGGAGGGGATGGGGGAGAGGGAGATAGGGAAAAAGCCGAACAGTGAGGATAGGAAAGACAATCACACAGATGAAAGAAATCAACATGAATAGAGAAGAGGAGAGAGACAAGGGAGAGAGCTAGAAAACACATGCACTGTCATGGAGTAGTGTGGCTCACTGGTTAGAGGAGGCAGACCTGGAAGCAGAGGTCAGCCCGGGACCAGGGTTCAATTCCCGGCTCGGCGGGGTCTTGAGTCCTAAAATGTCCATGGACTCGACAATTCTCGCTCCGGTGCCTACTCGATTCACGGGTTCACACTCTGCGACTCTGGGCAATAGCTTGCTTAATCTCCACAACGGCCCCTCGCGGCGGGATGCCTGGCTTTCACCTAGTGGATACCCTGCCGGGGTTATCTCACAGGGGAATACCAGGACGGGTTCCCTAAGCAAGCGCTTAGAAACCGCTCGGTGATTTGCGCTATATAAATTCCTGTACATGGAGTGCTTCATCAAAGAGAAAAAAGTAATTTACTAAAAGTGAGCAGTGGAAGGATACAAGTAAAAGGGCTATGCTCCAAGGAGGTAATCACATGGGATGGACAAGGCAAGCCATCAAAGAAGAAGAAAGCAAATGAGAGTGACAATAAAGCCGATCAATGGTAAGCAATTTCTGCCCCTAAACTCCGTGCATCCTGGAGCCTACAAACCCCTCACGACACCTAAACTACCCCATTCTTAACCCCCACACTCCAATAAATCCCTGAACCCTAAAAGCCATTTCTACCCTTAAACTCCACCCATCTCATAACCCTAAATCCACTCGCTATCCCTAGAATGTGGCTTAACAGCTAGGGCAGTCGACCTCGGAGCTGGAGAACCGGGTTCAAGTCTTGGCAGGGACGCTCAACATTCTGTGATTCTGGGAAAATCGCTTAACACAGAAACAAAAATGAATGTGTCCATCTGTAACGGAACTGGTGCTCAAGTAAAGAGCTCTGATAACTCCGGGTCTAGTTTGCACTATATAAAACTCCACAAAAAAAACTCCAGCCATCCCTGAACCCTAAAAAACCCTCCCCACCTCTAAACTCTCCAGTACATCAACCCTAAAAACCCTTTCTACATCTAAACTCCACCCATCCCTGTCCCTTAAAACCCCTTACAACTACTTCACTCATCAAGAATGGAATGGTACAAGGAAGGAGATGAGGAGGAAATGTTATTTAATGTTAACATAATTATCTACAAATAAAACATATTTCTTACCACAAAATACAGTTGTGAACAGGCCCATCAAAATCCATGTACAGGTGCTTTTCACAGTATGAGTCTGTGATAAGGAGAGCTATTGCCTGCAAATATTTTTTGAATATTTTATATATAATAATACATTGTCAGAAAGTAAGATCCTGAAGTTTGCGCAACTTTAATGTGGGTTTCCCCCTGTCAATTTCAGTATTCTGCAGAACTCAAAAGTAAACTCCTCCAGTAGTTTTTAATCAATACCTCTTTGTACCATGCAAAAGCTTGAGCGATAATCCTCATCGAGAGCCCCACACACTTACAACCGGAAAAAATAAGAGAAAACGTCATTCACACAAATCGGGCCTGGAGGAAAGATGTCAGCTCTCACCAGGGAGCCACAACTCCGCCACTTTGTGCCCTAGTATAACCCGATGAGTATTCATTCAGTTGTCAGATGTCAGGTAAAAAGCTTCAACAATTATGACACGAAGGGGACTAAAAAATGATGTATTGTTTGTGAGAACTGGTTTATCGTCCCCGGCAACGGAATGATACGCCTTATCACAAGTCTTTTCTCCATGAAAGCTATAAAAAAAACACACACACACATTTGTTCCAGGTAGTTGCGACCTCCCTTCACTTTCACAGCTGTGCAGAATGGCCTGGTCGAGCCATGCGCTCTGCGCTGCGGTTTCTATGGCAACGGAGTGGAAACAGGAAGAGAACATGCTGATGACAGTAACCGCAGATTCAGTTTCATGTTTCTGTTTGTTTATCTGCTACCCAACATCTCTTCCAGAACGCATTTATTTTCACAGTGACATAGGATCAATAAGTGAACATAACAAACATGTCATGTTAGTGTTTACCCATAGAAATATATGAATAATGCTGCCTTCTTTATCTAGTGAACCAATAACTATGAGTACAAAAAATAATAATCATGAAAACAATTAAAAAAAACAGCACACAGCGGAAAAAAAAGGGTTGGGAGTAATGATTTATTTACTTGCCGGGAATCTTCATTATCCCAATCTGTAGTACTTACTCCTCGTCTCAGACCTAACAGTATGAGCTGGGACCACCTCATACTTTAGGACTGGGATGAGGAGGTAATGATGTTCATAGATGTATTTAGAAAACGCTTGAAGCACATGTTGAGCACCCAAACATCATGCGTTACCTATCCCAGATGTTTTGTACTTGGCTCCCAGATTTGGGGAATCATGATAAAATCACCTCAATCCATGTAATTACCATGTCTAATTATAATGGGTGCATTTCACAAAATGTGCTCTGCCATGCCCTGCAGGAAGGTGCTTCTTTAGCCTCCCCGTTTCTTGCAATGATGACTCTGCCGCAGCATAGAAAATTAGCTTTATTTCCCTGTACAATGGTAAGGGATGAAATCTGTGTAGGATTTTACCAAGGGCCATGATTAAACTTTGGCAAACGGGAAACTCTGTGACAAATGTGACAAATATCACAATTGCTGCATTACAAGTGCATTAGAATTGAATGCACTTACAATATGGCAGGCGGGATATCGTCACATTTGTGATGGGGTAACCATTCATCAAACTTCAGATCAGGCCCTTAATGCCTTGAAGATGTTGGCCAATTACTTTCTCAATGCCTGGCCTCTGGCAATCACATGGGATAAGTTGTGGCCCATACAGGTAAGAGCGGTGGGGTGGAGGGGGGTCGTCAGGTGACAACGAGGGAATGTAGGGGCATATTAATAAGGGTGGCGATAGGCAATTTTCGCCGGTTTAGCGGCGCTCTATTAGCAAGCTGTCGCTAACTGATGTTAGCGACTTTTTTTAGGCGATAGCGAGCGGTTTGGGGCCCGCTTTGCATGTCAGCGATATTTATCGCTAATAACATGCAAAGTGGGCGTACCCAACCTGTTAGCGACTGAAAGCAGTCGCTAACGTCACTATCGCCTATTAGCAAGGCAGGCGTAGCGATGGAAATATTCCCGCTCTTGCCAAAAACTAACGCCTGCTCAGACCAGTTCTTAGCCATGTTATCCAATGGGAGGTGGATAACATGGCTAAGAGCATTTCGTCGCTAATGCGTGAATATCGCTGTATTCTCAGCGATATTCATGCATTTCGCCGCTATCGCTGGATATTTTAGCACAATGGAGAAAAACTTTGCTAATAGCATGTTTTCTCCGCTAACATATCCAGCGATAGGCAGCGATAACAAAATCGTCGCTAAGCCTATTTAGCGATAATTATCGCTACCTGTTGGTAATATGCTCCCCAATTACTTATTTAATTTTCTCTTGTGGTTGTCTGCCAAAATCCCTCACCCAATCGGCCCTACTGCCCCACCCCTCATTCTTGCATGAGCCACAGCTGCATGGGATCTAAAGCTAAACCTCTTCCTTGGAAATCCCAAGGTAGCTCTTCAGTTCTAACCATACACAGAAGAAGGTGGCAAAAGTCCTAAATGTTCTGCCTTTAAAAAACAAGGATTTCCAGATTTCTTTATTTAGTGCATCTCCCTGACGCATAGAGTATACCAAAGAATGCTCTGTGACATAGGTCACTTTGAGGCAAGGGTATATGGTGAGCTCCCATAGCAGCCCAGTAGTATAGTAACCCTTCAGATGGTGTCCAGCTTTTTCTAAGAAAGGGCAACTGAAAGAAAATATCTGCTCATATCTTTCTTTCATATATCAAGATGAGGCAGAAGACAAGCTGCATAACTCTGATTGAAGAAAGCTTTTGGTTTATAAAGCAGCAATGCCTGGAATAGATACAAGATATCAGGCAGTTAAATCACTTTAATAAATTTAACAAATTATACCAAAAATACAGGTAGATCTTTCCATCTGTCAAGAATCTGAGGACATGGTTTAGGGTTTGGTGGCTTTTCTCTACCCATCAGGGTGGCAAAGGGCATTACTTCCACCACCCCAACAAACAGAGGACCATCATATGCAGACATCACTTTTGACCCACTGTTGTTCTATGTACCTTCAGAGGAACAATGATAGTCGTTCTTCTGAAGGTGCCAAAAGTTTGGAGGACATACACTGTTGGTTTTGACACCCCATTGATGATCTATGTACCTTCAGAGGAACCTTCATAGCGATTCCTCTGAAGGTATGAAGAGTTTGCAGGACCATTATCGAAGCTCCTATGAAGGTACCAAGAGTTTGGAGGACAGGAATGGTCGGTTTTTACAGCCATCCAGCAAACACTCTTGTTTTTCAAAAGAAATGTCTGAAGTGGGAGTTTGTTTTACAAAAGCAAATAACTAATGAACCCTGTAGACCAGGGAGTTTTTTTCTGTGCATGTGTGGTCAGTATTTACATTTTTCTGTTCTGCATTGTCAGGTTTTCCCTGGCGGTGACTGACAGGAAAGAAAGGACATCATACCGGGGAGCACTCAAAGGTGTAGAAAATGAAGGAAAAATCAGAAATAAATAATTTGCAATTTTCAGGAATATTTCTTCCAAAGAATTGAGGTTATTGTTCAGAGAAGACTGTGGTAGCATGCACAGGCAGGTGGTGCAGGCCTTGCTGAAGGCTAGGTTCTGTGGCCGACCCCAGCTGCACATTGCGAAAAGCCATGCACAGCGCTTAATGGTTGCATGAAAGGTGAATAAAATGCATTATAAAAAATACTAATTCACTGAACACATTTATGAGTTAGTTATCGTTCAGCATAAACAAACCAATAAAACTCCTGAAATTCACAATTTAAGGTATGCAATATACATTGGCAGTCATGTTTTGCTCTTGGTAGATAATTATTTTTCCATGTTCCACCAGTGTTGGACTTGGCCCTTTTCCTCCAAAATTGTTCGCTTTTCGCCCCCCTAATTTGAGATGTCTCCCCCATGGTGAAGGTTACCGAATAGGCCATGTGTGGTGTGAGACGCCATGTTAATGTTAAATGCAATACAATGGTGTGTACATTTATTTTCCCCCATTGTAAACATGTACCCTGGTGAAATGCTGCATTTGTGTTTTGCATTTGAAATGGCTGCCATGGCTGTGTGTTAGTAAATAGTAAATCCACATTTGTAAAGCACACAATCACCCGTAAGGGTCTCTAGGCGCTGGGGGCCGTCGGGAAGATTAAGCAAGCTATTGCCCAGAGTCACATGGTGCTGGGCTAATCTGCCGCCGGTGCCGGGGATCGAACCGTGATCCCCAGATTCCGGAGTCAGTCGCCCTGGCCGCGGCGCCACACCTCTTCCACACCTTGTTGTGCCACCTGTCTGCAAGAGGTTAGCAGTCTAGTTGTTAGGTACCCACCCACCCCTGCATTTGGAGGGAAAGCCTGGCACCCAGGGTGCTCTACGCCTCCCCCTGAGCCAGTTAGAACTAGTTCGCCTGACTGAGGTGGGTTACCGGTCTAGTTGTCTGGTACCCAGCAATCCCAGCATTTTGAGGGACCTTCTAGAAGCTTCCAGCCTTTCTGGTATAGGGAGAGCAGTAGAGTTGTGATGAGCAGAGACAGAGCTGGGACAGGAAAGTGAGGGGACCTGCTGCCAGGGGATACCGCCACTTGGGCCTGTGTGCTGGACCCTGCACCCATCTAGGACCCCCCTACTGTCCCCAGGGCTAGTGGAAGCCCCACTTTAGGAGTTCAGGCTGCTGTGTAGGAGGAGGGCCACACTGCAGTGGGGATGGTGAAAGCCTACAGCCCTGCTTTGATGACCCCCCCACTAACTGCTGACCTGGCCCAGTAGTGCCTACTGCTCTGTCCCCCGGGCCCCTGAGGAAGGAGGGCCACCCTAGGACCCTGGAGCTTCCGGGACCTTGTGCCACGCAAGCGCTGCTGGAAGAAGCGCCCAGAAGGGAAGGAGCATCTGAGACCCCGCCATCCAGGAGGTGAGGAGTGTTACCCTGGGCCTGCTGCTGGGACTGTTCGCCCCCCTTTCGCTGTGCTCCTGGACGTGCTGGGCCTGGAGGAGGTGCTGCGTGCCAAAGCGCTATAATCCTGGAAGTGCTGTGCTGCAGAAGCCCTGGGTAGTCCTGAAGTGCCTGAACTGTACTGCCTGCTGTGTGTGCCTGCAAAGCGCCGCTTCAACCAAGCACTGGACTGTTGGAAGGGCTGCCTGGCCCTGGATAAGTGCTGCCTGCTAAGCGCTGTGATCTAGAAGCGCTGTATGAGGAGCTGGGCTGAGGAGAAGCGCTGTGTGGTGGTTAGCGCTGAGCAGCTGGAAGAGGCTGCTTTTGTGTTCCTAAGCACTACCGCGCCAGATCCTGCCGCCTCTCAGCCTTGTAAATAGGGCAGGAGCCTACCCCACCTCCGCTCGGGGAGCAGTGTCTGCATCTGTCTGGTGAGGCCTCGAGGCATATTGTCGGTGCCTGCCTCCCACCCTACTGCCCAGGAAGCCCTGAGCGAGGAACAGAAGCGTGGAGACATTGCCAAGAGCCCGGTGAGTGTGGGGCTCAAACAGACTGTGTTGGGGGGTGTATCGGGGCATAATGTCAGTGCCCAATCCCCGGTGCCAGCATTCCGTGGTGCACTGCCGCCCCCAGGAACAGTAATGTTCTCCAGGTGCCCCGCCTGGCAGCGGGCACCTGCAACGTTGGGCCAGTAGACCCAGGACAGAGACTCGGATGTGTGGACCCCGGGTGGTTCAGGGACCTGGGTTGTGGCTGCAGTAGTGAGTTGCCTGATTCCAGGCCAATAGGGGAAGTCAGGCTATGGACGTTTAGCTGCAGATGGTTCTGCCTCATGTGTGATACCACTGTTGAGGGGGTTGGGGGGTTGGGGGGGGGGAATGCCGGTCTTGGGTGCCTAGTGTTTTTATGTCACCGAGAGGTGCTATTGAGCCCCTATTCGGTTAAGGCTAGGTGCTTAGGTCGCTGAGCCCCTACTCATGATTAGTTGAGCCAATGTGGATATGAGCTCTGCCATTCTTATGAGCACCGTGATTCCTGCCCAAGGATAAGGCTCCTGCCTGACGCCCAGAGGTCCCTCTACTGAGGTTGTAGGCCATATGTCAATGTTATGCACCCATTTTTTCTCTTTTGCACGAGGTGGTAAGGCCAGGCCGGCTCTGTTATACCTAGTGTTATGCCCACTATTGATATGTTCTGTGCCAAAGGTATGTGCCCCAGGGTGGGCGTGATTATGCCAGCCCAGGCCTGATATTACATTTGCATGTCTATGCAAATGTAATATCAGTTGTCTATGCCAGTCTATGCCAGTTGTTAAGGCCAGGCCAGTTGTCTATGCCAGTCTATGCCAGTTGTTAAGGCCAGGTGCCTACTGTTTCTTTTCACAGGAGACGCAGATGCAGGCCCTGTTGTGTGGCTATGCCTCCATACTATGGGGCACATTATGATGGCGGACGGACCTGAGTCCGTCCGCCACCCTAGAGTAGGAGTAGGTCCTACTCTACTCCTACTCATAGAGTAGGAGTAGAGAAGAGGATGTGACCTGGCGGTCACATCCTCTATTTTTAACATTGCGGCGGGTGCGGCTTCAAGCTGCACCCGCAGCAATGTTAAAAATGCACGCATTGCATTTGTATGTAGAAAGTGGCAGGCACTGCGCTGTGCCTGCTGCTTTCTGCATACAAATGCAGGGGGTACCATAGGTACCCCCCACCCCCCCTTCACCTAGGGGGCCCGCAACGGGCCCCCGCAGTGAAGCTACACATGCATTTCCACGGCGGAAAAGCCGCCGCGGAAAAGCATGTTTCAGAGCCCATCCTAATCTTGCTGACGGTGTCTGAGAGACACCGTCACCATATTAGTGCTTTTCTGCCGCTGCTATTTCACAAAGGGATCAAACAGAGTCCTCAATATGTACACAACTTACTCTATTATTTTTAACTCATGAATAATATAAGATTGCAAGTAGTGATGAAGTGAATCTATATTGTTAGGAAAAAAAACACATATTGTGTATCGTTATGTTACTAGAACTGATGACCTTGTTACAGTTAGAAACTTACAGATCACAGACTTGTTTAATAAATCAGTGCAGGTAACCTCTGTAGAAATTAATATCACAGTTCAGTTTATTTTGTACATCAATTCCAAATTCTATTTAATCTATCTATCTATCTATCTATCTATCTATCTATCTATCTATCTATCTATCTATCTATCTATCTATCTATCTATCTATCTATCTATCTATCTATCTACTCTATTTATCATGATGTAATTTGAAATGCCATCAGTGATGTCAATAATGATGTAACTGAATATGCCATGAATTATGTAATATGTGAGGTCATGGGCAGCGCATGGCGGGGTGCGAGATATAGTCAGCTCAGTAAACTATAATTGGTGAATTTCAGTGTTCTTTTGGGTTTTATATGTTAGGTGTTGTATTATTCCAACATCTAACTATAACATCACTTTGACATTGTTTGTTTTGCATATATATATACATATATTTGTATATATATATCTTCGGACACTCTCCTGCGTGTATACCGCCGCCAGCCTCGAGAGTCACTCATCACTCCGGACCCCACAGGAGTAGGTCCCGTAATATTTTCTCCAAAGGATAACGACGACGCCTTGTGTAGCTTGCTGAAATCACTTTATTTTGGCCTCTTTCGAACGTGTTTCAGCTGACTTTGCAGCCTTGCTCACCGATAATTTCAAAAGTTGAGAGCAGTTGAGGTGGTTTGTTTGGGTATTATCACAAAGTGCAATGATGTCATTCATTCTTATTAAAGTTCCATTAAAAAAACTTAAATCACTTATTGGAATGACAGTTAACATTACTCAATAAGAAAAGCACTGCCTGTATTTTGTACTGTATCTTGCTAAGCGAAAATTCATGCTACGCGCTGCTGAACCTCTTTACGGAAGCAGCGTATGCTGTGTCTCTCTTCATGACCGCAATGGTACATTTCCCATTAAGCCCATGTGGGCACAATGACACACTGCGTAACACAACTAGACATTTCATTTACCCGTCTTGTCCCTGTGGGCAAAATGACACAGCTGTATTATCCCACAGCACAGCATTCACTAGCTCGTCCCTAATCATACCCCTGTGGGTACACAACTCTATTACTCTGTAAACTGCTTGTAAGGAACATTATAAATTTCATTATCAATCCCAACAATTAACCTTTTACATAACTCTATGTTAACTCATTAACACATAGACTACCCTACCTAATCGACTGTCTTTTAAGTGAATTTAAAAACATTTAATAAAAACATTACTTAGTGCGGCAGACCACTATTATATTGCTTTAAACCTTCTTCTTATTGCCTATCACAAATGCTTGTACATGTCCTCTTCCACATTGAGACCTTCCGGTTGTTTCGAATTCATTTCGATGATATACTGGGATTCCAATTTACGGAGCTTTTTTTCACGGTTACCACCCGAATCTCTTTCTCTACAGAATCAATCACATAGTTTGTAATTCCTGCCACGTCCTTGTTGTGAAATATTTCGAAGTGGGGGGCCACTGGATACGTGTGGTCTCCATTCTTAATTGCCCTTAGATGTTGTAATGCTTGTTTATGCACCTCTAAGATAGTGCTGCCCACGTACCGCAGCCCACATGGGCACTGCAGGATGTAGACAGCAAAATCTGTATTGCAATTGTACTTGCCTTTAATTTTTCACATCTCATTTGATATGCCTGATCTATACTTACCGGTATTGACCCCATAGCGGCATGCTTTGCACTTACTTAATTTAAGGAAGCCCTGCTTCTTATTTAACCAGGCCCCCTTTACTGTCTTCTTCTTTATGGTGTTCCTTACGAGTGATTGTCTGAAAGATTTTACACGTCTGAACATTATCTCTGGCCTACCTGGGACTACCTTACCTAGGACTGGGTCATTCTTGATGACATGCCAATGGCAATTTAGAATACTTCTCACTTTGTTTTGCTGCAGGCTATATTTCGTAATCAACCTGCACTGATTTCCTCTTTCTCTACTCTTATCTTTCCCTGCACCAAACAGTATTTCTTTCCTTTTCATCTTTGCAGTTTTGGAAATCGCTGCTTCGATCCACTCATCTGGATAACCTCTGCTTAAAAATCTTTTTGTGAGGTTCCCTATTTCTGCTTCAGTTTCCACACCATCACTACAGTTCTGCGGACCCTTTTGTACTCGCAAACACGAGTGCGTGTAGGACACAGGGGCCTCACCCGCTTGGAGATACAGTAGCGCTATAGGAAGACTGGCAGAGCGTTCCTACCTCACAGGAGTGATATTGAATTGAAGTGGGAACAGGATCCACTTGATTAAAGAACGTGGAAGTCAATCAGGCTGTATTTGGAACTACATTGACCAGCATGCCTTGTTGCGCCCACAAGGGCGGGACTTCATATTTGAAATAAAAAAACACTTGTTCTTACTTACCTGTTTTCCCGCTTCATGCCGCCAGTGATAAAGAGCTCAAGGGAGCTCAAAATGCGTATGGCCAGATGGAGTGCACGCAGCCTGACTGAACGCTGCTGCGTGCGAGGTGTTGTGCTGTAACCCTGTGTGTGTGGCTTTCTCTCAGGGGCAACCTTGGCGTTTCATATATATATATCTATATATAAATATATATATATATATATATATATATATATATATATATATATATATATATATATATATATATGGTCTCATATACATACTTATAATTAAAGTTCCGTACTGTAGACAATATTTCTGCTGCAGTTTTGTTAAGGTAATCCTACATTCCTTGGTTGAGAGGCCAGTCACCAATTCCTTTTGAATCGTCCACCTTCCTTCCTGTGCATCTGTCACTGACTCTCTGCCATTTAAATTACTGGGTAGGAGAAAAGGTATTTTGTCAGTGCCCACAGTCTACCCATAACTAATACCATCTCCGATTGTTTCCAGTCCCATTTCCAATCTCACACTTGCCACATGTTTCCCTAAGCTTTTCCCAAAGATCCGTTTTCTCTTACACCATCTCCTTCACTGTTCCATCTTCTACCTTTCATTAACCACATGATGTGTGAGTCACATGACCTGACATGTCCATAGCAAACCTAAACATAGTCCATGGCATCACTTGTTTATTCTTACCTAACACTGCT
This sequence comes from Lissotriton helveticus, assembly GCF_964261635.1. Classification (NCBI taxonomy): domain Eukaryota; kingdom Metazoa; phylum Chordata; class Amphibia; order Caudata; family Salamandridae; genus Lissotriton; species Lissotriton helveticus. Next base: position 920,517,008 of record NC_136067.1, on the reverse strand, counting down.
AACCTAGGAATAATCTATTTGTTGTACTGTAATGATTTAGACTGGAAAAGTGTATGTTTTGGTTTCTGTGTGAGAATCAGGGCAAGACTCGTCATGCTGCCCCACCAGGTTAGCTCAGCTAAATTTGCATCATAAATACAGTCAAACATATTGTGTGACAAACATTTAGTTTACCAGTTTTTCCATGCCAATCTAAGTTTGCATTTTAGTTTTCAAACATGTTAAGTATCTTATGAAAGTGTTATCTCATGAATTCCTTTAATTCACACTTTCCACACATTTTATTAAAAACATTTTTTTAATGATGCATTGTAGTGAATGAGCCACTTTAGTGGTCTGATGATCTGTGATGACCCTCGATCACCACCATTGTGTACTGATTTTAGTGTGCTATGTTACTTTAGCCTTAATGTAGGATGGTCTTGCATTAGAATAATCTTGCCAAAGAATAGAAGGTGTGGGATGTCGAGGTGCAGAGTTGTTGGTGATGGTGCACACATGTGCTCCATAGTGGATACTGAGGGATTAAGTGCATAGTGTTATTTGAGTTAGGTGAATTATGACTTTAGCCTATTGGCTTTGATGTGGTCTAATATTATTCTGCTTTCCAAGTAGTAGAGGCCTGTGCTTGAGCAACTCCATATTCTAAACTGCAGCCATCTTCTGAGCCTCTGTAGGTGAGAGGTGATATTTGAGATTACATGTGTTGTTCACCGGTAGTGAACCAGAGCAGACCAGTTCTTATCAGGAGTAATGTGCCTTCTTCGCATTGGCGCCATAACAAAATGCTTGGCCAGCTGCTGTTGGGTGCTTGGTGTGGAAAAGTACAGGAATCTTGTGAGAAAGGCAGGCGGGTTCTTCCAGAAGCTTCGATAGAGGATAGAGTTCTCTATTAGAGAAAGGGGGTCCGAGAGAGGGAGAGATTCAGAGATTCTAAGATGCTGAGAGATGCTGAGCTGGGATGCTGAGCTGAGATGCTGGTCTGGTGTTTTGGCGGTCTGATGATACATCACGGTGCAGACGTGCAGTCGTGTTTGTGTAACAGAGAGTCCTGACCCAACCGGGGAGAGGGAAAGAGAGACGGACCCTTCTTCAGATGCCAAGATGCCTAAGATTATGGTGAGGTGTTCCAGGTGTACTTATTGTATTTAACTATGCTTTTATTTTCAGGTTCTATGTTTATGTATGTGTTGATGATTGCTACTAATATTCACTGTGATGTTTAATCATTTCTTTCTTTTGTCATCCTATTATCATGTAATAAAGAAACCCTAGAGCATATCATTTGCTTGCATTCCTTGTGAGGGAAGGTCGGGACCCTTTTTTTACCAAGTACTTACAGAGGGATGGGCGATTCCCCTCTAATGGGTAATTGTTGATACGGGAGGGAAATCGGCTCCCATCAGGGATGTCTAAATTACATTGCTAGGAGGAGCATGTGCTGTGTACCCTTTCAAAGAATATAGAGGTGTTGTGACTTACTCTGCGTACCCTCTCAGATTGGGAGGTGTTGTGACTTGTTGTTATTTGCGAGCTCCTCGGCAATGGTCTTATATGTTGTCAGTGTTTATTCCTTTCTTGGGTAAGTATTGTGAAATGTGGTGTCTTTCTGGAACCTGAGAAAGGATGTGGTAAGTAATGACCTGGTGACTGACAGAAGCACTAAAACATACAGAGAAGTAGGTCATTACATGCATGTGCATTCATTATTGTCATGTATTGTAAATAGAAATATGTGAATTATGTTTAAAAAATACAGAAACACAGAATTACAAATCTAATGCACTGGCCCTAGAGAACAAGCAATAGTAGCATGCAAATTATGTTTTAGAGGAAAACCCAGGGACACAGAATCACATAAAATATTCCAGTGGCCATAGAGAACCAGCATGTGGCTGATGACTATACAAACGTGCTTACAATGGGTACTAAAATTCATGTTCTTTTCCTCCTTCCTCAGACTATCCTGCTGCCATCGCTGCAGACCAAGCCTGAAGTTCCCCCAGGGTAAGGCCTTGGATCATCAGTGAAGGAAGGTGCAGGGGGCATGTTGTTTGAGGTGAGGATGGAACATTTTGGGAAGAGGTAGTTAGTTTTGTTAGCATAGTTTCTTGAGGGTTCAGGTATTATGTATTTATAGGTTTTATGTAGCGCTAACTAGACCCATAGGTATCAGAGCACTTTACATATTTGTGAACAAGGGAATAATCAAGTCGCTGAGCATATGATGCAAGACCTATTAGATTCAAATCCACACAAAATATTTATAAAGTTAGACAATGAGGGTGGTTACCAGATGTGGTCAGTTAGTACAGTGTGAGTTAAGGGAGAGAAATACATAATAGATAGTAGAGAAAAACAAAACAACTGACTGTCACAGATTGTTTCTAGTCCTAGAAAGAGAGAATATTTAAACATAGTTTAGTTTGCTCCTATGTTAAAGTATGGTGGAGGAGATGGATTTTCAGGTCTCTTTTGAAGCAGGAGAAGGAGGGGTTGCATCGAAGATCTCTAGGGAAAGAGTTTCATATGCTGGGTGCAATTCCAGAAAAAGTGCGAGTCTGGGTTGATTTCCTTTTAAGTTTGGGAGGAACGAGAAGAAGTGTGTTGGAACTTCTCAGAGTTCTGGTTCTTCCTGCTTTTGTGATTTTGTTTTCTAAATAGTCGGGGGGTATGAGAATGAAGGGCTTTGTGGGTGATACAGGCAGTCTTGTAAGTATATCTTCCTTCAAAGGAAGGATCTTGAGAGCAGGTGTGATGTGTTCAAACCGTTTAATCTCTGTTATGAGCCAGGCTGCCATGTTTAGAACTGATCTAAGTGGGGTGAGGTGAGTGTTCGGGGTCCCTGTGAGAATGGCATTCCCATAGTCAAGTTTGGAGAGGACCAGAGATTATACTACCATCTTGAAATCATCAGAGGGAATGAATGGTTTAATTGTACTGAGGTGTTTAGTATGTAAAGCGCTCCTTTGGCAGAGTTTTTGATACGATCCTTCATTGACATGTTTTTTCCAGGGTGAAGCCTAAGGATTTTGCAGAGTTGGAAAGAGTGAGAGAACAAATTAGCACATTCAGGTCATTGAGCCTACCTTGGGTTGGTAGGTGGTTACTTTTTGGGGAGGACAGTATTACTTCTGTTTGGTTGGGGTTTAACTTTAGGGGTTTGGAGTTAAACCAAGATTGTATCTTGTTCAGTGTGGCGTTCAGATGTAGTATGTCACTGGGTGACTTGAGTTTGTAATAGAGTTGAGTGTCGTCATCATATAGGTGATATTTGAACCCTGCTTGCTTCCAGATGGTAGTAAGGGGTTCCATGAAGAGATTGAAGAGGGAGAGGAAAGAATTGAACCCTGGTGCGTGCCAACTGAAATACGTGTGTGTTTAGAGAGGCAAGAGTTGATTTTGATGTGTTGCGAACGGTGTTGTAGGAAAGATGTGTACCATTTCAGTACAATGCTATTGATACCAGAGAGGATCTTCAGTGACTCCAGTAAGGCTGGGTGATTTATGGTATCAAAAGCCGCTGATAAGTCAAGTAGGATAAGTAGGCATGTGTCTCCTTCGTCAAGGGATCTATGGATGCCATCTGAGATGTTAAGCATGGCAGTTTCTGTGCTACAGCCTTTCCTTAACCCTGATTAGAAGGTGTCATGGAGGATGAATTTCCCCATATGAAGGTTAAGTTGTTGTAAGACACATTTTTCCATAGCTTTTGCGGGAGGTTGGCGATAGGTCTGAGGTTGTTGAGGTCATCTGGGTCTGCCCTGGAATTTTTGAGTATGGCTGTGATTTGTCCTAGTTGATGATTTTTGTCCAGTAAGGGGCAATGATGTGGTTGAGATTTTGTACTATTGTGGAAGGGAGGGGATCTTTCTTGTGTGAAGTCGGCGTTAGTTTCGCAATTATATTGACTACTTCAATTTCTGTCATGGGTTTGAAGTCTAACCAGATGGCATTGTTTTTCAAGTGAGTGTTCAGAAGGTTGCCGTTAGTTCCTTTTGAGGCCATTTGGTCATTGATAGGTTCATGTGTAAGAATTACTGTGGAGGGGGGTGAGTCAGTGTGGGCGGTTAGGAGTGAAGGGAGGTTAGTGACTTGAAAGAAGGATTGCTTGAGGTTTGTGACGTTGTCAGTAAAGAAGCTGGCAATTTCTTCACATCGTTCATTAGTGGCGATTATTTCATGTGGGGAAGGAGGCGTGGTTTGTCTATAAACAATGTTAAAGAATTCCCTGGGCCTGTTCTTTTCCTAACCAAGTTAGTTGCGGAAGAAGGAGGCTTTTTCTAATAAAATTTACTTCTTATAAGACAGGCTTGCAGTTCTAAGTACTTCTAGGTGGGTTGTCGAGGGGTTTTGTCTCCATGTCTTTTACGCTTGTCTGAGTTGTCTCCTTTCATTATTCAGATCAGAGTTAAACTAAGATTTTGATTGGGTTGATCTCCGTTTTTTCAATGGGAGCAGTGCCACTTGGTCTAGAACTTCCGACATCGCTGTGTGGTAGTGGGCAGTGAGGTAGGGGATGGGTCTGGTGTTGGAGTTGAAGGAAGTGTATATTTTATTAAAATACATATTTTTGTTTTTACCACTATGGGTAAGGTTTCCAGTTTTTGGTTTCAACCAGAAAAAACCCAGACTAAAATCTGCCTTTTCAGTATAAACTAAAAAGTACTTAAAATGTACTACAAGATGCCAGTTTTGTTCCATCCTTCAAGAGAACAACAAATGCTGCTCTGTCTATTGACAAACACAGGAACCATTTTGCGATCTAATTCAGTGCATAAAGATAGAAATTATTGTCCACTCAATGTTCGCTGCAAACAATAAATGTAGGAGTTAATTCCTATTCAAATACAAATGCCCATCTGGCACAGTGGAGCAGCATTGGGAGGATCAATTAAAATATATAACAATATCAGTAACTTTAGTCAATGGAGCTCTGCATAAAAAAGTATAAAGAGGCTCCTTCATACATTGGTGCTCATAAGAAGATCCTACTGATGGTAAAAGTAAATGAGGCAAAAGGATTCTATTGCATTTTGGTAGAGAAGCCCCCAGTGAAGACAGGTGAGGGAAAGCCAAGGAGGTTTAGTGTGTGGCGAGGGCCTACCACAGTTTTAACAGAGAAGAAAAATGTTGATTAGTACTAGTTAGTAGGATAAGCGTGCTGGAGGGTATTGTGTGACAGCAAGCCTGGGAAGCCCTGCCTGAGCTTGGTGTATTGGTACACAGCTTCCCCTTTGGTTGTTTTGCCTCCACAAATAGGGTGTTATAGAGGATATCTCTAGAGGCTAGACTCTACTGGCATTGTAAAAAGGAAAGCACACAAAAGGTAGGTCCTTCGGTCATTACGACTCAACATGGAAAATCAAAACAAAAATGCAAGTGAGCACTAGTGCACTTGAGGCCCTCATTGGCATACTGTTGCAGAGCAGGACCCTTCTTTGGAAATGCTTTCATTTCAGTCTATAACATATCATGGTACAGTGCATCACTGTAGAATAGCTCTTTGTATTGAGTGACATTTGGGTGCTACTTGACTAGAGAAGAATACTTCTGAATGAGGCAATGTAGGTGAACAATGACATCTTTACACTGTAGTGTTGCCATGGTCCATACACAGAGCTCTCCATATATTTAAGGGAATTTGGCCATTCTGTGATTCCCATCTCTCCCTGAGATCAACTGCTTTGGAACTGTCTAAGGAGTATGTAGAGTGTCCTGTCCAGGCTCAGGAGTTTATGAGACAACCTGCTGATGCTCTGGAATATGTAAGGCATTCTGCACAAAGTAAGGAATATTAGGAGCACTCTTCCAAGCCTCTAGAGTAACCCTCACTCCCTGCAGAGGAACAGCAGTATCGCTAGAACTCCCGCACTTTCATGATGAGTGTGTTAAGAGTTGTTCCCTAAAGAGGTTTTTGTGTTCAGTTGGCAGATCAGAACCCATGCTAACTCTATTATTGATGGCATAATTTTTTGCAATGGCCTGATGCCGGGGCACTGGGGAAGAAGAAGGGGGGGGGGGCTCCATGAAGTGTAGTTAAGTTCATCCAAGATGGCCGCCTGGTAGGAGCCAGCCACCGGAGCTCCCAGGGCTGAGGATAATCCCTGTAGGAATTATCCCAGATAGCACGCTCGCCATCGGGAGAAAAACGAGTAACTGGATTAACTAAGAGTAACTGGATCAACTAAAAGTAACTGGAGTGTAAACTGCTACTACTTCTCACCTACCTGAGCTGTGAGCAAGCGCTGGCGACTGGACGCCGGAGCGGTTGGCGGAGCCCTGGACTGCGGGGCACCTACGGTCCTCACCGGAGCTGTGGCGGAGCCCTGGTCAAGGGGCGCGAACCTGCTGGGGACGCGGGCGTCTCAAGGATATCTTTAAGGACTGTTGTGGACGTGGGCGTAGCTGCACGACGCGACCGCTTTTGATGGTCCGGCGCCGGCTGGGTCTGCGGCTGATATCGTCCAGCGTATAGCGCATTGGAGCGCCTGGAGACTGTCCTCTCACCAAATAAATGCTACTACTTTGGGCTTAACCCGGATTCCAGTGAAACCCAATCGCATTCATCAAACTTTCTGCCGGGTCTGCAGGATCGACCGCGGGCACGGGGGGCAGTGTGAAGCGCTGCCTGCCGCCTGCTGATGCCGGCGGGCTCCGTGAGGTGAGGCTGAGCGGAGCGGTTGGAGCCTCCGCTTGTGGTTCGCTGAGCGCTGCCGAGAGCGCGGTGGGTCATCCACTGGTCGTGGTGGATCGCGTGGATCTGTGGTGGCTGTCCCTCTGGCCTCCCCCCTCTCGCTGGGCGGTGTACAGCGAAGAAGGAGCTGGTAGGACTGTGTGGCGGTGGATCGGACGGGGGCCTCGGGGCGTGTGGGAGAGCTGGGTCGGCTAGTGGACCCTGGAAGGATCGCGCTGTGCAGCGCCAGAAGGAAGGACTATTCAGCCCCCCCACCCCCCTCGAAAGGCTGGAAATAAAAAGTCAATCACCAAGCATGAGAGCTTCATCACGTTTCACAACCAATATTCTGGAATAATTGATCTGCCTCAGTTACATCTGGACATAGGGAGTCTGATTTGGACAGCCTCAGTGGAGCCTCCTGACTATCCTGAAGGTATTTACAAGCACTACATTTAATCTCTATTTTGAACACACCGGCGCTACACGCTCTGCCCTAAGGATACAAAGCTGTCTGCTTTCAACCTATTCATGCGGCATGGCGACCCCCTAGCTTGTATCACTTTCCTTTACCTAAAATGGCGGGGACAAGACAACGAAGCCATAAATCTCCTCCACTGCCCACCAAACGACCGTGAAGCTGCATACCAACGTGGCCACAGGTCCCCCTAACAGAGATAAGTCTTCCTCCTCGCCTCCTGAACAGTTCGAAACCTAATCTCTCCCCCTTCCCTCCTAACAACAAAGAGGATGGACTAACTCGACCTGCCCCGGAAAGGGAAGCTAGCTCCCTAAGGCACATCAACAATAGAGATAGGACTACTTTTGGCTCCCTATATGCCACCGTGGTGGCCATCTTTGAATAGTTCACCACCGGAGCGGCCATCTTAGACTAGTCGTCCATACCTATTGCCCACATTCTACCATACTGCCCCGCAACCACACAAGCTCCCCAACTCTTCTACCCACGCCTCTTCCGCCATGGAACGCTTGGGCGAGCACACCTACAAAATCATATACCCACCTGACCTCACCAAAAAAAACGCCAAACGTTACAAACATAATTTTCTAAAGGCACATCCCGAATTACCGTGTGTGGACACCTACTTCTCGTTGATCAACGGAGACACAAACAACGATATCATCTTTTACACTACACGGAGAGCACAATGGAGGAAAGCGTTCCTCTCCACACTCACTATTCACACCACCAAGAAATCCGCTCATGACCTAACTCTCTCTATCTCTCCATCCCTAGTCTTCCCAGGCAGAGCCACAATCACCATCTACAACAACGGGACCATTCTACTCCAAGCCAATGATAGGAACCTTGACCGACTAGACAACCTATTCCCTACCTTCTTAGAGCACATCGCCAGACGGCGGACCTCCACTCTGCACACATCAAGCTACACTACTCCCCCCAACACCAATATTCAAAATAACCTGCCTTGCCCACTGCAACCTCAGAATGACACACACCCCTCCGATCCCCCCGGTGCTATAGTTAGGATCACACCTGATGTTACCCCCCCTCTCCCCTCACCCACAGACGTAGTTCACTTCCCCCTGCACATCCAACTTACCCCCACCCACCCTTCCCCCCATCCCACACCTCACACGAATCTCGCTGAATCCAACATCACCCGGAGTATATCTCCCCCCGCCCCGTGCCAGATCCTCTTCCCTCTCTACCCCCCCCCATTCTCACCCCTCACTCCCTCACACGCCCAACTAGCACCCCAGAACGTGCTTCCTCCCCTACAATAACACCCCCCCACCTCTCCCCACCATTACTCAGCCCCCGCTTCCTCCTTACCACCCCTATTATCTTCGACCTTCACTCATCCCTCAACACACCGGCACCACCCCCCACCGACGCCACCACCACTTCTTCCCACCCTCCCCCTACTTCACCCACACCGCTCACCTACAATTCATCGCACCCACCGAATACCACCCCACCCTTTTTAACAGCAGAGCCCCCCACTAAGGCTAGCATACCCCACCTCCCCGCCCCAAATTCGCCCACTAACTCCCCTCTCAACGCCTCGCCCATGGCCCACATCACGAACATTAACACCAAGACACCTCTTGACCTGATTCTATCCACCCTCCTACAACTCAAAGACGAGCTCCGCACCATCAAAGAGTTTCTTCACACACCTTCCAGACAACATAGACCCACAACGACCACCACCGTATCCAACAAACGACGCACTCTCCCCACAGTCCCTCGCCCTCAACGCCCTCTACACTGGCCCTCCATCCCCGTCCGCAACAACACCCTCCGTCCCCGGCGTGCCCTTAACTCCCTGTCGGACCACGACTTACACACCCTCCTCCGCTCTTTTGGCCCAGGACCGGTAAAAGACATAACCCCCACTCACCTCCCCATACCTACTATTCTCTCAAATCCCCTTAGGCACCCAACACTAAACATCAGAAGCTCTGTCCCAAACAACCTCAGAAGAGTCCCCCTATCGCTAGAACACACGACCTCCCCTCTCACCCCCAGACTCAAATGCATCCTTCTCAACTGCAGATCGGCCCAGAGACACTCCTCCGACATTGCAGATCTCGTCACATCAATGGATCTTGACCTAGCCATACTGACGGAAACCTGGCTAACTGAAGCCTCCACGCCCATCATGGATATACTAGTTCCCCCCAATTACCACATCATCAGACTCGACAGGACCGTCAAGACGGGCGGGGGAATAGCATGCATTTTCAGGAGCAATCTATCCGTCACCAAAGTCACCTCCCCCTCCCTCACCTCCTGTGAACTCTTCTGCCTCGACATCTCCAGTGATGGCAAACCAGTATGTGCTCTACACCTCATCTATCACCCGCCGGGGGATAACCTCATCTTCTCTCAACAACTCATGGACACGATTACTTCCAACGCCGGTCGGCAGATCACTCAAATCTACCTGGGTGACTTTAATCTCCATTGGAACGATCAGAAAGACACAGTGGTGAATAGTCTTAAATCTTTCCTTAATGCGCTTGACCTCACCCAAATATGCAACAGCCCAACAGATGATAAAGGTGCGATACTCGACCTTATCATCGCCAAAGAGGACTCTACCCAACTGGGGTCAATCCAACCCTGTGATTGGTCAGATCACCACATCATCACCTTCTTTATCAATGAAAAAATCAAACCCTCCCCGGCTCAACCCACCAAATGCAAGATCTGGAAAAGGGACATGAAGAATCTCAACCCTAACTCTCTACCGCCCCACACTTACAGGCTCCTCCTTCCACCTGCTGGCGTCTCTGATGTTCAAACTCTGACAGACCTCTACCTCGACTCCATGACCTCTATAATCAACGAAGCAGCCCCACTGCAACTAAAGAGAGTCTCCACCAAGAATTCGAACCCGATGTATGACGGCAGACTCAACGAAGACAGGCGAGCTATGCGATCGGCAGAGCGCATTTGGAGATCGGATCCCTCATCACTACATCGCAAAAAGCTTAAGAACAAGAGAAATGCCTATTTTAGGAAAATTAAGCGTGCGAAATCTGACTTCTTTCGCCTCCAGCTTGACCAAGCGAAAAACCGACCAAGAAAATTGTTCGAACTAGTCAAAAGTAAAAAAAAGCCGCAACCCTTACAACCAAACAACCCAACAAGCGATATCCCACACAGTGAAGACTTTTCCACCTTCTTCAAGCAAAAGACCGACAACATAAGGAATGATCTCCTCAATGATGTAAGCCAACACCCTGTGCACATCAGATTGTCTAACGCCCAGCCAAAAAACAACGCATCGTGGGCTTCCTTTGACATCTACTCAGAAGATGCAATACTCAAACTGCTCGGTACCCTGAAACCTTCTAATCACCTCACAGACCCCCTGCCTGCTAACGCGGTAAAAGACTTCACCACCATGCTCCTCCCACTCTGGACTAAAATCATTAACAGCTCCCTTCAACAAGGTCTCATCCCAGACTCACTCAAGGTGGGGCAAGTCACGCCCATACTCAAGAAACCCACAGCTGACCCGTCTGACCTAAACAATTACCGTCCCATCACAAACATCCCCACCTTGGCCAAACTGCTGGAAAAATGTGTACAGCTTCAACTAACAGAACACATTGACAAGTTTGATCTCCTCAACACCCACCAATCAGGCTTCCGAGCGAAACACAGCACGGAAACGGCCATGACTCACATAATTGACGACGCCCACCAAATCCTTGATCGCAATGATTCATGCCTCCTCATCCTCCTAGACCTTTCCTCAGCTTTTGACACGGTCAAACATGAGAACCTCCTTGAGCTGCTAAACACTAGAATGGGTTTATCCGGGACTGTTCTCAAATGGTTCACGTCCTTCCTACATAACCGGACTCAGAAGTTCAAGATTAACAATGTGTTGTCCTCGCCTGTGCCAGTCGACTTAGGCGTTCCACAAGGATCCTCCCTTTCACCCACACTGTTCAACCTCATCATGGAACCGCTTGCCTCCTTGCTCCAAGCATCCAATGTACACTTCCATATGTATGCCGATGACACTCAACTCTACCTAAAGGTACAATCCCCGGATGATATCAAACTCCTGAATTACACTCTCACAAAGACCCAATCGTGGTTGGCCGACAACCACCTCAAACTAAATGCTCTGAAAACTGAGTTCCTTCTGATAGCACCCCCTGCGAAATCTACCACCATCCAACTTTGGCTCAACAACTTAACTGCACTCAATGTCCGGCCCACCATCGTGGACTCCGTGAAATCCTTAGGTGTCACACTGGACGCAAAGCTCAACATGCAACAGCACATTAGCAGAGCTACGAAAGGAGCTAATTTCCAAATCAACACATTGAGAAAGTTGAAACCCTTCCTCCCAGCAAAAGACTTCCAAAATGCAGTTCAAGCCCTAGTCATCCCCCGCATTGACTATGGAATTGTGACCCTCAGTGGTCTCCCTTTAGCAACAACTGCACCCCTAAGAGCTTCCTTGAACGCTGCCGCGAGACTCATCACGGGCTCAAGAAAACACTCTCATATAACCCCTGACTTGAAATCTCTGAAATGGCTGCCCTTTGAAGCCAGAATACATCTGAAAACCGCTGTAATGACACACGCGGCTGTACACCACAATGCACCTAACTACCTCACTCAAAAGCTAACTATATCAGGAGGGTCGAGATCCAATAGAAGTTCAAAAAACTTACTCTTGAAACCTCGCAGATTCCGGAAAGAAAAAACATACAAACGCTCCTTCTCAGGAATGGCGCCGAGGATCTGGAACGCACTCCTTCCCGAAACCAGGCTTATCTCCTACACGGCCTTCTTTAAGAAAGAGGTGAAAGCCATCCTCATGGCTAAGTTCACCTGAACTTTAATGTCTGTTCCTCATTGACTTTCGTGCCGCTTGGGTATTACTGGTTTCATGATTGTCTAATGTCAAATAATGTCATATTTTGCATGACCTAGATTTGTTTATTCCTCTTGTTTTCCACAAGTACTTGATGGTCATTCGATCCTTCTATGCTACTCACTAAATATCTATTATTAGACTATTCATGTTAGCCTATTGTATATCGAGGCCCCTTCCCCCTGCAACTTTTAGATACTTATAGTATAAGTTCTCCTGATTTTTATCGTAATTGTATGTAAGACTCAGTATCGTCTTTTATTTTTCGCTTATCTGATTGTTTACTGACATTCTATTTGAACATGACTGCTATCCGATCATGTTACTGAAGTTTATATTGCACCCAATATTATGTCGCGTCACCCTCATGCTATCGTCACCCCCTGTTTCTGTGAAGCGCTCTGATATCTGTAAAGATCTTGTTCGCGCTATATAAAACTCTGAATAAATAAATAAATAAGATGCCATGAGTCACAAACTGTGCTTACCTTTTTTGGACATATCTGCCTTTGTTCCTTGCCCACTGACCCAAAGACTGACATCCAGCACAGGGCATACTGGCACAGTTAAGGAATAGGGCAGCACTGCCATTTGGTGATTTCGCAGTTCGAAGACACTGTTAGACATAGTTGGAGAAAAGAGACTCAGGCAACCATGGACTGTAGAGGGGTGCCGTGCTAAACTCATAGACTGCTGTATTGCATTTTTCCTCATGCCATTTTTCTCACTATTTTTCGAATGATATTTAGTTTAATTCAATGATCTCTATGTCTCTTCACATCATAATTGGGAAGAAGGAACTGCCAAACAGATGTTGTTCCACTAAACACAGCTCTACAATTATGTTGTCTAAAGACATATTAAAACAAGCATTTACAATGCAACGGTTTCGCCTTTGGAAACGTTTGAGCTATTGGCATTGTAAATGACAAAATTTGTATTTATGTGTTGGTTTTGAAAACAGATAAATAAATGGCATTGTCATTTACATTGCTAATAGCTCTAACTTTTCCAAAGGAGAAACCGTTGCATTGTAAATGCTTGTTGTCACTGGCTGGAGTCTTTTATTATCATAAATAAACGTCATTATTCCCAATGAACCAACCTGCACTAAAATATGTGGCCCCATGGCTGCCCACACAGGCGTCTGTGGTCGTCACATAAACTAACAGGGATTTCGACTGCAACAGACAGCATTTCCCACAGCTTGACTTGCAATTGTTTTTAAATCTGAACTAGACACACATTTAGCCTCTTATCAGGTTAATATATATATATATATATATATATATATATATATATATATATATATATATATATATATATGTATATATATATATATATATATATATATATATATATATCTAATTACCACTCCGGTGGTTGGTCCACCATAAGGAGAAACACGGACACTGGAATTGCTGTTCTCACTGCTGGCAACAGTGACTTTTATTTAAACCAGGTGCGCAAAAGTCAGGCAGGATGACGAGTTTCGGCTAACGCAGTAGCCTTGTTCACATGTGTGTGTGTGTGTACATATATATATATATATATATATATATATATACACACACACAGGATTTTTAGGGGTAAGATCTTCTAAATCTTTCGGTCTATTCAAGTGCAATTTGCATTTTGCTTCCACCCACCACAGCCTATATATAGCATATGGCAATGGGTCAGCCCATTTCACCCACTGACTCACTTTGTGAATTGCAGCATTTGCTCTTGCCCACATGCACCCTATGGCTAGAAAGTAGTCCACTAGTAGGTCATTCTCTGTTTTCATGTCTTTTATCATTTCACTTTTTTGTTTATTTCTGCAAAACACCTGTAACTTTTTTGCAAACACGTGCACATCAGCTTTAAAAGACAGAAGACTTCACTTTGTATTACTTTTACGCATACACGTTGTTTGCAACAAAAATAAATAATAACAAAAAGTCAGCCTTGACATGGCCAAACATATTGGATCGGTCAAGAATTGTTCATTTAAGAGATGTGTTCTATTTCATAACCAATTATGTGTAGATAAAACGACAAGATTTTTACATAATACTGTATTCTTTTTGGCTATTTCTTAGAGCCCTCTCCTCCCCACTACACTCAATATCACACTTCGAAATATGTTTTGCACTCTGCCCACTAAATAACCCCTTTTCTCCCTTCAGTAGTAACCGTCCTAATAAAGCCTTCTAACCACACTCTTAAATTCACAAAATGTTATCCCAGAGTAAAAAAAACACAGAAAGAGCCTTGCTCTCTACTAAGTCCTCGTATAGTTCTTGAGCATCCCATCAAGTCCCGAAACGCCCAATACAGCCCACAATTGCCACAATTAAGCCTATCCGCTTCCTAACACCTCGAAAACCGACATGACAAGGGGAGGAGCCACTTGTGTCAGGGGAGGGACATCCCATGACGTCCAGGACCGTACACAAGGTCCTGGTGACACTAGTACGGTGGACACCAGTTCCGTCAAACACCGTAACCGAACCCCGTCGCCTCTGGATTCGGGTACTCGTAAACGGACACCCCTTAACTCACCTGCGCTGCCCTGTGGCGCCTGTGCAGCCTCCTCCCCGAAGAGAAGCCTGAAGTCCAGCTCTTCGCGGCCACCTCGCTCGGCGGTGGTCATTGGGGGTGGCGGGGCACGTCCCCCGGGCCGGCTCAGGTGCTCATGGTGGTCTCCTCGCGCTGTCTCCCGTCCAGGTTCCCTGCCAAAGCCTACCCAGTTATCCCTACAACTTTCGCCGCAGCCGCTACCGTTCTCCGACTCCAGACCCTAAAGCCCCGCCCACCTGCCACAAACGCTCTACTTTCCCTCCCGCCTCCTCCAATGGGATGCTAGTACGCGGTCACTCAGAACCGCCCACCTGCTACCGACACACTACTTTCCTCCTGCTTTTTCTCATTGGTCGCCTGCGATACCCGGGCCATGCCCAACTGTCCAGTACATCCTCATTTCCCTCTCGTCTCTTATCGTTGGGCACGCTCACCGTTTACGTCACCGCCCCAGTCCGGGCCATGGGCCCGCCCTTCTGTCATTGCATATCTCGTACCCTCCGTGCGTATCCTGTTGGTAGCTCCGCTCCTCCAGCTGTACGTCAGCGGGCCCTGTGCAGTATCCACCCCGCCTACTACTCCTGTAAACCGACTTCAAGCGCTCATCTCTAGTCAGTAGCAGCCGAAACTGAACTTGTGTAGACACGCCCTTCTTCCGAGCCTCTCTTACACCGCTCCCATTGATACAGAAGAAGGACAAATATTTACAGCATGAAAACTGAAGAAAGATATCAAAGCCTGTGCCTGCAAATTAAAGTAATCATAAACACAAAGAAAACTACGAGCTAAGACTTAAAAAGGAAAAACCGGAACGAAAGCAGACACAGAAATAACGAAACAAAACAAGCCTGGCCAACGACAAATCCTCCTGTTGTCGTTTTTTCCCCTCTCGGAACGCAGATGAGCTCCAGACGTCAACAAGTCAGGTCCCGGGCCGGCAGCCAATCACAGCGCGGCCCGGGAATGACGTCACGGGGGTGTCCCGGGCCGGCAGCCAATCGCAGCGCGGCCCGGGACAAAGGGGCGGGGCTTAAAAAAAGCACCAGAAACGCCCCCGAATCGCGTTTTCGTGAGAAAGCACGATTGACAGCCTCTGCCTCCCAATGGCTAGCCTCCATTTATGGAGCTAGCCAATGAGAGGCAGAGGCGGTCCGAACCTCACTACTAAAAACAAAAGATTTCGACTGGGAGGGGCTTCGCCCCTCGCCAAAGTCGAAACCTAAAAACAGAAATGTGCACCCCTGCGCCATAGCAGCTGTGTACCAGCAGGGTGCATTAGACTGAGTTGCTGTGAATAGAGGTAGTTCTCAGTAGCCCCCAGTACCTCTACATTTCTTGCAATTGGGTTTTCTCAGATGGAAGCACAGTGCCCACAGTAAGTTTGAGAATGAACTAGTAAGAACACACTAAGAAAAAGGTCAATCTCACAAGTGAAGTAAACTCTACCCTGGTCGCTGCGCTGCTCCTCTGTTGCTGCTAACCAGCTCCTCATGTCTACTGCCTTGCTCACAGACCTCCAGCCGGTTCTAGCCCACTGTCTACTAGGAAAGTCAAACTGGTTTGCTGTTCCTGAAGTCTGTTTATATTTTAGCATCTGTAGGGGTTTTTGGTAATTGTAAGTGTATTTTCTTTAATTGAAATGCAAAGCAGGGCACACTTTGGACTCCATCTTCACGACCAGCAATAGAATCAGATATAGTCAAACCTGAGCAATCACCTGGTTGGACCACTTCACAATATACATCACCATTGCCGGGCCTACCTGCACCATCCCCAACCACAACAGCACCCCCTTCCGTAGCTGGACCAAGGTCACTCAAAACAATGGACCGACGCCCTTGGCACCACACCGCCCAATATCACCACTGACGTGGATCAGGCAGAACAGAATTTCTATGACTCAATCACCAGCACTGACCAAGTCGCCCCAAACAAACGAGCCAAAACACGCAGAGCCTCCAAATGAGCCAACTGGTACACCCCGGAATTCAGCACATCAAAAAGAAGGTGCAAACAACTGGAAAGAAGATGTTGCACCAGCAGGAACCACAACTACTGGGAAACCTTCAAATACGCCCTCAATGACTACCACTGCCAGATCAAAGCCACAAAAAATGAGGCCCTGAAGCACCCCATCAACCACCACCGCCGACAACCCACTCACTGCATGGGAACAACTCAGCACATCAAACACAACACTTGTGAATTCCATCTTCTCAGAAGCACCCACTGACTCCTGCCCCCACCGGCTTTCCAACCTCAGAAGATAAAAGATCAGTCGCCAGCTCACTACCATCTTCATTGCCTCGTTGACCACAGCCACTTTTTCAGACACTTGGAAATATGCAGAGATTAGACGCCTCCTCAAGAAACCCTCTGTGGATCCCTAAGAGTTCCAGAACTACCATGCAATCTCACTGCTCGCATTCCCTGCCAAAGTCCTGGAGAAGGCCATCAACCTCCAACTCACTGAACACCTGGAGAGAAACAACCTACTGGACCCATCCCAAACAGGCTTCAAAGCCAACCACAGAACTGAGACAGCTCTGATTGCCGCCACAGAGGATATCCACACCCTATTCAACAGAGGAGAATCAACCGCACTGATCCTACTTGACCTCTTTGCTGTCCTCTACACCATCTCCCACCACACACTCATCAATAGACTATGTGAGATTGGAATCACAGACAACGCACTCAGATGGAAGGCATCCTTTCTCACGGGCACACCCAGAGAGTATGTCTCGCTCCCGTCAACTCACAAGCCAAGCACACCATCACCGGCTTCCCCCAAGGCTCATCCCTCAGCCCAAC
This sequence comes from Lissotriton helveticus, assembly GCF_964261635.1. NCBI lineage: Eukaryota > Metazoa > Chordata > Amphibia > Caudata > Salamandridae > Lissotriton > Lissotriton helveticus. Next base: position 920,499,557 of record NC_136067.1, on the reverse strand, counting down.
CCTCTTTAATATCGACATGACACCACTTGCAGACATTAGATCACACGACATTAATATAATCTCCAACACTGACAACACGTAGCTTGTCCTCTCACTCTCAGCAGTTTCCACCCTGACCAAGACCAACTTTCACAACTAAAATTGGGGGTGGGGTCGCACACTACTCACACACCAGCGGTATCGCCCCTAAGGACTGTGGTAAATGTAGTTACGTGTTCTGCGATGCATCTTCTTTCGATTCTCTGCTATCTTTGCTGTCTTTGCCCTCCCTGGACACGTGTTTCGGGGTATCACCCCTCGTCAGCAGGGATAGGCCGTGTTTTGGGGTTGCCGGTGGCTGCCAAATATCTGCCAGGTTTAGTACCACTCAGGCACGTAGGTGCGGGGTCCCAGACTCGTCAGCCAACTGCTCGAGGGAGCTTTAACATTACAATTGGGGGTGGGGTCGCACACTACTCACACACCAGCGGTATCGCTCCTAGGACTGTGGTAAATGTAGTTACGTGTTCCGTGATGCATCTTCTTTCGATTCTCTGCTATCTTCGCTGTCTTTGCCATCCCTGGACACGTGTTTCGGGGTATCACCCCTCGTCAGCAGGGATAGGCCGTTTTCGGGGGTTGCCGGTGGCTGCCAAATATCTGCCAGGTTTAGTACCACTCAGGCGCGTAGGTGCGGGATCCCAGGCTCGTCAGCCAACTGCTCGAGGGAGCTTAAACATTACAATTGGGGGTGGGGTCGCACACTACTCACACACCAGCGGTATCGCCCCTAAGTTTGTCGATAGGCTTATTGAGTGGCCGCAAATTCCTTTAAATAATCTGAGGATACGTGGTTCAAATACAAACAATCTAAATCACGGATTTCTACCCCCTCTTAAACCAATAGGTGTGGAGTAGACAAAGCGGATCTAACAGGCCATTTGCCAACACTGTGACTGTGCAAGAACCTAATTTTTCTATACGTCCCGCAGTAAGGATCATTCGGACTCAGCCTCCTGAACCTACTGAATAAAGTTACACAGCCCTCGTTGCCCATTGAATTAACCGGCAAGATTAAGGTCGCCTCTGAAACAATACTGAAGGGTCTTCAGAAATTATTATTTGTCCTGAAGATGGTCTCATCGATTCACCAATAGAGACCGAAACGTCGACACACACTTTATCTTATCTAATTGTTAAATCAATCTTAGCAAAGAAGAAAAGCGTATACAATTGTTTCAAAGAAGTGTTTTGATTTATTTCTATGATATATGCTTCTTGTAACATTGTTATTTATTCTGTACCCTTTTAATTCCTAAAGTGTATTAAATACAAACTTTTTTCATATACACCCGCACTATTTTTCTTCTTTAGTTTGATCACATATTGTGACTTATCTAGATTAATTGAGCTTTTATTGTTACATTCTTGTACCATTGACCTAAATTGTGACGGGTCACCAAATAGAATCACTCGCCTCTGTGCTGTTAATTAGTACAAACGAAATCCCTTGAAGGAATCTTCACCTCATCATAGTCAATGCAGTTTACTGTTTTTCACAGGGCTGCATCAGCAGGATGTAGCCCTGTAACAAACAATAATGATTTTTTCTGAAAAAACATCCCGAAACGAGATTTGTTTTAGTAAAGAAAAAAAGAATACTTCCCGGCCCATGGGCGTTTTCGCCCATGGCAAGGGAAGCATTAAAATGTTTTTACTGTTCCTTTCTGCAAGGTTTTACCTGGCATTAAGGAACCCTAGAAAATGACTACATGTCCACCCCTCAAAATTGTGTGGGTGGACATGTAGTCATTTCTCTGACTGCCCTTGCTCTCTGCCATGATTAACCCAAAGGTCTGCCCACATCTAGATGCAGCGGGCGGACGGCATTCTTCATGATAAGGACACTTTGTCGCCTTGCGACGAAGTATCCTTACTGCCAAGAATTAAATCAGGCCCTTAGTCTGTGACTGTGTTTTCTAAACACTGCAAAAATGTCTTTAATAACCACTAGTTTTAGGAAGTTGGGAAAACACTAGAAATTACTGACTACAATTTACAAAAAATAACCACTGAAAACAGGAAATCCTACTTTTGTTTTTAATATACATTATTATGGTTACTTATTATTATTTGTTGTTCTGTTTATTGTACTTTTACTATAACATCTTTACAAAAGGATGCTCTACCTATTGTCAGAGCAGATGCTTAATCCAAACCTGAAATGTTACAAAGAAATTATGCAATTCTCCATGCTCATCATCTTTTCTCTAGTCTGCTGTCTACTTGACTTAAGCTCCATCGTCACTTTTTCTAATTTCAATCGCCTGGCTAATTTCAATGCATTGTTTGTCTATCCTCCTGCAATCCCTGTTAGAAAACTGATGATGTATTACCTTTACCTCTCCTCTTCATGTCTTAATGTCACCTTATAGTACCCATTCTCCCATCAGTCATTTGTGGAAAATATCTGTGTATTACCCTACCCGTGACACCTACTCACCACTCAACACTAAGAAAGAATTCTTGAACAACCAATGGAATATAGGGGATGTCTTTATATATTATGCATACTTTAAATTCATGCCCAGTTCCGAACACACCCACTTCTTTTTTTGCACTGCTCAAACAGGCAGTAGTAGCAGAGTTCCGAAAGATTGACACCTCTTGTATGAATACTTTTATCAATAATTTTTTAGCACACTAAATGACATTCAACTGTTTCTGGGTTTTGAAAGAATGAATGAAATGAGTAAAAAGACCAGTGGGAGGTGACCAGTATGTGGTTGACTACTGTTTCTTGTTTGAGGAAGTCCTGCACAATTAGGTTTATACAATGTGCTAAACATAGGACTCTGAAGTATCCTTCATCAGCCATGATTTTAAAATTATTACTGCCAATGTCACTGTCAACAAATCCAATGCTGAGACCGCTGGATGAAACTAGTCATAAACTTTGACATTCAATTCTTCCAAGATGTTGAACGCTGTGGGAAATTTTTCCATGGAGAACAGTGCAACTGTTGCATGTCGCCGAATACATTGACAAGCATCTCCAGTGGCTAGCTTTTGCTCATTGCACGGATTTGAATTGTGGTGACCGAGAGAGGTGCCTTGGAGTTTGTCGATAGGCTTATTGAGTGGCCGCAAATTCCTTTAAATAATCTGAGGATACGTGGTTCAAATACAAACAATCTAAATCAAGGATTTCTACCCCTCTTAAACCAATAGGTGTGGAGTAGACAAAGCGGATCTAACAGGCAATTTGCCAACACTGTGACTGTGCAAGAACCTAATTTTTCTATACGTCCCGCAGTAAGGATCATTCGGACTCAGCCTCCTGAACCTACTGAATAAAGTTACACAGCCCTCGTTGCCCATTGAATTAACCGGCAAGATTAAGGTCGCCTCTGAAACAATACTGAAGGGTCTTCAGAAATTATTATTTGTCCTGAAGATGGTCTCATCGATTCACCAATAGAGACCGAAACGTCGACACACACTTTATCTTATCTAATTGTTAAATCAATCTTAGCAAAGAAGAAAAGCGTATACAATTGTTTCAAAGAAGTGTTTTGATGTATTTCTATGATATATGCTTCTTGTAACATTGTTATTTATTCTGTACCCTTTTAATTTCTAAAGTGTATTAAATACAAACTTTTTTCATATACACCCGCACTATTTTTCTTCTTTAGTTTGATCACATATTGTGACTTATCTAGATTAATTGAGCTTTTATTGTACATTGTTGTACCATTGACCTAAATTGTGACGGGTCACCAAATAGAATCACTCGCCTCTGTGCTGTTAATTAGTACAAACGAAATCCCTTGAAGGTATCTTCACCTCATCATATTCATTGCCCGAACCCTCAAGGGAATATTGGGTTGCTCGCTTTTTTTGTTATCATGAGATTAATTCAAGCATTCCATCCATCACTTGTTTGTATACTTTAGTGTGGCACCCTAAGTAGGACAGGTATGTCCAGACATGGGTCCTGTGCACACTGTATCACTTAAGTCAAGCTGTACCCGGCTGATGAGTCCATAACTACGGCGAAACCGGTCCTATGTTGATTTTATTTTGGTCAATGGAGGACTGTTCTGATAGGAGCATGTTCAAGACTGATTTGCATATAACTGTGTCTAAACTGAGGTGATATCGTGTGCAAAGTAATGATGGATTGGGATGCGGTCCAAGTAATTTCCAGAGGCTGAGATTAATTCAAGCATGTCCTGTGCACACTGTATCTCTGGAAACAAGTGGTACCCAGCTGATGAGCTCATAACTAGGGTGAAACCAGTCTTGGGTTGCTTGTGTTCAAGAGCAGGGAGGACCCAACTTGGCAGTTCAGGCTGGAGTGTTCTGAATGGAGCAGGGCCATGACTGAAGTGACATAGTGCGCAACATAACGATGGATTGGGATACGGCCCGAGTAATTACCAGTGACTGAGAATAATTGAAGCATTCTGTGCATCACTTTTTTGTATACATTTTAATTTGTTTTACTTAATTACAGCATCTATTTTGAGCCTCGATTTACCCCCATCAACCCACTCAAGGCCCACTCCAAAAATATATATGTCGATTTGCTCATCATCTTGTCATTTACTCTAAATCTAAAAAGCCATCAAATGATAAGTGCAGCATGACTCAAAACATATTGATGCATCTCAATGAGAATCACAAAAAGCCAAAAAATGGCCAGTTTACCCTTCTCATGATAATACCGGCCATTTACCCTAACGATGTAAACAATTTCCAACCCATGCTTATGGCCATGGCAGTCAAGATCTGAGTTGCCGCACAACTACTGAGTAGATTACAAACAACAATCTAATGGGAACCTCTCAGTTAGGCTACTGTCTTGGTTGCCCCTTTAAATGGCAGCTCACTGTAATGCTGAAAACATCTTATCCATACTGGATATGTACAAGATTGGTCTTCTCATCGTATGTGAATTATCCTTCAATTTGGTTACTCAGATTCTTATCCTAAACAGCCACTAAATTGTATAAGCATTAATTGAACAGTTCTACAGTAGTTCACCTCCCTGCTTCATAACCAAGCTAAATGGTTGAAAATCAAATACTCCTGGTTCATACACATGCTCGTGCCATAGGAAGCACACTGAACCTTATATTGAGACCTTGGTAGATCTAATCAAACATCTGGGTTTCCTAGTTCTTCAGTACATAGGTATCAACCCTGTGTTCCTCATAACACCTGACCATTATCTTGTGGTATTCTCTGCGTGTCTGACCACTATATACAAGTGGATTTCAATTCAATATCTAATACTCAGTCACTAACCCAATATAATTCTAGTACCATCCTGACAGGGAAGCCTCCCTAATAACAATTCTATCTAAAGCCCTGTTTCAGAAGGAATGTCCCACACAATGGGGCTGTGATCAGAATAGCACTAAGTATTCATTATGTTGATAAGAGAGTCTATCAGGAACAGGTCAAAAAGGCTATATTTTAGAAGTCCTCTACCAGCTTTGCAAAGACTAAGGGGCATATTACCAACGTTAAGTGATATTTATCGCTAACGATGCTTAGCAACACATTTTTTAACGCTAAGCATCGTCAGAAATTATCGCAGATAAACCTTGCTATTATCAAGGTTTATCTCAAATGCGATAAAAAACGGCCGCAATGCATGAATATCGCTGAAAAGTCAGCGATATTCATGCATTACCGAGCTAATGCTCTTAGCCATGTTATCCACCTCCCATTGGATAACATGGCTAAGAACTGCTCAGGGCAGGTGTTAGTTTTTGGAGATATTCGCACTTAGCGCGAATATCTCCAAAAGTTGGTAATAGGAGATAGCGATGTTAGCGACTGTTTCCAGTCGCTAACATCTTGGCACGCCCACTTTGCATGTCATTAGTGATAAATATCACTGACATGCAAAGTGGGGCCCAAGATGGTCGCTATCTCCTACTGGCTGTCGCTAACTGGTGTTAGCGACAGCTAGGTAATAGGGAGATAATTTTATCTCCGCTTTCTTGGCTTTTAAAGCCAAAAAAGCGGAGATAAACCCCCTTGATAATATGCCCCTAAATTCTAGATAAAAGCTTGCGCATAGTATGGCAGTTACTGGTAAAGTTGGGATTTGAAAATGCACTCCATGTCAGAGTTTTCAAATACCTGCTAATATCCCTGAAAGCCTTGTGGGACATGATGACCAAACTGATTTTGGGAACTATCAGACATGAATACATCACGCCAGTCCTAATCTCATTAGACTTGATAAGCCCCATGCTTCTTTAAAACCAAGGGTATAAGATATATAACTCCACAACTAAGAACTGGGAAGTAACTGGCAGACAAGCTCACCCTCTCTGGAAATTCCTACACACTTTGGAGCACAAAAGATCTTTGTATTCAAATCTCATTCATCACAAAATGGTAAATGATTATGCAACATTTCCTGAGATGCCCTGTACAATCTTCAACATGCTGCTTGCTGAGGAAGGCATATTTTTGTTACTCATCATCTTCCCCAAGAATATGTTTTAACAGAGATCCTGTGCAACAATCCATAAGCAACCCACATCACTAATTCATTTGCATTGCCTTCCTTTTACTTATCCTCCAGCACCCCCCCAGTTTTGTCCTGTACCTCCTCTTTCAGAGCAGTGTACATGTGGGCAGACTCCATGGGGTTCATGGATGCCTTGATATCTGCAGTTTTTATGACAACCTCCATTGAGTCACAGCTGAGAAAGTGCAGGTTCCACTCAACAGTACTCACAAGATCAAGCCCTCTCTGATTAAAAAAAAGTCACCACAATACAGATTCTCACTTACTACACAAATATTTTCAAAGCCTTTTCATATTTTTTACTGAAGTTCAACATGCAGACAGGCCTTTTTAGCTTGCTTGTAATGCTGATCTTGATACCTGTTTACTAAGCAATCAAAATGTCCCTGTAGAGAATCAAAGTCTCATTAGAGTAAGGGAATTCAATTTGCTTTCTGAAGCTAATGTTTCGAAAACTATTGAATTGCCATAATATAGTCCCCATCTTTTCTTACTGTCACTGTGGTATTCTGGTGCCAAATGATTGTAGTGTAGCTCCTATCATCCCAATAGGCTCTGCGCATTGGAATAATACCTACAGCAGTAAAGGCCTAGACCAGACGTTAACTAGGTCTACTACTGTCGATACTAGACTTAAAGTTTTGGGTTTGCCAGCTTAGCTCAGAGTTCACTAGAAACTTTCTCGAATGTTCAGGTAGGACTTAACTTCCCTGATTAGACAAGAAGGGATATAGTTTCTGACAACCATAGAACATGACAACTTTGCTCTCCCCTAATCAAGAGTAAATCTCGAGAGTCGTGTGAACAAAAGGCAATTTATTTTACTCAGTCAGTACGTGCATTCTTAGTCTCATCAGATTGTAGAGAAAAGGAAGAGATGGGCGTGTTCAATAAAAAGGTGTTATTTATTGATCAGTCTCTTTTCTCATACATGAGAAATGGATCGATATTATTGCAATACTTATAGTTAAGTAAAGTGCATACATTAAAAGCAATAGTATAAAATAATACTGTAAAAACATTGATATGGTTTCTAAGCCATATGATGTTTAAAATGAATAAAATATATTTACATACACATATACATTTGACCAAACGTACCCAACTGGTGTTTCTAGATACGCCTACCCCGTGTACCTGACCTAAGTCTAATGCGTGGGCGGGAATAGAAAGTTACAGTTTAAGTTAAGTTTGTTTTTGCCAAGTGAATAACTAAAGAATTCTCTGCGAGGGGTTATTCAGTTCTGTACCTGGAAGTTAGGATGAACGAGGAATGGTATCTCTCTCTCTGGTCTCGATATTCCAGGCGGCCTGCGAGGGCTACCCAGAAACGCCGGGGCTGGATTCTCGGCAGGAGAAAGCAGCGCGTCTCTCAGCGCGTCAGGAAGGCGGGGCTGCTGCCAGCGGGGTCTGCTCTGCTCTTGGCTTCGGCAAGTATGGCTGCTCCGTCTCGTCACCACGCGTGTGTTTGCATAGGGCAAGATCGGTAATATTTATACCTTTAAGGTGCCGAGATTGACGTAAGGATGGACATAGATACGTCAATAAAGATGTCATACGACTTGCTCGTTAGCACATTCTTTTACTAAAGTTCTCGGTGAAATCAAAACAATGGCCGCAGGGTTTTGCCCAGGTTGTCATAGGTTTGATTTGTTATGAGAACTCCGTATGCCTTATCAGGGGCTGGAGGAATATCGCTTGTCTAATTAGATCGCAAGCGTTATGACCTAATCAGATAACACGTTCCTGTGCCGTAGTGTGACTGCGTCAGATAACGGTATCTGCATTCTGGGGATTTTCTGCCTCATGGGCTGACTGCTAGTTAACTTGTTGGTTTGTTTAACTAGAATAGGGTCAGGAATAGGGGGATCGATTCGGAACCTATAGGAATACATGACACCCACTCCACGCTAACTATGGACATATTTACTAATCTAGGCATAGTATAACATAGTACAACATACTATAGAGTAGTGTGTATACCTTACCACCCCAAAATACATAAATGCATTTTGAAATTTTTCAAATATACGGAAAAAAATTGCAAACATATATATTGTATGCACTCAAGCTGTAGAATAATGCCAAAGTAATCACATTTGTATACATTATTGCTTTTTTTGGTATATCAGAATTTACACATGAAATGGCTCTTAAAATGATACAGAAAAAAGGTTCGAGACCATTCCATCACAAAATAAAATAATTATGAACATGCCAGCGGGCAGCTAATGTCTATAAGCTATCTAAAATTATTTAGAAACCTTAGTTCTTTAAGAATAGTTCTTACTTTAAGCAGAAGATAGTGTCCCGAAAGATATGCAAAAATATTTTGGGGCTGCTGAAAAATTGCTGTCCGTGAACTGGAGGGAAAATCTGTTCATGTGACTTTATTTTTAAAGTTGAAGGCCGAATTCAGGGAACGCCGTGTGCGAGCTTGCTTAAAAGTTTCTATTTCTGTTCTGGAGAGAACATCATATCATTTAGGCTTTCGAAAAAACTGTCAACAGCTTCCTGGGAAAGTTCCACTAACTCGGAAATAGGTGTAATCATGCATTCGTGCGCATGATTGTCTCCATTGACATTCTGATTTGCATTACTGACAGGAGGTCGTACCTGTTCGATGCTGCTTTCATCTTGAACTTCACTACCCATCAATCGTAGTGGTGAAGCTTCCACGAATGCCGTCATCAGGATTGGTAGCCTTTGAGGGCAGCACAAAGCATGAACCTTGATCGGGCTCAACAATGTTTCTGCATCCATCGGCGCATCCGATTGTAGCGTCAGACAGGTGTCTAACACGCATTCTTCTCCGCATAGCAGACACCTCAATACAGGTAAAACACATCTTTGCCACATTGGTCGAAATGATAGAAACCAAGTCATGTTCAGGTCTCTAAGCCGGGAGAGTCCCAGGATTTTTGATATCCGGTCCCGGTATCCAATGGCTAGGATTGTTTCTTCCCTTGTCGCAAGAGTTTTGTCTGTAACATGGGTTGCCATAACGAAAAATAAGGACTAGGAATAGGATTCCTGCAATTAGTCCCAAGATCAGGGGAAGTCCGCCAAAAATCGAATGGACGAAATCTGGAAAAATACCCAGTATGGCTTTGAATGGTGTTAATGCCATCGAAAATACTGTCTTAAATACCTTTGAGACCCCATTGGTATCAGAAATATTTAAGATTTCATTCAGGATTTCCGCAAAATGTACGGGGGAATTAGTTGATAATAATGTATGTATCTCTGCAGTCGTCCTTGCGACTTGTAGATCATACGTTTCTTTTGATGACGAGAGCCTGGTAGGCGTCTGAAGAAGGACTGTTTTCATTCTGCTTAAAGTATCTATTCGAATAGAAGTAATTTTCAAATCGGGCCATGCCCTTGCCTCCCTGTCTGGGAAGGAGCTGGGGAACAATGAGCGTCCACAGCACTTGACCTTCGCAGTCGTAGTTACTAGATAAGGAGTCCCGGGCATAAGACTACAACATCTGCGGTCTACAATAAGAATGTAACTCCCATTATAGAGTCTTTGAAAGAATGGTTCTATTTCAGTTGCAGGTGCGCCTTGCTGGTGACATGAAAGGTTGTATGAATTCCCTTCACAGGCTCCATGCAAACTAATTCCGTTACACAGAAGTGTGCCACTTAGTGACATCGCACAATTGTTGCCACTAAGAAACACTTTCTGTCCTTTATTACTGACACATGCATGTGAATAGGGCAGGTTCCAAGTTGTTTTAAGGTACCCCTTTCCCAATTTCTCGTACATGCCAGCCTGTATATATTTTTGGCAGTATTGAAACCTGAAGGTTGAGATTGGAATATTTATTATTCCATGTATTATCCATTCACTGACAGGTCGTTCTGACATTGTCATTGGTAATCTTTCTAGTTTTTCAATGCTCAAGATTGTATAATCAGCACCCTTTTGCGCCATACCGATTTGTCTATCAGTAAGGTTAAAGATTTGGAATAGTGACGTTGTGTTGATTAAAAGCCAAGGCACATAGCCTGAACGCAGATTTTGTAACGTCCCGCCAAGCTGTACAATAGAACGCAATTGTGACTGACCGTGTTGTAATAACAGTAAGTCTTGCGATAATATATCAATTGCTGACGACACAATGCTGTCCAATGAAAAAATTCTGGAGGACAGAGTCATTAACCCATTGTCCACTACAGAAAGTGATTTTTCCAAATTAATACGGTCAATTTCCCGTATTCTCTCTGCTGTTTCAATTTGAGTAACCTTCCAGGCCTCATTGTATGCTGCATATACAGAGGCTGCTATGAAACGTTTTTGACGCTGTTTGCGTGGTCCCAAAGTGAAATCACGCAAGTCAGCACCATCAGTAAGTAAAGTTAGGTGTTGCTTAATTTCAGGCAGTGTGGAAGTTTGTAGCCATTGAAGGCATAATTTGCCCACACTGTAGGTTGTTATTATCCCTGGGTGATGTCTTTGAGGATATCTAGGGTCTGGCCTGGTCATTTTGAACCCCTGTGTTTTATTCAGGAATCTGTCTTGACAGTTATTAGTATCTGAGGGCCAGATCAACCATTGTTTCCAATCAGGATGTGTTCTGTTTTGGTTTAATATATGGTTTACGTCTATCTCTTCATCTGTATCAGAGCTATTGCTAAACATTGTTGGCTTTGGAATAGACGGTTTATTTAAATCTTTGATTTTGGCTAGGCCAAGACAGGTAGTTTGTTGAACAGTGTCATTTAAAAATATCATTTGTTCTGGGATCATGCAGGCTCTAAACAAAGCTTCTATACCCTGTACTTGCCAATCTTTTGTACCCCAAACACTTTTCAATTCAACATTTTTGTCCCAATAATCAAAACCAAAAGTATTCATTTTTTCAAAGAATGAGTCTGAATATAACAATTTTGTGTTGGTTATCATGGTCTTGGATCCTGTCTTGTTCGACAATTTAAAATAGAATGCTTCAGCATTACTTGTGTTAAAACCTGAAAAGTATGAATATTTGTCGTATACGGTTCTTGAGCTCCCTTTTGGAGGTGTTGCACAATGTTCCCATTGATTATAATTTAAAACATTTCTAGGTTGTGCAGATCTATGTAAAAAGTGGTTACCATAGTGGTTATAGCAATACATACTATCATAATTTGTAGAACCCTGCAAATAATCATGTTTGGTAAATTTAGCAGACATTACTAAGTCAGACATCATATTATTAATGCTTTCGAAGTCCCAATCATCAGCAAATGAGTTTGGTTTTGCAAAGTCACTCAAGGAGATCTTAATTTGGTGTGGATATTTCAGGATCTCGACCGGACCATATATTTCATAGTCAGTGTTGTCCCAGGCTACCCCACCAGGTATCGGATTGGCTGTGAAGTTGGCTGAAGAAAGTTCTCTTTTCTCGACGTGTGAAGATGTGTGTGGTTTGAGGATCAAGTTGATTTTCTGACTTGCTGTGTCCATTTTAGCATATTTTCCCTCAATGAAGCGTCCCAAAGTTAATACCATGATGAGCCAAAGTATGAGGATAAATGCACCAAAACCCACCCAAAATTCAATCCATGGAGAAATCAGATATGTTTCTTTTAGTTGTTTCAAAAGTTCCTTAGCTTTATCTTTAAAGCTTTTTGATGATGGCTGTGTCTTTGATTCACTGAAGCCTTCAGAGGAATCATCGAAGTTTATGAAGTAGCCGGATGCAGTTCTGTCAATTGTCCCAATTGCTTCAGGATTTCTGTTTCTTGCATTTTCACTTGGTACTTCATTATAGATTGGTGTGTCTCTGCTAAATGTTTTTATTTGGGTTTTCAGAGGTCTGAGTTCTATTGCATTGTTGCATAGACCTTGTTGTTCTTCTGTAGGTGTTTCGAATGTGATGAGCCTCTTCGTTAGGACCTCTGTACTGTTAGCAAACCTTGGTGTTCTGCTACTTATTGTGAGTCCACTTGGCCTACTGTTTGTTATCGGCCACATGATTGTGGTTTTACCAGGTCGATGGATACAACTCGGTTCTCCTTTTTACCAGCAAGTGGCGGTAGTACAACTGATCTTGTCCCGTTGACAGACAAGACAGGAACTGCTTTTCTGTAAGAAGGCCCAAATTCCTTCTTTACCGCGATCTTTTCCCTGACTAGATCCCCGACTTTTGGAATCCAGACAGGTCTTGCTGGGACAGGTGGTGGTTCTTCAGTGGTTGTTGGCTGTTGTTTCAACTTTATGTTGCTCAGGTCTTTTCTTGTTTTGTTTAAGTCCTGCAAAATAGCCAAACGGTCTTTGATATCAAAGCTTTTTTCTTTCACCACTGAAGTCTGACTATCAATGTCAGAGATCATCATCCTAGTTCCAAATAATAATTCGTACGCACTGAAACCCTTCAGAGAATTTCTTGGCAAGTTATTGAGACTACGTTGGACACTTATTAGATGTTTGACCCACCCAGCCCCCGAACCTAATATCCTTTCCGTTATAGATTGCTTTATGCCTTGGTTTTTTCTTTACACCATCCCGTACCCTCAGGAAGGAAGTGAGAAGATTCCCGCTGGACTATGCTCATTTGGCCATGTTTCCCCCCAGGCCGGAGGGCTTGATTGAAAACAATGGTCAAACGTAGCATGCTCTTAGCGTATATGCCATTTAGACTCGCACATCTTTGTATAACAGTCCGGACGTCAGCCGAGTGCTGGTGATCTACATTATAAGTGGAACTAGCCTGTATATGTTAATCGCAAGCCATGCTCTTTACTGGTGATATTATCTGCAGTAAAACGACGAGGTATTAAACTGTTTCTCTCCCCACTGCGATCTCTGTTGCAGTTTGGGCAGTTTTTTGCAAACATGGTGTGACGCAGGCTCATGCCTGGCCACCAGTACCGTGATTGTAATTCTTCCAGAGAATCTTTTAATTTGAGGTGTCTGAGACCCTCGCCCATATGTGCGTCTGCGATTAACAAGTTTCTCCTGTCCATGTTTGGAATCACTCTATCCCCCACTCCAGGGATTCGAGCAAAAGGGACGGAGTTTGCATCGATTATGTATGTGTAATTGAGTGGATAGTTGATCGGTAGCGCTGAGCAGTCGCCTTTTGATGACGTTTTCACCGCCAGCACTGTTTCACCGTCAATGTATTTTAATGTACGCTTTTTTCGAACTACGGGAGCCGATTTAGTGGCTGCCGCTGCGGCTGTTTCAGCCAATGAATTCCCTGCAACGTGAACGCCATCACGCTGATGACTCAGTGAGTGTGTCACGTGAGTCTTTGGTAGTTCTTTTGTAAAAGAGCTATTTGTTCCCAGAGCAGTTTCTGCTTTATTGGTGCATCATTGTCATCTTTGTAACCGTTTTGAATCCATGTCTGCAAATCCTTGTTATATGATTTGACGCAGTAATATGAATCTGACACTATAAGTGTCGGGAATTCGCGATCCGCATTATCTAGCGCCATTTTCAATGCTATTATTTCAGTTTGTTTTTCTGAATTAGTTTCTACTGAGTGTGATTTTGTTAATAGAGGTTTTAGTTTACCTCCGCGCCACACTTCTTTTGTAATCTCACATGTGGGGTTGTATGCTTGTTCTCCCCAAACGGAGGGTTGAGCATGTCCGTCTGTATAGATTACACAGGCGTAATGTCGTAAAGGCAGAATGTCGGATGGCAGAGGGTATGTTTCTTCATATTCTTGATTTTTTTATTCTTCTAGTTCTGGATCAAAGTAGTAGTATACTTTGTCCGTTGTGATTGAATTTACCCATTGTAACCATTCTGGATCCAATGTTGTTGTTGGTAAATTACACGGTGTTGTCAAAGCCTCAAAGGCTGACTCAGCTGTTCTGACTGTGATATGTCTACCGTCAGCTATGTCCTTTTCTCTAGCTATTGCGGTTTGAACTGCATGAACAATTTTTTCTTTGTCACTGAATTTCTGTTCAGCTTCTGTGTACGAGTGTGATTTGAATGCAATTGGTACCTTTTCTCCCTCATTAGAGGTCAGGTATGTGAATACGCATCTCCCTGGGATGACTCGAATCACAAGATTGCGTGTGTTATCACGTGTTTCTAATTTTGTTTTAATTAGCATGTCTGTTTGTAAGGATCTCAGAATTTCTGTGTGTATTTGAGTCCAACTGGATCTTTTAAAATCTGGTTTAATTAGATCATAAAGGGGTTTGACCCTTTCTGCGTAATTTGCAATGTATGTTCTTCCGAAATTTAGGAAGCCTAGAATTGACTGAAGATTTTTTAGTGTTCTAGGTGCTTGGAGTACGGCACATTTCTCTAGGAAATTGTCAGCCAGGCTTTTGCCTTCACTTGATAATTCATATCCTAAGAACAGGACTGTCAGATGGGCAATTCTGGATTTTTTGAAGTTGAATTTGTAACCCTCTGCTGCGAACCCAAGTATTATGGTGTTCACTCTCTTCAAGTGAGTCTCCAAGTCATCATCTGTTAAATAAATGTCATCGACATAAGATAATGCTTCATCATCGTATAGTTGTAGTAATTCTGTTACCCTCGCTGAGAATACCCCTGGGCTGTTCTTGTACCCCTGGGCTAATCAACAGAATTGTTTTTGAGTGCCATTTACTGAGAATGCAGTTAAATATCTGCTCTCTGGTGCTATGTTTTGACAAAAGAATCCATTAGAGATGTCTAATGTTGTTTTGTATTTTTTGCGCACTATGTTATTCATTAGTGCAGCACTGTGTGAGTTTTGCACTGCAAAAGTTTTGCAACATGTGTTAAGGTGTCGGTAATCCAAAACTAGACGATATGAATTGTCTGGTTTGGAGACCGGAAACAAAGGGTTGTTCATTTGTGAGGTGCAAGTTTCAATCACCCCCTGGTATTCTAGCTGATCTAGTATTTCATTTACCTGTTTTTTAGCTTCTTGCTTAATTGGGTACTGTCTTTGTGCAGTCGGTTGTGATTTTAACTGGATTTTGTGAGGAGGGGAGTCCTCATCCCATCCTACATGATTTTTATATAAGGCAGGAGCTAGAGCCACTGCCCACTTTCTAGCAAGTGTGTATTTTTTATGAATTGGAATTTGATTTGAGAAGGCAGGCATAATTATTTCTTCGCCATGAGGGCACTCCCTGACAAACTCTGGTGGCCAGTCTTTTTCAGCTAGAAGTATGTCATAGCCCTCGGAGAGGTTATCCCAAAATAGTCCCCTTATTTTTCTAGTCTTATCTCCCTCTATACGTAATGTTATGTTGTATATCTTGTGAGGTTTGCTAACCCTGGTGTCTGCAGTTTCCACTTGAAGATATTCATTCGTGTCCACTGTCTCCAGATGATTCATAAGGACTTTGCGAGCTATGCTCACTTCTGCTGCGCTGTCTAGCATTGTCTGAGCCCACTCTCCGTTTTTCAGTTGTGTCCTCAGTATTCTCGGCATTGTTAACTACCTTGATACTGGCTACCTTCTTTTTTGGAAATTGTAATTTCTTTTTTAGCTGAGCAGGTTCCTTGTCTTTGGACTTGGCGTGCTCTTCTCTTTGTTCTGATCGTCCTCTTCTTTCCAATTTCTGCGAGGAATTCTGAAAAGATTGAGAGGGACGGGTATCAATGTCTTGATATCTATCAGGCTTTTTTATATTATCCCTATTTCTAAGGTTATATCTTTTCCCAGAGGGGTCACTCTGTGGTGACCTGTGTCTTTGGTTCGGAGATTTTTCTCTTCGCCTAGGAGACCTTCCTCTGGACTGGAATTTCTTTTCTTTAGGATTGGATTGTTTGTTTCCATCCCAGTTCTTTTTTGGTGAATTATTATTAAAAAATAATTTTTCTGGACTTTCAATCAGTTGCGGTTTTACTGGTATTCCACCTAAACTATCTCTGCCTAGTTCCTCATAGGATTTTTCTATGATTCTGGCAATTTCAGCTGGTTGGTCTGCTATATCTGTCTCTTTTAACCTCTGGCGGATCGCCACGTTTGCTGCTTCACCTTTTATGTTGGCTAGTAATATAGCCGAGACCTGCTTGAAGTCTTTCAGTAATTTCATACCAAGAGTTAAAGCGGGTTCTGGACCATATTCGTCTTGAATTTGGTTTAGCACATCTGGTATTACCGAGATGGATGAAACACCGTGCGTTTTTGTGTAGATGGAAGCAAAGACTGTACCCCAAGTGTCACAGTCCTCAATGTGTGGTGCGATTCCCATTGGAAGACATATAGTCAGAATCCTGTGTTTTTCTAGCGGGGTGGTGTCAGGAAACACCGCCTCTATTTGGGTAATTTTCTGTGCCAACCAGAATGGTATTTGTTCCCGTTTAGCCGGTACTTTACCTAGGCAGGATTGGATGTTCTGTGGTGTAATTTTATTTGTGTTCCCCTGGTGAGGGGTCAGCTGTGGAAGTTTAATCGCTGGCTGAATTGTTGAGGTCCGCATTACATATTGGACTAATTGTCTATGAATTTTTATTAATTGTTTTAGCTGTATTAACAGCTCTCCTGTAGACATCCCTTCGATGTCTGGGTGTGGTGTGTATCCGGCTAGGACCGGCCACGTTGCTCCTGGTCTACCTAAAGGACCGAGCCTGGTGATGTGATTATTGTGTTTTAGGGCGCCATCAAATAAGAGCAAATGCTCTTGGAATTTGAGTGGTACTTCCACCTCCTCGAAAGGAGTGTACGTTTCAGGAGGTTCCTCTATTTTGTAATAGTGGAAGTACTTTGTTACAGCATTTGCTGCTGGAAAATGTATCCATGAATAATATACCTCTGATATTCGTGTGCCTCAATTACGAATATGACTGTGCCACCTCTAGGTGTCAGTCCATTTTCTATAAGTTTTAGAGTTATAGATCTCCTTTTGATGACCGGGATGAGTATTATATCTGCGTCTGCTGCTTGCATGGTAGCATCAGCTGCTGCGAGTTCAGTTGCTAATCTAACTGCCTCTCTTTCATCCTCATTGTCTGACATTTTACTGTCCAAAAGGTTATTTTGTTTGTTTGCAGATCAGGTTTCCTATGGAAACAAAGATTAGATGCACAATATTTTGGAACTGTTTATCCTTCAACGTTGACTAAACCGAGAACCATACATAGGAGTTCCCTCCTGCGAGGTCTGGCGGATATAACCTTTCACCCACTCCAGACGTCTTTTGAGTATTGTGGGAAAAGGGGTCTGAGTGAGAAAGCACGACTGAGTTACTCTAAATGTCTTACGTTAGTTTTATCGCCCTTTCCAAACGCGTTGGGCGCCATGTAGTATAGCTCCTATCATCCCAATAGGCTCTGCGCATTGGAATAATACCTACAGCAGTAAAGGCCTAGACCAGACGTTAACTAGGTCTACTACTGTCGATACTAGACTTAAAGTTTTGGGTTTGCCAGCTTAGCTCAGAGTTCACTAGAAACTTTCTCGAATGTTCAGGTAGGACTTAACTTCCCTGATTAGACAAGAAGGGATTTAGTTTCTGACAACCATAGAACATGACAACTTTGCTCTCCCCTAATCAAGAGTAAATCTCGAGAGTCGTGTGAACAAAAGGCAATTTATTTTACTCAGTCAGTACGTGCATTCTTAGTCTCATCAGATTGTAGAGAAAAGGAAGAGACGGGCGTGTTCAATAAAAAGGTGTTATTTATTGATCAGTCTCTTTTCTCATACATGAGAAATGGATCGATATTATTGCAATACTTATAAAGTAAAGTGCATACATTAAAAGCAATAGTATAAAATAATACTGTAAAAACATTGATATGGTTTCTAAGCCATATGATGTTTAAAATGAATAAAATATATTTACATACACATATACATTTGACTAAACGTACTCAACTGGTGTTTCTAGATACGCCTACCCCGTGTACCTGACCTAAGTCTAATGCGTGGGCGGGAATAGAAAGTTACAGTTTAAGTTAAGTTTGTTTTTGCCAAGTGAATAACTAAAGAATTCTCTGCGAGGGGTTATTCAGTTCTGTACCTGGAAGTTAGGATGAACGAGGAATGGTATCTCTCTCTCTGGTCTCGATATTCCAGGCGGCCTGCGAGGGCTACCCAGAAACGCCGGGGCTGGATTCTCGGCAGGAGAAAGCAGCGCGTCTCTCAGCGCGTCAGGAAGGCGGGGCTGCTGCCAGCGGGGTCTGCTCTGCTCTTGGCTTCGGCAAGTATGGCTGCTCCGTCTCGTCACCACGCGTGTGTTTGCATAGGGCAAGATCGGTAATATTTATACCTTTAAGGTGCCGAGATTGACGTAAGGATGGACATAGATACGTCAATAAAGATGTCATACGACTTGCTCGTTAGCACATTCTTTTACTAAAGTTCTCGGTGAAATCAAAACAATGGCCGCAGGGTGTTGCCCAGGTTGTCATAGGTTTGATTTGTTATGAGAACTCCGTATGCCTTATCAGGGGCTGGAGGAATATCGCTTGTCTAATTAGATCGCAAGAGTTATGACCTAATCAGATAACACGTTCCTGTGCCCTAGTGTGACTGCGTCAGATAACGGTATCTGCATCATGGGGATTTTCTGCCACATGGGCTGACTGCTAGTTAACTTGTTGGTTTGTTTAACTAGAATAGGGTCAGGAATAGGGGGATCGATTCAGAACCTATAGGAATACATGACATGATAACATGAACCCTTTCATTCATCACACATGATTTTACCTGCTGTTGTCACCTTTGCTTCACTCAACCCATTATCACATGAATTTTTCTTTTGCTGTTGTTAATTTTAGCTCTTTTAGGGCCAGATGTAGGAGCCCTAATATCGGTCGGAACTGGCCGATTTCGGCCGTTTCCGACCGGTATTAGGGTTTTCAGATGTAGGGGGCTGAAAATTACAGAATCGGTATATTTACCGATTCGGTAAAATTACTGATTCAGTAAATTACCAAATCGGTAAATATACCGATTCTGTAATTCCAAATGTAAGTGGCACAGTTTACAGTGCCACAGGCCCTTAAGAGTTGGTATTATACCGAATTCAGGTGTGCATGCACATCTGTGCATGCACACCTGTGCAATGTGACACACAGACATGCCCTTAGGGCATGTATGTGTGCCACATGTCACACAAACCTGTACTTGGGGTGCTAGAGGGGGTCAAAGTGACACCCCCTGCACCCTTGCAGGATTCGGTATTTACCGATTCGGTAAATACCGAATCGGTATTGCCCATTGATTCCTATGGGCTTCAAGGCCCATAGGAATCAATGGGCAATACCGATTTGGTATTTACCGAATCGGTAAATACCGAATGTTACAGATTCGGTAATTCAAAATAAAAAATTACCTACATCTCCCTCCTTCTAATTTACCGATTCATAAAAAACGAATCGGTAAAATTCCGTATTTATGAGTCGGTAAATTAGAGTTACCTACATCTAGCCCTTTGTTTAGAAAATGACACATGTGATTCTCTTTCACTTGAATTTAACCTGGTGCAATCTAAACAATTGTTTACACCTACCAGGACAAACTCTTCAATTTGATCTGTACAGGCATTTTTAGTGTGTTTGGTGAATGCTTTGCACCGTAACTAGTTGACACCCCACTTGAGGCTAATGTCCATGCGAGAATAACTAATATCAAACATCTCCTTTCTAAAGCCTAATATCCTATGCTGGTACGTCTCAAAGTTGGGAAATCGGCCTAATCAATCACATGCTCTCCAAATTCCTGCCTCATGATCTGCGTGTAAATGCCACAAGTAGTCAAAGGGCTCCTCATGCCCAAAACTTTGTTTTGCAGAAGCCCCAGATACCCACATGGCAAATGACAGATGAGTGATTATTTTAACCCACGTGTGGTGGGGAGATTCATTTTATAGCCTACACTTAGAGACAGACCTAACCACAAAAGAGTTAAAAACGTGAGGACCAGAACTACGAAAGAAATCACCATAAAGGCCACTGAAGAGAAGTCGAGATGAGCCAGCTTTTTCACATGACATATGCAAACCTACACCTACCTATCTGAGCAACTTTGTCCATGTCCAACCAGCATTTGGCCAGTATATGTTGCTTGCACATTCGTAGTGTTAAATGTTCTACCTGAAATTGATCACTGGGCAAAATGCTAATTTTTAGGACAGCATTAGCTGTCTTGCCAGCCTCATGTTTTCCAAAACATTAAT
The DNA here is from genome assembly GCF_964261635.1 of Lissotriton helveticus. Taxonomy (NCBI): domain Eukaryota; kingdom Metazoa; phylum Chordata; class Amphibia; order Caudata; family Salamandridae; genus Lissotriton; species Lissotriton helveticus. The sequence continues at coordinate 920,478,934 of NC_136067.1, read as the reverse complement.
AATAATGAACTCATTGTATAGCAAAACCTGTACTGGAGTGTGAGTCACACAGCCACATTGGGGAAGGGGGATAGGGAAGGGGGGAGGATTGCTGGGCATGCTTCTTACCTTGTTTTGTGGCAGCTCTGGCTGAGCTGTCTGCATCCCCGATCCCAGACACACTCTTGGGCTCCAGGTTTGACTCTACCAGCTGCTCCAGGTCAGTGAGGGCAGGTGCCCTGCTCCTTCCTCCCCCTGTGACACTGGCCTCTTTCCTCTGTGCAGCCAGCTTCTTCTTGGTAACAATCCGGAGATCATACCACCTTTTTTTGAGGTCATCTATCTCACGTGGGCTCCCCCCAATGGCATTCACCTTCGCCTGGATTGCCAGCCAGGTCTTCCTTTTCACAGCCTCTGCTACCTGCTACCTGCAGGGGCTGTTTGCCAAAAAGCTGGGTGTGGTGTTTCACCACCTCCTCCACAAGCACCTGAAGCTCACTTGTGCTGAACTTCATCTTCCTTTTTCTGTCTGCTCCTTCCCTCTCTGATTCTTGGGATGCCATCCTGCAGTTCTGCTCAGCACTGTTCAGCCAGTGGTTCAGTTGCTCTCAGCTCTCTAGAAGGTTCTGATTGTCTGCACCAGCATGGGTGTGGCCACTTCCTGGTTGTGGGGTGGGGTGGATGCACATGATTGGTTGAATCCTCAATTGCTTGTATTTTGAATCTCCGATTCTGTATTTACTGATTCGGTATTTACTGATTCGGTAAATACCGATTCGGTAAATACCGATTCGGAACAATTTTTCTGAATTTTTCCGAATCGGTAAATATTACAGAATTTTTTCCTACATCTCATTTACCAATTCCGAAATACCGAATCGGTAAAATTCGGTATTTAGGAATCGGTAATATATATTTACCTACATATGGCCCCAAGTACTGAAGTGATGCTCCCAGGGACATTCTCATTTGCCTGCCTCTTCGAGATTTAAGAGGAAAAGTAAGCTTGTTGGGTAAGCCTACAAACAATGTATGCTGGGAAGTGTGGATTTTGTGTGTTAAAGTGATTATCAATATCAGTTAAAACTTGTTCTCAGTATGTGGTCAGGCATGGGCATTCCCACAATAAGTGGGCCAGAGTGCCCTCTGCTCCACATTGTCTCCAGCAATGTGAGGGGTGATTGGGGTTTTATCTGTGCATTCTAGGGGATATATGACGTTACAACGCGGACTTTTACCACGCAGACCATTACCACGCATTTTTTACAACGCAGGACCCTTTACCACGCATACCATTACAACGCTGGTATTTACAACGCAGGTACTATTACAACGCATACCATTACAACGTAAGTATAGGTAAGTAAATAATATGGTAAAATAATTATTAATAATATTTTTTTAAATTAATAAATTATTATTTTAATATTTAATATTTTAATTATTTATGTTAATATTTAATTATTAATTTTTAAATATATATGTTAAAAATACCCCTGTACCCCAAAACCCAAACCCAGCCCTAAAACCTAAAAATACCCCTGAACCCCAAAACCCAAACCCAGCCCTGAACCCTAAAAATACCCCTGTACCCCAAAAACTGAAAACTGACCCTGAACCCTAAAAATACCCCTGTACCCCAAAAACTTAAAACTGACCCTGAACCCTAAAAATACCCCTGCACCCCAAAAACTGAAAACTGACCCTGAACCCTAAAAATACCCCTGTACCCCAAAAACTGAAAACTGACCCTGAACCCTAAAAATACCCCTGTACCCAAAAACTGAAAACTGACCCTGAACCCTAAAAATACCCCTTTACCCAAAAACTGAAAACTGACCCTGAACCCTAAAAATACCCCTTTACCCAAAAACTGAAAACTGACCCTGAACCCTAAAAATACCCCTTTACCCAAAAACTGAAAACTGACCCTGAAACCTAAAAATACCCCTTTACCCAAAAACTGAAAACTGACCCTGAACCCTAAAAATACCCATTTACCCAAAACCCAAACCTAAAATATTTTAAATAAAATTATATACTTACCAATACTTACGTTGTAATGGTATGCGTTGTAAAAGTACCTGCGTTGTAAATACCAGCGTTGTAATGGTATGCGTGGTAAAGGGTCCTGCGTTGTAAAAGTTGCGTGGTAATGGTAGGTCGTGGTAAAAGTTGCGTGGTAAAGGTTGTATACCATTCTAGGTGGAGTAAGGTACCAGTAGGTGGCTATCTTAGTCACAGTTTCAATGCACGAAACATTCTGTGCAATAAAAAATATCCCCCATTCTGAGAGTGTTCGGCCCAGTTCTGCCTCCCACCTTCGTTGCCCTGGAGTAAAGGCCGCCTGTTCTGGAGGCTTCAGCATATGATAAAGTTCAGTGATAAGCGGTGCATTTGTTTACTCTGTGTGAAGCCACTTCTCATATGGTGTTAGCAGTCTCTGGGCCCCTCGACGCACCAGAGGGTGCATCACCCAGTGTCTCACTTGGTGAAAATTGAATTTTTCGGATTCGGGCAAAGCAAATGTGGATCAGAGATCCTCAAATGTCAGGGGGCCCTCTACATCACTCATATGTCCAATAGACCGAAAGTCCTGTGATCCTCAGTGGCGAAACACGTTCTGATCTAATACCAGGGAGAATCCCTAATTTCTAGCCATGGGAGTAAGGGTCAATGGAAATGAGGTTAGGTCGTGCTTGACTGCTGTGGAATCCCATGCTCTCAGAGTCGTGTGAATAATTGGGGAGTTATATTTGCCCTCTGGACGCTGTGTTTTGTGTAAAAAGTGGACCCCCCCACAAAGCCTGCCCCGCAATCGCCCACTCCATAAAGAGCCAGTGTTTCTCCGACTCGCTACGTGACCACTCTAACAAGACATGCAACTAAGTGGCTTGAAAGTAGCGGGTCAAATTAGGGACCCCTAATCCCCCTCTTTCTACGGGACCTATACCTCATTTCCCTACTACTCCGAGGCCTTTTATTGGCCTATACAAACAAACAGATTTTTTTCTGCAACTGCTTAAGAACTCCAGGGGGTGGCTCTACAGGAAGAGTTTGAAAAATGTATAGAATTTTGGGTAAAAAGTTAATTTTGATCACCGCCGCTCTCCCCAGCCAGAATAAGCCGAAGGGTCCCGACCTGCCCAACTTTCGACACACCTGGGACAGGAGCCATTTATAGTTCAATGCTGCAGTGTTATGAATAGATTTTGTGAGTAGAATCCCCACATATGGAATGGATCCTGCATCCCATTGAAACAGGATTGAGCGTGCCAGGTTCTCTATGGTGGATGGTCGGAGTGAAAACCCCATGGCCTGTGACTTTGCCACATTAAGTTTGAAGCCAGAGGCAGCTGCAAATCTCTCCAGCTAGGTAAAGAAAGGGGGAATAGAGATCCGTGGTTCTTCAAACGTGGTGACCACGTCATCTGCATACAAGCTAATGGTGTGGGAAGTCCGCCCCCCTAATTGCACGCCGAGAATCTCTGAGCCACCGAGTCCATGTAAAGCACGAAGAGTAACGGGGAGACCCTGTCTAGTACCTCAAGAGATCTGAAATGGGTTCCGAAGAGTGGCCATTGACCCACACCATAGCTATTGGCTTACTGTAGTCTCTGAACACCCATCTTGAGAAGTGGTCTCCCATCCTGAACCACGCCAGGATTGTCTTCAGATATCCCCAGTCCACCAGATCAAAAGCCTTTTCGCCATCCATCGATATCATGACCGGTTCCATGTTTTGCCGCTGCGCTTTATCAAGGAGATGGAGTAACCTTCTTGTGTTGTTGCTACACTGCCTGGTGGCTACAAAACTGTACTAGTTAGGGTCTATCAACCCCGGCTTCATTGGGCCTAGTTGTGCTGCTAGTATGCACGTGAAGAGCTTCAGGTCAATGTTCAAAAGGGATCTTGGTCTATATGAGGCGCAAAACCTAACATCCTTACCCGGTTTGGAATTACTACAATCGAAGCCCTGAGCATTGTGGGAGGGATGTCTCCTGTGTCTCCTACCGTATTACATAATCTAGTGAGGATGGGGGCCAATGAGGTACAGAAGGTCTTGTAAAAAATGTTAGAGAAGCCATTCAGGCTAAGAGATTTGTGCAGATTGAGATGAGTTATGACCGAAATAACTTTCTTCTATTCAGATGGGATCATCTAGACTGGTTCCCTGCTCTGGGGTGAGTCTTGGGAGATTAGCCCCTTGTACTTAAGAAAGTGAGTCCTGCTCTGCGAGTTGTTGTGCGGAGTACAGTTTAGCATACAAAAATCCCTGAACGCTTGTGTTATAGCTATATTGTCTGTGCATTCATTGCCAGCCTCATCACACAGTGTATGAACTGAGGTCGGCTTGTGTTGGGCACAGAGTTTGTTGGCTAGGAGGTTCCCACACCTATTGTCCCCCACATTAAAGGAGTGATGCAATCTAAGTGCAGCATATTCTGCTCTATCTAAGTCAATGCCCGCGAGTTGTCGGCGGGCCGCCTCCAGCTGTCACCACACTTGTGGAGCCCCAGTCCACTTGTGAATGCGTTCTAGTTCTTTCACTTGACCAGTGCTTTCCTTTCATCTCTCTTGCCTGAGTCTGTTACCAGCTGCTGAGATAGCTATGCACTCCCCTCTGACACACACTTTGAGGGTTTCCCATAGTGTAATGATTGAAGGGTCAGGGGTGTCGTTGAATGTAAGAAATTACTTTATGGCGTTGTCCAAGTGTTTTATCACGTCTGAGCCGTGCAGCAGGGTGTTGTGCAACCGCCAGGTGAATGATGGTCTTTCGGGGGGGAGGAGTGTGAGTGTGAGAGTCAGCACCACGTGGTCAGAGTGTGAGCGAGGCTCGATGTCTGAGGCTTGTGTATGTGAAAGTAAGGAGTGGGAGCTGATAAAATTATCAATCGTGGCATAAGTTTTATGTGCATGTGAGTAAAAGGTGTAATCTTTGTCATTGAGATGCACGGAACGCCACATATCTACCAAACCTAGATCTTGTCGCCACTGCCCATGTAAGGGCCCCAGTCATACCATGACATTTTGCAGAGCGATCTGGCTGGTTGTTAAACATTAGATTAAGGTTGCCACCCAGTAAGAGTATCAATCACGTGAGGCAGCAAGATCCATCACCGCCCTCTTCAGGAATGCCTCCAGACCCTCATTGGGGACGCATATGTCACCAAGGGTGTAGTCGCATGCTTTAATGGTGATCATGAGAGCTAGAAATCTTCCCTTAACCTCTGCCTGCTTCGTCCCAACTTTGCCCCTAAAGGAGCGTGAGAAAAGAGTGGCCGCGCCTGCCATTTTAGTGGTGTGTGAGGAGAAACGTTGCTGCCGGAATCTAAGTCGACGTGTGTCTTTGGCCAGGAGGTGTGTTTCTTGCAATAAGCCACTTTGTGCTGCTGAGTGCTCTAGGTAGGACACGATATCTCTCCTCTTAATCGGGCCATTCAGTCCCTTCATATTTAGGGTGAGGATTTTAAGCTCATCTCATGCGCCTGTAGAGTCCTAAGAAATTCTGCAGAATGAACTAATATTCCCTCATGTACTCCCATGTTTGCGCCCTCTTTGGCCATCCAGTGCATTCACCTGGCAAGCAACTACAGCCTCAAACAGGACAAGAGAGGTCCATACCCCAGGAGAAAAAACAATTTGAACAAAAGAAAAAAAGAAAAAAAAACAACAATGAAACTCTTACAAATAAGTCCCAGGGGACTAAAGTCCAACATCTTGGAATGTGTATGATCTGAGTCTTATTCCCCGACTCGAAACAGAGAAAGGGGGAGCGATGAGGTGCCCGTGACCAGTGTCTATCTGCCCCCCCCCAGACCGGCCCAGGCATCTGTGGAAGAGTTAAGCAAAGGTGGTTGCATAGTGTCCGATTGTTACCTCCAAGTACTCCAAATGTCCATCCCCCAAGGGCTCCCCAGCAAGGGACACCAGGACTGCTTGGCACTCTTTGGTCATGGTAGCTGAGTACGGTTTCAGTGAGCCTGCTGGAGATTCAATTCAAGTCCACCCATGGCCGCTTCTCCTGTTTCTGTTTAGTCTGTGTGGTGGTGACTCCTCTTTTCCGTGGAGTACCTAATGCCCAAGAGTGTACTGGCCTCAGCGACTGAGCGCAATTGACGAAGTTCACTATTGAAAGGGAAATTCAGCCTAAATGAATGGCCCCATAAGGTCGACACCAATGGATCATAAGTGTGTAGTGATGGGTCGGAACGCCTTTCTTTTCAGTAGGGTCGAGGTGGATAAGTCCTGATATAAAGTGGGTTTCTGATCTTTATATTTGAAAATGGAGGCATCTGTGGCAGCTCGTAGGATTCATTCTTTCAATTGGTAATCATGGACACAGGTTAAGATGTTGGCCGGAGGGGCCAAATTACTTCTTCGGGCCCTATCTATGCATATGATCAAGCTTAACGGTTCTCCTAGCAGCAAGAGAAACATGTCAATCACTGTGGCCTCGATGTTTGTGTCCTCCATCCCAGCCGCAATGCCTCGAATGTGGATATTATTGTGGCGGGACCTGTTTTTGAGGTCCTTTGTATGCGCTTGGAGATCCAGGTTTTGCTCCTGTAAGCGATTGACTTCCTGCTGTAGACTCTCGAGCTCTTCTGTCTTGGCCGTTTCGCGGTCCTCCAGGGAGTTAACCCTCTCCCCCCAGTCAGTCTATATTGCATCGCACCTCCCTCATATCCATCAACAATTCTCGCTTTATGGAGGTGAGATCCTCCCTCAGGGAGGAGAAGAAGGACTCCAAGAAGGAGCGGCTGACTGGTCCCTCCGGGTCCCCTCCCCACTCCATCTCCGTTGAGGATGCCTGGATGGGTGGGTTCTCTGATTGGGGCGTTTTTAGAAGTATGTCCTTGACCGACCTATCCTTCTTCGGTCTGCGAATGCAATGTCTGGGAGCACTACAGGAGCTGTGCTCTGACTCACTTTCTCTCCTATAGTCTCTGGTCGTGAATCTCACCCAGTGGGCTATAGACTGCAGATTTTATATCCTGATCTCTTAGGTATCCAGTTTGGGGAGGTGGGCCCCAGTGCCTTCCTGACTTCTAGGCCCAGCAGCTTGGCTGTGTGGAGGCTAGCGCGGCGTCACCCTTGCCTACTGTGGCAACCTCTTCTGGGACTGGCGAGTCCTCTGTCCCCAGTGATCCGCTATATACTAGGCCACTATTCCTCTTCTATGGCTACTCCTCTCCTCAGGACATATGCTTTGACTCGAGACTCAGCAGGGCTCTGGATATCTTGGCCTGGCCTCAGCCCAACAAAGCGATCTTAGTGAAGTCAATGTTTCCCCTGCAGTCAGGCCGAAAAGCCGCTCCTCCACCGATTCAAGGGCGTATCGCCAGGGCTCCGACATCCCTATAACTCTCACTCATGGGGGCCTGGTGTGCTCAGGTTCTCCCTCCTCATCCTTCAGCCTTGCTTCGCTCAGACCCCAGCGCGCAGTTGGTGTCTGTCTTCGTCCTCTATTGTGGCCGTTACTCACTGTGACTCAGGCCTGATCTGCATGCCGCTGCAGGTGAGGCCTCCTTCTGTCTTCAGGGTCTCCTGAAAGTGCTGCCTCGGTCAGGCCGCGGCTGCCGTTTTCCCCCAGGTTGGATCCATCGCAGTCACCTCCACCGCCCGCCGGAGCCTCCCAGCCGGGTCCGTTGCATCTTTTCAGGTCACCATGGGGGAGAATCAACCTCGAGGTGATGCCCTTTGTGCTCAAATGTATTACCAGGGCTCTGATGTCTTTCCAACACTCGCTCGCAGAGGCTCGTAGTACTCAGGCCCACCCTCCTTTTCGTTACGTCTTGTTCTGCTCGGCCCCAGCATATTAATGGCGGCTGCCTGCGCCCTGAACGGATGAAAAAGCTCCTCCAAGTGTGAGATCGGAAGGTATGTAATGGAAGAAAGAAGTATGAGGTCGAATCAAGGCAGCCTCGGTATATGGCAACCTCAGCATTCGTCATCACATGGAGCTAGATCCTCAGGAGAACTTCGGGCCCCTGTACTTAATTTATTTTTTACAATTTAAGCTCTACATCCAAACACATTTAATACCCAAGCAAAGATGTAGCGGAAGTGACAGGATTTCATTTACAGGTTTCTGAATATATTCTTCTGATGGCAATGCCATGAAAAGTTCCCACAGAGCAAAACACATATAACTTACATGTGGTTCTAGTAGAAGTGGTTAACTCCATTACTGTAATATATTGTATAAAAAGGCACAATGTGCAATTCATGTCTCAGTGTGTAGATTGAAATGCAATTAATTTTCAAATATTTAATATAAACTGTAACTGCTGTTTATAAAGGTTATGACATAGTATCAGCTCTTTGGAAACCAGCAAACCACACATTGTGAGTGGTCGCTCCTCTGTAGGTATATTGTTGCCTAAAAGCTGAAGTAGATTTAGTGCTACATAATAAGAAGTCATTCTTTTTAGTGCAGTATAAATTGCACCGCCCTTGAGGCAAGTATGTCTAGATTATTGTACTTAGAATGTGCAATTTCATGCTCTGACATGTTATTATTACGTTGAAGTGTATGAGGGCAAAATTTGTTCAATGGGAGCGCAGAATGGATATTGAATCCACTCTTGAGAATATCCATTTTCTGCACTAAGGTCTTTAAACATGTTACTTTCTTTCATGATTGCCGACAGATTAAGTGCATTTGGGGGATCAGGCAGGCACAGAGCCACACACCACAAAATCGAAATATTGATATCAGTCTACCAAAATATTGTGGCCAAGCGATCGATTGCCGCAATATTGTGAAAGTAAGTATATGTAAGCAAATATAGATTATGGGGCAAATATACCATTTTTTTATACAACACAGCAAGGCAATTTTCTGCACTGCGTTGCTTGAAAGGGAGAGAGCAGAAATGTTCCATATTTACAAAGCTATGGAGCATTTCTGCTCCCTCCTGGTGCTGGCGCACTGTATGCGGCCTAGCGCCATAGGCACCCTTGCGCTATAGTACAAGAGTGTATGTGTTACGGGCAGTATTGTTTTTGTGCAGGGAGGGACACCTTCTTGCACAAAAAAATTCTTTAGACGCGTATTCCTCTTTCTAAGTGTTGCAGAATGCAGCACACATGGGAAGAGGAACTGAGGAGAAAGTAAGATATTATTCCTTGTTACACTTTTGTCGAATCGGCGCATCATTGTGGGGCAAACCCAGGTTTATAAGCTTCTGTAAATCTCGGTTTGCATCAAAATACATGGAAGGATGCATGGGACGTGCACTGTCGATGTGACCCTGTACTCAACACAAGTAGCGCAAGGCATCGCTGTGCGCAGCATTAGCTTGTATTTACTAAACCACGCAGAGCCACGCAAATTGGCTTTGTGTGGCTTAGTAAATCCGAGTTAACAACTTGCGTTGACTTGTGGCGACTTGCATCATGCAAGGACAACACATTTTCTTAGTAAATCTGCCCCCTTTGTCCTCAACTCCACACATATGTGCCTTGACAATAACTAAATATCATCAAGGCACATGAATCTGGAAATGCTAAACGAGAACATCAGTAGCAGCGACAATTTGCAGTCTATCAGAAGATGGACGCTTTACCCCAGATTACCCCCTACGCATTGATGTATCTTCACCAAAAGTATAGGCATTGCAAACGGCTTCTGAATCACTAGATGAAGACAGTAAGAAAGCAAACCCTTCCTAAGGCAGCTTGTGGAGAAACGCTGTAAAATGGTGCATGCTAGAACATGATTTGCCAAATTAATAGGTTTCTGCTTCAACATTGTCAGAAAGAACCTAACCATTCAGTGTTTGTCAGAGTGTCAAATAGTATTATTGCTATTTGGTCGAAGCCTGTGTGCCATATCCTCCTCTGGTGATTCCCAAAATGTATTAAACCCTTTAGCAGAAAGCCAACTTCCTGAATGCCTAACGGCGTCCCAGGATCCAGCAGACCCAGGCAACTTTCATTTCATTTCAAAAATCTTTATTTCGATCACTGATCATAAAAGAATACATAACAATATATACAATTAAAACTTATTAAACCAAAGTGATCCAATAGTTAAGATAATTGAGTTTAAATACATATGAGACAATAGATACAAATCGAATTAATAGGGAGCATTATACCAATCTTTTCATAGCTCGGCTGCGGGTAAACCAGAGTGATGTTAAAAATTTTGAGATTGCAAAAACCACAGTGGGAGAAAGATCTGTTTTTAAAACTCTGTATGCAGTTTGGTAGGATCTAAATCCCAGGTTCCTGAGAAGCGGTACTAGCCAGTATTTCCTGCTCCGCTCGTAGCCCTTGCAGAAGAAGACAGCATGCACGTCATCCTCCTTCGGGTGTGCACACATTGGGCAGGATGATACAGTGGAGCACGATTTCCAGGACGCTGTAAATGCAGCTAGTGGAAGGCATCCATATCGCCACTGTAGGAACAGTTTCCTCGTTAGTGGAGGAGCTATCTCGTCTAAAGTTTTTTCGAGGAAATAGGAGTCTTTCACTTTCAGAAATAAGTTTGTCAAGGACCCCTCTCGAGTGTCATTAGTGGCTCTTGTGAGCATCAAAGCATAGTAAGCACTCGCAATTACCTTTTTTGGAATCCTGGTACATGAGTTCGAAGGGTCCGTCCATAATTCCGGGTAGCCCAATTCCTCGAACCTCCCCTTTACATACATTAACCACGGAATCTTCTTTGTATTCCGGAGTTCCAGGAATTCCTGTAATTCCTCTCTATAGTTTACGAGATCTGGGCTGCTCCACAATCGCCTCCAAAAGGTTAAGGGTTTGAGTCCTAGCTCCTCTGTTATAGGTTTGATTCCCAGATCTAATCTAAGGGGTAGTAATGGAGTGCTCTGGGGGAGGGCAGCTACCTGTCTCAAAAATTTATTTTCAGTGGACTGTAGCTTTGAATATTGGATGTGGCCCCACAGCTCACCCCCGTATATAACCCCCGCCCGGGCTTGTGTTTTGTATATATGAATGATTGGGGTAAATGGTCGATGGCGTGATTTGTTTGCCAGGCGCAAAGTGCCACCCGCCAACTGTGCCAGTTTGATGGTCACTTTGGCCTGGTGCGACGACCAAGTTAGATGTTCGTTTATAGTGATCCCCAAGTATTCAATATTATGCACTCGTTCTAACTGGGCGGTGCCTAACATGGGTGGTGTTCGATTTCGGGATTTGGGATTTAAAATCATAAACTTTGTTTTTTGTGGGTTTATTTCCAATCCCCGGTCAGAGCAAAAATCTAAGAAACCATCCAAGATGCGTTGGATCCCCATCGGGGATTTAGACAGCAACAGGGTGTCGTCTGCAAACATAATAGCAGGCACCCTGTTGCCAGTCAACTTTGGAGCATCGGAATTGGCAATCCTATTTAGGTGAGCGACAACCCCGTTCACAAAGATGCAAAACAGGGTGGGTGCGAGCACGCACCCCTGTCTCACACCCCTGCGAACGGGGAACCTTTCGGTTAGTTTGACACCTTTGCCACATCTTACGCGGGCATAGTTGTTGGAGTGAAGTCTCATCAGGATTGCCAATATATCCGCGGGGACTTTCAATTCTTCCATGACTCGCCACAACCTTGCTCTGGGAACTAAATCGAAGGCGGCACGTAAGTCTACAAAGATGGTATATAAACTGCCGCCCTCGATTACCGCTGTTCTCCAATAGAGAAGGTGTAGCCTAAAGATTTGGTCTGTGGTGGATACTCCCTCCCTAAATCCTGCCTGAAACTGAGATAGGATGTTCATTTCTTCAGTCCACGCCTGCAGACGATTCAAGATCAGTCTGCCAAAGAGTTTTTGCGATATGTCAATCAGGCTGATGGGCCGATAGTTGGAAGGGAGCAGGGGGGATCCCTTTTTGTAAATTGGGACTACCTCTGCTCCCCTCCAAGTATCAGGCACCGTCATCCCCCCCCAAATGGCATTGAATATTAGTGTAAGGTACGGTGCCCATATCCCTGGTTCCTGTTTGAACAGGTCCCCCGGGACCCCGTCCAGGCCCGGTGCTTTTCCGGCAGCTAGCCCTTTAATGGCCTCCCTCACCTCCTTCTCAGTAATGGGGACATCTGGCGGGCAGGATATGGTTGGAACTCCAACGCTGTTTAATTCCCAACCACCCTCCGCGTACAATGCTTCAAAGTGGGCCTGCCATACAGGGGGGGCAATATTGGGCTCAATTGCGGAGGATAAGTCCTCCGTGCCATTCGCCACTATGCACCAAAATTTTCGGGAGTCTCTAGTTGCCAGTGCTTTGACGAGGTTCTCCCAGTAATCAGAGTTCCATTCCGCCCTCGCGTTTACCAGAAGGGATTTATACTTATTCCTCCTAGCGCGGATTTCTTCCTTGCTAAGGTGTCCCTTGATAGCAGATAACAAATGGGCCTTTGCCTCCCTACATGTGGCATTATACCAGGAGGTTTTCGGCTTGTGGGCATTCCTTTTCCCTGTGGTTATGAACAAATCCTGTTCTAGAGAGGCAATAATGCTATTATGTATTTGTGCTAACTCTCCTCTGGTGTCTTCATCTTGGTCTTTGGTTCCTAGATGGAAGGCATTCTCCAATAGGGGGATTAACCTTTCGTATAGGCGGGGTATTCTATCCGTGCTGTTCGCCAACTTCTCCCACTTCACTTTCCTGCGGTTGTTTTCAAGTAGGAGGCCCGTCTTTTCTTTGCCCGATCCCTGCGATGTGTCCTCCCTCCCAGTAAGTGAGTATAACACTTCCAAGGAGTTATGGTCGCTATCCGTTCTTGGGCAAACTTTAAAGTCGACTATTGCAGGCCACATAAACGTTTTGACCATAATATAATCGAGTCTGGACTCACTACCAACTTTATTGTAGGTAGGATTACTAGGTGTGTCCGATTTGCAACGGCCATTGCACGCCCTGAAGCCAAAATTGAGCGTAAATGCATTTATCTGCAGGGCTAGGGGAGTCCAAGCCCTTGGGGGTGGTGCCGCCGTCTCTGGTATAAACCAACATGAATCTTCGTCTAAAGAAGGACCATCGCGTAGTCCAGGCAGAGGTTCATAATGAGAGTTGAAATCGCCTCCAACCAGACAGGCAAGTTCAAATGGAATGCCCTCTAGGAAACTAGCTAACTCGTCCACAGTACTCGACTCTTTATGCATCTGTGTCGGCCTTGAATGGATATTAATCACTAGTAGCTTCTTAGAGTCTGGCCATTCAAGTAGGACAGCCAGCAAATCGTCCGAAGCAGTCTCTGAGTAGGTAGCTTGGCAACCTAGGTCCGTTGCTACCGCTATCATTAGTCCCCCAGATGGCCTACCCCTACCCCCCCATTTGGCTGCTTTGAAGAAGGAGGCAAAACCCGGTAATTCTATCTCTTCACGCGCCCATGTTTCTTGAAGGAGTAATAGGTTTTTGGATCTAATGTAGGAACCCCACTCTGGACAATCCAACTTATTGGAGAGCCCCGCCACATTCCAGGAGATGGTTGTTATAACTGTCGATTGGTTGTGTAAAGGACTAGTAGGAACCAAGTTGATATCAGTAGACTCAGGGTGTACCCTTAGATTTAAGATGGGTTGGTTCTTACCCAGTAGTCTAATAGCAGGTGGTGGGGAGGGGTGCAACAAGCTTGGGGTCGGGCTAAGTCCGACTGTGCTAACTGCCCTAAGATCTGAATCGGGAGCTTTAGATGTGATGGTAACAGGTGACCGGTCTGAAGATGTAATGATGTCCAGTGGGGGAGTTGCACAGGCATCGTTCCCCGGTTCGACCACCTGTCAATCTACCAATTCTAAGCTGCTGTATCGATTCTGTGTGGATAAATAAGCAGGGTAGTGAGTTCTATATGGCCCGGGAATTCCCCTCTTGTATCCACCACCCCCCCTCCTCCTCCTGGTGACGGTTTCCCAGCCAGCCTCATCCCCAGAGCTAGGGAAGTACTCTCTGGTTCTTTCCCTATGTGACGGATAGTTATTTGTCTCCCTCCTCATGGTGGCGGTTTCCCAGCCGGCCTCGTCCCCCCTGCTAGGGAAGTACTCTCTGGATCTTTCCCTGTGTAACGGGTAATTATTTGTCTCCCTGGGGCGGTTTTCCCAACTCTCCAATAGCTCCTGGTGATGCCCCCATCTTAGATCCTCTGAACTGTACGCATCGGAGGGGTAAAAAAAGGCAAGTGGAAGTGTTTGTATAGTACTGCCAAAGTCCTCATCCGAAACATAAGAGCAGATGTATGCAGCTGAATTGGGGTCTCTAAAAGAAACCAGGATACAATCTCCTCTTATAGATTTCCTGGTGTGCCCCACCCAAGCTACTCTCTTGGTCGTGGCTATATCACTCGCTGTTCCTCTCGGAAGTGGTCTATTAACCGAGAGCCAGTTTATCACTTTATTCTTAAGTGAGGTGATTGATTCGAATGTGGGGGGATTGAGTTCAGGCACCCCTGCCATAATTACGGTATAAGGAGAGGCTTCTGGGGGGAGGTTTACAAACTGTAATTTGCGTTTAGTGTGTGGTTTCTCTCCATCCAGGGGAGGATCGTTCTTGGTTCTTGCCGGGGGCATGGAGTTTTCTTTAGGCGGGGGAGGGGCTGGTTTTAGGGAGGCAGTATTTAGTTGCTTCGAAAGCAACAAGGCCTTATCTGCAGCTGGGGATTGTGATGCATTCTTGTTTAGGGGTGCAGTGGTTTTGGGTATTAAGTCTGAGGGTTTGTTATTAGAAGATGCCAAATGACTATTATCTTTACTAGGTTCAGAACCTAGACCCTCCTTTGTTGATTTGGTCCCACTAGTGGCAATTTTGCTTGCATCCGCACGTTGCACGGTTGCCTTTTCAATAGTGACTAATCTTGCTTCAATCTTGATCAGTCTCGCCTCGAGGGGACTTAGTAGTGACCTAAGCAGTGAACCTATATCCTCTAATGTAATGTCGTCCGAGGAGGTGTCTGCTTGGGTGTTGTTAGTGCATTGTGAGGGTGGAGGGTGTTTAGGTGGTCTAAAAGTAGCTAACACACCCGGCCTCTCCACTACAGAGGCCGGTATAGCTGCTTTCCCCCCTATACCTCTAACTTGTTTGGATTGGGGAGTATTGGACCTGAGCTCTTCAAAATTTTGCAGCCCATGCTTCTTTTTTGGAATTGCCCCCTCTCTGGATCCCTTGTTGCTTTCTGTGTTAGCCTCTGTAATTGGAGCTATCTCTATATTCTCTATAGGCGTAGGGTGGAGAGGTTGAATGGAAGGTAAACCCCTGAGACTCATATCATCTAGATCACTCTGCAGATCAAGAGTGACTTCCGGAGTATCGTTTATAGTATCCGAGTGGGGACATGATACCTGGTCTGAGCTAAAAGATGTTGGTATTACAGAACTGTTATCTGGGGTTCTAGCTTGGGCCATTGGGCCCAAAGAAGATCTCCTTACCCAGTCTATTTCTTGGGATATTCTGCGTTCCAAGACCTGGATTTCCTCGATCAGGAGGGAGCCCGCTTTGGCAAAGTAAGTGTCGATTGGGCCTTTGACCGCTCCAGCCGCGGCAAGCAAGGATGTTTTGCTCCTGGTTTCCCGTGTGCACATTTCACAAATAATTCAGAGGTCTCAGAATAAAAGACAAAGAGATTGGGCCCGGACCGGACTCTCACGTACTCTAACGGCCTCAAACGGCCCAGTTTTTGCCCTGTCTTCGCCCGGGCTGCGTCCCGCGCTGCGGGAGGCGGAGGTTTTGATATAGGGGGCGTGGGGGGCGGGCCAGCAGGGAGAGCGGACCGGAAGCTCTTCCTTGGTCTTGCAGGGACTTCTGGGAGATGAAGTCCCCGCACACTCGCAGCCCCGCTGACGCCTCACACCCACTGCCGCCTTACCGCCACTAGATAGCCCCGCTGAGACAATGTCCACCGCTCCCGTCGAAGCAGCACCCGCGGAGCGGGTGCTGCGAGATGTAGGCTGAGAGCTGGGACGCTGGTGTCAATTCGCAAGAATGCCGCTGTGCCTTTGAACTCGATGCAGGAACTGGTGCTCTGGCAAAAGTAAGTCTCCCACCCGTTAGAGGGCTAGTCGACTCTAAGAAGCCTCGTGTGGGGGGCGGGGGGCGGGCCAGCAGGGAGAGCGGACCGGAAGCTCTTCCTTGGTCTTGCAGGGACTTCTGGGAGATGAAGTCCCCGCACACTCGCAGCCCCGCTGACGCCTCACACCCACTGCCGCCTTACCGCCACTAGATAGCCCCGCTGAGACAATGTCCACCGCTCCCGCCGAAGCAGCACCCGCGGAGCGGGTGCTGCGAGATGTAGGCTGAGAGCTGGGACGCTGGTGTCAATTCGCAAGAATGCCGCTGTGCCTTTGAACTCGATGCAGGAACTGGTGCTCTGGCCACTTTCACTCTGATGCTGATACCCCAATTCTTGCAATAATGGAGGAGTTGTGACTATCCAGCTCAGGCAGCAAATTGAAGAACATGATATTTTTAAAAACAAACTATATATTTTCTTGCCAAAAGAATGTACTGTGCCAGCACTTCTTAATGTTGCTTTGGCAGGGGGATAGAGGGCAGCAGGGCTATCGCTGGCCCTGAACCTGTTTACAGACTTTGTAAATCATAGTCATGGAATTCATCTGAATAGGTTGACTTTGGTAGCAGGGGTGGCTGACTGCTTTGTATATCAATTTTTGACTCATAGAGTAATGAAAGAGAAGTGTGATACAGTTATGGACTCAGTTCTTCGGAGACCTGTGATGTTCTGGAAAGATAACTCCTATCCCAAATCTTGTTAAAATCTGTACACGAACAACTGGCAGAGTGGGTGTCTATATATATATACAGCTAACACACAGATTTTCCTCACTATCCAATAATGCCTGGGTTAGGGCAACCGATTCTCTAATAATTCCTCAAATTATCACACCTTATGTTGCTGGGTTCGTTTCATACCATGACCAATTTCAGACCAACCCATAGCTATATAGCTAGAGTGGACAGGCTTCTGGCAATAAAGGTAAAAGTATTTGTGACTTTGTTGCTGAATAAGCTCACTACTAATTGAAAGCTGATCAATTGATTGCTATAGCGCATATTTACTGGGGGTGGCTTTAGAAAATTGGTTAGCCAGCTGCATTAGATTCAAAATTACCTGGTAAGATAAATAACTTTTGCAGAAAGTGAACACATTTTGCAAGCTTCGCAATCGCTCCTCTAGCTCACTACTAAATCTAGGGTCAGTTGGTTTTGACGGTTGTGGGTTCATTTGTGAGGGAGAGGATCAGCTGGGTGTCATCGGCCTATGAGACAGTGTTGAGTCCCTGGCTTCTGATGATGGATGCGATAGGGCCATATAGATGTTGAAGAGGGTGGGGCTCAGGAACGAACCTTGGAGCACTCCACGGCTGATCTCTATGGGTTCTGAGATGAACAGTGGTAGTCTGACTCGCTGGGTCCGGCCAGAGTGGATACAGTCCAGAGCCTTGTTGTGGATGCCGGTGTTGTAGAGGCTCGCACTTAGGGTGTGGTGTGAGACGGCGTCGAAGGCAGCTGAGAGGTCTAGTAGGATGAGGGCTGTGGTCTCGCCCATGTGTCATCGGTGGTGGCGACTAGTGAGGTCTTCGTGCTGTGGTTGATTCGGAAACTGGATTGGGAGGTGTAGGGAAGTGGTTCAGGCATTGATGGCCTCTCGATGACCTTGGCTGGGAAGGGGAAGAGGGAGATGGGTCTGAAGTTCTTGAGGTCTGTCGAGTCTGAAGACAGTTTCTCCAGCAAAGGGTTGATCTCGGCATGTTTCCAATCATTGGGGAAGGTGGCAGTTTTGATGGAGCAGTTGATGGTGTGGCAAAGCAGGGGGGCGATGGCTGCTCTGTGGAAGATATGGTAAGGGCAAGGATCCGTTGGGGCTCCTGAGTGGATGCTGTTCATGGTCTTGAGCGTGTCCTCTGTTGTCAGTGGGGTCCAGCAGAGCATGGTCTGTTGGGGTGCGGCTTGGTTGTGTGCAATGGTGGTGGGCGTAGTGGCTGGGTCTATGGTGTCGAAGCTCTAATAGATCTTCCTGATGTTGTGGGTGCCGAGTTTGTTGCAGAGGTCTTGAGAGGGGCTGACATCTGTGGTCCCGCTGTTGGGCCTGGCGAACTCCTTGGCGATGGTGAAGAGTTCTTTGCTGTTGTGTGCGTTGATTCTGTCTTGGGGGGCCATTTTCTTTGTGGTTTTCAGGAGGAGGTGGTGTGCATTGAAAGCATATTTGAAGGCTGCGTGAGTTTCTGAGGATTTGTTGTTCCTCCATCTCTTCTTGGGTCTTCTGAAGGTGCGTCTGGACTCTTGGAGGGCAGGCCTTCTTGGAGTGTTGCTTGCCTAGTCTTTTCTTGAGGGGTACCAGGGTGTCGGTGCAGTTGGAGATCCATCGGTGGAGGTGCGTGCTGCGGTGTTGGCGTCCGTTGGCATTGGTGGAGTGGCTGTGCTGAAGGAGTAGACTAGAAGTTTTCAGCTGCGACGGGGGACGATGATGATGCTGGGTTTACAGTGATTGTGGCTAAGTGAGATGCCTACAGTGATGTCGGTGCAGGAAAGTTTGTGTTGTGGCTGTAGCTAATGTTCCCACTGGTGTAGAGGACTGGGTCGAGCGTGTGTCTGGCTCTGTGGGTCGGAGCAGTGACTAGCTGCTTGAGTCTGATGTTGTCAAGGTTCTCCAGAAGGGAGGCAGTGTTCTGGCCACTGGGTTTGTCCATGTGGAATATTGACATAATTACATTTCTTAGTATGTACCCAACAAGGCAATGAGACCTGCTTATAACAGTTTAGCATGTGCTTTTCTTTATAAAAAGCAATTTTGGGGTGCGAAAAACATTTCGAGGGAAGGAATAATTTCCCCCCTCTGTTAAGGATAACACAGATCAGTCAACCAGATCAGAAGTGGAAGGAAGAGAATGAAAATCAATTTGCTTGAAAGCATTTCTTTCAAGGTGCATAGTTACTACAGTCATTTTAGAAGTAGGCATAAGGTTAGAAATACAATTGGAATATTTTTACATGCACACAGTTACAATGTTGTCATGCCATTTCCAATGGGCATTCTCCCATAGGAACTTGCACACCCCTACCAACAATCCAAGAGTTATGGCTGCACAATTAAAGATTTTCAGCAGTTGTCTGTAAATTCAATTGTCTGCAGATCCTGAATCTCAGAATCTGGAACTTTCATTTGTTCTTTCAGGTGGCATATATTACAGATGAAAGCACAACTTGGGTACCTAAAAAGTAAAGTGAATCCAACCAAATATATCTATTTATGTAGTTCTCATTAAAAACACATTCTTCTTTTATTTCTCAGGTGTCGTAATTACCAACCCAATAGCACGGGCTGTATCTAGCTGTGAAGGAAGAAAGAATGAGCGGGTCTTACTATGCGTTGGACCTAAGACCTGCCAGTGGTAAACATATCCACTCAGAACATGTGCAATCACTGAGCGTTCACAACAACAGCCAATAACTTATGTTTCAACAGTCAACACAGAATGTCCTCAGTAATTAAGAAATTCTGATAGTGACTTTAGCATTGTGACAGAAAATATTTTTATTAGTACCACAAAAAAATTCCTAAATTGTCACAGCTTATTGAATATCAGGTATCATAATAAAGTTGATATGTCACATAGTATTACAAACTCAGTACAATAGAAAGCACAGTATTATCAGCTACTCAACGTTGTCACTATCTCAGTTTTATTCATGGTTCAAAATAATCAATGACTGGTATCAGCAATAATCCAGGATTAATAATAGTAGCGCAACATTTCCAATGAGTTTCATATGTTTTGGATCCTGGTATTTCACTGGTACAACATGGCTGATGACCACACACTTCTGTTTTCCTCTGAAACTACCCTGCAGGGCACAACATTTCACTGAGTGGTCATTCCCAGATGCAAATAAGCAATTTGCCCATCGACTGATTTGCAGTAGAAAGCATTTTGTGATTAAACAAATGCACTGAAAGTTAGGTCTCAAAATGTACATTTGTACGCTGTGACAAAACATCATGCCTAATAAATATTAATTAAGCAGGTCACAATTTGTGATCCCCTGTGATTGGATGTGTATGCAAGGAAAGGGTCTATAAGACCATCCAGACCTTCATCCATACCTGTGCTTTCCCAATTAGGAAACATTTATTTATAAGCAGCTATGTCCATTATAGGCATGGGTGTTACTTTTAAAAGAAAAAATGTATAATTTGAGAAGAAATTGAGGAGGTCTAGGCAGTCTGGTCCTTTGGACCACCATCTCCTTCACCCTGAAGCCTCCAAGAAGATGTCCATAGGGGAAGACGCCCTTTAAGGAGTACTTCCCCTTTGAAAATCAGTTACCACCCCAACTTGGATGTTGCTCACTAGTCATTGAATGGCAACAATAATTGTGCTCACAAACCAATGATACAGGCCTTTTTCAGTCTTTCAACACATTGGATATGTATTTATTAATTGTTTTGATTACTCTAATAAAACTGACCTACACGCCTTCAATCCAAGTGGTTTGATAACTAGGGAGGTAAGACTGTGCCAGGCAAATACTAGTGTAACATAAAGAGTGAAAATTGCAGAAGGTAAAAAAAAACAGAAGGATGGAAATAGTTAAAGTTTATTAACAAATTAACAGCACACCACAGAAGCCTTTATCAATTTCTCAGGAAGCTATTTGTGTACACCTGCTTAATTAATGATGTTTGCTAATGTGTTTCAAATATTGACATTTTTAAATAATTAAAACGACAAAGATAATAGGTACAAATTAAATACAGGACATTCTAATATCTAAATTATGCATTCTATGAAATTATTTCAGTGGCTTAATTATAGTTGGTCACTGATGCCTGTCTTTGTATGGAGGAACTAATGCATAACCCATTTAAATTCAAAGAAAATTAATTGATGTCATTAAAAATGTCTCTCAATGAGCTAGAAGTCTCATGCAATCAAGGTGTATTTTACGAAGATTCTGATATCTGGATTCGCATTAGTTCATTGACAATTTTAAATAAAAGGGACAGTATAACATATTCATAAATACCTTTTCAACAGAATTGTGTATTCAACCAGAGAGAAGCATGTAGGATGACATAGCTCAAGAAAATGAGATGTTTTGAGAGATGAGAAGAAGACTTATGGTTTCCACTATTGATTAGTGGTTCTGGCTTTAAGCTGGTTTGCAAGACAAGAGAGACATCTGCATCTGTGCTGGTGCAATTGACAGAAGAATATTGTTCGGTAATGTGAAGCATTACAACTAGATAGCGTAGAAATTATTACGTATTTGTTTGTGGAATTAAGAAACTGTAGAATAATATTGGTGTAGGTTAAAAGGTCAGGTGAAAATTACACTGTCAAGCCACACCTAAAAGTTCATGTAGGTTAATAACTGCCTTCTTTCTTGAAAGTTCAACCTCAGGGATAAATAAACAAAATTATCACAGCTTTGTGGAGAGCTAGCATTGTTGTGTGGAAGCCATAAACATCTCTCCAGTCAATTCATGTCTTCTGGACTCCCAACGTGTGGGCAGAGCCAAACCCCCTCTTCTGGTGTTCTCACATACTTGTTCGGCGGCAGCTGCGCTATAAAGCCAGACCATAAAAAGAGTAAATTGAATAACTGGAGTTTTCAAATCTATGCTAATAATAAGGGATTTCGGTCATACAGATAAAGTTCCATTGTATAACGTTTCTGTGATGGTGAGCAGATTCAGTCTCTCTGATTCTCATTTGGAACACTGTGTTAAAATGAGATGCAAAAGCTCCTTGTCCCAAGTTAAATTTGCGCTGAATATCTTCTGAGTTTTTGCACCCTACTTAGCAATTAGTACAAAATATAGGAAATAATAACAGCAAAACAGTTTTGCCTTTGTTTTCTATATGTTTGCTGTTGGGTGCTTACTTTCCCAGAAAATGTTACCACAGATAGGGCAACATAAATGTAAACATAGGGCCTTATTAAGAGTTTGGAGGTCCTACAGCGGACGGTGCAGCACGCTTTCCGCTGTAGGACCGCCAAAGCCATGGTGTTGCCGCCTGCCAGATTAGGAATTCTATCCTAGTCTGGTGGCCCTGCGGCGGTCTGACAGCAGCATCTGTCAGGCTCATTGAGGAGCCTGACATTCAGACCGCCGCTCTCAGAGCGCCAACTGCACCTTCCTGCACGATGGGGCTTACATGGGACACTGTGTAGAAACTGGGGGTGTAAATACAGGGGGGCACAACATGTGCCCCCAGCACCCACACCTGGCCTAGGAGTGGCAGGGGGCCCTCTTTGGGTCCCCTTTGTTGCTTCTGTGCCACCCTTTTCATGGCAGGCTCACAGTCCATGAAATGGGCGATGGACAGGAACCTTGCTATATTCTCGGTGGTGCCGCAGCCGCACTGCCTGCACATTGCTGCCCCTGTCAGTACCGCCTCTGCCACACAGGATCCTTGATCCCGGCGGAGCCGGTGGTCTGGTGGCGGTCCGACCGCTGCTGTCATATTACTGTGGTTGGCCCTGCAGTGTGGCGGTGGTCAGACCGCCCCACAGATAGGTGTAATCTATACATACTAAATTGGAGACATTGGTGGTATATGTGTATACAGAGTAAGAACAATTGTGCTCACTGATGTTTGCCATGCAATTATTATATTCAAAGTCCATAGATTTTTAATCAGTGAAACCTTCACTTGTTCATAGATAAAGTGTCTATCAAAATACTGCCAGAATGACTGACCCTTTGAGTCGCACATGTCAAAATTAGAAGGAAAATATTTCCTATGCTGAGAAGCGAAACAGTGATCAACAAATATATCCTTCGCATGCAGTGACTCACAGTTGTATAATGCAAGGGTACATAATAATTGTATCCTTATAGTATCTGGACCACTACGTGGGGAAGCAAACACCTTACAGCAAATGCTGGAATTGCTCATTTGCCTCCTCAGAAAAGAGCATGGTTAACCAACTACAAATCCTGAGGAGGCATTATTAGCGTACAAAAATGGGTGGAAACGCAGCTCCCCATTCTTGCCACTTTTACCCTTATGCGAGTACTTTAATGAGGCTGTCTGTTTCATTGTGATGGTTCATTCTGAATGTTTTTTTATGAGAACAGGATGCACACCTTTCTTTATCAATTTATTTAAACCATATTTAGTCAATATTTATCCTTGCATGCGTGCAATTTACTGTAGTGCCGTGCCCAAACGCACTAAGGTACTAACGTCAAGAAGATGTGGAACTGTGTCCAGTCCCCAGAAATGCATAGCGTGATGCCACTTTTGGCTACTCATTTCAATCTTATTAATTCAACTTTTGTCCAAGTAATCATAATCCTTTTTCTTAAATACTCCAACCTTCGGATGACGGGACCACGCACAATTTGTATACATAATTTTCAAGTTTCTACTGTTCATATGGAGTCACTCTGGACATTTACCAAGAACATGATTAAGACGTGAATTCAGTTCCAATCAGTGTTTATTTAAATCACATAACCCAATGCATTTCGGGCTTCACGCCCTTCTTCGGGGGTCACTGTAAGTAATAATAAGAAATGACACAATTACCGAACTGTTTACACCACTATACACATTTTGCATACTCAAACCTTATAAGTCAACAATATCTCATATATGTGGTAAAAAGATAATCATAGTAACCTCAAATTTCATCAGGTGATCAGTGAACCGACCAACTCAGCCTATGCTTTAAACCCTGCTTAATTTGCATCCCTTCCCACTCTGTATTGTGTTCTGCAACCCTCTACTAACTGATAAACATTCACCCATTAATCATGGTGCAACACACTTCATCAGTATTATCACAGCAACCTGTAAACCATTAGCATTGACGAAAAAGGTGTAAAATTATGCCCGGGTTACTATCGTGTTTTTTTATCGTGTTTTTAAATAGTGGCAGAGAACCTATTTATTTATTTATTTATTTCTTGCATTTGTAGAGCGCGACACTCATCCCATGGGATATCACGGCGCTGTAAGAAAAAGGAGACTGCTGAGACAGTGCTGGGAGATTAGTTTTTGGGAAAGAGTTGGGTTTTTAATTTTTGGCGGAATTGGAGGAGGTTTGTGGTGTGTCTGAGGTCCACAGGTAGCTCATTCCATCTTTTAGCCGCTAAGTATGAGAAGGCGCGTCCACCTGTCCTTGCCTTGTAGATGCGTTTAGGTTTTGCCAGGGCTAAGTTGTTGGATCTTAAATTCCTGTTAGGGATATAAAATTCGATTTTTCCTTGAAGGATGGTAGGGCCCGTTTTGTGGAGGGCTTTGTGCGCGTGACAGAGTAGTTTGAAGGTGGCCCTCTGACGCATTGGTAGCCAGTGAAGTTTTTTAAGGCATGCGGAAGCCGAGTCTCGCTTGCCTTTGTTACAGACCAGTTTAGCCGCCTGGTTTTGCAGGACCTGTAGGCGGGAGAACCGTTGCTCGTTCATCCCTTCGAACAGGGCATTACCGTAATCCAGGCGGCTGACCAGGAGGGCCTGGGTAATTGTGCGTCGACAATCCAGAGGTATCCAGGAGAAGATTTTTGCCAGGAGTTTGAGAATTGCGAAACCTTTGCCCCAGAGTATGCGTATGTGGTCCTTCATAGACAGTGCGTCATCCATCATGATACCAAGGTTTCTGGCGTACTGTTTCGGGATGGGGCTGATCCCAGAGATGGTGGCCACCATGTGTCATTCCATGAGAGTTTGGCTCCTCCGAACAGTAGTATCTCCGATTTCCCGGCGTTTAGTTTTAGGCAATGGTTACGCATCCATTCTGCCATTTCGGAGAGACAACTGTGAAGGTTTTTCTTCGTTGTTTCCGACCCTTCCTCCATTGTCACCATTAGCTGTGTGTCATCGGCATAAGAACATATGCCGATGCCCCACTTTCTTCCAATGTCGGCCAGAGATGAAACATAGACATTAAAGAGAGTGGGGCTTAGTGAGGCCCCTTGTGGGACCCCACAGCCGATGGGACAGGGTTTTGAGTGAAATTGGCCCATGTGCACTGCTTGGGTGCGATTGCTAAGGAATGATTTAATCCATCTTAACGCAGATGATTGCACTCCCTTGCTCAGGAGGATGTTTAATAGACAGTCATGTGATACCGTGTCAAACGCTGCTGACAGGTCTAGCAGTATCAGAGCCACAGATCCCCCTTGATCTGTGATGCATCTGACACTGTCCGACACTGCCAGCAACGTTGCTTCGGTGCTATTATTGGCTCTAAAGCCGGTCTGGGTGGGATCCAGAAGTGAGTTTTCTTCCAGGTATCTGGATAGTTGTGAATTAACCATTTTCTCCAAAGCCTTGGAGAGGTAAGGGAGCTTGGAAATTGGTCTGTAGTTCTCCGGGTTAAGGATGTCAGATCCGGCTTTCTTCAGGAGGGGGGTTACAGATGCGTGTTTCCAGATTTCTGGGAAGGACGCGGTGGTGAGGGACTGGTTAAAAAGTTTGGTGATAAAGGGGCAAAGTGTCGGTGCAATTTCGGAGAACACAAAGTGGGGACATGGGTCTGCGGGAGAGCCGGATTTGATTGTTTTTAGAACTGATAATACCTCGCTTTTAGAAAATAGTTGAAAGTTAGTAAGACATGGGGAATTGCCTGCATCTGAATGGACATTGTCTTTATCTGATGTAGGCAGATATTCATCGGTGTTGCCAGGCAAGGAAGGGGAAAGTGAGGGAGTGAAGGTAGAGTAGATTTTGTTGATCTTCTCGGTAAAGAAGATGCTAATGCGTTCACAGGCCTCAGTTGAGGGGGTGAGGGTTTGTGAGGTACTAGATGGATTACTAAGCTCTTTTACGATTTTGAATAATTCTTTTGTGGAGTTGTGGTTATCATGGATTCGTTGCGTAAAGAATGCTTTTTTCGCATCTCGAATGGCAAGAATGTATTGTTTCCGCTTGGTGACATAATTTGCTCTAGTTTCTGAGTCTTTGGTTTGTCTCCATCGATGTTCAGTTTTTTGGCATTCCTTTTTGAGGCTTTTGAGGAGAGGGGTATACCATTTTTCTCTGGTAGTTGGTTTTTTTCTTGATTCCCGCAGGGGTGCTAGTTTGTCTAGCGTTTGGCGGATTCCGGTTTCTAGCAGAGTGACGTTATTACAGATGGTGGAATCCTCCTGCAGAGTAATGTCTATCTCCAGAAAGTGATTTTGAAAGTTGGAGTCATTAATTAGTCTCCAAGCTCTGCTGGTGATGGGGAGGATGGGTCTGGACTTCGCGGGTTTACCGAGAAGTTTAAAGGAGAAGGATAGCATGGAGTGGTCAGACCAGGACAGGGGGAGGATTTCCTTTATGATGATCGACTCTATATTAATAAAGAGGAGATCCAAACCCCTTCTGCGTGTCAAACATAAGTATATAAAACATTTGTAAGGACGCGCCTGCGTATATTTCTACAAATCGAATGAATCCCATCGCCTCGAATGCCACGTACCTGCTCTTTCGTCAAAAAAAACATTGCCTCGCTGTTAGCTCCAACAAACCTATTGCATCCCACAATCCCTCTCCCTTTGAATACATCATAAGCGCCCTGATTGGTTCAAGAATTAAAAAAAAATAATTAAATTTTTTTTAAAAAAATTCCCGTGCTCCCCATATCCCTACAAGATTACACCTGATGTTTTTCACTTACAGAATACGTCTCCCATAATCCATCTGTTCATTGTGCATTTGAATTGAAAACAGAGTCAACCGCAAAACGTGGTAATGTCATCATTTTAAAAACAGTTCTTCGATTAATCATTTTCTTAGCTGCCTTCATCCTGAACCGCGGTGTTATTCTTTGTGCGTGGGCTCGTAAAGTCATTCCCCATTCCATTTTCCTTCTCTGCGGGTGCAGTCCTGATTTTTGGGCTATAGTTATAATGCTTTTTTATGAGAACAGGATGCACACCTTTCTTTATCAATTTATTTAAACCATATTTAGTCCATATTTATCCTTGCATGCGTGCAATTTACTGTAGTGCCGTGCCCAAACGCACTAAGGTACTTATCCTTGAAGTCTCCCCATCTGCCAACATGCCTTTGTCACTCTTTACTATTCATCTCAAGCAGCATCATGTGACCGCCGGCCTTTCCTTTTGTGCACTCTCATGCCTGCATTCTAGCTCCTCATTCATCCCTCTTGGCGAACTGTCACCATTTTTCCTCTGTGTCTCCTCATCTTCTAATATGTCTCTGCAAAGACCCACATTTAGCTCCAACATCATCCCTCATTTTGCCACATTGTATTCTACGTTTTCTCTTGGCCTCCATCTTTTCCCATTAGCCCCCATATATCTACATAATCCTTCCCAGTTTCCACTGGGTCTGCATGTCTCCCCCGTAGCCTATATTTTCCCCAACAGCACACAAAATATCCCCATAAACCCTCCATGAATTCCCAACAACACCCCCTCTATCATTTGGCATCCCTATGTCACATTGGAATGGCATTTCCCTATCTTCACCTTTGGGTACCTAATGGAGTCCTCTGGACATTCCTTACAGAACTTTCATGAGGGTATCCATCTTTAAAGAACTGTTGCAAAACAGCTTAGATACTGTACAACTGACTACAAGTTGGTGTGTGATTCACTGGGATACATACGGTGGCAAAACGTAAAACATAATTTTACTTATTTATAAACTCACGTTATTGAAGATTCACTCCAGCTTCATGTTAGTAAAGTATGATGGCTAACACACCCAAAGGTTCAGTTACAAAAACAAGCTAAAGGCACATTTTTCTTTTTAACAATCACTTGTCAGATTGGCTAAATCTAAGGGATCACAAAACTATCTACATGGTGGACAAACACCAACGGAGGGACATTAACTAAAACGTTTACACTCTGCCATCAAGTCACCCTAAAAAACAATGTACACAGTCTATATGTGTCAGATAGGGTGGTATATAGAGAATGTATGACATTACAACGCAAACAATTACAACACATGCCTTTACAACATGGTTGTAATGTATGACCTTACATCGCAGCATCCATTACAGCGCATGATTTTAAAATGCATGCCATCACAACGCATTTTCAGAAATAACATTTGCAACGCATTCCATTATAACGCATATCATTACAACACATAATACTTTTAGGGCAACAGTAGGGTAAGTGTTGGATAGTGTAGGGGTAAAAAATACTATTCCCACTCGAGTGAGTGCAACAGTAGGGTAAGTGTTGGATGGTGTAGGGGTAAAAAATACTATTCCCACTCGAGTGAGTGCAACAGTAGGGTAAGTGTTGGATGGTGTAGGGGTAACATTTACTATTCCCACTTGAGTGAGTGCAACAGTAGGGTAAGTGTTGGATAGCGTAGGGGTAAAAATACTATTCTCATGAACCCCAAAACCCATACCCACCCTAAAACAAAAAAATCCCCATTACTTACCTTATAATGCATTGTAATGGCATGTGTTGTAATGGTATTTGTTGTAATGGCATGCCTTGTAGTGACATGCGTTGTAATAGCATGCGTTGTAATGACTGCATTGTAAAGGTAGTGGGTTATAATGACTGTGTTGTAATGGTTGTTTCCCTATACAGAGAGAAGTCATGGCATTCATATGACCAAAAGTAGGAGTGTAAATGTCCCATATAGGCTGACATCCCAGAAAACGTTATTGCAATCTCTGCTGTTGCATCACTGCCACAAGGAGAAGTTACACTATTTGTTAGTCTTCGGCTATTCCTTCGCAGCATTAAAGATATTTTTGTGTGATTCTGATTTGCTGAATTTGAACAAGACCGTTGAATTGACAAAGGGTGAAAATCAGCCTACACTCCAATACTTTTTTGATAATATAGAGCAAGGTCATTTGCTAGGATTGAAAAACATCAGTTGGGTTCTTAAAATTAAAACCTGTGTCTAATTTTCTTTTTACAGATTAGTTGTGACATCATTGTTCACCTGTAGTAAGAAAATCACATAGCTGATTGTGTTATCTATCTGTACACTGTAGTGTGATGTAAGTTAGAATGTAGAATATGGTATGTAGTGTGCATGAGCCAGGTCAGTTGCAGCTGTTTCCTGATGGATGAGGAGCTTACAATAAATGCTCTTATAGCTTCCCTGGATCTTGCTTTCCTGTGTAACCACCTTTCTACACTAGTGACGAGCATGAGATACTTGGAGTAGAGTGTAGAGCACCTCAACATCAGAGAGGTATCTTGGCTGTTTTTTGCCATTTGCTTTGCAAAACAGCGTGAGAGTGGCATTTTGACGAATAAGCAATCCCTGTAATGATTGCAGCACTGGTAAACCGTATTATGGCGGAGTGCTTTGGTTGTGTTCGCAGGTACTGGAGGGTGTGTGCATTGTATGGCCTGGAGCAATGGCAGTGGGGATGACGCTGTAGAAAAGCAATATCTGCGGCTATCGAAACAACGAGGGAAGGAAGTGAAACAATTGCATTTTTTGGAGTTGGGCACAGCATCAGTTCCAAAACAGGAAGCTCAGTAAGGAAAGGCATGCATCACGACGTGCGCGTGGCTATTTTGAAAGTTGGTCACAGCACCTGTTTCAAGATAAGAAACATTGATTTGGAGTAGATTACGTTTTCCCAGTTGGCAGTGTGGCGAGTTCATCTTTTGTATGGTGAGCTCAATGGAGTCTGTCCAGAGTGGTCACCAGCACAACTTCACTCAGTCTACAAAGACTACAAACGGAGTCTGCCCAAGGTAGTAACAAAAACAAGCATACTAAGCCTCGTCTCAGTGGAGCCTGTTTGGCACAGTGACAAGCACACCTTTAGGCTATTGAAGAGATAACTAATATTGACAGTAATGGGATGCATGTTTAGACAGTGCTCTATTGACTGGAAAGGTGAAGGATATTAAGCCTGCCTGTAACGGTGACAGGTACACCATTTGTTGCTCAAGTTGACTGTAAGGGTTGGTGTGCACTTCTGTATTTTTTTATTTTGAATACTTACTACACATTTTCAGGTCCTAGGAGTCAATTATTTCACTCTGTAGAAAGTATTTGGTTCACAGTTTTCTGGTGTGATTTGTGGTGTGCAGCATGCAGAACTTTACCCCACCTCCATTTTTCTCACGCAACGCTGGTGAGCCTCCAGTGAGATAGAGCAAATGGAAGAAGATGTTTGGGCACTATGGGAGGGTGTGTCAAATGAATTTGAGTGCAGAACATAAGTATTCATTATTGATGCACTGTCTTGTAGGGTGAAGGTCAAGCATTATAAAAATAAGTTGTCTGAACTAACTGCTGAAGGACAAAGAGAATTAAATGAGTATGACATTTGTGTTTTAAAACTTGATCGCCATTATCTACCACAAATTAGTACCATCATTGAACGGTATCATTTTAGTCTACGTGAACAGGGCATAGAAGAGTTAATTGAAGAATATATTACAGGTCTCATAAAGTTATCATACACGTGTAAATTTAGGGCATCTGCAGAATTAAGAATTAGAGATCAATTTGTTTTGATATGCAGAAGTGATAAAATAAGGGAGGAATTATGGCGAAAGTATCAGCCCCCTTTAGAGGAAGGGCTTCTGGAGCAAAAAAAGTGGAGCACATGATGAAATGTGTGACAGAATTAAAGACTGCTGAAAATAAAATAACTTCACAGTCTGACAAGGTTGAAGAAACAATAGGTGAAACAATAGGTGTAGTGAAGGTCAAAGAGTTGATCAGACAAAAATCACAATTGAATATTTTCCCTGTGGTTGGAGTAGACACAAAGCCAATGCAAGGGGTTATCCAGCATTGAATGTAGTTTGTCACAGTTGTAGGAACAAAGTCAATTTATTAAATGTTGCGGACACTAGTTTAAACAAGCATTTGCAATGCAATAGGTCTCACATTTACGCAAGTTTGAGTTATTGGCATTGTAAATGACAATGCTTTTTATTTATATTTTGTTTTTTAACCCCTTCGACGCTCATGACGAGCTCAGCTCGTCTTGAGGTGTACCTCTGGTACACTCATGACAAGGTGAGCTCGTCATGAACAATGGGTTTTTTCATTTTCCAGCGCACAGCGGGAAAATGCACCGCATAAATGTGGTTAAAACATAAATAAAAGGCATTGTCATTTACAAAGCCAATAGCTTAAACTCGCATAAATGCGAGACCTATTGCATTACAAAGGCTTGTTATTTTCTGCTCCTACTTTCTTGGCCCCTGAAACCAGAAGTACAGGGTCAGTGCAGTGTGTAACCAATGGCAAACTGGTGGAAGTAGTTGCCAGCTCTGGCTACTTGCTAACTGATTTCTATGCCCTAGAACCTCATTGTCAAGTCTTGCCTGAGTTCTCATACTCCCGAGAAGTCTTAAGAAATACAGCCTCTCTAGTCAGCCCACTGCAAGTGTGATTGAACTGAGGGCTGAACAACTTGACAACTGTATGTTGAAGCTAACGTTTGATTGTAGTGACTTGGAAATATCATGCTGTCTTCATTGCTCAGATCTGGTGTCCCTTTGGAAATGAATGTGGGGTACATCTCAACATCAAATCAAGGCTCTTCATCAATTGTACATGTCCAGCCAGGACCACTACTCTGTCCATCCAGGTAGACACAAATTATGATGCATTTTGAGAGCCTATTTCCTGTTTCATGATGCGCGTTAGTGCCTGTATCACTAGTCCATGAGGGAGACGTATATCTCTCCTCCGACCAAAATAATCTCTGACTCAAGAATCCCATTATTTAGTTATTCAAGTGCAGTCTAGTGGATCTTACTCAAAGAACCCACCTTGAAAAGCGGTATCTCTCACTTCTGACCCAGCAAATCACAGAGCGCAAGACTTTCCCTGAATTCCAAGCCTTAGAGGTGGTGGTGTTGAAACAGGAAGAAGCCAACATCTTTGAGAAAGGCCCTTCTGGGCCGAAAATATACTCATTCAGAGACCACTTAGCATTCAACTATATGCAGGGATCAGCGGTTGTGTGTGGTTTAGCTTAAGGACATTTGACAATAACATACAGCTGTGAATACAGCTGGGGGGTCTGATTCACAAGAAATGCTTAAATCCACGTAGACTGCTTAAATCGATCTCTTGTGTAGATTTACTTATTTTTAAGATTTGCAAAATTCCTTGAAATATTTCTAAAAATCAATGCAGATCATATATTTTTAGGCACACTCCTAATGCCCATATCAAGATCACCTTGAGAGTTAGGCTTATGGAAAATGTTCAGTTGCACATGAATTCCTCGTTGTATCTCCTCATGGAATACATTTACCCATCTGGAAAAATTCCCTTCTCCTGCACCCCTAATAAATTGTGGCATTTAGGGTAGAATCCCAGTGGGGGAATGCCGAGACTCTGTTCACCTAGCCTTGTAAGTCAGTCTGAAGCTATAAATGTTGTCTAGTCTAAACTCAAATCAGGAGGTGTCCCTTGTGGGTGCTGATGGCACTTTACAAGTGCCTGCAATTTACCTAGTTGTGCAAAAGATGCTGTGGATCTCACTCACTTTATGTTACAGCATCAGAGAGCAAAACTACAACCAAAGAAAGAAGCACCTCCATCCAGCGCCTTGAAACTGTCAGCGCGTAATGTGTGCGACACGTGTGAGCACTCGCAAGCTCAAAAGAACTTGCCTAATAACTTTTATAATTAAATGTTTTAGTTGCCAGATATATAAGCTAGCTACGATATATTGATATGGTACATGTAGAAATGTGGCTATCCATAAGATACTTTTATCTGTTTTACCTCGGATATTTTCTTTTTTCTACAAATGTGTTCTTAGATCTATAAATGGTATTCATAAAAGTATATGTACAGATGTTATTGACTTCGAGATGTTCGGTTTCATATTCACTCATTCCACTCGATAAATTGATTTGCCTAAAATGATGGGCTTGCAAGCAACTCAAATCTATTTTCATTATTAATGAGCACAGTACTCAAGCCTGACAGTAGTCCCTTGCATTGCGCCCCAGTTGACAATAAAGTAAAGTAAAGTCCACATTTGTAAAGCGCACAATCACCCGTAAGGGTCTCTAGGCGCTGGGGGCCGTCGGGAAGATTAAGCGAGCTATTGCCCAGAGTCACATGGTGCTGGGCTAACCTGCCGCCGGAGCCGGGGATCGAACCGTGATCCCCAGATTCCAGTGTCAGTCGCCCTGGCCGCGGCGCCACACCTCTTCCTCAATGTATATAGAGTTCATAAAGAAGGCAGGAACTGTCAAACTGAGTGCCTGCCCTTCTTGAATAAGAAAGATAGAATACCTGTACTGCTCAGCAGTGATTACAGTACTCACCTACTTTAACGGGCGAGCACTGGAACTTCTCTGTAGAAAACAGGTACTCTGGCATAGTGAGTGCCTGCAGTTGTATATATATATTCCAAGTCCGGCATATAAACTATATCCAGGTACTTTATAAATGTATTAAGCCTATCTATAATTGCTTTGAAGATATGGCATATCTGTGGAACGCCGAAGAAGGTGTTTGCCCAGAATCACACATGGTTGTGTGAGGAAACAGAGATTACATTTTGAGGGGGGACTCGGAGCAGCAGTTTCGCCAAAGTACATCTCACCTTGTCCAGAATATACCAACAGTGACGCACGGTCACAGACTCCTACCTGAAGAAAGCACACCTAACCCCTGAGCATGTCCGAACCGCCTACCAGTCATTTTGTACTCTCACTCCTGTGTAATGTCACAGGTTGGCAGCCCCTCACAGTAAGCTGAAGCAGATGCTTGCACATGTCACACCAGCCCTGACTGATTAGGAAGCAAGAGATAAACTCTGTCTCCTGGAGGCTGTCAGTCCTTTGATCGCCTTTGGCCCAAAAATTAGTTTAAAATAGGGGAGTAAAATATTAATGCGCGCAGAGGTCAAAGAGTAACAGAAAAGCAATCTACCTGTACCTGCCAATGTTGCAGAAGGACAAGAGGACGCAAGTTGGTGTCCAGAAGAGGGATGCTCCCGCTCTTCGTAGAAACCTGGAAGGCCGAACAATTTCCGTCCTCCTGGAAGGGTTCAATAATCGCACCAATCTACAAAAAAGGTAATAAATGTAAATGTAAATGTTTTTGTACTTGTATAGCGCACAGCTACCCGCAGTGGGTTTCCTGGCACTTGTACGAATACCGCAAGGGAACCCTTCCTGGCTTTCCCTGTGAAGTGTCCACTCCTGGGCACCCCCATGGTGCAGACCAGGCATCCCTCGCGTTGTGGGGGCCATTGTGAAGACTAAGCAAGCTATTGCCCAGAGTTGCAGCGTGGGACCCATGATCAGAACAGGCACTGAGGCGAGACCCGCCGAGGCGGGAATCGAACCCTGGTCCCTGGCCAGAGCTCTGCATCGAGGTCTGCCTGCTCTAACCATTGAGCCACACTTCTCCACGTGCTAATAAGAGCGAGGCTAAGAATTACAGGCTCATAGCCCTTATAGATATATACGCCAAATACTTTTCGGGGCTGCTCTTGGAAGAACTAACCTCCTGGGCATCAAATAAAAAATTAATCCCTATCAATCAGACTGGATTTCAAAAAAATCTAGGGACCTCGACAAACATTCTAGCCCTCTCCCTGCTGATAGATGCTACAATCAAACATAAAAAACCATTATATGTGTGCTATATCGATTTCTCAGCCGCATTTGATAGTATTGACAGAGGGAAATTGTGGGCAAAACTCTCAAAGTGGGAGGCGGATCCCAAATTGCTGAATCTATTGATCTTATTGCATTCAGATACCTGGATCCAAATAAAACTGGGGGCCGGCAACTGTCTGTCAAAAGAAATTCCGACTACAAAAGGGTTGAAACAGGGGTGCGTCCTCGCACCGACCCTGTTCAACCTTGTTATGTCTGACCTTTCCAAAGATCTGGACAACTGCAACCATCATGCCCCAAAGTTAGGGGATTTTACATTGTCTAACTTATTATATGCGGACGATCTGATACTAATCAGCCACACCCCAGTAGGCCTGCAGCACCTTATCAACACAACAAGCACATTTTCCGAAAACAACGGCCTAAGTATAAATACGGAAAAATCAAAGGTGATGGTATTTAATCAAAAATAAAAAAAGCAAGTATTTCAATGGTCTCTTCATGACCTTAAAATCGAAACAGTTAAAGAATACAAATATCTGGAGATAATTTTTGACTCCAACGGTTCATTCCAGCGACAAGAAACATTAATAAAGAACAGAGAGATTTCACTGGCCATTGCTTTAAAAAGCATTAAAAACAAAATAGCGGGCCCAAACTTAATCCCGTTGCTGGATATATTTCGCGCAAAACTGCTACCATCAATAACATATGGCAGTGAATGCATGAGAGGGAGCGACGAGGGCACCTTCGACAACGTGGTCAGTAAAACACTCCGAATACTCTTTACACTCCCTCCGTACACCTCCCCAGCACAGTTAAGGCTGGAGTTCGGCTTACAGAAGCAGCAATTTGCACGCAAGGGCGCATACGCAAAATGCTGGCATAAAGTAAAGAACGCTGAAACAGACTCCCTGAATGCCCACCTTTGGAAAGAGCTGGAGACAAACAAGGGTTCCCCTGCAATGGTCTACCTCCAAGCAGCTATAAAGTCCTTTGTACTAAAAGACCTCTGGGACTCGAGCTGTTCACACAAATGCTTTAAGCGCCTTGTCAACAAATCTGTGAAAATAATTTCCTTGGAAGAAGACAAAGCAGCACTAACCAGGAGGTCCCACAGGTGGTTCGTGATCCAAGGCTATACCAGCGCCTTACCTCAGTCATACCTCAGCACCAGCTTCTCAAGGAAGGCGAAGGAAGATTTTCTGCGGTTGAGGATGGGGGTCATTCCGTCAAAATAACATCTCCCCCCATGGAAACGCCTGGAGTCCAACCTTAAGTGTAGGCTCTGCGACAACCCAAAGGAGGACGTTCTGCACTTGTTATGTAGCTGCAAAGCTTTAGATAGAGCCCGAAGGGGCCAACTAACACAGCTCTGGAACCAAAGTGGTGTGCGAACTCGGAGACAAGCTCTGCTGATTAGCTTTAAGGGAGAAGACATCCAACTAGCCTGCAGACTAGTGCGCTTCATGAAAACAGTTAACACGACCCTAAATCCAGCGGCTAGTGAGTGAACTTGATTTAAAAAGATCTGCTTTCGCACTTTAAGATAATTCTCTTTTTGATTACTAAAGACTCAGTAAATGTTGAGAGGCTTTTTTATACAAATGTACTGTACTGCACCAGTTTGCACGGTTCCTTCTTTTTCATTTTTTTTTAACTTCTCTACTGCTTTTACCTGTTTTTGTAAAACTCTTGATCATGTATCGTTTTTATTTTTCTTTAAAGAGTAATTGCAAAGATTTTTATTAATCGTGCAATAAAGTTTATTATTATTATTATTAGAAGAGGGATGCAGTCAAAAGGTGACGAGATTGACAAGCAGGTCTTTTGTGCATTTGTTTGAAAGTTATTCTTTTTAGATTATAGTGTAGATACCTCCCTAATGTCAAGTGGAGTAATTACCCCTAAAGAAAGTATGAAGCACGCGTGTAAAATAAAGGAAGACATGCTGGACATGCTGGACTGCAGAAAGAAAACATAGATTTCAAGCCTGCTCTGCTCCGGCAAGGCACTCTTCAGCTGCGCAGGTAATCAGCGTGACTTCAAGCACAGCCATTAAATGCAGAGTCCGCCCCTAGGGGGTGGGGAGGAGTGCGGCCGAGCAGGAAGCGTTTACCTTCAGGAGCGAGCGCGATAATTGCTACCAGATGGTGGCGCTCGCTCCCGCAAGGTAATCGCCTAACGTGCACGCGTTGCCATTCAAAGCAATGCAACGCTTGCACGTTTTTGCCTCAAAATGGGAATCGATGGCTAAAGATCTCTTTCCTATGCAGCGCATGTGAGTGCAACAGTAGGGAAAGCGTTGGATAGCGTAGGGGTAAAAATTACTATTCCCACTCCAGAGAGTGCAACAGTAGGGAAAGCGTTGGATAGCGTAGGGATAACAATTACTATTCCCACTCCAGAGAGTGCAACAGTAGGGAAAGCGTTGGATAGCGTAGGGGTAAAAATTACTATTCCCACTCCAGAGAGTGCAACAGTAGGGAAAGCGTTGGATAGCGTAGGGGTAAAATGTACTATTCCCACTCCAAAGAGTGTAACAGTAGGGAAAGCGTTGGATAGCGTAGAGGTAAAAATTACTATTCTTACTCCAGAGAGTGCAACAGTAGGGAAAGCGTTGGATAGCGTATGGGTAAAATTACTATTCCAACTCCAGAGAGTGCAACAGTAGGGAAAGCGTTGGATAGCGTAGGGGTAAAAATTACTATTCCAACTCCAGAGAGTGCAACAGTAGGGAAAGCGTTGGATAGCGTAGGGGTAAAAATTACTATTCCCACTCCAGAGAGTGCAACAGTAGGGAAAGCGCTGGATAGCGTAGGGGTAAAAATGACTATTCCCACTCCAGAGAGTGCAACAGTAGGGAAAGCGTTGGATAGCCTAGGGGTAAAAATTACTATTCCCACTCCAGTGAGTGTAACAGTAGGGAAAGCATTGGATAGCAGGAGGGTAAAAATTACTATTCCCACTCCAGTGAGTGCAACAGTAGGGAAAGTAAATACCTCATATATAAATAAAAATAAAATAAATATTAATACCAATTACAAATTAATTAAAATACTTAACACTTTTATATAATATATTAATTAATCAATTAAAAATAAAAATACAAATTAATTAATAAAAATAATCACCTACTAATACAAATTATTTACCAATTAACAATAAATTCATTAACAATTTAAAAATAATAAAAAAATTGATAAAATAAAAAAAAGAATTTAAAAATACAATTACTTACAATTAAATTACTCCCCACCCTATTCCCCTATAAACCCACAACCCACTACAGAAACTAAATTAATAAAATTAACATAATTATCAAATAATACATTTATTAAAATTAATTACCCATTATATTTTAACTAATTACCAATTAATAATTAATTAACAATTAATTCAAAATGAATACAAATAAATAAATTAACATATTTAATTATTTATTAAATAAATAACTTCCCACCCTATTCCCCTATAAACCCACAACGCGCTACAGAAAATAAATGACTAATATTAACATAATTATCAATTAATCAATTAATTAAAAATAATTACCAATTATATTTTAATTAATTACCAATTAATAATTAATTAACAATTAATTCAAAATAAATACCAATAAATAAATTAACATATTTAATTAATTATAATAAAAATGACTTCCCACCCTATTCCCCTATAAACCCACAACACGCTACAGAATTATATTACGCAAAAATAAATACCATAAAAATAATTAATTAATATAAATAATAAAATAAATATACACTTTTTAAACATATACTAACATATAAAACACTTTAAAAATTGATATTAACTTACTTACCTCAAATTCGATATTTTTGTAGTCTATATTCTGTCTATTCTATATTTTGTATTTTTGTAGTCTATATTCTGTCCATTCGATATTATGTCCATTCTACATTTTTTAATTCGATATTAATGCTATCCTATTCGATATTTTTGTAGTCTATATTCTGTCCAGTCGATATTGTGTCCATTCCATATTTTTTAATCGATATTAATGCAAATCGATATTAAAAACTCAATATTTTGACTGTATACCCTGGGCTACTGCTCATGTAAGTCTCTGCAAGGGGACCTCTCTTCATGCGCCCAACTACTACTGAGACTGTGCACATGTTCCCCCTCCTTCAGGAGTTGGCTTTAATGTCTTTATTGGCTCCCAGATAAGTGGAGGGGGGTCTTTCCATCATCATAAGCCAGGAGACCACACATAGTTTTGCTCATGGGTTGCCTTGAATCCTCAGGGGACGTGGATCCTCCTTACTCCTACACTCAGCAGTATCAGCAGTACTTACTTCTCCTGCTCCACATGGAATGCCCACATGTTTTTTCCCACTCCCTCCCATGTCGAAGTCCAAACCCACAAAGCATGTTTTATTTCTGGAAGGAGTGGCCAAGTGTGCCACAGTGAAAGACCCAACATTGTAGATATTGTCTCCTATGGATGCACCACATTCAGCCCTGTTGGTTCTCTTGAAAGAAATGGCAGACAACAAGACACCGTAGGTGCCATGACCTTGGCTGCGGCCACGAATAACTCTGAGATGCAGTTATTGTGGGGAGATATAATTACCTTTCAGAATCAGCTCAAGTTCATGGAAGGATGTGTTGCGGAGGTGCAACAGCGCCTTTAAAAATAGCCTGATTGGGGCCAAGACCTGTGGCACCTACCTCAATAGACCATCAAATTGGAAGATAGGAGTAAGAGAGACAACATGAGGATCCTAGGAATATCAGAATAAGTTGAACAAGATGATATTTTTCATTTCTTGGGCTCCCTACTTCCAGCCCTCCTGGATATCACATTTGATCCTCCATTGGAGTACCAAAGGAAGCAACGCCTCACTAGGTGGCCACCCAAGACATATCCTGGCTGGCTGCCTCTGCCATCAACAAGCTCAGCAAATGCTAACCCTGGCATGAAAGCATAGGCTCTATCTCAATGAGAACCATTAAGTGATTATTGAAGCTGGCGTCTCATCAGTCATAAATGTCAAATGGAAACAATTTCTAGCCCTGTGGCCCTCTTGCGAAAACTTCAAGTTAAATATGGTCTCCTTGACCCAGCAATCATGCTGATTACAATTAATGACCAGTCTAAGGAGTATAGAGACCCTAGTGAGCTGGAATCTTGTCTAGATGACCTAGAGACTGCTTCAATGGATGCATGCCCCCTCGATAAGTACCATGAAGCCAATGGCAATGGAAGAGCCAGTCTGTACAACAGTAGGAAAAGCGTTGGACTTCGTAGCAATAAAATGTACTATTCCACTCCAGTCTGTACAGCAGTAAGAAAAGCATTGACCTTCGGAAGGGGTAAGATTTACTATTCCTATTCCAGTCTGTGCAACAGAAGGGAACGTACTTTACTTCAAACACATTTGATATCTGAATAACCCTTATAATATAATATATTAAACTACTAATATAAACTTTATAAATATACATAAAATATAGATATATTTACACCCAAAAACACAATTAAACAATTTACGTAATAATTAAACAATGTAATAATGAATTATCAATGAAAAATAATTATTACTTAATTATTGCTTAATTAAGTTCCCACCATATACCCTTATAAACCTAGTAGCCCACACCTAAAATATAACTAAAACAAATAAGTACAACACAATTTACATAATGAATAATCAATTAAAGGATTAACAATTAATAATTAATTGTTAATTGATTTTACTTACTAAACGTCCCACCCTATAGCCCTACAAACCCGGCAGCCTACACCTGAAATATAACTTAAAATATATGATTACACAATATACATAATTGTTAATAAACTACATATTAACAAGAATGAGTAATTATATTTAATTATTACTTAACTTCCCACCCTATACCCCTACAAACCTAGCAACCCACACCTAAAATTAAACTAAAATAAAGCAGTATGACATAATATGCAAAATTAATATCAATCACACATCATAGTACTGTGCACTAGAAGCAAAGATAGCAGTGTCTGAAGATGGACCTTCATGTCTCAGTACCCCAAAGTAACTGTTTGGCTTCGCTAAACGCCACTTCAGATTTACATACTTTTACGTCGCATCCAAAAAGATTTCTGGCGACGGCACTATGAGTTGCTATGGTGAGGATCCTTCGTCACTGGATGACCAACGTCACCCCATGCTTCAGAGTCTGGCTGGAAAATATGCATGAGTTGGCAGAATTTGAAAATGTGATATAAAACTTAATGATAAACGGAAGATTTTTCAGCAACCCTGAGTGGGGGGTGAGTTATACTGGCCGCACATGTCCTGGAACGTTCTGAATTGCACTGTATATTTCATGTTTCTCTTCACCTATTGCTTGGCCTGTTGCCTTCAGTTGAATTGCACATAGGGCTTTGTGGAATCTTTGCCCTCAAGTTTGGGAGAAACACACAACTCCCATTTGCCAGTTTCCTCTGTGAGCCCACGTAGTTGTTATAATTTTAGTAAAGTTCACACTGAGGGGGGGTGATGTAAGAGAGGTACCACATCAACCAAGGGCAGGTGCTTCCCATACTCCTCCTCTGTTGTTCATTTTGCTCGGACGTTTTTGTCCTACTGTTCTATGATCCATTACTGTGGTTTGCCTCATAGATCATTGCAGGCAGAGCTTTCAGATTTTATAGGGTGGTGGAAGGGGTGAGACCTATCACATTCGAGTTCTGGTATGTATACTTCCTAAATGCCTTATTCTTTAAATGTTTCAGGCATCCTCCTTTGAACGGGGTGAAGTGTTTATGGAAATGGGATTAAGGGAGTGGAAGGGAGATCTGGAACATGTTGATACTTTGAAGAATTGACATGCACTTACCATGTCTAACATTGTAATGTTTGACATCTTCAAATGTAATAAAGAATGGGATTACAAAAAAGTAATTTTGTTTCAGCTATCTTCTCAAATGATTTCTTGTAGTGTACAGCCACTATGGCAGCGTGTTTGTTTCATGCAGGGCTTACACTAAATATGTATTTCTTTACATACTATCATTCACGAATAATACCTTTTTTTGAAAGGAATGTTAGGCTAAACAGCATCAAATATGTTTTGCAACAAATATTTGCCTTATATTTCTGAGTTTAATTTCGAACTGGAGTTTCCACTGTATTCTGTATATTGGCAGCCATGTTCGTTCATATGAAGGAGCAAAGTAAAATAGATTTAAGCCATTGGGTTAAAGTACAATTGTGTGATAATGTATTTATATGGAACACATATCCTTTGTCATATATAAAAAGGGTGTTAGAAGTCACCTCATATTTGCATGGTCTGATAAAGGAACTCGACCTTCAGCCTTGTTCCTCTATTTTTTATATAGTGCAAACTTGACCCGAATCGGTATCAGAGCGCTTTACTTAGCACAGTTACGTTACATGAGGACACACATTCATTTTTGTTAGGCACGGGGAGATTAAGTGATTTGCCGAGAATCACAGGATATTCATCGCCATTGCCGAGACTCGAACCCAGATTCGAGGTCGCCGCCCTGGCCGTTAGGCCAACTCCTCTCCCCTAGTTTGGTCACAAACTCCTTAGTGACTAGCAATATCATTTAATATAGGGATTATCCAACTCCTTCACAGTGTGTACAAGAGGCATCAACATTGGCGTCGGTCCATAATATCACCACAAAACATTTGCATTCTCTTTTCTCTCACAAACACACAGCCTAAATGATAGAGAAGTTGATCTATTCCTGCTTCCAACAAATTATTCGACTTTTTACAGGCAATTATGACTTTTTTGTACTCAAAATGTGGTGAGACTAGATTCTTGTTAGTTGTCTTGGTTTGAAATGTCCATAGTTGTTTATCTTTTATTTAATCACAATCAACGTGAGACACCCGTTTGTACCATAACAAAACCTTAAAATTATGAAGGAATCGCAGTTGCTATTAAGGGCGAATCTCAATTAGTTTATGGTACATTTTCAGGTTCAAACAAGAGATAAATGTGATGGCTGGTGCAATGTGTTGCACTGGTGTGCAAATATACAGGTAAGAAGTATTTTTGCTGCTCGTAAAACGTAATGCTTCTTAGATTGTTTTCTATGTATTTTTAAGTACATGTGTGGTGTTACTAGTTTTGTAGTGCAGCATTTAGGAGGACCAGAAGCAGATGCCATCTTGCATGTTTGATCTGAAATAAAGGTGTACAGAATTCAG
The DNA here is from genome assembly GCF_964261635.1 of Lissotriton helveticus. Classification (NCBI taxonomy): domain Eukaryota; kingdom Metazoa; phylum Chordata; class Amphibia; order Caudata; family Salamandridae; genus Lissotriton; species Lissotriton helveticus. The sequence goes on along the minus strand of NC_136067.1, from coordinate 920,436,251 downwards.
AAAAAAACGCATTTGAGATTGCTTATCTTTATTCCGTAGTTGAACCAACATACGCATGCTTCTTATTTCATGAGTAAGGGCCAGATGTAGGTAAATAGCATTAACCGATTCAGTATTTTCAAATCGGTAAACGCTATGTATCAAATCATTCGGTAAAAATTAACAAATCGTTAAGATTGAAGGGTGGCAGGGTATCACTTTGACACCCTGTTGCACCCCTCAATTGTGTATGGGTGCACATGTTGCAGGCATGTATGTCTGCAACATGGCACTGAAGCAATTGGCATAAAATTGTTTTTTGGAGTGTTTTCGTTATTTATTGGTGGTAAATAACAAATCCTAACATGGGATAAGCACTCATTTAAGTGGTCCCTACATTAGGAATTCGGTTATTTACCAAATCGGTATTTAAGAAATCGGTAATTTACCGATTCCTTAAATTACCGAATCGTTGACTTCCGCCTCTACATCAGAAAAGCCTATTACCGATCGGTAACGGCCGAAATTAGTTAATAGTACACTTAAGCAGGATTTCACATCGAATTGTGATAAAATAGTTTTTCAATGTATTATGTTGATGTACCTTCCCCATGATATATAGAAATAAGGTTCCTTGTTACATGAAGTAACCCATCCCTAGATTCCATAGGACTTCTAGATTAGATTAAGATTAAAATACTTGTAAATCGCATGGCTGCCTCGGCAAAGAGGCGTCCCAGCGCTGGAGCAAGACTGAGCAGGATACAAGACCAAGGGGTTAGACCTGAGAAAAGAGCCAGGTCTTCACAAGACGTCTGAAGGCCTGATGGTCAGGGTTACTGCGAATGTGCAAGGGGAGAGAATTCCATAGGGCGGGGGCTGGACGTCTAAAGTAGCGGCCGCCAAATCTAGCTCTGCATATGCGAGGGATACGTGCAAGACGCAGGTTCGCCGACCACAGTGCACGCGGTGGGTGTACAGGGTGCACAGACTGCCTAGAATGTCAGGGGCGATTCTTCTCAGTATCTTGTGCGTGGTGCAAAGCGCCCTAAAGCAAACACGCTGTTCGAGGGGCAGCCAATGTAGATGATGGAGGAGATTAGAGGCATGGCGGAATTTAGGGAGGGCGAAGATGGCGCGTGCTGCTGCATTCTGGACCCGCTGCAGTCGGATAAGCACGGATTTATTAGAGCCGAGAAGAAGCACATTGCAGTAGATCAGGTGAGCCAGGATAGAGGCTTGAATGATCACCTGGCGTGTTTGGGCATCAAAAACACCCAGAATCAGTCTGAGGCCGCGCAATAGTTCAAAACACTTCCCCGCCACTGATTTGGCATCTGTTTCAAGATTAAGGTCTTTGTCAAGTATGAAGCCCACATTTTTCACCGCAGGTTTAGGGTCAGGGGTGTCACCAAGTGCCAGGGGCCACCATTCATTAGTCCACAGATGGGATTCTTTGCCAACCAGGAGAATCTCAGATTTGGTGGAGTTCAATTGCAGAAAGTTAGCTGTCATCCATTCTGCGATAGCAGAGATATCTTTAAATTGTATTTTGTCTTAATTAGGATTATTGGAGAAGGCAATCACCAGTTGGGTGTCATCAGCGTATGGCACCAGGGAGATTCCATGTGCTTTGGTAATCTGCCCCAAAGGGCTCATATATATATTGAAGAGCGTAGAGCTCAATGCGGAGCCCTGAGGAACCATGCAGCGGAGATGGTGGACATGGGAGGAGAAAGGAGGAGATGTCACTTGCAAAGTCCGGTCGCCAAGAAGGAGGAAAACCACGATAAAGCTTTTTTTCCAATTCCAATTCCTATCTCCTCCAGACGGAGGAGCTGGATTTCGTGGGAGACTGTGTCGAATGCCGCACCTAGATCCAACAGCACCAGAGCTGATGTACTGCCGGCATCCAGCGCGTAGTTGAGTTGTTCTACAACAGCCAGTAATGCCAACTCGGGACCGTACCATGGTCGGAAACCGTTCTGTGAACCTTCGAGTATGTGGTTGGTTTCCAGGAAGTACATTAGCATAGAGTTCATTTGTGCTTCCAGGGTTTTAGAGAGAAAAGGAAGCAGTGAAATCGGGCGATAGTTTTCCGGTTTTCCGGTGTCGAGCTGTTGTTTGTTTGAGTAGAGGAACCCGTTTTGCATGCTTCCATAACGTAGGCATCACCGCTGAGGAAAGGGAAACATTAAGTAACTTCAGACACTCAGGTAGAAGACCTTGTTGGATTTTCCTGAAAGCATCTGGTTTAAGGGGGTCGTCTGGAGATCCTGATTTCATTTTGACCACTAATCTCTCTAATTCATTCAGGGGGATATAGGGAAGTGATGAGAGAAGGAAAGTCTCAGGGGCGGTGTATGCATTCTTCCCAGAAACACTGGAGGAAGTACCATGGTCGAACTTTTGGTAGATATCTTCGACCTTCTTGAAGAAGAAGATCGCCAGCTCGTCACAGTGCTGGTTGGAGGAAATATTATTGCCTGATTCTGCTGGAGAGGACATCAAATCCTTAAGTAGAGAGAATACAGTTTTGCTGCGATTGGTGCTTGTGGTGATCAAACTAGAGTAATGAGCTGCTCTGGTTTTGTGGACCAGCTTATGGTAGGATTTAATAGCCGCTCTATAAAGTACTTTGGCCTGGGGGTCATATGATCTCCTCCAAGAACCTTCCAGGATATTGCAGTTCTTCCTGGCAGGGGTTAGGTCTTCATTAAACCAGGCGTTAACCCGGGTGCTTTTAGGGTTAGTGAGTTTGAGGGGAATGCATGTGTCTAAGGCTTGGGTTATCCACCTTTGGAAGAGCGCGTCAGCCTCTTCCATGTTGTTGGATCTTACCCGTGGGTTTGCGTTCAAAGCTGTAAGGAGGTCTGCTTGGTTTAATTTATGCCAGGGCCGTTTTAGTGAGGGATGCTGGTTAGGCTGGGACTTGGGGCCAGCTATCGTTAACCTCATTAGCATGAGGAAATGATCTGTCCAGATCATAGGAAGTGGTGCTAGAACTTCCAGTGACTCTAGGTTAGAAAAAATAGGGTCAAGGAGATGTCCCGCTCTGTGCGTAGCACTGGGGGCCAGTGGAGTCACCTGACAAGCTGCCAAGTCCCCTGAGAAGCTGAGAATCTTCGAGGATTTTTGCAGCTCTAAGTGAAGGTTCAGATCGCCTATAATACTGAAATTGGCAATCTGGAAAGCAAGTACTGTGACAGTGTTTATCAAGGCTTCTCTACAGGTTTTTCATGGGCCTGAGAAGGTGAATTTAGCGCTCAGTGTGATTTTAAAAAGTGCACTTTCAAAGTCGGGGAGGTCTAGAGGGGACAGACTACAAGAGTGGGCTGATTTGTAAATGATCACGGTACCACCCCCTCTCCCTCTAATTCTGTTTATGCTGCGTATGGCATGGCCTGTAGGCAGGGCAAGTGCTGGTATGGCCACAGAGGACCCGGATAGCCAAGTTTCCGTTAGGAAAAGGATCTCAGGTGAGTGTTGCTCGAGAAGATCGAACACTTCAGCATGATTTAGGTAGTGATCGACAGTTAATGCTCAGAAAGGTGTTTGTAGACATCCTAGGGCCAGAGGGTGTAGAGGGCTTCAAGGCAAACAATCTAAAGGTGCAATGTTCACAGAGGGAAGGGTAGTCATCTGGGGCCCAGCTGTGAGTCCCGCAGGTATCTTCTCTGTGTAGAGCCCGTAGTTAGTCGCCGGAATAACTAAATCTTTGGGCTTCAGGAGGGGCAGAGTCCCTGGCTCCTGGTGACGTCCAGGCGCAGACGGGCACAGACAGGCTTGCTTTAGGCATGCTGTTGGTGCGCCAGTGGCGCGCCCGCTGTGCGTCCTCGCAGCGGCATGCATTTAAAGCAGGCTCCACCCGTGCTGCGCGCGGATTGGCTAAGAGCAAACCAATCAGCGTGAGAGAATTCTAAAGCAGGAAGTATGAACAACCACACGGATAATGCGGATACGTGTATGAAGGCTAAGATAGTTTTTTTTTCTTTTTAAAAATAGAGGGTACAGTTGTAATCAATTGAGAGTTCAATTAAAAGAACTTAAAAAACAATTCTATCAATCGTTCCCCCAACAATTCCCCAATCAAGTCACCGCTCAGTCATGACGCGCGTCCTCGCAGCGGCGTGAATTTAAAGCCACAGGAGCTCAGCAGGCTCCGCCCGTGCTGCACGCTAAGAGTCAACCAATTAGCGTGTTGGCTAAGAGTCAACCAATTAGCGTGAGAGAATTCTAAAGCAGGAAGTATGAACAACCACACGGTTAATGCAGATACGTGTAGGAAGGCTAAGATATGTTTTTCTTTTTAAAAATAGAGAGTGCAGTTGGCATCAATTGTGAGTGCAATTAAAAGAAATTAAAAAACAATTCTATCAATCGTTCTACTGGAATTGAAAGCTAATCCTATGAAATCAGAGTGCAGTACCACACTGAACATGATTATATGTCTGCCTTTTCCTTTAGGTTACATTAACTGCAATATGTGTGGTGTTGACTTTTCCAGTATTAACAAAAAACACCAAGGCCTAGATGTATCAAGCTTTTTGCGACTCGCAAAAGGCTTTTTTGCATATTTTGAAATGTATGAAAAAATCGCAAAATAAGGAAGCGCAAAAAGTTGCGATTCCTTATTTTGCCATAGCATTTAAGGAATCGCAATTTTGCGATTCCTTAAATGCTATGTATGTAGCATTTTTAAATTGTGAATTTTGGTTAAGAAATCGCAAATTAACACCAACTTGTAGTTGATGTTAATTTGCGAATTCTTTTCAAAAATGCACAATTTGGCATTTTTGAAGGTGGCATGTGACGCACACACATGCCCATAGGGCATGTATGTGCACCATATGCACACACATGTACATTTCAGGGGTGCAGCAGGGTGTCTTTGAGACACCCCTGCACCCTTGAAATAATTCTCAAATTGCGATTAGCAAATTGCGAATTCGCAATTTCTGAATTATTTCACAATCATTCCTATGGGCCTCCTGGCCCATAGGAATGCATGGGAAAGTATTCCTTATTTGCGAATTCGCAAAATGCGAATTCGCAAATAAGGAATAATAAGGAATCGCAAAAATTCGCAATTTTTTACATACATGCCATTTTGCGATTTCTAAATAGCGATTCGCTAAAAATCTCTATTTAAAAATCGCAAAATGGAATCTTGATACATCTACCCCCAAGTCCCTCATTTCAAGTGATCAGTTCATTTCAGATCCAGATACAATTTTCTGTTTGTGCAGGGAATGGGGATTACACGTTTGCAGTAAATACTGCATCCACAATAATCTTCACCAGGTACATTTTTGCAGGTCAAACCTGCAGAAATGTGCATACTTCTGCAATTCGATTTTGGTGTTCAAACCACCAGAGTCGGTATATGCGGTCCCAATTTAAAGGGCTAAGCATGTAATCGGTGATAACTATCATATCTGTCAAAATTATTATTCCTGGTAATTCGATTTTAATACGTGCAATAATTATTCTTTTTTTCCAAACTCCTACTCAATGAGTTGTATTTTTGCTTTTTCTGTAATCGTTTTTTGCCCTGTTGCTGAACCTGAAATCTAGTCTATCAGGAATGTTTGTATGTGATTAGATTTCATTGGTTGCTGGCAGCAAATTAAAGGTGGTACATTTTCAAAGAATGAGGAATGTGAGGGGCAACCTCCTTTTATGTAAACATGCATCTCAAAATAAAGCAACTAGACCATGCAAAGAAAACAGACGTCAAATCTTGAACAAGTGTCTTGGCGTTATGGAGAACCTTCGGTTCCTACTTGACAGGGGCGAGACTGCCGCACTGATACTACTTGACCTCAGTGCGGCGTTCGATACTGTCTCGCATAAAATTCTTCTTAAATCTCTAGCCGCAATGGGCATTGGAGGCCTAGCTCTTGACTGGTTGGCTTCTTTCCTGACGGATCGAACGTTTCAAATCTTCTCCCATTCAGCTACCTCCAAAATCTATCCCTCACCCCACGGTGTTCCCCAGGGCTCAATCTTAAGCCCTTTACTTTTCAATCTTTATGTCACTTCCCTGGCCCACATCGCTGACAGCGTCGGTTTAATTTTGTTTATCTACGCGACCATTCGCAGGTTGTCTTCTCCCTCTCACAATCTGACCAGGCCTACACCTCCCTCCTTCAGTTTGGACTTGGGGAAATTGTCAGGTGGATGAATCTTAATCTTCTCAAACTGAATGGAGGGAAGACTGAAGTCCTGGTCCTTGGGCATAAGCAAGACCTATGGACTTACAGGCACTGGCCTTCTGAGTTGGGCCCGCTTTCGTCTCCATCGGAGCATGTGTGTAACCTTGGGGCGATCATAGACAGCGGTCTGACAATGCAATGTCAGGCCAATAAAGTTTCCTCAACTTGTTTTACCGTCTTGCGTTGGCTGAAGATGATTCTATGGATGCTGCCAATCGACACCCAGAGGTCTGTGGTGAACGCTTTGGTTACCTCCCAGTTGGATTATGGTAATGTACTCTACCTGGGGGCGACCAAGGCAGTCACTAGACGCCTCCAGTTAGTGCAGAATGCCGCGGCACGTCTGCTCAGTGGCTGTCGTAAAACTGACCATATAACGGGACGTCTTCGTGATCTTCACTGGCTGAAGGTGGTTAGCCGAGTGAAATTTAAGGCGCTCAGTTACATGCACAAAATCAGGATGCGAACTGCTCCCAGCTATCTGCAGTCCCTGGTCAATGCCTACTCCCCTTCTCGTTCCCTCCGTTCCTCTTCTCAAATTCTTTTCACTGTGCCCAAGTTTAGATTGTCTAGAATGGGCGGAAGGTCGCTCGCTTTCCTAGGGCCCAAATTATGGAACTCTCTTCCTTTCGACATTCGCTCTGAGGACTGATATGCTCATTTCCGCAAAGCCGTTAAGACCTGGCTTTTTAATCAATAACTGCGTTTCTTTCTGTGCCTACTGCTTGTTGCTATTTCTCAGCGCCAGGAAACCCTTTCGGGTAGCTGTCGCGCTTTATAAGCCCAATAAATAAATAAATAAATAAATGGAAATGGTCCACTATTATTGAAATGCTGGGCCGGTGAAAAAGATCTCCTTAAATCTATTTTACCTGATTAGCTTCCAAGTTAAATGGTGGGATCACTTCAGAAGAGGATTTTGTAGAGGAAAACAGAGGGCTTGGGGGGGGGGTTGTACTCTGACATGATCTAGCATGAAAACCATTTTAAAGACAATAGATGGGGCAAACTAAGGAAAGACAGCAGCGTGGACTAAACTCCAAAAGCGGGCAGGTAGAAAAATGTCCCTTATTTAGCCAAAATAGACAATAGATATAGTTGACCTTCCTCAAAAAGCATAGCCCCCTTGGAACTAAAAACGATGTCATAATTACTAATGAGATTTGTATATTAGGACAGAATTAGAGAATGTTATGGAATAGGGAGATAGAGGAAAGAGCAGGTGTTGGTGTATTTTGGAACTGAAAAGAAGACTAAAGGGTAAACAGAATAACCTGGAAGACACAGAATAATTGAAGGTAAACCATGATTAGAAGAATAGGAGAAAAGAATCAAAGGTAGACAGTGATGATCATAAAGAGAAAAAACTGAAAGAAAAATAGATCAATAGCACAGTGATATAACAAGTGTGGTGAAACAAGAGGAAAAGAACAACTTGTGGAAAGGTAGAGAGGGTGTTTTAGAAAGGAAACACAGTCGAGTCACAGTGTACAACAGTATCTACTTCAGCCTGTGACCCTGACTAATAACAGGACTTGGCTGTTAAATGATTCACAAACACTGCTCCAAATTGGATGATGCCTAAAAAGAGGAAAGACGCCACATGGGGAAAACTGTGAGTAGGCACCTATTCTGAGTAACAACATGTAATGCAGACTTTGACAGCTTCCAAATCAAATTACCCAGATACATCCCTTTCCAAGTCTGTATAAATATTTAAGGGCTCATCCAGAGTGAATGTATTCTTCTCCTGCAAGAAGGACACCAAGGCTTGCAATTTGTTATGTCTTCATTCAGTTGCATCAATGAAGCAGATAAATATACTAGATAAGACAGGCATGATATAACAAGATGTATGCCTGTAAATAAGAAACAAATAATAACATTCTGAAATCATAATTCTTGCAAGAAATTAAACTTCAAAACATTTTGAAAACTTGTTAAAACACTAAATGGGCCAAACAGGAACAGAAAACAAGAAGAATGCAATTCAGAGAGAACCAGGCTACACACAGGAAAATAACATAAAAGGCTGCACATTTAGAAAAAGGTGTTTAGCATTTCCTTGAAGGTAGTTGGTAGCTTTGCGTTCCAATGGGAGGATATGTGCCAAGACTTTACTTGGAGAAAATGTAATGGATTCAAAATTCAGGCTTTAGAGTCTGCACCAATTTTGCAACCTCACTGGAAATTTGGCATGTGGAAGGGGTTGGCCAGAGGGATGTAAAGAGATTTGGATACCAGGATGTGAAATGTTGAAGTGACATATTATACAAAGTCAGCCTGATGGCTTGGTGTTAGTTGTTCAAAGTCAGTTCCTTCTGCAAGCTAAGAGAGTATCTGGAGAATGGCAGAGATAAAGATTTAAGCAACTTCAGTGAAAATGCAAACTCAATAGAGAAAGAGACTTAATGTGATCAGCAGGCAGAAAATGAACATTCTAGTGTATCATATAAAGGTAAAGCTTCTGGAGCACAGATTACCAACATTGTCTCACTATCTTATCACTACCCATCCTTTTTGAGGTGGTTTCAGACCCTAGAAAAAAATCCCTCAGCAAGTTGACCACGGCATTGAAGTCTGAGGTAATTGCCAAGTCACATATTCAGTCATGGGATGGCGGATTCTTTCTTTCCTCCTTTTGCCGTCAATAAAGTGTGTACTATTAATTAGAGTAATAGTGTCAATTGGTATTTATAATAGTAACAAACAGCAGAAGTGTGATATCAAGTGCTATATAAAAACAAAAAAGTATTACTTCTTCAGTTTTGTCTTTCTGTGCAAGAAAGGATGTGGGTCAGTTGTCAGAAATGCACCCTAATTCTTTTTTTCAGATATAGAACTTGCTTCTCCTGTTGGTAAGATAAGTTTTTGAAATTTTAGAGGATCATCAAACTAATCCCCTTGAAACAGCAGCTTAACAAGTCTAGAGAAGCTAAAGAAGTTTTTGCCAGTAGAGCCCACTCCCTCGTGGGATCTTGGCCTCATCTTTCACCTTCTGCTAGGACAACCGACCGTAGATTCACATGCTTCTATTACCATGGTAAATTATGGTTTAGCAAGTGCCCGATTTTCATGAGGCTGTGGCTGTGTGTGTTCTGTACAAGGCGCCAGGCATGTGCATTTCTACTAGAGTTCTCACACTGGGGGTGCACCAATAAGTCTCACTTAGTGCATGTGACAGCAGCTCTGTCAACGAGAAATTAAACGTGGCTCAAGATGGGTATCCTAGACTTGTTCTGTCTCTTCACTCTCAGCCCCTGACAAGAAAACATCTTTTTCTTTTTTTAGAGGAGTACAGTACGTCTGAGATTATATAGATATATATGTTCAGAATGTGTTTTTAAAGTCATTCTGGATCATCTGAGGGATACTGATTCTTTTGGCATTGATCAGATCCTCCAGCAAACATGTTATGTCAAAACACCCAACCACTTACATTAAAGATGTGTATCCATGATATATAATCTCACAAAAAAACACCTTGATAAGTCCCGTATTTCGCAAGTTGTATGAAGAATGTATGCTTGGAAGCCCAAACAACTTTCTTGAATTTCACACTTGTAGACTGTACAATTCATCATCACTGTCCATTTGTGTGATGAGTGACTTGATGAGCTGTAGGAGATTAGTGAAGACATCCTTATTTTGATTTTGTCTCATAATCATGTGTTTCTTTTTGCCAGATCTTTGTTGGCCTACCTGGTTTTAGAGACTGACAAGAATCTATGATAACGATGTTAAATGAAAAAGCAACTAACTAACTAACAAGAATTGGAAAGCCTTGCCATTCATTGTCACCTTGTAAATTTGATTTGATGAAATATGTGGTTAAATGAATTGGCAAACAGTGACTAATGGACAAGTATTCTCTTTGCTTGAGAAGTCCAATCCTGTTTGGTAATAATTTGCGCACAAACATATTGGAATGATAAATTTCATAGTTTATGTAATACCGAATGCAATGTCTTTTGCAATTGACCCATTTCTGGAAAGCGAAAATGCAACTGGAAACTAAAAAAGCTGACCGGAAATTGATGGAAATATCTGCTCAATGAACATTTTGGAACACCCACCAAATAGAAATAAAATGGGCACAAACACATAGAATAGCAGTCAGAACATATTATTGAGATACAATAAATGTCTTAATCACTGTAATTGAAATCAATAGAAAGCAAGGGCCACCCCATCTCTTTATTGAAACAGTATGAGCCTAAAGAAGAATCTCTGGGCTGGTAATATGAATTGACAGAATCTTCCTTAGTAGAACCATGTTCATAAAGGTATGAATCTAAGCATAAGATAACTAAACTTCACAAGAAAGTTAGCAGAATCTGAGGTTCACCTTTTTGATATGCTCATCGTGTTCCATTTGTAAAGATAGTTAGACTGCAAGTATCATTAATCTATGCAATGGGTAGTTGGTTGACCTAATGTGTGCTATTCCTTGAATTACCTGGAAACAAGAATTGGCAAAGCCAATAGACTGCTATTTTTTTTGTGTTCAAAATATTTTATTGAGATTTTTATATAGATAATACACAAAGACAATACAAAAAATAGTACAGTAAGGCGAAAATACCTAAAAGAAATTTCAATAAAACTATCAAAATATATAAATGAATTGCAGTAGGTAAATAGAATAACAATTTATATGAAAATAAAAAGAAGGGAGAGAAGGAAAGGGATAATTACACAATTATAGCATTAAACATTGATGGATCTACTATAACAGAAAATAGCATCAATTGAAGATATATTCAGCAAAAATGACAAAATTATCCATACATTATGTGATAGAGAAATATATACCAGGCAACCAAAACGATTGAAAAGAGATCGAATTATGAAGAATCCCCTTCATAGATAATTGAGCACCTCTTCATTTAAAAAGAACCCACGACCACCATGCATGAACAGACAATGAAGAACTATCTTTCTAACAATAAGTAATGGATTTCAATGCTGCTGAAATCAGAAAATTGAAAAGTTTACTTTCCAGAACATTTACATTTTTTGATAATATATAAGATTTGCAAATCAACACTTGATTGAAGAAATATCTCCTTGAATTTTTAAAATCTTAGTTATAATATCCCAAACCAAAACTTAAAAATTAAAGGACATTCGAATAACATATGCTGTAAAGTACCAGGTTGTAATTTACAATGCCAACATTCTGCAGAAGGAAGAAGTTTCGCATGGAATAAACGTAATGGGGTCCATAACCAATTAAGTAAAATATAAAAATTAGTTTGGTAAAGTGAACCAGGAAGCCAACCAGATATGCCACTAAGCCATGTATCTTGCCATGCGTCATTAGATAAAGAAAGTGACAGCTCATTATTCCAAAACGTAGAAATCATATCTGTATTGCTACCAAGAGTATCTGATAACTTTTTATATAAAATAGAAACACCATGAGAAGAAGAAGAAATCGTTTGAATGTAAATTGATAAGTCAGCATCAACATTAGAGGGAATAGCATCTGGGAAATAATCTAAAATTGAATTGCATAAATATTGGTATTTGGTGTTATTGGATCGAGATAAACCAAATCTGGATTGTAAAGTTTCAAACGAAATGAAAGTATTATTGGTATACACATCTTTAAGATAGAAAATACCGGCTTTAATCCATGAAGACCAAAAATTAACATTTCTATTCAATTTGATGACATTACTATACCAAAGTGAAATATATTCAGTAGTATTCATGGGAGAAAGAAAAATTAAGTCTAATTCATTAAACATCATTTTAGTAGATTTAATAATAACTGATTTATGAAAAAATTAAGTATTATTAGACATTGTTATCAAATAAGGAAGTGGGTGAGGATTTACTAATGATTTCTCAATAGATAACCAAGAAGGTGGGTTATTTAATAAAGAATGTAAATTGATACTTGTATAGCGCACTACTCACCCGCAAGGGTCTCAAGGCGCTTGTACAAATACCGCTGTGGAACCCGTCCTGGCTTTCCCTGTGAGGTGTCCACTCCTGGGCACCCCCAAGGTGGAGGCCAGGCATCCTTAGCGTTGTGGGGGCCGTTGTGGAGATTAAGCAAGCTATTGCCCAGAGTTGCAGAGTGGGACTCCATGATTAGAATAGGCACTGAGGTGAGAATTATCAGGTCCGTGGAATTTTTGAGCCCAAGACCCACCGAGGCAGGGAATTGAACCCTGGTCCCGGGCTAGACCTCTGCATCAGGGTCTGCCGCTCTAACCATTGAGCCACACTTCTCCACACAGAATGATTAAACCAAAGAGAACTTTGTTTTAAAATAAAGGCTTTATGATAAAGAAAAAAGTCAGGGATACTAAATCCCGCGTTTGGGAATTTTTACTGTTTTGTAACCAATATGAGGAGATTACTTAGATAAAGATTTATCAATATCTTTGTAAAACTTCAATGGGAAATGAGTCGGAAGCATCGCAAGGGTATAAAAGATTTTAGGCGCTAAGGTAATTTTTATAGAATCCAATCTACCCCACCATGAAAGATGCAATGACGACTATTTAGATGTTTTGTCTTTAATATAATTTAAGAGAAATTCACAATTTAAAGTAATTGTTGATTTTATGTAGGTAGAAAATAAAATCCCAAGATATTTCAGTTTACTCCTTTGCCAAATTATACCATTCATGGGAAGCATATCAGGAGTACAATATATATTTAAAGGGAAACATTCTGTTTTGTTTGTATTTAAAGTATAACCAGAAACTGTAGAATATTTTGCTTTAATATTAATTAAAGATGGGAAAGAGGACACAGGGTGACTAACGAATAAAAGGACATCGTCCGCATATGCAAGGGATTTAACAAGAACATCTTTAATAATGATTCCTTTAATCTCATCACATTTTCTAATTGAAGAAAGGAAAGGTTCAATGTCAATTAAAAATAAAAGAGGAGAAAGGGGACATCCTTGTCTCGTACCTCTAAAAAGAGAAAATGTATGTGAAATTTGTTGATTGATAAATAAACGAGCCATAGTGGCAAAATATAGAGCTGAAATCATACGTATAAAAGACTCTCCAAAATTAAAAGATGATAACGTATGAAATAAAAATTGCCAATGAATCTTATCAAAAGCTTTTTCAGCATCTAAGGCTAAAATACCTGAGGGAAGTGTTATTGTAGAACTTTGTTCTACATTAACCAGGATGAAACCAACAAGAATAACAAAGAGTTTAAAGATTCTACTTGTTTTACCAAAATAGAGAAATTCAGAAAAGATCTCAATAAATTTTCCTTTGAGAGTGTGTATCCTTATACTAGCGTTTCCTTCGTACCACCGGAATAGAATAGAAATCGGCGTAGAATAGGATCCACATATGGGACATCCAGCTCAGAGGACAACTCAAGCGATTCTGACTCCTCTAACAAGAACGGCTATCCACGAAGAGGACGAGGGAGAGGCAACTACCAACAAAAATGGAGAGGTAATCATCAAAATCAACAGCAACAGTGGTGACTGCCCAACCCGTGGCAATTTGGTGGACCTGGCTTTCTCCAACACATGGGACCTTTTCCTCTACCACAGTTCCCTGGAAATTTCGCAGGCTAGTCTTTTTTAGGGTTTGGCCACGGACGTTCCAGGGGACGAAGAAGAAGTCAACAGTCCCAAGTACATTGGAGTCCTCCGTCAACATCAACGAGGAATCTGAGGAGTACCACGAGCAAGAAGAAAACACAGGAACAAGCGAGAACCAGCACGGAGACTGGCTTGTAATAAATTTAAGCTCACATATTTTGACTACCACAGAAGAAAAAGCTCTCAATAGAGGGTTGGGGTTTGTTCCCACCTATAAAAATAACCCATTCGATACACAAGTTGAGATGGCTAAATTCTTCCGTAAGGTGAGACTTCATTTCTTCTTCGCAAAAACACCTAAAGAAGATAGTCAAGTGAGAGATATGAACACAGGACTAAAGAAACAGTCCACTTTCAACCCACCCTCACACACTATGCCAGCACACGTGTTGGCATTTGAACAAGCCATAGAGAAGGAACTCAGCACCCTCTTTTTAAAGAACCAAGGGGGTTCCTGTAATTTTCCTAAAATTGAACAACAGGCCCTGCGTACTTTAACATCAAATGAGGACCTTATTATCAAACTAGCTGATGAGGGCGGCACTATTGTTCTCTTGGATACTAGCACGTACCGCACTGAATGTCTCCGTCAACTTAGTGACAGGAAATCGTACTGTCCACTTGCCACTGATCCTATGGCTAGCATCAAAGCCACTATCAGCACCATGGTAGAAGAGGCCCAAGCAGAGGGTTGGATTACCTCTCAGGAAGCGGGGTATCTATGCCCAGAGCATCCGGTAATGCCATATTTTTATATCCTTCCGAAAGTGCATAAAAAGCAAAGACCTCCGCCAGGATGGCCCATCATTTCTGGCATAGGATCAGTTTTAGAACCCTTGTCCACGTTCGTGGACCATTTCCTGCGACCGATGGTACATGAGATACCCACATTTCTTCAGGACACCAAAGATGTCCTACGACTTCTACCAGAGATCGAATTTGACACCACCACTGATTACGTTGTTTCCTTTGATGTAGAATCATTGTACACGTCCATTCCACAGGATGAAACCCTTGAAGTAATCTCCACCCTGTTGACTTCTCTGGACCTTGACAGCATAACTCCTGTACATTTCATCATGGCTTGTGCCACTCTAGCCATGAAAGATAATTTTTTTAAATATGAAGATATGATGTACCTCCAGACCTCGGGCACCAGTATGGGAAGTATTTTTGCCCCGAGTTTAGCTAACTTGTACGTCCAACCCTTTTTTCAAATCGGTTAGGTTGTGGAAAAGATATATAGATGATGTGCTGGTAGTGTGGAGAGGGGGCTCAAATGATTTACAGGATATCCGGAGCTGGCTCAATACCAGGAATGAGTTTCTCTGGTTTACCGTTGAGTTTGATAAAAAGCAATTAGCTTTCCTGGATTTACTAATTTTTTCCACTCCTAGAGGTTTACAATCAGAGTTATACAGGAAACCCATGGCCAAAAACGCCTTACTTTGCTATGATAGTCACCACCCCAAATCCCTTAGGGATAACTTGCCCTACGGGCAGTTCCTTAGAATACAGAGGAACTGTTCTACTAATGTAGGATTTAAGGAACATTCAGCTGCATTGCAAGAGGAATTGCGCCTCAGGAAATATCCATCCAAACTCATACGCCGTTCGCTCAAACATGCCAAAAACAATAATCGTGAAGCACTTCTGGAACCTTCATTGCCCAAACCAAGTTCACAGAGATTAACATTTGTGAACACATTTGGTAATTTGTCGAACAATATTCAAAAGATAGTCAGAAAACACTGGCCGATACTCAATACCGGTTCAGAATCCATTCAGCTTCCCTTGTTTGCCTTCAAACGAGGCCCTAACCTGCGTGATCAGGTAGTACACACTAGACCTAGAAGTAAGACACCACGGGCATTGGGGACTATCTGGGATCTTCCTCCAGTTTAAGGCCATCACCCCTGTGGCTCCTGTGCAGCATGTCCCCAGACTAAAAAATCGCTCGAAATTGATATCGGCAGCAACCGATCCTGGGTGCAGAAAAAAGTCACAAACTGCAACAGCGACAAGCTGATATACATGATTGTGTGCCCATGTCAGCTGAAATACGTGGGGATGACCACACGGAAAATTAGGACCAGAATTTCCGAACATAAAAGCACAATTAGATGCAAAAAACAAGCCACAAAACTCACTAGCCACTTTTTGGAGGCCCACCACGACCCATCTGCATTTCAGTGGACAGTCTTGGAACAGCCTTTCATTCCTGACCATGTCACTGACCTCACGAAATACTTACTAGTTAGAGAGCAGAAATGGGTCTTTAGACTAGGCAGTGATAAGACAGGATTGAACGATGTAATTCCCTGGTCTTCTTTGTGACTTCCAATTATCTAGAACAAAACTTTGCTGTTACTGCACCATTGACACTGCAGTTATTGATACATACTGAACTTGACTACAGACAAGATCACTCTTGCCCCTTTAAAATTAATGGCTATACGATGTGGTTATCGGTATTTAATGAATTGCTCCCGCCCTTTTTTTGCCAATATAAGTAGATATGAACCCTCACTAGTGAACTGCTTAGTTTTTTCACTTTTTCTAACAGATGCAACGTGTAAAAATAAGTGGCTTGTCTAATTTTTACAGCTATGCTTTTTTTAGGCATATAGAAATCTTGTGAGACTCAGTATATCTAGATGTGGGATAGTCATTCGGAACATGCTTTCCGTTTACTGGGGGCTAAATATGTCATCTTGGATGAACGCATAAAGAGTCCTTTTGGAAACATTTTTGAATAGACAAATCATCATTTGAAGAATAAACAGTGACGATTAATTCAAACTATACATGTTCATCAATATGTCTCATGCTGATTTGGACATATACTAAAATGAGATACTGGTCTTTTTTCACTATCTATACCATGTCACAAATTCTCTGACTACAATTCCCATGTTTCCTCACGTGCACCTTTAGTCTCGCGTTGATTAAGTGAACTCGGAAGTAATACATCCGTGTTTCTCCCGCTATTCCTTTTATATGGCTTTAATATCAATGTTTTATGCTTTGATGCACATCACAATATGTTTGGATATTTGTCCTGAGTCTTAAAGATATTTATACATTATTGGGCGAACTTTTACCAACTCTTGTCACGTGACAGCATTTTGGCCAATGGATGCTTTTCTGAATAAAAAGGGCAGACCCGATCCCGATCGGACCTTCCCAGTCGGCTTAGACGCCGGCGAGAAGTACCGACGGAGAGGTAAGCTGCCTTGGCGAGATCTGTTTCTTTGTCTGCTTCCAGGTGTACGATGCACCGCTAGAAGCTCTCCCCCAGTTTCCCTTGTTTTAGTTAGCACGGGCAAACGGTAGGGGCGATTTCACAGCGCTAAGTTTTCACCCGATTGAAATGATAGTTTGTTAATGTTCTCACCAAATTGGGCTGACATGTTTTCTTTTGCTCGATAAAATGATTGAAGTAATCTTTGAACAGGATGGATACATTACTTTATTTACGCCTATAATGCCTTATGCATATATGTTCATTGGCATGACGTCAAAATATGGGTGCTCAGTGTAAATAATTTGGTGTTCCTTTAACATGATAAATGCACCACTTTGTTTACATAGAGAGTGATGCCTGACAATTACTTTTTAGAGGGCGCTATTCTCTGGAGTATACACGATAAATCAAAGGACAAGGAACATTTACTTTCTGTGCATGTTACTCTTTTCCTTTTTGCTTTTAGGGCGGTGCTTCCTTCTCCTGAGCCACTGCCAGGCGAGGTGAGGCTTATTTCCCCTGCATAATAGGTAAGCAGGTGATTCATGATATCTGAGTGACAAATATGTCTCGTGATGTTATTGATAAATATTAATAGGGAGCTTTTTGCCTTTTTTACACACCACAATTAGAATTTGTTGGTGCCAAGATATTGATATCTTTACAATACTTGATTTGAATTGCCTAAACATGTTATGATGCAGAAACTTTCCTCAATCCATGTTTCTTTCTCTCCACTAGTGACATACTCGATCCATGTGTAGGGAAGAGACAGACACCTAGGATTTCAGGTGATCACGTTCCTTTAAAATTTATTTTTGTTATTACTTTTCACTTTTCAGTAGCATTTATATATAGGTCCTGAAGAAGGCAAGGACTACTTGGTCCACTTTTTTGCTGAAACATGACGACCTTTACACCATCGGGGCAGTTATTTGTTTAAACTGCTCTCTGCTATTCTGTTTTTAATATTGGAGGACAGGGCAGAAACAATAATAAATGATGTGTTGCTCCTTCATCCAATTTTAATACACTTTTGCACTTTCACTTTTACATGCACTGCAAACCTGTCACCCACTAACACAGACAACTGGTTAACATCATACGAACCATGTAGCGGGCTATCTGTTGATGAAGGATATTCCATCTTGTCCTAACACATCACTCATAGCCTGTAAATAGTCAGGTCCGTAAGGAATCCCAAATGATGAAGGGCGGTACCGAGTGGTGACTGATGGGTATCCTCATTTTCTAGGAATAGGTCAGGACTAAGTCACTTTACTTGTTCTGTTTCTTTCTGATTTGCTGGCTTTCCTGCGTCATGCCTAGGAGTAGGCTTTTATTAGACCCATAGACACTTATGTGTTTGCTACGAACTTTGTTCAATAAAATGAAGCAAAGTTCTGGTGTTATTTGCAGAAAATCTATTTTTCATAAAACCAGATTGATCAGGGTAAATAATGGAATCTAAAATGGGTCTAATCTAGTAGCGAGTATTTTTGCATATAATTTACATTCTTGATTAATTAAAGATAGGGGGCGATAATTAGATACAAGAGTTGGAGCTTTATCTGGCTTTGGGAGGACAATTATTAAAGCTTCCGTGAATGAGCCAGAGGTAGTACCTGTTGATCCAAAAAACTCAAAAAGTTGAAATACAAAAGGTAACAGGTGTGATTGAAATTCTTTATAATATTCTGCTGGTATCCCATCAGGACCAGGAGATTTTTTTTAAGGGATTTAATGGCTAATAAAATGTCATCTTTAGTGATGGGAGAGTCAAGTCCATTTTTATCGGATTGCAAAATCTTGGGTAAACCACAAGAAGCTAAAAAGGAATCAATTAAAGATTCATCATGAAAATCAGGTTTATTATATAATTTGGAATAGAAATTCAAAAATTCTTTAACAATATCATTGTGAGAAAAGGCAATTTTACCATGAGGACCATGAATTGAATTGATTTGAGTTTTGTCCTTTTATATGCGTAGATAATTAGGTAAGAGTCTGCCAGATCTATTGGCATTAAAACTAAATCTGGCTTTAGCATTAGAAATTTGGATGCCTGCTCTCTTACTAAGGATGGAGTTCAATTCATATTGCAATTTTTGAAGTGTAAACTTATGTTGAGGATCAGTGGAGGTAATAAAGAGTCGTTCATTTTTCGCAATTTGTTTTTGTAATTCTTTAATATTCGCATTTAAAGTTTTGTTATCATGCGCCATGATAGATAGATGGAGATCGTTACCCCCCTAATATAAGCTTTGAACGCATCCCATCTGTTAATCAAAGAGGTAGAACCTTCTGGATTAAATAAAAAATAGTCTTTAATGGCTGTCAAAAGTTTTGGTTTGTTCTTTTCACTTAATACTATACCAGTGATCATTCGCCATCTAAAGTGTTTGGTATATGTTGATTCTAAATTCAAAACCAATGAAATCGGCACATAGTCTGAGATATCAATGTTACCAATTTGAGGATCTTTGACAGAATTAATTAATTGTCTGGAAACGAATAAGCAATCAATTCGGGAATGGGAGTTATGAGGGTTGGAAAAAAAAGTACAGCATTTTTCTGTGGGAAAATGTAATCTCCAAATATCTACTAATTTAGTGGTTTGAATGAAGGCTTTGAACGCAAAATACACTTTAGAAGGATGAAATTTAGTAAAAGAAAGTCTATCCAATAAAGGGTCAGAAATAACATTAAAATCACATCCAACAATTAAAGGAACATTTCCTACTTTTACGACCTCTGTAGCAAGATTGGACCAGAACATAGGATCATCTGCAATAGGACCATAAACATTTAGTAAAAATAAGAATGAATCATCAACTTTAATTTTAGCTAATATATATCTACCCTCATCATCTGAATGTTTGCTTAAAATTTGACAGTGTAATTTTTTAGCAAAAATAATAGTCACACCATTTTTCTTACCGTTAGCAGGAGAGGATACAATCATATCAACCCATTTCTGTTTCATATAATCTAAAATGTTGTAGTCAATATGAGTCTCTTGAATAAAACAAATATAAGCTTTACAACTTCCAAAAAAATCTAGAATTTTTGTACGCTTAACTGGATGATGCAATCCTTTAACATTTAATGACACTACTTTAAGATTATGAACAATAGTCAGAGTAGAGGAGAGAATAAAAGAAATCAAGAAGAAAGACGTAAGATAAAGAAAAGCAAAGGAGAAATAGGGTGAGAAAAAAGAAGAGAAAAAGTAGCTCCATAACAAGCCAAAGGAAAGAAAAAAAGAAAAAACATGAAAAAAACGACAAACAGAAGACATAAATGTGAAACGTGAAACGCACACACTGTTACAAGCATGGCCGGAACTGCTGGAGCCCAATAGAAGAAAATCTTAGTAACTTGTCAGAAAAGGCCTAACTGGTATAACTCAAGTATTGGAGTCATTAGTATCCATTGAATGTTGAGACTGTTGATCAATAAAATGCTTCAAATCTTCAGGACATTGAAAAGATTTGGAGAAATTATCCTTCCAGATGCGCATCGTCGATGGATCAAAAAGTCCATATTTGAAGCCAAGACAGAGTTGAGGACAGAGAGCAGTAAATTCCTTGCGAATTGCGACAGTTTCTTTGGCAAAATCTTGATGAATGAAAATCTTATTTCCATTAACCATCAGTGAAGGAATTTCTCGTGCAGCTTTTCTGATTAAAACCAAATGATGGTGACGAAGAACCTTAAAGATCATTTGTCGTGGCTTTGTGTGATGAGGGTTACGATGAGAAGGAATCCTGTGCGCCTTATCTATTTCAAATTTTTCAGGAAATTTAAGCTGCAAAAGACCAAGGATCAGATTTTCCAAATATAATCTACAGTTAGCTCCCTCAACATCCTCAGTTAAATTAAAAATGTGAAGATTGTATTGTCTATTGCGATTTTCCATATCCAACAATTGAGAGCACAAAAGAGAAATTTTTGCCACAAGAGGAGTGAAAGTGTCAATTTTTCCCTTGTTATCTTGAATTTTAATTAAATTGTCTGAAATTTTCATGGACAAACTAGCCATTTCCTTGCATACATTTTTTACTTCTGACGCAATGCTCTCTGTATTAATGCGCAGAGCCTGAATTTCTTCTAATATTAAGTAGAAGGAAGGCTCAGATGACTCCACTACCTTTGATTTAATAGGAGGTGCAAAAACTTGCTGCCTCCTTTTATTATTAATAGTAGTTTTATTTTCAATTTTCAATTTTCTCAGAGAAGAAAATTAAAATATAAATAGCAGAAGTTAAAGAATCCAAAATGCAATGAATACTGTGGAAATGAGTGTAAAATAGCTGGTGCAGCAGCTAAAATGGGCTGTAGGCGTGGCTAGGCCCAAGCCAAGCCCTCTCTCAGAAGTGCACTCCATCCCCCTGACTGAGAAACTCAGCTGTACCTCAGAGCTGGGCTGGGAGCAGGAGCCAGGCGGTGAAAATAACGTCTTCAAGGGCTCAAAAATCGCTGAAAATCGCTGCACAGTACAGGTAGGCACTTAAAATATACTCCGACCTCCTTAAATGCGATTTGTGATAGGAATCGTCGTTTTATTCATGTAAACGGGCGAAAAACACAGTAGAGCAGGAGCGAGCGGCCATCTTGAATCGCGCGCTCGCGCGTCTCCAGACTTTGCTATGTTTTAAGCAGCATTTTTACATACTCTTGAAAAGCTGTGATTGATACTTTCATGACAGAGGTTGCAATAACTTAAGGAACTAGTCGAGATCCCTTGAGTAAACCACAAGTTTTACTGTATTACACTGCAGTACATTAAGCAGTTACTACATGGTCAGACAACAATGACTTTTAGAAGTGTCTTAAGGCATTACTAGAGGTCCATTAAGTCAGAAATCAGTATTTGCTGTTCAGGCTACAATAAATGAAGCTTTCACTAGAAGTTCCATAAATCTCCCCTCTGCCCTTTCAATCTCAAGCTACTAGAGATTTATTAACAGATCAGGTGTCTTTTAGTATCTCCTTTTGTTGAAAGTGTAAAGGAACAATGGTAAAAAATGTTGACTGTGCTTCAATTTTGAGCTATCAGGACAAAGTACTTGGATTCATCATAAATTGGCAACCTCAATTTAGCTAGTTTTCTATGACCCAAATAAATATGTCATTGCTGGGTTATGATGGTGATAGTTCTTATGAAGTCTCGGAGGCCCAGATTTCTAAGCTTTGAAGTTGTTGTTCTGTGTTGCATCAAAGGGAGAGAGCAGACAGACATGCACCATAATCAAAGATATGTCGCAGTTCTGCTCTCTGGTAGTGCTGGCGCACCTCTGGCCACCTAGTGCCAATGCAGACACCCTTGCGCCATGAAGCAAGGGTGCCTGTTCTGTGGTCGGAATTATTTTTGTGTAGAAAGGGTTACCTTCCTTCACAAACACTATTCTTAGAGGCGTATTCCTCTTTGTATGTGTGCTGTAGAATTCAGCACAGATGCTCAGAGGAAGTAAGGAGGAAAAATAAAGATATGTCTCCTTATTACACTAGCCTCAGGTAGGTGCATGATTTTGGAGCAAACCCATGTTTACTGACTTAAATAAATCTGGGTTGGCATCTAAATACATGAGTGGATGCACAGGAACACTCATGTTAAACCCATTTACTGCCTCCTCAACACAAGGTATCACAAGGTAGCTCTATGCATTACGTTGCGTTACGTTTGGGATAAAATCCCACACAAAGCCACACAAATGTTTATTTGCTTGGCTTGGTAAATCTCAACATGGGTTTTGTCAGATAGCACAACCCAGACTTAAAATTTTAGTAAATGTGGGCCCGTGAGGGAGGGAGGAACGAAGGAAGGAAAAGAGAGGGGAGGGAGGGGGAGAGGGAGGAAGGAAGGAAGGAAGGAAGGAAGGAAGGAGGGAGGGAGGGAGGGAGGGAGGGAGGGAGGAAGGAAATGAAATGAAAGGAAATGAATGGAAAGGAAAGGAAAGGAAAGGAAGGAGGGAGGAAGGAAGGAAGGAAGAAAGGAAGGAAGGAAGGAAGGAAGGAAGGAAAAGGAAAGGAAAGCAAAGGAAAGGAGGGAGGGAAGGGGAAGGGAAGGGGAGGGTGGGAGGGAGGAAGGAAGGAGGGGGTATATTATCAAGGGGTTTATCTCCGCTTTTTTGGCTTTAAAAGCCAAGAAAGCGGAGATAAAATTATCTCCCTATTACCAAGCTGTCGCTAACACCAGTTAGCGACAGCTAATAGGAGATAGCGACCATCATGGGCCCCACTTTGCATGGCAGTGATATTTATCACTAATGATATGCAAAGTGGGCGTGCCAAGATGTTAGCGACTGGAAACAGTCGCTAACATCGCTATCTCCTATTACCAACTTTTGGAGATATTTGCGCTAAGGGCGAATATCTCCAAAAGCTAACACCTGCCCTGAGCAGTTCTTAGCCATGTTATCCAATGGGAGGTGGATAACATGGCTAAGAGCATTTGCTCGATAATGCATGAATATCGCTGACTTTTCAGCGATATTCATGCATTGCGGGCGTTTTTTATCGCATTTGCGATAAACCTTGCTAATAGCAAGGTTTATCTGCGATAAAAATCGCCGATGTGCGGCGATAATTTTTGTCTCTAAACAAGTTAGAGACAAAAATTATCGCTAGTTGTTGATAATATACCCCGAAGGAATTAATTCTCTCAGAACACAGTGAGACCAAAATATTCCTGAAGAAGGACAAACACAAGGAGGGGTAGGACAGCTGTTAATTTAGAAGCTGGGCGCAGAGATAGGTCAGAAAGATATCAAGTCATGAACAATACACAGACCCAAAGCCCTCGTAAGTAAGAATAAGGAAGAATGGACAAGAAACGTATTGCATCATGAGGAAGTGGCAGGCACAAAGACCAATCTAAGCTGGAGCTGTAGCTGTCTGTAGTGTAACGCTAAATGTTGTCAGATGGAGCTGGTTAAAACTGAGTAACTTTGGAAATTACTTTCACTAAAATGTACTCTTAAAATGAATTTATAAATAACTGGAAATTGTTTTACATTGTTTGACCCACATGAAGAGTGTGTAAATGCGGAACCTCTAATGCCATGGACAACAGGATAGAAGTGAGCAATTTTAGAAACCTGTAAATAAATGGGGGAATTCCAGTCTTAGTCAATATGGGGATTTTTTGCAAATTAGGTTACTTCCATACAGCTCTTACACTATCTATGTTAAATATTGCTAATATATACAACTTGCACAAGAAGGTTTTTCTGATATTTCTTTTAAAGTGACTCATCGATTTTGAAAGGTTTCAGCTCGAGTTAATGCACGTGTGGTTGCTATATTGTGCGTCCATAACAGTTTCTCCGTTTTTCAGTTGACATCAAATTGCCAGTGGCGTCCTCGGTATCCAGAGATGATAACAATCGAATATGAGACAGCTGCATGAACTCACAGGCAACAGGCTGCAGGGAAGTCGACTCAGCAAAGTTGTTTAAGTTCACTGTAGTTCATCCATCAGTCTCGGTGCTACAGATCAGAGACACAGTTCACTCTAGAATACTTCGGTGGCTTTTAGAATGTTTAAGCAGTGTGTCTTCGTATGGAGAAGGATTAATGGAAGACACCACATCTTTTCTACATCTCTACTTACGTCATAAATTCATATCCAGGGAAACAGCGATGTACATTGGGAATCTGAAATTCCAGCAGAGCATTTGGGAGGATAATGATTATACAGCAGTGTCTGGGCCCAGTTGGGCGATTTTTGCCCAGACATGAGAACACAGGGGCATATTATCAAGGGGGTTTATCTCCGCTTTTTTGGCTTTAAAAGCCAAGAAAGCGGAGATAAAATTATCTCCCTATTGCCAAGCTGTCGCTAACACCAGTTAGTGACAGCTAATAGGAGATAGCGACCATCTTGGGCCCCGCTTTGCATGTCAGTGATATTTATCACTAATGACATGCAAAGTGGGCGTGGCAAGATGTTAGCGACTGGAAACAGTCGCTAACATCGCTATCTCCTATTACCAACTTTTGGAGATATTCGCGCTAAGCGCGAATATCTCCAAAAGCTAACACCTGCCCTGAGCAGTTCTTCACCATGTTATCCAATGGGAGGTGGATAACATGGCTAAGAGCATTTGCTCGATAATGCATGAATATCGCTGACTTTTCAGCGATATTCATGCATTGCGGCCGTTTTTTATCGCATTTGCGATAAACCTTGCTAATAGCAAGGTTTATCTGCGATAAAAATCGCCGATGTGCGGCGATAATTTTTGTCTCTAAACAAGTTAGAGACAAAAATTATCGCTAATTGTTGGTAATATGCCCCACAGACTCCTTCTCCTTGGGGCTGAATTTGTCCAATTTGCTCAGTGCAAACTCGCAGCGTTTAACAATATAGGGGCACACTATTCCATGTCACAATTCGAGCTGGGTAAAAACCAAAAAGACGTTTTTGTAGAAGGTCTTCTTATGCAGTCTCCTTTTTCATTTTCCATTTTGGATGAGTCAAGTACGTCAACTACATTTAATTTGCAGCTTATATGTTATAGGTTATCATTTTGTGGAATGATCCTTTGGGAATATGCATATAGTTGCATATGTTTTGAGACATGAAACAGTTCATTGTGTATAATTTAATAGGTCCTCTATGAGGCGCCATACTCACAGGGCCTCATTTATGGCATTTTTGGCATAGGGCAGTATAGCAAGCTATTTTGCTGCGCTGCCCTATGTCAAAGTGAAAGGTCAGGAGTTCACTGTATTTAAGCAATACGGTGCATTGCTGTACTTTCGGCTTGCACCATTTTGGCAGTCTATTGTCTACGCAGGCACAGTTGTCCAAGGCTGCTTCCGTTACGGGGCAGGATTGTTTTTGTGCAGGAAATGCCACCTTCTTGCGCAAAAACAAGCATACAAGGCATTTTCCTCTTTCTATGTGTGATATGCAGCACACATGGAAAGAGGAAAAAACTAGGAGAAATTAACAGATTTCTCCTTGTTACGCCTCACCTCAAGAGGCATACAGATTGGATGCTTTCCCAGTACATCACTTTGTAAATCTGGGACAGCATCAAATTCCATGAGTGTTGCTTGGGGAAACCCACCACAATGCCCCTGGAACGCCTCCCGGGTGCAAAGTATGGCTACGCAGCGATTTGCGCTGTGTCGCCTCAATCGTGATTTATAAGGTCACTCAAAGCCATGCAGGCGTCATGAATCTTTATGAGACCCTTGCGTCATGCATGTCCCGTTCCTTCCTGCACCAAAACGTTCCTACCGAGCAACACAGACACGGACCCTGTGTTGGTGCTAGGTTGCCAGAATGGCACCAGAGCATGGGGAAAGGACAAGAATGCGATGTATTGGATAAATATGGCAAATTCCTGCCCTATCCCTGTGATGCAGAGCAGCACAGCAAGGTGACTTGCTGTGCTTCCCTGTGCCACAAATATAAATATGTATCCTAGTCCCTAGAATTGGAACTCACCTTGTGGACCCATGTCAAAAAAATGTAGGTTTTCCCAAATTCAGGCTATATTCACCAATATTTACCACCTGCTCTGAGCAGGTTAGACATGTGAGTGGGGGACCAGCGTGGCTCACTGCACAGTGAGTGGTGGTTTCAGGGTAGGCTCAGAGGCTGCAGGAAGAGCGTTTCACTTTCCTCTGTGCTGTGGGAGTGGGAGAGGATCGGGTGGAGACCAGGCTAAGCCTCTGCTCTCTAGTTCTGCCATACGCAGAGAGTGGTTTTACCAGATGTGTTTCCGCATCTGGCAAAATTGGGCCCGTCATTTTTGCTACCTGTTATTTCGGATGCAGGAACATTGGGCGATATAGAATTGGACAGAGTGGTATCCCCCATGGAGTACTACACTGGCCAACTCATAATAAGGTTTGTTCTTGAACTTATTATTGAGCTGGGGAGATTTACACATGGTGTCAATGGAAGGGCAATGAAGTTCACCATTCTTGAGGTGAACACATACACAGTCTTAAAAATTATAGAAAATTACAAACTGCAATACAGTCTCAACAACTGGTCAGAAATCTCTTTAACTTGAATGATTTAGGCACGAGTAATTCTGACAACTTGGGAAACTGCCCAAACACACAATTGCATTTACATTTTTTTTGAATTAGGGAAAAATACTTTAAAGATAAATGTGAAATTCTATACGTTGCGTACCATACCCATAATTATTTATTACATCCTGTGTGGTCGCATACAGTTATGCAAACAGGCGTAAACCAGTAATATTTCTAAAAAAACATACAATTAAGCACATCGTGTATGAAATTAAGCTCCACCAGGTCGAAAATGTGCGAGAATCATTGTAAAACGCAGCCATTCATTTGAATAATCTACACACTTTTTGTAATTTACACGTCTTTGTAAATTTGTGCACAGAGCTTATTAAAGGAAATTCCCCAAATCACTAACAGCTCATATGGGCCCTTAAATGATCTTGACCAGCTTTCTCTGCTCTGTCCCACCATATTCACCAATCATTTAAAATATATTTAGTCATGTTTCTTTAGCACTTCCCTCTATCTTGCCTTCACTGAAAGAGAGGTGGCCACGCCCTGCCAGGTCAGCATTAGCAAGGTTCTCAGGGAGAGCAAGTCTGCTGACGCACCTGACACCTGGCTTCATTTTTCAGGCTTCAAAAATATTAAGAAAATACCGTGAGCAGAGATACTTAATTCATCTGACAAATGTTTACAGAAAAAAGGCTGATGTAATCCCTTTAGAGCAACGTGAAAACTGATATTTCCCGATCCCTCGGTGTAATCTGTCAGTAGTATTTAATTTTCTGGCTTCGACACACCCAGCCCCTAACCTGTGGTTTAGTGATTAGGCGGAAGCTGATCCAGTGTAATGTGAACTTTAACCATAGGCTGGATGTCATTACGCTGGGAAATATGTCATCTAGCTCATGTTCTCAGTGGTGATTTAGGCTTTGCTAAGCATCTGACTGACGATAAATGGAATAAGCATTGAGGGAGCCAATAGATCTGGCTGTTTTATGAGTGAAAGTCCCTGTACATTAGTCTGAAATTTAGTTTTTTTCTCTCACCTTCTGGTGTGTGTATGTGTGTGGAGTTGTGTGTGTGTGTGTGTGTGTGTGTGTGTTCTGGGGTCTAAACAATCAGCAATGCGATTTTGTAATGTCAGACCAGTTTCAACTGGCAAATGGCATGTTACTTACTGTAGTAATTAAGGCCCAGGGATTAATATCTAAAAGTTCAGTAGATCTGACTCAAATCGTGCTTTGCAAGTGGGTGCCACAGAATGCAAAACCAATTGGCACATAGCATACCCATAATAGCAATTATGGACGTCTCCATCATAAACAGCTGCAAAAATAGTACCAATCATAGTGTTGTTTGAAAATCCATTCGGAATGAGGGGTTATGACAGTGGGTCACATATGTTGTGTCACATTACATTTTGTTACTTTATGTTATGCATTCCTAACATATTGTTGGCCCTGTTGTAACTGGCTTCTGGAAATCCTTCTGTGGCTCTGTGATTCTCATCGCTCAGAGTTAAGCATGTTTGGTGTCACTGTGTACTGTTAGTGAAAATCTATCCATTTATGTATTTATATACTGATGACGCCGGATTCTTATCTGGCTTTTAGACCACACCTTACCCAAACCCGAATCCTCTTCCCTGGACCTTTCTTGTCTGCTAGAAGTGTAAAGGGAAGAAACTCTTTTCTCATTTGCAATTTAACATTCCCAAATTAATCTAAATCAATAACTACTGGCTACAGAATAAAGTTCAAAGATTTATTACAAAGCCAGAAACAATTGGATATACAGACACCTCAGCAAGAGGTTCAGAAAATAAACGGGCACTAATACAAACATAATCCTACGCATGAGCCTCAAACGACTCAAGATGATGATCAGAGTGATCTCTAAAAGCATGAGGCAAACTACTACAGTCCCTGCATGAAGAAATTACTGCATTGGCCTCAAAGGAAGAAAAACCATTAATCTGTCCCTACACTAACACTAGAGTGACATCCCTACTTAGCATCTTCCCAGGAAAGAGGAAAAAGGTGTCAGCAGTGAAGGCTTCCTTAGAAGTGCACTCACTTTGCAAAGGTAAGTAGCCTAAGCTACATAGCTCGTTCTAAGATGCTCCGTCTTGCCTCTTCACTCCTACTCTTACTCCTTTTCCCCCGGGGCACTGTCCCTAATACAAAATCCCAAAACAGTAGGGCATGCCCTTCGTACACCCCTTCAAGCAGGTCCTCCATCTGGATTTTTCCATCAAAACTCTGACTTCATCCAAAAACGGTTTAGTAGACCTTGAGTTCCAGACACCATCTTCTCTTAAAATAGACTATCTGCATTCAAGTTGACTCCTATTGCGCCAGTTCCTACCATCCCTATTCTTAACAATGGGTTATTCTGCTTAATGAGACATGTGTACTAGCACCTGCAACTGAAAGCTGGTAAACAACTCATCCTTGCAAGCACACAAGTTTCACTGTCTGCTTTTAATTTAAGAAATTAGCCTACCCAAGGAAAAATATATTTCGGGCCTACAGCTTTTTGGCTAACATAAGAAATCACAAAAAGTCCTTTTCCTATACTTATATGCAGTCAGGCCTTCCTACATTTAAACACACATTTTCTAATATCACATTATAAGCATTGCTATTTGCGATCATCTAATACATTATTTTCAGTACATGGAAGCAACCTACACATGCAACTTTTACATGGTACACGTTTAATCCTAATGCATCACTTTTACATGTGACCCAATACATTTTTCATTTCCTAAACATCTTTACGATTAAACACTACACTAATCTTCAACACTATATGAATATACTTCTAAACATTTTTAATATAAGCAGATTTAACACTACATTGCTAAAGATTACACGTTAAGACAGTCCTTTAAATATGCGGGTGCTGTCTATCGGTGATTATGATTCACTCCTACAATTTTCAGAATAACATGGCGCTCTATCAATACTTATTTAGATATTTATTTATTTATTCATTGCATTCCGATAGTGCAAGCTCTACCTAATGAGATGACTGGGTAGTACAGGAAACAAACGTGATAACCAGCATTAATTCCATAAAGCAAAGAAAAAACAACTGGCATCATGAGAAATTCGAACTAACAATAATAACAATCAAGCAGAGTGAGCCGAGGGAGAGAGAGAAAGAATAGACTCGAGCAGGGAAGGACCATAGTAATAGAGAATCTGGCCCTGTGGGACATCAAGGGGGCGGGGTTTTAGAGCCGAAACAGACAAGGAAGTGTATTTCCCTTTTTGAAGACTGAATTTCACATGACAGAATTCGCAAAAAAAGGCAGCTTTTCACCTCGGAACAAAATATGTCAAAAGGGCTCTTTTCTGATATTTGCCTCCCCACACTGTGTTTAAAAAAGAGAGTAATTTTAATTAACAATGTACCCTATAAGTGTATTTGAAAAAATGTTTGACAGATTACTTTCTAAATTAACATTTTTTTCTGGTAGGCATTGATTTACTTAATTAACTGGGAGGAATTCATTTAAGCCTGTACTTTAGGTAATTACATTTCAGATTCAGTGAGGGACTACATTTGAAACTATTTTCTACTAGGTATTATCTTAAATCATCTGATAGAGGCATGTTTTATGATATGATGAACAGTGTTTAGTGAGTGAAATGTTTTAAAATACACATGAACATGTTTTACAAATAATGCAAAAAACAAAGAAGAGAAGTAGAAAAAAGAGCACAAATTTGCCACGATAAAAAGAACAAAATGCAGTGTCACATGAACAAAAGCAAAAGTAGGAGAATCAAAAACCCTAAAACTAGAACATTTAAAAAAGGTGAACTAAAAATGTTCGATTAATAATAATTATATAGGGTCAAAACAGTGGTAAAAATGTTGGTTGATTTTGGTAGTAATATTGACATGCTGGACTGGATTTAGCTATTTTCAGCTTATTTTGAGCTTCTTGAAATAGTTATAGTGTTTGTTCTGAATCCTGGACAAGTAAAATGATTGCAAATCTGTTTGATGAGAAGTGGATTTGTTGCCACCCCATAACCTAGCGAAAAAAACAACACTTGCACTGAACAGATGTTCTTAGTAGGCCTGTGTTTCACCGCAATAGAATCCGACTTAATAGTCTTAAGAGGGAGTGCCTTATGAGAACATATAGGCAATACAGTGTTGGTAATAATGTGGCCACTTTCACTAGTGGTTTCAAAAATATTGCTATGATTTGCCAAATTGACCTGTAACTGGCAAGTTCAGATAACTGACTGCCAGTGCACCCTTTCCTGTCCCACACAGCTGTGTGAATGACGATTTTACTGTAAGTGGGATTGCATTGGCCAAGCCACAGCCAAGAATGGTCTGCCTCCCACACACAAGATCCTGTTTTGTAATAGTTTCGAAAAGAAAAATAGAGGATGGGGAAGAGGCAGGCATCTTCTCTGAGACAACCATGTGCTATATTCGAAACTCAGACAGTTTTCAACTGTTGCTGTTCTCCTTGGGCCTCTGTGCTGCTCTCCGCTGAGATGTTATCACAACGTCCAAAGTACATGCAAGGGGGCTCTAAGCAGACCTCACAGAGGATTTCAGCCCCATTCACACCCCTCCCTCTCCAGAAGTAGAACAACCAACAGATGGGTATGACTTATTTTGTCAGAAGAGGTCCTTGGACTTAGAAACAAATATTTTCTAGGCAGGCTATAGTACCCTTGCTCCCTGAGGTCAGACAGTTGTCTTTCCTGTAATCAAGCTTCATAGCCTATAATACTACTCTATCTCTCTCAGGTGACCTCCACTACCCCTTCGACATCTGCATACTAGTGGTGTATGTATATAACAAAAGCCCCTTAATGTCATTTGTTGAAAGTGGAGAAAGCAATGGCAAACAGCTGACTGTACATTTGTTGTCAGCAGGGGGTATCACAGAATTTGAACATTCGCTTTCATAAGTATCTCAAAATATATATATATTTTTTTTTTCAGGGAACATGGTGGCGGGTTAGCCCTGCCGTAGGCTGCTCTCTTACACCTCTGGACTACATGCAAATCCACATGGTTTAGGACGTCCCTGGGCCAGTGGATTAATTCTTGCCTTGAATAGGTTTACCCACCTTGCTAGCTGTTGCTTTCGTGCCTTCCGTTGGGGTTTCTCTGGCGCCTTTTGTCGTCTCGCTTAGCGCCGTCTTCTGTGCAGGTCTCTCTTCCCGACCCGATTGGATTGATTGGTTGGAGATTCTGTGCCTGTGAGCTGGTGTTCCGGCAGGGCGTGTTGCCTTGCTGCCTTCCGGTTGTTTTCTCCGCTGTCCTCCGGGGGCCTCTGAGGCTCACAGGCGGGAACAGGCAGAGAGTGCGTGCCGGTGTGGAGACGTCGTGCAGGGGTTCCTGGTGAGGCGTTTTTTTATTTTTTATGTTTTTTATTGTTCTGTCTTTACTTGCCTCTCTTGCTGCCTGGCCTTGACTTTGTGACACTTTCGCTGGTGGGGTGGTTGTTTTCCCACCTGCCTGCCTGCCTCATGCTGCCTCTGTTGTACCTCGGAGTTGGGCCATGAGGGAGCTCCGAGGGTTGGGGGAGGTGGAGGTCTCTACAAATGTTTTTCCTTAGTAGTATTAGAGGAGGAAAAATAAAAAAAACAAAGCTGGCAAAGTCTTAAGTTAGTAGAAGAAGCCCTCTGTGAAAGAAGTGGTAAACATATATTCAGAATTTTTTTACCCTCCTGAGGAATCTGGAGGTTTTCTTTCCTTTGTTGGATTTCGTTTTTTCCTATGTGACAGTCTGGCCCGTGGTTTGCCGGAGCCGCCCCCATGTTCTGCGGGGTTTTGGCTATTTCAGGTGGCTGGGGGAGCAGCTGCTGAAGAACGTGCAGTGGCCAGGATCTCTTTTCGGGGTATTCCGGGCAGAGCTTGTTGGCATCAAGCCCCCCAAACTAACCAACTTTGCTCACCTGTTGGTGTGCAAATTAGAAAAGGAGGTTTCCTGCTACAAGGTTTTATCTCCTCCTCTACATGGGTTATTGGGGGACGATATAACGGCTGACTTTACTAATCAACATTTGCTGGCTACTCAAGTTGTTTCCCTCCCTATTCACTACATGAGCCCTTGACACGTAAAAGGAGTGTCCAGTAGAGAATTGACTGCATCTCAGCAGATCTCCCTGAAGACAGTGGTAGGGGAAAATGACCAAGAAAGCCTGGAGGTTTCTTGTACCCTACCTACAGCGGAAGCTATTGGCCTCACAGCAGTGTGTATGGGACCTTACAGTATAGCAAACATGAAAGGGGGCCAGGCGACAAACAGATATGCTTTAAGGAATAAAATATTTGACTCCTCTAAACCTACTAGCAGTGCCTCCACTGCTGCGTTATTTTTGGGGTCTGGAAGAGCTGTGTCAAAAAAAAATCCTGGCAGGAAAGTTGTGAGTAAGAAGATCTCTTCTAACCTTGAAGGATCTCTACCTCCTTCTACCCGTCAGTCAAAAGAAGCATCTCAACTGAGAATAACTTCGTCCCTCAGGTCATATTTTAAGGTACACCAAAAAATTCATCAAAAAGATATGCCACGATTGGAGATGGCAGAGTTTTTGTCCCATGGTGTGACTCTTTCGGATAAAGTGTCTGAAGTAAGGGTCGACTCTTTACTTGATGCAGCACTGGCTGAACAGGTGACTTATTCTGATCTCCCAACTGCAAATAGATATCAGGTCCTGGGGACTGCGATCCTGGCCCTGACCTTGCTGGACCTCCTTATGAGCCCCTACGATTGTCTATGAATGCCCCTAAGAAACCCATTAGCTCTGACCAATCTGACCTGATGAGGATGTTAGAGGGGCTGTCCTTGGAGATTAAGAATACGTTTTCCACATCAGAAAAGAACCAGGCTCAAATTCAGGACACTTGTAAAGCACTTGAGGTTAAAATCTCAGCCATGACGGAAAGGATCTGCCTGATGGAAGCCTCTGTTGAGGCCATGAATAAGGAAGTCGAGAACAATAGGGCTGAGATTCAAACGCTAAAATCTGGATAGAAATCTATGCTGCAGAAAATAGAAGCCCTTGAAAACAATAGCAGACGTAATAACATTAAAGTTCTCAATGTTCCAGAGGGGATGGAGGGTGAAAACCTTAAGAATTTCTGTATAGATTTGTTGAAAGAATTTAGGCCAGTCAATGACCCCTTAGAACTCGGAACAGATATTCAGAGAATTCATAGAGATCCTTCCTCAAAAAATCCAAATAGGAAAACCCCTAGAAGAATCTTGGTTAATTTTAAAACCTTTCTTTTGAAGGAGCGCATCTTATCCATTGCACTAAAGGCTGGCTCTTTTACGAAGGAAGCTTGGTCGTTTAGTATCAGATTGGATCTCTCTAGAATAACACAAGATAGAAAATGGGAACTGGGGAAGTTCATCCCAATACTTAGATCTTTAGGGGCAACGGTGCAGTTGAGGTTCCACGCTCTTCTGAAAGTAATGTGGAAGAACAAAATGTTTAATTTCGGAGAACATAAGGAGGTGGGCCCCTATATAGAGCAAATTAAGGCCCAGGGATAACTTATTGTTCCTTTGTCTTTTCTGAGCATGTATTTCCGGAGGGGAAGAGAGTAAGCTTTACTGGGTCATGGATATCAGCCCCATTTTAATTTCTGGGTTCCCTTGGGGGTAGGGTGCACAGTTAGAGGCAGTTACCTTTTAGTCTCACTGGGTGGGGAGCATAATAGGGGAAAACAAAGTTTAAAAAATCCTCATTGGTATAATGTACTAGATATTGTAAATAAATATCGAGTGCTTTTAGAGCATCTAGTTTGCTGGCTGTCTGAGACAATTTTTGTATGGTGGCTAAGGTATAACCTAAATCTCGTCTTTAGCCTCTGTTAAAATATTAACATGGAATGTCAACAGCCTTAGGGTTTTGAGTAGGCAGAAGAGAATTTTGCGATATCTAAGTCAATCGCAGTATGACATAGTAATCCTCCAGAAAAACCTCTTAACCCTCGATGAATGGGAAATGATTCGAGTCAAGCAGAGATGGAACGAATTTTCTATCCATACCCCACAAACTTGCTATACTAAAGGAGTGGCTTTGATTATTAAACACTCGGCCAAAGCAAGTTTAGGTGATATTAAGACTGATTCCAAGGGGCGATGGAACATTGGCGATATTAAAATACAAAATGAATGGTCTACCCTTGTTGGCTACTATGGTCCAAACATAGATGATGAGGGACCTCTGAATATTATATACATCCATTTGATTCAATCTAATATTCCCATCATTAGAGGGGGCGATTTTAATATTCTCTTAAATCCTGTCCTGGATAGATCTAATAAGGGTAGGGTGGTTTCTACAAAGATGGGGTCCTTTGTTAAAGTTCTGATGAAGGACTTGGGTCTGATTGATATCCGGTGGAAGAAGTATAAGGGAGCAAGTGGCCCTTTGGACTTTACATTCCACAACAAAAAACATGGCCACTTTTCTTGGATAGATTTCTTCCTGGCAGATACAAGATTTTTGAACCGCACAATATCTGTTACTCATGTCCCAGAGCACCTTTCCGACCATTCAACTGTAGTTTTAGAGATACAAATGCCTAGAGGTGCTTTAACTAAAAGGTGGACCTTTGATAGGACTTTACTTTTAGACCCCCTAATAATATCACAAGCCCCTTCCGTCACTTTTGCGCCGCTGTTGCATCACTTTTGTGAAGCAGCAGCGGCGTGAAAGTTGCGTCCCATTCACAACGTGACGTATGTAGGGAGACGCGTCACGTTGTAAAGCCATGTGTGACATTACCTGCGTCAGGTATAATGTATGCATGGTGGGCGTTCCCATGTAGGAAAGCCTCGTAAAAGTGATGCAGTGAAATCTACAAGATTTCACTGCGTGACTTTTAGGACGCCACTGAGTCATAACCTTATGCCTGCTTGAAGCAGGCGTAAGGAGTGATGCAGTGTATTGGGAATAGGCCGCAAAACGCGCTGGGTCATGCTTGCTACACGACACCAGCAATGCGTGACTTTTCCGTCAACAAATGCGTCAGAATTTCTGACACATCTGTCAATTCTTGTGCCATGGTGCACCGTATTGTAAATACGGTGCATCCATGGTGATGCAAGAGTTTTGCATGGCGGCTCAGGGAAAGTGACACATCTCTACAGATGCTTCACTTTCTTGTAAATCTGCCCCATTGTCTTTCTTCGAATCTAATAAAGATTCTGCCGCATTGGATGTAATCTGGGACGCCTACAAGGCCTTTATAAGAGGGTGTATAACTAGCCTGGCAGCCAAGAAATTTAAGGAGGGTAGAAAGATGATCCAGAAACCCCTACCAGCCTGACTCCCTAAAACCGCCCCCCTTAGGTATGCCCTTGTCCAAAGCACTCCTACTCCCCTTGTTGGGGATGGATCCAGCATTTTTACCCTAGAGTCTCAGAGACCCTTCTGAGAGAGTCCACAGTGACAAGGGAGCCTCACATAGTAGAGGACTCGGACTGATCCCCTTAACTCTGGGAACTGTCTCCTACCTGCCGGATGTCGGACACTGTGTCCACGCTGGGTTTTCTACCCCCTTCCCTTCTCTTCTCTCCTTCATTCTTCTAAGTGTGCCCGGGACAAACTACTCCTCTCCCCTTGTTGGGGAGGATTCAGCATTTATGCCCTGGAGTCTCAGCGACCCCGCTGAGAGACTCCACCGTGAAAAGGGAATCACACAAAATGGAAGTCTGGGAATAACCCCTTTACCTCAGGGAGCCGTCTCCCACCCAGCCGGAAATGAGACACAGTTACCTCCTCGTCTCCTCACCATGCCTCCTACTTACTCCCCCACCTCTTCCCTCCTTTCATTCTTGGCTTGCCTCAATTTTGCCTTTCCTTTCTCCCCTGAATCAATCTCTCCACCTGCCTGCTTTGTTCTTCCTTGTGCCTATTCTCCGCTTAATCTCCCTCCCCGTCGCCCTTTGACATGACCCCCCTACCCTTCTATACGCCATGACCCAACGGATGTAACCTGTAATTGATGTACCTTTCGGATGTAACTTTTAATTGATGTACCTTCTGTAACAATGTGTAACATGGCACCCATGTAACTCTCCTCATGTAAAGCGCTCTGATACCTCTGGGTCTAGCCAGCGCTATATAAAAAACTCAATAAATACAGTAAAACTAATATAGATACAAACTCAGGTAGTGGGGAGAGTAGAGAGGTCTTAGCTAAAAGACAACTGCTAATAGATCAACTAGATGACTTCACTAGGAAAAAGTGGGAAGCGAGCAACTTAGCCAATTACGGATGTGGGGAAGGGTGTGGGAAACTCCTTGCCTGGAAGTCCCAAATAAATCAGACCAGGAATTCAATCAAAGAAGTAAATCTGTCTGATTGGGGGAGATCTCTTCAGATAACGCTAAAATAGAACAGGCTTTTGAGGTTTTCTTTCAGGAATTATATGCGGAAAGCTTAGCAGTTTCTGAATCCCAAATTAAAAGATATATCGAGGATATGTCACTACCTTCTCTTGCAGAAAATCTGGCCCGCCTGCTAAATCAGGACATCTCTCTGATAGACCTCAAGTCTGTAATGAAACATTTAAAAAGGGGTCGAGCAGCAATCATTGATGGTATCCCTAATGAATTTTATATAGCTTTGATAGAAGAGATCACCCCTGTTCTTGTCAAACTATTGTGACTAGACAGATCTTTAGGAAAAAGAGGGGGGTCTAGCTATTATACATCGGGCTAAGCTAGCCATTAAAACTGAACCCCTTGACTATAATTTTGTGGAAGCTCTTGCCTTCACTATCACTCTCTCCCCTATACAAACTTTCAAGGGAACTCTCCTTTATCGACCACCCACCTCACGTACATCCTTTCTGAAATCCCTTAATCACCTATTAGAACCAGTAGCTGCTAATCAGGACTACACCATACTGGGAGATTTTAATTTTCATTTAGAGAATTTTAATGATAAGGACTCGCACACTCTGATCTCTGACTTTTTAGCCGCTGGTCTAGAACAACAGGTTAACGCAGCCACTCATCAAGCAGGACACACCTTAGATGGTTTATTTACTAACAACGCCCATATCACGTACTCCACAGTGTTTCCGCTCATATGGACGGATCACTTAGCTGTTAAATTCTTAATTTTAGTCAAGAATCATAAGAATTCCTCTACTATTCCTTGCCCTCTGATTACATGTCGTGATTGGAAAAATATTGATGTCACTGCTTTACACAACATCCTTGAATCTACGATACCTAAAGATATATTCGATTCTCATGAAGCATCCCATAATTATGAACGTTGGCTACAGATGGCATTTGACCACTTAGCACCCAATAAAAAAATGCAGCCAAATCGCGCCAAACCTTCTGCGGCCTGGTTTTCGGAGTCACTAAGGCTCGAAAGACAACGCTGCAGAAACCTGGAGCGGCGTTGGCGCAGGAATTATGATAACAACGACAGAGATACATATAAGAATGCGCTGTTGAGTTATAGAAAGCTGATTATTGCAGAAAAACTTGCTTTCTATAGCACTCAAATAGAACGAGCTCTCAACTCGAACAAACAGCTGTTTTCGGTGGTAAAAAAGTTAGCTAATCCTCCTGCCCTTCCTTTAATTGAACCATCTCAAATATTCTGCAATAAGGTAGCGGACGTCTTTCAGACTAAGGTTAGGGATATCTTTGACAATTTTACTAAAATAAAAACTACTGACTCTGCCACCCTGGAGACTCCTCCCTTGTTACCAAAACCCAGTTTTGAGGTTTTTTCTCCACCACTGTCTATGGTGGAGCTCATGAACAATGTTAAATCAGGATCATCACTGGACCCATGCCCTCCATTCATCCTTAAATCAGTTTCCAACCTAATAGCCCCAGTACTCACCAACATCTCTAACACCATATTTCAGACAGGTGATTACCCTCTAATCTGGAAAAAGGAAATTGTAAAACCTCTGTTAAAGAAACCTACTTTAAATCCATTGGGGCCCAAAAACTATCGCCCTATTGCCTCACTCTCTTACCCTTCAAAAATAATTGAAAAGGTAATGAACCAACAGTTGTCGAATTTTATTGATCAGAATGATCTACTTGACAACACGCAGTTTGGTTTTAGGAAGGGCCATGGGACAGAGACTGCTCTGATAAAAGCTGCAGAGGAGGTTAGGATAATCATGGACAAGGGTGGCGCAGCGATTTTGATACTCTTGGATCTGTCTGCGGCCTTCGACACGGTCGATCACAACATCTTGATCGACCGTGTCGCCGCCATTGGCATCCAGGGTAGGGCCAGAGCAACTTTGGCATCCTTCCTGGCCAAGAGAGTACAGTCCGTGAAGATGGGGAGTTACTTTTCTCCTGACTTCACGCTCCCGTGTGGTGTTCCCCAGGGCTCCTCGCTAAGTCCGACACTCTTTAACATCTATGTGTCGGACTTGGCGAGGGTAATTAAGTCATTCGGCATAGCCTTAACATCCTATGCCGATGACACACAACTGGTCCTGGGGATACACGAAAATGGAGAAGCAGTGGCAGCAAACTTTCAGGAAGGTATGAAGGCCAACAGTAGCTGGATGAATCAGAATTACTTAAAGCTAAATTCTGACAAGACGGAGGTGATGGTCTTTGGTGAACTTACCCCGTCTTGGTCCCCGGTATGGTGGCCTTCGGAACTGGGAATTCCGCCACTTCCAGTGGCCAAAGTCAAAAACCTGGGCGTGCTTTTTGATAATAAGTTAACATTCCTCAGCCACGCCAATGCGGTGGTTTCAGCTTCCTTCTTCACCCTAAGAGTGGTGAAGAAACTGCTCCCATTTCTTCCCCCAACTGCAGGCAAAACCCTAATGTCCTCTCTGGTATTATCTAAGGTGGACTACTGCAATGGCCTATTGCTTAACGCACAGGAGCAAGTTTTGAGCAAATTGCAGCTTGTTCAAAATGGTGCTGCAAGGATTCTTATGGGTATACCTAAGCATTCTTCCATCTCTCCAATAATTCGCGAGCTTCACTGGTTACCGATAAGAAGCCGAATAAAGTTTAAGGCTATGTGCATTGTTCACAAGGCCTTGAACAATAACGGACCAGAATTTTTTAAAAGAGCAATTAAAGTGTATAAACCCAGTCGAACACTACGTTCATCTTCAGCTCAACAGCTCCAAATTCCATGTACAAAAAAGGTAACATGGGGAGGTAAACGTTTTGTAGTGGCTGCCTGAAAATTCTGGAATCAGGCCCCCCCCATATCAAACATAACCCTTCACTATTATTATTTCGAAAACATCTCAAGACCTGGCTTTTTAATCAGTAAGTTGTTATTGGAACCCCCGTAATCCACGAACTCTAGCGCCGAGACACCGGAAGGTATTAGTGCGCTTTAGAAATTTTATAAATAAATAAATAAATAAATAAATATTGGATGGGATTTTTTCAGATAGCTATGTAAATCCTAAATCCTGTGACAAGGCTGCTGTCTCTCTGATTTTAGAACCAAATAAAGAACAAAGGAAATGCGAATCATATAGGCCAATCTCCCTGTTCAATTGCGACTATAAAATCTTTGCGCAAATTTTACCAGGGAGGTTGAACTCGGTAATGAGATCTCTGATCCACCCTGATCAGAAGGGGTTCATTAAGGGTCGCCAACATCATGACTTTTCGCATAAATTGATTGGTGCGATAGATGTTGCTTCCACCAATAATTTACCTCTTACGATCTTTGCTTTTGATGCAGCAAAGGCATGCAATAGGGTAAACTGGCCTTTCTTAACCTATATGATTCGTAAGTTTGGATTAGGGGATCGCTTTGTCAGAGCAATTAGTAACATCTACAAAACCCCTATTGCTAGACTCATAGTTAATGGTATTCTCTCGAGATCAATTAGGTTGGAGAGGGCGACGAGACAAGGATGCCCACTCTTCCCCCCGTTGTTCGATCTTCATATTGAGCCTTTAGCCTGTAGTATCAGGGCTAGCCATACTTTTGCCCCTTTCGAGTGGGAAGGGTGGGAAAAGAAAATCACCTTATATGTGGGTGATTTAATGGTGTTTCCCAGGGACTCCCCCACTATTCTATCTTGTTTAGAGGAACTCCCAAGACATTTCGGGAAGGTCTCTGGTTATCTAATTATCACTCAAAAAACAGAAGTTATGACATGGAATACACTACCTAGTAATGTGATAACTAAACAGCTAATCTAGGTATACAAATCCCACATAAGATCCCTGAGCTAGCACAAGTAAACCTCAACTCTAAAAAAAAAAAAGAGATGACCGCTTTATTAAGATCTTGAAGTGGTCTTCCATTAACTATTTTAGGCTGTTCTAATTTGATTAAAATATCTATTATGCCAAAGTTTACTTTTATCTTTGACTCGATTCCTTTACATTTTTATCGGTCTTCTTTGAAAGACCTTCAAGGTCTTATAAACAGCTTTCTTTGGGCTAACAAAGGGATTAGGATAGCATGGAGAAAGCTGCGATGTACAAAGTTGTACAGAGGCATTGCCAGCCCCAATTTTCGATTTTATTGTTATGACTTTCAACTAAAGAATGTTAGGCCTCTTTTGTTTAATGCCTCTTGTTTCTCCCCAATGTTTCAAGCAATGGCCAAAAATATTCCCCTGGGTTGTGATGGTTTTTTGTTTAAATTTGGACACCCCAAATACTTTAAAAAAAATTAAACTCAAGGTGTTAAGAACTGCCTGCGAAGTCTTGTATTATATAAGGAAGATCTTAAAAGTCCCATATTATAGTTCAGGGTCCCCTATTTGGAATTATTCAGGGACTCCAATCTGTCTGAAAGATAGCTTGTCAATCCCACTATTGGAAGAACGTATTCTGAACTGGGGCCAACTTTTATATGAAAATAAACTTATTCCATAGGAAGTACTTTCAAACTCTACCAACCAAAGACTGTCAAGATTTAAGTTCTATCAGCTATCGAGTTGGGCTGCCAAACTAGATAAAGACGGAGAAATAAATAAAGAGCATGAAATTATTCTACAGGGACCCCCTCATCAACATAAAGAAGTCTCAAAATGGTATTGGCTCTTGGTTAAGTGGGAGCCTCCACCATTACCAATGGAAGAACCCTGGAGGAAAGACCTACCTCTGACCAATGTAACATATCTATGGGAATTATCAATGCGCACTTTATGGAATGTGGTTAAAGCTGCCAATCTTAAGAGAAACCACATGTTCACACTTTATAGGGCATTTTGGACTCCGAAGAAATTTTCGAAATTGAGAGATCGGTTGAAGGTCTGCCCGAAGTGCAACTATGATGATGCAGACGATCTACATATGCTCTGGCAGTGGTCCTCCATCCAGGGCTTCACGTATAATGTTGGTAAGACTTTTACTGAGGTGTTGGGGCAAGAAATTAAGGTAAGCCTGATTTTAGTTATCTTTTGGGGTTTTCCCGGAGTAGAGTTTAAAAAATAATTTTTCCAATTCACAAGCTTCACTTTTATTTTTGTTAATTTTACTTGCAAGGAGGGAAATCTTTATAAAATCGATTTCCCCCCAACCTCCAACATTACTAGACTAGGTTTCCTCAGTGAAACGCATCCATAGACTGGATCTTGCGAGTTCTTCAAGGAAGAGGATTAGAATGTGGGACGTCTGGGAAAATTGGGCAAATAATTAGACTATAGAATATCCTGTAATATATACCTATAAGGTCCAATGATTATGTTATACGTGAGTCTTGGGAAGGGATATGGTATTGTGCGCTCACTTTCCTACAATACCATGGCAGCCGGTTTCGTTGGATTGCCTTGATTAACTAAGACGGCTCGTTATTCCGTCTAGGGGGTCTGAAAATAAACCTTCGGCTTGCCTATAAACCCCTCACTTATCTATAAATGAGGACAAAAAAATTATTTGAATCTTTTCTATACCTTCAATAAATATTCTAATGCTAGAATGGGATCACAATTTGTCATAATATTCGTAGCTAATAGAAGCCACTTTTACTCAAAAATAAGCAAGACAGAAGAAGAAAGGAAGTGAATGAGTAGAGAATTTGTAGTAAGCAAGTGAGGGTGAAGATGTTACTCGCATTTGTATTTTTTTTAAAAGTGATATAATGCAATAATGTACAAAAAGAAAGATACTTTTCCGATGATGGCAGTGGAAGGATTGAACTCATTCAATTAAAATATTGTTTTTATATTCAAACACAAATCATCTTCTGAAGCAGATTGCAGTATCTAATATTCTTACTGGGGCATTTTAAAGTTAGATATATGTCCTTCCTGGAATCAAACCACAGTATCCTTGGCTGGAAAAAGAGGTTGCTTGAGCCAAAAACAGTGTATTTCCAGCAGGCTGCTGTACCATGGGTCGTTATTAGAGGTCAGTGGACATATTTCCTTCATGTAATTGGGTGATAATTCCTTAAGCAATAACTTGTGAAGTCACAGGTACCCACCACTGCCCTTTCTGTATTAGGATGTCAGAGAATTATGAACAGAGCAAATGCCCTTGAATGAAGAAACAAGGACAAAAACGTAACTGAGCTTTTGTTTGCAAAAAGCCAGATCATAGAGGAGCAGTGACTTCAAAATAAATGTTCGTTTTCATTTTTGCAAGTCTTTTTTTGTTTTCCATGTCCTAAATAAAATTCCAAATTCGGATGGTGAGGATAATAGTTTTTAATGTTTCTCTTAATGTCTTCCTCGA
Organism: Lissotriton helveticus; assembly: GCF_964261635.1. Classification (NCBI taxonomy): domain Eukaryota; kingdom Metazoa; phylum Chordata; class Amphibia; order Caudata; family Salamandridae; genus Lissotriton; species Lissotriton helveticus. The sequence goes on along the minus strand of NC_136067.1, from coordinate 920,392,517 downwards.
TGTACTGAAAAAATCACTCTAATATTCTCGATTAATGCCATGCACCCGTAAGTATGAAATGAACAACGTTCTTCCATATTTTTTTTATATGTTTTAAAAGATGTTTTCAGGTGAATTGTTTTCTCATAAATGTTAAGGCAGGTTTCAATAGCAAAATGCCATGCAAATCTGATTTTGGAATCGGACATGGAAAAAATAGAACAAATCAAATCAAAACATTGTGGGGCTGAAATGCTCTTGCCTGGGACAAACTCAAGAATAAGGCGCAAAGCAATTAAATCTGATCACCCTTTAATAAGCAAGGGGCTGACCCAAAGCCCACTGTGGGCCTCATTCACAATATTTTGACTCTTGACAGTGCAGAAATCCTTCCTGATGTGCAGCTGTGCATCAAAAGAAAAGGGCAGGGAAGTGCAGTATCTACAAGATAAGGCACAATCCTGTCCTTTTTCCAAGTGCTCGCGCACGAGGGGCTGCCATGCGCCAATGCAGACACCCTTGCTCCATGGTGCAAGGGTGTCTGAGTTGTAGGCCCGATTGTTTTTGTGCAAGAAGGGACACCTTCCTGCCATCCCACAACAGTGCTCCAATCTCACCCTCTATAGTCTAAAAATGCGATGTGTGCACTGGGTATGGCGTGCTTTGCAAAATATATAGGAAACGGGCAGGGACATCATTTTAAATGGGGCAGCTCTGCTCAAGAGCTTCAATGGGAGGGATCTCTAGTGATGGGAATTCTGTTTCAACCTTTCTAGAGCTGCCAACATGTTTTTATCGAAAAATGCCACTGGGATTGTTGAGACTTAAAGCCTGAGCTAGCAAAACCCGCTGGGAACTAGTTCTGCAGCGCAGTCACGGGCAGTCCCGACGGTCGTCCCTGCAGGTTGCATATTTGGGATTCCCGCCAATTTATTGTGTACCCAGAAAAGTGGCTAAAGATGTGAATAATCTGCATTAATCTATCTAGAGCATGTTCTGGGTCTTTCACATAAGCAAGGCGTCGTCTGACTATAAAGAGATTTTGTTCTCCCTCTGATCGATCCATTGCAGGCCTCAGACTAGTGGGTCCTGCCAGATCCAGGCCGGCAAGGGTTTCAGTGTCAGTGCAAATATCAAATGCAACAAGGGGCAACCTTGACGCATGCCACACTGCAGCCAAAAGATCCAGGAGGTCCCCACATTTACCCTTACCTGCGCAAGCACATCGGTGTATAGAAGTCATACCCAATGGATAAATTATGGACCAAAGTCGATTCTTGCCAGCACCTCAAACATATACACCCATTCCACTGAGTCAAATGCCATTCTGGTATCTAACAAGAACACTAGCACACACTCCTGCATCTGGGGAGCCCTGCTCAGCACATTATAAAGACGCCTCAGGTTTAACGTGGTGCTATGATAGGCCTGTGACAGGCCTGTGATTACCTTGGTGAGGCATGTGTCTAGGATTTTGGCCAAGATTTTATCCTCAGCATTAAGGAGAGATATTGACCTTTAGGAGGTACAATCCTCAGGTGGTTCCCCTCATTAGGAATTGCCACTATGGTTGCCAATCGTTGGTCTCTGGGCAGTGCGCCTACTTGGTGGCTCTCCACAAATATCTTCAGGATATGTGGGGCCAGTTTCTGACCCAGTAGTTTGCAAAGTTTGATCTGTATACCATTAAAGCTGACCACCTTGCCCGAATAAATCCCCCACTTCATTGTTACCATTTTATCTTCTGTTATTTCCTCTTTGAGGAGAGCCTGATCTGAGTAAGGTATGGTCCGTAATTGGATGTTGATGAGAAACTCCAGTGATTTCTCCACTGTGGTGGTCACCGCAATATATCTGAGCATAATAGGTGGCGAACACATCTGTCATCGTCTGTCAATCCCTCACAAGCACTCCCTCCTGTGACCTCACTTCTAGCACCCCCGCGGTTGGCCTGTTCCCTCTTGTCTAACCAGACCAACAATTTTCCCATTTTACGACTGACCTCATACACATGGTGGGCTCTTTGACTTATGCGGGCAGCCTCGGTCGCCTGTGTTCTTGTTTCGTTGGCAAAAGAGCATGCCTAACTTTGACACTATCTAGCGCAACAAGTTCCTTTTTGTGTTTGAATTTCCCGCTTCAGCAAATCTAGACAAGCTCTTTTTTCCTTCTTGTGTCCTGCTATTAGGGCAACCACCTGCCCTCTAATAACTGCCTTGTATGCCTCCCACAGGGTTTGAGCTGAGTCAACTGATGTTTCCTTCTCAGTAAAGCAGTGCTATGTTGGGATTTTGAGCCCCTGTCTGATCTTGGGTAGTTTAAGGTTCCACTGGTTGAGTGAGTTAATACGCTGTGAAGTGTTCCCCCCCAAAACCCAACTTCGCCCATGTGAGGGAGTGATCCATAATGCCTTGTGCCAGGTGATGAAAGTGCAGATGACAAAAAAGGGTAAATAGATAATCAATGTGCTGTGTGCCCTGGAGTGAAAGATGAATCGCTGCTCAATTTTAACTTTTGCGGTTTTAAACTTTTTTAACATTTTGCCAAATTGCACTTACTTGAAGCTACACCTTAGAGGGGGTTCTACAGTCCCGGGGTCCGCTCCGAGTCGCGGCACCGCCATCTTGGGTGTAGTCGGGTGGGCGGGCTAATCATTACAGGCCGGGGGATAAAAATGGGGATGGCGCGAACGTGCAGAGGACGAGCGCCCTCAGGCAACCCCGTCTGCGCCCGTCCGTGCCGGATCCGCGCCTAGCGCCCAAACCCCTGGTCGTTTTTTAACTGTCTGATAACATACTCACAAGAGGATTTGCTCATGCTGAAGCAAAGGCCGAACATTCTCTGCCATGCAGCTCTTGATTTAAGGAAAGAGCCTAAGACCTGTGAAAAGTGTAACATACTCTTTAGCTATGAGACACCGAGGAGTCAAAGTTCTCACGTTAAAAAGACCAAGATGGCTATTAACATGGATACCGGGGTCAAAGCAGTATTAATTGACGCTCGTTCGTTAGTGAAGCATGGTGTTGAGCTAGCTGAGTTGATAGAGAGTCATCACATAGATATCACCTTTATAGAGACTTGGGCAGATGCAGCATCAGACCCGGATTTGCTATTAGCGCTACCCAGCCAATACAGCATGATTACAGCTGATAGAAAGAACAAGCGGGGAGGGGGGCTTGCAATTATTTACAGAGAAGGCTTGAGATTAACGGGAGGTGTAAGCAATGGTTCACCTGATTGTGAAACTCTGCCTTTCCAGATAAAAATTAATAATAATTATACATTTAAAGGGCTTCTTTTATATCGCCCTCCAAAAGCGCGAGCTTTGTTGATGGAAAATATTAGTCCTTTTCTGGAAGATAGTATAAATAGTTCAGATTACACAGTTTTAGGAGACTTTAACTATCACCTGGAAAGGGAAGATGACAACAACATTACAACATTCATTGATGGAATGGCCAGTTTTGCCCTGAGGCAGATAGTCAAACAAGAGACACACAATGCAGGCCATACATTGGATGGAATATTCACTTCTAATAATAGGATAGAAGTGTCGGAAGTCATCCCGGTGACTTGGTCAGATTACCAAGCCATTATATTTATAATACGGGATACCCAGCAACCAACGACACCATCGATAACTCCGGGCACAGTTGTATATCAGGACTGGAGTAAAATCAATTCTTCAAACGTTCAGACTCAATTAATAACAGCAAAACCGATTCTGGAATTAGGTGTTAATAATATGGTCAATAAAGTAAACTCCTGGATCAAAACAGCATTAGACACAGCAGTACCGAAAAAGAGGCTACGATCAAAAAGGAAAAGGCCATCTGAGCCCTGGTTCAACAAACACAGAAAAAAGTATTTAGGAGATTTGAAAGGGTATGGGGAACTGACTACGCTGAGGCTAGGAAAAGAGAATATGCAACTACTCTATCAGATTACAAAAAAATGATTGTAGAGGAGAAATATTTTACAAAAACAATCCTGGAATCTAAAAACTCCAGCAAGGAGCTGTTTAATACAGTGAAAAAACTAGCTAAGCTCCCAGGGATTCAACAGAAGATAGATAACCCGGAATTCTGCAATATTCTTGGAGAATTTTTCACTAACAAAGTGGAAGCAGTATATAAAACTTTTAGAGACAGCATAAATGGACCCGTGAAGATAAAAATGCAAGGAATTTATTTGTCAGCCACTGACACAACTTTCTCTTTTCACCCACCTACTGAGGATCAGATTATCCAAATAGTAAAGATAACAAAGGCAGGAGCCCCGTCAGATCCTTGCCCTCCTAAAATCTTTCATTTGTGTCCAGAGCTGATCAGTGAGCAACTTAGAATAGTCTTCCTTTCTACGCCAAAGTGTTGGAAAAGCTGATTAATAGGCAGAGCATGTCCTTTATCGCAGAGGGAGAACTTTTAGATCATTCTCAGTATGGTTTTAGAGAGGGGTATGGAACCAAGACCGCCTTGGTGATGGCAGTAGAAGAATTAAGAAAAACACAGGATGAAGGAAAGAAGGCCGCCTTGATTTTGTTAGAGCTATCAGCGGCCTTCGACACGGTCAACCATAAAATCCTGATTGGTAGACTTGAGGAACTGGGATTTCAAGACAGTGCCAACAAATTACTGACATCATTTTTAACTAACAGAACATTTCTGGTAGAAATGGATGGTATGGTTTCCAAACCATTCGAGCTGCGATGTGGGGGGCCTCAGGGCTCATCCCTGAGCCCCACTCTTTTTAGCATTTATGTGGCCCCACTGGCAGCAATCATTAGACAATGTGGCTTTTTGGTCATTTGATTGCCGATGATACACAGGTGGTGATCTCAGTATCAAATAACATTGAGGAGACGGCTGATCGTTTTAATATCTGCATGCAACAGATTAACACATGGATGCAGAAGAATTGCCTCAAACTGAACTGCGACAAGACAGAGGTTTTGCTACTAAGTTCTAACATCTCCTTCTGGTCCCCAAAGTGGTGGCCGGCTGATCTAGGCGGCTGCCCAGTATCAGTCTCAAAGGTTAGAAACCTGGGGGTAATATTTGACCAAAGACTGACATTTGAAGGTCAAATTAACAAGCTTACCTCCACCTTCTGGGGCATCTTAAAAATTATCAGGAAGATACGTCCGTTTATCCTTGTGGATACTTTTAAAACGGTGGTCACTGCAATGGCCATATCACAATTGGACTACGGAAACGCTTTATACGTGGGACTTCAGGCACAGCTCCTACTTAGACTCCAACGGATGCAGAATGCAGTGGCAAGATTAATCTTGGATATCCCTAAACATGAACCAGTAACTAATCGATTGAGGGATCTCCACTGGCTGACGGTGGGGAAGAGAATTATATTTAAGGCTCAGTGTCTTGCATTTAAGGCACTACAGGGGAAAGGGCCTCTTTATCTGAGAACACATCTCAGTAAATGCTCTCCTTCCAAGAACCTAAGATCAGCACAGGCATACTTTTTGGTAGTCCCGAGGTACAAGCATGTACGCAGGGGGGAGGAGTTTTATTGTTGGAACGGCTAAGATATGGAACTCCCTTCCTTTAGAAATTAAAAATAGTAACTCCCTGATGTTGATCAGAAGTCGGCTGAAAAACTGGTTGTTCAATAACTAATAAGTTCATGTCAAATAAAATCAGTTGGAATTTTAGTTTTTAGGTTGTTTTAGCGCCAAGAAGCCCTTGGGCATTCATTGCGCTTTACAAAATGTAAAATCAAATCAAATCAAATCAAATGGGGGTATATAGGCCTGGCATATATCTGTCATCCCCAGTGCCATAAGAATTCAGATAGGGGGTGTTGAGGAGTAGTTTTCTTTTAGGAGGCCAACTATTGCGTTCTTCACACAGCTTCGATCAAAGTCACCCTCCATTATCACTTTTCTGTCCGGTAGTCTGAGGAGCAAGGCACCCGGCTGAGGAAGAGTAGTATTGTGGTGACGTGACCGGGACATATACAGAGCAGTGTTGACCGTCAGTCCCTCCCAGCTCCCAGTGAGTGCCACAAACCGGCAATGGGTATCTGGCCAGACCTGCTGTCCAGTAAGTGAGAGCGACTTTGTAATCAGAATACTCACCCCTCTGGAGCCAGTTGTGTAAACTGAGTCTCTTGTAGGAGGGTCACTTCGGGGCTTGTTGTTTAAGGTATTGTAATAGGACACCCCTTTTAATTTTATCACCCAGACCATTGACATTCCACATAAGAAATGTATAGCCAGTATGCCAGGTCGCTCAACCATCAGTGTGTTTTGAGAAGTCAGTGCCATGGCTGCACAAGCCCAGTGGGCCATTGAGGGTAAGGGCTGGAGGAGCCCCCCTTGCATCCATTTGAAAATGTGATGTCAGTACCCTAAAACATAAATGCCCTCTACAGTGTAGCCAACCAGAAAAAACTGAAACCTAAAATTCATACCCCCTCCCATCCTCCTTGAATAGGGGAATCAAAACTGCCCACCAACCCAAAAGTGCAGAGTGCCTGTTATCCATAACCAAAACTAAACAGTTAGAGACAGTGGCAACCCCCATACACCTGCCCTTTCTCGAAAAAATGTGCATGTTACCAAGAGTCATCTGGTTCCTCCATCAGCAGAGGTCTGGCCACAGCGGCTCTTCCATATCCATGATAGAACACAAAGAGCAGTTTATGTCTCTAATGCCCTGTGTTGGAAAAATTTCACACTACCAGCAAGATCAGCCCTCTCCATCAAACCAGTCTGGACAAAGCTTCTGTGTCGCCATTTTCTGGGAGCCCAAATGCTGTGGCGAACCCTGATTGCTGCTCACTTTGTTGGTGTCCTTTTGGCAGGCTGTTATTGTAAACTTGTTTCATTGACATTGTGAGCGGTGTGAGTGCCAGGTCTTCCCTTCATCCACCACTCTAAATTGCACAAGAAACAGCATGGAGAACTTTAGGTAACGCTCCCTTAGGATGCATTTTACTTCGGCAAAGCTATGACGGAGTCTCTGGACTCAGAGGGTGTAGTCCAGGAAGAAACGTATGACAGTATTTTCAAACTTGACCGGTGGGGCATGACGGGCTGTGTGGAGAATTACTTCATGGTCTCTGAAGTTAAAGATCCGGGCTATTATTGTGCGAGGGGGTGCACCTGGCTTGGGAGGGGCACCCGGGATCTTTGGAGCTCTTTCCACTGAAAAGTATTTTGAGAGGCCATGTGGTTGTATCACATTGAGGATGATGTCCTAAAAAATCAGGTCAATCTGCCTTCTCAGGCACTCTGACCCGATGGATATATTCCGTCATGAACAACCCTGTAATCATTCAGCTTCAGACCAAGGACCTCTGTGATGGAGCACAACTTTTGGACCTGTTTCTTTAGGGAGACAGTTTCAGCTTTGAAAGACAGAATGAGTCACCCGGCCAACCTTCACTAAGTGAGTCACTTTCCATTGGGGGACCTGGTCTGTCTTTTCCTTGTGTCTTTTATTGCAATTTTGTTGGGATTGTCACGTGGAGGGTAAATATATCCAGCTTAGTTTGTTGTGCTGCATGAGTTCCCTGTCCTCCAGTTATCTCTGCAGGATTCTCAGTTTCTCTACTTCACGGGGCTACAGAGGTACTCACTCACACCAGCCAGGGGTTCATTGCAATAATCACCCACCCTGTGGCCTGTCAGGTTCCCCACAGGTGCCTGGCAGTCTTCCTTTTTGCCAATGGGAATGCCCCAGATGTGGGTTCACAGGGGCCCAAGATCCGATGTTCAGCACCCCAACGTAGCAGTATCCTGTGACACCCCCCTCCTCGTGCTTCCTGGTAGCCCTTCATTCGCACGTCCCTCTCCTTAATGCCTAAAACTTACTGCCACAGATGATTCCTTTGAAGTAGCTATGGGGGCAAATGTTCTTCAAGCCCATGGGGCCACATCACAGCCCACAGAAACAGGGACCAATCACGTCCTTAAGGTACCTAGGGCTGTCTGGATCTTCTCTCAATGTTCAGGTGGCACCATCCACCACTCACCAGGGCTCTGCACTGCAAGACTGTCCAGCTGGATAGTTCCAGAGTCACCAGGCTCCCCCATTCACCAGGGCACAACTACTACGGCCAGAGGTCAAAGTGGCCACACTCTCAATTACTTATTATTCAATATGGGGAGTATCATAAGTTCCACTTGACAATCACTGGTGCCTCCTCATGTCAGGATGGGCCCAGTGTATGCTCACAGGTAAAGGCCCAGAGCCCTCCTGCCAAGGCCTTTAAGGGGCACCGGTATCCAAAGGAGCCCCGTTTCTGTAGACTCCTCCACTGATTCGGCACTCCCTTGAAGCAGGGCCTCAGTACTCGAACCCGTGTCAGGCCCTGCCTCGTTGCTGACAGTGTTATGGGGCCCACAGGCTTGCAGCATTGATGGCAAACCCTTCTTAGCATCACGGCCATTTGCTGCTTGTAGTCTTAGAAGGCAGCCTGCTTTGGGCTGTACACAACCTCCAGCGGCAAATCCCGGCACCATGACTATACTCTGGGGAGCGGCCTAACACGCCACACCTAGTCCCGCCCATCAATCAAATCCTTCAGATTATCGGCAGCACCAAGCCGCAGTCTCTGGAACAGTCACCTCTGTATCAGTACTTGCTGCAGGCTCCAAAGTCCCATTGTGACCTCGGGTGAGTGTCTTGTCAGTCTGCTGATTTTCAAGGGTTTTGCCTGTGTCCTGGGCCAACGCCTCACACAGGGCCTCGGTCCTGCTCCACTATCTCTGCTATGCTGCGGCACACAGCAGCAATAATTGTCACTCTGGTCTCCACGCAATCCCCAGCCTTTATATCACATAAACTGGGGCTGCAGGAGGTGGATTTCATGGCAGATGTTGGGGGATTGAGCAGGTAGATTGCGGGAGCCTCTTTAGCAAGAAGATGCCTTCGTTGACATCCCCCTTGTATGATTGTTTTGAAAATTTTCTCTAAACGAACATGTTTCTTGGAATATAATTGAATTTCATTTCCCAAAGCTTTGGTGTACCACTTCTTTCATGTATATCTTCCGTCTTATCATATGTTGTTTCTGCTACATTATATTTTAGAGGAGAGACAAGTGTGTGCGAGTGTGTGTATACTTTGCCACCATATAAAATTTACTTGTAGAATGTGGGTCCCCCCCTTTTTGGCAGAAGACCCACATTATTGGTTGTGGGGAATTGGTGGGTGGGAGAGCAGGAATCAAATTATGACTGAAATTCATAGTCCCACGGTGAGGGGTCTTGCAAGCAAGTGACTAACATGAAGAATTATAGATGGATAAGCAGTGAATAATGTGGAAAAAGTATTGAGTTGGAAATATCGGTTGTAGAAATAGCGGAGAAAAAATATTGTGAGAAAAATATCGTTATGCAGAAATATCGTTGTCGAGATTATCGATTTCTTTGGTAAGTTTTATTTCAAGAATATCATTGTTATAAATATTGTTTTCAATAATTAAATTTAAAATAAAATCATTTTATAATTACCTTTATGTGTGTTAGTTTCTATATTACTAATTTGGGTTATTATTGTTTGTATAAATATTAATAATATTTTTAAATATGAGATGTAATTTTAAATGATTTATCATTTTTTATGTAACTATAATAGTAATGTATATTGTTGTAGAAGGTTGCTAGGTTTGTAGGAGTGTATGGAGGGAAGTTAATTAAGTTTAATTAATTAACAATTAATTTACAATGTATTAATAATAATTTAATGTATTAATTATTATGTAGAAATTACATTTTTATGTTATTAGTTGTGAGTTGCTGTGTCTGTGGGGGTATAGGTAAGGAAGTTAGGGCCAGATGTAGGAAGGCAAATACCGGTCGGTAACGGCCGATTTCGGCCGTTACCGATCGGTATATGCAGATGGAGATGTAGGGGCCTGAAAATGTGACAAATCGGTATATTTACCGATTCTGTAAATTTACCGATTCGGTAAAATACCGAATCGGTATATTTACCGAATCGGTAAATTTACATGTAGGTGGCACTGTAAACAGTGCCACAGGCCCTTACCGATTCGTTATTTACCACCAAATACTATTTGTTGGTAAATAACGAATTCCTGTGTACATGCACATCTGTGCATGTACACCTGTGCCATGTGGCACACATACATGCCCTAAGGGCAGGGTTTTTCCGCCACCAGTCTCATCTGATTTGGGTCATCTAGGTTGCTAATTTAGGTTTCAAGGAAGGGGTCCATGGATAGCATAGGTCCCCCCAGCTAGCCTTTTCATCTATTTGATTAGTTTAATATCTAAGATGGGAATAGCACAGGTAGAAAACACTAAATATCTGTCCACAAGATTGGTAGTACAGGACTGAGATATTAAACTAATCAAATAGATGAAAAGGCTAGCTGGGGGGACCTATGCTATCCATGGACCCCTTCCTTGAAACCTAAATTAGCAACCTAGATGACCCAAATCAGATGAGACTGGTGGCGGAAAAACCCTGCCCTTAGGGCATGTATGTGTGCCACATGGCACACAAGCCAGACTCAGGCGTGCAACAGGGTGTCAAAGTGACACTCTGTTCCCCTTGCAAATTCGGTATTGACATTGATTCCTATGGGTTCGGTAAAAAATACCGAATTTATAACTACATCTCATTTACCAAATCTAGAATACCGAATCGGTAAAATTCGGTATTCTAGAGTCGGTAAATGAGAATTACCTACATCTAGCCCTTATTTATGTATTAATAAATTAATAAATAATTATTAATTGATTAATTGTGTTACATTTATTTATTTTAGTTATATTTTAAGTGTGGGCTGCTAGGTTTGTAAGTGCATGGTGTAGAAAGTTAATTAAGTAATAAATAATGGGCAATTTGTTAAATTGCTAATTAATTATTCAACTGTTTAATAATGATGTTCATTGTTTAATTGTTTATTTAGATATTCTTTTGGGTTAACTAATAAAGTTTATATCAAGAGTTTTATATTTATTAGAAGTTAACAGGGTTATGTTTCATATATGTTATGTGTTTGAAGTGAAATACTTTCCCTACTGTTGCATTTACTGGAGTGAGTATACTAAATTTTCTCCCTCCGAAGTCCAACGCTTTCCTTACTGTTGGATAAACTGGAGTGGGAATAGCACAGGTAGAAAACACTAAATATCTGTCCACAAGATTGGTAGTACAGGACTGAGATATTAAACTAATCAAATAGATGAAAAGGCTAGCTGGGGGGACCTATGCTATCCATGGACCCCTTCCTTGAAACCTAAATTAGCAACCTAGATGACCCAAATCAGATGAGACTGGTGGCGGAAAAACCCAGACCAAGAATCTGGCACATCAAGGTGGAAGAGTCGCGAAGTGCAGGCCTCTGGATGCGTGCCAGTTGGCAAGGAAGTATCGGAGTTGCAAAACATTCGGAAAGGCAGTGCCCCCCTATGAGGGACTTAGAACTGAGTCACTGAGCAACCATTATCAGGTATGTTGTTGCTGCAGCGTATCAGATTAGCCCTCCAAAACTAACTGGAGATCTATGTGAGGTGGGGGGGCACCGCCATCTTTGCTGAGCCCCAACACAACTGTAGCAGGGGATTTGTGAGGGTTTCAAGATGCCAATCGCCTTCATCGAGTAATGTTGCAACAGTGATCAGGCAGCCCTGGAATGTGGTTCTCAACACAGGCCCAGAAGGCAGTAGGGTGAAGCCCTAAGTGCTGTGGGCTCTGCAGGCCTCTTGGACGGAATGGACAAGCACCCTGAAATGTGCCCTTGCACAGCCGTCATATCAACAGAGACAATGGTGATGAGTGTGAGTAAATGGACTCTGGCAGAACTTCACTAGTAGCTGAGCCCCACAATTGTTTCACAGATTCAGAGTCAGCACAACAAGATGTCTACTATGAGAGCAAAGCTGAAGGGCAAGTCCATCCCTGAGGTGTGATGATACAGGCCTAGAGATGAAGCCCTAGTGTTGGCTACTAGAATGGAGGCCCTTGGGGTAACCCACAAATGCTAAGCTCTCTCAAAGCTGCTGGAGCAAGACTCAATTTAAATATTTGGTTTATCATTACGCACACAGAGATGATCCTCCCTCCTCCCTTTTTCCTTAATATTTTACTTTGAATGGAGGATCTTCTTCCGTCTTCCTCCACCTTAAGAACATGTCCAAGAGAACTTGGCCGCTGATAATGAGAATCAGGAACTAGTCATCACCTAAACCATAATCACATTTTTTTATGTTAAGCTTAGTCAATATTGAGAGTTTGAATTATTTTCATCAATGTGTAGTAAAATCTTTTTCGTTTTATTTGATTAGATTAATATCGCAGTCAAATAACAGAATTGATAATAAATGTATGGTTAGATATCCCTAATCTATGAATGTGACAAAAAATGGTTTTAGTCAGAACCCATGAAGAGTTCAAGTTCTAGAGGAAAAGTAACATAGTGCTTAAAGCCCACATTCAATCGATTAATATCAGCAAAACGTCCCACGCAGAGAAGTTTATGAAACTCAATAGAGTCTCGAGCAAATAAACAAAAATAATCATGCAGAAGTAGTAGCCAACCTCAATCAGCAATAAGTTAAGACATGTTAAAAGTCAGCTTTCTGTGTTCAGCATGAAGACTTCAGCATTCAGCCTCCGGAGCAGGTATGGAAGAGGGGAAAAAGAATCTGGAAAGTATCTGGGAAAAGGCAATAATTCTACTCAAAGAACACACACTAATTGAAACAGCTGAAAATAATTGTTGCAGTCTATGTTGCTTCTTCTTCTCTCCAATCAGTTTTTAGGATTACTTTGAGAACAGGCTCTCATCTTCCTTTACCATGTATTGAACAATGAAGTACGGAAATTGTGACTACGTACCAGGCCTTTCGATGCAGACCTTCTTTCCCATGAACATGACTAGATTTCTAACCCTCTAATAAGTATTGTATGTTAGATGAACAATGAACTATATAAGAAAAACATAAACTATAATAACTAATTATTTAGCACCACATTCTTTGTTATAATATAAAGAAAAATATGTTAAAGGGTTAACATTTCTATTCAAGCATTACATTTGTGTCGATTATCCTCTGTTACTTCATTTATCAATGAAGTTTCTTTAGCAAACATTTCCAAATGTTATTATTCATCAGAAACATTTTGCAGAGTTATGTGAAGCTTTTCACTAGAAGGCAGAGACGTGGAAAGGTCAAATTTTAAACAGTTTTCATGCTGATTTCAGCATTTTTCTGTTGAGTCATTTATGAAGCAAAGCTGATTTTTAAACATTTTGAGACCTAGTCCTAACAAGGATGACTACTTACAAATGTCTGTACATTTTTAAACATCAATTGAGTTTAATATAATTTGCATGTTAATGTTGCACATATAATTCTTTTAACTATTTTATTTTGCATGTTTAATCATCTCTCTCAAAGTGCTTGTGTGTACCTCAATGCACATCAACCCACCTGGCTGCTTTACCCATGATGCTTTAAGAGCAAGAGGCTCCTCACGTGCCCACCACCAGAGAGATGACTGCCTATATCACTCTAGATGACCAGTAAGAGAACAGTTTCAAAAGGATCCTCACCTTTCTAGGAAATGAAATATGACCCTGGACTACTAGGATAGAGTAGTCAACCTCTAAAAATATTGGGGACCCTGCACCTTGACCGTGGCAACTCAGAGTAGCAGCCAGCAGAGAAAACACTAACAATGAGGTTCTGAAGCATAAACCAAAAGGAGGTTAATGAGAGAGGCCTACCCCACCGACAGGATCCTCCTCTGACAATGCACATGGTCCTCCCCAGTGGCTGGCGACCACAAAGAGTTCCTTCAACAGTTCTTGAAGGAGATAAAAGAGGAAGTCACTAGGCCAGTAGTGCATAATTTCATTTACAATGGAGTAATTGGAGTAATTTTGGTAATTCCACATTACCCTTTGATTCAGAATTACAGATAATTATGCAATTACTCCTCGTCATGTAATTAAGAATAAACAAGGGTAAAAATTCCTACTATAGAAGCACATTTAATAAACAGCTGCTCATGCTCGCTATTTATGGTCTGTTGCATTTAGCGCTCTTTCTTAGTGCAAAATGCATCCTTGCATCCAAAATGGGCATTCTTCCACTAAGAAATAGCGCTAAATGCAGAATTACTTTTCTCTCTCGATTCAAGCGTAATCTTGTGTAATTCTTAGGCAATTCCACATGATTTCACTACATGGAATTACGCGAGTTACGCCCACCCCTAGAAGTCACTACAATAAGGCGGATATTACGGACTGCTTGCAGGGTCTACAAAAAGAAATAACAGACAATGCCTCCCGGCTTAATAATCTCAAAGGCAGAGTAGGTGAAAGGACAGCGGAAATGTACAAGGTGCAGGCACATTATCACTCTTGAATAACAATATGGATAGCTAGCCCTTAAGCAGTAAGACCTGGCAAACAGGTCTAGACAGAATAATATAAGGATAAGGGCCCTGCCAGTGGCGTAACATAGGCCCCCAAAGGCCCCGTGATGGGGGGACCCCCGAGCTCCAGGGGGCCTCCTCAACATAGTAACCTTGCCTGAAAGCTTCTGTTAGAGCCTGGAGGGGGACCCCTCCAGGTACATTGCAGGGGGCCCCGCGAGTTTCACTACGCCACTGGGCCCAGCCACATGGAGTTTAAGGCAATTACATTATGGAATATGTGCAGAAACTGCTACACCACATAGGCAACTGCCCTGATGATCCACCAGCAAGACTGGATTACACAACCAGAACCAATTTGGTGGACAGAGAAGGGAGGCCCCACCAGATTTCCTCACCCAAGTGCATTTGTTTAAGGACAAATATGCGATATTGGCTGTGGTCCGCTCCTCAGTTCATATCCTCCTTGATGGACATAAATGTACTTTTTTAATGCTACTGCACCAGCGGCACTCTAAAGGAGATGCAGCATGTCTAAGGTCACAGACTTTCTTCACCATAGTATTGGCTCCTATAATTCGGGACATCCATTCCACCTCATTTTCACCTAGAAGGATTAGAGGCACTAGGTAAGAACTAATGCCTGATGTATCCTGGAGTTAGCCGATGAAGAGAAACCAGAGAGAGTCAGCCCTAGGCATCCTCGAAGGTCAACCAATAGGCGAAAGTGGCACACACTGAGGAGGAATTTAAAGAAAAAAAAACACCCCCTGCGTAGGTGGAGCGGGTGAAACAAGCTTTGTCAGAGAGGCAGAGATTCTCCAGGAGACAATGAGCCAGAGGGATGGGGAGCTAGAGGTTGCAAGGGTATTCCAGTTGGACACAGAGCCAAGAATCTTGCCAGATTTCTGCAGGGCAATGGACTTTTTTCTCTATGCTTCAAAGTAACCAAATATAAATTATGGACATATTGGTACAAGAAGCCCAAGAGAATTGGGAAATTGAGAAATGAACCTATCTTTGGGCAACCTTTGCTGGAGACCCTTAAACATCTGCCCTGGCATTGCCCCAAGCTCGGGATGTACTGTGGGGATGTCATTAGTGATCTTATCAGGGTCTTGAAGGTCCAGATCCCATGTAGCTCAACGTATTTTTACTGGAAAGAGAATTCTCGTCCCAAAGGTCACGAAAGTTCTTAAGGGGCAAACAATTAGCCATTGCCTTAGTTGCCGCAATACAGGTTTTGCCCTCCATTTGGGGAAAGATTACAATGTCAGAGCCCATCACGTGATACAGAAAATTGCTATATTAGCCATAGAAAAAATGTCCCTTGCAGTAGGGAATGCCAATACATCGTGTGAAGCCAGTTGGAAGCCCTTCATACAACCACTAACACATAAATATAGGAAACTATCATGCCGCAACTAATTGAGGGCTGTTTGCCTCATCCCAGAAGACCTGAACATATTGTAGCCCCAATACCATTCCTTCCAGACAACCGATCAGGGAGAGGTATTCCTTGTTAGATTTCCCTCCTAGGAATAGCCCTTTTGTGAAGACGACCGGTTGAGGACAGGGTGGGAGGGGACAGAGGAGGTGGCCTGTTTGTTTATAAATACACATGAAACATGTATACCATAAAGCACCTTATTGGCCGAATGACTGTAGACAGTCGTATATGCATGTATAAAAGCAGTTGTCACTGAAGTCCTTTGTTGGCCAGCCGCATGTGGCAGACTCTTCAGTTACTACATTCCGGCTCAGTTGGTTAGATGTAGATCATTACTGTGGACTGGTATACTACTGGTAGATGGACAAAAGCAGTCACTGCTTTGCCTTATGTGAGTGTAAGAGTGTCAAGAAATGTAAGGGAATTATTATGCAG
This sequence comes from Lissotriton helveticus, assembly GCF_964261635.1. Taxonomy (NCBI): domain Eukaryota; kingdom Metazoa; phylum Chordata; class Amphibia; order Caudata; family Salamandridae; genus Lissotriton; species Lissotriton helveticus. Next base: position 920,376,266 of record NC_136067.1, on the reverse strand, counting down.
AACTGCAATGAATGCTCGACAGCTGAGTGTTACGGTATTAGTATCAGTGTGTCCCAGGAGGGTCATATATTGTATTATTTTGTAAATGCATTTATATATCACATACTACCCTTGATGAGGTGTTGAAGTACTTAATACTGGGCAGCAAGTTAGCTGTTTTTTTCGTTATTCATCTTTTTTACAAATTTCTTTAGCAAGCTATCTCTTCATTTGAGAATTTATCAACCTTGCAATTTAGATTTTCATATTAGAGGTTTGTGTTGATTTGATTATTTGATGTCCATTATATAATTTAAAATAGTATTCAAAGTGGCTTTACAGAGGTCTAATTTGATCACGAATTAGCCCCAGAGGATTGCTTGTGTCCTTGATGTTTAAGACTTTGCTAATTTTTTGCCATGTTTATCACCTCCCCTGAAGTGGTGGTCTCCCCACTTGATTCTACTAAATGAAAGGTCATCCTTCGGAAGATGTCTCCTCGGGTACATGAACTAATTCTTCCAGAGCCTTGACATGGGCCGATGCCATCTGAGCCTTCAACATAGGATCCTTGACTTGCGTTTCAGAATGATTTTTGGGGAGAGTGGTACGGTGTGTCAGTATAGGGAACCTCCTGTGATGTAGGTTGATTTATAGAAGTGCTTGCCCTCTCTCTAGAACTGGCACATCTTGGAGTGTTTATGTTGCATATCGTCCTAGGTCAGACTCATCTCTTCCTTTTTAGGTTTTGCCTAGCCAATGCGTACAAAGTACGCAGGCGCTAGGAAAAACTTAATGATATCTGTGTGTGGGGACTGGACCGTCCCCACTCTCTCATTGGCTAGCTCCATAAATGGAGGCTAGCCATTGGGAGAAGGCTCTGTCCGTCAATCTCGGACCAGATTCGGGGGCGTTCCCGAGAATTTTGGGCTTTTGGCTACGTCACGCTACGTCAGCCGAAAGCCTGTTCTCGGGAACGCCCCTGAATCTGGTCCGGCATTGGAAACACCGGAAGAAGATGTCCGGCCCACCGCCTGATTGTGGGCGGGGCCGGGAGCCCTTGTTTTGAGCAGGTAAGTGAGCTGTAATGCTACAGTCCAGGGCATCAGCAGCACGGAAGTGGCATGCCAGAAATGCACCTGCCTCGCCCGACCCTTAACCTCTCCTGTTGGGTGTCTGTGGGTGGTTGAGTGCCCTCGGTGCACTGCAGAACCCTATCATGTGTCGGCGCAGGCAGCGCGCTGTCTATAGCCGGCCGCCTGCAGCGGAAACCCTATCCACCGACATAATTAAAACATGATCTGATTACCGTCCGCACTGGGTGATTGCGGTCTCATTAACCTTTGTGCGCCTCCACCTGAATCCATGTCCCGGGAGGACAATGTAGCAGGAGGGTGTTGCCTATGACACGCAAACAGATTGTTTAATTCCCAATTCGACCCCTCCCCCGTCACTTAAGCAGGCTCTTTTACCCAGGAGGCGCTTCATTTTCAATTTCACACATTTGAAGTCGAGTGCGGCTTTTTGTTGTGGTACGAAACCTAACGCTCCCTCGCTAGGCTTACACTTTGAAGCAGAATCGCAAAGAAAGACTGGATCGGGAAGCGAACTTGTTTGTTTGATTATCGAATCCTGGCAACCTTGCCCGACATAACTGTGTGCTCCTGGCCGACTAGGTTTTGTCTCTTCTCTTGAATTCCTTAAACTACCATACCTGGGACTTCTTAGAGACCTGCTAATGATGCTACACGCAGGTATTTACCACACAATCATAATTAATTTAGATCAAAAGCCCCCAATTCTTATTCGCGGGGACTCCCTCACATCCAGCCCTGTCGACATTCCCGCTGTGAGAAATGTGCTGCGCCTTGATTGTGGGAGGGCGAGGGTCGTGGTGTCAGTGATGCTAATTGTGAGCAATCTCTCGTGCAGGTGGTCCGAGAGAAGGGCTCAAAGGAACCTGAAGATAGTTACATGGCTATTGTGTCACAACAGCAGCTTTTCACGGACACATGTATGCATCCACCCCTGGGTTGCAGACTCGCCTCTGTGCGTGTTTACCTCGCAGCTGCGTCGGGTTAGGTTGTGGAGCCGCGTGTCCTGTGAAGGTGCAGCGTGCACCTTGCATTGCCCGATGGAGAGGGTGTGACCTCCATCGGAGTCTCTGCAGAAAGAGGACCACACACTATCAAAGGCTGCTTCACCCCGACATGTAATCTGAGAAACTAGGGCAAAGGCCGTTATGACCTACATACTGTTCCGGGGATACATACTGCAGCAGTGGGAATCTGCATTGTAATTAGATGTATGGAGTAAATCACGTGGCGTGTTTCATCAGGACTGCATTGTTTCAGAGTTATTGGTGATCAAGGCGTGTTTTGAAGCTGAGACTTCCCCGCAGTGTGACAAGGCGCAGTGTGACACAAAGAAAGCAATGCTCCCTCGTGTGTGTGGAAAACGCCCAAGTGCAGCAAAAACACACAATGAAAGATACTGAATTTGTTAACTAATAAAGCAGCTATTTATCTGCCATTGCTTATTTGTCTTGTGGATTCAGGGTTTATTTATTGTTCCCTAGAGGCTGGTGGTTATCTCCCATAGTGTTGGTTAAGGGAGCAGGATGGAGTAATTTGTGCATTAGCTGGGTTGCTTCCTTTTATTTCACGCTGACTTGAGAAAGTTTTTATTACATTCTCCCTAGGCTCAGGTTTGTGTTCCTGATATCCTGCTGACTTGATGGCGGGGCGCATATGGATAGAGCCTTTGATGCTGGCCCGTGAATCTGTTTGTTTTAATAGTCTGCTTTGTGCGTATGCTGTTTGCTTTGTCGCATCAGTCTCCTGCCCACTGAAAGTAGCTAACGCCCGTAGTAAAAACAGGAGCGCCGAAGCTTGGCCGGGATGTTTGTTACAGCTCTGAATACAATGGTTCTGGTCACACGACTATATCACTGACTGCAACCCACCACCAAACGTCCATGGCACTCTCATGAGCCTCCCCGTGTAAGGCCTTGTTTATTTGACATCTACTTCTCGTATTTTTGCTAACCTGTGCATTTCTCTCATAATATCTTTACAACTCAAGATTTATGCACATAGGTTGAGGAGCATGAAGTCAGACTCCTGTTTATCAACGTAGAGTGCTAGGCGTCTAATGGAATTAGAGGAAAGTCTGAGTGCGATTTGAATGTGCAAAGTAGCTGCAAGCTCCCCTAGTGTAATGTACAATTAGTTCTGTAAGGTTGCGTTTGGAGGCCTGCCCCTTTAGTTGTCAGTAGACAGCTATACATGCTCTGATGGGTGAACAACATAATAACTGAAGTGGAAATTATCTTCATTTTGGGCAGACTCTGATCTCAGCGAACTATCAAATCTGACCTTTGGGTGGGATCTTCTTGTTTTTTATTTTTTTTATTTTGTTGCTAAGGCTGCTACATACATGCTTTTTTAATAGGGAGAGGATGTGACATTACAACCAAAGATGCCGACTTTGGAATGGGGGAACCCGGTTCGAGTCCCTGCGGGGGGGGGGGGTGGAGGCGCTAAATATCCTGTAATTTTGGGCAAATCACTTAATCTCCCCAAGAACAACAAAAAATTAATGACCTTGTGTTAGACCTGACATCCCTGCTGCCTCGTTAACCATTTAGACTGCAGCCACACTTAAATGTATCCAGAGTACTTTGAGGAAAGTACCGAACACCACTTTCTTGACCCGCATTTGTGAGTTCACACAGGAGTTTGCTTAATATTCCGAGGTTTGAGAGTTCATATTAGGAAGTCAGTTTGCCCTTCCCTTCCGCCAGGCCTCTGCACTACAAAACTATGTGCGCTACCATTGGGTGAGAGCTCAAGAAGGCTAGCACTCATTGGATGAGAGGCGTAAGCGGCTGTTGTGTTTACATTCTTATCTTAGAATGGTTTATTATGGAAGGTTAGGATGTCACTGCTCGAGAATGTTACTGTGTAGAATGTGCATCTTTCAGGTGGTAGCGGTTATCTGCTGCTGAGGACTTGACCATGCTGGCTGTGTAATTTGTATGCTCTTCTACTGTTTAATAAAGAGCTATTTCTACCAAGAAGCTTCTTCACTTCAGCGGCGCTCTAAGAACAGCAGACAGGGAAGTTTTCCAGCATGCGCCGGCTGGCAGCCAGTGGTGGAGTCTGTTTGGCTGCAGCACGTGTGCGCTTTAACAACCCGGAGCAGTTGTTATGTATCAACTTTTCTGTTCCCTCAACAAATAACGGCCGGCCCTTCCACATGTACTGCTCTATAATATTCTCACACCGGGAGGTTTAGCGCTTAATAAACCTTATTCAGGAGGTAGATGTTTTTTTTCTTCAGTTTTATGCAGGTACTCAAGTAAAACAAACTGAGCTATGTGCGAGGAGGCGGGTTTAGGGGGTTGGGCCAGGCGCGGGGCTACTGGGAAACATTTAGTGGAAATTAAGATTTTCATAGTGTGAGTATTAACAGATGCAATTCTGCAGTAGGTCGTTACTGCAGTTAATGTTGCATTTCTGAAGTCATATGGATAGTGAAAAATCCAAGTGTAACAAATGAGTTGAGTCCAGAATAAAAGGGTATTTAACTGGTCTTGCATGGTGTGGTAGCGCACTGTCCTTTAGAGACAGAACATTTCCCATTGACGTGACCACTGAATTTTGAGAGATGCAGTTTTACTGATAAAGTTTTACAGCGTACCAAAGACAGTGTGTGGAATCGGGTTCCAGCCAGTGGCGTAGCTAGTGTGTCATCGTCCTGAGTGCAAGGAAGGAAATCGACCCCTGCTCCTGTTTGATCTGTGGAATACAGCAGCAATAATCTGGGTTCAGTGGACAGGGTGGAATGGCCGTAGCGGCCACTGGGCATTTTCCCAGTTGGCCGGAAGGGTGGGTGCTGTTTTTTGAGTGGTGGGGGCTGTTTTTAGGTTTTGCACGCTTTGCTTGCTTCTGAAATCTACGGCAGAGGAGAGTAAAAAAAAAAAAACATTTACACTCAGAGCCACAAAGCCTCCTTTTTTTTACAAAGTGCTCTCGCTGAATTCCCCACACCTCCCTCGGATCTGAAGACCGGGATGTTTTTCTACTTTTTGTGAGTGCTTGCTGTCTTCCGCTGTCTATGTGTGCCCGTTCCTGCACCCCCCCTCCGCTGTCCGTGTGCCCTGTTTTCGTGCCTCTGTTGCCTGCTTGTGACTCTGTTGCCTGCTTGTGACCCTGTTTTCGTGCCTCTGTTGCCTGCTTGTCACCCTGTTTACGTGCCTCTGTTGCCTGCTTGTGACCCTCTTTTCGTGTCTCTGTTGCCTGCTTGTGACTCTGATGCCTGCTTGTGACCCTGTTTTCGTGCCTCTGTTGCCTGCTTGTGACCCTGTTTTCGTGCCTCTTTTGACTGCTTGTGACTGTTGCCTGCTTGTGACCCTGTTTTCGTGCCTCTGTTGGCTGCTTGTGACCCTGTTTTCGTGCCTCTGTTGCCTGCTTGTGACTCTGTTGCCTGCTTGTGACCCTGTTTTCGTGCCTCTGTTGCCTGCTTGTGACCCTGTTTTCGTGCCTCTGTTGCCTGCTTGTGACTCTGTTGCCTGCTTGTGACCCTGTTTTCGTGCCTCTGTTGCCTGCTTGTGACCCTGTTTTCGTGCCTCTGTTGCCTGCTTGTGACTCTGTTGCCTGCTTGTGACCCTGTTTTCGTGCCTCTGTTGGGGGCTTTGTGTGGTTGTGTTTGTGAGGGGCTCTGTGTGGGTGTGTGTGTGGGGGGCTCTGTGTGGGTGTGTGTGTGGGGGGAGCTCTGTGTGTGTGTGGGGGGGCTCTCTGTGGGTGTTTGTGTGTGTCATTTGCGAGAGATAAAGCTAGTGGCATTGTAAATGACAATGCCATTTATTTATGTTAAAAAAAACATAAATAAAAATAATGTCAAGAGCAATGCCAATAGCTCTAACTTTAACAAAGGCAAAACCATTGCATTGTAAATGCTTGTTTGATTCAGATGTCAGGACTATTTGTATGAAGGTTATCTAAAACATTCCATTAACCCTGGGAACTGATACTCCCCACATCGCCTGTGGTGGAAGAACACATTTCAGCATATTCTTCTATGACTTAAGCTTTCTCGGAGGTATGGGTGGACTGGCGAACCAACTGCAGGCCTAACAAAAAATGCTAGAGCCAGCCCGCTCCCTTCATCTCTTCACACATTCTTTTCTTTTCATCCATCCATTCTCTCTCTCCTCTCTATTCTCATGCTCTGATTGATTTCCTTCTCCCTCCTTCCTCCCCACTCTTGTTCCCTCTGTCTTGAAGCCTCCCTGCGCCCACTACAACAACATTCAGGGGGCTGGGGAAAATGACAGAGGCACGAGGAGCAGTCCTGGGCTTTCAAAACCAACTTTCAAGGGCTCCAGCCCACCAGGGAAATACCCTGTGGAATAAAAGGCCAGTCCGATAAGAGGGTGCATTTGTAGATCTGCCAACTCGCAGGGGGCCAGTGTGATACACGATATCGGTTCCTATCACACGGTCACCCAGTGAGGAGCAGATATCACACGGTGGCAGGGAAAACGAGCTGAAAAATCCTGTAAATAGTGGTTTTCCAGCTCGTTTTCCAAGACTTTGAACTATCAGCATCCATTAAGGGGTGTGAAAACACCCCAGGACATGGGCACCAGCTTTAGCAACCTTTTGTTTTATTTTGGAGGAGGGGGGTTGGGGGCAGGGTGGGGCAAAGAAGTCCCTGTTAGGGATGTATGACGGTACAACGTGTGCTTTTACAACGCGTACCGTTACCACGCAGGTTTTACAACGCAAGTCGTTACAACGACTTGCGTTGGGGGGCGCTGGATAGTGAATAGTTTAATTTACTATTCCAACTCCAGTCCCCGTGGATAGTCGGGAAGGAGTTGGATAGTAAATTAAACTATTCCCTACCCTACAGCGCCCTCCAGCGCAAGTCGTTGTAATGACTTGCGTTGTAAAACCTGCGTGGTAATGGTACCGCGTTGTAAAACTTTCGTGGTAAAGGATGTTTCCCCTCTTAGGTACTTCTGGCTCGAGACCCCACCCACTCCAAGGCCCTATCCCCTCCTCACATTGTGAGATTTTTCTTCAAGTTGGCCGGTATGTATTTGACTAAGCATTTTCATTCATAGAGATATAATCCGATGCATGTTTATCTGTGTAGGAGATCACAGTATGAACACTTCACCTTCCACATCTTGTCTCTGGTCATTTATAAAAATTAAATCCATCTGAAGTAGTCCGAGACCCCCCTTGGTGTTGCCTCATTAGGCAGCTCATTTGTGAAGCCAAGCTCGGTACAATCATCTGTTATCCAGATCCTAACCTTAGCTGCTTTCAGGGGCACGCGCCAATTTGTGTGTTGCTGGCTGTGAGGAAAATAATTCTGTTTTACATCGTTAAAGAAATAGTATTAAAAGTTTGCATGATTCCTGGCAGGGAGATGCAAAAAGGGTAAGTTATGAGACTGTGATTCTAAATCCTGGGCCTAGCCAAGCAGCAGGAGATCCAGCAACGTGATTAGGAATAAGGAAAAATAAATCCTAGATGCATCTTTTCAGCTTGTTTTTCTCAGCCTATTAAGCTAAACACACACCGACCAAGCGTGTAATGATTGATCGCTCAGCGCCCTGGGACTCTCTATATGAAGGGTACTTTATAAGCATATCGATTGATTTGTACGTTTTCAGCCTGTGGTTTTTCTAGGGCAGCTTTCTCCACTTTCAGTCACATAAACAACGCCTGCCATGAATCGCCATTCTTCACTGCAGCAGCTAGATGGGTCTAGCCGGGATTCTTGAAGCAGGAGTGACGTGTCATTTTTGTGCACACCAGAATTATAAATCTGCTTTTGCAGCTAATTAGACAGCGCATTGTTAAGTGCAAAGAAAAGGGACGTGGGAAAATTGCCTCTCCTGGTTTTCTTGCCGCCTCCTCTTCATTCTGTAACCAGAGTGAGAGTTCAGCAAACAGCATGGTGTGCACTATTGCATTACATTAGAATTATCACCAGCAGCAGGAACCTGGTAGTAACTGATGTCCCTCAAATGAAATGTCAGAGACCAAAATGAATATCGTGGGGTCCCAGTGCAGATGTACCTTGCACTGTTAACTGCTAGGCAGAGATTAGGCACTGTAGTACTTATCAACATCCTGCCCTTGTGCACTTCAGGTAGCAAAATGTATTTACTCGTAGGGGCTCACCTCAGGTTCTACTGCACACTGACCCACTGTGGTGTACATTGAACCATGTACATGGGTATAACGAGAGGGGAACTCTCCTTACTCGTATTTCAGCAGAGTAAAACTTCCAAGTAAGTGAAAATGTCCCAGTGTTTCAAATATTTCACAGTACTGTTTTTATTGAATCTTTTCTTCATCCAGGTTGTAAAAACTCCAACAATAATTCTTTATTTATCTTTTCATTTTTTAAAGCACGAGCAGACTCCAAAAGCCAACCCGTTTCTTTCACAAAGGATGAACTTCTTCAGGGCTGAAACAAACCAATACATATATTCTGTTTACCAAATTATAAGATTAAAAAAGGTAGCTAACCAACATCTGACTCAGGCCAGATTAAAATGTATCAATAGTGCAATTCAAAAACGTTTAAAAAGACAATAAAAAAAATCTGTATTCAAATGTAAAAGCATTCACATATTTGAAGCTCTTTTCTGAATGTAAAGACACGAACCAAAGGCAAGCCTGTCTGCGCCCATCCGCGACCCAACTGTGGCCAGCGCCAGGAACCCTGGACCTTCCACTACCCATCGCTAGGACACCACCACCCTCCTCACACTCAAACCTGGAAGACTTAGAGAAAGCCAACAGGCCTCGCCAAACACGACCCACGGCCAGTTCTCCTGCCTCCACTGCCACTAGACACTCACCGCCACGCCGGTCTCCAACACCACCGATGCCAGCACCGGCGACACCCTGAAATGCATCCCCCTCAACAACGTAAGCTCTGTACACGAACACGCCATGGAAATCTGGAACCTACTTTACTCTCTCTCGCCTGACATCGCCTTCTTCACAGAGACGTGGACCAATGCATCCTCTGCCCCCGACATCAGCACCGCCATCCCCGACGAATACAAGATCCAGAGAAAAGACGGCCCCAACGACCCAGGAGAGGCCTCACCATCACCCACAAGAGCACCCTCTGCCTCACCACCTCCAGCAAAATCTTCCCCTCTGCCGAACACCTGCACTTCCAGATCCAGACCACCCCCAAAGCCACACTCTGATGAACCCATAATCTACAGACCCTCAGGCCCCCAACACCCTTCGCCACAACCATCACTGACTCCATCGCACCCCACGCCATCGCCTTAACAAACTACATACTCATTGGAGATCTGAACTTCCACCATGGCATTCCCAGAAACCCCAACTCCACTATCCTTCGTGACAACCTCCGCAGCATCGGACTTAAATAACTCGTCAACACACCGACCCACATAGCAGGACACACTCTCGACCCCATCTTTACGGCAGGAAACAGCGTCCAATTCAGCCACACAATGCAGCCGCCATGGACCGATGGACCGACCACCACTGCGTACACTTCGCCATCAACAAACCCAAGGCACCGAAACCAGCCCCACGCCCCCACGAAGGAACTGAAGCAAGGTTAGGAAGGAGCAACTTAATTCCACCTTCACCCGAGACAACCACACCTGGGCAACCGATGCAAATGACGCAGCCAGAGAACTCTACACCTGGATCTCCGACTGCGCAGACGGGCTCGCCCGCTGCGCATTCCCGACAGACGACGCCCCAGGAAAGTCGCCTGGTTCACTACCGCTCTCCAAGAAGCCAGACGCACCTGCAGACGCATGGAGAAGAACTGGAGATACACCAAGACAACAGGAAAACCACACCACCTACAAGGACGCCATGACGGACTACCACAACCAAATCAGAGCCACCAAAAGGAACTTCATCCACAGCAAAATCCTGGCCAACTCCACCAACTCAAAGGAACTTTTCAGTGTCATTCAAGAATTCACCAACCCAACCAGCGAAGCCACAGACATCACCCCATCCCAAGACCTCTGCGACAAGCTTGGAACCTATTTCCACCTCAAGATCAAAAACCTCTACGACAACTTAATCGGCCATCCACCAGGCGCCCCCCGCCCCCCAGAAACACAAGCCAGACCAACATCACCAACTGGGCACCGATCATGGCCGAAGACACCGCCTCGACCATAAAAAGCATCCACTCGAGGGCCCCCACCCAACCCTGCCCCCTTCACATCTACAACAGAACCGCGGCCACCATCGCACCTGAACTACAACACATCATCAACACCACCTTCAAAACAGGCACCTTCTCAGACAACTGGAAGTGTGCAGGAGTCAGAGCTCTGCTCAAGAAAATACAGCTGACCTCACTGACCTCAAGAACTATCGGCCCATCTCGCTCCACCCGTTCTCAGCCAAAGATGCAGAGAAAATAGTCAACAGGAAACTGACACGATTCATTGAAAAGAACGCCGTTCTCAACCCATCCCAATCCGGATTCTGAAGCAACTACAGCACAGAGACCGCCCTACTCGCAGCCACAGACGACATCCGCACCCAACTGGACCAAGGCCACTCTTCAGCCCTCATCCTACTCGACCTATCAGCGGCCTTCGACAGCGTCTCCCACCGCATACTATTCGCAAGACTACAGGACGCAGGCATACAAAGAACAGCCCTGGACCGGATCTGATCATTCCTCACCAGAAGAAGCCAAAGGATCAGACTCCCCTTCCTTCTTCTCCAACCCCACGGAAATCACCTGCGGAGTCCCACAGGGTTCATCTCTGAGCCCCACCCTCTTCAACATCTACATAGCCCCCCTCGCAGCCATCGTCCGGCAACACGGCCTCAACATCGTATCCTATGCTGACGACACCCAGCTCATCCTCTCCCTCACCAAAGAACCCACCACTGCCAAACTCAACTTCCAGAAAGGAATGCAAGATGTCGCAGTCTGGATGACCAACAGCTGCCTGAAGCTCAACACCGAGAAGACAGAAGTCCTCGTACCACCCCTTCTTCATGGGACAGCACCTAGTAGCCGAGCGCCCTCGGAAGCCCACCTACGCCCTCAGACCACGTCAAGAACCTCAGCATCGTACTCAACTCATCACTCACCATGAACCGACAGGTCAACGCCGTCACCTCCAGCTGCTTCAACACCCTCCGCATCCTCCGCAAGACCTTCAAGTGGATCCCCCCTGAGTCAAGGAAGACAGTCACCTACGCCCTCATCACCAGCAGAATGGACTATGGAAATGCACTCTACGCTAGCATCCACAAGTCCCTACTCCGCAAACTCTAGACAATACAGAACACCGCTGCCAGACTCGTCCTCGGCATCCCCCAACACAAACTCATCAGTCAACACCTACGAAGTCTCCACTGGCTCCCCGTGTAGAAAAGAGTCACTTTCAGAATCCTCACGCACGCCTACAAATGCCTACACAACTACGGACCCAAATACCTCAACGACAGAATCAACTTCCAAGTACCAAAAGAAACCTCCAATCTTCCAACCTTGCAATGACCGAAACCTCGCGCATCCACAGAGCCAGAGCAGGCGGAAGATCCATCTGTCACATTGCAACCAAGACCTGGAACGAGCTACGGGCAGATATCAGACACGCCCCCTCCCTGAACACCTTCAGCATGACCCTCAAGACCTGGCTCTTCGGCTTGATCTGCGGACTGCCCCTCCCCGCCTTGAGAACCTCACGGGTAAATAGCGTGCTTACAATTCCCTGATTGATTAATTGCTTGATTGGATAGCACAGGACCCACGTCTGGGCATACCCGTTCCACTCGGGGTGACAAATGCAAAAACAACAGTTGATGGACAGAATGCAGAGCAATGTCATACATTCACCCCAGTACAGAGATCTGGGCCTAAATCCATTGTTTTTTTGCTCACTACGCCATTCCAGTTTGAACCCAGCCACATGCAAATCAGTCTTGACCCTGCGCACAATGGGAACAGTCCAGCCCAAACTGCCAGGCCAGGTCCTCCGTGGACTGGAAACAAAGAATCATAGGGCTGGTTTCGGGGTTTCACCCCTCATCATTCAGAGCATTGCTTCTGTTCAGGAGCTTGAACCTTTCAAATACTGCATATTCTTTTTTTCCGCCGCCAAAATCTCATTTTGAAATTGTGTGCTTAAGTCGTTAATGCCCCGTTGCCTATAGTTAGTTCCTCTAGTGCGCATGCCCTCAAGAACACACACACAAATGCACATACTTGTATGCTTTTGTTTTGCAGATTTATACAGCACAAACTCCACCTAAAGGTATTAGAGCACTTGACATGAGCACCAGTTTAATTACATGAGGACACATTTATTTTTTGTTGGGATGTGGAGATTGGGTGATTTGCCCAGAATCACAGGATGTTGATCCAGCACAGGCACTTGAACCTGGTTCCCCATTTTCCAACTCAGCAGCTATGGCCATTATACCACAAACCCTCCCCTTTCACAATCAAGGACTCATATTGTCTGCAACTACTCTCATTTTTTTTAATTATTCCCCTGGTTCTTATGGGTTGAAAAGTAGCATTTCACCTAATGTTTGGTATGGTGTCAAAGCAAGTGGTTAAAACAATGCACTTTTAACAGCATGAGTCGCTATTGTGCAGGTTCTAATCTTGTTAACTGTGGGCTTTCTCAACTTTGTTAGAAATAGGGTCTCTAGTTGGCAGAGGTTTCCACCCTGTCCAAGTAGGGACCACCACTCTAGTCAGAGTAAGTCATATATACACCATAAATTAACCTGTGTTCACCATCTGGTCACTTAGCACAGAGTAGGCTTAATATAAGAGGCAAGGTGTAAAATCTTTGTGTAACACTTACATTATAGTAACTCAATGAAAACACCACAAACACACTCCACACCGGTTTAGAATAGGGAATATGTATCCCATTACAACAAGACCAATACAACAGTAATCCAATCAGTAGAAGTCAAGATATGAATTTTTAAAGAGAAAATCCCAAAATAGTGCTTAGAAGTCACTAGCGGAGGTTACTTGAGGTCGCAAGGGACCAGGGAAAAGTCAAAGTGCAGGCCAACCATGATTGATGGCAGGGCGGCCACAGGACCCAGATAGGTCCTGCTGAAGCAATACCTTGGATGGGACTTTGGTCGATGTTGAAGGCTTGAGGAGTCGCTGCATCATCGTCGATCTGTAGATGGAGGCAAGCATCGACATGGATCCTCACAGTCGATGGAAGCTTCACTGTCGTAACCCGTTTGATGCAGGTGCTGCGTCAATGTTGGGCCTCACTGTCTGTCGGCATCGAGCCGGCTGTAAAATCGCTGTTGTCGCGGGCCACTGCTACACGTTAAAGGTGATAGGTCAGTTCCAATCGGCGCAAAGTCACTGATACATCAACTTCGATGGAGGTAGAAGCTGCAGAAACCCCCTTCTGAGGCCCAGGCCAGGAGTGGCAAATCAGGAAAGGGCAGGACTCATGGATGGCAGAGTCCAGCAGCACCAGCAGGATTGCAGGAAGTCCTTTGTGTCCCTGGGACTTCCATCGAACAGGAGGCAAGCCAGCAAGCCCTTGTAGTCACTCTGGGTTCAAGTGAGATGGGTCCAGTCCTTGTCCTAAGCTGATCAGAGATCAACATACAGCAGGGCAGCTCAGCAAAGCAGAGAAACAGTTCCTCAGAGTTAGTCACAGCAAAGTCGCAATCCTTGCAGTACAGCAGTCTTTACTCCAGTAGAGTTCTTCCCAGGTCCAGTAGTGTACTGATTTGATAGGACCAGAACCCTGGTACTTCTACTCAAAGTGCCTTTGATGTAGGGGATGACTTGAGAAAAAGTTCTCTGAAGTGTACAACCCCGCCTTGGCTCCAGCCTACCAGTAGGGGTTAAATCAGCCCTTTGTGTAAGGGCAGGACACAACCTATTCACATGTAGGTGTGAACCATCTCTACGTCTCCCTACCCAGGAAGACTATCATTATGCAAATGAATGCAGATGTATCTCCTGTCACACTCAACAAATCCTGTGTTCTGGTTGTCTAGTGAGTATGCACACAGTGAAGCTGTCACCCAGCCCAGACATGTAATGAAGACAGGCTGCAGGCATACAGAGCAAAGTTAAGACGTCCCCTTTCTAAAAGTGGCATTTCTAAGATGGTAATGTCAAATCCAGATTTGGCACTAGAGAGGATTTATCACCACCAGTCCAAAGATAATAAACATGAAGTATCTACTCCTTTCCAATCAGGAATTACAGCTTAAAAGGTATTTTAAGGAATTCCCTATGCTAGGTTAAGGAAGGAGTAGGCCTCATAGCAGTGAAAAATTAATTTAGCTGTTTGTCACTGCCAGGACATATAAAACTTAAAAGTTCATGTCCTGCCTTTTAATTACACAGCATCCTGCCTTTAGGGTCATGTAGGGCCTACCTTAGGGGTTGCTTATGTATAATAAAAGGCAAAGCCAGACGGCTTCAGCAAGTATTGTGCTTTTTCCAGGAGGCTGAAAGGGTGGGGGCTGGTTTTGCATCAGTGGGGGCTCTATTTTTTGTTACCGGTGGCCTGTTTTGCAGCGGTGCTGCAATCGCCTCCCAGTACCAAAAGCAGCAGTGCTTCACATTTGTGCCCACCCTCCCCGGGACTCGTCTTACCAACTAGTCAAGGCTTCCCTGAGTTCCCAGTCTGGCCCTGATAAAAGGGGAGTTAAAGGCTTTGCAAGCGCTTTTAAATGCCAAGTCAAAGTGCCAGTAAGCTGCACATACAGGTCCTGTAATAGTAGGCTTGACGCAGGTTTACAAAGCTACTTGTGTGGGTGGTCCAAACAGTGCTGCAGGCCCACTAGTAGCATTTAGATAAAAGGCCCTGGCTACATGGGGTACCACTTTACAAGGGATGTACAGGCAAACTAAATATGGCAATCAGGTATATACCAATCTCAACATGTTTAGGAGAGAATCACATGCACTTTAGCACTGGTTAGCAGTGGTAAAGTGCTCAGAGTACGAATGCCAACACAACGAATCAGCAAAAATGAGAGGCAAAAGGCAAAAGGTTGGTGGAATAACCATCCTAAGGATGACAGGTCCAACAAACATCATCACATGAGCTGTAAATAAACACTGTAAATGACATTTTCCTAATACCAGCGGCAGAAATAGTCACTCATTTGATATTTACTTAAATGTTTTCTTTGCATAGTGTTATTCGGATCTTGCAGAACTGAAAAGCAGCACCAATGGGAGCAATAAGCGACAGTTTACTCATGTCTACATTGAGAAAAGAATAGAAGGCTATTTGGAGAAAGCTCCTAAAATCACTGGCGACCCTCATGGATCAGTACCTACATTACAGTCGTGTTATAAGTGAGCCCCCTAACATAAACCCGCTTACGGAGAAGGATGACAGGTCATTATTTTTCCTTTGTCTAATTGTCTAGATGTGTTATACGTGACAAGGAACCACTTGTTAGCTATGCTTTAAAATGTTACATACTTGCTGACTCCTTATAAAAAAAATACTTGTTTGACTCATAAAAGCAAAGGTAAACTCAGCTCACATATTTTGTGAGGGTTCACTTTTTCATTCACATGCCTTGGCAGTGTAGATTGATCCTTCTTGTTTATAGCGGAAACTTTTATACCGAGCCCCACAACATAAAGGCATAACATGGATAGACGCAGCACAACCTATCCTAACATGAAGTATAATTAGGAGAAGTAACATCACATTATTCTCTTACGTTTACAGGACAGGTACAACACAGATAGGTAACACACTAAAGAGTGAGCGAGAGGCATTAAAGAACTGTTGTAAGAATCCAATAAGCAGACATAAACATACAAGAGGTACAAAACACCCACAAGAAACAGCTAAAGCTCTTATGGAATTTGCATACATTAATGTACTCCTATAGGATGAACGCTCACCTACCTAGTACGGTCTGCTTCACCTGTGGGTTCCATATCTTGCACTGGAAAGCATTCAAGAATACTACTGTTCATTTGTTTGTACAATTTCCCAGTGATGGGGTCTTTAGCATGGGTGACATCATGTCACTTATGTCAACATTTATGTTCTCCATTTGTTAAACTATCAGACTTATATTAAAACATTATGTCGGTAATCCAAAATATTTTTTACAGTTGGCTCGCTGAGCAATAGACCCTACCTATCAGTTCCAATAACATGCTTCAGTGCTTGAATATTGCCTCTTTGGCTCTGGTGTCCTCCCATGTATCTCACGTCAAATATTGTGAAAAAGCCCTTGCTTCTTAGGGAATGCTCGCCAGTGTTAGAAGTGGTGTGGAGGCGATTGGAGAAATTTTCTCAGGTCCCACTCCTTGGAAAGGCCTTGCAAAATGCTATTGGTGACTCCATTGGCACGTGCAGTATGTTTCACAGGGCGAGTTACTGTAATTGTAGTCTGTGTTATGAAACTGGCCTTGCCAAGGCACACTCACAGCTGACTGGGTATGTACAGCAGGAGTGCATATTATTTGAGACTGCATACTATGCATCCAACACCAAAGCATCAACTACCTCGCTACCAGCACAAATAGGTTTGTGGTAGTGAGGCTGTGTTTGCCATGTCCCATAATTCCTCACAGCCCCAGTTGTGGTCTGTGAAAGCTGATGAGAACAGCTCTTAGGTCAGTCTGGACTGCCTCCCAGCTACAAGTGTCACTGACTTCCACTTTATTTATAACTTTTACATAGAAAATAAAGTGCATTTTGGATTATTTCACTTCGGCACTGTCTTGATTACAATTAGTAAACCACATCCTCTTTGCAGTGCCATTTTTATTAATGACCCAAGAGGCAAGTCAGCTGTTGTTTTTCTTGTCTTTAAGTGGTTCTGTTATAGATGGAGCAACGTTATGGTCTATCAAACCATACCCAAGAGAGGCTGGTGTACAGAGTGCATCTTGAACTATTTCAAAGTGCTCTTGAATGTGGTGATCACGGAAAAGGAGACTTACCCCCAGATTCATCATAGTCCCGTTTTGCGAGTCCTTAATAGCGATTATTAAGGAATCGCTATTAAGGACTTGCAAAGCGGGATTCATGTAGAAATCGCAATTTTATTTGCGATTTCTACAGCTTCCTTATTTGCGATTAGCAAATTGCTAATCGCAAATAAGGAATGACTCCCCATTCATTCCTATGGGCCCAAAGGCCCATAGGAATGAATGGGGAGTCATTCCTTATTTGCGATTAGCAATTTGCTAATCGCAAATAAGGATGCGATTTCAAGGGTGCCAGGGGTGTCCAAAAGACACCCTGTAGCACCCCTGAAATGTAACAGTAGACTGATGTTGCGCACACACATGTCCAAAGGACATGTGTGTGTGTAACACCAACTTAGAAAAATGCAATAAAGTGCATTTTTCTAAGTTTTCGCTATTTACCACGAAGTCAGACTTCACGGTAAATAGCGGCCAAAATTAGCGAATTCGCAATTCAGAAATGGATCATGAATTGCATTTAAGGAATCTCAAATAGAGATTCCTTAAATGCAATTCCTCGCAATTTAGAGAGTTCGCAATTTGCGATTTTTGCATTTGGGATGATGAATCCCAAATGCAAAAATTGCGCTCGCAAAGGGCCAGATTCTGAGAATCTGGCCCTTTGCGAGCCGATTTTTCGTTGATGAATCTGCCTGATAGTGAAGAAAATTAAGAACCTAGGGTTACACTGCCTGGTTAAGCCTGGGTGCTAGTTTTGAAACCAGGTTTCCTGATGACACATTGCGAAATTCAAATCCTGGCTCGATATCACATTCTTTACCTCTTCTGCCCTGTTGACAATTTACTTAGTGATTCAAGATGCACGTTCATTGTCTTGTGCTTCCTATGTATCCCCTTTTATTTTTCTTATAGAGGGAGCAACATTATAGGCTAATAAATTATACAGAAGACAGGTTTTAGTACAGAGGACATCTTGAACTGAATTATTTGAAGGTGGTCTCAAATGTGAACATCACTGAAAAAGAGAAAGACTGAAGAAAATAAATTGGCCAGTGCCACACAATTTGTCCAAGCTCGAAAGCTCGGACTGAAACGAGGGTCAATTGGTCTGAGATCCACAAAGTGTTTTGCCCTGGGTCCAATTACAGCTTCTGACTGGCCTGGGCATGTTATGCAAGTGCATTCAGAATACATTTGGGGCAGATGTATCAATATTTTATGAAACGCAACCTTGCAAGACACCTTGCTGCACTGCATAAAAAGGAAAGGGCAGAAATGCTCCATATTTAACAATACATGGCGCATTCCAGTGCTTTTCTTGGACTAGCGCATTGTGGCTGCCTAGCGTCAACACAGACATCCTTGCATCATGTTTTGCAGGGAGGATTGTTTTTGTACAGGAATGGACACCTTCCTACACAAAAACAATACTCAGAGGCTTTTTCCTCTTTCTGCGTGTGCTACTGTTGAAAATGAATACCTCACAGGAGTCCAGGTAGTTGTTCCAAGTGAGGTACAAAGGTGGCAAGTAGGTAGGTAAGGTTATTAGGTAGGTCAAGATGTAGTTGGTAAGAAGGCCCCACCAGGAGCTGTTTCGATCAGCTCAGCCAGAAGTCAACTGACATACATGAGTCACATCAGATTCTATGACCTCATTGAACATTCTAAATGTCCCCAGACTGAACAAGAATGGAAGACAGGTTGACAAGGAGGAAGAGGAGGAAAGACCTTATAACAGCTATATTCTGCAACACATATAGAAACAGGACAGACAAGGAGAAGTAGAGATATTTCTCCTTGTTACACCTCCCCTGGTCTTGCACTCATGGTTAATCTGGACATGCGGCAAAATCCATGGGTGGATGCGTGGGTACCCCAAAGCTTCACCCATGTAATGCCTCCATGGTGCAGAGTAAGGCAAGGCAGCAACTTGTGCAGCCTTGTGTTACTACAGATTTACCAAGCACCACAGGGCCACGCAAGGGGGCCTTGCTTGGCTTGGAGAATCTGACTTTAATGCTACGTTGCCCTTGTGTTACCTTGAGTGACGAAAGGGGCAACATAACACTTTGATAAATGTGGCTCTTTTTAATATAGGATGGGGCAATAGCAGAGAAAACACCTCTCTTCATATAAGAGCTAAACCCTTGAAAGAAAAAGTGTGTTTCCCTCTTTCAGAGGATAGGTACAGCTAGGGGGGCATCACTACATGCTTTTCCCATTGCAGGATAGTTGCAAAGCAGGCAGCAACAGTGCAAGCTTCACAGCCTCACAGAATAAGGACAGTAACACAGGTCAGAGTGAGCTTCCCTCTCTCACAGAAGGTGTAAATGCAATCTTCCTCTTCTCACAGAACGAGTAGGGCAGAGAATTGTACAAACTTTCAACGCTAGCATATTATGTACACATGAGATGTGAGTAAAATGTAGGTTAAAAACAGATTTCTAGAGCAGGGGCTTAACTCAATGAGAGGAATGTACAGGAGGATGTGAGCGAGTATATAGGTTCTGACACCATTCTCTCTTAGGTAATATTCCACCTCAGGACCTCGGTTGATTTTTTAGTTTTCTATGTATTGCGAAATTTCGGAAATCTAGTAGGTCATTGGCAAACTTAGGGGCATATTACCAAGGGCATTATCGCCCCCATTAGCGGGACTTTTTCCCGCTAATGCGGCGATAATTTTATCGCCCTATTACCAAGCTGTCGCTAACACCAGTTAGAGACAGCCTGTAGGCGATAGCGGGCATTTAGGGACCCACTTTGCATGTCAGCGATAATTATCGCTAATGACATGCAAAGTGGGCGTGCCAAGATGTTAGCGACTGAAAACAGTCGCTAACATCTCTAACTCCTATTAACAACTTTTGGAAATATTCGCGCTAAGCGCGAATATCTCCAAAAGCTAACGCCTGCTAAAAGCAGTTCTTAGCCATGTTATCCAATGGAAGGTGGATAACATGGCTAAGAGCATTGTCACGATAATGCATGAATATCGCTGATTTTTCAGCGATATTCATGCATTTCGCAGGATTATTACCGCTTTTGAGATAAACCTTGATAATATCAAGGTATCTCAGCGGTAAAAATCCTCGGTGCTCGGCGATATTTTTTTCCCGCTAACCAAGCAATAGCGATAATTATCGCTATTGCTTGGTAATATGCCCCTTAGTACGGCCTAAGTAACTATGCTCTAGAACTGGGCTTCCCAAACTTTTAAGAACTGCGGACCACTTTTTAGAACGACAAACTTTCGTGACCCACTTAGCTTAAATGGACATTAACCTCGTGATTTTTATGTAGCCAGAACATCGTGTGACAGTGCACTGCCATTTAAAGACAGCGCAATTTCCATTAAAATGGCCACTAAATTTGTGCAGACATACAGTTTTACTGATAAACCTACCTTGCAAACAAATGATAAGGTGTGGAAATCAGGCTTCAGTGAATATTCATCATTTGTGCATCACCAAGTAAAGTGTCTTGATTGGTTTTGAAAGCTTTACTCCCATCACACTTCACTAATTACACAAAATGCGCATCATTTTTACTTTACTAATTTCTGATGGTGTACAGTTCATTTACATGTATTTACATTTTGTTGTGTGGTACAAAAATAGCAACCTAAAGCCGTTCCTTTCACACTCTCTGTTGTTTAGCAAGTTAATTCACTTTACCTTTCTTTCTCTGACAGCAAGGAGTCTGTAAACACCAATCCCATGTTAAAAAACATAAGCAATTCATCAGAAGACATAGCCTGACATTTGACCTCTGTCTTTGCAGCGCAGCAAATGTTTCAAGATAAATACAGAATTTAAAGGCATTTTCAATTTTTGCTTGGACTTTCATGACCCACCAAAAAACTGTCGACAGTTTGGAAAATACTGCTCTACACAGGCACACGGGTGTCAACCTCTTCAAAACGGTTATGAATGTAAGGGCATCAAGCTCTGTGTAATCCCAGCTTCGGTGTTGCACCTGAATGCTGAGGGCTGCTAGTGCCTAAAATAGTAAAGTATAAACATTAAAAGTGAGAGCTTTGACTGTTTAGTGCAACAATCAGGTATTTATGTCTGGAAGACCTAGTATGAGCTATTGAAAATTCAGCTTACTTTAGAAGATTTCAAATACAGGGACACACTATCAAGGGTGGCGATAGTAACTTATTGCCGCTTTAGCGGCCATTTTCGGCCGCTAAGCGGCGATAATTCTATCGCCCTCTTAGCAAGCTGTCGCTAACAGCAGTTAGCGACAGCTTGTAGGCGATAGCGAGCGGTTTGGGGCCCGCTTTGCATGTCAGCGATATTTATCGCTAATGACATGCAAAGTGGGCGTACTCAACCTGTTAGCGACTGAAAGCAGTCGCTAACGTCGCTATCGCCTATTAGCAAGGCAGGCGTAGCGATGGAAATATTCGTGCTAAGCGCGAATATTTCCAAAAACTAACACCTGCCCAGACCAGTTCTTAGCCATGTTACCAATGGGGATGTACATTGTTACAACGCATGCTTTTACCACGCATGCTGTAACAACGCAAGTTTTAAAACACATTCCATTACAACGCATTACACTGGGGGGTGCTGGATAGTTAATAGTTTAATTTACTATTCCAACACCAGTCCCCGTGGACACTAGGGAAGGTGTTGGAAAGTAAATTAAAACTATTTCCTATCCTAGAGCGCCCCCCAGTGTAATGCGTTGTAATGGTTTTTGTTTTAAAGTCTGCGTTGTAATAGCACTGCGTGCTAAAAGTTGCGTTATAAAGGTTGTTCCCCTCCAATGGGAGGTGGATAACATGGCTAAGAGCATTTTATCGCTAAAGTGTGAATATCGCTGTATTCTCAGCGATATTCACGCATTTTGCCGCTATCGCCGGAAAATGTATCGCTTTGGAGATAAACGTTGCTAATAGCACGTTATCTCAGCGATAAATTCCGGTGCTGCTCAGCGATAAAAAAATCGGCGCTAAGCCTATTTAGCGATAAATATCGCTACTTGTTGGTAATATGCCCCTCAGTTCCTTTAAAAAATAAACTCTCTTTGTGAGTGACGGGGTTCAAACACAGATCGCCAAAGAGACGGGGGACATTATCCTCCCCTTTCGACGGCTTGCCAGTCCAGTAGTTTTAGAGGTCAGTTCATGGATTAAAAAAAAAAGGCTCGGACTTTCATAAAACACAACATTCTTCTCCCAGGCGTTTCAGTGTACAGTAATTACTATAAAAGTCACTACTGTCTGAGAGATTATTTCTTGAACGAATGCTGAACTCTGTTATGCAAATATACTGCAGTAAGAATTGAACATTTTCTAAACAATTTGTCGAAGAGCTGGGATAATTTGTTAGGGGAATGATCTCATTAGAACTCAATTAAAAAAATAAGCACCAAGCTTCCCTTCGGAATAAGCTGCATGTATTGATGACATAAGCCAAATTGAGCCATCCAGACTAGCCTACAAATACATAGCTGCTAAGTAGAGTCTGCTGGTGCTGTATTTAAACCAACACAACTTTGCTGGGATTTTTCAGTTTATACTTTAATGGTAAAGGTGAATCTGTAAATTGGGAATGTTCCATGTTTCTGTTTGAATCTCCAGGGCTGGCGGAACCTGCCAAACATGATATGAGTTATCAAAGGAATGCTTCTGAAATATGTAATAATTAAAATTAGCATTGAGTCGAGGTCAGACTTATAAGAGCCCCACAGGATAAATACGCTCTGCATATAATTGTTGCTGCAGCAACTGGTAAGACATGACCTGAATTGGAAATGTAGCTTATACACTCTCCCTGACTTTTCCAGAGTAGGTGGATTTATTTAATCTCTACCTGCACACATTTCCTTATACCCTCTGAGGCAATTGGATATCTGCTTGATAGGCATTACCATGTATGAATATTATGATGAGGACATGGAGGGCTATTACTTTGATGACCCTGAGGGGTCTTTGGAGCAAGAATGAGTAGAAGCGCTTGATTCTAGGGTGCAGAAATCTGTTCACAAAGCCATTGTGGAGACCATAGGACCTCATAAAAGCCACCTGTGTGTTTATGCCTGGCAACAAGGTTAAATTCCACCCACCCATTAATGACTGAAGATGGCCCTTCGATCCCGCAAGACAAGCCAGCACAAAACCCCCTAATGGCCCCATGCGGAAGCTTTTGAAGAATTGGCGGATTCAGGGCCAGATGTACGACCAAGATAATAGCGCCTCACAAATTGCGAGTTTTTTGCGACTTGCAATTTGCAAGGCACTATTTCCTATGCACAATAGTGTATATCACACTGTTTGCGATTCCCAATGGGGTCGCAAATTGAGAGGCTTATGAATATTAATGAGCCTCTCAAAATTTGCTACCCCATGGGAATGGCAGCAGAACACCATGTTTCGGACTGCTTTTAAATAAAGCTGTTTTTTTCAATGCAGCCCGTTTTCCTTTAAGGAAAACAAGAGGCATTTATTTCATTTTCTAAGGGCAGGTAGTGATCCCTGGGACCAATGCCTGCCCTTAAAAATATTTTCCCCTGTATTTGCAAAGGGGAAGGGGTTCCCTGGGGACCCCTTCCCTTTTGTGAGTTGATTACCACCCTCTTGAAAAGGGTGGTAATTTGCAAGTGTTTCGCGCCTGCAATTGCAGACGCACCACATTCATACATGGGGTTGCACTCACTATTAGGAAGGGAATGCCCCTTCCTAATAGCGAGTCACAAAACACTATTTCGTACATGTCCAAAGACCATGCCTATACCGCTCCACCTCTTCACCCACGACTCCCACCCCAATACTGAACGGTACAGACTCTAATTCATCCCAGAGCTCAGATCAGGGAGAGGAACTACATTAGGTGGTGGATTATGTGCAATCGCGTATCTAACAAGGATGCCACAAAGATGTCAGGGCACGCCTACGCTCTGAATGCACAAGAACAGACCTTCACAGCAAGCTCACTAAAACTCCAGAGGATGACCCCACCTTAGTAACCTACCTGAAGAAGTATTCTAAAGAACCGAATAAAGGTCTTGATCGTGCTTTGGCACAATTGTCAAGATAAGTTGCAGGACGTCTCAGGCCCACTAACTAAAATCTATGAACTGGGTTACCACAATAAAGAGTCCGCAGTACAGGCAGATCCAGACTTCTTGGTTGGCTTCCCAGAGAGCTATTTGCCAGCTCGACAATGTAAACTTTGCCATTTCCAGTGAACGGCGCCAATCCATCCTCCTCAAACTTTCCTAAAAACCTATAGCTCAAGGTCTTCTGCTTGGGACGCCATTTCTGAAGGAGGTATTGAAATTTGTCCCAACTTACCATAACTTAGTTAAGGCACATGGATCTCGCAAGAAAGTGTTCTGTCCACTTTTTGACAGGGCTGGATGCTTCAGGGATGAGCTTTCGGGCGTGGGTACCACCAAGGCCCACAACAAGTTTTCTACCAATGTGGTAGAGGAGGAAATCAAAATTCCTCCTACAGTTCCACCTTCTACCCCTTTTGTTCCCTGGCCAACAGAAATCTCTTCCATAAGGGACGAGACAGAGGATTGCAAGGATCTTTCCTGCAGTCTGGTTCCACAGGTGAAGATTATTCCACTGTCAGAGGTTTTACTGGCGGGCCAGACCAGGTTATTCCTCCACAACTGGCGGAGATTGTCACAAGACCTGTGGGTTCTTGAGCACTTACAGGGCTTCAAATTAAAGTTTTACAGCACCCCTCTTACAATGTATTTTTCCCAACCAGATCGCATCCCCTCAGAGATAAAAACTCTACTGAAAAATGGCACTAAGAAGTGTAATCTCCCCATCCAAATTGGTTTCTCAGTTGCAGCTTTTGTCGTGGAAAATAAGGGAGGCGGGTCATGCTTGGTGTTAAATCTGAAAGACATCAATGGTTGGATAGTCTATCACCATTAAGGAGAAGTGTGGGTCACCGATTAGAGCGGCAGACCCTGAGGCAGATGTCTTACCCGGGACCAGGGTTCAATTCCCGACGCAGCACGGTCTTGGGCTCAATGTCCACGGACTCGATAAGTCTCGCCTCGGTGCCTACTCTAATCATGGGTCCCACTCAGCAACTCTGGGCAATAGCTTGCTTAATCTACACAACAGCCTCGAAAGCGCTAGGATGCCTGGCTTCACCTTGGGGGTGCCCAGTAGGGGGTTATCTCACAGGGAAAGCCAGGAAGGGTTTCACAGAGGTATACAGCGCCAGGATGCCTGAAAGGTGATAGTGCGCTTTACAAGTATACATACATACATACATTTCAAGTTAAAGGGAATCCATCCCTTAAGAGATATCCTCTAGGAAGGAGACTGCATGGTTCGGTTAGATTTAAAAGACGCCTACCTAACCATCCCTATGTTTCCTCCTCATCAACATTTTCTCAGTTCCTCTGGCAAGGCAGTAGTTACGAGTTGAAAGGCCACCATTTTGGTCTCTCCTCCACCCCATGGTGGTTCACAAAGATCAAAAGACGAGTGCTCAGGAACAGGAGGGTCAAGGGAGCACCAGACTAGAATAAAATGAGAGAGCAAATACTAATGCTGAAGGCAAAAAGTTCGGGGGAACCACACCAAGGATGCCAGGCTTAACGCTAGAGTATCAGAGTATCCAACCAGCAAAATGGACAAAGATAGGCAAATTAGTAATATTGGTAGAGACCTAAATATAAAATCCTCGGGAAACACAATCTGATTGTGCTAATTGAGCCTGAGCTGAGCTAACCAACCCGATTTCATGGTGTTGTAGTGTATGTGAGTTGTGGGAGTGGCCATGGACGTGGACACCTAATGAGCAATGGTGGTTCCTTATCTGCTCTTCATCACCCTTAGGGAAGGGGGAAAGCCCATGAAGCCCAGAAGTCCGGGCCTTGAGGCCCTGAAGCACAGGCCTTCCGCCCAATATTCCGCCAGAGAACACGACTGTCCCCCAACCCTGGACTCTGAACTTGGTGCATGGTGTGCAGGGG
Organism: Lissotriton helveticus; assembly: GCF_964261635.1. Taxonomy (NCBI): domain Eukaryota; kingdom Metazoa; phylum Chordata; class Amphibia; order Caudata; family Salamandridae; genus Lissotriton; species Lissotriton helveticus. Next base: position 920,350,334 of record NC_136067.1, on the reverse strand, counting down.
AAAAATTAGAAGACCCTTAGCACACTGCATAACGCAGAGCAGCCCGTGTGCTGCCAGAAAGCTGATTGGACTCAGATATTACACCACAAGCCACAGACCATGACCGTCCCTCGACCCGGACCTCGGGTCTAGTCCTTGGACTTAGTGCTGGGCAATGTTTTTTTGCCTGCTCCTTGCCTTCCCCAGGGAAGGGGGAAAGCCCAGAAGCCCAGGCAGCAGAGTACGGCTTCCACCCAATATTCTGCCACATGCTACAACTGTCCCCCGACACTGGACTCTGGGCCTGGACTCTGGACATAGTGCACAGTGCCCTGGGGAAAAAAGGAGAAGACCTCCTTAGCACAGTGCACAGTGTGCAGCATGCAACGCGGAGCAGCCCGTGCTCTGCCAGTAAGCAGATTGGACTCAGCGGAGAACAGGAACAAGTGGGATGGCTGCAAGCATCAGATTGTGGTGTGAGTGAAGGTAAGGCCACAGGGTTGTGACACATAACTGGTAGGTGCAGAGGTGGTTGACATTAGGTTGGTGTGGCTTGCACCAACTGGTTTGGTGTCACATACCAGCTCCGCACCCCTTACACAGCAAACGCAGTGGGCCCCAGACAGCCGCTTTAACATTTCAGCTCCCACTCTAAAGCTTGCTCTCACCTCTGCTGTGTCCCACTGTATAAGAACACTTCATTATGCCTAGCCTGGTTGTAGCAATTCGAGGACCCCCCGCACCCTCTAGCAGAGTGCCCAGTATTTAAATCCGCAGTTACAGGGCCAACAGTGCAGCTCCCCTATAGCTGCCATCTAAATCTTCTAGACACTGCCTCTCCTACATCTCCTAGTCCCTTGAAGCCTCAAGTGCCATAGCATTAGACCACAACCTTGGAGTTGGACAAGCCACCCACCCAACAAAAGATAACATGCTCGTGCCTTTACCCCCAGTGCTCAGTGGAAAGTTCTTACCAAGGGGAGGTGAGGCGGTGCTACAGCTCCAGGCCACAACCCTTGAGCCATGAGGTAGGGCAGAACAAGGAAATACCCACTGACAGCTCAGCGACGGAGGAAGATTAAGAAGGGCAGCACAAAGACCCTAGCAGGCCAAGGGATTCCTCCCCATTAACCACAAGGTCTAACCAACAATGCTTCTCTTCACTCCCCCCATTACAGATATCACTATTGGATTCAACCACCACAACATTAAAAAATATGGAACAAGTCACAACAACTCATGGCTGTTTGTCAACTGCCACCCAGGAAAAGAGCAAAGCAGTAGGAACTTCAGGCACTAGTATGACAACATTCTGGGACTTCTTTAAGAACCCCCCGTCGATGATAGGGCAGTCAATAGTACAGCTCTGACCACAGGAACAGAGAGAGCCCCTACCTCACACCTTAACTCGAAGTATCAAAAGGGAAGGCCACCGCTATTTACATTCCATGCTATGATACATCCACCCCAATTATTGCTGGGCAACAATGGTCTCATTAGTAGCTCAGCGGAGGTGAATGAGGTGATAAAACATGTAAACCCCAAGAAAAAAGTTGCATTATTGGTAACACCTCTTTTTAATGAAAAGTATGACATGCAGTCTCCTCCCCGGTTGAGCTCCTCTGAACATAACCTTTCACTAATAGTCATATCAAGAGCCAGTTCACCTATTCTTTTGGCTGCAACATCCTTACTTAAGGAACCTCCCCAACAGAAAGTACAAGGCCACCGACACAGTGGCAATCTGATTCTAGTATCTGACAGTATCTTCAGTCAACCTGCGGCTCAATAGACCCGGGCTCCAACAGGAAACACAATACCACTCTCACCCATGAAATCCCTTCATCTGGATGGCTCAGAAAATCCTGTAAATGAACCTGCAGGTGCCGAACCAAATGACCAATCTCTTTTGAAATTGTCCTTCTTTCACACAGAACCTACCTGGAACCCAGGCCAACATGATAGATTTGCCCCTGAAATAATGTCAGAGCTCTCTAGCACAGTCTGGCCTCAACGCCACAACCTTTGCAATCCATGGTCTCTGCTTTAAATTATTACTCTGATGAATTGGATGTGCAAGCCAATCTTATGAATTCACTGGCCAGAATAGAACAAATTGGATAACCTAAATAAGCCTAACATAAGAGCGCAATCAAACATTAACCTTGTGCAATCAGTGTGCTAATGCTGTCCTATAATTGAAAGCCTGTTGTTACTCCAGACGTTCCTTAGTACAGTTTTGAACGAAATCAAGAGACTCCCTGGGGACATGGTCTAAGTCAACAACTCACAGGTGCAGCTACCCAACGAGCTCCCAAAGTGCAGAATGATGCAAGCTTAATATCTAACATTGGAACTAAAGACCCCCGATTGAGTCCCAGCACCTCAGCAACTGCAGAAGCAATGTCATCAGGAACTGGTAGCCCCTTCAATACCATGGAAGCAAGGCTCCGGAGTGAACTGCAGCCTTCCCGAAGATGTGAACGTGAGCATCCAGGGGTACTGATAACACCTGTGGCCTTAGTGGAGGTTCCCTTGACAGGGAGTAAGATAGACCTGTGCGAAATGGCTATCAAAAGTCCTCTACCAGTATGACCCCTTAGTAAGAGGTAAAAGAAAAGACTTCGAAAACAGCGTAACAAGAAGAGCACCCCTACCACCTCTTCAACTCACTACCTGTTTCCAATATTTACAAGCAAAAGAAGAGAATCTACACATTTAAATGGGGTTGATTGTAGCGCCTTACAGTCACTTCTCCATCCAACGCTGACCATAGAAGTTGTAGCAGAGCCCACAGACTTTAAGCTGCTGGAAAACCACCCCATGGGAGAGTCAAGCCAACTGTCAGGATACTCAGGCATCTGTAAAGAAAGCACATTATCAAAGTCTGCCATTGCGGAGTTGAGCAGAGAGAGGCAGATCCAACCACTTTCAAACTAAAGTACTAGTGGAGTAGGAGCAACAGTTAGGATCATCAAAGTTAATCCAGGTGTACAAAATCAGCTGATCTCCCAAGACGTATCCATTAATCTAATTCCTCCAAAGCTGTCAGTGGTGACGTAGTACAATCCTCAATGGATTCCATTAGAGTAACAATAACAAAGGACCAGGATTCCCTGATCTCTCAAATGGAGGCAATGCATAAAATTGAGCGCTCACATCAAGAACCCGGGATAAGTAGCAGCAGGGAGAGAACAATACTGGAAACACAAAAGTTAAAACAAGCCCATTATCGGACTTGGGGATATAATCAAGGACACAACAAAGAACCACCTTTTCCAAACCCAACTACCAGGTTGCTGTTCAGTCCAGAGTATCCCTCACAAGGTCACCATGACGTTCTAAACAGAGGGAACATTCTGAGGTTGCTAAAGTCCATCTCTGAACTATGCAGATTGGAGTCCAGCAACATCATAGCAATTGAATTCCTTCCTCCTAAAGTTCATAATTTCTCAGAAACTACACTAGCAACATTCACTTCGACAACCGCCGTACAATTAATATTATCCAGAAGCGGGTTATTTAGCACATGAGGCATTAAGATCATCGCATTCAAAGAGACAGATTACCCTACATAACTAGTAAAATCACCAGTTCCTAGTATCTGGTAGAAAGAAACTATTCTTAATTTTCTTTTAAAATGCCCCGGGTTAGGTCATCACAAAGCGCAGCGAGCAAAGGGTGCAAAAAATAGACCACATAGGTATAGATTGGGCTTGGATGCCCACAGCACTATAAAGACTTGACTGAATTTGTCCTTGAGTACTTATTTGCCTTAAGCCACCTTTATTATCCCTGTGCTCCTGGAACACTAACGGTCTTACCCAGAAACTTCAGTCCCCAGGCATAATTAGGTCATTAAAGAGCCACAAAATTATAGCCCTACAGGAATCATGGGCCGAGACAAGCTTTCCGATTGTAGGTCACATTGAGCACTGGACTCCAGCCATCAGGGAGCATAAGTACAGTAGACCAAAAGGCGGGCTATCTATTTATACTTCAGTCAAGTTAAAAGGGATCATAGACTTGTTAACGTTCGAGGAGAATTGGCTGTCAGGAATCAAAATCAGTAATCTGAGATCGCAAAAAATTAATACTACTGATAAATGTTAAATCAGTCCAAGTGTAAGGGAAAAAAGGTTCAAATGTAATCATGTAATATAAACACTGTGTGGCCTTGCCAGCAATTATCCTAAAGCAGCATGCTTGCCTACTGGGGATTTCAATACAAATCTTTTCCAAGATCTCGCGGATGACCACATGAACTCAACCTAGGGAGTACCTAGAACATCATCAAACAGGCAAAGCCTAGCAGGTGCCCGCATAACATGCTTGCTGAATATATTGTCCTGTGTTAGACCTGGTATCATTGGCGTGAGTCTCCCTTCCATTTTTTACAGAAGGCCTCCTCTGTTTTTGATCTGTTTTGCTGGTTAGATGCTTTGGGCACTGTGCCACTGCTATTCAGTGCCACAGTGCAAGTGCTCCCTATGTTAAATTGGTGTATTGATTAGTGACTCCATGATTGGGTTTTATTTAATTTACTTGTCAGACCCTAGTACAGTGCACCATGTGTGCCCAGGGCTTGGAAATCAAATGCTGCTGGTGGGCTTGCAGTACTGGTTTTGCCACCCACAGAAGCAGCTTGTAAAGTGTGTCTCAGGCCTGCCATTGCAGAGCCTGTGTGCAGTCTAGTACTGCCATGTTGACTGGGTAAGTGCACCAACTTGCCAGTCCCTAAACCTTCCCTTTTCTTCATATCAGACACCCCGAAGGTAGACCCAAGGGCAGGGTGCATTGTAAGTATAAGGTAGGACATGCCCTGGTGTGCTTCACTATTGCAAGGCTATCTGTTCCCCATAGGCCAGAATGGGCAGTTTGATTATAGCAGCTTATAATCCTAACTGACTCAGGGTACATGGTAGAGATTCAAATGTAGTATGCCTGAACTCAGAATGATAAAAATACATCTTTTAGTAAAGCTGGTTTTAACATTTTGGGTTTGAAAATACCACTTTTAGAAAGTAGCTATTTTCTTGCCTAACCATTCAGCCAGCCTCTGCTAGCTTGTGTATTGTGTGTCTGGTTTTGTGAGTGACAGGGGCTGGGGGATTCCAGGAGAGAGGGTGAGTCAGCACAAGGCTGAATAGACCTATCTGAATGCAGATGGGTGGGAGGAGTCACACCTGGGTCTGAATAGGGCTGTGCCTGCCTTCCACAAAGCTGGCTCCACCTCCTGTGGTGCGTCTGATGTCCCTGGCACACAATGTCAAAGGAAAGAAGGAGTCTTGTAAACAAAGTGCTCCAAGACTGCACAGAACTGGTTTGGACTAGGTACAGGACCCTCTGCCGTCAGAGAACAAAGGATTTTGCAGTATAATTATGGGGACCCAGACTCCAAGACTTTAAATCACTTCTGGAACAACAAGACAAACCTTTGCCAAGGAGAAGAACCAAGGAAGCTGCAGGAGTTTGGACTTACCCCTTGCCAGTGTGCTGTGTTGCTGGGTTGGCCTGCAGTGGTTTCTTTATTGCGCAGGAAAGGAGAAGGAACTTTCAAGAACTTTAATCATCTTGCAGAATATTACTCCAAGGGATTGAACTTGTGCTTGCCTCCTGATGAAGTCTCAGGGACAAAAGACTTCACCACCAGCTCTCTCTGAGTTTCCTTGCTGGGAATTCTGTCTGCAGAAGCCTGCGTGTCACTGGGAGCTGGAAGGCAGACGCATCGAGAAGAAGTGTGTCGCAGTTGCAGCTGTTTCTGTCGCGTCGCCACCTCAGAGGTCGCCACTGCATAACCAGAGAAGCGTGCCTTCGTCAAAGCTGTTACCCGACGCATCACCGGAGGGGTCACCGGAGAAGCATGTCGCTGGGCCTGTCACGGCCCCAAAGTTACAGAGTTCCCTGCACAGCAGCCGGGCGTGCACGCATCGTCTATACGTTGTCGCATCAAGGGCGCCATCTTATCACATGCACCAGATTATCGCATTGCATCAAGGCGCCATCTTGCCGCATCGTAACCGGGCTGCAGTATGAGAATCTACGCATCACCTTCTCTCCAGTAAGGACCAAGACGCATCCCCTACTCTACGCCGGCATTGAGGCGCGACGCATTGTCTTCCCCGAAGCAAGGAACCGATGAATCTCCAACTGCGAGCCTTTTCTTTGTTTTGCGTGTGTGTGTTCACAAATGCTTAACACACTTCCTCTCAGATAAGCCTATCTGCTCATTCCAAGCTACTAAGGGGGTGAGCAGGGGTTATCCAGTAGTGTAATCCCCTTTCCCTGACTTAGAAGCAAGGGTCCCTATTTGGGCAAAGGTGTATACCATTGCCAACTAGAGACCCCCAGTTTTGACATCCTGCAACTTAGCAGCGTGGGCTTTAAAATATTGAATGGTCGCTTCCTACAAGACATGCCGCCAAACTGGACGAGAACTGATGGGAAAACCTGCTCCTTCCTTGACTATACTTTCTGCAACGCTGATATGTTCCCCCTTGTAGAAAATTATTATATCACTCTGTGGGCAGAGAGTGATCATCGCCCACAGATCATTATGCTGTCGCCTAACTAGCAGCACCCCTCTTGGCACGGTTGACAATCAGCAGAATGTGCATGGAGAACCTCAAATGCCTCAAATGAAATAGCTTCATCAGTGGTATTGTGGCTGAATATGAGATGCACTTAGACCAATACCAATAATGTATCCTCAATTATGGAATGGACAAATTTTACCCTCCAACTACTTACAAAATTCCACTGACCAACCCGTCATCTTGTCTCCTCTAGTGAATCCACCACCTCAATCATGATTAAGGAACTCAAGAAAATCTGCAACAAAGCATTGAGGCAAGTTTCGAAGGCTCCAGGAGAAAGGAGCTACTTACTGTATTCAAACGGGCACAGAAAGTCTACAGGCAGGTAGGTTGTGTTGAGAAGTGCAAACGGTCACAGTATTTCTGGACAACACTCCTTTATGTCAATAAGAATCCCAACTCTAGAGGCTTTTGGTTCCTGGTGAACAAACACATGAATGGCCAATATACCGGAAGGAGAATGGGCATCCTTTCTAACCATGCGCTTTTTGGCCAGGGTGGAAAAAGTCAGTCCCATGGAAAAAGTGTGAAAATGGCACAGAGAATCCCAATTGGAGCCTCCCTCAATACCTGGATTCTTTTGACCTCAATAACAAAAGGAAGAACAGATGGGGCCACAGGGCCCGATAGTTTTCCACAGGTACTCTACATACAAGACATCCCATTCTGAGCTGGACAGTTTACCAGGCTCTTTGATCACTGTCTGAGGTCTTCATTGATACCCAACTCATGGCGTGGCGCCATAATTCACCCAATATATAAAGGAGGCACTAGAGCTGATCCAAACAATTACAGGTTAATAGCCACCCTTGATAATGAAGCCAAATACTATGCCAGTATGCTCCTGGAAGATCAATAGCTATTGGTGGAACAAAAGCAGCTAATCCCATTTAATCAAACAGGGTTCATGGCAAAATCAGGGACGCTATCCATTCTAATGGCAATAACTGTCCTGATGGATAAAACAACTGTTTCAAAATCTCTGAAGCACTGCTGTTTTGTTGACTTCCAGGTGGCATTCGATCGGGTATCAAGGGGAGCCCTGGGGGCTAACCACAGAGATTGGGAATACGCCAAATCGTTTGCAGGCTATAATCCAGCTACACTCGGACAGATGTATATGCATCAAATTGGAAGATGGCACTCATTTATCCAGAAAACGTTTGACATTAAGAGGAGTGATACAGGTGTGCATGCTAGCCCCCCTGCTTTTTAATCTATTCATTGCACATCTGCCACAGCTATTTGATGATATTAACAGTCACCCCCAAAATAGGTGGCGTCTAAATCAGTATCTGTTGTATGTGAATGATCTTGCCATATTTAGTCACACATGGGTAGGACTCCAGCGACTTCTCAACCAGCTGTACATTTACACAGCTGCCAACAAACTAGAGGTGAACCTGGAAAAAACGAAGGTTGTAACATTTGGCATGAACAAAACACCAGGGAGGAGGATGGTTCTATAATGGCAACAGAATCACTTCAAATCAACCCTACAAGTACTTAGATGTATACATTGATGCTAGAGGCTGCTTCATGAAGCAATGGAAAGAAATTGAGGCAAAAGCTTTGCCCCGTCAGGTGACGCTATCAAAATTATAGAAATAGTTTTTAAGTCCAAGCCTCTCTCCAGTACTAGAATTTATGAGGTCCAAAATCTCTCCATCATTAACCTATAGCAGAAACATCCTACTAGGCAAGGGCAATAGTCTGTTGAATAAACTTGTTGTAAAGATCTATAAGTGAGTTTTTTGACTACCGAAGTCCTCATCTGCCGCACAGATCAGACTCGAATTAGGCCTAACAAAGCAAACACAAAGAGATGATGGATGAAGCGCTGAAACTTTTCAGACACTCACCCCCAGTCACAGATCTGGGTTGAATCTATCATCGTTCTTTAGCTAACTTCGCTATCCCAGTTCAGACACAACTATATGCAAATCAGTCCTGACCCTGTGCCTCATGGGAACAGTCCAGCCCGAACTGCCAAGCCATGTCTTCCCTGGACTGGAAGCAAGCATCCTGGTACTGGTTTTGAGCTAACTGCCCTGCCAACTTAGGGCAAACAAAGCAAACACAAGGAGATGATGGACGGAGCGCTGAAACTTTTCAGACACTCACCCCCAGTCACAGATCTGGGTTGAATCCATCATCGAATTAGGCCTCCCTGATCAACTGGCAGCTGGTGCTTACCATAATGTGTGCCACAAGTTACGAAGGACCTGGGCTGGTAGCCTAGAGGCATTGTTATGGTCCAAAATCACCGGCAGCGGGCCTAGCCAAGCATATAGTAGGTTCTTTGAAGATTGCAAGCAACTGCTGGATGCACAAGCCCTCTGGGGCAGCAACTCCAGTTAACTAAACTTCAAAATGAGTATTTGAAAATGCATGTGCCTCTGACCATTTCATTCCGACAGAGCACTATTCGATAAACGCAGACATTCTTGGGCAGGTATCAGTCAGCCACCCCAGCATCATATCTTTCTTGTACGTGTGCCATCCATCTGGAGGCAAGATTTATGGCTCTCAGGTTAGGGGAATAGCCATTTCTGAAACATGTAGCCAGCTGGCGTTGCCCAATTAGGATACAACTTGTAGGGGCTGGGGCAGTTGTGAAGAATCCTACAAGCTTATCCTATGCCTCTGTCCAGTACTGCTGAACAAATGTAGGACCATACTACAGAGTGGAATATAGTGAGAGTCCGTCCATGCCACAGGCTATCATTGCCTCTTTAAATCCTGACAACACAGTTCTGAACATTTTGTTTTACGAAATGTGTCACCATCACATCCAATATGTTCAGTCGGCTATGGACTTAAAGGGTGGGCTCTGCTGACTCTTCCAAGCTATCTATTGAGAGACAGAGCCCTGCACACCTTGTCCACCAGGATATTAGCTCAAACAACTGACCAGCTACTTTAAACGGTGTCCTACAACAACTGATCCTTGAGTGATGTAAACCTGATGGTGTCTGCTTTGAGGATCACTCTGCCATCAACTGTGTTGCAAAATGGTCGTTTTTATGTTGCACCAGAACTTTATCAAACTATCCCGCTGCTACTAATGAGCAACAATTTGGTACTATTCTGGTTAATTATTAAGGCAACAGTGGTCCTTTACAAGCATAAATACTTAATCAATGAATATAGACAAAGTCGTTACTTTTTAGTCAATGTAAAGCAAAATAAACACACAGTATACAAGCCTGTACCCAGTTAATCACATAGAGAAAAGTCAGGACAAGGGAACAATTAGAAGGAACAAACAAAAGGGCCTAGGCAAAAGCTTAGTGTTCTGTAAACTTGTCAATTGCACAGTTTGGATTATAAAACAGAACAGTATTGACATCTTCACACTTTTAAAGGGCATATAGATCATTCCATGTGTGTAAGGTGCACATAGTAGTCGACAGCGTTTCGATCCGTGTATCACATTGTACGGATCTCATCAGGACATGTAATGTATGCCTAATAATTAACCAGCCTCAATTGCCTAAAGGGAGAAGGGGAAGGAAAATTCCAGAAAACAAACGTAGGGGTAATTACGAAATGATGCATGTATACACATACATAGCGTGAAACTCGTGGGCATGCACTCTGTGGGGGTAAGATTAGAGTGCAGAGGGCTGGTATTGAGTGCTAGATAAGGGGTACCTAAATACAGGAAGGAGAACGAAAAATGAGGTTGGCGCATGTGCAGAACGTGTGAGTTAAATACGGCGCAAGTGAGAAACAAATACGTTCGGCGCATGTGCTGGGATAAGTCTAATAAGAAAGAGGGTGACAACACGTCCATCCAGGCTAATAAGGAAGGAGAGTGGCAGCATCTAGAGGATTAAGCTAGCGCTTACCAAGGGGGGAAGCCAAAGGATGTAAGACTTGTTGTGTGCCTGAACACGGTAAATTCCTACAAAAAGCAACAAAAGGGTATTAGTACGTTGCGGTAGAGGTTGTAAGTCTGGGGGGGGTTGTGTTAAAGGGGTAGGCAGCTTAACGGGCGGGCTGTTGCTGGTGTCAGCCTGTCGTCGGTTTCGGTGAGCAAGGTTGTTGAATAATTATAGGAGGGCCTGAAAGAATGATGAGGTGTATTTTAAGGGGCTGTGGATTGCAAAGTTATGGCGGCACAGAAGGAATGTCGTAGAGAAGCTTACCAAGATATGGCCAGCCAAGGGACGTCAGGAGGACCACAGTGGGTAATTCAGGACTTTCAGAATGGTTCTGGTACGATGACCTGGATGAGGAGGTGAGAGGGTGGGCAGAGATTAGGGGTAGGCCCGATAATCCCAGGGTGGGAAAAAGGACCATCATGGGGCATTACGGTCGGGCAAAGCTTCTAGGCAAGGATTTACCGATAAGGAAGAAGAATCATTGCTGCTCAATCGCGGGTGCCGGTAGGAGTGGCGAGTCATGCACGGGGACTATATGTAAAAGAAGGGTCCATTTGATGGGGCAAACGCTCACATGTGATAATAAGTGACATAGAAGAAGGGTGCATTTGAATGGGCAAACGCTCACATGTGATAATAAGTGACATAGAAGAGGTGACTCGAGGTGGTGTCGACGGCGGCGGCCATCTTTAAATGGTGAATATAGATAAGGAGAAGGGGAAGGCCACATTTTAAACAGTTTAGGGAAGTTCAACAGAGAGGGCAATTAGAATAGGACATATGATAAACGCAAAACAGCCTGTTGCATAATGTGTGCAGACAGAGGTATGTAATCAGAGGCATGGAAACAGACATGGATCTTCAGGTTAAATTGATCATATCAAGGTATTCCAGTCCTCCTGTAGGTTTAATCCTGTGTTGAGACTATTAGTTCTTAAAATCCATTTCAACTCCTCCTTATTGAGGATGCTTGTAAGATCCCCTCCTCGCGGGGGAAGTTTAACAGTGCTGATGACTGTCCATGGAATGTCATTTTCTGTGTGTCCCTTCTCAAGAAAGGGATCCACAAGCGAAGCATTCGCTCTCTTACATCGAATTCTGCTGCGATGTTGCGAGATGCGGAGCCGAATCTTCTGCTTGGTTTGGCCCACATAAATCATTTCACAAGGACAAAAAATAGCATATATCACGTTGCATGTATTACAATTACTCAGGGATTTTAAGACATTTCTCACATCCTTGTAAACAAACTCTTTTGTTTCAATAGTAAAGTCGCACACTATACAGTTGCCACATTTGACATGGCCTTTCGGAGCAGCCCGAACCAAGTGGTCTCTCACATTCTTACTTCTTTTAAATGCGAACATAGGGGGATCTATGTTGAGTGTGCCTGCATTGAGAATTGGCCAATACTTCTTAATGGTTTTGGGAACTATGTTGGATACTGCGGCGAATGTAGTGACGCAGACAAGGCTGGCCACTGGTTTGGGTTTGGGTTCAAGTAAGGTGTCTCGGGGACAATACCACGCTCTCTTTAATGCGGTACGCACTAGGCAGTGGGGATAGCCTCGTGAGGTGAGTTTGGTGGAGAGTGTTTGTGCTTCTGAAAAATAGTCAGTCTTGTGTGAGCAGTTTCTCCTGATTCTAAGGAACTGCGTATAGGGTAGACTATCCCTAAGGGCACTGGGGTGACAACTTTTATAACTGAGCAGAGTGTTGCGCTCAGTTGGTTTGCGAAAAAGAGATGTGAAGAGAGTACCGTCTTGATGCTGGATAGTGAGATTGAGGAACGGGATACTCTCTTTGTCACGTGTCAAGGTGAATGTGAGACCATTACAGTTGTTATTTAAAACAAAAGCTATTCTGGTTAAAGCCAACCTGATGAGACATATTTGAAGATTATTGGGCTGCTAAATGGCTGTCTCAATGCATTACCAATTTGTTACATTATTGTGCTGCTATTAATGAGGAACAATTAGCTTCTATTTTCACTTAGCCCACTAGTGTGGCATTCCCAGTATTTTTTAAGCTGCTGATTACATTGTCTTAATATATATGGATTCGGCCTCTGTTTTCACCAAATTAATCTGTCTTAAATAGCTATAATCAATTACCGTTTTAATGTTGTAATATGAGTTCAGTGTTCCTTTTAAATTGTAATGGTTTTAAATAACCTCAAACAATAAAGAACATGATCTTATCTTATCAAATCCTCGAAACAATTGAATTTCTCCGAAGTTGTCGATGGTAGTAAGGAATCAAGAAAGGCCTCAGCCCCTCTTTCAATTTTAACTTTTTACATCTACCCGATGCATATCGGGTCAAAAGTGACCCTTCCTCGGGGGTCTGTGGGAAAAAAACAAGGAAATGCAATCAGCCTCATATACAACTTAAGTAATCAATTACACTTGAACAATGAAAACTGTCTCACTTTCAATACACTATCACCATCTCATTGTTTGACAAATCCTAAACGTTCGTTTATATGACTCTGCTTCATGAATGTTGTTCGTGACTCTCTTATGGTGCAATCACCTTTTTGTTTTTTTCGCACAGACCCCCGAAGAAGGGTCACTTTTGACCCGAAATGCATCGGGTAGATGTAAAAAGTTAAAATTGAAAGTTGCCACTTTAAAGGATTAATATTTGAAATGGAGTATAAACAATGACGAAACCAATTAAATATCAATGATTGAAAATTGAGAAGAGTTTTGGATGAACAATTTTTTCTATTTGGTTCTATGAATGGATGAGAACCTATGTGGTTCAAGTAAAAGAGTGCACACCACCAACAGCCAGTGGGAGTTTCCATTGTCTCCAAATTTACAGATAATAATATAGTGTTTCAAGACAAAACACTTCAAGTGGGAGTAGCACTAAACAATAATTGAAGAACAGTTTGAATACACTTTAAAACTGAGTGCTAGATGGATTTTCATATGATTTAGTCAATATATATTTACACACACTTGCACATTTTTCATGATTTCCCTCCTAAATATCACTTCTAGAGACGCCACTCACTCTGACTTTATTGCACATTTGAGTGTTTTCAAATAGGATTATGAGATCTGAAGTAGATATCACATTGGTTCATTGTTTCTGTATTAAGGCAATCATTAAAGGCTTGGCAATATGCAATGTTTGTGGTGCAAAGTAGAAGACCGTAAACATTTCCCTTATACTGTGCATTTATTTTTTGATTCCTCATGAGAAAAAAATTAAACAAATGTGTGATCTCAGGATTGTTAAACAGACAAATGCACAGCTAACATTAACTTAGCCACTATTCTGAGAATTGTTCCTCATGGGCGTTTTTCCCAGTGTTTTAGTGTGATTCCTGCAATGTAGAAAAAAAAGAATGAATTAGTATTTTTTCTACTTTCAATCAGAAAAGGCCCTGAATAGGTCATATAGTGCCATGGAAAATGTCATGCTATATTTTGCCATGTTATGTTAAGCTCTCGGATCTTATGTGATTTCATGATGTGTAATGTTAATTTTGCTTCAAAAACATAACGTCTTCTCACCTCTTCGATGCGTCGGATGGCACTGCCATCCGACGTCACAGTGGGAATGTGCAGAGGACGACCGGGGGCCTTCTGAACCGCGCACGCGTCGTTTTTTTCAGCACCGTGGCGGAATGACCGCCGCGGCGGAGAGGCTAATGTCAATGCCAATCAGGCTCTCTATTTTGTTAGTATACTCAGGATTTTGCTACACACAGGAGCTGCGGTCAAGTATGTCTTTATTCTCCAAGATTCACTCACACACTGCACATTAGGTCATATTTCCTAGCACCACATTTTGACACCTCCCCGCATAGCACGTAGTTCCAGTTTAGAGTCTTCCCAGAACCATGAGGGCCCTAGTGCATATAGCATCCATACGCTTACACATGCCTCTCTGTGCTTTTGGATGTTGCTAGCTGAGATAGGTATTCAGTATGAACTGGAAATTAAAGGGCCTGATTTAGAGTTCGGGGGATGGGTTACTCCGTCGCAAACATATCGGATTTTCCGTCCGCCGTATTACAAGTACCATTGGATATAAAGCACTTGTAGGGCAGAGAGGCTATACATCACGTTTGTGATGGAGTAACCCATCCGTCGAACTCTAAATTAAGCCCTGAATTCTGATATGCATGGTAACTTCTCTTACTGTACATATCAGAAGTATTGCAGTAAAATTATGTATGCCAGATTAAATTTGGCAAGTCAAACCTGCTGATATTTATTGAGGTAAATAAATCGGTAAATACCAAGCAGTTTGGTGAACCAAGAACCAAAGTCTGCACGTTATTCCCCATTACCAGGCGAAATTCATAACTGGGTGATTTTTAACACGCCCGATACATTCTCACTCAGAAAATTTAAATTACTGGACCTCTCGTGATGAGGGCCTCGTTTTCTCTGTCACCTGTTTGCTCCTCCTTGCCACCATGTCTCTCTATTTCCTTTCCCCAGTGCCCATTTATTCTGTGTCTATATGTTCTTTGTCTCTGTCTTCCTGGGTATAGCTTCATTCTGACCCAGTCATATTTTTGTGTAGACTATATCAGCGGATTTCTCTAGCCAAAGAAATCTGGCTGCACCTTGTAAAGTGAATGCTTTGCGTTTCTTTCGGCTTTCTGTAATGACAGATACATTACATGAACGTTCTGTTCACCTCATTTAAAACTTTCAACAGAATAAAGCAACATATAATTTGGATGAAAAACAAGAGTTCGAGCGTGCTGTTATTTTGTTTTAATAAAATTGTAATTTTGGCTGGTTTCCGGTGCAACACTAAGAGACTAGATTGTAGACATCTGTTGGGCAGTTAAACAAAAGACTACTTTAAAATTTACAGTTAAATCCAGGAAGTTGGAAGGACTTGTTGGACACGTCAAGGACAGGATTTTGAAATACAGGCCTTGAACTTGGAAACAGATACATTTCTCCAGAATGTTTAATGTATGACGTATCTTGGGTTTGTCAAATAAACATAGCCATAGCTATATACACAGGCATGGGGATGATTTCTGAATTCAGAAAAATTCACAAAATACATTTACTGTGTGTCTGATCAGTGCAGTTCAGAGACAGAGAAACTGGGTATGCCTCATTTGTTACACTAGGATGGGCCAGAGGCAGTGGCGGCTCCTCGAGGGAGTGCTGCTGGGTGGTGAGGCGAGGGAGAGGCAGGGAAGGGGGTAGTAAACTCTGGCATACAGCCGAACGGAGTTGAGTAAATAAATGAATAAATAAATAAAACAAATTACATTGCGAAGGCTGCAGTGCCCAATCAGCGATGCAGCGAGCAATGTAATTCGTTTTATTTATTTAATTATTTACTCAACTCCGTTTGGCCATATGCTTTAGTATTACTACCCCGCCACCCTGCACCACCCCCGCCCGCCTCACTGCCATGAAGCACTCCATCGAGGAGCCGTCACTGGCCTGAGGTAATCGGTTCGATGTCTCTTTCCTGTTTTCAGGTCTGCCCTAGAGGCAGCTTTATTCATTTGTCAGCATCATGTTTTGCAAAATAATCATATTAAAAATGTATACATATGTACATATATAGAGTGGTTTTATGTTACCCCGCTGTATTCTTTGTTGTAGAATTGAGAGGCAGCGTGAAAAGTTCACACATACCAGTGTTTTCCCCAGTACAACTTGCACCATTTCCAGGTTTGCGCCGTCCATCAAGCCCAGGAGTGGCTCGAAGTGGCAATTCAGGTCACCCCCTACCACAAGTGAAGTACCATGAGGAATGGTGTTCAAGAATAAGGAAAGCTCCTCAATGGTTCTGGACTCGCTTGTGATATTCATAGGCCTGGAATACACATTAACCAATGCGAGCCTTGAGGCGTTCGGCCACTCTAAGACTACGCATTGTACATCCTCCGACAAAGTGTTCATGGTCCTGGCTTTACAACCCAGATGGGAACCCACCCAAATAGTTAGGCCCCCGGATGGCCGACCCTCCCCCCCCCCACCTAGCCGGGACTAAAAATGAGGCAAAACCACTCCGTAGTTGGTCATCCCTAGCCCAAGTTTCCTGGAAGAGGCACACATCATTATTATCTATAAAAGAACCCCACTCTGGACAGCCCATTTTATTACGCAAACCAGCCAAGTTCCAGGACAATATTATCAGTGAGTCAGCATTTGTTCTAGATCCCCTATTTGGGGAGCATGGTCCTATTTTAATTGTATTGGCTAATAGGATATGTAAGATGTTTGGGCCTGAAATCGGGAAGTCACAATTGCTGGGTCCAGTGGGTGCGCATGCCAGTGGGCTTGGATGGATACTCTCCCCATGGTCAGCTCCTTGGGACCTTTCTTCACTCCTATGTTTGACATACCCCCTCTGGTGAATTAAGTTAAGGGTAGAACCATCAGTTGTCCAAGGTCGACCTACTACTCCATAATTATGGTGTAGTCAGTCAACCTGGTCCAGGCAGCTGTACCGGTTGTAATCAAGGTACTGGGTAGACATATAGGTGTTGTAGGCCTTGTCCCTAGAACCCCTGCCCTGCCCTCTGGGTACCACCCTGGTCCAGCCCTCCTCTAGCCCCTCTTCAGGGCAGGAAGTGTCAGATGGATAGGAGAAGGACAATGGGAGGGGCTGGATGATTGTATTGGGGTCACCGGCCGGCCAATTACAGATGTGGGAAACGGTTCTAGGGTCCCTGAAGTTAACTAGGACACAATCCCCGCTAATATTCTTGGTAGTATTGCCCACCCAGGTAACCCTTCTAAACATCAAGATTTCACTGGAGATATGTGGTGGGAGAGGTCTGTGTTTATTCAGCCAGCTTGCAACTTTATTTTTGAGTGACGCAAACGATTCAGGAGCTAGGGTGTGGAGCTCGGGGACTTCCGTTAAGACCACTGCAAGGGTAGCTGCTTCCGAGGGTAAGTCTATTACCATTTTCTTACTCAATATGTTACCCTCAGTGGTTTTTCGCTCTCCATGCGAGATGGGCTTTTTGGCCAACCTCGGAGAGCTAACAGGAGGGGCAGAATGGGTATTCCTAATTGGAAGACTCTGAACTATGGGGAGGGTGGTTGCCGTGGGATGGATGTTAGTTATAGGGACAACTCCCTCGTTGGTGTCAGGCTTCCCCTGCGTGATTTTGGCAGTTTGTAAACAGTCAGCCATAGCCCCAGCAACTTTTTCTAGGTTTGTTAGCCTAAGCTCAAGTTGGGCAAGTCTAGCGTCTAAGGGGCCTAGCAGGGACTTAAGAAGGATACCTATATTAGGAATCGTTAAGTCTCCCCCGGCCAGGGTTACCCCACCAGTATTAGAGTTGTTGGGCATCACTGTGGGAGAACTCAGGTCAGAGGATGTGACAATTCCGCTAGTTGCAGGGGGAGCCACCTTGCCTTGTTCCTGGACCATGGGATCAGGGTGGCAGGAATGTTTAGCTAATTTTGCCTTTTTCCCCCCGCTTGTCTGAGCCCCGCGTTTTCTTTTTGGAACTGCCCCCTCTCAGTACCCTCATAGCTGGCGGTTATTAGACTCAGGTAGGCTATCAGCTAGCGAGTTGTCACAAATATTGGGCACTAGAGTAGACTCTGGGATAGCCCGTAGGGAATCTCTGCCCCTTGCGAGGATACTCCTGGGCTTCGGCGAGGCAGTGGTTATCAGAAAATCGTCCTGGCTTAGGGAGTCAGCAACAGGGGATACCATGCACCTTTCCGGAGTTTTAGCATTTGCTATGTGCCCCAGCGAGGATCTCTTAGCATTGTCAATTCCCTGGGACAGTCGCCGTTCTAAAATAGTTATTTCGCGGGATAGCACCGAATTTGCTCTGACCAAGAAATTGTCCAAAGTACCTGCCACATATGTGCCCGAAGACGTTGCTTTGCTCCTGGTCTCTCGGCTCGTCATTGTCCGACCTGGCGTGTAACAAGATGGTGAAAGCCCTGGATCACACCATGATGGTCGCAGTGAAGGCCAAGAGGGGTGGCCCGGTCCGGTCTTTCACGGACTCGAACGGGCTAAAGCGGGCCTGCCCTTGGCCCGGGCTTCGCCTGGCACCGCCCGTGCGTGTTCCGCGCAGCGGGTGGCGTGCCAATAGATATAGAGCGTGGGGGGAGGGGCGGGAAGAGCACACAGCGTCACACCCCACGGGCTGCTGGTCCTCTCAGTCCCGCTATCGTTGAAGCAAAGCCCCAGAACACTCCAACAAAGTCCTCCTCTCGAGCGGCTCCCGCGAAGCGGGGGCCGCGAGGAGCTGGTTTTATATCCGGCGTGGAGGGGGGGCGGGAATAACACACAGCGTCACACCCCATGGGCTGCTGGTCCTCGCAGTCCTGCTATCGTTGAAGCAGAGCCCCAGAACACACCAACAAAGTCCTCCTCTTGAGCAGCTCCTGCGAAGCAGGGGCCGCGAGGCGCTGGTTTTATATCCGGCGTGGAGGGGGGCGGGAAGAGCACAAAGCGTCATACCCCACGGGCTGCTGGTCCTCGCAGTCCCGCTATCATTGAAGCAAAGCCCCAGAACACACCAACAAAGTCCTCCTCTCAAGCGGCACCTGGTGTTATTTGTGAAGCGAAAATACAACTTTCCAAAACTTGCTGCACAGAATGGGGTAAAAAGTGAAATTAGGGCCAAATTTATCAAGGAGCTGCTTCGCTTTTGCACCATGCAACATGGTGCAAAAGTGACAGAACCCTTAGGATGTGCCTGAGTGGCTTGACTAATCTGGAATAAAGCAATGCAACGCAAATCACTCCGTTTCATTACTCTGGCCCAGGGATGCGTTTTATGGACGCAACACTCATGGATTATGATGCATTCCCATTTTTACCAGGCATGGTAGAGCTGGGAATGCGCTAAAATGCTACACCTTCCCTGGGGAGGCATTCTGCAGCACACATAAAAGGATGAAAATGTGTCAGGGGATTGTTTTTGTGCAGGAAGGTGCCCCTTTCTGCACAAACACAATCCTGCTTGCAATGCAGGCACCCTTGCACCATGGTGCAAGCGTGCCTGCATAGGCAGCACATGGTGCCAGTGCTGAGAAAAGGCAGGAAAGTGCAATATTAGGATAAATATGGCACATTACTGCGCTTTCCCTGTAATGCAGGGCAGCCCAGCAAGGTGACTTGCTGTGCTTTATGACTCTTTGATAATTAGGGCCCTTACTGCATAATCGTAGCTTCCGAACTGTGGAATTCATAATGGGGAGGTAGTTCCATCACAAAGTAAAACTGGATTTACAGTATTGAACTTTCCCCATATGGCATTACCACTCAGTATTTCCATTGCTGTTTTAACACCTTAGGAGCTTCGTAAACATACCTCCCCAGTGCTGCGCTGTCCATTATCCAGTGCTGAACTGGACGTCCAACGGTCGCACGCAGCACTGGGGAGGTAGTGCCCGTGACGACCGTTGGCCGACGGCAGCACTTAAAGGGCTAATAAGGACTTCAAATGAACAAGTATTTGCACTGCAATAGGCTTCGCATTTGCGAGAGTTTAAGCTTTTGTTATATTTTACAAAAATAACACATAAATAAACGGCATTGTCATTTACAATGCCAATAGTTCAAACTCTCACAAATGCGAGACCTATTGCATTGCAAATGATTGTAAAAGTGCCCCATGCCGCGCTTTCACTTTAATAGAAGCCGCGCTCCTTTCTTTTGATGCGGATCATCTAAAGAAAGGAGCGCAGCCACCATTAAAGTGAAAGCGAGGTATGGGGCGCTTTTAAAAAAAATAAAAAATAATTATTTGTCAAGTTGACAAACAAATGTTTTATTTTGTAAAAGTGCCCCATGACGCGCTTTCACTTTAATGGCGGCAGTGCCCCTTTATTTCGACGCGGCTCATCTAAGGAAAGGTGCGCAGCCGCCATTAAAGTTAAAGTGCGGTATGGGGTGCTTTTACAAAAACAAAAGCATTTGTTTGTGAAGTTGGCCCACTAAAAAAGTAAAAACAGGCGTGGTGCTGAAACCTTAGCCTTAACCTTCGTGCCTACAATAGGGGGAAATCATTAAAGGAAATAGTGCTAACAGAGTATAGATTAAACAGCCCTTGTAACAACACAAGTAGGTTACAAATGCAGACAAGACGGTACAAAAGAGGGACTATTAAGCGTACTCATTGTTAGACCGGGCATCATTGGCATGAGTCTCCCTTCCATTTGTGACGGATTGCCTCCTCTGTTTGGGTATATGTTTTTGCTGGATTTCTGCTTTGGGCACTGTGCCATTGCTAATCAGTGCCACAGTGCAAGTACTCCCTATGTTAAATGTATGTACTAATTGGTTATTCCATGATTGGGTTATTTGATTTTTCTGTCAGCCCCTAATACAGTGCACCATGTGTGCCCAGGGCTTGTAAATCAAATGCTGCTGGTGGGCATGCAGCACTGGTTGTACCACCCACAGCAGCAGCTTGTAAAGTAAGTCTCAGGCCTGCCTTTGCAAGGCCTATGGGCAGTCTAGAACTGCCATGTCGACTTGGCCAAGTGCACCCACTTGCCAGTCCCTAAACCTTCCCTTTGCTTCATATTAGACACCACTATGGAAGGCCCAAGGGCAGGTGCATTGTAAGTATAAGGTAGGACATGCTCTGATGTGTGTAGCATGTTCTAATAGTAAATTACAGCCATTTTCATTTTTCACTATTGAAGGCTACCTGTTCTCAAAGGCCAGAATGGGCAGTTAGATTATTACATTCTTATAATCATAACTGACTCCGGGAACATGGTAGAAATTCGAATTTAGTATGCCTGAACTCAGAATAATAAAATACATCTTTTAGTAAAGTTGGTTTTAATATTCTGTGTTTGAAAATACCACTTTTAGAAAGTAGGTATTTTCTTGCCTAACTAGCCAGGCCTGCCTCTGCTGGGTTGTGTATTCCTTGTCTGGGTTTGTGAGTGACAGGGCTGGGGAATTACAGGAGACTGGCTGGGGCAGCCCGGTGGTGAATAGAGAGATCTGCATCTAGATGGGAGGAAGGAGTTGCACCTGGGGCTGGGCCTTCTCTCTACAATGCTAGCTCCACCTCCTGTGGCTTGTCTGATGTCTCTACCCTGCACTGTGAAAGGAGAGGAGGAATCATGTCAACAGAGTGCTCCAGAGCTGTATCTTCCCTCCCCTGTGCTGGCTCCACCTCTTGTAGGGCATCTGATGTCTCTTCCCTGCACAGTGAAAGGAAGAAGGAGTCATGTAAGCAAAGTGCACAAGAACTGGTTTGCCTTCAGGGAAGAAAGGATTTTGGGGTATAAATATTGGGACCCTGATCCCAAGAAATTAGATCACTTCTGGAACAAGAAACTTTTCTGCCATGGAGAAGAACCAAGGAAGCTACAGGAGTTTGGACTGCCCCTCTGCCAGTATGCTGTTTGCTGGGTTGGCCTGCAGTGGTTGCTTCATTGCCAAGGGAAAGGAGAAGGACTTTCATCTACAGAATATTCTCCAGGGCCTTTAACTGTGTTTGCCTCCTGCTGAAGTCTCAGGGACACAAGACTTCACCTCCAGCTCCCTCCTGAATTTCCTTGCTGGGAATTCTGACTCCAGTCACTTGCATGCCGCTGGGAGCTGGAAGCGCAACGCATCGAGAAGAAGCGTGTCGCCGCAGTAGCTGAAATCATCGCAACGCCGGAGTAGCGAGCCTTCGTCGCATCTCCCTGGAAGCGTGTGCTCATCGAAGCTGCCTGCTGTCGCATCACTGGAGAAGCGTGACGCCATCGAGAGAGTCGCCATCGCATCACCGGAGAAGCGTGTCGCAGGGCCTGTAGTGGCTGAAAAGTACAGAGTCGTCGCAAGGCTGCCAGGGCGTCATCGCATCGGCATCGCATCGCCGCATCAAGGGCGCCATCTTCTCGCATCGCAACCGTATCATCGCATCGCATCAAGGTGCCATCTTGCGCACCGCAACGGGCTCGCAGGCCGAGAATCTACGCATCACCTCCGCACCGGTAAGATTCACGATGAGTCCCCTACTCTGCGCAAGCATTGAGGAAGGATGCAACCGTTCTCCCGGGTCACAGAACCGACGCATCTCCCCTTTTGGGAGCCTTTTGTTCACTTTGAGTTACGCATCCAGGTACTTTGTTGAAGACTTTGTCACATTTACCAACAACTTCAACTAAGAGACTTTGATAATCTTTTAAGTAATCTTAAGTGTAGTACTGTGGATTTTTGTCGTTTGTGGTCTTGTGTTTAAGTCTATATAAAGAATACTTATTTTTACAAAACCTGTGTGGTGTCCATCTGGGGTATTTTCACTGTATTACTGTGTTTATTCACAATTGCTTAACCCCTTGGCTGCTGGGGTCATTCCCCTGCTGTGCTGGGGGGAGGGGGGCACGCACAGCGCCCCGGTGCTTATGACGAGCTCAGCTCGTCATGAGCCACGGTTCTCGTGTCCTGATGACGAGCTGAGTTCGTCATGACCACACCCATTTCATAAGAACGCTTGCACAGCAGGGGAATTTGTCCAGCGTGCGAGCGTTCTAACGGTCATGACGAGCTCAGCTCGTCATGAGCACACGAGAAACGTGGCTCATAACGAGCTCAGCTCGTCATGAGCGTGGGTGGGGTTAACACACTGCCTCTGAGATAAGCCTGTCTGCTCTTGCCAAGCTACTAAGGGGGTGAGCAGGGTTTATTAAGGAGTGTAATCCCCTTATCCTGACTTAGAAGTAAGGGTCCCTATTTAGACAAAGGTGAATACCATTGCCAACTAGAGACCCCCAGATCTAACATTCATGAATTAAAATCAAGCAATTAGAAACAACAGTAACAGGAGCCAATTGAAAAGATGGGTGGAAAATGGGTGGAGCTTCAAGTCCGTACCTAAATACAGCATGTCTCGGAGTCACAGGAAAAAGACACTGATATCTTCTGTAAACACTTCCGCTTTCACCGGTCTCTCCTTTTATATTTCATTAAAAGAAGCCTTTGTGATATATGAATCCTTGACTGCAACTTTACATCAGCATGCGGTTAATGTTCTGCCACCTATAATTAACAAAATATTTAGCAATTGCTATATTTCGCTGTGATTAATCAAATATGTGGTTATTTCCTATTTACAAATGCAAGTCAGTTCTTTGATATTATAAACTGAGTTGGTTATTGTTGCTACTTAAAAGTCCCCTACATGCTGACAGATATACACCCTTGCCCCAGATGCATGCTTGTGCACCATGACCAAGATGTGTCTCATGGTAATGCTGTCTTGCTATACCAGAAAGGATGCACCAAGCTCTACCTTCGGAGTGGCAGAGGGCTAATGCCCTTACCTAGAGTTAAGTGACACAAGCACCTTAGTAGCAGCATCAGGGTGGCTCCTCCGTTAAGGTGGAGGAGCGTCGCCCCACAATAAAATTGCAGCCAGAGATGGAATAATAAAATGGCAATAAAGTTAATTTATTACCATTTTATTTTTCATGATCCTTCCAGAGCCGAACGTCAGGACATGAGGGTGGGGCTTTTTGCTGCTGCCAGTCAGGCAGCAACAGAAAGCAGTGATGGGCAGGGTACTTTAAATTTAAAGTGCGCATGTCATTTTGGCCGGCCGTCTTGCAACGGCCAGCCAGACATGCACATTTTACACCTCTCTAACCCAGCTGTCTTAAACAGCTGGGTTTGAGTCAGCATAGGTCTCCAGTGTCCTCAGGAGTGCCAAAGGAGACTGCTCCCCCCAATCCTTGTGCTGCTTTCATGCTGCATGAGAGCAGCACCAGGATTGGTTAGTACAGTTTCCTGGGTCCTTCTTGAGCCTGCCTGCCTGCCTAGAGAAGACCGGAGCGAAGAGTATGTCGCACCAGGAAGGTAAGAGGATTTTTTTTTTACTTATGTTTTACTTTTATTTAGGTTTCCTCAGCACTCCATCCCACTCTCCTTACATGCCAGCCGCTACTGGGCAGCATACATGTTTTGTGTTCCTTAGTGTGAACAGGTCTTTTTACCTGTGAAACTGGAGTGGGGCCTATTAGCCCACTCATATAAAGTTTAGTGGCTGTGTACTTAACTCATGCTTTGCTTTTGTGGTTTATGTTTAGCGTTTGGCATGATACTTGCATGTATGTGCTGGGTATCACCCAGATTAGAACTTCCCAAAGGAGCTTTGATAACAAATAATGCAAAGGGCTCAGAGGTCTCTTCTCATAGAGGCCAATACTCTGCACTCTTTCTTCTGCCAACAGAAAATGCCAAACACTATAAAGGCAACCACTGCTATCATTCTAGCATGGCTCCAAACTCCAAACCAGGCATACTCATAACTACTAAAACACTGCTTACAGAAGGTATCATTTTACTTTGATCAAAAACGTCTTCTGATAAAAGTGCTGATATTTATGTGGCTTAGTACAAGTTATGGAAAGTTAAGGATGGTGCCAAATACATTTCTGACAATAAGACCTAGTATTGCAATGTTGTCACAAAATGCAGCACAGCACCCATAGTTGCACGAGAAGTACAGAGCAGGACATCACCATAAATATATACTAAGATATGGCACTGTCTTCATTCTCTAGTGCTGGCGCACTGTCAAGGTGCCTAGCGCCATGCATACACCTGTACACTGTAGTGCAAAGGTGTCTGAAGCATGTCTAGGTTAGGTTTGTACTGGATGGGAACCATTACGGTACAAAATACTATGCCTTGACAAACTTTCACTAAAACTATTCCCACTTTGCATGTGTGCTGTACAGTGCAGCGCAAATGCAAAATCAGCAAAATTAGCAGAAATAAAAACATTTCTCCTTTTTATGCTTCTCTCAAAGAGGAGTTATTTTTTGTTGCAAACTCCAGTCTATATTGTTAGTAGTTTGCATGGCAAAACCCATATACCACGGATGAAGCTCCCCCTGATGCAAAGTAATGCAAAACAAAGCTTTGTGTTACTTTCAGACAACTATTCGGCAAACAACTAATTTTGTGCTGGAAAGTACATTCCAAATAAACATTTTGCTCCAGTATGTGTCACTTTTGTGAAATGTTAGTGAATCTATCCCCAGGTATATTGCGTGATATGGCTCTATTTCCGACATTTTACGTTACTCTTGTGGCACAAAATTCAGGAATTTTTTCGATTGTGCCACATCAAATAATACTGTGGGGTTTGGTTAAGTGTTAATTTGGTGGTCATCGTTGCCATCACACCTGTAGAATCAACTTCTTGTGTTTCCATCAGTAGTTAATTTGTAAAGAAATACGCGTCTCTCGTCAGGAGGCAGCTTGCACCACCCTATTTCTCCTGTTAACGCTGCCTAAAATAGAGCCAACTATTATCCATGAAAGTGGGGAGAGGATGTGGCGTAAGGACCAGAGTTGCCAACTGCAGAGCTGGACAACCAGGTTTGAGTCTGAACATCCTGTGATTCTGGGCAAATCACTTAATCTACCATAAATGAATATGTCCTTAACTGGTGCTCATGAAAAGCACTGGTGTTGATAATTAAGTGTCGGTGCTGAGCACCGGAAACCACCAGCTTAAGTTAAGCACTGGTTTCTATAATGGAAGAAGGAAAGAGATTTCTTTCTATGGTGCAGATCAGTCGACAGACAACTTGTCCAGAGGGTGATGGCGGTGATCAACAGACGACTTGTTCTAGGGGCTGGTGGTCGTGGTCAACAGATGACTTGTTCTCGGGGGGGGGGGTAGGGTGGTAGCCAACTTGCTCACCTCTGCCACCCCCAAAAAGAGGGCCATCCGCTCCCCCCCCCACCCAGCTACGCCACTGAGGAGACATTGATGTGATTAGCGCACACGAAAACTGTATTTACCAAACTGGGAAAAATGTGTTGATATTTTCTTCTTCATCTTGATCAAACCATATTCTCTTCAGTAAACTACTACTTAAGTGAAAAAAATACAAGATTAATGAATTGATTTGTTTGTTTTTTAACAGTAGTTCTGAATAATCAATTTAAACCCACATAAAAGGCCAGGGTGTGAAATCTGAGTAATTTTCTTTCACGAAATTGCCAAAAATTCCAACAGTTATTCGAAATGCCTGTAATTATGCAAAATGCAAATCCGTCATTTTGTACTATATTTCATATGAAATGTGTCCTTGTGTCAATTTTTGGTGTGAGGATGCATTTAAAGAAAATAACTCTGAACAGCCATGCTTTTACCTCAAACTGTGTATTCATTGTGAATTTTTACTGCCAATGGCGCATTTATTACATGAAATGATGTAATTTCTGGAATTTCAATTATACCATTAAATTCACAAAATTACACACATGATGCCGAAGTAATTTAAATTTCAACCAAGACTAGAAACACAAGCTGTTCAGCCCTTCAAATTTGTAAACCTGATGGGAAGACCGAGCTTACCTTTAATATCATTGTAATTGTCTGTGCCCAGAATGTAAACGTTTCATAGTTTTTTTTTTCAAATTAGGTGGATGGATTTTGTTCGAGGCAACCAGTGTCCTTATTGTTTGTGTTTCTTGAATTTGAACATATAACTATTGACTCATTTCAAGATCCAGACTAGATCAACCAAGCATATCCGAACCCAAATGAGTCAAAGTGTTTAACAAGAATCGTGCGGTCGGAATCACATATCCATATTCGTTCGGATAAATTAAAAATAATAATAATAGCTAATAAAAAATGTCGCTCCAATTTTCGAAATTCATTCTTCATTTCACAATTTTCATAATTTGATTAAAAAAGCAACAAGGTCATTTTAATACAGCATGAGTCGTCTGCACTTGATCTCTGTTTGCCAGGCAGTGAGTGAATTTTAAAAAAAAGGCATTTTGAAAACAAAACAGAGATTTATTGACATATGCAAACTCGGCTACACTGTGCCCCCAGCCTAAGGGCAGGTGACATCACCCAGTTCTGCTTGAAGGGCGCTGCAGCAGCACATTGCCTGGTGCTCTGTATACCGCACAGGATTCCAAATAACTAAACCGTATAAAATAATACCACATGGTTACCTAGACGAGAAATCGCTAAGGGTGTTTGAAATGTATCACCAAACTGTCACACAGCCGCACCCAAAAGCAGCTGTGAACTAAGTGGACAAACGTGTATTTCTGAGGTTTTTTGCAGTTCAACCCTGCAGCCAAATCTGTACTGCTGCCAAGTATAACCGAAGAGGAGGAACATAAATTATATATTTGACAGGAGGTCCCTGGGAGTCAGGAGTACATTGCAGTTTTCCTACAGCGTAACTTTGGCATTGCAAGTACAACACATTCTTACTTACAGGCAGGGCTGGAAAAGCTCAGCTCTGGGAGGCGTATGGTGTGTCTCTGAGTGTATTCGTGCATAAGCGGCTTTCGACCTTTTGCATCCACAAGAAAGATACAAAGGGGCATATTTACTAATGTTTCATGCTTCACCGGGCGGCAAGCGAAGTTGCTGCACTGCAGAGCAGAAATGCACCTTATGCACTTTAATATGGCGCACTCCTGCTCCCTCACAGGGCTGGCGCAGAGTGTGCTACCTAGCACCAACTCAGGCACCCTTGTGCCATGCTGCAATGGTGTCTGTGTTGAAGGCAAGTTTTTTTTATTTTGTAAGAATGGGTACCTTCCTGCACATTAACAACCCATAGAGGCTATTTCCTCTTTCTATGTGTGCTGCAGAATACAGCACACATGGAAAGAGGAAATAATGAGAAGAGATAAAGATATTCATCCTTGGTATACCTCTCTGTGGTAGATGAACCATTTTAACACAATCCCAGGTTTATTTAATTTAGTAAATCTGGGATTGTGTCTAATCCCATGGGTGGGTGCAGAGGAACGCCCATTCTCCTCCCATGGACCACCTACCACATTGAAATATGAAGAAATGCCGCTCAAACCGCTTTGTAGAATTACATTTCTTTACAATGTCAGGCAAGGTGGTGCAAATAGTCCCTTGGGTAACTTTGAAAATATAAATTTGCGGACGTGTGTTGCATTGTGATGACATGCGTCATGCAAAGAAAATATAACTCCTTAATAACTCTGGGACCATGAGCGTGCCCAAATCCAGTCACCTAGGATGGAATGATGCAGAAATAACACAAGCATAAACAGGGACTAGGGAATGTCATAAGATTGTTGTCGTTGTATGGACAACTCTGGGACCATGAGCGTGCCCAAATCCAGTCACTCGGGATGGCGTGATAAAGAAATAATACAAGCATAAACAGGGACCGGTGAATGTCATCAGATTGTCTTCGTTGTGTGGACATATCGAGGGTCAGATTTACAAAGAGCGAACACAATTCAGTGCAGCGAATAAAGATTCTGTGTTGCGTGAACATGAGAGCAGAACTGCGACATATCTACTCAGAGGTGGTGCAGTTCTGCCTCCTCCCTGCGTTTTTGCACTTTTGATCAATGCAGGAACCCCTGTGCCTTTGTGCTTTAAGGCAATTTACCCTTTTATGTGTACTGTAGAATGCATCACACATGCAAAGAAGCTTAAATGAGGAGAAATTCAAACATTTCTTCTTTTATGCCTACCTCAGGGAGGTGCAGAATTTTGGCACAAATCCATGTCTACAACATAGGGATCTGTATCAAAACCCATGGTGATTGCGTGGGAATGCTTGTCCAACACCTATTGTTAGACTTGGCAGTTTCTGCAGGGCTATCCCCAAACACTTTGACTTCAGACCTCCACTTTTTGCTGAATTTGGTTTTGTTGACCTTAGGACTGTCTGCACCTTACCACTGCTAACCAGTCCTAATGTGCTTGTGCTCTTTCCCTAAAACATGGTAACATTGGCTTGTACCCAATTGTCATATTTAATTTACTTGAAAGTCACTAGAAAAGTGGCACTACATGTGCCCAGGGCCTGTAAATTGGGAAACAGTTGGAACAACGCGTGCAGGGCCATGCGTGTTCCGACTACACAAATGCTACCACGCTTGCCTTAACCAGACAGTGCGCAGTCTAGCTGCTGGCTGCTGCTCTGCCGAAGTAGGAAGACTCCAGGAAGAGAGGATGTGGTAAGGTAAGTAGGGCTGGGGCCGGCTTTGGGGGGTAGTTTGTATGGTTTGGGGGCTAGGGTTGGGGGTTTGGTTATTTTCAGGGCTGGGGGCTTGAGGTCCTTTTCAGGGATGTGTCAAAGTTGTTTTCAGGGCTGGGGGGTTGTTTTCAGGGCTGGGTGATTGGTGGGCCTTTCCAGGGCTAGAGAGGGGCTTTGGTTTAGTTTGCAGGGCTGGGGAGGGGGGTCAGGGTAGTTGTCAGGGGGAGTCAATGGTAGTTTACAGGGCTGTGGAGGGTTGGGCAGTTTTCAGGGCTAGGGGAGGGTCTGGGTAGTTTTTTAGGGCTCGGGGCGGAGCTCCGAGATCCTATTGTAAAAGAAAAAAAAAAAGTTTCTTTAGGGCTCGGAAAGACACATTCCTTAGTGTGCGAGTTTTTTTTTCTTATCTGAATGGTGATTGGTCGTCGCGGTGCTGTTTTTGTAGTAGTCTTGATGCCATAGGGCATATGTAATGTTAGGCGGCCATGTTGGCATATTGTGTGTGGTTACGCGCACGGCAAACTATTAATCTTAATTAGGAGCTGTCAGAGTGCCCTTGTAATGCAATCCAGATGGTGGGAGCGCGTTCACCATTCTGCATTGCATGTATAGGGCGCGCGTTCGTCTGCAGCGTTTTTGGGGCTGAGAAATGTGGACGTTTATTGTATTGAAATTTTATGTGATTTATTATTGCTCTGAAAAATGTGTGTTTGCAAGGAAGTGTTCCCGATTACAAGGACATGGTGTTCGCTTATTTCCTTTGAAGCGCTGTCTGATATGTATTTCTCTTGAATAGCAACACGTACCACCACCACCAGTACTACCACCTAGTGTAGTAAGTGCAGAGTAGTGTGTGCAGAGTGCAGAGTAGTGAGTGCAGAGTAGTGAGTGCAGAGTAGTGAGTGCAGAGTAGTGAGTGCAGAGTAGTGAGTGCAGAGTGCAGAGTAGTGAGTGCAGAGTAGTCAGTGCGGAGTAGTGAGTGCAGAGTAGTGAGTGCAGAGTGTAGAGTAGTGAGTGCAGAGTGTAGAGTGTAGAGTAGTGAGTGCAGAGTGTAGAGTAGTGAGTGCAGAGTAGTGAGTGCAGAGTGCAGAGTAGTGAGTGCAGAGTGCAGAGTGTAGAGTAGTGAGTGCAGAGTGTAGAGTAGTGAGTGCAGAGTGCAGAGTAGTGAGTGCTGAGTGCAGAGTAGTGAGTGCAAAGTAGTGAGTGCAGAGTAGTGAGTGCAGAGTAGTGAGTGCAGAGTGCAGAGTAGTGAGTGCAGAGTGCAGAGTAGTGAGTGCAGAGTAGTGAGTGCAGAGTGCAGAGTAGTGAGTGCAGAGTGCAGAGTAGTGAGTGCAGAGTAGTGAGTGCAGAGTAGTGAGTGCAGAGTAGTGAGTGCAGAGTAGTGAGTGCAGAGTAGTGAGTAGAGTAGTGAGTAGTGAGTGTAGAGTAGTGAGTAGTGAGTAGAGTAGTGAGTAGAGTAGTGAGTAGTGAGTAGAGTAGTGAGTAGAGTAGTGAGTGCAGAGTAGTGAGTAGAGTAGTGAGTAGAGAGTAGAGTAGTGAGTAGAGTAGTGAGTAGAGTAGTGAGTAGTGAGTCGAGTAGTCAGTAGTGAGTAGTGAGTAGAGTAGTGAGTAGAGTAGTGAGTGCAGAGTAGTGAGTAGAGTAGTGAGTAGTGAGTAGAGTAGTGAGTAGAGTAGTGAGTGCAGAGTAGTGAGTAGTGAGTAGAGTAGTGAGTGCAGAGTAGTGAGTAGAGTAGTGAGTAGTGAGTAGAGTAGTGAGTAGAGTAGTGAGTAGTGAGTAGAGTAGTGAGTAGAGTAGTGAGTAGAGAGTAGAGTAGTGAGTAGTGAGTAGAGTAGTGAGTAGTGAGTAGAGTAGTGAGTAGTGAGTAGTGAGTAGTGAGTAGAGTAGTGAAAAGAGTAGTGAGTGCAGAGTAGTGAGTAAAGTAGTGAGTAGTGAGTAGAGTAGTGAGTGCAGAGTAGTGAGTAGTGAGTAGAGTAGTGAGTGCAGAGTAGTGAGTAGAGTAGTGAGTAGAGTAGTGAGTAGAGTAGTGAGTAGTGAGTGCAGAGTAGTGAGTAGTGAGTAGAGTAGTGAGTGCAGAGTAGAGAGTAGAGTAGTGAGTAGTGAGTAGAGTAGTGAGTAGAGTAGTGAGTAGAGTAGTGAGTAGTGAGTGCAGAGTAGTGAGTAGTGAGTTGAGTAGTGAGTGCAGAGTAGTGAGTAGAGTAGTGAGTAGTGAGTGCAGAGTAGTGAGTAGTGAGTAGTGAGTAGTGAGTGCAGAGTAGTGAGTAGTGTAGTGAGTAGTGAGTAGAGTAGTGAGTAGTGAGTAGAGTAGTGAGTAGTGAGTAGAGTAGTGAGTAGTGAGTGCAGAGTAGTGAGTAGAGTAGTGAGTAGTGAGTAGAGTAGTCAGTAGAGTAGTGAGTAGTGAGTAGTGAGTGCAGAGTAGTGAGTAGAGAGTAGTGATTAGAGTAGTGAGTAGAGGTAGAGTAGTGAGTAGTGAGTAGAGTAGTGAGTAGTGAGTAGAGTAGTGAGTAGTGAGTAGAGTAGTGAGTGCAGAGTAGTGAGTAGTGAGTAGAGTAGTGAGTGCAGAGTAGTGATTAGAGTAGTGAGTAGTGAGTAGAGTAGTGAGTAGAGTAGTGAGTAGAGTAGTGAGTAGTGAGTAGAGTAGTGAGTAGAGTAGTGAGTAGAGTGTAGTGAGTGCAGAGTAGTGAGTAGTGAGTGCAGAGTAGTGAGTAGAGAGTAGAGTAGTGAGTAGTGAGTAGAGTAGTGAGTAGTGAGCAGAGTAGTGAGTAGTGAGTGCAGAGTAGTGAGTAGTGAGTTGAGTAGTGAGTGCAGAGTAGTGAGCAGTGAGTAGAGTAGTGAGTAGTGAGTGCAGAGTAGTGAGTAGTGAGTAGTGAGTAGTGTGTGCAGATTAGTGAGTAGTGTAGTGAGTAGTGAGTAGAGTAGTGAGTAGTGAGTAGAGTAGTGAGTAGTGAGTGCAGAGTAGTGCGTAGTGATTAGAGTAGCGAGTAGAGAGTAGAGTAGTGAGTGCAGAGTAGTGAGTAGAGTAGTGAGTAGAGTAGTGAGTAGAGTAGTGAGTAGTGAGTGCAGAGTAGTGAGTAGTGATTAGAGTAGTGAGTAGAGAGTAGAGTAGTGAGTAGTGGGTAAAGTAGTGAGGTGAGTAGTGAGTAGTGAGTAGAGTAGTGAGTAGAGTAGTGAGTAGTGAGTAGAGTAGTGAGTAGAGTAGTGAGTGCAGAGTAGTGAGTAGTGAGTGCAGAGTAGTGATTAGAGTAGTGAGTAGTGAGTAGAGTAGTGAGTAGAGTAGTGAGTAGAGTAGTGAGTAGTGAGTAGAGTAGTGAGTAGAGTCGTGAGTAGAGTAGTGAGTAGTGAGTAGAGTAGTGAGTAGAGTAGTGAGTAGAGTAGTGAGTAGAGTGTAGTGAGTGCAGAGTAGTGAGTAGTGAGTGCAGAGTAGTGAGTAGAGTAGTGAGTAGAGAGTAGAGTAGTGAGTAGTGAGTAGAGTAGTGAGTAGTGAGTAGAGTAGTGAGTAGTGAGTGCAGAGTAGTGAGTTGAGTAGTGAGTGCAGAGTAGTGCGTAGTGAGTAGAGTAGTGAGTAGTGAGTAGAGTAGTGAGTAGAGTAGTGAGTAGAGAGTAGAGTAGTGAGTAGAGTAGTGAGTAGAGTAGTGAGTAGAGTAGTGAGTAGAGTAGTGAGTGCAGAGTAGTGAGTAGTGAGTGCAGAGTAGTGAGTAGAGTAGTGAGTAGTGAGTAGAGTAGTGAGTAGTGAGTAGTGAGTAGTGAGTAGAGTAGTGAGTAGAGTAGTGAGTGCAGAGTAGTGAGTAGAGTAGTGAGTAGTGAGTAGAGTAGTGAGTAGAGTAGTGAGTGCAGAGTAGTGAGTAGTGAGTAGAGTAGTGAGTGCAGAGTAGTGATTAGAGTAGTGAGTAGTGAGTAGAGTAGTGAGTAGAGTAGTGAGTAGTGAGTAGAGTAGTGAGTAGAGTAGTGAGTAGAGTAGTGAGTAGAGTGTAGTGAGTGCAGAGTAGTGAGTAGTGAGTTGAGTAGTGAGTGCAGAGTAGTGAGTAGTGAGTTGAGTAGTGAGTGCAGAGTAGTGAGTAGTGAGTAGAGTAGTGAGTAGTGAGTGCAGAGTAGTGAGCAGTGAGTAGTGAGTGCAGAGTAGTGAGTAGTGTAGTGAGTAGAGTAGTGAGTAGAGTAGTGAGTAGTGAGTAGAGTAGTGAGTAGTGAGTGCAGAGTAGTGAGTAGAGTAGTGAGTAGAGTAGTGAGTAGTGAGTGCAGAGTAGTGAGTAGTGATTAGAGTAGTGAGTAGAGAGTAGAGTAGTGAGTAGTGAGTAGAGTAGTGAGTAGTGAGTAGAGTAGTGAGTAGAGTAGTGAGTGCAGAGTAGTGAGTAGTGAGTAGAGTAGTGAGTAGAGTAGTGAGTAGTGAGTGCAGAGTAGTGAGTAGTGAGTTGAGTAGTGAGTGCAGAGTAGTGAGTAGTGAGTAGAGTAGTGAGTAGTGAGTGCAGAGTAGTGAGTAGTGAGTGCAGAGTAGTGAGTAGTGAGTAGAGTAGTGAGTAGAGTAGTGAGTAGTGAGTAGAGTAGTGAGTAGAGTAGTGAGTAGTGAGTAGAGTAGTGAGTAGTGAGTGCAGAGTAGTGAGTATAGTAGTGAGTAGATTAGTGAGTAGAGTAGTGAGTGCAGAGATGTGAGTGCAGAGTAGTGAGTAGTGAGTAGAGTAGTGAGTAGTGAGTAGAGTAGTGAGTAGTGAGTAGAGTAGTGAGTAAAGAGTAGATTAGTGAGTAGAGAGTAGAGTAGTGAGTAGAGAGTAGAGTAGTGAGTAGTGAGTAGAGTAGAGTAGTGAGTAGTGAGTAGAGTAGTGAGTAGTGAGTAGAGTAGTGAGTAGTGAGTAGAGTAGTGAGTAAAGAGTAGAGTAGTGAGTAGTGAGTAGAGTAGTGAGTAGTGAGTAGAGTAGTGAGTAGTGAGTAGAGTAGTGAGTAAAGAGTAGTGAGTAGTGAGTAGAGTAGTGAGTAGAGTAGTGAGTAGTGAGTAGAGTAGTGAGTAGTGCGTAGAGTAGTGAGTAGAGTAGTGAGTAGAGTAGTGAGTAGTGAGTAGTGAGTGCAGAGTAGTGAGTAGTGAGTAGAGTAGTGAGTAGAGTAGTTAGTAGTGAGTAGAGTAGTGAGTAGAGTAGTGAGTAGTGAGTAGTGAGTGCAGAGTAGTGAGTAGTGAGTAGAGTAGTGAGAAGAGTAGTGAGTAGTGAGTGCAGAGTAGTGAGTAGTGAGTAGAGTAGTGAGTAGAGTAGTGAGTAGTGAGTGCAGAGTAGTGAGTAGTGAGTAGTGAGTGGTGAGTAGTGAGTAGTGAGTAGTGAGTAGTGAGTAGAGTAGTGAGTAGTGAATAGTGAGTAGTGAGTAGAGTAGTGTAGTGAGTAGAGTAGTGAGTAGTGAGTGCAGAGTAGTGAGTAGAGTAGTGAGTAGTGAGTGCAGAGTAGTGAGTAGTGAGTGCAGAGTGAGTGTGCAGAGTAGTGAGTAGTGAGTGCAGAGTAGTGAGTGCAGAGTAGTGAGTAGTGAGTGCAGAGTAGTGAGTAGTGTAGTGAGTAGTGAGTAGAGTAGTGAGTAGAGTAGTGAGTAGTGAGTGCAGAGTAGTGAGTAGTGATTAGAGTAGTGAGTAGAGAGTAGAGTAGTGAGTAGTGAGTAGAGTAGTGAGTAGTGAGTAGAGTAGTGAGTAGAGTAGTGAGTGCAGAGTAGTGAGTAGTGAGTAGAGTAGTGAGTGCAGAGTAGTGAGTAGAGTAGTGAGTAGTGAGTAGAGTAGTGAGTAGAGTAGTGAGTAGAGTAGTGAGTAGAGTAGTGAGTAGTGAGTAGAGTAGTGAGTTGAGTAGTGAGTGCAGAGTAGTGAGTTGAGTAGTGAGTGCAGAGTAGTGAGTAGTGAGTTGAGTAGTGAGTGCAGAGTAGTGAGTAGTGAGTGCAGAGTAGTGAGTAGTGTAGTGAGTAGTGAGTAGAGTAGTGAGTAGTGAGTAGAGTAGTGAGTAGAGTAGGGAGTAGTGAGTGCAGAGTAGTGAGTATAGTAGTGAGTAGATTAGTGAGTAGAGTAGTGAGTGCAGAGATGTGAGTGCAGAGTAGTGAGTAGTGAGTAGAGTAGTGAGTAGTGAGTAGAGTAGTGAGTAGTGAGTAGAGTAGTGAGTAGAGAGTAGATTAGTGAGTAGAGAGTAGAGTAGTGAGTAGAGAGTAGAGTAGTGAGTAGTGAGTAGAGTAGAGTAGTGAGTAGTGAGTAGAGTAGTGAGTAGTGAGTAGAGTAGTGAGTAGTGAGTAGAGTAGTGAGTAAAGAGTAGAGTAGTGAGTAGTGAGTAGAGTAGTGAGTAGTGAGTAGAGTAGTGAGTCGTGAGTAGAGTAGTGAGTGCAGAGCAGTGAGTAGTGAGTAGAGTAGTGAGTAGAGTAGTGAGTAGTGAGTAGAGTAGTGAGTAGTGAGTAGAGTAGTGAGTAGAGTAGTGAGTAGAGTAGTGAGTAGAGTAGTGAGTAGTGAGTGCAGAGTAGTGAGTAGTGAGTAGAGTAGTGAGTAGAGTAGTTAGTAGTGAGTAGAGTAGTGAGTAGAGTAGTGAGTAGTGAGTAGTGAGTGCAGAGTAGTGAGTAGTGAGTAGAGTAGTGAGAAGAGTAGTGAGTAGTGAGTGCAGAGTAGTGAGTAGTGAGTAGAGTAGTGAGTAGAGTAGTGAGTAGTGAGTGCAGAGTAGTGAGTAGTGAGTAGTGAGTGGTGAGTAGTGAGTAGTGAGTAGTGAGTAGTGAGTAGAGTAGTGAGTAGTGAATAGTGAGTAGTGAGTAGAGTAGTGTAGTGAGTAGAGTAGTGAGTAGTGAGTGCAGAGTAGTGAGTAGAGTAGTGAGTAGTGAGTGCAGAGTAGTGAGTAGTGAGTGCAGAGTGAGTGTGCAGAGTAGTGAGTAGTGAGTGCAGAGTAGTGAGTGCAGAGTAGTGAGTAGTGAGTGCAGAGTAGTGAGTAGTGTAGTGAGTAGTGAGTAGAGTAGTGAGTAGTGAGTAGAGTAGTGAGTAGAGTAGTGAGTAGTGAGTAGAGTAGTGAGTAGTGAGTAGAGTAGTGAGTAGAGTAGTGATTGCAGAGTAGTGAGTAGAGTAGTGAGTAGAGTAGTGAGTGCAGAGTAGTGAGTAGTGAGTAGAGTAGTGAGTGCAGAGTAGTGAGTAGAGTAGTGAGTAGTGAGTAGAGTAGTGAGTAGAGTAGTGAGTAGAGTAGTGAGTTGTGAGTAGAGTAGTGAGTAGAGAGAAGAGTAGTGAGTAGTGAGTAGAGTAGTGAGTAGTGAGTAGAGTAGTGAGTAGTGAGTAGTGAGTAGAGTAGTGAGTAGAGTAGTGAGTGCAGAGTAGTGAGTAGAGTAGTGAGTAGTGAGTAGAGTAGTGAGTGCAGAGTAGTGAGAAGTGAGTAGAGTAGTGAGTGCAGAGTAGTGAGTAGAGTAGTGAGTAGAGTAGTGAGTAGAGTAGTGAGTAGTGAGTGCAGAGTAGTGAGTAGTGAGTAGAGTAGTGAGTGCAGAGTAGTGAGTAGAGTAGTGAGTAGTGAGTAGAGTAGTGAGTAGAGTAGTGAGTAGAGTAGTGAGTAGTGAGTGCAGAGTAGTGAGTAGTGAGTTGAGTAGTGAGTGCAGAGTAGTGAGTAGAGTAGTGAGTAGTGAGTGCAGAGTAGTGAGTAGTGAGTAGTGAGTGCAGAGTAGTGAGTAGTGTAGTGAGTAGTGAGTAGAGTAGTGAGTAGTGAGTAGAGTAGTGAGTAGTGAGTAGAGTAGTGAGTAGTGAGTGCAGAGTAGTGAGTAGAGTAGTGAGTAGAGTAGTGAGTAGTGAGTAGAGTAGTCAGTAGAGTAGTGAGTAGAGTAGTGAGTAGTGAGTGCAGAGTAGTGAGTAGTGAGTAGTGATTAGAGTAGTGAGTAGAGGTAGAGTAGTGAGTAGTGAGTAGAGTAGTAAGTAGTGAGTAGAGTAGTGAGTAGTGAGTAGAGTAGTGAGTGCAGAGTAGTGAGTAGTGAGTAGAGTAGTGAGAGCAGAGTAGTGATTAGAGTAGTGAGTAGTGAGTAGAGTAGTGAGTAGAGTAGTGAGTAGAGTAGTGAGTAGTGAGTAGAGGAGTGAGTAGAGTAGTGAGTAGAGTAGTGAGTAGAGTGTAGTGAGTGCAGAGTAGTGAGTAGTGAGTGCAGAGTAGTGAGTAGAGAGTAGAGTAGTGAGTAGTGAGTAGTGAGCAGAGTAGTGAGTAGTGAGTGCAGAGTAGTGAGTAGTGAGTTGAGTAGTGAGTGCAGAGTAGTGAGTAGTGAGTAGAGTAGTGAGTAGTGAGTGCAGAGTAGTGAGTAGTGAGTAGTGAGTAGTGTGTGCAGATTAGTGAGTAGTGTAGTGAGTAGTGAGTAGAGTAGTGAGTAGTGAGTAGAGTAGTGAGTAGAGTAGTGAGTAGTGAGTGCAGAGTAGTGCGTAGTGATTAGAGTAGCGAGTAGAGAGTAGAGTAGTGAGTGCAGAGTAGTGAGTAGAGTACTGAGTAGAGTAGTGAGTAGAGTAGTGAGTAGTGAGTGCAGAGTAGTGAGTAGTGATTAGAGTAGTGAGTAGAGAGTAGAGTAGTGAGTAGTGGGTAGAGTAGTGAGGTGAGTAGTGAGTAGTGAGTAGAGTAGTGAGTAGAGTAGTGAGTAGTGAGTAGAGTAGTGAGTAGAGTAGTGAGTGCAGAGTAGTGAGTAGTGAGTAGAGTAGTGAGTGCAGAGTAGTGATTAGAGTAGTGAGTAGTGAGTAGAGTAGTGATTAGAGTAGTGAGTAGTGAGTAGAGTAGTGAGTAGAGTAGTGAGTAGAGTAGTGAGTAGTGAGTAGAGTAGTGAGTAGAGTAGTGAGTAGAGTAGTGAGTAGAGTGTAGTGAGTGCAGAGTAGTGAGTAGTGAGTGCAGAGTAGTGAGTAGAGTAGTGAGTAGAGAGTAGAGTAGTGAGTAGTGAGTAGAGTAGTGAGTAGTGAGTAGAGTAGTGAGTAGTGAGTGCAGAGTAGTGAGTTGAGTAGTTAGTGCAGAGTAGTGAGTAGTGAGTAGAGTAGTGAGTAGTGAGTAGAGTAGTGAGTAGAGTAGTGAGTAGAGTAGTGAGTAGAGAGTAGAGTAGTGAGTAGAGTAGTGAGTAGAGTAGTGAGTAGAGTAGTGAGTGCAGAGTAGTGAGTGGTGAGTGCAGAGTAGTGAGTAGAGTAGTGAGTAGTGAGTAGAGTAGTGAGTAGTGAGTAGTGAGTAGTGAGTAGTGAGTAGAGTAGTGAGTAGAGTAGTGAGTGCAGAGTAGTGAGTAGAGTAGTGAGTAGTGAGTAGAGTAGTGAGTAGAGTAGTGAGTGCAGAGTAGTGAGTAGTGAGTAGAGTAGTGAGTGCAGAGTAGTGAGTAGAGTAGTGAGTAGTGAGTAGAGTAGTGAGTAGAGTAGTGAGTAGTGAGTAGAGTAGTGAGTAGAGTAGTGAGTAGAGTAGTGAGTAGAGTAGTGAGTAGAGTGTAGTGAGTGCAGAGTAGTGAGTAGTGAGTTGAGTAGTGAGTGCAGAGTAGTGAGTAGTGAGTTGAGTAGTGAGTGCAGAGTAGTGAGTAGTGAGTAGAGTAGTGAGTAGTGAGTGCAGAGTAGTGAGTAGTGAGTAGTGAGTGCAGAGTAGTGAGTAGTGTAGTGAGTAGAGTAGTGAGTAGAGTAGTGAGTAATGAGTAGAGTAGTGAGTATGAGCGCAGAGTAGTGAGTAGAGTAGTGAGTAGAGTAGTGAGTAGTGAGTGCAGAGTAGTGAGTAGTGATTAGAGTAGTGAGTAGAGAGTAGAGTAGTGAGTAGTGAGTAGAGTAGTGAGTAGTGAGTAGAGTAGTGAGTAGAGAGTAGATTAGTGAGTAGAGAGTAGAGTAGTGAGTAGAGAGTAGAGTAGTGAGTAGTGAGTAGAGTAGAGTAGTGAGTAGTGAGTAGAGTAGTGAGTAGTGAGTAGAGTAGTGAGTAGTGAGTAGAGTAGTGAGTAAAGAGTAGAGTAGTGAGTAGTGAGTAGAGTAGTGAGTAGTGAGTAGAGTAGTGAGTGCAGAGTAGTGAGTAGTGAGTAGAGTAGTGAGTAGAGTAGTGAGTAGTGAGTAGAGTAGTGCGCTTAAGGACAGCGCGAGCCCCGGGGGAGCGGGGAACCTGAGCCTTGCACTGACCTGGGAGGTCACTTTTGGGGGTTGAGGACTGCTGCAGACCGAGCGCTGCTCCTCCGAGAAACCGGACCTTGTTGCCAGCCTGCATTCCGATCACCGCGGCCAGGCGGTAGATCAGAAACTACATTACCCAGCACCCTTAGCGCCCAGGAAGGCGCGCATCCAGCATCCTGCCCCGCCCCCGGAGGTGCGCTTAAGGACAGCGCGAGCCCCGGGGGAGCGGGGAACCTGAGCTTTGCACTGACCTGGGAGGTCACTTTTGGGGGTTGAGGACAGCTGCAGACCGAGCGCTGCTCCTCCGAGAAACCGGACCTTGTTGCCAGCCTGCATTCCGATCACCGCGGCGAGGGGGTAGATCAGAAACTACATTACCCAGCATCCTTAGCGCCCAGGAAGGCGCGCATCCAGCATCCTGCCCCGCCCCCGGAGGTGCGCTTAAGGACAGCGCGAGCCCCCGCGTCGCGGGACCGCGCGCGGGCTAAGCCCGGGCAAAGGGTGGGCCCTCTGTGGCCCTCAGAGGCACGAATAGGTCGGGTCGGGCCACCCCACTTGGCTGCTACAAGGTTGGAGGTATTTTAAAAAAATTTCTATAAACTCTGACATTGTACTGTGTTACCATCATGTCCATATGGGAGGAGCTGAACGCCCTGTGTGGTACGAAATACTCCCAGATTTTATCTACCCCCCCTACAGTGGGTAGACATGCTGATGACTTAAACAACGAAGACAATGAGAATATTGACAAAATGTGCACTAGTCCCTCATCAAAACCCTCCTACCCGTCAATAATACCGCCAACTGAGGAGGCGAACAAAACACCTGTCCCAGTATCACCACTTCAATTGACTCTACTGGCACAGATTGAGCAACTGTTAACAACTGCACTATCACCCCTGATCACTAAAATCAATAATTTGGGAGATAGGCTGACCAGCATCGAAAATAAATTATTAAGGAACCATATCTCAACGGAAACAACAGCCACACCCATTGACCCAACTCTTCCCAGTAACATTGACAATTTCAAATCTACGACACTTACGACAGCTCGAACTCCTGAACCCCTTATCTCTCTACCTAATTCAAGAGGACGGAACATTATTTCTAACCCCATACCTGTACCCCACAGAGCTCCTAGGCTTGTACATAAAAGCAAGAATTGGATCAATTTACCGCCAGAAGCTGCCCCTTACGTGTCTGTTCTTTCTGGGGTCCCTGCACCTAATCAGGGTAAATTTGAAACTCACCAGGACTTGTTAAATAAAACCATCTCCTGGCTTCAACAACACAGACCTTTGCCACCTGCTCTAGATGGCGGCATCTTGAGAGTTAGGAGGGTGGGGTGGCTTGGTACGTCACCCAAAGACATCCCGGGCGACCTTGTTCTAATTAATTTCAAGACTTCGAACACTGTCCCCTATTTGCGATCCTCCCAACCTAAAGAGGGAGATGGCCCCATTCGCATCTGGGACTTGTACGATTTTTACCCCGGCCCCCGACCCCATCCGTCCCTAAGGCAAACGACATGGAACCACAATTCTTGGTAAAAGGGGATGTCATGTACCCAGTGCTACCAACACACTATCCCTTTTCCTGATGTTTGCATGCACCTTTTTATATAGCTGAATGGACAAACTAATTTTACTTTGTTTTTAATAGTTGGTTCTTCTTTTTATCTTGCTAATGATTTGCCGAGTCATTTATACATGTTTTGTATTTCTTTGCTGCTTTTATGGTTTCAAACAAAAACCGAATAAAGCTTATTTGATTTGATTTTGAGTAGAGTAGTGAGTAGAGTAGTAGTGAGTAGAGTAGTGAGTAGAGTAGTGAGTAGTGAGTAGTGAGTGCAGAGTAGTGAGTAGTGAGTAGAGTAGTGAGTAGAGTAGTTAGTAGTGAGTAGAGTAGTGAGTAGAGTAGTGAGTAGTGAGTAGTGAGTGCAGAGTAGTGAGTAGTGAGTAGAGTAGTGAGAAGAGTAGTGAGTAGTGAGTGCAGAGTAGTGAGTAGTGAGTAGAGTAGTGAGTAGAGTAGTGAGTAGTGAGTGCAGAGTAGTGAGTAGTGAGTGGTGAGTAGTGAGTAGTGAGTAGTGAGTAGTGAGTAGAGTAGTGAGTAGTGAATAGTGAGTAGTGAGTAGAGTAGTGTATGAGTAGAGTAGTGAGTAGTGAGTGCAGAGTAGTGAGTAGAGTAGTGAGTAGTGAGTGCAGAGTAGTGAGTAGTGAGTGCAGAGTGAGTGTGCAGAGTAGTGAGTAGTGAGTAGTGAGTGCAGAGTAGTGAGTGCAGAGTAGTGAGTAGTGAGGGCAGAGTAGTGAGTGCAGAGTAGTGAGTGCAGAGTAGTGAGTAGTGAGTGCAGAGTAGTGAGTGCAGAGTAGTGAGTGCAGAGTAGTGAGTGCAAATTAGTGAGTGCAGAGATGTGAGTAGTGAGTAGAGTAGTGAGTAGAGTAGTGAGTAGAGTAGTGAGTAAAGTAGTGAGTAGAGTAGTGAGTAGAGTAGTGAGTAGTGAGTAGAGTAGTGAGTAGTGAGTAGAGTAGTTAGTAGTGAGTGCAGAGTAGTGAGTAGTGAGTGCAGAGTAGTGAGCAGTGAGTGCAGAGTAGTGAGTGCAAATTGGTGAGTGCAGAGATGTGAGTGCAGAGTAGTGAGTAGAGTAGTGAGTAGAGTAGTGAGTAGAGTAATGAGTAGAGTAGTGAGTAGTGAGTGCAGAGATGTGAGTGCAGAGTAGTGAGTAGTGAGTAGAGTAGTGAGTAGTGAGTAGAGTAGTGAGTAGTGAGTAGAGTAGTGAGTAGTGAGTGCAGAGTAGTGAGTAGTGAGTAGAGTAGTGAGTAGTGAGTAGAGTAGTGAGTAGTGAGTATAGTAGTGAGTAGTGAGTAGAGTAGTGAGTAGAGTAGGGAGTAGAGTAGTGAGTAGAGTAGTGAGTAAAGTAGTGAGTGCAGAGTAGTGAGTAGAGAAGTGAGTAGTGAGTAGAGTAGTGAGTAGTGAGTAGAGTAGTGAGTAGTGAGTAGACTAGTGAGTAGAAAGTAGTGAGTAGAGTAGTGAGTAGTGAGTAGAGTAGTGAGTGGAGAGTAGTGAGTAGAGTAGTGAGTAGTGAGCAGAGTAGTGAGTAGTGAGTGCAGAGTAGTGAGTAGTGAGTGCAGAGTAGTGAGTAGTGAGTAGAGTAGTGAGTAGAGTAGTGAGTAGAGTAGTGAGTAGAGTAGTGGGTAGAGTAGTGAGTAGTGAGTAGTGAGTAGAGTAGTGAGTAGTGAGTAGAGTAGTGAGTAGTGAGTAGTGAGTAGAGTAGTGAGTAGTGAGTGCAGAGTAGTGAGTAGTGAGTAGAGTAGTGAGTAGAGTAGTGAGTAATGAGTGCAGAGTAGTGAGTAGAGTAGTGAGTAGAGTAGTGAGTAGAGTAGTGAGTAGTGAGTGCAGAGTAGTGAGTAGAGTAGTGAGTAGAGTAGAGTAGTGAGTAGGACATCACAGGCAGCAGCTGTGCAAGCTTCTTACACTCACAAGGAGACCACAGGCAGCTGAGGTGCAATCTTCTCCCACTCACAAGAACGACATCACAGGCAGCAGCAGTGCAAGCTTCTCCTACTCTCACAAGGAGACCACAGGCAGCAGAGGTGCAAGCTTCTCACACTCACAAGAAGGACATCACAGGCAGTAACGGTGCAATATTCTCACACTCACAAGGAGATCACTGGCAGTACACACCACATGAACACACTCCATAACACATAGCAACAATACATTGGCATTTACAATGCCATTAGCTCAAACTCAAATAAATCCGAGCCCGATTGCATTTCTAATGCTTGTTTAATTAGGGGTTAGGGTATGAGGCCTAAGGGCGGTGGAAGGGGTGTGGGTCGTTTTAGGGACAGCACAGGGGGAAGGGGTCAGGTTAGTGTATGTTAAGGGACAGGGTTCTAGGCCTCAGGGCATGGGGAGGGGGATGGGTAGTCATGGTTTTCTTTAGGGCTAAGGGGAGGGCAGGTTAGTTTTTGGTTAGTTTTTTTTAGAGTTCGGGTAGTTTTGTAAAATAGGGGTTGAGGGTTTAGGCCTAATGGCAGTGGAAGGGATTTGGGTATTTTTAGGTACAGCGCAGGGCTGGGAGGGGGTCGGGTAGTGTACATTAATGGTTAGGGACAATTTGGGATGGGGCAGGTAGGGGGTTTGTAGCTTAGGGCAGGGGAGGAGGGTTGCCACCTTAGTTACGCATATCCCTTTATAATTCATACCTTTACCATGAAAATACGTGTAAAGGCATGCGTAGTAAAGTAATGCAGGGTTAAGACTCATTTGTGGTTCTGGCTGCATAGTAGAGGCACAGATGATTTATCCATGCATGCCTCTATCATACAACCCTGTAAATTAAATGCAACTAATGGGCCTGAGGCACTGGTTGTGCCACCCACATAAGTAGCAATTTAAACATGGCGCAGGCCTGCCATTGCAGAGCCTCTGTGTGCAGTTTAAACTTCTATTTCGACCTGGCAAAATAAACCTTGTGTCAGGCCCAAATCTTCCTTTTTTTTATTTCAAAAGGTTTTTTATTTATTTCGAAGATTTTTCAATATAGTACAGAAGTAATGCAAACAAAAAGAAGGGGGGCGGGGTCTTTTTATTGTTACATACACGGTTGCTCTGAACATATACATTGTACGTTGGTTGTGATTTTGGTCTGTAGGCCCCCCGGTGTTGGTGAAGGAGAAAGAGAAAGGAGGAAAAGAGATTGGGGGGGGGAGTTCAGCTGCCTAGCGGTGGTGGTGTGGTTCACGGGGGTTTGTCTGAACCCAGGTGTGCGTCTAGGGCTGCCCACATCTCATTCTTGTAGTATATGAACAAGGGGGGTTGACCCATATAAGTCACTGGGACCTGGGTTAGATAGATACTGAGAGGAGAGGGTCCCAGTGTATTTGAGGAAATGATTACATACACTTTATCAATGGAATTACTCAACAACAGATGATTTTATCCACACAGTTTAATTCACAGTGGGATAAAGTATATTTGATATACATCATTTCAAAAACAATCAACTGTATTATCGTCATACAGTGCCCCGAGGAGGGAAAGGGAGCGTGATGGTGAGGAGATAGTGCAGTGGTGAGATTAAGTGACAGTAAAATCAATCTTTAA
The DNA here is from genome assembly GCF_964261635.1 of Lissotriton helveticus. NCBI lineage: Eukaryota > Metazoa > Chordata > Amphibia > Caudata > Salamandridae > Lissotriton > Lissotriton helveticus. The sequence continues at coordinate 920,305,764 of NC_136067.1, read as the reverse complement.
AGCACTTATTTATGCTATCAAAAAAGTAGCAACAACTTGCATGCCGCATAGTATTATTAATCAAAGAAAGGCAAACGACAAGGAGTACAGTGTATATACAATTTCTGGCGTGACGTTGCCACAGTAAAAACAAACAGTCGACGTTTCGACCCTCTAGTGGTTGCAGGATCGGTTAACCTTGCTGTGGGGTCTTCATCAGGACCATAGGGGAAGGGGCAAAGGACCAAAAGGTCCGCGTGTCGTGGAGGACAGGTCGGGCCGATGATTCAGTTAGAGCTCTAACCAGGAAGCGCCTCTGTGAACATCGCAACCCGCGCTCGGATTTTTGCGAGTCACTCGGACCGAACTCACCTCGATCCCGTAAAGAGCCAGATGCCATGAACCGTCGATTGATCTGACCGTCCATCCCTACGAGAATATTCGATACAGCAACACGCTACTGAAGTCTAACTGAATCATCGGCCCGACCTGTCCTCCACGACACGCGGACCTTTTGGTCCTTTGCCCCTTCCCCTATGGTCCTGATGAAGACCCCACAGCAAGGTTAACCGATCCTGCAACCACTAGAGGGTCGAAACGTCGACTGTTTGTTTTTACTGTGGCAACGTCACGCCAGAAATTGTATATACACTGTACTCCTTGTCGTTTGCCTTTCTTTGATTAATAATACTATGCGGCATGCAAGTTGTTGCTACTTTTTTGATAGCATAAATAAGTGCTTTAAAGATTGATTTTACTGTCACTTAATCTCACCACTGCACTATCTCCTCACCATCACGCTCCCTTTCCCTCCTCGGGGCACTGTATGACGATAATACAGTTGATTGTTTTTGAAATGATGTATATCAAATATACTTTATCCCACTGTGAATTAAACTGTGTGGATAAAATCATCTGTTGTTGAGTAATTCCATTGATAAAGTGTATGTAATCATTTCCTCAAATACACTGGGACCCTCTCCTCTCAGTACACATCTCATTCTTGGCATTGTGGTTTGGTGAGAACTTCCCCGTGATGTTGTCTGCTCCCCTGAGGAAGGTGACCCAGTTTAGCCAGCTTTTGAATGTTGCCCTGGCTGTGTCTTTCCAATTCGCCAATATGGTTTTGACTGCTGCGGTGAGTAGGATGTCCACTAGGTCTCTCTCTTCCTTGCTTCCTAAGTCTGGGGCCATAAATGCTGTGGCTAGCCCTATGAAGCTTGGCGGCGTGGTTCTACCCATGACAGTGTTGATGAAGTTTCTCACTTTGTCCAGAATGTTCTGACCTTGGAGCATTCGAATATCATGTGTTCTAGGCTCCCTGTTTCTTTGTGACAGTTCCAGCACGTGTCACTGTCTCTTATGCCTGCCTTCCCAAGTTTTGCCGGGGTACAAAAGGCTCTGTGTAGGAGCCAGTATTTTGTCTGTGCGAGTTGTGGTGTGACTTTATTTGTCGTGGCTGACCTCCATAGGCTGCCCTTTTCTTCCTCACTGAGGTGTCTAGTGTATCGTGTTTCCCAGTAATCTGTTGTTTTTGCGTTCAGTGTTGATGTTTGGGGGCTCAGGAGTTTGTAGATCTGCAATCTTCCTTTTTAACACATCCAAGTCACCCCTAGGTTAGACCCTGGAAAGCGCAGAGGGCAGGGAGCAAAGTATTTAAAATGTGGGACATGTACTTTAAGTTTTACATGTCTTGGTAGGGAAAAACTCTTACATTCGTTTTTCACTACTGCAAGGCCTACCTCTCCCATAGAATACCATTGAAATGACCTTATTACAGTATACATGTGTAATTTTAAAATGGTAAGAGATAAGCATTTTATGTTTGATGTTTCTGAATTGAAATTTAAAATCCTAAATTGTAATCAAGCCAGATTTCAAATTACCATTCTGAAAATGCCACTTTTAGAAAGTTCCAAAAAACCTGGGCGGATTACAAGAAAATATGGAAACTAGGTGTGCACTCCGTCGTTTCTCATGAATGGATTATATTACTTTTAGAAAGTTGGCATTTTCTTGCCTTAGTCATTTGGTGACTGTCACTTGATTAGGCTTTGTACTGCTTGCACAGAAAAGGTGGCATACCCCAGTAGTTAGTCTGGAGCTAGGACCAGGAAGGCAAGGCTTTTGTGCACATCACACACATGCCTCTGGAAGCTTCTCCCTACTTCAAAGGTACAACTGTATATAAAAGAAGGACCTCACTCTAACTCTTCATTGCACTTCTTGACCCCTGGATATTCTGCCAGTAAGAAGGACTGCTGTGCTGCTACAAGGATTGCCACGCTGCTGGACTGCTTCTCTAACTACTGCCCTGATGTGCTGACCTGTTGCCTGCTGCCCTCTTGCCCAGGATGAAGAACTGACCTGCAACTTCATATTACCCAGAACCCCAGAGGGACTCAAAGGGCTAATTTGCTGGTTTTCTGATCTTAGTGTCAGGAACAGAACAGCCTCCCCAACCAGCTCCAGGAACCACCTTAAGTGAGTTCCTGACCTCCACTGTGGTGCCCCTCAGGGCCTGGACCCTTTGTGTGACTCACAAGTTCTTGAAATCAAGGTTTTGGGCTCTTTGCAAGCACAAACTGGTCAGTTCACCCCAGAGCTGCACCGCTCACGCCGAAATCCTAAGTGAGTCGTTGCCAGCCCATATCCAATCCACACTCCATCAAGGTCGGCCTCAACTTTTGACTTTTACCCGACCAGATAGCCACGGTTTGCACTTTTCTGCTTTCAGGTGCCATTTTATAGTTTATTCTTCAAGAATTCATAAGTACGGTTCTACTGATTTGATCTTCGTCATTTTGGTCTTGTTCCATTTATTAAATTAAGCTCTAGTTTCCTAACCTGGTGTTGGATCTTTATGTATGGTGTTTTCACTGTCTTACTCTTTGAATTGTTGCATAAGCACTTTACACATTGCCTCTAGGTTAAGCCGAACTGCTCTGTGCCAAGCAATCAGGGGTTTGAGCACAGGTTAATTTGGCGTTTGCTTGTGCCTTACCCAGACAGTGGTTGCTGCTTGACCAGGGCTCGCACTCCAATCAGGCTGTAACCCAAAATCTAACACCCAGGGAATGCTGCATTGATGCAAAGTTATTGTGTAGTGTGTATAGTGTATTGTGCTGCATTACATTACAGTTTATGGATTGTAAATGCCAAAGGTAGACACTGTGGGTCTGCATTAAAAAGTTAGCACAAGGGGGGCTTGCCCTGGTTGGCCAAGATTGTAGACGCCACTCCATGAGCTCTCCAGATAAGACTCCGTCCCCATCATGCTGCTGGTGATGACTGGTCATTATCTCTAAAGGCCAGCATACCCCTGCAGACACCTGGAGACCTATGGAAGCCATACGACATAAGACCTGGTCTTGGCCATACGATGCAGCAGGTTCCTATACGGGCCTAGGGTGCACGCTGGTGTGTTTCGGCGGTGGCCAAGTGTGAGCTCCGTGCCACAATCAATCAATCAGTGGTTTGTAAAGTGCACTACTCACCCGTTAGGGTCTCAAAGTGCTACAGGTGGGGGTCCAGCTCTGTGTGAGTCATCTGAAGATCCAGATCTTGACGTCTTTCCTAAACTAGAGCAGTGTGGGGCATTACCAGAGGAGGAGGGGGAGGTTGATCAAAGTCTTGGCTGCAAGGTAGGAGAAAGTCTTTTCACCCACTCTGTCCTGTAGGTGCGAGGGACGGTGGCCAGGGAGAGGTCGGCTGAACAGAGGTTTCTGTTGGGGGCGTGGAAGGAGAGACGGTTGTTGACGTTTTGTGGTCTGATTTTGTGGAGGGCCTTGTATGTGTGCGTGAGCAGTTTGAAAGTTATTCTTCAATCGACTGGGAGCCAGGGAAGATTACAGAGGTGTTGGGTGATGTGGTTGTGCCGGGCGATATCAAAGAATAGTCTGCTTGCAGCATTCTGGGTGGTCTGGAGCTTGCGGAGGAGTTTTTTGTTGATTCTGGCATAGAGGGCATTGCTGTAGTCCAGTCTGCTGGTGATGAGGGTGAGAGTGATTGTTTTTCTGGATATGGATGGGATCCATCTGAATATCTTACGGAGTATGTAGAGGGGAGGGTGTTGAAGCAGGCCGAGGATACAGCGTTCATCTGACGGTTCATAGAGACCGATGAGTCCAATATGATGTCGAGGTTAGATACATGGTCTGTATCCGTGGAGTTCCGAGGGCAGGGGGAGCACCAGGTGTTGTCCCAGGTGTTGTCCCAAGCTGAGGGGATGGAACCGAAGATGAAGACTTCTGTTTTCTTGGAGTTGAGTTTCAGTCAGCTGTCCTTCATCCAGGTGGCGATGGCTTGTATCCCTTCTTGGAAGTTGTGCCTGGTGATGTTGGGTTCCTTATTGAGGGAGAGGATGAGCTGAGTGTCATCAGCACAGGAGATGATGTTGAGTCCATGGTTTCTAACAATGGTTGTTAGTAGGGCAATGTAGATGTTAAAGAGGGTGGGGCTGAGGGAGGATCCCTGGTGTACTCCGCATCTGGTCTCTGTCAGTTCTGAGAGGTGTCGAAGCCTGCCGATAGGTCCCGGAGTATGAGGGCTCTTGTTTGGCCCTGGTTGAGGAGGGCACAGATGTCGTCCGTGGCGGCGAGAAGGGCATGCTCGGTGCTGTGATTACTGCAGAATCCAGATTGGGAGATGTCTTGGACATTGTTGGCATGGAGGAAGCTTGCTAATTGGGTATTGGTGGCCTTTTTGATGACCTGGGCTGCAAATGGAAGCAGTGAGATGGGCCTGAAGTCCTTGAGGTCCATCAGGTCTGCAGAGGGTTTTTTCAGGAGGGGGTTGACTTTGGCGTGCTTCCAATTATCATGAAATGTTGCGGTTTCGAGGGAGCAGTTGATCGATTACTGTAGCTCGGGTGTAATGGCTGTGGCGGCTTTGTGGAAGAAGTGGGGGGACAGGGGTCTGAGGGTGCCCCAGAGTGGATGCTCTTCATGGTATTTAAGGTGTCTTCTGTCGTGAGCAGGCCCACGTGAGTAGAGTTTGTTGGGTGGCGTCGCTGGGGGTGGAAGTTGAGGTGGTATAGAGGTTTTGGTCATCAGAGTTGTTATAAAGTGTCTTGATCTTTAGCGGAAAGAAGTATCTGAGTTTGTTGCAGAGATCTTGGGAAGGTAGGACATCTGTCGTTTCACTGTTGGGTTTGGCGAATTCCTGTGTAATGGAGAAGAGTTCCTTGGAGTTGTGGGCATGGAGAGGATTCTGTCTTGGAGGAAGTTCTTTCCTGTGGATTTGATGAGTTGGTGGTGTGCTGTGGTGGCTGTTTTGTAGGTGGTGTGTGCTTCAGGGATTTCGCTGTTTCTCCATGTCTGTTCAAGTCATTGGCAGGAGTGCTTGGATTCTTGGAGTGCCATGGTGAACCAGCTTGCTCTCCCGTTGTGTTGTCCTGTAGCCTTCTGGATGGGGCTGAGTGTGTTGGCACAGTTGGTGATCCATCGAGGGAGGTTGCTTGCCATGGTGCTGGTGCCTGGCATCGTTGTGGGTACAGTGCTGGTGAGTGAGAAGGTGAGATGTACTTCTGTGACTTTGTCCCAGAGTCTGCTTGGTAGGTGGTGCATGTGCGTGTGCTTGTGTGTGGTGGGTTTTTTAATGGAGAAATGATTGCAGTAGTGGTCCATCCAGAGCAGTTCCATGGTGTGACAGAAGAAAACGCTGATTCCTGAAATGAAATGAAATAAATGAATGAAATGAATAAAACTTATATTGCGCAAACTTAGCCCGGAGGGGCATCAAGGTGCATAACTACACAGAGAGATAGGGGCCAAGAGGGTAGATACAGCAGGTAGTAGGTTAGTAAGCCTGAGAAAAGAGCCAAGTCTTCAAGAGCTTACGGAAGATCGACAGGGAGGGTTGGCTAGACAATTCAGGGGGTAGACTGTTCCATAATTTCGGGGCAATGGTAGAGAAGGCTTGACCACCCCATCTGGTCTTTTTAAATCTGGGGACAGCAAGAAGATTTTTCGAGGAAGATCAAAGCGTTCTGTTAGGGATGTAGGGGCTGGTGAGGGTTTTTATGCCTTCCGAACCAGCGCCAAACAGAGCCTTATGTGTAAGACAGATGATCTTGAAGGAGATCTTGGCTTGTATAGGAAGCCAGTGGAGATCCTTCCTGGCTTGGGTTACCGATGAAAGCCTAGGTAAGTTTAGGACCATCCTAGCTGCAGTATTTTGAAAAGTCTGAAGGCGATGGAGGGATTTCTTATTGATGCCCCCATACAGCGCATTGCAGTAATCTAACCTGGAAGACACCAGGGCCACAGTTGACTGCTTGCGTGCATCAGGCGACAGGTATGGAGCAATCTTTTTAAGCATCCGAATGATGTTATAGCAAGTGGATACTGTTCTATTGACCTGAGGGTCAAAAGAGAGGGCTGGGTCTATTAGAACACCAAGGTTCCTAGCCGAGTTGGTGGGATGAGGGCAATTTCCCAAGGCTGATGGCCACCAATCTCCTGACCAGATGTCATGACTTCCCCCAAAGATGAGAACCTCCGTCTTCTCCCCATTCAGCTTTAGGTAGTTTCGCACCATCCAATTTGATACTGCCTCCATACAGGTTCTAAATTTGGAGGCAGCTTCTATGGTAGGTAAGGTGGTGGATACGATAATCTGGGTGTCATCTGCATATGACAAGATTTGATATCCAAAAGATCGTACTAACTCGGCAAGTGGGGTTACGTAGATGTTAAATAAAAGAGGGCTCAAGGAAGAGCCCTGAGGAACCCCACATTGCACGGCCTTAGAAGGGGACAGAAAGCTACCAAGCTTTACCCTTTGCTGTCTCTGGTGAAGAAAGGAAGACAGGAGACTTAGTGCGCTTCCCCTCACTCCTATTCCCTTCAGCCGCTCAACCAAGATTGTAGGGGAAAGGGTGTCGAATGCTGCTGTGAGATCTAAGAGTACCAGTAGCCTGGCCCTCAGTTTCAGTTTCCCTGGCCATGCTGTGTGAGAGGTTTGTGGGCCAGAGGGCACACAGTGAAGAACCATCTGTGCCCTGGTTGTGGCATGGAGCAGACTCCTGAATGAGGATGGCCTGCCAGACAGGCCTGGTTTGCGACAGTCACTGCACGTCGGGAGACCCACCCAGGAGATACAGATCACAGGCCCCTGGTATTGCTGCAGCAAAGCCAGCAAACACCCATAGAGGGAGACAACATTGCAAAAGGGGCAGGGAGTGCCCTTCCTGAAGACTTGTGACACTGGGCCAGCCATAAGCCATGTCAGGCCTCTGACATGTCAGACCCAAGACCTGCTGACCTTCAGGAGGCTACTCAAGACCTGGCTGTTCGGCCAGTGGCGCCCCCCTTTTTCCCCCCACGCCTTGAGACCCTCACGGGTAAAAAGTGCGCTCTGCAAATTCTTGATTGATTGATTCTACCTGCAGCAAACGGACTGAGCCAGGTAAGGGTCACAGTTGTTTCTATATGCTTCCGGCCCCCATCCTGGAAATTGCCAAATCGCCACAGGCCCTTTGGGCACTGGATGGCCTCTTCCTTAATGGAGGGCAAGTTGCTGCAGGTCACCCCCTGACAGCCCTGATGTGACTCTGCTCCATGGGCCACTGTGCACCTAGGCCAGTGGGAGACCTGACCACTCATGCTGCCGTTGTTAAGACCTTGCCCTGTGCAAACGGGTCAGGGCCTGTGCCTGCCATTTTGTCTCTTCACCCTTGGCCACCACAGTGAGTACGAGGCACAGGCCTACACTTTGGCTGCTCTTCCCTCTGACACTGTGCCCATTCCATGAGGCAGTTGTGGACTTTGAGCCGAGCCCCTGTATCATTATTATCCCCTGGTTCCAATATAGGGTGAGGCGGGGACCCTCCCATGTAGGCAAGAACCAAACTAGATAAATTCATGGCTCTGCAAGTCCCTACAGCCAAATAGGACTCTGCTGCAGCACCTCCCTTTCCTCAGGCCGGTCAACCCTATACTTCAGATATTCTTTTCACCATTCAGGCCTCCTACTTCAGGACGGAGTCTAGAATTGAGGAAGATGGCATGTAAGTTGCACTTCTATGTCAGGATCTCCGCAACATCTTGATTGTGTCACCAACACCGATGGCTGGATATCCAACCTAGAAAACTCTTTGTCAACCTTGAAGGCAAAGGTGGCTTGCTTGACCACAGCGTCCTGGAGTTTGGAGATCCAGACTGAAGATGTGGAGAACCTGGCAGGGCCTGGCAGAAGAACCTCCAATTTGTTGGCTTCCCTGAAGTGGTTGAAGTTACAGTGCTCAAGACCTTCCTTGAGAAATGAATCTGGTCATGGGTCCCTGAGGGGAATCTCTCCTTGTGATTCATGGTAGAACTGGTCCAAAGGTCCTAGGTGGCTTTCCCTCCTCCAGGCCCCCCTCGTCCATTTATTGTAAAGATACTGAACTTCAAGGATGGCGATGTTGTTCTTAGATCAGCCCACAACCTGGTCCCTACATACTTTCAAACGCCAAGGATCCTGGTGTTTCCTGATTACATGTGCCAGGTGTAAGTAGAAGCTTTGAGTGTTGGACTTGCAATACATGCTCCTCTTCCTGGCACACCTCTGGGTGATTCACATAGGCAAATCCCTGTTCTGTGATACTCACCAGGTGACCTGGGAATGGGCCACAGAGACTCAAACACTGTGCAAGAACTCACCTTCTTCCTGGGGGGTGGGGCAGAATCATAAAGGGCCCATGGACAGCACCACCCGCCACGGCAGCCACATCAGAAAAAGAGGCTCTGCAGGGTGCTTGGGGGCAACTGATACAGATGAAACTTATCCTCTGGTGGACCTTGTGGCCCCTCCCCCTGGGATACTGCACCAGGACCTGAAGAAGGGTCCTACTGATGATCCTTGGCCTTTCCTTCATTCTTCAGGTTTAAAATGATGGTGTTGCCTCACTTCCTCAACGTCCTGCAGAACTTTCCCCATACCACTTCCAGAGCTTCATACCGTTCCATCCAGGCTACAGTAGGGCCCTTCATGTGGGCACACAGGGTTCTCCACATAGTGTGTGTTAAGTGCGTACAATCCACCTTTAATGGTGATTTAGCGGTTGTTGACCTATGTCTCTATTACTGGGCCTTGCAATTGGTGGTTCTGAATTCTGGTTCTTCGGAGAATGTGAGGACCCGGCATACCGGACAAAGATGTCCCTCATGTCCTGGGATGTGATGGTGGACAATGTGCTTGGGTCACCGGTTCCCTGCTCCCTCCCGGACTTGACTAAGTTGATGTTTATGACATGGCGTGCAGCCACAAAGTGGACCAGCTGGGAGGACAGGGTTACACTCCAAACACCCCTATGGAGGGGTGCCCTTGCTCTATCAAGTAGCTGGCTTGGAAGTGTTCGGGAGATGGGATATGATCGGTATCTCAGTTCTGGGTGATGTATGACAGGGTTCACATATGCGGTCCTTCTCAGACTTGCAAGCTGAGTTTCGATTAAACCACTCACAGTTCTTCATATTCTTACTGCTCTGCCACGCTCCATTGGAGCTTGGGGGTCTTGCAAATATACCGCTCTTTGGTCAGTAATGCTCTGACCCTGCTCCTGAGTGTCCACTCCCAGTGGGAAGCATAGGTTGGTGCTCTGGAGGACAGGGAAATGAAGGAAGCGCTCATGGCCCCATGAGAATTGTCCATTTCTTTCAGTCTCCGGACGATCCAGGTAAACATCCTGCACACTACATATTTGACTTCGCTGAGATTGTGGAAATTGGGCAAGCTTCTGTCGCCTTCATGTTTAGATGTGGGGAAAAAGAAGCAGACTTCTACCACGCGATACGGTCATACCCTATTATATATCAATATTGGCCCTGACTCCTGGGGGTCCATTCAGGGGTGTTGGGAAGGTCAATTGACTGTTTGCTAATGATCAGGCTCCTGGGCCTGCTGGAGGACTTGGGGGGTGGGGGCACTCTGAGTGATATTTCGTGGGGATGGGTTCATTACGTGGGAAAAGGGACATCTCCTGGAACTGGAATTCAGCTGCTGCCCTGGACTTGTTGGCTTGGCAGAGGGCAATGGATTGATGTTCCAAAATGGAGGAGCCGGTGTAAGCAGCCCAGGGCTGCGCACACATACCTTATAAGATATGGGGTCCTTAGTGAAAATACTTTGAGCTCCAGGGCATGTAATGCTTACTTTCTTACTTTTATTTGGTCCTTGGTCAGGATGTCACAGCAAAATGTTTTCTTTTGCCTGTTTGGTTCTTTGCATTTGTTGACTATTTGTGAAAACTCCATAACAATATTTTGTCTAATAAAATACAGTGACACAAAACTGACGCAAAGAGGGAGATTCTCAAAAATTATGGACTGGGTTAGCGTCACCAAAGTGATGCTAACTCTGGCTGTTCTAGTTCCCAACAGATTGATCATGTAATGCTGTATCATTAATGTAGTAGCTGTGTTTCTTATTAATAGCATGTTTGTTTTTGTCACGGCTGACTAGTCTGTATATACACAAACATAATGAAACCTGGGAAAAAAATAAGGGTTGAGCAAATAATGTGCTGACTGTCATTGATGTTTATTATGTTTATTCCTCATGTCATTACTTATTTCTCAACCGCTACCCATTTTGCCCAAAGTGATCCCCAGCAATTGATGATGATGACCATGGTGTGGAGACGCCCACACTTTATGGTGCATTCCAACAAGGATGGTTCTGAGAAGGAGGTCAAACTAGGGAAAGGGGCGTGTGATTTTGTTTTATTTATGTCATGTGGAGCATAGGTGGCCTGGACTCATCTTGAATGTAAAAGTTACTGTGTGGAGGAAGGGTAATTCATGTAACAAATAGCAATTCAAGTAACAAAGATTACTACTATGGGGTCAATTCCGATCTTGCTGAGAAGGCCTATGAATCGGATTTGGCTTTAACCGATCTGATTCGTAGCCCTTTTTTCTGACCGATTTGTACACTGGTCCGAACTACCAAGTACGATGTGAAGTTCACCTACGCATTGAGTGAATCGTGTCCAAACCCGATCAAGTCCGTAGGACTCATACACAGATTCTTCATACAGCTCTATGGACTGTGTTTTCGAGCGAGCAAGTACGATGCACAATTCGGACAGCCTTCACGATTTGGTATGTCCGGATCAAAAAAGCAGCCAGGCCTACCATCACCTGGAGCCCTCCGATTCAGACTGTAAAAAGGCAGGGCCGAATTCGACCAAGAACCCTTCAGTATTTGCCCGGCGTTAGCCGCCTCTAATACCATTCAATATTATCAAACAAAGAGGCAGGCGCTGGAGACTGGAAGGCAGGAAACAGGAGTTTATTCCGACGGAACAGAACACGTCAAATCAGACAACAGGGTATCTTCTCGAGGTGCTCTAACCGCATCTCTGAGGCCTGGCCTCTTATACACAAGTTTATGGCTTTATTACATTTATGACATCTGTGGTATTGCTTTGAAGTACGAAAAAGGCATCTTTGGAATCACCGGTTCAGGCCCGTTCTCACACATATCTACAGTAGGGGTCCCCACCCAAATCTCAGCATGATGGCTATCGCGCAGCTGGACATTCCGCTGGGAACAGGAATGCGGGCGATCGGTCGGATCTAGGGGTGTGAAGGCATTGATTAATCCCCGCTCCTTTGATGTGAGGCGAGGTCCTACTGTAGGGGGCATCAAACTGCATCTGTTGGGCTAGGTGATGGCCTGGGATCAGGCAGGACAATCGGGCAGGGAGGAAGAGGTTATCAAAGGGCCTGTTCTATGAATGAGATGAAAGAGTGAGGGGGTTCAGCACGGGATGTGGCTCGGAGACAGGGTCGCGCTGGAGGTGCGTTTATGGCCCAAGCAGGAGAGACCGGGGGTGTCGGGGCGCGGGGGGGGTGCTTGCGAGGCCGGGGAGTGAGGGGGAGAGACGCGCAGGCTATTGGCAGTGGGCAGAGAGGCCATGGCACACAAAATGGCTGCCACTTACGTGCATGAAGGGGCCTAAAAAGGGACAAGATGGCGTGGCCACTGTTTCACGATTTTCACTTTTCTTTCAACAGTGGCTGTGGTGAACATAAATGAACGCCGCTTATGTATACCTAATTTAGTCATTTTCCACAGTCCCCAGTTTTTATCATAAGTTAGTTCATTTCTGTTCATGTCACAGGTGAGGATGTACAAGCTGACATTAGTTATACAATCCGCTTTGGTAGCCCATATGCATTACGGGCAGATGGAAATAATTCTGCTATCAATGCTGACAGAATCCTACATGACCATATGTAGTCAAGGTGATAGGCGAGGAGGCAGTGCATACAAAATTACATTAGCTGTGTCATACATTAGACCTGGAGATGGGGACATTACTTAGATGATGTAGGGAATTCGTTCGAAAACAAACATGATGTCATACAAAAAAAATTTCTGGCAGAATAAGGGCTAGTAAGTACATTACTTGAGGTCTGGACTCCGTGGGGGATCAAAACTAGACAGCATGTTCATGTGTATGACTGGTGTTCTATAATCATCATTATACAGAGTTGACGCTTTCTTAGTTATCCATGCACAGTTGAAAGTGACCGATGTAAGGTTTCGAAAGCTCAATTGCGTGATAATCAATACAAAGTGGTTGGGAGAGGAATTCAACTTAATACAAGTGACAGTCAAGGGGTGGTAATGTTCAAAAAGGGTTCTTCTTTCGAGTGTCTTATTACAGCGAGCCATCACTGGTAGGCTCTCATTGTTCTTCCTTATTTTTCGTTGGCACTGTTGAGCACCGGCGGTGGAGCTATGCGCCCAGCTCTAATCCAGATTTCGCGTTGCAGGGTGTGGCCATTCTTTGCTCTCGGACCACAGTGCTGATTGTCTCGTTCCTAACTGATCTACCATAGGTACTTTAGGCGGGGTACCCGCATTCCGTTCTTCTTTCGTGACAAACCCTATTCTATCTTTGTGCTGTGTTTCTTCTTGAAGTCAAGTTAAAAAAAAACTCCATATGGAAAAAAAGGGGGGGATGGGGGCGTGCTTTGGGAGGCCGAGGGAAGAGAGGGTGGAGTGGGATCAGATCTGAAATGGACCAAGGAGGGTAGAAATCTCAAGCAAGTGGGCCCATCAATCGGGCTCAATGGGCTGGGACTTTCGGCACGAGCTGGTCAACATGCAGGGGCTTCTGGACTGCCCTTCTTTCTTTTCACTTTCCATGTTGAGAATGGTGCCTCGTCCCGCATCTCTTTGCTCTGTGGCTCCGCCTTGGTCGAGGTCATAGATGTTCCCCGATCTGAAGCCAGGCTGTGCGTCACGTTCGGCCCCTCTCCTCCGACGACTGCATGTCATCTTTAAATAAATACAAAAACAAGTCTTAGAGAACTGGCAGGGGAAGACGTTCACACACTTCAATTTCTCTCCCAACCCCAAGTAGTTGGGGAAACGTTTATCGGTCACGATAGGGTGGATGTTTATTAATCCTTACATCGGGGTATGCTATTAACTCATGAATCATTGCTGTGGTGCAGGTTTGCAGGCATTTTTACTATTTTCCATCATCATGTCTGTTTGGTGTTTATTCCTGTTACATTCGCGAACGTGATTTATCTTTAAAAACAAGGTCATCAGCTACACTCTTTAATGTTTTCTGGGACGGCTGGTACAGAACTGGGACCATTCTGGAAAAACGGGGACGTTTCGGACACTCTACTTTTGTGCAATGGGCGGTGGTAATCTGAATGATGAAGGTGGTGTTGCTAAAGCACTAAAAAAAGCCACTGACATATAGCTCCCTTTTAAGGGCCAGATTAGGGGAGATCAGTCGTCTTACCTGTCCTTTCTTTCTCAGCCAATTAAGTTCCATCATCTTACAGAAAGGAGAGGTAGTAATATGGCAAGATACGATCGTTTTGTTTCTGTCAATTTGTTCAAACACTGTCGTGTTCAAAGCCAATTATACATATACCGGCGAGGTACAGTGTCGTCATTTATTCAAAAGGGAGCAAGGGAGCCCTCAGAGGGAGAGAGCGTTGTGCGCACCAAATAGGCTATTAGTACACGTACAACATAAAGAGAGAGAGAGAGAGAGAGGAAAAAACGTGTATAATAATAGGCTATTCAGTGCACACACACATAGGACAGTACGGGTCAGTTTTATGTGTAAAAACACAAGCTGAGGGAAAACATAAATTCCTAGTTTACGTACACACAAATACTAGATAGGGCGCAACAGTACATACATCAAGTACGAAAACCTAAGACAAGACACAGAGCTATTTTGGGCAAAAGGACTTTGTCATGCGTGTTGCGTATTCTCAGTATTCCCTTTAATTCATTTGGGGGTCGAGCTCTTTTTATTCTCCTTCCTTCCTAATAGTAGACAATTTTTGTTGGTAACCTCGTTTCAAAAATACTTACTCCTTTTTAATTGGTCGGACACTAGTCCAGTCGTGCTTATACTCACGGTGGGGTCTTCCAACATCTAGCAAATGATGATGATAATGGTACAATCCCGGTTTTCCTATGAGGATGGAAGAAGAAGGGGTAAATCTAAAACATGACAATATCCCTAATTTCTGGGCTGAGGGGGATTTTGGATGAACCCCGACCCGGGGTACTCTTGACTACTCTTATTTAGTCAGCGCATAAATTGACTCACTGGTGCGCATTATTTTGGGTATACATTTGGGATATCATTTGGGGTCGGGTTCGTTGTACTGCAGTAACCCTTCAAGTTTCTGGTGTAGGCCACTCTCCCATTTACTAGCTCCAGAGAGAGAGTCGTCTCTAATTAAGGAATGTGCTATACTCTTATTCGTCTTTCACATGCAGGTACCATGTTCGGGCTTAATTTTCCTAGCCCATTAACCGTTCGATCAACACCTCAGTCATACAAAAAGCATTCTTTTGTCAACCCAGACGTGTGCCACACATAAGCATTCATACGGCACAAATCAGGGCCCATGCGCACATTCATACCATACAAATTTTTCACGCTCCCAGAGATAGCTCCTGTATACACTGTACCATCTCACAGAGCTAGCCTATTTTTCTCTCTTCTTTTTTTTTTTTTCGCGTGGAACACGGTGCGTTTTAGGTCTTCTCCATACTTCAGCTGAAATTTCGATATTAACCTGTAGAGAAAGAAAAGAGGGGGAGGGGGCAGCGTTCAAAGCACATCAGCGCGCATAAACACGAAAATGTTTTTACCTACCACGTACCTGACTTATCTCTTTGGGATGCAGTACCTTGCATCTCGGCATTGAAGCCCAGAGGAACTAGTAGTGCGGCAAAGACAACCGATGATAGGCTGTTTATTACATAGATCGCCCGAGGGTGGTAGTACAGACCGCATGTAGGAAAGGGTCAAAAGCCAGGGGTATTCAGTATAAGGTGAGGGGGGGTGACGGAGTCATGTTTTCATTTGAAGGAAAGAAGTGGTCTACAGTGGTATAGGGTCGTTCCTATTCGCAGAGCATGGGAACTACTGGGGGTGGCAAGTTTCACTGAGGGCTTTCGTGCCTTCAATAGTATGCGTTTTGCCTAACGTTAGACTAGAGGGCATTCCTCTGGCGAGTTTTAGGAGCGTTTAAAAACTCCTCTGATACACGGGGTGGGTAAAACAAGGATTATGATGTTTAGGATTCCGAGGACCAGAATTCGCTTGGGGTTCATCACTAACAATACTTCGGGTCAATGTACTTCTCCGGGGAATTTACAACTGTAGTGTAATTAAAGATTCCTAGTTTGAAAAAGGTGCGCTTTCGATCCACAAGGGGGCTGTGAAGTAAAAGAGGTCTGGTCTACTGTCCTATTCATAGATATATCTAAATATCAGGATCTTTACCTATTGCTTATGTTGCAGGAATGTAAAATACGACAGATCTTGACTATTCTTTTCGCATTATTTCTGTGTACTATGTCTTTTTAATTTTTCATAATCAAAATTGCTTCATTTTACTTGCCCTTCATTTATTTGAGGATAGTAGCCTTTATTCGAAAACCTACCAATCGAAGTGACTGTTATGATGCTAGTTCCATATGTTTAAAAAAAAACTTTATTTGTGAAGATGTCAGCATTCAAATACGGGCCTCCAACCATATAGGCCGGTCACGGAGCGGACGGGAAACGCATGAGGAAGCGCTACGAGGCCTCCGGGTAGACACGCGCTATACAAGTGCAATTTCCATTCCATTCCATTCCATTCCATGAGGTAAGGAGAGATTACACTGTGGTATAGAAGTACGTAACGGGCGAGCCATTTAATTAAAAAACTAAACGTGACTAACGGTTGCAGGATCAGTGAAGGTTAATTTTATAATTGGAAGTATAACAGGATCAGTTACAATAAAATCGTCCATACGCACACCATGGGCGAGTATCATGAGTAACATTACCTCGAAGCTATAATAATACAATAATCAATAATGAGTAAAAACCCACATCAATAGGGTTGTCCGCATGCCCAGTCAGTACCCTTCCCCGCCCGCCGTGTGCACAAAGACCGCATACATATCTCATAACATCAAGGCTAAGCAACTAGAACGTCATAAGGAGTTGCAAGTCCCGCCTATACTGGCGCCATTTTGGTCGAGGCCGGGCAGGTCCAGAGTATAGTCCAAAATGCCTCCAATAACTAGCGTTCAGACCAGAACCCCTTTTGGCAGTTCAAAAAAAATTCCGTTAACGCCAACGGAAAGAACAGGCGGCATGAACCGTGACTTAAAGGTGAGGAAGGCAGAATCTTCCCTACCGGGCCATGCTGAGGTCCCACCGGAACTGATCGAGTTGGTAGTCTACAGTGTCTCTTAGTAATTTAGGACAAAAGCTGGCGTTAGCATAAGAGCACCGCCATCTCGTGACAACGTCGTGGCCACTCCGGAGAGCGGGACAGGAGGCGTATCCCTCCGTCGATGCACTGAATCATCCTCCCTCACGGCACCAGATGAGGGTAAGGTGGCGGTCACCCCCACCGGAAGCCCGCGGGAGTCGGGGGCCAATGACTTCCGTAGAATCTCTAGAGCTGAGAGGACGTCTTCAAGAGTGGGGTTCATGCCTGAGCAGGCAAGCATCCGAGTCCCATGGTAGCCCAGAGCCATCTTAGTGGACTAGGCCCAAATCCGGGGAGCCGGCCGCCATCTTGACAGTCCCACAGCAGCTGCCCTTCACCACGGCCACCGGAGAGGCCTCCCCCCCGGTCAGCCTGCCGCGGGGGGATCCGCAAGTGGAACGCGAATGGCGATCTTGGTGCAGGAGAGGAACCTCCACCTGGAGGGAGAGGGGGCCGTCCGCGCCGCCTCTCCGCGGGCGCCCCACGCCATCTCCTGGCGCAGGTATACAAGATGGCTGGACCAGGCAACAAAGGGCGGAGCCATCAGCAAGGCATCCCCCGCACACAACTTGCTGGACACCTCCTGTGGACGGGCCTCGGCGCGTTGTGTTGCCTCCGGCTTATTCGCACAACGGTCCCTTTTGGTCGGCCTCCATCCTCCACCCCGGGCCGCCACCGATGTCGCCTCGCCGGCTGATGACTGCAGACAAGGCCCCGGTCTCCACGTGCCGGAGGCTTCATTTTCCGGACGAGCGTAGCTGCGGATCTGCTGCACTCTGGAGCCCCCAGGACGGATGGTAGGTATCAGCAGATAAGGTTGTCGTTATTGGGCAGGGTGGGCGGCAGGATAGACACGTTTGGGCAGCGGGGTCGGCGGAGCCGAGCTACCTTGCGGTCATCACGGTGTCGAGCTCGGCTCCTCCCACTAGTTTCATATTTCTCATGAAGGGCTGTTCCTAGTGTTTCTATTTTAGCGGGGTCAAAAAGAAATCCCATCAGTGGCCTACTGACTTTGCTCGATTCCTTTTGTTTTTCCTAGCGATTTTTATGTCATAGTTCATTGAAAAGATACAGCGGCTAATCCGTATATTATATACATGTCCTTTTTATTAGGGGTGCCCTCCGGTGGAGCCGGATGATCTACCTCTAAACCAACTACTGAACAATGGGGAGAAGATAGGCATGACGGGGAGAAGATAGGCATGACGGGGAGAAGATAGGCATGACGGGTTACAATGGGGACAAAAGTCTGCACTACCTATCCTTCACTACTTTGCGAAGACTAGGCAGAATATTTCTATTCAACAGTATTCGCAAATAGGGAATACCCAAAGAGAGAACTAATTCCAAACAGTCAATGTTCGGACAAACAATCAATCAATCAATGAGGAATAAAATAGGCGCGACGGGTTACAACGGGGGCAAAAGCCTGCGCTACCTACCCTTCACTATCTGCAAAGAGAGAGGGAAATTCCTGTTCCTCCTCGTTTGTAAGCAGAGAAGATCCTTTCAGAGAACCAATTTCGAACAGTTAATGCTCGAACAAACAATCAATCAATGGAGAGGGAAGTAGGCGCGACGGGTTACAACGGGGGCAAAAGCCTGCGCTACCTACCCTTCACTATCTGCAAAGGGAGAATACTCCTATCCTTCCCCGTTTGTAGACAGAGAATCTCTCAGAACCAAACAATCAAATGCGTAATACTAGTATTTTCCAAGACAATCAAACAATCAATTTGCAATTTGTCGTGTTACTCGACCTTACCCGGACCGCATGGACAGTTTCTCGTCTTCCGCTTCCAGCGCCTGATCATCCTCTATTCTCCGTAATTGCTGTGGCACTCCTGATGGTTCCCAGTCAGGACCGTAGATCACTCGAGAGAGGTCTGCTCGGAACCGGTGTAGTTCGGATGATCGGCTGCCAGACGAGGGTCTATCGGGCAGGTGCACTTCCCGATCGTTGCAGTCGTTCACTCTGTCGTTGGGACCTCTCCCACTGGATCCACGTGTCGCTGATGGGCCCCATCCTGGAAGGCAGGAAACAGGAGTTTATTCCGACGGAACAGAACACGTCAAATCAGACAACAGGGTATCTTATCGAGGTGCTCTAACCGCATCTCTGAGGCCTGGCCTCTTATACACAAGTTTATGGCTTTATTACATTCATGACATCCGTGGTATTGCTTTGAAGTACGAAAAAGGCATCTTTGGAATCCCCGGTTCAGGCCCGTTCTCACACATATCTACAGTAGGGTTCCCCACCCAAATCTCAGCATGATGGCTATCGCGCAGCTGGACATTCCGCTGGGAACAGGAATGCGGGCGATCGGTCGGATCTAGGGGTATGAAGGCATTGATTAATCCCCGCTCCTTTGATGTGAGGTGAGGTCCTACTGTAGGGGGAATAAACTGCATCTGTTGGGCTAGGTGATGGCCTGGGATCAGGCCGGACAATCGGGCAGGGAGGAAGAGGTTATCAAAGGGCCTGTTCTATGAATGAGATGAAAGAGTGAGGGGGTTCAGCACGGGATGTGGCTCGGAGACTGGAGGTGCGTTTATGGCCCAAGCAGGAGAGACCGGGGGCTGTCGGGGCGCGGGGGGGGGATGCTTGCGAGGCCGGGGAGTGAGGGGGAGAGACGCGCAGGCTATTGGCAGTGGGCAGAGAGGCCATGGCACACAAAATGGCTGCCACTTACGTGCATGAAGGGGCCTAAAAAGGGACAAGATGGCGTGGCCACTGTTTCACGATTTTCACTTTTCTTTCAACAGTGGCTGTGGTGAACATAAATGAATGCCGCTTATGTATACCTAATTTAGTCATTTTCCACAAGACCCGTGGGGGTACCCATGGGTCCTCCCTTCCCATGCATGGACAGTGTGGTGGGCAGCATGGGGTACCCGCCACAGGGTGCTTTTCCCCACTCTTCCCTTTTTGCTATGGGAACCTGTGCACGCGTCCAGTATACAGGTTCCCGTAGAGTTCAATGGGAGTCTGAGCGAACCGAGTCCATATCCATAAGAATGCATCGTACTCGCTTGTTCGGACTCCAGTTGCACAAATCGCTTGTAAAGCCCTACGGATCTGAGTGGTACAGAGGGCTTTACTAGCGAGATCGGAATCGGCCCCTATTATGTATCTAATGCATTACCATTAAACCATCTTTGTGAAAAAATCTTAAAATTGCCCAGAAAGAATTATGAATTCTCCAAACTCCTTCAAAGAGCTTTTTGAAATTGTTAAGATGTTGTCTTCTTCCTCTAATCCAAGTAACACAGATAATACTCAGTCTTTCTAAAATAATTTGGCAACTTTTTTTCAATCAATGGTCCTGAATATTAATTCATACTTTTTGAATTCTATGCAATAGGACAGGTCAGATATTTATATTCACTCAGAAGCACAATATCTTTTCGATCTGCCAATGAATGGCCCGGGTTATTAAGAAATCTACTTTCCTAGCCTCCTTTCTGCTGATTTCAGCTGGGAAAGTTAAGAGGCATTTTTTTTAATACTAAATCAGGTTTGCCAGTAGATACTTGCCCGCCTAATATTTTTCATCTCGCCTCAGATCTTGTAGCTGAACAACTGTTTGGTAGTTTAATGCAGTTATGGATTTGGACCGTTTTCCAAAGATATGGAAACAAGCTACAGTTTAGCCACGTTAAAAAAGACTAATTTAGACTCTTTAGATATGAAAAATTATCATCCTATATTTATGCTAGCCTTTCCTGCTAACGTGTTGGGAAGTATCTGAATAGACAACTGATGACCTTTATTGAAACACAGGATTTGTTGGACCCATCACAGTCAAGCTTTCAAAGTGAGTGTGCTGAGACAGAATATCGAGTTGGAAATGTCGACTTACATAAATACCGAGTTGGAAATATCATGATTCAAAAATATTGACCGCAAGTAGATCATGGTCAAGAATATCGAATTCAAGGTGAGAAATATCCTTTATAAAAATGTAGAAGTCATTAATATTGTTTACAAAAATATTGACGTTTCAAATATACATTTTTAAATTAGTGTTATGAATTTTAGTTTATATTTTAAATGTATGTGATGCATTTTTTTGTATAAGTATTGTTTATGTTTTTTAATATATGTGTTACATTTTTAGTAGTTATGAATTTTATTTTAATTGAATTTTGCATTTTTTATTTCCGTAGCGGGATGTGGGTTTATAGGGGAATAGAGTGGGAAGTAATTTAATTATAATAAATTAATGATTAGTGAAAAAATAATTATTTTCAAGTCCTTGTATATTGCATACAAAACTTGTAATAATCAGGGACTGAGGTTTATTAGATCTAAGTTTCGCTGGTATGCTCCTACCAGGATTCTTCATTCAGCGAGTCATAAGCTTGTGGTGATCACTAGGTTTCACCTGGCAAGATGGGGTGGCATATCTTTCGCCAGCGCCAAACCTAATTTTTTGTGGAACTCTCTGCCACCTCAGTTAATAGAGACTGAAAGTCATTCAACATTTAGGAAACAGATAAAAACATGGCTTTTTAAACTTTAGACGTTCTAGACTTTCTAGGAATTGCTAGGTCTCCACTTAGGCTGTTCGGGTTTAGAAGGCTTTTTTAGTACCTTGATACTCGATTGGGTAGATGTCATGTTCTATAAATTGTTCTTCATTTAATTTAATTTATAACATCTATATATACAAGTCTGTTGACTACACTTTCACATTTTGAATAGTTACATTTGATTGACGAGCACACCTCCATGAAGCTTAATTGCAAAGTCTTATTTACTATTATTGATGTTTCCAGGCACCAGGGCAATATTGGTAGGGAACATCAACAAAAGACAAAATCGCCTGTGCGTTTTCATGGTTGGAAAATGTTCACCGTCTTGCCAATTTGTGCATTCAAGATGATGTCAGTCTCCTTAAATAGGCATATATTTTCATTTGTGATGGTCACTGATGAGCCCAACTAGTCTATTTTTTAATTGTGTTCAGTACTTTTAGATTGCACGTTCTGCTGAAGGTGCAAAAAACTTCACAGGGACGGGATTGCAAAAAAATGACATGCTAATGAAAAAAAGAACTGCCATGAATTCTGTCCAACTGAGCTTGAAGCGCTTAACAGATCAAATACATTGCAGCAGCAGGCAGCGCCAAAGTAGGGCACACCATGTTGTTCAAACACAGGTGAATTACACTCACTATATCTGTAGCAAGGTATTTGTTCAGCTCTATCTTGATGGCACAGCTGTCTGAATACCTATTGATACCAATGCATTATAATATATATGGAGTGGGCTTTGGCTCTACCCTAATGAGCATTTCTCTCTCACCTCATGCTGTGGGCTGTTTGGTGTAGTCTCTTAACACCTATTGCGTGCATGCACTGTAATTTATGTAGGACTATTTTATATATGTAAAATACATTGAATCATCATATTTTTAAATTCTGTATCTCACAAATGCATTTTTATAAAGAAACCAATTATTTTCTGTTTTTTTCTACAGCAAAGTGTTTTTTAATGTTGAGCCAATGCTTGTTTGCCATCTGTCCTAGCTAGATTAATGTTGTGTGAGCAGGGGCCATGTAGAGATATCCAGCAGAGCGAGCTGTATCTCCACTCCAGGATTAGTAACAGCCAAAGGGTGACAACGTAGGTGAAAGAGAAGAAAAATGTAATCTTTTAAAAGATATGCAAGTACCAAGAAAGGGCCCACCTTACAAAGCGGGTGTCTGCTTTCACACACTGGTTTCAAACCCACAGTTTATGCCTTAAAGCACTGTTTCCACATGGCATTGCAGTGAATTTACACTTGAAGATGATGAGAACATAATAGCATCTCAATGCATGAAATGCTGCCACTTTAGTCAAAAGATCAATGGTTAATTATCTTACCTGTTTATAATTGAGACATCTAAATACACACCTGCTCTTTGTTCAACAACAAGCAGGGTACTTGGAGTTTGTGTTGACACAGGTTATTGCAGCCTACTGTTTGACACTGACTAGATTGTCAAGAAGAAATCTGTCATAATGCTTCCCACACAAAGATGAAAAGTAAACAAGTACACCAGTTAAAAAATGAACTCTTCATCTATCTCTTCACCTGTGAATATTTATAATGAGACGTACATTTATTTATGTATGCATTTATTTATCTATTTATTTTTTATTCATTTATGTAACTGTCTAATATAGCGCTCATGCACTATATGAAAATATGAGGGTGCTTTACTTATAAACAGCTTCAAATGATTACATGCTAAGACAGGAGAAGGCAACAAGCATTGATAAAGCCAATGGGTCTCGCCTATGTAAGAGCTATTGGCTTTGCCAATGTCTTTTTAGCCATGTTGTACACCAGCGTGCTGCTGTTCAGCATGGCTAAATGTTAGTGGGGTAGAGGATAGTGGCGTAGAGTGGAGTGGCATAGGGTGGAGTGGCAAAGAGTGGAGTAGAGTGGGGAAAAGTGGCATAGAGTGGAATATCGTGGAGAAGAGTGCTGTGGAGTCGAGTGTCATGGAGTAGAGTGAGGGGGCATAGAGTGGAGGGGCATATAATTGAATAAAGTGTTGTAGAGTGGAGTGTTGTAAAGTGGTTTAGAGTAGAGTGTCATGCAGTGTAGTTGTGGAGTAACGGAGAGTCGTAGAGCCCGCTTCACAGAACTAACTTAAGACAAATTCGTATACTTACTACTTTTGGTATTCACAGAAGTTAGGATTTTGTCTTAAGACAGACTTAAGACAGACTTAAGACGGACTTAAGACAGAATACTAACTTAAGTCTGTCTTAAGTCTGTCTTAAGTCTGTCTTAAGACAAAATCCTAACTTCTGCGAATACCAAAAGTAGTAGGTTAAGGATTTTGTCTTAAGTTAGTTGTGTGAATCGGGCCCGTAGTGTGGCATAGAGTGGAATGGCGCAGAGTGCCGAGTCTTGGCCTAGAGCAGAGTGGCATATTCTGGCATACAATGGAGTAGAGTGTCATAGAGTGGAGTGGAGTAGAGTGGAGTAAAGTGGAGTCACATAGGGTGGAGTAGCATGAAGTAGAGTGGAGGAAAGTAGAGTGTCATAGAGTAAAGGAGCATAGAGTGGAGGGGCATAGAGTGGAGCAAAGTATTGAAGAGTGAAGTAGAGTCGAGTGGCATAGAGTGAAGTGCCATAGAGTGGAGTGGAGTTAAGTTGACTAGAGTAGTGTGGCATAGCATGGAGTAAAGTGGCATAGAGTAGAGTGGCACTGAGTGGAGTGACGTGGCATGGAGTGTCATAGAGTGGAGCATGATAAAGTGGAATGCAGTGGAGTGTCATAGAGTGGAGTAGAGTGGCCTAGTGTGAAGTGGCATAGAGTGGAATAAAGTGGAGTGGAGTGTGGTGGAGTGGAGTGTTGTATCATGGAGTAGAGTGTCATAGAGTGGAGTGTCATAGAGTGGAGTAGTATTATAGAGTGGAGTGGCGTAGTGTGGAGTATACATGGTGTGGAAGCACAATGATAATATAGGCAACACATTTTTATTGAAATGACAATCCCATTTGCACATACAGTTTTACATATAAAACTATACAGCACACAGACGATAATGTGTGGAAATTGCATCAACTAGTGTACTGATTTGTTTTTATGGTAATAAAATAGTTTTTTCCACCTTGCTTCCGGATTACAAAAACATTTGCTTAATTTGCGCTTTCGTAATTCTGATACATTCTGAAATATTTTCACAGTTTATTTACAGAAATTAAAATGCTGTTATGTGCTAGAAAAATAACATTTAAATCCCAGCTCCGTGCAAGATTGTCACATAAATCTTCTCACTTTGAAGTCAGAGAAAGAAAAGTAAACACCAAGCTTCCTTGGAAGACAGTACCTGACAATTTACCTCTGTCTTTGAAGGCACAGCAAATGTGACAAGATAAGAACAAAATCTAAAGGCTTTTTTACAGAAAGCGAGGACTTGTGGAAGAATGCAAACAGCGATGGTGAGCAAGGTTTGCTCCACGGGACAGTCCAGACGAAGACATGATGGACAGCCTAAAACAAATAAAGACAGCAAATAGAAAGCCAGTAAATGTGAGTTACAAACCACAAAGTCAATGGTAAGCAATGGCCAGTATACATTGTCAGGGAAGCTTGAAGAATGCCCACGAGAAGTCTTTTTACAACTAGACAGCTACTTTTATTTCAGAAGTGGTCAAAAAGGTAAACTTTGAAATTTTGTCTAAATGATATATACAATCATTATTTAAATGTACTAAATGTGTTGCATTATTATTAATATTATTATGACTAATATTTTCAATGTTGCCATGAGTATTAGTAGTAATAATAATAATAATTATATTCCAAATATTTATTACATGTCTCATAGATATCTTTGTGTTTGAATGTAAAGTAGGAGTTGTCAAGGCAGATTCTAAGACTAGGAAAATGTTTTACATCACAGGTTAAGTGACAGTTACCTCGGTTTTCCTTGCTTTTCCACACCGAGGGGCCGATTCCGATCTGGGTCGGAAAGCTCTCTGATTGAGCCGGATCCGGAGTGTTTTCCGCCCTAGCCCGACCCCTGCAGTCAGACTGAGCGAGTACGAAGTGGCCGCATGCTGCTAGACTCGGTACAGTCGGACTCCCATAGAAGTCAATGGTACGACTTGTACATGGGCTCCCATTGACTGAATGGGTACGTCTCGCACAAAGGGCCCCCCCTACAGTGGGTATGTGTCGTTGCCATCCGCAACATACATGCCTGTGTTGGGGAGACCCTTGGGTCTCCCCCTGTGTCCGAGTCGTAAGGCTGTGGGTGATGGGGCGTCCGGCGCTAACCCCCAAAGGCAGCTTCCTGGACGTTTTGCGAGCTGGAAACTTCGGCTCGATCCGGCTGTCCAACGCGTGCATCCTACAGGCTCAGTCAGAATTCGCCTCCATTGCACGGCACAGTTTGCATACGGACGAGGCGTACGGAGCGGTTCGGACCTGGAAACAATTCGGTCGGCGATTTTGCGTTTCTCACATCGTACTTGTTTGCTCTTACAGCTGTACCAGTCGGGCGGAGAACACGCGTACGGCTCATACTTTTTTAACGGCCAGATCACGTTCAGGGACCTTCCGAGCGAGATCGGAATCGGCCCTAGAATGTTTCATTTTGAGGACGGAAAAAAGACGCACTTGTGAATTCAGAGTCACTGAACTGACATTCGGATTCATATGAGGGCTCGTGCAAACTCTACTGTGATCATTGTGATTTTAAAAAAAACACACTGCTATTTATTTTAAAATTGAATAGTTCATGTTGAAGATTAATAAAGCACATTTCACAATCAACATTTCAGTGCAGTAGAAAGATACTACAGCATGCATTTTCCCACAAATGCAGAGGGTAAAATAAGGAATATCATTATTATAACAATAAATACATGCTATGACTGGGGGGAAAAGCACACTCAAAGCCAATGGGCCTCATCTGTGGAACATATTGGCTTTGATACTGCTTTTCAAGTCTGGTGTTAGCCATGACATTTTGATTTTAGTAAAATTCTCTATATAATATACTTACCTACAGGGGTTTATAGCAGCCATCTTCATCTCTCGGTCTGTTATTGTGTCATTCACTGGGCGTGGCTTGCGCGCCGTGGAGCAATGGCGGACCCGGTGTGAGCTCCGCAGTGCAGCGGGACTCTATCTCTTTTTGTAAGCCTCATTTATCGTCTTCGGAGCACCGAACATCAACTTGTGTCCTCTAAAGATGATGTGACCCTGAGGACGGGTTTTCTGGAGTGCTCCGAGCGTCTACGCTGATTTTTGGGCTGCTGGTGATTTTGCTGTGTCAGGGACACGGGCGGCCGCCATTTCGCGCCGCTGAGCCCGCGTCTCGCCTATCCGTCACCAACTCACCTACGGTATGCTTTCTCCATTATTATTTGATGCACTACCACCCCCTGACCTCTGATGTTCTTATCGGTGGTTTAAGCTGCATTCTTCATGTTTATTTTGCCGGATGGTGGCGATTGTTTTCTTCTGTGGTGTGCACAGCCGCCATTTTGAATTCCACAGTTCTGCTCTCCTCAAATGACTCCTTCATCGTTCTGTCATTTACCTTTTAGCCAGCCCTTCTAACTTTATTTACTTACTACAGCAAATACTACAACATTACTGTTGTTACACCCTTTTTTTTTTCATGCACTTATGGGCTGAGCTCTGCAATATTATACATCTGCTCGCGTATGTGTGCTGTTGCTTCAACCATGGAAGTTATCAAGAAAATGACAACGTTTCATACTGGGTGTTAACCCTTTGTCTGTATCTTCATTGTTCTCCAACTTTTTGAATGGGAGTGGTTTCTACGTTGTTTATTTCTGTGCCTTTGTGACAGCACATATGAGTTATATGAATGAGGAGTTTTTTATTACTGTGAGGCATCAGCAAACCTCGTTTTTTCATTGAATCTGTCCTTTTTGAGGACTTTGGATTGTATTGTAATATATTTGAATTGGTGGTTTTTTCTATCCTACTCCTGCATTAACTGTCTCAGTATTATTATCTTACTATACTGCGGACCCTTTCCAACAGCGGCTTACATTCATTCTATATTTTTTTGGTTTTTTGCTAGGAGTATCATTATGGCGAATGATCCTCATTCCGCTCGTTCTTCTCTTACAGGTACGAAATCAAAAAGGCATAAAAATGACCCGCCTTCTCTCATTCATTCATCTCAAATCCAGTTCTGGACTCGATATTGGATGAGATCCGTGGTCTTCAACCCTTTATGACATCGACCAACGAAAAACTTAAACAAATTGAGGAAAAATGGATTGTTATGGAAAATAGAGTAGCAGACCTTGAACAACGAGTTAGCGACCTTCATGATGTCTCCATTAAGATTTCACTTTTAGAGCAAGAAATTCATAAATTAAAAATTCATGCTGAGGACCTTGAAAATCGTAATCGGCGCAATAATCTACACCTGTTAGGTCTGCCGGAAAATATTGAGGGTCCTGATATGCTATCTTTTCTTCAAAAATTCCTTCCAGATCTCCTTGATCTTCAGGCCTCCAAGAAACCTCTCAATATACAAAGAGCACATCGTTTGGGTCGCCTCAATCCTAATGCTTCTAACCCATGGGGCATCATCATGCTCTTCCTTGAATTCACTGATCTGATGTGGGTTCTGAAAGCGGTGAAACTCAAACGTCGTCTCAGTTGGTCAGGACATAATCTCTTCATATCTCAAGATCTTTCCAATGCAACAAATGCACGTCGTAAGGAATTTCTTACATTACGTCCTCAACTAAGGCAGCTCAACATCCAGTATGGAATTCCCCATCCATGTTTCTGCAAAATTACCCATGATGGTCGGTCACGCTCTTTTGATGATCCAGGAAAACTCAGACTTTACCTTCAGAGCTTGTCACCACATGGAATGGACACTAACGTCTAATCTTACCTATGTTTTTATCCTAATGTCTCGTATTTCTCTTTACATGATTACTCTGTCATTAATTCTTTTGTACATTACGTAATCGTTTCTATGAGGTTCTTCATTTTATATCCTCCTTGTATTTGTTTTGAGGTCCGTGCTTCCTGGTGTCACCATGCTCGTCATTTCTCGACTTTTCCTTTCTTTACAGGTCGGGTTATTTTTCCTTGACCTGTTCACACTTCTTTCTCACCTCCTGTCTCTTGGCTTGTTCACACCTATCTTTTTCCTTTCTTTCTTCTTTCTTTTTCTTCTTCCTCCTTTCTCTACTTTTATTGTTTCCTCTCCCATTTTATCCTTTTATATGTCCTTTTCTCTTCCAATTACCACTTGTTATTCTTTGTCATTTTATACCATTCTTCTGCTGTCTCTGTTACATGGTAATGTAGATCTTTATGTAGTATGTTTCAAATGTTTTTTGTGTGGTGTGTTTTCCCTTACAGTTGTGCCCTTGAGATGTGTCACCTCCAACTGTGTTCTACCCTCCCTTACCTCCATTATGTGTAATTTTGTTACGTGGAACGTACGTGGTCTTGGGACTCCAATCAAGCGACAAAAGTTACTGTCTCATTTATCAAAACTTAATTCATAAATTTCTTTTCTTCAAGAAACTCATTGTAATGATGTTGAATCTCTTAAACTAAAAAGGCAATGGGTGGGCCAAGTTGTTTTTTCTCCTGCTCTCCACAAAAAAGGGGGTGTTGCTATACTGTTCCATAAAGCTTTAGCAGTACAAATTTTATCCTCACAATTCGATGCTGATGGATGATGGGTAATAGCGAAGATTGTAATACAAATTAGAACAATGGAATGTTGGGAGCTCCATTGAAAACAATGGAGTGCTCTGGGCTTATAATGGCTGGTATAAGCCTGGAGCACCCACATTCCAATGTTTCTTTGTTCACAGCTCTGGCTGTGAACAAAGGCTTCAGGGAACATGAGGGGATTCCAATCCCCTCACGCTCCCAAAAGGCTTTGTTTTTTTTGTGAGAACATTCTGTCCTCTAGTGACATAATGTTCTAATAGCCTTATAGCCCTTCGTAGATGGGCTATACCGCTATTAAAATCCCTCTCCCTTGTTAAAGGCCCTCGCCTTCAGCTCGGGGCCTTTAACGCTGGAGAGGGCCTTTAATAGCCAGTATAGCCCTCTACGGCGGGCTATAAGGCTATAATAAAATGTTGGTTCTATTGAATATTTATGGTCCTGTTAAGCCTGATCCCAAATTTTGGAACAATAGTAAAGTCCTCCTCTCTTCAATTGATTGTCCCAATATTATTGTTGCCGGTGACTTCAAACAATGGTTAGATCCCTTTTCTGATAGATTATCCAATTGTAAATTTCAACCTGATAAATCTCACAAAGCTTTTCAGTCGGCCATTGCCTCTCGTCCATTATATGATGTTTGGTTCCATTTTCATATTGGATCATGCCCCTGCTTATGCTGTTTTGGACCTTACACATATCTCCCCTCAATTTAGCCGATGGAACCTTAATACCTTTTTGTTGAATGACACGGTTTTTCTCAAAGAAGCTTCCTCTTTTATTAATGAATTTTTTAGTCTTAATGACCCATCAGATACCTCCGTTCCTAACAATTGGGATGCTTTTTAAGCTGCTTTTTGCGCCTTTACTATCGCTTTTGTATCGAAGAAGAAGAAATCCACCAGAAAGAAATATGAAGATCAACTGCGACAACTCAAAAGCTTAGAACATATGTATTTTACTTCCCGTTCCTCTAATGCCCTTCATGATTTAATTAAGGCTAAGTCTGAGCTTAACAAATTAGCAACGACTGATACATGTCATATTTTGCTTAAGATTAAATCTAAGTACCATGGTGGGCAAAACAAAGCGGGGAAAATGTTAGCTAACTATTTAAAGATTAAATCTGAACTTAAGACTATTGGCCCTATTCTTAATGAATCTACTAATAAACTAGTATCATCGGACAAAGACATTGCTGAGGTTTTCCATGACTACTATAAATCTCTTTATTCCAATGACACATTTCCCACTCATTTGAACTTAAACACCTTCTTTTCAGGCCTACCCGCCCCTCCATTTTTACCTGATGAATTTAATGCGTTAGAAAAAGACATTACTTCTCAAGAGATAACCAATGCCATTAAAGCCCTAAAGAAATCAAAAGCCCCAGGATCTGATGGCTTACCTGTTGAATTTTACAATGCTTTTAATTCCATTGTTGTCCCTAAACTTCTCCTACTTTTTAACTCGTTTATTGCTGACGCAAAAGCTTCTGGCTCGTTCATGGATGCTTTAATTGTTATCATACCCAAACCTGATAAGGATCATTCCTATTGTAAAAATGTTCGTCCTATATCATTAATTAATTATGACTGTAAAATCTTTGCCAAAATTCTCGCATCCCGACTTGACACTATTATTCCTCTCTTGATTAAGACTGATCAAGTTAGATTCGTGAAGGGCAGATTAGCATCTGATAATGCTCGGATGTTTGCTAATATCATTTCCTATGGCAAAAAATATAAATCTCCCCTTGCAGCTATGTCTTTGGATGCTGAAAAGGCCTTTGATCGTATTAATTGGCAATTTATGTTTCACACTCTCAAATGGTTTGGTTTTGGACCCTCCTTCACTTCCTATATTAAGCTTTTGTACTCTTGTCCCCGAGCCAGCATTTTTTTTAATAATCACTTCTCTAGTTCATTTTCTCTAACCTTAGGAACGAGGCAGGGTTGCCCCCTTTCCCCTTTACTTTTTATCCTATGCCTTGAACCATTCCTAGAACGCATTTGTGTTATTTTCTCAAATTGCCGGCTTCAAACATAACTCTGTAGAAACTAAATTATCTGCTTATGCAGATGACATACTCATTTATATGTCCAATCCCACTGACTCCCTACCTCATTTTTTAAATGAGGTTCGATTGTATTCCAGTATCTCCGGATATAAACTTAACCTTTCCAAAACTGAAGTGTTACCCCTAAATTTTTCATGTTATCAATTTATGTTTAGTGATACTAATTTTGCTTGGTGTCCTTCTAAAATTAAATGCCTTGGCATTTGGTTTTCGTCTTCCCTACACGACACACTTGAATTCACTCTTGATGCATTACTCAATAAAATTCAATCACTCCTCTTCATTTGGTCACCTCTATATCTCTCCTGGTGGGGTTGGTTAGATACTATTAAAATGTTGATTGTGCCTCATGTTTTATATACATTGTCTATGCTTCCTGTTAAAATTCCTAATACATATTTTTCTAAAATAAATTCTATATGCAGAAAGTTTTTATGGAATAATAAACACCCATGAATTGCTCTACACAAACTTATACGTCCTAAGGATGAGGGTGGTGTGCGTTTTCCAAATTTTACTGCTTAGCATTCTGCTTTTTTGATTAAACAACCTTTTTTGTTAGCGTATGATTTTGTGGATAGCCCTGTTCCCAAATGGGTTCATTTTCAACGCTCCCTCTTGAAAGATTTCTCTTTTCAACAGGTAATTTTTATGTCAAATTGTACCTTTTTGTCTACAAATCCCATTTTAAAATCCTCCCGAGCTTTGCTCTGTAATACTTTTTCTAAGGACTTTACTCCTCTCCAATGCTTTTTGTCTTCCAGTGTATGGTACAATAAAGTTCTCAAATATAAGGGTAAATCATTTTACTACAAATACTGGAAAGAAAGGGGTATTATTTTTGGTCATCAATTATTGCACAACTTTTCTATTATCCCCTTCTCTACCTTACAGGTACACTATCAATTACCTGATTCCTTTCTTAAGGAGTATGATATTATTGTTAATGCCATACAATCTCATCTAGTTACTTTTTCCCTCCCACCTCATGTACCGTCTATATCCCCTTTCACACCTTTAAATTCTTTATTATCAACTCACAGACCTAAAGCTGCTATTGTATATAAGTTATTATTGTCAATTGTTGTTGAACGCCCTAAGTCTCCAATTGAGAATGCATGGGAAACAGATTTATCCGTTTCTTTATCTGTTATTACCTGGGACAAACTATGGTCCAAATTATTTAAAGTTTCTGCTGCTGCTCGTATAACTCAATCTTTATATTTTATTTATCAAAGAGCACTTATTACTCCTATTAACATTTGTAAATTTTCACCCACATCATCTCCATTATGTTGGTCATGTTCCACTGAAACGGGCACGTTAACACATTTACTTTGTGAATGTTCTAATGTTTTATCCTTTCGGAATTCTGTTTGGAATCTTTGCATGTTAGTGTTTAACTTTAATACTATTTTAACTTTACAGAATGTTTTCCTTGGATCCTTATCTCCTGATATAGATGTTGCACTTTCTTCCCCTAGATTATTTGATCTTTTTATTGCATTAGTTTTTAAAGTTATTTTATCATCCTGGAAGGACAATTCAAAGATTTCTTTACTCACTTGGTGGAATTTTATTTGTGATGAACATCGAACTGCTTCTGTTTCCTCCTCTTCTGTTGCCCACAAAATCAAATCGGATCTTCTTCGGCTTCCTTTCACTACTTATCTTTCTACACACCCTCCTGCGCGTTAATTCTCTCTCTTTCTACTATCATTCAACACGATGTCTAGTTCTCTCCCCCCTGACTTTTTTGCTATCTCTCTTTTCTTTCTCCCTCCTTTCTCTTTTCTGCTCTTTCTTTCTCTCTCCTTCTTTTTAATTCTTATATCATTATTTTGGTCATTTGCTATTTGCCTGCATGTTTATTTTACCTACGTTATATATGATATTTTATGGCTTTTATATGTACTTGCAAAACTTAATAAAAATTTCTTAAACAAAAAAAAAATGGTGTCATTCACATTCCACTTCCACCAGCTAAAGCATACCACATGGGGAAATGGGTCAGCCTACTTCAGCCATTGGTTCCCTTCACTACGAGTGGAACAATTCTGTCCTTTCACAAGGAGCATATGCACACACAATACGAGGGACTACTAAGGCAAAGTGTGCGTTTGAGACCAAATAGTAATTTTGCATTTTCCAAAATTCTTTTATAAATATTGGCCCTGCAGCTCCAAAAAGCAATGTTTTATCAAAACCATGACAAAGAAAAACAAGAATTAACAAAGCCGAAAAGGTTGACAGTCAACGCTACAAAAGTTGGCTTTGCCACTGATTATTTCTTCTTGTAGATGCAAGTCATCAACACAAATGCATCCGTAGATGCTGTCTTGGAATTATTTTTCTTTTGCTTTAAGAAAATACATTAAAGATGACAGCCCTGGTGGGGCAAGCATTTGTGGGTTCAACTGGGAGGGACACAGGTACTTCTGTTAATGAGGATGATCTGCTGTAATCATGGGTGGTACTTCAATGTAAAGCAAAATCAAACAATTAGAACTACCAACCTCCAAAACACTAAATATAATTTTGAATGCAAAATTACCGAACAGAAACTTCTACAACATTTCAAATAATAATTAGAGACATAGAACCTAAAGCTGCTGCCAGAAAGATTTGAACACAGCTCTTCAGATTACATTGCAACTTGAACACATCTCAAACCACTCAGCTACCACGCCATGAAATAATTACTGAACAGATTTTACGATTAATATTACATGTTATGAGCTCGGTCTGGAGTACACTAAAGTATCTAAAAGCAGCATGACCATAATATGGGGTTTAAGGCACAATCCCAGAGGAGCTCTTGGAGAATGTAATATAATTGTAGCTGTGTTCTCTGTTCTTGAGCCACAGTAAGCCCTATATTGGAAAGTGAAAATGAGCTTCTGTAAACAGAAAGATTCTAAATAGAATTTATTTGGAGAGTGTAGGTTTAATGAACAAAGCTTCTGCAACATAATATTTAAAAAATACAAAGGCGAAACATGTTTCTTGATGTAGGATTAAAACCTACACATATAGTACACACTGAATCCTGGGTGCAGAGCCTTGGTCCTCTGGGCTACCTTGATTTCGGAACATAATAAAACAGTTTCTACTGTTATTATTAGATTTTATACCAAAAGGTTCACTGAAGAAATGGTGGAAGGGGCAGTCATAAAGTCTCCTTAGGGCAGTTATAAAGGCTTCTCAGGGAGATCATTTATAGAAACTGTGGCCTGGCAAAACAAAGAGGCACAGCGGGCTGGAGCTTGTGTGTGAAAACTAAGGAGCAGCTCATGTCAGTTCTCCTGGGCTCTTGTGTGTGAGAAGAGTGGTGAAGCAGAAAGAAGTCGGAGAAGCAGATCAGCATGGTAACTACTTCGTGTGAAGAAAGAGCGGAGAGAGAGAGAGAGAGACGCACACGGCCCAGAGAGACAGCAACACAAGTCTGGGTGTGGGGAGATAAGCACATGAGATAAGTGCTTAAATTGAGCCAGTGGCTTCCGGTGCTCAGCACCGGCACCTAATTGTAAACACTGGCACTTATGACAGTCTGCCACATGGTGGCACTGATTGTCAAATTTATAGATGAGCACAACTCTTGCTCAATAATTGAATATACATTAAAAAATATTAAAATCTGCCACCCACGCTATTGTTATAACTTTGGGTGGCCTTGAATAGTCTGAATTGTCTTACTTGTAGCAGTGTGATGCTTAGTTGTTTTGTTGGTACTGTCATAGGCATCGCTGACAGTGGCAATAGGTGGTGGAAGCTGCAGTAAGACTCCTGACGAGGGTGCTGGCACTTATTTTTTTACAAGGTAAACACTGCACGAGAGAGGTGGTTAGAATACACATGCAGTCTTGTGGAGCCCTTACGAAAAAAGAAAAAAAGCAGTTTCCTAAAAGTGATCAGTGGAACGATGCATGTAAAAAGGCTATGCTCCAGTACAGGATCAGACACAATATTGACATGGCAAGTCATCGAATAAGAAGCAAGCACATGAGAGTGACAATAATGGCATCAAATGCAGTGGGCAGGCTCTAAGCCCAACGTACGTTCTGCTAAACTGACATTAGTTCCCTTCCAACCAGACACCCTGAGTTATCTGGTAGGCATCACCTAAAAAGAGGGAGATGGGGAAGGTGAAAAGTCTTGCATGCCTTCCTGCTCTTATACAAAATGAATCAAAGGTTGCATATAATTTCAGCCTAGTCTTCATGCGCAATCTTCCTAATCAAGACGGCTAATTTCTTTTAAAAACAACCAAGAGCTAATAGTTGATTGGAGGGTTGAAATGATGGATCATATCTACATCCCAGAGGCACAGTTCTTACACGTGATTTAATGTTTCCACTACTACAGATTATTAGTCTTAAAAATTCAAATATTCATTGACCTAATAATGTATTAGGTACCCCTTTCCAGAATCCATCATTATTTCCCCTCCAGCTATAACTATTCCTCTGAATCTTGAGTCAACTCTCGGGTACTGAAATCCAATTAAGCCATGGCAGATTTTCGTTTGAAGTCAGGTCCACACTTTTCAGGGTGTCCACATAGTTTCATGCTATTATTTTGACAATAATTATCTTTCTTTTGTCCAGGCAAACTATTCAGTCCTCTTTTATTTGATTTCCACAATTTCTCGTATTTGCAATTTAATAAAGGGCTTTTTCTGTGGGCGTACATCCTCTGGTCTTTCTCTATTGTCTCTTAGGCTCCTTACAGGATGTTATATAGGTTTGAAGGATTTACCAATTGACTTGTAATGTCTGCACTCTTGGGGCAAGATTTACTAACGTTTCATGCAGTGCGGCACAGCAAGGCAACTTGTTGCACTGCGCTGCTTGAAAGGGAGACAACAGAATGCATCATATTTAGAAAGATTTGGTGCATTTCTCTGCCTCCTTGCGCTAGTGTACTGTGCGCTACCAAGCACCAATGCAGGCACCCTTGTTCTACGGTGCCAGGATGACTGCGTTGAAGAAAGTAACGAGGAGAAATAAAGATATTTCTCCTTATTAAGCCTGGGTCGGGGAGGTGAACCATGTTGATGCATTCCCAGGTTTAAAACTCTTTGTAAATCTGGGAATTCACTAACATCCATGGATGGATGCGTGGAAACACCCATACTCCACCCATAGAATGCCTCCCTACCGCAAGGTAATGCAAGGCAGCGGTATGCACTGCCTTGCATTAATTTGTATTTACTAAACCACGCAGAGCCATGCAAGTTGACCTTGTGTGGCTAAGTAAATGGAACTAAAGGACTTGCGTTGACTTGCAATGACATCCATCATGCAAGGGCAACACAAGCCCTTAGTAAATATGACTCTTGGTGTCTGACTGCACATAGAACCGCTACTTACTTGAGATAGTCTTTTGTTTGGATATCCTTTACTGGCACATTACTTTAGTTCAGCTTCCTGTCTTTCATCATCCTTATATTTTTACAGTTTTTTTAGGTCTCGGCTAAGCGCGCGGAAGCGCATTGTCGCCGAGAACCTATTGTCGGCATGCCTGCTTTCCAGGAGACAATCCTGGCCACGTGCATCGCCTTGGAGGCGATTTGAAACGCGCACGCGAACGCGAACGCTGTGGCCAGCTGCTGTCGCGCATTCACACAGACACACACACACACGAACGCCCATGCACGCACGCACATACAGACACCCCCCCACACATACACACGCGTGCGCACACACACACGAGTGTTCCCCCCCCGTCGCACACAGACACACACACAAGTTCACCAAGACCCCCCCCAGCCCTTTTTAACTTACCGGGCCAATCTCGGGGGAATCCGCCGCTGCGGCTCTTGCCAGCTCCTTTCACGGGGCTCCCTCTTGGTGAGGGGAGCCCCGCAACACTTGCGCAACCTCCTGCTGGTGGCCCCGGGGCTCTCCACCGCTCACAGGAGCCCCGGGCCGCGATACGCATTTTCTTGCGTACCGGAGGGGCGTTTCGTTCTCTGTACGGTGTCAGGACAATAAAGAATAAAGGCACTTCTACTTCACTAATTCAACACGGGTTCCGAGGCGACCGCTAAGCTAGGTTCGATGTTTTCCTTTTAGTCTCAGTCTGCTTTCACGGAGCTAAGATTATCCAGCGC
This sequence comes from Lissotriton helveticus, assembly GCF_964261635.1. Classification (NCBI taxonomy): domain Eukaryota; kingdom Metazoa; phylum Chordata; class Amphibia; order Caudata; family Salamandridae; genus Lissotriton; species Lissotriton helveticus. Next base: position 920,268,620 of record NC_136067.1, on the reverse strand, counting down.
ATGCGCATTAGCGAGCGAGACGCTTGACCAGTTCAAAGACCCGCGCATGCGCACTAGCGTATAAGGAATGTTTCTGGGTCTGCGTGTCGTAGATGGGAAGTGCCGGAGGTCGGAGGGAAGCGTAAGAGCTAACGCCAAGGATCCCTGAGAAGACTAATGGGAGCTCTGACTCCCTCTCTTGGAATGGCTGCGAGATAGGACGCTGAGCTGGTGAGTCTGCAAAGGTATTGCACAGCAGATTGCCCATGTCTCCGACACTGCCACCAGGAACTTCTCCTGTCGCAAACCTCCAGGAGACCCCGTCATAACCCTTCCTCTTAGAGCTCAGCCATAGTCTTAGCCTGTAGCATCCCCAGGAAAGTAATTCAAAGACATGGGAGACTCTGAACTCAACCCTCTTTCCCCCGGTACTACTGTAAGAGATTCCCTACTTCTGCAGGGGCACCGTACCAAACCTCCCCTCTCAGAACTCGACCATTAGTCTATTCCCGGAGTTCTTGGCCCCAGCGATCCTCAGGAAATCTGGGCTAGAGCTATCGCAAGAAAGTCTAGTAGAGCTGCGAGTCCTGAGAATCATCCACTAAGCACACCCCGAAGGACCCAGAACTCCGCTTTCATCCCTAAGTACTGCTGCTGCTGGTCTTCTATGAGACCCCGGTCATAACCCCTTCCCCAAAGCCACCAGTCAAAGACACTCCAGAAGAATGCGGACACAGCCGTCCCCAAAGAGACACCACAGATAGGATGGTCAGATTTCTTTAAGGCACAAATGTAGGACTCTTTTGGCACTCATAGTGGTCATAGGAGAGGTAAGGTGCCAGCAATCGCTGATACAGAGGAACGATACATATGCATCTTGCAGGACACCTTGCATGCGCGTAGAGCTCTCACAAGCAGCGATACACTTGACAAAAGCTATTGGCATTGTACATTACAATGCCATTTTTTAACGATTAAGCTATTGGCAATGTAAATGACATGCTATTTATGTATGATTTAAAAAAAAAAAGAACAAAATGTCATGAGCAATGCCAATAGCTCTACTTTTAATAATGCCGAGACCATTGCATTGTAAATGCTTGTTTTTGTCTGTCAGTAACTCCTGCGTCTCCCATTTACTGTAAGCACCTCTCTCCTTCATTGAGGGTGGTTGCTGCCTCTACTTTCCATCTGTCCTCCTGTTCTCTTACTCTGAATAGTTGGAGTTAATATATGAAGGTTTGAATTGGCATGGTTGAGATTACTCTTTGGACTTTTTCATGCTCTAAATGTTTAGTGCAGGGCTCTTGTTACATTTTGGGATAGAAAATATGAAAGCTGACATGGGATTATTTGGTCATTTCACTAGAGTCAATGAGCAAAGGATCTCCTTTTTAGGTGTTAACCCTCCCTTCCCTTGTATCTCTGCCACCTCATCCACTAGTGTGATCTAGAATGCTATTTCTATATTTAGTTTATCCTTTTCTTATCAGAAGTCTAGTTTAATATATTTTAAAAGGACTGTTTGCTAAATTACAGAGAGAGCATTGTTGATATTTTGTTTTGAGATACAGTACTTGAATAACAAGTTGCAAATATCCTGATGTAGGAATATTGTTGTGAATGTATTGGGGAGTTAGAAATATTGTGGAACAACATATCTTAAGTATATCATTCATTACTTTTGTTCGGTAATGTTATTTAAAACATAGCTTAGCAAAATATTGAGGTATGAAATTAAGGGGCATTTATCAAGACAGGCGATAAAAGTATCGCTTTTTTAGCGGCAGAAAACTGCCACTAAAACAGCGATAATGTGCTTGCTAATATGCTCTATGGAATTTAAATTGAAGCACATGTTAGATGTGAAGGACATCTAACATGTGCTTCAATTGGAATTCCATAGAGCATATTTTCAAGCCTATTATCGCCGTTTTAGCGGCAGTTTACTGCCGCTAAAACGGCGATAATTTTATCGCCTGCCTTGATAATATGCCCCTTAGTTTGCATGAATGTCACAGCTTAAATGTTTATTGTCATATTTTCTTATAAAAGATCAGGTTTTTTTAATAGATTTTTTGTTTATTTAAATTTCTGGGGTCCTTGGGTTATACTATGGAATAGATAGGGTAATGTTTTAATATAAGGTATTTAAAATTTATATTTGGGGTACAAATTTAAATTTTTAATTTTTAATTGAATCATCAGTATTTTCAGGGTAGATTTACTTTGTAGTATGTACAGTATTTTTATGGGTGACAGAGTAATAAATGGGGTTTTCTTTTCAGGGGTCCATATGTTTTGTCCGGGATTGTAATGTTTGAGATAACATTATATTTGTTTGTTTTATTATATTTTAGGCATTATTCAATTCAATTCAATTCAATTCAATTCAGTTAATTTATATAGCGCGCTACATACCCAGAGGGTCTCAAGGCGCTTGGAGAAGGGTGGGGAATTACTTGTCGAATATCCAGGTTTTAAGTTGCTTTCTGAATGCTAGGTGGTTCTGAGTGAGGCGAAGGTGAGTGGGAAGTGAGTTCCAGGTTTTTGCCGCAAGGTAGGAGAAGGATCTTCCTCCCATGGTGGTTTTGTTGATGCGAGGTACAGCAGCAAGGGCTTGGTGGGAGGAGCGTAGCTGGCGGGAGGGGGTGTAGAAGGTAAGTCGTGTGTTGAGGCATTCAGGTCCAAGTTCGTAAAGTGCTTTGTGTGCGTGGGTTAGAAGGCGGAATGTTATCCTCTTATTGACGGGGAGCCAGTGGAGGTTTTTCAGGTGATCGGAAATGTGGTCTTTGCGCGGGATGTCTAGTATGAGTCTGGCGAGGCGTTCTGGATGCGTTGGAGTTTTTTCTGAAGTTTTGCGGTGGTACCGGCATATATGGTGTTTCCGTAGTCCAGGCGGCTTGTCACCAGTGCGTGGGTGACCGTTTTTCTAGTTTCGGTGGGGATCCAGCGAAAAGTTTTTTGAGCATGCGAAGAATGTTGAAGCAGGATGACGAAACGGCGTTGACTTGTCTGGTCATCGAGAGTGAGGAGTCCAGAATGACGCCCAGGTTCCGTGCGTGGTCTGTCGGGATGGGTGCTTTTCCAAGGGACTCTGGCCACCACGAGTCGTCCCAGGCGGAGGGGGAGGTGCCTAAGATAAGGACCTCTGTCTTGTCGGAATTCAGTTTCAGACGGCTCTGCTTCATCCACCCGGCTACTTCTCTCATTCCTTTATGTAGGTTGGTTTTGGCGGTGTTGGGGTCTTTGGTGAGTGAGAGGATCAGTTGAGTGTCATCAGCGTAGGAGATGATGTTGAGGTTATGTTGGCGGGCGATGGCCGCGAGGGGGCTCATGTATACGTTGAAGAGGGTAGGGCTGAGTGAGGATCCCTGTGGTACGCCGCAAAAGACTTCAGTGGCCTCGTATTTGAATGGTGGGAGGCGGACTCTCTGGGTTCTTCCGGAAAGGAACGAGGTGATCCATTCCAGTGCTTTTCCTTGGATTCCGATGTTTCTGAGGCGTTGTAGCAGGGTGCTATGACATACTGTGTCGAAGGCTGCGGAGAGGTCGAGGAGGATTAGGGCGACTGTGTCTCCATTGTCCAGAAGAGTTCGTATGTCGTCTGTTGCTGCGATGAGTGCGGTCTCAGTGCTGTGTTAGGCTCAGAAGCCGGACTGAGAGGAGTCGAGGGATTTGTTTGTTTCGAGGAAGGCGGCGAGCTGGTTGTTGATAGCTTTCTCGATGACCTTGGCCGGAAATGGAAGGAGCGAGATGGGGCGGTAGTTTTTGAGTTCGGTGGGGTCAGCTGTGAGTTTTTTCAGAAGAGCGGTGAGATCGGCGTGTTTCCAGCTGTCCGGGAAGGTGGCGGAGTTGAGGGAGCAGTTGATGACATCTCGGAGGTGTGGTGCTATGATGGAGTCTGCTTTGTTGAAGATGTGGTGTGGGCATGGGTCTGTGGGGGATCCTGAGTGGATGGAGTTCATCAGGCGGATGGTGTCCTCAGTGGAAATTGTGTTCCAGTCATTAAGGATGCTCAGGGGGGGTGATGGTATGGCATAAGGTTGGGTGGGTTGGCCTCCGGGTTGGTTGTCAAAGCTGTTGTGGATGTCTGCGAGTTTGTCGTGGAAGAACAAAGCTAGAGAGTCGCAGAGGGCTTGAGAGGGGGTGATGTCGTTGGAGTTGGCAGTGGGGTTGGTAAACTCTTTAACGATGTTGAATAATTCTTTGCTGTTGTGGGCGTTGTTGTCCAGTCTGTCTTTGAAAGCGGCTTTCTTGGCAGTCCGGATCAGTTGGTGGTGTATGCGGATAGCGTTTTTGAAGGCGTCCCTGGTGCTGGTGTTTGGGTCTTTTTTCCAGGCCTTCTCAAGGGAGCGACAGAGTTTCTTGGATTTCTTAAGATCATCGTTGAACCAGGGGGCGTTTTTGCTGCCTATTTTGATTTGATGTTTTTTCAGGGGAGCTAGGTTGTCGGCGCTGTTGGTTAGCCATTGAGTGAGGTTAATGGCTGCTTGGTTGGGGTTCGAGGAATAGGCAGGGGGGTTTTGAAGAAGCGATGAAGAGATGTGGTCGATGGTGATTTTTTTCCAGTTTCTTCGCAGAGTAGGTTGAGGATGGTTGTGGGTTGTGGTCTTTTTGTAGATAAAGTGAACGCAGCTGTGGTCCGTCCAATGGAGAGCTGTGGTGTGACTGAAGGAGATGTGCTTGCTGGAGGTGAAAATAGGGTCGAGTGTATGGCCTGTGTGGTGAGTGGGGAGTTGACAAGTTGTTTGAGGCCGAGGTTGGCGAGATTGTCCAGGAGGGCGATGGTGTTGCTGTCGTTGCTTTTTTCCAGGTGGAAATTGAGATCTCCCAATAGAATGTAGTCCTCGGAAGGGAGGGCGTGTGGGGTAATAAAGTCAGTGATGTCTTCACTGAATTGTGCACGGGGTCCTGGTGGCCTGTAGAGGAGGGTGCCTCTGAGTGTGGTTTTGGGGTCGGTGTGGATCTGGAAGTGAAGGTGCTCGGCGCTGGCGAGGTTGACGTCTGAGCTTGTTGAGATGCGGATGGAGTTCTTATGGACGATGGCGATGCCTCCTCCTGTTTGCTTGGCGCGGTCTTTCTGGATGATCTTGTATCCTTCCGGGATGGCAATGGTGATGTCTGGGGCTGAGGAGGCGTTCATCCATGTTTCTGTTAGGAAGGCGACGTCCGGAGAGATGGGGTCTAGTAGATTCCAGAGGTCGATGGCGTGTCTGTGGACTGAGCGGGTGTTGAGCAGGATGCATTTAAGGTGGTTGGTGTCAGGTCTCTGTATGGTGTTAGTGGATGAGGAGTTGGTCTTGGTGCTGTCATACTTGCAGGAGTTGCATGTGAAGGGTCCATGGGTTCGTCCAGGAGCGGCTTGGGCGCAGTTGGGGAGTCGACCGGGGTTAAGGGCTAAGAGGGTGGAGGCGGCGTAGGAAATGCGGGTGGGGTGGGTAGTACGGGGGCCAGGGGGTCTGGCCCTGGGCACGGTCCAGGCGTGGACGGGCGTAGACGGGCTTACCTTTGGCGCACCTTCGGCGCGGATTGGGCGCGATCGCTGCGCGTGAACGCTGCGCGCAAGTGCATCTGTCATATGTGGATAGAGGAAGGGGAGGGGCGAGGGAGGGTCAGCAGGGAGGCGGGGTGGAGATCGGGGGAAGGAGGCACAAACAACAAACAAAATGGCAGCAAGCAGTCGAACTGCAAACAACACTGGGGCACAGAGTAGGCGATCGCGATGACAAAGGCGGTCAGGCAGGTACACAATGCAATGACGGGCGCAGGTCAAACACAGGCAGAGATATGCAAAATAACAGTCCAACTAGCGCACTGAACTCGTCAGTCGTTATGGGTCAGATGGCCTCGCAAATGTAAACAGAGCTGCTCGGCGTGCGGGGCACTGTAGCGCTACGCTCTGGCTGCAATGGAGTTAAAATGTGCAGGATCTTGAATAAGGTAGATTTTATCTTAGTAACGATACCGCTTTTGAGAGGCTTCTGGGAGGCTGGGAGCTGCGTGAGGAGCGGCCGCTTCTGCTGAAAGCAGGACGGTCACAGCGCAAGCAAGGAGGGGCTGCGAGGTCAGTATCAGTGGGAGGGAGGGTCAGCAGGGAGGCGGGGTGGAGATCGGGGGAAGGAGGCACAAACAACAAACAAAATGGAAGCAAGCAGTCGAACTGCAAACAACACTGGGGCACAGAGTAGGCGATCGCGATGACAAAGGCGGTCAGGCAGGTACACAATGCAATGACGGGCGCAGGTCAAACACAGGCTGAGATGTGCAAAACAACAGTCCAACTAGCGCACTGAACTCGTCAGTCGTTATGGGTCAGATGGCCTCGCAAATGTAAACAGAGCTGCTCGGCGGGCGGGGCACTGTAGCGCTACGCTCTGGCTGCAATGGAGTTAAAATGTGCAGGATCTTGAATAAGGTAGATTTTATCTTAGTAACGATACCGCTTTTGAGAGGCTTCTGGGAGGCTGGGAGCTGCGTGAGGAGCGGCCGCTTCTGCTGAAATTATCTGTGAATGTTTTACTGAGTTTCGAGGTGTAGGGCTTGATCATTTTCTAACCCCAGACATGTTTACATATTTAATAATATGTTTTTGCACTGGGGTTAGAATACTACATGTGACCCACTCTAAATTTTGCATATTCAATAATGTTCTTGGATTGGAGTTGGAACAGTAAATCTGACCTGCCATTTGTGCTCTGACTTCAACATTCATTGAATTGGAGCTGGAATAGTAAATCTCATTTCCTCCGCTTATGCCGTGACCCCACGGTCACAGTTGTGGTTTTGGACTGGAAATGCTAACTAAAAGCCTCTGAATTTATGTACTTACCTCATTATTGTTTGAATTGGAATAGTAAATCCCACACACACAATTCATGCACTTGACCCAATGCTTGCTATTTTGGAGGTATAATGTAAATTTCACCCCTTCATTCATGCTCTTGACTTAATATCTGTTGGACTGGAGTTGAAATGGTAAATGTCACTCCCTCCAATTATGCACTTACCCCAATGTTGGTTGAATGGAAAGAAATGACAAAACAAACCTCTCAATTATGTTTGTACCTCAATGTCTGTTGAGTTTGAGATTGAATAGTAAATCTCACCCTCTCATTTATGTTTGTTCCTCTATGTTTGTTGGATTTGAACTGGAATATTAAATTGCTCTCGCTTCATTTATGCTCTTACCTCAATGTTTCTTGGAGTTAGACTTGTAAACTTGACTGCCATAACGTATGCTCTTTGTGCAAGGTTCGTTGAAATGAAGTCAAAATAGTAGACCTGATCCCCTCCATCTATGTTACCACAATGTTTGTTAGATTAGTATTGGGATAATACATATTTTCCTCTCCATTAATGCAGTTACCCCATTGTATTGGAGTTGGAATAATAAATGAATTCCCTTGATATATGCCCCTACCTCACTATGGGCCAGATAAGGATGGGGGCGGACTTTGGTCCGCCTGCCACCCTGTCACAGACAGGACCGCCCAATAGGCTGTCTGTGATCCCACAGTAGGCATTAGGATGCAGCTGCCACCACAACTGTCGCAATGCCTATATTTTGCATTGCCGCTGGTGCTGCAGGCTGCAGCACTTGCCGCAATGCAAAAAAGGGACACCGTACACATCCCTATGTGGGAGGCACCATTCAGTGCCTGCCACATGGTGGAGGGATCTGTAGGAGGGTACCATAGGTGGCCCAAAGCTTAGGGCCAAGGGGGAAGTGCAGCCCGCACAGGCCAAAAAAGTCTCTTTCCGCCTGCCTGTTCATAGCAGGTTAAACGCCATAAACAGGCAGGCGGAAAGGGACATCGTAGGGAATGCAAGGCCCTCCATTGCACCGGCGGGCTCAAGGAGCACGCCGGATGCGTGGAGGTCGGGCTTTCCGACTGCCATTTTTCCTACGCCATTATTATATGGTGGGCGTAAAACATGCAAATGATGGCGGTGAGACTGCCACCGACAGGTTGTTGGTGGCACGCAAACAAATGATGGGCGAAATGCTGAATAAATTATACATTCACCCCCAGTCAAGAGATCTGTGTTAAATCCATCATTCTTTTGCTCACCCTGCCAACCCAGTTTAGACCCAGCCATATGCAAATCAGGCTTGACCCTGTGCCTCATGTGAACAGTCCAAACCGAACTGCCAAGCCCAGTCCTCCCTGGACCTGAAACAAGCATCCTGGGACCAGTTTCTTGGTATTATCCTTCATCAGCCAGGCTAGCTTGATTCCAGTGGCACAATGAGCAAGGGACCCACGTCTGGGCATACCCATCCCACTTAGGGTAAAAAGTGCTACGCAACCAAATGATGGACGGAATGCTGAATAAATCATACATTCAACTCAGTCAAGAGATCTGGGTTAAATCCATTTTTCGTATGCTAAGCATGCCACCCCAGTTTAGACCTAGCCATATGCAAATCAGTCTTGACTCTGTGTCTCACGGGAACAGTCCAGACTGAACTGCCAAGCAGGGTCCTCCCTGGACCGGAAACAAGCATTCTGGGACCGGTTTCTGGGTATTACCTTCATCAGTGGAGAAGTGTGGCTTCAATGGTTAGAGCGGCAGACCCTGATGCAATGGTCTGGCCCGGGACCAGGGTTCAATCCCCGCCTCGGTGGGTCTCGGGCTCAATTTCCTCGGACCAGATAATTCTCGCCTCGGTGCCTATTCTAACCATGGGTCCCACGCTGCGACTCTGAGCAATAGCTTGCTTAATCTCCACAACGGCCCCAACAGCGCTGGGATGCCTGGCTTCACCTTGGGGGTGCCCAGGAGTGGGCATTTCACAGGGAAAAGCCAGAAAGGGTTCCACAGCGGTATGCGTATAGCGCCAAGACACTCATGAGTATAATTGCGCTTTACAAGTACGAATCATTTCATTTCATCAGCCAGGCTAGCTTGATTCCTGTGGCACAGTGAGCAAGGGACCCACATGTGGGCTGTTGGTGGCAGTCTCACCGTCATTGTAATCGGCACCTATGTGTTTGATTGCAGTTAAAATAGTAAACCTGACCCTCCACAATGTAAGCACTTTCCCCAACAGTTGTTGGGTTGGAATAGTAAATCTCACCACATCCATTTATGCTCTTATCTCAATGTTATTGGATTGGAGTGCGGATGGTAATTCAAACCCCCTCAATGTATGCACTTACCCCATGCATGTTGGAGTTAGAATAGTAAATAATAAATCTAACCCCCACAATGTATCCACCTACACCTATGTTTGTTGTATTGGGTTATAGAATAGTGAATCTCACTCCCTCCATATATTTTTTTTACCTCAGTGTTGCTTGGATTGAATCTGGAACAGTAAACGTCACACATCCACTTATGCTCTTTACCTCAATGTTTGTTGGATTGGAGTGAGGATGGTAAATCAAACCATCTTAATTTATGCACTAAGCTCAGTGTGTGTTGGAGTTGGAATAGTAAATTTGATACCTTCTGTTCGAGCATATACCCTGATACTGGGTATCAGAATAGTCACGATGACCCACGCAATATATGCACTTATAACAATTGTTTGAGCATCTACCCTGATACTTGGGGGCACATTAGGATGGCGGGCATACTTTGTCCGTCCGCCATCCCGACGCAAAAAGGAACCGCCCGCCATAAGGGCGGGGGCCCATTTAGGCCATTAGGATGCGCCTGCCACAGTGGCGGGTGCATCCCATATTTTTAACATTGTGGCGAGCGGTGCTGAATGCACCGCCCGCTGCAATGCTAAAAATGCAAGTCAAGCAGTTCAATGTACAATGTGACAGGCACCGTGCGGTGCCTGCCACTTTGTATATTGAAATACAGGGGGGTACCATAGGTACCCACCCATGTGCACCCCCCACCTCCCAGAATCCCTGCGGGCCCGCAACAGGCCCCCACAAGTGATTCTCGCATGCCTTTCCATGGCGGCATTGCCGCCACGGAAAGGCATGTGTCCGCCCCCATCATAATATGGTTAGCGGTGTCTAACAGACACTGCCACCATATTAAACTCTTTTCCGCCCGGTCAACTTGTTGACCAGGCGGAAAAGTGGCGGACGGTCTTTCCGTCCGTCATGGTCTCACCCCCATAGCAATATGGCGGGGGGGTAAAGGGTGGCGGGGGGGATAGGGTGGCGGGCGGGGGCGGATGTCAGGTGGATTGTGACCGCCATCCTAATGGGGCCCTTGGTATCAGAATAGTCACAAAGACCCACACAATATATGCACTTATAACAATGTTTGTTGCAGTGGAGTTAGAATAGTAAGTCTCACTCTGTCCAGCTATGCCATTTCCTCAATGTGTGTTCAAATAGAGATGGATTAGTAAATGCCACACAGATCCTTTGTGTACTTACCCCAGGGCTTGTTAGATTGCAATCATATATTAAGTCTTTGGGTATTTGAACTTACCCTAATGCTTGTTGGAATGGTGCTAGCATAGTAAATCCAACTCCCAAAATGTTGCACTTACCCCAATGTTTGTGGAATTGAATTCAGAATAGCACATTTCAACCTCTCCATTTCTTGGGGTTAAAATAATAAATAATTTTTGCATTTACCCCAATTTTTGCTGGATTGAAGTTAGAGAACTAATACTCGCCCTCTCAATTTAAGCGTTTATCACAAAGTTTATTGGGCTGAAATTGAAATAGTAAATCGCACTGCCTCCATTTATACGTTTAGTCAGTGTTTATTGGACTAGGAAATTGTGCAGCGGGGCCATGCTAGCAATTTAGCAGCGCTGCGTCATTTCAAAAGTACAGGGATGCATTGTACTTACAAGAATACAGCGCACCCATGTTTTACCGTGCACTGGCACTGAAAAAACGGCATAGTTCCAACACAGGTACCCTTTTGCCACAGTGCCAGGGTGCCTGCTTTGCAGGGAGGAGTCCTGCAATGCAGGCACCCTTGCACCGGGGTACAAGGCTATCTGTGTTACAAGGATGATTGTTTATGTGCAGGAAGGGACACCTTCCCGCAAATAAACAATCTTTAATGGTGATTTGCTCTTTTTATGTGTGCTAAAAAATCAGCACACACAGAAAGAGCAAAAAGCGAGGAGAATAAAAGTATTTCTCCTCATTGTGACAATCTAACGTCTGCTATTCAGTGGCGTTAGTTTTGGCACTGCCTTAGGTTTACAGATCCTTGTAATCGGGAGCAGTGACAAAAAGCAATGGGTGTTGCAGTGGAACGCCCACAGCAACACCCTTTCACTCAGATACCTGCATGAAAGTGGACGATTTTTACAAAGTAGTGCTAAGCCACACAAGGTGGCTTAACACCGCTTTGTAAATATGAAGCAGGGCATTGCGCCACCGGAACATCAGAAAAAGTGACATTTCAGTGGAGCAATGACCTTATAAATATTACCCTGGGTGTATTAAATAATGGTTGTGTTGGTAGAAGTTGCCCGAAAAAATGGTATAACATTTGAGGGGCCTGGAGGACTCCGGGTTTTAAAGACTAGACCAGACAGAGGGTTGGAAAGGGTTTACAATGATGCAGGTAATTGTGCTATTTGAACCATTTGTGAGAGAGGTAACTGTACTATCACAGTGCATTGACAAATGTTACACACATGATTGTCTTTAGAATATCGCCTTGCTTTGTATTTAATTCAAAATGCATTTACTGTGCATACAACCTTTATGATTTTTGCAAATGTTAATAAAAAGATTGCTAAAATAAAAGTATGGTTGTGTGTGTTTATTTAATAATTATATATGTTAGTTCCACTTTACATTTTGAGCATTTAGCATACTCAATTATTAAATTGCTTTAATATAAACAGTACACATATATTACAAAACTAAACATTAGAAAAACAAAGAGTTGTTATTATATTTGTGTAATTTATTATAAATACTTTATTTCACTACATTAAGTATAACACGCATTGGTACTGATCCAGCGGCGTACCAACAACAGATGCTCCAATACCATATACTCATCTGGGCCAATAAATATACACACACTTACTGTTGAGTAAACCGCTAGAGTCAAAGTTTATAAATTTCTTCACAGTTTTCAAGATTAGTTTTTCAATACTCCTGACTAATCTTTCACTGATCAAAAAGTTATTTCCTCTTGAACTTGTTGATGGTGAAATGACATAAGCGAACTTATTATTATTATTATTTGAAAGTTTTATAGAGCGCGAACAAGATCCTTACGGATATCAGAGCACTTTACGGACTATCAGAGCGCTTTACAAACAGAATGGGATAAAAAGGCAAAGGAATAATGATTAAACAAAACATTTTGAGCAAAGATGTGCAAATGGTTACAAAAGAAAACATGGTAAGGTAGCAACTTAGCTTAGGAGGTCAATATACATAGTCATAGGAGGAAGAGTACTGAGTTCCGAGATTACAATAGTCAAAGTTCAGGTAAATTTAGCTAAGAGGAGAGCTTTTACTTCTTTTTTGAAGAATGCCGTGGATGAGATAAGTCTGATTTCTGGGGGGAGGGCATTCCATATCCTGGGCACCATCCTTGAGAAGCAGCGTGTATACGTTTTTTTCTTGTGAAATCTCTGAGGTTTCAAAAGAAGATTGTCTGCGCTTCTTGTCGCTCTTGAGCCACCCGAGATTGTCAGTTTCTGAGCGAGGTAGCTGGAGGAGTTGTGGTGTATAGCCTTGTGGGTCATGCAGGCGATTTTCAGGTGTATTCTAGCTTCATAAGGCAGCCAGTTCAAAGCTTTTAGATCAGGAGAAATGTGTGAGTGTTTTTTTGAACCCGTGATAAGTCTGGGTGCAGGATTAATAGAGGATTTTAATGGTGCGGTTGTCGATATGGGGAGACCACAGAGGGCAACACTTCCATAATCCACTCGAGGGATGACTAGGGCTTGGACTGCAGTTCTGAAGTCATTGGGAGGAAGGAAAGGTTTCAATGTACGCAAAGTGTTGATTTGGAAATTAGCTCCCTTCGTTGCATTGCTGATGTAATGATACATATTAAGATTGCAGTCAAGGGTTATGCCTAAAGATTTCGCTGAGTCCACAATAGTAGGTTGAACGTTGAGTGCAGTGAGATGATTAAGCCAGGCCTGAGTGATGGGGACTTTGGTAGGAGGCGCTATTATGAGTAATTCCGTTTTTAGCGCATTAAGTTGGAGGTGGTTCTCTGCCAGCCAAGTCTGTTTGTTCCTAAGCATTGTGTTGAGTATTTTGATGTCATCAAGGGTGTGAATTTTGAGGTAGAGCTGGGTTTTGTCTGCGTACATGTGAAATTGAACATTAGATGCTTGGAGTAGTGCGGTAAGTGGTTCCATGACTAGATTGAACAGAGATGGGGAGAAGGAGGATCCTTGAGGGACACCAAGTGTTACCGGAACTGGTGTGGACATAGTATTGTTAATCTTGAATTTGTGAGTCCGGTTATGCAGAAAGGAGGAGAACCACTTGAGAATTGTCCCTGAAATACCCATTCTGAGATTCAGCAAATCGAGTAAGTTCTCATGTTTGACCGTATGACAGGCTGATGAGAGATCGAGTAGTATGAGGAGGCAAGAACCGTTCTGATCAAGAATTTGAAGCGCGTCATCAATTATGTGAGTCATGGCTGATTCCGTACTGTGGCCTGCTCGGAAACCTGATTGGTGTGAGTTGAGGAGGTGAAAGTGCTTTATCTTTATCTAAATTTCAAAACACATGTGAACCAACTCAAATACATAGTGCAGTCACCATCAATTTTAGGAGAGAAAATTTAATTAGACACATACTTTGAATTCACGCAATGATCAATGCTCAGAAAGGAGAGAACAGTGAGAAAAGAACATCTGCAAATTCACAGTTATATTTACCAAGAATGGTGTGAAGACCAACCCCCTGTGCTGGTAAGGGTTCCCCCGGATAGATCAGGCGACAAAGATTTCAGGACAGAAATCAGGACAGGATAGATGACCTCTCTAGAATACTGACGACTGCGTCGCACCCCTCTCTGACACTCTCTTCTTTCTTAAGATTCTTCTGCGATCTTCTTTCTAATCATAATTAAATTAGGATATTAGGCTCTGCATTTGATTCTTCATCAGCATCTCACAGCATCTGGCCCAGCAACAGCACCTCCTGCAGCAAAAGCATCCCGAATTCTGCTAACTTACTATAATAATAAAAATACTAATAATAATCGCATTTGTAAAGCGCCTGGTTACGCTGGGCAAGTATGTCCCTGCGATATGGTGCCAGCTTAACTCAGCAACAACAGGAGACCTGCAACTAAAATTATACGGCAGGGAACAAACGGGTCTTCAGTCCTTTCTAAAAAATAGACTCAAAGCCCTGCAACCGGAGACTCTGAGGAAGTGTGTTCCACAGCTTTGTGGCCAGATAACAAAAGGAGCGGCCACCCATCCTTGCTCTCTTAATGATGGGAACACACACCTTTCCCATCCCACTAGATCTTAAATGTCTGGTCGGTGCGTAGGGAATTAATAGATCATGCAAGTATAAGGGCCCCTTCCTTTGTATATCCGTTGGCTAACACACAGGGCCTTAAACTGAACTCTCCTCCTAATTGGAAGCCAATGTAGGGAGGCCAGAGCCCTTTTTGCAGAGGCTCTCTTTGGAAGCATAAGAACCAATCTTGCTGCTGCATTCTGGATACACTGCAGTCTCTGCATACATTTAAATTCCAAAACAGGCGCCTGCCACCCACCTGGTATGGCAATCAAAAGAGAGCTAGTTGTCCACCCATGCCCAGAGGTTCTTAGCTTGTTCACAAGGCTTGGGGTAGGGCCCAAAGTCTGGGGCCACCATGCAGATGACCACACTGATGGAGCCTTCCCTATCACAAGCACCTCGGTCTTGTTGCCATTTAATTTCAGGCAATTATTTGCCATCCACAGAGCCAGTTCTTGAAGGCAGGACACACAATTGAAGGCAGCCTTATCCTGTGCCTGGGTAAGGGATACCACCAGCTGAATGCCGTCGGCATAGGACAGAGCATTAATCCCAGATGTATCTGTGATTTTAGCCAAGGGGGTGACATAAAGATTAAACAATGTTGGGCTCAGGGAAGAGCCCTGAGGCACCCCCTGTGTCAGCTTGATGTCTCTAGAGTAGTGAGCTCCCTGCACTACTTGAAAACTGCGCTTAGACATAAGGACTCCATCCACTTCAAGGGACTACCTGCTACACCTCCTCTCCTGAGGCCTTGCAACAGGGTATGGTGAGCAACAGTGTCGAAGGCGGCACTTAAATCTAATAGAATTAAGGCCGCCGTCTGTCCTTCGTCCACATATTTCCAAATGGTCTCAATTGAAGACAGTAGAGTGGATTCGGTGGAATAGAGGGCCCGGCAGCCTGATTGAGTAGGATGGAGAAGATTGTTTTTGCAAAAATGTGCAGTGAGTTGGATATTAGCTAACTTCTCCGCAATCTTTGCAAAATAAGGGAGCAGAGAGATTGGGCGCAAATTGTCAAGTTGGTCTATACTACTGTGAGGTTTCTTTTGTGGTGGGAGAACAACTGCCTCTTTCCATTTTTTTGGGACCACTCCTGAACAAAAAGAAAGCTCTAAAAGGTGTCTCATAAATGGCTCGAGTATCTCAATACTCCCTCTAAGCACCTTGGGGGTAGAAGGATAACTAAAGCTATCTCAATCATACCTTTCGTTCTTCATGTGCCACCCATTAATGCTTGAATACCGTAAGACTACTAAATCTGATTGGTCAGGCAAGGGGGGAAGATCATCACACCATACTTATATGTCACTTTATTCTATTAGACGATTGTTCAAAAGCCCATCCCCTTAAGTTTTATTCATGATATTTATTTCCCACCCGCATTCACATTTCATCTGCAACATTTGTAATAATCCAACATGTTGATGCTTTCAGCTTGAACTTTTCACTGCTTGTTCTCAGGCAAAGTCATCCTATGACCTTGACTTTGGTTCAGGTCAGTGTCATCATCCCGAGCTCACTTTCAGTAGACATGCGCAGTTGTACAATATAATCATATGGCTCAGCTTTCTTCAGTTATGTATGAGAGGCCCAAATACGCACTAATAATGAAGTCAGAAAGACAGATGTTACTTTAAAAAATAAATGGTTTCAATGTATACCACCCATCTCTACTCTATTTCGTTTACTATAGTAAGACTTTCCCCACATTAGCATTAGTAAAATAGCCTGTTTTCATTTCACACAAGCAGATGGCATGCATGTGAATGTTCAAGACTCAACTTTAGTGCCTTTTGCTCATGCGCAAGAATTTTCCACCAAGCATTAATACGTCTTACCACGTAGATGCAGTTGACGCATTCGCAGTAAAGAGTTCCCCTTTACAAGCTGTTAAGTCCTTGGTTCGCGTTATTAGTGGTGGCAAACACATAAACAAGATTCACTAACCCACGTATTTATGTGGTGCACATTAGTTTTACACCAAACACAATTAATAACATGTTAGTAAGTTAAACGAGCGGATTGCACATCTATCTACACACATATAGTGGAGCGGTGTGGCTCACTGGTTAGAGGCGGCAGACCTGTAAGCAGAGAACAGCCCGGGACCATGGTTCAACTCCCGACGCGGCAGGATCTTGGACCAGGGTCAACGGACTTGATAATTCTCGCCTCACTGCCTACTCTAACCAGGGAACACACTCGGCAACTCTGGGCATTAAGCTTGCCTCATCTCTACAACGGCCCCCACAGACGCCGGGGATGCCTGGTTTCACCCTGGAGATACCCAGTAATGGACCATCTCACAGGGAAAACCAGGACGGGTTCCCCAGAGGTCTACAGCGCCAGGACACTCGGTTAGAGTAACAGTGAGCTTTACAAGAATCCCACATTTACATTTACATATATGTATACCCATATATATATATATATGTATATATATATATATATATATATATATATATATATATATATATATATATATATATATATAAAGAAAAGAGTTGCCTCCAATGAGATCGCCACACTCAGTAAGTTTTTATCCTTTTAATCAGAGAGGCAACACAGCAGCACCATCAGCTAACGCCCAGCTTGAATGTCTTGGCCATACGCGTTTCGAGCATTCAGACGCCCTTGTTCACTGGCAGAGTCGAAGAGCAGATGAGGAAAATCACACGCATTAAATATTCCCGCCCCAGTTAGTAGCAGCTAACATTGCAACGCATACGCCCACTGGGGCGGGATTATTTAATGCGTGTGATTTTCCTCATCTGCTCTTCCACTCTGCCAGTGAACAAGGGCGTCTTAACGCTCGAAACGCGTGTGGCCAAGACATTCAAGCTGGGCGTTAGCTGATGGTGCTGCTGTGTTGCCTCTCTGATTAAAAGGATAAAAACTTACTGAGTGTGGCGATCTCATTGGAGGCAACTCTTTTCTTTACATATTTAGCGGCATGCCTGCCGCGAGAGAGCCCCACCGCTGCAAAGAGCGGGTCTGCATCGTCAAAAAATCAAAGGACGCTGCAAGAGCGGTAAGCCGGTCTGAGAGGTTGCACTTACACGGCTTGCTCGAAATCAGTTGACTATCAGCAGACCCACTGGGGGTGATATTTTAATGTGATTCGAGATGGAGAGCAGAAACCAACTGGGGCGGATATTCTTTTGGAAAACCACAAGTACCAGCTAACATTGCAACGCATACGCCCACTGGGGCGGGATTATTTAATGCGTGTGATTTTCCTCATCTGCTCTTCGACTCTGCCAGTGAACAAGGGCGTCTGAACGCTCGAAACGCGTATGGCCAAGACATTCAAGCTGGGCGTTAGCTGATGGTGCTGCTGTGTTGCCTCTCTGATTAAAAGGATAAAAACTTACTGAGTGTGGCGATCTCATTGGAGGCAACTCTTTTCTTTACATATTTAGCGGCATGCCTGCCGCGAGAGAGCCCCACCGCTGCAAAGAGTGGGTCTGCATCGTCAAAAAATCAAAGGACGCTGCAAGAGCGGTAAGCCGGTCTGAGAGGTTGCACTTACACGGCTTGCTCGAAATCAGTTGACTATCAGCAGACCCACTGGGGGTGATATTTTAATGTGATTCGAGATGGAGAGCAGAAACCCACTGGGGCGGATATTCTTTTGGAAAACCACAAGTACCAGCTAACATTGCAACGCATACGCCCACTGGGGCGGGATTATTTAATGCGTGTGATTTTCCTCATCTGCTCTTCGACTCTGCCAGTGAACAAGGGCGTCTGAACGCTCGAAACGCGTATGGCCAAGACATTCAAGCTGGGCGTTAGCTGATGGTGCTGCTGTGTTGCCTCTCTGATTAAAAGGATAAAAACTTACTGAGTGTGGCGATCTCATTGGAGGCAACTCTTTTCTTTACATATTTAGCGGCATGCCTGCCGCGAGAGAGCCCCACCGCTGCAAAGAGCGGGTCTGCATCGTCAAAAAATCAAAGGACGCTGCAAGAGCGGTAAGCCGGTCTGAGAGGTTGCAGTTACACGGCTTGCTCGAAATCAGTTGACTATCAGCAGACCCACTGGGGGTGATATTTTAATGTGATTCGAGATGGAGAGCAGAAACCCACTGGGGCGGATATTCTTTTGGAAAACCACAAGTACCAGCTAACATTGCAACGCATACGCCCACTGGGGCGGGATTATTTAATGCGTGTGATTTTCCTCATCTGCTCTTCGACTCTGCCAGTGAACAAGGGCGTCTGAACGCTCGAAACGCGTATGGCCAAGACATTCAAGCTGGGCGTTAGCTGATGGTGCTGCTGTGTTGCCTCTCTGATTACAAGGATAAAAACTTACTGAGTGTTGCGATCTCATTGGAGGCAACTCTTTTCTTTACATATTTAGCGGCATGCCTGCCGCGAGAGAGCCCCACCGCTGCAAAGAGCGGGTCTGCATCGTCAAAAAATCAAAGGACGCTGCAAGAGCGGTAAGCCGGTCTGAGAGGTTGCACTTACACGGCTTGCTCGAAATCAGTTGACTATCAGCAGACCCACTGGGGGTGATATTTTAATGTGATTCGAGATGGAGAGCAGAAACCCACTGGGGCGGATATTCTTTTGGAAAACCACAAGTACCAGCTAACATTGCAACGCATACGCCCACTGGGGCGGGATTATTTAATGCGTGTGATTTTCCTCATCTGCTCTTCGACTCTGCCAGTGAACAAGGGCGTCTGAACGCTCGAAACGCGTATGGCCAAGACATTCAAGCTGGGCGTTAGCTGATGGTGCTGCTGTGTTGCCTCTCTGATTAAAAGGATAAAAACTTACTGAGTGTGGCGATCTCATTGGAGGCAACTCTTTTCTTTACATATTTAGCGGCATGCCTGCCGCGAGAGAGCCCCACCGCTGCAAAGAGTGGGTCTGCATCGTCAAAAAATCAAAGGACGCTGCAAGAGCGGTAAGCCGGTCTGAGAGGTTGCACTTACACGGCTTGCTCGAAATCAGTTGACTATCAGCAGACCCACTGGGGGTGATATTTTAATGTGATTCGAGATGGAGAGCAGAAACCCACTGGGGCGGATATTCTTTTGGAAAACCACAAGTACCAGCTAACATTGCAACGCATACGCCTACTGGGGCGGGATTATTTAATGCGTGTGATTTTCCTCATCTGCTCTTCGACTCTGCCAGTGAACAAGGGCGTCTGAACGCTCGAAACGCGTGTGGCCAAGACATTCAAGCTGGGCGTTAGCTGATGGTGCTGCTGTGTTGCCTCTCTGATTAAAAGGATAAAAACTTACTGAGTGTGGCGATCTCATTGGAGGCAACTCTTTTCTTTACATATATATATATATATATATATATATATATATATATATATATATATATATATATATATATATATATATATATATATATATATATATATATATGAAATGAAGCTCCTGACCGCCAATAACAAAGGCGGAACCAAACAGGCGCGGACCTCTTCCCCTGGATTCACGTTGAATAACAGGCCACCAAATGTAGATGTCAAAGCAGTCTTAAAGATTTATTTCATATTTTCAATTGCTTGAGACTGATGTCCCCATGACGCGTTTCACTCCGTAAAAGGAGCTTGGTCACATGACGCGCCCCAACAGGCTTAGCAAATATAAAGTGCTTAAAAGGCCAAATAGCCGCAGAAAATAGGCTAAAGGACCACAAAGTGCAGAAAATAAATAAAATGACAAGGAATGGCAATACATCTCCAAACAAGTGAGAGGTCCACAAAAACAGTCAAACCAAAATTGCACATGAATACAATACTGCACATATAAAATAGTGATAGTCATGGCAAGTGCCCCCAAAAATCACAAAGTTGATCGAAATATTCGAAAACATTTAAGTGTAGCAGCTACAGCAAATAATGCTTGTATTGAAATATAGTACTCAGTCTAAGGTGCAAAGGTGACTCACAGAATTCATCATCATATCGCTTATAAATAACAATATTGATGAAGTGCAAGTGCAAAGAAATATGTACCTAGAAGTCTGTAATACAGAGTTAGCAAATAGTAGCAGCTAAAACTGTTAAAGTGCAAGTGCACACTTCAGGGTGAAAAATTGTTATTATTCAGTTGACATTTTATTCTGGAGAGGGACCGATCACATTTTTTTTAACATATAATCTATATTCAAATAATTGAATAAGCCAGCTCAAGTCTTACAAAATGAAAAAAAAGTGATGTGCAATATAAGCATACACAATTTTTTAAATAAAACTAGCAGCACAACTGAGGCACAGTATGACACACCTACAAATGAATAATTCCAATAGATAACATGGCAGTGATCATAAGAAAAGGAAAGAAAACCAAATGACCCCCATAAAACAAGCACCAACCAATAGGTGCTTGTAACAGACAATCAAAGACAAAGAAATTTACAAAAAATTATGCAAATCCTCACTCATATTCAACCCGTTCGGAACTCTGGTATCTAGCAGAAGAATAAAATGGGTTTCCTTCTGTCTAAGCATTTTATCACGGTTACCTCACCGTCCGGGGTTAGGAACCGAACCTAGAACAGTGTACCCAAAATCCTTAAGTTTGTTGTCATGGATGGATTTAAAATGTCGAGCTACCGGGTAATTACTGTCGGAGTTCATAATGGCTCGTACGTGCTGCAATATGCGCTTGTTTACTGGAAGCTTCGTACTGCCTATATATTCCAAATTACAACTGCATTTTAATTTGTATATTACATATTCAGATCGGCAGGTCAAATATTCTTGGATGGCAATCTGCTACTCGCTAAAAGCAGATTGATAATGTGTGCCATTCTTAGCAAAAGAGCAAGCAAGGCAGGAAGTGCACTTAAAGAAACCCATTTTTGATAACCAGGTACGTTTAGCTGGAATTTCAGGCATGGATTTGTCAAGGGCATCCCTCATACTGGGCCCTCTTCTGAAAGTGATGGCTGGTTGACTTGGCATGATCGGGCCTAGAATGTTATCTGTCATCAGGATCGGCCAATCCGAGTATATAATACGTTGGATGGACTTCTCTTGGGTACTGAAAGTGGTGATCAGGCGAACCTGGCCGATTGCATTGGAATCAGGAGGTGTGGCAACCTTAGGTTTGAGTAAATCATCCCTTGATTTAATTTTAGCTTTTTTGAGGGCTTGCTCAAGTATTGTGCTGCTGTAACCCCTTTGAAGGAATCTCTGTGTTGCTTCTGCTAAACACATGTCAGATGTTAGTGGCTCACTGCATATCCGCCGGATACGTATAAATTCACCGCATGGAATGCTGTTAATGGTGTGCTTAGGGTGTGAGCTTTGGGCATGTAAGATTGAATTGCCCGCAGTAGACTTCCTAAAGAGTTTGGTATGTAATTTATCTTCCTTGATGTAAAGTTGGACATCCAAAAACTCCGCTAAATCGTTGGTTACAGATGCAGTAAATCTCAAATTGCGATCATTGGTATTAATTTTGCTAACAAAGGTTAAGGCCTGTTCCTTAGTACCTCTCCAAATGATGCAAATATCATCAATATAACGCCGGCAGTGAACAATATCAGCTCCCCACTGGCGATGGGTGCGGCCGAGCACATGCTCCTCCCACCAGCCAACATGCAAGCATGACTAGCTGGGGGAGATGCACGAACTCATGGCCACCCCACGCTGCAGATGAAAAATATCATTTTGGAATTGGAAAAAGTTGTTATGAAGACATATTTCGGTAATTTCAAGAAGCATGGTGTTATGTTCTCTTAAAGCCACCTCTCGGTTACCGAGAAAATACTCCATAGTCTCAATACCCTGATAGTGATGTATACTCGTATATAACGATTCTATGTCCATAATCACAAAAAAATAGTCAGGGCACCAATTCACTTCATTTATCTTGGCAAGAAAATCCGTAGTGTCTTTAAGATAAGATGGTAAGTTAGTCATGTGGGGTTGGAGAAAGAAGTCCACGTATATATATATATATTTATATTTATTTTTTAGGTATACAAATAACTTTGGGTTGGTTCTGAATATTAAACTACTACACTGCATTTTGTTATTTAAAGTAAAAATCCAGGGGAATCTTTCTCTTTTGCATAAGCGGACGACAGGACTTGCTGCTTGCCGTTTTGACCTACCTGCACTGCTCTGCTTTCTGAGCCCCAGGGAACTGTTCGCCGGAACCGCTTTGCGGGTCCCGCATCACAAGGGCATCTACCGGGCTCTGTGGCAGCGAAACAGGGCTGCCAGCGTGACGGCAGGGACTCCAGCAACCAGGAGTCCCTGCGAGGCCGATAGCTTACACCTGGCCCGCTCTCCCTGTTAGCCACGCCCACAGCGCACTGGATTTGTGAAAAACAGCCCTTCTCTCTGGACCTGGTGGGAATCTTTCTCTTTTGCATAAGCGGACCACAGGACTTGCTGCTCGCCGTTTTGACCTACCTGCACTGCTCTGCTTTCTGAGCCCCAGGGAACTGTTCGCCGGACCCGCTTCGCGGGTCCCGCATCACAAGAGCATCTACCGGGCTCTGTGGCAGCGAAACAGGGCTGCGGGCATGACGGCAGGGACTCCAGCAACCAGGAGTCCCTGCGAGGCCGATAGCTTACATCTGGCCCGCTCTCCCTGTTAGCCACGCCCACAGCGCACTGGATTTGTGAAAACCAGCCCTTCTCTCTGGACCTGGTGGGAATCTTTCTCTTTTGCATAAGCAGATCACAGGACTTGCTGCTCGCCGTTTTGACCTACCTGCACTGCTCTGCTTTCTAAGCCCCAGGGAACTGTTCGCCGGACCCGCTTCGCGGGTCCCGCATCACAAGGGCATCTACCGGGCTCTGTGGCAGCGAAACAGGGCTGCGAGCATGACAGCAGGGACTCCAGCAACCAGGAGTCCCTGCGAGGCCGATAGCTTACACCTGGCCCGCTCTCCCTGTTAGCCACGCCCACAGCGCACTGGATTTGTGAAAACCAGCCCTTCTCTCTGGACCTGGTGGGAATCTTTCTCTTTTGCATAAGCGGACCACGGGATTTGCTGCCTGCCGTTTTGACCTACCTGCACTGCTCTGCTTTCTGAGCCCCAGGGAACTGTTTGCCGGACCCGCTTCGCGGGTCCCGCATCACAAGGGCATCTACCAGGCTCTGTGGCAGCGAAACAGGGCTGCGAGCGTGACGGCAGGGACTACAGCAACCAGGAGTCCCTGCGAGGCCGATAGCTTACACCTGGCCCGCTCTCCCTGTTAGCCACGCCCACAGCGCACTGGCTTTGTGAAAACCAGCCCTTCTCTCTTGACCTGGTGGGAATCTTTCTCTTTTGCATAAGCGGACCACAGGACTTGCTGCTCGCCGTTTTGACCTACCTGCACTGCTCTGCTTTCTGAGCCCCAGGGAACTGTTCGCCGGACCCGCTTTGCGGATCCCGCATCACAAGGGCATCTACCGGGCTCTGTGGCAGCGAAACAGGGCTGCGAGCGTGACGGCAGGGACTCCAGCAACCAGGATTCCCTGCGAGGCCGATAGCTTACACCTGGCCCGCTCTACCTGTTAGCCACGCCCACAGCGTATACGTACATAATCAGTCTAACACCCGCGTACGCGGGACGCGCACGGAACGAAGCGCGGATCGAAGCCTGGACAAAGGGCGGACAGTCTGGGACAGTCGGAGACTGACCGTGACTGGACTGGGCCAGGATCTTTATCCGTTGCCTGCGCGACCCTCTTGTTGCATCCCCACCGTAAGATCCTGTTGGACAGGCCGCATGTTCGAGCTATCCCCCCTCCCCGCAATGGGACCAGGACCCTGGCTCTCCCTGCATCCCCAGCCAGAGTCCACAAACGACCACCCGAAGTACCCTGCAATCCCTCCACTACAAGACACCAGCCCCGGACCCAGCTGGCCCGGGTCACCATCCACACCACGACATCGAACCGGCCGCCATCTTGGGGCACTGCAGCACGAGGCCGCGTGGCCTCAACTCGACCCTAACCCCGGGCCCGGCCGGCCCCGACATCGAGGCCCCACCATCCTCCCAGGAGGCAGAGTGACCACTTGGCGAGTCAATGGGAGAAGGAATCGTCAACGGCTCTCCTCCGCCAGGTGTCGATCACCCCAGGCCGCCTGGGCGCTGGCTCCACCCCCCTGCTGGGTGTCTGGACTCCCTCATCCCGGACCTCCCGGCCCCCAGGCGCGAGGGTCCGGACATCAAAGGGGACCAGACCTATAACTGGGGCAGGGCCAGACCAGAAAGGCAGTTGTATCCTGGAGTCGAGAGACCCGAGAAGAACTCATCCGTGACTTGGCCTGCTGGCGCTGCCGCGGCCCTCTGCCTCGTGAAACCATCGACTTGGCCTGCTGGCGCTGCCGCGGCCCTCTGCCTCGTGAAACCATCGTCTTGGCCTGCTGGCGCTGCCGCGGCCCTCTGCCTCGTGAAACCATCGTCTTGGCCTGCTGGCGCTGCCGCGGCCCTCTGCCTCGTGAAACCATCGTCTTGGCCTGCTGGCGCTGCCGCGGCCCTCTGCCTCGTGAAACCATCGTCTTGGCCTGCTGGCGCTGCCGCGGCCCTCTGCCTCGTGAAACCATCGTCTTGTCCTGCTGGCGCTGCCGCGGCCCTCTGCTTTATGAGACTATCACCTTGGCCTGCTGGCGCTGCCGCGGCCCGATCCACAGACCCTCCAGCTCGAGGATTGTGAGCTCGCCTTTTACCACTACCAGTACCAATCCGGTACCAAGACTGTCCCGCTACCCCCTTTCCCTACAGAGACTAGAAGTGAGAGGACCCCCGGGTCCAAGATATCCTGTATCGCTGATATCCTTGCCTTAAGAACCTTATATAAAGCCTTGAACTCGACTTGGTGTGGTGCCTGTTTGTGGGGAGGGAAGTAACTTGTCTGTACGATCGCCGGAGACGGTCCCCCTCGGGGATCTCTCCCTCGGTATCCGGCCGACCCTCAGGGTCCCCGTCTAACAGATCCATTGTTGCCAATACCCTTGAGTACTGTTTGTGTTGCACCCTATCGCTATCTGGTAATTCCCATTTAACCCTGAGCTACTTGTGTAACAGTGCTACTATCTTATCCTGCGTAACATGTCCAAACAAAAGGCATCTTCAGTTTCTAACACCATGGATAACTACCTAGTACAGGTAGTGAGCAAAATAAATAGCACAAGAAGGATGTCATTGGGCTTGAGCTCCACACCCATAATCCCTACTCAGAACTCTCCACCAGAACCTAACCTGGTAGAAGTCCCAATACAGGTCCATTGTAGTGATATCCCGGATATCGTATTTTCCCCAAATCTCAACCTCGACCAAACCATGCCTACTGCCGTTAATCTGGGCGATGTCTCTATAGACCAATCGAATATGATTATAGAAAATTCCCCCCACCCTTTCCCTTGTGTCTATGCCAGCCACTAGAGCTGTTAGAGCATGTAAAAAGCGTGGAGGGATACGCTCTAGTAGGAAAAGGATTGTCTCTCCACCCAAAACTATGGCCACAAAAGATGTAACAGGGGAGCATGGTGGGAAGGTGACATTGGAGGACGACCAAATTAAAAAACTTGTGAACATGATTGGTTCCAAGATCAAATGTATTGTCAAACCGCTGATAACCAAAATTGACCATTTGACAGCTGAGGTAAATAGGTTAGGGGGAATTATAAATAAGATGGTGGAAGAGGTGGGTAATTTGCCAACTCCTGCTCCAAATAGAACTGAGTGTATAGTGAATGTACCAGGGGTTGAGATAGAGGGTAGGGATAAAGTGGCCCCAACCCCCCAAACGGCCCAGCACCAAGTACCCAATAATGTCCAGGTAACATGCAACGGAGTTCCCCCACTTAAATCTACAGAGGTAGGCATCGAGAAAGGCCCGGTTCAACTTATTGTAGAGGCCTCCCCCCTAGTCTTGGTCCTGGCTAATGTACCTTCCTTAAAGCCGGGCCAAGTGGAATCTACTGCTTCCCTGATTAGTAAAGCATTTCATTGGCTATCTAACAACATGATGATATCTATATGGGGTAAACAGCAGTTAGCTGAGGAAATCATTATGGCAAGGAGGGTAGGTTGGATAGGGAATAGTGGGAAAAAATTCAAAGGTGATTGTGTAGTCTTACATTTTTCAAGCCCAGAAGTACTCGCTGAAGTTTTGAGTAACCTATATCCTCCCCAACGTAGAAGCACAGACATCATTCCCTTAACCTTGGATTTTTTCTATCACAGAGGTAAAATAGGGAATCCGAGTATTTTAAAAACAAAATGGAATCCGGTGGCACACAAGTGGGGTAGGGCCCCCCAATCTAGCGAATGGGAAATTAATCTTGAAAATAGATTTGGGGCATTGTCAGATCTGAATGAATGCGATTGACTTGAGTCGATCGACAGTGCAGAGTATAACGAATCAACTGAGCTAAAAAGTTTAGACTCCCCCACAGAGAAGGGGTCTGGTATCACAAATGTTATTTCTTTGATTGCAGGGAATGGGCTGGGTGATGTATCTACTCTAAGTAACAGAAATGAGAACAGACATATGGAGTCACAGCCTGTCCTCTCTACGACTGAATCATGTCTTGCTCCTGGGCCAGTCGCATCTCCCCTCGAACCTTTATGTCCCCCCATACCATTTCAGAATTAGAAATAGGGTTGGTGGATAAAACACAAGGTATTATTCCATCTCAGGTTCCCCTAGGACTAGCAGTAGACGAAGTAGTAGAGTCAGGGCTGTCCTTTCTATCCTGAAACATTGCTGGAATTACCAACACGCTGTCTTCACCAGAATGTTGTAAGTTTATAGACCAATTCGATATTCTGCTGTTACAGGAAACGTGGTCAGTGGTTCCAATACACCATTTAGGGTACCTTAATTTCCAAATCCCTGCTATAAAGAATCTCAAGGGTCGCCCTACAGGGGGCCTGATAATCTGGGTTCGCCAAAATCTAAGCTGCAGAATCCAGCAAAGGAGCTCCCCACTAGATGATATCTTGTCAGTCAACCTTACTTGGGCCGACGGACAGGGGATGGCCATATTCAACATCTACGCTAGGGGAGTAGTGGGTGGTCAAACATCAGAAGTAATAACCGCCCTCGACCATGAACTTGAAGCTCTCCCAGCACAGCTGCTTTTCATTGTTGGGGGCGATGTTAATACCACTTTTGAACCGCTTGGCCATGAAGATCAAATCCTAACAGAAGAAGAGGATAATAAGTGGGGTATCCCTCAGTTAGAACTCCCCATAGTTAAAAGATGGTCTGCGGTGGCCATTCAACTGAAGGCCTTATGCTTAGCAAGAGGCCTCAGAGCAGTTAATGGACGCTCCCCTTCAGATCGACAGGGGAATACCACCTTTGACAACGGTAGGTTCTCCAGTCGAATAGATTATTTCCTAGTAGATATCAGAGCATGGCATAGGCTGATTGATATGATAGTTAAAATCCGGATAGAGAGTGACCATAATCCTCTCTGCATGGGTTTTAAAGAAAATATAGGGTCAAGAGAATTAATACACAGGGCTGGTAAAACTACTTTAGATATTGTAATTGCGAACAACCAGCGCCATATAAAGTGGGGTAGTTTAACCGAGAACACAGAGAGGATGGAGGAGCTCAAAAAAGTGGTGCTTGAAGAAGTGGATAAGATAAACCTACATGTTAAAGACCAAAATTTCCCTGAAATTATGCTTGAAGCTCACATGTCCTTTTTCACTAAGCTTCGGGAGTTTTTCAAGAAGCAGACGAAACCAGGAATTGTCCATAACAACCTGTCCACAATAGAATGGTACGACAAAACCTGTAGAGGTGCCCGCCAGAACCTCAGCACTGAACTCCACTGAAGGAGAGTGTACCCTACCGCCCACAGTTTTCTATCAAAGCCAGTTATTCACCATAAAAGATGTTAGTATAGCGCTGGATTGCGTGACCAGGGGCCGCGCTCCAGGAATGGACGGCATACCTGCTGATGTGTTTCTAAGTGATCGTCCATCCTGGTGTCAGTACTTCAAGTGGCTAGCTAATTCTGTGGCCAGAGGTGCACCAATACCGACTTCGTGGAAGGGTGCAGAAATAATCCCAGTTTTTAAAAAAGGGAAACAAATCATTACCCAGCAACTACAGACCTATCAGTCTCATAGACTCTGCTCAAAAAATATTAGGTCGATTAGTGCAAAATAAACTGCAAACCTGGATTGATGAAAAAGATATTTTATCCCCTTATCAAGCTGGGTTTCGACCTTGCACAAGTTCAGTTGATCAGGTCTTCTTCTTCATAGCCCTCTACTGGAGGAACGTGATGCTAACCAATGGAACTCTCTACGCTGTTTTTGTAGATTTGAAATCAGCCTTTGATTTCGTTCCACGTTCCAAGCTCTGGGGGGTGCTTTCCGAAGCTGGGATGGCCCCGGAACTATTGACGCTTCTCGTCCGCCTACATGAGAACAACTATGCCAGAATCAGGTGGGGAGCTCAGGGTGAGGTGACTGACCCATTCCCTGTCGAGCGCGGGGTTCGACAGGGGTGTGTTTTGGCACCGACACTATTTTCTATTTACATCAACTGCATTGTAGACCATCTTAGCCGTTCTCCCACTGATGCACCGATTCTGGCAGGGGCACGTGTGCCTGTTCTCATGTTTGCGGACGACACGCTCATAGTTTCTCGTACTCCGACTGGGCTCCAGAAGGCAGTTAATGCCTTCGGAGAGTTCTGCAAAGCACATGGACTTGGGATAAATACATCTAAAACCAAGTTCATGTGCTTGAACCAACGGAATACCTTTAAGGGTTCAATAAATTTTAATGGTATCCCCCTAGAGCAGGTTGAGGCCTTCACATACTTAGGCATAAACCTCCAATGTAATTTGAGCTGGAAGAATCATATTGACATGTCTGTCCTAAAATTCCATCAGCTGGCAGGTGTAGTGTCACACAGATATAAAGCCTCATTGACCAAGCCCATTACTCCTGTCCTAGAAATTTATAACATGAAGGTGATTAGTGCCTCCTTATACGGCTCAGAACTCTGGGGTTTCTCCAATTTGAAAAAACTAACACAGGCAGAAAACAGTTTCTTTCGCCGCCTGATTGGGGTTCCCCAGAGTACTCCTACCGTAGCACTGGCATATGATCTAGGCAGGAAAAACATCAAAGACTGGGCGCGACTGCGTCCTTTATAATACTGGAGACGCATTATGTCCACTCCTGAACTTGTGCATTATGCATCTGCCCTAAAGGACATCATTAGGGTATATCGTTTTCACTCGATCTCGTGGCTAAAAGAAATAAGAGGGCTACTTAGTAAGCTAGAACTAGACCATCTGTGGAACTCTCCTAATGCAGAAAGTTTTCCCACAAAGGCTACACTAAAGAACATGTACTGGGAAATGGTATGGTCGTCCATCCATAGCTCAGATTCTAACACAAATCTAACAGGATGTTTTTTAGATCTAAAATCTGTACCATCTTGCGAGCCATATTGGGACATCATTGAAAGACCATTTGATAGAAAACTGTACTTCCAATTTAGAACTGGGACGCTTCCTATAAAGGCGTTTACCGGTAAATGGTCAGTAAACCAGGATGATAAATGTCCCCTTTGTAAAGATTTGATAGAGAATGCTGCTCACCTACTGTTTGTTTGTCCCCTTTATGCAAATCCACGTCGAAAATGGATAAAACCAGTGTGCATAAAACTAGGAACGCGAAGGTGTATAGAGGCGTTAAGAATATTGGAATCGGACTGTACACCCTTTCTGGCGATTGCTGTCGCAAAATTCCTAGGTTGGTCATGGATTATACGCACCCGCACTTTACAACAGTCAGATATTGTTGTATGAAATTACTGATATCATCGATTGTTCCTAATTTAGTATGTAAAACGACAGCACCATGTTTAATGAGTTTTTTTAAGAGATTATGATTTTAATATTCTTGTAGTATTTATTGTGTAGTGTAGGATGAAAAAACTGCTTTTATGACTGCTGTCGAATAAAGTTTTGAAACTTGTACTTGTAAAAATCCAGATGCAAAAATGTGATTTTCGTACATATTTTAAATAAAAAAGTATGTATATTCATGTTGACATGTGTTAAACTTACATTTATACTTCATTCAGATAACCATATTGTTTTTTTAAGCTTTTCATAGGATTTGATATAGATATCCTCAATGATGGAATATTAACTTGCACAATTAACTGTCCATGCAATATTACTTAAAAGAATTGGTAAACAGGTTGTATTGACTTCAAATAATGAGAGTGCAATTGGTGCTTTGCCCACATCAGAACATACCCCAGCACTTCAGACATTTGTAATAGCGAAGCAATCAGTAGCGGCTCATGGTGGGAGTGCTGTGGGGCGGGCGGGGATGGAGCAGGGTGGGGTTAGTAAACTACGGAATATTGCACAACAATGTTGGATTAGTGTTCTGAAACTACTTTTTTTACACATCCAGCTTCACACAACATTATCGTGATGCCTTGAATATCCTGTACTAGGCCTCTCTACGCACTAGGCACAAAGTCATCCTATATTCATCCACGAGGCGACAGCACTAACTACATATCCATAACATCACTAATCTAACACGCACATCATGAAGGCTGCTTTTATTATAAATAATAGGCATCCCGATAGATTGGTAGAGGAGGCAGCTCAGCTGATACTGAATGTTTCTGCATGCTGAAAAATCACAACGCATCTGTCTGACATTCCGTGAGGGGTGTCCAGTTTGACACCAAGATGAGGTCCCACACTCTCTCCTATCAGGTAATAGGTTGGATCCTCCTTTGGAGGGATTCTTGGCTCTATACCCATACACATTCTAGGTACACTCATTGTAGGAGTATGTTAGATTACCATATTTTGCATATATGCCTGCATATATTCATTGTTTCAGCACCCTGGTAGAAATATATCTACTGTTCACTCTTTCTGTGCTTATAATCATGTTTATCTGCTTCTGTCAATCATTGCAGCACATGTATTTTATTCAAGAATAACTTTGGTTCAATAAATATGAAAATTTCCCACTGTGCATTTTATATACTTATGTGAGAGAAAAGTAATCACAAGTGACTGAGTGAAAGATTCTGTACTGAATTCGCAACCCCTGAGTGATCATGGTGTTCATGTTCAGTGGTTGCCAGAGTCCATTTGTTCCCTGGTAGGTTAGGGGTGGCTCATGGTGGCAATGGGGGCCAGCTGGTCTATAGGCCAACAAATCCTGTGGGGGTGTCTGGAATCAGTCTTAGCACCAAGCCCTTAGTTTATGTTGTCCAAACAATACACAGATCCTATGTATTAGTAGAATCTACACAACACGTAATTATTGTGCTTCCATCGTACTATTCAAATGTGGCCGCTGATGCCACTTCTATTTCTCGTCAGGTTAGTGTAGCGTCATTCTGAGATCTTCCCCAATGAGGATTGGTTGAAGTACTTTGGATTTTAGGACCCATGACTTGGAAATGGAGCTCAACTGTTTTGACATGATTGATCTTTATATATTAACAAACTTCATTTTCATCCTTTTTGGCCTACTGGTCTTCTATTCCTATTTCGCCAAGATGGCGACAGTATTTGCCACTACGTTCTTTGGATAAGGGCGAAGCCTTCGATTTTGAATGCTCCTAAGTGAGATTTATACTGATTGGCACAGACCCTGTGACCAGCCCCTTTATATGCTTGGAAGGTTTAGTCTTCCTGCATTCGCTATTTCTATTGTGGCAGGAGTACACACTGGACTGGAACTATGACAGCATTTTTTCGGTGATGGCTGCACTATGACAAGGAGGGACTGTAGTGTATGCAAGCCCCCTCCTGTGCCCCACCTGTTTTAATCTATTTTGCTTTCTGTCTTTTTCATCTTTTGTAGAATATCATGCTGTTCGCCTTTATGCTATTCGTCTGTTGGCTTTTCAGCCCTTGTGGTTAGGGGTAGATATGTCCATACTGCCCTTTCACTTCTACTTTAAGTATAAACATATAAGGACACAAGTGTACAGGTAATCCTAAAAATAAGTTAAGTGCCCTCCTTATTCTATCATGTCTCTCCACTGCTTAACCCGATTGTGATCATGTATTTTCAGTGTAGCACAATCACTTGACCTGCAGAGTCTGAGCTGGAATTCTAATCATTCAGGATGCAGGTTTATTTTTCTTCTGTCATCGATTCAGCGTATCCCTTGAAGAAAAGGTGCTATTTTTGGCATTTTATTTTTAATTATTCCACAAGGGTGACATTTATTATCGGCCCCTCTATCTGCATGGTGATGTTTGTAGTTGGTAATAGAGATTTGTACACCAGAGTGAAGAAATATGAGGAAACTTCTCTGTTGGTCAGCGTCACTGCGCATGGTGTGGTTTATGTCTGCATGGCTGCTGTATCGGTATACACCGGTTTCAGATGAACATTGGTCTGTGAGTGCATGTAGATCTGGTTGAATTTTATGTTGTTTTTGTGGACCATACATTGTGGCATTTGCAATTGTGAGTGGCTGTGTGAGTGTGTGTGTGAGAGTGACTGGGTGAGTGAGTTAGTATCTGAATGGCTGTATGAGTGAGTGACTGGGTGTGTAAGTGGCTGTATAGGTGAGTGAGTGGCTGTTAAGTGAGTTGGGGTGTGAGTGGCTGTTTTGTAAAGGGAGTGTCTATGTGAATAGCTGTATGAGTGAGTGAGTGGAGTGGGTATGTAAGTGGTTGTGTGGGTGTACAAGTGAGTGCATGAGTGTTTGTATAGGTGAATGAGTGGCTGTGTTGTGAGGCTGTTTGGGTGAATGAGTGGGTGTGTGAGTGAGTGGCAGTATAGGTAAATAAGTGGGGTGTGAGTAGCTGTATGGGTGAGTGTGTGGCTATGTGAGTGGCTGTATGGGTGAGTGAGTGGCTGTATGAAAAGATGTGTGGGTGAGTGAGTGGTTGTGTAAGTGGGTGTATGAATGGTTCAATGGATGATGACATCAGTGATGTCATTTGAGATGTCATCAGTGAAGTCATCAGTATTGTCACTGACTATGTCATGAGTGATGTAATATGTGAGGTCTTAAGCAGACATTGCAGGGTTAAGTTTTAGTTAGTTCAGGTAACTATACCTGCTGAATTTCACTGGCTTTGTAAGAGTGAATTCTGAGCCTAACTATATCATGCTTATAACGTTTGTTTTTTTCAGTGACTTTCTAAGGTTTTTTAAATTCTATTTCTTAACTGTATTGTCCATGTAACTTTTGTTTTTTTTCAGTGAATTTCTAAGGTTTTTTTGTGTTATTTGCTAAGTATAAATCCCTGTAATTTTTGTTATTTTGTAGAGGCTTGCTAAGGTTTAAAAAAATGTTATTTCCTAACTGTAACCTGTATCCTTTGTAAGTGTATGCATGAGTCAGTGCATGAGTACCTCAGTGGGTATGTGAGTGAGTGTGTGAGTGTTTCAATGAGCATGTGAGTGTCTGAATGGGTCTGGGAATCGGCTGTATGAGTGTCTCACAGGGTGTGTGAGTGCCTGAGTGGGTTTGTAAGTGCCTCTATGAGTATGTGAGTCAGTCTGTGAGTGAGTGCATGCATGTCTGAGTGGGTCTCTGGGTAGGTGTGTTAGTCTCTAAGTGGGTCTGGGAGTGGGTGTGTGAGACTCTGAGTGGGTCTGTGCATGAGTCTCTGAGTAGGTCTGTGAATGGGTATGAGAGAATATGAGTGATTCTGTAAGTGGGTGCATGAGTGTCTAAGTGGGTCTGTGAGTGGGTGTTTGTATCTGAGTGGGTCTGTGTGTGTGTACATGAGCATCTGTATCGGTATGTGAGTGTGTGTAAGAGTGCCTGCATGGTTCTGTGAGTGGATGCATGAGTGTCTTGGTAGGCTTGTGAGTGGGTGTAAGAGTGTTTGTGTGTGAGAGTGTTTGAGTGCGTTTGTGAATGGGTTCCTGAGTGTCTGAGTGGGTCTATGAGTGGGTGTGTGAGTGTCTGAGTGGGTCCGTGAGTGGGTGCTTCAGTGTCTGGGTAAGTCTGCCAGTGGGTGTGCAAGTGCTTGAGTGTATGAGTGGGTGTCTAAGCATCTGTGTGGGTGTGTCAGTAGCTGTGACAGAGACTGGGCCACAACAGAACATCACCTGTTTCTTTATCCAAAAAGAGTCCACAGTTTTGCACAAAATATCTACCCATGTGGAGGACTTTCTACTGGTTAATTACTAAGTGCTACCTCCTTGGGTAAATATCCAGTGTGTATTATACATTACAGCTGTGTAATGGGGCATGAGGAAATGTCAGCAGTGACCTTGTGTGTGCTTTGGCGATGTGATTGTTCCTTGTGCATCTTTATCCAGAAATTTGTGATAACATGACTCATCCTATAGAGAAGACGACAAGAGTACAAATAAGTAAATCTCCACCAAACAAGGGTCCTTCTTCCTAAATATTTGAAGTAAGTGTTTCACTATTTGGTGGCGATATCCTCATATTCCTCGGCATCAAGAACGTGTCACGAAAATCAGTGAGAAACACACTGGGGGTTGTCCATCAGCCTAACAAAAGGCAAGAAGACTTTTGCATACTACTATATATATATATGTACATATAGATCACAGCACAATAATAGAATTCATACATTAGGGGGATACTGTGCAGCTATAGAAAATCAGATGTTTTTTTCATTATAAATTAACATTTAAAATGTTACCCTGCAAACATTGTATCTACTTTGAGCTAAAAAAAATACTAGAGCATCAGTTAACCTAGTAAAATATAAGAGACTAAAAAATTTAGGATATTTGAGGCTCACTAAAATTAACCATTTTATTTGTGTTTAACTACCTTAGATATTACAGGAAGTGATGCTTACTGAATACTGTCTAATGTAACTTTGATTAATTCAAAAACTTAATAAAGCATGTTTGAACAATCAATTAACCTAAAAAGGCATTCTCTTTTTACCATTTCGCCTCCCATCTTTGCTTTAAAAAAAAACTGGGTTTATTTAAATAGAGCTTTGAAAACCAGAACTGGTAAAACAAACAGGACACGTGTTCGGATGCAATCAGCAAACCTATTGTGTGTCTGTCAATCAAGAAACGACTCAAAAGTAGTCTTTCACTAAATATAGCTGGAAGAATTACATTGTCAGAAATAAAGAAACAAACAGTGGCTTACAGAAGGATCTAACAAGATAATGCTGAAGGAACTTCTTTATGACAACAGTAACCGCTCTCCGGGAAGCATCATTCTTTTCTTTGAAGGTCAGCAATTGATATTTTTTGCCTTTTCACTTGTAAGGCAACGGAAGGAAGAGACGCCACCGTTTTCAGACAGAAAGATAAAATAATAGTAAAACACCACCAGAGAGACAGACAATGTCTTTTTTCATTTTCTGATTTCTTTTGTCCATTAATTTAGGACTTTTCGAGTATTTCTTTAGCACCTCTTATTTCCAGCATATGTTTTAAAATTGTGTCTAGTTCATTGTATTTAGAATTTGATTCACGCAGACTCTCTCCTCTGCGAATGTGTATTTGTAGACGAATGGAAACGCTGCTAAAACATTTCTATAAAAACACGGGTCATGAAAAGATCCTGACATTTGTCAGTGTCTTTTTTTGATTTAGGTTTCGGATTAAAGAAGCCAGACACATACGTATATTTTAGGTTCAGAAAACAGGCATTTGTGATTCTAAATTTCACTGAATTACAGAAATAGTAAATTCAGTTTTAGTCTTCTAATGAGTACTTTAAATAGTGGGTTTGGGAGAGATGACAGGTGAGATGTAGCAAACCTGAGCTGGGGAGGTTACAGCAGGTTGAAAAAGGTGAGGAACAAGTTAGGGAAGAGCATAGGAGCAGAGTGGGAAAGGAAGGGGGCAGGTGCGGCCGGCACAGGTAAGAGTGATGTGGCAGGGTTGGGGGGGGGGGGGGGGGGGGTCGACAGATGACAGATAGGTAAAATTAAATACAAAAATGAATAAAACCACTTACCTTGCGCTCGCCGGATTGCCGACTCGGCAATGGGGCTAGCGCACGGAAAGTGGTTTTATTATGTTTTTTATTTCATTTTGCCTATGCCGTCGTCTGTCGACCACCCCACCCTGCCCCGTCCCACCGCTCTTACCTGCGCCGGCCACACCTGCAAAGGAGGGAGAGGAAATATAGGAGAGTACAGAGACATGAAAGGACAAATGTGAGAGAGAAAATTGTCAGAGTCAAGAGAGTGAGGGAGACAGAATGAGAGTGGGAGTTGAGGTACAAGGCAGGGGTCTGAGAGAAAGAAAGAAAAAAACATACGGGCACAAAGGTTACAATGAGGATGAGAAATACTGGAAGAAGAAAGAAAGCAAGGAGAGGAAAATAGCAAGGGTAAGAGCAACAATGGAGAGAGAGAGAAGCGCCAGGAGAGCAGACATGTTCTGTGAATAATCTGCTTTCATACGAGGCACAATATAGCAGATAAACACGCATTCATTGGTACAATATCAACATAACATGATACCCTTGTGTTCTGCAGCAATAATTTTTGATTTATTGTATTGCAAATTGATTGACATATGTCATAAAAAAAGGTTTAGCTTATTGTCTAAGTTAAAATCAGAGGCCTGTTCTTTAGTAGCATGATGAGCATATTCTCTTTGGACATTATGATTTATTTAGACAAATGTGCATTTGCATCCAGCCACGGTCTGTGCAGGTAACAGCGGGTGCGCAGTGGGGGTGTGTATGGGGAGATTCCGATGGAAGATGCCGAGGGTAAATTATGTATTTATTTATTTATTTAATTTCCCCTCGGCAGCCTCCATCGGAATCCCCCCTTACACGGCCCCGCCGCTGTTACCTGCACGGACCACGGCCGTTTGCATCACATAAGAACAATTTAGTTTTGGCGAGGGCAAATCAGAAAACAGCTTCATAATAGTACTGAAATTAACATCTAATTTTAATATATTAATTTACACCGCATTTCTGCTGCTTGTACAAACATCTAATAAGAGGTGTAACTATAGTCCAATTTAACAGCACTCATTTAATGTCCACACTCAAAGCCGTGGGGGACCCTGATCATTCAAAATTCCACAATGGGCCTCATTCTCAGCTGGCCCTGTGTGCACGGGCTTCTCCCCAGATAAATACATTTTGCTTGGGGTGAATGTTTAAAACAAATAGGTGTGCAGAAATACACGTGAAGAGCATTTTATACATGCCGATTTTTCCATTTGATGGAAACTCTGCATGAGTAAATTTGGCTTATTATTTCTGCACATAGTGCCTTTTTATTTGCAAAAAGCGGTTGTAAACTAGAAACAGTTTTGAAAACTGACCTATGTCCTAATCGGGCAGTTTGCAAAATCAGCATTTGGAGTGGGTTGTCATGAATAGTAATGAGGTAGGTTGCAAATTGCAACTTACTCTGATTGGATGCCATCACAGGAATGATGACATGCATTTACAAACATTTTTTCTTTTACTGCAGCCTGTTTGCCTGAAGGAAACAGGGATGAATGTAAATAAAAACACACTTAAAAAACAAGTTTCATAGTTGCCCATGGTCCTCTGGGCTATGGCCCACTCCAATACAAATTTATTTTCATTCAAAAATAGGAACAGGGCCCAAGGGGAGTGTAGGAAGCACGGAATTCCAAGTTAGGATATTGTTCTAATGTTTTATTAGGACACATCGCAGATCCCATCCAACAGGAACAGCTCCTTCTCCAACCTACAGTTACAAACAGAATCCTAGCATTCTTATCTAACATTCCAGGATCCTTAACAACACCCCATGTCACCACATAACATGACAGAAAATTCACAAACACAGGGAGCCACAGGGCCCCTAGAACTGTGCCAATATGTTACCACCTCCTTTGAGGAGTTGGTAACCGATCAATGGTTGGTGACTGAAATTGTAGTCTCAAACCAGTTAAAATCTGAATTTACCTCAAATACCCCCTTCCAGATATCAATTCATAATGCATTTCTAATCTCAGTTTGAGATTCATTAACCAGATTATGTAACCAGTTAAGGGAGCACAGAGTGGATTTAGTACAGTTCTAAAAGCCATTTAGTAGTTTCAAACCCTGTGCTTTAGCAAACCATAGCTTTGTGAGCACTAAATGGCTTTGCACATATAGCCCTAAATTCCCAGAAAGTCGGAAATCCAATCAAAACATAGGAGCGATCTTCCAGGATTTTGAACTTTGAAATGTGGGCTTTGTGGATTGAGGCGCGGATTGTATTGGTTTCTGCTGGGGATGCTTAATGAAAAGTTGGTGGCAAATTGAAGGTTGAACACGGTTCAATGACTAACTCCTTTTTTTTAATGCAAATCGACGGAACAGTGGGAGAGAAGTAAGCTTTTTTTTTTAAAAAAAAGATTACCTCATAAGGGTTTGATTATGAGTGAACTACACTTACTCCATATAATTAACTCGAATAGTGCAAATTAACTCGAATAGTGCAGCTGACTTTGAAATTGGCGAACCAGGTTCGAGTCTGATTGGAGGCTCAAACATCCTTTCATTTTGGGCAAAGCCCTTAATCTCTCCCCACCTAATAATGAATGTGTCTGCCTGTAATGCAACTGATGCTCATATGAAGCACTCTGATACCTTCGTGTCGAGTTGGCGCTATATTAAACTGTCCAACATAAATAAATACATATGTAAACTATGTCTACGCCAGGAAATAGTGAAGAAACATCTCCTTTATCAATGGTGAGAAAAGTTTTCCAAAGTTAAGTTTAACCTATTCTCCTTCACCGCAGAGGGTGGAGATGATTTTGATACGAAATATATCATTGTACTAGAATACTATATGCACATTTACTTTCCTTTTGAGATTTGTGATACCTTATTGCTGACTTTTATTGAAAGCAATTGCCAGGATTTTTTTTTTTGCGTGCATGAAAAGAAATGCTTATTTTGTTCAATAATTAAAAATGTAAACACATAGAAATCTTTGCTTCTCAGAACATTATTTTAGGTAAAGTTTTAATTGGCGTAGAACTGTCGGTTCTCAGGCGAGCCACAAAATGGCGGATATTAAGTCATATTAGCCGCTTAAGTTTCATTCAGGAAACAAACCTTTCATTCACAATATAAATCAGTAAAAGAGTATTTTTTTCTACTGAATCATGCTGCCATTGCTCGGATCGACGACCAAAACATATTTTCAAAAGTCATTGCTTCCCTAAGAAAATGATATCTTCAGCGTCTTGTAATGCCCAGATTAATGAGTGACTGAACCTCTCCCAGTACAAAGCCAAACAGTGATTCATGCACATGGAGTGTCAGGTAGCAGAGACACACCGCTAATGTCCTGACTCACAGCAAATGTCATGACAGATCCCTCATTGAAGCAGTGGATCAAGACTGCCATAGCTGTAGCTGACACATTTCACCTGGGGCCTGCTTGAGCAAGGAAAATCTTTTCCAGTATTCATGCAAATTAAATCAAAGAACGATATCAACAAATACAGACACTGTAAGAAGTGGGGAGACATGTCACATAACGATGTGTGAATAGTGAAACTTACAAAAAAATTAGAATCCCATTGGCAAGTCTCTTCCTCGAACACATCAGACGAGTCATACCGAGGAACCAGATCCAGAGGGTCTCTGCAGCAATGAAGGAGTAAATTATGCTGCAAGGTTGACTAAATTATGTAGCACGAAAATTCAAATTATGTGGCAAGAAAAGGTCAATTATGTAGCATATGAAACTAATACACTCAAATTGTGGAGCAATTGTTTTTATCTGGCTAGAGATACCATTGCTAATGCTTGCAGAATTAGGTGGTTGTTTACTGCAGTGTGCCTCTTTTCAGTTTACCAATTCTTGTGCCACAACTGCATATGCACTAGCAAAGCAATACTGGCAACGGTAGGCGGTCATGTTTGTTTTGTCCATATTCCACCGAGGGCACTGAAAATAGGGGAAAGAGAGGCGATCAGGTGAGCACTGGAGTGTAGCAATGGGACAGAGAAAGTGGAGGGCCGATGAGAACGAGTCAGGGAGTGAGGGGTGGGTGAAAGCGGGCACAGAGAACAAGCTTGAAAAATGAGAAATGTATGGCAAGTAGACATACCAGGGGAAAAGAGGAACGCACATGCACTCCCTCGAGTGCACAAAGTCAAATGCCATAAAACCACACTAAAGGAAAAGAGTTCCCTGATGTCAGCAGTAAAGGAATGCACTCAAATAAAAAAACAGGGTAAAACCGTGCCACTCTTGGGGCATGACAAACACTATTAAGAAGGTAAGCAATCAGATCAGGAGCAGGCACATAGAATGGACATTAAAAGCATCCAGTCATGAGCAATGGACAGAATATATTATACTGATGTATTTAGTAAACTGCTAAAACGTTCTGTAGTGAGGTTTCTTAAGAAAAAATATACACTTTCAACAAATCCTATGTAAAATGTTATTCATCAAGAAATGAATGCGAGACCGTTTCTGGAACACTGTAAAGCAGGTGGAGTTTGCACTATCAAAATCTGATATCTGGACTTCTTGTTTACAAGTGGGGCTACCTCATATGTAATGCCTGGAATTGGTAAAAGGTACTTGGAGGCAAGTACTATTTGACCTTTCATCCATATAGTCTCCAAAAATGCATTCATTGAGTTGACTTGCCACATTTTAGTAAATTGTCAGATAAATTAAAAACCCACTATAATATGGGTACTTGTAAACATTTTCCAAAGGGGCGCAAAGTTTGGTCTGTGATGTGTCTGAGGGCCTCAACGATGCCAGCAGGGTGGTGATCCAGGGTAGTGGTAACGTGGGTATAGGGGAAGCAAGCATGTACATCTAGTGGCTGAATTGCGCAATATGAAACCAGAAAACCTTTAAATAATCCCAGTTTGCCCACTATATCAAACCGTGTCACCTTAAAACATAGTTTTATTTCACTTTCCCTGCTTTTTAGTTCAAGCCTAGCGCAGCGCGAATGCGCTGCTCTATGGGAAGCGTCTTGAGAGCACTCTAAACTTGAACGTGTGGGTTTAACTCCTCTCACACATACGATTGGCTTTTGCGTGTGTCTTTCACTAATGAAAGCACACAAATGGCTAAAGACGGGTGCATGTCCCACCTTCTTTTTTAATGTTCACTCCCACAGGGTTTTGCTCTCAGGAGCGAGCAGGGGCGCGCAGGATGGCAGCTGCATTCCTCGTGGGTCAGGTTACACACAACGCGCCGTGCTTTTGCTTTTGCGCTTTTGCTTGTTTCTCTCACTACGAAGCTACAGGGCTCAAATTGCTGGCACACATTATTTACGAACAAAGCTGTATGAACGAGCCAACAATGGACATATCAGATGCACCAAACTGTCACTCGCTCGTTTTGAGGAGATTCACTTTATTGTAAACATTTTGCTGGTGTCCTGTAATTACTTGTAAACTTCTCAATAAAGCCGTTTAAAAAACAAAAAGTGGGGGCTCTTTTCGATTACTGACATTTCAGCGCCTCGTCAGGGGCAGTAAGCACTATGAATATCTACAATAAAGCTGTGTTTTGGCTTACAAACATCTTTATCCTGAATCAGAATGCGCTCCCATGTATTTATTTGTTTTTGCAGTTTTTATATAGCGCTAACTCTACCCAACGGTATCTGAGTTGTTTATATAAGTTCCAGTTCCATTACACATGGTCACAGTCCTTTTTTCGGAGGAAGCCCGGCAAGGGGAAATTAAGTGATTTGCCTAACATCACAGGATGTTGAGCTGAAGCTGAGACTCAGACCTTGTTCCTCAGTTCTGAAGTCCACAGCTCGAGCCGTTACACTGCAATATCTATTCAATGAATATGGGTACAACCCTGAGCGTGCTCCTGAGGGCACAGTAAAAATGCATTTCAAGGTGTCCACAAGCTCTACACAAAGCGCCGTGCTTTTGCTTTTGCTTGTTTCTCTCAGATCTTCACTATGGAGCTACAGGGCTCAAATTGCTGGCACAAGTTATTTACGAACACGGCTGGATGTACGAGCCAACAATGGACCTATAAGATGCAGTGGACTGTCACCCGCTCGTTTTGAGGAGATTCACTTTATTGTAAACATTTTGCTGGTGTCCTGTAATCTCTTGTCAACTTCTCAATAAAGTATTTAAAAAAAACGGGGTGGGCACTTTTCGATCACTGACATTACAGCGCCTCGTCTGGGGCAGTAAGCGCCATCAAAATCTAAAATGCGCTTGCATGTATTTATTTGTTTTGCAGTTTTTATATAGCGCTAACTCTACCCGACGGTATGTAAGTGGTTTACATAAGTTCCAGTTTTTTCGGAGGAAGCCCGGCACGGGGAAATTAAGTGATTTGCAAAGGATCACAGGATGTTGAGCTGAAGCTGAGACTTAGAGCTTGTTCCTCAGTTTTGAAGTCCACAGCTCAGGCCGTTACACCACAACCTATATTTAATGAATATGGGTACAACCCCAAATGTGCCCCTGAGGGTCGTCTAGAGTAGTCACTGCCTGCTTTTGTGTAATAAAGCAGCGTAATTCTTCTCTCATATTCTAAGTTAATCATGGTCCTGGCCTGGCATCCTCCAGTCATTGAAAGCTACCACACACCCTGACACTGAGGGGGTGGTTGGCACAGGGACCAGAGTTCCAGTAGATGGCCTCATTGGAGATTCTTCTGGAACAATGTGACCCAGGGAATGTCTTCTTGCCTGACAGAGGAATTATTATGGTTGACAATAAAGCACCTGGTGGGTGGTTTAGGCCAGCAGGGAGCCTCGGAGTGGGATATTTGTTGCACTTCCACTTCATGCATCTGATCCCCTGAAGAGCTGCACTGGTGATGCTCCTGTGTGGCTGCTGAAGCAGGTATGTGCATGTTGTTGAAGCACAACCTGAAATGATTTTGACTTTTTGTAGAGTCGCTCCCCGCAATATGTAGTGCCATTATCCATTTCCATATGAGGAACATTAAACCACTGTAGTGCAATATTTTTCTACTTTGCATCAGCTTTTGTTGTCAGTTTTTTGCTAGTACCGATTCAGCAACAACGCAGCACCACTTCAGCATCACTGCAGCACAAACTCAACAACAGCGCAACATCAGCACAGCATCAAATCAGCATCACTCACCACCACCTGAGCGCCAGTTTAGCACCAACACCTAAACATGACTCAGCACAACCTCAGGGTCACTCAGCATCACCTGAGTACCACCTCAGCATCAGCACAGCACCATCTCAGCACCACT
This sequence comes from Lissotriton helveticus, assembly GCF_964261635.1. Classification (NCBI taxonomy): domain Eukaryota; kingdom Metazoa; phylum Chordata; class Amphibia; order Caudata; family Salamandridae; genus Lissotriton; species Lissotriton helveticus. The sequence goes on along the minus strand of NC_136067.1, from coordinate 920,225,102 downwards.
TCTTCATCAGTGCATCACCACCAGTTCAGCACCGACTCAGCACCAGCGCAGCTCTACCTCAGCACCAGCCCAACACCACCTCAGCACCAGCACAGCATCACCTCAACATTAGCACAACACCATCTCAGCATCAGCACAGCACCACTACGAGCACAGCCCCACTCAGCATAAATTCGGCACTAATGCAGTACCACTTCAGCATCAGCACTACCGCCGCATCAGCTAAGTATCACCTCAGAACAGCACCAACTTAGCACCACTTGAGCATCAGTGCAGCACCGCCACCTCAGCTTGACTTTGCACCACAGCATCACTCAGCATCACCTCAGTATCACCCAGCATCACCTCTGCACCAGTATACTGCCACTTCAGTACTACCTCAGTTTAATTCAGCACCACCTGAGTATCATTTAGCATCACCTGAGCATCACCTCCGCATCAGCACACCTGGTCTTCCCTCAGAATCTGCCATCTGTTGAGTCTCTCCTAAAGTCTGTCTGCTGCTCATGTTGTAATTCCGGTACTATTTCCCAGCCTCCAACCTCCCATTGTTTATGTCCCCCCAATAACAAAAAATAAAACTATAACAAACAAGCATTAGAACAGATAAGAAGAAGTTGCTAGAAATGTAATGACAAAAAACTAGAATACATTTTTTAAGATAATTCTTTTTTAATTGGGTTGTTCAGGTGTATATAAGGTCTTCTTGGTTATATATATATAAGGTAACAAAAATGCTTATAACACTTGTTTATAACAACTTTTCAACATGCTGCATAGTAACCGTGATCCTCAACAACATAGCTTAAAGACATTGGAAAAGCCAATATCTCTGGCCGAACACTTATAAAGTCCCAAATGCGAGACCGATTGGCCTAGCCAATGCTTGTTCTTTTATTATCGCATATAAGGGGACCTCGAAATACATAACTTTATGACTTACGCGGTACTAAACCTTCTCCTGTGTTTGATTTAATAAACTATAATGTTGTTCATGTATAATAGGAGGCCACCCAAAGTGTGCACATAACAACTAGCTTACCTATTAGTTGACCACTGGCATTGTTGTCAGTGTCAGGGGAAGAATGAATGTTTGTAAATTCATATTTGAAAACTAACACTTAAAAAAATACTTCTCAATGCAATGATATAATCTGATACACTTTTTATTAAGTGGTGTGGATTTTGTATCGTAAAGTGAATTTTGTTCCTGGCATCTCAATTTTATCCATTATACTGTTCTATCAGATGTGATGTCTTTGGAAACAAATTGTATGCACTCTCACTTTACAAACTGTAATTAACATATCATTTTTTCTTTTTAATTTTGGAAGTTTTTAACTTGTTTGTTTTATATTGTGTGATTTTTAAATTGCATGTATTATTTATGATCTGCCTGTGGGAGATCAAATAAAGACAACTCATTTAATTGATATACTAATATGAAATGGCTCTGCATGTTTATGAAATACACTTTTTGAATTTTGAAGAGCCCTTAGATTTTTACACTTTTGCTCAAGATGTCATTGAAAATGAAGGTGTTCCTAGAGTTAAGGGGTGCAGTAACCCAGTTACCTCCATTCTTTAACTTCAATTAACCTTTAAATAAAGGCCAGCCTGTATACTTAACATCTTTTTAATGTTAGTGCTGAGTGAAGTGAAAAACAGCCAGTGCTGTTTTAGACCAGGGGGCAGCTTGAAAAGATCAGGAGGGCCACATGTGTCTTGGAAAGATTAATTTGGAAATACCCAAATATGTATGGGTACTTTAACACCTTCGAAGTCATTTCCTCCTTGGAATGCCCACTACACACCTTTGTAAACATACTTCATCACACACTCATTTTCATGTAATATTACTATTGAGTAGAGCAATTGTGCATATTGTAACACAGGGAGCAAAAGCCAGTTGTGCATCAAGGCCCCACATAGGTGTTCAAATTAAATGTGTTAATCGAGCCCAGTGAGCAGCAGTTGCATACCTAATTTATTTAAAAGTATCCGTGTGATAATAATGTCTTGTGCTTTTTAGTCGCAATAACAAAAATAATTGAATTTAAAACGAACAGTCTATTTTCCCACATTCTATGCAAACATGAACTCTAGCTAGAAAGGTGTAATTAAATCAATTCGTAATTAATCCAATTTGTCCTAAATTGAAGTTGCAATGAACTCAAACGACTGATGTGGTAACTCTTTCACGTCTATTGACCAAATGACCTATTGTAAAAACGTTGATGCTTACATGCGTGTACCGTAAACCATTATATTATGGATACATGAGTTGCCCCCCCACCGTGGATAATGAACTGCTCTACATAAAAATAAGCTTGCTGTTTGGGTTGGGTTATGTGAAGCCTTTGTGGATATAACATATTATTAAGAAAAGTGTTGTTTGCTTGAGTGGATCACCAGTGTAGATTACAGGACATTATCCTGTTAGCTATATGACTATATCATGCTATTTTACAAGCGTAATCACTTTACAGTTCCTCAAGGGTACAGTGGCCCATGACCTTTTGAGAGGCTCTTTTCTGCCCCACAGGGTGCAGTGGAGGCGGGCAGCCCCTGTAGTAACACTTTCATCAAGGGGGGCCGACCCAGTAAGTCTCCTGGTAAAAGCCTACACACCCTGTATGTCACTGAGGTCCTGACGAAAGCCATATGATCCATCAGGGCAAGGATGGCTGAAACATGTAGACCGCAATTGAGATGAGATTTAAGGGATGGTTGTGACATCCCCAGCTTTACATCACCCTCTGTTGCATGACTGTTTTTGCCGACCCGAGCGGGCTGGCCAATCAGTCATTGCGCACTTACAGAGTGCCCACCACTCCTCCACCCTGCTCTGAGAGCAGAGCAGCTCCGCCCCATCCCACCCCGTAAAGATGTAGCAGCAAGAACAAATAAAATGATAATAACAACGAGTTATCACATTATTTTTCCTTTATTTCCACTGCTGAAAAATTATAAATATAGAGTTTATTGGCAGACAAATGGCTAAGGCACACCTGTCCCTCTCTGATTTGTGTCTGATGTCATAAACAGAGTTTGTTTGTTTGTTTGTGCAGCTACTTTTTGTTTATGTGCTCCTTGCTGTGCTGCCCTGTGTCACTGGGAAAGGGCAGGAATGTGCTGTATGTATCCAATATGGTGCATTCCTGTGCTTACCCCTTGCACTGCCGCAGTTTTGGCAGCCTATCGCCAATGCAGGCACCCTTTCACCATCCCGCAAGGATGCCTTCATTGTATGCAGGATTATTTTTGTGCAGAAAGGGTCACCTACCTGCATAAATAAAATCCTGAGAGGCATTTTCTTCTTTCTATAGGTGCTGCAGAATGCAGCACACATAGAAAGAGGAAAAAACGAGGAAGGAGAAATAAAGATATGTCTCCTTGTTACGCCTCACCTGGGGCGGTGTACGAATTTGGGCATTCCCAGGTCTACAAGTCCTTGTAAATCTGGGAATTTGTCAAAAACCATGGGAGTTACATGGGAACACCCACTACAATGCCCATGGAAGCCCTCCTTGTGTTAGCTTACTCCAAATGTTTAAGCCATTCAAAGCGATGCAAAGTTACTTTGCGTGGCTTCATATATTTGACTTTGAGACTTGAGTAATGCATGTACCACTTTGTGTGGTGCAAACATGACACAAGCCTTTCATAAATAGGCCCCCAGGTGTTTAGGAGTGTCGCCCTGATGACAAATCATGCCACTAGCAAGCACTAGTTGGCGATGGTCTCTTAAGAATCTTTTTGAGACTTCTAATTTATGTTGGCCTGTCTGGTCCCCACTCTCCAATGATTTCTTGGTTTTGCCTTTAGAAGTGGAGTCGATGTACCCCTACCACTTCTTTCTCCTCTACATTTTTATTATTCTTAGATACAACTACATACATATGGGGATCCGACATTTGTGTTTCCAGGGAAGCATTAAACAACTTGAAACAACAGCACAGACAGAATAACTATGGACGACCTGATGGATAAATGCACAAAAACAGCAAAATATTAATGTCGCTTATCTTTAAAATGGCCGCAGTTTTTCACATCAGAAGATGCCAACTCAATTTGGGTATTAACGGGAAAATGACTAGCAATGTGTTTCAGGCTCCACTTCATCACAAGGGAAATAGCCTGCAAGGAATTCAGGGGCACCTTTATAACAGAAAGAATGGTGGAGCGAGGTGTCACACCACCCTTTTATTAATGCTGTGCTCCGACATTCTCAAAATGTAGGGATGTGCCGTATTTACAATAATACGACGCACTTCTGAATTTTGCTAATGCTGGCACTAAATTTAGCTGTCTAGCACCAATGCAGGCCCACTTGCACCATAGTGTAAGGGTGCCTGCAATGCAGGGAATGATTGTTCATGTGCAGGAAGGTGTCCTTTCCTGCAGATAAACATTCACTAATGCCGCAACTTCTATTGGTGCTGCAGAATGCCGCACATACAGAAGATGCAACTCGTCATTTTCTAATGATTGTTTATATGCAGGCAGGGACACCTTCCTGTGGACGAACACTCAGTAATGGAGATTGGCTCTTTCTATGTGTGCTGCACATAGAAACAGCAAAAATGAGGAGAAATTAATAATTTCTCCTCCTTGCGCCAGTTTAAAACCCTGGTCTTATTTTTGCCTCTGCCCCATATTTACGCCAGTCTTGTAAATAGGAGGCAGCGCCAAAAAGCAGTGGGTGTTGCAGCGGAATGCCCACTGCAACACCCATTACCTGCCCTTTTCACGCTAAGTGCTGCCGGAATAAAGGCATTATTTACAAGGCGGCATTAAAGCACGTTAAGTGGCTTAACACCGCCTTGTAAATAAGGCGGCAGGTTTAACGCCACCAGAAGGTCAAAAAAAGTGACATTCTGTTTGCGATAATCTCTTGTAAATATGTCCCTCGATATCTTCAAGGAGACATACACAAAATCTGTTCTTGTCGAATTTTGTGCAGATTTATTGATTTAAAGACCAAACTATGGTTAATCATCACCAAATATCAGTTCTAACCTTGGATAGTGGATATTTATGTTTCATTTAGTTTATGTATGTATTGCTTGCACATTCAATTCATAGCTTTTCCAATAAACTTATAGTACTTTACCAGATGACTTCAGCTATGACATATACAGAAATAAAAGTCCCGCTGAGCCAGACCAGATTCCTTTTTTTATAAGACCAACTCGCAGCATTTCCACTCTCTGCCCTAAAAAGACAGAGGAAGAATCATGTACTTAAGACCCATAACTGCAGCCATATGTGCCTTCGCAGTACCAGAGCCCTTTGTGATTAATTAGCCGAAGCAAAGTCTCAGTCTTGAGAAGTTCACCTCTCATATTGTAGGCACATATTACTGGTTCTTCTGTTGGTGTACCAAATAATCAAGAAAAATGCACTTTAACCGGCTCCTGGATGTGCAACCTATTTTACTACAACTTTTGTTGAAGTCACTTATTTATTTTATTTGATATAGAACCGTGTTCAACAATAGAAGTTCTGAATTCACAGTTACAAATTATTCATAAGGACTAAACATTTTTGTCCCACAAATTGAATGCTCTTTTGTGGCTGAATTTGCACTCAACTATGCGCACCATAAACGTTTTTGTGCTAATTAACTATAAATGCCAACATTCTTTACACGGATCTGCTTTTAATAAAGTGCATCTTTTTAAAGAGCAATTTTTGTACAAAATGTGCTTTGTCTGTCTAGCCTTGACTGTCTTACATAAATATGTCCAAGCTAGTACATAGAGTTCCTGGAATTCAGCCGTCCTGTGTGATAAAACATACAAGTATGGTAAAAAATTCTAATTATTAATTTTTGCCATTTATGGTAAATTTCATATATAATGCCATTGATGCTGTCGTACTGCCTTTAAAATCCTTTTTTATTATATGATGAACTACGAAAAAATTATACAAAACAGGCTATAACGAGACAGGAATAGCAGAGAAAATGTATTCAACTGTGTCCTGCCAGACAGAATCAGCAGAGAGACAAGTTAGTGTTCCACCTCTGTTACCACTACTTATCCTACTTTGTGTAAATTGTTTTTTTCTGTGTCCTAGTCTGTTAATTCGTATTCTAACATTTAATTCTGTAATCGAATGATTGAGAGCATCATTCATTTCTACACTCTTGCCAACTACTGTTTAGTGGTTGGGAGGCAGAGTGAGTGCCTATATAGCTGGCAGCACTACAGCCCCTACTCTTGGATTGAAGAGGGTTCTTTCCTCACTCGCCGACCTCTCTCCTGGTTGTGTTCACAGCCTCTGCTCCGTATTCATGCTACCTCAAAACCACCTGCATCCCTGTGTGTGAAGATGCCAGGCCCGGTACAATATCCAACTGAAGCACCATGGAGTGGGCCTGGCTCACCTCTCCAACACCTGAGGTGGGCACAGAACACATTACAATAACCAACATCATATTTGTATTTATATCTCGCTAAAATCCATGGCCATCTAAGCACTTAGTAAATGTCTGTGAAGTTGTGTCACCCACCCCTAGAACACAGTACTTTTTAAACTCTTTCTAAAATGCAACATTTTGGTTGGTTAAAATGTTGTTTTTAGGCCATGAGTTTCACATCACTCATAGATGCAAAAAGCATAGCAACCACCTAAATTCCTCTTTACTGTGGGAAGAAAATTTAGGGTTTAACCCTTGTTCTGAGTTGAATTGCTGGTAATACATTTCCTTTTTTGTAGATATTCCAGGGCAACTCCACTAACCGCCACAAGTGTTATGGTCCAGATATTATATTTCACACTTGCCTCAATTATCACTCTCGTTAGTTTCAGATTCACATTTCACATCAGTCTGAAGAACATAGTTCAATACAACCCACAGTTCATGCGGGTTGTGTTTGTTTGTCACACCTCAAAGAACATTACAATAATCTCATTTTTTTCCAATCAACATTTTGGAAATTAATGTTCTGTTTATTACGTCCGGAAGAGCGTAATTTCAGGAGGTAAATTATTGTTGATATAGTTGCACTAAATTGATTATAGAGATACTCTTTCTTTTAGTATGTCTATACAAATTAACTGTTTTCTTGTCATTAAGGTGATCCGCTTTCTAGCCATCCAATCCTTGAATTCCTGACAATTTCGATCTATTTATGTATATCTTCTTATAGTTTTTAGGTCGAGCCTTGGGCATTGCTTTAGCAATGCTTGTTGGCAAGATATTATGTAGGGGCTTTCAAAAATGCACCCATAGGCTTTTCTAGGCGGATTGCCTTCTGTGCATGTGAGCCGGGCGCGTACACATCGCACACCATTTGACTTCAAAGGAAGCCGCTCCCCCTCCCCGCCACGCAATACCGCTCCCCCCCCCCACCACGCAATGCAGAGAGCTTGTTTTTTTAGTTTCCTTTTGTCTCCCTCTGCCCTACACCCTCGGGAGCCTTATAATCCGTGAGGAAGAAACCGACAACGCTAGTCTGCTCTCTGAGTGAAGACGCTGCTCTATCAAAGGGTGACTATAAGAAGACGCCTCTCTCAACATTCTCTACTGAGTGAAAGAGAAACCAAGTACATTTTCGTTGTGAGAATAATAAAACCACCTAAACAGTAAGACTCAGTCTCTGTCTTGCTTCTCCACCACGCCACAGCCCGTCACCAAAATTACAGTGTAACCATGAGCTCAGGCACTTCAAATCAGCGATTAAAGTTTCTACCGAATACACTACTTAAAATGACAGGCTTAGGTGTGCCTGTCACCAAAATCACAAGCTCAAAACTGATTAAATGGTGTGCCTGTCGCTGTACTCCTAAATAAAACAACAAAAGTTCCTGACAAGAAGTCTTTAAATAAGACAGGCTCAGTCTGCTGTCTTAACAGTGGTGTGCCAGTCACCGCTTCATTTCCGTCACTGACAGGCAAACTTCTGTGGTGTGCGAGTCACCGATGCACCCCTTACCGCTTGGCAACTTTCTCTTTACATCGCACACCGATGCAATATTTCTGCATATGCAAAATGAGACTTTGGGCAAAACTAGACTTGTGATGCCGTTTCCACAGTATCTGCAAAGCATGCGGCTGAACATCCAAATCACCGCCAGATTACTCCCAATAAGGCCACCCTGTGTCGCTGACGTGGACGTGTGCTTTTCTTTAGACGGTGGAGCCTCTTTACAAGAGCAACATGTCCTAGTTGATGCAGTGGTTTCGCACAGTGATCGGGCACGCTATACACTTGAACTTAGTCTTGGAACGCACATTCGTTTTAGCACCAAACGCTCAAGCGCCTCCGCAACTCCCACAGGCCTCAAATGACGCCACCTTCCTCCCACTACACTTTCTTTCAATTTCCTCTTCTGAGATCTTCGGTGTTCCTCCTAAAATTTTGCTGGTCACCAACACCACAAAGGACAGTACCGCACCGCTGGCTGCCAGTTTTTCCACAGAACATGACTTCAGATCGTAAGGCTTTTAAAAAGAAAATCCTTTGTAGTCTCACTGATTACTCCAGGTTGAGATGTACCTACACCCATCATCACCAATGTAATGTTTACCAAGAATACTCATCACATGCTGTTAGGTACCAAAAGAGGTTTATTCCAAAGTATACCTCGTCCATCACCAGCTGAAAGCAACTGACCACAGATGGCACGCAAAAAAGTAATGGAACATTACAAACGAACGTTTGTTATTCCATTAATCTGCATGTGGTTCTACTCTTAGAACCAAATGCAGGAGACACCACAGTAAGCCTGTATGGTGCTGAGTGAGGAATTGCATTTAGTCAATTTCCTAAACAGTGAAAATGTTGTGTAGGGTTGTCGCACTTCATTATTGCCAATACCGGCTGATAGTGTCAGCACTAAGAGGTACTGTGATATTAACTCTTCCACCTAAAAAGTGCCATGAAGTGCTGGCCACCTCATAACACTTTTTTAAAGCATCCTCTTATCCACCTCCCTACAGACCCCCTTTCTCCATATACCCACACCGACTGTCAAAGACCATAGCTAGGCCATGGGTGAGAGCTATTGGATTTGCCAATGCTCATTTTGTTAATTCTGGCGCCTGCTTTTACTCGGATAATTATGTACTTCCCCCTTAGCTTCCCACACACCCAGCCAAGCTTTCCCATTTCCTGCACCCCTCCTTCGTTATCGTTTCTTTCTCATTGCCACAAGAATGTCTTGCACGTTATTGGCTTCATACACAGCGCATTATATACTTTAAATTGAGCAGAGGTGTTAAACCTATATATACAAGACTTAGTGTTTTATTAATTTTTGGTTTACTTAATATGATTTGTTGCTGTTCCACCTTGCACAGCTCAGGTTGCTATTTATGTTGTAATGGACAAGACATAAACATAAAGTGTGTTTTATATCTTGTTTAGAGTTTTAAATGATGTTCTACAACAAGATACTATGTTGAATAGTCAGCTATTCATATAAGTGTGAGTGCATAAAGCAACTCTGATTTTAAATTAAAGACTATAAACAGTGATGGGTTTGATGCACTGGTGTAGGTGCAACTAGGAAGGAAGGATAAAGATTCATGCTCAACAGTATGTCAGTACCCACTGGCATTACTGTAGTCACAGGTCAAGAACATCCAATTAAGATCTGCTTAATAAATCAATGCAGAGGCTGGGAAATGGATGACCACACATTTCTTGAAACGGATCACTCTGAAGACAGAATATATTCTTTGTTCAAAGATGAACGTACCTAGACAAAATTAAATTCCACAAATTCCACTGCACTGCCACACCAGAGGGGCGGGGGGGGGGTTACCTCAAGAAGCAAGAAGCCACCTGATCCTTTAGCTAATGGTCAATGTGCAGTCTGCACGGTCTAGGCATAGAAACCTTCTTAGACGCACACAGCACTTCAGTGACAAACATGCTATCTGGAGATGTGCAGGTACTGTTACAATTTCTGAAGCGGTATTTCACCACTTATGGAGGTGTTGGAGGCACTATAAGCTTTTAACTGTGACGACAGGCCAAGAAAAAGCAGGAAGCCACATTGTGCCCACTCACAGCAGGAAAGTAAATGTAAAGACGTAGCAAAGGTGCTATGAGCCCTAATGAAGAACAACAAGCACTAGCAAATCCAATAGGTCTTGCCAATGCGGAGATATAGGGCTTTGGCTAGTGGGGTAGATTGGCGAAGATTGGGTTAGGTGGGTTAGATTGAGTTAGGTGAGGTAGATTGGGTTGGAGTGGATGGATAGATTGGGGTTGGGTAGTGCCTACCTTCCGTGTTGCCTAACCCTCTGTGTTGCCTAACTCCCTGTGTTGCCTAACCCCTGTGTTGCCTAACCCCCTGTGTTGCCTAACCCCCTGTGTTGCCTAACCCTGTGTTGCCTAACCCTCCGTGTTACCTAACACTCTGTGTTGCCTACCCGCCGTGTTGCCATACCCACCCTCTGTGTAGCATTACTCCCACCCACCCTCTGTGTTACAGCTCACCCTCCATGTTGGCAACCCGGCCACCCACCTTCTGCGTTGCATCCCACCCACTGTGTTGCAATCCGTATTGCATCCTGCCCATCAACCTTCTGTGTTACCTCCCTGTTGTCTAACCACCCACCCTCCATCACTGATGCCTATCTATCACTGTTGGCTCCCACCCACCATCCCTCCCTGTTGCCTCCCATCCACCCTCACTCCTTCCCTGTTGCTGAAACATGTTTCGTCCCAACCGCCCTTCCTACATCCGTATTGCCGTCGACTGCCCTCCCTCTGTATTGCATCCTGTCTACCCTCCCTCCGTGCTGCCTCCGCCCTCCTTCCGAGTTGCCTACTGACCGCCCTCCCTCACTTTGTGTTGCCTACCATCCACCCTCCCTCTGTGTTGCTTCCCACATTCCCTCCCTCCTTCTGTGTTACATCCCGATCCATGTCCTATCTATCGCCCTCACTCTATATATCTATCGCCCCACTCTATCTGTCTATCGCCCTCACTCTGTCTATCTATCGCCCTCATTTATCTATCTATCACCCTCACTCTATCTATCGCCCTCACTCTATCTATCTATCGCCCTCACTCTATCTATCACCCTCACTCTATCTATCGCTCTCACTCTATCTATCTATCGCCCTCACTCTATCTATCTATCGCCCTCACCCTATCTATCTATCGCCCTCACTCCATCTATCACCCTCACATTATCTATCTATCATGCTCACTCTATCTATTTATGTATCGGACTCACTCTATCTATCTATCTATCTATCTATCTATCTATCTATCTATCTATCTATCTATCTATCTATCTATCTATCTATCTATCTATCTATCTATCTATCTATCTATCTATCTATCTATCTATCTATCTATCTATCTATCTATGTAACTATCTACCTATCTATCTACCTATCGATCTATCTATCTATCTATCTATCTATCTATCTATCTATCTATCTATCTATCTATCTATCTATCTATCTATCTATCTATCTATCTATCTATCTATCTATCTATCTATCTCCCTCTCGCTATCTATCTATCGCCCTCACTCTATCTATCTATTGCATCACCACAGCATCACTCAGCACCACCACAGCATCACTCAGGGGCACCACAACATCACTTTGCGCTACCACAGCATCACTGAACGCCATAGAATCACTCGTCGCCCCCACAACATCACTCAGCGCCACCACAGCATCAATCTGTGCAACCATTCAACAACAACTGGTTCAAATATGTTCTCTCAATGTTTCAAGCTTTATTACAAATGTCATAAAAAGTTGTTAATATTTCACTTCGTCACAATAAAATACACTGAACTTACAGCCAGATTCATGAAAGCAAAATCGGCTCGCAAAGGGCCAGATTCTGAGAATCTAGCCCTTTGCGAGCGCTATTTTTGCATTTGGGATTCAACATCCCAAATGCAAAAATCGCACTTTTAGAAATCGCTAACTTGCGAATAATTGCATTTACGGAATCTCAATTTGAGATTCCTTAAATGCAATTCATGAACCATTTTAAAATTGCGAATTCGCAATCTGGGGCCGCTATTTACCGCGAAGTTTAACTACGTGGTATATAGCGAAAACTTAGAAAAATGCACTTTAGTGCATTTTTCTAAGTTGTATGTTACACACACACATGTCCTTTGGACATGTGTGTGCGCAACACCAGTGTACATTAGCATTTCAGGGGTGCTACAGGGTGTCCTTTGGACACCCTGGCACCCTTGAAATCGCTTCCTTATTTGCGATTCGATAATTAAGGCCCATAGGAATGAATGGGGAGTCATTCCTTATTTGCGATTCGCAATTAGCGAATCGCAAATAAGGAAGCAGTAGAAATCGCAAAAAATATTGCGATTTCTACATGGATCCCGTTTAGCGAGTCTTTAATAGCGATTCCTTAAAAATCGCTATTAAGGACTCGCAAAACATGAGCATGATGAATCTGGGGGCCTGGCACCCTTGAAATCGCTTCCTTATTTGCGATTCCCTAATTGCTAATCACAAATAAGGAATGAATGGGAAAGCCATTCCTTATTTGCGATTAGCATTTAGCGAATCGCAAATAAGGAAGCAGTAGAAATCGCAAAAAATATTGCGATTTCTACATGAATCCCGTTTTGCGAGACTTTAATAGCAATTCCTTAAAAATCGCTATTAAGGACTCACAAATCATGATCATGATGAATCTGGGGGATAATCTTCCCAAAATTTATTTACAAAAGTTTAAGCTATTGCCATTATAAATTACAATAACTTTTATTTAAGTATTAATTATTAAAGAAATGAAAAGCCATTGTTAATTGTAATATAAATACATCTAAGTCACGTAAATACAACACATATTGCATTACAAATGCTATAGGTGTCACATTTGCGGAAGTTAAAACTATTGGCAATTTGTAAATGACAAAGCTATTCATTTCGCTATTTTCAAAACCAACACATAAATAAAAAATGTGTCATTTACATTACCAATAGCTCAAACTTTCCTAATGCGTGACCTATTGCATTGCAAATGCTTTTTGTATGTAGAAAGCCCACTTGAATTATGGTACTACGAAGGGACCATATTGCAATACAAATTAAGAGCAGCAAGAAACAAAATGAAAGTAAATTTAGTAGTGCTAAGCCCAAAGCTAATTTCTAAATAAACAAGAGTCGCGATTTAAAGATTACATATTACTAAATATATCTTACAGTTAGCGCTATATTAAGAAAGAGCCATAGGGAAGACAGTTAACGTGTAACTGTCAATTCTTGCTAAATGATGCATACCTATACTTGAGATACAGGTATGTCTCGCAGCTTGTTGTGAATGCAAACACATTGTTGGTACACTACCAAGTTGGTACAGCACCTAGGGAGTTCAAAAACATACTCTGTTTACTGACAGATAAAAGACCCTAGCCCTGCAGAAAACTCTATGAAGTGCCTGAGAGGGACAAAATGCATACGAAGTAAAATGAGACAGATATAGAAGGGAATGAAAATGAATCAGACACTATAACAGGGGCACTGAATGAACTGGACAGGATTCCCGTCTGTCTCATTGGGAACATTGGAATTCACTGAAACAGTGGGATTGATATGAACATTTGTAAAGTGGAATTATTTCACGCAGTTCCTTGTGAATTTATGGAAGTCTGTATTTTATTATGGTAAAATAGTGTGGGAAAGCACTTGTTTGCTTTATTTGCATAATATGAAATCAATTAAAATGCATGATTCATAATGCTTTCAAAATTCAAAAATAGCATTGAGTGGCAAAGTGCTTAGCATTCAACAGTAACAAGATAATTGGAAATACTGAAATAATGAAAGGTATTTCCCAGTACATTGAAAGAGTATATGAGCATATGGGTAAGAGGTAATTTCTGACAGACAAAGTATACATTAAAGTTCACCCCTCCTTTGCTGCTCAAAAAAACCTAACATTGTACAGGACACATGGAGCGGCAGGATAAGACACTTGAGAACCAGAACCTTCTCATGAAAGTTGCAGACAGCTGTAGCAAGAGGTGTGATTTTAAGAAGATATATATATAGAGGATTTAGAAGAAGAGTTGGCGAAAGGAGAAGAGGTGCCAGAGGGTGAGGTCAGGCTGCTTCCCTTCATTTTGCTCTCTGCAGCCAAACGGGGATCACTAGGAAACGGAGATCCATACCTCAACCACCTCACCCAGTGAAGGATTGCAAATCCAGGGCTGAATGATTAGTACAGAATCCTGAACTATGAAAATGATTGAGAGTGTCTTTAAGGGGTAAAGATTACAGTGCTGTCCAGGTGTCAGCAAAATTGGAAGAGGGTACTCCTGCACACTGCAGCAAGTGGACACTCACCATCAACTCACAAGGACTGCTAGAGCCTATGCTAAGATGCCAGCAGAGAGAGCCCAACTGATGTAGCTTGACTGAAGTGTACCACTGGAGGTCCTCCACTCTAGGCCTAGGAAAACAGCATGGAACTGAGGGCATGCCAATACAAACTACATGCAGCTACTCATTCTGGATGGCAAAGCACCGCTTCACAGTTGGAGAAGGAAGAATCATCAATGGAGTACTATGTCCCTCTCATTTATTTGATTGACAAAGGGGGCATTGGGATCCTTAGGGAACTGCATTTACAGCTGACTTATGCATTTTTTAGGACCCTACATGCTAAGTTAGTTACCTTTCAGTCACTGAGCCTACCCTCATGAGGAAGGAGTGCATTTATTTCAGTCAATCCATTTAAAGTTTGCTATTACTGCCTTTTCACCAAGAGGCACTGGTGATTCCTTGTAGGCTCCTAGGAAAGGCAAAGGCTTGCTTGAAACGAAGTGCAAAGGACAGCTGCCATGTGTTTATGGAGGGAGGAATAGTGAATGTGGGCTTCTGTCATCCCAGAGACAGAGCTTGTATACCTAGTATTGTTGAAGAGAGGGCTTATGCGTGTGTACCCAGTCAGGCACCAGAACACCATGGTTTGCAGTGCATAAGTAGAACAAACAAGAGATTCTGGAGTACATTTTATCTTGGAATTCTTGTTCTTATAAGTGTGTGAGTCCTTCCATATCAATGTGTAACATGTCGAAGCACCCAATGGTTTTCACAGCACACACACACCTAATGATACTGCCTTTTGCAAACTCCATCCCACCTGCAGCAAGTTACACTTGTTTTCCCATTTTCTACAGTTTTGTTTGTCTCCCCAATTGCCCGGTCTGTTGTCTCAGCTGGACAAATATTTCTGCTGGATCACAGCATAATAAAATACTTTGTTCTGACTATGGAATGGCAAGGTCACTACAGAGGGTTATCAACTGTGCGGGTGGGTCTTGACACGCAGGCTTTCCTGGAACTTTAGACCATTGTAGATGCTGCCATATAGTACCAAGTAGCAGGCTGGATTGAAGCCTTTTTTATTCTGGACATCCAATCCAATTTAGGAATGACGGTCAAATGTGTTTATCGGAATTGACTAAAAGGCCTTTTATTATTTCACTGCAATTCTTAATCTATTTCTTTTAGGTGCTTAAGGTAGGATAAGAGTAGGCTATGGGTAGTAACATATAAACAATTTGAAGTGGGAAGTATCTCTGTTCTTACTGTCAAAAGTATAACTCAGGGGCTGTTTCAGCCTAGGATGTGTATGCATATAGCTGTTGTTAGGTCTAGACTTAACAGAAAGATCTAAGTAGGATCAAGAGATCCCTTACTATGGCCCTCTATTGGAAGTCAACACATATTCACTAATTGTATGAACCACCACAGCAAATAAAGTAGCACAGCACTAGACTTGATGGTCCATGGTTAGTAGGAGAGAAGGAGGAAGTTCCTAGATAGCAATGGGGTTCGCCCTGCATGTATTGCACTAGTGAACAATGAACATAGGATACAGCTTATTGGCATTCTTTAACACTAGTGTCCGTGAAGTATTCTCCTGTTAGCATAGATTGCATCTACGGGTATCAGAGAACTCAGACTTACTCTTGGCTCACATGCCAATTAAGGTGACAGATGGATGACACCAAGAGTTTACATAAAACATATGGTTGAAAATCAAGGAATCTGTATACTCCTGCGTGTTATGAATGACTGAGGCCCTCAATTATGAGCAACCAGCAGTAACCCCCAATATGTTGCCACCTGTTAAATTAGCGTTAGTGGTGGTCCCAATAAATGGGGGGAGGGAATTACAAGTTTTTAGGGAGTAATATGTCGAAATCCCACATTGTTCCCCCTGATACTCCACGTGTAGACCTGTTGCTGTTTTCGGCAGCCAATATCTCTATAAAATACCACAACTAATAATGCCATTAGTGTGACCATCATTATTCATTGACCACTTGTAACTTGGTCCATATATATTAAAAATTATAGGTCCAATTCACTAAGAATTATGCCCCTTAGAGCATACAGATTTACATACGCTGTTCAGGTATGGAGATTTCCACATTTGTAATTGTGCATTGTGTACAATTGAGCATTGGAAAATAGCATCACATTTGTACAATATTGTTTTTCCCCCCCTAGCAGTGTATATGTTTTACGGGGCCACTGCCCCCTTATCACCGAAAACATTTATTCCTGCCACAGAAAGATTTTATATCTGACCCTTACAATGGTAGGAATGGGCCAGAAAAATATATCTTGATACCTGCACACTTGAAAGTTTTAGCGCGTTGCAAAAGTTTATAGGGCTTTGCCATTCTGGAATGCCCGCTCCTCACAGGTAGTGTACAATTTATCCATAAGTAGTATTACACCATGATGGGGTAATGTTACACATGGTTAAAACGATTCATTTGTGCGAATTCACCTTTAAATGATTCCTTGCACTTGCAAATCAAACCATTTGTGTGTGCAAGTTGAACTTGCATACATAAATGGATATAATTAATGGGTCAATTGTGATAGAGTTCAGGAAGCCACTATAAAGTTTAAACATGGACAGGGATTGAATTGCGTGCCAACGAGCCAGAAGCAGTTGTCAGCCATATTCTGGACAAGTTTCAAAATGAAATAAAGTTAGGCAGGGACATCCAAGTAAAGAACCTTCCCTTTGTGCATCGTTGAGGAAACTGTATAACCAGAAAGTGTCCACTGTGCCTATCTGAGTGGGACAGGGAGAGAGTTTTCTGTGATTTAATACTGTTCCAAGGAGTCAGGAGATGGGATAAGGTCTTGTGTTGCTGTACTAGAAACCACATACCTAAATAGAGAGCCCTGGGCACCACAACACTTGGCAATCACAGAATAACTGTGCCGCCTTTGCAAAAGCTGCTACACTAGCATCCTGCCAGCCTTCATGCCCCACTCATGTCTCCACTTGAGCCACACTAACATCTCTTCTGCTGAGGTAGTGTAGAGAATTGAGAGTTAATCTCTCCACTTGCAGGCTGTGTCATGGCAGTGGATTTTCTCCACTCTAAGAGTGTGCCACACATTAGCTGACCCCCTTCAAGTTACTTTTTCCACTGTCATGAGAATCTAGGCCGAAGAGACAGAACTCTCAATCACCTTCTCCAAGGCAGCCTAAAGAGTTCAGAAGGTGTTTCTCTTCTGATACCAGGACCCATAGTTATGTCCAATTGACTGGAGAATGATCAGATAGACATCCAAGCAAAATGTCAACACAAAGGCCCTACTTACTAGTAGCCTCTTATTTCCATTGGTTACGGCATGAGCAGTTATGAGCCCTATCAAAGTTTTGAGACTTGTGGGAACACTGCAGATCTCTTAATTTGGTGCTAAAATCAGTTGAAGTCTCTGGATGAAAGCCTGTCCAAAATGAAGAATTAGCAGAGGAACTGGACCCAGAATCATCAATTCACCCAGCAATTCCTTACTTCTTAGTAGGCCCTCAGGGTCCAATTAGTAAATGGACAGATTTTCCACACACGTAGAGTTACCTGTACTAGAGATTGGGGAAATCCACCCTTTTACCAGGCGGCTCATCATAATGAGAAAGTGAGTGTCAGAGGAACAGGGGGCCCTGTATCAGAAAATAATCAGCACAGAACAAGATACCGCAAACTGAAGATAGAAAGGTATATTTTTAATCTGAAGGATGGTAAGTCACCATATGTCTACCAAATTGTTGTCAGTTAGATGTCAAAATGTCTTGCAGCAGAGCCTTATCTGCCATGTTAAATTTGTTCTTGGCTCTTGTCCTATCCAGTATCAAATCCATAGCCTAATTCCAGTCACCACCAATATTGGTTTGTATCTTAGCACATTTGACAAGAAGGCTGGATAGAAATGCAAACATTTTGAGTTTTTAGATTTGGGGTAATAGACAAAGCTTAGCACCAATGTTTAGTCCGCGATCTTTAATTTCACAAAGCCACATCTGCTCTTGGGCTCTGGTCAAGAACTGAGAATCATGTATGGGGGAGTCTTATGAATCTGTGCCACCACTCCATACTTCTTAGAACTATTAGTGGCCAGAACCGGGTTAGCTTTGCCAGAAAGTATTCAACACATTTTGATCTCACTGCCAACCCAATCTCACTTGAGCTTGTCTGCCTCTATAGTTGGGAGGCGAGTCATGTGCAGAAAATCTATGTCTGCCCTTTTCTCATTAAGGTAGGGCAAAACATTTTTCCTCTTAACATAGTTAGACACGCTATAGACATTTAACACCTTAGGAGCTCGTAAACAAACCTCCCCAGTGCTGCGCTGTCCATTATCCAGTGCTGAACTGGACGTCCAGCGGTCGCACGCAGCACTGGGGAGGTAGTGCCCGTGACGACCGTTGGCCGACGGCAGCACCTAAAGGGTTAATTAAGTTATGTGGCTGGGTTGGGTACTGGATTTCCTGTAGTTAACACAACAAAAGAAGCCAATAAGTCTGTTCTCTCCTAGGTTGAGATGAAACATTTCACTGTATGTAGGGTTGTACATGCTACCCCAATACCATTCCTCCATAAGTGTATTTGAAGCTATGTTTGGTATCTTGCAATCCTGGATGGGTAAAAAGTACAACATGTACGTGTTGCGTAACACATACAAGGTTATCATCAGTAAATGTTTTCATCAAAGCCAGAGAAAGCAGTATCCTGGTTCCAATTAAAAACCTCAACCTTTGTTGACTCTGAAACAACACAATCCCAGTGATGCATGCACTTTGAGAGATCAGCTTACCAAAACTATTCACCCTCTAATTTCATCTATCAAACAAGGCACATATGCCTCAAGTAGAAAGTGCCTACACCAGTCTTTGTCCGGAGAATGCCTCACAAGCACAAGAGGCCGAAAGCTTAGAGAACATTAGATCAAGGGAAATTGGACCACAAAGATCGAGAAAGAAGATATCTGTAGCTATTATTTAGAAGTTACAAGATGCCCTAGATCATGGGCACTCACAAACATTTCCTCAGGGGCTGAAATGAACAGTCTGGGTTATCACAGGGCTGCACCCATGTGGGCAGGGGTGGGGAGATTTCGCTACTTTGGGTGGGACATGGCATGTGGGGGAGTTTGGTGGACAAACTGTACCACATGGCGTGAAACCATGCATGGAATTCACAAAAGTACTTGTTTAAATAAACTGTTCAAAATATTGAAAGGATGCTGCGTTTGGAAACAAACATAGGTTTGAAATGTAACCAGTCCAGTGATGTGGACACCAGCTCTAAAATCCGCTATCCTAACCCACGAGGCATGGTTCTTAGAGGGCATCCTGTATTCAGTTGCAGATTTACAGAGGCCATAGACTGCAGAGCACGCCATTTTAGGACACTGCCTGGAAGGCCCTGAATATTAAATATTCACCTCAGCTCTCTAGCGCTCCTCAATACAGTAGTCCTAGGGGCACTGTAAATGTGTGACTAATGCATTTTAGTGCAGTGATATGGACACCAGCACTAAAATGTGTTAATCTAACCCTCAATTCATGCTACGTGGCAGGACTGTGCTTACAACAAGCTCAACTGTCTGTCATTAAAAAACATTTGCTTGGTTTATTAATTTACCTACTGAAATCAAAGTGTTAAATTACAACTTAATTATATCAATCATTAAAACAGAGCACAGCACTCCTTCCTACCAAGAGCAAACATGTTTTTTAATTAGCTTGATGATATTTTCTGCATTAAATGACCATAAGTTTCATCCTTTATGTGTATTTGTAACACAGGCTAAATCACTATTAACCTTTTTTAGGCCCATCATACTTTGTGTAAATCAGGGGAAACCTGCCAAGGAAAACCACTATGATTCGGCAAAGTTGGGCCGGATTGAATACAGTTGTATGTTGAAGGATGAGCCCTGTTCCTAAGAGAAGCCGAACTTCTTTTAGAAAAAATCCCAACAAATAAAAAACGATGTTGGGTGGCTACAAAAACTAAAGCTTAAAAACAGGCCAAGAACATATATTTAATCAATAGTAAAAATATAGGCTTTGTTGCGTCAAGCTTCCTTTTGGTTACAGGACCCTGATTCCCCCTGCCCTCTGTGGACCAAGGTTGAGCGCCTCTTCCTTTCCCCTTTCTCCTTTGCTGAATATATCTCTTTTTCACGCAAACCCTCCTCGCCTGCGAATATTGCCGACTTCCTCTCATCCACTATTTGGCATGATAAATACCTTTTAATCCGAGTTAAACCCTTTTACTGGAGATCTTGGAGATCCAACGGATTGCTCTGGATATCACAGCTCTTATCACACTCCACCTTTATGCCTTTCCACACCCTATGTCCCACCTTTGATTTACCCTCCTCCTTTGCTCCCAAATATCTTCTCCTCAAAGCAGCGGTCATGGAGGTTTATGTGAGACTCTTGCAGGCGACCCCTTCTCCTATTTCACCTGACCTCACTCTCCAACTTCATTCTATCCTACAAGCTCTTCCTAAAGCATCTGTTATTTACAAGCACCTTCATGCACATACACTCCCCAGACCCAAGTCCACGGTGGAGGAGCATTGGGAAAATGATCTTTCCACATCATGGCCAGTATCTCTGTGGGATAAGATTTGGACAAAAGTCCGTAAAACCTCTAGGGCGGCGTCCTTGATGCAATCTATATTTTTCATATACAACCGATTGCTTCAGACTCCTTCTATCCTCCACAAGCGATTCCCTGCCACCCCAGATTTATGTTGGTCTTGTTCCTTACCCAATGCCAATCTGTTTCATATGCTGTTCCTCTGCAAGAATGTACATGCCTTTTGGTTACAGGTTTGGGCACAAATTAATGTTGTTTTTCACACTTGTATTCCCTTCTCTTTTACCCATATCTTTTTGGGAAGTCTTTCTCCTTGTTGGGATGAGACTGATCTCTCTGTTCGTATTGTTGATTTACTAATGGCTGTTGCGTTTCAACAAATTACTATTAATTGTAAGTCTTCCTCTACCATTACTTTCAAAGCATGGTGGTATACTGTTTGTCACAATCATAGGCTTGATACTGCTTTTGTTTTTCCTGCCCAGATGGCAACTAAACGTGCAGATTTATGGCTCCCTGTTACGATGTATTTGGATAATTGTACAACTCGTTCCTTTCGCCCATGACCTGCTCAGCAGGAGGTTTCCAAACTCCCTTGATGCCCCTTTTCATTCCCCTTTCTTTGTTAACATAATTACCTGCATAACCTCATTTGCATTTACTTTTATTGTATAATTACTGTACCCTTTCTTTTTACTTTTTAATGCCCATGAAAAGTTTATTGTCGTTCTTTCAAATCAACAGTGTATTCTGATTTTTCTTCCAATGCTTTCCCTTCCCTCCCCCCTCCCTCCCATTTTCCCCCACAACTCTTTTACTGTATTATGTATTCATACCTTATATTATGTTTAATAAAATGTTATTGAACTAAAAAATAATAAAAATATAGAATTTTTATGTTAAGCATATTTTAACGTTTACAAGCAATGCACATGGCTATCTAAGACCTCTGTATCTGCACCCTTGGATCTACCACACTTCCCTTCACAAAACTCTCCAAACCCCCTACTCACTGTTCCCAAGCGCCTCCCATCTCCTGACAAGCTGACTTACTTTTTAAAAAGCATCTCTGGCTGGAGACCTTCAAGTACGTGTGTAAGCTGCCCTTTATTACAAAGGGTCCTTCTGCAGGCAGCTCGCCAAGAGAGTTGCTGAGGGAGGCAACGCTGTCTGTGGGCACGGCGATACACAGCTGGAAATCACACAGGTGGTGAGGTGAGGCTGAGGGCAGGTAACAAAGGATGTTTGTGCTGGAAAAGAAAGCCAGCAACCTGTCTGCCCTTTTTAAAAGCCTCTTCTTGCCCACAAGCAAGTGACGTCACAGAGGCAGATGAAGGCGGTGCGCAGGTGAGCAGGCGAGACACTGATTGTCCATACATGCCTCTTTGATGCTTTTCCCGGTGAATGCGGTCCCGAGGAATCACAAAAGGCAGAACCGGCGCTGAATCCATGACTGCTGTTGTTTTTCATGGGGGGCCACATGGAAAGGCCTATAGGGCCACAAGCAGCCCACTGGCTGTACTTTGAGGACTGTCGCCCTAGACTGAACATTGCCGACACCCTTATCAAAGGGCAAAAGCAGTGGGACACATAATAATCCAGGAGCAACCACCATGTGAACTTTTAAACTTAGGACTGGTGTCTATAATAATGGTCCCTTTAAAATGTATCATTTATCCACCTGTCCATTTTATAAATATTGTTATCTACTTTGTGATAAAGAGAATTTTTGGACATTGGAACATTTTACTTCTATGCACATCCTTTTACATTGGCCAGCGTCTTCACTGTTTATGGTTTCTTACTGTTTTGTGTTGGGAACAAGAAAAAGTGACATTTCAAAACGTCACGTGACAATAATGAACAACATGAAAAATTTAAATATTCATGTAACATGTGCTCTTGTCCATGGGAATAAAATGGATGTAAAAAATAATAACGCAACAAAGGCTGAAATGACACATAGACTCATGTGTATTTTAGAGTAAATATTCCAAAAGCATAGTGGGAGAGACATTGTTTTGCTTCTACAAACATGATGGCGGCACAATAACAAGTTATCACAGGCCTTGGGCGGATCGAGGTTTTAAGAGCCTCATGATCTCAGTCTATAAGCCTGCTGAATATCAAGGGTTTCAGAGAACTGAAGACCCAACAAATGATGTATAAAATCTTTCAGGTCAGGAATGAAATCATGTCACCTTTCTCAAACTGTTCAGGAGCTCCACAAAGCCAGATGTTGTTTCTCCCTGCAGTGGGTCCGAGATCTGTAGGCCACCAGGCAGAGTCCCACCACAAGGCATTTTTTCCAAAGCTCACCATTTTGGTCTTGCCCGTGTTCAGCTTTGAGAAAGTTGGACTTTGTTCCGGTGGCCCTTCAGTCATGCATACATTGAAGTTGATCCTGGTGATGGATGTTTTGTCTGAGAGGGACAATATAAGTTATGTGTCATCTTCATAGGTGAGTGTGTCAAAGTTTCCGGGAGGGAAGGGAACGGCAGATAAGAAACAAGGAAGATACACAGGGGACTATGGAGGGTCATAAGAGAGGAATGTGATGAGATGACTGGCACAGGGAATGTGGAGCAAATAAGAGAAAGAGGGGGAAGCCACATGTAGAAATGAGATGAGGTCAATATGAGAGAATGGAAGAGTAGGGTCTCATGGGGGGAGGAAAGGAAATGACGAACCCAGCAGGAGAGCACACAAAAGAGGAAAATGGAAACTCAATGAGAGCACAGGGAAGTTGACAAAGTGGTCAGTTGTAAAATAGCATCTCCTATAGTTCAATCCACTGAATACAAAAAGATACATTCTAACAGCTAATATCCTCCAGTGACAGAAAATACTTCTGTGGAATGGGTACAAAATGTGATTGACAATGTCTCAAGCTAATGGTTGAAAGAGGATGGTCAAAAAAGGCCAAAGGTCAAAAGAGGCTGTCCCAAACACTAATCTAATACTGTGGCAACAAGACCCTGAAACCGGTGCCAGGATGATCGTTTTCGGTCCAGTGAGGACAAGGCCTGGCAGTTCGGGCTGGACTGGTCTCATGGGGGGTAGGGTCAAGACTGATTTGCCTATGTCTGGGTTTAAACTGGACTGGCATGGGGAGCAAAATAAAGATGGATATAGGCCCAGATCTCTGTACTGAGGTGAATGTTTGACATTTTTCAATATTCTGTCCTTCAATTTTTCTTTTACCAAACCCTAGTTTAAGCATTAGAGCCAATAGGCCTGTTTGACTGCTGCACTGTTTTAATCCCAAGCCCCTAACAAAACATAAATGAATGAGCTCTAAAAAAATCCAAGTAACACCCAAAAAACAGAACAGAAGCTTATAGGGGTACCACTCAAGTGTTGGTACTCCTTGATCTCTTGACAGCTTTTGTCACCGCTACTCATGAACTTCTGGTTGACCATGTTGGAGCAGCAGGCCTACAGGGTACAGGACTTGATTGGATTGTCTCCTTATGGAAGGATTGCTACAAATCGGTCCATCCATCCTCATTCAGCTCTCCTAAGGTCCGACGTACTTGTGGAGCACCCCAAGGGTCTTCATTGTCCCCCCACCTTTACAAGTTGTACATACGCTCCCTAGTGTATTCCTTGAAAAAATGAAGGTCCGAACTATGCGGACGATATGTAATTGCTTTTTGCTATCAATAACTCACCATAATACAAAATTACCTCAAATTTCACTCTGACAAGTTGGAGATTGTCATAACCAGTAGCAACCATGACTTGTAGAACCCTACATTCTGGCCAGCCGCAATGGACACCGCCCCCAGCCTAAGAGTTCAGTTAAGAGCCTCAGAGTTCTTATTGACAAGAACCTGTCTTTGAAACCTAAATTTCGTCCTGTATTTTGCATCTCTGCAAAATTATAAAGATTGGTAAATTTCTAACCTTAGAAGCTCTCATCCAGGTCATTATCCCATTAGTCATTCCGAGGATAGAGTATTCAAACTCTCCTTCCCTGGGCCTTTCCCAGGGCCTCAACCGTAGACTGCAAATGGCACAAAATCAGTCAGTCAGTCTAATCTACCAACAGCTTAGAAAGTGCCACATCACCCCCCTGATGAGGAAACTAAACTGGCGATGATCGAAAAGTGAACAGTATTTAAGACTGGCTGCATCATCTTTAAAGCCTTTCATGGCAGCAGCCCATCTTTTGTTTCATCCGGTATCCAAAAATAAACACCTACCCCACTCACTTGAATCTTCTTACTATCTCCTCATTCAAAAAGAAGAAACTTGGCGGATCCAGATTTTCTGTACTCGTGCTCCGTATCTGGAACTTCCTTCCACTTGAGTTTAGAAACCCCCCTCTCACACCAGATTAAGGCAACTTCTTAAAACATGGCTATTTAAACACGCATATGACTGTACCGTGAGCAACGTGTACCCTAGCGCCAAGAAACTAACTGGTGAATGCGCGCTCTATAAGTGCTAGCAACGTAAGGTAACATAACATAACTTAACATAACATAATATAACATAGCATGATAGAACAAGGGATGAAAACACATAAAGTGACTTAGAAAGTTAATTTTGAAAGTGACAAAACAGCTTTCCCCAACTTAATTTAAATGCACTAACGTGGAAAGTAATCAAAGCAAAGTCAACTTTCCACATCAGAAACAGCAAGAAAACCCACAACAGAATAAACTACCCCAGCTAGATAAGGTCACGTAAGCATTCTTTCAGAAAAGGAAGAGAAAGAAAAAAAGAAATGCAGCAGAGAATGTTCCTAAAATGTTTCAGATCCTCTGGGATTTGTAGATCAGAACGTCCTTCCCATTCAGCAGCAGCTACACTCACTCCTCGAGCAAGCAGAACCTTTTTCAATTTGTATAAATGTCCAAACTGCATTCGTGCAAAAGCAAATTCACGTGCGATGTCAAACGCTTCCAGATTTTGGTCAAACTCCTGCAAGACCTATGAGCATTTGATTAACCAGTGTTGTTTCGTGAATTCCCCAAACCTATTTTGAACCCCACAGGAGTCATGTGTTAAAATGTCTTACAGGCCGAATAGGCCCCTGAAACACGCACATGAAGCCGAGTTCGAAAAAATGGATGGTGCTGCAAAAATTATCAATATCTCCTCCCATTGCTCAGTTTTTTGAATATTAGAAAGTGCTGACCAGCTGTATTCTACTTGCAACTATCACAATCTCAACACATTTACACGATGGTACATACATCTATACTGGTGGCAGTTAGATTGAGGAACATGGTGGGGAAATAATACCCCAATGCACGTGCCACTCTATTTCAAACCTTTTGATCTGGAATATCAAATATTGTTTTTTTTTTTAAATTGTATTGATATCACTCACAATTTTAACTGTTGTGTTGTAACTATTACTTATTGCTGGATTTTTTACTGTATATTCTTTTATGTTTTACTAGCCGAATAAAGATTTTGATGATGATGATGAATCAAAAAGTAGATCAGAAAAACTACTCAAAGACATCACTTTCACTCAATAGCATGACCTCTATTTGGAGGACAGCAATCCAGTCAGAGGGCGCCATAAGAAGCCGGGAGATACCACACTATCAAATTGCAAGTCTTACCCAGTGTTGTAGCTCAATAGGCGAGTAGAACCTCATGTGTGAGCAGGAATGGGGCAGGATTGGGAAAACATTGAAGAGTGGCCCATTCAATCCGTGTTCCATAGTGTTTCCCTAATTCTAGGCCTGGAAAGTCATAATATCCATTTTTGTCCCCAGTGGGACAATAATGTCCCTAACCACTATCTTTAATCACTGGCTGGCTTGTGAAGTGGCCTTTAGAGGTAAAATCACAATGGACTCCATGTATGCTAAAACAAGCACTGGTAGCTGGGATAGATTATGAGAATTATGCAATGTTTTGCAGCTGGCTACAGCTGGATGGAATACATTTTCTCTAGGAACCATCTACCTCAGGGGGACATCCAAAAATGAAAACAAAACGCTGGCTGAAGGTCAGGTGAGCCCATCCCTCTGAAAATGTGGTCTGTCCAAGAGATTATTTTCCAAACATTTCTGTGAAATCATTGGTCCTTTGAGGGCCCCTCCTGCCAGAGACTGTTAAGCTCATGTGTGCTCCTCCTCCTGTTCCCATCAGGGCAGAGTTTACATGTTTACGCCTTTTCCACACTGCAATAGCACTCGTGAATGAGGAGTGTTGTTTATAACTACATGTTTTGTTCGCCAGAGACCTGAATCTAGAAATTCTGCGTGGGTTATATCAGAACAGAATTAAGAAATAAGTCAAAATTAAGTAGCTGTTAAATGCTGGCTGTCAGAGGGTCGAAAATGCAGTGTAATATATAATGCGTACCACGTGCCAAATGGGTTAGAACAATTTTAATCTACAACACGTGGGTCAGCACATTAGTAAAGTCTTACCCAGTTGTACATTTCAGAAAATCCATTGCTGATCCTCTCCTGCAACAGTTTTTCTGTGACTTGTTTCAAACAATGCATCATTGCTATCAGAGGAATAACATCTAATTAAAGCAATAGCTGGAATAGGTGTATTATATTCACTCGTTGTATTTGCAATCTTCCTAAAGGAATCTGGCCTAGCTGCCAATACTTTCAACTGAACACTCGCCCTCTGCCAAACCTAATTGAATAATGTCATTAAATTCAACTACAGCCATTTAATAAAAAAGCTAATATCTTGTAATTGCAACCCCGCTGGGCATCGGAATCCTAATGGATCAAATGACTAAACACATAAAGTATTTCGGCCGTGTAAATCATCTTGACTGCGGATCGCATGCAAACTAGCTTTATTTTTTTCTCTTTAGTGTCTATAGGCAAATTGTTTTTACAAGCAAATAGGGTTTAAGTAGAGAGACAGGTCCAATTTTTAAACACCTCTCCAGTGGAATAGTTCAAAATGTGCTTTGACAAAACATATCAAGCTGTCAAGTGGCCTCGAGTCCTGATGGTGACTGCCCTGAATAGCTAACAGCCCAGAAAACGATGGGAATTTTGGGTGCACAAAACTACAGGTTCCAGCATGCTTAGGCTCTGAGTTCCACTGTGCTACCAGTGCGCAAACTCTGCACCGCTAATTACTGGTACAATTCGCAGTAGCGTAGCAAGGTAGCAATGGTTCCTCGTGCAAGCAAGGAAAATGTCCCCTTTGATTGCTGTTGGGTAGTCAAATACAGCAATTATGAAGGTTTAATGGATTCCTCATGGATTTATGTCCTCGTGCACTGCACCTGCTGCACCAATGATAGCTAAATCCCTGACCATGCATTAAGAATCCACCAGTACTATGCAATTCTGAGCTAAACCTTAATGGAATGGGGAATTACTGTACGGAGCATTGAAGGGGAATACTCCCCTTCCATGGGGGTTAACACTCCCAATAGCCACCTGCTGTATGCAGATGGTAAATGGGAGCATGGGAATCTGAAGAGAACGGTGTGGGGAGGGTAGGACAAAAGTATTGGAACGTGGTAAGCATTTCATGCTTTGCCCTTGCCAGAGAAGGAGGTCAGGCAAGGACAGTGGTCGAGGCCAACTGCTGTTGCAGACAAAGTCTAAAGTGATTGGACCCGCCACTGTTTCTGACCAGTAAAACCAGTTCTGATGTTCCCACACATGGCATACAGGGTGCAAAAAACATGGGACCATTCACGATTAGGCGAAGTAGTATTCTATACAGGAATTTCTCTCCGCCGACTCGTAATGAAGGACCTAGCATGGTTCACTGAACAAGACTAGTTGCAAGTTATCTTCATGAGACAGAGGCAGTTAAAAGCCTTTTCACTCCTTGGCGCTTCAGCTTGTAGTTAGGCAAGTGATCATTTCCAGTATTTGGGACAATTGAGAACGCTGTTTCTTTTTCTCTCTGGTCATTGTGTGTATCTCTGATATGTGTGCAGTTTCTGTCTCAAGCGCGGCTGGTAGTATATCTTTTTTACAATTTACTCTCAGAAGGGGGTCTCTTGCAGTTCATTGTGAGGTTCAAAAGGAAAATGCAAGCATAGGAGTTAGTGAAATTAAACATGGTTTAGTAAAACACGTAGGGGCAGATTTGCAAGCCCCTTGCGCCTCTTTGTGCCGCCTTTGCACCACTTTTTGTGATGCAACAGCTGCGCAAACAATGCGCCCTATTTACAACGTGACACATCTAGGGAGCTACGTCACGTTGTAAAGCCCTGCGTCACATTATACCTGCGTCAGGTATAATGTATGCAGGCGGCGTTCCTACGCAGGAAAGCCTCATAAAAGTGACGCAGTGAAATCTTGTAGAGCCACTTTTAGGACGCCACTGCGTCAAAACCTTACACCTGCCTGAAGCAGGCATAAGGAGTGAAGCAGTGTAGTGGGAATAGCCCTAAAAATGCATTGCTGGAGTTGTGTCGTGATTGCGACACAACTCCAGCAATGCGTGACGATGGCCCCAACAGATGCGTCAGAATTTCTGATGCATCTGTCAATCCTTCCGCTATGGTGCGCCGTATTGTAAATATGGCGCATCCATGGTGGTGCAAACATTTTTTAGGGTGCCGCAAGGAAAGTGACGCATCTCTATAGCTGCGTCACTTTCTTGTAAATCTGCCCCCCAGAACACATGCAGTAATAAAGTACATTCAAATACTTAATGATACAGTGCAAACGTCAGCTTCTATGTTATGTTTATAGCACCGATTAGATAACTTGAGAAGACCTGCTGAATGCCTCCTAAAGTCAAAGATTGAATCACTTTGTAGATGACAACAACTGGGTGTATTTCAAAGAGCTATTATATTATATTTTTTCACATTGCATAAATGTAACTCCTGGTATTCTGATTAAAAGCCTGTAGAAATGGAAAACACGTTTATACAGATCCAATAAAAATAGCATGCAGTTTATTGTAGTTATTGTCGAAGGGGTGGGATATCACCTCTTGTGATTCAGGGCTTTTCATCACACTCAACATTGGGCTGAAGGGCCATGACTCACAAGCCCCGATTCCCTCCTCCCCTGTCTTGCATGTGATCAGGAGTTGCCCCCTGCAGACACTTTAAAACATGTTTGTATACCTCCCCACTACTCCAGAAAAGGGGTTATTACTCATCATTTTTCTTAGTTGAAACTGCCCAAGGTGAACGATGGAAGCTAAAATGTGAATAATAGTAGGGAGGAGGGCTGTGGCAAGCCTTGTGAGGAGGAACGAAAAATCAGACTTATGGTATTATTGGTTAAGTAAGTAATCTGGACATTAACTATTTATTTCTCTTCCTCGCCCCATTACTTACATGTGAGGCCATATCAAGCCTGTTCAGTAGCTTCAGAAAAAAGCTTGACAAAAACAGATATATGCAACATCTAATGGCACTTTAATGAATCCCCTTCAGACATCAGACAAACCCCAGTTTGAAATAATAAAAGAGATTGGAATATTGCATACATCCTGTAGTGGGGTACAACGGTGAGAGGCATTGCCCACATAATAGCCTGGAAAATATCCCAAATGGATACCCATTCAGTGTCTGGACAGAATATAGGGAAAAATATCAGGATACATGAATAACAGGAGATCAAAAATGTCGTTGACAGGAATATAGAAGGTAAAAATATTATTTGTCGTATTGTTTTTAAAATAGTTTTTAAAAAAATCGATGTTGAAAATATTTGGCATGTAATATTGTTTTCTACTATCAATTAGTATGTAATTTATGGTATTGTGTTTTTGGTATTCTCGTTTTGAAATGTGCATATTTAGTTGTATTCCTATATATGAATATTTGTTTAAAACATTTTTAAGCAGCAGGTTATTTCGTTTTTAACAGATACATTTGGGGAATTTTTTTAAATATGTATATTTTAAAATAAAAATATTTTTAATAATTCCGAATATATGCAAATTCATATATTACATTTGCAAAAATAGTTTTATTTTTTCAAATTTAGCAAAACAGTTTTATTAAGATATACATTAATGGTTTAAGAAAATATTTTTTAAACAATTTAAAATGGTACAAGTTGTTTCATAAAAAAATATTAGCAATTTTTTAAATTAAAATTATAATTGAAAAATCTTTGTCATTTTTATTCAAAATTGTGGAATTGTGAATTTTTTTGAAATTGTAGTTTTATTTAAAAAATATATTTAACATTTATAAAAACATAACAGTTTTTAATGCTTTTTGATTTAATATTTAATTTTAAAATCATAGTTTATTTATTTTATGGTTTATAGTTTTGATAAGATTGAAAAATAATTGAATACATATTTGAATTATTAATATTATTAAATTGACTTTTTACATTTGTAATATTTTAATATTTTAGTGTATATATATATATATATATATATATATATATATATATATATATATTACCTACTGGCGGTCGCCAGTAGGTATATATAGTTAGGATTTTTTCTCTATGGGATTTTTGAAAATTCTATGTCTAATAACTTTGGCGTTTGTGGACGGAATTGGCTGAAATTTTCAGGAAAATGGCACATTTTGTTTCTGAGCAGCCCTTGAAAATTTGGGGGGGGTTCGTCAAGGGGGGGCTGAGAAAAAAGGGGGGTCCCAAAACGTGTTTTTAACATTGAGTTTTCCATAGGGCGGTTGGCCTCACTTTTAGCCCGAACGGCTGAATGGATTTGCACGAAACTTGGCAAAATTGTAGGGACTGGTAGCCCGATGTGCCTTTTGTAGGTCTCAATATATGTGCTACAGTGGATTTTGAGAAATTAACGTTTAAAAAAAGATATATATCTGTAACAGCGGACCGGGCAGCGCTCCAGGACGCGTACTTTTCGCGCAACGGAGCTTTGTGAAGCGAAGCTGATTGGTTCTCCGGCGTCTGTCAACATTCCAAACAGTCCGTAGCGGCCGCCATCTTGTCTCTTGGTAGGATCGAGAGACAAGAGGAGGCCAAAGCGAAGGGGCAAATGACCATAAGGGGGAATAGTAGATCCTCGCTGACCCCCTAGGTTTGATGTGGAGGTTTTAAAAGGGCCCCGCAGGGCAAAAAAAAAATAAAATAATAATAATCGAACGGCTGAATGGATTTGCACGAAACTTGGCAAAATTGTAGGGACTGGTAGCCCGATGTGCCTTTGCTAGGTCTCAATATATGTGCTTCAGCGGATTTTGAGAAATTAACGTTCAAAAAAAGATATATATCTGTAACAGCGCACCGCTTCGCGTACTTTTCGCGTTACGGAGCTTTGCGAAGCGAAGCTGATTGGCTCTCCGGTGTCTGTAAACATTCCAAACAGTCCGTAGCGGCCGCCATCTTGTCTCTCGGTAGGATCGAGAGACAAGAGGAGGCCAAAGCGAAGGGGCAAATGACCATAAGGGGGCATAGTAGATCCTCGCTGACCCCCTAGGTTTGATGTGGAGGTTTTAAAAGGGCCCCGCGGGGCAAAAAAAAAAAATAATAATAATAATCGAACGGCTGAATGGATTTGCACGAAACTTGGTAAAATATTAGGGACTGGTAGCCCGATGTGCCTTTGCTAGGTCTCAATATATGTGCTTCAGTGCATTTTGAGAAATTAACGTTCAAAAACAAGATATATATCTGTAACAGCGCTCCGCTTCGCGGAGATAAAATTATATCTGTATTACCTAGCTGTTGCTAACACCAGTTAGCGACGGCTAGTAGGAGATAGCGACCATCTTGGGCCCCACTTTGCATGTGAGTGATATTTATCACTAATGACATGCAAAGTGGGCATGCCAAGATGTTAGCGACTGGAAACAGTCGCTAACATCGCTATCTCCTATTATCAACTTTTGGAAATATTCGAGATAAGCGCGAATATCTCCAAAAAGTAACAGCTGCCCTGAGCAGTTCTTAGCCATGTTATCCAATGGGAGGTGGATAACGGTGCACAGACATAATATCGACTCCAAAATATCGACTGGAAAGAATATCGAGTTTTAAATATCGTTTGGAGAAAATATCGACTAGACAGAATATCGACAGTCAAAATATCGTTTTTAAGGTAAGTGAAGTAATATCGACTGTAAATAATATAGACAGTGAAAATATCCAAGTATATAATCTAGATAGTAAAAAATATAGTTTTTTCAATAATATTTAATTATTTATAGTGTTTTTATGTTATAATATATGTGAAAAGTGTCATTTTTTTTAATAATTATTTTTAATTAATAATTTTTTTTAATTATTGTGTAATTTTATTCTGTAGCGGGTTGTGGGTTTATAGGGGAATAGGGTGGGAAGTAATTTAATTATAATAAATTAAATATGTAAATTTATTAATTGGTAGTAATAATTAATTAATTGGTAATTAAATAATATATGTTAATTATTTACAATTTAATTGGTAATTAATTTAATTTAATTGATTAATTGCTAATTATGTTAAATTAAAGGGGTATTTTTAGGGTTCAGGGTCAGTTTTCAGTTTTTGGGCAAAGGGGTATTTTTAGGGTTCAGGGTCAGTTTTCAGTTTTTGGGTAAAGGGGTATTTTTAGAGTTCAGGGTCAGTTTTCAGTTTTTGGGCAAAGGGGTATTTTTAGGGTTCAGGGTCAGTTTTCAGTTTTTGGGTAAAGGGGTATTTTTAGGGTTCAGGGTCAGTTTTCAGTTTTTGGGTAAAGGGGTATTTTTAGGGTTCAGGGTCAGTTTTCAGTTTTTGGGTAAAGGGGTATTTTTAGGGTTCAGGGTCAGTTTTCAGTTTTTGGGTAAAGGGGTATTTTTAGGGTTCAGGGTCAGTTTTTGGGTAAAGGGGTATTTTTAGGGTTCAGGGTCAGTTTTCAGTTTTTGGGCAAAGGGGTATTTTTAGGGTTCAGGGTCAGTTTTCAGTTTTTGGGTAAAGGGGTATTTTTAGGGTTCAGGGTCAGTTTTCAGTTTTTGGGTAAAGGGGTATTTTTAGGGTTCAGGGTCAGTTTGGGGTTTTTGGGGTACATATACAATATTGCCTATTATTTAATTAAATTTTGTTACTATATATATATGTTTTAAGAAATATGATGAAAAAAAAATATTTTTTTACTTTCATTAATTATTTAATTATTAAAAGTTATTTTAAGTATTGTTAATTATATTTTAGTAATTAATTTTTTATATTAATGTAATTAAACATTGTTTTTAGTAAAGTCGATATTTTTAACAACGATATTTTTGTAAACGATATTTTGTACTCGATATTTTTGTACTTACCTGTTTGTAGATAGAAACTCGATATTTTGTACTCGATATTTTCTCAACGATATTTTGGGTAGTCGATATTCTTTCAGTCGATATTCTTTCAGTGATCCGTGGATAACATGGCTAAGAGCATTAGCTCGGTAATGCATGAATATCGCTGAGTTTTCAGCGATATTAATGCATTGCGGTCGTTTTTTATCGTATTTGCGATAAACCTTGATAATAGCAAGGTTTATCTGCGATAATTTCTGACGGTAAAAAAATCTTTGCAATGCATCGTTAGGGATAAATATCGCTTAACTTTGGTAATATGCCCCAACGTCTGTTAACGTTCGATTCGAAGGAAATCAGGAAGTGTTGAAAAACATTGTCTGCGCCATCTTGTCTTTTTTCAAATGCCACACTTTTGTCGTGCACGGCAGCCATTTTAGATGCCTTGACCAGACCCACTCTGTGCACGCTGTCGATCCTTAGCATGGCTCCCCACCCTCGCAAGCATCTCACCCAGGCAGTGGTCACCCCCGCTCTCTGTCTTATGCATGGGTAATAAACCTCCCCCCATCTGCGCTGCTCTTCCCTGAGAATCACACCCTGTGCCCGCCCGACACCTCCCTTTCGCCCTATTCACTACCGCACCCTCTGACACTCCTTTTCCTCTGTGTCCGATTGACCAGGCCGGTCCTAGGCTATCAGCTAGCCCTGCAGATGTAGTTTATGGCCACAGCTGTAAAGAATCACCCCTCTTCAAAGGAGTTATAGTAGATCAAGGCCCACACTCGATGAGATCCGTCACAGCAGAAGCGTTGCTATTATCTGAAAACCATCCTGTATTGTGATTGGGGAGGGGACCGAGCGTGAAGCGGAAGATTCCAGGGATGACTCTTTGTACATCAAAGTTTTTACAATTATGTGTCACATTAAAAATATATAGCACTCCGACAAAGTAGTAAGATTATAAAACTTTAATAATTTATAAATATATACAAGAAAACAAAAATAGTAATAACATATAAACATTTTTAGGGAAAAACAACGAAGTAGCGGTCGGCTGTGCGAATAGTCCCAACGCAGCACAACGTCCAGATTTCCGGCGTGGGGCGTCGCGGGGGGTGGGTCATCAGTAGCAAACTGTTGTGCGAATAGTTCCAAGGCAGCCGAACGCGCCGAAATCTAGATGACACGAAAGTGATGTCTAGTAAGTTGCCACCCAGCAAATAACGGCGTGGGGCGTCGCGGGGGGTGGGTCATCAGTAGCAAACTGTTGTGCGAATAGTTCCAAGGCAGCAGAACGATGGCACCAAGGTGATGTCCAGTAAGTTGCCGCACTGGTTTTGGTATCCTACAATGCTGCTCCGAATAACGGCGTGGGGCGCCCCGGGGGAGGCGGCGTGAACGGGCCTCTCCAGGTGGAGTGTCATCTGTTGTAGTGGGGCGCCCCTTTACCGTTTCAGTTGCCATTCCGTCCGTTTTTGGTCCACTGTGTCAAAAGCCGCAATTCAGCTGAGTTGCGCTCACTCTTGCGGTGCAGCGATAGGCGGCTGTCACAGGACTCTCAAAATGGCGGCAGGCTCTTTCCTTTTTGGGCCTGGTCCACTGAAATGGCCCTGGGACACCTTGGAAATCGGACGCTTGTCTGCTAGGTCTTGGACCCCATTCTCGAAAGCGTCCCCTCCGCCTTGAGAATTCATCAAAAGTTTTGGGGGCCCCGACTCCTGCAGGCTTCTGGTGGGGAGCGGCTGCCATGATTGCTCGCGGAATGACCATGACGGAGCTACGAGATGGTGGTGCTCTCATGCTGACGCCAGCTTCAGTCTGAAACATCCAGAAACAAGGTGGGGCTTTCATCGTTTGGGAAAAAAAAAAGTTTTCATCCAATGAAAAGTGTTGTTTTTAGGTCATATGATCAAGCCTTCCATCATTAGGAAACCAAAAGTAAAATGAACCAATGAAAAGTTTTATAAACAAGTCACATGACCTGTTATGCGGCATAGGGTATAAAATGCGGAGAAAATACGTTGGCACGTGAGGCGGCGTCAGTAGCGGACCGATGTGCGAATAGGCCGAAGGCAATACAACGCGCCAAGATCAGGATGGCACCGAGGTGGTGTCCAGCAAGTTGCAGCACTGGTGTGGCCATCCTACAATGCTGAAAGTCGGCGTGGGGCGCCCCGTTGGCCTGTGAGTTTGCGTCAGTAGCGGACCGATGTGCGAATAGGCCGAAGGCAGCACAACGCGCCAAGATCCGGATGGCACCGAGGTGGTGTCTAGTAAGTTGCCGCACTGGTGTGGCCATCCAACAATGCTGAAAGTCGGCGTGGGGCGCCCCGTTGGCCTGTGAGTTTGCGTCAGTAGCGGACCGATGTGCGAATAGGCCGAAGGCAGCACAACGCGCCAAGATCCGGATGGCACCGAGGTGGTGTCTAGTAAGTTGCCGCACTGGTGTGGCCATCCTACAATGCTGAAAGTCGGCGTGGGGCGCCCCGTTGGCCTGTGAGTTTGCGTCAGTAGCGGACCGATGTGCGAATAGGCCGAAGGCAGCACAACGCGCCAAGATCCGGATGGCACCGAGGTGGTGTCTAGTAAGTTGTCGCACTTCTGTGGCCATCCTACAATGTTGAAAGTCGGCGTGGGGTGCCCCGTTGGCCTGTGAGTGGCGTCAGTAGCGGACCGATGTGCGAATGGGGCCAAAGGCAGCGCAACAATATTTTCTGATTTGAAGACACCACAAGGCGCTGAGATGCCAAGATCCGGATGGCACCGAGGTGGTGTCTAGCAAGTTGTGGCACTGGTGTGGCCATCGTACAATGGTAAAAGTCGGCGTGGGGCGCCCTGTTGGCCTGTGAGATGGTGTCAGTAGCGGACTGATGTGCGAATGGGGCCAAAGGCAGCGCAACAATATTTTCTGACTGACACCACAAGGCGCTGAGATGCCAAGATCCGGATGGCACCGAGGTGATGTCTAAGTTGCGGACTGATGTGCGAATGGGGCCAAAGGCAGCGTAACAATATTTTTTGTATGGAAGATACCACTAGGCGTTGAGATGCCAAGATTCGGATGGCACCGAGGTGATGTCTAGCAAGTTGCTGTACTGGTGTGGTCATCCTACAATGCTGAAACTCGGCGTGGGTCGCCCCATTAGCCTGTGAGATGGCGTCAGTAGCGGACCGATGTGCGAATAGGCCGAAGGCAGCACAACGCGCCAAGATCCGGATGTCACCGTGGTGGTTTCATAGTTGAGAGGCACTTCATCTGCAGTGGGGCGCCGAGATCCGGATGGCACCGAGGTGATGTCTAGCAAGTTGCTGTACTGGTGTGGTCATTCTACAATGCTGAAAGTCGGCGTGGGGCGCCCCATTAGCCTGTGAGATGGCGTCAGTAGCGGACTGATGTGCGAATGGGGCCAAAGGCAGCGCAACAATATTTTCTGAAGAGAAGACACCAAAAGGTGCTGACATTCCAAGATCCGGATGGCACCGAGGTGGTGTCTAGCAAGCTATGCAGTTGAGTTGTGTGCGCACTTGCGGCGAATAGGTCGAAGGCAGCATAACAATGTTTTCTGAATAGAAGACACCACAAGGCGTTGAGATTCGGTTACCACCGAGGTGATGTCTAGCAAG
Source organism: Lissotriton helveticus (assembly GCF_964261635.1). Lineage (NCBI taxonomy): Eukaryota > Metazoa > Chordata > Amphibia > Caudata > Salamandridae > Lissotriton > Lissotriton helveticus. The sequence continues at coordinate 920,187,437 of NC_136067.1, read as the reverse complement.
TTGCCGCACTGGTGTGGCCATCCTACAATACTGCTCCTAATAACGGCGTGGGGTGCCCGAAGGGGGGGGGAGCCGGCGTGAATGGGCCTTCCTAGGTGGAGGCTCGTCTGCTGTAGTGGGGCGCCCCTTTACCGTTTCAGTTGCCATTCAGCTGAGTTTCGGCTGCTCTTGATGCTACAGCGACAGGCGGCTGCAAGAGGACTCTCAAAATGGCGGCCTGTTCTTTGGATTTGGGCCTGGTCCACTAAAATGGCCCTGGGACACCTTAGAACTCGGACGCTCGATTTTTTTTCCCTTTCCTGTACATGCAAAAAAAGGTAAATGCCCGGTACGTTACACGCTTCATCTGCCAAGATGAACTCTCCAGAGGAACCGAAAAAAAATATAGTTGTGGTAACTATACCATGCATCGTCATATGGAGAGGTGGCACCAATTAATTATAGTGCTGCATAAAAGAGAGATTTGGAGGAGAACCCCTGACCTGCTAGTACATTCATCAAAGAAGTGGCACTGAGAGCTTCAGAGGCAAGGGAAACGGTCCCAAATATTTAGAAGAACTTTGGAAAGATTAAAATGACATGTTTAGATTGTGGCAAATTAATTTCATGTGGACAGATGAGTGTTACTCTAATAAATACAGCATATGAACATCATCATAGTCGATGGTTGGTAGAGACATTTTGACTATATCCTGGACCTGCCCGTCCTCGCCCAAAATGGCGCCGGAATAAATGGGACTCGTAACTCCTTGTTGTGTACTGGTTGCAGAACCTTGAAATCACGAGATACGTATGCAGTTTTGAAGCACATGGCGGACGGGGACGAGAATTGATTGAATATTTCGACATCCCTATTGATATTAAGTTCTGATGTGTTATTGATTACTGTACTGTTAAAAGTTCGAATTAACGTCACCCATGGTACTTGCCCGCAAATGTATATCTAGATAATTTTATTGTAACTGGCCCTGTCGTATTTTAATTATAAAATGTACGTCCACCGATTCCGTAACTGTTAGACACCTTAGTTCTTGCAACCTAATGGCCCGCCCGTTACGTTCCTCTACAGTGTAAATGTCTATTCATCATATACGATTACAGTTTGCTCCGTGGCAGGCCCACGTGGTTATAGGCTCGTATTTGTATAATGAAATTTTCACAATAAAGGTTTTTAAAAGAAAACATGGTAGTAGTATATACATTGGTAAAGTTTTTAATAATAGTGACTGTTTTAGAATCAATAAAAGGCAAGTGAAATAAAGCAGACCAATTACATGAAGGGTAAAAGGTATAATACGAAGGAACGCAGTAAAGATAAATGGTCAAGGGCTGTTGTGTTTTCTATTCCTGCAACATAAAGTGATCGATAAGAATCTCATATTCAGGCGTATCGGCGACTAAGACAGCAGGTCGACCCTCTTTTGCTCAACGGCTCCGTCATGGGACGAAGAAACGCTCTTTTTCTCGAAAAAAGAATATATTTTACTTGCAGGACAGTTGTAAAATTTCCAGGAAAGTACATTAGCCTGGAACATTATAACATATATTTAAGAAAAAATAATGTTCGGAAGTAATGAAAAGCGTAATTTTTAGGTCATATGACCAAGCCTTTCATCATTACAATAAGAAAAGTAAAATGAACCAATGAAAAGTTTTATTAACAAGTCACATGACTTGTTATGCTTACGTTACGCGCTGCGTGCCCCGGATGACTTCCGGATGCGCTAACGCGGCGCGTCATATGACGCATTACGCGACAACGCAGGTACAGAATATAGTCAAAATGTCTCCACCAACCAGCGGTCGGAACACAACCCCTTTCAGCAGGCTAAATAGTTCTGTTAAATGACAACAGAAGGGACAGGCAACAAGAACCATCAGTCAAAGAGGGGAGGGCTAGTTCTTCTCTACCGGGTTACATTGGGGCGCTACCGGAACTGATCGAATTGGTAGTCTACAGTGTTTCTGGATGTTTCAGACTGAAGCTGGGGTTAGCATGAGAGCAGCACCATTTCGTAGCTCCGTCGTGGCCATTCCGCAACCAATCATGGCAGCCGCTCTTTATCGTTATTTTGGGCGGGGTGGGTGGCGGAGCCGAGCTGTTTTGCAGCCATCATTGTGTGGAGTTCAGTTCATCTCACTAGTTTTGTATTTGTCATGAGGGGTTGTTCCTAATGTTTCTATTTTAGCGAGGTCAAAAAGAGATCCCATTAGTGGCCTACTGATTTTGCTCGATTCCTTTTCTTTTTTTTTACACGATTTTTCGTTATCTGCAAAGACTAAACAGAGTATTGCGACTCTGTGTTTGTTTGTAAATAGAGAATGAACCAAAGAGAACTAATTCTAAAACAGTAAATACTTGGATAACAATCAATCAAATGGAGAGAGAAGCAGGCACGACGGATTACAACGGGGGCAAAGGCCTGCGTTAACTACCTTTCACTATCTGCAAAGAGAGAGTACTCCTATAAGAAATGAGGGGGGGGGGGCACCATTCAAAGCAGATCAGTGTGCATAAACACGAAAATGTTTTCACTTACCACGTACTTGACATTCGACAGCTTATGATATTTGCTATTAAAAAACCATTGAAATTCACTGAAAAAACCATAGGTTATAGACCATATATAGTTAGGAATTAGCATTTACAAAACCTTGAAAATTCACTGAAAAAACCATAGGTTATAGACCATATATAGTTAGGAATTAGCATTTAAAAAACCTTATTTTACTCACACAAAACCATTGAAATTCCATATATAGTTAGTTGCACTAACTATATATCGCGCACCCGCAATCCACTGCTGATCATGTCACATATTACATCATTCATTACATGGTCAGTGACATCACTGATGACATCACTGATGACATCTCAAATGACATCACTGATGACATCACTGATGACATCTCAAATGACATCACTGATGACATCACTGATGACATCTCAAATGACATCACTGATGACATCTCATTTGACATTACTGATCACATCACTGATGACATCATTCATGTGATAATACGATGAACCTCTTCAGACTCTAATATAACCTTAGATACACTCAGTGTAAACAGACACTCATAGACTGTCACTCATCCATGGAGTTACTCAGACACTTAGTCAGTCATGCAAAGAATCAATCACACCTCCATTTCCTCAACTATACAGTTATACACACCTTACTTATTCAAACATATACTAAAACATATTTACTCACTTATACAATCCTGGATACAAGTTCACAATGATCCATACAGCCACTCACACATTCACTGGCTCTTATGCACAGTTATTTATATATGTCAACTCTCACATGTACTGTGTTTTACATATGTACTTACTTTGACATGTAGCACTGAGATATCCATTCACTCACCAATACACTCATGCACACAGTCAACCGCCCATACAGCTGTTTCCACATGCACTTTTGAACCCATACATCTAGTCAATCAACTGCTCACACATCTATGCAGAGAGTCATACACCTCCCAGCCACCCAGACACACACTCAGTCTCCCATACAAATGCTTGGGCAACCAATCAATAACCCATACAGTTAATCATATAGCTAATGATCAACACATGCAGCAGTTTACAGAACAACAGACATAATGATGCACAAATTAAGACAGTTTAGTCACTAACCCATGCACTCAGTGAGACACATTTAATCAGTCACTCATACAGTCAGCCATGCCCCTACTAAATCCTTCATCAAGACACTTATACATCCACTCATTCTTCAATATGTAAGACATATTTTAACTTTACAGAATTATACAGTCACTGGATGTAGTCATCAGTGATGTCATTTGAGATGTCATCAGTGATGTCATCAGTGATGTCATTTGAGATGTCATCAGTGATGTCATCAGTGATGTCATTTGAGATGTCATCAGTGATGTCATCAGTGATGTCACTGACCATGTCATGAATGATGTAATATGTGACATGATCAGCAGTGGATTGCGGGTGCGCGATATATAGTTAGTGCAACTAACTATATATGGAATTTCAATGGTTTTGTGTGAGTAAAATAAGGTTTTTTAAATGCTAATTCCTAACTATATATGGTCTATAACCTATGGTTTTTTCAGTGAATTTTCAAGGTTTTGTAAATGCTAATTCCTAACTATATATGGTCTATAACCTATGGTTTTTTCAGTGAATATATATATATATTGGTTTGTAGTTTAAGGTAGTTTGATTTCAAATACAATTATATTTAATAATATCTTTTGTAAATGTGTATGATTATGAAGTATTTATTGTTTTTGAAATTGTTTAATTGGTATTAAGTTCTAAACATTTTTTATATTGAAGTGGGTAATACATTCTTAGATTGGACTGGATTTGTTATGAAATGTTATCCTTTTAATGTCCAACACTTTCCTCCAACATGGTTGAATTGGAGTGGGCATAGTAAATGCAATCTATTTTGTGTTCAACCCCTTTCCCAATTGTTTTAGATTGGAGTGTGAATATTACATTTCACCCCTTTAGGGCCTGATAACGATCGGACCGACAGACATGCCATCGGTTTGACCGCTGCCTTACAATACAGGTGGTCGCACCGCAGAGTTTGAGGAAAAGACTGCCACCACCAGCAGGATCATCTGATCCCAACAGGGCAGTGGTTGGAATTATAGTCCAGACAAGAGGCAGCGCCGAGCCAGGCAACACAGTCAGGATTACGATGTTCTTTCCGACAGCCTTTTCATGGCGGTCCCACCGCCATGCAAAGGCTGGCAAAAAAGGGACTGTGGGTGCCCCAAACACAGTCCCAGCCCTCTTGGGCCACGGCAAAGTGGCCCTGGGGGAACATGTAGTGTCCACATGCACATGCATGCACCATGTGCCTTGCACAATGCTTGAATGTGCACTAAGTGCTCATTTACACGGCAGCTTGTGCTGCAGCTCTTTTCTCATGAGGCACAGGGTCAGACTGATTTGCATATAGCCATGTCTGAACTGGGGTGGCAGAGTGGGCTAAAGAACGGTGATGGATCAAACCCAGATCTTTTGACTGGGTGTGAGTGTTTGATTGGTTCAGATGCTCCGTCCATCACCACCCCCTTTTGTACCGCTTTGGCCGCCATATGTGTGGCAGGGTATGCTCAGACGTGAGTCCCTTGCTCACTTTGCCACTGGATTCAAGCAAGCCGCTGGACTGTTCCCATGAGGCACAGGGTCAGACTGATTTGCATATAGCCATGTCTGAACTGGGGTGGCAGAGTGGGCTAAAGAACGGTGATGGATCAAACCCAGATCTTTTGACTGGGAGTGAGTGTTTGATTGGTTCAGATTCTCCGTCCATCACCACCCCCTTTTGTACCGCAGCTCTTTTCCTAGGCATGAGCCACTGTGTAAAGGAGCACCTTCAGACCACACCCACAGCGGTCCTATCGTAATTGGAAAGTCGGACCGCCAACTGCTTGTCTGGCAGTCTCCTGACCACTGCAATAGCGGAAAGCAGTCCAACCGCCCGATATTCTATTCGGACCCTTAGGTCGGCCTGGCAGGGGCGATCCGCCCGCCATCCTTGCTGCAAAGACTCCCCCGCCATATTAACATGGCTGGGGGGTCCGCGGCAGACAGAAAGACTGTCCAACGCTTTTCCGCCCCGGTCGCCTTGCGACCGGGGCGGAAAAGGGTTGTATATGGTGGCGGTGTCTAACAGACACCTCCAGCCATATTACAACGGGCATTCAACAATTCCTTTCCGTGGCGGAAAGGCAGGTGGAGTCTCCCTGCGGAGGCCCGTTGCGGGCCCCTAGGGACTCCAGGGGGTTGGGGGTGCACATGGAGGGTACCTATGGTACCCCCCTGCATTTCAATGAACAACGTGACAGGCACCGCGCGGTGCCTGTCACGTTGTGCTTTGAAATGCACAAGATGTATTCTTAGCATTGTGGTGGGCGGTGCTTTCAGCACCGCCCGCCACAATGCTAAGAATACGGGATGCGCCCGCCACTGTGGCGGGTGCATCCTAATACCACCCACGGGACCCCCGCCCTTATGGTGGGCGGTCCCTTCACACGATCGGATTGCGGGCGGACTAAGTCCGCCGGTCATCCTAATGGACCCCCTAGTATCCAATGCCTTCCCTAAATTGGTTTAGATTGGAGTGGGAATAGTAAATGTCACCCCTTTAGTGTCCAACACCTTCAAAAATGTGTTTAAATGATAGTGGGAATATTAAGTGTCATCCCTTTAGTGTCCAATACCTTCCTCAAATTGGCTTAGATTGGAGTGAGAATAGTAAATTTCATCCCTTTAGTGTTCAACACCTCCCTTAAATTGGTTGCGACGGAAGTGGGAATAGACATAGTATTATGTGTTGTCCATTTTCTACTTTTATTTTCCATTGTTTAACAGTTTTAAAATGTTTTAATTTGCTTTGAACACATATTTTCTACATCATTTTAACATATGTTGTTATGTATATATTAAATACTTGTATATGTTTTATACTATTATTTGCATTATACTTTATACATTTTGTAATTTTTATCACAACAATTGTTGACAATATTTCAAATGTTTAAAATGTAAGCATTTTTTATACATTTATAAAACAGTTGTACAATTTTTCCCAACATTCTATTTGAAAATAGTCTTTTTGAGTATCATTTAGAGGCCCTATTATTTTACCACCACCTACTATTTTGTAATCTATTTGTGTTGTTTTTAGTCTATTTACCGTTACTGCTGTTTGTCGGAACAGTAAGTCTTTTTTTAATGATTTTGTAAGGGTTTTAAGGGTACAGATGCCTAGGGGGTAGCTCTAGAAAATAGATTTTTTTCGTTTTTAGATATATTAGTGTTGGTGTTTTTCACTAGTTTGTCATTTTGGGGCAGATTCCAATCTCGGTTGGAAAGCACTCTGACCGGGCCGGATCCGGGGTGTTTTCCGAACGATCCGGACTCCTGCAGTCTGACCGAGCGAGTACGATGCGGCCGTATGCGGTCGGACTCGGTTCGGTCGGACTCCCATAGAAGTCAATGTGAGCCAATCGTACGATGCATACATGGGCTCCCATTGACTGAATGGGTACGTTGGGGACAAGTGCGCCCCCTACAGTGGGTATGCGTTGGTGCCATCCGCACCGTACCTGCCTGTGTTGGGGAGACCCATGGGTCTCCCTTTGTGTCCGAGTCGTAAGGCTGTGGGTAACAGGGGGTCCGATGCGGACACCCAAAGCCCAACTCCGGGAGCTATTGAGAGCCGGAAGCTCCGACTCGATCCGGCTGTCCGAAACGAGCATCATACTGCCTCGGTTGGAATTCACCTCCATTGCGTGCCATGGTTAGCTTACGGCCGAGATGTACGGAGCGGTTCGGACCCGGACACGATACGGACGAAGATTTTGCGCTTGTTAGCATTGTACTTCGACGTCCGGACCTGTGTACGAACCCAACGGAAATTCAGCCTCCGAATCCGATCCGCTAATGCCAAACCCGATTCGGTGCCCTTCTGAACGAGATCGTTTGTTGGTGATTATAAAATATTAATTTAAATAATTTATATATAGTTGTATTATATCAGTCTTTTTTATAATTGGACTTTTAATTACTGATTTAATAAAATAATATTTGTAATATTTAATAAATACAAGGTTTGATACGTTGGTTAGGAATTTATCAGCGCTTGTGAGGACTTTCAAAGGTTATTTTTTGTATTTTAGAATATACTTTTGGCTATCATTTCTTAGTAACCTACTCCTTTGTAATATATGAACAGTTTTACTTTAAATTGTTACATATCATACACTCTTTTGATTTGTTTGCTATCTTTAGGGTCAATGTGGGTAACAGATTGCTCCATTCTTAGTTGTTGGTAGTTTGCTCTTTTTGTAATGCTTCCATAATTTTTATAGTCTAGTTTGTGTTGTACCTAATGTGGATTGAAAGGTATTGTGCCATCCTTCCAGTGCTTTGTTTTTTTTTGGCTTCCTGTGCCCAGGTGCTGTCATAGGCATTCCACCGCGGCATTTGGGTTGGCATTGGAGTACGTTGCAATGCAGTCTGCCAACTCACCTGCCTTTAAAATAGTCCATTGGGGGATAAGTTTGTCTTAATTTTGTAGTAGAAAGGGTTTTCTATTAGTAAACTGTAGTGATAGGCTACCTTCCGACAGGGACATAGGCTAGTGCTATCATTTTGTTTGATTTATAAGGCAAATTGGTTGTTTATAGAATATTCTGCATTTATTGTAGATTTTTGTCGGTACCTCCATATACTTTGACTGAAATCTTTGTAACAGCTTTGTGTTGCTGTGTCAGGGTAGAAGTTTAACATGGTTTGAATGTTTCTTGCTCAAAGTCTATGATAACTTGTGTGGGGGGTAGAAATTATTGGGCATGGGTTTGATATGATTTAGGAGCTCGAAATAAGTGCTGCATTGTTTATTTGGTAGTAGAGCATGTATAAAAGGGATATTTGTGTTTTGATATTCACCTTGCATGGTGTATATATGAGTGAATTGTAGACACATTGTGAAGGTCCCATACAACATCCTTGTATCATATTGTTTCCGTTTTTATAAGTTATCAGCTGTAGAGAATATTAGGATACATTTTATGTTATTTAGGTTTTCATCTAAGAGGAAATGTTTCTCATTATGTGTGATTGTTAAGTGTTCAGGTATTTAGACTTTATACTGTTTTTATATAAGCTGTATTTTTGTGATGGTTTTAAGTAACCACACAAATAAAGAATTCATTCATTCAAAAAAGTGTTCAGGTATGAGTATGTCTTGGTATCTTCTAGGGGCAGATGGTGTATCAATGGTGGCTCTTTTTTGTGCAATTAAATGTTTTAAATTGAAGAAAGTATGTAGTTGGCTTGCTATGTGTTTGGCGACCTTATGTAGTATATCTTTAGGGAATTTGCTTATGGGTTCCTGAGAGCTATTGCTTGCCTCTCTTATACCCTGCAACATCTCTCTTACTACTATTTCTCTTATATTTGGGGATGGTTGTGCTCTCTTACATGAATTACATCATCTTTTGTAGTTGTCATCCCATTGCATAAAAAAGAATAATATTTAGAACATTTCCATTTTATAGTTTCTGTTAGCGCAGTTTCTTGGCTATAGGTGTTGTCCATGTGATTTAGTAACTAATTTCTTTTCTGATAGTGATATACTTTGCAGCTCCTGTCATTGTATCTAAAAGTAGTGTAATATTACAAATATATAGAATATTTTAACATGTGTATATTTATTTTTATTTACATAAAAAATTATGCAAAAACTTATTTTGTATACTTATATGTATGTTGTTTATAAATGTTGCTCAGAATTATGGAGCTTTTCCGTGGGTGTTCTTATGTGGAGCAGATATCATCTTTTCTGTTGGATGACATAAAAATCATGTTTCACTTCAAATGTGAATTTGTTGTTAGTTTATAGATGGGGAGGTCGTTAGATTTATTTTTGCCTGCTATTTGGGTACATTTATACGTATGTATTAATGTATGTATTCTTACTTTCTTATGTCTTTACAATGTCATTTGATAGTTGTTGTTTTCAGGCAGTTTATCACTTTTTTTGGATGTGGGGTTTTCTTTTAGGATATCTGTGTAAAAAGATAGAAGATAGGTAGTATTTTATTTGTTAATTAACTTTAGTGTAAATATAAGCTCTTCTTACTTGGTTAGGTAGTTGTTGAAATGTAGATATTTCTTCTGTAATGGTTTGTTGAGGAAATCTGGCAGAGTTTCCTCATCTTGTAGCGTTTGTTGTTTTTGAAGTAGTTAGTTCTTTAAATTCATGTGTCTTTTATGTTGTTGATGTAATTGTTTATTTGCTTGTATTGGTTACATTTGTTTGTAGTTTTATTTCATTGGTTGTTTTAGTTTTTGATGGAATTTTTTAATTGTTTTGTCCTTCTATGATAAATGTTAAATTAGATATTATTTTTGAAGTATATTATATACTTTGCTACTTTTGGAAATACATTCCTATGCGCACACACATATATATATATATATGAATAAATGAAGTGATATTTGTATAAGTGTGTAGCTGAGTAAATGTAAATAAGGTACATTGTTTGCAAAAGTGAGTAGGTTGACTGCGTAACTGAATAGGATTTGTGCTGGTGTGTAATGTTAATATAAGTGTATAAGTATAGTTGATAGTGTTCTATTGATCATTGACAACATGTATGAGTGAATCTATAGGTAAGTGATTAGATGTGTGTGTAGATCTAGGAATTACTGAGTAGGTTTTTACATACTTGTATTGCTGTGTCAATGGATTCAAATATGGTACTCTGTATTTTTCAGTGAGTGATAAAAGGCTATAGTAGTGTATGATGAGGTGTATCTGATTGTCACGTGGATGATGTCAAAAGTGGTTTCATCAGTGATGTAATTTGAGATGTCATCAGTGATGTCATCAGTGATGTCACTGAACATGTCATGAATGATGTAATATGTGACATTATCACCAGTGGATTGCGGGTGCGAGAGTTACAGTTAGTACAACTAACTACAACGAAGGAATTTCAATGGTTTTGTATGAGTGAAATGTCCAGCTAAGTATAACACCCCTGAAACCTGTGTTTTTTTCCAATGAATTTCTAAGGTTTTTTTAAATGATAATTCCTAACTATAATCTGCTTGAAACCTATGGTTTTTTCAGTGAATTTCAAAGGTTTTTTAAATGATAATTCCTAACTATAACCTGCCTGAAACCTATGGTCTTTTCAGTGAATTTCAAAGGTTTTTTAAATGACGATTCCTCATTATAATGTTGTCCACTTCCCCATATCTTCAACAAGAAACCAAATCTGGAATGCTACCTAAAAAAACAGGCAATTGTTCCACTTACCACTAACAAATTAACATCAACATTTAACTAGTGTAAGGACGTCGACTATGTACTGCATGAATTACATCCAACTCACACCTATATTTAAAGAGCAATATGTGATAGAGGTACCAATTTTACACTTCTGACACCCAACAAAATCACAATACCCAGCACCACTACCACTACAACCACCCCTCCTGACCCTTCCCCCTCTACTACCTCAGAGACAGCGCAAAACAGGACAACGGACCTTCCCAAAATAATATTTCCCCTCAACAGCACACTAGCTCAATGTTCAGAGATGTGGCAATCAACTATGTATAAGGTAAGGAACTCTCACATCAACTATAATGTACACAATGCTAATACTACCGGTGATATGCTGTACACAACTCACTTTACAAGCCAAAAACGTTTCCGTGTGTAGATATACTATTGATACGTGTGTACTGCACAGTGGATGCAACCATATCATCTCAGACTCTGGGGAATATGTTGGTCATGTTGTTGTGTTTTTCCCCCCCTTCAAGCAGAACTGAAGTGGGCTGATCCGACATACGCAACATCAGCATAAGAGTATAAATAATCTGCCACGCCTTGGGTGTGGTTCACTTCTGCAAAGAGAAAAGACTCTGCCACAGCGAAGGTCCTCACCCTGCCACGTGGCTGCCGCCATGACCACTTGCCTCCTCAATACAGGCCGATTGCAAACTCAGCGCCACAGCACCGCAGATTTATGACTGAATCGACTACTGCCTTCTATCTACACTGCAGACAGCAGGGTTCACAACTTGAATTCATCTTTGGATCTACACTACGCACAGCATTGAAGTTATCCTTTATTTATGTAAGGCAGAGACAATTTTCTTAAAGTATGAACAGTAGGAAATTCAGCCTTCATTTATTTAATGCAGAGACAATTCTACTATATGTCTTCAGATTTTGTTTACATAAGTGACAAAAAGCATTCGTACATGTCTGTGTCAACAACTGCCTTCAATCTACACTGCGTACAACAGGGTTCACAACTTGAATTCAGCTTTCCATCTACAGTACGGACAGCATTCAAGTTAGCCTTGATTTATGTAAGGCAGAGACAATTTTGTAAATGGATGCCACAAAAAACATTCCTCAACGTCTGTACAAAGTACTGCCTTCAAATGTACACTGTGATCTACAGAGTTCACTACTTAATACCAGAAGCGCATCAGCTGTACAGACAATATTAAATTCATTCTCGATTTATTTAAGGCAGAGACAATTCTACTGTGTCGTCAGATTTTGTTAACGTATGTGACAAAGAAAGCATTCCTTGATGTCTGTGTCAACTACTGCCTTCGATCTACACTGCGGACAGCAGGGTTCACAACTTGAATTCAGCTTTGCATCTACACTACGGACAGCATTGAAGTTAGCCTTGATTTATGTGAGGCAGAGACAATTTTGTTAAATGATGAAACAAAAAACATTCCTCAATGTCTGTACTGAGTACTGCTTTTAAATGTACACTGCGATAAACAGTGTTCACCACTTGATACCAGGAGGGCTTCAGCACTACAGACAACATTGAATTCATTCTCGATGTATTTAAGGCAGAGACAATTGTACTGTGTCCTCAGATTTTGTTAAAGTATGTGACAGAAAAAGCATTCCTTGGTGTCTGTATCAACTACTGCCTTCGATCTATACTGCGACCAGCTAGGTTCACAACTTGGTACCAGTGGCGGTTTAGCTCTACAGACAATATTACATTCATTCTCGATCTATTTAAGGCAGAGACAATTGTACTGTGTCCTCAGATTTTGTTAACTGTGACAAAAAAGCATTAATCGATATTTGTGTCGAATAGTGCCTTCGATCTACACTCCAATTACTGTGCCCCCCCGAACACACATCATCTCAGGATACGTACATGCTAAGCGCCAAAGGTACTACTAACTTAGTGTACCAAAAATCATCCGTCAAACCTACATAAAATCGACACGTGGACTTACTAAGCCAGAATTCACAAGACAAAAAACATTACTATCAGTACGGCCTGCCCAGACCACACATCATCGCAGGCTCCACAGAACCTTGTTGTTTCAGGTACCACTAACTCAGTGGAAACCAATCTAAGTATAACACCTATCACATCCTACACAATAGCCCTTTAGTATGCTTCCTTCAAAAATGTAATATATCACTTATAGATTTAGTTGAATAATAAAATGCACGCTGCATACATGTTTGATCTTCCACTTCAATCATGATTGCGGATGATGCACTCCGCCCTAAAATCTACACTGCAGACAGCAGGGTTTACAACTTGAATTCACCTTTGCATCTACACTATAGATAGTAGGGAATTCATCCTTGATGTATTTAATGCAGAGACAATTATACTATATATATTCAGATTTTGTTAAAATATGTAAAAAAAAGAGCATTCTTCCAAAACTGTACTGACTAGTAGCTTCGATGTACGCTGTGGAAAGTAGGGTACAGAACTTGAATTTACCTTTTGATCTACACTACAGACAGTATTAAATTCAGCCTCGATTTATTTAAAGCAGAGAAAAAAATAGTGCTGTTGTACTGCTAGTATGCACAAGCACCTTCAATCGTTGCATCCTGTGAACTATGGTCACAAAGAATGTAGAATATTGCACCAAAATGTACCTCCTCCACCGGCAATACCAAGTACCTCTGGGTTATGACCTTCAACATCGCCACGAGACATACGTCCCCAATTTGTGAGAGTTAGAATGCACTGCGTGAAGTGGAATCGTTTAATTTGTTATGGGGAGCAATCAGTACACCTAGTTTGTACAGCAATTGATAACCATTGATGCTAGTTCCTCCCTCAAAGTTCATATAGTCCAGTATGCAACAGTGAATGGTTTCAGTGCAGCCCGCTCAGATCACGCATCATCGCAGGGTGAGCACAAGCTAAACACCAGACGTACCACTAACTTAGTACACCGTAAATAATCGCCACGTGCTCTTGTTAAGGCAAAATTCAATAGTGAAAACACATTTTTACCAGTGCGGTCTGCCTGAACCACGCATTATCTCAGGCTCCACACAAACCGCCCTTACCTCAGTGCACCACAACTCATGAACTCTTTACGATAGAATCTTCTATGTATTATTTCACATACAATGCTCCTACCTTTGTACAGCAGAAGTCATAAACCGTTTATGATTAAATATCTGTGTGTGATATCATGATTACTATTCTACTTGTTACCAACAACAATGTAATAAAATGGAGTCGAGCACACGTGCCCGTACCCACTTCAACTATCTATCTGTGTCTGTGTATTTATTATAATTGTAAAATGCTGCTCCAGTGCCCTACCACATTATATTGTCCTATAAATAGCATATACAACCATCTTATCTTTGACAGTAAGTGTGGGATATTCCTCCTTTTTTATTATTTTTTATTTTTTAGCATATTTATATAGCGCAAAATCAACTCAAAACTATATCAGCAATTTACATGAGCACCGTATTTACAGTACATTTTCAGGCACGCGTACTTTACGTCATTACTCTACAATACCAGGACGTGGACGCAACTCCAAGCCTCGAACACTGATTTCCAGCACCAAGTCCTACAGTGTACCTGAATAACCACATGCGTATATATATTAGCTGCCCTTCATGTGCCAAAAATTGCAACTTAAACCTTTCACAACCCTGTATTACTACAGCTACAACACTCCACTGAATGTACAACAAAATTCATAATCACAGAAATGAGTCATGTCCACCATCTTTTATTTATGCAACTATGAACGAATATAGAGTCAGTGATACCCCGTACCTTCCATGTTGGCCAAGTTGTGGAACTTTACAGATATAATGACACATTTGCTTTTAAGACCCGGGTGACGTCAACACTACAAAACGGACACCCGAATCACTGGATTTTTCATATAGCTAATGGTGGAATGTTGCCCATACCTCCAGAATCATGGTTCAGAGCCTCGCGCAGCACTGGCATACATCAGGCCAGCCCACTCCACTTACGCTGCCAGGAAAAAACAAAAAAACATTGCCCAGATTTCCATTGTAGTGATTTCTTAGTGCTAGGTCCAGTTGTCAGAAAGGCACACACACACTCCCTCATGGCTGGTATACACCCACACCACACCCATCCAGCACATGCGTCAGTGCACACGTGACCGTACCAATAAAAAAGACGGGGCGCACGTGCTCCACACCATTTTAGAGTAGCTCCTATTCCAAACGCTGAGATGGCCTGTCGTATGGTTTGGATGCCTCAAGTAGGCCGAACCACCGAGTAAAAGGGCCCACCACTATGTGCGTGGCCTCTTTGGTTACTGAGTTAGTGGTACCAGAAAGACTGAGTGGGTGAGGAACTGTGATGATGATGGGAGCACGAGTATGTCGTTAGCCATATCGATATCAAGACTCTGCACTAAATGTCAGATTTCTTGGTGGCAGAGCGGGACTGTAGGATGTAGAAGGTGTCCTGTCTACAAAAAGGTGAGCAGTGAGGCCTGGGTGCGCATCGGAGGGAGTCGATGGGCTGCAGCAGACTGGATACAAAAAACCGACGCAGTGAATTAGGCGTACACAATCCTATATACCGTATCTTAGTGCATTTATTTATATTTTTTTCCAATAGCAGGAACATTTTTATAATCAGTCAAACGTCCGGAATATAAACTGTGCAAATAGTTGTTTTTAAATGTGGGAGGGAAGGTGTGTGAAAGGACGATCTTATTGTACTCCACATTAAGATAGTAACAAATACCAATCATAACATCTTTCTTTTACTATCTTCTAGATGTAGAGCTTCAGGGGGCATTATGTCCCGGGATGTGGTGAAAAACACACCAGTGACAGAAAGGTGAGCTGCGAATATTCTTTTCAGTCACTCTCTCACATCCTCTCTCCTTTGATACAATGTTAACTTCCTTTTTATTATCTTACAGGTTGTGTTTCACAAATTGGCGTCACCCCCCCCCCAAAACACCTACAAAGCTCTACGTTTGAGGATTCTGCGATGATGCGTGGCCATCGTAACAACGTCTGAGAAGGCTGCTTAGACACATGGTGCGCCCTCTTTGAATCACGCCATTGGCACAAGGTGAGCAAAGAAGCTTGTTTCCGAAACAATGAAAAGTCATCTGTGAAAGGAGAGAGTGGGTAGTGTGCAGCAGCTTCACTGCGAAGAAATGTACAATTACCTCAGACAAGTGAGGATAGGTTACAACAGTCTGAGGGGCAGATCTACAAGCCCCTTGCGCCACTTTTGTGTCTCTTTTAACCTGAGAAAAGTGGCGCAAGGAGCTTCTATATCTGCCTCTGACTTCCCAAGAAAAACACTCACCTCAGGACATTGCGAGTCAATGGGGTGCGACAGTTTGGGTATGCAATATTGAGAACTCACCGATATGCAGTGGGAGTGCATGGGATATACAACTTTGGAAGAAAAACAGTGCACAGACACCTCTTTACAGTGGAAGTTGATGAAATCCATTATCCTGAGTGTACAAATAAATAAATGAAAAATATACGTGTGCAGTTGTATGTACTATGCTATTACTAACTCTATATACTATCTTTCAGATCACTAAACTGGAGGGTGCACTATGAACCAGCACGTGCTTGGACACACAACGGAGGCAAAAGGTGAGCTATGAGTATTTTCTCCAGTATTAACTGCTCCATCTATAACTTTCTCTCTCTCACAATTTTAATTTAGTTTTTTCTCTCTTTCTCTCTCTCACTCTCTCTCACATCATTTCTCTTTTAAAGTTATGGACGCTGCTGTCCACTCTGCCGTGTACAACCAAAGCTGAGTTCAAGTTGTGAACTCTGTTGGTCACAGCGTTTACATGAGGTAAGCAGAGCGGCCTAGATATACAATGCCTCCGATTAAATGCATTAAAAATAAAAGAGCTTATTTACAAGCCCCTTGCGCCACTTTTGCGTCACTTTTAACATGGGAAAAGAAATGCAAAAGTGGTACAAGGGGCTTGTAAATAAGCCCCAAAGAATATTGTCCTGCATAATGACTTGACCTCTCACCTAATTCTGTCTCATCTCTGAATCATTTTAAAGACCTGTCCATACTGTAATCTGACGCAGTAGGCCCTTCCGTACAGACACCTCTTGAAAGCGGGCCTGTAAGAGAGGTGGAATGTATCAGCACACTGCAGACGTGTAAATAACCAAATATTGCCAAGTGTTACCTTAACTTGTAATGTTTGACCTCATTTTGTCACATTGATCTAATTTTGAACATTTATTTTCATTTTTGTTTTGCAGATTACCTACCATACATCTATTGGAGCCCATATCACATGTTGTTTAATTGTTTTTTAAAGTTATGTTTCTAGTTATTTATTACATTGTTATCTTTTAGTTACGTTTCCAGTTATTTATTGTTGTTTGAATAAAAGTTAATTTTTAAAAAAGTATATACGTCTTCTTTTTCTGACATTTCACTATTATTTAGTGTGATAATAATACAGTTAAAAAACATTTAAAAATAGAAATAATATTTATAACTTGAAGTATAATACTGAGGCTAACTCTTTACCAGGACTTTACCAGAGTCTATAGCTACGACTAACGGTTTCTATGGAAAACTTTTAAAACTCCAGCACAATAACTGTCTCGATTAGCAGCATAGTGTGGTGAACTTCTAACCTCTGTGCTCACTTAAGTGTTCCGTGAACTGTTACTATGGTAACAGGCAGTAAGCCGTTTGGGGGTAGGGTTGAAAGGAACTGGCTGTACAAAAAACAATCATATTTACCCAGGATCCTCTACATGACAGAAAGGAAAGCAAAGTAAAACAGAACACTGTGTACCCGATTTACAACCCGCTTGCACCACTTTCGTGTTCAAGGCCCCCCTGCAAAATTGGAAATGTGGGGGCCTCAACGACCCCCTTAAGCACGGGAACCACCACCCCTGGGGATTTGTGTATTGTTTGAGACAGACTGCGTGGCCCTCCGCCTGGAGCCCTCGAGGGCCCTGGGGACCGCCACGCCCCAGGGCCGGCTCCTGCTGTGTCCCAGGGTGCCTACCCCTGGGACACTGCTGTTTGCTATGAGCGGGCGGGAGTCTCACGGCTCCCTCCCTCCCATAGCAAACTTAGGGGCCTATTATGATTGCGGTTTTTCCGCATCCTCCGGGTCGGCGGAAGCCACCGCCGGCCCGGAGGATGCGGAAAAACCGCAGCAGACCCACCAAAGACCCACCGCCACATTAGGATGGCTGGTGGGTCCTGGTTTCCGTCCGCAGCTTTTCTGCCGCGGTTGGCTTACAACCGCGGCGGAAAAGCTCTAATATGGTGGCGGTGTCTCTCAGACACCGTCCGCCATATTAGGAAGGGCTTTAAAAAATGCTTTTCCGTGGCGAGTTTTCCGCCGTGGAAAAGCATGTGTAACTTCACTGCGGGGGCCCGTTGCGGGCCCCCTGGGTGAAAGGGGGGTGGGGGGTGCACATGGAGGGTACCTATGGTACCCCCCTGCATTTGTATGCAGAAATCAGCAGGCACCGCACGGTGCCTGCCGCTTTCTGCATACAAATGCAATGTATGCATTTTTACCATTGCGGCGGATGCAGCTTGAAGCCGCACCTGCCGCAATGGTAAAAATAGAGGATGTGACCGCCAGGGTGGCGGTCACATCCTAATTGCACAGGCGGGAACTCCGCAGGCAATGCGGAGGTTCCCTCCTACTCTATGGTGGCGGACGGACTCAGGTCCATCCACCATCATAATCGGCCCCTTGGTTTGGATTTCGAAAGACAGAGCAGTGAAATCTGTTCTCACTTTCAAAATCCAGACCAGATTGCTTCTCCACATGCAAGTTAGCATCTCCCCATGTGGAAAAGCAATGCCGGCTCCCGAAGGACGCGGTGAGCCGGCGGGACCGTGGGGGCAAAGTGGCTCCCCCCACGGTCCCCAACAATTTTTATAAGACCCGGGGGATAGGGTCCCCGGGGATATTAGAAATTACTGACAGGGGCTATTTTTTTACGGTAAAATTAGAAGTTGCGCACCCAGCGCAGCGCTCAGTCTAGCCCCCTGGTGTGCACGCGCTGGATGCGCGACTCACAATCTGTAGGGTGCGCGACTCCAGCGCCTTTGGTGCACAACTTCTACACATTTGGGAGCCAGCATTGCTTTTCCACATGGGGAGCTACTAACATGCAGCTCCCCATGTGGAAAAGCAATCTGATTTAGATTTTGAAACAGATTTCCTTGCTATGGGAGGGCGGGGTGGACACTGCACAATACATAAAGCCCCGGGGAGTGGTGGTCCCTGGGGCTTTGGAGACCGTGCAGCCCCCCCAACCATTTTTTTGGTAGCCCCAGGGGGTAACGGGTCCCTCAAGTGCTCCAGGAGGGGGGCCACACAGTCCCCCTCCCACAATACATACGTGGCTTTGGGGACCTTGGACCCCTCCCCCCACCATTTAATTTTTTAGCCCTGGGGTGATGATCCCTGGGGCTGGAAGGCCCCTCTGGGCCCCCCATAAAATTTAATAATTTTACCCCCGGTATTTAGCCCCCAAGGGGGCTAATTCTAAAAAAAGCTCAATTTTATTTTTTTAAATTTTTTACGGCAGAGTCTGCGCACCATACACGCACCTGCCGGGTCTTTTAAAAAAAAATTGTGGGCCCTGAGGGTCCTTCTGGGACCACCCTAAGCAGGTCTAGAGGGTAAAAGTATTTCTACCATGCCCCCTTTCTACATTTTGTACACATATTCCACTGACCTCTTCAGCCATGCTTGTACCGAGGCACAAAATGGCTGTCAACAGTTCCTGGTTTCGAATGTTAACAACCACTTGACAGCCAATTAGCATTCAGCACATGATCGGAAGGGTGCACTTATGGTGCGCTCAGGGTCCGTGGATCCACCGCGCCAAAAGATATATAAAAGATATATAAAGATATAAAGATATATCCATACTAATCTTATAAAGAGAGAGCCCAAACCTTTGAGGCGGGTACTCTCAGTAACCACAGCACCAATCACAACACCCAATACAGCGTTGGAAAGGGCAGTTGCAGCAGATGGACAAAGGCTATGCAGACGGCCACCAAATAATAATATATATATTTTTTTTGCAGAGTTTTATATAGCGCGAACTTGACCCAAACTGAATCAGGTATCAGAGCACTTTACATAGCACCAGTTACGTTACATGAGGACACACATTCATTTTTGTTAGGCACGGGGAGATTAAGTGATTTGCCCAGAATCACAGGATGTTTGGCGTCGTTACCAAGAATCGAACCCAGATCCCCAGGTCCGAGGTCGAGCGCCTTAGCCGTTAGGCCAACTCCTCTATACATTTAAAAGGTAAAAGAACCGTGCCAGCAAAGTAGTCCCTTGTGGGCGTGTCTGCGTTGTGCTATGGGCGTGGGCTGGGGGCGTGACTAACGCTGGGGGCGTGTGGTACGGCCATCACATTGTGGGCTGTGGGCGTGTGCTGGGGCGTGACAAACGCTGAGGGCGTGTGTCCGCCCTTCATGCCATGTGAGTCGTACATAAAAGCGCCAATTACGTTGCTGCGCAGCATCAAGGGGCATGCAGGGGGCGTGAGAAACGCCAGAGGGGTGTGTCCGGCCTTCATGCCATGTGAACGCAATTGTGCTGCATCAAGGGGCACGCTGGGGGCGTGAGAAACGCTGGGGGCGTGTCCTTCATGCCATGTGGGTCGTACATTAATCAGAAGATCGTCTGCTGTGGCTGTGTGCTGGGGGCGTGACAAACTCGTTCACCTGGAAAGCAGCAAGGGTGTTTGACCACTCAATGTACCAGCTAATCATGTGCAATGTTTCTTGAAATGACTTTTCCTCAACCATTGAAATGACTTCTTTCAAAAAACAAAAGCATGCACCCTAGTTTTCAGTGGAGAATGTTAAGAAAGCACCAATCATTTTTTGTTTTTCAAGTGCACTGAATCTCAACCACTTTTTTTACATAACTCCTACTTTCAAACTGCCATTTCATTTCCACAACTCATCGGAATACAAGCACATGTACCTTTAAGATGACAAAAGTCTGGTTTGTGGGTCATAGCTTTGTCCACTGGAGTCAAAAATACGCAGCTAACAGAGGTATTTACAACCTTGATTTACCAAATGTGGACATTGTATGGATTGGACAGAGAGGATTGAGAAGTCACCAATTGATACCATTGGTAAAATATGCATCTACCACACCCTGACCTCATAATTGTGCACTGTGGTGGCAATGACCTAGGCACTTTGACTGGGGTAGGTCTGGAAATGCTTTTAAAGGACATCTTTGGGCAATTGATGTCACTTTTTCCAAAAACTGCCTTGCTATTTTCTAATATATGCCAAAGGCAAAAATGGAACTGGTCCAACCAATTTTGTTCACAGATTGAGAAAGCAAGGAAACATGTGAATAAATCTGTTTCTGCTTTCCTCAGAGACTATGGTATGGGTTCCATTTACCACAACAACTTGCGTTACAACATGCAAGACATCTATAGGAGAGATGGTGTGCATTTTACAGATGAGGGGAATAGAGTTTTCCTCTTGAATATAAGACTCTGCATTGGTACCTACTTGTAGGTACAAAAAACACCCACATAACACAACAGCTCTTTTCAGTGCTACCCTACCTCTAAGCACACTAAATTAATTTTTTACTATAATTTATTACACTGTTTTTCCCTGTGGTGCGCTCAGGGTGCGCGTACCGGAGCGCGCACCTGGGAAAGCACCCAGCGCTTACCCCGTGATTTTTTTTTTTTTTTAAAACTTTGTTTTGCCCTTCAGGGTCCTTCTAGGCCCCCCTCAGAAAACCTAGGGGGTCAGGATGTGTCTACTCTGCCCCCTTTTAATTATATCCCCCTTTCTTTTTCACCTCTTGTGTCTCGATTCTACCGAGACACAAGATGGCGGACTCTCCGGACTGTTTAGAATGTTGACAGACACCCGACAGCCAATCAGCTTTCCGCTCACGCACTCCCGTAGCGCGCCGGGTGCGCTCTCCGGTACGCGCACCTGTGAGCGCTCGGAGAGCGCTTATAGATATAGATAATTTAAAAAAAAAACACTGGAGCAATTTTCAGCAAATATAGCAAAGGCACATCTGCGTACCAGTCCCTACAATTTTGCCAAGTTTGGCGTAATTCCGTTCAGCGGTTCGGGCTGTAGACTTGTCAGACCGTCCTATGGAAATTTACATGGGGAAAACACGTTTTGGGACCCCCCTTTTTTCTCAGCCCCCACTTCACGAATCCCCCCGAAACTTTCAGGGAAGGAGCGGAGCAGAGCTGGCCAAAATTTTGGAAAATTACACACAAATTCCTCAAGCGGCGCCAGAGTTATTCCCAATAGAATGTTGCGGATTTCCTATGGTAGCCAATCCTAACTATAACTACCTACTGGCGACCGCCAATAGGTAATATATATATATATATATATATATATATATATATATATATATATATTCAAAACAAATCGATCCTTCCATGCACGAGAGCGCTCCACAGTGTGTGCTCGGCCCAAGGGCTGGATCAGAGCCCCAATTCAATTTTGGAACACAAGAAAGGCGGCACAACCGGATACTTATTAGAAGTTATTTATTTACACCAACACTCCACCGACGCGTTTCAGCCTCACGGCTTTTCTCACGTGAGAAAAGCCGTGAGGCTGAAACGCGTCGGTGGAGTGTTGGTGTAAATAAATAACTTCTAATAAGTATCCGGTTGTGCCGCCTTTCTTGTGTTCCAAAAAAAATAATAATAATAAAAAAAAAAATATATATATATATATATATATATATATATATATATATATATATATATATATATATATATATATATATATATATTAATATTTAGGTTGTAGTACAAAAAAGTTTGTACTTCATGCCTATATTTATTTACAGTTGTTTTGCTATAATTTTTGTATTATATTGTTTGGGAGATAAAAGTAAGTGTAATATTTTTTTGTTCAAATGCTTTATTTTTATTTTAAGTAATTGTTTTATGTATGTTAAAAGTGTTTATTAAATATTTACTAGTGAATATTTAGGGGTCGATTAGGATGGCGGTTTTTCCGCATCCTCCGGGCCGGCGGAAGTGTCCGCCGGCCTGGAGGATGCGGAAAAACCGCGGCGGAGACTCCAAAGACCCACCGCCAAATTAGGATGGCTGGTGGGTCTGATAATCTGTCCGCCGCTTTTCCGCCGCGGTCGGAAGGCGACCGCGGCGGAAAAGCACTAACATGTCTGGCGGTGTCTATCAGACACCGCCAGGCATATTAGGATGTCTGAAAATATATGCTTTTCCGCTGCGACTTTACCGCCGTGGAAAAGCATACGGACCTTCACTTCGGGGGCCCGTTGCGGGCCCCCTGGGTGAAGGTGGGGTGGGGGGTGCACATGGGGGGTACCTATGGTACCCCCCTGCATTTGCGTGCACAATGCAGCAGGCACCGCGCGGTGCCTGCCGCTTTGTGCACGCAAATGCTGTGCATGGATTTTTTACATTGCGGCGGATGCAGCTTGAAGCTGCACCCGCCGCAATGTTAGAGATGGAGGATGTGACCGCCACACTGGCGGTCACATCCTAATTTGATCGGAGGGAACGCCGCAGCCCATGCGGACGTTCCCTCCTCCTCAGGGGTCGCGGACGGACTCAAGTCCGTCCGCGATCCTAATCGACCCCTTAATGTTTGTGGTGATATTGTTATTGATATTGTGTGTATTAATATTTCTGATTTTTTTTTTTATTAAAAGTCACGATAATATTATATCCAATATTTTTGTTGTTGATACAGTTAGAAATCTCTATTTTGAACAGTGCCATATTTGTTCTCAGTGCTTGTGGTTTTACTAGTTAAGTATAGGAAGTCGATTTTTTTATGATCAATATTTAATTCCTGATATTTTTGTATTTTAATATTGTATAGATCAATATTATGTCAATGATGGCTGCATTTCAGCCCACAAGCCAGACATGGAAAATTCTTGAACATGATCTGTCAACTTCTTGCTTGAGAGGCCTTAGGCTAGAAAAATGGTAGGTTTTCCCCGGTGAATTAACCACTTGGCTGCTAAGGGGTTTTCCCGTGCTGTTCTGCATATTTGAAAATCCCATTTTACATGACGAGTTACCCTTGTCATGAGCACAGCTTAGCTGTGCACCATGACGAGTTACCCTTGTCATTAGCATCCAAGAGGTTAATAAAGTGGCTAAAGAAACCCTTTTGAGATAAAGAGAACACGCTCCATATATATCTAAGGAAAGCATGACACTTTTTCAGATGTTGAATGATTACAATGGGATATAAGGAGAACACGTTTAGCCTCTCTATGGAATTTAAACACAACTTTTGGGTTGATGCCTGTGCCAAAATAAAAGATCATTTTATTTGAAAAAAGGCATTGTCAGGGTGTTTTAAACACTATGGACCTCTTAATCCCCTAATCTTCTAGCCGAGGTTATGGCCACCAAAAGAAGGTTTTAATGTGTATGGATTTCAGAGACACTTCCTTTAATGGCATCCCAAAGAACAGAAAGAACTAGAGTAGCAGTTCTTAACCTTTTGACTTCCAAGGACACCCACTGAATCACTGTAGGAAGCCACAAAACCAGCATGGGCAATTTCTACAATTTCAACCCAAAAAATACACACAAATACATAAACAAGTATACATCAAAGGAATATACAAATTATAAAATATTGTATTTAACTCCCTAACAAAAAAAATTACAATTTACATTTTAGTGGGCATGTTGGATTATTTCAAAATGTGGTTGTACTTTTAAAAGGAGAAAGCAATATGCTTTATTCATGCTGTCTTTTTCTCCATGTATTCCAGTGGTTCAAATGAGGCCAACAATTATCCATGCAAGTTTATTTTTGCTGTATCTCCTCTGCTTTCACAGATCATGCTAAGGATACCAGCTTAATTTCTAGCTTTAAATTTCAAATTTCTTCACATTTGTGTTTTAAAAGTTTAAATTTCAGATTTAGATTTTTTTTATTTACCTATATTCTATTCATCTGCTAATTTTATTTAATTTTCTAGACAAACCTTCTGAGAAAGCATTGTGGATCCCCAGTGGTCTGCAGACTCAAGTTAAGAACTGCTGGGCTAGAGGAAAGGGGACTCCCCATAACCTAAAATTTACCAAGGAAAATGGGAGATAAACAATTTCACTGAATGTAGGAAAATCAAGGTTTTCTAAAAAATTTAATAATGGCCCTGTGAATCATCAGAGTTGCCGTGATAAGACCAACCATCCTGAAAACTTTGCAAGATTACAATTTGGTAACAATCTCAAGATATTTCTCCTTTACTAGAACACCATTTCTGAAAGGTGGTGTATTGGTGATTATAGGCTTTATGATAAAAAACAACTTCTCAGAAACATAAATGGCAATAGCAATGACTTTGAGTAATTACAATGAGTCCAGTTGCATTCACTCAAACACCACACTAATAAGACCATGCCCCAGAGAACAAAAACTTAGGGGTTGATTCCGGTCTCGTTGGGAAAGCCCTCAATCCGAATTAGATCCGGAAGATTTTCTGACCGAGCCGTGCCCCTGGAGTCTGACCGAGCGAGTACGATGCAGCTGTATGCTGACAGACTTGGGTCGCTCGGACTTCGATTGAAGTCAATGGGAGCCGGTCGTATGACGCGTACACGGGCTGCCATTGACTAAATGGGTTGCGAACAAGGGCGCCCTCTGTAGTCTATACGCATTGGTGCCATCTGCACCATACATGCATGTGTAGGGGGACCCTAGGGTCTCTCACTGTGACCGATTCGTAAGGCTACGGGTGCATGGTGGCCCTGTACAGCCCCCCAAAGGCAGCTTCCCAGACGTGTTGCGAGTCGAAGGTTTCGGCTCCATCCTGCTGTCCGACTTTTGAATCGTACTCACTCAGTTGTAAAACGTCTCCATTGCACGTACGAATTGTGTCTATATGGGTCGTACGGAGCAGTTCGGAACCGGATACGGGTTGGTCGGCGCTTACGTGTTCATTCGCATTGTACTTGGACGTCTGGTCCTGCGTACGACTTGGTCGGAAAATAAGCCTCCGAATCGGATCCGCTACTGCCGAACATGATTCTGAGGCCTTCCGGACGGGATCGGAGTTGGCCCCTAAGACGAGAGAATAATGAAGAGGGAATGGTGACACTGGAATAATCCACCTTGACATTGACATAATTTGTCAGAAAACTGGGTACCAGGACATTTAGGGCCAAAAGAAAACTACCCAGATCATCCCTTGGCCATCTCTCAAAAATCAAGCTAAAGCTTTGGCATGACTGGAAACAGGGATGGGGAGTCGACAAAAAGACAACCCTGGGGCCATGGATAGAACTGGGTATACACCCCAACTTCCCCCATTTGATATTTCGAGCAGAATATATGGAGATGGTCAATTTTTTTGTTGGCAAAAAAGATTTCTGCTGTGTTGATGATTCTTTTGCATGATTCAAGAAGCACAATTTGGGACAGGCACATATTTTGATATGAGCAAAGCACTTGGCTCAATTAACGTGCCCTTGAGTTACCCACCTCTAAAATGTAGACTGCTTTCAGAAAATACAGATGTTTTTCTGTATAGAGGAGAGCTTAGACAGCAACCTTTTAGAGAACCTTACCCCCTTTACAAGCCAAATAAGTCTTCATTGTTGTGTTGTCACTATAGGTTGGTCATACACCAATGGTTCAAAGCATTAGAGGGCTCTAAGAGCTGCAGAAAGCTTCTTCCAGTTTGAGTAACAGACTAGGTTCTCCTTCTTCCAATGGACCTGAGTGGTAGAGACGCCAGAGATGTGCACAACCCAGCCCTATGGCATGTGTGTTCAGAACTACAAGGTCTGGAGACTAAAAAGGAAACCCCTACTCTAAAAGCGCTGCCAGCATTCACAGTGGAGCTCTTAGGCTAGCTCTCATGTTACAGAAATCTTGAACTTGTACTGCTGAGATACCCACCATTGGAGACTGTGTCTCAGCAGAGGACCAATGTGAAGATGATCCCTTGGAGCATCAAATAGCAGTGATTTCTGACAAGATAGCATAAGAAACCAGGACCTCAGAACCTGGAATCCTAAGGAGGAAGGACAGACCACTCCCCCAGAAGAGGTGTGCTTTGCTGACCATGTCCAATTGAATCTACTAATCTTAATGCCAAATGCACACTAAGATGGGGCAGGATATGACTGGCCCATTCTTGAACTTGAATTTCACGACATAGGAAGGGATGCACACCAATGTATCCATTCATCCAATCTTCCAAAAGAATGTGTGCTGAATGGCTAGGTGCCATGCCACCTAGCTATTCAGCACCCATTCTGTTGGAAGATTGGATAAATGGATATATTGGTGTGCATCCCTTCCTCTGTCATGAAATTCAAGTTCAAATGAATGCCCCGAACTGGCAGAGCACCTGTTGAAAAAAAAGTGGAGTAAGTGAGAAAAAGGATAATACTAATAAAATCCACACAATCGGCGAGACATCGTGGTTCATTAGTAAAGACAGTGCTGACATTTACATTGGTTTGAAACTTTCAACAAAAGCTGCTGGCAATTCAATTTCAATTATAAATAGTGATACTCACAAAGACTATTTTAAGTTACCATGGAGTCAAGCGTTGACAATTGCAGTGTTTGGCTCACAGTCCCCACAACTGATTTGCATTATGGGAAATGGAGTCCATTGGACGCTAAAGGAATTTGACCAAAAACTTTGAGGGCGGGGTACTATATGCTAGTTGACCTATGGGGAGGGTTGCATGTGTTTAAATAAGGGGTGGGAGAAGGGGATACCATCTGTTGAAGAGAAATGAAGAACGTTGTTTGTTAACGGCAGTGGCAGGTATGGAATATCACAATTGTAATAGTATGATGAAAGTACCGTTTGTATAATAGTAGAGCAGGAATGGACGTAAGTATTGAAGAGGCATTGGGAACGTAAGGTTGAGATGCAATTATATATGAGCGGTTGGAGAAGCAGGGAGGATGAATGTGTGTACGATTTGCAACGCAAGAGGAGTGAGTCTGGGGTGCAATGTAGAGTGTATTGAAGTGCGAGTGCAGCAGAAGTGTGAGGTTCAGTGCAAGGGGTAGAATAATATGAAAGTAAATTCACCAACGTATAGGCATGGGTTAAATAGAGTGAATTGTAATGCAAGTGTAGCGGTTGTGTGAGGCTTAGCATAAGGGGGAGAATGATAAGACAGTGAACTCATGAGTGCAAAGGACACGGGTGAGCATGACCAAGAGGGGGCAGTGTCTAATTGTAGAAGAAGGGGTGTGCAGTTGATATTTGAGTGAAGGGTTGGTTCGTGGTGTTTAAATGTCGGTGGTATTAGCAGAATAAAACTACTGAGCCGGTAATTTAGAGAGATGAATTAACAGCAACAAGTCGTGTGGAATCGCATGAGGAAATGCCGTTAGAATTATCGGGCATAAGAACATACAGATGATGAGTTGGAGAATAGTATGGGTGGGATAAGAAAAATTTGGGGATGATTTGATGAGTGAGAGTTTCGGTAATGCTACTGTGTATATTGGCATAATAAGTATCTAATGTGGGGGCAATGAAGTATGGTATATTGTTAAAGAGTTTTTAAATTAACTGTACATAATTTTGGCGATGTTATTGATGTTAGATGGCTCAAAAGGTAACAGTTACTGTTTTACTTGGCTTTGTAGTGACCCCTGATGAAGGGCACCAGCGGCCCTAAATGCTTTGGGTTTTGAAATAAACATACACTGCCTTGGACGAATTTGCTTCTTTCGTGCTTGTGTAAGAGGTTCGGAGGGCCCAACATGAGCATTAGAACACGTGAAAATTGGCATACCACTCCGTGTGTGGAGAGAAAAATTTGGAAAATGTGTTGAAATACAAGCGTTTAAGATAAGGATTACCATGAATACATTGATAAAATTGGCATAATCATATGATCTCCAAGATGGGGACGTTCATCTGTGCGTTTGGTTGCGGCGAGATTCCGCCCCATTTATGTGATATTGGCCCATTCTTGAGCCATTCCTGTATGTGTCTCAAATTTTGAAGAGAAGGTCATAAGTCAGCTCTAGTCTGGATTTCTTTTCATTGCTATGGGACCCCAATTAGTATAATAGGTTACAAATGGCTTCAAAGTTCTCAAATGTCTGAACTTTGAAATGCCTATGGACAGCCAATCATCTGCCCAGATCCGGTTGAAGAGTAATTCCCTTCTTGTGATGAAATCCCATGTCTGAAACAAACAGCTTGAAAAAACATGCTCAGGGTGATAAATACCTCCAAATGCTAGTTCTGTGAGAGAATGGTAAATATTAGAAACTATTGATGAAGGGGCCAAATGGGGATATGAAGCTAGGCCTCCTCCAAGTCCACTGCTGCCATGAACTCTCATGGCATTATTTAACAAGAACTGCTATGAGGTATGTTCAATTTGAAGTGAATTCTTCTAACAAATTTATTGACAGCCTTCAGATTGATGATTAAATAAGAACCCCTGAGAGCTTCAAGATCAGGACGAGACTAGAGCTCATTCCTTTTCCCCATTCCTCTGGGAAACCAGAGAAATTCGCCTTTTTCATTATGGATTTCGCCCCTCTTAAGGCCTGTCGTTTTTCAAGAGAACGAGACCAAGGAGTCACCAAGGGACCAGTATTCGGTGGTAGCATGAAAAATGTGATCCTGTATCCTTACTGAATCTCTTCAAATGTCCATGCCAATTAAACTACTTGTACACAGAGATCTAAAATACTCTTATCTTGCACAGAGGGCTCTAAAACAAGGATTGAATGATAGTAAGGTGCAGTGAGGCGATATGTTGGAGTTGACCACCAATTCTTGCCCATAAAAAGACATGCCTGCCTCAAGATTGATTAGATGGAAAGCAATTATGTGGCCAGAAGTAAGCCTTGGACTGAAAGGATGATAGAGAGGACTACAGACCTTACAAACCTTCAATTAAAGGTAAATCATGTTTTTTTAACTTGTAAAGGACATGTGCAGAAGGTCCAAACCAAGGGGGTCATTACATTTCTGGTCAGCCCAACCATCTGACCACTGCAGCTGCGATCTGATTCCAACGCCGAGGCCGGGAAAGTTCCACCTGCCATATTACAATGCAACCGCTGCTACCTCCGGAGTCTCATCTACGGCAGTACACATATCCCCGAATATGTTGCTGCAAGTGGGTACAAAATCACAGAAAACATATTAATTGGACACACATGCTTGACATAAGTGGGGATATGCCTTGTGCTGCATGTACTCCATTGCTGGAGTGTGGTGGAATGAGCACAGTCCAGTCAATGGGGATACACACCACAGAAGAACTTACTCGGATTGTGCATTGGAGTAGAGCTGCTCAGGTGAAGGGGGGACCTGGACAAAGGGATCCATAGTGGAAACTGCTGGGGAGAAGCAGAATTGGGTGAGTTTGCCCCCCAAAACTTTAGTTTCCAACAACTCACGGAAGTTGATTGGACCACCATGGACAGATTGTCGAAAACCCACATTGTAATCCAAACGGCGGTCAGATATCCCTGCACTGCCCTATGGCTGCTGTTTTTTCTCAGACCGCCATCCTGGCATTCAGAAAAAAGGCTGTTGGAGTCGGCGGTCTGTCAGCGGTCAGTCAGACTACATGCATGCATCGTAATCTGGTGGTCGGACCGTCCAATTCTGATGAGAACGCAGCTGTCCGACCACCACTGAAACGACCGCAGAAGCCAGTCCGACAGGCATAGTAATGACCCCCTTAGAAATTAAGACAGATTAAGACAGAGAACAGCAAATGTTTAAATATTCTGTTTTCTAATCACAGGACCAAAAATATTTTTGAGTGGCGGCATTCACAGCATCCAAAGAAACAGCAGTTGCTCACAAGGCACCAAAAAAAGCATCTGCCTGAAACTGGGCCTGTAAATCCATCCCAGCTAAGTGTTCAGACAATTCTCCCCTGCCCAGAATGCTGATGATAAAAGAGTTTTGGAGTACACAGTGCAGCATCCATGTTCTTATGAACTGCATCTCTCTGGGAAGAATCCTTACTAACTGCTATACAGCAACCTGACATTGACATGTTAGGAAGTAATGGATCTAGCACCACCGTTTTTGAAACATATGTATCCTCTACACGAATAATCCTAGTCAAGAAATTTGAGATGGTGGTCTTTTCCAACCCCTTTCATTTGATGAACTGCATTGTTCATGACAGGAATCACAGACAGTGATCAAGCATGTAGGAACGAGGACAATAAGGCTGAGCTAGTAGAGGTAATCTCCTCAGGCTCAGCAGGAAAACCAATCGTTACTCCTATGTATGTGGAAACAAGTTCTAATCCTTCTTTGACCTTTAGCTAACCTATCCAGAAACACGCAAAACAGAGGTATCAAAGTCTGCTCAGTACCAGACAAAACAGAAGTATCCAAGTCATGTTCAGAGGACCAGCAGGAAGAGAAAAAATATGAAATCTCAGAAATTCATGTTCAGCACCCTTGTATTTAGCTATCAGTTCCTGAAAGGTTTCTGCTGTTAAGGCTAGAATGGAGGCTTCAGAATTTTCACCAGCCCCCACTTGGCCATCAGCACTGGAGTATCTATAGGCAGAAACCTCACACTCAGTTTGCAGAGTGCTTACCTTTCATAGCACAATTTATAAACAACCATAATTATAGCAAGTACAAATAAAGGCAATAGATGTGGCCACCACTTAGTTCGAACTGAAGTCCATGAATAATAGAACCTCACCACCTCTCCCAGTCTGATCATTAACATATTGTTGGTGATGCAAATCCTTTCACAGAACACACAGAGCTCTGTGAAAACCGTTGCAACTAAACATGACCTTATCCGCCCCCATGCACGGCAAGAGGCAAACTTTAGAAGGATGAAATCACTGCAGTCAGCAATTATTTTTTATATATAGTGGGTATAGTTAGGTTCATTTTTTCAAGGTAATTTTTTTGTTTGTTTTCCTAATAACTTTGGCACTGTTTGACTAATCTTCATAAAATTTTACAAAACAAAATGTTGTGCCTCTGCAGCTCCTAACTGGAACATTTCGGGGGGAGCAGTTAAGCAGGGGCTGAGAAAAAGGGTTTAAACTGAACAAGACGATGGGGGTCCACTCCTGTGTGCACTGAAATGCTATTTATTGGTCATCTGTGACCTATTAATTAACTATGAACACGCTCAACTTCTTCTGGTTCATCATCACAAAGCACTACTCACTACATTCCCTCTAATTCAAAAGGAGCATTTTAATAATCCAGCAAAATTATTGTTAAAGTATTTCAATATCAAAAAGTCCAAAAGAAGATCTTCTAGTAGTCTGATGTACAGTTCTTTTCTTTATTCAGTCAAATCATAAATGTCAGCCAACTTGAAAAACAGTTCATAATTTTAACAGCCAACGCGTTTCGTCCCCATCCGGGACATCATCAGGGCTCCTCCCAGTTTGTATCCACTTGGTCAATATCTAATCTCGCACCTTAATCCTGCTGCAACTGTTTTGTCCGAAATACAACTTTCTGGTTACTATTTGTTCTCTTTCCAAAAAAACTAAACTGTATCCCCGACAAAAGAGATCCCTCTTTACATCAAATTTTGCTCACCATCTTCAATATGTGCATCAATCCAACTTTTAAGCAATTCTTATTCACAAATTTAAAATTACCAGCATATCACAGTTGCTCTAATTCTTGGTGAGCTAAACTTCTGCTCACACTCCACGATGTATTTCTAAATTCAGCTCTTTATAACTTAGTATATACTTCTTTTGCCGTAAGTATGGACTGTGCTATTTCTAAGTTCCCACGTCTGTACAAAATCACCATATGTCTTTTATTCTTTTATCCATTTGCGTTCAGAATATCGTGGAGGGCCTCCCTTCCGGCTCGATAAATCCAGACTTTTTGATATTGAAATACTTTAACAATAATTTTCTGGAATATTAAAACGCTCCTTTTGAATTAGAGGGAATGCTGAAAAAGGAGTAGTCCCAAAATACGTTTTCCATATTAATTTTTCCATAGGAATTTTAGATAGCAAAACCGCTGAACAGATTTACTCCAATTTCGTCAGTAAGCTAGATCAGAAGTTTGTGAGCAATTAAGGCTCAAAAACTTTGCATATTTCACACTGCAGATGATCTGCGGACTCAATGGATCTCTTGGAGAAATCTTTTTGGCTGCCACTAGATCAACACAGACTGTGATGTGAGTCCTGAAAGTAGAATGAAAAATAGACATTAAAAAAACATTGCAGCAATTTCATGGGGAATCCGCGAATCAGCAGAAGGTAAAAAAAATGTGCGGGCTCCCTTCATGTAAACTAATACCCCCCTCGGGTTGCGTAAATGCATGGGCGCAGCAAATTTGTATTTTTGTGGCAGTGTGTGCCTTCCCAATCCTCTAAGAGGCCCCGGGGACCCCATCCGCCAGGACTGATATTATAATGAAGGAAATTGGGTCCGCAAGGCTCTCTGAGCCTAAAAAGATACCAGGGACACCATCCACAAAGGCCGTTCAGTACAATGTTTTGGAGAGCCCACTACCAGGGACACAGTATTTTCCCTGCCTGCATCAGTGCGAGCAGAGAAATATATGTGTGCTTTTGCCCAGAGGGAGGTTTTTTAAATCTCCACTGAGTGGGAGCAAACATGCCTTCCCTGCCTGCAGCAGCACAGGCAGAGAAGGCATGTCTGGTCCCAGCCAGAGGGAGATTTAAACATGCTCCCACCCAGTGGGAGCTGACTTCTGTTTCCCTGCCCGCACTCCTGTGGGAGCAAGCATAGGCAGCTGTTTACTCCCCAGTGGGAGAATTTCCTGCTCCTGCACCATGTTGGTAGCAGCCTGGGGCCATGGAGGACCTGGGGCTACACTGCAGCCCCTAATGTGTAATTTGGTAGGCACCGGGGCACCCACCGATAATTAAAACAGACCCGGGGTATTGTGGCAAAGAGGCATGGGGGGCTGCCTGTGGGGGGGTTGGGCAAAGTGTCTGTCCACATGTCCGGCACTGTGGCCAACCTCTTACCACAAACAGCCAAAAGATGTGGGCAGTGTGGAGTTGACTGCCTGATGGAGGGTATGGCCACAGGCTTGGTCTGTGAAGCATGGGTTAGGCTGCCTGTGGGGTTTGGCCCTGGCTGCTGTGCATGGCCAAGCTGTGACCAACCTGTGGCCAACCCACTGCTGCACACTGCCTGAGGCGGGGTGTTGCCTTTATATACAGTAGCAAAATATTTCTTTACATTAAAATTACTAGAAATTCACTGAAAAAATAAAAGAACCACAGAAATTAAGCTATTGTTACCAGCGATACCGATAACTGATACATTTCGGTGGTTTGTACATTTAAACTGTTATGTTGTCACTAGTATTCTCACCTAACTAAAATGCTACTTTAACCTTTGGTTATGTCACTGAATATATAATTTATATATAAATTACCCACTGGCGGTAGTGGGTACTTATAGTTAGGTCTGCTTTTCCAGAGACAGAGTGATTTTCGGTTTGCTAGTAACTTTGGCCATTTGATGAATCTTCATGACACTTTCCCAAAAAAGTTCACTGCATTCAGCTCCTTCCTGGAAATTGTGGGGGTGATCCATCAAGCTGTGGTAGAGAAAAAAGGTGGTCCCGAGACAGACAATCCCCATGCTGTTTCCATTTTTTGGAAAGCGATATTGCAAAAACTACAGAATGGAATGACACCAAATTTGGCAGGAAGCTAGATCTTGGTCATGAAAGCATGCTTTTTTGATTTGTTGTAAATCCATTTAGTAGATTTGGAGATATTACGCTCCAAATACATTTGTATATCTGGACAGTTGGGAGAGTCCCTCAACCCCGTTTTTTTAAAAATAGTACATTCTGGTTGGGCTAGGGAGCTTTTTTCCCCTGGGGCTAATGTGTTCCCATGGTACACATGCTCTGAATGGTTACTAGCAACTTGTAGAAAAATTAGGCTGGAATCTATTACAGGACTCAGGGACTTAGTTCCCTGTCCTGAGTTGTATTAAAAAAATATATAAGGGGAAGGGAGAATACCCTGCCCTCCCTTAGGCTCTCTGGAAACTCCCGCGGGATTGCTAATCTTCTTTAAAAAAAAAGAAAACACCTATCTAATTAATGGGTGAGGGGGTCATGCGGACCCCTTCTCTAAGCCACAGTTGGGCCCCAGGGACCCAAGCATCGGGGCCCTGTGATTAAAAAGGCGATGGGCACACGCCACACCCTCCAGAGCCCAAATGTATTAACAGCCTCCTTAACTAATCCCCAATTGGCCCCATGCATCCCATCTCTGGGGTCGTATTTTAACTATACGGGAGCAGGGCACGTGGTCCGTCTCCTCAAGCCTGAACAACTCTAGTGGGATTAGCCATAGGTGTAGCTAAAAGTGACATCACACAGTGTTGGCAATCTCCACAAGCGCACAAACTATCACCTTGGTGCACTGCTATGGAATGGTGCTCAAAACTGGAGGAACCGATGTACAAAGATCACAAAATTTGCTGTTGTTGGTGGGAGTATGATGGTCTATGTAGAGAAAACTGTGCTATTTGAAATACTGTCAGCTAGTGTAGGGTTATTCAGAAGGAGTTGCTGGTGACTGGATGTCTTACGTGTCGATTCCTCCAATGGTTCTTATGAACGCTTTATATAGCAATACCATTGATTTATAAGAAAATAACTATAATAATGACCTCATAATAACATTTAACAATATTTTAAATATATTGTCCCAAAAAAAAATGTATCGCTGTTATTCTGTCCTCCATATTTTTATAGTCACGTGATTTTGAGCACATTGCTATGGTCAATTGATATTTTAGAATCAGTATTCAGGTACAACATTCATTGAATGAAATTAAATATTTACCTGAAAACAGCTATACATTCTATTTTTGAATTCATTTCATATTTCATGCAGTGCTTAATTTGTAAATAACAAAAAGTGTCTTCTGGGGCCAAACATGCTTCTTAGGGGCATACTGCAGGTGCTGCTGTATGCTGGAGTTGCACTAAAGCTGCCTTGTTTTGATTCTGTCTCAAGCCTCTTTCTTTCACCACCCTTCACTTCCTGTCTCCTTTTCTCACTTTGGAAGATTCAATTATCATCCCTGATCTCTCCCTTTGGCAATGTTTGTTTTCAGTGTCTTTCTTTTCCTCCGTCTTTCCCCCCTTTCTGCTTTTCTCTCTCTTTCTATTGATCAATTTCTGATGATAAACAGTAAGCCTGGTATCCAAAAAGGAGTGCTACTGTCCCCCACCTGCACAAATTAAGTGCTGCCTTCATGCTAATTACTGTCGTATTATCTCTGTGAAATATTTCCAGGTTTGTATACTACCAAATTCGAAGAAATAAATGTTATTATAGATAGAATTGCACTTTGTGTTTTTTACCTCATGTTCAAAATGTGACTTTGAAATGCGGTCCCAGGCTAGGTGAAACTAGTGTTCTGCAGGCACGGCCCATGCAGGGCGTTATACCGGGGCGGTGACGTCAGGCGGGGGAGGGTCAGGGTGGGGGGTTGTAAAATGCGGGATATGGACCATTACAGGTAAGTACCGAAAAAAAAACGTATTTCGTTACCTGCGCTGCATCGCCAAATGTGATGCAGCGCGGGCAACAAATTTGTTGTATTTTTTTTTCGGTACTTACCTGTAATGGCCCATATCCCGCATTTTACAACCCCCCACCCTGACCCTCCCCTGCATGATGTCACCGCCCCAGTATAACGCCCTGCATGGGCCGTGCCTGGGGTTCTGGATTGAGCTCGGATATTTCTTATTCATCTGCTAACAGAGGTCTGCCTATAGCTGCCAGGCCAGAAGGGCAGTTGGACTGTAAACCCCCATTAGACTAATGAAGTAGAACATGAAATAGAACGGACTAGTGGAGAAAATGCAAAACAAGCAAAGAAAAGAACATTGTATACTAATGACCCAGAGATTGGTGAGTCAGGTAGTACAAAGCAGAATGAGTTGTGTAGATATATGATCTTGTTTTCGATTCAGAAGTGCTATTGGACTAATAGTACTGCAGAAGAAGCTGGAAGGTAGAAATCAGTGCATCTTTAAGTAAAAACACAACTGCATTGGACGTTATTAAATTCACATTGCTCTCCTTATAGATGGCATTTGAAATTAAGTAAGACTATTATAAGTCTATACTTTATATTTATTTATTTTGCTGTCAAACATTGGCAATGATGAATAATGATTTGCATTCAAGACCACCTCAAATTAACCCACTGAAGCCACGCATCCAAATGAGAGCTGCAATGCAGCAGTTCGAAAAACTCAACTGTGAATAAAAGTAGAAAACGATCATACTAAAGAAAAAAAGTGCATTCAATAAAAAACATAGGGGCATGTTATCAAGGAGGGCGATAAGAGATCGCCGCTTTAACGGCCGCTAAGTGGCGATAATTCTATTGCCCTATTAGCAAGCTGTCGCTAACAGCAGTTAGCGACAGCTTGTAGGCGATAGCGAGTGGTTTGGGGCCCGCTTTGCATGTCAGCGATATTTATCGCTAATGACATGCAAAGTGGGCATACCCAACCTGTTAGCGACTGAAAGCAGCCGCTAACATCGCTATCGCCTATTATCAACGCAAGCGTAGCGATGGGAATATTCGCGCTAAGCGCGAATATCTCCAAAACCTAACGCCTGCTCAGACCAGTTCTTAGCCATTATATCCAATGGGAGGTGGATATTCTGGCTAAATCCCTGTTAGCGATAATGCGTGAATATCACTTGATTACCAGCGATATTCACACATTTCGCCGCTAACGCCGTAAATTTTATCGCATTTGAGATAAACGTTGCTAATAGCACGTTATCTCTGCGATTAAATCCGGCGATGCACAGCGATAGAAAAAAGGTCGCTAAGCTTAGTTAGCGATAAATATCGCTACTTGTTGATAATATGCCCCTCAGGATCTTGAATGTCATCGTTATATCTATCAGGACCACCGCAACTCTGCTCCAATTTAGGGGAAAGCTGATGTCACTATAGTATAAAGAACACTACATCATAGCGAAGTATAAGTTCACATCCAAACCCAGAACCTAACTTCCTCTCAAATCCCTCATTAACTTTATCTTTGTATTTGACCCTAAACAATGCTTTTGGGATCAGACAGGGCTATAGAGAGATCTGGCAGTGCCTGAAGGGCTTGTCAAACAGATCAGTGTATGGTCTGGTTTTTGGCCTGTTTGTGGTCTTGTTTTATGGCTACATGAGCCCGATATTTGGTGTCTCCCTGACTTTGCAAAACACCTACACAGCTTGCGTTTACAAGCTCAAAAGTGCTCTGATTTACAAAAGTGGGACATTTTCGCAGCTACTTGATTTGCTAATGGGGGCCACTTTTATCTTGGCGACTGGGTCTATTTTCTGTCCCAGTCCAACAAAGAGCTCGGCACTGCATTTTAGTGAGCTTTTCTGCTTTTCTCTATACAAATACCATACACAAATCCGGGTCGGACTGGGATAGAAAATAGACCCATATGTATACACACACACACACTCACACACGTTTCTTTAGTAGGCCTAGTCATTGCAGAAAATTTAGAGATAGAGAAAGGTAGGCCAAGAAAGAATAAGAGGGTAAAGAAGAAGAGGATGGTTAGAGGTCACCCTTAACTTTTACTTCTTGATTACTATACTCAATGTTATAATCGAAGCAATAACATATAATAAACTGGATATCCATAGTATTCCAGTTTGGTATAAGCCAGTGGGCTCATTGTGATTTCTGACACTGCATCTTTCCATGCAGAGGCCCTTATATGAAAAGTTAACTGTTTTTTAGATTGTGGTATAGTGGTTGGTGCATTAGTTCACTAGGGTAAAGAAACTTCATTGTTAATCTCAAGAAGGGAACTTATTTAATAGACTCTTTACATGTGCTTTCTCTTCCACAGATTGCTCCATGTAGATTATGTACGTCAGAGAATTTGAAAAGGATGGAGATAATGGACTGTGGAAATGGTTTCTTAACAAAAAAATGCATATACCTGATATAACATTTTTGTAGCATACATAATCTTTTAGTTAAAGTTCCAACTGCATATGCTGATCATCCTTCACGAGAGGTAAAATAGTAAATTGCATTTTAGTGTACCTGTAATAAATATACATAAATGTGTTAGAGGCTCAAGTACTATAAAGACACTAACGACAATATTCCCAGTCATGATTTTCACGATTAGATATATTTTCTGCTGCCTCCATTTTTCTTAAAGCATTTTTGTGGATTAACATGAGAAGAATGACATAAATTCGATCAATGTGTGTTCCTGTATAGTAAAATACATTATGAAATTTTATGTTTGAGAGGTCCGCTAAAGACAATGGAGTAGCTCACTGCCAACATTAAATGATAAAGACATTCTGCTTCAAAATGTAGATTTGTTTTCTGTTTCTCCCTTTTTAGTGTAGAACATTCAACCCCCAAGTGTGAAATGTTCTCATAGCTTTATTTCTCTTTTGCCTTGTGCTCTTTTGGTTGTTAAAAGTCCTTACTTTCATTTAGGGCTTTACCTGTGTCTCCGGCCTACAACTCTGGTTAGGATTTTTAACAAACCCTTATTGACCTTGGCAGTGTGCAGCATTTTTGATTATTTCCATGAGCATTTGGTGCTAGTGAGTTTTGTCAACTTTTCTCACTGCTCGGCGGTGAGATCTCTGTATGATGCCCAATAATGCCAACCAAGGACTAAGACTAGATTGTCACTCTACCAGCCAATAACAGTTTCTCATACTTGCCACCCTGACGCATTACACGACTCACTGGTATCTGGTTAAATGTGTTGTGAATTTAGTGGCTTCCTTTTTTATCATGCTCAAATGATATATATTATCCCACTTGGGTGTTAACATTGTAGCATGTGGTTGTCACTCCTCTAATAATTTCCTGTAATTGCATAACTAAGACAGTCATGGTAGCTATGCATTATTCATTGTTTTGATTAAGGTGTAATATGGGATCAACCCGTCTATATATGGGTGAACTCATTCTTCATTCCTCGTCTTTACAATTTTCTTCAGGAGTTGCTTCTTAGGTTTCAGACTGGCACTTTTGAAAAATCGGGGGCAGTAGATCTGGAGGTAAACATGTTAAATTATTGTTTCTGTGGCAATCATTTAAATAAAAACAAGGAAACTAAAATATTAAGGAATAGAAAAATGGTTTGAGTCAACCTTTATAAGGTTTGACCAGAAAACGTATTTTCCCAAGAATGTCTAAGGCCTGAGACACTTTTTTTTACTATACTTTCATGATGCTGAATATGTCTGATTGGTCACAAGGTAGATAATTAGACTAGAGAGCCTAAAATCGATGATGGATTCAACCCAAAAGCTGCGACTGGGGGTGAGAGTCTGAAAAGTTTCAGAGCTCTGTCCAGCATCTCCTTGTCTTTGCTTTGTTCGCCTAAGTTGGCAGGGTATGCCCAGATGTGGGTCCCTTGCTCACTTTGCCACTGGATTCAAGCTAGCCTGGCTGATGAGGGGTTTTACTCCGAAACCGGTCACAGGATGCTTGTTTCCGGTCCGGGTAGCTCGGTATGGACTGGTCCCATGAGGCACAGAGTCAAAACTGATTTGCATATGGATGGGTCTGAACTAGGGGGACGAAGTGAGCTAAAGAATGATGGATTCAACCCAGATCAGCGACTGGGGGTGAGGGTCTGAAACGTTTCATCACTCCGTCCATTATCTCCTTGTGTTTGCTCTCTACCCAGCATCACCTTATGGATTTTTGGGGCTAGTGGGAAATACATATTTCAATTTTTTTGAGGAACCACAGTGAATTGTAACAAATAATTTAGTATTGTTTGGCATCATTTGCGCTTGAATTAGCAGGAAATGGGTAATAAAATTAAAATTTGTTCTTTACCGGGCCAAATAAATATCTCTAGCTTGGGCCCACAAACTCCTTATTTTTGGGATCAGCACCTATTCCTCAGCAGACGTGGAACCAGAAGAAGAGAGAGAAAAATGAAAAAGGGGCTGGAAGGAGGTACAGAAAGACAGAAAAACAGTGACAAAGAGAGAAAGCAGGGATGAAAAAGAGTGAGATGGCGAGGTAGGTAGTGTCTGTTGGTGGATTAAAGAGGCATGAAGTGACATCAGGACTGCACAGCCTTTGTTAATTGATTCCATGGCCTTTATTGGCCCCTGCCTCAAGCTTCTGAGCTAAACTTTGGGCCTCAACACCGTAGTGTTGTGTATGTTCGCAAAAGAAGAAGCGAGCGCTTCACAACCAGAGAGCAGATGCAACTATCCAAATGTTGGCCCACAGTTAGGTCTTAATGTCTTAATAAAGTATAAGTGGGCAGCAGATGCTGCCGGTGTAGTCTCTGCTCTCAACAGCAGAAAGTTCCACAAGTTTTGATGCTACCGCATTACTTGAAACCACAGCCTCCCTTCAATACCGCCAAAAAAACAGAATATTGGTGACTGATGGACTGCCTGGATCGAATCCTTCGATGATTTCCTTGATGCGCTGAAAGAAGCAAATGAGAAAATAATCACTAAGGCCCTCATTTCGATGTCGGACGGATGACACTGTTGCGGGGGTCGCCCGACCATTGATCAGCGGTTCAAACACCCTAATTGGATAAAACCGCACATGGTGCAGTCGCAAACTTTCATTTTCCAATGGGATCTTGTGCAGCGGGCTGAAACTGCCCAGTGCACAAGCTCCCATTGGAAAATGAAAGTTTGTAACCATCCCTACACCTTGTGGCAGGCACCTCACTGTGCCCCATATGTGGAAGGCGAGGGGGAAGGGGGCCCTGCAAGGGGCCCCCAAAGTTGCTTTCCAACAGCCAATCCATGTCGGAAAGGCCGACACGGATTGGCTGTTGGAAACCGGCATCTACCGTCATTGAAGAGATTACCATTCTGCTCCTGTTCTAATGGATTCTCAGAGCCCGTCAGAAGAGGAGCGGAATCCCCTTGCGTTTTTTCTTCCGACCCCTGTGATCAAAATACGGCGGTTGGAGGGAAAACCCTGATGTTGGACAGAGAGCCTCCGACTACAGGTCTGAGGCTCGGCTCTCTTCCCAACATCC
The DNA here is from genome assembly GCF_964261635.1 of Lissotriton helveticus. Lineage (NCBI taxonomy): Eukaryota > Metazoa > Chordata > Amphibia > Caudata > Salamandridae > Lissotriton > Lissotriton helveticus. Next base: position 920,145,495 of record NC_136067.1, on the reverse strand, counting down.
GAATTGGGCCCTAAATTTGTAAAGAATTTGGCAGGCGAAGGAGTGAAAGAAGTTATAAAGAAATTACCACAATATGATGAAGTGACGCACAGGCAAATCAAAGTGGCACTTAAACACCAAATTCAACCCAGTGCCAAATCTCAACTACATTTTTTGTCAAGAAAGGCAGAAAGCTGGTGAAATGATGGATGAGTTTGTAGGACTACTTGACTCACTCATCAAGCATTGCAAGTTCAATGAGTTCAGCGATGAAGAGGCCATGAGTAACAGATTAACAGATGGTTGTCTCTCTTATTCCTTCAGACGACGAATGCCGAAAGAGGCACTCAGCTTGCGGTGACTATTCATGGCTGCTAGAGTGGAAGAAAAAGCTGACAGACAAGCAGCTAATATGGAGGCTGGAATCACCCAAAATGAATCAGCGTAGAGTGGGAAAAATAAACTGAAACACAAGGTAGAAGGCCACATAGTAATGTCCGCAAAGAAAAAAACCTGTGTTTTCAATGTGGATTTTTCTTTCCACATTTAGGTAAATGTGCCACCTTCGGATAGACATGCAAAGGCTGCGGGAAAGAGTACCATTTTGTAGCAGTTTGCAAGGCGAAGGAAAGATCACATGCGTCATGTCAAGAAAACAAAATAGATGCCAGAAAGTTCCAGAGATGTTCCAACCATGCCCACAAAGCCAAGCAGCAACATCAGTGAGGCAACTAGAAACTGAACAACATCAATTGTCATCAATCTTATTTTCTAAAAGTTTGACAATATGATTGTCAAGTGGCAGTGAGGAAGATGTGCGTGTGATGTCAATGTCAACCACTGGCCAACGTGCATATATAGGATTAGCTTCTTGCAAGGAAGAATGCCGTTTGAAGCAAGATCGACAAGTGAAAGTGCAAAATCCCTTGACACACTGTCACAAAATCACACTGAAGGTGAATGGGTGCTCCACACCTTTTGTCCTAGACTGTGGTATGTCGATAAACATTATGCCAGTGGAAAAGTACAATGAACTGTCTCCAGGGCCTCGTTTAACCCTGTCGAAAACCAAAGTGTATATGTGGGCTGCTTCTACGCCACTGCAAAGTCAAGGTTCATTCATAGTAATGGTGATGCACAAAAAGATGGAGGTCGAAGCTCTAATTCTTGTCCTACCAGACGCTTCATTGACTGCATGTTTACTCAGTTTCAGCACTGCTGCTGACATGGGGCTTATTTTTGCAAACTACAATGTCAATGCCTATCATGGGATAGTAAATCAGTTTCTATCCTTGTATCATGGACTAGGAAGACTTAGGACAATGAAAGTGCACTTTCACATAAATGAGGACATAAATCCTATTGCTTGAGACGCTATTAAAGCATGACATCATTGAGCGATCCACTAGACCGACACCGTGGGTGTCACCCATAGTGGTAGTGCAAAAGAAGGAGACTGGAAGAGCCATGCACATCAGCTAAGAAGACGATTGAAAGAGAATAACATCCAGGTCCACATATTGCTGACATGTTTATGCAGCTGAATGGAGCCAAAGTATTTTCCCACCTTAATTTGAACAAAGAGTATCACCAACTCGATCTGGAAGAAAATTGCAGGTACAGTACTTCTTTTTTGACTCATGTTTATTTATTTCGATATAAAAGACTATGTTTCGGAGTGTCATGAGCTGAAGAACTCTTTAAGGATGTCATTCGTCACATAATCCAGCCAGTCTCAAATGCTTTCAATTACAGTGAGGATATACTGTTTTTTGGGGCCACCCGAAAGGAACATTATAAATCCCTTACACAAGTGTGTCATATACTTGCTGATGCAGGTCTCACTTTAAATGCAGCTAAGAATGAGGTTCATATAATAAAGCTCATGTTTTTAGTCATATTTTTTCTGATGGGGAAATGACTGCAGATCCAAATAAATTACAGGCTTTGCCATCAACTTCTCCCCCACAAGATGTAACTATGCTGCGATTCTTCCTTGGTATGGCCAGTTACTGTTCAAGATATATATTTGACATTGCCACTGTAAGTGCCCCATTGAGAGACTTAACAAAATGAAATGCTCCATTTCAGTGGTCATGTGATTGTAAACTAAGTTTCAAGAAAATCAAACATGCGATTGATTATGCCAATAAAATGGCATACTCTGATCGGAAATTACAAATGGAGATTATTATGGATGCCAGCCCAGTGGGGATAGGTGCCATATTTGCCTAGCACAGTGAACATCCTAATGCACCAAGACATACTGTGGCTTATGCTAGCAGGAGTTTGTCACCACAATCTGAAAAAGAAAGCTTCGCTGTGGCGTGGGCTTGTGAGCATTTTCAAGTTTTCCTGTATAGAAAGGACTTTACAGTAGTCACGACCAGCACACATTGCTCACCATTTTTGGCAAAACTAAAGCCAAGATGCCTCTTCGCATTGATAGGTGGGGGTTGCAACTGCAGGAGTATCAAAATACAATTGTGCATCATCCAGGAAAGATTAAAACCCTGCTGACTACTTCTCATGTGTACCAATACCTTGTCATGGCACCACTTATAAGGCGGCTGATACTTATGTGAAGTTCATCGTATAATCAAGTACCCCTGCTGCTATATCAGTGGAACAAATCATTGATGCCACAAGTACTAACAGAGATTTGCTGATACTCAAAGACATTATTACACATCAGTCTTGGTGAAAACATTCTTGAGCTCATCATGATGGCCTTGAATACCAGAAATAAAAGAAAAATGCAACATGAGCTTTCAGTTGCCTTAGAAGGCATTATATTATGAGGGTCGAGAATTGTTATACCTGAAAGATTGAGACAATAAATCATTGAGTTTTTGCTACTAAACAAGCTCTATCGGACCAAGTGTAATTCCCTCATTTTGATGAAAGAGTTGAAAAGGAATTAACCCCTTGGGCGCGGCCGCGATTCTGCGCCTGTGCGTCAGAATCGCGAGTGGGCGTGTTTTTGACGGCCCCCAGCCGTCATCAGCACACGAGCCCCGTGATGCATGACGGCTGGGGGCCGTCATCAGCATCGAAGGGGTTAAAGTTATGTCATTTGTGGAACTAATTGTTATCCAAAACAACCCTGCATCAGTTAAACATGTCCGATCTTCCAAAGCATGCATGGGAGAAGGTTGCAATTGATTTCTTTGGACCCCCTGACTATGGTCATCTTCTATTACTAATTGTTTATGAATATTCCAGTTTTCCACTAGTGGAAGATGTGTCGTCAACCACTCATAAAAGAGTCATTAAGAGATGAGGAAGTATTTTTGCAACTTGAGGTGTTCCTTCGATTTGGAAATCTGACAATGGCCCACCTTTCAATAGTCGAGAATTTAAAGATTTTCTCACTCAACTAAATGTCAAGGAATAAGAAAAGCACATGTTTCTGTCCCCAGGCGAATGGTGTAGTTGAGTGATGTATGAACACCTGCAAGATCGTTCAGTGTGCTGTACTGGAAAGACTTGAACTGAAATCAGTTCTTCACTATTCTACCACAGGTGAAAGTCCTGCCTCCTTAATGCTCGGTAGAGCCATAGGAGCCAAATTGCCTCAATAGTTTACCAAAATATCTATTGACATTGATATACTTCGCACTACTGATTCGTCTCACAAACGCAAAATGAAGACCTGTGCAGCTAGATGCTGCTGTACTTGGAGTACTGTCTTCAAAATAGGAGACCACGTCATTGTCAGGTAGAAACAAAAAAAAGCAAGTCTGATGCTCCTTTTGATGCTGACCCACTGAAGTTTGTGACTAGCAAAGAACACAGGGTGCCTGCACATTGCTCTGGAAAATCCACCACAAGAGATTTTTCTTTATTTAAACACCTGCCTCGAGGTTCATTGATTCTAAATGTTCAGAGTGTGACCCTCCCATCTGGGAGTTAGGAGTGCCCAAAGACTGCACCTGTGTCTGTGTCACTTGTGCCTGCCACGGTTGCCGCTTTCATATCTCCTCAGCTTCAGGCAAAGAGGTCTGGAAGATTTATTCAAGCACCTTGATGACTCATTGAGGAGTTTTGATGTATATATGTATTTTGTTGTGTACTTTTTATTTAACAAGAGGGGAGATGTAGTGCTGTATATGTTAGAGATAGCTGGACCCCTCTGGTCCCTGGTGGACTTCCTAGAGTAGTGACATAAGTGATTGGGTGTGGTTAAGAAACTTCATGACATAGTAAGGGCAGTTAACAGTTATACTCTGAAGAATAAAGACCTGTATGTAATACTGAGCTCCTTGCGTGGGGTGATCATTACAATGTAACCAGGCTGGGGAGGATGCTACAGGCACTTATTCTTCTGAAAAGTAAGCACTGAAAATTACACAAAAAGGCACTAAAATTCCCTGGGATTTCATGCTGTTAAACACATTACAAATTACTCAAAGCAGGGCAAAATTGCCCCATGTTGTTGCCACTGGTAAATTCCCTCAGAAAGAAAAGTTCCACTGTTGCAACAATGTTTCTGGAAAGAAATATGTTGGTGGCCAACTAAATTTAGTAATCAGGCCCAGTTTCGAGTGTTAGTTGGGCTCACAATAAACTTCCCTAATTTGCAGATTTTGGCCACATGAAAAACCAGCAACCCCTCGGGTTTTATCAATAACGCTGAACCATTAAAATGTGCTAAGGAATCTGATGAGCAAAAGAAATGTTGAAGAAAGGTTATGCAGCTTTTCTTTAAGGAAGCATTTATGCAATATGGTAAAAATAATAGTTGCAACAGGAAACACCCTGCACCAAGATACTTTTCTCAGAAACATTACTGAGCGGTTAAGTAGCAGCAAATATATTTAGTGTGGTTGGTCACATAGTGCACTGTCAGCTGGAAATTGTTTAAAAATATAACTCCACATCGAAACACGTAAGGCCGTCTGAAAAGCCAGGAATTACGAGCTGAGTTTGCTTCCAAGTTTAAGAAAGAGCATCATTTGCCAACAAGTAGGTGTATTTGAAAAGAAATTAAACTCACACAGATGGCATCTCGTTTGGAAGAAATCCAAGTGGTTCCAGAGGGATAGTTTTCAATGACACACTTCTTAAGTAAGGAAGGGGGTATGAATCACATCCTCTCCTGCGCTCTTTTAGAATAGGCCACATTAGCAAGAAAGACACACGACTTACAACTAGCTCATTCAAAGCCAATTAATTAAAACAAGTAAAACCTTGCAGCAGAGTGGCATGTGTGCTCAGGGTTCTAATAAAAGCAGGACATATGGGCCCTCAAATAGGGAGCAATGGGCTTCTCAAAGCTGTAAACCTGTATTAGGCTTCTCACGGGACCTGCCTTCGCCCATGGAGAATCCCCTTAATCAGGGTTCTAGCTTCAAGGGGGTGTTTGAGATATTACACCCCCCTAATAAAGTTATTTTCTGATGAATACTTGGATAATGTGCTTTCAGTAGGGTATGGTGAGGTGTTTATCGGATTTCACCTGGGAGATTTACATACACACACTGCAAAAACACACACACTCTGTCATCTCTGTTTTGAAAAGCTCTAGAAAATGCTGATTCGTTTATAAAATATTGTTTTTCTCACTTAGTACTCATACCAATCTGCATTTCTCTCCCTGAAGCTCACCCCCCACAATTTTACTGACCAATTTAAGCCCCTGCCCGTAATCTACACTGCGAACAAATATGGACGTGATCCTTTCCCCTTCCAATCCAGGACCAGGTGTTATTCCAGGCCTTGTCTAGAGTAACTTTCCAGCCATTTTCAGGGTGGAAAAGTGTCAGATTTCTTTGAGGATTTGGTTCGGGCCCAGGACTTATTTCTTGCGTCCGGACTTCAATTTGTTCCGTTTTGCACGTCGGAACCCAGCCTGCATCTAATGCGCCGAAAAACGGCACTCATGGTGAGCCTTTTGACTGACTTTTCTCCGTTTTGTTGCTGCTCCTCAGCGTAATTCTGTGGCCGCCATTTTGTTTTCAACGTTCCGCCGACCTCCGTTTTCTTTCTGCGACATGGATATTTCTCTCAGAAATTCCTCCCTTTTTGGAAACATTTTCTTTTTTCTCCATTGCTCATGAACTGAGACTCTCCTACTCTTGCTGTACTATCAATTTCGCTGATATTTTTCTTTACTCTCCCGCACTCCGTCTCTCCTTATTGCTGTATTTTCGAGACTCCTCACAATCGTCTCATGGCGTCATCTCGTCACAATCGTACTAACTCCTCTAAACAAGCTGCTTTGGATGACTACAATCCCTTCAGCGTTCTACAAGAGTCTATTGATGGAGATGTCGCTGATTCCAATGCTTCTAAATCGACTCCATTAACTTCCAATTCTCGCTCCACCTCCAAACCAGCAACTAAGGTGCCCATTTCATCATCGGCCCCTTTTGGCAAGCGAGTGAAAACGAACTCGCCATCTCCGACTAACTCGTCTTCCACAATTTCCATGGAGCTCATTCTGGAGGAGATTCGGGCTCTTAAGCCTCACATGGAAGAAACTAATACTCGTTTACAAAATTTGGAGTCTTCATGGTCGCTCACTGAGCAAAAGATTGGGGAGTTGGAGACTCGTGTGGACTTTGTTCAGGGTATCACCGATCAAGTCCCCCTCATGTCTAAAGAAATCTCCTATCTTAAACAGCAAGTTCAGCAATTGGAGAATCGTAATAGATGCAATAATTTACGTATTTATGGATTGACAGAAAATCTGGAAGGCTCTAATCCAATATCCTTTTTTCAGTCCTTCCTACCAACTCTCTTGGGTCTCCCTGACACTCCGACATTGAATATTCAACGTGCTCATCGTCTTGGTCCTCCTCCTCACTCTGCCTCTGTTTCTTCAAAACCAAGAGGTGTTATTCTTTACTTTTTGGAATGTACCGAACTGCTCAAAGTTCTTCATGCAGCTAAACAACGTGGTAAACTAACTTGGAATGGCTCTAACCTCTTTTTTGCCCAGGACTATGCCAAGGCAACGGCGGACCGTCGAAAGAAATTCTTGGACACGAGACCTGCTCTACGCAGTCTTAATGCCCGCTATGGTCTTTTTCACCCTTGCCTTTTCCGTGTGACTTACAATAATAAAACCACCACATATGAAGACCCTGCTTTACTTCAGCGTTTCCTGGACAATTGCGGTAGCAGTTCCATGGAAGTACCTCTACCCTGATGGACTAATGCTTTTTCCTTGATGCCTTGTTCATGAATTATTCATATTTTTTGATTCTTGTTTCTGTTTTGTACCGTTTATCTTATTTGATGTCTACGGTTATTGTATTCTGTTTATTTTGTTGCAGTTTCTAATCCTTTTTTCCTCATTCCCCCTGTAGGTAGCGGTTTTGTGGTCCTTCAACGTTTTGTATCTTATTTGTTCCGTCCTGAGGGTTGTTCTTCTCCTCATGGTCTCGTACTGGAGTTTCCTGTTCAGCGTTCCATTTCCTCATGTGGCTTCACCACCCCTGTTCTTTTCGTTTTTCTGTGGTATGTTTTTCGTTATTTTACCTCTCATTGAGCATTTTCCTCTTTTTGTCCTCCTCAACTATGTTTTTCTCTTTTCCCTCCTCTCTTTCTTGTTCTTTTCATTTCTTTTCTTTCCTCTTCATTTACCCGCCTTTTTTCTTACTTGCTCTTCATTTATTCAATCCCCTACTTTTTTCTTCCTATCTCCTCTTTCTGTCATCTTTTCTTTTTTTGTTCTCCCTTCTTCTTCTTCTATTACTCAGCATTGTTTGTATTGCATTTAATCTTCTTGTTTATACTCTTATTGTTCTTATTGCATTGTTAATATGCCTTTTGTTATTTTCCAACAACGAAAAACTTGAATGTCGATAAACGTAGCTTCATGGAATATTAGAGGTTTGGGGTCTCCTATTAAGAGGCAGCGTGTTCTTTCACATCTAGCTCATTTAAAAGCAGATATTGTTTTACTTCAAGAAATTCATATTAAGGATGTTGAAGTTTCTAAGTTACGCCGAAATTGGGTGGGCCATGTTTTTGCCTCCCTGAGTTCTGGTAAGCGCAATGGGGTTGCAGTTTTGTGTCATAAACGTCTTTCTATTCAACTCATTAATCAAACTGTAGACACTGAGGGTCGTTGGGTAATTGTATCATTATTGGTTAATAAGATCCCCCTGACTATTTTCAATATCTATGCTCCCACTGTGCACGACAAGTTATTTTGGCCTCAAATTCTTTCCTCCGACATGCAGCTTTCAGATGATTATCTTATCCTAGGTGGGGATTGCAATATGATTATGGATCCTTTTTTAGACAGAAAATCTGCTTCTCGCTTCTCTCCATCCCAAGCTCATTCTCAGTTTAAGGATACCATATCTCAACGCTCCCTTGTAGACTCCTGGAGACTTTGCCACCCTACCTCACAAGAATATACCTTTTTCTCTCCCGTACACTCTTCCCAATCTCGAATCGATTATCTCTTTATTTCCAAACCTTTAACGCAACACATCACTCACTCAGACATTGGCTCCATTCTCATTTCTGATCATGCTCCTGTTTCCTTAGGTCTTGATTTACTCCCCCCTATTAAAGGTACCCGTAGATGGAGATTCCATAATTTCCTTCTTCTTGATACACAATTCACATCTGCCTTTCTTGATTTTGCTCCCCGCTTTTTTACAGAAAATGAATCTCCTCACACCTCCCCTCAATTACTTTGGGACATTTTCAAAGCGGCTTCTAGAGATTTCATTATTTCATATGTTGCTAAAAAACGCCGTCTTGCACGCCAATCCTTAACCACTTTAACATCTCAAATCAAACAACTGGAACATTCCTATTTCTCTACTAAATCTCCCTTTGTTCTTAATCAACTTATCAAAGCTAAACTCTCCTTTAATAAATTATCCACTGATTCTGCTAACTTGATCTTACTTAAATCTAGTGCTAAATTTTACTCCTCTCAAAATAAAGCTGGCAATGTTCTTGCTAATTATCTTAAAATGAAAAAAGAACAGACAAAAATTGAGTCAATCGTCTCTTCTACTTATGTTACTCTTCGTAAAGACGAAGAGATTTTAGAAGAATTTACTCACTTTTATCAGTCTCTCTATACTCCAGAATGCCCTCCTTCCCCCTCGAACATTGATAAATACCTCTCCACCATTCCTCCCCTTCAAGTAGAGGGCGTTGACTTCTCATCTCTTGATAACGACATTCTCCCTGCCGACATTTTAAACGCTATTCGTGTCCTTAAGACTGGTAAGGCCCCAGGTCCTGATGATTTCTCTATTGAATTCTATTCCCATTTCTCCTCTTTTCTCGTTCCTAAACTCCATCAATTATTTTCTTTTTTTATTACTTCTCAGAAATCCGAAGGTTCATTTCAGGAAGCCCTCATTTGTCTTCTCCCCAAAGATAACAAGGATCATACTCTATGTAAAAACTATAGACCAATATCTTTAATTAACTTAGATTATAAAATTTTTGCAAAGATTCTTGCATTACGATTGGATAAAATTCTTCCCCAACTTATCGGCAAAGAGCAATCTGGTTTCATCAAAGGTCGTCATCTTTCCGATAATACTCGCCTTTTCTTTAATGTTCTCAGCAAGTCATCTAATTTTCCCCACTCTCTAGCTGCTATTGCTTTAGATGCTGAGAAAGCTTTTGATAGGGTCAATTGGTCTTTTATGTTGTCTACTTTATCTTGGTTTGGTTTTGGCTCTAAATTCATTTCTTATATTTCTTTGTTATATTCTTTTCCCAGATCTTTTATTTTTGCTAATGGTTTAGTCTCCTCTTCTTTCCCCCTTTTTAGAGGTGTGCGTCAAGGTTGTCCTCTTTCTCCTCTTTTGTTTATTTTGGCTTTGGAACCATTTTTATCTCGGATTAGACTGAACTCTGATATTTCTGGCTTTCCTTATGGGGATAATCAACTGAAGCTTTCTGCTTATGCGGATGATATTCTTTTATTTCTCTCCCACCCTCTTACTTCTGTTCCAGTTTTCTTGTCTGAAGTCTCTTCTTATGCTAGTGTCTCCGGTTATAAGCTTAATGTAGACAAATGCGAAATCCTTCCCCTTAATAACTTTTGTTTCCATGTTGATTTCTTGTCTTCTTCTTTTCACTGGAGTCCTTCTAAAATAAAATATCTGGGCCTTTAGTTCACTCCTTCGATTAAGGACACGGTTGCATTAAACATTAAAAATCTTCTTACGTCCTTAAATGATTCTACCACTAGGTGGTACCCTTTGTTTTTATCTTGGTGGGGTAGACTAGACTCTATTAAAATGATGCTGGTTCCAATTATTTTATTTTATCTCTCTAATCTCCCCGTCAATATTCCAAAATCTTGTTTTAAATCCATTTATTCTATCCTATCCAAATTCCTATGGCAACACAAAAAGGCGAGGATGTCTTTTGCAAGACTTAAACATCCTAAATCCTTAGGTGGTGTCAATTTTCCAGATTTTTCTTCTTATCATACCTCCTTTTTTCTTTCCCACTCTTCTTCTTTGCTATTAGAACCAAACGAAGATGCTTCTTCCCTCCCACTGTGGTGTATTCTTGAATCTTCCTTTTTTCACCCTTTTTCCTTTAAAGAATTTATTTCTCTAACACGCGTCCCCCCCTAGGTTGTCTCTTCCTATTCTTAAACTCTCCAGGAAAAATGTTCTTCCTCTTTTCCTTGACGGTCTTGATGATCAAGCCCGTTTTTTACATTCTTCGATTTGGTACAATCCTCTCATCCAGCTTAACAATAAAACTCTTTTCTGGAAGGATTGGTATTCTCTTGGTCTTTTTTGGGTTCATCAGATCTTTCAAGATGGTCTTTGTCTCCCCTTTTCGTCTATCCAATCTAACTTTTCTCTCCCTTCCTCTTTCCTTTCCAAAATATACTTCATTATGTACGGTCGTTCAATCTTCGTATGACTCTTTTGCCTCTTCTTCTGCTCCTCCTACCTCTTCCTCGCTTACTATTCCTTTTCTTTTATCCTCTCCTGCTGCTTCTCAGATTTACAAGTATTTCCAAGACACTCCTCTTACTCGTGACAAGTCGAAAGTAGAACAAGATTGGGAATCTGATCTTGATACTTCTTTCCCTCTTCCAGTATGGCAAAAGATTTGGAATAAACTAAGGAAATCGTCTAGAGCCGCTAACACTACTCAGACTTTATTTTTTATTTATAATCGGCTTTTGGTTACTCCTTCTAAATTACACGCTATCAACCCTTCTATTCCTTCTACATGTTGGTCCTGCTCTGCTGCTTGCGCAGACCTTAAACATATGCTTTTCACATGCCCTCTCATTCAAATGTTTTGGACCAAAGTATGGCAGCAAATCAATTCCATTGTTTCTACACACTTTCCATTCTCACTCAATCATATTTTTCTAGGTAGTATTTCGGACATTTGGTCTTCCCAAACCTACTTTTCCAATATTTCCATTATCGACCTTCTCCTAGCAGTTGCTTTTCAGCAAATTACTAAATCTTGGAAAAATGCCACGAATCTTTCCTTTCAAGCATGGTGGTATGGTGTTTGTTACAACCATAGACTAGACAGAGCTTATGTATACCCTATTCAGCTTGCTATCAAACGTGATTTATTGTGGTTACCAGTTACTACTTTTTTGGATATATCTGCTCAATCACGTCCTATGCATACCCCTACCCATGAAGAAGTCCCTAAACCCCCTTGATTTGATTATGATACCTTTTTCTTTTATATGCACAGATTGTTTTTTCCTTATTGGCATTACTTTTATGTCACAACTCTCCTTATTTCCTGTTTTTTGATTTTCTCTGCTTCTGATACGCTTCATTGATGCCTTTTTCTTTATCCTTTTCCTTTTTCCTTTCTTACATCTTTTTCTCTTATTTTCTTTCTTTTCCTTTTCCTCTTTTTCTTTCTTTCTCCCCTTTCTTCTCTTTTTTCTTTTTCATAGGATATTTTTGCTTCTCTTTTGCATTGATTGCTTGTATTTCATATTGTTGTTTTTTTTGTATCCTTATTTCATGCAATCTCTTCTTAATAAAGTTTCTTTGAAAACTTAAAAAGATGCCAGTAGATGCAACCCTCCCCATACCCAGATGTTTGTAGTTGCTAGGGGCATGCTGCCACCTTCACATTGTGAGAATGCACGGAGGTGGAAATTTATAAGAAAATGCCATACTGCGGCGTTACGCCAAATTTGACAACGCTGCGCTCCAACATTTTTAAAAAGCAGGGATGCGCCAAATTTACAAAAATATGGCAGACCCCGGCGTTTCCCTAGCACTGGCACTAAAAAAGCTGCATAGTGCCAGCGCAGGCACCCTTGCGTCATGTTACAAGGGTGCCGGCACTGTAAGGGAGATTGTTTATGTCCAGGAAGGGGCACATTCCTGTACACAAACAACTAATAATGGTGATTTGCTCTTGCTATGCGTGCTACAGAATGCAGCACACATAGAAAGAGCAAATAACTCAGGGAAAATAATATTTTCTCCTCGTATCGCCATTTTAACACCAGGTATTACCTGGCCTTGGATTTTGGTGCTGCCCCAGCCTTGTAAATATGGGGCAACATCAAAAGTCAATGGGTGTTGTGGCGGAGCACCCACTTCAACACCCATTGCCCGCCCCTTTGCCACAGAAGACTGCAGAAGCAAGGGGAATATTGACAAGGTGGCATTAAGCCACATTATGTGGCTTAGAGCCACCTTGTAAATATGGGAAATGGCGCAACGCCACTGGAGCAGCAGTAAAAGTGATGCTCTGGTGGCATTCGGGGCTTGTAAATATGCCCTGAGTGGCTTGTGTTTTTTTCATTGTCAGATGTAAGCAATATACTTCATCTGTAGGTGCCAGGCTTGGTGCCGCAACCTGCGGTTGTTTTTGCTAATAACGACAGCCGCTGAGATTTACCACACCACAGGTTAAGTATCCACACATTAAAGTAGACGGTCCTTGTTAGGGCTTTCTACAAGTTACTACTTTGGGTACTGCTATAGATTGCAGGTCTTTAGTCACCACTTTCGTAGCTACAAGAGAAGTGGCTATAATGTGGAAGGATAGAAACTCTGTGAGTATCTCAGAGTGCACTGAATGTAACCCCAGTTCATCATTGGTATGGCACACTGTATGCCCAGTTCTTCTGAAGTGCCCGCTTTCCAAATGCTAAGTATGCCAGGTTTACAATACACAACGTGCATGCTAGGTTGGGGCATTTGCTTGGCATTTTCCTTGTAATAGCATGTCTAACCAGTAGAAAGTATAAGTTTTAATTTGGTAACAAAGTTTTCAGGAGAAGAACCTTTTTTTACGTGTCTTAATCAAACACTGGCAAAGCCAGGAGAGCTAGCTTGGATTTTCAGTTATGTGCCAGAATTATTTTATACACCAATGCTTGTTACACTTTTTGCTAGACTCGAGGTGAGATACTTGGGCCTCATTATTTAATGCCTAATATTTTGTTTGCAAATAGCACTCCATATAAAAACAGGAACTTCTGGTTGGACATCATTCCTAAATAATAAGGTGAGAATGAGAAATAACATGGTATAGGAGCTGGAACTCCTGCTTACCACATGTTTCATCTCTTTGCGACCATTTACATTCAGGTTAACTGTGGCAGATTTTTTCAAGAGAAAAGTGTTCCCGTTAAGATTACACATGTGCACGAGTTACTCATAACTAAAAATCGCAATTCGTGCCCACTCTCCCCTTTATCCTCCAATCAGGATTTGTGAGATATTTGTGATGAGGTCCTTTCTTTCCTCTTTCTAGGGTATTTTAAAGGAGATATATTGAGTTCAGCAACAGTTATTTAATATGTAGGGAATGGCAAAGCTCGTAGAAATGCCATATAAAAACAAGCTATTCTTACATACTGTCTTGTCAAGGGCGGTAGATGACACTGGTATGCCACCTCTGCCCCGGAAATTCGTATTCGTGACGCTTTAATTTCATGCCAAACAGCTCAAAACAAAATATTCTTCACTTTTTCTCTGTTTTAAACATTTGATTGATTAAATGTATCATTCAACAAACATAGTTTACACCCAAATGTTGCAGGCTGCATCCCACCAAGTTCTGTGCCTACCTGCCCACATGGTGATTGGAGATGTGCCTGCCTTCTTTAGGGTGATCTACACTAGAACAGGGTGAATGGCAGACAGTCTCTGACCTGTCTGATTTATTCACGGCGTTCATAGTTTGCTGAATTTAAATAGTTAGGAAATCTGAGTTCTAGAGTCTGGATCAGTAATATATTTGTGCAGAACACATACAAAGAGGAAAATACATCAGAGGATTGTTTTTGTGCAGGAAGGCGTCCCTTCCTGCACAAAAATAATCCTGCTTACAACACAGGCACCCTTGAACCATGTACAAGGGTACCTACGTTGGTGCAAGGCAGCACACTATGCGCCCGCATGCAAGGGAAGGACAAGAATGAGCTGTAAAATGTTAAATATGGCAAAATCCTGCCATTTCCCTTTCACACAGCGCAGCAAGGTGGTTTTCTGTGTTAAGCAGCATGAACGTTTGATAAATGTGCTACCTGGTGTTTTGTTAAGATTCATTAGATTTAGTAGAAATGAGAAATGACTGACTTAATTTGATTAAAAAAATTGACAATAGATATAGCAATGTAATTTACTTTGAGATGGATTTTTTTTCCAAAGACCCTATTAACTGCATTTGAAAGAGATACACACTAGTGTGTGGAAAAGGTTTGTCAAATGTGTTTATAAGGTTAAAATTCATTAATAAACCACAATCACAGAAAATGAAATGTCATTGTTTTAAGAGAGGCTTAATAAACGTTCGATTGGTAAAGGACTATCATCATAACCCCAATGAAATATATCAGCATATTACCTCAGATACAGCTGAATTTCTAGGCCAGGGTTTTGCAGCGGTCACATCAACAGAGTTCTAGAAATGGTGATCTATGTTTTAAAGACACTGCTACATTTAAAATCATCATTGTCAGGAGGTTAGGCAATAGCATGATACTTAGGTTGTTGTCATGTCACTTCATGCCATATTATCATCATAGATATATTATATGTATTTTAAATGTGCAATGCAAAGAGTAAACACCAGTAGCAAAACATCTCATTCAATATAAACATCACCGAATAAGCTTCAAGAAAAACATACAATACAATTAAAATTAAAAAAATACATTAAAATAAACACACAGGCCTGAGCTAGCCATTCTTAAAACGTTGCTCACATTGCTTCCAGGATCTAAAAATATTTGTTTCTACCTTTTTATTTTGATTAGCAATAAAACACAAGTTTCACATACATTGTGGAAAAGCAAATGCCTCTGTAATACAGTTTGTTTGAGTCCTTTGCATATGGAGCATTGCAACATCTTGCATCATATGGTGAAGAGGCTAGGCTAGGGTTGTTATTACCAATAATGAAAATGCACAGCTACATTTTTAACCAACAATTCTCAAATTTACAACAACTTTGAGGTAAATCAAAACTCAGCAGTGGGCCGGGAGAATACCTCCTTTTAATATATAAATATTAATAAAGTGCACATTTTTGGCAAAAATAGCTAGGCCAGAGATGTAGTACCTGATGTTTATGAAGCAAAACGTTATTTTAGAATATCACTAATTAAAATTATCATCTTACATAAATATTGTGTCCTAAATATAGGCTACACAGAGATCACTACATTGAAAGAAACTTTTCTGTTTATAGTGTCACCACCTCAGCTGTATGAGACACTTCATTGGAGTCAGTCAATCCTCACTAGCCACCAAATGAAAGTCTACACAAGCATCAAGGATTGTCAGGTGCCCATGAATGATTTGCATGCTGAATTTGTGGTAACAAGGGACATGCTTGAGTAATTGGGGCACAGTCACCCGCACCATGGTTCACAGTGTACGAGGAGTAGAATGTCTCACACATTTGTTCACACTTTGCACTTTTCACACATCTGAGTACCAGATAACTTGATTGTATAACCAGAAAAATGCTAAATATGTGGAGTGTTTGCTTTCTCATAAAGAAATACAGCAAGATGTTCTTGGCAACACCACAGGCCACAATTCCAACTTCTGAGCATTAAGTTGGCAGATGTAGAAGAACAATCCCTCTCCAGTGGGAAAACACCCACTACACCAGTCAAGATGACAATCAATCAATCAATCATAGCATTTGTAAAGCGCACTACTTACCAGTGAGGGTCTGAAGGCGCTGGGGGTGGGGGGTGCTGCTACTGCTGAAGAGCCAGGTCTTGAGGAGTCTTCTGAAGGTCAGTAGATCTTGGATCTGCCGTATGTGCATGGGGAGGGTGTTCCAGGTCTTGGTGGTGAGGTGGGAGAATGATCTGCTGCAGGAGGTTGTTTTTTGGATGCGGGGGACGGCGGCGAGGGTGAGGCCAGCGGAGCTGAGATGGTGGGTGGGGGTGTAGAAGCTGAGTCGGTTGTTAAGGTACGTTGGTCCGGTGTTTTGGAGTGCTGTGTGTGCATGGGTGAGGAGCTTCAATGTTATCCTCTTGTTAACGGGGAGCCAGTGCAGGTCTCACAGGTGGGGTGTGATGTGGCTGCAGCGGGGGATGTCGAGGATCAGATGTGCGGAGGCGTTATGGATGCATTGGTGCTGTCTCAGGAGTTTGGTCGAGGCTCCTCTGTAGAGTGCGTTTCCGTAGTCAAACATGCTGCTGACGAGGGCCTGGGTGACGGTTCTTCTTGTTGCGGTGGGTATCCACTTGTAGATCCTGAGGAGCATGCGGAGGGTGTTGAAGCAGGAGGAGGAGACAGTGTTGACCTGCTTGATCATGGAGACAGTGGAGTCAAGGATGACCCCTAGGTTGCATGCTTGGTCAATGGGTGTTGGAGATGTTCCAAGCCGATGGGGTTGATCCGAGGCTGAGGACCTCCGTCTTGTCCGAGTTCAGCTTCAGCCGGCAGTTCCTCATCCATTCGGCGACAGCCTTCATTCCTTCCTGTAGGTTAGTTTTGGCGGTGTTGGGGTCTTTGGTGAGCGTGAGGATCAGCTGGGTGTCATCGGCGTAGGAGATGATATTGAGGTTGTGCTGTCGGGCGACGTGGGTGAGAGGTGCCATGTAGATGTTGAACAGTTTTGGGCTGAGGAATGAGCCCTGGGGTACGTCGCAGATGATCTTGAAGGTATCGGAGCGGAAGGGGGAAGGTGGGCGCTTTGTGTTCTGCGGGAGAAGAAGGAGGTGGTCCAGTCCAGGGCCTTCTCTTGGATCCTGGCATCGTGGAGGCGTGTTCGTAGTGTGCAGTGGCTGACCGCGTCGAAGGCGGCTGACAGGTCCAAGAGAATGAGCGCCGATGTTTCTTCGCTATCCAGCCTGGTCCTGATGTCATCGGTAGCGGCCATGCGTGCTATTTCGGTGCTGTGGTTACTGCGGTACTCAGACTGGGACTGGTCCAGGATTCTGTTCTCCTTGAGGTAGCGGGTCAGTTATTTGTTGACGTATTCTCAATGACCTTTGCCGGGAATGGGAGCAGGGATATGGGCCGGAAGTTCTTGAGGTCCTTGGGGTCCGCCCTGGGTTTCTTGAGTAAGGCGTTGATCTCGGCGTGCTTCTAGCTTTCCAGGAAGGTTGCTGTCTTGAAGGAGTTGTTGATTACTTTCCAGAGATGGGGTGCGATGGCTGTGCTGGCTTTGTTGAAGATGTGGTGTGGGCATGGATCTGACGGTGATCCGGAGTGGATGCTGTTCATGATCTTGCAGGTTTCGTCATTGTTGATGTTGGTCCAGGAGAGCAGGCGGTTGCTGCGGGTGGTGGTCGAGGGGGTGGAGGTCTTAGTGGTTGTCGGGGTGGTCGTGGCGTTAAAGCTGTATTAGATGTTGGAGATCTTGTGGTGGAAGAAGGTGGCCAGAGAGTCACACAGGTCTTGTGAGGGTGGGATGTCGTCTGTGTTGGAGCTGGGGTTGGAGAGTTACTTCACGAAGTTGAAGAGCTCTTTGCTGTTGTGTGCCTTTTTGTCTAGGTGGTCTTCAAATGAGGCCCTTTTGGCAGCTCTGATGAGTTGATGGTGTCTGCGGGTGGCGTTCTTGTGGGCTACGTAGCTGTCCGGTGTTCGTTTGCGGAGCCAGTTCTTCTCCAGTTTTTGGCATGTTTGTTTGGAGGCCTGGAGGTCTTCGGTGAACCAACTGGCTTTCTTGCTGGTGTGACTGTTGGAGGGTTTCTTGAGCGGGGCGAGGGTGTTGGCGCAGTCGTGGATCCCTTGTCTGAGGTTGCGAGTGGCGGTATCGGGGTTGGTGGGGTCGGCAGCTGGGCTCTGGGCGAGGGTGGTGGTTAGCTGGTCATTGGTGACTTTGCTCCAGCAGCGGTGAGGCATCTGTTGGTTGCGGTGGTGCATAGTGGGCTTCCTGAAGGTGAAGTGGATGCAGCGATGGTCGGTCCAGTGGGATTCGGTGGTGTGGTTGAAGGTGGCGTGGGGGCTTGCTTAGAAGATGGGGTCGAGCGTGTGACCGGCGGCGTAAGTGGTTTTTGTGATGTGTTGTTTGAGTCCAAGGTTGGTGTGGTTGTCAATCAAGGTGGTGGAGTTGGTGTCACTGTTGTTCTCGGGGTGGAAGCTCAGGTCCCCGAGGAGGATATAGTCCGTGGAGGCGAGGGCGTGTTTGCTGTTGAAGTCGGCTATGGAGTTGCTGAACTGTGGTCGGGGTCCGATGGATCTGTAGAGGAGGGTTCCTCTGAGGGTGGTGTTGGGGTCGGTGTGGATCTGGAAGTGCAAGTGTTCGGCGGTGCTGAGTGTGTCCTCGGTGGTGATCGAGACTTTGAGGGTGTTCCTGTGGACGATGGCGATTCCTCCTCCTACTCCGTTGGTGCAATCCCTGCGGGTGATCTTGTAGCCTTCTGGGATGGCTATGGCGATGTCGGGTGCTGAGGTGGGATTCAGCCAGGTCTCCGTCAGAAAGGCGACGTCTGGGGAGGTAGAGTCGAGTAGGTCCCAGAGTTCAACGGCGTGTTTGCGGGTGGAGCGGGTGTTGTGGAGGATGCGTCTGAGGTAGTTTGGTTCTGTCCTGGGCGGTGGTTTGGCGGGGCAGATGCTATTAAAGCTGCAGGTTCAGGGTCCTTGCGTGCGTATGGGGTGGTCCGGTTGCAGGTGTGTTCTTGTCCGGTGTTGAGTGCGTGGAGGGTGCTGGCATGGTAGCGGTCCAGGTGCGGATGGGCGCAGACGGGCTTGCCCGCACCAGCGGTGCAGCCACACAGCGGCCGCCATACAAAGAGAGGTGGGAGGGAGGAGCAGTTGGGAGGCAGGAGTGGGGAGGCAAATGTACTGCGAGGGGAGCGGGGCTGCAGGAGACGCAGAGGCGGGAAGTGGGAATGAGAAAAAAACCGGTGAGGGGGAACAGAAGGCAAAGGGGGCTCAACAAGTACAGGGGGACAAAAAGGACAAGTCAAGCACAGAAACCAGGCAAGCACAGCACAAATATAATATACAACCACAGTGCAAGTACAGAAATAAATCAAAAGCGAGCAGGACCTATGGAGGGCCTCGAACCCGGCAGCAGCAGGGATAGGAACACAGGCGCAATCAGGTGGAGCTGAGCGGCGTGGGGAGCGACCTGTCTGGAAGCAGGGTCAAGGGTCACTCTCACTGCTGCGCAGCGGCTGCCATATAAGGAGAGGTGGGAGGGAGGAGCAGCTGGGAGGCGGGAGCGGGGAGGTGAATGGACTGCGAGGGGGCGAGCCGCAGGGGATGCATCTGCGGGAAGCAGGAATGAGAAAAAAGCCGGTGAGGGGGAACAGAAGACAAAGGGGGCTCAACAAGTACAGGGGGACAAAAAGGACAAGTCAAGCACAGAAACTAGCAAGCACTGCACAAATACAATATACAACCACAGTGCAAGTACAGCAATAAATCAAACGCAAGCAGGACCTACGGCGGGCCTCGAACTCGGCAGCAGCAGGGCTAGGAGCACGGGCGCAATCAGGTGGAGTTGCGCGGCATGGGGATCGACCTGCCTGGAAGCAGGGTCAAGGTTTGCTCTCACTGCCGCGCAGCGGCCGCCATATAAGGAGAGGTGGGAGGGAGGAGCAGCTGGGAGGCGCAAGGGGTGAGGCGAATGGACTGCGAAGGGGCGGGGCCGCAGGGGACGTAGTGGCGGGAAGCGGGAATAAGAAAAAAGCCGGTGAGGGGGAACAGAAGGCAAAGGGGCTCAACAAGTACAGTGGGACAACAAGGACAAGTCAAGCACAGAAACCAGGCAAGCACAGCACAAATACACTATACAACCACAGTGCAAGTACAAAAATAAATCAAACGCGAGCAGGACCTACGGCAGGCCTCGAATACGGCAGCAGCAAGGCTAGGAGCACGGGCGCAATCAGGTGGAGCTGAGCGGCGTGGGGAGCGACCTGCCTGGAAGCAGGGTCAAGAGTCAAGAGGCAAGAGTACAAGACATTAATAAATCCTTTAGAAGTTCTTGGAGATCTTAAACTGCATAATATCTATTTCAAGGGTCTTTAAACTGAGATGTCGGCCCTCCTCATGGGGCATCAAGTGTTCACTGGGGCGCCAGGCTCTGGTCAAAAGAAGCATTATACTGATAACAGTGCTTTGTTTCACGCAGAAAAATAAATTGAGCGTCAGTAAGTCACTTTGCAGCGGGCCATCACTAACATCTTTTGACATTCATATCCTAGCTGGGAGTATGTGTCAAAAGGGAAGGGATTCCAAATATTATTCAAATCCCCCAGCCCCATTTCTAAGAATCACACTATGGATACTTTTACACGTCAGTAAGGCCTGCTTCACCAGAATAGTATGTTTAGCAATCATGCATTTAATTGGGTTTTTAGGACAGTAACAGAACTTTCCTGCAATGTTCAAAAACGTCTAGACATAGTTAAACAATGCCAATTTAATAGAATAATCGTAAAAAATTCTAAGGTAGGGCGATTTTTTTTTTCATGGGACGGGGATGCACAACATTAAAAAGTTTGAAGACCACTGATCTATTTACACCCTAATGCCATGATTGCCACCACAAACTATGAAAAGCCTGCTTATGAAACTAGTGCATCCTTCAGAACAGGAGCATGTTTGATCCTTTCTTACTTAACAGGAAGGATGTCTGATTCCACAGGACTTTGTCATCACATTGCAATTCTTGTGATATCTGAGAGCAATGCAGATACCTCATCTCTGCTGTCCATTAAGAGGCAGCACCATCAGTGTGCCAAGGCAATGTTCTTCTTAGGCGTATGTAACATTTGCAAAATTTCATTTTGCATAATTATGTGAAATTTCAAAAAAATATAAAAAAATATACAAAATGCAATTTTTGCGTTTTTGCTATATTTTAGTCTTAAATTCATCCTCGCATGAATTTTGGATGCGAGGATGCACTTCGTGCTAAACAATAGTGGAAAAACACAATTGCCGTGTACAAGTGCCACATCCTCAGAGTTCCTGTCCTCCGACATTTTGATTTATTTTACCTGCTGTCCCCCCAATTACACCAAGAGACATAATGGTGTAATTTCGTGGGATTTCACATAAAAAGAAGAAAACAAAATGCTGGAAATTTCGTGAATTACGCTGTGATAACTGAAATTTTACCTGAGCCTACTTAACATACTAGAGGCTAGCAGTACTACTAGCTCACAAAAGTAGACCTGCATTATGGGAACCAGAAGAGATTTACCTATGTACCAGACAAACACAGAAGTCTGTTAATTGCATTGAGAAATATTACAGAAGGCACAATAGCATAAATATATACTCAGTGCAAAACTATCGATAATGTAGACAGTAGACACTGGCTTTAGATAGGTCATACTATAAACTGATTGCTGCTGTGAAACATCCGAAAAATTGAAGCAATGGTGAACTACATTTCTATGTACAGGTACTTCAGGTGCATGGAAGGGCTCTGAACATGAGGGGAGAAGGAATAGCCATTTTGCTCTGGTCATCCTGACCAACAGCCAAATGCAGATTATGGCCACAGCTATCAGTAGTATGGTGCAGGGGTGCCAAAATTGCAGGGTTCGGAATCACCGATTCAGACAGGTAATTGTGCCATTACACGTTAGTGACCCCAGCACAGGATTCAAAATACAGACCTGGACCTACCAGGTCCTAATCTGCATGAGTACCTCCAATTCCAGGGATTATTGGGCTTTCTCTGAGCACATGATAAATGGGATCAGGGGTTCAGTAAAAGGCAAGGGAAGAATGTGGTCATAGTGTTGGGGTGCAGGGCAGGCTATGGACCATTTGTAGTAAGCACTGTACTCTCTTCTTAGGGCCTTATTTCAAGTTGCTCGTAATATTCCGCCCCATTCATAGACCCCTGTTTACGCATGATTCGGAATTATGAGTTTGCAGATATTAAACGCATTCAATAATTATCAGATGCATCAAATAAAACAACAATTGTTCAATTTCGGCAGGCTGAAGCTGCCAAAATTTAACAGGGCAAAACATACAATATTTACTGTGTCATGTGGATAGTGGTGCATTAAAAACCAACATCCAAATGTTATTCCCCATGAACTAACAATTAGTGCTATTAATGGCACATGATAAATTATGTACCCTGTGGGAACATTACTTATCAGGGGCAATCAATAACAACTTTACTCGTAATCAAGCCCTTAGTCTCTTTACTGTAGGGAGGGAACTGGGACAGGCTGAGCTACACTTGAACCCGCAGCTCATGACAGGATCCACAAACAATTTCAAGGGCTGGCTTTTCCATCTGATAAGATCATCTCCATGTTTCCCACACTCTGTAATGATGGTGGTGGGAACACAGAGGCTGTTTTAATCAGCCCTTACATCTCTGTAAGAGCGCACAGAGTACTTTTCCACTCTAGAACAATTAAAGCTGCAACTGGAGCAATGGACAAATGTGTCTATGAAGATCGAATAATTGCCAGTCATCTCTGGTGAACACAATAGGGTTGGCTACTCCAACCAATGTCCATCTTAGTACTGGCCTCAAGCACAGCCTGAGAAGTTGGAGGCAATATACTCCTGCTACATAATTCTAAGTTGATGCTTCATTGGGTTTCTTTACCCTGGTTCACATGTGAATAATTCTACCTTCATTTTGCTGATTGACATTACTTGAATGAGCCACACACAATGAAGGGGGAGGAGGAGACCTCCTACTTCGACGTCCATTAAATATAACTAATATCACAGTGAGAAGTAGGAGAGTATAAATTGCTTTTTTAATAAAGGTAGAACTGGCAAAGTACAAATCTTTGAAAAACTGCCCTCACCAACAAAAATGTGTTGCATGCTTCATCATTGGGCTGCTAAACACACCTTTGCTCAGACCATAGGACGAGGTGGAGCAATGGGGTGGGGTAGGCAATACAAACATATAGAAAAGTCGGGATCATAAAGGGAGTAAGTGCAGACAAACTAGTTAAAACTGGCTCCAGGATATCCCAATGGCTATTTTATTAATGGATTCCCTCGTCAGGGCTAAAAGGTATCTCAATACCAAAGGATGGTGGTGAAGCGGGTAGATTATGAACCATTCACCCCTCCACTCTGCAGAGAAGTTACTTAAATGAACACCATTACAGATCCTTCACATCTAACAAGGATAAGGTGTCTTTTACCGACTTGAACTTAAAGTATAGGATAAACACATATTACCAAAATGATATTACAATGTGTTATAATACTGGCTTTATTTCAAAGGCACTTGTTACCACAATTTAATGGTGTTGTAAACAATGGACATTGTGATTTCCGTCTTTCATGGCTCTGAATTGATCAACCTCAGGAAATTTGAAGGATAAGGCACACCTGTCAGGCCTCTAAACTGTGAGATGTAACTATCACAAACCTGTGAGGGGCAATTACTTAACTGACTGAGTTATGTTGCCAAAATCTTTAAGTATTTTTCCATCATCTGAGGCCTTACCATCCAATCACCACACCGATTCATCATGAAACAGCTTTAATGTATTGCATTCTGAGTCTTGCAGGCCTTAATTTACCTTTTCCTCTACTTAAATGTGTGTTCGCCTAAGAATAATGGGAATATACCTTGGCAACATATTTATTCCTTTGTATGGAGTAAAAGGTGAACATCTTTCAGTGTTGCCGCAGTTGCCTAATAATTTTTTACTGCTATATACATAGCATCTTTACTATTCATGTTAAGTGGCTTGTGTTACTGCATGTGGTGAAAGGGGAAATATGCAGGAGAAGAAGATGATGAAAGGGTGTGTCGCCTCAATATATAAACAACAATATAAATGGGACATAATACCAAAAACAAGCATTGGCATAGCCAGTAGGTCTCGCTTTTGGGACCTTCTAAGTATTTAGTTATGCAGCACAATATCCTTGGTGCAACAACATCAACTGTTGTATGGCTAGGTTGTGTGTGGTTGTGGGTGTGGTTGTGTTTGGTTGTGGTTGTGTGTGGTTCTTGTTGTGGTTGTGGGTGTGGTTGTGGTTGTGGTAGTGTGGTTGTGTGTGGTTATTGTGTGTGGTTGTGTGTGGTTATTGTGTGTGGTTGTGTGTGTGGTTGTGTGTGTGTGGCTGTGTGGTTGTGTGTGTGGTTGTGTGTGTGTGTGGTTGGGTGTGTGGTTGTGTGTGTGGTTGTGGGTGTGGGCGTGGTTGTGGGTAGGTGTGGTTGTGTGTGTGGTGTGTGTAGTTGTGTGGTTGTGTGTGTGGGTGTGTGGTGTGTGTGGGTGTGTGTGGTTGTGTGTGGTTGGTTGTGGTTGTGTGTGGTTGTGTGTGTGGTTGTGTGTGTGTTGTTGTTTGTGGTTGTGTGTGTGGGTTTGGGTGTGGTTGTATGGTTATGAGTGTGGCTGTGTGTGTGAGGTGTTGTGTGTGTGGTTGTGTGTGTGTGGTTGTGTGTATTTTTCCATCATCTGAGGCCCTACCGTCCAATCACCACACCAAGTCATCCTAAAATATGTTTTAAAAAACAACTTTAATGTATTGCATTCTGAGTCTTGCAGGCCTTAATTTATGCTTTCCTCCACTTAAATGTGTGATCCCCTAAGAATAATGTGAATATACCTTGGCAACATACTCATTCCTTTGTATGGATTAAAAGGTGAAAATCTTTCAGTGTTGCCTCAGTTGCCTAATCATAATTTAGTGCTATATACATAGCATCTTTACTATTAATGTTACGTGCCTTGTGTTACTGCATGTGGATGAAAGGGGAAATATGCAGGAGTAGAAGATGATGAAAGGGTGTGTCTACTCAATATATAAACAACAATATAAATGAGACATAATACCAAAAACAAGCATTGGCATAGCCAATAGGTCTCGCTTTTGGGATCTTCTAAGTATTAAGTTATGCAGCACAATATCCTTGGTGCAACAACATCAACTGTTGCGTGGCTAGGTTGTGTGTCGTTGTGGGTGTGGTTGTGTGTGTGGTTGTGTGTGTGGTTGTGTTTGTGGTTGTGGGTGTGGTTGTCGGTGTGGTAGTGTGGTTGTGTGTGGTTGTGTGTGGTTGTGTGGTTGTGTGTGTGTGGTTGTGTGGTTGTGTGTGTGGTTGTGTGTGGTTGTGTGTGGTTGTGTCTGTGTGGTTAGTGTGTGTGTGTGTGTGTGTGTGTGTGTGGTTGGGTATGTGGTTGTGGTTGGGTGTGTGGTTGTGTGTGTGGGTGCGTTTGTGGGTGGGTGTGGTTGTGGTTGGGTGTGGCTTTGTGTGGTGTGTATGGTTGTGGGTGGTTGTGTGTGTGTGGCTGTGTGTGGTTGTGTGGTTGTTGTGTGTGTGGTTGTGGTTGTGTGTGTGGTTGTGGTTTTGTAGTTGTGGTTGTGTGTGGTTGTGTGTGTGTGTGTGGTTGTGTTTGTGTGGTTGTGTGTGTGTGGTTGTGTGGTTTTGTGAGTGGTTGTGTGTGTGGTTGTGTGTGTGTGGTTGTGTGTGCGGTTGTGTGTGGTTGTGTGGTTGGTTGTGTGGTTGGGTGTGTGGTTGTATGTGTGGTTGTTGTTTGTGTGTGTTTTTGTGGTTGTGTGTGGTTGTGTGTGTGGTGTGTGTGTGTGTGTGGTTGTGTGGTTGTGTGTGGTTGTGTGCGGTTGTGTATGTGTATGTGTGGTTGTGGTTGTGTTTGTGGTTGTGTGTGTTTTGTTGTGTGTGTTGGTGTGGTTGTGTGGTTATGGTTGTGCGTGTGTGTTTGTGTGTGTGTTGTGATGTGTGTGGTTGTGGTTGTGTGTGTGGTTGTGTGTGGTTGTGTGGTTGTGTGTGTGATTATGTGTGTGGTTATGTGTGTGGTTGTGTGTGTGTGTGTGTATGGTTGTGTGTGCATGTGTGGTTGCGTGTGTGGTGTGGTTGTGTGTGGTTGTGTGTGGTTGTGGTTGTGTGTGGGTGTGGTTGTGGGTGGCTGTAGGTGTGGTTGTGAGTGTGGTTGTGTGTGTGTGGTTGTGTGTGTGGGAGGTTGTGGGTGTGGTTGTGTGTGGTTGTGTGTGGTTGTGTTTGGTTGTGTGTGGTTGTGGGGTGTTGGTTGTGTATGTGGTTGTGTGTGTGTGTGTGGTTGTGTGTGTGGTTGTGTGGTTGTGTGTGTGGTTGTGGGTGTGGGTGTGGTTGTGGGAGTGGTTGTGTGTGGGTGTGGGTGTGGTTGTGTGTTTGGTTGTGGTTGTGGTTGTGTGTATGGTTGTGTGTGTATGTGGTTTTTGTGGTTGTGTGTGTGGGTGTGTTTATGGGTGTGGTTGTGTGTGGTTGTGGTTGTGTGTGGTTGTGTGTGATTGTGGGTGGTTGTGTGTGTGATTGTGTGTGTGGTTGTGTGTGTGGTTGTGTGTGTGAGTGTGGTTGTGTGTGTGGTTGTGGTTGTTTTGTGTGTGTGGGTGTGGTTGTGTATGGTTGCGTTTGTGGTTGTGTGTGGTTGTGTATGTGTGTGTGGTTGTGTGTGTGTGGTTGTGTGTGTGTGTGTAGTTGTGTAAGGTTGTGGGTGTGGTTGTCGGTGTGGTTGTGATGAATGTGGTTGTGGTTGTGTGTGTGGTTGTGTGTGTGTGATTGTGGTTGTGTTTGTGAGTGTGGTTGTGGTTGTGGTTGTGTGGTTGTGTGTGGTTGTGTGTGTGAGTGGGTGTGGTTGTGTGTGTGGGTGTGAGTGTGGTTGTGGTTGTGTGTGGTTTTGAGTGTGGTTGTGTGCGGTTTTGTGTGTGTGTGTGTGGTTGTGTGTGGTTGTGGTTGTGTAAGGTTGTGGGTGTGGTTGTGAGTGTGGTTGTCGGTGTGGGTGGCTGTGGGTGGGTGTGGTTGTGTGTGTGGTTGTGTGTGTGTGGTTGTGTGTGTGTTGTGTGTTTATGCGTTGGTCGTGAGGAAAGGCTAGGCAGGGAAGGGGGTTGCTACAGAGGAGGAGGGCTGTGTGGGAGGGGTTAGTGAGGGCTGTTTGGGAGGGGGTGAAGGAGCATGCTGTAAGGCTTACTGAGCCATGAAAGAAAGGAACAAGCAACTTAATGACCCGTGACTGAGGAGACAGAGGGCAGATGTGCGCGTGGATGCTCGCGTGAACGCAAGGCTGTGGCCAGCCAGCAGCACTTTGAAAACTCACCTACTAAAGTCTCTCCGAGCAGCGCATGCGCGCTGACTCAGCGAGACCTAATAAAATATTGACAGGTACGGCTAGATTTTCTATACCAAACAACACATATATGTACCGAGGAGGTTAGTTTATCCCTGATGTCCTTGATCCATAATGTTGGTGTCAATATTTAGTAGTTCAACCGATGCAAAAATTCAGAAGAATATAATGTGTATTTGTAAAGCACATTTTCACTCAGAAGGGTATCTTGGCCCTGCAATAACAATAAAGTATGGATGAAAGCCTGAGTGGCACCACTGTGTTTTGAAACTATCACCATGAGGTTAAACACAGATGCCTGCGGTCACATTAGTCCAATGTACCACAAGACCTGGCTAAAAAACAAGTAGACATTGTGAGCCTTGACACTGGATCGGGTTGGTGATTTCATGGGTAGGCATACATGCAAGCTGGGAGGGGAGGGACAAGAGAGGAAGAGAGACAACAACAATAAAAAGTGAGGCAGAGAATCAACGAAAGTAAAAGAAAAGGGACGAGAAAGAGAGCCGAGGGATATAGAAAAAGAGAGACAGACATCTATTATTCAAGCAAAGCTGCTCTGGGAACCTACTTGCTAGTCATTTTGATATGTGCGTGTACAATGTTTTGCACATTTAAATTTGGACTGTTTGTCATCGCAATCGTACCCAACTCTCTTACTTTGGGAACATTTTTTGAGCTTTTGTCACCGGTGATTAAATTTTTAACAATGCACCCTCATATATGTATTTTCCTCCATACAGGATACTCTGCGTAGTTTAGTCTAAACTCTGCGTCTGTTACCATCGTTTCAAGATGCGTCTCTATAATGTGGATCTTTTTCGAGCTTTTCATATGAGTATTTGGAAAATATTAACTTATTTAAGCCTTACTCTCTGGACCAGATAATGTGAGCATCTCTTATTGGTCTGATTAGTTTGCATGGGATACTTCTAGTCATGTGGTTACCTTTCCTGAATTTACGATTTAGTGTTATATTTTGCAGATTATAAATTGGGCAGTTCCAAGTTTCTCTTTCAGACAGATGCATGCCAAAATATTTCAAGGCACATATGGTTGTTTTAAGCAATCAGAAAATAAACACTTCTCAATGCCCCTCGTGTATTTCCCCTAATCCAGACAAGGGCTTGCATATATTTCCATTTGATGCACAAATGTATGTGATAGTGAAATGTTGATTGGTACACGCTGTAACAATAGCTATAATTAAACCTATTCTGTTTTTAAACTATTTGCACATATACAAAATATCTGTGACTTTGGAATTTACATTAGCATAGAAAGTGCAGTTTCCGTGATAAATTAAACGATTATTAAATATCAAACTGTGAACTCCTGCAGAAAAGGAGAATCCATGAGATAAGTAATGTGCACTGCAGGAAACAATAAAGCCACATTCCATGCGATACGATAGCATTTTAATCACTTGGTAAGCCATCTGGAATATTATTTATTCCACAGTGATGAATGTTAAATTTTGATAATTATAGAAAAACGTGAGTAGTTACATTTTCAATCCTCCGAATCAAAAATACCATTCAAAATGTTGCTACAGGGTGGGAATTGTGTATAAAATGTGCATTTATTCCTCTGTTAATTAAGATCTGACTGCCCTCTATTATTGCGCTGTCATGTCTTATGTGACCATATTAGAAGATTAAATTGGAAGGTCAGCATGTTACCCAAATCTTCAAATTGCTTACTTTTCATTTCTGTTCTATTTTTTCCAAAAATACTGTTGTACAAATTTGATGCCAGTGACACTTCGCAGAGAGCAACCCTCCATTATAATTGGTGTTAAAAGTGCGCAGACCTGAGAGAAGAAACTGATGCTTGGGGGGTAGTGGCCATTTCAGTCCACCAAGCACAAGGTGACAGAGGAGCCATATAGGAACGCAAATTTTACTAAAGCAATCAATTTAAATGTGGTCAAGAAAAGAGGTTTATTGCTTGAATCATCAGTATCAAAAAATGCAAATATTAATCTTAGCAACTGTTGTATCGTAGAGTTATTTGGCCAGGGATTACTTAAATAACTTTACACACCAATTTAGGATATCAATGGTGTAAAAAAATGCTTTATGTGGGGTGGGTGATAACTCACCTCAAGGAATGATCACAACCTTTGCCAGGGTGAACCATCAAAGTCAGTAAATGACCCTGATTTCAACCCCCTAGTAGCTATGGAAGAGGGCTGGCAGGCTTAGGGCAATGTGTAAAGTATCTGTGCAGTCCCGAAATAATTATAAAATGCAAAATAATAGGAAATGTATTAATTAAATAGACTAACATTTAATAAACAAAAGAACACCGAAATGACAACAATCCAGTAAGGAGAACCAAAGATATGAGTATTTAAACATTTAAGGGAAAATAGCACCAAAAACAGAAAGTTATGTTTATAGTCCATGCTAGTGGTAGACAAGATTGTAGGCTGACCAAGATAGAGTGCAGGTCGAATACACCACTCAGTTTTGCTTTGATCAAAGATTTCACTGTTTGACTTAGGACCTGATATCATAGGCCAAGTCAGTCTGTAAGGAATTAAACACTTCAGACCCTAAGGATTTTTGCACTTTTTAGTAAGTTTATCCATTTGAGTAAGTTTACTACTTTGGCATTCACAAACTCTGGGCCTACATTCACAAACTGCACTATGTAGTATGTGTTGTTGGCTACAGCAGTATTACAACACTTATGTGCTATTCACAAACTGCACTTTTGAAGTAGCTTGCACTTTTGAGTACGTATACTATTTTTTGGTATCAACAAACTGCACTTCTGTCTTAACTTACACTTTTATAGTAACTTACACTTTTGTAGTTACTCCCTACCTCCAAATTTTCTATGGGAGGATGATCTAGTACCAGTGGTTGTACATGTGTGGCGCCACTCTAACTGCACAAGTGTAAGTAACAAAAGTCTAAGTTACAACAAAAACACAGTTAGTGAAAACCGAAAAGTAGCAAAATCGCTCAAAAATGTAAATTCCTCTAAAGTGTGAGTTATCTTTGTGAATCAAGCCCTCTGAGTCTAAGCTACTACTAAAAACAAAGTCCAGTACTAAACATGGCCAATCACTGGTACTGCAACACGATCTCATAGGAACCAATCAAGGTTCAATTATTTAAAATAGTTAAAAAATATAAATAAAGCTAAAAGTTAAAAAATATATATAAAATAGCACATACTTATAACTGGAAAATTAATAACCTCCTGTATTTAAGAATTAATGCAATAATGAATATTATGCATAAGTTTTAATAAATATTAGTGCAAGCTAGAATAATCTTTGGGTCGGATTTTTTTTGTTGAAAATTATTTTAATTTAATTTAATATTTTTGAACTCATTACATTTTGAACACCGTAATTTGTATTTTTTCCTCCACATTCAAAGTAAATATATTAAAAACAATTACATTAATATTTATTTTGGAGTCAGCTGCATTTATTTTATTGTTCTTATACTTTACCATGTGGAGATTCTGCAGTCAAGTATAGTGAATACATTTTTTTAAAAACAGTTTGCTAAATAATACTGTAAATTCATGTAATTTATTGACTTTAAAATGATATAAAATGATATAATGGTATACATCTATATATATAAGATTAAAGCTCTGTTATAGTTAACAAAACTTTATGTATTCTTTCTTTAGAAACCAAACTCAAACTACCCAGACATTACAAATTGCTAAAGTTATAGTCATACCGTAAATTTCTAAATAACACACCACCTTTAAATTACAGTACCTTTATTTATTCTTTCTATATAAACAAAACCTAAACTGCGCACATTTTAGAAATTCTATACTTATACTTATACTTATAACTTAGATATTTTATTTATACACCTTCAAATTACTATAACTGCTCAAACTGGAAAGAAACTCCGAACCAGGAGGAGTTGGAGCAATCACTTTCAAAGACATTAGTGAAAAAAGCTGTTATTGAGACTTCCTTAGCTGATTGTGAAGGTATGTGCATCTTTAGAATCGAGTTCTCAGCGACAGACTTTTGGAAGGGTTTGCTAATTTACTGTCCTCCTAGAATTAAGAAAAACTTCAAACATCCATTAGCGGAGAGTATTGCTCACAATATTCTAACATCTAACAATTTTTTACTTTTGGAGGATTTGAGTTTTCACTGTGAAAATATGCAAAAGATTGTTGTGGCCATTCTTTTGGCCAACTTGAAGATGCTAGGACTTAAACAGGTTTTGGTGGGCCTACTAATTTGGCCGGCCATGCCCTAGACTTGATTTTAACTAACTCCTATGAGCTTAGGTGTGATCCCCCTTTACCGTTTCTCTGGACAGACCACTATTGGATTAGCTTTTAAATTCCAAATACAAATGAGTTGGTAAAATCCAACTGAATGGTTAGACACGAGACGGTGGAAATCTGTCTCCCCAATCTCCTTTGCAAAGGTTTATCTTCATTTTCGCAGGCACTAGACCGAAGCATCCGTTTTAGACAGACTCCTGCCACCTCCAGCAGAAATAGTGTTCTTTGAATTTTTTGGCCAACTTAAAATTAGCAAAATCCAAGTGCAAAATACTGTAAAGGAGTTCCAAAGGACCAAAGCTCCCGCAGATAAAGAAACAATTAAATAGCTGCTGAAGACCTATCATAATACTATCAAAATGGTCCAAAACTTTATAATAAACAAGATCGAACAGGCAGGTAATTCCATAAAAATTCCAAAGGGCCTGATTATGATGTCAGTCAGAGTTGCTTCCGACCGACATCAAAACGGAATCGGGATTGGCCGACCACTGGTCAGCAGTCCCGACCACAGAATTATGATACAAGCTTGTTCTGCGGCTGTTAACCTCCGAGTCACAAGCTTCCATAAAGAATGCCTTGCCTGCCACACGTTGCAGGGATGAACCGGGTGAGAAAGCAAAAGACACAATTTATGGACGGAATGCAGAACAAATCAAAACATTCATCCCTAGTCAAGAGATCTGGGTTAAATCCAATATTCTTTTGCTCACCAAGCCACCCCAGTTTAGACCTGGTCATATGCAAATCAGTCTTGACCCTGTGCCTCATGGGAACAGTCCAGCTCGAACTGCCAAGCCAGGTCCTCCCTGGACCAGAAACAAGCATCCTAGGACGGGTTTCGGTGTTTCACCCCTCTTCAGCCAGGATAGCTTGATTCCAGTGGCACAGTGAGCCCAGGACCCACATCTGGGCATACCTGGCGCACTGAGGGCGAGAAAGCAAAAGACACCCAATTGATGGGTAGAATGCTGAACAGATCAGAGTGTTTGATTTGCTCAAGCGCTCCGTACATCATCCCCTTTGGTATCACTTTGTTCACCCTAAGTTGGCAGGATATGCCCAGACGTGGGTCCCGTGCTCACTTTACCACTGGATTCCACCTAGCTTGGTGGATGGTGGCTGATTAGCCAGAAACCAGTCCCAGGATGCTTTTTTCCGGTGCAGTGAAGACATGGCTTGGCAGTTCGTGCTGGACTGTTCCCATGAGGCACACGGTCAGACTGATTTGCATATGGCCATCTCTGAAATGGGGTGGTGGAGTGAGCTAAAGAATGAGGATGGATTAAACCCAGATCAGTTGATTGGGGGTGAGTGTTTGATTTGCTCAAGCGTTTCATCCATCACCCCCTTTGGTATCGCTTTGTTCGCTCTAAGAATGGAAGGCTATACCCAGAGGGGGTCCCTTGCTCACTTTGCCAATGGATTCAAGCTAGCCTGGCTGATGGCGGCTGATTAGCCAGAACCTGGTCCCAGGTTGCTTGTTTAGGGTCCAGGGAAGACATGGCTTGGCAGTTCAGGCTGGACTGTTCCCATGAGGCACAGGATCAGACTGGTTTGCATATGGCCATGTCTGAACTGGGGTGGTGGAGTGAGCTAAAGAATGATGATGGATTAAACCCAGATAAGTTGACTGAGGGTGAGTGTTTGATTTTCTCAAGCGCTCCGTCCATCATCCCCTTTGGTATCGCTTTCTTTGCCCTAAATTGGCAGGGTGTGCCCAGACATGGGTCCCTTGCTCACTTTGCCACTGGATTCAAGCTAGCCTGGCTTATGACGGCTGATTAGCCAGAAACCAGTCGCAGGATGCATGTTTCCGGTCCAGTGAAGACATGGCTTGGCAGTTCGGGCTGGACTGTTCCCATGAGGCACAGGGTCAGACTGATTTGCACATGGCCATATCTGAACTGGGGTGGTGCAGTGTGCTAAAGAATGATGATGGATTAAACCCAAATCGGTTGACTGCGGTGAGTGTTTTATTTGCTCAAGCGCTCCGTCCATCATCCCCTTTTTAATATCAGGATGAACAGGGTGGCACCACAACTGGGGTACGCAATGAGAAGGGAGCCCTGCTAGGGGCCCCTTAATTTGCTTTCCGACAGGTTTTCTATCTCGGAAAGCCCAGCATGGAAAGCCTGTGAAAAACCGAGCTTCGTAATTCCAATGGCAGAAACGCCTTCCATTGGGATTACGGGCCGGCCTCTTACTGGCCGGTCGAAATCCAGCCGGAATGACCAGTTGGTTTCAATGCCGACCACCTAGATTATAAATAGGTGGACGGAATTGAAACCGACGATGTCAGTCAGGAAGCCTCTGACCCCAGTTCGGAGGCTTTCCGACCAACATTGTAATAGGCCCCTTAAGGATTTTATCAAACCTCATGCCTGAACACGTGCCATCCTGGCTTCATGAGAGCTATGTGACTCGGCCAATTTTTTTTAAAGAGAAAATAAACAATATCTATGTGAATTTCCCACCAACCCGGCGCCAACTGGATGCCTCTCCAGATCTTATTCTGCCGAGGCAATTTTTTATATTGAAAGTTTTATTCCTTGCACTTTGGGGAAGACGGAGAAGCTGCTTGAAACTGCCAAATCCTGATCACAATTAGACTTGTGCCCTCCCAGTATTGTGGTTATTCTCTCCAGCTTAATTTCTCCCACCATTAAGTCCCTTTTTAACCTGTCCATTGGCTCAGTCATCTGGGAAACATCCCAAGACTCCCCATCTTAAAAAAGCTCAGCACTGACCGTAATAATCCCTCTAATTACTGCCCTATCTCACTGCTCCCTCTCCTTAGCAAACATTTAGAGAACATCATAAACAAGCAACTTTCCCTTTCAGTCAGACTTTAGATCATGTCACAGTACAGAGACTGTGCTAGTCTCTGTCACTGATATTATCAAATCATCCCTGTATGTGGGGAACCCAGTGTTGCTTGTGCTATTGTACTTAACTGGGGCTTTCAACACGGTCTCCCATGTTATCTTAATTCCCAGACTGCATGTAATTGGGTCCTATGGCATAGCACTCCAATGGTTTGTTGTTTTCTTGAAAGGCTGAACTCAAACCATCTCTTTAAACCCCTTTAAATCATGTACCATACCGATCAGAAAAGGGGTATAGCAGAGGTCCAGACTAAGCCACACATTATTCAATATCTATGTTGGCCCTTTCCACAAATCATCAAGGCACGTGGTTTAGAGAAAATATCGTATTCCAATAACACACAGTTGGTCATCTCCTTTGGTCCCGATCTGGAAGGGGTGAAAGCCCACTTCTCTGACTGCATGAGAAAGATAGCTTCCTGGATGTCTAATAACTTCCTGCAACTAAATGGAGAAAAGACAGAAATTCTTCCTATTTGGTAAAGCTCAACACCTGTGGAAGTCTGATTGATGGCTATCTGAACTGGGACTTGCCCCATCACCCAAAACATGTAGTTAAAACCCTTGGTGTTAAGCTGGACACGTATTTGTCCATCAAAGAACATGTTTCAGCTGTGGAACTTGTTTTGTCTCTTGTGACTATTGTAGAAAGCATTTCCTCCGCTCCCCTTCCTCTAGGAAATCCCTAGTTGAGGCCTTATTCGCAAGTTGTATAGACTATAGAAATGCTCTACTTGTAGGTGTCAATGAGACTATATTGTCTAAACTGCAGACTTGCATGCAATCTCCCATCTGCTTCTCCCTCTGCTCCAATACTGCACTGCCTGCATTGTCTACCTTTTAGAATAAGGCTTATTTTTAAAGTGTGCTGCATTACCCATAAATCCTTGAATGGCAATGCTCCATCCTACCTCCAAACTAGACTCAGATAGTATCATCCGACTAGATAGTTGAGATCCACAGATGAAGCCCTACTTCAAATTCTACCAATCAGTACTTCCAGATTTGGTGTGAGGTCTTTCTCCTATTTGGCCCCCCTCTACTGGAATGAACTTCCCTTACAAATTTGTTTTGTGTATTGAGCTGAGAAAGTATACAAAACTCCTAAAAACATGATTATTTTAGTTAGCTTCACTAGTCTCATACTTTAGCAGAGCGCCGAGATATACCTCCAATGATAATTCACCATGCTATAGTAATGCTAACATAACAAGACATAACAACAACAGAGTATAATATAGCATAATACCTCCATACACAGTGTTGTCAGCTCACTGGCCACACTATTATTGTGAGAACACAGTGCATGGTAGAGTGGTGAGTTATAGTTAATGTAGTGTGATGAGTGAGGTGACAACACTATGTATGACAATACACAACTTATAGTAATTGTTCAGTGGCATGAGGTGCACTAGAGTGGACAGGAATCGCATAGAATTGAGTAAAGTATTACAAACTGGAGTGGTGTATTGTACATTACAGTGAAGTGATGTAGAGTGTTCAAAAGGGTTGTAGAGTGTTGTACAGAGGAGTGGAGTGGCATCAAGTGGAGTAGAGGGTTGGATAGTGTAATGTAAGAGCATAGAGTGGAGTACAATGCGGTATAATGTCACAGAGTGTAGTAGAGTCTTGTAGAGTGGAGTGCATTGAGTGGAGTAGATTGTGGTAGAGTGGAGCATTGTACAATGCCATAGAGTGTGGTAAAGTGTAGAGTGGAGTGGAGTCCAGTGGAGTGGCACAGCATAGAGTGGATAAATATGTTGGAGAATAGAATGTCATGGAGAGGAATAGAGTAAATAAATTGTAAATTGATACTTGTATAGCGTACTACTCACCCGCAAGGGTCTCAAGGCGCTTGTACAAATAGCGCTGTGGAACCCATCCTGGCTTTCCCTGTGAGGTGTCCACTCCTGGGCACCCCAAGGTGGAGGCCAGGCATCCTTAGCGTTGTGGGGGCTGTTGTGGAGATTAAGCAAGCTATTGCCCAGAGTGGGACTCCATGATTGGAATAGGCACTGAGGCGAGAATTATCAGGTCCGTGGAATTTTTTTGAGCCCAAGACCCACCGAGGAGGGGAATTGAACCCTGGTCCCGGGCTAGACCTCTGCATCAGGGTCTGCCGCTCTAACCATTGAGCCACACTTCTCCACTTAGAGTGGACTGGCATAGCATACTGCAGAGTAAAGTGCTATAGAGTGGAGTGGTGTGTGGTACAGTGGAGTGGACTGGCATGTTGGGAAGTGTCAGAACTGACTGAGAGTGGAGTAGAGTGCAGTGCCACAGAGTGGATTAAAGTATTGTACAGTAGAGTGGGGTGTAATAGAGTATGGTACGGTACAGTAGTAGAGTGGTATTGACTGTTGCAGAGTTAAGTGGCATACAGGAGCAAACAGTGGAGTGGCCTAGAGTGAGGTAGTGGAGTAGAGTATGTAGAGTCTTATAGGCTAGAATATAGTAAAGGGGGTTGAGCGGCATAGTGGGAGTTGCATAGAGTGTCGCAGACTGTCATAGAGTATTTTACGATGGTTTAAAGTACAGTAGGGTGCTGTACACTGGTTTGTCAGGAGTACATTGTTTTAAAGTGAAGTGTGAGAGAATGGAGAATAGTGTGTTAGAGTGGAGGGGCATAGACTGTTGTTAAGTGGAGCACAGTGTTGCTGAGCAGAGTACAGTTGAGTGACTTGGAGTAAAGTTGGGTGGAGTGGATTGAGTTACACTGGAATAACATAGCATAGAGTGGCATAGAGTGGAGTTCCATATAGTGGAGAGGCATAAAGTGGAGTTGCGTTCAGTGGATTAGTGTACAGTGGA
The DNA here is from genome assembly GCF_964261635.1 of Lissotriton helveticus. Taxonomy (NCBI): domain Eukaryota; kingdom Metazoa; phylum Chordata; class Amphibia; order Caudata; family Salamandridae; genus Lissotriton; species Lissotriton helveticus. The sequence continues at coordinate 920,108,070 of NC_136067.1, read as the reverse complement.
ATGGCATACAGTAAAGTTTAGGTACAGTGGAATAGGGTAGAGTTTAATGGTGTAGAGTGGAGAGGCACACAGTGCTGTGGTGTAGGGTAGAGTGGCTTACAGTAGAAAAGTGCACAGTGATGTGGTGTAGAGTTGAGTGGAGTGGGGTACAGTGGAGTGGCATACACTGGAATAGCATACAGTGACGTGGTGTACAGGGGGGTTGGCATACACTGGAGTGGCATGTAATGGAATAGCATACAGTAAAGTAGCGTACACTGAAACAGCATTGAGTGGAGTAACGTACAGTGAATTGACATATACTGGAGTGACATAGTGTGGAGTGGCATAGACTAGAATAGCACACAGTGGCATGATGTAGAGCGAATAACATTGAGTGGAGTGGTGTAGAGTCAATCAGCGTAGAGTTTAGTGGCATAGAGTGTATTTGCATACAGTGGAGTAGCGTATAGTGGAGTGGCACACAATGGAGTGGCGTAGAGTGGAGTGGTGTAGAGTGGGGAGGCATAGAATGAAATAGCACACAGTAGAGTGTTGTAGAGTAGAGGTACAGTGTAGTGTAGTGTAGTGGTGTAGAGTGGAATAGTGCAGACTGGAGTGGCATACAGTGGCGTGGCAAAGAGTGGACTAGAGTGGCGTAGTGTGGTGTGGTGTAGAGTGGAGTGGTGTAGAGTGGAATACTGTAGAGTGGAACAGGGTAGAGTTTAGTGGGATGGCTGTTGTGGTATACAGTGTAATAGCATAAGTTGGAGTGGCACAGAGTAGAGTGTCATACAGTGGAGTAGAGCAGTAGCATGGAGTGGTGTCCATTTGAGTGGCATGGAGTGGAGTGACACTGAGTCGAGCGATGTACAGTGCAATAACATAGAGTGGAGTTGTGTGGAGTGTCGTAGCGTTTACTGGAGTGCCATACAGTAGAGTGATATACAGTGGAGTGGCGTGCACTGGAATAGCATGCAGTGGAGTGGCATACACTTGAGTGGCGTAGAGTGGAGTGGCATACAGTGAAATACCATAAGGCGTAGTGTCATACAGTAGAGTTGTGTACAATAGAATAGCGTAGAGTGGAGTAGCATAAAGTTAGAAGTGTAAAAATACTTAGTTATATATTCTGCCACAGTATACTGCACTAACTTCACACTATACTGCGGTAAACATTTGGGAAGTTTCTCCGCACCTACACCAAGACTAAGAGTTTAATAGGAACACTCTATATGTTTTTGACAGAGGAGTCTGGCAGACTGAAATGATCATACCAGATAACAGAGTTTAGTGGGATGGCTGTTGTGGTATACATTGTAATAGCATAAGTTGGAGTGGCACAGAGTAGAGTGTCATACAGTGGAGTAGAGTAGTAGCATGTAGTGGCGTCCATTTGAGTGGCATGGAGTCGAGTGATGTACAGTGTAATAACATAGAGTGGAGTTGTGTGGAGTATAGTGGTGATTACTGGAGTAACATACAGTAGAGTGATATACAGTGGAGTGGAGTGCAGTGGAATAGCATCCAGTGGAGTGGCATACACTTGAGTGGCGTAGAGTGGAGTGGCATACAGTGGAATACCATAAGGTGTAGTGTCATACAGTAGAGTTGTGTACAATAGAATAGCGTAGAGTGGAGTAGCATAAAGTTAGAAGTGTAAAAATACTTAGTTATATATTCTGCCACAGTATACTGCACTAACTTTGCACTATACTGCGGTAAACGTTTGAGAAGTTTCTCCGCACCTACACCAAGACTAAGAGTTTAATAGGAACACTCTATACGATTCTCACAGAGGAGTCTGGCAGACTGAAATGATCATACCAAATAAAATGGGAAACCAAGTTACTTCACACAATTGGGTACAAACTGTAGACTGCACACTGGCAGAATCTACGCAAAAAACGCGATGAGACTGCATCATAGAGAGGTGGAATATAAACTACTAATGTGGCAGTACTTAACACCCTGTAAACTCAAAACTATGTACCCCAATACGTCTGACAGATGCTGGAGATATGGGATAGATAGAGGTACATACCTACACATTTGGTGGACCTGTCCAAATATACAGGGGTGCTGGCATGAGATTGTCAACCATATAGACTCTCTCCTGGAGACTACACTACAGAGAGAACCTACCCTGATTCTACTGAATGTTTTCGGGAATGGTGGGAGGGAAAGTGGGACCAAAGACAGGAAACTATTAGGCCACCTTCTAGGAGCAGCCAAGAAGCTAATTATGCTCTATTGGAAGAAGAATTTGGTGCCACCACCTGAGTTATGGGTGCACTATCTGTGGCACACGATGGCACTAGAGAAACTGACATACAACCGAAGAAAGGAAAACAAAAAGTTCAAGAAAATCTGGTTCCTCTCCTGAGATACCATACGTCAATGGTGAAGTCCAGACCGATTCCTGGTAATTGGCAGCCTCTAGGGATCAGATCCAATCAAGCTGTAGTAGAATACATTACTTGCAAAAGGACATTTATGGAGGCCAGTACAGTACCCCAAGAAGACTTTAGGGCTACATCAGATGAAGCTTGAGTGGTGTGTGTGATGGGGGCAGGGACGAAGAGGAAAAATTATTGGACATTTTTCTAATGTTCTTTTAAGTCTACTTTCTAAACAGAACACATTCACTGTGGCAGGTGCCTAAGATGTATGGTGATATGCAACAAATTAGCGGGGTGGGTCAGTGAGGAGGGATGCAGTAGACTAAGCTATATTGTTTTATGTTGAAACTTCAGTAAAATATAATTTACCAAAAATGCCTTATAACTTACAAAATATCAACTCTACTTACCTGTACTAAACTGAAAGGGTCATCTACATATCATAATCTAAATTTCCTTGAAACCCATTCATCCATTTTTGTAGAGTGGAGTGGTTCTTGGTACAGTGGAGTGGACTGGCATGTTGGAAAGTGTCAGAACTGAGTACAAAGTCCATGGAAAATGCATTGGTGCCAAAATGCATTATGGGACCTCCCTTTTTTCTTGCACCCCCGTGATGAATCTCCGCAAAACTTTGCACCATCTGCCAATGTACAACAAGGAATAAAGAGCAAAGTTACAAACAACCAAAAATCTGAGCAATTCCTACCTCTAGGAACCCTAACTATAACTATAACTATAACTATAACTATAACTATAACTATAACTATAACTATAACTATAACTACAGGGTGGCTACTGCCACTCTGTAATATATGTATGTATGTTTGTGTGTGTGTGTCTGAAAGAATGTCTGCATTGAGGGGAAGATTGTTTATGTGCAGGAAGGTCTCCCTTCCTGCACATAAGCAATCTTTAAATGGCATTTTGTAACTTTTATGTGTACTACTTAGTGCAGCACGCATAGAAGTTGTAAAAAGTAATTTTTATTTTTATTGTTTATGTGCAGGGAGGGTGCACATAAACAATCAATGGCAATTTTCTGTTTCTATGTATGCTGCACAATGAGCACACATGGAAACAGCAAAAAAGAGGAGAAATAAAGCATTTATCCTCATTTTGCCATTTTAAGACCAGGTTTTCCCTGGTCTTAATTTTGGAGATGCCTCCTATTTACACCAACCTTGTAAATAGGGGGCAGAATTAAAATCAATGGGTGTTGCGGTGAAACAACCACTGCAACACTCATTGCCCTCCCCTTTCACGCAAAGTACAGAGTGAAAGGGTGCCTTATTTACAAGGCAGCGTTAAACCATGTTAAGTGGCTTAACGCTGCCTTGTAAATAAGGCAAAGCCACTATCGTCACCACAACGTTCTGGTGACAATAGGGGTTTGTAAATATGCCCCTAAAATTCCAGATAAATACTATGACTTTGGTAGGGTTTCACCCCCTCAACTAACAACTCAATTCCTCACACCTCAGAAGTAGGGCTATCCAACTATTCAATCAAATATCAAAATGGGGGATAGTTTATGTTTTTTTTTTTAACCTTCAGAATGAAATCAGAATGGCTCAATGAGTGGAGAAAAAAGGCCTGACACCAACAACTCATTTGCTTTAAGGAGCATTGTGAGAGATCGGGCAATATATTCAACTCAATGATAATTGCATTACAATAAATACATTACCCTGGCCCCTAAAGAAGTAACCTCAAAGCAGGGAATCCTTTGTTTATCCTTGTGGCCTGCAGGGTCCTTGTGGTACTCTAGCAGGCAGGAACCAGACACTGGCTGCACTGCTAGGAAATTTCCTTTCATGCACTGTCATCGATAGGGCAGTGTTATTAAAGTAATTACGTTGTCTTGGCCCCTTACTTTGCTGTATGGCACATGTATTCCTCATTCTTCACTTTCCTTATGGCGGGGTACAACGTGTTCTTGTGTTGCAGGCATTTTGCCTACATTATGCCTATTAACCACAGGCAGGTGGATGTGAACCAGTGGAATTGAGAAGTATTGTCTGGTATATTGCATGTGTTTACCATGGATTTAAAAAAAGAATTCTCCCACCTCTACTTAGAAGTACCTAAAACATATATGCCCATAGTTTTTCCAATACTTTCCAACACAAATCATGATTTCTGTTGGAAATTTACCTATAATAACTTAAAGCAGCACTATACACTACTCTGCATCAAGTTGGCATACCATGGGTTGTACAGGGTCCTCACCCTGCAACTACCCATAGGTTTTGATTCAAATCCATATGTACTAACTTTTGTAAACAGGGATTTACACCAAGAAATATGCCTTCTCAAGGATGGCATAACAGTGGAGGAATTATAAACAGTCCCCAGGTTTTTCGAACTTTAGATGGGTGCTACACATACAGTTTGTGAAAGGTTTTTGAAGCATAGATTTGTACTTGAAGGGTTCCTATTGTTGACAGAACACATCCACTCTCTGACTTCCGCACTTCCTTCCTTCTCTCCTAGTTTTGTTATTTTTGTTTGGTCTTTAATTGCATTTCATGTGCCATGTTAAGGTACCAAGATAGGTAAAAAGTACATAAATACCTATAAGTGTAAGCACTCTGCTTATGAATGTTCAATAAAATAAAATGGAAATAAAATAAATCCAACAACCCTTTTATTCACCACCGACCAGACACTTACCTCACCTTTCCAAAAATATGGAAAGTGCCTGAACCCTCCAGACATTTCAAAGGCCACCTCACTTTAATCATCCTAGACCTTGTACCCCATTACCTGCATAATATAGTTACTAATACTACCTGCACTGTAACTGCTCGCTACATTTGCTCAAGGACATTGACGAGAGGTATGAAATCACAATAGAAATACTTTTAGTTTAAAGAAATACAACTATTTGAATTTTGTATCAGACGTTCATGAATAATATATTTCTTTTGAAAATATTTTTATTGATTTTCAGTAAATAAAGTTCAAAAACAACAATCGAAGTGACATAAGTTTATGATGTGCAAAATACATCAGTTTGCCCCCAGCTCACACATATCAACTTGTAATGCACCCAACCCACACATACAGCAATCAAAGGTACAGCGAAAGACGGCCATCACAAAGGGACAAGAAAGATCCAGGATGGCATCAGAGCGGGACAAGCAGACATAATGGCAAGGGGCACATGAATCTCTAGACAGTACCTTTATGTTAAGCGTCATTAGTTTCTGCAGTCTGAGCGGAAAAAGTTTCTTGCGTTAGAAGGTAGATGCGCAGAGGAAGCCAAATATCTCTAACCTTGAAGCAGAAGGCAAGAGTTTGACATACAAGGTTACATTAGAGTATATTAGGTCCATAATGTAATCCTTGAATTTAGGCGCCCATTCACACCCCCATCAGCAGATGACTTGTCCCTCTTAGCAAGCAGTAGGGCCAGCACCACATATCTCCTCTATGCAGCCTGCAAGTGTTTGGCGAGCCTAAGAAGAGCCATGAGGGGAGAGAGCTGGAGTTCTTCCTCTATCATAAAGTTAATATGGAAAAAAATCGATGCTGATATGAAAAATTATACATTCATTTATGTGAACAACATCGGATCTTTATTCATAAATTTGTCCGTTGTGAACTCCACATGAACCCCCGTGTCGCAAATACCTAGTTAGGCCAGCACTGAGACATAGACCAGAGGTTATTGATTGGAGTCGATGGGCGTGGACAAATCCATAATTCTTTTTTATCAGGGAGCTCTATCATGAGGCAGGGGGTGTAGCAAGGTATGGCAAACAAGGGGAATACACAGAAAGTTTCAAGATAGAAAAGGGGGTGCGCCAGGGGTGTGTTCTGGCCCCCTTCCTGTTCTCCATGTATACCAACAACTGCAATGAAGTTTTAACCGCACGATGCATAGATGTTCCATCAGTGGGCGGCTTATCACTGCCCGCTCTCTTCTATGCAGATGATGCGTTTCTGATGGCCAGGACACCCCTGGCCTTAAAACGCCTGATGGGCTCTTATTCAACCTTCATGGCCGATCTGGGCTTGATAGTTAACAGATTGAAAACCTACATTTGGATAGCAGGGATGGGAAAGAAGAAGTCTATACTCTTTTACCAAGATGGGGGCTCGCTGGAACGAGTTGAGTCATTCATGTATTTGGGACTCCTATTTGACTCGAAACTTAACTGGGGGGTTATGGTTGCAAACAGAAATAATATGCTGCCAAGAAGCATAGCTGCTTTGTGGAAATTCGTCTCCAAATTGGGGAAAAAATCTATATTCGAAAAGCTTGAAATATACAAAGCGAAATCACAAGCTATTGCAACCTATGGAGCCGAAATATGGGGCATAGCAGAAGTGGATGCCCTCCAGAAAACCGAGGACAAATTCTCCCCAAAATTATTATCAGTTAAATTGTTTTGTTCAAACTTGATTGCCCATAAAGAGCTTGTCCTCCCCTTTATTTCTGACACTATAAAATTGACCCCACTTCTCCTTTGGATGAGTATCTGGAAGAGAGACACGGTTGGATTAAACCAGACCATACTAAAAGATACTATAAATCTAGATCAAGCCAACAACAGCCCTTGGCTGGTATACGTTAGAAGGTCTCTTACCGATTTGGGCCTTGCTGATTTGTATATAACACCATTGTTCGTCTGCCCTTCTCCAGGAAAAAGTTGAAAGAAGCCTTCTTCGAAAAATGTGAGCTAGAAAGGCGGCAACGCAACCAGCATTAAACCACGGTTATCCATTGCCATACCATGCCTAAAATTCCCAAGGGCCAAGATTCATACCTCTCCTTTGTTACTAACAACACCCACCAATATCTCTTAACAAGGATGAGGTTGAATTTCTTCCCCCTGATGATAGGATACCCGGCGCTTGTTCATTCACTAAGTAATTTGTCGCAATATGCGGATGACACCATTCTGCTAGATCAAACCCAGGTGGGTCTTCAAATACTGTTTGACTCCCTCACTCAGTACTGCAATATGAACATGCCCGAAATAAATGCCACCAAAACTAAAGCAATGATAATATCCTCTGGAAAAACCAAGAAGTACACGTGGTATATTGAAGGGAAGCGACTGGAAACTGTCATTGCTTATAAGTACCTGGGCGTGTGGATCGATCATAAAGGGAGAACCACTGCGCACATAACCGAAATACAGGCTGTCGCTCGCAGCCTAGAAGGGGCCTTTATAAGAACAAAAAGCACTCTGCACCCCCAGGACTTAGTACCATTAATAAAACTAATCACTGCAAAACTACTCCCCACAATCTCCTTTGGCGCAATAATCTTTAACCCCTTCCACGCTCATGACGAGCTGAGCTCGTCATGAGTTACGACGCTCGTACGCTCATGACGAGCTGAGCTCGTCATGTAACGCGTTTTTAAAAAAAACGCAGCGCACAGTGGGAAAACCGCTAGTGCGCATGCGGTTAAGGACAAAATGAATATTTGGCTGGACAGAGCGATATCGCAGGGTTTTCCGACTGCCTAATTCAACCGCCCATGCCCAAATCAGAAAATAATTCTTGCTATCCTCCCAGCGATGGATTATGAGGGCACGTTACATCAGCTATTGTTTAAAAACTAAACAAGCCAGCCCTCATACCCTAAAGAGTTGCTTATGGTTAGTCTTCAACAACCCAAAAACACCGTGGAATAAATATTTGATGTCATGTCTCGATTCCCTCAAAGCAAAGGACATATTGCTTTCCGCGCTGCCCATCGAGGCGAAAACAAAACTCCTATCCAAGCAAGCAAAAATTCTATCAAATGACCTTGACGAGCAACGGGTCAACGACCTCTCTCATGGTTCTTGGGCCTCAAAATTATACACCTCGAAAACCCTTCCGTCCTACCTTGCATCCTCCGTGAAAGTCCACATAAAACTCCAAGTAATGAGATTTCGCTTCAGTTTAATCCCGCTAATGGCATACAAGTTTGGCCAAGGATACAAGAAAGAAGCATCCTCCCAATGCCGCTTTTGCGAACAGGACGAGGAAAATCTCATCCATATCCTGTGCATTTGCCGAAAACTTCGAGCCCAAAGAAATTTCTGGCTGCGCCCAATCTGGCTCCTCCTTAATATCAGGACTTGCCAGGAAGCACTATACGCATGCATGAGGGGAGACTCACCGCAGATGGCGGCACGTTTTGTTAAGTTTATTACGGAAATCAATTCTCCGAATTTGCCATTTCTCAAAGCTTGAGTTCTCTTCTCCCCAGTGACACTACTTTAATTTGCAATTTCTTTGTTTTTAATTGACCTCTAAACTTTTTCCTCTTTTTCCTCTTTTAATCATTTAATCTTTAACGGATATTCCTGAGTGTGCATATTGCAATGATTTTAAATAATTGTGCAAATAAATTTACTTACTTACTTACTGTCGCAATGTCCCAGTGATGACTTATCCTCCCAAACCATGTCCCAAATTTTATTTTTTTGCTCTTTTTACAAAAAGGAAAGAAAAAAGTATATCCTTCCCCTGATAATATCATTGGGCCCGATTCACAGAACTAACTTAAGACAAAATCCTAAACTTACTACCATTTTTGTATTCACAGAAGGCACTTACTCATTTTGGTATTCACAGAATGCACTTACTCATTTCGGTATTCACAGAAGTTAGGAGTTCTAACTTTAGGACTCTTAAATGCCTTCTGTGAATACCGAAAGTCTTAAAGTTAGGATTTTTCTCGATTTTGTAGAAGGCATTTAGGAGTCCTAAAGTTAGGAGTCCTAACTTTACTACTACTAATTTGAGAAAAATCCTAATTTTAAGACTTTCGGTATTCACAGCAGGCATTTAGGAGTTCTAAAGTAAGATGTCCTAACTTTACTACTACTAAACTGAGAAAATAAACTATTTTAAGACTTCAAATGGGGTGTTCCACTCACTGGAGTAGGAATAGTAATTTTTACCCCTACACTATCCAACACTTACCCTACTGTTGCCTAAAAGTATTATGCGTTGTAATGATATGCATTGTAACGGTATGCTTTGTAATGGAATGTGTTGTAATGGTAGTTTTTAAAAATGCATTGTAATGGCATGCATTGTAACATCATGCAATGTAGTTGTGATATAAAGACTGCATTGTAAAAGCATGCATTTTAATTGCATGCATTGTAACGTCAGATATTCGGATTCTCCTAGACCAGAATTTAAAAGTTTAATATTTCATCTGTTGGTGGATATCACTACCACCAAGACAGCAAAAATATTCAAATATTTTAAGATATATAGTGAATGTATCACATTAACTCATAAAATGGAAGATATATTAAATAGTAAAATAGTTCGAAGCTATTTATTTCTTTTAGAACAATAGCTTTTAAACAATAATTAATTGAAATTTCTAACCAACAACTATTTTATTTGTAGCTAACAAATTAGTTAGAAGTTATATATACATATAATTAATTTAAACATGTTTTACATAGTTTCAAACGTGTTCATAGTTTACATCTTATGAACAAGTTTATTCTTGTTTTTGTAAAAAAATGTGTATATATATATATAACTTTAAACGCTTAAAAATCTGTATAAAGTTAACTTGTCAAACTAATTTACTATTTTACAGTAACTCATATGGTGTATTATTTCGATTCCCTGACTCCATTGCCTTCTAGGAGAATGTGTTCCACTACCAGTGGTTAGACATGTATGGTGTGTAAGGCTGAAAGGGGGAGACAAGGGAACCCTACTCACTTAGGAACCAGGGTGCATACTTTATATGGGAAACAATGGTTCCAGTGGAGCAATATAATTACTTGATATAATAAAAATAAAGCATAATAGCAAATATACTATTAGGGTTATGGGTGATATTAGCGAGAAAAGGCAGCTGACAACGAAAAATTTGGATAGAGCAATTGTATTATAAAGACAATTCAAATTATATACATTATACAAAATTGTTACAGTGCAAAGGTGTCCCAGTGTTTCAAAAATGAACCAAAGAAACTAAACAAAAGTAATGTGATTATGTGTGACAATATTTACAAGGTTTCTCAACAGTGTATAGTAGGAAGAAAAACGACTATTCTGGATAATTAACAGAAGCGATAGACAGACACTCATTACAATCATAAGTGCTGACTGCAAAGTGTGTTTCCTTTTTGCGTGGACGGCGTTTCGACCCTGTTGTGAATAGAGGGTCTCGTCAGGACCAAAGGTAGGGGGCCATCTAGACAATGAAATAGAGAATAGGTAAGGGCTGGACCAATCTCAGTACCCTAGCAATTGACACGGACAGCATGAGGGGGATTTGTACCTGATATGGTCAGTGCGAGGTCATATACATTGTGAAGTGCAAACCATTTGAGTAAAGAAAGAGTAAAAACTTTACCCACAGTGAACCCAGCCGGGTTTTAGGTGAGAAGGGAGGTCGGGGGGAGAGATAGAAGGCATATGGATGAGAACAGGTGCCAGGCAAGAATGCGCGAATATGGGGTAAGTGAGGCAGGGGTCACTGCTTGAGGCAACTTACCACTAGTGTATATGACCAGGGCCGGACTGGCTACCGGGCAGTTGTGTGTCCTGCCGGGCAGGGGGATGCTTTCGTTGATGGGGACCTGTGTGTGCAAAATGAAATTTGTTTTGCTTTTTTTATTTCTAAGCGCACGCACGTCCCCATCAACGAAATAGGACCACAACACAGAGAAATTAGCCCCTAGCTCGGCAGCACACACAACTGCCCGGTAGCCAGTCCGGCCCTGTATATGACTGTGCACTCAGTGGGGTCCTCGGTGGAGCTCGGCGATAAGGTGGAAGGATCTGGAGTTATGCTTCAAAAGGTGATACCTGTATGAGGGAAAAATTCTATCAGAGCCTGCCTCGTTGAAGAAAACGTCCGTGATGAGGACTGACGCTATGGAACTGACCTGTAGAGGAGGCTGGAGCAAGACAGAGCAATCTGTCTGCTCCCGTAATGGATAGGGAAGTGGTTTGCGTCCTCGATGGGGCGCAGTGCTGTTACTTGAAGGGTAATGCCTGTGTGGGGGGAAGAAAGAAGGGGGAGGGATTTTTTAGCCAACCTTGCTAGTGGGAGCGATAATATGGGCGTCTAACGCTGTAGAACTGACCTGTGTAAGCGGCTCGATGGCTCTCGAGCAGTACGAGTCAATCTGTCCGCTCTCGTGATGGATAACATAACGGAGTAATCGGCGTCCTCGCTGCTCTACCGTATAACCCTAAGGGCGTGCGCAGTGAGAATAGGAGAGCACTGCGAGATCGATAGTTGGCCAAGTTTGGACTGGAGTGCGGAATGATAGATCCGCCGTAGTACGGGGGAAGGGGTGATAAAAAATCAAGGGGAAATGCGGAGGTTTTTTTTTTGGTACAGTACAATGCTGGTGCTGGTGGCAATAATGATGGTCATTACATGTAAACGCTGGTACTGGTGGCAATACAGAGTACATTGTGATTTTCAAACAGCGTGAGAATGTAATAAACAATCAGAGACAATTGCACACATACTGGCAGAGATAACATGAGTAAGTCATTGAGGTATTTTCAAATTGCAGTGTAAAGAGCGGTGAGCATCTATAACATTTCTAATGACGGATGTTTGAAAGTGCATACCGTCTCGACCATGTAAAGTACCAGTTAGAATATATCAAGCTACTCGCTGGAGCAGGCCGAGCCATCAGGTATATACAGTGTATTGTAAAGCATACTGGGTGTTTACATAGTAACATGCTGGCCTCAGCCGGGAAGTGCTAGTCAGCTTGTGTTGCATCTTGCATGTTAGGGTTTGAGGCTGTATTGAATTATGAATTCGAGAGGTGAAGTCACTTGGTGAGGAGCAAGATTTGAGCCCTTGTCTGAGAAGTGGGCATCATGTGTAATGTATCATAAGGAGACAGTGCAGGGGGATCAAAAGGGCGTGGTACCGTGTGATGGAAGGTCACGGTTGCAACAAGGCAGTTCAGTAAGGTTAGAGGGCAGGGTTCTTACTTATCGCTGTGTCAGTGCGGATCAGGGACTAGTGGGCAATACGAGAAGATTAGTGTCTGAGGGTGGCGACGAACCCGAGCCATTCCGCTGCAGAATTTAAACCTCTATTGATTGAGTCAATCTTGTCAATCCAGTGGCATTCCCGTCATTGGAGGATTTGGGCAATGTTTCCTCCTCTTTCAGAAATGTTGGCAATATCAACCACTTGCCACTTAATCTCTTCTGCTTTGTGATCTTTTTCAATGAAATGAGCGACCAAAGGAGCTGTCATTACTTGGCATTTGATGCAACTGCGATGTTGGCCTATTCTGGCTTTAACGGGCTGTTGCCTCTGGCCAATATAGGGTATTCCGCATGGGCACCAAATGCAGTACACAACATTCCGTGTGTTGCCGTTTGAGAAAAAGTCTAGCACATGGTTGCAATTTTCATGTTTGAATGTGGTGGTGTTGATTGTGTAGGGACAGGCCACACAGTTCCCACATCTGTAGTGGCCTAATACAGGTGGAAGATTCCACGTGGATTCAAGTGTACCTCCTTTCTTTCTTGTGGTTTCTGTGGAGGATCTGAGCAGATGGTCCTTCAGGTTTTTTGCCCTTTTGCCCTTTTGTATGCAAATAGTTACACTTCTATAGATGGGTATATGCTTTTGATTATGTGCCAGTGTTTGGTGATGAGGGTGCGTATTTTATTGGTGTGTACCCCAAAGGTGGTGACACACACAATTTTGTTCATTTGTTTTTTGGGGCGTGTGATCAGTAATTCCTCTCTCAGGCAGTATCATGCCCTTTTGAGAGATCTCTTGACAATTTTGTTTGGATATCCTCTCAATAAAAGCTTGGTTTTGAGTATGTCTTCTTCTTTGAGGTAATCTTCTGTATGAGCACAATTTCTACGTACCTGGAGAAACAGCCCAAACGGTAGACCATCTCTTAGGGCTCTGGGGTGATGACTTTTGTAGGTTTGCAGAGTGTTCCTCTCTGTTGGTTTCCTATGGAGGGATGTGTATAGTTTGCCATCTATGTGTTGAATATTCAGATCTAGAAAGGCTATTGATGATTTGTGTATATTGGCAGTGAAGGTCAAATGTGTTTGTATCTGATTCATGTAGCTTACAAATTCATGGAAGTCATCTTGGCTACCGCTCCATACAATAAACATGTCGTCAATATATCTGTGCCAACATTTGATATGTGAGTGTAGGAGGTTCATGTTGCTCAGAGCATACGTTTTTTCGACATGATTCATACAAATATTAGCCAAATTTGGGGCAAAAACATGCTGGTCCAGGAGCATTGTTGGTAATATTGCCCATTTGAAACAAAGTAGTTGGTCTGTAAGGCCACCCGTAGTAGGGATATAAAGAAAGTGGTGGGGACAGAAAAAGGCCTTGTCTCGTGTCTAACACATGTTCAATGACTTGGATGCTTTCATTTTTGGGGATGTTGGTATATAGGGACGGTATGTCAAAGGTAGTTAGCCAGCCAGTGGTTACGTTAAATGATGACCCTTCTGCCAGATTGATCATATGCATGGTATAACGGACATAGCTGTCTTGCCTGGGTACAAATTCTTTAACGAAAAAGTCTATGTATCTGCCAATAGGTTCTAGGATGGAACCGCAGCCAGATAGAATCGGTCTGCCTGGTGGGTTTAATACAATTGCTCTATCCAAATTCTTCTCTGTCAGCTGCCTTTTCTCGCTAATATCACCCATAACCCATATAGTATATTTGCTATTATGCTTTATTTTTATTATATCAAGTAATTATATTGCTCCACGGAAACCGTTGTTTCCCATATAAACTAAACTAAGGCTGGGCTGGAGTGATTTTGGGCCAGTTTTGACATCTTTATGGCTGTAGTAACGTTAGAAGTGCATTTTGTGGTGAATTACAAATGTCTCTTTTGTGGTTGTGTGCTCTACGTTAGCATGCCGTTCCCAACCCCTCTTAAAATTTCCCTAAACCCCTCCCAGTTAGTAGTAATTAATTCCTATTTTCCCACATTTCCCACTTGGCCCGTAGTGGGCACCAGGCATTTTCCCAGTGGGCTGGAAGGGTGGGGGCCAGTTTTCAAGCAGTGGCGGCTGATTTTGTTACTGGGGGCCGTTTTTGCAGGAGTGCTGCAATATCAGCCCCCTGTAACAAAAGCGGCAGCAGGTCTAAAGCAACACCCTTGGGCGGTCCAGCAGAATTGCCAGGGCTGGTTTCTGTTCCCAGATCGCCCCTGCTGTCCCCTCCCACATACACTACTAAATCGTATACTCAAGTGTGCAGAGATCCTAGCCACCATGTCGAGATTTCTTCACAGAAAAGATAGGAGACGATCTCCAGCTGTAGATTTCAAATTGCATGTTGTTGAACTTGACTTGAATTACTGTAGAACTACTTTACATACTATAAAATACAGTATGTGAATCTGGCCCTTAGGGTTAGGAAATAAACATAAGTCGCCAATGTACAAGAATAGCATACAATTTCTCACATACATCACAAAATAAATTAGTTTGCACATGGCTGGAAAGGAAATGTGAATAGTAAAGCAATTGTAACCTCCACTCATGCATAGATGGCATACTTTACACATTGTGTACCTTGCCCATTCCTAGTGTCATGTTTGTATTTTAATAGAGTCCTTCAGTCCTCCGACTTCTTTAAAATGAGTACCCTTCAGTTTGGAGTAATTGCGAAACGTTATTTGGTGCGCTTCAAAGCCACAAATAGAAAGCCAAATCCAGAGAGTGCTTATCTTTTAATTGCAAAAGACACTGGGGATTCTGAGATCTGCTGGAATTTAGTCATTAGCCATAGTGCTTAAAATTAATGTTTAGAAACATGTGGATTGGGCACGTGAACAACAGCTGCATTTCTTGCAAAATATTTTTGCACATGTCCTGCAGATGTTTAACAATGGAATACATCTAACATCTAAAGTCACTTCATAAAAAGCAGTAAATCTGCATAGGTAGTAGTACAGTCACAAAGAAGTGCAGGTTTGCTACCATTCACATACATTCCTAGTAGTTTGCTAGGAAAACAGCACCACTCATAGGTTTCCAGGTGTACTGCTGGGAATGCGGTGTAACCTTTCATTGGATGTTGGTATTCCCACGATGTTGAATTATATGGACAACACAAGTCCACATTGGGGGAAGCCAGCTCCTTCCCACAATTGCACATTTTTTCGCTCCACTGGGAAACACTGTTCTGTGAAGAAACCCTTATTCCACATCCCCATAAAGATTAATAGTGTTCCACTCCTCTTTGCACCTTGAAGAGGATTTACTCCAGCCCATTGCACGAGTAAATCGCAGATAATTTCCAGGGCACGAAAGGGTCAGAAAGGAGTTTGCCAGTGCTCAAAATTGTTTGCCACCCAATATGGGTATGTGAATTGGTCGCCTTTTCTTGTGTCATATCTCCTAAATTACAGAAAGTGTTGCTTGCACAGGTCCCTCTTATTACTTACTCTTTCATCTATCGGTGTGTTTCTCTTGAATGCATAATTCACAAAATAAAAGCAAATTGTCTGATGAAATACACTTTTGGAAATGTTGAAATGTATAAACTGTATTTGTTCATACATCACGTGTGCGGTTGATTAAGGGAATTTCTCCTATGAAATGTGAATGTTGTGATTGGCTAACTTTTAATGAGCAAAAAATCAAAAAACAGCAGCATGTGATGCAGTCTATATCAATATGATACAAAAACTCCAGAAATTAGTGCCCAAACAGTTGTGGATCACTTGTGCCATTTCAGGCAAACCTATATAAATTAATGGCTCATTCTGACATGTCTGTGTGATTGATGTAGTGTGTACTGATTATAGAGCATGGAACTACAGAATCGCAGCACAAGCACACCGTTGCACACAGTTGACCTGCTAACACAATCTACAGTATTGTTCACTGGTTACGTGTCAAATAATCAGGAAACAGACTCAGCGTGTGCATCCTGAGGAGCAGTCATCTGGACATCTATTTGGAATGCCACAGTGACACAGGATACACCATCTTAGATAAAGCGTGGGAATGTTTTGCATAGAGTGTCAGTAGAGTGATGTACCTCAGGCAAGCCAGCAATAAATTACACAGGAAGTGACTACACCGTTACATATAGATGTTTACGAATGCCACAAATTCACTTTTATATATGTATAACAAAGAAAGAGGACATATTTTAAAATCAGATACATTGTACACAAGACGATAGTTAAAAGTTTAGGTACACTGATTATGTATCCATGCAAACATCTCTGACTACTTACAATGTGGTATGCAAACCGACCTGAACACATTTCAAAATGTTTTTGAAGGCTACGATGTCCTGCGTACTTTTGCATATGATCAGGAGAAACCCAAAATAGAAGATCTTATATTGCATGGGCGTAGAAATGTAGGGTTCCTACCTCCTGAGTATAACTTCTTTATTTTTTCTTCATCTCCCTCCTTTTCTCCCTTCATTTGGCTTACTACTCTTACTCTTCGTTTTAATTGCTAGACTTTCTTTTTAAGAAACATGATTTTTCCTGCCTGTCACTATTAACCTATGTTTTTATCTAATGCCTAGGCTGGGCCATGGAGGGTTCAGATGTTTTTGGCAAATTAAAAATATGAATACAAAGTTTATAAATGCCTTCTACTGAGAGAAAATCAAAACAAATATTGATTGCTTTCTGTATGAAACACATTTAGGAGATGAAGAAAGTAGAGTGATGTTTCAGTCTAATTTTGAGATGTGGCCTCTCAGTGGAGGGCAAGCACTCCTCAGGAGCTAGAATGATAAACCAAAGAGCCACATGCACATCCCTACTTACTTTCCATACTCTTCCAAATTTTGAGGGACTACTACTGCACATGCTCAGAATAAGTTAGTAGGTAAGTAGAAGGGGAAGAGGAGATGAACATTTGAAGCATTCTGTCGTGTTCTTCTTCTTCGGAAACACACAGGACACGGTAGTGGTAATCCAAAGTACCTTTATTCTCCTGTACAATATCTGCTCGCAGCATGACGATCCCACGACCTCTCACCTCGAGGTCCTAACCTAGAATGTCCCCTGGTCCCCTCCCCTGACCGGATGTGGTGTCCGGTGTCCCCTGTCCCCCACCCTGTGCCCCAGGGTCCTAGTACCATTATCCACAGCACGACATCTCCCCCTTTGTTGTGAACAAAACATTTCTTCTCATTTTGGTCTGTAGCTCGTGATGGTGAGTGATAGATATAGAGAGAGGGAGAGAGAAGAGAGAGAGAGAGAGAGAGAGAGAGAGAGAGAGAGAGAGAGAGAGAGAGAGAGAGAGAGAGAGAGAGATATCTCTACCCCTCAGACATGTATGTGTCTACCGCTTCTATCTCTTTACATCTCCTCTATCAGTCTTTTCGTCTTCTTGCATTCCCTTCTTCGTCGTTGTTCTCTGACGTCAGTTGGTGATTATGTTTGTGGTGTGTCTTCCTACAGTTCTTGCTTTGGTATCTCTTCTTCTCTTGTTTTCAGTTCCCTGAAATGGGAGCTGTTCCGCGTGATGTGATATTGACCGGCTGATGCTGTGACCATTGGCCCCTTGACTTCTGTCACCTTCAAAGGATCTTTCGAGAAGGCGCTGTCCGACTTTTTTACTCATCTCTGTTTCACTAGCACAGTGTCTCCTTCTTTTAATGTTGTACCGGTCGCCTGTCTTCTCTGGTCAGCGTATGCTTTCATTTTCGCTTTCTGTTCCTTGTCTCTTGCCGCGATGTCCCTTTGTTCTGTTTACTCCACCTCTTTTATTTGTGGCAGTCTCGTTCTGCTTGAGCGCCCTAGTACCAGTTCTGCAGGGCATCTCCCCGTAGAGCTGTGGGGGGTGTTTCGATAATCTCTTAGTACTTGACATAGGGCCTGCCCGGTTGATATTTGTGTCAGTTTTGCCCTCTGTATCGCCTTTTGACTGTTCCCATGAACTGTTCTGCCATGCCGTTCGCCTGTGGCCACAGCGGTGTTATTCTTCTGTGATTTACTCCCATGTATGCCATGAACCTCTTGAATTCCTCGCCTGAGAATGGCGGGCCATTGTCTGTTTTAAGTGTCTGAGGTGAGCCCCATGCTGCGAATACATCATCTAACACTGGCAGTGTTGCATTTGCTGACGGTGATGCTACTGGTTTTACTATTGGGAACCTCGAGTATTCATCTATGATTACCAGCAGGTAACTTCCTGTTTCCAGGGGGCCATAGAAGTCTGCTGCCAGCTCTGTCCACACCGCCTTCGGTAGCGGGGACATTTGCAGTGGCTCTGGTTTTGATGACGGTCCTGTTATTTGACAAATGTGACAACGCGTCACCATTTCCTCCACCATGTTGTCTAGTCCCGGAAACCACACTTTTTCCCGCAACATTTTTTTTGTTACTACAATTCCTCTGTGTGATTCATGCGCCAGTTACACTGTTCTTCTTCTCAGTGTCCGGGGCATTGCTATCCTAGTGCCTCTCATTATTATTCCATTTCCGCACTCCGATAGTTCTTCACTTATCCTTTTGAATGCTAGCAGTTCTTCTTTTTCTACCCCTCTTTCCACATTACTGTTGCTGTTCACGTGCCTCCATCTTTGCTGTTTGGTGATCTTCATTGATTCCTGCATGGTGTGGTCTCGTTTTGTTTCGTACTCCAGTTCTTCCAATGTTATTGTTGTCGGTGTACTGAGTTTCAATGCAAAATTGAGATATTCCTCTGCCATCGTTGTTGCTTGCTAGGCTTGTTGCAGAGGGTGCCGCGACACATAGTCAGCTGGGTTGTGCTCTTTTCCTGGCTTGTTAATGATCTTGAAGTTGTAGTCCATGAACCTGATTCCCCATCTCTCTATCCTGGGCGGTATCTTTGCGTTCAGATTGCCATAAATTGTTGTGAGTGCCTGGTGGTCTGTTATGATTGTAAATGGTTTCCCGTAGATGAACATATGGTAATGTTTGCAGGCCCACACCACTGCCAAACTCTCTTTTTCTGGTTGAGAGTATCCCTTTTCGATCTCCGATAACCTCTTGCTTCCGTATGCCACTATGTGTCTTGGAGAGTCCCTCCCTGGTTGATGCTGCGCCAGTATTGCTCCTAGTCCCACTGGACTTGTGTCTACTGTTAACTCGGTGCATAGTCTTGGGTCGAAATAGGCCAGTTGATCCACTGCTGTTACGGCCTGTCTTATTTCTTCAAATGCTTTGCTGCATTCATCGGTCCATGAGAAGCTTTGTCCTTGCTTTGTCTGCTCTCTTAACGGTGCGCTTACACTGGCAAAGTCTTTGATATACCTTGCGCAGTAGCTTGCTAGACCAAGGAATGACCTTACTTCCGCTACATCCGTTGGTTTCTTTGCCTTTTTCAATGTTTCCACCTTGCTATGATCCGGCCGCATTCCTTTTTTGGAGAAAATGTGGCCGAAGAAAACCAGTTTGTTTCGCCCTAGCTCGCATTTGTCTTCGTTCAGTGTCAAGCCGGCCTGTTCAAGGTGGGAGCACACTTCTCTTAAAGCTTTGTCATGCTCCTCGTCCGACTTGCCAAATACTAGAATGTCATTGCTATAATTTAAGTTGTTCTTTATTGGCCTTATTATTTGTCTTATCGTGTCTTGAAATATCTCTGCAGCCGATGAGATCCCAAAGATCAGACGTTTGTATCTAAACAGACCTAGGTCGGTAGAGAATGTTGTGATGTACCTAGATTGAGGATCCAGTTCTAGTTGGTGGTATCCCTTACACAAGTCCAGTTTGGAAAAACGCCTTGTGCCTGTGAGACAGCTGATCATGTCATCCAAGTGTGGTCCAGGATGTCGTTCACGTTCAATGGCCGTGTTCGGTATCCTCATATCTACACATATTCTTATTTTGGACGTGTCTTTCTTTGGGACAGCTACAATGGGCGACACCCAAGGCGTTGGTCCTTCCGCTGGCTCTATTATGTCCTGTTTTAGTAGTGCTTCAAGCTCCTCTTCTACCTGTGGCTGCAGGTGGATTGGCACTCTTCTGTGGTGTTGTGCGATTTGCCTTACTGTCTCGTCAATGTGCAGCGTAATTTGTCGTCCTTTTAGCTTTCCTAGTCCTTGTAGTAACTTGGGGTATTCTCTCAGAATGTTTTTCCTTTCTGACATGTTGTATGTCATTGCCATGAGACCCATCACTTGAGCCGTGACATTGCTCAGCAGGCATGGCGCCGGGATGTCTCCTTTCAGTACGTGTATCTCTTCCGTTGTCCTTTGATCTTGTACTTCAGTTCTTCTTTGAATTTTCCCATATTTATCACCGGTCTTTTGGACCCCCACGTGAGTACTTTGACCCGAGATGGTCTTAGAATCGGCTTTATCTTCATTCTTTCATATTCAGAGACGCACATAATGGTGCATGTTGCACCACTGTCCAGGACAAATTCTGCTTCCTGTGGTCCCACCTTTATGTTCACTGACTCTGTTTTCTTTATTTTCTTTTTGTCTATCAGGCATATTCTTGCTTCATCTTCCTCTTCACCTTCCTCTTCCGTTTCTGACTCTATGGTGACATCTGTCATGAGATATAATCGTTCCGTTTTTTTCTTCTTCGCCCTCTTCTTCCGACTCTATTGATGAGCTTCTTGCCCCTGTCTCGACATGCCTGATGTGTCTGATTGTTGGCATTCGTGCTCTTCCTGTCCTTCCTTGGTCGTTTCTGAACTGCATCCCTTGACACACACTGGCATAGTGGTTTCTTCCATTGCATTTTCTGCAGGTCTGACCAAATGCCGGGCAATGGCCTCTGTGTGGGAACTCAAGTCCGCACCTGTAGCATGTTCCTTCCGGCTGTTTCTTCACCGTCTGTTCACTCTTTTCTTTTCTCCAGCCTCCTGAGCGGTTGCTGTTCGTCATTCGTTGAATCTGTTCTCCACCTCTTGCTTTACCTCGTTCCATTTCTTTTGCATGCGCTGTCGCTCTGGCTTCAGCCCTTCCTAGCGCCAGGATGTTTTCCAATGAGATTGGTTCTTTTAGGATCCTTGTGCGGAATTCGATGTCACGACAGCCTTCGATGATGTGCAATCTTATTGCCTGTTCGTTGTCGAACTTGTCAAATTCGCAATGAGTTACCAGTTTCCGCAACCTTGTTGCAAAGTCATGCAGAGTTTCTTCTGCTTGTTGGAATGCGATCATGAAGCTGTATCGTTTGAAATCAACATTTCTCTGGGATCAAATTTGTCCGTTAAGCATTTCTTTAGTTTGTCATAGGTGGCAATCTCTTCTTTTGGCAGTGTCACCAGTAGGTCCTCCACTTCATCTCCTACTAGGTTCAGAAATAAACCTTTCATCTTTGCTGTTGTTACATCGGTTGCTTCCACATAGTTTTCAAATCGTCTGATCCACTTTTCCCATCTGATTCCTGTTTGTGGTTCAGATAGACTGAATGGTATTGGGCTCCTATATTGCGCACTTGGTTTGGGGTCTGCCATTACTTCACTTTAGGTATTTCAATTGCCTTTGTTATTGTTTTTTTTTTTTCTCTTCCCTTTGTTTCTTTGTATCTTTACTCTTTTATCTCTTTCCTTGTATCTTTCCTCTTTTATCTCTTTATGCCTATTTGTTTCCTTCTTTTTCTCTTTTAGTTGTATTTTTCTACTTTTTTGTTTCTTATTTTCCTTCTTCTGCCCTTATTTGGCTTTAGTTCCCTTTTATTTGCCCTTTTTGGTGCTTCTCGCGCTTTGCCTGGCCCCAAAATGACCGCCGCGCTGTTCCTTGTTCCTTATTGGTCTGTTCGCCTGACCTCAAAATGGCCGCCGGGATTCTCGCGGGATTTCGTAACCAATCGGGACACTGCCTGACTTCAAAATGGCCGTCCGTCTAATCTTCGCTCTGATTGGCTCTCGTGCCTGATTCCAAAATTGCCGCCGAGACTCTCACGAGAGCTCACTCCGATTTCTTTAAACTTCGCGCTTTCCCTACAGCGCTTACCGGATCACTCGGTCTTCCTCTCGCAGCGGTCGGGGTGGGCTCCCGCGTTGCTGCGCTTCTTCAGTGGCACATCGATCTTCTTGCTGGTCACGCGCGATCCAGGGTGCGCTCCTGGCGATTCCTCTCGATCTGCACGCAAATGGATCTCCGTCCTCCTTCGTCGCCAGATGTCGTGTTCTTCTTCTTCGGAAACACACAGGACACGGTAGTATTAATCCAAAGTACCTTTAATCTCTTGTACAATATCTGCTCGCAGCATGACGATCCCAAGACCTCTCACCTCGAGGTCCTAACCTAGAATGTCCCCTGGTCCCCTCCCCTGACCGGATGTGGTGTCCGGTGTCCCCTGTCCCCCACCCTGTGCCCCAGGGTCCTAGTGCCATTATCCACAGCACGACACATTCCACTTGAGTTTCCACAACACTCAGCATCCAAAAAACACTTTAGTGGGTGAGGCACAAATAGAGAATAACACATCTTGTTAGAGGGTTGTAATTTGTGATAGTGTATGCTGTTTGCATGCTTTCTTCATGGCTACATGTCATTTGAAGAAAGGTAAAAAAAGGTCTAAGAAACCTCTAGTGACCCTACAAATGTAGGTCTAGTCAGGTCTCGAATCAATGGTGAAGGTAAGGAGGCAGCTCAAGTGTTGTCAATATGGCAGTGTTCTCTCTGAGTGTGCTCTGGTTGCCCAGGTGGAGAACATGACTGGTTGAAGTCCCAGGTTGTCTGCATACTGTAGTTTAGTGAGAATAAAAGGGCCTATTTACAAGCCCTTAACACTACAGGAACATCACTTTTTATGACGTTCCTGTGGCGATAGGGGCTTCGCCTTATTTACAAGGCAGCATTAAGCCACTTAATGCGGCTAAACTCTGCCTTGTAAATAAGGTCCCCTTTCATGCTATGCTTAGCGTGAAAGGAGAGGGCAATGAGTGTTGCTGTGGGTGTTCCACCGCAACACCCATTGATTTTGACGCTGCCCCCTATTTACAAGAGAGGCATAAATGGGAGGCAGTTCCAGAATTAAGACCAGAGAAAACCTGGTCTTACCATGGCGCAGCGAGGAGAAATGTTTAATTTCTCCTATTTTTTTAGGTTTTCATGTGTGCTGCGTTGTGCAGCACACATGAAATCAGCAAAAGGCTGTTTTTTAAATGCCCATTTGCAACTTCTATGACACTTAGAAGTTACAAAACTGCATTTAAAGATTGTTTATGTGCAGGAAGGACCTTCCTGCACATAAACATTCTTACCCTGCATGCAGACATCCTTGCACTATGGTATAAGGGTGCCTGCATTGGCGCTCGGCTGCTAAGTGTAGAGGGGGAAACGCAGGGCTGCACCATATTTTTGTAAATATGGTGCAGCTCTGCGTTTACGGAGGGAGGCGTTAAGCCAGGAAGGCTAACGCCTCTCTCCGCCAATTCCCTTGTACATATGCCCCTATGAGTGATAGGACCCTTGCAGTTCTGGGTGGACTCAACAAGAAATTACATAACTTGGTGGAAGATGTTAAGGTGTGGTTATCAATGTTTATGACTTAATAAGCGGGCAAGTGTGTGATTGTATGCTGAGGAATAACGATGTACAATTGAGTGCTCTGTGTGTGGTGTATTCCTTTGCTTGTTTCCGGGGCCGGGGAGGATGCTACAACTGGTGACGAGTTGGGGATATATGCCCCGAAGGAATGCGTCTGCTCTACCGGAGAGTTTGCCACACTACAGCAAACCATTTGTGCGTACCACATGCGCCCCCATTGATGAGAAGCAGTTCCACGTTAACATGTATGGAGTTGAAGCACCACTCCAAACCATATAAAGCCCTCGAAGAAGTTGAAGACCCTATGAAGGAGAGCATTCAAAAAGCCTGCCAGAAAACTCTGGTAAGGCTAAAAGAGATATTGCACCCCATCATAACACAGAGCCATCATCAATACAAAGCAAAACACTAAAGGCAGCTGCAGCCAGGTATGATGCTAAAGGTAGTGATAACCAGGTCTGTAAGTGCAAAATACTTACCAGCAACAGCGAGGGCAGTGCCACATGACCTGGAATCAGAAGTGACAACCAGGCCCAGTAGAGCCGCTGATGCATGTGCAGTGGTAAGTGGCATTCAGTGCACCAAAAGGCCTTTTGTATAGTGACATTTCTTACTGATTGCAGTATGGAGCACAAAATACGGTGCAGCCGCATTCCTGAAACTACCATCGCTGTTTGACATGGCTGAGAAGCAGAATATTGGCACGAGGTGGACTGCATGGATTGGGAAATTACATTATTTTACAGACACACTGGAAGAAGTAGACAATGAGAAAATAATTAAGTACTTAAATATTCTTGCTGGTGATGGAGTGAAAGAAGGGATAAAGAAAATATCACAAGCTGATGCAATACGGCACCATCAGATCAATGAACCGTTAGGAGCCAAGTTCAATCCGATGCCAAATGTCAACTATGAAAGGTACATTTTCAATCACGCGAGACAGCAAGCTGGTGAAACAATTTATGAGTTTGTTGGAAGACTTGATGTGCTTATCAAACACTGCGACTTTAGTGAGGTTAATGATGAAAAAATCATATGTCTCCGAGTTATCGATGGCTGTCTGTCAGACTCTATCAGACGGCGTATGTTGAGAGAGATGCTCAGCTCAGAAGAAGCTTCAATTGCTGCAGGAGGCAAGGAAAGAGCAGATCTACAGCCACTGATATGGAAGTTGGAACAGTGAAAATCAACGTTGGTCATGAAAAGCAGTGGCAGTACAAGGTGGATGCATGCAAGTCGACGTCTACAAAGAAGAAAACATGCTTCTGATGTGATTTTCATTTCTCATGAAGGCAAATGTTCTGTCGTAGGAGAAACATGCAAAGGTTGCGGAAAAGGAAACCACTTCACAACAGTTTGCAAAGCAAAAGAGAAACTAACTATGTCACAGAAAGAAGAGAAAATGAATGACAGAAGGTTCCAGAAGCAATCTCGCCATGCCCACGAAGCCAAAAAGCAACATCATTTGTAACTAATAGAAACCAGACAAGGTCGATCATTATCAAGTTCATCCTACAAAAGCTCATCAATGTCATTAAAGAGTGTCAGTGAACAAGATGGATGTGCAATGATGGCATCGACCAAGGACCAACAGTCACACGTAGGTTTGGCTGCTTGCAAGAAGAATAAAAGACAACATCGAACCACCACTTAAAACAACAGAATTCATTTGGACATTGCCCCAAGGTTATTATAAAGGTCAACAGTTGCCCTATAACCTTTATCATAGACAGTGGTGTGTCGATTAATATCATGGGAGTCGAAAGGCTCAACAGACTATCTCCTGTGCCTTGTCTCAATCTGTCAAACATAAAAGTGTACATGTGGGCTGCATCTAAACCACTGCAGAGTAAAGGACCATTCATAGCGACAATAAGACACAAAACAGTATCAGCGGAAGCACCAATTCACGTTTCCTAAAGGAGCCTTGTCCAGTGAATGTCTACTCAGTTTTTCCACTGCTGCTGACATAAGACTGATATCTCTCTACTACAACCTCCACAATCAATCTGAAGTTGTGAGTCCATTTCTGTTGTTATTTTATGGCCTAGGCTGGCTCAAAACAATAAAAGTGTGACTTCACAACAATGAGAAATGCTGTTGAAGCATGACATCATTGAGGGCTCTACCGGTCCTACACCATGTGTCTATCCTATAGTGGTGGTGCCCAAAAAGTACAGTAACAGTGCAGTGCGCATCTGTGCTGATATGTGTCAGGCCAACAAAGCAATCAAGAGAGAAAGATATCTTGGTCCATGGACACAGGACATGATCATGCAACTGAACGGTGCCAAAGTCTTCTACCATCTTGGCTTGAACTAGAGATACCATCTGCAGGTACATCACTACTTTTTTGACTCATGTTGGCTTGTTCAGATACAAAAGGTTGTGTTTTAGAGTGTCATCAGCTGCAGAAATATTTCAGGATGTTATACGTCAAATAATTCAACCTGTCGTGCATACTTTTAATTACAGTGATGACATACTGGTATTTGGGACAACAAAAAAGGAACACAACAAGATTCTTATCCAAGTGTGCCAGTTACTTGCTGATGCAGGTCTCACTCTAAGTGCAGCAAAGTGTGAGTTTCACAAGACCAAACTCAAATTCTGTGAGCACATATTCTCTGATGGGGGAATTACTCCCAAACCAGATAAAGTGCAAGCACTGTCAGGTATCTGCCCCCACAAGATGTCACCATGCTGCAATCCTTCTTAGGCATGGCCAGTTATTACTCAAGGTACATTAGTGGCTTTGCTACTGTAAGTGCTCCATTGAGAGACTTGACAAAATGGGATGTCCCTCTCTAGTGGTCTGCTGAATGTGATCAAAGCTTCAAAAGAATAAAACATGCCATTGAAAATGCAATGGAGGCCTATTTTGACCCCAAGTTACATACTGAGATCACAGTTGATGTGAGCCCAGTGGGGCTGGAAGCATTCCTTTTTCAACTTAATGGCCATCTGATTGCTCACAGACACATTGTGGCCTATGCCAGTCGAAGTCTGACACAGAAAATGCTTATTCTCAGCCGGAGAAGGAGAGTCTGGCTGTAGTGCAGGCTTTGCATATTTTCATGTGTTTCTCTAGAGAAAACACTTTACTATCATTACAGACCACCAGGCGATGCTCACTATTTTTCAAAGCCCAAAAAACAAGATTCCCCCTAACACAGAGAGGTGGGGTTTGGATCTGCAAGATTATAACCATGCAATTGTACACAAGCCGGGTAAAGATCTGAACCCTGCTGATTACTTTTCGTGAGTATCGTTGCAGCAGCACAGTTAAACATCCAAAACAACTGAGGAACACATTAACTTCATTGTGAGTCCCAGCACACTAGCAGCCCTGTCCATTGAAAAGATCATTGCTTCTACTAATGCTGATAAGAACATGCTTATCCTCAAAGACATAATTTCAACTCAGTTGTGGAAAAAGCATGCTCTGCCTTTTGCTGGTGAAGTTGAATTTCAAAAATTCAATAATGTACAGGATGAACTGTCTGTTACCAAAGAGGGTGTTGCATTGAAAGGTTCACAAATAGTCAGATCCGAGCGCCTGAGAAAGCAAGTCATTGAAGTAGCCCAGGAAGAACATTGTGGCTTTGTATCCACCAAAAGAGTCTTAAGAGACTAAGTATGGTTCCCACACCTAGAGGAATGAGTAAAGAGGGAGATAAAAGATTGTCATCTTTGCAACTGCCTTTCCCCAAGGTGACACAGCACCCTTTGACAATGTATGACCTTCCTGCCCATCGGTAGGAAAGAATTGCAGTTGATTTCTTTGGGCCTTTAGAAAATGGGCATCATCTCATTGTAGTCATCAATGAGTATTTATGCTTTTCTTTGGTAGAGGAGTTATTTTCAACTACCAATGACGTTGAGCAGCTGGATAACATCTTTGTAGCAAGGGGCATCCCTGCCATTTTCAAAACTGACAATGGTCCACCATTCAATAGCAAAGAATTCAAGGAATTTGCGGTCAGTATAAAAGTCAAGCATCAAAAGAGCACACCTCGATGACTCCAAGCTAATGGTGTTGTGGAACGATTCATGGGTACCCTCAAATGGGCAATTCAATGAGCATCAATGAAGGTAATCAAGTTAAACCAGGCCATGTGTCAAGCCCTCCTTGCCCTATCATTCAACTCCTCACTCCACAACTGGTGAGAGTCCTGACACCTTGCTATTTGGGAGAGCCATAGGAACCAAACTGTCACAGTGTACAGTAGACCCATACTTGAATGTGGAAAAGGTTTGCCACAGACATTTCTCAGATGTGTCAGATGGAAATATGTGCCGATCATCATCGATGAGCTCAAGAAACAACCTTCAATGAAGGTGACTTAGTCCTGGTCAAGCAGAAACGAAAGCATTGGAACTTGTGCCATCGGTGCAAAATCAGAGTCATCTCAATCATCTCATAACACTCGATCTGGCTGACTAGTGCAAGCAGCTTGATGCCTTATTGAAGAAATATGATGCGACTATTGTTTGTACTTTTTATTTAACAAGAGGGAAGATGTAGTGTTGTGAGACTACGTGCGCTAGGACCCTTACAGTTCTAGGTGGACTCAACAAGAAATGAAGCAACTTGCTGGGAGGTGTTAGGATGTGGATATTAACTGTTATGACGTAATGGTAGGGCAGTGTGTGAAAGTATGCTGAGGAATACAGCTGTTCTGTCCAGAGCTCTGTGTGTGCCGTATTCCTTTACATGCTCCCAGGGCTGGGGAGGATGCTACACATGTGTTGCAGCAGTTGGAGTTTGGGAGCCAGTAGGTTCAAATGCATCAGCTGTGTAATCACCTTAGGGCACTTGCACTGAGTAGTCAAGCCATATTTGGACCCAGTGGCCTCAGATGGGCTCCCACGCTTAACTATAGTGACAGGCTGGTTTGTTAAGCATTTTCTGAGCTACTGAAGGCAGTGCCTCTGGGTTGAATTGTTTGCTTCAACCATTCATATGTTTAGAAGCTTATAGGAAGATAAGAAGATTGCGATGCTGGCACTGAGAATATTCAGAAGAAAAGATGGCCACCCTGTCAGAAGCAAGCGGCTATCATGGGTGGGCATCCGCAGGATTCAGTTTACCCATGGGCTTGTCGGCCACAAGGAAGACTTCCTCTGGATTAGGGTCAGAAAAGTCTGCAGAAAAATAAGTTCAGCTAAACTTTACCTTGTACTGACGGCTCATGACAATCAGACCTTTTTCAAGTCCCAGTTTGTTTATTCCTATCTTCCTATCTTCTGTCCCCTACAAATATTGTAAAAATCAGTATTTTTTCATGTCTCCTTTTGAGTTAAAATATGCCATTATTGTCAGTAAAGAAAACTTTGAAACAAACAATAGTAGCAATGCTTTGATGTGTTCATCACTGGATTGGTAGAATTCATTTTTTTGTCCAAATAATGAACTTTACCGTACAGCCACAGAAATCCAAAAGGTCGTTATTTCCAAAGCAGTTAGGCATCAGCTTTGGTGAACGCGCAACCATTCAACCATTGTAGGGCTCAGAATTTGTCTATGTGGTCCTGCTGGATAGCCTGAGGTTGGTAGCAGGGGGCTGGCTTGTTTGTTGATTGTTTTCATCCTTGTTTGTTAGATCTATTTGTTGCAACATCGTTCCAGGAAGGGCCCCATATCAGGCCAGCCTGAGCTGGTTCATTATGGATAGGTTGGGCCAAGTCATTCTTGACCACTTGTGACCAACCTTCACCCCTTCTTTCATAGTGTTGGCTTAGGCCTGTTAATATCAGCTATCCTGTTTATACTTCATATTTGTGTCCACTTACAGGGTGAAATACATCTTGCATTTTCTAGATCTACCTGCATTCTGACAACAGTTACTTCCTTATTCCTGTGGATGGAGACTGGAGGCCCAGTGAACCACAATTACAGAATTGCATGTTGGTCATCAGTGATTCGTTTGGTGGCAGATTATTGCTGTTAAATCCAGACAAAAACAGTGCATTGGATGTGAGTTGAGTTACTGAACAATTAGTAAAAAAAAGTCTGACTTTGTTTTCTCCATGGTGCCTTACATAAATAGCTAAATTCCTGTTTTGAAAATCAAATTTCAGATGGTAACAATCCATAGATGGAAATTAATCACCCCCCGCCACCACCACAGTACTATTGCTACTCGTTTTAGATAAGCACATAATAAACAGAGGTAGGTAGAACTCACACAGTTTTGCTCTGTGGAATTCCGCGGAGATACATCAAAACTCTGTGATATTCTGTGGAGTTCCACCAACCCTTACATTAAACTTGGCTCTGTTGTGGCAATGCTGCCTCCATTGAATCATTTGCATAACCGTGGTGCAACTCAATCATAATATCTAAACACATGCTTTTTTATATTGTCAGCAACAGCAACAAGTACTGCAAATCAAGTAACTATGTGGAATTACAAACTAATTGCTGTCGCTGTCTTCAGTTTAAAGCCTCCTTCCACAAGTGTGCTGCAGCAGATCCATCTGCACCCAGAAGCCCCTCCCCTAGAGCCTGCCCTCATTGCGCTGGCAAAGGAAAGCAGCAACCTCTAATCTGCTCCTGCTGGAAATGCTGTCGCATCAAATCGGTTCCTCCCTTGTGGCTCTATCTATGACCTTCGGAAGCACATCTGGCCTTTCCTGGCTGTAGGATTAACAAATTGCTGAGATCTAAGAGTTTGGTAAGGGGTTGACTTGATACCAATCTATCGATTTAAGAGAAAATGGATGGGACAGACTCTCTTCTCTGTCAGAAGAAGGTGATGGTACGCTTAAAAGTGAGTATTTCACTCATGCCAGGGTCACCCATGTTTTCAACAGATAACTGTCTATACACTGGCTCCAGTCTTACAGAACTGATCACCACACCTCTATCAAGCATTTAAAAAGATACAAACGTGGGTAAAAACATGTTCTCAAGATAATAGGTCTTATACAGCTCTGGTTAAGTCAATGAGATTCCATGTTTTATGAGGAAGCTGAGGAAAAAGGAGGACTATTGAAGTATACTAAAGATATACTTTAAAAATGAATTACAAGCTGCACTCCTCCTTCCCTGTAGGTTAAACTGGGCTTAGGAGTCCACATCTTCCAAAGTTTCTGTGTGTAAAGAGGTATCTGTCATGTTTTTGTTATTTAAAGTAATGCTTGTACTTCACCTGCAGAAGAACAGAGACACCTTTCTCCCAACGCTGTCACCTACTAATAATTAGAAGGTATTCTCACCTCAGAAACACATATTTATTCAACTATTTTTGCTAGGCCCTGTAGGCTTG
Source organism: Lissotriton helveticus (assembly GCF_964261635.1). Taxonomy (NCBI): domain Eukaryota; kingdom Metazoa; phylum Chordata; class Amphibia; order Caudata; family Salamandridae; genus Lissotriton; species Lissotriton helveticus. The sequence goes on along the minus strand of NC_136067.1, from coordinate 920,076,978 downwards.
GTCGAAAAGTGGAGAAGTAGTGGCTTGTGGTATTACCTTATTGAGAAGGGGCAATTTCTTAAAAGGGACTAATGTGCAATGTGTGCATGTTTACAAACCACTAGTGTAGAGTTCTGAACGTATGATGTAAATAAAACCCATGCTAGAAGTAAGGTGTATTAAATGAATAGAAGTCTGGATCTAATGGAAATATAGACGGCACAAGAACCCTCCTCCCAATCTTCCAGGAAGCCAGGGGGTTGGCAAAAATGGTGGAAATTCTGGAGAAAACCCGATACTTCTATAATGGCCCCTTTTCCGTTGGCTGTAGTAATTTGCAAGGTTTTGTAAAACAATCACTTATTTTAAAAAGGTGCTTCTAAGGCTAATGTGAGGTGTCAGTGATAAGTGTGACCAAGTGCATGCCTACCTCACAGTTGTTAGAATCGTGTGCACCTCTCTGAGGAAAAGTGTCCTTCTTGTCAGCATTTATTTTGTGTCAGGACTCCATTATTTTTACATTGCCATTTCGTGTCAAACACCACTGCACGACCCTCCTGGTCGTTTCTGCTGATGTCTGATGAAACTCTAACTGTTACGACCACCCTGCCCTTCCTGCTCATTGTGGTTGAGCCAATTTCGAACAAGCATTTACAATGCAATGGTCTCGGCATTATTAAAGGTAGAGTTATTGGCATTGCTCATGACTTTTTCATTTTTTAAAAAAACATAAATAAATGGTATTGTCATTTACAATGGCAGTAGGTGAGCATTAGAGAGTAGTAGAGAGTATTCGCGGACACAGAGCCACACACACACGGAGCCGCGCACACACACACACACAGACAGAGCCGCGCACACACACACACACACACACACACACACACACACAGACAGTGCCACGCACACACACATACACACAGACAGAGCCGCGCGCACATGCGCACAGACAGAGAGAGCCGCGCACATGCACACAGAGAGAGCCGCGCACACGCACAGAGAGCAACGCACGCACACAGACAGACAGAGCCACACACACACACAGACAGAGCCACGCACACACACAGACAGAGCCACACACACACACAGACAGAGCCACGCACACACACAGACAGAGCCACGCACACACACAGACCGAGCCACACACACAGACAGAGCCACGCACACACACAGACAGAGCCACGCACACACAGGCACAGAAAAACAGGGATGACAAGCAGGGAACAGAGGCACAGAAAAACTGGGGGAACCGAGGCAGAGAAAAACCAGGGGAACAGAGGCAGAGAAAAACCGGGATGACAAGCAGGGAACAGGAGTAAGAAGCAGAATAGAGAGCTTTGTGGAGGGAGTAAGACTTGGATTAAAACATGGGATGACGAGGCAAAGTATGGGCTCATAACAGTAGTTTCTGAGTGGAACAGTGGTGTCACAGCAGGAGCATGCACACTGACAGGCAGGATCTATCCATGTCGAGGCAGAAGAAAACAAAAGCACACATTCGAAAGGACAATCTGAAATTCTGGAGGAAAGGTTATTATTTGATGAGGAATACGCGTTTTAGGCCAATCACCTCTTACAGACCCTCCGCCCCCTCGCAAACCTTTTTCATCCCAATTAAAGTCCTGGACAACTCTCAGCGCGGCCCGCCCGGAGACCGACACATTTAGTGTAAAGCTAACAACGGCACTCTCCTTCAGATATAAACTGTTCCCTCTCACATCAGTCTGTCTGTCACTCTCTCTGAGGCGGCTGCCAGGCTTTCGCTCCTGTGCCTTTAGGGAGGGCTAGAGGAGATACCTTGGCACCAGCGCTACAGGGCTCTACGCCGAATCTCTCACCGAGGCCAGGCAGGTGAACAGAAGCATTGGGTGCGGTAAATCCAGCTGACATCATTGTTTACATTGTCTGTGGCTCCGGATTCACCGAGTGGATTATCTGCGGATTGTTACCCAGCGGGGAGCGCTTGGCGCTGGGTTGAAAGAAGGGGCTTTGGAATTCCAAGAATAGCGAGAGCAGAGGCGCCCAGAGGGAGCCTTCAGGGAGCCTGAGACGGAGAGCTGTGTGCGAGGGAGGGCATGGGGATGAGCGCATCCTGGTCAGGTGACTCCAGAGACACGGAGTGCAGCTGAGGGACATGTGACCTGGATGGGAGAGTCGGGGTACGGTGCCAGCCAATGCAGCAGTGCCACCAGGAACCGAGCTTTTCTTTTCAAACAACATCGGTCCCATGTACATTCTAGTACAGCATCAATAAATATAGACGGAATCAGTTCTATATTTTAGAGTGAAATGTCCAGCCGGACAGAGGTCCTTCACGTTTACTTAATAAACACAATTGCAGAATAAAACAAGAATACCTTCCACAAAACCCTGTGTGGTACACAAGCCTGTGCCCAACACTTGCGGGGTGTTGACAGTTGGTGATAGAAAGGAAAGGTTTTAAGGCAAACAAGCGTTCTTCTGTTTACATGTTCATTTCACAGAAAATATCAGGTCGCACCATTACAATAATTTAGCAATCAAATATCTGTATAAGGTGCTTAAACAAGTCGACGGCGTTTCGGTCCCCCTAAAGGGTCATGGGGACCATCATCAGGACAAACAATTAGTTGCCTTAATCGCTAAACCTCAAAATGCCAAGGTAGCGTTTATTTTGTATCTACCGAGTTGATACTCAGAACAGCCCGGACCAGCAGCCCCGAATGGGACGTGAGTTGCCGTGTTACTGGATCGTAACCGGGCGACGCCAGGGTAAGCCGGTATAGACGGTCATAGAGATGTTCCCTGGCGTCAGGTTTAAGGACCTTGGCAGTCCAGGGTTATGTACATTGGCACGGTTTTGTTGACCTGGTAACTAAAGATTTCAGGTGCGGGGAGACAGCAGAGCTTTCCCACTGCGATCAGGGGTGAGGTGCTGAGTTAGGGAGGGGCACGGAGCTGGGAAGTGATGCTGAGATGGGGGAGAGAGTAACAGGAGGCTGAGTTCTGCAGGGTGTACACTGTTCAAGTGGCAGGCACAGAGTTAGGAAGATGGCCGAATAGAGGAATATTGCTGAGCTCAGAGTCTGGGGAGGGGCACAGTCCTGTGGGTGAACCGAAACATATACAAGGGAAGCTGGACCAGGGCCTGCAACACTATGAGAGCTCGTACAAGAGCCCAGCCCTAAAACTATTGGACATGTAAATCATGCAAAAAACATCGGGCAAAAATATGATAACGTCTGAAAGCGGTAGAGTTTCACTGTAGCACATTATTTTTTAGCACTGCATTACTCATTAAAGAAGAGGTGGGAAGAGACGGGGGAGGAGGAGGACACCAGGGGAGGGATCGTGAAAGAGCCCCGTCCTTTTCAGACTGGGGGGGGGGCGTTTTTTCTCATGATGACGTCACAGCGAGAAAGAAACTAAAAAACACGGCCCCCAATCCAAAAAAGACGGGGCTTAAAGGGAGTGACACCCCTCTCCTCCAATGGCTGGCCAGCATTTACTAGGCCAGCCAATGGAGAAGAGGGGCAGGTTCAAGCCCCCTAACTAAAAATCATTAAATCTTCAGACCGAACTGCGCAAGCGCAGCCTACGGTCCTCGAACTAAAAACAGTTCATTTACAGCCTCGTTCTTCATGCAAAAAGAGAACAGGAGCACGAGCCTCTGGTTTCTTTCAAGCATGAGAATTCAGTTCGCTCTTGAATGGAAAAATGCTTTTGAGCCTTTGTGCCAAACTGTTCAAACTGTTTGAATTATTTGCATATGTAGCACCAGGCCCCGTTCACCGAGGATCAGAAATAAACTACTTACCTTCTGATCGTAGTAAGTTTGCCACATGAGTTGACAATTTGACCAAGCCTAGAAAGAGGACAGACGCAGCGACGAAACAGTATGCAATAGCAAAGGCAGAGGCAAGTACAAAGACATAGAAGATCCCAGCTGCACCCCAATGCCCCTTCACCAACCCAAAAGAATGACAAATGGGGGAACCCAAATGTAGCGACAGGAAACACCCAGGGCCTATGCTGGAGAACGTACAGGCACAAGGACAGTAAATACATTGAGAAGGGAATAAGGAGAAGGGAATAAGCAGAAGGCTCAAGACAGAAGCCTGGCTCTGGCTCAGGCCAAGGTCCTCTGGGACCCTCGAGCCCAAAAGAGCTTTCCATGTGGCTTCCGCCTGCCACTCACTCTCTAACCTCACGCACCAAGAACAAAAGAACAAAAACACCAACCTTTGATGTAAATCAGGAGAAATAAAGATACCCATCTAGCAGCTGAAGTGTAAAATGTGAAGCCAGCAGACCTGGGATAAACCTGGTTTCCATGCGTAACCAAACTATGTGATCTTAGGCAAATGGTGCATTTCACTGTGCTCCCTTTATCTTCATTATTACATAGGAGTGCCTCTTGAAATAAGCATGTTAGAGATGTATGCTATACACAAACCTCTCGTTTAATAGACTATAATGTTGCTCAATGTGTAATTAGAATATAGGCCGCATGTTGGGTCACACGCCAATAGACTTGCCTCTTACATAGTTACCCTCCGGTCTGCTAGTAAGTTGAATAGGACAGCAGATGTTCAAATAGTGAGACATGGAGACACAAACACGGTCACAAGGAGACAGGAGGTACTACACACAAGTGCTGGGACAGGAAACACTGGCATGTGCATAAGAACATAAGACACAGTGATCAAACTAGCATTGGTTTGGTGGAAAGTTGTCCTCACGCTCTCCAAGAAAACAATGTGCAAACTGACATGGATACAAGCTAAAGTACAAAGAAGCAGTGTAAACATAAAAGGAGGAGCTTTGTTATAAAAACGTGTAAATAAGATATTGCACACTATATAAAGCAATTCAAATACAATACAAAGACATGGAGTTCTGGTTAAAAACTAAAAAAAGGTCTAGGGATTAAAGGGAGCAAGATGGACATGGATGGAAAAGGGACTATTTATGACTTTAATGTTACTTTTCTGTAACACTTTACACAGATTGGTGTCAATCACATTCAGGGTGTGAATTTCATACCAACCAGTTGGCTACTTTAAAATGGGCCAGAGAACAATAAGCAATCTTTTGGCTTAGTGGCATTGCTCAAGATACCACACAGCTAAAGGGTATTTGTGTGCTTACCTGCCCAACATGTTTATGTTTAAATGTTAATATTAATGTTCTAAAAGTTTACTTTTATTTAAATTAAACAAAAGCTCATATTCCTTGACAGAAGACATAAAGGGATCTTCTAAACTGTTTCTGTAATAATAGTGACTTCTCCTAGTCCGGACTGTGAAAATATCCAAGTAACTTATTGGGAGGGAAGGTCTGTGGACAACAAAGGTTTCACTCTGTGTGGTCCTCTTCTAAGCTTCATCTTCATCCCTCGCATGCCAATAATGGAAGTTACATGAGCTGGCCAGGTACCATGCCTCTAAATTCAAGGGTTAAATTTACTGCACTTTTGCTAATGCTTATGGGATGTTTTTGGTTTTAACCAGTGCTCTCTGCTCAAGCCAATCATGGGCTTACGCTTCAACCCCTCTTCCCTTACTGGCTGACATTAGTCAGCATGTACCAGATCGTCTTTGACCTTCATGGCCCACAATTCAATGCATTCGCTCTACAGCTCAAAATCTGACTTTTGTATCAACAGGGTTCATTCACTCTTTTGTCTGTGCATTGTTGTTTCAATATTATTTAGGGGAAAGGGAGGTTGAGGCAGAGCCAGTGGATGTGGGTTTCATGTATTGAAACAATCTTTTCGCACAGGGAAGATTGCGAACCTTATCTAGGTTTCCTCTCAGGACTACCATCACCCTACAGACTTCTGGGAAGCTGGAGTCCAACGGCAAGAGCGGTGCTCGCCCTCTGTTGCTCCCCAACATCTACTCCACCTCACCATGTCCCTCTGTTGTATACGAGAGTGGACACGTTCAGAAACACTAATACACTTATCAGCAGTGAAGAGACGTTTTACCTTAAAATACGGTCTCTCAGCAGTTTTGAAGCCTTTAAATATCTCTTGAATACCCCCATATGCCTTTGAATTGGAGTAGTAGAATATGAAACAGAGACAAGAGCACTTCACCGCACGAGGAGCTAACCTTTCTGGTTAGGAAATTATAACTTGGAGCACTTGCAAGTACAACAACCAGAGGGAAATTCGCTGCGGAGTTTTATATTACAATTACACACCCCAGTGGCTGACCCACGCCTCCTAGAAACAGACACCCTGAGCCTGCTTGCAAACTAAGCTGAAATAAGAGTTCAAGCCGTAGAAAAGAGCGACAGTCACACAGGGAATGTATATTCCACAGAACGCTAAATAGAAGCGAGACTACTTTCTAGCACAATATGTAATTCCAGTCAGTAACATAAAAGACAGACAACTGAGATCACATACAGTGTCGGCAATCACCGGCTGGAGATTGCAAGGGGCTAGCACAAACAGACTTGGGAGGCAGAGCCAGAAGCGATTTGTCAGCTATGTGATATGGGCCTTGTGGGAACCGGATGTACTTCCTCATACTCTGCTCTATTAGGAAAGGCCGGGGGGTAATCATGCACCCGAGGCCATACCAATGGTAGCCCAAAACAAATCTCAGTTACTACAGACAGGACATGGAACACGCCTACAGGTTCACGGACGAGCTTTGCAGCCTGCGGGGAGAGTTCCGTAGAGCTATCACACGCATCCTTGTGAAAAAAGATCACAACACCGAAACATTGGCAACTCTTACACACTCACAAGCCATGCCCCTGCAGCGCTGTTGTAATGCACTGTACACAAAGATCTGGGGAGTTTGAAAGAACTCTAAGCACTCGGGCTTTCACTTAATGTCTAGGGCTAAGTGCTTCTTTTGGAAGAAAGTGCGAGCCTCGCTTCAGCCATGTGCTCATGGCCTGAATACGATCTCGGCTTCTTGTTGAGCCTTTGGCGGATGGTCACATGTATGAGCCCGAGGTGCTAAAAACACTAATTAGCACAATCAATAAAAAGGTACAAAAATCTGAAAAGACAAGGCTGTTTTTATCTGCAGCTCTTATCGTTTGTCCTTATGTTTCTTTCCTCCTATTTCTCTAGCCTTCCGAACTCACACTTCAGTGAAGGGTGGAAACACCCACCCCCTATATCACCACCGCCGCCGCCTTGGCTCCGCTGTGGTCCTGCCATGCCATCGGGAGCTCTCTGATGTTACCTAGGCAGTCTGGCACACTCTTACGTGTGGCTGTGTTGATTAAACTGTCCACTGGGGGTTGATAAGTGGGGTAATTGCGTGTGTTTGAGAGGAGGCCGCTTGAAAGGTCTGTTGGCGCTGCAGCGCCTCCTGTCCACATGATGGCTGGACGGGTCCAGAGTGGTCCTCGGCTTCTTCTCACAGCCGATTTCTCGCTGAGATTCAAGGGGGTCCGGGCGAGAGGTTTCTGAAAACCGATAGGTGGGCAAGAGTTTGTTTGGCTAATCAGCCTTTTACGCAGAACTTAGGGGCACCCTGTTTCCTCCTCCTAAAGGATTAGGCTGCTGAACTGGTCCTTACAGGAAGACGCTTAAGGAGGGCATACGTGGAACTTGCGATGCACTCATAAGGTTGGCATGTTGATGCTTGGGCAGAAGTCAGAAAACAGAAGTAAAAGCGAGATGGTTGGGATCGGGGAGAGAGACTCAAGTTGCCTGTTGAGTGGCTGATGCCGACGATGGGACCAGAAGGGGGCAGGTAGAGATGGCAGCAGGTGTCGAGTAGCGGATGTCAGGGACCAGGTTACCTTGTTAGTAATGTTGGTGAAAAGGATGAAAGATACCTGGAAACCTATGTCTTGTGAGGAGATGCATGGTGGCCGAGGTCAGGGAAGAAGGTGTGCGAAGTTTATGTCGGGGATAGGTTGCCGAGATGCTGATGTCGAGTTACAAGGCATGAGGTGCCTGACGTTGGGAAGGTGCTGGGTTTCACATGCCTCGTCGTAGGAAAACATTACCTCTCTGAGTGCCACTGTCGGTCCCTCCCTGGTCCAGACTCCTCTTCGGTTCCCGGGGTCCGGAAGCCCAAGCTCTCGCGCCGCCCCCTGCCCATCCCCCGGGCGTCTCCCTGGAATGTCACCGCCGAGCTACAACACCGAGACGGGGGAGGAGTCCTCCAAGTGTGACAGCACGTGCCACCGGGAGGAGCTTCGCATTCTCCAATTCCTCCTCCGCTCTCTGTTATTGAGTAGGTCTTAATCGAATCACGAGCAAGCAGCCCTGAGTGGAGAGCGAGGCCGCGCCCACCTCCTCTGGAGCTGGTTCAATGGAACACGGGCTCGCTCCCAGCCAGCACCTGCCTCCTTCCGCGCCTCCTTCGCTACTACAGCCGCCGGGAAGCCCAGCCCTAGCAGTGGTGCACACGTCACTGGGCCCGCCTCCTGCCGCTGGTGTAACCAATGGAGGACGCCGAGGGGTAGAGACAGATTTCAATTGGCCATTAAGGAGCCTTGTAGTTTGGCAGAGGCAAGCAAAATGTATAACGTTATTTGGCTCAGTCTAGGTTTTAATAATCCCTCAAGAAAAATAAACACATATAAACATTAAGAGGAGCATTTGGGGCTGTGTGTAGTTTTTACAACTTATGCACTGCAGTGCATAGAATAAAAACAAGAGGGAGGGTATGCATGATGAAAAAAGGGGCGGGACTTAAAAAAAGACCCCGAAACGCCCCTGAATCGCGTTGTGACGGGGAAAGAGTAATTTACAACCATCTCTTCCAATGGCTAGCCTCCATTTATGGAGCTAGCCAATGAAAGAGAAGGCGGGACAAAGACACACACTGTAGGATCATAAGATCTTCGGCTCCGCCCACTGCTTCACCGTGGGACAGTAGCCTCAACCTAAAAAGGGAAAAAAGAATTGACCTCACCAACCTCGGACTGAACTCCTGCACACACCCAACCTGTTTCACAAGACTTGGTCACACCACTGTCACAGAACTTGTTTCTTTCACATATCCTGCTGTTCAAGATCTGTCTGTTCTCTCACGTGCATATCCTGTTTTGCAAGACCTGGTCGTAATCTTTTGCACCATCTGTTGCAGCACTGTCCTGCCTGAACAAAGAATGTCGTAACTATATTCTGACTCGGGGGGCACCAGGCCCCATCCTAACTGGTTTCTCAAGGTGTGAAATGTGCGTATAAGGCCTGCAAGCTGCAGAGTAAAGCAGCAGCCTCCTCTGTCTTGTTTCTAACAAGCTTGTGACTCTGTTCCATAGCCCGGGCTATTCGAATAAAACGTGGTTCCTCCTGCAGACGAAGGCCCCTGTGTCTCCTTTTTCTATATAAGGAGGGTATGGAAGACTTGAGCGGTTCCCCCGCTGCTGAGACCCAGTAAGTGGGTATACACGGTTCTTCAAATGGCGCCCGAACAGGGACTCCATGAGCATGAAGGTAAGGCCCGGTGGATGTGAGGAGGTGCACGGAGAGACTCCAACGGAAGATACCCTACCCGAGGGATTCTTGCAGTCCAGAAGCCGAACGACTCGCCCGCTGTTCCTCCCCACCCGGTCTGGGCCTCATTACCGTGTCCTCGCTGGAGTCCCCTAACAAAGCGATTTCTGGAGCAGGACACAGCCCTACGTCTGCAGAAGAGAACTACCCTTGTCAGGTAAGGGTGGGCTGATCACCCACCGAGTCTGTATGATTCTGCTGTTATTGACTTTGGCAAAAGCCAAGCCAGCGAGGTGAGTTTTTAAACCCGCTGTTGTCTGTTATCTGTTTACAAGCATGCCGGTCAGTAGTAAGTTTAAGAAATTATGTTGTTGTATGTGTGCGCAGGACTCCCAGCTGGAGGCGGCCTGTCCACTTCCTCCAGAGGGGACCCCTGGTCACACCATGTATACTAAGCATAGTCCTTCTGCTATAATGTTTTCCCCTTTTTGGACCAAATACACTTAACAAAGTGACTCAGAATTACAATGGCTAACAGCTATTAAAACAGAAGATTTGTCCCTCGATGTTCGAGTCTCTCGGGTTGTGGAGGAAGAAAATTGAGCAGAGAGCAAAGAGGGAAAAGGCACTAGAAAGGAAGCGGGAGCGGATGTCAATGGCTGACCATGCTAGGGAGCACTTACAAGACCGAACAGATAGCTGATAGGGAACATAGGGTGCGGGTGCAGAAATGCTAACCGGCCCGGGAAGAGAAAGAAAAAGGCTTTGTGGAAGGGGGAGAAGAGGGTGATTCCCTGCTCGATACCATGTTGGAAAGTCCTCCTGCTTATGCCCCCATGTACCCTGCACTGACACTCCCTGCCCCGCAGGCAGCTGCACCAGCCGTGCTGCACACTCCTGCCCCCACTGCCCCTCCTACTGTTCCCCTCGTCACACTGCCCCCCCCTATTTTGACGCCTATGACACCGACTGCCCACACTACCCCTGTCCTCGCCACGGGAATACCAACAAGTCCCCATCCGCCCAATCCCTGAAGCTTTACCCCTGCCCGCCCCTTCCCTTCTTCCCCGTGGTCTACGGTTAGGCAGGATTTATATAGATTATTGAATTCCCCCGACTGGCTTCCTTGCGCACTGCAGTCAGATTTTCGTCCCTTCGAGAAGACGACCTGCAAAAGCAGCAGTGTGAATGTTGGATAAATAGCGGGAATATTTATCCATTTAAAGAAATATGGTCCGCCTTTTCCCAGTGGACAATTATGGAGCAGACCACCTGGGCTGAATACATGTGTACCTTGGTTAGGCAGAGATTCGAGAATTCATTTATGCAGGTACCCGCCGGATTAGTGGACCTCAGGTCACAAATAAAAAGGGGCAATGTGCAGGGAGAGGGGATGTTTGGCGCTATGTCTGCTTTGATAGCCTTTCGTGATATGACCGCCTTCCCCAAACCCCCTCTACAGACAGCTATGCCAATGAGAGAGGCGGCCCCTGTCTTTGTTAACGCACTCACCGATGCCCAAAATAATGGCCGAGGGGCTGTCGAAGCACACTGGCGCAGGCTATGGGTTCATGTCCCTTGAAAAAGGTCAGAGGTAATGCAGTTGAAAGGGCAGTTACCAGATCTGGCTGCCTTTTACAAAGAATTAGGCCAGATAATATCTGCTGGTATGCTTATTCTTGAAGACATCGACTTGCTCTTTGGTCCGGTCGTTCCTACTGAAATTTGGGATACAATTCGACATACTGACCATGAAGTAGAGCTGGGGGGTAAATGGGCTAATCTGGAAGCTATGGAAGACACAAGGGCAGGAGGGACTAAACCAGAAGCTGCCATCCTGACTTAGCCCGGTAAAATAATAACGCTTATGAAAACATTTTTGCCAGAAACAGTCATTAACTGGGATAAGATAAATGCCTGTAGGCAGCGAAAAGATGAAAGTGTAGCTGACTTCTTTACCCATTTTGAAAAAGAATACAAGGGACATAGTGGCTTGGACCCCCGGATCCCAGGCTCTAGCCCAGTATTTGTCGATAAGTTTGTCAGCAACTTGCTTCCTGAGATTTCCGCCAGGCTCAAGAAAGTTGAGAGTACATGGTCTGCCCAGACTGTGACTGGTATCTTGGCTATGGCTCAGTATCATGAGAATAGGGAGAATGAAGATAGAGAGAAGGAAAGTAAGAAGGCTAGGGATCTTAAGACTAAGGTACTTCTGCAGCAGACTTACCCTCCCCGAGGTCCCGATGCCCGCGGGAATTTCAGACCACAGCCCCAACCCCCTCCGAGGGCTCGCCAGTCTACCCCCCAGGCCCTCAATGCACAGGAGCCCTCCAAACAGATGTGTGCTTATTTTAAGGGGTACGGCCATTGGAGAGATGAGTGTCCCGTATTACCTGAAAACATCCAAACAGGGAAGACTCGGCCTCGCACTCCTAGGGAGGGGATGCCGACTAGGAACCATGGCCCACCCCATCCGCAGGACAAAGAACGTAGGTCCCGGGATGACGCTCCTGTCCGGCAATGCCCGGCCAATAGGTTGATGGATACAAAGCAACACGCACTTATTACAATGATGATTATGACGAAGTTGATGATACAGGGTTCTATCAAGCATAGGACAGCCAGGAAAGGGGTATTACTAGAGTGCAAAGTCCAGTGGATCAAAGAGGCCCGTATGTTCAAATGTCAGTTGTGGGGAACGATCAGAATTTTCTTTTGGATACTGGGGCCACCAGGTCTTCTATTGCACATCTGTCAGTCCCGGAGGCACCCCTTCCTGGCAAAATGAATGTCTCAGTGGGTTTTGCAGGAACACCCGTGACCAGCCCTGTCTCTGAACCCCTCCCGCTCGATATTGGCCCAGCACATGTTGACGCTCCCTTGGTCCTTACTACAGGTTGCAGTGAAAACTTATTAGGCATGGATTTACTGAAAGCTCTGTATGCGACCATATCATGTAGTCCCCGAGGTGTTTCCCTAACAATTTCCCCCATTGCAGCCTCCTATATGTATCTGTCCAGTCCCCTCCCACCAGAGTTGCAGTCTTTACCTTCCTCTCTCTGGGCATCATCAGACACTGATGTCGGCTGTCTCAATATACCCCCTCATGTGTGTGGTACGTATTCAGTCTGGGCCATCCTTCCCCACCTTCAACAGTATCGACTGCCCGCGGAAAGAGAAGCGGCCCTTTTAACAATAATATCTGAATTGATGGACAAGGGAGTAGTGGAGGAGACATGTGGTAATATCTGTAACAGTCCCATTATTCCGGTTCTTAAAAAGACCAATGGAGATGCTCTCTCCCCTAAAATATACAGATTTGTGATTGACCTGAGAGCCCTTAACAAAATAACGATATCCCAATACCCTGTTGTCCCCGACATTACAGCCCTCTTGACGATGGTCCCTTCTGACGCCACACACTTTTCTGTCATGGACTTGGAGAATGCCTTTTTCAGTATTCCTATACATCCTGACAGCAGACATTTTTTTGGTTTCTCACTTGGTGGGCGGAGCTTTAGATTTTGCCGCGTCCCTCAAGGCTTCACTGAGAGTCCCAGTATCTATAGTCAAGCTCTCAAAAGTCAACTAGATTCCTTGGAACTCCCTGATAATTCCACACTGCTGCAGTATGATGATCACCTCCTCATTACTGCAAATTCCACCCCAACATGTAAAGAAGCTACTCTCTGTTTGTTACGCCACCTTGCCCTCCATAACCACAAGGTCACTTTTAAAAAGCTTCAGTTTTGTCAAGAGCAGGTGACCTGTTTAGGTCATCTCCTCTCGAAGGAAGGAAGGCAGCTCACCGCTGATCGTGTAGCTGTTATCAATGCTATGGCGGCCCCACGGACACAAAAGCAGGTGCGAGCCTAAATAGGTCTAACCTCATACTGCAGACAGTGGATTTCCAATTTTTCGGCCTTGGTCAAACCTCTTCTTGCCCTCACCACTAAAGATGTATCAGACAGTTCCTTTCCGTGGACTAGAGAGCATACGCAGGCCTTCCAGGATTTAAAAAGAGCTCTGTGTACTGCTCCAGTCCTTGGTACTCCTGATTATAACAAAACATTTTTCTTTTTGTACATGAGACAGACGGCTGTGCATGCGCTGTCTAGACCCAGATATTCGGAGGTCACCATCGGCCATGTGCCTATTTGTCAGCTACCTTAGAATCTGTTGCGAGGGCTCTCCCAGGATGCCTACGGGTGACAGCTGCGGCCGCACTCATGGTCCGTCAAAGTTCGGGGATCGTCATGAACTCCCTCTTGAATCTGATGGTTCCCCATTCTGTGGATACCCTCCTTAATAACACCAAGACACAGTACCTCACTAGCGCACGACTCGCAGGATATGAATTGACACTCTTTTCCAGCCACATTAACATTAAGAGATGCACTGTACTGAATCCCGCCACATTACTCCCACTGGATACTCAGGATGCCTGTTTAGATCCACATGACTGTATATTGAGGACAGAGGATGAGATGAAGGGACGGGTTGACTTACAGGATACCCCGATAGGAGACCCAGAAGGTACACTGTATGTGGACGGATCATGTCTCAGAGGGCCAGATGGTAACACATCGGCCGCCTACGCCCTCATGACATTGGAGCAAGTACTAGAAACAGCTCAGATTCTGCAGTGCTCTGCTCAGGCTGCAGAATTAGTGGCCCTCACTAGAGCCAGTGAGTTAAGCAAAGGAATAATGGTTAATATCTACACTGACAGCCAGTATGCCTTTGGGGTGGCTCACAACTTTGGGAGACTATGGAAAGAAAGGAATTTCCTTACTTCACATGGGACGAAAATTTAACATGGCCCCTTAATTCAACGATTATTAGACTCCCTGACATTTCCCAGAAAGGAAGCTATTATAAAATGTAAAGCGCATAAGAAAGTGACAGATGATGTTGCAAAAGGCAATGCCCAGGCTGACCAGACAGCCAGCCAGACAGCTCTTAACACTAACAATGCTACAGCAATTCATCCTCTGTGCTGCAGCTCCATGATTCCCATTGTTCATGACGGGCTCAGCTCGTCATGAGCACACAAGCAGTGTACTGCATGACGAGCTGAGCTCGTCATGAGCATGGAAGGGGTTAAGAAAATGGAAGGAATGTATGTAGGACGTCCCGCTAGGTGGGTGACAGAAGGAGGCATGGTTGAAGACACAGTATGAAGTGTGATTGATATTCAGTCCCATGCTACTCCTGAGGAACTAAGGGTGTGGAAGGAGCATTTTGCGGAAGAGGGAATTGATTGTTGCTGGGTCCGTATCACTATGGAGAGACAATGGATGTTGCCTGACAGCCATGTCCTACCAGTAGTTATGATGGCCCATGGCCCTGCTCACATTAGTGCAAAAGGGATATGTAAGTTTTTGATATGTAAGCTGTTGGAACCTACCTGGTATAACTCAAAGATACAAGCATATGCTGAGAGGTTATTCAAAACATGAATGATTTGCCTTATGTATAACCCAGGTAAAGGCACAATTACCTACCTTTCCTTTTGAAGTCCTCCAGATGGATTACATCCAGATGGACCGATGTAACAATTTGAAATATGTTCTGGTGGTGGTCTGTACCTTCAGCCGATGGGTGGAGGCCTACCCTGTCAAAGATTGCACCGCTATCATTACAGCCAAAATACTATTGAAAGAATACTTCCCACGATTTGGTTTGCCCCGTTTGGTCTGGAGTGACAACGGGGACACACTTTAAGGCTCAAATAATGGAGTATGTCTGTTCAGCACTGGGTATGAAACACAAATTTCATGCAGCTAACCACCCCCAATCATCAGGTCTAGTGGAGGTGTACAATTGCATCCTAAAGACTAAAATGGCCAGGATTGCAGCAGAGACAGGTGTCACTTTGGTTGATGCTCTGCCCCTTGCTCTGCTGTATGTCAGGACATCGGCCCATACCAGGATAGGTCTATCTCCCCATGAGATTGTGTTCAGGAGGCCTGCAAATGTGTGGGGTGTTCCACGGCCCCAGAAACTGTCTGATGTTAAATACCCTGTGTTGACTGATTATCTGTACAGTTTGACTAACACCTTTCGTACACTTTACCACCAGGTGTATGAGACCATACCTGATAAAAGCGAGGGCCCAGGACACATTATCCAACCTGGTGACTGGGTTCTGATTCGCAACTTTCAATGTACTAAGAGCCTCAAGTCTCGCTGGACACAGCCCCGTCAGGTGTTACTGGCCACCTGCACTGCCGTGAAAGTTGAGGGACGGAAGAACTGGATCCACGCGACACACTGCAGATGAACACCTCTGCCTCTCCTCTATGATCAGTGGGTGAGAGAAGGACAATGAGACTCAGAGACAGAAATACTCCCGACGTTTGTTCCCTTCAGCGACGCAAGATTACATTCTACATCTACGGAAGCAGAAAGTGACAGTATACTGAAGGGAATGAGGGAACACTTCCTTCACTCTGCTCAGCATCAGGAACAATTATTCCCCAACCATACTGTTCCTACTTCCACCCGATATAACTTGCGTTCCAGAAGGAAGGCTTGCCCTTGACTTCGCTCAGGTGCCTATAGGCTGTAGGGCTGTGATCTCCCTGGTAAGAACGGTGCTGGTACGTCAGACTAAGGTACACCCTAGGGCTATAGGCACCTGCATCCAGTGAAGCAACCACCAATCACAGACAGCCGCTAGTGGTCCCTGGCTTAGTACAATGGCAGCCGTCCAATACACCCAAGTCCAGAAACGATATGTCAGTCTCCTACATAGCAAGTGCTTTGTGGCCCCCGTGGTGATGCTGTTTGTCTCAATCATCTTGTCTATCATCGGTTGGATGTTACTGATCTACTATCCTGTTACCCCACCAACTCCTACCCTGACTCCTGTAGAGCATCAGTATTTCACGTTACCCGCCCACGAATTGCCCTGCTGTGTAGAATTTTTCAATAACACCTTTGTCCAGATGTTACATCATCATCAGCTGATCATAAATACTTCCAACTGTTGGGTATGTGGACTGATGCCGCAGGCTATGACACAACCTGTTCCATTCTTTCCTTATCCTTTTTCCATTTCTAGGTCCTATCTTGCATGGTGGATGTTGATGCAGGAGGCCTATACTGTCAATGGTACTGCCAATTCTGCCCTTTGAACATTTCGAGATGATTTCTGGCAAAACAGGTCTGGCAATACCAATACTCCTTTTTGCCCGACCAGCTCATCGACATTGCTATTACCAACGGATGAACTCGGTGAGATGGTGGTATTTAACTCAACTTCTCGACAAACATTTATAAAATTTCGCGCCAGAAGGCTACTACCTGATGTACGAAACACTCTGAATGTTATAAATGTGCGGGCCGTGTCTGCATCCATGGCTTAGGAACTAAGAAAGTTGGTACTAGTTCTGTGACATCACTAAAACTTTGAACTATACGTCTCCTCCAAAGTTGGTGGCGTCCCCCAACACTTACTTTATCTGTGGCACAGCAGCCTACACTTGGCTCTCCCGTAACTGGTCTGGTACCTGCTATCTGGCCTTCCTCCTTCCACCAACTTATTCTACCCATGGAGATCACCACCTGTTGATGAAGGGCGCTTTGCGCGGCTCACATAGGGGTGTCATATCGGCTGAGGATACAGTAGGCCAGGAAGCCGGGGACTTCTTTAAGGGTTTCCTCTCATTCTGGGGCCCAATGGCAAACAGTCGGGCTATACGAGGACTGACCAGGGTCCTTGAGGCCACCATCGCAGAAACAGCTGGTGCCCTGTCCAACACCACTGCAGAGCTACAGGAAAACACCCTTGTAACACTACAAAATCGTATGGTCCTTGACATCATCCTCGCTGATCGTGGTGGTGTGTGTAAATTGATTGGCACCAGCTGCTGTGTGTACATTCCTGCGGTACAAAAGGGGGTGGTGATGGACGGAGCATCTGAATCAATCAAACACTCACACCCAGTCAAAAGATCTGGGCTTAACCCATCACCGTTCTTTAGCCCACTCTGCCACCCCAGTTCAGACATGGCTATATGCAAATCAGTCTGACCCTGTGCCTCATGGGAACAGTCCAGCCCGAACTGCCAAGCCATGTCTTCCCTGGACCGGAAACAAGCTTCCGAGGACCGGTTTCTGACATTCCAGCCGTCTTCAGCCCGGCTTGCTTGAATCCAGTGGCAAAGTGAGCAAGGGACTCACGTCTGAGCATACCCTGCCACACTTATGGCGGCCAAAAGCGGTACAAAAGGGGGTGGTGATGGACAGAGCATCTGAATCAATCAAACACTCACACCCAGTCAAAAGATCTGGGTTTAATCCATCACCGTTCTTTAGCCCACTCTGCCACCCCAGTTCAGACATGGCTATATGCAAATCAGTCTGACCCTGTGTCTCATGGGAACAGTCCAGCCCGAACTGCCAAGCCATGTCTTCCCTGGACCGGAAACAAGCTTCAGAGGACCGGTTTCTGGCATTCCAGCCGTCTTCAGCCCGGCTTGCTTGAATCCAGTGGCAAAGTGAGCAAGGGACTCACGTCTGGGCATACCCTGCCACACTTATGGCGGCCAAAAGCGGTACAAAAGGGGGTGGTGATGGACGGAGCATCTGAATCAATCAAACACTCACACCCAGTCAAAAGATCTGGGTTTAATCCATCACCGTTCTTTAGCCCACTCTGCCACCCCAGTTCAGACATGGCTATATGCAAATCAGTCTGACCCTGTGCCTTATGGGAACAGTCCAGCCCGAACTGCCAAGCCATGTCTTCCCTTGACCGGAAACAAGCTTCAGAGGACCGGTTTCTGGCATTCCAGCCGTCTTCAGCCCGGCTTGCTTGAATCCAGTGGCAAAGTGAGCAAGGGACTCACGTCTGAGCATACCCTGCCACACTTATGGCGGCCAAAAGCGGTACAAAAGGGGGTGGCGATGGACGGAGCATCTGAATCAATCAAACACTCACACCCAGTCAAAAGATCTGGGTTTAATCCATCACCGTTCTTTAGCCCACTCTGCCACCCCAGTTCAGACATGGCTATATGCAAATCAGTCTGACCCTGTGCCTCATGGGAACAGTCCAGCCCGAACTGCCAAGCCATGTCTTCCCTGGACCGGAAACAAGCTTCCGAGGACCGGTTTCTGGCATTCCAGCCGTCTTCAGCCCGGCTTGCTTGAATCCAGTGGCAAAGTGAGCAAGGGACTCACGTCTGAGCATACCCTGCCACACTTATGGCGGCCAAAAGCGGTACAAAAGGGGGTGGTGATGGACGGAGCATCTGAATCAATCAAACACTCACACCCAGTCAAAAGATCTGGGTTTAATCCATCACAGTTCTTTAGCCCACTCTGCCACCCCAGTTCAGACATGGCTATATGCAAATCAGTCTGACCCTGTGCCTCATGGGAACAGTCCAGCCCGAACTGCCAAGCCATGTCTTCCCTGGACCGGAAACAAGCTTCCGAGGACCGGTTTCTGGCATTCCAGCCGTCTTCAGCCCGGCTTGCTTGAATCCAGTGGCAAAGTGAGCAAGGGACTCACGTCTGAGCATACCCTGCCACACTTATGGCGGCCAAAAGCGGTACAAAAGCGGGTGGTGATGGACGGAGCATCTGAATCAATTAAACACTCACACCCAGTCAAAAGATCTGGGTTTAATCCATCACCGTTCTTTAGCCCACTCTGCCACCCCAGTTCAGACATGGCTATATGCAAATCAGTCTGACCCTGTGCCTCATGGGAACAGTCCAGCCCGAACTGCCAAGCCATGTCTTACCTGGACCGGAAACAAGCTTCTGAGGACCGGTTTTTGGCATTCCAGTCGTCTTCAGCCCGGCTTGCTTGAATCCAGTGGCAAAGTGAGCAAGGGACTCACATCTGAGCATACCCTGCCACACTTATGGCGGCCAAAAGCGGTACAAAAGGGGGTGGTGATGGCCGGAGCATTTGAATCAATCAAACACTCACACCCAGTCAAAAGATCTGGGTTTAATCCATCACCGTTCTTTAGCCCACTCTGCCACCCCAGTTCAGACATGGCTATATGCACATCAGTCTGACCCTGTGCCTCATGGGAACAGTCCAGCCCGAACTGCCAAGCCATGTCTTCCCTGGACCGAAAACAAGCTTCCGAGGACCGGTTTCTGGCATTCCAGCCGTCTTCAGCCCGGCTTGCTTGAATCCAGTGGCAAAGTGAGCAAGGGACTCACGTCTGAGCATACCCTGCCACACTTATGGCGGCCAAGAGCGGTACAAAAGGGGGTGGTGATGGACGGAGCGTCTGAATCAATCAAACACTCACACCCAGTCAAAAGATCTGGGTTTAATCCATCACCGTTCTTTAGCCCACTCTGCCACCCCAGTTCAGACATGGCTATATGCAAATCAGTCTGACCCTGTGCCTCATGGGAACAGTCCAGCCCGAACAGCCAAGCCATGTCTTCCCTGGACCGGAAACAAGCTTCCGAGGACCGGTTTCTGGCATTCCAGCCGTCTTCAGCCCGGCTTGCTTGAATCCAGTGGCAAAGTGAGCAACTGTGTTTTTTGCAATTTTCACCCCGAGTGGGCTGGGTATGCTCAGACGTGAGTCCCAGGCTCTCCACACCACTGGAGTCAAGCTATCCAGGCTGATGAAGGCTGATAGCCAGAAACCGGTCCTTGGATGCTTGATTCCGGTCTGGGAAAGACATGGCTTGGTAGTTCGGACTGGACTGTTCCCCAGAGGCACAGGGTCAGAGCTGATTTGCATATAGCCAGTGTCTAACCCAGGGTGGTGTGGAGTGCAAAAAAACGATGGATTTAGGCCCAGATCCTTGTACTGGGGTGAATGTATGACATTGTTCTACATTCTGTCCATCAACTGTGTTTTTTGCAATTTTCACCCCGAGTGGGCTGGGTATGCTCAGACGTGAGTCCCAGGCTCTCCACACCACTGGAGTCAAGCTATCCAGGCTGATGAAGGCTGAGAGCCAGAAACCGGTCCTTGGATGCTTGATTCCGGTCTGGGAAAGACATGGCTTGGTAGTTCGGACTGGACTGTTCCCATGAGGCACATGGTCAGAGCTGATTTGCATATAGCCAGTGTCTAACCCAGGGTGGTGTGGAGTGCAAAAAAATGATGGATTTAGGTCCAGATCCTTGTACTGGGGTGAATGTATGACATTGTTCTACATTCTGTCCATCAACTGTGTTTTTGCAAGTGTGTACATTCCTGATCATGCACCCACCGTATATGATGCCATCCAACGTCTGCATCACCTTTCCTCTGAAATTCATCAGGATGAAGGCAACTGGTCCCTCACAGGCTGGATCTGCATCCTCCTTACCAAACGGGGATGGAGGGTCCTCATCTTCCTTACCTTGGGAGTGGCTGTGCTAGTCTCCTGCTGTTTGTGCATTCAGTGTCTGCCAATGCTCTGTGCAATGTGTGTTCAGGCTCTCAAGCCTCAACCTTCTAACATTCATGACACCAATATGAAGATGATGCAAGAAAGAGATGATCTCATGAATATCGACGTTTCCTAGAGTATTTGCCACTCAATGGCAAAAGGAGGGTCTGAGGAAAAGTGTCCTTCTTGTCAGAATTTATTTTGTGTCAGGACTCCATTATTTTTACATTGCCATTTCGTGTCAAACACCTCTGCACAACCCTCCTGGTCGCTTCTGCTGATGTCTGATGAAACTCTAACTGTCTCGACCACCCTGCCCTTCCTGCTACTTGTGGTTGAGCCAATTTCGAAAAAGGGATCAAAGAATTGACCTCACCACCCTTGGACTGAACTCCTGCACACACCCAACCTGTTTCGCAAGATTTGGTCACACCACTGTCCCAGAACTTGTTTCTTTCACATATCCTGTTCAAGATCTGTCTGTTCTCTCACGTGCATATCCTGTTTTGCAAGACCAGTCCGTAATCTTTTGCACCATCTGTTGCAGTACCGTCCTGCCTGAACAAAGCATGGCGTAACTATATTCTGACTTGGGGGCGCCAGGCCTCCATCCTAACTGGTTTCTCAAAATGTGAACTGTGTATATAAGGCCTCTAAGCTGCGGAGTAAAGCAGTAGCCTCCTCTGTCTTGTTTCTAATGAGCTTGGGACCCTGTTCCATATCCTGGGCTATTCGAATAAAACTTGGTTCCTCCTGCAGACAAAGGCTCCTGTGTCTCTTTTTACTATATAAGGAGGGTATGGAAGACTTGGGCGGTTCCCCCACCGCTGACACCCAGTAAGTGGGTATACACGGTTCTTCATCTAAATAAAATAGAGAATGTTTGGCCTGTCTCCACTATGCTCTTTCAAAACATAGTACCTCCTCATGCTTTCCTCTTACAGGGTAAGGACTGGGAAGTGGAAGTAGATTCAGAGTAATGGAAGTTCCTATAAGTAATTAATGCATTACCTACTCATCACTACTTCATCTTAGTCTTTACATTGTGAGGAGTGGGTAGAATCGGAATGAGATTACAGGTAAGCAATGGAAACAATACTATCTCCCAGCTTCTGTTATCTTCTCCAGATAGATTTATCTCTTCCACACATCCTTAATAGCAATTCAATTGTTCAGGATTCTCTTGTGAATAATCAGTAATCTTCTAATAAGTCGGTGCTGTGCATGGAGGTACCTAGTGTTGCATTAATTAGGAGAAAAATAGTTTAACAAAGGTAAGCGAAAATGGTTAATTTTCGTCTTGTGATTAAAGTATAAGGTATACTTTGTTAACAGAGAAAGAATACTTTCCCAGAGAAAGACTGTTGTAAAGACACCCAACCTTTTCTCTGTGTTTAAAGTGAGAGACCTTTCTCAATGTTCGCACTGTGTTATTCCCTTGCAAGCCATATGTTATCCTACTACAATAAATAATAGTTTTTATTACAATACAATTGAGGTGGGGAAAGGGTGTAGAGCTGTTTAGGTTTAACTTTCCCAACCTAATTGTGTTGCCATTTTTGGTGTAAGCAAATCTCCCCAGCTGATGCTCAAATAAAGAGTTTTATTTTTAAAAAAGAAAATGAAGTGCCAGGGACCTTCTCGGAAGGCCACTGCAGAATGCATCACCCATACAATGGTAGCACCAACATAACACCAAACACAAGTGAGACAATTCAGACTATTTCAGGCCACATACAGCTATAATGATGGCATGAGAGGCTAGTATTATTCATTTTCAAAGTATATTGACATAATAAACACGGTTGTTGTGCTCATCTCAAAATTTAAAAAGACAGCGCCACCATGTGGTGGACGGTCAGAAGAGCCGGTGCTGGCAATTAAGTGCTGTTCAGAAAAGGGGGTGGTGATGAACAGAGTGTCTGAATTAAGCAGACCACTCTTACCCAGTCCAAAGATCAGGGCTTGATCCATCACCGTTATTTAGCTCACTGCCCCATCCCAGCTCAGAACCTGGCTATATGCAAATTAGTCTGTCCCTGGCCCAGTGCATCATGGGGACAGGGCAGACCAAACTACCAAGCCAATTCTTCACCAGAAAGGAGACAAGCTTCCGGGGACCGGTTTCTGCCATTTCAGGCGTCGTCGGCCCGGCTTGCTTGAATCCTGATGGAGCAGTGAGCAAGGGACTCATGTCTGAGTATACCCTGCCACACCTATAGTGGCCAAAAACGATTCAGAAAAGGGGGTGGTGATGAACAGAGTGTCTGAATTAAGCAGACCACTCTTACCCAGTCCAAAGATCAGGGCTTGATCCATCACCGTTATTTAGCTCACTGCCCCATCCCAGCTCAGAACCTGGCTATATGCAAATTAGTCTGTCCCTGGCCCAGTGCATCATGGGAACAGGGCAGACCAAACTACCAAGCCAATTCTTCACCAGAAAGGAGACAAGCTTCCGGGGACCGGTTTCTGCCATTTCAGGCGTCGTCGGCCCGGCTTGCTTGAATCCTGATGGAGCAGTGAGCAAGGGACTCATGTCTGAGTATACCCTGCCACACCTATAGTGGCCAAAAACGATTCAGAAAAGGGGGTGGTGATGAACAGAGTGTCTGAATTAAGCAGACCACTCTTACCCAGTCCAAAGATCAGGGCTTGATCCATCACCGTTATTTAGCTCACTGCCCCATCCCAGCTCAGAACCTGGCTATATGCAAATTAGTCTGTCCCTGGCCCAGTGCATCATGGGAACAGGGCAGACCAAACTACAAGCCAATTCTTCACCAGAAAGGAGACAAGCTTCCGGGGACCGGTTTCTGCCATTTCAGGCGTCGTCGGCCCGGCTTGCTTGAATCCTGATGGAGCAGTGAGCAAGGGACTCATGTCTGAGTATACCCTGCCACACCTATAGTGGCCAAAAACGATTCAGAAAAGGGGGTGGTGATGAACAGAGTGTCTGAATTAAGCAGACCACTCTTACCCAGTCCAAAGATCAGGGCTTGATCCATCACCGTTATTTAGCTCACTGCCCCATCCCAGCTCAGAACCTGGCTATATGCAAATTAGTCTGTCCCTGGCCCAGTGCATCATGGGAACAGGGCAGACCAAACTACCAAGCCAATTCTTCACCAGAAAGGAGACAAGCTTCCGGGGACCGGTTTCTGCCATTTCAGGCGTCGTCGGCCCGGCTTGCTTGAATCCTGATGGAGCAGTGAGCAAGGGACTCATGTCTGAGTATACCCTGCCACACCTATAGTGGCCAAAAACGATTCAGAAAAGGGGGTGGTGATGAACAGAGTGTCTGAATTAAGCAGACCACTCTTACCCAGTCCAAAGATCAGGGCTTGATCCATCACCGTTATTTAGCTCACTGCCCCATCCCAGCTCAGAACCTGGCTATATGCAAATTAGTCTGTCCCTGGCCCAGTGCATCATGGGAACAGGGCAGACCAAACTACCAAGCCAATTCTTCACCAGAAAGGAGACAAGCTTCCGGGGACCGGTTTCTGCCATTTCAGGCGTCGTCGGCCCGGCTTGCTTGAATCCTGATGGAGCAGTGAGCAAGGGACTCATGTCTGAGTATACCCTGCCACACCTATAGTGGCCAAAAACGATTCAGAAAAGGGGGTGGTGATGAACAGAGTGTCTGAATTAAGCAGACCACTCTTACCCAGTCCAAAGATCAGGGCTTGATCCATCACCGTTATTTAGCTCACTGCCCCATCCCAGCTCAGAACCTGGCTATATTCAAATTAGTCTGTCCCTGGCCCAGTGCATCATGGGAACAGGGCAGACCAAACTACCAAGCCAATTCTTCACCAGAAAGGAGACAAGCTTCCGGGGACCGGTTTCTGCCATTTCAGGCGTCGTCGGCCCGGCTTCCTTGAATCCTGATGGAGCAGTGAGCAAGGGACTCATGTCTGAGTATACCCTGCCACACCTATAGTGGCCAAAAACGATTCAGAAAAGGGGGTGGTGATGAACAGAGTGTCTGAATTAAGCAGACCACTCTTACCCAGTCCAAAGATCAGGGCTTGATCCATCACCGTTATTTAGCTCACTGCCCCATCCCAGCTCAGAACCTGGCTATATGCAAATTAGTCTGTCCCTGGCCCAGTGCATCATGGGAACAGGGCAGACCAAACTACCAAGCCAATTCTTCACCAGAAAGGAGACAAGCTTCCGGGGACCGGTTTCTGCCATTTCAGGCATCGTCGGCCCGGCTTGCTTGAATCCTGATGGAGCAGTGAGCAAGGGGCTCTTGTCTGAGTATACCCTGCCACACCTATAGCGGCCAAAAACGATTCAGAAAAGGGGGTGGTGATGAACAGAGTGTCTGAATTAAGCAGACCACTCTTACCCAGTCCAAAGATCAGGGCTTGATCCATCACCGTTATTTAGCTCCCTGCCCCATCCCAGCTCAGAACCTGGCTATATGCAAATTAGTCTGTCCCTGGCCCAGTGCATCATGGGAACAGGGCAGACCAAACTACCAAGCCAATTCTTCACCAGAAAGGAGACAAGCTTCCGGGGACCGGTTTCTGCCATTTCAGGCGTCGTCGGCCCGGCTTGCTTGAATCCTGATGGAGCAGTGAGCAAGGGACTCATGTCTGAGTATACCCTGCCACACCTATAGTGGCCAAAAACGATTCAGAAAAGGGGGTGGTGATGAACAGAGTGTCTGAATTAAGCAGACCACTCTTACCCAGTCCAAAGATCAGGGCTTGATCCATCACCGTTATTTAGCTCACTGCCCCATCCCAGCTCAGAACCTGGCTATATGCAAATTAGTCTGTCCCTGGCCCAGTGCATCATGGGAACAGGGCAGACCAAACTACCAAGCCAATTCTTCACCAGAAAGGAGACAAGCTTCCGGGGACCGGTTTCTGCCATTTCAGGCGTCGTCGGCCCGGCTTGCTTGAATCCTGATGGAGCAGTGAGCAAGGGACTCATGTCTGAGTATACCCTGCCACACCTATAGTGGCCAAAAACGATTCAGAAAAGGGGGTGGTGATGAACAGAGTGTCTGAATTAAGCAGACCACTCTTATCCAGTCCAAAGATCAGGGCTTGATCCTTCACCGTTATTTAGCTCACTGCCCCATCCCAGCTCAGAACCTGGCTATATGCAAATTAGTCTGTCCCTGGCCCAGTGCATCATGGGAACAGGGCAGACCAAACTACCAAGCCAATTCTTCACCAGAAAGGAGACAAGCTTCCGGGGACCGGTTTCTGCCATTTCAGGCGTCGTCGGCCCGGCTTGCTTGAATCCTGATGGAGCAGTGAGCAAGGGACTCATGTCTGAGTATACCCTGCCACACCTATAGTGGCCAAAAACGATTCAGAAAAGGGGGTGGTGATGAACAGAGTGTCTGAATTAAGCAGATCACTCTTACCCAGTCCAAAGATCAGGGCTTGATCCATCACCGTTATTTAGCTCACTGCCCCATCCCAGCTCAGAACCTGGCTATATGCAAATTAGTCTGTCCCTGGCCCAGTGCATCATGGGAACAGGGCAGACCAAACTACCAAGCCAATTCTTCACCAGAAAGGAGACAAGCTTCCGGGGACCGGTTTCTGCCATTTCAGGCATCTTCGGCCCGGCTTGCTTGAATCCTGATGGAGCAGTGAGCAAGGGACTCATGTCTGAGTATACCCTGCCACACCTATAGTGGCCAAAAACGATTCAGAAAAGGGGGTGGTGATGAACAGAGTGTCTGAATTAAGCAGACCACTCTTACCCAGTCCAAAGATCAGGGCTTGATCGATCACCGTTATTTAGCTCACTGCCCCATCCCAGCTTAGAACCTGGCTATATGCAAATTAGTCTGTCCCTGGCCCAGTGCATCATGGGAACAGGGCAGACCAAACTACCAAGCCAAATTCTTCACCAGAAAGGAGACAAGCTTCCGGGGACCGGTTTCTGCCATTTCAGGCGTCGTCGGCCCGGCTTGCTTGAATCCTGATGGAGCAGTGAGCAAGGGACTCATGTCTGAGTATACCCTGCCACACCATCATGCACTGGGACAGGAACAGACTAATTTGCATATAGCCAAGTTCTGAGCTGGGATGGTGCAGTGAGCTAAAAAACGGTGATGGATCAAGCCCTGATCTTTGTACTGGGTAAGAGTGGTCTGCTTAATTCAGGCACTCTGTTCATCACCACCCCCTTTTCTGAATCATTTTGTCCACCATAAGCGTGGAAGGGTATACTCAGATGTGAGTCCCTTGCTCATTGCACCATCAGGATTCAAGCAAGCCGGGCCGACGACGCCTGAAATGGCAGAAACCGGTCCCCGGAAGCTTGTTTCCTTCCCAGTACAAGAATTGGGTTGGTAGTTTGGTTTGCCCTGTTCCCATCATGCACTGGGACAGGAACAGACTAATTTGCATATAGCCAAGTTCTGAGCTGGGATGGTGCAGTGAGCTAAAAAACGGTGATGGATCAAGCCCTGATCTTTGGACTGGGTAAGAGTGGTCTGCTTAATTCAGGCACTCTGTTCATCACCACCCCCTTTTCTGAATCCTTTTGGCAATTAAGTGCTGGCGCTAAGCACCGGAATCCACCGGCACAAATTAAGCACTGCTCACATATTAATAGGTTTGAAGTTGTTTAGGCTTTTTATGGTTATTCTCGACAATTTCATACAGCATTGCCATCCTGTACTCGCAATCTCGTCAATAGTTCCTCTCAGTTTGCTGGCACTACTGTGACATATTAAAATTGTACTGCCCCTATTATTGCTTGATGACATAGTACTCGTATCTTTTGAAACAACAACAAATTGTTTGTTCTGGGTCAGCTACACCTCTCCATTATCTCCCAAAAGAGGGTATACTTGTACAGTTTACATAAACTAGAATACAAGACACCAGCTATTAAGGTGGCTAGCTTCACCAGAATATATGTCTTTCCAACAGGGACAGTTGGACACTCCACCTGTTAGGGTCAGACCTTCCAAAAAAGCTACAAATGGAAAACACAATCTATTTATGATGCCTGTGTGTTGCTTTTGTAGCTACATATCTATAGCAATGGAAACTACATTTTCAACAAATGTTGGGTGTTATTTGATGAAAATATGTGAAAAGGGAAAATTAACAGCAAACAACCATCTGCCCTCACCCAAAAAACAGAAAGAAACCATTTTATGATTTCCCATTTCCTAAAAATGTAGTTACTTCCATCGATCATCAATAGTGAGGACATCACTACAATCAAACTGTTAGTTTTGTATTTTACAATTTCATGGTGGCAATGTCATCCTTTTTAAAATTAATGAGAAATAGTAGTATGACCAAATATCAATAATCCTGGCCCCTGTTAAAAAAGGAAACTACTTAAATCCCCCTCATGCAACACTTTTAGTATTTCAGAACCATGGGGACGACACTCAATGGAATGCTGCCTGGCACTGGGCAGCCTCTCCTCCTCCTCTTTCTCCTCTACCTCTTCTTTTCTCAAATCCCATTGGCTGGTGATTTGGTCAAAAAATGGACAGTTGGTTGAAGATGCCAACGACTGATGCAGCTGTCCACATTTCTGAAAGCATGAAACTTTACTCACACACTTGACGATGCTTCCTGCAATCAGGGTCAGATTGTGACAGAAAATAGGTCTGAGTGCTAAAATGAAAGTGGTCTCCATTAGTGAATCAAATAGTTAAAATGAGGCCCACATTTGTAAATCAGGGCAGTTTTGGACTTGTAATGACACGCTTTAAAGGTGTTTGCAAGGTAGCAGAAACTGCATACATTTGGGCCTTTTGTAAGCAATGTTCTCAGGGAGATCAACAGTAAAAACGGGCCACTTGACCATAAAACAAGAACACATGAAGTCAAAACACAGGCCCACACACTGACCCGTCAGAGCATCCCATCAGGCATTACCTGATTGACCTGTAGGCCTATCCGACACTGCCTGCTATTGATTTTGGCCTTCTGTTTGTGGGTTCAGAACCACTTCCGCCAGAAGAGGTGAAAATGTTGCCAGTGCCATATTGGTTTATTTACACAGGCGACAATTATGCAAGGTATGCTGTTGTGAGTGACCACAAATGTCTGCCACAATTTCCTTCATCGCCAAACCAAAATAAAACCTCAACTAACGAAAAAAAGGAAACCAATAGATACATGAAAATGAAACTAAACAAACTGAATAGACAACCCAATAAATTGAAAGGTTCAAAACCAGGAAAATGTAAAATTTTACAAACCGGAAATCAGTCAAAAGATCCACAGAAAAGGAAAA
This sequence comes from Lissotriton helveticus, assembly GCF_964261635.1. Taxonomy (NCBI): domain Eukaryota; kingdom Metazoa; phylum Chordata; class Amphibia; order Caudata; family Salamandridae; genus Lissotriton; species Lissotriton helveticus. The sequence continues at coordinate 920,047,970 of NC_136067.1, read as the reverse complement.
GGCCTAGTAGAAACATGAGTTAAAAAGGTACAAATAGCACGAACCATGGCCCATGGCCTAATTTAGCAAAATTATAAACAAAAGCTTCAGCAAAACTAACTTGCAGTCTTACAAAAAGGTAAAACTCCAACAAAACAAGCTTCACCTAACATAAATTTAAACACATGAGAAAATTAGTCTCCCCTAAAAAGGTAACTAAAAAGCAAAATTCCCTGTCAGACAATAACCAGGAACTAAACAACAAAATGCATCTTTCTTTCTAGCAATATCATCTGCTCCATCTGTGTGCCAAGCGTGCCCACTGTTCTGCAACCAAAGCAAATGCACTAATAAAGCAGCACAATATAGAAACTCACCTGAATCTTGCATGAACTAACACATCTTGAGCTGTAAGTACATTGCCGTGTCCAAAGCACTGCAGAAATTCCAGGAGATCATACCTATGAACTCACCTGAATCTGTCCAGTGACCACGGAGGAGTCTGTAGGCAGACTCTCAATTGTAATGTCCAACAACTTAGGGCCAGATGTAGGAAGGCTATTACCGGTCGGTAACGGCCGAAATTAACGAATTTCGGCCGTTTACGACCGGCAATAGGCTTTTCTGATATATGGGCCGAAATTGACGATTCGGTAATTTACCGAATCGGTAATTTAAGGAATCGGTAAATTACCGATTTCTTAAATACCGATTTGGTAAATTACCGAATTCCTAATGTAGGGAGCACTTAAATGAGTGCTTATCCCATGTTAGGATTCGTTATTTATCACCAACTACAAGTTGGTGGTAAATAACGAAAACACCCCAAAAAGCTATTTTATGCAAATTGCTTCAGTGCCATGTTGCAGATATACATGCCCTTAGAGTATGTATGTCTGCAACATGTGCACCCATGCACATTTGAGGGGTGCAACAGGGTGTCAAAGTGACAACCTGCCACCCTTCAATGTTTTCCCCCTTTTAACAAATCGGTATTTAACATGGTAAGAAATTCATGTTTTCCACCTGTATTTTAACGAATTTTCGCCTTTGTACCCCGTAGCTTGTAATAACATTTTATAACATTACCATGTTTATAAAGAAAGCAAATAATGATTGAATGGCTGTTTGACAGGTATATTATAGAGTGTGAATATAAAAACTTTTAGGAAGCCATCACAATTGTAATAGTAGTCTCATGGAATGCTGCATTGGCTGATGGACGCTCCACGAATATAAGTTTCATAGAAATGTAACTGGATTGATGTTTTGAAGCATTTACAACTTGCCAGCTTTCCACAAATAACTGTGATATTTTATTTCTTGTGTGCCGCAGCCAAGCTTCTCTTTGGCTTGCTGACTGTTGGATTAACCTTAATGTATACCACACTTCATGATGCATGACATTGACACACTACCTTATCTTCCATGTAACATGAACCTTTTATTTGCCTCCATAAAGTAGTCATTACTGTCTTGATTAGACATTGACCCGTTCATGTTGTGTAGTCTTCAGTTTCACTTTGTTGTTTGTGCCAAAACAAATAAGATATGCTGTAGTTAGGTATGCTCTTTGGAATTTACATAATGCTAAGAATTTCACATGAGATCACTCTCCTGTACAAGTGTACAAGTGATGTGTACTCCAGGGATGGAGGAGTTTGCATTAAGCGATATGGAGGAAAGGGAGTATCAGCATTCTAAACACTCATGGTATGGAATTCTTGATAACACAGTGTTTTAAGGCAAAACACTGACAACGTGCTTCACATTTCCATGGTTAATACATAGCTCCTTTCAACAACATTTTTTATTTTAATCAAGGCGAGGTATTCTATGACTAAAACAATGCATGTGGCCTTTCGTCTGAAAGTAAACTCAAATAAAAGGCATTGCTTGGAAAGAATGCACAGTGTACCACTGCCAATAGAAAACACCGGGCTTCATCTTCAAAACCATTTTCAACTGTAAACATACCCACAGGTGCAAAATGGCTGGATTTGCTCCTGGTAGGTATTCGTAAATCGACACCATGGTGGTAAATGCATTTAACGCCTCACGATTGTATGGCATAACTTCAGTGCTTAATTTAAGCTGGTGGTTCCCGGTGCTCAGCACCAGCACTTAATTGTCAACATCGGGGCTTATGATAGTCTGTCACAAGTTAGCGCTGTCTGGCTGATTTACAGATGACCACAACAACAGTTAATTATTAATTCAATATACATTAAAAATGACTATTCCCTGATGCCCAAGCCAGTTATATAGCTTTGGGGGTCTGGAATAGACAGAATTCTCACACTTGTAGCATAGTTAGTATTTATTTTGTTATCATCATTGGCAGCATGGCAGGGGAAATGTATGGTGCAAGCTGTAGTGGCCTCCTAGCAAGAGCCCTGGCACTTATTTTTGTACAAATTAAGCACAAATTAAGCACTGAAAGATTCCTATTCAAGAAGTGGGTAGCTGGTTTTATAAGGGACGCTTAGCCTTGTGAATCTATGAATGCCTTGAAACACATCAATATATGGGCATTTGTAAACTCTTCTACGGATCTTAGGGCCAGATGTACGACCCACCAATTTGTGAATCACTAATTGCATCGCATTTGCGACTCGCACTTTGCGACTCGCAAATTGGGATGTACAACAGTGTCTCAGATGATGTTGCAAATTGCATGCCTCATGAATATTAATGAGGCTGTCGCAATTTGTGCTATCATTGGGAATGGGTAGCACTTCCAGGGATGGTGGCTTGCTGGGGTCAACAAACCACCATGTATGGGATTGCTTTTTAAATAAAGCAGTTTTTTTTTTAACGGGCTGCATTTAAAAAAGAAAAATGAAGCTTTTCAGTTTCATTTTTTTTAATTTCCTCACATACTCACAAAGGAGAAGGGGTCCCTTGGGTACCCTTTCCTGTTTGTGAATGGTTTACCACCTACAGTAGGTGGTAAACTGCAAGTGTTTTGCGGCCGCAAATGCGGTAGCAAAACAATTGTACATGGCATGGTGACTCGCTATTAGGAAGGGACGGCCCTTCCTAATAGCGGGAGTCGCAAATGCTATTTTGCAAGTCTGTGACTCTCAAAATAGCTTTTGTACATGCCATTACCCTTTTTTGCGGTCGCAAACTGGATGATCTCATGTTTCCGGGCGCAAAAAAGGGTCTTATATCTGGCCCCTACCCTTTCTGAAACTTGTCAAAGATCTGCATCAGTCAACAGCTAGATTAAATCCCTTCCAGGTCAGGAAGGCAAGCGGAATACACTAAACCTGCTGTGAATATGGGGAATCAAATTTCTGCGAAAGGAAAACAAGTTATCCGTGTACAAAAAAATTAAATTATGCTATTGCACATTGGGACTGGCCTTTTCCTATATGGAACTGTACTGTGAATACATTTGTAGATTGGGATGATATCCAAGCATGAAAACATCACTTTTTGTCTCTAGTATTATGTATGGAAACCTGCCACTAGCCCTGCTTTCCAGGCTTACCGTCGGAAAGGTGTGTGATTCACAGAACCCCTAAAAGTATGTTCAAGAAGGAGTGTACATGTCAGAACACCCATCTAACTGTTTTCTTTAATTGCAACAAATGTATATATACTAAGTTACAAACATGCTAGGGCTAGAAATGTTACATTTATATGGATAATTCTGCTTACCCAAATGACGCACCCCCTTGGATTTGGTAATTCCATGTATAAAATGACATTTGAAATTTCCAATCCACTCATAATAAGGGCATGAGCGGGGACATAGTGACTCAGTGGCCCACATGCATCATTGTGTCTTTTTGCATTTCTTAATTTGCGAAAAATAAGGAATCGCAAATTAAGAAATGCAAAATGATATGCATCAATATTTTCGGTATTCTTGTGGGATTCGGTAAAAATCGCATTTTTTACCGAATCCCAAAGAAATACCGATTTCTTAACTACATTTTCGCAATTTCCATTGATTCCTATGGGCCAAAAGGCCCATAGGAGTCAATGGAAATTGCGAGTGGCACTTAGAAAATTTCATGGGTGCAGGGGGAGGTCCAAAGGACCCCCCCATGCACCCCTGAAATGTACTTTTCAGCATAAGTTACATACACACATGTCCTAAGGACATGTGTGTGTGTAACTTTACAGTTTAAAAAATGCATTTTTGTGCATATTTAATCAATTTCGCAATTTACCACGAAGTTGAACTTCGTGGTAATTTGCACTTCCAATTTTTCAAAAAAGCATATTTTTCTATAATGATGCATAGCATTTAAGAAATCGCACAATTGCGATTTCTTAAATGCTAATGCAATTTTAGAAATCGTAAAAAAGATGCGACTTCTAAAATGGCATGATGCATCCCAACAAGCACTTTTGCATTCGCAAACGGCCGATTTTAAGGAATCGCACCGTCTGCGACTGCAAAAATGCTTGATGCATGTGGGCCTCAGTCCATAAACTGCGAAAGAGCTCTTTCAAGTCCAAACTTTAAACCTAGCCCGAAAGTCAAATTGCACTACAAGACTGCAATGCTAGATTGTCCCTCTATTGATGTTAGGTGATAATATTTGTTAGAAAGATTTACATACAATTAAATGTTTTTGTCACTTTTGTAAGTGGACATGAAGGGCCTCCTTCACAATGCTAAAAGTATAAGTCTGATTTACACCTGCAGATGGGTGTTTTTAGGGTTGAAAAAGAATGACTTTTGCAATTTAATGAACTCAGTTTACTCACACTGGAGTTTCCATGTAAATTATCCTCCTCGTGGGTTGGGAGTGGGTGGATGAATTTCATTTGCCCCATATACACGCTCTTTTCCTCTTTGCAGAGCCCAAACCGTGGTGGTCCTGGAAGTAACATATGCTGCTGCACACATTGGCACCACACTTGATATGTGTTTATAACCGTTTCTACAGAAGGTAGTTTTGTCTAATAGTTTGTCTACATGCTGTAACACAACTGTCACGTTGTCCTATAATTGATTATTTATTAATCATGAACACAGCAGATGGTATGGTGTTTTTGGTAGGCAGGTGGCAGTGGGATGACACACGAGCAACTGATGGAACATTATCAGCTTGTGTCATCCCACCACCTTGAGCATCTGGTTTCCGGGTTTAGCTCTCCAAATTACTGATTCATTGGACCAGGGAGATGAAGGTATGGGTGAAAATAGTAGTGGGTACAGAAAATCTAAAAACAAAATAGTACGCGGAAGAACAGAAGACAGCCTTTCCGTAATGCTTGACACCTCCAGGAACTGCAAATGATCCTGTAACCAGGGGGCCATTGGAAAGGAATCCAAGTGCCTGTCACCAATCTAAGTGGTCAGGTAAGTACTCCAGTTGCATTCAGCACTTATTTGGTTGGTCTTGGAGTACTGGCGCGGTCACTTAGAAATGAGCCAAGCACTTGGAGATTTTTCTATTGACCCCCTCTGGCTGCAACATAATTTGCAGCTCCTGGAGTTGTCAGGCAAAATGCAGCTATAGCAGGGAGGGGGCTAGAAGCATTTAAGGAGAGGCTGTCTACTCTTCTTCCTTATGATCTGGAATTTTTCGAATCCTTTTACACTCTACTGTGCAATCCCTTTCTCTCTCTCTTAAACTATAAACACTATAGGGTATATTTATCAACGTTTTGTGTTGCCCTTGTGCCACGCAAGCTAATACAAAGGCAACTCAAACCTTCAATGGCCCTGCTATGCTTGGTAAATCTGGAGTAATGCATGGCAGCGCAAGTCAATGTCTTGTGTTACTTTGCCCCAGGGAGGCGTTCCATAGGTGGAGCGTGGATGTTCCCACACATCCACCCATGGATTTTGGCAATATTCCCAGGTTTACCATGAGTGGTAGACGGGGGACTGTGTAATAATTCTACACCTTAGACGCATAAGAGGAGAAATATCTTTATTTCTCCTCGTTTTTTTCTTCTTTCTACTTGTGCTGCACTCAGCAGCACACATAGCAAGAGGAAAAAGCCTCAGAGGATTGTTTCGGTGCACAAAGATAACCGAATCCTGCCTGCAACACAGGCACCCTTGCACCATGATGCAAGGGTGCCTGAAATGGCGCTAGGTAGCCCAGTTTGTGCCAACACAAGGAGAGGACAGGAATGTGTCATAAAATGTTAAATATAGTGCCTTCCTGTCCTTTCACGGATTGCAGTGCAGCAAGGTGTCTTGCTGTGTGTCGTTGCATGAAATGTTGATAAATTGGATGAATCTGCCCCTCAATCTCAAAATCTGGCATTAATGGGTGATGCGGAGATATGTGGTGTATACTTATTTGTTCTCTAATCAAGATGATAGTTTTAAACTTCCACAAAAAGTGTAGGGCCTTATTTTTGAGGAATTAGCGTAGGGAAAATCCTCTTGCTGCACTGCCCTACGCCAATGTGAAAAAGCAGTAATTCATCGTATTTTTGAAATACGGTGCAGTCCTGTCCTTTTCCCGTGTGCTGACGTACAATTTGCTGCCTAGTGCCAATGTAGGCACCCTTGCACCATAGAGCAAGGGTGCCTCCATTGCAGGAAGGATTGTTTTTGTGCAGGAAGGGGTACTTTCCTGAACAAAACAATCCTGAGAGGCTTTTTCCTCTTTCCACATGTCTGCAGATGCAGTACACATTGAAAGAGATAAAACCAGGAGAAATATGCCTGCTCTGGGGAGGCCCATCATTATAGATAATGGGGTAACCCAATAAGTCAAACCAGACCTGGGTACAGTACGGTAATACAAATGTGGTCCGTGACCAATTTAACATGAATTGAATTCAATTATACACAGTCTGTGTTGTGTAGAGTACTCCAACACTGATAATCAATATCACAGCGACCTTTCTCATGCAAGCACTCAATTTCTAATTAAGAATACATGTATTGAGAGACCACACAAGTAGAAGTGCCAAACAAATCCAAAGATATTTACAAAACATTTATTGGTAAATTTTTTGACAAAAAAAAAAACCTCAATGATTACAGTTTGCGCGCAGAAAAAGTAAAAATATGGGGAGTGGTGGTGGTAGGTAGTGTAAGTGTAAATCAAAGCAGTAAGGAAAAAATACAATTAAATGCTTTTAAAAATCACTGATAGTCAAAACCAGTTACAGAAGACCTGTCCGATTCATAACATTCATTTACATGGAATTCTGTAAATTCACAATGTGCACTCAATGCAACTTCAAAGTTATATCAGATAGGAAGCAGGTAAAGGTCTTGAACAATGGAGGGCGTCGGCGTTTCGACTCGACTGATGCAAGGAGGGAATTTTGAGCCTACGTTGCGAGTCTTCATCAGGACGGGGTATGGAAACCCATTCCTGGTGCCAGGCCTGGCTACTCAGGCATGTGCTCCAATCACGAAAACCAATGGCCCAATTACGCCAGAGGTACAGCAAAGAAGGGTGTGCGGTGACTTCGACACCATACAAAATTAACATCCTTAAATGAATAGTGTGATAGAAATCACTGTCCTTGCAGGGCGGACGCCGGGTAGTCCATGTTGCACCGTACACTCGCGGGCATGCTCTGGGGAGGCATAAAGTTTTGGCACTGCCCCAGGTTTACATGATTAAGAAAATCTGAGGCAGCATCAAATTCCATGGGTGCTGTGAAGGAAAATGCATGGCAAACCCCTGGAACGCCTCCTTGACTGAGAGTAATGCAAGGCAGCGACTTGCGCTGCTTTGTCTTACTCCATATCTATGAGGCTATGCAAAGTCACGCAGAGTGGCTTTGAGTCGCCTCATCGATATGATTGAGAGGCTTACCCTGCGGAAACGTCAAAAAAAGTGACGCTCCGGAGGTGCAAGCCTCTCATAAATAAGCCCTGTAGTCTTTAGCTGACACTACTTGCCTTGTTTGATGGACACCATAGTGAAGGATTGAGAGTGTGACAGCCCAGTGTGGGGCTTCTTCCATCAGCTTGCTCCCACACACAACTCCTCTGTGGCCATATCAATTACCAGATGGACATCTGTCTCTTGCGCGACCCACCTATCCATTCAACCAATGAGTGCGCATGCATTCCAAATGAAAAGTTCTGATCTTTTTAGGTCTCGACCTGCCAATGCGCTTGTGCATTGCAGCTGTCGAGACATATAGAGGTGCAACAGGAAAGCTTACCAAGAGGGCTTTGGCAGGCGGATTACGCACATTGCATGTGCTCTGTGCGCGCGCTTGCCATTTGCTCCCCGAGCCTCGGCATCACACTTGAAAGGAATCCCTTCCGCTCCCCCGCCACACCAGCCACGTCACAAACTACCATTTGTCTGTCCCTCTCATAATCGCATCAGACCCGCCACAGCAATGCCGAGCCAGCCACTTCATGCGCTCAGCAGGTCATAAACAGGACCATCTGCTTTTCTTCAGAGCCATAACGCCGCGGCTCGCCCCCCACCCCCGTCCCGCATTTAAATACTTATTTTTCTTCATTGCCATGACGTTGGGGCTCGCCCCCTCCCCCTCCCCCCCTCGCACATTTAAATACTTCTTTTAAATGCGTGCGCTTGTTTCACTTCCTGCTCACCTAGACATAGAAACAAAATCACGGTAAGGGTACATTTCTGGTCCTGAAGCACCCACCCCATCAAAACAGCCCCTATATAGACCATATGACAGAAGCAGTGCCACGCGTAGGGTAGGTTCTACGCATCCACAAACGTCTTCTGCACCTCGAAAGGGGCTTCAAGTGTTATATAACTGCCTCTAAACACTAACCGTGCCCCAATGTTCATTCTACTTGGCCAGAATGTATTTGTTTCCCATCTCTACCCTTCTGTGGTAATCACTGTAGTTATTCTGTGCTTTGTGTGCATTGCAAGTATTAATGTGTTCCTCACCATTTCACGCAGAGATAATAAATCAAGCAGCCGTATATTTTAGCAAGTATTTTTGTTTCGTTTAGAGTATCATAAGAGAAAGGGTGGCACAGCAATTTCCCTGGGCAATTATAATAATATTTTTGCATCCAAATGTTTTAAAAGCTAGCTGTATAATGTATAATCATGGCGCAGGGGGCGGGCTGACAATAGTAATTAATTAGGCTATTATGCATTCTGCAGTGATAATAGCTTTTTTTGTTATATTGGCATGTGGTTTTATTTTCTGTGAACTGATTTGTCATCTCCCATAGGTCAAATTTGCACATGCCCATTTTACATTGTTTATTTGAGGATCATATCCTCTTTGAGTTCTCTAGTCAAATTGATAAATAACTTAAATTTTTAATGCAAATGATATATATTATACTAGTGGTGCTAGCACTAGGGTAGTTGTAGTTAACGCTGACATTCCATGGAGAAGGCATTCTTCATTTCTTAAATAACTTTGGTGCTGTTTGTTAAATCTGCACAAAACTTTCCAAAAATGCATATCACTTACTATGGCCTCTTTATGGAAAGTTTTGCACTGGTTCATCAAGTGGTAGCTATGAAAATAGAGCCTGACAACATTTATTCCTCATTTTATTTCCCATAGGAAACTTTCCTCTCTGATACAGAGAAAATAGCTGAATGGAATTACACCAACTTTGGCTAAAATCTAAAACTTGTGTAAGAAAGCTCAGTAGTTTCTGTTAAAAGGGTGCTCTGGTAGTAATGAAGGGGTTCATCTCTTAGAAAAGTTAGTGATATCTCTTACAATCCAAGAATTCAGGGATCCATTTGTTCATATGAGCAATATTTTCTTCATTGGTTAATAGCCCCTTTCGAACAACAAAGCCTGCACCAGTCTTACCCCGCCACTAAATGTGATTTCAATAACGAAAGGAATATGGTCTGACATAACTTGAGGATTTTTCTCTATTTGCATCCCAGAAGCCAGGCTATGTGATGTAAAAAAGAAATCCAGTCGAGCATGATTCCTAGGGGGCGAGGAGAAAAAATAATAGCCAGGCTCTGGTGCCTTAATTTTATGCTGTAAGTCCATGGTTATTCTGATGGTGTTCCAATGCGCAGAAGAGCCTAGGTTGCCTCCCTAAATAGTGCTTTTCTATTAAGTCAGCAAACTCACAAACCGGACTAATATTTAAATCCCCACAAAATATAATTGGTGCTATCTGTAAGGCCAGTTCAATGTTCAAAAAGTCAAGCAAAGTAGGATCAACTAAATTTGGATCATACACAGACCAAAGTATGGAAGTTCCACTGGCAAACTGGCATTCCGCAATCACCAATCTCCCAGCCTTGTCAGAAATACTACATTTCAAGCTACATCTATTCCAATGCACTGCAATTGCCACCCGTGGGTGTTTGTTCCTTATGTATTAAACCCAGCTAACATAAAACCCGGAGACTCCAGCAATTGTTTCCTTGAACCCTCTATATGAGTTTCTGCATGCAGAGAATATCTGCACATAATATTTTTAGCCCTTCTGCAACATTCCTTCTTTTCACTTTGTCATTCAAGCTGCAAATATTAACAGTGGGAATGCGTAATTTAGTTATGTAAGCCATTTACAAAATCCATGCACCGGTTCGACCCTATGCAATATTCCATCAATGTCCATCATAAAAGTGTAAACAAACCTTGCACCAGAGAGCCTACTAGGCCAATTTATACTTCTCTTCTCCTCCTGTGTTGTTCACACACACCCTATGATCCCCTAAAAACCTCTCCCTATTCTGACCACCCACTCCCCTACCCCCTCCGTCCTCTCCTGCAACTAGAAGCAATCAGACCCATGCTGGCTCCCGTGCTCGCCCTCCTCCTAAACTTACATGCAAACAATCTGTTATCTTCACCCAAGTGTGAGATAATGAGAATTTACCATATGCTCAATTAATCGACTGTAACAAAAAAATTCATTACTGCCCAAATACCAGTGCACATGACTGTGTGTTTATTTAAGACATCTAGAAATAAAAACAGAAAATATAGATAGAAAATGACATCCCAATAAATAGAGACAGAAAAAGACTGGTAAATAAGAGCAAAGCCTTGTGCCAGGAAAGAAAAAGAAAAGAAAGGAAATTAATCAGTATCCAACTGTGTCTCACCATTCAAGCTGAACTTGTGAATTCATCTATGTACTCTTTAGCTTTAATCTCGGAAGTAAACACTCAAGTCTTGTTTTTAAAATAATCGAGATGGGCAGAGTCCATCAGGAATGCTTCAGCACCCTTTACCTGGCATAGATTAATGAGTTGTCTCACTCTCAACCTTCTTTCTGCAGTTACATGACCGAAATCTGGTCTTGTGTAGAAGGAATTTCCCTCAAACTTTCGACTGGCATCAGGCGTGCTTTCTCGAAGACTGCCTGCCTAAGCAAACGGTTACCAAAACAAACAATGATGGCTCAGGGACTTACAGTTCCATTTCCCTGTGATTGGCTTTGCCTTCTTAATATAAGAGGGAAACAATTACCTCTGTATACCCCTTGATCCCAATTCCAGGATGTTAGATCGGGAAAAGTCCTTGTGAGCAATTTTACCACAAATGCCCCAAAATCATTGCCTTTGACTCTCTCTTCAACACCCACAATTCACAAATTATTTTATCTCTGCCTGTTCTCAAAATCCTCATGTTTCCATTGTAATGTTCGATATTTGAGACACTCAGGCTTCTGACTGATCATTTAGCTCCACTAGGTCTGTCTCCAAGGCAGAAGTATGGTTTTCAATAACAGTAATCCTCTCTCCAATCACAATGCAGGCTTTAGAAATCTTTCTTATTGTTCCCTGTAGTTTCTTTGTGGTTGTGGCCAGTCTGGCCTTGCAGTCAATAGAGAATTGTTTTTCTTGTTGTTGCTTTATGGAGCTATATATTAGCCTCAGTGTTGGCTTCTCTGCTTCCACCAGTGGAACCAGTGGATTTATGATTGGTGGAGATACCTCTTGCTGAATATTTTGCTCCCTATACACCTGCTGTGTTGCAGACTTTCCCATTTCCGGACAGGGGCTGCCAAATTCTCAATTATTTCTCCAGCTGATTGCTGATCTTTATTTTTAACTCTCTTTTGGCGTATCCCTCATGTTACCGAGGAGCTAAGTTCATTTGAAAAGCTGCTTGAGGTACTGGCTAGAGCAGATGAGCAAGTTACCTCTTCAGGGTCCTCTGAGACTCGAACCATCTGACCCATCTGGCAGTTAGAATAATATGGATTTAAGGATTCATCTAGCACCTTACAACCTCCGGTGTAATCTACTATTGTCCTTATATCCTTGCTACAGGATTTAATCATTGATGGAGCATCTCTTCGATCTCTGAATTCTGTTACTTCTGAAAGATTAACCATCAGGCCCCCTGTTAAACCCAGAAATTGGCCGATGGCATTCTCCGGTGTCTTAGTTAGATCTATAGAGCTCCGATTATTTTGACCCACATTAGGTTCGATTTCAAGGCCAGTTACAATCATATCATGGAATGAAATGGGGAGCCCAGAACCATTGGGACACCAGAGGACATGCCCTTCTCTAGATCTCTCTCTCCGTTTCAGGAGACAAAAGTGGATCAGATAATTCATTGTTTGCCTGTTCGCCCCAGATTCTTTCATTCACCATGTTATCCCCTTCCATGACATGGCCAAATGTTTACTGACCTGAGGGTCACTTCCATCGAACTGCCAGGTGGCTGTGTTAGACAGCCCTGTTGAATATCTCCTGCTCTGATGACCGGGGTGATGGTAACAGACAAAGTCTGAGTAAATGTGTCAGGCTTTATTTCCAGCACATCATTGACCCTGCCTTCAATGACTGTGTTAGCACTGCTGCCCATGATGGCATGACTCCCCTTCAAAACCTGCTCCTCTAGGGGAAGTTTTGCCCCTCCAACCTATGGAAAGAACTCCACTATGGCAGGCTGAGGCCCATACTCTCGGACCAAAATATCACTGCCCGTACTCTTCTTCTCTGGTTCCTTCATCAGCTACTGGGGATCTTTGCCTGTTAAGCCCATGTTCCATGTGCCACTGCCGTCTCCACTCAGATCTGTTTTCACAGAGGATGGGCCTGAGGTGCCTGAGATGTGCAAGGCTTCCGCAAGGGTCTCCCCCGCCCGGTCACGAGTCAACCGTAGGATCTAAAGCGGCATGCTTTTCCCCATTGACTCTCGCTCCTAACGCCATCTGGCAAATCAGAGCCTGTGGCGGCCGCCGTGCCTGAGCTTATTTGTAGCCCACCAAACTTTGCAGGTAACAGACAGGCTGTTTGGACACCCAGCAAACAGCACAGCTGGAGCTGTGTCTCTGAATACCCTTGCTCATCCTGTGAGAGCTCCTCTGTTCTCGATCTCACATAAATCTCAGTGAAACTGGAGAGGATCACAGCTGAACGCAGCCGCTCACACGACTGCCATCCTGCTCCCCCTTCGGTCCAGGGCCACAATAAAATTCTCTAACTTCTCTTCACCCAGTATTACCACAGTAAAAAGTGACAACACATCTACACTAAAAGTTAACATACCAATACATTTTAAATTAGATCACTTTTTATACTTTTGTTTACATATGTTTTAAATTAAATATTACAAGATAAAATATTAACTGTTCCTCCCAACTCAATACATTATCAACTCTTTTGAAGGTGTCATAAGTGTGAATAAAAATGTGTTAATTTATTTTTGTTTGTGTTTTACATTAAAAAAATGTAATTAACAATACATTGCATTCAAATATTAACACTTACATGAAATATGAGTATTTAGACATTTTGAGTTTACAAATATTTAATATTAAGAATATAATTAAATTAAATGTTGTTTTATTTAAAATGTTAAACACGTAATTTATTTTAGAAGTTTACCAATAGGTTAGTGTTACTCCCTGCCCCTATTCATTTCTATGGTAGAGTACTGCAATAGCAGTGGTTGCGATGTGTGGCGTTTGGCTTACTGCAAAGTAGGACTGCAGTACATTTAAGACTCTTTTGTTTGTAGTTCTATTGTAGTAGAGTTAAGTGTTTTTTGTGAATTGCAGTTGTTTTACTTTTACATGGGGGTGTGTTTTGCATTATAGCTCCACCGATTTTCCTTGAGGCCAATCATTTTGTAGGAATTATTCCCCATTTTCCCACCACTCCCTCTTGTCCGGCCCATTATAGCTAGTAAATTATAAAATGTTGTGAGCAGAGATCTCCTCCACAAGGGCGGATGTCTTTGTAAACAAAGTATAGGAGGGCAGAGATAGCAGAGACCTCCGACTAGGGGTTAACGAATTGTATTACTACTCCAAAACAGCTTATGTGAATAGGTCCACAGGAGTAGAGTTTTGTACGTTTCCAGGGTAGGAATGGCCATGCACAACATTATAAATTAAAAAAACCTGGGGGCATATTACCAAGGGCCATTATCGCCGCCTTAGCGGGACTTTTTCCCGCTAAAGCGGCGATAATTTTATCGCCCTATTACCTAGCTGTCGCTAACACCAGTTAGCGACAGCTAGTAGGAGATAGCGATGATCTTGGGGCCCACTTTGCATGTCACCGATATTTATCGCTAATGACATGCAAAGTATCCGTGCCAGGATGTAAGCGACTGGAAACAGTCGCTAATATCGCTATCTCCAATTATCAACAAAGCCTTACTTTTGGAAATATTCGCGCTAAGCACGAATATCCACAAGAGATAACGCCTGCCCAGAGCAGTTCTTAGTTACAAAAAGGGTGGTCGGTTACATAACATATTCTAGCGTGAATTTCATCATTAGATTGTAAAGGTACACACACGAACCAAGTAACAATGAAACTGAATTTAATTCAGCTGTGGGCAGTGATATCCAGTACTTTCACAGGGGTTAGGATTCAGTAGGATAGGGTGTGGTTGGGATAGATTAAGGGACAAAGAAAAGGAATTGTGTCCTGTAAACAATTCTATCTCATTCTGAGAACATTTCCAGTCAATAATAGATCAAATGGTTCCCTATATACACAATACACGAGGGCCATATATGGCAAATTTTGTCCTGGCGTGTATGTATAAAAGTAGTGTTGTCGACGTTTCGACCCCTATGGTAAGGGCGGGTGATTCCTCAGTCTAGGGTCTTCATCAGGACAATAGAAACAGTGACAGTGAGCACATATAGTGGCGTTTGAAGATGTCCCACCTCAGTTGAGACTTGCGCCTTTGGGGTATTTAGATTCTTCAATGGACAGGAGCCATAAGTCGATAAGTAGAGTCCCAGATGAGTTGAGAGAAGGCGAGGTATGTGAAATTTGAAAAACCCCTTCCGATTACGTCCATGCGTAGGTGTGGCAAAAATCCTACATCAACTAGAAGAATTAATCAAGGATAGGGTGTAGGTCTCTCACACCATCTCTAGTGACTGAACTCCCCAAAAAATTTAACTCTGGGCAACTTATGAACATGTGCTCGTCATCTGCTTTATCATCTCCTCAATCCGCACGCCACAGATCGTCTATGGCGGTGGATTGAGGAGATGTCGAACAAACGCTTGGATTGATGAGCAGCGACGTATTAACTAAAAACCTGCGGAAAATAGAAAATAGAAGTGATTGCGCCCTCGGATTCGTTTGGAGTTAGGTCTGCATTTACTAGGGAGCGGCCTTAATAACAGCGGTAGAGGATATTCGGACAGGACATACTTTGTGGAATAAAGAAGCCCCCTACCCCCGTGCTTTCTCGAGTGTATTGGTCACCATATAAGCTTTCCAGGTTTGCGAAGGGTGCAGTTCCCTGCAGTCCAAAACACCTGTTGGATAAAGCAGATGACGAGCACATGTTCATAAGTTGCCCAGAGTTAAATTTTTTGGGGAGTTCAGTCACTAGAGATGGTGTGAGAGACCTACACCCTATCCTTGATTAATTCTTCTAGTTGATGTAGGATTTTTGCCACACCTACGCATGGACGTAATCGGAAGGGGTTTTTCAAATTTCACATACCTCGCCTTCTCTCAACTCATCTGGGACTCTACTTATCGACTTATGGCTCCTGTCCATTGAAGAATCTAAATACCTCAAAGGCGCAAGTCTCAACTGAGGTGGGACATCTTCAAACGCCACTATATGTGCTCACTGTCACTGTTTCTATTGTCCTGATGAAGATCCTAGACTGAGGAATCACCCGCCCTTACCATAGGGGTCGAAACGTCGACAACACTACTTTTATACATACACGCCAGGACAAAATTTGCCATATATGGCCCTCGTGTATTGTGTATACAGGGAACCATTTGATCTATTATTGACTGGAAATGTTCTCAGAATGAGATAGAATTGTTTACAGGACACAATTCATTTTCTTTATCCCTTAATCTATCCCAACCACACCCTATCCTACTGAATCCTAACCCCTCCCTCTTTCTGACAATCACCGAGCACTGTTTTGAATGAAAACTTTAGTAATTGCATTGTATTGTATGAAATGAAATATAATACCTGTGAAAGTACTGGATATCACTGCCCACAGCTGAATTAAATTCAGTTTCATTGTTACTTGGTTCGTGTGTGTACCTTTACAATCTAATGATGAAATTCACGCTAGAATATGTTATGTAACCGACCACCCTTTTTGTAACTATATGTTGACCCAGGTCGGTGAGGAAAGGGTTTACCCCGTTATTACCTACCACAGAGCAGTTCTTAGCCATGTTATCCAATGGAGGGTGGATAACATGGCTAAGAGCATTGTCACGATAATGCATGAATATCGGTGATTTTTCAGCGATATTCATGCATTTCGCATGATTTTTACCGCTTTTGAGATAAACCTTGATAATATCAAGGTATCTCAGCGGTAAAAATCGTCGGAGCACGGCGATATAATTTTAGCCGCTAACCATGCATAGCGATAATTATCGCTATTGCTTGGTAACATGCCCCCTGAATCTATGTGTTTTCCAAACATGTCTACTCCTCCTTTGATTAGCTCCTGCTTCTGCTTGACGCAAATTCACATTTTTGTGTACTGACATGAAATATTGGTGTACAAATATTTAATGAACTGTGCCATCAGTTTCCAACTTTGCGGAATCAAACTTTCTTTGCAAAAAATCAGTGGCAATTAAATGATCTTTCATTCATTATATTAAAGGCAAGAATGCAGTGTGTCCTTTTAATAGCATTGCGCCAAACCAAGTCCTAATGGGATCATTGTAATTAAGGTGTTTCAATCTTTGCCAAAGAGAAACAGGCACAGGAAAGTCAACACTAGGAAATAAACACGTAGATTTATTTCCTTGAGCAGTTATGCTGATGGCTTCATTAACTAGAGAAAGTGCATCTGTCTGAGCAGACCCATTTTAATGTAAATGAGCTGTTGGCAGATCAAACACACAGCATACTAGAGGCCTCAGCAGAAAGCGTTTATTTATTTGGATACCACAGCTGAGCGCTCACAGAGCCAGAAACTGAGAGTTAAAACACAGTGTTAGTATTTGTAAGCATAGCACGCTGCCAAAACATTGACGCTGTGAAGACATTTGCAAATCAGCTGCACAGTGCCACACAAAATGATGATGTCCAATCACTATCAGGGTGGTGGGCGATATTTCATAAAAATAATAATAATATTTTACTGCCTGCCATTTAATTATTGCAGTGGTAAGATACTGTCTGCTGAACAAATATTCTAAAAAGTGATTCAAATTGGGGGAAAATGGAGTTAACAAAGCCTCTCTCTGGATAAATGCTTTTGTAGCAAGTAAATTCTGATTTTAATATGCTTCCTCTTTAAAGAAGTGGAATGAGAGCGAAAAGAGGCCTGTAATAGTCAAAAGGGGTCAAAGTCCTTGAGTGAATGTGCAGGCGTATTTACTAGCGGTGCCACTCACACTCATGGGGCTTTCATCCTATCAACGTGAATAACCACTCTAATGTGCAGGCATACACTTAAGTTTGGGGGCTGTATGTCTGAATATGCAGTAATAAGAGGGCAGTGGTGAATTTGACCATTCTGCATATAGTGCTGCAAAAAACGATTTCAGACAACAGTGGTCCCATGCACAATTTATGAACAGAGAAATAAATATAGACAAGATTGATCTATATTAGTTTTGACATGTCCAGCCGGACTGAGGTCGTAATCTTTACTTGATCAATAAAAAAAGAACAAAGAATTCCTTCAACAATTCACCGTAGTGGGGCACAAGCCTGCACCCATGCACATACATGTAATTACAGTTTACAGAAGAAAGGAAACAAGCAGGGCTATTAGGCAAAAACTGAGGGTTTCTGTAAATTACAGTGAGACAGAAAATTCAAAAAGCACCTTTACACATACATAGTACATAATATACGTTCTGAATAGGGTGCACATAGAGGTCGACGGCGTTTCGATCCCGCTAAGTAATCATGGGGCTCATCATCAGGACAATTGGATGAAGCCTAATAAATGTTAGCCTCTATTGCCTAAGAAGAAGGGGAAAACAAGGGGAAAAAAGTATAATGAGAGAAGGAATTTTCAGCGAAAGATATGCTCGGACGCAGGGTGACGTAAATTTAAACAAATTCATGCTACGACGCAGGGTGATGTGAGCGATGAAGGTATAGAGCGGAGTCAGGTAAGAGTGGCCCCCGGAGAGGGATTGGTGAGGTAGTGTCTAGAAGGGATTTTGTGTCAGGGTAAAGGTGAATGCGATCGCTTATACTAATGGCCGTGGGGTCGCAAGAGTAACCAATTAGGTAATGTCTGAACCAGTCTTGGTCCCGAAGAATTATTGGGGAAGACCGTGGTGGATAACGTTCATGACATTGGTCTTATCGTGAACTAGAGTGTGTGGGCGGCGCAGGTTAAAATTCGTGGGGAAGACCGTGGTGAACAACGTTCATGACATTGGTCTTATCGTGAACTAAAGTGTGTGAGCGGCGCAAGTTAAATTCTAGGCGGCGCGGGAAGAACACTGTCAAGATTACAGGGCGCGGTGAATAGGTATGAGTGAGTGGCGCTGCGTAAAAGAACATTGAAAGTGCGATGAAGGGCTAGGGCCGGTGTTTGTGTCAAAGAATTAAAAGCGGTGGGCGTGAGGAGGTGTTATTTTGTTCACGTTCCCTGAAGACAAGGCGGTAGCTTGTGGGGTGTGCGAGAAATGCGAACGAACAGTGAAGGCTAAGAGTCAGTGTTTCTTTAGAGGAATTAAAAACGGTGAACTTGAGGGGGTAGTTTATTATACACGTTCCGTTATAAAAGGCGATGGCTTGTGGGGTGAGAGAGACGCAGGTATTAATACAGAAACGGCGCGGTGATCAGAAAATGCAGTGGGTCGGGGCTTACCTAGGGAGCAATAGCCCTGGCGTAGTCGTCTATGCGAGTAGGAGAGAAAGGGTCAGTAAAGCTGCCCTGGGGAGGGAAGTGGAGAGGTCAATTAGGCGGAGGCTACAGCTTACGAGGCGGTGTAAAAGCACAAGTGAACTAGCTTACCAGTTACGGGGGCTTTCAGAGACGCGTCAGCTCGATCGCGTGAATTTCGAGGAGGGGCCCTGGGAAAGCAAGCGGGCAGTTAAGTACAGGTCTTATCTGGAATAGAAACTGCGGGCACTTACCGGGTCAGTCGGGGTGTGTTCCTCCCAGAGAATGCAGTGGCTTGTCTCGGGATGGAATTCTCACATAAGTAAAGGGAGGGCAACTCTGATAGGAGGGAATTGGGCATGGAAATAGAGAGAGGGCAACCAAGGGTTTGTCCCGGCATCCATCTTGGAAGGGCTTTGGGCATGGAAATAGGGAAAGGACAAGCAAGGGTTTGTCCAGGCATCCATCTTGGAAGGGTGATATGTTGGAGGGACCCAAGTGATGTGTTAGGCAGAGTGTAGTGATAGAAGGTGAAGGACAGAGGAGGGAGATGTTTAAAAGGCAAATTATCACATGTAGAGAGATAAAGTCATTTCAGTTTGGTTATACAGCCATATGTATTGTACAGATGTTAAGCAAGGTACATGACAATCTCTGTATATGGATTAGATTTGGGTAGTCCAGTCGTCTTGTTGGTTCAGTCCGGAATTGAGACTGTCCATCTTGATGATACATTTCAATTCTTCCTTGCTTAGTAATTTTGTGAGGTCTCCGCCTCTGGGTGGTAAGATTATTTTGCTGATCACAGTCCAACGTACGTCATTTTCACTGTGTCCTTTGGTATTGAAATGTTCGACAAGGGGGCAATTTTCGGTTTTGCATCTAATCCTACTTCGGTGCTGCGAGATAGGAAGTTTAATTTTCTGTTTCGTCTGGCCCACATAAATCAAATTACATGGACAAAAGATGGCATACACAAGATTACAGCTATTACAATTTGTAAATGTTTTCAACTCATTTTTGACATCTTTGAAAGTGAATTCCTTACAGTCAATTGAAAAATCGCATACAACACAATTCACACATTTGGCATGGCCCCTGAGGGGCGGTAGTAACCAGAGATCTTTCAGTGTGGTATTTGGACTACTAGTTGAGGGGAGAGCAGCCCTGACCAGATGATTTTTCAAGTTTTTACTTTTCTTGAAAGCAAAAATGGGCATTTCCAAATCAAGAGTGCCGGAGTTTAAGATATGCCAATTTTTCTTTATACTCTGACGAATTTTATTGGAAGCCACAGAGAAAGTGGTGACACAGACCAGCTTCTCAGTACCCTTCTCAGTTTTGGGTTCCAATAATGTCTCACGTGGACAAAACCAGGCCCTTTTCATTGCATTCTTGACCAGGCGTCGTGGATATCCCCTAAACCTAAGTTTAGCTGCTAGTATGTTCGCCTCATTGAAATAGTCCACTTTTTGGAAACAATTTCTTCTGAGCCTAAGGAACTGGGAGTACGGAAGGCTATCTCTCAGGGCTCTGGGGTGACAGCTATCATAGTTGAGTAGTGTATTTCTCTCCGTGGGTTTGCGGAATAGGGAGGTGTAGAGCAAACCTTCTTTGTGTTGAATGCAAAGGTCAAGGAAGGGGGTGCTGGTATTGCTGTGTGTGAGAGTGAAAGTGAGACCATTACAATTGTTATTTAGCCAATGTAAGAAGGCTTTCAAGGCATCAGGAGATGCTCCCCAGATGAGAAAAATGTCATCTTTATAACGTTTCCACGTTAATATCCCTTGATGGAATGGGTTGGTGGGAGGGAGGATAATATTGCATTCAAGCCAATCCATGTACAGGATAGCCAGGGTTGGGGCAAAAATTGCCCCCATGGAGGTCCCCTGGACTTGTTGGTAATATTGGTCGTCAAACATAAAAAAGTTCTGGGTTAGGCAAATCTCAAGAAATTGAATAATGAACTGTGTGGGAACCCTATGTGGTCTTGGTCTGCTGTTAAGTATGTTTTCCATGACCAGGAGAAATTCTTTTTGGGGAATGTTGGTGTAAAGAGACTCTACGTCCAAAGTACATAGAGTCTCTTTCTCAGGATCAAAGGGGAGATTCTCAATAAGGTTTATCATATACATGCTGTCCCTGATAAAACAAGTGGTAATGGGCACAAAATCCTTTAAGAAGAAGTTAACATAGTTTCCCAGCGGTTCAAGTAGGGAGCCACCACCTGACACAATCGGTCTGCCGGGCAGGGTGTCAAGATTTTTATAGATCTTTGGGAGGGTATAGATAACCGGAATCCTAGGATTGGTCACGTTGAGAAAGTTCAGTTAATGTTTGCTCAAGAAGCCATTTTCGTGTGCTTCCGTGGTCATATGTTTGATAAGTTTTTGAAGCTCTCTAGTGGGGTTGGTTGGTAGCAGGCAATAGTGATCAGTGTTGGAGACCTGTCTCCTAAGCTCCATTTTGTAATCATCAATGTTTTGCAGAACAATGCCACCGCCCTTGTCTGCTGGCTTAATAATCAGACCATTGTTATTCCGTAGTGTGAAGATTGCCATTTTCTCATCTAATGAGATTTTATATGGGATAAAGAGATGTTTTTCTCCAGGTCAGAAGTTTCTTTAAGGATAACTTTCTCAAACATATTGATCTCCTTAGGGATCATGTTGGATGTGGGGAAGAAGGTAGAGGGGGGTCTAAAGGGTGTAATAGTATTCTTGGGTTCAGTTGGATTGAGGTAAAAAAAGCCCGGAGTCTAATTTTTCTAAAAAACCCTAGTAACTCTGATTGAAGGTCCAGAAAGTTCGGGTACGTGGTGGGTACAAATGATAGTCCCTTACTCAAAATAGAGATTTCTTAACTAGAGAGAATGTGAATGGATAAGTTAAACAAGGGAATGCTCATGGCCGAGGTATTTGCGCCCACTACCACTGGTAGAATTTCTGTCTGGCTTGCCTCTCCCCTGGGGGGTTGTACCATCTTGGTTGTTGTTTGACGCGGCCCCTTTTGGGGGGTTCTGGCCCACCTCTCTCTAAAAAATGGGGGTTCTGATTGCGTTTAGGGGCGCTACTTCCCTCCCCAGAGTCTGAGTTGTCGGAGGATTCGGCAGAGGAGTCAGTGAATCCCACAACAGTGTTTCTGCGATTGAATCGACCCCAAGGTCTTGGGTTCTGGGGATTATGGTTGAAATTTCGATTTGTATAGAAATCTTTGTGGAGATAGGGGTAGGTACATTCTTGAGTGAAAGATTTACTGTCCTTATTTACTTTGTTGGATTTTTTGTTTTGTTCGATGCGGTGAAACTCAAGTACAGTTTTCTCAACCTTATCTAAAAGTTTCTTGGCTTCAGGGACAGTGTTGTTCTCACTAATCTGTTTTTAGAAATCTTTAATGATTTCATCCAGTTTTTTGAGTTCTTCAGAGGAGGTTTCAATGCCCAAAACTAGCCAATGTTTTGAGCACGTAGTGCCTATATGACTGAAGCCAGAAATATATTTACCCATTCTATCAAGGGATATTAACGTGGAAACGTTATATAGATGATATTTTTCTCATCTGAGAAGCATCTCCTGATGCCTTGAAAGCCTTCTTACATTGGCTAAATAACAATTGTAATGGTCTCACTTTCACTCTCACACACAGCAATACCAGCATCCCCTTCCTTGACCTTTGCATTCAACACAAAGAAGGTTTGCTCTACACCTCCCTATTCCGCAAACCCACAGAGAGAAATACACTACTCAGCTATGATAGCTGTCACCCAGAGCCCTGAGAGATAGCCTTCCGTACTCCCAGTTCCTTAGGCTCAGAAGAAATTGTTTCCAAAAAGTGGACTATTTCAATGAGGCGAACATACTAGCGGCTAAACTTAAGTTTAGGGGATATCCACAACGCCTGGTCAAGAATGCAATAAGAAAAGGGCCTGGTTTTGTCCACGTGAGACATTATTGGAACCCAAAACTAAGAAGGGTACTGAGAAGCTGGTCTGTGTCACCACTTTCTCTGTGGCATCCAATAAAATTCGTCAGAGTATAAAGAAAAATTGGCATATCTTAAACTCCGGCACTCTTGATTTGGAAATGCCCATTTTTGCTTTCAAGAAAAGTAAAAACTTGAAAAATCATCTGGTCAGGGCTGCTCTCCCCTCAACTAGTAGTCCAAATACCACAGTGAATGATCTCTGGTTACTACCGCCCCTCAGGGGCCATGCCAAATGTGTGAATTGTGTTGTATGCGATTTTTCAATTGACTGTAAGGAATTCACTTTCAAAGATGTCAAAAATGAGTTTAAAACATTTAAAAATTGTAAAAGCTGTAATCTTGTGTATGCCATCTTTTGTCTATGTAATTTGATTTATGTGGGCCAGACGAAACAGAAAATTAAACTTCGTATCTCGCAGCACCGAAGTAGGATTAGATGCAAAACCGAAAATTGCCCCCTTGTCGAACATTTCAATACGAAAGGACACAGTGAAAATGACGTACGTTGGACTGTGATCAGCAAAATAATCTTACCACCCAGAGGCGGAGACCTCACAAAATTACTAAGCAAGGAAGAATTGAAATGTATCATCAAGACGGACAGTCTCAATTCCGGACTGAACCAAAAAGAGGACTGGACTACCCTAATCTAATCCATATACAGAGATTGTCATGTACCTTGCTTAACATCTGTACAATACATATGGCTGTATAACCAAACTGAAATGACTTTATCTCTCTACATGTGATAATTTGCCTTTTAAACATCTCCCTCCTCTGTCCTTCACCTTCTATCACTACACTCTGCCTAACACATCACTTGGGTCCCTCCAACATATCACCCTTCCAAGATGGATGCCTGGACAAACCCTTGCTTGTCCTTTCCCTATTTCCATGCCCAAAGCCCTTCCAAGATGGATGCCGGGACAAACCCTTGGTTGCCCTCTCTCTATTTCCATGCCCAATTCCCTCCTATCAGAGTTGCCCTCCCTTTACTTATGTGATGATTCCATCCGAGACAAGCCACTGCATTCTCTGGGAGGAACACCCCCCGACTGACCCGTTAAGTGCCCGCAGTTTCTATTCCAGATAAGACCTGTACTTAACTGCCTGTTGCTTTCCCAGGGCCCCTCCTCGAAATTCACACGATCGAGCTGACGCGTCTCTGAAAGCCCCCGTAACTGGTAAGCTAGTTCACTTGTGCTTTTACACCGCCCCGTAAGCTGTAACCTCCGCCTAATTGACCTCTCCACTTCCCTCCCCAGGGCAGCTTTACTGACCCTTTCTCTCCTACTCGCATAGACGACTACGCCAGGGCTATTGCTCCCTAGGTAAGCCCCGACCCACTGCACTTTCTGATCACCGCGCCGTTTCTGTATTAATACCTGCGTCTCTCACACCCCACAAGCCATCGCCTTTTTATAACGGAACGTGTATAATAAACTACCCCCTCACGTTCACTGTTTTTAATTCCTCTAAAGAAACACTGACTCTTAGCCTTCACTGTTCGTTCGCATGTCTCGCACACCCCACAAGCTACCGCCTTGTCTTCAGGGAACGTGAACAAAATAACACCTCCTCACACCCACCGCTTTTAATTCTTCGACACAAACACCGGCCCAAGCCTTTCATCGCACTTTCAATGTTCTTTTACGCAGCGCCGCTTACTCATACCTATTCACGCGCCCTGTAATCTTGACAGTGTTCTTCCCGCGCCGCCTAGAATTTAACTTGCGCCGCTCACACACTTTAGTTCACGATAAGACCAATGTCATGAACGTTATCCACCACGGTCTTCCCCAATAATTCTTTGGGACCAAGACTGGTTCAGACATTACCCAATTGGTTACTCTTGCGACCCCATGGCCATTAGTATAAGCGGTCGCATTCACCTTTACCCTGACACAAAATCCCTTCTAGACACTACCTCACCAATCCCTCTTCGGGGGCCACTCTTACCTGGCTCCGCTCTATACCTTCATCTCTCACATCACCCTGCGTCGTAGCATGAATTTTTTAAAAATTTACTTCACCCTGCGTCCGAGCATATCTTTCACTCAAAATTCCTTCTCTCATTATACTTTTTCCCCCTTGTTTTCCCCTTCTTCTTAGGCAATAGAGGCTAACATTTATTAGGCTTCATCCAATTATACTGATGATGATCCCCATGATTACTTAGCGGGATCGAAACGACGTCGACCTCTATGTGCATCCTATACAGAATGTATATTATGTACTTGTTGGACTTTGGCCCTTAGGGCAGGTTCACCCCTAGACTTTTTGCTTGAAATGGTGACCTGGAGATGGTGATTTTTGGATTCTGCGCACTTTCACTGTGTCCCAGGGGAAAGTGCGTGCGCACTCTGAGTGCATGTGCTGAGCTAGGCCTGCCCGCCCATAGAAATGCATGGGGAATGTATGTGTCCCTGGTAGTTCCTGATGCGTGGGGTGTACAGGCTTGAGTCTGGTATGTGTGAACTCGTGAGAGTGAATGCTGCGAGATGGTGTATGCAGCATGTATGTGTCTAGTAGCGAAGCGCCATTTCTAGACATGGCTGTACGTGTGCTGTGAGGGTGCTGGCGTGTGATTGGCTGGAGCTGGCTGGCATGCCAGGCTCCAGAAAGTCTGGATGGGTCTGCCCGGTGGTGAGTGGGAGTTTAGCATGAGTGATGTGTGGGAGGAGTGTACCTGTGTCCTGGATGGGCTGGGTTTTCCCCACACAATGCTGGCTCCGCCCCCCTGTGGTGTGTCTAATGACCCAAGCCCTGCCAGTGAATAGAGAGGGTGGTTGAGGTAAACAGAGTACTCAAGAACCAGCTGCGACTGGTTCCGCCCCCACTCTGCACCCTTGAACAAAGGAATGCACTGTATAAAAATGTGGCTGTGTCCCCACTGAATTTGTTCTCTTCCAGGATCCTGAGGGGGCTGCCGCTGCTGCTGGGCCAGAGGACCGCCACTTGGGGTGTCTCCCTGCCTGGAGACCCAGTGAGCTGGCTCTGGGCCCAGCCTTGCCCCGCTGCCTACCAAGGACTTGCTGGAACTCTGCCCTGCTTGCTGAGGGCACCTGGGAGCGCTTTATCCTGTTTGTAGCGCTAGGAGCGCGCTTTATGCCCTCTAGCGCTTGGAAGCGCTTTGTTTTTGATTATAGCGCTTGGAGCGCTGTGATTACCCGCCTAGCGCCTGGGAGCGCTGTGGTTGCAGAGGCCGGTGCCCACCCGGCATTGTCCGCCCCAAGCGAGTGCCACCTCGCTTATTTTCGAGGGTTTTTGTCGCCTGGCAGGTGCCCACCCTGCCAGGGACCTTGCCGCCCGTTTTCCACTTTTTCTTCGAGGGTGCCGACCCCTCGGTAACTTCAGCCCCCGCCTAAAAGTGCCTGGAACGGGTCGCCGCGCTGCCCGCGACGACCCGGAAGTGGTTCGTCAGGCCGGCCAATCAGAGCGCGGCCCGATGGAAGTCCCGCCCCCGCAGCCGCGACCCGGAAGTCAGGCAGGCCGGGGGCAGGACAGAGAACCAACCGGAAGCGGACGGGAGGCCACCCCGCGCTCCGGCAAGAGAATTTGCCCGCAACCGGCACCTTCCACGGGGCTCCCAGGAGTGAGGGAGAGCCCCTTGGTGACCGGCCTGAAGGAGAGGGAGCCCCCGAGGAGCGGGAGCTCCCGTGCAGAGCCGCCCAAAGCTGAGGAGCAGCCCCTGTGAGGAGAGCCCCGGACCTCCGCAGCCAGACCCGGTGAGTGCCTCAAAAGGAAGGGGGAAGTGTTGGGGCACACTGCCGGTGCCCGCGCCCCCCCCCCTGTGCATTGCTATGTTGTTGGGGCCCCGAGGCTCTGGTATCTTGGGGGTCATCTTTTGGCTAAGAGCCCACGAGGCTCAAGAAGGCGTCACAGGGTTGTTTGAGCCCCGAGAGGCTCGTGGGGCATCTGTTGATTCGGAGTCCCTAGAGAGGGGACCCCACCGACGGCCATAGTTGTTTAGAGCCACGAGGCTCAAGGGGGCAATTATTCCACGAGCCCTGAGAGGCTCAAGGGCAGTCCATGTGTTTAGAGCCCAGTGAGGCTCTTTGGGTGCCATGTGTGTTTAGAGCCCAGAGGAGGCTCCAGGGGGCATTTCCTTTCGCCCCACCAGTGTTCTGAGAGCCCAGCGAGGTTCCCACATTGGCCCCCTTGTTGTTCTTGAGCCCTGGAAGGCTCAAACCTCAATTGCACCAGTTGCCCAGCACTTTGTGGGCAACTGCTACGTTTAGGACCCTGACTTTGGACACAGGGCGTCCTAGCCCCAACAAGGCCAGAGGGCCTAGGGACAGTCACAGGTGGTGACTTACGTGAGTTTGGCGCAATTGTACTTTCTATGCACCTCTGAATGTATTGTGATGCATCATGTGTTTTCCTCCTTTACACCTCTGAATGAATGTTATGCATTGCATCATGTGTATGTTCTTACACCCCTACAGGTATTGTGATACATAGGTGGTTGTTTTCTCCCTAGTACAGGTGGTGCTAGTGAGATCCTGGTTACCAGTAATTACTGGTTGTGTGCTATTTTGTGCTATATTCTATGTACTAAGTGCTATTTCTGAAAGTGCTACTTCTGATTCCTGACAGTGGTCCAGGTGGCCCTGTCTTGTACATATCCCTTGTAAATTCTGCCCGTGCCTCTGGCACATTGTAAAGTGTGTGTTTTATCTAATGTGTTTTGGTGTAATACAAAGGCTATTTTTATATAACCTTGTGTGGAGTTTCCTTTGTGGTGGGCCCTGGGAGTTGTTGCTGGGGTGCATGCGCAAATACTTAACTTACATCACCTCCAAGTTTAGCCTTGCTGCTCGCGCCACGTTACCTAGAGGGTGAGTAGGGGTTATCTTGGCGTGTAACTCCCCTGCCCTGACTTGGGTGTGGTGGTCTCTGACTGACTTTGGCGAAAGCCCTGGCCAGCCGGGGATCCCATTTCCAACATTGGCGGCAAGCGGTGAGGATAAGGATTTGTGTTTGCCTTGTACCTTAGTAGTAACTGGCCATACCACAAAACTCTGCATTTTAGATGACCACATTTTAGGGGATTGTTTTTGAAATTCCATTGTTTCTTCTCCTGAAGAGTGTCATTTGATTGTGTTCAGTACATTTGTCCCCCGCCCTGCTTCCAGAGTTTGGTACCTGTGTCGCTTTTGGTCAGGTTGAGAAGTCAGGGGTGGTAGAAACTGCCTTACCGATCCGAGGGGAGGGTGTGTGTGGATGAATGGTGTGTTTTCCTGGACGCATGAGTATGAGTTCTCTTTGATAAGGAGATTGTTGAAGTTTTGGAATTGTGTACTCTTACTTCAGATTGTTCAGTCCCCTGTGTTGCACGTGTCTGTGATCATCCTGCCAAGATGGAGTCTGCTTTTAATGTCTGGGGTCTGTTTTTGCATGAACTGAGAGAGTTTTGCGAAGTGAGAGACATTGCAGTGAATGAGTCAGACACCCAGTCCCAACTTAGGGGTAACCTGATCCAATGGCAGAAGGAGGACTGGGAGCGTGAGCACAGTGAGGAGAGGGCCCGGGTCTCACACCATGAGGGTGGTGGGTCAGAGGGGAGCCCTGAAGAGTCTGAGGAGGAGGAAGAAGATGATAGCACAGGGACGCCAGCAGATAGTGAGGACCCCATAGGTAGGGAGTCCCTTGCTGGGTCCAGCGTAGGAGGCAGCGCCTCATCCCTTTCCCTGTCCCCAGAGGAGCTGGAAGATAGGAGGAGAGAAAGGGAGCACCAGCTGGCTTTAGAGAGGCTCAGGTTGGAGCATGCCCAGGCTATGGCACAGCTGGGCATTAGAAAGCAACAGCTGGAGGTTAAGAAGCAACAGCTAGAGACCGAGAGGGTCTTAGCGCAGGAAAGGATAGAGGAGGCTGAGAGGGCCTCCACCAGAGGCGAAGTAGCTCTGGAGGGTAGACTATCCCCTGCGCGCAGTGTTGAGTTTCTGGATCCCCCAGGGAGGGTTGGGTCCAGTGGTGGCAGCTATTTAAATCTCAGTCTAGAAAGTCCCAGTTCCCAGAGTATGGTTCCTGTTTCCCCAGAGGAGGAGAATAGGTTGAGGTTTAGGAACCTTAGGAAACCGTCTCATCAGTCTTGGGAAGACTTTGAGGATGACTGTTGTGGAGCCCTGTGTGATTGGGTACGGGAGCCCACGAAATGTGATTGGGACCTATTGTTCGATATGTTTCTCAGAGAGCAGTTGCTCAGTTGTTGTTCACCAGGGTTGCGCCAACACCTGTTAGGGTGTGGATTGTCTGAACCATGTGAGCTGGCAGAGGAAGCAGACCGCTGGGAAGGGACCAGAGGTTCTGTAGAGTCATTGGTGAGTGACTCCAAAAGTAGTGGGTCAGGGATCTTCCAGCCCAGCGTGGTGGAAGAGGCTCAGTGTAGCCCAGCTAGGTCCCTGGTTAGTGAGAAGGGTGTAGGGGCTGACTGCCTGGCTCAGTGGAGCAGGAGTCAGTGGTTGGCTGAGAGCCCCCAGAGGCCCGAAGCCCTGTCTCAGAACCTGGGTGGTTTCTTGAGGGAACACCAGGTTGGGGACCTAGGCTGTCCTGTTAGTCCATTTGAGGAGGATCTCCTAGTGAGTAGAGGATCTGGAGCGTCTGTAACCAGAGCTCCTGTGGTTCTAGAGTCTGGCAGTACCGCTCCGGTAGGGAGGGTACAGGAGTCCAGAGTGAGGAGTGATTGGGGGAGTTCCCCAGTGGCTGGACCAGTGGGTCAGGGACTACCCAGTTGGGCTAGGTTCCCGTGTAGTGACCATGGTGACACCACTTCTGGTCTGGGGGATCCTCGCGCACTGTCAGGTGGACAGGGAGCGGGAGATCTGCGCCAGACAGACAGTCACACGACACATGGGCCATGTGTCAGCCTCAGGGGGATTGTGTGTGAGTCCCCAGAAGTCCTGGAGTGCCAGGCAATTGTTCCACCGAAGGTTTTAGACCAGAGGTTGGAAGGCCAGGTTCAGGATCAGCCTGACCTGAAGGGTAGGACAACTGTAACCAGTGTCCTGACCGGTTCTTCTTCCAGAGGAACTTCTCCAGGTGGGAGAGGGCAGACCTCTGGAAGGGGGTGCAGAGGGTGGGAGAGCCCACCTCTGACCCCGGTGCAACCTGAGTGGATAAGCCCTGGGTTGGAATGGCGTTCTAGGTGTACCCCTCGCCGGAGGAGGAGGAACCCTAGAAGAAGAGGTAAGGGGAGGAGAGCCTTCCCTGAGACTCCTGGTCCGCCTGAGGTTGTAGGCCTTAGGCTGGAGAACCAGTGGCAGTCTAGTCCTGTCTTGCAGACAGGAAGAGTGGAGAATGGCTCCTATGTGCCAGGGGTTACTACCCCCCGCTCTGCGAATTGGCATGGACCAGTGGCACCTGGGTGGCCCAGGGCCTGGTCCTGGCCGCGGACAACTTGGGAGTACCAGTGGGGTAGCCCAGTTGGTCCAGACAGTGTGTTTAGAGGGAATCCCATGGGTTCACCGTGGCGTAGAACAGGAGGGTGTCCCTGCAGTTGCGGGCCTGCGTCCGTGTTCTATCGCCCCAAGCAGGGAAGTCCATCACGGTGGTGATTGGTCCCCCCTGCGTTTTGGCTGGAAGGGGGTTATGTTGGACTTTGGCCCTTAGGGCAGGTTCACCCCTAGACTTTTTGCTTGAAATGGTGACCTGGAGATGGTGATTTTTGGATTCTGCGCACTTTCACTGTGTCCCAGGGGAAAGTGCGTGCGCACTCTGAGTGCATGTGCTGAGCTAGGCCTGCCCGCCCATAGGAATGCATGGGGAATGTATGTGTCCCTGGTAGTTCCTGATGCGTGGGGTGTACAGGCTTGAGTCTGGTATGTGTGAACTCGTGAGAGTGAATGCTGCGAGATGGTGTATGCAGCATGTATGTGTCTAGTAGCGAAGCGCCATTTCTAGACATGGCTGTACGTGTGCTGTGAGGGTGCTGGCGTGTGATTGGCTGGAGCTGGCTGGCATGCCAGGCTCCAGAAAGTCTGGATGGGTCTGCCCGGTGGTGAGTGGGAGTTTAGCATGAGTGATGTGTGGGAGGAGTGTACCTGTGTCCTGGATGGGCTGGGTTTTCCCCACACAATGCTGGCTCCGCCCCCCTGTGGTGTGTCTAATGACCCAAGCCCTGCCAGTGAATAGAGAGGGTGGTTGAGGTAAACAGAGTACTCAAGAACCAGCTGCGACTGGTTCCGCCCCCACTCTGCACCCTTGAACAAAGGAATGCACTGTATAAAAATGGGGCTGTGTCCCCACTGAATTTGTTCTCTTCCAGGATCCTGAGGGGGCTGCTGCTGCTGCTGGGCCAGAGGACCGCCACTTGGGGTGTCTCCCTGCCTGGAGACCCAGTGAGCTGGCTCTGGGCCCAGCCTTGCCCCCCTGCCTACCAAGGACTTGCTGGAACTCTGCCCTGCTTGCTGAGGGCACCTGGGAGCGCTTTATCCTGTTTGTAGCGCTAGGAGCGCGCTTTATGCCCTCTAGCGCTTGGAAGCGCTTTGTTTTTGATTATAGCGCTTGGAGCGCTGTGATTACCCGCCTAGCGCCTGGGAGCGCTGTGGTTGCAGAGGCCGGTGCCCACCCGGCATTGTCCGCCCCAAGCGAGTGCCACCTCGCTTATTTTCGAGGGTTTTTGTCGCCTGGCAGGTGCCCACCCTGCCAGGGACCTTGCCGCCCGTTTTCCACTTTTTCTTCGAGGGTGCCGACCCCTCGGTAACTTCAGCCCCCGCCTAAAAGTGCCTGGAACGGGTCGCCGCGCTGCCCGCGACGACCCGGAAGTGGTTCGTCAGGCCGGCCAATCAGAGCGCGGCCCGACGGAAGTCCCGCCCCCGCAGCCGCGACCCGGAAGTCAGGCAGGCCGGGGGCAGGACAGAGAACCAACCGGAAGCGGACGGGAGGCCACCCCGCGCTCCGGCAAGAGAATTTGCCCGCAACCGGCACCTTCCACGGGGCTCCCAGGAGTGAGGGAGAGCCCCGTGGTGACCGGCCTGAAGGAGAGGGAGCCCCCGAGGAGCGGGAGCTCCCGTGCAGAGCCGCCCAAAGCCGAGGAGCAGCCCCTGTGAGGAGAGCCCCGGACCTCCGCAGCCAGACCCGGTGAGTGCCTCAAAAGGAAGGGGGAAGTGTTGGGGCACACTGCCGGTGCCCGCGCCCCCCCCCTGTGCATTGCTGTGGTTGTTGGGGCCCCGAGGCTCTGGTATCTTGGGGGTCATCTTTTGGCTAAGAGCCCACGAGGCTCAAGAAGGCGTCACAGGGTTGTTTGAGCCCAGAGAGGCTCGTGGGGCATCTGTTGATTCGGAGTCCCTAGAGAGGGGACCCCACCGACGGCCATAGTTGTTTAGAGCCACGAGGCTCAAGGGGGCAATTATTCCACGAGCCCTGAGAGGCTCAAGGGCAGTCCATGTGTTTAGAGCCCAGTGAGGCTCTTTGGGTGCCATGTGTGTTTAGAGCCCAGAGGAGGCTCCAGGGGGCATTTCCTTTCGCCCCACCAGTGTTCTGAGAGCCCAGCGAGGTTCCCACATTGGCCCCCTTGTTGTTCTTGAGCCCTGGAAGGCTCAAACCTCAATTGCACCAGTTGCCCAGCACTTTGTGGGCAACTGCTACGTTTAGGACCCTGACTTTGGACACAGGGCGTCCTAGCCCCAACAAGGCCAGAGGGCCTAGGGACAGTCACAGGTGGTGACTTACGTGAGTTTGGCGCAATTGTACTTTCTATGCACCTCTGAATGTATTGTGATGCATCATGTGTTTTCCTCCTTTACACCTCTGAATGAATGTTATGCATTGCATCATGTGTATGTTCTTACACCCCTACAGGTATTGTGATACATAGGTGGTTGTTTTCTCCCTAGTACAGGTGGTGCTAGTGAGATCCTGGTTACCAGTAATTACTGGTTGTGTGCTATTTTGTGCTATATTCTATGTACTAAGTGCTATTTCTGAAAGTGCTACTTCTGATTCCTGACAGTGGTCCAGGTGGCCCTGTCTTGTACATATCCCTTGTAAATTCTGCCCGTGCCTCTGGCACATTGTAAAGTGTGTGTTTTATCTAATGTGTTTTGGTGTAATACAAAGGCTATTTTTATATAACCTTGTGTGGAGTTTCCTTTGTGGTGGGCCCTGGGAGTTGTTGCTGGGGTGCATGCGCAAATACTTAACTTACATCACCTCCAAGTTTAGCCTTGCTGCTCGCGCCACGTTACCTAGAGGGTGAGTAGGGGTTATCTTGGCGTGTAACTCCCTTGCCCTGACTTGGGTGTGGTGGTCTCTGACTGACTTTGGCGAAAGCCCTGGCCAGCCGGGGATCCCATTTCCAACAGTACTATTTATGTGTTAAGGTGCTTTTTGAATTTTCTGTCTCACTGTAATTTACAGAAACCCTCAGTTTTTGCCTAATAGCCCTGCTTTGTTCCTTTCTTCTGTAAACTGTAATTACCTGTATGTGCATGGGTGCAGGCTTATGCCCCACTACGGTGAATTGTTGAAGGAATTCTTTGTTCTTTTATTATTGATCAAGTAAAGATTGCGACCTCTGTCCGGCTGGACATGTCAAAACTAATATAGATCAATCTTGTCTATATTTATTTCTCTGTTCATAAATTGTGCATGGGACCACTGTTGTTTGAAATCATTATGTTCCCCGAGGTCCTGTGCTGACTCATTGGGGCTCCCTTGTTGTTTATAAACGCAAAGAGAAAAACCTCATGCAATTATATGGTGGACGTTTCTCTTTACAGGTTTCCAAATTCTGTGATTTCATCCCATTGGCGCTTCCCCAGTCCCACTCACTGAGGGCCATATTATCAAGAACGCCGATAACATTATCGCCGCTTTATAGGCAGGAAACTGCCACTAAAGGGACGATAAGGGGCAGATAATATGCCCTTGTGAATTCCCATAAAAGCCCAGGTTTGATGTCCTGCACACCAGAACCTGGGCTTCTATTGGAATTCTCTACGACATATTATCAAGCCCCTTATCGCCGCTTTAGCTGCAGTTTCCTGCCGCTAAAGCGGCAATAATGTTATCGCCGTTCTTGATAATATGGCCCTGAGTTTCCCAAAGGGCCATAAATACACAATTATCGTAAGGTAACTTTAAGACCCGTGCCTGACGATAACCCAAGGTGCTCATGTAACTGGTGTAGTGAGTCATTCAGTCGGAGTGTGTAAGGGTGGTAAAAAAACATTGAGATTAGGGATCTGTGAGGATGATCTGAAGCCTTCAAATGCCTCCAGGAGGAAGGGTGCAATCCCCGACATACATCAGATTAGAAACACTCCTTATAGGTGGGTAGATGGTGCACAAGTGCACATACTGACAGTTCAGTCTCATTGACAGTGTCAGCTCAAGTAAAAAAAAAAAAAAAAAGCATGGGTCCTCCCTCCACTGGAGCATTGCAGTCCCTCTCACAAAGAAGTCTTGAGAAGTGAGGAAAATATATGCCACCTTCTATGGAAACATTATCAAAACTGTGCCTCCTGCACACACGACCCTCCAATACCTCTGTCCTACTGGGGATGCAGGTCACAGAGACACAGGGCCAGATGTCCGACCCTAAGTTGCATGCGCAAACCGGTTTGCGATCCGTTTGCACATGCAAAATGGCCCTGTGCCATGTATAACTCCTAAATAGTGAGTCACAATTTATTTGCGACTTGCTATTTAGGAATTGCGAGGCGCTATTAGGGAGGGGCGTTCCCTTCCTAATAGCGTCCGCAATCCAATGTATTAATGTCCCAGGGACCACTACCTCCCCATAAAAATTAAACTAAAACGTTTAATTTTTATTTTTTTAAATGCATCCCATTTTCCTTAAAGGAAAACATGCTGCATTTTTTTTAAAACTGCTTTATTTAAAAGCAGTCCCAGACATGATGGTCTTCTGAGCCCAGCAGGCCACCATGCCTGGGAGGGCCTGTAATTCCCAATGGACTCGTAAATTGCAAGAGGCTCATTAATATTAATGAGCCTTGCAATGTGTGAACCCATTGGGTATCGCAAACCGAGTGTTCCACACTGTTGTACATGGCATATTGAGCCTCACAAATTGTGAGTCGCAAAAGACTCGCAATTTGCAAGTCGCAATTTTGTTCGGCGTACATCAGGCCCAGTTGCTAAGAATGGGAAAAGTAAATATACAAGTTCCAGCCTGTATAGATCTGTTGGCTGGAAAACATGATTGACTGAAGCTGTAATGACTCTCTGTGCTGAATAGAGCGAATCACAAGTAAGGAGTATCTTTGTAGAAGATGTATGTTAAATGGAAGTAAAATAAGGATAAAACTGCCAACTGTGGGTCGCCAGACAGCAACAAGAAAATGTTATGTTTTCCATTACTAGAAGATACTATATTCAAACTTACGGTTTAATAAAAAAACAACATACATAAAATGTCACTATAGTAAATAAGTCTAAGACCACTATTTGGGATCTTTTATTTTAAAAACAAATACTGCTTTAGCATTTGCCACTTAAAGTATCTGATTGTGATTGTTGCTTCTTGTTCAAGTAACTTCTGGTAGCCACAGGCTCCCAGAATTGATGATATGGAAGGGAATCTTTCAAGGGCTTTAATGCACCTTCTTTGCTGGTGACAAGATACTCCTATCCCCTAAGAGCATTTCAACAATGTCTTTTTGACTAAGGTACCAGCAGTGATATTTTCTTTTCTCAGGTCATCGTCAGCTGTTGCCAGATCTTTACAATGTTTTTGAGGCCAGTTAGTAATTGTCTTAGAGAGGGTGGATTGCAGGGGGACAAAGATAAGGGGCTATAAAGCTGAGCAGGAAAGAGAGAAGAGATCTTAATAAAAGTATAAATGGTGAGCCAAGGCTAAGGGACGTTGGGGAGGCTCTCCTGTCCCACAGGTAGGTGAATTCCCTTTAAATACAGAAGCTGAACAAAATATACAGTTCTGATTTCTATAATGATTCGAAAGAGATATGGAAACCCTAGATAGAGATTCTGACACCATTTGAACAATCTCATCTCTGTACGCAAGCAATATCAACTAGTGAGCATGATAATAAAATGAGCAATTCTGTGCAATCATTTTGGCTGTTGCCTTAAATAGAGATTTGCCGCAGTCCAATACTTGAAGCTGCATTATGGTTAGAACCTCTTAACTTTCTCTTCTAACAGCAATACAAGAATGCTCACTTTGGATAACAAAGAGAGAAAGGAACACCATTTCTAATTTATATTCTGTCTTTTTTGTTCAGTAATATCACTACCTTCATGAACAATTTGTGAGCAGGCCACCATTCAATACCATTAGTCTGCCTCTGTGCTTCTTCTTCTGAATTGACAAGTATCTCTGTCTCATGTTTTCCAGTACAGAAATATTTAAAGCTCCGTTTTTCTTAACCCCTTGTGGTGGCAGGGGTGATGACTATGGTTGTGGCAGTACTTCTAAGTTGGCGTGATGGCTGGGAGGTAACCAGGTAGAAGAGTTTTTTCTCTAACCCCTCTGAATAAAAAAGAGCAGAATTCAGAGGGGGTCTGGGGTAGCACTCTGGTAGAGCCCAACTCAAAGATATGCTGATGGCCTTGGTGTACCCTATATTCATACAAATGTAATTAAAGATCCTACATCTTCAAAATGGACAGAATAACGTATTTTGAGGCCAGAATCAGAGGGAGGTGCAGATGGATATTTTAAAGTGTTTACACCTAGGAACAGTAAACACTGTTTCCAGGGAGCCTTTCTGGGCTTCTGATCAACTTATATTGTTAATGAGAAGGGATAAAGGGTTTTGACTAATGTTCAATCTAAAATGTTCATCCAGGTTTCGTTACAATTATCTAAAAATGGAAGATGTGTTTTCTTTGATGAGTCCATGTATGGGGAGATTGAATCTTAAATATACACGTGAAAGATGCATAGCTGTTGTTTCTCATTTGTCCTCCCCTTAGAGAAAACAACTTTTCTCCAACAGCTCAGGCAAGTAAATCAGGAGCACATCAATTTATATACAGTAAAGAATTCTTCAATTTCACAAAAAAAACTTGATAGTATTTAAGGTAACCCAAAAGCAGGCACAAAAGAAGTTACCATTGTCGAACGTGAGGGCAAAGGAAGGAAACTGGAGACTGACTTCCACTGGCAAAACTGCAAAAATAACTGAAGAGAGTTAAGTAGCATCTTATACAAGAACCAAAAGGCGGCCCTGAGAACACAAAAATATGCACACAAAGGAAGGAGGCCCATGTGTGTGAACAAGTCAGCAGCGGAAGAACCCACCAATTGCTGGAATTTCAGGCATGTGAGTGCTATTTGTGTAATTCTCCAGCTATATTCCAGGCTTGCCTTTGATTTCAGTTTTCATTGTTCAGTTTTCAACTATTTGCTTAATTATTTGTCTCCGGTGCCTGTGCCTTACTCGTCCTGCCTCTTGTTTCCCTAGTTACCTTGACCATGGTTCTGACTGCACATATCCAGACCAGACTTGTATATGCAGATTCCTTGTCTTGTATTTATGTGTTCCTGTTCTGACTGCATATGCATGCCCTGTCCCACTTAGGGGTCGATTCCGATTTGGGAAAAACCGCTCCGAATAGCTGTACTGAGCGTTTTCCTGTACGGATCGTACCCTGCAACGTCCCCCGTACGTACGACGAAGTACGATTCGCACCAGAAGCTGGACTCCGTACGAATTGTACAGAGACCGTACAAATCAAATCCCCGTATAAATCTGCCTTGTATCCCGCTGTACGCGACATCCATATGGTTCGCGGCTGCCTTTTTCCGACCCAGCAAGTACGATTCGTGTCGGGTCCGCACCGTACGCCGCTTTTTCTACAGGAGCCGAAAACATCCGGAGAAGCAGAGTTCGCCTCGAAACAGGTACGGAACGCCCCCCCCGGGGACGGTCCGTACACCCCATGATCGCAGGGGAACAGTGCATACCCCTGCGATGATGGGTTGTACGCACCGTACCCCGCGATCATGGGGTGTACGCACCGTACCCCATGTTCGTTGGGTGTACGGTGCGTACACCCTGTGACTGCAGGGTACGGTGCGTACACCCCATAATCGCAGGGGTACGCACCGTACCCCTGCGATCATGGGGTGTACGGACCGTACGGTGTGTATGTGATTGTGTGCTTTTCCGTACGAATCGCCCTTACCTGATGTGGACCGTACGAATCGCGTCCTCATACCCGGGTCCGGATTGTACTCGTCGGGTCGTACGGCATGTTTACGATTCGTACAGAGAGGTCTCCGGATACGAATTGTACAGACATTTTTTTTCCAGGATCGGAATCGACCCCAAAGTGTGTAGATTTCCAGTGTACCTATTTTTGTGTTTTACAGTCCTGTTCCTGATTCTTATACCAGTCCAGATTTTCCTTGAGCTCAGTTCTTGTTTCTGTGTACCTTTCACTGTTCTTCTTTTTGTCTTGTGTTTATATATTTATCTTGATTTTCATTGTTTCTAAGAGTGCTAGTTAGGCTCCAAGGTTTGTGCATTTGGCACAGAGAACAATCCTTTCATTGGGGCTGTTTGGTATCTCCCTGAAGTCTATGAAATTAAACTGTTCCCTGCTTTTTTCACCTCAAGAAAGATCACTTACAAGCAGCGGACAAACTATAATTTGTGATAGTTTGTGTATTGTTTCCCTACTTTTACATTCCTGTAGGTTCTTTTGTTACCTTGATAGTTTACCCTGCAGACTTCCTGTTCAAACCTCCAGGCATTCTTGTGTTTATACTCAACCTCTTCTTTAGAAAGCATTTGTCTCTGCATAGAGCAGGAACCCTCTTTGTACTGCCTTGTCCTGAAATCAGCTAGTCTCCCTGACAGCTTGTCCTGAACTCTCATGATCCCTGACATGGATGGTGTCATTGATTCCCTGGAAGCTCTCTGCCTTTTACAGAAACTCCTGTCAGGATTCACTGACAAAATATCGATGTTAAAATGATAGAAGTAAAAAATATCAAAGCAAAAATATAGAATGCACAAATATCGACTCCCTATACTCAAACAGGTAAGTGCAAAAATATCAATGTAAAAAATATATTTGTACAAAATATCGAATTTTATATATATATATATATATATATATGTGTATATATATATATATATATATATATATATATATATACACACACACATATATATATATAAGATGATAAATATTAAATATGTTAAATAATACATTTAATATAAAAAAAGAAAGTAGATTTAATGTAAATTAAAAAATATATAATAAATAAACTTAATTAAATAAAGCTAAA
Source organism: Lissotriton helveticus (assembly GCF_964261635.1). Taxonomy (NCBI): domain Eukaryota; kingdom Metazoa; phylum Chordata; class Amphibia; order Caudata; family Salamandridae; genus Lissotriton; species Lissotriton helveticus. Next base: position 920,008,605 of record NC_136067.1, on the reverse strand, counting down.
CAAACATGCATAATAATCCATATATATTTACTGTAAATCAATTAATAAACTATTAATTGTAATTTGTTTTATAATTTCAAAATGATAGAAAAAATTACAAATATATATATATATATATATGTGTATGTGTGTGTGTGTGTGGGTACCAATAACATAAAATCTAATATAAAAAACATTCTAATATAAATTAAAACATTAAACTATTTAAAAATCTTCAAACTTACATTTCCAAACTCCAGTGAGTGCAACAGTAGGGAAAGTGTTGTATAGCAGAGGGGTAAAAAATATGAATACTACTCCAGTTAGTGCAACACTAGGGAAAGTGTTGGATAGCAGAGGGGTAGAAATTACTGTTCCCAATCTAGTGAGTGTAACAGTGTGGAAAGTGTTGGCTAGCAGAGGGGTAAAAATTACTATTCCCACTCCATTGTGTGGAACAGTAGGTAAAGTGTTGGATAGCTGAGGGTTAAAAATTACTATTGCCACTCCAGTGAATGCAACAGTAGAGAAAGTGTTGGATAGCGCAGGGGTAAAAATTACTATTCTCACTTCAGTGAGTATAACTGTAGGGAAACTGTTTGACAGCGAAGGGGTAAAAATTGCTATTCCAACTCCAATGAGTGCAACAGTAGGGAAAGTGTTGAACAGCGGAAAGGTAAAATTTACTATACCCACTCCAGTGAGTGCAACAGTAGGGAAAGTGTTGAACAGCGGAGGGGTAACAATTGCTATTCCCACTCCAGTGAGTGCAAAAGTAGGGAAAGTGTTGGATTGCGGAGGGGTAAAAATGACTATTCCCAGCCCAGTGAGTGCAACAGTAGGAACATTGTTGGATATCAGAGGGGTAAAAATTACTATTCCCACTCCAGTGAGTGCAACAATAGAGAAAGTGTTGGATAGTGGCGGGATAAAATGTACTATTCCCACTCCAATAATTGTAAAGGTAGGGAAAGTGTTGTATAGCGGAGGGGTAACAATTATTATTCCCGCTCCAGTGAGTGCAACAGTAAGAAAAGTGTTGGATTTCAGAGGAGTAACAATTAATTTTCTCGCTCCAGTCAATTCAAAATTAAAAACACCCAAAATTTTAACAACAATAAAAATATTTCAAAAACAAAATAAATTAAAGAATATGTAAATATGTTACAAATTCAAAAACGAATATATTTAATATTACATTTAAAAAATATATTTTAATGTTAAATACATATAACAAATATCTACAAATATTGCATTAAATAAAATACAAAAGAATTTCCAAAGAAACATGTTTTAATTATTTAGAAACAAAATCACGAATTATTACATAAATTTACTTTTTTATTTCTTACCCTATATCACAACACAATTCAATAACCACATCTAATTTAAAAAATGTACTTCGTCAACTACCATAATTAATTACCAATTAGAGAAATATTATTAATTAAAAAACAAATTAAAACTCATAAAGATATTTTAACTTCCCACACTTTACCCCTGTAATCCCTACAACCCACAACTAAAATAAGACTGTAAAAACATTAATTACACAATCAAAACGTATTTTCAATTAAAAAACTGATAGTATTTAACAACTAATTATAAAGTAAGTAAAATTAATTTACTCCCCACACTGTACCCCTATAACAATAAAACACATACACAATCAAATAAGCTAATACACTAATTAAATATAAATTAATTAATTATTATTCATGATCAACAAATTTGTAATGAATTCAATAAAACATACTGCCCACCCTTTACCCCTATAAACCCCACAACACAAACCGAAAATTAACTACACAAATTCCAAATTTCATTTCCAATAATTAATTAATATTGATTAACAACAAATGATTAATTAACTAAACATAAAGTTACTTCCCACCCTTTACCCCATAAACCCCACAGCCCACACCTAAAGAAATCCCACAATTACCATAATTAGTTATCAATTAATTAGTTAATATAAATTAACAACAAATTATTAATTAAACATAAATGAATTCCCACCCTTTACCCCTATAAACCCCACAACCCGCTCCTAAAATTAATTACACAATTTCTGTAATACATTTTTTATCAATTAATCAATATTAATTAAGAACTAATTATTAATTTATTATGAATAAATTACTTCCCACCCTTTACCCCATAAACTCCACAACCAACACCAAACAATAATCACACAATTACCATCATATATTATAAATTAATTAGTTAATATAAATTAACAACTAATTATTAATTAATTAAACATAAATTACTTCCCATTCTTTACCCCTATAAACCCCACAACCCGCACATAAAATTAATAAAACAATTTCCATAATAATTTTTAATCAATAACTAATTTAATTTAATTTAATTTAATTTAGGGTTTATATAGCGCTAGGAATCGACTCCCGGAGGAGTATCTCCACGCTTCGACTGCTGGGGAACCCGTCCTGGCTCACCCTGAGAGATGGTCCCTAATGGGTATCTCTAAGGTGCAACCAAGCATCCCCGGCGGTCTGGGGGGGCCGTTGTGAAGATGAGGCAAGCTGATGCCCAGAGTTGCCGAGTGTGGTTTCTGACTAGAGTAGGCACCGAGGCGAGAATTATCGAGTCCGCTGACCCTGGTCCACGACCCTGCCGCGTCGGGAATCGAACCCTGGTCCCGGGCCCTTCTCTGCTTACGGATCTGCCGCCTCTAACCAGTGAGCCACACTTCTCCTCAATATAAATTAACAACTTATTAGTCAAAAAAATCACTTCCCACACTTTACCCCTATAAACCCCACACCCCGCACCTATTTTTTTACACAATTACCATAATTAATTATCAATTCATTTATTAATATTAATTAACAACCAATTACAAAAAAATTACTTCCCACAATTAACGCTATAAAATCTAAATTAAATATATAAAAAAATAATCATTCATTTATTATAATTAAATTACTTCCCACCCTTTTGCCCTATAAACCCACAAACTGCTATGGAACTAAAAAATGCAAAATGCTATTAAAATACAAGTCATAACTACTAAATATGTAACGCATATAATAAAAGACAAACAATACTTATACAAAAATACATACATCACATACATTTAAAATATAAACTAAAATACATAACATTAAAAATCGATATTTTAAACATCTATACTTTTGCCAACAATATTAATGACTTCTATATTTTTAAAAAGCGATACCTAAAATTCCATATTCCTGACCACAATATTCTTGCTGTCGATATTTTTGAATCACATTATTTTCAACTTGATATTTGTGTAAATCGACATTTCCAACTCAATATTCTGTCTCAGTACCATCCTCTACTGGACCCTCCAGATGCTGTATTGAATGTTGTGCCTTTTTATTTAGTTGGGTTAAGGCTTAGCAGTTGTTGAACATCTATGTCTTAACTGTTTCAGTAGGTCATTGTTTATTGAATGGGTATTCAGTGCAAAGAAAATTTTATATTTGCCTTTGCGCTTTTTTCTTTTTGAATAAAGGTTCCTCATTTTGCCAAAGTATTCAAATCTGTGGGATGAAAGAACAGTAGAAAATTCTTTGGGTGAGTATCTTGACTGATAAATGCTGCTTTTAAAACAGATGTTAGCAAAATACTCTGTTTGAAAGTTCTTAAAACAGATATCAAAACGTGTAGGTATAGATGTAAATAACAGAGCATTCACAAATACGTTGTCTACTATTAACCTGTATGCACATTTCCCTCACATTTCTGCTCATAAAGCTCAGCTATGCATAATTAAATGTCTAAAGGTTTACGAAGCATACGTAACACAGGCCCCCGCAGCCCCCGCGGTGCGGGGGGGCCCACGCCCTCCAGGGGCCCCGGCCCCCCTGCTCCCAGCAGAGGAAGACTGCTGTAAGCAAGGCGGCAAATCTACATTAAACAGTGTGCACACGCACGGTATGTAAATTACGGTGACAGCCTCTATTTAAAAACGTTTAAATTACAGGGGTGTAACAACACAGGCCCCCGCGCTCCAGCCCCCACCCCTCACGCTCGGCAGAGCTAGGGGCCTTTAAACTGTGCGCGCGCAGACCAGGACGGTGACGTGACGGCTTCTCTGTCTCTATTTTCACGTTGGGCGGTATTAACACAGGCCCCCGTAGGGGGCCCCACCACGCTCCAGGGGCCCCTCACTAGTCTCGGCTGAGGTCAGAGGCAAGCAAGCCTACAACCAGTGAGCACACACCACTGGACGGTGTGACGTGCCTCGGGCTCGGCGACCTCTATTTTAAAAATTAATTATGGTGCTGTGTGCGCTGTGCCAGAGCCTTTTTTCATTATTTAATATTTGGTGCGCACTGGTCGGGCCCCAGAGGCTCTTGGGAGAGAGGGCGAGGGGTGGGAGAAAAGTAGACCAAAAGTTGTTTGTGTGTGTAAAAGGCCGCTTTATTAAGACACAGGTGCACATTACAAACACAAACCTTGGCAACGCCTTACAAAACTAAACCTCACTAAATAAATAAATAACTACAAACTCAGCCCCCCGAACCCTCCCCCACCCCTAAAACATTTGAGCCCTCCCGCTCCCAACAATACATCAATAACAATATAACAGCATTATAACATTACGTCATCAATAAAAATTACATCATCAATAAAACATTTCGTCATTAAACAAACATACGTCATCGTTAAAACTTTATTCGTCAAACCACAATTGCAATAACAACGGTCAGGTCCTCCATAACCATAAACCCTGCCTGACCCTGCACTCCTGCAGATACCCCCCCTCACAAAACTGAACGGTCAAACCATGACCAACATACCCCAGCACTTGTCAAAGAAATACTCGAACTAATACTCAACCAGCAATCTGCCTAAAAACCGTAATGATACCCAAAAACACCGCACAGCACCTGTGTCTAGCGACGGATACAAATACAAGAGAAACAACCCCTGCACACCGGTGGCCCACAAAACAGCCTTTTACTTAAAAAAGAAAATTGGGGCAAAACCCCCAAAAAATGGGAAAAAACTGGGCAGCGAGGGGAAAAGAGGAACATTTAAAGCAAAAATTGAGGGAGGGAGGGTGGGACAAAAAAGCTATAAGCCCACCTAGCCACCAGGTCACCAAACCTAAAATGGTGGCTGGTAGGCAGTGGGGGGGGAGTTTATAATTGGGCTATTCTGGTCCTACTAGACCAGCCCAAATCTAGAAACTTCTGTCCCTCTTAAAGAGACACCCCTCGCAGCCCTCCCAAACCGCCCGGGGGAGGAGACCTCCCGGCGGTCGGCTCCCTCCCCCAAGCCCCCCTTGGGAGAGAGGGCGAGGGGTGGGAGAAAAGTAGACCAAAAGTTGTTTGTGTGTGTAAAAGGCCGCTTTATTAAGACACAGGTGCACATTACAAACACAAACCTTGGCAACGCCTTACAAAACTAAACCTCACTAAATAAATAAATAACTACAAACTCAGCCCCCCGAACCCTCCCCCACCCCTAAAACATTTGAGCCCTCCCGCTCCCAACAATACATCAATAACAATATAACAGCATTATAACATTACGTCATCAATAAAAATTACATCATCAATAAAACATTTCGTCATTAAACAAACATACGTCATCGTTAAAACTTTATTCGTCAAACCACAATTGCAATAACAACGGTCAGGTCCTCCATAACCATAAACCCTGCCTGACCCTGCACTCCTGCAGATACCCCCCCTCACAAAACTGAACGGTCAAACCATGACCAACATACCCCAGCACTTGTCAAAGAAATACTCGAACTAATACTCAACCAGCAATCTGCCTAAAAACCGTAATGATACCCAAAAACACCGCCACCCAGAAAGGTAGGCGGGGAAGAAACGCCTCCCTTTCTGCCCCCCAACCGCGAAGCGAAAGAGAAACCAGAAAATCAGCGCTGCATGGCCAATGCCCGGGCTAAGACCTCACGAATCTCCAACAAGTAAAGTTCCATGCCCACACGGGACAAATGAACTCCATCATCCCTAAAGAACTCAACAGACTCAAACTTAATGTCCCTGTGTGAAATCCTGCTGAAACCAAGGCTCCTACAGCAACGAGACACCTCCGAATTCACTTTCTTCCTAGCCCGATCTACAGCCCTGGGATTCACCGCTCCTCTCCATATCCTGCGAGGGATTAACTCTGTCCAAAAAACATGACACCCAGCCCACCGTTCCTTAATGAGGCCTAAATCACGTTTCATAGCTCGCAGCAAGACCACACCTTTCGTTGCACATAGGTCATTTTCCCCCAAATGAATGACTAAAATATCCGGGCAGACACCGCCCACCATGTTGTTGTTCAAACAAGGGATCAACTCTCTCCAGAGCATCCCGCCTTTACCCTTCCAAAGAACATTAAACATTCGATCATTGAAACCAAGTAGATCACCAAAGTAACTCCTCGCTGCCTGGACTCTGGCCCACTTGACAAAGGAATGCCCCACAATCCAGACCGTTACCACCGAGGAGCGAGGCCCAGCAACGGATCCTGAAAAAGAAAAGAAAGTTAGAATCATGTGAAGGAGGACGACGCATGCGCCTCCTCCGCCGAGCTCCTCACATAACGCTGGAAACAGTTAGAAGACCAGCGCCCCAATCGCTTAATATCCCTTTCAGACCAATTTCTGTGAAAAGCTTCAGTGGCTGCACCTATTCTGAAAGAGTGAGTACCATAAATATTGCCATCGAGACCTATGTGCTGTAGCGCTTTGCGCAAAACCATACGTAATTGATAAGGTGTTACAGGGGTGCCATTGATATGTTGGAAAACCAGGACTTCATCGCCACCCCCACACAAGGAACGCCAGCGCCGCGCCAGCAGTAGAGGGCAAGTAAGCTTTGGAGAACATGCCTGTAACCACACTCCTTTCCCCTTACCCGTCTGATCAGTTTTAGAACTGGCCAACCAAACATGAACTCCCTCATCATAACAAAAAACGTCCTTCCAAAACAATCCACACTTATATTTCGAACCCAACAACTCCGAAACCCTGAAAGCACCAAAAAACATGAACGCCATCAACATTGAGAAAAGACATGCCTCAAAATCATCCGAACAAACTAACGGCAAAACCGTAATTAACCTGGCAAGAACTTGCCAAGATATAGGGGCTCTGGACCTACCAACGTGCCCTTGCTCCCTGGCCCAGCCCTCCAGCATCCTTCTACCAATTTCCCCCGCAGATGGAGGATAGCCCCACCACAACTTCCCCATGAAAGCAATCCCCGCCAGTTTCCCAGCAATGGTTACTTTGGTCAAACCCTTATCCATGAGGTCCAGTATAAAGTTGACCACATCATCCGACCGACTCGACAGATCCTCTCTTCTGACAGCACCAGATTCCAGAAATTCCTTCCACGCAAGGGAATACGCAGAACGCGTGGACACAGACAGAGAACCTACCACCAATTGAACGACCCGACCTCGCCGACGTGCCACAGATGACTCGGCATCGGAGTCGGGGATCTGTCCGCATCCCTCGCCAGTCCACGGAATCTCCCCCACTGTGAACGAGACAGAGCATCCGCAATGTCATTGTCCACGCCAGGAATGTGTAAAGCACGAAAATGAATATCGTGTTTCAAACAACCAAGAACGAAAACTCTCATAAGTTTCAACACTTGTCCGTCCCTGGCCGATTGGCGATTCACTATCTCCACCACCGCCATGTTATCCACACGAAACAGCACTTTCTTGTGCGCCAATTCCTCCCCCCACAGTGTCAAGGCGACTAATAAAGGGAACAGTTCCAGGAAAGTGATGCTGCGACCTCCATTCAACCATTCATCAGGCCAACGTTCCGCACACCATTTGCCATTCCAAAAGAGCCCAAAACCATCACTGCCAGCAGCATCCGAAAACATTTGTACATCCCACTGAAAGTCAACCTCTCTGACCAAGGGGACACCATTGAAGGAGTTCAGGAAAAACTTCCACATTCTCAAATCCTCCTTTACACCAGCAGACAGACGAACACGATGGTGGGGCAAATGATGACCTGCCAAAGCCCTGCCCAGTCTCCTACAAAAGGTCCTGCCCGCTCTCACCACTCTGCAGGCAAAATTCAAATGACCCAAAAGCACTTGAATCTCTTTCACCAACACTTTTCTCTTTGACAACATCACATCCAGTAATTCAATCATGTTGACCCTTTTGTCCTCGGGCAGTCGAGCAGACATAACCACAGAGTCTATTTCAATACCCAAGAAGGAAAGGACAGTGGCAGGGCCCATTGTTTTCTCGGGAGCCAAAGGAACTCCCAAATCCTCCATGAGCCCTTGGAATGTGTCCAGAGCTTTCTGGCACTCCGCGGAGCCCGGGGATCCGACAAAGAAAAAATCATCGAGATAGTGTGTTACCAGGGTATGACCGGACTGATGGGAGAAATACCATTGCAGAAAAGTACTAAAACACTCAAACAAGGCACATGATATGGAGCAGCCCATCGGCAGCGCCTTGTCCACGTACCATTTACCAGCGAACTGAATACCTAAAAGGCTCCAATCGTCCGGGTGGACAGGCAATAACCGAAAAGCAGACTTGATGTCACACTTAGCCATCTCAGCGGCTGCGCCCGCTGTCACAACAAGTGACATGGCCACGTCAACCGAAGAGTAAGAGACAGACACTGCCTCCGGGTCAATGAAATCATTAACAGACGACCCCTCAGGCCACGACAAATGTTGAATCAGTCGAAACTGTCCCGGTTCTTTCTTCGGGACAACTCCAACCGGTGAAACAATCAAGTTATGGATCGGCCAATCATGAAACGGGCCAGCCATCCTCCCTTCATGTACCTCCTTATTAAGTTTGTCTTGGACCACTGTGGCATGTTCAGAAGCTGATTTTAAATTGGCAGACCACCTCCGTTCCCTAGAACCTAAGTAACCGAGTCGGAACCCAAACTGAAAACCTTCCAACAGTGTAACTTTTGCTGACTGATCATCGAAACCATGGAGGGCAATACGCAGCCTTTCTAACTTAACTGGCGTACGAGCCCTTGGACCCAGCACCCTTAGCACCTCTGTATCCCCTTCCTCCTGAAAATTGTGAAGTCGTATTTGATGTTCCTGAAACCGTTTGCTTTCCATGTGTACTCTCCGATGGCTGATTGTCCCAACACTTGGACAACGGGTGTTTCCTACCACAACCTGAGCATTCATGTTTAAATTTACAATACTCCCTGGTACAGGAGCCCCTATTAAATTCCCAACAGAAACCAGACCCTGAGTGCAAGGTTGCAGTGGCCCCCACCCCTCCCCGGGTGGGCTTCCCCTGAAAGGGCCGATAAACTAACGGCAAACCACTGGCCGTAAAAATGGTTTTCCCCCCTGACGCCGACCCCATTGTGTGTTGCCACAAGTCATTATCCAGCTCCCCCCACTTAGCCTCCGGGTCCCAAGCCATCCTGGCCCTAAATTCCTCATCATATTGAGACCAAGCAAAACCACCCCCGGTGATCTGGGCCTTGCGAATGACGTCCATGTATTTAAAAAGGGACACGCTGCGCTCAGGGAACTTTTCGCAATATACACTGGCATAAATCAAAAATGCAGCTGTCCAGTTTTCAATAGTTAAAGGCACTCTGGGGCGTTTTGCCAGCTCAAACTCCTCCTCCTTAGACCCCTCTTTAGACCGGACTTCCCTGTGGAGTAGCTTCAGTAGTTCCACATACTCACCATTCCAAATTCGTTCCTTGGTACTTAACATGAGATGAGCACCTAACGGTTTCGTAACCCCCATGTAAGGCAGTTTCTTGATTTTTAGTTCTTTACTGGCCACAGGCTCTTTAACCTTGCTGGAAGCACCAGCCATAACATCACCTACCACCTTGTTCGTAACGTCTACCACATCATCTGTACCAACTGCTGTGTCTTTTACATATCGACCTTTGACCAGACGGCCATCACCACTAATCACTTCAGTTTCACCACCTGTACCCACAGACACCATCGTAGGTTTGGCCTGTGTGGCTGATTGCTCACCTGGCAACAGAGAGACCACTCTCGATGGCTCCGCCCGTGTCTCCGAGGTCAATGCATCCGGTCTGCGAGGCGCCCTACTCGATGGGCCGTGCTCTCTTCTCCCTTGCACTTGACTTTGGACCACTGGAGCCTGTAACACACTAGAAGAAACATGAGAGGGCACCCCCCTTTCCGGATCCCGCACTTCACCCTCTTCAGGACTCTCTTCGTCGTAGTCCAACACCACTGAATCAACGCTGGTGTGCAACAAATCACCACGGGTCTTACCCAACCCGGTATCAACCACCGTACATTTAAATGATTTTGAAACTCCAGGAGGGGGAGCAGACTGTACGCGCCCGTACCTCCCTGTGCGTTGACTCTGTAGCTCCTTAGCCACCGGCAAGGCCTGCCACCTATACCTGCTACTCGTTGGGGCCAGCGGGGTCACGCCAGACCCTCGTGTGCTGGCCGCGGCGGGATCCCTCGGTGGAACAGAGAGGGCCGCGCTAGGCACTCTCCTCACTTCCCCTTGGCGTGATGGGACTGGACCGCGCCCTGCCAAGTCTGGACCTCCGCACCTATTCCTATCCTGAAAAGAAAAAGTTTGGACTGGTGTGCTAGGGTCCCTGAAAACAACACCTGAAACAGACCTCGGCCTCTGCAAATTAACATCCACCATCGTCCCCTGAAACCTCTCCAAAGAACGCCCCCTAATACAACTTCTCAAAGGCGCTCCCCTAATCGGAGAGTCGCCTACCATCTCATCATCATCACTCTCATCCAAGTTACCACTCGCTGCCGCTGAGGAAGAAGCCTGAAAGGGGGCCCCCGCACCCCCCACGTGGCCCTCAATATCCTTGTGAACACTACGCTGTGCCAAACCTGCTGTACCGAAATGTTCCCAACCAGGAGAACCAAACATGATGTAAGGACCTCTAGCTTCCCCTTGAACATGCCCCCCACACACCTGCGTGGAAATCCCCTCATGCTCCAAGAACGTGCTCGAGACACCCACAGCCCCCGGATACCGCACAATAGGATGAGACAACCTCACAAAATCATCCCTACCATCTCTTCCAAGTCCCCCAAACCCTAGGCCATGCTCAGGACCTGACCCACGACTCTCAGAAGGAAATGCTCCCTTACCCCCCTGAAACACCCCCGTGGCATCACCCAGTGAGAGGGCACTCCCCTCCTGAAAACCAGGAAACATAAAACCCCCCGGTCTAGCATAATCCTGGACCAAAACAGCCCCAGGCGTAAAACTACTTTCACCCATCTGCGCCCACTCACCCTCCCCCCTGGAACCCCCTCCAACAGACAAAGTAGCACCCACAGAGGAACCAGGCGTAGAGAACAATAACGGGCTGCCCACATTGCTGCCCAAATCCCCCATTGGAGAACCAACACCATGTGAAAGACCAACCTGGGCAGCCTGAAGCTCCAAACCAATATGCCTTCCCATACCCACTGATGCAGCCTGACTTGGAACCATAAGCTCAGGCATATTCATCCCAGGTACAGAAGAGGTTAAAAATCTGCCAGCGCTTGTATCAGCGTTAAACTGTGTCTCTGCCACCACACGCTGAGGAACATTCAAATCAGACATCACGAGTTGTGGAGCTGTATCATGTCGACTTCCCAATTGCATAGAGCCCCTACGCCCCCCTCGCGCAGGCACAACCAGCTCCTGCTCCACACGGCGCTCACCACTGGGGTCAGAAGCGGAGCGCTTCTTACCCCCTCTACGCCCCCCCCTCCCCCTCTTGGTCGCTATCAACGCTCCTGAAGGGAAGGCTTCCGCATCCAAACCGAGACCCACCCGCACCGGTAAAGAAAACGCACGCGCGCCTGCCGCTTCACCATGCGAAAGGGGAGCCTCCCGCCCTGCCACCGGAAGGCCTCCCGCCCCAACCTGTAAAGCCGGACGAACTACCGGCGCCTGACTCACATCACCCACACCAGCAACGGGGGCTCCCACCGCTACCGGGACTTCCCCATCCCCCGCCATAACCCGCGCCTGCAATGAAGGGGCCGGCTTCCTCGTCCGGGACCGGCCCCTTTCACTTACCTGGCCTGCACGCCTCTTCTTAGGCGAAGAACACGCCAAAACCGCGGCGGACACGCCGGCGGAGGCCTGGCGCTGGGGGCGCGCCGGCCCCCCTCCCACCAACAAATCCATGCGACCTGCTTCCGACAGCAGACGCATGGCTTCCAAAACGCGGTAGTCCTCCATGTCAATATGTGAACAAACAAAGGAACAATAAAGTTGCCCAAAAACACCCAAAGCACCTCACAAATTACCCTAGACAAAAAAGCTATAAGCCCACCTAGCCACCAGGTCACCAAACCTAAAATGGTGGCTGGTAGGCAGTGGGGGGGGAGTTTATAATTGGGCTATTCTGGTCCTACTAGACCAGCCCAAATCTAGAAACTTCTGTCCCTCTTAAAGAGACACCCCTCGCAGCCCTCCCAAACCGCCCGGGGGAGGAGACCTCCCGGCGGTCGGCTCCCTCCCCCAAGCCCCCCTTCTAATTCAATGGTGGTGCGCACGACTGGCCGGGCCACACTCGACCCCTTCAGCTTTGCTAGAGGCCAGTAAGAGTGGAAATAAAAATATGGCCGGCGGAGAGGTCCTGGAACATTCCATAGTTGTTCCCCTTACTTCTGGCGAACGGGAAACTCATTTCTGAAATCAGCTGCTTTCGCTTTCAGGTGAGGTAGAGTAGGTCAGATTCCACTCTAAATCTCGTGAGCACAGGCTGGAAGTTAGTGCAGAGCTGATTCTGCAGTGGCGCTGCCTCTTTTTTGGAGGTAGAGGAAATGGAACCTGTGTGGTTTATCCTGGTACTTGACACATGAAAAGGAAAGGAGTAAGGCTGAAGGAACCAACGAATTAACCATTACTTTCACTGATAATGCTAGCGTGTTTTATATAGCGCTCAATAGCGCACTTCTGCCTTTTCTAAGCACTGTAACTAATAGTTGTTGCAATTATTTCTTTTTACTGAACTCAATGCTGAGTTTGCTGTGGCTGAGTTCAAACTCATGACATTAATGGTGATGCCAGAAATGACCATTTGCTCGCTGCGCTATCTCACAGGCAAGTCCCGACATCTATGTGTGTTACACATTCAGTAGGATGCAGTTAGGGCTGGACTAGATGGAATGAAGGAAGAAAGGGAGGGAGGATGGAAAGCAGGGGCGTAACACAGGCCCCGTGCTTCAGGGGCCCCCTCAGCGGAGCCTGCAAGCAGTACAGATTTGTCAGGTATTTATTAGATCATTAAAACGCTACAGCCGACAAGCATCGCCATCGTTCGTTGCACCAGCTGACAGCACCTCACCATGGCCTCTTCATATTGGTGCACAGATGTCTCCACCATGTCTGCAGCTGTGTGGTCTTCAACTTTAGGGTGGGGCTGGCCTGGTGACGATTGTCATGCACATCGCGCGCGGCACAATTAAAAGTGCGCGTGGCAGCACATCACACTGGTGTGGCCATCGAGAAGGTTTGTATCTTGCACAATGGTTTGCTGCGCGGGTGAGTTGGGAGAGGGGCTGGTACTCCAGTGATTTTGGGCACTAGTCGCCACGACACATCCTAGTCTGCATTGTAATGTGCCCCGCCCTAGCGTGAACAGCACAGCAATAAAAGGATATTTGCCCTGGTCTGAGTGAAGAACCACAATTGGTTCTCTCTGGTTTATTTGACCCCTTCTCCACGCCCATCTGTAGGGGGTGATGGTCCCTTGTGTACAAGCTGGGTGGCTCACTAAACCCCCCCTAGCATCCACCACACCTGTATATACCTCAACTGGACATGTGTTGTCAGTAGTTTGGCAGCAAACCGGTAAGCCTGATAATAACCCTGAATATACCTTGCACTACCCTGGGTATATTCACAGTGCTGCAGTGGAAGATGAACACTGGATGAACACAGACTGTACCTACCATTCTCCATGTTCACTGTAACACTGGCAAAAAAAGTTTATGGGAAGAGTGCATTGATCAACTGCTGATGCTCTGAACTGCATAACAATTTATTTTAATGTGGGAAGGTGCTGATAGTAATGCATTTGTTTTAGTTTACTCCCTGTTGAGTGCAACTTGGAAGGCTGTTATTTATTAACTTATCTATCAGATATTTGGGATAAGTCGATCTTTAGAAACAGAGCCATTATTCAGCAATGTAGCTAAATGTTCTTAGATGCTGAAATTCAAATTAAAAAAATTAAAAAAATGAGTGCGGTGGGTGCAGGTGACCTGAGCTTCCAGGCCCAGCAGCAAGGAGTTTGAAGGCAACTGCCTTCAGGCCGGAGGCCATTTGCATATTTACATACCTTTGTAAACTGGTTACCAAGGCTTAGTTCTTTTCTGGTGCCAGTACCCCCTGGGCAGCCTATTCCTTACACTTGAAATGTACATTTACTGCTGTAGTGTGAGAATGCATTTCATGAAAAGGAATATAAAGTATGGTTGCCAAAATAAAAATGGCAGCAATATGTTGTTTAAAGTGTTGACACCAAATAGGGTTATAAATAAAGTATGTATTGATTTGCAATGTGACTTTTCTATCTTTGTTGACTTTAATTATCAGTCAAGGATCATTCAGGCAGCGCTAGAACACAATTAAAAGTGCTTTCTATTTGTATTTGTTGTTGGAAGTATGCAAAGGTCAGTGCTGAAAATACGGCTTTAGGTGATGCTTATTTATGTCCTTTCTGGGACATCAAAATAATGAGCTGGCAACCCTAATCATAAGACTGGAAGTTTGTTGCAGAATCAGCACATTATTTATTTCCTCAACCATCGATCCCTGATTAGCGCCATAATAGCAGTAGTTTAATTCATATCTGAAAATCCTACACCGCTGTCAATAACATGCTGAGTTACTTCAAGTGTTTGGGAAGGCACTCTGGATTAAGACAACTCACTCCTCATTCTCGCCCTTCACTTTTGAGCTCACCCTGCACTCACAGCGGTCACAATGCACTCACACTGATCACCATGTACTCCCACCATTCACCTGCTCACCCTGCACTCACAGTGATCACAATACATTTTCGCTGTTCACCCTCTACCTCACCCTGCAGTCACACAAGCACACTACTCACCCTGCACTTATGTCACACTATGCTCTTCTGTCCCCCTCACTGCTCAATCTGCAATCTCACTTAAACAAGTCCATCACTAACCATGCAATCTTCCGTCCCACTCTACACTTACATCTGCACCCAAATTCATATGGTCACCTCACTCACCCTGCAGTCACTTCTCTTACCCTACTCTCACACTGTCTCATCACTCACCGTGCACTCATATGGGTACTCCTACCACCCACAAAGTGCAGAAGGTTAATGTGCCTACTACAAAGAACATGTACCATGCACATCACAGAACTGAGTGTGAGTAAACTATGAGTAGTGCTATAAAAAAATTAAATGTTTGTCAGAATGGTGCTATAGAGAGATGAGGTGCATTGTTGGTGAGTGGTAGTGAGGGAGTTCATGGAAAAGGAGGAAATGGGGGGGGGTGCCATCTAGAGACTTTTTGAGGCATGGACAAAGTGGGCTCCAGCTCAGGGCCCCAGACTTTCAGCGGGCCCCCTCATGAAACCAGCTCTTTTCTGTAGAGTCTTGTCCTGATGGCATTAAATGATTCTTGAACAGATTGTTTTAATACAACTTTCATTTGCTTTTTTCACTATTGGTGATGTGTGGTTTGAGCAGGTCGGCGTGGCGTCGTTGGCTCAACATTCTGTGATACTGGGGATTGGGGAAAATCATTAATCTCCCTGTGCCTAACAAAAAAAGTATCTACTTCTTTTCAGTGAGTCCTACTGTAGTTCGTTCCATCATGGACGTTGCAAACTCACTGTTAACACTGTTAGTGAGTTCGCAAAGTCCATGATGTAACGAACAACATACTTTTGTGTTAACACACTCTTTGAAGTGCTTCAAAAAGTGTTAATGTTTATATAGCGGGAACGCGACCCGAAAGTATTAGCGCGGCTGGCTTTACATGAGCGCGCCAGTCAGTGCTTGACTCTGTGTGTATGAGAACTGGAGAGAGGACACTGACTGATACCGATTGTGTCCTCTGTGTGTACTGACTGGCACGCTCATGTAAAGCCAGCCACAAATACTCTTGGATTGTGTTCCTGCTATATAAACATTAACACTTTTTATAGTGCAGAGTGACTATTTCTCTAGATTTTGTCTACAGAAAGTGAACAATACATTAATCATAACATTTCTTCTTGAATGCTGCTAGTTTGGGACCTGTTTAGTTGTGTGTTTAGTTGTTTACAGTTTAAATAAAAATAAAATCTGTGAGGTTCTCAGCATTGTATCTTGAAGTCTGTTATGAAGCTCTGTCATTATACTGAATAAGCAGCTACCATGGTGTTGTTATATGATATCCCTTTATTAATGTAATAACTCCACTTTCATAATTGCTTTATTAACCTTCTTGATTCTCACATTTGCTTGAAAATGCACCATTTACCCACTCTTTTTTTCAAAATTATCCTCAGGGGGAGAATCCCCCAAACCCCCCTTTACTTTTTCGTTTATGCTACACCTCTTTCAAATGTCACCACCCACCACTAATTGTCAGTTGAGTTTTGATGGAATTGCAGGTTTGGGTTTGTCTTTCAAAGTTTCATGATATTGTCCATTAATGTCAATTCTAATTCAGACCCTTCGTAGTTATTCTTCAGCCATAGGCAGTTCATGTGACAATAGGACTGCTCTTTGGCATTGTTTTGATTGCTGCCATTCCTGAGACAATAGGATCGCTTCTTGGCTTTGTTCTTATTGCTGCAGTTCCTGAGACAATAGGATCGCTCCTCGGCATTGTTCTGATTGCTGCCTCAGTTAAATAATCTGCTTTCGACATTATTGTTACAGATGGCGTAGCTTATACGTGAAAAGGGTTTCCCTTGTTCTCATTAGAAACTTTGAGAAAGAGAATATAGAGGCATTTCATTAAAATGTTGGAGGTTTCAAATCAAAATATGACAGAAGTTTGGGCGGTAGGGCAAAGTCGTAGGAGGTGGGCCGGGCCGCCGGGGAGGGGGCCCCCTCCATGTGTTTTGCAGGGGGGCCCCCTCCAGTTTCGTTACGCAACTGTTCTGCCTCTCTGCTTTTGAACTATGTTAAAATAATGTTGCTCCTGTTTCATGTTGTATTCTGACCAGATGAGTCAGTTGGGTCTTGATGGAAGCGAGAGGTTTATATTGCTGTCTTTGGAGCTAATTTGGCATTAAGGACTATGGCTTTACGTCTTTCTTTACCTCTAGAAGAACAGGGGCCAAATGATAATGACTGATTAGATTTATGACTACTACTTACTGAGTCATTTGAAAACAGTAGCTCTTGTGGATCAAAATATGATTGGTGTGATTTATTCCTGTCATGATAGAGAATCTGGGGGCATATTACCAACAACTATCGATAATTATCGCTATGTTGGTTTAGCGGTGATATTTTTATCGCTGAGCTGCGGCGATTTTTATCGCTTAGGAGCCTTGATATTATCAAGGTTTATCTCCTAAGCGATAAAAATCGGCCGAAATGCATGAATATCGCTGAAAAGTCAGCGATATTCATGCATTACCGAGCTAATGCTCTTAACCATGTTATCCACCTACCATTGGATAACATTGCTAAGAACAGCTCAGGGGCAGGTGTTAGCTTTTGGAGATATTCGCGCTTAGCGCGAATATCTCCAAAAGTTGGTAATAGGAGATAGCGATGTTAGCGACTGTTTCCAGTCGCTAACATCTTGGCACGCCCACTTTACATGTCATTAGCGATAAATATCACTGACATGCAAAGCGGGGCCCAAGATGGTCGCTATCTCCTACTAGCTGTCGCTAACTGGTGTTAGCGACAGCTAGGTAATAGGGAGATAATTTTATCTCCGCTTTCTTAGCTTTTAAAGCCAAAAAAAGCGGAGATAAACCCCCTTGATAATATGCCCCCTGATGTTGCAAGAAATGTCAGAGTCTGTCTCATTAATGTAAGTAGAGGTTTAGATTCGATTAAACACACTGAATATTAGTCCTAATCGAATCCTTCTTTAATGTTTTTTTCTTATTGTTTGATTTCAAGATTGGACGATTTTAATTTTATTGTTAAGGAATTGGTTATTTCTTGTTTGCTACTGGACTTTGCAGTTTCATTCTTGTGGCACACGTTTTAATTGCTTGAGGTGATTGTTATTCATTTTGTACCTCACAGAAAATTATGTTTGTAGGCATGCTGGTGGGCTAGAAACAGAAGGAATGCATTTTCTCTGTGTGTTAGTTCCTTTGTTAATAGAGTAGCAATTAAAGAGGAAATAGTAATAATATTCAACTCTGTGACTGTAATGGAATCAAATCTCCATTCAAGTTAGAGGGATTCTGCATTATGTGACATTATATAGGAATGGGACAACTTATCTTTCTTCTCAGTTCAATAATATAATACATTTATTACCAGAACAATGGGGCCTATTACGATGGCGGGCAGGTAAACGATCGCCCATGTTGCGGCGGTCCCGCCATTCAGATTAGGATGAACCCGAAACACAGGAGGTCGCGTTCCGCATTTTTAACATTGCGGCGGGCGGTGCTGTAAGCAGCACCCACTGCAATGTTAAAAATGCATGTTGTGCAGTTGAATGCACAACGTGACAGGCACCGTGCGGTGCCTGCCACCTTGTGCATGCAAATGCAGGGGGTACCATAGGTACCTCCCATGCAGATCCCCAACTCCCTGGGGGCCCACTACGAGCCCCCAACAGCAATGACCGCAAGCCTTTCTATGATGGCAACACCGCCATGTAAAGGCTGCTCACAGCCTGCATCATAATATGGATGGCGGTGTCTTGCAGACACCGCCATTATAATATACAGGTTTTCCACCCGGTCGAAGAGTTGACCGGCGAAAAAGCGGTAGACGGTCTTTCCGTCCGCCACGGACCCCCCAGCCATCCTAATGTGGCGGGGGGGTCATTCATGGCAGGATGGAGGGTGTATTGCCCCCGCCGAGCCAGCAGTGGCTACCGCTGGCCCCGTTGGGGTGATCCGCCCACCAACCTACTGGGCCCCTATATCTTTGTGCAGGCAATCCAAAGTGTACTAGCTCTGGATGCTTTATTACAAATTCTGTGGCAGCTTTGAAACTTTGGCAGGCCAGTCCTACATCATAAGTTTACTGTGACAGGAAAAAGAGTTATTGTGTCTTAAGTATGACACACATGTATTTGAGGTATGATTAGTGGACCCCGGACATCAGAGAGTCGAACTGCACAGCAAACATACTGGGTCCGGTTGTGAAATAAAAGCAAAAAACTGGGAAAGCAGCCAAAGCATAGGCTTTCTTTACAGAGGATGAGAATGAATCCTTGAATGTCCAAAAATATATGCTACTATTTCATCTGACATCAAAAAGCTCACTTGAGAACAGTAAATGTATGCTCTTCCTCTGCAAATCAATCACTAAATTCATTTTATTTGATTGTTCACAGTTATACACAGTGTATCGCATATTCTCTCAATTCTAAGCATTCACTCTGAATTAGAGGTGTGTGAGGATGTGAAGCAATCAGACTCTCAACTATTTTCTAAAAGGCTTGTGAGCTCTGTAAAATGTGAAACTCACACGTTGCTTGATTCACAAAGATTGTGCTATGAGTAGGCGTGACTTACTCTTGTAGCACTCCGGGTTTACTCCTAAATTTTCAGTTGTACTCCTGGCTTTTTCTAAGCCTAATTCATGATGGGAAATCTATTTTTGGATATTTCAACACCAGTCTGTTTATGCCTATGTCTTGTTGTAAATTCCCACCTAGAATCACTTCACTTTCTATGAGCAGAGTCTTAGGTCTGGCAGTAGGAGTACATTACCCATCCCCTTGATTGAGGGGCAGGGATGCGTACACCTCAAAATACAATCATAAAATTACTACTAGTATCTGTCTCGCTATATGTTAGGTGTATTTCTTTCATTCTTATACATAGTGTGAGTGGAAATGTTATGTTATGTTATGTTAAACATATTTATACCGCGCTCGGTCACCAGACGGTTTCATGGCGCTTAAAACAACAGCGGAGGGAACAGTGCAGCGGAATAACTCAATAGGCTAGCTGAAAAAGATGAGTCTTGAGTAATTTCCGGAAGCAGACATAGCGAGGGCAGAGTCTAATGGAAATAGGGAGGGAGTTCCACAAAGTGGGGGCTAAGAAAGAGAAACGCAATCCTCCATGCTTTTTACGTTTATACCTTGGGATCATCAGCAGGTTGTGAGAAATGGACTGGAGATCTCTAGAGGGGGTGTATCGCTGAAGGCTGGATGTAATGAAAGCAGGAGCTTGGTCTATAAGGGCCTTAAAGACAGTACAGCCAGTTGAACGAACAGCGATAGGCCACGGGGAGCCAATGCAGTCTCCTCAACAGGGGCAAGACATGTTGATGTTTAGACTGATGATAGACCAGTCTTGCCGCCTGGTTTTGCACTAACTGCAGCCGGTGAAGATGGTAAGCAGGTATTCCAACATAGAGGGAGTTGGCGTAGTCAATACGCGAGGTAACAAGAGCCATAATGACAAGAATGAGTGCCTCAGTGGTGAGGAATCTGCGAATTTTGCATATCCTGCGCAGATGGAAGAAGCAGGAAGATGTTACTGCATTAATTTGGGGCCTCATGGACAAGTCACTAGATATAATTACGCCTAGGCTCTTTACCAAATTGACAGGGCAGGGCGAGGGCCCCAGAGAGGGGGCCAGAAGCTGGGATTCCAGGGGTTAGCTGGCCCACCCAACAGCACCAACTCCGTCTTGTTAGGATTAAGCTTCAGCTGACTGTAGTACATCCACTCAGAGATCACAAACATAGTGGATTGAAAGTTGGTACAGGAAGAGGGAGAGGGATCAGCAGGAAAAATCAATTGTAAATCGTCTGCATAATTAAAAATGGTAACAGGAGTGTGACAGAGGGAAGCCATGAGGGGTTGCATGTACAAATTAAACAAAAGTGGCGACAAAGCAGAGCCCTGAGGGACTCCGCAAGATAAGGGGGAATAAGCAGCAGAATAAGTGGACAGATGGACTGCCTGGGAACGCTGGTGCAGGAAGGATCTGATCCATGTGAGGGCCGTGCCTTGGATACCCGCGTTGTTGACACGGTCGATCAAGATGGTGTGATCGACCATGTCAAAGGTAGCCGACAAGTCCAATAATACAAGAGCCTGGGCGATATTCTTATCGGCGCCTTGCCTCAGCACATCCATCACGGCCACGATAACAGCTTCGGTGGAGTGAGCTGGCCGAAAGCCGGCTTGCTGATTATCCAAAAAGGAAGAGCCCTCGATGAATGCACTGAGGCAACGAGTGACGTGGGTCTCTAAGATTTTCCCCAAATAGGGAAGAAGGGAAATCGGTCGAAAGTTACTCATGACCGAAGGGTCGGCACCCGGCTTTTTTAGTATGGGAACTACGACCGCCTGTTTAAAGGAATCTGGGACAACACCAGTAGCAAGCGATTTGTTAAGCAGTGACAAAGGGGGATCAGGACAAGCCAAAAAGACGTCTTTAAGAAATCTCAGCCTATGCTTTGTATAACTACATACTGAAAAGAATAGGGAAATAGGGCTCACCTGAAGAAATTAACACACTCTCAGTAAACATTACTTCAGGAAGCAGACAAACAAAGCCCCCCCCCTCGGGCATTGACCCCCTTGTGGTGTAAGATGCTACATGATATTACCCACATTTGTGTTGTGTGTCATAGTGCATCCTCGTGTGTGTTTGTGATATGCAGTGTGTTATGATGTGCCTTTGTGAATGTGAAGTGTAGCGTTTTTTAAAATTAATTACCAATTTAAATTTTTGTAGTTTTCTATAGATGTGCATCTGTTATGTTTACTTTTTTTTCCAATGAGATTTGCATTGGTATGTACAATGTTTACATTATTTGACTGCTTGCAACATTTTGTTATTTTATTTCTTAATACTTTTTAATATTCGAGCAATCTGATTTATATAATTGTCTGCATTGTTTTCAGCTATATAAATTTGAATTAATTATATTTGTTATTTTTTAGTTTATATAACTTGATAGGTGTATGAAATATTAAAGTTAATGTAATAAATATTTTTATATTGATGTTATGTTTTTCATTTATATTTTAATGTTTTTTATTTTTACATTGTAGTGCGTATGGGTTTCAGCATATGTTCATTTTTTTCTTTTATCTATTTAAATTTTTTTTGTTTCTGAGCTTTGTGCTGGTGGTGCTATTCCCTGCCTTTATTGATTTGAATGTGATGAATTTGCTGTACTTGTGAGTGTCCATTTGGGGTGTGTGACTTACTACAAAACTTGGCTGGAGCAGATATTAACCTGTTTGTATCAAGTAGATATGAATGTAACTAGGTGAAATGCTACTGACTTTTTTTTATAATAGTCAGAAATTGGGTTACTTGTTAAGGGGGTGCAACCCTTTTCAAGCAGCAACCACAATTCTTCTCAAGGTGAAGTCACAAGAAAGCCCACCAATTAACCTAGCTCAACCCTGAGGTAGCTTGGCGCAGAGCAATCAGGCTTAACTTAGAGGCACTCTGTAATGTATTTGTGCAACAGGTCAAACAGTAACATATGGAAAACACACCACAAAAGTAACCTACATCAAATGTAGATAAGTAGGGTAATCTCTAATAAATAAAGCAAAATGACAAAATTCCAGTCAACAGAACCAGAGATATTCAATTGTAAAGATTTTAGTAACCATCGCACTAAAAGGTGTAAAGCACCAACTGTGGATATCTGGTCACGCAGGACTGAGACAAAATCACAAGTTCAGATCGATCACGATGGAGTGCAGGCTGGCTATAGAGGCCCAGTTAGGAAAGCTCAACAAAGTATCTTCAATCCTGGTTTGTGAAGAGTTGCAAGGATTACGTCAAAGGTGCATCGTGCAGCCGAAGTGATGCATCAGTTCCGAGATGAGGGGGGTCCTGTGCATTATCGAAGATCCTGTCAATGAGGGTTTGCAATGCGAGGTCCAGAGTCGGGGATGTGTTACCTAGTCAGAGTAATGCGTCGGTTCCGAGGAGCTGCGAGGCTGTGATGCTGCAGAGTCCTGCATCATCATCAAGGCTACTGTCGATGGGGGGGTGAGGGCTTGCACAGAGGATGCATCATAAAGGGGAGGTTCCGATGCGGCATCAGGTTGGAATGCGGATCTTTGAGGAGGTTCAATCAATCAATCAATCATATCAGTTGTAAAGCGCACTACTCACCCATGAGGGTTTCAAGGCGCTGGGGTGGGCAATGCTGCTATGGCTCGAAAAGCCAGGTCTTGAGGAGTTTTCTGAAGGTCTTGGGTCTTGGGTCTGCCGTAAGTGGATGGGGAGGGTGTTCCAAGTCTTGGTGGCGAGGTGGGAGAACGATCTGCGGCCAGAGGTCGCTCTTTGAAAGCGGGGGACTGTGGCGAGGGCGAGGGCGGCGGAACGGAGCTGGCGTGTGTAGAAGCTGAGTTGTCTGTTGTGCCTTGTGTGCGTGGGTGAGGAGTTTGAAGGGTATCCTCTTGTTGACCGGGAAGGATCATGCGTGCAGAGGCGTTCTAGATGCATTGGAGCCATCTCAGGAGTTTGGCCGAGGCTCCTGCTTAGAGGGTGTTTCCGTAGTACAACCTGCTGCTGACGAGGGCCTGGGTGACTGTTCTTCTTGTTTCAGTGGGGATCCACTTCTAGATCCTGTGGAGCATGTGGAGGGTGTTGAAGCAGGAGGAGGAGATGGCGTTGACCTGTTTAGTCATGGAGAGGGTGGAGTTGAGGATGACCCCTAGGTTGCATGCGTAGTCGGTGTTGGAGCAGTTCCCAGTGCAGTCGGCCACCAGGAGTCGTTCCAGGCCGAAGGTGTGGATCCGAGGATGAGGACGTCTGCCTTGTCCAAGTTCAGCTTCAGACAACTGTTCCTCATCCATTCAGCGATGGCCTTCATTCCTCCGTGAAGGTTGGTTTTGGCAGTGTGGGGGTCCTTGGTGAGAGAGAGGATCAGCTGGGTGTCATCGGCGTAAGAGATGATGTTGAGGTCAT
Organism: Lissotriton helveticus; assembly: GCF_964261635.1. NCBI lineage: Eukaryota > Metazoa > Chordata > Amphibia > Caudata > Salamandridae > Lissotriton > Lissotriton helveticus. The sequence continues at coordinate 919,984,559 of NC_136067.1, read as the reverse complement.
GCCGACGGGCGACGTGGGCAAGCGGTGCCATGTAGATGTTAAACTGAGTTGGGCTGAGGGATGAGCCCTGGGGTATGCAGCAGAAAATCTTAAAGGCTTCGGAGCAGAAGGTGGAAAGGTGGACCCTCTATGTTCTGCCGGTGAGGAAGCAAGTGGTCCAGTCCAGGGCCTTCTCTTGGATTCCAGCGTTGTGGAGGCGTGTTCGTAGTGTGTGGTGGCAGACCGTGTCGAAGGCGGCTGACAGGTCCAGGAAGATGAGGGCCGCCGTTTCTCCGTTGTCCAGCAGGGACTTGATGTCATCGGTGGCGGCGATGAGGGCAGTCTCAGTGCTGTGGTTGCTGCAGAACCCGGATGGGAAGGGTCCAGGATGTTGTTCTCCTCGAGGTAGTGGGTCAGTTGTTCGTTGACTGTCTTCTCGATGACCATTGCTGGGAACGGAAGCAGGGAGATGGGCCGGAAGTTCTTGAGGTCCTTGGGGTCCGCCTTGGGTTTCTTGAGTAAGGCGTTGTTCTCGACGTGCTTCCAACTCTCTGGGAAGGTTGCTGTCTCAAAGGAGGTGTTGGTGACTTTCCGGAGATGTGGTGCGATGGTTGTGCTGGCTTTGTTGAAGATGTGGTGTGGGCATGGGTCTGACGGAGATCCAAAGTGGATGGTGTTCATGATCTTGATGGTGTCGTCGCTGTTGATGTTGGTCCAGGAGAGCAGGTGGTTGGTGCGGAGGGTGGTCGTGGGGGCAGAGGTCTCAGTGGTTGTCGGGGTGGTCATGGCGTTGAAGCTGTCATGGATGTCTGCGATCTTGCGGTGGTAGAAGGTGGCCAGCGAGTCGCACAGGTCTTGCGAGGGTGGGACGTCATTGGTGTTGGAGCTGGGGTTGTAGAGTTCCTTCATGATGTTGAAGAGCTCTTTGATGTTGTGCTTGTTGTTGTCTAGGCATCTTTGAAGGAGGCCCTTTTGGCGGATCTGATGAGGTGATGGTGTCTGCAGGTGGCCTTCTTGTGGGCTGCGTGGCTGTCCGACGTTCGCTCACGGAGCCAGATCTTCTACAACATTCGGCAGGTTTGCTTGGAGGCCCGGGGGCCTTCAGTAAACCTGCTGGTTTTCTTGTTGGTGTGACTGTTGGAGGGTTTCTTGATCGGGACGAAGGTGTTGGCACAGTCGTTGATCCACTGTCTGAGGTTGCGAGCGGCGGGGTCGGGGTCGGTGGGGTCAGTGGGTGGGCTCTGGGCGAGGGTGGTGGTTAGCTGGTCTTCGTGACTTTGCTCCAGCAGTGGGGAGGCATCTGTTGGGTGCGGTGGTGCGTGGTGGGTTTATTTAAAGGTGAAGTGGATGCAGAGATGGTCGGTCCAGGGGAGTTTGGTGGTGTGGTTGAAGGAGACGAGGGGGCTTGCAGAGAAGATGGGGTCAATCGTGTGACGGCAGAGTGAGTGGGTGTTGTGTTGAGTAGTCTGAGTCTGAGGTTGGCTAGGTTGTCGATCAGAGTGGTGTAGTTGGTTTCATTGTTGTTCTTGAGGTGTAAGTTTAGGTCCCTGAGGAGGATGAAGTCAGTGGAGGCGAGGGTGTGTGTGCTGACGAAGTCGGCGAGGGAGTCGCTGAACTGTGGTCAGGGTCCGGGGGTCTGTAGATGAGGGTTCCTCTGAGGGTGGTGTTGGGGTCGGTGTGGATCTGGAAGTGCAGGTGTTTGGTGGTACTGAGGGTGTCGTCAGTGTTGGTCGAGACTCTGATTGTGTTCCTGTGGACGATTGCGATTGCTCCTCCTGCTCCGTTGGTGCGGTCCCTGCGGGTGATCTTGTAGCCTTCCGGGACGGCTATGGCTATGTCGGGTGCCGAGGCGGGGTTCAGCCAGGTCTCCGTCAGGAAGGTGACGTCTGGGAAGTTGATTCGAGTATGTCCCAGAGTTCAATGGCGTGTTTGCAGGTGGAGCGGGTGTTGAGAAGGATGCATCTGAAGTGGTTGGGTTCTTTCCTGGTCAGCAGCATGGTGAGGCGAATGCTTGTGAAGCAGCAGTTCCGGCAGGTGAAAGCTCCATGGGTGCACTTCGGGGTGGTCAGGAAGCAGGCATGTGATCGTCCGGTGTTTAGTGCGTGGAGGGATCTGGCATCGTAGTGGTGTTGGGCGTCGTGGCATTCGTGGGGTCCAGGGGTCCTGGCGCTGGGCGTAGTCCAGGCACGGACGGGCTTGCCTTAGGCGCGCCTTCAGCGTGCCAGCGGCGCACCTGCTGCGCGGCCTCCATATGAGGGTATGTGGGAGGGAGGAGCAGCTGGGATGCAGGAGCGGGCGGTGAATGGGATTGCAGGGGTGTGGGGCCGCAGGGACGCTAAGGTGGAAAAATGGGCGGGCCGCGGGAGAACTGGGCACAGGAAGGGAAAATAACTTTAGGCATAAACACAAGTACAGGCACAGAGGAATAAAAACAAGTCTGGGCAAGAAAGCAAGTACAGGCACAGGGCAATAAAAACAAATCTGGGCAAGAAAGTAAATTAGGCACAGGGGAATAAAAACAAGTCTGGGCAAGAAAGCAAGTACAGGCACAGGGGAATAAAAATAAGTCTGGGCAAAAAAGCAAGTATAGATACAGGGGAATAAAGACAAGTCTGGGCAAGAAAGCAAGTACAGGCACAGGGGAATAAAAACAAGTCTGGGCAAGAAAGCAAGTTAGGCACAGGGGAATAAAAACAAGTCTGGGCAAGAAAGCAAGTTAGGCACAGGGGAAAAATGCAAGATTAGGAAAAAACTGTGCAGGCAGAGCTGTGCAGCAGCGTTGGGAGCGACCTGCCTGAGAGCAGGGTCAGAGGAGGTTCTGATCCATTCAGCAATGGCAATTCGGGTCCAGGACTGGCCGGGTACCACTTGAGAAGGTAGACACAAGGTTGGCAGAGCACATGTAAAAGTGCAAGGTTGTGGGAGCCTTCTCTCCCTGAGGCTCAAGTCAGGAGGACGGACAACTAGTCCTTGAAGTCACTCTGGGGTTCTGGGTTTAAGAGATGTAAGTCCAGTCCTTCTCACCCAGGCTGAAGGGCAGCAAACAGCAGGTCAGTACAGCCAAGCAGCAGTACAGCAAGGCAGTAGTCTAGCAAACTGTAACCCAACAGAGTGGCTGTCCTTCAGCAGCACAGCAGTCCTTCTTTCTGGCAAAATATCTACATATCCAGAAGTGCACTGAAGTGGTGGTGGTCCAGAATTTACACCAAGTTGTGCCGTTGAAATGTGGGGAAAGCTTCTAGCTTTTCCCCTTTGACGTCCCTAGGCATCCTGGTTCCCCTTTCCTGGCTGCAGACTATCTACAGGCAGTATGCAGCCCTTTATGTGGGGACATGACACAGACCATACAAGTGTTAAGTGGGGCAGTGCCCAGCTCCTCACTCCAATCCTGCCAGTGATGGCCCAGCCAGGCACACGTAAGCTCCCTATTCCGTGTGACTGTCTAGGGGGAATAATGTTAGAAATGGGGGTCTCTAGTTGGCAGAGGTATGCACCTTGTCCAAGTAGGGACCCTTCCTTCTAGTCATGGTAATGGGATAACACTTCTAAAATAACCCCAGCTCACCCCCTTGGTAGCTTGTCATGAGCAGTCAGGCTTATCTCAGAGGCAATGTGTAAAGCATTTGCGCATAAAGCACAGTAGTACAGTGAAAATACTACCAAAGGACACCACACCAGTTTTTTTAAAAAATAGCCAAGATTAATCTGTGCAAAACAAGACCGAAATGATAAAAACCCAGCATACAGTGATCAAAATATGAATATTGCAAGAATAACCATAAAATACCGTTCCTTGAAGTCAATAGCTCCATCTGGGGCTATCACAGCATTGTGAAAAAACAAATCTAACAGTTCAGGCTGACTGCGGCATCGTGGGCCACCGACAGTGTCAGGGAGATCTGCAAACAGTTCCTTGGAAATGCAGGAAATCATGGAAATTGCGATGAGATCCAAAGATGCGGTGTCAGCAGGCATCAGCTTCAGAGCTTGATGCAAGTCTCATCAGGTACAGGAAGTCACACGCATTGCAGATCGAACTCCATGAGGTTGAAGTCAAGAGCACCGGAATCGGAAAGCCTCAGGGCTGCGGTGTGGAGTGCAGTGTGTGGTGCCCTCGGGTCACGTGTAGGCAGCAGCTAGGTCCAGCGGCATCAGTGATACCAGGCTTTGGTGCTAAGCGGGCAATGCTCGTTGCAGTGCTTGCAGGTCACGTTGCAAGCAGTGGCATTGTTGTTGCTGAAGCACTGTCGTCAGCAGATGATCTGGAGTCGATGGCGCTGGTGTGGGTAGGCCAAGGTTGTGGTGCGGGACGGGGCGGTGCATCAAGTAAATTATGAGTGGAGTCCTCAGGCCATGGTGCAGGCAGCGGTGTTGGTGTCGGCGAGGAGAAGCGGTGTCGTGGATACCAGGGTGGCAATGTGAAGCGAGGCGGTGTGAAGTGCAGTGCCCTCAGGTCACAGTGCAAGAAGTGGCTCGGTGGCCGTCGTCAGTGAGACCAGGGTTGCGGTGCGAAGCAGGGTGGTGCTCTCTGCAGTGCAAACATGATCGCGGAACCGGGACAGCATCTTTGATGCCGTTGAGTTACTTTTTCCTCTGTGACTACTGAAACACTCAGTTCCAGAAGAGGGTACACAGAGAATGGTGAAGTCTTTGCTGTTCCTGATTCTTCTTTAACAAGGGGCAAGCTCTACCTCAAGCCCTTGGAGAAACGTTGCAAGATAGGTAGCAGAAGGTTCAGTACAGTCCGTTAACTGCCCTAGACAGGAGCAACTACTGCAGGCCAACACAGAAAAGTGGTAGGACCTTCTCAAAGCTTCCCCAGCTTTTGGCAGGTTTCTTAGTCCAAAAGAATTCTAAAGTTCTGGGGTCAGGGCCCCAATATTTATACTACTTTTCACTTTGAAGTTTCAGACAGGAAGTCTCTGAGTACAGTAAAAAGCAGTTCTGTCACAGCATATTCAGCTGCTAGTGAAAACTCCTCCTACCACTCTAAATGCAGAAAAGGTCTATTCAGCCAAGCTATGAGTCACCCAGGAAAGGCAGGACACACCTCAAGCCCCCTTGTGACTGCGTAGTGTGAATACACATCCCCAGCTCCTGTCACTCCAAAACCAGTTGGTGAATACACAAACAGATAGAGGCATACAGGATGGTTAAGTAAGAAAATGCCTACTTGCTATGTGTTTCAAACACAATTTAAAAGTCACCTTTACTAAAGTTGTGTAATTAAATTCTGAGTTCAGAGACCCTAAACTCTTTTACACATGTAAAATGTTACAGTGCAACTCCAACGATAGTCTATGAGACAGACAGCCTTTCAACAGTGAAAAACTAAATACACATTATTTCACTATTATGACATGTAAAACACACCAGTACCTTCCACATACACTGCACCCTGCCCATTGGGGTACCTTGGGCCTATATGAGGGGTGCCTTACATGTAAGTAAAGGAAAGGTTGAGCTGCACCTACGCGGTGGGATTGCCACACCTGCCCCTGGGCGTTTGGTGAAGGCCAGGGACCGGGCTGCGGCGCCCCCGGGCGTGATGACCGCGGGAGAGCTATGGTGCGCCGATCCCAGGCAACAGTGAGTACTACGAGTATCCCCCCTCAAAGACAATATAGCGGCCCTATGATCCGGATGCAGCAGAGGGCGGCCTGATCTCCTTGCCTAATGGTGTGGGCGTAGCAGTGGTAGCACGAGCCCCCCTTTTTTCAGCAGCGTATCTACGATTGAGACGGGAGCTGCGGTGGGGCCGGCGAGGGGGCTCTCCGGGAAGCGAGGCGGGAAGCCGAGGAGTGACCGCGACTGAGGCACAGCAAAAGGGAAGACATCGAAGTGCCTTCGCATTAGTAACTCCTGCAAGTCGAGAGGAGCTGCAGAAGCTGCCGGCTAACTGTGAGGTGACAGGAGGCCATTGCGTTGAGGACTCTAGTTCCCTGGAAGATCTTGTAGGGACCCTTCAAGATGGGCAGAGGCGATAAAACCCAAACTAAGCTCATGTTTGAGCAGCGACACACAAAGACACAGGAAATATGGGGTGCGGGATGAGGAGGATGAGGAGGACGCCACGGGGGATTCGGACATTAAACGCTTGCTCCTAGCTATGGAGAAGGGTCTCCAGAATAGCATGACATCCCTGGGATCGAAACTGGATGCACTAACATACCAAATGGACAGAATGGCAGAACAGATTGACAAGCACGCAGAAAGATTAGACATGTCCGAGAGGAGGCTGACGGAGGTGGAAGACGCGCAAATGGAATTAGGGACGGACCATAAGAAGATTGAGAAAATGATCCAGACCCTACATGACAAAACCTGGAGGTGCGGTCCCGTCGCTGCAACCTCCAAATTACGGGCCTGCCGGAATCGACCCAAACAGGCAACATGGAAAGATTCATCGAAAAGCTCTTGATCACCTTGCTGGGTGAGGAAACCTTCTCCCCGATGTTCGTTGTGGAGCGCGCCCATCGCTCCTTGGGCCCGCGCCCGCGCCCTGGGTCCCCGCCGCGTCCTGTCATAGCCAAACTGCTCAACTACAGGGACAGAGACACAGCACTACGCACGCTAGGGACAAGAAATCACTACAGTATGAAGGATCGGAGATCTCCCTATACCCTGATTTTACAGCAAGAATTTCAAGAGGCCTGTAAACACTTTGCTCCCTACAAGAAACAGCTACGAGAACTCGGTCTGGACTACGCAATGCTGTACCCGGCAAAGTTGCGGATTAACAGACAAGGGCACTCACACCTGTTCACTGACCCTCGGGCATGGCAACAGGCCCTAAAGGGATGGTCGAGGGAGCACTGTAGAGACGCGAGCGCACCATCGGGAGAGGCGGGGGCAGTAGTCATCTGGACGAACAGGAGTGCTGGGCTCCCCGGCCTGACCTCGGTATGGCGGTAAGGTGTGCAGGCAGAGGTAAGCAGAGAGCGTAGATTTAATAGAAACTTGTGCTGGAGATGCCCTGCTGTTTGAGGACAAGCTGTGGAAACACAAGAGAGACTGTATTGAATGCGATGACTTTGTTAAACGAATGAGGGAGAGGTCGGGAGGTTGGCCTGGCTGGCCTGATGACCACACATATCAGTAAGAGGACACTGTGGTATTGTACTACTGTTTAGGCCTCCTGAACTACTTATGCTGCATTATGACAGAGGGGCACACTGGTTCCCGAGCAGGGTTATATAGAATGTATTGAAAGCAACTAGTAGAACGTTTTAAAATGCTAAGGCTGATGCATGTCATATGATGAGGCGAGAGGAGGGCAGGGAAATTCCAGTATTGTGCACGTTTGCACTAGTTGCTGAAAGCTTGGCAACCTCTGCCCCCGCGCACAATGCACCTCTATGACTCTTCGGAGATCATAAAGTTCAGGAATGGGAAGGGGGGAGGGAGGGTGGCAATGTACTCGGCAAGGCCAGGTTGGGGGAGGTATGCTGTGGGTGGGGGGTGGCAATGTTTTCCAGTTTGTCTAAACAGTTAGAAGGGGAGGGGATGGCTCTGCACATATCGCACACACGACCAACCGCGAGTGAACATGCGACACCCGAGCAAACACAGCTTAAACCAGAGACCAATGATGAACACACCTGATCCGAGCAGTCGAGATTCGTTAACAACGATCCGTGCCCTCACTTGGAACGTCAGAGGACTCAATGATTACTGCAAACTAAGGAAAGTGTTCAGTTACCTCCAGTGGCATCGTGTTGATGTTGCGCTCCTTCAAGAGATCCATCTTCCGCTAGCGAGCAGAATGCTTCATAGTAGAGGTTTGGAGGGCAATATAGCAGCAGCAGGTTTCACAACACACTCCAGGGGGGTACTGACCTGGGTTAACCCCAAATCGAAACTTACAATGACGCTACTGAGAGTGGATCCCGAGGGACGCATTGTGATATCGTCTTGCAAAGGGCTGGGGATGGATTTAGTTTTAGTTATTGTCTATGGCCCTAATTACGACTCCCCTGACTTCTACCACTCTCTGGCCAGCGCTGCCAGCACATATGCTGACGCACAGATGATCTGGGGGGAGACTTTAATCTGGTATTGAACCCAGCTTTGGACAGATCTGCTGGCCCACCGCACAGACCCTCAGCTGCCGCACAGGCGCTTCTTGCGGAACTCACTGTTTTGGATTTGGAGGATGTGTGGAGATATAGGAACGCCTCTCAGGGAGGCTACACACACTATTCGGCATATCATGATATTCACACCAGGATAGATTACTGGCTGGCATCCTCGTCTATTGTGGGACATATCAGGGATTGCCAGATCCTGACTCGCACATTATCCGACTTTTCTCCCCTACAGATGGTACTGGAGGCTCCAGCATAGTTGTTTCCCCCGTTCACATGGCGTTTTCCTCCATACTCGCTACCAGACCCGCTGTTTCGAGGTGAGCTGCCCGAAGAGATAGATGTTTTTTTCGAAGCTAACATCGGCTTTGTAGACAATTTCCAAATGGTGTGGGAGGCCTTTAAACTATATATAAGGGGAGTGGCTATATCCAAACACTCGAGTATCCTTAAAGCCATACGTCAGAGGCTGTCACTGCTTGAAGGACAGCTAGCGGTACTTGAGAGGCGGCAACAGAGCGCCCCAGACCCGACTGTGGTGGACGAGATAAAATCACTAATCACTGATTACAATGAGGAAGCGGACAGGGAAGTTCAGCATATGGGGAAATATGCTACTGCGTGAACATATGGTGAGGGGGAGCGACCTAGCTCGCTCCTTGCTAGACTACTGAAGGGCAATAGGGGGAAAAATCACATAGCAGAGTTGAGGGCAACGGATGGGCTGACGCTTATGGATGAGGCTGAGATAGCCAACAGATTCCAGAGCTACTACTTGGACCTTTACTCCTCCAAAAGCAGAGACCTCACTGCTGAGACAGCGGAATACTTGGAGCATTTAGAGATATCCACGCTAACCAATACACACCGCGAGTTCCTTATGCAACCAATAGAGAAGGACGAGATCGAAGACGCCCTGGCGAGCATGCGCTCTGGCAGCGCCCCTGGTATTGATGGGCTCAGAGTGTGCTTTTATAAGGCTTTCCGAGATAAGTTGATCCCCCACCTGTGCACGCTCTTTGACGATATCTGCATGGAGGGTAGCATGCCGCAATCCATGCGGGAGGCCTTGTTGGTTACAATCCTCAAACTTGGCAAGCACAAGACGAGTGCAGCTCCTACAGGCCTTTATCGCTGCTGAATGTGGATGCCAAGATTTATGCTAAGGTGCTCACTACGAGACTCGCCCTCCTTGCCCCCAAGCTGGTGGCTCCGGAGCAGGCGGGGTTTATTCCCGGTAGGAACCTGACCTATAATATTCGTACAGTCCCCGGCACCATCCAACACGTAAAACAAGACTCGAAGGCCATTGCAGTCTTCCTTGACATGGAGAAGGCCTTCAATTCAGTTGAGTGGCCCTTCATGAGACAAGTGCTGCAGAGATTGGGGCTGGGCATGCCGTTTCTTCAAATGATAGGCGCTCTGTACCATGCGCCGACAGCCAGGCTCCGCATAGGTAACCTCGTGACGGACTCTTTCGCGATAGGGCTGCCCTCTCTCCCCGCTGCTAAATGCATTGGTGGCTGAGCCGCTGGCCTGCGCGTTAAGGGAATATCATAACAATGAGGGCATAGGCTTCCCGTCATACCGAATTGTGGTGTCAACATACGTTGATGACACCCTGCTATATGTCCGTGACCCTGAAAATAACTTGTTGTCTATGCTCAGAGAAGTGACACGATTCGGAGCTCTTTCCGGACTGCGGGTCAACTGGGTGAAATCGTTGGTGTTCCCCCTCACCCCGGTCACCAAAAGATTTGACATGGAATTCCCACTGCAATGGTCTATGGACCCCATTAGATACCTTGGAGTTCACATACACACGGACTCGGAGGCTCTGCTTTGAGAAAATTACGGAGTGGCAGTCAGCAAGCTAGAGGACGATGTAGAGGCTTGGGCAAGCTCCCGCTCTCCCTAATGGGGCGCACAGCCATCATGAAAATGATAGTTCTTCCGAGATTTTTATTCCTGTTCAGTGCCATTCCAATGGCTCTATCGAAGGCCTTCTTCCGAACTTTGATTCAGATAATGGTGAAGCTAGCATGGGCAGGTAAGCAACCCAGAGTGAAGTGGACCACACTAACGTTGCCGCACGACCTGGGTGGCCTGGGTGCTCCCGACCTCGAGCTTTACTACAGAGTTGCTCAGGCCTCGCATCTCCACACGTGGATTCATGGAGAGGCCCTCATACTCCATGTACGTAAGGAAAAGGTTTTTGCTGACACAATAGCTCTCCCGGCCACGGTGTTTAAACCGATGGATCGCAGGACCATTATTTTAGACTCCATTATGGCCACGAATCACGCCTGGAACTCCCTTCTGCAAGCACAAGGCGGTGCGCTTTTGTACTCACCCAACATGCCCCTGGAGTGGACTATGTGGCTTTCACCTATCAGAGAGAAGGGAGTTGTCCAGGCGCTGGGTGAACTGGGCATTCGTACAGCGGGGGATTTATTCTTGGAAGGCATAGCTAAGACCTGGGATCAGGTAGTGAAGGACCGCGAAGATATAACACTGCTGGGCCGGTTTCAATTCCACAGAGTGCGTAGCGCCCTCCTGGGCCTACTTGGACCGGATTTGGCGGAACCGCCCGAAGTCACAGAACTTACATATACTATCTGTACGGAAAACCCACGTGCATTGCTGTCGAACCTGTACAAGAAAGCCATATCTCATAGGGGACAACAACTTATGAAAGCCAGAGTAGCTTGGCAAAGTGACTTACAAACCACCATAGATGACGAGATGTGGCGCTATTGTTGTGTTAACACTAAAAAGCTATCTCTAAATGGCAGGCACAGGCTGATCCATTTTTAATTCCTTCAGAGAGTGTATTACACCCCAGAGAGGCTACACAGATATGGTCTTAGACAGACAGCGGAATGCGAAAGATGCCATAAGCCAGTTGCTGACTTCCTGCATGTTGCGTGGGCGTGCCCGGGGATCTCTAAATACTGGGACAGTATTTTCATGGAGCTGAGCAGGGTCCTGGAGCACGAGTTGACTCCAAACCCCGCGCTGGCTCTTCTCGGCTACTCTAGAGGCCTACCTAAGGCAATAAGGCGACTCACGGACATGGGACTGCTTGTAGCCAGAAATGTAGTTGCGCTATGCTGGATGAAGGGCCCGCTGCCGACTAAGAAAAGATGGGCCAACGATATGTTGTATTACTGCACGCAAACAGAACACTACAGTGAGCTGCTTCCCCCACTAGCCGTCCAAAGAACTTTTGGGGTTTATATCAAACACACTTGCGAGATACCGCGTCCAAGGTAGAGACGGCTGAGGGAAGGGACTCGGAGAGGCAGACGTAGGTAGGAACTGGCAGGAGAGACCAGTGGCAATAGAGGAGGACGGTGGCTCAGCGGCATAGTGACTACATGGGAGGATAGAAGGGCAACCCGAGAATGGTCACACAGAGAGTCTAGAGTAATGAAAGCCCTCTCCGAAGACTAATTGGTTGCAGGGGTGAGAATATGACTACCGGCAATCACTGATGCGAAAATAGTGGTGGATGATTTGTCACTGGGTTGCTGCGGGGTAATCAGGAATTGATTGATGTGTGGGTATAGGCCCATTAGCAGTGAGAGGGATAGGTCGATGTGTGCGATGCTGGGAAGGGGGAGGGGGGTGTTTTAGATTCAGGGTGCTATAGTTATTGTTTTTCAGTGGACTATTGTATTTACACAACTAGCAGGTCACCCTGCTTTGGCAGCATATACTTAGAGGCTTCAGCCCTACTAGATCGAAATAGTATTCCACCAGCACGAATATGTAACCGCAGTTTATTTTGATGATCTGTGTATTCTTGACGCCACCGGACCTCAGGGATGTCGGCTGAATGGCTGTGTCATCGTGGTAGACATGTGACTGTTATTTTTTCTTTATTATTCTCCTTTCCATCCTAGCCAGCCGGCCCCAGGGTTGTAGGCGTTGGGCTGTGTATTGGCATCTGAAGCAACAATAAAGGTTTTTTGAGAAACTAAAAAAAAAAAAAAAGTAAAGGGAAGTTTAGGGCCTGCCAAGTGGGTGCACTTGCCAGGTTGCCATGGCAGTAACACTGCAGTGGCATGCCTGACACACTGTTGAAGGGCTACTTGTGTGGGTGGCACAATTAGTGCTGCAGGCCCACTAGAGCATTTGATTTACAGGCCCTGGGCACACATAGTGCACTGTACTAGGGACTTACTAGTGAATCTAATATCCCAATCATGAAAAACCAATCATAATACAATTTAAAGTAGGAGCACTTGCACTTTAGCAGTGGGAAAGTGCACGGAGAGACTAAACCAGCAGAAATGAAGTTAAAAACAGGAGGCCAAAAAGCAAAATGTCAGGGGATAAACCTGCCAAAAATGGCAAGTCCAACACATACACAGAACTCAACTGTCAGCTACATCCAGGCATGTGACTCAGGTACAGGTTTCAGGCTCCAAATAGCTAAATCAAGAAAATTTCACCTTTCTTAAACTGGAATTTTGAAAATTGTACCTTAAAATCTGACTTCATAATAAGTTCGCATTTTAAATCCCAATGGCAGAGACACCAGACATCAGTTGATTTTCTGGTCCCATTTGGCAATCACACTTATAAACTGTAATAAAATAACTCCAATGCTATCCTATGGGAGAGGAAGGCCTTGTAGTGGTGAAAAACTAATTTCAGAGTTTTCACTACCTGGACATGCAAAACTTAAAAGTACATGTCCTACTTTTTAAATACATTGCACCCTGCCCTCTGGGCTGTCGAGGGTCTACTCTAGGGGTAAGATATATATTGAAGAGGAATGTTTGGACTTGGCAAAAAGGTTTATTTTGTCAGGTCGACATGGCATTTAAAAACTGCACACATAGGCCGCAATGACAGGCTGCAATGACATGTTAAAGGCTGCTTTAGTGGATGGCACAATCAGTGTTGAAGACCCACTAATAGCCTTGATTTTACAGGCCCTGGGGACACGTAGTGCCACCTTACTGGGGACTTACAAGTAAATTAAATCTGCCACTTGGGGAATATTACCATGTTTTATGGAGTGAACACATGCACTCTAGCACTGGTTAGCAGTGGTAAAGTGCACAGATTTCTAAGCAAGCAAAAACGTGCTCAGAAAAAAAATGGTGGAGGAAGGCAAAAAGTTGGGGGGAAGACCACCCTAAGGCTAACAGGTACAACATGTCTACACAATTACACAACCTATTTTTCAGAAATGTCTGGGCTTAGTGGGTTTCCCTGGGTGGCAGCTGATAATTCGCCAATGAATTCATAGAGAGGCAACTCAGCAAGCACAGAGAATATGGCTTTTGGGCCCAACAAATTGTTTATGTTTCCAGCCTCTTTGAGTCCAAGTCCAGAATGAATGTCTTTGACCTTGCCATGCCACATACCATACAGAGTTCAGTTTTATGACTTCCTTAAATTTCCTCTGCCAGTAAAATGTTTGCTGTTGTTATCATTCCCTTGGTAAAACCCTCTTTGCAACCTCAAAGCAGAGCACCGTGGCCAGCATTTATTACAGCACACAAAGCCAGTAAGCAAACACAAGAGGAATATATTTTGTAGATACCTAGGGGCATAATAATGTGCTTGGTGGCACAGGGCAGTGCAGCAAGTTCCCTTGCTGTGCTGCCATGAGCCACAGGGAAAGGGCCAGAATGCACTATATGCAAGGCTTTGAGTGGGATGAACAAAACTGTGTGTGGGGGGGGTGTTTCCCAAAGGGGCGGGCCTATATAATTAAGGGAGTGGCTTAACATATTAATGCTAAAAATCTGTGCTCAGCATAGTGTGCCGCCTGACTGGTATTTTGCTGCTTCTGTATTGCCTCCACATATATAATACAACAAGTAACATTTTACCTACAACAAGCCAGAACTATTGGCTTTGTCAAAGGTTGTTAGTTGCATAAGAAAACTATACTACATGCATACACACACCTACGGCTTCGTTGTATATAATATCGAAAATGCTTTAGTTCTTGCACAAGAGGTTGTAGCCTAATGGCTCAAGCTGCTAACTTTTGACAGAAGGAAGCAGGTTTGAGTCTCAGCAACGGCTCAACGTCCTGTGTTTCGGGCAAATCACTCAATCTCCCATGCCAATCAAAAAATAAATGAATAGAGGGCGTGGCTTAGGTGCCGCGCAAGATGGCCGGCTAGGTGCTGAGCTCCGCCGCACCGTTTCACCTCAAAGCTACTTTCCCGATGTGAACAGGGCTGTCTCTGCACCTCTTTGCCGAATTCTTGTCTCGGAACTTGAGGGGAACAAGCGGAGTGGCTTTGCAGCTTTCAGAGTGCCGCTCTTCATCTGATTCCGCGATGTTCCTGTCGCTCCTCACGGAGCCGCCATCTTAGACGTTCCTCGAGTTGCCGGACCTCTGCTTTCACAACACGCCAGGACGACTTCTACTGCCATGTGTCATTCGGCGTCAACGGCCTTGGGGGTGAGCAATTGAAGTGTTCGGTGACTTTTTCCTAAGTTTTCATTCCGCTCTCTGTTCTGAGGAGTGTCTGCTCAGGCTCTACGTTATGGCGCTGCCTTTGTGAGACCCGCTTTCTTCAGACGCTTTGCCACCTCAGCGCTAATGGTTTTTTATAATTTAACCGTCCTCCTACTCACTGAAAGTACACCAGTGCTGCTAATAATGGCTTTCTACTGACTTTCTGTTTATATCATTACGCCTCAGGTGCCTCATGATACGCTTTCCGCAACTGCCATTTTCAGCGCCCTCTCTCTTCAGCATTGCTATCGTATGCACCATTCAATTCACTGGCGCTTTCTAGTGCAACTTGCAAGCGCTTCCTCAGGGAGATAATTTTTCATCTCATCCACCTCATGATATTACACCTTTATGTTCTATATTTTTAATATCTATATACTAGTTTTTCATGCCAAACACAAGCTTTGGACCCGATGAAGGTGTTTTGGTGAACCCTGTCATGTTCAACTAAGGCTTCAACGCTGCTACTTCTTTCTTATTGGCATTACTCACAGTGCTATATAGTTGGAGCGTCTTGTATTAAATAAATACCTGGCTCACCTTATGCTAGGATGACCTTCTGAGACACAGTTATTACAGAAGTGTGTGGTTTTTTTTTTTTTTCGCGCACTTTTCTCTACTTCTCAGTGCATTGAGATTACTTGTTGACTGAAGTGTGAACTTCCTATGGTGAGACTACGCAAGCCTAAATTTGTCTTTGCTTCCTCTGTGAATACCCTGATGAGTTCTTCAACTGTTGCGTCTACATCGACTCACTCTGCAAAAATGTCCACTTCTTCCTCTCAGCGATCTCCTTCGGGACACTCGTCTTCCAGTAGGACCTCTCCTCCTGCTCCATCCGGCAAACGTCTTAAACAAAATTCTCCTACACCGGATAATTCCTCTTCCTCATCTCCTATTGATCAAATTTTGGAAGAAATTCGTGCAATGCGTCCTTTTATCGAAGAGACAAGCAAGGATATGCAGCTTTTGAAGGACAAATGGGAGTCCATGGATGCTCGCATTTCTTCTGTTGAACTACTGATCCCTGAGGTTCAATCCAATACGCAACGCATTGTAGCATTAGAAAAGACTGTCCTCTCTCTGCAGAAACATACGGAGGATTTGGAAAATCGCAATAGAACAACCTTCGTATTTACAATTTACCAGAAAATCTTGAGGGTGACAATCCAGTGACTTTCTTTACCTCCTTCCTTCCGAAATGTTTGGACATGCCCCCTTCTACGTCCATCAGTATTCAAAGAGCTCATAGACTGGGTGCAAGAACGTCTTCATCTACCAAACCTCGTGGGGTTATTATTCTATTTTTGAAGTTCACAGATCTTCTCTCGATCCTTTCAGCAGCAAGGATCAAGAAACAATTGACTTGGCAAGGTCAGCGAGTTTACTTGTCTCAAGATGTCTCTAATGCTACTGCCTCCAGACGTAAGGAATTTCTAGCAATGCGACCTTCTTTGCGATCCCTTGGAGCACGATATGGCTTGTTTCACCCTTGTCCTTTCAGAGTCACTTATCGGAATAAGACTTGGTCATTTCAAGATCCTGGTGAACTACGCAACTTCATCTTTTTGCAGAATGAGGAGGGGATGGAAGCCTCTTCCTCTCCATCAAACAGTGGCTGAAATGTTTTGATGTATCCATGTACTGCTCTCTAGTTGTTTTCTTTCTCTAGTTTCATGTACTCCTGTCTACTCCTTCTCTTGGTCTTCTCAATCTTCTCATCTTGGTCGTCTTCTTTTTCTTGTGTCTTCTTGCGTATGTTTCTACATAAATCTTATCTCTGGTTTCTGGCTATATACCTTGTGTCACATGTTCCGTGTTCTAATAATTATTCCCTTTTTCCCCATGCAGATATGTATCGGCTGTTCCCTTCATCATCTTGTTCCACCCTTTGTTCCTTTTTTGTGAGGTCTCGGTGTGATTCTGCTCCTGTTCCTGGTCTACCCGTCTTGTAACGCATCACCACCTCCCCACTTCCCCTTTGTATATTTCCCCTTTCAGGTATGTTTATTACAGTCATCCTTTTGGATTTGTACTGTCTTCTATGCCTTTTCTCTTTTCTTTCTTCTCCTTCCTTTGCTGAACCTCTTTCCTTTCCCCTAACCTTCTTTTTCCTTATTCTTTCTTATTCTACCTTAATGGTTGTTCTATTTTCTACTCAGTTAATGATTGGCTTATTGCTTGTACAAGATGTTCTTGCACTTTTCAATTTTGAACAGTTCAATATGTTTTGATTTTCAAAGTTATTTCATGGAATGTGAAAGGATTTAATCACCCTGTTAAGCGGCAGAGAGTACTTTCTCACCTTTCCTCTTACAACCCTGATATTGTTCTCGTTCAGGAAACCCATCTTTCAGACGTTGAATCTTTGAAACTAAAAAGATTGTGGGTTGGCAATGTTTGGTTTTCTCCAGCCTCTCATAAAAAGAATGGTGTTGCTATTTTAATTCACAAACGTCACAAATGTAAAGTAATTCTTGAAGAAAAAGATGAGGATGGTCGCTGGATTCTAGTCAAGTTGCTTATTAACAACATCCCAATTACCTTACTCAATGTTTATGGTCCTACAGGTTTTGATTCCTCTTTTTGGCCCGTGATTACTGCAAAGTGTATCCAACATAAGGATGATTCCTTCATATTGGGCGGGGATTGTAATCAGATCGTTGACCCCTTTTTAGACCGCAAGTCCTCTGTACGTTTCACCCCTCACAAACCCCATAAACAGTTTCTTGATACTATCACACAAGTTCACCTTGTGGATTCATGGAGGCTCACACACCCGGATACTATAGATTTTTCTTTCTTCTCCCCACCTCACGCCTCTTTTTCTCGTTTAGATTATATCTTTCTTTCTTCCTCTTTATCTCAAAATCTTATATCCTCGTCTATTGAACCTATTGTCATCTCTGATCATTCTCCTATTGTTACTGACTTTGACCTTTCTCCTCCAACTCCTAAATCTTCCCGTTGGCGTTTTAACTCTTCTTTACTTACAGATCCTCTTTTTTCCTCCTCTTTTCGCTCTTTCACATCAATTCTTCCAGCTTAACTCTGACCCTGATATCTCTCCCCATGTTATTTGGGACTCTTTCAAGGCCACAGCCCGCGGATTTATTATTGACTTTGTATCCAAAAAAAAGAAAAGGTTTCTCCAAAAGCATAAGATTGCTCTCGCTCATATCAAATCACTTGAACACCAATTTTACACTTCCTCTTCGACTCATATGCCTTCGGAACTTCTTCAAGCTAAAATCGCATATAACAAACTTACTACAGATTCGGCCTCCTCCTTCCTCCTTCGAGGTAGTGCACGGTATTATGGAGGACGCAACAAATCGGGCAAATTGCTTGCTAATTATCTAAAATCACGTAAAGAACGAACTCTTATAGACTCTATCTATTCCCCTGCTAATGTCCTCTTACACACAGATAAAGACATTTTGGAACAGTTTCACTCCTTCTATGAGTCTTTATATTCTCCTGAGAACCCCCCTACTCCAGAGCTCCTCCAATCATATTTTGAGGGCTTGCCCAAACCAGACACCTCACAACTTAATTTCTCGGACATTGATACGAATTTTACCCTTTCTGAATTGTCCACTGCACTGTCTTCTCTTACCAAGGGCAAAACTCCGGGGCCTGACGGCTTTCCAGTTGAATTTTACTTACACTTCTCTGATCTTCTCTTACCCAAACTTCTTTTTCTTTTTCAATCTTTTTGCTCCACTGGTCTGGCTCAAGGCTCGTTCCAGGATGCTACCATATGCCTCATACCTAAGGACGGACGAGACCCAAAATTCTGTAAGAACTATCGACCAATATCCCTAGTCAATGTGGACTATAAAATCTATGCAAAACTATTAGCCCTTCGTCTTGATCTTTTTATGCCTCATCTTATTGGGAAGGAACAATGTGGTTTTGTTAAGGGCCGCCTCACCTCAGACAATTACAGACTCCTCCTTAATGTTCTCAACAAGGCTTCCTCTCTTTCTATCCCTCTTGCGGCTATCTCGGTTGATGCGGAAAAAGCCTTTGACCGGGTTGATTGGTCCTTTTTAATGGCTTCACTGAAATGGCATGGCTTTGGTCCGAAATTTATCTCCTACATTTCTTTAATATATTCTATGCCCAAAGCATCAGTCCTTGTCAATGGTCAACTTACCTCCCCTTTTACCCTTAAATGAGGTGTACGTCAGGGCTGTCCCCTTTCCCCTCTCCTTTTCATTTTAGCACTCGAGCCATTCATCTCTTCTATTTGTAACAACCCATCCATTTCTGGTTTTCCTTACGGTGGACACCAACTTAAATTGTCGGCATATGCAGATGACATACCTTTATTCATTTTGGATCCAACTACTTCTATCCCTGCCTTATTGGTTGAGTTTCAGACATTTTCCCATGTTTCCGGATATAAAATAAACTCGGATAAGACGGAGATTCTTCCTATAACTAAACTCTGTCTTCCACACCTCTTTGCTTCTACCGGCTTTGCTTGGAACAGCAAGAAAATAAAATATCTTGGCGTCCTCTTCTCTAACTCTATCTCCACTTCTATCCAAATTAACATGAATGCAGTCATTTCTAGAATAGAATCTCTCCTTTCTTCTTGGAATCCCCTTTACCTTTCCTGGTGGGGCCGTCTTGATTCGGTTAAAATGATGATTTCTCCGATTTTGATCTACTTACTTTCCATGCTTCCTGTGCATATTCCAACTTTATATTTCCGTCGTATTGATTCTATCTTGTCTAAATTCCTTTGGAGGCAGAAGAAAGCACGTGTATCTCTTTCAGCTCTTTGTAATTCTAAGTCAAATGGTGGGGTTAATTTTCCAAACTTCCGCCTTTATCACAAGTCCTTCTCTCTTCGTCAAGCCTCCCGTTGGTTATCACAGGACGCGACCCCTTTTGCTCCTCTGTGGTTAGCAGTTGAACGAGAGTTAATGCTTCCCTATTCCTTTCAAGATGTGATATGCTTTACTGCCAAGGCTCCTTGTCTTAACCCTCCATTATTTAAACATACTTCCTCTCTTTTGCGACCCTTAATATCCAAATCCTCTGTCTCTCGTGAATCCTTTTTATTGTCACCCATTTGGTATAACTCATCTATTCTAATACGGAATAGACCTATTGCTTGGGCTTCATGGAGATCAAAGGGCATCATTTGGGTTCATCATCTTTTTGAGGGCTCATCTCCTCGTTCCTTCCCCCAATTTCAAGCCCAGTTTCATTGTCCTCCGTCGTTTGCGAAGAAATACTACATTCTCATGGACACAGTTCTTGAACTATACTACTCTTTACCATCAGCTGAATTCCCCACCTCACCTTCCTCTTTACTTACCATCCTTTCTACTATTCCTAAAGCATCTCTTATTTATCGATACTTCTCAGCTCCTGACCCTGACCGTCCCAAATCAAAATTGGAACTTTCTTGGGAAAAAGACTTAAGTTGCTCTTGGCCGACCTCTCTTTGGGACAAGCTTTGGGCTAAATCCTTCAAGATTTCCCGCACTGCTTCTCTCACTCAATCCTTATTTTTCTTCTATCACAGACTCTACTTCTCTCTCTCGTTTTCTCTCTTCTTCTACATCCAACTGCTGGACATGTGCTGTTCCCAATGCTGATCTTTATCATCTCTTCTTTCTCTGTCCCTCTGTCCGTCGTTTTTGGACACAAGTGTGGTCTCGCATTTCCCATATTTTTAATCTCTCTATTTCTTTTTCTTCCTCTTTGTTTCTTTTGGGTAGCCTTTCGGAGTCTTTGGACCTTCCCCCGCATTCCCGTGGTCTTTTTGACCTCATGTTAGCCCTTGCACTGCAACATATCGCCTCCAATTGGAAATCTTTGAACAAGCTCTCCATAATTTCCTGGTGGAATTTAATATGTCACTCTCATAGACTAGATGTTGCCTTTGCATCCTCCTGCAAACCCCCTCGTAATGTTGAACTCTACTGGTTACCTCTTACCTTACACTTAGATCGATCCATCAAAAAGAATTACACTTCACTTTCCTCTGACAATTTTAAACCCCCTTGAGCGCTTCTACTCCTGCTTGTAATTTCATGCTTCAGATTTCACTACTGAAAGTTTTCTTGTTTCTTTCGTTTACTCATATTTGATAACGTTCTTAACTTGTGCATTTACTAGTTACTCGTGCATTTATTGTTTCTCTTTGCCATCACTTAATTTGCTGATTTTATAGTGTAGTCTTATTGTATTTTACATTGTTCCTAATTTCCCTTCCCCTACCCTCCCCCTCCCTCAAAATTTAAAATGCTTTGCCTTTTCATTGTGCCATCAGCTGATTTCATTTTGTTCTCCTATGAATACCCCTATCTCATTTTATTCTGCTGTTGTCACCTTATTGTACTGCTAATTTTTTATTTCAATAAAGCTTTCAAACATAAAAAAAATAAAAAAATAAATGAATATGTCCTTGTTGGTGCTCGTGTAAACCACTTCGAGTTTTGCAATATAGAACTGCAAAAAAAGAAAAGTTACATCAAAAACAGTGAACTGCTGCAGAGTAAAGATTTTTTTTTCCATTATGAGAGTGAGGGTAAAAATGGAGAGCCCAATAGGGACCCGTCTTGGCACCTGCTTTTAGGAACTGCCGGTGCTGAACACCAACAGGGCCCGGCCCACTTAAAATCCTGGCCATATGTACCCAATATCATGCATTGCTGGCACCGTATCAGCAGCCTAGCGCCAACACAGGCAATCTTGCACCGTGATGGAAGGGTGTCTGGCTTGTCAGCAGGATTGTTTTTGTGCAGGGAGGGGCACCTTCATGCACAAAAACAATCCATAGAGGTGTTTTCCTCTTTCTATGTCTGCTGCAGAATGCAGCATACATAAAAAGAGGATAAATCTATGAGAAATAAAGATATTTCTCCTTCTAACACTTCACCTTGGGAGGCGTACAATTTTGACCCATTACCACACTTACAAATCCCTGTAAATCTGGGAATGCATCAAATAGCATCAGAGTTGCATGGGAACACCCACCGCAAAGCCCATGGAATGTCTCTTTTGTGCCGAGCGAGACAACGCAGTGATTTGCGCTGCCTTGCCTCACTCCATATCTCCGAGGCCATTTAAAGTAAAGTGGCTTTGTCTGCCTCATAAATATGATTTGCGCCCCCCGTGGCGTCACAAAAATTGACACTACGGCGAAGCAAGGTGCTCATAAAAATACCCCCTAGTGTGACATAGGATGTGAAAGGGAATGGGATTGTTTAGTCACGGGAAAAGAAGCCAAAGGGGCAGATTTACAAGCCCCTTGCGCCAAATTTGCGTCATTTTTAACATGGGAAAAGTGACGCAAAAGTGGCGCAAGGGGCTTGTAAATCTGCTCCAAAGTGCCTCAGAATGTTGGCGCGTGACGTTCGCTGTCTCAACCAGGGTGTGTCTGGAAGAGTCACTGAAGCCTCACGCTGGCTGGAAGCAGAGGTGAAGAGGGAAAGCAGAAGGAAACAGGCAAAGCCAAGGAGGAATTTCCTGTTGGCTTACTGCTGGTTGACAACAACAAACGTTGAACTTCAATGAACTTCTCAACCACAATGTGTGTTAAATGAAACCAGGATAAGTAGGCCACAAAGCCATACCCTTAACGTGAAAGAGGTTGCAGAGTAGAGTGGCATGTTTATTACATAACAATGTGTATCGTGATGTTATTTGAGTTTGAAATTGAAAAGTGCCATGTTGAAAAATTAAAATAAAATATACGTCATAATATCATTTGCAAAAAAGTACGTGAAGAAATCGAGTCTGACTTTTTTAGGGCAAATGAAAGTTGACATTTGAGAAACTAAAATAAAAGGGCCAGTCCTTAAGATACGTGTAATGAATCGACATTGCATATCCCGTTACATACAAATAACTAAGCTTTGATGTTCTTTTTATTTCATGCACAATACAGTGCATGTCGTTGCTGTGCCATTCAGTATTCTCTTTGTGCTTCACTGGGAGTTGCAACAGTCCCAGGCAGACAGATGGGTAGTTTCGTAAATAAATCCCCGAAGAGGCCTCGAGTCCCAGCTGTAGCGGCAAACCTGACTCCAGGCACAGCTGGTGCGGAGCTCAGTGTTACCTTCAGCGCAGGGCCTATCATGGCCGGTACAAGCAAATTAGATTCATTAGGTGTGCTTTTATCCCTCGCGTGCATCCGTGCTCTTCTCTGTTCCTTCAGGAAGCTTCTTTTTTTCTTTGTCACAAAAGCTGCTATCGGTGCCTTAGTTTACGAGAGAAAGCATAAGGCGAGGAGTTTCCGATGTGCGGAGAATCTTAAACTTGTTATTATTAAGACTGCTGCTCCCCAAGAGCAGGGCAGGCCCCACCTGCTCCCGGGTGGAAAGACGTATTTGCGCAGTGGCAATTAGCATCAATTATGGCTGAGCTCATCCTGAGCCGCAGACCAGCCTTGCCAGGCTCCAGGTGCAGGATTATCCCTCTCTGACCTTTTATCTCGATGTCGATGGCGTCAGCCGTCGTGCGCTTTGAAGGGAGCTAGTGTCATAGAGCGCTCTTACCCAGCAGCCGTGCCCCCTCGCAAATTATAGAATTATAGTTGGGTAAATATGATGTCACTAACAACCCTGAGGGTAAAAACATGTCCATAATTCACAGTCTGCCCACCTGAAGAGTGAGATATTACTTTGCACCTGTTAATTACCATTGCAACACATGTAATTGTGTAGTTGTTTTGTACAGGGATCTCAGTACAAAACGGCCACTTGTTATCAGGTCCTAACCGTATTACTGAAATGTGGTGACACCAAAATATGTGTTTTTGTAAGTAACCCATCATCAAGCTAGCTACAAAGCAACTGAGAGCTGTACACAACAAGGCAACCTGACAGTAAAGAATGCAGATAAAGAGGGAGATTGTATGTTCATGCTGCACGAGTTTTGACGGGAGATATGAAGGGAGTGTCAGGGTGATGGAGTAAGCGTGTGCTCCACATTGACTTTTTGAATAGATCTGCAGCTGTGTGTCGTCATTTACGCTGTGGTGTTTCTTGAGCAAATGGATTAAAAACATTTTTTTTGCAAAAGATAAAAAAGCATGGAACTACTGCTCAGAGAAAATGAGGCCAATGCTTGCGTTCTTCTTTGTACATTTCTTAACTTCCATCCAGGTAATGCTCGTGCCAATATTCAAAGTGAAAAGTTTCAAGGACCAAAAAATGAAAACTTAAAATTAGAAATAGCATTAGTTGAAAAGCAAACAGCATGAAAACAGAGAAGGGGACAACAAAACATTAAAATATGCAAAAAGGGGATTTAGGGGCCCACAAAATTAGGCAGGGATACCGAACAATCACTACACACTCCACTACCACTATCCACAAGACTCGGGCGGTGTGGGAGGAGGATGTGCCCAAATTGACCGATGGTGACTGGGCCGACGCATTGGCCAGCCCTCGGTACGCCACCGTCTCCACCCAGTATCGGTTGATTTAATTCAAGTACCTCCACAGGGCAGGCCTGTTACACACGCATACCCTGTGGCGCGTTGCAACATTTCTGGACAGCCATTAAGTCCTGCCTGGGGCGGGTTGTTGGGTGGGACATCCCTGCGGATCCGTGACTGATTCTTCTCCTCGGCACAGAGGATATTGGGGGGAACATATACAAAAGGCACCTGCTGTTCTTGGGTCTCACACTAGCCAAGCGGGACATTGCACAACACTGGAAGGCGGAGTCCCAACCAAGCATAGGTAGCTGGAAGAAAGCAATGGATAGATGTCTGTCGGCTGAAGTGGTGGTGTTCCAGGCACAGGGCTGTCCGCAAAAACACGGGAAAATACGGTTGGGCTGGGCCACATGTAGAGGAATAGACCTGTCGCTCTAGTGGCCCCCAGTTTCCAGGGACCCAGTGGATAGACTTGTAGTAAGCAACCCACCTGTTTAATGCCACGGGGTGGCGCGTGTGCAGGGAGCATGATTATGTAATATCACTTTCTGACAATGACTGGGTGTGTGGTGCGGGGTTGGGGGGTTTCTGGTCTGATGTTCTGCAGACCTCGGGGTGTTATAGGGTGTCGAAAACTTCTACGATATGCATGTATCGCATATAATGCTTGCTGGTTTTGCTTCTTTGGTACCTTTGAAAACTGATAAAATTTGTTGTTAAAAAAAGTGCCAAATGACGTGCACAATAACACATTTTTAGGTCTCGCATAGGCATCACTTGCGCTGTCTCTTTGAGACAGGCTGTATTCAGGTATGGACTTGAAGCCCCTCCCACTCTCCGCCCATCTTTTTAATTGGCTGCTGTCACTGTCCTTTGTAAATGTTAGGTTTTTATTTGTTAATAGACTTATTAGTCACTCCTTAGTACCTCCCTAGCTTCTGTTGCCACCTCCCATGAGGACTGGCCTTTTAACACGTGCTGTTACTCTGTATGCTTTATTTAGTCTGTCAGCATTATTTTCATACATGACTTTTGCCTGCCTGCTGGCACTTCCCTCAACTCTGACTCATTACAGCATTTGTATATCAGCAGACTCGTTTCCGAGGGCGTAGTCCACATTCCGCTCCCACTTGTTTTGTGAACATTTTTTAATGGTATATATTCAAACATTGTTTATTAATAAGTTTACATTTTGTTTTTACCATATAGATGTGTTTTTTATACAGTCCACGTTGAGACTAGTACCCATTTCCCCTGGGTCAAAGTCAGCAGCTCTGTTACGCTGCAGGAAATGTTATGCATTTAGCCCCCGCTGCAGGGCATAACATGTCTTTTATTTTTTTCTTCTTTTTTTTTTTTTTTGTCCTCATATTCGCCCTTGGTGACCATATAGTAACAGAAAGATAGAGGAGATGACAGGAACACTGACCCAGATATACTGGGGGGGGGATATTAACGATTCCTACCGGAGTACCCCGCAGTGCAAAGCATCAAGCTCTTATTCGTCACGTGGTACCATCTAGGCTAACATGCTGCTATATAATACCCACTTCGTATCCGAAATTACCCTTGTAGGGTATGTGTAGCCAAAGGGGACCAGTTGAGGAGACCCTTCCAAGCAGCGTAATCATAGGACATGGGGGAAAAAACCCCCCCCAAAAAAAAACCATGCTATTATATTCCATGATTACCAATTCAATAGAAGCCAAAATCTTCTCTTATTTGGGTTCCCAGCTCTGATCATATCTAATTTTGATGTCTATAGCATAGACGCACGCCAATATGTTAAAAGTGGAGGTGCCTTATCTTTCCATCGTTTACATATTTCTCTTCTAGCCAGCAAACAGCCATAGAAGACCAATTTTTTACCCATGCCACAAAGCTCTGGTAAAATGCCAAAAAAGACTAACACTGGGCAAGGACTGACTTGAGACCCTACCGCCAAGGAGAGGGACACGCAGACCTCATTCCAGAATGATGTTAGGGATGGACACTCAAGAAACATATGTACATCTGATGCGGCTACCAAACCGCATCTAGGACAAGCAACCAGAGCGTTATTAGGAAATTTTGATAAACGTAATGGAGAATAGTACGCCCTGTGCAATGTGAACAGATGGTTGCGACGAAGCCATGAAGGTTTCACAATGTCCCCCAAAATTGTAAACGATTCTAGCCACAGACTCTCCATATCAATATTAGTGATATATGTTTCCCAGAGCGAGTGGGGGAGCAAAAATTCACCATCAGTCTCGTCTATCATGAGGTTATACCAAAATGTGATCTCTTTTTTAAAAGGTAATTTATCTATCAGATGGGATACCAGATTACTCTCAGCACCTATTTTAAATCTGCCCCTACCCTGACTTTGAGCATGAGCCCAGCTCTGAATTTGAAGGTATTTAAATCTTGAGAAACGTGTTCCTATTATTGAACTCAAAGCCTCCCATGAAAATAAAATACCTTCGACAAACAGGTCCCCCCATGATGTAAGACCTGCCTCTCTAACAGGTAGAGCTAGACTATCCAATAGCCAAGGGGGAGAGCCCGGAGAATCCCAAAGTGGAGCCCTACTATGATAGTAATCAAGTTTGAGTGCACGTCTAAAATTACCCCATGTTCTAGCTAGATCCCTCAACACCTTTAGCTTGACTTTCTTAAAATATTTGGGGTCACCAAACTTTAACAAAAAATTCGCAGGCCTAACTTTTTCCCCTTTAAGAAGTGCTGAAAATAGTTTCCCACACCCAGTGCAACTAGGAGTCTTTAAAAGCATCCTGACGTGAGAGAGTTGAAAGGCCCATCCATAATACTGCAAATCTGGTGCCGCAAGGCCCCCTTTTTCTCGGCGACGTCTTATCTTCTTCCAGGCCAATCTGGGTGTATGACGGTTCCATATAAATGTGTTTATTTCGGCTTGGAGTTTTGCAATCATGGATGGATCAAAAAAGAGAGGAATAGTGCTAAACAGGAACATAATCTTAGGTAAAATAGTCATTTTAACCAGGTTGGACCTGCCTAACAGGGAGATAGGGAGAGCTGACCATGTTCTCATCAACCTACGACAATCCTTAGCCACGAGAGCGAAATTTAAGGGGACGATCTTATTAATATCTGCATAGATGTTTAAACCCAAATACCTCAGGATAGAGCTAGGCTGTGCCCCTGCCACCGGCACAGGATGATTCCAAACAATGATATCGGTTTTAGAAGCGTTGACTTCATAGCCGGATACTGCCCCAAACTCTTCTGCAATGGCTATCACTGTTGGAAACGCCGAGCACAACTCGGATGAGAAAATGAGAACATCATCCGCATATAATGCGACTTTCCGCTCCCACCCTTCAAAAATAAAAGGTTTAATATTAGGGTTGTCACGAATTAATTGGGCAAAAGGTTCTATATATAAATCAAACAAAAGAGGGGAAAGGGGACACCCTTGGGGGTCCCGCGTGTAATACTAAATGGCTCTGTCAGTTCCCCATTAACCAATAATGAGGCAGAAGGGTCTTTGTATAAGAGTTTTACAGCCCGCCTAAAGTTATCACCTAAGTTAAACTTTTCCAGGACCTCTGATAGGTATACCCAATTTACCCTATCAAAGGCCTTTGTGGCATCGAGCGTGAGAACTGCCAGAGGAAGAGATGCAGACGTGGCCATGTCTATTGCGCCGATGAGGTCGTAGGCCAGCTCATATAGCTGCCAGTCCTTTACAAATCCCTTCTGGTCCAAGTGCAGGATGTTGTTTGCCACCGCTCCCAATCTATTTCCTAGCACCGAAGCAAAGATTTTATAATCTGTGTTGAGAATTGAAATCGGCCTATATGACCCACAGTTAGTTGCTGGTTTGCCCAGCTTTAGGATCAAAGTTATGGAGGCCCTATCCCAAAGAGTGGGGGGCAAAGCACCTTCCAGTAGGATATTATTAAACAGGTCCGTTAGGTAGGGAAGAATTGTTGAACAGATTACTTTATAGATTTCGGATGGTAACCCGTCGGGTCCTGGAGCCCTACCTTTTTTGCTATTAAGAACAGCCGACCGTACTTCCTCCAATAAGAAAGGGCACTCCAGGGCATATCTTTGTTCTGGTGATAAGGCAGGAAGGGAAATCCCAGACAACCATTCCATTGCTTGATTTGGTTGTACATTCTTGTCCTCACGATATATTTCGCTAAAAAAGCTCCTAAAAGCCCCACTAATTCCCTCATCAGTAGAGTGTATTACACTATCCTTACTAATGGAACTAATATTATTTCGGACCCTATCTGTCTTCGCCTTCCAGGCCAGGAGCCTACCCGCGCCTTCCCCGTATTCAAAATGGGCCAATTTGCTGGCCTCCCATCTCTCCAGGACCCGCACATTCAAGACTGAGGAAAGATCTCCTTTTAAAACCGTTAGCTTATCCTGCAAGTCCTCTAATGTGGCCCCAGATGCTGCTGGGTACCTATCGATTTCTGCTTGAAGTCCCTCAATCTCCAATTCAAGCGAGGCTACTGATTCCCTGTATATCTTGTTTTTATATGCAATTTTGTTGGTTAGATACCCCCTTAATGTAGATTTAAACGCATCCCATGTGATGCCAGGTGGGGCAGAGCCCTGATTAATCTCCCAAAAAAACTTAACTTCCTGGTTTAGTGCCTCTATAATGTCAAATGAGGCGAGTATTGATCTATCGAAGGACCAGTTTCTTAGAGAGGCCCTGGACATGACCTCGAGCTCAAGAAGGATGGCTGTATGGTCAGAAAGATGGAAAGGTAAATGACACACTGATTTAACCTGTTTAACCAAGATATGACTAATCAAAATGAAATCAATACGATAACATGTCTTCTCCTGTCTTCATACGTATGCCCTTGCTTTTTAAAATGTTCATCGTTCTACTTACCCTGGTTCAGCTCACCGTATTTCTCTCTCAATACTGGCATCTCTTTCAGTATATTAGTTTCTTTCCGCAACCCCTTCCCCATAAATATTATGGCTATACGTGCCTGTACATATATGTATGGTTACCTTTATTTGGCTAAACCGCGCATGTGCTGCATGGCTGAATACTTATAAGGGACCAACGGCTAGACCGATTGTATTGCAAATGCTTATGTTCTCTTCCTGTTTTTTCCTTGTCTTTCTTTTAGCCCTCTCTGCCTCTTTCCCACCCTATTTCGCACTCAAGATCCATTTCTTTCTTCCCATCATTTCCTTTCTCACTGACTTTCTTTGCATCTTTCTCCTATCCTTTCATCCTTCCTCTATCTCCTTCTCTTTTTCTCCTCCTCCCTCTCGTGTGCGTTGTCCACCTGCTTCTTTCTCCTCCTTAGTTCATTTCCCTGTCACTAGCTCCGCCTCCTTCTGTGCCCTGCTCCTCATAGTGGCAGACTGTCTGTTACCTCTCCGACAGTGTCTGCTTGCTAATTAATTGCATCTTCTGGATTTATACCATCCTAGGTGGGGGTTTATGGTGCTGAATGACCTAGCCAACTTTCCTCTGGCAAGCCTGAACCTTGTCCATGGCTCTGTTTACGGGAGAAGTTTGCATTCCTACCTCTCCCACCCCTTCCTTGAACTGGCACACTTGAGAGCAAGGCGACACTGAGCCCTTCTGCACTTGGTGCAGCCCATGGGCCTGTGACACGTCTTCCTTCTGAAATCTTAGTGTTCTTTTCTTGCTGTTTCTGTGCTACCCCTGGTGTAAGGAAAGTGTTACTAATTAACAGCCCAAGCACCTGCAATGCCCACGCACAGCTAGGCTTTGCCCAAGCACTTCCATGGACTGCTCTGTGTTTATTTCGTAAGCTCATCTCAGCTCAGTTTCAGGTATTGCAGTGCCATCGCACCAGGCTCTGCTGAAAGTGCCCACAGTGTCTAGGCATAACTAGGCTTCCCTACATAAGCTCACATGCCATTGCACAATTAAGCTCTGCTCTAATTACTTACTTCGCCTGGCACCACCGAATACGATCAGGTGGTAACATTGTCCAAATATACGCCCAGACTTCAACTAGGGTGCCAGGGCATACGAAGGGCGTTCCTCTGGTGGTAACACTTTCTACTGTGACTGAGAGCTGTGACCTCAGAAAGGCCTATTTTGTGAATAGTGACTTTCCCTGAAACCTCTTGGTGTTGCTTTGAACACAAATCTATGTCATATTGCTCCTAGGTACACAATAGCTCCTCTTAGTGCAAAAGGGGGGCCTTCTGTGCGCTTAGCATTGGTAAATAGCATTCATTTTCAGATCACTAACGTTGCTCCGAGTTTATCGAGGACTCCGTGGCAGTCCTGCGTTCCGGTAAATGTTAGCTTCAGTACTTGATGCCACTGCTGCGTGCTGCCAGCCTTCATGCGCAGAAGTATGGGCCTTTTCTTGGTCATATATGGTACTGCACCCTACAACATTGCTTGGTAGAAAACATTGGCTTTTTCAATGCTAATAAGTCCAACTTTGTAGGGCGCAGTACCATGTGTGGCCAAAAGAGGTCCAATGGGAACTTTTTTGGCCACACAGGGCAATGCACCCTGCAACCTGGCTAGGTAAAAAGCATTGGCATTTATAATGCCAATAACTCCAACTTTGCAGGGTGCAGTACCATATGTGGCCAAAAGAGGTCCCATGGGGCCTCTTTTGGCCACATATGGTACTTCAAAAATAACAGTTGATGGACAGAATGCAGAACAATGTCATACATTCACCCCAGTACAGAGATCTGGGACTAAATACATCGTTTTTTTGCTCACCATGCCATTCCAGTTTGAACCCAGCCATATGCAAATCAGTCTTGACCCTGTGCCACATGAGAACAGTCCAGCCCGAACTGCCAAGCAAGGTCCTCCCTGGACTGGAAACAAGCATCCTAGGACCGGTTCGGGCTTTCAGTCTTCATCAGCCAGGATAGCTTGATTCCAGTGGCATGGAGAGCACGGGACTCACGCCTGAGAATACCCGTCCCACTCGTAGTGACAAATGTAAAAACAACAGTTGATGGACAGAATGCAGAACAATGTCATAAATTCACCCCAATACAGAGATCTGATCCTAAATCCATAGTTTTTTTTGCTCACCATGCATTCCAGTTATAACCCAGCCATATGCAAATCAGTATTGACCCTGTGCCCCATGGGAACAGTTCAGCCCGAACTGCCAAGCCAGGTCCTCCCTGGATGGGAAACAAGCATCCTAGGACCGTTTTCGGGCATCAGCCCTCATCAGCCAGGATAGTTGATTCCAGTGGCATGGAGAGCACAGGACTCACGTCTGAGCATACCCATCCCACTTGGGGTGACAAATGTAAAAACAACAGTTGATGGACACAATTCAGAACAATATCATGCATTCACCCCAGTACAGAGATCTGGGCCTAAATCCATCGTTTTTTTTGCTGACCATGCCATTTCCCCGACCTCAAGAACTACCGCCCCATCTCGCTCCTCCCTTTTCCTGCCAAAGTCATCGAGAAGTCCGTCAACAGACAGCTTGCCGCCTTCCTCGAGACAAACGGATCCCTCGACCCCTCGCAGTCTGGTTTCCGAGCCAACCACAGCACCGAGACCGCCCTCATCGCAGCCGCTGACGACATCAGATCCCTGCTCGACAACGGGGAAACAGCGGCCTTCATCCTCCTGGACCTCTCTGCAGCGTTCGACACTGTCTGCCACCGCACCCTAGTGCAGCGCCTCAGCAACATCGGAGTCTAAGACAAGGCACTGGAGTGGATCATCTCGTTCCTCGCCGGAAGAACCCAGAGAGTCCGCCTCCCCCGTTCAGATCAGAAGCCAGCGAAGTCATCTGTGGCATACCACAAGGATCATCACTCAGCCCAACCCTCTTCAACGTCTACATGAGCCCTCTCGCAGCCATTGCACGCAAACACAACCTGAACATCATCTCCTACGCCGACGACACCCAGATGATCATCTCCTTCACCAACAACCCCGCCACCGCCAGAACCAGCCTGCACGAAGGGATGAAAGACGCCGCCGAGTGGATGAAGAACAGCCACCTGAAACTGAACTCAGACAAGACGGAAGTCCTCATCCTAGGATCATCGCCCTCCGCCTGGGCCGACTCCTGGTGGCCCCCTGCCCTGGGCACCACTCCCAAGCCAACGGACCACGTACGCAGCCTAGGCTTCATCCTGGACTCCTCCCTCTCGATGACCAGACAAGTCAACGCCGTCTCATCATCATGCTTCAACACCCTGCGCATGCTCTGTAAGATCTTCCGATGGATCCCCACCGAAACCAGGTAGACGGTCACCCAGGCACTCGTCACCAGCCGACTGGACTACGGAAACACCCTCTACGCCGGAACCACAGCCAAACTTTAGAAAAGACTCCAGCGCATCCAGAACGCCTCCGCACGACTCATCCTGGACGTCCTCCGACACACCCACATCTCCGGCCACCTGAGAGACCTGCACTGGCTCCCCGTTAGCAAGAGGATCACGTTCAGGCTCCTCACCCACGCACACAAGGCCCTCCACGACCTGGGCCCCAAGTACCTCAACAACCGCCTGACCTTCTACGCGCCCACCCGCCAGCTACGATCAACCAGCCTCGCCCTCGCCGCCGTACCACGCATTCGCAAAGCCACCGACGGGGGAAGATCCTTCTCCTACCTGGCAGCCAAGTTATGGAACTCCCTCCCCAGCCACCTCCGGCTGACCCAGGATCACCTTTCCTTCAGCTTTGCTCCTCAAGACCTGGCTCTTCGAGCAGTAGCGGACCCCTCCCCCCCAGCGCCTTGAGACCCTACCGGGTGAGTAGCGTGCTATACAAATGTCCATGATTGATTGATTGATTGATTTCAGTTTGAACCCAGCCATATGCAAATCAGTCTTGACCCTGTGCCCCATGGGAACAGTCCAGCCCGAACTGCCAAGCCAGGTCCTCCCTGGACTGGAAACAAGCATCCTAGGACCGGTTTCGGGCTTTCAGCCAGGATTGCTTGATTCCAGTGGCATGGAGAGCACAGGACTCACGTCGGAGCATACCCGTCCCACTCGGGGTGACAAATGTAAAAACAGAAGTTGATGGACAGAATGCAGAACAAAGTCATACATTCACCCCAATACAGAGATCTGGGCCTAAATCCATCGTTTTTTTGCTCACCATGCCATTCCAGTTTGAATCCAGCCATATGCAAATCAATCTTGGCCCTGTGCCCCATGGGAACAGTCCAGCCCGAACTGCCAAGCCAGGTCCGTCCTGGACTGGAAACAAGCATCCTAGGACTGGTTTCGGGCTTTCAGCCCTCATCAGCCAGGATAACTTGATTCCAGTGGCATGGAGAGCACGGAACTCACGTCTGATCATACCCGTCCCATTCAGGGTGACAAATGTAAAAACAAAAGTACATATGGTACTGCACCCTGCAAAATAGCTAGGTAAACAAGCATTTGCAATGCAATAGGTCTCGTATTTCTTAAAGTTAGAGCAGTTGGCATTTAAAATAAAAAAAATTTTTACAAAAACAAACATAAAAAATATTGTTATTTTCAACGCCAACAGCTCTAACTTCAACAAATGCAAGACCTATTGCACTGCAATTGCTTGTTTATGTTTAACTTCAATTAGGGAAAGGATAAGGTTTAGCTTCACTGTGAGGTAGAAGGTACGGGTAGGGGTTGAAGAAAGGGTTAGCATTAATGTTATTATCATCATTACAGAAAGAGTTATGGTTAGCTTTAGGGTATAGCTACAGCTGACTGTTGGTATAGAGGTAAACAGTATGTGTTAGGTATAGGTTTACCCTTCAGCTAAAATTCTGTTTTAAGGTTTTATTAAGAATTAGGATTAAGGTTAGGATCACTGTTAGAGTTAGGACTTGGAAAGGGTAAGGATCAAGGTGATGGTGAAGGTACATGATCAGGTTTGTTTCCGGGGAATGTGGGGTTGGGTTAGGGCATTTTAAAGCATGAGGCAAGTGATTGAGCTTGTGTTGGTATTAGAGAATGTATAACAGTAACTTGTGTGAGTGGTTATATAAATAATAAATGTATTGTTTATACAAAGGAAATATTTAGAAGTTTTAGCTATCAAATTAGAAATTACATAAAGTATACTACATTTCAAATTAAATGTTTCAAATTGTTTGATTCATATATTTAGCATTTCTCACTTTGAATTATACATTTTCAACTTTGATTTGCTGCTACAAGTCTTAATCTTTGTCGCCAGGTAAGCGTGAATGTCATAGTAGACTGTCATGTGGATCATGCAAAAATCTTCATTGTTATGGAGGCATGGTTTGACAGCTAAATGGTTTGCATGGTCATGCTTGCAAAGATGTTTGATTAGGTGGGCTGATGCTTGGATGCTGCTTTTTAGTGTAATCAGATAGATGTAGGTCCCAGGATGGCTTCAGCTAAACGTGTCATTGTGGAGAATGGCTAGGACAAGAGCTTGTATGGTGGTTCTGCTTCAAGTTTGCTTCTTGTAGGATAAGATCCACTCTTCAAAACAGGACTAGTCAATTTGAGATCCCCATGATCCTGTATACAATGTGATCTGTGCATATCAAAATGTTAATGATGTGACACACAGGAGCTTACCACTTTGATGACTCGAGGAGGGATGATGCCAAGTATCCAGCCTTATACCTTTTTGTTGTTTCTGTTCATTGGCGACAATCACAAATTCCATTAGAATCTTTAGTTAAAGGTTTGAACATTATAGCCTGGATAATATCTAGGTAGTCTTTCAGATAATGAATGTAATAGCTAGACAGATATTTCACATGTGGTTGTGTAGTTGTGTGCCATTCTCATACAGGTGGAAATCCATTGACGATTAACTGGAGCAAGCCTTGGGGACTACACAGGAGACAGGTCTGGGCTCTAACATTCTCATCTAAGGTGGCAACCAACAGGAGTTAGGCTTATTGATGGAGCTGGTAGTGCATTCAAATGGCCTGGTGTACCATGAAAGAGGTGGAGTAAATCAAAATAATGTTACCGCATGTGAATTAAAAAAATGCTTAAATCCAATTAGAGGTATTCAAATTAAGGTTGTACTACAAACTTCATGTTATAATACAGCATTAACTGTGCTATACAGTGTACAATTATATGTAATGTGACAGTTGAGTTACAAAATGATCTCTCTCTGAATATGCACAATGAGCAGCAGTATCATAACCATAGTAGGAGAAATCAAATGCAAGAAGGTAAAATCTCCAAACCTTCTCCTCCTATGCACCCATGGTATGGAACTTCATCCCAATTAAGTCCAACAGGCCACATACCTTCTTCACCTTCTGAAAGTGTTGCTGTCCCACATGTTAAATCACTACCTAATCACAATATTATCTTCGCATTGCATAACTCTCTAAATTGCAGCTAAGTCCACTGCTCATTCATCTCCCACTTCATCCAGCCCCTCCCCCAATTCAGTCACTCTTGCCAAGTCATCCCTTTCCTGTACACGGCTGCCCTTCCTCAAAAAGGAATCACCCATTCCCTAGACTAGTCTCGTATTCTCTTCCTTTCTGCTTTAGTGCATCCTGAGCACTCGAGCGCTGCGTTTCTGTTCCTTTCCTGTATGGTGCCTTATTGTTTGTAAATAGGTATCCTGTCTATAAATCCCATACAGATATGCAAGCCTACCAAATACCCGCCTGTTTCTTGATTAAACAAAATGAAATGACCACAAGTGGCGCTGCTTCTTGCCTACAATTGCCGGTTCAGATTTTGTCTCTCTGATCTGAACACAAGTCAATTGAGTCGGTGGAAAATAGGGGACATAGTGGTCTGGTCTTACATCAGTTTAGTGCACACCAGGAGCGTGCTCCTGCAGACATCCAGTCAAGAGCTTGCTTGCAAGTTCTTATCAACAATGAACAATATTTCTCCTTGTCCAGTCTTTCCAGACGCGCCCAAATCATTCCACAGCGTGGAAACCATCATTTGTCGAAAGGCCAGTTCTATCATATGTCCTGTCATCACATAAGATAAGTGCTGTTGTGATTGTCCTTTATGTCTAACAATCATTCCTGCTCACAAAAGCATCACAGGAGTGTAAAAACAGACATCACAGGTACAAATACTTCAAAACATACAATAATTGAGCAAAAGTTGTTTCCAGAGATAAAGCTAATTTCGCTGTAGTACATCAAATACATGTGCAGGAGGGATTTGAGATCTGAAAGATACTTTGACACCTTGAATGGTTTCTGGACCCTTGCACCCCACAACATTTAACAGGTCTGTCCCTCAGAGAATTTGAATGGGCTTTGACGTACTTCCCCATATGACAGGAGAGACTATGCTAGAAAAGGCGTTGTGCCTGATGTGCAAATTGTGCACCAAGTTTTTGAGAATGGAAATTGAATTTGCAAACCGACTTATGTACCAATAGGTTGGTTTGCAAAATAGGGAATTGAAGCAATCATGGGTCACCCTACCTACTGTTTATTCATTAGGTGGGTCGCAATTTACAACTCGCTACAACTGGTCACATTCACAGGGATGGTGGACTGCTAGAGTCAGCAGATCACCATTTCTGTGATTGCCTCTAAAGTAAACCATTTTTTAAATGCTGCCCATTTCCATTAAAAGTAATTCGGGAAACAGGTTTACTTTTTCTTGAAAGATTCTATGAGAGGTGGTACTCTCCTGCCCTTGAGCCACTGACAACCCCCCCACAACAATTTGTTTTTTACATTCACAAAGGGGAAGGGGTCCCCCGGGGGCTCTTTCCCTTTTGCAAATGTGTTTTTACCTTTGAGAAAATGCCCCTTTTTGTGGCCTCACCCTTTTTTGCTACATTATATTGCTGTTTATAGTTTAGACTTTGCACACTGGGTTGCTGCCATCTGGTGCTTAGTGTATTTGTTCTGATCCCTAAGACATATACAAATTGGCTAATCCCTGATTGACATATTTAACTTTCCTATATAATGTATTTGGTATAGAAACTACACCCTTTGAATAGAAAGTTAATTGTCCCCTGTGAAATGCAGCACTGATTGTACCATCCATAAGTGTGACAAGGATAACATGGCTTCAGACATAGCAAGGTAGTCTGACTGCTGCAATTTAAACCTGTTGTCTGACCTGTGAAAATAGCACTTTTGGCAGGGGGAAAACCTTTTTTTTAAAATATGAATTAGTCCCCCTATGAGGACCGTGTAACCCACAAGGTCGAGTGCAAGGTATTTAAAAGCAGGGCAAGTAGAAATGTAATGTTATCATGTCCCTACAGTGTCAAGTCCTGAAATGCTATTTTCACTGTGGAAGGATCTGGCTGGGCTATGGGAAAAATACAGACTACAGATTAAAATATTTTTTCGGCAATATTAGATTTGGCGCTAGCTAAAGAAATAGTAACATTTTTAATATTTGGAAAAATCCAATTAAATTGTGAAGTCAGATGTTTGCTAAATATTTAGGGAAAGTAACTTTTACAAAGTTACCTTTTCCCTGCCTGAAGCTCCTATAGGCTAATTTACATTACCCTACCAGCAGCTACCCTATCAATGCTTGACCATAATGAGGTGTGAAAATTACTCCAGCTCAGAACAATGGCTTCAGCCTGGTGACAGGATGGGCTGGGTCACGCATGTGATCCATATCAGCTAAGGAAGGGCACCTAGGGCTGTTTGAGGAACTCCAATAACTTCAATGGGGCAAGAGTGTGGCATGGCCATTCATAGTTTAGTGTAAGACGAAGCGTGAATTAGGGAAGTCTTTATTTTTAAGCTGAAGTTAGGCAGTTGGGCACCAGCCCAACAAGAGGTGGAGCTGGTCCCAAAACCAGTTTGGTGCATCAAGATTCTTAGTAGGAGGGACTGCTCATTTCCCTAGATACAACTCTGACTTGGCACACAAGCTCCTTTCAATGGTGAAAGGCCTATACATCTTTAGACTTCCATTGAATAGTGCAGTCTGGGGCAATTTGCAGTAAAACAAACAGGATGTGCTACAAAAGTAGGCAGGGATTCCTGTGGGAACTTTTTACACATTGGTGAGGGAGTGTCCAGGGGTCACTCACACCTACTGGCTAAGGGAAACCTACAAAGTTGGCACCACACCCACAGCTCCTCAGAATACTTTCTGGACCTGTGGAAGAATGGAAGGTCTGCTGCTCCTGTTTTCAACTTGTAAGGAGATTTGAGGACTGGACCTGCTCTCACTCGTACCTAGGACAAAGGATTGGACTTCAATGGCCAGTTGGTTGATCAGACACCACAAAGTCTCTTTCCTGAAGTTCCCCTCTGATCAACTGCAACTGGACAGTACTTTACCCTGCTGGTTGCCACTGCTGGAGTAAGTTCTGACGACTAAGGGCTGTCCCTGACATCCTGGGACCCTTGAATGTGTCCAGCTGGACTTTTCCAACAATCTCTGAACAGTTGGGACTGAAAAACATTTGGACTTCAGACCTCCAGAGGACCAGGACAAACCACCCAAGTTAATCCACCCAAGATGTAACCTCATTGGGCAAGAAAATGAAGCTGGTCCCTCTCGGAGCCTTTTGCCTCATGAATGTTTTGCGGACCCTCATACAATGTGCAATCTTTTCCTACTGGTAGATTTCTACTTCCATCCCAGAAACTAAATCAGAAGGTAAAATCTTTGACCAGGATGAGCCTGATTAATGTATCTAACCTGCGCTCTATCACAGTTAGCCTGAAATCGCACCAAAGTCCTGATCAGAAGCTAACATGACCTTCTATTGGCACATTTTCTTTTAAATCTTTTAAAATTCATTTCTCCAGATCCACTCTGTCAGAAAACTAATCATGTGCCAGAGGCTTCCACAGAAGTGGAAGAATGGCTCCTGATGCTTTCCTAGACCCTACACATCTCGGAAGTAGTTTTACTCCAGGTTCAAAGCACCCGCGGTGGAGGGGATAGAGATTTAGAGAGACTGTCTCAGAGGTCTGCAACACCGTTCTTCATTCAGCTCAGCCTCTTGCCTCGATTCTTTTGGTTGATTGTTTTTAATGTCATAATCTGGATGTAATGTGGATCAGCATCTATGGACCAAACAACATCTAACTTTCCCATTAACAAACTCTAGTTGTAAAGGGAGAACTCAAAGACATGAACATCTTTTAAACATGTTATACAAATACTTAAATAAATTCTAGCACCCTGTTGTGATCAGGGCCACTCTATTGACTATGAGGAGTAACTTTTCAATTTTATTAAATAGTTTTTAAGTTTATAAATTGTCCTTGCCCCAATGAGACTTTTCTCAGTAAGTTTGCAATGTGCTACAAGGCTTTGGTTCTAATGGAGCAATAATATTTTCTTGTTAAGTCTTATGAAGACATTGTCCCTGAAGGTCTAAATAAGTTCTTCAAGTCTTTCCTTAATTTAAGTTTTGTGTCTAACTGTACTTTCTTTTTCCCCAGGAAACACCTCCTGGTTTTTTCTCTGGCGAAAGAGAAAACTGTGATCTCATGAAGTTGCATTAATGGGGAATTACCCCATGTGTGCACACCAAAAGAACCAAAAATATGCGACACAATGCTTCTAAAACTGAGGAATAACAGTGAGAAAATGTCTCTGAGGGAGCGTGCTTCAGAGGCACTCCTCTCTAATCAACACAATTAGTGCAGTTTTTGTGAGTGTGATCTGTTTAATCTGTCTACATGGTGCCTAGGAATGAAAAACCAGACCGCAGATTGCGGTCTCCATCTAGGAATTCTCAGACTGCGGAGTTGCCGAGCAGCTTCAGAAACAGCCAGAGTTAAATCTTAAAAAAAAGGTCGCCATCTTTTCCATAGCAGATATTTATTGGATTTGGCCATTTCTGAAGAGTCATCCCCAAACATTTTGCCTTTTACACTCCACTTTCTGCTGAATTTGTTTTTGTTGGCTTTAGGATTCTGCGCACTTTAACACTGCTAATCAGTGCTAAAGTGCTCTCCTATTAAAAGACTATAAGATTGAGTTAAACCCAATTGGTATATTTCATTTGCTTGTAAGACCCTAGTAAAGGGCACTATATGGGCACAGTGCCTGTAAATTAAATGCTACTATTAGCCCTGCAGCACTAATTGTGCCACCCACTTAATGTAGTACTTCAGACATGTTTCATGCCTGCCATTACAGAGCCTGTGTGTGCAGTTTTAAATTGCCATTTCAACCTGGCAGAGTAAATCTTTTGCCAGGCCCAAACCTTTTTTTACTAAATATAAGTCACCTCTAGGTTAAGCCCTGGACTGCCCAGAGGGCAGAGTGTAATGTATTTAAAAAGTAGGACATGTACTTTTAAGTTTTACATGTCCAGGTAGTGAAAAACTCTTAAATTAGTTTTTCACTACTGCAAGGCCTACCTCTCCCTTATGATAACATTTTGTAAGTGTAATTTCCAGCTTGCAAGGGATAACCAGGTCATGTTTGGTATCTCTGGAATCACAATCTAAAATTCTAACTTATGGTGTAGTTGATATTTTCCTGCCTTATCCATTTAGTGCCTGTAGCCTCTCTCTGGTCACTTGAATCAGTTTAGCTGACAGTTGAACTTTGTTTATTCCTATGGCAGGATGGGTGAGAGGAGCTGGTTTTCACAGTCCCACTTGCACCTGAATAGGCTGTGTGCTGCCTCCACACAAAGGAATGCATACCCCCTGTAGTTAGTCTGGAGCAAGGACAGGGAAGGCAGGATGCCTAGGGACTTCAAAGGGAAACCTCTGGTAGCTTCTCCCCAATTCAAAGGCACAACTGGGTATAAATACCGTGCCTCACCACTTCAGTACACTTCTGGGCCTATGGCTACTCTGCCAGGAAGGACAGCTGGGCTGCTATAAGAACTGCCACTCTGCTGCTCTAAAGGAACTGCTTCCCTGATGTGCTGACCCGCTGCAACCTGCCTTCTTGCCTGGGGAAAAGAACTGGACATACAGGTTCATCTGCAACCCAGGACCCAGAGTGACTCCACGGGCTAGCCTGCTGGCCTCCTGATCTGAGCCTCAAAGAAATAAAAGGCTCCCAAATAGCTCCTGTACTCAGCTGCAGTGGAGTCCTGACCCCCAAGTGGTGCTACTCAGGTCCTGGGCCCTCGCTGTGGCTCATGGGCTCTTAAATTAAGTTTTTGGGCTCTTCACGGCCACCAACCCATTTGCACCAAGATGGTGCCACTCACACCAAAAACAAGACCGAGCCATAGCCAGCCCTTCACCTTCACACAGCAGCATTGATCGCCTCCAGGCAGCCATCAACGCAAAGCACCAGCCTGCTCGTCCACTACTATGCATGGTGTGCTTTTCACACCACACTGACAGCCTTCCACGATGCTCTCCTTGCTCTCACAGACCTCTCCAACAAGAACAGGACTCTTGGCACAAAACTTGAGAAAGTAAACCTTCAGCAGGACAAATCTGGGACTGTTTCTGACCTGCGCTCTATTGCAGTCAGCCTGAACTTTTGATTTTGACATGGTCCAGTGCAACCAGATATCCGCAGTTGGCATTTTATGCTATTAAATGCCTTTTTATGCTTCATTCTTTAAACATTCATAACCATTGTTCTACTAATTGGATTTTTGTTGTTTTACTCCTGTTATATTATTATTATTAAATTAAATTTGTAATGCGCACAGCTACCCATGACAGGGTTTCCCGGCGCAGGCATGTCCACTACTGCAGACTGAGTAAACAGAGAGCTAATCACCGAGAGAAAAGCCAGGGCTTGAGATCTCAGCAAAACCTAAGGTAAGAAGATTTGTGTTTCATAGAACTTGGGAGGGAATTCCAGAGTCTAGGCCCAAGACATGAAAAGGAGCAGCCACCCATTCTGGTTAGTTTAAAACTGGGTGTTACATAATCGCCTTGAGTGGAGGAACGTAAAGACCGGGAAGGGATTTATGGATGGATACGTTCCTGTATCCCTTCCCGGTCTTTAGGTTCCTCCACTCAAGGCGATTATGTAACACCCAGTTTTAAACTAACCAGAATGGGTGGCCGCTCCTTTTCAAGTCTTGGGCCTAGACTCTGGAATTATATTTTTTAAATGTTACTCAATTTTGTTAACATGGTGTGGGATACTATTTGTGTGGTGTTTTCACCGCTCTACTGTTTGAAGTGTTGCACAAATACTTTACACATTGCAGCTATGTTAAGCCTGACTGTTTTGTGCCAAGTCGCCAGGGGGTTGAGCACAGGTTAAGTTAGGGTTGGCTTCTGTCTCACCCTGACAATGACTGTGGTTGCTGCTTGACCAGGGCTCACACCCCAGTCATCCAACAAATTCATTTCTCACAGTATTTAGCCGCTCTAACCATTTGTGAGTCATGTTTCTTTACACCTGCTATTGTATCCCCTTTTGTTTATTAAATGTTTTTCTATTTTTGGTAATTAAAGTAATTATCTTACTGTGTTGTGTTTCTGATTTTAGAACTGTAGCGGTACTTCTAAATGCTATACACATGTTCTTCAAGGCAAGCATGTCTGCACCCTGTGATAGGTACCAGGGGTTTAGCACAGGTTTTAATGATTGAAACCTTGCCCTGTGCCTAACAAGTTAGTGACTTAATTACTTGTGGTAGATCTAGATCCTCCTCAATTAACACTCCAGGAGCCACATTACGCAAAGTGCCACAGGGGCACAACAGGTGTTTGCACCCACTTTGCACACCCCTGGGGCACTTTGGTACTACAGAAGTGGCCACAGATGCTTGTGCATCCCCTTCTGTAATAGTGAAAACGCCAGCGCTTTCTCAAGAGGCAGTTCCTTCATTTGCATGTGGCTGTGTCTCTGTCGGAAGGCGGAATAACAACGCGCCACCTTTTAGGTGGCGCACTGTCAGTGTGCCCTCTGATAACAGTCCTCTGGAGGGGGACAAGGGGTCCAACCCCCCAGACATCTCCTTGCAAGCAGGTGCAATCACTCACTGCACCCGCCTGCAAGGGGATCCCTTATCTCCTTTATAAGTGCAGGCAGGTTGCCGCCTGCACAGTGAAACACAGAGCGGCAACTTCAAAGCCGCTCCGTTTTTCACTTGAATGTGCTTCCCCCAGGGCAGCGTGAATTCACGACTTCCCTAGGGGCAGCACATTCCATCTAATAGGGCACAGTTTCCCTGTTTGCACCTGTTTTAAGTACGCCGGACGGAAACTGGGAAAGTGTGCGCTATACGTAATAGGGCCCCAGCTTGGCAGTTTTATTATTTCCCCTTCCAAACTGTAAATAAGTGTCCATGCGTAATCCAGTTTTAGGAGTCAGTAAAAGTTTACCTATTTGCAGTCTCAAATGCATCTACTTTGCATCAGGCCATAATAAGGCTGTTCGTTTTCACTCTTTCCCACATGTACAACTGACATTAACATTTCAAGAGCAACTCCACTGTTTTCCTTAATTGTCACTCATCCAGGAGTCAATCCTCATGGGTCCTTTCTTTAAATTCATCTCCTTGCAAAAAGCTAGAAAGATTTAGGGACTTGTTTTCTAGCAGGCCTTTCAGTACATCCTTTCTCAATTAATCAAAGATTTCATTGCCCTGTAACCGAACTGAACTACAAACAGTCTGGGTGGTTCCATGTGTATTTCTTTGTAGCATTAATCACTTGGAGAATAAAGTTGGATAATGAACCACAAGCTGATTTATGCAAAAATGCTACATCCTTTATTATTTTATTGTAAATCTTAGAATTGTTATCTGAGGAATGTGAGTTAAGTCTAAGAATTCTCTTTTTTAAATTAGTTTCCTTATGTTTACTTCGTACTACCTCAAACACCTAGCTTTTGTTTCTTGCCTTTTACCCTTTTCTGTTATATTTTCCCATTATTTGTGTTATTTTATAGTAATCCCCTGAAACCAGTACTTCCTTTGCTTAAAACCTCCTTTAATATTACCTTTTACTTTAATCCTTTCTCATTATCTATTCCTTAGTCTTCATTGCCTTCACCCTCCTGCGGGTATCTCCTTCTCTTCTTCAAACAGTCAAAAAGTAAAATTTCAATTCCCACTGTAGGAGATTTAGGCCCAAATGCATCAAGCTAAAATCCGCTTGCAAAGGGGCAGATTCTCGGGGGCGTGGCTTGGACGGCGGTGAGAATGACCGCCTAATCTGTCTCCGCTCCGCACAGGGACAGAATCAGATCCTGATGCAGTGCGACCCAGAGCCCGAGCGTCACTCAGATCGGTGACATCTGCAACCGCTTGATTTGGTGAGCGGGGAAATGTGATTTGCGACTCCGTTACGGACGTTGAAAGGAGTTTTATAGCCGATCGGGCTGACAGTCCGGGGACCCGATAAGCAGCCGCCATCTTGCGATCGCGATCTCCGTTCCTGACTCGGAGGTGCTCCGATGTTAGCAAATCCCAGATAGAGTGTGGTTTCTACACTCGGGGGCGTGGCTTGGACGGCGGTGAGAATGGCCGCCTAATCTGTCTCCGCTCCGCACAGGGACAGAATCAGATCCTGATGCAGTGCGACCCAGAGCCCGAGCGTCACTCAGATCGGTGACATCTGCAACCGCTTGATTTGGTGAGCGGGGAAATGTGATTTGCGACTCCGTTACGGACGTTGAAAGGAGTTTTATAGCCGATCGGGCTGACAGTCCGGGGACCCGATAACCAGCCGCCATCTTGCGATCGCGATCTCCGTTCCTGACTCGGAGGTGCTCCGATGTTAGCAAATCCCAGATAGAGTGTGGTTTCTACACCGGAGGTGAGCGCTTGATTTACCCACACTCAGGGCGTGCACGGATGGTCCCGATAATTTGCCACGGCAACGGGAGGCAAAATAACCTGACTCGCGCCAATGTTGCCTGACTACAAAATGGCGTCCTGATCAGACCCTGCAACGAACACAGCCTGCCTCCTCGCAATGCTTTCCTGCTCGGGGCTTCTCGGGACTGTCTAAATGTCCCATACTAAATTATGTCTGCCGCTCCTTCTAACATCCCCCAACACACACGTTAAAAGGGGCTCCCAGACCATCGCCCAGCACGTCGCGCCTGACCTCAAGATGGCGGACCTACACA
The DNA here is from genome assembly GCF_964261635.1 of Lissotriton helveticus. NCBI lineage: Eukaryota > Metazoa > Chordata > Amphibia > Caudata > Salamandridae > Lissotriton > Lissotriton helveticus. The sequence continues at coordinate 919,939,651 of NC_136067.1, read as the reverse complement.
CGTTTTGAGACATTTGAGACGGCGATTTTTCTTTTGGCAATTCACTTCAGCGATCAGCCATCACAAAAAACGACCAGCTTTAGCCAATAACTGCTCTTCAGCCCGAATATCGCCAGCAGTAGGTACACCATCCAGCAACTGAGAGGAAGGCCCACTGAGCCCACACTATAACAACTGCAGCCAGCCGTCCAGCAACTGAGAGGAGCATCGCTCCAGCACCATTTTATCAGTGATCAGCCATCATAAAAAACGGCCAGCTTTAGCTCATAATTGCTCTTCAGCCCTAATAGCGCCCAGCAGTAGATACAGGCAACACCAGTCAACGCCGTCCAGCAACTGAGAGGAGGACACACTGAGCCCACACTATAACAACTGCAACCAGCCTATCCAGATTTTCCGGGGTGTCCTGTAACAAACACATTGATTCGGAAAGCTACGGAAGGTCTTTGCTGTCACCTGCGACCCGGCCCACAGCTCAGCGTCCCTGTCCCCCTAGCACTGAGCAGTGTTACTAGTGCCCCACTACAAAATAGGATCTCATGATTATTGTGGGCCAAGAAAAGCAAAACTGCCAGAGGTGCACTCCCAGCCTTTGAACACATAAGTCTGACTCTGATTCTGCAGTCGGTCGTGGTTCAACCGCTACCGATCCACCTTCCTACTGATTAGACACCACGTAATTACTGAAAATGGCGGACAGGGACTCCAAAAACACTAAGAATGTACGACCAGAAACATCCGTCTCAGACTCACCTATCAAAAACAGGGGTGACGTTGCTAGCACACTAGACATGATTTTGAGGAAGCTGGCGGACGTGCATGAGCTAGCTGTGATGTTCTCTCCCTTTCTAGTTATACTCTTCCTTCCCCTTTAATTTATTTATTTTATTTAGAAAGTTTTATATAGCGCGGACAAGATCCTTGCGGATATCAGAGCGCTTTACATGGAAGGAGTACATGAGGGATCATAGTTCAGAGATAAAACATCGTCAAACAAATAAATCAAAAGAAGCAATCAGTACAATCAGATAGGTCATGCATAGGGTGCAATATGATATAATGATCTGTGCATTAAAAACAAATAGAGGTATAATACTGCAATAGAAGGCATACATTCACTAGTTGATAATAATCTAACATAGGCCATTTCTTAGGGTGCTATATGAGCTAACGGTCGGTGCATTATAAACAAATAGAAGTATAGTACTACAAAAAAAGGCATTCACACGCTAATTAATAGTAGTCTTTCTAATTAATAGTAGTATTTCTTAGGATGCTATATGGGCTAACTATCGGTGCATTAAGAGTGATTGGAGGTATGTTACTGCAAAGTGGCAAACATTCGCTAGTTAAAATTAGCCTAATGAGTGTTTCCCAAGGGTGAGTTCAAGTGGTGAAAAAGACTAGTCCAGAATGGCCGACAGAGGTAGAGAGAGAGGGAGAGACCAGTCTAAGATGGCAGCCAAAATGCAAGGATTCCAGAGTTTGGTTTCTCTTTCTACTCTGGGGATGTCGAATTAGTCCATCTTCCATGTTGATTGAGGGGGGGAGCAGAGTTCAGCTTCTATGCTGCTAGATGGTGGCTTATCTCTGTGTTGCTGCTCCCTGACCGCGTTGGTATGTAGCTTCATGGTGGGCAGGGTGGCGATTTATGGTTCCAGCTTTATGGCCCCAGCCAGGTTAGCAATGAAGAGTGAAAAGCCCGCGCAAATACCAGTCACATAGAAGTCCGGGCAGAGCGTAAAACAAAGCCTGCATGAATGTTTGATATGATGTGAATACAGGTAGTTGCCCTTCGCGTCGCCCCAAAGGCTGTCTAAATAGTTTTGTGTGCTGTATTCCAGGCAGGGAGTGGAGAGACCTGCAATGGAACTTTGGTGGATAGCTCAGCGTACAGTTACCTTAGAAATCACCACTGACGCTGCTGCTCCTATCAGGCTTCTCCCAAGTTGCGCAGAGGGTGCCCCCAACACATCGGTAAACAGAGCATACCGGCCGTGTGAGGGGGGGAGGGGGGGAAGCCTCCTGCCCAAAACGCTGCCACAAACATCCAAACACTGTCGCACCAGAGCCGCTCCAGATGCCCCCATTCGGTACTCACCGAGCCACTGGACGGCGGGGGGGGGGGGAGGTCTTCCGTCAAATCCTTGCTAAAAACACACCAAGGGGCACACCGGAGCCGCTCCAGACATCGACCGCTCCGTCTTGAAGCCTTCCTTAGAGGGGGGGGCGCTTGTTCACGCCGACCCCCTTCCTCAGCGTCACCGATCCTGTGCTGCCGAGGGTGCTCACCAAATAAACCGTGAGTGCCTTTGAGCTTCTAGGGATGGGTCAGCAACCGAACTCAATGCCCTCCTCCGCCTTGTAGCGGGGGACCACGTCCAACTCTCCGACGTCGTCAAGCTGTCGGGACTAGGCTCCTGAAGCTTCAACCGAGCTCCAGTGCCCTCCTCCGCCTTGTAGCGGGGGACCACTTCCAACTCAGCGAAGTCATTAAGCTGTCTGGACTAGGCTCCTGTAGTTTCAGCCGCCCCTATTGATGCTCATCTCTTATGCCGCCTTGCGTTGAGGGTGTCAGAATCGAAGGTCCGCTCGGGGCATTTCAGGGGTCATTAATCCAATCCAGTTACTCGATCCAGTTACTCTTACGTTCCGTTCTTCTTTCTCCTTCCGTTCCGTCGTGTTGGTGAGTGCTGACAGGGATAATGCCCGAATGGGATCCCCAGCACCGGGAGCTCCTCACAGGAGCTCCCTACCCGGCGGCCATCTTCGGTTTTAAGACCTGTCATTCCACTCTTCATTCTTAATTCTCAGAATGTACTTGCTTGAAGGATTCTGTATTTGTCAGTTACTTGTGGCTGTTCGTGGATGAGGTTTTAATAAACCCAATCTGCCTAACAAGATAGACTTCAACTTTATTTTATTACATTTTATACAATATTATACTGGCGACGATCGGAAACGACCTCAACAGAACAACACAACAAGCTTCCTGACCTGCTTTCTCCTCCAGCGGCTGTCCATTCGTGTTTCAAGTGAAGCGAAGACTTCCCAGCGGCAGCCTTAAAAGTATCATGGTGGTGAGGAGAGCGGGAGGTGTATTATTATAATATAAAGAATTGGGAAAATCTAAACTTAAAGACTTTACGTGTAAAAGACGAACTCGTTTGATGCTCGCGCTCCGCTCCTAAATTGCTGATGTCGACATGCGTTTCAAACGTATGCGTTCCAGCTAGCGGTAAGAACGCACTACGCGCTGACGATCTGTAAAAGCTGATGCTGCCCTTCAGGAGAGCTGCGCTGCGTTCCAGTGGAACGTCCTTTGTTGCTCACGTCTTGACGTCTTTATCTATTAACGGTGTGGTTCAGGAGGGCTGCGCTGCGTTCCAGTAGAACGTCCTTTGTTTCAATCTCATAATACTACATTCAAGAAAGCCTGCACTGCATTCTATTAGAACGTCCTTTGTTTTAACACGTTCTGTTCTGGCTAACAAGCATTGGAAAGTGGAACATTCGAATTTGCTGTCTCCTTTCTTCTTTTGTCCTGGAAAAAGACTGATATTTAGAACTCTTGAACAATTGGCATTTGTTTCTTCCTTCTAACACATTAATATATTGGCACAAAGGAAGAAAATGTACAGATATTAGATAAACAAGGCATAATTAGAAGAAAAATTAACCTTAAGGAGTGACTAATTACAGGATATATATTTATTTAAAATTTAAAGGAAAAATTTACTTATTGTTTAAAAAATGCAAAATGTAACGCAACCTGCATTTTTCCTTACAAGTCCAGGAGAGCCTAATGTAAAATGGAAAAAATGGAAAAAAATATTTGCAAATTACGCTAGAGTCTGCGGAACCAATCTGAGTGCTGAAAGGAAACACTCACTTCTACTACATTGTCTTGGAGGTGAAGGACAAGATGTTCTTGAACATTTGCCAGACTTATCAGCTGCAGAACAAAGAAACCTTAATGAATACGAAATAGCCATTGTTCAACTTGACAGGCATTATTTACCTAGACTTAGCACCATCATGGAAAGGTACCATTTTGGCTTGTGTGAACAAAAAAAAGATGAAACAGTAGAAGAATATGTATCTTCCTTGAGAAAACTTGCTTCGTCATGCAACTTTGGGCAGACACTTGATGAAAGGATACGTGATCAGTTCGTTTTAAGATGTGCACATGACGATATAAGAAAAGAACTGTGGCTAAAGGATGAGCCTCCATTAGAAGAAGTTTTAACTATAGCAAAACAAGTAGAACACATGACGAAATGTGTCGGTGAACTTAAAAAAGAAAAAGAAAAGCCGTCTACTCCTGAGTCTAAGGATGAAGTAAAAGTAGATGAGACTGTTTATCAATTAAAAAAAGTAGAACATGTTATTAATGAAGAGAAGCATGCTAGGTCATTTAATCCTCCTTTATCTTCCTCCAGTAACACATTTTCTTGTTTTAGATGTGGTCAAAATAATCATTTGGCTAATTCACCTATGTGTCCTGTGTTAAAGGTTACATGTAATTTATGTAATAAGAGGGGTCATTTTGCAAAATTGTGCAGAAGCAAAACATATAATAGTGATAATTCAAGAAGAAGATGGTCTCAACCTCATGTAAGATCAATTTGTTTTGAGGTTAATGATGACAAATCAGACCATCCATCTCGTTTAGTTAGTGTTGAAGGCTCTATGATTAATTTAAAATTTGATTCCTGCTCAAAGATAACCATAATTGATGAAAAGTTGTATAACGAGCTATTTAAAGGTAAAGTAAAACTTTTCAAATGTGATATTTTTCCTTTAGGGTATAGTGAAAAACCTATTGTGATGCTGGGTTATTTCATGGCTGAGATAGAACTTGGTTCAAGGATCACTGTCGGTAAAGTCTATGTGTCAAAGAAAGGTGATGCACTATTAGGTTGGTTGCATCAACGCTATTTAGGAGTGACACTTGATCCAAATGCCTCTCCCCAAGTCCAAATTCATGAAGTATCTAACTCTGAAAGTAACAACAAGAGTGATGAAAGTTTGTCTTTGTCTTTAGCAAAACAATTTCCAGATGTTTTTAAAGAGGAATTAGGGTGTTTGCGTGGGTACAAACATCATATAAAATTAAAAGCCAATGCTCTTCCTGTTGTGGCTAAAGTAAGGAGGATTCCACTTGTAGAACAAGCGAAAGTTCAGGAAGAACCTGACAAACTTGTGAGAAATTATATTATCGTACCTGTGGAGGCAACAGAGTGGCTTGCTCCAGTGGTTATAGCAAAGAAATCTACTGGTGAAATTCGTCTTTGCATTGACCTAAGGCCCCTATATAAGGAAGTAGTTGTTGACAGGTTTCCTCTTCCTAATATAGATGAGATAGTCAGCACTTTAGAAGGTGCAAGGTATTTTACCACTCTTGATTTAGCTTCCGCATACCATCAGGTAGAGCTAGATACTTATTCTCAAGACCTGACTGCCTTTATTACACCTATGGGTACGTTTAAATTTAAGAGAATGCCTTTTGGCCTCGTCTCAGCTGCCTCAGTTTTTCAACGTATCATGTCAAAGATCTTAAGAGGCTTGTCAGGTGTTAAGTGCTATCAGGATGATTTGTTAATCTATGGAAACAATGTTCTTGAACATGATGGTCGTGTGTTTGACGTATTAAAACGATTGGATGGTGCTGGCATGACTTTAAAAAGATCTAAATGCAAATTTAGAGTTCAGGAAGTTAACTATTTAGGTCATCGTATCACTGGTGATGGTGTTTTTCCAAAGAAGGAACTTGTTGAATCTATAGACAAAGTTAAAGATCCAACTTGTAAAGATGAACTTCTCTCGTTCTTGGGCATGGTGGAATTTTATGGTAAATTCATTCCCAATTTCGCTGATAAAACCCATAATTTGAGAAAATTGACTGCAAGAAATGTTGTGTTTGACTGGTCTTGTGAATGCAAGGATGAATTTGAGTGTATCAAGAAAGAGTTGAATAAAGCTCCTTCTCTTCATGCGTTTGTTCCTGGACTACCCACTGTCATGTTTACAGACGCAAGTGATAAAGGCCTGGGTGCGGTTTTGGTTCAGAAGAGAAATGGTAAAGATTATCTTATTTGTTGTTCTTCTCGTTGCCTTAGAGGATCAGAGTTTAATTACTCAGTAATAGAGAATGAATCTCTTGCTATTTTCTGGGCTTTGAGAAAGTTCAAGAATCTCATTTGGGGAACGAAGGTGTGTGTGTTATCTGATCATAAGCCTTTGAGAGAGGTCTTTTCAAAGAAAGGTCTTGATGCCATTTCCTCAAGAATCAGAAAATGGATTGTTTCTCTGCAGGAATTTGAGTTTGAAGTAGAGTATATTCCTGGGATAGCTAACAGGTCGGCTGATTGTTTATCTAGATTAGTTAACAGTGAGAATGCTGATCACGATGATTTGTGTGAACCTGATGAATGTACTAATGTGTGTGAAATTACTGATGGTGCAATTGATGAAACTGAATGGAGGTCGGAGTTGGGCAAGGATGAAGAAATATCCAATGTAATGCTTTCTTTAATGAGTAATTCTCGTCTGTCTAAACCTTGGTCTTTGGTTTCAGATGAACTCTCTGTTAGTAATGGTCTGTTGACTCGTGGTACTAAACTTGGTCCTCCCTCTTCTCTAAGAGGAAAGTTGTTGACCCATGCTCATTGTGGTCATTTGGGGATTGTGAAAACCAAAGAGTTCCTACGTATGCAATTTTGGTGGCCAGGTATGGATCTTGAAATTGAAAGAATGGTCAGGGAATGTCCTGAGTGTTGTTCTAGCGATAAGATCCTTAAAACAAAACAAATGCCCATGGTTAAGAGGGCCTTACCTGGTCATCCTTGGGATGAAGTTGCCATTGACATTCTGGGTCCTTTATCAGGTGTTTCTGATACTCCTTACCTCATTGTATTAATTGATCTCTACTCAAGGTGGATTGAAGTTTCTGCTGTCAGGGAAATTACTTCTGATTCTATCATTAAGTTCTTGGAACCTCTGTTTTGTAAGGAAGGTTTTCCAAATAGTATATTATCTGACAATGGTCCTCAGTTCTGTTCCTCACTTTTTGTTGATTTTCTAAAAAAGTGTGGTGTTACTCAAAAAAAGTGTTCACTATATCACCCTGAGACTAATGGTGCCGTAGAGAGGGTCAATAAAACTCTGAAGGAGTTAATTCCACTTGCTCGTGCTTCAGGTTTAAATTGGAAAACCACTCTCCAAGACAGGATAAATACCTATCGTTTCGTCCCTCATTCCTCTACTGGGAGGTCACCATTTGAGCTGTTCAAAGGGAGGATTCCTAATACTTTGTTGTGTCCTGGGTGGATGTGCTTCAATAAAGGTCTGGTGGATAATAACATAGGTGATTGGAGGACAAGAGAACTGCTCAAGCAGAATGCACGTAAGTCATACTTTGACAAAAAGAAAAGTGTAAATTTTCATGAAGTCAAAGTCGGTGATCTGGTAAAAATAAAGACCCCGGTTGGACGTAAACCATGGTCCAAATATACTGATGTTAGAGCTGTTATCAAGATTTTCAGAAATGCTGTTAAGACTGAAGATGGAAGAATTTGGAATAAGAGTCGTGTTGTGGTTGTTAATCCTAATTTGTCTAGTGACTCAACTCATAATGATATTGGTTTGTGCAATAATTCTTTCCTTCCTTCTAACTCTTCTTTTGACAGGTTGTCATCTCCTTCTACAAGAAGTCAAAGAATTCGTAGTGCTCCGTACTACTTAAAAGATTATGTTTAGCTTGTTTTTCTCTGCTTAGCTTAGTCTCATTCTCTCGTTTATGAAGAAAGGGAGATGTGTGATGTTCTTTTTTCATTTTGTAAAGGAAGGGAGATGTGTGATGTTCTCTCCCTTTCTAGTTATACTCTTCCTTCCCCTTTAAGACCTGTCATTCCACTCTTCATTCTTAATTCTCAGAATGTACTTGCTTGAAGGATTCTGTATTTGTCAGTTACTTGTGGCTGTTCGTGGATGAGGTTTTAATAAACCCACTCTGCCTAACAAGATAGACTTCAAGTTTATTTTATTACATTTTATACGATATTATACTAGCCAAATCGACGAAATGCAACACCGACGCGATGCAACTTGAACTAACCGCGATCAGGGCAGACATGAACTCCTTATCTCTACGCCAAGACGAAGCAGAGCAAAGAATTAGCGACATCGAAGACAAGTCCACGGAACGGCGCTAAAATTACGCAGCATCTCCAAACAACCACCAACGATCTCAGACGCCAAACCTCAGATTTGGAAGATCGCAACAGAAGAGGAAATGTGCGAATCTTCTGGGTCCCAGAAAATGCAGAAAAGGACGCTGACTCTTGCATATCCTTTCTGGAAGCGTGGATATCTTCTGTCACGGGGATACAGTTCCAGCATGGATTGGAGCTGGACAGAGCCCACAGAGTGCCGACCTTCCCACACCGCACATTGAGAGGCCCTCGACCTCTCATATGCAAACCACTGAGGTTCCAGCACGCGGAAGCCATCCTAAGGTATGCTAGAACAAACCACAACATCAGCTTGGAAGGTAACAGAATATTTAACACGAAAGAGGGGCGAGGGTCAAATCTGTTTATACTCCAACACCCCAGACCCCCCAGAAACTCAACTGTTATGCACCAAGGGGGTGTATAGAGTAAATAACACTTACAAAATATATAAACAGAGAGTACCCCAATAAGGCAAAACACTCTGTTTGAAAAAACTTCCCTCACTCACATACCGAAGTATGTGACATGCTTCATCATCGGGCCTGCTTGCAAAATGCCCTGGTGTAGCCACACAAAGGGCGGAGCATTAGGGAGGGGGAAAAATAATAAATTCTTCTTAACAAGACGTACAACCAAGACAGTTCAACACAGACGACACATAACACAAATATTGGTGAAAGCCGTGCAAACACCAAGTGACCACAACTGAAAAGTGCGACAAGAGGTGCAGTTTGGAACGTGATTAAAACTGATTAAGGGTGCCAACTAAAATACAACCTTTATTAGACTTTTCTTGATACCCCTATCAGGATTTAAAAATGAAAAAGGATGGGAAAAAGCCTCAAAGAGATAATTAGGAACCTCAAGGCTTCAGAATGTAACAGAATCACATTTACCCAGGATTATTCAAGGGAAACGGTGGAAATACGGAAAGGTTTCCTTTCACTCACAAGTTACATACGTTATATTGTCTACAGACAGACATATAGTTACAGTTATGTCTAAACGCTGTGATATGGAAGATGACTTCAGATGGTCTGCTACTCCAGCCTTAACGACCAGTCCTAGCCTCTCAGTGTCTTTCACAGTCTGAACGTTGCCTCAGAGATCGAAAAATATAATTTGGGTTGAGACATCCCTGTGTCAAGTCTTCACCTCACTTAGTCTGTCTTTCTCCTAGTTATAAGATGTAAGTCTACTGATCTGCTCCATGTATGGGAGGGCTCCAGTACTACACTGCACTACTTACAGTGCTCAACTGTCTTGTGCCTTTCAATACTATTGCTACCTATAAGTCGATGAGAGTTTTAATGTACATTAACTATCACCGATAACCTGATGTGAGTCTATTGTAATACGCGGTTGATTTACTAGGTAGTTGTTTTACTTACCTTTAAGCAAGCGACACACGCTTTATTGTTTACACATAGACATACGTTATAATGTTTGCGTATAAAAGACTATACCTTCCACAAGTTCCCTGAATGCCTAACTGTACCTATTCATAAACAAAACTGTTTGCAATAATTCTATCTATCATATGCAAATATCGAGGGGCTCTCTAAGTAAGAAGTTCTTTGATTACCTATGTAATTTTCTTCAAATAAGGCGTTACGTCAGACATCCTTCGGTGTGCCCGAAGTGCTAAGTTAAATGGTTAAATGATATAAGTTGAATGTACTTGAGTTGCTTTATCTCTTAATGTTATCAGAACTTTATCAAGATGTTTGAACGCAAAAATGTATCAGAATGATACCGCACAATGGGTCATCTACCTTCTTTGTTACATAAGTCCCTGTGCGGGCGCCGACAGCACTGCTGTCGCAGCTCTTCAGTTCGAGTTTAAAGGGGGGCTGACTCAGTTGGGGGGGCTGTAGGGTTGTAAAAACGGTTGTTTCACGTGTATCTCTGCTATGTACTACTCCTTATCTACTCTTTACTCTTCTTTCTTTCCTTTCTTTCTCTACTCACACTTTCACAGCTTCCTCTTACTTACTAATTACTCTCTACCACCGCGATGTGTGCCACGCATCCCAAGGCCTTACTAGGCTTGCAGCGCTATCTGTTGGAGTTTCTATGAAACACGGACTACCTAGGTGTGCAGAAATCCACGTTGCAGCAAGACCATATCCACACGAAATCTCGTGGCGGCCCATCACCACACTAATCCAAACATATATCCATGGCTTCAGATAAGAATTTAGCAGCCTCTCTATTGTTTCACTAAACATTAAGGGGCTTAATCACCTAGTCAAGCGCAAAAAAATCTTAAATTACTTAGCCAAAACTAAAGGGGATATAATTCTCATGCAGAAAACCAAATTATCCCAGATTGATGCTGATAATGTTAAACAAACCTGGATCTCACTAACACTTTGCTCCCTCGCGACTCAAAAGAAAAGAGGGGTGATCACCCTGGTTGCTATAAAGGCAAACTTAGCCCTGATATCACACTCGGTAGACTCCGAGGGTAGACTGAGTATTGCACACCTTCAAAGAGACGAGGACCATATTTATGTGGCAAATATCTACGGCCCTAATACAGACCTGCCCAAATTCTGGGAATATGTGTCGAAAGAACTTGAAAATATTCCACAAGATGAACTACTAGTGGTCGGGGGAGATCTTAACCTACCATTAGATCCCTTGTTAGACAGGCAATCCAAAAGTACATACCACCCCCCACGCGCCCACGAGGCATCGAAACGAATGTGTGCCAAATTCCACCTACATGACTCATGGCGCCTCCAACACCCAGATGGCCGTGACTGTACTTTCTACTCCCCTCCTCACAATTCTTATTCAAGAATTGATTACCCTTTGATATCCGACTCTCATACACACCTCATTGACGAAACTGATATAGCCCCCATATTGGTGTCAGACCATGCAGGTATCCATATGAAATTGGCAGGGTCCCACTCTCTTATCCCCCCAGACGGTGGAGATTCAACGATGAGATACTATCGGTGCCAGAGAACAAGTTAAGCATAGAACAATGCATACAAGAATATTTCCAGATAAACTCACAACCAGAAACAGACCCCGCCTTAGTATGGGACGCATTCAAGGCCACATTAAGAGGTAAACTGATAGGTATCAGGGCTCGTATGAATAAAGAATTACATTCCGAACTGGACTCTCTAGAGAAAACAATCAAGCAACTAGAGTTGCAACACTCCCGTGATCTGAACAATAAAGTTACCATCGACCAATTGACGAACCTGAAATATGAATACAATGCCATCCTTAGTAAAAGAGCAGGAGCATGGATTAACAAATTCAAGGCATTAAGACTTTGTGAGGGTAAACAAGCAGGGAAACTCCTTGCGTCCTATCTTAAACACAAAAGGAAGCAATTCCATATAACATCTATTAGGGACCAGTCCAACAACACCAAAACCAAACAGAAATGCAGGAGCTCTATAAAAATAATAACCAATTCAACATGGAAGAATGTAACAACTATCTAAACTCAATTCGACTCCCACGGTTATCCAAACCTGACAAAACCAGACTAGTGGGCCCCACTGACTTTAGCAGAAATCTCTTCCGCAGTCAAAACACTAAAGAACAATAAAGCCCCGGGGCCTGACAGCTTCACGGCCAATTTTTATAAATCTTTTGAAGAACAACTTAACCCAAGACTCCTTAAACTGTTCCACTCATTTTCACTGTCAAACAGAATCACCCCCACAATGAGTGAAGCGACAATAATAGTGATCCCCGCAGATGGGAAAGACCCCCTACTCCCTAAGAATTATAGGCCGATATCCCTCATAAATTTGGACTGCAAGATTTACGCGAAGGCTCTAGCATGCAGACTAAACGAAGTTTTACCCGCCCTAATAAATAACTCACAGGTGGGGTTCCTGAAACATCGCCTTTCTAACGGCAATACGAGACTCCTATGCCATGTACTGGAGAAGTCGAAAATCTCAAATGCCCCCGCTGTAGCAATCACCCTGGATGCGGAGAAGGAGTTTGATAGAGTGTTGTGGCTCTTCCTCCGCCAATGCATGCACATATTTAACATGGGTGAGACTTTTATTAATATGGTCATGTCATTGTACGCCTCCCCTTCGGCTAGAATTGCCATCAACAGTTCGCTATCAGAACCATTCCTTCTCGAACAAGGAACTAGACAGGGTTGCCCATTATCTCCCTCTCTATTCCTTCTGGCAATGGAACCTCTCCTCCGCGACATACAACAGAACGCAGATGTTAGTGGCATCAACTTCGGGGATAAAACTGTAAAACTTGCTGCTTACGCAGACGATATTCTGATAGTCACTGAAAATCCTGATACCTCTATAGCCGCACTGATGAACTCTATAGAATCATACTCTAAACATTCAGGCTACAAACTGAATCGGGATAAATCTGAAGTTAAACCCCTCAACATATTTACTAATAAAGAATCTTTAGGCTTATCAGGTCTAGTCTGGCAAAACAACTACATCAAATACCTGGGTATAGAATTTGGAAGCTCCATCATAGAGACCCTACTACATAATGAGAAACTCACTCTCGAAAAAATAAAAACTCAACTAGACGGACGGTCACCCCGCTTCATCACTTGGTGGGGTAGGCTGGAGACCATCAAGATGATGATTACACCGCTAGTAAACTACCTAAATACCATGCTCCCCTTAATGCTGTCCCAAGAATTTCATAATAAATTAGATAAAACTATTAACAATTTCACCTGGAAAGGGAAAAAAGCACGTATCAGCCTGCAAAAACTGAAACTAGATAAATCCATTGGCGGAGTCAACCTCCCTGACTTTAAAAGATATCAAATTGCCTTTTTAGCGAAACAAGGATCCTACTGGCTGTTCCCCCCAATGGACTACTCGCCGGAGTGGTTAGATGTCGAAAAAGCGCTTCTGGAAGGCATGCCTCCCATCTCGATCCTTTCAGTGAAAGCGAATCAGATCCCATGCTCTAAACCCATATTTACCAACAGCAAAATAGCCTTACTCAGAGTAGATAAACTGTTAGACTCAACGATAAGAAAATCTAGGTGGGAAGCAATCTGGAAAAACTCCTCAATCACCTACAAAGGTAAACCACTATTCAACCCAACCTGGATCAAGAAAGGAATCTTTTTCCCCCATCAACTCTATGACAATGGCTACCCTCTACCCTTTACAAAAATCCAATCGAATTTTGGGATTGATAGTTCCGACTTCTACATATTCCTCAACGTTAAAACTGCAATTACAAAAGCGGGATTGACATCCAAACACCCAGCTCTTCCTTCACTCCTCTCCTCCCTAAATAAAATAGGCCACCAGGTCTCGAGGTTATACAAATTATTGAGCCCGCAGTCATCAACATTAAATACCAAAACAACGCAGTTCTGGTCGTCAGTCGCCTCCTTCTCCATCTCAGAGCTGGAGTGGTCCACGGCGTGGAGATCTTGCACAAGCCATAAATAAGCCCTAAATTATCACAAGCCAAGTTCTGGCTCATGCATAAAGTCTTCTGGACGCCGGCTCGCATATATGAACATAAACTCAGCCCTGACGCATTCTGCTGGAACTGCAAGCAGGCAGAAGGAGATTTAGAACACCTCATACTCCAATGCGACTGTACCTCACTGTTTTGGGATAGGGTATTTGACTTCGTCCTCAAAGTATTTAATATCTCACCTGCCAAAGAACTCCCCTATCTTATTTTCGGCTTTACTAAAGAGACCCAACTCCCAGAAATAGACAGGGCACTCCTTGACCTCCTCCTTACGGCAGATGTGAAAGTCGTTCTAAACAATTGGAAAAACACCAAAAAGGCAAGCTATGCCTGCTGGCTAAACTGGGTGATTAACCTCCGAGGAGCTGATAACATCACTTTACAAAACACACCGGGACGATCCTCACAAAGGAAACTTTGGATCTCACTAGATATCTACTTCAAAACCCATAAACCTCCGTGACTCATCATGCTCCCCATACCTTCCCACAGCTCCCAGGGGGCCGACCATACTTTCTCACAGCTTAAATAGCCCGTCACTCGTGACCTGGACTGCTAAGCCGCATCGTGGTGGACCATCTAACACCTAACATCTAACATCTTACATCTTACATCTAGCTTCTTACCTCTTACATCTCACCTCTAACCTTTGTTCTCTCTTTCTATTTTCTCCTTCTTCTTCTTACCTACTCCGTTCCTTTCCGACTCCAATTCCTTTGTTTTATAGCCCCTCAGGAACCCAGCCTAGGAAGGCTGCATGGTGTTTTGCCACATTGTATTCAAGATCGTCCCGAATGACCACCACCATGGGACATAATGCATTTCTATGCTGAATGATGTGTAATTACAAGTATTGATTGTATGTAAATTGCAATTTATGATTTGTATGATATATAACCCTGAAACTTCCAATAAAAACTTTTGAGATAAAAAAAAGGGGCAGATTCTCAGAATCTGCCCCTTTGCGACTGGTATTTTTGCATTTGGGATGTATCATCCCAAATGCAAAAATCGCAATTTAGGAAATCGCAAAATTGCGATTACTTAAATTGCTATTGCATTTAAGGAATCTCAAATTGAGATTTCTTAAATGCAATGCATTAAAATAACTATGCAGATTTCAGGGGTGCAACAGGGTGTCCTTTTGACACCCTGGCACCCTTGAAATTGCAATCTCAATTTGCGATTCTCTAATTGAGAATCGCAAATTGAGATTGTCTTCCTATTCATTCCTATGGGACTCTAGGCCCATAGGAATGAATGGGGAGGTATTCCTTAATGGTGACTCGCAATTTGCGAATCGCAATTAAGGAAGTTTGAGAAATCGCTAATTTTAAAGCAAGTTCTTCATGCATGGCATTTTACTATTCCTTATTAACGAATCCTTATTTTTCGCTAATAAGGAATCGCAAAATGGATGCTTGATGCATCTGGGGGTTAGAGAGTAAACGAGAACTGTACTACTTGCACGAGACTCTGCAATTAAAGGATTACACTGCAATATTTTTATGGAATGTATGCCATTCACCACAGCCTCAATTGAATGTGACAAATACATAAAAATAAATAACAAAATATTAAAACATTCAGTGATAGAAATTCAATCAGTCTCCATTTGTGCCTTCCATGTGTGGGACAGCGTGGCCATGCAGGCAAACATTATATCCTTGAGCATGTTTTTTGACTCACATAAGACAAAATATTCCACATTGTGTGATGTTAATGCAATTTATTCTTCTATTTATCATTGGCATTTTAACATATTTTGTTTTAAACACTTATTAAACATGCCAACTTGTGTCTTATATACATCTGTAGAAGTTTTGATTTCAGATAAAGGGTTTAAAGTCAGCAAATTGCTTGTTATTAGATGCACAAAGGCTATGTATGTCTACATCTGTCTTCTATCCCGTTTCATCATGATGGACAGTTATTATTGGTACATTTTCAAAAACTATATGAGAATGTAATAACCCTAGTTAGACCTACTGCTACACTCTGCATGGTTCTGCGATCTTGTTGGGGTCATCATAAGGATTTGAGAGGGCCTTGGGCCAAACGTATTTTGGGGGCCCATGTTCGGAAACAGCTTTGAATTTATTATCCGATTTCATACCTTTCATGCCCTCTTTGACCAGGTCACTGACAGTGCACAGGAACACTGTCCAAATTTTAAATGTGTTTACATCTAATATTCAGGGATAGTGATGTGTGTTTTCAATATTATAAAAGCAGCAGCAGCTCACTAATATTACTGCAAATAATCTCTGTTACACCCTCCTATTTCTCATATGTTAGGTCCTGTTTTGATCTAAAATAATTTTTTATGGATGTTGCATGAAACATAAACACACTTTCTCTGCAAAGTGTATGTAATAAACACACACATCACCCACATTCCAAAATAAATTAAAAGGGAACAGTATTTGAAACAATCTCTTTAAGATTTATTAAAGGTCATCAAGGCAAGACTCTGCAGAACAGATCTGGGTTTAATAGGTGGCAACTGAAAGACTGGGGCCCTGGGCCTGAGCCCACTCTGCCCATGCCTTATAACGTCTCTGGATCTTTTATGAAGCCATAAATTCAGTTTTCTCTGCTATGCCAAGAAAGGTTCAATAGATTATGCTAAATACCAGCTATGTTGCGCTTGCTTTTGAAGTTGATTAATTAAAATACCTCTAAATTATTCAATTTTGTGATAGACTGGAGGTTATTCATTAGGCAGTGGAATTACGTTTACGTCCATATTTATGCTATTTTATCTCATATTGATTTTTAATGTGGATCATAATTTTGTAGATAAGTTGTCCTTGTGTTGTAGATGGTGGGGGACAGTGGAATATTTTTAGATGTCTGCTGTAAGCAAGGTTCACATAATGGAGGTTGCAGGTAGCCTGCAAAACTACAATGTGTAGTGCTGCAATACCTGAACCTTGGGAAAGTCTACAGACTAGAAGGTGTTGGTGACTGGAGACAGCAGTTTTGTTTAGAAGTGCAATTGAAGTCTGCGCCTGTCCTTTCTGGAGGTGGAAACAAAAAGTAGCAGAACTGCTTCAAATCAGCTACAAAACTATTACAGGGCAAAACACAAACATTATCTGTCTGAACATATGTTATAGGAAGGGACGTAAAACCCTAAGTCTGTCTTCCAGAATGTCTCACTGACCAGTATAGATGACACCCTGCATGGTTTTGCAGAATATTCTGTGATCGAAAGCTAGTGTCCGAGACAAGAGGACATCACCTGAGGAGCCTTCACACTCTCTGCTGGAGCTACTGAGGATCTAAGATGGAGAACCCAGTCATGGCTACCTTGTGGCGGAGCTGCTCAGATAGGGGAGGCAAGATACATGTGACCACTGCATTGAAAAGGACAAGGAGGACTACATTGCTGCAGTGATCACTGATGAAACCTTGTACCCCTGGCCACTGAAGTGCCTCAGTATCTCAGCAGCCGCCAGCTGACACTCCAATGGCAGGGGCGGCTGGTGCCATTTGAAAGTGGTGAGGCGTAAGCTTATTTGCATACTGCACCATTGCGATTTTGAAAAAAGAGAAGAAAAATCGTGCATTTTCAAGCAAATTTGATAAAGAACAACAGATTAGTAGCCCTATCATGAGCAACATACCTTATGCAAATATTGCCTTGTGCACTTCTGCACACAGTTGCAGCCGCGTTTGTTATGCGCGTATTCATCCTCGTGCACTCTTTGGGATTATGGCAGATGTGCAAACTACATTTGTCATCTTTTGTTGCACATTTTCAAAGTTCAGAATTAAATTGATTGTGTGAGCTACTAAAACCATGGCAATGTACAATCGCACAGTAAATAAATAGCAGCTGCTTCCCACATAAATTAAATTGCCCATTTTATCAAGGTGGTTATTAATCAGAATATAGTGGAAAAACAGCTACACACACTCAGAGACGAGTTTGTATTTCTAAGTGTTCCAGAGCACCCGACGTAGGCCTTATGGTAAAGGGTCTGTATTATATGAACACATGTGTATGTATGTTGTTCATGTGCAAACGACTATGCACGCATCTTGTGTGTCCTCCCATATCACAAAATGTCGTTTTGTTACAGTGCGCACATGTGGTAAAATATGTGGATGATGGCTACACCATAATTAATGATATACCCATACGCATTATAGCATCATACATGTGCAAATATTTTTTGCGTATGTGCTAAAACATTTCGCATGCATTTATAATTAAAGTACGTGGCACATATTAAATAAATTGGCGCAGCGCAAAAAACAAAGTTTGCGCACATTTCGGGAACAAAAATAGAGGTGAAATGCGAAGGCATCTTAGGTACATGCACACCTTTCCATGAATCGGTCCATTCTGTAAGAAACATAAGAAATGGTTGGAAATGCCATAAGCTTCACCAACGCATCATATTTGTAGACGCCTTACCGTTTGTGCTGAAAGACGCTGTTGAGAGTTCCATTTGGCTGCTGCTTTTCCGTTTCCACAACCTCAGAACCTCAGAACCTCAGAACCTCGCGGTACCCGCTGCGCGGGTCCCGCATCGCTCATCTTGCTGGGGCATTGATCATTGGACCGAGGCTACATCACCAGGCGACTAAGGGCATAGAGTAGAGCAGCAGGGCTGCGAGCGCCAGGACAGGGACTCCATTTCCCAGGAGTCCCTGCGTGCTCATCACCTGTACCTGGACGCTCTCCCTGTTTGCCCCGCCCCCCAACCACCTCCTTCCGTTAATAGGAACTGCTGTACCCCGCCGCGCGGGAGCGCGCGGGAGCAGCCCGGGAGAAGCCCGGGACAAGGGCGGGACAGTCTGTGACAGTCCGAGACAGGCAGAGACTGGACTGGGCCAAGAACGCTGCCCAAAATACTAGCCGTGAGTTGTCGTTGTTGTCATTAGTTATTATTGTGGAACCCTTGGAGTATTGCACTCTAAACTTAGCGCGACACATTGTCCCATTTTCTCTTTTGCTTACTATCTAGTGTGTCTCTTGGGGAAAAGGTCACCTACTGTGTTTTTGTAGCATGTCAAAGTCAAAACCCCCCCTAGCAGTAAATACCCTCGACAACTATCTAGTTCAGGTGGTTGCCAAAATTAACAATGATAGAAGATCTTCACTGGGCTTGAGCTCATCCCCTTCATTGTCTATGGTAGAAAATATGCCTGTTGAAACACCCGAGCCAGATGATAGCAATGAGGTTTTCTTGCAGGACCAGCAAGATAATAATACATTAACACAGTTATTAGTGACCTTAGCAGTGTCGGACTCAGAGAATACACATGAAGAAGAGTTAGTGCTATTAGAGGACGAGCCCCCGGTGCCGGTCCCAGCTCCTAGAGGCGCCAGAGGGGGGGACAAGGGCCTCCCCAAACGTGGTGGGTTACGCTCAAGCAAGAAAAGACTAGATACCCTACCCCCCACTAGGGATGTAGAAGATGAAAGGGGTCTACATGGGGGAAAAATACTCCTGGATGATGCCCAGCTCAAGAAATTAGTAAATATCCTAGATACTAAGATTAAGACCATTACAAAACCACTTCTGGCAAAAATTGACCATCTTACAGAGGAGGTGCATAGATTAGGGGGGCTCTTACAGAAGACATTAGAAGTGGCGGCAAATATCCCCACTCAAGTAGCATCTAGAGTAGAGACCGAAAAGATCCCAACAATTTCCTGCCCAGGGTCAACTGAGAATGTATCTCCCCTTCCAACTATGACTACTCATTTGGGGGGAGGGGGTCAGGATTTAGACAATGGGGTTCCCCCAAGACCAGGCCCAAGGGATAAGAATGGAGATTCCAGGGCAGAGAAGGGCCCAGTAGAGCTAATTGTGGAGGCCTCCCCCTTAGTGTTGGTCTTGGCCAATGTCCCCCATTTGAAACCTGGGCAAATAGAAAACACACCCTCCCTAATGAGTAAGGCCCTGCACTGGCTATCTCAAAACATGGCATTCTCACCCGGGGGTATGCATCAGTTGGCAGAAGAGATAGTGAAGGCAAGAAGAGTGGAATGGATTGGGGGCGGCCATAAAAAATTCAGGGGGGATTGCGTGGTGCTGCACTTTACAGATCCGGAAGTCCTGCCAAACATTCTGTCGAATATATATCCTCCCCAACGCCGAACCGCTGGGATCATCCCTTTAACATTAGATTTTTTCTATGCCAGACGAGGTAATATCTTGAATCCTACAATCCTAAGAACCAAATGGAACACTGTGGTAAAAAAGGGAAACACTATTGGTCCAAAAAATAGTTGGGGTGTGTCCCTTGAAAACAGATTCTCAGCTCTATCAGACCTCAATGAGTGCGACTGACTTCATGGGACAGAAGCTGCAGCTCATTACAATTCAGTCAGCCTCACAAATACTAGGTCAAGTAGTGTCGAGAAAAGGGCCAATGAGCCTGTCTTGCTTGATAGCAAAGAGAAACATCTCGCAGATGTACATTCTGTGCATAGAGTTCCGGAAAACGTTGTTGGGATCCTCGAATCTACTTCTAATAATCCTAGTAGCAACAGGACACGCAGTTTATTATCTAATTTTGGCCTAGTATCCAGTAGGCAAAATGTAGTGCTGTCCCATGATATAGCTATACCAGATAATAGAAGTCTAAACCTCCTATCATGGAACCTTGCTGGTATTTCTAACAAAATGATTTCCCCAGAATGGTGTGAATTTATAGAGCACCATGACATAATTATGTTCCAGGAAACCTGGGCAGTGAACCCAGTCTATTGGCATGGTTTCCTAAATGTTTATGTCCCAGCAAAAAAGAACCCCAAAGGGCGGCCATCAGGGGGATTGATTATTTGGGTGCGCCAATCTTCGCATTGTAATATCCAGGAAAGATCCCTCAATAATAGTGACATACTGTCAATTACGATCACCTGGGCCAATGGACAAGAGATGGCCATTTATAACATATATGCTAGGGGAGTTGCAGGGGGAAAAACTTCAGAGGTAATAACAGCACTTGATAATGATCTTGACCTCCTTCCATCTCATCTTTCTATCTTGGTGGGTGGGGACATGAATACGACCTTCGAACCTTTGGGCTCGGAGGACGGTGAAATGACCTTAGAAGAGGATAATAAACGGGGAATCCCCCAGTTGGACCTGCTATCTGTCAAGAGATGGTCTGAGGTAGCAATTCAAATCAAGAGCTTGTGCTTAGCAAGGGGCTTAAGAGCAGCTAATGGGCGCACCCCGTCTGATCGACGGGGTGTCCATACATTTGATAATGCAAGGGCAAAAAGCTGAATAGATTATATCTTAGTGGATGTGAGGGATTGGCACAGGCTGGTAGATATGAGCATCGCATCTAGATTAGAGAGTGACCACAACCCACTATGCTTGAGCATACAATTTAACCAGGAGGTGCGAGCTTCAAGCCAGGGAAGGGGCACAGTGACTTTGGATATTATCTCCACAAATAACCAACGCCATGTAAGGTGGGGCAGACTGACAGAGAAGCCAGAGATGTTAGAAGATCTAAGGAAGTTAGTTGTCTCTGAGATTAACATTGTGAAAGAACATTGTACCGAACCCAACTTCTCCAGATTTATGGAGGAGGCACACTCTGAGTTTTTTTCTAAAATTCAGGGCTTCTTTCTAAAACCAGTAGGCCAAAAAAAGGTGGTAAAATCACCCACTAAACAGGGGTGGTATGACCAAACATGCAGAAGAGCACGTCAGTAACTTAGTTCTGAGTTAAGGAGTCAAAACAGAGAAGGAGTGAGGAAGGCCAGGGATGTCTACAGAAAAGCACAAACCAAAGCGAAAAAGCTCTGGGACGAAAATCACTGGCTTGACCTCAAATCAGCATGTGCAGCTAAGAAGCAAAAAGAGTTTTGGGCAATCGTAAAATGGGACAGGGGGGGTAGCAGAGCGTCCACAAAACAACGCTGCAAAGAACTTATGGATAGACTTCTTGAAGCCACAATATGCATATAATCTGGACCCAGGCCATTACCTACCTCCCCCGATGGTCTCCTTTAAAGGCGAAGTGTTTACCCTGGGTGATGTAAACATAGCATTGGATGGGGTGTCTGTGGGGAGAGCGCCAGGAATGGACGGAATACCGGCCGATGTATTCTTAAGCGACCGGGCTTCATGGTGCCAATACTTTGTCTGGCTAGCAAATTCCATCGCCCATGGAGCTTCCATACCCAATTCATGGAAGGGTGCGGAGATCATCCCAGTTTTTAAAAAAGGTGATAAGACACTCCCAAGCAACTACAGACCCATCAGTCTTATCGATTCAGCACAAAAATTGATGGGTCGACTGATACAAAACAAACTACAAGCTTGGATAGATGAGAAGGATGTTCTCTCCCCCTTCCAAGCCGGATTCCGCCCCCTAACAAGTTCTATTGACCAGGTCTTTTATTTTCTAACTTTATACTGGAGAAACGTGACCTTAATCAATGGTTCATTGTATGCCGTATTTGTTGACTTAAAGTCAGCATTCGACTTAGTCCCGCGACAAAAATTGTGGAGTGTCCTCGCGGAAATTGGTATCAGCCCCGAACTATTGACATTGTTAGTCCGCATGCATGAAAATAACTACGCTAGGATCAGGTGGGGGGCCCAGGGCGAGGTAACTGATTCTTTCCCTGTAGAGCGTGGGGTTAGACAGGGATGTGTCCTGGCTCCCACCCTATTTTCATTATATATCAATGGCATAGTGGACTACCTGCAGAAATCCCCTACTGATGCCCCAATACTGGACGGGGTTCGTGTACCAGTATTAATGTTTGCTGATGACACGTTGCTGGTATCACGAACTCCTAGTGGCCTCCAGAAGGCAATTAATGCTTTCGGGGATTTCTGCCAGATCCGGGGCTTGGAGTTAAACACTTCAAAGACTAAGTTTATGAGTATGAATCCAGCAAAGCCATTTAGGGGCACAATAACTTTTAATGGGGCTGCCTTAGAACAGGTGGAGGCTTTTACTTATCTTGGTATCTCCCTACAGGCCAATATTTAATGGAAGTCCCATATAGACTTAGCAGTTTTAAAGTTCCATCAATTAGCAGGGGCCCTCGCACTTAAACATAAATCTTCATTAACCAAACCTATCCATCCTGTGTTAGAGATTTAGAGTATGAAGGTGCTAAGTGCCTGTTTGTATGGCTCAGAGTTGTGGGGTTTTGCCAACTTGAACATTTTGTCTACTGCTGAGAACAAGTTTTTGCGACGTCTGGTTGGCGTTCCACAGAGCACACCAACAATCCCCCTGTTGTATGACCTGGGGAGGAAAAAGATTGAGGACCTGGCTCGACTGCGCCCATTACTATTCTGGAGACGAATAATGTCAACGCCGGAGCTAGGTCATTATGCCTCCGCCCTCATGGACATTATTAAGAAGGACCGGTTCCATACAGTAACATGGCTCAACGAGATCCGGAACCTATTAACAAAACTCCATCTAGACCATTTATGGACTAACACTGACCCAACTGCCTTTCCATCAAAGGAGATTGTGAAAAAAATGTACTGGGATATGACTTTGCAATCTGTTTTGACCTCTAACCCACATTCCATGTTAACATCCCGGTATTTGGAAATCAAATTTACTCCATTTTGTGAACTATACTGGGATTTTATCACAAAACCTACGGATAGAAAGTTGTACTTCCAATTTAGAGCTGGTAGTTTGCCCCTTAACCCTTTCACACAAAAGTGGTCGCCTAGCAATGTTAATATATGCAACCATTGCAAAGACTTGTTGAGGACATCTCGCACTTTCTGTTTGTCTGTCCTCTTTATGCTTCTCCAAGAAGGAGGTGGTTAAAACCAGCGTGTCAGAATTTAGGGGCATGTAGGTGCCAGGAAGCACTTAGAATTTTGGAATCAAACAGCTCCCCTCCTTTAGCAATTGCAGTAGCAAAATACCTGGGATGGCATGGATCATTCGCACTCGCACTTTAGCCAGTGGAGTTAGAGGAAATGTAACGTGATTTTATGTAGATTATAATTAATCATGTGTAGTAAACTTGAGTTTTTAGCAGTAAATGCGTTCCTTTTAGTCATGATTCGTCAGCGTTTTGAATTTAATGTGTGTTTTAAAAATGTGATTGTATTCTAGAATAATATTTACTGATGTATAGGTTAGGGCGTCAGTGCTTTTATGACAATGCTGTCGAATAAAGCTTACGATATCAGAAGGCATGTATGTGTGCAGGAAGATATCAATAGACTTAAGCAATGCATCCATAGAATATAAAAATGCAGAATTGGATATCTATGCGTATAGTTTCATTACACGTGAGCCTCTCCTAAGTTATGAACGCAAAAAATTAAAAATAACTTGCATGCATAGCTATAACTTGTGAATCGCATGCAGATGTATAACTTGCTGTTGTCAAGTGCCTTTGTATATGGGACACCTTGGGTCCTGTTCTTCATGTATTGCCACCTGCTACTGCACCACCCCCTGGTATTACTTAATAGTGGTCTCTATTTCGCCCAAGTCAGGATTGTTGAGTTCACGTATTGTGAGAAGGTGCTTTATTTTAATGCTACAGTATTTAATCTGATTTGTGCCAAAGGAGCTGCGCGACGGAGTGACGTATTAACAATGACATCACGACTTGCTGTCGTCACACATGCACATTGGCTGGAATCCAGACACACCGTTTAGTCAGCGCGCACGCAGCTCACCTGACTTGTCCTGCGTGTCCTCGAACTCCACATTGAAGGAATGGGCGGGCAGTATGTGGGGGCATCGGGTGAAGAAGACACAGTGTTCTTTGCCTTCTCTGAACAGCTCGTTCCTCTAAAGGTCACTTCCGAGGAAGCGTCAGAGGGGAACGTCATTACAGGCAGCGGCGCGCTCATGCCGAAATGGCCAATCACTGCATGGCTTCACATAAAGTCATACAGTGATTGGCCATATAAAGTGCGGTCGAGGGAGTGTGCCACCACCCACGCACGTCATCCATTAATGGATTGCCTGCCCTTCTGCGCGGTGGACCAGCCAATCCTGGCGCTGCATGCAGTGCCAGGATTGGCTAGGGGGGCACATTTACTACTCGACCGGTTCAACCCCGTTTTCAGCGGCCCGGCTGCTGTAAGAAGCAGCACCCCCCTTAGTCCCTCTCTATGGGGAAGGTAGGAGGTAATCTACGCGCATGCTCGGGCTAGTTAGAGCCCAAAACATCACATGTGCAGTACTGCTGCAGCTGAGTGTGGACTGTCACTCAAGCTGCAGCAGCACAGCCAGCCCCACCCCCTGCGCACTCCCGATTGAGTCGGGTGTGTCCCGGCGGATTCCCGGCCGATAGCGCTGCGGCACTATAACATTCAAGGAGGTTGGAAAATTAATAATTTGTGCCAAAATTATGACGGTGCGTCCAAGTGGCTTAGTGGGGCTACGCCCCTATGCCCCAATCGACGCACCACGCCTGTCCAATGGAAATTATGTGAGGCCTGATAAATGAAGCCTTTTTGACCTGAAGGCTGCAGAAGAGCAGTGTGCTACTTGACTTGTTTCCCTTCATGGTATCACAAGGTAAATGTTCCACAAGGACTGTGTCAGTATAAGGACTGCCATTTACATCTGCATATTTGTCGGTGCCCTCGCAAAACAACAGAACACAGGGACAAGCACTGAGGTCTAATCTGTTTAGTTTCTGTAATATTAGTATTTCCCTCAGATATTTGGCTCTCTTAATTTGGGTAATGCATTGTAGCCATTTGTTGCAGAATAATGTATGTTTTCTTACTAAGTTAAAGCGTTAGTGAGAGAATCATGTTATTGGCAGTTTTTTCAAGGGTTTCTGACTTCAACTTCACGCCAGCAATTTGAGTAAGCTGTGGACTACTCAACCTTCTGTCCTGAGAGTCAAGTACTAAAAGGCTGTAATTGGTACTCACTTTTAAGAATCCTAGTAGGTCATCTCCAGCACAATGGAGGAAAACAAACTCAATACCCTTGTTTTACGCCTACTGATAATCATTGTCGAGGGTCAGACTGACTTGCATATGGCCATGTCTGAACTGGGGTGGCGGAGTGAGCTAAAGAATGATGATGGATTACACCTAGATCAGTTGGTGAGTGCTTGCAATGTTCAACACTCCGTCCATCATCCCCTTTGGTTTTGCTTTAATCATTGTCGGGTGCCTTTTTTTCTCAATATAGTTTTCTTTGGTGTGGGGAAAAGGGTGTATGTGCCTCCCTTTTTACCGAGTATCTATGAGGAAGATGAGTGTTATAGGCTCAGCAGTGTGGAGTCTCAGTCTCTGAGACGTGTACAGGAATGCCTTTCTTCTCAAGCTATCGCTGATTATTTATTTGAGAAGTTTTGTATAGCGCAAACATGACCCTAGAGTGTATCAGAGCACTTTACAGAGTGATGCGAAACAGATAAGGGGACTCAATTGTGGCAGAACATTGACAATAGACAAAATTACCAGTAGGTATGCAACAACATAATAATGGGCAAAAGAATAAGACAGTAAAATACGGCAAAAAGAGTAATTGTGACAGTGGATGAGGGGTAGGAAGGGCCCAACAGTATCAGGTTGATGTAACACAGGATCCCGGCTAAACTTCAGGTCAGGAAAGTACTCATCAGTAGCGCTTTCACTTCCTTTTTGAAGGACACTGTTGATGGAATCAGTCTCGTTTCGGTAGGCATTTTGTTTGCCATCTTCACTTTCAACCTGCGACAAAGCTTCCAACAATGAAGAAGTGTGATAGGTCTCTTAGGTCCCTTAGGTGTCATGCATTATGGTTTTAGTTTATTTTGAGAAATATTTAAAAATTATTTTATTATGTTTTCTTTTTATTTTGAGATTGCTTTGTAATGTGTTTATTCTGAGTTTTGTGAAGGATTATTCTACTGTCTATTAGTTCACCTAAGTTTAGCTTATGTTTTAGAGAAAACATACACCAGAAGTATATCTTGTCTCTATGAAAGATAAACTCAGCATAACACTGAAAATACTACAGAATAGAAAATTGATAGCTGTAGCATGGACTCAGCACAATAAAGGTCTCTCTAGTTTCCTCGAGTGCCCGAGGAAAGGGCAACTCCTCCCTTGAGCTGTGGCTGCACCCCGCCCAGTAATTTGCATGTAAAGGGAGTAAATTGGCTCCATGACAGGGTTCCTGTTGAGAGGAAAAAAGGGTGGATAAAAACTCCTTGACAATGTATATATATATATATATATATATATATATATATATATATATATATATATATATATATATATATATATCGGTTTGAAAACAGGCGCCAACTTCAGGAGAGGGGGTCCGTTACCAGAAGCAAGCCGAACTTCCGAAGTAACATGCCATGAAAATTCCCAACAGCCACCTCCAATCCCACAAGACCGGCGAAGCAGGAGCCGGACCACAATTTTAGGTAACAGTTCTTTTTTACTGCAGAAAGGTTAGGTGGAAAAACCAACGATGACGCGTTTCGGGCTGAGCAGCCCTTGTTCACATGCAGAGAGTAGCAGAATGTTGTTATTTTTATAATGCAATGCACCCCTCCTACATCCCGCCTCCAGCTTGGTCATGTGACTAATGGACATAACAAACAGACTGTTGTTGCCAAGGCCAAAAATGAAATCAATTTCTATAATGTTTTGTAAAAAGCAAAACAACATAAGAAACAACACATTTTAAACTGCATAAATAAATGACTTCACATGGCAATAAATGAACATGATTGTTCCAAATTTTCGGTTACTCACTGGATAAATCCTGTAAACCAGATAGGCCACAACATATTCAAAAAAATAAATGTTAGTACCATGTTCGATGTTATGCTGATGCAAGTTATGCTATGTGTTAGAACCTGGGGTAGCCTGGCCTAGGGCAAGACATACAGTTCAGAGGCACAGTGTGAAGGTTGCAGACCACCCAACAGTAAAACCACGCAATGACACTCAAAAAGATAACGCTACACCAAAAATGTGGAAAAATAAGTACTGCTTTATAAAAATAATCTTTCTGTTCTTCGGTTTCAAATTATACAATTTAGGATATTTCAGTTCTTCTCAGAAATAACAATTATACCTTTTAAATTACTAAGCAAATTATCAATTGGCTTCTTTAGTACATTACATTTAAATGTCTTGTCATCAGTATCACTACCTTCAGAGAGGCTAACTTATTCTCAGCATTTATCATTAACAATACATTTAATCAGATCCCAGCATTCCAGATTTGCAGATGTAGTCTCCTCTGATACGCTTTAACCTTAACTCTCTACCCACCTTCGTTCATAGAAGAATTATTTAGCCTCCCTCTACTCTAACTCCTGGCAGTTGAATTATCTACTAGGGTTATCATTAGAATTATTTGAATCAGATTAACAGTTTACATTTGTAAGTTCCCTCCACCTTCAATGTTATATTATAAACTGTTACTTCTCAGGACCAGAGGGACGCTCCCCAGCACCAGCCTGATCCTGATCTAGTCAGTCGGCAGTCTCTGCTCTTCTGAGAGACACTTCTCCACTTGTAACCTTTCCCCCTCCCTGCTCAATCCCTCCTTACTTCGTTTGGTGTGAGGGGGGGGTCTGGGCTCTCCGGCCCGTGTCTCCGCCGATTTCAGGAGACAGGCCAAAGGCTTCCGATTCTTTCAAATGATCCCGGGGCCTCCTGACCTCCCGCCTCGCTAGTGCGGAGGCAAGGGATCAAATCACCTGGATTCCACTGCTCGGGCAGAAGGGCTCGTAACAAATGGACCGCCCCGCTTCCTTTCTCCTTAGAGAAGCAGGGGTCCTTGCTGCAGACGTTTCCCGCTCTGATGCGGGGCCTCGATGCCCGGCGGCTGCTCCTCTCTGTTTCCCTCGCTGTCGGCTGTCTGGATTTTCCTCACCTCGGAAGGAGCGCAACACGCATGCGCGGGGAAGTAGCGACCCGCCTCCTGAGCCTGCTCTGCCGGCTCGGCGCCGGTAGCGGCTCTGCAGTGGGCCTGCTCGACCCTAGGCCCTTCCTGGGGATTAGCGGAACCAACGAGAATGCGCAGTAGCGCTGGTCACAGTCCCTGCGTCCCCTCTTACTCAGTCAGCGCTGCCTCAGGGGCGCATACGAGACCCCAGGGGGCCCGGCCCACGAAGGAACAAGGCAGCAATGGAAAGGCTGACCTTTCCTTTGCTCCATCTGTCAAGGAGATCTGCCAGTACCCTGAAGTGAGGTCAAAGGTACTTAGGTATTGGGCAGCTCCTAGCCGGTCAATTAACTCATCCGCCCTAGGGATCGGATGAGCATCAGTCTTTGTAACTGAGTTCAGTCCTCGGTAATCCACACAGAACCTCAGTTCCGGTGTGGTGCCTGGTGGGGCGGCTTTTGGCACTAGCACCACCGGACTGGACCAAGGGCTGTTGGAAGGTTCTATCACTCCTAGCTCCAGCATCTTGGCAACCTCGCCATGGATGCTAGCCTTCACCTTGTCTGACAGCCTGTAGGTCTTTGACTTCACTGGGGGGCTGTCTCCTGTGTCCACATCATGGGTACACAGGTGGGTTCTTCCCGGGACAAGGGAGAACAGCGAAGAGTACTGCTCCAATACCTGGCGGCAATCCTCTCGCTGCTCAGGAGTTAGGGATGGGGAGAGAATCACTCCCTCCACCGACCCATCCTTCTCTTGGCATGAAAAGAGATCCGGGAGAGGCTCGCTTTCTGCTTCCTCGGCACCATCAGTCACCAACATCAGGATGACCTCTGGCCTCTCATGGTGGGGTTTGAGGTGATTGGCATGCAGCACCCGTAGGGGCTGTCGCGGGGTCTTAAAATCCACCAAGTAAGTGGCCTTACCCTTCTTTTCCAACACCTCAAAGGGGCCTGTCCAACGATCCTGAAGGGCACTTAGCTCTCCAGGTTCCATCACCCATACTTTTTGGCCAGGCTCCAACTCCACCGGGTGAGCATTTTGGTCGTACCATTCCTTCATTACTGCCTGGCTGGCCTCCAAGTTCTCAGAAGCCTGCTTCCACAACTTGGCCATCTGACTCCTGAAGGCCAGCATGTAGCTCACCACATCCTGAGGAGGTTTTCTGGGAGATTTTTCCCATCCATCCTTCACCAGGCTGAGAGGCCCACGCACAGGGTGCCCATACAACAATTCAAAAGGGCTGAAGCCCACTCCCTTCTGCGGCACCTCTCTGTAAGAGAACAGCAAGCAAGGCAGGAGGACGTCCCATTTCCTCCATAAGCTCTCCGGCAGACTTCTTATCATGCCCTTCAGGGTCTTATTAAACCTCTCAACCAGTCCATTTGACTGGGGGTGATAAGGAGTGGTGAACCGGTAGGTCACTCCACACTCCTTCCACATTGTCCGCATGTAAGCTGACAGGAAGTTGGTCCCCCTGTCGGACACAACTTCCTTGGGGAATCCTACACGGGTAAAGATTCCCATCAGGGACCTAGCCACCACAGGTGCAGTAACAGTCCTCAGAGGGATGGCCTCTGGGTACCGTGTGGCATGATCCACCAGAACCAGGATAAACCTGTGACCAGCTGTTGTTGGTGGATCCAATGGCCCTACAATGTCGATGCCCACCCTTTCAAAGGGGGTGCTAACGACTGGAAGTGGTTCCAGGGGAGCCTTTAGCTTCACCCCTGTTTTCCCACTGGCCTGGCAGGATACACATGTCCGACAGTATGTATTGTACGCCACTTTCATCTGAGGCCAGTAAAAGTGGAGGACAAGCCGTGCAAAGGTCTTGTCCTGGCCTAAGTGTCCTGCCAGTGGTATTGCATGAGCCAATTCCAGCAGAAAGGCTCGGTATTGCTGCGGGACCACCAATGCCCTTGATGAGCCAGGTAGGGGTACCTTGGGTTCACTGTAGAGGAGTCCATCCTCCCAGTAAATATGGTGGTGTCCCGTAGCATCACCTGCTGCCTGGGCTTCAGCCTGACGCCTCAGTCCCTCAAGGGTAGGGCACTCCCTCTGCCCCTTACAGAATTCCTCTCTGGTAGGTCCTCCCTCCACATGCCACTCAGCAGGGATGGGTAAATCCTCCAGAGAGTCTACTTCCCCCTCCATGGACTCCTGGCCTACCACCGCAGGTGGCCAATCTGTCACATGGGGCGTGGAAGCCGAAGCAGGCTCTTCCTGTCTCCGGGTCTAACCCTTTTTGGCAGCGGGTTGGGCCATTGTTCCAGGCTCCAACCCAGGCGAACTCCCTCTCCGGGCAGTCGCAGACCGTGTGCTTACACAGGCCCAGTCAGGTGTACCCAGCATCGCAGAATGCGTCCGGTATTCCACCTCTCTCCAAGTGTTGTGCTCCATGTCATTCCCCAACAGACAATCAACTGGCACGGCAGGGCTTACGGCAACTCGAAGTGAACCTGCAACCCCCTCCCACTCAAAGGGAACCTCAGCCACTGAATAGTGGCCCATTCTGCCGTCAGCCATCGCGGCGGGGTGGAGTACATTAGGAACAACCTGCTCTGGAGACACCAGTTGACTTCTCACCATAGTCATACTGGCTCCTGTATCTCTCAGAGCCTCCCCTCTTTGGCCATTGATGGTAACCCATTGCCCATACTTTGTAGTATTTGGGGGCACCTGGATCTTTGGAACCATCTCCCGCTCTCCCAGGGACACTAAGGTGACACCCGCCCACTCACCCCCCTTATCTAAGGGCAACTCCTCCCGAGCGCTACACTAGCTACTCCCGGTGACTTCCCTCCGGTGGGAGGGGGTGGTCTCTTTGGGCATCTGACATCTCCCTTATAATGTCCAACACCACCACATTCAAAACAGTGGAGAACCCTTGGCTGCTGGCTTTGGCCAGGATTAGGGTTTCTGGGCGGGTTTGCCCTAGGGGTGAAACCTGCTCCCTTACCTTGGAAATTTTTTGGGGGAACTTTGGAGAACTCCTTCTTTTTATCTCCCCCCTCCTTCTTCTGGGGGGCGCCCTGTCCGGCTTTTTGAGAATCCCCTCCAGTCCCCTTTGAGGACACCCGGGTACTTGCCCAAGTGTCCGCCTCCTCTGCAAGCTTCCGGGGATCGGTCAGCTTGCTGTCCACCAGGTGTTGGCGCAACTCGGGAAAACATTTCTCGAGGAGGTGTTCTTTCAAAAATAGATTGTACAGCCCCTCATAATCTTTCACCTCGCTGCCCTTGACCCAACCCTCCAAAGCTTTCTTGGCGTAGTCTAAAAAGTCTACCCAATTCTGGGTACTCAGTTTGTGACTTCCCCTGAATTTCTGTCTGTATCTTTCAGGGGTAAGTCCAAACTTCTTCACCAGTGCCACCTTCATTGCAGGGTAGTGGGTTTGCTCATCCTGCTCCAGAGCCAACAAGGTGTCTCTGCCAGCAGGTGGAATGTATTTATACAGCCCACCTCCCCAGTGAGTTTCTAAGATCCCGTGAGCCCTTAGAGAAACTTCGTAGGCGGCCAACCATTTGGCAGTGTCATCGCCTGGGGTGTAACTAGCGATGACATCTTTGGGTAAATAGGGTCTGGGTTCCCTGGTGTTCACTTTATTTTCGCTGCCACCATTATCTGGATTGGGAGGCCTTTGTATTAAGGCTTGTAGGTCCATCTCTTTGATGGTTCGCTCATGGGCTACCTCCTTTCCTCCCTTTCCATCTCCATCCTAGCTAATTCCAACTTCATTCTCCTCTCCTCCCTCCTATCTTCTAGCTCGGCGTCAGTTAAACCCCTGTCTGAGACGCTGCTGCTCGCCCTCGAAGGTGTCCTGGGACCTGTCAAGAGATTCCCCCTCCCAGGTTGGTTCAACATTGCAATCTCAAGGACAGTGTCCCCGTCACTCTCTTCAGTATCTGGTTTTTCCACTAAATGAGCTTCCACCCATGCCCTTATGCTTGTCAGCAACTCGCCTTTCTTGGCACCTTTGTTAAAGAATACCCCTTGTTGCTGACACCATTCTCTGAGTTGGGCCACAGTATTGGATTCGAGCTCTTTAAAATTCAATTCCATCTTTCACTATGGAATAAAATTAACACACAGGAGAAAACCAAGAAGTGACCTGAGGTTAACCTCCACCCACCACCAGAAATAAATTTAGAAAAAACAAAATTCAAATTAGGAGGGCCGCAAGGAGAAAACTCCTGGTGTAGGTCAGTGTATTGCGTTGAATTACTAATGAGTAGCTGCAACCAAGTCAGGATCCCACCGCTAGGCACCAATCTGTTAGAACCTGGGGTAGCCTGGCCTAGGGCAAGACATACAGTTCAGAGGCACAGTGTGAAGGTTGCAGACCACCCAACAGTAAAACCACGCAATGACACTCAAAAAGATAACGCTACACCAAAAATGTGGAAAAATAAGTACTGCTTTATAAAAATAATCTTTCTGTTCTTCGGTTTCAAATTATACAATTTAGGACATTTCAGTTCTTCTCAGAAATAACAATGATACCTTTTAAATTACTAAGCAAATTATCAATTGGCTTCTTTAGTACATTACATTTAAATGTCTTGTCATCAGTATCACTACCTTCAGAGAGGCTAACTTATTCTCAGCATTTATCATTAACAATACATTTAATCAGATCCCAGCATTCCAGATTTGCAGATGTAGTCTCCTCTGATACGCTTTAACCTTAACTCTCTACCCACCTTCGTTCATAGAAGAATTATTTAGCCTCCCTCTACTCTAACTCCTGGCAGTTGAATTATCTACTAGGGTTATCATTAGAATTATTTGAATCAGATTAACAGTTTACATTTGTAAGTTCCCTCCACCTTCAATGTTAGATTATAAACTGTTACTTCTCAGGACCAGAGGGACGCTCCCCAGCACCAGCCTGATCCTGATCTAGTCAGTCGGCAGTCTCTGCTCTTCTGAGAGACACTTCTCCACTTGTAACTTTTCCCCCTCCCTTCTCAATCCCTCCTTACTTCGTTTGGTGTGAGGGGGGGGTCTGGGCTCTCCGGCCCGTGTCTCCGCCGATTTCAGGAGACAGGCCAAAGGCTTCCAATTCTTTCAAATGATCCCGGGGCCTCCTGACCTCCCGCCTCGCTAGTGCGGAGGCAAGGGATCAAATCACCTGGATTCCACTGCTCGGGCTGAAGGGCTCGTAACAAATGGACCGCCCCGCTTCCTTTCTCCTTAGAGAAGCAGGGGTCCTTGCTGCAGACGTTTCCCGCTCTGATGCGGGGCCTCGATGCCCGGCGGCTGCTCCTCTCTGTTTCCCTCGCCGTCGGCTGTCTGGATTTTCCTCACCTCGGAAGGAGCGCAACACGCATGCGCGGGGAAGTAGCGACCCGCCTCCTGAGCCTGCTCTGCCGGCTCGGCGCCGGTAGCGGCTCTGCAGTGGGCCTGCTCGACCCTAGGCCCTTCTTGGGGATTAGCGGAACCAACGAGAATGCGCAGTAGCGCTGGCCACAGTCCCTGCGTCCCCTCTCACTCAGTCAGCGCTGCCTCAGGGGCGCATACGAGACCCCAGGGGGCCCGGCCCACGAAGGAACAAGGCAGCAATGGAAAGGCATTTAACCCTTTCACTCCACTTGGCAGGTCCAGACACCGGTAAGGGGTAGGGACAGAGATCTCCGCTTCAGGCAGGCCAAGAACCTGCGGTCACCACACAGATAGGAGGCAGAGCTGGCTTGTCACTTATAAATCTCCCAGCCCTTCATATACCTCACAGTTCTGCTAGTACTCAATACTGGACAGGGGCAAGTGAAATAATAGAGGGGGTACCCAGATCAATTCTCAGCGCAGGGCCACTTGCAGCTCCTCAGCCCACTGGGATTAACCCCTTCACTTGACTGGAGGCGCCTTACTGTCCAGGGTCAGCAGGATGAAACTAACACGGCTAGGACAACAGGCCTGGGGGGAAAAATACCTAGACAGAGGGCAACCCTTGTAGAGTAGACCACCCTTCAGGATCCTACCCCTACCAGACCTCAACCTTCACTCCAGCTGTTCCTCACTGACAGACAAAATGTCTGCCCCGCATTCCGCCTTATATAGGCTGCCCTTCAGTGGTCTAGAATGGACCAGAAGGTTCTAGAACGCCCTATGCTAGGCTATGGCCAAGTTCTGAGTGTGACAGTTAGGGCAGTTGGAAGCCACCATTTTGTGTGGTTCCAACTTTTCCTTTCTGAACAGGCCTCTGGGCCTGAGGTGAAAAATAATGAGGGGGGAAAAGAACACCTATCCCCTGGGCCAACACCTAGAAAAAGTCAGTGGACAAAAATTATCAAGGGTATGAGGGGCAAAAAGGGGACAAAATAAATAAAAATAGGAGAGACTACGCCAAAAAGCCAGACAGGTCTTACACTATGCCTTCATACCTAATGTGTATTTTATGCCTAAGGCTTTAGTTTATGCTTACAGCTTACTTCTAGGTGATGCCAAGGATTAATGCCTGAGTTTGCCCTGCAATATTGACTTTAGGTTTCATGCCTAGTATTTCTTTCCCTCACGTATTCTGCTAATGTTTCATGCCAATGATAACATTCTTATTTCAGCCATGGACTCACGGATTTAACCTTTTATTCTTTTCCCATTTCCCATGTAAATAATCCCCCTTGCATTCATTGCCCTGGCGCCAGTTAGCGCCATCTTGTGACTACTGGGTGTTACTGTGTTTTACCTTTGCAGGTTGGAGATAATACAAAACGTATTCTTTTTTCAACCAGAAGCGGTGTTGTATCTCATTTGTAGTGTGCCTGGTGTGTCGTCTGTAGGTACTGCGTGGATGCTTCACACATGTCCTCTGAAGTTTGGCCTGCCCGCTCTGCTCCATGCTACTTCCTGTAGAATTGGGAACCCCATTTCTAACATCCGCTTTGGTGCAAAACCTCCAGTTGGAGGTCGAGTAAGCACCTATGATGCCCCCCTGTTTATCCCTGCACCATGTGCCACGGTGTGCAGGGATAACCCCCACCTCCCATTTCTCATGTAATGCAGGCTTTTGATTGAGCACGATTTTTGTAAATAAAATCTGCTAGATGTAATCCACTCTAATGCTCGCCTTTTATAATATACTGTGTGTGGAATTACTAACACATAATACTAGAGTGTACACCGTGAGAAATGTGCATAAGGCACAACAGTTTGATTTTCTTAGTCAAAATAATAATAAGAATGCTAACAGGATGTGATTCTGTCTTCCTAACTGCAGAAAATAAACAACTGAGAACATGTTTTATTCTTCGTGAAAGTATAATGTAGGCCTTTTGAAATTATTCTCTGTCTTGCTAAAATAATATATGCCTTAGAATTGTTAGAGGATGTGCTTTTCCGTCCTCCTGTCCTTCAAATGTTTCAAATGCTTCCTTAGAATACAGCTATTTTGCCTACGTTTTTAGAGTTCTTTCCTGTCTAAGCGAGGGATGTAGATGACATAAATGTAACTATTTCTAGATTTTAAATACATTTGTAACAAGGTTCTTTCCTCTTCCTCTCTTGGAAGTTATACAATATTTAGACAAGAGTGTTTCGAAAATAGTAGTAAAGTCAATGTCAGTAGATGGTCACATCATCGTTAATAACCAATAGAGAGGCTTGCTGAAGAGAGAGAATGCAACATATTAATGGAAGAAAGGAAGTATCCTACTATAAAGATTTCTGTGGGAAAGTGTTCCTTGGCTCAGTCACAAGATTGGTGACCTGTCCCTGACTTTGTGGTATACTGAATGGCGTGTTGATTCCTGATTCTCTGGCTGGCGAAACCTGCTGATCCTAAGAGACTTTCCTAGAGACTTTGCACATCATCGGCTGGTGATTCTGCTCTTGCTATTCCCTAACGGCCGTGGGGTTAGCTTTTCAGACTAATTGTACACTGTGCATTAGTATTTCCGATACGTAAGTGATCAGTATTATTGTGCCTCCTTTGCGGCCCACTGCCACTGTGTATTTATCTATGTGGTTCGCCTGCCCAGGCCCCACCACCTTGTTAAGGCCCATAGCTGAAATGTGCAAGGCTTCACCGGTGGGCTCCGGTTCTGAGGTCTGCTTTTTAGCTGGCTGTAGTATTCGGCACAGGTGTCTGAAGCTTCTACTAAGTAACTCTTTCTTGTGGGCGCAGCACTGGGTCCCAGACAAGCCGCAGTTCTCAGGGTTCAATCAGGGATTACCCCACAGACTCGGCCATTCAAGGGGGAATCTCGCATGGTTCCATTCTGTTACACCATGTAGGCCCCAGCATCTCATGCAGATTCCAGCATGGGGCTCACACTATTCCTGGAGTCCAGATCCAGTCTCGCACCTCCAGGCTCACTGCAGTCCCTGGCAGGCACCGCTTGCTGCCTGCCACACGGTGTATGGATGTTTAAAGAGTGCATATTTACTATTGCGGTTTTTGCTGCAGCCCACAGCACAAGCCGCAAAAGAATAGATTAACTTTCCAACCGCTATGAAGGCGGTCGCATCCTAATATGGGAAGCAGGAGCGCTGACTCCTTGTCCGTTTCCAACGCGATGCCAGTTGGATGCTTGCCTGACCGGCATCGTTATGAGGCCCAAAGTTTGGAAACTTCGTTCTTCTTTTGGAATTGAGTGGTCCTGTTGCAAGGGAGATAAGATGCTGAAGATGCTGTAGAATGGTGAGTAAACATAGAACAAATAATTCAGTTGGTCCCAATCGTGATTAGCCATGAAGCTAAATTGGATACCAAACTTGATCATTTACATTACTCATAATTTAATACGCAGTCCAGTATGATTTCTAATTGAAGAAGTGTCAAATATTCAACTACAGAGATAATTTATTATTCATCCAAAATAAATCACATGCAGATGGCACACTGCTAATGCATGCAGTGGTGAAACCATTAAAATATGACGCATATAAACAACGTGGTTTTCCACAACTTCAATCTGTAGTCCAGTATTATTATTGACTGAAGAACAGAAAACTATTCCTTATTGGACAATCCCCATTCCAGTGTCAACATTTCGACCCATATGCTAATCTCAGTGGGTCTCCTCAGGACAAAACATCAGTCTGACAAATTACCTTGGAGAATGAATCATAGAAACTTCTATTAGCCCCTTTGCTGCGGGGGTTATTCCCCTGCTGTGCTGGGCAGAGGTGGGCACGCACAGCGCCCCCATGCTCATGATGAGCTCAGCTCGTCATGAGCTACGGCGCTCCGGTGCTCATGACAAGCTGAGCTCGCCACAGGTGCATTGGCTCCCGTGGAACGCTCAGCACAGCGGGGGAATTCTCCCCACACCTGAGCGTTCCACGGGGCATGACGAGCTGAGCTCGTCATGAGCACCATAGCGCCGTGGCTCATGATGAGCTCAGCTCGTCATGAGCGTCGAAAAGGTTAGCTCACAGGCGTATTACTTGTGTCAAATATTCACCTACAGAGCCTAACACATACCTCTCAGCTATGTATATCCTGTAACCGTAGAGGTCTCTGAACATGCTGAACAAAGGTCCTTTCTGTAATAACTGAACACATAAATCTCAATTAGTGTGACTAGAATCCAATACTCCCCGCAAATGAATTAACCTACAGGGCCCATATGGCAGGCTATATACACATAATATAAAGCCATCAACGGTCACCTAAGCCTACTGCATTCACCAATGTGTATTATTACAACAACTATTCTCGTGTTTCACACTACATTCTCCATTGCTATACTGATTAATTGGTGCTATCATAGGGACATATAATACCTGCTATCGAGAGGAATAGCTGGTAGGTTTTACATCTGGTTAATGCCACCACAGACGTCTATGGACTGGGATGTGAATCAACCTATCTAGGACTAGCGACTAGGGTTGGATAATTATATATTACATATTTACAGAGCATGATAAAGCAGTTACTAGTCAATGGGCTACAAGATCCCTCCCTGCCTGAAGATGGTTTCCTGCAATGTGTGGAGGTTTGAGTCTTCGAGCCTTTCAGATGTGTGTTGGTGCCCCCGCCACATCACTCGGTGCTCCGTGCCCACTCTGCCTGCCGTGCTGGTCCAGTGCCGCCCTGGAGTTGAGATGCGATCGCAGAACTGCGGACCGCGGTCTCCTCCGGGTGAACAGCGGCAGAGTCAGAACCAGCGCCAGTGGTAGCTTCTGTGAATTTTTTGGGAGAGCGGCTGGCAGAGAAGAAGCTTGGGCGGAGGAGGAGATCAACGGCGGTGGTGGTGGTAAGAGTGAAACCCCCTCTATACAGGTGGAGTCTCACTCTGAAGTGTGTAAGGGCAATACAGACGAGGACAGCTCTAAAGTAAGTTCTGGCAAGAGAGGTGGCAAGAGAAGGGGAAAACATGGGAAGAGCATGGTTGTACAAGAGGGCAGCCTTGTAGTGCAGGACAAGGAGCAAAATGTTCCAAAAGAGATAAAAGAGATATTGGGGGTGCAGTATCAGGCAGGAAAAGTAAGGGGGGCTACCCCTTCAGATCACAGTACAGCTTTTCAGAATTACCAGGTGAAGGGAAGGAGTATAAAAGGGGGTAGAATAAAAGGTTCTACCCCACACAACACTGTCAGAGTCACACCATCTTTACGCTCATTCTTCAGGGTACAGCCAGAAGTTCTGATTGTTTCAAAACAGGGGGGCTTACAACTCTCACAGCTTTGTCGGTACTGATAAACCCTCAGGTACTACGGAACCCAAAGAGCTCCCCTCAATCTCTAGTGATATGCCCACGGTTACGGATATTATGTCTACAATTCCTAAATCCTCTATGCTATCCTCCATGCCAGTTTTAGTAACCAGGACATCAGAGGCATCCGAGGCAATCTTGGAGCAGCAGACTGAGCTACAGGGAGAGAGTGGAGAGATCCAAATAGGAGCGGTAGAAGTTAGCCGTTCATCTGGGGTCTTGATAGAAGTCCTGTTTGCATCCTTAAAAGAAGATATAAAACATGGTTTTGCAGTTTCTGCAGATAACCAGACCGAGATTCGAGCGGCATGTGAGATCCTGGAAAAAAAGTGGAGTTGTTAAACTCAAGTACTGAATCTTTGGAGAGCTCGGTTGAGGAGCTCAAGTCGAATCTGGGGTCAGCAGAAATAAAAATTCAAACCTTACAGAGAGACGGAGATGCTCTACGGGGTAGGCTGGAATCACTTGAAAACAACTCCCGTAGAAACAGCCTACGACTTATGAAGGTTCCAGAGGGCAAGGAAAGGGGCAGACATTAAGACCTTCGTCATTGCACTGCTTAAGGAGACTCTAGCACTCGGGGAGTCGACTGACTTTCTGGAAAGAGATATTCAAAGAATCCATAGGGACCCTTTTTGTCTCAATCCTAGTAGAACAAAACCTAGGAAGATCCTTATCAATTTCCTTACTTACGCTGTCAAGGAGAAGATTTTGAACTTGGCTCTGAAGGCGAAAACTTTAAGAAGCAGAGACTTCTCTTTTGAGGTGTGTTCGGATCTTTCTAGAGTCACATTTGAGCATCAGTGGGAATTGGGTCAAAGAATGGAAAAATTTAGGAAAGTCGACGCAACAGTCCAATTAAAATTTCCGGCTTTCCTAAAAATAATGTTTAACAACAAGATGTATAACATCAGATCAGCCTATGAGGCAGATGAGTTGCTAGAATCCTTAAGCAGAGCGCCCCCCGGGAAGGAATGATCAGGGTATGGTATGGTAGAATTGCTTTTACCTTTTGGCCCTTCCCTTTATTATATCAAGATTAGGTTACTTATGACTGAGTGATTCCCCTTTAATACCTGTTCTAGGATTGGCATTTATATAAGAAAATCAAAGTATGAACTAAAATAAATATAATAAAATATAATAGCCAAGTATTAAGTTATAAGGAAAAGAGAAAGGAGGAAAGGGAAAAAAATATATAGGGAAATACATATATAATATGTTCACTTCATTTTTGAGGGAGAAAAAAAAAGGGGGGAAGGAAAAGGATAAAGGGAAGGAAAAACAAATAAAAGGACAAGGAAGAGAGGAAAGGAGGGCAAAGCAGAAAGGAAGGGAAGGGAGGAAGGTAGAAAAGAAGGAAGAAAAGGAGGAAAGAGCAAAAGAATTTTCACTTTCACTGTTGTTTTTTTTCTTTTTCTTTTTTAGGGGTTTCTTGCTTCCTTGGTTTTTATATTAATACACGGCTACACCGGCACAAATACAAAACATGAATAAAGGGGATGGCAGAGAGAGGCTATAGGATGCAAAACTGGTCACACATCAGACCAGAGTAAAGGGGGAAGGGTTTCCCAAGTGGAGGAAGGGGTGGATGGAGGGGAGGGGGGCACAGCGGGGCAAAAAGAAAAAATACCTCATTCATCAAGACCTTGCTAGTGATATTTATGTTGATGATCAGGAGTGACGCGAGGGACGGAGTGCAAATGGCTGGTTATGGTTGGGTATGGCTAGGGCTAGGCTGTGGTGTTCAGAAACTTAAGGCACCACCTGCTAAGGGGATGGTAGGAATAATATGACTACTCTGCAGTTTCTGTCTCGGAATTTCAATGGCCTGCGCACGAAGGGAAGAAGAGCTAGAATCTTGCAATATCTAAAAGACTCTCCGGCGCAGGTCATTGTCATCCAGGAAACCCATCTTCTTAAGACAGAGACTAAAGAAATGTTAAAAAGTCAGAAGTGGGTGTGTGTTTTAATTTGTACTGACCAGACAGCAAATATCAGAGGGTTGTTGTTCCTTTTTAAAAAACAAGCCAGAGCCCAACTATTAGAATATAAGGAAGATCACAGTGGTAGGTGGCTTATTCTGAGGATCTCTTTAAGGGGTATATTTTTCACCTTAGTGGGATACTATGGACCTAATCAAGACGATGACTCATATCGCACTGCCATTCGTTCCCATCTTATCGACTTTCCAGATCCAGTAATTTGGGTAGGAGACTTTAACACAGTGTTAAACCCTAAACTGGACAAATCACCAAACTGTAGGGCAGCAGTCCCCTCTAACTCTCGTCAGTTGCTTTGACAATCACGGCCCAATTGGGCCTATTTGATATATGGAGGAAACGGGTGGGTGACCAACTAGGAGTTTCGTTTAGAAACTTGAAATACAAACACAAGTCAAGAACTGACTATACCTTGATCAGTTATAGTCTAAAAGATCGAGTCAAGGAGATTGATTATCTTCCGTCGCATCTCTCTGATCATTCAGGAATTCTCTTAAGCATAGATTATATACAACAACAGCATAGTAGATCCTGGTCATTTGACCGAACCATACTGCTTGAGGAGGATGAAATTATCTTCCTCCTCACGTAAACTAAATACTTCCTTGAGAATAATTTAGGTACAGCCAATATTTTTGTGGTTTGGGATACTTTGAAAGCTTTTTGGAGAGGCTGTATCACTAATAGAGCAAGTTTTAGAAAAAGGAAATAGGGAAGTCACCTCAGGTCTAGAAGCAGAGATGAGGGGAATCGAGAACAAACTGAATAGTCAAGCAGGTATCGGCTTGAAAGCGCATCTGGATAAGCAAGAACAGCTTAAAAAACAGTTGGAGAATATTCTCCAAGAGAGAATTACTCGCAGATGGGAAGCAAGTAAAATCTCCCATTTTGAATTTAGGGAAGGGGCAGGGATACTAATCGCCTGGAAAGTCAACACAGATCAGGTGCGAAACCATATAAAAGAGATAAGATTAGATGACGAGCAATCCAGACGTTTCTCGGATAGAGATATTGGTATGGCCTTCCGTGACTTCTTTCAAGATATTTACAATAAGTCTATCATTGATGATAATGCTAAAACAAAAAGGTGGTTAGGGGGATCACCCTTCCAACTATTACGTGTGATCAAAAAACAGACTTAGAACGGGAAATCACAGAAGAGGAAGTGACGAGAGTCATAGAAGAGTCAAAAAGAGGGAAGGCGGCCGGCCCTGATGGGTTCCCAGGAGAATTATATCGATCCTTAAAAGAGACTTTTATTCCAGTATTGGCCAAACTATATAACAAGATACTTTTGGAGGGAGAAACCCCCCCTAGTTCGTGGAATGAGGCAACAGTGGTATTGATCTTGAAACCTGGCAAAGACCCAACTAATTGCAGGTCATACCGACCAATATCACTGTTGAACATTAACTATTAACTCGTTGCTTCCATTTTGTCAAACAGGCTGGGGGCCGTGGCTAATAGTATTCTCCACCCAGACCAAAAAGGCTTTGTTAAAGGACGTCAATTAGCGGATCTCACCTACGACTTGGTTGATGCAATTGATATCGCCTCCACCTTTACACTCCCCCTGGCAGTTCAAACTTTAAATGCAACTAAGGCCTTTGACAGGGTAAACTGGGGTTACCTGTCAGAAGTCATGGGAAAATTTAACCTGGGGGATAAATGTCGTCATGCCATTAAGCTTCTATACCAGGCCCTGACAGCTAGAATACTTGTGAATGGAACAATGACAGATGTCTTTAAGATTACTAGGGTACGTGACAGGTCTGCCCTCACTCCCCACTTCAATATGTACATAGAACCGTTTGCACAGGAACTTAGGGAAGATCCTAACATCACCTCCTTTAAATTTGGAGAGTGGGAGAGGAGGGTGGCCCTGTATGCAGATGATATCCTGATTCTGACAGCTGACTTGGATACAGCTTTTACAATAATTATTAAACGGGTGGAAGAATTTGGTCAAGTTTCGGGATACAAAATTAATGCCAGCAAAACCGAAATAATGGCATGGAATATAAGAGACACACAATTTCAAGCTGGTTCCACTTTGCGTTATTTGGGGGTTAGAATCGTACAGGATGTAGGAAAAATTGCAGAACTTAATCTAGATCGAGTTTTTAAAGAGTGTAAAAAACAGAGGAAATTGTGGCCTCACCTCCCATTATCCATCATGGGGAGGGTTAATTTGGTAAAAATGTCAATCTTGCCTAAGTTCACATTTCTATTTAATACCATTCCGCTGTTCTTTGACAGACACCTGATAGAAAAATTCCAACAAGAGGTAAATTCCTTTATCTGGAAGTACAGATCGACTAGGTTGGCATGGAAGAAGCTTAGACGGAAGAGAGACAAAGGAGGACTGGCGCTGCCCGACCTGCAATACTATGCTTGGGCATTTCAGCTCTCACACTCAAG
Source organism: Lissotriton helveticus (assembly GCF_964261635.1). Classification (NCBI taxonomy): domain Eukaryota; kingdom Metazoa; phylum Chordata; class Amphibia; order Caudata; family Salamandridae; genus Lissotriton; species Lissotriton helveticus. Next base: position 919,896,006 of record NC_136067.1, on the reverse strand, counting down.
AATGCTGCTGAAAATGCCTGCAAGTACAGGGGGAGGAGATACGTTTCGGGACATGTTAAGGGGTGCAGGTTTACCTGAGGAAGGATTTATGTTTAAATTTGGAGATCAAAAATTGTTTAAAAAAGTCAAATTGAAAGTTCTCCAATCGATAGCAAAAAGTTGGGCTACAATAAGAAACAAAGTGGGGCTTAATTATTTCTCAAATTTAGCACCACTGTGGGACTCCCCAGGTACACCTGCATGCCTCCAGGATAGTCTGATAAAACCACTGAGAGATTCTGGGATCATAGCGTGGGGAGAGCTGTTGAATGAAGGTATGAATGAAGAGAGAGAGTAGGGACAGGCCTTTCCAGATTCAAGTATATCCAGCTTAAAAGCTGGGTAAAAGCCCAGTGTAGTCGCAACACATCATTTGGGAAGAGCAGTATCCTGGAGGAACAGCTTGTGGTGAGACCTGTGGGGAAAAGGTAGGTCTCAGTGTGGTATTGGGCAATTGAGGAGGAAGTGGATGGAGTCTTCAAACTTGCAGGTGAGTTATGGGGAGAGCAGATGGATATACAGTGTGATCTTGTATGGCTGGACTCATTCAAAACCCTTCATAGAGTAGTTAAACCTGCTTGGTTGAAGCGGAACCATTTGTTCACGGCTCATAGAGCATATTTATCCCCTCTTAGGTTATCGAAATTTCTGAAAGATAAAGTATGTGATAAATGTGGGATGGCTGAAGCATCAGACACTCATATGTTTAAGGATTGTCCTTCCATCTGGCCCTTTTGGGAAAATGTGCGGAAGACTCTCGAGTCCATTTTTAAAGTACCAATACACATAGATCTGCCCCTGATAATCTTCGGCCTAATGGTAACATCATTGGTCCTGCTAGATCCTTGCTATTCTATTCAATTTTAATGGCTAGGAGACAAATCTGCATGTATTGGGTGGATCCAGTTCCACCAAACCACAGAATGGCTAACCTCACTATATGAAGTATCCAAGATGGACATGGCTAGCTCATGCAGTAAGAAAAAAATCGCTTTTTGGGACCTGCTGATTCAGTGGAAGTAGAGAGCCTGTTTTTTTTTCCCGGGTCCTATGATTATGCCTTCTTGGATACTCCTTGGACTATTGTATGTTCACAGGCTATGGATAAGGTCCATCAGGTCTGCAAAGACCGAGTTGAAGTAATCCTAACCTCACCCCTCGACATTCTCCCGACCTGTAAAATGTACCTTTGCCTGAGTCAATATAAGAATGCTAAAGACTCCTGAGTTCAATCAGTAAGGCTACGAATAGGCGGTTGGATTTATTAAGAGGGTTAAAGGCGAATGAGGACAAAAAAAACAGTGTTACTTTTTAAAACAATTTTTAATGACTTGCAACGCAGAGTTGCTTATATCAATGTGGCAGCAAGGTCTGAAAAACGCTTCATTGGCATTGTAGCAACTCAGATAGACTAGACCTGATAACTTATAAGACTGGTGAATGAGGGTCTGAGGGCAGAGGAAACCAAAATATAACTCAGAGGTTTGCAGTTGTTTACTCTGCCTTGTACTCTCAGACCAACCAAACAGCCACATATGGGGGCATTACTGGAGAGGAACATGGTGGAGCATTAAACCAATTACAATTAGGAAAGACTTTAGATCCAGTGGGTTCCTAGCACAGTTTTTCAAACTTTCTGTATCCAGATTAGTTGATGTGTTCCTGCCTGTAGTCTCAGAATCCTTAGAGAAGGAGAGGTTGCTGCCAGACATGCGCATCCCCGAAATAGTAGTTATTCACAAACGTAGGCACCCCCCTGATCATTGTTTTTTGTACCACCCTATTTCCCTTCTTAATGTAGAGGTGAAGATGTTGGCAAAGGCCTCTCTAACCCACTATTAAAAGTAATTGGCTCTTTTGTGTGAACAGATCAGTTCTGCTTTATGCCCAAACAGGCCACCAGGTTCAATATAGAGTGCCTCTGTAATGCTCTTGCACTAGCAAACAGACTGTAGGACCCGGAGACAATGTTTTGGGTCATTTTTGAAAAGGCCCTTGATTCAGTTGAGTGGGACTGTTTGCCCTGCTGAAGAAAGCAAACATTGGCACCAAATGTATTAGCTATGTTCAGCTGACATATAGAGATCTGATGGCACTGGTCAGTTTAGGAAAAACAGTCTCAGGCATTTTCTGGGCCCAGCGGGGCACCAGACAGGGCAGTCTACTGTAACCCTTAATTGAACGAATAACCAAATCATTTTGGGTGGAAACCGTGATTAAAGGGTTTGAGCGGGCACCACATATAGTGGAGCAAGTGGCACTGTAGGTTAATGCAGCCCTGGTATTCAAGTAATCGGGAGGGGTCTACTTCCTGAGTTCTCCAGGTCCCAAATAAGTTTTGAAAGTTTTTTGAACTCATCAAGTCATTCATATTCCCAATTGGTTGTTCTAGATAATACTTTGTTTGAGCTTGTGACCTTCAAGTGGTTAGAGAAGGATTTAAATATGTGGGGGTCTATGTGACATAGGATGCCCAGAGAGCCTGGAACAGAAATATCCAATTATAGTTAGACTGCCTGGGATATCAAATTCTGATAAGAGCACTCCTTGTCCCTACTGGGGCACTCTGTGATCTTCAAGGTAGTGATCCTGTACCAGTCACAGATCTTTCCATATGTGGTCCACCTCATCTTCTTTACACAACATAACTTGATCTTGAGGGGCTCTCTGTGTAAACATGGGGCACCCATGCAAAATGTTTCAAGTCCACCAATGATGAAAGAGTGTCGGCAGCTGATATCACTTAGTAATACAGGGCGCACATTTAGTTATCCTCAATGACTGATGGCATGGTATGCAGACAGACCCAGAATTTGACTCTGACAGGGGGCACTGGAGGGAATACAGGTAATTCAATGATGGCTTGACCCATCTCCCTCTCCCTTCATCCCCTAGAGTAATATATCCAATCTGAGAAGGCACAAATAGGACTTTGGGTTGGAAACAAATGCTAACGAAAGGAAACAATGCTGTCAGAGCTCCCAGACATGAGCCCAGTGGAGGCCAAGCTCTGGAATGAGGAACTGGAAGATCACAAAATATCACAGATTTATCATTGACTAGCAGTTAGCATACCAGACTCCATCGTTCAACTACGAGAAATATAGGATGGTCCTGTTTCTGAAACAGACGGTTGGAAAACATGTACATCCCTGCAGGATTCTGTGATAGTACCACCATTTAGATTTATTTAGTTAAAACACCTACATCATGCTTAATTTACACCAGGTATGCTGCAGGGTATGGGGTGGTGGACTCATTGCTCCGCTTGCAATGTTTGTCACAGAGTGGGGACTTAATGCACATGGTCTGGAGCTGTGAAGGGATTGCTAGCTTCTGAGAGTGGTGTTGTCTTTGTTGTTTGGTGTGTTGGACTGGAATCTTCTCTTTGACTCCCAAATTACTATCCTACATATTAATTTTGATTTGGATAGCAATAGATACAAAATGGATTTGTGTGAATCGGACTTCTTGTTGTTAAGAGAGACAGTGCCAAACTTTGAAAGGACCAGAAACCCTCTTTGCTGGAAGGCTGGAGGAGGAGACCGTGTGAGTCTGATGAGACGCATTTATGTGGCCAGAGGATGGCCTCAAACACATTGTAAAATGTATAAAGACTGGGGTCAATACAAGGGTATTCATTTGGAGCCTTGAAATCATCAGCCCTGGTCCTGAACTCTGAATCATTTACCTCCAATTCGGATAAGTGACTCAGTGTCACTACTGTTGTTGGGGAAGGCGGGGCTCCAGATTCTGTAGTGTGGATATTATTAATTAATCATGGATTGTCATGCTATTTGACTCAATTTCTTAGTAAAATGCCAGATGCATGTGTATTGCAGACAGGTGATGCTCTTGATTTAAAGGTTCATTTAGATGAAGGGGGGTGGGTTGCTGGTGGCCATAGCTTCTGCAGTGGTTGTGGAAAACTGGCAGCTTACTGAGATACCTCCAGTCTATTGGTTGGGACTCTTTCTGCAAAAGTGCCCTGTCCGGTAGGTGGCAACACTTTCTTCAAAACTAAAATGCTGGCCGGACAACATATCTTTGCAGACTGTTGGAATTATTTTTTTATTTTTCAGAAATAAGCCTCCAACGTAGCCCTGATGAGCAGGACGTTTTCTCCCTGCCTGATGGGCCCTTTGCTTTGATTTGCTATCTGTGACTGTTGTGCCTGACTTGTTGTCATGAACAGGAAAAATAAAACCGGTAAGTGGAGGGTTACCTGTGAGGGAGCTGGCTGAAGCTTCAACATGAGAAATGGAGTGGTTTCTCAACCTCTAAATGAGATGGGAGAATAATTGATCTGCAGAAGTTCTACATCCCGACAAACTCTAAATGTTGCCCCAAGTTTTATGTTTCAATGGTAAAATTTGATTAGGAATCTGAATACAGAAAAAAAAAAAAATATTTTGCTGTAGTGGTAAACACAACACTTACGGCCCAATTATGAATGGCGGTGCGTTGCCGGGTCCACCCTGCCACCGCATCTCCAAAGTCTTGGTCAGACTGCCCAACAGATTAGGAGTGTCCTCCTGTCTGGCAGGCTGGTTTTTGATGTTCACACAGCTGTGGCCCAGAAAATGGGCATAGCAATGGGAACGCCAAAAACAGTACCTGCACGGCGTGGACTGAAAGGTCCATGCTGTGTAGGAACTGGGGTGCATGCACGCAGGAGGGCACTTGTTGTGCCCCTGTGTGTGCATCCCCATGTAGAGGAGGCACAGGGGGCCCTGTTTCCTCTTCAACACAGTGTTTATGGAGGAGGAAGCTCCATGGCAGTGCTGGCTGAGAAGAAACTTTTAATAAGCTTGGCAGGACCATGGCGGTCCTGCCAAGCATTTTGCGGGCTCCTGACTGCCATAACACCGCTAGGGAATGGCGGTTCCCTGGTGGCTGCGGCAGGGCCATAGCGGTCCTACTACCCGAATTATACTAAGACAGTCGGGAGACTGCCACCACCGTGCTCCCATGAGTCTGGCGGTCCAAAGACCACCAGACTCTTAATCAGGCCCTCAATGTTAGAAATTGGGCTATTAACGTGGGGTAACCCCAACCAACTTAATAAACACAAACTTATTTTTTCAAAACACAGTCCTGAGAGAATCTCTGCTTAACCTCTAGTACCAAGGCAAGGCACAAGCAACAGGCAACCCCAAGAGAAGTGCATGTTAAGTTCAAGCAGTATAAACAATGCTAAAGTCAAGAAAACAGCACAGTACACCTCCTAACCAACTTAGAAAAAATTGAGTAAAATGTAATGTGCAATATGACACCAAGATCTTTAAACTAGAATAGGGGGAAATTATATTTGACTTTGTAATATTTTAGGATATAAAGCAGCACTAAAAAGTAAGTTACCACTGAAGTCCACAAATCAACCATATCCTTGGCATGATTCAAGGTTCACTGTGCTGGTGCAAAGGCAAAGCTAGAAAGACTGGAAAGGCTGACATCTGTAGATGAGCAGGTCTCCACAAGACTGGATATGTTTACTGCAAGTTACTACTGGTTCTGTTTTCAGCACAGCAAAAAGGGGAGAGACCTTTTTGGGCAAGCCTCAGCACCTTGTCTTGGTCCTTCGGAGGTGGACAAAATTACAGTCACTTTTCTCCAACTGCTGGGAATGTCCATTCTGTTCAGTCTTCCAGCCCCTCGCTTCTCAGGGTAGTGTTGTAATGACCACGTATTTTTTCAGACAGATCTCCTGCAGGGTCCAATCCAGTAGTCTGCTGGGTCCTCATTGAGTCAGGTGTCCCTTTGCTTTTTGTGCCCCTGAGGTATGCAAGCAGGTTGCTAATCTATTGATCCTAATAGAGCAGTCGAGTCCCAAGGTGCTAGCAGGAGTTTTAGAGCCCTCTTCTTACATGAGTCATCAATTTTCTTCAAATGACCAGAATTAGTCTGAAGAGGTGGTGGCTGAGATGCCAGATTTAGAAGGTCTCTTAATGAGTGATTGGAGAAATTCTTCCACCCAGTCCCATTTTCTTCCAGTCATTTGCCTCCTTTTTAGTTCTTCCTCTTTTCCTCATCTGTTTTTGAAGAGCTTTGTCCTACTCTAAAATTACCCATTAACCTCTATTTCTTTATGACAAGCCCTTTTGCCATCAGGCAGGCTTGTCTTTAGCTCATTGGCCACTCCCCTATTTTGGTAAGCTCTCCTTTCACCTGTCAGGATTCAGACTGATTCTTTCTTGCACAGTTACCGGCACCTGACTGTCTAGAAATGTTTATGGGAATGAATATGAGAAGCCCCCCTTGGCATCTCCAAGTCAGAATAAGTAGTACTAAGACAAACCTTTCTTCATCCAGATGTTCCTATCCACTCCCAGAAAGCTAATCTCTCCTAAATTGTCAGCAGTTAATACCATTCTTCACTAAGGATCCGACGGAGACAGACGGAATATGCCTTCGTTCCATAGTCAACCACCGCGGCACCCCAGATTGGAATACCTTCCTACGGGTGGAGCACAGCTATCATCATGAAATAAAGAGACAAGACAGCATCACAGAGCTACATGTGCTAGTCGGCTGATTAGTGCCGTCCCCAATAGAGGACCAGACGATTCATACACCTAACTAGGCTGTCCTACCTTTATCCAGTCCTGATGAAGACCCTCCTTTGATGCACATAAATCAGCGCATCGCCCCAGGGTCGAAACGTCGACGTTCTATGATTCATATCCATCTGCACAGAGTCCCATTGCATAAAAGAAATAATCCTATTCTCCAGAGACTATTGTGCTTCGTATTGGAATTTTTGAAAAAAGTCTTTATGTATATATGTTCCAGCACTTGTAAACACCCAGTCACCAGTCACGACTTCTGTTGTATTCACAGTCCATGTGTTTTGTGTAATTTGGATAGCATGTTTGATTCAATGCATAATTCAAAGCTCTGAAAAAGTTAAATACAAAGAAAGTTTTGGCCTTTTTCCTTTTTGTTTGTGGTCAGTGTTCAATATTAAGTATTGTTTACAATTGAAATGTTCTCTCCGACAGAACCCTTGTTTATTGTTTAACTACCCGCCCAGGTTCTGAGGTTCACAGGGTTACCCCATTATAGTTAATGGTCTCAAAGGCAGATCATTGATTGCTAAGCGTGCAGCATTTGCTCTCTCAGCCAAGGATGTGATTTCCAGCTCTGGACGTGTGATGAGGGTGTGTGTGCTGGTGTGTTTGTGGCAGCGATGATGCATGTTATTGTCTCACAGTTTCCTCTTTGTGTGGGTGTAGGGGTGTGTGTTGAATGTGCTGGGCGCTCTTTTTGAAGTGCATGTGTAATTTTCTTTGTATTCTACTTCTGACTGGCACCTTTCTGGGGCCAGCCGCAGCACATGGACAAGAAGCTGTATGTAGTTCCGGTTGAAAACATTGGGCATCTGGAGGCAGTTATTTCCCATTCTGCAGCATACATGTCTACTATACTTATCTATGTTGTGAACATTTACTGTTGTAAAGCGCTCTGACTCAGATGCTCTGTATAACCTTGTTATCTTTGATGTGAACCTTTACTGTAGTAAAGCTCTCTGATACCTTTGGGTCGAGCTTGCACTATATAAAAATCTCAAATAAATACTGTCTCCTGTCATCTTCAGCCTCTACATGGACCCACTTGGTGTTTTACTCACATATAAGAGCATCAAGATTAACCAATAAGCTAATGATTCTTAACTCTGTTTGGAGGGCTCCTTTGCTTCTGACATCTGACTCCTCAAATTCTGCCAGCACATCTTCCAGGCATGTATATCCAGCATCTACCTGAAGCTCATCCCAACCAAGACAGAATTCCTACTAATTGCCAGTAGCAGCAAATAGGAAACATTGCAAACCTGGCTCAATGAGATAAAACATGATGGCTTAGAACATCCACTTTCACTGAATGTAAAGTCACTTGGATTCAACCTGGCCAACCACCTCACCCTCTAGGAACACATTAACAAAAAACAAAGGCGGCCTGGTATCTGCTCTCTCTTCTAAATAAAAGGCAACTGTTTTTTTTCTAGAAAGCAATTTCAGAAATACTCTTCAAGCCCTTCTACTCTTCAGTCTTGATGGTGTTAATTCTGTGTTCCCTGGCCTCCCAGACTCCCCACTGACACCCCTTAAGGGCGTACTACATCCCACATCAACATTCGAAGGGGGAGGCCCTTCTAGATCGCATCTTCCTTGAGGCCCAACTTCACAGGGCCTTCCATCCTCTGACACTTACCACTGGCCTTTCTCTTTGTCTTACGCTCTCTTTCTATCGGTGAATACCAGGGAAGAGACACATGTTGACCATTTTCCTACTCTTATTGATCTGTTTGATGATCTCACACACATGTGATTGGGTCCTGTCTATTGAGTGGTGATTGCTATGCCCTTTAGACACTGTAGTCCTAAACGTAGCTAATTTGTTGTTTTATTGCTGCATTGAAACGTCATGTCTAGTGGAGTAATATGTGGAGTTCATAGGCTCCTACCACTTCCGCTCCGTGGCATTAATTAATCTCTCCTACCAAGGCATCCAACATGAGTGCTGTAGTACATGCTATTGTCTTATGGCTTTTTCACTGTTTAGGACTGTTAGGACATGGAAGGACCTAAAATTAAACACTCTGCATCTCTCAAAACTTAATTAATTTCTCCTCCCAGGGCATCCAACATGAGCTCTGCAGCTAAGGCTATTTTCCTATGTTTTTTCCCTGTTTAGGACTGTTAGGACATGTAAGGACCTAAAATTAAACACTCTGCCACTCTCATACCTTACATGCGTCCTTTAACCTGCCCCCTCTCTTGTTCTATAACAAGACATTCTTTTCACAGGACCATGAATTTGATGTTCTCTGATTGATGCCTTAATGTCACTCATACCCATTAGGTTCAAGTCTCTTGTCGCTGGTACAGGGTGGGTCCCACAGAAGCATATCTGTTGGGATGTGATTCTGAGATTTGATCCCTTGCTATACCTTGGGTTGACCCCACAAATCTATATGCATGGTATCTCTTGAATCCTTAAGTTGCTCCTCAGCTGTTTCTGAGTGGACATATATTATGGCTGGCTGTGCAATGCCTATTGCTCCAGGCTGCTGTCTGCAGCTCCTTGATTGATTCCAAAAAACAGATACTGTAGTTCAGTTCTATCGTGCTCATTTTAATGGGTGTTCCTGGCCACTCTTGAACCTACTTCTCAACTAGCTTAGCATGGTCGGTATGTAATGTCCGTTACAATGGGTTATGCCTCCTGCCACTTCTGGGAAGACCCTAAGAGAATATTCCATGAGTGAATAGAAAATTTCAAGGGGTTCATTGCTGCCACTCCTAGGGGTGGGAGATGCAACAGGGCATTTTCCTTTCCTGGATGAATGCAGCTTCCTCCTGTGGGTTTCTCCACTGCTCAGATCATACTGCATGACTGATTATAGAATTCCTGTTCCCATGGGCTGATTTGCTATTGGTCCTGTGTGGACTCCACAGAGATTGTACTTGGGGTGGTTCTATAATGGATACATTTTTAATCCCTCTATAGACATCAGCAAGAGTGCATAATATGCCTGGCTATAGAAAGCCCATCCCCTTATGTTGCTCTCTGTTGTGTTTAAAAGACCCGCTGAAAGGAGCCCTGTGATTCATTTCATGGCACCGTGTGCATTTTTTGTCAGAAATTGACAAGAATGCAAGATAACCTCTGATTAATATGATTCTGTCCATGGAGAAAGTCTTATAGACTCTATGGAAATTCCAAATGTAGAATAAAGTAATGTAAAATGGACACACAATATCTAAAATGTGTATAAAATACTTTACTAATGAGGATTTGGATGTTTCGGAATAATTAAAAAAGGCATGCAAGATATGTAGAAAAAAGTACTACTGTAGGCTGTGGGATGTGTGGCGCTCCTGCGGGCTGGACGCTTCTGCAGATGGGTTAAGCCGTTGCTTTACCCTGGGAGGCCCAGTCCGTTAAAGCCAGGGTTCCAGGCACGTAGTGTAACCACTTTCCCTACCAAAGCCACAGTGGCGTTGGACAGGGGAGGAGTCTGGGGCTCCTAAGGGTTCAGCAGCCCCCGTATTCTTGCATGAGAGGCAGGCAAAGCCATGGATTTTGCTGATGAAACCTGGTCCCTGCACATTAAGACTCCAGGCACCGGGCACAGCTACCCTCCCCAGCCAGGACAGGTTGGCATCCGACCGGGTAGGAGTCTGGGGCTCCTGTGGGCTGAACAACTCCCGTAATACCTAATAAGAGGCCCTGTCCCCGCAAACCAGTGGTACCAGCCAGCTGACTTCTACCGTGCCTAGGGCAGGGTGGCGCTCCAATCACATCACCAGTCTAGCCTCCTAATTTTGAATTACACCCAGGCCTACTTAAAATTTGAAATGAAAATTGGAGCCTCTCACCATGTGTCACATGCTTACCTAAGAGCTAGGCAATTGGATCTTGCTACCAACAGACCATAAAAACCAACTGGGGTCCAAACAAGAAATACAATCATTTCTTGTTTAGACTCCAGATTTCAATGTCTTCTGGTAGCAAGAGCCAATAGCCTAGCTTTTTTCACCTAGTGTACTACGCTAACATATGAAAATCAGAAGTGACCCTGCTCCTAATAGGACAGTTCATTCTGAACTGCCAGGAGAGGCCTCCTCCAGAAAAGAACATAAGCAACCAGTGACTGCTTTGGCCTTGTTAGTTCTCATCAGTGAAGTATAGCCTTGATCTTGAGGGAAAACATGCAAGTAACCCACTTCTGAGCATACCCTTGGCCACTTACGGCTAGTATAGACTACTGGTGATCGCTCTCTGTGGCATTCCAAACAATAGTTTTTCACTCACTTTTCCAGTCTAGACAGAAACTAATTTTATGCAAATTAGAACTGACCCTTCTGCTCATTTTAAGTGGCAGGTCTCTGTCTAGATTGGCATGGTGGGTGAGAATGATGGGTTGGAATACAGCAACTGCCTGCGATTTAGACAATTTTAATCGCTCCTCCCAGTAACTTTTTTATGTTTATTGTATATGTTTCCCTGATCTGTTTAGACAGGATGTGTTACATCTTTACAGTTTTTAAACACACCCAAGTTATCTCTATAAAGTAATATTATTTTTTAAACCTGAAGTCCTCAATGTTTTATCTGTTTGTTAGAAATATCGCCAAAGAATTGTTCAGAGAAAAATGTTTACTGCTTTAGAGTCTTAGTAATAAGATGTGGCAGATGTGGCACAGAAAATTGCAACAGACCCTACTGGATGTGAAAAGGGCCTTCTGCCCCATTATGCAGCGCTTAATTTGAGCCGGTAGTTGCAGGTGGGCCCACGGCACTCATATGTGTTTTTAATGCCCGCACTTTGACCCAGAACAAGGGAGAGGCGTACAGGGAAGCGGGGAAGGAGGAACAGAATGATGAAAAAACAGTGACAAGGGGAGTATGCAGTGATGACAAATAACACCCAAGAGTGAAATAAAGAGGCAGGAATTGTAGGGTGGTGCACGAAATAGGCATGTGGAGAATTCAAGTCTAGACAGCTTTGTTATTCAGCAACAAAAACAACAACAGAAAACTTTGGTCACCAGCATTGACATTAAACACTGCCTATAGTTGGGAAAATACATCTCTATTTATAGAGGATATTGACACTCATAATCCTATGCTTCAGTACCATCTACCTATGGCAATATTGATAGCTGTTCCCCAATTTGGCAGCTTGAGGGCAGGGCAGGCATATAGATTGACCTGACCATCATAACAAAAAGCACTGTTGCATCTGAGCAAGCAAGTAGGCTTTGAGACCCTGAAAGAAGAAATAATTAACCATTTGGCCTGGACGATGGCAATTAGGTCCTTGGGGGGAGTGGCCTTAAGCCAATAAGGAGGGACTCCTGCTAGGAGAGGAGCGATTCTGCATTATCTTGTTATTAATTTGCCATGCTGACCTAGCTAATATGCAATTGATGGGGCCAGTGTTTTTCATTATATAAATGTAAACCTGTTTGTAATAAATTGAGCCATTTTCACAGCTCTAAAACATTATCTTTAGTTGGGTTGTGCTCCCTGGTGGCCCAATACATGCAGATGCTCTAACTTAGAACTTTCCTGGCCTGATGCTATTGGTGCCTGAATATCTTCCCGTGGAGTCTCACATACTGTAGGCATATTTCTCCCAGAATTCCACTTAGGAGAAATATTCCAAAACATCTGTGCGAGGGCAGTAGTCCAGCCAAGCTATAAATATAAATTTAAGAATTAGGTTCAATACAATCCACACCACAGCTTGTAATTTTTTTTAATTTATGAATTCAGCCGTAGCATTCAGAAAGTGCTTATTCTAGCATGTTGGCTCAAGTCCTACAGATCTACTACTTTTTCAGTCTGTCATTATTTCACCCCCTTAAATATATCATACTGAATGAACTAATATAAACAATATTTAGTTACATCTCTTTCGACAATGACCAAAGTTAACTGTTTCCTTTTGTTATTGAACATTTGCATTTTCTATCAGGTTTTTTTGAAGTTGGAAGGAGGTGTGGCAGATTGTGTCTGGGGTTGTAGAACAGACCACATACTTTGACATCATCTATCACGTCTGTATTGTTTATATAGCCCACTCTGTTTGCAGAAAAAGCTAAGGTAATTAATGATTGTCCACTTTCCTATATTTTCTCACCACACACAGATCACTTGAATATATAGTTTTCGCTCATGTTGTGTCATCATGCTTTATTCCTTTCTAACCCAGCAATTTAACAAAGAAGTCATGGAAATACTGTTCTGCTTTTTTATTGCTTAAAAACCTTTAATTTCCCTTTTGCTCACCTGACATTGTCAATGTATGACTTTAATGCATTAATTTCCCAGGTATTTGTACATGAATCTCCCTCTGATGCATGTGTGACTACCTCCCTATGATGCATGTGTGACTGCATGTGTGACGCCAGGTTTGACTCAACACTGTATATCTTTGGCAAGTCCGGCTGTGCAACTGTTTAAAGCAACATCTTTAACTTTTGTCATATCTCTACTAGTTCTGGTTTCTGATTGTTGCAGTTTCAGTTTTTTAAATTGCTCTTAAGTAGAAAGTGTTCACTATCCCTTTTTAGGTCAAGCTGGTGTAGCAGTGCAAAGCACTGCGTCCAGCGAAGGATCTATTGTCGCGGATTTCCTGGGAATGTGAGACAGGGGATGTGCACGCACAGGAGATTCCCCCATGTGAGCGCGCATGTTCACCCACACGCCGTGCACATCTCCTGTCCTACATTGCCAGGAAGTGTATAACTCATACACACAGACACACACACACGCGCACACACACACACACACAAACAGACACATGCGCACACACACACACAGATAGACACACACACAGACAGACACATGCACGCACACATAGACACACGCACACACAGACACACGCACGCACACATGCGCGCACACATTCCCCCCCCACTCACTGGGCTCTTTCCGCGTGTCCCTCTCTCCCTCGGCAGCCAGCGGGTCAGTCTCGGCATGGGAGCCCCGCAGCGCTGGTCTTCACCCGGGCCCCCTCCTGGGACCCGACGCCAGGGCTCCTTCTTCATAACAAGTAGCGCGCATGCGCCGGCAGCCCCCGCCCTCTAAGTCACAGCCCGGTTTCTGTTTCGCTGTCTTCCGTGTTCGCCGTCCGCGTGAAACCCCTCCATCTGGAGCTGGCGCTTCCGATCAGGGTGAGATTTTTAGTAAGTCGTCCACTATGTGCATGAGGAACTTGATTGCAAGTTTGGACATGTCTTAGATTATTGCATGGAATTTCAATGTAGCATAACTTGACATGACTTGCTTTTTGCTAGCACTATGGCACTTGTTACTGCAGTCCAAATAAAGAAATTCAAGGGCTGACATAGACGGCTACGTTCATCTTTTATTCCAACTGCATCCCCAGATTTCTCCTGAACAAATAAACATTTCAAGTGCGTGGATTTATAGCGTGCTACTCGCCGAAAAGGGTTAGTAAGCACTATATAAATTCAATTCCAAAAACCGTAATTATCCTAGCAGGTGATGTTGCATTTACGTTTTTACCACACAGCCCATCCTTCACGTGCCCTACTTCCTAACTTCCCTCAGCCGCCCTGGCGAAACCATAATTGAAGAAAAACTTTCTGTGGAGATGACATAAAATGACAGAGGGTGTGCTTTGTTTGCTTTGCAAATGTTGCAGATCCTGGAGCACACTCGTTAAGTAAGTTTAAGTATTGGTTTGTAGCAAATGTTACTGCACCCTAGACCTTTAGTTGAAATATATACTGCTTAACTCTCCATTGTTATTTTTGCGATGTTGTTATGTTCTCTGTGGTGATCGGTACTCACAGGTGTTGTGGCAAACCCCTAGAATCTAATACAATTGGAAGAGGCTGGCTGCTGGCACACCGTTTTCTCTCTTTGGTTTATGCAAATATTTCTAAAGAGGTTTTGTGCAATTATTCTTACTTAAGCGTGCCGTTTGGTGTCATAGGGCTGCATGTCCCTAGGTTCTATGTAATTTTGCACTGGCGGTTAGTGATATAATATCACGACCTGACCAAACGCACAGCTACTAATTTATTGACTGCTCTTCATTATTAAACAAAAAATACTGAAATTCTTGGACTAGCATCAGATTTTTCTTTTTATTGTGGTTTCTGAATTATTTATCTAATTCTTGAATATCTCACATTTGAAATTTTGTTACTCGTTTGTTATTCTCTCAATAATAATAACAAAATAACAAAAGAGAAACACAATTTAAAATGTGAGATATTCAAGAATTAGATAAATAATTCAGAAACCACAATAAAAAGAAAAATCTGAAGCTAGTCCAAGAATTTCAGTATTTTTTGTTTAATAATGAAGAGCAGTCAATAAATTAGTAGCTGTGCGTTTGGTCAGGTCGTGATATTATATCACTAACTGCCAGTGCAAAAAAAAACAAAAAAAAAAACCTAGAATCTGCCATATTACTCTTCAAGCCCTGTGACTTGAACCTCCTTTCCATTAGGGCTGGTGTTCTTATGTCTGATGTTGGCGGCCTCTACATATGAACTATTTAGAATGTCATTACTGTGATTACTGTGGCTGGCCCCACTTGTATAGAGCCATTCTGGTTGTTGTTTTTTCCAAAGACTCATTGGAATTTGACTATATGAGGTCACATTTCTGAACTCCGCAGTAGCTTGGAATAAAATAAAATTGTCACTTTGTGAGTGAAATATTGTTCCACATGATATGTGAGATTAGCTAGACTTTTTTTTTTACAGCCACGCTCACAAGTTCTTAATTTTTTTATTTCCTGTGGACCTGTCACTAGTGAAGAAAGATTTATATATTCAAGCAATACATCTTATTTTAGATCCCAACCTTAGGCGCAGATGATCAGGAAGGGCGCTTATATGCTTTGCCCGTGATGCAATATGAGCAGAAAGCTTAGAAGTGATTTTTTGGGCCCTAACTTGAGTCCTTTTGTATTACTCCTTGTCCCAGGAGAGTGGCTTTAATTTGCGCTTCTGGGGGGAGTCTGCTTCCGGTGATGGAGATACAGGAAGCTTCCTGGGTCTGTGTTAATGTAGCACCTGGCTTGCTGGTAGAATTTGTGCAGGGCAGCTGTAGGCCCCAAACCACTCGTGCTTGAACGTAGCCTCTCTGTTGTACAAGTAAAGATGGAATTCCCTACCTCCTGCGGACCTCCCTCCTGACCCCATTGCCTCTTAATTGCGTCCTCTGGGGGATCCCAGCCCTGCCTTTCCACTCTCTCGACCTCCTGTCTCCCCTACCCTGCGGGTCCCCTCCCCTCCAGCCTCTTCTCGAGTCCAGTCCAATTCGTTAACTCAACAAAGCCCTTTTCCTTTCTAGCCCTATGTGTATCCTTGCCCCCTACAAAGCCCCACTGCACCCCTGTCCCCACCTTCTTGCCCCATCAAGATCTCGCACCCCATCCCTTTACACTCTCTGCTTCTTTACCTTCGCCCCCTCTCTGCTGCCTCGAGCCCTGGTTCCCTGCCCCTTCTCCCTCCTTTACTAACTCTATAACCCAACCCCTCTCCCTCTTCCACTCCCTACCCCTATCGCACTCACTCTATCTATCTATCTCTCTATCTGTCTATCTCCCTCACTCTATCTATCGCCCTCACTCTATCTATCGCCCTCATTCTATCTATCGCCCTCACTCTATCTATCTATTGCCCTCACTATATCTATCGCCCTCAATCTATCTATCTATCTATCTATCTATCTATCTATCTATCTATCTATCTATCTATCTATCTATCTATCTATCTATCTATCTATCTATCTATCTATCTATCTATCTATCTATCTATCTATCTATCTATCTATCTATCTATCTATCTATCTATCTATCTATCTATCTATCTATCTATCTATCGCCCTCACTCTATCGCTCTCACTCTATCGCCCTCACTCTATCTATCTATCGCCCTCACTCTATCTATCTATCGCCCTCACTCTATCTATCTATCGCATCACCACAGCATCACTCAGGGGCACCACAACATCACTATGTGCTACCACAGCATCACTGAACGCCACAGCATTACGTGTCGCCACCACAACATCACTCAGTGCCACCACTGCATCAATCTGTGCACCCATTCAACAACAACTGGTTCAAATAGGTTCTATCAATGTTTCAAGCTTTATTACAAATGTCACAAAAAGATGGTAATATTTCTCTTCTGTTCTTGGATTTTCGTCACAATAAAGTACACTGAACATAATCTTCACAAAAGTTATTTACAAAAGTTTAAGCTATTACCATTATAAATTACAATAACTTTTATTTAAGTATTAATTATAAAAAAAATTAAAAGCCATTGTTATTTGTAATATTAATAGATCTAAGGGCCATATGTATCAACATACCCTTTTGCAATTTCTTAATAGCGATTTTTATGGAATCGCTATTTAGAAATCGCAAAATGGTATGTATGTAGAAAATCACTATTTTTTAGCGATTTCTTAAAATTCCTTAATTGCGATTACAAAATTGCTAATCGCAATTAAGGAATAATTTCCCATTCATTTCTATGGGCCAGGAGGCCCATAGGAATGAATGTGAAATCATTCGCAATTTGCGATTCGCAATTTGCTAATCGCAAATTGAGAATAATTTCAAGGGTGCACGGGTGTCCAAAGGACACCCTGTTGCACCCCTGAAATAAGCATGGGTGCACATGTGGTGCACATACATGCCCTAAGGGCATGTATGTGCATCACATGGCACTTTGAAAAATGCAAAAATTGGCATTTTTCAAGAAAATCGCAAATTACCACCAACTTGAAGTTGGGGGTAATTTGCAATCCCTTAGGGACAATTAGCAATTTTTTTTTGCATCATACATTGCATTTAAGGAATCTCAAATTTTGCGATTCCTTCAATGCAATCGCAAAATAAGGAATCGCAAATTTTGCGATTCCTTATTTTGAACCACATTTTGCTTAATACATTCCATTTAGCAAATTCGCATTCGCAAAGGCCGAAATTCGCAGAATTTGGGCCTTTGCGAATGCGAATTTGCTTGATACATATGGCCCTAAGTCACATAAATACAACACATATTGCATTACAAATGCTATAGGTGTCACATTTGCGAAAATTATAACCATTGGCATTGTAAATGACAAAGCTATTAATTTCGCTATTTTCAAAACCAACAGATAAATAACAAATTTGTCATTTACAATATCAATAGCTCAAACTTTCCTAATGAGAGACCTATTGCATTGCAAATGCTTGTTACTGTAGCCAGTGTTTGACATCGGTGGACGCATCCGCCCCTCCAACCCCTCGATGACAAGTGAGTTCCTTCTTGAGCTGTTGAGCACACGAGGTCGTAGAATGGTAGTTTACCTGAGATCATTTAGGAAGCATTTCTAGCACCTCCAAGAGTAATGGTTACTCTCTGCTGCTGAATGGGACTCGTTGGCCCAGAATGTATTATTACATCAGTAACAGTGACTTAGTATACCTCCTCTGCAATTCTTGGTAAACAAATGTCAGTACAATGAAGTTGATTCCATTGTCTCAAAAATAAACCACATGCATTCATTATATACTTCTGGCTATTATATTTTTGATCATACATACAAACACACACAAGAGCATGCTGTCATGATTTACTTGCTTCAAAAACAGTACTGAATATATAGGTTTACACAAATTGCATATATGATTCTTGACACAAGATCCCTCAATGAGACAAACAATTATTTATAAGTGAAAGAGAAATAGGAATGTTCCCTTCACCAGTGTGAGTGATCAGTCTAAAATAAATGTTAATGTTAAAATCCATTGTAGTACATTCCTATTACAGCTTCAAATATACAATATGCGTGTTTGCCCTAGTCCAAAAATATAGAATGCAAGCAGGAATGCAACTTTGAGACTCAGTCGATTATTAAGGTCCCAATATTCATGTCTTTGAGTCAAGGGTTGTACCAATAGTCTTCTTGTTAAGATCAAAAGTGATAAATACGTTTGATTTGGAGACTATATGGTGTGGATAAATTATATGTTTTTTTTGGTTCTGTTTTTCTTCACAGCCTTATGTTGACAGGTATCAACCTCTATTGTCTTTGTGGCTCCTCATTCGGTGCCATAGTGCTGGCTCTGGTTATCTTGGTGTGGTATAGATTCCCAGTAAAAAGGCAGTAAAATACCTTTTGAGTACTATTTGTATGTTTGCACAATTTCTGAGCTTTGAGTTAAGCCTTGCAAGCAAGAATAATTTGGTATACTTTTTCGTCAGCAGTACTGGGTTAATCACAAGAAAAATAACAGAAGTTGTACGTTCTTCTAAAACGCTGTCGATCAAGCTCACACATAGAGAGTGAAATGTTGCACTATAATTTGAGACAATTTTATTACATGGATGAGTGCAAGTTTTAAGAACACTATACTTGGCAATGGGAGAAGTACAAGGAAAAGTAGGAGATACCCTGGACCACATGAAGGAGGACATTCCTTAAACTATGCGAAAGTTATAATCAGGAGCTATGCAAAAGCATAATCTTGTGTGAAAAAACTTTCCTCTCTACCTGCGGAGACACTTGAACATGAAGCCCAGTAACATTAATACCACATGAAGTTGGACTGAAAGCAAATGAAAGACTGTGGACCTGTATTACAAGTGTAACTTTTTTAGTAATTCATTACTTTTGGCTATTCACAACAGCCGAGTGTAGGTTACTGCTTTTGATGGGTGTTACTGCAGTATTAGTGGTTGTCATTTGTGGTTCTGGACTTACAACTGTGTTTTTTTAGCAGTAGTAGCTTTAGAAGTACATTTTGTGAATTGCAATGGACTGACTGTTCTGTGGGTGGGTGATGCCCATCCCTACACCCTTCTCTGCCTTTCCAAACTGTCTATTAATATTAATTAATTGTATATATTTATTTCAAATGTAGAGCACGAGGAACAAATACTGCAACAGTATTACCTTTATTTTGAATTAATTTACCTGTATTAAATTAAATAAGCATTATTTTTTCTGAAGTTATATGATAAATGCAGCATATAGAACATTTACATTTTTTATATTCTTCAATAAATATTAAATATGACATATAGAATGAATTATAAGTAGAATGAATTATAAGTCATGTAATTATATTTTTAAAAAGTCACCTTCATACTTACAGTCAAAAATGGTTCTTAAAATGTTTTAAGTTAAATGATAAATATGTGCTATCTA
This sequence comes from Lissotriton helveticus, assembly GCF_964261635.1. NCBI lineage: Eukaryota > Metazoa > Chordata > Amphibia > Caudata > Salamandridae > Lissotriton > Lissotriton helveticus. The sequence goes on along the minus strand of NC_136067.1, from coordinate 919,876,257 downwards.
TATATTGTTACCATTATATATTACATTATTTATATTTTTAAATATTTAAAATACTTTAATTTAATTGAATGTTATTTCCTATAGTGATTTATTTAAAGTCCCTACCCTCCTTTATGTTTTTATGCGATGGTGTTGCAGTACCTGTGGTTGGCCATTTGTGTTACTGCACATACTACTATTTTGGCAGTAGTAATTTGCACTTGTGAATATGGGTGGACACAAGTAACACTTTTGAAGAAACTTTACACTAGGATTTTGTGAATAGCCAAAGAGTAGTAAAATTACTCAAAACTCTAAATTACTCAAAAGTGTAGGTTACCTTTGTGGAGAAGCCCCTGTGTTGCCACATCACTGGACAAAAGATAGTTTTGAAAAGCCTACAACATTTTTCATAATGCACCTTGGCATGTAATAATGTCCCAAGCACAAGATGACATTGTTCCAGGGCAATATAACTTTAAATATAGGTCTCTACAAAGTTAACAAAGTTGGAACAGACACCCTTGAATACATTTTCTTTCTGAGCAAATTCTCATCAGCAGCCAGATGTTTGACTTTACTGCAGAACTGCTTTATTGAAAAACTATAGAATTCGCTAAAGTTACTTTACGTGTAGATCTACTAACAAATGTGGACTAACAAGTCTCAACCTTCTAAAATCAGGAGGTGGAGAAACCAGTAACTACTTTTATGGGTGTTAAGTCACTGTTCTACTCAGCAATTTTCTGTCTGTTTTTGGAGCTCTACCGCCCGGTGGCATGGTGTTTACACAGAAAAGATAGGAGATGAGGAGGGGGAAATCTCCAATTGGAGGTATGTGAACTGCATTTCGGAGTATGTAGAGTAATACTCCATTACATTCTCCAAAACAGCTTTTCTGGCTAGGCCCTGTAGTCTTTTAAAAAAAAATTGGTTGTAATGCATTTTCCCGCTCTTTTGGTCCATGTTAATCCTATTAAACAGACCAGCATGTACTCAGGTCAGATTTCTTTGTAAGCTGGTCAATGTTTGAATGTTGTGGAGTTGGTGCTGATAAACCTTTTCTATGCCAAACATTCTTCCCACGCTGAATAAAGCCCTGCTCTGTAAGTTCCCAAAGATCTTGCTTTTCAATTGTTGCCTCACATGCGTATTCTTGCCTCCCTGGCTCAATTAAATTACTTCAGCATCTCTTTGATGAATTGCTTTCACTCATAATTACACAGGTACACTATGGGCACAACAAAAAGTTTAATTGCCGATTGAAAATTCAATGCGCAAGTGTTTGAAATAAAAAATCCTGTAATGTTTACCACTCTACATCATCAAAGAAAACTTTCCTCTGAAAGCCTAGCCCCAATTACCTTTTGTGAATGTAAATGAAAACATCTATTCAAAAAGAACATTGAATGGAGAGGGTTGAAACGTGGGAGCACACCTCTGCATCATGCAGCAAAGAGAGACTCTCCCTCCATAATGGGTGTGCACGATTTAAACACTGGTAGTTTAAACAAAACTAAATACAGTAGAAAAAGTCAAAGATTTGTCAACACTAATTTTGTGTCACTATACACTAATTTCAGTTTTTCTGAAAGCAGGAATTTCCTTTTTGAATCAACACACTTTTGTGAAAAAATCCATTCAAACATCTTTTAACTCATTTCATTAAACATCAAGATGACTCTCTGGTGACTTTTTTTCATCCGCGGTCCATGGAGGTAACAGCAGTGAGGCCGCCTGGGGGGATTTCGATGGACGATGCACAGGAAAAATGAATTATTTATTTAATTTTTCCTCTGCATCATCCCTCAAAATCCTCCCCAGACCCCCCCGCCCCCCATCCCCCATCCCCCACCCAACACCCGGCCCCACTGCTCTGTTACCTGCAAGGACTGCGGTTTATTTTTGATCCTTAGGGCTGTACAAGTGCCACTTTATGGCAAACAGAGCCAGGTTTCTTTTTAATTCGAAATAATTGTGTTGGCATATTAACAGGAGCGTTCAAAACAGATGGTCCGTTTCTCCAAAAAGATTTCTCAGGAGCATTCACGCACTTGTGGGAACCTGTCCTTTTCACGAAGGGTGAATGCATGTATTCAAATTTGTTGTACATACACATATTGCGGGTGCATGGCGTGCAAAGCTTGCTCATTTGCAAATGTAGAAACTGGACGAAGGTCATGACATGTGAGGGTGCACTGCTAAGTCACACTGAGACGGACTCACCAGGTGAAGTTGAATTTCCATGCCAGACAGGAGCCACATCTTACCCGTTGATGTCTTACCTAGCTTGATGTATCTGTGCTGATGCACTGTGTAAGTGATGTTATAGTAAGGTACCAATTCATCAGGAGTATAAATGTCAATTTAAGAAGTCCAGTAGAGGTAGCCTCAAGAAGCCATCAACATGTACTTGGGTGTCCATTTGTATAGGTATTCGATGACACTACAAGGCATATTTGAGAACTCAACGTGGTGCAGGAGCGACTCATAAAGACACACAAGGCCTCTTTGCTTGGCCCTCAGTGGCTTCATAAATCTTGAGTAATGCAACACAGCGCAGCGCAAATCACTGTGTTCATTACTCTGTGCAAGGGAGGCACTGTCATGGGTGTTGCATGGATGTTCCCACAAAACATCCATGGAATTTGACGCATTCACCAATTTACCAGAAGTGGCATACCTGGAAATGTGCCAAAAACTACCTATGTCTCCCCAGGTAAGGGGTCTTAAAGAGAAATATGGCTTTTTCCTTCCTCCTTTTATGTGTGCTGCATTCTGCACACACATAAAAGGAGGCACAGGCACAGGCACAGGCACAGCACCAGCCCAATGTGCCACTGACCACTAACGTTCAGCAACAGACAGCAAACATATTTAGGGCAGATGGGATGGCAAGCTTTGGACAGAATCAACTGCCCTGCGACTCAGTTAGGCCCGAGAAAAAACACTGCCATTTTAACATGCACACATTTCTTAAGTTTCCTTCTCTTTTACATAGTGATTTTTGACACACATTTGGTTGCTTGACAGTGCAGGCTTACTTTCTCAGAAACCACATTGCCTACAAAACCCCTTGACAGGTACACTATCACAACACCTTGCACTTTTCACACAAGATCTTGACACACATTGTGCAAATGTTGTTATTTGTTATTTCATTAATGAGGCGACATCACTATCAGACAATGTCAGCTCAGATGAGGCATTGACACAGAAGCATGGGTACCATTGTTATAAATACTCTTTTTAATTTTGTTTCCTGCGCCAACGCTCGCTGAACTAAAGCGACCCCTCCGAGGGAACTGCAAACTTTTCCATCCACCAAGGATTCAGGACTTTGCTGACCTCGCCGGACCCGCTTCGCGGGTCCCGCAGCGCCTCGTGTCCTCTGAGGCTGCATCTTGTGTTCTGTCTGGGAGCTAGCATTAAGGAGCGGGCAGGTTGTATAGCCGGCGGGGCTGCGAGCACAGGCAGGGACTCCAGTCTCCAGGAGCCCCTGCGCGCCCATCTCACACACCTGGGCTGCTCTCCCCGCTGGCCACACCCCCCTGTCCACCAATCATAGCCAGGCACTGACAGTCAACATAACTGATTATACTTCCCGTGTCGCGGGAGGGCGCCGGGAGAAGCCCGGGACAAGGGCGGGACCGTCTGTGGCCGTCCGGGGCCGCTGGAGGCCGGGCTGGGCCAGGCTATCGACATTTCCTTTTTAAGTTGGTGCTATTTCAATTATTTATTGTATTGTTGATTGCCCATTGTTGTGCTGTTGCTTATATCATTATAAGGCATTATTATTGGGTAGTAATATATCCTGTTGTGCCTCCATCGTTATGAGTCACTCTGCCCCCCCTGGTGTGGGCACTATTCCACGTGGCCCTATTGATAAATTCTTCAAAAAAACAATCAAGGATGTAGATAGGGATCTCCTCCTTGCTGAGAGAAGAGCTGATCGACGACGCTCTATTGAGAAACTGAAGAGAAGTCACCTGCCCTTTCCCTCAGACTCAAACCTTACCCAGGCTACGGATGCCCGAGGGGTGAGCTCGATTGCGGATGATGGTACAGATATCGACCAAATCCCCAGTATTTTTAGGTTTCCTATTATTTCACCCCCTTGTCTTAGTGCAACTAGTGGTGTTCAGTTAGCTTGTACTCCCATTGATCACTCGAGCTTTGCTGACGCAAACATCCCAGCTAGCCAACCTAGGGATCCTGGGCCCTGTCTCACGTTGCCCAACTCCTCACTGGTCTGTGTAGAATCCGGTGTGAACATACTCCTGAGGAGTGTGGGTGACGTTGTTACTAAGTCTGATGAGGTTAAGAGGGTGGTGCGCTCCCCTCCGAGAAAAAGAAGGAGAAAGGGTGGGGTAAAAAGGAAAGGCCAAAATCGCCAGATGGTATTATCTCCCCCACCGATTGTAATTCCTGTCCAACTAATCCCCCCTCTTGTAGAGTTACCGGCGCTAGAACCACAAAACTCGCCTACTCATGCCTTAGGTACAGAAGGGTATAGTGAGGCATCTTGTGTCTTCATAGAGAAGCTCATTAAATCTTACATGCTACCATTGTTGGAGCGTGTTGGGATTCTGAGTGACAAATTGGATCGCCTATTGGCGTCCTCGGAGTCAACACAACCCTCTACCTCGGCTAAGGGCAATGGAGTATCCACTAACCCACAAAGTTCTTCAAACACGGCAGGTAAGATAAACTTAAATAAAGCAACTGCTGTAGCTGTTAAACCCCCAAGACCACCTAGTGCGGCAAACGCGAATCCCAGGGCTGTCGCTACCAAACCCCCTTTACAGGGAACTGTGCAACAACCTAAGAAAGGGGAGGGCAAATCGGCCGCCCTAATTGGTAAATCCTTTAAACCCCCACCAAGGAGGCATAATGTGGACTTACCACCAGATTCCTTGAATTTTGTTATTGTAATGACGGGCGTGCCACCAGTCTCGGAAGGGGATCGGGAAAATTATGAAAGCTTAAAAAATAAAGTAATCTTTTGGCTAAAGACAAATAGACCACTTCCCGCACATCTTAATGGGGATATTGTCTCGGTCAGAAGATGCCAATGGGTGGGGGTTCGCCCAAAAGATATTGAGGGGGATATAGTCATCATTAATTTTAGGGACAACAGAGTAGTATCCCATATCTCAGATTGGTATGTAGGAAAACATGAGGGAGGGGTTTGTACCAGGAATCTTAGTTATTTTTATCCTGAAACCCTGATTAACCCAAGTGAACAACAACCCCATGTTAAAAACACTAAAAGCCTCCTCAAATGGTCCAATTTTACAACTAGTTTCCATGGACCCCAAATTAACCCTGAGGAACGGTATTGTTCCTACAACCAATCTAACTACAACTGCCCCCCGCAAACACCAGGTTGGGCTAAAATGAAAATTCAACCACCTGGGCCACCAATCATACCTAATTATCCTGCTTCAAATAATACACTGTATCCCATAGCTCCTCCAAACTATGTTTTTCCTCAGGCCCAACAGATCCCTAGCTTTTATCCAGCTTACCACAATCCATCTAGTCTGAACCCTAAGGACCAGTGGAATATACCGCTGAGGAATCTCTATGATCCCCTATCAGGGTTATCAACTAATGATTGACCAGCAGTGTTGATAGGGGTTGGTGCATCTAACTCGGTTCATATTGAAGGGGGGGGTGATTTGTTCAATTTATCATCCACTAATGGAAGTTTATCCATACATCCCCGTAACTGCATTAAGGGGGACACGGCCAATCGAGTGGAGACAGGTGCACTGGAAATAGCACTCACCCCTTCTATTACAGAGAGTGCTACTACAGCGGGTGTAAATTCAGAGCCCTGTCCTCAGGCCGGACTTGTGGGTTTGTGGTTGTCAGGTACGAGCCAGGTTGCCTCTGTGCCCGAAGAAACCGCCCCCGTGTCTAATGATTCCCACCCCCTTGTGTCCTCCAATCCGTGTGAGTTAATGCACAATAAGGGTACTGTTATGGGTTGTTGGAATATCGCAGGGTTAGAATCTTGCACTTGTATTCCTGATTGGGTGGAGTTCATTTCTCAAGGAGATATTTGGTGTTTGCAGGAGACTTGGGCAATTTCTCCAGTGTATCTCCAAGGCTTTTTGAATTTTTACAAACCTGCGACCAAAGGACCGAGAGGCCGGGCTATGGGTGGTCTCACAACATGGGTTCGGCAAGCCGAAGGTGTAACTGTCAAAGAAATTTTTATTGATTGTCCTGATTTATTGATAGTTAGCATTCAAACACGTAGTGGGCTGGTGATAATGTTGATTAATGTTTATGCGAGGGGAGTGGCGGGTGGGAGAGTTTCGCATACCCTTACTTGTTTAGACGACTTTTTAAGCTCTAATGTTAATTTTGGACATGTAGTGGTGATGGGTGACCTTAACACATGCTTCGAACCACTAAGTCATGATGATGGTTTATTAACTGAAGCAGAGGATCAGACCTGGGGGATCCCACAACTTGAAATTCCCCCGATAACTTAATGGTCTCAAGCAGCTACATATATCAAAGGTCTGTGTCTGAACTGGGGGTTGCGAGCACTGAATGGTAGAACCAGCTCGGACAGGATGGGTAATTATACCTTTTTTAATGGTAGGCACAGTAGTCGTATTGACTACATTTTAGTTGATATGAAAATCTGGCAGGTGGTTTTAGATATGATTGTTAAACCGCGCCAAGAAAGTGACCATGAACCCTTGGTGGCAGAACTGAGGGACTTTAGCTTTGTAGGGACTGGCTCACGACAGTCTTATCCTGTTCAGGAGGCGGTAGTACTCACGAATGATATGAGGAGGGTGCGCTGGCCAAAGGTTTCAGTAGACGTGGAAGCACGCAAAAAGATTAGAGCTCTGGTATCAAATACTCTGGTTGAAACTGAAAGGTGTGATGTACAGAACTCAGATTTTTCAACTATTCATGCCAGTTTGTTTTTGTCCCTAAAATCGTTGTTCGTAAAGTATGTTGCTAACAAAGGGAAAGGGAAGGGCAGGAAACCATTAAATTGGTTTAATGAAGCCTGCAAAAAGTCCCACGCAGTTCTGTTTAAGGCTTTAAAATCAAAGAACCCTGCCCTAATTACAGAAAGTAGGAAGGCCTTTAATAAAGCCAAACGTCAGGCCAAAGCCGAGTGGGATGACGAGCGATGGACATCTCTAGCTGAGGCCTGTGGCTCTAGGAACCTACAGCAGTTCTGGCACCTGCTCAGGTGGGGTAGATCACAGGATGATCGCCCATGCCCCGCATCTGTTGAACCACAAAAATGGGTGTCCCACTTTGTGGAACAATTTAGATGTAGCAATACTGCGTATGCTCCCATTAGCTGGCCATTATCTTTTGACACTCTAGTGTTTTCGGCTAATGAAGTTGAAGCAGTTCTGAAAGCTATCCCTAGGGGAAAAGCGCCTGGTCCAGACTGTTTCCCAGCGGATATTTTCTTGGAGGACCATGATCTCTGGGTCCCATACCTGGTGCGGCTGGTAAATGCACTGGCAGCGGACGCCAGAGTACCCGAGTCTTAGGCTGGTGCTGAAATACTGCCTATCTTTAAGAAGGGCGATCGGTCGGTTCCATCCAACTACCGGCCGATCAGTCTAATAGACGCGGTACAGAAGATCATAACCCGCCTTGTGCTCACCAGGATCCAGGCATGGATAGAGGAGTATGATATTCTCACCCCTCTCCAAGCTGGGTTCCGTTCCCATGTGAGCACCTTGGACCAGGCTTTCCGAATTATGCTTCTGCACTGGAAGTCAGTTACCCTGGGTAAGGGCAACCTGTATGCGGCCTTCGTGGACCTTAGGTCAGTGTTTGACCTGGTCCCGAGGGCTGGCTTATGGAAATCCCTACTGGATATGGGTATGCCCCCCATATTGGTTCGTATCATAGTGAACCTCCATGCTCAGACATTTGCTTATGTGCGCTGGGGCAAACCGGGTGAGGTGACGGAGAACTTCCCTGTGGCTAAAGGCGTCAGACAGGGCTGTGTTATGGCACCAACCTTGTTTTCCCTATATATCAACGGGGTCACTAAATATTTTGACAACTTTTCCACGGATGCTCCAAGTTTGGCGGGCATGCGAATCCCTCTGCTCATGTTCGCCGACGATACTCTCTTGGTTTCACGTACCAGACAGGGTCTGCAAAAGGCTCTGTCTAGGTTTGAGAGGTTCTGCGGCGAACATGAGCTGGAGGTGAACGTGTCGAAAACCAAATTTATGGTTTTAAGGGGGCATAAACAAATAACCGCCAGGGTCTCCATGGGGGATATCCCCCTGGAGCAAACTAAGCAGTTCACCTACCTGGGAGTTACCTTTAGTGACACCTTGAGCTGGACCCATCAGATCGAGCTCATGACCCTGAAACACCAACAGTTGGGCGGGGCACTGATTAAGGAACACAAAGGGTCATTTACGAGGCCGATGTCCCCGCTTATTAAGATCTATGGTGGTAAGGTTCTATCTGCAGTCCTGTATGGTGCGGAACTATGGGGTGGCAGCAATTTGGATTCATTGAAACATGCTCAAAATAAGTTTTTGAGAATGTCTACAGGTTTGCCACAGTCGACCCCACTAACTCCCCTTCTTTACGATCTAGGGTGCCACTCGGTGGTGGACCAAGCTAGACTTCGTCCACTAACCTTCTGGCGCCGTCTGTGGACAACCCCAGAACTTCATTATTATGCTGCTGCATGCCTGGAGGTCAAGAATAGCCTTGGAGCCACAAACATCGGATGGTTCAATGACCTCAAGGCCATTTTACTAGCTTTGGGTCTTGGAGATCTTTGGTCCTCGCCTGAGTCAGCCACTTTTCCCTCTAAAAAGGAACTTAAAAAATGTTACTGGGATTGGGTGACTCATAACATGTACTTGAAAACGAGCTCTAGCAACCTTACTGGACTGTTTATCGTACACAAGGATGCGCCCAAGCTTGAATGGTACTGGGATACCATATCTAAACCCCTGGACCGTAAATTATTCTTTCAATTCAGATGCGGTTCGCTTCCCATTGGGGAGTTTACTAAAAAGTGGGGAACAGATAGGTCGGGGTGTTGTCCCAGGTGTCAAGGTATCGGGGAAAGCCTGAATCATCTTTTGTATGTGTGCCCTCTATATACTGCCCCCAGAGCTAAATGGCTAAGTCCGGTTTGTAGACACTTAGGCACAAGATCGTCGGTGGAAGCTACGAGACTGTTAAAAACCAACTTGGAGTGCCTTATTGTTGTGGGGGTCGCTAAATTCCTTGGGTGGGCCTGGGCGCTTAGACGCAGGCGTATCAAATTTAACCAAATGGTGACTGTATAGTCTTTTGTAACATGCTAACCTATGGTTGGAGCAGAGTCCATTTGTAAAAAATTTCTCATATTTGTATAAGAAGCTGATTAGTTATAAATGATTTAATACTTGTTTTATAGGTTTTATATGTATATACTGTATTTTATGTCTTTTATGATGAACTAATCGAATAAAGACTTCTTGACTGACTGATAAATACACTTGCACTTCCATGCTCTAATTAGAGCAACACTCCGCTGACACCTGAGAGCAGATCGATGTGTTGGCGTTTCAGCTTAGCTGGTTCCTGTTGATTCCTCTGCAATGAGGGATGTCCAACCTATGATCAAGATTGGACCCTACATACCTTGCCTTCAGGTAATGGGGAGTTAGATCATCCTATATAGGATTCTTGGCAGATTACACCCACCCTAGACAACTAGATTAGGGGACGCATAGGAGGAGCACACTATACTCCTTACTTATATGTCAGTATAGATACACTGTTTTAGCACAATTTTTTATTTTATTTATTTTGAAAGTTTTATATAGCGCGAACAAGATCTTTGCAGATATCAGAGCGCTTTACAAGGGCATGGGGATACAAAATACAAAGTAATAAAGCGTATATACAAAGTAATATATGAGGTAGTTAGGTACAAGGTGCTAGTTACATAGGTGGGTCAAAGGACATGAGGTAGGTCACAGGTGAGGTAGTGTCGGTACACAGTGTATAGACAAACAATTGCGTCAATAGTATAAAGTGCAATAATAAGGAGCAAATACTTGCTTAAGCGTGTTTAGAATATTTAAAGTTTAAAGGTGGGCACAGTTGAGGTGGGAGTGAGCCGGGTGTATAGTCCCCCCGGTGCGACAGTAGTAGGGAAGTAAGGAACGTTGAGGTGGAAAGGGTAAAGTGTGCAAGGTCAACCAGGTGCGTCAACAATATAACAATATACATAATCAACCAGGTGCATCAAACATTATAACAAAATACAAAGAGTGAGCGTATACAGTTAAGTAATTCGATAATACGGGTGGTACAATAGACCAGGGTCGGGCAGGACTTACAGAGCAGATTCATGAGTGATACGGAATAATAGATCATGTGTATTTTGCCATGAGGATCGCTTTAACTTCCTTCTTAAAGATTGTGTTGGAGGAGATGAGCCTTGTTTCCGGAGGATGTGAGTTCCAGATCCTGGGTGCCATTCCTGAAAAGGAGCGTTTATACGTTTTTTCCTTCCGAAATCTTCGAGGTTTCAGCAAAAGATTGTTTGTGCTTCTAGTAGTTTGGGAGCCACCCGAAATTGTCAGCTTTTGAGTGAGGTAGGCGGGTGAATTCAGGTGCACAGCCTTGTGTGTCATGCATGCGATTTTCAGTTGTATTCTGGCTTCAAAAGGTAGCCAGTTCAGTGATTTAAAGTCCGGGGAGATATGCGAGTGTTTTTTTGAGCCTGTGACGAGTCTCGCTGCGGCGTTAAGGGACGCTCTTAGGGGTGCCGTTGTAGTTAGGGGGAGCCCGCAGAGGGCGGTGCTACCGTATTCTATGTGCGGGATGACTATAGATTGTACTGCAGTTTGGAAGTCTTTGGCAGGAAGGAAAGGTTTAAGTTTTCTCAGGGTATTGATTTGGAAGTTCGCTCCTTTGGTTGCCTTGCTGATGTGCTGCTGCATGTTGAGATTGGTGTCAAGTGTTATGCCTAAAGATTTTGCTGAGTCTACTACGATGGGCTGTACATTTAGAGCCGTTAAGTGCTTAAGCCATGTTTGAGCCGTGGATATTTTAGCGGGAGGTGAGATCAGGAGGAACTCGGTCTTCAGAGCATTGAGTTTGAGGTGATTCTCAGCAAGCCAGGATTGGGTGTTTCTGATCGTGGTGTTCAGAAGCATGATGTCCTTGGGAGATTGTATTTTGAGATAAAGTTGGGTGTCGTCGGCATACATGTGAAAGTGCACATTAGATGCCTGTAACAACGTAGTGAGAGGTTCCATAACTAGGTTGAACAGTGTTGGGGAGAGAGAGGATCCTTGAGGGACGCCTAGCGATACAGGTACCGGAGAGGACAACAGGTTTTTGCTTTTGATTCTTTGTGTCCGGTTGTGTAGAAATGAGGTGAACCACTTTAGAACAGTCCCAGATATGCCCATTCTTGTGTTTAACAGTTCGAGTAAGTTCTCATGTTTAACTGTATCGAATGCTGAGGAGAGAGCCAGAAGGATGAGGAGGCAGGTATCGTTTTGGTCTAGGATTTGGAGGGCATCGTCCACTATGTGAGTCATGGCAGTTTCGGTACTGTGCCCTGCTCGGAAGCCTGACTGATGAGCGTTTAGGAGATCAAACTTATCTATGTGTTTAGTCAGTTGTAGTTGTACGCATTTTTCCAACAGTTTAGCGAGAGTGGGAATGTTTGTAATAGGGCGGTAATTGTTTAGATCAGTGGGGTCTGCTGTTGGTTTTTTTAGTAGCGGTGTGACTTGCCCTACTTTGAGGGCGTTGGGGATGGATCCTTGTTGAAGAGAGCTGTTGATAATCTTAGACCAGAGTGGGAGAAGCCAAGGGGAAAAGTCTTTTACGGTGTTAGCAGGAAGGGGGTCAGAGAGGTGATTGGAAGGTTTCAAGGTGCTGAGCAGTCTGCCAATTTCTTCCTCCGAGTAGGTGTCAAAGGCTGACCAAGTAGCATTGTTCTTTGGTTGAGGCACTGCTGTGTGTCGGGGGTTGGAGTACAGGATAGCGTCATTGAAGAGATCGCTTCTTATTCTCTCCGTTTTTTGGATAAAGAAGGCAGAGCAGTCTTCGCCGGAAGGAGTAACGTCCATGGAGCTGAGTGTCTGGGGTTGCTCTTTGGATTGTGTTCTGACTAACTCAAACAGTTTTCTTGGACGGTTTTTAGCTTGGGCGAGTTGGAGGCTGAAGAAGTCTCTTTTTGAGCGTTTTATTTTCCTGAAGTAGGCGTTTCTCTGTGTCTTTAGACTTTTTAGGTGCACTGCAGAAGGGGCTGACCTCCAGGTGCGCTCTGCCATTCGCATGGCCCGTCTGTCCTCATTGAGGCTCCCGTCATACCATGGGTTGGAAGTCTTCTTGGACGAGACTCTTTTCAGTTGCATGGGCGCCGCCTCATTGATTATTGTGGACATAGTATTGAGATAGTAGTCAGTCAGAGGTTGAACGTCTGTAACGTCTGGAGGGGGAAGTAGGCTATTGCAGCTGTTAGGCGGTAGGGAGTTTGGATTGAGTTTCTTCAAGTCTCAGTTCAACCCCCTAAGCACAAAGTGTGGAAAAGAGTTAAGTCTGATTTTTTCCTTGATGAGGAAGGAGACAATATAATGATCTGACCAGTCACAAGGTTGGATTGACTCCAGTTGAATAGCGCCCTCTTTGGAGATGATAAGATCAAGGGTAGAACCTCTCTTATGGGTCGGGCTATTGCATATTTGGTTGAGATCAAGTGCGTTGAGAAAGCTTTTGAGGCTGTTTACCACTGTGTCACTGCTGTCATTCCAGTGGCCATTGTAGTCGCCAAGGAAAATTTGGGTGTGCTGCCGTCCTGAGTTGGCTGATATTGTATCCATGAGTTGTTGGACGAAGGAGAGATTGTCCCCAGGTGGGTGGTATATAATGTGTAGTGAGCATACCGGTTTGCTTTCGCTGATGATGTCGAGGCAGAGGTATTCACAGGAAGTAAGAGAGGGGACGGCCACTTTGGAGACTGAGAGGTTGCTTCTGTAGATGCAGGCAATTCCACCGCCTATCTTTATGGCCCTGTCAAGTCTAATGATACAGTAGTTGGGAGGGACTAGGATATCCAGTATAGGTGTAGAGGAATCAGACAGCCATGTTTCAGTCAGAATGGCTAGGTCCAGTTCCAGGGACATGATGAGGTCGGCGACCTCCGTGGAATGTCTTTGGGCCGATCTGCAGTTGAGAAGCATGCATTTAAGGCTAGGGGTGCAAGGGGTGGAGGACGATTCCGTAATGAGGGGTACATTAGTGAGGTTGTTGGGGACAGCGCCTCTGTTGTTATCCTTTTGGTGCCTGAGGGGGTTAGATATAATCGTTGGGATGGACATGTTGTTGGTAGCTAGTGGCTTTTGGGGAGCCGGGTCGTAAGAGTGGAGAAGGGTGTGTACGTCATGGTCAGAGATCGTGTTGGAAGTGCGTCTGGGGCGATTGGTGGTATTGCAAGAGGGGGTAGAAGTCCAATGTGGGGAAAGATGTGTGATGAGGCGAGTAGGAGGAGAGGAGGAAGTGTTGTTAGGTGTAGAAGGAGGAGTATTGCGCTTGGTAGTGATGAGATTGCAATTGTTATTGCGATTGTTGGTATTGCGAGGGGGGATAGAGGTCCGGTGTGTGGAGTGTTGTGTGGTAGGGCGAGTAGGAGGTGAGGGGGGCGTGGTGTTAGGTGTGGTAAGGGTGGTGATGGGGGGGGTGTCTGGGGTGTGTGAAGAGCAACTCTTTAATGGAGTGTAATTCTTCTTTCAATTGGAGCAGTGTAGACATAATAGTGTCCAAGGTGATGATGGGCGCGGTGTTGGGGGGGGGTATTGGCGCTGAACCGGCGAATACGTTGACAGGGGGCAGTCCGGGTGGAGAGGCGGAACTGATGAGGGTGTTGGGGGCGTTGGGAGCGTTAGCGAGAGGGTAGGTGTTGGGAAGCGCATCCGTGCTAGGGGGGGAGGGGAAAAAGGGGGCGATGTGAAGGCTGGCTGTTGTGGGGGAGGAGGTGGGATATTGAGGAGTGAGCGAGGGGGGTGGGAGGTTGAAGGAGGGGTGCAGGCTAGGCGTGTCGGGAGTGCTGAGTGTGGGGGGGCGGAAGTCGGAGAGAGAGACATGTTGTGTGGGGTGCCATTGGGGGAGGCGGGGTGCTCTGAGAAAAACTGTGCGGGGGAAGGTACGGGAGTGCAAAGTGTGGAGGGGGAGACAGGAGGATGAGCGGAGGTACGAAGGTTAGTAGGGGGGCTGGGAACGCGAGTGGTGTGTGGAGGGACCAGGTCTATGTCTGTGAATGAGGGGCGGGGAGGGGTAGCTGCGACGGGCAGGTGATTGACTGTGGAGCAGGGTGTGACGGTGAGGTGTGTGTCTTCTTGCTGCTGAACTGTGTTAGGAGAGTTAAGGGTGGGAGCTGTGACGTTATGGGAGGTAGGACAGGGGGTGATATGCGTGTAAGTCCGAGGGTTGGAAAGGTGCTCTTTGAGAGAGGGGAACATGTTGTCAAGTAGTTCCAGGTTCCTGTCTATCGCTTGAATTAAGATAATCCCGTTGTTGTAAATAGTGATGGTGGTTCTGCCTGGGAGGAGTTGGGACGATGTGATGGAGAGTGTTAGGCCATGTGCGGATTTCCTGGTGGTGGAGACGGTGAATAGGGTGAGGAACACTTTTTTCCATTGCGCTCTGCGTGTGGTGTGGAAAATGATGTCGGTGTTCAAGGGTCCATTGACCGATGAGAAGTAGGTGTCGGCAAAGGGTGTTTCTGGGTGGGACCTAAGGAAGTCGTGTTTAAAGCGTTTAGTAGCTTTTTTGGTGAGCGCGGAAGGGTAGTTTATTTTATATGTGTGTTTGCCGATGAGCTCCATGTTGGTATGGTAGCAGTGTAGCGCGGGGGTGGGTGAACAGTAGTGATATGCCGGAGCAAGGTGCACATGCAAGCACAACAGGTTATCTGGATCAGAAATCAGAAATGGCACTAGCGGGCAGAAAATACACTAGTGCGACGACAAGCATATGTGAGGTAGCAGTCGATGCATTACATGAGAGAGAGGTAAAGTGAATACCGGTAATGCAGTGCGGGTTGCAGAATTGTGTAAAGTGGTAGTGCAGAGTACAATTGGAGGAATAGTTCTGAAAACTATAGACCTAAGATACTGAATAGTTCTGAAAACTATAGACCTAAGATACATGCGGTAGCATAACAGGGGAGATTGTGCAGAGTAGTGCAGTGTACAATTGGGGGAGTAGTTATGTTTACAGGTAAACCTATAAATAATATATAATGAGTATAATACTTGTAAAGCAGAATGCAGATGCAGGCAGTCTGTTACATGACACAGATAGGTGTGCCTCAGAGTACAATAGATCACAGATCCTTAGTTCAGAGTACAGTAGTGGTAGTAGTTGGGCTTAGCCTAAAAAGGTGAGTTCTTGATGCACCTCAGATCGTGAAATAAATTGATAGCCCAGCAACAATGACTAGTCCAAGATGGTGATCCGAGAGAGAGACTGTACCAAAATGGCCGCCAAATAGGGGGAAAAGAGACATTAGTCCTCTTTTTATTTTCATGCTTTGTGAGCAGTGAGATCAGTTTCGTTTTCACACTGTGAGGGAGACTCATCCCGATGGAACCTCGTGGGCACAGTGGGTGATTTATAGCCTTAGTTTTTTGTTTTTCAGACCCCCGCCATTTTGTACAATACAGTTGAGAACCGGGAAAATGCACATAAATACCTTCTTTTGTTATTAAGGACTGTGTCCGCTGGGTCCGCTGCACGCTAATGTGCCTCCCCAGTGTCTGCAACTGATTACCAAGCCGGCGTCCCCCGCTCCTCTCAGCCCTCCAGTCCGCTGGGGCTCCTTTACTGCGGAGCGGGCGGGAGGGGGGGGGGTGATGTCGTGGCCTCGTCCCGGTGTGCGACCGGCGTCACAATAGTGGAATTGTTCATTCTCTTCACTGTCCTTATACTTCTAATCACTTGTTTCTGCTTCTGTCTATTGATCACTGCAGTGCATATATTTTATACAAGAATCATAATGATTCAATCAACATTGGAAACGCCCTCTTGGGTACGTCTTGTAGACGTCTTCAAGATTGCACAAGTGACTGAGGGTAAAGGTTCTAGAGCTATTATCATGAATCCTGGGGGGATTAGGGTTGTCATGTTCCGAGGCTGCTCAAACCTTTCATTACCAGTCTAGGTTAGGGGGATTTATGGTGGCACTGTAGATAGTCTATAGTATAACATATACTGAGTGGGGGCATAGAATGAGACTGATATGAATCCCAACGTTTATGTTGCCCAACAAATGCAGAGTTTCTACTGGAAAGTGGAAACCCTACAACAAAACAGCACATTAGCCTTCGTGTGGTGAGCAGCAACACTTCATGCTGATAAATGTTATGTATTCAGCACAGTTTTACAAACAATAGCCTCCCTAATCGTAACAGTCCATGGAAAACTAGATCAGCTAAACCAACAAATACCAGGAGTCCAAGAGTCATTGACAGCAAGGAAAAAGCTCCCAATATACCCATGTAGCCGTCTGATTAAGATACTCCCATCTCTTTCGAGCATTATGACCACCCTGATTGATGATTGGAAAGAAGAAGTGGCAATGACACGGGTCTTGTGGGGGATCTTCATTCCCAATGGAGGAAGTCGCAAAAAGAACCACAAATAGCAGAAGATTTCAAGGTAACACTCAACTTCCCACCAGATAAGCGAGCAGACGAGGGGGATGGGAGGCCTCCTTACTGCCACCTCAGGATTGACTAATCATGGAGGCTCTTAGCCAAATACAAGAGCTAGGGAACAGGACAACTGGTGTGGACATTTTCAGAAATTATGTAACCCTGACAATGAGTTAAACGCTGACCGAGAACCACCCTTGTCAAATGGAAAACAAGAAGAAACTTAATAAATTGAACAAAAGCAGAAGGGAAAGGTTCTCTCTACACCAACAGGAGAGCAAAGGCAATTTAATGCACACCATAAGCTGAGAGACCAAATCCAATGTCAAAGAAATATCAAACCCATCACAAAACAGCCCTCAATAGACTTCTAGTTCAGGCCAGAATAGTGCGCAGGCCGATATAACCACAAATTCAACCACAAGCAACCCTTGATATCGCAAAAGTGCAACATAGAATGATAATCACCCACGCCCAAATGAGGAATCACCATCAATGGATCAGCAAGTCAGGGTGCATTCAGCTGAAAACCTCCTAAACAACCAAAGAGTGGGGACTCAAAAGGCTCTGCCTCTCCCCCATGACCAACTTGCTCTTGGCTCAATAAACCCACCAACTAATGACAATAAGCCAACTCACGAAAATGAACATGTGGCTATCACAGTGGACCCCAATTGGCACCAGCAGTATCAGCCCTGGGGAACCGAAGAAAATGAGCAACCATCTAGTGATGTCAGCACAAGTCGAGAAATGACCAGAACAGAATGTACCATGCACCATAACAGTGTGTTCATGTAATGCTAGAGGGCTAGCAGAATCTGATGGCAAAAAGGAGGCAATTGCACATCTAAGATCAGTTGACATTTATCGCTATAAGAAATGTTGGCCCTTGACTCAACCCCTGGACCGACTTCACAGCCTTAGAATCAACCGTGACCAGATCAAAAGTATGTGCCCAGACATCATCGGGAGTCTTAATATATGCAAACATCAAAATTCGGAGTGGAAAATGGTGACCTTTGTAGTAACATAATCAATAATCCCAGTTATAGCGCAGTGCCATCACTAGTTATAGGGAGCCTCTACCTACACCGTACAAAAGAGAAAAGGCACTAGTCCTTCTACAGCCCGCATTGAAACATCTAAAAATGTCTCTAACTCAGAGTCAATATGACTAATTAATGGCAACTTTAACTCCAAGCGAATTGGCCAAGACGCACATGGCTAGGGACTCTGTATCGTTCTAAACAACCTAGGGCACAACTTCTGAAAGGCAAGTTTGAATCAGATTCTCTGGCTGCCTACACAAATTTTTTGCACAACAGGATGGCCATGCTTGACTACATATGGGCATCAATAGCCCACTTTCATCAAATCAGCAAATTTGAGGTATACATGTCTTTGGTCAGCAATCACGCAATGTTGAAATGTCAAGTGATAGCCCTGGAAGCTCACCACCACAAGCTAAACTACATCAGCAAACAGCAGGATAAGAAACCCATCAGGATAATAAAATGTCTCATGGGGGATCAGGAGCAGGAGACTGAGGTGGCTAGTAAGAAACAGGACAAGACAAGAATTAACAAGCAGGAAAAGAACACGGTAGATCTGGCAAAACTCAAAGAGCAAACATTTACAATAAAATCTAAACTGAACAAAGCCCTCAGAGCACAATGCTAGTTTAAAGGCGACAAATTATCTGCAAAATGTAGAGTCAATTGTTTAAGAACGTCTTTTAGGAAATTAATACAGGCCAATAAAAAGGAAGCAGAAGCTAATAGATAGGTGCAATCCCATGAGATAATAAAATCAAAGGATCAAAGAAAATTCTGGTTATGGATAAAGACCACGTCAACAGTTAAATCCCATAGTACCTAACAGTCCACCGACTCACTGGGAAAGATATCAAAAACGTATATGTTACCAAACAGCTGTATCTCCGTAACAGCTTTTAGTGCGAAAAAGGATAACACTCTGGAAATCACAACTAGTCAAGTGGAAGAGGCGATCAGTGCTGGGCGCGCTAATGGCGCACCTGGATCTAATCACATCTCTGCAGGAATATTTAAATGCCCTCCCCCCCCCAAAAAAAAGACGGGCAGAGCTTATGTCCCAATTCTACCAATCTTCCATCTTTGGTGCCTCAATTCCAGACAGCTGGAAGGGAGCACTCTTAGTATCCACCCATAAGAAAGGGGATCTGACACGCCCGGAGAACTTCAGGCTGATTGCCCTCCTCAACACAGAGGGAAAATGCTATGCAAGCATAAACACTGAGCCGGAAAAATGGGTAGCTGGATAAAAGCTGGTCTCACCATTCCAAACAAGATTTCAAAAGGGATGCCACATAGAGGACACTGAGGAACTGAAATCTGAATTAGGCCTAGTAACAGTTATTAATTAGGGTGATGTATCTGTTAGTCCAGTAAAGATGCTCGAGTGTTATTAACCACACACATAGTAGTTAAGGGATCAATATATGTCTTATGCAAGTCGTTTGCCTTCTTTTACGAGCAATATAGATTAACTTGACCAGCGCCATTTTGTGGCCTATTCTGTTTGCGTCCCTAGTGAAAACCTACCATTGCATTTAGTAAGAGTCGTTCTCTCGAGAAATAGGCTGACAAATGTAGCTACTTCTGCCCATTAGGCCTGTCAAGGTTGTAGGTGGGGGTAGAATGGATAAGCACATTCCAGGCGGTGCTGTGCGGACTCTCCCAGCGCTGGAAGAAGGGAGTCACCCTTCTCGACCTTGCTATTACGCGCTGAGCTAAACTAAGGAGGCTTTGTGTTGCATATATGGTCTTTCCTTTGCACCAACCTGTACCACCTTGTATTTTTCCTTCTTAGGTAACGGTTTCGAAATGCAAAAGTATATATGTGATCTGTTGATAATGTGCCAGGAGTCTTCTCGGCGGACCTCGAGGGGTTGGGTCGCGAGAGGCTCCTCTGGCAGAGTTTGTTTGTTTAATAAATGATTGAACCTTCTACACTGCCAACTGACTGATTATTGGTAAATTGGTATTGGGGTTATTTGCAAGTATAGCTCGATTGGGTTGTAATTATTTTTTCGGTACTTCAACTCCTTGCTCCACCTTGGACACCTAATAGAAGCAAAAATGGTGGCAAAAAATAAATCTTCCGGAGTGTGGAATTCATGTGCAAGTCTGCCTAAAATGTAACTTGACCTCACAGTAACTGCTCTTGAATGCAAAATTCCTAGCTTACTGCCTGAAAGCAAAACCAGCACAGACTAACACCTTAAAACACACTTTGTGGGCGGTGATAAATGGGGCACAATCCAACTTTATTAGTCTTAAGCTTTATTGTTCAATTACCTAAAATTGTTACAATATACTATCATGTCAATATTCTATAAGTAAAAAAGAGTTAAAACCCACACAGGTTTCTACAAGATAGAAGGGAGTTAAAACATTAAAAACAGATATCCAAACTGGCAGTAAAGTGCAGGTGCATAAAACTTAGAGGAGGCTTTTGTCAAAGTCTCTCTTGCTTGCTAACCGGCTAGTTTCTCTTTGTAACTCGATTTTCTGTGTCAGTGCGGCCCGGATTGCTTCTGTAACTTTCCCTAGCCGCGCAACCTTTTGAGCTGTTTTAGCTGATCCAACTTGCACCGTTATCCAATTGCTCTCTGGCTGATCTAGAGGCACAGGACATACGGCAAGTGACCTCCTGCCAACCAGATATAAAAGTATCTGTTAAAGCAAGCACAATTAATATCTGTGGGCTGAGACACGAAGGTGTGAAAGGGGAAGGCCCATTGCACCTTGGTGGCCCATCTTTATAACCTGGGTGAATTTCCAATATATCTTTCTCAAACATTGGCCAAGAATATGAAAAACTGCTGAAGAAGCTATGACTTGGTCTGATTCCATTAAAAACATACTGGTAGGTGTAGTACATTGTAAAGTTATCTTTCTAGTCTTTGTAGAACTCATCTGCTTGATGTTCCATATTCTGTATTCTTGGTGTGTTTGTACTGTGGATTCTATACTGTGGCAGTTTACCTGTTGCTGCTGCAGTGGAGGGTCTGCTCTTACTCTACCTCTTATCTTGAATTAAAGAACTCTTTCAACTACTTCTACTTGGCCACTGGACTTATTTACTACAACTTTTTGGCGACCGAACCGAACCCTGCATTACGCTGCCAAACCAAAGAGCCAAGAGCGAACCAATTTGAGGTGAACCTTCTGTGACATCATCGTTGTTGGTCTAATACTTCCACACATTTAAAGACGTCTGGAGAGAACCACCACGTTCGGAATCCACTTCAGTATCTGGCAAATTCAAAAACTCAAAGTGAATTATTATCAATTTTCTACTTTCTTTTTAGTGAAAACCATCCTACTTCTGAACGAAGTCTACTTCTTCAGCTATAATTGAACTATTGACTTTGCCATCTAAAGATACTTATTCTCTCCCAGTCGGATGTCTCCTCTCTTCTCCGTTCACTTACCTCACTCTTCACTCAGCCGCTTCCTGTGATCTGCGGTGCTCTACTCTCGTCTCTCCCTTCTGCTTACTGATGACGTGGTAGAATGTTGTGAGGAGTTGGTGAATGTCTTGATGACGTCTGGCTGCTTGTCGAATCCTCACGTCCTTCGAGCTTCAGTCCTACGTGAGAAGCGTCTACGCGACGCGACGTGAGAAGCGTCTACGCAACGTCAATACGTGCTCGGAAGCCATTTTAGGTTGCCTCGGTAACCAGTTCACCTCCAGCAACGCAATCTTCTCCGACGATGAGCACGTCTTTTGCACATTCATTTCAAGTTGGTGAAACTTAATTTTGATTTTACGGCCATAATTTCCTCAAACGCCGTTTTCCCATCAGCGCCTTGAAGACTTTCACGTCTCTTCACTACGTTGTTGTTTCTGACACTGTAACTGCTTAAGTCAAGTCAAGCTTATTTTTCCTTAGGTTCTTTAACGAAACTGGTTTAGAGTGTGTATTCTCTCACAACGCTTTTGGCACTAATTACATTATGCTTGACCAAGTTTCTTCACAGAATTGCACTGTTGTCTTACCACCTAGCTTTCTTCCCATTCCAGGTCAACCTACCATATCATGGGAAGATTGGTTTCCCATGTTCGATAATTATCTGGATGCATTAGATGCACAAGAATACTCTGCTAAACGTAAAAAGGCTCTTCTTTTGAGCTCACTGGGTAAAGAGGGTCAGCGCGTTTTTAAATTCTTACCACAGGTTCTACCAGCTGGTGCACAAGCTCCTTTAGAAGAATATAAAGAAGCTGTTTCTCGATTAGAAGTAAGATATGCCAAGGAAGAAAACCCTGTTATGAATAGATACAAATTTTATACTAAAAGTCAAAGAATGGGTGAATCTATAGATGATTTTGTGTCCAGATTGCGTGAAATGTCTGTCAAGTGCAAGTTTGGTAATATGACCGATGAGTTGATTAGAGACCAACTCATAGTGCAATGTAACAACAAGAAAATTCAAGAGCGTTAGTGGGCCGCAAAGAATCCGAATCTTCAGACAGCTATTGATTTAGCTAAGATTGTAGAACAATCTGAGGGATGTATGAAGGAACTAGAAAAGAGAGTAGTTTCAAGCGATGTTAGTGAAATATCTTGTCATTCTCACATGGTATGTCCACAAGAAGACGATGATCAAGAAGATATCGTGCTGCAGTGGAGGGTCTGCTCTTACTCTACCTCTTATCTTGAATTAAAGAACTCTTTCAACAACTTCTACTTGGCCACTGGACTTATTTACTACAGTAGGGCAGGAAGGTAAAGGATTGTAACAGGCTGGGCACCAGGAGAGTAGCGTCCTTAGTGCACCTAGTCAGCATCTGTAAATCGCTGCAGACGCACAGTAGATTCTAGCTGCACTCCATATTACGATCATTAACTAGCCAGTCATTTGATGAAGCTCTGCCATGCTACCTGAAAGGTGAATCCACTCAGCTATCAGCAAGCTTCCTGAAATTTCTTAAAGTGCCACCTTTAACCCAGCAAACGGCTCGGATGCACCAGTTGCATCCAACAGACCCTACAGACAACTGAAAAAGTGAACGCAGCAGGGGTGGCCCTCACCGGGTACTTTGAAGCAGCCCAGCAAGGACTTTTGGCTCAACATAGCACTTTAGATTTGCTGTACAAGGCACTTTAAACTTGCTTCATGACAGGGCCTTTTAGTCGTCGAGACAGGGGCAACTAACAACGGAGCTCTATAATAGTTACAGCTGGTACACGCCCCAAACAACTCCAGAAAGCACCAAGCACCGGTTACAGCACTTTAGACTGGCTGCTCTTCGCGCACTTTATAACTATATCGAGGAATGTTTTAAAGTTCTACGATGGAGTCCCCATTATAATGTGCTAGATGAGTTCCACAGTGCATATTTAGAGGAACAACATGGAGTGTTTTAAAAATTCTTATACAGGAAATTTTTATTGTGAGACAATTACTGTATGCCGGACTCTGTATGTCATTGTAGGAGTTTATTAGTGAAGTAGATATCTATACCTACTGTGGCTAGCAGATTCCATTAGTGTGCATTAAAATGCCCGCAGGCATCTATAGTTTAGAGTCAGCAGAGGATAAGAGAACAGGGCCTTATTTATGAGGCCTTGCGACAGTTTTCTGCTTCTGTTGGGTCCTTTTTGTGACGCATCGGCGGCGTAAAACATGCCTCCTGGTACGCCCTATTTACAAAGTGGCGACTCTAAGCAGATGCGCCACTTTGTAATTCCCTGCGCTACATTATACCTGCGTCAGGTATAATATATGCAGGGTGTGCGTTCCCACGTAAGTAAGCCTCGTAGAAGTGACGCAATGAAATCTATGAGATATCACTGCACCACTTCTAGGGAGCAAATACGTTAAAATTTTAAGCCTGCTTCACAGCAGGCGTAAGACTGACGCAGGCCTTTCACATGGGGCTTGCCCCATGTGAAAGGACACATTGCTGGAGTTGCATCACTTTGGTGACACACTCCAGCAATGCATCACTTTTGTGCCTACAGATACACCAGAAATACTGACGTATCTGTAACTCCTAGCGACATGATGTGTCATACAGTAAATAAGACGCATCCATCATGTCGCAAGGAGGGCACCGTGAGAAGTGACGCATCGCTGCTTTCATGCAGCGATGTGTCACTTCTCATAAATGAGGCCCCAAAATATTATGGCGAATGGTCTTTGTTACTCTAATATATTCTAATGATTTAAAATGACTGTACAACAAAATCCTATTCTGATTTTATGTGCGGAGTTCTCCACAGTCGTAATGTTACTATTAAATCAAATAATTTCAATATCTCAATGTTTATCACTTTAATCTTAGCATTCTAGGCATTTGTAACCCGAGCAATTGGACACTATAGTCATGTTGTTCTTCTGTGAGTCATCGCAGGAGGTGCAGCTTTTGGAAGACAAGGCCTGGATGTTCCATTGAATCTGCCTGACATTGAAACCAGCCCTCTGTTAAAGGATCTGGAGGGTGCAAGGCAGATGCCTAAGAAAGGGTGCACTAGCGAAAAAGACCCAGGGAGATGGAAAACTGAGGAGAAGACATACTGAGAACCAGTCAGAAAAAAAGTAATATACAACCTCACTATGGCACAGGCATAGACTA
Source organism: Lissotriton helveticus (assembly GCF_964261635.1). Lineage (NCBI taxonomy): Eukaryota > Metazoa > Chordata > Amphibia > Caudata > Salamandridae > Lissotriton > Lissotriton helveticus. Next base: position 919,851,949 of record NC_136067.1, on the reverse strand, counting down.
TGCAGTACAGTTGTTAACCTGAAAATAAATAAAAAAAAAATATTTAAGGTTGATGCCTTCTGTGAAAATTGCTGAACTGAGATGGTGCAGAAAGCAATCAAGCAGCCTAGCCAAGGAGCTAAGCAATATATTGTTCCCCTACCAAAACATAACTATGGATGGTTAACAGTCATTGCGCTGTCAAAAGCTATGTGGGACGGTTTAAGTAGTTGTTACAAAGGTATGTCTGCTATCAAAGGACTGGAAGAGTAGGTGATGCGTAGCCCCACCAGGAGCAGCCTGCCTGCTGCTCAGCTTCCATTCACCAACTGACACTCCACACACACATACAGGCTCCCAAGCATTCTATGAGGTCATCACACATTCTAGCAGTAATCACCACAATAACAGTTTGCAGACCGGTAGTAGAAGGTGAAACGCCCAGGCTATAGGCTGTCCAGGTGGTAAAGGACACTGGTGGGGCTGACCAGGGCACTTCTTCAAGGTTTCAATGTCTTGGTTACCATAACGTATCCTTTTCCTTAAAGTTTCAGTCTCTTGGGGGCATATGATCAAGGGGGTTTATCTCCGCTTTTTTGGCTTTAAAAGCCAAGAAAGCGGAGATAAAATTATCTCCCTATTACCTAGCTGTCGCTAACACCAGTTAGCGACAGCTAGTAGGAGATAGCGACCATCTTGGGCCCCACTTTGCATGTCAGTGATATTTATCACTAATGACATGCAAAGTGGGCGTGCCAAGATGTTAGCGACTGGAAACAGTCGCTAACATCGCTATCTCCTATTACCAACTTATGTAGATATTCGCGCTAAGCGCGAATATCTCCAAAAGCTAACACCTGCCCTGAGCAGTTCTTAGCCATGTTATCCAATGGGAGGTGGATAACATGGCTAAGAGCATTAGCTCGGTAATGCATGAATATCGCTGACTTTTCAGCGATATTCATGCATTGCGGCCGATTTTTATCGCATTTGTGATAAACCTTGGTAATACCAAGGTTTATTTGCGATAAAAATCGCCGCAGCTCAGCTGTAAATTTTTGTCTCTAACCAAGCAATAGCGATAATTATCGCTATTGCTTGGTAATATGCCCCTTGGTTCCTTAGTTCCTTTGTACAGGGCCTTCCTTACTCAACACATAGGTTCTCAGGGTCGTCGCCAAAATGTTATAAATGGAAGATACACAAGCCGGGTGTATAATCAGGATATCTTATTTGTAGCTTAGCTCCAGGATAGATGAGTAGAAGGTAAAGAGTAGGTGAAGCATAGCCTCACCAGGAGCAGCCTCCCTGCTGCTCAGCCTCCATTCACCAACTGATGCTCCATGCACACACACAGGCACCCAAGCATTCTATGAGGTCATCACACATTCCAGTTGAGCAGTAGGGAAGAGACAATAACTAGTTTATGACAGAACACTTGAGCCCATGCCTACTATGACAGGGTAAAGCTGCAGAATTGACAAAATATATTCAGTGTTCACAGCACAGGGCCTACTACTTAACCTTTAAAATGCACCTCAACAATCAAGAGTTTGCTGTTCGGGGTGGGGGGGGGTGGTGGAGTTGGTGGTCTTTAGCTAGAGCTTCTGCACGACCTGTGCCCTTAAGACTGGCAAAGCACTCCACACAAAGAAAAACTTGATGTGAATTGCAGGGGGACAAAGGGAGGAAGGTGAGAGTGTGGCATGTGCTTGAATCATTACTTTTAATCCCCCAGGTGGGGCTCATCGCAGCGGCTTTGGCATTGGAAGACGGGGACATGTGTGATCTGTTGCTGTGGACGAATATCCGCAGGCACTGTGGGACAGAGTGGCAGCTGGTGGATGTCACAGGAGTTACTACCCCCCCAGGTGGCTAAGGATTGGAGGGGGGTAGGTGCACACTAACAATCAGAGCCTGAGTCCTTGGCTGATAGCCTCTCTGTACCCACGCTACATTAGCAGCCGCCATCTTAGCTGCAGGTCATCATAGGGAAGAGTTGCACCCCACAGCCACCCTAGGCATGGCACTCACTACTGCAGCACTACAATCCTGGCATGACAGACTCTCCCACACACAGACACAGAGACATATGGAGACTGCAGCCCATGCCGTCTGAAGGTCACTAGGCAGTAACATCAGGTACAGATCTGAAAAGACGGAAGACAAGAAATACTCTCAGTCCCTGTGATGATGGTACAATTACAGAGGCAGCACTCCGAGTCCTGCCAATTTCTAACATTCTGGGACTCCACATGTGAGAAGTTGGCCTGGTATATGATGTCACTATTCTAGTGGGCACCCTGCACCAGTCCAAACAACCCTTATGATGATGGTTGTAAAGTCAACCTTATAGACCAGCTATCCTAGTGGTAGCATGGACAAAGCAGTCTTGGGCTAAAACATCAGAGAGCATGTGAAGCCAGCTGTTTTACCAATAATAGTCCCTTGAATATCAAATGAAAGGACACCACACAAGGTATATATCAAATATATATGTATTTATTACTAACACAACCCCTCTGCAATCTTTATGAGGTCAGAGTTCGAGATACGTTACAAGTTACTCATTAAGCATACAATAAGTTGCACAAATACAATTCTGCGCTAGGGGCCTCACGAACCATATACTAAGTAAGTGGTATAAGAACCATTTCAGGAAAGGTGAATATGGCCTAGGCCTAGGGAATCGTTGGGGCTACACTGAACAACCAAGGGTTGGAAGTTGGAGGCCCACGGGAGGCGTATGCAGTGTCTAAACACACACGCGAGTTACCATAGAGTTATAATGGGAATGTAAAAGTTACAAAGTAGTAGATTTTGGACACTTCCGGATGGACTACGGTAAAACCCTTTTAAACTAGGACACTTGGATAGTTAACACCCACGGGAGCATCGGAGTACTCGAGCTACCTCACCCAGGGAAGCCGGGTGCATAGGTGTTCTTTCGTGTCTGGTTTCGTCGCTGATTCCTATGGAGACTGCAAGGCAGTGCTGCAGGTGACCAGAAGAAAAGTGTCCGGGTGGATTCAAGGGTGGATCGGAGTCGTGAAGAACCTGAAAGCAGAGGGGACAGAGTCTGGGTCACTAGCCAGTGACCAGGAAGGAACCAGGCGATGTTGAGATGCAATCAGGTGAAGAGGTGAAGCTTGTCTCTGCATCCACGCAGACCAGGAGGCTTTGACAACAGCCAGGAGCTGGATTCGAGCTGTCCCACAAAGGATCTAGTTGACTGCGTTGTCGGTATCCGGACGGGACCCAACAAACCTTGGCAAACGCAATCCACGCAGGATAGGAAGATTGGCTTCAGTTCAAACCAGCAAGGTCTAGGGAGCTTCTCCTTCGCAGGAAAGCTGCAGCACGCCCGGAGCAACCAGGCACATAGTGTAGTTTTAGAAAGAAGTCTTCAGAGGGCTCACTAGTCAACGGGCTAGCAACTGCAAAGATGCGTCAAGCTGAAATGCAGGCGCAGGCCCCACGCAGCACTCATGGAGTGTGGAGGGCTGAGCTTCAGTACAAATGCTGCTCGGGTCTGGGGCTTCTCAAACCCCAAAGCACAACTTTGAGGGTACCTCAGAAGCTGCACGGTTAGCAAAGAGCAGGTAGTCCAGGGTGTCCAGTCCCACGTCTCTCGTGTCCGCCACGGGTCTCAGCTTTGCTGTGGATGTGGGTCAGAGTCAGAGAAGTCTAGAAGTCTAGTTCCTGAGTCACTAAGTCTTCGAGTTCTAGCGGGAGCATCAACAAAGCAAACTGTCAAGTTACTGGCGGTGCCTGTTTGCACAGTCACTCCTTGACCACAAGGGAGATGTCTTCAGTCTTCCAGTCGATATGGAACGTCGAAGGTCCAAGAGTTTTGTTTCGGAGTTTCTTTCCAGGATGATCTAATGTCTCTAGACACAGCTCCTATCTTTATTCTAAACTAAGGGCTGGATTACCTGCTAGGTCCCTCCTATGGGTGGAACCTGGGAAGGGGGTGATTACACCCCTTTCCCTTTGTCCAGTTTCGCACCAGAGCTGGGGCTGGAGTGCCCCAGCAACTGGTTTGAACCGGGCTATGCATGGAGCACCTTGTGCCCCCCAGGCAGTGTCTGGAAAAGCATCTTTCCATTGAACCCACCCTGCCCCAATACACTACAGGCTGTCTGGGGAGGTGCTAGCACCTCCCTCGACAGGAAACCTATTGTCCAAGCCTCCCTTGCCGGAGTTTCATCCAGCTGCAGGAGTTCAGACTCGTGTCTGTGGCAGCAGAATCCATTTTGTGATGCTGTGGCTCTGTTTAACTTTAACCAGGTAAAGCAGTAACTACATGTCTTCTCCCTCTAGAAGGGTGGAATGCTACCCCCACCGCAAGAACTGGCGGGGGGGTGTAGTATTCCAAAGTGTTTGACACCTTACACAACATGTTTTGATAAAGCCAAACCAAAGTTAGCATTAACCGCGAGGATTATAATGCACTTAAGAGTATACAGTATGGCTATATCATAGAACAGCTATAAGGACATGGTTCCGAAAGCTGCAGACGGGCTCAGCTCATGCTAGAGCACCATCTCACATAAAACCAAGCACTCTGCCTTCAGGATTGTCAAGGCCTGCCATAGGAGTGACTTACAGGTATATATGTGGAGAAGTGTGGCTCACTGGTTAGAGGCGGCAGACCCGTAAGCAGAGAACGGCCCGGGACCAGGGTTCGATTTCCGACGCGGCAGGGTCGTGGACCAGGGTCAGCGGACTCGATAATTCTCGCCTCGGTGCCTACTCTAGTCAGAAACCACACTCGGCAACTCTGGGCATCAGCTTGCCTCATCTTCACAACGGCCCCCCCAGACCGCCGGGGATGCTTGGTCGCACCTTAGAGATACCCATCAGGGACCATCTCTCAGGGTGAGCCAGGACGGGTTCCCCAGCGGTCGAAGCGTGGAGATACTCCTCCGGGAGTCGATTCCTAGCGCTATATAAACCCACAATTAAATTAAATTATGTGTCTATATATAAGGGTAGATATAGGAACACTATACCTAAGCAAGGGGTGATTACACGACCTTGCCCAAGCTGAGTGATCAGCCTGTGGTGTCAGTTTGGATGGCCAGCCAGGGGTGGCATAATTCATGCTGCAGCCCCTGTAGGCCGTGGATGCACCTGTGGCCTGGGTACCTATGGTACACTATACAGGGGCTCAAAAAGGTGACCTAATCCCAATTAGGTATGTACCTAAAGTACATGGAGTCCATTTTACAGAGAGAGCAGATAGCCTGGGGCCCTGAATAGCAGGATCCCAGGCCAACTAAGTCAAAAACCAGCTAAACACTAGGCAAAAAGTTGGGGTAACCATATAGTCAGATATCCAACTTCCTACACCACACATTTGCACCTATAATGGTTATACCTCATTTAGAGATATCTTGTTAGAGTGGCGGTATAATCCTGTGAGAAATTGCCTGCAGTACTTCCATAAATGCATGACAGGTGAGCGACATTTTCCAAACATCAGGCAATATAACTGTACCAATGCATTTTAGGAGACTGGTGACTCTTGTGTAGGCTAAGGAGTATGACTCCCGGGTAGATAACCAGCCACTTCCTCCTCTATACGCCCTAGCTTTGCTGTAAAAAATATAATGTTCAAAACAAGCAAACAGCTACTTTTCGTGGTAATGGTGTCAGTGAAATCAAATAAGACTGGCAGCGAACATGCAACACTACCGGCAGACTTGGCGCTCTCCGCCATACTTAACCCCTTGCATGCTCGTGACGGCTGAGAGCCGCCGTGACGCGTCACAGTGGGCATGTGCAAAGTACGGCTCCCTGCAGTCCGAATCCTGCCACTAATTAAAATGCCTGCACAGCGTGAAAATTTGCGCCGCATGCAAGGGGTTAAGGATCTCACCGTGCTCTTAACTGTCCATGGCAGTACTACATCAAAAACTGCAACAGTCATTCTATCGATCTGCTCTCACCTCCTTTCACACACTCATGCAACAAACAGGGGGCAGGCTGCAAAAGGTAGAGGAAGAAGTAGAAGCTGCAAAACATGGCTCATCCATGCATGGTGAACTGAAGATCCCTGTCACACATGATTTTTTGCGGGATACCCTACAACAAAAGGATTGATTTTTATCACTTTGGCCTCGACTAAAGAAAATGGACATCAGATACAGCCTTTTGGATCCCACCACCGTGCTAGTAACTCTAAATAAATGAATAATGAAATTCAACAATCCAGGCAAGTTAGAATGATGGTTAGAATGCTTGGAAGGGACAAAGGTGGACACTGCTTAACCTAGGGTCATGCAAACCACCCCAGACTCTCAGTCTGAGAAGGATTATACGACCTCAAAACTGGGTAAAAAGTAGTCTCCTGGAAGAGGTCCCCTAGCAAAGGTATAATGGCCTTAAACAGAAACAGACAGGAAAACTATTACAACAACAAGATGTTCCCCATTGAAGGCCCCAAGGACACTGACAGCAAGCTTCCGGCCACCAATGTGGAGAAGATGGAGAACACTATTGTCAATATTATTTACAATGCAGCGGTAAAAGTACTGGTTTTTCGGACTCATTTTTGCTTTAAGGGCTTGGGGCTGGACCACATGCCCAAGTCATCAACAGCTGGTTGCTTCTCTCTTGGAGCAAACAATGTTCTGGGTCTATATGAGGGATGCACCTCCTAGGTGGAGGTTAGAATACACACTTATCCTCGAGTATGAAGGATGATACATTAATGGTTGAATGGTCACTACACATTATGTGATATTCGGGGGACAGATTGGTTAAGGTACGTCCTTGGATCCATTTAGTCCTGAGAGACCTATACTCTCTCTCGGGATGTCGAATCCACACCATGGAACATATACAAGTCCCTGTGACTTAAATTAAACTTGCACGGCTAGTGATGGGGCTGCTTATAGACTACACACACTCTAGGTTTACCCAACCAGCAGTCCTAGGGACCACATCAGTATAACACTACTCTTCAGTCCCCCTATCCCATCACAACTCCTGATTAAGAGACCTTTAACACACAGAACCTTAAAGTTGTTTCCCTGAGTGTGAATGGAATGACCCACTTCATTAAAAGGAAGATAATACTAACATACCTCCACAAGCCACAGCCACATGCGGCACTAATACAAGAGAACAGTTAGGAGTAAAAGGAAGACAACAACTGAGACTTGGTATGCACAAAATACCACACAACACTACCCTAAACCCTAAATCAGCACACTGCACAAACGCTACAGCACTACCCTAAACCCTAAAATACTACACTACACAAACACTACAACACTACCCTAAAACCTAAAACACTACAACACTACCCTAAATCCTATAACACTACACTAAACAAACACTAAAACACTACCCTAAACCCTAAAACATTACATTACACAAACACTACAACACTACCCTAAACCCTAAAACACTACCCCCAGCACAACGCTGCCCCTACCCCAGTCCAGACCCTACACTCAAACCCTACCCTGCACGCCCTCTGACACTACCCTAAAACCTAAAACACTACACAAACACTACAACACTACCCAAAACCCTAAAACACTACACTACACAAACACTACACTACCCTAAAACACTACACTACACAAACACTACAACACTACCCAAAACCCTAAAACACTACACTACACAAACACTACAACACTACCCTAAACCCTAAAACACTACCCCCAGCACGACCCTGCCCCTACCCCAGTCCGGACCCTACACTGAAACACTACCCTGCCTGACCCCCCCGATACTACCCTAAAGCCTAAAACACTACACTACACAAACATTACAACACTACAACAAAAGTAACCCCCACCCCATGCGCAATCCCACTTACCTCACTCTCTTTGTGGTTCCTCTCTTCCCAGCTGTCATCCCTGTGCAACGGCTCGGTGTCCTCCATTTCCTGCCTGCTTACGTCGTTGTGAGGAAACAGCCTCACTTTCCTCACAACAACATGGATAGCCATTACATTGCATGCGTTATGAAAGCCCATGCGATGTAATGGTATGCGTAGTAATGGCTACGAGTTGTTACATCGCATGCTTTGTAACGCATGCAATGTAATGGTGCTGCGTGGTAAAATCCACGTTGTAATTGCTGTTTACCATTCATAAACAACCATGGTTCTGCTCATCTCTAAATTAGATGAGCAGCGCCACCATGTGGCAGAATATCATAAGTGTGGTAATGACAATTAAGAGCCGATGCAGAGCTCCGGAAACCACCAGCTCTAATTAAGCACGGCATGTACTGGAAAAAAACGTAGGCACGTGCTGGAAGAAAACGTACACACAGCTCCTTCAGTACAAATGTTTGGGCAGCTGGAAAGACATATGCGAGAGATGAAATAATCAGAAACTCGACTCTACAAAACAGGAAAGCAAGAGAAAACATAGCCTAATTAAAGACCTAACTGATAGTGCCAGTAGATAGGTTTCACACTACATATGATATGTCAGCGCTACATGATCTAATACAAAAAAACAGGTGCTGAATCAACTAAACCCATGCCAGGCTGAGAAGGCTTTATGCTAACTTCAGCAGCACCACTATGAGTGAGGGAAAAAGCGGGTGGCTTTTAACTTTGCAACTTTGATGACAGAAATCTCAACAGAAATTGATCAGGGCAGTTAGTGGGCCATATAACTTAAATATTAGATATATTTAGAGACAAAAACACAGCTGAATGCCCAGACTCTATGCTAGTGAAAGACTAATTTCTTTCCTCCCTCCCCACACCAAGGCTAACAAATGACCACAAGCAAAGCCTTAAACAAGACATAATCAAGGAAGAAATCAAGGAAGAAATACAGCATACCACCCACATAATAAGACGTTGGGGCTAGATGGCTACCTGGAAGAATACTACCCGCTTAACGAAAACTTACTGAAGCCCCTATTGTGCAAACTATTTAAGGAGATACAAGCAGATGTCCCACAGCATTAGGAAAATAATAAGGGCAAGGCCACGCTGCTGTTAACTCTGGGTAAAGATTCCTTAGATTGTCCCAATCTCCTGGCAAAACTCTTCATTTATTCACTTATTTTTGTGATTTCGTATAGCACAGGTAGGGACTGGAGACATCAGAGCACTTCACAAGAAAGTCAGAAATTATCAATAATAAATATAAAACAAACATGTACATTAAAGTTGGAGTGATCACTGGGTTAGCCTCTCCCGGAAGGTAGAGCGCGTCATACATTTCCATTGCAAGATATATCAATGAAAAGTAGGTGCTACGGTGCCACGTTAGGATCATCAATCATTTGTGCTGGTTACGATTGATACACGATTGGAGGTAGTGTTTGGAGGTAGGGGTAGTTTAGGCCAGGTGTCATTCAAAGTAAAGAGTTTTGAGGTATTTTTGGAAGGTGACATAAAGTGGTCAGGCAGAGGCTTGATGTGGAGGGAGTGCCAGATTCTTACGGCAGTTCTGGAGAAGGACTGGTTCATGTATCGCTTGTGCTTGAAGGAGGGGGGTACGAGGAGGAGCAATTGAGCGTTTCTTTAATCTCGGTTGGAGGCTGAGATTTTCATTATCTTGGACGGTTGCAAGGGTAAAGAGGAGTGAAGAGCTTAATGAATGGTGCAGGCAGGTTAAAGTTGAGCTCCCGCCTCCAATGGAAGCCACTGAAGGAATCATAGCATGGGGGAGGTATGATGGAATTTCTTGTGTCCTATCACAACACGGGCTGACACATGTAGGACTGCTCTTAGTTGACCTAGATAGGCTTTGGCAATGCTGGAAAAGAGTGCAATTCCGTAGTCTAGTCTAGAGAACACAAGCACCTCGACAACAGATTTAAGGTCTTGTGCTGCGATGAGGTATCTAATTCCCCAAAGCAGCGATTGTCTGAATTTGCAATGGAGGAGATAAGGCTCTGGAGGTTAAGGTATTTGTCGAGGCTGCATCCAAGAGGTTTGGCATTCTGAACAATGCAGGGGAGGCTGTCGATGTTCAGGAGGAGATCCATCCATTCTTGGATCAATGAGTTCGATTTCTTTGGAGAGATGAGAAGAAATTCTGTTGTAGTTGAGATTAGGTTGAAGTGGTTGTTTTGCCAACCAAGACTGAATTCTATTCAGGGAGTTGGATAGGCAGGTGAAGTCTTCCAATCATAAGACCTTCAGGTAAATGTGGGTGTCAGCGGTCTATAAGTGGAAGAGAACAACTGAATTCCTGAGGATAGTTCAGAGGGGTTCGACGTGGAGGACGAAAAGGGGTGGGGAGGTATCTGTACCTAGAGGACCACTTGTTGCTGGGTGACTGGACCTGAGATGGCATTCCCAATTTTTCCTGTTTGGGAGCAGTTTATTAGGTATGAGGTGATCCACTTAAGGATGACATCATCAATGCACATTCATTACTTCAGAGTCTCTACCAAAGCCTGGTTGTTGACTGTATCAAATGCAGTGGAGAGGTCAAGGAGCACCATTAGATAGGAGTTACCAGTGTCAAGGATGCGAAGGGCGTTGTCCACAATCTGAAGAATTGCAGTCTCAGAGCTGTGGTCATGATGGAATCTGGATTGAAGGGAGCCAAGGATGTTATTCTCCTGGATATGGAAAGACCATTGGGAGGCTACTAAACTTTCAATCACCTTGCTTATGAGAAGCAGGGTAGATACTTGGTGGAAGTTGTTAAAGTTATCAGGGACCAGTGACTGATTTGTTTTAAAGAGGAGAAAGTTGACCTCTTTTTATACAGTTGGAACAAAACCTGGTCCATGGAAAAGCTAACCAGAGTTGTCCAAATGGGGAAAAGCAATTTAGCTAGGGATATGCTAATGAAGCTTGGAATGGTGTTTCCAAGATGGTTAGAGGGTTTCCTCTTGGTTAGAGTTAGTAGTAGAAAGAACTAAGACCATGAATGCAATGCCGTAAAAGGCAGTTTCTTGACTATCGGCCAGATTCATCAATGTCCCGTTTTGCGAGTTCTTAATAGCGATTAGTAAGGAATCGCTATTAAAGACTCGCAAAACGGGATTCATGTAGAAATCGCAAAAATAATTGTGATTTCTACAGCTTCCTTATTTGCGATTAGCAAATTGCTAATCGCAAATAAGGAATGACTCCCCATTCATTCCTATGGGCCTAAAGGCCCATAGGAATGAATGGGGAGTAATTCCTTAATTGCGAGTAGCAATTTGCTAATCGCAAATAAGGATGCAATTTCAAGGGTGCCAGGGGTGTCCAAAGGACACCCTGTAGCACCCCTGAAATGTTGATTGACACTGGTTTTGCGCACACACATGTCCAAAGGACATGTGTGTGTGTAACATAAAACTTGGAAAAATGCACTAAAGTGCATTTTTCGAAGTTTTCGCTATTTACCACAAAGTCAGACTTCGCAGTAAATAGCGGCCAAAAATTGCGATTTCGCAATTCTGAAATGGTTCATGAATTGCATTTAAGGAATCTCAAATAGAGATTCCTTAAATGCAATTCCTCGCAATTTAGCGATTTCGCAATTTGCGATTTTTGCATTTGGGATGATGAATCCCAAATGCAAAAATTGCGCTCGCAAAGGGCCAGATTCTTAGAATCTGGCCCTTTGCGAGCCGGATTTCCTTTCATGAATCTGGCTGTATGTGGTTGAGTTTGACTAGAAGATGTTAATGTGGGGATAGGAAGGCTGTTATGTGTTTTGCTAGGGGTGTGAGTGCCAGCGGCAATGGTGTTTTGATAGCTTTTTACAACGTTGAGTATTTCGTTCTCCTTGAGTGGGGAGAATGACAGTAGGGTCTGGGGCAATGACTATTCCTAGGGATTGTATTTTGGAGTGGAGCTGTTGAACTGCACTGTTTGTGGTGGGTAGCATTTGTGAGAGGTAACTGATTTGCTGAAATGAGAGAAGGCCTTGGTAAGGATGTCTATTTTCTTCATGAGATAAGATATAGAGGATTGTAGTGCAGTGAAAGGGGGCCCGTGGTGCATGGAGAGGGCTGAAGCAGGTTATGTTGGTCTTTCACAGTAGGTGTTGGGATGGTACAGATGAATTAGATATGGGTGGAGTGGAGTGGGCAGAAGTGGAGTATTAAAGTGAGAAAGTATCGGAAGGTGGTTGCTCCTGTTGGATGTGATGTTGAGAGGAGAACGAGTTAATGGCCTGCGTAGCTGTCGGGGAGCAAATTGTGGGAAGTGTGGAAGAGTTGAGGGAAGAAGGGTGGTTTTTGCGTAACATGTGGGAGGATGTGTGGACTCTTGTTGAAGGTCCTGGATGTACATTTTAAAATGTAGATGAGGACAGAAATTTGGGAAAATATCACTTTCTGAATTAGGTTCTTATGTGTTATATGGATCCAGAATGCTATTGTAAGTATAAACTATATTTAAAAAGTAACACTGTGCCCAAAATCAAAACAAGATGTTAAGATGGTGCTGTGCACCTTCCATGATATCATGGGAGCAGTAATACTGTGCTGGGCAGTTTTTTGATGTGTCCTGGTAGCAGAACAATGGCGTTGTATCCTTCCTTCGGTAGATTGGCAACAAAAAGGTGGCGGCCTTAAGCTTCCCCAGGTACACCAGGAATAGTAGGATGGCACCAGGTAACTTCCCGCAATTCTTCAGGAAAAGAAAGATGGCGGCTGGGCAGCTCTGAGTCTCAGGCGAATGGTTTGTCGGTTGCGGCTCCCAGGATGTAGAAGCAGGAGCTGGGAATAAGGTGGGCAGAGTCTGCATCACGGGTATGTCATGCTGTGCAGCTGCAGGGCTGGTGGGGTTCTGAGACAGCAGCAATTGCCTGGAGGAGAGTGGGGTACGATGGTCCCAGGTACATTTTGCTGCTATGAGCCACCCTTGTCAATTAGCGAATAAAGAAGAAACTGATAAACCTTGATTTCTCCCATTGGGTAGCTCAGTTGTCCCCCGACCTCCTCTCTGCTTTGGTCTATGTATCAACCAACTTTTTATCTCCTTAGAGGCAACTGTGTCCTACTTATAGGTGAGTCCGGTGCTTCTAAACTGGTGGTACCAGGCTTCAACTCCAATAACTTAATAATAAGTTAGATTAAGACGCTCTACCCCATCGATTAAGTAGCATTGCACATCTCATTATTAAGATGATCACCTGCCTGCTACTTACATAGACCATTCGTGAATTCAGCCTCAAATACAGACATGAAAATATGAGCAAAAGTGTTGGCAAATCACTTAAAACAGTTCTTGCCCCCCTTAATACAGCAAGATTAAGTAGGTCAACTACAACTCTTCTCCTCTGCGTCGCACCTCAGAATGCTAGCCCAGATTCCCATGCTGTTGAGAGATGAAAGAGATGAAAAAGGCAGCACTCTCTCAAGAAAGTGTTTGACCATGTAGAATGGCCAAACTTGTCCCATATATTATGTCACTTTGGGCTTGGGAAACACTTTCTGAAAACCGTTCAATGGTTATACACACATACTTCAGCAGCAGTGGGTGGTAACGGATATATATCTGTTGATTTTGAGTTACACATAGAAATGCTAGATGGATGTCTACTATTTATTTTTGTATTTGAAAATACTGGTAAAAGCTATACTACAAAAGCATGAAGTAGAATGCATTCATTTAGTACTAAAGTAGAGGCACTGAAGATCCTCCTCTATGTGGACACCATTAAGTCACCATTTCCAACCCTCGGAGTAAAGCTCTACCTCTAACACACTTCACAACAAGAGTTGCAATATTATATCATTCCATCCATTGAAAGCAATGTAACTTGAAATACCTGATACTTTTTATAAACACTGGGCTTACCAATACAATTGAAGACAATTTCAATCTGCTGATCTCTAAAATAATGTCAGACCTGCAAAGATGGTCTGCAATTAACTTGCCCAGGTTGGGTAGGATACAGGTGAACGAAATGAGTGTTATGCCACACATTCATTATTTATTTGCAATGATGCCTTTACGATTACCCTTGAAAGTCATTAGGAACCTATGACTATGATGAAATATTTAGGCAGTCCCCATGCCATGACTTAAACTAGATCAACAGCTTCCACACATGGAACAATACTGGCTTGCATATCAGGTAGCACCGCTGCGTTACATGCTACACACAACCCGGGAAACGTCTCAATAGGTTTGGGGATTTCCTACAAAGAATACTCAGGGCAGATGAAGACCCCCTACACACATTATTACAGCAGCTATTCAATAAACCAATCATTCAGACCACCGTTTAACATGGAAACAAGGGCATTCGATACTATGAGAAAACCTGACCTGAGACAAAAGAGGCGTTGATATGGGAAAAAAATTCATAAACAAAAGTATGCATACAATTGATCAAGCTTGATTTAGACAATGATAAGGTGGAAAACATTTATGAAAGCGAGTGAGGAATTTCACCTTCCTTGGAGTTTATTGGGGAGATTTTCAAAGACTGCAACACTATCCGTATGTTACACCCACTGTCATCTAGAGCCCAAACGGATTCCTCAATTTTGTCATACCTTCATAGGTGCTGGAACATTAATGGTGTGGTGTTGGACGTATACAGGACACTCAATGCAGCTCCTGTTCCAGGTACACTTGTGACTTTGCCACTGTGAGTTCCCAATTGAGAGAGTTAACGAAATGGAATGTTTCATTTCAGTTGTCAAGGGAGTGTGATAAAAATTTCAAGACGATTAAGCATCCAATTTAAAATGCTACTGAAATGACTTACATTGTTCCGAAATTGCATACAGAGATTGTTGTGGATGCCAGCCTCGTGGGTTTGGGTGAGGTTCTTGCCAAAGGTAGTGGACATTTAACTGTATGAAGGCAAATTGTAGCTTACGGTAGCCTACATTTGTCACAGACTGAAAAAGCTTTCTCACAACCTGAGAAAGAAAGCCTAGCTGCTGTGTGGCTTGCAAACATTTCCATGTGTTTCTGCATTCGAAACATTTTATGCTTGTTACTGATCACCAAGCCTTGCTAACTATTTTTGGCAATACAAAGGCCAAGAAGCCCCCTCTCATTGATAGGTGGGATCTACGGCTGCAAGAGTTTGACTACACGATTTTGCACCGGCGGAGAAAAGATCAAAACTCTGCTGATTGCTTTTCTCGAGTGCCCACACAGTGTCAAGGTACCCCTTCCGAAGTGGCAGAGGTCTATGTTAACTTAATTGTAAGAGCCAACACTCCTGCAGCTGTGTCCGTGGAACAAATAAGTGCTGCTTCCAATGCATATAGATATGTGCTCATCCTCAACAACATTGTAATGCATATATCCTGGAGAATACATGCTCAATCATGTGATAAAACCAGTGTACATCAGAAATTCAAACATGTGTATCGCAAACCGTCCATTACACAAGAAGGGAATGTCTTGCGAGGGTCGAGAATTGTCATTCCTGAAAGTCCACAGCAGCAAGTTATTGAAGTGGCACATGAGGAATATTGTGGAAATGTTGCCACAATGCGAGCCCTCCAAGACTGTGTTTGGTTCCCTCCCCTTGATTAGCGAGTTGAGAGAGAGCTCCAGGCTTGTCATTTGTGTGACTGTTTATCTCCCAAAATAACACAGCATCCTTTGAACATTTCAGAACTTCCAAAACACATCTGGGAGAAAATTACACCTGACTCCTTTGGACTCCTTGAAAGTGACCATTACCCCTTTCGTTCATCACTCATGAGCGAGTAATTGAAAGACTAGATGGCATATTTGCAACCTGGGGTGTTCCGTCCATTCTAAAATCTGACAATGGTCCACCATTCAGTAGTCAGGAATTCAAAGACTTTCTAACTCACTTGAATATCAAGTATAAAAAAAACACACCTCTATGGCCAGACACAATGGCATTGTTGAATGTTTTATGAGCACTCTTAAGTGGTCTGTCCAGCACACTGCACTGGAAGGACTTGAGCTCAATTCAGTTATTCATTCTACTCTTAGTGCTAACAGATCTACCCCCATTATACAATCGTCAAAAGCCCGGCCACCCTGATCTTCGGGACAGCCATGGGTACCAAGCTGCACCAGTGGACCACTGAAAGAACAATTGATGCTCAGAAAGTTTGACTCACTGATTCATCTCAAAAGTGCAGAATGAAGACTTATAAAGACAAGCATTGATGTACTCAGCATATTATGTTTCAGAAAGGAGATTTTGTCCTTGTCAAGCAGAAGTAAAAACACATATCTGATGCTCCATTCAATGTCAGTCCATTGCAAGTTGTGACTGGTAAGGGACACATGGTGACCATCCTAGAAATTCCATTATGAGGGATTCCTCACATTTGAAGCACCTGCCTTGGAGTCTGTCAGTGTCAGTTCCAGGCGTCCAGAGTGAGACTCTGTCATCAGAAGGCCAGGAGAGTCCCAGGAGTGCCTCAGTGCCTACCTCACCAATGCCTGCTGTGGTAGTTACTCAACCTAACACTACGAGCTCTGGAAGAGTGCCTAGAGTGCCTCAATGACTCATTGAGGAACTATGATGTTAATATGTTTTGTTTGTATGTTTTTATTTAGCAAAGGGGGAGATGTACAGTCTTGTGCACTTTAGAGCGTAGGACCTCTATTGTCCCCAATGGACTTTGTACTCTAGTCATGTAAGGGGCTGGATGGGGTTAATAAAATTCATGATAGAGTACGTTTCAGTTACCAGTTGCAGTCTGGGAAATAAACACATGCAATACCGAAGTTCATTTGCAAGCAACCGGGCTGAGCTACACCCCCAATCTATTTACCAAGCTACGCCCCTGATTACGGTTGGGGCCCAGTTGCTGCTGTCAGCCCTTTCAGCCACACCCTTCAACAAATGTGGTTGGTCTGACAGTGTCCCTCTATAGAATCTTAAAGTTCTGTGAAAATACGTTCTAAAGCAAAGATCAGTGTTCTTAAAGTCTTTGATTCCTTAAGTCATCAATGGGAATCCACAGGCCTTGTCGATGAAAATATCCTTTTTACCCTCATTTTTAACATATATATTTTGGAGAAAAGCAGTTCAAGGAGAAGTCAAAATGTGGCGTGTGGTAATTGATGTTCTTTACTCCCTAAATGACCTTTCTCTGTATATATGAAGATGATGACTGCTGGCTATTCCTGTACCAGTAAAGCGTATTCTCTGTGCCCACAACCACAGCTTGTACTTCTTTCAAGTGGCATAATTTTCCTTTCCAGATCAAAGTATACACTTGCATTCCTTTGCAAGTTGTTAAGCTAAGCTTGCAACCACAGGCGTGTTTTTCTTTCAAGGTATCATGGTTTGGATTTCTAGGTTGAAGTGTATACTTAACTTCTCTTTCAGACATGTCCGGTGTCTAAAAATGAAACCTGTTCTGTAAAAGGTAACCTCAAACAGCTACAAGCCTTTTTAAATTGATTAAAAAAATACTGCGACCAAACATTTCATGTACCAAGGTCCACCCCTCCTAAACCACAAAACACTACTATCGTTCACCTATAATTGGAGATCATCGTAAACATAAGTGAAAAAACAAGTTTGCGAAACGCACTTGTGGAACATATATAACTTACCAGGAATTACCTGTTTCGCTGGTATTTTCATTTGGCCAGACATGATCTTATATATGTTAGAAAAATATGGCAATCATGCTCCTGTCATCTTTAGTTATTTTCAATAGCAATTGCACGGCTGTCCTATACATTTTCAATTTTTCTTCATGCATTTTTATGTTATTGGATTGTCTAATTATTATTTATTTATTTATTTACATGTTTTATATAGTGCTAGCTAGACCCGAAGGTATCAGAGCGCTTTATGGAATCGAGAACAAGGCAATAATCCAATCACTTAGTATATGACTGACTGACTGACTGAAGTATGTATTAAGTGCACTTATGTACAAACAACAATATATACACATGAAAAAAAAAAAAAAATATATATATATATATATATATATATATATATTAGGCTATGCGGGTGAATAAAAAAAAACAATACATATACTGACAGAAGTTCCGCCCTGAGGGCGGTTACTGATTGTGGACAAATCTCATATTTTGAATCCAGAGAGAGAAAGACTTTCTAGGCAGAAGAAGAAAACAAAGAAAACAGCCAACTGTTCAATGGGGTCAGAACTGAGAAAGAGGGACTATTAGAACTGAGTTCAAGAATTTCTAATGTGTTAAAGTATTTGTTGAGGAGATGGTGTTTCAGGTCTCGTGTGAAGCCAGTGAAGGAGGGGTTGCATCGTAGGTCCCTTGGGAGAGAGTTCTATACGCTGGGAGTGTTACCCGAAAAAGAGCGAGCCTGAATTGATTTCTTTTTTACTTTGGGAGTGACGAGAAGAAGTGTGTTGGAGCTTCTCAGTGATCTGGTTCTTCCTGCTTTTGTGAGTTTGTTTTCTAAATAGTCAGGGGTGTGTGAGTGAATGGCTTTGTAACTGATACAGGCAGGCTTGCAATTGCATCTTCCTTTGAGGTTCATAATGTTTATTCAAGTTAACTAGTACACAGAACAATAGGTATAAAAAACAAAATACATTGTCTTTGTTTAAAAAAAAACCTTGATACAAATAACATATTTGCATTTGAAAACAAGGGTTGACATTTAGTGAAATCTTATCAGCTTTGACCAGGTATACAAACAGTCTTCTTTTTGTATGGTCAGTGAATCTATTTTGACAAAGACAATAGAACTAGATAAAAATTATACTTTTTTATAACTAATGTTCTAGGCTGGGGTTTCTCGCCATATGTTTCTAAATACTCCAGAAGGTTTGAATGTTTTATAGAATGGAGAAAAGAGTAACACGTGTTTAGTTTTATCACTATTAAAAACTAAAGAAAAAGGGAATACATGGATTACAATCCGTTCTGCCAGAGCAATTTAACAATAAATTTGCATGGAGAAATTATAATATACCAAATGTATACTGATATTGCTAACAGTATTAAGAGTTAGCAAAATTTAAGGGTTAAATAAAAATGAAATTATATTAATACAACTGAAATAAAACATGAAAAAGGTGCTTCCTGTGTGCCATGCCAGAATCTTAATTCATTAATCTTTTAAAGACGTTGGGGAGATTTTCCAAAAATTCACGCAACGCAGCACAGCCACCGCGAGGTTGCGCCGTGTTGCGCAACAAAGAGGGAGCAGGAGAGCGCCATATCGTCAGAAAGATGGCTCTCTTCTCCTCTTTCCCTTGCGCCGGTGCTGATTTCAACTGCCGTGCGCCACGCACTCCTTAGCGTTGCTGCGCTAGGGTGTGTGCATGAGTGTAGCATAGGTTTTGTACAGGAAGGGTGCCTTCCTGTGCAAAATACTATGCTAGGCATGATGCAAAGCTTTTTCCACTTTGCATATGTGCTGCCCAGTGCAGCACACATGCAAAGTAGCAAAAGCACGAAGAAATGTAAGCATTTCTCCTTTTAGCTCCTCCTTTGAAGGGGCGTAAACTTTTGGCGCAAAACCATGTTTACAAATTTAGTTAAATATGGTTTTGCATCAAAAGGCATGGCTGGTCGCATGGGAATGCCCATTACCACCCCTGTAATGCCCCCTCATTGCAAAGTAACAAAAAGCAATGCTTTGTCCTGCCTTACGCTACTTAAAGGGTGCTTTCCAACGCAAAACAAGTTTTGTGCTGGAAAGAAAATAGCGTGCTGGTTAGCTTCACTTTTGTGGCGCTAAACCAGGGCAAAAGGTTTGAAAATCTTCCCCTATATGAATCCCATTCATTAGGTCTGGTTCAACATTGCAACTGGCTGTAATGCCAGTTCTTTAAAATGTACATAGAGTAGGCTCTTGCTCCCCCCAGGGATATATTTGTTTCTCACATCATGCTATTGCTTGTTTGATGTATCATTGCCCCTATTCTGGAGAGCTTGCATTGCAATGCATTAAGAACTACTTCACATCTCAAAATGGCACTGAATCATGACAAAATGAATTCTGTATCTCATAGACTACCGAGAAAGAAATAGTTTTAATTTAGTGTTTTTACTTCAGGAAAAACATTTTAAAACATATTTTAGTCAGAATGCAAGTCAAACCTATTAACTTTGCCAGTGCTTGCTTTGGATGCGACAGAGACTTTTCTTAAACTAGTTAGTATAAGGTTTGGTTTCCTGATTCACGTTTTAAAAGAGAATGTCCTTGGGGTCTTGCACTCATCAACTTCTTGAATGTATTTTCAAGAATATCTGAAGTTAAACTTGTCATATCATGGCATGTTGGTATCATGAACCCTTAAGAAGTGACCACACCCACATTCTTACCCTTCTAATTTATACCTTATTATAAGTACTCTCTCCTTTATATTTGTCCCTTTACTTCTCAGGGAGATTTCTCAAGTTATTCAGCCCCTACACTGTCCTCCTTTGCAATGCAACTGTTCCTCCATACACTACCTGTCCAGTCACCAGTGCAGAAAGTGATGTCCAGTAAACTTCCTTTGTACACAGGGAACTCTGTTGATAATATGATCATTTAGAGTGCCTCACGAAAACTACGTTTATGCTGAACCCTCCCTTGCTCACAAATTATCACTATTTGCACGTATTTATATTTGACTATTGTATCGCATTGTTTTCTATTGTAATTGCATTTATAAAACACACACTACGGGGTTATTGAAGTGATATTACATTGTTTTGTATTGTAATTGTATTTATAAAACACTTACTACCGAGAGGGGGATATTAAAGTGATCTTACAGTGAGTACCATGCCGCACTATAACCTAAGGACAGTGACTAGTTAGTTGATCGTTGGTTTTTCAGTCTAGTTCTCCTAAGAATGTGTTTACTTACGTTTTGTGAGTAACTACATATGTGAAAGGCAGTATATGTGAGTTTTGGAGTATATACATGAACTATATGTGAGAGTGAGTGATTGCGAGAGTGGCTGTATGGATGAGTGTGTGGTTGTATCAGTGATTGTATAAGAGAGTAAGTATGTGTTAGTATCTGTATGAATAAGTGAGGTGGTGTTTGTGTAACTGTATAGGTGGGTAAATGGAAGTGTGATTGATTCTTTGCATGACTGGCTAGGTGTGTGAGTAACGTTATGGATGAGTGGCGGTGTGTGAGTGTCTCTATAGGTGTATGAATGCATATGATAGTGTTGTACTGATCAGTGACCGCATGTATGAGTGACTGTATGGGTGAATGAGTGGATGTGTGTGTAGACTTAGGAATCAGACTTAGGAATCAGTGAGTGGATATGTAGTAACTGGTATTGGTGTGTCTATGGTTTAAAAAATGGTAGTCTGTATTTTCGAGTAGGTGTATCAAAGGTTATATTAGGGTGTGAGGAGGTGCATCAGGTTATCATGTGGATGATGGCATCAGTGATGTCAACAGTAATGTAATTTGAGATGTCATCAGTGATGTCATCAGTGATGTCACTGACCATGTCATGAATGATGTAATATGTGACATCATCAGCAGTGCATTCCGGGGGCGCGAGTTATAGTTAGCTCAACTAACTATAACTGCTGAATTTCTCTGGTTTTGTATGAGTGAAATGTCCAACTGACTATAACGTCCCTGAAACCTGTGGCTTTTTCAGTGAATTTCTACGTTTTTTTAAATGCTAATTTCTAACTATAACATCCCTGTGACCTGTGTTTTTTTCAGTGAATTTCAAAAGTTTTTTAAATGCTAATTTCTAACTATGCCTACAGAGGTAGGACATGTGCAGAAAGATGATGAAAGGTGCAGAAAGAAGCAAGAGATGTGCAGAATGAACCAACATAGGTGCAGAAAGAAGCCTTGTTGCAAAGTCATCCTGTGCCCCCACCATTTTGCTGATGGGTACTGGTGGTAACTGACTCTGACTAACCAGGCCTATAGCCAGTGCTATGCTAAAAGACACTTAGAATACAGTGAAAACACCTACATGACCTCCTCTGAAAGACCTTAGTACATAATAGGGCAGGGGGATTAAAACTACATCTAGGTCAGAGGTGCAGAAAGACGCTTCTTTAAGTGGTAGTCACATTTGCAGAGTGGTGTAAAAAGGGTGCTGGGCCTCCAACCAGCGCTCAGGAAATCCGCTGCATGGGACTTAGAGGAGGTATCAGGAGGGTTTTGTGGCCCCCAAAGTCCCTCAGGAGTAAATTGGACTTCATCCCCCATCCCGTAGTCTGCCAGGAAGCACGTTTGCAGAGTGGTGGAGAAAGGGAGGCATGTCCTCCAAAGACGTCTTAGCAATCCCACTGTGTGCGACTTACTGGAGGTAACAAGGGGGGCAGTTGACCCCCAAGGACAACCTTGGGGCCAACTACCCCTCCTATTACGTTCAGTAATTCCCACACAGCAGAATTGCTAAATTGTCATAGCAGGCCATGCCTCCTTTGCCCACCACTCTGCAAACGCGCTTCCTGGCACACTCTTGGATGGGGATTGAAGTCTCATTCACTATTGCAGGTGATTTAGGGGCCAAAACAGCCTACCTCTTACCTCCAGTAAGCCCCACACAGTGGGATTGCTGAGAGGTGGACACAGGCCATGCCCCTTTTCCCCACCACTATGCAAATGCGCTTCCTGGCGTGTTATAAGCTGGGGTATTAAATTCCCTTCATTCATGAGGGTCCCTGGTGGCCAACTAGCCCACCAGGTACCTTCAGTAAGCGCCACACACCTGGATTGCCGAGAGTCGTCCAAGGCCACCACTCCGCAAACACGGCTCTTGGCGCACTGCTACTCAAGTCCACTTGTGTCCTGTGGTCCTCATGACACACGTGGACTTCATCGCCCTTCCAGCAGTGCACCAAGGGGCCCGTTTGCAGAGTGGTGTAGAGAGGGGCGTGGCCCCGGACCCCATCTCTGCAATCCATCTGTGTGGCGCTTACTAAAGGTACCTGGTGGGCTACTTGGCCCCCAGGTACCCTCACTATTCAAGTGGAGTTAAATCCCCAACTTAGAATGCGCCAGGGGGTGCGTTTGCAGAGTCATGCAGTTAGGGGGCGGAACATCCGGTGAGTTGTCGGTTACTTTTTCCTTTTCTTTTTCTTTCATGGGAGGGTGGCTTTACCGTTGGGGACCGTGGGGGGAGCCCCAATGCCCCCAAGGTCCCGCTGGCTACTCGCCTCCTTCAGGAGCCGGCATTGTTTTTGCACAAGGGGAGCTGCTGACATGCAGCTCCCCTTGTGCGAAAGCAATCCTGCTTTGGTTTCAGGAAGTGAAAGCAGGTTTCCTGCTCTTGCTTCCAAAACCAAATCAGAGTTTGCTATGGCAGGGCAGGAGCCGAGTTCCTGCCCTGCCATAGCAAATGACAATGTACTGGGGGTGAGCACCCCGGGACATTGCAGGAGCCAGCCCTGGGGGGTGGCTGTCGCCAGGGCCATCAAGAGCTCCTGGAGGCGGCCACGCGGCCTCCCTCCCAAGTGTTTAAAGCCCCCAGGAGGTGGTGGTCCCCCCGGGGCAGTGTGGGGGGGCAGGAGCCCCCCACACTTTTTAAAATTCAATTTAAGCATCAGGGAGTTGGCGGTCCCCGTGGCTTGGGGGGCCACGAGGGCCCCACCCATATTAATTAGTGCCCCGGGGATGCGGGAGGGCTGCGTGCCCCCACACACAATGAATAAAGCCCCCTGGAGGTGGCAGTCCCCAGGGCTTTAAACACTTATTTGGACATTGCCCCTGGGACCTGGCCCACCCGGGGGCTTATACAAAATGAAGCGTGGGAGCCAGTGCTTTGTTTTTTTTTTCTCTGCCAGATTCATGCACCCAGTTGAAAGTTTTGTGGTGATCTGTCAAGCAGGGGCTGAGACAAAGGGGGGGGGTCCCAAAATGTTTTTCCCCCATGTTAATTCCCATATGAACTTTAGACACGGCTACAGCTCGAACTGCTGAATGGAATTACACCAAATCTGACCGAAAGGTAGATATTGGTGCAGGGAAGAATCTTTTTCTGCTTCGATGTAAATCCATTCAGTAGGTGTGGAGTTGTCAAATTAAATTCAAATTGAATATATAGGGACACAAAGGCTTCCCAACCCTCCCGATCTCATGCTGAGATTGGCTGCCAACCCATCAAACCAGGAAGTGTTGGCAGCCATCTTGGAGTTCCTCAAAAAACCATAAAAAAGAATAGGAGGCAGGGTAGGAATACCCTGACCCCCTAGGCCTCTTGGAGGGGGTCCAGAGGGGCCCAGGGACTGCTACCTCCCTGGAGCAGGCCCTACTACAACAATGCAGGGGGGCTGCATGTCCCCCCACCTAGAACCATAGATAGCTCTGGGGACTGCCATCCCACAGGGCTGACTCCTGCTATGTCCCGAGGAGCTCCCACCAAGCCACAGCCAACATTCTCCTTCCAGTAAGCACAAGTAATGAAAATGCTCTTGCTTGCTGGAAGTGGAGCATTTGTCTGTTTGACTAATTGCTTTCAAACTCAGGGAGCTGCATGTTTAGCAGCTCCCTGTGTCTGAAAGCAATGCCAACTCACACAGGAGACAGGAAGCCGGCAGGGATCCCAGGGAGACTTGAGGCTCCCCCTGTGGTCCCAGTGCAAGCTGGGTGCCCCCGGCACCCAGAACTAATGGCACTCAGGACCACTGGCCAGGCCCAGCGGGGATGGGGTCCTCGTAGCCAAAACAAGACTGGGGAGGGGTACCCGCAGCCCTCCTCCTCATTTCTAAATGGCCGTGCTCCTGGGAATGGGATTACTGGGGCCAACTTCGACCTGGGGAAGGGGACCACGTGGTCCCTCTTCCCTATTTTAGATATAATTTTTAAAATATATATTTGTTTGTTTAAAAGGCCAATCCCAGGGGTCACCAGAGTTTTTATCATAACAATAACACAATAGCAATTTATGAGAACAAAACGCATGGCAGGGTAGCTTTTATTAATTCCAGGTTGGCTTGAGTAGTATTTTACCACTCCAAAACTAATACTGTGCCTGGCATGGTCAAAGGCTTTTGTAATTTCACAGCTTGGTGTGGATGGCACTGTGCTATACGTATGCTTAAAGACTTTGCTGTAGAAATGGCAAACAACTTTGTCCCTTTCTATCCCTGCGTGACACTGTACAAATCCTATGCATAAAAACTGCTAGTGTTGTAGGGTGCTCCATACAGGAACTGCTCCCCACCAAAACTCGGGTACTACCCATAGTTTTCTGCTTTTTTTTTGCACAATTTATGCAGCACTCTATGGCTGCAGGGGATTGTTATGACTTATACTCGGTGCTTCCTTGTGTCTGGAAAAGCGAAACATCTCTGAAGAAAGGTTGTCAACTCCCGCCAAGCAAAAGCAAACAGCTATGTCTTGGGGGTGGGCACCCCTGGAGATGGTAGGAGCTGGGCCCGGGGAGGTGGTCGTCGCCGAGGCCGCATATTGCATGGGAGGGGGCAGCATGGCCCTCCCTCTCATTAGAATAAACTTAGCCCTGGGGAGGTGGTGGACCACAGGGCCAGGGAGCATTAAGGGGGTCCATGCAGCCCCTCTCCTTTTACTTATAAAGCCTAGGATAGGTGGTGGTCCCCAGGGCTCCAAGAGCCTCAGGAGGGGGGCCCTGAGTGCCTTCTCTTTTTTTACAAGTAAAGCCACAGGGAGGTTGTGATCCCTAGGGCCCCAAGAGCCTTAGTAGGGGGCACTGAGCACCCCCTCCTTTTTTTATAAGAAAAGCCCTGTGGAGGTGGTGGTCCCCAGGCCCCAAGAGCCTCAGGAATTGGTACAAAATGAACCCCTCTCCTTTTTTTCAAATAATGCCATGGGGACTTGCCCCCCTAGTGGCTCTTTTCAAAATAAGTGTGGGAGCCCGTCCTTGTTTTTTAAAAATTTATTTTGCCAGAGTCACAGGTCTGCTGCGATTTTCAGCAAAAATGTTACACAGAAATGCTTTTTGACCTGGCAGGGTCCCTCTGGGACCCCAGCACCAGAGCAATGGGGCAGGGTTTTCTTAACCTGCCCCTATTCTTTTTTGTTACCTTTTTTCTGAGACTCGGCTGAAGCCAAGTTCCAAGATGTCTGCCAACACTTCCTGGTTGAAGAGTTGACAGCCAATTAGATCTCAGCATCAGATTGGGAGGGTTAGCGGAGCCTACGTATCCAGTTTTGTTTTTTCTTTAATTTCTTCCAAACAACTGAATGGATTTACACCATATAACCATATACCAATAACAAAAAAGGCACTTTCTGAAACCAAGAGCTACCTTTCTGCCAAATTTGGTGTAATTGCTTTCAGCAGTTCGGGCTATAATCAGGTCTAAACTCTCTATGGGAATTAACATAGGAAATTAAATCTCCTCCCCCCTGTTTTTTTCTCGGCCTCCGCTTGACAAATCACCCCAGCATTTCATACTCAACTAGAATCACCGGCATACTTTTTGGGGGAAATTTTGTGAAAAGTTTTGATAGAGGCATAGATGGTTGTGCGCAATGTTTTCATTTGACACATCCAATTGAAGTGAAAATCCTATATGTGTGTTTGCGGCTGGGAGTCCTATTGCTTGATTCTTATGTTAACCATTGTTGCAGTTAAGATTAAGTTCCCCCGGTGTGTGCTTGCAGCAGCGTTTTAAGAGCGACTGTAGACCATTACACAACATTTGAAGATCTAGATGGCTTAATATCGTCCCCTATAAATATAGAGCCTCTTATCCATCAAAGATATTATGTGTAGTCATTCCAAAACACGTTCTATTTGCGGTTGTATATCTAATCTAAACTATCCGAAAGTAGAAAAGAAGAAAGATTATATAGTAACAGAACTAACTTGTCAATACGTCTTTTTAAAGAAATTAGAAATATATCTATATTTTTTCTTTTTTGTTCTTGATCTGCAGGTGTTGCTGGCAATTAACCTGGGTAATACAATCTGCAAGTTTAAAATGTACTCCACTACTAACAGTAACACTTGCATAATGAACTATGCATTTACCGTTACATTTTGTTAATTGTTTCCAAGTAATATATTTTGTGCAGGTATATTCTGTCTTGCATCTGCTAGGACCAAGGTCAATCCAATAAACTTGAACTGAATAAGTATAATTTTGTAAGAACTCACATGAGGTCCTCCCACCAGCTAACACAGAAAAAAAAGGGAGAACAGACTAATGCAGCTTTAACAGCACTGAATCTCAAAGAAGAAGGGCAGCCTTATAATAAGAACCACAGAAACCGACAGTAACATATTTATTTAGACAGTTGCCTAACCAGGTGAAATATTAAGCAAGCACTAGCCCAGGTCAAAGAAATGCACGTTGCAGTCTGTAGTACTGGGACAAAAAATGTGTCATCCAGGATTCAGTTTCATGCATTTAAACTAAAAATAAAACGCAGCTCTGTCTTCGAGCTGCTGCAGTAAATAAAACCAATGGTCACTCAGAGTGCCCCAGGAGTCCCCTCAGCATCAGTGAGATATATGGGCGCATTTCAAAGCTGACTCACACGGCAATTGAGCAGAAGTGTTAAAAAAAAAGAAAACACTGTAAATAACAGAACCGGCAAAAACCTGCTGAGGAGGAAGCAAGGCACTAATAAATGCCAATGAATAATAAACAAGGTGCAGTCCTTAATTCAGGGACCATTGGGGCTGAAAAGCAGGCCGGATAGGACTAACTACTTGACACTGGCCAGTTCTCAAGTGAGAGGGGAGATGAGGAGAACAAATTGACCCAGACAAGGGACCAGTGAGACCCTTTAAGGAAATCACAACTCATTCAGAAGAAACGACCTCTGCGAGGAGGCCACAATTATTTTTATTTTTTTATGTGTATATTTATTTATGTGCTTATTCACCCATTCATTCATTTGTGTTTTTGTAAAGTGCTACTAAACGCCCACTAAAGGAGAATGGATGAATCTAATAGCATCATAAGCTTGCAGTTTTAATGTATGCAGCTTACAAAAGATAAAATCTGAAAATGGATGGGAGGACGATATTCTAAAAGAAATGGGCCCTATTGTATTAGTTTTTATTATGCATGCCCAGATGTACCAAACAAATCTGCACGTGAGTGGAAAGTGTTGTAGAAATATCATGTGTTTGCTATCCCGCGAACACCGCTGCACAAAGACATTCACAAAGCCCTGTGCCATTCATGCATAGACAAGGGAATGCACTATGTTGTGAAAGTCCCATATAATCCACCGCCTATGGATAATTGGAGTACAAAATTATAGCTCTGTCCTTATATTAGAGACGGAAATGTGATTTAATGCATTGTTAGGAACTAGGGCCCACATGCATCAAACAGAATTGCATTCGCAAACGGTGCGAATCGCAAAATTCGGCCGTTTGCGAATGCAATTCTTTGTTTTGGGATGCATTAACCTTTTTTGTTTTTTCGCAATTTAAGAAATCGCAAATTATTTGCTATTTCTTAAAAAGTTTCAAAAATGCACAAAAGTGCATTTTTGACACTTTCATTTTACACTCACATATGCCCTTGGGCATGTATGTGTGAAAATTGGACTGTAACTTACATTTCTGGGGTGCAGGGGGGTCCTTTGGACCCCCCCCTGCACCCTAGAAATTGCATTCTCATTTTGCGATTCCTTAATTGCGAATCGCAAAATGAGAATGCCTTCCCATTAATTCCTATGGGCCTCTAGGCCCATAGGAATCAATGCAAAGGGATTCCTTATTTGCGATTAGCAAAATTGGGAATCGCAAATAAGGAAAAATAAGAAATCGCAAAAATATTTGCAAATTTTTAATGCATAGGTATTTGCGATTTCTAAATTGCGATTCCTTAATTTTCGAAATTTAGGAATCGCAATACCAACAATGATGCATCTGGCCCTAGACCTTTAAAGCCCAAAAAGGTCTAAGATGGGGGAGAGGGGGCAGTAACTTGTCAAGATCCGTGAACACACCAGGCGCATGGGAGCCAAAACATACAAAGGCAGAAAACAGACTCTCGTAGGGGAAGAAATAAAACTGAGAAATAAGAGCACATGAGCTTTCCCCAAAGCTATGCATCCTGACTATTGTGAAACGGGAACGGTGGCAATCTCCACCTCACACATTTTTGTAATTCAATTTACCCGTGCCTAGCAAGTTTCTGTGTTTTCTACTTGGCATGTGGGTGTTGGAGCTCAACAATAAAAATATGAGAGGCATATTTACAGGGGCATTGCGCTACTGGAATGTCACTTTTAACGACATTCATGTGGTGCAATGCCCTGCTCCATAATTACAAAGTGGTGTTAAGCCAATTTTTGTGCCTTAACGTTGCTTTGTAAATATTATACCCTTTCACTTAGATATCTGTGTGAAAGGTGCATGCAGTGGGCATTTCACCACAATACCCATTGCTTTTTGACACTGCCCCGGATTTACAAGTATAAATCTGAGGCAGCACCCAAAAATAACGTAATGCAAGAGCAGGCGTTAGAATGGCGATACGAGGAGAAATACTTTTATTTCTCTTTGTTTTTGCTTATTCTATGTGTGCTTTATTCTGCAGCTCGCATAGAACAGTAAAGCACTGTGAATTATTGTTTCTGTGCGGGAAGGTGTCCCTTCTTGCACATAAACAATCATTTAATAATGACGATTTTATACTTCTATGTGTGCTACATTCTGCAGCACACATAGAAGTAAAAAATTGCCATTATAGATTGTTTATGAGCAGGAAGGGACACCGTCCTGCACAGAAACCATAATTATCTGCAACGTACGCACCCTTGCACTATGGTGCAACGGTGCCTGCGTTGGCGCTAGGCAGCTAACTTTAGCACCAGTGCTAGGGAAACCGCATGAGTATGCTGTATTGGTGTAAATATGGTGTATCTCTCTATTTTGAAAATGTAGGAGCGTGGCACTTCCAAATTTGGAGCAGCTCTGCCCTCCAACATTTCATTGTACATATGCCCCTAATTATGTTATCTGTTGAGTAGTATTTATTTTAAAGAATGTATGTATGCCAGCAATGAATTGTTAATGGTAATATTAGTTGTTGGTGTGTATGACATATTTCTAGGCGCAATTCCTATTATATCTGTAATTGTCAATCCAGAACAATGATTCCAAGAAAGATAAAAAGTCTATAATTTAGTCCTTACATTTTAAGGCAAGGGTTCCTCTAGTAAGGAGTACATAACTGCCTCCTGCACAGAAATAACTCTGAGTAATCTTTCAAGAACGTCAGAAGGCCATTTATGTATTAATTCATTCATTTCTAAAGTACTGTGTGTCACCTTCTGGTTATTTCAGGGTGCTGTACATATCACTTTAGGTCAAATTAGTCAGAGGTGGGCGGATAGCGGGAGTCCAACCAAATGTTAAACTTGGCCTCTTACTAGTATTTTTCACTCGCTAATCTAAAGTCCAGATCCTAGTCAAAAGCCAATCTCAATAACTCAATTCTAAGATCTTTCTGAAGAATTGATGCTTGTTTGTGTTCTTAGGTTCTTGTTCATGGCACACTACAGCTACGAGTGTGGAGCTTCTGGATATTGATTTCCATGATAGTAAACATGAAGACTCAGAGCAAAAGAACTCTTCTTGCCCAATAGGAAGAAAGATCTTCAAGCAAGACTGTGAAATACATAAAGGCATTTATATTAAATATGATTTTCTACTTCAGCTAGCATTGTTGTTCTCCTGCATCTGAGCCAAATATGTATCTACTGACCTAAGAAATATCTTTTTTAAGTTTAAAGTTTATTGAAGAAAATAGAAACAGTACATGAAAGAAAGATGCATATAAAATATATGTTGCATTGAAAATCAAACTATAATCATAAAATGAAAGGGGGGAGAAGAAGATGGGGGGAAGAGGAAAAAGGGGGGGGGTAGAAAAAGGGGGTAAAGTATTACCCAAAGCACAGGTCTAGAAGAAATATCATTTGTAACAATAAACTGAGTATGGCATCTTAAATAGAATAATCATAATAAGGAAAAAGGAGTAATAACGGAAAGCAATTTCTAAAACATATACAAGAGGAGGCAAACAAGAATTCATGGAGGTTTCCTAACTTCCTCTGAGGTGATTACAGAAATGGATGCTAAAGCTGAGGATGATAAATAGTACGATAAAGGAAGGCACAAAAGATCCCTTTTAATACATAAAGAAATAGGGGAGACATTACTGGTGTCCAATCTGTGATGGAAACAAACAGCATTCCACCAGGCCTTAAAAGTGAGCTTCTCAACTTGTTTCCAGTTAGAAGTAACTATTTGTAAGGCTATTGCTATGAGCCAATCAAGTAATGAGGGGGGGGGGGAGGAAGTGGCCATGAGGGTGATAGGAAGCCCAGAAAGATGTTGGAAATGGAAAAAGGAATTTGGGTATGAAAGATTTTATTAATTTTGGACCAAACCAAAAGCCAAAAGCGGGAAAGGGATGGGCAATCAAACAGCATATGTTTTAAATTGCATGACCAGCAGTCTGAGGAGAGGTCAGAAGAGAAGGATGCTAGTTTCATTGCAGTAAAAAGAAGGCATTTGTATATGAAGTATAAAGTCTGTGAGGTGCTGGCGGCTCTGGACGGACCTAAGAAATATCTGATATCCAATATTGTACAGACAGCAGCAGAGGGATTGGATTATTTTGACACAAATGAGAATGGTGGCTTTAGATACAAAATATCTCTCCGAGTTTTATGAACTAAATTAAACCTGGAAAGGTATGCTTTGGAAGCTATCTCTACAGAATTTTACATTTTACAAAGGGAATTAATCAAAATATGGTGGCAACAATAAATGTATCCAATCAATGAATATCTATGCAATATATAACTTTAGATTCCCTTATCTAGAGTGGCTAAAGCGATACCTCATTTACACAGTGTGTCAGAGAATTCCGATACGCCCTTAGCTAACAACAAAGAAGTGTTAGGCGATGGGTTTTATTTCTTTTGGAGTCATTTCATTGGTCATGGAGGATATGTTTGACATCTAAAAAAACTGTCCATAATGACAGATAATTTCCTTTCCTATTTCTGAAAAATAGTTTTTTTTATATTATCGGCATTGAAATGTACATGTAAAACTATAAGTACATCAAGTGTCAGTATGAAAACTCTTACTGGTTTATGATCCTTGTGACATTTAATTCACACTCTTAAAAGAGGAACCAAATGGGGCAGGTGAATATTAGGGTTTCACGAAGCATCAGGGTTTGACTGTTCTTTTCAGTGCTCGCCTGCTTCAAAAACCTAAAAAAATGGGACCCTCACTATCCTATTGCAATGCCGTATTGTGTTATGAATTATGTGCAGTTCTATTTAATCCTAGCGTAGCTATTTAGGGATTCAGTTGGCTCATTGATCTGTAGTATTATTGGTGGGTTCATTGTCGACATTGCTAAGTTAGCATGAGCTTCGCTGCCATGAGGCTGCTTTTGCGCACAACACTACATGCGTTTATTTAGCAAGACTTTGTTTGTGCCCTATTCACATGAAAACTGTCTGCTTTCCACATTCTCTGCTGTGCTCTGAGGTTTAGTCTGCACACGATGTACAAGGTCGATAAACAATACCCCTTGTTATTCTGTTCTGGTCAGTCCCTCGCACCCAGACATAACTTGACACACAGCTGCACTACTGAAAGTCATATGCTTTAACATTGCAAGCGAAGCATGTTGTTCAGGCAGTTGGAGAGACACCTTTACAGAGAGAAGAGCTGTGCTTATCCTGAGATGTAAACCTTTCATCTTGGCCTGGAGGTATGGGGTCTGCTGACAAAGCCCAGAGGTCTTCTTTTTTATAATAAACTACTTCTAAACACGGGGAGTGAGGTTAGGCACTGTAGCCCTTTTCCACTGTCTTTATAAAATTATATCTCCGTTTGTATTCCATGGAATTGTGACAATGCTGACTATATTGTGTTTATGCATTTTGCTGCTGGTACTGTACCACAGAGTGCGTTAGTTAAAATAAACATTTTAAACTATACTGTGACTCTGATTACTCTTATTGTGGACAAGTATGATTGAGTGAGCAAAAGAGTTGTCGTGCTCCCACGATTCCTGAGAGAGTCGGGAATGTGGTGTTCTCGGTTGTCTAATAATTGGTAGCTTCGCTGTTAGTCGGAGAATGAATGAGACACTATTGCTAGTCAGTTTTGGGGATTTTAGACACCGATGTGATAGGTTGGTACACCACTATCCACTAGGTGCTGGTTTGCTGCCCATAGTTCTGAATATGTGCAGAATCCCTGCAACAAATCCTTCCAAGCATGGCACACCAATAATGAGCACAATTAGAAAGTTAGTGGTTGTAGCTTTGCGTGGTGTCAATTGGCAGTGCCATCCGTTGCAGTGGCAGAAAGTGGCAGTGGGTGGTTTCATTAGCAGCCAGTTAAGAAATTTGGGTCCAGATTCACAAAGGTTTAGCATCAGGTTAGCATTACTTTTCAACGCTAACCCCATACTAAACCTTTATTGAGATTAACAAACTAATGGTAGTTGGTATTAGCGTTGGTTTGTAGGGAAAGTAATACAGAGCAGCGCGAAATGCTGCTTTGCATTGATTTGCATTACTTTGCGTCAAGGGGGTGTTACATGGGCGGTATATGGGCGTTCCCATGCAACCACCCATGCTTTTTGATGCTAAACCGTATCTACTAACATGAGTAGATAGGGTTTAGCACCAAAAATTAACATTGCTGGAAAGCAGGCGTTAAAAGGAGAAATATTTTAATTTCTCCTATTTCCAACTTTGCATGCATCTTGCACAGTGCAGCACACATACAAAGTAGGAAAAGCTTTAAGGTGTGTCTAGCCATATTATTTTGTACTGGAAGGGTACCCATCCTAAACAAAACCTATGGTAGACTCAGCCACGCACCCTAGCTCTATGGTGCTAAGGTGCGTGCCAGGCGTACTGCAGCTGAAATCAGCACCTGCGCTAAAGAGAGGGGAGGAGAGAGCCATATCTCTGTGAATATGGCACTCTCCTGCTCTCTTCCTGTGATGCTATGCATCACAGCATTTTTGACTGCTGCGCTGCATTTCATGACACCTTTCCGAATCTGGGCCTAAATTTGGCAAATGGGAAATTTCAGATCTTCTTGAGAAATGGTCCCCCAAATTCCTATCATGGTTTGGAAGGTAAATACTGTAAAAATGATGCTCACCCCTAAAATCAATTACCTAGTTAGTCTATTCCCCTTAGTATTGTCAGATGATTAGTTACACAAACTAGAACAAGTAATAAACACATTTCTCTGTAAAAACAAACACCCCCCCCAAATTGCAGCTGTCCAAAGATTGGGGGGAGGGGTTTAACCACCTTAACTTTCAAAATTATTAAATGGCCTTTCTCTTCAAACTAGGCACAAGATGGATCATTCGACCTGATGACTGCTACCCAATGTTGTTAAAAATTGAAAACTCAATCTTTCACCCACTATCACCACTAGCCTATTGGCCACACACAAATTCTCCCTTCCTCATTCTAAACATATAATAGAAAACATAAAAAATGCAATTTTATACATTGACTTGAAACTGGACATCAAACTAGAAAGCAGGACGAACGTACCACTCAAGCCTTCTACGCTGCCCTTTACTCAGCTGACGTGCTTGAGAGACGGAGCTGTTTCGTCCCTAGCACAGGTCTCCTTAGATCACCTGGTCTCATGTGATGCTTCAGACCTTGATGAAGACATCCAAAAGGATGAGGTACTGGTGGCTATGTCCAATTTGCAAAAAGGCAAGGAACAAAGACAAGCGGCTACACCGCTGATTTTTTACAAACTATTCACTGCACCACTAGCTCCCCTCCTCACCTGCTTGTACAATTAATTTAGCAGCTGGGTCCCTTACACAAACTATGAAAATGGTCACTATCACGGTGCTCTCTGAACTGGACATAGACCCCAAACATTGCCCTTCATATAGGCTGATCTCCTTATTAAATGTTGATGGCAAGATATTTACTACTCTTTTAGCTCCCCATCTTGCCCCATACATGCAGAGTCTGGTGGGCCTGGATCAGGCAGGGTTTATTCTCAAGAGGAGCTGCAGTGACAACACAAATCGCCTTTTGCATTCCTTAGATAAAACCCAATTCTTCCGCATACCTGCACTTCTGCTATCGGTTGATGCTGAGAAGGTGTTTGACCGGGTTCACTGGGCATACCTCCACTTGGTGCTCCAGAAAGTGGGTCTTGACCAGCGGTTTCGCTGTTGGATTTGGTGTAGCAGGTTAAACCCTCAGGCAGCCTGCTATCCCTGTCCTGCTATCCTTGTCCATTCATATCGCCTGTGGCACTCAACAGGGTTGTCCCTTGTTGCTTTTTATTTTTATCCCATATATATGGAACCTTTCGCAGAATGAATCCATAGAAACCCTGCAATAACAGGCATCACCATGGGCGGAAGGGAGCACAAACTGGCTCTCTATGCATATTACTTTATGGTCGCAAACAACATCGCCTCACCTCCCTGCGTCCCCTCGTGAGTGAACTAGAAACCTTTGGGAAGGCCTCTGGATTCAAGTTTAACCTACAGAAATCACAGAATCTCAATCTCGCTGTCCCACAACCTGATAAACTTACACTCAAGTGCCTTTTTCCCTTTACATGGGCCACCCAGGTGGTGGTCTACTTGGGCCTATATATTCACTCCACGTGGGCATGTACTGCTGAGAGCAACTAAGCTGTGTTCCTCTCAACTGTGAGATCAGACCTGCAGTACTAGAGGGGTTATACCTTTTTATGGCTGGGATGGCTCACAGCGGTTAAAAGACCCTTCTATGCAACAATGTATACGCCATGCAAACACTGCCCCTGCAGCCTCCGTTGCAATACTTTATAGAGGAGTTCATTTGGACAGGCAAGAAAGCCCATGTGGCACAGAGGCAGGCGTACGTATCCCTAGCGGAAGGAAACATTGGAATTCTACATCTCACATGATACTACTAAGCTCCACAACTCTGTTACCTAGTGGAATGGGTCAGACCATGTTCAGAGAAGCACTGGTGTTTCATCGATCAAGCGATTGCAGGCATCGATATCTGGAAGATGTCCTAGCTACCTAAACAGCATAGACCACCTGGGATGTACATTTCCCATGTCCTTAGAGCTACTATGGGCAACACGGAGAGAGTGCAGCACCAAAAGAAACTATCCACCTGCATCTCCCCTTAAACCCCGATCATTGGGAATCCTCACTCTTCCCCAGCATGCCAAGGTGCTAGATATATACAATGGCAACAGACTAACTGCAAAAGAATAGGGGACTTTCCCCATATCCAGCTTAATTATGGCCTTCCACCAACCGCATATTGGTAATATGTTACCATTCACATCTGAGCCATGCATCAACCATCCACCCCAAGCTAGTCGACCCTAATTACCGTTTGAGAAATGGCTAGTTACCCGACATACCGATAAACGCTTACTCTCTGACATATACACCTTTCTCAAAATGCCATTAGCTCCTACCAAATCTGTGGCAAAGCAGTGCTGGGAAAAAGAATGTGAGTGTACTGTTCCCTCCAAGGAATGATCAGATATCCTGAAGAGAGCTAACGTTACTGCCCGTGGTGCCACCGACAAGGAAATACTCCTTAAGCTAGCAAATTGATGTTACTATACCCCAGCCCCTTGTAGCACTGGAGAAGCAGGATGGAGATGCCCATTGCTGGAGGGGCTTTGAGCAGGAGGTAACCTTTACACATCTTCTCTGGCAGTGCCCAATACTTCAACAATATTGGATTGAGGTCTTGGCTGCTCTTGATGAAATGTATGACACTGAATTCCCCAGGTCTCCGAGCTACATTCTACTGCCCTGACCTATCCTATGAGATCTCCAAGGGGGTGAGCAAGCACCCTAACTCTATATGCCACCGAACAAGTCATACTATCACACAGGGATACCCCTGAAACACCCACTCAGATCGATTGGCTCTGTAAACTGTGGGAGCTTCTTGGTATGGAAAAACTGGAAGCCACCATTCAGCAACAGATGCTCCAATTCGATAAAACCTAGGGAACCTGCATACAGTTTCTCTCACAAAAATTCAGGGAATTAACCTGTCCTGCATATCTACATATACTGAGTCTCACAGCCGCTGACTGCACAATTGACTTAGCTTCATGGCAGAGACTTTGCATACATTTCTGAATCACAGCTTAGGTGTCATGGCTGCTCCATTTGGAAGGGACTTTTGATACACTCTGTCGGTTCGCCTATGCTCCCTCTTCCTTCATGGTGTTTTCCCTTTCTCTCTATTTTCACCACATCCCTTCTTTCACTCACCTACCATTGTTCCTCACTGGCCAATGGATGTAGGTGAGATGTTGCTGTACTGTTCTTCTTTAAAACCAATAAAAAGCCTTTTAACCTAAAATGGTGTACCTGACATTCCTTCACGATACATATAGATTAACATATCTAATGTATACAAAGGGCTTGAGAAAGTCAGAAAACGTTGTCAAATCTTGGTTTATTCCTTAGCAATTGATAAAGTGACAGGCTTTATCTTTCCTATGCTGATGGGCTGCTCCATTTAGCAATGAGGGGTGATGATCCAGCTCTTCTGTTTTTCCACCAACACTTACTGCCAGCTTAAAAACTCAGACAAAAAATTATCGATTGTCTGTAAAGAGAATTACTTTGCCCTCTAACATCATAGAGCAGGCACAGAGATTGGGAGAGAAGTGGAGGAGACAGATTTAGAGACTGAGGAATATTTTTGGAGTCCTGTAAATAACACTTTCTGTATTATACTAAAAGTACCAGCTGAATACTAGTGTGGATGTCTTGCTAGGATTGAGTGGCACCTAAAAGGGATGAGGGAAAGATCAGAAGTTAAAAGAAAATTGAAAATATTTGAAGTAACCACTTTTAGAGAAGAATAGCTCAAGAAAATTTGCAATAACCGTGCACAGTTAAATAGTATTATGTTTATATTTTTCTTTTAACAAATCTTACTATATCTGCATGAATCCAAAGACTATACAAAGGGAATTTCCTGGATTGTAGACTTGAAGAACTTGCCGGAATGGTGGTGATTCCCTATGCTCACTGCCTCTTTTTACTTAGCCTGGAGCCTGGCAGGAATCATTTGTGCTATCTGTGAATCTGAGTAGTCTTGGGGATCACCAGTGCTTAGATGCTTACAAAGTTCAAATCATGTTTCCTAGCTCTAAGCTTCCCAGGTTTTTTTTAATGGATTGATTTGCATTCACATGTAGTCTAGAGAGACTTTGACACTGGTTAGCACCTTTCTGTTGCCCTTACTTTGTTGTTTTAACTGGTTCATAAAATCCCCTTGTTGGAGGGACATAAGCTTTGTAAAATGGTAAGAACCCCCTGCTTTTTAACTAACATGGGCCATTTTGAAAAAACAGAAGATGGTGTGTTTTCCTGGGACACTTTTTTTCCATTCAAGAAACTTTATTCGGTTTAAATTGCAAACCATAAAAGTTACACAGATGGATAAATCAGGAAAAAATTCATTGTGTAAGATACTATCAGCAGCAATAACCAATCAATAATTAATTTAAAACACTAGATAAAAGATTGTTACAATACATTGAAACGGCAATGAAAAGTGACCTCCATAGCAGCATACAATTAATAAATAATTAATAACATTTTTTTTAAAGGATTCATTACAAGTCCATAAACTTCCTAAACTTTACAACAGATTTTAGGAATTCTAACATAAAAAGTATGCTATCTCCGTTCAGTAATTGTAGGTACATCTTGGCTGGCCGAACCTGACCAAAATTAAGTTTTTTTAAAAGAGGGACCAAATAGCGTTTGCGTGGAAATTCATACAGTTTGCATAAAAACATAAAATGCAGCATGTCCTGGGACACTTGTTTACCAGCTTCCTTTTGTGGGCTACTTATACTGAGGTATGATTAATCAAGGTACAAGACGGCATACAAGAATACATCTGCCTTAGTCAGTGGTGTTAGATTTGGGGGTCTCTAGTTGGCAGAGGTAGGTAGCTTTGACCAAATAGGGACCATTGCGTCTAGTCAGGGTAAGGGGGTACACTCCTAAAATAACCCCTGCTCACCCCCTTGGTAGCTTGGCATGAGCAGGCAGGCTTATTTCAGAGGCAGTGTGTAAAGTATTTGTGAACACATACAGTAACCCAGTGACAACACTACAGATGGACACGTTGTAGTATAAAAATAATAATTTTTGTATAGACTTTTCACAAGACCGCAAACGACAAAAATCCACAATACTGTACTTAAAAATGGTAGAATTGGCTTAGATGTAAAATACGACACTTTGAGTTCAATGTACCTTAGGATGCGTAATGCTATACAAAGAAAGTGTTGCAGGGAAGGTGATGCATCTGTTCCTTACACGTGCTAACGGTGATGCGTCGGGTCCCTAATGATGCGTAGGGGATGCATCAGTTCTTCTCTGCTTGGGGAGGTGATGCGTCAGTTTCTTACTGTGCTTCCGGGGCGATGGGAACAGCAGGGCTGTGAGGCGATGAAGATCCGGTGCAATGAACAAAAATGGCGACTTCTACCTTGATGCAACACGATGCGTGCACGCCCGAAGGCCGTGCGCGACTCAGCGGTTCTTCTGAGCCGTGACAGGCCCTGCGACACGCTTCCCGGTGATGCGGCGGTGTCTGATGCGACGTCGATCCTCTTCCCCGGTGATGTGAGGCGCTTCAGCAACGATGCGACAGCTGCAGTGGCGACACCCCCCTTCAGTGATGCGACGACAGCAGCTGCGGCGCTGACACACTTCTCCGATGATGCGGCGGAGTCTGGTGTGACGTCAATCCTCTTCTCCGGCGATGTGAGATTCATCGGTGTTGTGAAGCGACAGCGGCAGTTTGGCGACACGCTTCTCCGTCGTGAGTCACGCTTCCAGCTCCTTGCAACACACAGTCCCTCAGAAAGCCCAACACAACTGTGTTTACTTCCAAAGAACTCTTGGGGAGCTGGTGGTTGAAGTCTGTTGTCCCTGAGACTTCAGCAGGAGGCAAGCTCTATCTCAAGCCCTTGGAGATACTTCACAAGTTGAATCAAAGTAGCACAACGTCCTTTCTCCTCTCTTTGGCAGTCAGGCAACCACTGCAGGCCAATTCCTCATGCTAAGGGATAGTCTCTC
Source organism: Lissotriton helveticus (assembly GCF_964261635.1). Taxonomy (NCBI): domain Eukaryota; kingdom Metazoa; phylum Chordata; class Amphibia; order Caudata; family Salamandridae; genus Lissotriton; species Lissotriton helveticus. Next base: position 919,812,062 of record NC_136067.1, on the reverse strand, counting down.
CTCAGTCTCTCTGGTTCCTCTCCTCAGCAAAGGTTTCTTCTTGTTTCCCAAAGGTGATCTAAAGTTCTGTGGTCTGGGTCCACCTTTTTATACACAGTTTCTCTTTGTTCTCTGAAGGCAGAGAGTCCTTTGCCTAGTCCAAATCAGTTCTGGTCAGTCCTTGAGCACTCTGTTTACATAACACCTTCTTTCCTTTCACAGTGGGGGCAGGGACATCAGACGCACCACAGGAGGTGGAGCCAGCATTGTGGAGGGAAGGCACAGTCCTATTCAGGTCCCAGATGCAACTCCTCCCTCCCATCTGCATGCAGATCTCTATATTCAGCCCTGTGCTGACTCACCCTGTCTCCTGGAATCCCCCAGCCCCTGTCACTCAAACTCCAGACAAGGAATACACAACCGAGCAGAGGCAGGCACTGATGGTTAGAGAAGAAAATACCTACTTTCTAAAAGTGGTATTTTCAAACCCAGAATGTTAAAACCAACTTCACTAGGAGATGTATTTCATCATTCTGAGGTCAGGTCTACTAAACTTGAATTTCTACCTAGTTCCCTGAGTCAGTTAGCATTATAAGATGTAATTATCAACTGTCCATTCTGGCCTATGGGGAACAGGTAGCCTTGCAATAGTGAAAAAAGAAAATGGCTGTAATTCACTATTAGGGCATGCCACACACATCAGGGCTTGTCCTATCTTTTACCTACAATGCACCCTGCCTTTGGGCCTACCATAGGGGTGACTAATATGCAGAAAAGGGAAAGTTTAGGGACTGGCAAGTAGGTGCACTTGCCCAGTCAGCATGGCAGTACCAGACTTCACACAGGCTCTGCAATGGTAGACCTGAGACACACTTTTACAGGCTGCTTCTGTGAGTGGCACAACCAGTGCTGCAAGCCCACCAGCAGCATTTGTTTTACAAGCCCTTGCACACTCAGTGCACTGTACTAGGGTCTGACAAGTAAACCAAACCAGCCAATCATGGAGTTACCAACCCATACATTGATTTACCATAGGGAGCACTTGCAATGTGGCACTGGACAGCAGTGGCACAGTGCCCAAACCATCTATAACCAGCAAAAACACATGAGGCAACAGCACAAAATGGAAGGGAGACCCACGCCAAGATGCCAGGTCTAACAAGTGGCTATTGTAATTAGCTTACCAGATTGAAACTTTGATTTTTTTGTTTTTTAATTTTAGAAGTTTTCTATAGCGCTGGCCAGACCCAAGGGTATGTGCCGTTGCCTAATGCAATGAATTGCCTCAATACCCCTTGCAGACATTTCTGCATGAATGACATATGTCCAACATGGGTGCGGAGAAAGTTGCAGAGGTTTCCAATTTATACACAAAGGGGCACATTTACAAGCCCCTATCACCACCACAATCTCACTTTTAGTGACGTTGTCATGGCGATAGGGGCTTTGCCTTAATTACAAGGAAGAGTTAAGCCACTTAACATGGCTTAACACCACCTTGTAAATAAGGCACCATTTCACACTGTACTTTAAAAAAATATATATTTATTTATTTATTGTGCATATGTAAAATTCACTAAATATTCCTGCCAATAATGTACAGATTCACAGAGTTTTACAGTGTGGGGGGGCGAGCATCCCAAGGAGACATCTACAATCATCGTTGGGAGACCATGATGACAATGCAGGGGTGCAATGTATGGAGAAAAATACCCGGGTAGGGTCCCAGAAGCAGCTTACAGAAGCCATACACCAAGTCAGCATGTAATAACAAAACCGTAAGGAGAAACCAATAATACCCTACAACTGCTCCCTGACGATTCCCCGCAGTGAGAGAGGGGAAGGTTCCACAGATACCTAGTTTACTCCTTACCCACTTAATATTCCTGATACAGACTCTAGACGTTCTTGGGGCGGCTCTGGGGGGGTGGAAGTAATTCACTATATAGTTCGGATTGCGTGTTACAATATAACATGCCTCAAGACAATTGCACTGTAGTCTGGGAGTTCCTCTGGCCCAATGTATTGCAACCACACATTTAGCTATCAATAGCCCCATATCTACCAAGCGCCTAATGCCATTGCGTATATGTTTGGAGAAGTCAAGCAGAGACAACTATGGATCCGGGTTCAGAACCTCTGCCGTAAAATCACTAAGTTTCTGGACAATGGCAATCCATTCGTTGGCTACGTCAGGACACAGCCATGTGGATAAACCCTGTGGGATCTGTACCACGTCTCTCACATTTTGCTGTGTCCCGAATGCCGTATTTGTGTAAGCGGATCGGGGTGTAATAAACTCTGTTAATAAATTTGAAAAGTATAAGACGGTGTTGTTCGTTCAGAGAGACATGCCGCGTAGCCACGCAACAATAACGCCATGTATCGTCGTCTAATACAGTTTCTAGATCAGTTTGCTAGTCGAGCCTGGCTTTAGTGAAGTGATTTTTCCGATAGTCTTGGGCAAGGGTGTAAATATTTGAAAAAATCTTCCGAGGGGACTCTGCCCGCAATAGGCAAAGGGAGCGACCTCTGGCGGTTCAGTCAGCTCATCTCCCAACATATCAAGGAGCGCATGCCTGACCCTATAGAAATGAAACGTTGTCAGAAGGGTGACGTCTCACCCGTCTGAGACAATTTCTTCCCATCCCATCCCCGCCCCTCCCCATCCTTAATGAGGTCACCAATTTGGGAAATATCAAGTGATGATAGTGCGCGTAGCACATCTGGCTCGTGAGTACCGGCAACAAAAAAACACAATTCGACTGGAGCAAGTGGAGAATATAAAATAGAAGCTCCCTGCAGCTTCAGTATGTTGTACCATGCATGTGTAGTGGCATTTATGGAATCAAGTATACCAGCGCATCTATATGGGGCTCGGAACAGAAATGTGGCCAGTGGGGAGGGAGCCGCAGCCACCTTCTCCAAATGCAGATGGGGAGGAGGAGATTGTTGATCCAGCCAATAAAAAGCAGGCAAGGAGTGTGCCGCATGATAATAAAGTTCCATTTCCGGAGCACCAAGGCTACCCATAGAGTGAGGAAGTGTTAGGATATCCCATGTGACCCTGGGTTGTTTACCGGACCAGGCTAAGTGAATCAGCATGGACTTAAGGCACTTAAAGAAAGAAGCAGGAAGAATCATCGGAATGTTGCAAAACAGGAACAGGAACCGTGGGAGGACCACCATTTTCATTAAAGAGCTGCGGCCCATGAGGGATAGTGGCAAGCGCACCCATCTGTTGACATTGTCAGCACTTTTAGCCACCGCCTGCTGTAGTTCTCATTAAACACCATTTCAGAGTTACTGTGCACCTGAATACCTAAGTATCGCACAGAGTCGGTAGTCCATTGAAGTGGGAATGCCAGGTCAATTGGTTCCAATGACGGCGTGAGTGGGAAGATTGTGGATTTGGACCAGTTAATCCAGAGACCAGAGAACTCGCCGTAACGTACCACTTACCTCAACACAGGAGATAGGTTGGTTTCAGGGTCAATGATGTATGGGAGGGTGTCGTCCATGTAAGTGGAAATAATTAGGTTATATTCAGGGAAACAAATCCTTCTGAGGCTATGGTACTCCCTGAAGAAACACATCAGTGGTTCAGCAACAATCGCATGAAGGAGTGGTGATAGTGGACACCCCTGATGAGTACCCCTGGAAATCTTGAAGGGGGAAGTGACCAAATTGCCTACTCTAACCCAGGCAATCGGGGAGTTAAATAGAATGGACACTAGCAGCGAGAAGAAGTCGCCAACACCCATCCGCCATAAGACCAGCATCATGAAGTCCCACTCAACCAAGTTGAAAGCCTTTTCAGCATCCAAAAATATTGCAGCTGCTTTGACTTCAGGATTAGTGTTTTGGACGACTCCAAATACTGTGCGCAAGTTATGGGTGAGGGTGCGTCTCGGTACAAAACCGGCCTGTTCGGGACTGACCAATGTCGGCACCAATACGGCTACATGGTTGGCAAGTACTTTGGCAAATAGTTTAGTGTCAACATTTAACAAAGAAAGCGGTCTATACAATGAGCACTTATCTAGAGGCTTACCTGGCTTCGGGAGGGTAACCAGTAGGGCTTCCCGCATAGACGGCGGCATCATTCCACTCTTTCCCATTTCTTCGAATAAATAAATCAAATGGGGGACCTGGAGCTTCCTAAACTCATTGTAGAAGGCCACAGTTAGGCCGTCTTGTCCGGAAGCACTTCCGGCTCGCATAGAATCTAGCACCTCGTGTATTTCCCTTGCCTCAAGAGGCCTTATCAAATACTCCCTGTGTTCGTCCACCAACCAGGGGAGCTTTATGTGCACCAGGTAGTCCACGGTTAGATCACTCCCTCCAGTTGGTCTGGATTGATAAAGCTCAGAGTAATCATTCCTAAATATGTTGGCAATGGCATCAGGGTCGCGCAGTACCTCTCCATTGGCTGCACGGAGGTCTGTGACTCCAGTCATGTCATGTCTACCATTCAGGACCGCCGCAAGTGTGGCACCAGGGTGATCACCATCACCGTAAGTCTTGGCGATGGCATACTTCCCGAGAAATGTGACTTTTCTATCGGCAGTTTCGTGATATTCACCCAGTGTAGTCTTTAATTCTGCCGCCACCTGGTCGGCTCCAACATCTAGCGCCTCCCATTCGAGAGCAGCGAGTCTCCTTTCCAGAACTACCAGGTGATTCCTGATGGAGTGGAGTACCCCCGAATGTTTGAACATTGCAATCCCTTTCATATAAATCTTAAAGCCTTACCATGTTGTGGCGAATAGAGGGACAGAACCAATATTAGTGTCAAAGAAGACCTCAATGGCTTCGGCCATTTCAGTCTTGAACACATTGTTGAGCAGGGCATAGTGCGGAAACCGCCAAAGGAGCAGACCTTTTCGGTGGGGTGTTAAGGCATAATTGAATGGGAGAATGGTCTGAGTATGAGCGTGGATGACCCTCACAGCTGAAAAATGCAGTGGAGAGTGAGCCAGTAACAAACCAATAATCAATCCTGGTATACAGGTTGTGTGGGGCTGAGTAGGGCGTGAATCCCCCCCGGACCATGTGGTTCCTGTCGGAGCACGCAGCAGACGGTGCAGGCGTTGGGCTGAACCAATGGTCAGGGTCAATTTTTTCACAAAAGACGTCACAGTCTGGAATCTTGTAATGTGTATTTTTATTACAGAGCGAGTCTGTCACACCGACGCGTTATGGCCGTATCTGCCTTTCTCACAGTAGGGGGCACTACTGTTACAACTGTTTTATGTCATTTCCTGTGAATAACAATTCCCATAGACTTCCGGGAGTTGTAGTTTGATTAAAAACAATACTAGATCCCTTGTGACAGAATCTAGTTTCGCAAACATTAATCTTTATTGCATACCTTACTGTTTGTTTGCTTAGTGCGTAATCTATTGATGTGTTTAGTACACGGTTCTAACACTGATTACATTTTATCACGTGATATCACTAGATATACTTTTTCAAAAGGCAGTATTCATATTACTATAGTGTGTTGCAGTATTGTTACAATATTTATCTTTGCATTTGATCTGATATGGTGTAATGTTCATAGCATAGCAGAAGGCTGTTGTGGCCACGCCCACTGGAGCAGGGCCCGTGAAGATAAAATAGTGCGAGGCAGCATTACGAACTTGATGCAGTTCCAAGCCATTGAGAAAGGGAACCGTTGTTCCTGAAATGCGTTTGGCAAGAGGGATAAGAGACACTTGGAAGTTCCTTGTTCACGTTGAACTTTGCTGGCAAGTCGAGCCTCCAATAAAATGGATTTATTACAACTGTCTGAGGCTTCCTTTCATCAGGGCTACCCTTCGTGTTGTTGATAAATTAGCGGCTTTGCCAGCCGCGAAAGGAAGCTCGCTGCTCGAAAAGCGGACCTGTGCTATCGCCGTGTGGGTGATGTCGCACATGGGAGACAGTGTCCTGAGACTCTACTACAAAGCAGGGCAGTTTTCAACGTGCCATTGACTTCAACCCACTGGGGTTTTAAGACTATGTTAATTTTTCCTGCAAAGTTCGAGGCACTCACTTGAGTTTAATTTCTTTGCACTACAGGTCCCAGAAGGCTGTTGTGGCCACGCCCACTGGAGCAGGGCCCGTGAAGATAAAATAGTGCGAGGCAGCATTACGAACTTGATGCAGTTCCAAGCCATTGAGAAAGGGAACCGTTGTTCCTGAAACGCGTTTGGCAAGAGGGATAAGAGACACTTGGAAGTTCCTTGTTCACGTTGAACTTTGCTGGCAAGTCGAGCCTCCAATAAAATGGATTTATTACAACTGTCTGAGGCTTCCTTTCATCAGGGCTACCCTTCGTGTTGTTGATAAATTAGCGGCTTTGCCAGCCGCGAAAGGAAGCTCGCTGCTCGAAAAGCGGACCTGTGCTATCGCCGTGTGGGTGATGGCGCACATGGGAGACAGTGTCCTGAGACTCTACTACAAAGCAGGGCAGTTTTCAACGTGCCATTGACTTCAACCCACTGGGGTTTTAAGACTATGTTAATTTTTCCTGCAAAGTTCGAGGCACTCACTTGAGTTTAATTTCTTTGCACTACAGGTCCCAGAAGGCTGTTGTGGCCACGCCCACTGGAGCAGGGCCCGTGAAGATAAAATAGTGCGAGGCAGCATTACGAACTTGATGCAGTTCCAAGCCATTGAGAAAGGGAACCGTTGTTCCTGAAACGCGTTTGGCAAGAGGGATAAGAGACACTTGGAAGTTCCTTGTTCACGTTGAACTTTGCTGGCAAGTCGAGCCTCCAATAAAATGGATTTATTACAACTGTCTGAGGCTTCCTTTCATCAGGGCTACCCTTCGTGTTGTTGATAAATTAGCGGCTTTGCCAGCCGCGAAAGGAAGCTCGCTGCTCGAAAAGCGGACCTGTGCTATCGCCGTGTGGGTGATGGCGCACATGGGAGACAGTGTCCTGAGACTCTACTACAAAGCAGGGCAGTTTTCAACGTGCCATTGACTTCAACCCACTGGGGTTTTAAGACTATGTTAATTTTTCCTGCAAAGTTCGAGGCACTCACTTGAGTTTAATTTCTTCGCACTACAGGTCCCAGAAGGCTGTTGTGGCCACGCCCACTGGAGCAGGGCCCGTGAAGATAAAATAGTGCGAGGCAGCATTACGAACTTGATGCAGTTCCAAGCCATTGAGAAAGGGAACCGTTGTTCCTGAAACGCGTTTGGCAAGAGGGATAAGAGACACTTGGAAGTTCCTTGTTCACGTTGAACTTTGCTGGCAAGTCGAGCCTCCAATAAAATGGATTTATTACAACTGTCTGAGGCTTCCTTTCATCAGGGCTACCCTTCGTGTTGTTGATAAATTAGCGGCTTTGCCAGCCGCGAAAGGAAGCTCGCTGCTCGAAAAGCGGACCTGTGCTATCGCCGTGTGGGTGATGGCGCACATGGGAGACAGTGTCCTGAGACTCTACTACAAAGCAGGGCAGTTTTCAACGTGCCATTGACTTCAACCCACTGGGGTTTTAAGACTATGTTAATTTTTCCTGCAAAGTTCGAGGCACTCACTTGAGTTTAATTTCTTCGCACTACAGGTCCCAGAAGGCTGTTGTGGCCACGCCCACTGGAGCAGGGCCCGTGAAGATAAAATAGTGCGAGGCAGCATTACGAACTTGATGCAGTTCCAAGCCATTGAGAAAGGGAACCGTTGTTCCTGAAACGCGTTTGGCAAGAGGGATAAGAGACACTTGGAAGTTCCTTGTTCACGTTGAACTTTGCTGGCAAGTCGAGCCTCCAATAAAATGGATTTATTACAACTGTCTGAGGCTTCCTTTCATCAGGGCTACCCTTCGTGTTGTTGATATATATATATATATATATATATATATATATATATATATATATATATATATATATATATATATATATCATCATCATGCGAGGAGTGGAAACCAGGAGTGGGTGGGATTTGGAAAGTGGGCAGGTCCTTTAGTTCATTACCTTGCAAGCCATTAGAGTGCTTCTGAGGGAGTGGGGGTACACAACTTTATGCTGGTCAGTGGTGCCAGAGAGCTGCTCTAACCACCCTTAAAACAAAGAGACTTCCAGGGCTAAATTTGATGTCCCAGGGAGTTCGCAAAACCCCATTAGCATCAGCACAATGAGTTGGAAACCCGCTCTCTGCATGGTTTCTTGCTCACGTTGTCTACTATTGTACGACACCGGATCCTCAACGGGTGACCGTGCAAACGGACCAGATATCACGTGACATACAGTGGCGCCGTGACTCGGCGGGTCTGAGAAACCCCTTCTGTGCAAGGATTACCAGCTCACTGTGTGCTTGTGTCTCTTCAGTGAGTGGCGCTGTAATTAGGCAAGAAGACGTGTGGCACACGGTCATATGCCTGACATGCACATTTCGCAGGGGACTCTCAGCACATCTTTCTGTGGATTTTGTGTAACTCCTCCGAGTGCAGGACATGAGGCCGGCCTGCTCTGGTGCAATCAAAGCTTATCTCATGGAAGCAATCTCGCTGCGTTCAGCTCAGTCAGTTAGAATGTCTTTGTTTACTTTACCCCGAGGCACCTATTTGTATTTTTTTGCTTAGTTGTTGACAAGCACTTATTTCCTTAATGTACGCTGTGCTTAATGAACCATGATGAGGGAAGAAAGCCGCTGCTCGACCGCCATCTGTTTACAATTAACGCAAGCACGAGACGCAGGCGTGATAATTGGAAACAGATGGCGCTGATGCTCGCTCTCGCAAGCCGTAGGAGATGGGTGGATCCAAAGGTGGGACATGCATCCGCCTTTGCCCAATTGCATGCCGTCTTTTTAGGAAGACGCACGCAAAGCCCAATAGCATGTGAGCACCACATGCACGAGCTTCAAGAAAAGCTGTAGCGATTCCAAGAGGCCCTCTCCTAGAATAGTGCATGCGCGCTGTGCTAAGCTCAACCTAAAAAGCACTGTTCATGAATGTTTTCGGGAGGTTTTTACTTTTGTGCAGAACATACATGAAACCATACCTAATACAACGTAAGAACTTCTCTTGCCATCCAAAGAAGTGTGTTAACACATAATAACAATTGGAAGGGCCTACTATTGAATAAAGATATTTGTTTTGTCATTTTAATATAGTATTTTACGCACACACAAAAAATCTACTGATGCCTTCTGCGCTCACCAGATGATGAAAACCATGAACTTCATGCATTGCAATCGAAGTACTAACTGAAATGCAGAACAACACATAAACTAGACAAAAGCCCGAAAGGGACACTGAAATCTTCCTAGGCATGAACCATGTTTTGACTGTTTCAAAACAATGGCTGAAGAAGATTGTCTGAAGGGAGCTGACCCAAAACCAACTCCAAATAGAAGGTCTTTGGATGTAGATATGATATCTGTTTTCAGATTAGCACAGCAAACAGCCCTATACAAATGGTTCTGCCTTCGGCGTGGCCTTGCCAATGGAAATGGACCACCAATAAATACTCTTCACTGCTGTAATGAACCCCTTCTGTAAAATGTGTTTAGAATAATATGTACATTTGTGGTGTTTTCTAAGCTTGTTTAACTCTTGTTATAGAACGAGTAATTTTAAACCTTTAAAGTTATCTTAGTTAGGATACTGTCAAAGGTTTGCATTGAAAAGAGTTTGTTTGACAAGGTTATCGTACAGGAAAGTTAAGCGTGGTTATCACTGCCATGCTGTCCTTGAAGCCTGTCCATTTCAAGGACAACTGCAACTATTCAATTAAAGAATTTTGATGAATAAACATCTGACTCATCCAAATATCCAAGTAGCCTGTCTCCCCTGCAGGGCTAGCGCTCTGGTTCAAGGATAAGATGCTTCCAGGACAAAGCACCTTGCAAGGCTTTTAATCCTTTGGCACACATCTGTACAGCAACAACTAGATAAGGATAAAGTACGCCGTTCTGATTATCAATATACGTATTTACTATGCAAAAGGAAACCTTTATGGCATCTCTTCATCGCGCAAACGCGCATTGTTTTTTTAGGTCATTTCATGTATTACAGTAAATCACTCCTTTTATCAGTGTAGGATTCTTGTTTCATTTTTCACAGACATTTTTTCATGCTGCATCACTGCTGAAAAATGCAGTATTTAAGAGATTTTGATTTCAAACACCAGCAAGCCAATTTCAGCCTTTCATCTTTCTAAGGTCGGAAAATTGAGTACCATATCTTCGGTAATATTAATATCTGTTATATACAGTGCTTAAAATCGGTGCAAGCACAATTTGCAGTTCTCTATAAAACAAATTACAGTTGTATTGTATTGGAATTGCATTTATATATCTCTAACTACCCATGACGAGGCGTTGAAGCGTTTTTTCAGCGAGTATCACGCTACTCCGGAACCTATAAAGGATTAGTGGTGAATTAGTATAGTGAAAATATGAAAGTAATTTGAGTGGTGGATATGTTGGTCAGTTATTTTGATTGAGAAGGATAGTGGAGGGATATAGAAGGGAAAAAGGTTTGCATTTATATAGCGCTTGCTACCTCTGATGACTTTCTTTAGTGCTTGTTTGTCAAGTAACATGCTACTCTGGAACCAATACAGTGTTAGTGGTGAATTAGTATAGTGAAAAATGCAAGTAATTTGAGTGTTGGATATGTTAGTTAGTTATTTGGATTGATAAGGATAGCGAAGGGGTAGAAGAGGTAAAAAGGTTTGCATTTATATAGCGCTTGCTACTCATGATGAGGTGCTGAAGTGCTTTTTCGGTGAGTAGCACGCTACTCCGGAACCCATAAAGGATTAGTGGGGAAGTTAGCTTTTTAAAAATAATAATTTCTTTCCTCTTTTAAATTATATGCTAGGCTGCAACTTTCTCAAGTGAGCAATGCAATTTCTATTGCAAGCATGCCCCAGCAGAACCCATGTAACTAAATGGGAACTCAACTTGGCGTAGTAGGAGCAGTATGGTATCAGCAATTTTTGGTAGTAGTAGCAATTCTTGTTGACAGGAAGTAATGTAATGTACAAATATTTTTAAGGCAATTCAAGGGCGGGATGTCAAATGATTCTGAGATATCTTGCTCCCCTTTCAAAATCTAGAGTATATATGTTAGAAGCAGGCCAACAGGTCTGGCTTTCATAAAATGTCAAATGTAAGCAAAGATCGATAACATGAATAAAAAGCATACACACCTGCAGCACGTATACTCAGATACACACACAACACAAACTTGACGAACACAAACAGCAATCATACATGTATCACACAGGTTGCACATACGTGTGCTTCCCTAAGTGCATAGGGGTGTCAGAACCAACCCACTTTAATTATTTATTTATGCACAGTTTTATAAATCACAAACTAGAAGCGACCCAGTTGACAATATTAACATTCAGTTGCCCAGTGGAGCAACATGCAAACATTACAATTGTCATACTAAAGTGAGCAACACAAGCAATGTACCTTTTTTGAGGAGATCCAGATGAGCTATTCTTGTTAAAGGATGCAGTGATTCTCATTTGCCTACGTTGTAGTAAGAGGGTCGGTTGTACACTCTCATCCATTTCGCCAACCTGTTTGACTACACGTCTTCCCAGTGGAGCGGATCTCCATCTGCACGTAACTATTTGTCTTTAGGAAAGTTTATTTGCCCACTCCTGTTCTGTGGTGATGATCCAGTCCACTTACGTGAAATGGTCTTGTTCTTCTCTTTTGCTGTGCTGCTAGTATTCTTTAGGAAGCCATGTGATCCAATATACGTGCTGTTGATGGTTGGCCTCGCAGGTATATGTTTGAATTCTTTGCAGCTGGTAGATCCAGTCTGTGATGTTCATAGATGTCCCTTCAAATTTTTTGGTTGATTTGTTTGGTGATCACAGATTGTTTGAATCATTCTCCTTGTTTTAAATGAAGAGGGAAATCTCCGCTTTGAGTGAAAGAGAGGTGGTTGTGTTTAGCTTGTGCTTATAAAAAGCTATTGAGATTTTCAAAAAATATTTACATGTCCTTTTGGTGAAAACTAGAAGTTCTGTTTCTGGCTCCCCTTTGAAAGCAGAAGTATTGGCCAGGAATAGAAGTGGTGTTAATTCAATTAGGGTTCTGGGTTTGAACCTTTTGGTTTCCTTCTTCGAGAGACCAGCGGGATTTCTGATTGAGGACTTTGGGGCATATTACCAACGATTAACGATATTTATCGCTAACGAGGCTTAGCAACACATTTTTTAGTGCTAAGCATCGCCGGAAATTATCGCAGAGATAACTTGCTATTAGCAAGGTTTATCTCAGAAGTGATAAAAATCCTCGCGCCAACTGCCAAATGAGAGATTATCACTGGAAAACCACCGATAATCTCTCGAAGTTTGGCGTTAGCTTGATGATAGGGTCTCACAAACTTAGCCATGATATCCACCTTCCATAGGATATCATGGCTAAGTCAGGAAAATACCAGGTGTAAAAAAAGTAGCGCTAACCGCGGCTAGCGCTGCTTTTTTTTATCACTAACAGGGTTAGCGAAATCCTTGATAATAGGAGAAATGTCGCTTAACAACATTTCTGCTATTATTTTTCTCTGGAACGCCCCCTTTGCATCTCATTAGAGATGCAAGGGGAAGCGTAGAGAAAAAGGGTGCTAACATGCGAATTTGCATGTTAGCACCCTGTTGCTGATAGGGAGATAATTTTATCTCCGCTTTCTTGGCTTTTAAAGCCAAAAAAAGCGGAAATAAATCCCTTGATAATATGCCCCTTTGTTCCTACTTTGTTGAGGAGCACTAGGCTAGGAGATTGAGCAGACCTACTTACTCTACTGTGTAAGGGGGCTCTATCTAATGCCCTTCTGGTAATCCTGATCCGATTTGAATTGATGTTTTTTGCGGGAGCTTCATGTAAGTGTAATGAAGTCCACTTATTATTGCTGGACGGGATAGTCAGTCCTGACCATTATCTGGGAGTAGTTTTAATAATTCTTCAATGGTCTACGAATATTTAATAGGGATCACTTATGTTGCTTTACACCGTTATGTTGGGGGTTCTTAAAGAGATATAAGAAATAGGTATTCATATGATTTGGGAAATTATTAAGAACGCATAACGTTTTAAACGTAATGTATTACATTGCAGGATGCTAGGGGAGAATGTCAGGTGACTCAAACATCTTAGTTCATGTCTTCAGGTGAGGCTTCCTTTTCTTTTTGAGTTAATCATCTCAGTCTAGGAAATGCACTGTAGTCTATGCTAGAATAGAAAAGTCATGCTTAAGCATTATTCTATGTATGTTAGCATTCGCGGAGCCATTTGCTATGTCGGCGCCCTTTTGTGTTACTATAGAAACTTATACTTTGCTAGAAAAGGCCTCTGTTATGTTTCATTTCTCCAAGGTTGGGTTTTGCTTTGTTAATGAATAGATTGTTCTTATTAGCGCATACCTTTCCCCCTAGATAGAGGCCTTCTCCCTCTTGTCTAGTGGCCTGCCACAGGCAGAACGGCCTTAAATAGTAGATAGTGTGGCCCGGCCTCCGAATCAAAACTTAATTTTTTGTGTTTTAGTGTTTTGCTACATCTGCTTGGAAAATTCCATTATGGGCGTGCCTTAGTTGGTTCTGAAATGTACATAATGTAACTTTATGCTTGCTGATATCAATCCCTCTGCAGCACTCCTATGCGACTGGGCAGACTGGGCTCCACTCTGAGTGCACTTGAATAAATAGATATTGGTTTGTATTCTCTACTACTTGGTCGACTCTTCATTTGGTATGGAAGGCTGAGAGGTGGTCGTGAGTGACCCGGATGACCCTAATAGGGCCACTTCCTTCATCTACTCTAGAGGGTACTCAGTTACACTTTCCTCTTAGATTATTAACTCAGGAAGGAGCAGCGCACCATATTTCTTTTAATTGTACTATAAAATGGTGTCATTTGTAACTTGCAATTTCAAGTTTAAAGGAGAACGTTCATTCTTGTTTACTCTCAGAGGATGCCTTTGGTTCTTTGATATTTTTTTTTGGTATAGGAAGAATTTACACAGCAAGGTTTTTCAAATGCTCATTAGCGGTCAACTTCACATTTTCTGTCTTGTGTGCTTTATTTTATGTTTTTGGTATTAGAGAAAGAGGGCAAGGCCTTTCTCTGTTTATTAGAACATTAGGTACTTTGTTCCTGTTCATTATGCCAGGCAAATTATATCTTTCCTGATACCCACCAACGTCAGACTGGCTAAAATGGCAATCTGGCAGTGCCTGAAGGGTTGGTCTGGCAGGTCAGTGAGAGGGCTGATTTTGTGGCTTTTTGTTGGCCTGATTTATGGTCTGGTGGGCCTGCAGCCTGATGTTGGTTTCCATGATATTACCACAAACATTGCCTGCAGCAAGCAAAGTTACTTGCAATCTCCCATACTTCGCAAAACATCGGTACAGCATGGATTTGCTAATTGAAACCTGCCCTGATTTGTAAATGTGGGCCACTTGATTAGCTATCAGATAGATTGACTGATGAGGGCCACTTATATGTTGGTGCCCGGGCCCACATCCTGGCCCAATCTGAGCCTGTTACAAGGCATTCAAATGATTGTCATATCTACTGTTTCACTGAAACATGGTCCGCCCTTTCTGAGCAGAACCGAAATAAGGTCTTGGGATGGGAGGTGGTGGTCTCTCTGCACGTGCGCCAGCTAGATGACAGCTCCTTGCTTTTGAGGGATACATTGACATGACAGGACAGTCACTGCTCTGCCTGGAATCAGAGAGCTAGCCTGGGAGCTATGGAGACATACAGACGCAATCTGCTCTTTGCACATCAATGTTGAAAATGTAAACCTGTACAAAATGCCTTGGGCTCCTCGTATGTTAATGTCACGTCAAACAAATAATGCATCAATGAAGCAGATTCAAAGAAACCAATGGCTGAAGGGTGCTGTGTTTTTTTTTTAAGGGTCTTGGCTGCACCAGACTGAAAAAGGGCATACAATCTCTCTTAAGAAAACAGCAATATGAGTATAAAGTATTGCACACATTTCTCTTAGTCCCCTTTCCACCACGCGAAGACAATTTCTTTTGTTTCTTGTTCTGTTGTACAACTTTTTGAAAAAGCTTTGTTGATATTTCTTTTATATCTATGGGACACACTTTTACCTGTAGCAACATATCTTCTTCTTTTTAAATCCTGATTATTTAGTGTTACAGCTATACCCTATTTTCATTTCTTCTGGTCTCATGGCTTTACTTCTAGTTTTTAAAGAAAATGGCAAGGTACAATTTCAAATACATAGTGTAGTCTTATTCTAATACTGCTTATGTATGAGGGTGCAAACAAATTATTCAATCATAACAAAAGGCCCAATTCAAGAACTACTGGATCTTGATACAGACCTGTGAAACTAGGGGTTCAATAGAGGTCGGAAGCCTCATAAATACAGCATACAGATAATTTGCACATATAATAACATTTAAATCCAGCATGTGAAGAGCTAAAATGGCATAGGGAACCATATGATCAGGAGGTAGGTGTGCCCATGTCATTCACATGGGTTGGCCAGAAGGGGACATGTGACTGGTGGCGTCATGGAAGACCTTATCTAATAAGACCCAATTCTGGATGAAAAGGCTGGCTCCATATGTAAAGCAGCTGTGGAAACCGTGGTCATCATTTTTGAATCCCAAAGTAGGTTTTATAAATCCTCACAAAAGAGTGACAAACGGTTGTTGGATCAGCAAAACTCTTATATTTACCTCAGATTGTGTAGGAAGTGTGACCTCATTGAACTGGCCTTCAATGGAAAACCTTTTATCCCACTGTAACATAAGAAAGAGGTCATGCACATTCTAATGCCTAGTGCATGTTTTTTGACAACTCGCCCTAAATGGGTGTCAATCAGTGTTGGCCAGGAGCTTTTTGTTTAGAAGCCTTGAGCCTGAGTCAGTAGTTCATTTTAATCCAGTAACGTAAATGCTTCATTCAATATATTGGATGAGAAGTGATTCTGTTTTGGACAATGAAAGGCCCCAGGCTTCTGCATAGCAAATCTATTATTGCAATGACAGGGCCCTTCAAAAAGGAAAATACTGTAACTAATCAGTTACACTGAAGTAAGGTAAGTGCTATGAAGAATATATGAATGCAACCAACTGATGTCACATGAAGGCAGTTTGAACTTGAAGGCAATAATTCAGGAAACCTGTACTGATCTCCACTGTACTTATTCCAAGTGACCTTGTAATACCAATATCGACAAAAATCAATTACACCCCACCCTATCGAAATTATAAGATATGCCGTAACTCCTCGCATTTTGCATCAT
The DNA here is from genome assembly GCF_964261635.1 of Lissotriton helveticus. Classification (NCBI taxonomy): domain Eukaryota; kingdom Metazoa; phylum Chordata; class Amphibia; order Caudata; family Salamandridae; genus Lissotriton; species Lissotriton helveticus. The sequence goes on along the minus strand of NC_136067.1, from coordinate 919,795,829 downwards.
TCGCCCAGAGACTCCATCGACTAAGAGCAAGTGGATTTTCAGAGTGAAGCACCACAAGAAAATAAAGCAATAACCACCTGGATAGAGAATGGAATTACAAATTCACCTTACCTATTCTTCCAGTATCAATACCTCCTAGGGGGTTTACTGTGTACAACTTTGCAGCATTTGGAATGAGGGCAGCATTGGGATGTACAAAGACTTGAAATACATTTTCTCTTAGCCTGTTATTGGCACAAAGGCATTGAGAGGAATGACTTAGTCACATGGCGGCAAGAAGAATTGTATTGCGCATTTCAGGTTGGATGGATGGGTGTCTTCTTGTGTCAAGCTCAACATAAGCACTTAAGACCCCCCCTGTTATGGGGAGCTGGGGAACACAGACACAGCTCCCCAGTCTCCCATGGAACACTGGATTTGCCTGCTCCGACCAATCCTGGTGCTGCTTGTATTCTGTTTACTGTTATAAACAGTATGAAACCAGCACCTGGATTTGGTTCCGAGGGATGGCCTGTAATCCCGCAGGAATTGGCACACATTGCTGAGTGGCGGCAGAAGAATTTTATTAGTGGCGAATCATTGTGTAGCTTCATTTTGAAGCTAGACAGTGATTGGCCATGTGTCCGCTACAGTATTTCTGGCAGTTTGTTCTTTGCCTTTGCACAGCATGGTTGGCGACACTGCATGAGGTATGTAGGGAAGAGCAATGCTGGTGAAAGAGCACCCTACTTGTCCCTGGGCACTGAGCGTATGTGCACAGGCCAATCCCAGTGACAAATTTGGCACTGGTGTGAGTGTTTATTTTTAAGATCCTCTTTGAAGAACAGTGGGCTACAATGAAATCGCCTTTATGTATACAGACGCACAACTTTTAAAATGCATTTTCTCTGAAGTACTTTCGGCCATGTGAGAGGATTTATTTAACTATTATTCAGACCGTTTGTGCAGGTTATAGTTTTTTACCTACAGTAACAGGTTAGGTGTTAGGTGCAATATTTGATATGTCCGGCAGTGTCTTCAAAGAGATGCTTAGGAAGTAGCTATAAATTGTTTTTTTATTATTGCGTGACCTGCACTTTGAGACTCTTATCTGAGCCTTGTAGAGTCCAGAATGAAGAGATAATGGATAAAACAAAGAGTGCGCATGAAGTATAGAGTGAAAAAAAAGGACCATGCAAGATATGTGGACCATGGGGTGAAGAGACATTGTGAATGTCCCTGTGGTTAAATAGCACTTAATCCATTTAATAAATCGTTTTTCTAAGGGCTTCAAATGTCTGTATATAGAAGAACAGAGGAACAGGGTCACATAACACGTCAAAGTGGCAGAGCTCGGATTCAATTCATAAACATAGCTATACATGTTAGTTACAGAGTCTTAAAACCCTGCATGCAGTGTAAAAATGTACTTATATTCCTGCTTCTCATTTCAGGATATGCTGATCAGGTCAGATGTGTCATTTGTATCTGCTACCTTTGTAAGAAGTTGAAGTTTTGTGGGACTGCAATATTTTGCATATGAAATGTAGCTGTTTCAGAGTATTTCTATTACAAATTTATATTTATTTACTTATTGATTATTCTATTTTTGTTAAATTGCTACATTTTGCCACATTTTCATCTGTATTTCTTACATCACTCTGTTGGCGTGCAGTACCCCCTAAGATAGCCAACTAAGTATGGAGCTCCGTATCATGTTGGGGCAGACGCTTGGATTTATGTGGTTCCTGCATTCCTGAAATACCAGAAATGGGCATTTAATCATAGCAGAACCGCTCCTGCCCAAAAGGCAAGCTTCTTGATTTTGGCTCCTGTGTCCTTTAATGTTTGACCATCACATGAGCTCCACAGCTGCTTTCCGACACCATTTTTTATTTTTACGCTGCTAAACGTGTCTCCTCAGCGCTTGATATTCTATGAGGTATTGACATTCTTTCACATTACTGGGCATCCCTCCATGTTTATCTAAAACTGCTTTATCGGTCTTTCAAGTTCCTCCTACGGTTATAACAATATATTGACATGCTGTTTTTCTTAATTGACCTGCCTGCTTGCTTGAGGTTGCCTAGTTTGCCAGTGTTTTTTTCATTCATTTATGGGCAGAAATAAGAGTTGCACCACTAATTTGCTTACATCTGAGTCCTCATCTACTGTACCCTCAATGGACTGTTTACAGTCCATTGAAGATATGGCTCAACCTACTTCCTCACGCTCTGTGGCTCCACCGCTTACACCTTCAAAAATGCAATCATCATCCTCTGCTCATAAATGGCTTAAGCAAGACTCTCCTTCACCTCTAGAACCTATTTCTTCTGTATTTTTAGATACTGTTTTAGAGGATATACATGCTTTAAGACCATTTATTGAGGAAACCAATACTCGCTTACAAGTCCTCGATAATAAATGGTCCTCTATGGAGTCTGGTTTGTCCTTGGTAGGGCAGTAGGTTAGTGACATCCAGGATACATCTACCAAAATTGTGACTTTGGAGACGGACATTTTACTGCTAAAAAGTTATACTGAGATATTGAAAATAGGAACAGATGCAACAACCTTTGTTTGTATGGTCTTCCGGAAGGTATTGAAGGGAATGATCGAGTTGCCGTTTTCACCTTACAAAGCTTGTGGTCCTTCCTGCAGCTACAAATTTGAATATACACCGAGCTCACAGACTGGGACCTTGCCTGTCTTCTACATCAGCTTCATCTGGTGCTAAATTATTGCTACCCCATCATGTTTACACAGCAACGGCTAAAAGGTGGAAAGACTTAATTGAGCTTAGACCTGTGCTGCTTGGCTTTGGTGCACGTTATGGCCTAGTTCATCCATGTTTCTTTAAGGTTACCTTTCAAAACAATAAATCTACATTCAAGGATCCTGCGTATCTCAGGAAACCCATTCATTCATATTCTAAGCATCAATAGAGGTTGCTGGTCCTTCCTCTTTATCTTGACATTTATGCAGTTGATTGATATGCCTGCTTTATCCTTTTTTGCCTTCTTTATAGGTTATATTTCCACATTTGTTCTCTTACCAGGTTGACTTTACTTTTCTTCCTTAACTCCATTGTAGATTATTTGGATTCTGTGTGTGCCCATCTTCCTATTCATCCTGTTTGTCATCCTGCATCCTCCCCTGTTGGTTGTGCCATCTTCATCTGCTTATCGCCACTCCTTGCTTTTCTCTTGTTTCCCCTTAAAACGTACGTATTACAGTTGTCGGTTCGACTTGTACTGTCCTTTCTAGTTGTAGCGTTTGTTCCTTCTTCCCTTTTCCTATTCTCCTTTCCCTTCCTGCCTTCTTGTTTTGTATATCCTGCTGCATATTCTTTTTCATGCTTTCATTTCTTCTCTATTCATTTCCCTTCTCATTACTATTGGTTGTGTAGTTTTCTATATGTTGCTGAATTTTTTCATTCAAAGTTGTATCTTGGAATGTGAAAGGTTTTAATAATCCTATTAAGAGGCAGAGAATTTGTCACATTTAGCTTCTTATAACCCGGATTTGGTTGCTTAACAAGAAACACATCTATCAGAGATGGAGGCTTTAAAACTTAAAAGTAATTGGGTTGGCTCAGTCTTATTTTCTCCTAAGTCCACCAAGAAAAATGATGTAGTTACTCAAAAAAGTTGAAATGTAATGTTTTCTCTCAACAAATATATTCTGAGTGTAGGCGGTTATTGGTTAAGTTACTTATTAATGATATTTCTCTAACTGTTTATTGACCGATTTATAGACCGGAGGTTCCATGTCTGCTTTGTTCCCTACAAATCCCATAAAGCATTTCATAACACAATCTCACAGACCCATCTTGTAGATGCCTGGAGACGGAGTAATCTAGATGCAACAGAATTTCTTTTCCCCACCTCATGGGTCTCTTACTCAACTACATTATATTTTCCTTTCTAAATCTCTGGAGCCTCATTTATGAGGCCGTGCGTCACTTTTACGCCGCCGGTGCGTCACTTTTTGTGACGCATCGGAGGCGTAAAACATGCCTCCTGTTGCGCACTATTTACAAAGTGACGCATCTAAGCAGATGGGTCACTTTGTAAACCCCTGCGCTACATTATACCTGCATCAGGTATAATGTATGCGGGGGGCGTTCCCCCGCAAAAAGCCTTGTAGAAGTGACGCAGTGAAATCTATGAGATTTCACTGCGTCACTTCTAAGACTCTGTTGCGTCAAAATCTTGCGCCTGCCTCACAGCAGGCATAAGACTGACGCAAGCCCTTTTACATGGGGCTTGCCCCATGTGAAAGGATGCATTGCTGGAGTTGCGTCACTTTTGTGACACACTCCAGCAATGCGTCACTTTTGCGTTTACAGATACGTCAGAAATACTGATGTATCTGTAACTCCTTGCGCCATGATGCGTCATACTGTAAATATGACGCATCAATGGTGTTGCAAGGAAGGCGCAGTGAAAAGTGACGCATCGCTGTTTTCACGCAGCGATGCGTCACTTTTCATAAATGAGGCCCCTGGTTCAAAACACTATTTCATCTTAAATTGAGCCTATTGGAATTTCTGATCATGCCCCAGTTGTTGCTGACTGTGAGTTGCTCCGACCACATCCCAGGTCAAATAGATGGCGATTTAATAATTCTCTTTTGCAAGATCCTGTGTTTTCTTTTTCAATCACTTTTTTTGTTGATGAATTCTTTTTTATTAAATGCAAACACAAATACTTCTCCTCAGCCATTGTGGGATACTTTTAAATATGCTGCTCGTGTCTTTATTAATGATTATGTCTCTATAAAAAAGAAATACTTTCTTAATCAACACAAAGTTCTTTTAGCTAACATTAAATATCTGGAACACCAATTTTACACTACCTCTTCAGATTTTACTCTTCAAGAGCTTGTTCATGCTAAATAAAATGTTAATAAAACATCCACTAACAATGCTTCCTCTATATTGTAGAGTATGTAGTAGTGCTCATTACTTTAGAGGTCGTATTAAAGTAGGTTCACTTTTGGCCAATTATCTTAAATCTCAGAAAGAACCTATCCTTACTGACTTGATTCAATGATCAGATGGAAACGATCTTTTTAAAGATCAGAATATTTTAGAAGAATTCAAGAACATTTATAAAAATCTATATATCCCGAAGTCTCATGCCTCTATTTCTCTTATTGAAACTTATCTTCATAATATTCCTTCACCATCTCATGATAATCCTAATTTTATATCACTTGAATCTGATTTATGGATCTTGGAACTCTCTAGAGCCTTAAGTTCACTTAAAAAAGGTAAGACCCCTGGTCCGGATGGCTTTATCGTGGAATTCTATTTACATTTTTCAAATCTATTACTTTTGAAGTGTTTAGAACTGTTTTACTTTTTTCAAACTATCGTTATGTTTTGAGAAGCCATAATATGCCTAATTCACAGAGAAGGCTGTGACCCTATACATTGTAAGAATTATCGACCCTTTTGTTTGGCTCATGTGGATTATATGCATTTTTCCCAAATTGCTTGCTTTGCGACTTGAACCTTTTTTTATCTTATCTAATTGGTAAAGAGCAGAGTAGATTTGTTAAGGGTAGATTAACTTTAGATAATTCTTGGTTATTATTTAATGTATTAAGTAAAGCTCCCTATCTTTCTTATTCGATAGCTGCTGTTTCTATTGATGCGGAAAAGCATTTGATAGAGTAGGCTGATCTTTTTTGCTTAATGCTCTTACCTTGCATGGATTTAGTCCCACTTTTATCTCTCTTATTTCTCTGCTTTATACAACCCCTCATGCTTCGGTATTAGTTTACGGACTTCCTTCCCAGTATTTTCCGTTACATCGTGGAGTTCGTCAAGGTTGCCCTTTATCACGCTTTTATTTATTTTAGCTCTTAGACCCTTTTTGACCCATATCCATAATAATACATCTGTTACTGGCTTTCATTACAGTGAACAGCATCTGAAGTTGTCTCCTTATGCAAATGATACCCTGCTCTTTATTTCCAATGCAGATGTTTCTGTTCTCCCTTTATTGCAGTACATTTCTGACTTCTCTTTAGTTTCAGGTGACAAAATCAATTCAGATAAAACAGAAATGCCCCCCATTACCAAATTTTGTGTTAATCAATCTTTTGAACTTACTGGATTTCTTTGGAACAGTTCCGAAATTAATAATTAAGGCAGTTGGTTTAATAATTCTATTTCAGACACAATTGCAATCAATATAAATGAAGGATTCAATAGCGTTGAAAAACGAATTTCCTCTTTGAATCTGCTGTTTCTCTCAGGGTGGGGATGTCTTGATTCCATTAATATTATGATTTTTATTGGAAGATGTGGAGACTTAGGGGCATAAATTGGGTTCAAGATTTGTTTGATGGTATGACTTCTTGCTCTTTTCCTCAATTTCAGGCTACTTTTGGATGTCGCCTTTGTTTTGGTATATGTTTTCAATTCTTATGGAAATAGTTCTATACTTTTTTTGTCTGCTGCCTGTAACTGAAACTATCTCCACAGAAGATTCACTTCTCAAGATGCTTGTACTGTTTCCAAAAGCAGCTTTGAACTATAAGTCATTTTCAGAGCCAAATTTTGATCAAGTTAAAAGTTAGGGCCTGATTACAATGTCATTCGAAAAGGATCCGGGTGGGATTCGGTATTGTAGAATCTGATTTGAACCCTTGTTTCCGACCGTACAGATTTCCCAACAACCGATTATGATGCCCGGAACCCGTTCGAACAGTCCTAATTGGTTCCAAAAGGCATCCAGACAGCCTGAGTCTTTCAGAGTCGATTCGTACAGCTCTATGAACACTTTCCGAAAGAGCGATCATGATGATCGATTCGAACAGTCGTTCTGATTCGGTTTGCCTGAGATGAAATGGCTGCCAGAATCAGACTTTGGGGGCCCTTAGCAGGCTCCCCTTCATCTAGAGATGTACGAATGTAGCCCATGGGGCTACACAAGGGACCACTCTTCCCAACCATGCACAATTTGGCAGGCAGCACGGGATGCCTGCCACAGGGTGCAAGGTTTTCCCTAACCACCCCTCTTATCCAATGGGAGCCTGTGTTCTCGTTCAGAACACAGGCTCCCATTGAAGTCAATGCGACTCCGACCGAACAATGTTGGGTAGCATCGTAGTTTGTCGTCCGGACAAGCAGGACCTAATTAGTTTGAAAACTAGTCTGGAATCGATTAATTCGGGACAGTTTCCTAACATAATATTCGGGCCCTGAGTTGGAATTTGATTGGGAAGTTGATTTGGTATATGTTTGGCGCATCAATTTCTAGGACAAGATCTGGGCTAGATCATTAAAAGGTCTCTAGATCTCCATCCAGCACTCAATCTTTGTTCTTTTTATATCACAGATCATATTATACACGGTTTCCACTGCTAATGTTTCACACACAAATAATAAGATGTGCTGGTCATGTGGCCATCCTTATGCAGAATTGATGCATCCTTTTATTTGGCCCTGTATTGCCTCCTTTTGGAAAATTGGTCTCATATTTCCATTTATTTTTTATTTGCACTGTGTCTTGTCCAACACAATACTTTTCTAGGTAACGTTTCTAATACATTGGGGTTAATTTCATGTGAACATGGTTTACTCGACCTTATGTTTATCAACAAATTACGCTTAATTAGAAATGTTCATTTAAAATTTCAGTCAAAGCTTGGTGGCTTTTAACTATTTAAATAAGGTTGCAAAATGACAGGAGTTTCGTAAACACTCTGAAACATTTAAACCTCCATGAATTGGTATTTCTCTGCTCTCTTCTTTAATAGCTTTTGCCATTATATTTGTTTTCTAGGTATTTCAACTGTTTTTTTCTATTTTTTATTATTAAGAAATGACATTCAAGCCTCAGTGGTAAGATGTATATTTTGTTCCCATCCCTTCCGTCCTATGATTCTGTTAAATTGTAAACAGCTTTCTTCTCTGCTGCATTGTTTCCATTCTCATTGATTTGTATTTCCTATGCTATGATCAGTTCTTATTCTTTGTAAACTTTATTACCAATAAAGCTTACTAAACATAAAACACACTTCTTAAACTACTTACAACATATTTAAATATAATATTTAGCAATATGCCAATGTTTTAGTCTAGTTTGCGAAAATATGTAAAACATTTGTTATGGCTTAATTAAGTTGAAAAAAATCAGTTTATTAAGATGAAAATTTCATCTCATCTGGGGTGTTTGCCTGCAGTTATGGGGAGTTTTTAATTGTCAGGGAACAAAAATAAGCTTGTAGGTTCGTGGCATACTGATGAAAGTCACTTTACTGGTAGGAAACACGCTTAAAACAACAGTAACTAGATTATGGCGATAGTTAGAGGAGAGCCAGACTTGAGACTAATGTCTGATGCTCATTTTGAAGTCCTCCTGGATACTCCAGCAGAAAATGAGCCGAGCCAACATGTGGCATCTGCCTGCCACCCACGTCATAATGTCATGGCCAGAGACAGAGTTGCCCATCTGTGGTTTAAAACAGTGTGAAACTAGAATCACTATGTCAATCCTGGCCTTGTTGTTCTGTAATTCTCAAACCTGACTCCATTTAAGTCTTGCCCTCACGTAGGCCTGTGAAGTAGGCCCAACGAACAAGTGGTCTGCCCTTCTGAGTTCGTGCATATATTAACTTGGGTTTTTCTGACTCTGAATGAACTGCAGAGAGAGTAACCCTTTTCACCTGAAACTGACCTTTGCAAAAACCAGTTTCACTAGCTGATCGTTATCTGAGTTTTTCAATCACTGTTCAGGACCTCGTTAACCTTTAGTTTCTTTGCACATATCTTATCCTAAACAATATCTTAATTGTTTCTTTCCTTACGACTTTCTTTTCTAAACATGGGTTTTTGCCATGTGTCGTGACTGCCATCTGGTGTTGCCTTTTACTAGGCCTCAGAAGTTAGTCTGCGAGCAAAGCAGTCTGACCTTTTTTGGGTCATATATACATTAACTAAGGTTTTGTTTGTGGACTGGAGTTAATTTCAGAAGCTGGCCTTTCACCTAGAATTGACCCTGCCAAGCCAATTTCCCTGCAAGATCGTTATCCACTTTTCCCAATCACCATTCAAGACATTTGTTAACTTTTAAGTTTCTTTACGTTTCTGTTATCTTGCACATTATCTGAAACTACTTTTCTTTACTGTTTCTTCATTTTATGGGTTACGCTTTCAATTAAGGGTTTGTTCGGCCCTTCCAGATTATTATTTAGATATGCCTAAATATTAACTTGTGGGTTGGGACACTGTAAAATGAGCTTTACTGTATGATGCTGTGTGATGTCATGTATTTTCTATTGGTTGAATTTTGGTGCAGGGGCGTGCATTTTAAGTGTACCTTTTTGTGTATAAATAGGGATGTCTCGCCTTAGTAAAATTGAGCAGTTTCTTGAGTTGTACACCGTGCTGTATTACTGGGATTTCTGCTACTAGCTGCAGCTAATAAATTTGATCTCTGACGCCACCTAGAAGTATTCCGTGTCTCTGTATACCAAGGCAAGGGAACCCAGGGGACTTTGGGCGTGTCCCTGGCGCCGCTGGGTACTTGAGAACCCAGTTCTTCAGCCTCCCTATGTGACCTAATTGTTTGATTCTAGGTGACTCTTTTATTTCACTGAGACCCCTTTCCTCCTTATCACATAAGAGAGCAGGTTGTATGACGCTACAACTCATGCTTTTACCCCGCATTCCGTTACAGCACAATTTTTTACCCCGACTTGCTGTCTAATTGACTATTCCAACTCCCGTCTGTGCAACAGTAGGGAAGGTGTTGGAGTTAAATCCAACCCCTTATACCCCCTACAGCAAGCCTATTAGTTGCAATGGCATGCAGGGTAAAAGCATGCGTTGTAATGCATGCGTTGTAACAGTTGTTTCCCAAGAGAGCAACCTCAAATATTAGGAGTTTATCATATGCGCTGTGCAAAAACCTCTTGCATTTGATTTGACAGACTATAATTCTTCTCTATGGATTATAAGAATCTTGGTCATATATAGGATGCACGTGGCAACAGATTTGTGTTTTATTTCACTAATGTCATTGTCAGGGGAGGAAGGGTGTGAATGAATATTTCTAAGTTCCTGTTGAAAAAGTATCACTATTGTTAAATGCCTCTCAATGCAGTCATATCAACTGCTGTGCTAAGGTGCAAGGTTTTTTTTAATCAAAGTTTGTATGGTGTTTCTTTTGCGCTTTACATGACAAACATTTTCAGTGCTCGGCTTGTGCGCTGTGTGAGCCAAGCTGGACCCCTGGCTTGTCTCTGGCTCGGCTCTCAATGTTAATTTACTGGCTCGTCAACCTCTACCAATTGGATGCAAGGGTTTGAGCACTCTGATTTCAAATATTATACCACAATGCACGCATTATAATAAATGTTGTAGGCTACCAAAGTATGACAGTTTATAAGGTAAGGTGTAGTAAATCTGACAAATAGAATTTCTTTCTTTCTCTATATGACTTTTTTTTCAGAGGCCCTGCATTGGCGCTTGGCAGGCAAATAGGGTGCCCATGCAAGGAAAGGACAGAAATGGATCCTATTATGTTAAATATGGCACATTTATGCCTTTTCCCTTTGAAGCAGCGCAGCAAGGTAGCTTGCTGCTCTGCGTGAAAGCTACATAAGTATGCCCCATAGATCCTAACCACTCAAAAAACACAAAAGGCTACCATGGGCTGGAGCCCTACTCTGATGCTTTCTCGCAACAGACAGATTGAAAAAATAAACATACATGCTTTCATATTTCTTGAGACATATACTTACTAGATTAAGTGCTGCATTAACATAATGTTCACAAAAGAAGCGTTTCCCGTCTTTCACGCTGCTGAGGAGACAGGGATAAGACCTGTACACATGTTCCTTTAGATCTGCTGCCTGATTGTACAAATGGAGTGTTCAAGGAAAAATAAACAACCCATGAGTGATTGCAGCAACAAGCAGCCAGCTGAGCTAATTGCTGTTTATATTTTTACCAGCAATGCCTGATATCAAATAATAACAAGCATTGGCAAAGCCAATAGGTCGAGCATTGGCTGCCAGCCTTTTGGGTTTGTCGATGTTTGTTTTTCCATGTGTTTTGAAAAACGTTATTGTTGTAGAAGCTGCTGGGCTCTTGTCAGTCTGAAAGGAAATAAGAGGTAGCAGAAAGCAAAAAAATGTGTGTTGGTCTAAAAAAAGCACCCATAGTCATAGTAGTCCAAGGCACTGATGGAATCAATTTTGATGGAGGATATGCTGTTTGTGAAAGGTCAGTGAAGTTATATGATGGGTGTGTAGGTGAACCCACTGCCCTATGTTGTAGGGGGTGGAAGAAAATGTGAATGACCCAATTACAGACAAGTGAAGAGGGATGGGAGAAAGCCCCTTTAAGTGAGTATAATATACACATACTTTTGGTAAAATCAAACGGTCTTGACTAACACCAGACCTAAAGAAAGGTGTCCCAGTAATTGGCTTTAGTTTACTTTCCTTTGAGCATATCTGTGCACCTTGTTGTCAATTTAAAGATTTAGAAGCACTGCACACTGTGACTTTGGTTTTACTTTTCCTTCTACCATCCTTGTAATGGTGATGCTGTATTCCTTACAGATTACAGCTGCCTTGCCATTACTCTTTCAGGTTTGTAAATATTTCAAGAGTACCCTTGCAGAGTTGCTTTTTTAATATATTGCTTTTAACCAAATTCCTCCTAATAATTTGCTCCAAAATGCTCCATTTGGCCTCTATTTTTAAAACTTTTCTCAGGGAGAGCCCCCATAACTCCTTAATTGTCAGGTGGACTTGCACGCTTCACTCCATCACACCGGCCAACAACTTTTAAGCCTCACCACTTTCACAAGTCACCAGCTGCCACTGTTTCACATCTGAGAGTATAATCAGCATGCTGTTTCTCACAGTTTATTGTATTGTATTGTACCATTTATATTCTGTTTTATACACCTATATGGAGCATTAAAGCTAATTTTTGCATGGCTAGCATGCTTCACCATGGGAAATATATGGGTGCCAGAGTGTTGAATTTGTTGTGATCTTCTGTGGGGTGTGTTTTGGTGATGTGCATGATTGACCAGAGAGGTGTTCTTGTCTCAGGTTGGAGTACCTAGCATTGTAATGGAGGAGAAGGTGTGAGAGGTAGGCATGAAAATTATATTTATAGTTAGGTCTAAAACATATGGCAGCTATACAGCACCACACTCGCCACAGAGGCAGCAGTCTGCTGTGAGCATGTGCATCAACAATGGGGCAAATCAGAGAAGTTCCAGTAATCCAAGCAAGGCAGAGATGCTGTCAAATTAGTAAAATGCTACCACCAGGCAAGAATGGAAGTTGATGACATGAGCATTAGCCATGTGTCATTTTTAAAGGCAGGCATACTGTCAAATGCTCTATAAATAAACCTCATCAATGAGGAAATAATCAGAAGAGGAATCAGGCTTTGTAACCTCAGAAGAAAACACCCATATGCTCGCTAGGCTGAAGAAAGCCAATGGTTTGAGTAGGGGTTTGCAACAAAAGCCCCGGTCATGCTCCAGAAGGTAAACATATTTTTCCCCGAATCCGGAACATTGCATGCAATTACAACGCGGTTGTTACAATGACCGCGTTGTTACAATGCATGCCATTACTCCGCAAGCCGGAACAATGACTTGCTCTAGGGTACAGAAGGTGTTGGGTTTAAAATCCAACACCTTCCCTACTGTTGCACAGACTGGAGTTGGAATAGTAAATTATACTATTCCAACATCCAGCGCCCCCCTAGAGCAAGTTGTTGTTCTGAGTTGCGGAGTAATGGCATGCATTGTTACAATGCGGACGTTGTAACAACCGCGTTCTAATTGCATGCAGAAATAAAATGGTGGCATATTCACTCCAGAAGGCTCCCAAATGCCAACAAGCACTAGTTAGACATGACATCAATTATTCATCTCCCATATTTATTTTATACAGAAAGCTATCCTTTTTCAACATGGCAAGCCAGCTAGTTCAGCTTCAATGTGATAAGCAGCATTTGTGCATGCAATTCATGTAAACAGCATTTGCAAACTTCAGTGTTTACATGAGTTGGTATATTAAACCCACACCTATTGGCTTTGGCAATGGTTGGTTATGTAAGCTATAGATGCACTTACATCATTATAGCCTAGCCTGATCAAAAGAGAACAAGGATGAGTCACGTGCAACTGGTAGGTTGAAATGAAAGTGTAGGTAGAAGCGCATTTGGCAGTCTGGAATACATCATGCAAGAAAAACCCCTAATCCACCCCTGTGGCTCTTCCTTGAATCAGACAGAACAAAGGGATAGCTTATCTTCTGGAATGACTGCCGTCTATCACTTACTCATGATGGAAGTGCTTAGCTTCTTACCCTTCCCAGAACTCCCCAAGGTAACCAAGAGATAATCAGCAGACATAATGGAAACCTTCTAAACACATGGGGCATATTTATCAAAGAGCTGCGTCGCCCTTGCGCCACGCAATAGGGCACAAGAGCGACACAACTCTTAAGTTAGATTTATTCAGCCATGCAAGGCCACCCTGCATGGCCCTGAGTGGCTTGATAAATCTAGAGCAACACAAAGCAGTGCAAATAGCTGAGTTACGTTACTCTGCCCCAGGGAGGCATTCCATGCGTTGTGCATGGATGTTCCCACGCATCCACCCATGGATTCTGGAGCATTCACATATTTACCATTACTGGTAAACCTGGGAATGTGTCAAAATGATGTGCCTACCCAGGTGAGGCGTAACGAGGATAAATATCTATTTCTCCTTGTTACTTCCTCTTTCTGAAGGTGCTGCATTCTGCAGCACACATGGCAAGTGGAAAATGCCTCATAGGATTGTTTTTGAGCAGAAAGGTACTCCTTCCTGCACAAAAACTATCCTGCTTACAACATAGGCACATTTGCACCATGGTGCCAGGGTGCCTGCATTGGCATTAGGCAGCCAAAACAGCACAAGGAAAGGACAGGAATGTCTCAGATTATGTTAAATACAGCACATTCCTGCTTTTTCCCTTTCATGCAGTGCTGCATGAAAACGACATAAATAAGCCCCATAGATCTTCACCTCTCAAATAAACAAAAGGCTGCAAACCCACTAATGGGGCTTGTGATCGGCATGCAAAGCATTGAGAAAAACTTGCTGTTGGGGGTACATTTAAAGCAAGTACCTACATGTGACAATAGAAAAAGGATTATTGTGAGAAATAGTCCCAATACTCCCCAGGTTTAAGCTGGTGTTAACAAATCCAATAAAGATAATCTTGGATGTTAGTAGGTTCAATGGATTATACTCTAACATTTAATATGGAGAAAAGCATGCACAAGGTCTTTAAAATATATGTAGTGCATAGAAGGGTATACCATGATAAGGGTCAGTCTCATACACAAATGATGTGAATGGGATTAGAGGCAGGACAAGGAAAGGTACAAGAAGAAAATATTATTTCGGGAATAAAGTACACTGAGTCTAACAAAGTTCTCTTTTAAGCAAAAATGGTAGAATTGACCCCAATGCCTAGCCTATGCCTCAGTTTTGCTGGGAAGCAACCAAACCAGAACCAATGCAATCCTTTAAGAAGTTGTATTCAGTATCATTTCAGCCACCCGGGATTTGATAGAATTTCTTTTGACCCTTTTCTCCTGAGCCTCTTTAACTACCAAGTATTTGAAAGGGGAAAAAGTAAACAGGAAGCTTTCCAATCAAATGAGACATAAATAATCAATCCATTCCTTGATGATTATTAGTCCTGAACCATACATTGTAAGAAGGGCATCAGATGATGAAGTGAAAGATCCAGTAGAGGAGTGACCGATCTGGCAAAAAATATCAATTTCCAGGGAACACTATTAAAATTATACAAGCCGTCTCAGAGTGCCTGCTCTGATATTCAGAATCTTAATAAGACAGTACAGCTTGATACTGCCCAGTCATAAAGGGCAGTGGCAGCACTGTCTATTACTTGTGATTTTGTACATCTTGACAGATGACAGAACTTTGGGCCATGTTATTGCATATGTATACTAGGACTGCTGAGGCCTTCAGCTGGACTGTGGCAATGCAAATAACTTTTTATCTGGCTGAAAATGCACTCAAAAGTAACATCTGGGCATATTTATCTCCTGTCCAAAGATCCTGACCAGGCAAGGGTTCCACGCTCTCTTCCCCATGAAAATACTGGCGTCCATGATGAAAATGACAGGAGAAAGAACCTGAAGGCCTAAAACACAGCCAAGAAGTGAGGAAATTAGGTATCGCTGTAGATTCTTGGCAATGGCTAAGGTGATAAGATATTAATAGCCCCACAATGCTGAATTGCTATGAAGAAGGGCATGGCTGACCAGGGGTTTCAGGTGGACCCAGGCAAGCATCAACACAGAGAACAGCAGGGACCCTGAAACTAGAGCAACATCTGTGTGTGAGCCATCTGGCTTTACAGAACCACTGGACCAGAAGAAACTCATTGGAACTGAACATATTTTATAGTGTACGCACAAACTCGCACTATTAGGTCAAGTGAGACTTAGGATGTATCAACAATAACTTCTGATGCTGAGCAGTTGCGGGATCATGTCTGTCTGAGCGCACTTCCAAGTGGGCTAGCAACACATCAATATATGGGTGGAATGATAATCCTGGCAATCAGCATACCTTAGAGAAGAGCCAGAACTTTGGTAAATATGTTTGGGGCTGATTTCAGACAAAATATGAAATGACCTGAATGAAACACAAACTATAATAATACTGAAGGATGAATATTTTGAATATAAGCATCTTCCAGATCGATAAAGCAGAGGAAATCTACTAGAGAGAAAGTAGGAGCATAGAAATTATGTCGTGAGGGTTTCCATGTGGAACAGGGTGTATTTCAAAAAGCAGTTTTTTCTCTTCAAGTCAATGGTAAGAATGAAGTTCTCAATGAAGTCATTGTACGAAGCAAATCAGGAACACCTCTGTCCCCTATTCCTGAGGGTGACGAGCACAATTTCATCTTTGGTCAAAAGGGTATTGATGCTAGAACAAAATAAAATGGTCCTTGGAGGGCAGGGTTGGGGAGGAGTGGTTGTATCCCCTTGGGTTCAGAGATACAAGTCACCAAATAAATTAATCGGGGAAAAATATACTTCCAACTGTGGAACGAAATTGGAATAAAAAACTTCACAGGGCTGAGCTAGAGCTGAAATATAAAAATATATGTATGTTTGACTGAATGCCTGTGTTGCCTGCGAGCACTTCTGTGTACCACTGAATGTAGTTCACAGAGGTGTGAAAGGCCGATAGGCTTTGTAATTGGATGCCATCTGTCAATCATCATTGTTCTAACACATGGACCCTTGCCGCTTGCTAGAATCTTGGGCCTGGGAGCTGACAGTCACTCACAAGAATCCATACTCAAACTGCCTGCCCCAGTTCGCTATCTGGTAGGGATCTGTGAACCACTACGAAATCACCATTTACAGTTTGCCATATTTTTCAGGCCACTGTAGGAGGATGCAAATCACTTGAAAATGGTAGATTCACTCTGACGTAGTGGAAATTGCATTTCCGTGTATCATAATCACACACGTAGAGCACACCCGCATATAATCTTTTGTCATAATAGCATGATGTGTGAGAATTTTGAAATGTATTAATATGAAACGTGATGTGTTTAGGCCAATGAAAAGTAACACAAAGAATTAACGTAGAAAGTGAATGTACTCAGCAGAAAACATTAACTCGTCACAATAATGCATGTACAAAATGCGTTTATTAATTGCGTCATTTATATGTAGGTAAATGCATTATTTGAAAGTGCCTTATTTCTAGACAATTTTGTCAAGTTCATATGATGTTTTCTTATGTTAGCTGAATCTCAAAGCCCTGAAATGCAGTTCCCTGGAAACTCTCGCTTTAGAATTAACAAGTTGAATTTCATGTGTGCTGTGGATTTTAGGTAAAAGAAGCGCTCTCGTTAGCTAGAATTATGTCTTTGTTTTACTAGTCAGGCGAGGAGAGAAGAAGTTACATTGTGTGGCTTGAGTCGATAAAGGAAGATCGTTGTGCTTCACACAGGAGAAAGCCTGATAAACAAGGGCAAACTGTATAGAGAAAAAAACACACGGATTGGAATTGTTAGTTTGTATGTGTGTGATTGTGTGTGTGATAGTGTGTGTGGTTGTGTGTGTGTGTGGTTGTGTGTGTGTGGTTGTGTGTGTGGTTGCGTGTGTGTGGTTCTATGTGTGTGGGGTTGTGTGTGTGGTTGTGTGTGTGTTGTGTGTGTTGTGTGTGTTGTGTTTGAATGTTTGTGGGTGGGTGTGGTTGTGTGTGCGCTGGTGGTTGTGCCTGTGGTTGTGTGTGTGTGGCTATGTGTGGTTGTGTGTGTGGTTGGGGGTGTGGTTGTGTCTGTATGCTATGTTTTGTTATTATGTGCTATGTTTTGTTATGCTAAAGTTTGTAGTGTTGTGTTATGCTATGCTATGTTTTGTTTTGTTGTGCTATGTTTTGTTGTGTTTTATGCTATGATATGTACTATGTTGTGCTATGTTTTGTTATGCTGTACTTTGTTATGCTATGCTATGTTTTGTTTTGTTATGCTATGTTTTGTTATGCTATGTTTCGTTGTGTTTGGTTATGCTATGCTATGTTTTGTTATGCTATGCCATGTTTTGTTATGCTATGCTATGCTGTGTTATGCTGTTCGGTTTTGTTGTGTTTTGTTATGTTATGCTTTGTTGTGTTTTGTTATGCTATGCTATGTTTTATTATGCTATGCTATGCTGTGTTTTTGTTTTGTTATGCTATGCTATGTTTTGTTATGCTATGCTAAGTTTTGTTTTGTTATGCTATGCTTTGTTGTGTTTTATGCTATGCATTATGTTGTGCTATGTTTTGTTATGCTGTGCTTTGTTATGCTATGCTATGTTTTGTTTTGTTATGTTATGTTATGTTTCGTTGTGTTTGGTTATGCTATGCTATGTTTTGTTATGCTAATCTATGTTTTATTATGCTATGCTAAGCTTTGATGTGTTTTGTTATGCGCCCTCACACACTGTTCACCCTGCACACTCACACACTGCTCACCCTACACACTCACACACTGCTCACCCTACACACTCACACACTGCTGGCCCTGGACACCCACACACTGCTCACCCTGCATACTCACACACTGCTCACCCATCACACTAACATACTGCTCACCCTGCACACTCACACACTAGCTCACCCTGCATACTCACACACTGCTCGCCCTGCATACCCACACACTGCTCACCCTGCATACTCACACACTTCCACCCAGCGTTCTCACACACAGCTCACCCTGCACACTTACACAATGTTAACCCTGCACGCTCACACACTGCTCACCCTACACACTTACACACTGCTAGCTCTGGACACCCACACACTGCTCACCCTGCACACTTACACAATGTTCACCCTGCACATTCACACACTGCTCGCCCTGCACACACACACACTGCTGGCCCAGGACACCATCACACTGCTCACCCTGCATACTCACACACTGCTCACCCAGCACACTCTAACACACTGCTCACCCTACACACTCTAACACACTGCTCACCCTACACACTCTAACACACTGCTCACCCTACACACTCACACACTGCTCACCCTGCACACTCACACACTGCTCACCCTGGACACTCACACACTGCTCACCCTGCACCCACACACACTGCTCACCCTGCATGCTCACACACTGCTCACCCTGCACGCTCACACACTGCTCACCCTGCACACTCACACACTGCTCACCCTGCATGCTCACACACTGCTCACCCTGCACGCTCACACACTGCTCACTCTGCACACTCACACACTGATCACCCTGCACGCTAGTTTTAGCTGCTCTTAGGGAAAGTTCAGCATCAAGTTGGGAAGGCAGGGGATCCATAAAACAAACATGACTTCTTTCCTAAAGATGTTTTAACAAGTGTTAAAAGAACGACTAAACAGTACATACGAGTGAAAACGAAAAAAGAATCTTAAATACACTAAGTTCTAAGTACATTATTATCACAGTACAAAACATGTAGCAACAATGCAAAAATCTGCTGAGCGTGAGTTTACTTGTAACTTCAGTGCGATTCCAGTATGGTTCTCAGCATATGCAGTAAAGTTCCTAACAGGCACAGGTCTGCACATGTGAACACATGCAGGCTTTCCATATTCCCGAAGGAGGATGCCTCAGTAAGCTGGTTGTGCAATGAATACACTGCACATCTGGCTGCCTGATGTATACATGTGTACACCCCTAACTGCCGCCCCATAGGGGAAACTGCTTTAAATAGTCATTGGATCACCAGGCCCCGGTGCTTGTCACGACATGTCAGAAAATAGTGGGGTAACTAGAGAGTAGGCTTTTACAGAACCATGTTAATAATTACTGCGAAAAATATCAAGAACAAAAACAAAATATAGCCATGGTCAAGATTACAAGTACAGTCAGCGGAGTAGGCCAAAACAAATCTATCACAGACAATTGGACAATTACCCATTGCATTGATATGTTTATCTCCAGCAGGCTTATTTCAGGCCCTATCTAAGGGACATATATGCCAGATGGGTTAATGCACAGCTCCTAGAGGGGAGGGAGAGGAGAGGAAAGAACAAAAAAGAAGCGACGTGGGGAGGGAGGGCAGGAAGGGACTAGTCAAAGATGGCCTTACCGCTCTCGTTCTTCTCAATGACGTCCACCACCTCGCTGGCCTGCAGGCTGATCTCGGAGTTCTCCTGCTTGCCATAGTTTGAGACCACCACGTATTGCTCCAGGATCATGGCTCCCTTGGGTGACCTCAGTGCACCCGACTCATGGTTGGCCGCCTCCTCGTCGAGCCAATTAGAAGCCAGTGTGAGCCTGCTGCATATCCGCAAGTGGTCGACCATATAGCAGCAGCCTCTCCTGGCCCCCAGCAGAGCGGCGCAGAGGGACATTGGGAGGCGAGGGGCGCGTGGCACCGGGGGTTACTCACAGGGTTTTGGCTAACATCCTTCGGGCTTTTCCACGGCTGCTGCAGCGGGGGATTCCACAGGAAACTTTGGAAGAATCAGCCCATTTCTGTGTCTTCAGGGGGTTCCCCCGGGGAGAATCCCGCACATGCGGATGTGAGGGAGGGAGGAAGGGGAGATACTGGCACGTCTGAAATCTCTGCGGTCGAGGGCGGTGGCGCACGCCCTCACTCTGGCGAAATCTGGATTCGAGGCACGTGATGTAGAAAGGTTTATTCACCTATGTTTTTATATAGCGCCAAACTTTTAAGAGTTGTTGAGAAACTGATCTTTCGGAAATACGATAAGATATGGAGTAGTTGAGCAAACACAGGGGCGGCAAACCAAGTGTGCAAAAAGGGTGTGAGCGGCCATGAGGGCGAGAGGGCAAATCAGGGAGTATGTAAGACTGTGAAGTGAGCGACATCAGGTGTAAGAAGGGCTCTTTAGCTGCTGCAGTGAGAGGAGGGAGTGTAAATCAGTGAATATGTAAGAGAGTGAGTTGAGTATACAGAGAGCATGGTAAAGAGCCGAGTATACATCAGGATGTAAGCAGGAGGTGAGGAGACATTATATACATCATGTTGTAAGCACAGGGCTGACCGGAGGGGGTAGAGCACGTGTAAGCAGCAAGTTAAGTGGGGAGTGTACATCACGATGTATACAATCATGTGGGACTGTAGTAGTACTTTAAGCAAAAGGAGAAAAATACAAGCGGCACTTTAACCAATCCCGAAAGCGATCCAATTGCAAAATAAAAAACCCAAAAACCATGAGTGGTGCGCGCACGCGCACCTCTGCGAGCATATGTCTTCAATTATCGCGGTGAAGACATATGGCCTTATGTGCACGTAACAGACACCAATAGGCCATGGGCAGAGCTACGCGACCGCCCGTGGCCTATTGCGTGTTCTGTTTCAAAAGTAAACGCCCGCAAAGGCCAATGAAAATGGACCTAGGAAATAACACGCACGAGCTATGTGGAATTCCTAGGTCCATTTTCAAAACCCCAGGAAAAGGACTCGCGCAGTGTGCGCTAGGCCCGAGACCTAAAAAGCCTACCCTGTCCACATCCACAAATTGAAAGTACCTGGTTGGGCTGAAAACGAGTAATCCTCCACGAAGCAGGGCCAAGGGAGGTGGCCTTGCCTTACCCTGATTTTTACGGGTGCAGGACGTGCCCGCCCTTGGCCAAGGCTTTGCCCGGGCGCAGTTCACATGCGGTGCGTACCACACCGTGGATATCACTAAGGCACTTCGTGGTCTGTGGAAAGCAGCTGCCGGTAGTCCTCTCTCTCACAGGGCTGGTGGATGATGGTAACAAAAGTCCTGGGGCAGAAAAGCACAGGCCCCCAACACACAGCGTCCAATACAAATCAAAAAGTTACCTTTGCGAAGCTGCATGGTTGTATCACTAAAGAAAATCCACATCTGCATTGTTAAGAGCAGTGACTTACTTATCTATCTATCTATCTATCTATCTATCTATCTATCTATCTATCTATCTATCTATCTATCTATCTATCTATCTATCTATCTATCTATCTATCTATCTATCTATCTATCTATCTATCTATCTATCTATCTATCTATCTATCTATCTATCTATCCATCCATGCATCTATCTATCTATCTATCTATCTATCTATCTATCTATCTATCTATCTATCTATCTATCTATCTATCTATCTATCTATCTATCTATCTATCTATCTATCTATCTATTTATTTATTCGTCTATTGTTTGTTTCTTTGTTTTGTAGGTTTATATAGGTCAAGGTCGCCAAAACGTATTCAGGCTGTTTAATTAAAACAATGATCTGAGTGTAGCAACCATTTCGTAGAACAACAGGGCAGATGGGGCTTGAGGAAGATGGCAGGAGAAGGAGAAAGACGCCTGGACCGGGTGCAGGGCTGGAAACAACGGCGAAAGCCAGTCATTTCACAACTAATACATCAATCACTTCTCCTTAGCCCTCAAGTGCAAATAGAAATCTCACCAGAGGTTAATTGTGAGACATGAGGTCAAACATATAACATCAGTTGAGTAAAAGGGTGCATGATCTCACTTCCAATTACCTGCGGTATTTTGGTGCACCTCATGCACAGGAAAACATCACAAATATTTAACATCTATAAACAGTGAACCGTTTAAAGCATGGAAACAAACGTAGTTGGTTAATTGTGAAGCAGTGACATAAATGGCACAAAATTAGAAGCCCAGTGGCCCATAGGGAAAGCCAAAAGCCGTGACTTCAATGCTTTAATGCAAGAAAACCTCATGTGTGCATGTTTGTGTTTACATGCGGTAGACTGCCCAATCTTTCATGGGCAATAAGCAACATTTGCCTGTCAGATAAAATGGTGGTCCATGTCGGAACATACTTGTATAGAATTGCTGATAAAAGGGTTGAAGCATAAATAACACGTGTATTGTAATTAGTACAAGTAAAAATGCCTATTCATTGGTAGTCATCAATAGTATGTCTATGAGAAAAGAAGAGGTGGATCTTTCACATTAGAGTATACCACTGGCTAGCAGCATTGATCAAAACGTATGCAATTCAAAGATCGGTTTGAAAAAGGGTTTGGCTCTTCTCAAGATTTTTTTTTATAATGATGGAACACTGAATCTTGGAACAAGTCGGACCAAAAATAATGGGCACATTTTGATTGGGCTTGAAGATCTGCAGCACTGTACCAGACGTTACGTTCTGTGGAACACTAGGGGCAAAAGGTGTTTTTAAATCAGATAAAATCAAACACACTGGTAAAAAAAGTTTTAAGATTTAAATACCATTTTCACAGGGTACTTGGTAGTTCTCATTAAGGAATATTTGACATTTGTGGTGACAGAAACACATTTTAAAGCTCATTTGTCCAGCAGCATTAGCTAAAGCATGATAGGATTTAAAGATAATTTTATCTGAAGGCTTGAGCTTCCCCACAGACCAATTATTGATTGAGAAATCCTTATCCAGCTTCTCACTGTTTTTTGGCTGGATTTGTGCTTCCAAATACCATATTGCATACATACATACATACATACATACATACATACCTACATACATACATTCATACATACATACATACATACGTACATACATACATACATAAATACATACATTCATACATACATACATACATACATACATACATACATACATACATACATACCTACATACATACATACATTCATACATACATACATACGTACATACATACATACATAAATACATACATTCATACATACATACATACATACATACATACATACCTACATACATACATTCATACATACATACATACATACGTACATACATAAATACATACATTCATACATACATACATATCTACCAGTGATGCATTCAGGACAGAATAGGCACTAAGTTTGCGAGGCATTATTTGGATGTAGTATTGGTTATTAGGCGCATTTTGCTTTTTCAATAATTCCTCAGTTTTCATTTCCTCGTTTTCATAATTCTCCATTTACCACACTGGGGATCTTTCCAACATGCCAAGAATATGCATGCAAATTTGCTAATTCCATAATGTCAAATAACATATTTCATGTACCTCGATGCCTCCATATTGATTTATATTGCCACGTTTTACCCACTTTCTGCAGTTTTCCAAAATTCTCCGACTATCACTCTTTGTCATTTTCTATTCTGCTGTACCACTGGAGCCAAGCTATACTTGGCTGATGAGCTGTTATCAGGGTGAAACCAGTCCTAGGATGCTTGTGTTCCGGTTCGGTGAGGAGCTGGTCTGGCAGTTCGGGCTGGACTGTTCCCATGAGGATCAGGGTCATAGCTCATTTGCATATGACTGGATCCAAACTGAGGTGTCATGGTGAGCAAAAGAACAAATGCCAGTGGTTGCAGGGTTGGCCATGCAGTTACTGACTTTCATGTAAGCCAACTCTTGTGTATGCAGGAGTTGGGAGGATTACTTTCTTCTGTTTGTTCAACAATCATAGAATAAACACCAGGCTAGGTACCATGCCTGATGCAAACAGCTGGAATCTGTTCATCTCAAAAGACCCCCACCAAATGTTTGCTGCCACACACATGTGTAAAACAAGGAAACAAGGTGTATTGATCAACCTCCACTTACATGCCTGTATTATATATAATGGTTAATACCATCATGTGTACCTTAAAATACAGAAAGAAAGTTCACATTACTGTCTGTTGTGAACCAAACCCAAACTCATAGTTTAATCACACTAATTGGCTCAGGTTCAGTGCAGACTTTGTAGACATGCAGTGGCGCCTGATTATAAACTAGGTAAGTATTCTCATTGCTCATCCTTCTCCATCATCCAATCAAATAAATGTGCAAAGTTGTTGTCAGAAAATGTTTATATTTCTCTTCTCATTCACAGAGGTCATGGGTGCACACCTAATAGGTTTTCACATTTCAGACCAGGAGTGCAAATATTATATGGGAATCTATATGGTTTTAGCGAAAGTATTCAACCACAGCTGATAGATTTGACTCCAACAACTCTTAATGTCATTTCTGTGCTGCTTGGGTTTGATTGCTGTTAGTGATTATAAGGCTTTCAACAGCCTAGTGCATCGGTAAAGCCCTGAGGTCTATTTAGTCGATCTCTAGGCATGTCTTTTTCCTCTGCCACTGGAGGAATGAGGGTGCGAGGCACTCCATTAGAATCAAAGTAAATTGCATCAATTTACTGGTTGAATAGTAAAATACAATCATCATTGGTGTTCAGTGTGCCCGTAAGATGTCTGTCCGCTGTATCTGGTACCCTATTGATGGCTATGCCCCTGTCCTTCACTGTTTCTTTGACTGCTCTACATGGCTCTGATGCTTAGTCATCTCTCCAACCAACACCAATTTATTCTCATGGGCACCTCCTGGTCCCAAAAGATCCTAATCACCTGAGGACTCTTTGTGGGACCCCTACTTTCCCCGATCCTCTTCAACCTCTACATGGAGTCGCTGGTGCTCTAAAGATAACAACTTCAAGATTCATCAATACGTCAATACAGAGCCCTACATGAAAGCTTCCACTGCTTCAGGTATGAACCACTCCCTGCACATCATCAAGACCTGGATGTCCAGGACCTACCTGAAGCTCAACTCAACAGAGTTCTTGTTAGTTGCAAGTACAACAAACAAGAAACGGGACAAACCTGGTGCAATGACATGAACCCTGACAGTTTTGAACCCCAACTTTCACCAAATGCCAAGTCACTTTGATTCACCCTAGGCCCCATCATCACCCTCAAGGGACATATTAACAAACTTCAGAGATGGCCTGGTACCAGCTCTTTCTTCTAAAACGAGTGGCACAGTGTCATCCAGAAAACAGCTTCAGAACTGCTGTTCAAGCCCTATTACTCTCTCCAAGTCACATTGGCACACTTCACGGGCATTCTCTTTCTTTTGCTCACTATGCCACCTTGGTTTTGACCCAGCTATATGCAAATCAGCTTTACCCCTCCTCCTCATGGGAACAGTTCAGCATGAACTCCCAGGCTAGGTCCTTACTGAACCAGAACCAGGGCCGGAATGGCTACCGGGCGTTTTGGAATGCTGCTGAGCTGGGGGCTGATTTCGTTGATGGGGACCTGCGTGTGCTAAATGAAATTCCTTTTGCTTTGTTTATTTCAAAGCACATGCAGGTCTCGATCAACGAAATCAGATCCCACCTTAGTGAAGTCAGCCCCCAGCTCGGCAGCGTTCCAAAACGCCCAGTAGTCAGTCCGGCCCTGACCAGAACCCAAGCAACCAAAGGCTGGTCGTGGCCTTATAAGGGCTCATCAGTCAGGTGAGCTTGGTTCCAGTGGCACAGTAATCACAGGACCCACGTCTGGACATACCATTACCATTTAGGGCGGTATATTAAAGACACGAAAGGTGATGGGAGAAATGCTTGCAAATTGTCTAACCACCTCAGTTTGGACCCCGCCATATGCAAATCAATCTTGACCCTGCTCCTAATGGGAACAATCCAGCCAGATCTGCTAGGCCAGGTCCTCACCAGACCGGAACAAAAGAAACCTTGGGCATGTTTCTCCCTGATAAGGGCTCCTCAGTCTGGTGTAGCTTGATTCCAGTGGTACAGTGGACATACCTTTGCCTCTTAGTTCAGTATTACAGCCAACCTCAACATTTCTGCTTTCTGTGCAGTGCACACACTGTACTGTTGTGGATTTGCACTGACATTATTAAATCTTCGCACTTTGCCATTCGCTTTCTTAATTTTCCTTGGGTACGTCTATTGGGTGAAAATGTCTGATATTTCTTTTAGTGCAAATTTCCAAACATTTGCCTGAGAATCAATGCTACCATAAAAGTTTATTGATGAGCAGTGCTTAATTTGAGCTGATGGGTTCCGGTGCTTAGCACCGGCAAATTCTTTGTCAGCACCGGCACTAGTGACAAGTCACCACACGGTGACACTGTCTGAGATGAGCAAAACAGCTGTGTTTATTAAGTCAAATGGCTTGTACAATTAATAATACCAGGCTCTCACAACATTATTATAGCTTTGTGTGGCCTGAAATAGTCTGAATTGTCACACTTGTAGAAGAACTGATGGTTAGGTGTTATGTTGTTACTGTCATTGGCAGCAATGGTTGTGGCATTGCGTGGTGCAGTATTAACAATATGAGAGAGAGGGAAAAAGGCACCCTCAGTCCCCCGGGCTAGTTTTGTAAAACAACAAGAGAGTGTCGAAAAACTATATAAGTTATTAGCACATGATCAGAGATCGATATGGCCCTATTAACTCCACATTGGGAATAGTTATAGATTTTATTGGAAGCCCTCACTCACCACCCTGGGTGGTGACATGCTTCATCATCGGGCCCACCAGGAGAACCCGAATGCCTCCCTGGTGTGCTACAACGCCAGATTACTGCGGAGCTGGTTTTGTGACAGTGGTGTGAAAAAAGTGGTGTTTAAAATTGTCAAGAAACTGTACCAGAAAAAAAATGTTATTCTGTGGTCAGTCTGACAAGGTTAAAATATGTGTCGGGAAATCTGCCAATTAATGTATTGGTTATTTCCACTTTTAGAGTGGGGTCGACATGTTTCAGCCCTTATGTGTAAGATTTACCGGGCTTTCTTCAGGACCATGTAATATGTACCTCGGCGGTGTGGGCGCGCTAAGGTCCACCCTACCAGAGGACGTGAAAGTTAAAAACGGTCATGTAAAAATTAGTGCAGAAAAACAAACAAACCACCAAGTAGTGGAATAGACCTCTGATTTAGAGGGACCTGTGTGGTTTGTATAAAAAACGATCCACTCCCCATAGGTCTCGGGAGGTGGGTGGGGCGACAATGGCCCACCGCCCGCTACGCCCAGCACCCGTTTGGCACCTAGCGTTCCCAGCAACCGGACCTCGTGGATTGCGTGGTGCAGGCCGCAGTGACTTCCGAGAAGGGCCCTGGCATTTAATTTTTTTTACAAATTAAGCACCGTTGGTGAGGTGTGGGGCTAATCCATAGACAGTCTTTTCAACTACCCAAAATGCCAAGACATACTCTAGGCAGTACTTAATTTGTAACAAAAAGAAATACCAGGCCTTCAACTTTTTTAGAAGCCTGATCTAGAAGAGTGTGTATGCCAGTGAGTCAGGTCTTACCTTCCTCCTGCAACTGCAGCTCCACTACTGATGGGGCGTGCCTCCATAACCTCTAATATATACAATCAGCTCTACACTCAACTTGGGCCGTGAGCAGCATGCTCACAGTCCAGGAGTGCTAGTGACAGTCATTCTTTTATTTGCCCTGTGGTTTGATGAAATGCAAGAAGGATTGTAATACACTGAAAGGCTAAGGATCGTAGTTGATGGTCTTTCTTCCGTTTCTATGACCCTAGTCTACCTGAAAGAGGGAATGGTTTGCGGTTTCTGGCCGCTGTAAGTTCAGGCAGCTGCAGACCAGGGAATGGATAATGAGGGAGATGTCAAGAGTGAAGTCTGTGAAATAAGTGCTGGTGGTGTGCACCATCAAACACCGGCACAAATTAAGTACTTTTCTTGACTAACCAAGTAATAAAAAATAGTTCAACATAAGGGATGTATTAAAAAAAACCTTCAACCAATTTCACAGAATATTCAGCTATATTGTAAATTATTTGTCTTTGGTTCTAAGACTTCAGACTTACAGCTTTGAGCCTTGGATTACACATGTGAGACATCTCAGACATTCACGAGCAAGTAGTATCAATCTCTGACCTTCTCCTTAAATTGTTTAGTGGACAGAAAAGCACTGTAAATTGATTAGTCATGTAATTGTACACTAATTCCTCTTCCGACCATACATTAAGTACATGCTTTGTGATACGAATCCAATTTCACCTGTACCACTGCAAGGCATTTTCAATTTCACAACTGCCTTCAGAAAAAAAAACATTCAATTAACTTGACTTTGGGGTTAACTGCTTTGAGGTCTCCACTTGCATGAACGGACGATTATTTCCAAAGCCTGCTTCTTATCTGAACAGAAAGGAATATCAGGCTGATGTGAGAAATTGTCCCATCATTCCCGTGGGAACCCAAGTGGGCGCTCTTCATATGTCTTCATTTCCAATGCCCTCACAATGACGCATTGAGGTCAAATTGCATTATTTTAAATTCTGACAAGGAAGGTAAGTGGAGAGTTGGTAAATGATGTATCTATTAAGTTACACATATATCTTTTCCTTGTGCTTTCCTGAATTCGCAGTTTTTTTCTCAATTTCTTCCCGTTACTATTTCTGTAATTCGTACTTTTGCTTTATGTTCATTTATTACCCTAAAATAATTCTATAAAGTAGTCACATGCTACTATACACAGAGATGAAACGGAATAAATATTGAACCTTAAACTAGTCAGTTGCAGTGGACTTTTGTCAGACGGAGCAGCAAACCCATTAAACAGTAAATCACAGCAAAAATAATGAATCCATACATTGCCATTCGCCTTTAAACCATACACTGACAACTCATTTCAGTGTTATTAACATTAATTCTATTTATGGGAATTTTAATTACATCGATGTATACACTTTCGTCAGTGATGCGGCTAAAACTAGCATTAAAAATGGCGAGTCAGCTCATAGACCACTGCTTGTTTTAGCGTAGAACGAACGCTGGTATGTATACATACACGAATTCTTAAACACGTTAGCAATTTAAAATTAAGGAGCAACTGAGACTACAAACAGTGAATACAATGTTTAGAGAAATGAGCAGCAATGGAACCATCTGCCAAACCACAGAAAGAGACAATTTCACAACCGAATTTTGCTAGTGAAAGCCTCACTTACACTATAACACTATCCAAAATGGCAATCATGGTGGTGTACATCAAGTTGTGTCTATATGCGTGCCATTACATTTCAGCTATGCCTTTTGATTTTGTAGGGGAAATCCCACTTAAAGCATTCTGGTCAAACAATGCAACACTTTTTCTTGACTAACCAAGTAATAAAAAAATAGTTAAAAGGGATGTGTGTCATCCAGTTTCTTCCAATTTCACAGACTATTCAGATATAGTGTAAAGTATTTGTCTCTGGCCCTGAGACTTTATACATACAACTTTGAGTTGCATTACATTTTCAGCTATGCCTTTTGGTTTTTTTTCGGGGGAAAACCCACTTAAAGCATTCAGGTCAAACATTGCCACACTATTTCCAATTTCTCCAGATTTGTCGCCCTTCTGAATTTCGTTTTTTCCTCTTTTTCTACTGGAATCATGGTTTATACTGTTCCTGACTTATTGCTGGACTATCTTTGGAACTTCTGTACTGTTTTCAGACTTGGATCTTTCTGGATTGAACCTTCCCTTTACATTGGTGACCTCTGTAAAGCACACCCTTGTATAATTCTCGATCTGTGATCTGTACACTGCCTACGTGAAATGGGCAACTTCTCCTCAGCTTCTTCAACAGACAGGACAAGAAACGTGGGCCAGATATACTAAGATACTAATGGCATAAATTGGTTGAAAATTGCGGCTCATGATTTTTAGCAAGTTTCTTTTATTTCTGAACTGATCTATGTATTAATAGGCCAGGTTGTGAAATTCTAAATCATAGTGGGTCACACACCAACCTGCTTAGTGACTATTAATTAGGCAAATCGCCAATAGCGATCTACTTTATGATTGGACACATCCTACAAGGGTCAGCAGACCACAATCCCTGTGATTTCTTAAAAAATTAAAAGCTTTTCTTTTTTTAAAGCAGCTGGATTGGCTTCAAAGCAATGCTGTTTCTAAAAAAACTTTCCATTTTTTTAAAGCTACCATGATAAACAAAGGATAAGGGGTTCAATTGACAGTCTGAAACTTTTCAATGGTCTGTGACCGGAAGTACGATCACAATCCATTGATGCACTCAGAATTTGGAAGGTGCGCCCATAAGACGCACTTTTCAAATTGCAAATCAGTATTTATTTCTAAACCCATTTAACAATTTTTAATTCTTTTTACAGATAGCTTAATGGTTTTTACTACATTTCAAGGTTTATAGAAAGAGGGAGGAACCCTACTAGTGACAATAGGGACTGGGTAAGTTCAACAGTAATATCAAAAATGTCCCAAAGACATATACACCAGTTATGTAAGCACAGTTTACCATGGATGAAAACGGGACTCTGGACGGATGCAGGGAGGCCGTAAATTTTATTGAAGGTTCATGAAAGAAATATATACATTTCAATACCTGCTCAGCGTGGTCTTTCAAATCACAGGACCAGATATCAAACTCGGGTACTACAATCAATGAAGGCACCTTGAATGTTTGATGATATCCAGTTGCGACTGACAAGCAGACCCCATCAGGCTTCTTGTAAAGTTGTTTTTTTAGCCTATGCCAAGTGCATTTTATATCAATAAAGAAACAGTGGCTCCAACCAAGGTCCCTAGACATTGAAACCTGTTTCAATTGATATACCTCTGGAGCGATTTTACTATTGAATACGGCTGCTCCATAAATACTGTAGAAACTCCACGGAAAAAGTGAGAAAACTGTCCTGAAGAAGGTGAAACATCAATCGAATATCACCGAAACGCCGCGTCGACTTTTTGTTTTCTGTAATAAATATGTAATAATTGATTATGATTTTTAACGATTTTAAAGATTAACCTGTTTTTAACTGTATGTACAATAAATAACACCAATGTATTTTGATATATCAATTGTTGTGTTTATGTGTATTATTCAAGTGTTGGCTGACACAATTAAGTTTTAGGTGATTTCTCTTGTGTTGTGTAACAATCTGTCTGGTAAACTGTGCTTACATAACTGGTGTATATGTCTTTGGGACATTTTTGATATTACTGTTTTACTACATTTCAAACATGTTTTTAGTGGACACAAACCCTCTGATCTAGCAAACCAGGTGAAATGCAACAGTTAAAACCATTAGTGAATCTGGCCCCCACTGTGACAAGAACTTTTTGACAAATGGGATGTTTCTTTAAACAGCCTCAGCAATACAAATCAGCTCAGTTCATTAGAAAGGCTTTTTAGGTCGAGCTTGGGCAGCGCATGCACTGCTCTGCGCGGCATGCTGTATTCAGGTAGGGACTTGAAGCTCCGCCCACTCTCCGCCCATATTCTCCATTGGCTTGTTTCATTGTCCACTATAAACTGTGGCTGTTCATTTGTTAATAGGCTGAGTAGTCCCTCCTTAGTACTGACTTGTCTCATTTTGTAACTTCCCATGGGGACACCCACTGTTACATGTGTTGTTACTCGGTAGTCTTTAATTACAGTTTCCGAGCACTATTTTCCCAAACAGCTTTGTCCAGGACACACTCTCTCCTAATGTTTATTTTTTATAGCATGGGCGCCAAACGCATTTGCAATGCAATAGGTCTCACATTTGCGAAAGTTGAAACTATTGGTATTGTAAATGACAATGCCTTTTATTTATCTGTTTTAAAAACAATACATAAATATAAAGCATTGTCATTTACAGTGCCAATAGCTCAAACTCTTGTAAAGTCAAGACCTATTGCATTGCAAATTCTTGTCTATACTGTTGTGGAAATAACACACTTTCTGTAAGGAAACACCAAAATACAGATTTATTTACAATCACTGAGGTAGTGCATTGACCGATGGAGAACATCAGTCATCAGACTTCTTTTGAGACTGAAAACACATCCTGTATTCATACATATCTCCACAGTCAGCGGTCATTAGTTTCCCCATGACATGAGGCCTGTACAAACATAGGGGTCAATTTTGATCCTGACGGATGACTTGTCCTCAACCAGAGTGACGGAGTAAACTACTCCGTCACCTTGACGGAGGTATTGACTGCCAAATTTTGAAATGTTCGACGGCCCAGAACACATTTTAAGCATTGACAGGATCAGCCATCAAGGCAGTTCCTGCAAAAGCATTGTAACTTTGTTGTACGTCAACCATGACAGAACCATACAGCAAAGTTACAAAACAAGAATTCCAAAAGAATATCCCAAAGCAGGATTTTCTTTTTAAAAAGAAAAAGAAAAACTCTCCTCATTATGGGAGTTTCCTTGTGGTAACATGCTTTGAAAAATGGCTGTATGTCCACCCATATCAGTTAGGTGGGCAGACTTATAGCCATATCTCCAACTGGGTGCTGTTTTAGCTTGATCAGACAGCTAAAGAAATTCTTTGATTTCCTCTCCATCCCAGCCAGGAAATCAGTCGCGGTGGCTCTTATTCTTTCCCGGCTGGACTATTGTAATGGCCTCCTGGCAGGCATAAAGAAATCCTCCCTCAAGAAACTGCAAAGTGTCCAACACGCAGCGGCCAGGCTCGTGCTTAAACTCCCCCGAAGGTCCTCGGCCTCGGCAGCCCTCAACACTCTTCATTGGCTGCCCCTCCACAAAAGAATTCTCTTCAAGCTTCTCGTCACAGTCTACAAATCCACCAGGAACACTGGCCCTTCCTACCTGGCTAAGCGCTTCCTGTGTTACATTCCATCTCGTTGCCTGAGGTCGTCAGGAGCCAATTTAGTCACTGTACCCCGAATAAAACTAAAAACAAAAGGTGGAAAGACCTTCTCATTTCTGGCCTCCAGGGCATGGAATTGTCTCCCCCCCTACCTTAGGCATGCCCCCTCAGAAAGCCTTTTTAGGAAACTTCTGAAGACCTGGATTTTCCCTCAGTCCGACTCATCGGTCCTCGCAGCCATCTGATTCTCGCTCTCCACTGCGGGTTCTCTGTTTGCTCAGCGCCAAGATGCTCCTTTCGGAGCGATAGTCGCGCTATACAAATTTCAATAAATATCAAATATCAAATATCAAACTGCTCTTACTGCCTTGGGCCGTAGGAGAAGTTTGACCGTGGCTGAGATGGAGTAGTCTCTGCTTCCTTCAAACAATGGTGAGCCGGAATCAAAATCAGGCGGCAGAACATAATGTTGATGGGGAGATCTCTGACACTGTTGCAACAGAGTTCCCTCTCCACCAGCATTTAAACTGGGCCCATTTTGTATCACGACTTAACATGTGAGTGACATAATTTAAGCAAGGCTTCCTGCAATTAGAAACAGTCGCAGCTTCCTGACACATGATAGTAGGTAAAATACTCAATAGATCAGCCCCGATACCGTGATGTATGGTAAGCAATGTGTGGGGAGAGCAAAGTAGAGATAGCTAGTTGGCATTCTTCCAGGGTAAGCCGAGAATGAAAAGTGACCTGCACAAATATTCTTGTCTTTGAAGAGAGGAACACTGGTCAGAGCCTCAGAGTACATGTGTTTAGATCAGGATATGTACATTTTCTTTTTTATTATCTCTCATCATAGGCACTGTTATGTTTTTCATTTTAAAATGATGAGTTCAAAGTCTTTGACCGTGTCCTTGATGAAGGCATGGAATTGTTTATATTAGCTCTACAGATCTGCACCAAACCAAATGATTGGAAGGGGAAAGGCACACCAGCAATCTAACAAGGCAATATGAATTCCAGATGTATCTATGTTCCCAAGGAAGAAGCTCCTTGATCCTGCTCAACCAATTTCCATTCCAAGAAACATATGTAATTTACATATAGCAGGATAATGTACAGCTGATGGTCTGCTGTCCCCACTTAGAACAAAAATGTAAAATGATGCCATGGTCACCACTATGGTTTGCAGCATTGTGCTCACTTTTATGCAGCAAGGGCCTGGTGCACAAAGGACTTTTAATTGGCTTTAATTCGGAAGTATATTGAAACATAGGTTTGAGCAAAAGTTATTTGTAAGAGCTTACCTTATTAAAGTCAGAACTATTTGCTTTCCCTAAGCCTATTTTACTACTGTTAACACACATATTCTTACACACAAACAAAACAGTCAAGCATACAATACTCTAACACACACAAACTCCGGAGAGTGTATTCCTGTTGGTAGTAGTGACAGGAGTAGAAGCAGTGTGAGGGTTTTGATGGATGGTAGTAAAGGTAATAGTGTTAATTGTCATGATAATGATGGTGGCGATAGGGGTGGTGGAAATGGTGGTGGCAATAATCACACCAGAGTGTAGTTGGTGGTAATGTTCATGGTAATGGTACTTACGGTGGAGATAACAATGGCGTGATATTGGTGGTATGATTATAGTAAAGGTTTTGGTGTTGAAAGAGGTGGTAGTTATTATCATAGTAGTGATGGTTGTGATGGTGGTAGTAACTGTGGTGTTAACAATGGTGGTGATAACAGTGTCAATGGGGTTGATTATGGTGACGTCATAATAGTAGTGATAATTATAATAGCGGTGGTGATGGGGCAATGACTGTAAGGTAATTGTGTAATGGTGGTGGTGGTAATAGTAGTAATGGGAGTGGTAAGGTCAGTGGTGGTTATTGTAATACTGGTAAGGGTAAAGGTGGAGGTTTTAATGATGATGGTAGTGATAATGATTGTGGTTGGTAATGGGAAAGCTGTGTTGATAGTAATAGAAAACATTACGTTGGTAATAGTGATGCACTACATCATCAAATTCTCAGAGGTTTCTACACTAGCACTGTATAACCTCTTACTAACCTGTGTGATGATTACGCCACCATTTCAGTTGTACAATAGACCCACAGTATGGAAACCCTTTCCTAGGAGGTGGAATAGTACACCCAATTACATGACTGTGAGAGAAAAATACCACTGAGGACTGATTGATCCAAGATTTGAATGCCAATGTCTCAAATCAAATAATAAAGGGAGAGCACACAGATCAGCCAATGAATGAATGGTCAGACCAAAAGCCCACTCTCTGCACATAGGAAACAATAAAAAATAGTAGGTCTGGCAGAGACCCGTGCTGTCCAGTCAAACCTAAAATGGGCTTGCAAAAATGAAAAGTTAATAGTGAACACAAACCTGTTTATGATTCACTATTGACCCTCCACGGACTCAACCAACACTGCACAAACAATCAAAGTTTGCAAAAAGTAAAAAGGGAAAAATGTGAAAAACAGTCCAAGTTGACAAAAGTATAAAACATAGTGGCTAGAGCAGGTAATTGTACCGGGAAAGGGCACAATAGAACCGTGTTCCCAATTCTTGTGCACACTGGGCACTTTAGTACTACAGAAGGACTGGCAAATGTTTGTGTGGCCTCTCTTGTGGTACATATTACAGTTGTACACTTGTGCCTGTGCAGTCTGAATATTGGTCTACCTAATTTGATTGCGTTCATGAGGCTATGCATCTGAGGAAATGCAGGTGCCCTTGTGGACATGCAAATTACTGATGTGGACATAGATGTAAAGACATGTTAGGGATGCACACAAACTATGTGCATCTGAGACTTTTTTAAACAGAGAGCATGCCCCAGAGGGTGTCATATACGGCTCCCATTATCTCACTCACTAATGGATACAGTAAGACACAGCATCCACACATGGAGAGATCCATGTTCCTCTCCTAAAATCCAGGAAGGAACTTGACATCTCCAAAGATATTTCCTCAATTAGCGAGGAACTCTCCAACTTCACTTCTACTTTCATATCCCATTCGTGCACTAAAGCTATTATTCTTTATAATTCCTTCTTCCCCAGCTTGGAAGAAACCCTCTTCTATGCTGTGTCTAATTCCAAGCCTGTGTCTTACTTACTCAGGCAAACCAACCCCTTCTGCCATTGAGAGAGAGATTGTTCAGGTCTTTCTTCCTCAGTGGCTTACCCTTGCCAATTCATCTCCAAAATCAAGCTACTAAACTGTCTTAAAACGTTACACATGAAAACCCTCCATAAAAATAATCTAGACATCTCTAAATTCGAAAATGACCACCCCATCTCAAGTCTATACTTTTTGGACAAATTTCAGGATAGATGTGTATACTCCCAATTTATACAACATATAGAGGAGCACAGCATGTTAGGTCTGCTCCCATCTGATTTCAGGGCAGACCACAGACTGAATCGTTAACACTGTTGCAGCAGGGATGGAATCTGCACTCTGCAGATCTTTGGGGCAAACTGAAGTACACGTTGCACTTGAGTGGATGGCCTCCTAGTCCTGGGTTAAGGTTTAGTATCAACAGATTAATAATACATCAATAAAAGCAAAGCACATTTGACTCCACATGGAAGACAGAGAGCAGTAGATTTGTAAACCATGAAGGTTAATTAGCAGAATAGCAAATTTACACATTCGACTCTTTCAAAGGAATTCAAATAAAAAAATGCAATGATTAACGTAGTAGTGTATTGGTCAGTATAATTCTAAGTGATTCTAAATATAGCAAATACAAGGACAGTCTAAAGTTTTCATAGATAAATTAAGCACGTTTCAGTTATTTTGAATGGGAATTCCCTAATGCTAAGCTAAGAAGTCAAGTGATTTGGGGTAGATCAAGCAAGATGTGTCAGCAAGAAATGCCTCTAAAAGGCAGAATCAAATGAAAATTCAGTCAAACAAATGATAATTAATTATCTCAGGAGTTAACTCATAGACCATGATGAGAAAAGTCTATTCTAACAGAGATGAAATGAGTATCTGAATCTAACTACGACCTCTGACCCTACTCCCAGGCAGGTCGCTCCCCACGCTGCTGCACGGCTCTGCCTGCATTGTTTTTGCCTAATCTTGTATTTTTCCCCTGTGCCTAACTTCCTTTCTTGCCCAGACTTGTTTTATTCCTCTGTGCCTGTACTTACTTTCTTGCCCAGACTTGTTTTTATTCCTCTGTGCCTGTACTTGCTTTCTTGCCCAGCCTTGTTTTTATTCCTCTGTGCCTATACTTGCTTTCTTGCCCAGACTTGTTTTTATTCCTCTGTGCCTGTACTTGTTTTCTTGCCTAAACTTGTTTTTCCTTCCTGTGCCCAGTTCTCCCGCGGCCCGCCTGTTTTTCCCGCTGCTGCGTCCCCTCCCCCCTGCAATCCCATTCATCGCCCTGCTGGCGCCTCCCAGCTGCTCCTCCCTCCCACATCCCTTCATATGGTGGCCGCTCAGCAGCCGCGCTGCCTGCGCGACGAAGGAGCACCTAAGCCAAGCCTGTCTGCGCCAGTTTGCGCCTTGACCGCGCCCAGCACCAGAACACCTGGACCCCGCGAACGCCAAGCCGCACGACACTGCTACGATGTCAGAACACTCCACGGACTCAACCAACACCGGACAATCACACACCTGCTTCCTGGTCACCCCGAAGCGCACCCACCGAGTTTTCACCTGCCGGAACTGCAGCTTCACAAGCATCCGCCCCACCATGCTGCCGACCAGGAAAGAACCCAACCACCTCAGATTCATCCTTCTCAACACCCACTCCGCACGCAAACACGCCGTTGAACTCTGGGACCTACTCGACTCAACCTCCCCAGATGGAGACCTAGCTGAACCCCGCCTCAGCACCCGACATAGCCATAGCCGTCCCAAAAGGCTACAAGATCACCCGCAGGGACCGCACCAATGGAGCAGGGGGAAGAATCACCATCATCCACAGAAACACTCTCAGAATCTCGACCAACACTGATGACACCCTCAGTACCGCCGTACACCTGCACTTCCAGATCCACACCGACCACAAGACCACCCTCAGAGGAACCCTTATCTACAGACCACCCCGGACCCGACCACAGTTCAGCGACTCCATCGCCGACTTCGTCAGCACACAAGCCCTTACCTCCACGGGCTACATCCTCCTCTGGGACCTGAACTTCCAACTCGAGAACAACAACGATAGCAACATCACCACCCTGATCGACAACCTAGCCAACCTCAGACTCAGACAACTCGTCACAACACCCACCCACTCCACCGGTCACACGCTTGACCCCATCTTCTCTGCAAGCCCCCACGTCTCCTTCAACCACATCATCGAACTCCACTGGACTGACCATCGCTGCATCCACTTCACCTTCAAGAAACCCACCACGCACCACCGCACCCAACAGATGCCTCGCCGCTGCTGGAGCAAAGTCACCGAAGACCAGCTAACCACCACCCTCGCCCAGAGCCCACCCGCCAACCCCATCGACCCCGACACCGCCGCCCGCAACCTCAGACAGTGGATCAACGACTGCGCCAACAAGCTCGCCCCGATCAAGAAACCTTCCAACAGTCACACCAACAAGAAACCCAGCTGGTTCACTGAAGACCTCCGGGCATCCAAGCAAACCTTCTGAAAGCTGTAGAAGATCTGGCTCCGTGAACGAACACCGGACAGCCAGACAGCCCACAAAACGCCACCAGCGACACCATCACCTCATCAGATCCGCCAAAAAGGCCTCCTTCAAAGACCGCCTAGACAACAACGCACACAACAACAAAGAGCTCTTTCAACATCGTGAAGGAAATCTCCAATCCCAGCTCCAACACCAACGACGTCCCACCCTCGCAAGACCTGTGTGACTCGCTGGCCACGTTCTTCCAAGGCAAGATCGCAGCCATCCACGACAGCTTCAACGCCACGACCTCCCCGACAACCACTGAGACCTCCGCCCCCACGACCACTATCCGCACCAATCGCCTGTTCTCCTGGACCAACATCAACGAAGACAACACCATCAAGATAATGAACACCATCCACTCCGGATCTCCGTCAGACCCATGCCCACACCACATCTTCAACAATGCCAGCACAGCCATCACACCCCATCTCCAGAAAGTCATCAACAGCTCCTTCGAGACATTAACCTTCCCGGAGAGCTGGAAGCACGCTGAGATAAACGCCTTACTCAAGAAACCCAAGGCGGACCCCAAGGAC
Organism: Lissotriton helveticus; assembly: GCF_964261635.1. NCBI lineage: Eukaryota > Metazoa > Chordata > Amphibia > Caudata > Salamandridae > Lissotriton > Lissotriton helveticus. Next base: position 919,756,701 of record NC_136067.1, on the reverse strand, counting down.
CTCAAGAACTTACAGGCCATCTCCCTGCTCCCAATCCCGGCAAAGGTCATTGAGAAGACCGTCAACGGACAACTGACCCACACCTCGAGTAGAACAGCATCTTGGAACCTTCCCAGTCCGGGTTCCGCAGCAACTACATCACCGAGACTGCCCTCATCGCTGCCACCGATGACATCAAGTCTCTACTGGACAACGGAGAAATGGCGCCCCTCATCCTCCTGGACCTGTCAGCCGCCTTCGACACGGTCTGCCACCACACACTTTAAACACGCCTCCACAACGCCGGGATCCAAGAGAAGGCCCTGGATTGGACCACCTCCTTCCTCTCCGCCAGAACACAGAGCATCCGCCTTCCCCCCTTCTGCTCCGAAGCCACCGGGTTCATCTGCGGCATACCCCAGGGCTCATCCCTCAGCCCACCCTTTTTAACATCTACATGGCACCGTTAGCCCACGTCGCCCGTTGGCACAACATCAACATCATCTCCTACACCGATGACACCCAGCTGATCCTCTCCCTCACCAAGGACCCCCACACCGCCAAAACCAACCTTCACCAAAGGAATGAAGGCCATCGCTGAATGGATGAAGAACAGCCGACTGAAGCTGAACTCAGACAAGATGGAGGTCCTCATCCTCGGATTCACCAATTCGGCCTGGGATGACTCCTGGTGGCCTACCGCAATGGGAACTGCCCAAACACCCACCGACCACGCACGCAACCTAGGGGTCATCCTCGACTCCACCCTCTCCATGACTAAACAGGTCAACGCCGTCTCCTCCTCCTGCTTCAACATGCTCTGCAGGATTTACAAGTGGATCCCCACTGAAACGAGAAGAAAGGTCATCAAGGCCCTCGTCAGCAGCAGGCTGGACTACGGAAATGCCCTCTATGCAGGAGCCTCGGCCAAACTCCTGAGACGGCTCCAACGCATCCAGAACACCTCTGCATGCCTGATCCACGACATCCCTCGCAGCAGCCACAACACACCCCACCTGGGAGACCTGCACTGGCTCCTGGTCAACAAGAGGATAACCTTCAAGCTCCTCACCCAAAAACCACAAGGCACTACACAACACCAGATCAACGTACCTCAACAGCTTCGACACCCCCACCCGCCAGCTCCGCTCCGCCAACCTCACCCTCACCTCAGTCCCCCGCTTCCGATGAGTGACCTCCGGCGGCAGATCGTTTTCCCACCTCACCGCCGAGAACTGGAACACTCTCCCTATCCACCTATGGCAGACCCAAGACATGCTGACCTTCAGAAAACTCCTCAAGACCTGGCTTTTCGAGCAGTAGCAGCATTCACTACCCCAGCGCTTTGAGACCCTCATGGGTGAGTAGTGCTCTTTACAAATGATATGATTGATTGATTGATTGAATTAGCTCTGCATTAAACAATTAAAACATACAATTCCCAACAGTGTGCAACACCCACCACAGCTTCCAGGAAGAAGAATCCAATCAGGAGCCAGTGTTTCTCGATAAGGTGGCTTCACACTTCTGCCCAGCCATCGCACATTGGAAGATTTTAGCTGCATGCCCTTCAGCGGGATCACTGACATTATATCGACCACAAAAATATCGAGATACATTAATATCGAGGATAAAACATCGAGGGACAAAATATCGACTGCCTATCTTCAAACAGGTAAGTACTAAAATATCGACTCTAAAATATCGAGTTACAAAAATATAGACGGTCAAAATTTCGTTTTTTTAAATGTCTTTAAATTAACTTAAAACTAATATAATAATAAATATATTTAATATAAACTTAGTTAAAATTATTAAATAAATGTAATATTAATAAATAATTATTGTAAATAAAAAAATATATAACATAAATAAAACATATATATATATAAAAACATATTATTAAATAAACATATATAATATTTTTACCGTAGCATAGCAAAATGGTTAAAATTTATTGTAACAACTCCAGTGAGTTCAACAGTAGCAAAAGCGTTGGATAGCGTAGGGGAAAAATTTACTATTCCCACTCCAGTGGGTGCAACAGTAGAGAAAGCGTTGGATAGCGTAGGGGTAAAAATTACTATTCCAACTCCAAAGAGTGCAACAGTAGGGAAAGCGTTGGATAGCGTAGGGGTAACAATTACTATTCCCACTCCAGTGGGAGCAACAGTAGGGAAAGCGTTGGATAGCGTAGGGGTAAGAATTACTATTCCCACTCCAGTGGGTGCTACAGTAGGGAAAGCGCTGGATAGCGTAGGGGTAAAAATTACTATTCTCACTCCAGTGGGTGCAACAGTAGGGAAAGCGTTGGATAGCGTAGGGATTAAAATTACTATTCCCACTCCAGTGGGTGCAACAGTAGGGAAAGCGTTGGATAGCGTAGGGGTTAAAATTACTATTCCCACTCCAGTGGGTGCAAGAGTAGAGAAAGCGTTGGATAGAGTAGGGGTTAAAATTACTATTCCCACTCCAGTGGGTGCAACAGTAGGGAAAGCGTTGGATAGCGTAGGGGTTAAAATTACTATTCCCACTCCAGTGGGTGCAACAGTAGAGAAAGCGCTGGATAGCGTAGGGGTTAAAATTACTATTCCCACTCCAGTGGGTGCAACAGTAGGGAAAGCGCTGGATAGCGTAGGGGTTAAAATTACTATTCCCACCCCAGTGGGTGCAACAGTAGGGAAAGCGCTGGATAGCGTAGGGGTAAAGATTACTATTCCCACTCCAGTGGGTGCAACAGTAGGGAAAGCGCTGGATAGCGTAGGGGTTAAAATTACTATTCCCACTCCAGTGGGTGCAACAGTAGGGAAAGCGCTGGATAGCGTAGGGGTAAAGATTACTATTCCCACTCCAGTGGGAGCAACAGTAGGGAAAACGCTGGATAGCGTAGGGGTTCAAATTACTATCCCCACTCCAGTGGGTGCAACAGTAGAGAAAGCGCTGGATAGCGTAGGGGTAACAATTACTATTCCCACTACAGTGGGTGCAACAGTAGGGAAAGCGCTGGATAGCGTAGGGGTAAAGATTACTATTCCCACTCCAGTGGGTGCAACAGTAGGGAAAGTGCTGGATAGCGTAGGGGTTAAAATTACTATTCCCACTCCAGTGGGTGCAACAGTAGGGAAAGCGCTGGATAGCGTAGGGGTTAAAATTACTATTCCCACTCCAGTGGGTGCAACAGTAGGGAAAGCGTTGGATAGCGTCGGGGTTAAAATTACTATTCCCACTCCAGTGGGTGCAACAGTAGGGAAAGCGTTGGATAGCGTCGGGGTTAAAATTACTATTCCCACTCCAGTGGGTGCAACAGTAGGGAAAGCGCTGGATAGCGTAGGGGTTAAAATTACTATTCCCACTCCTGTGGGTGCAACATTAGGGAAAGCGCTGGATAGCGTAGGGGTTAAAATTACTATTCCCACTCCAGTGGGTGCAACAGTAGGGAAAGCGCTGGATAGCGTAGGTGTTAAAATTACTATTCCCACTCCAGTGGGTGCAACAGTAGGGAAAGCGTTGGATAGCGTCGGGGTTAAAATTACTATTCCCACTCCAGTGGGTGCAACAGTAGGGAAAGCGCTGGATAGCGTAGGGGTTAAAATTACTATCCCCACTCCAGTGGGTGCAACAGTAGGGAAAGCGCTGGATAGCGTAGGGGTAAAGATTACTATTCCCACTCCAGTGAGTGCAACAGTAGGGATAACGATGGATAGCATAGGGGTAAAAATTACTATTCCCACTCCAGTGAGTGCAACAGTAGCAAAAGTAAAAAATTCATATATTAATATCATTAATAGAAACATTATTACCAATTAAACGTATTTTCCAATACCAATTACTTTTATTTACCAATTACATTTTATTTAATGGACAATTATTAATTAATTAACAATTTTAATTAATTAACACAATTAATTAATTATTATTAAATTACTTCCCACCCTATCCCCCTATAAACTCACAACCCACTACAGAAAATAATTTACTAAATATTAATTATTTATCAATTAAATATTTATAATTAATTACCAACTATATTTAATTTAATTACCAATTAATAATTAATTAACAAATATTAGTAATTTACATTATTAATTAATTATAATTAAATTACTTCCCACCCTATTCCCCTATAAACCCACGACCCGCTACAAAAAATAATTTAGTTGAAAATAATCATTTATCAATTATTCAATTATAATTAATTACCAATTACATTTTAATTATTTACCGAATAATTAATTAACAATTATAATTATTTTACATAACTAATTAATTATATTTAAATTACTTCCCACCCTATTCCCCTATAAACCCACAACCCGCTACAGAAAATATTTTACAAAAATTTAATTATTGATCAATTAATCAATTATTATTATTTACCAATTAATTTTTAATTAATTAACAATTAATAATTAATTCACAATTACAATTATATTACAGATTTAATTAATTATAATTAAATTACTTCCCACCCTATTCCCTATAAACCCACAACCTGATACAGATTTATATTACACAATTATTACAAATTATTAAAAACTTACCTTATTTTCGATATTTTTGTTGTCTATATTCTATCTAGTCGATATTATGTCTAGTCTATATTTTTGATTCGATATTTTGGCTATTAATATCGATAGTACTCGATATTTTTGTAGTCTATATTATGTCTGGTCGATATTTTGTCTAGTCTATATTTTTACCTCGATATTATGTACTGTCGATATTTTTGCATCGATATTATGTCTGTTTACCCCTTCACCGATATCTCGTAAAAGGTTGATACATCACGGTCAAGCTTTCCCAGGCACAGGTGTAGAAATTGACTATTCACTTTCTATGGAACACAACCAGATAACGCTTTCCACGGAAAGCAAAATATATGCAATATTTAATTTACTCAAACTACTGTAGCTTGGCTCCTGACATGAGTACAACAGAGCAGTCCAAAACATATGTTTTCAATGTTAGCATGAGTTATTTAAGCTGAGGCCTATATTAACTATGGTTAACTTAACATGAAATCCCTAACTATGGTCAACCTTAACACAGAAATCCACTTTCATATGCGTATATGATGTGTGTATTAATATATAGGTTGTACAAAACGAATACTGGTGACAGAGTATCACCACACTTATGGTGATCGATGATGGCTCCACTCCACTTTTGATAAAGGACATTCCTGCTTCCCGATCTTAATAGATTGAACCAGAGTCCTCGATACAGTTGATCATAAAATGCTCCTTGGTACTTTGAAAAACATGATGAGCTTTGGGGAAACTGTGGTTTTGAGCTCTCAGAAATGGCCCAAATTAGCAACAACAAGTCTGAACCCTCTCATGCACTGTGTGTTGTCTATCAGGGTTTCGTCCTAGTGCTGATCATATTTAATAGCTATGCTGAACCCCTGGGTGAACTTCTTAAAGATCTTGGCGTCTCCACTGGTCAATACAGAGATGACCCATGTGTGAGTCCAAATGAAAATTCGTACTCTTGAGCATCCACAAATGGATGAAACAAGCATCATAATTGCAATATGCTAAAGACTGAGGGCCCGATGTAGGTAATCCCAGATTACCGATTCTTAAATACCGAATCATACCAATTCGGTATTTAAGAACTGGCAATCGGGATGTAGGTATATTTACCGAATTATTAACCAAATCGGTATGATTCGGTAATTAATGAATCAGTATTTACCGAGTCTGTAATTGTCATTGATTCCTATGGGCCTTGAAGCCCATAGGAATCAATGTCAATTACCGAATCAGTAAATACCGATTCGGGAATTGGGGGAAACATTGAAGGGTGGCAGGGTGTCACTTTGACACCCTGTTGCACCCCTCAATTGTGCATGGGTGCACATGTTGCTGACATACATGCCCTTAGGGCATGTATTTATGTAACATGGCACCATTTTTAAAGCAAAAAAAAGCTTTTTGAAGGGTTTTCATTATTTACCACCCCTTCTAGATGGTGGTAAATAACGAATTCTTAAACCCTTGTAGCACTGAAAACAGTGCTACCTACATCTAAAAATACAGAATCGGTAATATTACCAATTCGGTATTTTACCGAATAGGTAAAATTACAGAATCGGTAAAATTACCGATTCTGTAGTTTTACATGCCCCTACATCTCAATTTCCACACACCGGTCGGAAACGGACGAAAATCTGTATTTTCGGCCGTTTCCGACCGGTATTTGGCTACCTACATCGGACCCTGAATCTCTCCTACTCGTACCCATACCCAACCAACTACTGGGTTAAATTTGCTAGGCAATACTCCTTGCTAAATGGTTGAGTTTCCTATTGGACTCTAATCTTAACCTTAAAAGTCACATCCAAGCCAAGGCTGAGTCAGCCACTTACCAACTCCTTGCTTAGGCACATTATCTCCTTCCAGGATCTTAAGCTAGCAATGAGGGTATGTTAATCTTTCAAATTGACTATGTTTCTTCCCTGAATATCAGCTTAACAAAATGTACAGTAGCCCCACTTAGAGTAGTGCTACATAATGTGGGTATATTTCATACATTCACAAAAAGTAATACACTATCCTGAACTTGCATAATTTAAATGGCTTCCAATCAAAGTATACTGCACAGTAGGAAATGGCTGCCACAAATTTAAACTAAAACCCTCAACTCCAAAATATCTCACCCAAAACGTTCCTTCTTTGTAGGCCCTTGCTCTCAAATGCAAAGATAGAAGAGCTCTCCTCATTCCATGATTCAGGAAAGAAATCCATTCTTAAAAGTTATCTGACAATGCTCTAAGACTATGGAATGCCCAATGGTCCTACCTCAAAAAGGCCCCCTCTTCTAAAAAGCTTAAAATCCGCATATGCGAACATAACTGGACAACCGTCATTGAATAACTAACATGGTAAAACATCACTGACATGGTGCCTGAGTAGACCAGCAGCAAAATAATGACTACATTTTCAGGTATAGCTTGCATCACCTGCCACCTCAGAATGGCGCATATTGGATGGATGGCTTCTCTCTAAGGTTACAGGAAGTAATAGGTAGGGATGCCTGCTCAGAATCATTATAAATGTCTAAACAACATACTTGGGTCCCTATACCTTACCAACACCACAGCACTCCAAGGTAGTATAGATATAACAGCACTTTAAGAAAGATAGGGAACATGGTAAATTGGACATTAAGCCTACTGAAAGAAAGATACCGATGCCCAGAAAAATCAAGTGAGACATTACAGTATGACCCTTTGACATGCTGTAAAATTATCATTTTATCTGCCATGTGGCATCAGACTTAAACACTCAGGCTCCTTTCCTACGTAATCTCTAAGGTCTTTTCAATGTATGCAGGAGTCCGCTAGCCAAGTTGCTCCTTTCCAAAGATGTCAACATATATGTGTATGCTGATCAGACCGAACATGAAAGTGACTTGACAACTTGTTATCATTTTCATTGTACTATGATATCAATATGCTTATGCAACTGGGAAGCAACTGTTTTAAAGAAAATGCTGCAACGGCAGAAGAACTAATCATAATAGGAAAATGAACCTCACTCTAAATGGCCTTGCAAATGACCATTCTACTGCTCCGAGGTAGTAAAAAGTCTGGTGGTCAATAATGACTGTAATATTTCCCTGTTCGAGGAGCTCTTATCAGTGGCGGCTTGTCTGCTAAGGCAGAGGAGTTTCACCGCACTGCTTTTAGCAGTATAAAAAAAGGCAAAAGAAAGTAGTAATGACCTGACTTGGGGTACCCATAGCAGACCACCCTGCACCCAGGACCTTCCCAATTGGGCCTGTGTGGGTACCCATGGGTCCCCCCCCTTACCAGCCATGCACAGTGTGGCAGGCACCAGGGGGTGCCCGCCACGGGGTGCCCGATTTTCCCCAGCCATCCCATTCTTCATTGGGAGACTATGCATTTGGTCCGAACATAGGTTCCCATTGAAGTCAATGGAAGTCCAACCAAATTGGATCTGGAAGCATCTGGATATATTAGAAGCAGGAAAAGACTCCCTCGTGACCTATAACCACTTTACTACTGGGAAAAACCTCTATTGCAGGCATACACAAACCACATTTTCAACGTATTTGTGTATTTATTTATTTTTGTATTTGAAATCTTTTTATCATTTCTTAAATCATTTTTTTCTTTTTTTTTAAAATACAGATAATTATTCACTTAGTTTTTACATAAATTTCTTTAAATACATATACAAAAATTCCTTTTATAATTTCATATTGTGAAATACCACAAATATCTTTTAAAAGCGAGACAGTTATAGTGACCAGGTCGAGAACCACATTAATTCACACTCATTCACACATCCTAAACATACACAGCTCAAATATAACTAAAAAACATCCTGTTGTTTTGCACCAGTTGTCCACTACACAACCAACGGGTTGGATCTAAATAGGAGAATGGCCGACGCGTTTCGGTGGAAAAACAGCAATGAAGACCACCTTCATCAGGACCAGCCAGGGGCAATTCAACAGTGGGTCTCGCAACCTGGAATTTGTGTCTGTAAGAATATATACAAAAAGGAATTTACAGGTATGCCCACATTACTTTACAATACCTTTTGAGACAGCAACTGTGTGGACCAAACACATAAAACTCCCATGCTATACAGATAGTGCCACCTTATATCCCAAGATACGTGTGGGTATACATAAAGAAAAAACTCAAAATTATAAAAAGAAACGCCAGAATGAAGGAGTAAAAACAGAGACTTAAAGAGGCCCAAGTAACACCAAATACGTTGATATCTACATCTCTATTAAAAAGCACTGTTTGTATGATAGTACAAGCCTTCTTCGTGGGACCACACCTCAATTTACAACAAGAGGCTAAAGCTTTTTCAATTTAACAGCTGAGGACAGGTATTATCAACCATCCTGCAAGAATAGAGATTCACATTGCTAAATAAGTGAGGTGACTAACAGGATGACTTGGACATAAAACAAATAACAATCCAAGTTACCTCCAGATACTCTCCGTCAAAGAAGGAAGACAGTCAAAAAGATTTTCAACTCCTATTGTTGTCATCACAAATCCTTGGTCAGTGTTCGGATCAGGATGGTATCAATCGGATGAAAGGTATTTTTAAGAGAGGGTCTAGTGGTCAGCTTTTGGTTTTGAAGAGTAATATATACCATCAAGTGGGGAAGTTCTCCCTATTCTGTGAGTAAGTGAGTGTTCTTGGCAGTGACTATGCTTATGACTTTGAAATAAAAATATAATTTGTACCCTGTGTGTAACCAGTGGAGGCATTTGAGTTTTTTCGGTTGTGGGGACTTAGATCTTGATTCCTTCATTGATGGGGTGAAATATGCATTTTTGGCAAAGGTCAGCTTTATAGTAGGCTATGGCTTGCTACAGCATCTGTGTACTTGTTAGGTCCTAAAAAAGCTTTAGCCTCTTGTTGTAAATTGAGGTGTGGTCCCACGAAGAAGGCTTGTACTATCAGACAAACAGTGCTTTTAATAGAGAGGTAGATATCAACGTATTTAGTGTTACTTGGGCCTCTTTAAGACTCTGTTTTTACTCCTCCATTCTGGCGTTTCTTTTTATAATTTTGAGTTTTTTCTTTATGTATACCCACACGTATCTTGGGATATAAGGTGGCACTATCTGTATAGAATGGGAGTTTTATGTGTTTGGTCCACACAGTTGCGGTCTCAAAAGGTATTGTAAAGTAATGTGGGCATACCTGTAAATTCCTTTTTGTATATATTCTTACAGACACAAATTCCAGGTGGCGAGACCCACTGTTGAATTGCCCCTGGCTGGTCCTGATGAAGGTGGTCTTCATTGCTATTTTTCCACCGAACCGCGTCGGCCATTCTCTTATTTAGATCCAACCCGTTGGTTGTGTAGTGGACAACTGGTGCAAAGCAACAGGATGTTTTTTAGTTATATTTGAGCTGTGTATGTTTAGGATGTGTGAATGAGTGTGAATGTATGTGGTTCTCGACCTGTTCACTATAACTATCTCGCTTTTAAAAGATATTTGTGGTCTTTCACAATATGGAATTATAAAAGGAATTTTTGTATATGTATTTAAAGAAATTTATGTAAAAACTCAGTGAATAATTATCTGTATTTAAAATAAAATAATAATAAAATTAAAAAATGATTTATGAAATGATAAAAAGATTTCAAATACAAAAATAAATAAATAAACAAATACGTTGAAAATGTGGTTTGTGTATGCCTGCAATAGAGGTTTTTCCCAGTAGTAAAGTGGTTATAGGTCACAAGGGAGTCTTTTCTTGCTTCTAATTGTCCTTTTCCCCTCTACTCCCTGACCTGAAAGTACTCTTGAGAGGGGGTCCCCTTTTCTATCTATTTAGCATCTGGATATATCGCACTCGGTGGCTCAGACTCTCCTGATCCGAGTCGGTCGGAAACCATTCCCAAACCCATTTGGTCAGAATGATTCTGCATCGGAATCAGGTCTTTAATCTTCCATAATATAGTGATCAATATCCTTAATGCCCATATTCATGGATTGCAATTGATGCCATTTGATTGTTACTTGATGGGCGCGATCAGCTCACATAGAACATCAAGGACATATTTTTGCTGCTGTTGCTCCAAAGGGATTTTTTTTTTCATCATCGTTGCGGTTCTTACTGCATATCCTGTCAATACACGCAATCCCTACACCTTGTTGTGCATGTTCATGGGATGGATCTGAACCGACACAAATGGGTGGGTCACTTGCACTGCACCTGCACCTGACACAGGACATTGCCTCTATATATTTTTCCAAAAAAAGAGATTAATTGTGAAAAGTGAATGAATGCAGTGTGGATGAGGTTAATGTACGGTTGCCTTGTAATTGTCTAGGACTACGGGTACCAGAATGCATCGCTTTACTGCTATTGCAACCTGGACTTGGCATTTTATGTATATGCGCTCTCATGAGGACACATTGGCACATCATGTATATGCACTCTAATGGGGACATTTGAGACAGTTTAAATTGAATGGTAAGGGCATCAATCACATCCAATGGGACAGGAATTCAGAACATCACTTGTACATTCACCCACTGATTAGTTTGTGCCCTCTAAAGGAAGACTGGCAGATGTGGCCACCACTGGTAGGCTACGCACTAATTCAACTAGCAGGGTTCCTTTTCTCTTCCATAGGATTTCAGTTTGAGGTAGGTGGAACTTGCTGGAAGGGACCTGCATCAGTTGAATTAGGTTGTAATGATTTGTTGCACGCACATTTTTCGCTGTAGTGCTTTGTACAGCCGTATCACATTTTCTCAAGCTAGTCAGTTTCCCAGTAATTCACACCCAAAGTATGGACCATTGATCGGAGCGGGGTTCACATCTATCTCTTAATGTTCTCTCGCATCTTCTTGGCAGCTTTGGCAAACAGCGTGGCAGCGTCATTTGTTATTTCCTCCAATAGGACATTCAGTTCTTCTTTCATTAACTCATTCATCTTTCTGCTCCTTCTGCAGCGTCAGTTAGCTCCCCGAGGGCTTGGCAAAGGCAGACGGCTGCAAATTGACTTTATTGCCAATGGCGCTCTTTGTCTTACTGTGAGTAGTGATTTTTAGCACATCAGAAATATGCGATTTCACAATTCCAGATATTATTTTTTGTGAACCACTGCTATACAATGTATTCTTTTGTTAATATGTTGCAAAACTGGCAACCTTTCTATTCAGTAAAATGCTATTTCTGTGATTCAGGAGTCATGTCGATGACTGCTACTTAGTACAATAAGTGCTGCTTGTTCCACTGTCCACCTTTCAAGCATTGATGACGCAGGTGAATGTAAGCTGATGGGAAAATAAATCGTATAAACTTGTTTAAAGCTACTTGGATCGAGCATTTTATTCTTCGCGATTTTGAGAATGTGGTGGCTGGTATGTGGATGTGTTGAAATGTGATTGAACAAACACAAACTGAATACTGCAGTGGTATAAAGGGCACTTTTACATTTTTTTACAAAGAGCAGTTATATTTTAATAAAATGTTCCTCCTGGTGCACTACACCATTCTTTTAGCACAGGGATGCGCAGTATTTACAAGAATGTGGTGCACCACTGTGTTTCCCCTAGTGCTAAATTTAGCTCCCTAGCGCCAACGCAGGCACCCTTGCACCACAGTGCAAGGGTGCCTGCGTTGCTGAGAATGATTGTTCATGTGTAGGAAGGTGTCCCTTGCTGCACATAAACAATCAGTAATTGCGATTTGAATCTTTAGAAGTATCATAGAATTTGAATCATAGAAGTTGCAACTCATCATTTTTTAATGATTGTTTATGTGCAGGCAGTGACACCTTCCTGCACATGAACAATCACTAGTGGTGATTGGCTGTTTCAATGTGTATTGCAGAAATAGCAACAATGAGAAGAAATTAATAATTTCTCCTCGTTTCGCAGGGTTAAGACCAGGTTTTCCATGGTCGTATTTTTGGCACTGCCACCTATTTATGCCACCCTTGTAAATAGGGGTCAGCGTAAAAAAGCAATGGGTGTTGCAGCGGAATGCCCGTCACAACACCCATTGCCCACCCCTTTCATGTTAAGTGCTGTGTGAAAGGGGGCCTAATTCAGAAAGGCGCTGTTAAGTCACGTTAAGTAGCTTAGCGCCGCCGTGTAAATAAGACAAAGGGCTTATCGCGACCAGAACGACAAAAAAATTATGCTCTGGTGGTGATAAGCTCTTGTAAATAAGCCCCAAGGATGTATATGCAGTAAAACACAGAACAGGTCACAAAAGTATAATCAAAATTTGACACTGCTTTAATTGAGTGTGTAGAGCATGGAGGAGGCTACCCACACATTTACACTTGTTTTTCATAAAATATCCTGTCTTGATAGGAAATCTGTAATGGCAGTCCAGGGGCTGTATTATAAAAGTGCCCTGGGGCGCAACAGGCGTTTCTGCCCACTTTTGCGCCCATGGGACACTTTGGCATTACAGAAGGGGCCGCAGATGCTTGTTCAGCCCCTTCTGTAATACCGATAGTGGTGGCGCACTTAAAGCACCAGCGCTACCTTAGGGCAGCCCCTCATTTGCATGGGTGCGTGCCAGATGCAAATGAGGGAATTCCTTTGCTGCTACGCCCACACCGCATTAAAGATGCGGGCACAGAGGTAATGACACTTTCAGGAGGCGCACTGACAGGGGGAATTAGGGTTATTTGGTAACCACAAGCTTCCCCTTGCAGGTGGGTGCAGTCTCTCACTGCACCTGCCTGCAAGGGGATCTCTAATCCCCTTTAAAATTGCAGGCGGGTTGCCACCTGTAGAGTGAAACACAGAGCACCCGTTTCAAAGCCACTCTGTATTTCACATGAATTTTCCTGCCTCCAGGGCAGCATAAGTTCGAGGCTGCCCTGGGGGCAGGGCATTCTATGTAATAGGGTGCACTTTCTCTGTTTGCGCCCGGTGCACCTGTGTTAAGGTGTGCCAGGCGCAAAGGGGGAAAATGCTCCCTAATACATAATGTTGTCCCAGGTAGAGAACATGACAGTAAACCCAGCATAGATCATTGTGGGACCTAACAGGAAAACAACTGTAGGCACTACCGCTTCGAAGAGGGAGAGTGGTTGCTTCAGTGCTCCTGCAGTAGTATGGAGGGCAGCTGTTAGATCTGGGATCTCTAGTTGGCAGTGGTAGGTACCACTGTCCAAATAGGGACCCTTGCTTCTAGTCAGGGTAAGGGGGATATATTCTTTAGATAACCCCTGCTCACCCCCTTGGTAGCTTGGCACGAGCAGGCAGGCTTATCAAAGACAATATGTCAAGTATTTGTACCAACACTCACAGTAACACAGTGGAAACACCACAAATGGACTCCACACCAGGTTAGAAAAATAAAGTATCTTTATCTAAACTACACAAGACCAAAACGACAAAAATCCAAGATACACAGTTCAAAAATATGATTTTAAAAAGAGTTCAAGGGTTTGCATCAAAATAATCCACAGTTGCGTCACTTTTAGCCCAAAGTACCTGTAGATGCGACAAAAGTTCCAAGCGGCAACTGCAGTGTCGAATAACAATCGATGCGTCACTTCTGAGACCCTGGGGAGGAGATGCGGCAACCCCGCTGCATGCAGCGGATGTGTTGCGACGAATCCGGTCTGTAGGGGAAGCGATGCGATACTTTGTGTGGATTCCAGCACGCAGGTTCTCCGGTAGGATGCATCTCGCATAGGCACGATGCGTCGATCTTCGGGGCAGCCACGATCTTCAGTGCAGCGGCGATGCGCGGCGCATCGTTGATCCTCGATGCAATGGACTCTGCGACGATGTTCTTAGCGACGGGATGCGGTCAGCAAGCAAGCGGTGCAACGGTTCTCACAGCGATGACAGGCTCTGCGATGATACTCGCAGCAACAGGAATCTTCCCGCACCGGGGCGATGCGCTCCGCAAGCGAATGATACATCGGTTCTTGCAATGGCAACGGGCTCTGTGACGATCTTCACTGCAACGGGAATTATATTGCACTGTTGACGATGCGTTCCGCAAGCAAGCGATGCGTGAAAATTACAGATCTTCTTCTTTTCTTCTTGTTCAGCTCCCCAAACAGCAGGCACAACTTCCAGAGGGATCAAGCACGCTGAGAAGTGCAGAACTCATTCAGCAGAGTTCAGTGGGCAGCTGGGGCTGAAGTCCTTTTGTTCCTGGGACTTCTTAACAGGAGGCCAGCTCTCCTCAGGCCCTTGGAGATCTCTTCAAGTAAAGGGACACAGGAACAGCAAAGTCCTTCCCCTCTCCTTGGCAGCAAAGCAACTGCAGGTCAGCCCACAAACACACAGCAGGACAGTCCTTCCTCTTTAGTTTTCCAGTTTTCTCCTTGGCAGAGGTTCCTTCTTGATTCCAGGATTATCTAATTTTCTGTAGTCCGGGTCTCCCTTTTTGTACCACTTATCTCTTTGTTCTCTGAGGGCAGAGATGCCTTGGCTTAGTCAGAACCAGTTCTGGGCAATCCTGGAGCACATTGTTTACTTGACCTCTTCCTTCCTTTGAGAGAGAGGGGCAGGGTTGTCAGCTGCCCAGCAGGAGGTGGATCCAGCAGTGTCTGGCTCCACAGCCCTATTCAGGCCCCGGTGCTATCCCCTCCCACCACTCAAGATGCAGATGGAGCTATTCAGCTCAATTGGAAAAAAGGGATCAGCACTGGGCAAAGGTGCTACTTGTACATATGTGCTGTAGCCATATCATAGATATCTATGCAAGGATTGTAATACACACATGTATATTATCAAAAAATATATCTTGTTTTATTATTTTTTCTTTTCACAAAATCTTTAGTTGATATCAAATTATATTAAAAAGACTCTTATATATACAAGGTTAATTTCGTATGTCCTTAATAATTTTCATAAAACATGTGCCATATAAAAATGACCACTCAAAGAGATCACTTATGATAACATCATTTCATAAAGCACAAAAGGGAAATTGATACAACACAACAATTAAATATCAAATATGAACATTTCATAAGAAACACTGGTGTATGACATGATTGTCACCAATGCGTTTCGGTGTTGAACCTTCCTCGGTGTGTTTCTACCAGTGGCATACTAAAACGGAAAAAAGAAGCAGCTTAGATATGTATCTATGATATAAATGCAATAGCACTTTCCTCAAATTACAAATAACAAACATGTTTTATCCCCACCTCCCCACATAACTAGGATTCACAAGACACAAGGCTAACTATAAGGCCATCCCAATGCACTCCCACCACTGTGCAATAACATACATTCTCGAAGGAACAGACTATGAGGATCTCCAACATATCCCTATGTTTAACCCCGTGGCCGTGGCGGTAATTCCGCCGTGGTGCTAAGGGGGAGGGGGGCCGCGCGGCGCCGCCATGCTCGTGATGGAACCACTCCGTCACGAGCCGCGGTGGCGCTGTGCTTGTGACGGAATGGTTCCGTCACGGCCCCGCCTGCCTAATAAAACCCTCAGCGCAGGCGCGAAATCAGCACCGCACCTACACGGCAGCCGGGCCCTGACGGAACCATTCCGTCACCAGCACAGCCCCACCGTGACTCGTGACGGAATGGTTCCGTCACAAGCATGGAAGGGGTTAAAAGAATAGTTCACCTAAACAACCATACTGGTCTGAGGAAGTAGTATAATCCAACTAAATCTTATATGTAGTCCTATCTCTAGTTAATAACTAGGACAGTATGCTGGTGAATTATCAATAAGGGCCATCCTAACTTAATAGATAACTAGGGCCATCCTGAATTCATAGATAGCTATAGCAGTATGGTGATAAATTAAAAATAAGGGTCATTCTAAGTTGATAGATGGAAGACCTTCTAATAGAGTGATAAAAAACTGCATCAAATGAAAGTTTTAGTAGACATCTAGGTGGACATGCAGAGGTTAAACTTACCAGAGAAGTACGAGATTTATAAATTTTTCTCTTGTGTTATGTGTTCAAATTCAAAAACTATTCTGATTATAGGATCATGGCTGTCCAGATATTTATAAATTAATACAAGTAATTCTGTCAAGAAAATGTATTCTGTATAATCTGAAAAATAGCCCCTGGTACAAGGGTGTTACGAAAAGCTCCTATTATACATAAGTGCTTACCTCATTCATTTATCAAATGATGAAACCAATGGTCGTATTCTCCTTACATGTTCTGGATATAATTCTATAATTTCGCAACTGCAAAAATGTTTTGGGGATAAATTAGCTATCAGTTTGCACTGCTAAACTTGCTCATATCCCTAATCTTACTAGAAATGGCAAAAAGGTATCTTACCTACTAGATAGGTCCGATAATCTGAAATGTAATGTAAATGTAATGTAATGTAAAAATTACTTTTAAAGCGCAGCTAACACCTAACGGTTTCTTGGCGCTCGAGCAGCAGGGAGAGAACAGTTCGCAAGTCACGGGGCGTTAGCGGTAAACACTACAGAACAAGTGAGTCTTGAGAAGTGACCTAATGGATGGATTGCTACAATATGAACAAACACAATGCTACAGCAAATTATAGCCTGTTGGAGAAAAAGGCAGAGATGGTAACCCTCTATCTGAGTCATTGGTGCTATATCATGCAAGCAAGCTTTGACAAGTAATGCTAAAGCCATGAAACTTGAAATAGCTCTTACCTACTGGCTTTCGCCTAAATATATTGATGTCTCTCAAAGATGAGAATGCTGTTGGCAACTCCAAGACGTGCTCTGAGCTTGGATGACTGAAGAGGCTGATGATAATTAATATTCAAAGACGAAAACAATTCGGATTAAGATCATGGCATGATAAAGCCTGAAGGAAAGGAGAAGGGAAAATTGCTGAGTTGGCTCTGCCTGAAGATGACATTAGCTACCTAGATGGAGCTATTCAGCCCAGGGATGACTCACTCAGCCTCTGGGAGCCAACCCAGTCCCTGTCACTCACAAACCAGACAGTCAATTCACAAACAGGCCAAGGCACACAGAAAGGTCAGACAACAAAACAGCCACTTACTAAAAGTGCTGTTTTGAAACACAGGATTTAAAAACAATCCTCCCTAAAAGATGTGTTATTAAATTCTGAGTTCAGGGATACCAGACTTTTATTTTCTATCTTGTTTCTATGGGAAGATATGCAGGTAAACAATATACACAACATTCCCCATTATATCCAATGGGCAAGATAGCCTTTCAATAGTGAAAAATGAAATGGCTGTAATTCACTGCCAGTGTTGAAAATAGCAATGTGTATGTACATAAGCGGCGTTCATTTGTGTTCACAGTATCCCTTGTCGTAAGCAGAACGAAGATCGCTAAAACACTGACTGTGTTATCCCGCTAGCATAGACTCATGCACACACGTACACGACAGCCATTTTAGGTACCATGGTCTCTCAGCTTGCGATCGACCACCAGCGCCCCTTCCTTGACCCTGCAAGCTTCCCCCATGCACCCTGACCGCCCCCCCCGCTCTCACATGCACAAGTCATGAGCCCTCCCCTATAACTCTGCCTCTGAGAATCACACCCCGCGCCTGACCAACACCTCCTTTCCCTCCATGAATACCCCTCCTTTTGATGACCTCTTCCTCTGAACCTAATTGTCCACATGGACCGCTGGTCATCCCTTAGCCTGAGGATACAGTTTATTGCCCACTACTGTATGCACTCGCCTCTCTTGAAAGTAGCCACTATTGATCATGACCACCCCACCCCCTGAGATTCGATCAGGCGCACACATTCCAAAGGAATCAGCAGAACACTCAGCTGCGTGACAGCCCCCTCCTATTGTATGGAGGATAAGGGCCCCTACTGTAGCCACGTGTTGGAATATCTTCACACTTCACAATGTCTTGATTGTAATGAAGGATGTGTGTGCCATAAACCTGTGTATAAAAGATGAAGCCTCAGAGAAAATTGTTAGAGCACCTCCCGAAGACACTATGCGAGTGTCCCAAATGACATGCTCTCCTCATGAGTAATAAACTCTGTTCTTGTTTTCCTGCCTTCAGCGCCCGTCTCTTTATTTGGTAATTGTTCAAGATGGAAACTAAGAGTCGGCCTGCACCAGCAGCCTGGGCATCGGGTGCGATGTGGGCTGACTTTTCTACAATTGGCGTCCCAACGCGGGGGCCATCAGCGACATAAGGTCCGGTAAGAGAGGTCCAGACGATGAGGTGAACATCTAAATGATTGGAGTATACCTGCCTTGAGAGGGCCCTCGTCCGGCTGCCGATTGAATGAACTTCACCGATTCCGAACGGACCTCTCTCAAGTGACCTATTGTCCTGACTGGAATCCCACAGGAATGCTGCGGTAAAAACATGGAGAAAGAGAACGATCGGGCGCTGGAAAAAGGAAGGCGAAGAACTGTCCACATGGTCCGGTCCGGGTAAGGTCGTGACACACGACAAATTGCGAAATTGATTGATTGATTGTTTGAAAATACTAGTATTACTTATTGATTGTCTCTGAGAGATTCTCTATTTGCAAACAAGCACAGAGTCGCCATACTCTGTTTAGTCTTTGCAGATAGTGAAGGATAGGTAATGCAGACTTTTGTCCCCATTGTAATCCGTCATACCTATTTTTCTCCCCATTGATTGATTGTTTGAATCGAGCATTGAATTGTTCGAAGTTGGTTCTCTTAAGGATCTTCTCTGCCTGCAAACGGGGAAGAATAGGAATATTCTCTCTCCCTTTGCAGATAGTGAAGGGTAGGTAACGCAAACCTTTAACACGTCGTACCTATTTCGTTCCTCATTGATTGATTGTTTGTCCGAACATTTGACTGTTTGGAAATTGGTTCTTTTTGGAGGTATTCCCTGTTTGCAAATAACATAGGAAAAATCTTTTGCAAGTAGTGAAGGGTAGGTAATGCGGACCTTTGTCCCCCGTTGTAATCTGTCATGCCTATCTACTCCCCACTGATTGATACGCCAGTTTCACCCGGACCATTTACTAGAGGTAGGTCATCTGGCCCGACCAGAGAGCACCCCTAGTGAAAAGGACATATACAATAATAACGAAGTGATCACTGTATCCTGTTAACAGAAACTTTAGCATGAAACAACCTGGAAAGAAAGGAATAGGAGAACGAAATCAGTAGGCCACTGATGAACTTTTTATTAAATAACGAACAAGAAAACGATAACAATACTTAATGATAAAATCTATTATTGTCCTAGAAACAAGAAAACGTTAGAAATAAGCCCGTAATAAGAAACCTGAGAACAGTAAGAGAAACCAAGCGTGGCAGTGCAACGGCCACAAGGCAACGAGGTTTCATCACCCCTCACTGCCCCAAACATGTCTGTCCCACCACCTGCCACGCCCAATAACGGCAACCTGAGAAAGATACAAAGCAACAGACATCCGCCCCATTCTGGAAACTTCCAAAGTGCAACAGGGTTGCGGCTACGCCCAGCCGGAAGCAACACATATAGGGCGGGTCCTGCTGCCAACCGTCGGCCGGAGATCATCACATAGGGTGTAGCCGGAGGAGAGGCCGAGGCCGAAGGGACCCGGCCAAGGGGACTGCTACGACAACCCTGGAGAGTTGCAGGGGGGGGAATGTCTATGTCCTCGACCCTCCCCTCTCTCTCCCAGTCTGGACCAGCATCCATGGAGGGCCTGGGAGTGGAGAGGCCACTACACGAAAGGCCCAGGAGAGGCACCAAGCGCCAAGGTCTGTCCCAAGGATGGACTAAGGGACCCGTTCCTGGGGCCAGGGCGAAGAGCGTCCGGCCGCCATCAACCGGAGGCCCGACCCAAAAACATGCCAGGCGCCACTTCTTTCTTTTTTCTTCCATAATGGCAGCGACAACACTGGGGGGGGGGATGTCTTGCACATGCCTCCGACCCCCCCCTCGTCCTCATCGCCTGGTCCGGCCATAACAAATGTCAAGCGAGACGCCGTGGGGTGCACTGGGAGGGAGAGACGGTGCGAACAAGTCTCTCCCGCCTCCCCAGGTGGAGGCTTCCCAGCTGCACCCTCAGCGCTCCAGGCGCCCGGAAAAGGGTTCTTCCACTGTGGCGATGCTGCAACGCCTCGCCCGGCAGGGTGGAGCCCGTCCGCTCATTTGACCCCGCGATCGCCGGTAGCTGCCGAACTCTCAAAATTGCGATCGACCTGGCAAGAGCGGGCCCAGCATGAAGGAATGGCCCGGTCACTTGTTGACTCCACCATCATAGTTCTCCACGACCTTGAAGATTCTAGAGGAGCCGCGGGAGTCCCCGACCCCCGCAGATACCCCCGATGGGGAATGACTGCCATGATTGCCCACGGAACAATGGAAATGTAGCCGCAGGACGTCGGCGCTTCCATGCTGTCGCCAGCCTCAGTTTGAATGACTAGAATCCTGCAGACTACAGTTCGGATCAGTTCCGGTGAAAGCACAGTATGACCCGGTAGGAACATTGTTGCCTCCCTCCCCTTTTGATTGATGGTTCAGACCACCGATCCTTTCTTTTGCCCTTTAACGGAACTTTTGGACTGCCAAAAGAAGCTCTGGGCCAACCACGAGTAAGTAGATATTTAGACTATGCCTGGTTCTGCCTGACCGCACCCAAAATGGCGCCGATGCAAATGAAACTTTCAACTCCTTGTTGTACCCCGATTGTTCAGCCCTGGTGTCATGAGATATGTATGAAGGGTTTTTTAACCACATGAATTGATATAGGATGTGTACTAATTATATGTTCGGACAATTAATTGATTCAGGATGTGTACTGTCAGTTCGGGAAATGAATTGATATGGGATGGGTACTGGCTATGTGTTCGGACAATGAATTGATATTGGGTGGGTACTGATTATGTGTTCAGACGGTAAATTGACATCAGATGGGTATTAATTGAACATTCGGACAATGAATTGTTGTTAAGTTTGGCACATCATGATTATTGAAAGTTGGAAGCCCAACACTCATGACACTCGCTCACACTGAAGTCTCGACATGATTTTGTTGCACTTGTCGCACTTTTAGATTATGAAATAAACGACCACCGACTCCACTAAAGTTTTTACTAATAAAGTATCCCCACATCTACAGTTCCAGCCTGCTCCGTGGCCGGCCCACGGGGTTGTAGGCCCATATTTATGCACCGACATTCTTATTAAAGATTTTTGGAAAAAGCAAGCGTAGTTGTCACGTGTGAATTGGTAATTTTCGAATAAATGAGCTCTGTTTAAAGGATTAAAAAGTATAGTACGTAGAAATATTGCAAAAATGAAGGGTCCAAGTTTTCGTTGTGTGCCTTTTTCCTTTTTGTGCAGCCAAAAAGCAACCGCTAAAAATCCTGGTGTTTAGCCTATACTTTATGTGCTACCTGTATAAAAAGAGTCACACTAACGGTCCACCGGGGCTTAAAACGCCCAGTTGGCAGAGACTGCATCCCGTGGAGATAGGCCGAGTATGCAGTAAGTAAAAGCCTTTCTGGGTTTATGCACGCTAATGTGTCTATCAATGTAGCCCCTGCCCCCTTCTTTTTCCCTCTCTCTGCAGGTCACATCGGAATATCGATCAATGTATGAAAACGGTGATCTAACGGACAAAGAGACGGAAAAAAGGGTTTGATTATGGTACCTAACCGCAACAAGCAAACCATGACTATTTTCTCTCTCTGAACTTAGCGCCTGGGAGGGCAGCCTGAAGGGGAAACCACAAAATGTAACTTCGCTTGGCACCCCGAATAGTACAACTAAAATGACGTGCGCTAATGAATAAGCACCCCACAATTAATTAAATAGGGAAGGTTAAGGAATATTTTGGGGTGAGGTACATTTAAAATCTACTGCATCCTTCTTCGCACCCTCCTAGACATGTAACTCCAAGCTGCCCCATTGTTCTCCAACTGACACCAACCGTTGTCTCAGCCTGGAAACGCATTTGCTAAAAATGACTCGAATAAACCACCGTGAGCATTAGCCCGACCAGGTTAGTTCATGACCAATTGCCAAAGGCATAAGTGTGTACAATCAAAGCCACCAGTAAGGGCAGCCGACGGTTAAAAGAGAAGAAAAAGGTAAAAAGAGCTTAGGATGCTAAGAATGCACAGCATACAGAAAGGGATAATTTTGGCCAATAACTGTTTTATGTTTTGTCTTGGATTTTCGTACAGAATACATGTACTGTCTTCTCCGCCTGAGTTTGTGTATACGTGATGCATGGATCTACGTCATCCCTCTGTCTGTATTTCCGTAGTACTTAATCCCTGTTGTTCTGTGTGCACTGGATGGCCCATTATTGTACAGGTCTCTCTCTCCCCCTCTCTTTCTCTCTCCATGTCACACGTGTACTGAATGGACCACTTCGAGTGCGGTCTCTCTCTCTCTCTCTCTCTCTCTCTCTCTCTCTCTCTCTCTCTCTCTCTCTCTCTCTCTCTCTCCCTCTTTCCTCTCTCCCTCTCTCTCTCCCTCTCTCTCTCTCCCTCTCTCTCTCTCTCTCTCTCACTCTCTAAAACCCCCCTGTTCCCTCTTTCCTTGTATGGTAACGTTGTGCCCCTCCCGGCACAACACCTAATTGGGTTTCCTCGAACACAAAGGTGTTTGGAAAAATTGACAGGAACTAAAACGACTGTAACTTGCCATATTACTACCTCTCCTTTCTGCAAAACAATAGAACCCAAGTTGGTCATGAAAGAAAGGACGGGTCAGACGACTAACGTCCCCTAATCTGGCCTTTATAGGGGGACTATAACGTCAATGGCCTCCGGTTTCTCAGTTCGCTAAAAATGCAATTCCCAATGCACAGATTACTTCGCTCCTCTGCACTAAAGGGTGGATGTCCAGAGTACCCCACTTCTCCCGATCGACCCCAGCTCCCTGCCCAAAACGTCCCCGTTTCCCCCGATTAACCCCAGCTTCATGTCATCTACCCTGGAAAGCGAAATTCATGACCTTGATTAATGTTCTCTCCCCAAGAAGAGCATGTTTTACGTCCACCCCCTCCCCCTTCTTCATGACGATAACGCCCCACTTACAAGAGTTAGCCGATCCCGAAGGGAGATGTAAGATTGTCGATGCTTGGGTTAAAGGGAAGGGCGAGTCTCTACATAAGGACTCGACTTCGAGTTTGATATAATACACTGTGTATAAAAGTCCAATTTCTCTCCACGTACGTCACGAATGAGCGCCGAACAGGGTTATGAATTCCATAAGCAATGCACTCCTACAGACTCCATAAATGACGACTTCTGACTGTGACCGATGAACTTATCCCCCACCTACATAGGATTGGGGACGGAATTGAGATGTATAAATGTCTTCTCCTGCCAGTTTTTCTAAAACTTGTTTTCTACCCATTCAAAGATACAATCACCGGAGGAGAGGAGCTGGACGTAACGCACAGCCTGGCCACAGATCATGGAGCACGTGTGACGACCAAAGGTGGAGCCGCAGAGAAACGAGACGCGGGACGAGGCATAACTTTCAAACTCAGCAGATGGAGGAATGAAGGGCTGCCTTGAAGCCCTCGACTCGCTGACCCACTTGTGCCTGAAGTCCCCCGTCCCCTTTTGAGTCCGACTGTTGGGCTTGCCTGCTCGTTGTCCTTTGCTCCCTTGGTCCCTTGGTGTGTTCAAAGATCTGGCCCCGCTCCGCCCTCTCTTCCCTCGATTATCCAACAAACTCACCCTTTTCGCTTAAACTTTTGACTATAGAATGAGGTTTTGCCACGGAAAAAGAAAAGACACGCAGGTGCCCAGCTTGAGGCACCCCTAAGAAAATAAGTTAGGAAACAGGACTGTGATCTAACAGCAGAGGACTGATCGCACCCTGCAACGTGTAAGGATGAATCTGAGCTGGACCTATAGCTCCACCGCCGGTGCTCAGCAGCGCCAACAAAAGAAGACGGACTCTGTTAAAAGACATTGCGACAAAAAACCCTCCCCCTTTCCAGAACTTTCTACTCACCCCTTGCGAATTGAATCCCTCCCTCAACCATTTTTTTTGTATTGCCTTTTAAAATGTTTCATCGGTCACTCATGTAGTTAGTTTTTCAAAAGTCTCTTATAGTACTGACAAGACCCGAAGGTATCAGAGCATTTTTTCCTGTATGTTGATGTCACTGGAGAGAAAATGTGAACTTGATTTTATAATGTGTCGGAACATTTCTCCTTGATTCTTGACTCCGACTAAATATTATGCCGATCTCTAGGCTTGTATGAAGAACCCAACAAATGTAAATTAACATGTAGTGCATTCTGCCTATTGCATCGACTATGTAGAAATTGAACTTGCTTATGTAAAAAAGCGGCGACTGTTGAAAATAGCAATGTGTATGTACATAAGCGGCGTTCATTTGTGTTCACAGTACCCCTTGTCGTAAGCAGAACGAAGATCGCTAAAACACTGACTGTGTTATCCCGCTAGCATAGACTCATGCACACACGTACACGACAGCCATTTTAGGTACCATGGTCTCTCAGCTTGCGATCGACCACCAGCGCCCCTTCCCTGACCCTGCAAGCTTCCCCCATGCACCCTGACCGCCCCCCCCGCTCTCACATGCACAAGTCATGAGCCCTCCCCTATAACTCTGCCTCTGAGAATCACACCCCGCGCCTGACCAACACCTCCTTTCCCTCCATGAATACCCCTCCTTTTGATGACCTCTTCCTCTGAACCTAATTGTCCACATGGACCGCTGGTCATCCCTTAGCCTGAGGATACAGTTTATTGCCCACTACTGTATGCACTCGCCTCTCTTGAAAGTAGCCACTATTGATCATGACCACCCCACCCCCTGAGATTCGATCAGGCGCACACATTCCAAAGGAATCAGCAGAACACTCAGCTGCGTGACAGCCCCCTCCTATTGTATGGAGGATAAGGGCCCCTACTGTAGCCACGTGTCGGAATATCTTCACACTTCACAATGTCTTGATTGTAATGAAGGATGTGTGTGCCATAAACCTGTGTATAAAAGACGAAGCCTCAGAGAAAATTGTTAGAGCACCTCCCGAAGACACTATGCGAGTGTCCCAAATGACATGCTCTCCTCATGAGTAATAAACTCTGTTCTTGTTTTCCTGCCTTCAGCGCCCGTCTCTTTATTTGGTAATTGTTCAAGATGGAAACTAAGAGTCGGCCTGCACCAGCAGCCTGGGCATCGGGTGCGATGTGGGCTGACTTTTCTACACCAGAGCATGTCACCCAGACTAGTACATCATCTACCTTTCAGATACACTGGACCCTGCCCAGGGGGGTACCTAGGGCCTTCTATAGGGGTGTCCAATATGTACAGAAAGGAAAGGGTTAGGCCTGGCCAGTGTGGACACTGGTTAGGTATGCGTGACAATTAGCAACTGCACACAGGCACTGCGGTGGCAGGCCTGAGACACCATTTTAGGGCTACTCATGTGGGTGGCACAATCAGTGCTGCAGCCCCCTAGTAGCATTTGAATCACCAGCCCTGGCACACTCAGTACACTCTACTAGGGACTTCCTGGTAACACAAATATGCCAATCATGGATAACCAATCACAACAACAATGTATACAGAGAGCATATGCACTTTAGCACTGATCAGCAGTAGTAATGTGCCAAGAGTCCTATTGCCAACAACCACAGGTCAGGAAAAATAAGGGAGGAAGAAGCAAAAGGTTTGGGGATAACCCTGCAAAAAGGGCCATTTCCAACAGTAGCACAGGTGATCGTGACCCACAAGGAGAATGGGAGGTGCCATCATTCAGAAACCAATAAGGACCCTGCAGAGAATTCCTACACTGCATGTATTAGCCTTTGGGTGTGAAAGGTTACCCAGATTGACCTCATATTTGCCTTTCCAGTGCTATGTGAGGCAGATCAGGAATAAGATGCACCTAAAACCACCACAGTATCCTAGGTATGGTGTCTCAATCTAGACCCATATAAACAACAGTGTCTGGCCGGGCCGGCTATATCGCTGTTGGCACCTGCTGAGAAAATCTTTTTGATCCCCCCTCCCTCCTTTTTCACCATGATTTCCCTCACTACTTTCCTCCAACAGTACCCCTCATCTCTCCATTGCCGCTCTCAACCATGCATTTAATTAATTTAATAGTGCTTCTCATACCAATGTCAGAGCACTTATATCATATACACAATATACAGAGACAATTAACTATATGTGTGTGTGAGGAAATGGAGTGTATTATATCTTGTGGTTGTGTGACCTCACAATTTAATACACCTTTAGGATGCTTAGGTTTGATTTGTCAAACTTTCAGCTCCACCCTGCGTAGTTGTTGTTCTGAGCAGCGAGGCGTATACAAAGGAACAAGTGTGAAGCATTTAAACAGCACCAAAGTAACTGATAAAGAAATCCATCCACTGGAGGGTTCCTGAACCATAGAATTTACAAGGTATAGCATTTCAAGTTATTTCCACCCAACAGTGAACAAGCATTGGCAAATTCAACAAATTTGACACTTGGAAACAATTTGACTAAAATGTTTAGGCTCTTGCATCCCTTTTTTTACTCACTGGTAATGTTGCATGTATCCAAGTCAAACTTACTGCCCACTGTGGACCAGAATAAGGGCATGTATAAATGCCAAAAAAGAGATCTTTAAAAAAAAAGTTTGGTCTTGATGTGATGATGCCACTTGGAGTCACTTTAGTCAACCAACTCCAGTAGAGAGCCAGTCAAGGGGGCAGCAAAGTCCTCGGAAACAGTTACCTCAGTAAGGAAAGCAGTCTTCAGTCAGTTTCAAGCACTTTTTATCTTTTGCAGTACTTTTCGTTGGAAGTGATCTTGATACAAGGGATGAAGGATGCTGAAGATGCTCAAAAGATGTTGTGGATGTAATGCAGTTGAAGGGGGTCTTGCTGCAACTACTCCTTGGTCCACGAAGGGGTTAAGGCGGTCCTGTTCACAGGGCGATGTCCCTTGAAGTCCTCTTGGTGCTGGCAGAAGTCCAGTCACCACTGGACTACAAGTCTCCCAGTATCACAGTCCCGGGGCCTATCCTTGCTAGTACAATAACTCATCTTCTAGAGGTCCCAGCTGCACTCTGAAGGCAATCCCAGACTCAGAAAACACAGATGCAATGTGTGTCAGGTCCTGGTCCCTGGTGATGCACAACAGTGGCTGGTTGAAGGTTTAAGACACTGGGCTACCAACTTGCCCTAACAGGCCTCCTCAGCTATTGTGTCCCTGTGCTGTGAACAGGAGGTCAATCAGCTGGTCCTTGGAGTCTCTTAGATTTGGCTGGGCTCTGGAGATGACTTTTCCCCAGACAGAGCATGTCAGGCCCAGTCCCTCTTCTTTGCTAGCTACCAGGTGCAGCAAATGCAATCCACAACAGTGCAGCCTCTCTTTGCCGGATCCAGGATGCAGCAGAGCAGTCCTTCCTCGGTCCTTCTTCCAGTGCTGGCGAGATCTGGGTTCTAGATGCTGGGGTGCCCTATTTAGGTCAGAGCACATGCACTGAGTCCTGTTTAGCAGAGCTCAGGGCATTTCAGAGGCATTACACCGGTACCTAATAGTCAAAATGGTGGCAGAAAGTGGTGGTGAACCTTCAAAAGACCTGTTTCCCTAGAGTAGGTGTGTCAGTCTATGGGAAATGTTTCATAAACCAATTAGAATTACAAGATGTAGCAATCACATGTGATCCATACTCATAGGCAGAATCTTTTAAGTCTACTCTGTAGAAGCACAAACTCAGGATTTAAAACATTCTCCTGTGGTTGCCATTGGCTTTACTAATAAAACTTTGTTTCAAACAAACCCTTTTTAGCTACATAAGGATAGTGAAAGACTGGAGAAAAAAGATTCTAACTTATGCCATGCAGTTTGCGCACAGCTCTCTGAAGACAGTTCACAGGGTGATATTTTAGGGTTGTAATTTATGAACTGCACTAACAAAAGGACCTCTGTGACAAAAGCAGTAAACTACGGAGCGATCCATATAAAGTACAGTTCGGCAATTTGTATGGTACAATTTAATTGTAGCAGGCATATTGACACTCTCTGCTACTTTATTATGAGTCAAAAGTGTTGCTAGACAAAACTCTAATCTCGTTCCAGCAGGAAATGAAATTACCGGATTTATCTTGACATTTCTATCATAGCACGAAAACTGCTGGAAAAGCAATGAACTCTGTAGCAGGTACTTTTAAACCCATTTAATACTTCTAAACACGGTGCCCTCCGAGCTTAGCTCCAGGTGCTGCTGCACTGGTCGCACCTCCCTAATGCCAGCCTTAGTGCAAAGTCGAATGCTAAGCTCATGGATGACTCTGTTGTCCAATGATAATTCATTTTGTCAAGGAAGGAGTTTGTGACTGAGAATGAAAAAGATGCTTCAAATGGCTTGCGTTTTGAGTAAGAACAACACTAATTCCTTGATGTAATGTGTCAGTTTGTAGTATGAAAGAATAGGAAACATTAGGCATCATCTATGTATGCACTTTACTAAAGGTCTATTTCAGGTCTAAGGAGGTGTGCCCCCCCCCCTCGTCGTCCACTCTGTCTAGATTTTCTTGTGAACCAAATGGTAAGGACGAGGGGTCTCATTTACAATCTTTTGATATAGGGCAGGGCTGCAAGCCTTCCTGCTGCACTGCCCTGCATCAAAAGAAAAGCGCAGGAATGCACGGTATCTATCAGGTATTGCACATCCCAGTCCTTTCCCCCTGCACTGGTGCACAAATGGCTACCATGCACCAACGCAGACAGCCTTGCACCATGGTGCAAGGGTGTCTGCATTTTAGGGGTGATTGATTTTGTGCAGGAAGGGACTCCTGTGCTGTGCTGACATTTCGGCAGGACAAGCGCATTGTTAATGAGGCCTCCAGAGTCTGGGAAGACAGACATGGTAATAACTTTCCACATTATATGATAACCTTGGAGAACTAAATTGACCCATATATCTCTCTTGGTCTTGGAAAAGTGAATAGTTTCTATCTGTTTTTTGTTCATAAGGAGGGTTTTCCCATCAACCATAAATTGGATCTATGAGTTGATGGCATCACAAGGATTGACTGTCCAAATTGTGTACTTATGTCAAATACTTTGGAGTGACAGTATGCAATAACTTATCTGGCCCTTCCTCTTTATCTTGTGTAGTGGAAAAGTATTTATTTTGTTGAATGGCACTACGACTACAGGAGTGACAATGCACATGTGAGAATGGTATACAACAACAATGATTCTTTATTTGTGTGATTAATAAAAACCAATACAAAACAAACGATCAATATAAAAGGGATAGTTAAAATTGAATAGTATAGTGATATATATATACACCTTATTTCTAAAACCTCCATTTGGTGTTTTGTTTTCTGTGATGCAATAAATATTAGCCCTTTCGATGCGCCGGTCGAACTTTCAGTCGGAACCAAACTCCATAGGACCTTCTTCCAGATGGTTTACATGTGGTGCCGTGGTTGACCTGTCCATTAAGGTTTGAAGGGCATGATAGATGAACTTGGCAAAAGTGGCCATATGCTTCACTGTGTCCAGCAAATATAACTGAAGGACAGCCTCCTTTGCCGTCCGCTTGCCCAGTTGAAGGAGAATGGTGTATTACTTTTTATTTGCTTACTTTAGGCATTAGTATAACACACCCTAATCCAGCATGCAACAAGGTGGATTACACACCGAAAAAGAATGTGGGTCTAATATATAGTAAAACAACTTCACATTGAACAATATCACAGAAAAAGGACAAGAGGTTTAATAGTGTGTACATGTCTGTGGTGAGACCTAGTAGGTAAGACTTAGCAGGATTTTATTATTCTAGAGGTTCATGGTTAAATAGATCTCAGAAGAGAGTTCCAAGAATTTTGAAAAAAGTATTGTCTGAGATTTCCATTTCTTTACATTTTTTATATTTAGGCAAAAGATACCTACATATATAATGCCTTGATTAGATGACTACCTTAACAGGTTGCTTGCTAAGTAGGAAGTTAATTTGAAGTGATTTACATTTCATGCACACTTGGTGTGGAGGCAGCATAGAGTGAGCGTGAGAAGTGTGATATAATGTGACCTATTTGATTCAACGATTACATTCGCTTCAGAAAGGGGTGTGATTCTAGCACCACATCCTTACAGTTACTTTAAGGAGGAGGGTCAAATCTAACAATATTTACTGGGGTAAATGAACAATGTTTACCAGAACATGCAGAGTTTGGTGTAAGCAACAAAATCTTCATGCAATTCCCCCCAAACCCCTGATAGCAGCTAATCAACACACCCAGTAAACACATAGGGCCCGATTCACAGAACTAACTTAAGACAAAATCCTAAACTTACTACCATTTATTCATTTTGGTATTCACAGAAGGCACTTACTCATTGATGAGGAGTTCCATCCACACAAGGATGTTTTATTGACATTTCCTTCTAAAATATGACCAAATTTCCTGGAATGCCACGCTACACAATGATGAGGACCAGACATGATTAAGTCAAATCTGTGTGTTCTAGAATTGGCACACTTTTGTGACAAGTCTATGAAGTTTATTCAGCTTCTAAGAATCTTTTAGGAAGAAGCTGCAAACGTTTAGGATTACATTACATTGATCGCACTACTCTTGGTATCATTTTACACCAGGAATTGGAAAAAGAAAATGGGTGGAAAATGTTGCCTGTTTGCTGAGCAGAAGGTGAAAATGTTGGGTCAGGTTTACTAAACTTTTACACAATTTAATGCAGCAAGGGAACGTGCTGCGCTAAGTTGCATGAAATGTAGAGAGCGGAAAATGCTCCATCTACTAAGATATGATGCACGTCTCCTCCATCTATGCACTGGCACACTGTTTGCAGCCTAGGGCCACACTATGTGCTGCCTAGTGCCAATCTGTCACTCTTACTCCACTGTACAAGTGAACCTTTTTTACAGGCAGGTCTGTTTTTGAGCTGGGAGGGAGACCTCACTGCGCAAAAATAATATTAAAAGGCAATTTCTCTTTCTATGTGTGATGAGCAAAGTATCACACCTAGAAAGAGGAAGTAACCAGAAGAAATACAAATATTTCTCCTCCTTATGCCATCCTTCATCAGCGCACAATTTTTAGCGCAATCCCATGTTTACTGATTATACTAATTGTATTGAATTCCATGGGTGAATGTCGGGGAGTCTCCATGCTCCACTCATGCAATGGCTGGCTGCCACTATATTATGTTATATCGATTTGTATAGTGCACTAATCAGTCATGAGTGTATCCAGGCACTTGGGCAGGTGTGTTGCTGTGTGCTGCTTGCCATTATCACTTAAGGACTTACGTTGGCCTGCATGACCCAAGGGCAAAACAATTCCTTAGTAAATTTGTGCACTTATTGCATTTGTCTATTGCTGCAAATGTTAAGACAACATTGTGCTTAAATCACTGGAATCTACGCAATTCTGTCACAGAAATTATTATTCAATAAAATGCAGCAATATTTGTAGTGCCTCTTAGTAACATTTATTTGAAATTATAAAAATGCAGCAATATTTGGCATGATGTTGGAGAGAATAATGTAGGAAATGTAAGAAACATGTTTGTTAGACCTGTCAGCCATAGGGTGGTTTTCTCCCAAACTTTTTGCCTTTGTCCTCCACTTTTTGCTGAAATAAATTTTTGTTCGCTCTAGGACTCAGTGCACTTTACCACTGCTAAACAGAGCTAAAGTGCTTGTGCTCTCTTGTGTAAACATGGTGAAATAGGCTAATATGTGATTGGAATATTTAATTTACTTATAAGCTCCTTGTAGAGTGGTATACCATATACCCAGGACTTGTAAATTAAATGCTACTAGTGCGACTGAGGAAAAACCAAAGGTGATGATGGACGGAGCGTTGACAATACAAACACTCACCCCAGTCAACTGATCTGGGTTTAATCCATCACCGTTCTTTAGCTCACTCCGCCACCTCAGTTCAGACATGGCCATATGCAAATCAGTCTGACCATGTGGCTCATGGGAACAGTCCAGCCCGAACTGCCAAGCCATGTCTTCCCAGGACCGGAATTAAGCTTCCCAGGACTGGTTTCTGGCATTGCAGCCGTCTTCAGCCGGGCTTGCTTGACTCCAGTGGCAAAGTGAGCAAGGGACTCACGTCTGAGCATACCCTGCCAACTTAGGGCGAACAAAGAAAAACCAAAGGTGATGATGGACGGAGCGTTGACAATACAAACACTCACCCCAGTCAACTGATCTGGGTTTAATCCATCACCGTTCTTTAGCTCACTCCGCCACCCCAGTTCAGACATGGCCATATGCAAATCAGTCTAACCCTGTGCCTCATGGGAACAGTCCAGCCCGAACTGCCAAGCCATGTCTTCCCTGGACCGGAATCAAGCTTCCCAGGACCGGTTTCTGGCATTGCAACCGTCTTCAGCCGGGCATGCTTGACTCCAGTGGCAAAATGAGCAAGGGATTCACGTCTGAGCATACCCTGCCAACTTAGGGCGAACAAAGAAAAACCAAAGGTGGTGATGGACGGAGCGTTGACAATCCAAACACTCACCCCAGTCAACTGATCTGGGTTTAATCCATCACCGTTCTTTAGCTCACTCCGCCACCCCAGTTCAGACATGGCCATATGCAAATCAGTCTGACCCTGTGCCTCATGGGAACAGTCCAGCCCGAACTGCAAAGCCATGCCTTCCCTGGACCGGAATCAAGCTTCCAAGGACCGGTTTCTGGCATTGCAGCCGTCTTCAGCTGGGCTTGCTTGACTCCAGTGGCAAAGTGAGCAAGGGACTCACGTCTGAGCATACCCTGCCAACTTCGGGCGAACAAAGAAAAACCAAAGGTGATGATGGACGGAGCGTTGACAATACAAACACTCACCCCAGTCAACTGATCTGGGTTTAATCCATCACCGTTCTTTAGCTCACTCCGCCACCCCAGTTCAGACATGGCCATATGCAAATCAGTCTGACCCTGTGCCTCATGGGAACAGTCCAGCCCGAACTGCCAAGCCATGTCTTCCCTGGACCGGAATCAAGCTTCCAAGGACCGGTTTCTGGCATTGCAGCCGTCTTCAGCTGGGCTTGCTTGACTCCAGTGGCAAAGTGAGCAAGGAACTCACGTCTGAGCATACCCTGCCAACGTAGGGCGAACAAAGAAAAACCAAAGGTGATGATGGACGGAGCGTTGACAATACAAACACTCACCCCAGTTAACTGATCTGGGTTTAACCCATCACCGTACTTTAGCTCACTCCGCCACCCCAGTTCAGACATGGCCATATGCAAATCAGTCTCACCCTGTGCCTCATGGGAACAGTCCAGCCCGAACTACCAAGCCATGTCTTCCCTGGACCGGAATCAAGCTTCCCAGGACCGGTTTCTGGCATTGCAGCCGTCTTCAGCCGGCTTGCTTGACTCCAGTGGCAAAGTGAGCAAGGGACTCACGTCTGAGCATACCCTGCCAACTTAGGGCGAACAAAGAAAAACCAAAGGTGATGATGGACGCAGCGTTGACAACACAAACACTCACCCCAGTCAACTGATTTGGGTTTAATCCATCACCGTTCTTTAGCTCACCCCGCCACCCCAGTTCAGACATGGCCATATGCAAATCAGTCTGACCCTGTGCCTCATGGGAACAGTCCAGCCCGAACTGCCAAGCCATGTCTTCCCAGGACCGGAATCAAGCTTCCCAGGACCGGTTTCTGGCATTGCAGCCGTCTTCAGCTGGGCTTGCTTGACTCCAGTGGCAAAGTGAGCAAGGGACTCACGTCTGAGCATACCCTGCCAACTTAGGGCGAACAAAGAAAAACCAAAGGTGGTGATGGACGGAGCGTTGACAATCCAAACACTCACCCCAGTCAACTGATCTGGGTTTAATCCATCACCGTTCTTTAGCTCACTCTGCCACCCCAGTTCAGACATCGCCGTATGCAAATCAGTCTGACCCTGTGCCTTATGGGAACAGTCCAGCCCGAACTGCCAAGCCATGTCTTCCCTGGACCGGAATCAAGCTTCCCAGGACAGCTTTCTGTCATTGCAGCCGTCTTCAGCTGTGCTTGCTTGACTCCAGTGGCAAAGTGAGCAAGGGACTCACGTCTGAGCATACCCTGCCAACTTAGGGCGAACAAAGAAAAACCAAAGGTGATGATGGACGAAGTGTTGACTATACAAACACTCACCCCAGTCAACTGATCTGGGTTTAATCCATCAATGTTCTTTAGCTCACTCCGCCACCCCAGTTCAGACATGGCCATATGCAAATCAGTCTGACCCTGTGCCTCATGGGAACAGTCCAGCCCGAACTGCCAATCCATGTCTTCCCTGGACCGGAATCAAACTTCCCAGGACCGGTTTCTTTCATTGCAGCCGTCTTCAGCCGGGCTTGCTTGACTCCAGTGGCAAAGTGAGCAAGGGACTCACTTCTGAGCATACCCTGCCAACTTAGGGCGAACAAAGAAAAACCAAAGGTGATGATGGACGGAGCGTTGACAAAACAAACACTCACCCCAGTCAACTGATCTGGGTTTAATCCATGACCAAACCCCAGCGACTGAAGCACTTATTTTGCCACTCACTTAAGTAGTCCTTAAAATATGTCCCAGGTCTGCCTGAACAGTTTTAAACTGCCAATTTTACTTGGCAATGTAACCCCCTAGGGTAAGCCCTAGGTAGCCCATAGAGCAAGGTGCATTGTAATGAAAAAGTTGTACATGTATTTTTGAGTTGTACATGTCCTGGAAGTGAAAAGTCCCAAATTAGTTTTTCACTATTGTGAGGCTTACAATTTTACCTCTACCATAGGATAACATTGGGTTGCCCTATTACATTTAATATGTGCTAGCCTTTGATAGAGAACAGATTAACATTTCTTGTTTGGTGTCTGAGAACATTTAATTAAAAACTATTTTTAATGGTAATGTCGGATGTTTTGTTGTAATTTTGAAAATGCCACTTTTAGAAAGTTATTTCAAAAAGGTGGTGGTGATGGACAGAGTATCTGAGTTAATCAGAACACTCCTACCCAGTCAAGAGATCAGGGCTTGATCCATCACCGTTTTTTAGCTCACTGCACCATCCCAGTTCAGAACCTGGCTATATGCAAATTAGTATGTCCCTGGCCCAGTGCATCATGGGAACAGGGCAGACCAAACTACCAAGCCAATTCTTCACTGGAAAGGAAACAAGCTTCCGGGGACCGGTTTCTGGCATTACAGCCGTCGTCGGCCCGGCTTGCTTGAATCCTGATGGTGCAGTGAGCAAGGGACTCATGTCTGAGCATACCCTTCCACACTTATGGTGGCCAAAATAATTTCAAAAAGGGGGTGGTGATGGACAGAGTATCTGAGTTAATCAGAACACTCCTACCCAGTCAAGAGATCAGGGCTTGATCCATCACCGTTTTTTAGCTCACTGCACCATCCCAGTTCAGAACCTGGCTATATGCAAATTAGTATGTCCCTGGCCCAGTGCATCATGGGAACAGGGCAGACCAAACTACCAAGCCAATTCTTCACTGGAAAGGAAACAAGCTTCCGGGGACCGGTTTCTGGCATTACAGCCGTCGTCGGCCCGGCTTGCTTGAATCCTGATGGTGCAGTGAGCAAGGGACTCATGTCTGAGCATACCCTTCCACACTTATGGTGGCCAAAATAATTTCAAAAAGGGGGTGGTGATGGACAGAGTATCTGAGTTAATCAGAACACTCCTACCCAGTCAAGAGATCAGGGCTTGATCCATCACCGTTTTTTAGCTCACTGCACCATCCCAGTTCAGAACCTGGCTATATGCAAATTAGTATGTCCCTGGCCCAGTGCATCATGGGAACAGGGCAGACCAAACTACCAAGCCAATTCTTCACTGGAAAGGAAACAAGCTTCCGGGGACCGGTTTCTGGCATTACAGCTGTCGTCGGCCCGGCTTGCTTGAATCCTGATGGTGCAGTGAGCAAGGGACTCATGTCTGAGCATACCCTTCCACACTTATGGTGGCCAAAATAATTTCAAAAAGGGGGTGGTGATGGACAGAGTATCTGAGTTAATCAGAACACTCCTACCCAGTCAAGAGATCAGGGCTTGATCCATCACCGTTTTTTAGCTCACTGCACCATCCCAGTTCAGAACCTGGCTATATGCAAATTAGTATGTCCCTGGCCCAGTGCATCATGGGAACAGGGCAGACCAAACTACCAAGCCAATTCTTCACTGGAAAGGAAACAAGCTTCCGGGGACCGGTTTCTGGCATTACAGCCGTCGTCGGCCCGGCTTGCTTGAATCCTGATGGTGCAGTGAGCAAGGGACTCATGTCTGAGCATACCCTTCCACACTTATGGTGGCCAAAATAATTTCAAAAAGGGGGTGGTGATGGACAGAGTATCTGAGTTAATCAGAACACTCCTACCCAGTCAAGAGATCAGGGCTTGATCCATCACCGTTTTTTAGCTCACTGCACCATCCCAGTTCAGAACCTGGCTATATGCAAATTAGTATGTCCCTGGCCCAGTGCATCATGGGAACAGGGCAGACCAAACTACCAAGCCAATTCTTCACTGGAAAGGAAACAAGCTTCCGGGGACCGGTTTCTGGCATTACAGCCGTCGTCGGCCCGGCTTGCTTGAATCCTGATGGTGCAGTGAGCAAGGGACTCATGTCTGAGCATACCCTTCCACACTTATGGTGGCCAAAATAATTTCAAAAAGGGGGTGGTGATGGACAGAGTATCTGAGTTAATCAGAACACTCCTACCCAGTCAAGAGATCAGGGCTTGATCCATCACCGTTTTTTAGCTCACTGCACCATCCCAGTTCAGAACCTGGCTATATGCAAATTAGTATGTCCCTGGCCCAGTGCATCATGGGAACAGGGCAGACCAAACTACCAAGTCAATTCTTCACTGGAAAGGAAACAAGCTTCCGGGGACCGGTTTCTGGCATTACAGCCGTCGTCAGCCCGGCTTGCTTGAATCCTGATGGTGCAGTGAGCAAGGGACTCATGTCTGAGCATACCCTTCCACACTTATGGTGGCCAAAATAATTTCAAAAAGGGGGTGGTGATGGACAGAGTATCTGAGTTAATCAGAACACTCCTACCCAGTCAAGAGATCAGGGCTTGATCCATCACCGTTTTTTAGCTCACTGCACCATCCCAGTTCAGAACCTGGCTATATGCAAATTAGTATGTCCCTGGCCCAGTGCATCATGGGAACAGGGCAGACCAAACTACCAAGCCAATTCTTCACTGGAAAGGAAACAAGCTTCCGGGGACCGGTTTCTGGCATTACAGCCGTCGTCGGCCCGGCTTGCTTGAATCCTGATGGTGCAGTGAGCAAGGGACTCATGTCTGAGCATACCCTTCCACACTTATGGTGGCCAAAATAATTTCAAAAAGGGGGTGGTGATGGACAGAGTATCTGAGTTAATCAGAACACTCCTACCCAGTCAAGAGATCAGGGCTTGATCCATCACCGTTTTTTAGCTCACTGCACCATCCCAGTTCAGAACCTGGCTATATGCAAATTAGTATGTCCCTGGCCCAGTGCATCATGGGAACAGGGCAGACCAAACTACCAAGCCAATTCTTCACTGGAAAGGAAACAAGCTTCCGGGGACCGGTTTCTGGCATTACAGCCGTCGTCGGCCCGGCTTGCTTGAATCCTGATGGTGCAGTGAGCAAGGGACTCATGTCTGAGCATACCCTTCCACACTTATGGTGGCCAAAATAATTTCAAAAAGGGGGTGGTGATGGACAGAGTATCTGAGTTAATCAGAACACTCCTACCCAGTCAAGAGATCAGGGCTTGATCCATCACCGTTTTTTAGCTCACTGCACCATCCCAGTTCAGAACCTGGCTATATGCAAATTAGTATTTCCCTGGCCCAGTGCATCATGGGAACAGGGCAGACCAAACTACCAAGCCAATTCTTCACTGGAAAGGAAACAAGCTTCCGGGGACTGGTTTCTGGCATTACAGCCGTCGTCGGCCCGGCTTGCTTGAATCCTGATGGTGCAGTGAGCAAGGGACTCATGTCTGAGCATACCCTTCCACACTTATGGTGGCCAAAATAATTTCAAAAAGGGGGTGGTGATGGACAGAGTATCTGAGTTAATCAGAACACTCCTACCCAGTCAAGAGATCAGGGCTCGATCCATCACCGTTTTTTAGCTCACTGCACCATCCCAGTTCAGAACCTGGCTATATGCAAATTAGTATGTCCCTGGCCCAGTGCATCATGGGAACAGGGCAGACCAAACTACCAAGCCAATTCTTCACTGGAAAGGAAACAAGCTTCCGGGGGCCGGTTTCTGGCATTACAGCCGTCGTCGGCCCGGCTTGCTTGAATCCTGATGGTGCAGTGAGCAAGGGACTCATGTCTGAGCATACCGTTCCACACTTATGGTGGCCAAAATTTTTGTCCACCCTAAGCGTGGAAGGGTATACTCAGATGTGAGTCCCTTGCTCATTGCACCATCAGGATTCAAGCAAGCCGGGCCGAAGACGGCTGAAATGCCAGAAACCGGTCCCCGGAAGCTTGTTTCCTTCCCAGTGTAAGAATTGGCTTTTGTAGTCTGGTCTGCCCTGTTCCCATGATGCACTGGGCCAGGGACAGACTAATTTGCATACAGCCAGGTTCTGAAACTGGGATGGTGCAATGAGCTAAAAAACGGTGTTGGATCTAGCCCTGATCTCTTGACTGGGTGAGAGTATTCTGCTTAATTCAGAGACTCTGTCCATCACCACCCCTTGTTGTAAATATTTTTGTCCACCCTAAGCGTGGAAGGGTATACTCAGATGTGAGTCCCTTGCTCATTGCACCATCAGGATTCAAGCAAGCCGGGCCGAAGACGGCTGAAATGCCAGAAACCGGTCCCCGGAAGCTTGTTTCCTTCCCAGTGTAAAAATTGGCTTTTGTAGTCTGGTCTGCCCTGTTCCCATGATGCACTGGGCCAGGGACAGACTAATTTGCATACAGCCAGGTTCTGAAACTGGGATGGTGCAATGAGCTAAAAAACGGTGTTGGATCTAGCCCTGATCTCTTGACTGGGTGAGAGTATTCTGCTTAATTCAGAGACTCTGTCCATCACCACCCCTTGTTGTAAATATTTTTGTCCACCCTAAGCGTGGAAGGGTATACTCAGATGTGAGTCCCTTGCTCATTGCACCATCAGGATTCAAGCAAGCCGGGCCGAAGACGGCTGAAATGCCAGAAACCGGTCCCCGGAAGCTTGTTTCCTTCCCAGTGTAAGAATTGGCTTTTGTAGTCTGGTCTGCCCTGTTCCCATGATGCACTGGGCCAGGGACAGACTAATTTGCATACAGCCAGGTTCTGAAACTGGGATGGTGCAATGAGCTAAAAAACGGTGTTGGATCTAGCCCTGATCTCTTGACTGGGTGAGAGTATTCTGCTTAATTCAGAGACTCTGTCCATCACCACCCCTTGTTGTAAATATTTTTGTCCACCCTAAGCGTGGAAGGGTATACTCAGATGTGAGTCCCTTGCTCATTGCACCATCAGGATTCAAGCAAGCCGGGCCGAAGACGGCTGAAATGCCAGAAACCGGTCCCCGGAAGCTTGTTTCCTTCCCAGTGTAAGAATTGGCTTTTGTAGTCTGGTCTGCCCTGTTCCCATGATGCACTGGGCCAGGGACAGACTAATTTGCATACAGCCAGGTTCTGAAACTGGGATGGTGCAATGAGCTAAAAAACGGTGTTGGATCTAGCCCTGATCTCTTGACTGGGTGAGAGTATTCTGCTTAATTCAGAGACTCTGTCCATCACCACCCCTTGTTGTAAATATTTTTGTCCACCCTAAGCGTGGAAGGGTATACTCAGATGTGAGTCCCTTGCTCATTGCACCATCAGGATTCAAGCAAGCCGGGCCGAAGACGGCTGAAATGCCAGAAACCGGTCCCCGGAAGCTTGTTTCCTTCCCAGTGTAAGAATTGGCTTTTGTAGTCTGGTCTGCCCTGTTCCCATGATGCACTGGGCCAGGGACAGACTAATTTGCATACAGCCAGGTTCTGAAACTGGGATGGTGCAATGAGCTAAAAAACGGTGTTGGATCTAGCCCTGATCTCTTGACTGGGTGAGAGTATTCTGCTTAATTCAGAGACTCTGTCCATCACCACCCCTTGTTGTAAATATTTTTGTCCACCCTAAGCGTGGAAGGGTATACTCAGATGTGAGTCCCTTGCTCATTGCACCATCAGGATTCAAGCAAGCCGGGCCGAAGACGGCTGAAATGCCAGAAACCGGTCCCCGGAAGCTTGTTTCCTTCCCAGTGTAAGAATTGGCTTTTGTAGTCTGGTCTGCCCTGTTCCCATGATGCACTGGGCCAGGGACAGACTAATTTGCATACAGCCAGGTTCTGAAACTGGGATGGTGCAATGAGCTAAAAAACGGTGTTGGATCTAGCCCTGATCTCTTGACTGGGTGAGAGTATTCTGCTTAATTCAGAGACTCTGTCCATCACCACCCCTTGTTGTAAATATTTTTGTCCACCCTAAGCGTGGAAGGGTATACTCAGATGTGAGTCCCTTGCTCATTGCACCATCAGGATTCAAGCAAGCCGGGCCGAAGACGGCTGAAATGCCAGAAACCGGTCCCCGGAAGCTTGTTTCCTTCCCAGTGTAAAAATTGGCTTTTGTAGTCTGGTCTGCCCTGTTCCCATGATGCACTGGGCCAGGGACAGACTAATTTGCATACAGCCAGGTTCTGAAACTGGGATGGTGCAATGAGCTAAAAAACGGTGTTGGATCTAGCCCTGATCTCTTGACTGGGTGAGAGTATTCTGCTTAATTCAGAGACTCTGTCCATCACCACCCCTTGTTGTAAATATTTTTGTCCACCCTAAGCGTGGAAGGGTATACTCAGATGTGAGTCCCTTGCTCATTGCACCATCAGGATTCAAGCAAGCCGGGCCGAAGACGGCTGAAATGCCAGAAACCGGTCCCCGGAAGCTTGTTTCCTTCCCAGTGTAAGAATTGGCTTTTGTAGTCTGGTCTGCCCTGTTCCCATGATGCACTGGGCCAGGGACAGACTAATTTGCATACAGCCAGGTTCTGAAACTGGGATGGTGCAATGAGCTAAAAAACGGTGTTGGATCTAGCCCTGATCTCTTGACTGGGTGAGAGTATTCTGCTTAATTCAGAGACTCTGTCCATCACCACCCCTTGTTGTAAATATTTTTGTCCACCCTAAGCGTGGAAGGGTATACTCAGATGTGAGTCCCTTGCTCATTGCACCATCAGGATTCAAGCAAGCCGGGCCGAAGACGGCTGAAATGCCAGAAACCGGTCCCCGGAAGCTTGTTTCCTTCCCAGTGTAAGAATTGGCTTTTGTAGTCTGGTCTGCCCTGTTCCCATGATGCACTGGGCCAGGGACAGACTAATTTGCATACAGCCAGGTTCTGAAACTGGGATGGTGCAATGAGCTAAAAAACGGTGTTGGATCTAGCCCTGATCTCTTGACTGGGTGAGAGTATTCTGCTTAATTCAGAGACTCTGTCCATCACCACCCCTTGTTGTAAATATTTTTGTCCACCCTAAGCGTGGAAGGGTATACTCAGATGTGAGTCCCTTGCTCATTGCACCATCAGGATTCAAGCAAGCCGGGCCGAAGACGGCTGAAATGCCAGAAACCGGTCCCCGGAAGCTTGTTTCCTTCCCAGTGTAAGAATTGGCTTTTGTAGTCTGGTCTGCCCTGTTCCCATGATGCACTGGGCCAGGGACAGACTAATTTGCATTCAGCCAGGTTCTGAAACTGGGATGGTGCAATGAGCTAAAAAACGGTGTTGGATCTAGCCCTGATCTCTTGACTGGGTGAGAGTATTCTGCTTAATTTAGAGACTCTGTCCATCACCACCCCTTGTTGTAAATATTTTTGTCCACCCTAAGCGTGGAAGGGTATACTCAGATGTGAGTCCCTTGCTCATTGCACCATCAGGATTCAAGCAAGCCGGGCCGAAGACGGCTGAAATGCCAGAAACCGGTCCCCGGAAGCTTGTTTCCTTCCCAGTGTAAGAATTGGCTTTTGTAGTCTGGTCTGCCCTGTTCCCATGATGCACTGGGCCAGGGACAGACTAATTTGCATACAGCCAGGTTCTGAAACTGGGATGGTGCAATGAGCTAAAAAACGGTGTTGGATCTAGCCCTGATCTCTTGACTGGGTGAGAGTATTCTGCTTAATTCAGAGACTCTGTCCATCACCACCCCTTGTTGTAAATATTTTTGTCCACCCTAAGCGTGGAAGGGTATACTCAGATGTGAGTCCCTTGCTCATTGCACCATCAGGATTCAAGCAAGCCGGGCCGAAGACGGCTGAAATGCCAGAAACCGGTCCCCGGAAGCTTGTTTCCTTCCCAGTGTAAGAATTGGCTTTTGTAGTCTGGTCTGCCCTGTTCCCATGATGCACTGGGCCAGGGACAGACTAATTTGCATACAGCCAGGTTCTGAAACTGGGATGGTGCAATGAGCTAAAAAACGGTGTTGGATCTAGCCCTGATCTCTTGACTGGGTGAGAGTATTCTGCTTAATTCAGAGACTCTGTCCATCACCACCCCTTGTTGTAAATATTTTTGTCCACCCTAAGCGTGGAAGGGTATACTCAGATGTGAGTCCCTTGCTCATTGCACCATCAGGATTCAAGCAAGCCGGGCCGAAGACGGCTGAAATGCCAGAAACCGGTCCCCGGAAGCTTGTTTCCTTCCCAGTGTAAGAATTGGCTTTTGTAGTCTGGTCTGCCCTGTTCCCATGATGCACTGGGCCAGGGACAGACTAATTTGCATACAGCCAGGTTCTGAAACTGGGATGGTGCAATGAGCTAAAAAACGGTGTTGGATCTAGCCCTGATCTCTTGACTGGGTGAGAGTATTCTGCTTAATTCAGAGACTCTGTCCATCACCACCCCTTGTTGTAAATATTTTTGTCCACCCTAAGCGTGGAAGGGTATACTCAGATGTGAGTCCCTTGCTCATTGCACCATCAGGATTCAAGCAAGCCGGGCCGAAGACGGCTGAAATGCCAGAAACCGGTCCCCGGAAGCTTGTTTCCTTCCCAGTGTAAGAATTGGCTTTTGTAGTCTGGTCTGCCCTGTTCCCATGATGCACTGGGCCAGGGACAGACTAATTTGCATACAGCCAGGTTCTGAAACTGGGATGGTGCAATGAGCTAAAAAACGGTGTTGGATCTAGCCCTGATCTCTTGACTGGGTGAGAGTATTCTGCTTAATTCAGAGACTCTGTCCATCACCACCCCTTGTTGTAAATATTTTTGTCCACCCTAAGCGTGGAAGGGTATACTCAGATGTGAGTCCCTTGCTCATTGCACCATCAGGATTCAAGCAAGCCGGGCCGAAGACGGCTGAAATGCCAGAAACCGGTCCCCGGAAGCTTGTTTCCTTCCCAGTGTAAGAATTGGCTTTTGTAGTCTGGTCTGCCCTGTTCCCATGATGCACTGGGCCAGGGACAGACTAATTTGCATTCAGCCAGGTTCTGAAACTGGGATGGTGCAATGAGCTAAAAAACGGTGTTGGATCTAGCCCTGATCTCTTGACTGGGTGAGAGTATTCTGCTTAATTTAGAGACTCTGTCCATCACCACCCCTTGTTGTAAATATTTTTGTCCACCCTAAGCGTGGAAGGGTATACTCAGATGTGAGTCCCTTGCTCATTGCACCATCAGGATTCAAGCAAGCCGGGCCGAAGACGGCTGAAATGCCAGAAACCGGTCCCCGGAAGCTTGTTTCCTTCCCAGTGTAAGAATTGGCTTTTGTAGTCTGGTCTGCCCTGTTCCCATGATGCACTGGGCCAGGGACAGACTAATTTGCATACAGCCAGGTTCTGAAACTGGGATGGTGCAATGAGCTAAAAAACGGTGTTGGATCTAGCCCTGATCTCTTGACTGGGTGAGAGTATTCTGCTTAATTCAGAGACTCTGTCCATCACCACCCCTTGTTGTAAATATTTTTGTCCACCCTAAGCGTGGAAGGGTATACTCAGATGTGAGTCCCTTGCTCATTGCACCATCAGGATTCAAGCAAGCCGGGCCGAAGACGGCTGAAATGCCAGAAACCGGTCCCCGGAAGCTTGTTTCCTTCCCAGTGTAAGAATTGGCTTTTGTAGTCTGGTCTGCCCTGTTCCCATGATGCACTGGGCCAGGGACAGACTAATTTGCATACAGCCAGGTTCTGAAACTGGGATGGTGCAATGAGCTAAAATACGGTGTTGGATCTAGCCCTGATCTCTTGACTGGGTGAGAGTATTCTGCTTAATTCAGAGACTCTGTCCATCACCACCCTTTGTTGTAAATATTTTTGTCCACCCTAAGCGTGGAAGGGTATACTCAGATGTGAGTCCCTTGCTCATTGCACCATCAGGATTCAAGCAAGCCGGGCCGAAGACGGCTGAAATGCCAGAAACCGGTCCCCGGAAGCTTGTTTCCTTCCCAGTGTAAGAATTGGCTTTTGTAGTCTGGTCTGCCCTGTTCCCATGATGCACTGGGCCAGGGACAGACTAATTTGCATACAGCCAGGTTCTGAAACTGGGATGGTGCAA
The DNA here is from genome assembly GCF_964261635.1 of Lissotriton helveticus. Classification (NCBI taxonomy): domain Eukaryota; kingdom Metazoa; phylum Chordata; class Amphibia; order Caudata; family Salamandridae; genus Lissotriton; species Lissotriton helveticus. The sequence goes on along the minus strand of NC_136067.1, from coordinate 919,711,816 downwards.
TGAGCTAAAAAACGGTGTTGGATCTAGCCCTGATCTCTTGACTGGGTGAGAGTATTCTGCTTAATTCAGAGACTCTGTCCATCACCACCCCTTGTTGTAAATATTTTTGTCCACCCTAAGCGTGGAAGGGTATACTCAGATGTGAGTCCCTTGCTCATTGCACCATCAGGATTCAAGCAAGCCGGGCCGAAGACGGCTGAAATGCCAGAAACCGGTCCCCGGAAGCTTGTTTCCTTCCCAGTGTAAGAATTGGCTTTTGTAGTCTGGTCTGCCCTGTTCCCATGATGCACTTGGCCAGGGACAGACTAATTTGCATACAGCCAGGTTCTGAAACTGGGATGGTGCAATGAGCTAAAAAACGGTGTTGGATCTAGCCCTGATCTCTTGACTGGGTGAGAGTATTCTGCTTAATTCAGAGACTCTGTCCATCACCACCCCTTGTTGTAAATACTTTTAGAAAGTTGGCATATTCCTTCCCTATTTGGTGCCTGCAGCTTGTTCTTGGGTCACATGCCTGGAAGCAGCTGGCGGTTAGACTTTGTTTGTTCTTCCCAAACAGCCAACAATAGAGGGATTATGCGTGCCTGGATGAGCCATCATTGGGCAGGGTGAGGGGTGGAGCTGTGCATAGCCCCACTTGTAACTGAATAGGCTGTGCTCTGTCTTCACACAAAAGACTTGTCACTCCCTGCATTGTTCATGCAGCCAGCTTAGAGCCAGGGCAAGAGAGGCAGAAAACTTTAAGCATGTCAAATGGAATTCTCTTTAAAATTCTCTGATTTCAAATAAGGCACCGGGTATAAAAGTAAGACCCTCAGTCTTCAGTTCACTCTGGTAGTCCACTTTTGAAGTTAATTTACACTCTGATTTTGTGAATAGGCAAAAAGTAGTAAACTCACTCAAAAGTGTAAATTACTCAAAGTGTAAGTTACCTTTATAAATCTTGCATATATAGTGACTAGTCTACCAAAGTATAGTATATCTGCACCCATAGAAGTAAGCCTTGAATGGGTGCAAATGTTCTACTTTTGGGATTCCTTCAACATTGGCAGTAGTAGGCTTGGGAAGTTGCATCAGTTTCATGTTTTTAGTAATTTTGCAGGCAATCAGACACCCAAAGTGATGGGATGAATGCTTCCAAATCTTCTAACCAGTGGCAATCGCTCAGGGTAGCCTACCAACCAATCACTTTTCTCCCATTGCCACTATAGACAGAGGCCCACCTAATGCAAATCAGTACTGACCCTGTTCCTCGTGAAAACAGTCCATCCCAAAACTTGGCCATCTTATCCCTCCACTCTGTAGTTCACTGCTTTTTAGTTTGAAAATTTGAAATTCATACCCTCCAAATCTCATTGACTTAGCTACACCCCTGTATATGTGATCTCTGATTAACTGTAATAGGCAATGTTTGTGGTAATTATGGTGGCATTACCTATACTGATTAAGTGTTTCTGTCTCTCAAACCAAAGCAGTCATCCTAGAGACCCTTAAACATGCTCTTCCTACAAAGAATCCACAGCTGACCCCAATAATCTAGTTAACTATAGATCCAGCGTGGGCCTTCCTTGTGTCGCAAATGCACTTGAAGTTGAACCTGCGGTCATCTGTAAGCTGTTGTTTAAAGTTTGTTTTTTATGTCTACTTTTTTATGCTAGGCCTTACACTCCCACTAAGTGAATGAAACGGAACGGTCAGCAAAATGTGGCAAAGACAGAAACTTCACATAAAAGGGATATATCTGCGCTGCTGTAACTGTACTGATACTGAGGAGCCCTTCCATCTCTCACTCACGGTGAGTGGAATTCAGCACTTAGGGAGGAGATGTGGGGTTTTGAGGATAATATACTTAATTTAATTAACCGCATGCGAAAATAGTTGGTTGCTGCATTTACCAGCCCCATTAGAATGATGGGAATTATAGGAACAAAGCAGATCGGTTTTATTTCATGGTGAACGCAGATAATTTCTCCAGGTTAATATCCGAGACAAAATAAGGTGGAATCTGACACAGAATTAATAATTCCTGCAGTATTTTTTCATTTCTAAGGAGACCACCCGGATCAGATTTGTAATCTCCCGATAACCCTGCACACTACACAGTTATCAGCACTTTCGCTATCAGTAACTCTGAGATGGCAGGGCTACCAAGAGGATTACCAAGTCATTTATAATATATTGAACCCTAAAAAAGAAAATAAGGAAATAGGACTATAAATGAACTATACCCTATGATTTACAAGAGTAATCCCTATAATTACTTTAGGAAGCAAACCCCATAGTAAAATTTTCCTTAAAATCCATTCAGTTGTCAACAATATTTTTGGCGTGGTCTGGTTGAAAATAATTAAGAACACATTATTAGCCACAGTTTTTCCTAATTAATCTTTGGGACGAGCATCCAGGCCATCGTATTCGCAAAACCATATGACTGGCCTTAGCAAGCTGGTGCTTTTGTTCCATCTTTTGGATATTATTGCATGATATGCCATAGCAAAAAAGATAAAAGAAATCCTGCTGCAGCCTAACAGTGGCAGTCATATGCTTGTAAGAAAACATTAAAATCTACACAAATAGCATGAAATAACCTTATTAAAATCCCAGCGCCAATTGAAAGCATGCTCAGAAATTAACCACCTCGCATTATGTTAAGAGTGTTGTACAGGTGCTTTTTAGCAGGCTAGTGTAGAAAGTTACAGAAACTCTTTTCAGTTTTAATACATATCACAGGAACATAGACTTCTTCTTGTTGCAAAGAATTTGCCTTACTGGCTTTGATATTTTTTTTTAACTAGAAGACTTAAACTCAGAAAGATGTATGCAAAAAGAAAAAAGAACGAACCAATGAGATAAAACATAGGGGCATATTAGCAAAAACCTCGTTAAAATTATCGCCGTTTTAGCTAAACTGCAATAATCGGCTTGCTAATATGCGTTATAGAATTCCAATAGAAGCTCAGGTTAAATGTCCTGCACATCTAACCTGGGATTTGATTGGAATTTTATAACGCATATTAGCAAGCCCATTATCGCCGTTTTAGCGACAGATTCCTGCTGCTAAAACGGGGATAATTTTAACATGCTTCTTGCTAATATGCCCCATAATTACCAACGTTCAGGATTGGCCCACCTGCCCTAGCATTGAATTCCGCTTCCTTTAGGTGGATGTGCAAATTTGATCTGGTAAAATGCTGTCACTCACCGTGCAAGATAGCCAGTAGAGATTAAGGTAGTATGTTGTGCTGGGAAAAAGCACAATATGAAAGACAGAAAAGCAAACTAATAGAGGAAAAAGGCTGACCCTATGCACCTCTATGCATGTATATATGTATGTATTTTTTTATTTATTATTTTCTTGTAGCATAACGCTGGTGGGACATATACGCCAGGCCTAAACCTATATCGTCTGATACGCTTTCAAATGCACCATTTCCCACAGCTATTCCTGATATTTCCTTAGGGGAAATATCAGGTCAAAATATCTATCAAATGTTTACTTGTGTAGAGAAACATGACAGGCCCGGTGCATTTTTAAATTCCCGATTTGCTACAAACGTCTCTGAAAAATGTCTTTAAATCCGAAGCCCCAAAGACAGTTGCAAAATTGTCTTTAAAGTAAAATCATTTCCTACCAAAGTCATTATCCACATGCTTTTTTCCCAGCACCATTTGCCCCATTTATGTAAACATTTCTGCACAGTTACTGGTGAACTGTTAGGAGCAACATAATGTTCGTGACCGTGTCTGTTTTTTAACTGAATGCACTTTTTTGTATATATTATATATTTTTTTAAAGTTATATATAATTTATACTTCTTTAGAAGAAAGATGCACAGATGAAAATTTGGGACAACGAGGGGGGGATATTCTCAAGAACGTGTGATAATTACTGCAAAAGTAGCTTAACGCAACTCTCCTTATCGCGCGAAAATAATGGTGTGTTAATGTTGTACCATGCGATAGGCCCACGAAAGCGCGTCAAATGTCCGCGATAAAGTCAACGTGATGCAGCAAAAATGCAAAACACAAATGCAAAAAAAGCTGCGATGAGGCCAATCACGATACAAAAATCAGCGAAAACCAGCGTCAGGCCTGCAATTTACACACGTCAGGTGGGAAAAATCACTATAAAAGTAGAAAAAAAACATACAAATAAAAGCCAAACAACAGCGAAGCACAATGGATGTTGCCGGAGCAAGTACAGAGGACAACCAGAACCCCACAAACCCTTGGGAGGACCAGCCTGGGACCTCGGGGTCAGGGAAGGGCAAGGAGAAGAACAGTAGGAAGAAGCGGTTCAGTCCGCAGGAAAACAGGATCCTGATAACGAAGGTGGGAGAACACCATCAACTACTGTTCGTCACCTCCACTGTGTCATTGGCAAAAAAAAATGGAATATGGCAGTCCAACGTGGACAAGGTGAATGCAGTCGGAGTGCTGAAAAGAACAATGGAAGAGATCAAGAGGTTCAGGAGTGACATCAGGCGCAAAACTAAGCAGAAACTCGCCAACAACCGGAAGGCAGCATTGCAGATTGGAGGTTGGAGTCCTGCACCACAGGAGGAGCTGGACGATATGGCGGAAATGGTGTCCACAGTTATCAGTGGCGAGACGGTGGCAGGAGTTGGGGGAGCGGACACTGCTCAACATGACCGGACACAACAGCACCAGGGTGAGTAACGCCCAGGGACTGGGGAGATGGGGGGAGATGGCCACAATGGCACACATGTACAATTGAGTAGAGCATATCTGCACACCAACCATGCCCCAGACCACCAACTCCCACCAAGAGATCAATGTACCCAAGTATGCTAACTCCCAGACCTGTACAAGCACATAAGTCAAAGGCACACCGCATGTAAGGGAGAAAGGGCAGCAAAATCAGAGCTGCAGGGGCGAATCACCCAAAATGCAGCACACACATATAACATGCAGAGCACATCAACATTGACAACAATGTGGTACAAACCGCAACACGTCCACAATAGAACACAGGACACAACTGGTGCTGCATGTGTGTAGAAACTGGCCAATCACATTTGGCATTGCAGGGAAATGTGACTTGATAATGTACAAGTACCAACACACATCTATGATGTTGTCGAAAGGTCCACTGTCCCAAAGCAAATAGCCAGCTCCTCCCAAACAGCCACAATGTACATAGTCATGCAGTCTGTATGTAAACATGTATTATGTGACAACATACATGTGAACACAATGTTAAACTGCATCTCCCCTTCACATTGCAGAGGGAAGTCCAACACCTCCTGCAGATCAGCCCAAATCTTTCTTCTCTGATGACGAAGAGGACCACAACATCTTCAACTCCGACGCCCACCAACAGCTCGTGGAGAGCCTCCGCAGCCCACTGCCAGGAGCTGGGCAGCCCAGTTGCATCAAGGGTACCCCACCCCCTGCACTGAGCACACATCAGGCAGCACCCATAACCACGGCTGCTTCCCATGAGCCCCACGAAGACCACATGACCTTCCAACGCCTTGTGTTGGGGTGCCAGGAGCAGCTGGCTGAACAGGTGCGGGTGGGGTTCGACTGCATGGCAGCCAAACTAGATGCCATATGTGGGTGGTCTAAGTCCCATCAGGGACCACTCACAGACCCTAACGGACACCCACAGTCCACTCCATGCTCTCCAACAGACCATGGCTGACATAGCTGGATCCTTGACTGAGAGACTAGAACAACTGTCCAGTCAGAGTGGCTCTAGCGATGTCACCGGGCAGATGGGACACATGCAAAGGTTAATGGAGACCGTGGAGCAGATGCAGGCGGAAAGAGCGGCTGCCACGGCTGCACACCTGCCCCTGAGGTATCACTGCCACACAGTGCTGGAGACAGAACACCACCGCCCACACGTGAGGCACATGAAACAGCAGAGGATGAAGATGCGGATGAATCTGCCTTATTGGTAAGAAGAAAATGGTAGCATTCACCTCCGCCATGTGGCCGGTTTCTACTTGGGTCTGCCCTCTGCATCATCACCTTCCACTGTCCCCCTATACACTCTGCGACACTCACCTTGGACCTCGAAACGGATATTCTGTTTGATTGCCAATGACACAGCAATCAGACTGTGGACTGAACTGTTCCTCTTCGATTGGACTTGACATTCCCTGAAGAACTCTGGCTGGCCCTCCACGGGCCAAAATTGGAAAGTGGGTTTGCATGGTCCTGTACTGCTCCAGCTGCAACACTCCAATGAATGTGCATTAAACATTCCGAATCACACAGATGTGTCATGTCTATGATCTTTCAAGTGTGGAAGTATGGATGAATGTAGGGTCAGTGATTCCCCCTTACATCCATGTTGCTCATGCTCATGTTGTGAGACTTGGGTCACAGGGTAACACTTTGCCGATTGTGGTCTGGGTGCCGCCGGCACTACGCAAGCCCCCGGGTCATTGTTCACACCCTTATGCTGGACTGCCTTACGCCAGGCCAGCCCACTCTGCTTACACCCCTCGGGGGGCGGCAACGCTACATGTCCCAGGTCTTCCCTGTGGTGATCTGCTGATCAAAGATCTAGTTGTCAGCATGTCACAGCCACTCCCTCACGGCTAGTATACACACACACCACACCCATCTAGCAAACGCTTCACAGGACATGTGACCCTGCCAATAAAAAGGGGCGGGCGCACGTGCACAACGCAATTTCCACTCTCTGGGTGTATCTGTGTGGTTATTATTTATGCATGAGGGCCTAGGGCCCTGCAACATCGCATTCCCCAAGGCCGGAGGTGACATGATGGCGTCCGCACTACAATATTGAATCATAGAGTGTCCATGACTTGCGGGGCACAGACTTGGTGGCACCGGATACACTGTGGCTGGCACAGGCACACCGCCACGGGAGGGTGACTTTCGGTGCACTGAGGTAGGGGCACCTTAAGTGCTGAGTGGGTATGAAGCCTGCGATGATGCCCCGTCCTAGCTGTCCTAGACTGGTGACGATTGTTGTGAGCCCTGCTGGACTGCAGTGTAGGCCTGAGCCAGAGGGCAGTGCCTCGTGGATCACAGAATTAGTGGCACCTAAATGGCTGAGTGGGTGTGCAGCCTGCAATGATGCCGTGTGCACTGATATGTCTTCTGCCATAGCGAAATCAAGACCCAGAATAAAGTGTGAGACCTGGTGGCCGCGGAGCGGGGCTGCATGGTATGGAGAGTGCCATGTTCACGGGCCCCGGGCTTGGGGCTTGCCCCGGCACGTGGTGCCATCTTGGGGACACGCCGGGGGTTGAAGGTGAGCAGGGAGGCCTGACTGAGCAGGGGCGGGCATGCAACGTTGGGCGGCGAGAGGGGCTGGGGTGCAGCTGCCTAGGTGCGCAGGGGTGGGCATGCAGCGCGAGGAGGTGGGAGGGGCTGGGGCACAGCAGCCTGGGTGCGCAGGGGTAGGAATGCACCGCTGGGCGGAGAGGGGGGCTGGGGTGCAGCTGCCTGGGTGCTCAGGGGCACTCAGGCGATGATGTTGACTGCAATTGTATATACACTGCCATTCATATATCTGGACTCTGTTTCAGATGAGGGATCTTTCTCAGATGAGGGACCTGGTGAAATGCAATACATACCGGCACGTGGTTGGAGACACACCGGTGGCAGCAGATGAGCAGTGAGGCCTGGGTGCGCAGTGTTGGCACTTTCTCTCCTAGTCCCTTCTTCTTTTCTCTGTGCCTCTCTCTCCCTCTCTTTCCGTCTTTCTCCCTCTCTTTCCGTCTTTCTCCCTCTCTCTCTCCCTCTATTTCTGTCTTTCTCTCTCTCTCCCTCTCTGTATCTCTCTCAGTATCTCTCTCTCTCTCTCTGTCCTTTGATGAGCGCATGACATACCTTCTTAACTGGATTTTTGTCTTGCAGGCTGTGACTTACAGATTGTCCCGAGGGGACCCGCCATGAGTCTTCATTAATGTTGTTTTGAGGTTTTTTTTTATAAAATGTTTTGTTTGGTAATTCGAAGGTAAATGTGTGATGCTCGTTTTTGTGACAACACATGCATGTTACCTGTTGTGATTGTGCAACATCAGGCAAATTATTTTGTACATGATTTCGTGAAGTTGATGTGACATTTCTTTGCCCAGGGGGTGGTGCTGGGGAGGGGTCCTGGGGGTGGTTGCTGTGGGGTGTTGTGGCCCTGTTGGGGCTCCGAACTGCATAATCAGTGGCTCCATGGCATCTGTTGTTCTTCAGGTATGGCTCTGGGCTGGACACTCTTTTCTGGTGCAGGCTGTCGTCCGACTTTACACCAGGTGAGTATGTGTAAAATTCCTACTGCTAACGCGCCTTATCGCGTGTTCTGTGATCTTATCGCCGATCTGGCTGGTCGTTGAGAATGTTGCGGAGTGGTGTTGTTGCGGCTTTTTGCACGGGAACAACAACTCTGCATTTCATTAGCGATATTTTCCGGGGTCATCTGTTGAGATGTTTTTTGCGGCGTCTATCACAGGTAAACTGGTGATATGGGCTTTTAGCACCAGCTTGTGAATGGGGTGATAAATGTCCCTGAGGTGTGAAGGACCACTCTCCTATTTTTTGGTGATAAATTCATCGCCACTTTGGCTGCGATAAAGTGCCGATAACAGCAATAAATCATTGAGAATGTGCCCCTAGGACTTTTGAATCAGGAGGCTCAAGTATGCTGTAAGATTGTGTCTTGGTGTCGCTTTGAGAACTGCATTTATTATTTCAGGTGCTCGATGTCCCAGGGAAATTCAGAGCAGATAAAACAACTCTAAAACATCTCTGTAGGGCATCCGGGTGAAGTACTTGCTTCTGTAATTTGTGCCACGTGCTCTCTGTATTCCCCCTTCAGTTGTCTTCTAGGCGTTGTAGAAAGCCTTTGAAAGATTCCTGGTGCACAGTACTTGATATCTCTCTGCCCCGGAGGAAACCATTACCTTCATGAATTTGCAATTCACGTCATTCTTTGTAGGCCTAATCATGCTGACAGGAAAATGTGAGTAAAAGCACACACTTCCGAACGATTTAGGAAACCGGGCGTGCTGGAATGGCATGAAAAGGAAGCAGGGCGAATCATTAGCATATTTCTCCTCTTTCCTGTGAGTTCAAAACGTATTCCGGTTATGGGAGGAGGTAGGGCCGCATCATTTGAAGGAACTGACGATTTTACATGCATATTAAATGACTTCTTTTGTGTTTGAGTTCAGCTCACTGTAACGTACTCATTATTAATTTGAAATTTGAAATTGCGAATGCAAACCCGACCAGCTGAAATGAAAATATCGTGTCCATATCTGCAAGTCAGAAGTCGCACAAAATCGCCTCACAGTTGCAAATACATTAGACAGGAAAAGTACTAATTGAAAATAGTCGTAAGTAACGTTTGGGCAGCACACAGTTCACTAATCAATTTATCTTCCCCAGATGCCCCGAAACAATGACGAGGCAAACATTAGCATGGGATGGAACAATTGGAAAAAAAATCAGTATGTGCATGAACTTTGAGAACACTTCGAAAATCAAAACTCAGTCAAGCAAATAACTATAAGTCCATTTCATATTGTGAGTGGAGCAGTGCATCTAAAGAAACAAGTGCTGCGGACACATTTTTGCTCAGAATCCCACAGCCAGCGCTATCCAACTTCGGGATGCCAAATTAGAAGGATGCAGAGTATTGATTCTACCTTGCCAAAGCAGAGGGAATTCTGACGCTTTTCTTGTCCCCTCCAATCTGATCTTTTTAGGGAGCTTGAGGAATAAAGGAGTTAGGTTTCAGTTCAAGATCACAATTACAATGCAACCCATCTGGCTACACAGTAAAGCTCCAAGTCGAAAAGTCGGGTTAATTTTACATTTATTACAAATTCAGAACCAACTTAATATAAATTAGTCTCAGAAACATTGCTTAGCAATACAAAATTATCAAAAGACTTCCAACTCTGCGAACAAAGTTAATTATCAATAGCAAATAAGCAATGAGAACCTCGGTTGCAATAGTACAGATCAAAAGAAATACAGCATGATGAATCGAATACATCGGATCTTCCTGTCTCTGATACATGAAGATTTCTAATTCCCTAATTAAGCAAGCATGGAAAATTTCAGTTTTCGAAACTAAAATATTGCATAGCATCAGGCCACACAGCGGGAATAAAGGATAAAATACAGAGGTCTAAACCTCTCCTAACCTAAAGAAATCACAAATTGAATGTGCTTCAAAATCACAAGCCATTGTCTAGTTATAGCCTCAGAGACCTTCCGAAATTATTGTCTAAAATACGATTAGCTACCACCTTCAAACAATACTCTTTTTGGAAAATACACTGTTAATTCTTCTTCCCTTTGATGTATGTTTTGAAAGACACACTTGCAACTCTTCTTCTTTGATCCATATATTTGGAGACTGCCTTGGATGTATCCTTCATTCCACACAGACAGGAGGCCTCCCTTCTGGCCGTAACATCATTCGCCCTGGACTCCCTTCATGTTTACTTATCTTTTTCACACAAAGAGTCTTTCTCCATTCATTAGGTCATCATACCAGGACCCTGGAGAGGGCAAAAAACACTGCATCTGAGAAAAACATTCACATTGAAAGTTAGACACCGCAAAATCCTAATGCTTAAGGCCTTTGGTCAAACTATCAAAATGAAGACTTTAGTGCATGTTGTAACTAGGTAAATGCTAATCCATGAACAGTCACTTTATAAGAGTAAATGCATTTCTCATGAATACTGTTCGATTTGGGGGTCTCTAGTTGGCAGAGGTAGGTACCTTTGACCAAATATGGACCCTTGCATCTAGTCAGGGCAAGGGGGTACACTCCTAAAATAACCCCTGCTCACCCCCTTGGTAGCTTGGCACGAGCAGACACGCTTATCTCAGAGGCAGTATGTAAAGCATTTTTGAACACATACAGTAACCCAGTGGCAACCCTACAGAGGGGCAACACACAAGTTGTAATATATAAATAAGTATTATTATATAGACTTAACACAAGACCACAAATGACAAAAATCCACAATACTGTACTTTAGAAATGGTAGAAATAGTTTAGTTGTCTTTAGATTCAGAATGCAACACTTTAAGTTCAATGTACCTTTGGATGCGTAACACTATACAATGAAAGTGTTGCAGGGAAGGTGATATGTCAGTTCCTTACACGCAAGAACGGTGATGCATCGGGTCCCTACTGATGCGTAGGGGATGCATCGGTTCTTCCCAGCGTGGGGAAGTGATGCGTCAGTTTCTTACTGAGATTCCGTGGCGATGCGACCAGCAGCGCCGTGATGCGAAGAAGATCCGGTGCAATGAAACAAAAATGGCGTCTTCTCCTTGATGCAACACGATGCGTGCACGCCCAATCGTCGTGCAGTGACTCAACGATTCTTCTGAGCCGCGACAGGCCCTGAGACATGCTTTTCCTTTGATGCAAGGGCGTCTGATGTGACGGTGACCCTCTTCTCCGGTGATGCGAGACACTTCGGCGATGCGATGCGACAGCTGCACCGGCGACACACTTCTTCAGTGATGCAACGACAGCGGTTGCAGCGGCGACATGCTTCCCGATGATGCGATGGCCTCTGGTGCAACGGCAACACTCTTCTCCGGCGCTGCAAGGCTCCTCTAGGAGGTGAAGAGGCAGCGGCGGCAGCGGCGGCAGAGGCGACACCCTTCTTCAGTGATGTGACGACAGAGGCTGCGGCGGCGAGACGCTTCTTCTTCGTGAGTCGCACTTCCAGCTCCTTGCGACACGCAGTCCCTCAGTAAGCCCAACACAAGGAGCTGGTGGGTGGAGTCTGTTGTCCCTGAGACTTCAGCAGGAGGCAAGCTCTACCTCAAGCCCTTGGAGATCCTTTACAAGTTGAATGAAAGTTGCACAAAGTCCTTTCTCCTATCTTTGGCAGTCAGGCAACCACTGCAGGCCAATCCCCCAGACAGCACTCAGCTTAGGGATAGTCTCTTCCTCAGTTCCTCTGGTTCCTCTCCTCAGCAAAGGTTTCTTCTTGTTTCCCAAAAGTGATCTAAAGTTCTTCCGGTTTGGTTCCCCTCTTTTATACTCATTTTCCCTTTGTTCTTGAAGACAGAGAGGCCTTTGAGTAGTCCAAAACAGTTCTGGTCAGTCCTGGAGCACTTTGTTGACAATACTCCTTCTTTCCTTTCACAGTGTAGGCCAGGGACATCAGGCGCACCACAGGAGGTGGAGCCAGCATTGTGGATGGAAGGCACATCCCTATTCAGGTCCCAGGTGAAACTCCTCCTACCCATCTACATGCAGATCTCTCTATTCAGCCCTGTCCTGACTCACCCTGTCTCCTGGAGTCCCCCAGCCCCTGTCACTCAAACTCCAGACAAGGAATACACAACCTAGAAGAGGCAGGCTTGCATAGTTAGGCAATAAAATACATACTTTCTAAAAGTGGTATTTTCAAACATAGAATGTTAAAACCAACTTCACAAAAAATGCATTTTATCATTCTGAGTTCAGGCAAACTAAACTCGAATTTCTACCTAGTTCCCTGAGCCAGTTAGGATTATAAGATGTAATAATCAAACTGCCCATTCTGGCCTATGGGGAACAGGTAGCCTTGCAGTAGTGAAAAACGAAAATGGCTGTATGTGACTATTAGGACATGCCACACACACCAGGGCATGCCCTACCTTTTACCTACAATGCACCCTGCCCTTGGGTCTACCGTAGGGGTGACTAATATGCAGAAAAGGGAAGGTTTAGGGACTGGCAAGTGGGTGCACTTGCCCAGTCAACATAGCAGCACCAGACTGCACACAGGCTCTGCAATGGCAGACCGGAGACACACTATTACAGGCTGCTTCTGTGGGTGGCCCAACCAGTGCCACAAGCTCACAAGCAGCATTTGATTTACAAGCCCTGGGGACACGCAGTGCACTGTACTAGGGTCTGACCAGTAAACCAAAGCAGCAAAGCATGGAGTCACTAATCTATACATCAATTTACAATAGGGAGAGCATGTGCACTTTAGCACTGGTCAGCAGTGAAAAAGTGCCCGGAGTCATAAAACCAACAAAAACAGGTCAGACAAAATACACGAGGAAGGCAAAATGTTCAGGGATGACCCTGCAAAAAGGGCCAAGTCCAACAAATACATATTCCAATATATAATAATAGCAAAACATCTTCGAATAAATGCATGTGACCTGCAACTTTAAGTGCACTTTGCTCTGCTGGGTTACATTGCATCTCACAAACTCATAAGGCCTTAATATACATATGCAGCCTAATCAATGATGGTGAGGGTAAAACCATTTTTATGCTGTTCCAACTCCATGCCTCCTCAATCCACCACCAGACCCCCATTTCACTTTATCTCACTCTTGAAGATTCCTTTTCGTCCCTGATTTCTCCCTTTGTCACTTTTTTCTGTCTTTCTCCTTCGCTTTCTTTCCCTCTTTTATGTTTTTCTCGCTCTCCTTTTCTGGGTAAAAGTCTAATGGGGAAAAATGAGTGTCAGTACCCAAAAATTGGTATCAATGAACCCCAACCTGCAACCATCCACTAAACGTAAGCACTGGATTGGGCAGGGGGTGAATTTAGATAGTGGAGTGGTAGTTATGTACTGAAGACACAACAGCGAAAATATACTTCTTGGGTAAATAACCAAAATGACTCTGAGGCCTGAGATTTACTATATGTTTGTGCGGGCACATGCATGATTCATGTCAGCAACTCGCAGTGTAGCATGGTGGAGATGGCTACATCGCTCAACTTTTGTGCGTAGTAACTACGTTGCGTTAATAGTTTATACGAGGGCTTTGCCACAAGTCTGTTTTAGCCACAGAGCGCCAGACCCACTATAACATATGGAAAAGGGGCATTACAGGCTGGAAGAAGCACAAAAACATGTGAGTTTTCATCAGAGAATGACGCCAATTTTACCTGGGGAGGGCAGACACGAACACATACACCTCACTTACTTCCATTCATTAATTTACACATGCACCGATTCACAGCACTCTATAACAAATACAAGTATGTTCATATGTACACACACGCATGCATGCACCAAACAAAAAAAAACATAAAACGTATCTCAGAAGCAGCTGTCTGACAGGAAAGCCTCGAAGGTCCCAAGGGGATTAGGATTACTGCCTTCCCTCATTGGCTGACCTAAGATCAGTCAATGAGGGAAGGCAGCAGTCCCAATCTCCTCAAAGAGTGGGATGGGGTCAGTGAGACTGCTGACCCCACTCACTCTGTGACGAGGTGTCATTGATTGACACTCAACCGTGGGCACTTCAGGGCTTAAAACTGAAGCTCCCAGGTCTGAGTCAATCAGTGATACGCCCCTTCGTCACAAAGGGTAGGGACTCAAGGCACTTTTGCAAGGTTGAAGAGGTCACACCCAGAGGACTGTGAAATCCTCAGCCTGGCTAAGTTCAGATCAGGCAGCCAGGAGCCTGCACCTTTAGTGCAAGTCTAGCTCCTTGCTGCCTGACCTGAATCAGAAGAGTATCTGTCAGGCTGAACAAATGTCAGACTGACAGTCACTCTTCTTGCCTGGAAAAGGGTAGGGGGTTGGACCCTCAGCCTGTAGGGATGGCCCTCTGCTGGTTTTCGTGCAAAGTCAGATATTCTACAAGTACATAGGATTTTGTAATCCCTGTAGAAACTGCAATTACTGATTTATTTATAATCTGTGACTTGTGACACATCATGCCGCTGATTATACAGAAAACATCAGGACTCGACTATTATAGGTTATTACATTTTAGTTATGATGTCACAATGGATGCTGCCAGCAGCCCAGGTAAAAGTCCGGTCAGGTCTCAGAGCATAAATGAAGCGGCTGTTTAAAGCAACAAACAGAACATTGCTTTTCTTCCTTCTGCTTTATTTTAATAGCTTACAATGACAAGTAAACAGAATGTGTTTATTTTTTGCACTCCTTAGATAGACAAAAGCTAGACTTTTTCTGCATATTTCTACACATTCCGCTGCAACTGCAGCATTTTTTTTAAACTTACTTATATTCAACCATTTTTAATATGTGTCTCCAACAAATATCTAACAGGTTTTTGAATGTGTTTAATTTTGCACCAGGGATTTTCTTTCTTCCTCATGTTTGCAAACATGCTTGCTTTTTCATATGGAAGAGCTACACATAAAGGTTAATAGTGGTTTGTGGGTAAGGTGATGATGTGACCATGTATTATATGGATTAAAGTACCCCCTGTTGTACATGATAAGGATATTGCAAGTCACCTCGGAGTTCCATACCCTTATGAAGGAACTCGGTCTACGTTCTCGTTCCTTTATATGGTTATGGAACTCCTCAGTAACTTGCAATATCCTTATAATCAATTAATCAATCAATCATAACATTTGTATAGCGCGCTACTCACCCGGAAGGGTCTCAAGGCGCTTGGGGGAAGGGGGGCGCTACTGCTCGAACAGCCAGGTCTTGAGTTGTTTCCTGAAGGCGAGGTGGTCCTGGGTCAGCCGAAAGTGGATGGGGAGGGAGTTCCATGTCTTGGCTGCCCGGTAGGAGAAGGATCTGCCTCCGGCGGTGGCTCTTCGGATGCGTGGTACGGCGGCGAGGGCGAGGCTAGCGGATCGTAGCTGGCGAGTGGGCGTGTGGAAGGTCAGGCGGTCGTTGAGGTACTTGGGGCCCAGGTTGTGGAGAGACTTGTGTGCGTGGGTGAGGAGCCTGAACGTGATATACTGTATGGTGGAGTACTTTATCCCTAATATAATGTTCCCCTATTTTAAGACAAGCATTTGGGGAGTAGTGAGTCTTAATAGAGGGTAATGTTTGTATTGTTCTTTGAGGGAGAATATTTGTTTATTTATCTTGTAAGTGCCCCCTTGCTTAGAGTTTGAGAATCCTTGGTCTGCAGTAAAGTTTTCAACCATTTGAAACTTGGGGTTTCCTCAGTACTGGGACTTGGTTTTGTGTGAACTGGAAGAAGTCCATATACTATTGGTCCCAAACAAAATGAAATCTTGAAAATTCACTTTTTGGACTTATCTGGTCCATGTCTTGTGCAATCATGGTACCTCTGGCTGTTGATGAGCCAGTAGGAATTGCACTTGTAAATGTGGTCAGTAGGTGATGATTCAAAGCTTTGCCTTCCTGCTGCATGCAATCTGCTCAGAGTGCGGGTAAAATGCTGTCATTTTGAGTTTGTATTCAGTATTTCACCTTGACACCATGCACTCGGTAAAGTACGAGAGGCCCAGTAGTTAATGAGTAGGAAGGAGCTCAAAATATTGTAATAACAGATTTTTTAAAAATCTTAAAGTTACCAAATGGTTCCAACCGATTTTTAAAACATAGAACACAGTGGGTGTATGGCAGGATAAGAACAGTTGGCCCTGTTGAAAAAAGTTTTTAATATCAGAAAAAATAAGTTACATGCAGATGTGGTTATTGGTACATTCTTAGTGCAGAAGGGCAATATAGGGCAATTTGTTAACCGTCATAGTATACAGAAACAGACGTTGAGACACTATTTTGCCCAACTTGAAATCATTAATCTCAAGTGATGGATATTTCAACATTAAATGCATTTTCTTTTTAGCACCAAGCTGCTAAGCAATCAATTGAGACCAAAAATAAAAAGGAGTTCAACCATCTTGAAACCTTCCTCCAAGCAACATCCCAGGAGCTCTTAAAACAGATTCCAGTTTTCTGTGGGGACATATAATCTCCCTCCCTGGAGATATCAGGTGCCTCTTTTCCTCCTGTGCCTGGGGACCCTGTAAGGGCTTGCCTTTTCTCCTGATAGCCCACAACACTTCGACAAATAACATGCAAACTTTAAAATGTGCTAATGACTTATGGGGCATTACCTCAGGGCTTATTCTTTGTTTCAGCCACCAGGAATGCAAACTCTTCTTTTCGGGTTCAATTTTCATACTTCCGCTGATCTGGTAACTCAATACTCCCAGGGACACTTCCCTGTGAGACATGCAGGCCATGTGGGCCTGTGCTTCTGGCCTCTCTACCCAACTGTGGCTTTCATGAGGTCAGGCAGGGGAGACTGCTTATCCTCTGATACTTGGGAGGTTCCAGGAGCACATCTACTTCATAGAACCACTCAGGATTGGCCTCGAGTCTCTGTGGTTGAGCATCATTCCCTCAACTTTAAGAAGGGAGGAAATAAAAAATTAGCACTATTGCGGCATAGGTATCTTGAGGGACTTATGTTCGCATTGGCTCCTCTAGGAAAAATAACCAAATCCCCTAGGGATTCCTCTAGGGGTTTAAAGATCTAAATGAAAATAATGCTAAAAATCATAAAGCACCAAATGTGGATATCTGGTCACACGAACCGGGACAAAGTCATAAGTTCAGGCTAATCACGTTGTATCGTGGTCTGGCTTCAGGGCCCCAGTTAGGCCCCTGAACAAGAGTATCTTAAATCCTGTTTGCACAGCAGTGCAACATCATGCGTCGAGGATGCATTGCACAGCTGAGGTGATGCTTCAGTTGCAAAGAGCGGCGAGGTTACGATGCAAAGTCCTGGGTTCACTGTGAGAATTTCGTTGACGGGGGGCTTGCAATGCAAAGTCTGGCATTGAGGATGCATCGGGCAGATGGGGATATGCACCAGTTCCAAGGAGCTGTGAGCCTGTGATGCTTAGTCCGACACCTTCTTTGAGTCTGCTGTCGATGAGTTGCTGGTGATGCCTGGGCCTGCATTGGGGATGTGTACCTTAGTGGCGGTTCTGATGAGGTTGTGAGCTGTGAAGGTTGATTCAGAGTCCTTGCAACAAGGAAGACCATGCAGCAAGAGGTGATGCATCTTTCTGCTTGGGGATGTGTCACACAGCAGAGGAGATGAGTCAGTTCTGCTGGATCTACAGCTGGACTGGCAGAGCACCTTCAGTCCCACGTCCAAGAGTCCAGGGTTGGTGTGGGCACATTTGGAAGGGTATGACTCACAGTTGCAGAGTCCAGGTGCAGGTTACAAAAGACTTGGCCAGTGAAGTTACTCTGGGGTCCTAGGTACAGGTTAGCAGGTCCAGTCTTTCTCACACGGCAAGGGAAGAGAAGGGAGCAGGTCAGCACAGCAGGCAACAGTCCTTCAGGGCCGCAGCAGAGAACAGTGGCAGTCCTTTAGTCATCCACAGGTCCAGAAGTGTACTGAAGTGTTGGTATGTGAGGGCCAATATTTATATCTTGTACCTCCTTTGAAGTGGGAGAAGCTTTTGAAGGTTTCACTTTGAAGTGCACAAGTTTCCTGTCTCCCTTGCCCTGGCTCAAGACTAACTACAAGGGGTTGCAATCCTTCGTGTGAAGGCAGGACATAGCCTATTCAGGTATAAGTAGGGCAGTGCCTCACCCCGCCTCCCATCCTATCAGTGAGGCACATCTAAGCTATTTATTGTGTGTGGCTGTCTAGGAGGAATACACAAAGTCCAACTGCTAACTACAGTCAGTCATGTGACACAAAGACAGGCTGCAGGCACTAAATGGCTTAGGCAGGAAAAGGATAACTTTGTAAAAGTTTTCACAGAAAAACAGGGATTAGGCCAAGATTACGTCAGCAAGGCTAGACCACTAAGAAAATTGAACAACAATATAAATACCGATGCTGGTGATGCTTTGATACAGTCACTTGTTTAGTGGGAGTGCAAATTAATTACTGCAACCACCAATTATTTTTTCTTAATCTGAAATATTCATAAATCATTTTGTGTGTAAAAACTCATAGACAGTTGGCCTGAAAAACAATATCAACAAACTTTCCATTCAAATTAATAACGCACTAAACATTAAACGAAAATCATAGTTTAGACATCAAAACCTGTTAACATCTATGAGTAAACATATAAAAACACATCCTAGTTCTGAACTGAATAGCCCACTGGGAGCCATACTAATTACATCATTCCTAGCTCCATCAGTTGGGGAAAACCAGAAGCATTTAAAAAACAATGTAGAATCAATGACTGAAGACAAGGATATATTCTTTACACCATTTATACTTAAGCATGTTCACTGTGCACCAGTTAAACCTTTACAACACGCTCTCTGGTATGCAACACTGTCTACACGTTTTGAACCCGGCTTAATTTGGGGGTTCTCCTCAGGAAACAAAACATCTGGATACTTGTTTGTACTACAGAACCGGTAGTGTGGCTCTACCAATCTTCTTTATGTGTGTATGGCCCAATAGTTTTTTAATATGGTCATGTCCAGCCAACTTGTCAGTGGTGGGTTACATACTTCAAGGACAATCAATTTTCAAGAGATTTCTCTCAGCATTTTGAAAATCTTCATTTATTCAGTCAACCCTTCATCAAAAACTCTTTGTTAGGTGGAATATATTTGCAAGACTTTCCAGGCTCTGTTTGAAATTTAATTTGACTTTACAGAAAGATTTTCATTACAATTCCAAAGACATCAAACAGGAAGTGTGTACCTGTTCCCATGTATAGGTTATTAAATGTAATAAGGTAACTCCAATGTTATCCTATGGGAGAGGTAGTCCTTGCAATGTTGAAACATGAATTTAGTTGTTTTTCACTCTCAGGTCAAGTAAACTTAAAAGTACACTTCACCCTGCCCTCTGGGCTCTCCAAGGGCTACGCTATAGGTGGTGAATATATATTAAAAATGAGCTATGGGCCTGGCAAAAGGTTTATTTTGCCAGGCCCAAATGACAGTTTAAAACTACCCAGATAGGCTCCACTGGAAGGCCTGAGATATGTTTAAAGGGCTCCTTAAGTTGTGGGGACCATCAGTGTTGTAGGCGGGCCACTAGTATCATTTAATTTACAGGCCCTAGGCATAGGTAGTACCATTTTACTAGGGACTTATAAGTACATTAAAGATGCCAACTGGCCGTAAGCCAATTCTACCATGCTTAGAGAAGCGAGTTCAAGCACTTCAGCACTAGTTAACAGTGGTAAAGTCCTAAACCAACACAAATCTAGATCAGAAAAATATGGAGGACTAAAACAAAAGATTTGAGGGAAGACCGCCCCACTGTGATAGGTCTAACAGAGCCTATGTGTTGGAAGGCTGTTTCAGATACGTAGTACTTGGTACCGTATGGAACCTTAATGCCTTTTCTTTCTTATCATCCAGTGAAGTGAGGCAATTGAACCTAATGTTCAGATATGTGACTTCTATTCCTTTCAAAAGCAATGCTCGAAACTGGATTGTGGGTCGTGGAGGAGATGACTGGATTCAGTGAATGTTTCTGTTTGGTTTGTGATTTTTTTCTTTCACCATAATTGGAGATTTTCCAGTTGCTTCCATGCTCATCTAGATTTTCTGTGTTTTTTTAGAAAGGGGTATTAGTACACATTTTAAATTGATAAGGGGCAAATAGGGGTGCACTTTTTATCCTAGTGGAGCAGCGTGATTTAGTGCTTCACACATTTATATATTGAAACTAATCAATGGGTGTTAAAATATAATATTCCTGTGCATCATATTAATCAAATGTAGTACGAGGCTGTATTTACTCATAGTGCGAGTCACACATCGATATCCAAAATATAATAACTGTATATGCTCATGCTAGCTGTACTTTCTTGGGAACCATGGTACTCTCAAGTTGGCCTAACTTGAAACCAGGCCTGAGTTACACAAATTGTTTGTTTATAAAATGCTTTACAAGTTTCATGTTCTTTTTCTCTTTTCAGGTGCCTTATCAAAATGCTTGTTAGCTAGAATAGCCTCATTGTTATTGTAACTGAACTGTTAGCCACCTGGGGATAATTGGAACTTGGCTGGGGACATGTAAAGCGTGGGGATGTCCTCCAGTACCAGGCAGACTGGACAGATAATAACTTCAAGGACATGCAGATGTGTGTACTGTCCACAGATGGGAAACTATAAAGTCTACTTGCT
The DNA here is from genome assembly GCF_964261635.1 of Lissotriton helveticus. Classification (NCBI taxonomy): domain Eukaryota; kingdom Metazoa; phylum Chordata; class Amphibia; order Caudata; family Salamandridae; genus Lissotriton; species Lissotriton helveticus. The sequence goes on along the minus strand of NC_136067.1, from coordinate 919,691,000 downwards.
CCCAGAGAACAACATCTTCTGACTGGACCATTTGGTTAAACCAATATGGAGAGGCTTCCAGAATGTCCGTCAATGTATTCATTGTGTGTTCGGTAGAGTAGCTTAGCAGATGCTGTCCTAACTTCATTGATAGAAGACCTTTTCTCAAATGAGGTTGATTTCCCACACCCGTTGTGTACTGAACTTTATGCTTGAGCATCCTGTACCTCTTCTCTAAACCTTAAACTTGGTCCATCTGATGCTAACACCTTCCTCTTAGAAATCCTATTGTCACTTTCAATGATTTATTTAGAATAGGGAAGCTCCTTTATGGAACCAATTCATATAAAGTTTTGCTTTTCTACATGTTTTGCATCTTTTCCTCATAATATGCAAATTCAGACTGCACAATCATTTGAATATATGTGCTATACTATAAGTTAACTAAGTTTCTGCTAATTGATTGGAGTGTAATCTTGGCAAATTGTTAATAAAACACCATTCTCTCTGTTGTTTCTTTGGAGTACCATTGGTATTACTGTGATTGAAATGTGCTGCAAAAGCTACCTCCTTTCTTACACTTTCAATCAACAAAGGACCACATGGCCAGTGGATAGACTTGTTCATTGGTTACACTAAGAGGCTGAGGTATTGAGATTTCAGCTCTATCACCAGTGATGTGAGCCACAAAGGAAGGGAACAATTGACTCAAGCCATCCCTTCTCCCTTATGAGACGTTAAAGAACAAATGATCATATTTGGATCAAATGCATATTAAATAGGACCCAAATTGGGAATGGTTGTCATAAGGAGGGTATGAATGGAGGGAGATATATGGTCAATCATGAGTGCTGTCCTGGTATCTGAGGTGGTGATCTTACCCTTCAACTAAATATGCAGAATTCTTTGAAGCTGTGGGTGACATCTAGAGGATTTGCAAGGGCAGAGGTGTAACACAGGCCCCTGCAGCCCCTGTAATGCAAGGTGGGGGCACAACCTTTCAAAGAGGCCCCACTGCAAAGCAAATGTTGATAAGGGATATATCAGAAATGCAGGAAACCCTCTATATACAGGGTAACACCGCCAACACGGCCTATCTTCAGAAGATATATGAGGAAAGTGAATATACAGGTAGATTATTGGTGCATCAGGCCAAAGATCGACAGGTTAATAACAGGATCTTATCCCTGACAGATGCTTTTTCAAAGGTGCAAATAACCAGTCAGATCAGCAGAGTGTGACTGATCATCTCAGGATGTTCTTAGACAAACTCCCCATCCCCTCTCTATCCAATAAACAAAAACAAATGTTAGCGTCCATATTGTCCCTTGAGGAAATAGAGAGAATAGTAAACTCAATCGCCCATGGTAAATCAGCTGATGAGGATGGTCTACCTGCAGAAGTGTACAAATAATCTGCCCCAATATTAAACTTACAATTATTAAAACTCGCCAATTACATCTTGAAAAGGCAGAGAACCTCCGATATCGTTCCGCACGTCTGTGGTAGTCAGCATCTTAAAGAAGGATAAGAATGAGGAAAATATTAATTCCTACAGTCCCATAAGCCTATTAAATGTTGACTATGAAATCTTCACAAAACTGTTTGCTAATAGGCTAAAAAAGATTCTAGGCTCAATTATCCACCGCGACCAATGTGGGTTTGTGGCAGGCAAACAGCTCTCCACAAACACACATTTATTAATAGAAGCTTTGGACTACATGACCCAGAATAAAATACTGGCACAGGTGTTATTTCTAGACACTGAGAAAACCCTTGACCTGGTTTCCTTGCACACTCTGTTTTAAATTCTTCATAGATTAGGCTTCCCAAAAATATTTATACAAATAGTAACTCACTTGTATAAGGATGCCTCGTCGCAAATAATTATTAACTCTAGAAATGTGGGCTGCTGCAGAGTAAACAGAGGTACCTGTTAGGGATGTCCCTTATGCCCAATACTCTTTGCCGTCTTCATAGAACCTCTGGCAATAGTCATTAGGCAAAAAGCTGCATCATCAGCACCTAAACATGGGATGTCCAACATAAAATTATATGCAGATGACATTGTCCTCTTCCTTAAACTTAGTGAGGATATTCAAAAGGAAATCTTTGCAACTTTCAGGGAGTTTCAAGCAGTAGGCGGGTATGAAATAAATAATGCCAAAACCGAAGTTTTACTCTGTAGTTGTTAGCAAGATTACCACCATTTCAGCCACTTTATAACTCAAGTCCTAAATGTTATCCAGGCATATTTGTCATTGAAAATATAAACAATCTATATATATTGAATTATGTTCCACTAATACAAAAGATCAAGCGATTATTTGCAAAATGGAACCAATAACCACTTTCAGTATTTGGTCGAGTAGGGCGAATGCGTATGTCAATTTTGCCACTTTTTAATTTTCTATTTCCAACAATTCCGAAAGCATTACAAACGTCTTTTTTTTAAAGAAATAGAAGGGTTATTTTCATCTTTTATATGGGTCAATAAGCCTCCAAGACTAGCACTAGCCATCTTAAGTAAGCAATGAAAGGAAGTAGGTATTGCCCTCCCCAAATTGCGGGAATATTATAATGCGAACTTTGCACATAACACATACAGATTCATTAACTATTATGACCCACTTCGTACAGAAATGTATTTATAACAATGATCATGAAGGAATATAAAATCCCGGATCCAACAAAGCTAGTAAAAAAATCCAAAAAAGTGCGCTATAAAGCCCTCCAATGGTTCTTTAAACAAAAATCACAACTGTTTAAGTTTTATAATATGCCGTTGATAAACGGATCCACACAGCTGGAAGACTGGTATATTGGGGAACAGTGGCTTGTCGAACCTAACATATTATTGAAATAGGAAGGAAATGGACATACATCGGTTGAAGATTTTATGAATATTGATTCTTGGAAAAATGGATCGAGATTGAACGTCGCCTGAGTTGTTATAAAGACAATCCTAAATGGTCGTTCCTTCAAGTTAAACATTTCTTACAAAATATGGATCCCGCTATGCTGTTTGCTAGGATAGACCTTAGCTAAACCCTCTTGGAACCAACAACATGTAGACCAACCACTGGTTGTCTACAAATCCCTAGGGAGCATAAAGACAAGAGGGTGTATGAAAAGGCCCAATATAAATTGCATACCCAAAAGTGCCTCCAGTTTTCAAGGTTTGTCTGGGACAGAATCAACAAATTTAATACTTCCTTACTAAGAGGTGCCAATTTCAGGAGGATACAATTTTCCACCAAATGGTTCTTGTACAGGCCCCCAGCTTTTCTGCCCAGTATATACACCCAGATAGAAAATAAATGCTTTCGTTGTTCAGCAGAAGGAGGGTAGTTGAAACAACATTTTTAGGGAATGCCCAAAGATTAAACAACTTTGGGAGGAGAACGAGAAATACTGTAGATACAATTTAGGGCCGGCGTAGCCATTGATGACTATATCACTACCTTTGGATGCTCCCCAAACTTAACAGCACTTTTCAGGTTTGTATATTTCAGCCTTAGTGGCAAGATCACTAATACTTCAAAACTGGCGCAGTGAGAACATTCCTACATTTTGCCACTGTCAGACCAAACTTGAGTCTGAGAATTGGAGAAATTACATGCCCTAAGGTCAGGCAGTTAGGCTAAGTTTAATGTCCTTTGGAAATTTATGTGAATTAAGCCGGGAGATAACAGAGATCAAACATAAAGGTGTCATTCTTGTGGTCTGCACGTTATATGGGGAATTGTGCAATATGTGTTTGTAATGTTTTCACCTGTGGTATACCTTCTCTTTTGTTAAGCACATAACTGGACAGAGAATAAGTTATATATCAGGCCCTTCAAAGTGACTCCCATTACGGTGTATACTGGGGCTTGTGGTTACTCATGCCTTTCTTTTCCCTCCATTGGGTTGTGTGCGTGTACAAAATAATTAAAGGACCAATAAAACCCTCCAGTGGGTCTCAGTTCAGGAGTTCTGTTTTGCAATGTTAAACCAACTGTGCGGACATTTGGAAACAATCCAGTTTGAATCCGTCGATCCCTTGTAAACTTCAAAGGGCGGTGCAGTCCTCCATGGCTAGGCGTGTCGTGTTATACATCCTCCAACTTTTGCCCCTGCATTAAGAACGCCACTCCAACAGTTGGTAGGTAATTCAACCCCATTTATTAGAAGAAACAGACATCCTGCTCTGATTATTAAAGTCCTCTTGCCTTACGCGTTTCTGAGCTTCACGCTCCTTCGTCAGAGGCAATTTGCATACACACCATCTCCAGGCTTCCACAGCTTTCAGGGCTTGCTATCAACTTATAGGCCTTCAGTGTGCCCTTCATAGTGACTCCCATTACGGTGCATGCTGGGGCTTGTGGTTACTCAAACCAACTGTGCAGACATTTGGAAACAATCCAGTTTGAATACGGCGATCCCTTGTAAACTTCAAAGGGCGGTGCAGTCCTCCACGGCTAGGCGCCCTGCGAAGATTACAAGGGATCGATGCAGTAGGTTTAACATAGCGAAACAAAACTCCTGAACTGAGACCCACTGGAGGGTTTTATTGGTCCTTTAATTAGCGCTGAAAACTGTGGAAGCCTGGAGATGGTGTGTATGCAAATTGCCTCTGACGAAGGAGCTCCACGCCTCCATGTAGCCACAGTGACCCGTGATCCCGCCCCTTTTCAGCAATGGTGGTAACGGCGGCCGACATCTAGCTGGCGTCTTGGTGTGTGCGCACGGTATCTTTGCCGCCGAGAATCTACGCTGGGAACGCGCGGATCTCCGTGCTGTGATTTTACTGTGATTGCAGCCTTGGAGCGGCTGCGGATTTCGGTTGCGGCGAGGGGCTGGAGATGAGAAAGGAGCAGCGGAGCAAGAGTAATGGCAGCAGTGTGGCGCGGTAAAGTGGGGGAAGACGCGTCCGCTTAAAGTAAACAGCCACAACGTGCAAGTTGTTTTTGATTGAACTGCATCCTATATTTTTCCTCCGCTCAGCCTCAGTTGGGTGCAGTCGGCTGGTGGAAGGAAAGCTCGTCTGCCCCCTCCGGTGGGTGCTTGTGTGATGTCAGCGATGGGGGAATGAAGCATGCTGTATTGGAGAGGGAGAATTAAAAACACGGAGAAGACCTGGCTGGTGAAGGGAGGTAAGGAGGTGTGGAGACTTGACTTTGTGAATTCTCTGTAGTTCTAGAGCAAAAAAAAAAAAAGAAAATACTTAAGTGAAATTGGAGGACATTAAGTATATATGGTGAAGAAGTAAAACAAGACTGTTCTTCAGTACAGTAAAGAGTGATAAAAGGGGAAAAAATGGGTAAACCACAGAAAGATGGAAATATAGTTGGTAATCCCAGCAAAGTTGAGGTGGCTGCCCGTCTCAATGTTAAAACACGTCAAGCCTTGGCGAGGAAAGCTGCATGTCAGGCGGCCAAGGACAAGGATTAGAACAGGGGGGATAACTCTGCCTCCCGGGTTTTCGACACCACCTTGGAGAGATCGGAGGACGAGCTCCCCCTTACCTTCCCCTCTTTACAAAGTGAAGGACAAGTTGACGATATAGAGTCAGGGATCGAACATGTACTTGAAGCCCCAGCGGAATCAACAAGTCCAGCTCAAGATGGGTTGAAGAAAGGCACAACAGGTAAAAAAGAAATAAAAGAATTTCCTTTATTTATAAAGAGAACCACTCCAAAATCTTTAAACCCAAAATCCTCCACAACTCAGGACATAGCCTCCAAATCATCTAATGTTTCATCACCAGAAATAGGACAGAACCCAATAGCATTAATATCCTCCGGAAATTCAGGATTAATGCAACAATCTCCTGAAATTAACTGTCTAAGGGTACAGCAGCAACAAACCGACCAGACCCAAGCACGCTCTCAAATACAAGTGTCAGTGATATCTCTTGCATCTTCAATTCCCGTGAATGACGAAGCAGAAGATGGAGTACCCAATCTGGATTCACCCTCAGTGCAAGACATAGCTGATAAAAGGAGGGAACCGATGATGGAGACTCCAACAAATCTGGTGGCACCTCAATTAGTAGTATTACAACCCCTTTCTCAGCCAGTAGATACAATAACTTCAGACAGAACCTCAAGAAGAGTACCATCTGAGGGTCCATCAATCTTATCTGCTCCATCTGTACAGCTGTACCCCAAGGGGGGGAGTGCAAGTGTTGATAGCAATATCCTGTTCAAAAATGCAAGTCAAGCTCAGAAACAGAAGTGAGGTATGAATTAGATATTCGAGATATGTTGAATTTGATCCTTGAAGAGATACGGGAAATGAAAAAAGCTCAACAAGTAACGATCGCAGCCCTGCATTCGAGACTGAAGAAGTTCGAAAAAGCATTTCTGGACTGCCAAATAGATTGCAGGAGGCTGAGGCTAGAATTTCCGTATTAGAGGATCAAATGAATCTGGATATGGGTGAGGCCAAAGAGGTGGCAAAAAAGAGGAATTTTCTTGATAGTAAATTAGAGGAGCTCGAGAATCATTCCCGGAGGTCAAACCTTAGGATCATTGGGGTCCCTGAAGGCATAGAAGGTTCCCACCCGCTCCAATGGGTCAACTCATTCATTCAACAGAAAGTACTGCCAGACTTTCAGGGCGATCTCACCATTACAAGAACCCATCGAGTATCTGCACAGAGCTTCCCCAATTCTACCATTCCCAGAACTATCTTGCTGAATTTCGCAGATTTATGGATTAAGAAGAAGGTCCTATCAAAAGCCATTCAGCAGAGACAGTTCTCTGTGATGGAGACAAGCAAATGTCGTATATTTTCAGACATGACTGCTGCTGCCGCATGGAGGAGAAAATAATTTGTTAAAATTCTCCATTTATTCAAAGCGCATGGCGCACAAGCTTCAATTGCTCAGCAGTCGAAGCTGAGAGTTTTGGTGAAAGGACATTTTTTTATGTTTTCAGATCTAGAAGAATCACAATCTCTCCTGAAAGAAATCTCAGCAGGGGCTAGTATCTGAATATTCATGTATGGATAGTTTCACCAATAGCAATAGTAAAGGATCTCCTCTTCTAATATACAAGCTGATTGGAAGGCTTAGAATAGTATGGCGATACTGAAGATCCTTAGTTTGATAGTTTTATGATTTGGCAGCTCATGTGCTTTTTTTTCTCTCTCTCCTCAAACGTATGTAGTGCTGGCCTGTAATTTAAGTATTTTTAATAACGATAACATTGCGGGGGGAATTGGGGATCAACGGGGACACTTGGGGTGTGATTCCATGACACCCAGGTTAGAAGGGAGGGGTGAAATGTGGTCAGCGTGGTTGGCAAGGGGTTTTCCACATTTCAGAGGTGGGAGGGGTTCTGTTAGGGGTAGTTGTTTTTCTCAGAGGGGTTGGGAGGGTAGGGTGAGTCGGGGCAATCTCAACAAAAAGAGCAAGAGGTACAGATATTACTTGATTAAAAGTTTAAGCTATTTAGCGATTTGAAACCTTGATGGAAACTAACAAATGTAATATCCTATCGATTAACGCTAATGGAATTTTAAACAAACAAAAATATGGCGCCCTTCTTAAAATGGCTGATATCTTTTAATCCCCAAGTGGTATTCCTTCATGAGACACATTTAAAGTCAAATGCTCCTAAATTATTTTCACCCAGGATTTTTTCTCACGTATTTTTTGCATCGGCCGGGTTGGCCCAGAGAGGAGTCGCCATTTATTTTTCAAGACAATTATCCAGGGAATTTTTACAAGTTCAAGGATCCACAGGGGAGGTGGCTATGGATAGTGGCTAGGCTACAGGGGAAGATTTTGAATTTTGTGAATTATGGTGGTCTGGTCTCAGATGATGCTCCTAATTTGGTAAAAATTAATGAGTTTTTAAGGGGTCCCAGGGCAGCTTATCGTAGGAGGGGATTAGATTTTAATTTCATACAAGATTTCAAAAAAGACACTTCAAATAAAAACAAGAAACAATTGAAACCAAACACTAAAAGTATTATAGAAGCCCTTAAACTTGAACACCAACTAATAGACCCCGGGCGCAGTAGGAACCCAGATAAAAAATGTTTTACTTGCTATGTGCATCGTTTCCGGAAACCATCCCAAATTGATTTCTTTCTTATATCTAGATCTCTCCAAGTTTCCAAGGCACATAGTGGGTGTAATCCCTTTTCAGACCATGCAAAAGTCGAGCTTGAAATTGTATTGGGGTGGAAAACAGAGAGCGACCCAGGTGGCAGCTGGACCGCACTCTGCTCCAAGATCAGGATTGGGTGGGGGACTTTATAAAACGGATTTTCGAATATTTCAAGGTTAATGTGGGTTCAAAGCGGCAGCTGGTGGCCAGATCATCAGCTATACAGCTGCCCAAGCAAATGGCAGGAGGCATAAAATAGTTAAACTACAAACTGTAGTTGGAAAAGAATATGCCCTGCAGCACCAGCAGTATCCTAACCAACTCGAGCAGGCGAAAGCGGCTCCGAGAGACTTTTTTATATTGGAAGAAATCTGCTGTTCGAAAAGGTACCAGCAAAGGGTGCATGAAGATAGTCAGTTGGTAGGGAAACTTTTAGGAAATTCGACAAGAGACAGGAGTCAGCAATAATAGTGAAGATACGGGATCCCCAGACCGGCCAGGAAGAGGTTAACGGTGATAAGATTACACACATTTTTTGACAGCATTTTGACCGTATTTATTCCACAGAGTATATAGTGGGGGAAGAATTGATCCAGGATTTCTTTTCTAATATAGATGTTCCCAAAATTTCACATAACCGGATCAATCAATTAGGATTAGATATAAATTCTGCAGAAATATTGGCTTCCATTAAGGCAACAGTTGCGAGAAAAGCATGTGGCTAGGATGGCTTCCCCATCAAATTTTATAAAACCTTTTCTAATGAATTACTGATACCTTTGGAAAAACTATTTAACTATTAAGCAAGGAGGACTGGTGCCTGCAACTTTTAAAGAAGCAATAGTAGTATCATTTGTTAAAAAAGACGGCTGCCCAGGAGGTAATTCATAGTGATCACACAGGTTTCATAGCGGGAAGATCTATGGCAGCTAATACCGAGTTTTTAATACAGGCCTTGGACTATGTTAACACCAATTTAACTCCGGCATGTATTTTAATGGTCGATGCTGAAAAAGCATTTGACCTGGTTAATTGGATGACCCTAATTTTTTGCCCTTGGTCGATTCGGATTTCCAGCTCAAGTAATCGATATGCTACGTAATATTTATCAGGGAGCCTCGGCCCAGGTATTAATCAATTCAAAATGGGCAGGATCGATAAAAATAAACCGCAGGAATAGACAGGGCTGTCCACTTTCACCACTGCTTTTTACCTTTTTTATAGAGCCTTTAGTAATTAAAATCAGAAATAATGCTGCTATCCAACCCCCTATTCCCCGAATGGCTAAACTGAAACTGTTTGCGGATTATATTTGTTGCCCAATACAGAAAATATGGAAAGTACACTGAGGGCATTTAGGGATTTTGAACAAATCGGGGGTTATAAAATAAATCCCAATAAAACGGAGGTCCTTACTTTAAATGCCGATCTAAATCTCTTTCCATCTTGTCTGCGGGTTCAAGCTGCTAATCAAGACCCAGTTAGACATCTTGGAATATTTGTAACTAGCCAGTACCATCAGCTATATCATCTGAACTACACAAGAATGAAAAATAAAATTAAGATACTTTTTGATCAGTGGCTTCTGCTCCCTCTCTCATTAGTGGGTAGGGTGTCACTGATCAAAATGCCGATATTACAGTTGCTTATATTTTTGTTTAGTAATGTCCCTATTAAGATTAATTCATCTTTTTTTAAAGAAATGGAAACGATGTTCAGAGGCTTTATTTGGGGGGAAAAGTATCTAGGGTCAAGTTGTCGGTAGTACAACTATCCACCGACCAGGGGGGCCTCGCTCTACCCCATTTAAAAACGTATTATGAGGCCGCCTTTTTAGATATTGTGGCGGGATTGATGGGATCTAAATGCACTAGAGACAGCTTCTTCTTTGATAAAATGCTACAAGAAATTGGTTCTCAAACTCAAGTGTTTTTAAAAACCTCCAAACTTCCCAAAAAGACCAGATTTAAGACCTTAAGGGAATATTCTTCTAGACTTCAGTCCTTTATTAACAGGACTGGCTACTCAGGCATACAATATCTGAGTTTGAGGGAACGCACTAGCCTAGGTCTTCAATTAAAATCAAGCCACATAACAAACTGGGAAACTTGTGGGCTACGAGAGCTTAGACATTTTGTTATCCAAAATAGGGTGATAACTTGGCAAGAGGTGATGACAAGGGCAAATAACCCTAGGAGACCCATCTTTTTTGAATATCTGAAAGTCGTTCATTTTTTAAAAACATTACCGCTCTTTTTGAATCTCCAAATGAATTGATAGTAGCCCTTTATCGGGTAAAAATTAATGGCATAGGGAATTGGTATAGGTTGCTTCACCGCCAGGGACAATCTTCACTGAGAGAAAGCCATCTGGACAAAATAGGCTATGAGACACAATGCGCTTTGTCATGTAAGGATTGAGAGACCCTATGTCATCTGGGAAGCAAATCCCTGCGCGCTGCCAATTTTAAAAGGATGGCATTTCTATCTCGTTGGCTCACTTATTTGACTCCGGAGGCCCTGGGGAAAAGGTATCCGGAAGTTGAAAACAAATGTTTTAGATGCCAAGATAACGGGCAGGGCGGGTGGCACCATTTTGTTTTTACTGTCCATGGTCAGAACCCTTTTGGGAGGCAATTCCTGCGGATATAGAGTTGGCAATCGGGAAGAGAATCCAGCCTGAGGCTGAGTTGGCCCTTTTTGGCATATGTAAAGATAGGATGATACTAAATAAGGCTGAGGAAATGTTTGTATTCATATCTTGTACTGTAGCCCGCTCCTTAATCCTTCAGAACTGGAAATCCAGTGAGGTTCCCTCCCAATTGAAGTGGTTCAATAAGATGAAAAGGACTCACAGTTTGAAAAGGCATATGCCAGTCGGAAGTTTTTTGAAAATGTTGAAGAATTAAGGGCGGGGTGATTTATACTTGATATTGATATTGAGGTTGAATTGGTAGCAGTCTTTGCGATTAAGATCACTAGCACTTTTTCATTGATGGTGGCACTTTAGAAGCATTAGCACTTTTTCTGGTTATTGCACTTTGTAATGTTTGAACTTTTTCTGCTGTTGCACTTTATTGCATTCTTTTTTGTTGCTGCACTTTATCGCAAGATTTTGCACATTGTCTCTTTTTAAACTATTGACAATGATATTGGCTGCTACAGTTTTTTATCTTTTTAATCTTGTTATAGCAGGAAGAAGCTATTCAACGTTCAACGATTTTAAAATGTTTCAATAATAATGTCTGATTTTAGATTGTGAAACGCATATCTTGTACGAAATACTCTGCTCAATAAAAAATGTATATATAAAAAAAAAGGGATCGACGGATTCAAACTGGATTGTTTCCAAATGTCGGCACAGTTGGTTTATGTTAGACCTGTCAGCCTTAGGGTGGTCTCCCCTACATTTTTGCCCTTTTTGCCTCCCATTTTTATCCTATATTTTGTTGGACTTAGGACTCTGGGCGCCTCACCACTGCTAAACAGTGCTGAGGTGCAGGTGCTCTCCCCTAAAACCTTGTGAGGCTGGCATATCTGCCACCAGCCACTGCTAACGCAGTAAGGCTTACTCCTCCATAGGCTAACATTGGGAACCTCCCCTTATGGACTAACTTCTGACAGGGACCTAATAAGTCTATCATGTTTGGTCTTGTTGGACTCGGGGCGGGGAACCCTTTCCAATGATATATAGGGTTTGGGCATTCCTTCGCTAGGGATCCCACTTTTATAAAGGGGACCTTTTCCTGCCTACACTTAGATTAGGCTGCAGACTCCCCCCTCCCCTCTGCGTACTGATAGCCTGCCTGGGTTGGGAGGTGGGAGTGGTGATTCACACCTTCTTCCCTGGGATGAGCTGTGACGGGCGGCCCACTGTAGCCTTAACGGCCTGTCTCTCGTCATTGTGACAGCTAGGTCAGGGAAGGCAGGGAACATACCAGAACACCCTGGACTCTTCCAGAAGCCCCTGCCCCCAGACCCTTCCAGAGACTTCCACCACTTTCTAGCCCTTAGACTAAAAAGATATATAAGGGAGGGTCCTGGCCTCACATTCTTGTTACACTGCTGGACCTGGAAGAATCCCTGCTGGAGTGAGGACTGCTGCGCAAGAGGATTGCCACTGGGAAGGAGGCTGACTGCTCCAAGGAACTGCTGCCCCACAACCTGCTGAGCTGCCCTACTGTCTGCTGATCCTGCCCTGCATGGGAGACTGCAACATCACCACCAGAGTGTCTCCACAACATCCCAAAGGAACTACTTTTCTTTGAACAGCATTTTAAAGAGTCTTCAACCTTTTAAAGATTGCCTTTTTGGGACTGCACCCTTTTAAGCTAAAGGAAACTACCTGTCCTTGGACCACAGCGTTTTAAAGACTGCCCTTTGGAACAGCAACAACACTCTCAAGATTTGCCCTGCAACGCTGTGCCTGCCCTCAGCACTGCTTGCCCCGTGATCCTCCCAGGGCTCTGTGATTGCCTCTGCTTCTGGCGCAAGCCCACTGAAACTGGCCCTGAGGTCATCGCCACTGGGACCGGAGCGCGCTGTGTAGCGCTGAGAAGCGAAGCGCTGTGTGGCAGGAGGCTCCGTCGTTGCCCAGGACTTGGAGGCACTGTTAAGCGCTGTGCTAAAGGAGCGCTGTGGGGCTGTGACCCCCACCCGTGCAGCGCCTGCTGCGCCCAAGGCCCCAGGGGGAGAGGAGCCTTGCACCTGCGTCCGCAACCACCACCCCAGGTAACGCCTCAGTGCAACCAGGCTGCTGCGAAGGGGCGGGTTGCGGGTTGGCCGGGTACCTGGAGTGTGAGCTTTGTGCTTGGCTGGGAACCGTCCTTCACTGACTGGCCTACGGGGGCATAATTACTTGGTAATTGACACTGGGGCATTATTTAGCATTACCAGCAGCGCCTGGGCAGCCGCACTTCCTACGCTGGGAGCATCATTTCTATGAGAGGCACACTTATTACGCTGCAAGGGAACTTTGGCCTAAGAACCTTCCCACAGTGAATTTTGACCATAAGAACCTACCTCAAGTGAACTTTTGCCATCCAAGGACACTGTGAGAAAGACATTACCAGCAGGAGCCCTTGGCACACATGAGCTTTTGGTGATTTGATCAGGCCGGGGAACTGGATTCATTCTTATTGATTATTGATCTTGCTTGGAAACTGGAATCCTTTTCATTATTGATCAGGCCTGGGAACTGGATTCAGTCTTATTGATTATTGATCTTGCTTGGAAACTGGAATCCTTTTCATTATTGATCTTGCCTAGAGCTGGATTTACCTGCTTTTGGTTCTCGCATCATTTTTAGATAAAAAAATTCTTATTCTTATACAAAACTGGTGTGGTGTTCCTTTTGTGAGTGTTTTTACTGTGTCATCGCCGTTGTGTGTTGCACAAATACTTTACACATTGCCTCTGAAGTTACGCCTTTGCTGCTCTGCGCCAAGCTACCAGGTCGGAAGCGGTGGTCCCTACTTGGACTAGGGTGCATACCCCTGCCAACTAGAGACCCCGGTTCTAACATTGGTTATCGAGCGGTGGGATAGGACTTGTGCTTGTGTAACACCACGCAGCGACGCAGTGTACACCGCAACCCTACACCTGACTCTACTGAATTTTTGTCTACCCTCTCCAATTGGCATTTTTGATTTTTTTTAAATTCTCCCTGACTGGCTGCTCTTTTTAAAAGTCCTTTTGCCTAAGTCTCATTTGGTTTTCTCTACAAACGTCTGAGGCCCCACCTAGCAACATGGAATTCGAGCTGGCCAATCTGGAAGTTTACACAGTGGCGCAACTCAAAGAGTTCTGCGAGGAGAAAGGGGTGCCCTACAAGCGAAGCGCCAAGAAGGCAGAGCTTCAGAAAGCTTTGAGAGCATGGGTAACAGCCCACTCAGAAGGAGATGGGGACGAGCAAGGACCAGAGCATGACGCCACAGGAAACCTTGACCTACTGCACTTGGCGGGAAATGGTAATTTGTTACCAGGTACAAGTGTACCTTCCAGGGCAGGCAGTAGTGTGTCAGTGAAGAGCCTGTCCGTAGAGTACCTGGAGGACAGGAGGGAGGAGAGACAGCTCAAGTTGGAGCTTGCCAAGCTGGAGAAAGAGCGGGAAAGAGAAAGGTGGGCCATGGAGCAGGATCGCGAGAACAAGCGACTGGCTATGCAAGAAAAAGAACTTGCCCATGAGCTCAGCCTGAAGGAACTGGAAATCTGGGCCCTAGAAGTAGGGGCCAACAGCAACAAGAATGGTGGCAGCGTACCTATGGAAGCTTCACGTGAGTCCAGGGTCTTTATGCCTAAAGATGTGATGGCCAGTTTTAAGGTGGGGGATAATATTGATAAGTGGTTAGCCGCCTATGAGGTATCTTTAAGAGCCCATGGGGTCCCAGAGAGTTATTGGGGGGGTGGTTTGTATAAGTACCTACCTCCAGATGTTAGGGACACCCTCCTTTACCTAGAGAAGGAAGACCAGACTAACTATTCTGTCATGAAAGCCGCATTGCTTAAGAGGTTCGGTCTTACCCCTGAGAGGTATAGGCAGAGGTTTAGGAATAGCCACAAACTTCCCACACAGAACTGGGTAGACTTCCTGGACTACGCTAGTAAAGCTTTAGATGGTTGGGTGCGGGGCAGCAATGTGCATGACTATGAAGGGTTGTATGACTTGTTTTTAAGAGAGCACCTTCTAGAGAAATGTTTTCCAGAGCTGCGCCAACACCTGGTTGACTGCAAGTTGACCAATCCTAGGAAGCTTGCGGAGGAGGCGGACACCTGGGTCAGCACCAGGGTGTCCAACAAGGGTTCTGGGGGGACTCCCAAAGGGGTGGTCAGGGTTCCTACCAGAAGAAAGAGGGGGGAGATAAAAAGGAAGAGTTTCCCAAAGGCCCCCAAAATAATTCACAAGGGAAAGGGTCTGGGTCCCAGCCCCAATCTGGCCACCAGAAGCCCACTTATCCTGACAAAGGTCAGCAGCCCAGAATTGTCCGGTGCTATGAGTGTGGTGAACTTGGACACTACAAGGGGGATCCCAAGTGTCGCAAGAGAGCACCACAGCCCACTGGAGGTAAAAACCCCGGGGTGGCTAGTGTAGCGCTTGGGGAGGAGCTGTCCCTAGATGATGGGAGTGAGGGGGCAGGGCTTGTCCTAGTGTCTCTGGGAGACAGTGAGATGGTTCCCAAGGTCCATGTGCCCTCAAATACTACCAAGTATAGGCAGTGGGTCACCCTCAATGGTCGGGGGTGGAGGTCCTGAGGGACACAGGAGCCAGCATGACTATGGTAAGGAGTCAGCTGGTGTCACCAGAGCAAATAATTCCCGATGCAGTCCATCCAGTTGTGATGGCTGACAACAGGGGGGGTCACTATCCCATAGCACAGGTTCCATTTGAGTGGGGAGGGGTTTCAGGCCTTTTAAGAGTTGCTGTGAACCCTGCCATGCCAGTGGACTGTCTGTTAGGGAATGACCTAGAGCATACTGCCTGGAAGGAGGTAGAGCTCAAAGCGCATGTGGAGATGCTGGGGTTACCGGAGTGGATTTGTGCTACCACACGGTCTATGGCTGCCCGGAAAGGGAGTCAGCCAGGGCTGGAGCCTGGAAAAATGGCCCAGCCAGCTGCTAAGAAGGGAGGAGCCCGAGGGTGTGGGAAGCCCGCCCCGGGGCAGTCACCCCGTGAGATGGATGGGGCACCTGAGGAGGTTGCACCGGTGTCCACGGAGGGGGACGTTGCTCCCTTGGGGGACCTACCTACCCCTGCAGGGTGGCAGGTGGAAGGAGGGCCCACCAGGGAGGAGTTTTGCCGGGCACAGAAGGAGTGTCCTACCCTTGAGGGCATGAGGCGACAGGCCGAAGCCCAAGCAGCAGGCAATGCCTCAGCGAAGTATCATATTTACTGGGAGGATGGGCTCCTTTACAGTGAGCCCAAGGCTCCTGTGCATGGGTCATCAAGGGCCTTAGTGGTCCACCAGTGCTACAGGGCCTTTCTTTTGGAACTGGCTCATGAGATCCCATTGGCAGGACACTTGGGCCAAGACAAGACCTTTGCTAGGCTTGTCCCACATTTTTATTGGCCGCAGATGAGGATCTCCTCAGATACATTCTGCAGGACCTGTCTGACCTGCCAAGCTAGTGGGAAAACAGGGACTAAGCTGAAGGCTCCCCTGGAACCGCTGCCTGTCGTTAGCATCCCCTTTGAGAGGGTGGGCATCGACATTGTTGGGCCCATGGATCCACCGACTTCTTCTGGTCACAGGTTTATCCTGGTTCTGGTGGACCACGCCACCCGGTACCCAGAGGCTATTCCTCTGAGAACCATCACTGCACCTGCAGTGGCACGGGCCCTGATGGGGATTTTTACCAGAGTGGGTTTTCCCAAAGAGGTGGTGTCCGACAGGGGTACCAACTTTATGTCTGCCTACATGCAAGCCATGTGGAAGGAGTGTGGGGTTACTTATAAGTTCTCCACCCCTTACCACCCACAAACCAATGGTCTCGTGGAGAGATTTAACATGACCCTAAAAGGCATGATCAGGAGTCTGCCTGAGGGCCTGAGGAAAAAGTGGGACATCCTCTTGCCCTGTTTGCTGTTTTCCTACAGGGAGGTACCGCAGAAGGGGGTGGGTTTCAGCCCCTTCGAGCTTTTGTACGGTCACCCTGTTAGGGGGCCTCTCAGTTTAGTGAAGGATGGGTGGGAGAAGACTCCAAGGAGGCTTCCCCAGGATGTAGTGAGCTACATGCTGGCCTTCCGTAGCCAAATGGCTAAGGTGTGGAAACAAGCTTCTGACAACTTAGAGGCCAGCCAGGCGGTAATGAAGGAATGGTACGACCAGAATTCTCACCCTGTGGAGCTAAAACCTGGACAGAAGGTGTGGGTCATGGAGCCTGGAGAGCTTAGTGCCCTCCAGGATCGCTGGACAGGCCCTTATGAGATATTGGAGAAGAAGGGCAAGGCCACTTACCTAGTGGACCTTAAATCCCCCAGGCAGCCCCACAGGGTGCTACACGCCAACCGCCTCAAACCCCACCATGAGAGGTCTGAGCTTACCTTACTGATGGTAACTGATGGGGCCGAGGAAGAGGAAAGTGAACCTCTCCCGGACCTCTTTGCTTCCAAAGAGAAGGATGGATCGGTGGAGGGAGTGGTCCTCTCCCCATCCTTGACTCCTGAGCAACAGAGGGACTGCCGCCAGGTCCTGGGGCAGTTCTCCTCAGTGTTCTCCCTTATCCCTGGGATTACCCAACTGTGTACCCATGATGTGGACACAGGAGACAACCCCCCTGTCAAGTCCAAGTCTTACAGTTTGTCAGATAAGGTGAAGGCCAACATCCAGAGTGAGGTCACTAAGATGCTGGAGTTGGGGGTGATAGAGCCCTCCAACAGCCTTTGGTCCAGTCCGGTGGTTCTGGTACCAAAAGCTGCCCCACCGGGCACCACATCAGAACTTAGGTTCTGTGTGGATTACAGGGGACTGAACTCTGTGACCAAGACTGACGCTCATCCTATCCCGAGGGCGGATGAGCTCATTGACAGGCTGGGGGCTGCCCGATACCTGAGTACCTTTGACCTCACGTCAGTGTAATGGCAGATCGCCCTAACAGATGGAGCTAAAGAGAGGTCCCCCTTTTCCACCCCTGAGGGCCACTACCAATTTAGGGTGATGCCCTTTGGACTGAAAAATGCTCCTGCCACCTTCCAGCGGCTGATGAACCGGGTCCTCTCCAGTTTAGAGGCCTTCTCTGCTGCCTACCTGGACGACATAGCTGTCTTCAGTAGCAGCTGGGAGGACCATTTGGGTCACCTCCAGGAAGTGCTTCAGGCTCTGCAGCAGGCAGGCCTGACTATCAAAGCTGGCAAATGCCAGATAGGCCAGATAGGGCAGGGGTCGGTAGTCTACCTAGGACACTTGGTAGGAGGGGGCAAGGTGCAGCCCCTACAGGCCAAGATAGAAACCATCCTGGCTTGGGAGCCTCCCAAAACACAGGGCGTTCCTGGGCCTCACAGGATACTACCGCAGATTTGTCAAGGGTTATGGCACTATTGTGGCCCCCTTGACTGAGCTAACCTCTAAGAAACAACCTAGAAAAGTGATCTGGACAGAGGCTTGCCAAAAAGCCTTTGACTCTCTAAAGCAGGCTATGTGCACCGCTCCTGTGCTCAGGGCCCCTGACTTCTCCAAAGAGTTCATTGTCCAAACGGACGCCTCAGAGCATGGCATAGGGGCGGTACTTTCGCAACTCAATGAGGAGGGAAGGGACCAACCAGTAGCCTTCATCTCCAGGAGGCTGCTCCCCCGAGAACAGCGATGGAGCGCGATAGAGAGGGAAGCCTTTGCGGTGGTCTGGGCTGTAAAGAAGCTGAGGCCATATTTGTTTGGCTCCCACTTCCTGATTCAGACTGACCACCGGCCCCTCAGATGGCTCATGCAAATGAGGGGCGAGAATCCCAAATTGTTGAGGTGGTCCATTTCCCTACAGGGGATGGACTTCAGGGTGGAACACAGACCCGGAGTAGACCACGCCAATGCTGACGGTCTCTCTAGGTTTTTCCGCCTTAGTGATGAGAACTCCCTAGAGGTTGGGTAGTTCTCCCCACTCTCAGCTGGGGGGGGGACATGTTAGACCTGTCAGCCTTAGGGTGGTCTCCCCTACATTTTTGCCCTTTTTGCCTCCCATTTTTATCCTATATTTTGTTGGACTTAGGACTCTGGGTGCCTCACCACTGCTAAACAGTGCTGAGGTGCAGGTGCTCTCCCCTAAAACCTTGTGAGGCTGGCATATCTGCCACCAGCCACTGCTAACGCAGTAAGGCTTACTCCTCCATAGGCTAACATTGGGAACCTCCCCTTATGGACTAACTTCTGACAGGGACCTAATAAGTCTATCATGTTTGGTCTTGTTGGACTCGGGGCGGGGAACCCTTTCCAATGATATATAGGGTTTGGGCATTCCTTCGCTAGGGATCCCACTTTTATAAAGGGGACCTTTTCCTGCCTACACTTAGATTAGGCTGCAGACTCCCCCCTCCCCTCTGCGTACTGATAGCCTGCCTGGGTTGGGAGGTGGGAGTGGTGATTCACACCTTCTTCCCTGGGATGAGCTGTGACGGGCTGCCCACTGTAGCCTTAACGGCCTGTCTCTCGTCACTGTGACAGCTAGGTCAGGGAAGGCAGGGAACATACCAGAACACCCTGGACTCTTCCAGAAGCCCCTGCCCCCAGACCCTTCCAGAGACTTCCACCACTTTCTAGCCCTTAGACTAAAAAGATATATAAGGGAGGGTCCTGGCCTCACATTCTTGTTACACTGCTGGACCTGGAAGAATCCCTGCTGGAGTGAGGACTGCTGCGCAAGAGGATTGCCACTGGGAAGGAGGCTGACTGCTCCAAGGAACTGCTGCCTCACAACCTGCTGAGCTGCCCTACTGTCTGCTGATCCTGCCCTGCATGGGAGACTGCAACATCACCACCAGAGTGTCTCCACAACATCCCAAAGGAACTACTTTTCTTTGAACAGCATTTTAAAGAGTCTTCAACCTTTTAAAGATTGCCTTTTTGGGACTGCACCCTTTTTAAGCTAAAGGAAACTACCTGTCCTTGGACCACAGCATTTTAAAGACTGCCCTTTGGAACAGCAACAACACTCTCAAGATTTGCCCTGCAACGCTGTGCCTGCCCTCAGCACTGCTTGCCCCGTGATCCTCCCAGGGCTCTGTGATTGCCTCTGCTTCTGGCGCAAGCCCACTGAAACTGGCCCTGAGGTCACCGCCACTGGGACCGGAGCGCGCTGTGTAGCGCTGAGAAGCGAAGCGCTGTGTGGCAGGAGGCTCCGTCGTTGCCCAGGACTTGGAGGCACTGTTAAGCGCTGTGCTAAAGGAGCGCTGTGTGGCTGTGACCCCCACCCGTGCAGCGCCTGCTGAGCCCAAGGCCCCAGGGGGAGAGGAGCCTTGCACCTGCGTCCGCAACCACCACCCCAGGTAACGCCTCAGTGCAACCAGGCTGCTGCGAAGGGTGTGGGTTGGCCGGGTACCTGGAGTTTGAGCTTTGTGCTTGGCTGGGAACCGTCCTTCACTGACTGGCCTACGGGGGCATAATTACTTGGTAATTGACACTGGGGCATTATTTAGCATTACCAGCAGCGCCTGGGCAGCCGCACTTCCTACGCGGGGAGCATCATTTCTATGAGAGGCACACTTATTATGCTGCAAGGGAACTTTGGCCTAAAAACCTTCCCACAGTGAATTTTGACCATAAGAACCTACCTCAAGTGAACTTTTGCCATCCAAGGACACTGTGAGAAAGACATTACCAGCAGGAGCCCTTGGCACACATGAGCTTTTGGTGATTTGATCAGGCCGGGGAACTGGATTCATTCTTATTGATTATTGATCTTGCTTGGAAACTGGAATCCTTTTCATTATTGATCAGGCCTGGGAACTGGATTCAGTCTTATTGATTATTGATCTTGCTTGGAAACTGGAATCCTTTTCATTATTGATCTTGCCTAGAGCTGGATTTACCTGCTTTTGGTTCTCGCATAATTTTTAGATAAAGAAATTCTTATTCTTGTACAAAACTGGTGTGGTGTTCCTTTTGTGAGTGTTTTTACTGTGTCATCGCCGTTGTGTGTTGCACAAATACTTTACACATTGCCTCTGAAGTTACGCCTTTGCTGCTCTGTGCCAAGCTACCAGGTCGGAAGCGGTGGTCCCTACTTGGACTAGGGTGCATACCCCTGCCAACTAGAGACCCCGGTTCTAACAGTTTACCATTGCGAAACAGAACTCCTGAACTAAGACCCACTGGAGGGTTTTATTGGTCCTTTAATTATTTTGTACACGCACACAACCCACTGGAGGGAAAAGAAAGGCATGAGTAACCACAAGCCCACCGTAGTGGGAGTCACTATGAAGGGCACACCAGAGGTCTATAAATTAATAGCAAGCGCTGGAAACTGTGGAAGCCTGGAGATGGTGTGTATGCAAATTGCCTCTGACAAAGGAGCGTGAGGCTCAAAAACACGTAAGGCAAGTGGACTTTAAGAATCCGAGCAGGTTGTCTGTTTCTTTTAATGAATGGGTTTGGATTACCTACCAACTGTTGGAGTGGCGTTCTTAATGCAGGGGCAAAAGTTAGTGTATAAATATATATATGCATTGCACAAGTCCCCGTATTACCAGGAAACACTCGGACACCCAGTTTGAATGCCGTCAGTTTATTCGGCAAGTAAAAAACAACGCGTTTCACCTTTAGTGCTTGATCACACTCGTATAGAAAACAATACACCATGTTTAAATACACCTCCTTGTCCTTGTTTAAAAAACGGACTACCCCACACAAGTGCAAGAACATTATCGCAACTGTCGGGCCATTTTGGAATATCATGAAACTCATTAGACATCACATATTACACACACAGTAAGGTGTAAATAATACTGTAACTCTCAATGACACTGTAAACTCAATGTTCCTCAATTGTTTATTTCATTAACATATTAGAACCGCTAAAAAATGTACGGAACTAATGACCACATTACGCACTAGTTTTCCAATAATAGGTATATATACATATATATATATATATATATATATATATCCCTAAATAAATACATAAATAATAATAGGTGCGTTTGGGCTGATATTATGATAAATACATCATACCCCGTCTGATATTACATTGCGCATTGTATTCTGCGCGTTGATTATCTAAAGCAGATGACGTCAGTAGGTACGACCAAGTTTCCAGGCTCCGCACCGTTCCACTTGAATTGATGTTTGTCAACATAGTTGATAAAGATGTAATATTCAAAACTTAAATCCCAAAACCTATAACAATTCTCCCCAAGAGGGCATCACTTTTCTGCTTACAGCTCCATAAACGTATATACATACCCTGACCTCAATTTTGCCCAAATGGGCTAAATAGCACATCGCATTTTACTTTTATGATATTTATATATATGCATACAATAAATATAACCAACATCCATAATGAAATAAATGTCCAT
Source organism: Lissotriton helveticus (assembly GCF_964261635.1). Lineage (NCBI taxonomy): Eukaryota > Metazoa > Chordata > Amphibia > Caudata > Salamandridae > Lissotriton > Lissotriton helveticus. The sequence continues at coordinate 919,668,918 of NC_136067.1, read as the reverse complement.
ATGCCAATCAGTGATGCTATTGATTAATCCAGTGGTTCATCCTTAAGCTACGGATATTCCACCAGTTGCAAAAGAAGTGCCCCCATCTGTAATGAAACAACATTTAAAATCTTTAAAAAAACAGACTTATATGCAGACATGCTACTCTATTTATTAATCATATAAATGTATTGCCAATTCTTCACTTAGATTTAACCCCTTGGGTGCCAGACTTTCCAAATCAACAATGTATCGAGATTCCAATTTTCTTAGTGTCAATTCTCTCTTGCCGCCTCTCACACCCAGGTTCACAGTATCAATCACCACCATGCGGACTAGTGAATTTTCCTGCATGTGATTCTCATGGAAATGGCGAGCTATAGGGTATTGCCTATTGTTGTTATATATGGCACGGAGGTGCTCCAATACTTGGTATGTAGCCTTATGATGTATTTTGACTCCAGTTGTCTCAATTTCCTTTTTCTGTGGCCAGCTCTCTCATTTGGCAAGATGGTATCCAATCCAAAGTATTCCATTTTTCTCCAGTCCCTATCCTGACACATTGCTAGATTTTTTGCTGTTGCGTAGTTGACGCCATTATTTTTAACAGCTCTAATGTGCTCCAGCATGCGCTTTTTAAGTGCCTATGTTGTGCTTCCGATATATTTTAATCTGCATGCACACCATAACTGTGATAATTTTGTCTTAAATTGCCCCGGTGTACTAAACATCGGATTGTAACATAAGTGAACTAACACCACATAACAGTACGAACATATGTTAAAAACATTGTGAGATAATTGTATATAATAATATGTGCTTTCTGTCAATGGGTTAAAAGCACTTTTTCGGAAATTTTTAAAAACCACCATTCCCAGAATGTAATGGGAAGGTAGGAACAAGAAATGCCATTAAAACATGAGTAATAGTAGTGTATCCCTTCCATGACAAAGGCTGTGCTGGCCGAAACGCTTCGGTTATGACAGACTGGCTCTGTTTTGAAGAATAAATCTACGAGTTGAAAGAAATCTGTAAAGCAACTAATAATTGTTTAAAAAAAAGATTTAAAAAAAAAAAAAATATATATATATATATATATATATATATATATATATATATATATATATATATTACCTACTGGCGGTCGCCAGTAGGTAGTTATAGTTAGGATTGATTTCCATAGGGAAATCGCAACATTCTATTGGGATTAACTTTGGCGCCGGTTGAGGAATCTGCCTGAATTTTTCAGCAACTTTGCCTCGCGGCTCTCCGGTCCTTCCCTGAAAGTTTGGGGGGGATTTGTCAAGCGGGGGCCGAGATAAAAGGGGGGTCCCAAAACGTGTTTTCCCCATGGTAATTTCCATAGGGCGGTCGGTCGCACTTTTAGCTCGAACGGCTAAATCGATTTTCACCAAACTTGGCAAAATTGTAGGGACTGGTAGCCTGATGTGCCTTTGCTATGTCTCAAGATATGTTCTCCAGAGGATTTTGAGTAATTTAGGTTCAAAAAAATGTATATATCTATAAGCGCGCCCCGGAACGCGCACCGGGGAGCGCTCCGGGCGCGCCACGTGACTTGCGCACGGAAAGCTGATTGGCTCTCTGGTGTCTGTAAACATTCGAAACAGTCCGCAGTGGCCGCCATCTTGTGTCTCGGTAGGATCGAGACACAAGAGGTGGCAAAAAACAAAGGGGGAAATAACCAAAAGGGGGCAGGGTGGACCCCCCCCTGACCCCCTAGGTTTGATGTGGGGGACATAAAAGGGTCCCTCGGGTAAAAAAAAAATAATAATTTTTTTTCAATTTTCGCGGGGGGAGCGCCCGGCACACGCACCGGGGAGCGTACCGGGGAGCGTACTTTGGTGAAAAATAGTGAAAATAGTAGTGCAAAAAAATCATTTTGAGTGATTAGAGGTAGGGTAGCTCTGAAAAGAGCTGTTGGGTTCTGTGGCTGTTTTAGGTACCTACAAGTATGTCCCACACACACCCACACGCACACAACCCCACACCCCCACACCCACACACTCCCCACAGACACCTCACACACGCACACCTCCACCCACACCTAAACACCCCACACCCCCACACCGACACCTTACACATCCACACCCACACCCACACATTCCACACACCCACACTCATACACACACCTCACCACCCCCCCAACACACACACACGCACACACAGATACCTCACAGACACACCCCACACATCCCACACTCACACCTCTGCCCCCACACATACACACACACCCACACCTCACAGACACACCCACACATCCCACACATACACACATATCTTACACACATACCCCTCACACCCACACACCTCCCACACACACCTCACACACCCACATTTCCACCTACACTCAAACACCCCACACACCCACACCCGCACACACACACCTTACACACCCACACCCCCACCCACACCCACATACTCCATACACCTACATACACCTATACACCTCACCCCCCCAGACACATACACACACACCTCTCAGACACACCCCACCATCCTCCCACACACACTCTTCACATACACACACACATTCCATACACACACATACATCGCACACATATACACCCCACACCCATACACTGCTCACACGTACTTCACACACCCTCACCTTCACACACACCAAAACACCTCACACAGCAACACCCACAGACACGCCTTACACACCCACACCCCGAGCTACACCCACTGACTCCCTATAAGTCACACACACTCACACTGTATTACTTATCTTTCTTTGCTATTTCACTCAAACCCATTCAGGTACTGTTTCCTTTATTCTCTCTGTCCTTTCTCTTTGTCACTCCCCATCTCTTATCCTAATTCAATTTTTCACTCTCTTTCAACCCTCTTTAGTTATACTAACTGGTCTTTTCTTACCCTCCCTCACCGTTCTTCATTTATCCCAGTTACGCCACTACCCTTCATTCTCAATTTTTTTCTGTCCTATCTTTTTCTTTCAACACCCACTCACATTCTCCCACTATCTCTACTTTAGTCTTCTTCCTCTCTCTTCCCTTCTTTCGCTCCTTTAGTGATTTTACTTTTCTCACTTTCACCCTATTACACCTTTTCAATTTTTAAATATGTAATAAACAATCCTTCTGTGTTTCTCCCTCTAGCTCTCTTTCTCTTAACATTACTCTGTTTGTGTTTGCTCCCTCAAGCTAACTCCTTCATTATTTTTTTTTTCTTTTTTACCGGTACGCGTACCCTGCAGGAAAAAAGGTTGATACAGATTCTTTTAAAATATAGGTTTATTTTTATAAAGTAAAGGTAGTTCTAAAAAGAACTGTTTTTTTTCTTCTTTTTGTTGTTTTATATATTTTTTTTGGTTTTATGGACATTTTGTACTTTTTTGGGCTTTTCTGAACACTTTTAAATTTTTTTTGTATTTTTTATGGGGAGAAACAAAAAACAGGGAATTGTAAATAGCTGAACTGGAGCATAAAAAAACCAGAAAAAATTTGGGTTTTTTAGGACACTTATGGTTATCACCAGCAAACATTATAAGTTCGATGCTTTGCTCACCATAGCAAAGTGTCTTGTTACAAAATTTGCACAAGATTTTGTAATCGGCAAACTTAGGTTGAATAGTAGCCAATGTGTCTCTTGCCCCCGAACCCGATGGAGTGGGTTGTTTTGATGTTGAGCGTCTAGACGTTGATGGGGGTAGTTTACTGCAGATGTCCCTTAACTCTGCATTAGAGTAGTTGTTTGGATGCGCACGCATCATGTGGCGAATCATCGTGTGATTCCCGAAGCAATACTTTTTGTTAGGGTTCCCTCTGGATAGCTGAGCACCACAAATTAAACAAGTCACCTTTGCTGCGTTTACTTTTTTAAAACCCCTTGGGAGTTTGTAGAACTGCCATACAAAGTGCTCTTTGGGTTTGTAGGGCTGTTTATCTTCAGGCAGGAACTCCCTTCTCTGTGCCCACTCTTCATCATCCTCCTCCTCCTCTTCCTCTTCACCACCAACGTAATCTTGTGGTGGTCTTTTAGATGGTGGTGGTGGTGGTGGTGGTCCAGATGCTCCAGCTGCTGATACTACTGTAGCCATTTTCTGAGATAGAACTCGAAACAGGTCTTCCTCAGTCAAAGGACAAAGTCAGAATAAAGACAAGCATTTACAATGCAATAGGTCTCGCAGCATTAAAATTTGAGTTACTGGCATTGTAAATGACAATGCTTTGCATCAATTTTTTTTTAATTTGCAATTGGTATATAAACATTGTTTGTGAATGGTTAGCTGTTGCTTATGCTAAGCAAAGTTGGCAGTAATATAGAGTGCTAGTCTTGCTTGTAATAAGCATGCTGATTTAAATGCCTCTGATACCTGCGGGTAAAGTTTGCGCTATATAAAAGTGAAAACTAATAAATAAATTAAAAAAAGCCTACCTGTACCACGTCCGTTCTTATTCTTTGATGCCACATATTTTTGGGTCCCTGTATTTATTAACTGCACCCGGCTGTGGGAAACCTCCATGACAGGAACAACGTGTTGCGGGGCAGACACGGGCAAAGTAGCCACTGTCCTGTGGCTGCACCGCGGGGTAACAGTGTAGGGGCAGGAAGGCAGGCAGTTGGTAGTGCTGTGGCATAGCAGTGTAGTTCTCTGTGTATGCTGGGCATGGGGGTTGCTATTGGCTGACAAGAAGTGGTGAGGAGGTGCCGGTTCGGTGAGCCTGCTTCCTGATCTTGGGCAGGTGACAGTTAAAAAAAGCATTGGCATAGCCAATAGGTCTCGCCTTTGGGACCTTATAAGTATTTAGTTTTGCAGCACAATATCATTGGTGCAACATCAACTGTTGCATGGATAACCGCTTATAAGGTCCCAAAGGCGAGACCTATTGGCTACGCCAATGCTTCTTTAAAATTCTCTGTTAAATGCCTCTTTTTTCGTGGATCTGGGTCGTACTATATTAAAAAACATGGAGATTAAATCAATGGGGCATCTGTAATTTGGCATGCAATTAAGACTCGTTTCAGACTCAGATTTTTGAAGGAGGGGAAAGGAAGCTGGTGAGAAATCCGGAGAGTTTAAATAGGCAAGTGTAATTTACAAGCCTATATTTTTTACACATTTTATTTCAAATGGTTTTTCCTACCCGATGTTCACATGTTAAATTGCTATCCGGACTTAACTAAAATAAATGTTTCATTGTTTACACAAGGACAGCAGAAAAATGTTATTATATTAAGTTTTTGGAGAAAGTTTTACTGTGGTCATCAAAACAAGCTGATTACCACATTTAAAGGTCACTGATAAAGTTCATAAACGAGCGCTCATTCAGACCCCATCTTGACAAATAACGTAGCTCCAGATTGGCTTGTGGCTTATCTCATCTTTCGTGTTGTTTTGTGTATGTATGAAGTTGCACGCAGCACGACCCTTGTGGTCGTGCTATTGTCTCAGGCTACTTGTGACTCAGAACAGGTACCTGGGACTATGGCGGAGAACGATAAGTGTGATCTAGCTAAACTAGCAGGTTGTGTTTGGATAGGAGAGCAGCTGATCTGCACAAAAGCAGGCTTGTCCTGAAGTGCCAATGGTGTTACTGAAGTGCGAAAGCAATAAACACAGGTCTAGACTGACAGAAATAACCAGCTGAACAACCGATAGGTAGTTGTTTCTATAAACCTTTTTCAGTTTTCCTGAGACGGTAACATTGGAAATCGTATCTATTGGTCCTGAAAGGCAGCTCGACACGGCCATTTATGTATATATACATTTAATGTCAGCATTGCCAGCCATACACCTTCCAAAAATGTTTGTTTTGTTTAGCTAGTTCTGATGACCCTGAGTGGTCTGGTAACCCACAGGAGCGGCCCTTCCCGGGAGAAAGGAGGAACGAGTCGCAGGGAAAAGCGAGGGAACTTGCAGAGGATCCCTGCGGCGCGAGGCGCTGCCGTGCACTGCCAGGAGGAGGAGGAGGTTGTGGTGTTGGAGGCTGGGCGGCCCCGACTCCCTGACGCCAGCCAGCCAGACCAGATCAATCCAGAGAGGAGGAGGGACTCGGAGCGCCTGCATGTGTGTGTGTGGGGAGGAGAGGGGAGCTAGCATTGGAGGAGCGGGCACCGGAGAACGGCGGCTGGAGGGGGATACGCCACACCGGGACACGCACGGTAAGTCCCCGCCTTTATTGACTCCTCGTACCGTTCATTGTACACACGTCCTGGCCCACATACGGGGCACAAGACTTTTGAAAAGGTCTTAGCCGGCATGATGGCGCTACTCCGGGGGAGAGTGAAGGACTGGCAAGGGGCTCCGTGTGTGGGCTCCGTGTGTCTCCCCGTTCTCGAGTCTCTGCTTCCCCCTCACCTTGGGACTTGAGCCGGGGCTGGGTGTGGGGTGCTCCGGCCGCCTCGGCTCCTCCGCTGGAGCAAAGAAACAAACAAGGCACGAAGAAAGTTAAAAGAGCGTCGCTATGGGCCCGGGGCATCGTGATACCGAGGGCCCCATCCCTCAAGTAATTTTTTGTTGCTGCGGTGCCTCAGTTTGTGTGATTTTGATCGCAGACGCTGCAGAGCTTCCTAGGAGACAGCGCCTGGCTGCAGCGCTCGTTCGCGTGCGCGTGTCAGTTTCGAATCGCCTCCAAGGCGATGCGCGCGGCCAGGATTGTCTCCTGGGAAACTCACATGCCGACAATAGGGGCTCGGCGGAGACGCGCTTCGCGCGGCTAGCCGAGACCTAAAAAAAGGAGGGGGCTTTCATCATTTGGAAAACAAAAGTGTTCTGGACCAATGAAAAGTGTTATTTTCAAGTCACATGATCCAGGCGTTCATCATTTGGAAACCAAAACTGATCTGCACCAATGAAAAGTGTTATTTTCAGATCACATGACCCGACGCGCTTACGCCACGCGCCCCGGGGCGCTCCCCGGGGCGCGTCACGTAAGCGAGTCGAGATGTTGCGCGAACGTATGCGATCGCGTGCTTCCGGGTGCGCTTACGCAGTGCGTCATATGACGCATCACGAAACGTTGTTTTCGTTCGAGGGAATAGCGCTAACAGGATGCTCCCCGGTACGCGCCCCGGGGTGCGCCGTAACATTGCGCTCACCCGTGCGTTCACCGGTACGCGCCCCGGGAGCGCCCCGGGGCAAACAATAAAAAAAAAATATAATACATATTTACACAATATAAAATTTGTTATAAAAATTATTACTTTTCATACCTATAGAGATTTGCTATTAAAAAAACCTATGAAATTCACTGAAAAAACCATAGGTTTCACACCAGTTATAGTTAGGAATTAGCATTTTAAAAACCTATTAAATTCACTGAAAAAACCATAGGTTTCACACCAGTTATAGTTAGCTGGAATTTTTACTCGCATAAAACCATTGAAATTCCCACGTTATAGTTAGTTGGACTCACTATAACTTGCGCGTGCAATGCACTGCTGATGACGTCACATATTACATCACTCATGACATGGTCAGTGACATCGCCACCTGGCAAAGAACGTGCTTTCTTCCTTTTTGGCTGGGAGAACGCAGGTGGTCACATTGGGGAATTTTCAATCAGACAAGCTGTCACTGCCGTGTGGTGTACCCCAAGGCTCATCCCTAAGTCCGACACTATTCAATATCTATGTGTCGGACCTGGCGTCTGTCATCAAGGCCCATGGGATGAGCCTCACCTCCTACGCAGATGACACGCGACTTGTGCTGTCCATCAATGGGGATGGAGAGAGGGTAGCAGAAAAGTTTCAAGGGGGCATGCGGGCGATTGGAGAGTGGATGGCATCCAATTGCCTAAAATTAAACTCCGAAAAAACGGAGGTGGTCATTTTCGGACACCTCTCACCCAGTTGGTCTAAGACTTGGTGGCCACCTACGTACGGGACCCCCCCTTAACCGGTACCCACTGTCAGAAATCTTGGAGTGACTTTTGACGGGAACTTGAATTTCATGGCCCACGCAAACAAAACAGCAGCCACCGCCCATCATAAACTCAGGTTGATTAAGAAAATTCTACCGTTCCTGCCAGTCGCAGCAGGAAAGACACTGGTAAGCTCCTTAGTGTTGTCTTCCCTTGATTACTGCAATGGCTTATTCATCAATGCCCAGGCTAGAGTGACTAATCAACTGCAGGCAATCCAGAACGCTGCAGCCCGTCTCCTGACTGGAACCCCGAAGTTTGTGCCAATTACGGAGACCATAAAAAATCTTCATTGGCTTAAGATCCGGAACAGGATTAAGTTCATAACCCTTTGCATAGTATACAAGGCTCTGCATAACCAAGGTCCTCACTTCCTGAAAGTCCATCTTAGGTTCCACTTACCCACAAGATCGCTCAGATCTAACAACCTCAATCTTCTGTTGGTACCGCAAACCAAAACAGTCACCTGGGGCGATAGGCGTTTCCTGGTGGCTGCTCCCAGATTATGGAATTCACTGCCAGTAGCCATCAGGGAAAGCCCGTCCCTGATGCAATTTCGCAGAAAAATAAAGACCTGGCTGTTTTGCCAAGAATAGCCGCCGACTTAGCCTCTGTGGGAATTCTACGCATTGCTTTTAGCGCCGAGACGCCTACGGTCATTTGTTTGCGCTGTATAAATTGTAAAATAAAAACAATAATAATAATAAATAAATAAATCCCTTTTGTTGGATCGATTCTTATTGCTTGTTCACAAGGAAACCTGATTTGGATAGGGAATTATGTGTAAAACTATGTTGTATACGAAATTTTATGCTGTATGCTTTTATGGTTATTAATTTTTAACCGAATAAAGTTAAGTACTATATATATATATATGGACATGTTACCCACTGGAGGGGATAAATAGTGCTCAAATGGACTACGCTGCCCAAAATGCAACAAACTCGGCATTCGGGAAGCCAATTAATATAATGGGCGGCGAGTCATGCACGTCATATTGTTTCCTGCTCACGAGGCCTCTGAAGAGATGGTGAAAGTCCATCAAAACGCGTCAGGCCACAGGATGTATCACGGAATCGGAAGCTGCCTGTTTCTTTTAAATAAGGATGTTTCCTTCATCACAGTGTTGTGCGGCCTCAAATGCTGGGCATTTTCTGGTACATGTTTATACGGCTGCTTCAGGCCGTAGAGGGATCGCACCATCCGAAGAACTTCATGGATGCGGACAGGGGGAACCCCCCCCCTGTAAATGGTACTGTGATCCGTAATTTAACAGGCAAAGTCCGATTCGGGAAGCCTAATGGAGGGCTTGAAAAAGATTTATCCTGCTATCAATCATGGGCATGTTACCCACTGGAGGGGATAAATAGTTCTCAAATGGACTACGCTGCCCAAAATGCAACAAAGTCGGCATTCGGGATGACAATTAATATAATGGGCGGCGAGTCATGCACGTCATATTGTTTCCTGCTCACGAGGCCTCTGAAGAGATGGTGAAAGTCCATCGAAACGCGTCAGGCCACAGGATGTATCACGGAATCGGAAGCTGCCTGTTTCTTTTAAATAAGGATGTTTCCTTCATCACAGTGTTGTGCGGCCTCAAATGCTGGGCATTTTCTGGTACATATATATATATGTATATATATATATATACAAATCGAAATGGAACCTCCATCTGTTAACCAGCGTCATGCACGCTGCTTCGTACAACAAAGGAACCACAAACCCAAAATCTTCTGGCTAATACTTTATTTTCTGCTGTTTTCCTGACGCGTTTTGATCCCCACTTGCCCTTGTTCACATGTACAGGGGATAACAAACGCCATTTTTTTATATGTGATGATGAACCTCGTGATATCACACCTGTGCTAGACATGGAAAAATACTAATGTATGAGTCCAACATTAGTCATACAGTCTTTCATTCTCTTTCCAGTTGTGTGTTTTGTTTCACTCGATCTGGTGTCCTTTCACCATTATAGATCAGATTATAACCAAACAAATGTCCTTTAAATAGGTAATGGGTCCATAATAAATACTTTGACTGTTTCAATGCAGGGGTACAGTCGATATTTTCATATCCATCTAAAATATCAAAAAACACAGAGGAAAGTATGATACATATAAATAAAAAATATATGAATATATAAATATTAGAAAAAGCGTTCATAAATATATTGCAGTATAAAATATACAACAAGATGTGCAAAATCCGCAAATTATTACCATTGCATCATATCCGCTCCCCTTAGTCTGAATATAAATGCTTCGTCCATGGAGTGAGTATGAATGTACCCCAATCTACTAATAAATTAGTCTATAGATACATCAAATCAAAGGGTTCTCCCACAAATGATTGACAGACCCTGCTTAAATGCACTTTCAATCACATCCTCATACAGGACCTATCCATTATTGTATATCTACCACTGGAAACCACAACTGACCTCTTACTCTGAATGTGCCTAAAGTGAGACCCATATCTAAAATTCATTTAAATGTGCAAATCCGCAATATTCATAATGTACCAATACTCTATGTGTTCTACCCAAATTACTCAATCATTATTTCTAAAAACGTTTGTAAAAAGAAAATAGAAAATAGGTCCATGGGCATGGCATGCATCAAAAACTGAATAAAATCCAATCCTGAGTGCATCCAACAGACCGTAGGTCGCTGCTCATCTAAAAATCTATATACTACGAAACTGGTAATTTATATTAGTAGCAAGATAACTGCACTATGTCCAATGAATGGGGGAATCTCACTAAAAGAAGCTGGAGGCCATATTAAAGGAAATTATGCAGGTCTTCAGTGTTATTGAGGCCATGCAGAAAATTAGTGTCAAGCTCTAAAATTAACCTTGTCTCCAGTTGTCTCAGGGCTTTTTCAGGATCTCCTCCACAATGCTGTTTGGGAATAGCCGCTGCCACAAAGTAACTCAAGCAACTTAAGTCATTATTGTGGGTTTGCTTGAAGTGGCGAGCTACTGGATATGAGGAGTCGCTGTTCACTATGGCACATAGATGCTGAAGGATCCTGACATGCACCTGCTGCTTAGTACTTCCCACATACCTTAAACCACAGGTGCACGTCAGGATGTACACAGCATACTCCGTCCTGCATGTAAAATTTCCCTGAATGGCTATTTCATTTGGGCTAAAAGGTGACAAGTAATGTGTTGTGTTCTGCCCGAATTTGCAAGCTCTACAAGTAGAGTATTTAGTAAAGCCATTCTTCGGCTGCAGCCAAGTTTTGGCTACTGCCAATTCTGGGCACACCTTTCCAATCTGCGTGCTCATGGAAATGCCCTTCCTTGTGACAGTAGGTTGTGATGGTAATCGAGTAGACAAAACCCCATCTGTTAACACAATTGGCCAGTGACGCTTCACAATTGCCTGCACTTTCCTTTCTTGTTTACTGAAGGCAGTGATCAACCTTGGGGCAGAATTATCACCAATAGGTTTCTCACCCTTGTTAATAAGGAGTGATTCCCTAGATCTTTCATTTGTTTTATTGATGGCCTTTTTAAGAATACTGTCATTGTAACCTCTTTGCTTAAATCTTTGATAAGCCTCCTCTGTACATCTGTTCAGATCCTCCTTATTATTGCAAATCCTTTTAAGACGCAGGAATTCCCCATAAGGAATATTATCAATCATGTGCTTGGGATGAGCACTGCTTGCATGTAAAGTTAGATTCCCTTCAGTCTCCTTTCTATACAAAGTTGTGCCCAATTTTCCATCATTTTGGTAAACCCTAACGTCCAAAAACTCAATGCTATTCTTGCTGATGTTAGAGGTAAACTTGAGGTTAGCAGTATTAACATTACTCTGACTAATAACGTCAGATGCACTCATTTCACTGCCTCACCAAACAATAAAAACATTGTCGATGTAACGCATCCAATACAAGACATTCTCATTAAAAACGTTAGCATACATCACTTTGAAGACCTGCTCCTCCCACCAGCCTACATGCAAGCATGCATAGCTGGGGGAGAAGCAAGCCCCCATCGCATCTCCTCTTTTCTGTAAGTTGATATCATTGCCAAATAAAAAATAATTATTGTGAAAACACCATGAGATCAAGCTTAAAAGCATCTTATTAATGTTGATAAAATTCAATAGGTCTCATATCTAAAAAATGCTTAATAGCTGACAATCCTGTAGAGTGTTCGATACTGGTATACAAGGATTCAATGTCTAATGTAATAAAAAGCAAATCCTCGGACCATTCTATGTCTTGTATCTTTCGTAAAAAATCACCAGTGTCGTTCACATAACTGGGCAGTTTCTTGACAAATTCCTGAAGGAAAAAGTCCACATACTCTGTTATATTTTCCCCTACACTGTTGATGGCCGATATAATGGGCCTTCCTGGAACTGGTGTAGTCTTTTTGTGGACTTTCGGGATAAAGTAAAGTTTTGCTAAAATAGGAAGTTCAATGTTTAAAAATCTAAATTCCTCCATCGAAATCACGCCTTCCCTTTTCCAGACCAGTAATTCTTTCTTCAGATTCTGTCTTGCCATATCATATTTAGTGTGTGAGGACTTCTCATAACACTCTACATCTTGTAAATGTCTATTTGCCTCTTGAATGTAATCTTTTTGGGGCCAGATAACCATGTTGCCTCCTTTGTCAGATTTAGTCACCATGATCTCATGTTTGTTGCCCAATTTTTTTATCAACTTGGCATATTCTATTTCTTTCTCACTTTTGTAACGGTTTTTGTGTCTAGTACGATGGTACAATTTATTGATGTCTTCGATAATTACCTCATGGTAAATATCAATGGCGTTCTTCGGCATAAGGGGTACGAATTTGGACTTAGGTTTGAAAGGGCTGATGCTGGCTCCCACTTGTTTTATATTTTCAACGCGTAGCCATTCCTGCGTGGAGCACAGATCCCCTTCCAATTCCATCCCCATGATGGCCTCTTTATTCAAATGTTGCATATCTCATAGTAGTGTTGCATCTAAGGTTTCTAACTCAATGGTAGGCCTTCTTTCACTGGTTGTACCTGCAACTTGATCACATTGCATTTCTTTCAACCCCTCCTTAATAGTAAAACACTTCTTTAATTTCAGCTTTCTAATGAAACAGAACACATCCACCCTAGTTTGAGAATAATTAAAATCGCTTACCGGGCAAAATGAAAGTCCCAAGCTCAATAGTTGTTCCTCTGCTTGAGATAAAATTAAGGGGGAAAGATTGATGACGGTATTGTCCTTCGCATTTACTTTTTGCGCCAAAATGGTTTCTTCATTGGCGCTTTTGTGTTTCTTCCGCCGTTCCTTCTTCGTATGTTTTTCTTTGCTCGGGTTTCTTGTTGTTTTGATTCCGAGGTCTTAGCGTTTGACAGCGATCGAAGGCTAAAAAATCCAAATCCAGGACTTTTTTCTGACCCCTTGGACCCAGTGGTCTGAAGACGCTGCGCTGGTCAGGGAGTCACTGTCTTGTACCACATTCTCAATTGCCCTGGTTTCTGATATTTCAGGTGATTTTGCATTGTTGGTGCCCTTCTCAAATCTGGCTTTCTTCGCGTTTTCACACTTGCGAGCGAAGGTAAAAATACGACCTTCTTCATAGTCGTACTTGTCTCTCAGGAACTTATGTGCTTTACGTGTTTTGATCTCCTCTTGTTTGGAAACCCTATTGTGGATATCGTGTAGCCCACTGGGGCAATATTACGAACTTCATAGTATGGGACTACCGATTAGAGTTGCCCACTTGGGCTGTGATTCAATTGTCAGCGAAAACGGACTCGAATATGTGAGCGCTCAGTACGATTGAAATCGTTTCGAACTTTATTGCAATGACACATCATGCCGTATGACAAAATCTGATTGTTTAATTTATAACGATGCTCCACATGGGATATTTTGTTGGATTTTATATTTGATTTGACAATTAGCATTCCGTAATTACTGATGTGCATTATATTTCATAGGCATTATAAGTTTGTACTATAACAAGCTATTTTCGAGCTATTTTCGCTATGTTAAAATTGAACTACAATCACTGTCTTAAAACATCTCGATGGTACCCAAATCGGCTTATTAAGAAATAACTCTGCATTGTTTAATGATTGACAAATTAGAACAAAATGATGGCCATATTTCTGTACAATGTGACTTCACATATGTGGTGTAAGTCCCATTTCTATGACGAATGTGGGATAAATATGGGTGCACGCATCAGGACGGCTGAAACGTGATCAAGCCGTAAGGTGAAATTTTGCGCATAAGAGCAACTCCAGGTGTCCGAGTACGTATGTTCTGACGAATGAAGGGCTTTTCTTGGATGTATGGGCAACCGGTAGCCCTACCTCGGACCACCCGTGAGCTGCCTCGACTAGATTCCATTACCGGAGCTGTGGTTTATATATATATATATATATATATATATATATATATATATATATATATATATATATATATATATATATATATATGTATATCACAGCTCAAAACTTCGTTATATCTCAATAAACAAAGCAGAAGCACTCCGTGGTGGGCGGTCAAAGTTATTTAATCCAGCAACAGCAAAGTGTGCACAGACGCGTTTCGGACGTCTAGTCCTTCGTCAGTGTTTCAACATAGCGTGTGTGAGGTGGCTGTATTTAAGCACATCATCGCAACATATACATTGAAAGCGATGACGGCTTAGGACCTCTAATTTTACATGCAAGTGGCGCGGCCATAATGATCCTGTTCATATACAAACATTTAGGTATTTGGAAGCGCTAAAAATACAGCGCAAATCCTCTAAAACCAGTTTTAACGCTGTGTATTGGCAAATTGGCCGCTATGAGCCGGTATTGTTTACAACAATGAAGCCGTGTATCGGCACCAAACCAGCTATCATTTCGCATGTCAAATAAAACTATGACCAATTAATTCAAATGTTTCAGGGCATGGCAATCACATAATAGTTCATTCTAGTTCTAAAGATGGTTGTCAACATTTTTGTAATTACATTCATCTCGACAACCTGGAATGATAATAGATCAAGATAAGAATAGACAAAAATTAATAAAATAGATTAATACAGTTTCCTAACTATCAATCATACAGTCAAAAAGATAGTCAAAAAGATAGTTTCACTGTGCAAATCCACATCATCGATTCATTTAGATTCATCTGTGCGTTACTAGCCCAAATGTACTGTTAATTCTTCCCCACTATTCATCCCTTGCGGGGTCTTGGTTTCTAGATCAATAATGTAGCGGGACTCTAGCCTTCGCAACTTAAGAAGCCTATCGCCCCCTCTAGGCTGTAAAGGTACATGGTCTAGCCCCCAGTATTGTAATAGATCCCTATTACTTTGGTGTATTTTAGCAAAATGGCGGGCAACAGGGTATGTTACATCTTTATTTGAAATTGCTCTAAGCATTTCCTCTACAGCTAGGCATCCATCTGCCCATACATAAATCATTTGAAAATATTTAAAACCGCTCATGTTCATATATCAGTTAACATGACGGTTTCCATGAAACTCTGTTCCAGGATATATTATACATTTTTAGGCTTGCAGCGGCTAGACAATAATTAGATGTGACATTGTCTACAAATGACTCATCTTAGGTGAGGCAAGCATTTACTGCAGTCAGAAAATGTCCACCCATGATGTGATATCTACCCAGCTGACATCGGTCAAGGGAGGAAATTATGATGAAAATTTCCAAACTGATACCGTTTTTTTATTGTCTGCTATATGTCCATGAACAGTTGAATAATGCAAAGCTGAATCACTGAATAACTAGAAATATTTTATATTTCATGCTAGTCCATCGCCTGCTTTGCAGAGCAGCGTTATTGCGGTTTTGGCAAAGAAGTGAGAGCTGAATCTCTTACGAGGCATGATTTCCTTTTCTTGACTTCCAAGAACGCAATATGGTTGTAATGCAAAACAGACACTGTTCTTAATCCTGTTTTTTTAATTAATTATTATTTACACAAGCTGAGAGAGTCAAGTAAGTTTGCAATCGGTCTTGGGGTATGGTTTCTTTAGTCTTCTAAAAAAGACGTAGGCACCAACAGGAAAACTTTTTTGTGTTTCTTGAAAATGCAAAGTGGGTTTTTGTCATTTTGTATTACTAGTCGAAGAGCAGCAACAGAACTCCTGCACTTAGACAAACCCAGATCCCATTACCTTCAAATACTGTTGCAAATTCCTCGAGGGGTGTTTTTCTTTTCTCACTGGTGATGCATCATGCTAGATTATGTCCATTGTTCTGTATTAAGTTATCCTCTTTTACTATTTTTCTTTCCCTCTTTCTTTCTCTCCTGTTTTCTTTCTTTTCTTTCTTTCTTTAATTATACTTTCCTTCTTGCATTTTGTTCTCTGACCTTCTTTCTTTCTTTTTCTAGTCCCTTCTCTGTTTCCTTCTTATGTCCTTCCCCTTTCGTTTGTTCTTTCTTTAAATCTTGCCACCTTTCTCTTTTCTATTCCTTTTCTTTCTTTCTTTCTTACCTTCTGCTGCCTTTTCTTTCTTTCTTTCTTACTTTCTTTCTTTCTTTCTTTCTTTCTCTTTCCGTCTTTCTTTCTTTACTTCTTTCCTTCTCTCTTCCCATCATTTCTTTCCTCCGCAATTTATTTCCTCTTGATTTCTTTCCTTTGCTCTCATTCTTTCTTTATTTCTGTCCTTCTTTCTTTCTTGATTACCTTCTCTTTTTCTCTTTCCTTTCTACTTTCCTTTTTTGCTTGTCTTCTTTCTTAACTTTCTCTTGTCTGCCTCCTTTCTTTCTTTCTTTCTTTCTTTCTTTCTTTCTTTCTTTCTTCTTCCGTTCTACCTTAATTGCCTTTTTTTCCTGCCTTTTTCTTTCTTGGCTGCCTTCTTTCTTGCTGGCCTTCTTTTTTTCTTTGTGTTTTTCTTTCTTTCTTTCTCAAAGGCAAGACTGTCTCAGCCAATGCCAGACTTTTTTAGGTCTGTGTTAGTAAAGACCTTTTGATTTCGCTAAATTATGAATGTAGCTTGGTTACTTATAGGGATTTCAGCCAGACTTCATCCATTGGTCTGTGTTTGGTGTTGTTCACATTTGTCTTCCACTCACACCAGCATGCGTAAAGGGACAATGTATCAGCCTACTTTAGACATTGCCTCACCTAACTATAATTTGGAGCATGTCACCCTTTCACAAGGAACACATCCACCCACGAAGTAGTTCCCTTCAGTGCCTGGGGGTACTATGTTGGTGGTGGTCAACTTTTATAACAACGCCGCTAGTGGTGAAATGATAACGCATTTGTGTAACCTATATGAGTACCTGGAAAAGCTGGATAATAGCAACATGAAAAAGTTATTGATTGTGTGGGGAGGTGATTTTAATATTCAACTGTGTAGCTCACTAACTGAGAAAGTATGTGGCATGAATAATTTAGATGGTTCAAGTAAATTGAATTTCACTCATAATTGCTATCGAGACAAATTAAATTAACTTATTTATAGGTTGGATTTAGTATTTTCGAACTAAATATCATTACCAAATGCTCCATTCAGGTGTACCTTCAATGGGAGAAATAATCATAGTATTATCGATTATGATTTAACCTCTAGTAATTTGAGCCCCCATGTTCTTAATTTCAATACTCATTCTATACTACTAATGGAACCATTATCCACAATCTGTAGAAATCACAAAGGGCCGTTTTAATCAGAGAGCAGAATAGGCCCGGCCAAGTCCCTAGTGGAAAACTAGAGTTAGCCACTCTTAATGGTTTCTCATTGCGGTAGCACCAGATCACCCCGGAGGGTTTTCTGGGGAAATTAGTTTGCAATGCAGGGGAAGCCTTTGAGATATGCTTGGATGATAATTCACAACTGACGAAGATTATAAACTCTATTTTAATCATTAGTAAGACAGTGAAGGAGAATTTGCAATTGTTTAGGAAAACAAATAAAGCTAGAAATGGCTGCTTTGATGCACAGTGTACCAAGGTTAACAAGAGGCTTAAAGAGGTACTTAATTGAAATCTTAGGTCCAGCAGTGTAGGACAGCATATAGACAGGCCCTGAAACAGCTTAAAAGTCAGCTAAGGGAAGAGGCCTGGGTTGCATTATGTGAAGCAAGCAGTAAGAACAATAACAACACCTTCTGGAGGATAGTAAATTCTGCCCTGTTCAGAGAAGATCTTGGACCTGGGATCATGGTTGCAAAACCTGAGGATGACTGGATCAAACACTTCTCTACCATCCACTCTGCACAGATCCATGAATCTGACCCGATTCGGCCTTTTAACATCAATGGTAACCCTGACCTTGAACAACCGCTTAGCATTACCCCATTCACCTTAAACGAAGTGACTAACGCAATAACGTATAGCAAAGATGCCATTTCCCTTTCTGGGGGCCCATCTTAACTGTTGTTCTAAGGGCTTGTTGCATTTCAGAATTCCCCTCAACTTTGGCTGATTCTACAATAGTATCCATATACAGAAAAGTGGATCAACGTAATCTGGCCTGTTAAAGGCTGAGTATGTTGCTCAATTCACTAGTCAAAATAGCGGGTAAAATAATCCTGAACAGACTTCAAGAGCGGGCTGAATCTAGGGGCGTTTTGCCGGATATACAATATGGATTTCATGCTGGGGTGGGGTATATTGAACAAAGCCTTAACCTGAACATACTATTCGGGAAATACACGAAGATCAAAGGTGGAAACTTGTATTTGGGTTTTGTAGATTTGTTTTCCGCCTTTGACTGCATTAACCACTCAAAGCTATGGGCAATTATGAGGGATTTGGTTGTGGATCCCGCTATTATTTGCTTCCTGAGGAGTCATACTCTGATACTAAGGCTAGGATTAGATATGGGAACAGGGGTGAATGTAAAACACCATTCTGCATAGAGAGAGGGGTGAGGCAGGGCTGTGTCCTTGCACCTTTTATATTTTTGCTTTACATTAATAATGTAGGCACTGCCCTGACATTGCAATCGAGGGATCTGGCTCAGGTGGGACATTGCCCTGTGCCTGCCCTCCTCTATGCTGATGATGTTGGCTTTATGGCACACACCCCAATCTCCATACAGTTGGTACTGAACAATTTTGTTTATTAAATGCAGGATCTCGATCTACACGTGAACCAGACTAAGATATTTATAATGAAGTGCAGCAGGAAAATAGAGAACTGCCGCAATATCAGAATCCTGGATTCCAGCATCATATGTACTGACACTTTTTCGTACCTGGGTGTCTTATTTGATAAAGGCGGTACATCGGCCCCTGCCACCAAGACACGAACACTGCTTTTTAGAAGCGCTTGTATGGCCTTATGTAAATTTGCAACAAGATTAGATGCAGACCCGCCATGAGAAATTATTACTATTTACTTTTTATTTTATTTTTATTTTTTTTATTGCAAGAAAAAACAGAAAATACAATGATAAAATCAACTCAGTTATACAAGTATGCATAATTCTCTGTACATATTGTTATCATTATAGAGAGAGAAAAGAAAAATGAAAAGAAAAATATATATATATATATGTATAAATGCATAACGTGTATGACATGTCGGTCTCACGAAATATTAATCCATTTAACTGATGGTAATCCATTTAACTGATAAACGTTCCCCAGATTTTTTCCCTTCCTTTTAGGGCTTTAGAGCCTCTTAGTTTAGCCAATGAGAGTTCCATAGTATGTATTTCATGGATGAGATACCACCATTCCATAACGCTAGGGGGCTCCTTCGAGATCCATGTTCGCGCGATGGCCAGTCTAGCACAGGCGAAGATGATAGTTAGCAAATCCTTGTATATACTGTTCGTGTCTTGTATGTCTAACAAAACTAGATGAACAGAAAGTGTAGGCATTGGTATATGCTTCCTATTGAGAACATCGATTATTCCCAACCAGAAGGTGATAAGTTTTGGACACTCATAGAGCATATGTTCTATGCCTACAGCTTCCATATTACATTTTGAACATTTAGTGCGTTCGTTAGAAATGTTGCCAGAAGCCCAGCTAGAGATTCTTTGAGGTGTATAGTACATTTGAGTAACTGTCCTATAGAATTGTAGCCTCAGATTTGAAGACTGAACAACTCGATTTATTTCGTTTGTCTGGCTGTGTGCACTACGGGGCGGGCCCAGGATTACCCCCTGCACAGCCGTGGAAAATCAGCGAAGTCAGCGAGGGCGAGGCTTCATACCTAACGGAGCCGGGATCTTCCGCCGCTCCCGCACCGATGACAACGCGGCAGTCCACTCGGTCTATGAGAGCTGGCAGGACTGGGAAGGCGGCAAAACACAACGAATCAGGTATGTCCGCCAGTGAGGCAAAAACGCTAACGAGAGATACGGCTGCTAAAGCCAGAGTTGCTTTGGTCCCCTCGGCAGGAATCAGACTCGTGACCGCAGTCATTGACAGTAACATTCAGGGCATAGCGGGCGAAAATCAAACATGCAGCGATCCCACTACAGGCGGGAGCATTAATTATGGTACTGAGGCAGTGACTCTTTGTGGGGGGGGCTCTGGTCCCCAGGAAATCCTTATCCAGGCGGACTTGGCTAGCAAAGACGTTGGCTCCAAACCATCTACCAACATGAATGCAGGCCGTATGCATATCAAAGAAAAAGAGATAAATCAAAAGATTATTGGCCATACAGACAATGCAGCCAGAATGGACAGAACTAATGAACAGTGCATCTTTGTGAAAGATGGTAATATCATTCCCGAATCTGAGCCAGTATACATAGGAGAGGAAGGTGGTCTCAACTTTAAGGCAACTATTCTCCCTGATATCAACGTCGATGCTGCTAGCACTAATACTACCCCTATTATC
Source organism: Lissotriton helveticus (assembly GCF_964261635.1). Classification (NCBI taxonomy): domain Eukaryota; kingdom Metazoa; phylum Chordata; class Amphibia; order Caudata; family Salamandridae; genus Lissotriton; species Lissotriton helveticus. Next base: position 919,648,240 of record NC_136067.1, on the reverse strand, counting down.
AAAGGCTCCTCTAAAACTGTCGAAATAGCCTTCAATTTTCTGGAAGGCACACCTGCTACACTGGGGGCTACCTTGGATAAAGAGGTAGAAGCTAGCAGATTAATTAATCATTCACTGCTTGTAAAGGAAACTGAACCACCTATGCTTGGAAACCAACGGAATGAGGGTCGATCTGGAAAGAAAGATTACATATTCAATGATGACACTTTAAGAGCCGAAGGGGAAAATTCCAACCAGGAATTCGTGGAGATATCTGAAGAGATATCCGAAGAGAGCGAGCGAGAGACGGAAACAACCTCTATTAGGAATAATACTGGCCGCACTGTGGTCTCAAGGAAAACTAAACTAAAAGTCAAGTCTAGACAAAAATCCACCACTCGCAAATTGCTGAATAAAGACCCGATCGCAAATAAAAAGGGGCGTAAGGCTCTAATCGATGACAGCCCGCTGAGGAAGTGGATCGAGGCAAAGGGAGGTGTTAAGGGTATGGCCCTTAGATTATCTGGTGCTGGTCTTGATCTACATTTGCTGGACAGCAATATACTTTCTAGAACAGAGAGCGTGGAGAATATAGAATGTGGAGAAAGCTTAAAGCAAGCTGACAGCTCAACTAACATAACATCAATAGCTCCATCAATACCAACACTATCAACTAAAGATAGACTGACTGATGCTGACAATACAGGGCCACCACTCAGCGCTCTATCTAGCTCTCTGGGCACAGACTTGCTCAATAGTCCAGTGACAAGCGAACCTCTCAATGCTCCCCCTACACCGACAAACTTAAACACAAGGCCAATACTGATTGAAACAGATCCCGAAGTATGCACGGTGGAAATCTCAAATGACTCAATGGAAATAACATCCTTGAATTCTAGTCAGATCCTCTCGGATAAAAATCGTACGACTACAACTTCAGTATTTAGCCCAACAGTAATAAAAACACCAACGGCAATGGCAATGCTTCAATCAGATGAAGAGACACAACATCAGCATGACAATACTACTATGGGCCTAATCATGCAAACTCTCATTGCACAGAGACAGGAAAGCCACCAACAACATCTTCAGCTGAGGGAAGATAACATAAAATTACAGGCCTCCATGAGTGAAATGTGCCAGAAACTTGGTGGGGTCACGCAAGAGATAGAAGATTTGAAGCAACGTGTCGTGGGGATCGAAGAAGGGACCTCACGATCAGAGTCAACCACGAGAGTTCATTCATCTCGTATGTCTCAATTGGAGGCCAAAGTCGAGGACATGGAGAATAGAGCACGCAGACACAATTTAAGACTGTTTGGAATACCTGAGGGTGCCGAGGGGGCGGATCCCCGCACCTTTGTGGTGCAACTTTTCCAAAAAGCCTTCAGTGACCTCTCGGATTGGGATTGGGACTCGCAACTGCAACGGGTACATAGATTGCCCTCCTCTCAAAGGAATAACAACAACAAATTCTCTAGACCAATTATGATTTACTTCGGGAACTTCCTTCTGAGACAAGCTGTTGCTTTCAAAGCTAAAGTTAACAGCCCTGTTACTATTGGCAACTTCACTTTCTTTGTACGATCTGACTTGTGTAGAGCCACAATGGATCGACGTTGGGAGCTCCGTAAATTAATGGACTCCTTCAAGGCTATTGGCTGTACGGTATACTTACAAGAACCGGCACGCCTTAAAATTATTAGGGGTGGACAATCACTATTTCTTACTGAACCGGAGGAAGCGATCAAAAACTTAGAGAGGTGGACGAGAGAGAAGGACTAAAAAAAAAAGACTCTATAGTCTATAAAAGAGGGAATAGGATGTAATTTTGAGCTTTTGAGAAATTTGGAAAATTAATCGAAACACAATGTGATTACTAACGGAGGACTCATTACGACTAGAGCATATCTGTCTAACTATCCCTCTTCTCTTTTTGTTTCCTGCCTTTTTCTCTCTTTTTTTTTTCTCTCTTCTTCTTCTCTCTCTATAGCGCTCTTTCTTTGCTGTGGAAACATTCATACTATGAGTCGCTCTAGCGGTGTGGAGCAAGTCCCATGCTCACAACTTCACTGTGCTGCCCTTCCAGCGGCAGCCAAGATAGCGGGGTTTCCCCCCCTGGGGGGCTTGTGGATAAGGGGGTGGGCTGGTGGATTCGAGCCATCGGGGTGGGTTGGGCAGAAAAATGGGAAAAAATGTTATTGCAAGAATAAGAGAAGCTTAAAAAATAGCAACAAGGTTAATGAAAGTGCTTTTTGGAGAGAGATCGAGAAGTAACAATATAAGCTATGACTTCTTTTAAATGTTTAGTCTGGAACGTTGCCGGTCTCAATAATAAAGACAAAAGGAAACTAGTACAAGAAGAAATGGACCTTTATAGACCACATATGATATTTCTTTCAGAGACTCATATCAGATATCAAGACCGTAAGTTTCTATCACAAATGGGTTGCGATCTTGTTGTTTGTTCTACTCTAGGGGCACCAATTCGTGGTGTTGCTATTCTAAAACAAAAATGGCTAAGAGTGAATGTTATTAAGACTGCCGCCGATGTTAAAGGCAGGTGGGCAATAGTACAGCTGCAGTTTAATCAAAAGTGCTATGTATTCTGCATAGTCTATGGGCCAAATTTAGATATACCTAAGCTGTACGAACAATTGACTATCGAGCTATTGGACTGGGAGGGGGAACTTTTGATAATGGGGGATTTCAATTGTGTCATGAATTATGCTATAGACTCCACAAGTAAAGGAACTAGAAATAGGATGGGTAAAGTGAGGTCAGCTATTCTAGAACTAGCTAGGATACACAACCTAAAAGATGTCTGGCGTACTAAACATCCCACCATAGCCGGCTTCACATATTACTCCTCCCCACATCAAACCTTCTCTAGAATTGACATGATCTGGGCAACAAATTGCTTTCTGGAAAATTGTGTAATAGAAATCTGCCCTAAAATCACCTCAGATCATAACCCGATATTATTTGAATTTAAAAATTTGGACATTCAACCCATAGCTCGGCAGTTTACATATCCTAGATACTTACTTACGGACCATAAATATATCTCTGGTATTAAAAAGCACATCCAAGAGTATATATCATTTAATATCAACTCTACTGCTATTAACCATGTATGGGATGCATGTAAAAGCAGTATTAGAGGCTATACACAGCAATATATTTTCCGGGATAACGCTGAAAAACGAGGGTTAGAAAAGTCCATCACATCAAATATCTCTTTAGCTGAACAACAACTTTCAGACGCTATAACACAAGGCAAATCCAATATTAAAGAACTAAGTCTTAGACTTATTTCACTAAGGGCATCTCTTAAGAAAACCCTTAGGGAAAAATTTAGTATAAAAATCCACAAATACAAACTCGCACAATATGAAGGCGGTGACAGAATTGGGAAAATTCTGGCGTACAAGGTAGCGGATAAAAAGGCCAAAACTACTATTAAAAATATAAAAGGACTCGACTCTAAAGTCTATACTAAACCAGAACAGATCCTGAGACAATTTGCTAAATATTACTGTCATCTCTACACTCCAGAAAAAATACCTACTTTAGAAACAATAGAAGCATATCTAGAGAAATACACTCCTGAAAGATTAGACCCAGAAATAATTAGACCACTTAATATTAACATCTCTATCGAAGAACTTGGCACAGCTGTAAAGGCACTCCCCCCAAATAAGGCTGCAGGTGAAGATTGCTTACCTGTGGAAATCTATAAGGTCTGTGAACAGGAACTTCTCCCACTACTTAAACAAGTGATAGACTTTGTGGGAGAAACAGCAGTTGCTCCTGCTTCATGGCGTACAGCTAAAATAGTATTCTTTTTAAAAAAGAATAAACCACCGGAAGAACAGGGATCATACAGGCCAATTTCTTTAATCAACACTGATGCTAAAATCTTCGCTAAAGTACTTGCCAATCGGTTAGCGCCAATAATGCCAATTTTAGTTAACTGCCAACAACACGGATTTGTGCTAGGCAGGGATACCACTACCCATGTCAATACTGCAATAACTGCTTTCGATGTCGCGGCGACTACTCTCACCCCACTCGGTATGGTCATGTTAGATGCAGAGAAGGCATTTGACCGAGTGGGGTGGGAATACCTCTGGGCAACACTACTGGCTTATGGGATACAGGGGCAATATCTAAGATGGATACAATCTCTGTATGAGACACCTACAGCAATTGTCAGCTATATGGGGAATAACTCGGACAACTTTTCAATAAAAAGAGGCACTAGACAGGGGTGTCCTCTTTCACCCCTGTTATTCGCTATAGCTCTAGAACCATTCCTAAACGCATTAACTGCCCAAAAACACATAATCCCAATAGAACATGAAGACATGTGTCTAAAAATTACAGCCTTCGCCGTTGATATAGCTTTTTACACTACTGATCTAATCCAGGCTATACCTAAAATAATCCAGGAAGCAAGAGAATTTGGCGCTATATCGGGCTATAGACTTAATGTTAATAAAACGGAAGTGATAGCAAACTATCAACCCACACTTCCGATTACAGGGCTCTGTCAAAAGGCTACCTATTTAGGAGTAAAACTTACTTCCAACATCGAGAAAATTATCCCATTAAACTACGATTCTCTGCTTAAAGATATTGCTTCTATGTTAAAAAATTGGAACAAAATACCTCTTAGCTTGATCGGACGCATCAATATAATAAAGATGAAGATAGTCCCAAAAATACTATATTTATTTAGATCTATCCCTCTACAACTAACTAAATTCTATATTAAGAAAATAGAAAGTATCTGTAGCAGTTACATTTGGGGATACAAAAAAGCTCGTCGATCAATGACGGTACTGAAACTATCTATTGAAAATGGGGGACTAAACTTCCCAGATCTAAAAATTTATTTTCTTGCAACTTTTATACAACGCATACGCAGCCTTCTCTCTAACGGTGCCCCTACATTTTACCACTTATTCATGCTAGGATTGCAAAGCAATCAGTTCCTATTCCGGGTACATGACCCAAATTACTTCAAACGAGTCAAATTCAAGACTGCCAGAGTTATTAAAAGAATTTGGGACCAAATAATGGATATTGAAAACATTTCTTTTTTCAATGCTGAACTCCCAATATAAGGGAATCCTGGGTTACCTAACATTTTCGCTGATGGCGCTTGCACTTATTGGAAAGACCAGAATATCAACAAGCTCGGGGATCTTTATGGTCCAGATGGCCTTCTGAGCTTCAACACACTAAAAATACTTTATAAAATCAAAGAGACATCACATTTTAAATACATACAGATTCAAGATTTCTTAGTTAATAAAAAGAAAATCGAGAGTGTTGAAAATTCAGATATTCTACAGCTTATCTATTCCAATCAGACTAAAGCCATTATTAGTAAGAGCTATAGGCTCCTCAACAAAAATCAAGTCGGCGATTGTGGCAAAATGGCAGACAAATGGACTAGTAGGCTAGGAATAAACATCAATCCAAGCCAGGTTGCGTGTTCATTAAAACAAAGAGAAATTATTACTATTTACAAGGCAAAATGCATTAGTAAAGCAGCATACGGGGTTAACATATGGGGTTATGCAAACTGTATGGCAATACAATTAGTGGAGAATGAGTTTCTAAGGTAACTACTTGCTTCCCCTAAATCTGCTTTGACTTTTGTGTGTCACGCAGAGCTGGGGGTACCATTCCTTGTTGATTTAATTGGATCTAACCGATCCTGCTTTGGCACAAGGTTTGGTTGTCAGACTACACTGCCTTAAACTGGCTCATTATAAGGGATTGCCTAAAGTCAACTCTATATTCAAGTATCTCATGGCTGAGGTACAAAGAGTGCCTTTGCCAGGATCTGGGGCATCAGGAATACTTCACCAACCTCAAATGTGTAATTGAAATAAACAGGAAAGATCTGAAGGCCGATTGTCCAACAGACCTAGAGAATATTAGGACGTCTGATGAATTGTTAAAACCCACTGTTGTAAGAAACCAGCTTACTTTAACTAGTTATGATATGCAACTATACTTTAGATTTGTACCACATCAAAAGCAAAGATATTTTTTAACTAGTTTTAGAATGGACATTTTTCACTGCATGGTCACCTTCCCTGAACCAAACGATTGGCCCTCTAATCTGTCAAAATGTCCTTGTGACAATGTCTAAACACAAACTACAATGCATGTTGTATTCTGTACATTTTATAAAAAGTGGAGGAAATACTATATATTAAGTTTTTTAAAACACCTAGATTTTATTCAATGTCGCCCCTGTACATTTTATAAAAAGTGGAGGAAATACTATATATTAAGTTTTTTAAAACACCTGGATTTTATTAAATGTCGCCCGGCCTATTTCTTTTTACAGTCCTTACCTACAATCGATATCTGTGTAAGAATGTCCTCCTTTTTATGGAGTGTCTTTTATGCTAGGAAGAAGATATTGTTAGAGGAAACAGATAATCCAGATGGACGGGGTAATAGTGCCTGGAAAAATCACGTGAGAAATTTGATGTGTGTTATTTTTATATTGAATATATCTGTCACTGTCGTTTTACATATAACTTTATCAATAAGATTTATAGTAATGAAGAGGAAATAGGATGGTATGGCGGACCCAGATTTGAGTTTTTTACCTTTCCGAATTTTTCATTATATTTACACTATTAGAATTTTAAACTGAAATACGTTATCATAAGGTTTAGATGAATCTGTGGAATGGCATAGATCGTTTTATAATTGAATTATGATTGTTAGACCTTGGTACCATGTATAATTTAATCTGCAAATTGCTGTGGTAATGTAATGGGATTCATTATGCATTGTTCCATGTATTATATATGTATATTTATGTTTAATGTGCTTTTATAGTTTAATATTTTTATAACCAAATAAAGATAAAGATTGATTGGCTGCCATTCATACATAATTTGAAGCAAGGTTGATATCTAATTCCTCAGTTTCTACCTTCTAACTCAAAAAACATGTTTTCATGCACAGGAGTAGAGACTAAAGATGGTTGCTGCATGGCAAAGACATTTTTTAAATAAAATACAGCACTTATTTTAAGCAATGTGAGATTAAGAGTTGAATTAAAACTGCAAATTTTTGAAGGAAATTGCTGTTTCGCTGTAATCTTAAATTCTCTTCTTATTAAAATGTACACTTATACAAATAATTTAAAAGTGACAAGTACATTTTGCTTTTATCTGTGCTAACATTGTTTTAGGATAAAATACATTTTGAAACTGCATTAAATGCAATCAACAGAAATTGAGGGAACGTACGGTACCAGAATATTGTTGTCCGAACATTGTCTGACATAAATTCTGCGTTCTAAAACAACACAGATTACAGTTAACATTATAACATATACACCTAATAGGAATTTAATTTTGCAAGAGTTATATCAAATGATTTTTTTGCAGGCTATAAGGCTAAATTGTAACATATCAACTTAAAGAAACATCTCTGAAATCCATTCACAGTCTAATTTATTTTTATGAGCGGTGGCTTCTCAGTTGGGACATTTGTGTGGTGCCTCACCATCTTTGTGCAATCGCATACTAGATCCTGTTCTTAAAGTTATATGTTGTTAGAAGCCAGCCTAGTGTGATATGATAGTTTACCTGTGTTTTTTATGTACACTGCCATGTCAGGTCTGAATTCATAATAGATAACAGGAAGGAGCTTTGCTGAGGACTGAACCATGCATGATCTATCTACTGCGTCTCTTGCAAGTACTCATTAATCTGAAGATGATCATTCATTATTGCACTTCTCACATAAGCATAAGCAGTACTGTGTCTCCGCTAAAAGAGCATGCAAAGGGTCATGCACAAAATACTCCACCTAACAAATTAGAAGGTGGACAGGGCAGCAGAGTCATTAGCCAAAATCCTATTCATACTCCTTTTAGAACTGAACTTTCCCCATGCTGTGCATAACTGAATGTTGTGATGAACTTGGGGGTGCTGCCATGGAAGTCTGGGTGGAGAGCTTGTCTGCACAATCATTATTTAGCATAACTGAAAACTATGAATTCAGCAGGGGCTGCCTGAATTGTGTATTGGACACAGGGCTCAGTGGTCCAGTGCTGTTGCCACCCTCCACAACACATGACTAAAGGACATGAGAAAATAGTCTATTGGGAGATTGAACGGGGAGTCGTGCCTGATACCAAGCTACGCTGAGCCCACAGAATGGATGTCAATAGTGAAGTCATATAATACACCATGGGTGATATCATTTTTGCTGACATCTGTAATGTCATGTGTGCGGTCATGTGCAGTTTACTGGAGGAGAGCTATGTTTTGTGCAACTAATGATACCAGGACAATTTTACCGGCTTTTATATCTCATTGTGTAACCAAACAGAACTGAGCATAACCTCACATAAGTTGAAGCACAATGGACATGGCCATATGGCATGCTGCCTCATCTGGGACATTTACTGAAGGTGTAGAGATACAATGTGAGCAATGGTTAAGTGACTCAAGAGAAGATCAGGTTAGCTAAAAATGAAATAATGCCAGGATACTCTCGCAGGTGAAAATGTGATATTCAAATTCAGATAACAATATTAATGCCACAGAAGATAATAGAGAGACATGTTGGAATACCTTAACAACTCAATTCTTGCCTATGTCCATTCACATTTTATTCTAATGAGATACTTTAAAATTCCTCTCAACCCCCACTTATGCAAACAAACCAGGCCCATTTCCTGCCAACCTTATGCCCCTATATCCACAAACCACCTTATTTAAAAAGCAGAATCACTTGATCACTAGAGGTATTTTGCCCTGCCCCAATTAACAAGCATTTGCAATGCAATAGGTCTCGCATTTGCAAGAGTTTGAGCTATTGGCATTGTAAATGACTATGCCTTTTATTTATGTGTTTTGAAAACCTGCAAGCGGTGCGTATATACACACTTTGTATAGATAGTCCTTGCTTACGAGAAGCAAGGCTGGCAGTAAAAGTGGCGCAGTTATTGCCAGCCTTGCTTCTCGTAAGCAATGGCTATAAGTACAGAGTGCATGTTTACGCCCGTCTTGCAAGGTTTCAAAAATCATAAATAAAAGGCATTGTCATTTACAATGCGAATAGCTCAAACTCTCGCAAAAGTGAGACCTATTGATTGCAAATCCTTGTTATATATTAGAATTAAGTTTTGCCATGTTTAAAGAGTGCAATCAATTTGTCAAGAAGGACACATGGAGCAGCTACAAAACATCCAGAAATGTGACCGTCTCGCCAAATCTACGTCTAGTAATCCTAATCACTAGGCACACGATTTCTTTACAACTCGAGTAACCGTCGCTATACACCTGATCCTATGATAATGGGGCATTCGAAGACAATCATAAAAAAAAAAACCTGGCCACTCTGACTCCACTGTAAAATAGAATGCCATGGTTGCACTTCTGCACATCATTCGTTAACAAATATTTTTCAGCTTGTGCTTTAGTAACTTCCTTGAATAAATGGCATACCCATGTATGCAAACGAAATATCCTTTTGAGAGCAGTTTAGATGTACGAGTCCAGGAATCTCCTTATATCAATGTTGGTGCCTTTGCCGAACCCCGGGAGCAGAATACAGTTCTACAACCAAATCTCTGTCCCGTGGCCTATTACCTGCCTAATTCAGTTCATATGTGCTCCCTCAGCCCACTCACAAGGGACTTTATTCAACTCCCTGCCCTTTCATATTGCTTATCGCCCTGTGACGGTTCTGTCACTTACCTGTCCAGCTCTTGGGGGAACTGCGTGGAGTTTGCAGAGGCATTCGGCTTAAGACGGTGAGCACGTCACTTAGGCACCTTCCTGACATAGTCACTGACTAGCTTGGCGCGAACTGAGTTCGGCTGAAGCCACCCCTTCTCCACAGATGGCTGCTCGACTTCCGCAACTTTGGGCCGGCTGGCAATAGGCAAGCAGGCCGCTCCCCCAACTGTCCCGCGAGAGCGAGTGGAGTCCTGTTTCCATGGCGCCCATTTTGCTTTTACATTCTTTTTACAACATGTTGTAAAACACTTTGTCGCCATCGTCGTGCAGGGAATGTCAGTTTTGCCTGGCTTTAGGATGGGAGCTGCTTGAAACTTAGCCCACTTTCATGCTTGACAACCTAGCCTTCTGCATTGTGATGCATCCACACCATGCCAAGTGAGCAGGGATCTTAAAGATAAGGCTGAGCACGATTAGCCGCATACGTATATGTTATACTATCACGCAACATGGATTGGTGTCACTACAACGCGTTTTTTTACAACGCATTCCGTTACATCGGAATTTTTACAACGCAGGATCCATTACATCGGATGCCATTACAACGCATGGCATTACATAGCAGATGCTATTACAACGCATGGCATTACATCGTAAGTATAGGTAAGTATACCTTTTTAAAAAAAATGTAATTAAGTTAATTTAATTAATTTAATTTAATTAATTTAATTAAAATACATTTTAAAATAGTAATTAATTTAATTTAATAAATTTAAATCTATTTATTTAATTTAATTTTAATAAAAATTGTAATTAATTTTAATTAATTAATATAATGAAATTTATTTAATGTAAATATTTTTAAAATTGTAATTAAATTAAATTAATTAAAATAATTTATTTAATTTAATTAATTTAATTAAAAAATGTAATTAATATAATATAATTAATTTAATTTAATAAATATATTTAAATTAATTTATAAATGGTAAATATAATTTAATTAGCCCTAAGCACAAACCCAACCCTGAACCCTAAAACACCCCTGTACCCCAAAACCCAAACCCAACCCTAAAACCTAAAAATACCCCTGTACCCCAAAACCCAAACCCTGCCCTGAAACCTAAAAACACCCCTGTACCCCCAAACCCTGCCCTGAAACCTAAAAACACCCCTGTACCCCAAAACCCAAACCCTGCCCTGAAACCTAAAAACACCCCTGTACCCCAAAACCCAAACCCTGCCCTAAAACCTAAAAACACCCATGTACCCCAAAACCCAAACCCTGCCCTGAAACCTAAAAACACCCCTGTACCCCAAAACCCAAACCCTGCCCTAAAATCTAAAAACACCCCTGTACCCCAAAACCCAAACCCTGCCCTGAAACCTAAAAACACCCCTGTACCCCAAAACCCAAACCCTTTAATTATAATTAATATTAATTAAATTTATTAAATAAAAATTAAATACTTACCTATACTTACGATGTAATGCCATGCGTTGTAATAGCATCTGCTATGTAATGCCATGCGTTGTAATGGCATCCGATGTAATGGATCCTGCGTTGTAAAAGTTCAGTTGTAATAGACTCCCGTTGTAAAAGTTGCGATGTAACGGTGCATCACCACGCAACATGGCTGCCGCTAGATGTATTTTTTTTTCAGCCATGCGTGGTATAGTGTCTTGGGATAGCCATGGGAGATTCGTTGCCCGTCATCTGTTTCCTTCTGTCCTTGTCCACTGGAGGAAACCATGGCAGGCGGTGTTACTCTGAGAAGAGTTCTGCGCTTGTGGGTGCTTTTTGATGTTCGAGTCGGTTCATGTCCTTCCAGTAGGAAACATTCAAACAGCACTGAGCTACAGACCCAAGCCTCTCAGATTAAGGTGACGACTTGACATTATCTAGTCTAAAGGCTACCGAGAGACTAACAGGAAAAGGGCAGTTGCTCCGGTTACACAGTTTGATTACCACTTTGCAACATTTCCACGCCATAGCTTCTGAATTTCTGATTTCACCCATAATTCTTTTTCAAGATTTTGGACACTTATTCACGCAGGGGGTAACGTGTATCTAGAGGCAGGGCTGGCACGTCACAAAATTCATAAAGGAAACTGGGCCTGACATGGCTTTAAAAGCCAAAGTGGGAGCAGAGCTATGAAAAGATACATTGTATGGGAGTTGCAATAGAAGGTATAAAAAAAAAACACGCCCACGAGTGGTGTGCGTGCGCGCGCCACTGCAAGCCATATGTTTTCAATTATCGCACCCGTATCTGGGCTTTGGTGCACGTAACAGACACCATTAGGCCATGGGCAGAGCAATGCGCCTGACTTTGGCATGCTCTGTTTGAAAAAAACATGCACGCAAAGCCCAATCACGCAACCCAAAAGGAAAAGCACACGCACAAGCTTGTGCGATTCCAGGGTCTGTTTTCAAACCCCGGACAAAAGGGCTCTCTCCTGCGTGAGCACTGCTGCACAGTGCAACGCAGGGCGCGAGCCCTAAAAATTTTACTTTTGATTTCAGATCACACTAATCCCAAAAATATATCAGGTTGTCTTCTTGTCTCCAAACAGTTTATCTTATTGACAATGCTACTAGGGTTTCAATTATCATATGCCAAGATCAAACCATGGCCTGATCTTAATTTTTATAGATCAAATATCAAAGAAGGATAGATTCCAAAAATATGTCCCAGGTGAACATTGTCAGGCCATTATCCATCTTAAGCATTTGCTATGATTATAAAACTTTGAAAACAAATATAATAGAAAGAAAATTCTGAAAATGATTTAGGTAAGTCATAGGATACCCTCAGCAAAGTTGGCCTGTATCTTCACCAACCATACATTATCACCTCCAAAATAAAGGGATTGAGGGTGAAAAAGGAAAAGCCCCTAAATTAGTTGCATTGTATAAAGCTGGGCATAGCTTCATAAAATAGTAATATAATCAAAGGCAGAACAATTCCAGCACCAGTGGTGAGAATAACCACTTTTGTCCGTAATCAAATAATATTTCAGCTATTACAAAAATTACACGCAGCCTGCTTTCCAAACGTATATTTGACAAAACACACACTCTCAATAATCTAACTGCAATGGTTGAAGTTATAAATGCATTAAGAAGAGCAAACACCAGCAATGATTTGGCCTATTATACCCCATCTCTTGTTTTGTGTACTCGAAAGTTGCCTGAAAGTAACTTAAGCACTGCTTTGATTACTCTGCATCAAGGAGCATTCCATGGGTTGTACATGGGCGTTCCAATGCAACCACCCATGGGTTTTGGCATGAAACACCTTCTACTGATAATATTAGACAAGGGTTTGCACCCAAAAATAATGCTGCTGGAGAGTAGCCATCAAAAAGTAGAAATTCTTTTATTTCTCCTAACTTTTACCACATAGCATGTATGCTACACTTTACAGTACACATCCGAATTGGTATACATTTCAAATTTGTCTGGGTATAGTATTTTGTACTGGAAGGACACCGGTCCAAAACCTACACAAGACTCACGTAGATTCTTTTGCACTATGGCTCAAAGGTGTTTGCGTGGTGCTCTGTAGCCTAATTGTGGTCTTGTTCTAGGGAGAAAGCAGGATAGTGCCATATCTATGTAGATATAGAGCTTTCCTGATCTCTTCCTCTCACACAATGGAACACAGCAACTCTGGGTATTGTGCTGGGTTGTATTGAAGTTTTGTTAATCTGGGACATAGCTTACATGTTTAAGCCACACCCTTAAATGAAAAGGGCATGTCGTTTTGGAAACCCGCATGCCCAAATGTTTTCATCCCACTCAAAGGCCTGCAAGTGACTGCAGGAGCTGCATACAGCGAAGCATGAAAGAACAGAAAGCCAACCACTACTTTGAGTTTCTGAACTGTGCTGTCAGCATCACACATGATAATTCATGGAGTTAATGGGTTATTGCGTGTCCATAGACAATGTGATTCCTTGAAAAATAGGTGCAAGGCAGTATAGCTACATGAGTTAATTTCAATTTGTTGTCCTATTTTACTTATTACCATTCATTGTAAGCTAAATGTGTGTTTCCTGGTAGATGTGCAAAGCTTTGGCATGGATTTCGTCCTACAACAAAAACCAAAATAACATTCATAAGGGGACATTTTGATCACAGTTGCAGTAACATGTGGGTATCAGTTAAGTGGGGGTGGGGGTTATGCACCACCTTAAGCAATAATCACAATTCTCCTTAGGGTGAATCACTAAAATCATTAAATCAAACAGAACTCAGCTCCAAGGTAGCTATGGCATGGAACAGACAGGCAATGTGTAAAATATGTATGCAGTAACAAAACAGTGGTAAAGCCAAAACAAAACACAATAAAAATCTCAAACTAATCTATAAAAATAGAGTACATAAAAAAATGGAATGACACCAAAACAACAAAAATACCATAAAAGGAATAAAGATATTAATTTTAAAGGTTTAAGATTTGAAGTGGCGCCCAATAATATTAATTGCCAACTACGGTCAACTAGTTGTGAAAATCTGGGTTGTATGCACCATCTGAGGCCAAACATGATGGACAGGCACCTACAAAATCCAAGTTCGACCCAGTTGGAAGATTTACCTTCAGTCGTAGTCTCTGAAATTAAAGTAAAACATTTTCAGTGGGGCAAGGCAGCAACTTGTGGCAGAGGAGAGTTCCACGTTGTAAAAAAGCATTTGGGGCGTTTTCATTATAGGAACATGTTTTACATTTAACAAGCCCTTCTTTAAAAACGCATGCATCCTGCCTTATGGTCCAGAAGGCCAACTTAGGGATGACTTTTAAAGAAAAATCTGAGCTTTCAAAAGTAGTTGTTTTGTCGGATCAAATTTGCAAATTAAAACTGCAACATTCAGACTACAAATGGTAGACTTACAAGACGTTTACACTGTCACTGCAGTGGGTGGCACAATGGGTGTTGCAATTCACTAGTAGCATCTAACATACTGGCTCTGAGTTCAGTTCGTTCCATACACTAGAGATTTATAGGTAAGTTATATATATATGCTAATTAGGGATATGACAATTTTATCTTGTTGAAATGGGGAGCCCAGTCACTTGGGGCCATATGTGTGAAGCAAATTCGCATTCACAATTGCCGAAATTCGCAGAATGTCGGTGTTTGTGAATGTGAATTTGCCAAATGGTATGTATAAAGGAAAATTTGGTGCAAAACAAGGAATCGCAAAATTTGCGATTCCTTATTTTGCAATTCCATTTAAGGAATCGCAAATTTTGTGATTCCTTAAATGCAATGTATGAAGCAAAAAAAAATGCAAATTGTCCTTAAGGAATCGCAAATTACTACCAACTTCAAGTTGGTGGTAATTTGCGAATTCCTTGAAAAATGCACATTTTTGCATTTTTCAAAGTGCCATGTGACGCACATACAGGCCCCATAGGCTCATAACAGGGGTGCAACAGGGTGTCTTTTGGACCCCCCTGCACCCTTGAAATTATTATCAATTTGCGATTCTCAAGTTGCAAATTGCGAATCGCAAATTGAGAATAACTTCCCATTAATTCCTATGGGCCTTCTGGCCCATAGAAATTAATGGGAAAGTATTCCTTAATTGCGATTTGCAATTTGCTAATCGCAATTGAGGAATACTAAGAATTCGCAAAAAAATTGCGAATTTGGACATACATCCCAATTTGCGATTCTGAAATAGCGATTTCTAAAAATTCTCTATTTCAGAATCGCAAATCAGGTTGATGATACATATGGCCCTTTATCACTGGTTAGTTATCACATGTAAAGTGCACAGAATTCTGCAACTAGTAAAACAGTCAAGGCAAAACTTTGGGGTACAGCATGCAAACAATGGTCATTTCCTACAAGTATATCATGTTATAATTAATGTAATAAAAACAATGATATTCATACTATTTTCAAGGATGGGGTGTAGGCCATCAACCTCACCAAACATAACATGTATTTGTAAACCGCACATATCACCCAAGAGGAAGCTCCTAAAGCCACCAGGGGCCATATAACACATTGTGTCCCGGGGACACAACAGGCATGTGCGCCTGCCTGCTTTTTGTGCCCCTGGGGCACAATGGCATTCCAGAGGGGGCCGTAGATGCTGTGCATCCCCTTCTGTAATACAGATAACACTGGTACACATGTTGCACCAGCGGCGTCATACGAGGGAGTTCCCCCATTTTTTGGGAGCGTGGCCTCATGCAACTGAGAGAATCACTTTGCCTCTGCATCGTATTAAGGTAATGGGCACAGAGACAAACATGCCCTAAGGTGGTCCCTGAAAGTGTGCCTCCTAAGGGCAGCCCTCTGGAGGGGAGACAGGGCGTCTCATGGACCCCCCCAGACATCCCCTTTCAAGTGGGTGTAGTCACTCACTACTCTCGCCTGTATGGAGATCTTTCTTCCCTCTTGAAAGTACAGGTGGGCTGCCCCCGGCATTGTGAAACACAGAGCAGCTTTTAAACAGCTGCTCTGTATTTCACTTGAATGTGCTGCCCAAGGGCAGAGCAGATTCACGGCTGCCATGGGGGCAGCACATTATTTCTAATATAGTACACTATGCCTGTTTGCACCAGGCAGGGTAGTCATAAAGGTATTTTCAATTCATGGGTTCATGTAAGAGAGGTGCAGACACAAATATCACAACCATCAAATATAGAGAGTAACATGCAAGATGTTAGGAGTTTAGGGTTCCCCACAGAAATTACAGTCAAGTGACCCTACAGAACAGACAGCCATCCAAATTCTCTACATATTACAAACCTAGAGGTTAACACAGGAAAACCAGACTTGACATCCAAAATAGAGGTGCTGAGGATGGGGTGAAGAGATGAGGAGCATCAGGACCTTTTATACAAATAAGGGAACAAAGATGTAGAGAGAGCATTAGTAGATTGTCTGATAATGTTGGTTGTCCTTAATGCAGTAGACTCTATTAATGAATTTGGCAAGCAAAGGATTCCATTTCACATCTATTAGACCATGTCTTTTGTAACACGGACCACACCTCTTGCAGAGGGTTCTTAGTTACAGTTCTCAAACCACACACCTTTTAAAGCTTCCTTCCTCACCTTTTTCGTTTAACCTAAGGCACTGTCTTAGGGAATGGTATGTGCAAAACTGTCATTTGCAAGCACAATTTGCTAGAAATTCCTGATTTTAACTTGGGTGCAAACATGTGTCCAATATGAACATTACCACTGCACTAAAAGAACCTTTAGAGTTCAATTCAGAAAACAGACACTCATTGGTATTACTAAATGCAAGACATATTTTGAATGTGGCGTACAAAACCTTCCATACACAATAAAAAAAATGAGAAATGATTTTGCTGCATGGAAAATGTTTGCTCAATTTTAGTTCCTACTTCATGGATATGGTATTTGGGTGACTGTGGCTAGATGAATTTTCATTATGAAGTGAGCATGCATACCTTTCTACTGAGAACCTGCAGAATTTAGGAAACAGGGGAAATATAAATGTCATAATTTAGGGAATTATTTCAACTTGTGGTTCAGCTTTCATGCTTGAATCTGCCCTGGCCGCATTCTTTTCTTTGCACAGCAGCCTTTCTGAAAACTGTATAGAGAGTTGTGGTCACTGAGTTATGTGTAGAAATGAGTGCAGGACATGATATGAGGACACTGGGCCATGTTACAGAATGTGCCCTCTGGATTCAACAGACATTTGCACTCGCTTTGTGTACCCGTGGTGCACCCTGCTATTACAGAAGGGGTCGTAGATGCCTGTGCTGCACGTCTGTAATACTGATAGCGTTGGCATACATGTAGTACCAGCGCTATCTCAATGGGCCATTTCCTCATTTGCATGGTAGCGTGGCCCCATGCAATTGAGGGAATCTCATTGCATCTGCAATCACAGCATATTATGGATACAGGCACAAAGGCAAATACGTTGTCAGAATTCACACTGTCAGTGTGCTCCCTGAAGGCAACCCTCTTTATGGGGGAAACGGTGTCCCATGGACCCCCACTCCAACTTCAGACATCCTCCTGCATCTGCCTGCAGAGGGATCTCTTGTTTCTCCTCAAAATGCAGGCGGGATGCCACCTGCAGTGTGAAACTGTGGAGCAGCTTTGAAGCAGCCTCTCCTTATTTCACTTGAATGACCTGCCCCCAGGGCTGCTCCAATTTGTGGATACCCTGAGGGCAGTACATTCTCTGCGAGAGGGCGCACTTTCCCTTTTGGCACAAGCAGGAAAAGTGAGCCCTTTTTTGTGTAATAAGGGCCCAGGAGATACAAGCAATACATTGCATTTCATTGTTCTTCAAGGCTGTTTTCTTCCACTGGGTTTGCTTTTTCTGCAGCAGCAAACTAGCAAAACAATGTTTGCTTTAATATCAAGGAAATCAACAAGAAAAAATCAACCCATCAGTCCCTAAACAGGCTTACACACAGGCAGAAAAAACATTAACAAAGCCAGATAGGTGATAAGCAAAATCTATTGGATTGGTCCTTTTTTTGCCATTTAAATAAAAGAGCTAAGCAACGAAAAATAAAAGCTCTTTGATGCAGTCAGTGTTGACTGTGTCATAGCACTATTTTTTTTACTTTCAGTCATGGTGCACAGCTGCCACACTGCTGTACAAAATGGCTGAAAAACATTGACTTAGTCGATAGATCGCGCATAGGTGATACATATTGGCTTTGCCAATGCTTGCTTTGGCTGTCTGTGGGCCTGTTTATAGTCTGAGGGCATGTTTTTGACAGTAGGCCTGCGCTCAGTGAAAGTAATTTGCTTCAGAAGGACTGTGCACCACTGCATATTCAAACTGCCAATGAGGTATGAATCCAAAAGGCAATGCCGGCGATTTTGCAACCTGGATTACAAACTGCAGCGTCTTTGATGTTTCCTGTACAGTTAAAATATATGGTATGCGAAAGCCCAATGAGCAGAAAAAGAGGCCACGTTGCAACTAAAATACTTTTGGGCATACTTACAATAAGTGGCGCATCCCTGCATATCAGCAGGGATGCGCCACTTATTGTGCGCCATGCCTCCGCCACCATGGATGCGCCGCATTTACAATGCGGCGCACCATGGGGCAAAAACGGCACAGATGCGTCATGCATCTGTGCCGTAAAAGTGGCGCATTGCTGGAGTTTCATCGCAAGCACGACGCAGCTCCAACAATGCTCTGGGGGGCACTATCTTGCTAATGCTGCGTCAATCCTTACGCCTGCTTCAAGTAGGCGCAGGGTTTTGACGCAGCATTGGCCTAAAAGTGACTGAGTGAAATCTTGTAGATTTCACTCAGCCACTTTGAGGAGGGGGAGGGGCGTTCCTGCGCAGGAACGCCTCCTTATGGCACAGGGCTTTACAACGTGACGCATCTCCCAGATGCGTTACGTTGTTAATACCCCGCACCATGGCGCATCTTTTGCGTCGCCGCTGCGTCACAAAAGTGATGCAACGGCGGCGCAAAAGAGGCGCAAGGGGCTTGTAAATCTGCCCCAGAGTAACTAGCACACTTCGCCCATTGTATCTCATAATTTAAGTTACAGACTGAGCAATGTGAACTGCTCATAAAGGAAAGTCGTTTTGTAACAACCTTTTGCTATAACTTAGACTGAAAGACACCTCAAAATAAAAAAAAAGTTTACATTCAGGCCCTCAATAAAAACTTAAAGTGAAGGAAAAAAAGTGCCAGCGTTATTCGCGTAGTCTCATGCTTTATTTTTTAGGTTTCGGCTACCGTCCCACTGCGTGAGCAGTGGGTGGGCGGAGCCGAAATCTTTTGTCTCTACATATGGGCTTTGGTCCCGCCTTGTCTTCCATTGGCTAGCTCCATAAATGGAGGCTAGCCATTGGGAGGCAGAGGCTGTCAATCGCGTTTTCTCTCGAAAACGCGATTCGGGGGCGTTTCTGGTGCTTTTTTTAAGCCCCGCCCCTTTGTCCCGGGCCGCGCTGCGATTGGCTGCCGGCCCGGGACACCCCCGTGACGTCATTCCCGGGCCGCGCTGTGATTGGCTGCCGGCCCGGGACACCCCGTGACGTCAGCCAATCACAGCGCGGCCGGGACCCTCCTTGAACAGTGTGAAATGGGCTGTGTCTGTGGTAAGGCTGGGCTGTGCCGGCGCTGCACAGAGTGGCGCGTTACTGGTTCTGTACGGAGACTGTGGTATGTCTAATGACTGGGACACTTTCCATGTGGCGTGTACCGATGTACAGGACCAGAGGCTTCGCATTCCCATCGAACCGAGCATTGATGGGAAGTGGGGGGGAGGGAGAAGGTGCCGACATAGCCCCAGCCACGCCCCTCCCCTCGGTGCTGGTGGGTTCTGCCTGTGGAGGATGTGCGGATGGTATTTGCTGCCGGGGGCCCCTCCCCTGCCTTCCTGTCCATGCCTCACGGCTGGGAGCGTGTCTTGCTGTGTCACCGAGGCGTTCCTGTAACTTCCTCAGGGCGCACAGACCGTGTGATCGCAGCCTGCACTGGACACACTGGGGTGCACCTCCCAATGAGAGTGAACCCCGAGACGGACAAGGGCCGGGACTGGAGTATGACAACGAGGCAGCGCGCCCCCTTGTGAGAGGGGCTGGAGATTGACCCCAGAAGAGTGCCTGGAGTCCCCTGCGCCCCCATCGCTGCATCCACCTCCCAGGACAGAGCTGCAGCCCAGAACTGACCTGCAGCGTGCCCGACCCCCCCTCCCCCGTCTGAGCCTGCAGTGTGCCCCCCAGGACAGACCCGGAGGATGCTGAGTTCCTTGCTTCGGCAAAACCACTGCATCAGCAGGGGTGTCAAGTAAGTGTCTCCAGAGTAGAATGCCGGTTTTAGGCTCACCGTGTACTCACTTTTCAAAGGTGCATGTTCTGTCTCGGGGTACACCTCCTTTCACATGGCTCTTTCAGCATACGTGTGCCAACTTTTTATTCTCCTTTGCCTGTCCCCGGTGGCACGGCTATGTAGTATGTACAGTGAGACTACATTTACCTCAGATTGTTTCTTGCATTTGTCTGTCTGGTCTCGTGGTGTTTTAAACGACCTGGGAGGTCTCCCGCAGCTGAAAAGATGCGCCGCCACATCACAAAGACAACAACACTTTTCATGGGACTTGGAGGGCCATACTTCTGATTGGAGACACGAAACTACAAGTCCCAGAATGCAAAGAGTTAGACTTGGCTAAAACGCGACGACCAATTGTTTGAAGGTGTCACACACATGACGGGCATGTCTTGGGCCTCTTCCACTTGACCAAGGTGTATAAGCCTTTGCATCTCACCTGTGGTCAAGGTTCAATTTGACCACAGGTCTCCATGAATGCTTTTTTTTCGTCGTAGGCTTTACATTTCCTTAACAACTTCCTGGTATCGCACCTGCGAACACCCCGTTCAGCGTGCGCAGGGCACGAGCTTCTCTTGTAAGCCGAGGCCTCGCGGCCCCTCTCTCCGGCGGGTCTGAACGTGTCTCCTCCAGCCAGAGGCAGTGTGCCTCTGCCTCCCTTGGCAGTGCACGCAGGGAGGGGTGCATGGATGCGCGAGGCTCGGCCTGGCCCATGTGAGGACATGGGGGTGGGCGGGTTTGCCTCGCGCGGGGCCAGTTGCAGGATAGGAGTGAGGCCTTGAGGGTACGTTCTCCAGACTATGGGTCTTGGGGGAAGATGGCGGGGTGGGAATGTTGACCTTCCTGGACTCTACCTGACCAGGTGAAACTTGAAGTGAGTGGAGGGGCTGGAGAGTGTATCTCGCCCCCTCCCCCCCCAAGAGGGGGGGGGGACCCACCTCCCGTTATACACACTAAGGCTTTGCCCTGTGGCCCCTGGTGGGCTGTTAAAAGGAGTGGTGGTAGTGACGCCCAGGGGCAGGGGTCGCCTTTCATGCAATCCCTCTGGTGCAAAAGGACTGGGCCTGGCCAGCCTCAGGCAGGGGCGAGGGACTGTTGAAAGGAGGTCCTCCTCCTGGAATCCCCAGCACTTCGGCCCGGAGGCATGGGCCTGCCCACCTGCCTCCCAGACAGATGCAGCATTTGGCACGTGTGACACATTCACCATGTACGGCTTTTTAGGCGCCATCTGCCTTGTCACTTTGTGCCGCCCCCCCAAGCATAACAAATAGATACATATATACACACCTGCCTTTTATTTAGCCCGGTTCATCAATTGGTCTGTTCAAGTGTCATTCACATTTTTCTCCTGCCCTCCACAGCATATATAGTATCGGGCAGTTGTTCAGCCCTCTTCCTACACTGGTTGTCTTGCACTCTGTGACACATTTCGCATGGCCCCGTGTGCACAACCGCATGAAAAGCAGTGCAGTTTCAGGGCCTGGCTGGTGTACCTGGGTCACCCCTTTACTATTACTTTATTTTAGTGTTTTTGTAATTGTTTTGCATTATAAATATGCTTGTACTGAATAAATGCTAAACAATGCAATGTCTTGGCGTTGCCAGTGCTTGTTTGAGTTGTGTGGGCCTGTGGGTAGAACCACCTCCAGTCCCGGGAATGATGCATCACACTGAGCAAGTCCGGAAGAGAGGCCTGCCCCTGCCAGTGTGCACGCCTGGCCCTGTGGCCTGGAGATTCCTGACAGTGCAGGTGCACGTGCCAGGAATGTGAGAGGGGAGGGCTCAGAGCGGGCAGGCCAGGGGGCAATACGCTGACAGTTATTGACGGGCGGCACTTTACGGCCGGGATGAGCTATTGACTTTTGGAACTGGGAAACTTGAAAGCTGTGCTGCTGTGCACACTTGCTTTGTGTGTTGTGCCTGTTATTCTTAAGATACATTTTAGGTAACAGAGATCTGAAGTTTTCTACGTCCATTCTCGAGTAGCTCATACAGTCCTGATTTTTTCACAACATAATTTTATTGTTGACAGCCTGAGCCAATATAACAAAGGCCTTATAGGGCACCCAGAGTATTTACGCAGGGTAAATTACATGAAGGTCGACTTTTCCAACAACAATGAAGGATGGATTGCACACTAAATATATTGCAGGAAAAAATAGGAAGTGAAAAGAATAAGAAAGAGAGAAAATAAACAACATTGCCACAATACCTCCGTTCAACAAATACAATTCTGAATATAGGGGGAAAAGTTTGCCACCCATAGTTACATCTAACAGTAGCACTACTTAAATGTTGGTCGACTGGTGTCATAGCAGTGGTTCCTCAGCGTTGGGCGCACCGTCCTGATTTTTAGCTCTACAAAGTGCGAGCTGTCTGGTTGTGGAAGACCTATTGCGGACCATACCAGAAACTTACAGTGGGCTTAGAGCCCTCCCATTGCTTTACATAGGTTGGCTTAATTGTCACTTTCATGTGCTTACTTCTTAATTAAAGGCCTGCCTTCCCCTTCTTCTATTTGTTCTTCCCCTGGAGCATATCCCCTTTACCATGATTTAGATTTTAAGGGTTATACCCTTTCACTGCTTATATTTAGGGAACTATTAGGTTTCGCCTGGCGTCCGCTGCGCAGCAGCGTTCGCGCAGGCGAAAACTTTGGTGCCTTTGTCACGCCTCTAACTTCCATTGGCTAGCTCCATAAATGGAGGCTAGCCATTGGAAGTGAGATCTGTCCGTCATGGTCCGAGGCGATTCGCGGGCGTTCCGGCGAGGTTTTTCTCATCCTGCCCCTTTTCTCACGTCATGCGGCTGTGGGCGTGTTTTTTTTTTTCTCCCGTGATGTTTTCGTCTTTTTTGGAAGTGCCTTTAGCCGGAGTGGTCAGCGAGATTTACGTTGCCAGGAAGTTGTTGTTATTTTCGATCAGGTAAGCAGCATTTTGTTTATAATTTGGCTCAGTGTTGTGAATGTTTGTGTGTGCACAGTATGCTTGTAACAGATATTTTTTTTATTTGAGATTTATTTTGGCTCGTCTTTTAGTCTCGTGTATCCCGTCTTATGTCGTCTCCCCTTTGTGTGTCTCGTTGCTGTGTTTGTGCGTGTATCCTGTCTCGTCTATCCCGTCTCATGTTGTCTGTTTGTTTTTAAATTTTTAGGTTTCGCCTCCGTGTGCCTGTTAACCCGTCCCCCCTCCCGCTGTCCGTGAGCCCGTTCGCCCGCCCCCCCTCCCGCTGTCCGCGGGCCCGTCCTACCCCAATGAAAAGGTAGCAAATGCGGCCACTTCGCATTGAAGCGGGAAGCAGGAAAGAAAGGGAGTTGTTTGACTTGGTGTCTGTTGTGGCAGCTGCTGGCTACCATCAGCCCCGCAGAGCTGCAGTTGTAAGCGTGAGACCCGTTGACGAAGGGGCACTGGACCTCTCTTCCGGTGGTCCTCGCTTGGTACAGTGATGGTGCTCACAAGACGCTCAGACGCAATAGCATCTTTCTGCCTGGCTGGTCTCCCTCGCCGAGCAGTGCCTAGATTCCGTTCGGCATGGCTGATTAGCTGACCACCAGCCAATACGAAGAGGCTCCTGCAAATAGTATCCAATAGCGCACGGTTCAGGAAGGGTGCACATCAGAGCAGCCGAGCACACCAGCAGGGGCTTATTTACGCCAGGACCAATGGGCATGAGGGGTCAACTTCACCTCCATTAGTGCCAATGTTTTATTACAAATGTATGTGAGGGGGCCCATTTTCTTCCTTAAACTAGTGCCCATGAAGCTCTTTCTACATCACTGCCCACACACCCTTGTTGACAGTCTGCCAGCCCTTCTTTCCATTTCATGGATTGCCACTTCCGGAAGCCCCACCGTCCATGATGCCTCCATCAAGCCAGGGGCCCGGGTAGAACAGTGACCCTGCAGACAGAGACTCCAGGTTCAAGTGCCACCTGGCCCAGTCTCAATCCGTGTACACAGACCACAAGGATCGGACTGGCCCGATTGGCTGGTCTGACAGATCAGTATAAGGGCCGTTTTTTTTTTTAGAAGTTTGTAGGCCTATTTATGTCGTGATGGGTACGTTTTTAGCGATGATCCCCTGCTATTACAACACACATTGGCCGCAGACAACACAGATGCATGCATGGAGCCTACCATATTTTTTTAAAGAACAGCCCAACGTTGCTTTCCTTCAATTTGTGATTTTGTGTACACACTTCTTATATTCTTTCCATGTGACAGTCGAAAGCATTTAAAGTGATTTTCAGTCCGTAGAATAGACTGCACTTTTTTTGTAATGTTTAGGTTAGCACTGTTGTGGTTCTGCTACAGTAGTTGGTAAAAAGAGGTTGTACATTTTGTATATTGCCTATTCCTTCTGCATTTTCATTTGTTATACTTTTTAGTTTTCGCCTGGCGTGTGTGCGTGTGGGGGACTCTGGGTGGGTGTGTGCGGCTCTGGGTGGGTGTGTGTGTGTGTGGGGGGGGCTCTGGGTGTGTGTGTGTGGGGGGGGGCTCTGTGTGGGGGGGGCTCTGGGTGTGTGGGGGGCTCTGGGTGTGTGGGGGGCTCTGGGTGTGTGTGGGGCTCTGGGTGTGTGTGGGGCTCTGGGTGTGTGTGTGGCTCTGGGTGTGTGTGTGGCTCTGGGTGTGTGTGTGTGGCTCTGGGTGTGTGGTAGTAATTGCTGTCTGCTGAGCTCGTCCGAAGGGTACAATAGGTCTCACATTGCGAGAGATTAAGCTAATGGCAATGTAAATGACAAAACCAACACATAAATACAAATTTTGTCATTTACAATGCCAAAAGCTCTAACTTTTCCAAAGGCGAAACCATTGCATTGTAAATGCTTGTTTAAGCCATGTTTTCACTTTTAAGAGAAGGCAGTGGTCAGTGGGACCACTGCCCGCACTTAACAAAATGTTGGTGCACACATTCACAAAGGGGAAGGGGTCCCTTAGGGACCCCTTCCAGTTTGCGAATGGGCTACCACCCACTGAAGTAGGTAGTAAAATGCAAATGTTTAGCAACTGCATTTCAGTCGCTAAAATTTTTGCATACCACTGCAATTCGGTTTTAGGAAAGGACGCCCGAAACAAACCCCTTCCTAATTCCGATTTAGTATGTATTAACAATTCCAAATTGCGAATCGGTAACATGCTACTGAATCACAATTTCTGGATGACACATATCAAAATTCAATTGTCTGATAGCAAACGGCCCGAATCTGCGAATCAGGCCGTTTGCGACCGGGAAAATTCTTGATACATCTGGACCTTAATCCATTAATGTCATACCCCATCTCTCAATGCATGGTGGCATTTTCGCTTTCGTGTTACTAAATATTGTCACTACCGCTTGATGATCAGTAACCACTACAAATAGTATTCCAGATAAAAAGGTATGATAGTATTCGGAAGCCATGCTAAACTTTCGTTCTCTGACTGAGTGTATTTCCTTTCAATTCCAGATAAGCTTTTACTGGCATTAGATATTACTTATTTGGTACTCTGGTACCTGGTCGTTGTTGCACCAGTATTGCCCCAAACTCTACAGAACGTGCATCCAGCAACAATTCTGTAGAAAGTGTAGGATCAAAGTATGATATGAGCTGCAGAAGAAATTTCTTTTTTAATTTTTGAAAACATCTCACACTTTTTATTCCACTCAAACTTGTTTCCATTCTTTGTTAGCCCCAGTAACGTTGCACCTATAGTGTCAACATTCTCAGTATACCGTGAACAATAACTGGCTATACCCAGAAACTAATGTAACTTCAACAGTTCCTTTGGGTGTGAAGTGCTCACTAAAGAGGATACTTTTACTGGATATATTTGTTCCTTTAAAAAAATATAACTATAATATGTCAGTTCTGAGTCATCTACTTCACGTTTTTCCTCATGTTAAGTGAGCCCAGCCTCACCTAAAGATTCACATTCCTTTGTTACAGCACAGTGTTATGTTATGTTAAATTAAATTATAGTGCATACGAATCACTCCAGGAGGGTTTCTCTTGGTGCAGCACAAGACTAAGGCAAATTTGAAACTCCTAGACCAGAAACAGCTCAGTCTTCAGAAGTTTTCTGAATTTAAGGTGATCAGTACATTTCCATATGTGTGTTGGTAGCTGGTTCCAATACAAGGGGGCAAGGTATGAGAAGGATCTACCCCTGAACAGGATTTCCTGACCCGAGGGACTGTAAGCAGAGCTTTGTCAGTAGATCCTAAGGTTCTGTCTGGCTGTTAAGGTGTAAGCTTCATAGAAAGATGGCTAGGTCCTTTGCTGTTCAGAGATTTGTGTGTTAAATAGCAGATTTTAAAAGCAATTCTTTTGCAGACAGAAAGTTAGTGAAGCGAGCGCAAAAGGAAAGAAGAGACAGTCCCGGAAGGGATATTTTGAATGCGGGAGCTGCTGTATTTTGTAACCACTTGAAGTTTAGTAAGAAGCGTTTCATTGGTAGCGGCAAGTAGGGCATTACAGTTATCAGGCGGCTGGTAACCAATGCTTGGACTAAAGTTTTCCCCACAGAAAGTAGGAGAAGAGGAAATACTCTTCACAGTAGACACATCATATACAAGCATGTACCACTGGTAGCCACAACCTGTTCTTTCATGGTCAGCGATGAATCAAGGCAAATGCCCACATTTTGTACTGCCTCTTTGGGAATTGGCATTGAGCCTAATTCAGAAGGCCACCAATCAGGTGTCCAGGGCTTTTAGGCTCTGGAACATTGCATAATCTCTTTTTTGCTTATATTCAGCTGGAGACAATTTTCTATCATCCAGGCTGCAATGGCTTTTATCGGTCTTGTTTTTCTTGAGTTTTTCCAAAGATCAAAATATCATCACTATAATTCGGATCACTGACAAAATATAGAATACAAAAATATAGAAGAAAAAAATATCGAAGTAAAAATAAAGAAAGCAAAAATATCTAAGTCCTATCTACAAACAGGTAAGTACAAAAATATTGAATCAAAAATATCGAAAAAATATATAGTTAGTCAAAATATCGAATTTTTTTAAATGTCTTAAAAGCAACTTGAAATTAAGGAAATAATAACTCTAATTAACTAAAAAATACTTAAAAATACTTAAATTACTTTAAAATTATTAAATAATTAGTTTAAGTTAAAAAAATAAACATACAATTTGATTTTTTAACACATATATATATTAACATAATATTAATTATAAATATACAATATTTTTACTGTAGGATGGCGGGAGGGTAAAATTTACTATTACCACTCCAGCAACTGCAACAGTAGGGTAAACGTTGGATAGCGTAGGGGTAAAAATTACTATTCCCCCTCCATGGAGTGCAACAGTAGGGAAAGCGTTGGATAGCGTGGGGGTAAAAATTACTATTCCCACTCCAGTGAGTGCAACAGTAGTGAAAGTGTTGGATAGCGTAGAGGTAAAAATTACTATTCCCACTCCAGAGGGTGCAACAGTAGCGAAAGCGTTGGATAACGAGAGGGTAAAAATTACTATTCCCTCTCCAGAGAGTGCAACAGTAGGGAAAGCGTTGGATAGCGTAGTGGTAAAAATTACTATTCCCACTCCAGAGGGTGCAGCAGTAGGGAAAGCGTTGGATAACGGGAGGGTGAAAATTACTATTCCCTCTCCAGAGAGTGCAACAGTAGAGAAAGCGTTGGATAGCGTAGGGGTGAAAATTACTATTCCCACTCCAGAGGGTGCAACAGTAGAGAAAGCGTTGGATAGCGTAGGGGTAAAATTTACTATTCCCACTCCAGAGAGTGCAACAATTGGGAAAGCGTTGGATAGCGCAGGGGTAGAAATTACTATTCCCACTCCAGAGGGTGCAACAGTAGGGAAAGCGTTGGATAACGGGAGGGTAAAAATTACTATTCCCACTCCAGAGAGTGCAACAGTAGGGAAAGCGTTGTATAGCGTTGGGGTAAAAATTACTATTCCCACTCCTGAGAGTGCAACAGTAGGGAAAGCGTTGGATAGCGTAGGGGTAAAAATGACTATTCCCACTCCAGAGGGTGCAACAGTAGGGAAAGCGTTGGATACCGTAGGGGTAAAAATTACTATTCCCACTCCAGAGAGTGCAACAGTAGGGAAAGCGTTGGATAGCGTTAGGGTAAAAATTACTATTCCCACTCTAGTGAGTTTAACAGTAGGGAAAGTAAACATGCAATATATTAATACAAATAAATTAAATATCAATACCAATAAACATTAATTAAAATAAATTACAAATGTAAAATTATGTAATAATTAATCAATTAAAAATACAAATGAATTAGTTATTAAAATTAATTTCCTATTAATACAAATTAATTATCAATTAACAATTATTTACCAATAAATTAAAAATCAATGCCAATAAATAAATAAAAATGATTAATTTAATTACAATTAAATTACTTCCCACCCTATTCCCCTATAAACCCACAACCCGCTACGGAAAATAAATTAATTAAATGAACATAATTATCAAGTAATAAAAATGAATTACCAATTAAAAATCACTTAATTACCAATTAAAAATTAATTAACAATTAATTCAAAATGAATGGCAATAAATAAATTCACATATTTAATTAATTACAATTAAATTATTTCCAACCCTATTCCCCTATAAACCCACAACCCGCTACAGAAAATAAATTCATAAAATTAACATAATTATCAATTAATCAACTAATAAAAATGAATTACCAATTAAAAGTTAATTAATTACAAATGAATAATTAATTAGCAATAAATTCAAAATAAATACCAATAAATAAATTAACACATTTAATTAATTACAATTAAATTACTTCCCACCCTATTCCCCTCTAAACCCACAACCTGCTACAGAATTAAATTACACAAAAATTAAATACCTTAAAAAATCACTTTAAAAAAATCATTATTATTTAAAAATTTGATATATCTTAATTACTATATTATATACTTCAATATTTTAACTTTCTATATTTTAAAAATCGATATTAAATTACTTACCTTCAAAACAATAATTTTTTACCACTATATTTTGTCCATTCGATATATTGTCCATTCTATATTTTTACTTCGATATTTGTGCCATTCCATATTTTTGATTCGATATTATGTCTGTATACCCTATAATTCATGCAATTTTCACCTGGTCTAATACTATTCTTTATTGTGTGCTGGAATAATTTGGCAGTGGAACAAATTCCAAAATTCAACCTTTTATACCAGGCTGACCCTAAGTGAGAAGAAGATGTTGTTATGCACCAAGATGGTTCATCAAGTTCCAACTGAACGTTGCAGCACCATTAAAATCATTAGCATGTTATCCAAATGTGGTCCTTGACTTTGCCTCTTAATCCTTGTCTTAAGAATTCTCATGTCGACACATATCCTGATTTTGCCTGTATTCTTCTTTGGAACCACAACTATCTGTGAAACCCAGGAGCCAACTGCTGGCTCAAAGATATTTTGACGTTTTTTTTTCTTCCTTTACTTTGCCTTAAAAATGATTCGTAACTCTCCTTCTGCGTCTGTGCTACTGGTATGATTGGCACATCTGTAAGTAAAGTCAGAACCTTACCTTTCAATTTACCTAGATTCTGAAATAAATTTGGGAATTTTGCTACAAGTTGGTGTTGCATTTTTGTGTAAAATGTCATTACAATTAAACCCATACGTTTTGCAGTTACATTGCTCAATAAACAAACACCTTGTACTTCTCCTTGCAAGACAAGGATTTCTTCTTCACTTAAAATGTTTCCGTAAGTATTTCTGTAAATTCTTCTTTATTATTAACAGGGTGACTGGCTTCCCATTGAAATATATTCACATTGGAAGAAGCCAGTACAGGACTTTAAGACGTTTTTGCATACTTAGAAGCTCATATAATGTTGCACGTTGCTCCACAGTCCAAAAAGAATGGAGCTTTGTGGGACGTTTTCTTTATATGATCTCTCTGTATTAAACATCTTTCTTCAGAGAGCACAGGTGCATCCTGCATCATATATAATATTTCTAAAGAATTATTTTTACCTGAAAATCCTTGAGATGACTTCACATCACAATTTTCCATTTGTCTTATGCATTGGTCATTACATGTTTTACCTTGTTTCTTCCATCTTTTGTATCTTTCCTTGTTGAAGTTTCTGTTCTGGCTCTACAGACACAAACTGAATAATTTTGCCACATTTTAGACATGTCTGTCCCATAGCTGGGCAATTTCCTATATGTGGGAACTGTAGACTACATCTGTAGCATAGCTTTTCTTCTTCATTTTACATTTTTTATTTTCACGTTTCTTTTCTTTTTTAGTTGACATGTGTCTCAATTGTCTCAATTGCTCCATTGTTTTTAAGCGCCCCTGTTCCATGTTCACAGCATGGGTGTTTGATCTTGCTTGGTAGGTCATATGTTTTTTCCAAGAGTTTCTTTTTAATGCTATTGAGTTACATCCTTCAATTATTCTTAATCTTGTAGCTTCGTCATTATTGAACTTACAGAATGCACAAAATGTAACTAATTTTTGTAACCAAGTTACAAAATTGTCAATAAATGAATCTTCTATTTGACATGCTGGATAGAAAGTATATCTTGATTTTGTTAAAGGTCTAAATTTTCATTTAAACTTTTTATAAGGCCTTTATACGTACTTGGTTCATCCTCAGGAAATGTTATAATTAGACCATACACTTTGTCTCTTATTAAATTGAGCATAAGCTTCTTGCTTGTTCATCAGAGCATCGTTTACATGTGGCTTTTAGCAAATGCTCAACATTTCTTCCCCATTTGTCCCCTCTTTGAGCTAAAGTTTGTTGATCAGACATATCAAAAGGCATTGGCCTATGAAAATTGGCAGTGGAAATATCTACTTGCCCTTAATTCAAATGCATTTTCCCTGTCTATGTTAATTCTAAATATGCTGATTCTTTCTCTTGGAACATGGTTTAGTGAAAATATTACATATATCTTTATTCTGAGCGTAAAAAAAAAAATATATATATATATATATATATATATATATATATATAAATATATATTATATATAATATATAAATATATATATATATGTTGTGTTTATACTTTGTTCTAGACACACTAAAGAAAGAGGGTTGAAAAATTTGAGCTGAAAAACATTGACTTCTTCAGTAACCTGACCATAATACGGCATCCAGCATTAACTCTTATTGCCTGTCTGTATTGTTGCCTGGTTTCAAGATGGCCTCTGCTGCAAATCACACTTGTAATCTCGTGATACTTCATGAGTTCAACTGTAGTTTCCTGTTCCATGGCCACCAAAACAAATCACACTTGTAATCATGCAATAATTTGCGAGTGAACAGTCAGTTGCAACAAATAATATACAGTTTCAGGACTCCCTCCTTCAGATCCTCAATCTGACATTTCACTAAGAGTCCAACAACGTGTACCTTTGTTCAAGCATCCCCACTGTAGTTTGTTTGAAATTACCCTTTGGGGCACTGCATTAAATCGGGAGACTTGCATCGGAAGTGGGAGGCTAGCATTGTCGTACTGGAAGTCTTCAACATAAATGTATTCCTGCCTGCTTACCACCAAAAATGTGAAGTAAGGTGGCAGGAATAAATTAAATATAGGCTCATAATATCTCCTAGAGAATCAGTTATTCAAACAGCTTCTATTGTATGATGTCACCTAACCACAGATTCATTTCTAACTGCCTACATTTCTAACACATACCTTCCTAACCTTGCTCCCATTCTATATTCTGTGTTGTTTCCATAAAGTATCAAATTTCAATATCACAACATCTTCCCACAACAACAATCACAAAGGGAAAGACAGGAAAGAATAGAAAGTAGTAAACTAACATCAGAAAGAAAACAAGAAGAGAAAGTCATATAAAAAATATGTTAAGAGAAAAACACATAAAATCATAGAGTAACATAAGCAAATCATTCTCTAACTTAGGCCCAGATTTACTATCATTTTGCGTCATGGGTCTGCCACTTTTTTGGCATAACCACAGAACAAAATTTATTTTGAAATGTACAAAGTCACACAAGTCTCAATTTGCATGGATTTGCAAAAAAACAAGTATTGTAACATAGCATAGCGTTTTGCATTTGAGAGGTGTGACATGGATGGAGCATGAGAGTTCCTGTGCATCCACCCATGTATTTTGGCGCAAATCCAGATTTACTAACATCTGTTCACCTATGCTTGTGCCTAAATAGTACGCCTAACTGAGGCTGGCGTAATAAGGAAAATTATATCCATTTCTTACTGTTCTATTCTTTTAGCATGTCTGCTGCATTTTGTAGCAATATGGAAAGAGTAATACGCATCTAAGAATAGATTCCGGGCAGGAAGGTATTCTGACCCCTACACCAGCACTCTTGCATTACAGTGCAATGGTACCTACATTGGCACTAGGCTGCCACAAATGCGCCAGTTCAAGGAGACAACAGAAATATATTAGTAAATATGTCACCTTTCTGCTTTCTCCCTTTCATGCATGTTCCCTTTGTGTGTTGTTTTGCGTGAAAGTTTAATAAATCTGTGCCCCAGTATTTAAGGTAAGACAGTTCCTTGCATGACCTTCCTGCACAGATGTCTTTACTCCTCCCAGTATTTTCCTAATTTGACCTGGCATTCAGAAGGCCTTTTGAAAGAATGACACCTGCAGAGTTTTGTTTTTGAAATAGTGATATCTGACCAAGATTCCAAATGCACCCACCCTCCATCTTGACACCCTTCCAAAAATATTTATAATTTGTAATGGTTTGCCAAACTTAACCCTCTTCCTATGCCTCATCAGCACTATCACCACCCCAATCTCACCCACTTTGACCACTGTGAGAAGAACAGCTTCATGACAATAAAATATGGATTTCCTGGCAACATTTTCTCTCCAGCCCTCTACTTTTTGCATTTTCTACTTCTAATTTCAACTTCCACATCATCATCCAAGATATACACACATCATAGTGAGCTTTTTTCCACTTGAAGGATCAAAGTAGAAGAGCGGGTGGACACTCTGCAAAAAGTCACATTAAACTGTATTTCCTCTATCTAGTTCTTTCCCCACTTTTTGGCCACTCGAATCACTTCCTTCAAAGCATAATTAAATCTCTCCATCATTGTATTGGTCTCTGGATGATGGAGAGATGATCATTTGGGCCATCTACTAACTTCTGTGTAGAATGTTGCCATTTGCTTCATACTAACCAAGCACCACTATCAGATAATCTCTTCAGTTCAGAGGATGGCATGTTTCATTCTCCACTCTACCTCACCAGTGTGGAGGAGGAGAATGTCATGTCCTTACATTGAAGACAGAAATTCCTTCTGGTACTCACACCTCAATCTCTTTCCTGTGAAAACCTGACATGCAGGAGATGAGCTTTCCTCAAAGTCCACTGAGCCCCTGAGCACTGGACAACAAGAGAGAGACACAATTAGGAAGAAGAGAATCTCACATTTCCAACAGTACATGTCACTAGTGGTTCCCTAGATGGGAATCATCACTGGAGAGTGATAACCAAGCACTGACCCACCTACTAGCCATTAAGGATGGCTTGAAGAGCAGTGAGTCCCCCCAGACATGAACAAATGCTTCACCAAGGGGACTAGAGTGGTATTAAAAAAAAAAGAAAATGAGTGGGTGGGGTCAGCCAGTCCTTGCTTTAGGTTGTACTACCACTCCTAAAGCACCACAACTCTAACTTTACCACTGGCAGGAGTAATTTTGGAACAAAGAATAGTAGTACATATGATAATATCAATTGCATTCTTTTCATTTTTGGCTTACAAGTGTAAGCTGGTGTGCAATTAAAGAAGCAATTTGCAAAATGATCTCTATTTGTGTAATTTATAATTGTATTGAAACATATAGTTGTAACCAATGAATAAATGATAATGCACTCGAAACAAGATGACTATTTGGTTTAAGAATATGATTAATAATGAAAATAATTATGCCTCATTTTCCAGTGACGGACCCTTTATTTTAAAATAGATTCAGTTTCTGTGTTAGTTGCTCCTGTCTATTTTCTCATCCCAATCACTGACCCCCTGAAAATAATCTCTCCCCACAGCTACCTCAAAGCATAAGAATCTTGTGTACCTAAAGTATCATTTTGAAGGATTGCTGCTGGAAGTTTCAATGAAGGAATGCAAGAGAACAAACTTCTATGAGGTATTGTTTGAGAGATGTTTCATTTTAAGTTGCACATGTCTGGAGTATAGTTGCGGGGAAAGCAAGCAGAAGATTTCTCTCACCTTAGGGAATGGGTTATTGTTAAGAACTTTATTATTTAAGTAGCTGTTTTTGATTTGCCAATGCGATCTAACTATGATCATGTCATGCTGAATTTGTAGTTTATTAATTATTCTGCATACAAAATGTATAAAACCGCCCAGTTTGGGGAGTTCGTGGGAGACTTCCCATCTTCCTCTCGAGAACTCTGTCCGATTATTGTAAGATTTCCTCCCTCTTATATAGTTCTGTCAGGCCTCTTCATGAGTTTGACAATCATAATCTCTTTAGCTTTATTTGCCTAAATAGCAAATTTGTTATGCTCTGTGATCTGTATTTCTCTGTAACTAATCCTATATGGCCTACCTATGCATTTCTTGTATCATTCTTATGAATAATTCTGTGATAAATCCATTTTCCCTATTCTGATCTAGAACTAAGTCATCTAGTGATTCAAGTTTTATTTTATTTTGACTTTAACTTTGCTAAATGAATGATCCATGGATGGGGAGCGTAGTCTCCTCTGGCTAGATCAATGAAAGATCCAAAGCCAAATGTATTTTCCACTTTGGTAGGTCAGGGAGCATAGAGCAATAGTTCTCAGCTTCCTCGAGTATTTAGCCCAACATGCCTTGATTATACACTGTGATCTCGGGTATGAATCCCCTATTCTCACTTTGTTGTATATCTCTTGTGGGAGATGAGCAATCCTCATAAGGTCTGACAAATATGTTTTCATGGGGTCTGTCTCTGGAGATAGCCATCTCGACCTCCACATCAACTGGATGGCCAACTAATATACTTCCAGCCCACCCTTATCTAAAGGTTGCATGGCTTCTTCGACTGAAACACATCTCCTATGTTGGCCCCACATTAATCCAGAAAAAATAGGTTGGGGATCTCGTTAAAAGGAACCTTTATGCAGCAGGAGGAACACCATTATATAGTTCAATAGCATGGGTAGTATAATTATTTAATTTACAGCCACCCTTCTCATGGGGGGTAAAGGAAGTTTAGTCCAGAATGTGAGCAACTGATATCGTCACTACATTTGTCCAGGTTTCCCCTTATTGATAAATATGAACTCCCAGATTGTTTAAGGTTTCTGGTTCCCATCGTAAGGTTTTCCCTAAGTATGGTGGATGATCATTAGAACTAGGAGCCTTTAGAGGGAATAAGAAGGACTTTTCCAACTTTACTTTCAGACCAGCTATATCAACAAATTCGGATAGCAGTGATACTATATGGGAGATACTAGTCATTAGATCCCTGAAAAACAATGCGTTGTACATGTACAGGCTGCTATATCTGTTCAACCGCATATGTTGAATCCCCAGTCTCTGCCTTGACCTCTCATCAAGAATGCTAGTGGTTCTATGGCCAACACAAACCAGATGGGAGACATGTTTGCAGCCCTGTTTGGTTTCTCTGTGTATCTGTCATCTACGACACAACACCCTGCCAGCACAGACCCGGGCCAGCAGCTGTTAGTAACATAGCTGTATCCATCTTAAAATGTCTCCTGTCACCCCTGGTCTGGCCAGCACCTTGAACAAGTTTGGCCATAGAAGTGTGTCAAATGTGTTCTCAATATCGAGTAATGCCACAGTTGGAGAATTAACTGTTATGTGCACTTAGTCCATGATGTAGAGTAAGAGATGTAACGAAATGTGTGTGTTCTTGCCTAGAACAAATCTCCAAGGATCCAGATGTACCAAACCAGGCAGATATGGAAACAGTCAGTTCACAATAATTTTTTCCAAGATTTTATGTTCTCTGTTAAGCAATGAGAGTGGCTTGTATGATTTGACATCAAGTGGGCCCTGCCCTTGTTTAGGTAACTCTGTTATTATGATTGCACTAGTCGTTTCCTGGAGCATCCCCCTTTAATAGGCCTCCATATGCATGGTGTGAAGTCTTGTAGCAATTTGTGCTTAGTAGGTAGTCTAAAACTCAGGGGATAATCCGTCCACTCCTTATGTTTCCCTCTAGCCAGTTGGTTGATAGCAATTTTATCCTCCTGCACATCTAGAGCTGACTTGCGCAGTATTATTCGGGGGAGAGTCCTAGTATGTGGATGGGGTTCAAATAATCAATTATAAGTGTGGGGTTGGGCAACTCTGTTCAGTCATATAAAGTCTGATAATAGCAAGCAAACACTATGTCTGTTTGTGTAGCGCTACTTGATCAAAATGTGTTTGTTTAGAACATATCGGTTTATAGAGGATTTCTGATGTCACTAGCCAGGCAAGGATTCAGGCCCCGCTGGTTCCCTCCCTGAATTGGTGTGTTAGGTAGCCATTGTAGATCAGACATTGGAAGCAACCCAGTAGGGTCTGATAGTTATAAACAAAAGTAAGAGAGGCACATGTAAAGAGACAAATTCACGATAATCTTTGGAAACAGTCCACAACACACGGACGAGTGATGATGACAGGAGCTGTTTCAAAGGATTATTGTGAATTTGTCTCTTTACATGTGCCTCTCTTACTTTTGTTTATATATGTTACATTTAAGACCAATAATGGTGACTGGTCTTTAGAGGTGGGCAATTTGCGAGAGACTGTATAGGAAAACCTTACTATTACTGTTTGGAGAATACCGGTAGTAGTGCAGCAGCATATACCCTGCCATTGTGTCTTTGTGTGTTACAGGCTCTGATAGTTCTTAGTCCCCTCTAGCAGTTTTGGTCTACTCATTGTAGAGTAGACCAAGTAGAGTTTTCTAAGGTGCAGAGCTGTCATTGTGCCTAAGGGATTTTTGGGTCAGTGTTATTTTTATGCCATGGAAAGTTTTGATAGATATCCATGTTAGAGCAGATTTAACATAAGTTAACATCCTTACACCCTATATTGGGATGGGAATCTGCTCCCTTATTTACACAGAAATAAAAAAATCGAGTTTCACCAACAGTAGCTGTAAAGGGGGGGTTTAATATTTCATGTAGTTGCAACCAGCACTCGGCACCATGGGTGTCACCCTTCTGAAATTCAGTATTAGCATCAGTGGGTTGTGGTCAGAATCAGTATGACACAAATATTATGATTTAAGGAACTTATATGTCAGGTTTGCAGACCCTGTGTACATGACTTGCTGTATATGTGTTTCATGGACAGCATAGTAGTATGACTACTCTTGGATTTCAAGGCGGAGTTCCCTCCATAAATCCAGCAGACATAACTGTCTGGCCAAATGCTCAAATCCACAAGCCAACATTTTACAGGGAGTGGCTTGAAGAGACAGGAGTGGAAAGTCTTAGGCACTGTCCGAGAACAAATTATAATCTCCTTCCTAAACGCTGAGGGTCTCCAGTGTCTTGATCTGGTGGGGTAATAAGGCTTCTGTAGTTGCCCTACATGGAGTGCGTAAATGCCTACAATAGTGAGTGGACCGCCATCCAGAGTACCTTCACTTATCATGAATCTACCCTCTATTTTTGTGCAGTCAAGGTGGCTCCTCCATGTCTTCTCCAGTTTGTTCAACTCAGCATCATTTGAGTTTTTTGCAGACAGGCTATTTGCACTTTCCTACACCCATGGAAAGCCTGAATTCTCTAGGGCTTCTTAAGCGAGCCAAACTAACATTCTAATTTTGAAAGATGTAGCTGTATCTCGTAATGGAGTATGTGTGCACTTGGGGTCAGGAGGGACACCATGAAATAGGAGTCCTCTCAGGGACAGTGATGGGTATCAGAAGAAGGATGAATGGGAATAAGACGTGTTGGAGAGGACCATATCTGCATTGTATTCCTCCAGATTTGTGCTTTATTTTGCTGATCCTGTTTTGCTAGCCATAGGACTCTGTGCACTTCACCTCTGCTAACCAGAGATACAGTGCTTGCGTTTAGCCTTCCAAACATGATCAAATTAGTATACATCTGATTGGTACATTTAACTTGCTTATTAGTCCCTAGTATATGGTACATGTACCCTGGGTCTGTAAATTAAACACACCAAATTGGCTGCAGGATTCCATGTTTTCCAGGTCTGCCCCTGCAGCCTGGGTAAGCAGTTTTAATCTGCCGTTTCGACTTGGCAAAATAAACTATTGGCCAGGACTAAACCTACCTTTTTCATACTTATAATCCACCCCTAAGGTATGCTCCAAATACCTGTAAAACATGCGCATGGTATTTAAAAAGCAGAACATGTATATTTAGTGGTTAACATGTCCTGGCGGTCAAAAAACATCAAAGGTAATTTTTCACTACAACAAGG
Source organism: Lissotriton helveticus (assembly GCF_964261635.1). NCBI lineage: Eukaryota > Metazoa > Chordata > Amphibia > Caudata > Salamandridae > Lissotriton > Lissotriton helveticus. Next base: position 919,609,296 of record NC_136067.1, on the reverse strand, counting down.
CAATCCTCGACTGACCAGTTCCAACTGGACCTGCCCAGGAGCTTGCTGCTGGCCTCTACGAGATTGAGTCTTGACTCCAAGTGCTGTCCCCAAGGTCCTGGACTCTTGGCCGGTGTCAAAGTGTACTCTAATGAAATTTCCCTCAATCTGGGGAATTAGGAACATTTTGCCAAGTTTTTGCTTTGAAAACTGACATGGCACCAGCTACAATTCAGATACAGCGAGACTCAGCGGAGAAGGTGTCTGATCTCATGGAGCCCTCTTTGACTACAGACTGCAGCCTTGCCTCCCTAGAAGAAGCTAAGTTCCAAATATATGACTAAATCCGAAGGATAGCAATTTTCATAAGGCAAAGGCATGAATAGTATCCAGCCGACAAGAAACCTTCTCTGGGTGCGAAATTCAAATTTCCCCCACTCTGAGCTCTACCGCTAAAAGTCAATGGCTTCACTGAGACCTCGTCCAGCGGCTTTCCATGATTCGACACAGTTTGTTGCCTTGCCCCACTGAGTATTTTTGACTTACATCCCAGACACTAAGGGCCTTATTTAGAGTTTGGCAGATAGGTTACTCCATCACAAAAGTGATGGATATCCCGCCCGTCATATCATAAGGGCATTATATCCAATGGCATAATATGGAGGACAGGATATCTGTCACATTTGTGACAGAGTAATCCATCTGCCAACTCTAAATCAGGCCCTAAGTCCGAAAGAAAAACTTTTGACCGTGACTAACCTGATCTGACACACAGTCCATCATGGTCAGCCTTAAACTGTCCCTTGCTCCAGTTAAGTGCAACCAGATGGTGGTGGTTGGCACATAACACTTTTTGGAGCTACTCTGAACCTTAAATTTAACAATTCATAACTCTAATTGTTCTTATTTGATTTTACTCATTTTGCTGTCATTTTATTTATCAAAATGTACTCTACATTTCTGAATTGGTTTGGAATTTTTCTTGTGTTGTTTTATCACGTTTTATCTCTTTGAGTACTGCATAAATACCTTACACGTTGCCTCCAAGTTGAACCTGCCTGCTTTGTGGCAAGCTACCAGAGAGTTAAGCACAGGTTTATTTAGTAACTTTAGTGATGGGTTCTGCCCCCTCAACTAATTATTGCACTTTCTTATGAGGGGCACATAACCATGAGCGTAATGGCCACTGATCTGAAACAGATAAAGCAGTGAGGGCTGTAGAGCCCTAGTTGATCATCCAACATCATAAATAACCTGTGGGTTAATATTCATAGCAGAGTAAAGCAGTGTATATTCTAAGCAACTGTGATAATACATTGTCAAGTTGTCTATGATCCCAGTTTCCACTGGTCATACCTGAACATGCTCAGACCACCGTAACGGTAATAAACAATATTAACACAAAATAAACTAACCATGTTGCACCTGCAACTACATATTTACAAAAGCATGGGGAAGGGCAAGTAGGCACAGACCCACCACACCCTCCAAAACATCAATGTAACTACAGACAAGTAGGGTTGCTGGCACAATCAGCGCTTCCTCACCTGTTCCCAGTGCATAGTGGTATAAAGACTTGCTATTTGAAGTAATGCCACCGCCCTTATAATTAATTTAAAACAATATCATTAGCTGTAAAGGGAGTATTAAGTGGCCGCCTCTCGAGGTCAATGTTTTTAATTGTCCCTCCAGTGTTTTTGTTTTGCTGACAATAAAAGTTGATATAGTGTAAGCCAGTGTTTTCCTAAGGGAGGGCCATCCTCTAAGGGGAAAGTCATCCCCTCTCCCTTTGTCTCAGTTTTGGGAACCACTTCGGACCTAATCAAGGAGTCATTCAGCTCCTTGGGGACAGTGACCACAGTCAGAAAGACACATTTGGCTCAAGCAGGGAAATGACAGGAAGAGATAAATGAAGGATCAATCTTGGTGCTGCATTTTTGAAGCAGCTGAAGCTTTCGGACGAGGACAGCAGGAAGACCTAAATATAGGATGATGATCAATGAGTGCACAATTGTTTTCCGGATATATTCAGGAACTAATTTTAAAATGTGCTTCGGAGATCTCTCCACAGCAAAGCGGCTGGCCAAAATTGTTTGAATTTGTGGCCGGAAAGAAAGGTCCTCTTCAACTTTGAACTCAGAATTCTTACCATGGTAGACAGTCTCAGGGACGCTCCCAATTCCGATGGCCACAATAATATTACTGAAGAACTTGCAGATTTCCCTGAGTCGAGCTTTAAACAGCTCTTTTTTAATGCTGTCCATTACCAGTTTGAGGCACCCTTTAAATATCTCTCAAATCCATCCATAGAAGGAGAGCTTTAACAGCATTTCATCAGTATGTGACAATACCTTAGGTCCCAAGGAACCAATAATATTTGCAAAGGGTGCCATATATCTATCTATCTATGTATATATATATATATATATATATATATATATATATATATATATATATATATATATATATATATAAACAACATAGGGCTCAATGCCTAGTCCTAAGCGACACTATGTCTCAATGGTTAAGAAGCTGAAACAAAGTGAGGAATGTGGACAGCCTGGGTTCTGTCGGACAAAAGATTGCATGCCTTTACTTCTTACACTATTGATGTTGGATTAATTTCTGAAACACAAAATCTTCTGCTATTTTCTTTGAGGGTTGCTCAGCAGCCAATAATAGGTTACGGTTGTACTAATAAAACCTGCCTCTGAGAATCCTCCTGAGCCAGTGAACACTATGACTTATTTACGCATGGCAAGGAAATGGACTTTCTACAACTATTGACAGCAGGATAAGAGGCTTCACCAAGAAGCAAAACGGCTACATTTAAGCAATATTATCCAAGGGGTAGGGCAGTCTCAGATAGATATTGTGTGGGCTGGATTTATCTGGCAAAGCAAAGCCTAGGGCCCTACTTCAACCCTGTCCTAGTGCCTGGGAATGACCTCCCTCTTGTATAATACTGGTGCTTTAGGTTTCACCCTTATAATCTGATGTGAAACTCACAAAAGTATTTTTTAGATGGAGGGATTTATATGGGTCTATTTAGGTGGGAGGTAACAAGAAGCATACCACATGGATTTTCTTTTTGGGGATAGGAATCCTCCATTTTATCCCATTTGAGTGCATCACAGTGAATGCTTGGTTTTGAAGGACACAAAGAGGAAAAAATACAAAGGGTGATGATAGATTTTAGTCACAATGCATATCAGTTGATGGTGGTACTATAAGCATTTTAGTAATTGTGGGGAGTTCTAAGGTGATTTTACCCTGTGAAAACAATGCTGCTCTTCTGCAGGAACCTGGGGAACCATACATAGAAAATGGTTGTCTCATAGATATTTTTGAAGGTGCATCAGAAACTAAAATGTGGACATATTTGCTATATATTCACAAATATTTTCCTCAGCAAAGTGAGAAAAACGTGGGACATGCTGAGTAAAACATACTTCCAACAGCAGCTCCAGTCTGTCAGTTGATGCCCAAGGCTTCTACTGCAGCTTAATCACAGAGTTGTAATGAACAACTACAGCGCTAACATTTGATCTTCATGAAAACGTGAAGCACAACGCAACACCATATTTCTGGAGCCAAAGCTGTAGAATGAAAAGTGTTTTCTAAGCAGGAGACTGCAGTAATTGAACAAAATAAGGCGTTTTGTTTTGTCAATTAAATTATGGTTAGTGCTCCAGAAAGCTAAAACGAGGAGACATTTTCTATAAATTCTCAATATCGTACACATCCATGTCAGAAATAAGTATGGCATGCTGAGTAAAATGTGTTCTTGCAAAACCAGCAGCAGTATGTCAGTTTACTTCCAGTGTTCTACTGTAGCTTCACCTTAGAAATCAAATGAATAACTACTGCGCTAACATTCTGTAATCATGACAAATATGAGTCACACTTGAAGGTTATTTTGCTGGAATGGGAGCTGCTATTTTAAAGTCTTTTTGGAGCAGGCTGAAGTAAATCAGCATTGAGGTGTTAATGCAGATATGAAGTTAGCTGTTTAAAAAAAATGTATGTACAATATGGGTTTTTAGTCATTTGAGTCATAATATTTCTTAATGGAATGAAACATTGTTTAATAGAGAGATCCCTACCGGAGTCAAGTCCAGCATGCATTTAACACGCTTTTAACTCAGGCTACCCAACTTCTATATTGCTTAGTACCTCTCTAATTTGACAAAATTGCAATTTTTGGTAGACATCAAAACATTTTTCTCATTTCCATTGAAAGGTATGTGAGTAGAATCTTTTTAGAGGTGCAGAAACCTATGTTCAGACAGATCTCACACTTAAAATGTGTGCTGCGATTTGTAGTGGTGAAATGTAATCAAAATAATGGTTCACCTGGAGTTCATTTATGCAATGATAGTGGTAGACCAACACAAATTATTTGGCAATCAGCTAATACAAAGACAAACACTATACTAGTGCCCAAATACTGATTTAGTATCATTCTGGTTTAACATGTAGATATTATTGACAAAGAATAAATAACAAGACACCTATATTGACAATCATAAACAAGGCAACAAATGTGCAAAGTGTTCCCATGTGAAGAACCACACAGAAGTGAGTATGCTATAGGTAATATACAAGATTGCGCTTTCAAATATGTGCTCTACAGCACCCATATGATAGACCTATGTGAAAATACATTATTTATGCCAACTTCAATTCAGTTTATTATGTGTTGAAGATTTTTCAAATTCGTGTGAATAATTGGGTTCTCTTCAAGACAATTAGAAAATAGAGGGACTCCTGGGAGAGGAATAACAAGGAATTTAGGGACTTATTTATGAGGCCTCGCGTAAGTTTTGCGTGGCCATTGCGTCACTTTTTGTGACGCATTGGTGGCGTAAAACATGCGCCCTGTTGTGCCCTATTTACAAAGTGACGCATCTTCTTAAATGCGTCACTTGGTAAACCCCTGTGCTATATTATACCTGCGTCAAGTGTAATGTATGCAATGGGGCGTTCACACACAAGTAAGCCGCATAGAAGTGACGCAGTGAAATCAATGAGAGTTCACTGCGTCACTACTAGGATGCAAATGCGTCAAAACCTTATGTATGAAAAGTGACGCATCGCTGTTTTGATACAGCAATGCGTCACATTTCATAAATTAGGCCCTTATTTGCCTTAGGTAGTCGGTTACATAATGGGCTTTAGTGGGCCTTATTACCTGAGAACGGGGGCTAGATGAACATTCTAGTTCTTTATTAGAATACTGTGATCTGCACAGGCATCTACTATGGAAACATGGCGTGGTGCTGTGCTGGTTAATTTTGTATTGAGGCTTCTGTCAAGTATTAGCTATGAATCATTTGGATAGACAGTGAACTACTAGGCAATCAAAGTGCAATATGTTTGGAAGTGTACAGCTATCCGATTTACAATTCTGCATATCGAACTTTGGAACAATTGCACAAGACATTCCCGAGTTCTATTTCTATAGGAATGTGTGAAGCCCAATGATGAAGGGGATGAAATATTCTGAATGTACCTGTTTATCAGGAAATAAATGAGAAAAAGTCTAATAGAATTGTGGCAGACACTAGCTCAGTGTGTTTCGAAGATGGAACTTAGATTAAAGACTATAGCATCATTTTGCTACACACGCATCTGAATATTTTTAAAGTTTTTTTTATGTTTGTTCCAGAATACTTCTTTTGATAATTTCTATGTCTGTGTCTTTTTTTTTTGGTACATCATTGGTAATATATTTTTGAGGTTTTGAACATAGTTTTCCATTAATTGCATTCTTCGACCTTCATAATTTTTTAAAGAGGTATTGCAACCCATAATTGACTGGCCAGCTTACGGAATTCTTCAGGTCACACTAGAAGTAGAAGGAATTCAGCAATGATTTGAAGACTGGTGAATTGCAGGTAGCAATTGAAGCTCCTGATTTTCAAACAATATTCCTTCATATTGCCACTGAGGATCAGCATAACCACTATTACTGTTCCAAACTGGGCCATAAATATAACTTTGTAAGGGAGCAACCCTAGTGCTGCCTCCTCAAGTTATCGGTGTTCAGCGCACAAGTTTAGAGGCTGCAGAGACTAACACCTCTTCTTCATCACTGCTATTGTCACAAGACATACCAAAAAACACGAGGAGGCAGAAGCTACCCTGTTAAAGACTATGGGGCAGATTTACAAGTCCCTTGCGCCGCTTTTTCGCCGCCGTTGCATCACTTTTGTGACGCAGCGGAAGCAAAAGATGCACCATGGTGCGGGGTATTTACAATGTGACGCATCTCCCAGATGCGTGACGTTGTAAAGCCCTGCGCCAGAAGACCATCGCAGGGGGAGGCGCTCCGGTGCAGGAACGCCCCCCAAAAGTGACAGAGTGAATTCTATAAGATTTCACTCAGTCACTTTTGGGCCCATGCTGCATCAAAACCCTGCACCTGCTTGAAGCAGGTGTAAGGTTTTACACAGCATTGTGCACATAGGGCCCCCCTGATCATTGCTGGAGCTGCGTCGCGCTTGCGACGCAACTCCAGCAATGCGCCGCTTTTTCGGCACAGATGTGTGACGTTTGTGCCCCATGGTGCACCGCATTGTAAATGCGGCGCATCATGGTTGGCGGAGCTGCGGCGCACAATTACTGGTGCATCCCTGCCAATATGCAGGGATGCGCCAGTAATTGTAATTCTGCCCCTAAAAGTCTCATTTGTAGCATGGAAACAGCAGACAATATTTTGTTCCACATTAAGAGGGCAGTCTTATTTGGAGGCCTGGGTAGCCCTATTTTAGACATTTCATTGGCATTTCCACCTAATGGGCCTGGGACCTTATCCTCATCGCCTAACTCAATCTTTTGGAGAAGGTTTTCCTAGGTGACGTGAGGCTACGCCTGGTTTGCACAGTTATTGAAGTTTTTTCTCTGCTTCAGCAAAAGTGATGCCTTTGGCTGTCATTATGTGCAGCTGTCCCTACACTACTTCCTTTATCATTTTGAGCTCTGGATAAGCCATAGTGTGGAAGAAGTTGCCATGCCCAGTACCTGTCGATTAAGAGAACATTATGGGGCTGTGTGCACCCTCCTCGGTCTTGCAACCCCCACTCTGATTGTGTCCTTCTCATCAGAGGTCATAGAGGTACTTCCTGCTGAGCTCTCTGTTTCAACGGCAAGACAAAAGGTGACATACCTTGGGGATAGGCTGATTCTTATATTTGAAAGTGTATCTGCTTCCTCAGAAATCTTGCAATACAAATCCACGAAACCAGTAACATTTTCTGGCACGAAACCCTGCCTCAATTGCGGAAACTGCAACAGCATAATCAAAGGGAACATCATTTACCACCCGATGAAAGGAAACGCAATTAAACTAAGAGTAAACGCCACTTGTGATACCAACAATTTGATATACGGAATAAAATGTCCGTGCGGCAAAATGTACGTCGGAAAGACTGAGCGACGCATTAAAGTGCGCCTCACGGAGCATAAGTCAAACATTCGATTGAAAAACCTTAAGTCAGCACTATCCTCACACTACGTTGAAGAGAATCACAACGTTTCACAAATTAAATTCATTGTCTTGGAAACCATACAAAAAGTGGAGGGTATTGATAACAACAAAAACCTGTTGAAAAGAGAGAACTATTGGATTCAGAAGTTATCGACCCAAAAACCATTGGGTCTTAATGAAAGAATTGAACTGTCTTGTTACCTTTAATTATCTGCTCCATGTACTGTAACTAGTGATAACTATGTGCTTCCATCACCTTCTGTGACACTATTGTATTACACACACACTTTATCTCCCTATTTTCATCTAGTCACTTTCACCTTTTCATTAGCTCACATACCAGACAAAGAACCACCCATCCCACACGCACCCAGTTCGAGTGCAGATCCATGCACGTTAAGATTATAACATAGATTTTTCTTTATATATTTTTTTTCCCAAACTACTGCAATCCTGTCCCAATAATATTTTTCACTCGAGTTAGCTCCGGGTTCATCCCACGATGTAACCATGTTTATGTTATTTTCATTTTACATCTCGTTTTGAGGCTACTACAGAACAGCATAGTCTTTCCTTAGTGTCAGTCACATGTCACGTGACCGGAGATTTTCAAAATACCTAAACGCGGGCAGGATACCTTGCACCGGCGTGTTTGAAGACTAACTAACGAACCGCTACATTTCTTCACCAAAATGCAGGTTAGTTATGAACTCCCGATATTTTCAACCTGATGCATTACACTTTGACATTACCGTAGCACGCTTTGACCGCGTCTTTTCATATATTCTTTCCAGAACTGATGTATTACTGAAGACAGGCATGTAAGTTACATGGAATTACATCGCGTATTTTTTGTTCGTATCTAAACGTTTATAAATGCATATTGCCACGATCACTATAGTGTATAATCCACTGGTTGAGGAGCTGTTACATCAATTAGGAGAACAGCAATTAAGAGTCACATCATTGTGACTTGATAAAGTACATTATTATTTTGTTGCACTGTTGTTATCATTTAGGACTCTGTTAGAAGTCACACTAACAGTTGATTACTCTATTGTTTTATAGTGTCTATTCCCTGACGAAGGGCATGTTGTTAATGCCCGAAATGCATTGGACACGTAGCAAAGACATCGCCTGATTGAAAAAACTGCATAACATGTATTGAAAAATATGAGATATTAAAATTTGGAACATTGAAGTCAAAATATATGAAGTACAATATAAAGATACTTAAGGAACCTCTTTGATTGGAAGTCTTTATTCATAAGACAACTATGTGTGTGCCAGCTAAGGGATGAAACCAGAGACCCTCTGGTTTCACTTTCTTCACTTGTATCAATCGACGCCGCTGGGCACTCGACGCCACCTGGCTGAGCACCTTTAAACCGCCTGAACAAACATTACATTTGGATTAAAAATCACCCATTGAACCCTGCAGTGCATCCATCCTTATTTTATTTATATGATCCTACCTAGCGTCCCAAGGAAAGATAGCACGCATTAATCATTCTCACAAACTTTGACAAAATGAGCAATTACGAAGATATATCTAAGAGTACTGAGGCTAGGGCCTCCACGTTTGCGTTTGATGCCAAAGATGTAGATCAAATATATTCCCTCATCAGGGAGGAACTCACACAGGACACCACCAGCCGGTCCAAGGAGCAAATTATAAGACAATTAATCTACCTTTCAAAAAGGAAAACCAACCAACAACTCCATGCCAGTACCCTCATTAAATATCACCGTAACCAACGCATACCACGAGGCTTAAGAATCGCACTCAAGCCATCCCTTTGCAAACATTCAAAAAAATTCCAAGAACGTTGGTATGAGATACTCAATAAATGTTCACTGGATTTGATTCTCCTAATCATTCAAGAACTATCCACAATATTGGACGAACTTACTGCAGAAATTGAGGAAACTTCCACAGAACTTTCAAAAATGATGACAGAGGATGAATTAAACACAACCCTTGAAGACATCAAAAACCAAATTGAGCGTCACTCCAAAGAAATTAACGAACGCAAAATCAGGAAGTTCAAAAGAGATACTCTGGACTATAGATTAGGGGAAGTCTATACATGGGCCGACATCTACGCTCAAAAACGGAGGAATCGACCATATAATTCCAACACAGATACGTCATCATCTGATAGTGAACCTAGACAAAAAACAAACAAAACCCAACCTATGACCAAAACAAAAGTTCACACAACCACGGAAGAACCTACTACCAGCAGAACACCTGAACCTAATCCTTTTTTAGAACAGGGCCAAGCCCAAAAGGGAGACCCAGGAGAGGCAAAAGAAAAGGACAAGGAAAGAGACCCTCCGACTACCAGGAGCACGAGCGCAACAATCAAGGACAAAGAAAAAGAAAAAGACAAGAGACCCAAGAAGAATTTATAACAGAGCAACTAGCCATCAACATAAGTGATCAAGAGTTCACCGACTATGAACTGGGATTACTACAGAAGGGTACTTCCTTCGTACCAACCACTTCCACTAACCAGTTAGAACTGGAAGTCAGCTTTTTCAAGCTCATGCGTAAACTTCGTCTAAGACATTTCTTCGACAACGTAGTATCAGAACGACCACAACAAGAGAAAGATCAACTCTTGGGATTACGTCCCCATAGCACCTTCCAAGCGCCAATAAGCCACAAGACACTAGACCTTTTCGAAACCATGGTCAAACAAGATCTTAACAAGATCAGCCACAACAAACCAAAAAAAAGGAACATGACACAAAAAGATCACGACACGTTGCTCAAATTGGCCGCTAATGACCAAATCATATTTACCAAAGCGGATAAAGGAGGAGCTATCGTGATCATGAACACTATCATGTACAACAAGAAAGTTCTGGACCATGTTTCCGACACCAACACTTATTGCTTACTACATCAAAACCCAACGATAGAATACTCAAAAACTCTAGAGTCTATCATCAAAGAAGCTCATTTGAAAGGAGTCATCAATGAAAGAACAAAAAACTTTCTAATTACTATCAATCCTAGAAGTCCATCGCTACGAATGGTACCAAAAATTCATAAAAACATCAGGGACCCACCGATGAGGCCAATTGTCTCAACACGAGGCAGCATACACGAACCGATCGGACAGCTGATCGACAGATATTTGCAACCATCAGTGCAAGCCATGCAAACCTATATTAAGGATACTTCACAATTCCTATTAAAAATGCAACAACAACCATTTAATCCAGAAGAGCAAGTGATCTTATGTACAGCTGATGTATGCAGCTTATACACGAGCATACCCCATAACATGGGGATCGAAGCCATGGAATCAGCCCTTGTAAACACAGACCTGGATCAAGACCTACAAGTATTTTTAATGGAACTGATGTGCTTCATCTTACACCACAGCTACTTCAAAGTTCATGAAAAATGGTACCAACAACTCACCGGGATGGCCATGGGCAATTCGGCCGCCCCGGCATATGCGAATATCTTTATGCAGTGGTATGAACACCAACATATCTTGACCAAAACAGCCTGGACCGACCATTTGAAATTGATCATCCGATACATTGATGATTATTTCATCATTTGGAATAACTCAGAGGAGTTACTACGTGCTGAACTTATGAGGTTCAATCAAATCGATCCACGGATCCAATTAACTTGGAACATTTCAAACACCTCAGTAAATTTTTTGGATGTGAAAACATCATTAACTCCACATGGCTACACCACAGAACTATATGTCAAACCGACCGATAGAAACAACATGCTCTTACACTCGAGTTTCCATGAACCCAACCTGATAAGGAACCTGCCATTCTCACAGATGGCCAGAGTAAAAAGAATCACCTCAAATCCAACAATCCTCAACAGCAGTTTGAAAGAAGTATCCAACAAATTTATCAACAGAGGTTACCCACAAACTTTAATTGAGGCAACCAAAGCAAGAATCGCACAATTGGATAGGCAGGATCTCTTAACCCCTAAAACTAAACCGGAGCAGACACGTACAGTGGTAGTCTCTAAATATTCAACTGCCAGCAACAAATACAAACAAGCCATCTTAAGACATTGGTCTATACTAAATATTGAACCCGACTTCAAACAAATCTTCAAACAACCACCCCTCTTTGCATACACAAGAGCGAAAAACTTGGGAGAAATCTTGCAATACAAATCCACGAAACCAGTAACATTTTCTGGCACGAAACCCTGCCTCAATTGCGGAAACTGCAACAGCATAATCAAAGGGAACATCATTTACCACCCGATGAAAGGAAACGCGATTAAACTAAGAGTAAACGCCACTTGTGATACCAACAATTTGATATACGGAATAAAATGTCCGTGCGGCAAAATGTACGTCGGAAAGACTGAGCGACGCATTAAAGTGCGCCTCACGGAGCATAAGTCAAACATTCGATTGAAAAACCTTAAGTCAGCACTATCCTCACACTACGTTGAAGAGAATCACAACGTTTCACAAATTAAATTTATTGTCTTGGAAACCATACAAAAAGTGGAGGGTATTGATAACAACAAAAACCTGTTGAAAAGAGAGAACTATTGGATTCAGAAGTTATCGACCCAAAAACCATTGGGTCTTAATGAAAGAATTGAACTGTCTTGTTACCTTTAATTATCTGCTCCATGTACTGTAACTAGTGATAACTGTGTGCTTCCATCACCTTCTGTGACACTATTGTATTACACACACACTTTATCTCCCTATTTTCATCTAGTCACTTTCACCTTTTCATTAGCTCACATACCAGACAAAGAACCACCCTTCCCACACGCACCCAGTTCGAGTGCAGATCCATGCACGTTAAGATTATAACATAGATTTTTCTTTATATATTTTTTTTCCCAAACTACTGCAATCCTGTCCCAATAATATTTTTCACACGAGTTAGCTCTGGGTTCATCCCACGATGTAACCATGTTTATGTTATTTTCATTTTACATCTCGTTTTGAGGCTACTACAGAACAGCATAGTCTTTCCTTAGTGTCAGTCACGTGTCACGTGACCGGAGATTTTCAAAATACCTAAACGCGGGCAGGATACCTTGCACCGGCGTGTTTGAAGACTAACTAACGAACCGCTACATTTCTTCACCAAAATGCAGGTTAGTTATGAACTCCCGATATTTTCAACCTGATGCATTACACTTTGACATTACCGTAGCACGCTTTGACCGCGTCTTTTCATATATTCTTTCCAGAACTGATGTATTACTGAAGACAGGCATGTAAGTTACATGGAATTACATCGCGTATTTTTTGTTCGTATCTAAACGTTTATAAATGCATATTGCCACGATCACTATAGTGTATAATCCACTGGTTGAGGAGCTGTTACATCAATTAGGAGAACAGCAATTAAGAGTCACATCATTGTGACTTGATAAAGTACATTATTATTTTGTTGCACTGTTGTTATCATTTAGGACTCTGTTAGAAGTCACACTAACAGTTGATTACTCTATTGTTTTATAGTGTCTATTCCCTGACGAAGGGCATGTTGTTAATGCCCGAAATGCATTGGACACGTAGCAAAGACATCGCCTGATTGAAAAAACTGCATAACATGTATTGAAAAATATGAGATATTAAAATTTGGAACATTGAAGTCAAAATATATGAAGTACAATATAAAGATACTTAAGGAACCTCTTTGATTGGAAGTCTTTATTCATAAGACAACTATGTGTGTGCCAGCTAAGGGGTGAAACCAGAGACCCTCTGGTTTCACTTTCTTCACTTGTAACAATAAATATGGGAACATGTCTAGAAGCATCATTTAGGCACTTTTTCGTTTAAGCTATTATATCCCTGTCTGCTGTGACACATTAAACTTTACTATAAAGAAAGTCCAAAGTATAAAAGATAATGCAAGCACTAGACTCGTTATGATTGTATACTTGAGATAGTAATGTAGTAGTATAAACCTATATTGTATTATTCTTACAGATTACAATAAAAACAATGGCCCTCATTATGATGTCGAGTGGACACCGTTGACCATGGGTCGGCGGTTCCACATTCCTAATTAGGATGCGACTGCACATAGTGAGGTCGGTAACTAACATTTTTCAATGGAAGTTTGTGCGGCGGGCCTAAAACGCCCGCAGCACAACCTCTCATTAAAAAATGGAAGTTTGTAAACATCCCTGCACTGTGACAGCCACACGGTGCAGGGATGTTGGGCGGGGGACCATAGGTGCCCCCAAGGCCCAAATGCAGAGGGCCAGGGGTGAAGGGGGCCCTGCTAGGGGCCCTCAAAGTCAGTTTCCGACAGCCAATCCATGTCAGAAACCGACATCATAATCCCGATGGTCAAAACACCGTCCTTAAGGGATTATGGTGCATTTCTGACTGACCCCACCGGAACCGCATAAGATTCCCCGCCGGTTTAAACTCCCACTGCCGTCATCCTAATGAGGCAGTTGGACTTTAAACTTACCATGTGGGGCGGAAAGCCTCCGAACAGAGATTGGAGGCTTTCTGCACAACATCGTAACGAGGGCCAATGTATGACAGTCCACATGAATATCATTTGACAATTTGAAAAAAGTGCAGATGTATGTAATAAAAGAAAAAGTATGGTTAAAATGTACTGAGCACAGGAGGCTAATACTTTATAGGTATCATCTAGAAATGCCATTTGTTTTACAATAGCACCACTGTCTTTGGTTTCAAAACAATATCTTACATCCTCTAGGGTAGATCTTATTTTTGCCTCGTTAAAAGTAGGTCCCAAGTTGAATTTTCATAAATATAAACATTTACGGCCGATACATAATATATTTTTAAGAGTTTCAATTGTAACTCCACAAATGCAACAAGCAGACTTTCCTTTCAAAGCTTGATTCCATATCCCCTCAAATTCATAAATGAGGAATTTGAGCAGCCTAAATCTTAAGCATTTCAGTTTGACGTAATCAGGCAGGTTCGACCCATATAATCTTGATCTGGAGTAACATGGGTTTCTGAAACTAGATCCATATGCTTGTATTGCTGTAACATGGCAAGTCATTCTCCCTTTGTCTGCTGAGTAAGGTTCTACATAACATGCATTTTTGACTCACTTGATTTAGCTTAGCCAGAATCCTGAAGTTAGGTACATACTACATTTCTAGAGCCTTTTTTGATGATGATACATTGAAATCCTTGTCCTTAAAAGATGTTTTCTTAAGTTCCAGATAGATTAGGGAGTTCAGGGTTGTAGGATCGGCCGCCACACAATCACATGCTAAATTCAAAGTAGCATCCCTATAATGGAGTGATAGCGTTTTTCGATTCAGCTCTAGCCTGATGATACAATGAGAAGTGGCAGTATGAAGATGCAGAAGATTTCATACATTCTGCATTTCGGTTTAATTAATATTGGATAGGACCGTGATATTTACCGCATGCAGTAAAGTAAAACAGGGATACGTTTCATATTTGATGCTTTCATTGATAAATTAATTGCTCTACTTGCAAACAAATAGGAAAACATTGATGTAGATTTGATAATCATAGTTGATTTGAGTTTTGTTGTCGGCAGATGACTGCTCCAAGATAGCCTACTATAAATTGTAACTCCAAAATACTCATATTGATTGGCTGTTTCAATTGAGGCAGCTCCTAACACAATTGGTATAGTCTTTATTTTCTTCCCAGATATCATGATTTTAGTAGTTGATGGATTGACAATTAATCCATTCTCCGAATTAAAATCATTTAAATGATTTTATAAGTATTCCAGCCCTTTTGAAGTTTTCAACAGTATTACTAGATCATCCTCATAGGCAAAACGTGACACCCCTTTGTTCTCCAACATGTATGGTACTCCATGATCTGATTTAAGAAACTCTGAAAAATCAGCAATCTATAAGGAGAATAGTAGAGGTGCCAGGATGCAGCCTTGTTTAAGGCTGTTCTCAGTGTGGAATTTGGTAGGCAAAATGTAATCAGTAGAATGTCTTACTTGCAGCCAGGTGTCTGGGTGCAATCCAACAAGGAAGTGTAATGATGAAGGGTAAATCTCCTAGTTCCTGAGCTTTGTCCATAGTCTTGGGCGATTCACTTTATCAAAAGCTGTAGAATAAACCACATAGCAGGTGTACATAGATGTTTAATTTTTGTGTGACTTGTTTGCAAGAAGAATCAGTGCCACAATGTTATTGACAGTAGAGCAGCCTGGCTCAAGTCCCGTTTGAATAGTTGGTATAAACCGTTGTTTCATTGCCCAATCTGCCTAAGTATTCAATAGATGTTTGGTGAATAGTTCTCCCCCAAAATCCAAGAGGGCTATTAGGTGATAACTGTTTGGATCTTGCTTAGACCCCCCCCTTTTGTATATTGGATGAGTAACTGCACATTTCCATTTAAAATAAATACATTTTTAAACATATTTTATTTATTGTCTACAAATTATCAAAGATCACATTAACCGCATGCGCGCTAGCGGAATTCTGCTCCTGTGCTGAGTTTTTTAAAACCGCACTTTACATGACGAGCTGGGCTCGTCATGAGCGTGCGAGGAGGCTACCTCATGACGAGCCCAGCTCGTCATGAGCGTCGAAGGGGTTAATACAGCAGGACGATGCAAATGTACATTCAAATGACATAAAGTGAGTATTGTATATCATTGTGTCCATGATTCATAGTTACAGTTCTGAGTTAACCATTACATTGCTTGTCCAAACACTTCCCATACTGGCAGTTGGTATATATCCTGCTGGTGCAATAATATGATGACAGTTTCTAATAAAAGTAACATGAAAAAAATAAAACTTTTCAAACTATCTTCCCTTTCTCCCAGCTGATTTCCCCAAAGGAAGAAAAAGAGCAAAAATGTAGGAAGAAGCAGAAGGATTGGATTGTAAAGACAGATTCTAGAACGTCCGGTACAATTTTGATAATATTCGATGTAGAATACTGTGTAGATTTATATAGTGTACCTTGATACCCGTGTATTGGGGAAATGGTGAGCTCAGAGATCGTGTCTGTAATCCGCAGGGTATACTCTTGAGGTGATATATTCGTTTTTCCTACTTGGAAATCGAGTTTTAGACATGGAGGAAGATCCAAATTAAACTGCACCTTTCCATGATGCAGGAACCAGTCCAATTGTAGTTACATTAAATAAAAGCTATTCCAAGAGTGAGCTCCAGAATGACACATCAAGTTTTACCAACTCTATAGAAGTGCCATTTGCAGCTTTAGAGGAATGGGAGCATTGGATTAATTTTGCTTTCTCGGCTTGAGCATCGTATTCAAGTTTCTTATTGTTACATCACTTTTCTTCAAAGGGACTTGTTTTAGCATGTGTTGTAGTGTCCTACGATAAAACCTTTGTGTGTTACCTATTTCCTGGGTAATGGACGTGAAACGTGGTATTCCGTGCATTTAAACATTTTGCCATCAAGCTACTCAGGATGCTCTCAAGAGTGTGTTGACAAATTCAGATCCAGTTGAATCCAGTCCTTGCTAAGTGTGCAATCTAACTGTACAACTTCATAGTGTGAACTTAATATATGGAGCTTGTTACTTAAATTCAAGGCTTTGTTCTTTAGCGTGATATCCAATTCAATTCAAATAGCTTTATTCGACAGATATGTCATTAAAGCACAACATAAACGTTACAACATACATTTCAAAATGCATAAATATTCCAGACTTAAAAACATTTGAAGAAAGTATTAAACATTAGTAGGCTGCCGAATAAAATAGATCTAAGGGCTAGATGTAGGTAAATCTATTTTACCACTTCTTAAATACCGAATTTTACCGATTCGGTATTTAAGAAGTGGTAAAATAGAGGGGGGGAGATGTAGGTAATTCCAGATGTGGAATTACCGAATCGGTAATATTCGGTATTTACCGATTCAGTAAATACCGATTCGGTATTTCCTATTGATTCCTATGGGCTGTGAAGCCCATAGGAATCAATGGGAAACCCCGATTCTGTAATTACAGAATCGGTAAATACCGATTTTAGCAAGGGTGCAGGGGGTGTCACTTTGACACCCTCTGGCACCCCGAAAATTGACATGTGCGCCATGTGGCACACAGACATGCCCTAATGGCATGTCTGACTGCCACATGGCATAGGTGTGCATGCACACATGTGCATGCACACCTGAATTCGGTATTTTAACACCCAATTGGATTGGGTGGTAAAATACCGAATTTGTAGGGCCTTTGGGACTCTGAAGAGTCCCACCTACATCTGAGATTTACCGAATCGGTAAAAATACCGATTCTGTAAAAAATGCCCCTACATACCAAAAACCCATTTACCGGTCGGTAAATGGCTCCTACATCTGGCCCTAAAAGACTATAGTTTTTTATTTTTTTAAATCTACAAGTCTAAAAAATCAACATTGAGCCACAGCAATTCATAACTCCAGTTCATTACAAGTAATGCAGGGTAACTTTAAAGATAATAATCATTTAGATGGTCCTAGGGAAATGCCCTAGATCGAATAGACCAGGCCCAACCCAAGAATTTGGCCATTGCAATTGCTATTGGTAGCGTTGGATCCGTAGTAAGGACTCTCAACGCCTGTTCATGCATTCTAAAGCCTAATAGCTTGCAAATGGGTATAACCCACATAGCACGAGGTTTCTTGTATACAGGACAAAAAAACAACAGATGACTGATAGTTTCTGGTCTATCTTGGCACCTTGGACATGCATTCTCGGTGGCCCCTATCCATTTGCTGGTAAATGTTCTATCAGGAAGGATACCAACCCTCAGCTGGGAATACAACTTCCTGTCAAATGGTTTCTCGATTGCGTCCCAGAACTGTTCTAATGCAGGCCTTGCCTTAAATTCTAGAAACCGCCCTGTCAAATGCTTTTCTGAACCACTAGAACATACTGACACCATTATCAAATCCCAGTACATCTCCTTCAGAATCTTCTTTGAGGGAAAAGGAGCATTAAGAGGATCATCTCATAGTTCACTCAGACCCAGGTTCACCAACAATGACCTGATCTCTCTCAACCATTTAACCTTATGGAAACGATCTGCATCCATTACATCTTTGATACCCTTGGCATAGTGCGAAAGTTCAGCCGTACACCACAATCTTCGCCAATATAAAAGGGGGCGGAGTTTCACCAAGTCCATTACTGCTTTCCTACCTAGGTCAAGCAGCAATGGGCGCATCGGTGTACTTTTTGGAACACTAGTAACCTTTCGCAAAAATGAGCTTTCAGCTGCAGATAGAGTGGATAGATTTGTAAACCCCCATAGCTCGGCTCCGTAGAGAGCGGAGCTTAAAACTTTCATACCATAGATCTCCATCAATGGGCTGATCGGTTTGGAGAAGGAGGATTTGAATTTGGCTGCCAGAATCCCGGCCTGTTGTTTATGCTTTAGTGTGGCCACATTGATTTGGTTAGACCACCCCATATCTGCCTGTAACGTAACTCCCAGGTAGGTGAAAGCATCGACGTTTTCAAGGGGAGCATTGTTCATGTATACCTTTCCCCGGAATGGCCTATGTTCATTAAAAGACATGAACTTTGTCTTTTCCGTATTGATTACAAGGCCCCGGATGGAACAACAATCCTCAAACCTACTTAAGGCTTTTTGCAGACCGCTGGGGGTTTTGGAGATAATCAAAGTATCGTCCACGAACATGAGGATAGGTATATGTTCTTCCGTCAGCATAGGGGCGTCGGAAGGGACCACCGAGAGGAAATCGGCCACCCCGTTTACGAAGAGTGAGCATAGGGTAGGTGCGAGCACGCATCCCTGGCTCACTCCTCTGTTCACGGCAAATGACTCGGTAACCTCTCCCCTGCCCCCCCCACCAGACCAGTGCATGGTTACCCTCATGTAAGTGGATGATCAAGGATAACAGTTCAGAGGTCATCCCCATCTCACTTAAGACACGCCATAGCCTGCAATGTGGCACTAGATCGAAGGCTGCCTTCAGATCCACAAATACTGCATACAAAGCCCCTTTCCCCAAAACAACTGTCTTCCAATAGATATTGATAAAACGGAAGACCTGATCAATGGTGCTTGTGAGCGGTCGAAAACCCGCCTGCAGTGGGGTAAGTATTTGCTCATCTTCCATCCATGACTGTATTTTTTGCAAGATCAGTCTACCCATAATCTTTTGAATGGAATCTATAAGGCTAATTGGCCTGTAATTAGCTGCTACAGATTTGTCACCCTTCTTGAATACTGGAATTATCTCCGCCCCTTTCCAGGAAACCGGGATTGGGGCACCACAGGCAATTGCGTTTGCTAAATGTCTAATATGCAAACGCGAGGAAGGCTTATGATTTAAAAATACATCCGCAGGGATGCTATCCATACCAGGGGCACGTCCTGGTGTAATAGTATCTAACGCCCTGTCCACATGCACTAGTGTGAATATCCCACTAGTAAAAAAAGTATAATTGAACGGATCGGTGTTATGTTCATCCTCCAAGGAAGCATACTGGGGTTTGAAGTATTCAACCCATAGATGATGGGCAACATTATTCTGCGGGGGTTCTGGGTACCCTTCCCTGACCCACTTATACATATCCCAAAATACTTTTGAATATCGAGACACGCATGCTTCCTTGAGCTCTTGCTATCTTGCCTGGTCCCAGAGTTTTTTAGCTTCTTTGACTGCCTTTCTATAGGAGTCCCGCACCCTCCTAACTCTTACTAAGTCCCCAGCACCTAAGGCCATCCCCAATGCCCTACGTGAGTGGCAATATTTATCGTTAAACCACCCTTCGGCTTTCTTGTTCCTGCCTTTCTTAATATTTGCAGGTTTACAGAAGAATAGCTTTAGTCGCTCAAAGAGCATGGTGTGCGTCTCTGTAACATGGGACAACGAGATCTGGCTTCCCTCAGTAGTTCCCCAAACCTCTAATACCCTGTCTACCTCATTATTCATGACTAGCAATATTTCTGGAGAATCTGAAACGTTTCTCCATTGCAGATGTCGAGTGTCATTAGTCAGTGCCAAATCACTAGCCCCTAGATCAACCCTAGTGGATGAAACTTCTTCAAACAGCCCAGCCATTGTGACGACAAGTGGGTTATGATCGCTTTCAGCTCGAGTAGTAATGACCATATCCCTTAAAAACTGCCACAATGATAAACTTACTAGCACATAATCAATACGGCTAGACCTTAGGCCGTTGTTAAAAGTGTCGACCCCCATCTTATCGGACAATGTTCACCGTTTACGGCCCTCATCTGGTGAACTATACACATCCCCTTCATTTGAATGGCCGCATCTGACCATTTTTTAATTGGCTCAATCTCAAGGATAGGTATACCCCATTTTGCATCTTCATCCTCCGTGAGGCACTGGTCCTCAAACCCTAGAGGTTCAAACGTAGTATTGAAGTCTCCTGCCACTATCGGACCAGTGTTCCTCGGCATACCATCCAACAACCTCTCCAGGTCAGCTACAACATCCGAACGTCCCCCACCAGTGAGGCCTCTTGCATAGACGTTAAATATATACAAACTAGGACCCTGCTCTGGGATGATTTTTATTGCAAGAATGTCAATATTTTTTGTGGGTATTTGGGATACTTTACACTGCAATGCCTGCCGTACCCAAATCACCTGACCCCCCATTGCACGGCCCTTTGCTTGTTTTACTGCTGGAACCTGGAAAGTAAGATACCCTGGACGAAACACGGGCTCTACCGCCCATGTCTCTTGAAAGAGACATATCTTGTGGGCTTCAATGAAGTCTGACCATTCGGGAAGTGCTAGTTTGGAGGCCAGCCCTGTGATATTCCAGGATAGAAATGACACAGTAGTAGACCTATGGGTACAGAAATCCACTATCAGAGGAAAGCCATCCTGGACAGGGGGTGAACCAGGACCCGTAGTCGACCCTGTGTTCGGTAGCAAATCATTAGCTCCATGTCCACCAGGGGGTTTTAAACTACCATCAACAGGAGCTTTTTCTACATTCTCTGTGCAGGATGAAATCCTGCTAGTTGGGGGATTAATTAAGTTAGGATCACCGTAATCCAAATCATGCAATCTTTGACCAAAATTAGGGGGGATAACAGCTTTCGGGGCACATAATGGAACTTAGTGTCTGAGAGTGGTTTGATGTCAATCGCACTCCTCTAGGCCAGATAAAACTTTGTATCTATTCCCTGTGCAGACACCAAAGCCACCCCAGGGCCTTTGGACAAACCCACTCTTTCCTACCTGGGCCTTCGAAGAACCTGGGAAATTTGCTGGATAAAAATATGTTAGAGGGAGTGATTTAATAAGGAAGTCTGTACCTTGATATTCCCAGTTGCATATGTGCTCAACAGCTCTGGTATCCCTGAAATTGATGATAATACTTTCACCCCTAATAGTTTTATGTCTTGACTCCACCCACTCCACCCTTCTTGCGAATAGGATTTCAGCCGACACCCCAGAGGGTAAAGACCGATTCCCATTTAACAAGTGGATACACTTGTTTTTCAGGTCTGTATAATTCTCCCGTTGACCCGATCTCAGTGGTGGAACCCCCGTCAAGATACACACATATGGTGCGGAGGCCGGGGGGAGATCTATACATGGTAGACAGTCTGGAGGTGAGTCATTGGCCGCCCTATTACTACAGCCTGGGTGTTGGATCCCTAGATTAGAACCACCCCTCCTGCTCCCTTACCACCCATTGCCTGCACGCCTTTAACACCACACAAGCTTGTCTGAGGAGTAGAATCACTAAACCCGGTCGAGGTGAGAATACTTTTCGGTGCCACTACCTGTGTTAACTGTGTTTGGGGGTTAGAACTTAAAATAACCTCAGGGACACCCCCAGCCCCGTACCCACTCCCTGTACTGACCACAGTCCCAGGCCTACTAATGTCTTTGGCCTTGGCCCCTACAGATTCAAGGGTCGCGAGTCTGTTTTCAATGGAGTCCAGTCTATTATAAATGGGAATACAGGACCTATAAAAAAGCTGCTCAAGCTTGTCCCACATTTCCTGGGTCCATTCCAATGGCGTGTCCATCCTAGGTGGCATCCCGGATCCACTGCTGCAGCCATCAGGAACAACACCTCAATACTGTTATTTAAAGATGTCGATATGACCCCTGGAGTTTCAGCATTTGGCTTCTTAATTTTTGCTTTTCTAACCTTATGGACTGCACCCCCATGCTTCCTTTTAGAAACCGGTATTGGTTGCACAGATTTTACACCACGTGTGGGACGGGACCTTACTGTATTCTCCGCATGGTCGGACAAGATGCTGCATTCTGCGGAACCAGATCGAACATCCGGCATGTTGCCTTGGGTGAAGCATGAATGAACACTATCCTTATGGGCTGGATGGACTAGAACGGAATGAGCCCCGTAATCCACCCCAACACCTTCACTTAAGGGAGCATCAGAGCCTGGGATGGTAGTAGGAGACACCACCCTTGCCAGCCTGCCTATTGAGGACCTTTTATTAAAAGCAGGGTCCAATGATAGTCTTTTTTCTGTACGGTCAATTTCATGAGCTAAAATTGCAGAGGCCCGTACAATGAATTGGTCCAGCGTTCCCGTTATAGTACCAGTAGGGGCCGTTTTCCCGCCCTTCGCTGCCTTTAGCGACATTTTAACAGTGAGTATAGACTTGGTACAGTTAATAATCCAATGGACAAGCCCTCAAGGGGCCGACAGCCAGTGAACAAGTTACAAATCCGAGGAGGGCCCCCAATGACGGGTACGTACTAACCTTTGGCAAGGCAGTGTTAGAGGGTGGCCCGTCCCGTCCTCGAGCTGTTCTCGAACGGGCTCAAACGGGCCAGCCCTTTGCCCAGGCTTGGCCAGGGCTTCACCTGGCTCGTCCCGCAATGCGTCGGGCTGCGTGGCTTAATACACCTCCTGGCGCTGCTGCCGCGTCAATTGGGTGTGCCGCCGCTAAGGGTGCAGGGGATTGTTGTCCAGGGGCGGCGGCGGTGCTGGTGGTGGCGTCCGGTGGTGGTGGCGGTATGGCAACCCCCCCGCTGCTCTTCTAGTGGCGGTATGAATCTCAGCGGTGTCGGCAAGGGTCTCACTGCTCCCTCAATGTAGCGTGATGTTCCATTTGAGCTTCCTAGAATTTATGACTGTCATGCAGTTATTGCTTACAGTTTTCCCTGATTCCAGTTGATTTAGTTTAATTAAAAATATTCTCTCTTCTTCTGGTCATGGTCACTCTCAGACTTCTGTATTATTGCAAAGCTCTTACAAGTATGGAAGTTGGAATACTGAATGAAGTCATAATCAATTATTGCGTGTTCAGTTGGGCCTCAAAATGTTGGTTTAGAAGGCTGACCGTCTACTAGTCTACCAGTAAGTGCTCTGTAACCTGAGTCTGAAGTTATAAGTGTATCTATTCAGGGCTGTTAGACCCTTAGGTTTCCAAGACCATGGTTTTTAGGAAGGGGGCTGTAAAAGTTTAAATCCGCGTCCACAGAGCTGGAAATACAGGTTTCAGTGGCAAAAGGTATTGAATGAAGTCCCCGGTTATGATGATAAATAACTGACCATATTTCTCCATGAAAAAGTCACGCTCAGCTGGAGCAGTACGATATTTATGATTAGGTGTTAAAACATGCAGGGGAAAGTAAAAGTTTATGATCAAGAACTTTGTGATATTTAGGTGTTTTAATAAGACTGCTAAAAAAATAGCAGTGGATGATTT
The DNA here is from genome assembly GCF_964261635.1 of Lissotriton helveticus. Lineage (NCBI taxonomy): Eukaryota > Metazoa > Chordata > Amphibia > Caudata > Salamandridae > Lissotriton > Lissotriton helveticus. The sequence continues at coordinate 919,585,176 of NC_136067.1, read as the reverse complement.
CACTTTGAGGCTATTCATGTTGTTTGTTACTAATCATTCATTGCAACCCTCCACTAGGTCTCTCCAAGTCATTCTTTCTTGCCCAGATTTCATGGGTAGTAAAGTTTGATATCAGTACATTTGAGAGTTTTCATGTTTCTTGTAAACTCACCACACAATGGTCGTTAAGGAACAATTTTCCCCCAGTTTTTGCCTGTCAAAGCCAGAAATATTCCCGAAGGTTATAGAAAACTCATTAGAGGAACATTTCGAGCTCCTGGGTATAGTGGTTAGTTGTTGGGTTTAGCTGTTGGTTTGGTATTAGAGAGTTTTCTGGCCAGGAAATTGCTTACACATTAGATGAGGATCCTTTAGATCTAACATTTTAGTTTACAAACGTTATGTTCATGTCAGGGCCTTTACAGTTAGGAATAGTTGGCATTATTCCTTAATCTACTAGGTTTTCTCTCCATACCATATTTTTGGGACTGTAGTTTGTGTATACCAGGTTGTCCTGTCAGTTTCACCATCTATATACTAACATGATTTGTTTGTAAGAAATTATTTTTATCTTTTTAATATAGCATCAAGGACACTTTGTAATTACTTATGTCTCTTCCTGTTCGAGGTAGTCACAGGTGCTGCAAGGGGTACTGAACCACAAGAGAGAGGGCTCACTTAATTTCCCTCTAGTGTTCTGGAGCCTGTTCTGCTATAGCTCTGCAAACTGGGTCAATTATACCTCTTCCACACTTGACTCAGCATAGCAAGGGCAAACAATTAAAGAATTCTCACAGAGGTAGTGTGGGAGGGGTAAGAGCTCAAGATTAACAGTCAATCAACTGAACCAATAATGCACTGCCTAGCCCAGTGCTTATCGGCACCTAAAGCACTTTAATATCACCTCAAAATAATATCACCTTAAATAAAATACTTCATAGAGGTTTATTTACAGGGTTTCAATCTCACTTATGATTGCTAGTCAAGCTTATACCAACTGCAGAGCCTCCTGCCCATTCTAGGAAGCTGTTCCAGTCTCTACAGTGACTCATGTAAAAGTACAGGCATAGATCATGCTAAGATGCAATTCCCTAGTGATTATCCCACAGGGAAATGTATATATCAGCACAAACAGTTCCCATTACAGGCACCTGCTTCGGTCTGCTTCGTATGCTCCGGAAGTTTTTCCCTCTGCTCTCAGAGGACCACAGGAGGGTTACGGTACAGGCCTTGATTGGTTCAAGATTGGACTACTCAAACGTGTTATATCTTTGCCTGCCAGAATATCTCCTGCAACGCATGCAGGTGGTCCAGAATGCGGCCGCGCGTGCCATTTTTGGCCTGCATAGGCGAGCTAGAGTCTCTGGCTTATTGCAGTCGCTCCACTGGCTGCCTATTCGCCAGAGGATAGCTTTTAAAGCCTTAACGCTCGCTCATAAGGCCTTCCATGCAACAGGGGCTAAATACCTGCAGAAGAGGCTCTCTGCCTACCGCCCTCTCCGATCCTTGAGGTCTGAGTCCTTGTTTTTGGCCACTGTCCCTCGTGTGAGGAAGGCACGCATGGGAGGTCGCTCCTTTAAGCTCCGGGCCCCTCAACTTTGGAACTCTCTGCCCCTGACTTTACGGAGCACTTCAAATCTGCTGGCTTTCAGGAAGGGCCTGAAGACCTGGCTCTTTGCCTCCTAGATCCCTGTTTTCGCTGACCTGTTCTTTTTTAAATCTGTTTGTTGTGTTTAGCGTTTCAGCTTGTCATTAAAGCGCCGGGACACTCTTTTGAGTAGCCGAGCGCTATAAAAGATACAAATAACATAACATAACATAACATAACATTAACAACAGCTAGGATTCTCATGATAGATTTATCTGTCCTTGATCAGTTTAGTTGTTCAGTATTTTTTGTTTAGATGCTGCTTTACATGCTCACTAATATGCAGCTTGTGTGGCATTGGTGGGTGCTTTCCTAGGACCTAGTGATTTAGGACCTTGGTGGAGGTCTCACTCTGGACTCAGACCACTGGAGGCTGAGCAGTGAAGCTGGCCTCATCAGAGGGTGCATGTCATTGGCAGGTGCAGCCTCCAGGGCAGGATCAGTCAGTTGTTTTTGGGGGATCCTCACACTGAGAACACAGCTGCCTGCCTGCTGAGAGAGGGCAGGAGAGTGCTTGGCCCTGTAGAAAGGTATACTGCCCAAGAGGAGAAGACCATCTGTGTTCCAACTTCATCTTCTAAAGCAAGCTCTTAATAATTCAGATAATGTCAACTCACCTGTAGGATACTGGCTGTCATGCAAACACCAGCCTTGCTTATACAGCAGCTCTTTGAGTATTCTGAGGACCACTCTCTTCCTTGCTCATGAAGACCTTGTAACCTGGCCAAAGTGGGGTGATTTGGGTTCCATATGTATGCTAATTTTCCAGGCAGTTTTGGAAGTGGTTTAGGATGGTTTCTTTTCAGATGTAATTTTCTGGTTGTTACACATACACAGGATTTGGGAAAGGTGATGTCTCCCACAGAGGTAGAGATGTGGCTGGATCCAATCAGGCATATCCAGAACATTGACACATTGAAACATGAAATCTCTACATTTGACTGTCATAAGACTTCATAAATAAATAATAAGGTAAAGACAAAAGGGCAAGCCCTACCTGAATCTGCCTCACCTTTAACAACTAAAACCTACTGATGCAGCTTTCACCTATACCATCCACCAAATGGGGGTGCTCAATAAGAACTAATCAGCAGACCCTTGCTAAAAGGGCCTCACTGAATTTCTAAGGCTAGCCTTGTCACAATCTTCGCTCATGTCACTGTCTGTGTCTGCATCCTCCAGCCATCAGAAAGCAGTCAATACACTTCACTGTCTATTGAAGCTGTATCCACTCTTAACCTTGTGTCATGATAAACTCAGTGCCATCCAAAATGGATCCCACTAATCCTAAAACTAAGAATCTACCATACCTTCACTTTGACCATGCAAATGCTGCTCATTTACCCTAAATCACACACTTGCCACTCACATACAATGTGGGCCGGAGGTCGGGAAACAACCTTTACATCGCAACCATAACATCGCACTACACTAACAACGCAGTCATTACATCGCAACATCCTTTACAACGCATGTCACTACAATGCAGGCATTACAACGCATACCATTACAACGCATGACACAACATCGCATGTCACTACAACGCAGGCATTACAACGCATACCATTTGTGAGAAAATGCAGGAGGGGCTTACCTGTGTGCTGCCAGGGGAGAACCTTTTCCTTAGAGCCCGTACTCCTTTTAATGTCCGGGGCTTGCAGAACTACGAAGGACTACAAAATCCATTCCCCTATCCTGTCTCTCCACAGCCAGACGTCGACGTAAACCCAGAAGTAGGTGGGTATAACACCGGAAGTTGTTGACGGAGCCCAATGAAAGGAGGAGGAAACAATCAGGAGGCGTCTCAGACCAGTGACGCGGAAACAGGAGGAAGAGTGTCCGGAGAGTGGAAAGAAGAAGACTCACCCTGCAAGCAGGTGACCGATGGAGAACCAAGGAACAAGGACTCCCTGGACGCAGAACCGGATGAGCGTTGGTGCGAGGAGTGGTGGTGTCCGCCGGAGGATGCTGGAGAGCGGCCGCAACTCAGGAGAGTTGCGGCAGAGCCGGTGAGAGATAGTGTCTCAAGAGGGTGGGTACGAGGGACGAGGGTGGAGAACACTGGAAGGGAGGCGGGTTGGGAACTGGGGATTTCGTCGTGAAAGTACCCTGTGTTGTAAGATACCGTATTTTGAGTTTCCCGAACAAGTGGTAGTCTATTTGCATAGCGAACAGATACCGAGCCTCATTTTCTTATTTATTTATTTGCTGGTTTGTATAGCGCTAGGAATAGACTCCCGGAGGAGTATCTCCGCGCTTATGACAGCCGCACTAATGAGCTATGTAGGTAATAGAGATATTACATTTTTATTTGTAATAGATAAATGATCAGGATCCGGAGAGAGGAAAATTAACTAAGATAAACTAAACAAAAAAGTTTTCAGGTCCTTTCTAAAACGAAGATGGTTGGAACATTGTCTCAAAGAAAGTGGGAGCGCATTCCAGACATTAGGACCCACCACAGACAAGGCCCTGCCACCTAACCTAGTTTTGCTGATTTTAGGTACATTCAATAGCAACTGTTCGCTGGACCTAAGGGTGCAGGCAGGAACATATGGGACAAATTTTCTTGCCAAGTATTCTGGTCCTAGTTCATGAAGACCCTTATGAATGACAGCAGGTCTTGAACTTTACTCGAAGACGTATAGGCAGCCAATGAAGTTTGTGTAATAAGGGTTTCGATGGAGATCTGGGGGGTGCATTGAGCACCAACCTGGCTACTGTATTCTGCACTACCTGCAGACAATCTAATACCTCTTCATTTGCACCTGCCAGGAGCTCATTACAATAATCAAGATGGCTGATCACTAGAGCCTGAACTAAAGTTCTCCTGTGGGAGTCAGGAAGGAATGGAAAAATCCTATGGAGGAGACCTATCACGTGGAAACAAGATCCCACAGTGATATTAACATGCTGTTTCATGGTCAACTCCGGTTCCAATCGTACCCCCAGGTTCTTGATTATTGATTTAGGTTCAGGGACTGGGCCTAAGTCCAGTGGCCACCAATCAGGGGACCATTGGACCCTGGCTTTGCCGAAAAGCATCACCTCGGTCTTTCCAACATTACATTGAAGAAAGTTGGAAGACATCCATCTCGCTATTGCCTTCATCCCATCGGAGAAAGATTGTATAGTCTCCGGTGTTAGTTGTTTAAAAGGGAAGAGCAGCTGTGTATCATCAGCGTAGGACACTGGACAGAAGCCAAATGCTCTGGTTATTTCTGCCAAGGGAGCCACATAGGTGTTAAACAGGGTCGGGCTCAAACACGATCCCTGCGGGACCCCCTTGGTAATCTTAACCTCTTCCGACCTAAACTCACCCATGGTGACACATTGGGTGCGGTTGGAGAGGAAGCTTTTAATCCAGTCCAGTGCCCTACCGCCGATTCCACTCACAGACAGTCGTTCGATCAAGGTGTTGTGTGAAATGGTATCGAACGCTGCCGATAAATCCAGCAGCACCAGGACGACGGAATAACCATCGTCCTGGTACATGCGTAGATCGTCTGTTATCGACAGCAGGGCCGTTTCGGTGCTATATTTTGGCCTGAAACCTGACTGTGATGGATCAAGGCTGCCTGAATGTTCAAGGTAGTTAGAAAGATGTTTATTGGTGTGCTTCTCAATGATTTTCCCTACAAATGGTAACAAGGATATCGGCCTAAGATTAGACATGTTGGTCCAGGGAGATGATGTATTTTTCCTAATAGGTCTAACTAGTGCCGTTTTCCATTGCTGAGGGACATTTGCTGTTATAAGTGAGAGATTCACCAATCTCTGGATGTCGGGACCAAGTGTTCTCCCTAAAGGACCCATAAGCCTGGCTGGAAGTGAAGCAAGCACTCGGCCTAACGTGACAGATAACGAGTTTTCATTTTATATTGCAACTATTTTTCTTAGGCCCTATGTTATATTGAGCACTACTAGCTACCACAAGCACCGGGTAAAGATCCCCCCCCCCCATCCAACACATAAAGAGAAAACTGGTGAGCACTTCAAGGTGTGGTGACGGGTAGCAAACATAGATTGACTTTTAAAACCCATGTCTGACGGCTCCCTCTTTTCCTCTCTTATGAGCCTCCAGGGAGACAACCTTGACAGCGAAAAGGAGGAGCCAGTAACAGTGACCTGTGAATCCCCATCAAGCTCAGCCAAGATCACATCGGAGGATCAAGAAGATAAACATCCTAAACAACATTCCACTTCTACTCTTGACAATAAAAATCGTCCTTTTGGCAAATACATTATATTGAAAGGCACTATGGAGGCTGCCCTAGCAAAAATCTATAACAAAAGAACGTGCCTGAACTGATATCCTAGTTTAGAAAACAATTGATTTAACAAAGAAGAAAATTCATTTCAACTTATACTGTTGCCAATTAATAGCAATTTTATTTATTCAATTTAACATTTTTATTTTTGAAAGATATTTTCACATTTTTTATACAAATACTACACCAAATAACCTATGTAACAAAGATCATTCAGACTCATCAATCATTTCACAGTCATTCAACAGCAAACATCCATATATACACAACTCTGGCAAATTAAGCTTTTGTGAAAATACCAGAACGAAGGGTGGGAGTGAAGGGAAAAAATTAAAAGAGAGTTAAAGAAGAATAAAGAAGGAGACAAAGGTTGCTCGAAAAAATCAATACGTGAGGTACAATGTATTATACATATATACACGTGGAGATAATCACAATCAACTTAATCGGTAAAGCATAATATGTATAAATCAATTAGAACACAAATTTTCTCGATTTTTGGGTTTAGTGGGAGCAACACACTGTCTAAGGGCCAACGCGTTTCGAGTCCCAATCAGAAATTGGAAGGGGGACTCTCATCAGGACCAATAAAGTATCTGAAAAAAAAAAAAGGGAGAAAAATATCACTGAGTAAAGAAAAATATCTCTGAGTAAAGAAAGAGGTATCCCATATGGTACTCAAGCGTGACCGGCCATTCCCTCAAACAGCTTACCCTACTGGTCTACAAGGCCACTTGAAGGGTGTAGAGTTGTATACAATCTATAACAACGCTGCGGCGGGAGGCGATTTATAATGGAAGAGGTATCTTTCTGGTGGTGGAGACACTGCAAGGTAAGAGGATTGGACATTAGCTGTGAAGGTGATACTAGATGACCTAAGTACATAAAGCACCCGGCACGGTTGCTTACCTAGCTTGCTGGATCAAATTGGGCCCACTGGTGGTTGGTGAATAACTTTTTAGTTTGCCAAAATATTGTAGGGTATCCACCTAAAAAAAGAGGAGGAAATGTCTAGAAGAATATTCACGCTATTCACATTTGGACACAGCTCACATATTTCCAGAAAGTTACCTGCAAACTCAGCGCATGTGCTTGGTCGATGACCGAGTGCAGGTCAATATTCTAAGCGGCCCACTGGTGGCTGGACTAGTGTGGCACGGCTTGTCGCCTGGAAAAGATTTTATGGGGATTTGTCAGCGACTAGTGGCATTATTTAACCGCCAAAGATGGTCTCGAAGGTTGAAGAGATTACCTGCTGTGGCAGCTCGTGTACTTAGTAGGGGGCGCTTCATCCGTTGGAATGCTCCTAAAAAGGGAGCATCAGTGTTAGTAACGGAACGCTAAAGAAACGGGGGTTTGCGAAGCACTAAAGCCTCCGTATAATCCTCTTACCTGGTGTTGCTTAATTCTCCGGTCACCCGTCTCGGCGTCTCCGCAGCGCTGATTTCTCACGCATGCGCAGGACCGCTTAATATGTCAAGCTCGCGGGAGATACTATTCTTCCGCGCATGCGCATTGGGGTAAATACCGGGTTTCAAAGCCCGAGTGAAGTGAATGATAGTGTGCATCCTGCTGGCCGCAAAAGGAGACGGTCAGGGGCCACTACTAAGGTTGGGACACAGCGGCGCGGTGAAAGCGGCAAGTGGCATGTGGATTACAGTTTATAAATCTCTGACAGTTCGTTAAGGCCAGTGACGGCCGTATTAAATTTCACGATGAGGAGGGCTTCCCTTTTGGAGAGTCTGGCATCCCAGTCTCCTCCTCGGGGGTCACGCTCAACCTTGGAAATAATCGTCCATTTCAAATCATTGATTTGATGAGACATTCTGTTCCAATGGTTTACCAGTGGAGCTGTCTCTACTCAGTTTCTGAGCCTGGATTTATGTTGAGAAATTCTTTGGCGGACCTCCTGATTGGTCTTGCCAATATACAGGAGTCCGCAGGGGCACATCACACCATACACTACATATCTTGATTTACAGTTACTGTGTGTATTATGTTTCCATGATATGCCCCTGTGCTGAAACAAAGAGCCCTCCACAGTGGACTCACAGCACAGGCAGGTACCGCACTTATGATGCCCTGTGATGGGATTCAGGCCCATCATTTGCCTGATGGTAGGAGGTTCATTCTTTGGGATAGCTGCTCTCACCACAACATTGGCTATGCTTTTATCTTTTTTGAACGCGAAAAGAGGAGGTTCAGTCAGTCCTTCATCTAGATTTGTCACAAGATGCCAATTTTGTTTTATCACTTTTTTTAGTTGGTTGGCATTGGGACAGTATGTGGTGACACATACCTGACGTTTGAGTTGAGGTTTGATACGGCGTTCCAAGAGGGTCTCCCTTGGAGTCCACCGGGCCCTTTTCATACAGTTTGACACCAATTTCTTCGGGTAGCCGCGATCACATAGCTTTGTTATTAGATTCTTGGCATGATGTCTGTAGTCTTCATTTGTGGAACAATTTCTTCGAATGCGAAGAAACTGTCCCAGCGGTAAATTCTCTCGCAAGCTCCTTGGGTGATTGCTTGAGAACAAAAGGGCTTTGTTCCGGTCCGTGGGCTTCACAAAAAGAGACGTAGATAGTTTCCCCTCAATTGGAAAGACTTCCACATCCAAAAAGGATATTTTTTCTTTCGATGATGTCATACTGAACTTGATGTCCAGTGTACGTGCGTTTAACCACACGTGAAAACGTTCCAACTCGTCCTCCTCACCTTTCCACACCATGAAAACATCATCTATGAAGCGTAGCCACGCTCCGATGTGGTTCTTAAAAGGATTATTGTCATGGATGAAGGCGTCCTCATAGAGTGACATAAAAAAAACGGCCAATTCTGGGGCGAAGGGGCATCCCATCGCTACTCCTTTCACCTGGAAATAAAATTCCTTCCCAAAACAGAAGTAGTTCTAATTCAGGGCAAACGATGCCAAATCAATCAAAAATTTAGTTGGAACCTGTGTTGGTCTAGTTCTTAAGTCCAGGAAGTAGGTGAGTACTGCCACCGCTTCGTCCTGTGGGATCTGGGTATAGAGTGAAGTGACATCCAGGGTGACCAGGATATCACTATCTTTACAAAACTCAATTGTTTCAAGTTTATTGATAAAATCCGTGGTGTCCTGCAAATATGATTTGACATGGCACATGAACTCCTTGAGGAAAACATCAACGTATTTGGCCACTGGTTCAAGTAATGAATCACATCCAGCCACAATTGGTCTACCCGGGGGTTTGGTGGAATCTTTGTGTACCTTTGGCAAGATATAAAATAAAGGTACTTTTGGATGGTTTTTTTGTAAAAATTCCAATTCTTTAGGGCCTACAAAACCTTGTTCGTGGCCTTCCCTAATGATGGAAAACAATTGGTTCTGGAGGTCAGACGTGGGATCTTTCCCAATCTTTCTGTAACAATCCTGATCATTTAGTTGTCTTAGGACTTCATTGTTATAGCTGGAAGTATCCCATACCACTATCGCACCGCCTTTATCGGCTTGCTTTATGGTGATCATGGGGTCATTCCTTAAGTCCATAAGGGCTTTGGTTTGTTCTTTTGTGATGTTATATTTAACATATTTTTTCTGCGTTTCCATTGCGGAAATTGCAGAAAGTACAGTTTTTTCAAACACTAAGATCTCTTTAGGTATCTTATGTCCAGGGGGGCAGAACGTGGATTTATTCCGAAGCCCTGTGATTTCACGGGTTCCGGTAGTGGGGTTACCCGCAAAGAAAGTTAAGAGTCTTAATTTCCGGCAAAACTCGATGAATTCAGTTTTCATCCTGGTGAAATCCGTGCGTTTAGAGGGTACAAATGAAAGTCCCTTAGAGAGGACACTCTCTTCAGCTATAGTCAAGATTTTGGGTGAGAGGTTAAAAATAGGTGACACTTTTAATTTTGATAGTGTTGTCGCCGGGTTGTCATTTCCCATCTCACTTTCGCCCTCGGGCGAGTTTGACCTCTCCCTAAAAAAGAATTCTGAGCGTTGCTTTGTTGCTGTTGATTCTGGTTCCATTTGCGGTTTCTATTCGGTCTGCTGTTTTGAGTATTACCACTATTGTCACTATCGCCACCAGATGACGAGGTGTCAGAAAAGGTGATAAACTGATTTCGTGATCTGCCACGATTCCCTGATAGATAACGCCTTGAGTCTGGTTTAGTGTAAAAATCAGTTTGTAAGAACGGATATACGTTCTCAAGAGAAAAGTTCTTTTTGTCTTTCTCGAATTGATTTGTTTTTTGCGTTGAAATTCTGACAGCTGTTTCAACAGGTCCTGACTGTTGAAACAGCTGTCAGAATTTCAAGAGAAGAGCTAGAGCAGATAGCTCAATTGGAATCCGAGATAAGTAGCAATCCTGCGATAGTTGACGCTAAGGCTTTGATAGACAAAGTAGCAAAGGAAATACAGGAATTCAAAGATTATAGTGTAACGCAAAAAACAAATCAATTCGAGAAAGACAAAAAGAACCGAATAGAAACCGCAAATGGAACCAGAATCAACAGCAACAAAGCAACGCTCAGAATTCTTTTTTAGGGAGAGGTCAAACTCGCCCGAGGGCGAAAGTGAGATGGGAAATGACAACCCGGCGACAACACTATCAAAATTAAAAGTGTCACCTATTTTTAACCTCTCACCCAAAATCTTGACTATAGCTGAAGAGAGTGTCCTCTCTAAGGGACTTTCATTTGTACCCTCTAAACGCACGGATTTCACCAGGATGAAAACTGAATTCATCGAGTTTTGCCGGAAATTAAGACTCTTAACTTTCTTTGCGGGTAACCCCACTACCGGAACCCGTGAAATCACAGGGCTTTGGAATAAATCCACGTTCTGCCCCCCTGGACATAAGATACCTAAAGAGATCTTAGTGTTTGAAAAAACTGTACTTTCTGCAATTTCCGCAATGGAAACGCAGAAAAAATATGTTAAATATAACATCACAAAAGAACAAACCAAAGCCCTTATGGACTTAAGGAATGACCCCATGATCACCATAAAGCAAGCCGATAAAGGCGGTGCGATAGTGGTATGGGATACTTCCAGCTATAACAATGAAGTCCTAAGACAACTAAATGATCAGGATTGTTACAGAAAGATTGGGAAAGATCCCACGTCTGACCTCCAGAACCAATTGTTTTCCATCATTAGGGAAGGCCACGAACAAGGTTTTGTAGGCCCTAAAGAATTGGATTTTTTACAAAAAAAACATCCAAAAGTACCTTTATTTTATATCTTGCCAAAGGTACACAAAGATTCCACCAAACCCCCGGGTAGACCAATTGTGGCTGGATGTGATTCATTACTTGAACCAGTGGCCAAATACGTTGATGTTTTCCTCAAGGAGTTCATGTGCCATGTCAAATCATATTTGCAGGACACCACGGATTTTATCAATAAACTTGAAACAATTGAGTTTTGTAAAGATAGTGATATCCTGGTCACCCTGGATGTCACTTCACTCTATACCCAGATCCCACAGGACGAAGCGGTGGCAGTACTCACCCACTTCCTGGACTTAAGAACTAGACCAACACAGGTTCCAACTAAATTTTTGATTGATTTGGCATCGTTTGCCCTGAAAAAGAACTACTTCTGTTTTGGGAAGGAATTTTATTTCCAGGTGAAAGGAGTAGCGATGGGGTGCCCCTTCGCCCCAGAATTGGCCGTTCTTTTTATGTCACTCTATGAGGACGCCTTCATCCATGACAATAATCCTTTTAAGAACCACATCAGAGCGTGGCTACGCTTCATAGATGATGTTTTCATGGTGTGGAAAGGTGAGGAGGACGAGTTGGAACGTTTTCACGTGTGGTTAAACGCACGTACACTGGACATCAAGTTCAGTATGACATCATCGAAAGAAAAAATATCCTTTTTGGATGTGGAAGTCTTTCCAATTGAGGGGAAACTATCTACGTCTCTTTTTGTGAAGCCCACGGACCAGAACAAAGCCCTTTTGTTCTCAAGCAATCACCCAAGGAGCTTGCGAGAGAATTTACCGCTGGGACAGTTTCTTCGCATTCGAAGAAATTGTTCCACAAATGAAGACTACAGACATCATGCCAAGAATCTAATAACAAAGCTATGTGATCGCGGCTACCCGAAGAAATTGGTGTCAAACTGTATGAAAAGGGCCCGGTGGACTCCAAGGGAGACCCTCTTGGAACGCCGTATCAAACCTCAACTCAAACGTCAGGTATGTGTCACCACATACTGTCCCAATGCCAACCAACTAAAAAAAGTGATAAAACAAAATTGGCATCTTGTGACAAATCTAGATGAAGGACTGACTGAACCTCCTCTTTTCGCGTTCAAAAAAGATAAAAGCATAGCCAATGTTGTGGTGAGAGCAGCTATCCCAAAGAATGAACCTCCTACCATCAGGCAAATGATGGGCCTGAATCCCATCACAGGGCATCATAAGTGCGGTACCTGCCTGTGCTGTGAGTCCACTGTGGAGGGCTCTTTGTTTCAGCACAGGGGCATATCATGGAAACATAATACACACAGTAACTGTAAATCAAGATATGTAGTGTATGGTGTGATGTGCCCCTGCGGACTCCTGTATATTGGCAAGACCAATCAGGAGGTCCGCCAAAGAATTTCTCAACATAAATCCAGGCTCAGAAACCGAGTAGAGACAGCTCCACTGGTAAACCATTGGAACAGAATGTCTCATCAAATCAATGATTTGAAATGGACGATTATTTCCAAGGTTGAGCGTGACCCCCGAGGAGGAGACTGGGATGCCAGACTCTCCAAAAGGGAAGCCCTCCTCATCGTGAAATTTAATACGGCCGTCACTGGCCTTAACGAACTGTCAGAGATTTATAAACTGTAATCCACATGCCACTTGCCGCTTTCACCGCGCCGCTGTGTCCCAACCTTAGTAGTGGCCCCTGCCCGTCTCCTTTTGCGGCCAGCAGGATGCACACTATCATTCACTTCACTCGGGCTTTGAAACCCGGTATTTACCCCAATGCGCATGCGCGGAAGAATAGTATCTCCCGCGAGCTTGACATATTAAGCGGTCCTGCGCATGCGTGAGAAATCAGCGCTGCGGAGACGCCGAGACGGGTGACCGGAGAATTAAGCAACACCAGGTAAGAGGATTATACGGAGGCTTTAGTGCTTCGCAAACCCCCGTTTCTTTAGCGTTCCGTTACTAACACTGATGCTCCCTTTTTAGGAGCATTCCAACGGATGAAGCGCCCCCTACTAAGTACACGAGCTGCCACAGCAGGTAATCTCTTCAACCTTCGAGACCATCTTTGGCGGTTAAATAATGCCACTAGTCGCTGACAAATCCCCATAAAATCTTTTCCAGGCGACAAGCCGTGCAACACTAGTCCAGCCACCAGTGGGCCGCTTAGAATATTGACCTGCACTCGGTCATCGACCAAGCACATGCGCTGAGTTTGCAGGTAACTTTCTGGAAATATGTGAGCTGTGTCCAAATGTGAATAGCGTGAATATTCTTCTAGACATTTCCTCCTCTTTTTTTAGGTGGATACCCTACAATATTTTGGCAAACTAAAAAGTTATTCACCAACCACCAGTGGGCCCAATTTGATCCAGCAAGCTAGGTAAGCAACCGTGCCGGGTGCTTTATGTACTTAGGTCATCTAGTATCACCTTCACAGCTAATGTCCAATCCTCTTACCTTGCAGTGTCTCCACCACCAGAATGATACCTCTTCCATTATAAATCGCCTCCCGCCGCAGCGTTGTTATAGATTGTATACGACTCTACACCCTTCAAGTGGCCTTGTAGACCAGTAGGGTAAGCTGTTTGAGGGAATGGCCGGTCACGCTTGAGTACCATATGGGATACCTCTTTCTTTACTCAGAGATATTTTTCTTTACTCAGAGATATTTTTCTCCCTTTTTTTTTTTTTTTTTTCAGATACTTTATTGGTCCTGATGAGAGTCCCCCTTCCAATTTCTGATTGGGACTTGAAACGCGTTGGCCCTTAGACAGTGTGTTGCTCCCACTAAACCCAAAAATCGAGAAAATTCGTGTTCTAATTGATTTATACATATTATGCTTTACCGATTAAGTTGATTGTGATTATCTCCACGTGTATATATGTATAATACATTGTACCTCACGTATTGATTTTTTCGAGCAACCTTTGTCTCCTTCTTTATTCTTCTTTAATTCTCTTTTAATTTTTTCCCTTCACTTTCACCCTTCGTTCTGGTATTTTCACAAAAGCTTAATTTGCCAGAGTTGTGTATATATGGATGTTTGCTGTTGAATGACTGTGAAATGATTGATGAGTCTGAATGATCTTTGTTACATAGGTTATTTGGTGTAGTATTTGTATAAAAAATGTGAAAATATCTTTCAAAAATAAAAATGTTAAATTGAATAAATAAAATTGCTATTAATTGGCAACAGTATAAGTTGAAATGAATTTTCTTCTTTGTTAAATCAATTGTTTTCTAAACTAGGATATCAGTTCAGGCACGTTCTTTTGTTATAGGTTATAGGTGCTCAGCCTAACTGATTAGAGCCGACTCTTTATTGTTTACATATGCCCTAGCAAAAATGGCAAAAACCAGGAGCATCTGGGAAAAGTGATGGAGCGCTTCCGGACAGTGGTCGAAGAAGATAGGGGAAAACTGCACGCTAACTTTGGCTTTCATTGTTTGCAGAGAACAACCTATGACTATGAGAGTTGACCAAAAAGAGCCTGTTCTTTGTCTTTTTTCTTTTGTGTATCGTTTCAGAATGCTGGCACATGAGTAATTACCCAAGGGTGATTGGTTCAATGAGGAAACAAGGTAGGCAGGCTGCACCGGTGGGTGCTGTGTTTTTTCGTGAATACTCCAGAGACGATGGTCTAAATTTGAATGCTTTTGTCTTTTTTTGTAGAATATTGTGGTCCTGAGGAGAACCCTGAAAACAACTGGGTTCAAAACGCGTCGACCTTGTCTATCCCGTGTCAAACAAAATTTCACTTAAATTGTGTATAGTTAATGATTCAGATTGTTGTTGTGATTACGGCAAATCATATCTACACTTTATTTGGAATGTATTACATTTAGCGTTGCTTTGACGTTGGGATTAAGAATATTTACTACCAGGTTGTGGGTTACTCAACAGTGAGCCTGACCCACACTGATATGGTGTATGTATGTTGTGAGAGTGTGTGATACTAGTGTTTGGCCAAATTTGTGAGGGGTACGTATGTTGGTGTACATTTAGTGGGTATAGGTGTCCTGTGTAGATGTTTTGTAATTAGTGTGCATAGTTTGTCTATTTGTATTATTTAGAATACACATGCACAAAACCTTTTTTGATAAAGTAAATCCCGATAAATTGTGAAATAAACCATTTAATGGTGGAGTAAAAACGTGGACCCTTATGTTTTATTCGTATGGTCTAGTAATAAATAATTTGTGAGTATATCTCAGTACTGGCAATCTTTTCGTTTTTTAGTTATATGGGCTCAGCCTTACTGAGTCGAGTCAAGGCCCTGTGGCGTTTTTTTTTTTTTAATGAACTGCTGTAAGGTATCAGACTTCTGCATCTGAGGGCCATTAGTTTTCATTTTTCACTATGAACTGTGGTTTTAATTTGTTATTTTAAAATTGCTCATTTGCACAGTTACTTCCGCTTGGCATTCCGGTTTTAAATCTTATCTTAATAATTGCTCATTTGCACAGTTACTTCGCTTGGCATTCCGGTTTAAATCTGTTCTTAAAATTGCTTATCTGCACAGTGCACTTTTACCTTGCTTGGCATTCCCGATCTGAGCCTCGTTCCGTCGCGGCTGGTGCCGATTGAGCTTAGGGTGTATTAGATCAAATGTGCCTTTCCTGCCACGTACCGCAATACGCACACATTTCCGTGTGGGGCGGGGCATTGTTTCCCGCCGCATACACCTATTTAGGGAAATGCCAGAGCAGACAGGCAGACACTGGTGGTGAGGTTGCCTCACTTATTTTTTTAAAATGCTATGAACTGCTGTAAGGCGTCAGACTTCTGTATCTGAGGGCCATTAGTTTTCATGTTTCACTAAGAACTATGGGGTATATTATCAAGCATGGCGTTATAATTATCGCAGCTTTAGCGGCAGAAAACTGCTGATAAAGCGGCGATAATGGGCTTGATAATATGCCGTAGAGAATTCTCATAGAAGCCCATGTTCACACCAGAACATGGGCTTCTATGGGAATTCAGAAGGGCATATTATCTAGCCCATTATCGCCGCTTTAGAGGCAGTTTCCTGCAGCTAAAGCAGCGATAATTATAAAGCTGTTCCTTGATAATATGCACCTGTGGTTTTAAATTGTAATTTTAAAATTGCTCATTTGCACAGTTACTTCAGCTTGGCATTCTGGTTTTAAATCTTATCTTAAAAATTTCTCATTTGCACAGTTACTTCGTTTGGCATTCCGGTTTGAATCTTTTCTTAATATTGCTTATCTGCACATTGCATTTTTACCTTGCTTGGCATTCCCGATCTGAGCTCTGTTCCGTCATGGCTGGTGCCGATTGAGCAGAGGGCGTATTAGATCAAACGTGCCTTTCCTGCCATGTACCGCACTATGCAAGCATTTCCGGGTGGGGCGGGGAGTTGTTTCCCACCGCACACACCTATTTAGGGAGATGACTGAGCGGACACGTGCAGAGGGCACTTCGCTGGTGCGCTTAAGCCATGCCTAAGGCCAGCCTGTCTGTGCCCGTCTGCCCTCGGGCTGGGCTCAGGGCCATAACTCCTGTCTGTTTTTTCATTGGTGACGGTCCTGGTCACAAATATTCAGAGAGGTTTGACTGTCATTTAATAAGGCAGATAATAAGTCTATGTGCACACTACTTGACTTACAGAGTGAACCTAGACAGTCTAAACAGTGAAAGCTTATTTTTAGCTTTGCCAAAATCAAAAAATGCTCAGCTATAAGATCTTAGAAACAGCTGCAAGCAAAAAACACAAAGCTGATGTCGGCTATGCTTATTAATGCACGTTCCCTGGTTAAACACAATCCGGAATTCGCATAGATGGTAGGGTCTCACAAACAGGATCTAGCATTTGTAACCGAAACTTGGCTAACAAAACCGCAAATATAGATCTGGGGCAGGCCATCCTGGTGAGCTATTCTATCCTTAAAGCCGACCGGGCTGACAAGGGGGGGGGGGCTAGCAATTATATACAGAGATCATCTAGCGGTCTCGGGCTCAGCAGAAGGAAGGACAACAGATTGTGAAGTCCTGTCCTTTCGGATCACACTTAGTCCAACCTATACATTCAAGAGCCTGCTGGTATACAGGCCACTGGGGGACAGAGCTACTTTTTTAGTTTCCAACAGTCCATTCATTGAATCTAGCTGCGCTAATGCTAGGAGATTTTAATTATCATTTAGAAAAACAGGATGAACCTGATACAGCCCTCCTGGCGGATGCTATGGCCGGCTTTTCTCCTAGACAGATTGTTAAACAAGCTACTCACAAGGCAGGACACACATTAGATGGTATATTTACGTCTAACCCCAATCTAAGGTGTCAGAAGTTTTACCTGTCCCATGGTCAGACCATAAGGCTATAATGTTTTCTCTGAGTATCAACCAACACTCAACAGAATCTTGCAGCCCTGGTGTTGTAGCCAAAGGGCAGGACTGGAGCATTATCAACACCCCTTCCTTACAAGCTTCCCTAGCTGGAACCCAGCCTGACCTGTCTACAGACATTAACACAGCAGCTTACAGATGTTCTACCTGGATTAAAAATGCTGTGAATCCTTTGGCCCTCGTCAAGACCTTTTCTAATAGGCGGAATAAGCCATCGGAACCTTGGTTCTCTGAGAAATTAAGAAATCAGAAACAGATCTGTAGAAGGAAGGAAAGAAGGTGGAGACAGAAGTATGATTCAACTGATAAAACACAGTATAAACAATCATTAACTGATTATAAGAAATTACTTCTGGAAGAGAATAGCAAATATTTTACATCAAAAATACAACAGGCAAAGAATTAAACCAAGGAATTATTTTTAACAGTGAAAAGCTCAACGAAACTCCCAGAGCCTCCGAGGATAGATAGCAGCAATGAGTTCTGCAACCTATTGGCTCCATTTTTTAGGGACAAAGTGGAGGCATTGTATAAAATCTTAGTGGACATGGCAATACATTGATTGGGAGTCCCTCAGCAGGCATGTTACTCTCCCCTTCACACCAGCTGACTTTTTCTCTATACCATCCATAGAGCAGTTCATCCAGGTGGTTAAGACCTCTAAATCCGGGACTCCCAAGATCCCTGTCCTCCGAAAATATTGCATATGGTCCCTGAAATGGTCAGTGAGCAATTATGGATCATAATTAAAGGGATCATCGGCTCAGCCATTTTCCCTGCTGTATGGAAAGTAGCATCAATCTTTCCGCTCCTGAAGAAACCTGATCTGGACCTGGCTCAGTCTAGCAGCTATAGACCCAACTCAAGACTACCTTTTCCCACAAAAGTACTGGAGAAAATATTAAATATGCAACTCTCAACCTTTATCTCCTCCGAGGACCTTTTGGATCCATCGCATTACGGTTTCCGGGAGGGGCATGGTACTGAGATCTATTTTTGATGCTGGGGTGAGGGCTGCCCTGATATTATTAGATTTGTTGGCAGCCTTCAATCCAGTGAACCACACTATTTTAATCAATAGACTTTCAGACTTAGGCATCAGAGGATTGGCCCTTAAACTGTTGACCTCCTTCCTTTCTGACAGAGTCCAATCATTTGAAGCCGGGGCCTTCGCCTCAGAACTGATTTTGTTCCCTTGTGGAGTGCCACAGGGCTCAGCCCATAGACCCACGATGTTCAATCTGTATGTCTCCCCTTTGGCCAAAATCATCAGGCAATGTGTTTTCTCAGTGGTCTTGTACGCTGATGACACCCAACTAGTGGTTTCAGTATCCAGTAACATTGAAGAGACAGCAGATCGTTTTAATCTTTGTATGTCTCAAGTTCATCAGTGGATGAGCCTGAACTGCTTGAAACTGAATGGTGGAAAGACTGAGGTCCTCCTATTTGGCTTAGATACTTCTTTCTGTACACCCAGAGGGTGTCTGACCTCCCTGAGAGACACCCCAACTCCAGTAAATAAGGCTAAAAATGTAGGCATTATCTTTGACGATAAATTAATCTTTAACGATTAGTTCCCTCACTTCCTCAATCTTTTTCATCCTGAAGCTGATTAGAAAAATCCGCCCCTTCATTTCATCGGAGTCAGTAAAAAACCCGGTGACAGCACTGGCACTGTCCAAATTGGACTATGGAAATGCGCCGTATGTAGGGATCCAGAAGCAGCTCCTTCAAAAGCTACAACAGCTCCAAAATGCAGCTGCCAGATTGCTGCTGAATATCCCGAATTTCCAGCCGGTCTCGCATAATTTGAAGACCCTGAATTGGATCCCTGTGGACAAGAGAATTATATTCAAAGTTCAATATCTAGCCTTCAAGGCACCTCATGGGGAGGGCCCTGACTTCTTGAAAAACCAACTGAAATGGTATATACCAACTCGAAATCTGAGGTCGGCTCCCTGCAAACTCCTACAAACCTTGAGAGTCAAGAGAGCTTACTGGGGCGGTAGAAGCTTCATGTTAGGGACTGTTAAAATCTGGAACATGTTTCCCGGTAAGATAAAGACTTGCCCAACAATTTTGGCCTTTAATAAAGCTCTAAAGGCTTTTTGTAAATTAAACTACAGTCCCTAGATTGTGTGGTAACCTCTTACTGTCCATCAGGTATGAGCGCCTAGACGCCTTCGGGCAGTTCTGCGCTATATAAATGTTTAAATCAAATCAAATTAAATCGCTCCTGATCAACCCACGGCATAGACAGTTGTCCTAAGTCAGTTATGAAGGTACACCTTGTGCACCCTTCCACGACAACGATCAGGATCTGGAACTTGGCATTCGTCCACAAGGTAGGATGCTATCCTTTGTGAATGTGTGGTTGCAAGGGTGTTGTCTTTGCTGAGAGCTTAAGAGGGAAGTGGTTCAATGTTGTCCATGAGGACCACTGAGGTGTGGTTATTTTGTTATAGGACATAGCGCTTTGTAGTGTAATGAATAAGGAAGTGTGAGAGACAGAGGCACATTTTTATAGCCTGTTATACTGGCATTTCTGACTAGCTCTGCATGTCCCTTTATTATTTTGGTATCTAACGTATCATATTCTCAATGACATTTCCTATGCTGGTTGTGGCAGTAAGTAATCCAATCTGTGATCTCATGGATCCACAAGAGGTAAAAGGTATTGATAAATTGTGAGGAGTTTATCTGTGGTCTCCTGGGATAGGCTGAGTTATAGTCCCCCTTTATTTGATTGCCATTATGAGGCATCACTTAAAGAGTTTGGCCAAGATAAAGTGTGTTATTGGCATCTTTATATCACATTGTCGCCAATTAAAGAGACTTTTCTTGTTGGTGTCAATTTATCAATCACTCAATCAAAACATTTGCAGAGCGCGCTACTTGCCCGTGAGGGTCTCAAAGCCCTGAGGGGGTGGGGGTCGGGGGGGTGCAGCTACTGCTCGAACAGCCAGGTCTTGAGAAGTCCCCTGAATTCAGCAGGTCATGGGTCTGATGCAGCTGTGTGGGGAGTGTGTTCCAAGTCTTGGCGGTGAAGTAGGAGAAGGATCTGCCACTGGTGGAGGTCCCGGGAATGCGTGGGTCAGTGGCGAGGGCGATGTAGGTGGAGCGAAGATGGAGGTTAGGGGTGTTGAAGGTGAGACGTTTGTTGAAGTATGCTGGTCCGGTGTTGTGGAGAGTTTTGTGGGCATGGGTGAGGAGCTTGAAGGTGATCCACTTGTTGACTGGAAGCCAGTGAAGGTCTTTCAGGTGGGCAGAGATATGGGTGTGGCGGGGTATGTCAAGGATGAGGCATGCGGAGGCGTTCTGTATGTGTTGGAGTCTCTTTTGGAGTTTGGCCGTGGTTCATTCATAAAGGGCGTTGCCGTAGTCCAGTCTGCTGCTGACGAGGGCCTGTGTTACCGTTCTTCTGGTTCCGGTGGGGATCCATCTGTAAATCTTGCGGAGCATGCAGAGGCTGTTGAAGCAGAAGGAGGAGACTGTGTTGACTTGCTGGGTCATTGAGAGTGATGAGTCCAGGATGACCCCCAGGTTGTGTGCGTGGTCGGTGGGTATGGGTGCGGCTCCCAGGGTGGCAGGCCACCAGGAGTCATCCCAGGCAGACGGGGTGGATCCAAGGATGAGGACGTCTGTCTTGTTTCAGGCGGCTGGTCTGCATGCAGCTGGCGACAGACTTCATTCCTTCGTGGAGGTTGGTTTTGCCGGAAGTGGGGTTTTTTGGTGAGTGAGAGGATCAGTTGAGTGTCGTCAGCATAGGAGACGATGTTGTGGTTGTGTGAGCGGACGATGTTGGCGACCGGTGCCATGTAGATGTTGAAAAGGGTGGGGCTGAGTGATGAGCCTTGTGGCACACCGCAAATGATCTCAGTGGCCTCAGAGTGCAATGAGGGAAGCAGACCCTCTGAGTTCTGTCGGTGAGGAAGGAGGTGGTCCAGTTCAGGGCTTTGTCATGAATTCCTGCGTCGTGAATTTGTGTGCGTAGGGTGTGGTGGCAGACAGTGTCGAATACTGATGAGAAGCCCAGGAGGATGAGGGCAGCAGTTTCGCCGTTGTCCAGCAGGGTCCTGATGTCGTCTGTGGCAGCGATGAGGTCGGTTTCGGTGCTGTGATTGCTGCGTAATCCGGATTGGGACGGGTCCAGTATGTTGTTCTCCCCGAGGAAGTGGGGCAGTTGCCTGTTGACGATCTTTTGATGACTTTCGCCTGGAACGGGAGCAGGGAGATGGGCCGGAAGTTCTTGAGGTCCTTTGGGTCAGCTGTGGGTTTCCTGAGTAGGGCGTTGATCTCCGCATGTTTACAGCTTTCCGGGATGGTGGTGGTCTCATTGGAGCTGTTGATGACCCTCCGAAGTTGGGGTGCGATGATGCGGTTTGCTTTGCTGAAGATGTGGTGAGGGCAGGGGTCGGCTGGTGAGCTGGAGTGGATGGTGTTCATGGTCTTGATGGTGTTGTCATCGTTGATGTAGGTCCAGGAGAGCAGGTGGTTGGTGAGGCTGGGGGGTGGTGAGTCTGCAGTGTCGGGGGTAGTAGGCAGGGTCTGGGTGTTGAAGCTGTTGTGGATGTCTGCGATCTTACGGTGAAAAGAGCGGCTAGGGAGTCACATAGGTCTTGCGATGGCGGGATGTCGTTGGAGCTGGAGCAGGGGTTGGACAGTTCCTTCATGATGTTGAAGAGCTCTTTGCTGTTGTGTGTGTTGTTGTTGATGCGTTCCTTGAAGGAGTTTTTTTTGGTGGCTCGAATGAGTTGGTGGTGCTTGCGGCTAGGGTTTTTTAGGGCTGCGTCGTTGTCCGGTGTCTGTACGTGGTGCCATATTTTCTCGAGTCTTCAGCAAGCCCGCTTGGATTCCTGGAGGTCGGTGGTGAACCAGCTGGCCTTTCTGTCGGTGCGTCTGTTTGAAGGTTGTTTGATCGGGCAAGAGCGTTGGCGCAGCCGTCGATCCATTGCCTGAGGTTGCTGGTGGCTGTGTCGGTGTCGGTGGTGTCTGTTGGTGGGTCTCGAGTGAGGGTAGTCATGAGCTGGTCTTCGGTGACCTTGTTCCAGCTGCGGTAGGGGATCTGTTGTGGGTGGTGGTGCGTGTTGGGTTTCTTGAAGGTGAAGTGGATGCAGCAGTGGTCGGTCCAGTGGAGTTCGGTGGTGTGGGTGAAGGTGACGTGGTTGCTGGAGGAGAGGATGGGGTCGAGCATGTGTCCGGCGGTGTGGGTCGTGAAGAGCTGTTTGAGTCCGAAGTTGGCAAGATTATCGAGAAGAGCGATGGAGTTGCTGTTGTTGGTGTTCTCAAGGTGGAAATTCAGGTCTCCGAGGAGGATGTAGTCTGTGGATGCAAGAGCATGCCTGTTGACGATGTCGGCAATGGTGTCGATGAACTGAGACCGGGGTCCGAGAGGTCTGTAAACGAGTGTTCCTCTGAGGGTGGTGTTGGGGTCGGTGTGGATCTGGAAGTGCAGGTGTTCGGCAGTGAGGTGTTTCAATTTTCTGAGAGTCTATGGGTCTGTGACTTCGCACCGATTTTTATTTATCACCAGCAATCCTCGCTCCTTTGTAGAGAATTGTGAAATGGTTATGTACTCATGAATTTATATTGTGAATGTTTCTGTTGCTTCATGATGATTTTATCTCATTTGAATAAACAATATCAGAATATATTATAAATCTTATTTTCGGGTGCCATTGCTTGTGGTTGACTATATTGCGTAAAAGCTTGAAACCATGCCTTGTAATGTGCGCAGTATATGTAATATTTTAAGCATCATCTTCTGTACACATAACGTCCAAGGCTGTAGCTTGATATCTGGTGAGGGAAGTACGAATTACCATTTTCATTTTTCTAGAGTGAAACAGTATTTAAAACTCTCAGGTTTTATTCAATCAAAGAGAACATTTTTACAAAGCTCTTTAAGTTGACGGGAAATGGAGGGGCTGAAAACAAGAACATATTCAGATTATACTGCATAGAGTCTCTCTGGAAAGAAACTAGCCAATTATCTTACTTGAACCCTGGACAAAACAGTGAGACATCATGCAAGCGTGCCAACATATAAAACTACTCAAAAGCTGTTGTTTGTGCAGTTACAAAAAAGAATCATTTATACATATTTTCTGTACATGCCGTGGTCTTTTACCCAAACAATGAAGGTGGCTAACATAGCCCTTTATTAAAAAGGGGTGCTTTCGGGCAATTGATGACTTGAAAATGCATTGAGCTGAGAGGATCTTCAAATGGCAGCAACCTTTGTTAAGTTCTAGGATGCAGTTTTGTCACTCCTGAAAGCCAAAGAACCTGACAGAAAAGCGTAAAAAATAAGCTATTTTTATGTTAGTAAGTGACACTGTTATTTAATTGTTATAGCTCTACATACTCTATTCTTTTAGATTTTGATGTAGCTTTTAATTATTCAGATTACTTTTATTTAGATCTGAATTGTATACCTCACAATAGCATTGTAATTTGTTTTTCGAATTATGTATTGGGTTGTTTTTATTTTCATGGCTTTTGTATAAATATTTTTAGGCCATGTTGTAGAATTTTGATGTTTTTCATTATTTAGATTGCATTTATTTAGAATAAAGATGTATTTTCCAGCCATTGCATTGCAATTCAAAAAATGTTTGAGTCACACATTGTATAATTTTACAGTAAAAATATTGCATTATGTCATATTGCATCATATTGTTTTGGGAAAGATTAAGAAGGAGTTTAGGGATGGACATGCACCCTATAGGAAGTAATATCAAAATACAATTGTTTATTTCACGTTTAATATATATATAAATATAATTTATTGTTAATGAAATTGTGTCAATAATAAATACATTTTATTTTAAAATATTGTGATAACTTTTTTCTAAATTGATAACAAACATAGCTTTTTGACGTAATTAACTTCATTTGCATCATTTATATATATATTGGTTTTGGCAGCTTCTAATCCGTGATATACATGATTAGTAAATAGAAATATTTTACTTAAGCTTGCTATTTTATAAAAGTACATCTGTAAAAATAATTTTAATTTAATTTAATATATTTAAATTAATTAAATATTTAATTCAAAATTGAGTTAATGTTACTGTTGCATTTTTTATTTTGGTCTACATTTAAAAGAAATATTTAAAATTAATTTACAATAATAACCTTGCATGGCTTTGAGTGGCCTCATAAATCATAAGTAATGCAATGCAGCGCAAATCGCTGCGTCACCTTACTCTGCGCCCGGGAGGCGTTCCATGGGTGTTGTGGTGGGGTTTCCAACGCAACACCCATGGAATTTGACAATGCCCCAGATTTAGAAAAGTGATGTAAACCTGGGGAAGCGTCAAATCCATACACCTCCTGAGGTTAGGCGTAACAAGGATAAATATGTTCATTTCTCCTAGTTTTTTCCTCTTTCCATGTGTGCTGCATTCTGCAGCACTCATAGAAAGAGGAAAATGCCTTGCAGGGTTGTTTTTGAGCAAGAACGTTTCCCTTCCTGCACACAAAACAATCCTGGCTGCAACAGAGGCATCCTTACGCCCTGGTGCATGGTTGCGTACATTGATGCTAGGTTTCCAAAATGGTGCCAGTGCAGTCAGAAAGGACAGGAGTGCACTGTATTGCTTAAATACGGTGCATTCCTGCCATTTCACTTTGGCGTAGGGCAGCACAGCAATGGCCTTTGCTTACTGCCCTACACCAAGAGGCTTTAATTAGGCCCCCATAAGTGTACATTTAAACATTAAAATGTTCTCACCTGTGAATTTAGTTTTGTGGGTTAGCCCCCACATGTCCCTTGATAATGATTTTGAAGTTACATACAGCTGCGTGGTGTGGAAGTACCCTGGCATTAATCCATTTTCGATTAAAGTATGTTTATGGAATACAGAATTTATCAAATACTATGTTGATTGCATTTACGCATAATATGTGATTGGTCTAGCACCAAGAAGGAAAGGACGCACATTTGGGCATGAGTCCCATTAGAACTGCTAGTTGCCACTCTTATTAAGAAGATTCTAACACCCTAAAACAGTGTTCTAGAATAAAGAGTCAGATGAACAAGTGGAGACGTATAGATGGTTGAAAGTGACTCTAAAAGTAAATAAAACAGAATGATAAAAAGAAGAAAAAAGTAACATCTAAGGCTCATCAATTTCAGTTAGAACTTCATCAGAATATAATAAGGAAGTTCACAAGTAGGTCTCACATATTATCCACCATTAACATGTCGATAGGCTGTGAAAATAGACGCATCGTCAAAATCAAGGTGGTGATGCAGATGGCAGTAAATTGAAATCAAAATGAAACGAGTTAGAGTTTAACGCAGCACCTCTTGGTTATCCAAAACACCAGGTGAAAGATAGAGCTGTGTCCAGTTGTGATGAACGACTGGAATCTTATGTCCCCCCTAAATATCGTATTACAAATAAAATGTTTTTAATGACAGCACACTTTCTATTCTGCATTTTCGAAGCCTCTCCGTATTTTACTTTAAGAATTTCTGACTGGGTATCGAATTCTATAAAAAGATCTTAACAGATGGCATGATTTAGGTGCAAAGAACAATCATGCAAACAGTTTCACAGCTGCTCTGCAAAGAAAGAAATGGATAGACAGACATTGTAGGGACTGAAAGAAATAAAAATATATTTTACGAACAATATATTTTTTGCTTTAAAACAGAGCCCTGTACAACAATGTCACTATTATCACTTATCACTGATTTTACAAGACCTCATCTTGTTTTATACAAACATCTGGTAATTAAGTGGCTGGATTGGCTGCCTAGCAATTCAATGTATACACTTTCACAGTTGGCATTACATTCTCACCTTGAATCATGACTTCGAATAAAGATCACGGGTTACGTATGCCCTGGTTTTTCAGCTGATAAACAAGCTCCTTTTATTAATTTCAGCTGACGAATTAGGCCATTTTCAGTGTATACGTCATACGGGCTATGAGAGTTAAGCACAGAAAAGAGAACTCTGCATAACAACACAGACATTCTAGCCTACCTATCAAATGACAGATACCTTGCTGTGTCAATTGGATAGAAAACTAGGGGTGTGAGATGCTGCAATGCCTATGAACACTGTTTTTTGTATATATGCACTGTGAAACTGACGATCAGAGTCATGACAAAGGCGTGTAAGCACAGAACGAGCTGATGTGTTTTCCTCCGCTTGTGCATTAAAAACCTTGCAAACTACTACTTTCATTGAGTGCCCTGACTTTCTTTCATTGCGGGAGAGTTGGGTCAGGTGGTGGCAGCCAATGAACTCTCAGCGTTAGATCTGTTGGGATCCACTGAGACTTTATGTCCCTAGAAATACAACGTTTTTGGTCATTAAATGCTCAAAAACTACTGAACAGATTTACACCAAAAAGCACTGTTTCTGGACCAAATTCTAGCTTTCTGCCAAATGTGGTGTAAATCCATTCAGCAGTTTAGGCTGTATCTGTGTCTAAAGTTCCTGTGAGAGAATGAATGGGGAAAATTCATTGTAGGACCCCCCTCTTTTCTTGCCACTTGCTTGGTGGATCACCCCGAAACTTTCCATGTGTAAACTAGTAAAAAAATAGCACTTTAAAAAAAAGTTTAGTGGAGGTTTGTCAAATGGCCCCCAAGTAATTAGCAACACAAAAAAATGCATTTACTATAGAAACAATGATCCAACTATACCTGCCCAGTGGCAACTGCCACTGGGTGATATATATACACTTACACCCATTAGCTAGACATGGGCTGTACAAAATTAGGTAGAAACATAATATGGTATCTCAGTAGTTACCCACCACTATCTAAACTACAAAACAAACTAACACACTCATTGGATGATGTCCTTAGTGATGTTATCAAAAATATCATTTGAGATGTCATCAGTGATGTCATACATTATGTCACAGACCATGTCATGAGTGATGTAATATGTGAGGTCATAAACAGTGCATGAAGGGGGCACAAGTTATAGTTAGCTCTGGTAATTATAACTGGTGACTTTCTCAGTTTTTTTTTAGTTCAAAACATTACTGTTGTCACCAACATTTTCATTTGAATATAACATCACTTTAACCTTTGTGTTTTTTTCAATTCATTTTTTTATCACAACTAACTATAATGTTACTTTAACCTTTGGTTTTTTCAGTGAATGTCTATGTTTTTTTTAAATAAAGTAATATTTTATTACGATATATAAAGCCATCCCCCGCTGAGCATTGGTCAAAAACTGTGCATGGCGGAGCGTTAGTTGCAGGGCCTGGCTGCGATACCACTCCCTCCCCCCTTCCCCCCGCAGGCAGCCAACCTGATGCTGTGAATGATCTTCAGCAGAGGGGTGCAGCTCGCTGACTGCTTCCTGCGAATCGACCCTTGGCTTGTGCTGGGACACCTTTGTTTTTTACTGCCGGAGGGCTGTGATTTTACTTGGACTGCTCCAGTGCGGATAAGGGCTCAAGGGACTGCGAGGACCAGCATCCTCTGTTAGTTTCCAGCTGGTGCCTCTTCCCCTGATTAGCCCGCCGTCTGCCTGCAACTACAAAACGCCTCGCGGCCCCCGCTTTGCGGGAGACGCTCGCTGACTGCTTCCTGCGAATCGACCCTTGGCTTGTGCTGGGACACCTTTGTTTTTTACTGCCGGAGGGGTGTGATTTACTTGGACTGCTCCAGTGCGGATACGGGCTCAAGGGACTGCGAGGACCAGCATCCTCTGTTAGTTCCCAGCTGGTGCCTCTTCCCCTGATTAGCGCGCCGCCTGCCTGCAACTACAAAACGCCTCGCGCCCCCCGCTTCGCGGGAGCCGCTCGCTGACTGCTTCCTGCGAATTGACCCTTGGCTTGTGCTGGGACACCTTTGTTTTTTACTGCCGGAGGGGTGTGATTTTACTTGGACTGCTCCAGTGCGGATACGGGCTCAAGGGACTGCGAGGACCAGCATCCTCTGTTAGTTTCCAGCTGGTGCCTCTTCCCCTGATTAGCCCTCCACCTGATCTATATATTTAAGCTTCCCGCGCGCATCGCGGGACGCGCGCGGGATGAGCCCGGGCGAAGCCCCGGGACAAGGGCGGGACTGTCTGAGGCCGTCCGAGGACGAACGAGGCCGGGCTGGGCCTTCCACCTTACTTTTGGGTTTGGGCAAAGTCTTGTTGTTTGTATTTTAGGTCACTATTCCCCACAGTTATATTATACTAATTTTCTTGTGTATATTTTTTGTATCTTTCTCGTGTTAGTGCCCCTTGGATATCAGTTACAATGGCAATACGCTCTAGGAAGGGTCGAAATGTTACTCTTTCTACTACTAGTGGGGTGGTTAGTGGTACTATTGATCAATTTATCAAACGGGCATCAGTGGTGCTAGAAAAAGAAATAGCCCTTACAGAGAAACGCCTGTCCCTAGATATTTTAACGGGGAAGTGCTCATCAATAGGTATTATTGGGGCAGCGGTCACTCCCGAACAACTTGGACCAATAAATCCTTTAGTTGTCCCGAGTCCAAGACCTAGCTCCCCGCTGGTAGAGCTTGACAAATCAATGGCTTGTTCCATACTATGCTCATCAACAATTAGTTCTGTTTCTAGGGGCTCGCGTTGTAGAGCTTCCAAATCGCCCTCACCACATGACCCCCTCCTAAAGCCCGAATTCCGGTGGTACCAGCGAGCAAAAATCCTATAGCTAATTCTAATACTAGCAAAAGGAAAAGAGGGGGTGGTTCTCAGAAGGTTGGCCCTGCAAAAATTTCTAAAAATACAAACTCAAGTTCAGTCACCTAGCCCATTTATGACCTCCCCATGCCCTACTCAATTATCTCTCCAAGGTAGCATTAATGAGGGTTTTTTAGGAAAAATTGACATATTAGTTAAATCCCTGATGCTGCCCTTATTGGAGAGAAAGAGAATGATTAATTCCAAACTCGATCAGCTCGAAAAGTTAGTTACTGTCAATACCAGCAAGCTTGATATGCTTACGAAAGTCATGGAGGGCCATAAGGCCTTAGTCCCTGTTTCCGAAGTCTCAGGACCCAGTGGTTGTACTAGGGCTGCCCAACCAGTTATTACTGACAGGCCTATTAACCAACCTGCCCAACCTTGTATGGAGAAGCGCCCTGTAGAGAGCAATCCACCAAGCTCCATTAGGAACAGGGGCATGGGGGGGGGGTGGCGGCTAAATCACAGCCTGTACCATGTGTACAACCAGTAGACAGTCAGCCAAACGGGCATACGTTTCTGGGAAGTGAGGGTATCAAACAGCGGCTCCCCTGTGTAAACCTTCCCCCTGAGTCAGTACCATAGTGGTGGGAGTACCTGGAATTGGGGCTGAGAAAGTAGAATCATACAGGGAGTTGAAAAACAAAGTCATTTATTGGCTTTACAAGAACAGAACACTCCCTCCCTCTTCCAATACATTGATGCTAAATGTGAGGAGGGTGAGTTGGGTGGGTCATAGTATTAAGGATCTAAAGGGTGATTGTGTAATCATGAACTTAAGAGATCCCTGAGCTGTTGAGTATATTCGTAGAGAACCAAGGTTTGGGAGAGTGGGAGATATCCAATCCCTAGGCCTAAACTACTTTTATGCCCACGCGAATTGTGGTCCATCCTACCCTCTACACTATTCTCGAAATGGGAGACCTTATGGTGAAAATCCTTCTGACAGAGTGGAGCATTATTTCCCCTTGACAAATCGATATGACCCACTTATAGGTTTAGAGGGGTTGGACTGACTTGTTAACCCTATTGGTGGCACCATAGTGACTCACTCAACGGGCAGGGATTCATATGGAAGCCTTTCTAGCTGTGTAAGGGACCACTCAGCGGATGGCAGAACAGTGGTTGGTGCTGTTGTGGATAGTCGTACAGCACCATGTGTATGTCTTGGGGTGGAGAATGTACTCTATGAAGTGAATGCTCTGGATACGGTTAGGGTTGGCCTGAAGGCCTATAATGGGGTGGATACGTTGTCCCCGGATTCCCAGGTTAGAGAGTCCCCTATAGCGGGTGGTATGCATCCAGTGTTAATCTCGAGGGAGTCTGTACAAATTCAGCCTTTAAACCAGACGCCCTGCTTAAAATTGTCTCATGGAATATTGCAGGGTTGAAGATTAAAACTGCTATTAACGAGTGGGCCGATTTTGTGGACGACCACGACATTTTAATTTTCCAAGAAAGCTGAGCTCCGGACCCCATTTATCGTTTGGGGTATCTTAATTTTTATAAACCTGCTACCAGAGGCTTAAGGGGCAGATCGCCAGGTGGCTTAATTATATGGGTGAGGCAGTCGCTTAGCTATAGGCCAACTGAGATAATAGTGCATAACCCGGACATTCTTGTGATAAAGCTGTCCCGGCCCAATCGACAGGAGATTATTATTGTTAATATCTATGCTCGTGGTCTGCCTGGTGGGTGGAGTCCGGGTATTATAAACGAGATAGATCTCTTCCTTAACTCAATTGGGAGAGAAAAGTTTATGGTTATGGCAGGTGACTTTAACTGTACATTCGAACCCCTTTCTTTTGAGGGGGAAGATATCTTTAAAGAGGAAGATGCACAATGGAACATCCCACATCTCGAACTAAAACCCATTAAGAAGTGGACAGAGGCCGCCTTACAGTGGTTGGGCCTGTGCCTTGAGTGGGGGTTGAGAGCAGTTAATGGTCGATCATGTTCTGACAAAATTGACCATGTATCATTCGACAATGGTATTAATTCTAGTCGAATTGATTATATTCTTATTAAGGCTGAGCACTGGTCTTTTCTAGAGGACATGACAATCTCTGCTCGCCCCGAGAGTGACCATAACCCACTCCTTCTTAGTTTAAAAATCGAGGGCAGCCCGGAGAGTATTGGAGCTAGCGAGACTTCCACCGCAGAGACCCTTCTTACAAACGATAGGCGTAGGGTTCGGTGGAATAGGGTAGTTGATGTTCCCCTAATTTTAGGTAGTATCTCTCATGAGGTCTCTACCACTTTGTGCGCCTTACCGGCACTGGTTGAACAAGAGGATCAAAATGCGAATGCCAGTGCACTCCATGAGCAGCTTTTTAGAGATCTGAAAACCCTTTTTTCTAAAAGTGTTAAACCTGGCAAACTATTATTAAAAAAACCAGGGAATAAATGGTATAATAAATCGTGCCGTTTGGCATATAGTTCTCTGGTCAAAGCTTTAAAATTGCGCGATACTGAAAATATCAGGATAGCAAGGCTTGAGTATAAAAAAAAACCAAAGGCAGGCCAAGAAGGATTGGGACGATCATCATTGGCAGGACGTATTAGAGGCAAGTAGATCAAGAAATCAGACTAAGTTCTGGCAGATTGTCAAATGGGGAAGCACTGCAGACTTGCAAGCCCCTGCAAACCATGTGTCTGCAGCTGACTGGGTCGAATATTTTGAGTACCAGTTTAGGGGTCCTGAACCAGAAACAGTTTGTGTTTCCGTCGACTCCCCCTTAAAGTCTTCATTTACGTGCCTCCCTTTAGTGTTCAAGTGTAAAGATGTAGAGAATGCACTAGGTTCGGTTCAAGCCGGAAAAGCGCCAGGTATGGACTGCATTCCGGCCGACCTATTTAAATACGATTCTCTGAATTGGGTGCCATATATTACCCTATTAGCTAATGCCGTTGTGAACGGGGCACCAATCCCGGATTCTTGGCGGGGAGCCGAGATTTTACCAATATTCAAAAAGGGGGATCGCTCGGCCCCGGGGAATTACCGCCCCATCAGTTTAATAGACACCATTCAGAAAATTATAGCTAGGATGGTGCTAGCTAAAATTCAGGATTGGATAGTCCAAGAGAACGTTCTGTCCCCCTTACAAGCAGGCTTCAGATCCTGTGTCAGTACAATCGACCAGGTGTTTAGATTTCTTTTAATTTATTGGAAGGTGGTTACCCTGGGTGGTGGAACCATTTATGCAGCGTTTGTAGACTTAAAGTCTGCATTTGATTTAGTTCCAAGAGCTAAGTTATGGGACGCAACAGGATCCTTGGGTATCCCACTTGATCTTTTGGAAATAGTAAAAAGACTACATGACGCAAATTTTGCACAGGTCAGGTGGGGTACTCAGGGGCAGGTTACTGAGAGATTTCCTGTTACCCGAGGTGTACGTCAGGGATGTGTACTTGCACCGACACTGTTTTTGTTATTTATTAATAGGGTCGTGCAGTACTTTGCTGAAACACCAACAGATGCCTCAGCCTTAGGTGGTACAAAGTTTCAGCTTCTCATCTTTGCGGACGACACCCTTATTCTTTCTAAAACTCAGAAGGGCCTCCAGACCGCACTAAACAAGTTCGAGGAATTTTGCCAACATAATGACCTACAGGTCAATGTCACCAAGACAAAAATCATGGTGCTAACTAAAAATAGGCCGTTGTCTGGTCATGTTAGCATGAACGGTCATGGGTTAGAGCAGGTGAAAGTTATGACATTCCTAGGGGTCGTATTGGAAAATAGGCTTAGATGGAAACCCCAGCTTGATGTACTTTCCCTTAAGTTTGCTCAGCTGACAGGGTGCTTAATTAAGGAACAGAGATCTTCTCTGACAAAAAGGATAGGTCCTGCGTTAAAAATATATAATGCCAAAACAAGTTCAGCAATCCTGTATGGTGCGGACCTATGGGCCTTTACGGACCTTTCCTCGTTAGTCAGAGTTCAAAATAAATTCCTTCGAAATTTGGTTGGTCTCCCCCAATCCAGCCCTATGAAGCCACTGCTACTTGACCTGGGTTGTCACTCTATCGATGATGTTGCCCGTTTTAGAACAATAGCTCTGTGGAGGAGGATATGGACAACTCCAGAACTGGCACTTTTTGCTAATGAAATTTCGGACCTTAGATCCATAGTGGGATCAGGTAACCTCCCCTGGTTTAGACAAGTCAGATCCCTATTGGAAACTATGGGCCTAAACCAGTTGTGGACGGCCCCTGAAAATAATGCTTTTCCCTCAAAAAAGGATTTCAAAGCACTTTATTGGGCTACAATTAGACAACACCTCATCACTCAGACAGGCCCCACCACTCTGACTGGTAGATTCTTGGTACATAAGCTCAACCCCTCCTTAGAGGATTACTGGGATATCATCACCAAGAGTGGTGATAGGAAGCTATATCACCAGTTTAGGGTCGGGTCGCTTCCACTGAGATCATTTACTACTAAATGGCGGCGACAGCCTAACGAGTTTTGCCCATGGTGCAGGGATCCAAAAGAGTCAATTGGCCATGTTTTCTTTGTTTGCCCCGCATACTTAGCCCCCCGGAGAAAATGGTTAAAACCAATCTGTACAAATATGAGAACACGAGTGGGGCCGGATGCCTTGTGGCTAATGAGGACCAATACAACAGATCCTGTGGCCATAGCTGTAGCAAAGTGTTTAGGGTGGCCGTGGATTATTAGAGCTAAGCACCCAACAGATAGATGACTAATTGTATTATAATTGTGTATATATATCTCAGTCCGTCTTTTAATGTAATCATGTTTTATTCATTGTCACATTACCATTTTTGTATGACATCTTTAGTTGATTTATTTAGAGATGTATTTTGTTAGGATTTAATTTTTGTGTCTAAAATCTTTTTTTTACAATGTTTGACAGTTTTTATAAGGGTACTCACGGTATTATGTTTAGTGTTGAGTTTTTTATGACTGTCTTTTAAGATTAAATATCTCGAAATAAAGACGTATGAACTTGATGTTATCAAAATATCATTTGAGATGTCATCAGTGATGTCATAAATTATGTCACAGATTACAGATGTAATATGTGAGGTCATAAACAGTGCATGAAGGTGGCACAAGTTATAGTTAGCTCTGGTAATTATAACTGGTGACTTTCTCTGTTCTTTTTTTGTTCAAAACATTACTGTTGTCACCAACATTTTCATTTGACTATAACATCACTTTAACCTTTGTGTTTTTTTCAATTCATGTTTTTTATCACACCTAACTATAATGTTACTTTAACCTTTGGTTTTTTCAGTGAATGTCTATGTTTTTTTTAAAGTAAAGTAATATTTTATTACCATATATAAACTATACAAACAAACAGCTACTGTTTGAGAATGGCGCACTTTTCACACGCCCCTCAAGGGTGCTTTTTCTGAAACATAATTCTCCCTGTGCACACTTCCTTAATGCAAACTTAAACTCAAATGTATAGATTAAATGTTCATTGCAAAGTTTGTTCCATCCACGAAATGAATCAAAAAGTTCTGTTTCTTGAAGACGTTGTCTTTTAATAACACGCTTCTTTCTTGATTTTTCTGCACATTACATCATGTATATATATATTCTTCATAGCATCATATCCAGTCTATCCCAATGCATTTCGGTAATAAATACCTTTGTCAGGGAAATACTGTAATTGAAACCAACAAAAACTTAAGTTGTACAATCTTAAACCTAAATTGCGGGATGTTCACGACCAACCCCGTGTTCATGCTATCATTATATGATTTTGTCAAAAATGAATCAAAAGTGAATAGAATTAGAGTCCATGCTACCATAGCTGTGCTCCTACCATGCATCAAAAATCGTGTGCGCCCTGCATACCAATTCGCCCAGTGTCAATAACGAGCCTACTTCCTGTCATGCACTTCCATGCCTGTACCCGTGCTAGGACTCTAAAACATCATACCTGGACTATTGGGACGTGTGTATACCACTTACTGGTTCACTGTTCAAGAATCGCTGTGTGAAAAAAACAATGTTACATCAGTACCAAGTTTTCTTCACTCACGAAAGTACCTTGCCTTCAGGCATCTGCCTACCTGTATAGTCGCCGGAAAGGCCCTCTAATATTTTGCTGCTTGAACGCAATACACGCTCGTGTTCGCTCCCCTTCCAACTCTGTGAACAACCATAAAATCAATTAACGATCTGCTCAACATGCCGCATATCACTCTCTACCATCCTACGGATTCTCGCGCTCACCAAACTCCAATGCACTCGAGCCGAAATTCACACGTCTCGGTCGCCATACTCCAAACTTCCTACCACTATATTGGCGGTCACCTCCGTTGTTATTGAAACAAAAAACGGACTGCGAGACAAATTTGAAACCGCCATCTTGGAGAAGGTAAACAGTACCTTCGTTCCAACGTTGCAGTCTGGAGCTTCTGAAACACCCTTTACTGTAAGCATGGAATAACTGGTGTCCGATCCAACGCTGTTCTCCCACCATCTGTAGCACTACCTGGTGTTGTCTGTGCTCTTAATACTCCTTAAGGCGCCTTCTTGGAAAGGGTGAATGCCCATACTGGCATAATAACCTGGACTATTCGAAGTACTTAATACCTATATAGTAAATGAAGTTTGTACTGTGTAGTGGAACCTTTTACACTTAAGACTCCTTCAGCTTTACATGAAGTCCTCATCATGTCTAAAATCCACTCTGGTCCTCTGGTAACAGTATATTGCTCAGGGTCACTGCTCAAATTAGTACTAAACACTACTACTACAGGCTCATGGTAGCTTGATGCTCATGGTGATTAAACAATCCAATTGATTCATATGTTGACAAAATTACACTACGAAACAAAGAAATTAACAGCTCATTTGTGCATATCTGATCACAAAAAACACAGCATTTCTAATTTGTCATTCAGATCACATGGTTCAAGCGTATTTAAATGGCGGATCCAATAGGTTTCTCGTTGAGACAATTGGCGATTGGTATCAACATGTAACCTTTCATCAATACTTTCCAACACTGTAAATCTTGATTGTGGTATGGAATGCTGTCTGTCTTTCCAATGCATGGCTAAATTTGACTTGGGGTTACAATTCCTAATCATACTTTTGTGTTCCGTTGCACGGACTTTCACCTTCCTTGTAGTTTTGCCCACATATACCAGCCCACAGGGGCATTTGATAGCATACACTACCATGCTTGTGTTGCAATCTGCTGTGTGCCTCAATCTAATTTGTTTGCCTGTGTGCGGATGTGGGAATACGTCCTCTACTATAACGTTACCGCAATGACTGCAATTGTGACATTTTACCATCCCTCTGTGCTGAATTGTACCCCGTCTCTGTGAGGTTGTTTGAATATTTCTTTTAAGTTCTTCGATCTTGTGTGAGCAAATATGGGTTTGCCTGTGTATACTGTTGTGAAATCAGACTCCTGTTCAATTACCTCCCATCTGTTAAGGATGCTCTTCTTGATTGCTCTTGCTGCTGTTGAGTGTTTGATGACAAAGACCTCCCTTTTCAGGGGTTCCTTGCTAGTTTTAACCAGTAATTCTTGTCTATCTTTAAGACGAGCTTTGTGCATGGCTTTCTCAAGGATCTCATCCGGATACCCTCTGTCTCTGTATGCCTGTGCCATAATTTCCATCTCTTGAAAGCCTTGTGTCTCTTCCGAGCAAATTGTACGTGCTCGTAAAAATTGAGAAAAAGGTAAATGATTCTTGAGTGACATTGTGTGAAAACTGCTGTAGTGTAATGCACTATTACGATCAGTTGCTTTTTTATAAACCCTTGTGTGCAATTCGTGACCATGCTTTTCTATCAAAACATCCAAGTAATTCATGGTGTTGGCATGAATGGAGTATGTGATCTTTATCTGATCATGACACTCATTTAAAACGGTCCAGAGGCTGACCAGATCATCATGAGGACCATTCCACACTATTAGGATATCGTCAATGTACTTGACGTATAGTTTTAGATGTTGTGTCCAATGATGGTTTTGCAAAATGTGTGTCTCCTCATACTTGGCCATAAAGATATTGGCAAAAGTAGGTGCCCCCGTGAAACCCATGCTGGTCCCTGTTCTTTGTAAATAAAAGGTGTCCTGCCAACAAAAGTACCCATGGCATAGGCAAAAATGTAGTAACTCTAAAAGAAACACGTTAATGCCCTCCTCATAGTCATGCCTCAGCAACATCCACTCCACTGCCTCTATTCCCTCCTGGTGGGGAATAGAGGTGTACATAGCTGCTATATCAATAGTGCACAACCAAATCTGTTCCTCTGAAGTCACAGTAACCTCACTGATTCTTTTCAAACAATCTGTGGTGTCCCGTATATACGTGCTCCACTGCTGGACCAGTGGTTGCAAAAAATGATCTAAAAACTTTCCTAACGGCTCATGCAACGACCCGCATCCTGCCACAATTGGCCTGAATGGCGGGTCTACCGGATGTTTGTGCATCTTAGGCACCATGTATATGTGTGGTCTCTTCGGGTGTTGCACAGTCAGGAATTTGTACGCCTGGTCATTGATCCACCCCATCTCTTTTGCCTTATCAAGAATTGTCCTTAATGTTGTTTGAAATCGAACTGTAGGATCCGTGTCTAATCTAATGTAAGTGTCTTCATTGGTTACATGCTGATCAACCTTGGCCTGGTAGTAAGAATTGTTTAAAACCACCAGGGCTCCCCCTTTGTCCGCAGGTACTATTTTAAGAGTGTCATTGTTTGCCAATTTGTTCAATGTGATTCTCTCTTGTTTAGTGAGGTTGCTCTTACCCTTGAAAGTGTTGGGGATTTTGTCTAGATCTTTTCTAACCAAAGTTTCAAATAAATCAAAAGTTTTATGAGAAAACTGAGCTGTAAATGTACTCTTAGGTCTAAAGGTGTGTTGCGTCTCTTGTGTGGTGGATGAAACCATTGGTTATTGTGCTACTGTGTGAAAGAACCATCTCAGACGAAGTTTTCTCATAAACTTAAAAAGTGAAACCTCTGTTTCCAACTTGTTTGTGGAGTAAGTAGGTACAAAAGACATACCTTTATTCAACACACTATTTAATACCGAAATGCATTGGGATAGACTGGATATGATGCTGTGAAGAATATATATGTACATGACGTAATGTGCAGAAAAATCAAGAAAGAAGCGTGTTATTAAAAGACACCGTCTTCAAGAAACAGAACTTTTGATTCATTTCGTGGATGGAACAAACTTTGCAATGAACATTTAATCTATAAATTTGAGTTTACGTTTGCATTAAGGAAGTGTGCACAGGGAGAATTATGTTTCAGAAAATGCACCCTTGAGGGGCGTGTGAAAAGTGCGCCATTCTCAAACAGTAGCTGTTTGTTTGTATAGTTTGTTACTGACTAGAGCCGGTCAGTTTGAGTGGCAGCACCATTTTCAACTGAGATTAATGAGGAATTTGAGAGTTAAAGTTTTTATACACTCAGGAGTGCAGGGTGCCTCATCTTTTTGTGATTTATTACCATATATAAAGCCATCCCCCTCTGAGCATTGGTCAAAAACTGTGCATGGCGGAGCGTTAGTTGCAGGGCCTGGCTGCGATACCACTCCCCCCCGCAGGTAGCCAACCTGATGCTGTGCATGGTCTTCAGCAGTGTGCGGCAGAGAGTTGGCCATAGGGCTTGGCCTAACACCAACCCTGTAGCTAAACCCCCAGCAGGCTGCCAATGCCATGCCATGCACAACTTTAAGCATGTGTGACATAGTGATAGCCTTCTTCAGGTGAAGGCGCCCCAAACCTAGGGGCCAAAGCATACAGACCAATGCAGCACCCCTCCCCAGAGCCCTAATCGGAAGAGGGGACCCCATCTCCCAGGAGCAAATACAATTAAATAGGGGAGGGTCATATAGTCCCCCCTGAGCCTTATCAGGCCCAAGGGACCCTATCCAGATACTACAGATGTTTTGGGTGATGCCTTATATCAATGTTGCTCCCAAGAATCAAAGTTATTTCTTTAATAACACCTTTTATATCCTACTCAGATCATTGGACTGACATAACCTTTTACAATCAGGATAAAGATGCTGTACTGTCTATATACGAGGTGCCACTTAACTTTTTAAAGAAATGACATATAATTAAACTGAAATCCTCGATAGTTACTACTTTAGAACCGATTACAAGATAAACACCTTTATTCCTCACACCCAGCTGTCAGAAGTGCAAGGAAAGTCATCACTTCCAGAGTATTCAGACAATGATTGGCCACCCCTCAAACTATCTTCCACCATACTATGCTTCCAGGGTGTGATACCTCTTTGTTCAATTATAAATGGCCTGGTGTTTCTGCCCACAGTTTTCCTGAGTGCAGGAGCACCAGAACTGAATTTACTGCTAGTAGAGGGTCTAAGGCCAGGCCTGCAAGAGCCCCTGGTCTCTTCACAATCCCCTGATATGCCAAGCGAGCATATAATGTTTCCCCATTTCATTCCTCTTCCTTCTTTTCTCCTACTATCCTTGTATCCCCCACCAACCCACTCCAGACGGGTACTGGCACCATTGCTCCTATTTACCACATGCTCAGACCAAGTGGTAAATGAGATTGTTAATCCTAAATGATTGCAGAAATTGAACAAATAAGTATGGACAGTTATTCGCCAATCTTAAATCATTGGGACCAAGGGAGAGATGTTACTCACAAATACCAGTGTTTACAGTTGTGGAGCTTGCCCCCCACCAGTACTGAGCAACTTGTTATCAGGGCCTTAGGGAATCTAAGATGAAATGCTGTTATGGTTATGTAAGTCTTTGGCTGCTGGACACCGGTAACGTTCTTCTAATTTACATTAGGTGCAGCATTTCATTTGGTGCTCAATCAAATGTTGTGACGTTGGATTGCATGACTTTGTCTGTACTGTAAGGGCATAAGATCAAACACCTCAATAAGGACCGGGAATGATGGCCATGACATGTCCTCTGTCTGCAAGGTCAACAACTATCATGGTAATTATTGATATGTTAGGGACAAAAGGCTAGATAGGGTCAACTCCAGAGCTGTACCATCTGTGCCTATGGAACCCTTTAACTGTAGATCTTGCAATCCTCAATGATTCCCTTTGGTATACCCTGAGATCGACAGACCCTCCAGTTATCTCCTCACATTGAGATCTCTGCAGAAGCTCTGACTTGGACAAAATAATATTGCTTTAGGGGTGCAGTTATTTCTTACTGGGCACCTGCCTACCATCTGGGTCATATAAGTTAAGTCTACAGGTTTGGTACTGATGTGGCCCTCTAACGTACATATTTGTGTGTTTCAGGTGCTTGCATACATGAGCATACTTTTTACAATA
The DNA here is from genome assembly GCF_964261635.1 of Lissotriton helveticus. NCBI lineage: Eukaryota > Metazoa > Chordata > Amphibia > Caudata > Salamandridae > Lissotriton > Lissotriton helveticus. The sequence continues at coordinate 919,544,710 of NC_136067.1, read as the reverse complement.
TTGTTTGTGAGATGTTTGCACACCATGAAGGCTATGCAAGCACCATCATGGCAACTGTTGTAAGGATTACCCACAGCTATTCACAAACATTTACTTTTGTAGTAAAAACAGTTGCAAGATGGAGGCTAAATGCTGTCCATACATGACAATCCTTTTGGTCCCTTCTTTCTACTTTGCTGTACTTTGCTTTCAGGGCTGTCTGGGAAAATGTACCTGACTCACAAAGGAGCTCAGCAGTTATAGACCCATCTCACTCCTGCCCTTCCCATCCAATGCCATGAAGAAAGCTATCAACAACCAACTCTCTAACTATCATGAACAACACTACCTACTAGACATCTCGCAGTCTGGATTCCATAGCAACCACAGCATGGAAACCGCTCTCATCGCAGCAACTGATGAGTTCCCGACCATTATGGACAAAAGGGAGACCGCAACACTCTTACTATGGGTCGCAGTCTTCAACACCGTCTCTCAGGAGCACCCACATCACAAGGCTCCACAACTCCAGAGTACATGGACCAGCACTCTGAGATGGCTGGCCTCTTTTCTCTACGACAGGACCCAATTAGTCAAGCTCCCACTCTACACTTCGGAACCCAAGGACCTCATCTGCAGAGTCCCTCAGGGATCATCGCTGGTCCCTACCCTCTTCAACGTCTACATGGCACCACTCACCTATATCATAAGATCCAACTGAATCAACATTGTCTCCTACTTATACGACACCCAAAAATCTTCGTCCTCACAGACACAAAACTACACCATCAGGACCAACTTCACCACCTGCATGTCAAACGTAGCAAACTAGATGAAACAAAATTGTCGAAAACTCAACACGGATAAATCAGGAGTTCAGATCTTAGCAAAGAAGAGCTCTCCATGAGACTCCTCCTGGTGGAAAACAGACCTGGGACCCATGGCCACCCACACTGCCACACCAAAAACTTCAGCATCATCTTGGACGAGACTTGCAGTGGCCAAACAAGTAAACACTGTCACCTCCTCCTGCTTCTTCACGTTACATACCCTCTGCAAAATATTCAATGGCTCCCCACTGGCACCAGATGCCTGGTCACCCAGACTTTCATCACCAGCTGACTAGATTATGGCAACTCACTCTACGCCAGCATTATAAAGCAACTCATATAAAAACTCCAGACCACCCAGAACTCTGCTGCCAGACTCATCGTCAACCTCCCCCACCTTGCACACATCACACCCCAACTCAGAGAGCCACAATGGCTACCAATCCAGAAGCAATGCCAATTCAATCTGTTCACTCACGCATACAAAGCCCTCCACAATGTCTTACCTGCCTACCTCAACCACCGCCTCAGCTTCCACCAACCCCACAGGCAACTGGGCTCAGCCTCACTCCACCTCATGCAAATACCCAGAAACTACAGGAGCAAATTAGGAGGACGCTCCTTGTCGTACATCATCACCAAATCCTGGCATTACCTTCCACACCACATCAGGATCTCCCCATTCCTACTCGAGTTCTGCCAGAAACAGAAGACCTGGCTATTTAACTAGGAGCCCATTCATCCTATTTATCTAATCCAGCGCCTGGATACTCTTGGGTGATAAGCACGCTATACAAATCATTTTGACATAGCATAACATTACAAGCAGCCCTCCATATGGCTTTACCTAGTTATTTGCAGTTGCATGTGCACATTTATGTACATATATAAGTTAAATATACTCATTTGAAACCACTTTAAATGTACGACAAGATAAATGTAGATGGCAAGCCATGTAAATATCGATGCTTCAATATACATTTGGGTATTTACATAGAGGGGTTTCATCAAGCAAACATAACTTTAGAAAGCATCATGCGTATTTATATATGTATGTATAAAGAATTTACATTTTGCTATTAAAAATACATTAAGAAATTCCCTCCATTCTTCCCATCCCTCCTCCCTGTGTCTCATCCCAAATCTTTCCGACTACTAAGATTCCCCAAACATCCTTATCAAACTGTCACCCCTCCTTTTAACAATGCCACCCAACTAACAAGCACACATGACCACTACTTACAAAAAACGTACTATCCTATTTCATATCCATTCCTTTCATTGTTTCCTTTCTCCAACACCCTCTTTTCAAATCCGTTCACTCTATCCCTACTCCAAACTCTTCTAAACATGTATGATACCAAGAGCACAAACCAAACACAACTAATGCAAAAGAGGAATAAAAATAATTGTACAGACCTACACACTACTAATCTTGGTTACCAAAGATTGCAGAAAATTACACATTCATTTATTGTAAATTGTACAGAAGCACAAAGCATGTTTGTTGTAGATGTCGCTTGTTCCATGCTAACATATCTCAGCACATTTCTATGCCATGTATGGAAATGTACTTGAAAGTACGTCTGGGAGAGTTGCATGTCTCGTAAACACCACAATACTGCAATTAGAGGCATGGAGACACCAGTCTCTGTACATTCAAAAATGTGGATGATGGAGGAGAGAAGTTTGTAGAAAGCCAGACACAAGACAACATAGGTTGAGGCAAAAGGAGCTAATTTGTAAAGTATGGAAATACAAAGAAATATGTCTATTAGCCCCAACCCCACCTTTTCCTCCAGAAGATGATAACAAGGAAGACACAGGGCCAGAATACAGCAAATAGTAAAATAGCATAGACTGTAACATTCATAAAATGTCTTTGCTAGGTTCAGATATACCTTCATTAACAACACAGAGTACATAATTGCCACCAGTAGTAGGAAAGTGGCATTGCTGTTGCCACCGTAAGCATAGATCTCTGTGATACCACTGAGGAGCACAAGGAACCTTAAACGTCTTATGTTCACACTGCCACACTCAATAAAGAACCGTGCAGTCCACAAATCAAATCAATTGCCTGCAGCCGGTTTTTTGGGATGCATTGGAAATGCATGTCTGCCAATTTATATACTGTGATGTAGGCAAATCTCCAGGGGAAAAGCAAGATTGAATTTGAAAATAGCAGCCAAAAAAGCTCCTCTGTCACGCAAGCCGGGATACCATCAGACTGCAGATTAGCTAGGAATCCATCAGACTGTGGACTAAAAAGTTTAAAAAGCAAACAAAACAAGCCATTTGCAACTAGCCACCTAGGATCTGAATAACATCCCCATATCCATCAGTACCACCCTGACGCTGCTCCAATTTAGGAGTTGATGTTGCACCTTTTTAAATAAGTTTATATCACAAAGCATTAACCATCCACAAACCAGCTACCTCTCCTATTCCTTGTGGTGAACATCCTTTACAACGAATCTTTTACAACGCTGTACTGTTACCACGCAACTATTACAACGAAAGTCATTACAACGACTCGCGCTGAGGGGGGGCGCTCCAGGATAGTAAATACTTTAATTTACTATCCAACTCCTTCCCTACTATCCACGGGGACTGCAGTTGGAATAGTAAATTAAAAATTTACTATCCAGCGCACCCCAACGCAAGTCGTTGTAACGACTTGCATTGTAAAAGTTGCGTGGTAACGATACGCGTTGTAAAAGTACGCGTTGTACTGTCATACATCCATAACTTGCTGACTTTAAGCAGGTATTTGACTCAGTACAGTGCTTCCTTGCCATTGGATAAGTTTGTGCTACAGAAATAGCACATACATGTAATCAGACATACATGCAGTGATGAATGGAAACAGAGTAGCCCTAAGCAAAAAAGAGAGACACACTTTTACTTGACTATCTATTGACTTGAACCAATCAGGTGCTAGTGCAATCACTTAAATGCACCATGAAACACCATGGCATATAGCAATTGCAGAAGACCAACACCGATAGTTTGGGCACAATGTGAAAAGTATACCAAACTTCCAAATTTTGCAGCACACATAGAAGTAGCAAATCAACATTATTTAATGATTGTTTTGTACAGGAAGGGACACCTTCCTGCACACAAACAATCATTAAAGGTATTTAGTCTGCAGCACACATAGAAAAATGCAAAACCAAGGAGAAATAAAAGTATTTTGCCTTGTTGCATGCTGTGAGTTTTTGGCACAGCCTTAAATTTACACCTCCTTGTGGATATGGGAAAGTTTCAAAAATCTATCGGTGTTGCAGTGGAATGCCCCTGGCAACACCCATTGCACTCTCCTTTCACGCAGATATCTGTGTTAAAGTGTACCATATTTACAAAGCGGAGTTAGGCCACGAAAAGTGTCTTAATGCCACTTTGTAAATATGATGCAGGGCAACCTGACAACCTGAACGTTACAAAAAGTGGTGTTACCCCCATGTAAATATGCCCCCTGATTTTGCGTCAAAAAGCATGACTGGTTGAATGGGAATGCCCATGTACCACCCATGTAATACCTCCTTGGTGCTAAGTAAGGCAAAGAAGTGCTACACGCTGATTTGCGTTACCTTAGAATACTTGGGGCCTTGCGTCAGTTTTGCGCTTCTGATGCGTCACTTTTTGTGACGCATCAGCAGCGTAAAACATGCCTTCTGTTGTGTACTATTTACAAAGTGACGCATCTAAGCAGATGCGTCACTTTGTAAACCCCTGCGCTACATTATACCTGCATCAGGTATAATATATGCAGGGGGGGGCGTTCCTCCGCAAAAAGCCTCGTAGAAGTGACGCAGTGAAATCTATGAGATTTCACTGCGTCACTTCTAGGATGCTATTGCGTCAAAATCTTGCGCCTGCCTCACAGCAGGCGTAAGACTGACGCAGGCCCTTTCACATGGGGCTTGCCCAATGTGAAAGGACGCATTGCTGGAGTTGCGTCACTTTTGTGACACACTCCAGCAATGCGTCACTTTTGCGCCATACAGATACGTCAGAAATACTGACGTATCTGTAACTCCTTGCGACATGATGCATCATGCAGTAAATCTGACGCATCAGGTATGTCTCAAGGAGTGCGCACTGAGAAGTGACGCATTGCTGCTTTCACGCAGCGATGCGTCAATTCTCATAAATGAGGCCCTTGATTTGCACTGGAAAGTAAAACAGGAAAAACATTTTGTGCAGGTTAGCGTCACTTTTGTTACACTAACCAAGTGCAAAATGTTTGTAAAGCTACCATTACATGTTCAATTTGTAAATTTTGTGCAACCCCACATTTCTCACGTTTCACCTACAAGTTCAAGGAATGAATTTCTTACTAGATGAAGCAGCACTCTGAGTCAGCTCCTTTCTGTAGAATAGCAAAATGTGAGATCACTTTAAGAAAACTCCAAAGGGAGTTAGGGGCACAGTGGGTTATGGGGCACATACTTCAACTCGGAATTCTTTAGCTCAAATTTGTTCCAGATTACGGAGGGAAGCCTCTCTGGTGGTCTCTAAAGGCTCCATTCTGTAACAAACGTCATGTTCCTCACACATCTGGAATCCTCATTCCAGTAACATTTTTGACAAACCTAACTATCATTAGAATGGTAGAGCTGGGTGGAACATGTAGAAAACAGAGTCTGCCTACCAATTGTGGCGTCGCAGTCAGGGCTTCCCTTTCACCGGCGGTGCTACTTACAGATGGGACAAATAGTTGGCAATTTATTTATAGGTAGTGGTAGATTAAACATTTCATTTAAAGATGATGACTGCGTTTTTGGAAACCCGCCCAAGAACTCGTTATAATTGTGTAGTCACTCAACACATTAGAAATAATGTATATAATTACATATATAAACACAGGTTCTGGATAATTTGCAATAAAGGCTTTTTGCTTTGTGAGGGAAAGTCTGAGCTTGTGGTAATAGCTTGTTTTTGACTTTACTAAAGGCAGTGAAGAAAAGATGTCAATTTATCCTAATTTACTGGTGTATGTTTATCAACATCTGAAGGATGACGCTGCTGGAATTTTAGCTTGTGACATAAACGCCAGAAGTCAGCGTCGAAAGGAATGAGCCATCTAGCCAGATGTTAAGTCATACATGATGAAGGCGCCCATTCACGTAGATAACATTCAACATGTAATTTTACTTATGTGTGAATCTACAACTGCACCTATTTATAAATCTACACTACTTACTAGTCACCAATTACAAATGTGAATGTAGACTTTCTAGTGACGTCTCCTACCAAATGATTTACGACTGTAAAATCACTAATAGCAATTTTTCACACATAAATTAGGCTCTCTGTTATTGTGGCGAAGATCTCCCTATGCAAAGAGCAGGGTAAATATTCAAGTGTATTTATTATGAGGAAATATTAAAATATGATTGCTATAAAACATAATTGTAAAATAATTTGAAATAATTAATATAGACTTACAAATAAAATAAAATATTACAGCACCATATCTTGTTAAAGTGTGTATTGAATAATTATTACATTAAGTTATATGTATTATATTTCTAGACAATGAATTAAACAATCACACCCACAAGAACATAGATTTTTTTTTAATGTTAATTCAGCTTTTGTAAAAGTTATGTGTAGAAATAAGCTAAAGTATTTCAATTAAAAAATATATATTTAAAGGTCTACTTTAATATTATTTATGAATTATGTTTATCATTACATTTTAAAATAATAAAATAATATTTAAACATTTTACATGTGTTAACATTAAATATTACATATCCATTATATATAATTAAAAAGTTACAATATTTTTCTAATTAACATTTCCTGTAGTGTGTTATTTTAAGACCCTGCTTCCACCATTTTCTATGGGATCATGTTCCTGTGAGTGGCCATATGTGATGTGGGTGGGTGTTTATATTAGCCTGTCTCTCCCTGATCCACTCCATGCTTCTCTCTAAGCCCCATCCCCTTTTGCTGTAAGTGTTCCCCAATTTCCAGCCACTCTCCCTTCTCTCTCCTACATTTGCTACTAAATAATAGGGTCTACCGTGACTGCAATCTCTGCACAGAAAAGGTAGGAGAGGCAGAAGCCTCTACGTACAGGTAAGTGAGTAGCATTTTGTAGTAGCTGAGTAGTACTACAGTACTATTACCTCATGTATTGCTAAATGTAGTTTGTGAATAGCCCCAAAGTATGGAGCGAAGGCAAAATGATCTTGTTTTTGCAATAATAGAGGATGTCACGTCATATTGAGTTAGTGTGCACTGATGCAGTAAGCCATTTAGGCTATTTTTTTAAATACTATTTTTCTATAACTTGTGCTAAAACTCTGACTCTGCAAGTTACCCTAGCCACTGTAAAGTCATTAGCAATTCACGCCTATGCCGGAGTTGATTTGTTTCACCTCCGTATGTACAGTTAATACTTCAGCACTGTGATTTAAGCATCTAATCAACAGTGTGTGAACATTCTCTTCATTATGGTTAGTGCAAATGTTCAAGATACTGTTTTCATTAGGCACCCACAGAGCTGTCTGAGCTGTGCTGTGTGTACCTCATGCATTAACGTGTAGTGTTACAAAGTTAGGGTATGTGCAGGTTTCAGCACAGTTTTATTGAAAGCAGGTAAGAGCTCCATTCTGCATGCACCTATACACAAAGTTCAAAATAAGATAATGTCCCTGTTGGACTTGGCCCTTTTCCCCCAAAAAAATTCGCCTTTCACTCCCCCAATGTAGAATGTCTCCCCCATGGTAAAGGTTACTGTATAGGCAATGTGTGGTGTGAGTCGCCATGTTAATGTGTAATGTCATGCAATGGTGTGAGCACTTGTCAATTCCCCCCCATTGTGTAAATGTACCCTGGTGAACTGCCATTTTTAAAATGGATGCCATGGCTGTACGTTGTGCCACTTGACTGCAGTAGGTTAGCGGTCTAGTTGTTAGGTACCCAGCCACCCCTGCATTGGGAGGGAAAGCCTGGCACCCAGGGTCCTCTACTCCTCCCCCTGAGCCAGTTTGAACCAGTTCGCTAGAGAATTCCAGAAGCTGCTGGCACTGTCTGGGAGGGGGATATAAATAAGGGGGATGTGCCATCATGTGCTGAGACAGAGCTGGGACAGGAATGTGAGGGGACCTGCTGTCAGGGGATACCGCCACTTGGGCCTCCTCAGGTAACACTCCTCACCTCGCCCCCCTGGAGGTGAGGAGTGTTACCCTGGGGCTTGCTGCTGGGACTGTCCGTCCCCCTTTCGCTGTGTGCCTAGAGGAAGCGCTGTGTGCCAAAGCGCTATGATCTGGGAAGCGCTGTGCTGTTAAGGAACTGATTGCCTGGCCCTGGATGAGTGCCGCCTGTTAAGCGCTATAATCGTGGAAGCGATGTGCCGCAGAAGCCCTGGGTGGTCCCAAATTGCCTGAACTGCACTGCCTGCTGCTGGCCTGAGTGCTGTGAGCGCTGTTGTGACTGTCCCCAAAACGCCGCTGTGTGCTCTAAGCGCTGTGCCCCTCTGAAGCGCTTTGCCTACCAAGCGCTGTGTGGCCCAGAAGGAACTGTGAACTGAATAGCGCCGCGGGTGCTTACCCTGCGTGTTTGCGCCCATGTGCATATCTAATTTAAGGCCGGAGCCCACCCCGTGCTGTGCCAGCAATCACAGACGCAGCCCGGTACCTGGGGAAGCGCTGTGGCTTTAAAGCGCTATTGGGATATCACCGCCGCCGCCCGGATAGCGCCTGAGGCCCGTTATCACTGCCGCGGCCCGGCGTTTGCTTGGAGGGACCCCCGCTGCTGTGGATATCATCGCGGCGGCCCCTGGTACCAGGTGAGGGCCGCCTGAGTGAAGAGTGGGCCACGCTAGGCCCCGAAGCCGAAAGCCCTGCCATCACGTGACGGGGGCGCCGGCCGCATCACCGACCGCGCCGCCGTGCACGGATTGGATGTAGCGGCCGCACCCACTCAAGAGCCGTGCCCTGATTGGCGGCTACTGCCGCGCCCCCTGTCTAACCACGCAGCCATTGGTGGAGGCTGCCGTGGCATCGAGGAGGCAAATCCAGAGCCCGTCGGTTCCAGATCGAAGTCCCGGGCCCACTGGAGAGAGGCCCGGGGGAAGAGTACTGCCTGGTGGAGCCGGGGAGGAAGTGCTGGGAAGAACCTGCGGCACCTGTGAGGAGAGGAGAGCCCCGCAGCACCAGTGCCTGTGAGGAGGAAACGGAAGTGGGGCCTCGAGGCACATTGCCGGTGCCTGCCCCCCCTACCGCATTGGAGCCCAGGAGGAAGACCCGGGTGAAGATCGGAGCGTGAGCCCACCCCGCCGGTCCGTGCCCCCACAGGAGGACGACGGAAGCGTGCAGAAGTGCTGCCAGGGAGCCGGCGGTGGAAGGGGAGCCCCGTGTGCTGCCGCGAGTAAGGTCGGCCGCCAGAAGACCCGGGGGAAGACCGATCGAGTGCTGCAGAGGGCAGGGCCCTCAGACGCTGAGGAGAGCTCTGTGTGTGGAAAGAGGCGGGCAGGGACTACGGAGGCGCAGCGTTGGTGCCCTCCCTGCCTGCGAGAGCCTCACAATTCAAGTCGCCTGCTGCACCCCCACATGAAGGAGCAGCCCCTCCAGAGCGCCAGAAGTAGGTGCATGAGACACCACAAGGAGCCTGGTGAGTGGGGGCTCAAGTAAACTGTGAGAGGGTTGGGGGGGTGTCGGGGCACAGGGTCTGTGCCCGCCCCCGGGACTGGTGTTTGGCTGCCGCGGAGGCCGTCTTGCCCCCTGGAGACTGTAGTTGGGCCCCGTTGGCCCCAAATAACACTGTGGTGCCCCATGCCCATGGCAAGTTATGCTAATGTAGTTGGCCCCAGTTATAGCGATAAGGACACTGTCCCCCCTGTGTTAGCCTGTACCAAAGGGAACTTAGGCTCCTGTCTGATGCCCCTTGCTAAGGTGATTCCGCTATGGTGATGCTAATGCTCATGCCCCCATGGTGGATGTGATTATGCCTGCCTAGGCCTGATGTCAATGTGGGACGCTTAATGTCCTTTTCTTTTGCTGGAGATGCTAATGCAGGCCAGGTGGTGTTTATGCCTAATGTTTCCTTGTATGCTTAAAGCCTACTACTAATAAGGTGGTGCCGAGGATTAATGCCTGTGTTTGCCCTGCAATATTGACCCCATGTTTCATGCATTTGCTAACATTCTTTTTATTTCAGCTGGACACTAATGGACTTAGTTACCTTTTCTTGCTTTGCCCATTTTCCCTGTAAATAATCCCTCTGGTATACATTGCCCTGGTGCCGGTTGCCGCCCCATTGTGATTACTGTGTTTTACCTTTGCAGGTTGCAGACAAAACATGAGTTATTCTTTTACTTCCAACCCAGTGTCGTGTCTCTTTTGTAGTGTGCCTGGTGTGTCGTCTGTGGGTACTGCGTGGATGCTTCACACATGTCCTCAAGAGATTGGCCTGCCCCCTCTGCTCCATGCTACCCCCTGTAGAATTGGCAACCCCATTTCTAACAGTCCCACATGCAGAGGTGATTTCCACTCTCTGTATCGATATATGCAGAATCTGCAGCAGAGTTACCATTACCCTGTGTAATTTAGAAAGAGCTATTTCTTCAAAAAGTAGGACGGATGCTCATCCAGATCTGTGAAATGGTGCAAAATGAACTCAAGATATTCCATTTTACATCCATGCTAATATTATAAAGAGAGAGCCCAAACCTTTTAGGCGGGTAAGCTCCGGAACCACAGCGCCAATCAGAACACCCAATACAGCATTGCAAAAGACAGTATCAGAAGATGGACATAGGCTATACAGCAGCCCAAAATATACATTAGAAGGGGAAAAGAACGTTTTGTGCAAAGTAGTCTGTTGTGGGCGTGTGCGTTGTGCTGTAAAGCGATGGGCGCGGCATTCGGCAAAAGACTGCGGGATCATACCGCTTGCGAGAAGCGTTCAGTGTGGGACTAGCGTTCCAATACGAATTAGCATGTCCTTTAGCATTGTTGTGGGCGTTGGACGTTGACGCGATGTTGTGCGTCTAAATGGCATAGGCTGGAGCGTACAAACACGTTTGCGGCTGGAGCGGACACAGTTCGCATATTGCAGTGGCGTCGGCTACAGCGGACAAACACGTTTGCGGCTGCAGCGTGTTAAGGTTTTAAAATAAATTATTATTACCTACTCGAACCATTGAAGACTTTCTGTTTTTATGCCCGGACAACGTCGGGACGGGCTGCTAGTTTACATATAAGGGGATTAGAAACAAGTTGTTAAACTTGGTCCTCCCTGCAGGGTCATCCCTAAACTTCTTGCATGGTAACATTGCATATCCAAAATTGCCATTTTAAATGTACCGTTAAGTCACTAGTAGAGTCATACTATTGGCTGTAAATTACATGCTGCTAGTGGGCCTGCAGCATGCAATGTGCCACCCACTTAAGTAGCTCTTTGAACATATCTCAGGCCTGCCAATGCAGTCTGTGTATGCCGTTTTAAACTGCCATTTGGACATGGCAAAATAACCCTTTTGCCAGGACCAAGCCTTCCTTTTTAAAACATAGAAGTTCCCGCCTAGGACAGGCCTCAAACAGCCCACAGGACAGGGTGAAATGAAATGAAATGAAATGAAATGAAAAATTACATTTGTATAGCGCATAACTGCCCTGAGGCCTCGCAGCGCTTGGTGCAATGTATTTAAAAAGTATGACATGTATTTTTAAGATTTTCATGTCTTGATAGTGAAAAACTCTTAAATTCATGTTTATGCTATTGCAAGGTCCACTTCTCCCATATGATAGCATTGAAGTTACCTTATTACATTTAATAAGGATATATGTCAAATGGGAGCAGATAAATAGTTCATGTTTGGTGTCTTTGGAACGGTAATGAGGAATTCTCTTTTATGGTGATGTCAGATTTTGAATTATGATTTTGAAAATTCAATTTTTAAAAATTGGGATTTTCCCTTCATAGCCATGTAGTGCCTGCACCTTTTCTCTGGATCACATGACAAGGTGTAGTTGGCAGTTGATCTTTGTGTATTCCTCCTAGGCAGCCACACACAATAGAGAGCTTAGGTGTGCCTGGATGGGCAAATGCTGACAGAATGGAAGGGCAGAGCCAGGCACAGCCCACTCACACCTGAATAGGCTGTATCCTGCCTCTACACAAAGGATTGCATATCCTCTGTAGTTAGTCTGGAGCCAGAGCAGGGAAGGCAGACAACCTACGCATCCCAAAGGGTATCCTTTAAAAGTTCCCTCCACCTCAAAGAAGGCACCAGATATAAATATTAGACTTTACACACCAACTCTTTGGTACACCTCTGGTCCTGTTAAAGATGCTACCAGGAAGAAGGACTGCTGTACTGCTGAAAGGACTGCCACTCGGCTGGACTGTTGCCCTGAATGTCTGCTCCCCTGCTCTACTGATTTGCTGACCTCTTGCCTGAGTAAGAAGGACTAGCCTACATCATGTACCCAGGATCAACAGCGTGACTCCAGGGGCTAGTCTCTTGTAAACAGCACCTGGACTCTGCAAGTATGAGTTCTACCCTGCGAAGGGGTGCCACCCCAGTCTTGGACCATTAGAAATGGGCCTGCAAGTGTTCTGCCATCCCATGTATGGATCCTGCAGAACCAACACATCTCCTCTGATGCGCTGTGCAACCCAGAGCAGAACCAATGCTTTGTCTCTGCTGCAAGGACATACACACATCAAAGACTTCACATCACCCTCGCAGCCCTCAGCCTCATCAGAACCGGCTTGACGCAATGCTTCTCAAATGCAAGCCCTTGCATGTCAAGCCCCCCATTGACAGCAGCTTTGACAACAATGCAGGTCTTTGCATTGCAAGTCCCCTCATTGACGGCCTCCTCTGCGACGAAGCAGGACCTCACATTGCAGCCTTGCAGCACCCGGGAACCAACGCGGCACAATTCATCTCTGACCTGGACCTAGCATTGTTTTGCCTAGATGACGCATCATCAACGCAGGACCTCCCCTCCCAACTCCCCTTCCAATGCAGGACCTCCCCTCCCAACTCTCCACAACCATAATTTAAGATACTCTTATTCAGCAGGCCTAAATGGGTCCCTGTAGCCGGCCTGCACTCCATCATGGTCGGCCTGAACTTGAGACTCTGTCCCCATGACCATATAACCGCAGTTGGCTCTTTGTGTGTTTTGACACTATTTCACTTAAATGTTTAAAATTGTGCATCTTTGGATTTATGTCGTTTTGGTATTGCTGTATTTATAAAAATGTATTCTTTCGTTCTAATCTGGTGTGGGATGTTTCTTGTGTTTTCACTTTATTACTGTTTGATCTGCTTCATAAGAACTTTGCTACTAAGTTAAGTGACTTCTCTGTGTCAAGCTACCAGAGAGTTCACCACACGTTTAATTTAGGGTTTGCTTGTGACTTCACCCTGAAAAAGATTGTGTTGCTGCCTGAGTAGGGTTTCACCCCCTTCAACCAGTAACCCCATTTCTTACACCAATGCAATGTACTATTGATAAAAATGATTTTTTTTAAATTTCATATAAAAAATAAATTACAAAATTATTTAGACATATCGTAACGAGACTAAAAAGACTGCTAGACGGGAAATACTTTATGATGAAAAGAAGAGCGGAGAACTACCCTTATGCGAACATAAATTACTTGTACAATTTAATTTTAAGTCAACTCCACACGAACTCGTCGTTTTATATGGATGCACTTCTTTCGTATTGTCTATTTTTGAAAATTGAGAATATTTGCTGGACAATAGGCATGCATGCCCATATGTAACCATCAGGGAATTGTTCCAATTGCAAAATATGTTTCTTTTCAAAATGTGAAGCCGTCTGAAAAATATCATGCATGTTTCCATAACCTCATTCTGTGAGTCAAAGGACAGCTCACAACGGACCACATAGCAGGTTATTAAATAAAGCCAGGTGCTCCATGGTGTGTTTCGAGAGAGCCCTTCCCAAAGACTCAGCATGCTTTTTATTCCATTAGATAGTAAACTTTTTGCTGCAAAGCAATGTATAGATACGAACTGTGCACGGTGGGAGGTGGAAGACTGGAGAATATACATTAGAAACATATTTTGATTTTCTTTAACATAACAGTAAAAAGCACGCAAAGCACAACAGTGGAACTCAGAGAGATAACCAATGTATATTGTAGAGTGGAGTTTTCAAATCGGATCTATTTAATGACTCGTAAAGAAAGAATAATAGTACTTGCAGTGTTGGAAATGAAATAAAAAAATAACTTTCTAAAGGTTAAACAAAGATGCTCACGATAAATGGCACTTTCTACATCATATGTAGGTGACTTCTGGCATATAATTCAGAATTTCATTGTATGACGCACGATCATCCTACATTGAAAAGCATCAAAAGCAAACCGAGGGGAATAACGAAAATACGCTTTCTCTGTAGGAACAGAAATTGTATGTTCGTGTAGTAATGTAAGAGATTTGGCTGAAAGCTCTGCATAATTAACCCAATATACTAAACGTTGTTTGCCTGGATTATGATGAGTATTATAACACATCATGGGAGCAGTTTGAATGGCCCAAATGTACTAATTTCTAGATTGAATGGAATGGTTCATGTTCAAATTGGTTGAAAAATATTAATTTACATTGGTGTGGCCTGTGGAAAGTGACTGTAATACAGTGCTTAATTTGTAAAAACAATATAAGCACAGGGTATAAATGTTTTTTCCTACAGATCCCCTGTTGGCCTGCTGAATGCCACATATGCTGAATACCACCTCATTTTTTTCCATAGTAGGACGTTTTATGCATAGTACAAAAGCATACGACCAGTCTAAACTGCATATTGTGGCACAACAGAGTTCTGGACCATAGGAACAGCATAGTGTGACACACGTCACACCTGTACATAGACGCCCATTTGGTCTGTCCCAATACAGGGATCAATCCAGCCCGTGCATAGTGTTTGTGTAGTTCTACTGTAGGGATTCATGAGAGCAAAAGTAAGAGCAACAGTTTCCAAACTTGGGTTAAACTGATAATGACTGTGGAGTCAAACTAGACAATTGACATCATGCAGAGGGGCGCCTTATCCATGTATGTCTCAACTAGTAAGTGAGGGGGGGGAGAAAGGCAGACATCAAGCCCTGAAATGGGACCTGCAGGGGGAAGACCCAAGTGTCCCATCGGTAAGTGTGTGGGAGGAGCAGCAGGGGCGAAGGTACGACTTTGTTAACTTGTGTTGTCAGCTGTCGGAAAAAAAGCCTCCAATGAGCATCCCCCAGTGTATCATGAAGTATTAATGACTATCTGATTTCAGGGTGGACTCTCATCATTCATTGCAGACAGATTGCGGAGGCATGCATCCCAAGCATACAATGGAGGCACTGCTCCTTGCTGAGGTGGAAGTGGTCACCATGCCGTCATCTCAGCGGAGGCCTATTTAAGAAGATCTTTCAGCCAGTTACAGGAGGTTGCCACCACAGACTGTCAGGCCATTTCTATGCAACATTTTAGGAGAGTGAACGCCAAATCGGTGAACATATTTGTTCTTGAGTGTGTGAGCCTTAAAACCCAGGAGGCAGTGTGGGAAATTTAATTGTGAGAGTCAGCCTATAGTATCAGCCAGTATTTAGATTGCTTCCTTTCAATAACCTGAACCTCCGGGCCAGCCCACACTATATGGTAACTGTCTGCCTCTAAGCAGGGACTTGGGGGATATTTTGGGGTTATTCCCTAAAAAGATGTGATAGAGTTGCACAGGATCAAGATATGTCTGATGCACATAGTTCCAGTGTGTGTATTTCAGCCAAAAATTCCTGGAGACACCACATATCTTTTCCAACACCAGGACCATTGCATGTCCCTAAGGTCCTGTTCAGTAGAGATAACCCATTTATCACTCAAGGCATTGAGGGTAGGGTTGAGAGGTTCTAGCAACCCGGTGCATAGGAGCATTACCGTGTGCTTGCTGTACAGTATTCCAGTAATAGTTGTAACACAGGATAAGAGGTGGGTTCGGTGTGCTCAGGTCACCATACTGCCCCAGTGGCTGCCGTCAGGGCATTGTAGGTCGAAAACTGGCACTCATAAATGTCATAGTGCTCTCTGAGGTCCTGAAAGGACATCCAGGGTTTATGTTCATACAGGGCACCCACTGCAAGGATACCCATCTCTGCTCAAGGGCCAGTATTGTGATGATGGCCCGCTACCTTGTGGAGTGCTGCAGGCACCCACAATGGCAGAGTAGACACCAAGTATGGGCGAAATTTGCGAATTCGCGGTCCGCGAATTCGTGCGAAATTGCAAAAAAAGTCCACGAGTTCGCGAATTTTCCTGCGAACTCGCGGATTTTTGTGCCATTTGAACAAATACGTGACCACATGTGCCTGTAACTTTGCCAGCGTGCCAAAAGGCGCCAAGGTCCCTTGAGTGAGCTGGCATTTATAGTGGGGACGGGCGGGAAGACGTTTCATACCGCTAGTGTGTGGTGGATGGGGCCAAACTGGCGGGGTTTCTATGCAAGTTCACATGCATCTTGTTTATAAAGGGTCAGAGACCGAGCAGAGCAGCAGATGAGGAGAAAGCAGCCTCCTGGTCACAGGAGCTACACGGGGATGGCGCTCGGGAAACTCATGGATGCAAAAATACGTTTGGCACAGGACCCCAGAATCCTTCAGATGTCCAAGATAGCTCTGCTGTGCGTGTTGGTACAAAGCCATTCTGATCCTGCTCAGTGGGTTCAGGCGCATGCAGCTGCTGCTACTGGACAGTGTCCCATCTCATACTCAACTGCCACGTACAGGCATATGCTGGCGCTGGGCAGTAGGGTGCATTGGCATGCGGGTGCTCCACGCCTGGTACATGCGCATAGCGGTGCCAGGGGGGACACGTGTTTATTGGTGC
Source organism: Lissotriton helveticus (assembly GCF_964261635.1). Lineage (NCBI taxonomy): Eukaryota > Metazoa > Chordata > Amphibia > Caudata > Salamandridae > Lissotriton > Lissotriton helveticus. Next base: position 919,528,027 of record NC_136067.1, on the reverse strand, counting down.
TGTGTAGCAAGTTATGACTTTACATTTTGACTGCACCAGACGGTGGTACCACCTACACGGATCAGGAGCATCCAGGCACCAGACTTCATGGTGCAAGAGCATAATGATGCTGTGCGTTACGGGTATATATGTACTGGGGGCAGGGGGACACTTAGCACAATGTGTGCTCACACCCAGAGGGCTCCAAGGCAATTGAGCACAAATGAGTTTCACACTGAGAGGGCTCTGGGGCAGTTCAGCAGCACGGAGGTTCACACCCACTGGGCCCCGGGGCAGTTCAGTAGCGCGTGGGCTCACAACCCCTGGGCAGCTAAGCAGCACAGGAGCTCACACCCACAGGGATCCCGGGCAGATTAGCAGCGCCACCCTCTGGTTCACCACTGCCACCCTCTAGTTCATCACTGCCACCCTCTGGTTCATCACTGCCACCCTCTGGTTCACCACTGCCACCCTCTGGTTCATCACTGTCACCCTCTGGTTCATCACTGCCACCCTTTGGTTCATCACAGCACCCTCTGGTTCACCACTGCCACCCTCTGGTTTATCACTGTCACCCTCTGGTTCATCACTGCCACCCTGTGGTTCACCACTGCCACCCTCTGGTTCATCACTGTCACCCTCTGGTTCATCACTGCCACCCTCTGGTTCATCACAACACCCTCTGGTTCACCACTGCCACCCTCTGGTTCATCACTGCCACCCTCTTGTTCATCACTACCACCCTCTGGTTCATCACTGCCACCCTCTGGTTCATTACTGCCACCCTCTGGTTCGCCACTGTCACCCTCTGGATCATCACTGCTACCCTCTGGTTCATCACTGCCACCCTCTAGTTTGCCACTGCCATCCTCTGGATCATCACTGTCACCCTCTGGTTCATCACTGCCATCCTCTGGTTCATCACAGCACCCTCTTGTTCACCAGTGCCACCCTCTGGTTCATCACTGCCACCCTCTGGTTCATCACTGCCACCCTCTGGTTCACGACTGCCACCCTCTGGTTGATCACTACCATCCTCTGGTTCATCACAGCACCCTCTGGTTCACCACTGCCACCCTCTGGTTCATCACTGCCACCCTTTGGTTCATCACTGCTCCCTCTGGTTCACCACTGCCACCCTCTGGTTCATCACTGCCACCCTCTGGTTTATTACAGCACCCTCTGGTTCACAACTGCCACCCTCTGGTTCATCACTGCCACCCTCTAGTTCATCACTGCCACCCTCTGGTTCACCACCGCCACCCTCTGGATCATCACTGTCACCCTCTGGTTCATCACTGCAACCCTCTGGTTCACCACTGCCACCCTCTGGTTCATCACTGCCACCCTCTGGTACATCACAGCACCCTCTGGTTCACCCCTGCCACCCTCTGGTTCATCACTGCCACCCTCTGGTTCACCACTGCCACCCTCTGGATCACCACTGTCACCCTCTGTTTCATCACAGCACCCTCTGGTTCACCACTGCCACCCTCTGGTTCACCACTGACACCCTCTGGTTCGCCCCTGCCACCATCTGGCTCATCACAGCACCCTCTGGTTCACCACTGTCACCCTCTGGTTCACCACTGTCACCCTCTGGTTCATCACTGCCACCCTCTGGTTCATCACTGCCACCCTCTGGTTCATCACTGCCACCCTCTGGTTCACCACTGCCACCCTCTGGTTCACCCCTGCCACCCTCTGGTTCATCACTGCCACCCTCTGTTTCATCACTGCCACCCTCTGGTTCACCACTGCCACCCTCTGGTTCACCCCTGCCACCATCTGGTTCATCACTGCCACCCTCTGGTTCATCACTGCCACCCTCTGGTTCACCACTGCCACCCTCTGGTTCATCACTGCCACCCTCTGGTTCACCACTGCCACCCTCTGGTTCACCCCTGCCACCATCTGGTTCATCACTGCCACCTTCTGGTTCACCACTGCCACCCTCTGGTTCACCACTGCCACCCTCTGGTTCACCACTGCCACCCTCTGGTTCATCACTGTCACCCTCTGGTTCACCATTGCCACCCTCTTGTTCATCACTGCCATCCTCTGGCTCACCACTGCTACCCTCTGGTTCATCACTATCACCCTCTGGTTCATCACTGCCACCCTCTGGTTCACCACTGCCACCCTCTGGTTCACCCCTGCCACCCTCTGGTTCATCACTGCCACCCTCTGTTTCATCACTGCCACCCTCTGGTTCACCACTGCCACCCTCTGGTTCACCCCTGCCACCATCTGGTTCATCACTGCCACCCTCTGGTTCACCACTGCCACCCTCTGGTTCATCACTGCCACCCTCTGGTTCACCACTGCCACCCTCTGGTTCACCCCTGCCACCATCTGGTTCATCACTGCCACCCTCTGGTTCACCACTGCCACCCTCTGGTTCATCACTGCCACCCTCTGGTTCACCACTGCCACCCTCTGGTTCATCACTGTCACCCTCTGGTTCACCATTGCCACCCTCTTGTTCATCACTGCCATCCTCTGGTTCACCACTGCTACCCTCTGGTTCATCACTGCTACCCTCTGGTTCATCACTGTCACCCTCTGGTTCATCACTGCCACCCTCTGGTTCATCACTAGCACCCTCTTGTTTACCACTGCCACCCTCTCGTTCACCACTGCCACCCTCTGTTTCACCACTGACACCCTCTGGTTCACCACTACCACCCTCTGGTTCATCATTACCACCCTCTGGATCACCACTGCCACCCTCTGGGTCATCACCGTCACCCTCTGGTTCATCACTGTCATGCTCTGGTTCATCACTGCCACCCTCTGGTTCATCATTGCCACCCTCTGATTCATCACAGCACCCTCTGGTTCACCACTGCCACCCTCTGGTTCACCACTGCCACCCTCTGGTTCACCACTGCCACCCTCTGGTTCATCACAGCACCCTCTGGTTCACAACTGCACCTTCTGGTTCATCACACCACCCTCTGGTTCACCACTGTAGATTATGGGGAGAAAGCACACCTGCCCAGCCTCAACCGGGGGCTGGTTAATGTGTTACTGAATTTGAGCTTCCAGTCCGGCACCTGCTTCCTTATCTGTAAGTGCTTCCTTAATTTATGTGACAGCCTGGAGCATTGTGCCATACTTGTAACTATTCTCTGACCCTGCTTCGAGGGTCAGAGCAGGGTCAGAGAATAGTTGCAAGTAGGCAACAACTCTGGAGGCGCCGCTCAGGAAGCACTTACAGGGTTACAGCAGGTGCCCAAGTTGAAGTTAATGTCTTTGTAACCATTTTGTAAATGGTTACAAAGAAATTAGCTTCAACTTGGGCACCTGCTGTTACCCTGTAAGTCCTTCAAGTACTTCAGTTTTCGGAAATCCGTCCCGAATGCGATTTCGCGGATTTTTCTGCAATTTCACGAGATTCGCGGACCGCGAAATTGCAGAAAATCCGCAAATTCCGCAAACGGAACGGATTTTAAGCCCATATGGCACAGGAGCACACCTCACGTTCACGTACTTGCCCCAACAAAGCTTGGCTTCTTTGGCGAGGCATTCAGCTTTCACAACTTCTCAGCGGGGATCCATAAGACAGTCCAGGATTGCAGGCCCACCGTTCTCCTGGACGATGTATGACCGCTCGGATATGGCAGCCATTCACAGCCATCACATGGGTCACAGTAGCTGTGCAGCTGTGTAATACAGTTTGTAATGGGGAGCCCCGCATCCCCCCTTTTCCAGTGGGGTGAATAACTTATGCAAAGCAACTCTTTTCTTCTGCACACCCCATATCAAGTCTGAGAGAGGCGTGCTCAGATCCAAGAAAAAGCGTTGAGGGAGGAAGACAGGTAGAACTGAGAAATGAGAAAGCATTTTGGCGATTGAGACTCTACCAATTTGGGAAAGCGGTAAGGAGTTCCACAGTGTCAAAGAGCCACGTATACAATCATGGCCTTCCCAGGTTACTCTCAATGAAATCCCACTCTTTCTAATTGACATTCACCCTAAGATACCGGAAGGTGTTGTATTGCTAGAGCAGCCTCGAATAGTGTGGTCCCTCCGGCTCTAACTGAGAGAGTTTTGGCAAGTGGAAAAGGCAGGATTTAGTCCAGTTTAACCTCAAGTCCGAGGCCTACCAATGTCATCCTGCACCACTACCACCTGGGGCAAGTCTCTAGCAAAGTCATACAGATAAATTGGAGCATCATCAGCATAAAGCGAGATCGCCTCCCATGAGGCACTTCACATATTCCCCATTGTGGGCCCTGTTGTCAGAATAGTCCTGCTAGTGGTTCTAGTGCCAGGGCGAACATAATCAGAGAGAGCGGGCATCCCTGTCTGGTCCCCCTAAATACCTGAAATGGTTGTGAGATTTCCTTGCCAGTGTGCACCTTGGCAACCGGCTCGGTGTACAGCAGATCAACCCACTTCAATATCCCTGAATCTATACCCATGCGTCAAGGCACACCCAGAAGATAAGGCCAGCCTAGGGTGTCAAAGGCTTTTTCAATGTCAAGAGAGAGTGTGACACATATAGGTGACTCGTGGGCATATTCACTCACAAGGCGAAGCAAGCGTCTGATGTTGAGGAATGTTTTCATCCCGGGAATTAAACCAATCAGGTCATGGTGGACCATTGCAGTGACATACAGCAATCGCCGATTTTCTATTTCCTTCCCAAGGTTGCAGTTGATGTTGAGGAGGGAGAGTGGTCGGTATGAGTGGACATTTAATAGGTCCCTATCTAGCTTGAGAAGGACCACAATCTCTCATGGTCTCTCAAGGACGCTGGGAGGGTGCCCTTATCTTTGGTGGCTTGCAACAGCTGCAGTAGCCTGGGGGTGAGTGTTGCCCTGTAGGCCAAATATCATTCCACATGGAGCCATCAGTGCCTGGGGTTTTGTTATGCGTCATCTGGTCTATCACATGCAAACCTCTGCAATCAATAGCAGCTCGTCAAGGACGCAGTGTTAGAAGGGGTTGAGCCTGGGGATCGGTAATCTGTCAAGGTAAGCCAATAAATTAAGCTCCCCAAGCCCATCGTCCTAAAGGGACCTATAGTAATAAAGAAATGCCGCATTGATGTCTGGTTGTGCAGTGGATATGTCACCCGTCAAGGACCTAATTGTGGTTAGTTGAGGTCTGTCAACCTTTGACCCTTTGAGTGCAACAACCACGCCAGTGTATGCCAGACTTTGTGGCCCTCTGCATGCTGCCTGGCCACACATTCTGCGTATTATAGCTTTCCAAGTCTGTCTTCTAATCTTCTTTAGTCCATCTTGAGACTGGTAAGTTTGTCTATCTGACCCACACCCTCTCCCGCCCGAATCTCTGCCTTGCATATGGTGGTTTGTCTATTAATACCCGTTGTAATGATAGTTTCATGCCATATTCAGCCTAGATGCCCCATGTCACCACCTTGAAAGACTCGTAGAACTGGACAACATGTGTGTCCTGATATCACAAAACTCGTTATCCGGGGGCCCTATTATACATGGAGTGCATTTTCCTTGATTGCACTGGGTTCTCCTTTAAAAAAGGTGTGCCCGGCCTAAACAAGGAAAATGCATCATATTAGGATGAATGTGCTGTCCCAAGGGCATCTGCCAACTTGCGTTGCCCTGATGGCAGCGCATTCATTTAAAAAACTGAGCGGCTGCTTTGAAGGCGCTCTGTGTTTCAACGAGCAGGTGGGAATCCACCTACACTTTTAAAGGGGATTGGAGATCCCCATGCACGCAGGTGCAGTGGGTGACTGCACCCTCCTGCAAGGAGATGTCTGTCTCATTTAGAGGGCTGCTATCGAGGGTGCACTGTCAGTGTGCCTCCTTTTAGGTGGTGCACGGTTAGTGCACCTCCTGACAGCTTCTTTGCCTTCGTGCCCCCGTCCATTATACAGCAGGGGTGCAGAGGCAAAGGGATTGCCTAATTTGCATGTGGCCACGCTCCCATGCAAATGAGGGAACACTCTCTGATGATAGTGCTGGCGCTTTATGTGCACCAGCACTATTGGTATTACAGAAGGGGACATACAAGCATCTGCGGCCCTTTCTGTAATACCAAAGTGCCCCGGGGGCAAGCAAAGTGGGTGCAAATGCCCGTTGCACCTCCAAGATACTCCCGTAATACTAGCACAGGAGTGCCTGGGCATGTAGCATTCATGTGGGGATCGGAGTCCGCCGCCTGGCTCAGTGCAACATTACCAAGAGGGGATATTGGTCTGACAATGATCGACCCAAATATCCAGCAAACCTGATGAATGCGTTCATACTGGGGTTGCAGTGGAGGATGTCAATTCTTGTGTGAAGCTTGTGTCTCTGGGAGAAGTGTAAGTATTCTCATGTGAGAAGATGCAGAGAGTGCCAGATGTTTTGGAGCCAGCTGTGAGCTAATCAGTCTTCAAAGGAGTGTGGTTTGGTGGCCTACGTGCAGCAGAGCGGGTGACTAGACATATCCATGTGAGTGTCACATACACAATTGAAGTTCCTGCCCCATATGCTCAGTGCATCATAGTCATGTACCATCATTGGGGTTACAGAATTCAGGAATCTGGACTGACCAGTGTTGGAAGCGTATATTTTTACGTGGTGACAGGTGACCCATCCAAGCTATCTTCCACCACCACATGCCGACCCTAAGGGTCAGCCTTTTGGCACATGATCACAAGTGGTACCATAAGTGCCACCAATATTAGCGCTCATCTAGCATTCGCTGAGTGGGCAGTTCCGACAATCTGCACCCTCCATCGTTATTATAGTCAGAGCAGCTCCAAGCCTGTCATGTGCATTGCTTGGAGATAGGATATGTGGAATTTTCTGATGGAGGTGTCTGAGTGTTCCCTCTCCCTGCACATTCCAGGATAAAGACTAGATGAGGGTGGGAAATCTGCCATGTGTGTGGTGACACCCCTGTCCTCTACCCCCCCCCCCCCCGGATGTGCTACCTCATCCCCCTCTCTTTGGTGAGAAAACAGCCATCATCCAAAGGTAGAAAAACAAAAGGAGTCCCCCATGGTCGGGGAGCAGGATGTCCATTGGTGGCGAGATTGTGACGACCTGCCAAGCCCTTCACACAGGAGCTGTGAGAGACCCCCACCCAGCAACAGATATAGGTATCCAATGAACAGACCAACATTAAAGGATATTCCCAAAAGGCTCTGCGCATTGGAATAATATATCCTATAGACTAGACGTACGACTGAGGTTGACTAGGTCTCTATTGATTATATTAGACTTAATTGTGAGTGCCAGCTAGCTCAGAGGTCACTAGAAACTTTCTCGAATAAACAAGAAGGGATTAGTTTCAGACAACCGCATAAACATGACAACTTTGTTTCCCCAAGATGAAACTGATCTTCAGAGTCGTGGAAACAATAGATAGATATTTTACTCAGTCAATCGTGCATGCTTCGTTTCACCAGAGGAGCAGTGAAATAGAGAGACGGGCGTTTTCAATAAAAGGTATTTATTGAACAGTCTTCTTTCTCATGCAGAAGAAATGAACTGCTACAATCGTAATACTGGCTGCAAAGTATAATGCGTACAGCAAAAAGAGTATTATGAAATAATACTGTAAAAGCATGGTATGGTTTCTAAGCCATAAAATACTTAGAATACATACATGAATAAATAAAGACCAAAAGTACTCAACTGGTGCTTCTAAAATACGCGTACCCCGGTGTACCTAACCTAAGTCTAGTACGAGGGAAGTAGTAAGTGAGGTGTAGCATAAATCTAGTATTCTTTTTCCAAGAGTCTATCCAAGATTTCTCTTAGGGTCTAATCAGCTCCGTACCTTGGTTTAGGATGAAGGAGGTCTGGTATCTCTCTGTCTCAGGACTCGATTTCCCAACAACCTGCAAGGGTAGCTTGGAAACACTGGAGCTGGATTTCTCGGCAAGAGAAAAGACAGCGTCTCTCTCAGTGCGTCTGCTGGAGGGTCGGCTTCCTTTGGCATTTGCTATAGCGCGCTGTGTCGGGTAAGTAGATAGTCGAACTGCTCCAAACCACAATGTGTTTGCTATGGCAAGTGTGGGCACATTTAAACCTTGAAGGTGCCGAGTTTGAGGTAAGGTTAGACATAATAACATAACGTCATCAAAGAGTCTCAGTTTTTTTTAAACTCCACGAGTTCTTGGACAAATCAATATTCAAGCAAGGGGAAGTCCATTTTTCCAAGAAATTGTTGTGGATTTTCGGAACTAGTGGAAGGAGCCATGCTGTATTTGGACTGATTGAGCTACGTCTAAATATGGTTATGATTTCTATGCCTATATAAGGATAGGGTGATTTATACCTATATGAGGGCATAAATTGGGAAAATAATACTAGGGTCCTAAAATCCTATACAACAGTGCCTCAATTCAAATCACTTGGTCCGCAGTCATTGGGGTGAGGATGGGGCCAGCTCGCAGTTTAAAAGTAATGTCAATCATGGCGTGGGCCTGCTCTCCCCATCTAATGAGCCCACAGATATAGGCAAACCCATGGTTTGGCTGTGGGGAGATTCTAGTTCTGCTATTGCGGCCTGCTCCTCAGTTGATCTACCCTTCAGTGAGCCATGGTGCTGTCGGGGGGGGGGTTCGCTGTTGTGATCGACCACCAGTGCTCGCCGTGCCGCGTGGTGGTGTGACCCCTTTGGACTCCAGCCAATCCCATGCCTAAGCCGTGGACATGAAGAAGCAACTGTTTCGAGAATCCATGACTCGCAGCTTGGCTAGAAGCATCAGGGAGTAATAAATGCCCATTTGTGGAAGCTTTCATTTGACTGGAATAAAGGATCCATTCTGGTACTGTTCATCTGCCTTGCAATCGTGATAAATGTTCACAGGGCTATTGTCTACCTGCCCGGCGCCCGTCACACTTGCAATGTGTAGTATATGGTCACAATACCGATAGGTGAAGAGCCACGCCATCACTGGTCAGGTGAAGGCCCTGGTAGGTGATCTGCCAGGGACCCTGTGGGCATGCTCCACCAAGAAAAAGTGGACTGCCTCCCATTGAGCACAGTGTTTACCAACGAGTCCTCAAGAAATATGTCCATACTGGGCTCCTCTGCTCTCTCTGTGAACCACATTATGTGAACATTGTTGCATCTCAAACGATCCTCTGCATAGTTTGCCCTGCTCTGCTCAGTGTTACCTCCGCCTGACGGGCCTTTATATTGCATGTCCCCACCGAGGGGTGCAGTGCGGGCAGCACAGATTCATTGGACGCTACCCTATCTTTTAATTTGGCTCGAATATATCTGAGGAGGCTAATCTCAACTGTCAAGGCATCCAATTTCTCATCAAACCTGTCCGTAGATGAGGGCATGCCAGAGGGTGATGCACCAGCTGCAGATCTTAGTGTTGTGATGTCAGAGGGGAGGAGGGATGGCCCCCCTGCTTTCAGGGCCCCCTTGGACAGCACTGCTTGAACATGTCTGTAGGTTACGGCACTCAGGATGATGCAGTTAATTTGGAAAACCATACAGGGGGGTGCGCCAGGGACTCACCAGAAGTGTGGGTCTGCAAGTAACCCATAGGAGCAATGCTTGACAGTGTCCTAGGCAGCATTCACATGTCCCCATGGGAAGGGGTCCACCAGCAGCAGCAGTCATGACGTGTGTATCCAGCCAGTCGTCCGAGTAAAGTGCTACAGAAAGACGCAGTTGTGCCCACCATGGCAAGCTAGCCCCATGCTGACAGGAGGCATCCCCCCATCCTCTCTGACGGGGTGGGACATGCAGGCTGGCACACTAGGCCCAATGCTTATGTGATCCAGGGGCCACCACTTGAGGCAGTTGTAGGAGGAGGACCCCAGAGCCCGACACACCATGCACCAGCACTCACAGCATGGGGCCTGAAGCAGGAATCAGGGCACCACCCATTTCCATCATTGCACATTTGTCCAAGGGCTCACTCTGTCTTGCTGCTCACCCAGCTGGATTGCAGGATCACACGAGGTCCCTGCAGTGGCCAGGAGGGAAACATCCCCATGCCCTCAGGGACGCCTCGTGGTCACTGCTGCTAACTGAAGCAGCCCGATCCTAGCTGCGGTAGTGCACTCCAGGATGACCCCTGTGGTGTTTTGGAGAGGATCAGTGGTTTCCATGATAAATTCGGGTGGACGAGCAGTGCAGAGTTCTTCACCATGCATTATTTCTGACTGCCATCTTGGCCATACCCGTGATACCACCCCATACCTGTTCCTTCCATAGCCCTACAGCTACAGTCTCTTTATCTCACTCTTACAAATTTTTCTTTGCACCCACTTTCTTCCTATGTCACTTTTTCAGTCTTTTACTTCCTTGTTATTGCACCCCATGGTGCCCTTCTCACTCTAGCTCCAGGCAAAGTCTGATAATAAAATACAAGACACAGCCCTAAAATGAATGCTAGTGCCCACAATCTGAAGGCAACATCCAAATTTAGCATTGATTTATTTTGCAATTTCTAATTTCCATATCCCACATCCTAAACCTTATCCACGCTCACATCTAAACCCTAACCCTGATACCAAACCTAATCTATACCTGAAGTGCACTCTAACCATGTCTCTTTACATAACCCTCAACTTAATCTGTACCCAACCCAACTCTAACTCTTACCATAAAATGAATTCTAACATTAACTGCATCCCTAATCCTAAACATTGCTCTCACCCAAACTATCATTTTGGCTTTAAGCATTAGCATAAACCTAACCTTAACTGACACCCTAACCCAATTCTAACGCTTACAATAAAAAGAGTTCTTCTAATATTAACTGAACACTAATCTTAACAATTACTCTCAATTTAAGAATAACTATAATTTAAGACCATGTCCTTTACAAACTCCAGCTCTTCTCATAAAATGTGGTCTAACGTTAGCCGTAACCCCAATTGTGTAAGTAGTGTTCTCACCCACACTCTGATCCTAACTCCCACCATGCCCCCAAATTTATCTTCTTCTCTTTTGAAACGTGTTTCTGTCTTTTTATGTATTTCCATTCTAATCATTTGCTTTCTTGTAAATTATTTTTTGGGACCTTTTAATTTGAACTACAATTAATTGGATCCAAATGCTTCAACTTAGACACTGATTATCAGTTTGGACATGTCCTGCTTCTATTTTCTTCTCCTTATTCACCAATTCAGCTGCAAGCCGTCGTTAAGGGTGGAGGGGTCCCAAGTGTCCACCCTTTTCTTATGCAGGAATGGTGTCTGTCAGGCTAAGCAAAAGTCAGACAATGACAGGAGACTGCTGGTTCTTTCTTTCTAAGCCTCCAAGAAACAGCACAGGGTTCCCTCATGCCACCACAGATTACCGCCACAGACCAGTACGTTTCTTAAAACATTGGGTGCATGAGTGAGCGTATTTAGGAAGTTTTGAGTATTTTTGTGTGCGAGGTTTACTCAGTGAATGGGTGAATACTGTGTGTATGTTCTGGGTGTAATTATGTGTGTTCGTGTGTGGAACCGTGTTCATCTGTGTGTGTCTGCCCCATCCCTGCTGCACATTAAGTGCAGCCACTGCTCCAGTTACTCAGTGCTGCTCAGACCAAGCTGCACTGCCACTTTCCTAAGCTAAGTCACCAAATCTGATAGAGGTTACAGATTCCCTTTGGTCATAAGCATCACAATCTCCCAGCTGGTGGCAGCTGATTGCATGTTGTGGGGTCTCGATCCTTTACCTGAATCGTGAATTGGGGCGGCTGCCTGCTGCCTCTTCCCTGTAAATCAGTGTAGCCTTGGACATCTGACATGCCTCACTGCAACACAAATGTGAGATATTTGTGTCAGTGTCATAACTGAGATGTACATGACATGGGAAGTTGGATATGAAGGTGGCCTGGTATATGTATAGCCCGAAGATGATGGGTTGCCATATTGGACAGAACAAGCTTGAAAAAGCTGCCTCCCCAACCTAATGGATAAATCTGTATTTTCAACACATTTTTCCTCTCTGCACAGTGCTCTGTAGCCAGTTTATTATGTCTTATTCTCATCCACAAAACTCTTAGTGGAGTGGGTAATGATCTTTTGTGCATGATGACATTTGGTCTGGCTGGTCAGCATGTGGTATATGAGGAAGAATAATAATAATAATAATAATAATAAACCGTTTCTAAAGTGCCTGGCTACACAGAAAACAGTGTGTCCCCGCGCTAAATGCTGCTGATTCTCGAGAGACAGATGTTAAAAGAAGAAGCCAGGGTAGGAAAAAACAGGGAAATTAAATAAGAGGGAACAAAAGAGTTTTAAGTTTTCCATGGAATCTAGTTTCTGAGGGTTCCATTCGGAGGTCGAGCAGAAGTTCATTCCAATGTTTAGAAGCCAGGTACCTGAAAGAACAACCACCCATCCTGGCTCTGGTGATACGAGGGGGTTTAAACAGCATCGCTCCGGACGATCTCAAATTCCGGGTGGAGCGATGCACAGTGAGGAGATTTTTCAGGTAACCTGGGCCTTTGCCCTGGGCGATACGGTGCGCGAAACAGAGGGCTTTAAATTTAATCCGTTCCCTGACTGGGAGCCAGTGAAGCTTAGCTAAAGCGGTCTTCCCAGATGCTCTGCGAGGTAGGTTGAGTACAAGGCGTGCAGCAGCGTTCTGAACGCACTGGAGTTGGTGTAGGCCTTTTTTACTCAAACCTAATAGCAGAGCATTTCCATAGTCAAGGTGGGGAGCCACCAGGGCATGGACAATTGTCTTTCTAGCACCAATAGGGAGGAGATCTAAAACCTTACGGAGAATTTTCAGTATGCTGAAACACCTGCCTGTCACTTTGCTAACATGAGACTTATAAGAGAGATCTGAGTCAAGCATTACTCCAAGATTTCTTACCGAATCCACAGGAAGGGGAGGACTGCCCAATTCAGTGGGCCACCACATGTGTGACCATGCTGAAGCTGATTTCCCAACCACCATCAGTTCTGTTTTTTCGCCATTTAGGCGCAGGCAGTTATTGTTCATCCATGTTGCCACTAATGACAAACAGTTAGAAAAGTTAGTGACATCTTCTCTGTGGTCGGGCGTAAGCTTGAACATCAGTTGGGTGTCATCGGCATAACTGACAATACCCACCCCAAACGCTTCCACTATGTGAGCCAGGGGTTCCATATAGATATTGAACAAGGTAGGGCTCAGACTAGAGCCCTGGGGAACCCCATGGCTCACCTTCCTGGGGGAAGATTTGAAAGGGGGACAGTGCATCTGAAAGCTCCTATTGGCCAGGAAAGATTTTATCCAGGCATGGGCTGATCCCTCCACTCCCACATCAGAAAGACGAGACAGCAGCGTTGTGTGCAGCACGGTGTCAAAAGCTGCACTAAGATCTAATAAAACCAACGCTGCTGTCTCTCCTTCATCCACTATCTGTCTAAAGCACTCAGTAGAATAGAGAACGGCTGACTCCGTAGAGTAGCCGGCTCTAAATCCCGATTGTGTGGGGTGGAGGAGGGATTCCTCCTCCAAATATTTAATGAGCTGCCCATTGACCACCTTTTCCACGATTTTCGAACAGAAGGGAAGAAGGGAGATGGGACGAAGATTTTGGAATTGGGAGATATGGATATTAGGTTTCTTTTTTAAAGGGATAACCTGGGCTGTTTTCCACGCGTCAAGCACGTGGCATTCTTGGAGAGACAGAGTCACAATGTGAATGATCTGATCGATCATGCTCTCCATGACTCCTTTACAGCGTGCAGGGGGACACACGTCGCAGGGAGAGCCAGATTGTATGCTGTTGACGACGTTTGATAATTCCTGTCTCTCGGGTATCTTAAAGCATGTGAGACGAGATTTCCCTGTAGAGTTATCTCTTGCTTCCACATGTTTGCTCGAGAGATCAGCGTCATCTGTAAATGTGGCATGGATTTTGTCGACCTTGCCTACAAAGAAATCAGCTATGGAGTCACATAGCTCACTAGAGTAGGTGTCTTGGGCTTCGAGTCTAGACGGGACCGTTAGCTCTTTATAAATGATAAAGAGTTCTCTGGTGGGATTGTCAGCTAAATCAATTCTACTCTTGAGATGGATACCTTTCTCTAATCTCACTAGTTTCTGATATTTTTTAAATTCCATTCTATAGTGTGTTTTGCATTCTGGAATATAGCTTTTCCTCCAACTTCGTTCCAAGTTTTTGCATTTGGCTTTGGCCAATTTGAGTTTTTCAGAAAACCAGGGGGCAGTTTTGGTTTGTCTTGCGGGAGGTTTGAGTGTCCAAGGTGCTACCATGTCCAACGCATTGGACACCCATTTTTCATAACTGCTCCACGCCTCCTGTAGAGTATTGCTGGGGGGGCGGAGGTTTTTCTGATAAGGCACATTTAAATGTCTCTTGCTTGAATTTTTTCCAATCTCTGCGCTTCTGGGGTAAGGGTTTACTAAATCTAGTTTCTGAAGGCATAACTTCTACTTCAAACGGAATAATAAAGTGATCAGACCAGATCGTTCTGACCGGAGAGGAAACCTTAATACCCTCCCAATTAGCAAAGATGGGGTCCAAAAGATGGCCCACTTGGTGTGAGGGGGCTATGGATTGCAAGTTAAGCCCTAAGGATTTCAGTGCTGCAACGACAGCCTGTGCCTCCCCGCACTCCATATCATCGAAGTGAAGGTTTAGGTCACCCAAAATGAGAAATTTTTTATATCGGAGTGCCGGTTGAGTTATCAATTCCAGAAGCTGATCTTCGAACTGTGCTGCACCTCCGGGCGGGCGGTATATCAGCAGTCTGTTAATAACGTTTTTAGGTCCTACTTTTATTGTAAAGAGACCACTCTCACTGTTAGGTAGCATGGCTTTCAGTAGAGTACATTCTAAATATGATTTATAGATAAGAGCTAGCCCCCCCTTACTGACTTTGTCTATCTAATCTAAGTAGGCAGTAACCAGGAGGAATGGCTTTGAGAGCTTCAGGTGACGATGCTTCGTCCATCCACGTCTCGGTGAGAAACAGCACATCAGGGCAGCTCTTCATCAGTAAATCATATATCTCAATTTTATGTTTTTTCATAGATCTACAGTTTAATAGTGACATGTTTAGCTTAGCTGTTTCCCGCTTGTCCCTCTTCGAAAATTGAAAAGTCCGGTAGCAAATCTCGCAGGAAAGAGGTAATGAGTCAGCCTGTAGAGTATGGTAGCAACTGTCTACCAGTCTCGGACATAGAGATAATAATTCTTGTCTGGTGTAATGTGAGCGATACCTGTAAGTTCCCATCGTACCGGAAGGCTCGGATGGACCAGAGGGTCCTGCCCCGTGCCCCGTTCGATCGCGGACGGGCGCAGACGGGCTGGACTCTGGCTTGACTCCGGCGCGAATAAGGCGTGCCCGCTGAATGCGTCCGCTGCGCGGAGTCATGGCCGTTTGTTTTTATAGTGGCGACTCGAGCCCCAGGAGAGGGGATCCCTACCGAAAATGGCCGCCGTGAATACTCAGCCCGGGCCCCGAGGGATGACGGCCCTGCAATCGGCCATTCGCTGCAGGGAAGAGGCAGGTAGAGCTGCCAGCACAAGGCAAAGTGAAGTAAGTGATATTTTAAAAATTAGCTGGGTTCCTTCACCCTGAAATCGGTGAGTGAGGCAACAAGCGCCGCGATGGAATCCGAGCGCTAGTGCAGGGGGGCGAGCAAGCATATGACCAAGCACATGGACACTGCTATTCCTGACCTGAGAACATGTGATGAGTGCTCATTCCCACCTCTCACTATTCAGCTCTATCACAAGAGTCCTGAAATCAAGCATTAAGTACCTCATTAAATGGAGGACTACTTGAGATGAATCCACAAGCCTTGGTGATATTATGGAATGCCTTCCAGCAGCAATCTGATCATAAGCGTGTGAACAGGCTGTTTATTACCAAAAGACAGCAATTACTTTTGCCATAGATAAACTTCACTCTGAGGAGATTTCTTTTAAAATGCATGTGTTGCAACAGCACTGAGAGGCTGCATCACCATTTTCTCCAACTCCTACTTACTGAGGACATAAGCTGTACCTAGTGTTCAGAAAAATGTGTTCACCTTGACTTTCAGAAGTTCTCAGGAGGCCAAATAAGTGAACCCACCAATTGTGTCAATAGCATGAGGCAATGCACATGCACCCTCCATTTTGCAGCAACTAGCTGCAGTATGCTAAATGTCAATCTAGATATTGGCCAGTTAGCCAAACTAAACATTACACCATCAGCTTGATTGCTGCCCAAGATAATTTTTACCAAGAGTATCATTACCAACCTGTTTCCACAGAAAAAGCTGTTACTTGGCATTCATCAAACTCACAGTAGGATCTGGTTACTAAGGCTGCAAGGAGAACCGGTAATACTGATTACACAGACAGTACTTTTAGCAACATTTGGCTTATCTTTGGATGCAAGGAAGAAGCGCGGTAACACAAATGGCTCCACAAATAAAAAGAGCGCCCCTTGGTTCACATTAGCCTTGAAAATGGAACTGAGTGCAGTAAGATCCCTGGAGCGCAGATGGCGAAGGAAATATGAGCTAGCTGCTCGTGACATCTATATAGTTGCACGTAAGAACTATCATGCTGCAATTAAGCTGGCTAAAAAAAACTACTATCTGGAGGCCATCTCTTCCTCGGAAAGAGGACAGAAGGAGATCTTTAAGATAGTTAAGAGTTTTACTAACCCCACTGCACTCTCCCAACAGATGCCCCCCTCGCAATCACTCTGTAATGATATAGCTAATTATTTTGAAAAGAAGATCCAGGACATCGTTAGGGACTTTCCATCTAGTTCCTCCATTCCGGTTAATCCGGATAAAATGAGGACAGACGCTTTGACACCCAATATCTCTCGTTTGGAATCATTTGCGCAGGTCTCTCTGGAGGACTCGTACCAGGCCATCTCGGTTATAAAATCTGGATCCCCATTTGATAAATGCCCGCCTATGGTCCTTCGAACTTTGGCTGCGGAGTTAAATCCAATGATTAACAGTATCATCAACTCCTCGCTGGCCACTGCGGTAATCCCAGATGATTGGAAATGTGCAGCGGTTATGCCACTGCAAAAAAAAGCCTTGTCAGATCCAACCGTTCTGTCTAACCTGCGTCCAATTTCCCTACTCCCGGCAGTGTTTAAACTGACAGAGAAATTCGTCAATCGCCAACTGTCGAGTTTCTTAGAGGAGAATAATATCCTACACTCCAATCAATCAGGGTTTCGGTCCAAGCACTCGACTGAGTCCGTCCTTTTGTTCTCGGCTGAGACATTACGCACAGCACTGGACCAAGGGAAGAAGGCCGTCTTGATTTTACTCGATCTATCGGCGGCCTTCGATACGGTCGCACATTCAATCTTGACTGACCATTTGAAGAACGCAGGTGTGGGTGGAATGGTGCTGACATGGCTTACTAACTTCCTATCTTTGCGTCGTCAGGTAATAGTACTAGGTGACTATAAATCTGAGGAAAAGACCATCAACTCAGGGGTCCCACAGGGCGCTAGCTTGAGTCCTGTTCTATTTAACCTTTATATGGTCCCATTGATCGGGCTGATTGCGTCCCACCAGATTGAAGTCATATCGTACGCTGACGATACTCAGCTGATTTTGGTGCCGGATAGAGAGTTGCCGGGGGCAGAAGAAAATTTGATGAACTGTCTCCGGGCCACATTTGAGTGGATGACTAACAATCACCTCAGATGTAACTCGGGGAAGACAGAGATAATATCTTTTGGATCTCTAAATGCGTTCTCCCCCTCACAATGGTGGCCTGAGGGCGCAGAAGCTCCCCCTAACACTATAGCCTCTGCGCGAAATCTTGGGGTCAAATTTGATGACCAACTCTCTTTCAAACAGCATGCAGTAGCTGTGGCGGGCTCGTGTTTTCAGATCATCAGATCACTGAGGAAGTTTTTTGATCTTTTGCCTCTGGCAGCCAGAAAGACTGTATGTCAGAGGGGACTACATAGCCCCAAGAACCTTTCGCACAGCTTCATGCCGTTTTTAACGTGCATGTTTTATTTGCAATCATTTTATCAATATTTTCCATGTTTCTTTCTTCAACCATATTTTTAAACTCTTATTTTCACCATCTTTTATCATGTTTTTCCAAAGAGCCACAACTAGTTAGAAATGCCATTTTCCAAGTTTCTGCTATTCAAATTGAGCCTGTGCCGGCCTCTTTCAAAGAATAGGACTGATGCAGAAGTTCATCACAAGCAGTCTTTATTTAGCGTCAAAGACCCAATGCATTTCGGGCTTTCAAGGGGTCACTACAATTAAAATAAACACAAGCAATTTAGTACTAGTCATCTTCAATACATATATTATAGCAACATGATGTGAATTTGCATTCCTTATACTTTGTACATATTATTAAGCCCATTTCAATAAATGCACGACGTAATCCTATTTTATCTCCTAATATTCTAACCTAATCTCTCATGTTCACACCTTCATGAGCACACCTCCTCCCCAATCTATCCGCAGCTACTCTCTGTAGATCCCCTTACATCTCGCACCATTCCCATGTTGAAACCCTCCAATCTGTGTTACAAGCACTCCATTGTTGCAGTGGCCCTTATAACATCTAGATTGGACTACTGCAACAGTCTCTATGCAGGCACCAATAAAGCGGTGCTGCATAGACTGCAGATGGTGCAACACGCTGCAGCTCGCCTGGTTCTACGCTGGCCGAAAAGATCATCTGCCTCGGCGGCGCTAAAAATTTTACATTGGCTGCCTATTCACAAGCGTGTACTTTTTAAGATTCTTGTGATCGCCTTTAGAGCCTTTCAGTCTCAAGGTCCTAGATATCTTCTGAGGGGCTTTCAACGCTACATGCCAACACGCTGCCTGATGTCTGCCAATCAAAACCTTTTAGTTGTTCCCAGATTTAGACTAGCCACCAAAGGAGGGAAATCTCTCTTTGTGCTGGGATCAAAAGCTTGGAATAAAATGCCAGCTCAGCTCCGCTGTATAGTCAAGGAGAATGACTTCAGGAGGTCTTTGAAAACATGGATCTTCTCGCTCTCTGATGCAGCCTGCAGAGCATTGGTGTAGTGATTGTACAGTGTGTTACTGCCTTCTGTCTACCAATCCTATTTCAGCAGGGTTGGATGTGAAGCGCCAAGATGCTCCTCGGAGCGATAGTTGCGCTATAAAAATGTGTGCTCACATTACATTACATTACATTACTTTTATGTCCTTAGAGCCTGGAGAACTGACCAGGAAACTAAGCTTAGGCAGGAAATGTGATTCCACTCACAGAGTTGGAAGAATTTGGTCACTCCTTGTTACCCTTGTAACGTGGAGTTCTGACCAAATTCTGCCAGTTACGATGTGGCAGAATTTTGCTCCTGTTTGAGCAAAGTGATGACAACATGAACAACGCATGGCTCCAGCAAGCGAGCTGGCAAGTGTGAGTGAGATTTGGTGTCCCACAGCACTATTTCCGTTCACTTCTAGCATGGGTGGCTTCAGAAGACTGCTTCTGGAGCAGATTTTCTACTTGAGAAGCAGCAAATTTAACTAGAAATTGGACTTTTGAGTATCTTTTGCACCCGAACGGACAGTTCACATAGTTTTTTAGTATTAAACACATTTTTTTGTATTACTGTTTTTTCAACAGGAAGAAGGTGCCAGTCCCAGTGGTTTGTCCATCCCTTGGTCACTTTTCATATGGATTTTGAGAGGAAAGGATCACTCTTTTCTTTGTCTGCAATCCATGCTGCTTATACCATTGGACTTTCAAGGATTTATTTTTGGAGGAATCAAGTAAAATAACTTTTGGATAAGTTTGTTGTTTGATTGAGGGCATGCACCGGTATTTTCCTTTTACCCTTTTTGTTTTTTCTTCCATTTTAAAGTTGGTGACCTGAAATTAAAGTGGGTGCCTATTTTGCATTAACATTTTTAGTTTAAAAAATGTTAAAGTACTTTTTCTTGTGTATTGCTTGGTTATTTTACAACATTATTTTGCTTATTTTACTGTTGGCCCTAGCCGGCCCCGGGCAATGGCCAGCTAGCCATTACTATGCATTGGGTACACATTAAACAACTATTTCCGCTGCATATTTTTTTTAAAACAGCTATTAATTACGAATAGCTAAATTCACATTTTTTTTGTATTTTGCATGTTCCTGAAAAGTGTTAACGTATATTGGTGGAGTAATGTGGAGTAATTCTTGATGTCTTGGCATGCTTGTGGCTGGTATATATTTAAAGGCGACACCTAATTTTTGTTTTTGGCAATGCTGACTTAATGGTAGTGTGATTCTTTGTTTACCATGCCTCCTTTCTTTGGTGGCCAAGTGGCCATTTTTTGTGTGGCCAGTGTGTGTGTGTTTGACATAGGCTACTTTTTTTTTTGTAATATTTTTATTAAGAATTTCTGGTGCGTTACAAAGAGTAAAAGAGGAACAAATTCAATTCATTATTCATAACACTCGATATCAATCTAGGTCCAAGATTTAAAAGGAGATATACAGTTACAGGTTCAACAAAATTAGAATATTGATCACAGGATAAAACAATGTTATTGGTAAAAACGAAACTCTGCGAGTTGATAAAATTTAACCAGGGAAGGCTATATCAAAAATTACGATCTTTGCTCCCTCCATTCAGTAAGTGGGGCCCAGATGCGGCTTCCCATCTCCCGCATTTTTTTACCCTTCTGTTCATAAATGAATGCCTCTATATTATGTATGCCCAGTAATCTGGTAAGCCACATTTGGAATGAAGGAGCGGAGGTATCTTTCCAGCCTGTAGAGATTAAAATCTGCAATACCGCTACTGATATAAAAACCAGGGCTTCCTCATCTTTCCCGAGCCGTAGCTTCTCATCTGTACCCAGTAACATCAGGGTTGGGGATAGATCGATCTTATGACCTAGCAGCCCCACCAAAAAATGTTCAATCTCGTCCCTAGTTGGGTCTAATGCTCTACAAAAGGAGAACATGTGTAATAGATCTGCTTGTCCCTCGTTACATCTGGGACAGCAATCGTCCTCCCTGACCCCACAAGAAAAAACTTTTGCTGGCGTATAATATAAATTAAATAATGTTTTATAGTGCTGGGCTCTCAAATTTGAAGACCGGAAGATTTTTTGTTCAAGTTTAAGGCCAAATCCAAGTCTACATCGGGGTTGGACAATTTATTTGCCAAAGCGGATTCAGTCTTCTCCAAATCATCTTGGATTCCGATCAGGAGAAGATTATAAACCATTTATATTTTCTTACATCCTTTGGCTAATAAATCTAACAAAGGAAAGTTGGACAGATGTACCAACTTGGGCCTTAATGCTTTCAGGATGCATTCGATTTGGGCATGTGAAAGCCAGTGGGAAGATTGAATAGTGAACTTAAATTGCAGGGCATCAAATCTTACTATTTCCTCACCTTCCATAATATCACCTATAGTCTTGATACCCAACCCTTTCCAGACCTGAAGGTTACCTTCTGTTATGTTATGTTATGTTATTGTCATTTTTAGTGCGCACAGATGCTCCAGCGAAGGAGCGTCCTGGCGCAGGGAAAGGTGGACATAACACAACACTAAAACCAGAAGGAAAGGAAGAAACAGGAATTTTTAAAACAAAAAGGTTTTCAGAGCCCTACGAAATGCTAATAGATCACCTAAGAGCGGATTTCTAAAGGAAGAGCATTCCAGAGAGTCGCAGCTCTCACTCGAAAGGAACGTCCGCCCATCCGGCTGAGTCTGAACCGTGGGACAACCGCAAGGGATTGACCGAGAGATCTGAGTGGGCGAGTTGGAACGTAGGGAGATACAAGATTGTTAAGTATCTCAGGTGCCGACCTTTTTAAAATTTTAAAGGCCAGGCTAAGGGCTTTAAAGTGAATTCTACTTTTAATCGGTAGCCAATGTAAGGACCGAAGAGTATTAGAGGTAGGACAGGTCCGAGGCAAACCGACCACCGCCCTCGCCGCTGCATTCTGTACCCGTTGTAAGCGAAGAATCTCAGCTTGGTTTGCTCCAAGAAGAAGTGAACTAGCATAGTCCAACCGCGCACAAGTGAGAGAAAAGGATAGAGTTGCAAAGAGGTAAATATACATTAACATTAGGAACATTAAAAAACTTCAAAACAGACTTCCATATACTCCATGCCCCTTCCATGATCTTAAGCAGTACCCTCTTATAATACCTTCGATCAACTTCGCATAATAATAGGCCTAATGCCTTCCTCCCCAGCAAGAGCTCAAAAATAGAAGGGGGGCTCTGAGATTCTGTACCTACCAAGTCCATCTCAGGCTGAAACAGGATTACCATTTGTGTAAGAAGACATGTCCAATGATATAATCTTAGGTTTGGTAAGGCCAACCCCTCCCTTTCCATAGAAAGTGACATATAATTAGTGGAACACCTAATCTTGCCGTACTGCCAGATAAATCTTATAAATACAGTTTCCAATTTATTCATTAGTCCCTCTCCGATGTACAAGGGTATGGCCCGAAACAAGTATAATACTTTAGGAAACATTGTCATCTTGACCACATTTACTCTCCCAATCAATGACAAGTGAAGCACATCTATTCGTTTCAACTCTGTTTCTATAGATTTAATATGAGGTGAAGGACTGGACTATTTAAGGCCCAGCGGTGCCAGGGAACAACACCTTAAACCTTCGTGGGATACCTGTTCTGGCGCACTAAAGACAGAGACACGGGAGACTTCCTTCGGCGTCAAAGATCAGCGTTTATTACTGCAGGGATGCAAAAGTCATGGGAAGTACAACAGAGTGTAGGTTCCAAGAGTCTGCTTCAAATTGCATTTGTGTGTCGCTCTCTTTTATACAAGATCTTGTCATTGCACAACATGTAAGCAAAAGTTTACAGCTCAGTTCCCACAGTAAAATTCAAAAGGATCGCTTTCATGTATTCAGAACCCCGGAACATAATTACATTAACATCACCAGTTCCAACTGTAAAAGCACATCTTCCCACCATTAGGTACATTCCACTTGAGTTGTAAATAATCAAGAGAAAAGAGACAAGAACAGCTGCTAGGAAGTCAGGCACACCTAAAGAAAGAGTGTGGGGGTAATATTGGAAACATGATCATAGGATCAAAGAGCTTGATCTCAGCACGTGCACGGCTGAAACAATAGGCCGGTACGACAAGATTACCCTCAAGCTGAGCCATTTGCCTCTGCAGAGTCATTCCTCCGGTCATAAAGACGCATGAAAGGAATATGCGTCTTCCGTATGGCTTGGGAACTAACAGGTCACGATGCGGACACTTGCCTGTTCACTGACTACGTGAGGGCAAGAAACAAAATGAATGCCGTATCCAAAATGGAACCCAAGGGTTCAGATGTAGAAACACGTAAATGAGGCGAACCATGCCAGGTAGTGTAGTGAAAACGCGTACACTTACCGAACTCGCCATTTACGGTTCATAGATACAAAACTCGTCCATATTCGGCAAGGCCCAAAACACCGTAACGATTTTCACGGAACCTCAGACGCTCCTTTTGCCCTCATGTAGGCAAGCACTAGTCGAAATCAGAGTCGATCTCGATATTCATCAGATCATTCAGGTGTTGCTGAAACATTATTCTATCCATCAATGCCTCTCTGGAAACAGATGGCCCTCTTATACACGTTGTAGCACAAAGGCCACATAAGGCAGGACCACACTGTACACAAAGACAACACGTGAGCAGAAATGTCATGACAACCCCTATAATCATCAGAATCTTCCAACCCCAAGTTGACATTAGACCCCAAAACCATCCTAGAAGCGTCCAATCTCCCTCGTCCACGTGTATGGACTCCGAGATTTTGTGCAACTGGGAGATGGCTTGATAAACCGTTGGAGCGTTATCAGGTATGAATATGCAGCAGCTCGAATGGATGACCTTACACACACCACCTCTATCCGCTAGAACAACGTCTAGAACCATACGGTTCTGTAACGTCATGAGCCTGTCCGCTTGAAGCTCCGCTGTCAGATTACCAAGGGCACTTGCAGTTATGTTAGCAGTTGACTCTACTACACGAGTTAACTGTCTCAGATTCCTGCTATTGACCATCGGGCCCCAAAACGGTAGGAAACCCTTGAAGAAGTCTCCTGCTTCTTGACCGGAAGTATCCTCTTTACTAATGACACCTCTCACAACTCTGGTTTTGTGATAGTCGGCGGCAACAGTGAAAGTCGGGGGCAAGAGATTTGCAATATAGCAGGTACCTGAGAAGTCGTGTGGTAACCACGTATATGCTCGGTCATAACATACAAAATAGGTACCCTTGGCAGTCAGAAGGACAGGGGAAGAAAGCATCGGTAGAACGTAAGTATCCACACAAGCACTCTTCCCAAGCTGGGCTCTTGGATTTCGGCCACGACCTTGCAGACAAAAGTGGCCTAGGTGAGGTACAATCCATATTGGAGGTGAGCTTTTAAGCTGTCTATCACCCACTGATATACTATACTCAGCCTCACTAAGGTACTTGTAGGCCTGCACTTCCTCCTTTGGGATGAGCGTAGCATCAAAAATGTCTCTATCTAGATCAGCAATCGCTGTCGCCAGAGACTTATGGTACGGGCCAGGACCAAAGCTTGCTGAGCGTGGCTCTCGATGGGGGTAGGAATCTAGTGCACTACGGAACATGATTTGGAATGCCCGAACTGACCCTTGGGGGCTGTACGGGAGAACCAAATATGGAATACCCCTGTCCATGGTATGCGGCATTAGCCCACACACCCAACAATTTGTAGTATTTACCACCAACTGATGCTGATGCAAAAGTTGCACAAAGGAATTGTTTCTAAATTCCGCACGTCTGACTTGCTCATGTTGGGGCAGTAAGTGAAAAGAATGTGGAGAAACGGTGGAAGCGAAATTCAGGTTGTAGAAAGGAGGAGTAGGTGAAATGGAAGGTAATAATAATTGAATCCCAAAATATACTCAACCCACCAGTAGCATTGAAACGGTTAGGAACAACATAAAGATCTTGAATAGAAAACACTTTGTACGAACCACTTCTGATCCTTGCGCCAACATTCTCTCTTTTTCCGACAGCTTCGAGAAGTCCATCCTCTAAACGAAACCGTCCGTGACGTTCTTGACGCACTTCGTTCTGAGTAGCGATTGCCAATTCCCAGGAGTTCCCAGAAATCGACAAAAGAAACCGACCTAGTGTCGATAGCTGCTAAACAGGAGGAAGTACCCGCACGGCCCTACGGTCAACCCAGATGATAGGTTAAATGAATTAGAATCAAAGTCAATAATAGTCTCTTTGCTGCAGGAAAAGAAAAGGTATATACACTATATAATGTCCACAGTGTTCATGACAACGGTAAGGGGTACTGTAAATTTCAAAAAGGGAATAAAACAGAACTCTTTTATTTGTCCTTAACGCGCGGTCGAAGAAAGTATCGACTTCTCCCGGGTTGAGTCTGATCTTCAAACAGTGGATTGGATGGCGAACAAGTGTTCGATGGTCCAGGTAATTGTTCAGTACTTGTATTTCCCAGTGTTGAAGGAAGGGAAATTGTTTGAGGGGAGTCAACAAGGGTGTCAGATATGGGCTGAGCTTCGCTGAATGGGACAAAGCGTAGTGGAGCGTCGGTCTCGGACGAGGAAAAGCCCTTTTTTATCCAAGTATCCGCCGGCAAAGGAAACGGGACTTTCTTGGTGTGGGTGGCATGTACCCAATGCTTCCATCCCTCCAGCCGAACCGCCGTCCTTGTTGCCAGTAGCACCTGGAAGGGTCCCACAAACCTCGGCTCAAGGTTTCGTTTTCGTCCGAAGTTACGGGTGAGGACCCAGTCCCCTGGTTGCAGCCGATGACCAGGACCCTCTGTTTGTGACGGCAGAGCCTCAAAGACCTGTTGATGAATCAAACTCAATTTAGCAGTCAGATCATATAGATAGTCGATTAACATTGGATATTCAAGTCTGTTCAATTCTTTAGGCCTTGGAACCCCCCAAATGTTCGCAGGACGGCCGAACACAATCTCATATGGGCTGAGCCCTACTCGAGAGTGTACAGTAGCCCTTGTCGATAAGAGAGCTAGAGGCAGAGCGTCGGGCCATGATAAACAAGTTGTTGCCTGAACTTTAGCAAGTTTTAGTTTCAGGGTGCCATTGTATCCTTCCACCAAACCCGCTGACTGGGGATGATTAGCACTATGGAATTTCTGTACTATACCCAAACCACGACACACACTCTTCATCACACTTCCCACAAACTCACTTCCGTTGTCCGACCATACAATCCGAGGCATGCCGTACCTGGGGAAATACTCTTTGAGCAGAATTTTAGCTGTGGATAGAGCAGTATTATCCTTAAGAGGGTAAGCTTCAATCCATCTGGGGAACGCACATACTACAACCAACACATACTTCAAATTGTTGCATCTCTCCATATGGATGAAGTCCAATTGGATAACTTCGAAAGGACATGTAGGAGGGGCAAAATGACCAGGTGGAGTGGGGGTGCCCTTGCCGGGATTATGCATCAAACATACCATGCAATTCTTAACCACTCTCTCTGCACATTTAGTAATCCCATCATTCTTCCATACAGGAGACAACAACTTGCATATGCCCTTCGAGCTAATATGTGCTGTGCCATGGGCCATTGTAACAACAGCAAGCACGTATGCATCCGGTAACATCCATCTCTGTTTCTCTGACAAGTCAACCCAACATCCATTCTCGTCTAACTTTCCCGTGCTTTCTTTCCACTTAGTCTTTTCCATTTCAGTGGCCTCATTCTGTATTTCCTTCACACTCTCCACTGTGTCCTCACACATGCTGGTTTCTGCTGGCCATCTTACTGAATTCGCAACGTACATTCGATTTGTCAGATTTCTAGCTGTCTCTTTAGCAGTTTCGTCTGCAAACGCATTACCACGACCAACATCATCCGTCACTTTTCGATGCGCACTACATTTAATTATGGCCACCTGCTTAGGCAATGTGAGTGCACCTAAAAGGTCATTCACAAGCTGTCCATGCTGAATCTTCGTGCCATGCGACGTTAAGAATCCTCTTTCTTTCCACAATCGCCCAAAACTGTGTGCCACACCAAAAGCATACTGGCTGTCTGTAAACACATTCACCTGCTTTCCTCTGGACAACCCACACGCTCTTGTCAAGGCGACCAACTCAGCTGCCTGGGCCGAGTTCTGACTCAATCTTGCAGTTTCCACAATCGTACTCAACGTCACTACAGCATACGCAGTCGTCACATCACCATTCGGTAACTTAAAACAGGAACCGTCAACATACAAAGTACCATCGTGATCTACCACTGGAGTATCTTTTAGGTCGAAACGACCCTTCGTTTCTTCCTCAGTTCTTAGATAACAGTCATGTGATGCTACATCACTTGACTCTGTGTTGATCGGCAATAATGTTGCTGGATTCAACACATTACACCTTTTTATCCGTATATGACTAGCCAGTAACGTCAGCTCATACCCAGACAACCTTGCGCTCGTCAAATGTTGAGTTTTCGTTCGGTTTAAGAGAGTGTCAACTGCATGCGGAACCATCACCGTAAGCATATTATCCATGACCAGACCTGCGGACTGTCGAATGGACGCCGCAGCTGCCGCTGTTGCTCTTAAACAACTCGGCAAAGCTCTAGCTACTGGGTCTAAGGTCGAAGAAAAATATGCGCAGGGACGCTGTTTGTCACCAAATTGTTGCGCCAGAACACTCAACGCACAACCATCCCTCTCGTGAACGTACAGTGTAAACGGCTTACTATAATCAGGAGTACCTAACACAGGAGCTGAACACAACGCATCACGTAATTCAGAAAAACCTTTTTGACACTCTTCAGTCCATGGCAAAGGAGTCGGAACATCCTTGCAGGTGAGAGCTAACAATGGTTTCGCCAAGAGTGAAAAATTTGGGATCCATTGTCTGCAGTATGACGTAATACCTAGAAAGGCACGTACATCTCTCTGAGTTTTAGGCACAGTCATTCGAGAAATTGCTGCAATTCTCTCTGGGGTCAACCTTCTCCCTTCTTTTGACAATAAGTGACCTAAGTAGGTTACTTCTTGGCAACAATATTGCAGCTTTGATGGTGACACCTTGTGATGTAAGTCACATAAATGCCGCAACAACGATACTGTAGTAGTTCTACAAATATCTTCGGTATCAGCAGCTACCAACAGGTCGTCAACGTACTGAATCAAGGCTGCGCCCGCCGGTAACACAAATGAATCAAGTTGACTTTTAAGGGCTTGACTGTAGATAGACGGACTCTCACAATAGCCCTGTGGTGCACGTTTCAGTCTAAAACTGCGACCACCTAATGAGAATCCGAATAGGTCTCTGCTTTCCTCAGCAATCGGGATACTAAAGAAAGCATTCTTTAGGTCGATCACCGTGAACCAGGAGGCAGAAGCTGGAATCAGAGTTAGCAAAGTGGTGATATCAGGGACCACGGGAAATTGTGGAATCACGATTTTATTCACCTCTCTCAAATCGATTATGAAACGGTACACAGGAGGTTTAGATGGATCAGTGCGTTTTAAAATTGGTAGTACAGGACTATTACACACATTTCCTCGAGTTTCTTCAACTACATCCTTTTTGATCAGGTCGTGTACAATCGCTAATAGCGCCCGTTCTCCCTCAATGGAGATACGATACTGTGGTATACGTGGCAGTCGCACATTTGGTTTCAGCTTGATCATATAGGGTGGGATGTCCAAGAGACCCACGTCATTGGGACCTGTGGCCCATAGAGACGCAGGAAGGGAGCTCAATTCCGGTGGGAGTTTATCGATCGACAAGTACATAGGAGAAATTACTCTTCGACCTAATGTAAGCTCCACTCCTTCAGGGGAGCAGTACACTGTTGCATATAACCGTTTTAACAAATCCAAGCCCAAAAGATTCTCACCACAACCAGTAGATAGAATCAATGGAGCCTCCAACTCACGAGGACCGATAGTGAGGGGCAAAGGGCTGGAGACAGGATTTCTAACCGGGGCGCCAGAGAATCCAACGGAAACATTTGTTAAGCCAGACAAAGGTGCGCCAGGGAGTTTCGAATGCATGATGGAACTTTTCGTTGCACCAGTGTCTAACAGAAAAGGCTCGACTACGCCAGATGTAGCAACTGCGACGTAAGGCCCGCTCTGATCAACCGGAAC
Organism: Lissotriton helveticus; assembly: GCF_964261635.1. NCBI lineage: Eukaryota > Metazoa > Chordata > Amphibia > Caudata > Salamandridae > Lissotriton > Lissotriton helveticus. The sequence continues at coordinate 919,499,008 of NC_136067.1, read as the reverse complement.
TGATACTACTCCCTCTCTTTGTCGGTGGCTGTCCTAGTAATGATCGTTTGCAACAGTCTCATGTTCAACGTAGTAATCGTCCACATGATATTGTGTAGATCTAACTGACCCCGTATTTCGTTGGTCAAAACAATTATTCGTATCTGATGAATTCTGAGGGCGATCGTTCTGATTGTGAATGGTACCGCGGCCTCTACCTCGAGATGCCTGCTGAGGACCACCACGGCTTCCTCGTGATGACACACCATTCAGACGGTCACGCAAAGCGGGACAGTCGTATTTTATATGCCCTCTCTTCTACAATATGCACATTGGTTATACCCAAGCATAGATCTAAAGTCAGAGGAGTGAGGACGTGACTATATTCTGGAGGATTGTGATTGTGGTCTATATTGCTGTTGTAAATCAGTGTGCTTTGAACGCGGAGGATACGCTTGCTGCAACAAAACCTTCGTTTTCAGCTCCTTCGTTTTCTTATCTACACGATCACTTTCTTCTTTTTCCCTATTCTCATAATATTGAGCCGTCGCTAATATCTGTGCCGTGGTTGAAACAGCCCATGCACTTTCTGAATTTTTCAATTTGTTGCATAGTTCTGGCAACAAATTCAACACGAATTTGTCAACAAACAACCGTTGGCCTCCCTCAGTGCCCATATCCTGACCACTATGATCAACAAATGCCTCTTCGAATCTAGTAAAGAAATCGGAGACACTCTCGTCCTTCTTCTGCTTACAAGCTGCTAATTTATCCCAGTTTACCCTCATCGCCGGCATAAGCGTTTTCATGAACGTAATTATTCTCTGGGGCAGATCCGAAATGACCTGCTCTGGCTTAGCCCCACCAACTTGTCGGCCATCAGCCGCTATTATTGCAGCCCAATCGCCGCCTAACTCATTCGCATGATTTTCCTGACGAATTTTCGCCCAAACGGGCTGTGGTACAACATTTCCAAACAGCATGTCGATGTCGGCAAGGTTCATAATAGTAGCATCTACTAATTGAGACAACTCCTTGTAGTAACCCGCCGGATTCTTGCGTGGATCAGGTAAGGACTGTTTGACTTGTAAGACTTCTGATCGCTTCCATGGGAGGTGTATCCAAACTCTTTGGAAATGCGGAGGGATCGGGGGGGCAGCACCAGGATCACCTGGCATCCATACTGGCGGAACCTCTCTCATAGGGTACTGACCAGGAGCCGCTTTCCAATTCTCAGAGTCGTCATCAAACGCCACTCGAGAATGCACTGTCGACCTAAGGGCTAACAGTCGCTCTAAGGCACGTCGTACATCTCCACCTACAATCATACCGCTCGAAAATTGACTCTGAAGTTCAACCATATCGGGCGGTACGTTATCTAAATCGTTATTATACCATTCTTCCCTCAAAAAGTTACACATTTCTTCGAACACGAATCTCTGTGTAGGCTCATTAAACTGAGAAAACGTCTCAAAAACCATGCGTGGAGGGTAGTTGGCAGGATGTCTTATCCACCTATGTGCCATTGTCACTAGCGTCTCTTTTTCCCTCCCACTAGGGATCTGACTCCGTCTTTGGGGAGTTTCAGAAGTATCGGATGGAAATAACTGACCAGAAAGCGGTGAATAAAGGGTAGCAACAGTGTTAGGGATACGATTACGAACAGAAGGAGAAAGGAGAGCAGGAGCCACAACGTTTGAAGTGAAGGCAGACACAGCAGAAGCAGGCAAGGTAGTCGGGGTGGCAGGGACAAGAGGCAGAGAGGGTACAGTCAAAGGAGCAGTAGGAATAGAGACAGGTGGTGCGACAAACGTGGGACCAACAACGGGCTGACCCGCAGCCGCCGGAACAACAGGAGGGACAACCGGAGGAACAACAGGCGGAACTATAGGAGGAACTACAGGGGCCGTAGCACCCTGTGCATAAGGAGGTGGCGATTTCATCAAATACGCTAACAGGGGATCCTCCTTCGAATCCTCTTCTTTCTTATCCTGACTAGTTGGAAAAACCGGATAACATTTGTCTATCCTCATATGATGTAGTCTAGTGGAAACTTCTATTTCTTTTTCTTCTTTACCTCGCTGGCATTGTTGTACAACTTGCATTATCGGAACGAAACCTTCTCTTCGATCCTTTTTAAGCTGTTTGATTTCTTTCTGCTTGGCCTCTTTACGCCAAAACCGAAAAGAATCAAACATAGCTGGTCTAGCTTTCCTTTTGAATAATTTAGCTTCAAGATTATCTAAAATCGTAAGGTCAAAACTTCCATGCGGTGGCCAACTAAGGACACCATCTTTTTTCGTGTAACGGACCCAATATTTATTATAAATAATAGGACCCACACCATGTCGACTATAGAGCTCATATATCGGAGTTCCAACTGGAGGTATCGGACACGAGTCCTCCAACCGGGAATCCTTGTTGCAACATTTAAAAAGACCAAGAAATCCACTATGGCTAGGCATCGTGCACACTAACCTAGTATCAAACTTCAAGGGTTACCGAAGCACTAATCCTTCGTGGAACACAAAACCCTCGGTTTTTGGCAATTGCAATTGTCAAATAAAAACTAAGGACCAACAACTAAGAACCACAAATGCAATGGAACCATGCAAACAACAAAGCTTCAACAAGCTGAAACAACAACTAAGGACTGGGAGCGACCCACAAATACTTAACTGAGAGCTTCAATGGCGTCACCAGGAAGGCCCGTCTATCGTCTCGCTGTACGAAAGGTCTACGCCAGGCGTCGAAAACAGGTCGACAGTCAGGGCATCGGTCCGTCACAGCCGTCAGGAGGCGGGAATCTTCGCGGGAAAAATCTTCGGACCACTTATTTCGACAACAGGATCGATGAAGCGGGGTGCACCTTTTCCTCGGAGATTTCACACGAAGTTCCTCACAATCGTCAGGCTTTAGACCGGTACCGCCGATGTCGTACCGCGTTGGGCGCCAACTGAAGGACTGGACTATTTAAGGCCCAGCGGTGCCAGGGAACAACACCTTAAACCTTCGTGGGATACCTGTTCTGGCGCACTAAAGACAGAGACACGGGAGACTTCCTTCGGCGTCAAAGATCAGCGTTTATTACTGCAGGGATGCAAAAGTCATGGGAAGTACAACAGAGTGTAGGTTCCAAGAGTCTGCTTCAAATTGCATTTGTGTGTCGCTCTCTTTTATACAAGATCTTGTCATTGCACAACATGTAAGCAAAAGGTTACAGCTCAGTTCCCACAGTAAAATTCAAAAGGATCGCTTTCATGTATTCAGAACCCCGGAACATAATTACATTAACATCACCAGTTCCAACTGTAAAAGCACATCTTCCCACCATTAGGTACATTCCACTTGAGTTGTAAATAAGCAAGAGAAAAGAGACAAGAACAGCTGCTAGGAAGTCAGGCACACCTAAAGAAAGAGTGTGGGGGTAATATTGGAAACATGATCATAGGATCAAAGAGCTTGATCTCAGCACGTGCATGGCTGAAACAATAGGCCGGTACGACAAGATTACCCTCAAGCTGAGCCATTTGCCTCTGCAGTGTCATTCCTCCGGTCATAAAGACGCATGAAAGGAATATGCGTCTTCCGTATGGCTTGGGAACTAACAGGTCACGATGCGGACACTTGCCTGTTCACTGACTACGTGAGGGCAAGAAACAAAATGAATGCCGTATCCAAAATGGAACCCAAGGGTTCAGATGTAGAAACACGTAAATGAGGTGAACCATGCCAGGTAGTGTAGTGAAAACGCGTACACTTACCGAACTCGCCATTTACAGTTCATAGATACCAAACTCGTCCATATTCGGCAAGGCCCAAAACACCGTAACGATTTTCACGGAACCTCAGAGGGAGGTAGTTTTCATCCAGTATTTTTTCAATTGAGGCATTTATTCTGACCCCTAGGTATACTGCAGCATCGACATATCTGGGGTCGGATTTGACAATGTTTTTTGTGCAAATTACCTGAGTTTTGGCTTCATTCAAAAAATAGCCTGAGCGGCTGCCGAAAGCCTTGGCCAATTCAGCGAGAGCTGGCATCGCCTGCTGAGGATCAGTAGTGATTACAGCCAGATCATCAGCGTATGCCAAGATTTTATTTACATGGCCATTTAATACTACCGGGCTGATCCTTGGACACCCTAAAATTTTTTGTATAAGCGGATCAATATAAAGAGAAAAGAGGATCGGGGAGCAGGGGCACCCCTGAAGTGTACCTCTCCGAATGGCAATCTTATCTGATCTTTCACCCATGACAACCACTCTAGCCTCGGGTCCTCTATACATAGCTTTGAGGGCACCGATAGTTTTATCCCCAAAACCTCGACCTGCCAAAATGGACCAAAGAAACTTCCATACCACCCTATCAAAGGCCTTTTCTGCGTCGAGCAGGATCAAGGCCATCTCCCCCCCCCCCCGTGGCAGCATGAGCGTCGAACAGAGCTATTGCTCTCCTTATATGGTCCGTCGTGCCACGACCAGGGACGAACCCATGCTGCCACGGGGAAGACCGCCTATGATCCTGCCCAACCTCTTAGCCCAGATCTTACAATACAATTTTGTATCCGCATTTATCGACGAGATAGGGCGGTAGGATCCCGGCTTCTCCCTAGGTTTCCCTTTTTATGAAAGATTACAATATTGGTCTCTCTCCAAGAATCTGGAATCTCTCCTGAGTACATTATACCGTTAAATAAGTCCACAAATAATGGAGTAATTGCAGTTTCGAGACATTTGTAGACCTCCAGGGGAATCCCATTGGGGCCCGCAGCTTTACCCGAGGCCAGCTCCTATAGGGCAGCAATAACCTCACCACTAGTGATATCTCTATCCAGTTCTATTCTCGCTAAGTCATCTAGTCGTGGGTTTGACATAGGCTACAATGTTGTCTTTGTTCCGCTTGTCATATGACAGGGAGGCAATTTTGTTTTGTGTAGCCAGTGCACATTCTGCCATAGGCCTGCATTTGTTCTTTGTTGTCCATTATTTTTCCCTTGGTGTCCATGAGGTCTGCAGCCTTTTTGTTTCCAGTGTGCTTTGCTTTTGCCCTAGACCTGTATCTGTTCTTTGTGACCATACCTTCGCCATTGGTGGCCATGTTCCAGAGTGGCTATATTGTTCTTTCACTTTTCCAAGTCCTTTTCTAGGGATATTGATAAAAGAATAAAATAAGCCTATACCTATTTGTTTTTTGTTCATTTTTTCTTTTTTCCATGATGTGAGTTAATGTGCTTGAGGATAATTTCAGCATGTATGTTCAGTATTTTCTAATGCTTTTTATCATTCTTCCCTGCTCCTCCTTGACTTACACAGGATGTGTCATAGTTCCTACAGAGACACCAGCAATATTTCTTTTCAATTATTCAATTTTTTACTGCATCCCCTAAACTGCCATAGGTGTGGAACAGCAACCATGTTCTTAAGGATTATTCCATTTTCCCCTAGATTCAAATGGGAAAAGCATGACAAAGGAGGTGGCTATTGAAGAGCATGTCATAAATACTACTTCCGTTTGAGGTTTTCAAATATGAAATCAGCTAGGAGGACAGTACCATGAGCAAAGCAATCCCATTATTGCATCTGCCACAGGACCAGTTAATAAAGGTTGCGCTAAAGTTCATTGTGTGAACGAAGAAGCATGTGAGGTGGTTTAGAGCTTAATCCTTCACTTTGTTGTTAAGTCAAGGCTGCAAAGAGGGACTGTGTCACTTCAAAGAGTACAAATGTGCTACAACACTTGAAACACAGTACAAACAAATACTGTCTACTTTCATTCCTTGTTCAGAAGGGGATGTTTCACTTTTACACAACTTGGATTGTTGATCAAGCGAGAGACCTGGAAGAAGGACTAGAAGTTACAGGCCCAGGCAGCAGTTCTGGCATGCACTCTTGAACCACCAGAGAGTGCAGTGCTGTTGTCTCACAGCTAACACAATCATCACCAGCATCGCCAGCACCCCCAGCAACAGAAGAATCTGACCCATCCTCTGCAGTAGCTTGGTTTCAAGTGGCAGGGCTTCAATAAAGTACAGAGGTGAAGGAGACTGAGTTTGAGCAAGTGGCAGATCCAATGACCATTCAGAGGATGGTTCAACACTTTATGGATGACCCAAAAGAGGTCTACCTGGATCAACACCCATTGGTCTAATGGTATGGGAAGATGCAATAATGTAACATACTGACCCTAGGGACTCCAAGGGGAGGAAACAAGAGGCACAGGGTACTTGGAGCAAGCTGGCCTCCAACCTAGTATGAACACACAAAAGAAGCTGCTCCCTTGTTTTTTGACCGAAACTTTACTGAATCCTAAGTAAAGCTGCTGGCATCTTACAAAAAGTGAAGGACTGTCCTCATACACCACCAGGTGTCATGCTTCATCATTAGCAGTCCTTGCTCTCTAAAAACTTGGTTTGATAGAGAGCGGGCCTTCACCTGGAGACAGGAAGGCACTTCTAAAACTAAGTGGGGGCCCATAAAAGTGAGTGAAGTTTTAAAACTAGTATAATAGTCGAATTACTTTTATTCAGAAAGGCAACTATATGGTATTCCCCTCACCGTAGTTGTAGACATGTTTCTGTCTACTTGGCCGAAAGAGTCGGCTGCATTCATCAGGACAAAGAAAATAAGAAGGGCTCCGTTCTTACCAAAATTTGAGAAGTTACCACTTGATAGGTTGACCTGTGTCACACTCTATCCAAGCTTTTCAATAAACCCTATGGTCGTATCCTACATGCCCCATGGAAGGAGACTAGAGGAGAGACCCCTGTAGTCAAACTTATATCAAGGTACGTCTCTCACCTTGCACCTAGGTGTGTCTGCTCTTCCTCCCTTAAGTTCAATAATGGCCAGGCTCTGGAGGCTGTCAATAAAGTATCTGGCCTGTCCGGTAACCAGTGTGTCTTCTGAGTGTGTGTTCTGTGAAGCTTGCGCAGTTTTCACAGTCAGAAGCACCTGTATCTCACCTCAAAACATGGAGAGACTGACCATTAATAAAATGAATCACCACTTCATATCACCAGATTACACTGTTCATGAAACATCACAGGAGGAGGATGAGGGTGATTGGTCATACTTAAGTGTGCTAGCTGATCAAATTCTGGGAAAAACCCCAGAGGTTAAGGACAATCTCTACTTCCTTGACTAAGTTGGCCACAACAGAACTTTCCTACATTATCATCAAACTGCTTTACAAAAAAAAGAAGTATATAAAAGACCATTTATATATTTGGTGTCAGACTTAGGCAGTCCCACCAGATATTCACATGTATGGAGTGGAGTTGGACCAGTGTGCAGAGAAGAAGCCTCCCAATTGGGTAAAAGGACATGATGACAAAGCCTCTCATCCCTATCCTTCTTTTTTGCATTCCCTATCAGGGCGGCCAGTAAATATCATCAATTATAGAAGACTGCCATTGTTGTTTGCTTCCATGGAAAGAGAGAAGATACTATAGACAAATGTGCATCATCCTTGGAACAGGTAACTATTGCACCAATAGTTGATATACTGAGTGAGTGATAATGCATGTGGTGGCTGGGAGGATGTTCTCCAACTAATTTGTAACCTTGATTTGTAATGTTTGGGGCCCGATGGATGATTTTGCCTGGTTGATTGCCTTGCTTTCTCACTTCAATATAATTTTTTACATGGTCCACTCCTTTCCTGTAAGTCTCCTTTTTTCAGGCTCTTCAGAGACCAGTCAATTTAGTTAATAAAACTACACAAAATACTCAAATATTTTTGCTTTCCTTGTTCATCAACACTACAAGTCTATTTCTCTCAATCCAGGGCTCGGAGTCAGGACTGGACTACCCCAACAGCCAGGAAAAGGAAGTTATGAACAAGGCCTATCTCCTACAATGAGAAACAACATGACTCTAAGATTCCTCCTCAGTCCTGTGGACTAGAGAGAGGTGTACTGATTTGGAAAATGCAGAGTATTGTGAAGGGCCAAATGTCTAACTCCTCTAAGTGGTTGTGGTCTGGGGGGGACTGTCACTGAACAATTGTCACATGATGGACACACTCCGCTAAATGTTATGGCTATTGGCATTAGTGAGAGTGATCAGCCGGTTACCTGCTGCTACTTTTCTGGATTGGTGTTAAATGATTGTTCTTATTTCTCAATTAGTCACACATGACTGCACCAGCGTATGCTCTGCTCTCTTAGTCCTCCTCCACCAGTAAGCTTACTTTCTTCTTGACTTTACAATATTGACTTTTACTTATTTGCATTTCACAGGCCTTATTTTCTTTTGCATGAAAGCTTCATTAAACTCCTGCTAACCAGACCGGTTCAGCCCTGCTCTCAAGAATGACATACCAAGAAGAAGAATGCTGATGCACCATCTCTTTTGGCATTTATATACACCATCATTTTTGTTTTCTTAACAATAACAAAATGTAGAAATGTATGGGTTTATTTAGTATTTTTAAAACCTAGGTAATAGAACAATTAGATAGCTTTGGACTCTGGAGCTGAAAGACTGTTGGCAATGCTGTAGTATGTTTATCTAGGGACCTGTATCGATACTCCTATTTCTGACCCTTGTCCGGTTATTATTCACTAATGTCCATACAACGGCACAGAAACCCGTTCTCAGATTAAGTCATAGCGCATGCTGTCACATTGAGCAAGCACTATTCCTCCAGCCCCCTAGAAAGCACACCGAGTTCTCTAAACAAACCAAGCCTCAATTAAACCTGGGAAATCCCCGCTGCTATTGTTTTGATTTTGTTCGAGAACTCCTGTAAAGAATGTAAGAATGACCAGTTCTTAATTGACGTCTTATGTCCATCCTTACGATTCTTGGCAAAACAAACTTAACTTAAACTGCTACTTATTTACTCCCTCCCATGTATTAGGCTTAGGTCAGGTACACCGGGGTAGGCATAGTTAGAAGCACCAGTTGAGTACGATTAGTCAATGTATATATGTATGTATATCTTTTATCCATTTTAAAGTATCATATGGCTAAGAAACCATATCAATGCTTTTACAGTATTATTTTATAATCCTGCTTTTACTGTATGCACTTTACTTAACCTTAAGTATTGCAACTGTAGCGATTCATTTCTCTTGTATGAGAAAAAGAGACTGATCAATAAATAACACCTTTTATTGAACACGCCCATCTCTTCTTTCTCTACAAATCTGGTGGAACTAAGTATGCACGTACTGACTGAGTAAAATAGTTGTCTTTTGTTTTCACACAACTCTAGAGATATACTCTTGATTAGGGAGAGCAAAGTTGTCATGTTCTATGGTTGTCAGAAACTAAATCCCTTCTTGTCTATCCAGGGAGGTTAAACTCCTCCTCGCCTATTTGAGAAAGTTTCTAGTGAACTCTGAGCTAGCTGGCACACAAAACTTAAGTCTAATATCGACAGTAGAAGACCTAGTTAACCTCTGTCCTACGTCTATACTATTGAAGATATTATTCCAATGCGCAGAGCCTATTGGGAATATAGGAACTACACTACAATGCATTTAGTAACTGAACTATGTAATTCCTTGATTTTCTCCCATAACAGATGTTATGATGATCTCCTGCACGTCGACTTGATGAATATTGTGTTTATCTTTGTTACACCTTCCCCCTACTCCTCGTTACCATCCATTCAGCAAATCCCTAACCCTCTTCCCCCAGATTTTGTTATTTATTGAGGTGTCACCTAAGAATTTACACCATAAATAGATCACAAACTTTGTGGGGAGGATGTGGTGAAAGTAACACCAACTCACTGTTATGGGATCTTCTTAAGTAAACAATAGCCCACACCAGCCCTACTTACCCACCCAGGCATGAAAGGGACATCATCATCATAGTGCAGAGTCTTAGAAAGAACAATGTCTGTCCCATGATAGGTAGTACTAGTGTGCACTATGTGGCCGGATTCACAAAGGTAAAGATACACATTTGGTGTAAGCTTCCTCTTCCAGTGTAACTGTACTACTAATAAATGTATAAGTATGCCATCTCGCGAACCAGGTTCTGCTGCCCATGCCAGAGGAATGCCAGCTCGTGTAGGGTATGGTGGAGGAGGCAGTCAGATGATGATGAGGAAGGGGGGCAGGTGGAGTTCTGGGCGGCAGTGGACCATGGCTTCAGGTGGCGATGGTGCTGGCTTTGGTGTGGCCAGATTGGAGGCAGGCCTGAGTGGCAACCCAAGGAACTGGAGGCTCATGCCTCCTCATTTTCTTCCTCCAAGGCCACCAGCTGGCGACATTCAGCTGTCACGGTCTCCAACTTTTGACCCTGCAGCCAGGTGGCTATCTCCTGCTAAGGGTAATTGCTGGCCAGCTCCAGCAGCAGGAGTAGCTATATCAAGGAAGCTAAATCAAAAACATTAATTGTTATGCTTAGTACAAACACATGTTGAATGTTTATACAATCTATAGTGGCACAGTAGCAGAGCATTGCTGGTCACCTAGGGCCATTGGAATTAAATTTGGATGTGATGGTTAGTCAGAGGACCAAGTTTTTCCCGCACGTGCATCACATAAGGCAACAGCACTGTTATGTTATGTTATAACAATTTGTAGAGCGCGCGGCTACACAGAGTGTCCCGGCGCTCAAGGTTTGAGGCACTGACTTAAAATCTAGTCAGAATATGTGAAAAGCCAGGTTTTCAGTTTCTGTTTGAAAACTGGTTAGACAAAGGTCTCTCTGAAGTTTATTCCAGTTGAAGGTTGCTAGATAAGAAAATGATCTGCCGCCCATTCTAAGTCGATAGATCTAGGGGACGCTTGCCAGGCAAGCAGAGAAAGAATGCAAAGTGTGAGCCGGAATGTATTCATGAATCCTCTCTCTAAGGTAACCTGCTACTGAATCATGCAAGGCCTTATGCACTAATACCATGCCTCAATTTGCCCCCTCTTTTTCATGGGAAGCCAGTGAAGAGCCTTCAGATGGGCGGACATATGGAACCTAGAGTGAAGATTGAGTAAAAGACTGGCTGGCAAGTTCTGCACCACCTGAAGTGTACTAAGGAGGTGCTCAGGGAGTACAAGGTAAAGAGTGTTCCCATAATCCAGTCGCATGGTAATCAGGGCCTGGATGACTGTTTTCCTGACTGACTCAGACAGGAGAGGTAGGAATCTTTTCAGCATGCGAAGAGTGCTGACACAGGAACTGGCCAACATTTGTATTTGATGTTCGAAGGATAGGGAGCCAACAAATTTGATGCTTAGGTTTCCTACAGAGCTATGGGGAGGGCCTTGCTTTGGCGCATCCTTAGGACACCAAGATCACAAGAATTTGGGAGGGCGGCTCCAAAGATCACAATCTCCGTCTTATCTGAGTTGAATTTCCTTTGGTGCCAAGCCTACCACCAAAACACATTAGCAAGACATTGTGAGATGAGATCCCCATCTCTCGCCCCTCTCCCTTGCCACAGGAAAAGAGAAGCTGGGCATCGTCCGCATATGAGATTACTTTTGCACCCATTGACTCTACCAATGTTGCTAGAGGTGTCAGATAAATAGTGAACAAAGTGGGGCTCAGGGATGATCCCTGGGGAACAAACACCGTCAAAGTTCTAGCTTGCTATGAAAATGGGGGCAGCAACAGTTCTTAACTTTGATTGTTTAGAAAACAAGTAATCCATTTCAGGGCAGTGCGTTTGATCCCTATTGCCTGAAGGAGTTAAAGTAGTTTTAGATGGGGAACCGTGTCAAAGTCCACGGTTATGTCCAACATGATCAGGATGGCCTTGCCATCCTTATCAAGGGTGCTTCTAACATGCTCTAATACTTCCAGAAGCGCTTCCTCAGTGCTAAAGTGAGGTCGAAGCCTGATTGGCTATGATGAAATAGTTTGTTTACCTCCAAGTATTGAGACCATTGACAATTAACTGCTTTCTCCAAGTTTTTGGAGAAGGCAGGGAGGAGGGAGTTGTGTCTAAAACGTGCTGGTTGTTTCGGATCAGCTGAAGGTTTTTTTACCAGAGGAAGTACTTTTGGCATTTTCCAGTGTGCAGGGGCCGTTCCAGTTGCCAACAAGGTATATAGTATATTATTTACTATTGGATTAATAGTTTGGGCAGCCATGGTCAGCAGGGTAGTAGGAAAGGATCTGATGGAGACCCTGACTTCAGGCTCTTGATTGCCATTAGAAACATCTCGAGGGACAGTTGGTCAAAACTACCCAGAACGGAATTTCCAATAGAAAATTTGGCATTATCTGGGAGGTCCAAGGGCATCTGGTTAGATTGTACCCTGACAGCAAGGAATTAAGCCAGATGCAGACGGAGCCATGCTGGCGGGTCTGCTGCATGTTTTGGGGGCAGCTTTAGCAGGTTATATTATTAACATATATTTCCAATGGCCTGCTCTTCTACAACTCCCTCTTCAATTCAACCCTGAGTCCAAACATGGAGGCTGATAGAATCTGGCAGATAGGATACTCCGTCACACATGTGGTGGATAACGGCTATTCCATCCTCTTTATTACAGAAGACAGTGAATAGAATGTGAATGATGCACTGTAGTGCGGCAAACAGCATATATATTTTATTTTCACATTTGTCACAGAGTATCCAATCTGTCAAACTCTAAATCAGGCACTTAATCCCATATTACATCCTGGCCTCCACCACAAATTATTGTCAACAAATATCATCACTTGGCAGTGTGGAAAGTTAGTCTACAGTGATATAAGTTATAGGGATTGAGCTAGGTAGAGGTTTAGCTATGGAATGCTTGGTTGTCACTATTTATGTACTATGCTTTTGCATAGTTAGATTGGTTTTTGGAAGGAAAGACAAATTGGGACCATAATTCCGTAATGGAAGCAAGAAATATTAGTCACTTATCACACTATCACCCTCCCACATGTCCTCAGGCATCCTTATTTACAGGCCACCGGGCGCAAGTTTCAAATACGTGGAGGCTATCCCAGACACTCTGCCAGTTTAGTGGTAGGGAAAACACAAACAACCATCTTAGGGGATTTAAACCTTCACTTTGATGCACATGGCACCCCCATCACTAGAAGGTTGCAGGATGACCTTGAGGCTCTGCAACTAACTCAACATGTGTTAACACCCACACATGAGAAAGGGCATACACTGGATCTCATATTTTCCAATTACCCCCAAGTTACAGTATCCAAAGTAATTCCTTTTCCCTAGTCAGATCATTCCCTTATTCTTTTTAGCCTACCTAAACCTGTCCAGCACAGCAAGGTTAGGGCCTAGACCACCGCCACCAGGAGCTGGGCGAAGCTCAACCCCGGAATTTGGACAAAAGTCCTGAAGTACACAATGCCGAATTTCATAGGCAACTTAGAGGAGATCTACCAACAATGGGGGAGCTTGATTGCTCAGTCCTTAGAAGCATGCATTTCAAAAATTGGCTCCGAACCTAAAATATATTCAAAGAAGGCTCCATGGTACAATGACCACCTTTCATTACTGACAAAACAATGTAAGAAAATAAATGGAAAGGACCTGGAGAAAGGAGAAGGAGCCGGCCCTCAAAATGAAATACAAAGCCTCTATCAGGTCTTATCATAATGAAATAAGGAAAGCACAGGCTACATTTTATGAGGAAAAAATTCATGCAGGCCTCAAACTCACTAAAGGAATTATTTAGAGTGGGCAAAGCCCTCACCACCCCTCATGAAACTAACACTCATCCACAAGCCACAAAAGAAAGATGTAACAAAATCTTTAAAAACAGTGACAGATATTTATAGTCAATTTCAAGGTAATAACAAACCAGCTCCTGAGGAGGAAAGTAATGTCAGGGAATTATCTCCAACTCCAATGTGTGCACAATTCCCCAGGCTCACTGAAGAAATCACCCTTGATTTGATAAAGGAAACCAAATCAGGATCTCCATTAGAGCCTGAACCTCCTTATATCCTATCCAAAGACTTAGTTGCTATCCTACCTTCACTAAAGGAGCTACTTAACCGTTTGTAAATGTGGGTTTGGTTGCAAGACGCTGGAAGCATGCAATAATTAGACCCTTCCTAAAGAAACCCCACCTAGACCCTGTATTACTTGATAATCGTTATCCCACATCACTACTTCTTTTCTTGGCAACCTCCTGGAGAAACATTACAACCGGTCGCTAGCTACTTTCTTGGAAAATCTTCACATGCTCCAGCCAACCAAGATGGGCTTCCGTGCTCAGAATAGCATGGAAGCAGCTCTTCTGGTGGTCAAAGATGAGCTCAAAGCTCTGCTAGATTATGGAGGCTCTGCCGCTATCCTATTGCTCAATTTGAGTATGGTATTTGACACTGTTGATCATACCATCTTGATAAATAGGCTAAGGGCAAGGTGGGGAGGAAGATCATTTTCTCACTTGGTACCAAAGCTGTGGAATGAGCTCCCACTTGGCCTCAGATTACCGCAAGATGGACCCTCATTTTGGAAAAAGCTTAAGACATGGCTGTTTCCCCTTTAAGCACACCAGTCGGCATAGTCAATTTGTCAGCCTTCAGCAGCGCGGGGAAGCTCTTGGGCCACCATGCCCTCTACAAAACCAATAAACATATACTACTATCGTAAGAGTGAGTGACATAAGTTGACATCCTTTAAATCAGACCAAGTGATCACCTGACTAGCTCACACTGGAACAAAATCCTGGCAGTATCGTTCACATGACATTACCTTTGCCTCTAAGGATTGTTTTTGTGCAAGACAGTGGCCCTTCCTGCACAAACCAATCTGAGTTTCCATGTATCATGGCACCCTTGCACCAAGGTGCAAGAGTGCCTGCATTGGCGCTAAGCAACACTCAAAGTGCAAGAGCAGGGATAGAGCAGAGCTAATTGTAACCTGTGCCCCTGCCATGACTGCTTATAACCTCACATATGACTTAGCCCAAGACATGTTCCAATGAATCACTGATGACTTCTCAAATGACATAACTGATGACATCATTGATGAGAAGCAGGGGGTTGGCCACAGGTCCTGGCCCTGGGGACCCCATCCCCTATGCCATTTTATGTTATTCAAAGGGAGGGGGGCTTGTGGCCCCCCTCACTGAGCCTTATTAGGCCATGGGGACCGCATTCCCAAATGCACTACTTAAAACAAAGGGGAGGGGCTCTACACGGTCCCCCTCCCTAAGCCGTGTTAGGCCCTGGAGACTCTATCCCCCGCGGCCACTCCTACAAATAAAGGGGAAGGGACGCACGCAGCCCCACCGGGCTTACGTTGGCCATGGGGACCCCATTCCTGGGGCCTGGCATAATTTTCAGGGGCAGAGGGGGCAACCGATCCCCCTCCCCACCCGGATTTTGGTCCCAGGGTCCCCATCCCCTGGGGCCCGGAATCATTTTCAGGGGGAGAGGGACTGGCAGTCTGCCTCCCCATGCCACTTTTATCCCTGGGGACCCTATCCCTAGGGGACTACATTTCTAAAAGAGGGATGCCCTGATGCCCACCCAGGGCACCCATTATACCTCCATAGGGGGTCACAGGGAGAGGTCCAGGTGGGAGAAATCTTTTGATCAGTTTCCCTGCCCACTTCAGTGTGGGCTGGGGTGGACTTGGTGTTTGCTCCCGTTTGGCAGGAAATTATAAAATGCTCCAGCCAAGCAAGAGAAAAATACAGATATCCCTGCATGTGACACTCAAGGCAAGGAAACCGCTGTGTCCCGGGGTTGGGCTTCCTGGGATACAGCTAATGAGCTGGTCCCAGGGCTGGGCTTCACGTTACCTTTAATGGATCAGGGAGGGGAGCCACGTGGCCCCCTCACCATTTGGCAAAGTTTCAGGAACTGGGGTGGGATCCCTTGGGCATTTGGATGGTCAGGGAGAAGGTTGTGCAGCATCCCTCCCCATTTTACCAAATTTCAGCCCCAGGTGAGGCCAACCCGGGGCCTTTGGAGGCTTGGAGAGGGGGCCAAACATCCAACCTCTCCTTTATCAATACAGTTCCCGGGGTGGGCTCCACAGGGCATAAGCTTCAAAAATGCTGGCTGACTGACATTTATTTTTTTAATGATCTAATGAAGTGGCAGTTTCAAATGTTGATGATTGCTTTCATTACAGATCCCCAAAAAATAATTGATGGACAGAATGCAGAATAATGTCATACATTCACCCCAGTACAGAGATCTGGGCCTAAATCTATCGTTTTTTTGCTCTCTATTCCGTTCCAGTTTGGCCCCAGCCATATGCAAATCAGTCTTGACCCTGCTCCCTATAGGAACAGTCCCGTCCGAACTGCCAGGCCAGGTCCTCCCTGGACTGGAAACAAGCATCCTAGGACTGGTCTCCAGGTTTTACACCTCACCACAAGGCTAGCTTGACTCCAGTGGCATGTAGTGCATGGGACCCACATCTGGGCATATCTGTCCCGCTCGGGGTGATAAATGCAAAAAGAACAATTGATGTACAGAATGCAGGACAATGTCATAGATTCACCCCAGTACAGAGATCTGGGCCTCAGTCCATCATTTTTTTGCTCACCATGCCATTCCAGTTTAAAGCCAGCCATATGCAAATTAGTCTTGACCCTGCTCCCTATGGGAACAGTCCGGCCTGAACTACAAGGCCAGGTCCTCCCTGGACTGGAAACAAGCACCCTTGGACTGGTTTTTGGGTTTCACCCCTCATCAGCCAGGCTAGTATGACTCCGGTGGCATGGAGAGTACGGGACCCACAACTGAGCATACCCATCCCACTCAGGGTGACAAATGCAAGAACAGGCGTAAGATATTGACGCATTTGTGTCCTAGAAGTGGCGCAGTGAAATCTTATAGATTTCACAGCGTCACTTCTACGACCCTTTCTTGCGCAGGAACGCCCCCTGCATAAATTATACCTGGCGCAGGTATAATGTGGCGCAGGGGTTTACAAAGTGACGCATCTCCTAAATGCGTCACTTTGTAAATATGGTGCAACAAGGCACATTTTCTACACTGCTGGTGCGTCACAAAAAGTGGCGCACCGGAGGCGTAGAAGTGACGCACGGCCCCATAAATGAGGACCTTTGACTTTGAGAGTGGGATGCTTTCAACCAGTCTCTCACTGCAAGGATTCAACCCTTAAACATGGAATCTAAATGACAAACCCTAAATAGCTTACTGCACTGTTTCCTAGGTCTGTGCAAAATTCAAACTACACCAGCCTAATTTGAGTGATTTTGCGAAATCCGTGTTATGATTCTTAAACAAAATTCCCAAAAATACTTAATTGGCCCACTTTGCATAATTACATGTTATTTGTGACAAACATTTATAGCGAATGTCACCATATGTGGTAAAGTTTCACCGTGAAAACAAGGAACAACAGAATGAAAGAAGCTGTTGTTCTTAGTTCTTTTCGTTTTTTGCACAAAATGATGGATTTGTATTTTGGGTAATTACATTTAATTTTCCATGATTGCAAAAAAGCAAATGACTCAAATGTTGTACAATGAGGTCCACATAATCAAAATATACACTTGTGGTATGATTATTAACTACTCAGGTGATTTACTATATTTGAGATTTCAAAAACAATGTCAGACTGAGTGAAACCTTTGCTTAGACAGTGAATCTGCCAAATCCATCCTTTTTTATTTTCTTTCTAATACTAGAAACATTAAGGTTTCACTTTGCTGCTGGAAGAAAAATACCAAAAACAAAAACTGTACTTTTGAGAAGTACTGTTAGGGCTCAGAATGGGAAACCTTTTGAAACGTCTGCCTGCGGCGTCCTTCTCCTGATACACTTTTAATCAGGTGCCACACCCAGGCTTCAATGATGGGGAAATTGCCTTCGAGCACTGACAGGGTCCGGGCAAATACTATAAGGTATTTCATTGACGAGCTACTGAAAGTGCTGTACTGTTTATGCATTTCTCGTTCCTCATTACGAAAAATGCGCACATGCTTTGCATACCGAGCATACTTTCTGCATGTCGCCCTTTTTTTAAAACCTGTGACAGGCAGATGTAAAACCAGCAAAAACGGCCCCAATAATCCGAGTCTTTGCACCTCCATACTGTGCATCAAAGCAAGCAGTCTGCAAGAAGCTGAATAGAATGACAGACCAAGCTGCAGTGCTAACATGTCAAACCAAAATGATGTTAATATGTTTAAGCCTTTATTTAACATTAAAATACATCATCTGTAAACTGTGCCCAATCTTCAAGCCTTCAAGTATGCCAGAGCTAAATTTCAATTTACAATGGCGTAAATTCACATCACCTCAGGATTTTCATGCTATGCTTTTTACATGAAATTCACAAAATGATGTCATTACGCCACATTGTGTAATTATACTGTGTTTGTTGCGACATTTTGCTATGGCAGCATAGAAACAACATGATTCATTTCGCACTAAAATATATCACTAAATGCTAGATTAGCATTTCCCATATTATTTATAATTTCATGCAATTTTATTATTTCTAATTTCATGTAATTTTTGTGAAATTCATGTTATTACAATCTTGTGACACTCAGTCTTGCAACATTTACCGCATGTCTAATTACAAGTTTAATTCAAGAGTGAACTACGATTGTTAGTACAAATGTCACAAATACCTATCTAGTAAGATTATTGCTCTTTGCCTCCTGAGCTGGGGATCTCCAAACCAGTGTTCCTTTTGCAGAAACCACTCGTATTTCCTCTCAACCTGGAGCTCTTTGCCCAAGGAAGTAAAGTGATCATTACAAATCTCCGCTTCGGAGATAATGGGTCTTTTTGTGCAGCAGCACCTCTGGTTTGGGGCATCTATTAGCAGGACAAGAAGTGACTTCTCAGGTCTCGGGAGAAGGAAGATGGTCTGATAAACAGAGAAGATTGAGCTGCCTTGGAGAAGACCACCACTAGGAATAGGACTTTTGGGTGTGGTTCTGCAAAGAGCTATTGAGAATCCTGACACTGATATCCATGGCCTTGTACCCCAAGACGAATTCCTAAAAAAGTGCAGCATGTAGTAAAAATAAATGCAACTTTTTGTAACCTCATAGTGTAATATACTCATGAAACCATACTGGGTCCAGTCAGGCTTTTTTTAAAAAAAATCTCTAGCTCAACCCTGGGTAGCTAGGCTTCAAGCAGCAAAACTTAAACAAAGGAACTTGTGTAAAGCATTTAGAGGCCTCAAACAATTAAATACAATTATACAACTCGAAAGAAATCCGACAACAATTTATGAAAATAGATTATAGTTTTATGAATTTTTAGACACCAATATCAGTAAAATCCATCAGAGGGTTCCAGAAATATAGATTTTTAACTAAAAAGTAAATCGCAGCTTTTTAGTCAAAACAGCAAACAAGCATTGGTAACCATAACGTTTTTTAAATTTTGAAAAGAATTGAACAGTTGTGATTGACTACCCAGCCCCATTCTAAGTGACCAATTGTGCCAGAAGAGCAGGGGGCCAGTAAGGAGTATTTGGACACTTACGTAGTCACCAAAGCAGTTTCAAGTCCAGTTCCACACTTTATGTAAGGACAGCCATAGACTTCAATGGAGTGGTCCTGATGCTGAGGATACAGGATGCTCAGGAAACTAAATGATGCTATGGGTGCTGTGCAGTTGACAGAGATCTTCCTGGGGTTACTCCTCAGTCCACAGTTCAGGTGGGGCATCTTTGGTCTCAGGGGCCGATGTCCCTTTGAAGTCCTCTTTTGTCCAGTAGATGACTACTTATGACTGGGCAGTTGGTCTCCGGTCACAGCAGGTCCAGCGTTTCCTTTTGTAAGGGCTAGTATCTGTCTTTGGCTACCAATCTTCACTCTGATTACTCTCCCTGGTACGTCAGACACAGGTTTAATGTTCGAGCACCAATAGGTGGTCTTCTTGGCTGCAAGTGGGCAGTCAGTGGCGATTCGATAGGAATAGCTACTGCCTAGCTAGAACGAGCAACATGTATGTCCCTGGTGATGGAACAGGGAGACAGCCCACTGACTCTTGGAGTTCACCTTTTCTTTGTGGGGCTCTGAAGTGACTTTTCCATGAGTCAGGCACCACAGGTTCAGTTCTCTCTTCAATAGCCAAGATGCAGCAGGTGCTGTCCAGTGGTTGGTGCTGCCTCTCTTGCCAGGTCCAGGTCCCAGGGTCAACAGGGTAGTCCTTCTTCTGTCCTTTCTTCAGTCCAGTTATGATCTGAGGTTTATGGGTGCAATATTTATGCCCAGAAAGTTTTCTGGGGGTATGATGCTGTCACTAGCCATTAGGCTACCAGGATCCCTCCCACCTTATGATGACTTCTGGCTGTGTGTGGCATCTAGCTATCCAAGAGTGCACTATTGTACACACTACCACAATGTCTGAATCCTTCTATCAGTGTGTAGAGCTTGGTAGCCCATCTTAGAATCGTGGCTACTTGTGGGCTACACACCCATGGAAAAAACGATTTAGCAACTGACTTTCTCTCTGCTACCAGACCATCTACTGGAACAAAGATGCAGCCTCTCTTTCTCTCTCTCTCTCTCTCGATAGAGAGTGAGAGATAGTGTGGTTTCCATTTGCCGAGCAAAGGTGGTCTCTCCTTTGCAGCTCGCCTTTTGGGCCAACACCATGTGTGACGTCCAGCGAAGGGGAGGTAACACCTCCCTCTGTGACTTGTCTCTATTGCACTGTGCTTGGGAGATATTCACACTACAGACCAGGAGGGCAGAATGCAGTTTAGTGCCAGCATCTGTGAATGACCACCGGAAAAACTGGGCAAGGGAGTGACAACTTTCTAAAGCTAGCTTTTCCTTAAAAGTGACATTAAATTGGGTTTAATGTCACGATTCATTTGACACCTTGAAGTACCAATTTTAGTAACTCCACTCAAAGGTTAGTAGGACTGTAATAACAGCCTGTAACTCTAGACTTGCAAATGGGGCTACTAGCCTGTCCACATAAAAAAAAAAAAAATTGAGTTGTATACTGTAGGGACATATTAATGTGGTTTTGGATTGACAGGAACTGGGGATGTGTATTCAATCTAGTTAGTCACAAGGGGGGTTGAGGTGTGTCCTGCCTTTCCTGCATGGTCATAGCTGGGCTGAATAGACCTGGTCTACATTTAGAGTGGTGGAAGGCGCTTTTACTAGCACCTGAATAGGCTGTGTCTCCTTTGCGCAATGCTGTCTCCGTCTCCTGTAGTGAAGCTGGACCAGGCAGGACAGAACAGGTTTGTACTAAGCTCAGAGACTCTTGCAACAAAGACATCAAAGACTAAACGGGGTATAAATATTAGACCTTAAATCCAAGAACTTTAGATTGCTTCAGGACTTAGATGACCCTGCCAAGAAGAAGAGCCGAAGTGCTGTCAGGAGTAGTATTATCCCTTTGCTGTGTTTTGCTTTGTTGGGCTGGTCTGCAGGTGCTGCCTGTGTCTGTGAACAGTCAAAAGGACTGCACATTTGCCTTGCTCTGGTATCCTGCTTAAGAAGATACTCCAAGAGCTTGAAATAGAGCTTACCTCCTGTTCTGCAGTCTCAGGGACATGAAGACTTCACCTGCATCTTGATAAACAACACCTGGACTCCTCCGCTGGACTCCTGATTGCCAAAGAGTGACAATTACAACTCCTGGGCCCTTGGGATCACGTGGTTGATGCTGCAACCCTATAAAAACAACACCAAAGCCATCAGTGCAGACGCCAGTGACACTGCGACCTGTTCGGAGGCTGTGGGCACCACTCGTGGAGTGTAGGCCGCACCGCCCTGCCTGCACCGCAGCTCTGACTCCCACCTGCAAGTTATCAATCTCTCAAACGCTGGTACCCGCACCACTGCCGGACGATGCCAGTGTCTACATATAGAGAGAAGCAGCCAGGGATGCACTCAGTCAACTAACTCAAACAATTATATGATTGTACTATAGAAGTAATCCTAATCATCTATTAGCGTGCACCAGGTAAAGTGCCCTGCTAAGCCTTTGTGCTTAAAGTGGAGAAGTATCCAGGTCACTACCTGGAGAAACCTCTTGCACTGCTCAAATTCACTCAAAAGAGTGTTAACGTTTTTTTCGAATAAATTTAGCTTGTAGTGAGTAACAATTGCCAAAAGAGATACCGCATTAACACAATACAGTAATCAATGTAACAGAAATAATGAACATATGTCATGTAGTCTTCAGGCGTAGTTTTGATGCTTGTTTATTCAATGTTCGTGGAGATTGTTGCCAAATATCACAAAATCCGAACCAATGGCATCATGAATTCAACTTAAGAGTCCCAATGCAGCTCGGGCTTAACAAAACGCCCTTCATCAGGGGTATCTGCGAGATAATATTTACATACCATTACCATGGGCGTTCAAATAAACAGTGACATTTCATAAGCTCACAATTAGTGCTAGCGAAACTATAACCAGTGTCAAGCATTAAAATCACAAAGTGAGTGTCGTTCACATCTCATGATGCATAGATACCAAACCACCATAGAAAGAAGCGTCAGGAAAGAAAGTGCAAAAACCTCAAGAAAATTACGCATAGAAGGTTTCCGGATTATCCTGCAACCCACCTGAATGTGCAAGCATGCTAAGACGTAAGATTTCTCAAGCAGTCTGCAGATAGTGGAGCCGAAATTAGTGAGGGATGTGGGGAAAGACTGGGGAGAGGCTCTTACCCCTTTGAGGTAACGTGACTCTGCATGGGTGCTAAGAATTCACCACAGGTTGAATGTAATAGAATCAATACCGGATCGCGCTGTGGGCGCGCCCACTGTGTGGTTTCAACAGACTACAGTATATAGAAAAAATGAATACAAATGGGATGAGATTGGGAACGTAAGGATTGTGGTTTAAAGGAAGGCTCTATATCAGGGGACTCACCTGCCAGTGATGATGGTCGAGTCTCGGTGTGGCGAGCGGAGTCTAACGACTCGCTGAAGGCCTGAAGAATAAAAACACTAGGTAGAGCCTTCTAATAAGCAGATTCTAGTCTGTGAATACTAAAGAAATGTGCCAGCATATGCGACTCACCAGAAGTGGGTGAAGCTCGAAGAATCGACTAACCGCCAAAGTCTCAAAAAGCGAACCGGGAGATAGAAACACTACTAGCTCACGCCTCTACGCAGCGCATATACGAGGGAAAAGTTATGGAAAATGGACTGTTGTCGGTCAAACGTGAGTGGTGGCCATCTTGAAATGGGGAAAGCTAAGTGAACTAGAGGAAGGAAAGAAAAGTGCTATACGACATGGATTATAAAAGACACCGATTTACTTGTGTGAAATGCATGGAGTTCAAGGGTTGGTAAATGTGGTAGTCACTACTAGTTCTATCCAGCATTCAAAAAACATTAATGGTGAAATAACAGCGTCAAATTACAGATGACAAATAAAGTTAGCAATGGCAAAAAACAGAAGCACCGTCAGTATTGAAAAGTAGTCATACATAGTACGTACATAAATGCAATATAAGCAACGAGCCAAAGCCGAATGGCTATTGCATGATGACATGTTCACAGAAGCATAGAGTGAATTACTGTACTAATCATTATAGGAAGCATGCTAGCTCGAACTTATCATTAAGCCCTGTTGGGGTCAAGGATTGCATATACCAAATCCAGTAAGACTCACGTTGCGACAGGAGCTTAGACAAGTCACGCTCTGGATTGTGTTCAACCACTTCAAGTACGCCAAATCTTACTTGAGCAATGTTGTGCTTACAAGTATGCCAATGTTGGGCAATTGGGGAACTGGTTGTATTGGTTCTTATGCGACTCTTGTGCTCAGTGATGCGTGTGCGCAGGGCTCGTTCAGTTTTGCCTACATAGAATAGGTCACAAGGACATTTTATATAGTAGATTACATGATGGCTATTGCATGTGGCATTATGCTTCAGAGAAATGGGTTTCCCTGACCTGGGGTGGTGTAGCAATTTTCTGGTGATTGCATTGTTACAATTAGAGCAGTTCATGCACTTCATCAAACCTCTGTGCGCAATCTGTGGCTTAGTTTGACATTTATTCAGAATTTCCTTGAGATTTTGGGATCTCTTATACGCAAACATGGGAGGTGCAGCAAACATCCCTTTGAAACCTGGTTCAGATTGTAGAAGAGACCATCTGTTTAGTATGATGGATTTTAATAATTTAGATTGGGTAGAAAATGTGGAAACAAAAACTTCTCTTGGGGATGTTTTGGATCTGCTGCTTTTTTTAAAGAGATCTTCACGATTCAAGGCTGAGGCCCTGATGGCTGCCTGATTTATCACTGTGGGCGAACAGAGAAAAACCAAAGGTGGTGATGGATGGAGCGTTGACAATACAAACACTTACCCCCAGCAAGCCAGGCTGAAGACGGCTGGAATGCCAGAAACCGGTCCTCGGAAGCTTGTTTCCGGTCCAGGGAAGGCATGGCTTGGCAGTTCGGGCTGGACTGTTCCCATGAGGCACAGGGTCAGACTGATTTGCATATAACCATGTCTAAACTGGGGTGGCAGAGTGGGCTAAAGAACGGTGATGGATCAAACCCAGATCTTTTGACTGGGTGTGAGTGTTTGATTGGTTCGGAGGCTCCGTCTATCACCACCCCCTTTTGTACCGCTTTGGCCGCCATAGGTGTGGTTGGGTATGCTCAGACGTGAGTCCCTTGCTCACTTTGCCACTGGATTCAAGCAAGCCGGGCTGAAGACGGCTGGAATGCCAGAAACCGGTCCTCGGAAGCTTGTTTCCGGTCCAGGGAAGGCATGGCTTGGCAGTTCGGGCTGGACTGTTCCCATGAGGCACAGGGTCAGACTGATTTGCATATAGCCATGTCTGAACTGGGGTGGCAGAGTGGGCTAAAGAACGGTGATGGATCAAACCCAGATCTTTTGACTGGGTGTGAGTGTTTGATTGGTTCGGAGGCTCCGTCCATCACCACCCCCTTTTGTACCGCTTTGGCCGCCATAGGTGTGGCAGGGTATGCTCAGACGTGAGTCCCTTGCTCACTTTGCCACTGGATTCAAGCAAGCCGGGATGAAGACGGCTGGAATGCCAGAAACCGGTCCTCTGAAGCTTGTTTCTGGTCCAGGGAAGGCATGGCTTGGCAGTTCGGGCTGGACTGTTCCCATGAAACACAGGGTCAGACTGATTTGCATATAGCCATGTCTGAACTGGGTGGCAGAGTGGGCTAAAGAACGGTGATGGATCAAACCGAGATCTTTTGACTGGGTGTGAGTGTTTGATTGGTTTGGAGGCTCCGTCCATCACCACCCCCTTTTGTACCGCTTTGGCCGCCATAGGTGTGGCAGGGTATGCTCAGACGTGAGTCCCTTGCTCACTTTGCCACTGGATTCAAGCAAGCCGGGCTGAAGACGGCTGGAATGCCAGAAACCGGTCCTCGTAAACTTGTTTCCGGTCCAGGGAAGGCATGGCTTGGCAGTTCGGGCTGGACTGTTCCCATGAGGCACAGGGTCAGACTGATTTGCATATAGCCATGTCTGAACTGGGGTGGCAGAGTGGGCTAAAGAACGGTGATGGATCAAACCCAGATCTTTTGACTGGGTGTGAGTGTTTGATTGGTTCGGAGGCTCCGTCCATCACCACCCCCTTTTGTACCGCTTTGGCCGCCATAGGTGTGGCAGGGTATGCTCAGACGTGAGTCCCTTGCTCACTTTGCCACTGGATTCAAGCAAGCCGGGCTGAAGACGGCTGGAATGCCAGAAACCGGTCCTCGGAAGCTTGTATCCGGTCCAGGGAAGGCATGGCTTGGCAGTTCGGGCTGGACTGTTCCCATGAGGCACAGGGTCAGACTGATTTGCATATAGCCTTGTCTGAACTGGGGTGGCAGAGTGGGCTAAAGAACGGTGATGGATCAAACCCAGATCTTTTGACTGGGTGTGAGTGTTTGATTGGTTCGGAGGCTCCGTCCATCACCACCCCCTTTTGTACTGATCTATGACTGTGGCAGGGTAACCTCTTGCATGTATTTGTCTTTGAAAACATCAATCGTCTGCATGCCTGTTGTGTGGTTGGAGTTTATGCGTTTGATTTGCAAAAACTGCGAATAGGGTAGGTGACGTTTCAGTAACCATGGGTGGAAGCTTTGGTAAGCAAGTACATTATTGCGATCTGTGGGTTTGGTGAAAATGGAGGTCTCGATGACACCATTAGAGACCGTCAACAAAACATCCAGGAACGGAATTTGCTGTGAATCGATGTGATGAGTGAATTGAATCCGCGGGCTAATTGAACTGAGTTGCAAGATGTTGTTTACGCGATCAGAACGTGACCCTCACCATATGATGAGGATGTCATCTATATAGCGTCTGAAAACAATAAGATTCATGGTCTAATGTGGTTGTGTCAAGATGTGTTCCTGTTCGAATTTCATCATGAAGATGTTCGCGTAGCTGGGGGCTCCAGAAATGCCCATTGATGTACCGTTGGACTGGAGGAAAAACCCGTCCTTGCCATTGAAAGTAACTGTGGAATAAACAGAGTGCAATATTTCCAGTAAAAAGATTCGATTGGCTATGATGTTGTCGGTTCTGAGTAATGCCCATTCAATGCCCTCTATCCCCTCCAGATGGGGAATGGAGGTGTACAGTGAAACAACATCCACTGTACACAACCAGACCTTCTCGCCGGCGGGGATAGGGACATTTCTAAGAGTGTGAGTAGATGGGTGGTGTCCTGTATGTATGTGGGGCAAGATTGCACTATAGGCTGGAGGAAGGTATCCAAATAGCGTCCCAGTATGTCATGAATGGAACCGCATCCCGAGACAATTGGTCTCAAAGGGGGTCAAGTAATGACATGAATTTTCTGAACTATATACAGACGGGGTCTGCTTGGAAATCTGGTGAATAAGTATTCTTTGGTTTTGACGTTTATCCATTTCATGTCTATGGCCGTAGTGAGAATGGTGTCAAGGACTCGTAGAAATGTGTTGGTTGGATCTTGGGGTAAGGGCAAATAAGTCGTAGTATCCTGTATCATGCTTTCGATTTTCTGTTCGTATTTCAACCGATCCATTATCACTAGTGCACCTACTTTATCAGCTTTGGTAAAGTGAAGTGTGGTGTTGGCCTGAAGTGAACGTAAAGCTGATTGCTCGCTTAGGGAGAGGTTAGATGTCGTGTGCGATTCGTGATATATCCTGGAAATATCCTGTTTCACTAAAGTTTCGAAGAGATCTATGGTCTTATGAGGAATCGGTGAAACAAAAGTCCTTCTTGGTCTAAACTCCTGATACTCAGCTTCGTCAGCACTAGGCTGTTTAGTCTCAATGGTGGAAAAGAAGTGTCAGAGTCTTCATTTTCTGGTGAATCTCAATATGGCTACTTGAGAGTCCAAGCTTCTGGCCTGGTTCGTAGGAACGAAGGAACAGCCTTTACTCAACACTGCCATTTGACTCTGGGTTAGCTGTTTGGAAGAAATATTCCCAACTAATGTTTCTTTCTCCGACTGCGCTTTCCCGAATCGGTGACCTCTACGGGTCTGGCTAGGGTGGAGTCTGTTGGTGGTTGGTTTGCTGCGGGACTGGTGGACAAAAAAGCAGCCTCCGATGTGGTGGAGCTTCCACTAGGGACGTCCCTAGCTTCTATCGGTGGTGCTGAGGCTCCTTCGTTGGATGGCACTGGAGGACGGGACATTTGCATGTCAGTGACTGAGACCACGCTCTCCTCAGAGGAAGTTTAGCCAGCGTTTTTGGGCGTACACTTCGGCCCAAGAGTACACCTCGTCAAGCTTATAATCTATCAGATCTCAACGAAACTTTCTCACTTTCTTTTCATGAATGTCTTTAGCGTAAGTGTCAAGCCTGGTGTTGATTTCATCAAGAGTTGCTGACCATGACTCAGATTCCATACGCTGAATTAAATTAGCCTGTAGGTCTTTAATTTCAGACTCCAATCCAATCAAATTTTGAGATAGCTCTTCAATTATTAAAAGAATAAGATCCTGGGAGCACTTGTTTAAAATGGCTTACCATTTTTCCATGAATTTTTTGTTCATTTTAAAAAGCATGGGCTTAATTACCAGGCGCAGCCCTCTGAGTATGCGGCTGGCCCTGTGATATTGGATTAGTGTTGTTGCATGCAGGCGTTGATTGATTTCGCGACGCATAAGGTATTCCAATTGTTTAATTTGTTGCTGGACAGGACCTGAAGTGGCATCGAATTTCCTAACCTCTTTGATAAGCCCATAAATGTCCGCTGCCTCTGCAGCTGAATAAACCTTGGTGTGGGCTTTATTTTCCGTAAGATGCAAAATATCGTCAAAGGATGACATGGTTTAATGTAAAATAGTATTTAGGGAGGTGCAAAAGATGGCTGCGGAGCAGAGTTATGTGAGAACAATTAGAGAGAAGCAGCCAGGGATGCAGTCAGTCAACTAACTCAAACAATTAAATGATTGTACTATAGAAGTAATCCTAATCATCTATTAGCATGCATCAGGTAAAGGGCCCTGCTAAGCCTTTGTGCTCAAAGTGGAGAAGTATCCAGGTCACTACCTGGAGAAACCTAGTGCACTGCTCAGATTCACTCAAAAGAGTGTTAACGTTTTTTTCGAACACATTTAGCTTGTAGTGAGTAACAATTGCCAGAAGAGATACCGCATTAACACAATACAGTAATCAATGTAACAAAAATAATGAACATATGTCATGTAGTCTTCAGGCGTAGTTTTGATGCTTGTTTTTTCAATGTTCGTGGAGATTGTTGCCAAATATTACAAAATCCGAACCAATGGCATCATGAATTCAACTTAAGAGTCCCAATGCATTTCGGGCTGAACAAAACGCCCTTCATCAGGGGAATCTGCAAAATAATATTTACAAACCATTACCATGGGCGTTCAAATAAACAGCGACATTTCATAAGCTCACAATTAGGGCTAGGGAAACTATATCGAGTGTCAAGCATTAACATCACAAAGTGAGTGTCGTTCACATCTCATGATGCATAGATAACAAACCACCATAGAAAGAAGCGTTAGGTAAGAAAGTGCAAAAACCTCAAGAAAATTACGCATAGAAGGTTTCCGGATTATCCTGCAACCCAGCTGAATGTGCAAGCATGCTAAGCAGTAAGATTACTCAAGCAGTCTGCAGATAGTGGAGCCGAAATTAGTGAGGGATGTGGGGAAAGACTGGGGAGAGGCTCTTACCCCTTCGAGGTAACGTGACTCTGCATGGGAGCTAGGAGTTCATCTCAGGTTGAATGTAATAGAATCAATACCGGATCGCGCTGGGGGCGCGCCCACTGTGTGGTTTCAACAGACTACAGTATAAAGAAAAAATGAATACAAATGGGATGAGATTGGGAACGTAAGGATTGTGGTTTAAAGGAAGGCTCTATATCAGGGGACTCACCCGCCAGTGATGATGGTTGAGTCTCGGTGTGGCGAGCGGAGTCTGACGACTCGCCGAAGGCCTGAAGGATAAAAACACTAGGTTGAGCGTTCTAATAAGCAGATTCCTGTCTGTGAATACTAAAGAAATGTGCCAGCATATACGACTCACCAGAAGTGGGTGAAGCTCGAAGAATCGACTAACCGCCAAAGTCTCGAAAAGCGAACCGGGAGATAGAAACGCTACTAGCTCACGCCTCTACGCGGCGTATATACGAGGGAAAAGTTATGGAAAACGGACAGTTGTCGGTCAAACGTGGGTTGCAGGATAATCCGGAAACCTTCTATGCGTAATTTTTTTGAGGTTTTTGCACTTTCTTTCCTGACGCTTCTTTTTATGGTGGTTTGGTATCTATGCATCATGAGTTGTGAACGACACTCACTTTGTGACGTTAATGCTTGACACTCGATATAGTTTCCCTAGCACTAATTGTGAGCTTATGAAATGTCGCTGTTTATTTGAACGCCCATGGTAATGGTTTATAAATATTATCTCACAGCGCCGGGACGCCTCCTAGTTGAGGCAGCTGTTCGCGCTTTATAAATACTAGTATTATTATTATTATTATTCCCCTGATGAAGGGCGTTTTGTTAAGCCCGAAATGCATTGGGACTCTTAAATTGAATTCATGATGTCATTGGTTCGGATTTTGTGATATTTGGCAACAATCTCCACGAACATTGAATAAACAAGCATCAAAACTACGCCTGAAGACTACATGACATATGTTCATTATTTTTGTTACATTGATTACTGTATTGTGTTAATGCGGTATCTCTTTCGGCAATTGTTACTCACTACAAGCTAAATTTGTTCGAAAAAAACGTTAACACTCTTTTGAGTGAATGAGCAGTGCAGTGTCTACATATAGACATTGCGGAGTCCATTACAAACATGGATGTCTTCATGAGCTCATCGACACCACACTGCTGAACAGAACCTAAGCCTCGCTGCCAATGCCACCTCAGCTCTCATGCCAGCCCAGACTTGACGCCTCGCCTCCTGTGTGGCATTAAGAAGCTGGCCTTGCCTTGGCCATTAATGCCTCACTTCCATGACGCCGTATCTTGTCTACTGACTCCATTTTCCAAGGTACTGTGGCTTGGGGGTCCGTGTCACCCTGTGGCCGACCCACACACCTCACAGTCGGCACAGTTCTTTGGATTTGTGCCTGTCACAACATCGTAATAGCTACAGTTGCAACTATATGTTTCTATGAGCTGTATTTTAGTGTGTAATTCCCTTATCCTGACTAGAAGCAAGGGTAGGGTACCTACTTGGACGAAGGTGCATACCTTGAACTAACCATTGAAAACTGCCTTTCCAGGCTGCAGTGGCAGGCTGGGAGCCATGTTGTATTTTGTCACACTCAGGGTGGCATAATCACTGCTGCAGGGCTGGGTGGACACTTGAATTTACTTGCTCTAGGTACCCCTGCTACCATATACTATGGACTTATAAGTCAGATAGCTTATGTCAATTAAGCTGTTGCCAGATCAATATATATTTTGTAAAGGGTTAGAACATTGGCATTGAGGTCTGGATAGTAGGCCTCAATGCACTCTCAGAGTCGAAAGCCAGCAACATAACACTAAAGCTTTGGGGTTGATGCTGCAAAAAGAAGCATTTCCTTACAGTCAGGAAATTTACCACTTTTGGAGGACTGGAACAAGCTTACCCGAAAATGAGGCAACCTCACCTGCAATTTTGTTTGGGTTCCAAGACCAGCATGAAAAATCCATAGAATTTGTATGACCTTGTGGAACTCTGTTGAACTACAGCACCCAGGACTGGGTAAATTACATAATTTGTGCTCTGAAATAGATTGGATGCTTGGAGGTAAACCTGCTGACCAGGATGAACATCGAATTCTTAGCTAACCCTTGATCCTACACCTAAAAGCTGCAAAGGCTACCTAAAAGATTGTCCTTCAAATAGTTGACGGAGGCAAACTGGCATACTTTACTCCATCACCAGTTGCCTGCAACGGGTGACTAGATTATTGTCTACTAAGTCCCATTCACTTACATTAGATTTAACACCAGTTGTTTCATGAGTTCTTTTTGCGTTTTCTGTAAACATTCATAACCACTAATCCTTTATCTGATTCTTGTAATTTGGGTGATGTTTTCTTCGTTAAATTGTTTTCTGTAGTTTACAGAAATGTAGTTGATTTATATATTGACTTTAATGTTGTTTTGATGTTGGTACTGTATTTTAGACTCATTTTCTCTCTGTAAAGCCTTTCTGGTCAGCTATAAATTATAAACCCAGAATTCCTCAAAGAAACTTTCTCTTAGTTTTTCATCCCTGAATAGTTTAACTTGGAGGGAGCGCTGCATCAGCTTCCATCAAGACTGAGGCTGCTCCCCCATAGCTATCAATCTATTTTCCTCCATTTGCTATTCTACTTTTTGAAATTCAGATCTTTTGAATAGCCAAATGTAGTGAAACTGCTCAACAGTGTAAGAGAAGACTTACATGTGTAAATTACTCAAAAATTTAAGTTGCCTATGTGACTAGCCCAGTGTGTTTGTAAAACTAAGCATCAGTGAAGTAAGGAAACGCTGGTGCTGGTGCAAGACTGTCAATACACTTGTGCACAATGGAGAGGCCTAAGAGCATTCGTCAATTGTGGGACTCGTGTGCCAGTAAATCAACTGAATTCAGTGAGTGAACACAGGACAATAATTGGCTTCGCTATGGTAAAGGTGTCATTCGTGAGGATGGAGAAGGCAAATGATGTTATTGTAGCTCAGGTAGAATGAATTTTATCACAGCATGGTATATATCTTCACTAAATTACGAACATTTGCTTATTGAGATGGGTTGCTGTATGTGTTCTTTAATTTACTTCATCGGTTTGTTGGAGTTATTTGGACTTCTGGTTGAAATGAGTTCCTTGTCAGACATGGATGTCCCCCTGTGATAGTCCAGTGTTGGTCCAGAGGCCCAGCGGCGTGTAACATTTTCTCGTTATTCACCAGATAAATCTATATGATGAATAAATATATGAACGTAATATGTAAAGTACACAACAATCTCGGAAGGTGTACTGGCACTCTCCATGCACGTAGTACAATTTATCTATTTAAATGAAGGTACATCTTCAAGCGACATATTAGAGTCAACAACAGGGCCGGACTGGGAACCACAACCGGCCCCGGCAAGGTGCCCGGCCGCACCCCCCACCCCCGCCTCCCCACAGGGGGGGGGTTGGAGGTGCCGCCGAGCTCCTTGCCGGGGCCGGTTTTTGGCTGATTTTGGTACAGGGCCGATCTTGCAGCTGTGCAAAACATCCTTGTCCATAACGTAGATACCCTTGCACTGTGGTCATGAGTGCCTGCATTGGTGATAGGCAGCACACAGTGCGAAGTGCAAGGAGAGAGCAGAAATGCTCCAAAGCTTTGAAATATGGCTAATTTCTGCTTTTCTCTCATTCATGCAACACTGCACAGCGGATGTACTTCCTGGCCTAGGTTGTGTGAAAGATTAGTATACCTTAGTATACACCTAAGGGCTTAGTTATGAGGCTTGCGACCCTGGAGCATCACTTTATTTGATGCTCTGGTTACGCAAGACTCTCGAACATATCTATTAGGCCATGTAAAGTCACTCTATGTCGCTTTGTATGGCCTCACAGATATGAAGTAGGGCATTGTACTGCAAGTCACAACTTTGCCTTACTCTGCACCAAAGAGGCTTTACAATGTGTTTCCCAAACAACACTCATGGATTTTGACGCTGCCCCAGATGTACTTAATGACGCAAACCTGGAGCTGCCCCAAAGCCTTATACCTAACACAGGCAGACGTAATGAGGAGAAATCATTTTATTTCCCCTCATTTTTTCCTCTTTCCATGTGTGCTGCATTCCGCAGCGCAAATGGAAAGAGGAAAATGTCTCTCGGGATTGCTGCCTAAGTTGGAACTAGGCAGCAAATTGTGCACCAGCGCAGGCAGAGACATCCGGAATGCACCGTATTTTATAAATACGGGGCATTCCAGTCCTCTAAAATTGGCGTAGGGCAGCACAGCAAGATGACTTGCAGCGCTGCCCTACGCAAGTTCCTCATAAATGAGGCCCCAATCCATGTTTCAAAAATATCGTATGGTGATCTTTGCAACAGACAGGAAAAAATACATCTCATTTTACATATTTTTGTCATGAAATCTCCTTAATTTAATATGTTATTTTGTAGAGCAAAGCAATACTATCCATCTCCATTAACTCTTTTCTTGAAAATATGTCTGCCTTAGATTCATTGCACCAAAGCACATGTGCAAATAATCAAACATTATTTTTTGGGCTGCGTCTTTGATTGCTCCATTTATCCTGCTCAGAGAAAGAGATGACGCAATTCAACATTTTACCTGTTCTATTTAGCTGAATGCTGGTGCTGTTGCTCTCACTCTATTGCTCATTGCCTGTGCTGATATTTTTAATAAACCGACCCATTCACCACACATTTTGTTAGATACGTGGTATGCAGCTACTTAATTTTACTGCCATGCAGTTTGTATATTAAAACGCCTGGGTTATTGAAGCCCTTGATGTCTCATATAATATGTTAATATAAACTGATGTAATTAATGCCTGCTTTTCAACGTTTCATGTTCTCTTT
Organism: Lissotriton helveticus; assembly: GCF_964261635.1. NCBI lineage: Eukaryota > Metazoa > Chordata > Amphibia > Caudata > Salamandridae > Lissotriton > Lissotriton helveticus. The sequence goes on along the minus strand of NC_136067.1, from coordinate 919,465,162 downwards.
CTCCCAAAGCTAATTTCAAATAAATGACTGATTTGTCCGCTACTGGTCATGAATATAAGACTGTCACTCCTGTGTAACTCACTGTAAGTTGATGTATTCTATCTTGTGCAACGAAACGGTTAATGTCGCCTATCCTGATAAGGTAGGCACCTTAGTGGATTTATGGAATGTTGGTACATGATCCTTCATCATGTTAATTTATCCATCAGATGGAGTGTTTTCCTGTCTGAGAAGAAATCAATACAAAGGCCATAAGGCATGCTATAGGGAAGCTCAAACACTACCATTTTGCCATATACGACTGTAGTACACGGGTACATGCAATACTTTTATGTAGATCACAAAATGTTTTTCACCAGAGATATTCGGGACATATTTATCAAAGTTTTGCATTGTCCTTGTAGGCATCTCTACTTACCATCCTAGAATTCCTTAGATGCTTCTTGCTTATCTGCAGGAGTTGAGTAGGATAACATTGATGGTATGCTCAAGACGGATTATTAATGGGGGAAGGACCACTACCTATAACGGAACACACTGTTAAGAGTGAAGTTCAAATTGTCGAAACCCACTATCCGAAAGTATGTTATTTTAGACACCACTCAGGACATAGAGGCTTATTTAGCACTGGTGAAAAATAACAAGAATAGATTTTTGCTCATCAGGTTTAGATTTGATCTATTACACTTGTCATTAGCTTACCCAAGAGGATGTTATGACTTTAATTCCGAGTCCCTGAGGCTGCGACAATAGGTCTCTGCAGGATATAATGCATTTTTCTGTTTTGTAAATTTTATACTGATGGAGCAAGGTTTCGTGGAAAAGAAACTTGCTCGGATGCAATCCACTCGTTAACTTACTATCAAGTTATTATATCATGTTTTGTGAATAACTAATACACACCATATTGAGCATGCGGGTTAGTGAAGCTTGCATATGTTGGTACTAATGTGGATAACGATGAAGATGGACTACTACCGCTTTAAACAGGGAAACTGTTGTGCGCATGCGTCAACTACATCTACATAGTATGACGTATTAACACTTGGATGAGCAGAAGACACTAAAATGGAGTCTTGAAAACTCGCGTGCATGGCATCTGCTTACTTGATATGAAAACAAGCTATTTTACTAATGCTAATGCTGGATATGTATTAATAAGTAAAGGGGAATAGAGTAGAGTTGGGTGGTATACAGTGCAACCACTTTATTTGTGAAATTAATATTTGTCTTTCTGACTTTATCACTGGTGCGTATTTGGGCCTCTCTTGTATAACTGGATTAAGCTGAGTGATGCGAACTCCGCGCATGCCCACTGAGGGAAGCCATGAAGGTCATGACTGAGCTGTTGAAAGGGAGCCAAAAGACTAGTGTTAACCCATGAGAACGGATGGTGAAGAGATCAATGAAGAAGACTCTTATTCAGAATGTTAATAAAATGTTTCAAAGTGAACTAAGAAATGTATTAGAACTAAATTAATGAATACAAATTAAGGGGATGGGTTTGCGAACAATAGTTGAACTGATTTTAATGACATGTAAGCATGGTGTGATGGAGCTTCCCCCTTGTCTGACCAATCAGACTTCGTATTTTTACGATATTGAAACAATATTGGGTGGAACATGCAGAACAAAAGGTATATTTAAGATAGCTTTAGTTAGTTAGTGAGAAGGTGATTTTGGGGAGCGGGTGATGCTGTTGCTGGGAGAGATGCTGTGAGATGCTGATGAAGAACCAAATGCAGAATTTGAAGCAGCACTTTCTATGCTAATTAATTGGGTTAGATCAGAAGATCGCTAAAGAATCTCGAGGAGGAAGGGAGTGTCAGAGGGGGGTGCGACTCAATCGTCGGTATTCTAGAGAGGTTAACTATCCTGTCCTGAATCCAGTCCTGGAGTCTTAATCTCCTGCTCTATCCCAGGGGACCCTCAGCAGCCCTTTGGCCAGGGTGTTGGTCTTTCTCACCATCCTTCATAACTATATTTTTCTTGTTATTTGTTGATGTCCTTTTTTCTCTGTCCTCTCCCTCTCTGAGCATTGATTATTGTGTGAGTCCGAAGTATATGCTTGGTGTTTTATGAATTGAATTTTCTCTTCTATGAGTGATGGGGACTGCACTGTATTTAGGAATGGTTTCACATACATTAATTTAGATAAAGATTTAAGACTCTCCAGAGTCTGTGGTTATTTACATTGAATAAAAGAACAGTTCGTTTTATGTTAATTTTCACCATCAACTAGTTCAACAAATGGTCCATTGACCAGAGAAAAGAACGTTTTGATCAGTAAAGGTTAGTTAGGAGTATTAAATAACTAATCTTGAGCACTGTGGAAATCACAAACTTGACCAACCCCAGCGGTTTTTACCACTTGTGAGTTTATGGGCCCAGGTGAGTATATGCTAGTGGAGTATCTGTTGTTGCTGAACCAATATTGTGCCCAAGAGAACCTTCATTGTTCCACTAGTCAGAGTTAGATGTTTTTAACAGCTTTTCTGTTAATACAGATTTTATCCAATGAGCTCATTCTTTTTAATGTTGCATGTCTTTTAACAGCTGCTATCACCCTCAGGAGTTCTTGGGATGATTGCTGTTTCATTTTTAACGTCTCTTTTTATGGCAGCATAGTTTTTATGAACTGTGCTAATGATCTAGATTTTGCTTTTATGGTTTTAAATGTAACCAAATAAAGATATATACTGATCGACAAGTCTAGAGATATGTTTTAGAGATATTTGTCTTGTTCAGTGAAACTCTAATAAGTTCAGTTACTTTTTAGGGGACTATAGAACTGCTTAAAAGATCCGTTTTTGATGTTGGACTTCTCAATGCTTGGTCATTATATCTGTTGGACCACTCACATTGTTTGAGAAAGATTGAGTCTCTGAACGTTTTTCAAGCATTGCAAATAATTCCTGGGAGTAATACCTAGAAGAGCCTCTTTGTATTGAAGGTCAGGTAATAAAAAGGAAAGAAAGATTGGAAAGTGTTGGTGAGCGTTAAACACATGTAGCCTAAGTGCTCCAGAAATAATTACATTGTTTTTTTCTAGAAAATACTTCTGATAGGACCCCGTCATGAAGTTTAGGATTATAACCTAAAAGAGTGTAAAAGAGGGAATAATTAAGTAAGACTGGTAGGGTGTTTCATCAGAGAAGCTGGAATTAGGTACTGCAATTTATTTCCAAGCGGCTTGTAACCTCTTCTTACGTTTCTATAGAAACATACACAGACCTCCATATCTAGTAAAGAGGACTACCAAGCTGAAGACATAGGAGAGACATCTTTGAAGAAAGTGGCTATGCTAATCAGAAGAGATATCTCTCTCTCTCTAATTTCATTCCCCTGTCTCCAGGGGTTGGCCAGCCTGGATTGCAGAACTGTGTTTTGACTGTCACACTCTCTTGGTGAAGATGGGAGTTATCTTCTCTGAACACACCTCGCTCGTACAGGATCACAAAACCTGCAAGTTTAGGGAAAGGATGTGGCCTTACAGTTAAAGCGGTCAACCTCAAAGCTGGGAAACCAAGTTTGGTCTCAGCAGGGACGCTCAACATCCTGTGATTCTGGGAAAATCACTTAATCTCCCCGTGCCCAACAGATATTAATATGTCCATCTGTAACGCAACTGGAGTGCATGTAAAGCGCTCTGATATCTTTGGGTCAAGTTTGCAGTATATAAAACTTGATGTTCAGTTGTTACATTTTGTTTCACATTATTGCATAGTGGCTTTATTATGTTATAGTGTAGTACTTGTGTTATCATCTGTTTTGACTATCTTGTCATGTGCCCTGTTGTGTTCAAATTGTGCCATTATGTTGCTTTGAGAATGTTACTGTGTTATGTTCCGCTGTTTACTTTTGATATGTCACAAATGCTGCTACATTTCTAGCCAAAAGCAGCACATGTGCCTTGAAACTCCTTTTTACAAGCAACCATTTACCAGTGACTAAAGTGGCAACTACTTATGACACCGGTCAGCCCACAACTGTGTCAAAGACTACAGGCTGGATCGCCAAATATTTTTGACTGCCGCTATTTCATGTCCTTAAGGGTAAGTTAAGGAAGTGCTTGCTCCAAACACCTTTTGCCAATGTATTATGAAAACAGGATTCTGGAGGTGATAATATGTGACAAGAACTTTTGTGCATATTTATTGTGTGTTACTTTCTTGTGGTGGTGATGTAATATATTATTTTTTATGTGACAATGAGTGTAGTAGTTTTGCAATGTTGTTATGATCCCTATTATGTTTTGAATGAGTTATTTTATTTATTTTGATAGTTTTATATAGCGCGAACAAGATCTTTGCAGATATCAGAGCGCTTTACAAAGAAGGGGTAGATGAGGGAGCATAGTCAAACAGGTAAGTCAGGAACGCTAGCAGTACAAATAGGTGGGGGCAAAGCCAATCATATAGATCAATAATACAGTTCATACAAATAAGCAAAGCGGTCGAACAAGTAGTACAGATCGTTCCAGAGTCTTTAAAGAGTCCGAAATAATAGTTCAGGTGTATTTAGCCATAAAGATAGCTTTTACTTCTTTCTTAAAGAGTGTAGTGGAGGAGATGAGCCTGGTTTCGGGAGGGAGTGAGTTCCAGATCCTAGGTGCCATTCCTGAGAAGGAGCGTTTATACGTTTTTTCCTTCCAGAATCTTCGAGGCTTCAGCAGAAGATTGTTTGTGCCTCTAGTGTTTCTAGAACCGCCAGAGATTGTCAGCTTCTGAGTGAGGTAGCCGGGTGAGTTCAGGTGTACTGCCTTGTGTGTCAAGCAGGCTATTTTCAGATGTATTCTGGCTTCAAAAGGCAGCCAGATCAGGGATTTCAAGTCAGGGGAGATATGAGAATGCTTTTTTGACCCAGTGATGAGTCTTGCTGCAGCGTTTAGAGAAGCTCTTAGTTATGTTGCATTATGTATGTTACTGTGTTATTTTTTTTTACTTTAGCTATCTCAACAAATTCTGCAACATTTTCAGTCAAATGCAGTGCATTACTTTAAGCTCATGTAATAAGCAACCCTTCGATACTATTTAAAATGGTAAATTATTGATGTTTCCACTCTTAACCGTTCCATGCGTCATGCGCCCCCCGGTCATCCGACGTCACAGTGGGCGTGTGCAGAAGACAGCCGGGTGCCGTTCGAACCCTGCCCACTCATTAATTCTCCAGCACCGCAGCGGAATTCGCGCCGCGGTCAAGGTATTAAACTACTTAACTTGATCCACGGGGTCCGGTGAAGGAGACCGCTAGGTGCCGAGCGGGTGTTTGGCGTTGAGGGCGGTGTGCCACTGTCGCCACCACCCCCTCTCGAGACCCATGAAGTGTGGATCTTTTTACTAACAAACCTTTGGTTTCACAGATTTTTGTGAACCACCACTTTTTGGTTTGTTTTTTGCACACTTTTTCACGATTAATTTTAACTTTCACGTCCTCTGGCTAGGGTGGGCCTTAGCGCGTCCACACCACCGAGGTACACTACGACATGGTCCTGACGAAAGCCCCGTAAAACCTTTACACATAAGGGCAGAAACATGTTGACCCCACTTTAATAGGGGAAAACACCCAACACAAATAGTTGGTAGATTTCCCGACACATCGCTTTTAACCTATGCCCAGCTAACCATGGAATAAAGTTTTTGTATGGTATAGTCTGCTGGCATTTTTTAAACTCACATTTTTTGCACATTACTGTCACAAAACCAGCTCCGCAGTAATCTGGCGTTGTAGCACACCAGGGAGGCATTCGGCTTCTCCTGGTGGGCCCGATGATGAAGCATGTCACCACCCAGGGTGGTGAGTGAGGGCTTCTCAAAAAATCCCTAAGTGACTCATTCTTAGGTTGATTCCTCCTCTTCTCGAATCCTGCGCTGGATGTTTGTCTTGCCCTACGCAGACACTCTTTTGTTGTTTATGAATTAAACTACTTAAGACATCAGTAAACCCAAAATTGTGGCAGATGCAAGGGCCTTATGTATGAGAGCCCTGTAACACTTTTGCACCATGTAGTGGTACATGCGTGATGCAGGGCTTTGAATCAGATTCATGAAGCCAGACAAAACCATCCTGCTTGGCTCTGAATGGCCTCATAAATCTTCAGTAAGGCAACGCAGAGAAAATCTCTGCATTGTCTTACTCCGCGCCCTCGAGCCGGTCCATGGGTGTTGCAGTTGGTTATCCCATGTAACACCCATGGATTTTGATGCTGCTTCAGATTTTCAAAGTCATGCAAACCTGGGTAAGCGCCAAATCCTTATGCTACCTGAGGTGAGGCGTAGCAAGGAGAAATATCTTTATTTCGCCTAGTTTTTTCCTCTTTCTATGCATTCTGAAATCTGCAGCACATATACAAATGGGAAAACACCTTTTTCAATTGTTATAGTGCAGGAAGGTGCGCCTTCCTGCACAAAAACAATCATGCATGCAACGGAGGCACCCGTGCACCATAGAGTACCCACGTTGGCACTGGGCTGCTGAAACGGCACCTGCGCAGGGGGAAAGGACAGGAATACACCATATTGCATGAATATGGTGCATTCCTTCCCTTATACTTTGGCATAGGGCAGGGCAGCAAGACGCCTTCATTCGCTGCCCGCCCCCCAAAATCCCCAAAATGAGGGCCTAAGTCTTAACTTTGTGCTCACAGTGCTCTCTTTATGTGATACAGGCCCCCAGCTCTCACAGTGCTCATTTAGTGAGTTATGGTAGTGCAGTCTAATTGTGACATCACTGATCAGAAGTGATAAGAAATTGGTGTGGATTCTCAGCTGTAATATCTTATTACAGTTGACTATGATGTCAAAGCGCCCACTGCCAGAGCCTGCAGGCAGGGTGAAAGGCAGATCACAGAGCAGAATTAAAACTGCTGTTTGAACAGTGAAAAGAAGAACTAACTTTTCAAGACTTCATAACTGTTTACATGTAGTCTATCGTCATTAGCAAAAGCAAGCCATTTATTGATCATGTTTATTTTTGTATGGATATATCTCATTGCCAAAAATCAAAAAAAATTCTGAAAGCTTCCACACAATAGGTAAAATAGTTAGGCCTTCATTGAGAGTGGCATTTTCTTTGAGCTGCAAGTTATTAAATGGCTAGAATTTAACAATGATGTGTTCAGATTTCATAGGATGAGATCATTATTGTATATTCAGAGTGCCTCATTTATGAGGTTTTGGCGCAGGGCAGTGCTGCAAGGAATCTGCTTCAAAACAAAAGGGCAGTAATGCGCCATATCTATTAGATACAGCACATTCCTGTCCTTTTCCCCTGTGCTGCAACACAATGGGCTGTCATGTGCCCCCGCAACCACCATTGCACCATGGTGCAAAGGTGCATGCTTTGTAAGGGTGATTATTTTTGTGCAGGAAGGGACACCTTCCTGCACAAAAACAATCACAAGAGGTGTTTTCCTCTTTCTGTATGTGCTACAGAACGCAGCATACATAGAAAGAGTTAAAAACAAGGAGAAATAGGAATATTTCTTCTCGTTGGGGCTCCGTAAAGCCACCCCTGGGGTGGAGTTAGAATCTGACGCATTCCTAGGTATGTATTTCCTCGAAAATCTGGGAGTGCTTAAGATTCCATGGGTGTTGCATGGAAACACCCACAGCAATACCCATGGAAAGCCCCTTTCACACAGTGTTCTGTGTGAAAGGGGCACGCATTTACGAGGCCTTGAAAAGTCACACAAACTGGCTTTGGCTGGCCTTGTAAAAAAGTGATACTCTAGTAGCCCAAAAGTGCCATACATGAGCCCCAGCAAATTCCTCATGTCCCACTGAAAACCAGATATTTCCCCCTTGTTAAATTCCAGCAGATTTGACCTGCCTAGTTTACCATATGGTACGATCTTTATCGCTCCTGGTAATTACCTGGTGAAATAAACATTGCATAACATGTAACTCCCATCGATGATTCAAAAAGTGTTAGTGAATAGATCACAATTTAACAGGCTACTTGTAACAAATCGTTAGTTTTTAGGTTTTGCCTAGCAATGCGTACGAAGTACGCATGCGCTAGCAAAACCTCTTGAGTTCTATGTCGGGTGATGACCCGCCTCTGTCTATCATTGGCTAGCTCCATAAATGGAGGCTAGCCATTGGGAGACAGAGGCTGTCAATCGCGCTTTCTCTTGAAAACGCGATTCGGGGGCGTTTCTGGTGCTTTTTTTAAGCCCCACCCCTTTGTCCCGGGCCGCGCTGCGATTGGCTGCCGGCCCGGGACACCCCCGTGACGTCATTCCCGGGCCGCGCTGTGATTGGCTGCCGGCCCGGGACACCCCGTGACGTCAGCCAATCACAGCGCGGCCCGGGACCTGACTTGTTTTTTTTAGCCGTCTCTCTCCCGCCCGCCCACCGCCCGTGTTCGATGCCTTCGGGTAAAGTCCGCCTCCTGGGAGCAGTCCGGTGAGTTTTAAAGTTCTCCGTGTCCCTCCTCCCGCCGTCCCCCCTCCCGCTCTCCCCCTCCCGCTCTCCGTGTGGTCTTGTCTTCCTCCCGGAGCCTGGTAATGAAAGCCTAAGCAGTCCGGTGAGTTTTAAAGTTCTCCGTGTCCCCCCTCCCGCCGTCCCCCCTCCCGCTCTCCCCCCTCGTGGTCGCACTTTGATTCCAGCAATGTAAATAGGGGGCTTGGCTGAGGACTAGCCAAGGGGGCCTTATGGGCAGTAATTTAGATTGGTGCAGTTTGGATTAGACGAGTGCCTGGTCTGCGGCTGAATTGAAAGTATCTCAAATGAGAGGGGTATGGATGACAGGGGTATGGCTGAGAATGTAGCAGCGATTCAAAGGAGATGTTTGTAATTTAATTAAGTGCTGGTTACAGGAGAAGGATAAATGCGATTGTGGTTCAGCTGAGAGTGCTTTACATGAGTGTGACTTGGCCGAGAGTGGCTTTGATGAGTGCGGTTTGGGTTAGATGAGCAGTGGTTCGGAGGAACGGGGTTGAGGTGTGACTGAGAGTTGTTTACATGAGTGCTGTTTAGTTACACGCAACCTCCGATCTTCACCCCCGCCACGGCGCCTCAGATGTGGTGCTGACATCACATTCCTCCAAGCGCATTCCTGGCCCGTGCCTCCGGGGCACTGTTTTGGAGTTGAGCTCTGGCCCAGTTAGATTTCTGTAATTGGCAGGGCTCGCCGGAGAATAGGAACAGAGAAGTCTTTAAATCAACACCACATTTCGGAATACTACTCCCTCTGTCCTCCTCCTCCGGCGCTGGCTTCAGCTCCGCCCCGGGCCGCAGGGATGGGGGCTGTGGGACCCCCGCACTCCCCCGTCTGAGAGCAGCTCTCCGAGTCTCTCTGTCTCTCTCATACACACGCCGTGCTCTGTCTTCTCTGTCTGCCTCGGTGTTTCTCCGTGGCTCACTCGTCCCCTCGCACTCTCTTAGTCTTAACCCTTCCCTCACCCTGTCTCTCTGTGGCCGCCCCTCTCCGCTCCTCTCCTTCGCCAAGGCCCTCCCGCTCCTCTTTTTTAATGCTTTTCTTATCTGTCTCTTTCTCCCCTCGGTGCCCCTCTCTCTCTTTCCCCGCCCTCCGCCACTCCCTCTCTGCCCGCCCCTCTCACCCTTGCGCTGTCGTTTTCCTTCTCTTCTTGTTGCTCGCTCTCCCTTCTTGCTCGCTGCCTGTCTGCCCCTTCCTCACTGTCAGTCCTGGCGCTCTGCACACTCTCCCCTCCTTCGCCCCAACCGACCTCCTTCTCACTGTCCCTCACTCTCTTCCTAGTTCTCGGTTCCTGCCCCTCACACTGTGCCCTGCTGCCCGAGCACCGCAGGGGGCACAGACAGGCACGGCATGGGGGCATGACCGGATACTGCACGGGGCACGAACTGTCAGCATGGGGGCACGGACTGGCACAACACGGGGGCACGGACTGGCACCGCAGGGGGCACGGACCGGTACAGCATGGGGGCACGGACCGGTACAGCATTGGGGCACACAGGGGGCACGGACAGGCACAGCAAGGGGCATGACCGGATACTGCACGGGGCACAGACCGGTACAGCATGGGAGCACAGACAGGCACAGCATGGGGGCATGGCCAGATACTGCATGGGGCACGGACTGACACAGCATTCGGCCACGCACTGGCACAACACAGGACACACACAGCAGGGGGGCACAGACTGGCACAGCATGGGGCATGGCCAGGTACGGCACGGAGGCACGGACTGGCAGAGCATGGGGCATAGAAAGACAGTGCACAGGGGCGTAGGCAGGCGCTGGATGGATTCATTATCAGGCAGTGCACAGTGGCATGTAAAGGCAGGGTACAGGGGGATAGACAGGCACTGCATTGATACATGTCAGGCACTGCATTGGCATGGAAAGGCAGTGCACAGGGCCGTGAGGAGGCACTGCAATGATACATTGTCAGGCAGAGCACAATAGCATGCGAAGGTAGTGCACAGGGGTGTGGGCAGGCAATGCATTGATACATTGTAAGGCTGTACACAATGGCATGTAAGGTCAGGGGCTAGACAGGCCCTGCATGTGCACAGCAACGTGGGCAGGCACTGCATTGAATCATCGTCAGTGCACAGGGCGTGAGCAGGCGCTGCATCGATACATTGCACACTAGAGTATTAAAGGGCTGCTGAGACCCAGAGATGCTGTTGTGACCAGGTTATGAAGGCACCTAGAAGGCCAGAGTCAAACAAGCAGACCGTGGGCACCCAAAAAAATGCCATTGCAATAGAAAACTCGATCATAAATTGCTCTTACAATAGTGGAAAATCTGCCAGAATGGCGCATTTACCACCGCAGGAAAGGAGCATTGCGAGGGCCGTCCGTGCAACATGCAGTGAGAAAATACAAGCTCAGGAGTGTGTGAGTTTTTGCAAACATTTTCCAAACTGTTTGACCATCCTAGAAGTGGGCGGATGGATGAGTGGGCGGATGGATGAGTGGGCGGATGGATGAGTGGGTGGATGGATGAGTGGGCGGATGGATGAGTGGGCGGATGGATGAGTAGGTGGAAGGATGAGCGGATGGATGAGTGGGTGGATGGATGGATGAGTAGGTGGAAGGATGAGTGGATGGATGAGTAGGTGGAAGGATGAGCAGATGGATGAGTGAGAGGATGGATGAGCGGGTGGAAGGATGAGCAGATTGATGAGTGGGCGGATGGATGTGTGAGCGGATGGATGAATAGGTGGAAGGATGAGTGGATGGATGAGTAGGTGGGCAGCTGGAGGGAGGGACGAGGGAGCGGATGTATGATGAGGTCGGCGGGCGCCTGCTTTGATAGATGAGTGGGTACCGGAATGGTCAAGTGGGCAGCTGGGTGGGTGAATGAAGAGATTGGCAAGCGCATGCGTAGATAGATGAGCGGGTGGATCAGTGGCTGGGTGTTCAGATGGGTTAGATGAGTGGTTGAATTTGCTATTGTAAATGACAATGCCATTTATGTTAAAAAAAACATAAATAAAAATAATGTCAAGAGCAATGCCAATAGCTCTAACTTTAACAAAGGCAAAACCATTGCATTGTAAATGCTTGTTTACAGGTGTGTTTAATTTGCACTACATATGTACCATTTATTCAACATGTTTGGAACTGAACTCGTTCATGTGAAGGAGTAAGAGGGGATTTAAGCTTTTGGGGGAGAGGGTAATGGGGTAACCGTGTGTTAATATAGAATAAAATATCCTCTACTGAAGAGTAAAAGGTTATTACATGTCACCTAATAGTTCCGTGACCTAATAAAGAAAGTCAGCCTTTGTTCTCCTTCCCCTATTTAGCCATGGTACTCCGAAGTGACTTGTAATATTTTTGCAACATACAACAGAGCTTAATTTATTCCATATAAAGCAAAGGTCAATGTGATATACGCACAACAAGCAACACAGAGTAAAATGATGCCTACTCTACCAGAATGATACAGAGATTTCCTGAACACCACCTTAGGAAAAATGGTAAGGGACCTTCCCTGAGCATGCATACATAACATGTTGATAATGGGTGTGTGGGAGGTATCAGCTGCATGACTCCATTATCCTTAGAGGAAAGTTTGCCATCTGGAATGAGGTCAGTTTGGGTGTAACTAGATAAACAAAACACACAGTCTTAAGTGACTCCCTTAATCTGTTTGACCTCTTCCTAATTACTTAAAGGGTTAAGAAGTCACAGATGGTTTCACTTCTTAACCTGTCAGTCTTTGTTATGAAACTAAATGCACCTATGTTTTTTATAAACATAACCTCTATATGGTTCATTGACAAAGCACATTAGATACGAAGGGAAACTGGGCTATATTACACTAGCTGAGAAGAGGTATAAAGTGGAATCATTCCGTAAAATATATATGTAGCGGGTGACAATCTGTGATCATATCTCTTCATTATTTATTTATTGCAGTGTTGGCCTTCTGTGATATTTGTTGTTTGCTGATTAGGCCAGAGGAATAGTTACTATGATAGGGACCTGTGGGAGGAAAGTTGCTATGTTTACACATGTAAGGGGGCGCCGAAATTATGGGATTTCTCAACTGTGATGTTTTCTGGGTAATTATGGATTTGATGTGCTTGCAACAATGTTATCCACCTTCTGCTAAAAAAGGACCACATTCACCCAAAAATATTTTATGCTCAAACAGAGCCACGGTTGCAAACAATATTGCAGGTGGAGTACAAAACAGCATTTAACATTGTCAGAGTTTACGTTATACCTTTTATTTCGTGATTCTTGTATTCGGCCATTAAAGAAGTTTGAATATGGAACAGATGGTGTTAATATGCCCAAAGGACGACTGTTGAAAGTGCATTCATTTAAAGCAAAAAAAAAAACTTTGAATATTTAAATACAATTCAAACAGGAAAGAATGATTTGATCTTTTTCACACAAATAATTTTTTCTGTATTCATACAAATACATATTTACATCATATGATTCTCAAACAAGTTAAGATTTGAAGAGAAGACATGAAGACATGGTGTTTAGAAAATTCCCAATCATTTTGAGCCTTTTTTTAAATTCTTATGTTTTGAATTTTACAACGTAGATAAGATGTGCAGAATAAAGAAGATGCACCTTTTATATAAGAGATGGGTACAACTAGGCACGTTTTCGGCAGAAAACAATGTATATTTAAACACAAACTATATTTGAACTCCTGTACTTTAATGTAAAATAAAATTATAAATTGTAACTCAATTTCATTTTCTAAAGAATCTTCTGAGCCTGTATACTTGTTTTTTTCCCAATGTATCCTGCACATTTTCAATGTTACTGGTCTCCCTTTTGTGTGTGCAGACAGATGTCAAAATCCCTAAAAACTATTGCTGCAGAATATGCTTCATAAACCATCTTAAATCGCATAGCATGTTGCATAATGTACCTTTCCTTGTAGCAAGAGATACATTTCCTCGCAGCGAACTTTAGTTCAAATTTCAGAATATTGTATGACTTATATATTGTGTCCTTTATATTATTTACATTAATACTGTCCAATGAGTACAGAGTTTTAGCTATGACCTCCAATAAAGGTGACATTTAGGTAGACGATATTTGGGACAAGATGTTTATGCCATAGGGTAGTCTGTCAATAGTACTCTGGTGCCACACCAAAAACATTACTTAATTTAGTCTTCCATTAATTCATAGTATTAGTGGCACTCCTTGAAGATAAACATGCATTTCCCTTCCTATCTCATTTTATTTCATCCAACAAAATGGTGTAGAAAGTATTTTAATTGAACAATTTAATATGCATATTTCCAGATCAGCTTCGATACTTCAACAATTTGATTATTGATATAAACTGTAATCGATAATGGCAACATGTCAATTTGTCTTTTCTTCTGTGCTCTTTTTAAAGCTAAAAAACAGAGCTACATAATTTGCATAAGGTATTAGTATCATCCATGAAAAAGACGGATCTTTCAAACTCACCCTCTGATTTCCTGGCCTCTAAGTTCTAGTGACATTTATCTGCTCACTTGCTCATATATGCAAATTAGCCTCTATAGGAGGCATATCAACAAGGGACATAACGCTGCTTTTCCGGTACATAGCGCCGGAAAAGCGGCGATTATTTTAACTCATCATCATCAAAGCACTGCTAATATGCATTAGCGCATGTTAGCAGCCATTACAATAATACCTCGGCCCGCATCGCTAATGAGATGCGAAGTAGGCAACTCGCTAACCAGACATCACAGTGTTTGCAAGCCGGCCCAGGACAAGCGAAGCAATAATAAAAGCCACGCTAACCGTGGTTATCGCTGTTATCTACGTCTCCTTTTTTTCTGACTTAACTATCTGTATAATGGGAGGTGGATCACAAGGTTAAGTCCACATCTCCCTATTATCTACATTTTCATTAGCGCAGTTCCTTTATCGTGGGATTGAAGAACCGGGTTATTTAAGACCCAGCGGCGCCAGGGGCACGCCCAAAGTCTTCGGGTTCACCTGTGTTAGAATACAGAGACACGGGACTCTTCGTGGTGGCGTGAAAGATCAAATTTATTGGCTGCAGCCAGTAACAGAAGCCCTAGAAATCATCACGGTATGAGTCCTCAGGAGACTGTTCAATTTTACAAAGCAAGTCATCCCTTTTTATGCCAAAAATCACAATCCAGACAAATACCTAACATTTACAAACTGTCCAATCACATGTATTCACACCAAAGGTATCGCATGACGGTAAAACCCACTTTTCGGTTGCCCAGCCCATGATCAATCATCGGTCAAACCCAACATTCTTCTTTAAACAGGTCAAACGAACCCATAATAAAAAAGGGCACAACCCAATCGTAAATAGACCATAAAGAAAGGAGCAGAAACAGGTGAGAGTAGGATAAGGCATATTTGTGTGCAGTAAAAGTTTATGATGTCCTGTGCTCTGATCCTTAATCTTGATCAGCTAAAGGGCAGGAACTGGTTTTACAAGGTCAGCTTCAGGCAACAGGGTCAGTTCACTCAGGTCAAACAGGAGTCAGCACAAATTCGAGCTAAGGTGTACATGTCCTTAAAAAGACTAGTTCAGCCACAGTCATCGGCCTATGTGAGGGCAACCACAAAATGGCTGCCATACACAAAATGGAAACCAAGGGTACAGAACGAAATCCCTAAATACATAGTGAATCCATCAGTCTTACATGACGAAAACACTCATACTTGCCGCACTAACTAGTTACGGTTCGCTAATATCAAATTCATAAGGAAACCATGACCTTTATGGAACGGGTTCAGAATTCACGCAACCTCAGACCCTACTTTTGCCCTTACATAGGCAATAACCTAAACTCACATCAATCTGAATCCAGGTCTATATTCATCAGATCATCAAGATGTTGCTGGAGCATAATCCTATTACTTAGTACCTCTCTTGGACCAGGTCTCCTTGCACACGTAGTAGCACAGAGGCCACATATAGCAGGAGCGCACTGCACACAAATACAGAACAGGAAAAGAATCGCTAAAGCCATCCCAATGATCATCAGAATCTTCCATCCCCAGGTCGATAACAGTTCCCAAAACCATCCAATCAACGACCAATCTCCTTTATCCACATTTATAGACTCAGAGATCTTATGTAACTTAGAAATGGCCTGGTATACTGTAGGAGCATTGTCTGGTATGAAAACGTAGCAACTCGATTGGATCACTTTACATACCCCACCTCGATCTGCAAGTATGACATCTAAAACCATTCGATTCTGTAATGTCATAAGGCGATCCGCTTGAAGCTCACCGGTCAGATTACTAAGGGCACCAGCAGTTTCATTTATGTGGATTCAACCACTCTTGTCAATTGCCGTAGGTTTCTACTGTTTGCCATAGGTCCCAAAAACGGTAGGAAACCCTTGAAAAAGTCTCCCACTTCTTGTCCCGTAGTGTCTTCCTCACTGAAGACACCTCTAACAACTCTCGTTCTGTGGTAATCTACGGCAGCAGTATACGTAAGAAGCGACAAATATGCAACATAACATGTTCCCGAAAAATCAGGGGGCAACCATGTATATGCTCTATCATAGCAGACAAAATACGTGCCCTTAGCTGCTAAAAACGGTGGGGAAGTTTGAGACGCAAAGACATACGTCTGAGTACAAACACTCTTCCCTAACTGAGCTCTCGGATTCTTGCCTTTCCCTTGCAGTCAAAAATGACCACGATGGAGTACAATCCACATCGGAGGTGACCTTTTTCGTCTCTGCTTCTCACCCAGACTAATACTATATCCGGTTGCATTCCAACCAACATATGCCCTTAATTCATCTCTGGGAATAGTTCTATAAGTATCGATCTCTCTACTCATGTTTAAAACTCCTTTCACCAAAGCTTGGTTACTCGTGTTCTCTCTTCCAAAACGCAGAGGATAAACCTCAAGGGCATAAAGGAACATAGTCTGAAAAGCCCACAAAGACCCGTTCTGACTAAACGGTAAAATCAAATAGGGAACACCTCTATCCGTAGTATGCGGCATAAGACCACACACCCAGCAATTAGTGATGTTCACCACCAACTGATGTTGATGCAATAACTGTATGAATGAGTTATTTACGAATTCTGACCTTCTAATCTGTTCGTGTTCAGGTAAAGTATGAAAAGAATGCAAAGAAGTAGTAGCAGGTAAAGTCGTAGGTTGGAAAATGGGTGCAGAAATAAGTTGAAGAGAAAATACAAACCAACCCACCAAAGCTAACGTCATGCTAAAAAACATCAAAAGACATGTGATCAGAAAACATTTGCTATGCATAATTTAACTCAGTTTCTTCTTAAAGTTCATTTTCTCAACGGCTCTCTCAATCTCAAAAAACTCCATCCTCTAAGCGATGCTGTTCACGGCGGTTGGTTTTCTTCTGCTAAGGAATGCTTCTGTCAGCCCAAGGAACTCCCTTAGACCAACCAGAACCGTCGACCTTGCGTCTTCGGCTTGCACTCTCTAGTCTTTACACCGTGACCCTACAGCTGAACCCGGATGGTGGTTCACAAAAATATACCCAAAAAGTTTCTTGGCTGAGAGAGTTCAATTCCTGAGAGAGTACAGTTCCAAAAATAAAAAAAAAAGGAATTCATTTATTTTATTAGTCCATTGTTTCTAGAACGTATATTATAACGCTCTTTTCCAGGCCTCGTTTGAAACAACAGTTCAGGTTCAGTAGTGTCTAATCTTTGAGACACAGGCACAGCTTCTTGAAGGACATCGTCATCTTCTTTCTCGGAGCCGCTCCACACCAACTCTGCGTCGCTAAACGGTGCAAACTTCGGCACCCTTTCAGTCTCTGAATCTGCAATACCTTCACGGACCCACTGGTCGTACGGCAGAGGAAACGACGCCCTCTTACAATGTATGCCATGGATCCAGTTTTTCTTCCCGAAAACCTTTACTGAGGTCCTCGTAGATAGCAGGACTTGGTACGGTCCATTCCAGAGGGGCTGATCATTCTTAGTCCGCTGAAATTTTTTCGCCAGGACCCTGTCACCGGGATTGAGGATGTGACCTGGGTCCGCAGAAGCTGGCGGCAATTTATCATGAACCTGTTGGTGTAAGACACGCAATTTAGTCATCAAGTCATACAGTAGTCCACTAGCATAGGGTATTTGATGTCACTAAACTTCGTTGGCCTCGGCACTCCCCAAACGTTTGCCGGACGGCCAAAGACAATCTCATACGAACTAAGGCCTATCCGGGAATGTACTGTAGTTCTAGTCGACAAAAGTGCCAACGGTAAAGCATCAGGCCATTGAAGACCAGTGCTCGCTTGAATCTTAGCCAGCTTTAACTTTAACGTGCCATTATGGCACTCAACTAAACCAGCTGATTGGGGATGATTCGCAGCGCGGAATTTCTGGTGAATTCCCAACCCTTCACACACTCTCTTCATCACCTTCCCCACGAATTCACTTCCGTTATCACTCAATACCATCCTTGGCAACCCAAACCTAGGGAAATACTCTTTGACCAGGACTTTAGCAGTGGACGAGGCAGTATTATCTTTTAGGGGGTATGCTTCTATCCATCTAGAAAAGGCACAAACGACTACAAGGACGTACTTTAAACTATTGCACCTTTCCATGTGGATGAAATCCAATTGCAAAACCTCGAACGGATACGTCGGAGGCGCAAAATGACCAGCTGGAGTTGGAGTTCCCTTGCCAGGATTATACATCAAACACACCATGCAATTCTTGACCACATTCTCCGCACATTTGGGAATTCCAGCATTCTGCCACACTGGAGCCAACAACTTACAAATCCCTTTCACACTAATGTGAGACAAACCATGTGCCATCGTAACCACCGCAAGCACATACGCATCTGGCAACATCCATCTTTGGTGTTCTGACAATTCAACCCAACAGCCAGTCGAATCCAATCTACCCATAGTTTCTCTCCAAACATTCTTCTCACTTTCAGTAGCTACAGCCTGTATTGATTTCACACTCTCAATCTTATCTTCGCACATTCCAACATCACCAATGCATCTCGCAGGGCCTGCAACATACATTTGGCTCATCAGATTTCTTGCTGTGTCTTTCGCAACTTCATCCGCAAACACATTACCACGGCCAACATCATCCGAAACCTTCCGATGAGCACTACACTTCACAATCGCAACTTGCTTCGGCAAAGTAAGTGATTCAAGAAGCTCATTCACCAACTGTCCATGCTGAATCTTAGTCCCATGGGATGTGAGGAATCCCCTTTCTTTCCACAAACGTCCGAAAATATGGGCAACACCAAACGCATACTGACTATCGGTATACACATTCACTCTCTTTCCTTCAGACAAAACACACGCTCTCGTTAATGCAATCAATTCCGCTGCTTGTGCTGAATTATAGCTCACTCGTGCAGTCTCAACAACTGTGCTTAATGTCGTGACGGCATATGCTGCAGTCGTATCACCATTCGGAAGGTTGTAGCATGAACCATCAACCCATAACGTACCATCAGGATCCGGAAGAGGAGAATATTTCAAGTCAATCCTACCCTTCGTCTCCTCTTCCGTCCTCAAAAAACAATCATGCTGTTCCTGACCGTCTGTATCCACAGACGTCGGTAACAATGTTGCTGGATTCAATATATTGCATCGCTTGATATGCACATGACTAGCCAAAAGTGTCAGCTCATAACCCGACAACCTCGCGCTAGTAAGGTGCTGAGTCTTGGTACGATTTAACAAGGTATCCACTGCATGTGGAACCATCACAATCAACGTATTATCCATCACCAGTCCAGTAGACTGTCGGATAGAAATAGCCGCTGCCGCTGTAGCTCTCAAGCAACTCTGCAACGCTCTAGCTACCGGATCTAAAGTTGATGAGAAATACGCACATGGACGCTGCTTACCACCAAATTGTTGAGTCAAAACTGACAATGCACAACTCTCTCTCTCGTGGACGTACACTGTAAAAGGCTTACTGTAGTCAGGAGTACCCAACACAGGAGCAGAACACAACGCATCACGCAATTCAGAAAAACTTTTCTGACAATCGTCGGACCAAGGAAGAGGGTTTGGTATATCCTTACAAGTCAATGCCAATAGAGGTTTTGCCAATAAAGAAAAGTTCGGAATCCACAGTCTACAATACGACGTGATACCCAAGAAAGCACGCACTTCTCTCTGTGTGCTTGGTACAGTCATTCGAGCAATCACTTGAATTCGTTCTGGGGTCTACCTTCTTCCCTCCTTTGACAAGAGATGACCTAAGTAGGTCACTTCTTGGCGACAATACTGCAACTTAGAAGGTGACACTTTATGATGCAAGTCCGACAAATGTCGCAACAAAGAAAGAGTATCTTCTTTACAAGTTTTCTCATCATCAGCGGCCACTAACAGATCATCTACATACTGAATAAGAGCAGCACCAGCAGGCAACACAAGAGTATCAAGTTGAGTTTTCAAAGCATGACTATAGATAGAAGGACTTTCACAATAGCCTTGGGGAGCTCTCTTAAACCGGAAGCTTCGGCCTCCTAAAGAGTAGCCAAAAATATCTCTACACTCCTCAGCAATTGGAATACTGAAGAAAGCATTTTTCAAGTCTATGACTGAAAACCAGGCAGCTGAAGCAGGAATCAAAGTCAACAAAGCAGTAATATACGGAACAACTGGAAACTGTGGCACAGCAATCTTGTTAACCTCTCTAAGATCGATCACAAACCTATAAACAGGTGGCTGAGTAGAGTCAGTGCGCTTCAGGACAGGCAAAACGGAACTGTTACACACATTACCTCTCGTTTCTTCAATCACATCTTTCTCAATCAAATCATAGATGATCGCTAAAAGCGCTCTTTCACCATATCTAGAAATCCATTATTGGGGGATGAGCGGCAATTTAACACTCGCTTTAAGCGTTACAACGTAAGGTGGAATCTCCAAAAGACCCACATCATTAGGACCAGTAGCCCAAAGAGTATCAGGGAGAGAACGCAATTCCGGTGGAAGCCGATCTTTACACAAATACATCGGAGAGATCACTTTCTTACCCAATGTAAGCTGTACTCCCGAAGGAGAACAACGTAATGTGGCATGCAACCTTTTCAACAAATCCAAACCCAACAAATTCTCACCACAACCTGTCGTTAAAATGAGAGGTGCTTCCAACTCACAAGGCCCTATAGAAAGAGACAAGGGACTAGAAACTGGGTTATGAACTGGGGCGCCAGAGAATCCTACTGAAACATTAGTTAAGCCAGACAAAGGTGCGCCAGGGAGTTTAGAGTGCATGATAGAACTCTTCGCTGCACCAGTATCCAAAAGAAAAGGCTCTACCACACCCGAAGTGGCTACTGCAACATAAGGCCCACTCTGATCTACTGGAACCGACACTACTCCCTCTCTTTGTCCATGGCTGTCCTAGCAATCATTATAATCAGCATTCTCACTCTCAACATAATAGTCATCAGCATAGTACTGAGTCGACTGACCAGATGCAATTTTCTGTTGATCAAAGCAATTCATGGAATTCTGCGGGGGAAAGGAACGTTCGTTCTGAGGAAACGCACCACGTCCTCTACCCCTAGACACTTGCTGAAAACCACCACGGCCTCTCGGGGCCGGCATACCACTCGCGCGTTTTCGTAAAACAGGGCACTCATTTTTATAATGACCTTCCTCCCTACAGTACGCACACTGATTCAAACCCAAGGGGGGTCTTGGAGGAAAATACCCAGCGTTCTGTTGCGATCTCTGAAACTGTGGGGGTTGCTGAAACTGTGGGCGTTGCTGTGACTCTTGCTGATTCGATTGAGGCGGATACGCCTGCTGCAAAAGAACCTTTGTCTTTAAGACTTTTGTCTTTTTCTCTGCTTTTTCTTTCTCGTCCTTATCCCTATTCTCATAGTACTGTGCAGTCGCCAATATCTGGGCCGACGATGAAACAGCCCAAGAACTCTCAGAATCTTTCAACTTATTAGAAAGTTCAGGGAGCAAATTAAAGACAAATTTGTCCACAAATAATCTTTGCCCACCTTCCGTACTCATGTCCTGACCACTATGATCTATAAATGTTTCTTCAAACCTAGTGAAGAAATCAGATACACTTTCATCTTTCTTCTGCTTACATGCTGCTAACTTATCCCAATTCACTCGTAAAGCAGGCATCATCGTCTTCATTAAATTAATAATTCGGCCAGGTAGACCTGCCACTAGAGCTTCAGGTTTAGCACTACCAACCTGTCTAGCATCTGCAGCAGCGTTATTCACCCATGAATCACCTAACTCAATCGCATGATCCTCATGACTAATTTTTGCCCACAGAGGTTGAGGTACCACGTTACCCAACAGCATATCTATATCGGCTAAATTCATGATGCATGCGTCAACTGTCTGGGACAACTCCTTGTAATAACCAGCCGGATTTTTACGGGGATCAGGTAAAGACTGTTTATGGGCCAATACTTCTACTCTCTTCCATGGCACACACACCCATACTCTTTGAAAATGTGCTGGTATAGCTGGGGGAACATTATTCGCACCAGCAGCTACCTCATCGCGCCATACTGGAGGAACTTCTCTCATCGGATACTGTCTCACTTTCCTCCTAACTGCGGAATCAGGTTCAAACAGTCGCTGAGAAGGGAAATCGCTCCTTAACGCAAGTACCATCGCAACTGCATTCTCAATTCCGGGACCCACTATCGTCCCTTTCGCAAACTCAGACTGGACATTTAGCAATTCTACAGGGACTGAACCCAAATCATTATCTTCCCATTCCTCACGAAGGAAAGTACACATAACTTCAAAAACATACCTTTGCTTGGGTGCTTCCCACTGCTGGAAAACATCCATAACTGACTCTAAGTTATACCTCGAAACATTCAAAACCCATCTGCGAGCCAAGAGATCTAACACTGCCCGTTCTTCGGGACCAGGTAGCTGACTACGCATTTGTTTACGTGCAGAAACAGGGGTCATACTCAATGACCCAAAGAAAGGAGACAAGAGACCAGTAACAGTATCAGTCATTCGTTGTCGAGCAGAAGGAGAAGCTGTCATAAGGACAGGAGACAAAGTATTTTGAGGTGATAGAAGCATAGGGTTAGTAGCAAGAGAAGTTGAAGGTACAGGAGAATAAGGCAAAGTAGTTCCAGACAAAACCGATAGCAAAGACGGCGGCCCCAGAGGAGGCTGCGCCGTAGGAGGAAGAACCAGCTGAGGAGGAGCCGGTGGCGGAACAGCAACAAGAGGTTGTGCAACTGGAGGTTGCGGAGGTGCCGTAGCACTCTGTGCATAAGGGGGTGGTAGTCTCAACAAATGTGACATCAAAGGATCCTTCTCAGGGTCCTTCGTTACATTCTCAAGAAGAGATGGCAAAGCTGGATAACATTTATCAATAGCCATATTATGTTGCCTATCTAACACCTCAATTGCTTTATCTTCTTCGTTTTCTTTAAACTGCTTGGCAGCTTGCATTATCAACAACCCCTTTTCTCTCTTATCTCTTTTAGCTTCTTTCATTTCTCGTTGTCTGGCTTCTTTACGCCACAGGCGAAAGGAGTCAAACATTGCCGGCCGGGCTTTCTTCCTAAATAATTTCGTTTCTAAATTATCTAAAATCTCTGTATTAACGCTACCATGTTGGGGCCATTGTAAGACACCATCTTTTCTAGTGTAGTGGACCCATACTTTATTGAACGTAATGGGGCCCACGCCGTGTTTAGAATAGAGCTCATAAGTTGGAGTTCCAACCGGAGGTATCGGACATGAATCCTCCAATCGGGAATCCCTGTTGCAACCACAACCAAACCAAGTATCCTCCTAATTTTGCTAAGACTAGGCATCTTCGCTCACTAATCTGGCTTCAAACTTCAAGGGATTATCTACAAAGATAGTCTCGCAAATATACGATTCCCTCGGCTTTGGAAATTGCAATTTTCAAATCAAAACTAAGGACCAAACAAACTAAGAACCAAGAACCAAAAACTAAGGACTGGGAGCAACCCACTTATACTTAACTGAGGTATCAGTCACGCCACCAGAAGACCCGTCTATCGTCTTGCCGTACAAAGCATTACAAATGGGTCCAAGACAGGGCGACAGTCAGGGCAGCAGTCCTTCGTAGCCGTCAGGAAAGCGGGAAGCCTAGCAGAAAAGACCTTCAGTCCACATTCAACATGCCGGGGTCGATGAAGTGGTGGCCGTCACCAGAATTTCCTCACGAAGCTCCTCACGAACCTCAGGCTTGGACCGGTACCGCTGAAGTCGCCCCACGTTGGAAGCTCCAACTGAAGAACCGGGTTATTTAAGACCCAGCAGCTCCAGGGGCATGCCCAAAGTCTTCGGGTTCACCTGTCTTAGAATACAGAGACACGGGACTCTTCGTGGTGGTGTCAAATATCAAATTTATTGGCTGCAGCCAGTAACAGAAGTCCTAGAAATCATCACGGTATGAGTTCTCAGGGGCTGGTCAATTTTACAAAGCAAGTCACCCCTTTTTTTGCCAAATATCACATTCCATACAAATACCTAACATTTACAAACTGTCCAATCACATTTATTCACACCAAAGGTATCGCATGACGGTAAAACCCACTTTTCAGTTGCCCAGCCCATGATCAATCATCGGTCAAACCCAACATTCTTCTTTAAACAGGTCTAACAAACCCATAATAAAAAAGGGCACAACCCAATCGTAAATAGACCATAAAGAAAGGAGCAGAAACAGGTGAGAGTAGGATAAGGTATATTTGTGTGCAGTAAAAGTTTATGATGTCCTGTGCTCTGATCCTTAATCTTGATCAGCTAAAGGGCAGGAACTGGTTTTACAAGGTCAGCTTCAGGTAACAGGGTCGGTTCACTCAGGTGAAACAGGAGTCAGCCCAAATTCGAGCTAAGGTGTACATGTCCTTAAAAAGACTAGTTCAGCCACAGTCATCGGCCTATGTGAGGGCAACCACAAAATGGCTTACATACACAAAATGGAACCCAAGGGTTCAGAACGAAATCCCTAAATACGTAGTGAATCCATCAGTCTAACATGACGAAAACACTCATACTTGCCGCACTAACTAGTTACGGTTCGCTAATATCAAATTCATAACAAAACCATGACCTTTATGGAACGGGTTCAGAATTCACGGAACCTCAGACCCTACTTTTGCCCTTACATAGGCAATAACCTAAACTCACGTCAATCTGAATCCAGGTCTATATTCATCAGATCATCAAGATGTTGCTGGAGCATAATCCTATTACTTAGTACCTCTCTTGGGACAGGTCTCCTTGCACACGTAGTAGCACAGAGGCCACATATAGCAGGAGCGCACTGCACACAAAGACAGAACAGGAAAAGAATCGCTAAAGCCATCCCAATGATCATCAGAATCTTCCATCCCCAGGTCGATAACAGTTCCTAAAACCATCCAATCAACGACCAATCTCCTTTATCCACATTTATAGACTCAGAGATCTTATGTTACTTAGAAATGGCCTGGTATACTGTAGGAGCATTGTCTGGTATGAAAACGCTTCAGAAAAAGGGGTGGTGATGAACAGAGTGTCTGAATTAAGCAGACCACTCTTACCCAGTCCAAAGATCAGGGCTTGATCCATCACCGTTTTTTAGCTCACTGCACCATCCCAGCTCAGAACCTGGCTATATGCAAATTAGTCTGTTCCTGTCCCAGTGCATGATGGGAACAGGGCAAACCAAACTACCAAGCCAATTCTTATACTGGGAAGGAAACAAGCTTCCGGGGACCGGTTTCTGGCATTTCAGCCGTCGTCGACGAGGCTGAAATGCCAGAAACCGGTCCCCCGTAGCTTGTATCCTTTCTGGTGAAGAATTGGCTTGGTAGTTTGGTCTGCCCTGTTCCCATGATGCACTGGGCCAGGGACAGACTAATTTGCAAATAGCCAGGTTCTGAGCTGGGATGGGGCAGTGAGCTAAATAACGGTGATGGATCAAGCCCTGATCTTTGGACTGGGTAAGAGTGGTCTGCTTAATTCAGACACTCTGTTCATCACCACCCCCTTTTCTGAATCGTTTTTGGCCACTATAGGTGTGGCAGGGTATACTCAGACATGAGTCCCTTGCTCACTGCTCCATCAGGATTCAAGCAAGCCGGGCCGACGAGGCTGAAATGCCAGAAACCGGTCCCCGGTAGCTTGTATCCTTTCTGGTGAAGAATTGGCTTGGTAGTTTGGTCTGCCCTGTTCCCATGATGCACTGGGCCAGGGACAGACTAATTTGCATATAGCCAGGTTCTGAGCTGGGATGGGGCAGTGAGCTAAATAACGGTGATGCATCAAGCCCTGATCTTTGGACTGGGTAAGAGTGGTCTGCTTAATTCAGACACTCTGTTCATCACCACCCCCTTTTCTGAATCGTTTTTGGCCACTATAGGTGTGGCAGGGTATACTCAGACATGAGTCCCTTGCTCACTGCTCCATCAGGATTCAAGCAAGCCGGGCCGACGAGGCTGAAATGCCAGAAACCGGTCCCCGGTAGCTTGTATCCTTTCTGGTGAAGAATTGGCTTGGTAGTTTGGTCTGCCCTGTTCCCATGATGCACTGGGCCAGGGACAGACTAATTTGCATATAGCCAGGTTCTGAGCTGGGATGGGGCAGTGAGCTAAATAACGGTGATGGATCAAGCCCTGATCTTTGGACTGGGTAAGAGTGGTCTGCTTAATTCAGACACTCTGTTCATCACCACCCCCTTTTCTGAATCGTTTTTGGCCACTATATATGTGGCAGGGTATACTCAGACATGAGTCCCTTGCTCACTGCTCCATCAGGATTCAAGCAAGCCGGGCCGACGAGGCTGAAATGCCAGAAACCGGTCCCCAGTAGCTTGTATCCTTTCTGGTGAAGAATTGGCTTGGTAGTTTGGTCTGCCCTGTTCCCATGAAGCACTGGGCCAGGGACAGACTAATTTGCATATAGCCAGGTTCTGAGCTGGGATGGGGCAGTGAGCTAAATAACGGTGATGGATCAAGCCCTGATCTTTGGACTGGGTAAGAGTGGTCTGCTTAATTCAGACACTCTGTTCATCACCACCCCCTTTTCTGAATTGGTATGAAAACGCAGCAACTCGATTGGATCACTTTACATACCCCACCTCGATCTGCAAGTATGACATCTAAAACCATTCGATTCTGTAATGTCATAAGGCGATCCGCTTGAAGCTCAGCGGTCAGATTACTAAGGGCACCAGCAGTTTCATTTATGGTGGATTCAACCACTCTTGTCAATTGCCGTAGGTTTCTACTGTTTGCCATAGGTCCCAAAAACGGTAGGAAACCCTTGAAAAAGTCTCCCACTTCTTGTCCCGTAGTATCTTCCTCACTGAAGACACCTCTAACAACTCTCGTTCTGTGGTAATCTACGGCAGACATGTTCCCGAAAAATCAGGGGGCAACCATGTATATGCTCTATAATAGCAGACAAAATACGTGCCCTTAGCTGCTAAAAACGGTGGGGAAGTTTGGGACGCAAAGACATACGTCTGAGTACAAACACTCTTCCCTAACTGAGCTCTCGGATTCTTGCCTTTCCCTTGCAGACAAAAATTACCACGATGGGGTACAATCCAAATCGGAGGTGACCTTTTTCGCCTCTGCTTCTCACCCAGACTAATACTATATCCGGTTGCATTCCAACCAACATATGCCATTAACTCATCTCTGGGAATAGTTCTATAAGTATCGATCTCTCTACTCATGTTTAAAACTCCTTTCACCAAAGCTTGGTTACTCGTGTTCTCTCTTCCAAAACGCGGTGGATAAACCTCAAGGGCATAAAGGAACATAGTCTGAAAAGCCCACAAAGACCCGTTCTGACTAAACGGTAAAATCAAATAGGGAACACCTCTATCCGTAGTATGCGGCATAAGACCACACACCCAGCAATTAGTGATGTTCACCACCAACTGATGTTGATGCAATAACTGTATGAATGAGTTATTTATGAATTCTGACCTTCTAATCTGTTCGTGTTCAGGTAAAGTATGAAAAGAATGCAAAGAAGTAGTAGCAGGTAAAGTCGTAGGTTGGAAAATGGGTGCAGAAATCAGTTGAAGAGAAAATACAAACCAACCCACCAAAGCTAACGTCATGCTAAAAAACATCAAAAGACATGTGATCAGAAAACATTTGCTATGCATAATTTTACACAGTTTCTTCTTAAAGTTCATTTTCTCAACGGCTCTCTCAATATCAAAAAACTCCACCCTCTAACCGATGCTGTTCACGGCGGTTGGTTTTCTTCTGCTAAGGAATGCTTCTGTCAGCCCAAGGAACTCCCTTAGACCAACCAGAACCGTCGACCTTGCGTCTTCGGCTTGCACTCTCTAGTCTTTACACCGTGACCCTACAGCTGAACCCGGATGGTGGTTCACAAAAATATACCACAAAA
The DNA here is from genome assembly GCF_964261635.1 of Lissotriton helveticus. Classification (NCBI taxonomy): domain Eukaryota; kingdom Metazoa; phylum Chordata; class Amphibia; order Caudata; family Salamandridae; genus Lissotriton; species Lissotriton helveticus. The sequence goes on along the minus strand of NC_136067.1, from coordinate 919,437,353 downwards.
GTTACTTGGCTGAGAGAGTTCAGTTCCAAAAAAAAAAAAAAGGAATTCATTAATTTTATTAGTCCATTGTTTCTAGAACGTAGATTATAACGCTCTTTTCCAGGCCTCGTTTGAGGCTGAAGCAACAGTTCAGGTTCAGTAGTGTCTAATCTTTGAGACACAGGCACAGCTTCTTGAAGGACATCGTCATCTTCTTTCTCGGAGCCTCTCCATACCAACTCTGCGTCGCTAAACGGTGCAAACTTCGGCACCCTTTCAGTCTCTGAATCTGCAATACCTTCACGGACCCACTGGTCGTACGGCAGAGGCAACGGCGCCCTCTTACAATGTACGCCATGGATCCAGTTTTTCTTCCCGAACACCTTTACTGAAGTCCTCGTAGATAGCAGGACTTGGTACGGTCCATTCCAGCGGGGTTGATCATTCTTAGTCCGCTGAAAATTTTTCACCAGGACCCAGTCACCGGGATTGAGGATGTGACCTGGGTCCGCAGAAGCTGGCGGCAATTTATCATGAACCTGTTGGTGTAAGACACGCAATTTAGTCGTCAAGTCATACAGTAGTCCACTAGCATAGGGTATTCGATGAAACTATACTTCGTTGGCCTCGGCACTCCCCAAACGTTTGCCGAACGGCCAAAGACAATCTCATACGGACTAAGGCCTATCCGGGAATGTACTGTAGTTCTAGTCGACAAAAGTGCCAACTGTAAAGCATCAGGCCATTGAAGACCAGTGCTCGCTTGAATCTTAGCCAGCTTTAACTTTAACGTGCCATTATAGCACTCAACTAAACCAGCTGATTGGGGATGATTCGCAGCGTGGAATTTCTGGTGAATTCCCAACCCTTCACACACTCTCTTCATCACCTTCCCCACAAATTCACTTCCGTTGTCACTCCATACCATCCTTGGCAACCCAAACCTAGGGAAATATTCTTTGACCAGGACTTTAGCAGTGGACGAGGCAGTATTATCTTTTAGGGGGTATGCTTCTACCCATCTAGAAAAGGCACAAACGACTACAAGGACAAACTTTAAACTATTGCACCTTTCCATGTGGGTGAAATCCAATTGCAAAACCTCGAACGGATACGTCGGAGGCGCAAAATGACCAGCTGGAGTTGGAGTTCCCTTGCCAGGATTATACATCAAACACACCATGCAATTCTTGACCACATTCTCCGCACATTTGGGAATTCCAGCATTCTGCCATACTGGAACCAACAACTTACAAATCCCTTTCACACTAATGTGAGACAAACCATGTGCCATCGTAACCACCGCAAGCACATACGCATCTGGCAACATCCATCTTTGGTGTTCTGACAATTCAACCCAACAGCCAGTCGAATCCAATCTACCCGTACTTTCTCTCCAAACATTCTTCTCACTTTCAGTAGCTTCAGCCTGTATTGATTTCACACTCTCAATCGTATCTTCGCACATTCCACCATCACTAATCCATCTCGCAGGGCCTGTAACATACATTCGGCTCATCAGATTTCTTGCTGTGTCTTTCGCAACTTTATCCGCAAACACATTACCACAGCCAACATCATCCGTAACCTTCCGATGAGCACTACACTTCACAATCGCAACTTGCTTCGGCAAAGTAAGTGATTCAAGAACCTCATTCACCAACTGTCCATGCTGAATCTTAGTCCCATGGGATGTGAGGAATCCCCTTTCTTTCCACAAACGTCCGAAACTATGGGCAACACCAAACGCATACTGACTATCGGTATACACATTCACTCTCTTTCCTTCAGACAAAACACCCGCTCTCGTTAATGCAATCAATTCCGCTGCTTGTGCTGAATTATAGCTCACTCGTGCAGTCTCAACAACTGTGCTTAATGTCGTGACGGCATATGCTGCAGTCGTATCACCATTCGGAAGCTTGTAGCATGAACCATCAACCCATAACGTACCATCAGGATCCGGAAGAGGAGAATCTTTCAAGTCAATCCTACCCTTCGTCTCCTCTTCCGTCCTCAAAAAACAATCATGCTGTTCCTGACCGTCTGTATCCACAGACGTAGGTAACAATGTTGCTCGATTCAATATATTGCATCGCTTGATATGCACATGACTAGCCAAAAGTGTCAACTCATAACCCGACAACCTCGCGCTAGTAAGGTGCTGAGTCTTGGTACGATTTAACAAGGTATCCACTGCATGTGGAACCATCACAATCAACGTATTATCCATCATCAGTCCAGCAGACTGTCGGATAGAAACAGCCGCTGCCGCTGTAGCTCTCAAGCAACTCTGCAACGCTCTAACTACCGGATCTAAAGTTGATGAGAAATACGCACATGGACGCTGCTTATCACCAAATTGTTGAGTCAAAACTGACAATGCACAACTCTCTCTCTCGTGGACGTACAGTGTAAAAGGCTTACTGTAGTCAGGAGTACCCAACACAGGAGCAGAACACAACTCATCACGCAATTCAGAAAAACTTTTCTGACAATCGTCGGACCAAGGAAGAGGGTTCGGTATATCCTTACAAGTCAATGCCAATAGAGGTTTTGCCAATAAATAAAAGTTTGAAATCCACTGTCTACAATACGACGTGATACCCAAGAAAGCACGCACTTCTCTCTGTGTGCTTGGTACAGTCATTCGAGCAATCGCTTGAATTCGTTCTGGGGTCAACCTTCTTCCCTCCTTTGACAAGAGATGACCTAAGTAGGTCACTTCTTGGCGACAATACTGCAACTTAGAAGGTGACACTTTATGATGCAAGTCCGACAAATGTCGCAACAAAGAAAGAGTATCTTCTTTACAAGTTTTCTCATCATCAGCGGCCACTAACAGATCATCCACATACTGAATAAAAGCAGCACCAGCAGGCAACACAAGAGTATCAAGTTGAGTTTTCAAAGCCTGACTATAGATAGAAGGACTTTCACAATAGCCTTGGGGAGCTCTCTTAAACCGGAAGCTTCGGCCTCCTAAAGAGAAGCCAAAAATATCTCTACTCTCCTCAGCAATTGGAATACTGAAGAAAGCATTTTTCAAGTCTATGACTGAAAACCAGGCAGCTGATGCAGGAATCAAAGTCAACAAAGCAGTAATATACGGACCAACAGGAAACTGTGGCACAACAATCTTGTTAACCTCTCTAAGATCGATCACAAACCTATAAACAGGTGGCTGAGTAGAGTCAGTGAGCTTCAGGACAGGCAAAACGGGACTGTTACACACATTACCTCTCGTTTCTTCAATCACATCTTTCTCAATCAAATCATAGATGATCGCTAAAAGCGCTCTTTCACCATATCTAGAAATCCATTATTGGGGGATGCGCGGCAATTTAACATTCGCTTTAAGCGTTACAACGTAAGGTGGAATCTCCAAAAGACCCACATCATTAGGACCAGTAGCCCAAAGAGTATCAGGGAGAGAACGCAATTCCGGTGGAAGCCGATCTTTAGACAAATAAATCGGAGAGATCACTTTCTTACCCAATGTAAGCTGTACTCCCGAAGGAGAACAACGTAATGTGGCATGCAACCTTTTCAACAAATCCAAACCCAGTCAAATTCTCACCACAACTTGTCGTTAAAATGAGAGGTGCTTCCAACTCACAAGGCCCTATAGAAAGAGACAAGGGACTAGAAACTGGGTTATGAACTGGGGCGCCAGCGAATCCTACTGAAACATTAGTTAAGCCAGACAAAGGTGCGCCAAGGAGTTTAGAGTGCATGATAGAACTCTTCGCTGCACCAGTATCCAAAAGAAAAGGCTCTACCACACCCGAAGTGGCTACTGCAACATAAGGCCCACTCTGATCTACTGGAACCGACACTACTCCCTCTCTTTGTCCATGGCTGTCCTAGCAATCATTATAATCAGCATTCTCACTCTCAACATAATAGTCATCAGCATAGTACTGAGTCGACTGACCAGATGCAATTTTCTGTTGATCAAAGCAATTCATGGAATTCTGCGGGGGAAAGGAACGTTCGTTCTGAGGAAATGCACCACGTCCTCTACCCCTAGACACTTGCTGAAAACCACCACGGCCTCTTGGGGCCGGCATACCACTCGCGCGTTGTCGTAAAACAGGGCACTCATTTTTATAATGACCTTCCTCACTACAGTACGCACACTGATTCAAACCCAAGGGGAGTCTTGGAGGAAAATACCCAGCGTTCTGTTGCGATCTCTGAAACTGTGGAGGTTGCTGAAACTGTGGGCGTTGCTGTGACTCTTGCTGATTCGATTGAGGCGGATACGCCTGCTGCAAAAGAACCTTTGTCTTTAAGCCTTTTGTCTTTTTCTCTGCTTTTTCTTTCTCGTCCTTATCCCTATTCTCATAGTACTGTGCAGTCGCCAATATCTGGGCCGACGATGAAACAGCCCAAGAACTCTCAGAATCTTTCAACTTATTAGAAAGTTCAGGGAGCAAATTAAAGACAAATTTGTCCACAAATAATCTTTGCCCACCTTCCGTACTCATGTCCTGACCACTATGATCTATAAATGTTTCTTCAAACCTAGTGAAGAAATCAGATACACTTTCATCTTTCTTCTGCTTACATGCTGCTAACTTATCCCAATTCACTCGTAAAGCAGGCATCATCGTCTTCATTAAATTAATAATTCGGCCAGGTAGATCTGCCACTAGAGCTTCAGGTTTAGCACTACCAACCTGTCTAGCATCTGCAGCAGCGATATTCACCCATGAATCGCCTAACTCAATCGCATGATCCTCATGACAAATTTTTTGCCCACAGAGGTTGAGGTACCACGTTACCCAACAGCATATCTATATCGGCTAAATTCATGATGCATGCGTCAACTGTCTGGGACAATTCCTTGTAATAACCAGCCGGATTTTTACGGGGATCAGGTAAAGACTGTTTAAGGGCCAATACTTCTACTCTCTTCCATGGCACACACACTCATACTCTTTGAAAATGTGCTGGTATAGCTGGGGGAACATTCTTCGCACCAGCAGCTACCTCATCGCACCATACTGGAGGAATTTCTCTCATCGGATACTGTCTCACTTTCCTCCTAACTGCAGAATCAGGTTCAAACAGTCGCTGAGAAGGGAAATCGCTCCTTAACGCAAGTACCATCGCAACTGCATTCTCAATTCCGGGACCCACTATCGTCCCTTTCGCAAACTCAGACTGGACATTTAGCAATTCTACAGGGACTGAACCCAAATCATTATCTTCCCATTCCTCACGAAGGAAAGTACACATAACTTCAAAAACATACCTTTGCTTGGGTGCTTCCCACTGCTGGAAAACATCCATAACTGACTCTAAGTTATACCTCGAAACATTCGAAACTCATCTGCGAGCCAAGAGATCTAACACTGCCCGTTCTTCGGGACCAGGTAGCTGACTACGCATTTGTTTACGTGCAGAAACAGGGGTCATACTCAATGACCCAAAGAAAGGAGACAAGAGACCAGTAACAGTATCAGTCATTCATTGTCGAGCAGAAGGAGAAGCTGTCATAAGGACAGGAGACAAAGTATTTTGAGGTGATAGAAGCGTAGGGTTAGTAGCAAGAGAAGTTGAAGTTACAGGAGAATAAGGCAAAGCAGTTCCAGACAAAACCGATAGCAAAGTCGGCGGCCCCAGAGGAGGCTGCGCCATAGGAGGAAGAACCATCTGAGGAGGAGCCGGTGGCGGAACAGCAACAAGAGGTTGTGCAACTGGAGGTTGTGGAGGTGCCGTAGCACTCTGTGCATAAGGGGGTGGTAGTCTCAACAAATGTGACATCAAAGGATCCTTCTCAGGGTCCTTCGTTACATTCTCAAGAAGAGATGGCAAAGCTGGATAACATTTATCAATAGCCATATTATGTTGCCTATCTGACACCTCAATTGCTTTATCTTCTTCGTTTTCTTTAAACTGCTTGGCAGCTTGCATTATCGACAACCCCTTTTCTCTCTTATCTCTTTTAGCTTGTTTCATTTCTCGTTGTCTGGCTTCTTTACGCCAAAGGTGAAAGGAGTCAAATATTGCCGGCCGGCTTTCTTCCTAAATAATTTCGTTTCTAAATTATCTAAAATCTCTGTATTAAAGCTACCATGTTGGGGCCATTGTAAGACACCATCTTTTCTAGTGTAGTGGACCCATACTTCATTGAACGTAATGGGGCCCACGCCGTGTTTAGAATAGAGCTCATAAGTCGGAGTTCCAACCGGAGGTATCGGACACGAATCCTCCAATCGGGAATCCCTGTGGCAACCACAACCAAACCAAGTATCCTCCTAATTTTGCTAAGACTAGGCATCTTCGCTCACTAATCTAGCTTCAAACTTCAAGGGATTATCTACAACGATAGTCTCGCAAATATACGAGTCCCTCGGCTTTGGAAATTGCAATTTTCAAATCAAAACTAAGGCCCAAACAAACTAAGAACCAAGAACCAAAAACTAAGGACTGGGAGCGACCCACTTATACTTAACTGAGGTATCAGTCACGCCACCAGAAGACCCGTCTATCGTCTCGCAGTACAAAGCATTACAAATGGGTCCAAGACAGGGCGACAGTCAGGGCAGCAGTCCTTCGTAGCCGTCAGGAAAGTGGGAAGCCTCGCAGAATAGACCTTCAGTCCACATTCGACATCCCAGGGTGGATGAAGTGGTGGCCGTTCTCCAGAATTTCCTCACGAAGCTCCTCACGAACCTCAGGCTTGGACCGGTACCGCTGAAGTCGCCCCCCGTTGGAAGCGCCAACTGAAGAACCGGGTTATTTAAGACCCAGCAGCGCCAGGGGCATGCCCAAAGTCTTCGGGTTCACCTGTCTTAGAATACAGAGACACAGGACTCTTCGTGGTGGCGTCAAAGATCAAATTTATTGGCTGCAGCCAGTAACAGAAGTCCTAGAAATCATCACGGTATGAGTTCTCAGGAGACTGCTCAATTTTACAAAGCAAGTCATTCCTTTTTATGCCAAAAATCACATTCCAGACAAATACCTAACATTTACAAACTGTCCAATCACATGTATTCACACCAAAGGTATCACATGACGGTAAAACCCACTTTTCAGTTGCCCAGCCCATGATCAATCATCGGTCAATCCCAACATTCTTCTTTAAACAGGTCGAACGAACCCATAATAAAAAAGGGCACAACCCAATTGTAAATAGACTATAAAGAAAGGAGCAGAAACAGGTGAGAGTAGGATAAGGCATATTTGTGTGCAGTAAAAGTTTATGATGATCCTTAATCTTGATCAGCTAAAGGGCAGGAACTGGTTTTACAAGGTCAGCTTCAGGCAACAGGGTCAGTTCACTCAGGTCAAACAGGAGTCAGCACAAATTCGAGCTAAGGTGTGATGTCATTTGAGATGTCATCAGTGATGTCATCAGTGATGTCATTTGAGATGTCATCAGTGATGTCATCAGTGATGTCACTGACCATGTCATGAATGATGTAATATGTGACATGATCAGCAGTGGATTGCGGGTGCGCGATATATAGTTAGTACAACTAACTATATATGGAATTTCAATGGTTTTGTGTGAGTAAAATAAGGTTTTTTAAATGCTAATTCCTAACTATATATGGTCTATAACCTATGGTTTTTTCAGTGAATTTTCAAGGTTTTGTAAATGCTAATTCCTAACTATATATGGTCTATAACCTATGGTTTTTTCAGTGAATTTCATTGGTTTTTTAAAAGCTAATATCTATAGCTGTAAAATGTATTCTTCTTTAAATCCCAAAATATATTTTATATGTTTATTAATAATTTTTTTTAAATATTTTTTTTGTTTCGCTCCCGGTCCGCGAACCGGGAAGCTTCCCGTTAGCTCAATTTGATTCCGCGACCCGGTCCGCGAACCGGTAAGAAATCAACATAGTGACGGTATCGCGTTGCCGCGTAATGCGTCTTATGACGTACTGCGTTAGCGCACCCGGAAGTGCCCCGGGGCGCGGACCGAGGCGCGAAACGCAGCTCCCCGGAAGCGATCCGCGGCGCGAAAGCGCGACGTATCGCGTTGCTGCGAAATGCGTCTTGTGACGTATCGCGTTAGCGCACCCGGAAGTGTCCCGGGGCGCGGACCGGGGCGCGAAGCTTAGCGACCCGGAAGCTAACCGGGGAGCGTTCCGCAGCGCGTAACATGAGCGTGAGAGGTCATGTGACTTGTTAATAAAACTTTTCATTGGTTCATTTCACTTTTGGTTTCATAATGATGGAAGGCTAGGTCAGGTGACTTAAAAATAACACTTTTCATTGGTTGAGAAGTATTGTTTTTTCCCAAATGATGAAAACCCCTCCTTCTTTCCTCACTCTGACTTTCATCATTGTGAGAGGAAGACCTATTTTGCTTGTTGGAAAATGGCTTCATTGGTAGCTTCAGCTGGTGGACCCCCACCACCACCACCACCTCCTCATGGGAAGAGAGGACCACCTCCCCAGGTCCTGACCAACACTGAGGAGGAAGAGGAAGAAATGGATGAGGAGGGAGAAGAACCACAATTTTTAGAAGAGTTGCCCCGGGTTTCCAGAAAGAAAGCCAGTTTCATCTGGCAGTTTTTTTCAATACCTTGTGGCCAAAAAAAAGTCAACGCGAGGTATGTCACCTGCCTGATATGCAAGGAACAATTGTCCAGAGGGACGGACAAAAAATATAGCTTTGGAAATCACACAATGCACAGGCACATGACGAGGAAACATCCCCTAAATTACAGCCGGGCGGAATTAAGGGATATGCACGACAATCCAAGACCAACTCCTGTGGCCAGACCAACAATACCGGTTTCTCTAACACCAGAAGAGGCACGGGAAACTGTGCCAAATATTCAAGAAAATTTTGGGCACATGATTCACTTATGTATGCACTGTCGTGCATTATTAGCTTGTGGCAACATGAGCATCAATGCACTCAACCTGGCGTATGAACACCATGATTGCCCTAACCGCCCCCAGTAATTTTTTTTTGCTCCTGTTGAGCCCTTTTCAACGCCTGTTTTTTGTTGTTTCCCCCCCCCCCGAAAAAACCCAAAAAAATATAAAATCGTCCAAAAAATACAAAAAAAACAAAAAATAAAAAAAAATAAAAAAAAAATATAAAACAACAAAAATATAAAAAAAAAGTTCTTTTCAGAACTACCTTCCCTTTCCAAAAAAATTGCTAGAATGTTTAGCACTCTGGCAAGCTCTATTTCTTTTGGTTCGCTTCCGGGTTAGCTTCCCGGTACGCGGACCGGGAGCTAACCAAAAAAAAAAAAAGTGTAAGTATAAGGAAAGGAAACAGAGAGGATGTTAAAAGAAAGACAGTTATAGGGAGTAAAGAAGAGATACTGTTTAATAGATCTATTTACCGAAGAAAAGACAGAAGAGGGTATAATTGTGAAAAACAAAATAGATAACGAAGTGAAAGAAAAAAAAAGAGAGTATAACATTAACAAAGAAGAGTTTCTTGGAGAATGTGAGTGAATGTTCAAAATAAGATTAAAACATGAGGAATAACAGAGAGAAAAAATAGAAAACAGAAAACAAAAAATAACAGAAAAAGATTAATTGAAACAGCAAAGAAATGTAATTAACATAGAGCCATATCATCAACATAGGCAATAAAAGTTTTGCAGCTTTTATTGGCAGAAATGTGTCGCTAAAGCTGCTTTTGTGGCAGAAAACTGCCACTAAAACCACTTTTGCACCAGTTTTCTGCCAATAAAAAGAGCAATAATTTTATTGGCTGTGTTCATAATATTCCCCTTAGTGTGCTTCAACTACACAGAGAAAGCATTATGAACAAGTAGTGATAGAGTGATCAGTCAAAGACACTAAGAGTAATAGAGACGCAGTGAGTGAACAAGAGTGAGGAACTATGAGAAGAGAGGGACTGAGAAAAAGAGTGGAAGGAGTTGAGTAAGTAGGTAATAGAGAAAGGAATGAGGGAAGTAGCAAAGGCAGGAAACTGAGGGTTAAAGAAATGAAGCAGTGGAACTAATAGTAGTTAAATGTGATAGAAATGTAACGAAAACAGTACAAAATATTTACCTTATAATTGTCGTTAAATTACTCACTTTTTGTTTTTATACTTTCAATCTGTGAAAGAGAGAACAAACATTTGAAAAAGATTAAAAAATGTATTTAAAAATTAGAAAAGACAAGGGAAAAGATTGAAGGACAAACAGTTTTTCAACAACTTTGACACTTACAGAAGCTTCTGCTTCTCCAGGCCCCCTACACAGTCCTAAAGATATACATTTTAAACTAACAGTATCTTGATGCAGATGAAGTGAGGCCTATCTTAAAACATGGTGCATCTTTTGCATTGCTGTTGTTTCAGAAAAGTGTCGCAAGACACTAAAATTTTAAATAATTGCTTCAGGATGCCAATAAGATGTCTACTATCCAGAGGTTTGTTTCAGGTGAGGCCTACTCAGGGTTGCAGATGAGATTTACACTTGTTGAAGAGTACAGAGGAGATAATACATGTGAAGGTCTACCAATGAAGTGAGTCATGTCCACTGCACTCTTCAACAAAGTTCAAACCTCCTATGTTTCCCTGGACAGACCTAAACTTGATCTGCACAATGTGATTCGTAATGATAGGAAACACAGGTGATGTAAATGAAATACGTGCAATTTATTTTGCTCATTTCACAATCACATCACTTGTGTTTCCTTTGCTTAGGTATCTCATTGTGCAGATGTAGTCCAGCATATGAAAGAATACGCAGAAGTGCAGCACTGCATGCAACAACTTTGACACTTACAGAAGCCTCACCTTCTCCATGCCTCCTACACAGTTCTACATATACATCATAAATGCAAATAGTACAGAATTAATTATACATGTTAAATGGTTTATTTTTGCTGTTCTCAGAATGTATCAAAATTCACTAAAAACAGTGACTTGAAGGTATTCATCATATAACAGCGGGGGAAAAAAAACACAATCAAAATGATTGTGTTTAAAAAACCCATACAACATAAGAAATGAAAATTCAGAACTCCTTAAAGTTAACTTACTTTCCATGACGTCCAAGGATGTCCTATGAACAGCTTACACTCTTTTGTGCTGTTATTACTTTCAGCCCGCCACTTTCTGAAAGAAAATCTCCATCGTTTTTAAAAACACGTTACATGCAATAAATGACTTCTTGCTCTCTACCACAAGTTTCCACAAGGCCAAATCTGGTCAGAGCCATTTATAACTCTTGGATTTCTTGTAAGCCAATCCCGTCATTTGGCATTTCCGCAACTTTCAGAATTAAAATGTTGAAGATCATTTTCACAATCCTGGAATAGTAATATCTTCCCCTTCTTGCTCAGTCATGTTCTACATTTCCTATGACACTGATACTGCTTACTATGAAGCAGACTTACACTACCTCTATGACTACTTCAATTATTTAATTCTCTACATCACTTTTAATCACAAAGCAATGTAAAACAGTAGACAGCATTGCAGACTTACATTCCCTCTACTCCATGTTTTGATTGGCTGCTTCAATTAGCTTATAAAAAGAAACAGTTTTTCTGAACTCATTCAAAGTGCACGTATTTCTCCATGATGTCCAGTCCTATGGTTAGAAGTTATGTCTCTGAACTACACTTATCCTCAAGGCCAAATTGTGTAGGAGCCATTAGAACTTCTTGAAATTCCACAGAGCACATCCCGAGATTATTTCCCTAAAATTTTGGTTTTAAAAACACCAGGTAAGAGTTTTTAAGGTCATACGGCAATTTTTTTTTGAAAATTAAAACAGAATCATTGCAGAATGACCAGCCATTTCTAGACTTTAAATAAGCTGTGTAATGTCCTGATGTTATTGAAGGGCCGTCATGATATATAATTGCTGCAGTTACAAAAGTCCTTCCTGATATTGACAACTGCGAAGCTACAAAATTTTTAATTAAAGTTGTCAATTTTGTTCCATCAGGCCTACATCGTTGGAACATTAAAATGACATACTGGCCATATGTTCGTATAAATAATGTGGACATCATTTCAGATTTACATTGGCTACACTCCATGTTGTGATCAGCTGCTTTTACTAGCTTATTAAAGGGGACTGATTTACTGTCTGGCAAAGTTAAATATATAAATCTTTCTGAGTCTACACTAGTAGTACTTGATACCATACAGTTCTCGCAGTCATGCTGCCATTGATAAGAAAGCCCAAACAGCTGATCTACATCTACACCTTCAGCATGTAATACATCAAGCATATACATTAAAAACTCCTGACAATCTTGCTGAATATTTTGAGAGAATTGTGTTTGGCCTGAACATCTGTCTAACAGATTTCGAATTTCAGACACACTTTCTATGTTTCTTCTATCAGTGCTACATTTCTCTAACACAGAATTTAACAAACTGCAAAATCTTTGATCAGAATTGACCACAATCTCTTCTTTTACATTTTCTAGAGAAAACAAAACATTAACCACTACATTAGCATAGCAGTTGACACCAGAACTGTTTTCAAATTGAAAACCAACAACATCTTCAACAGAATCCTTTTTGTTTCTGCTTGTAATTTTAGGTTCATCGACTTTTCGTCTTTTTGCTACAACCTCCCCAGTATTGGTCACATTTCTTCGTTTCCGGCCTACCACACGTTTCTCAAACAAAGGATACTGAGGCAAATGTGGCGCATACTCTCTTCTTAACCTATTGTATTCCTTAACACAATCTAGATCAGCACAAATGTTTGTGACATCACACTCAATCAAGTACAATCCCGATAAAGTTCTAACTCGTGACAATGCCACATATGCCATACCCTCCTTGAACACAGAACTGCCAATATTCACCAATGCACTGTCTACACTTAAACCTTGCGATTTATGGATTGTCACCGCATATGCCAAGCAAACAGGAACCTGCTTACGGCGAACATATAAGTCTTTTACAAGCAAAAATCTAGCAGAGCAACGACCAATTAGCTGTACTTCCTCAATGCCATCAAATTTAATTTTTAAAAATTCAATTCCATCTCTATTTCTGTATTTTACAAAATCAACAACATTACCCATTGATCCATTTACCAGACCTCTTTCAACATGTAAATTCCTTCTTAAAATTATACGGCAGTTCAAGAACACATTCAGAGTCTTTTCAAAACCTGCAGTTTTAGATATACTCTTCTCTAATGAATCCAATTTTGTTTTCAGATCTCAGACAAAATAATTGTTGATCCCATATGCTCTACTCTGTCAATAGCTTCCAGTTTCACAATCTCTTGCTTTTCTAAATGCAACATTTTGTTGTTGAATTTGGCACATTCTGCAAGAGTTGGCATCAAACATATTCCAGATTTCTTATCAGTAATTTTCTGAAAAATATTCTCAGGCACAACATCTTGTTCTGGATATAAATTTGACAGTAATCGTGCATGTAAAGCTTCTTTCCCATGCTCGGTCACTTTTCCAATTCTAACATCTTGTAGAATAGTCTTGTAAACTTCATCCTTCGCCTGACGCATATTTTCATGCAGTTCAGCATAATTGAAGTTTAACCATATATTGACGTTGCCAATGCTGCCTAGGCACTTCCTGGTATCTTCATGCGTGAGCATTTTGAACACAGGTTGCCCTTTCACTGGTGTCAGCTGCAGAAGATCTCCGAAAACAATGATGTGTTTGCCACCAAATAACACATCATACTCTGTTTTGAGAACTTCTTGCATCCTCAAATGCACAAAGGCAAGCATGACATTGGAAACCATGCTTACTTCGTCAATGATAAGAAGTTTCATTTTCCTCAAGATTCTTGAAACTTCAAAACAAGCATCTCCAGATAGCTTGTGATATTGTAATTTGTTGTCATGCTCCACTGGCAGCATCAGTAAATGATGTAAAGTAATCCCTTTAATGTTATGTGCTGCCAGTCCAGTTGGAGCGGTGACAACACAAGACAGCGATGACTCTGTCCTTTCCTGCAAATAGCATGAAATTGCTTTAATGAGGAAACTTTTTCCAGTTCCCGCTTCTCCACTCACGTACAGTCGGACAGGCTTCAACGACGTACATGAGCACTCTTTCTTGTCATGACTTAATCCATGATCAATTTGCATGGTAACTTCGTCATATATTTTCCTCTGCTCAACGTTGAGTTGTCTTTCCAACTCTTCTAAGTTAACCGCATCCTCCTGAGCATGTGCCATGGCTCTTTCCACTTCATTCATGGCAGTGGCAGCTTCATTTTCGATAACAGGTCCTCCTAGTGGATCCTGACTCAATGAAGCAGAACTCTGACTGTCCTGAGAACTGTCTCTGGCAATCTCGGCTGCAATCGTTGCTTCCTGCTCAATTTCCGCATTCAACATTTCTACATATTTGGGAAAAGCAGGACATTCTATGGTCTCCTTGGCGGCATTGAAAGAGTCTTCGTAACAGAGTAAATCTCCAAGCAGTTCCTCTTCTGCACGCCAAGGCTTGAAAAGTTGCAAAAGTGCTAAATAGAAAAACTCCTTTTTTTCAGGAGATTCGCCACTCAATTTTCGATGGTTTACCAAGTGGCATTTTCTTTGCTTGACCAGACATCCCTCACTTCCTATTACAGCATACACTCCTTTCTCAGTATCTTCTTTGATGTTCCTCTTGAATATGTAATTTTGAAGAACCTCATACAGACAAACATTGTCGAGGTGACTGCTTCTATTTGGATAATATGTATCCAACATGTTGGTCTTCAAAATGTCGGTACTGTTTGGCTCCTTTTCCGCCAAATACTCAATTTCCCGCACAGGTTTCAGAACTCGATTACGCGTTGCAGCAAGACCAAGACTCGCCCAAACGATACTCCTGGACTTGGCATAGAGACTTGCTGAAGACAACCGGTCAGAGCATTCGTAAGCTCCGATTTCTCGATGCGACAACATCTTCAGACTGAAACTGTACAACTTCTTGCTGAGGCTCTTTTCATGGGAAATGTCCTCCCACATATCCTTCAATTCTGTCTTCTCTTTTTTGGTGATGTAAGACGTCACATACCGAGCCACAGCCATACAGTTATCAGCCACAAACTGTATATCCATGTTAGCATTCCACATGGACAAAATCACCGGGTTGTAGTCGTTGATGTACTTGGACTCTTCGTTCCTCTTCAAATTGTATGTGTTTTTAGGTGATTTCTTCATGACATTATGTCGCAGCGAAGACATCAAACTGTTTACTCTTCCTTTAGAAATCACCGGTCGTGGAAAACCGAAACGACATTTGGTGTAGAACTTGTCCTTGTTTCGGAATTTACGACGGCAGTACTTTCCACATCGATGGCTTTGGAAACACAGAACTTTTTCTCTTAGGCTTTTCTTCTCCTTTGTGTTTGGAACAGCACACGTAGAATACTGTTGGATGAAACTCATCACTGAGTCTTCTGGATCCGTTCCAAATTTAGGTGCATCCTTGATCCACAGCAACATATGTATATGAGGAGCACCTCTTGCTTGGTACTCCTTTCTCCAGAAGAAATCCAACACCTCTCCAAGAGGTGGATTCTTCTTATTCATGATGAAAGACATCATAGCTTCAAATCTATGATTGAAGTACCTACATACATTGACTGGATCCAAAGAGCACAGTTATCCGGGTGTCTTGAATTCGATGTTATCTACGTTAGCATTTGCCTCTCGTAGAAATTCAAGTAAGTCTTCCCAGCCATACTCGGCACAGCTCAGAGTGAGGAACCATGTGGGAGTACCTAAGTTCCTCAGCATACATTTTAAATCACCATGACGACGGTACCAGTACTCATTAGTACCACGCTGACACGCCATGAGATTAATCAGGTGAGAATCCAAAATACTGTCTTGGACATTGACTTTATCCATAAAGTCACTTGCCGAGATGTTTTGCATGTGTATACCATTTTTCAAGATGTGGTTCACTGCATATGACAGTCCAGACAGATCGCTTTCAAACAGGAGATGAAACAAATAGGGAATGCATTGTCGAAACCTAGCATCTCCTGCATACAATCGCAAAGTCCGGTATTCAGAAGCAGGAATTTGATGAGGTCGCTCATCATATCTTCCTCCCTGACCTGTTGGAAAAAGCTGTGGGAAACACCGAGCTTCCAAACTTTCCTCCCAAACACTAATGGGACTCCCTTTGGCTTGTTTCATTTGAAACAACTCAATAGCATTCCCCATGACTTCCTTGGAATGCAAAGGATGAACACTATAATGTTCTGTTGTATAGCTCCTATATATCCTTATATCGTGTTAAGTTAGCATAGGTACATTTGAGATTTAAACGCCATTTTTCCTTTCTTGCAACTTCTGCACACGACCCTTAATTGTTGACTTAGCTTTCAACCTAGTGGTTTGCCGTGGTGTATGTGAGAATAATATGTTATTGCTCTGATATCAGTCTTGTTTAATAAAACATGTCTGCACGGAGAGTGCTGAAGTTTCAGGAGCAACACGATATGGAATTGTTATGAGGTCTGATCTCCACGCCTTCATAGTCATAACACAAGTGCAGCCTTTGCCAACTTGGGCTTGAGGCGGGATTGATATTGCTTTGCACGAGAATTGTTAACACACTTGATGCGGTGCACATGCAGAGAGAGCTGGTGTATGCTGATGTGATTCCTTCATGCTAGGACACTAAGGTATGGGCCCGCCCTAAAACAACCCAAAGAGACCTTCTTAGATAATAATATAATATATGTGTTAGGGAGGGTGAGATATAAGTGTTGTTAACTCTTATTCATTACAGCATGTTAACATGCTGTCACCATTCGCTTTTTATGTCTTAGTAACTATGCTGATAATTTTGCTACTGATAATAAGTATACTTGTATTATCAAAGATACTGCGCCTGAGAAGACGGCATTAGTAAATAAACATTTCAAATGCACATGTGTCTTCTTTACTCCATGTTCTGGTTTGTAATGATAATATGACGAAAGAGTGTTCATGAGTCCCACGTACCCTGAGGTACTGTAAGTTCATGTTCTGGTTTGTCTAAACATTGGGTGTTTGATATGTCCAATGAGACACTGTAGCTAGCTCGGTAAGGGGTGAGTTGGTTGCTAAGGTAAGTTTTGGGACACCCTAATTTGCCGAGGTTCCACTCCTCTGTGCACAGTTCTGTGTGAGTTCAGAAACCCTGCAACATGGCGCCCAACGGTTTCGGTGGTCTTATATCATGACACTCGAGTAGTTTATCATTCATGCCTTAACCCCTTCACATCCGTTTCCGGAAAACGGGGTGTTGGTGAAACCTACCTATTTTTTGAAATAGGTCTTTATTCAAGCTTGATTCTTACTTAAACGGTTTCTTTGAATTACTACCCAGTTGTGCTACAAAGTATTCTTTGTGTTTTCTTGTTTCCAATTCTGTGATGGCGGCAGCGGTGGCTATTGCGCAGCATAGTCGCGTAGCGGTACGCAACCATCTTCAGACGTACCAGGTCCCAGTAGATGGGATGGCTGTGATTTTCGTGGTAAGTGCAGATCCGGCGTTTCCTTACGAGTTGTTTTACTCTTGGGTTACGTTTCCGGCTGTGGACGCTAATTCTGGTTTGTACCACTCCTACACCGCCTCGGATGTCCCGGCTGAATATACGCCATACAGGGCATTGGAAATACCTATTGATCATTGGCAGCATCGAGTTTGGTTTGATGGCGCCCTCCCCCACTCTTTGTCCCGTGCGAGGTTAGGTCCACTCTCAATTCCAGGTACTAATTGGCCTGCGTTGGGTGGCTTTACCCCGCACCCGAATCACGGGGCTTGTACCCTGGCAGAAATTCGCAGGCTACATGTAGTTTCCATTTCCGTGATTCGTGCTTTAGTGCAATACATTGGTCGACATCTTCCTGGTGGTCCCCAGGGGGGTGCGGCCGCTCCCATGGAACGAGGCGGAATGCGTCTCAATCCAGTGATGGTAAATTCGGTTTTTGGTGCGCGTCCTGTTGACAACGATGACTTCCCATTCTGGCTAGCAGAGAAGTTTGATCAACTGGAGGCGGTTTTTCCGAATTCTACTCCTGCTGATAAACATAGAATGTTGACGATTACTCTACCGAAGGATATTACTCCTGAACTTGCTGACTGTGACAGCTGGGGAAAAACATTTGCGGCAGTTTATACAAGGTGCTTCGGCACCCCGTCTATGACTGCCCTGCCTGAAATCGTTAGACGTGTTCAGAATGATCATGGTCCAGAGGCAGCGGTTGAATTGGGTATGCGCCTGTGTGGTTCTTTTGAGATTGTAAGTGATCTCATTCTCTCCAATGTTAAAGGAGATGCAGTTAACTTTCAGGTGTCGAATGCTTTGGCTGCTCTGCCCGATGCCGACAAACCCCGCCAGTTAGCAAAGATTGTAGTGGCCGGTTATAAAACTATTGGCCGCAC
Organism: Lissotriton helveticus; assembly: GCF_964261635.1. Lineage (NCBI taxonomy): Eukaryota > Metazoa > Chordata > Amphibia > Caudata > Salamandridae > Lissotriton > Lissotriton helveticus. The sequence goes on along the minus strand of NC_136067.1, from coordinate 919,419,035 downwards.
AAGTAGAGGTCTGAAATATTTTCCAGTGAAGGATAAAAAACAACCACAGGGACTATCTGCAGTGACAGATGCCCAGCCCAAGTCCAAGAAATCGAATTGGCCTAAAAAACAGACACAGGGGAAGCAGACAATGCAGACTCAGAGTACTTTTCCTGCAATACAGGCTCCTGCGCCATCCGAAAAAGTTTATGATTTGCGCGACCGCGCGATGATTAAATCACCTGATCGTTTTCAGGGTTCTGATCAACGCTCTCCTCGTTCCTTTCAGGACGCATCGGCCCCGAAGACCGGTGGAGGAGGAGGGGGTGGACGTGGACGTGGTGGCCAACAAGGACGTGGTCAGTCCCGCCAGACGGACGGCGCAGTGAAGCAGGAGGATTCTACGCCTAGGCGTCCGCAGTTTGCGAAAAAGAAAGTCGCAGCCTTAACAGCGCATCGATATGCCACAGATAGTGAGAACGCGGCTTCGGAATCTGACGTGGGCTCTGACGTTGCTGGACAGCGCGGCGGAGATAACAATAGTCAGAGAGGCGCTGCGTCCACTACTGAGGGTGACAGCGACTGATGTCTACGTTGTGATAGAAACAGCGGATACGAGACTTGCTCCCCCTGAAAGACTATATGAAATTGTCCTGTTAATTGAAGGTGACATACAGCGTACCGTTAAAGGTGTATTTTGGGAGAATCTGTCTTCTACATATGATATTTTACTTTCGGAGGCTGACTGGCCCCCACCTTTTGTGCTCGCGGCGCCGCGAGGGGAGGAGGTGATCCTACCCAGTTTCGCGAACACTGTCTCGAAAGAGCATGCGCAGCATTTTGCAGAAGAGTGGGCTCGGGCTCTCGCGCCGGCTCTGTACCGTAACCAATGTGGTTGGGATAAATTGTCGCCTTGCCACGAAATTCCGTTGCGGTCTCAGCCGCAGCCTCAACCTCAATATCCCATTCGGCGTGAAGCAAAATCTTCCGTCGCGGAAATCCTTGAACAATTGGAATATCAAGGAGTTATTGAAACGTGTGTGTCACCGATGAATAATCCCCTTTTTACTGTGAACAAACCTGACGGATCATATCGTTTGGTTTTGGATTACCGGCATTTGAACTCGCATTGCCGTAACTGTGCAGTACAGAATACTCACGGCTCTGCCCTTGTGGATAGTCTTGTGCGTAAGCGTTTCAAGACAACGCTTGACATATCCAATGGTTTTTATGCCCACAGATTGGACAGCTTTAGCTCCCAATGGACCAGTTTTACGAGCGCTGGAGTCCAAAAGCAATTCCGGCGTCTTCCAATGGGCTACAAGAATAGTCCTGGTATATTTACCGCTCGGATTGTCTCTATTCTGGAGGCACTCGACCCTGATGCTTTTTCGTATGTGGATGACATATATCTCACAGACGACGATATTTGGGAGCATCTGTGTCGTGTAAATTCTCTTGTTTGCAACTTCGCAGACATGGGTTACAAATTCAACTTTGCAAAATCGCACATTGCTGAACACACAGTGTTGTTTTTGGGCTATGAGCTCAACAATGAAGGTAGAGGTTTGGCTCCTCACTTCTTAGAGAAGTGCGCACAATTGCGCGCACCAACGACACTGAAAAAATTACAGTCTTTACTGGGCTTTTTGAATTTCGGCAGAACTTACATTCCGGAATATGCCCAGCGTATCAAGCCTTTGTATGCTTTGATACAACCAACTTTCTCAAAATCATGCTGGCTGCCTGAGCATTCAGCCATTTTGCAATCCTTGCAGGCTGATCTGCTCGCTTCTAAATATTTACTGACTCGTGATAACCACACCAACCTGGTCATAAGAATAATTCCTGGGACGGTGGGTTTCACGTACCTCACTTTTAATGAAGGTGACACGGTACCTATTGCTTACAAGTCACACTTGTACACTTCGGCTGAGATGCGGTTTCCCACAGTGGAAAAGGTTTTAACTGCTGTACAGATGGCAATTCTAAAAGAACGTGCTCTGTCACAGGGGAAGCGCATGCTAGTGGTAACACCCTGTCCTCACTTGGAGGCAGTCACGAAAGCCAGTGTACCAAATTCAAAGGCTTTGCACCCTCGGTGGATTCAGTGGGCTGCGTCATTGTCATCCGCGGATGTCATGTTTATTTTTGACGCTTCCTTATGGTCGCAGGAGTACTTGCAGTATGAATTCGTTCATCCTGCTCCTCTGGCGATGCGACCTTTGGAGGACTTCCATTGCATCATTTACACTGATGGGTCGGCGCAGGTTGCGCATGGCTCTAAACATGCCTACGTTTCCGCATGCGCCATTGTGGTCGGTGCTATGTTGAATGATGAGTTCATTTCCAGGGAGGTACACACGTTGCCCCTGGGCGATTGCACCGCACAATTGGCAGAGCTTCGTGCTCTCTTACTAGCTTTGGAGTACGCAGATCCAAGTGTTACTACTCTAATTGTAAGTGATTCTTACTACTGTGTCCAGTCTTACAATGAAAACTTGTTCTTTTGGATTCAAAATGATTTTCATGATTCCAAGGGTAGCACAATAAAACATAAAATGATCTGGGTTCGAGTGGCAGAGCTTAAGGCTATGTTGCCACTCGTTTATGTGATTCATACTCTCGGTCATCAGCGCGTGGGAGTACACGCTGTTGGCAACTCGCTTGCTGATGAAGCGGCGAAATCAGCAGTATCTACATACTTAGTTGCAGCAGTTACTAGGTCTAAAACCAAGATTGATAGCGACATCTTGGCAGCGATTGCTGCCTCTGAGAAGGGAAGTAAACATCCTTCGGGATTCCCTTCGAAGTATAAATACCACTTAAGTCCCGAAAAGGTTCCTTTTGTGACAATTCCTGATGTTGGGGAACGGCTGATTCCCAACTCGGATCGCAGAACAGACTTGATTACAGCGGCTCATGAAGGTGTGGCGTCTGCGCATGCGGGCGTCTCAGCCACTGTAACGCAACTACAACAACGTTTCTGGTGGCGGGGACTGTACAAACAGACGCGTGATTATGTCCTTCTTTGTGACATATGCCAGCAGATTAAACCTTCAACTGCTACGCGTCCGCCTCAGACTCAGTTGTACATTTCTAATAAACCACTAGGCTGTGTTTATTTAGATCACTGCGGTCCATTTTCATCTGATACTGCGTATAAATACATCTTAGTAGCAGTTGACTCATGCACACGCTTTGTGTGGGTATGGCCACATCGCAGCGCTGATTCCCGGACTGTCATCAGAGATTTGCGTATCTTTATAGGGATTTTTGCCTGTGGTACCTTCCATTCGGATCAGGGTCCGGCTTTCGCCTCTAAGGCGTATAAGGATGCCATGACTTCGATGGGGGTCCAAGTCAAGTTTTCGTCACCCTACAGACCTGAGGGTAATAGTGTAGTTGAACGAATGAACCGTGATTTAAAGCAATCTTTGACAGCCCGAGTTATAGGCACTGGCAGAAACTGGCTGGCTCACCTCTATGGCATGCAGCGTGCTCTTAATAATCTCCCTAGAAGGTCTCTGGGTGGGCGGACCCCATACGAAATGCTCTTTGGCATCAAGATGTTCGTCCCTGACCTTGACGGTCTAGACTCAGTGGTTCGCGCCACTTCCTTTGACGCAGATGAACATTGCTATGTTTTACAGAATCTACAAAAGACCAGAGACACTCTTGCAAAGGAACATTTGCCCTCCGCTTCGGATGATGCGTTGGAGATCCCGGTAGTTGGCTGGCTACCCCAAGTTGGAGACCTGGTTCGAGAGAAGATCGACAACAAGAAAGAGTTTGGTCCCTCCTATCGAGCTCCAGTCCCAGTGCTTGGAGTGAAGGGCACAAGAACAGTCATTTTACCACCACTCCCAGGTCGTAAGGAAAACAGGTTTATTTCTATTGACAATGTCAAGATACACAGAGTGGCCGATTCTTCTTAGCATGACACCGGCTGTTTCCTGTCCTTCCATTGTGAGAAATTCAATTATGCCCACTGCTTCTAATAATGAACCTGAGGTGGCCATCGAATTACCTGCTGTTTCCAGTCCATTATTGAATAGTTTACCAGGAACTAACCTTGATGAGACAGACTATACATACCCCACTGATTTGTCCATGCCTGACCTGCAAGCTCGTTTAGCCACGGAATCCAGATTTTCATTTGACTCTGCTTCCCTTGCCTCGAAAAAACCCTCTAAAATTGCAGTATATGCTAGCCTGTTTAAAAAACATTTTTTGATACCTCCTTGGATATACATTTGGCTGGTCCTTTTTTCAGTTTACCTTTTTATGTCAATTGGTTTTGTGTTTTATTTTTTTCGGATTATGAATGGACACTATGTCGAGGAGAGAACTTGCATTACTCATTTAAATGGAACATTGGCCCCACTTTCCTCTTCACATTCTACACACAGATTAAAAAGAGATTTGACTTTGGTTAACATCACAGCATGGCCTGTTCTGGATGGAATCGCGTGGGATGCAGTTCGTTTTCAGATTCATGGTCCAACGGAAGTCGTTAATGTTCCTAATGTACTGAGAGTTAATATGGGGGATGTGGTGAAACAAAACATTCGTTCTGATGATTGGGATGTTAATGCTGTGGAAAGTTTGTTTTCTGATTTGAAATACTATGCTGCCTTTGATGCTGAGGATTTATATTTAGAATCTGCTAATTATGGTGAATTGTTCTGTTACCAACATTATGGCAATCACTTCTTACACAAGACATCTTCCCGAAGGGATGCGGTTAATTTTACTCAGTGGGAACATTGCCCAGCACCTACACAAGGGAGTTCAGAAACGTTTCTTAAAAAGTATACTTATTTCACTGACTTTAATCAGTCCAATCCCGAGTCCTTTTATTTTAAATTTCAAAAACAGCCACTGTCCAAGGTTCGACTTACAAATACAAAATTGTTGTATTCGAAGGCCTTCCTAGATCAATTAGTTACTGGGGGGTATGAGTTATGGAAGGATACCATAGACCTTAAATCAGTTTGGGGCTCAAGGGCCTGGCAGGTACGAGGCACTGAGGCTTTGCACCGTGCATGTCTCATCCCAAATCATATGTGGTTTTTGAATGAAACCATTTCCCAAACCACATGCTTTGGATTGGCTACATCTAAAAGGTTAAACACCCCGTCTTTCCCGGAGTTGGAGGAATATGAGAATTGGAGTAATTTTACTAAATTGTCCATTAGAGATATACAGGTTCTGCTTCTGAATTCCTCCTTTAACATTTCCAGGATGAATCCCAAGGGTTGGCTGCTTTGGCACCGTAGTGCTGATTCTTGCCAAAAAAGATTTTTAAATTTTACTGACGGTTTTAAGACTGTTAGATCTGATCCCCGTTTTGATTTGAGTCATACTGTCACCTCTTACTCTGTGGGCAAGTTGTGTCAAGCTTGGCTGAAACATTCAACTTTACCTGCGGTTAAGTATCACCTTTCCAAACTGAATGCAGACGTGGATTTGAATGATTTCATTAAGGGCCCAGCTAGTGGCAGGTCGAAACGTTGGTTATATGGTGTTTACAATGAAATTTGGAAACTCTCACAGATTGAGGCTGCTTCACGCCTTAGGGCTATTGATCAGGCAAATCTTGAGAAAGTTCTTGCAGTTGTTGACAATAGCATTAACGTGCTTTCCTCTAGAATTTACACATTAGATAATATTGTGTCGTCTGTTGTTGATATTGTGCATGATGAAGTATCTGTATTATACCATGGTCAAAATCAATTACGTTCAATCATGCAGTTTGCATGGACACTTCAGACTCTGAAAATGGGTAAAGTTCCCTGGGGATACATGAATGTTTCTTCTTTATTTGCACCGTTTAATTTGACAGACAAACAACGCTTGCTTTCAATGCGTGATGCTTCCTTTTCTATGCTCCATATTGAAAGATTGGAATCTTTACCTTTTTCTGTGGCGGAGACCCCTGCTGCTACGTGGCTTATCCACGGTTTAATAACGCTGCCTTTTGCTTTATATAAGTTTTCAAATTGTATGAAATATGTGCCAATAGGTCGTTTTGAACCCTTAGGTAGCGGTTTTCTTCATGAGGTCTGGTCACTCCCATACACATACAGATGTTTCAAGGATGAACAAGAGGTTTATCTAACAGGGGATGAGTGTACTGAAACGCCAGATCATTCTTTAATGTGCAGACACATACAGTTACACGGTTCATGTAACAAGGACAGACCGAATATGGCTTGCGTTTTACAGGGCACGCCAGTTCCTGCTATCATCCCCACGTTTAAATTGTTAGAGAATGGTAGTTATTTAATGCTCAATAATGAAAACTGTTGTGGTTTAATTAAAGGTATAGCTTTCATAGTAACGGTTAGTGAGCGAGTTATTTGCTGCAGAAATGTTCTTTATCCTCCCACACGTGAACATAGGGAGTCTTCCATTTGGCCACAGATACCGACCTTGGGAGCAGAATTCAGCGGCATGGCTAGAATAAGAGCTCTATTGTCCCAGAAAGAGGTGGCCTTGAGCTCGGCCCGTGAAACTTTCGTGCTTCACATTGCTAACACCCGCACGGAGGTTCAGGCTCTTTTAAACACTGATTTGCCCTTGCATTTCGGAGCCATGGTCCGTTCTATCTTTAACGCATCCTCCACAACGGGCCTAGCACATTTTTTTAAAGTTGTTAGCGGTGGTCTCGTGACTTCCTTTGAGAAGATTTTTGGAGTCATCCCTGCTTTCTTCCATTCTATTTTTTCATCCTTGTTTGGAGGGTTCCCGTTTTTGCTTGCATTAGCGGCTGGCGCATTGGTGGTTTTCTGCCTTTTTAAATATGGATGCCCTTCATGTGCAAGACCACGCACAGCTACTACTGACGCGGTTTCGCAACCGCATGCTTGATTACTATGGCACACTGCCGTTAGCGACTCTAAGCACGGCGTTTGGATTATCTTTTCGGTTCTCCTATTTCACCTGTGTCCAGCCTGTATTTCGCTGTCTGACCTGTGATTTCCTTTGGGCCATTGATTTGTGTCTCTGCGGACCAGCATCTTCTGACGTCGATTTTGATCAACTGATGAGTCCTATCATTGCTCACGAGTTGGTTTGTTCTGACGAAAGGGTTATGGCCTTGGCGGTGGCACATGGACTAATGGGTCCCTGGGATGTGTTGTCTGCAGCGCAGAATTTCTTGGAACTAAGTTTTCTTGAGAACCCACCGAGCTGTCCTCTGATGGTTATAGAGGATCCGGTGCTGGAAGATCACGTATGTTCCTTTCATCTTTTAAATTGGATGGCTGAACTGTTTTCTGATGAGGACAGTGACTTCCTCCTGGAGGCTGTTGCAGCTTACTTTTCATATACGGTCTTATCTTAGACACTGCCTCAAATTGACATGCTGATTGATAGCATTTCCTTGACTTTATTGACTTTTGGTCAAGACATTTTATTTTTCCTTGCCTATTGGCTTGAGCCTCATTATATTTGTGGGCTATTTTTTTAGCATTAATTTTTATAATTGAATCTTTATTCATGCTCGTTTATAAATGGATTCTGCTCTCATGTGATGGCACTTCTGTTACCTTATTTAGTCCGTTCTCGGATCATGGGGGGGTGTTGTATAGCTCCTATATATCCTTATATCGTGTTAAGTTAGCATAGGTACATTTGAGATTTAAACGCCATTTTTCCTTTCTTGCAACTTCTGCACACGACCCTTAATTGTTGACTTAGCTTTCAACCTAGTGGTTTGCCGTGGTGTATGTGAGAATAATATGTTATTGCTCTGATATCAGTCTTGTTTAATAAAACATGTCTGCACGGAGAGTGCTGAAGTTTCAGGAGCAACACGATATGGAATTGTTATGAGGTCTGATCTCCACGCCTTCATAGTCATAACACAAGTGCAGCCTTTGCCAACTTGGGCTTGAGGCGGGATTGATATTGCTTTGCACGAGAATTGTTAACACACTTGATGCGGTGCACATGCAGAGAGAGCTGGTGTATGCTGATGTGATTCCTTCATGCTAGGACACTAAGGTATGGGCCCGCCCTAAAACAACCCAAAGAGACCTTCTTAGATAATAATATAATATATGTGTTAGGGAGGGTGAGATATAAGTGTTGTTAACTCTTATTCATTACAGCATGTTAACATGCTGTCACCATTCGCTTTTTATGTCTTAGTAACTATGCTGATAATTTTGCTACTGATAATAAGTATACTTGTATTATCAAAGATACTGCGCCTGAGAAGACGGCATTAGTAAATAAACATTTCAAATGCACATGTGTCTTCTTTACTCCATGTTCTGGTTTGTAATGATAATATGACGAAAGAGTGTTCATGAGTCCCACGTACCCTGAGGTACTGTAAGTTCATGTTCTGGTTTGTCTAAACATTGGGTGTTTGATATGTCCAATGAGACACTGTAGCTAGCTCGGTAAGGGGTGAGTTGGTTGCTAAGGTAAGTTTTGGGACACCCTAATTTGCCGAGGTTCCACTCCTCTGTGCACAGTTCTGTGTGAGTTCAGAAACCCTGCAACAGTTCATATATTTCTTCACTAGTAGAGGGTTCTACTTTCTCAATTTGACCAGCACACAAATCGCTATCCTCTTCCTCACTTACTTCCTCTTCTGCAACATATACATTCTTATAGTATTTATTTATTTTTTTCAAATACAATGTTGCCTTTTTAACTTTCCTAACATCTACTAAATCTTGCCATATTTTCTTATTCTTTGTCGGAACCCCATTAACTAAGATAACCAGAGGTTCCTCTTCCACTTTTTCTACTCCAATTGTGTTAATGTTTTTCTTCAAATCTAGAGGCAAATAAACAACTCTTCCCTTTAATCCTCTCTGTAAATCTGATGGAGGCAATTTCCCTGTCTTTGGCTCCATTCTTACAATAGCCTGAAAGGGATGGATACTTTGAATCAAAATAGATTCATAAGTATTTAAATCCTTCAATTCAGAAGGAATCTCAACCAATTCCAGATTATTATGAACTGCTCTAGCAGGCATCTGGTTTTGATTTAATTTGCAACAACAATAAGTACACACACGTTGATCCAATCCCAAATCAAAACAATTTTCTACCATCAAGTATGTTGCGAAATCCTTCCATTCACTATTATCTTCCCTTTCACTTTTTGCATATAAATCCACTAACTTAGTCTGATTCTTATAATAAGTGCGTCGACAACACACACAAGTGAAATTAGGCCTCTCACTTGATTTCACCTCAAACGTCGCAATTTCCCTCTGGAAATTATCTGTACTGGAAACCTGTACACTATCTTCCACATGACCCTCTTCTTCTTGCTCAATTTCAACATTCTCCTCTTTACTTCCAAAGTAACAAAACTCAATTTCTTCACATATATTCTTCACATCTATTTCAGAACCATGCAAAAGAGCAGCGCATAATTGTTTAAGCATAATTGCTGGACTCTTAGCATAATACAACATTCTAACTAATTTCCTCACTTTATTATGATGCACTGCTAGCATCCTGAAATGATGAAAAACACTCTGGCATACTCTCCTGGAAAGACAAGCCAGTGAATGACCATGCAAACCTGTCACTTCTCTTACTCTGCAAGGATCTAATTCTTGCAACAACCTTATTTTCTGCTTCAAACTTTTCTTATTAAATGACCGTACAAAATCACAAAGCAAATTGATGGAATCCTGTCGCACACTGCAAATACTACTACACTTCCAGGTGTACACAGGACCCTTAGCACGTCTTCCTAAAACCTCATTACCTAACACCTCTTCTGCCTCTGTTGTCACAAGTTTTTCTTTTTCAACTGGACAACCATCTTTCACTTCATAAGCACGACCACTGGTGTCAACTGCATGCACCAAATCATTATCCTGGAAATAACTCTCCTCATTAAAAAATGCCTCACAGCTTGAACTATGCATCCATTCTCCAGAAAAAACTTCACAAAAATTACTACGATTAACTATTCTCTTCCATCTACTATTTCTTTTGAAATCATAAATTACCTTGTTTAGCTTCCTAATTCTATTGATTATCAAAATAAATAACTTACGTTTAATTTCAAATGCCTGATCAATAACTTTCTCAACTTTTTTTTTTCTCTTATAAAAAAACAGTTTCTGTTGACCTTTCTTAATATTTTTTAACAAATTGCCAATTATCCTGTTGCGGAACATTCGTTTACGAATCTCCCTAAACTGTTGTTTCCTTCTACTATCATGCACAGAGTTATCTCTTGCTCTAGCAGTAACATTTTTGATTGGCCTTTCCTTTCCATTTGAATTCCTTCTCGTTTTATGGACTGAAACATTTTCTGTAGTAATATTTTTTTTACTACACATATTTCTTATGAAATATTTTGTGCTCTTACCCGGTGCTTTCTTCGTGACTTGACAAATCTTTTTGTTAGAGGACTGCTGCTTATTTTCTTTCACCTGCTGTCTTTGACGTTTTGCAGCCTTTCTCTGTCTTTCTATTGTTGGCATGGTGAAATCTTGAAATGATCTGCAGTTGAATCTGTGGTAAAATATAATAAAAAATGTTATTAACCATTATTACCAAACAGTAAAACAATAACAGTGATCAAAAACTTAACACACTACTTGACAATTTAAATAGAAGATTTTTTAGTCCTTGCAAATTTACAATACAGAAATAGCAGAAAAGAAATGACATTTATATTTATGTTACCTGTGCTATTTTATATGTGAATCTGATCTAATTTTATGAGCATATTTTAATATTTTATTGAAGACACTACACATAACCTGCTTTTGAAGGTGTCTTTATTTTTAAATTAAACGGTTTACCTTTTTACTTTTTATTAATTATACATTTTAAAAATAAATGTTTATATTTCCATAGGCTCAAGCAGGTCAGCTTCCCATCCTATGTCATATAATTCGGACAAATCTGCATCCTCATCACGCTCTTCTTCATCCTCAGGATTTAAATCATCCAAGGGATCAACATCCACTGATGTTTCAATTACAAGTTCAATGATGAGGTCAAAATCAACTGATTGCAGATTGTCGCTCATGTTGAGGTTGTCTTTATCTTTAAAGAAAGATAACAACAATGAGATGTTGCAGAGTAAGAGACAAATCTCAGAGATTATAATAGTAAAATTGTTTAACAAGAGTAATATTTTGCAGCTATTATTTAGCCATGTCCAGCAATGCTGAGCAGGTGAAGACTATGTCTAAATTTTCAGTGAACAGGACTCATCTCTTCTTAACCTTGGATAAGCCTCACCGACTCTGTGTGTCCTGCACATACTTAAATGTAAAGGGGCAGATTTATGTTAAATGGCACATCCCCAGGCATGCACCAGTTAACGTGCACCACTACTCTGCCACCCATGGTGTGCCGTATTTACAATCAGATAGGAGAAAGCTTCGTCAAAACCCTGCGCCTGCTTTAAGCAGGCATAGGTCTTGACACAACATTGTGGAGATGGGGCACCCCTGAGCCTTGCTTGAGCTGCATCGCACTTGCGATACAACTCCAGCAATCACTACCTTTACAGCACAGATACGTCACGCATCTGTGCCATTTTTGCCCCATGATGCCCCGTATTCTAAATGCAGCACACCATGGGTGGCGGAACAGCGGCGCAGGATGACTGACACATCCCTGGTGATGCACCAGTCATCTTAAATCTATCCCTAAGCTTCTTATCTTGTTACAGATGAACCGCCATATGTAGCATGAAACTATTTTGCATTTCCTAAATAGCGAATTTTAAGGAATAAATAGCAATTCTTTACCATTCCTAATTTGCAATGAGCAAATTGCTAATTGCAAGTTACCCATTCATTTCCATGGGCTAGGAGGCTCATAGGAATGAAGGTTTAATTTGCGATTAGCAATTTGCTCATCACAAATTAGGAATTTTTCCAAGGGAGCAGGGGTGTCTCAAGAACACCCTGCTGCACCCCTGAAAAAGAAATTTGGGGGCATATGGCACACATACATGCCCTAAGGGCATGTGTTGGCGTCATATGGCACCTTTTGTTTTTTGGAAAAAAAGCTTTTTGAAAAGAATTCACAAATTACCACCAATTTACCACAATAGTTTCCAAATCCTTAATGTCATTTTTTACATATTTTTTGTTTGATACATTTCATTTAAGTAGTCACAAAATTTGCAAATCCTTCAGTGCAATTGCAAAATAAGGAATAGCAAATTTTGCTACTCCTTATTTTGCATCAAACTTGTTTGATACATACCATTTGTCTAATTAACATTCGCAAAGGCCGAAATTCGTAGAATTTTGATCTTTGCGAATGCTAATTAGCTTGATACATATGGCCCCAAGTGAGGCCTGTCTTGCGACATGGTGCATCTTTTGCATCACTGCTGCATCGGTTTCATGTGGTACGTTTTTTTTACACCATGACATATCTGCCTAAATGCATCAATTTGTAATGTTGTCGCCTCATAGCAAATCTTTTGCACCGCCGCTGCATCATAAAAGTGACGCACAGTGGCACAAAAGAGGCATACACCTATCATAAATCTGTCCCTAGCATTTTAAATGATTAATCCAGGATGACAATAAGGTGTGGCCTATCCAAAGGTTTGTTTAAGGTGAGGCCTACTCAGGATTGCAGATTAAAGTTACGCTTGATGAAGAATACAGAGGAGATAATACATGTAAAGGCCTACCAATGAAGTAAGTAATGTCCACTTTATTGCGCCAGTCATCATAAATGTATCCCTAAGCTTCTTATCTTGTTACAGATGAACCACCATATGTACCATCAAACTATTTTGCATTTCCTAAATAGCAAATTTTAAGGAATAAATAGCAATTCTTTACCATTCCTAATTTGCAATGAGCAAATTGCTAATTGCAAATTACCCATTCACTTCCATGGGCTAGGAGGCTCATAGGAATGAAGGTTGCAATTTGCGATTAGCAATTAGCTCATCACAAAATAGGAATTTTTTCAAGCGTGCAGGGGTATCTCAAGAACACCCTGCTACACCCCTGAAAAAGAAATTTGGGGGCATATGGCAAACATACATGTCCTAAGGACATGTATAGGCGTCATATGGCACCTTTTGTTTTTTGGAAAAAAATGCTTTTTGAAAAGAATTCGCAAATTACCACAAACTAGAAGTTGGTGGTAGTTTCCAAATCCTTAATATCATTTTTTACATATTTTTTGTTTGATACATTGCATTTAAGGAATCGCAAAATTTGCAAATCCTTCAGTGCAATCGCAAAATAAGGAATAGCAAATTTTGAATTAAGGACATTTTAAGTAATTTCCACATGTGCAGTGTTTTCAAATTATGATTTGAAAATCGTTTTTGGGGAAAAGTAATGGTTTGCAAATTTATGACAAGGACATAATGGTCTATGCTTCTCTATAAGGCATTTCAGTGTCTCTGATGTCATTTTTCCCATATTACATTATAAGACCTTTCCCCATGGAGCACATTCCTTGTAAATATGCTCCCACCTGTGCATGGTGAATTTAGATTTTGACTGTTTGAGTCACATAGCCATGTTAAAAGTCACCCCAAAAAATTGCAAACGCTTTAAAAAAACACATTCATGTGTCTTAAGGACATTTTAAGTCATTTCCCCGTGGACAGTGTTTTGTAAGTGGCGCAAAAGAGGCATACACCTATCATAAATCTGTCCCTAGCATTTTAAATGATTAATTCAGGATGACGATAAGGTGTGGCCTATCCAGAGGTTTGTTTAAGGTGAGGCCTACTCAGGGTTGCAGATTAAAGTTACGCTTGATGAAGAATACAGAGGAGATAATACATGTAAAGCTCTACCAATGAAGTAAGTGATGTCCACTTCATTGCGCCAGTCATCATAAATGTATCCCTAAGCTTCTTATCTTGTTACAGATGAACCTCCATATGTATCATCAAACTATTTTGCATTTCCTAAATAGCGAATTTTAAGGAATAAATAGCGATTCTTTACCATTCCTAATTTGCGATGAGCAAATTGCTAATTGCAAATTACCCATTCATTTCCATGGAGCAGGAGGCCCATAAGAATGAAGGTGCAATTTGCGATTAGCAATTAGCTCATCGCAAATTAGGAATTTTTCCAAAGGTGCAGGGGTGTCTCAAGAACACCCTGCTGCACCCCTGAAAACGAAATTTGTGGACATATGGCGCACATAAATTTTAACAACATTCCTTTACCTCAAAAACGATTTTCAATTCATAATTTGAAAACACTACCTACAGGGAAATTACTTAAAATGTCCTTAAGACACATGAAAGTGTTTTTTTATTGCCTTTCCAGCATGGTTGGGTCACTTTTAACATGGCTATGTAACACAAACATTTAAAATCTAAATTTCCCATGCACAGGTCGGAGCATATTTACAAGCAACTTGCGCCACAGAGAAAGGTCTTACATTAAAATGGGAAAAATAACATCAGGGACAGTCAATTGCCGTATAAAGAAGCATACACCATTATGTCCTTGTCATAAATTTAAAAACAATTCCTTTTCCCCAAAAACGATTTTCAAATCATAATTTCAAAACACTGCACATGGGAAAATTACTTAAAATGTCCTTAAAACACATAAAAGCGTTTTTTGATTGCCTTTGCAGCATGTTTGTATCACTTTTAACATGGCTATGTAACACAAACATTCAAAATCTAAATTTTCCATGCACATGTGGGAGCATATTTACAAGCAATTTGCGCCACATAATTCATAATTTTCTCCTAAAAGCACACTATTCTCTATCTAAATTAAAGAAATATTTTCTCACCTTAGCAAATACTTTGAGTTTGAAAACAGTCTCAGAAACACACCAATTTGTCTTCAGCAGAGCAAAAGGTATGCACTCCAGAGTCTGCAGCTATCAAAAGCACAGAAATGCTGTAATTCTTCACACATATCTCTCATGTCACCCAATCAAAACTCTTCCCTCACTTTTTTTCAAATGAAAACCCTTCCCCCCTCTGCCATTTCATGCCTTTTCTGCATGGCAACCACCTCTTGGAAGACTTCTGGTGTTTGCAAGTTCACACAACTTTGTTGCAATTGAACTCTAAACTCTCAGTGCACCTGCATATCCAGTGCATTCTTTCATTTAATGATTTTTTATTGACCATTCAAAATACATCTTTCAAAGAACACATCCGTGCACCCTAACTTTCTGTTTTCAGCAATCAAAATCCACCAATCACTGTTACTGCTTCATGAACACAGAAACTCCACAGTTTTTTTCATTTTAAACTCTCATTTTTTCAACTGCCATTTCATTGCCACACTTCATCTGACTGCAGGAGAACCTTCTCTCACCATGTTTTCTGTCTGGATTGTTGGACATAGTTATATTCACTGGGCTCAAAGGTACGTTGAAAACAGGAAATTACCTAACCTCAATTTACAAGATGTGGAAATTAAGTGGTTTGGCCACAGAGGATTAAAATGTCACCAATTGATACCATTGGTGAAAACCTTTATGCATTTGCCCAAACCTGACCTGTTAATTGTGCACTGTGGAGGTAATGACTTGGGCACTTTGACTGGTGTAGGTCTGGAAATGCTTTTAAAGGACACCTTTGAGCAATTAATGGCACTTTTTCCTCAGACTGCCTTGGTATATTCAAATATATGCCAAAGACAGAAATGGAGGTGGTCAAACCAATTTTGTCCACAAATTGAGAAGTCGAGGAAGCATGTAAACAAATCTGTTTCAGCTTACATGAGAGACCATGGAATGGGCTCCCTGTACAACAATAACTTGCGTTACTACATGCAAGATATCTACAGAGGAGATGGAGTTCACTTCTCAGATGAGGGCAACAGAGTTTTCACTCTGAATTTAAGAATGTGCATTGGTACCTACTTATAAGTACCTAAATGTACCATAAACCCAAAAGCTCTTCTCAGAGCTACCCTACATCTGATCACTCACAATTATTATTTTACTCTAACATTTTTCACTAATTTCCAACAAAGTACGCTCCCTGGGGCGCTACCCGGTACGCGAACCGGGAGCTAACCTCGCGAAATTTTTAAAAATTTTTTTTTTTTTTCGCACATATAAGCCTCCTCAGCCACCCTCAGAAAACCTAGGGGGTCAAGATAACTCTACCGTGCCCCCTTCTACCCATTCTGAACATTATTTGCCCTCCATCTTGTATCTTAATTCGACCGAAACACAAAATGGTGGACTCCCGGAACGCTTAAGGTTCGCGAACCGGGGCGCTCAACGGTACGCGTACCGGGTCGCTCCCTGGGAAGCGCACCATCAAAAAAGGTGGGAAAGTAGTTCACAGAAAAGCCACTGGAGACAATTTCACCAAATATAGATTAGCTCATACTACATACCAATCCCTACCATTTTCACAAATTTGATTGGAATTCCATTTAGTCATTTAGCCTGTAGACCTCTCTAAATACCCTGAGGTAAATTACTTCACAAAACACATCTGAAGTGTTGGAATTGACAACCAATGAAAATGTTACTTTCATTTTCTACTTTTTTTACCTGACATTTCATTGGTTATATACCTGAATATATATAAAGGAAGAGAAGAAAACACAGCCATTTTGACTACTACTTCTTGCTGTACATTTCAATAGTATTTTCACTAATTCCTTCAACTTCTTTCTAAAGGTAAGTTTTTATTTTTAAAACTGAAGTATATTGTGCACTATAAGTTAATATGGTAAACTTTTTCTGATAGATATATACTATCCCTCTGTAGTGGTTATAGATTTAGAGAGACTTCTCTGTTATAGTTATGGATGGAGTTAGGCTTCTCTTGTATAATTATGAATTTACTTACGTTAAATCACATACACTTTTTTATATTCCTACTTCCACTCTGATACTATACACTGCCCAAAGATAAATTCACTGATAAAAAATGCCTATCTAAAAATATTCCCAACATTGCCCTATCTCTACTAATATATATTTTTTTAATCCAAATTTCAGGCAAAATGGAAGGCGAAAACCAAGTTTCTTTTGAAATGGACCTGCAAGAGAGCAGCCAAGAATTGATTGATACAATTGATCAAATTGACATTGAATTTTTCGATGAAACTTGGGACAATGAACTACTGCAATGTGTACAAGCAGTAGATAACCTCCTTGCAAATGAGGACATTTTACACCCTCAGAGACTACAATGTATATTCCATGATAATTATGAAATTTCTGACAATGAAATGTTAGAAAGTTTAATAAATTATGAAACACAATCACAATAAAAAAAATGCTTAAAAAATAAAAAAAATAAAAAATAATAAACAAAAACAACAATCAATTAACATACAGCATTTGAAAAGTCTATCATTCATTTTTCAATGCAGTACGCTGCCCAGAACGCTTCCCGGTTCGCGGACCGGGCGCTCCCCACGAAAAAAAAAAATAATTTTTTTTTTGGTTTTTTTGCCCCGCGGGGCCCTTTTAAAACCTCCACATTAAACCTAGGGGGTCAGGGAGGATCTAGTATGCCCCCTTATGGTCATTTTCGCCTTTGTTTTGGCCTCCTCTTGTCTCTCAATCCTACCGAGAGACAAGATGGCGGCCGCTCCGGACTGTTTAGAATGTTGACAGACACCGGAGAGCCAATCAGCTTAGCTACGCGAAGTTCCGGTACGCTTAAGGTCCGCGGACCGGAGCGCTGCCCGGAGCGCGCTTACAGATATATATCTTTTTTTAAACGTTAATTTCTCAAAATCCACTGGAGCATATATATTGAGACCTAGAAAAGGCACATCGGGCTACCAGTCCCTACAATTTTGCCAAGTTTCATGCAAATCCATTCAGCCGTTCGGGCTAAAAGTGAGGCCAACCGCCCTATGGAAAACTCAATGTTAAAAACACGTTTTGGGACCCCCCTTTTTTCTCGGCCCCCCCTAGACGAACCCCCCTCAAATTTTCAGGGGCTGCTCAGAAACAAAATGTTCCATTTTCCAGAAAATTTCAGCCAATTCCGTCCACAAACGCCAAAGTTATTAGACATAGAATTTTCAAAAATCCCATAGGGAAAAAATCCTAACTATATATACCTACTGGCGACCGCCAGTAGGTAATATATATATATATATATATATATTCACTGAAAAAACCATAGGTTATAGACCATATATAGTTAGGAATTTGCATTTACAAAACCTTGAAAATTCACTGAAAAAACCATAGGTTAGAGACCATATATAGTTAGCTGGACATTTTATTGACATAAAACCAATGAAATTCCATATATAGTTAGTTGCACTAACTATATATCGCGCACCCGCAATCCACTGCTGATGATGTCACATATTACATCATTCATGACATGGTCAGTGACATCACTGATGACATCACTGATGACATCTCAAATGACATCACTGATGACATCACTGAAGACATCTCAAATGACATCACTGATGACATCACTGATGACATCATCTAGTGTCTGTGTGTTTTTGTAAAGTTTAAATATGTTTTACATATTGAAGAATGAGTGGATGTATGGAAGACTGAGTGTGTGTGTGGCTGGCTGGGAGGTGTGTGACTCTGTGCATATCAATGTGTACTTGTATCAGTGATTGTATAAGAGAGTAAGTATGTGTTAGTATATGTGTGAAAAAGTATGGTGTTCTGTGTTTAACTGTATAGATGAGGAAATCGAAGTGTGATTGATTCTTCACAGGACTGACTAGGTGTATGAGTGCATATGATAGTGTTGTAATAATGAGTGACTGTATGTATGAGTGATTGTATGGGTGAATGAGTGAATGTGTGTGTAGACGTAGGAATCAGTGAGTGCGTATGTAGTAACTGGTATTGGTGTGTCATGATGTCATCAGTGATGTCATTTGAGATGTCATCAGTGATGTCATTTGAGATGTCATCAGTGATGTCATCAGTGATGTCACTGAAGTATGGTGTTCTGTATTTAACTGTATAGATGAGGAAATGGAAGTGTGATTGATTCTTTACAGGACTGACTAGGTGTGTGAGTAACTCCATGGATGAGTGGCGGTGTGTGAGTGTCTGCATAGGTGTATGAGTGCATATGATAGTGTTGTAATAATGAGTGACTGTATGTATGAGTGATTGTATGGGTGAATGAGTGAATGTGTGTGTAGACGTAGGAATCAGTGAGTGCGTATGTAGTAACTGGTATTGGTGTGTCATGATGTCATCAGTGATGTCATTTGAGATGTCATCAGTGATGTCATCAGTGATGTCATTTGAGATGTCATCAGTGATGTCATCAGTGATGTCACTGACCATGTCATGAATGATGTAATATGTGACATCATCAGCAGTGGATTGCGGGTGCGCGATATATAGTTAGTGCAACTAACTATATATGGAATTTCATTGGTTTTATGTCAATAAAATGTCCAGCTAACTATATATGGTCTCTAACCTATGGTTTTTTCAGTGAATTTTCAAGGTTTTGTAAATGCAAATTCCTAACTATATATGGTCTATAACCTATGGTTTTTTCAGTGAATTTCATTGGTTTTTTAAAAGCTAATATCTATAGCTGTAAAATATATTCTTTATTACGTGACGTATCACGTAGCCACGTGAGACGCCTCATGACGCGTTGCATAACCGTGACATATCGGCTCTGCAGCGCAAACAAAACACGTAACGTAAGCGTGTCGGAGCACGCTTACAGATATATATATTTTTTTTAACCTTAATTAGACAAAATCCACACGTGCACATATCTTGAGGCCTTGCAAAGGCACATCAAACAAACAGTCCCTACAATTTTGCCAATTTTGCTGGAAATCTATTCCCTTAATTTTTTTTTTGCTGTTTCTCTTGGTTTTCCCCTTGTTACGCTTACCGGGACGCTACCCGGTACGCGAACCGGACGCTCCAAAAACACAAGATGGCGGACTCCCGTTACGCTGCCGGTTAGCTGCCCGGTTCGCGTACCGGGAAGCGCCTCTACTGCGAAAAATCGCAACAATTTTTTTATTTTTTTTTGCCCCGCGGGGGACTTTAATATCCCCCTCATCAATCCTAGGGGGTCAGGAGGGGTTTACCTTGCCCCCTTTCCTTCATTTCCCCCTTCTTTTTTCACCACATCTTGTCTCTCGAACCTACCGAGAGACAAGATGGCGGCCGCTCCGGACTGTTTACAATGTTGACAGCTACGCTGCCGGTTAGCTGCCCGGTTCGCGTACCGGAAAGCGCCTCTACTGCGAAAAATCGCAACAATTTTTTATTTTTTTTTGCCCCGCGGGGCACTTTAATATCCCCCTCATCAATCCTAGGGGGTCAGGAGGGGTCTACCTTGCCCCCTTTCCTTCATTTCCCCCTTCGTTTTTCACCACATCTTGTCTCTCGATCCTACCGAGAGACAAGATGGCGGCCGCTCCGGACTGTTTAGAATGTTGACAGACACCGGAGAGCCAATCAGCTTCGCTTCGCGAAGTTCCGTTACGCGTCAGGTACGCGAACCGGGGCGCTAACCGGAGCGCTGTCATAGATATATATATTTTTTTAAACGTTAATTTCTCAAAATCCACTGGAGCACATATATTGAGACATAGCAAAGGCACGTCGGGCAAACCATATCTACAATTTTGCCAAGTTTCATGTAAATCCATTCAGCCATTCGAGCTAAAAGTGAGTCCAACCGCCCTATGGAAAAATGAATGGGAAAAACGCGTTTTGGGACCCCCCTTTTTTCTCGGCCCCCCCTTGACGAAACCCCCCCAAATTTTCAGGGGCTGCTCAGAAACAAAATGTGCCATTTTGGTTTTTTAAAAGCTAATATCTATAGCTGTAAAATATATTCTTTATTACGTGACGTATCACGTAGCCACGTGAGACGCCTCATGACGCGTTGCATAACCGTGACGTATCGGCTCTGCAGCGCAAACAAAACACGTAACGTAAGCGTGTCGGAGCACGCTTACAGATATATATATTTTTTTTAACCTTAATTAGACAAAACCCACACGTGCACATATCTTGAGGCCTTGCAAAGGCACATCAAACAAACAGTCCCTACAATTTTGGCAAGTTTGCTGGAAATCTATTCCCTTAATTTTTTTTTTGCTGTTTCTCTTGGTTTTCCCCTTGTTACGCTTACCGGGACGCTACCCGGTACGCGAACCGGACGCTCCAAAAACACAAGATGGCGGACTCCCGTTACGCTGCCGGTTAGCTGCCCGGTTCGCGTACCGGGAAGCGCCTCTACTGCGAAAAATCGCAACAATTTTTTTATTTTTTTTTGCCCCGCGGGGGACTTTAATATCCCCCTCATCAATCCTAGGGGGTCAGGAGGGGTTTACCTTGCCCCCTTTCCTTCATTTCCCCCTTCTTTTTTCACCACATCTTGTCTCTCGAACCTACCGAGAGACAAGATGGCGGCCGCTCCGGACTGTTTACAATGTTGACAGCTACGCTGCCGGTTAGCTGCCCGGTTAGCTGCCCGGTAAGCTGCCCGGTTCGTGTACCGGGACACGCCTCTACGACGTAAAATCGCAAAAAAATATATATTTTTTTTTTTTGCCCCGCGGGGCACTTTAATATCCCCCTCATCAATCCTAGGGGGTCAGGAGGGGTCTACCTTGCCCCCTTTCCTTCATTTCCCCCTTCGTTTTTCACCACATCTTGTCTCTCGATCCTACCGAGAGACAAGATGGCGGCCGCTCCGGACTGTTTAGAATGTTGACAGACACCGGAGAGCCAATCAGCTTCGCTTCGCGAAGTTCCGTTACGCGTCAGGTACGCGAACCGGGGCGCTAACCGGAGCGCTGTCATAGATATATATATTTTTTTAAACGTTAATTTCTCAAAATCCACTGGAGCACATATATTGAGACATAGCAAAGGCACGTCGGGCAAACCATATCTACAATTTTGCCAAGTTTCATGTAAATCCATTCAGCCATTCGAGCTAAAAGTGAGTCCAACCGCCCTATGGAAAAATGAATGGGAAAAACGCGTTTTGGGACCCCCCTTTTTTCTCGGCCCCCCCTTGACGAAACCCCCCCAAATTTTCAGGGGCTGCTCAGAAACAAAATGTGCCATTTTGGTTTTTTAAAAGCTAATATCTATAGCTGTAAAATATATTCTTTATTACGTGACGTATCATGTAGCCACGTGAGACGCCTCATGACGCGTTGCATAACCGTGACGTATCGGCTCTGCAGCGCAAACAAAACACGTAACGTAAGCGTGTCGGAGCACGCTTACAGATATATATTTTTTTTTTAACCTTAATTAGACAAAACCCACACGTGCACATATCTTGAGGCCTTGCAAAGGCACATCAAACAAACAGTCCCTACAATTTTGGCAAGTTTGCTGGAAATCTATTCCCTTAATTTATTTTTTGCTGTTTCTCTTGGTTTTCCCCTTGTTACGCTTACCGGGACGCTACCCGGTACGCGAACCGGACGCTCCAAAAACACAAGATGGCGGACTCCCGTTACGCTGCCGGTTAGCTGCCCGGTTCGCGTACCCGGAAGCGCCTCTACTGCGAAAAATCGCAACAATTTTTTTATTTTTTTTTGCCCCGCGGGGGACTTTAATATCCCCCTCATCAATCCTAGGGGGTCAGGAGGGGTCTACCTTGCCCCCTTTCCTTCATTTCCCCCTTCGTTTTTCACCACATCTTGTCTCTCGATCCTACCGAGAGACAAGATGGCGGCCGCTCCGGACTGTTTAGAATGTTGACAGACACCGGAGAGCCAATCAGCTTCGCTTCGCGAAGTTCCGTTACGCGTCAGGTACGCGAACCGGGGCGCTAACCGGAGCGCTGTCATAGATATATATATTTTTTTAAACGTTAATTTCTCAAAATCCACTGGAGCACATATATTGAGACATAGCAAAGGCACGTCGGGCAAACCATATCTACAATTTTGCCAAGTTTCATGTAAATCCATTCAGCCATTCGAGCTAAAAGTGAGTCCAACCGCCCTATGGAAAAATGAATGGGAAAAACGTGTTTTGGGACCCCCCTTTTTTCTGGGCCCCCCCTTGACGAAACCCCCCCAAATTTTCAGGGGCTGCTCAGAAACAAAATGTGGCATTTTCCTGAACATTTCAGCCAATTCCGTCTACAAACGCCAAAGTTATTAGACATAGAATTTTCAGAAATCCCATAGAGAAAAAATCCTAACTATATATACCCACTGGCTATCGCCAGTAGGTAATATACATATATAAACATATATAATCTGCATATCTATATAAATATAAATGCATGCATACATATACATATATGCATACATATGCATGTTATTTACATGAAAGTTTTAAAAACACTAATAAAAGCAAAGCTAAAAAGCCACCTCATTACAAACAGAATGGCTTTAACTTAAACGAGGGCGAGATCTATTGCATTTTCAATGCTTGTTTACTTTGGTTCTATCAAGAAGGCATTCAGATGTGTCACACATTTGCCATAAATTCTGAATGTTAGCACTCTAGTTGCTCATTAGATCACTGTAGTAAAGCTAGTGCTCACCAGGGAAGTCTGCTGCTAATCATGGTTTGCAGCCATTTTCCCGCATTTTTTATCCCGCGGACTTTCAGTCCGCATACCATTATCCCACAAGGTCATTGACCTCGCATACCATTATCCCGCATTTTTTCAAAACGCATGTGCATTCATCACGCATGCCTTTACAAAGAATTACGTTTTAAAGGCATGTATGATAAATGCATTTGCGTTGTGAAAACCACGATGACGAGAGAGGTAAGTGGGTTTGTGTTAATTTTTTCGTGGGTTAGTTATTGTGTAGTGTAGTGTTGTGTAGTGTAGTGTTGTGTTAGTGTAGTGTAGAGTTGTGGTGGTTGTTTAGTGTAGGGTCATGCTGGGGGTAGTGTTTAGGGTTTAGGGTTGTGTTGTAGTGTTTGCGTAGTGTAGGGTCATGCTGGGGGTAGTGTTTTAGGGTTTTGGGTAGTGGTGTAGTGTTTGCGTAGTGTAGGGTCATGCTGGGGCTAGTGTTTTAGGGTTTAGGGTAGTGTTGTAGTGTTTGCGTAGTGTAGGGTCATGCTGGGGGTAGTGTTTTAGGGTTTAGGGTTGTGTTGTAGTGTTTGCGTAGTGTAAGGTCATGCTGGGGGTAGTGTTTTAGGGTTAAGGGTAGTGTTGTAGTGTTTGCGTAGTGTAGGGTCATGCTGGGGTGTAGTGTTTTAGGGTTTAGGGTTGTGTTGTAGTGTTTGCGTAGTGTAAGGTCATGCTGGGGGTAGTGTTTTAGGGTTTTGGGTAGTGTTGTAGTGTTTGGGTAGTGTAGGGTCATGCTGGGGGGTAGTGTTTTAGGGTTTTGGGTAGTGTTGTAGTGTTTGCGTAGTGTAGGGTCATGCTGGGGGTAGTGTTTTAGGGTTTTGGGTAGTGTTGTAGTGTTTGCGTAGTGTAGGGTCATGCTGGGGGTAGTGTTTTAGGGTTTAGGGTAGTGTTGTAGTGTTTGCGTAGTGTAGGGTCATGCTGGGGGTAGTGTTTTAGGGTTTAGGGTAGTGTTGTAGTGTTTGCGTAGTGTAGGGTCATGCTGGGGTGTAGTGTTTTAGGGTTTTGGGTAGTGTTGTAGTGTTTGCGCAGTGTAGGGTCATGCTGGGGGTAGTGTTTTAGGGTTTAGGGTAGTGTTGTAGTGTTTGCGTAGTGTAGGGTCATGCTGGGGGTAGTGTTTTAGGGTTTAGGGTAGTGTTGTAGTGTTTGCGCAGTGTAGGGTCATGCTGGGGTGTAGTGTTTTAGGGTTTAGGGTAGTGTTGTAGTGTTTGCGCAGTGTAGGGTCATGCTGGGGGTAGTGTTTTAGGGTTTAGGGTTGTGTTGTAGTGTTTGCGTAGTGTAGGGTCATGCTGGGGGTAGTGTTTTAGGGTTTAGGGTAGTGTTGTAGTGTTTGCGTAGTGTAGGATCATGCTGGGGTGTAGTGTTTTAGGGTTTTGGGTAGTGTTGTAGTGTTTGCGTAGTGTAGGGTCATGCTGGGGTGTAGTGTTTTAGGGTTTAGGGTAGTGTTGTAGTGTTTGCGTAGTGTAGGGTCATGCTGGGGGTAGTGTTTTAGGGTTTAGGGTAGTGTTGTAGTGTTTGCGTAGTGTAGGATCATGTTGGGGTGTAGTGTTTTAGGGTTTAGGGTAGTGTTGTAGTGTTTGCGTAGTGTAGGGTCATGCTGGGGGTAGTGTTTTAGGGTTTAGGGTTGTGTTGTAGTGTTTGCGTAGTGTAGGGTCATGCTGGGGGTAGTGTTTTAGGGTTTAGGGTAGTGTTGTAGTGTTTGCGTAGTGTAGGGTCAGGCTGGGGTGTAGTGTTTTAGGGTTTTGGGTAGTGTTGTAGTGTTTGCGTAGTGTAGGGTCATGCTGAGGGTAGTGTTTTAGGGTTTAGGGTAGTGTTGTAGTGTTTGCGTAGTGTAGGGTCATGCTGGGGGTAGTGTTTTAGGGTTTAGGGTAGTGTTGTAGTGTTTGTGTAGTGTAGGGTCATGCTGGGGTTAGTGTTTTAGGGTTTAGGGTAGTTTAGTTGTTTAGTGTATGCTAAAGGCATATTCGTTCTAAAAGTTTTCGTTATTTTAATTTGCGGCCTAATAGTACATGCGGGATTTTTTTTGCGGACTGATGGTATGCGGACTGATGGTATGCGGGATTTCGGCATATATTCGCTAATCATACTTTCTATGGCAAAATGAACCCCCTCATTTTATTCCTTTTTAAATTAAATGTTTTAAGAGTTACCACTTTATTCCAATCAAGATGGCTTCAGGTCTGCCATACCTTTGTAATAAGTAGGACTGTTAGCACTCTAGTTGTTCTTTAGAACACTCTGGGACATTCTGTCATTGGGCTATAGTTGGGCTACATCTGGCTGATATTTGGGCTACATTTGTTTTTTTTTGTCTCTGGTGGCCATCTTTGGGCTACATTGGGCTCATTGGGCTACATTGGGCTACATTTGGGCTCCAACATATATATAGCCCAATGTAGCCCAATATATATTTTTCAAAGTTAATTTTCGTAAAAACCACTGGAGCATATATCTTGAGACATAGCAAAGGCACATCGGGCTACCAGTCCCTACAATTTTGCCAAGTTTGGTGTAAATCCATTCAGCCGTTCGGGCTTAAAGTGAGGCCAACCGCCCTATGGAAAATTGCATGGGAAAAGCATGTTTTGGGACCCCCCATTTTTCTCGGCCCCCCCTTGACGAAACCCCCCCAAATTTTCAGGGGCTGCTCAGAAACAGAATGTTCCATTTTCCTGAAAATTTCAGCCAATTCTGTCTTCAAACGCCAAAGTTATTCGACATAGAATTTTCAAAAATCCCATAGGAAACAAATCCTAACTATATATACCTACTGGCTATCGCCAGTAGGTAATATATATATATATATATATATATATATATACATACATACATACATACATACATACATACATATATATATATATATATATATATATATATATATATATATATATATTACCTACTGGCGGTCGCCAGTAGGTATATATAGTTAGGATTTTTTCTCTATGGGATTTTTGAAAATTCTATGTCTAATAACTTTGGCGTTTGTGGACGGAATTGGCTGAAATTTTCAGGGAAATGGAACATTTTGTTTCTGAGCAGCCCCTGAAAATTCGGGGGGGGTTCGTCAAGGGGGGGCCGAGAAAAATGGAGGGTCCCAAAACACGTTTTTCCCATGTTAATTTCCATAGGGCGGTTGGCCTCACTTTTAGCCCGAACGGCTGAATGGATTTGCACGAAACTTGGCAAAATTGTAGGGACTGGTAGCCCGATGTGCCTTTGCTAGGTCTCAATATATGTGCTCCAGTGGATTTTGAGAAATTAACGTTCAAAAAAAGATATATATCTGTAAGCGCGCTCTGGGCAGCGCTCCGATTCGCGTACTTGACGCGTAACGGAACTTCGCGTAGCGAAGCTGATTGGCTCTCCGGTGTCTGTCAACATTCCAAACAGTCTGTAGCGGCCGCCATCTTGTCTCTCGGTAGGATCGAGAGACAAGAGGAGGCCAAAGCGAAGGGGCAAATGACCATAAGGGGGCATAGTAGATCCTCCCTGACCCCCTAGGTTTGATGTAGAGGCTTTAAAAGGGCCCCGCAGGGCAAAAAAATAAAAAATAAAAATTTGTTTTTTTGCGTGGGGAGCGCCCGGTCCGCGAACCGGGAAGCGTTCTGGGAAGCGTACTAAAAGGAAAAAAGAATGATAGACTTTTCTAATATTGTATGTTAATTGATTGTTTGTTTTGTTGATTATTTTTTAATTTCTTTATTTTTTAAGCAATTATTTTTTATTGTGATTGTGTTTCAAAATTTAATAAAATGTCTAACATTTCACTGTCTGAAATGTCGTTATTTTCATTGAACATAGCTTGTAATGTTTGAGTGTGTAAAATGTCCTCATTTTCAAGGAGGACATCTACTGCTTGCACACATTGCAGTAGTTCTTGGTCCCAAGTTTCATCCATAAATTCTATATAATTTGGATCAATTATTTCTTGGTTGCTCTCTTGCAGGACAATTTGAAATGAAACTTTCTGTTCGCCTTCCATTTTGCCTGAA
Source organism: Lissotriton helveticus (assembly GCF_964261635.1). Taxonomy (NCBI): domain Eukaryota; kingdom Metazoa; phylum Chordata; class Amphibia; order Caudata; family Salamandridae; genus Lissotriton; species Lissotriton helveticus. The sequence goes on along the minus strand of NC_136067.1, from coordinate 919,391,570 downwards.
ATTTGGATAAAAAAAATATATTAGTACAGATAGGGCACTGTTGGGATTAATTTTAGTTAGGCAGTTTTTATCAGTGAATTTATCTTTGGGCAGTGTATAGTATCAGAGTGGAAGTAGGAATATAAAAAAGTGTATGTGATTTAACGTAAGTAAATTCATAATTATACAAGAGAAACCTAACTCCATCCATAACTATAACAGAGAAGTCTATCTAAATCTATAACTACTACAGAGGGATAGTATATAACTCTCAGAAAAAGTTTACCATATTAACTTATAGTGCACAATATACTTCAGTTTTTAAAATAACAACTTACCTTTACAAAGAAGTTGAAGTGATTAGTGAAAATCCAATTGAAATGTACACCAGGAAGTAGTAGTCAAAATGGCTGTGTTCCCTTCTCTTCCTTTAAATATATTCAGGTATATAACGAATCAAATGTCAGGTAAAAAAAGTAGAAAATGAAAGTAACATTTTCATTGGTTGTCAATTCCAACACTTCAGATGTGTTCTGTGAAGTAATTTACCTCACGGTATTTAGAAAGGTCTACAGGCTAAATGGCTAAATGGAATTTCAATCAAATTTGTGAAAATGGTAGGGATTGGTATGTAGTATGAGCAATTCTATATTTGGTGAAAGTGTCTCCAGTCGTTTTTCTGTAAATTACTTTCCCACCTTTTTAGATGGAGCGCTTCCCGGGGAGCGCCCCAGTACGCGAACTGGCGAGCGCCCCGGTACGCGAACCTGAAGCGTTACGGGAGTCCACCATTTTGTGTTTCGGTCGAATTAAGATACAAGATGGAGGGCACATAATGTTCAGAATGGGTAGAAGGGGACACGGTAGACGTATTTTGACCCCCTAGGTTTTCTGAGGATGGCTGAGGAGGCCCATATGTGCGGAAAAAAAACATTTTTTTTAAAAATTTCGCGCGGTTAGCTTCCGGTTCGCGTACCGGGTAGCGCTCCGGGGACCGTACTTTGTTGAAAATTAGTGAAAAAAGTTAGAGTAAAATAATAATTGTGAGTGATCAGATGTAGGGTAGCTCTGAGAAGAGCTTTTGGGTTTATGGTACATTTAGGTACTTATAAGTAGGTACCAATGCACAGTCTTAAATTCAGAATGAAAACTCTGTTCCCTTCATCTGAGAAGTGAACTCCATCTCCTCTGTAGATATCTTGCATGTAGTAACGCAAGTTATTGTTGTACATGGAGCCCATTCCATGGTCTCTCATGTAAGCTGAAACAGATTTGTTTACATGCTTCCTCGACTTCTCAATTTGTGGACAAAATTGGTTCGACCACCTCCATTTCTGTCTTTGGCATATATTTGAATATACCAAGGCAGTTTGAGGAAAAAGTGCAATTAATTGTTCAAAGGTGTCCTTTAAAAGCATTTCCAGACCTACCCCAGTCAAAGTGCCCAAATCATTACCTCCACAGTGCACAATTAACAGGTCAGGTTTTGGCAAATGCATAAAGGTTTTCACCAATGGTATCAATTGGTGACATTTTAATCCTCTGTGGACAAACCACTTAATTTCCACATCTTGTAAATTGAGGTTAGGTAAATTTCTGTTCTCAGCATACCTCTGAGCCCAATAGATGTAACTATGTCCAACAATCCAGACAGAAAACAGGGTGAGAGAAGGTTCTGCTGCAGTCAGATGAAGTGTGGCAATGAAATGGCAGTTGAAAAAATAAGAGTTTAAAATGAAAAAAACTGTGGAGTTTCTGTGTTAATGAAGCAGTAACAGTGATTGGTGGAGTTTGATTGCTGAAAACAGAAAGTTAGGGTGCATGGATGAGTTCTTTGAAAGATGTATTTTGAATGGTCAATAAAAAATCATTAAATGAAAGATTGCACTGGATATGCAGGTGCACTGAGAGTTCAGAGTTCAATTGAAACATTGTTGTGTGAACTTGCAAACACCAGAGGTCTTCCAGGAGGTGGTTGCTATGCAAAAAAGGCAGAGAGGGCAGAGGGGGGAAGGGTTTTGATTTGAAAAAAGTGAGGGAAGAGTTTTGATTGGGTGACATGAGAGATATGTGTGATGAATTACAGCATTTCTGTGCTTTCTATAGCTGCAGCCTCTGGAGTGCATACCCTTTGTTCTGCTGAAGACAAATTGGTGTATTTCTGAGACTGTTTTGAAACTCATAAAGTATTTGCTAAGGTGAGAAAAGATTTATTTAATTTAGATAGAGAATAGTGTGTTTTAAGGAGAAAATTATGAAGAAAGTTGTGTTTTTAAAATGTTGCTTTGTCTCAAGTGTTTTACAAATAGATTATGTTTCTTTGAGAAATTGTAATTGGAGAAAATGTGAAGTATTAGTACTGACAGGGTGTTTTTGTGCATAGGAGCTGTGCAGTGTTTTCAAATTATGACTTGAAAATCGTTTTTGAGGAAAAGGAATGCTTTTAAAATTTATGACAAGGAAATAATGGTGTCTGCTTCTTTATAAGGCATTTGAGTGTCTCTGATGTTATTTTTCCCATTTTAATTTAAGACCTTACCCCGTGGTGCAAATTCCTTGTAAATATGCTCTCACCTGTGCTTGGCAAATTTAGATTTTGAGTCTTTGAGTTACATAGCCATGTTAAAAGTGACCCAAAAATGCTGCAAAGGCAATCAAAAAACGCTTTCATGTGTCTTAAGGACATTTTCAGTCATTTCCCCATGTGCAGTGTTTTCAAATTATGACTTGAAAATCGTTTTTGAGGAAAAGGAATGCTTTTAAAATTTATGACAAGGAAATAATGATGTCTGCTTCTTTATAAGGCATTTGAGTGTCTCTGATGTTATTTTTCCCATTTTAATTTAAGACCTTTCTCCGTGGGGCAAATTCCTTGTAAATATGCTCGCACCTGTGCTTGGCAAATTTAGATTTTGAGTCTTTGAGTTACATAGCCATGTTAAAAGTGACCCAAAAATGCTGCAAAGGCAATCAAAAAACGCTTTCATGTGTCTTAAGGACATTTTCAGTCATTTCCCCATGTGCAGTGTTTTCAAATTATGACTTGAAAATCGTTTTTGAGGAAAAGGAATGCTTTTAAAATTTATGACAAGGAAATAATGGTGTCTGCTTCTTTATAAGGCATTTGAGTATCTCTGATGTTATTTTTCCCATTTTAATTTAAGACCTTTCCCCGTGGTGCAAATTCCTTGTAAATATGCTCGCACCTGTGCTTGGCAAATTTAGATTTTGAGTCTTTGAGTTACATAGCCATGTTAAAAGTGACCCAAAAATGTTGAAGAGAAATGAAATGAAGAAGCAGACACCATTATTTCCTTGTCATAAATTTTAAAAGCATTCCTTTTCCTCACAAACGATTTTAATTTCATTTTAAGTCATTTCCCCATGAATGTAGGTATACAATTGATTTATATGTTGTGTTTAAAAACGTTTTTTGAAATCAATTACATTTCTGGATATGTACTGCTAGAGCTTCATGCACCTTAAACAAACCTCTGGATAGGCTACACCTTATCGTCATCCTGAATTAATCATTTAAAATGCTAGGGACAGATTTATGATAGGTGTATGCCTCTTTTGCGCCACTGTGCGTCACTTTTGTGACGCAGTGGCGGTGCAAAAGATTTGCTATGTGGCGACAAAATTACAAATTGATGCATCTAGGCAGATGTGTCATGCTGTAAAAAACCTGTGCCACATGAAACCGATGCAGCAGTGATGCAAAAGATGCACCATGTTGCAAGACAGGCCTCACTTCATCTCCAACAAGATAAGAAGCTGAGTCTTCTGTAAATGTGAAAATTGTTGTATACACTGCTCAACTTCTGTGTACTCTTTGATATGCTAGACTCCATCTGCACTATGAGGTACCTAAGCAAAGGAAACACAGGTGATGTAATTGTAAAATGAGGAAAAGAAACTCCACATTTTTCAATTACATCACCTGTGTTTCTTAAGTTTACGAATGACATTGTGCAGATGAAGTTAAGGTCTGTCCACGGACACAAAAGAGGTCTGGCCTTTGTTCAAGAGTGAAGTGCACATGACTTACTTCATTAGTAGGCCTTCACATGTATTATCTCCTCTGTATTCTTCAACAAGCGTAAATTTGATCTGCAACCCTGAGTAGGCCTCACCTTAAACAAACCTCTGGATAGGCCACACCTTATCGTCATCCTGAATCAATCATTTAACATGTTAGGGACAGATTTATGATAGCCGTGTGCCTCTTTTGCGCTGCTGTACGTCACTTTTGTGACGCAGCGGTGGTGCAAAAGATTTGCTATGTGGCGACATATTTAAAAATTGATGCATCTAGGCAGATGTGTCATGCTGTAAAGTCCTGTGCCACATGAAACCTGCGTCAGTTTTCATATAGGTGTTTTGTTGCAAGGTATGCATTAATTTGCAAGAAAGCCCTGTAAAACTAACACAGTGAAATTTAGAAGATTTCACTGAGTCAGCTTTATAGCATTGCTGAATCAAATGCTTATGCCTGTTTGAAACAGGCATAAGAAGTGATGCACCATGCAATGTGAGGGTTCCTCCTGTGCATTGCAGTAGACATGTCGCGCTTATGACGTGATTCCTGCAATGTGCTGCTTTTGTGGCACAGATGTGTGACGCATCTGTGCTGTTTTTGCTCAATGGTGCTCCACATTGTAAATTCGGCACACTATGGCTGGCAGAGCAGCGGTGCACATTAACTGGTGCATCCGTGGGGATGCGCCATTTAGCATAAATCTGCCCCTGTACATTTAAGTATGAGCAGGGGACACAGAGTCGGTGAGGCTTATCCAAGGTTAAGAAGAGATGAGTCATGTTCACTGAAAACTTGGACATAGGCTTCACTTCCTCAATATTATTAATAAACATATAAAATATATTTTTGGATTTAAAGAAGAATACATTTTACAGCTACAGATATTAGCTTTTAAAAAACCAATGAAATTCACTGAAAAAACCATAGGTTATAGACCATATATAGTTAGGAATTAGCATTTACAAAACCTTGAAAATTCACTGAAAAAACCATAGGTTATAGACCATATATAGTTAGGAATTAGCATTTAAAAAACCTTATTTTACTCACACAAAACCATTGAAATTCCATATATAGTTAGTTGTACTAACTATATATCGCGCACCCGCAATCCACTGCTGATCATGTCACATATTACATCATTCATGACATGGTCAGTGACATCACTGATGACATCACTGATGACATCTCAAATGACATCACTGATGACATCACTGATGACATCTCAAATGACATCACTGATGACATCACTGATGACAACATCCAGTGACTGTATGTTTCTGTAAAGTTAAAATATGTCTTACATATTGAAGAATGAGTGGATGTATAAGTGTCTGGATGAAGGATTTAGTAGGTGCATGACTGACTGTATGAGTGAGTGATTAAATGTTTCTCACTGAGTGCATGGGTTAGTGACTAAACTGTCTTAATTTGTGCATCATTATGTCTGTTGTTCTGTAAACTGCTGCATGTGTTGATCAGTAGCTATATGAGTAACTATATGGGTTATTGATTGGTTGCCCAAGTATTTGTATGGGAGACTGAGTGTGTGTGTGTGGGTGGCTGGGAGGTGTATGACTCTGTGCATAGATGTGTGAGCAGTTGATTCACTAGATGTATGGGTTCAAAAGTGCATGTGGAAACACCTGTATGGGCGGTTGACTGAGTGCATTGGTGAGTGAATGGATATCTCAGTGCTACATGTCAAAGTAAGTACATATGTAAAACACAGTACATGTGACAGTTGACATATATAAATAACTGTGCATAAGAGCCAGTGAATGTGTGAGTGGCTGTATGGATCATTGTGAACTAGTATCAGGCATTGTAAAAGAGAGTAAATATGTGTTAGTATGTGTTTGAATAAGTAAGGTGTGTATAACTGTATAGTTGAGGAAATGGAGGTGTGATTGATTCTTTGCATGACTGACTAAGTGTGTGAATAACTCCATGGATGACTGACAGTCTGTGAGTGTCTGTTTACACTGAGTGTATCTAAGGTTATATTAGAGTCTGAAGAGGTTCATCGTATTATCACATGAATGATGTCATCAGTGATGTGATCAGTAATGTCAAATGAGATGTCATCAGTGATGTCATCAGTGATGTCATTTGAGATGTCATCAGTGATGTCATCAGTGATGTCATTTGAGATGTCATCAGTGATGTCATTTGAGATGTCATCAGTGATGTCATCAGTGATGTCATTTGAGATGTCATCAGTGATGTCATCAGTGATGTCACTGACCATGTCATGAATGATGTAATATGTGACATGATCAGCAGTGGATTGCGGGTGCGCGATATATAGTTAGTACAACTAACTATATATGGAATTTCAATGGTTTTGTGTGAGTAAAATAAGGTTTTTTAAATGCTAATTCCTAACTATATATGGTCTATAACCTATGGTTTTTTCAGTGAATTTTCAAGGTTTTGTAAATGCTAATTCCTAACTATATATGGTCTATAACCTATGGTTTTTTCAGTGAATATATATATATATACATATATATATACCACAAGAAAAGGTTGCCCTTAAAGATGGTGCCCACACAGGTAAGTATTCTGTAAATTTTATTGCAGACTACAACGGAAATGTGAACACTGACCACAGCAAGTTCTAACGCCAACGCATTTCGGGCTCCTGCCCTTTGTCACATGCGCAATTTCACCAGTATGTAGTTATAACTAGGACCTAGTTTCCATAGGAAAAGCGTTTACTGATTTGCCAATATCTTTAGCTCCGTTTGACGAATCTTCTTGAACTGCTCAGTTTGTGTCTTGAACGTTTCGGGGTGATTCGTCAAGCGGGGGCCGAGAAAAAAGGGGGCTCCCAAAGCACGTTTTCTCAAAGCTTTTTTCCATAGGAAACTGTATTGCAGGCTACAGCCCGACCTGAATTACACCAACTTTGGCAAAAAGGTAGGTCTTGATTTAGAGTGAGCCCTTTTTTTTAAAAAAAATGGTGTAAATCCGTTCAGTAGTTCCTGAGAAAGTAAAAAATATATATATATATAGATAGAGGAGGGTTCACAAACCCTCCCTGGCATGAGCTTCACTCTGACTGGCTGCCAGCACTCCAAACCAGGAACAGTTGGCAGCCATCTTGTGACTCAGTATCTGAGGGCCATATTATCAAGAACGGCAGTAAAATTATCGCCGCTGTAGCGGGCAGGAAACTGCAGCTAAAGCGGCGATAATGGGCTTGATAACATGCCCTTGTAAATTTCCATAGAAGCCCATGTTCTGGTGTGAACATGGGCGTCTATGGGAATTCACAAGGGCATATTATCAAGCCCATTATCGCCACTTTAGAGGCAGTTTCCTGCCGCTAAAGCAGCGATAATTTTACAGCTGTTCTTGATAATAACCCCCCTAGTCACAAGAAAAAGGATGAAATAAAGATGAAAAACATGAAAAGGGGGCAGGGTACAATCACCCTGACCTCCTAGGCCTGCTCAGGGGGTCCCACAAGGGGGTCCCACAGCTGATTTTTTAAATCGCCCAAATTTGCGCTGGTTTTGCGAATCCGGCCGAGAAAACTTTTAAAAAATGAAGCATGGGCTCCCGCACTTCTTTGTATTGAAGCCCCCGAGGTCCTGAGGGCATACGTAATTATGTGGTGGGGGCCCACAGGGGCCACAGCCCTGGCGACTGACACCTCCCTGGGGCTTTATTAATGATGTGCGGGGGGCGTCATGGTCCCCCCGAAGCCCCGGGGACCACCACCTCCACGGGGCATTGTGCAAAAAGTGTGGAGGGGCTTTGCGAGGGGCTTTGCGAGCAAGGGGATCTGCATGTCAGCAGCTCCCCTTGCTCAAAAGCAATGCGGGCTCCTGCAGGAGGCGGGGATCTTGCAGGACTGTGGGGGCATTGGGGCAAGTGGAGAAGTGTGGCTCACTGGTTAGAGGAGGCAGACCTGGAAGCAGAGGTCAGCCCGGGACCAGGGTTCAATTCCCGGCTCGGCGGGTCTTGAGTCCTAAAATGTCCATGGACTTGACAATTCTCGCTCCAGTGCCTACTCGATTCACAGGTTCACACTCTGCGACTCTGGGCAATAGCTTGCTTAATCTCCACAACGGCCCCTCGCGGCGGGATGCCTGGCTTTCACCTTGCGGATACCCTGCCGGGGTTATCTCACAGGGGAATACCAGGACGGGTTCCCTAAGCAAGCGCTTAGAAACCGCTTGGTGATTTGCGCTATATAAATTCCTGTACATTTACATTCCTGTACATTTACATTTGTAACCTCCAGTAAGTCCCACACAGTGGGATTGCTAAGAAGTCTTCGGAGGCCATGCCCTCCTTTTTCCACCACTCTGAAAATGCGCCTCCTGCCAGACTACGGGATGGGGGATGAAGTACAATTTAGTCCTGAGGGAGTTTGGGGGCCAAGAAGCCCTCCTGGTACCTCCTGTAAGTCCTACACAACAGAATTCCTGAGCGCTGGTCAGAGGCCCAGCACCCTTTCTCCACCACTCTGCAAACGTGACTACTACTTAAAGAAGCATCTTTCTGCACCTCTGACTTCGAGGTAGTTTTAACCCCCCAGCCCTATTATGTACTAGGGCCTTACAGAAGAGGTCATGCTAACCACAGAGGTACCCCAACGCATAGTGTTCCCTAGTGTATGTAGGTGTTGTCACTGTATTCTAAGTGTCTTTTAGCATAGCACAGGCTCTAGGCCTGGTTAGTCAGAATCAGTTACCACCAGTACTCGTCAGCAAAAATTTGGGGGCACAGGAGGACTTTCTGCTCCTCTGTTGGTTCTTTCTACACATCTCTTGCTTTCTTTCTTCATCTTTCTGGACTTCTGTTGCCTCTTTCTGCATATGTTCTGCTTCTTTCTGTGCCTTTGTTCCTTTTTCTTCACATGTCCTACCTCTGTAGGCATAGTTAGAAATTAGCATTTAAAGAACTTTTGAAATTGACTGAAAAAAACATAGATTTCAGGGATGTTTTAGTTATAAATTAGCATTTAAAAAACCTTTGAAATTCACTGAAAAAAACAGAGGTTTCAGGGACGTTATAGTTAGTTGGACATTTCACTCGTACAAAACCAGTGAAATTCATCCTTTATAGTTAGTTCAGCAAACTATAACTTGTGCCCCCGCAATGCACTGATGATGACGTCACATATTACATCATTCATGACATGACATCAGTGACATCACTGATGACATCTCAAATGACATCACTGCACTCCAGCTGTCAAGTCTCCACGCGGGTAAGGCTCCCTCCACCCAACGTGCACACAGGAACCACTGTTCGCAGTAAGGGCATTCTTGCGGCTGGACCAACCGCTTTAACATCAAATCACAGTTGCCCTTGATAAAACATGCTGTTTAGAAACACACACTTACTGGATGATGTCACCAGTGATGTCATTTGAGATGTCATCAGTGATATCACTGACCATGTCATGAAAGATGTAACATGTGATGTCATCAGCAGAGCATTGCGGGGGCCGAGTTATAGTTAGCTGAACTAACTACAACGGCCGAATTTCATTAGTTTTGTACGAGTGAAATGTGCAACTAACTAGAGTGTCCCTGAAACCTGTTTTTTTTCAGTGAATATACATGTATATTTGTGTATATATACATATATATATATGTGAAGTATTCGGATAAAATTAGCTTAATTATACCACACCCTCTCCACATAGCATCACTTCAGAAATATTTCTGTAGCTATGTAGCTAGACGTGCTTTCTAAAGATTGATCTGCTTATACCAAGAAATGTACAACTGGCCAAACCAGATTAATGAAATATCCTTTGGCGCACCTACATCCATAAACAAAACACTTAAAAGAGCTATTGAAAAATCCACCTCATATTTCTTTCACATTAACTAACACTAACCATTGCAAAACGTGAATGTTAGTAAATCCGGTGCACACAGTCAAGCAACAATTGTATTAATGGTTTATATTAAAGAATCCACAAGCAATACCGGGAAAAAAACTATTTTGATGTGAAATTGTACATCAATACATATTGCAATCTGAAAGAACAAAGTCATGTCATAACAAAATTATTTTACCATTTTATGTAAGAAAGAAAGAAAGGGGAAAACAGAGGGGATGAAAGCATATGAGGAGAGGGGAAAGTTATTAGGAGATAGAAGAGGAGAGGAAAAAGAAAGAAGGAATAGATAATTTGATTAGGATATCGATGAGTGCGAGGAGAGAAAGGTAGAAAAAGGTAACCATAAACAAAATTCCACCATGTTGTCATATAAATCTTAGAAACATCTTTCCAGCAAGAGAGTATAACTTTGAAAGCAAGTGCAATGAAAAGATCAAATAGTAACGGTTTGGGATATAAATGATCAAAACTACTTGCTGAGGAACAGAAGAAAACATTCTGGAAAGGTATACTACGATTACAAATCTTTAAACATTTGGACCAAATTGATTTCCAAAACTTATTAACATGTGATGAAATGGAGAAGCAGAAAGAGTAAATTTAGAAATACATACTGGGGTAAGAACAGCCCTACAGTAAATACAAAATAGGGATTGAGAAATGTGAGCAGCTTTGGAGGTGTGAAATATCTTAAGCCAACGTTTGCCCTAGAATTGTACAGGAAACAGTACGTTAAGTTCAGCCTCCCACAATAATTCAAGACCATCTTTGGTTATGACAGAAGTAGGGGTCAACAATATTTTATATATAGAGGCAGCTTTGGAGTAGTATCATGTTGGTTCAAATCTAGAGGTGTTGGAGGCATAGGTGTAGCAGCATAAGGAGGATGCTGGTGAATGAGAAAAAAGTATTGGATAGCAGAGGAAACTAATTAATAATATTTTGAAAATTAGTTCGGTAAGTAATATTGTGTTGAGGAACAGGTATAATAGAATTGTCTGTCATAAATTGATGACCAAACATAATGCTATTTTCATTCCAGTGCTTGTAGTAAAAAGATATGTAAAGAAATTTAAGAAATGTGTTATACCAAATTGATGAAGTGATAACAAAGGGGATGATGGTCGGAGCGTTTGAGCAAATCAAACACTCACCCCCAGTCAACTGATCTGGGTTTAATCCATTATCATTCTTTAGCTCACTCCACCACCCCAGTTCAGACATGGCAATATGCAAATCAGTCTGACCCCGTGCCTCATGGGAACAGTCCAGCCCGAACTGCCAAGCCATGTCTTCCCTGGACCGGAAACAAGCATCCTGGGACTGGTTTTGGGTTCATAACCCTCATCAGCCAGGCTATTTTGAATCAAGTGGCAAAGTGAGCAATGGACCCACGTCTGGGCATACCCTGCCAGCTTAGGGAGAACAAAGTGATACCAAAAAAATGATGGATTTAGGCCCAGATCTCTGTACTGGGGTGAATGTATGACATTGTTCTGCATTCTGACCATCAATAGTTATTTTTGCAATTGTCACCCAGAGTAGAACGGGTATGCTCAGACGTGAGTCCCATGCTCTCTATGCCACTGGAATCAAGCTATACTGGCTGAAGAGGGGTCAAACCCCGAAACCAGTCCTAGGATGCTTGTTTCCAGTCCAAGGAGGACCTGGCCTGGCAGTTCGGGGGGCAAGGGACCCACGTCTGGGCATACCCTGCCAGCTTAGGGAGAACAAAGTGATACCAAAAGGGATGATGGATGGAGCGTTTGAGCAAATCAAACACTCACCCCCAGTCAACTAATCTGGGTTTCATTCATCAATAGTTCTTTTTGCAATAGTCAGCCCGAGTGGGGCGGGTATGCTCAGACGTGAGTCCCGTGCTCTCCATGCCACTGGAATCAAGCTATTCTGGCTGAAGAGGGGTGAAACCCTGAAACCGGTCCTAGGATGCTTGTTTGCAGTCCAGGGAGAACCTGGCCTGGCAGTTCGGGCTGGACTGTTCCCATTGAGCGCAGAGTCAAGACTGATTTGCATATGGTTGGGTCCAAACTGGAATGGCATGGTGAGCAAAAATACGATGGATTTAGGCCCAGATCTCTGTACTGGGGTGAATGTATGAAATTGTTCTGTATTCTGTCCATCAATAGTTCTTTTTGCAATACCAAATTGATGATCCTAAAAAACGTTAGTGAAAATCAAGATTAGTAGAAAATGACGTGTAATAAATAAATGAAAGTTTTGAAAAGGGATTTCTTGAAATGAAAGTACAGTTGGACATATGAATTATATATTTGAAAGAGAATCCATTCGATAAGGATTTTTCAAACATGTTCCAGCGCAGAGCAAGCGAGTTTTGAAAATCATTATTCAAGGTATAAAGTTGTTGAATTATAAAGGCACTATGGTAGAGCTTATAATCGCGAAGCGAACATCCCCTTAATTCTTTGGGCACTTAAGCTTAGAAAGGGCAATGCAAGGATGTTTATTATTCCACAAGAATCGTGAACAAAGTCAGTAAATGTGTGCCAAATAATATTTGGAGTCTTAAAAGGCTACATAGATATTGTATAAAAAACATGCGGCACAATCATCATTTTAATGGTATCAAGTGTGCCCTACCATGTTAAATGTAAGGTAGTTCAATCTGGGGGTACTGTTTGTAATTTAGATAATGCAGTAACATTTTGGCTAAGTGTGTTAGATATGTTAGAAGAGAGCACCATGTAAAGTTGGTACCTGCAAACATATAGTGATAATAGGATGAGTTCAAAGGTAACATTTCAAGTATGGAAAAATTAAGCTTATACCCTAAAATTCTGGAGTATAAATTGATCCCAAGTATAAAAGGATGTAAAGAGTTCAAGGGGTTTGACATAGAAATGAACACATAATCTGCATAAGCAGATAACTTAGCCTCTAAAGAATTTTGTTTAAATCCTGTGATGAGTGGATTCCAACTATTTGTTCAAGAAATGGTTCCAGGCAAAGGGCAAACAGTAAAGGAGAAAGTGGGCAAACTTGTCTGGAACCTCTTTGTAAAAAGTAAAGTAAGGAGGAAAACAACCGTTGACAAAAATATTAGCTCTGGGTTGGAATATACAAATTTTATAAATGAAATTAATGTTGGGCCAAATCAAACCAATGAATAATAGTAATTATAAATTGCCATGTAATGCGCCCGTAGGCTTTTTCAGCATCTTTAGACAAGGCTACAAAAGGAACAGTGCTCTTTCCAGTCAGCTCAAGAATGTTAGAGAACATCCTGGCCTTGCCTGCCACAAGTCGATCCTTAATAAAGCCAGAGTGATCAGGTTTGACACGTCGTGGTATGAGCTTCTGAAGCTCAACTCAGAGTATGGAAAAAGGGGGTGGTGATGGACAGAGTTTCTGAATGATGCAGAATACTCTTACCAAGTCAATAGATCATGGTTTTAATCCATCACCGTTTTTTAGCTCACTGCACCATCCCAGCTCAGAACCTGGCTATATGCAAATTAGTCTGTTCCTGTCCCAGTGCATGATGGGAACAGGGCAAACCAAACTACCAAGCCAATTCTTATACTGGGAAGGAAACAAGCTTCCGGGGACCGGTTTCTGGCATCACAGCCTTCTTCGGCCCGGCTTGCTTGAATCCTGATGGTGCAATGAGCAAGGGACTCACGTCTGAGTATACCCTCCCACACATAGTGTGGATAAAACCGATTTTGGAAAAAGGGGGTGGTGATGGACAGAGTTTCTGAATGATGCAGAATACTCTTACCAAGTTAATAGATCATGGTTTTAATCCATCACCGTTTTTTAGCTCACTGCACCATCCCAGCTCAGAACCTGGCTATATGCAAATTAGTCTGTTCCTGTCCCAGTGCATGATGGGAACAGGGCAAACCAAACTACCAAGCCAATTCTTATACTGGGAAGGAAACAAGCTTCCGGGGACCGGTTTCTGGCATCACAGCCTTCTTCGGCCTGGCTTGCTTGAATCCTGATGGTGCAATGAGCAAGGGACTCACGTCTGAGTATACCCTCCCACACATAGTGTGGATAAAACCGATTTTGGAAAAAGGGGGTGGTGATGGACAGAGTTTCTGAATGATGCAGAATACTCTTACCAAGTCAATAGATCATGGTTTTAATCCATCACCGTTTTTTAGCTCACTGCACCATCCCAGCTCAGAACCTGGCTATATGCAAATTAGTCTGTTCCTGTCCCAGTGCATGATGGGAACAGGGCAAACCAAACTACCAAGCCAATTCTTATACTGGGAAGGAAACAAGCTTCCGGGGACCGGTTTCTGGCATCACAGCCTTCTTCGGCCCGGCTTGCTTGAATCCTGATGGTGCAATGAGCAAGGGACTCACGTCTGAGTATACCCTCCCACACATAGTGTGGATAAAACCGATTTTGGAAAAAGGGGGTGGTGATGGACAGAGTTTCTGAATGATGCAGAATACTCTTACCAAGTCAATAGATCATGGTTTTAATCCATCACCGTTTTTTAGCTCACTGCACCATCCCAGCTCAGAACCTGGCTATATGCAAATTAGTCTGTTCCTGTCCCAGTGCATGATGGGAACAGGGCAAACCAAACTACCAAGCCAATTCTTATACTGGGAAGGAAACAAGCTTCCGGGGACCGGTTTCTGGCATCACAGCCTTCTTCGGCCCGGCTTGCTTGAATCCTGATGGTGCAATGAGCAAGGGACTCACGTCTGAGTATACCCTCCCACACATAGTGTGGATAAAACCGATTTTGGAAAAAGGGGGTGGTGATGGACAGAGTTTCTGAATGATGCAGAATACTCTTACCAAGTCAATAGATCATGGTTTTAATCCATCACCGTTTTTTAGCTCACTGCACCATCCCAGCTCAGAACCTGGCTATATGCAAATTAATCTGTTCCTGTCCCAGTGCATGATGGGAACAGGGCAAACCAAACTACCAAGCCAATTCTTATACTGGGAAGGAAACAAGCTTCCGGGGACCGGTTTCTGGCATCACAGCCTTCTTCGGCCCGGCTTGCTTGAATCCTGATGGTGCAATGAGCAAGGGACTCACGTCTGAGTATACCCTCCCACACATAGTGTGGATAAAACCGATTTTGGAAAAAGGGGGTGGTGATGGACAGAGTTTCTGAATGATGCAGAATACTCTTACCAAGTCAATAGATCATGGTTTTAATCCATCACCGTTTTTTAGCTCACTGCACCATCCCAGCTCAGAACCTGGCTATATGCAAATTAGTCTGTTCCTGTCCCAGTGCATGATGGGAACAGGGCAAACCAAACTACCAAGCCAATTCTTATACTGGGAAGGAAACAAGCTTCCGGGGACCGGTTTCTGGCATCACAGCCTTCTTCGGCCTGGCTTGCTTGAATCCTGATGGTGCAATGAGCAAGGGACTCACGTCTGAGTATACCCTCCCACACATAGTGTGGATAAAACCGATTTTGGAAAAAGGGGGTGGTGATGGACAGAGTTTCTGAATGATGCAGAATACTCTTACCAAGTCAATAGATCATGGTTTTAATCCATCACCGTTTTTTAGCTCACTGCACCATCCCAGCTCAGAACCTGGCTATATGCAAATTAGTCTGTTCCTGTCCCAGTGCATGATGGGAACAGGGCAAACCAAACTACCAAGCCAATTCTTATACTGGGAAGGAAACAAGCTTCCGGGGACCGGTTTCTGGCATCACAGCCTTCTTCGGCCCGGCTTGCTTGAATCCTGATGGTGCAATGAGCAAGGGACTCACGTCTGAGTATACCCTCCCACACAAAGTGTGGATAAAACCGATTTTGGAAAAAGGGGGTGGTGATGGACAGAGTTTCTGAATGATGCAGAATACTCTTACCAAGTCAATAGATCATGGTTTTAATCCATCACCGTTTTTTAGCTCACTGCACCATCCCAGCTCAGAACCTGGCTATATGCAAATTAGTCTGTTCCTGTCCCAGTGCATGATGGGAACAGGGCAAACCAAACTACCAAGCCAATTCTTATACTGGGAAGGAAACAAGCTTCCGGGGACCGGTTTCTGGCATCACAGCCTTCTTCGGCCCGGCTTGCTTGAATCCTGATGGTGCAATGAGCAAGGGACTCACGTCTGAGTATACCCTCCCACACATAGTGTGGATAAAACCGATTTTGGAAAAAGGGGGTGGTGATGGACAGAGTTTCTGAATGATGCAGAATACTCTTACCAAGTCAATAGATCATGGTTTTAATCCATCACCGTTTTTTAGCTCACTGCACCATCCCAGCTCAGAACCTGGCTATATGCAAATTAATCTGTTCCTGTCCCAGTGCATGATGGGAACAGGGCAAACCAAACTACCAAGCCAATTCTTATAATGGGAAGGAAACAAGCTTCCGGGGACCGGTTTCTGGCATCACAGCCTTCTTCGGCCCGGCTTGCTTGAATCCTGATGGTGCAATGAGCAAGGGACTCACGTCTGAGTATACCCTCCCACACATAGTGTGGATAAAACCGATTTTGGAAAAAGGGGGTGGTGATGGACAGAGTTTCTGAATGATGCAGAATACTCTTACCAAGTCAATAGATCATGGTTTTAATCCATCACCGTTTTTTAGCTCACTGCACCATCCCAGCTCAGAACCTGGCTATATGCAAATTAATCTGTTCCTGTCCCAGTGCATGATGGGAACAGGGCAAACCAAACTACCAAGCCAATTCTTATACTGGGAAGGAAACAAGCTTCCGGGGACCGGTTTCTGGCATCACAGCCTTCTTCGGCCCGGCTTGCTTGAATCCTGATGGTGCAATGAGCAAGGGACTCACGTCTGAGTATACCCTCCCACACATAGTGTGGATAAAACCGATTTTGGAAAAAGGGGGTGGTGATGGACAGAGTTTCTGAATGATGCAGAATACTCTTACCAAGTCAATAGATCATGGTTTTAATCCATCACCGTTTTTTAGCTCACTGCACCATCCCAGCTCAGAACCTGGCTATATGCAAATTAGTCTGTTCCTGTCCCAGTGCATGATGGGAACAGGGCAAACCAAACTACCAAGCCAATTCTTATACTGGGAAGGAAACAAGCTTCCGGGGACCGGTTTCTGGCATCACAGCCTTCTTCGGCCCGGCTTGCTTGAATCCTGATGGTGCAATGAGCAAGGGACTCACGTCTGAGTATACCCTCCCACACAAAGTGTGGATAAAACCGATTTTGGAAAAAGGGGGTGGTGATGGACAGAGTTTCTGAATGATGCAGAATACTCTTACCAAGTCAATAGATCATGGTTTTAATCCATCACCGTTTTTTAGCTCACTGCACCATCCCAGCTCAGAACCTGGCTATATGCAAATTAGTCTGTTCCTGTCCCAGTGCATGATGGGAACAGGGCAAACCAAACTACCAAGCCAATTCTTATACTGGGAAGGAAACAAGCTTCCGGGGACCGGTTTCTGGCATCACAGCCTTCTTCGGCCCGGCTTGCTTGAATCCTGATGGTGCAATGAGCAAGGGACTCACGTCTGAGTATACCCTCCCACACATAGTGTGGATAAAACCGATTTTGGAAAAAGGGGGTGGTGATGGACAGAGTTTCTGAATGATGCAGAATACTCTTACCAAGTCAATAGATCATGGTTTTAATCCATCACCGTTTTTTAGCTCACTGCACCATCCCAGCTCAGAACCTGGCTATATGCAAATTAATCTGTTCCTGTCCCAGTGCATGATGGGAACAGGGCAAACCAAACTACCAAGCCAATTCTTATAATGGGAAGGAAACAAGCTTCCGGGGACCGGTTTCTGGCATCACAGCCTTCTTCGGCCCGGCTTGCTTGAATCCTGATGGTGCAATGAGCAAGGGACTCACGTCTGAGTATACCCTCCCACACATAGTGTGGATAAAACCGATTTTGGAAAAAGGGGGTGGTGATGGACAGAGTTTCTGAATGATGCAGAATACTCTTACCAAGTCAATAGATCATGGTTTTAATCCATCACCGTTTTTTAGCTCACTGCACCATCCCAGCTCAGAACCTGGCTATATGCAAATTAGTCTGTTCCTGTCCCAGTGCATGATGGGAACAGGGCAAACCAAACTACCAAGCCAATTCTTATACTGGGAAGGAAACAAGCTTCCGGGGACCGGTTTCTGGCATCACAGCCTTCTTCGGCCCGGCTTGCTTGAATCCTGATGGTGCAATGAGCAAGGTACTCACGTCTGAGTATACCCTCCCACACATAGTGTGGATAAAACCGATTTTGGAAAAAGGGGGTGGTGATGGACAGAGTTTCTGAATGATGCAGAATACTCTTACCAAGTCAATAGATCATGGTTTTAATCCATCACCGTTTTTTAGCTCACTGCACCATCCCAGCTCAGAACCTGGCTATATGCAAATTAGTCTGTTCCTGTCCCAGTGCATGATGGGAACAGGGCAAACCAAACTACCAAGCCAATTCTTATACTGGGAAGGAAACAAGCTTCCGGGGACCGGTTTCTGGCATCACAGCCTTCTTCGGCCCGGCTTGCTTGAATCCTGATGGTGCAATGAGCAAGGGACTCACGTCTGAGTATACCCTCCCACACATAGTGTGGATAAAACCGATTTTGGAAAAAGAGGGTGGTGATGGACAGAGTTTCTGAATGATGTAGAATACTCTTACCAAGTCAATAGATCATGGTTTTAATCCATCACCGTTTTTTAGCTCACTGCACCATCCCAGCTCAGAACCTGGCTATATGCAAATTAGTCTGTTCCTGTCCCAGTGCATGATGGGAACAGGGCAAACCAAACTACCAAGCCAATTCTTATACTGGGAAGGAAACAAGCTTCCGGGGACCGGTTTCTGGCATCACAGCCTTCTTCGGCCCGGCTTGCTTGAATCCTGATGGTGCAATGAGCAAGGGACTCACGTCTGAGTATACCCTCCCACACATAGTGTGGATAAAACCGATTTTGGAAAAAGGGGGTGGTGATGGACAGAGTTTCTGAATGATGCAGAATACTCTTACCAAGTCAATAGATCATGGTTTTAATCCATCACCGTTTTTTAGCTCACTGCACCATCCCAGCTCAGAACCTGGCTATATGCAAATTAATCTGTTCCTGTCCCAGTGCATGATGGGAACAGGGCAAACCAAACTACCAAGCCAATTCTTATACTGGGAAGGAAACAAGCTTCCGGGGACCGGTTTCTGGCATCACAGCCTTCTTCGGCCCGGCTTGCTTGAATCCTGATGGTGCAATGAGCAAGGTACTCACGTCTGAGTATACCCTCCCACACATAGTGTGGATAAAACCGATTTTGGAAAAAGGGGGTGGTGATGGACAGAGTTTCTGAATGATGCAGAATACTCTTACCAAGTCAATAGATCATGGTTTTAATCCATCACCGTTTTTTAGCTCACTGCACCATCCCAGCTCAGAACCTGACTATATGCAAATTAGTCTGTTCCTGTCCCAGTGCATGATGGGAACAGGGCAAACCAAACTACCAAGCCAATTCTTATACTGGGAAGGAAACAAGCTTCCGGGGACCGGTTTCTGGCATCACAGCCTTCTTCGGCCCGGCTTGCTTGAATCCTGATGGTGCAATGAGCAAGGGACTCACGTCTGAGTATACCCTCCCACACATAGTGTGGATAAAACCGATTTTGGAAAAAGGGGGTGGTGATGGACAGAGTTTCTGAATGATGTAGAATACTCTTACCAAGTCAATAGATCATGGTTTTAATCCATCACCGTTTTTTAGCTCACTGCACCATCCCAGCTCAGAACCTGGCTATATGCAAATTAGTCTGTTCCTGTCCCAGTGCATGATGGGAACAGGGCAAACCAAACTACCAAGCCAATTCTTATACTGGGAAGGAAACAAGCTTCCGGGGACCGGTTTCTGGCATCACAGCCTTCTTCGGCCCGGCTTGCTTGAATCCTGATGGTGAAATGAGCAAGGGACTCACGTCTGAGTATACCCTCCCACACATAGTGTGGATAAAACCGATTTTGGAAAAAGGGGGTGGTGATGGACAGAGTTTCTGAATGATGCAGAATACTCTTACCAAGTCAATAGATCATGGTTTTAATCCATCACCGTTTTTTAGCTCACTGCACCATCCCAGCTCAGAACCTGGCTATATGCAAATTAATCTGTTCCTGTCCCAGTGCATGATGGGAACAGGGCAAACCAAACTACCAAGCCAATTCTTATACTGGGAAGGAAACAAGCTTCCGGGGACCGGTTTCTGGCATCACAGCCTTCTTCGGCCCGGCTTGCTTGAATCCTGATGGTGCAATGAGCAAGGGACTCACGTCTGAGTATACCCTCCCACACATAGTGTGGATAAAACCGATTTTGGAAAAAGGGGGTGGTGATGGACAGAGTTTCTGAAATATGCAGAATACTCTTACCAAGTCAATAGATCATGGTTTTAATCCATCACCGTTTTTTAGCTCACTGCACCATCCCAGCTCAGAACCTGGCTATATGCAAATTAGTCTGTTCCTGTCCGAGTGCATGATGGGAACAGGGCAAACCAAACTACCAAGCCAATTCTTATACTGGGAAGGAAACAAGCTTCCGGGGACCGGTTTCTGGCATCACAGCCTTCTTCGGCCCGGCTTGCTTGAATCCTGATGGTGCAATGAGCAAGGGACTCACGTCTGAGTATACCCTCCCACACATAGTGTGGATAAAACCGATTTTGGAAAAAGGGGGTGGTGATGGACAGAGTTTCTGAATGATGCAGAATACTCTTACCAAGTCAATAGATCATGGTTTTAATCCATCACCGTTTTTTAGCTCACTGCACCACCCCAGCTCAGAACCTGGCTATATGCAAATTAGTCTGTTCCTGTCCCAGTGAGTCCCTTGCTCATTGCACCATCAGGATTCAAGCAAGCCGGGCCGAAGAAGGCTGTGATGCCAGAAACCGGTCCCCGGAAGCTTGTTTCCTTCCCAGTATAAGAATTGGCTTGGTAGTTTGGTTTGCCCTGTTCCCATCATGCACTGGGACAGGAACAGACTAATTTGCATATGGCCAGGTTCTGAGCTGGGATGGTGCAGTGAGCTAAAAAACGGTGATGGATTAAAACCATGATCTATTGACTTGGTAAGAGTATTCTGCATCATTCAGAAACTCTGTCCATCACCACCCCCCTTTTCCAAAATCGCTCAACTCAGAGTAGACAGAAGTCCTCATTGTCGGACCCACCCCCTCCGCATGGGACAACACCTGGTGGCCCACTGCCCTTGGCATCCCCCCACACCCACGGACTATGCCCACAACCTCAGCATCATACTCAACTCATCCCTCAGCATGACCCGACAGGTCAATGCCATCTCCTCCACGTGCTTCAACACCCTCCGCTTTCTCTGCAAGACCTTTAAATGGATCCCCCCTGAACCCAGAAAGATCGTCACTCACGCACTCATAACCAGCAGACGGGACTACAGAAACACCCCCCATTCCAGAATCAACAAATCCCTGCTCCAAAAACTCCAGACCATCCAGAACACATCCGCCAAACTCATCCTCAGCATCGCATAACAAGACCACATCACACAGCACCTACGAGACCTTCACTTGCTCCCCATCGAGAAGAGAGTGACTGTCAAGCTACTCACTCACGCCTACAAATCCCTCCACAACACTGGACCCCAGTACCTTAACGAAAGTGTCTCTTTATACGTACCCAAGAGAAGCCTCACTCCGCCGACCTCACCCTGGCCAAAACCCCTCATATCCATAGAGCCAGAACTGGTGGAAGAGCCTACTCCTACATCCTGGCAAAGACCTGGAACAAACACCTGCTCAGCATCAGACATTCCCCCACTCTGCCTGCCTACAGGAAGAGCCTCATGACCTGGCTCTTTGGATAAGACGCTGCTGCATGATTCCCTCCCCCCCCAGCGCCTTGAGACCACATGCATCATTCTCTGCATTTGCGATTCCTTAATTGCGATTATTAAGGAATCGCAATTAAGGAATCGCAAATGCCTATGCATTAAAAAATCGCATAATTATTTGCGAATCGGTAATTTTCCTTAATTGCGATTCACAATTTGCGAATCGCAATTAAGGAAAAACTTTCCATTGATTCCTATGGGCCAAAAGGCCCATAGGAATCAATGGCAAGGCATTTACAAATTGCGATTTTCTTTTTGCGAATCGCAATTTGTTAAATTCATTCAAGGGTGCAGGGGGGGGTCCAAAGGATCCCCCCCTGCACCCCTGAAATGTATCTGCAAGTACAAGTTACACACACACATGTCCCAAGGACATGTGTGTGTGTAACATGAAGGTTTAAAAAATGCATTTTTGTGCATTTTTGTAATTTTTCGCAATTTAACACGAGGTCCAACCTTGTGTTAATTTGCTCCCTCTAATTAAAAAATTGCAGTTCTTTAAACATTCATGCATTGCATTTAAGGAATCGCAAAAATGTGATTCCTTAAATGCAATCGCATTTTAAGAAGTCGCAATAAATAACGATTTCTATTGAAATAGATGATGCATCCCAAAAAGCGATTTAGGAATCGCAAACGGCCGATTTCTGCGAATCGCACCGTTTGCGATTCCTAAATCCTTTGATGCATGTACCTGATAGTGTTTTATAATATAATTGAATGGCGTTGGAAAAGTCAGAAGTCAAAGTAGTATTAGTAGATCCATTAAGGATGGGACCTATATTTTCACTTTCTGAATTTATTTTAAGGTAATAAACAAGGAAACATTTTGTACGCTTCACTCTGACCTCTATGACATTTTATTGTAACACTAAGCAAGGTATTACATGCATCAACAGTAGCAAGGTAGTTGAGATTAGATTTGGCTTTAATCAAGTTGTGTAAAATCAGGGATGATTTGGAAGTTAATTAGGTATGTTCATGTGTTTTAATTTGTTGAAGGAAGGTTAGATATTGGGAATGTAACTTTTTTTCCCTTTCTAGACGAGAATGCTATTGTAAAAGCACAGAATGACCACTGTGCCTTTAACTAGGCCGGGTCACCCCTCCTGCTGCCGTCACCTTCCTGCCTGCTGCCGCTGTACCGAGCGACCCAGCCGCCGCTGAGCCGCCCGGCTGTGCCGATTTCCCGCCGCTGCCTCCCTGCGGCCCCGCCCACCACCAGCCCATTGGACGCCCCGCTCCCGCCTCCCAGCTGCCCGCCCTCCCGGCTCCAGATTTAAGGGGATTGCAGCGAGAGACCCAGGAGTGACCACTGTGCCTTTAACTAGGCCGGGCACCCCTCCTGCTGCCGTCACCTTCCTGCCTGCTGCCGCTGTACCGAGCGACCCAGCCGCCGCTGAGCCGCCCGGCTGTGCCAATTTCCCGCCGCTGCCTCCCTGCGGCCCCGCCCACCACCAGCCCATTGGACGCCCCGCTCCCGCCTCCCAGCTGCCCGCCCTCCCGGCTCCAGATTTAAGGGGATTGCAGCGAGAGACCCAGGAGTGACCACTGTGCCTTTAACTAGGCCGGGTCACCCCTCCTGCTGCCGTCACCTTCCTGCCTGCTGCCGCTGTACCGAGCGACCCAGCCGCCGCTGAGCCGCCAGGCTGTGCCGATTTCCCGCCGCTGCCTCCCTGCGGCCCCGCCCACCACCAGCCCATTGGACGCCCCGCTCCCGCCTCCCAGCTGCCCGCCCTCCCGGCTCCAGATTTATGACGCCCCCACAGCGACCGCGCAGCGGACGTGCGCAGCGGGAGCACCGATTGAGCGTCGAAGGTGCGCCAAAGGTAAGCCCGTCTACGCCCGTCCGCGCCTGGCCCGCGCCCAGTGCCAGGACCCCTGGCCCCCACCGACGAAAGCCGACCCGACGGACCTACGACGCCGCCGAACTCAACGCACTCAACACCGGCCGTACCCCGGGTTGCTACAGAGCCACACCGAGACGCACCCACGGACCCTTCAGCTGCCACTCCTGCAAGTTCACCTGCAACCGGACCCACGCCACACCAGCAGCCGGACCCACCAAGCCGAACACCAACAGCACCCACCTGAAGTGCATCCTGCTCAACACCCGCTCCATCCACAGACACGCCGTCGAGCTCTGGAACCTGCTCGACACCACAGTCCCAGACGTCGCCTTCCTCACGGAAACCTGGATGAACGCCTCCTCAGCGCCCGACATCGCCATCGCCATTCCGGACGGCTACAAGATCATCCGGAAGGACCGCATCAACCAGACAGGAGGAGTCATCGCCATCATCCACAGGAACACCATCCGCATCATGACCAACGCTGACGACACCCTCGCACCCACCGAACACCTGCACTTCCAGATCCACATCAACCTCAAGACCACCCTCAGAGGCACCCTCATCTACAGACCCCCGGGACCACGCACACAATTCAGCGAGGACATCGCCGACTTCATCAGCCCGCACGCCCTCCTCTCCGCTGACTACATCCTCCTCGGGGACCTCAACTTCCACCTGGAAAACAACAACGACCGCAACACCACCACCCTGCTGGACAACCTCGCCAACCTCGGACTCAAGCAACTGGTGAACACCCCCACCCACTACGCCGGACACACACTTGACCTAGTCTTCTCCTCCAGCAAGGACATCGCCTTCAGCCACGCCACGAGACTCCACTGGACGGACCACAGCTGCGTCCACTTCAGCTTCAGAAGGAGCACGCTCCACCATCACCAGCAACAGGTTCCCCGCAGAAGCTGGAACAAGATCACTGCAGACCAGCTCGCTACTTCCCTGAGCAAGAACCCTCCCACCAGCACAACGAACCCCAGCCAAGCGGCCACCAACCTCAAGAAATGGATCAGCGACTGCGCAGACGACCTCGCCCCTCTGAAGACCCCGCCGAGCAGACCCGGCAGCAAGAAAGCCCCATGGTTTAACGACGAACTCAAGAGCTCCAAGACGAACTGCAGAGCACTCGAGAAAACCTGGCGCAGAGACCCAACACCGGACAACATGACTGCCCTCAAGCTCGCCACCCAAAAACACCACCAACTGATCCACGCCACCAAGAAAACCGCATTCAAGGAACGACTGGACAACAACGCACACAACAGCAAGGAACTCTTCAACATCGTGAAAGAGCTCTCCAACCCCAACGCCGGCAACAACGGCATCACCCCTTCGCAAGACCTCTGCAACTCCCTCGCCTCCTACTTCCACAACAAGATCGCGGACATCCACAACAGCTTCAGCACTCAACCGACGCACGCCACGACCGAACCACCGCCCCCCACCACCACCCTCCGAGCCTGGACCCCAATCAGCACCGAAGACACCATCCGCACGATGAACTCCATCCACTCCGGATCTCCGACAGACCCCTGCCCTCACCACGTCTTCAACAAGGCCGACGCTGTCATCGCACCCCACCTGCGGGACATCATCAACACCTCCTTCTACATCGCCACCTTCCCGGAGAGCTGGAAGCACGCCGAACTCAGCGCTCTACTCAAGAAACCATCAGCCGACCCCGCCGACCTCAAGAACTACCGCCCCATCTCGCTGCTCCCGTTTCCGGCAAAAGTCATCGAGAAGACCGTCAACAAGCAACTGGCCGCCTTCCTCGAGACGAACGGTTCCCTCGACCTCTCGCAGTCTGGCTTCCGGGCCAACCACAGCACCGAGACCGCCCTGATCACAGCTACCGATGACATCCGAGCCCTGCTCGACAACGGAGAAACAGCGGCCCTCATCCTCCTGGACCTCTCCGCGGCCTTCGACACTGTCTGCCACCGTACCCTAGTACAGCGCCTCAGCAATGTCGGAATCCAGGAGAAGGCACTGAAGTGGATCATCTCCTTCCTCGCCGGAAGGACACAGAGAGTCCGCCTCCCCCCGTTCAGATCGGAGGCCACCGAAGTCATCTGCGGCGTTCCTCAAGGCTCCTAGCTCAGCCCAACACTCTTCAACATCTACATGAGCCCCCTCGCAGCCATCGCACGCCAGCACATCCTCAACATCATCTCCTATGCCGACGACACCCAGCTGATCCTCTCCCTCACCAACGACCCCACCACCGCCAGAGCCAACCTGCACGAAGGGATGACAGACGTAGCCAAATGGATGTCGAACAGCCGCCTGAAACTGAACTCGGACAAGACAGAAGTCCTCATCCTAGGATCCTCACCCTCCGCCTGGGACGACTCCTGGTGGCCCCCCGCCCTGGGCACCGCACCCAAACCAACAGACCACGCACGCAACCTGGGCTTCATCCTGGACTCCTCCCTCTCCATGACCAGACAAGTCAACGCGGTCTCCTCGTCGTGCTTCAACATCCTACGCATGCTACGCAAGATCTTCCGATGGATCCCCTCCGATACCAGGAAGACGGTCA
Source organism: Lissotriton helveticus (assembly GCF_964261635.1). Classification (NCBI taxonomy): domain Eukaryota; kingdom Metazoa; phylum Chordata; class Amphibia; order Caudata; family Salamandridae; genus Lissotriton; species Lissotriton helveticus. The sequence continues at coordinate 919,365,372 of NC_136067.1, read as the reverse complement.
CCCAGGCCCTCGTCACCAGCCGTCTGGACTACGGCAACTCCCTCTACGCCGGAACCACCGCCAAACTCCAGAAGAGACTCCAGCGGATCCAGAACACCTCAGCACTCATCCTTGACATCCCCCGCCACAGCCACATCTCCGGACACCTGAGAGACCTGCACTGGCTCCCGGTCAACAAGAGAATCACCTTCCGGCTCCTCACCCACGCACACAAAGCCCTACACAACCAGGGCCCAGGATACCTCAACAGCCGCCTCAACTTCTACGCTCCCAAACGCCAGCTTCGATCGACCAGCCACGCCCTCGCCGCCGTCCCCCGCCTCCGAAGAGCCACCACAGGAGGAAGGTCCTTCTCCTACCTGGCCGCCAAGACTTGGAACTCCCTTCCGACCCACCTCCGCCTGACCCAAGACCACCTCGCCTTCAGGAAGCAGCTCAAGACCTGGCTGTTCGAGCAGTAGCGGACCCCTCCCCCCAGCGCCTTGAGACCCTCCGGGTGAGTAGTGCGCTATATAAATGCTTTGATTGATTGATTGATTGATTGAATGAAGCTTTGAAAGCATCCCAAATATTAGAAATGGATGTATCACTGTATTGGATACATGTTAAAAAATCTTGAATAAAAGTAGTAGCTTTAGGTATACATTGTGTATCAGAACAATGAGAGTTATTAAACCTCTATCTGCCAGATTTAGAGTCTGTGTGAGATAAATCCAAGAAGGTCACCACAGGGCATTGTCTGAAACCAAGAGTTCAGGTGACTGTATCTAAGGGAGTAAGGATTTAGTAACTAGGATATAAGCAATTCTGGGCATTGTCTGATGAACACTAGAGAAAAAAGTAAATTCAAACTTATCATGGTTACATGTTTTCCAAACATCAAACAATGGCTGTTTGGAATGACTTTGGGGATTTAACGGGATTACATTTACATTTAGACTTCCTATTAGAGAAGAGATCAAGCTATTCGTTGAAATCACCCGCCACAATGATATTAGAAGTGCCAATGCTCACAAATGTTTCTCTAATACTGCACCAAATGTCTGGATCAGGCTTAACTGGACCATAAATGTTAAACAAGGAGATATGTTTATTATGAATGATGGCATCAACCAAAACCTATCGCCCATTACTATCACATTCAGTGGATAAAACCTGCACTAACAATGATGTGTGACATAGAATAAGGGCACCACCCTTGTAATCAATAGCAGGGAAGAAAAAAACCTGTCCAACCCATTGACATTTAAATTTGACAGATTCAACATCATTAAAGTGAGTTTCCTGCAAAAATAACCAATATGGGAATTAAGCTTATACAAATGATAGGGTATCTTTTGTCTTTTAACCGAATGTCTACGACCAGGAACGTTCCATGAAATAACATTAAACATACTGGAGACATAAGGAGAAGGGTACAGGAACATGGGTGTCAAGCTGCAAAAGCACAAAGGGAAACAAATTGACACAATATATTAAAAACAACATAAAATAGAGTATAAGTGATGAAGACATTATGAATGACATATAGGCACTCATGAAATGAGGGAAAGAGAGGAACAGGATGAAAGGGAGAAAGAGAAGCTAAAGAAAAAGAAGAAAAGACAGAGTGAGGATATGACTCCAGATCTAAGAGGAAACAAATGCTAAAGGGACAGGGGATGTGTAGACACCATATAAAGGGGAGCAGCAAAGAAGGAGAAGACAAAGATGTAGATATAAAGAAAAAAAACATATATTCATGAAATTTGAGAAGAAAAAGAGATTGAGTACTAACAAATACAATTTCAAAAACGTCCGAACATTCGTGTCCATAGCATGAGGTGAAATAGTTTGGAGAAACGTCTTCAATTTAACAGGGTCTTCAAAGGATCTTGTGGTGCCTTCATGGGTGATTTTGTATGTGCACGGGTATAGGATGCCACATCGTACCTTCAGCTGTCATATTTGAGACCCTAAGTTGAGGAACTCCTTTCGTTGGCATTTGTCGCATGGGAAATGTATTGAGAAATAAAAGAATTGCATCCAGACCATACTAGATGACATTTTTCCTTAGCAGCTTTCAAAGAACATAAATTCGAGGAATAGCATAATGATTCCTTTAGGTTTGGCAGAATGAGGATGAACATATCCTAGATGATGTGCTCTATGAATGTTGAGAGGAGGAGCAGTAGGAGTTCCAAGAAGCTCCGGGAGAAACTTCTTCAGGAATTCTAGTAGGTCAGGACCTTCAAGAGCCTTTGATAGACCTTAGAGGTGCAAGTTGTTCCAGTGATTCCTGGTTTTCAAGATCTTGTATGTGAAGTTTGAGTTTTAAAATTTCTTGTTCAAGAATAGGTATCTTAGTTGTTATATCTTAGAGGGAGCTAACAAGTTGTTCCATTTTATTTTATTTTCCATTACTATCCAATGGTCCTCAATTTACTGACGTTTTTCATTGGTGGTACGCATAAAAGGCTTTAAGCCCCTACCTTCATCCAGGATGGTGTCAAATACAGACTTATTAGATAACACTGTGGTAACAGAGGATAATTGTTCACCCTTTTAGGCTTTGTACTGGATGAGGATGCCAGGAGGTCACTGGCCATATTATCATTTTGCTCAATATGATTAGGAATCTTTTTAATAAGTTTGGTTCTACCCATATAACAGAATAAAGACTGAAAGTGTAGTAGGACTGTGGAGAATATGTGAACAACAACTTTAAGGGAAAAACAATGTTAGTTATATAGTAGTGGTAATCCTGGTGAGCAGAATGTTAAAAGATAAAAAGGTGACGGCACCAGCTGACAGGAAAACACCACAAGCAATTAAGCAAAAGTCTCAGCTCAACATAAACTGTGTGATGTTAGCGCCGTACAGAAGAGATCAGAGTTGAGTTAAAATTAACTGTTTTACAATGCTGTTAGGTAATTTATAGGCATTATAACGATGAGTGACACTAGTAGCCTTGAAAAATCAGTTATTCGATGAATTATGAGGAGAAGTCACAAGTTGAGACCTAGGCAGCATTTTGAATTATTATCAGGGAGCTTTGCTACTATTCCATGCTCTGCATTAGATTAACATGGGGCACTTCTCTAATATTGCCAGTGCTGAGAAGCCTCTGAGGGGATAAGATGCATGAACTGAGGATGGACAATTATAAGGCCAGCACTTATATGAGACTTTGCGGTGTGCAGAGATGTAGAAAATGAAAAGTGGGTGCTTGTATATTGGCAGCCGCACACACTTTACCACAGACTCACCGATGCAACTCCGGGCCATCAAAAGACACGCTGCAATGAGACATTTATAGGGCTTCGAAGATGCAGGAATGAAATGAAGGTCCCAGGCATGCTTAAAGCCACAATATGCTTCATCGACATGGGGAAGCTGCCATTTTGATTGGCGCGTAGACCATGCCCCCCAAGTCAAACAACTATTGACAACCAATATCCAGAGCTCTTGAAAGTGGCAGCCCTGATTAAGAAAGAGCTATGATGCCATACAAATAACAAGCATACTTTAAAACATTCAAACATACCTTAAAGTGTACACATAACACTGTAGTGAAATACATGGATAGGCCACATCTGCTATACTTTAAAGAAGTGTAAAATTTAAAAAGTTGATAGCACTGTTTCCTTTGTGAATCGCTTAATTTGATAATGCTTTCACTCTTGCTAATAATTTGGGATGTGTATTTAGTGATGCATTCATGCAAAATTTAACACACTAGATGTAGAATTCGTTCCAATTAGTTAGAAAAACCAAACAGCTGTTTTTAAACACTTCAATAAATATAATTATCTGTAGTTACAACCGAAGAAAAAGTGAATTAATGTGTTTGCCTCAATCCCACCTACATGCATGCCATTTGCATATAGTATTTTTGTAAATGTGGATACTCAGCTTAATTATGCAGCTCATCAAAACACAGAGGCATTCTTTGTGAAATAAGTAGAATGAGAACAAACTGAAAAAACGTCAACACTGCATGCATGTTTTTTTTAAATTAACTGAGCCGTACACCCAATGAGTACTAAATAAACAAAAGCTGATTTACCTGTGGGCCAAAAGTGAATACCGGGGGTGCTTTCTAACTTAGGGCATTGGGGCATTGCCCCACTCATATTTTGGACACCCCAAGCTCCCCTATGAAATGTGAATAAACAAATATACATTCTAAAGTTTATTTTCTTCTACCTGCAGTAGTCAGACTTCAGCCACGGGCCAGTTGTCTGAGGCAGCTCCTGGAAACCAGTGAATGCGGGCCTGAGGGGGTGGGACTTAATTTTTTTTGAATTTGACATACACCATACTCTCCAGCGAGGGCACCTGTTTCTCCAAAGTGTATATCTTGAGTTGGACTGCTGCCTATCTCCGGCCAGATCGACATGCGCACTAAAGGCCTCTCTCCAGGAGTACCCAACTGTGCATTAGTGAGTCAGGGATGAATCAAATTCCACAGCTTCTGGTCTCCTAATGAGCGGTGAGTTTCCCTGTCCAAGCCAATCCTTGCACTTCTCTCATGCTGTGTAACTGTATGGAAGCAATGTCTGGATTGACTAAGAGATGCTTTTCTCTGCTGTAGTGGTGTGTGCAGGAGGCAGTGCGGGAATGGGAGGATCCTGTCCAAGGAGCATGACCAATTACTGTATGGCTTTATTGTGAAGCCGTGCAGTGATTTTCATTTTCTGCCCTTGCTGTTCGGCCGGCCTGTCTCTCTCTCTCTCTCTCTCTCAGTCTGTCCCCTCTTTGTGATCCACGCTTTGCTAACGCCACGCATTGAACAAGGGACCACTAGAGAGACGTTGAGCGAGACCCCACCTGACCCAGTGGCCTCGCGCTTGAATTGTCCAGACTCGGCGCCTTGTGATCACGTAGATCTCAGCACAGATCACCTTTTATCTGGAGTGGTGTGAAGGGGATAATGAAGTGGACACATCTACATCACGCATCCTTTCTGAATTGGTCAGTACATTATGGTTTGCTGCTAATTGCTAAGGTGTTCACTGCTGTGTAAAAATAATAATAATAATATAACTATATGGGGAGGTAAAAAAATTAGGAACTGTTTGTCGCTGATTGTGTTGGACTTGCATATGGCACTGGTGCTGCTCGAGTTTCTAGTCAACGTCGACGCAACACCAGTGTACTGTACTGTAAGTAACTCAGGCAACTGGTGTGAGGCCTGCATTTCCTTCTATTAGCCTGGTTCTTTATTTACGTTGTGTTTTGATTATTACTTCATCGTGATAAAAGATTTAGGCTCTGGTGTGGGCCAGACACGAACCCAAAGCCTTTCTTTAATCTCGATACAGATCAAAATACTGTTAAATTTCTGCAAAACCAGGAGAGGGGTAGGGAGCTTGGAGAGGATGAGAGGGAGACAACAGATATTCTCTCAGTCATGAGAGCAACTATGCATGTTGACAGCCCTGTGGGGATCCATGCGCACTAGCATCCCTGTACACCTTCAATCAGGGCTGGCTCTAGGGCGGTGCGACCGGTATCACCGCACCGGGTGCTGGCTTCCTGGGGGCGTCCTGTTTGCTAGTTTATTATGTTTTTGAAGCACCCGCTACAGCGTTTCTTCCACCCCCCCTCCCCTCATGCAATTACCAGGCCTCACAAAAATGTCAAGATAACTCGTGTGAGTAATTATCTTACTGGAGAGAGTTCAGCATTTTGTATAGTTGAGGTTTTGACTTATGTGAAATTAATGCAGAGGGAAAATATGCCTGCCGAAGAACGTGTACCAAGTTGATTACTGAGTGAATATAATGTAAACAGATCAGCAGGTACTGCTTTTAAAAGAGACATCCTTTTGTTACTTGCAATTTAGAACTTTAAGGCCCAGATGCATCAAGGTAAAATTAGCTCGCAAAGGGGCAGATTCTCAGAATCTGCCCCTTTGCGACCGGTATTTTTGCCTATGGGATGCATCATCCCAAATGCAAAAATCGCAAATTAAGTATTCGCTAAATTGCGATTACTTGCATTTAAGGAATCTCAAATTGAGATTCCTTAAATGCAATGCATCAAAGTCGTAAAAATTAGCGATTTTGCTAATAGGAGTAGCAGATTAACATGAAGTTCAACTTCATGGCAATTTGCAAAAACTTTGAAAAATGCACTTTTGTGCATTTTTCAAAGTTTCATGTTGTGCACACACATGCAACATATGTGCACAGATCAGTTTCAGGGGTGCAACAGGGTGTCCTTTGGACACCCCTGCACCCTTGAAATTGCATTCTCAATTTGCGATTCACTAATTGCGATTCACAAATTGAGAATGTCTTCCCATTCATTCTTATGGGCCTCTAGGCCCATAGGAATGAATGGGGAGGTATTCCTTAATTGCGAATCGGAATTTGCAAGTTGCAATTAAGGAATTTTAAGAAATCGCTATTTTTTGAGCGAGTTCTTCTTGCATAGCATTTTGCTATTCCTTATTAGCGATTCCTTATTTTTCGCTAATATGGAATCGCAAAATGGATGCTTGATGTATCTGGGAGTAAGTTCTCATATTCAACAGTGAGCTATTAACTTTCATCATAGAACTGCATACACGCTACAAAGTATACATTAGAACATAGATTAATGTTGCATAAAGGGTTGATTTGCCTAGAAATCGATTCTTATTATTAAAGAAAACTTCCAACTATGCTGTTTCTTTTTCGACTCTGAGTTTGCGCTTCTCCACACCAAGCACTCTTAAACTATACTGCCTACCAGTATGGATGACATGTGACTTCTACATTTTTAGTCCTTTGGATTATGTAACATTTCCTATACACTGATTTACACACATATGATTGATTGTCTCTGTGTAATGTGTGTGTGATGCAAAGTGCTCGTACACCCTACACTGGTATAAGTGGCGCTATATAACTAATTCAATGCATCTGAGAGAGTGTGATTATGGAGACTGGTGCTTGTGAGAAAATCCGTGGTGGAGGTGGTCATTGGGGCAGGCACCAACAAACATTGACACACAGGGCGCCACCAGCGCTAAAGCTGGCCCTGCCTTCAATCTTGTGCAAGACTGCTTTTGTGCATTGGTGAGTTTGTATAGTGCTAGCTCTGTGCATGGTAGCCCAGGACACAGATGCTCTCTCTCGCATGTTAACAGAGGCAGACCCCAGGGCAGCAGGCTTTGTGCAAGGCAGGTTCTGTGCACTGACAGCTTTACAGGCAGTTGTGCACTCTGCTAGCCATGTTTACAGGTAGCATTGCACAGAAGTCTCTCTGTTCAAGAAAACTCTGCAGGCAGTCTTGAGCACAAGCCACATTGAGCACTTCAGCCCCACAGACTGTTCCCCTTGTGCACTAGGTATCCTGTGCACTGGCAGCTTGGCACACTTAAAGGATTGGAGCATGCACGCACCTTTGTGTGCTGACATAGTTAAGTTAATTACAACTTGCTAATATTTTGCTTAAAATATAATTAACATTTTCATTTTGAAATACCCACAGTTATTATAAAATAATCAATATGGGAGGGGAAATTTCAGCTTTAATTACCAACCTGAGGCATTGCAGAGAACACCATGTGTCCAGGTAAGATAATTGCAAACCTTGCTTGTCACACTGTACAATTTAATTCTACACACTAAACTAACCGTTCAACAATTTTAATTCAGCAAGATATGGAGCATTTTTAAGTGTTTCAGTATTTTAAGTCTACTCTTTCACAATAGCTTTATAAACCTTCGTGCTTTCTCAAACTTGCTTGAAAATGCGCCATGTGCCCACTTTTTTTTTTACAAAGTTTCACCGGAAGGAGCACCCCGCGGAATGCTTCTTTTTAAAGTCGACAAAACAAGGTGCCAGTACTGCTCACTTTTTTAGCGGATTTTGATTAACAATGATTGAAACAATTGTAGCAAAACCACACAACTAATTGTGACTGTGTTAATCTTTTTTATTTTTTAAGTTGTTTTACAATATCAAAACAATTCTATTTTAGAAAGATCTTTCTAAAATAGAATTGTTTTGATATTGTAAACAAAAAAGTGAGCAGTACTGGCACCTTGTTTTTTTGAGAATCTCACCAGACGCGGCCTTGCTGCGCTATAGCCAAATCCTTGTTGCTTCATATCTTTTGAAAGTCGGGCACGCTCACTCTCTGCAGGGCACTCATCTGGAAACTTTACACCCACCGCTTTCAAATGTCACCAGCCATCACTGGTAAAGCATCCATGTACCCATTAGGGCAATGAAATCAAGCCCAACAATCTTTCGCTCATCACTTGATGAATCAAAAGGTGTGGGTTGTGCCCTGTGGCATACCCCTAGGCACTGAACTTTGCAATCAATTAGACCTGTGGGGTTTCTGGGTTTAGGGTGCTAATAAAAAAATAGTGCTCGATACCCAGGATATTGTGAACAGCAAAATAAACAAAAAAAGTAGTACTTTTGTAAAAATTCAATTTTTACAAAAGTTGCCAAAAAATGGTCATTCAAATAAATGGCAGCTGGTTCTCTTTTTATTGGCTCTGCACTTGCTGAGCCAATAAAAGAAGGGTGAGCAACAGGTTAGCAGGCTGCAAACGTGTTAAGTTGCTCTTCCATCTGCCTTTAAAATGCACATGGCCCTCCCCTGCCCTTACTTTCCTGCAACCGACTTCCCCTTGACTCTTTATTTATTTTTGCGACTGTATATAGAGCAAACTCAACATGTATTGGAGCGCTTTACATGTCACAAGGTACACTAAATAAGATACATTTTTCAGCCACTCATTAGACAAAGTGATTTTACCAGAATCTCTGGCTGCTGAGCTGATGCTGGGACTCAAACCAGGTTTTTCGGCTCCAAAACCAGGAGCTCTGGCCATAACGTTACATCCTCTACTCCACACTGTCATTCCATTCTGTGTGACCTCTCTGCCGTGGTAAACACTCCTCCCCCAACAACCCCAGGACACTCATTATGCCGCTTTTCTAAACTGCTTTTCACTCCCAATCCCGAGTCTCCAGTGTACCCACCATTACATACACCCTCTGCGGAGGTGCGCAATTTAGGAATAGTTGTTGTCCGATGCCACAGAGAGTACAGTTTTTAAATTTAAACATGTACTCTCTGTTCGGAGGCACAGTGGTGCTGGACACTTTGCTAGGCCACAAAAAGTGACTTCTCAGAATCTCCAGTAGTGACCAAGCGGTATTTTTGTCACAAGTACATGTTCAGCCTACCACACAAATACCACTAATTTAGGGGTTTAATATCACAAATTGTGCTATTTTTACCTCAAAATTTATAATACCACAAAATCCTGGGGGGTCTGATTGTTTGGAAGAATGGGATTTCAAATGCCACACAGACCTCTCTCGTGGAGCCCAATATGTCAGAGCTACTTGTCCAATGGGATCTACTGCATCAAATGTCCTAAATGTTTGACATTGACAGTAGCCAATCTGGCCCTGAATTGTCAATCAAAATCAGTGACTGTGACTGTGATACTGACCTGTTTTATCAAGGGCAATGTTAAAGAGATCCAAAATGCACATTGCAAGGCTGAAGGAGATGTAAAACCGGGGGGACACCAATGCAAACTGCTGATAGAATGTAAGCGAAAGAAAGGCATTCAGTGCTGCTGCTATGTGTTTGTGTGTACAGGTGCATATATGCCTGAATATATGTGAGTGTGTTGGGCCTGACTTGTTGGTGGTAGTTCCTGGCCTATTGTGGGTACCCATCGTGTTATGGTAACTACCCTTGATACAGCCGGCCTTAGCATATTGGTTCTTATGATTGGTACATTATAGGGATCCATGTTATAGTTATTTTGTACTTTGGTATAATGTGAACCTAGAATATTGTTGGCATTTCCCAGTATATTGTGACCACCCATGCCCATTGTATCATGCTGGCCATGGCATAATGATGGTAATTTCTGTCATTTGTGGGCATCTATTCATGATGGTGCACTCCACTGGCATAATGTTGGCCGCGGGCATGTTGGTGGTTTTTCTTAACCTATTATAAATATCCATGGCATTATGGTGCCCACCTCTGGTATAAAGCTGGTGGCACTTTATGGTCTAGTGTGGCCCTCCATGGTTTGATAATGCCCATTTTATTGCGGTTAGTAGGTTGACTAATTACTATCATGGTGTTAATGTGTAAGAAATACTAATTAGGGATTTTTCTCTACAATCTTTTGGACTACAACCAATTCATAACATTGAACACTTAGTTCACTACTCTGAAGCAACAGTGAGGAAACATGTGATGCTGTAGAAAGCTCCTAGATAAATAAATAAATTAAATAACATAGACATTGATAAATATGTACATAAATTATTAATGCTGCTACTAGCAAAATGTAGGGTCTCCCTGTCATATTGTTAGCATGCACAACATAAGATGGTGATGCATTAATTTAATACTTTATTACATTTTATCCATAGTACAAGGATATAAAAACAATGGCAAATTAATGATTTACTAAAAATATAATAATAGTACATGTGTACTGTATAAGTGCAGAGAAAGGTACCAAATAAATAGAGGAAACACAGAGCAGCAGCGAGATCAAGGGAATATGCAAGGAAGAATATAGTCGAAACTTAAAACAACAGATGGATCACACGCACATTCAAGTAAGACTCTATCAACATTTGTCAGTAGCTGTACTATTGAAGTGACAAAATATTGACCTGCCATAACATCATGTGAAAAATATTGACCACAACAATAACTTGAAGGTAAACATTTAGAGATCACTATAGATTTACTATTTTAAACTCTACTAACCGTGAAGAGATATGTATGTAAAGTCCATATTTACCTGGAGTCACTTACCTTCATGATATTGTGCTAGTCAATATACTAAACCCAGTATTATGTCAGGATTTTATTTAAGACTCAATACTTTTGTAGAACTACATACTTTGTGAAAATGAGAAATTCAGATTGGACACCCAAACATACATTTATTAAAAAGGAAAAGCTGGTACTTCAGGACAGATAATGTGTTTTTCAATGAAAATGATAAGTTGTTTTGTGAAAATTCTGAACACGTAACTCTACATAACATGAGAAACATCACTACTCTAGGTACGCAAACCTTGTGAGCTTCATTTAGTGCTTGGTGGATGGGATTCTCTATCACAAATGTGGTAGATATACCATCAGCGGAATTATCTTTTTAAATGCAGCCCGTTTCCTTTAAAGTGACTTTATTATAATGTGATTACAGACATGGTGGTCTGATGACCCCAGAAGACCACCATCCCTGTGATGACATCCAATTGTGGTGAGTTGCAATTTGCAACTTACATCATAAATATTGATACGGTAGGTTGGTTTGCAAAATTCCCTTTAATTCACAAAAAGTCAGTGCGCACTTTGCAACCACTTTTTGCGAATGGAAATTTTGTATATCAGGCCCAGGGTTGCTTAAACAAGGATTGTGCAAAGGGGAATAAAGAGAAGATGGATACAAGGGTTAGGAAACATTTAAAACCTGGCTGGGTTAGTGACAGTCATCAAAACAAATGTAGATTCTGGGATGTAGGCAGTGACCTATAAAAGTGGAAGATTACTAAAGAAGGGATATTGTAAAATGAGGCAGATGGACTAACATATGGAAATTGTGTGATTCAAGTCAGTGAATAGTAGAGTATGTCCTCCTTGTCAAGATGCCAACATTGTTGGGATGTTGCCACTAAGAGCATCACCCGGGAGGTCTAAATATCCACATATACACAAACGTCAGAATTGACTTCCTTCAGCTGTTTTGCAATTTCATCCTTCTGGGCCAGCTAAGAGGACACGCAATGTCCTTCATAAAGACAAGACCTTGAGTTTACTGATTTCACCCCTCCATTGCTGCCTCATTACACTCTACCTAATTAGCAAGGGCCATTCACCATTATGACAAGAATCAGTTAAGCCAGGCACATGGCATGGAGGGGTTTCAATATGACTGCTCTACAACAATGTGCTTTCCAGTGTTATTTCAAGCATTGGCAAAGCCAATGTGTTTCGCCTTTGTTAAATCTATTTGTTTAGGAATTGTTTTAAATGTTGCAGAGCTGGGCAACATGGCTTAAATTTACAAAGGCACTATGATGTGGTCACCAATGACTGACTCATAGCACTGATATGTATTTTACCTTAAGCCATGTTTCACAGCAGCCCAAGCTGCTGTGCAACATGTACAAAAGCAGCACCGTTTGGGGGGGGGGGAGGTCATGCAATTCGAGGGTGGAGGGTGGGAAAGACACTGAAGAGCAGGAGGGTTAAGTGAAAATGTGGGAGTTGGAGAAGAGGGGAAGGGAGACACCACTCGGAGGGTGATCAACGTAAAAAAACAGCGTGGATGGTTGAGGGTAAAAGAACATGAGAGAGGAGGGTAGGAAATATGTCTGATGAAGGTTGTGGCATGTAGACACCTGCTTCCCTAACTAGCCTGCAGTTAGTATGTGCAGTATGCACCAGTTCAACGCCATCAGATTAGACAGTGCTTCTTATGCAGCACCCACCACAGGCGCCCTCCTCCGGCAAAGCTCAGCTCGTAACTGAATTGGAGACAACAGTATTTTAAGATTGCATGGAAAAGGTGAATATTTCGGTGACTTGGCTGCATAATCATTTTTCTTGATTGTTTTAGCCCACAATGCCTCTGTTAGATGTGCTTAAAGCACCCTCCTTTCAGGCAATTGAAGAAAGCAAGGTTCTGAGAGAGGGGAGATGATGTAGCATAAGGACAAGAGCTGCTGAGCTTGGAGCTCGGGAACCAGGTTCAAGTCTCGGAGCAGGCTCAGCATCCTGTCATCCTGGGAAAATCCCTTAAACTCCCATGCCACAAAAAAATGAATCTGTTGTTGTGTAATTTAACAGGTGCTCATATAAAGCATGGCAATACCTTTGGGACGATCATGCCATACATAAAAAAAAGGACAAAGTCGTTTTTTTGCTAGGATGGGGCAGTGACACCACCGGGAGTGTGACAAACATGTAAACAAACACTGTGGTGGTTTGAGGGTCCATTGAACAGAAATTATGTTCTGAAGAAGCACAGCTACAAAACTACATGCAAAGAAAAAAGTAGCGCCAGCTACAAAATGAAAAGCATATGAAGATTTTGAAAGGAAAGAGTACTTGGTCCAAGCTCCACAGAAAAGACAAACCTTGATTTGCTTGTCATGGTAAATCCCAATGTAGATTTTGAGTCAAGCTGTAACACAAAATTGCAGCAACCCGGTCGCAAATTCTTTGTAAATCTGGGCCTTAGTGTCCCCAGGGTCTGCATTTTTCTTTGCCGGGATCAGATTTCTCAGAATGTTTCGACTTTTGCCTTGTCAATAATTTTGAAATGGATGAAGCTGGGGTTGGAGGTGCAATGGGTGAGGATTCAGGAGGAGCTGGTAAAATGGGACAGCAGAAGGAGGAACTCCCAACGATAGATGCTTTAACCCATGAATCTGGACTATCTCAAACACCATGGGCCATACCAATATTTTCACTATGTGTGCATTTGAAGGGTTTGTTGGCAGGAGGTTAAACCGCGAATACTCTGATAAAGCAGCAATTAAGGTCCCATCACTCAACCTCTCTGGCATTATTGCAAGCAGTGTGCAAATAACACACAAAGTCAGACTTCCAAATCATTCACTTACAAGTTTCAATCAAACCCCTTATAGCAATAGACTGTATGCAAAATATACAATCATCAACAAAAACATGTTTTCGTAAAATAATCCCTTCTCCATGGCGTGGGCCATTAACCTGTCCAGTGATATTAAAATAAATAATCCAAAATACCTCAAACTCCCTCCCTTTCCCACTTTTCTGCCACCCTTCTGTCTTGTCTCTACATTTTAACGTGAACTACGCTACAGCCCCTCGATCTACAATAAAAACACAACTTCAACCAGTCGCAGACCCCATATCTCAAGACCCCCCCACTACCCTCTCAGAGTCTTTACTTTGTGATGTACCTTTTATAGGAGCTACATTATACCCTGAGTCAAGGTAATATTTTACATGAGCACTGCTTGTACTTACAACTACAACTGGAACCGATTACATCAGGGCCTGTGTTTGATTACTGTAAATAAAATAAGACTAAACATATGGAATAGTCATAAAAATTACAAATCCACACCATCAAGCTAAATTATTGCTACCTCTCCTAGCGGTAGATACCTGTATTTTTCGCTTCCAGTACTTTTATCAATCCCATACTGAACATGCTCAATTGACCTATGTACACAATGTGGAATCAAAAATGTCCGGTTTAGTTTCGAAAAGAGCTCAGAGCTCTGAAATATCCCAGGATATATGAATTACTGACAGCGTTTTCAGAAACTGTCCTTTTGAAATCTTCGTGTTTGTACTGAAGTGGTTTTCCTCTCAGTAATTCTAAACGTGGAGAAAGTCTCTGGAATTTTCCACTGAGTTGAAGATGTTGGATTCTGCACATGTCTCCTCACGAGCTGGTATGGTCAAATAGTTTCTGGTTATTCATTTCCTCAAAAATCTTATTTTTTTCCGCAGTCATAAACAGCCCTTTACTAAGTGTGGAACATATCAGTATATGGTCAGTGTTTTAGCAAGAAATTAGCTGTCTCCTAAGCCGAAGCATAGTGTCTTTTTTTGACTCACAATAGCTCTCTTACTTAAGCAGACTTCCAGCAGATTGCATTTAGTTTACACCGAATACTTCCTGTGGGTTGAATCCACCTTTTTAGGTCTCGCCTGGTGCTAGCCACACGCATGCGCTGTCTCGCCATACGAGGGCTTCTTGGAATCAATACAGTTCCAGATGTCGTGTCTTTGCTCCGCCCGTACTTTTCATTAGAGTGCTTCTTTTGGCGTCATTGAATATGCTGAACAGAGTGTAATGATTGTACCGGAGGCTTGGTAGTCCCTCCTGGTTGCCAACCTGTGCACTTTTTGCTCCGCCCCCTGGACTGGATCTTTTACTGGCGGCCTGACACAGTGGGTTTTATAATGACAGTTGGCACTTTTTTTTTTTACCATTGTTTGCATGTGGGCTGTGCGTTTACTCATGGGTGACATTTAATAATGTGCTTTACATGAGTACTAGTTATTTTATATTGGAGCGCTTTACATGAGACCCCGTTACGTTACACAAGGACACGTTCGTTTTTAGTAGGCACGGGGAGATGAAGTATTTTGCACAGAATCACCAGATGTTGAGACAACACAGAAGATCGAACTGTTTCCCTAGCTCCAAGGCGCAGTTCTGGTCATAAGGCCACAAGTTGCTGCTTGCACGAGTGCCGACTGTGGAAAAACTCCGCACCAACTGGGGTTGTCGAACTGTTTCCCCAGGGGTATTGAAATGCTGCCTGTTTATTTCAAAATTACTATTGAAATTGTGCAATGTCTTGGTTGCTTCAATGTTCTGCTGACGGGTCTAGTGTTTAAAGGGACAGCGTCTTTACAGTGTAACACATTCACCCACACCACTCACTGCCACATTACTCAAATCCTCCAAACTGTGGGATTAACTCACTCGGGTGACGAAAGATAGGTACGTCCCACCATAGTACTGTTCCATGCACATGGTCTTTAGCTTTACCCACCAGCTAAAGTTATTTTCCCTGTTTATTTTCCAGCGGCGAGCTGAACTTCCCACGAGATCTCACTCGAGGTGAGGGGTCCCCTATGGGCAGGCCGGGGGCAACCAAGCCTGGAACTACCCAGGAGACAGCCTAAATAGTCTCTATGGTTCAACCGTAACTCGTGATATCACTGGACACACACTCTGGACATTATCGTGCTCTGATTCCCTGCGCTGTCTGTAGTGAGTATTAGCTGCAGGATGAGAGGCCCTAAGCGGGGGAGGTCTTCTTACTGGCAGATATTTACGATTCACCTCTCTCCGTAATTATCACAAGCATTTTGTACATTTCAGTGGAAAGTTATTTCTCATCACAATCCCTAAACTTTCTAGTTTGCCATTTTTTTTCGAATGCTGATCGACATACTGAAGGCTCATTAAAAATGTAATGGAGGATCACATTTTATGAGCTGAATTCCACATAAACTGCTACATAAAGGTGTAACATTAAACCAGTGTGCTTCACCCAAAGAAGGATTTTCAGCGGAACAGCCTGTGCATCAGTTATATTTTCCTGAAGTTGTTGATAATCATCTATTTGCACTATTAGTTTATTGAAACCATGTGATCCTATCTATGTTAATGAACGGTGGCACTCCTGTGGTGAATATGGTAATTCAGGTAAAAATGTAAGTAGGTGCAGCTAGGTTGACCCTCCTGAGTACAAGGGTGATGAATGAACCCTGAAATTCCCTATCCCAACAGTGGAAAACGTCACCAAGCTGCACACTGGAATTAATTTAAAAAATAGTAGACCACAATTCTTAAATTTTCGTATTATGGTTTTTTATTCTTCATTTCTTCAAATTTCTTGTTTCATAATAATGATTTTATTCATCGTATTATTTGTTTCTACACCTAATGCATTTCGGGGCTTGCCATTCTTCAGGGACTTTTTTTCTGTAATAGGTAAAATACACAGCATTTCACTATTCGATCAAGGTTACAAAGTCGCTCATTACCTGGTATTTGTAGAATATCATCATAGGAGGACACCCTATATCCCGAAGTTAACTTGTTTTAACTTGTTCTGGTGCTTGGTAACACTCAATAAAGATTTTTGAAACCAGTGCGTACATGAAGGTTAAAATATCGAATTGAAGCTACAAAAGAACCCTTGTAAAACATAAACTTAATTTAAAGAAAGTCAGAGAAGTGTTGCAAACTGTGTGTCACGTGTGTTCAAAGAAACATTCTTTCACCCAAAGGACGCGTACGCAATGGGATACTGCGTGTCTACGGACATCTTTCTTGTGAGTTTTTTCACTGTACTTTTTTATCTAATTGAACCGTGATGTTAATCACAGTCATAAGCGTGGGCAGTGTACCATGTACTACGGTGTGACCCTTGTATTATTTCGCAGACTCCGTAAAATTTGAAGTACTTGGAGTCGTGAAGATTGTACAGGAGCTTACTGACCAAAATGGAGTAAGTGTTTTTGGTTGAAAGAATGTTTCTTTGAACACTCGTGACACACAGTTTGCAACACTTCTCTGACTTTCTTTAAATAAAGTTTATGTTTTACTAGGGTTCTTTTGTAGCTTCATTTCGATATTTGAACCTTCATGTACGCAATGGTTTCAAAAAACGTTATTGAGTGTTACCAAGCACCAGCACAAGTTAAAATAGTTACTTGGGGATATAAGGTGTCCACCTATGATGATATTCCACAAATACCAGTTAATGATCGACTTTGTAACCTTGGTCGAATTGTGAAATGCTGTGTATTTTACTATTACAGAAAAAAGTCCCCTGAAGAAGGGCAAACCCCCCCTGAAGAAGGGCAAACCCCAAAATGCATTGGGCGTACAAACAAATAATATGATGAATAAAATCATTATTATGAATCAAGAAATTTGAAGAAATGAAGAATAAAAAACCATAATACAAAAATGTAGGAATTGTGGTCTACTATTTTTTAAATTAATTCCAGTGTGCAGCTTGGTGACGTTTTCCACTTTTGGGATAGCGCATTTCAGAGTTCATTCATATAAAGTGATCAGTTTTAAAATACAAATTGATCATCTCAACTTTGCTTAAAAGCGCTCACTTTTTTGCAGTTGCTGAGGTTACCTCCTTGTTGATTGTGTGATTCACATATTATAACTAAACATATTACAACTTGAAATGCCCTGTGTTTGGTTTCTTTTACAGGTATGGTGTGCTTATTAGTGCATGATGATGGGACTTCTGGCGTATATTGTGGACCAACAATGGGTATGATGGGAGGTTTGTGGATGTATTGTGTTGCTTATGTTAACATATGATGATGGTGTCATGGCTTTTGCTGTTGATGTGTTGACATATAATGGATGTAACTTTAAGATTTTAGTTGTGTTGGCATTGGATGGTGTATGCTGGGGTACTATCTTGGATGTGTGGACACATTTATATGGTTATATTAGCATATGATGGTGTTGTTTTGGCATATGGGGTGTTAATGTATAATATGTGTGTGAACTCATGACTACTTTTCACACCACTGCTGTCCCTTTATCACTTTGAAGCCCCTCTTGGCGCACCCTTGGCACTGGACCTACAGTCTTTCTGCATGCCAGTTAGCCTCACCTTTGCAGCCAATCTGTGAGTCACCCTGCTCTAACTCTGCTCTCACTCTATGTGCCCCAGACCAACCTTCTTTGCCCCTCCAGCCCTTTTATATGCCCCTGCATGCCCTATGTGTTCCCACCCCTACAGGCCTTCTGTGACATCATCCTCCCATCCTGCTGGGTAAACTATGTGCCACTCAGGACATTACAGTACCTCTGCATGTCACCCACCTGTCCTGACGCTGCTCTGTGTGTCTCACCCCCCTTCAGCCCTTTCTGTTTTGCTTGCATCTCCAGCTTTTCTTTGCACCTCTACCACCTTGCAATAACTCTTTGTGCTTTACTTCATGCAGCCCCTGTGGGTTGCCTTCCTCAACTTTCCTATCCAAAAGTGCACATCCCTATTGTCCATAACCCCCTGGAGTGCTCACATTGCATTGCTAATTACTTATAAGGTCCCAGAGGCGAGACCGATTGCATTGCAAATGCTTGTTTATTCCTGCAGGTGATAATTATTGTCTGGCCTGAAACATGCAAGCATTCTGTCCTAATAACTGTATTTTTTGTTGTGTTCCTGGGTTCTGTCACCACTAAAATGTATGAAATGGCTTTCATTGATCTATTGCGATATTAGCCACTGTCCTTTAGTTTTCGTTGCTAATGGATGTGTGACTCGCTAACTAGGTCAGTACAAGTGCCTTGAGGCAATTTTCAACATATGCTGAACTGCAAAGCAGGATTTCTTAACGTAAACATGCATGTTGTTATTCACAATCTTGGTATTGCAAAAGCACAACGAATGAGAACCACTTTGCTCAAATGTACGAGGCAGTTGTCAAACAAGGAGGTCGTTTTCACAAAGCACAGATAACTGAAATTAAAACCCTGGCACAGATAACGCTTTTAACAGGTAAGTGAAAAACATTTAAATAATATGCTCAAACAACAATTGCTCCAGTTCTGCACATGTGATTAACTTCCAAACGCTAATTAGACAGGAAAACTACCAACAGGAAAAAACCTGGTGGTAAGTAGCAGAGCTGCGATGCAGTTCTCATTTAATCTTTAATGAGAATTGATGCTAAAATGAATGCAGCTGTATTTTAAAAAAAATAAGGCCTGTATGTAAATTTCCACAAGCCAGATAAATAGTCAAGCGTAATATGTGCTTAATGTTGAAACCTGTGTGTACCTTGAAGATCACGAGTACAAATCCCAGCGAGTCACCACAACTTTTCATCCTAGTGAGGATGATACATTGGGTAGTCGCAACTGATTATTACAGTGCTTTGAAGAGGCAAAGCTGGGGCATTAAGCTATCTAAAAAAGTTGCTGTTCAATGATAGGCCCTGAAACAACAATGAGCTAAAAGTTCGCATTAACTAATTTTTAATTATCGCGTATTGAGAAGCTTTTGTGAAAAATCAGATGTGCTGTGAGAATCCGTGAATGCAGCTGTAATATATATTATGTATTCATTTATTTATGCGTTTTTATATAGCGTGGACTTTACCCGAAGGTGTCAGAGCGCTTCACAATAGGAATAGGAATGATATATGAGGAGAAAATTACAAGTGAAAAATTACAAAAGCAAACGTTAAGTTACATGAGGCAAAAGTGACAATTGTGAGCAAACAAAATACATGAGGTAGCAAACGGAACATCACGGGAGGAAAAAGTGGCATGTGTGCAAGTTACAAAAGCGTACAAAGTACAAGTAGAGGTATAATACTGCAATAAATGGCAAACACTCAAACACAAGAACGAACGTTACGTAGGCAATGGTGGCACTTGTGCAAGTATCTAAAGCAAACAAAATGTAAGAGGTAGCAAACAGGGTGTTACAAGAGAAAAGTGACGTGGGCATGTTACAAAAGAGTACCAAACGCAGGTAGAAGGATAATACTGCAATAAATCAGTCTACCAAGTCAAGATGTACCAGGACTGAAGAGGAAATGTTTTTCTAAAATCAAAGACTGAAGCAGAAATCTAAAAAATTATTTGTTCCAAAATGAGTGAGGAAAGAATTTCAATAACCTTATAACTAACAACCATATTATAACCGGGATATTAATTCAGAAGCCCTGCATTCTCTACCTTCAAAAAGGAAATAAAAATTCTGGCTAATAAACAGTCACTTTGCTGTTCCCATGACATTTATCCCAGCTTTTATAAGGTGATCTTCACTTTTATATGAATGATGCATGCCCTTATGATATTTTTACTGCTCCTATGAGATTGATACATGCCTTTATGAGATTGATACATTCATGTATGAGATTGATACATGCCTTTATGAGATTAAAACATGCCTTTACAAGATTTATTCTTGCCTTTATGAGATTCATGTATTCCTTTATGAGATTGATGAATGCCTTTATAAGATTGATACATGTCTTTATGAGATTGATGTATGCCTTTACGAGATTTATACATGCCTTTACGAGATTGATACATGCCGTAATGAGATTAATGCATGCCTCTGTGTGATTGATGCATGCCTTTACGAGACTGATACATGCCTTCATGAGATTGATGCATGCCTTCATGCGATTGATGCATGCCTTTATGAGATTTATACATGCCTTTACGAGATTGATACATGCATTTATGAGATAGGTGCACGTCTTTATGAGATAGCTGCATGCCTTTATGAGGATAACACTTGCCTTTATGAGATTGATGCATGCCTTTATGAGATTAATACATGCCTTTATGAGATTGATGCATGCATTTACGAGATTTATACATGTCTTTACTGGGCACTTATGTTATGCTACTGGGCACTTATAAAGTGCATGGCTACTCCCTGGAGTGTCCCGGGGCTGAGAAAGAGAACCAGTTCGAGATTGATACATGCCTTTATTAGATTGATGCATGCCATTATGAGATTAATATATACCTTTATGAGATTGATGCATGACTTTACGAGATTGATACATTCCTTTATGAGATTGATGCATGTCTTCATGAGATGGATGCATGCCTTGATGAGATTGATACATGCCTTTATGAGATTGATGCAAGCCTGTACGAGATTTATAGATTCCTTTATGAGATTGAAGAATGCCTTTATGAGATGGATACATGCCTTTATGAGATTGATGCATGCCTTTACGAGATTTATAAATGCCTTTACGAGATTGATACATGCGTTTATGAGATTGATGCATGCCTTTATGAGATCAATGCATGCCTTTACAAGAATTATACTTGCCTTTATGAGATTGATGCATGCCTTTATGAGATTGATACATGCCGTTACGAGATTTATATTTGCCTTTATGAGATTGATGCATGCCTTTATGAGATTGATGCATGCCTTTACGAGATTGATGCATGCCTTTATGAGATTGATGCATGCCTTTACTAGATTTATACATGGCTTTACGAGATGGGTGGATGCCTTTATGAGATTGATGCATGCCTTTACGAGATTTATAAATGCCTTTACGAGATTGATACATGCGTTTATGAGATTGATGCATGCCTTTATGAGATTGATGCATGCCTTTACGAGATTGATACATTCCTTTATGAGATTGATGCATGCCTAGATGAGATTGATGCATGCCTTTACGTGATTTATATTTGCCTTTATGAGATTGATGCATGCCTTTATGAGATTGATGCATGTCTTTATGAGATTGATGCATGCCTTTATGAGATTGATACATGCCTCTATGGGATTGATGCATGCCTTTATGAGATTTATATATGCCTTTACGAGATTGATAAATGCCTATATGAGATTGATGCACGTTTTATGAGATTGATGCATGCCTTTACGAGACTGATGCATGCCTTTACGAGATTCATACATGCCTTTACGAGATTGATACATGCCTTTATGAGACTGATGCATGCCTTTATGAGATTGATACATGCGTTTATGCGATTGATGCAAGCCTGTACGAGATTTATAGATTCCTTTATGAGATTGAAGAATGCCTTTATGAGATTGATGCATGCCTTTACAAAATGTATATTTGCCTTTATGAGATTGATATATTCCTTGCATGCATTTATGCGATTGATGCATGACTTTGTAAAGGTAGGAAGTGATCAATCTCGGACTTTGCTATGAGTACAGGGACTGTAAATTCCCCCTGCAGTGAGAACACAATTCTCAGTCTTAATTTTTAACTTTTAAGACAATGATCACATGCCATGTCGTCATCACGATCACCAATTTTATTTATGGCAATCTGTACTTCAAAGTAGTATTTTCTTTTTTTATATATAATGTTATTAGTCATACAAAATACACGTATATATACACATCATTATTTCGCAATCACATAGATATTGCCGTAAGTTTTTTCCTTTGTTTTTTTCCTTTGCGAAATGCAAATAACGGCTTGGGAATGTCAAATTGTTCATTTAGTCTCCATTTATGCAAGATGATTTTTTTGATCTTGTTAGCTTTGGGGTTATATGTGAGCACACAAGTTAGTCTATCAGATGTCTTCTTTTCTTTAGCGGTTAGTAAGGTTTCGCGCGGGGTAAACCATGCTGTTCTCACTAGCTTCCTCGGGTAACCTCAGTTGCACAACTTGGTTTGAAGTTTTCAGCATTCTGGAAGTAATCCATTTTGTTAGTGCAATTTTGTCTAATCCTTAAAAATTGGACATACGGCAAATTTTCTTTTAAGGGTCTGGGGTGGCCACTCACAAAATGCAATAGCGTATTGCGATCTGTTGGTTTGGTAAACAAACATACTTCTAAATACCCATCATTATTACAAACTGATACATCAAGGAAATAAAGTTTAGAATCACTGTACATGGTAATAAAATTAAGATCAATTGAACGTGTATTCAACCAATTATGGAACGCCATGAGTTGTTCCTGCGTTCCAGACCAAATCATAAAAATATCATCGATGAAACAAATCCATCGGGCAATATTAGACGTGAACGGGGAGGCATCATGGAAGATGTAATTTTTTTAAAAGGTGTCCATTACCAGATTTGCTATCTCAGGGGCAAAGCAACAGCCCATGGCCACGCCCTAGACCTGGGTGTACAGTTCGTCCTTGAAAGCAAACAAATAATTTTTAAGACAAATCTTAGCCAGGGCTGAAATAAAATCAATGGGAACTACATGGGGTCTTGGTCTCTCATCTAACACTTTTTCCAACACAAATAGAGCTTCATCTTGTGGTATGTTGGTATACAGACTTTCGATATCGAAAGTGACCAACAACTGCTGGTCACTACCGAATATCGAGTTTTCTAATTTCGAGATAAAGTCCATAGTATCCCTAATATAAGCTTTCGTCAGGGGCACAAAAGGTTTCAAAAATACATCAATGTATTTGGCAATAGGTTCCAGTAGAGTCCCACACACTGCAATAATCGGACGCCCTGGTGGTTGTTGCCTATTTTTATGAATTTTGGGCAAGACATACATATTGGAAATGTTTGATGTAGTCATGTTCAAGTATTCATATTCTTTTTTACAGATGAACCCTTCATCCAATGCTTTTGTAGTGAGATGCAAAATACGGGCTTTAAGACTCACAGTCGGGTGATCAAAAATTTGCCGGTAATGTTGAAGATTGTTTAATTGATTCAGTACCACAATATCATATTCGTTAATATCCTAGAGTACATTCCCTCCCCCTTATCAGCAGGTTTAATAACTGTAAGTGGGTTGTTGGAAAGTTCTATGAGTGCTGCCTTTTCAGGTTTCGTGAAATTAGGTTTAAAAAAGGAACTCTTTTTATTGTATTCATCGACTTCCCTCAAAATTTGGTCTTTGAATAGGATAATCTCATCAGGCATTTTTGCTTTATCTGGGCAGAATGAAGATTGATTGCACAAGCCACTCGTATTATTTTCTTTAACAGCATCATTATCTGAAAAGAAAATCTTCAGTCTTATTTTCGTTAGAAACTGTAGGACTTCAGTTTTGGTGTTCTAGGGGTCTTGTAAGGCTAAGGAAACAAACAACAAGCCTTTATGTAGGACTTGTGTTTCTATTTCTGTCAGAGGATGTTTAGACAGATTATAGATCGGAATCAACTCATTTTTTTTTTCACCTGGGCCCTTCATAAGTTGAAGATTCATCTGTTGTATATCCTCCTCCATGTTCCGTAGACCCCCTGCTCCAGGGGCGGTGCGGTTGATCTCCATTCTCCCCTGTACCCCTGCCCCTGCGGCGTCTGTCTAAAAAAGGTACGGCTCTTGGGTACTGAAAATAATTGGGGTATGGTTGGTACGGGTGGTAATAACCTCCTGAACCTTGGTCAGAATCTGAAGAGGAGTCAGAAAAGGTAATGACATTTCTGCGTGATCTTGCCCTGTACTGAAGGTTAAGAGTACTTGGGTTGTTATTTTTAAAGAAATCGTCTTTCAGTGAAGGGTACACTGTATCAGTTTTAAAGTTCTTTATATCCCTTGCCACCTTTATGGTTTTTAGATTAACTGTATGTATTCTGAAATCCACAATGGTTTTTTCAATGGATTCCAACAAAGCCTTAGCATCAGAGATCCCAGTATCTGCCCCAATTTCTTCATCCAATCTCTTAATCTCTTTCAGTTCTTCCTCACTTATCCTAAGAGCTGTTTGTATAGAGAGAACTATCCAATCTCGTGAACATTTGGTACCAACTCCACTAAAATCTATCAAGTAGGTTTTGTCATTAATGAAAATGACCGGTATATTCTTCACCTGCAAACCTACAGGAATAGTATTACTTTTAAGGTGGTCTAACAATACCTGGGCGTGTAGTAGGGTTCTGGTCTTCTTTTTCCTTGGTTGAATTAGTCGCTCGCCCTTATGTGAATTAAGCGCACTTGTAGAACCTTGGTCTGTTCCCAACAACGAGGGAATTTGTAAGAGTCTGTTGATTTCTTCCTCTGAGTAATGCACCATATGATGTTCTGTCATTTCTATCAACTATCTAGCTGTGTATGTTAATCTCATAAACTAATAATAACAACAAATAATAATTTTCTTACATGAACATGTAATATAGACTCGACAGCATGTGGTCAGACCATAATTAAAACATAACAAAACAGGTGAACATAACTAAGTAACTACCTATGAACCCTCACACTTAAAAAAGTGTAAACAATTGTAGTATTGATAATAATCGGGGTATACCCGAATAACCGTCCCAAACCTGGGTAAAAGACACAAAGCTGCAAAGTAGAGAAAGTGGTAGGGAGGGATCAATCTCGGACTTTGCTACGAGTACATGGACTGGTGTTCCCCTTACAGTGAGAACACAATTCTCAGTCTTAATTTTGAACTTTTAACACAATGATCACATGCCATGTAGTCATCACGATCACCAATTTTATTTATGGCAATCTGTACTTCAAAGTAGTATTTTCTTTTTTTATATATAATGTTATTAGTCAAACAAAATACACGTATATATACACATCATTATTTTGCAATCAAACACAAATAATGAATACTAACAGCAAACAATATTCTAATACAAACTAATACATTTTGCTTTGTGATCGCTTGCAAGACACTCCGTTCTGTGAAGGGAAGGTTTTATTGAAACATAGCATTTTTCATGTATCCCCGATAATGAAAGAAGGAAACAAATTACAATTGTGTAAGTTTTTAAAAAATATATTTGATGATGTATTTTACAGAGTGCACTTTACAGCTGTATTTTTTTATTTCATTACACTGCACGTATAATGCTCCAGTAGGAGCTGCAGAAAGTAAACACCGCTCATCAGGACACTGTTTGCCTTCTGTTCTTGGCATTGCTTTGGCCTCCTCTGAGAGCAGGGGTCATAAAGTTAGTGTCCTGATGTGTGCACTCCAGCCCTCCAATTGGGCTTCCTAAGGCAACTGGATTTCTTTTAATCTCACTCATGCTGTACTTTACTTAGCTATACAACTGTTATAACGCTGCTTTTTGTTCTGTTGCTGACTTTCCAGCACAGCGCTCCGACACCCTACTGGCCGCGGTCGGCGCTTTAAAGAAGTGAATAATTAAATAAATGACCTGGAACCTCTGCAAGCATTAATGTGTCGAGGGAGTGTAAAATAGTCACGGACTCTGGCAGTGAGAGCAGCTGTTTGGTTGGCGCTTTCTGCGGTAAAGAAGCACCACAGCTCTCATTTAACTAGTTTACTAGTATAGTTGTCGAAATGATTGTTAAACATTTTCACTTAAATGCTGCAGTTCCTCTGTCTCCTCCTTTCACAGCTAACACAGCAATAAAACAGGCTGCAATCTGTAGCAAATCTTGTCATAAATGAATCACTGTTACTGACTGCTGGGTGAAATAATCAGAAATTCAAACTTCTGCTGCTGGGTGATGCTTTACTGGAAGGCGTTCAAGTTCCATGATTAGAGTAATGAAGCAGATTTTGTTTTCCTTTGTATTTCCTACTCAACGTTGTTGTTAAACAGAACATGCTACATGTACTGAAAACAAGATTTAATTAAAATTAGGAATGCACACTAAAGCTAGAGTAACTGATATTATTATACACATTTTATCCTAAAAACGATGGGAGCACGATGTTATTTCTTTTGGAGAACAAGATTGCAGTACAATATGAGTGCATGCTTTTATGGTTTACTGCGATACATACTGCACAGAGTTGAAGCAGGCTGTGTATAGACCTGGGACTTCTAAGGTGCCACATAGCATAATATGATCGGGAGGTACACATATTTATTTATTTGAGTTGCTGTCTCATATTGTTGCAAATTGTCACCTTTCTTTCCCATGAGTGACAAACGTTCTTTTGAAAAAGGAGCATTGCCAACAGGCCAATAGATTCAGATTTTCCAAGGCTTTTTATTCGATTTTGCTAGCCTGAGCTTTCACTTTAGTTTTGTGGCCCAGTGTGAGGAAATAAAAAACAATTATTCTTTAGTCAAAAAGCACACCATACATAATTTAGTAAATATAATACAAGACTGTAAGATTTGTAAAGTATTGGTACAACATTAATATAGAGGCACCATGTGTTCTACGAAACATAAGTACTCCACAATGAATTCACAATGTAAGCTATATATTTTTCCATTTACAGTTTTTAACTAGCTTTACCAAAAATGAAATGCAATGTATAAACTCACCAGGGCACAGACTTAGCAGCAAACAAGGACTTATTATGAGTTCGGCAGCCGATGGCCGAAGCCTGCATCCATGTCCTCCAGAAGACCACAGTGCCGGGGGTCTTCCGACCACCGTATTACGGGTGTCCGCTGTGTTGCTGCCTCAGCCTTGAAGCGATGGTGAATGGTTTTCCATACCTATTGATGCCTGTGTGAGCATTTTGACTGCATATATGTCGAATGCACACATTCATGATACATGTCGAAAAATACAGCTTACCAATTGCTGGAGTACAACCCATATGTGGGCAGGCCTGACAATGGGTATAAGGTACTAAGAGCACTTACCTGTATATAGCTGCAGACAGGGTGTAGATGCTGATGTGTAGGGGGGGACCTGAAGAAAGTGATCCACGTCAAACTCTGATGGTGAGTTTTCACCCCAAATCCTTCATTTCCACTGACCTTTAGACGGTGGTCCCATTGCCACGGTTGGCTTGTCGGAAAGCCAATTCATAATCAGTGAGACTCCTCAGTACTGCCTTATGGCAGCGGGTTTTCCCAGCCTGCGACCCCAGTGGTCAGTGGTGTGCTTGCCGTGTCGGCGGTTCACCCGCGGTCTTTGCAATCGCAATACTCACATCTTGTAATACAGTGCCCAGACCACCGAGCTAACGGCAGTCGAACACATAATAAGGCCCACAGTCTGTATTCAAGACTCCCTGCGATCTGTAACTTTCTTTATAGTGCTATGTTTGTTCTATGTGGAAAAACATAGAAACAAATGCAAGGTTTAGATTGTATTGAAGGCTTCGTTACAGTACGGTTTTCGTCCCTGTCTTTTTCACCTCAAAAACCTTATCGAGTGGGAAGAAACAAGCAGAAGTGGAATTCTATAGTGTGAACCACTCCTTTCATAAAGAGCGGCTGGGGCTCAATAATGTACTATAACTCTGTGTTTGTGTATGAAAATATATGGGTGGGCTGGAGGCTCCTGGCTGTTGTGAAGTTTCTAGTTGTTCTTTCCCAGATACTGCAGACATCTAAGTCTTGGACCATATGGAGATTCTGGCATTTGGTCTTACACCTGTAGTGGTTTGTGGCACCTCATGAGTCCTGTGATGCAAGAGGATCCTTTATTCATTCAAGGTGACCATCATTATGGATTTCGTGTTTATTGTAGTTTTGACAAATGCTAAGTTATTTTACGGCTTAAAGGTTGGGAGTGTAGAGAGTGGACTGACGGGTATTATCATTAGTCGTAGCAGAGCATGGTGCCTGAGGTCTATTAGTTAGGATTCTTTTGCTTTTTTGGTATTGAACATTTTATTTTATTTTTATTATTGCCAAAAATAAGACTGGCATTTACAAAATCACTTCAAAGTCAATGTCAGTTAATAAAATAATGACTTTCGCAATTAATATAATAATTTTCCCCCTTCATCCTCGTTCCTCCTCACATTTCCCCTCATCAAGCAAGATATATGATCAATGAAAAGGAAAAATGGGGGAAAATAGCATGATTGGACGAGTGAATTTTTACACAGCAAAATAGCCCAATAAGCACATTGCAACATTTGGATGTGAATGACTATTACGATGCCTATCATATAACAGTGTGTTGCCGTGTAAAATGGAACACTATAGCATACATGGAGATATACCACCATTTTAAATTTGTTTACTCCAATTGCAGCTACTGAGGATGATTAGATAGGTGTCATTTCCCTCTTCTCAGAAACCTGAAACTTAGGAATAATAGTCTGTTTCCTCGAATAACCAAAGGTGCAGAAAGAGTACTCTTAGAAAGATGGGACTAGGAAAAAGTATATGAGAAAATAGAAAAGGTAAGAAAAAAGGAGGAAGAAAAAATATCAAAATGCTTCCTCATCCCATAGTAGGGTTACAATAGAAAGAGTATACTATGTCTCTGTAATCATGGTCCACATTGGGGCCGCATGCCTGACTTATCATGTGCATTACATGTCTGCCCATTTCTGACATGAAATTTCCCCAAATCATAGAGAATTTATCAGCATGATTGTGAATCATGTAAATTAACTACTTGTGTGAGTCCAAGCGGTTTACTTTCTGCATCCATAATTCCAAAGATGTAGTTCTATCTGATTTCCATAAGCGTTGGATACATATGTTCACTGTGGTGAATGCCGTCACTCGCCACCTGCCTCTTTGAAGTGTGAATTCTAGGAAATCAGTGGTATCATGTAGGAGAGTTGCCTGACTGTTCAGTACTGTTGGTATACCTATTGATCACTAGCTGTGAAGAACGTTGCATTTTCCATAGAGAGTGAACAAAGTTTCAGTGACGGGTGGGCTACCTCCAAAATTTTGAGTCAGGGGACAGGCCCATTTTACACAGTCTAGAAGGTGCCCATACCATCTATGTAGAATTTTGAAATTGTTAATTTTCAGCTCCGCCTCTCTCAGGGATTTGTCCTTTAATAATAGTACATTATCCCAGTCTTTGTTATTGTAGTCTGGTCCCAGTCTCTCTGTCCATGACTCGTTGAGGAACTTGGCAATAGGAAGCAAAAACAATTGCTCCATGATGACTTTGTAGAGACCTGAGACTGAGTCTTTGTAGGTTTCCTGGGTTGTCAGATATTTCAGACTTGCATATTCTGGTGTGTCAAATGGTCGTACACCTAGGGTAGTAGAAATGCAATGCCCCAGTCCTTGCTGATTCTAGAAGTGATAGTGGAGAAGGTGGAATTTGGCTTGCATTCTTACAAAGGTTTTCAGCTTAACTTCTGTGAGCAGATGGTCTACAGGAAGATACCTCTTCCATCAAAGTCAAGCTAGTATTGTTCAGTCCCCCCCATAGAAATTGACCCATTTCCCCCAAAAGGTGCCTTCTTCCGGACATTACAGTCTATATTGTATGCTCTGTGCCCGGGTTAAGCTGTGGTTTAGAGAATGATTTTCATTCTTTCAGTCTTCTCTTGGTCTCTTGTATAAACTGAGCTGCTGATCCTCTATTTTCCCAAAATTCTGTTCTCAATTCTTACTCTTTGTTGTGCTTCCAGATTAGGATCTGTAAGATACCTCAGAGGTGTTAAGTGAAAGGATTCTGTGGATGCAAGTGATTTGGATAGTTTGAGTCTGGGCTTTTGCACTTGCCAGGAAAAGGATTTTCAGGAGCTAGATAATGTATGAAGTAGGGGCATTAGGATTCACAGTGATAGCATTGCAAAGATATCATTTAATTTGGGCACAACATTATTTATTTTAATTTGCACCCTCCCCCATAAAGATGGATTTAGAAGATACCAGCGTGTTGTATCACCTTGGAGATCATCGTGCAGTGGACACAAGTTGCTTGTACAATTGCATCATGTCCTGTATCAACCTGGGGACTTATTTACAAGGCCCTTGCACAACTATTGCATCATTTTTAACTTGGGAAAAGTGACGCAAAAGTGGTGCAAGGGTCTTGTAAATCTGCCCCCTGGTATGGTGAAATCCTAGGTGTTTTAGATTGCATTCCATCAAGCAGAATGGCAAGTTCCGGAGAAAAGCTTCTGTCGTCACTTAGGTCAGGGAAAAGGCTTAACACTTGTTCGAGTTAATCCAGTAACCGGAGAAAACCGAGAAGACAGAGAATACAAAGATGAGAATACTTAGGGCTATTTTGATGGATTTCTGCAGTTCTGATACTGTTACCTGGCAATCACCAGCATAAAAAATGGCTCTATTCTCACATCCAGGTGTATGAATTCCTTTAATCAAGGTATGAGGGCATATTGCAATGGCCAAAACTTCTAATGAACTAATGAAGTACAGAAGTGATAGGGGGCCTCCCTCTCTGGTGTTTATGTGAATAGCGATCAGCAGAGATATTTTTTTTTAATTTCAATTATCTTTATTGTTCTTTTTCCACAACGTAGAACATAAAACATATAAACATCAGTGCATAATCGTACAGGATGCAGCCACATTGGCTATGTTGTCCTTGAAACAGTTATACAGTATCTGGGTATGGCTGCCACCCCTATCCACTGTTGAGTTAATGAGGAAAGGAAAAGGAAAGGAAAAGAGCTAAGGTAGGAAAGAACTGAGCTGGCATACCGAAGTTTAGTTTCTACGCGGCAGAGTCTTTGACCCTGTGGAGGTGTGAAGGTGTGGTATAGAGCTGCTTGTTAGGTTTGTTCGTGTTTATTCATGGTTGGTCAACTGGGTCTGAGAGCTTGTCTAAGGACTCCCACATCCCCCTGTTGGGATTTCTCCATGGTGAGTCACGGAGGGCGAAGGTGTAGCAGGACACTGTGCCAATGGGTTAGAGAATAACCATTTAACTTTGGTAATGAATCTGTATTCCAGCCTTACTCGTGCTAGTACAGGTATCCCCACACAACACTGTTGAATGCCTTTTCTGCATCAAGGGACACTGTTATCTTTTTCTCACAGTATAGTCATACCTGCAATAGTATTACAAGAGTAATAAGAAGCTGAATGAAAAGAAGCTGAGGAGCGATGTGAATGAAGCCTATCTGGGCTGGATGTATTAAACTAAATGGGTAGCTAGTACTTTGCCTAAAATTGTGAGGTTCACATAAATGAAAGAAATCAGCATGTAGCTCCTTCAAAGCAATGGTCTTCACCTGGTTTAAAAATTAGAGAAATGTTCGCAGTGTTTAAGTCTGGGAAAGGTTTTGTGCTTGGAGAGATACTACAAGAGTTTCTGCAGAAGCAGTACTAATTTGCTTTCACTTAATCTTATAAAATTCCATGTAATAGTTGATTAGGCCTAGGGCTTTACCTGGCGGCATTAAATCGATGGCTTGAGCTATCCTTCCTCTAAAATATCAGCATTTAGAGGCTCATCTTGCTCAGAGGACATCATCCATAGTGGGAGAGGATTAAAGATAGTGTCTTCCTGTAGCTGGAAGTCTATCTCAACTGGCCTATAGAGTGACTTGTGAAAATCTTCAACGACTGTAAGTATGTTAAGTGGTTGTATCACTATATTGCCTTGTTTACCAAGGATTGCGGGTATTTGCTTCATGCTTTCATTTGCCAGAGCCAAAAGGCATGGAGGCATCCAGCTTTTTCTCCACGCTCACGATGACACTGATGCAGATGGAAAAAAACCTTCACTCTCTGTGGTGTAAGTAAAGAGTTCAGTTCATGCTTTATATTTAAAAGTAGTGTGAGTGTCTCCCTAGAGTGGCTGCTTTGATAAGTCTGCTACTTTTTTTTCCAGTAGCACCCATTGTTTATCTGCTTTTCATGTGTGTAGCACTGAGTACCTCATGATATCTCTTCTAATACAGGCTTGCATGCTGCCCAGAGTAGCGGAGATGAATGGATTGTGCTATGGTTTTCCGTGTGAGAAGTGATCAAGAATGATTGCATTCTTTCCTGGTCTTCTTTAATTTGCAATATGACATATTAAGCTTCCATTGGCCCAGAGAGTTGTTCTGCAAACCTGCTCCTAAGTAAATTTGTATTGTGATGTGGTCAGGTATACTACAAGGAGCAATGGTGTAGGACATAACCTTAAGCAGTAAGGTATTTGATGTGATATAAAAGTCTATACAGGTTCAAGTATCGTGAATACAGGAGATCAATGTGTAGTCATTCTCCCTTGGGAATGTCACCCACAAGAGATCTGTAAGTGAGAAATCTTGGAGCAGGTCTTTGAGTAGGGGTCTGTCTTTGGCATGAGTTATTGTGTGGTGGGCTGTTTTGTCTAGATGGATATAGTGTCTCTTGATGAGGATATAGTGTGCAGCCAGAGCAGACCAGGTCTGTGAGACTCAAATGGAGATTTTCTTACATACTAGAATTATAGCCCCTCCCTTTCTTATATGTTTTGGAGTAAGTGCTTGGTGATTCAGCGCCTGTGTGTTTGCTACAGTAATATACCTTCCCCACCAATTCTCACTTTAGATTATCAGTCTCTTGTTGAGAGATATGTGTTGATCTCAGGAGACTGCGACTTTGGGCATGCGAGGATATTTTTCCTTTTTACATAGTGTTTTAGGCCATTAACTTTCAACAATACAATGAACAGGTCCTGTAGATCAGTCATGCAGCTGGGGGAGGGCTCTGGGTGATAAATGTGTTGGGACTCTGCTGCTTGTAATTTGAGTTAATGCAGTAATAAAAGAAAGAGAAAGATGTACAGGCGGATACTTTATGGTGAAATTGAGGCTCCTAACTGTGCTGGGTCATAAAACAATAGGGGGAATAAAGGATGGGGTGTTGCATGGGTATATAGCCAAATACATGTAGAGGTTGTAGCAGGAGATATCTGCTCTTGAGAAGATTGCTGGAGAAAATATAGTGGTCATGAAGGTCACTGCTTTGAACGGGCAGTGTACGAGGGAGCTGAGAAAGGGTTCTGGCTTCTGCTCTGTTATATAAGACAATACTGCTAGGGTTAGTTTTTGCCATCCATTGCAGTGGATCATTTTAGAAGATGCCTGGATATGATTGCAGAGCTGAAAGATGCGAGGGTCACACCAGGTATAGCTCAGAGAATGGATTCTCTATTATACACAGAGGTGTTATGTGAGGAGTCATGCTATTGTTACCCACACTGAAGTGAGAAGAGGATGGGTAGTGGAGATTTTATATCAAAACCATGTGTTACACATACAGCCAAGGAGAGATTCTGCATATCTGAAATGGGCATTATAACAACCAATTTACCCTCACTCAGAACCCCCCTAATAGTGAAACTGATTACAAAATGGTTAAGGAACAGGTAAAAACGGTACATGATCCATTTGCAATGTGTCTGCGATGGAATAAAGAAGAGCTACTAATCACCAGGTGGCAATGTTACGTCAATCTCAATGTTTTTGGTTATACTAAAGAATATACCACTTTCATGTTATTCATGCTTATCGCCCATCATCCAGTGAATTGTAACATTTTCACTGCGTTCTCTTTCGAATGGCTCATCACTTAGCGGAGTCTTATCTGTAAAGTCAAAAGAGGAAGGTAACCAGATGATATTCAGGCGCACAGCAACAGTATGGCGATAGTAAAACACACAAAGTAACAGAGTTCTCAAAGCAAGAAAGGGAAGGTCACCCACTTCCCCACAATCCCACAACTAAGTTCCAAGTAAACACGCTTAATAATTCCTTGCTGAGCTCTCCAACTTCATAGTAATGTGTCATAAACAGTATCACTCCAAATCTCCAGTGATTCAAGTAGTCCACAGTATCAGGCAATCCAAATTATAATCAATAATGTCAAAATAATGTTCATTGGCCACTTCAGCTAAGACACCAAGGTTCGTCGTAGTTCACAAATCCAATGTATTAAGATTCCTTCCAATCAGTATACGATACTTATAGCAGCCAACACGTGTTTCGTCAGGCATTATATCAGGTTCAGGCAGCCGCTATTGGTGAATATATAGTATTAGAGATGAATCGTGAACAAGAGGCTCAAGACTTATTCAAGAACCTTAGCTCAGGTTCTTCTATCAATGTAGCTGTTGCATCAGTTTCCCAACCCAAACAAGAGGGACTCAGAGCTAAATTTGTGAGACTATAGAGATTAAAAGGTCAGAATTAAACAAATGGTGGGATGCAATTACTCTAAAACAGTATCTCACTTTGAATCGTATTCCCCGAGGCCTTAGATCCCAAATTATACCAACGTACGAGGACTTGGAACCGGATCTTTTAGATAAGTGGGAACAAAAGCTGACTAGCAGTTCATCTAACCTGATTAGGATTCTAATTGATAATGCAGAGAGAAAGATAGCCAAGCTCCTCATAGAAATACAAACCTGTGAGGATGAGATCAAACAGTTAAATTTACGAGAACCAACAGTTAAGAATTACACCATACTGGATGATATTCTTGCAAATTTACAAGCAGACATTAAGCGCAGAAAAGCCCGTAAACTTAGGAGAGACGAACACGACTATGCTACAGGTCGGGTATTTACATTTGCGCTTAAATTTGATCATCTAATTACTAAAGAGCAAACTAGTAAGAAGGGTCAGGTGTCCTCCAGCTCTGAATTAAATACATCCTCTAGTAATATTTCAACTAGTGAAAATGAGGATAATGCTGAGCCCAACACAATTCCCACAGATAAAACTTCTTTTTTAGAAGAGGTCCGGGGAATCAGGATGGGGAATCGAGAACCAGGGGGCAGATATGGAAGCAACTCGGGAGAAAAACTAGGAGAGGGAGCAGAGGCAAAGGCAGAAGAGGCAAGACCAGGGATGAGACTCCGTTCCTGGAGGAAATGAATGAGGGAATGAATGAAATTGAGATTATCAACCTTTCTTCCATTGATTTATCAGAAAATATGATATCTGTATTAAAGAAGGGTTTGGTATACTGCCCAACGACTTGTATTGATTGGTTTTTAGCGAAAATTGATTTGTATACATTTTCAAGACTACTCAAATTGAAGAAACATTTTGCTAGACATGGTAACAGTAATAAAACAACGGTTAGTAAACCTTTACTTAGTAATCTCACTATTCAAGATGTTTATGACACAAAATTACTGTTATCACTAACAGAAAATGAGGATGTCCCAGTAACTGTAAGCTCACTTTTGGGGGACCTAGAAATTAACCAAGGCTATGCTTCTATCAGTAGGCTGAAAACTAAATCCAGATGGACACCCCAATTAACAGCTGGGAATGTAGTGGATGCGTTTTATAAATCGGTGACAGTTGATATACAGATTACAAGAGAAAGAAACCACAAGAGGTATCTTGGGGGTAATTTGAAACCAGAAGAAAGGTTGGTCCTTAAGGAATTAGCATCACATCCTAATCTTATTATTCGTATGGCTGACAAGGGTGGCATTTTTGTCATAATGAATAGAAAAGATTATACTGATTAAATTTTATCTCAGCTACATGACTCTAGGTATTATGAGAAGGTGACCTCTAATCCTTTGGTAGCAGTGACTAACATGATCAATACTAAATTGAAGGTGTGGTATGAATCTTCCTTACTTAACCATGACGAATACTTATACTTGAAAGTGGAGTTTCCCAGGGCCCAATGCCTATATTCTTTACCAAAAATTCATAAAGATCGCTATAAACCACCGGGGAGACCTATAATTTCGTGCATTGGTGGGCCCACGGAGAGACTCTCTCAATTTATTGATGTGTACCTAAGACCATTTGTCCAAAACTTACCATCCCACGTAGAAGACACCAAACACATTCTCAATATCATGAATGATGTTGCTTGGGAGTCTGATATGATTCTAGTTACATTAGATGTTGTATCTTTATACTCTAATATTGTACATGATTTAGGCTTAGAAGCAATGGAGAGTTTTCTGAACCAGAGACCAGCAGAATACCTAGATCATACAGCTATGATTTTAGATATGACTAGAATGGTGCTAGAGAACAACTTTTTTTTGTTTGATGATATATGGTATAGACAAAGACTGGGGACTGCGATGGGTACCAGATTTGCTCCGTCCTTCGCGAACCTGTTCATGGGGCGCTTAGAGGCAGAGTGGATCTGGGGCCCAAAGGGCAAAGAGTGGATAGATCATATTTATTATTGGGGAAGGTTTATCGATGACTGTTTACTATTGTGGAGAGGGACCCCAGATGAACTTAATATGTTCTTTGTTTATCTTAACTCCAATGACATGAATATGAAGTTTATTACACATTATGATATGAATCATATTACCTTTTTAGACATAGAACTATTTGTTCAGGACAATAAATTGTGTAGTCGTATGTTTCGGAAAGAAACCAGTTGTAATGCACTATTACGTGCTGACAGTTGCCACCCTAAGAGCCAAATTAACTCTATTCCTTTTAGAGAAATGATAAGAGCAAGGAGGAATTGCTCTAACGAAGATGATTTTAAAAAGAATATCTGTGATATGACCAAAAGATTCAGAAATAGAGGTCATGAGGACAGGGTGATCGTCAAAGCTCGTGAAAGAGTCTCCAAACTAAAGACAGAAGATATACTGAAACCTAAGACCACCATGGAAACGGTGACAAACTGTCAGAAAGTCAGGATGATTACCAACTTTGGATCAGGGAGTGATAAACTGTTTTCAATCTTGAGCAAACACTGGCACTTATTACGTACAGACAATGATATTACTCCATTCTTAACTAACAGTCCTAGTCTCACATTTTGCAAGGGAACGACAATAGCTAACTTGGTGAGTCCTACTTATCCCAAACCTGTAAAATCACAGCAGACACAAGACTGGTTACGTATACGGCCAATGGCTTTTATTATTGTGGGAATTTTACCTCATGCAGATGGGCTACTAAGAAGATAAAATCCTTTGAGTACAATAATACAGGCAAATTTGAGATAAATTCATTTATCAATTGTGAGACTACTTTTGTTGTTTATATAATAGCATGTTCATGTGGTAAAATGTATGTTGGGAGCACGGTTAGACGGTTGAGAGATAGAAGGGTGGAGCACTTTCGTGCCTTAAAGAATGGGGATACAAGATATCCTATTTCCTCACATGCCATCCAAACTGGTAATGATTCTGCTAATCACAAATTTACATACCATGATATTGAACATGTTACTATGGACCGTCGTGGTGGCAACAGAATCTTGAAATTAAGAAGAAAAGAAGTGAAATGGATTATGATTCTGCGTGCCGTTGAAGAGGGTTTGAATTTAGATTCTGAACTGCAATTTTTTCTAGGTGACTAAACCGTGCCTATGAATCAAGAATGTTATACCTTGATATATAGGGTAACTTGAAAGTGAACAACACATGTTAACTCTGTATAAAAGTTGAAAGAAGGTATAGTTTAGACTGATTAACCTCTAAGTCAAATGTATATTTGCTACTCTGATGTTACTTCAAACATGTTAATATACATGATAATGTGTAAATATCTTTGCTAATCTTTGTAGATTATCGCCTATCTGGTAATATATATGTTTTGCCGAATTTATGGTACATCATATCCTCTTTAAGTTTGTCCTTATTTATCCCTTCTCAATAATTATATTCTACTTTGCCCCGTAAGAGTCGATGATATTTGAAACAAAGGTTGAGTCTCTGCGGTATGTGGAGTCGTCCTGCTGCCTGCTACCTGTGCGGACCTCGCAGTGTACAAAGGGTCGTTTTTGTTGATGTATTTAAGTATCTACTCGGAATTACCGACGGTACAGATGGTACTATATATTAAAGGCTTTCGTGGCTCGGAATAGGCAGGGTTCGAATACCCGTAATGACTATTAGGGACGTGCTTTCATAAGATCTTACTTAGTTTAATTTTGGTTAATATATTTTTGAGTGCCAACCAAAACGGAGGATATTATGAATATTAACTCGGGTTTTCTTCATATAATTTTTAAATCAAGACGCGCTCTAAATACTACTATCGACCACGATACTCAGATGATGGTATCACCAATTTGGATCTTGAACGCTATATATTATTCCTAAGTAGTAGATTAAACGAAGGATATTACGGTTTCTAGCGTATGTTTATTTTACAATATTAACTCTTGCTTATAGTTATTAGAAATGTGGTTGTCAGTTGATTTGGACTTACAAGTGTGTAGATATTAATGGATACTTAACCGTTGTAAAATGGCGACCGTTTCTCCAATTATAACGTCCTGAATGTGGTTACTTAAACAATATGGCGCCTGTGGAACACGCCAGTTTTCGTGGTGGATAGCGGAGATAGCGTACACGCAGTGAGAGTAAGGTAAATAACTTATAAGGGGTATTCGAACAGTCATTATAATTTGATTTCTGAACAGTTTATTGACTTGAGTCATTTATACACCAGCAGACTGGCGCGTACCTGTGGCAGTCGGATCGAAGCTCATAGAATACCGTGGAATAACTGGACATTGATATTGGCATGAGAATCACCTTAATTTAGGTGAGTGGAATTTTGTATTATATTATGACTCCTTGATCTAGCAACTGCAGCTTATACAGACTTATTTTGGTTATGTTTATTTCAGGGGATATTTTGATTCAAGATACGACTTTTGACAGAAGCTTTTTTTGGACTTGACAATGGATTAATTATTTGAATGACCCATATTTACATAGACTCTTCTTGGAATTATAGAGTGAGTAAAACTTACTACGTTAGATATACTTGTACACTGTGGGCCCGCGAGGGATGCAGGAATAAGGATGGGTTCATATCATTTCAGATTCTTTTCCTGTTGTATATACTGAGGAGTGACTTGTTTATCAAGGATACAACCTTATCTTTGGTAAAGTTAAATTTTAAATACGTTTCAATTCTACTTTTTTTGGGCTTTGGGTCCAGTAATGCTTCTTAGAGACACCTCGGGTAGCACTGTTTATTTTGGTGTTTTTTTCTTTTTTCATTTTAATACGATCACTTATGGACTATGTCTTTCCACTCAGAGGGTGACTTGATTAAGTGTAAATTTTCCAGTCTTTGAACAGTCATTTATATGGTTTCCTATGTTGCTAATATATCTTCTTGGCTTGCAGCCCTGAAGAAGTCGGTATGGCATGATATTAATGCCTGACGAAACACGTGTTGGCTGCTATAAGTATCGTATATTGATTGGAAGGAATCTTAATAAATTGGATTTGTGAACTACGACGAACCTTGGTGTCTTAGCTGAAGTGGCCAATGAACATTATTTTGACATTATTGATTATAGTTTGGATTGCCTGATACTGTGGACTACTTGAATCACTGGAGATTTGGAGTGATACTGTTTATGACACATTACTATGAAGTTGGAGAGCTCAGCAAGGAATTATTAAGCGTTATCTGTAAAGTGCGGGGGAGTTGTGAAGTAGGGGTGCAACTGTGTGATGTCCATATCTGATAGCGTTTGAGAGTCAAGGATGTTTTCGAGTTGGGCTGGGTCATGGAATTCCAGAGTGTGTCCATCTAATGTGATAAACATTGTGGCAGTCTTCAGTAGGCCATACCAACTCATGAGCTTTGTGAGTCTTGTTCTTTATGCAAGGAAAAAGTTGTATCTTTTGTTGTGTTTCTGCAGAGAAGTAATCGAAAGCAAAGATGTTGTGATCTCCTGAAACAAAGGCACCTTTATGTTTAGCTTTCTGCGTTATTTTGCGTCTTTGTTGTTATCGGACAAGCATGCTATGATTTGTTGCAGGGTATTGGAATTGCTGCTAGGATAAACATGTACTCTATGGTCTTGCTAGAAGTAGAGCGGTGGATCGAAAGTCAAGGCCCTTAATGTCTTGTATGAAACTCTTGAGAAAGGTCATCATGTCATCTTTTACCATCTTCTTGGGCACCCCTAAATACCATCGGTTCTTCTTGTAGTTCCTGTCCTTCAAACTCTATGAGTTTTGAGTGTATATGCCAATGAGTCTGTTCCCATTCAATGCGTCAATGGTATTAGTGAATGTTTGTTCTACAAATTGTCAGTCTGTCTTCTGTTGCCATCAAGCGGATATTGAACATTGCAATATCAGCCCTGAAATATGATATTTCTGATTTGTGGTTTTGGCAGTGTTTCCTTCAATGGTATAAATGGCCATTTCATTTATGCAATGCAGTAAGTCCCTTCAGAGCCATGCCCTTCAACGCGATGGTCAGTGTCAGCGCTGAATTTGAAGTTTTTTTCCTGCCACTGCCTCTGCTAATATCAGCTGTTGTGCCGACTTCAACATGGGGGTGATGCTGCCAAATGTTTCACTTCCAGGGGGCTGTTTTACAAGTATACATATTCCTTGTCGTCCTATGCAGGATAATGTCTTGTAGGATAGCATGAGAGAAAAGCAGTGACTTTGCTATCTGCACTTACATTACTTTGTGGGTGTTGAAGATGCAGTCACCACCATTATGCGTGTGTCATGAAGGGTGGGTTTAGTTCTCTTAGTGTGCACCTTACTAGCTGCTGCGTCTGATTATTGCAGTGTGTGGCACTCTACTGGAACCTCTTGCCAA
Source organism: Lissotriton helveticus (assembly GCF_964261635.1). Taxonomy (NCBI): domain Eukaryota; kingdom Metazoa; phylum Chordata; class Amphibia; order Caudata; family Salamandridae; genus Lissotriton; species Lissotriton helveticus. Next base: position 919,324,267 of record NC_136067.1, on the reverse strand, counting down.
ATACATTGATGTATTCTTGAAACCTTTTGTGCCCCTGACAAAAGCTTATATTAGGGATACTATGGACTTTATCTAGAAAATAGAAGACTTGATATTTGATAGTGACCAGCAGCTGTTGGTCACTTTCGATATCGAACGTTTGTGTACCAACATACCACAAGATGAAGCTCTATTTGTGATGGAGAAAGTGTTAGATGAGAGACCAAGACTTCATGTAGTTTCCACCGATTTTATTTCAGCCCTGGCTAAGATTTGTCTTAAAAACTAGTTTTTTGCTTTCAAGGACGAACTGTACACCCAGGTCAAGGGCGTGGCCATGGGCTGTTGCTTTGCCCCTGAGATTGCAAATCTGGTAATGGACACCTTTGAAAAGAATTACATCTTCCATGATGCCGCCCCGTTCACGTCCAATATTGCCCGATGGATTCGTATGTTCAATGATATTTTTATGATTTGGTCTGAAACGCAGGAACAACTTATGGGGTTCCACAATTGGTTGAAAACATGTTCAATTGATCTTAATTTTACTATCACGTACAGTGATTCTAAAATTAATTTCCTTGATGTATCAGTTTGTAATAATGATGGGTTTTTAGAAGTATGTTTGTTTACCAAACCAACAGATCGCAATACGCTATTGCATTTTGCGAGTGGCCACCCCAGATCCTTAAAAGAAAATTTGCCATATGGCCAATTTTTAAGGATTAGACGAAATTGCACTAACAAAACGGATTACTTCCAGAATGTTGAAAAACTTCAAACCAAGTTGTGCAACCGGGGTTATCCGAGGAAGCTAGTGAGAACAGCTTTAAAAAGGGCATGGTTTACCCCACGCGAAACCTTACTAACCGTTAAAGAAAAGAAGACATCTGATAGACTCACTTGTGTGCTCACATATAACCCCAAAGCTAACAAGATCAAAAAAATCATCTTGCATAATTGGAGACTAATTGAGCAATTTGATATTCCCAAGCCGTTATTTGCATTTCGCAAAGGAAAAACTTACGGCAATGTCTTGTTAAGGCAGCCAGGGAAACACAACCAAAAGGCAGACTAAGAAATATGCTGGGCCTCCCATCAGTTACTGGACATTTTAAACGTAATAACTGTGGGGTATGTATCTATATAACCATTTCGAAGTGCGTGATGCTGAATAATGAGAAACATGTACAAAATAGCTTCTCCAATTGCAACAGGAAACATGTCATATATTGCCTTTCATGCCCGTGTGATAAGGTATATATTGGTCAGACTACACCTGCAGTACAGTCAAGAATTATGCAACACCAATCAAGAATCCATTGCAAAACTCTGGGGCCCCCTTAGTTCAGCACTTCTTGGAGCACAACCACAGTGAAAGTGACATCAAGTGGTCAGTACTTTTGGTTGTGAAATCCCAAAATAAGTTGTACCAACAAATGACTTTAAACAAACTTGAACCCCCCGTGACAGAGAAGTACACCCCCGCGAACCCTACGGTTTGTACAATCGCGATGAAATATGGGCGCCGATTTGATCACCATTACTGCCTATTTGAGAGAGAATAGGACGATTCTGTTCTGTGTACACATTGATTTTCTGTGATATGCCTTGTATATAGATGAGTGTGTGTTAGGTTATTCTCCGGCACATATGTGCATTATTGTGTATATTTCTGTATATATGTGTAAATAGTGTTGTATGTTTTCATTGTCTGTTTTTCCTACACGTTATGTATATTTATATTTGTTTTTATTTTACATTTATTGTTGGTCCATCTCGGCATTTCCGTTTGGTGCTGCGGGGTTACCATTATTCACCGCGGGGTTAGAAAATAATTGTGGGGTATTTTTTTAGATATATTGTTGCTTGAATGAATGTTTGCGACTACATTAGCTTGGTTGCCCATAGAAATATGGGTTTTATTTGTTGGGTGATTTGCCATGTCTATCCCCCATTAGTTGTGGTATTTTGTTGCTTCGATCCGTGTTTTCATTATTTTTCCCTTTAATTATTCTCCCACACTAAGAACCGACACCTTGAGGTGATTTTCTTTGTTTACACACGAGAACGTGAGCCGTTTTTCATTTCAGTGCTCCTTGCTGCCCTTATATAGACACAGAGGACCATGTTTGGATAGTCTGTTTTTTCTAGTGTCAGCAGTCTGAGAAACGAGTGCACTGTTAGTAGTTGTGATTGAAGTCTGTCCTTAGTTTCCAGTGACTTTGGGTCCGATCACGTGGTACGCCTAGATGAGATCACGTGAGACGCCGTAGTTCGGTGTTTTAAGGCGCCCGACCGAGTGAGGAGTGTGTGCCTTGATCGAGTTCGCCAGTTGAAGACTGTTTGCCGCGTTTAAATCACGGAAAGAGAAGTTATGTAGGGCGAGGCTCTTTGTGTGCTTGGATAGTTTTGGCAGATTGTAACACTGGGGGTTATTCTGTATTAGGTGATTGGTACCCCGTGTGGTGAACTGTGTGTGCCTGTGTGGTTTGTTTGCAGAGTTGCCTGACTCCATAGAAGTAGAAGAGGAGCCGGTGGTCCGCTGCGATAGGGCATTAAGCAGACAGGCCGTGACTGTGACCATCTATCAGGTAAGAGATTCTCGTTTTTTGGCCATAGTTTTAGTATGTAGATGTAGGACAATTGGTGCGCTTCCTTAATTACATTATGGGGGGGCCACTCCGTCCATGCTTTACAGATGCCATTGTACTCTTTTCAGTTTGAGAAGAATTAATTGAGTACCTGAGGTGCTACTTGACGCACAGCGAAGTTTGGGAGAGTAGTACGTTTTCTACCTTTTTCTCTGTGTACCTCTATCCTTGTAGGAGTCACTCGGGTTGAGATCATAATGTAGATTTATAAGTTGTGCGATGTGATAGGTGGTTATGTCATCGTTCGCTTTGTCTACACTGAGTGTTAGAAATGGGATTTCTGGTTGGCTAAGGCTTGCGCCAAAACCAGGCAGAAACCACCACTCTAGTCAGGGCAAGGGAGTCACACGCCAAGATAACCCCTGCTCACCCCCTTGGTAGCTTGGCACAAACAGACAGGCTTATCCCGGAGGCAATGTGTGCACCCAGCAACAACAACCAAGGCCCACCACAAAGGAAACTCCACACAAGGGTATATATAAAAATAGTCTTTGTATTATACCACACACATTAGATAATAAACATATACTTTAGAAGGTGCCATGGGCATGGGCAGAATGTACAGGGGACTATTTACATGGGACAGGTCCACCTGGACCGCTGTCTGGAATAATCACTTTTATAACTAGCACTTAGAACATATCATAACTGTAGCACCAAAAATAGCACATGTAACACACAACCAGTACTCACTGGTAAAAGGTAAGTACCACCTACGTAATCCAAAACACCTTAGACAAATATCACGCAGGGCACCACGGCCTCACTATCATCACTCTTCTAGGGCAAACAACCTCCTAGGCATAATAACACATATCTAGAGGTATGGGCCAAAGCATCGCATAAATCACGTTAGGCAGGTAAAACATTTGCGCCAAAGCATTATAACACTAAGCCCAGGCCAACCTGGCCTCTCGGGGGCTCACACGCCCTCTGTCCAGTAAAGTCAGGGCAGGCTGCGCAGGCAGCCAAAGGAGAACTGCTCCAGAGCTCCCAGCCTAAACGTAGCAGCTGCCCACTAAGTGCTGGGCAGCTGAATCACCAATGGGGCAAAACACACATGGGAGCCTCGTGGGCTCGAAACAAACAATGGGGCGAGTACCAGCGCGGGAGCCTCCTGGGCTCGGGATAGCCAAATTGCCCCCTGAGCCTCCTGGGCTCTAAATACAGCTGGCGCCTTTGGTGGAGTCCCTCCTCTGGGGACTTGACATGGACAAATGCCCTCACGTTGGAGCCTCGACAGGCTCTTTATAACCAAATGCCCCCCTGAGCCCCGTGGGCTCTGAATACAGATGGCGCCTTCGTTGGAGTCCCTCTCGGGGGCCTCGAAACAAACAAAAATGCCCCGGAGCCCTCATTGGCTAAATCAAGCTGGCCCCCTTTGTGGGAGTCCCTCTCGGGGGACGCGAAACCAGCAAACTGCCCCCGTCCTAATACCAGGACGCCCGCACTCACCGGATGACGGCGGCGCTCTGGTCACTGCGGGGGGGGGGGCAGGCATCGGCCGGGTCAGGCAGCGTGCAGGGCTCTCCTTCCACTCGGGAGCCCCGCCTGCCTCATCTGCTTCTCGGTTCCTTCGCCGGCAACTCTCTCTCCGGGACTCCCTCCTGTGGGCAGCCAATGGCAGCGCGGCCCTCGGGAGGCTTAGGGGCGCTTGGGCCTATCCCAGCGCGGCCCTTTTGTCGAGCCTCCCCCCGTTTAGCCAATGGCGGCCGCGGAGACTCTTCCTTGTGGCAGCCAATGGCAGCACGGCCCTGCGGATGAGCCTCTAGGCTCCGGGGGGCGCTGGCTAGTGGCAGCGTGGCGTTTCTTGGGAGAAGTACGGGGTAAGCACCCGGCTTAAAACACAGCATCCCAATTTAAAGAAATACACGGGCACAACGTCCCTGGCGGGGTGGGCACCCACTAGGGCCATAGAAACTGGCCAGATTGCGGCAAAATGCAGGGTGGGCACCTGCTTCCCTAAATAAAAAGCAAATCAAGCGCCCCCTGGCGCTACAGGGCCAAGTTCAGCAACAAAAGTCCAGGAAAGTACATAGGCAGGCAGGGGGGGTAAGGCTGGGCCCAGGGGCCAGCTCACAGGGCCCTCCAGGCAGGGAGGCAGTCCCCAATGGCGGTCCTCCTGGCGCCCAGCAGCAGCAGCCCCCCTCAAGAAAGGATCCAGGAACAAGAACTCCTTACAAGAGCTCACAGCCTCTTTTTATACACTAAAATCCTTTGTTGTAAAAGGTGCAGGCAAGGGGCGAACCAGATGCAACTGGTTCCTGAGCACTTTGTTTTGCTCAGCCCCTCTGCCTATTCACAAGGTGGGTCAGGCACATCAGACACACCACAGGGGCCGGAGCCAGCATTGCAAGTTAAGTATCGCCCTGGAGCACCTTGGTGTGCTCAGCCCCTCTCACTATTCAGAGGACAGGCTAGGGTAATCAGTCGCACCACAGGGGCCGGAGCCAGCATTGTGTGGGGGGAAGCCCAGCCCTATTCAGGCCCCAGGTGCACCCCTCCCTTACATCACACATGCAGATCTCCCATTCACTACCGGGGCAGACCCATCCTGACTCCAGGAGCCAGGCACACCAGCCAGCTCCAGCCAATCACAAGCCAGCACCTTCAATGCACAAGCACACCAAGGTCTATAAGTGGCACTTCCACACTAGACACATTCACACCACACACATCATTGCACAGCATTCAATCTCACAAGTCCGCATATACCAAACTCGAGCCTGCACTCCCCACACATCAGGAACTAACATGGTCACATACATTCCCCATGCACACCTATGGGAGGGCAGGCCAACCTCACTACACGCACGCACTTTACCCTGGGACACAGGGAAAAAGTGCGCCAAAGCCAGAAATCACAAACGCCAGGTCACCATTAAAAGCAAAAAGTTCAGGGGTGAACCAGCCAAAGGGCTCGGGTCCAACACTGAGTATTTTGTTTAAGGTGGCTCATGTTCTTCATATTGTAGTATTCCCTTGATTTTTTTCAAGCACAATTCTTTCGTTTGTATTTTGTTTCACTTCTTTGGTTGATTGATACCTTGGGTAAATGGTTCTTCCTTTAGTTCTCACTCTTGGTGTGGCCACGATGCGCCTGGGTTACGTAGAGATGGACAAAATCTGCGTGGATAGGTGTAATACCTTGTGGGTTCCTTTTCTTTGTGTACTTTTTAGGTTCTTTATTCACCCTTGTCCGGAGGAGGCCAAGATTCCTGGAGGCCGAAACGCGTCCGCGTCGACATGCCATTATGACAAGAGGAGTCTTTGTGATATTTTGTACCTGATTTAATTGTATGGGTGTACACAATCTTTGAACTTAGGCTCAGAACCTATTAGAACTGATTGTGCGAATACACGACTTCCTCTTAAGTGTACCAACTGATCTTATAGGGGGATACCTCTTTGATTTTGTATGACCTTTTGGGTGAAAATAAGAAAACAAAACTTATTAGTTTGTATCAGCATATTGTTTGCTGTTAGTATTCATTGTTTGTATTTGATTGCGAAATAATGATGTGTATATATACATGTATTTTGTGTGACTAATAACATTATATATAAAAAAAGAAAATACTACGTTGAAGTACAGATTGCCATAAGCAAAATTGGTGATCGTGATGACTACATGGCATGTGATCATTGTGTTAAAAGTTAAAAATTAAGACTGAGAATTGTGTTTTCACTGTAGTGGGAATTTATAGTCCATGTACTCGTAGCAAAGTCCGAGATTGATCCCTTCCTACCACTTTCTGTTCTTTGCAGCTTTACTCTTAAGGACTGGGGGAACAACAGTGCGCATTACAGGATTTTTTTTTAAATGTCAGTGCGTAGTGATGAGTATTGTGTGCCAATTGCTATCCAGGTCTGAAGTTAAGCATTGTGCACAGGTGCAGGTTAGGTTAGGAGAAGGAGGGTGTGGCAGAATGGCTCACAAGGCTCAAATGGTAGTTATTTCATGTAGTGATCCAAAATTGCTTTGTATAGTGCTGTCCTCACTAATGGGGGCCTGGTATTGCAGAATACCCAGTATTGCCATATAGACTGCTCTATGTATAACAATAAGGTGGCAGATCCTCCCCTAATATTGACAACAACTGTCACAGTCCTCTTTCTATTGCCCTGGTTGCGCTTCTCCAATCTCAGTTCCTGTAATTTGGTAATGGGGGCCTCTGTTGTCTCCCCTTCACCTCTATGCCTGTGCTGGGAGGCCTTCACTTTCCCAGCAGTTGGTCAGTGAATCGTGTGGTTTTCCTAAAAACTATAGCAGAGTCTTGCCTCGGGTCTCCTCACAGGTTTCCCTCAACAACTCTGTGGACAGCTCTGCGCGCATGACAGAGGAACCTCTGCGTACTGCTTATTATGCTTATTCCCCCATCTTCTACACGGTGCAAGAGCTTAGTAAGGTAAAATAATCAAAAGTAAATGAAGGTCATTCCTCAAGAGACCTGGTGTACAGATTGCACTACTATAAAAGTACAACCCAAAAAGGAGAAAGTGTGACATTTTACAAGAGACGGAGAGGACGCCTGTATCATTTTAAGTACTCTTCATATTCCAAGGGGAGATATCTATTTAGTTGCTTCTACCCCAGTCAGTTTTACATTGATCCATTGACTGATCGCTTGAATAGGCTAGAGGGGGAATTTAGTTCAATAGAGGTGGATTTGTTTCTCACCAATGAAAAACAGACATTGGGGGACATCAAATTGAAAATTATTGAATTCACAGAGGTAACAGAAATAAACCTTGACATGGGTCACCACACCAAGTCTAGGGTTTATGGTGAAGGTGAGAAGCTGGTTAGGACACTGGCAGCACTCCTGCCATCCCCCCAGACCCCCACCCCTAGACTGTCTCAGTACATAACACAACTTCAAAATGACAATAGGGTCATGCTGTACAAAGTGGAGTATCGATTGTCAGAATTCAGTGAATTCTACACTGCCCTGTATGCATCTCCCCCACCTAAAGTTCGTACAGCATTTTCAGACAGAAGTGGTGTGATAAGCACAAGTTTCTTGACATCCCCTCAATTCTGGAAGAGACTAACATGGTTATTTTGGGATTGACCAGATACATAGCACCTGGCAGTGACAGGCTTCTGAATTAATTATACAAAGCCTATGCTGACTTAGTAGCTCCCTGACTACTGCGGGCTCATGAGGAGGCCCATGGTAGGGGCACTCTCCCCCAATCAATGCGGGAGACTCTATTGATCACACACTCAAACCCTGACAAACTCTCCATTCTATGAGAATCATACATACCCCTCTCTCTCATAAATATAGATGTTACTTCCCAAAGTATTAGCTTACAGGTTCTGCTACTGTTATCTGGCATGGTGTGCCCAGTTCAAGAGGGCTTTATCCCATCTAAGAACACTTTACATAACCTGAGATGTATATTTGCCCTAATGCATCATCTGGAGCATAACCTGCAAGCAGTGGTGAACCTATCGGAGCCACCAAGTCCTTTGATTCCTTGGAATGGGAATATCTTTTTAGTATCCTGGCCAGAATGGGGACCTAACTAGCTTCCTGGTCTGAGTTCAGCTTCTTTACGTGGAGTGAACAACTAGGATTCATCTTATGGCCCCTATTTCATTTAAGAGAGGCACCTGTCAAGTGTGCCCACTAGCTTATATATTATCTGCTCTAGCGCTTGATGCTATTAGACAGTGGCATCCACCTAGAGGCGTAAATTTCACTTGTTATTTTGTATTACACTGATGACATCACACTTTATCTCCGTGACCCAATCTGTAACCTTGTCCTCGTCATTAAAGAGTTTACAATTTTTAAACAATTGTATGGCATCTCCATACATTGAAATAAATCCTCGATATTCCCAATTACCTCCAGTGCACATCCCTCAACCCTGGACCTTCCTCTTCCATGGTGCACGTCTTTAGTCAAATATTTGGATTTTTGGATTAGCCCCAAAAAAATGCATTTATATCTGAAAATTATGGCACTGCAAACGCGAAAGTTGAAGACAACGTCAAACATTAGCGATCATTGCCTCTGTCACTACCAGGTAGAATATCCCTTATGAAGTTGGTTATCTTGCCCCATTTATGCTACCTTTTCCTCAATATCCCCTGCTAACTGAACCAACAATTCTTTAAACAGTTATGCTCATACATGATTGAACTGGCATGGAGCATGATTGAATTGACATGGTACCCTCACCATGCTTAAATGAGAGGTGTTCACTCTGCCTTACTACAAGGGAGACCTTGCAGCACACGATTTGACTATGCTATATCTGTGCTCAAGTTCAATATGTATTCTGTTGGCTAGACCAGCCTACCTAAATGGCCTACATCACCACTGAGTGACTCCATTGCTTTTGTACCATTAGTGACTGCACATCTCTATGCTCCCCACATAATTGCACAAAGATTAATTGGGCAGCTTGTACAAAATGTGCAAGGAATAAAAGCTGAAATATAATTGCATGTCCTGTAGTATATGCCACTAAGCACCCCATGTTGAACCACCTGCTATACTCACTCCCTAAGTACAGAGCAATTTGTGATAGACTCAACCAATGGGGTCCAACCGAGCAGGCGGACCTATTTCTGGAAGGCAATTTCTTTACATAAACACATCGAGTGTAGATATGTCTGCACAGCTATCTAAAAATTACTTTATTACAGACTATGTGAACTATTAGGGCAGCTTTCCCATCTTTTCCACAAGATCCAGAATGTGTAAAATGTTGTTGCTATTCCTTACCCTTAGTACTAACAAACAGTTTATTACTAAGCTTTATAAGTCAATACAAACTAAAGTGCTTCTCACAGTCCTCTGTGCTAAAGAGAAATGGGAAAACGACCTTCTAACCTCTCAATTAGACAATGTTTGGCTACTCTGCTGTACACACACACAGGGGCAATCTCCCGCAGCAATAGATTGAGGTAACTCCACTTCATCAATCAATATCAATATAAATTGTATTTGATCTTTGAGGTAAAAACCATAAAAGAAAAGAAAGCCATAACACACACTTCAAAAACATCCTCAATATCAACAATTTAAAAATACATAACAATAAATACACAGTTAAAAAAATCCTACAATAAATTAAAAGATGGAGGCTGTCCTACACACCAAGGAGGTTTATTCACAGCTGTTTCTCAGCCTAACAGCAACTTTTAAAAAGCTAAGAACGTTACGAATGATATCTCTCAAAAGCATTTGCAAGTGAAGTAGTGTGGCTCACTGGTTAGAGGCGGCAGACCCGAGAGCAGAGGACGGCCCGGGACCAGGGTTCGATTCCCGGCGCGGCAGGTTTCTGGACCAGGGTCAGCGGACTCAATAATTCTCTCGCCTCGGTGCCCACTCTGATCAGCGATCACACTCGGCAACTCTGGGCATAAGCTTGCCTCATCTTCACTAACGGCCCCACCAGACCGCCGGGGATGCCTGGTCTCACCCTGGAGATACCCATTAAGGGACCATCTCTCAGGGAAGCCAGGAAGGGTTTCGCAGTGGTCGAAGCGCCTTGGGACCCTACGGGTAAGTAGTGCGCTATATAAATGCCTATACAGTGTTTGAGAGCAGGGAGAACCTGTGTAAAATTAGCACTTTTCAGTACATGGAGAACGTAATGTTTCCTGGGTACTTTGTAGAAGCTACTAAACATAACAAATTGTAGCGTGTCTTGCAGAGACTTACAGTCGCAGACGCAGGATGTAATATTAAGACCCCTATTCCTCCCACGCCGGTAGGCTAACAAGAAGGGCAATTGGCCCTGCTGGTACCTAGTAAGTAAAAAGCAGTAGCAAGTAATTTTAAAACACAAAAGGTAAGGCTCAGTAGAGGGCACAGTTTTCAAGAGGACATATCGGCGAACACTATGCTTCATTAAAGCATCCCCCTCCCTCTCCAACTGCCTCCTTCTCCCATTTGTGGTCCTGCTTACAGGTACTGTCTGGGTACCTAAATAAATCTCCCCTACTTAAGTTAGAAAAATAGTCTTTGCTCAGTTGGATCCCAGGCCTGCTCCTGATATGTCTTCAAAGGGAGTGTGGCAGAAATGTGGTGATGTCAGTTAGATAAGCAACTCCCAATTCTTCATGTACTAAGAAAGTTGTGGTACTTTGCGGGACCCGCAGAAAACATCTCAGAAAAGCGATTCTGACAATTTGCAACTCCTACTGATTGGTAAATCCCCAGATTTCATTCCTATAAAATTCTTTAAAGGTGGACTTAGCCCTAGAAATATGTAAGAGAGCACCAGTGGATCTACTGCCTTATCGTGTCCCAAAATTAAATATGGCGGCATTCGCTCTGACAAGGTCCTCTTTTTTAATGTTAACCAGGGGATGCCAACTCAGGGAAGAGTCGAACAACAAACCCAGATAAGAAAACTCCCTGGTCTTTGGCACCGTAGAAGACCCAACTCTAAAGCCATACTGTGCTTCTGACAAACACGGGTAGTCTCTGCCCAATCAGAGAGCCTGTTCAAGAGAATGCGCCCCACCACCTCAGCCATCCAGTCAAGAATTGAAATAGGCCTGTAGCAATAGGTACAATCCCTGTTACCCTTTTTATAAACAGGTACAATAATTGACTTTGCCAAATGACTCTGGGAGGCCAGCCTCCACAGCAGCATTATTAAGAGATGTCAGGATGGGGACCCAGACTTCCACATGATGTAGGTAAAGGTCAGGAAGATTCCCGTCAGGACACAGGGCTGTGTTCTTGGATAATCCCAAAATGCCTTTCCTGACCTCCTCTAAAGAAAATGTTAAGGCGGCGTTCCCTTCTGTCATACCCATTTACTAACTGGATGCAGAAGGTAGAGAGGTATACATTTCCTCAAAATGTCCCACCCGACTGACTCCGGTTACATGAGCCTCCAAAGAATCAGTGGTGTCTACTGCAAAAAGGGGTTGTGAATGATGCTCCAAAATTTAGAACTACTCCTCAGGGTACTAGCCTCTATCAGGTCTGTCCAGGCCTCCTCCTTTATGATGTTCTTCCGTCTAGTAAGTTTGTGTTTATACAGACTACTGCTATTCCTAACTAAAGAGGGATCCCTTGGTTTAGCCCTCAATACTCTCTTGAGAGTTCTCAATGCATGGGAACAGCCTAATTCAAACCATATTGTCAGCATACCCTGTTGCAGTGGGGTTGGTACCGTAAGAAGTTCAGAGATGGTGTTAGAAATCTCTGAAAAGTCCTCCATGTTACAGGATGGGTTGTCCTGTTGGGATACACAAGTTTCTAACTTTTTTTTTATGCAAGTTGTAAAGTGAGTTATAAAAAGGGTCTGTAATTATATGTGACCACTTAAACCCCCTATCTCCTTCAATAGCCTTGTAAGTCCCTCTCACTCCTGCCCTGGGATATTGAACCAACAGGGACCCACAGATTGTAGCACACACCGGGTTACAATCACTAAAGGCGCTTCAAGAAATGACAAAGTCCAAAATGAAAGGAAAAAAGGATGCAGAAACAAAGATAAAGTCAATGAAAGACACACAACCTCTCCCTGTAAAGGTGCGGTTGATCTCTCTTTTACGAAGTGGCAGCTCACACATTTCTGCCACTAGGTCGAATTAATTTAAAATAGCAATAAGACTCGTTCCCTATTGGGTATGTTCCATGTGCATGCCAGTCATACGGAAGCATCCTAGAGCCTGCCCTCCTTTGTCCCTCGGGTCCCCACATAAATTAAAATTAAAATCATCGACCATAATATTTGCACTTAACACATTGAATCCTTTCGAATTTCTTAAAAATCAACCCAATACATGGATGTTGCTGACCCCCGGGGGCACTGATGTGGCATTATAGGTATTCAACAGGAGCAATTTCTCGACCCCATGGAGAGTAAAAGAGCTTGCAAAGTGGGAACTTCCATAGATAAAACCTTAAGGCTGCACCGGATCTCTAGGGACACAAAGATGATCAATCCCTGATTGCTCTTCCCACCCGAGCGAGGGTTGCAGATAAAAAAAAGTCTTATAACCTACCACTAAAAAGCAGTTTGTGGTGGCCCATGTCTCCTGGAGACAGACTACATTAGAACCTTTAATAAAGTCAACCACATGGGGATACTAAATTTGCAGGCGAGACCAGCAATGTTCCAACTGATGAAATTACACTCTTTACAACCAGGAGATATAAAGACCGGAGGACTCAGTTCTTGGAAAGCCATCTGAACGTCTCCTGGAGAATTAGTCCTGGACAGTCAATCACAGCCATCCAGAGTTGATAGGGGGGCAAAACTGTTTGAGAGCACAATGTACAAGGCAGGGTGGTATTTAAGTTCAGCCAGTGCGAAACTTTATTTTTAAGCTGGTCAGAGTCCTCCGTGATACCTTGTGAGAAGATAGGAACATTCCCCAGCAGTACCACATGGGGGTAGATTGGGGAGGAATGTTAAGAGTAACCAGCCTGAGGCAAGAACCTCTCTTGTCACGATTGCATGGCCTATTAACCTTGGATGTATGATGTTACAACGCAGACTATTACAACACCTGCCTTTACAACGCGGTTTTTACATCGCAATCCATTACAATGCATAGTGCTTTTGGGTGTTGGATAGTGAATAGTTTAATTTACTATTCCAACTCCAGTCCCCGTGGACACTAGGGAAGGTTATTGGATAGTAAATTAACCTATTCCCTATCCTAGAGCGCCCCCCAGCGCAATGCGTTGTAATGGTTTGCGTTGTAATGACCGCGTTGTAATGGTAGTGCGTTGTAAAAGTTTTGTTGTAAAGGTTGTTTACCATTAACCTTACCTTCAGACGGGCCAGTTGACATTATCTCTTTTCTGCCTGTCCCCTTCCCCTGGTAAACGCCAGGTCTTAATAAGAGAGCAATGATGTTTGACCTCGCGAGATAGGTATGGAAGCTAGGTATAGCACCAGAACTCTGAGATCTCGTTGGTTCGGCATCTCCTACTAAACGGAGTGGGCCACATAGGTTAGCAGTGGTCGATGAACCTATACAAGAGTGATTCACTCCACTTTAAATTGTTACACTAATTATACAATATCATGTGCTTCTTCAGAAGAATTACCTGGTGGATGAATCAGCCTGCCTGCGGTGCCATGCACCAATGTGGACTTCATGCACCTCACCAGGTTTTGCCCTACAATACTGCCCTACTTGGTTAAAATATTCCATCACCTCTCCTTTATTTGGATTTGCAACCAAGACCACTGTGGGTGCTTTTAGGTTTAATGTTCACTCTTCCCAGTGTGTTCAGCATCTGGTATCTGTGGCACTCTTGTTGGCTAAGAGGAGGGTGGTGTTTGTGTGGGTTAGGAGTCACCATTGGTTGAAAATTGCTTGCTGAATTTATTTTATTGCAATGAGCAACTGAACTATGTTTACTCAACATTTTCTCCTGCCAATAGGTCAAAATATATCTGGCCAACGCTAATTAGTTTCCTAAATTATACCACATCCCTTGTGAGATCACCTACTGCACTGGCACAGTAATAATATGCAATGATGTGGGAGCATGTGGGTGGGTGAGGTGCTGATGTTCCAATGCAGGGACTGTCTAAATAATCTAATACAAATACTGTTATTTGCTGCCACCATGGTAAACACATGATAGATTGCCCACTACCTGATGCATGTATTATGTCATGCTTCTGCAATAAGATTTATGGGGTTCTAGCTTCAATATGGTTGCTCGGTTTAAACTGTTTGTTGTCTATTACAAAAAAAAATACTTTGATCCATTGACCCAAATGGCTGATCTGTGCTGCATGTTGCAGAATTTTATGCCATCAATGTAATACTATTGAACGTCTATGCCCCTAAAACAGACAATGGTGGTCCATACGTGGACATGCTTACAGCCTGAGGGGTAGATTTTAAATGTGCACTAGACACCACACTTGTTAAATACCCATCCTCCATTAGGCATGACCTATCAAATCATGAACATTGAATCTCGTAGTGTATGAACGTAGTTGGGTAAATGTATTGTGGGAACATCATGCTACCATGAGAGAGTGCTCCTTTTACTACAAATTATATGGGGCCCAATTCACAAAAGTAATCTGAGACAATATCCTAACTTTGTGACTTTGAGTGTTCACAAAGGGCATTTAGGAGTGGTAAAGTTAGGATTCCTAACGTTACTACTCCTAAATGCCCTTTGTGAATATCGAAAGTCGTAAAGTTAGGATTTTGTCTCAGATTACTTTTGTGAATTGGGGCCATGATGTTTCTTCCAGATTTGACCACTGATTTCACTACCTATGCAAATAGTATGAATCCGTAGTGCAAAAGATCTCTCCACACGGATAGTTTTGTACATGAGGAGCAGGAAGAGGGCTAAGGTACAAAGATGAAGATAGGATCCTGATGCGATACTGAGCACTGTATTTGGTGGCAAAATATGTAATTACTAATTAGATTTTACATTATCTTGAAAGTAATGATGATGATGACTTCTTTAGAGTTTTGAATATGACTTCATGAAGGTGGTGATTAACACCTGTGCCACTGGTAGAAGAAAGGGCTCTGGAAACCTTTTAGAGGAGAACATTTCCCTTAGTGAGTGCATTATTGTACATCTTCAGAAATGCCCCAAAGAAACGTCATTTCCATTGACACAACCAGATGTAGAAAAACAAATATTGCAACACTAATGAAAACATTAGAAACATTTCAGATAGTCACAATTTGGCAGCTACTGCACAAGGGAAAACAAAACAGGTAAATGATTGCCATGCCTGCTGAAGGGAGTCTCTTCAAAAACCAATATTTTGGCTATTAGGGGAAAACACTATGCAATATGAGACATACAGGACAGAATCAAAGAACATTTTTCTACACTCTTAGAGAATTGTATTTACGCCCTACCTCAACAATGGATAAAATGGCTTCTGAGAGGTCCTCTATCCCACAACCTGAGAGATGCACTAGAAACACTCATCACTAAGACTGACATTTTTAGTCTATCAAGGATTTGAATAGCTTCAGGTGGAGAAAGTAAAGTCCTGTAAATCAAATGGGGAGGTACAGCCAGGCAATTTGCTGACAGAGCTTCAGGAACCATTCAGAAGGTGTGGGGGGGACTGCTGGGCATCCAGATCCTTCTGATTCCCGCACCAACACCCCTCCACTATGTATAATGAAGCATGGCCGTATAATCACCCTATCTCACCCAAAAATAAAGCCTCCTGGTCGAGCTTCTTAACCCTTGATGAGATTGACACTCTAGATATTTTGACCTCCTTGAAATATTCACACCACTTCACTGATCCCCTCCCCTCAAAAATCCTTAATGATTTCATTCACCTCCTACTCACACTTTGTACCAGGATAATCAATGCCTCTCTCACCTAAGGTTCCCTACCTGCCTACCTCAAAATTGGTCAGATTACTCAAACCTAAAAAAAATCAGCTCCAACCAGTCTAACCTCAACAACTACTGCTCCATTTCCAACATCCCTACTCGGGCCAAACTCCTAGAGAAATCTGTACACATGCAGCTCCACAACCATATTGAACGTTTTCTACTCCTCAACCCCTGTCAATCTAGCTTCGATTTGGGTCATAGCACCGAAACTGCCATAGTCCATATTGTAGACGTGCCCTGCGTTCACTCAATCAAAATTAATTCTGCCTGCTGATATTTCTCAATCTGTCTGCACCCTTTGACACCATCAACCATGCTACCCTACTTGACCTTCTAAAACATAGGTTGGACCTCTTAGGCATCGAGCAAAAAAATATGATTCTCATCCTTTTTACACAACAGATCACAGAGCTTCCTAACCATTAACACACTATTTCCGAGCGAATTTCCGCTATCGCTGGGCATCTCCCAATATTCCACCTTCTCCCCGACACAGCTCAACCTCTATATGGAGCCCCTTACTAAAGTCCTCAAACTCTCCCACATCTTCTACCATATGTATGCTGATGACTCCCAACTCTACATGAGAATAACCTTCATCAAGGACATCCACACCCTTAAGGTCACCCTAACAAAAACGCATCAATGGATAACTCATAAGCAACCTCAAACGCAATGCCCTTAAAAGTGAATTCTTACTGGTTGCTCCATCGACTACCTCCCAATATCAACCACTCGCTCCCTCTTCTCTATGCCTTGAATTGCACTCCACACACCATTGACTTTGCCAAATCACTAGGTATAACACTAGACAAAGACCTCTCCATTCAAAATCACATCAGCGCCCTCACTAGAGGAGCTAACCATCAGCTGCATGTCCTTTGAAAATGAAAACCTTTCCCCCACGCGTCCGACCTCACACCTGCGACGCATGCACCTGTGCTCTCAAAATGTGACTACAGTAGCACTACCCTTGTGGGCATCCTGAAAACCTCATTTCCACCTCTGAAGGCTACCCTTAATGCTGGAGGTAGGCTTATCACGGGTTAAAAAAAGTGATCACATTACCTCTGACCTTCATGCACTGAATTGGCTTCTCTTCGAGGCCGGGGTGCATTTCAAAATCGCTTGCATGATCCGCAAAGTGCTGCACCACAATACCCCTCCCTAACTGTCCCAGAAACTGACCCTATTGGGAAGAAAGGGATCCTCCAGAAGCATGAGCTCCTTACTTCTCAGGCCACAAAAATGCAAGAAAAAGAAAACCTAGAACCGATCCTTCTTTGGAATAGCCCCAAACATTTGGAACTCTCTACCCAAAGTTATCAGATGCATCCCATCGACATCTCTCTTCCAGAAAAAAAAGTAATAATGTTTCTATCCCACAAATTCCTCTCTCACTGAGGACTAGGCCACACCCCCACACATAACCTGTGCATCACTACCTCGGGAAAACTATGCTTCTACTCTCCCCACCCTGTAACTCATTCCCTCTTCTGCCTCAGAACCTAGCACTCACATATTTTACATTATATTGTTTTGTTTACATATTTCATATTCTGTTACTTTGTATTTGTATTCACGATTATATAACCCAAGTAATTGATGCTATTTTGTTTAGATATCCCACTGTATATCGTTTACTCTTTTCTTATTGTTACTGTGTATTTTTATTTATTCTTTATGTTCCTCGTGTTATTTGGTTGTGCTGACGCTCTAAAATGCTCTGACATCTGTGGGTCATGTTTGCGCTAAACAAAACCCCTCAATTAAAACAATATGAATGTTGCAAATGTTAATGCATTCCTAGGTTATGCTGCTTTTCATTTTCTATGTGTTGTGAATTCCAGTGGGTTTTTACAACTACTTTAACTCTTACTTCCTCCCTTCCCTCATTTATTCCTATTGTCAATTCTGCCTTCCTTCTATCTTACTTATAATTTCCGTCTATGTTTCTTTTTCGTGAATTTGCCCTTACAAGTAATGTTTTATTTTATTTCCCTCACACATGCCTGTATAATTTTCAAGCAATCAAACGTCTCCTTCTGCAGTCTGGTCCCAAGCAAAGGTTATGCAAGGGTGGAGGTATCCTTATGGCTCATTAAGATTTGATTTTAGCTGACAAAATAATTCTGATGGGCATTTAACACACCTTCCTGCTTCTCTGTTCTTCAAGCAAATGCCAAAGATCTGCTGACTAAATGTTTTCTAATTAGAGCATGATTCCTATATTGTGGGGTGCTCGAAGATATGTTATTAATGCCAGAGTCACACTGCCCTAATCTTTGTTTCAAGATACCAAGGATGGACCGGGCTAATAAAATGTATTATTACTACCTGAGCTGGTCATATAACTGCTCTATCTGATCATAGGGTAGAAGTCTTCAAATCAATTTATCAGCATACATTTATTTATTGGTACTTTGGTGACAGCAAACTAAGCTGCTGAATGACACAGCAGCTGGGGTAGTAAATTCAGGATCCGCAGCATGCTTTGGATAATATGCCGGGGCAGTTCATTCTGTGAATTAAGTTCAGTTGACATTGTGGGCTGGGCCTATGGGATTTTGTGTTAATTTGAAAGCATTGATGTGCCTGTGTTCCTGTCTGCATATATGAGACATTTGACCTTTATTTTATGTGCATCATTCACTGTTAGAGAGCATTTTATATCTGAGAGAAAACAAGCCGAGCTCAATGTGCTTCCAGTGAATTCAGTCCCAGTTGTTGGCATAGGTAATGCTGCCATGAGCCAAGTCTTGTTTCCGCACCATATGTTCCAAGCGTATTTTGAGATGGAGGCAGTAGGAATGAATATTGAACTTGGTGATGCGGAGGTTGTATGATGCATATGTTCTGCGTCAGTGTACAGGCTCAGAACAGACTCCATGAACTTGTTTTTGCTGAAGCACATACTAGGAAACATAGACCAGTCTATGCTGAATATAGCTAACAAAATATTTTAAAACTATTAGGTACTTAACTCACACAAGCAATATCAAATTCGGTACATCCAGACCTTTGAGGCCTTATAATACACAGAAAAATAGACTTAATTCACCTAGATTGGCACATGTTATGAAATAAGGGACTTACCGGAAGAGAGAATATGAATAGCCACCTTTCAGCACTGAAAAAACATAGGATACCCTTAGCTGGGTTCACTTTTTAGGGTCCTTCACAGGATTAATTTTGATCTGAATTCTTGAGATAGGTGAAGCTTTTATATACCAACCCTCTAGCCTTAGTTAAAACTAACCCCATGCTCTCGGACTGCTTGATATTCAGAAAAGGCATGAGACAAAGATGCCTGCTGTCACTCCTATTTTGCGTAGCAGTGGAGCTGTGTGTCTGCCTATTGATAAAAAAACATCGTAGGGCTCTGGTGCCCGACTTGCTGGTAGGGGGCATGCAATGTCAATTTATGCAGAAAACGTGTTAATATATCTGAATGACCCTGTTGGAACAACTGATCTGTTATTGGGCTGTGTCAATATACTTGTCTTCTTATTTGTCCTCAAATTATTCAGATTAACTGATTTTGCTCCTATTGCAAGACTAGACCTATAAGGCGACATCAAAATAGTGCTGAACTTTCTACCTGTGTTTTTTATCGTGACTTAAATGAATTTGTAGGTTTTCACCCGTATTTATTACAAGTGGCCTGGAAAGCACATCGGTTTGTGTTGGCCAGACTGAGAACTGGAGTAGCCCATCACCTTGTGGCCTTCCCCTCTCTGCATTCACACCCTGTTGGCCCTTGTTTGTGTGATAATACTACCCCACAAAGCACTGTGCACTTTCTTCTGCTTTGCCAGCTGTATAAATATCTGCGGATCGCCTATTTGAAACCTTTGTTTGTAAAGTTTGGTGTAAGGACAATACGAGACTCCATGAGCCTGCTTTTTAATTTACATCACCCGGATGTTTGTTTTTATACGGCTACTTTTATTCTCAAATCAATTAATGCTAGGAAAAGTATGCTTTTTTAACCTTTTAAACTGTTGTATCCTTTTGCTTTTTATGACTGTTGTTTTATATTGTAATCCCTTTTTATGCTGTGCTTTTATGGACCTGTTTTTTGCTCCGAATAAAGCCTTATGAAATGAAATGACTAGACCATTAATAATTTGCCGGGTCAACCCTTAAGCTGGTTACCAAGCGTGTTCCTGTTGCTGTGACTGATGATAACAAATTTCAAGGACCACAGATGCTTAATGGATGAATCTAGGTGATGTAATTAAAGAGAAAAGACGTGAAGTAGTAAGAAGCATTTATTCACGACATAGCATAAGCTCAAGTCGCAGCAACTGATAAACAGTCGGTATGTTTCACAACATTCCACACCGGTCAAACCAAGGGAGGAAAGGAAGGAGGGGGGAACAATTACACATGCAAATATAAGGTTAACATAAGTTGTGCTCAGGAATAGGCTACAGTGTATAACCAGATAATTACAACACTAGGCAATGTGTTTTGCAACCTTAGGAAGTTTGCTGACTTCTCAAAAGCATGCCAGTGTGTGTAGCTTTTTGAAACTAAATGTAACAGGGCAGGTATATATGGGAGAACCCCATGGTTTTTCAGTGAACATAAAAGCTATACAAGTAGTGGAATTCACCTATCAACCACCTCTCCGCTCAGTCTGGTGGCATTCTGGGACTTGTAATTTTACATCTATAAAAATAAATACAGAACTGAAAGTTCCTGAAAGCAAATAATAAAATTGGCACCTAATAAGTGCAAATATGTGCATACAAGACTGAAGGGATAATGGAGGAAAGAAGTACAAGGTTCCATAAAAAAAGATGACATATTGAGTGGAAAAGCTGAGAGATAGGGGATAGTGAGCAGCTAGAGAAGAGGGAGCAATGAGACTGTGAGACAGAGGAGATACCCAGAGAGAACAGGCACTCTGGAAGAGAGAGCGGAAAGACTAGGAAAAGATCATGGAAGATCAGGTGTAAGATGGCAAGCTGAGGGGGAGGGAAAGACACAGAGAGAGAGAGAGAGAGAAAGGACAGATTTGGGAGAGTGAATAAGCTGGGACTGGATAGAGTCAAGGGACTGGAAGCGAGAGAAGATAGTCTAGGGAGCGAGAGAGTGATGGGGAAAGGAGGGAGTCTTGGTGGAGGGTGGAGATATTGGTCACAGACCAGAGACACTGGTAAGGACAGTCGAGTGGCAGTGAGAGTGGCTATCTGGTGGAGATACATAGACTTAAGGAAAGACCAAAAAAAGCAGGAGAGACTTAGGGTGAAATCATCCAACATGTATGAGGGAGGGGAGGAATGGTAAGAACGGATAGATTGGCAGGAGAGCAGAGCATGGAAGGGGTATGGACTCATTGGGACGGACAGTGAACAGATTTGGAGGGGGGGGGAAGCTGCAAAGAGTGAGAAGTCAGAGACGGAGAGCCGAAAGTCAGGGGCTATAGAAGGGCAACCAGGTGAGGTCAGGTACCTGAGGAAGGAGAGCAAATGGGTTTGGAGGGAGAACAGGGAGATGGAGAATGTAGAGAGACTAGATGGAGAACAGATGTTTTTGGGAAGAGTGGGAAGATAAACGGAGAACAGGGTGCCAGAGTGAACAGACAGACTTGTTTGAATGTATGGGTGAGTAGAAAGACTGGGGGTGTCATTCTAGAGGATAGAGCAGAGAGACAAGAGGGAGAGTGGGCAAATAGAGGCAGGATAGGGAACACTGGGGCCGAGCAGAGAAACTGGGAGAAAAGGCAGACGGACTGGGATGGAAAATGGACAGTCTGGGTGGTAAGCAGGGACATTAGGGCAAGTGCAGAGAAGATGACTTGGAAGGTGAGGAGACAGGGAGAACAGACTGGGGAGTATTAAGGGCATTGAAAAAATACTGGAGAGAGTATGGAGACTAAGGAGTGTGGACAGATTGCCATAGAGAGTGTGGAGACTAGTGGGTGAGTAGACTGATTGAAGAACAGAGAGTCTTTAGGGGATAAAGGACAGTTTTGGGGAAGTGGAGACAGACTAGTAGAGTGGAGAGAATGGCAGGGAGAAAAAGTGACTGGGAGAAAAGCTTAAAAGATGAGGAAGGAGAGGATAGGCTGGAGGGGAGAACGACACCCTGGAAATGAAAGCAGTCAGAGTGTGAGGCAGAGGACAGATCAGAGATTGGCACAACTGGGAAAAATAACAGACAATCGTGGGGAAGCAGAGAGTTTGGGAGAGTGCAAAAACGTGGAGGGAGACAGGATAGTCTTCAGGGGTACAGTAGAGAGACTGGCTTGCAGAATGCAGAGACAGGGAACAGAGCAAATAGACTGGACAGAACAGGGTGGCTGACTGAAGTACAGACAGACAGGGAGGTGAGGGGCAAGACTATGAGACAGAGCAGACAAGCTGGGAGTGCGCCTTGCAAAACACAGGAGCAGAGAGGACAGTCGGGGTCAAATGCAGAGAGACAATGTAGAATATTGAAGATGAGAGACTCAAAGGTAGAAAGGCCAAGCTTGGAAACAGCAGAGCGACTAAGGAGAGGGGATATACTGGTGATGACAATAGAGAGACTATGTGAGAGCAGATATACTGATAGAAAGAACTGACTGTGTCAGACAAGAGACTGGGTCAAACTGGGCAGGCTTGGGAGGGCCAGAGACAGTCCGGCAAAGCAGTCTGAGGAGAAATCAGGCACATTTAGTTGGATAACAAGTAGACTAGGGTGAAAGTGTGCCAACTCGGGTGAAGACAAGAAAGCCTGAGATAAAGCTGGCAGGCTAAAAGGGGATGTGGGCAGACTTGAGAGGACAATGACTAAAAAGTGGAAAGTGGAAAGTGGGAAGTGGGTATAGAGGAGAAAGAGCCGGTAGGCTGAAGGGAAAACAAACAGAATGGGGGAGTGTTAAATCTGTGTATCTATGTCCTCATGCCCTTGTGCTCGTTCTTCTTGCACCATGTTGGAATGTAGGTTCTGCCCGATCCCTTACCAGAAGATGTAGAGGATAAAATGGATGAGTATGATATGATAGTAAAGAAGCTAAATAAACATTTTTGCAATCCTCCCAACTTGATACTCAGGAGGCATAAATTATTCTCAAGAGAACAGTCTGCAGTAGTCACTTGATGCATATGTTGCCTCTTTGTGAGTTTTGGTGACGAAATGTGAGTTTGGCACTTTCATTGACCAGCTTATCAGAGATCAACTTGTAACTAGGTGTTACAGTAAAAAGATCCAGAAAAGGCTACTATCACACAAGAACACTTCACTTATTGGAGTAGTGGATATCTCCAACAGCATACAGGAGTCAAATAATCTGTCAAAGAACTCGATAAAGATATAGAGCACGGGTACTCATAGTACGGCCCGCGGGCCGCCAGCGGCCCAGCAAGCCTTCCTTGGCAGCCCGCTGACCTGGCAGACATTATACCTGTGTTTTAAAAAAAATAAATAAAGAGTGTCAGCAAACACCACTCCAGCAGCGCAGACTCTGAGACACTCTGCTTTATGGGGGCTGGGCGATTCACAACAAAGCCTCATTAATAAGTAAATGGTCTTTTAAAGACCTGTGAAGTACTCAGGTGCGGCTGTGTGTGTGCCTGGGAAGCTGGGGTGAGGTGACAGACAGAGGGTGACAGACAGAGGGAGACAGACAGAGAGAGATAGAGGGAGGAAGACAGAAGGAGGGAGACAGAGGGAGGGAAACAGAGGGAAGGAGATAGAGGGAGGGAGACAGAGGGAGACAGAAGGAGACAGAGAGAGAGGGAGAGAGAGAGAGAGAAGGAGACAGAGAGAGAGAGGGAGACAGAGATAGAGACAGACAGAGGGAGACAGACAGAGAGAGAGAGAGGGAGGGAGAAAGAGGAGAGAGACAGAGGGACGGAGACAGTGGTACAGAGACAGAGGGAGACAGAGGGTGACAGACAGCGGTAGACAGACAGAGGGAGGAGGGCGACAGATGGAGGGAGACAGACAGAGGGAGGGAGACAGATAGAGGGAGACAGAGACAGAGAGACAGACAGAGACAGACAGAGGGAGGGAGATGGAGGGAAACAAAGGGAGAGGGAGACAGAGAGAGAGGGAGACAGAGAGAGAGGGAGACAGAGGGAGGCAGAGGGAGACAGAGGGAGGTAGTCCGGGGGAGACAGAGGGAGGGAGAGGGAGACAGAGAGAGGGAGACAAAGAGAGGGGGAAACAGAGGGCATGAGACAGAGGGAGGGAGACAGAGGGACAGAGACAGAGGTAGACAGAGAGACGGAGACAGGGTGACAGACAGAGGGAGGCAGACAGAGGGAAGAGGGCGACAGAGAGAGGGAGACAGATAGAGGGAAACAGAGGGAGGGAGACAGAGGGAGAGAGAGGGAGGGAGACAGCGAGAGGGAGACAGAGAGAGAGAGGGGGAGACAGACAGAGTGTGTGAGACAAAGGGAGTCAGAGAGAAAGAGAGGGAGAGAGAGAGATAGAGGGAGGGAGACAGAGCGGGAGAGAGAGGGAGGAAGACCGAGACAGACAGAGATAAAGACAGAGACAGACAGAGACAGATAGAGGGCAGAGAAAGGGACAGGGGCAGACAGCGGCAGAGACAGACAGAGATAGAGAGCCGGAGAGGGAGACAGAGGGAGGAAGACAGAGACAGACAGAGACAGAGACAGACAGACAGATAGAGGCAGTGACAGGGACAGACAGATAGAGGCAGAGACTGAGACAGACAGAGGCAGAGAGACAGAGAGAGAGCTGGAGAGGGAGACGGAGGGAGACAGAGGGAGAGAAAGGTAGGGAGGGAGACAGAGGGTTACAGATGGAGGTAGAGGGAGGGAGACAGAGAGAGAGGGAGACAGAGGACGGGAGACAGACAAAGGGAGACAGACAGAGGGAGACGGTGGGAGGGAGACAGTGGGAGAGAGAGAGGGAGACAGAGGGAGGGAGACAGAGGGAGGGAGACCGAGGGCGACAGACAGAGGGAGGGAGACCGAGGGAGGGAGACAGACAGAGGGAGATGGACAGATAGAGGGAGACAGAGGGAGGTAGACAGACAGAGGGAGACAGACGGAAACAGACAGAGGGAGACAGGGAGGGAGAGAGAGGGAGAGAGAGGGAGAGAGAGAGAGAGAGAGAGA
The DNA here is from genome assembly GCF_964261635.1 of Lissotriton helveticus. Lineage (NCBI taxonomy): Eukaryota > Metazoa > Chordata > Amphibia > Caudata > Salamandridae > Lissotriton > Lissotriton helveticus. The sequence goes on along the minus strand of NC_136067.1, from coordinate 919,299,196 downwards.
GAGCAAGAGAGAGAGAGAGAGAGAAAGAGAGAGAGAGAAGGATGTGTGTATGCAGGGTATGGTGGCTCAGTGGACGAAGGTGCCCGCTGCAGGGGCCTGTGTTCAACCTCAAGGTCATAGTTATTTTTTTGCTCAAGCCCCGCTCCCCCTCCCCAACTGACCCCGCCCCCACCGGTGCGGCCCTCAGCCACAAACCGGACTGTAAATTTGGCCCCGAGAGAAAGTTTGTGAGTACCCATGATATAGAGGAAGCTGTTCCTTTTATCAAACCGAACAAATCTGTTTCTAACAAATGGAATAATAAGAGGAGCCAAAGTGGGAATGACACCTATTATCGTTGCGGGTCCATGTTTTACATTACTTCTTTTAGACAGTGTCCAAAATTATGTCTCAAATGTGGCACATCTGATATATTAATGTTGTGATTGAGGACACTTAAATAGAATGATCTCCTAGTATGGAAAATATGTTTTTATGTGTAAGCATTCAAGAAAATAAATTTCCAAAATCTGGAGATCCCATAGAAAACGTTCTCATTGGGGACAACATAGTACCTTTGTTGACAGATTTGGGCTCCAAAGTAACTATTATTTCAAAAGATACTTTTCAGAGTAAGGGATTCACACACATATTAGAGTTGCCTGGCATAAACCCCTTAGGTTACAGTGGCGATAACATTGATTAGGAAGTTTTTTTTGATTCAGTAATACAATTCAAAGGGTGAAAATGTCAAGCTAAGTGGTATGCTTCTCACCATGACCCAAATATCTTGGGTTGGCATCACTGGGGTGTTTGGGGACCGTGTTGAGGTCAGGTAGAACAGACCAAATCTTGTCTGCGGAAGGGGATTGTGTACCTTTTAATGGTTGTAAACTAGAATCAGTGTTTTTGGAGCACAGTGATATTTTTGACAAAAGGTTTTGGCAAACTGAGTGGATTTGAGGACATCATCGAAATCGAGGATGGTAATATACTTGTTAAACATAAGCTCAGATGTGTTCCATTGAGCATTAGGTGCAATTTGGATGAACTTCTTTTCCAATTGTGTCAAGATGGTGCCATTGAACAATTGAGTCACCTTTATGGTATTTCCCGTTGTTGTTGCCTCTAGGAAGATTAATAAACTGAGGATGTGCATTGGCCATAGGAGTTTAAACACTGCCATTTGAAGAAATTATTACCACATTAGCTGGAGCTAGATGTATCGTGAAATTAGACATGAAATCAGCCTATTACCATGTAGTACTTGCAGAGCAACCAGCCATCTCACTGCTTTTGTCATGTCATCTGGTGTTTTTCAATTTTATAGGATGGTTTTTGGTCTCGCCTTAGCTGCTGTTGTATATCAGCCAGTCAGAGGGGAACTGCTGAAACGACTGGAGGGAGTTTTGGTTTTTCAGGACTACATCTTAGTGTACAGCGAAGATTATGATAAACATGTAATGAGACTCAAAACAGTTCTTTTTCCACTCAAGGCTGGAGGAAAGAATCTAAGAAGGTATAACTAAATTTTGGTGTGAGCAAAGTTGAGTAACTTGGGCATATTGTGTCGGGAAATTGAATTTTCCCATGCCCCGGTTTGCTTAAAGCAATATAAGACGTTCCAAAACCCACTGATAGGAATCAGCTCCAGACTTTTCTTGTGTTATGTGAATTTTTATGACATCTGTATTAGTAATTTTGCAACTAAAGCAAAGCCACTTATCAAGTTAGGGTGTTATTTTGAAGATGTTTCTGAAATGCATGATTAAAGGGTGGCCAAATGAAAGGAATTTATTAGTCACATTGCAACCATATGGTAAACTGTAGTCAAACTTGTCAGTTGAAGCGGGTGTGTTGTTCAGAGAGGAGACAAATTGATTACACTATGCAATATTAGATTTAAATTATTACAGTTGAGTTATGAAAGTCATCTGGGAATGGCTCTCAATAAGAGGCTGAGAGAAACATATTGGTGCTAAGTTTGAACAAGGATGTAGAAAGTTATGTTGGAAAATGTTCTGTGTGCTTGCAAAATGAAAAACGTCTGAAGTGTGTGACACCACCCATGGTGAACGTTGGTAGTCCATAAAGAGTGTGGAGTAAAGTGAGTCTGGATTTTCTTGGTCCCTGCTATAGTACTTATTCATCATTTGCCCACAAGGATGGATATTAGTTTTATGAGTGATGCTAACACCAAGACTGTAATTGCTTTCTGAAGTGTTTTCAAGAGAAGGTTTCCATCTAAAGTTATCTCGGATTACAGTGTGCAATTTGCTTCAGAAGAGATGGTGAGATTTTTGAAAGATGCTGGTATCAAACACAAAAATGTAGTTTCTATCATCCTCAAAGTAATGGTCAGGTGGAAAGAGCTAATAGCCTGGCAAGCGAATGTGTGAAAGGAGCAATTATTGAAGGAGTGGATGTAGTACATGTGGTTTGTGCTATGTTATGGTCTTACACGAACACTCCTCATAGTACTACAGGAGTGTCGCCATTTCAGGCTTTGAGGCGGAGTTCCTCTCAAGATCTTATTAAACATACATGGCTGAGTAACTTCCATATAGTTAAGGTTAATTTTGATGTCAAGCTGCATGTTGATGAGATGTGTCCACAAATTGAGCAGACTCTGGTCAAAAGTAAGGCCAGGTATGTTGTGTATATGAAGATAAAGTTTGTTCTATTTGTAAAGGGGGATTGCGTTTGCATCAGAATACCAGATGCCAATATTATGAAGGGCAAGGTGAAGTTCATCACACCATGTCAGGTTGTTGAAGTGAGTCAGGATAGAAGTGCGGTTAGTTAGATTGGATGAGATGGTGGAATGTGGCTCATGTTGTCAATGTCTCTTGGGTATCCAAGAAATAGTTTTTCCCTTCCAAAGATTACTGTGGAGGGAGTGATGGTCCCATCTCTAGGCAACTACAGGGTAAAGTCCCTTCATATTTTAAGGGCTTTGTCATGAGTTGATACTACAATTTTGCTGATTCAGTTTAGATTGTTCATGAATTCATTTACTCTCTCTATTTTGTTTCGCTCTGTGTTATGTTTTTTTCTATGTTTTTCACTTTTGTATGATTAACTTCATTAATGCTCTTGTACTATCATTGTTTGTTATGACTTTTGTGTATTGTTACTAAGGGGGGAAGTATGTTGTATCTGTGTCCTCGTGCCATTTCTCAATTGTGATCATGCTTCTTGCACCATGTTGTTTCAATGGGGATTCGATCTGCATTCCATAACGGATGAGGAGCAGGGGATGCAGGGGAGAAGGCCCTTGAAGCTGTTGGTGGATGCTTATTTACCAGAGCTACTTATTAAACCTTTTTTCCTCTCTGAACTCTTGCTGCGTGCTCTCATTATAACATGGAGACTGCACAGATCCAGGAGAAGCAGGCATGTTGAGGGCAAAGTGGTAGACTGAGGGGAGGACCGAGCTCACTAGGATGAAAACATACAGATGAGGTGATTTTTGTTCACAAAGTAAATATATATTTGCACATGGTCTTTCTTAAAGATACATCAATACTAGTATATATAAAAATGTATTATGCAATAGTTTACTGTGTATGTCTCTTAATTTCATCACTTGCAATGCAAGCTTCAGTGTACTAAGCACCGGGGGTACCCTCATGGATTTCACATTTCTTAAGGTCAAGATGTTGCTTCCTTTTGGGATTGTCTTTCTTTTGCAGTTGGGGAAAACACACTACCATTACTTGTTGCAGATGGAATGGAGCCTGAGGGGACTCACATCTGACACATAAAACCAACAGCTTCCATTGAGTGCAATGAGGGAAATTTCAGGAAGAAAAATGCATTTTCCAGGCCTTTGATGTAATGTGACTTGGCCACAAGGCAACACCTTAACATCTGCTTAACCCTTCCTTAAGGAAGCTTTGGGCCCAGGTATGTGACACAGTGCCTTTTATCATAGGGTAATAGTCAAAATCATTATGTCATGCACTAGTATGTATCCACAGAGTAGTTTAGTACTCTGTTTAGTGACCATTAACAGTGGCCTTAAATATTTTCGTTAATTCTAGTCCTTTAACATACTCCTTATTGACATTGTTATTTTCGCTCTGGGTGGTAGAGTCACTCATGTTTTGAGTTGCGAGAGAATGCCCGTGAATGGTAAAACATCTGTTGGATTCTTGCATTGTCTTTTATAAGCTTATCCTTTGGCAGCTATTTCCTGGAATTTCTGAAAAATGTCTTTGGTATTCAGAAGCTTTCTTCAGGAACATAGACACTTTTGTTCATCTTTTGAAATAGTTCTCCTTACTGCAAATTGCAGTTTACAATACATAGTATTCTATTCTGTAAAATTGTTGGACTGAATGGAGTTCTCCCATACACTGTTTTTTTCCATCTTTGAGACATTTTCAGACTATTACACGTTAAAGTCAATCTGTAGTACACACAGAAAGCTACAACTAAGTTGACCACATTTAAATACAAGCATTGGAAATGCAATCGGGCTCGGATTTATTTGAGTTTGCGCTAATGGCATTGTAAATGCCAATGTATTGTTGCTATGTGTTATGGAGTGTGTTCATGTGGCGTGTACTGCCAGTGATCTCCTTGTGAGTGTGAGAATATTTCACCGTTACTGCCTGTGATGTCCTTCTTGTGAGTGTGAGAAGGTTGCACCTCTGCTGCCTGTGGTCTCCTTGTGAGTGTAAGAAGCTTGCACTGCTGCTGCGTTTATGTCGTTCTTGTGAGTGTGAGAAGCTTGCACCGCTGCTGCTTGTGATGTCCTTCTTGTGAGTGGGAGAAGCTTGCACCTCAGCTGCCTGTGGTCTCCTTGTGAGTGTAAGAAGCTTGCACAGCTGCTGCCTGTGATGTCCTTCTTGTGAGTGTGAGAAGCTTGCACCGCTGCTGCCTGTGAGTATGAGAAGATTGCATTGTGCATCTCTGTGCTGTGCCTGTTCTTTGTATGGGACTCTTGCTCTGTTGCTGCTGCTGCCTTGGCACAGTACCTGCTGTGAGTGTGTAAGGGAAGCTTGCACCACTGCTGCTTGTGATGTCCTTCTTGCGAGTGTGAGAAGCTTGCACCTCTGCTGCCTGTGGTCTCCTTGTGAGTGTAAGAAGCTTGCACTGCTGCTGCCTGTGATGTCGTTCTTGTGAGTGTGAGAAGCTTGCACCGCTGCTGCTTGTGATGTCCTTCTTGTGAGTGGGAGAAGCTTGCACCTCAGCTGCCTGTGGTCTCCTTGTGAGTGTAAGAAGCTTGCACAGATGCTGCCTGTGATGTCCTTCTAGTGAGTGTGAGAAGCTTGCACCGCTGCTGCCTGTGAGTATGAGAAGATTGCATTGTGCATCTCTGTGCTGTGCCTGTTCTTTGTAAGGGACTCTTGCTCTGTTGCTGCTGCTGCCTTGGCACAGTACCTGCTGTGAGTGTGTAAGGGAAGCTTGCACCACTGCTGCTTGTGATGTCCTTCTTGCGAGTGTGAGAAGCTTGCACCTCTGCTGCCTGTGGTCTCCTTGTGAGTGTAAGAAGCTTGCACTGCTGCTGCTTGTGATGTCCTTCTTGCGAGTGTGAGAAGCTTGCACCTCTGCTGCCTGTGGTCTCCTTGTGAGTGTAAGAAGCTTGCACTGCTGCTGCCTGTGATGTCGTTCTTGTGAGTGTGAGAAGCTTGCACCGCTGCTGCTTGTGATGTCCTTCTTGTGAGTGGGAGAAGCTTGCACCTCAGCTGCCTGTGGTCTCCTTGTGAGTGTAAGAAGCTTGCACAGCTGCTGACTGTGATGTCCTTCTAGTGAGTGTGAGAAGCTTGCACCGCTGCTGCCTGTGAGTATGAGAAGATTGCATTGTGCATCTCTGTGCTGTGCCTGTTCTTTGTAAGGGACTCTTGCTCTGTTGCTGCTGCTGCCTTGGCACAGTACCTGCTGTGAGTGTGTAAGGGAAGCTTGCACCACTGCTGCTTGTGATGTCCTTCTTGCGAGTGTGAGAAGCTTGCACCTCTGCTGCCTGTTGTCTCCTTGTGAGTGTAAGAAGCTTGCACTGCTGCTGCCTGTGATGTCGTTCTTGTGAGTGTGAGAAGCTTGCACCGCTGCTGCTTGTGATGTCCTTCTTGTGAGTGGCAGAAGCTTGCACCTCTGCTGCCTGTGGTCTCCTTGTGAGTGTAAGAAACTTGCACAGCTGCTACCTGTGATGTCCTTCTTGTGAGTGTGAGAACTTTACACCGCTGCTGCCTGCGAGTATGAGAAGATTGCATTGTGCATCTCTGTGCTGTGCCTGTTCTTTGTAAGGGACTCTTGCTCTGTTGCTGCTGCTGCCTTGGCACAGTACCTGCTGTGAGTGTGTGAGGGAAGCTTGCACCACTGCTGCTTGTGATGTCCTTCTTGCGAGTGTGAGAAGCTTGCACCTTTGCTGCCTGTGGTCTCCTTGTGAGTGTAAGAAGCTTGCACAGCTGCTGCCTGTGAGAGTTTGAGCTATTGGCATTTTAAATGCAAGTGCCTTTTATTTATGTATTGGTTTTTAAAACATAAATAAAAGGCATTGTCATTTACAATGCCAATATCTTAAACTCTCGCAAATGCGAGACCTATTGCATTGCAAATGCTTGATGGTACTGGTGGCACTGGTAATACCGGTAGCGGTAGTATTGGTGGTGGTGGTACTGGCAGTGGTAGTATATGTGGTGGAGGTACTGGTAGTGTTAGAATTGGTGGTGGTGGTACTGGTAGCAGTAGTATTGGTGGTGGTGGTACTGCTGGCTGTAGTACTGGGAGTGGTAGTACTGGTGGTGGTACTGTTGGTGGTAGTAATGGTGGTGGTGGTACTGGTAGTGGTAGTACTGGTGGTGGTAGTACTGGAGGTGGTGGTACTGGTAGTGGTGGTACTGGTAGTACTGGTGGTGGTGGTAATACTGGTAGTGGTAGTACTGGTGGTGGTGGTACTGGTGGTACTGGTGGTGGTGGTGGTACCGGTAGTGGTCAGTACTGGTGGTGGTGGTGGTATTGGCAGTGGTAGTATATGTGGTGGAGGTACTGGTAGTGTTAGAATTGGTGGTGGTGGTACTGGTAGCAGTAGTATTGGTGGTGGTGGTACTGCTGGCTGTAGTACTGGTAGTGGTAGTACTGGTGGTGGTGGTACTGGTGGTGGTAGTACTGGTGGTGGTACTGGTAGCAGTGGCATTGGTGGTGTTGATACTGCTGGCCGTAGTACTGGTAGTGGTAGTACTGGTGGTGGTGGTACTGGTGGTGGTAGTACTGGTGGTGGTAGTGGTATTGGTAGTGGTAGTACTGGTAGTGGTAGTACTGGTGGTCGTGGTACTGGTAGTACTGGTGGTGGTGGTAGTGGTAGTACTGGTGGCTGTAGTACTGGTAGTGGTGGTGGTACTGGTAGAGGTAGTACTGGTGGTGGTGGTGGTACTGGTAGTACTGGTGGTGGTAGTACTGGTGGTGGTGGTACTGGTGGTGGTGGTAGTGGTACTGGTAGTACTGGTAGTGGTAGTACTGGTAGTGGTGGTGCTGGTGGTGGTGGTGCTGGTGGTGGTGGTACTGGTAGTACTGGTGGTGGTGGTGTTGGTAGTGGTAGTACTGGTGGCTGTAGTAGTGGTAGTACTGGTGGCTGTAGTAGTGGTAGTACTGCTGGTGGTAGTACTGGTAGTACTGATGGTGGTAGTACTGGTAGTACTGGTGGTGGTGGTACTGGTAGTGGTAGTACTGGTGGTGGTGGTACTGGTAGTGGTAGTATTGGTGGTGGTGGTGGTACTGGTAGTGGTAGTATTGGTGGTGGTGGTGGTACTGGTAGCGGTAGTACTGGTGGTGGTGGTACTGGTAGCAGTAGCATTGGTGGTGGTGGTACTGTGGCCGTAGTACTGGTAGTGGTAGTACTGATGGTGGTGGTACTGGTGGTGGTAGTACTGGTGGTGGTAGTGGTATTGGTAGTGGTAGTACTGGTAGTGGTAGTACTGGTGGTCGTGGTACTGGTAGTACTGGTGGTGGTGGTAGTGGTAGTACTGGTGGCTGTAGTACTGGTAGTACTGGTGGTGTTGGTGGTACTGGTAGTGGTAGTACTGGTGGTGGTGGTGGTACTGGTAGTACTGGTGGTGGTAGTACTGGTGGTGGTGGTACTGGTGGTGGTGGTAGTGGTACTGGTAGTGGTAGTACTGGCAGTGCTGGTGGTGGTGGTACTGGTAGTAGTGGTGGTGGTGGTAGTGGTAGTACTGGTGGCTGTAGTAGTGGTAGTACTGGTGGCTGTAGTAGTGGTAGTACTGCTGGTGGTAGTACTGGTAGTACTGATGGTGGTAGTACTGGTAGTACTGGTGGTGGTGGTACTGGTAGTGGTGTTACTGGTGGTGGTGGTACTGGTAGTGGTAGTACTGGTGGTGGTGGTACTGGTAGTACTGGTGGTGGTGGTACTGGTAGTGGTAGTAGTGGTAGTACTGGAGGTGGTGGTACTGGTAGTACTGGTGGTGGTAGTACTGGTGGTGGTAGTACTGGTAGTGGTGTTACTGGTGGTGGTACTGGTAGTGGTAGTACTGGTGGTGGTGGTAGTGGTAGTACTGGTGGTGGTAGTACTGGTGGTGGTAGTACTGGTAGTGGTGTTACTGGTGGTGGTACTGGTAGTGGTAGTACTGGTGGTACTGGTAGTGGTAGTACTGGTGGTGGTAGTACTGGTGGTGGTAGTACTGGTAGTGGTGTTACTGGTGGTGGTACTGGTAGTGGTAGTGCTAGTGGTGGTGGTACTGCTGGCCGTAGTACTGGTAGTGGTAGTACTGGTGGTGGTGGTACTGGTGGTGGTAGTACTGGTGGTGGTAGTGGTACTGGTAGTGGTAGTACTGGTAGTGGTAGTACTGGTGGTCGTGGTACTGGTAGTACTGGTGGTGGTGGTAGTGGTATTACTGGTGGCTGTAGTACTGGTAGTGGTGGTGGTGGTACTGGTAGTGGTAGTACTGGTGGTGGTGGTGGTACTGGTAGTACTGGTGGTGGTAGTACTGGTGGTGGTAGTACTGGTGGTGGTGGTACTGGTGGTGGTGGTAGTGGTACTGGTAGTACTGGTAGTGGTAGTACTGGTAGTGGTAGTACTGGTGGTGGTAGTACTGGTGGTGATAGTACTGGTGGTGGTGGTAGTGGTAGTACTGGTGGCTGTAGTAGTGGTAGTACTGGTGGCTGTAGTAGTGGTAGTACTGGTGGTGGTAGTACTGGTAGTACTGATGGTGGTAGTACTGGTAGTACTGGTGGTGGTGGTGGTGGTACTGGTAGTGGTAGTACTGGCGGTGGTACTGGTAGTAATGGTGGTGGTAGTACTGGTGGTGGTGGTGGTAGTGGTACTGGTAGGACTGGTAGTGGTAGTACTGGTAGTGGTGGTGCTGGTGGTGGTGGTACTGGTAGTACTGGTGGTGGTGGTGGTGGTGGTGGTAGTGGTAGTACTGGTGGCTGTAGTAGTGGTAGTACTGGTGGCTCTAGTAGTGGTAGTACTGCTGGTGGTAGTACTGGTAGTACTGATGGTGGTAGTACTGGTAGTACTGGTGGTGGTTTTACTGGTAGTGGTAGTACTGGTGGTGGTGGTACTGGTAGTGGTAGTACTGGTGGTGGTGGTACTGGTAGTACTGGTTCTGGTAGTGGTAGTAGTTGTAGTACTGGAGGTGGTGGTACTGGTAGTGGTAGTACTGGTGGTGGTAGTACTGGTGGTGGTGGTAGTACTGGTGGTGGTGGTAGTGGTAGTACTGATGGCTGTAGTAGTGGTAGTACTGGTGGTGGTAGTACTGGTAGTACTGATGGTGTTAGTACTGGTAGTACTGGTGGTGGTAGTGGTACTAGTAGTGGTAGTACTGGTAGTGGTAGCACTGGTGGTGGTGGTACTGGTAGTACTGGTGGTGGTGGTAGTACTGGTGGTGGTGGTAGTGGTAGTACCGGTGGCTGTAGTAGTGGTAGTACTGGTGGCTGTAGTAGTGGTAGTACTGGTGGTGGTAGTACTGGTAGTACTGATGATGGTAGTACTGGTAGTACTGGTGGTGGTACTGGTAGTGGTAGTACTGGTGGTGGTGGTACTGGTAGTGGTAGTACTGGTGGTGGTGGTACTGGTAGTACTGGTGGTGGTGGTACTGGTAGTACTGGTGGTGGTGGTACTGGTAGTGGTAGTAGTGGTAGTACTGGAGGTGGTGGTACTGGTAGTGGTAGTACTGGTGGTGGTAGTACTGGTGGTGGTAGTACTGGTAGTGGTGGTACTGGTGGTGGTGGTACTGGTAGCGGGAGTACTGGTGGTGGTGGTACTGGTAGCAGTAGCATTGGTGGTGGTGGTACTGCTGGCCATAGTACTGGTAGTGGTAGTACTGGTGGTGGTGGTACTGGTGGTGGTAGTACTGGTGGTGGTAGTGGTACTGGTAGTGGTAGTACTGGTAGTGGTAGTACTGGTGGTCGTGGTACTGGTAGTACTGGTGGTGGTGGTAGTGGTAGTACTGGTGGCTGTAGTACTGGTAGTACTGGTGGTGGTGGTGGTGGTGGTACTGGTAGTGGTAGTACTGGTGGTGGTGGTGGTACTGGTAGTGGTAGTACTGGTGGTGGTGATGGTACTGGTAGTACTGGTGGTGGTGGTACTGGTAGTGGTAGTACTGGTGGTGGTGGTAGTGGTACTGGTAGTACTGGTAGTGGTAGTACTGGTAGTGGTGGTGCTGGTGGTGGTGGTACTGGTAGTACTTGTGGTGGTGGTGGTAGTGGTAGTACTGGTGGCTGTAGTAGTGGTAGTACTGGTGGCTGTAGTAGTGGTAGTACTGCTGGTGGGAGTACTGATGGTGGTAGTACTGGTAGTACTGGTGGTGGTGGTACTGGTAGTGGTAGTACTGGTAGTGGTAGTACTGGTGATGGTGGTACTGGTAGTACTGGATACCGCGCGCAGACTACCCATGCTAATACAAAGTGATTCCGTGCAGTTACAGGCAAGCACAATCATTGTGTAACTCATTCGGTAATCTGTATTTAAATACTGCATCTTTTTCAGCCCCAAAAAGGATGCAGACGAACGCGCGCCCTATACATGCAATGCAGAATGGTGAACGCGCTCCCACCATCTGGATTGCATTAGAAGGGCACCCTGACAGCTCCTAATTAAAATTAATGGTCTGCCGTGCGCGAAACCGCACAGAAAATGCCAAAAATGGCGGCCGAACATTACATATGCCCTATCGCATCAAGACTAATAAAAAAACACCACCACGAGGACCAATGACCATTCAGATTACAAAATTAAGCACTGCAAATGCACGAGCAAAAAAGAATTTATCCAACATGAGCAAGAAACTCGCTACAATACGGCTCGCAGCTCCTCCCCACTTCGTGGTGACGTCGCCGAGCCCGTAAAAAAAGGCCCAGTATAATCTTCTCAAGTAGAATTTATGGTGTATGTGAAATGCGCGAATTTTACTTTTATCTAATTACGTGAAATTTCAGGAACATTATGGGTAATAGTGTAAAATGCAAAACTGTAATTGGGCTCTATATTTTAGTGTGAAATGGATCCTCGGGTCCATTTTTACACAAGGATGCATTTCTTGCTATAAAAAGTGCAAAAATATTCACTACCTCACACAGCAAGGATTCACATTCCGGTCAATCACATTATTTTCATGCGCTTGCACAAACTTTTTGCCATCGACTGTATTCAAATATGTGACAAGGCTTACTAAGGTAATTTTGGAATTTCCTGTAACAAGCGTAATGAGAAATTACACAAGATTAATCCTCCATAATAGAAATGTTGCCCGGGTCTAAGTAGAAGTTGTACTTTATTAGAAGGGCCACAGTGTTTCTGAAGTCAAAGATTCAGCATTCAGTATTTCCCAGGGGAGAGGAAGCACACTAACCAAAGCCCAATAACACTGCAAAGCAAGGAGATAATTAATTTTCATGTTCAGAAGCGTTTTCATCTTAGTGAGCCATTGATTTAATTCACAAAGAAGAGCTTCATCACAAAGTTAACTTAAATCCAAGGTAGCATTATGAAGACAATGTAGTAAAGTACTGACTTATTTTAAAATACGATTAAAGTTCCTGAATATTCTCAGAGTAAATGCATTAACATCTCAAAACAAATACTTCCATTCACCAAAAATATAATCAGTCAAGAATGGCTGCTATACTGAGTGAATGATCACATATGTATACGGTACTTGTACAAAAGATTTATGGTTTCCCCGAAGCAGCGGCCTAATTGCACAAGCAGAAATAATAGCGCCATTTTGGAAATTTTCCATAGGAAGGGTAATGTAATGCTGGCCGTTACAAGATTATGCCATCATAACGAACATTTTGCTGAATCTAGTTAGAAGCTCATTCCCTCCATTCCACCTTTGAAAGAGACTGGAATAAGAGGTGTTGATCTCTTTCCACGGGAAAGAGGTACACACTTTATGCACCCTCCACATTAACTGGTATCAAACTCAAAGAACTACGCTCAAAAAGTGGTTTACATCAATCTTTCTTATAATGGTGTACTACACCTTATGGTACCTTCTGATCATTTTGATAATTTTCTGGATCTAAGCCTATCCCAATCCCAGGGTTTATTATAGCCTTATAGCCCACCGTAGCGGTCTATACTGGCTGGTAAAGGCCCGCTCCCGCGTTAAAGGCCCGAGCCGAAGGCGAGGGACTTTAACAAGGGAGGGGACTATAATAGTTGGTATAGCCCTGCTACGAAGGGCTATAAGGCTAATAGAACATTCTGCCACTAGAGAGCAGGATGTTCTAGCAAATAAAACAAAGGCTTCTCGAGGGGATCTTCTCGAAGCTCGAGGGGATTTAAATCCCCTCGAGCTCCGAGAGGCCTTTGTAATACATTAGAATGTTGCTCTGCGGGACTTTACTGGCCCTTAGAAGCAGGGAGCTCTCCATTGTCTTCAATGGAGCTCCCAACATTCCAATGTTCTAATAAGTGTTCATCCATAAATGATATCAAAACATCTAAATAATGGGCCGATCAAAAACTCATTGTGTATGTACTGGTTGAAACCCCTTTTGGCTTCAACTGCAGAGTTTTTCATAGGGGTGGACATCTTTTTATCCTTATGTCACAGCCACTCTACAAAGGACCCAATAATGATCTAATGAAGTGGTTTATTAAGTCCTACCACCTTGTTGATGTCAAGTGTAAGTGTGGGTCAAACGCTAGTGTGTTACCCTATTGATCCCTATCTCATGTGGAGCCCAGCAAAATTAATAAAGTGCCTTAAAAAGCTTCAAAGAAGAATTTTCAGGCCTGTTGAAATATAAAAAATTGTAATCAATTCCAAGATTAGTACCAATTTTGTTCATCCTGTATATAATGCAATTTTCATATCTGTAGATTGTCACCTAACAGAGTCTATCTGTCTTACCAGTGACTTAAAATGTTCTTTTAACGGGTTTCTGTGATCATTCAGCAACAAATGCCCAGCACATTCATCATGGCATGTTGATTATTAGCCATACATAAAAATCTTTAAACCCATCCATCAAAAAGGTAATCTCTACCAAGACTCTTTCTTGACGTATCTCTTACGGGAAAGAGAACAGACATAGTTATGAAGTAATTATTATGCTTCCTGCATATGGAGATTCCTTCTTTGAATAAGTGGAAGAACTTAAATATATACTCAGAGTTGAGCATTTTTATCTATTAACCCCATGTATGGTTATCAATTGTATCAAGTGTACCCCTTCTTCATTTGTATCATATCAAATTATGTTCACAATCCATTCTAGTGCTAATGACTTTTCAGTTATGTTGGAACAGACAGTGCTGGATATACATATATTTACAATCAACCTGCTGGTATTACAAAGCATTAAAGACTACAAAAGGTGAGATTCACCCTTATTCATCAGGGAAAATGGATATAACATTGGGCAGTATGTACTTGATTATATATATTCACAATCTCTCGACATTTACTTGATGTGGTATATACATAAATGGTGTGTTTTTATAAAGGTTGCCTTGTACAATCTATTGCTGTATAATTGTAAACAACACATTTATGTCATCCTTAATACTGTATGTATGGATATGTAGTCCATAACAGAACTAACTCAATGGTGTGTGAGATGTTTGTGTCTCACTAAAGTGTTACAGTGTCATAAAGTGTAATTTATGGACACCATACATTAAAACTTCTGCTTCATATTAAGTGATAGTTCCAGTGTATCTTGTTTTTATGGTGTGTGGAATACTACAGCAACAGAAGTGTTTCTGGCCTGGGCTCTGCAGCCACCATATAATATTATCACTTCATACAATTTGATTTATCTTACAGTGATCCATAAGATAACCAAGAGATGCCCGAGGTAAAAGAGCCTGACTGTTGTCCACCATGGAACACAATGGATTGTCTGTGGTTCTAGCATTTTAATGCAGGTAGACATTTCTTCAGATTCTCATCTAAAGGAAGGACGATTGAGGGGCCAATTACGATCTAGCTAGGAAATCTTCCACTGAAATCGGTTTCGGAATTGTTTCCGAACAAATCAGGTTCTGCGAGTCCAACCGACCAATTACAATGCATATGGATGCTTACGGATATGATTCGGTCGGACTCGCATTGACTTCAATGGGAGCCTGTGTTTCCAACGGGAACACAGGATCACATTGAAAAAAGGGTGGCTGGGAAAAATTGTACACCCTCTGGTGGGCACCCCATGGTGCCTGCCACGCTGTGCATGGTTGGTAAGGGGGGTCCCTTGGATACCCCCACAGGCCTTATTCGAAAGGCCCCTGCTGAAGGGGGTCCTGCTACGGGCCCCCAAAGACAGATTCTGACAGCCGTTTCAATTTGAACAAACTGAATAGCCATGGGACTGTAATCAGGCAGCCAAGGCAGAACATAATCATTAAACAGCGGAAAGGAAACTATTAATCCCTGTTGGTTTCACATGTAAAATCCTTCAGAAAAGAGGAGAATAGAGGATACGACATGGCCCGCATTTTTCATGCCAACAACTAAGTGATCCCCTCCAAGGCAAAATTCAATGCATCTGTGTCTTAAAGATGTCCCAGAAATTATGTTATGGCAGACCACGTCAGAAGGGCAGACAGGACAAACCAGGTAATGATGTGGCACCACAAACATCCATCAGCACATGTAATTCATAGAGTACAGAAAAGAGATATATTCCCATACACCAAAACGGACTCATGACGATTTAAAAATAACAGAAAAAAGTGTTCATCTCCAGGTAGTGGTATAAATCACACACAGAAGAAACCCATTTTAATACTTTGCAGGTATGAGGTAAAAGAAAACAGGCAAAATCTGTAGAGTTCAATACGATCCTGTTATATCAACAATCACCACAGCTACTCTGCTCAATAAAGAGGGCCTAGTTTTCATTCTTGATTCAAATACCAAATCTGTATGGTGGCACACACAGAGAGCATGATAGTAAACCAGAAAGAAGTGGTGCACCTTTTGGCAACGCACGTGGATGATACCAGTAGGCCTCCCGGAAACTTACCCAGGGTATGTGAGGCTTGCTGGGGACCACTTTTATTCACAGGGAGACAATTGAGAATTGAATGATGGGTATAATAATGGCAAAGGTTTGCTACATGTAGGGAAGACTGTATTTACATTTTAGAAACCCTCTCCTCGAACCTTAGCATCAGGTGGAAAATAATTACTGGACAATTTGCTGCAGATACATATTATATAATATGTTGCAATGTTCCAAAAATGTATATTTCTTAACATGGGTGAAAACATTGTTTGGATATAAGTGGAATCAATTCCAATAGGCACCCCAGAAACACTCCTATCCTGGGTGGAAATTAATAAAACGTGACCACCAGTGGTGTGTCTCTTTCACAAAATTAAACATGCTATCCAGGCGCTACAACAGCAGTAGTTACCATCATTTCTAAAGAAATAGAAAATTAATAGACCTCGGCAAGCCTCAAAATAACTCTCTTTTCAGGATCGAGCACTTTCATGTCTATGACAAGGAGGGTGTCAACATATTTTGATTCTCCTTTTAAAAATTATAGGAAATCCCAGTAAAGTTTAACTACCAGATATAGAAAATGAACCAAATCTCAAAATGCTATGATACCAGCAGCCAAGCATATGTTTGCCACACTTAGATATCAACACAAGGTGTACACAGAACATGGATATGATTTTACTTTTATTCCTCGCTATCAAATGTCAGGTGTAGATGATGAAGGTGCAGTCATGAAACTTCCACCAGCAGGAACCATCTTATTCTGCTTACCATGAAAATGGGCTTCTTGTGACTGCCATGCATATTTTACTGGAATTGGAATTAAAGACTTTGGCCAAAGCAGTATTTCATTTTTAGTGATACACAAACATTAAGCTGCAGGTTGTCCCTGACCCTGAGAATTCATTTAAGATTACAAAGCTTAAATTGTGCTGACATTGCCAGTGCTCAGCGCCTGTAGTAATCTTTGAAGGACCAAGGCTTATTTTTCCTCATTGGACGTTAACTCATAGCAAAGGAGGCAAAAGCAGGAAAGGGAGAAAGAATAAAGAAGATGAAGTTAGGGAAACAATGACAAAGAGAGAAAGCAACACCCACCAACATTTTAATAATCCAGAGGGGCATATTACCAACAACTAGCGATAATTATCGCTATGTTGGCTTAGCGGCAATTTATCGCAGTGTTGTTGCGATTTTTATCGCTTAGAAGCCTTGCTATTTTCAAGGTTTATCTCCTAAGCGATAAAAATCAGCCGAAATGCATGAATATCGCTGTAAAGTCAGCGATATTCATGCATTACCGAGCTAATGCTCTTAGCCATGTTATCCACCTCCCATTGGATAAAATGGCTAAGAACTGCTCAGGGCAGGTGTTAGCTTTTGGAGATATTTGCGCTTAGCACGAATATCTCCAAATGTTGGTAATAGGAGATAGCGATGTTAGCGACTGTTTCCAGTCGCTAACATCTTGGCACGCCCCCTTTGCATGTCATTAGTGATAAATATCTCTGACATGCAAAGCGGGGCCCAAGATGGTCGCTAACTCCTACTAGCTGTCGCTAACCGGTGTTAGCGACAGCTAGGTAATAGGGAGATAATTTTATCTCCACTTTCTTGGCTTTTAAAGCCAAAAAAGCGGAGATAAATCCCTTGATAATATGCCCCAGAGTCTTTCCCACGACGAAGATTCTGAGGTCTAGGAATGCTTTCCTTAAAGTGTGTGTAAACGTTACGCTTTCCCTGGTTCTCTAATAGTGTGTTTAGTTTTACTCCTAGGAAGGTCAACCCTTTGTTAACCCAGGATTTGGTACTTTACAAATAAAATGAAATTAGACCACTATGGTAAGTATATTTTATCTCTCTAAAGTCAGTAGTCTGTCAACCTTCTCCCCTTGCTTTAAGTGTTTAGTTCAGTGCTAAAGCGGGTGGAACCACCTTCCAATCCCTTCAGCTTCCACCTCAACAAACCACACTCTCTAACCATTTCTTTAATGTCTCATGGTGTTCATCTTGCTCAGGGCTCTACCTGTCAGTGTGCCATAAAGTTCATTCCTTACCCCACTAATTCTCCCACTTCACATGTCATACAAAAGAGATATTATCTCATCATTCAGCTTCTCTTTTAATTCACATGCCAGTGGCACTCCGATTTTCTTCTCCTCTACATTCATAAATGAACTCCAATCCAAAGTTTTAGTCCACCTCTCAGCCATTTGTTGCTGGATGCCTGCCTGTTCCCTCATGCTAAACCCTTCCAAAGCAGAAATGTTCTACTTTCTGCCAAATAAAATCTCACACATTTGTAATTTCCCTGTCTAGCCATCCCTGAAGCTCATTTCCTGCACTGTCCTGTAGAAACCGTGGTCCTTATTTCAAGCCAGCGTTGAACTTTGAATTTTTTATCTTCTCCACTGCTACCCCTGCCAGAAACCAAGTACCCAGCTTTGGCAAAATGTGTCCTCATGCTCTCTTTCATATAGACAAATCGCTACTCGGTACGCTTTTCCAGAGAAAATTGGACTACTGCAACAGCCTACTTTTGACCTTCCCAAATACCTATTTGACCAAGAAAGAGTTCTGAACTTTTCAACAAGAACCCTTTAAAACCTTCACAAGCATATTCCGACATCCTACTATTGACAACAAACTAGGTGGTCGATTATGATGGTGGACGGACCTGCGTCCATTCGCCACCCCCGAGGTGGAGGGACCGTCCGCAGGGGCAGCGGCATTTCCTCCATACCAATTAGGATGTGACCGCCACCCTGGCGGTCACATCCCATATCTTTAACATTGCGGCGGGTGCTGCTTCAAGCAGCACCCGCCGCAAGGTTAAAAATGCATGCTTTGCATTTACATTATACAAAGCGGCAGGCACCGAGCAGTGTCTGCCGCATTGTGCATGCAAATGCAGGGGGGTACCATAGGTACGCCCCATGTGCACCCCCACCGCCCCTTCACCCTGGGGGTCTGCAAGGGGCCCCCAGAAGCAAAGGTCCACCTGCTTTTCCACGGCGGAAAAGCCGCCACGGAAAAGCATGTTTACACACACATCCTAATTTGGATGACGGTGTCTTAGAGACACCGCCACCAAATAGCGGTCAACACTCAGCGGATCAGCAGCGGACGGACCTGCCGTCCCCCGCTGTTCCCACCGCCATCCTGATCTGGGGGTGGGTGTTTTCTCTGACCGCTGCGGTGAAACCGCATCCTCCGGGCCGGCGGTGGCTTCCACCGGCCCGGAGGATGCGGATTCACCGCAATCATAATCGACCCCTTAGTGATTATCTACAAGAAAAACGACATGTTACAAACCACTAATTGTCGTCTTAACTCTTACCAATCAACTGTTCCCCTAACTACCAATCAGAAATGCTTACAAGATCCATGCCAACTGATGACCTTCTCTCTTTTCACCAAAAGCTTTTGTCACCCGGAAAACGTCCCCCTGCTGCTTCATGAAACTTTCAAGCACTTGAGTCCTTACCACTGGAAATGAATTCCAGCTATATTATGCTCTTTTTCCTTTCTCTTATCTTTTAAAACAGCATCCACGCTCCATCTACTTATGCATTAAATGAACTACAACTATTTCATGCCAAGCTACATCATACTGGTATACCATCCTAATTAACTACAATATGCATATGTAATTTCGTATATTTTGTAAACTGTCCAGCTTTCTATTTTAAATATGTGCCTAACCTTTACTCTCTCTCAAATAACATAAACACGAATCTTCCACAAATATATCTCACCACAAAAACTGCCAATTACCTTCACTACTACTGTTCCTTTCCGGTGTACAGCATGTACTTTTCTTGTGTTTTCCTCCAGACAACCTAATGGTAAGGTTTAGTGTTTCATTTACTCTTTTCCATAAAGTGTTCCTTATTTGAAAAATACTATCCTTTACAAGGCTTTGGCTGAGCACAGCAATGTTTGAACACGCGGCTTGGCCGGCGACCAGGATCTAAGCCTATCCTCTCCCATCCTTAACTCTCTCTGCTCAAGGTCTTTGGCCAGGCCCAACATAGAACTTCCTGTGCACCCAACTCTGTTAATGATGGCCTTTAGCTGTTGCACCAGGAATTGGTCACAGGGCCTGGCCTAGGCACAGTTGGGACTAGCAGCAGGATAGGGCCTTTGGTAAGGCAAATTGCCTCCCCTCCTGCGTACCCAGCCTTCTTGTGCACATCTTTTTTACACAACCCCGCAGTTCTGTATAGCAGACATATGCTTTTGATTATTTATAGCAGGCTTTGGAGGGAGGCCTCTTCCAGTTCCTACACCACTGAACTAGCAGTGCACAGCCTGAGGAAATTAATAGTGGGTTGGGAAGGGAAGCATGGCCATAAGCAAGGCCCTGTACTGTCCTCCATTCCAAAACACCAGATGGGCCCAGCAAAGCATGTATTCATGCACTGCAGGCACTAGTCAAAGCATGAGCCTTCCAAGCATCACTTTCTGACTGTTTGTTGTCATAGCCAGGTATAGTTGCTCTGTGATGTTTGGTTCATATAACAAATTCAGGATTTGCTAGAAAGGATATACAGCCTGATTCATGTACGGGCCGTTTTGCGTGTCCCTAATAGCGATTCATAGCGACTCGCTATTGAGGAAACGCAAAACGGCATTCATGTACTTTTCGGGGAAAAAATAGCGACTCGCACGCGGGCGCTAAATCCGTTAGCGACCAACTAAAAACGCAGAAAAATCGCTATTCCCGGCTACCTGCGTCGGGATTGCGACTCGCAATCCCGTGCGATCGGGATTGCGACTCGCAATCCCGTGCGATCGGGAATGCGACTCGCATTCTCGCGCGATCGGGAAAACGGGAAGTCGCTTTCCGAGCACAGTGATGACATCACAACCAGGAAGCAGGCAGTTCCCACCCCCAAACACCACAGTGAGGCAAACCTTCGAGGGAGCAAGTCGGAAAGCAGACGCTAAACCAGCGATAGCGACTTCACAACCGACTGTAATAGCGACCTATCTGCTGCCATGTCTGAGGAAACTGTCCCTGGCCCCAGCAACAGCGCAGGACGAAAGCGAAAGCTGAAGTTCTCAGAGCAGGAGCTCGAGAACCTTATTGAAGGGGTGGTGGCCAACCATGACAGGCTGTTCGGGATCAACTCCAGGAAGGTCCCAGAGCAAGACAAACGCAGGATCTGGCTGGGAATAGCCTCCAGCGTGAACTCGGTGGGTGTGGCCGATAGGTCATTGGAGGAGCTTAAGAAGCGATGGTACGACCTCCGAGGTCGTGCCAAGGAGAGGGTGGCGGAGCGCCTTGGAGAGGCATCGGACACTGGAGGTGGCGGACCGACAGTCCCACCCAACACACCCTTGGAGGACCAGGTCGAGAACACCCTTGAGAGGGAGGCGTGCGTTGGCGTCAGCCCTCTGGACTCCTCCCGCCCCACCCAAGACACCCAAGGTAAGTGGAATGCGACTGCGACCCTGTCCCCTATGACCGTCCCTGACCAAATAGGCTCACTTATTGGCCCTTAGTCATGCCTTTGTTGCGCATCAGGGAATGCCCTGAAGCATAGTGGGAGATGTAGTATGTCCACAATGTAGTAGTACCACAATGCAGCCAGACAGGTCCCAAAGTACGCAAATCCACAGCCATCCAGGGAATGTCACCCAGCATGCATGTAACATCAGCACGTCTGGCAGTCACATGCAACTAATGAGTATCCACTTACCCTCACAGGTGGCGCAGAAAGCAGTGACAGCGAGAGGCTGCAGATAGATGAGGAGGCCCAGGAGGAGGATTCACAACCAGAAACCCAGGCACCAGCCCCTGCCGCTGCAACAACACCAGCAGCCAGGCCCCCCACCGTTGTGGCCCCTGCATCTGCCATCACAGCCGCAGCCAAGGCCAGGCCCCCCACCGTTGTGGCCTCTGCTCCTGCCATCCCACCCGCAGCCAAGGCCAGGCCCCCCACCGTTGTGGCCTCTGCTCCTGCCATCCCACCCTCAGCCAGAGCCAGGCACCCCACTAATGTGCCTCCAGTCCCTGCCACACCAGCAACGCCTGCTGTGACACCACCTGCAGCTGGTGCTATGTCATCTGGGCCTGCGACAGCGGCAACACAGCGGCCAGCCACTGTGACAGGCCAGCAGAGCAGGCGTGGGAGCTCTCACGGTCACACCACAGCTCCAATCAGCAGGAGGGGCAATGGACATCTCCATGCCTGTATGAGCGTAGAGAGGCGCATGCTCAGGATCCACCAGCGCCAGTCACAGCAGCAAGGTGCCATACAGCTCCAGCTGCACAAAATTGGGCGCAATGTGGCGGGAGTGGGAGAACGCATGGACCGCATGACGGCGGCCATGGGCCGCATGACTGCAGCCATGGAGGCAAACACTGCTGCAATGAGCAAGCAGCGCAGGGCAGCAAGCCGGCGCCACCACCAACTCATGACCCGGCTGGCCTCCTACAGCCGGTCAAATTATGTGGCTGCAAATGCCACTTCCCAGTTGTCACGCCGGTCCCTCACACAGCAGCACCAACTAGTTCAGTGCTGTGAGGACATCACCAGGGTCCTGGAGCACCTAACCACCGCGGTGATGGCACTACACCCTCCAGCTGTACCTGCCACTGTAGGGGGTGACGATGGCAGTGAGGGGGCTTCAAGCGTCAGCAGCCAATCTGCAACACTAGTCCCGCCACTTAGGCGCAGCACCAGGGCAACGCCTGGTACAGGTGTCCCGGAGGAGGATGAGCCTCAGAGGCGGCTGGGCATTACGCGCAGGAGGCGCACTTGACTCTGCCCAAAATACACAGGCACAGGCTGACTATAAGCCTGCCATGGACTTGCACAATGCAGTATGAAGGAATACTGTTGGTTGTAAATAGTTGTACAGATTACCTTTTTCTTGTGAATGAAACAAATATATTTATTTTGCTGCACACATTAGCCTTGTGTGATCATTACATTTTGCATGCAATTGTGATATGTGGGGTGGGGGTAGAGGGTGGGCTAGAAATTGTTCGCTGTGATGTGGTTGCGACGTCTGTGGCCTTCAGCTGGGTTCTCCCCGCGTGCATGGTGCGCATGTGCTGGTGGCCGGTCGTCCCATTCTGATTCACTGCCTGAGATCTCAACAGGTATCCGGCGCTTGGTTGCAATGTTATGAAGCTTTGCACAGACAGCCACAATGCGGCAGCAGGCAGCAGGACTGTAATACATGGCCCCACCTGTCTTGTGCAGTATACGGAACCTGCTCTTGAGGAGGCCAAATTTCCTTTCTATACAGTTCCTTGTCCGGATGTGCGCAACATTGTAGCGCCGTTGCTGAGGTGTGGCAGGGTTGAGGTAAGGGGTCAGGAGGTATTCCCGTAGGGCGTAGCCACTGTCACCTGAATGAGAGGAGCAGATGTTGATTGCCTGTGCAGCGCAGTGCCTTCATTGCAATGTGACATTGTCGACAAAGTGTACTTACCAAGTAGGTGTCCTTCCCCAAACTCTCCCCTGAGCAGTCGTGTGTGGAGTCCGCTGTGCCTGAAGATAAAGGAGTCATGGGTACTCCCTGGGTACTGTGCGACAATGTCAGTGATGATGGTCTTGGCATTGCAGACCATCTGTATGTTGAGGGAGTGGTAGGACTTCCTGTTGCGGTACATATACTCCGTGGCAGCTGGTGGGCAGATGGCGACGTGGGTACAGTCTATGCAGCCGAGGACATGGGGAAAATGGGCTACATTGTAAAATTGAAGTTTTGTCAGGTCCAATTCCTGTTGGCTCGTGGGAAATGTGATGTGGCGGTGGAGCTGGGTGAGCATGGCGTCAACGAAAGTGTGGAGGCAGCGTGACATGGTGGGCTGGGATATCCCCCCAGCAGCCGCTACTATGCCCTGGAAACTGCCGGAGGCCAGGAGGTGCAGGCTGCACAATACCTGCACATGTGTAAGCACCGAATTGTTCCGCCTTGTTGGGTGCTGCATGAGGGGGTCAAGTTCATGTATCAGCCAGGTGATCATTTCCCCATTCAGCCTGTATTTGGCATATATCTGTTCTCTGGTTTGGCCCAGCAAGGTGACCCGCTGCCGGTAAATCCTTTCCTGCCTCATGCGTCTCCTCCGTGCTGCTCGCTGTAGCCTTCGCCGCCTCACCACCATGTACATTCCTGGCATTGTGGAACGCCTACTGCTGCTGCTGAATGTCCTTATGTGTGATTGGTCAGGCCTGGACCTGTTGGTGATTGGCCAACTGTTTTTCAAATTTTTGTTAATCATGGCTTTTATGGTTACCACCTGCTTTGAGTTGTCCTTAATTTGCGCCGCGCTAAATTGCGATTTTGGGGTTTTCCGCTATTGTATATTTTTCATGAATGCCGATTGAGAATATATTGCGTTTCGCTATTCATTTCGCAGATTCCGTGGTTGGTCGCTATTTCCGTATCGCTAATGCGCGACTACCGGGAATCTGCGACTATTATAGCGTAATCGCTATTTAAATCGCTATTCTGTGTTTGCGAATTCGCTATTTTGTACTTGAATGCCGATTCCGTGTTTTGCACCCGTAATTGCATTTTCGCAGCCATTGCGGGCGCTATTTCGCTTCATGAATCAGGCTGATAAATTATAACAGAAAATTGCAGATCCGCTGGCAATTTCGCTGATCCACAGACCTGAATTAGGATCTTCAAAACCTTCAGAAAAACAGTGGTTTGGGACTTGTTGACACAGAGTTGCCCTCTAGCACCCCTAGAACCTCCCTACTTACTACCTAGGTAAAGGGGGTTCTTTCCCAATCCCCATATATCCATATCATTGTTCAGGGCGCTGTCTTCAGTGCCTGGCATTCTGTAATGGCAGCTGCAACAAAAACACGAGGTTGCTGCCAGCCAATCAGACCTCCCTGGCCCTCTAAAACTCTGTGGAACTGCAAATCTTATATTGAATGAAGGTGAAATCCTCTCTATGCTTATAAGACTTTTTAAAGCAAAGTAAAAGATTGGAAACTGAACCTCAACCATAACTACACAGTTCCACTAACTGTATACCTTTTTATAAAACATGCTATTTTGAGCAATTGTACTAATAAATGCACATTCAAACATTTATTGCAGCAGTGCAAAGGTCATATTCGAGTTTATTACCATAATATAGAAGAATGTATGTGTACGGAGAAAGAACGCTGTCTACTGACTCACGGATTGAATGTAACAATTACTTTACACAGGGAAACAACTCTCCTAATAGTCAGTGCTTAATTTGAGCCAGTGGTTTTAGGTGAGGCCCACCAGGATTCACTTCGGGTACTGGCAGATATTTCTTCTCTTGAGACTTTCACTATGAGAAAGAAAGAGAAAAGCACAACGAAGCAAGACAGGCAAATGAAGAAAACAGTGAACAAGCATTTACAATGCAATGGTTTCGCCTTTGGAAAAGTTAGAGCTATTGGCATTGTAAATGACAAAATTTGTATTTATGTGTTGGTTTTGAAAACAGATAAATGAAGCATTTACAATGCAACGGTCTCGTCTTTGCCCGAGGAGCACTTCACACAGAGGCAGGGCCGAGGTGCACTTCACACAGAGGCAGGGCCGAGGTGCACTTCACACAGAGGCAGGGCCGAGGTGCACTTCACACAGAAAGGGAGACAGGGCAAGGGTGCTCTTCACAGACGACAGGGCAGAGGTGCACTTCACACAAATACATTCCATATAGACAGGGCAGAGGGACACTTCACACATGCAGAGATTAGGTAAACGTTACACAGACAGGGCAGAGATGCATGTCAAACAGGGAAAAGGTGAACTTCACACATGCAGGGATGAGGTGCAGATCACAGGCAGGGCAGAGGTGCAGATCACAGGCAGGGCAGAGGTGCACATCACAGGCAGGGCAGAGGTGCACTTTACAAAGGCTGGGAAGAGGTGCACTTCACACAGACAGGACAGAATGGCACGTCACACATACAGTATTCAGGTACATTTCACACAAGCACGGCCGGTGTGTGCATGCCAAACAAGCAGAACAGGTGTGTAATTCACGAGGGTAGGTTAGAAATGCATTTTACGCGGACGGCAAGTGCACAGACCTGGCCCTTGCAGGGCAGGCGCCCGTGTTACACAAGTCCCATTTCAAGCAGGCGTCATATGGACACATTTTATACAGGCAGGCAGAGGTACCTTGCACTGACTCTCGTGGGGTAGATATACACATAGGGGGGGATTGGGAGGGGGTGGGGCAGTGGCCCCGGAGATGTGCCCTGGCAGGAAGCGCTCTGGCAGAACAGGGGGTTGTGTTGAGGAAACTGGAGTGCGAGAACAGGAGTATAGTGCCTGGACAGGGGTCGAGTTTAGGAATAGAAACAGAGTGTAGGGACCGTCGTCGAGTGTAGGGACGGTGGTAGAGTGTAGGGACGGTGTTAGAGTTCCAGACGGAGGTCGAGTGTAGAGACGGCGGTAGAGTGCCGGACGGAGGTCGAGTGTAGAGACGGTGGTAGAGTGCCGGACGGAGGTCGAGTGTAGAGATGGGGGTAGAGTGCTGGACGGAGGTCTTAACTCTGCTAACACAACATCGCCCCTACTTTAGAACTCTCCAACATGCTCCTGTTGCCACTCTGCCCCCTCCCGCTCACTACCTGTCCTGCACCTCTGCCCCTTCCTCTTTCTGCCCCTCTCTGATGCCTGTCCGCTACCTTTAATCACTTTCATGTGCCCTCCCCGTCGCCTGTCATTTACCTCTGCCCTGTTCCTGCCCTGGCTCCTCATGCCCTGGCCTGCATGGATGCATTTATTAAGGATGTGGTTGTTTTTCAAAAAATGTGGACACAAATATTGGACCTTAAACAAGTGCTTATAAACACACATTTATATTGCTTTAATCCCTTTCAGTAGGATTTCATTTGTGGACGCAGATGGCTGTGTCAGGGCGCTCTGAAGCCTACCAACCTTTGACTGGTGGGAATCGGGAGGAGGAGGCTTCTTGACATTGATTCACTTCCAAAACATGAAGGGAGAATGGAGCTGTATGGAGAGGAGACATGTCAGTAGGAACGGAAAGAGGAGAATCAGAGACAAAGAGGAAGCGAGAGGGATTTGAAGTATGGAGAGCCAGGGGAAAGGGAGATGTTGAGAAAGTGTGTGAAACAAAAAAACAGAAGAAAACGTTGTGCAGCAATGGAGGAGTGAGGATGATGTTGTAGAACTACAGTGGGTAGAAGGAGTGAAGCATTAATGCTCTACAAAGAGGAGGAAACATGAGAAAAGAGCAACAACGCTACACTAGAAAACGTGTAAATCGGCACACTGCCTGTCCCCTCAAAGGAGAGGCCGTGGACAGGATATAAAGTGAAAATCTAGAATTCTCCCTCCTTCAGCCTCAAGAGCAAATGTATTGGGGTCGGTGTTACATGCAAAACGGTGGCATAGGTGTGCAGTGCGAGAATCTGGCACTAGCAGGCAGCCTGAATGTGAGAACTTCACACTGGTGTGGCAGATATCAGACCCAGGAGCTCTTTATCTGTCTCCTTTCACAAACACCAAATTCACTCTCAACTCATAAGATGCATTCTACACCTGGGTGATCACGGCGACTAAATTGGTCACGGTCACTTCAATAAATGATTCTCTTGAAGCCCCAGCATAGTAAAAGAAACATACAGAAGGCAGGAGATATGCGTGACATTAAAATCATGTGTTTGGAGTTAGTTTTGTATTTTATAATCTGTGACATTCTAAAACCGGCCATAATGAACTCAACCTGCCTCCTGCTTCCTTTTAGTCGAATCTTTCGTCGGAGGGGATTGGCTGAAAACACGTCCACAGCTCTGCTCGCCTGTGTAATTGTATTTAAACAGCGCTTACTACCCCTGACGAGGAGTCGAAGCGTGTACCCATTTTATAACTTTATATTCACAAATGCACTTCTGCACCTTTAGGGAGATGATCAGCACAGGCAGTCCGTTCATTTCTTTATGCTCCAGGACGGCAAAGGTAGGAAGGTACGCCTTTCTGTGTTTGCAGAGCATCGATTTGCATGAAAATTAACGTTCTCTGTTTACTTTGATGAACACCACGGTTTGTCTGACAGCAATAAAGGTTATCTTTGGCAAAGGCGGTCACTTCCTGCACTCTATCGGGCAAATCTTGAAATAACGATGCAACTATTTAAACATGTGTCACAACAAAAAATATGCTGAGGAAACATTATAGAAACGTACAGATGAAAAAAAATGCTTTCGTGTGAGATCCTGAACTGGAACACACCTGCACAGATGTAAATTCGGCAGGGACTGGCATGATGCCTGGCAGATTTTGGAGGAATGTGGCAAGTATAAAACACGGACACGCACTGCATTAAACGAGCTTGCAGAACCAGGGAAAAGCAACAGCATCACTGATGAATACACCACGGAGGAATAAAAGCTGCTAACTACATAGAAAATAGTTTTACTAACCCGTTCAAGGGCACTTGAAAATGAATCAAGCAGGCAGTCTTTGAAGGTGCTCTAAATTAAGACTTCTTTCATGAAACAAATTTGAATATGCGCATCTTTCTACTGTAGATTATTCTTTAGCCCCCCGGAGCTTCACCAGCAACCTCCACGTCTGACTCCCCTCCCAAAATGCACCGCGCGGTTCATTACACGCTTCAAATGTCTCTTCAAGATGCAGGGAGACGCTCAAGGCTGTACCCTTCATATTGCACGACAGAAAACATGTGTAACTAATCATTTATTATTTCTAAACAGGGCTCTCTTTGCCTCTAAGTCATCCCAAAGAAAGGTTCGGAAAATACCTGGCACTGCAGACTCACTTCCGCACGAGCGAGTGACTGGCTCTTGTGGAAAAATATACAAACTGGGGGGGCACTACCAACCAGAATATAAGATCCTTAATTATTGCCCGGCGATGTCGCCTCTTGAACCCACAAAGAAGTTAAACTATTGAAGAGGCAGGCGCTGGAGACTGGAAGGCAGGAAACAAGGTTTTTTATTCTCTCCGGAGGAGAACACAACGAAACGGACAGAAGGTATCGTTCTGAGGTGCTCTAACTGCATCCCGGAGGCCTGGCCTCTTATACACAAGTTTATCTCTTTATTACATGTAACACATTCTCGTTGATACTTTGATGTACGGAAAGACATCCTCAGAATCCCCCCTTCCCAGCCCGTTCCCATGCAAGGCTACAGTGGTAGTCCCCGCCCCGTTCACAACAGGTGATGATCATTGCGCAGCTGGGTATTCCGCCGATTCACGGAGTGTGCGGGTTTCGATCGGATCTCGTAGGATGGGGGGGGGGGGCTTTGATCATCTCGGGGGTCCTTTGAGGAGGGAAGCTTCCTATTGTATGGGGAGGGGCAAGAGATTGGTATCGGCAGAGCTAGGTGTCGGCCTGGGAACGGGGAAGACAAACGGGCACACGGGGAAAAGGGGTTTGCATCAAAAGGGCCGGAGGTCATGACGGGGAAGCAGGGAGATGTCGCGCTGGGAACAGGATGAGGGCCTGGGGCAGAGCAGCGCCGAAGAGGGGTTTATGACTCAAGGCAGGTGCAAGCAGGGGGGGGGGTTTGCCAGCGAAGTTAGGAGAGAGAGAGAGAGACGCGCTGGCTCTCGGCGAGAGCAGGGAAGCCATGGTGTCCAAAATGGCGGCTGTTTTACGCGCACAAAAGGTTTAAGGAGAGCAAGAGGGCGCCGATAATGTTGACGGTTTTCAGCCTAACTTTTAACAGTCCTCCCTTTTCAACATATCTAGCCAACTTGCTTACTCAATGTCAATTTTCATCAAATTCCTAACTTCGGTATCATATAATGCCCTCATATGTTCGCTTCCAATGTCCACAGTTTTGGGAAAAATACAACTCGCACATAAAGAACACATAGGTGGCAAACATTGAATTCCTAAGCATAGGCCACATATTACAACTACGGGAATCAGGATAATGGTGAGCAGTCTCCAGCCCCAGCTTTTGACGGTGTCCCAGAACCAACCACCAAGCGACCATTCTTCTTGCTCTTGGTGAACTTCCGAAGAGAGTCTATGAAGATGTTCGATGGCTTTGTACACTGAGGGTGAGTTGTCCGGTATGTATGTACAACAGCTGGCCCCAATAATGCGGCATGCTCCTCCACGGTCCGCCAGAACCACATCTAGAACAAGGCGGTTCTGAAGAGCCACCAAACGGACCGCTTGGAGCTCGGCAGTGTTGTTGGCAAAGATGCCCGCTGTGATGTTCATGGTTGTCTCGACTGCCTGAGTCAAATGTCGGATGGCACGGCTGTTTGCCATCGGGCCCCAGAGGGGGACGAGTCCTTTCATAGCATCGAGGAACTGTGCCCCTGTTGAGTCGGCTTGCTCAACGTCTTTGGCTCGTTTTTGTCTGTGGTGATTCGCTGGGGCCACATAAGTTGGAGGAAGGACGAAGGAGATGTAGCAAGTGCCCCCCCAGCCTTTGGGGAGCCAGGTGTAGGCCTTCGTGCCACAGATGAAATACATGTTTGGGGATGACACAAAGGAAGGTGGATCCGTGGAGTCCAAAGTTCTGGTAAAGCGGCAAGCGCTGTGACCCACCAGCTGTGTCCCAAGTCCTTCTACACACATGTGGCCTGTGACGTTGATGACCGTCAGGGCCACAGTCAGAGTGGCAGCCGTTCGTTTCCGCAGATAGGAGAAGGTGGGTCTGGTTGGATTGTTGAACACCTGCATTTCGATTCGTTCTTTGGCCGGAATGTCCATTTGGATTGAGTCGCTGGGGGTCAGCGGGCAGAAGTGTGTCTTTGTCTTGTTTCGCCCGGCCCCATGAGAAGAATGTGCTGCAGCTCTGCTGGAGGTGGCATTTCCCGTATAGCTCTCTTGCAGGAGGATCAGCCAGGCAAGGCAGGAGCCGTGGACGGAGAAGGGTGAAGGGATGAATGGTATTGAATGTCCAGTGGCATGGGGTAGCAACCCACAGATCCAGCAGTTGGTGGCGTTGGTGGCAAGATTGTGCTGGTGAAGTAGCTGCACGAAAGAGTTGTTCCAAAACTCCTTTCGCCTCTCTCTTAGTTGAGGAGAGAGCGAAATTAGATAATGTTCCTTCATGGTGGTAGGCTGAGCAGTGGTTAGGAATGTTTCGTGAGCAGGTGCGTGTTCTTCCATAATCCAGAGCGTAGTCATGAGGAGAAAACAGAGGAGGATTACGATGAAGAGTGCAATTGTCTTTGAGCTATGGAGTCTGTCTGTTCTCGGATTTCTGTAGTGGGTATTTCCTGTTGTCTCAGTCGGCTTCTTGTTTGGCGCTTCCATCATCTTCTTATCTGGCGCTTCCATCATCTTCGTCTTCAAGGTGCTCGGTAGTGGGCAGGACCACAGACTCAGTTTTAGCTTCTCTCCAGGTAACCCTTGGTAGTTTGGGTCACCGTTCTGAGATTCTTTAACCTAGTCCGTGGCCTACTTAGCCGAAGCTCCCTCCTTTCGACGCAGGAAATACCCTTCTCGAGATGGCACAGTGGGGTCAGGATGTTTTGAAAGTTCAAGTGTCTCTGTATCAGGGTAGCAGTTCAACGATGGTCGGTCCCGGTTCAGGAGCTCTTCTTGGGTGTTGACGGTGTCTGTCGTGGCCAGGGCTGGAGAGACCTTTTTGCAGTGATGAGCGTGCAGCCAGTGTTTCTTCCCCTCCACTCGAAGTGCGGTCCGAGTGGTGATCAGCACTTGCCAGGGGCCCGTCCACCGGGGTTCCAAACTCTTTGATCGCTGAAAGTTTCGGATCAGCACGAAGTCCCCCGGCTGGATGGCGTGACCCGGACCCCTGGAAGCATCGGGGATGGCCTGCCGCACCTGCTGATGAAGGACAGACAAAGTTTCAGTCAATTTGTACAGATAATCAGACATTAGGACATCCGGAACGTCATGAATGGACGTTGGTTTCGGGGCAGACCAGACGCTCATGGGTCGACCGAAGACAACTTCATAAGGGGTTAAGTGATGTCGGGTGGGGGTAGAGCGCATCGATAGCAATGCCAATGGGAGGGCGTCTGGCCATTTCAGGCCCGTCGTAGCCACTATTTTGGCCAGTTTAAGCTTTAGTGTGGCGTTGTGTCGTTCGACAAGCCCAGCAGATTGAGGGTGGAAGACTGCGTGGAATTTCTGTTTGATACCCAGCCCATTTAGGATGAGCTGGATAACGTTGGCTACGAAGTGGGGGCCATTATCACTCCATAAAACACGACAGAGGCCATAACGGGGGAAAAACTCTTTTAACAGGATCTTTGCAGTGGCCATAGCGGTGTTGTCACGGGTTGGATATGCTTCCACCCATTTGCTAAATGCGCACACCACGACAAGTACATATTTCAGGCCTTGGCATCTGTCTAGCTGGATGTAGTCCATCTGCAGGACTTCAAATGGGTGGTTTGGGACCCCAAATCCCCCCCGGGGTACTACAGTTCCCTTCCCGGGGTTGTGTTGCAGGCATATTAAGCATTGTTGGACCAGGCGTTTGGCGGAATCTGGGATCTTGTCATTGTGCCAAACCCTGGAGACAAGTTCGATCATGGGGGCTGATCCTATGTGGGCTGGGGAGTGTGCCATGGTTAATATGGGAATCAAGTATGAATCAGGTAGCAACCATCTGTTCGTGTCTTTTGTCCGCCAGCAGCCTTCATCGTCTTTCAATCCCACCCGTGCCCATTCAGTCAATTCGTGTTGTGTGCTAGCCGTTTGTATGTCTCTAATTGTGTCCTTGGCGTCAGTCCAGTTTTCTGCTTGTGACCTGGTCACGTACATACGTGTTGTCGTTCTATTTTCAGCTGTCGTTCGGGCGGTGATGTCGGCTAGTGCGTTCCCCTGTCCAATAATGTCTGTCACCTTCTTGTGTGCCTGGCATTTGATAACGGCAAGTTTGTTGGGGAGGAGGACAGCTTCGATTAAGGCGGAGACTAAATCCCCGTGCAGGATGGGTGTGCCGTGTGAGGTCAAGTATCCTCTCTCCCTCCAGAGGAGCCCAAAATGGTGAACCACCCCGAAGGCATACTGGCTGTCGGTGTAAATGTTCGCCGTGGTTCCTGTTGCCAGGATGCAGGCTCTCGTCAAAGCAATCAGTTCCGCTGCCTGGGCAGATCGCTGGGTGATGCGGGCTGTTTCTACTACAGTTCGAGCCGTGGTGACTGCATAGGCAGCGGAAGTGGTACCATCGGAGAGTTTGATGCAAGAACCGTCCACCCACAACTCCCCGTCGGGGTCAGGGAAAGCTGTGTCTCTGAGATCGACCCTACTCCTGGTCTGTTCGTCCGTAAGAGTCACGCAGTCATGTACGGGGTGCACATTGGGGTCGTTCTCTGGCAAGGGTAACAGAGTTGCTGGGTTCAGTGTGGTGCATCTTTTCAGGGTGATATGGGGGGCAAGCAAGGTTAGTTCGTATCCAGTCAGTCGTGCACTCGTCAGATGTTGCGTCTTGGTTTGGTTCAGGAGGGTGTTGACTGCATGGGGTACCAGTACCGTGAGGGAATTCGAGAGTACAATCCCCTCACTCTGTCGGATAGAGACTGCAGCAGCAGCTACAGCTCGAAGGCAGGCAGGCAAGGCTCTGGCGACAGGGTCAAGAGTGGCAGAGAAGTAAGCGCACGGTCGTTGCTTAGGACCGATGGCCTGGGTCAGGACAGATAAAGCGCACCCCTCCCTTTCGTGAGTGTAAAGGGAGAAGGGCTTTCTGTAATCAGGGGTACCCAGGACAGGGGCTGAGCAAAGGGCATCTCGTAGTTCTGTGAAGGAGGTTTGACACTCAGGAGTCCAAGGGAGTGGGAAAGGGACGTCTTTGTTTAGGAGAGAGAGCAGTGGTTTTACAATGAGGCTGAAGTTTGGCAACCATTGTCGGCAGAAGGAGGTGAGGCCTAATAGGGAGCGAACCTGCTTCTGGGTTTTAGGGACAGGGGTGTCTAGAATGGTCTGGATTCGATCAGGGGTGAGTTTCCTTCCATCTTTGGACAGAAGGTGGCCTAGGTAAGTGACCTGGGGTAGGCAGAATTGCAACTTCTTCTTGGAGACCTTGTGGCCATTTTCCGCAAGGAAGTGCAAGAGTTGAATGGTGGCGGTAACCGCTAGAGGGGTGGTGTCGGCTGCCAAAAGGATGTCATCGACATATTGTACCAACACCACCCCGTCGGGTAACCGGACTTGGTCTAGTTGCCTTTTGAGGGCCTGGCTGTAGATGCTAGGGCTCTCCGTGTAGCCTTGAGGGGCTCGGCAAAACCTATATGAGCGGGATTTTAGGGTAAAGCCGAAGAGATATCGGCTGTCTGGGTGGATGGGGATGGAGAAGAAAGCGTTCTTGAGGTCGATGACGGAAAAGGTGGTGGCAGTGGATGGAATCAAGGTCAGGATGGTGGTGATGTCTGAGACCACAGGGTACTGGGGCACCACCACTTTGTTGATCTCTCGGAGGTCGATGATGAAACGGTATGCTTTCTCATCTCCCTCTCCCTGCTTCTTGATAATGGGCAAGATAGGGCTGTTGCAAACGTTGCTAACCACTTCCTCTACCACTCCTGCGTCTATCAGTGACTGGATAATCATTACCAATGCCTTCTCGCCCTCTGGCGATATCCGATATTGTGGGAGTTTTGGGAGTGTTGCGTCTGGTCGGACAGTAATGTGCACTGGGTCAATTAACATACGCCCTACGTCCGAATCCGCTTTGGCCCACAGATACGGAGGTAGGGTGTCAAGCAGGGACGCGTCGACGTCGGTGATGGAAAACATGTGTCGGGGGGAACAATGTTTAAGCAGAACGGGGTTGTCGTAAAGAAACACTCGAACTCCATCTTGAGAACACCTAATCGTCGCTCGGAAGTGTTTCAGTAAGTCAAGTCCCATAATGGCGTCAGGGCTATTGGAGGAAAGCAAGAACGTGGTGTCAGTGGTGTTGTTTTCTACGTCAAAGAGAATCGGGGCAGACAAAGGGTTGGTGGAGGGCGTTCCATCGAAACCTGTCGATGTTATGAGTGAGCCAGACAAGGGTGCCCTTGGAATCAGTCGTTTAGATAACGCACTACGTGTTGCGCCAGTGTCTACCAGAAATGGAGACTTGGTACCCAGGACCTTAGCAGTGACATAAGGGCCCTGCTGGTCAACATAGAGCTCGACTGGATCCCTCCCTCGCCCTTGGCTGTCCTATGCAAAGGTGTGAGTGTCGTCATAGTCAGATTGTTGATATTGGTTCTGTCTGGGTCGATCGAACGTATTCGGTCTGCTTGATCTGTCATTAGTCGCGTCATTTGGGGGCCCTCGTTGTGGTCCCTTAGGTCTCGGTCCGTTTGCTACATCCCTGGGGTCTCTGTTCCTGATCATTTCCAGGAGGACTGGGCACTGGGATTTCCAATGGCCAGTCCCTTTGCAGAAAGCGCACTGGTCATCTCTAAGGTCTGTGCGTCCACTGTAGGGAGTCAGAGAGCGGTCCTGGGGAAATGCAGTCTTAGGGACGTTTGTCTGGTAGTTTCCCCGGTATTGGTCTCGTCCTATAGTCACCCCTTGCAGTTTGGCAATCATCACCCTCTCTTTTAAGTCTTTCTTCTTTTTCTCTGTCGCCCTATCGTTTTCATTTTTCTGATGCTCATAATATTGGGCCATTTGGAGAATCGCTGTAGGTTTGGAGGCTGCCCAACTACTCTCGCTGGCCTGTAGTTTCTGGGAGATGTCCAATGATAGGCCCTTAACATAATTCTGGACAAACAGATGGTGTCCGGTTGCAGTGGTCATGTCCTGGCCGCTGTAATCGGAGAACACCGTTTCAAACCGGGAGAAGTATTCCGATACATCCTCCTGGGGTTTTTGGCGACAGGCTGTTACTATCGACCAGTCCACTTTCTTTTCTGGGATTAGGGTTTTTAATTTCTCTACAATTTTATCTGGGAGGTCTAGGATGGATTTCAACGGCTTTTGTCCTGGTCCCCGTTGTTTGTCCAAGTCATCGAGTTGTGGCCAGGTATGTCCGAACAGCTCAAGGTGGTCGACTTTCCGGATTTGCTTCCACACATCAGCTGGTAGACATAACCCGAAGAACAAGTCGATGTCAGCCAGGGTCATGATAGTTGAACCCAGGGCTGTACCCAATTCAGTATAGAAGGCAGTGGGGTTTTTACGTAGGTCGGGTAGAGATTTCCGGAATGTCAGTATCTCTTGCCGGTCCCATGGCTGGTAGACCCAGTTGTATACTACCCTTCCCTTTGCATCTTGGTTGTTTGCATCATCGTGAGTCCCTGTACCTCGAGGGGGAACCCAGTAAGGGGCAGCCTCACGTATCGGCATCATGGTGTTAGATTGCTCGGTTGGTGGTTCGGTCACTACGGGGGCCGCGGATTTAGCTCCCGGCTTTCGTTCAGTGAGGTGGCGGAAAACCTCAAGCGTACGCGTAAGGAGGTCCGACACATCACACTCGCCCTCATCCCCGATATCGACCTTCCGGTACAGAGTCCTTAGGCTCTCGGGACCTTTGTCTCGATATCGGTCCTCGTATGTATTCAAGACATGATAACACAGTCGTACGGTAAAATGTCGTCTGTGACTCCCTGTATACGAGCTGAACATATCTGTGATGTACTCTTCATCATCCTTCCTTTCTACCAGTGTCCTTGCTATTTTGTCGATCCCCGCTCGCTCATCTTTGTCTAGCCTGTTTGTTCTTGCAAGGCCAGCCCCTCGAGTCTCATGCTCGTTTAACGTTGTTGTTGATGCGGGTTTTAATACAAGGGGTTCGGCTGGCACAGAGGCCATTGGGGCCGACGCTGTGGCGGTACCTTCGTTTGTACCTGGGGGTGGCGCGTGCTGCGCCAAGGGTTGAGAAGGGGCATATGGAGGGGGCATGTAGATGATAGGGGGACCTAACAGCAGGTCCTCATTGGCTTGTCGTTTCGAGGGTAAATCAGGGTAGAGCATGGAGGGGGTTCTAACCGGACACTGGCTTGGCGTTTCCCTTTCTAGTTTCTGTTTAGCTTTCTCTCTTTCCTCTATCTCCTTTTTTAGTTTCTGAGCAGCTAGGTGGGCTGCTTTTTGCAGCTCTTTTTCCAACCTACTCTCAGTTTTCTTTTTACGCTGTTCAGTTTCTTTTCGCCACATGCCGAAGCTATCAAGCATAGTAGGTGTTGTCTTGTTTTTACCTAGGGCAGTTTCTAGCGTTTTTATTTTATCATCATCGAAGGATCCTATCAGGGGCCATTGACTTTCTTGACCCTGTTTTGTATATTTATGCCATAGTTTACTATAGGCAATAGCGGTCAATCCATGCTTCATGAACATGTCCTTATTAGGGGTGCCTTCCAGTGGGGCTGGATGGTCCATCTCTAATAAGCGGTCCGGGCTAAACAGGCTACTAATCAGTGGGGAGAAGACAGACATGACGGCTCGTAACGAGGGACTAAAAAGTCAGCACTGCCTATCTTATCACTAGGTGCAAAGACTAGACAGAATATTTCTATTCTAAGTTGTTTGCAGGCAGTGAATACCTCATGGATCACAATAACCAAAGACCAACAAATAACAATGGGGAGAATGAGTAGGTCCGCAAAGATCTGCGTTACCTACCTTTTTCACTATCTGCAAAAAGGGTGGTCTCTTCCCTGTTTGCAGACAGGGAATCTCCAGGAAACAATAATTTTGCGAACAACAGTTCAGTTTCAAGCAATTATAGGGTGGGGGAGAAAAAAAATAAGCACGGCTGCTACCCTACCTATCCTCCACTGCTTGCAAAGAGAGAGACCTTTGTTTCTCCGTTTGCAGACAGTGAATCCCTCATAGATCAAGATAACAAAAGACCGATAAATAACAATGGGGAGAATGAGTAGGTCCGCAAAGATCTGCGTTACCTACCCTTTTCACTATCTGCAAAAAGGGTGGTCTCTTCCCTGTTTGCAGACAGGGAATCTCCAGGAAACAATAGTTTGTGAACAACAGCTCAGTTTCAGGTGACTATTGAGTGGGGGAGAAAAATAAGCACGGTTGTCTGCCCTACCTATCCTCCACTGCTTGCAAAGAGAGAGCCTGTTGTTTCTCCGTTTGCAGACAGTGAATCTCCAAATAAACAAAAAGAGCAATACTAGTATTTAACAAACAAGCAATCAAGCAATTTTTCGCAATTTGTCGTGGTAACACGACCTTACCCGGACCGCATGGACAGTTTCCTGACTTCCGAATCCAGCGCCCGATCGTCCTCTCTTCTTCGTTATCCTCGCGGCACTCCTGATGGTTCCCAGTCA
Source organism: Lissotriton helveticus (assembly GCF_964261635.1). Lineage (NCBI taxonomy): Eukaryota > Metazoa > Chordata > Amphibia > Caudata > Salamandridae > Lissotriton > Lissotriton helveticus. The sequence continues at coordinate 919,261,609 of NC_136067.1, read as the reverse complement.
GGACCGTAGATCACTCGAGAGAGGTCTGTTCGGAACCAGTGAAGTTCGGATGATCGGCTGTCAGACGAGGGTCTATCGGACAGACGCGTTCCCGATCGTTGCAGTCGTTCACTTTGTCGTCAGGACCTCTCCCACTGGATCCATGGGTCGCTGATGGGCCCCACGCTTGGGACGCCAATTGTGGAAAAATATACAAACTGGGGGGGCACTACCAACCAGAATATAAGATCCTTAATTATTGCCCGGCGATGTCGCCTCTTGAACCCACAAAGAAGTTAAACTATTGAAGAGGCAGGCGCTGGAGACTGGAAGGCAGGAAACAAGGTTTTTTATTCTCTCCGGAGGAGAACACAACGAAACGGACAGAAGGTATCGTTCTGAGGTGCTCTAACTGCATCCCGGAGGCCTGGCCTCTTATACACAAGTTTATCTCTTTATTACATGTAACACATTCTCGTTGATACTTTGATGTACGGAAAGACATCCTCAGAATCCCCCCTTCCCAGCCCGTTCCCATGCAAGGCTACAGTGGTAGTCCCCGCCCCGTTCACAACAGGTGATGATCATTGCGCAGCTGGGTATTCCGCCGATTCACGGAGTGTGCGGGTTTCGATCGGATCTCGTAGGATGGGGGGGGGGGGCTTTGATCATCTCGGGGGTCCTTTGAGGAGGGAAGCTTCCTATTGTATGGGGAGGGGCAAGAGATTGGTATCGGCAGAGCTAGGTGTCGGCCTGGGAACGGGGAAGACAAACGGGCACACGGGGAAAAGGGGTTTGCATCAAAAGGGCCGGAGGTCATGACGGGGAAGCAGGGAGATGTCGCGCTGGGAACAGGATGAGGGCCTGGGGCAGAGCAGCGCCGAAGAGGGGTTTATGACTCAAGGCAGGTGCAAGCAGGGGGGGGGGTTTGCCAGCGAAGTTAGGAGAGAGAGAGAGAGACGCGCTGGCTCTCGGCGAGAGCAGGGAAGCCATGGTGTCCAAAATGGCGGCTGTTTTACGCGCACAAAAGGTTTAAGGAGAGCAAGAGGGCGCCGATAATGTTGACGGTTTTCAGCCTAACTTTTAACACTCTGTGTTAAATAGTCAGACACAGCCTCTTACACTGAAAACAAGCCGAGGTGCCATGACAGCGGGAGGGGGGGCGGGAACGGACAGCGGGAGGGGGGGCGGGAACGGGCACACGGAGAGCGGGGGGGAAGGAACGGGCACACAGACAGCGGGATGGGGGCGAGAACGGACAGCGGAACATCGCGCAACCCACCCCTGAAAACGACACTTCTAAAATGGCGAAAACAAATCTTAAAACAAAAAAAAACACACGCCCACCGCCGCATGACGTGGGCAAAAGCCTAAAAATCGCAGGAACGCCCACGAATCTGCTCGCAGAATGACAAGCAGATCTCTGTTCCAATGGCTAGCCTCCATTTATGGAGCTAGCCAATGGAACAGAGGGGCGGGACTACACACACACACTGTACACATAAGATTTCACCTGCGCGAAACGCTGCTTGCGCAGCTTTCGACAGGCGAAACCTAAAAAGGGAGAAAGAAGGGATGAAAAAGGCCTGTCTGCAAGAGTGAGATAGAGGACCAGGCCATGTCTGGTGGTGTTTGGTTTTAGGTTAAATATTTATGAGTTGAAAAGACATTTATGTAACCTAGTATTCGGCACCCCAATATTCGTAGTACCAGCCATGAGCTTCTGAGCAACACCTTGAGTTGGACACTTTTTGTTTTACATTTTAAGCACTGCTTATAGTCACCAGGCCTCTCAAGCGTTGTTTTACTTTACTGCAAAAATTTAACTTTTTGCATCCAGGTTTTGTTTAAATACATTTTGTTGAAAGAAACACACTTGAAAAAATCACATGGCATAAACCATATATGAAGGTGCGCAGATTATAATATATCTTTTAATAGTATTCTTCGTGTCTCGTGAGTCATGGCCCCCTTCACACTTCACAATGGTAATAAATAGCATATTGCACTCTACAAGTAAACTTTATTTGGTATCTAATTAAAATCATTCTCCAATTTGAAAACATAAAAAAATAGACAATGATAATAAAATAAGACTAATATGTATAGCAGCAAGAGCCCTGTTTGGGCTCTCTCGCTATGTAAATGTAAATGTATTGGTCTCCAAGGCTCTCACAGAGCTACACTGGTTGCCCATCAGCAAACACATTCAATTCAAAGCGTTATGTATAGCTTTTAAAGCTAGACTTGGCTTTAGTCCGTGGCAACTATCGCAATTTTTCAAACCCTACACTTCAGCCAGACCACTCAGATCGGCAGATAGTGGTCATTTGATCATCCCCAAGGCACACAAAGTAAAAAGGGGAGGAAAAAGCTTTGCCTACACCACCACCAAACTCTGGAATTCCCTCTCTATCAGCTAGATTCATGAAGCCAAATTGCGCTCGCAATAGCTGCGAATTTGCTATTGCGCTCGCAATTTGACGGGAAGGAATTCAAGAAACTCAAACAACCATAATAGCGAATTCGCAAATAAAAAATAGCGAATTCGCTATTAAATTCGCAGAATCCTGGAGGATGGTCATTTGCGAATCGGAAATAGCGAGAAGCCATGGATTCTGCGTTTTTTATTGCGAAGTCGCTAAAAACTCGCAATTGCCATTCATGAAAATTTGCTAACAGCGAAAAACGAGGAAATCGCTATTTGCGACGCGCAAATTAAGAAGTACTCAAATCAGGTGGTAACCAGTTCTGAATTTTTTTTTTTTCAAAAAACAGTTAGGTCACACCCAACAGGTGCAGGGCAGACCAAACACATTTAAGGAGGTGCAGCTGGAGCCTGGGGATTCCCACAATGCCTGGACTTTACATGCTGGTGAGGCGGCGTAGGCTGCAGCGAGCTGTACGCAACAGACGGAGGATACAGAAGCGGATATTCCGCCAGCGGGTCACCCTTCTGGGCCAAACCAGGGAGCAAATCTATGCCAAGTACCGCCTGAGTGGGGCTATGATAATCAAGCTCATCCGGGACCTAGACCCCCTGATGCAGCACCCTACAAGGAGGACCAATGCCGTGCCCACACATGTGCAGGTATTGTGCTGCCTGCACCTCCTGGCCTCCGGAAGCTTCCAGGGGATGGTCGCAGTTGCAGGGGGGATATCCCAGCCACCATGTCCCGCTGCCTAAGGAGTTTCCTGGAGGCAATGCTGACCCGGCTACACCACTATATATCATTCCCCACTAGCCAACAGGACCTCAATGATACAAAGCTGCAGTTTTACAATTTAGCGCAATTTCCACACGTCATTGGATGCATTGACTGTACGCACGTCCATATTTGCCCACCTGCTGAGACGGAGTACATGTACCGCAACTGGAAGAGCTACCACTCCCTCAACATCCAGATGGTGTGCAATTCCAAAACAATAATCACGGACATTGTGGCACAGTACCCGGGGAGCACACATGACTCCTTCATCTTCAGGCACAGAGGCATCCACACACGACTGGCCAGGGGAGACTTTGGGGAAGGACACCTACTAGGTAAGTACACATGCCCCAAATATGTACATTGTGATCATGTAGCTGTGCAGAACAGGCACTCACCCTCTGCTCGTTGCATACAGGTGACAGCGGCTATGCTCTCCGTGAGTATCTCCTCACCCCATACCTCAACCCTGCAACACCACAGCAACGGCGATTTAATGCATCACACATTCGCACAAGGAACTGTATTGAGAGGACATTTGGGCTGTTGAAAAGCAGGTTCCGCATACTGCACAAGACAGGTGGGGCCATGAAACACGATCCTGAGGTCTGCTGCCGCATCGTGGCCGTGTGTATGATCCTTCACAACATTGCTACCAAGCGCAGGATCCCTGTTGACATATCTGGCAGTGAGTCGGAAGGGGACAACCAGCCACCTGCTCATATGCGTCCCGCAGAGGGGCACAGGCGCCGTAACGAAATCTGCATGAACCATTTCTAATGCACCCACTCCCCACACCAATTACTTGACTCATGCAGGAGGACATTAAGAATGACATGAGTCAGATTAAGGTAGTCAAACCAATTGTATTTGTTAAAGTACAATAAACTTGGCATTCAGCTAACTTGTACATCACTGACATATTGCGTCATATGCCTGTCCTTCAGGAGGGCATGCTTGTACCAGCAGCATGGCCCCTCAAGTCAATGTCATTGTTCAATGCCGCCTCCGGGCAGATGCTCCCAGCCTCCTTTCCCCATCGTCCTCCTGATTAGGACGTGAGGCAGCAGAGGGCCTGCTGCTGCAGCAGGGGTGCTACCACCGGAGGGATGCTATGGCTGGATGTAGCCTCACTTGTGTAGTCCCCCCTACCCTACCGGCCATGGTTGGCAGCCTGCATGGCCTGGACTGCAGTAGCCACATGCTCTAGTGCTGTCGCGACGTCCTGGCAGCACTGGACCATTTGGACCTGCATTGCCAAGGAGCGTCGCGAGAGCTGCGAGGGAGCGTTGCCGATTATGTAATTCGAGCGCGTGTACGCCGACAGGCGGGTCAGCAGTTGGCGGTGCCTGCGGCGATTTAGTTCCTGCTGCCTGTTAATGGCCTGTGTGTTGGCCTCCATGGCAGCTGTTATCCGCTCGGACATCCATGCAACATTCCGGGCAGTCTTGTCCAGTTGCAGGTGGATGGCCCCAAGATGACGTGCCTGTGTCTGATGCACATGCAGCATCCTGCGCTCGATGGATAGCCCACCTGCTTGCAGATTCAGCCCCCTACCAGCACGGGAAATGTTGGAGCGCTGACCCCTCACCAGTCCGCTGGACTGGCTCCTCACAGCCGCAGGGCGGCGGGTTGGTTGGCGAACTGGAGCTGGTGTAGCTTGTCCCACTGGGGACTGTGTGACAGGCAGAGCTACTGCAGCGCGTGCTGGCACAGGGGTGGCACAGGCCACATGGGCAGGTGGTGTGATGTGCGCTGGTGCGGGAGCTTGCTCAGATGGTCCGGGCTGTGGGGAGAGATTCGCAATTCCCTCTGTGTCCTCCGTGATGTCCATGACCAGGCCATCGCTGTCAGTGCTTGGGACTTCTGCGCCACCTGTGATGTAAAGTGGACGTTGATTAGTGGCATGTTTCTTACCCATTTAGACTTCCTACATGCATGCAGACTACCATTCCCTGACTGGCTGGAGGATTGACTCTCACTAAACATGTGTGGCTTAATGGGGCAAGAGGGTAAATGTGGTCAGACTACATGTCCCACAATGCATTAGGGCTTTAGTGGTGTGCTTTGGCTGCATGTCTGGGCTTTGATGTGGGAGGCTCTGGAGTATTGGACATTGTTAGGGGACAGGGGATCGCAGTCGCATGGCACTTACCTGGTGTGTCCTGTGTGGGTCGGGAGGAGTCAAGCTGTGTCACACCCACGCATGCCTGTGGATTAATTGTGTCCTCCACACGGTCCTCCAGTGGTGTATTCGGTGGGACAGTGGGCTCCCCTCCACCTGTCGCAACACGCTCCCCCAGCCTCTCCGCTATCCTCTCCTTTGACCTCCCTCTGAGGTCATACCACCGTTTTTTGAGTTTGTCCACGGAGCGCTGGGTCTCACCCACAGAGTTAACTTTTGCGCGGATGCGCAACCATAGCCGCCTTTTGTCCGCCTCGGCCACCCTCCTCGAATCTTTGCCAAAAAGGCGATTGTAGTCCTTGCAGACTCCTTCTATCAGGAACTCTAGCTCCTGCTCCGAAAATTGTATCTTTCTTTTGCGCCCACTAGCAGATCCAGCTGCAGCTTCCTCAGTCATGCTTGCCACTGGGGTGTATCCTGCACTACTCCTGTAGGCACACTGGAGAGGTCCTCTGAATGTGATGCTCCCTGTACAGGCTCTCACTGCTGAATGAGGGTGGAACCTGCCTACTTCCTGGTTGTGATGTCATCACTGGGCTCAAGATGCAACTTCCCGTTTTTGCGATCTCGCACTTAGCGAGATCGCAATTTGCGATCTCGCTATTAGCGAAGTCGCAATTTCAACACGGATTTCGGCCGGTTATGCAAATTAATAGCGATTTTCGGCGAATCGCAATCAGCGATTGCGGCCGATTGCGATTCGCTTTTTTTTACACTATTTTTCATGAATGCCTATCTGCGATTTCTTAATTGCGATTCGCTTTTTCTCGCAATTAAGGAATCGCAGATCCAGACATTGATGAATCTAGCTGTATATCCCTAAAAAAAATTACATTTGCTTAAATTTAGGAAGGATTCAAAAACCTGGCTATATTAGAATACCTCCACTGTAATACCTTTGCCTGTATGCTCAGCAAGTGCTTAGACACCCCTGGGTATATGTTGCACTATACAAATTCTTCATTTCATTTTCATTTCATATCACTATATTAAACCAGTGGATGTCTTACAAGACAGGTATATCATCAAAGGCTCGCATATCTTTTAAAATGGCTCAACGTTGTCTTCAAAGTTAGTGTCATATGATTTGTCAGTTGCATTGAGCACATTGGCCATGAATCTAAAAAATCTGGGATTGGGATTAACCAGCCATCCGTTCCTTAGAAACAGTACGATAGAGACAGTTCACAATTCCTTAAATTCAATTCGCAAAAATAGTCTCAAGGAGTCTCTTTTTCTCCCAAACAAAAGCTGGGCACACACTGTGGATATCCGCAAATGACTCTTTGAAATATGGATTGAAGTGGTAGGGAGAGTTGGCCCTTTTATTTTCCCATTTCCACACTACTTCTCCTGCATCAAAGAGAGCAAAGTGCACTTTTAGGTGTGTGTGTGTGTGTGTGTGTGTGTGTGTGTGTGTGTGTGTGCGTGCGTGCGTGCGTGCGTGCGTGTGTGTGTGTGTGTGGTGTGCGTGTGTGTGTGTAAATTTATAATAATAAATAGATTTTATATACACTCACACGTAGGAAGATATGCCTTTTCCTTCTTGTGGTAAAGTTTTTCTGAGAAGAGCAAAAGAGGATAGGTTTCTATGGTAATCCCACTTTAGACGGTTTCCTAGCAGCTGAGGCTAATATTAACATGATGGAACATGAAGTTTGCCTTCCCCTCTCATCAAGTCTATATTGGTCAGCATTCTATTCTGCGACGGCTTAACTGTCTTACTTGGACAGAACCATTCTTTAATAACATTTTATAAAGCTGCTTCTCTTGCAAACTTTTTCGTAGTAGCACTTTTGGAATCCTTAATCAACGAAAACGATCAATATTGTTTTTTCTATAGTAAACCCACCGATGACAACGAATTTACCCCAAACTCTCAACATTGTATTGTGCAGCAAAAACAGGTGTTGCACTTTTTAATTGTCTTCTCAATTTACTAAACAAAGTACGCTTGCAGTAAACACGGTTTTGCACAGATGTTTCAGTGAGAACACAGCATTCCACAGGCCTGACTGAGACAAAGACTGATTCTCTCTTGCTTGGCAAAAGACGTGCTAGGGCGAAGATGTTTTTAAATACTTGGTACTTGTGAGGTAAATTATGAATACTTTTCATACAATGAGGTAAGTGTTATTTATGGACGCTGAAAACTAGACTATAAAACATCATCTTAAGGCCCTCGTTCTAAATTGGACTGGGCTTCTGGTGTGGTCTTTTTGTAACTTTATTAAACAATACCGCAGGATCGGTAATTTCTGGTTGAAAAAGTTGCCATACCATTGCAAGTTATCCGGAATGGAAAAGGCAACATTTAGCTAAATTGGTGTAACCACTTTGATTTTGAATGTAATTCCTGTATCGCGAGCATTTCCTGAATTTTGCAAGGTTTCACCTGGTGAATTGTGTGGTAGCAGTATTAACATATTGCTTGCAATACCTGTTCAGGTGGAACCTACAGTTTCTGCCCAAATCATTATTAGATAGCCACTCAGAATGAGGGCCTTACAATTATGAAAGGTGGACTGAATACCAGGGCATGATATGGTATCATGATTTTGAGCCATTCACCTGTAGATACATAGATTCGAATTTGACATCCCTTGGTGAGCGTTTCCTATGACTACTGTTGGGTGTGATATGCCTACTTGTATGCAAGTATGACCCCACCTGTGAGAAGTTGGCCTGGCATATGCTGTCCACTATTCTAGTGGGCACCTTGCACCAGTCCAAACGACCCTTATTGATGTAGGTTTACAGACAACCTATATAGAAAGCTATCCTAGTGGTAGCTGTGGAGAGCAGCCTTCAGGCTAAGTCTTGAAGGAATGTAAAGAAGCTTGTTTTACTAGTCTATAATCTCATGAATGACCAAGTTAAAAAAAAATTTATTTGAAGCTTATGAAGCGCGCGGCTACCCCCAACGGGGGTGTCCCGGCGCTACGGACTAGGAGCAGCACGGATGTCTATCACGGCTAGAGGTTGGAGAACAGCCAGGTTTTTAAGTTGCGCCGAAATAGAGATTCAGATTTGGTCAACCGCAGACACAGTGGTAGGCTGTTCCACAGGTTGGCAGTCACAACAGCAAAAGCTCTGCCTCCCGTTCTGGAATGGCGGAAATGGGGAGGGTGAAGAAGACTAAGGTGATTAGATCTGAGAGCTCGGGCAGTCTGAACAGGCTTTAGCCTGCATCTGAGATAAGCCGGGCCCAGGCCATTTAGAGCCCTGAAAGCCAGGTCCAGGGATTTAAACTGGATGCGATAGGTAACAGGCAACCAGTGAAGTTTCATCAGATGAGGGGTTATTGAGTGGCGATAGGGGATATTGCATATCAGCCTTGCTGCGACATTCTGCACAATCTGCAGCCGTTTAATCAGATAGGCCGGGGCTCCCTCATAAAGGCTATTGGAGTAATCCAGGTGAGAAGTGATAAGGGCATGGATGACGGTCCTACGTGAATCCAGAGGCAGGAGAGGGAGAATTTTCCTAATCATATGGAGTTTACCAAAACATGCAGAGGTGACCTTATTAATTTGAGTCTTGCATGACAGTTCATTGTCAAATTGGAAACCCAAATTTCGAGCTGATTTTACCGGTACTGGGGGAGCGTTAAGCTCAGATGGCCACCACAGTAGAGAAGGAAGTGGGGCACTTTGTTTGAAGAACAGCACCTCGGTTGTATCCCTATTAAGCTTGAGGGTGTTGAGGGTCATCCAAGATGAAATAGTAGTCAGGCAGCGTCTAAAGTTGGCAAAGTGTCATCAGCATAGGAACTCACTCTGACCCCCCCAAGATTCAATTACCTCGGCCAGAGGTGAAAGATAGACATTGAAGAAGAGAGGGCTCATTGCAGAGCCCTGAGGTACGCCACAGCTGAGTGGTTTTTCTTCTGAAACATAAGGCTCGAGGAAGACCTGCTGAGTTCTACCACTCAGAAAAGATCTTATCCTGGCCAAGGGGATATCCCTTTTCCCAAGACTATGGGCCAGATGTAGGTGTCCAAATACCGGTCGGAAACGGCCGAAAATTACCGATTCTGTAAAATTACAGAATCGGTAAGTTTTACCGATTCGGTAAATTTACCGATCGGTAAAATTACCGAATCTGTATTTTGCTATGTAGGTAGCACTTTTTACATTGCAACATGGCCTTTAGGATTCGTTATTTACCATGCAATACAATTGCATGGTAAATTACGAATTCTTGGGTACATGCACATCTGTGCATGTACACCTGTGCCATGTGGCACACAGACATGCCCTAAGGGCATGTCTGTGTGCCACATGGCGCACAAGCCAGTTACAGGGGTGCAACAGGGTGACAAAGTGACACCCTGTCCCCCTTTGCAATTCGGTATTTTTACCGATTCGGTAAATACCGATTCGGTATTTGCTATTAAATCCTATGGGCTTCAAGGCCCATAGGATTCAATAGCAAATACCGATTCGGTATTTACCGAATCTTATCGATTCGGTAAAAATTACTGATTTTTTATCTACATCTGAGTTACCGATTCATAAATACCGAATCGGTAAAATTCGGTATTTATGAATCGGTAATTTAGATTTACCTACATCTAGCGCTATGAAGTCTATTTAACAGAATGGCGTGTGAGACAGTATCAAAAGCCACGGACAGGTCGAGGAGCACCAACATGGCCTCCTCGCCTCCATCCACACATTCACGAATGGTCTCAGTTACCTCCAGCAGTGCGGTCTCCGTACTGTAACCGGATCTAAATCCGGATTGTGAGTCGTGGAGTAATTGTCTGGACTCCAGATAGCTGGCCAGTTGTTCTTGTACGACTTTTTCAAGTACCATGGCTGGTTTGGGGAGGAGCGAAATTGGACGATAATTGCTGAACACCGAAGGGTCGGTGTCAGCTTTTTTCAAAATGGGAATCAGCATGGCCTGCTTCCATGATGAGGGGAACTGACCTGAGAGTAAAGACGAGTTCCAGATTGAAATTAGTGGGGCGGAGATGAGGGTGGCAAGTGTGCTAAGCACCTGGGCAGGAACCGGGTCCACCGGGGACCCCGATTTACACAGCCGCATTTTCATCAGGGCAGTTTCCATAGAAGTAGCTTTAAAAGACACAAATGCCTCCTCCTGAGGAACCTTAAGATCCGGGGAGGGATTGCAAGGGCCTGATTAAAAGAGGCAGAGATATCAACAATGTTATCATGAAAGAAGTTAGAGAGACCGTCACAAAGGTTTTGACTGGGGCAAATCGAACAGGCAAGGGCCGAGGGTTTAGAAAATTCCTTCACAATTTTAAACAAAGCTTTTGAAGTGTTTTCAGCAGCGCTAATATTGCTGATAGAAATTTCCCTCATAGTGGCACGCTTACGTTTGTGAAAAAATATTATCGCAGCTCTGTAGGTAGTTTTAGCGACAGGATCATAGGTTAGCCACCAGCTCCGCTCAAGCTTTTTACAATTGCTCCTTTCAGCACGTAGTGCCAGGGAGAACCAGGGCGCTGAGGGTTTTGATCTGGAGGAGGACAAGGGTCGCACCGGGGTGATGAGATCAATAGCAGAGGAGAGACGGGTATTAAAATTAGAGACGTAGGTGTTCAGATCACCAGAAGTCTGCCAGGTTGAGTTGGCAAGAATGGGTTCAAGAGTATCACAAGTAACCTTATACCATTTCCTGCCAAGGTCCCTGGCTTTAGTTGAAGTAGCAGGTGGCAGGGAAATGGCCAACCTAAATAGAATCAGGTAATGGTCAGACCAGGTAAGGGGTAGGGGAGGAGAGGTGGTAAGGCCAGAATGGTTTGAAAATAGGAGATCAAGAGTGTGGCTCACTCGGTGTGTAGGGCCCTGTACCCGTTGAGAGAAATTCAGGCCCTCCATGGTTTCCAGGAGAGGTCTAGCCTTCTAGCAAGCGGCATCGTCCAAATGCAGGTTAAAGTCTCCAAGGATAGTAAAATGAGAATGCTTCAGCGATCAGCGATCGTAGTGAGGAGTTCAGTAAGAAAAGAAGGGGAAGCACCAGGGGGGTTATATAACAGAACACCTGCTAAGATTAAGTTAGTTGCATTCGAGATGCTAAAATACATGGCTTAGATAGAGCCGATGTTAGTAAGTTTTCTAGATGTGATCTTCCAGTGAGAGCGTAGGTTTCCGGCGATCCCTCCTCCCACCTTAGTACCTGTACGACTAATCCCAACAAAGCGGTAGTCTGGGGGAATTGCAAGATTAAGGTCAAATGAAAGGAGAACCACACCAGGTATATATAAAATATATGTATTTATTCTAAGCACATCCCTCTAGTCTCTTTATGAGGCTATTCGGCAAAAGTACATACAGTAAACTTATTTAGCACACCTATTTAGCACACAGTAAATTAGCACAATATACGTTGAGCCCTAGGGGCGTACCAAACAATATATTAAGAAAGTGGTATAAGAACCACGTCTGACATAGATACAAGGCCTAGAGCCTTCAGAACCGCTGGGGCCACCAGGAACCACCCAAGGTAGTGACACAGGAGACCCATGGGGGACGCGTGCAGTGTCTAATCACAGCCGCGAATCGCCATTAACTTCTATGGTGTAAGTCGCGGTTGGACAATTACAGATTAAGGACACTTGGAAGAGGACTTGGAGCAAACCCCTTTAGAACTAGGCAGTTCTAGAGTCAATACACATGGAAGCACCAGAGTACTCGAGTGACCTCACCCTAGGAAGCCGGGTGTTTGGTGTCTTTTGATGTCGGGTTTCGTCGTAATTTTCAATGGCGATCTGCTGCAAAGTACTGCTGGCAATCAAGTCAAAAGTGTCCGGATGGATCGAAGGGTGGATAAGAGAACTGAAGAATGTGAAAGCAGAGGGGACAGCGTCTGGGTCCCTTGTCAGTGACCAGGAAGGCGATGAGCGGATGCACACCGTTGTCGGGTGCTTTCAGATGAAGAAAGTGAAGCTTGACTCTTCAGCCACGAGGACAAGAGGTGTCGATGATGACCAGGTAGTGGATTCGAGCTGTTCCACAAAGGATGTCGAGTTCTGTGGTGTCAGTATCCATATTAACCCAACAAGCCTTGGCAAAAGCAACCCACGCAGAAAGCAAAGATTGGCTTTGGTGCAGATCAGCAGGGCCTGAGGGACTCCCCACTTGGTGGGGAGTCAGGGCACGTCTGGAGCAACCAGGAAAGCCCAAGAAACAGAAGAGTTACCTTTCTGGGGACCCATGAGTCGACGGACCAGGGATCGCAAAGGAGCCTCAAGCGGAAATGCTAGAAGTGGACCCACGGAACACTCGTGGAGTGTAGGTCCACAATCTTCAGTGCAAATAGTACTCGGGGCCTGGTCTACAAGTAGCCCAATCCACAACTTCAGGAAAGCTCGGGAAGTTGATGCACTTGCAAGTGTGCATGGTGTCCAGGAGTTCTGGTTCCAAGTCACTCATGAGGGCTGCGGGTATTAGCTTTGCTGGGATCTCATGTTGGCCTCTGAAAAGTCTGTAAGTCCATGTCCTCAGTCACAAATCCTTTGGGATCTGGCGGGAGCCTTGGAAATGCAGACCGGCAATATTCCTCATTGGTGCCTGTTTAAACAGGGGAGTCACTCCTTGACCCCAAGGGAGATTCTTCCATCTTCTAGTCAAAATAGAATGTCGAAGTTCCAGGATATATGTTGCAGAGTTTAGCCAGGTGTAATCTGAAGTCCTAAGGACTGGGTTCCTATACTTATACTAAATTTAGGGGTTGGACTTACTCTGGGAACCCACCTATGGGAGGTCAGGGAAGAGGGGTGGTTACACCCATTCCTTTTGTCCAGTTTTGTGCCAGAGCAGGGGCTGAGTGCCCCTGCAACTGGTTTTAACTGGACTATGCACAGGGACACCAAATGTGCCCCCAGTGCAGAACTCAAGGCTGGAAGTGTGGAATTCTACCCCCGTCACCGGACTGGCGGGGTGGTGTAGGATTCCAAAGTGTTTGACACCAAACACAACATGTTTCCATACAGCCATTCCAAAGTTAGCATTTACTGCGAGGTTATAATGCACTTAAGAGTATATGGTCTAGCTGCATCACAGAACAGCCTCAGAGAATAGGCTCCGAAAGCTGCAGAGGGGACCTGCTCATGCATGGGCACCCTCTTACACAACCAAGCACTCTGCCTTCATGATTGTTAAGGCCTGCCATAGGAGTGACTGATATGTTTATACGTGTCAGTGATTAAAGGTAGATATAGGTAACCTACATCTTAGTAAGGGTTGCATGCACCACCTTACCCAGGCTGCAGTAGCAGTCCTGTGGTGTCATTTTGGAAGGCTTCCCAGGGGTGGCATAATACATGCTGCAACCCCTGGTAGGCCTCTGGGGTACCTATGCCCTTGGTACCTAATGTACCATATACTAGGGACTCAAAAGTGTACCCCAGTAACCAAACTGGAGTGTACCTCAAGTACATGCAATAATTTTAGAGAGGAAGCAGCTAGGCTGGGGTCCTGGATAGCAGGGCTCCAGCCAGACTAAAGTTGAAAAACAGTGAAACACCAGCTTTAAGTGGGGGTAACCATAGTAAGCAGATCCTACTCCCCTACAGTTGCCAACTCTGAAGGCAAACTGCTCCTCTGTATAGACAAAGAGCCTTGAACCTATCAGACTCTGTTTGCTGCGTTGAGAACGCTTCTTTATTGTTTTTGCTGGAGCTGTAAACTGCCAAATGTCTTCAAGAATACTGATTCAGCCTTTGGAAAGTTCTCCTGCCCTTCCTGTCGCCTTGTGATGACTCTGCCACTACAGACCCGGATCGGCTCACAAGTGGCACCCTACTGCTGCAGTTCCCTCACGGCTGCTTCCCAGTGTGGGATTTTCCCAGCCTTGTAGTTAAGTTCAGCTGAAAATGTGCCGGAGGGCTGCCAGAGCAGGCACATCGAGGATAGAGGGCAGGACGTCATGCACAGGTAAGTGCTGGGTGGGGCGGGAGGGAGGGGGAGGGTAACCGCCAACATAGAAACGCTTTCCTCCCGGGAGCTTGCGGCCATTTAGCTAGTTGCTGCCATGTTCCCCATTAACATTCCTTGCTCTCTGATGGCAAAAAAATCCTTTCAACCAAAAACTAGAGTACCAGAGGCAAGGAGGGCAGTCTCTGTGCTGTGGTTCCTTTGGAAGCTGGATTGGGAGAGATCCAGGATGTGGTTTGCTTCGATGAACTCGGAAAGCTGTGCACTTACCATTTCCCTCTCCTCCTCACTGTGCTCCGCTCCACCCGTGCAGCCGATTAGGCGCTGTTACGGGGAACTGTGAGGGTAGCCGCCATCTTGGGGGTAGCCCCGGGTTGCCGCTGCAGTCTTCCTGCCATTAACATTCTAGCCAGTATATAATGATTATCCCCTACCGGCCGCGCAGCGGACGCGCCGATGGCGCGCCAAAGGCAAGCCCGTCTGCGCCCGTCCGTGCTAGACCGGGCCCAAGGGCCAGTTCCCCTGCCCCCCCCCCCATTAATGTATTCCATGGAGACCCTGTTGAAACTTCGCAGCGCAGCCTATCCATTGTGCCCAACCTCTATCGACCGCCTACAACATCTAGGCATCTTTCAATCCCCTCCAGCCCTCCGGGTCCCCTGCCTCGGGCGCTCTGCTTACATCAGCAACCAAAGTCTGTACCAGCCAAAATCCAACGACTAAATATCTTTTATCTTAATACCAGGTCCCTAGTAAAACATCAACTGGACATTTTCCTGCTTCTTACATGTCAAAAACCTGATATCCTCTTTGTCACGGAAACTTGGCTTAACATTGACTCATCCCCGGATATCTTAGCTGCCCTCCCAGGAAATTACTACATCTTACAGGTAGACCGTGACTCTGGGAAAGTAGGGGGTGGAGTAGCAGCCATTATTAACAAAAGCTATACATTCTCCAAACTGACGTCTCTTGGCCTTTCTGCAGCCGACAACCTGGTCATTAAGCTCGACTCCAGGTCGGGACCACTTCTATGTGTATTGGTATATAGGTCCTCCCAGAGTATGCCCTTATTTCCTTTTTCTCTGTGCGACCAATTGGCCACCATGGTCACCAATTACACCAAAATCTTATTAATCGGGGACTTTAATTATTGGTTTAACAGCGATCTCGGCGGCCCTTTGGCCAGTGAACTTACAGAGCTTCTCACAGGTCTCAATTTTAGTCATCTCATTAATACCGCCAGCCATACTAAAGGCCATACACTAGATCAGATCTGGAGTACGAACCTTAGCATTTCCCCCCCCCGTTGTCTCTCCTTGCATATGGTCCGACCATTTTCAGATTCAATTCAACATCTCTATCCCTAAGCCTAAAATAAATGTAGACACCAAGGAGGGCTTTATTGGAAAATGGGGTTCCCTGGACACTCCAGCCTTTTTGGGATATTTAGAGAACTCTATTACAGTCCATAATACTGACCTCAACCAGACCGAGGTCGATATCTCTAACTGGCTTGTATCTGCAAGCGATATACACATTCCGTTAAAGAAACTTAAAACTATCCGTCAAGCTGAGGCCCATAAATGGTTCTCCTCCGACCTTAGGGCAAAAAAACTCACCGTCCGCCAAAAGGAACGGGTATGGAGGAGGAACTATGACCCTCTTTAAAAGGCCCTTTATTTGGCCGCCCGTGCGGACTACATGAAGGATATTATCCTAGCCAAAGCTGCCTTTTTCTCCAGTATAATCGAGCAATCCAACAATAATTCTAAGGAAATTTTTGCATCGTTAATAAGCTCTCGAATCCTGGAAGAACTCAGCCTAAACCCGCGATCACTCAAAATTTCTGTAATACTCTCAACCCATACTTTCTGGACAAAATCGAGACCATTAAATCAAGTATTCCTGTTACCACCCTGGACTCTCTAGACTTGACACATGTTGCCAGTACACATTCCCTGGATCACTTTCCTCTTCTGGATGCCCCTTCCCTACTTATTCTTTTGAATAGGGTCTAGTCTGGTTTCCCTCGTGACTGTTGCCCCCTTACATCTTTAAAAACATTTTTGCTGCTTTTCCTTCTCCCATCTCAGGACTCCTTAACACATCCTTAACTCAAGGCATAGTACCCAACTCTTTTAAGGAGGCAGTTGTGGTTCCCCTCCTAAAGAAACCAGGAGCGGAACCCACTATTTTATCAAACTACAGGCCAATTTCCCTCCTCCCTTATCTAGCCAAGGTATTGGAGACCCACGTAACATTACATCTTTCTAGCTTCATTGAACAATCTGACTTTTTGGATCCTTCTCAAGCTTGATTTCGACCATCTTGTGGAAAAGTAAATTTTGCCATGTTCTGTGTCCCTACGCCTCATCCATCATATGTTATGTATGCATGACCAATATGCATATGTTATTCCCCATTTCTGATTAAAGACGCAATTACAGTTGTGTCCACCTCTGGTATGCTATTTTCCAGTCCTCGTGAATACTACGAATATCAGGCCTATGTAAGTAATGTTGCCACGTTTCTCAGTGTGCACGTTATTCAATTATAAAGTCCCCGTTTCTAGGCCTCAAAAGGGCCCGGACCACAGATTCAGCTCCTGTCTCCTGAAAGCCTCGCTGAGGAGCGATACAGCCCCCACCTGTATCCTCGACCTTTCACTTACTTCCTGCCTCGCAGTGCCCGGTGCAGCCCGGCTCTGCCTCTGAGTCTGCCAAGAGTATGTTATAGTTCCTGCTATCAGTTCAGTCCTCCTCTTCTGCATTCCTAAGCTACTGAACTGCATCAATAGTTTCCGTCATTGTCTAGCCTTCTCGGCTCCACGTTAGAGAAATACTGTATTTAATGGTCATTTAATATTCTTCACGTACTACATGTAGAATAATGCATGGTCCAGTCTTAGAATCAGGTTAGCTTTTCCCCTCATGACTTCTAGTTTATATCAACATGTTCCCTAAACATTAGATACCAGATAGGATTAGGTACATGTCGCTCCGACCCTCCAGACTCTAGTCTCTGCTCCTAGCACAGAGTTCGTAGCCCCCAACTTCTCCTAGTAACACGTCATTGCCAGTTTTCGCGCACCATTAGGTTAGAGGTCCCGGCTCCTTAGGTAGCCCCCTCCTATGTTTCCGCCCATTCATGACATATTCTGTTACGTTTGCATCACATGTCTATGTAAACTCCCAGTTACACCCACTTTTACTGTTATCTCTCACGACTGTTACACGTCACGCCTTCTATTCCACCCACTGTTACGCCTACTGCAATGTAATGCTATGTGTTTGCGCTATGTATATATATATATCAATGTTATGTTATTGAATGTTAGCGCGCTCATCCCAGACCAAGCCCCAGCAGCTGCTGGGCATCTTTTTCCCCTACTGGGTCCCAGTTGTCCTGCTGGGCCCTGTCGTTCTGCTCATCCTATGCAGGTTGTCCTGATCCTGTCCTTATGCTGTAATAAACCTGCAGAAACTCCTACTACCTCGAATCTTGACTCTTATTTATTGAGCTATCTGTTATTTATTCATTCATGCACTCAAAAATAGGGTATTATTTATTTATTTACCACATAATGGCGCCCGAATAGGGACTTGCCCTTTCCCCACGCGTCGGTGAAGCCACGCCGACCCCCTGACCCCCTGCAGTCGTGACGGAACTCTTCTGGCCAAGTGCAGATATTTCTGCTTTAAGTATCCCTCAGGCCCACGGAGGAGACGGAGGAGGCGGTCCAGCATCCGAACGAGACGGTGGAGGAACGCGGCGAGTCCCGACCAGAGCCCAAGCCGAGAGTCCAAGGTCCGAGGTATCCGGAGGTCCACCCGTAACTGAAGTCCGAAGTCCGAAGTTCGTCGTCGTAGTCCAGTCCCGTCCGAGGCCTTCCGTTCCGTGCTGCCCGGTGAGTACCATTGCTGGGGTAGTGTCTAGACAGGGTCAGTCTAAATTGACTCTGGTCCGTGGGTTGGTGGTACCCAAGCCCGCAAACGAAGTGTCCACCTAGGTGGATACGGGTCTTGATGTGTTCCTTTATGGGACCGGTATGTTCCGTACTGTTACAGCAGTGCATCCAGTAACTCTAGTCTGTTCCGTTCTCGAGAATTCTGTTCTGTTTCTGTTTTCAGTATTTTTCAGGTAGTATTCTGTTCGAACTGTTATTTATGATGTTGTTTTATGTATTTTCAATGTCGTGGTATGCCTGAATTGTTTTCCCAATTGTTATTGTTTTTCGTGTATTGTATTGTGTTCCGATTTAAGTTTAGAATGCCGCTCTTTTCAAAGTTACGTCAGTTAAAAACTAGAAAGGGTCTGCTGGAAGCAGCAGTTCCTGTTCCGCCAAGGGACAGTCCAGGTCACTTTATGTATCAGAAACATGGCATAAGCGCCATATTGTATTTAGATTTATGGGTAGAGTATACCAAACAGTTAGAAGAAAAGTATAGATGGCCCGTATCGGGTACATGGGATGCCGAATGTATCATGCGAGTAGAAGAAGCATTATGGAAAAAGAAAGCCAGACAGTCACAGAAAGATGCCATCGAGTTATGGCGTAAGGAAGCGCATAGAAGAACGGAAAAGGAAGTCAGAAAGTCAGAGTTAAGTAGAGAATCCCAAGAACGAGCCCAAGAAAGAGAATTAATCGAGATAGGTGAACAAGTCAAAGCCGAACAGTCAGACAGACAGAGGCATGCCCTTATTAAGGGTATGTATCCTCTTCTTGCCGAAGGTGTGCCAAAAGCGACCCCGGAGGCATCCAGTAATTTCCCGCCACCATTAGTTCCGACCAAGCTACGTCACAAACCGACCGCAGCTGATATTTTCATTTCGTCCTATTTGGATGACACCGTCCCAGAATATGCAAATCCAGTTCGCGCTCCACCTGTCCCTGTAAATCAGGCACTTCCCGCTCTTCCAGGCACCGGAGTACCTGTTACGGTACCCCCGGGTCAGCCCGCCATACAAGTTCAGCCCACGTTACAATTACCGACCCTGCAAGCACGAAGAATGTCAGTTGACGATTCTAGTCTAGGGGCCGCAGGAGGAGGTCCTCCTCAAACCCCGCCGCCACACAAGCGTTTATCAGCACTCGAATTACATGCTCAAGCATCACAGCGTACTCCCAAGAGTAATAAGTCTGTCGCAGAAATCAGGCAAGCCCTTAACGAATGTAGTTATGATCCAGTTCCAGGCGAAAATACTATGGTTTTATATTCCTTGCGTGTAAGAAGAGTGACCGAGTATCTAGTCACCTTACCGAATATGAAAGAAGATCTAGACAGAATATATCGTTTCATCCGTACAGGGGATGATCCAGAAAGTATTGGCGAGATTATGTCCCAAAGGAAAGCCGAGATTCAGCTCATGATATTAAAGTTCCTGATCAATTGTCTAATAAGAGAACAAGATTACCCGACTAAAGATCCCGCCGACATGAGAATCCTAACAAGGTGGAGTGATAATATAGCCGAGGGTAAGCACAAGACCATTAGTGCCATGGAAAGTATGTACAAGAAAATTCGTAAAGAAATAATAAAGTTACACGAACAGCGTAAAGCAGCACAAGTAAGCGAGAAAGAAAGTGCCTCTGATCCTGAAGAGGAAGACGAGAATCCCGTCAGAATAGCGTATGTAGGAAAATCCAGATTTCCAGATCGCCATTTACGTCCAGAACCTAAGTCTATTTTTCATCATCCAGCACGAGAGCCTCGCTCTCTCGAACAAGTATTTCAAGCTACCGATCACATTCTGAAATCACGAGTCGGTTATAGCGAATTAAGTACTATGCACGAACAAGAACTAGCCCGATCAGCAGTCCGATGGATTACTGATTCTACCACTTTTCCAGACGAAATAGTGGCACAAATGTTTCTGAAACTGCCCCCAGCCGAGCAACGACTGGTGGGTATGTATATGATCCAGCACCTCATTACCCTGTATGAGGGTCAACATTCTGATCCAGGTCCGTTACATGATATCCTGAACGAGTTACTCCAGTATAGATGGAGAGGTCTAGGTACCGATTTAATTAGTGTCATTCTAGAACAGCGCCACAAGTATAGAACGTTCCTGAACCCGCATTTTGTTCATGTCTCACCCCCAGAAAGTAAACCGTTTTACATAGACAGACAGAATCCGTTACGAGAAGTCCACCCAGTCCAAGGGGCGGGTGGCGACATGCAACGAGTGTTTGTATACACTCCGATATCAAAGATGGAACTCCTCGAGATGAAGAAATTAATTCCCTGTCATGACAAAGATCCAGCAGGGTTCCATCGAGAATTAAAAGACATGCTCCGTATGGGAGAATACACCTACCCAGATATCATTAAAATGTTAAAAGTTCTGCTACCCGCAGGGGTGTATGAAAAGCTAAAGGAAAAAGAATGGGAGGTGGGAGAGAAAAAGATCGATTGGACAGCTCTAGAAGCTGAAGACAAGGCACGAGTACCAGGTACCGGTCTTGGAGATAAATGTAAAGAATTACCAGAATTATTGATTCAAGTTTTACCCAGATTATTGACAACTAGGAAAGAAGACTGGGATGCAATCTCAGCCTGCAAACAGAAACAAGAAGAAGATATTAGTGATTTTTATTCTAGATTCGAGAAATGTTTCAGTATTAACAGTGGTCTCAAGACAAGTAGTGAGTCATACCCTCATCTTTTCGTTACCAAATTGGTCGAGAATTCAAGTCCACAGATTAAAAACCGAGTTTTGAAAGTCGAAAGCACCTGGCAAGCAAATAGTCCGTCCCAGATGCTCCAGATGCTCCAGTACCACCAGAATAGAATCAGAGAAGAGCAAGAACACGAGAGAAAACGTATGAAAGACACAAAAATGAAAGTGCTAGTTGCACAATCTATTCCCCAAGACAGTCAGAAGAGGGGTCCGAATCAAGCCAGTCATCCTGCAGCTCCCGTTAAAGGGAACTGCAATTATTGTAAACAGCCAGGTCATTTTATAAACGATTGTGCAGTTCTGAAGCACAACATAGCTACTGGTAAGACTAAAGAAAGACCACGTCCGCCTAGACAAGAACAAGTTTCACAGGCTCCTCAGTCACAGAATGCACCGCAGACAGTTACAGTACCGCAGCCTATTGCTGCAACACAGCACGTTACATCGCAGATGTACCAGTATGCACAGTCTGAGTATCCAGAGTACCAGTCATATTCATGAAACAGCCTAGAGAGGGAGGTAGGCGTGCCTCTCATCGAGATACCTGTAGACCAAGAAGGTCCCTATGTTCATAGTCAAGTATTAGGGAAAGACAGAAAATTTCTGATCGATACAGGGGCAAGTAGGACCACAATTAGTCATGCCGAAGTTCCAGGGGCTCCGCTCTCAGGCTCAAGAAATGTTTCCCTTGGATTTTCAGGAAAACCCATAGTTAATGAAATATCTCAGCCAGTTACTCTAGAAGTAGGTCCATTGTCCCGTACTACTGATCTGTTACTTACTAAGTCATGTCCAGAAAATCTATTGGGTATTAAGACATTGAAAGAATTAGGTGCAATTATTTGTTGTTCCCCAGAGGGAATACGTCTGTTCCTACGTGACTTTAAGGGTCACTATGTATTACGAGATTTTGATTCAAGATTGTCTAATGTTCCGCAGCAGTTATGGGCGCGAGGTCCAACTGATGTAGGTTACATGCAAATCACACCCTATCGTGTGACTCTCAAACCAGGTGTAGTGTTACCCCGAATCAGACAGTACAGATTGCCACCTGAGGCTGTAGCAGCCTTATCCAAAATTATTGACGAGCTCATGGCTCAAGGGGTAGTTGTAGAAACTGACTCCAATGTATGCAATTCTCCGATCATTCCAGTCATGAAACGTACTGATCCGAATGCACCCCCAGTATATCGATTAGTGATTGATTTACGAGAGCTTAACAAATGTATTATTCCTCAGTACCCAGTTGTTCCAGACATTTCTTCTCTGTTAACTGCCATTGATTCCGAAGCCATGTTTTTCA
Organism: Lissotriton helveticus; assembly: GCF_964261635.1. NCBI lineage: Eukaryota > Metazoa > Chordata > Amphibia > Caudata > Salamandridae > Lissotriton > Lissotriton helveticus. The sequence continues at coordinate 919,239,334 of NC_136067.1, read as the reverse complement.
CTGTTATTGACCTCAAGAATGCATTTTTTAGTGTTCCAATTCATCCAGACAGCCAGTTTCTTTTCGGATTCTGTTTAAATGGAAGGAGCTATATGTTTACACGCGCTCCTCAAGGTTTCACAGAAAGCCCTAGTATTTACAGTCAAGCACTCAAGAGACAACTAGACAACATTCACATGCCAACTGACACTGCCCTGCTCCAGTATGTCGATGATCTACTGATCACAGCCCGTTCTGAACGTGCTTGCAAGCGAGCATCACTTACAGTTCTGTATTTTCTAGCCGAGATGGGGCACAAGGTGTCACCTTCGAAGCTTCAATTCTGTGTCCAGCAAGTGGTATACTTAGGACACTTGCTGTCCAAGAGGGGTAGGCAGTTGACACCCGACCGTATCCAGTTAATAGCGAGTCTTCCCCAGCCCAGAACCCAGAAGGAGGTACGTGCTTTTATCGGCCTTACTTCTTATTGTAGACAATGGATTCCCCAGTATGCATTTCTAGCCAAGCCATTGATACAGTTAACGACACAGGAGGCAGCCGTATCGACTGTCCTCCCTTGGACATCTGAACATACACTTAGTTTCAACGAGTTAAAGAAAGCCCTATGTCAAGCTCCAGTTCTAGCTACACCGAACTACAGTAAGCCTTTTACACTTTTCGTTACAGAACGCGAAGGTACAGCATTATCTGTTCTCACACAAGATCAAGCAGGTCAACACAAGCCCTGTGCTTATTTTTCGAGCACATTAGATCCAGTCGCCCAGGCGTTGCCTGCGTGCCTCAAGTCAGTTGCAGCCACAGCACTAGCTATCAGACAAAGTGATTCCATAGTTTTAGGACATTCCCTGACAGTACAAGTTCCACATTCAGTAGAAGTTCTTTTAAACCGAACACAGACTCAGCACTTGACAATTGCACGTTTAACAGGTTATGAATTGACACTGTTCCAGCCACACATAGAAATTAGACGCTGCAACGTCCTGAATCCTGCTACACTGTTACCATCAGTTAATTCAAATCCAGATCCACATGATTGTGTGGAAGTAGTTAACATTACGACTAAGCCAAGACAAGACCTGACAGACATTCCGTTACTAGATCCTGACCTGACACTTTATGTGGATGGTTCATGTATGAGAACTAGTACAGGAGAACTAGTCGCCGCGTATGCAGTGACTACTGACACTGAAGTTATTGAAACACACCGTATTGATACTCTGTCCGCTCAAGCAGCAGAGCTAGTTGCTCTGACACAAGCCTGTATACATGCCAAGAACCTGAAGGTTAATGTTTACACAGATTCACGTTACGCATTCGGAGTTGTACACGACTTCGGAGTGCTCTGGCAGGAGAGAGGTTTTATGACTTCTCATGGAACCAAGATTCAGCATGGTCTCCTTATTCAAGCCCTGTTAGATGCCATACATTTACCGACATCTATTGCTATCATGAAGTGCAAAGCACATACGAAAGTCACAGACATTATTTCCCAAGGTAATGATCTAGCAGACCGCACAGCCAAGCTTACAGCACAGACTCCAGACATTCCAGTTAATCGGACACATACTCCAGATCTGATTACATGCATGACAGTTAAGGACCCTACACAAGATGTCATAGATATCCAGTTACATGCTACTCCCGATGAAATCAAGAAATGGTCTGTACAAGGAGGGGTCCAGACAGATCAAGGATGGTTAACGAAGGGTAGAGCCACATGGTTTCTCCCCGATTCTATGGTTCAAGTCATTATCAATACCGCACATAGTCCAGCACATTTAGGAGAAAAAGCTATGTTAGACAGTATCCAGAACATTTGGTTCAACAAGCATTTACGAGCTGCAGCCAAGCAGAAAGTCCGTACCTGTATGATATGTTGTCAGTTTAATCCAGGTAAAAGTGTCCCGGTGGAACAAGGTGGTTTCCAGCCCCCTGACCACCCTTTTGAGGTCCTCCAGATGGATTATATTCAGATGGAGCGATGTCGAGGTTTCAAGTATGTCCTTGTAGTAGTATGCGCTTTGTCCAGGTGGACAGAAGCATATCCAGTCCCAGATTACACAGCCGCGACCACTGCCAAACAGTTGGTTCGTGAATTTTTCCCTAGATACGGACTCCCTAGAGTCGTATATTCTGATAACGGTCAGCCATTCTCATCCGAACTCATGAAGCACGTTTCCCTGTTGTTAGGGTACCAGTGGAAGTTCCATTGTGTACGCCATCCAGAAGCAGCTGGACTAGTAGAAAGACATAATCAGACTCTGAAAATCCGTATAGCAAAAGTCTGTAAAGACAAAGGTGTAGACTGGTTAGTAGCTTTGCCAGTCGCTCTGTTTTACATGCGTATGGTCGCACATTCCAGATCAGGTCTGTCCCCGTATGAGGTCGTTTTCGGCCGCCCCCCTAACATGTGGGGTACTCCTAGACCCCGAAGTATTACCGATGTTTCATGTAATATGCTGACAGATTACCTAGCTTCCTTGATGTCTGCCCTCAACTCATGTCGTTCACAGGTTGCCGCCACATTTCCAGACAATACCGAGGTGGCACCGCACGAGATCGTTCCAGGGTCGTTGGTGATGATCCGCAACTTTGACAGATCAAGTCCGCTGGAACCACGTTGGAAAGAGCCACGTCAAGTCCTCTTGACCACCCGAACTGCCGTCAAGTTAGAAGGCAGGAAGGGGTGGGTCCACCTTTCTCATGTAAAACTTTTTAAAGGACCAAAGCCAGTCGTCAAAGACATTGCCAAGAACATTTCCCAGGATTCGAAGGATTGCCAGAACATCGTTTTAAAGGACTGTCCCGCACCAGACTTTGTTACAACCCCTCCCTTGTTAGAAAAAACTCCGCAACAGGAGTATAAGTTAAAGCTCAGGTCTAATAAGTCAGCCAGTTTGATTGTATAAGTCCTCCCCTAGGTGAAACGGTTAGACTGTTTCTGACATGTATAAAATAGACCCCCATAGTGAGAGAGTCAGTCGCAGTTCACTACAATGCATCGTTTTTCTGAGTTTCATATTATTTCTCAGCCTAATGATTTCCTGCACCAGCTACGCATTTTTTCTGTATTTACCAGTTCCTCATGTAAATATGTCTGCTAATGCTACAGTAGAGCACACGTTTAGTGATCTGCCTCCTCACGAATATTCATACCGCCTCGCCATGCGTAATAACACATTCATCCGTATGTTACATTATTCACACCAGACCAGCAATGCCACTAATTGTTGGGTGTGTGGTCGACTCCCCCCTTTCCAGACATCGAAGGGAGTTCTGCCACTCTTTCCTTATCCATTCTCACACAATGGTTCGTGTGGAGCATGGTCCACGTTAACGTCATCCTCAACAGATATGTCTTTTCTTAACAGTACATGTTTTCCAGACAAGCAAGGTTTTCCCCACAGAACAGGTTTAGATTTAGAAAATGAGGTATATAATTTAGGAAATTATTCGTCGAATTTCATGGTTCTGAATGTTCAGTCTGATAATACTCCAGACTTACCTGCTATTTCAGTACTACCAGTCAAAGGCGAATTATGTATCCGTAGTTATGGTTCTGTACATATAGGTCATAGTGAATGTACTACTGTTGTCAAGTATGGTGACAGTGGGAAATCTATTTTCAAAGCTTCACGTCATTCTTATTTTGTTTGTGGTCAAACTGCATATGTCCGTCTGCCCCTCGATTGGGAGGGAACCTGTTACATTGCCTTCCTACTGCCACCTGTTTTTCTAGCTCCACCTGATTATCATAGGAATTCTTTCTTAGTACACACTAGACCTAGAAGGGAGTCCCCAATTGTCGATCAAACTGAAACTGCTCTAGAACAGTATACAGATTTCAATAAAGGTTTCTTTTTCTTTATAGGACCTGTCCAGAATAGTAAACTAATCCGTAGGTTAACAAGAACCCTCGAAGCTGTAGTAAATGAGACTGCCTCTGCTCTAGGTAACTTAACCGAAGAGCAATCTGCTATGAGATTTGTCGTTTTACAGAATCGTCTCGTCCTTGACGTCATACTGGCCGATAGGGGCGGGGCCTGTAGAATTCTCGGATCCAGTTGTTGCATTTTTATTCCAAATAACGCGCCGTCTGTTTATTCAGCTATAACCAGACTTCATAAAATTGCCCATCTGTTACATCAAGATCCAGGCACCTGGACATGGTCCGGTTGGTTCTGGAATATCATTTCCGCATGGGGATGGAAAGTCCTGTCCTTCCTAGGTATTGCAGTAGCGATCATATTTAGCTGCTGCCTCTGTATACAATGTGGCCCTGCGATTTGCAGCATGTGTGCTACCTCTTGTATTCCTAGTCCCAAGCCCCGTTCTAAATCCCGTTCCAAGACAATTCGAGACGAGCAAATGGTACTGTATGAAATGATAGACGGTATCATGAATATTGATGTTTCCTGATGTAAACGTAGTGACAAGGAGGGAATGTGGAAAAGTAAATTTTGCCATGTTCTGTGTCCCTACGCCTCATCCATCATATGTTATGTATGCATGACCAATATGCATATGTTATTCCCCATTTCTGATTAAAGACGCAATTACAGTTGTGTCCACCTCTGGTATGCTATTTTCCAGTCCTCGTGAATACTACGAATATCAGGCCTATGTAAGTAATGTTGCCACGTTTCTCAGTGTGCACGTTATTCAATTATAAAGTCCCCGTTTCTAGGCCTCAAAAGGGCCCGGACCACAGATTCAGCTCCTGTCTCCTGAAAGCCTCGCTGAGGAGCGATACAGCCCCCACCTGTATCCTCGACCTTTCACTTACTTCCTGCCTCGCAGTGCCCGGTGCAGCCCGGCTCTGCCTCTGAGTCTGCCAAGAGTATGTTATAGTTCCTGCTATCAGTTCAGTCCTCCTCTTCTGCATTCCTAAGCTACTGAACTGCATCAATAGTTTCCGTCATTGTCTAGCCTTCTCGGCTCCACGTTAGAGAAATACTGTATTTAATGGTCATTTAATATTCTTCACGTACTACATGTAGAATAATGCATGGTCCAGTCTTAGAATCAGGTTAGCTTTTCCCCTCATGACTTCTAGTTTATATCAACATGTTCCCTAAACATTAGATACCAGATAGGATTAGGTACATGTCGCTCCGACCCTCCAGACTCTAGTCTCTGCTCCTAGCACAGAGTTCGTAGCCCCCAACTTCTCCTAGTAACACGTCATTGCCAGTTTTCGCGCACCATTAGGTTAGAGGTCCCGGCTCCTTAGGTAGCCCCCTCCTATGTTTCCGCCCATTCATGACATATTCTGTTACGTTTGCATCACATGTCTATGTAAACTCCCAGTTACACCCACTTTTACTGTTATCTCTCACGACTGTTACACGTCACGCCTTCTATTCCACCCACTGTTACGCCTACTGCAATGTAATGCTATGTGTTTGCGCTATGTATATATATATATCAATGTTATGTTATTGAATGTTAGCGCGCTCATCCCAGACCAAGCCCCAGCAGCTGCTGGGCATCTTTTTCCCCTACTGGGTCCCAGTTGTCCTGCTGGGCCCTGTCGTTCTGCTCATCCTATGCAGGTTGTCCTGATCCTGTCCTTATGCTGTAATAAACCTGCAGAAACTCCTACTACCTCGAATCTTGACTCTTATTTATTGAGCTATCTGTTATTTATTCATTCATGCACTCAAAAATAGGGTATTATTTATTTATTTACCACAATCTCACTCGACTGAATCAGTCATCACGGTGGTCTTGGACTCCCTGCGTCACAACGCTGATATGGGAATCCCTCAGGCCCTGGTCTTACTTGATCTGTCGGCACGTTTGACATGGTCGACCATATCATCCTTCTCGACCGTGTCAAACTTGCCGGCATCTGTGGCCCTGCTCATGATTGGGTCATATCATTTCTTAGTGGCCGTACGCAGGCCGTCGGTCGGCCCCCCTTTTTGTCCCCTAAACTCCACACCACCTGTGGGGTCCCCCAGGGCTCCTCACTGTCCCCCATCTTATTTAATATCTATTTGCTCCCTCTACTTCAGTCTCTTAAAGCCTTCAAAGTCACTACTTTCAATTATGCAAATGATCTGCAACTCATTTTCACAATTGACAATTCCCCAGATTCGGTCCACGAATTCCATAACATCATGCTCCACATACGTCACTGGATGGATGGTAACCAATTAAAGTTAAATCCTGATAAGACAGAACTAGTCCTTTTTGGCAAAAGCCAGTTATTCTGGGCCCCACTTTATTGGCCAATCGAACTCGGCCCCCCTCCTATCCCGTCCAGTTCGGTCAAAAGCCTGGGGGTGCTTATTGATAGAGATTTATCGTTAAAGCTCCAAGGGAATTCGGTTGTGTCCACTTGTTTTTTCCAGCTCCACAAAATAAAAAAGATTAGTCGGATGCTCACCCAGCCAGCCTTGACCCAGGTGGTGATGGCCTTGGTGTTGTCACACTTAGACTACGCCAACGCCATCTACCTGGGCCTTCCTGTTGCCCTCAGTAGACGCCTGTAGATGGCTCAAAATCAGGCAGCCAGACTTATATACCGACTGCCGCGCTGGCAGTCAGCCAGACCCTTACTGAGGCAACTTCATTGGCTCCCTATTACACAACGTGTCACTTTTAAAACTGCTTGTATCACCTTTAAATCTCTACATGCCCGCAGCCCGAAGTTCATTCAAGACCTCTTGCCCAGATACATCCCTCCCCGTAGCTTACGCTCTGCTTCTCAAATTCTTCTAACGGTCCCTCGCTACAAGCTCCAACGCAAGGGAGGGCGAAGGTTTGCTACCCTCGCCCCCAGACTATGGAACTCCCTTCCCCTGGATATCCGCTCCTGTTCCACTCTTCTCCCGTTCAGGAGGCATCTTAAAACCTGGTTGTTTGTCCAGACCATGGCCCCCTTCTAGCCTCTTAGCTGTGTCCTCATAGCCTCCGTCGGTCAGCGCCATGAAACCTCTGGGTGTACGAGCGCTATATAAAACCTTGTTAAGATAAGATAAGATAAGAATAATGGCCTTCTCAATTACCTTGGCTGGGAAGGTGAGCAAAGAGATGAGTCTGAATTTCTTGAAGCCCTTTGGATCTGCAGAGGGATTCTTCAGAACGGGGTTGATCTCTGTGTGATTCCAGTCTTCTGGGCTGGTGACTGAGTTGATGGAGCAGGTGATGGTGCATCAGTGTTTGGGGGTAATGCTTTGTTGAAGATGTGGTGCTGGCAGGGATCCTAGGGTGCTCCGAAGTGGATCTTCTTCATGATCTTGAGGGTGTCATCAGCGATGAGGGGAGTCCAGCTGAGCAGGGTGTGCTCGGGTCCAGTATCATTGGGTGTGGTGGTTGTGAGAAGGGTTAGAGGGTCTTAGATATAGAGGCTGTTGAAGCTGTCCTAGATCTCCTTAATCTTGCAGTGGAAGAAGGTGCTGAGGTTGTTGCAGAGGTCTTGAGAGGGTGTGATGCCTTCTGTCTTTGTGCTAGGTTTGGTGAATTCTTTGACCACGGCGAAAAGTTCTTTGCTATTGAATGCGTTGGCATCTATCCCCAAGTGATACCGTATGCCTACTTCAAGGCTGACAGAAAGGACACAAATAACAGACCTATCAAATCTGGTCTAGTATGGTCCCACAGACTATACATTCCCACCTTTGCAGTCCTGCCCATGACTGGGCAATGTGATACAGTATGGTGTCACTGTGATGCCGAGTCCTGAGCAGTGTCATCCTCTACAGTGTTGGAGTTGGCTGTAATTCCACAATAAAGCCAATGTTGATGTGCAGTTCTCAAAGCCAGACAGCTGTTCTCGGATCTCCCGGTACTGTGCAGTGTGGCGCAGATGTCAGGTAGAAAGGTGGTAGGTCCTTGTGTAGGGCAGAAGACAGGACTCAGATTTCCCTGTTCCGTGCTGCGCAGGAAGAGCTTACGGTGCCAGTGGCGGTATGGGCCACCATGTGTCAAAGGGCAGTGAACAAGATACATGAACCTCCCCAAGCTAAGGAAGTTGCCTTGATGAACTATTCTGTGTCAAAGCATTCCTAACTGACAGATTAAAAGCATTACTGCCACGCCCACCGATTCGCCCTGCCCATGGGTCCACAGAGGGTGGGATAAGCTCAGAGCTCCCCTAGGTTATCCTGTCCTGTCACCATTCCAGATTCTCCTTCATGAGGCTGTGCTCCCCTCCGCACCCTTTTCTCTTCTCCTTTCCTGTTCAGTCCCTCTGGCTTCTCTAAGAAAGTGAAATTGTCAGCCCCTCTTAGGAAAGACGCAACTCTGGATCCAAAATCGTCACCCTCAACCGCCAATCAAGGCTGAGGGTTAACTCTTCCCCTTCTGTGGCAGAGCAGCTTGGAGCAGCTAGAGGCATGGGGGGGGGTTCAAATAAAGCATGCAAATGAGCATCACATTGACCGAAAAGGCACATTGGTGTTCACAAAGAGGACCTGTCCAAAATCCACTCTGGGTTGCATAAGGCAGAAGCTCTTTCAAAAGTGAACCAGAAAAATATTCCACAACAGTATCATACAAGGGGTGGGCACTGGGCAGTACACTCTGCTCCGCGGTAGCTGGTGGAGTTTTTTACTGAACTCTGCGCTCCAAGTGAAACACAGAGTGGCAAAACTCCGTAAACTCCACCGACGGAGTTGACCTCACAACCCTACTCCTGATCTGAATCCTCATTAACACAACAGGCATCCAGCAACCTTGCATCTGCACCTGGACTCTTCCCTCTGTGAGTCTACCTTGCCTAGTGGTGCCACCTCAGTCCTGGGCCCTTTGAAGTGGGCTTAAAGTGTTCTGCCATCCTCTGCGAGTCCAGTGGAACAGGTGGATCTCCTCTGCTGCCCTGCACAAACCAGAGCCGAACTGCCCATCGCAGATGCTGCGTGAATTGGACCCTTCGCAAAGACCCTCCTCACAGCGTAGCCCACTGGAACCTCCGGTGTGTGATGCATCCTTGGCGCAGGCCCTCATATCCCTCATGCACAGCAGCCTCAATTATGATGACAGAGTAGCCTCGCAGCTCTTCGGAACAGATGCATTTCCCCACTACGCTCTACATCCTCGACGCTGGACTTTGCATTGCAAGCCCTGTATATGGGATCCTTGATGATGATGCAGGCCCTCGCATCGCAACCGGGCCGCCTCCCGAAACCGATGGATCGCTTCACCCGCACGAAACATATTCAACATGGATCCTCTAAATGCTACACAAATCAAGATTTAAGGTACTTGTTCAATTGGCCTAACTAGGTCCCTGTAGCCAGTTGTGCTTCATCATGGTTGGCCTTAACTTCAGATTTTCTCCCAGCATGACCAGAAAACCACAATTGGCACTTTGTTCTTTTTTACTGAAATCTTTAAAAATGCATTTCTCTGGATAAACAGATTGGACTTTTGTCGTTTTGGTCTTGTGTAATTTTTTTTAATAAGTTCTGTTGTCTACCTCGGTGTGGAATCCGTTGTGTGTCGTGTTTTCTCTTTATTACTGCTTGATGTGCTGCTCCACTGTTGTACGCTTAACTGACCTTCGGCCTACATCTGTTTGTGTATTGCTGCACAGTGCATATGGTATGCATGTGCAGGGTGTATGTAGGCCTGTGAATGGTGCAATACAGGGATAGTGCACTGCTGTCAAGAGCGTCTATATTATATGCATATGCTGGGTGTATGTGTGCCTGTGAGTAGTGCAGTATATGGAAGTCTCTGGGTTCCATTTTCAGAGACCCAGGGCTGACTGGAGGAATACGAGAAAGGAGGTAGAGGAATACCCCAGACATATTTGTTTATTGATGCATTCTTTTAAGCTGGGTGGGACACTCTGGAGGAAGGTAGAGCCAGGCTTTTCATGCACTTCAAAGGGTGATCTCAGATTCAGAAAGAAAGGTCACTGGGAAGGGGCCTGAACTCCTCCCAGGAAGGAGACTGCACTGATAAGAGAATTCAAGGCAGGGCTGAGGCCCTAGGTTGACCTTTTGAAACACTTATCACTGTGACTTACCTCCAGGTGTGAACTTGTAGTGACTCCTATAGCGTGTGTTGTGGGGCGGTCAGATTTGGGGTTGCTCCTGTTGTGACAGACATCTTTCTGGAGGGAGAGGGAACAGAGGAGAGGGCATCTCAAAGGGAGACAGACCCCTAAAGCAAAATTCAAATACTCAGGCTCTAAATCATAGTTGGTGTCTTGAAATGGACTATAGGAAAAGGAGCTCAAGGACCTCAAAAGTGTCAACTGTCAAGCAGCCAGTTGGGCTGTGTGAGGAGGAAAAGCTCTGCAAGACTTCTGCCTGGATTGGGGGACAAGGTCTGCCAGTTTTTCAGCCAGGTGAGGGAAGATCACCCAGGAAATTCAAGACCACATTTCTTTGGAGCCTGAATCACAAGTGCCTGCCCTCTTGCCAAGACCTGGGTGCCCTGTAAAGGAGAGGAGAGCGTTGGAGGGAGCGAGGTCCAGTGGAGTATCTGTTGAGTCGATTCCACAGCGCTGTAGAAGGAGATGGCTGCTGCACTGATCGAGCCATTGCCCCTGTGCAGGGAAAAGTTGACAACCCCTAAATGCCACAGGAGGGCTGCTGTGAATTGAGCTGTGACCATTGCGGCACCAAACAGTCCACTGCCCGTTTACAGTATCAAGTCGGCAACCCTCTATGCCAAGAGGGGACGCCGTTAAATGGCTGCTGTGCCGATTGGGTCATAGCATACTCTGGTCTGATCGTGGTTTGACCAAGGGCAATCAATGAAGGATCAAGGCTGCTGTTGTGAACGAAGGAGGCCTGAGCACTGAATGAAGACCTGTATCTGACCCATCATAGGTCAGGCCCAGAGACGTTAGGAATAAATGGCCTCAACCCCCATGGTTGGGCCCAGTAACCCCTGCTTGGCCTGGGCCCTCTGAGCAGGGTTCTGACAAGCAGTTTACTTGAACCCTAACTGAAGAAAATGTGCTCACATCTAGCCAACTCTGAAACATCTGCTCTCTCCACATTACTGGCTCCATTCATGGGTCAATTTCTGACTAACAAGCAACCCCAAACCTCCCACTGCATTTTTTTACTGATTGTACGACACTTCACGCCCCACTTAATACCTAACCATAGACAAATGAGTAATTTCAACCAAACTTTAAAGGACTTGCTAATGCTTTCTGACGGTATTCACTGTAAAGTCTGATATGTAGCATCCCGTGCTTTACACTTAAGTAAAGTTGATTGCTTTTCAAATGCTCAAATTTGCATGAGGCAACTTTGTAACCTAAGATGCCTGACATGAAATCAAGACATTTTATAACTCTCCTATAATCATGCTTTCTCTTCATATGCTAGACTATTGTCCTTAGCATTTCCCCTCTCCCTTCTGAAACCAGTCTTCATTTTTCCTCCACACCTCTCGCATACCTCTCCTGTACTTCAGTATCATTTACCTTTCTTTTCCTTGTAAACATTCCCAAAAACAACTTCCACCATCCATGGGGGACTTTTTCCTGTTTCAATGTCAGATTTTTAAAACTTTTTTTGGGGGGTATGTACAGGTCTGTCAGAAGGTTTTGTAGGGCCTAGGTCAAAAACATTTTGCAGGCCCAACTCTGGCTTTTACATGATAAATTTAAAAAACATTCTACAACAACCAAAAAATTATAGTATGTCACCACCTAGAAGTGAGGCTGCATTAGCTGCCTCATAACAAATGAGCAAGCCGGGACAGATTTTTATCTTTCATTATATACATTATTTTATAAATTAATGTTGTGGCAGGAGCCCTTACAAGCATGTAGTTCAGCGAAACTATCTTCCGGACAATTTTACATACCACAAATACAGCCTCAGCGTAGTTTATGCTAGGCGCCGTGGCCAGGGCGACTGACGCTGGAATGTGGGGACCACGGTTCGATCCCCGGCTCCGGCGGCAGGTTAGCCCAGCACCATGTGACTCTGGGCAATACCTCGCTTAATCTTCCCGACGGCCCCCAGCGCCTAGAGACCCTTACGGGTGATTGTGCGCTATACAAATGTGGACTTTACTTTATGCTTCAATGACCAATGCTCGGAATAAAAGAGAAATGTCTCAACTGACATTGTGAACCATGACCACTGTTTGTTGTTTAGTGTGTTGTTTTTCCCTTAAGGAAACCTGCTGAATGCGATTGGCTCCCAGGTTCATCTGCACTGCACGTGCGCGCAGCAGGGTCGTAATTGTGGAGCTAATATTAGGAGCCTCTCGGTAATAGGCGGCGCGCTAACTGGCGGTTGCGGTGACATGGCAGGAGATTTACTGCTTCCTTCCCCTCATTGTGTGAAAAGTGCGCCTCGGTCCCAGCTGCATCATTGATGTCATCCGTGAAATAACAGGTTCTGAAAGAAATCTGCCGCTTGCGTGTAAAATAGCACTGCTTGTGCTCATATGTTTGCTCTTGGGCGATGCCAGCTTCAGAAGAGCTTCAAAGTGTGAATGAGATCGTGACGTAGAAGAGAGGCCCTGGCTGTCCAGAGGCCGTGCAATCAAAAGAGTTTGTGAGACGTTTGAAGGGGTAAAGTTATGTAATCAGCCCATCCAGGGAGTCTAATTCCAAGTTCCTTTAGATACTTTCGCGGCAAGCCTATCCTGCACAGAATAAAACAAACATCAGAAGCGGAGCAGTAAACCACCCACCTTGATTAGAAGAATAAAAGCGCGCGGTTCTCCAAAAGTATAATGTCACGGGGTAATAACTAAAAAGGGGTAGTTTATGCCTTGGAAACAAGAACCCTGCCATATTCACTTGTGCAAAGAAATGCAGCTGCATTTGAGCAAAACCACAAGGGAAATGTTACATTTAAAGGCGTGAACTTGTTAAAACAAAAGGTAAGAGGAAAGAAGTAAACTTTTGAATGACGATATGCACTCAGGGCCTCATATATGAAACGTGTCACATCGCTACCAAAACCAGTGATGCAACACTTGTCAGTGCGCCATCCTTGCGACACCATGGATGTGCTGTATTTAAACTATGGCGCTGCATGTTTCAAGTGTTGAATAGATACGTCAGGAATCCTGACACATCTGTTGGTGCTGTAATGACAGATTGTTGGAGTGTGTAACATAACTGACACAACTCCAGCAATGTGTCATTACACATGGGCGAGTCACATGCACAAGGGCCTGCATCACTCCTTACACCTGTTGACACAGTGAAGTCGTAGAAGTGGTGCAGAGAAACCTCATAGATTTTACTGCACCAGTTCTACGAGCCTTTATTGCGTGTGAACGCCCACTCTGCATACATTATACCTCACACAGGTATAATGTAGTGCAGGGCTTTACAAAGTGACACATCTACATAGATGTGTCACTTTGTAAATAGGGTGCCATGTGGCACATTTTTTACGCTGTCACAGCGTCACAAAATAGTGACATACCAGCAGGTTAAGGCCTCATGAATAAAGCCCTCAGTTTTGTCCATTCTGAGAAGCCCTGTCACAATAAAGTAAGTTAAAAAAGGGGAATGATATGATTTTACAGGAGGAATTATTTGCCAGGTCAGTTCTTCTCCATAGGGTCCCTGATAAACTGCCATTTCCGGGTGTACACCCTGAATTGCGAACCTACAATTTTGGTGGGAGAGAATATGGAGGCCAAAATATATAAAAAAAATATTAACAGGGAACTAAATCTAGATTTTCTAAACCTAAATCCACATGCATGTACCTATGTGCCACATTTCTCTTCAAGTATGTAGATGTAGAGTTAGGAATAGTAAATTATTACTTCTCTATATTTACTTACCTTTCAAAACTTTGGCCTTTGATACGCTGTCCTCGATATCTTTGTAACACATTATTGTTAGTGTCAATATTGAGTAGGACAACCCATTTCTGCAGCAAATGACAATACCTTCTCCATATACTATCTATTCCTGGATATGAATCCTATATGACATCCTAAACTCCTGCTGCATAATAAGACCTGGTGCAGCTTTATCCAAGCCTTGGCCTTGTTCCCTTGCCTTTCACATGGTTCTTATCCCAAGACTTGGGATCATCAGTGATAAGGTACAACCGGCCATACACTAAAAGGATATTGCAAGTGACAGAATAGTTTTGTGACTACATAGAGCAAACTATAGTTTATTGATCTTCACTGTGTTTACTCTTTGGCTGATGTTAGTGATAGAGGTTTCAAAGATGAATGGAGACATTTTAGGAAGCCTACCACAAAAAGAGAAAAATATTTTAAAGAGGGAGAAGAAGGAGGCTTGGACGATTGTGGAAGGATACCAAAGGGCTCATTCTGTTTAAATACTGGGGAGCAGATTTATCAATTGTTCACACAGCTCAACACAGCAAGTCACCTTGTGCTGTGCTGCATGAAAGGGCAGGAATGCACTGTTTTTAACTTTATACAGTCAATGCTGTCCTCTCCTTTTCCTAGCGCTGGTGAACATTTGGCTGCCGAACACCAACGCAGGCACCCTTGCTTCATGTTACAAGGGTGCCTGCATTGTAGGCAGGATTGTTTTCGTGCAGGATGGGACATCTTCCTGCACACAAATAATCCTGGGAGCCATTTTCTAGCACACAGAGAAAGAGGAAAATACTTGGAGAAATAAAGATATTTCTCCTCATTACTCCTCATCTGGTGAGGCATAGCATTTTGATGCATTCCCAGATCTATCATTATTGGTAAATCTGGGAATGCTCCAAAATCCAGGGTGGATGCATGGAAACACCCATGTTCCACCCATGGGAATACCTCCCTGAGGCAGAGCAATGCTAGGCAGCGATTTCCTCTATGTTTTATTACTCTAGATTTATCAAGCCATGCAGAGTCACAAAAGGTGGCCTTGTGTGTCTTAATAAATCTCACGTAAGTTTTGCATCACCCTTGCACCGTCTTGCGTGGCACAAAGACAATGCAAAACCTTGATAAATATGGGCCTGGGTGCACAGTTAACACACCGTTCTAATTTTTGCATTTCAAAAAGAGTATAACATACCAGTAGTGAACATTCTCTTTTGAGGGGCACAAACTCAGAACACACCCCGCTTGCCCACACAATTCGCATCAAGTTTTAGCTGGACACATTGCTCGAATGCTAGTACGGGACATACTTAATACCCAAAAAATAATCGTGCTTACGGCACAAACTATTTAGGGCACAAACAAGAGTTTGTGCCCAAATTGAAATTTTCAAACGGGTTAGAATGAGAGGTGCTATTCAGATAACACCGGAGTGAGCGCTGCAGCCGAAGTTATTTGACCATCCCAACTCAGACATGATAGCAATCTATCAAAGAGGAGCAGCATGATAAAGGAAGGTATTAACAGAGGGATAGAAAAAGGAAACATAAACGGAGAACAGGTTTTACATTCAGATTGACGTAGGAGGATTGTACCTGATCATTACCTATTTTCCTTTCTTCCTCATTCATTTCCTTTAGGGACTGACCTTCTAGATGACCTAATTAGGGGCGGATAAAAGAAATAGCATGATGACTCAATACAAATGCACAACAGCAAACATTTGGCACACTTATGCATCTGCTATTTTTGCACTTTACAAATTCCCCATACCTTAAAAGCATTTCACACACTACGCTCCTAATTAGATTGTGTCCGACGAGGACGTTTTTGCTGAGAGTTATATGGAAAATTATTTTGGAGGAAGCAACCATAAAAAATACCGGTAAAAGTGGAGGAAGAAATCCAACCTAGCAAGGGGATGCATAAAGATGCATTGCAAGATATGTATCAAGGTTTTGCATCACCATTGAGCCATGCAAGGGGGCGCAAAACCTAAGTGAGATTTATCAAGCAATACAAGGCCACTTTTCTTGGCCCTCCATGGCTTGATAAATCGAAAGTGACACATGGTAGCGCAAATCTATGCCTTACGTAAATCTGCCCCAGGGAGGAATTCCATGGTAGGAGCATGGGTGTTCCCATGCATCTACCCATGGATTTTGGTGCTTTCCCAGATTTAACATTTGTGGTAGACGCAGGAATGCGTCAAAATGCTACGCCACTCCAGGTGATGCGTACCAAACAGAAATATCTTTATTTATTTCTCCTTGTTTTTTTTAAATCTTTCTACGTAGAAAGAGGAAAATGGCTCAGGATTGTTTTTGTAGAGGAAGGTGCTCTATTCTGCAAAAAATAAAAATCCTCTCTACAATGCAGGCACCCTTGCACCATGACGCAAGGGTGCCTGCATTGGAGGTAGGGAACCAGTAATAGGAAAGGACATGAACACATAGTATATTATTAAATATGCACATTCCTGCCCTTTCCCTTTCATGCAGCACAGCTCAGCAAGGTGGTTTGCTGCGTTGCGCTGCGCTGCGTGAAAAAATACATTTGCGCCGCAGAGTGCAGACTATTCACACTAAATTCCAGTGATTTGTGGTGAAATATTATGGAGTCTGGAAAGTGACTCCAACGTGCCATATATTTATTGAAATGGAATGTGAGTCCAAAGAATGTGAAAAGGTAAGAGGAAATGAGGGTTCAAAGGTAGCGAACTGGTCAGAGAAAATTAGGTGTTTTAGTTCAGCGGAGGGGTGGAAGAGCTTAGATGAAGCTCGGTAGGAAGTTTACTTGACAGTGAAGCCGACAGATAAGGAAACACCGGCGGGGGTCACAGAGGACAAACAATCCAGCCTGAAAATGCATCTCCCTCAAGGTCAGATGTCATGTTTGTTTTTGCCAGAAAAACGCGAAGTAGCACAAATCAAACATGTTCTCTGCAACATCCTACACAGCTCTACCTGCATGGTAAAGAGGTCAATCCACCTTAGAAAAGTGTGTGACCGCTGTGGAAAAACAGAGGAACATTTACAGAAGACAAAAATCAGTCAGCATGTATGAAAGCATAAATAATTAAATGTATGTATACAGCATTTGTGAGCGCACAGCTACCCGAGGGCATCCCAGCGCTAATATTGCAACACATATTGGCCAGAGAACTATAGAGAGGGCGACCATGGGCGTAGGAGACACTAAATTTCTGGGGGGGACAGGGACTTTCCAGTGACCCTATACAAATCGCCCATTGTGCGAGACCGTACGCGCGTTAAACGTATACAATCGCATAGTTATGAAGAGAAATATTGAGAAAGGCAGGCAAGTAGTCACAGTCTGCAAGTATGCTTTATTTTTATTTACATTCACAATAAAGACCAAATGGGAAAAAAATATGTATATGAATCTTGCATCTTCATGCACCAAGAAAACAAAGGCGGGACAAAAAAAGGAATAATAAACTAAACGCTCTTAGCGACATTCCTACATCTCAAAATGCAATCGGACAAATTAGAAATTGTTTTTCTTGCTGCAGGAATCTGTTTTAAAATTATTAACTTTATTTTGAAAAGCCAAATAATTTCTTGCGCCGTTCATTGCAGAGTCCATCATCTCTCTTATGTTGCTGCAAAGTGGAGGGCCCTTTGCAAAGGTTGACTGGTCACCTTTCTCATTGCTGCATTTGTATGTTACACTGGTACTAACAAGGCAAAATCTTTGCAGAGACTGGAGGTATGTGTAAAAATGTCAAAATTCACTGGAAGTAACTTATTCCTTAAATTATTAATTGTTCCCCTAAATTAAGAATTTTAACAAACTAAAGTCATGTGTTTTTCACATGTCTTATAAAAACACATGTAATGTGTGTCACAGAACATATCCAATCACAACAGGGTTTTGGTTTTCTGGATCATTCTATTTTTTCATGTCAGCTGATTTCATTGCTGTTTTAGTAGTAGTAATTCGCCCCCCCCCCCCTTCCCGGATGATGTCGCTGTCATGTCATACCTGTGAAATAAGACCAATTAAGTACGGAATGGCAAGTTTCACTGTTGTCTAAGCTGCATGCCAATACATTTAGTTCACAGCAGCACCAACCCACATGGCTGGGCTTCACCTTTGAGGCTTTTGGATACAAAGCAAGGGTGGGCAAAGGGACTAAAGTGATGAGCTCAAGAAAAAGGCCAGATACCAAGGAACAGGAAAAAGTGGCTGAATGCCAGCACAGTCCCACTTTCCTTTGCAGTGTAGGGTGTTGCAGTGACAAACAGCCTACAATAACACCAGTGTCTGTGGGGGGGCTGCTTGCATTCTTGGGTCTGTGCTGAGCACCCCCAGCTGCTCAGAGGCCCCAGCTGACGTGGTGTTATGTACTGGAGTCTGTCACCAGGCAATGTCGGGCCTAGACAGGCTGAAAGACATGAAACCTATTGAGTGCAGTGCATTGAAGGGTGAATGATGTCTGTGTGAGTGCAGGGTGAGCAGTGTGCCTGTGTGAGTCCAGGGTGAGTGATGTCTTTGTGAGTATAGGGTGAGCAGTGTGCCTGTGTGAGTCCTGGGTGAGTGATGTCTGTATGAGCGCAGGGTCAGCAGTGTGCCTGTGTGAGTAATGTCTGTGACAGTGCAGGGTCGGTGATGTCTGTGTGAGCGCAGGGTGAGCAGTGTGCCTGTGTGAGTCCAGGGTGAGTGATGTCTGTGTGAGTATAGGGTGAGCAGTGTGCCTGTGTGATTCCTGGGTGAGTGATGTCTGTGTGAGCGCAGGGTCAGCAGTGTGCCTGTGTGAGTGATGTCTGTGACAGTGCAGGGTCGGTGATGTTTGTGTGAGCGCAGGGTGAGCAGTGTGCCTGTGTGAGTCCAGGGTGAGTGATGTCTGTGACAGTGCAGGGTTGGTGATGTCTGTGTAAGCGCAGGGTGATCAGTGTGCCTGTGTGAGTCCAGGGTGAGTGATGTCTGTGTGAGTGCAGGTTGAGCAGTGTGCCTGTGTGAGTCCAGAGTGAGTGATGTGGATGGGTGAATGCTGGCTTAGTGATGTGTCAGGGAAGGGTGAGTAATGGGTCTATGAGTGCAGGGTGACTGTGCCTATGCGAATGCAGGGAGAGAGAGGTATCTGTGCAAGTGCAAAGAGACTTGTCTGGCTACTTCCAGAGATGTATTGGCCAAGATACCTCTTTCTCAAATGTGCTTAAGAATGCACTATTTGCCCACTCTTTTTTCAAAATGTTCTCGTGGGAGAACCCCCAAATCCCCCATAGGTGGTTGGGCCTTGCTCGCTGCGCGCGCTCGTCACAGTGCAGTATTTACGCCTCACCACTTTCAAATGTCACCAGCCGCCCCTGCCTTTTAAATGAAAATACACTATGAAAATTACAGTGTAGGCATAAGGTGATCACATATCATTTCACACACTGACAACTCTGAATACACAATGTAATACAGCAATGTCTAGCACCATCCCCTAAATGAATATATAAAAAAAAACCTTTTGACCTAATGTCAGATGTGTCAGTACGAATCTAGTTATACTGAAAACATTGACAGTCTTAACTATCACAGTAGTTTAAGGAAGAAAGTCTTGAAAATTTCCAAAAGGCTTCCTCAGAGTTCTTAAAGAACACTACAGCACGTCAACACAGAGCATTATATAAGTGTCCAATCTGCGGCTGGGCTGCTCCGCACCGGGCCCGAGAAGAGACCTGCACCTGGTGTGCCCAGAGAACCAAAGGTGTGTGCGGAGCTGCGACTGTGTGAGGTGACCTGGGGCCGCGATGTATACACTCACTGCACTGACAGCATGCCAAGAACAACGGTGCGGGACGCTGCTCACAAATGGACAGTGACAAGAATGACAGAACAGAAGGTAGCGCTAGCAACCCCAGCCTATGCGTTAAAAACACACGAATGTCCATTTTCGCACAACAATCTCCAAAATTTTTCCCCATCTTCCTACCTCGCAGATATTTCATTCACCCCTTGAAAGCCTTGTAAGCAGCCGTCTGATTAATTCCCAGTCCTTATGAGGTTAGATTTCTCACGTCCGCGCTCATAAAACTAAATCTATTTTGTAAGCATCATTCAGATAATTAGAAAAGTATCACATTTAAGCAAGAATATTGAGCCACAATGCCCGTGAATAGCCGAATTTAGAGACCGGCCTGCAAACACTAGTCTGCGGTGACATTTACACAATTCCAATCTAATAATTACAGAAACACGGCGTGAAAGGGCCCTTTGTTATCGGGAGTTATTCAAAGTGCGGAATTAAGACAGAACATACATGGGCACAATTTAAACTAAATGTAACGAGGAGAGGGCTTTCACGCACTATAAATAAAAAAAATAAAAAAGCAGCACTGGCAGCAGAGGTGAGGGCGAGGCAGAGCCGAGGCTCAGGCTGCACTCCAGACTCCACTCAGTCACAACTTGTAAACCTCACACCCCCACCACTTTCAGTGGCGTAACGAAACTGGAGGGGGCCCCCCATGCAAAGTACATATAGGGGGCCCCCCACGCATCACTGCCAAGGTGCTAGGTTGCTTATGTGTGACATTTCAATGGCTGAAGTGTGCTTATGCGTGACTTTGCAGTGCCTTATGTGTGACACGTTGAGTGACACTTTATCGCAGGTCAAAGTAGCTGTGCCTGTGTAATAATGTTAATTTCAGAATGTCCTGAGAAACCCTGAAAGTGGAGAAAAGGCGTATGTAGATAGGAATGTGCTTGTTTCCTGCAAAAGGGACAAAGCCTGGTGAGTGTTGCATGTGTCCCAGTCTAAATTATAAAAAATATAAGAAAATACCCCAAGTAGCAGGCTGGCTACACAGGGATTTTGCCAGGATACAACATCTGTAGTAAGCTCTGGTGTCACCATGTGCTGAGTTCAGCCACACATACCTGCAGTAAAAAAAACGCAGCAAGGCTGAGACTGTAACAGCTAGGGGATGGTATGACCAAGACATTACAAACACAAGGAGATGATGGACAGACACTGAAACATTTCAGACACTCACCCCCAGTCACAGATCTGGGTTGAATCCATCATCGTTCTTTAGCACACTTCGCCACCCCAGTTCGGAGCCAGCCATATGCAAATCAGTCTTAACCCTGTGTGTCATGGGAACTGTCCAGACCGAACTGCCAAGCCAGGTCTTTCCTGGACCGGAATCAAGCATCCTGGGAACGGTTTCGGGGTATCACCCATCATCCGCTAGGTTAGCTTGAATCCAGTGACAAAATGAGCAAGGGACCCACGTCTGGGCATACCCTGCCGGCTGAGGGCAAACAAAGCAAACACAAGGAGATGATGGACGGAGCACTGAACATTTTCAGGGTAACACCCCTCATCAGCCAGGCTAGCTTGAATCCAGTGGCAAAGTGAGCAAAGGACCCACGTCTCGGCATACCCATCCCATTCGGGGTGACAAATACAAAAAGAACAATTGATGGACAGAATACAGAAACAATGTCAGACGTGGGTCCCATGCTCTCCATGCCACTGGAGTCAAGCTATCCTGGCTGAAGGGGGTGAAACCCCGAAACTGGTCCTAGGTTGCTTGTTTCCAGTCCTAGGAATCCACCCACTGTCATCTCTCATTCACAAACAAACTGGTTGTGTTAATAATGACGTTTTTTTTCAGGCAATGCAGTTAAATATATAAGGGTAGCACTATAACTGCCTTTCCACTTTCTGCCTCCTTTCCCACCACATACTGGAAGCCATCCACCACCATCCATATCTGGGCTCCCCATCCTCTCTCTCCTCCAGCGAGTCTGTATCTTCATGCCCAGTGTGTCAGCCATTCAGACCTGGTGCTTTGGTGAGGAGTCAGTGCTTTTGTCGCATGAACAAAGTAAATAAACTCTTGAATCTTGCCTCTACAAAGTTGATTGGGGAGACCGAGCCAAAGGGACGGAAAAAAAACAGAAGCACTCCATGAAGGACTACAAATCCTAGTGTGTGAGTGAATTCTATGTTTGATTCTTTTTCTATCATTTCTTGTTGCCTCAACGAACACATTAAACAAAATGGTAACCAAAATCTAGCAATAATTGGGGTACATTGGTCCAATCACAGGCTTTTGCCCCAGTGCCACAGCACCTGCTGCACTGATTATCGATGGGCCTGCTCCTTCCTGCAGAATCCAATGATACTGGCCTATGGCCTAGTTGTGTGCGATACAAGTGATATTTGGCAACACCAAGAGAACCCTCATCCCGTGATTTTGGAAACCTTAACCCCTCCTGCCCAGATATCGGATAATTCCTGTCCATTTCATTGGCGCTCTTTTTGACTCACCCTCATATGCAATAAATAAATTGAAGTTTCATTAAAACAACTAGGAGTTTCCCTCAAAACTAGAAAGCCCAGAAGGGTTTGTTGTATGTTTGTGACATGGGTTATTACATCAATGTATTTTGTGGTTTCCCTCTCTGCCACAGCCACAGAACTTTACAGAATGTATTTTACACACGTCACGGTTACAAAGCAGTCCTGGATGTTATCGGCTTGATGAGGATGAGTAGCAGAGACAGCCCCGCTGACATCTGAGCCTGTTTATTGTACATTTGATAAAAAATATCCACAAAAGGCACGCACGGTCCTGCATCACCACAGTCCTCCCTACCCCACAAACACCCATTGGAGTTTACAGATACAACATGCAGAATCTTTGTGTTTTCCCAAAGGCACTGACTCCATTGGTTGTTCTGCAAGGGCTGGGTGACCTGTGTTCATCTGACAGTCTTTCCAGATTTTTAAGGCTCATAGTCTATTTTAGGGGCAGATACAGAACCTTTAACTTTTCATCTAACACAATTCATTGGCCATCCTATGAATATTTGCCAGCTACCTTTTACAGGAACCTTTCACATATGAAAATAAAAAATGTTCAATAAAAAAAAAGCTGTGCAATATTGTAGGGGGTGGCTGTTTTGAATTGGGGTGGGAAGCTGTGAAGTATTTCCTTTGCAAATTTCTCAATTCCTGAGAAAACTATCATTATTACCAATTGTAGTTGTATGTTGGTTTTCAAGTTAAAATAAGACATTTGTCAACCAATTAAGTTGCTTAATGGAAAATTAATCTACATGCAATGCACCTTCATTTTTAGTTCCAACTACTGCTTTCAAAGAAATGTTTCCGTTTTGTGGGTAAAATGACACCACTAAACGTTAATGAAACAAGAACCTCCTAGTTGGGCAAGTAGGCCAATAATCTGAATCTACGGAGACTTTGCTCATGTAATAAAAAATGCGCTACCCGTGCTTTGATGTGCCTGAATAAAATATCAGGAAATTCTGATATCCAATACTGTCAGTATACAAGAGAATTTCGTTTCAGGCTTTGGCTTACTTGAAATTTTACAGTGTTCTGCTGCTGATTTTCAGCAGAGCCCACTGTGCAGATGCTCTGGGAGCTGCGATGGCTGACCTGCCTAGTTCCTGCTGCTGCAATCTGGGTGTTCAGTCCAGGCTGCCAACATGTGCCCTATGCTCAGAGTTCACCCAACCCTGGAGAAAGGGCTGAGCAGAGTTCTGGGCGCAGCGCTTACCTTCTCACTTAAGAGCTGGCTCTCAACATGAAGCTGATGCTGAGACAGCCGTCCCTGCATCTGGTACACGTGGTCGCCCGGGTGTGGCAGTGACACTGCTGTTAAGTTTCTGGGCTCTCAAGGCACCACCCATTACATCCTGTTCCGTCAGACAGCACGATTCAATCACAGCAGCACAGGGGTCCCGGATTCGAACAAGATGTGACAAAAGGCATGATAGAAATAAAATTGTAACAATCCGGGCCCAGAGAAGAATTCCATGGCAAACATAGTAATCTGTCTCTGGGCCGGCTTGTACACCCCTGGAAACATTTAAATGTGCAAACAGACGAGCTGTGAATGCGCACTTGCCGGAATGACTCTCCAAAGCTCCTTTACAAAGGGACAGGGGCACAAATGCGTGATTATCTTTTTTATTGCAGTGATTCGGGACGTGACTTCAAATGCCTTAGGCATGATGCTTGGCAGGGCTGGCCCACGCTGCCTACCCAGTCTGGTGCTCTTGGGCTTTCCCGTGCACAGTGCTGAAGGGGGCCCCCCTCGAGCTCGGCCCCCCCCCCCCCCCCCGCACTGCATGGGCTGCGGGGTTATTGTTACGCCCCTGACCACTTTCAGATGTCACCAGGCGCCCCTGGCAATGCAGTGTAACAGCCCTTGCCCCTACTTACAAGTTAACCGAGCGTCAGAGCGTGTTGCTGCCTGCAGCCCTTCTGTCTTCAAGCCTGCAACAGAAAAGTCCGACGACGAGGTCAGGTCAGCCAGCAAATCAACCAGAGCACTGGCTACAGGCAGCTGATGTGAGAACTAAATCATTCCTGGAGCCTCAGGGGTGCTGAGCCACACAAAGAGTTCAAAAGGGCAGTGGCAGGGGGGCGAGTGGCCTCTGACGTCACCTTATGCTGTGACTATCGGATCATTGGCGGCTCACAGACAGGTAACTGGAGAGGCGCCAGGTCAAGTGCAGGGCCATTGATCCGATAGTCACAGCATAAGGTGACGTCAGAGGCCACTCTCCCCCCCTGCCACTGCCCTTTTGAACTCTCTCAGCGCTGATGGCCTGCCAATCTACCTCTCAGGAGGTAGAGGGGAAATTTGTTTGACCCCGCGTCCCCCCACCCTTGTCCCCTGTGTCCCCCCCACTCCAAAATCTGGGGGGGATATGTCCCCCGTGTCCCCCACAGTTCCTACGCCCATGAGGGCGACTATATAATAGCCATGTGGCTGCCTCACGCGTTGGCATGTTGTGCAGAAAATAAGCTGCAGAATTCGGCATGTATTTCCATAGACCAGGTGGAAAGTGCCTAGACTACTTTTATTTTTGAGGATGAGGGAAGCGGGTGCATAATTTTTTGAATGCGTCACATATGATTATATATGCGTAATGGCCAAACCTGCTACAATAGCAACCATATATATTTACCAACCCACCATCTCTTAAGAACATGTTCAATGTGCAAATGCATGAGCAAAATCCATAAAGAGGCGGGGCAAATTAAAGTGCCTCACACAACGTCAGACCAGTCAAATATGTGCACTGTGCATGAAGGTTAGCTCAAATGAAAGTCTAGTAGAATGAACCGTAGAATGTAATTTAAGAAACCTGCAACCATGTACCAGGACAATCAGATGTGTCAGATGCAATACACATACGACAAATCATTGTATGTTGCCTCCCTTCCCATCCCATCATCACCTGCACACATTATACCATTCACTAACACTGCATAGACAGATTGAGCAGTACCTGGAAATATGGATATGAATAATACAGTGGCATAGCAAGAGTAGCATAGGTCACCTTGCAAGTAATTGAAATGGCATCCATTTCCCCTGCTTGGAAAAGTCAAATACATCACTGACCAGGCAGAGTGGTCCCCTCACCCAGGGTGGACGAATCTACAATCTCTGGTTTTGCAAATTGCAAATGTTTTCCTGAATATTGCAAGAAATATCGTGTCAGTCTCTACATGAGCACCACCATTTGCCTTGATGAAGAGTGTGAGTTTTTTGAGACAGTGATCTCATTTTTTGAGCAGAGGAAATAATCCAGATAGGGCCTTCCCATTTGTATCCCTAAGACGTGGTACTCCCGGAGGCTTATGGATGCCAGATGACTGTGCTTATGTTTTGTGTTCTCCAGTTGTGTCACCTCCTGGTTACTATCTGCTGTGGAAACCATCACCTGAAATAAAGACTGTGGACCTGATACGAAGTTTAGTGGACAGAGTACTCCTTCAAAAACATGACAGATTCCTCCAAATGCTTGGTCTGCCCGCCTAATTTGAAATGGGCGTACCACAAGCTTTCCGTTGATTGGCTCCTTTATCTGCATTGACTGAGAGTTTCCTCCAATGGCCTGACAGAATAGGAGCTGTTGCAGGAAGGTCATTACCATTCCGACATTTTTTAGGGTGGATGGTATAATGTCCTCTTTTCCTCTTCCATCGCTGCCATGTAAAACCTGGCTGTGAAGGAGGAGAAAACAGCAAATAATGACCCCCACACATTGGGGAAACCTCCAGGTAAAGTTTCCAGGAATTTTGTCAGAAAATATATGCAGGTCAGAGCAAAATTAACGCCCACTCAGAATATCAGATTGGCCATAAACACTGTTTACAACTTCACAAACTCAGTAGAAGGCTATAAATGTGATTTTTAAGCAACATTCAAACCTATACATGAATTATTGAGAAATTAATTTACAGGGGCATTTCATGCAGACATACTGTTCTTTGCCCACTAATCCTGTATTTGTCTTACTGAACAAGCCTCCAACAAGAGGATCAGTGGAGGGCCTTTGAGTGAAAGAAGAGATATGACCAGTAACAAGCACAAAATATGACAAATTATTTCAAAGTGGGATGGAACAATGGAAACGGCGAAAGTACACTGAAGCTAGGTGGAGATGGAATAAGTGGCTAGTGCAGTGGTTGTTAACCTGTGGTCCAGGGACCCTAGGAGTCCACAGCGCCTATTCCGTGTATCAGCGACAGCTTAGAAAATGAAATAACATTAACAGATTAATAAAGTGTATATAAATAAAGATGCAAAATGTAAAATGTAAAATTTTAAAACATTCCATGAACGTGAAAGATTTTGAAATTGGAGGCAAATTAATTAAGTGGGTTTCCTCAGCAGTCTGAATGCATCAAATTGGATATAGTATGGATGATGAATGGCCTCAGTGGAATTACGAAAGCCCCAATACTTCCATTAAAATGAAAATTGTGTTTTTTATATTTGTGATGAAATAAAATATTTCAGCATTTGTGTATGTGTGCATTTGTTTGAAGAATTCTTGTTTCTGTATTTGTGTGTATTTTTTGAAGTTCAAATCATTGAATTTGCTCAAGATAGGGTCCCCGGCTTCCAGTCATGACTCAGTGGGGGTCCCCAGATTCCAATACTCATTCAGTGGGGGTCCCTGGATTCTAGTAATGATTACGTGGGGGTCAACAGAAGACAAAAGGTTAACTATCACTGGGTTAATAGATACCCAGTGTAAGGCTGGAAGGAAGGCTGTTCATAGAATTTCTCCTGAAATTTCATTCCTGAGCTAGAGTGGAAGACAATACATTGCTTGCTTAAATGTTTTTACTCTTGTCAGAGGCAGGTAAAGATAGTTGATACTTCCATCTGTTTGTACAAGAGCTTCTAGAGATTGCCAATTTTGTTATGGAAATGAGATTGTTGCATAAACTACGAGTCTGGCATAGTTCTACAAGGTTTGCTTTCTCACCCTTGGACAACACAGGTGAACTTAGTTCAGTGCACCAGTGCTGAATGTAAAAGACATGTTATTGTAGCCCTGCAGAACACCACCCAATACATGGTTGAAGTGAAGTCATTGCTTTTGGGTTACTAACAATCCCTAAGAAGGAGTCAGGGGCAATATGTAACAGTAAACCTATTCTGTTTTTCACATTATCAAACTCACCACAGTAAGAAGAATAGATACTTATGACTAAAAAGCATTTATTATAACAGGGCGAAGGTTCTTCTTAGTACATATCAAATAACCACACAGGATATCATATAAACATCAGGAAGGCATGTTAAAACTCCAGAATCACATTAACATTTCTAACATGATTGAAATGTCATCTAAGAAACATAACAACCTAAACACCTACTTCTATGCGCTAGCCTTGGAGAGGATGTAGTAGTACAATTGCAATCTGGAGTTTCTTTGGAGAAGCAATGCCCTGCATACCTTGTTGACAGCTCAAGATGTAATTATCGAAAAGTTGGGGAAGAAGCATTCCTTGTGAAAGACAAACACACATGGCCAGATGTAGGAAGCCTAATACCGGTAGGTAATGGCCGAAATTACTGAATTTCGGCCGTTACCGACCGGTATTAGGCTTTTGGGATGTAGGGGCCTAATTTAAGGATTCGGTAATTTACCGAATCGGTAATTTAAGGAATCGGTAAATTAGCGAATTCTTAAATACCGATTCGGTAAATTACCGAATCCTTAATGTAGGAAGCACTCAAGTGAGTGCTTTTCACTTGTAAGGATTCGTTATTTATCACCAACTACAAGTTGGTGGTAAATAACGAAAACCGTTAAAAAAGCAATTTTGTGCTTTTTTTAACAGTGCTATGTGGCAGACATTCATGCCCTTAGGGCATGTATGTGTGCCACATGTGCACCCATGCACTATACAGGGGTGCAACAGGGTGTCAATGTGACACCTTGCCACCCTTGTAGGTCTACCCCCTAATACCGATTTGGTATTTACCGAATTGGTAATTCTCATTCATTCCTATGGGCCTCCAGGCCCATAGGAATGGATGGGGAATACCGATTCGGTAAATACCAAATAGGTATTTACCGAATTTTATCGATTCGGTAAAATTTACAGAATCATTATCTACAAAACATTTACCGATTCTAAAATACCGAATCGGTAAAACTCGGTATTTTAGAATCGGTAAATGATATTTACCTACATCTGGCCCACAGTGCGGTAGCAGCCTCCCCCAGGGACTCGGCTCTTATCAGCTTCAGGCAAGATATAGCATTTTCTCTGTGTGCTAGCATTTGTCAAGACTGGCTTGGATGGTGTGTTGCAGGAAAATCTGAATGAAGGACCTCTCTACCTAAGGGGACGAGTGGTGTTCCATAAATACTAATTTATTTTCAGGAATGAAAATCTCTGACATAGTTTCAGGAATGTTGTACACAGACTATGGGCTCCAGAGGAAATGTTTTAGACACATCTTTAAGAAAACGGGAGACGAAGGGACTGCAATTCGGACTACACCCCTTTGATGATTTATCTATAGATGTTCTTTTGATGGCTGTGAAATTATGATAGTGAACACTTGACCCATAATGGGTGCCATATTAGGGGTCAAATCAAGGTTGCTATCGGAATGGCTTGACACTCTCAGTTCTAGGAATTATAAGACCAATAAAGGGAGACAACATTAGTCTTTCTACCAGATCTGACAGTGATTTGGTAGAAAATGGGAGAAGTGTTGCCTTAGATGGAATTGGAGGCCTACCCAGCATGGAATCGGACCTTATGGACTTCACGTCAATATAGGTGTGAGACAATTAAGGTCTCAAAGGTAATACAAGTAATATGGTAAAAATAATGGCAGTTGACAGTATAGCATGTTGTTTGTGGAGTTTTCAGCACCCATAAATAGTATTGCTCTCAAATATATGTTAAAGCAAAGGTATACTGGGTCTTGTACAGGAGTGACATCTATCTCTTTTAGATATTATCAAAACCTTTCTCGCCGGTCCCTGAAATCAGAAGTGTCTAACATAAATCCAGGGTAACCTGGTCAATGCCAGCTATTGAGGATATCAACATAAGATATATTTATATGCAATGAATCTAAATACACATCATTTACATAAATGATTTCCAGCAGGAGTGACCCAGTCTAGAAATTATGGATGCATGAGCACGCATAAGGATAACCACTATGTAAATGATTTGTATTTAGATTCATTGCATATAAATATATCTTATGTTGATATCCTCAAATATGAATGCATCCAAAAAGTGCTACGATAGCAGAAGACATGCAAATTATCCAGCTGGAAGAGGATGTAGCCATGGCACTCCTGTTTCACTATGGTATGGTTTCTGGTCAAGGGTTTCAGTACTTGATTTGGTTATGGACAGCTTTTCACTATGGTTTGTGAGTGGGTAGGCGGCTCTGACAAGACGGTTCACCAGCCAGAGGACATTTGTTTTATTTCGGACTCTTTGGCAGTCAGAATGAGGGGTCTGAAATTGGTGGTGGCTTATCTTGCAGAGACATGGGAAAATTATCAGTCGTTTTGAAACAGTGGGGCTCAAGAGCTTGTGTTGCCATGTTCTCACCATCACTCCTGACAGTTATGTGTTCACCTATATTAATCTGTCACAAATCTTCTTGGATGTAGTTGTTGCCACCTTGCTTCTTTCTTTTCTTTCTCTGTGAAGAGCAAGTTCTTGAGAGGAGACCCCGAACCACATATAGTAAAATTTTCTTTTTTACAAGAAGTGAGAGACAGCATTGCATTCAGAAGCAAGACACTGCTGTAACTTCCCAGCTGTGGTAGAATTGATTCAGCTGCTGCCAGCCCACTGCCATGGCAACAGAAGATGTATTTGTTCGCAAAGAAAGAATACCTTCGCCAACATCAAATTTAAACGCTGGATGTGAACAAGGTCTCTAACTTCCAATGTCAGTAGGCCATTTGAAAAAACTTGTGCACACGTCTGCTCTGACATCATGATGTGCATTTATGAGGTACATCTGCGCGAGAGGAAGTGAACACTAACGGTTGCCACAATAGCAGACGTGAGACTAGACTGGACATTGTTCTTTTGAAATAAAATATTGTTTCCTATTAGTTTAAAAAAAAACAGAAACTAAAATGTGAGTTTTATAGGGTGTTATACATAAAAAAAAATCGCATGATATCTCAGAGATGATCATGAAGGGTGTTAACTCCCAGGTAAAAGTTAATAAGATGTATGCAGGAAGGGGGTTGAAGGTACATAATGATATATACTACATTAAATAAAACATGAAGGGCCATATTTATCAAGTAGCTGCATCACACTTGCACCATGTAATGGGGTGAATGGTGACGCGCCTCCAAAATGAGATTTATCACACACGCATGGACCTGAGTGGCTTAATAAATCAGGAGTAATGCAACGGAGCGCAAATTGTTGCGTTGTGTTACTCTGCCCTAGGGAGGCAATCCATGGTCGTTGCCTGCGTGTTCCCACGCATCACCCATTGATGTTGATGCAATCCCAGATTTACCATTACTGGTAGACCTGGGAATTTGTAAAAAATGCTATGCCTTCCCAGGGGAGATGTAACAAAGAGAAATATCTTTGTTTCTCCTCATTACTTCCTCTTTCTATGTGGGCTTCATTCTGCAGCAGGCATAGAAAGAGGAAAATGCCTCAGGGGATTGTTTTTGTGCAGGAAGGTGCCTCTTTGTGTATAAAAACAATCCTGCTTGTAATGCAGGCACCCTTGCAAGTGTGTCTGCATTGGCGCTAGGCAGCACATTGTATTTCAGTGATGGGAAAAGGCAGGAATGCACCGTATTGTGATAAACTCATTGCATCCCTGCACTTTCCCCGGAATGTAGTGCAGCAAGGTGACTTGCTGCGCTACATTAATATTGAAAAATATGGTCCTCAGGCTACCTGCACATTACTTTGCTTTGGGCTACAAGCTGCCTCACACTTTATACAGTAAAACACTCACTCATTCTTCTGTGTGAAAATGTGCAGTGACCAGGGCAGGACTGTCCGTAGGAGTCACGCAGAGTATTCCCGGTGGGCCGCCATGGTGGGGGCTGGTTTTGGACCCCTGGGGGGCCATTTTTGTTACCGGATGCTGGGTTTTGCAGCATAGCTGCAATATCTGCCTCATCCCCCTGTAACAAAAGCAGCAGCGGTGAGACCGGAGTGGTGGTTTCCACTAGCCCCCCTGCCCTCGGGGCCCAGCCAAGCTATTTGCCACGGCCGGTTTCTGTTCCCAGTCTGGCCGTGCTGCTGGGTACTTGCTTCAGTGACGGTGTGGACAGTGGTGGGTGTCCAAATTACTATTACTATTCCACTGGGTACTTGCCACGGGGAAGGTGTTGGGCAGTGGTGGGGATCAAGCTTACTATTACTACTCTGCCTGGTACTTGCCTTAAGGAAGATGCTGAACAATGGTGGGGGGTCAAACTTACAATTACCACTTCGCAGGGTGCTTGCCTAAGGGAAGGTGCTGTACAGCAGGGGAGGTCCAAATTACTATTACTACTCTGCAATGTGCTTGCCTCAGGGAAGGTGCTGGACAGTGGTGGGGTTCCAAATTACTATTACTAACCTGCTGAATACTTGCCACAGGGAAGGTGTTGGACCGTGGTGGGGATCAAACTTACTATTACTACTCTGCTGGGTACTTGCCTCAGGGGAAGGTGCTGAGCAGTGGTGGGTGTCCAAATTACTATTACCACTTTGGCAGGTGTTTTTCTCAGGGAAGGTGTTGGACAGTGCTGGGGGGGTTCAAACTTACTATTACCACTCCACAGGGTGCTTGCCACAGGGAAGGTACTTACTTTACAGCAGTGGTGGTCCCAAATTACTATTACTAATCTGCAGTGTGCTTGCCTTTGGGAAGGTGCTGAACAGTGATGTGGGTCTAAATTACTATAACGACACCACTGGATAATTGCCACAGGGAAGCTTTTGGAAAGTGGAGGGGGTCAAACTTACTATTATTACTCCACAGGGTGCTTGCCTCAGGGAAGCTCTTGGACAGTGGTGGGTGTCTAAATTACTATTACTTCTTCACCTGGTGCTTGCCTTAGGGAAGGTTCTGGACAGTGGTGTGGGTCCAAAATATTATTACTACTTTGCAAGGTGCTTGCCTCAGGGAAGGTGTTGGAAAGTGGTGGGTGTCTAAATTACTATTACTTCTCCTCGAGGTGCTTGCCTTAGGGAAGGTGCTGGACAGTGGTGGGGGCCCAAAATACTATTACTACTTCGCTGGGTGCTTGCCTCAGGGAAGGTGCTGGACAGTTGTTGAGCATAAAATGGAAAGCATTTACAGTAAAACATGCTGACATTTTATTTTATTTTACAGACTTTGCAATTTCCCCATATTAGAGGAAGTTTATAGTTCATCATTAGAGCACAAAACCACCAGCACTAGCAGTTTATGAAAAGAGAAAGACATTGAGAAGTTAAAAATATGTAAAAAACAATTTTAATAAAAGAATTATCAAGTAACTTTTAACAGTGGTGGCCAAGCAACATGGTCGACAGGACGTAAGCCTCTCGAGCTCTCCGTCCATCTGCCTGCTAATCCTGTACTTATCCTGCTAAAACCAACAGAAATCTGCCTTACGACACAGGGATCGATTGATGTTGATCCCTGGAGCCAAGATGGGCCCTATAACACAGTGGGTGGAGAGGTACGTGGAGGGCGCTGGTCAGGCCTGCCGCGAATGCCCTTCCGGAGATGGAGCCTTGCCACAGGCCTGTTGATCGAGGCCAGGCGGAGGCTCTGACTGTGGCACTCCTTCCCTGGGCCTCAGACTACAGGGCGGCCGTTGGATGCCTGGGAGCTAGATCAACCCAGGAAGAAGGACGGGCATGAACGAGAAGGTGAGGCGCCGGTCCTGCCTTGGACCGGAGGGACCCTGCCGGAGATGCCTGCTGGTGTTTGTGCCCTGCTGCTGATCGGGGCTGAGTGGAGTTCCTGTGACATGCTGCTCCTTGCCGGTGTCCAGGATTGTATTGCAGCTGCATGGCGCGAGGGAGCTGGACTGCCCATTGAGCATAGGTGAGGAAGCCTGGGAGGACGCGGCGTTCCCGGCTGGGGCCTGAGGAATGGAGCCATCTCCTGCGGCTGGTGAGTCACATCTGCCTCCTTAATGCCCCCCTGATTGCAGGACTTGCGCGGGGCTGTGGGAGACGGTGCCAGCGAGCTAAGGACTTACCCTGAGGGGAGAGAGTGAGCGGGCGGTCGCTGCACATCGGACCCCCCCTGTGTGCTGACCTGGGCTGGGTGGTGGCAGCCTTCAGTTGCTGCACATCGGCCCTGCTACTGTGCCCCCTTTGGGGGTGGTGGAGGGCTGGATCAGTCAGACGGCAAACACGCAGAACACACAGGCCCTTTGAACCCAGGCCTCCTAGTGACTGGCAGAATTTTGGGGGGCCCTCCCCGTATCGGCGGTGGGATAATAGCGATCATGGGACCCTTGGGACCCTATGATTGAGGGGACGGTGATGAGGCCTGTAGTGATCTGACTGCATGCTGCAGAGGACTAGTACACATTGGCTTGGTTAGGCAGTGGACTCTCTTAGGTGAGGATTAACGGCAACACACTTTGCATCGACAGATGCACCGCAAGAACGTAGCAAGGTTCGCAAAGGGTAAAGAAAAGGCCCAGAAGCCAACTGGATCCAACACCATTATTCATTACACTACCCCTAGGCACCCCCTCGGAGCCCACCAGGGCAGAACTTATGGCAGCTATCCAGGACTCTAGGAAGGTGCTTGAAGCCAGAATAAACACTGTCTCTATAGGTATCAACCTACTAAGTGTGGACATCCGCAAGGTGGGCGACAAAGTCAAGAGCACCGAAGTGGACATAGCAGAGCTGAAAGGCGAGGTGGTAACACTAAAACAGCAAGTGGCACAGATGACCGTTGCCACGAAGGCCCTGGAGGTTCACACCGAAGAAGCAGGGAAGGGCAAGGTGCAGCAATATTTGTGTACTGGGTATACCACAGAGAGCGGAGCAAGGTACCGCTGAAACAGTTCCTGGAACATTGGATTCACACCCAACTGTGCCCTAAGGGACTATCAGACAAGTTTGCAATAGAGAGAGTGCATAGGGCCCTCATAACCCCCCCCCCCACCCCCGGGGGACAGCCTCGGGCTATTAGAGCCAAAATTCTTAACTACCGGGATGGAGACTGCGTCCTGAGGGCGGCCCGGGAACACCAGAACCTCCAGTTTGAAAACAACAAGGTAGCTGTATACCAGGACTACACCAAGCAAGTCCAGGACCTTTGAAAGTCCTTTTTAGGGGTAAAACGCAAGTTGTGTGACCTGAAGTTGCAATATATGCTCCTGTACCCTGCTAAATTGAAGGTGCTGTTGGTGGCAAGGCGCAATTCTTTCGCTCCCCAGAGGCTTTCTAGGAGTGGCTGGAGATTCGGGGTGATGGGCTGCTGTCTGGAGAGGCTCGGGGACAGAAAGGAAATTGGGGACAACACTGGATAGAGGCAGCTGGCAGATGAAAACTCGAGCAGAGCTGCACAGTGCTCCTTCATCACCACAGCAGAGGAAAATGGTGGGCGTCCTCGTATTCCAACTATGCTAGGGGTACTCTGATCTGGGTGGCCCCCGGTGCCCCTTTCATGTTACAGTACACCGAAGTAGATGTTGAGGGCTGCTATGTGCAATTAAGGGGCAAGTTGGATGGTAGAGACATAACCATACTAAACACTTAAGCCTCGAATATTGATGAGCCCACCTTTTTAATGATGCTGCAGGATCTGATTACTGCAGACCTGGATGCCCTAATGCTGTAGTTAGGAGATTTTAACTGTGTGCTGGACCATGAGTTTGACAGATGTCCACCCAGGAGGGGCACCAAACCACGAATGACCAAGCAGCTGCAGAAGGTTTTGCATGACCTGGGCCTTAGGAATGTTTGGAGAGACCATCACCCAACTCGGAAATTATACATATGTGATACACCCACGCACAGCACACATAATCGTTTAGACAGGATTTTGGCTACGGAAGACAACATACTCGGGATTGCGCATTAATAGGCGTAAGTCCTTGGTGTTCCCCCTGGCAGGGCTAAGAGAGCATAGGTCGAAGGAGCTGCCTAGCCTGGGCATGAGATGGGAGACGGACCACTTCAGGTACCTGGGTGTGCAGGTAGCACACAGGATGCAAAGTTACTTCAGCAGAAAATGACTACGGTAGTTGAGCCCTTGAGACACTCAGTAGAATTCTGGAACACGCAGCCATTGTCCCTAATGGGCAGAATAATTGTGGGAAAGATGGTGGTGTTACCTAGATGCATGTGTGCCTTAAAGAATGCACTTTGCGTGATCCATGTGAACTCAATATTATTATCCCTGTTCTGGGTGGGGAAATGCTGCAGAATAGCACTACAGGTCCTTTCGAAGCGATATGAGGAGGGGGAGTTGGGGGTGACTAGAATTAACCCATATTCTTATGCGGCGCACCTTCAGGATGCAGCGTAAGGGTTTGATGGGGGCAACAACTGGGAAAAATGTTTACTCAGTAGCCGGGTGCAATCAGAAAACCTACCTGTCATGTTGATGGAGGGTGCAGGGGTGAGGGCAGAACTACCATTAAAAGTCAGGCAGACGGCCTTCATATGGCAGAAATTAGTGGAACGGATATTGGGGCGTGCCCCATTTCACCCAGAGTTACCCATCTGGCAGTTAGTACCAGTGCGAAGGTAGGTAGAGAACATGTCCTTCCAGGCTTGAAGGGAGGGTGCCTGAATGATTCTGGTGGACTTATACATAAATGACACCTTCATTACCTTTGAACAGGCGTGCAAAGGATTTTACCTGGGGCAGGGGCAATATCTCCAATATGTGGGCCTGGTGGAACTGGCCAGAGTCACATGACCCACTTATTCAAATATGCCCCATTCCAATGACACCCTAGATATACTGCTAACGTGTGGCAGCGGTTGTAGGCTGGGATCATTATTATATAAGGCTATGAGGGTGGACTCTGGGGCCCTAGCCCTTAAGACATGGGGTGCATGGAACAAGGATCTGCAGGCTTCATTGCCGAAGAAAAGCTGTATGGGGGTATGTGCATTAACACGCAAGGTATCTTGTAATGCCCGACTGAAGCTGTTGCATTATAACTTCGTGTAGCATGTGTACATGACCCCTGTGAGGTCCCACCATATAGATGCCAGTCATTCACATGAATGTCCTAGATGTAATAGGGCCTACTCAGGGTTTATGCACCTCGCATGGGAATGCCCAGAATTAAATCAGTATTGGATTCATGTAGTAGCGAGAATGCGTGTAGGGGTGGGAGTCTTAATAGAGGCAAAACCAGAACAGTGCCTCCTGGGGCTAGCCCACAACCCAAGAAACGGAAAATGGCCAATAAGTTATTACAATTATCATTGGTGTTGGCCAAATGAAGAGTGGCTATATGCTGGATGGGTGAATGGGCTCCAACATTCCAAAGCTGGATAAGGGATGTGGGAGAGTGGTCCCTTGGTGAAAAACTCCATATGAAGGTCTGTGGTAGGGACGTGAAGTTAGAGGAGGACATTGCAATCTGGAGACCGCTATGCAGGGAATTGTTAAACCCAACGAGAAATGGAAGTGAACAGGATAATGGATCTGACAGAAGTAGTGAAGTATAAGGTTGTTAATTGGTCAACTCCCTAGCTATGTATGTTGATAAGTATACTGGTGTGCCACAAATGTATAAATAGTTGCGAAATGTGTACAGGAATCAGATGAATAATGTAAACAAGCTGGATGGTATTATCTTGGTTAACTCTACGTATGACCACTCAGTTACTGTGTGAACAATTTATTAAAGAAACACAAATATCTCTTGTTTCCCGAAAAAAATAAAATGTTTTTAAAAATGGTTTTGCCATCAATAAAAAGTTTGAAAATAACCTTACAGGATCTTACTGAAACTTTTTTTATCTTTCCCAGACACATTGGCATCTATAAAACTAGATTTAATATAATAAAACATTCTGAAACCACCTCTTTTTGTCAACATTTCATTGCAGATCAAAGAACAAGACACCCCAAGAAATGAGCTATCCATCACTACAAAAACCAGCAGAGAAACCCTATGCCTTCATATGCTACATCTCACAAAGAAAAAGAAATCGCGGTACATTTTGTCAAAGCAATAGTCCTCATAAAAAAACAGATGGCTTTTTTCAGAGGGGTCAACTTGTAACACACTTTACTAAGAGTATATATGAAAAAATGTCATGCACCATCAATAAAATGTACAAAATTAACCTTTCCAAAACATTTTCTCTTTGTCAGGTACATTGTTAACCATGAAACATTATTTAATTAAAAAACAAAATCTAAAACCTCCTCTTTCTGTCAACATTACATTGCAGATCAAACAACAAGGTACCCCTGGAAAGAAGCAATCCAACACAACAAACACCTGCAGAAAAATCCCTCGCCTCCAAAAGCTACACCTCACAGAGAAATAAAGAATTTGAGGTAAATTATGTCAAAACAGGCCTCATAAAAAACAAGTGACTTTCTTTCCACAGACATCAACTAGTAACACGTTTTAATCAATCAGAGTATAGCAATACAATTGAAACAATGGTTAACAACAGGACAGTAGGCAGTCAAACAATAATGAAAAAAACATTTTAATGGTAATGTAAATGTTAATGTTAATGAAATTTCTAAAGCGCGCTAATACCCTGGCGCTGATATTGCAAGCAAGCCCTGTGAAGAATGGTAGGGGAAGGATTAATTTAAGAACAGACACGTTTTCAATTCTTTTCTGAAGGAAAGGAGAGAGTTGGCCTCTCTCATATAAGCAGGAAGTGCATTCCATAATTTGACCGCACAGTAGACCTCCCCAACTCGCGGTTCGTATCCTTGGTACCAACATTAATCTGGCATTTGTAGACCTTAACTGTCTGCCTGGGTGATACCATGAGAAGAGGTGTTTCAAAGGCACCTGTGCTGTCCTATTCACTGCTTTATAGGCAAGGCAAAGTACCTTAAACTTAATACGTTGCACCACAGGCAAACAGTGGAGCTTCTGGATCTCTTCTTTGATCGATTGGTACTTGGGTATATTCAATAAGAGCCTGGCTGCAGCATTCTGCACCATCTAAAGTTTCTGCAAATGTTGTTTCTGTAACCCGAGGTATAGGAGTTATAATAATCTAACTTTGACAGCACCAATGTTGTTACAACTGTTTTCCTAAGAGCATAGGGAATGTAAGGCATAACCTTCTTTAGTTACTTTAGCAGATAAAAGGAGGCTGAGTCTGTGGCATTAGTTTGTTGGGCATGGGTAAGTTAATTATCTATCAATACTCAAAGGTTTTTGTCCTTCTCTACTGGATTAGGGGTCACCACTTCGGTTTTGTCTGAATTCAGCTTTAGACAATGTCTTCCCATCCAGTGGCTGATTTCCCTCATGCAGTGCTGAAACTGCATTGCCGGGGATAATGTGTTTTATATGCCGCGACAACAATCTGAGTGTCGTCGGTATATGATGTCAAGTTAAAGCCGAACTGCTGTATTAACGGTGCAAGTTCTGAAACGTAAACATTAAACAAAGAAGGACTTAATGACGAGCCTTGAGGGACCCTGCACTGCAATACGTAGGGAGTTGCCTGAAACTGATCAAGGGGCGCTGTCTGCTTTCTATTCTTCAAGAACGATGATATCAAAGAAAGGGCATGGTCCTTGACCCCTATGTGCTCGAGACGTTGAAGCAGTATATCATGGTGCACAGTATCAAAGGCCGCTGACAAATCGAGGAGAATCAGTACAGCGGCCCCGCCTTTTTCCATCACTGCTCTAATTTCCTCGGTGGCCTTGATAAGAGCTACCTCAATGCTATACCCTGGACAAAAGCCAAACTGAGAGGGGTCAAGCAAATCATTTTCTTGAATGAACTAAGTGAGTTGGATGTTCATTATTTTCTCAACTCTTTTTGCGGGGAAAGGGAGCCTAGCAATCAGACGATAATTACTAGTTATAGAAGTATCTAGATTTGCTTTTTTTAGTAAAGGAAGGATGGCTGCATCTTTCCAAACTGCTGGGAAAAATGCCTGATAGGAACATATCGTTAAAAATATTTGTTAAAATTGGGCTTACCTCCCCTGTTATGTTTTTCAGAACTGCCGGGGGCAGGGGTCTGATGGTGATACCGATTTATTTTCCTGAATACGTTTTCCCACCAACTCACTAGATACTTGTGGGAAGATCAACAACTCATTCTTATGGGTCTCAGTGATGGGAAGCACTTCAACTGCCTTATTGGGGGTAGCAGTGAAGATGTTATATATGTAATTGACTTTATTCCTGAATGCACAGGCAATGTCATCACATAAGGATTGACTGCTCACTGATGATGAAATATTGGGTTTGGTTGTAAGCTTCTTCACTACCTGAAATAACTGTTTTGCTGAATTTTTGGAGCATTCTATGTGTTCGATAAGGAAGATCTTTTTTTCGTTAGCTAGTAGGGTTTTGTAGTTGGCTAGTGCATTTTTATAGCTATCTTTTTCCTCTGCCTCATAATTCACTCTCCAGCGCCTTTCCAATCTGCGACATTTTTGTTTCTCTAGTTGCAGAGCTTCAGTG
Source organism: Lissotriton helveticus (assembly GCF_964261635.1). Taxonomy (NCBI): domain Eukaryota; kingdom Metazoa; phylum Chordata; class Amphibia; order Caudata; family Salamandridae; genus Lissotriton; species Lissotriton helveticus. Next base: position 919,199,645 of record NC_136067.1, on the reverse strand, counting down.
AACCGGGGAGCTGAGGGTTGGTTACGATTCCCAGTGTTTTTCCCGTTAGGCACCGTCGCCGTAAAGGCATTATTCCGCAATCTGTGTATTCCTCAATAGCCTGATCCACCTGTTTGCTCAAGCTTGGTCGTGTCTGTTCCAGTTGGAGTTCAAGCATGTTGATATCTATCTTGTTCCATGCTTTGAAGGATTTTCCCTGTGCTTTAGCAACCATGGATTCTGGTGTGATTTGGGAAGGATATTCAAATAGGACCAAGGAATGATCTGACCAAACAATAGGAAGAATATTTTTACTATCATTTCAGGTACCGGGGAAAAGATACCATCCAGGGTGTGCCCTGCCTGGTGTGTAGGTTTATGTACCAGCTGAGTGAGTCCCAGCGTGCCTAGAGTTTCAGTAAACATTACTGTATCTTTATCTGACAACAGCTCAAGGTGTATATTAAAATCACCCAGAATTTTAAACCTCTTTGTAGTGAGGTAAGGTTCTAAGAGTGAGTGTAAATTAGTGATGAAATTGATTTTTGACCCCGGAGGACGATAAACAAAAGTACCCTTAAAGGTGTTTTTTTTTAGTTTGATTCTATTGAAAAGTTCAGCCCTTCATTGTGAGGATTATGTACTGGGAAAAATGTGGCTTTAAGATGTTCACAATAAACGACAGCAAGTCCACCCCTCGCTTAATGGGTCTGTCAAGTCTGGACGAAATGAAGCCCTAAGGGACTGCGACCACAAAGTCAGGGTCAGACGATAGGTTTGCCCATGTTTCTGTGAGGAATAGCACATCCAAGTTATATTGCAGGATTGTATCTACATTTTCAACTTTATGCTTTACAAGTGACCTTACATTAATCAGACCACAGCGTATCTCTGTCCATCAGTGAGTCTGTATCGGTTTAGATTTGGGCTTTATATTAGCTGCCAAGCCTGATTCCATTAAATGTTGATCAGGGAGCGCAAAACCGCAGGGGCATATAAACTGATGAGGCCCAAATCCTTTGTCCAGTATACATCTGGTGCAACCTTGGTTTGAGTCTAGCTTGTTAAGTTTGTACATCTCTAAGCTTGTATACTGCAAGACATCAGGTTCAGAAGGGCCAGGGATTGTGGCCCTAGGCCCGGTCCAGGCATGGACGGGCGCAGACGGGCTTGCCTTTGGCGTGCCTTCGGTGCGTCAACGGTGCGCCCGCTGCGCGTCCTTTCCATGCAAATTAAATAGCGTGGTGGCGGCATGACTAGACCGCTCACCACCGGAAATGTGTGTTCCTAACCGGCTCAGCCCACCGGAACTGCCTTGTGATCACTGTGCCCTCCGCGCAATCACACACAGCTGCGGTGGACCGGGGCGTGATCCAAAGTGCAAGATAAGTACAACAATTAATAAAAATATGCCCCCACTGAGTGTGTAAACCGCAATACTTTGCAGGACTCAGCACGGGGCTCCCAGTTTGATCCCCGACGGCAGCTCAGCCCAGGCCCCAGCACCATGTGGTTACAGTGACTCTGGGCAATAGCGTTGCTTAATCTTCCTGACGACCCCCAGCGCCTTGAGAGAGCCTTAAAGGGGGGATTATTTAGTTCGCGCTTTACAAATACCAGGTGCGAAGTTGAGAGTACAACTAGTAGGTGCCATCGAATGATTAGAAGTGGCTTTTGAAAAAACAGGATTTGCTCTGCTCAGTCATTGTCATAACACATGGGGCATTTAATTCATATGATGGCATGTGCCGATAGAAGAGGTTGCGTTGTAAAGTATGTTGACAAAAGCAGTGGTATACGTCATTACACTGGTTCCATTGAAGAGCATGACACGTGCCTGTCTACACATTGCACTTTTTCTTTTGCCTTTCTTCGCTTGTTTAATATTTTTCCTTTGCATCTCTATGTGACTGCTTATCGACATTTAATGAGCTAGAACACCTCTAGAAAGCCAACCTTACACCCAACTCGGTCAAGTGGTCCAATCACAAAGCCTTCCCTTTTACCACCATGCTCCCGGTCCTTCCGATCTTCCAAAGAAACAATCTTTGTTTCTTTCCAATCTTCCAAAGAATCTTCCAAAGAAACAATCTTCCAAAGAAACAAAAAACTACTGTATCATTTTTTTTCTTTTTTGGGAAGGTGTTGGGGGACACTTTTTCAATGGAATGTGAGATTCACGAACACTTTTCCCTAAATCAAAAACTCCTTGACTCAGTACTTGGAACTCTGCATGTTTAATGCTGACATATTCATCTGGAAGACGGATCATCATTTGGAATAGGAGGATCCTGAAGGTCATTGAACCTTTTGCCAACCGAAACCTCTCCCTAGTAAACTCTTCCACAACTCCAAATACCCCTGTGAGAAACAGATGTTTTTCTAGAAAGGGCGCATATCCGAGATACTCTCTTGATCAGTGTACAATCTTTGAAAGGTGATTTAAACAATGTAATCTTCACTCCTCCTGTAATAAACACTTTAGACTGCGAGATCCAGGCAAACCTTTAATCAGGGCAAACATAGGCCTGGAGGGTGGTTCTGCTTCACCGGTGTCGGTGTCCGAGCTGGAATACTTGGTGGTCACCTGGTTCGCTCCCCTGAGTAAGTAGAGGCTGGAGGGTGAGCTCCTGTCCTGTCTGCCACACCTGGCCCCTGCTGCAGCTGAGAACCACAGTGCTCTGTGCGGGAGTATGCCTGAGGCCTGGACCCTCAGCACGAGTACTGCATTGAAGTTGTGAAGGGCAGGGGCTCTGTAATGGGAAGCTCTTATCCCAGATCCTAATATGGCCGGGGGTGCTTGATGGTGGCCAACTGCTGCTCCCCATCCAGATCAACAAAATGGTTAAACACACCCAAACTACCCTCTAAGGGCCGTAAGTCCCACAAACAGTCAGAGAGTCTACTAACAACACTCTTTGGAGTCGAATCCTTTTATGAAGTGTTCATCGTGAAAAGAGTATACAGGTCACTGGTGTCCCGGTCCCCTCATGCATGCCCTATTATAACAAAGCTACTGAATTATCATGATAGAAACTCTGCACTTTGACTGGCATGAGAACATAAGGAACTACAATATAAGGGCGACCACATATTTCTCTACCTGGACTTCACCTTGACTCTGTGTTAGTGGTGTGTGGCGGTTTTGGTCAGAAAATAAAATGCGTGAGTTGGATATGCAATATGCCAAGCGGTAGACAGCTAACTTGCAGATAAGTCATTGGGGAACATCTCAAATATTTGCAGAGCCCTACCATGTGATTGCCTACATAAAACAGATATGAATTAAAATCACACACACAATGTAGGGGAAACTGGCAATTGATCCCCAACCGAATCTGACACTGAAATGGGGAGAGGTTGTGCCCTTAACGGCCAGAGAGACACTCAGTGATTCTGGGCAATAGCTTTGCTTAATCTTCCTAACGACCTCCAGCGCATTGAGAGACCCTTAAAGGGGGGATTATTTAGTTTGCGCTTTACAAATACCAGGTGCGAATATGAGAGTACAACAACTAGTACGTGCCATGGAATGATTAGAAGTCACATGGCTTTTGAAAAAACAGGATTTGCTCAGTCATTGTCATAATAACACATGGGGCATTTCACATTATGGCATGTGCCGATAGAAGAGGTTGCGTTGTAAATGGAGAAAATAAAGTCAGCAGGTTCTCTAACGAGTAAAGTAAGGCCACAGGCCGCCACACGTGTATTTTTTTCTCTGTCCATTTGTACTCGATAAATGAGCCCGCCCAGTGCGCCCACGGGAATCGATCACTGTTATTTGCCCAATGCCTAGGCTAAATCGTGAGTGACCTCAAAATTGGTGTAACCATCACCAGGGCGCCATGAGTCCTAATCCACAAAATGAAAAATGCTCCGTCCGCCTCTGCAACATCTGAACCAAAATGACACTACTACTCCTCAATCATCTTGTCGTTATTAACTGTATGCACTCATTACACTGTGGCCTTACCTGGTGGTGGTATCGGCGGTAGTAGTAACTAGTCTCCGGTCACGATCTGACTGCTGTAGCCTGCGCACGAGGCGAGTCCAGACTCCCAGGCTACAGATAGAACCGACGTCACAGCCAGGCCACGTGCATCCTGAAATGGCCAATCACTGTATGGCTTCACATGGCGGCTGTTCTACATAACGGACCCCGTGTAGTCCGTCTTCTATATTGTAGACTCCAGCACGCAACTCAGGTGTAATTGATTTGCCCTCAGCGCGGGAGTATATTTAAAAGCTCGGTGACCAACGTGAGAGTTACTGACCGTCGGGTATTGTTGGAGGATGTTTTCTGAAGTTGCGTAGAGTTATCCACGGTAAGGAGGGCGCGGGACTCTATGTGTGAGGGTGATCTGTTTCCGTTATATAGGTTAGACTTGTGGGCATACTGTCTCCATTACAGGGAGTTTCTCAAGGATAGGGAGCTTTTACAGTTGCCCATTTTGTTTAAAATAAAGAACTAAATAAGTAAACTGTTTTTCTCTTCTGCTATTTCTATCTTGCAGTATGAGCAAACAGTGAGGGGGCACCCATGTGACTCTATCGGCGCGTACCTTTATACTTCTGGCTTACTTGTATTCCCGTATTTTTAGAATTGGAGGATGTTGCAATCAAGGTCGGAGTCAAGGTAAGATGAAGAAGTAGAAGTTTATTATATCAGCCCCACACCTTAAGGCGGTGCGTAGGTCAGTTAGTTAGAATCATTATGACAGTTGGGGGCAAGGGAACGGAACCAGGACAGGCGGAATGTAGGGGAACCAATCAGGTGACAGATGATGCCCTCGCGCAGGAGAGCTGGTAGGCACCACTTGCCAAAGGTTGCAGGGGGGAAACCAGAACTAGGTTACAACACATCTTCCTCTCTAGAGGGTTTTGACAGGTAGGCCCAACGTGTGGCAATGAGAACTTTGGTGATACGTGAACTGGTAAACATTAGTCACACACAGTTTTAAAACATTTGGAATATGGTCGGCTCTCCCTGATGTTCCCTGGGCCACAAGGGCATGAGGAACACTCTGTGTGTCATGCTGGGATTACATGTAGGTTCTGCCAGACCTACAGCTGAAGCAGTGACCGCCAAGCTGAGCTTCAGAGACAGAGTGGGAGTTACCGTACAGCTCCGTTTGGTAGTCGGAGTGCGTGGAGTGACCCCCAGGGACTGGTCTGAGTGATTGACAGTCAGCTGAGTCAGTGGCAGGTGGGAGATGGTGTGAGGTTACAACACATCTTCCTCTCTAGAGGGTTTTGACAGGTAGGTCCAACGTGTAGCAAAGAGAACTTTGGTGATAAGTGAACTGGTAAACAATAGTCACAAACACAGTTACACAGTTACATCCCTAACGTGAATGGTGAGCTCCCGTAAGGGCTCGCTGGGTCTTGTGGTCCGCAGGTCTTATGCTGGCCCGCAAGACCTGTATGCATCTAGTCAGTTCCTATGTTTACCACATGGTGTGGGCAAGGTACTGGTCTGAGTGCCCTCTTGTTCCCTTTCTCTGATTCCTCATCGTTCTCTCCGCCATGGCACTCCCTTATAGTATTGTGCTCCTGTCTGCTGTAACTTGTACTGACTTCTCCACCCTGGTGAGTGGCCACGGCTTTGGAATCCTTTTTCCTGGGATATTTCCAGGACCATAATGTACTGCGTCTGCGCCTACACTTACTCATACCACAAGTATCCCTCACGTTGTCACTCTCTGGGATGGGTCTGACATCACATCTCTTGTAGTACTCTGTACCAGTGTCACTTGTACTTTCTTTTCCAACAACTCTCATTCCTTCAATACTTGCATCCGCAAGGACCTGTTCTCCATCCAATTTCATCACGTGAGTTCCACTAGAGGATGTGGTTGTGTCCTCTGTGTCACTTAACTTGCATTCTCTCCAGCGTTCCACGAGCTTCTTGTTATTCCTTAACTGAACTTTGGGGTGAGGATCTAGTACGTGTTTGTGTGCATCTTTACTTTCATTCTTTGGCTCTACATTATATAACCAGTCAAAGTACTCCGACTCCACCAGACACTGACCATCATTTTCTTCTTGGTGACCGCCGTCAGCATCATTCTTTCTTGTGATGGGTTTTGACTTAATCAGTGCAGTAGAGTGCCACACTTCCTCTTCCTCGTCTTTGTGGCAGGTAGATTTACAAAAGTGCACCACTGGCACCGTGGACAGAGATACCATACTTGTTCCTCCATAGGCCGGTTCATTTTTATCTGCCAGAACTTCTTCACTAATACTGTCCTCTACATCATAACTCATGAATGCATTTTGTTTTGTTTTGAATTTGTCAATGGCTGCTTCCTTTTTCCATTTCTTACCCCATGCAGCCTTTGTCCATCCACTTTTGGTCGTGGACGATGGCTTCTTCTCACTCAACATCTTGGAGCTTGTACTGAGTTTGTTGTTGATTTGTGCCTGCCTATTCAAAGGTTCAATACGGTTGGGATCTATCATTATGTTACATTTCTTCTGTTCTTCCCACCCCAGTACCGAGGGTCCTTCTTCTGAAATATAAACCGTACTCCATGTGCTTCCCTTCATATAGCTCAATTTTGCTTCTCTACACCCCGTTAGGTTAATGTTTTCTCCTGTGTATGTTATCGGGGACGTTTCAGTTTCCTTCAATTCATTCCCTTGTGTCACAACCAATTTACTTTTCCATATACCCCTGTTTATCAATGTGCAGTTCGAACCTGAATCAGCGATAACGTCAATCCCAACTCCATTTATGTCTATGGTACTCTCAGGTTTGGTTTCACTCATGTTAAAATCATTTTTGCAATCACCATTTTCCCGGTGAATTTTGTCACTTTGTGCGTTGGCAAACAGTTTTTGTTCGTAAAGTTCACTTAAGTCATCCTTCACCTCCTCAAATACGTTACTGTTCGCTACCTTCTTGGCTTCTTTTCCTGGTGGGGGTAAGATGCACATTATGTTTTTATCCATGTTGCTGCTGCTATCAAATTCGACTTGTATAATTTCCCTTTTATGTGTTGGCCGTGCCGTGGTTTCTACCTATATGTTGTGGATGATGCGCTTTGTTCAGTTGGTCTTCTTCACTCTTGAAGTTCAGTTCGGATTCATCTCCCGTAGCTCATTGAGTTTATTTTTAATGGATTTTATGGGGTTGTGTGTTAAGACTTTGTCACTTAACTGGGCATAATTATGTCCTTACGTTTCCACTTATCTGCCCATTTAGCGCATGACGTGCATTTTATTTCTAAAAGCTTTTCCTTGACAAGTTGCTAGAAAGTTCCTCTAAGGGGTACTGGTCTTATTCACTTATGTGCAGTACCACTCGCTTTCGTTATTTCTCGGGATATGTGTGTGTATGCAGTTGCGGCCTTCAACGGCAAGGTGGCGCTGCTGCGAGAGGTGTGTCGTTCTCCCCTTCGCGCCCAAAGAGTTGAGGAAAACTCACGATAGCCGAGCGCCGCTGAGGTATGTCAGCCGCATACACTTTAAGGTTCTCGGATCCCTGACTTCAAAGTGGGCTACTCATCGCGTTGAATTATACAGAAAAAACCCAGAAGGACGGCTGACGCTCAATGGTGCAGATGGGTCTCTTCGCCTCGCGCTTATGGACTGTTAAACAATCAAGGGTTTACGACGTTGCACTTCATTATCACTTAAGACACGGCTAATCAGTCATGCGTGGCACTAATCTTTGACACTGTGGAGAACTCTATGCCTTAAGATCCTTTAAATGCTTATGTGCTCGTTTGGTCATAGAGATGATCGTGTGCATAAGCATTTGTGGCCTTTGACAACCAGGTGGCGCTGCTGCGTGAATGTGCTGAGGAAAACTCTACGACAGCCGAGCGCCGTCAAGGTCTGCCAGCCACAACCTCCCTCAAGCTCCCCAACGTGCAGCTTCAAGGTAAGCTAACCACTCCATAGAATATACTGATGACACTCGCCGATGCCGATTCACTTTTAACATTTAAATGAGCCTCTTCGCCTCGCGCTGAGGAAAGTCACCCTTCTTCTTTCAGATTGCCAGACAATCAAGGGTTTGCGCCGTTCTAAATGCACCTCACTCTCACTCAGGACGCAGCTTATTTGTTATGCGCTGCACTTAACTTCGACAATGTGAGGAATTTGACACGTTAAATCCTTTCAATGTCAATGTTCTTTTAGTGGGTGATTCTTTGTTTTCCTCAGAGCGTTAACTCGTTTGGCCCTGGGTTTACGCTTCGCTCACTTCACCTCCACCCGGCTACCCGGCTCACCTCATGGACTCGCTCAGATTCCAGTGGTCTTGCGTTTTTCTTTTCTTTCACTGTTACCACAAAAACGCTCGAAGTTTCATCAGTATCCACCGGTCACTGTCAATCTCTAGGAAGTCCAAAGTTCACTTATCACTATCACTTTTCAAATACTAACCGAGATTCACGGAGGTTGATCAGTTTCCTCACCGTACTTCACGGCTCACCATATCGACTTGCGCAGGATCCAGTTATACTTAACTCGAGTCTTACTCCGTCAGTTTCACAAGAACGCTCGAGTTTGAATGATAATCACTGGTCGAATCCCCCTGCTAATCGTCAATGGTTCATTTCACATTCGACTTACTCACAAGTCGATGGCTCATTTCACGCTCGACTCACTCAAAAGCCGGCTTGCCGAAATCACGGAGCTGTTCTTAGCCCTTCACATTCGACTTACTCACAAGTCGATGGCTCATTTCACGCTCGACTCACTCAAAAGCCGGCTTGCCGAAATCACGGAGCTGTTCTTAGCCCTTGACCTGTTAATCTCAAGCCAGTCGTTCCTTGAACCGGCTGCAGCACCGAGCCTTTAGAAGAAGTTGCTTCCGCATTCAAACAGGAAGGCAGTGGGTTCACGGTGAGGGGCTGGGGTCCTCGTCGCCACTGTTGCAATCAAGGTCGGAGTCAAGGTAAGATGAAGAAGTAGAAGTTTATTATATCAGCCCCACACCTTAAGGCGGTGCGTAGGTCAGTTAGTTAGAATCATTATGACAGTTGGGGGCAAGGGAACGGAACCAGGACAGGCGGAATGTAGGGGAACCAATCAGGTGACAGATGATGCCCTCGCGCAGGAGAGCTGGTAGGCACCACTTGCCAAAGGTTGCAGGGGGGAAACCAGAACTAGGTTACAACAGAGGACAAGTCGGTATTAATCAAAGGTATGTGTTTTTGTACACTCAGCAAAGTTGTGTTATACTACTAATAGCGTGCGCAGTATGATTTTTTCGGTGCACACAGATCTATGCTCTCCGTGTATCTTTGTAACTGCTAGGACAGACCTACAGTGACAGGATTAGTTAAACTTTTTTTCGCTGGTACTGTTCTTATCTGTGATCTACAGTGACATACTGTAGCATGGAAGGTTACTACCTTCTTTGACTATAGTGGAACTGCGTGCTAGATCTTGAGCAATACCTCCGCTCTTTACTGATCTCACCCTGTTTATATTTGAATAGGATATCCCCTTGGCAAAAAAATGACTTAGTTGGATCTATATCTGCAGTGTCTGATACCGAGGAACACCTATTGAAGGCCCTTGGGACGGGAGAGCTAATAGTCTGAGGTATAATCCCATAAGGATGGACAACTTTGATAAGCCTCCTGCATGTTTTCATCCACGTGCCTTTCATGGGGGCATCATATCTGGATGACTGAGTGGCACTTTGTATATATATTTTTTACTACCTTTTTACTACCTCTTTGCTATCTGGGACTGGGGCTTTCCTGTCTTCTGTTTGTGTACTTAGGCACGATGGTGTATAACACATATCGGATAGTATTATCTTTATTTCTCTTTCAGCTTTTTGGGTTTACTCTAATTCTTCAAATTTTTCGTCACCCGCTCTACTTTTTCTAGTAATTCTCTTTTTGATCTTGGTGATGGTTGTTCAACCAGCTTTCAGTTAAAGAAATTAGTTTTGTATGTATATCTGAATTATTGAATTTGATTTTATTGTTCCATTGTCCCATACAGATGACATTACGAAATTGGATGTTACTACATTTTTACGCCCCGCTGTGCAAGAATTGTATATTGGGATATTTGTATTGTATTGAAGAAGAAAAATAAGAAATTTTCTACATATATGAAGAATTGATGTTATACAAAAATTATTCCCTCTGTGCCCTGGCGAAGGATCTGTGGACATTTGGTCCTTTTCCGAAACGCGCGTCGGCGCTTCTTTTTCTTTTTTCATTTGTATAAATTGTATATAATTGTGTATATCTGCTTTTAGTTTGTTTTTTTATGAACTTTCTTTAGTATGAGAGTGGAGTGGTGTTTGACAGGTTGAGTGAAAGTGTTGGTTTTTGTATAAATGATTAGATGAGTGTATGTTCCTATGGGGTCTGTGAATATGTTTTCTTTTGGGGCTTGTATAAGTTAATGAATTTAATATGAATTTGTTTCTGTGTTCTATGATTAATGTCATGAAGAAATTATAAATAAATAAGAATATGTTTTTCTAAATAATTTTTGGATTGGGACAATGATGATTTATACATTGGACAAAAGTAATTGAAAACTAAAGTAGATACCGGTGAGAGGTCTGTTCTTGTTTCTTGTTTTTCCCTGCCTCCCTCTCCCGGTAATTTATACTTCTCTCAGGGACCCTCTTGTGTTGTTGAAGTCACACAGTGACTGGCCATTATGCAGTGGGGCTGAGGCAGTGTGCACCATCCGCGCGCGGCATCCAATGATGGATTGCTGTGCGGTGGACCAGCCAATCCTGGTGCTGCATACAGCACCAGGATTGGCTAGGGGGGCACACTGACTGCTCACCCAGTCACCCTCTAAAGCTGGGGGCTGCGGCCCGGTTAAACCAGCACACCCCTGGTCGCTCTCTCTATGGGAACTTTATATTATGCGAATGCTCGGGCTAGTTTCAGCCCCAAGCTTCACTTGCGCACTAGTAGGTACTGTCTGCTGCTGTAGCTGAGTGAGTGACGTGGACTGTCACTCAAGCTGCAGCAGTCCAGCCCCCCTGCGCACAGCGCACTCTGGATAACTCGTGTGCTGCCCGGATTCCCGGCGGCGGCGGGCCGCTTATTGAAATCAATCATGCTTAGGGCCGCTTATTAAAATCAATAATGCTTAGTAATATTCAGTGTATCCTTGCAGCGCGACGGTGGGTCCCAATGGACGCACCGCGGCTGCCCCTGACCCGTGTATTCTGTGTAGGTGTGGGCCTGCGTGCTGATGTAGTAGTCCAATGTCTGAGAAGCAATCAATGAAGTAGTGTCCCAGCTCAGTGGTCTCAGATTTTGACACAATTTATGGGGAAGCCTCTCTGCTCGATTAGCAGATGTGTAAATCTAGTTCCCCTACTGACCCCTTGCCCGCCAAGCAATAAAACATCCTTGCTAAGATTCACAATCACCATTTAAACGCCATTTGGAACCTTTAGCTCAGATTGGGCTCTAATCCGGATAAGTGGAGACACACGTTCCTCCTGCCCATCTTAAGGAAAGGCATGCAGATCCTGAATATCCTTCCAATCATACACCGAACTCTATTTATCAGTTCCAGCCAAGATTTCAGTGACATTTTCCTGGCAGCAACTGATGCCCTTTGTTGAAGATAATAGCCTCCTTCACGACTCACAATCCAGCTTCCATCCCGGCTATAGTACGCAGTCGGACCTTATAGAAATGGCAGACTCTATACGCTGGGAGGTCGACGGAGGTTCCAAGGCGGTGTTGGTGCTGTTAGACATGTCTTCATCATTTGACACCGTCGACCATCCCATTCTTCTGAACCGCATGAAGACCATAGGTGTGGGGGCCTCAGTGCTGAACTGGATATTGTCCTAACTATCTGACCACACACAGCAGGTCCGCACCTAACCATTCTTCTCCCCAGTCAAACCACTGAAGTGGGGCGTGCTGCAGGGCTCTGCTCTGAGCCCGTTGAATTTTAATATTTACTTAACCTCGCTGGCTGAATCGTTTGCCATGTCTGAAGTCAAAATAATATCATATGCTGATGATCTTCAGCTTCTAATCACCTAAAATTCTGTCTGAGCAGCAAATTTTGACCCTCTCCAAAATTGTCTAAAATTTGATGCCTTGATGGACCACATTTTCTTGAAACTGAATCCAGATAACACCTAGGTCCTATACTCTTCTGTCCTCTCTTCCAATCTTTGGTGGCCAGAGTAACTGGACATTGCTCCGGCACACAAGGACTTGGTCAGGGATCTTTGAGTCAGATGGGACAATCAGCTATCCCTTTCCACACAGGTACATGCGGCGGGTGCTGCTTCTTTAGGCAAAATTTAAATAATCTACATATCTATTAGCTATCTGCACAATGTACCTCCAAAATGGAGGTTCACACACTGATCACTTCCCATTTTGACTATGCAAAATGCCTATCCGTGTGTCTCACATTAGGCTTGCTACGTATACTGCAGACGCTCAAAAATGCGGCTGACCGCCTGACATGTGGAGTCTCAGTTTGACAACATATCTACCCGTTTATTCAACTAGTCCATTGGCTGACCATGGCTACACAACTAGATTTCTATGCGCTGACATGCGCCTTCAGGGCAGGACAAGGCCGTGGGCCGGTCTATCTAAGGAGGAGCCTCTGTCCCTATTGTCAATCACGATCTCTACGTTCCAGTGACAAACACTTGCTCATTGGTCCTTGGTTTGACAAACCAAGATCAGGAGGTGAAACCTTACAGGTAGGAACCACCCAATGTTGGACTAAGCCACCTCTTCCGCTGCATATAATTCTGTCTGAATGTGAGTCTTGCCCAGCCCTTGAAACCTGGTCATTTTGCCTGCTTGATTACTTGCTCCTCCGTATGCTGCCTCCTTTTCGGCGCACTACAGCGCTGGAACACCCCGTTGTGTTAAATGTGCGCCTTAGAAATGCATAATAATATAATTGTAGATGGCTTTGCAGAATTGTGTGTGAAGGCTTGGAGATCTGTAGATGATAGTTACACTGAGGTTGGTCTGGGTGTTGGTGTGAAACCTGAAGTGCAGATGTTTGACAATGCTGAGTGTGTCCTTGGTGTTGTATGTGACTCTGAGGATGTACCTCATAAAGTATTGCTAATCATACTCCTGGATTGTTTGTGTTGGTCCCTGCGGGTGATCTAGTATCCGTCTGTGATGGCAATGTAGAAGTAGTGTGCTGAGGCTGCGTACAACCAGGTTACAGTAATGAAGGCAATGTGTGTTGCTGTTGTGTTGATGAGTTAACAGAGTCCAATGGGGTGCTGGTGGAAGTAGCGTGTGTGCAGTACGAGGCACATGACCTGGTTGTACGAACATGCACTGTTATGTGGGCCAGCGCGGTATTGGCAGTATGAGTTGCACACACAGCCTGCGAAGCTGTCATAGGTGCGCTTAGGGGTTGCCTGATACCAAGTGGATGATTGTCTGGTGTTCACTGTGTGGAGAGTGGCCGGAGCATGAGTCTGTTGTGTTACCTGCATCATGAAATGACCAGAGGGTATTGCACTGTGCACGTTGCAGGCGGTGATGGTCCTGCCTTTGGCACGGAGGTGGTACAATAGTGTCACTGACAAGCTGCGGCCTGCCTTAAGAATGGATGGATGGATGGAGGAGCATCTTGGAGGCATGTGTGTTGCAGAATCAGAGCACTCAGTGTTGCGGTGTCGCTGGGGAGGCAGCAGCAGGAATGAGTGAACACATGACGGCAGGAGGGGTGAGATACCAGGCAAAACTAGCACACAAAGACAAGGATTTTTGCAAGGCACTATGTAACATGTGTATGGAAAGGAACGGGTGTCTGGTTACTCATGGGTCACTGCACGAAAATGGGTAAACAATCTCCAAATATGACGGGCACAGGATTAGGCGCCAAAAGGCCAAGCGGGGCAAAGGACACCCAGCGTCAGCAGGTGCTGCCTGCCCGTTTTGGGTATCAAGCTAAAACAATACATACACAACCATGTACGTCATACACAGTATGGACCATTATCCATTGCAAACAGCATGCATGTTGCCACAGTACACATAACCACATATGTACAATCATTGTAAATTATGCCAAAGATGACGCATGCAGACTGGCAAGAGATCTGCGGTGACAGTAATGAGGCACAATGTACTGTTGGGAACACATTTTCTACACAAATGGATCAAGTTTGTTTTGAGGTCATACTGCTTTAGCCAATGTACATGGCCAGTGGCATTGCTCTGAAGAAAATAACAGTCATGCAATGATGTTACCTGTAATGCTGGTGAAACAATCTCCACACGACTGCCAGGGACTGTCGGTACCTTTGATCCTCAGAGTCATGCGATGATGAAAGGGTCCATCTCCAGATAGCCCCTTGGTCTGAGTATAAATGTCAGACTCAAAAGGGTGATCAGGCGAGGGAAGGAGAGGATGGGAACAGCAGGGAGGGAGATCTGAAACAAAGGTAAACATGGAGAAGGATTCAACATTTCTAGTCACTGTATCACCAAATACCTCATGACCTATACTGTAACAGTTACACCTGTGAAGTTTAACCACAGCCACTGTATCCTATTTGGGATCACAGATTTTGAAATGATACTAGATCTGAGGATTGAACACGGACACATAAAAGGTAGCAGAGTTTGTCACCTAGATGATGGATGTGTAAAGCTCACCAGGCTGCTTCATTGCAATTAGATCCATGCGGTCATCAACTAAGTCACAGTGTATGAATGCATCTCCAAATTACATTAAATTGAATGTGTAGCAGTGCTACTCACACAAAGCAAACAATCCATAGATAGCCCTGGGAATCAGTGGGGGTCATGAAGGTAAATTACACATCACCCGCAAGAGCTGTAATAAGCTCATCCAACGAGGAATGGAAATATCTAAACACAAGGAAGCCCCACAAGAGCCAGTCATTGGCTCTTCAAACTGTGCCTTACAATGCCGAACATGAAAAGCAGGTGGGACCAAACTCAACAGAGAGTAATGAGGAACAAAGCCACTAAACCACCCCTACCGTGACCAGGATATGCAGCACAGCACAAGAGAATCCTGGGATTAACGTCACCCGACTGGGGTAACGGAAGTGTTTACATTTGCCACAGCACAACGTTGGGACGTCATCAGCGCAACGTTCCTAGCATCATGGGAATAGAAAGTTAAGATCAACTTACAGAGAAGGATTGCAAAGCAGTGTTCTCCACCGGCACTGATGTAGCGATGTGACAGTGACATGACATACTGACACAAGGGGCAATGCATCCATACAAACAGACTCACAGGACAGTTGACTGAACATGTGGGACATACACTGGCCCACACCTTCACAACATGGTTGTTTGGAAATCAAACTGCACTGGCCAACAAGATTAAGGGGATGAGCCAGACACATCCTGCTCCACACAGTGAGGCTGCAATTCCACACAGAGCCTGTAGTTGTGATGTCCCACACAATGTCAACCGGTGTTATCCGCATTGCGTCAGGGTCAAGGTTTACACACATTGATGCATTCACCAGAGTCAAAACTCCACAACAGATGACTGTCAAGAAGGGTGACTGTCCTGCAATTTGATCCATGGTAATGAGGCATGTATGTATGGTTCTACAACATGCACAGAAACTGTTCCAACATATTCCCAAACCATACCAACCCAAAACAGCCTGTTTGGATTTCTTACCCGAACTGACATTTCCACATGTCCGTGCATGGAAGCTTATTCAGCATACGTTGCAATCATGAGGAATAGCAGGAGGACTAAGATGACACAAATAGACAACAGGCAGAGCAACCGGGGAATGACAGGCACACAAGGGGTCACATTCAAAATATTTCACTACAGACATGGTCATGTAAAAAACACTAACAATGTAGTACACATGTACATTTCAAGATCACTCATTGCGCATATTGCACATATGTGTGTGGCATGACATCATCACTTGTGTGACACATCACAGCAGACATCAAAGTGACTTCGCATACAGTCAGCTTGACACACAGTATGTGATGTGATGTGATGAGGCATTTTTATAGCGCGCTACCACTCCAAGGAGCATCTTGGCGCTGCCACACATGCCAATCTATGCCACAAGCTTGCACACTAATTCGCAATGACTCACCATTAGGAGAAGAAGTTGCGTATGAAATGAAATGAAATGAAATGAAAAATTGCATTTGTATAGCGCATAACTGCCCTAGGGCCTCGCAGCGCTTGAAGATAAAATGGTTTAGCGCAGGCTCGGGGCAGATCAGCAGGATTTAGCAAACAAATGCGTTTTCAAGGCCTTTCTGAATGAGAGGAGGTTGCTATTTCCTCGGATGGCAAAGGGGAGGGCATTCCAAAGTCTGGTCGCCGAATGGGAAAAAGAGCGGCCACCCCAACGGGCTTTGTTAATTTTAGAGGAGGTGGCCAGCTGCAAGGTACCAGACCGAAGGGGGCGTGCTGGGACATAAGGCGTGACCAAAGGGTGCAGAATCGCTGGGCCTACACGGTGAAAGGATTTGTGCATAATGCACAAAGCTTTAAACTGCACTCTGGCAGCCATTGGGAGCCAGTGGAGGTCTTTCAGAGCCTTCCTCGCCGACTGCCGACGGGAGAGATTGAACAGTAGGCGGGCCGCACTGTTTTGTGTGACCTGAAGCCTCTGCAGTACCGAAGCCGGTGCTCCTAGGTAGAGAGCATTCCCATAATCCAGGCGAGAGAGAATCAGGGCCTGGACCATGGTCCTCCTCGCCTGGAAAGGGAGCAAAGGGAGCACCCGCCGGAGCATCCTCATTAGTCCAAAGCAAGTGGCGGCAGTCTTAGTAGCCTGGACCGAGAAATCCAGGGCGGTGTCAAGCCAGATCCCGAGGCTCTTTATCTGGGACTTGGGGGCAGGAGGAGCGCCAAGACATGGTGGCCAGACGGGTGCAAGAGCAGACGGGGAGGGATTTCCGAGTAGAATGATGTCTGTCTTCTCCCCGTTAAGCTTCAAACAGGAGGCTTGCATCCATCTGGCAACAGCCTCTAGACAGGGGCCTAAGGTGTCGGATGATCCATCTGCGTGGTCTAACGAGACCACAAGCTGCGTGTCATCCGCGTAGGTGACTATACGCACACCAAAGGGATGGACTATCCTGTCCAGAGGTTCCATGTAGGCGTTAAAGAGGGTCGGGCTCAGGGAGGAGCCCTGAGGGACCCCACACCTGAGAGGGTGTTTGGGAGAGACTATCTCACCCTCGAAGACCTGGAAAAAGCGCTCACTCAGAAAGGAGGTAAGCCAGTCTAGAGCCGCGCCCGACACGCCCATGCCCGCCAGTCGGTGTAATAGCGTGGCATAGTTCACCGTGTCGAACGCGGCGCTAAGGTCTAACAGGATAATGGCCACCTTTCCTCCCCGATCCAAAGTCGTTCTTGCTTCCTCTGTAACCGCTAACATAGCGGTTTCTGTGCCATGTTGAGGGCGAAAACCTGTCTGGGAGGCACGCAACAGACAGTTGGACTCCAAATAGTCTGTTAAGATATTGTTGGCGTGCCTCTCCAGCAGTTTACTCAGCCAGGGGAGCAACGAAATGGGGCGATAGTTGGACAAGTTGCTCTGGTCCAGGGAGGGCTTCTTGAGAAGCGCCCTCACCATGGCGCACTTCCAGGGGAGTGGGACCGACCTGGCCACGATGGAGGTGTTTAAGGCTTCCAGGATGACAGGACGAATAACGTCCAGTGCCTTGACAAGGATCCGGGGGGGTGCCGGGTCATTGGGAGACCCGGAAGAAACTTTAGAAATTAATCTATCCAGGCTGCCGGCATCAAGAAGTGGAATTATATCCAGTTTGCAGAGAGCCGGAGAATCAGCTGGCTTAGATGGGACGGAGGGGGCGTTGACCGTAGGATTACTAAAAGAAGAGTATATGGTCGAAATTTTCTTGGAGAAGAAGGCAGCTAGCTCATTACAGCGGTCTTGTGCCCCTTCAGCAGTAGGACGCTCAGCCGGGGGTGAAATAAGGGACTTGGCTATCCTAAAGATTTCCCTAGGCGCGTTGGCTGCAGCACTAATTTTCCCTTCGTAGAAGGAGGTTTGCGCCAATTTAATCTCTGATTTATAGAGCCTTATTGCGGACCTATAATCATCTTTCCTAGACAGAGAATGGTCCTTCCTCCACGCTCTCTCTAGTTTGCGGCAGTCAAGCTTTAATAACCTCAGAGCAGGAGTGTACCAGGGTGCAACTTTAGGTCTTCTGATGAGTTTACAGGGGCGTTTGGGAAGAACTCGGTCTAGGGTGCTGGAGATCCAGTGATCAAAGTTGCTAGAAGCAGAGGCAGGGGTCAAGGCCCTTCTCGGGGGGTCTTGAGTGAGAGCCAATGTCCAGTCGGTGAGGGGAAGTGAGGACCATTTCCTGCCCATGTACTTGGTAGAGGCCTCACGGGGGGAACAGGAGTTAGAAAGCCAGGTGAACGGTATCAAAAAATGATCAGTCCAAGGCAGTGGAACAGGGGACTCTACATTAAGGTTGGTATTACTGTATATGTGATCAAGGAGATGTCCCTTCTTGTGGGTCGCCTGATGGCCTCTCTGGCAGAGGTCTAACGCTTGCATGTTGGCACGCAAGTTATTAGCTGCCATATCCTGGGGGTCATCTGAATGGATGACCCGCCGGTATGAGCTGACTCCGGATATCATCCTTCTCCTCCTCATCGCTTTCATCATGGCCAAGCCCTTCTTCCTCAACGGGTGGATGTTCCAGCTCCTCAGGATCCAGGAAGAGTGGCACGGCCTTCTCAACTGCCATGTTGTGCAGCATGCAGCACACGATGAAGATGTTACACACCTTGACCGGGGCCTATGGGAGGGATCCGCCAGCCTTATCGAGGCACCGGAATCGGCTCTTCAGGAGTCCAAACGTCTGCTCTATCACACGCCTGGTCTGCCCCTGTGCATTATTGTACCCCTGGTCTGCAGCTGTTCTTGGGTTGCGGAGCGGTGTCATGAGCCACGGCATGTTGGGATATCCCGCGCCTCCTACAAATATACATCATGTAAATAAGTGTGTAATGAGATGCGGTCAGAGCAAAAAAAAACAAGACATACAGGACAAACAGAGTTTATCCACCAACAAGACATGCCCGATCATTGCGCAGCTGCAGTATCATCTGTGGTACCCTGCTACGCCTCATGATGAATGCATCATGGCACAATCCTAGAAAACGTGCACAAACATGTGAAATCAGCATGTTAGCAAGACACACCACCAGCACATTTATTAAATGGTAATGTTTCCTGTTGCCGTAGGCCTGCTACTGAGCCTGTGGTGGCACCAAAGCCACATGTGTTCCATCAATGGCCCCAATGACATGTGGCATACCTCCCAGGGCATAGAATTCACCCTTCACATCTGTCAACTCTTCAGGAGTTGGACATTTGATGAATTCATCAATGTGCTCCAACATCGCAGCTAAAACATCACGTAGTACACGGCTGAACATGGTTTGTGGCATACCCCCCACATCAGCTATGGTAAATTGAAACGTACCTGTAGCAAAAAAATTTAGGGCTGCCATCACCTTTGGTGTCTACGCAGTCGGATACCTGTGTCGCGGTTGGAGATGTGGTTCCAGCCTGTCCGTCAAGTCCTGAATCAACTCTCGAGTGAATCTGTAACGTCGGATGCAATCACGTTCCCTCATGGTCTCCAAGTCTGGAAAAGGCCTTGGTAGAGGCGGTGCCCTGCAGGACATATTTGGGAACAATGGAGAACAACTGTCAGCCAACAACGATACCAATCTACATAGCACATGCAACACTGCTACTACACATCACGTCACTATGGGGTCTGGCGTGTGTAATACATCCAGGACACATATGCTTGCTGGCACGCCAACGAAAACCCAGATACACCTGTTGTTTGTGAAATGAACATTACATGCACACAAAAGAGCTGCAGGGCTGGTCTGAGTGAGCAGACCAAGATATCACTGGAGTGACACACATCACCAGACCTACATTAGAAGGTTGTCATCCCATCCAGACAGCTGACTGCAAGGCACACACCCAGGTCACATGGTATATCTATTGTACATATCAGACAAATTGCTAATAAGGTGTGCATCTGACAATGCAACACCACAGCCATTGTCAAGATGCAGACATGTATGCCTGAATATAAATGATGTATGATGCCATCAGACCCAAAAGCTGTGGAAATGCACATGATGTGGCATGGTGTGCGTACATGTTAAACCATTTCAATCACAACACAGACCCATTATAGATGCACCAACAGCAGATGCAGTTTACAGAACACAAACAGCAAGCTCAATCTTTAACATGACACACACATGACATTGTCACATGTCACATAGGGTCATGCTGAGCGTCAAATTGTCAAGTGAGAAAGTGCCCCGGTCACTGGCATCATGAGACAGGTGCCCGTAGTGATGCCTGTGCCATCCCAGTGTTGGTGTGCATGACAACATGTGCATGATGATACATATGGGACAAGTGTAAAGGTGATGTGTACCACATAGTGCACCATCACACATGACATGTGTCAACAGGTCATCACACATCGATTGTGCAACAAGATCAGAGGCCCTGTGCTATATCACTGCCTGCCACACCTAGGGCCTGCTCATGCAATGACAAAAACTTGATAGACATCCTTGTTTTACCGTACCCCTACATCCCTGCCATGTGTGCACCTCGTATCAATATTTTAATGGTGCCATACGTAAGCGTGTGCAACATACCGTCTCCCTGCATTGGCATCTGTGTGTGAAACGCACCGTACCACTGCATTCACTACAGCGTGTGAAATGCACCGTGTAAAACGCACCGTACCCTGCATTCACTACAGCATGTGAAACGTATCCTGTAAAAGGCACCGTACCCCTGCATTCACTACAGCGTGTGAAACACACCGTGTAAAACACACGTACCCCTGCATTCACTACAGCGTGTGAAACGCACCATGTAAAACGCACGTACCACTGCATTCACTAGAGCGTGTGAAACGCACCGTACCCTGACATTACGTGCGTGTGCGCCTCGTTTCAGAATTGTCATCGTGCCATATGCGAGCGAAACGTACCCCGACATTACGTGCGTGTGCGCGCCTCGTTTCACAATTGTCATCGTGCCATACGTGGGTGAACCGTACCCCGACATTACATGTGTGTGTGCGCCTTGTTTCACAATTAAAATGGTGGCATACGCGGGGAACCGAACCCCGACATTACGTGCGTGTGTGCGCCTCGTTTCACAATTAAAATGCTGGCATACGCAAGCTTGAATGCACCGTAGACGTGTGTTGATCTAAAAAAATACTTAGGGGACACCTAGGGGATGAGTAGTAGGCCCTGAATGCAGCCTGGTTGTCATGGATACTGAGATTTGAGTGTGTGCTACAGGTGTCCTGCAAAAGTCAGTTGGGCAAAAATGTACAATGTTGCAATATGTATTTTGAGCTGAAGCTCATATTTTTAACCATGCAAATGTGTGTTAGGGCCTTATGTTTAAAGGGATTGGATGAAACGGAGGACGCAAAGTAATATGACCTATCACACTGTACTCCTGAAACTGAAAGCCCCTCAGCAGCACTGATTTAAGGCTGCATGTGTCTGTGAGAGAGCACTTGCCTGCACAACATTGGAGTGGACCACACTGCTGCTGTCTCTGCATTCCCTGGACTTTGATTTTGCTTACCATGGAGAGGGCACCAGCATTCACTGATGAGGAAAACCAGGCCCTGCTGGATGCCCTCCTACCACAGTACAGCAAGCTGTATGGGAGACCAGGGGAGCAGGTGAGTGATGACTGCACTAGCTTTGACTGTGCACCTGTTGTGTGAGTGTCACAACAGGCATTGTGTATTGGTGGAACAAACATGCAATGTGGTTTGGAGTGAGTGCCGGGTGTACATTGTGGTGTCTCCCATTTAGAGCATGATGTAGTTCAAGTGTGTTCACTCCTCACTTGTATTATGCTAACTGTGCCATTCAATGCATGCTCAATGACACATTCTGCTGTGCCACACAGTGACAGCTGAATGTACTCACTGATGTTTATGACTTTTGGGGACCTGTGGTGATATTGTACAGATGCTGTGTTTAAACTCATGCGGTACAAAAGTGTTGTGTGCCTGACTTGCACAGTTAGCCCAACACCTGTGGCACCACTTTGTCAAGTGGCACATGTGCAAAGTGAGGGTTGTTACACTGTTGACACTGACAGGCGAGTGATCTGTGCCAGGGTGTGTATGTGTGGTTTGCTGAGGATTCTTAGGTGGAGTGGGATATGTGACAGCTTGTCACGTGCTGTCCCACACCCTGCAGTTGCATGTGTTGTACAGTGTGTGCCATGATCAGTGAGTGTGTTGCACCCCTTATGCCATCCGTTGCCTTTCAAAGATATGTAGTGCATTGGGGTTTGCCCACAGGCCGAATTCACATGGACAATGATGCAAGTCCTGTCAGCATCCTATGTGTAGTGATGTTGTTTCACTTTGTCTTCCTGACAGGTAGCTGCCTACCAGAATGGGGTGATCTGGTTGGACGTTTTCAGGGTTGTCATGTCTGTGGGGGAGCCAAAACCTTATCTGAGCACGCCGCCGCCACCGCCAGGAGTCAAACGCCGCCACCGGCCAGAGTCAGACCACGCCACAATCCGTGCCGTCGCCCCGGGACCACAATTCCCGGCAGGCTCAGCAACGGCGCGCCCTAGTGACGCCGCACCAGCGCCAGGAGGCGCATAAAATCGGCACTGAGCCCCGCTTCGCGGGATGAGCCGGGTAAAGCCCGGGCCAAGGGCAGGTCCGTTTAAGCCCGTTGTAGCCCAGGGGAGACCGGACCGGGCCTCCCCCCTTTCTTCTCCATATTTGGGATTCAGTTTGTAAGTACTTTTTCTGCATTATTGCTTTACCTGTACTATTATTGCCTTGAAGGAGGGCAGGAATAAGGCGGTCAATGGAAACCTCACCAGAACTCTGGACAATTATATCATCAGAGCGAACTCTGTAAAAGATCAGGGGATCACGTTGATGGAGAGGCGGGTCTCACAAGACTTAGCAATTGCCAGAAGGTCATCTATGGGGTATATCGCTAATGCACGGACACCCGAACAACATGGACAAATTAGTGGCAATGGTGCCTCCGTGATCCCTGAGTCCCCGAATACCCATTTGGCAGCCCGTGACCTGGACCATTTTACCATAGGGGAGCAGTCTATGGTCTCTGAATCATTAGTGTTGACACCCCACAAGTTACCCTCCGTGGTTAGTCCCGTTAAGGAGCCTAATACTAGGCAATTACGGGAGAGACGCCAAGGGGCGATTCCTAAGTATAAACAAGGGCAGGCTAATGAAAATGGTGGTAAGAAAGGGAGTTCGTCCAAAAATACGGGGAACATCCTTTACAACGCAACTTTTACCCCTCACTACCATTACAACGCAACCATTAGAACGCAAGTCATTACAATGACTTGCGCTGGAGGGCGCTGTAGGATAGGGAATAGCTTAATTTTCTATCCAACACCTTCCCTACTATCCACGGGGACTGGAGTTGGAATAGAAAATTAAACTATTCCACTATCCAGCACCCCCCAACACAAGTCGTTGTAAAAACTGCGTTGTAATGGCATGCGTGGTAAAAGCATGCGTTGTGATGTCATACAACCAAAAATACTGGAGTAACAATCACTGCAAGGGAGCAGGCTGTCGCGAATACTCCGGAAATCCTAGTCGTACCTGTAGAAGATCCAACACTTATGAGAGCGGTATCCCAGGTTGAGGGTAACAGTGCAGGGGAAGGGTGATGATGGAGGATCCCCTTTTGGTTAAAATGGGTGATTTAATTAGACTCCTTCTTCGCCCAGTAGAAGATAGATTAACCAAGATCGAACAGCAGCTCAACAAGATTGAGTTTGCATCATTGGAAATTGTTGACTCCCTAAAAAAGGAAATTATACCTAGGGTTACTGTACCATCAAATGGTCCCTGGGAGGGAACGTTGCCACAGATCCCATAGCCTTGTTAGCTCTGACTATAGTTTCACCGGTCCCAGCTGCTCCTCTAACTAAGATACCAATAGTAGCAGATGCTAAGAAACCAAGTCAGTGCAAACCAGTTCTGCCGAAAGAGGGAGACGGGGATCCTATAGCTCAGGCCCCCGGGGGGGAAATTATCATCGATCTGCCCCCGGAAGTAAGTCCATACCTGGTAGTTTTAACAGGGGTTCCTGTATTGAGTAAACCTGTCCAAGAATCATTTATGGCCTTAAGGAACAAAGTTGCTGACTGGTTAAATAAATATAGATCATTACCCACGCACATTTCTAGTAAAATACTCATGGTACGGAGGGTGTCTTAGGTGGGACATTTGACTAAGGATATTAGGGGCGACTGTGTTCTTGTTAACTTTAGGGACCCCAGGACTGTGGATTATATCAGTAACTGGAAACACCACAGTCCAGGAGTTTCCATACAATCTCTCCCATTGTCCTACTTCTATCTGCCCCACTATTTTCCAACTGTAGTAGATGGGTGGACACAAGTACAGCGAAGTTGGAGGGGAATGACCCATGGGGGTCGGCTTGAGTCCATACCCATCCTGAGTCAAATCCCTATCCAAAATCAGTTCAGCGGACTGGAGGCCGTTGACTGACTACAGGGTCATGGGGGAGTATTCACGGACACCTTTGCCCCACCAAGCAGCAGTATTACTAGCACTTGTGGAGTAGCCCAGTGTGTATGTCCCGAACTGCCAAATGCTGTACCAGCAACTCTGGGGTGTAACAAAGAGATAGGACGGGGTCCCGCCATATCCCCAGGTGGTTTGACCTCTTGTAGTGGTCCCGTTGGGAATCTTAAAATCGTTTCATGGAATATAGCGGGTTTACGTAATAAGCTATCTCTACCGGACTGGAATACTTTTATTGACGATTATGATATATGTATATTCCAGGAAACATGGAGCTTAGAGCCATTGTATAAGTCTGGCTATTCTAGCTTCCATATACCAGCTATTTCTTCTGGACGTGGACGCCCATCTGGAGGGCTTATGGTTTGGGTTAAAATAGCCCTCAATTGTAAAATTACTCACCACTCTTGTCCAACACCAGACCTGATGAGATTAACTCTTAAAGGCATAAAGGGTGACAATACCTTAGAACTTTTTAACATTTATGCCAGAGGCACACAAGGGGGGGTTAAAATCTTCAACTATTTCCATTCTGTCTGATGTGCTTCTTTCCTGCCCTACTGATTCTTTTATTTTGATCGCTGGTGACCTAAATTGTACATTCGAACCTTTGGCTACTGATGATATTTTGGGAACATATGATGAGGATGCTAGATGGGGTATACTGTCCTTGTCGATATCGCCAGTTAAGAAATGGTCGCCGGTGGTCATCCAATTAAATGCCCTAACACTTGAATTTGGGCTAAGAGCTGTTAATGGGCGTACGCCCTCGGATGTCTTGGGAGCAAACACATATAATAGGGTCTCGTGTCCCACTAGAATCGATTATATATTGGTTGACAAGAGGTTATGGAAATATGTGAGTGATATGATTATTATACCATCTATTCATAGTGATCATAACCCTCTATCCCTTTCCATGATGGAATTGTGGCAAAAAAAGGAGCATTATTCCAGCACTGGACCTAGGATGTTAACAAAGGCAATTATACCATCTAACTGCAAAAGGTTTCTTAAATGGCCAAAATTCATCATGAATGAAGAGAAAACAAGAGCTCTAGGGGATATTTTAAGTGATCAGACTATTAAGCTTTCTGTAGTCCGTATGAACGAGGTTGGGTCCCCGGTGGTGGAGTCAATTTATGTTGACACAATTGATCAGATGGGCTCTCTCTTTCTGGAGGCTCCATCCCTTAATAAGCGCTCTACTATTTGTAAGCGAGTAGAGAAGTGGTTTAACAAGAAATGCAGGAGGAAAAAGACCTTGTTAATACTTGCCATTAAAACCCATAATACTGTAGAGGTACGCTTGGCCAGACTAGAGTATAGGCGAGCTATCATAGAGGCTAAAAAGGCATGGGAGGAATCACATTGGACTGACCTAAAGATCGCGAGTCAGTCTAAGAATGGTGAGCTCTTTTGGGGTCTGGTAAGAAGATCCAATGGTCGAGACCTGGACCAAATTCCTAATCATATTACCAATGGGGAGTGGTTTGATCATTTTAAGAGACTCTATGCGGGAGATGAGGGCACCGAGAGAGGCGGGTCCTCATGCTGCTTTGTGTTATCTACTCCGATCCCCCTGGTCCCTTTTGATCCCATAGGGAAAAATGAGGTGGTGGCTGCTATAAATAAGATCGTTCCAGCGAAGGCCCCGGGCCAAGATGGTTTACCGGGTGACTTATTTCGAGCTAATGCAGAGCAATGGGCTACATATTTTGCATTTTTGATTAATGCCCTGCTGGAAGGATCTCCAGTCCCAAACTCCTGGAAAGGGGCGGAAGTAATCCCTATTTATAAGAAGGAGTCCAGGGGTGATCCTGCCAACTATCACCCAATAAGCCTTATTGATGCCGGTCAGAAGGTGTTAGGTAGGGTCCTCCTGGAGAGGATTCTTTCCTGGGCTGAGGAGGATAATATTATTTCGCAATTTCAGGCAGGGTTTAGGGCATGTACAAGCACAATAGACCAGGTCTTCAGGCTGGCACTTCTTCACTGGAAGGTGGTAACCATTGGCAAGGGCGGTCTCTATCTCGCATTCATTGACTTGAAGTTCGCCTTTGACCTGGTCCCCCGAGACCGCCTATGGTTGGTCTTGCAGGAGATGGGGTTTCCCCCGCCCATCTTGAACCTCCTGATCCGCATGCATGATGGAAATTATGCCCGTATAAGATGGGGTACGCAGAAACAAACACAGATAAAATCCTTGTCAATAGAGGTGTCCGTCAGGGATGCGAATTGGCTCCAACCCTTTTCACGCTATATGTGAATGGGGTGGTTTCCTTTCCATTGGAAATTAATGCCGATGCTCCTGTTCTGGCGGGTGACAAAGTCCCTGCCTTACTTTTTGCGGACGACACACAGCTAGTATCGAAAACCCCTGCAGGATTACAGAAACTACTAGATCGGTTTTGTCTTTTTTGCAAATTGAGGGGCTTAGCAATTAATACTTCTAAAACGAAGCTCCTTTATTATAACCCTAGTAGGTCGGCTAAATCCACCATCGTACTTGATGGGGTGCCCTTAGAGCGTGTCAAAATATTTGACTATTTGGGTATTAGAATCTCGGATAATCTGAGATGGCAACCACATATTGACAAAATGGCTTTAAACTATAAGAGGGTTGTGGGAGCGATAGGGAGGGAACACCGTGCTTCAACCTCTAGGCCAATTGCCCCTGCCCTGGAGATCTACGCTGCAAGGGCCATAGGCTGTGCACTATATGGAGCCGAACTCTGGGGCTTTGGCAGCGCAGATGTACTTGTCACAGCAGAAAACAAGTTTTTTAGAGAGTTGACCTCACTCCCCAGGGTAACCCCTAGTAAGCCACTCTTGAGTGATCTGGGTCGTCGCTCAATTAAGGATCTAATCACTCTGCGTCCCCTCCTCTATTGGGCTTGGCTATGGCGCACCCCTGAGTTATCTAGATATGCCGACGGCCTAAGAGAAGTAATGAATCTCCAGGGATCCCACAAGATTGGTTGGCTAGTAAATCTAAAAAGGCTTCTCTTGGTTACAGGTCTTAAAACTGCATGGGAGTCAGGGGTCTCGTTAACCAAGGCAGAAACTAAGAGAGACTTTTGGGCATGGATCGATAATCAGGAGCATAGAAACTCCAATTTAGGTAGACCGACTGACGAGTTCCGTCAGCACAAGCAGGTGCCTTGTCTAGAGATAGGGCCCTTTTTATTCAGTTTAGAATGGACACTCTTCCTGTTCATGAACGTACAAGCAAATGGAAGCCTCCTCACCAAACGTCTTCTAATTGCCCACATTATTTGGGCGTAGTTGAAAATGTTCCAGATATTTTCTTTGTGTGTCCGGCTTACACCAAACCTAGAAGAAAGTGGCTAAGACCCATCTGCCGGCATCTAGGAATTAGGAATCCCTTTATTGCTCTTAGAATTCTCCAAGCAGATGCAAATACAACCTTAGCCTGTGGGGTGGCAACATTTCTTAGTTGGACTTGGTTGATAAGATTGAAAGCATTATGATGAAGTTGTACTATTATCTATTTTAAAATGTTATCAAAGCTGTCATAGTTTAATATACTTTTATCATTTTATTGTAAAAAAAATGATTGTTAATGTAATTTTCCTTTTTAACTATAATCATTATGAAATGTGTTTTTAATTGTAAAAGTGCTTTTAAGATATTTTATATCAAAATACAGCTTTGTTGATTGGTTTGCTGTGGATTCTTATGTGGAGTGGGATATGTGACAGCTTGTCACGTGCTGTCCCACACCCTGCAGTTCCATGTGTTGTACAGTGTGTGCCATGATCAGTAAGTGTGTTGCACCCCTTATGCCATCCGTTGCCTTTCAAAGGCATGTAGTGCATTGGGGTTTGTCCACAGGCCGAATTCACATGGACAATGATGCAAGTCCTGTCAGCATCTTATGTGTAGTGATGTTGTTTCACTTTGTCTTCCTGACAAGTAACTGCTTACCAGAATGGGGAGATCTGGTTGGACGTTGTCAGGGCTGTCAGGTCTGTGGGGGGCCCTCGCCGGCGGCTGAGCAACATCAGGAAAAGGTGGCAGGAGATCCGGTGCTGGACCTGGCGTATCACCCGGGTCCAGCTGAAGCTGTCACCTCCATGCCGGCATGGTGGAATCGTCACCTCACCCCCCCAAATGCTCCGGGTCCTGGAAGTGGTCTTTCCAGACCTCCATAGGCAGTTGCAGGAGAGACAACAGCAAGGAGGGGGTAGGTACATGGCTGTTTGTAGTGTTGTTTGTCACCTGCTACTTGAGGTGCTCTGAAGCCTGGAAACACTCCCACAGTTGGGGTGTCTGGTCAGACAGGCTATTTGTGCATTGTAGTTTCAATTCCCCATATTCAGCTCGTGCTCTTTTTCATCCCTTCCCCTCCTCCACATGTGTCCCCTGGTCTGTATTTTTTCACATTTGCACATGTTCTTCTAGGATGCAAGGTAATGAGACTAAACATTGATTAGCGCATCATGTAGGAGGGAGTTCAGTGACATGTGTTGGTACCTTGCCTGTGCCATGACCTGTGCAGTGTGTTTGGCCTTCATATTTGTTTGCACTGATGATGAGTCTCAACATAGAAGTGTGAGGTTTAAACTGCACACCCTTGCAGCATGCATGACCCATGTTGCGTTCTCAGACATAATGTACATCATATGCGAGATATGCATAGTGCCATGACGGTTAATCATGAGACCGTCAGCAATTTCTAGACCCATGGATCAGTGTGCACACTACAGTCCCCTGCAACACCCTGGCCTCCTAATCATGTGTGTCATCCAACACTGTGCCCATTCTATGTGGGTTTAGCATGGGTCTGCATCAGTAGCATTGGTCCCTGGCATAGTTTGTATATATCATGTGTCAGCTACATGTGCACACTAGCCATGGATACAAGATTTGGCTTGTGCATACTCACACTGGCCAGTGACTGTGTGCCTATTCACAAGAATCTGTTGTTGGTTGTTTGTGACTAATATGTATTGCCAGCCCCATCCAGGTGACCTTGGTTTACTTTAAAAAAAAGTTGCTGCACTGTTTTTGTTACCCTGATTCGGAGGTTTCACTTCTTGAGCTGTATCAATCACATTCAATTAGTGATGGGGGTTTTTTGCATGAGAGGTGTGATGGGCCTGCCTGTTTGGCCTTGGCAGTAGTGAGTTGTGGATCTAAATTGGGAGGTAGATTTTTCACCATGCACTTCCCCTGTGATGGTGGACAGTGCTTTCATTAGGGGTTTTACAGGCTATGTTGTTTGCTTCCAGAGATGATTGTGCCTCAATTATTTTTGCCACATGTATGTATTTCTGGTGCAATGCTGTTTTGTCTTAGTGTACACACTACTGTGTTGACATTTTGCATGTGGATAAGGTTGTGTCCACGATGCAGCAATGATTTTGTTCTTCACAATTGCAGGCACATTGGCTTAAGCATTGTCCTGATTTGGGACATGTGGGCCACTTCACATGACAGCCAGTGGGTCTTATGTGCTAGCAACTGTATGATCCGGTGATAGATGTCCCTGTGAGGACTGACACATTTGAAGTGGTCTCACATTGATGAACATACCTTGGCACTCCCAACACTTGTTGAGAGTTGTTTATCTTTTGAATGTGTTCATATGACAAATTGTGTAGGTTACACATATGTTTCTGCATTATAGTTGTCTCACAAGGTAGTGCACACCAAACAACATTTGAAATGTTTTGGAATAAGCAGGCAGCTTTTGAAGGAGGCCAGTGTTAGTGTTTAATGGTGTGCCTTGATCTCCATAGACATGTCCCCACAGTGGTCTTGAGTGCTTGAGACTCCTTTGGTGTCAATTGTACAGACTAATGTGTGTCAAGTCATCAAGACCTCCGTTGGACCAGGTATATGGTATATGGTCCACGCCATTTATTTCTAACAGTGTTTCATCTTAAAGTGTGCCAGCTGTTTCAATGAATGTGTCTATGTTTTTGGTGTGCATTTCCTCATGAGAGATCTTTCATGCAGGCACATACGTGTTATCTTCACAAGATGGCTAATTTACACATCCAATACATGTTGAATGTGTGAAGTATGGTGAGTCCCAAGATGCCAACAATTCGTGACTTTAGTTTTCACCAAAATGTACTTACAGGGCTCTGGGTGTGGTGTCACCTTGGGGAGTGAGGTGTGTTAGTTTGCACTGAGGTACTACACAACTGTTTATTTCTTTGTGAACTTGAGGTGGCATCACTTCATTGTATAGATCTGCTCTCCTGTAAACAGACAGAAGCTCCTCAGTGTGACTCTCATTCAAGTTGTGGTCTGGTCTGTTCTTTGAATCCTTGTGTCCAAGTAGCATTGTGTCTATACCAACTGTGCAATACTAGTCTCAAATATGTGCTGAGCTATCTGGCTGTTACTCATGATGCATGCCATGATTTGCAGTGTGACCAACTGATTTTGTGCTCATGTGTAAGATGTGTACAGGTGACTGATGCATTTTTATTTCTTCTCCTTGCCAACAGCATCAACAACCGACACAGGAGGAGATATGAGCAGGGACCAGGAAGAGGGAATGAACTGCAGTGCCACCAGCGTTGTGGAGTCAGAGGGAGCCAGTGGCACGGAGGGTGAGGGGAGTCAGGCGGCTGGACCTTTGGAAGGCGACACTTCTTACCATGCGGACTACTCGGCTTCTGACTCCCAGGAGGAGGGGGAATACGCGGCGACACCATCTTCCATCACTGTGTCTGTCCCCGCCTCCTCCAGACCCATCTCCACCCTCCCAGTTGCTAGAGTCCCTTCTGTCCGTGCTGTCCCCCATGTCTCCTTCGTCCCCAGCACCGCAGCCCTTGCCCCTGTCTCCCCTGCTGCCCTCAGTGCCGAGTCTGTGGACCTACTCCGGCAGATTCATGTTGGTCAGACATCAATGCTGAATGTCCTCCATGGCCAAACTACAATACTGACACAGTTGTTGTCATTCATGGAGGGCATGTCAGCTACGATGTCTGACCAACGTCGGATTCTATAATCCATGGACTCCTCACTGACGGCAGCAGTTGCCCTCCTGCAGCGGTCTGCCCCCCCTCCTTCAGACCCATCCACATCCCCCTCTCCCATACCTGTCCAGAGCACATGCAGACACACAAGATCATGCACTCCAACAGACACAACCAGCACACCACCACCGAAGTGTAAGCGCAGGTCTCCTGGCATGCAATCTCAGAGGAATGCAGGAACACCCACAGGGACTGTGGTCACACTGCAGGCACGCAGCCACAGACAAAGTCCACACTACTCACAGCCCTCTACCTCCACTCCCATTGTGTCCCCGGGTGCAGGTGGTGGTCTGGCTGAACTGGCAGCAGTGTGCAGCGCTGAATTTATTTCCACCTTTGGTGCTGCACAAGCCACTGATGAGGATTCCTCCCCCTGCACCCACAACACCTACCCTTCCCTCTACTGTCCCTGCGGTGCCGGTCCCTGACCCAGATGAGGCCCCCCACGGGTCAACAACCCTTTAGCTCCATCATGTGCAGGCAAGTTTGGGGTTGACAACCTCCCCAACGTCACCCAAACAAACTTTAATGTGGACTGGCCATTGGCCTTGTTTTAGCCGGGACTCATTTTTTAAATCATTTTCCTTTGGAGCTGAATAAAGCATTTTATTTTTCATTCTAATCTATTGCATTTCAGGTACTTGCTTTAGGTGCTGTGTGCCTAGGAGTTGGTGTCATGATAATGTTTTGGGATTGAGAAAGATGTCTATTTTATGATGGGAATGAGGTGGACCCTGGGATCTATGTGCCATCACAATGTTGCTGCAATTAATCTTTCTTTGTGTGTGTTCAGTTTGCCTACATTGTCCCAAAGAGTGTCCCTTCCTCAGTGACACATGAGATCTTCACTACAGACAGTTGCACAATTGTTGTGCTGACATGTGTGCAGATTTACTATTTTGTTGAACGTTCCCTTCAGTAATGGCCATGCCTGCTCACAGATGAGGACTGCTCATTAGTCTGTGCCATCCATGCTACTCACTGTACTTGTGTTTTTAGTATGTAGAAATGCCTTCATGGACACATTCACCCTTTTTCACACTATGCAGATGTATAATCACAGCCTTACCCTTATGTTTGGATTTGTTATGCAGGGTATTTGTGCACTCGACTCACAATTTCATGCTTTGTATCTAAGGGGTTTCAACCCTGTTCCTTCCATGAGAGAGTAAATGTTTCACCACCTGGACATTCATATCAGGCCAGGGATGTACATGACAGTGTGTTTTTCCTTTTTGCTCTATTAGTTTGGTGAGCTGTTACATCACTATACACTATTGTGTCATGATGGTAGGGTGTGTAGGTTGCCTGCAACCTCCATGGGTGGATATGCATGTGGGATCTGACATCACACCCACATGTGGTGTGTCACGCAGTGCGTGACAGAAATCCATCCTCCGTGTAGTGCGACACTGCTGTAAGTGATGTGTTGCTATGGCATTATCAGAAATCTCACAGGTTAGGGATGTAAACATACACTCATGTAGTTGTGGTATGATGATGATAATGCCCCCCCTATATCTGAGCACTGCTGGGAGTCCTCTGCACACACCCCTCTTACGTCTGTGCACTGCTGGGAGTTCTCTGCACCCACCCCTCTTATGTCTGGACACTGCTAGGAGCCATATCCACCCACCCTCTTATGTCTGGGCACTGCTGGGAGTCATATCCTCCCACCCCTCATATGTCTGGGCACTGCTGGGAGTCCTCTGCACCCACCCCTCATATGTATGGGCACTGCTGGGAGTCATATTCATGAACCCCCATACTGTGGGGCACTGCTGGGAGTCATATCCACCCACCCCTCTTATGTCTGGGCACTGCTGGGAGTCCTCTGCACCCACCCCTCATATGTCTGGGCACTACTGGAAGTCCTCTGCACCCACCCCTCTTATGTATGTGCACTGCTTGGAGTCATATCCACCCACCCCTCATATGTCTGGACACTGCTGGGAGTCATATCCACCCCCCTCATATGTATGGTCACTGTTGGGAGTCCTCTGCACCCACCCCTCATATGTCTGGGCACTGCTGGGAGTCATATCAACCCAACCCCATACTGTTGGGCACTGCTGGGAGTCAAACCCACCACCCCTCTTATGTCTGGGGACTGCTGGGAGTCATATCCACCCACCCCTCATATGTCTGGGCACTGCTGGGAGTCCTCTGTACCCACCCCTCATATATCTGGGCACTGCTTGGAGTCCTCTGCACCCACCCCTCTTATGTCTGGGCACTGCTGGGAGTCAAATCCACCCACCCCTCATATGTCTGGGCACTGCTGGGAGTCTATCCACCCACCCCTCTTATGTCTGGGCACTGCTGGGAGTCCTCTGTACCCACCCCTCTTAAGTCTGGGCACTGCTGGGAGTCATATCCACCCACCCCTCTTATGTCTGGGCACTGCTGGGAGTCCTCTGCACCCACCCCTCTTATGTCTGGGCACTGCTGGGAGTCATATCCACCCAACCCCCTTATGTCTGGGCACTGCTGGGAGTCCTCTGCACCCACCCCTCTTATGTCTGGGCACTGCTGGGAGTCATATCCACCCACCCCTCTTATGTCTGGGCACTACTGGGAGTCCTCTGCACACACCCCTCTTATGTCTGGGCACTGCTGGGAGTCATATTCACCCACCCCCATACTTTTGGGCACTGCGGGGAGTCATATCCACCCACCCCTCTTATGTCTGGGCACTGCTGGGAGTCATATCCACCCACCCCTCTTATGTCTGGGCACTGCTGGGAGTCCTGTGCACCCACCCCTCTTATGTCTGGGCACTGCTGGGAGTCATATCCACCCACCCCATACGGTTGGGCACTGCTGGGAGTCATATCCACCCACCCCTCAGATGTCACGCACCGTACCCCAACATTCATGGCTTTTGTGCGGCTCGTAGCACTATTGCAATGGTGATATACGTGAGCGTGTGACGCAACGTACCCCAACATTCATGGCGCGTGTGCGGCTTGTAGCACAATTGCAATGGTGCCATACGCGAGCATGTGACGCACCGTACAAGTACACTTCCGTTGTTGCGGTACGTTGTTCTCACCGTATGCGCCGTCGTTGGTTTCTGTGCACCAGGTCGTAGGCGTACAGGACTGGGATGACACGGCCGATGGGGTTCATGGCATGTCTGTCATGTACCGCGGTGCGGGTCGGGCCGGACTCTGCTTTTAGGGACGTTTTCTGCTCCCGTAGCAATAGGGTCGTATGGAGTGTCGTCGACACGGATCGTACTTGCTGGGCAGGAAACTGCTGCCTGTTTACGTACGTACGGCGTGTACTGCGTGACCCGGATATGAATCGTATGTATTTTCTGGTCGTATGGTGTTTGGTACGATTCGTACGTAGATATGCTTTGGGTTAGGATCGTACTTGATCGTACGAACGGGGACGCTGTAGGTGTACGAATCGGACGGGAAAACGCTCCGTACGGCGAATCGTAGGGGATTTTACCAAATTGGAATCGGCCCCATAGTCTAAACCCGTGAGTTTAAAAATAAAACTAAACAAATGTCCAAGTGACTATTGGACCAAATTCAACAGTTTTTGTTGATGGTGGCTTCATACTACCTGGACAATCATGCAAGCATACTACAATTGTAATACATGCTAACACCTGCTCTAATTTACTTGACTGTTTTGACTATTTTTCTTTAAATGAATAAGATTTACTTTTTTTGGAATTACTTTTGAAAATGAAAGGAATTTTGGTTTTCCTACCTGCAGTGTTTTCTTTCTTAAACTCTTGGTGACTTATCAAATCCGCTTCTCACCAAGAGTCTTTAGTACTCTAATAATCCAAACTGCAAAACACATATTTCAACAAACTACCCAACTCCTGTGGAAAAAAATATATATATTGGTGAAGACACCTTTTCCAACAAGTGAACTGTTGGATAAATTAATCTGTTGTTCAAAAAAAAAAAACCCACTAAAAAACTCAGAAAACCTTGTATGTTTTTCAAAAATGCAACAACCAATCTGTTTACAAAATCCATGATCCAATACAAAATACAGCCCTCCAAGTCCTTTTTGAGGATTATGATCCAATGAAAAATACAGTTATCCAAGTCCTTTTTGAGGAGTGGATACAATAACAGAAGATCCCAAAATTATGTAGGAAACGTATGCTGGTAGCCCTTAACTCTAAAAAGTTAAAAGAGATAAACACAACCAGCTTTACCAGGAAAAAAAACGAAGTGCACCCGATCCTGGGAATCCATTTCCTTCTTGATGTCATATGGTCTGTGTGCCTTCAGTACTCCAAACATTCTACAGAAATATACTGCTTGTATTTCAAATTGGACCGACAACCACTATTTGCATAGGAATGAGAATGTGGCTAAAACATCCAAACCTTACATTTTACTACTAACATACATCTAACTGCCTCCCATCTCTCTCCTTTTTTTTTTAATAAACCTTTTTATTGGATTTTGCATCTTACATACAAGGTATATATATCAATCAATGTCAGTAATCGTTACTCAACTTACATTGCACATATCATCCAGGTAAAACCACATTGACATAATGATTATTTGTCTGGGCAACGTACTTAGAATGATAAATGAAATTGTTCTTACCTGACCGCAGCTCTTCCGTGCATCTGATATTGAACACATCTTTCCAAATATTGTAGAAACAGTTGGATAACTGCGAAGGTCAAGTTTAAAAGTAAAAAGTAAAAAAAGACAATTTTCCCATTTGACTTCAATTGGAAAGCCTGGGAAAATTCTTTAAAAAATCTTTTTAAAAACACGTTTCAAAGTTTGTAGAATTTCTCTATCATTTTTTTTACATAAACTTAATGGTCTTACATATTGATTGTATTTTTATGGGATTTATTTAAAAGAAATTCATTAAAAAACATGACTTGTTCAGTTTTAAAAGTAATAAATGTTTTACAAATTTTATTATTTCTGAGTGTGGTTGCATGTTGCATTTCATTTTGTATTACATTTTATTAATTTAGGGGCTCTTATGTTACCATAAAATGTGTTTCAAATATATTTTAACATATTTTGAAAAAGAAGTCTGAGTTATTAAAATGAATACCTGAGTAGTAACATACTTCCCCACCCAAAACCCCTATGTCCCCCACATCCCGTGTATAAGCATGTGTGTTAAACCCTTAGGAAAATCTTTAGATCATTTTGTAATTAATCTGAACTGGATTTAATTTTAGTTCTAAATTAATATTCAGGTATTAAAATTAACACCTGATTATTGATACACTTACCCACCCAATACCCCTATCATTCATATCCCATGCCTAAATGTGTGTGTTACTCCCTTAAGATAATTGTTAAATGATTGTATAAATATTTTCAACTATATTTATAAATTACATATAAATTAATACTCAGGTATTAGAATAATAATACCAACATCTTAATACACTTTCCCATTCAATACCCCTATATCCCTCACATCCTGTTGCCTAAATGTGTGTGATAAACCCCTAGAAATGTTTTAGAATAAATATTTAGTGTTGTATAACTTTATTTAAAAATTACTTACAAATTAATACTCAGGTTATAGAAATAATAACTTAGTATTAACACACATCCTCACCAAATACCCTATATCACTCATATCCCATGCCTACATGTGTGTGTTACTACTTTAGGAAAAATCTGAAAATATTTTCTTAGCAAATTTTACTTTTTTAAATAATATTTAACTTATAAATGAATACTCAGCTATTAAAGTGAATGCCTGTGAGTTAAGACACTTCTCCACCCATTGCACCTATATCCCTTACATTCCCATGTCTAAAGGTGTGTATTGCACCCTTAGTTGAATATTTTCAATACTTTAACATTTTTTTTAAATATTATTAAAGAATTATCTATAAATTAACACTCAGTTTATAAAATTATTACCTGTGTATAAATACACTTCCATTATCCTTATACCCTCACATCCCAGGTCTAAGTGCGGATGTAGCACCTTCATTTATTTTTAAAGAATAATACTATTTTTAAATTACATACATATATATATATATATATATATATACTAGCTGTACCCGGCCACGCGTTGCTGTGGCTCAGTCTGGTTAAATGGAAGAGAAAGAAAAGAGTAAGCGCACTTTTCTAATATGTTTCATTTCACAATGCTTGTGGGTAAACAATATGTTTTTGTGACTATTGTCTGTATGCGTCCTTTGTAGTTGTTGCGCAGCAAGCAAATCGATAGGGCCTGTTTGCCCTTTTGATTAAAACATGCGTGTTTTGTACACACATGTATTCTAATCCAACGTTGTGTATATATAAACACACGCTAATGTTGCAAAGTGAACCAACTCCTCCCCCCTCCCTCCACCCACTTCCCGGTCTGCCATCCTGACACCAACTGTCCATCCAAATCTATTTAGACTACTGTCTCTATGCGTCATTTCTTAATGTTGCAAAGTGAACCAACTCCTCCCCCTCCCTCCACCCACTTCCCGGTCTGCCATCCTGACACCACCTGTCCATCCTAATATATGTAGACTATTGTCTATGCGTCCCTTGTATTTGTTGCGCAGCAACCAAATCGATAGGGTCTGTTCGGGTTGCAAAGTGAACCAACTCCTCCCCCCACCCTCCACCCACTTCCCGGTCTGCCATCCTGACAACAACTGTCCATCCTAATATATGTAGACTATTGTCTATATGCGTCCCTTGTATTTATGTGCTGCAACCAAATCGATAGGGTCTGTTCGGCCTTTTGATTAAAACACGAGCGTATTGGACACACGGGTATTCGAATCCAACGTTGTGTATATATAAACACGCGCTAATGTTGCAAAGTGAACCAACTCCTCCCCCCTCCCTCCACCCACTTCCCGGTCTGTCATCCTGACACTAACTATCCATCCTAGTCTATGTAGAATATTGTCTCTATGCGTCCTTTCTTAATGTTGCAAAGTGAACCAACTCCTCCCCCCTCCCTCCACCCACTTCCCGGTCTGCCATCCTGACACCAACTGTCCATCCTAATATATGTAGACTATTGTCTCTATGCGTCCATTTTAGTTGTTGCGCACCAACCCAATCGATAGGGTCTGTTTGTCCTTTCGATTAAAAACACTCACGTATTGGACACGTGCGTTATCAAATCCAACGTTATGTATATATAAACACACGCTAATCTTGCAAAGTGAAGAAAATCCTCCCCCCTCCCTCCACCCACTTCCAGGTCTGCCATCCTGACACCAACTGTCCATCCTAATATATGTAGATTATTGTCTCTATGCGTCCTTCCTTAATGTTGCCAAGTGAAGCAACTCCTTTCTCCTCCTTCCACCCACTTCACGGTCTGACGTCCTGACACCAACTACCCATCCTAATATATGTAGACTATTGTCTCTATGCGTCTATTGTAGTTGTTGCGCAGCAACCCAATCAATAGGGTCTGTTCATCCTTTAGATTAAAAACACAATTGCGTATTTGACATGCGCCTATTCGAATATAACATTGTGTATATATAAACATGCGCTTATTTGAATTCAACGTTGTGTCAAAATTTCAAATCAATTGGTGGAGAACTTTCGTAGATGTAAGATTTTTATCAAACGCACATTGACATTTTTATGTGTCTGTGCTTTCGATTAAAAACACGCGCGTATTCGACGCACGCGTATTCGAATCCAACGTTGTGTATATAAAAACACGCACATATTCGAATGCAATGTTGTGTCAAAATTTCCAAGCAAACGGTGAAGAACTGTCGGAGATTTGAGATTTAGAACAAACGATCAGTTACATTTTTATTTATATAGAGTATATATGTGTGTATATATATATATATATTTGAAATAAAGAGTTTTGCCATCATCCCCACAGAGGTTCCTGCTCCCTTTTTTTCTTGGAAGAGGAGACGCTTGTTTACATAATTTTGCGCGTCGTCCAGAGGCGCGGTTCAGGAGCCCCCCCGGCATAAGTGGCCTGGAGACTCTGGAGTCTGCTTCGGCATTGCGTGTCTCTTCAGGTTTCTGAATATCTCCAGACCCGCCGGCAGTCCAGGCATCTTAAGCGACACAGCGAGACATTTTCCTCAGCAAGGGTGGGTTGTATGCACCTCCCGCCCACGCTATTTTGGAGCCTGGACCAATGGTGCTGGGGTCCAGGGGACTTGAGGCATGACTTTTTGTTTCTTTTTGCGGGTTAAGCGCTTTGCAGAACTCCTCTCTCACAGCACTCTTTTTGGATTTCCATCACCGTCCCTCAGCACTACTTACCTGGGAGCCACTGTTGCATCCTGGGCATTGGAGTCCGTTTATTTCTCGGACCCTGAACACTTTCACCTGGCGATTCCTGGGCTGAGGGCGGAGCTGCCATTTGCACCTATCCAGTGCGGAGGGGTGTATTCTTTACTGCAGAGCGTGAGGACTCCCGTTCATACCACCGCAGGCGCTGACGAGGCCATACTGGCTGAACTGCATCCGCCTTTAATTTGAAATAAAGAGTTTTGCCATCATCCCCACAGAGGTTCCTGCTCCCTTTTTTTCTTGGAAGAGGAGACGCTTGTTTACATAATTTTGCGCGTCGTCCAGAGGCGCGGTTCAGGAGCCCCCCCAGCATAAGTGGCCTGGAGACTCTGGAGTCTGCTTTGGCATTGCGTGTCTCTTCAGGTTTCTGAATATCTCCAGACCCGCCGGCAGTCCAGGCATCTTAAGCGACACAGCAAGACATTTTCCTCAGCAAGGGTGGGTTGTATGCACCTCCCGCCCACGCTATTTTGGAGCCTGGACCAATGGTTGCTGGGGTCCAGGGGACTTGAGGCATGACTTTTTGTTTCTTTTTGCGGGTTAAGCGCTTTGCAGAACTCCTCTCTCACAGCACTCTTTTTGGATTTCCATCACCGTCCCTCAGCACTACTTACCTGGGAGCCACTGTTGCATCCTGGGCATTGGAGTTTGTTTATTTCTCGGACCCTGAACACTTTCACCTGGCGATTCCTGGGCTGAGGGCGGAGCTGCCATTTGCACCTATCCAGTACGGAGGGGTGTATTCTTTACTGCAGAGCGTGAGGACTCCCGTTCATACCACCGCAGGCGCTGACGAGGCCATACTGGCTGAAATGCATCCGCCTTTAATTTGAAATAAAGAGTTTTGCCATCATCCCCACAGAGGTTCCTGCTCACTTTTTTTCTTGGAAGAGGAGACGCTTGTTTATATATATATATATATATATATATATATATATATATATATATATATATATATATATATATATATATATATATATATATATATATATATATATATATATATATAAACAATTAAAATGTTATTTATTAAAAATCAACAGCAATAACATAAAAAAATAAAAAATTCTTACCTACAAATGACAATGAGTGGGACCAGCATGAGCGGTAATGCCATTTTTGGTAAAGGTAGCTGCACTGTAATGGCTACCTCGTAAAGGGATTTCATGGTAATGCCTGCATTGAAATGGTTGTTTCCCATTTTCGACCATATCATTGAATAGCAAGTAGCTTGTTTACGAAAAAGTTGTACAGCGCACCAAGTCACCTTGCTGCGCTGCAATCCATGACAGCAAAAGGTGCAGGAATGCGCCTTATTTAGGGCAATATGCACATTCCTAACTTTCCCCTGTGCTGGCAGCCTAGCGCCAACGCAGGCACCCTTGCACCATGGTGCGAGGGTGCCTGCCTTGCTTGCAGGATTGTTTTTGTGCAGGAAGGGGCACAAAAACAATCCAGAGAGGCATATTCATCTTTCTATGTGTGCTGTAGAAAGAAACAAGGAGAAATTAAGACATTTCTCCTAGTTACGCCTCTCCGGAGAACGTGCATCTGTTTGGCACATTCCTAGGTCAACCAGTTCTGGTAAATCTGGGAATGCATCAAAAATCATGCGAGTTGCTTGGGAACACCTAGGCAGCACTTACGGAATGCCTTCCCAGGGCAGAGTAAGGCAATGCAGCGATTTTCGCTGCGTTGCCTTACTCTAGATTTCTGGAGCCACTCATTATTAGACCCCTACGGACTTAGGCTTAGGGTGAAAGGTAACAGCGCGATCATATATCAAAGGAATAAAATACCCACTGGAATGCATTAAAAGAATATAACAAGTTACCTCAGAGTTCTGTGACTTGTAAAGGAGCTTGTCTTTTTGACTTATTCGTCTGTATGTTCATGGATTTCTAATAACGTACACAAAGGGTACTTTGCCTCATTTTTAATAATAAGATACATCTTTTCCTTGCTAGGTTAAAAAATATACTAATAATTTCATGGTTCATCTCAACTTAGGAACATTGATATAGCAACACAGATTTCCAAATCGATGTTGTCAGCAGTTACCTTGATCATCTATACTCCCTGATTTAATTAAATCAACATCACTTCTGAGTTGTCACAATAATCTTTATTTTATGATGACCAATCGCGCACACCTATTCGCTATATATAATAAAATGCAGATCATGTAAATATGTCTACCTGCAGGAAGTGGTCGATGTTTTGGAACATACTGAGAATAAGACCAGTGGCATAGCTTTGCAGCCCATGGCGGTCCCCTCCTTTGCGCTCTGGCGGCCGCATGTAAGCGGGGTGCTCACAATTCCTGCATTTGTCGCCCTGCGGCAAACGCATGTAACGCATATAAGAGCCCCAAATCTTGGGCCACCCGGGGCAGACTAACTTCCCTTCCCTCTCTTGCTAAGTCACTAAGGGCCATATATATCAAGCAAAATTGCATTCGCAAACGCCGAAATTCTGCTAATTTCGGCGTTTGCAAATGCAATTTTGCCAAATGGCATGTATAAAGGTAATATAAAGAATCACAAAATTTGCGATTCATTATTTTGCGATTGCATTTAAGGAATCGCACATTTTACGATTCCTTAAATGCAATTTAAGAAGCACCAAAAAAGTGCAATTTGGCCTTAAGGAATCTCAAATTACCACCAACTTCAAGTTGCCCTTAGGGCATGTATGTGTGCCACATGGGCACT
This sequence comes from Lissotriton helveticus, assembly GCF_964261635.1. Lineage (NCBI taxonomy): Eukaryota > Metazoa > Chordata > Amphibia > Caudata > Salamandridae > Lissotriton > Lissotriton helveticus. The sequence goes on along the minus strand of NC_136067.1, from coordinate 919,157,037 downwards.
CATGCACATTTCAGGGGTGCAACAGGGTGTCCTTTTGATACCCTGGCACCTTTTAAATTGCATTTTCAATTTGCGATTCTCTAATTGAGAATCGCAAATTGAGAATTTCTCCCCATTCATTCCTATGGGCCTCTAGGCCCATAGGAATGAATGGGGAGGTATTCTTTAATTGCGAATTGCAATTTGCGATTCGCAATTAAGGAATATGTAGGATTCGCAAAATTATTTGCAAATCCTACATACATAGCATTTTGCGATTCTCAAATAGTGATTCTCTAAAAATCGCTATTTGAGAATCGCAAAATGTAACTTTCATACATATGGCCCTAAATAACCATTGTAAACAATGGGGTATTCCCAAATGGTCCTTGGACCTGGGTATCTTTTATTATAAAGAAACAATGGTCCTGGACCAATTATTCAAGTAAGAGTTAGATTAACAGAATTACCAACTTATTTGAGCTTACATTAATTAGCTCAGAAACGTCGGTAAATCGTGAAAATAATGAAAACAAACATATGTGCAGAAAAACCACTAATATTATTAAAATATATTCATTCAGTCATTTAAAGGAACAATCATTAGAACACGGGTACTCATAGTACGGCCCGAGGGCCGCCAGCGGCCCAGAAAGCCTTCCCTGGCGGCCCGCGGACCTTGCAGACATCGTACCCATGTTTTAATTTTTTAGAAAGAGTGTCAGCAAACACCCCTGCAGCAGCGCAGCTCAGAGACGCTGCTGCTCTGTGGGGGCCGGGCGATTCCCGCCATAGTCAGAGTGGGGCTGCAGGGGCACTAAGAGGTGAAGAAAGCCTCATTAACATGCAGATGGTCTTTTTAAAAAAAATCTTTTTATTAACTTTGCTCAGTGACTCAAGAGATACAAGGCAGTGCCTACATGGCATGTGAAGGATAACAATACATTTGCGTACAAAAACCTGCAGTACAGATGCAAATGGTCTTTTAAAGACCTGTGAAGTGCTCGGGTGCCGCTGTGTCTGTGTGTGCCCAGGAAGCTGTCTCAGACAGGGCTGACACACAGGCAGGGTGTGATGAAGAGGGTGACAGAGGGAGGTGGAGGGAAGGAGAAAGAGGGAGAGGGAGGGAGGGAAATGTAGGGAGACAGAGGCAGACAGAGGGAGAGCGAGGGAGGGAGGGAAAAGGAGGGAGAGGGAGGGAGAGGGAGAGAAAGGGAGGGAGAGGGAGGTAGAGCGAGGGAGGGAGGGAAAGGGAGGCAGACTGAGGGAGAGCGAGGAAGGGAGGTAGAGGGAGTGAGACAGAGGGAGGGAGACAGAGGGAGGGAGAGGGGCGGAGAGCGAGGGAGGGAGGGAAAGGGAGGGAGAGGGAGGGAGTGCGAGGGAGGGAGAGGAGGGAGAGCGAGGGAGAGCGAGGGAGGGAGGGAAAGGGAGTGAGAGCGAGGGAGGGAGGTAGAGGGAGGGAGACAGAGGGAGGGAGAGTGGGAAAGGGAGGGAGAGGGAGGGAGGGAAAGGGAGGGAGAGGGAGGGAGGAAGAGCGAGGTAGGGAGGGAAAGGGAGGGAGACAGAGGGAGAGGGGAGGAGACAGAGGGAGGGAAATGGAGGGAGAGGGAGGGAAAGGGAGGGAGATAGAGGGAGGGGGAGGGAGACAGAGGAAGAGCGAGGGAGGGAGGGAAAGGGAGGGAGAGTGAGGGAGGGAGGGAGAGTGAGGGAGGGAGGGAGAGGGAGAGAGAGCGAGGGAGGGAGAGGGAGGGAGGGAGGGAGGGAAAGGGAGGCAGACAGGGAGAGCGAGGGAGGGAGGTAAAGTGAGGGAGACAATGGGAGGGAGGGAAAGGAAGGGAGAGGGTCAGAGAGCGAGGGAGGGAGGGAAGGAGTGAGAGGGAGACAGAGGGAAGGAAACAGTGAGGGAAACAGAGTGAGGGAGACCTCAGAGTGAGGGAGACGTTAGAGTGAGGAAGAGGGAAGGAGAGAGAGGGAGACTAAGGGAGAGGGAAGGAGAGAGAGGGAGACAGTGGGAAGGAGGGAGATGGAAGGAGGGAGAGGGTGGGAGACAGAGTGAGGGAGAGGGAAATAGAGTGGGGGAGAGGGAAACAGAGTGAGGGAGAGGGAAACAGAGAGAGGGAGAGGGAAACAGAGAGAGAGAGGGAGACAGAGAGAGAGGGAGACAGAGAGAGAGAGAGAGTGAGACAGTCAGAGTAAGGGAGACAGAGGGAGAGAGGGAGTGAGACTGTCAGAGTGAGTGAAACAGAGGGAGAGTGAGTGAGAGGGAGTGAAACAGTCAGAGTGAGTGAGACAGAGGGAGACAGAGAGACAGAGGGAGAGAGGGAGAGAGAGGGACAGAGAGGGAGGGAGAGAGGGAAAGAGAGAGGGAGAGAGAGAGAAAGAGAAAGAATGAGAGAGAGAGAGAGAGAGAGAGAGAGAGAGAGAGATGTGTGTGTGCCGGGTCTGGTGGCTCAGTGGACGAAGGTGTCCGCTGCAGGGACCTGTGATCAACCTCATGGTCACAGTTTTTTTTGTTGTTCTAGCCCCGTCCCCTCACCCACTGACGCTATCCCCACTGGTGTAGGCCTCTGACACAAACCACACGGTAAATTTGGCCCCCAAGAAAACGTTTGTGAGTGACTGTACAAAACTGATATCCAATAAACAGTTAGATGCAACCTGATCACATGCAAATTATTCCTTTGAATTATATTTTCTAAATTTGTAAGGAGAGTTTGATTAGGGCTGTAAACAGGGGTAATGATGAAGGGGAATTGGTCCAGGTGCGGTAGGGGGTAGCGTTGACATTTTGATCTGGCTTATCAGCAACCGAGGGACTTTAATACCTCATCCATGCGGATCTCCATGGGTGTTGCTGTGGGTGTTCCCACACAACATCCATGGAGCCTGACGCATTCCCAGATTTACAAGGTTTTGTGAACCTGGAAATGTGTCAGATTCCTACGCCTTCCCTAAGGGAGGTGCAAAGAGGTGAAATACCTTAATTTCTCCTTGTTTTTCCTATTCCTATGTCTGATGCATTCTGAAATGCAACAACGCAGACACCCTTGCACCGCGACGCAAGGGTGCCTGCATTGGCGCATGGAAGCGTGTGCCAATGCAGGGTAAAAGGATAGGAAAGCGCAGTAATCTTGTACATATGGCGCATTCCTGCCCATTTCTTTTGACACACAGGAGTGCAGCAGGAAGGCTTGCTGCGATGCTGTAGGTCAAAATACTCTAAATGAGGCCCTTAGGTTGGTTACCCCTGGATAAGTAGAAGACTGTGTTAAAGCTGACCGTCCTTTCTAGTCTCCAGGTGGAAATTGTGGCAAACTCAGGACCTAATTCACAGAATAGTTGTACCTTAATACTATCTTGCACACTCAATGTAAGTGCCTCAGAATTCTTGATTTTACTTCTGCACTGATTTTACTTTTTCTATTAGCACCTACAAAAATTACCTCAGGAGTCAAACTTATCAAGTAAAACCTGGAGAAATTTGGCCCAGGAACAAGACCTGGAATTCAGGGCCAGTCTCCTTAAAGGGGTTTAGGATTTTCTGTGAGTAGTTCCTAGGCAGAAGAGCAAACATTCCTAGGAGTAATTTATCCAACTATATCTGAAGCAAATAATATTTACACAGCAGTGAGCAACTTGCCATAGATTGTACAGTTTAAATCCCAGAAAAACAATTGAGGAATTCAGAGGTTATCAGTACCAGATCTTCTAAAACAAATTACTTATAATCGACATCTGACAGTGCTTTAAATGTGGAGCCAATCCTTATGAAATCACCATGGCTGCTTCCAGTGATCTATTTCTCGACCATTTTCTGTATGTTTTTGGCAGTCAAACAACTATGCTCGATGTACAGTTTCAAACGATTATTATGAAAAGGGTGAAAGTAGGTCATATTAAAAACATATGTTCAAATGTGGATTTCATATTAATGTTTCTGCTTATACTCACTTGCCAAAATCACTAAGCCAGTTAGATAAATGGGATTCTCATAATACTCTATACATTGGAATATTAACTTATCTATCTACTTTAAAATGTGCACTTCTAACATATGACTACTTGAAACTCCTACAGAAGGCAGATGCTTTGTTGTTTGTGTAATGCATGACATATTGGAAGGTCACATTGAAGATAGTTGAGCTTTGTTTTCTGAATCTTTTTAAAACAGTTCTCTAGAGGTCTGACATGAGCAATTAACTCAACCATCAAATAATGGATATATAGTACACCAAGCGCCATACGCTGTCACAAGATTGCATGCCCTTATGAGGCTGTGCCCATCGCCAGTAGCCTGTCCATTACAAAGCAGGATCTCTTCCCAAGACAGTGATAGCCCACTCTTTTATTGACTGACCCGACTGAGGACTTTTCCCCCCGAGGAGATGCCAGTGGTACTTGAGCCCTACTATATGAATATAGCAGATCTCTGGGACAACAGTACAGTGCTTGGCGTACTGTAATTCTGTTACTCTACGGGTGAGTTAACTTCTGGTTAATAATTAGAGTTCATTAGTTCTGCCAATGCTAATATCTAACTTTTACCAGCATGTTAATCATACCTGACTCATTTGAATAAGAAATACCTCTATAATCCTCACCAGTGGTGCTTCATTGACATAATCACTGTATATGTGAGTTACATACAATATGGGATATTCCTATATTATCACCCTCATGCAAAACATTCAATAACAATGGATCTTGCATTTTTATAGGCTCATCCCAGGACCATAGATTGAAGCATGTGGCCACTCTACCAGCCTAAGGTATATTGCTTCACCAGTCCTAGCCTTCATCTTCTGTCCATTGATACATTCAAAGTAAACACAAGGAGATGATGGATGGAGCGCTGACACTTTTCAGACACTCACCCCCAGTCACAGATCTGGGTTGAATCCATCATCGTTCATTAGCTCACTTCGCCTCTTCAGTTCAGAACCAGCTATATGCAAATTAGTCTCGACCCTGTACCTCATGGGAACAGTCCATCCAGAACTGCCGAACCAGTTCTTAACTGAACTGGAAACACGCGTCCTGGGACTGGTTTCTGTGTAACACCCCTCATAAGCCAGGTCAGCTTGAATCCAGTGGCAAAGTAAGCAAGGGACCCATGTCTTGGCATACCCTGCCAACTTAGGGTGAACAAAGCAAACTCAAGGAGATGACGGACAGAGCACTGAAACTTTTCAGACACTCACCCTCAGTCACAGATCTGGTTTGAATATATCATCGTTCTTTAGCTGACTTCGCCACCTCAGTTCAGACCCAGCTGTATGCAAATCAGTCTCAACCCTCTGCCTCATGGTAATAGTCCAGCCCGAACTGCCAAGCCAGGTCTTCCCTGAACCAGAAACAAGCATCCTGGCACCGGTTTTGGGGTAACCTCCTCATCAGCCAGGCTAGCTTGAATCCAGTGGCAAAGTGAGCAAGGGACCCATGTCTGGGCATACCCTGCCCATTTAGGGCCAACAAAGCAAACACAAGGAGACGATGGACGGAGTGCTAAAACGACACTCACCCCAGTCACAGATCAGCTCTCCGTCCATCATCGCCTTGAGTTTGCACCGATACATTCACTCATGTTAGTCTCCCTGTGATTTTCCTACTTAGGTGTCCATTATCACCTCCTCTGATGAGACGTTGATATTTAAAGCAAAATCAAATCACCTTTGACAGTATATTACAGACAAAGTTATTAACAGTCACAGATCTGGTTTGAATACATCATCGTTATTTAGCTGACTTCGCCACCTCAGTTCAGACCCAGCTATATGCAAATCAGTCTCAACCCTCTGCCTCATGGTAACAGTCCAGCCAGAACTGCCAAGCCAGGTATTCCCTGAACCAGAAACAAGCATCCTGGCACCGGTTTTGGGGTAACACCCCTCATCAGCCAGGCCAGCTTGAATCCAGTGGCAAAATGAGCAAGGGACCCATGTCTGGGCATACCCTGCCAACTTAGGGCGTACAAAGCAAACACAAGGAGACGATGGACGGAGCGCCAAAACTTTTCAGACACTCAAACTCAGTCACAGATCAGCGCTCCGTCCATCATCTCCTTGAGTTTGCACCGATTCATTCACTTATGTTAGTCTCCCCGTGATTTTCCTACTTAGGTGTCCATTATCACCTCTTCTGATGAGATGTTGATATTTCAAGCAAGATCAAAACACCTTTGACAGTATATTACAGACAAAGTTATTAACTGGATGGATGTAATCCCAAGCATATATAAAACACTAAGAAAAATATTGAAGTTGTGTGTTCTGTCGAAACACATACAAAGGCTTCACTATAGGTTCACTTCTTTCATTTTCATATGTTATCAAGGGGGACAATGCACCTGTCACTTGTTTTTACCCTTTTATATGTTTGCACCTGAAATGTGAACGCCAAATTGTGAATAATTTTAATTTCTTCTTGTTTATAAAATGCTTTGCTCATAAAGCTAGACAGAATCTTTATTCTCATACACTGAGTGGACACAGTCTTTTTACTGCCAATTGTTATTTCTTTTGAAATAAGTTCCGCGTGAACCACTGTTTTGATGTATGATTACATACATAGATTCTGATTGGCTTATGGTCTGGTCAGGTTGTAGGACTGGAAATGACTTAGTGCCTGATTATGAGTTTTGGCTGTGCAGGAGCGGGCAGTACGCCACCGCTTTGCCCTCCGCACCACCGAAACTCTCAGCCACCTGCCAGATTATGACTTAAAAGTGGTCTGGCAGTGGGACGGCGTGGCGGTCCATTGGCGGTGCCTCTTTCAAAGTCGGCGATGCCTTTGAAAAAGACACCGCAATGGGACTACACAACAAGGTTCCTACATGGCATGGACTTGAAAGTCAATGCCATGCAGGAACTGATGTGCATGCACACATGGGGGCACATGCTATGCCCCACTTGTGCGCATCCATATGCAGAGGAGCCACAGGGGGCTTGTAGGGCCCCCTTTGGTTCCTCTCTGTCACAGTGTTTTTATAGAGGAAGAACCTTCATGACACCAAGAGGAAACTCGTAATATGCTTGGCAGGACCGTGGCGGTCCCAAAATGCATATTGCGGCTACTAACCACTGCAAAACCACCAGGGAACGGCGGTTCCTTGGTGGCGTCAGCAGTCCAGGGTGGTTCGACTGCATAACTAATGATGGGGCGGTATGACCACCGGGGCAGCAGTGGCTGGACCGCCACTGTTGTGCCCCCCCCCCTCCGAGTCTGACGATCCTCGGACCGCCAGACTCGGAATTGGGCTGATGGTGACAGGAATGCTTATGGGATTAGATGACCGGTTCATGTGTGTGTTTGAACAAAGGATTTTGACATGACTTGGTGAGAGTAACAGGAAGAGTGGGTGGCAACAAAGGGGGAAAGAACCACATGAGAAAGAAAAGCCTAGGTGGGGCTAAAACTGCCCAACAACTACTTTTAATGTGCCATAGTGCGCCAAGGGCAATGGGGATTATATGGTCTACAGGATAATTTTTCCCATTGGTGCACATGTCCTGTAAACAACTGTTCAGTGGAGAGTTGAAAACTATGAGGCTTATTTTCAAGCCCTTTTCACCAATGGTGCGTCACGTTTTTCACCACAACTGCAGTGCAGAGTGCAGACCCATATCTACGAGGCCACGCAAAGCCTCTTTGCATGGCTTTTCATGGCCTCGTAAATATGGAGTAAGACAAAGCAGCGCAAGTAACTTCATTGTCTTACTCTGCATCAGAGGCATTCCATGTGAGTTGTGGTAGGTGATTGCATGCAACACCCATGGATTTTGGCGCATTCCCAGATTTACAAGGACTTGTATACCTGGGAAATTGTTAAAAGCTGATGCCTACCCACGGGAGGTGGAAGGAGGAGAATTAACTTTATTTTTCCCCTTTCTATGTGTGCTGCATTCTGCAGCACATGTTGAAGGATGAAAACACCTCCATTGATTGTTTTTGTGCAGGAAGGCATTCCTTCCTGTACAAAAACAATCATTCCTACAACGCAGACACCCTTGCAACATGGTACACGGGTGCCTGCCTTGGCACAAGGCAGCTAAAACACCGCCAGGGCAGTGGGAAAGGAAAGGAATGCTCCGTATATCATGCTCTTTCATTTTGATGCAGTGCATACGCAGCACAGTGGCCTACTGTGCTGCCCTGCGTCAAACACTTGTACATGAGGCCCTATATTCTACAGTTGAGCTACACATGAGGAGCAATAAAGGGGAAATGGAAACATGACAAGTCTCCCCACAAAGAAAAATAGATGTCCTCAGCCCTAGTTGCAGAAATAGAATGAATCCACAAGCAATAAGTTCCATTGTGACCTGTAACAGAAACCACAAACTTGAAAGAGACAGACTTCATACTAGTTAATCTGAAGAGATAGAGCCATGTGAAATATGCCACAAGTGGAATATTAACCATCTTCAATATCACTAAATTGTATACAGACTAAGGGCCTGAATACGAGTCGGGGGTCAGTGGACTGCCAGACTCATGGTTGCGCAGCAGTGGCAGTTTTGCGACTGCCATACTATGACCCTAGTGGTTGTGCCGGCCTAGGACTGCCAACTCTGCCAGGTAGCCGCTGTTCCCTCGCAGGTGTGTGGCGGTCAAGCGGCATCTATATGCTTGCCGGGGTCACCGGAATCCCACCAAGTATATTACAACTTTAATCTCTACCACTGATTTCACAGAGGTCTTCCCTCCATGAAAACAGTGGCGGTGAGGAAAGAAAGGAGGCCTTGCAGGGCCCCCTTGTGTCTCACGCTTTGTGGATGCATACAGGGTGGCACAACATGTGCCCCCCTGTGTGCATGCACAGAAGTTCAAGCACGGCATGGGGTTTCAAGTCTATGCCGTGCTAGAACTGCCTTTGACATTCCCATTGCAGTGCCTATTTTATAGATACCACCCTGGGAATGGCAAAGGAAATGCCTGCCAATGACCAAAAAAGGAATTATAGGGTGGGTGGTCCTCATGCAGGTTTGGCGGTGCGGTGGCGGGGCAGTCCTTCCACCGCACTATCAAAATAGTAATCGGGCCCAAGAATGTCCTTTAAAGATATGAAGAAGAAGCCTCTGTTAAGTAAGTGCCAATTTTCTTATAATAACTGATGATGATTTGCAGAATCCACACATTGTTCCAGACTTCTTGGGGAACCGGTGAATGTTGAGAAAGATAATTGAGCGGCAAAAGTGAGTTCCTAGGACCCTTCAGAGGCAGGAATAGAATAGGCATGAAAGGAAACATGGTGACAGAAAATTCAGAATGCAGCAGGCCCAGACAAAGACTGGTATGGTGATACGGAAATGCAGCACTCATTCAGGGAAAGAATGGAGCACCAGATTGTGGAGACTGGTCAGGGATGCAAGGGTGTACACATTCCGAATGAAGTACCAACATGGTTATGGAAGAGTGAGGAAGGAGACTAAGAGGAAGGGAAATCATTTTTTATTATGGGCTAGTAAACCCCAAGTGGGTTGGACCTGATTCTTATTATTCTCAGCATCCATGTGAAGCTTGTATTTCCATCATTGTTTCTTTGATAATTTTTTCTTTGGTGATTATATGTTGGTATTGTGTGTGCTGGACCTCAATTACTCCTAGTCTTTCTATATTTGTTGATGTTTTCCATCAGTGGATCTGTAAAACTGAATACACTTCAAATATTAGCCTAATGTACACTATTGTCTATATATTCTGGTTGATAATTCTGGGGCAATGGGCTAATTGAGCTTTTTACTCTAAGGGCAGAGGAATAGATATGTGTCAAGTGAGAGGTATGCTAGAGAAAAAGATAAAAACTGAGGGAATGACTAACGGTTCAGCAATTGAGCTGTACTGCAGTTACAAATAATCACTTGGAGAGCTAACATTTGGGACTGCCTTGGTGAGGAGACGAAAGTCAAGGACAATAAATTATCAGCAGTGATGTTGAGATATCTGGGTTGGAGGTCCCACAGCTATCAGATGTTACTGGTCCCCAACTGTAACAAATGAGGTTGTTCACTTCTATTGTTCTGGCTCTAAGTACTGTAGATTTATTGCATGGTATGGCAGTGCTGAAATTCTAGTTTGCAGGTCTAATACGATTTAATAAGTCCAGGCTTTACATGCATTACCTATACAGTGCAAATATTTGAGTGGAAAGCTCAAAGAGTGGTCCAACGGTTTGGTTGGGAAAAGAACTCACGGTAGTGAAATCCTTTGTTGGTTTCTAGACCTGATACCTCTGACTGGTTCACATTTTCGGATGATGTGTGGAGGGCACGTTGAGTACAATTCCCATTTGAGAGAACCCAGGCCATAGTGTCCTTTGAACTCCAACAGTACACAGTATGCCTGTCTGAAGAAGGCATTTCATCTAGACTTAGGTGTTGTAAAGTATCCACAGCACAGAAATTGAGAAAGAGGGTGGACTGTGATTCTTGTGGTGGTGGGTCTCACTAGTTGAATTGGGGACATTTTCACACAAGTAAAGGGCATTCCCATGTTCAGGTGAGGTGCTTACAAAGAGTAAATGTTTTTTCAGAGAATTCCCCAACATTAATGCAGGCAGAACCCAGAGAAGGGGTTGGGCAGAAGAGTACCAACGGGTTCAGAAGTGCCCCTTGTAGTTTCTACCAGAAGTATCGAGTAGGGTCTCGAAATCTTCCCACTGCGAAGACCCAAGAAAAGGTGTCAGATTCCTAGGTCCCAAAAAGTTAGCTGCTAGATAAAAGAGCTGTCCTTGCGAGGCCCATACCTGTCGGAAGCACAAAGAGGAGATTGTCCTGGAGGTAGTAGAAGGTGTAGTGATAGTTCCTGTGAAGAATGAAGAGAGGGTTTTAAGGCCTATAGCTTTCCTCCTTGTGGGCTAGTGAATTACCCTGCAGTAATCTCAGATGGGATGGTGAACTTCCTTGATTCCTGTGATGGTTTAGTAGTTGGCCCTGAAGCACGGGTGGGGTATTTGTCTGCCCAAGGAAAGTGAAAGATCTCATCGATGGTGCTGTGGGGCATATGTATAAGAAAGCGGCAGAGCGCGGGTTAGCACCAAAATTGCTAACGCTGCGCTCCGTCACTTTATAAACACAGGGATGCGCAGTATGTACAATACGGTGCACCCCTGCGATTTCCCCTGTACTGGCACTAAATTCCACTGCCTAGCACCAATGCAGTTTAACCATGTATGCAAACAGCATTACATAAGTATGAAACAAGGATACTCAACTGATTTGTATAAGGCTTGTAATTCACCAATTCTTAAAAGCAGTTGCACATGGAAATACAGTTAAAGCAGCACTGTACAGAGAGAATCATGCGACAACCCGGAGGCACTTGGTGAATAGTGATATATACAAGTAGTAAAAAGTGACGACGCAAGTGATAAAAGTGAACAGCGTGAACGGCGCAAGGTGACCAATATATGTACAGTGGTGGCTCAAGGAGTGACAATTCTAATCAATCACAATCATAATTTTCCATATTGTTGAGCCAAACGCATGAAATATGCCAAATAATTGCGCTGTGATGTCGACGGCATTTCGATCCTCATTATTCGGGATCGTCTTCAGGACGGGGTTGTCGTATTTGCTGTGTGCTAGAAAGGCACCGCCGGGTATGCCAGGGGCCTGTGGAGCCGGCCGGGATGGCAGGTGCTCCTGGGGTGGTTGGGTGATGAGGAGGGACGTGTGGCTCGGAGGGTCCGAGGGCGTCGTCAATTTAAGCTCATCTTGATAGATGCTGAGATGGGCATCTACGGTAGGAGAATACAGCGCCTGTATTACTCAAGGCTGCTGTCATGGGGTAAATCAAGGGACGAAGACGGGACTCGCTGGCGCGGTGGGGCACTCCGACGAGTCGCGTCTTCGTCCCGTGATGTACCCCATGACAGCAGCCTTGAGTAATACAGGCGCTGTATTCTCCCACCGTAGATGCCCATCTCAGCATCTATCAAGATGAGCTTAAATTGACGACGCCCTCGGACCCTCCGAGCCACGCGTCCCTCCTCATCACCCAACCACCACAGGAGCACCTGCCATCCCGGCCAGCTCCACGGGCCCCTGGCATACCCGGTGGTGCCTTTCTAGCACACAGCAAATACGACAACCCCGTCCTGAAGACGATCCCGAATAACGAGGATCAAAACGCCGTCGACATCACAGCGAAATTATTTGACGTATTTCATGCGTTTGGCTCAACAATATGGAAAATTATGATTGTGATTGATTAGAATTGTCACTCATTGAGCCACCACTGTACATATATTGGTCACCTTGCGCTGTTCACGCTGTTCACTTTTATCACTTGCGTCGTCACTTTTTACTACTTGTATTTATCACTATTCACCAAGTGCCTCCGGGTTGTTACATGATTCTCTCTGTACAGTGCTGCTTTAACTGTATTTCCATGTGCAACTGCTTTTAGGAATTGGTGAATTACAAGCCTTATACAAATCAGTTGAGTCTCCTTGTTTCATACTTATGTAATGCTGTTTGCATACATGGTTAAACTGTCTTAAAACTGATACCGGTTGGGATATTGTTTCTTATATACATTCTATACCCAATCCCGACGTGGTTTATGGGTCCCACTCCTGTTCTTTCTCACTAGCACCAATGCAGGCACCCTTGAACCATAGTGAAAGGGGAGCCTGCATTGAGGGAATGATTATGTATGTGCAGGAAGGTGTCCCTTCCTGCACATACAAAATCCAGAAGGTGACCCTTTTAAACTTCTGTGGACTAGTTCTGGAAGGAGAAGGGAAAAGGTACCCCAGACTCCTAAGACACATATGTCCCCTGCAAATAGCTAGGAGGCCTGGAGGCGAGGGGAGTGCAGGCATAAACTGTAGTCTGCCTTAAGAGATGTGCTGTCCTGCTGCCTAGAGAATCAGAAGGCTACCAGGAACTGAGTTTAGAAGGGCAGGCCGCTGACATTTTCTTCTGAGAAAAAGTAGGTTTCAAAAACCATCCATAACAACAACTAAAGAAGCTTTAATTTTATAGTTCTGGTAGCTGGCATGTTCCACTAGGTGCCAGCAAGAGGTCTTTGGAATCCCATAAGTCACTCATATACAGTATGTTGCTCTCTGCCGCAGTGCCTGGGAGCTTGGCATCATCACTGGATTCATCCAGTCTCATCCACGACCTTTCCATTAATATTCAGAAGCCTGTGGCCTGTTGGTCCTACCGGTGGACCACTTGCATGGAAGCACCATTGTGAAGCTATTGAAATCCACAGTGAAAAAGGAGGTGAACCCTAAACAGTTAGCTCTGAGGTGATGATAAGTAGCACTGCCACGTAAGGTTCCCGGGATCCAAAGCTCGCTGGTGCACTTAGTAACCTGTACTCTCCATGCTTGTGACTGGATTGAGTAGGTGGGCTAAGAACTGGATGACTTCTTCACTACAACAAAGCATCACTGGAGCCCCATCCTCATTTTCAATATTTGCCATCCTAAGTCTCTTAGGTTGAAAATCAGTAATTTAAAGGATTTGGAGCACTTGAACGTTGAGGATTTTGTTAGACAGTATGGAGTGCATGAGTGGTTGTTGTTAGGTTCTCTGTGGTTGTTGATCAACAGTTGTAAGCTAGAACAAAAGTATCAGATTCAATATTCACTCATTTATGGTATGCTATTTCGGGAATATTACTGTGAATAATGAAAGTTAAAACTGCACTTAAATGCTCCATGCTGATTAAATGTTTCACTATTTAGGGGCTTATGTTCTGCTCATTTGTAATATGGTGAAATCCTTGCCAAAGACAGAAGGCCAGTGGTGGCTAGAATTCTTAATTCCACCTGTGGAAATGGTGGAATTTGGCAGCTTCACGTTTCTTTTGTAAAGCGGAGTTTGACCATAGTCCGCCAATCACCGTGCAAGGATGTTTTTTCCCCGCGAGGCTCCAGAAATGGGAGCAAGGTTTGATGTCCCCAAGCGTGATTTTCTAACGCGGGGTGGATGGTTAGTGGTCCCTGTCAAAGGCCTACTTCTTGAGCAGATGAGCTAGGACTTGAGTAATTTTCTTCATGTGCAGCAGCAAAATCAACTCGAATTGCTGTGTGCGGTTGTGCACTGCCTGGTGTCGTCCACACTAAGGGGTCCATTAGGATGGCGGGCGGACTTTGTCCGCCTGCCATCCCTGTGCAAAACGGGACTGCCCGCCATCGGAGTGGCGGTCCCGCCTTGGCCATTAGGATGCGCCCGCCACACTTGCGGGCCCATCCTGTATTTTTACCATTGCGGTGGGCGGGGCTGAAAGCGCCGCCCACCACAATGGTAAAAATGTACGTTGTGCATTTCAAAGCACAACATGACAGGCACCATGACAGTGCCATGTTGCACTTTGAAATGCGGGGGGGTACCATAGGTACCCCCCATGTGTACCCCCCATCCCCCCCCGGAGTCCCAGGGGGCCCGCAATGGGCCCCCAAAGGGAGTTTCCGCATGCCTTTCCATGGCGGCATTGCCGCCACGGAAAGGCATTCCCCAAAGCCCATCATAATATGGCTGGCGGTGTCAAATAGACACCGCCACCATATTAAACATTTCCCGCCCCTGCCGCACGGTGACCGGGGCGGAAAAGTGGCGATGGTCTTTCCGTCCGCCGCGGTCCTCCCCGCCATACTAATATGGCGGGGGGAAATGGCATGGCGGTGTAGATCCGCCCGACATTCTAATTGGCCCCTAAGTTTTTAGCACTGCACGCACTACCACCGCTAAATTGCACCTGGACACCCATATTTCCCACCTTTTGAGGGAGTCCATGGAATCTTGCTGACTTTTTATGTAGCCCCTTTAGTATTCCGCGGAGTGAAACTCCACGAGTCCCAGCCACCCCTGACCTTTTTATGAATGCGCACCACATGTTATTTCAATGTTTATGGAGTATTGTCTTTTTAGGGGTTAAGGCTTGCTTTCTTCCAAACCATTAGAGGAGCCTTTAGCATAGTAGGATTAGACTGCATTTAGGAGGTTACAATCAAACACACGAAAGGTGATGGGAGAATGCTTGCAATAAATTTAACCACTGGTGGGGTAGCATTCCAGTCCATCGCATCTGATTGCATTTATGCAGTGAAATCAGTGTTGCAACATTTCCTTGCTATGCACTTCCTGTTGTTTTGCATCCCCTTTGAGGGTGTCACAATATTTTTTTTACATCTGTCAGTCTGTAATCTTAAAATTTGTGATGCAGTTGCGGAATTATAAGTGGGGTAAGTGACGAAATGTTTTTCAAAACAGCATTTGCTACCACAATAGGAGGGATGTACAACATTTTTATTACAAGAGCAATGGTTTTTGGAAGTCTTTTTTATTGATCTATCCATTTTTCATGGAAGGTTGATGATTTCCTACACCCCTGCACCAATGTAGCTTTCTTTCGCACAACGCAGCAATATTGACTCACAAGGGCCAATATTTTCTCATTCGTATTAGTTTGTGCACACTAGGATGTGCTGTTTTCTTCATTAGTTAACTTTAACATGAATTTAATATGTGAATTTAGGCTATTAACTATAGTATTTGTGAGAATTTTGGGAAGTTCATAAGAGACTAATTGCAAATTAGACTTGAGCTGTTGTTGGGATGGTAAAGGTCAGCTGCATTGCCATGGAGAGTTAACCCTCCAAAAGATCCCTATAGGATATTGAAAGTGTTGACCCCTACCTCATAGCACAGTGATCGCGCATGCACACTGGAGGAGCTGTTTGCAATGCATACTGAGTTCCCCAGCAAGGTTCTGTGGTTCCAAAGGCACACTGTGTGCTCCATCCTTTTGTCGAGTGTTACCTGTATCAGCTCACCAGAATGAAGAGAACTAACAGTTGAGGTTGCAATATCGTTTCTGGTGGCAATGCAAGTCTTTTTACTTCACCCTTCCAGGGAGAGTTGTCTACTGACCTATCCCACTTTTTAAACTGGTTTTCAAATTCCCTGTTACTGGCTCCTTCATTCATCCTTTTTCGACATGGATATCCCATAGCCTTGCCATTTAGCATAAGTGAAATGGAGGCCAGAAGGCATGTAGCTGTAGCCACACTAGGGTAATTTTGTCTTTCCTACAGTTTAGTGGTACCTAAGATGGGGGTTTGCGTAGGGACCCGAAGGTAGATGTGGATTGTAGGGTACCCTCAGAAAACTGCTGGGGATCCTATATAATCGGTCAGACTGAAGAGTATTAAGAAAAGGGCACACAGGATCCTTTTGAAGCAATTAAAGTTCCCCTTGTCCTTTCATTCATTTTTAGTTTTCGCCTGCACAGCGTGTGTGCTGTGCTTGAGAAGACTATTGCTTTAAGATCAACTTAAAAGCCTCCTCTCTTTCCTGGCTTCTCATTGGTTTCTGTGTGTGCCACTTACCTTTCCTCCATATCTATTGGCTGTAGCATACTTTCCTGCATTTACCAATGTTTGTTCTTCGTCTGCTTCTCTAATCAGTTTCCCGATGCCGAAATACTGTTAAGAGCTGCTTTGGTGGAACTATATTTTCATGGTTTTGCCTCTTGCTCTCGCAGCATATGTATTTAACAATTTATCACCTGGAGAGATTAAGGGCCAGATGTATCAAGATACCCTTTTGCGAATCTCAAATAGCGATTTTTTGAGAATCGCTATTTGAGAATTGCAAAATGGTATTTATGTAGAAAATCGCTATTTTTTTAGCGATTTCTTAAAATTCCTTAATTGCGATTAGCAAATTCCTAATCGCAATTAAGGAATAATTTCCCATTCATTTCTATGGACCATGAGGCCCATAGGAATGAATGTGAAATTATTCCTAATTTCAAGGGTGCAAGCTGCACCCCTGAAATTGACATGTGTGCGCATATGGCGCACATACATGCCCTAAGGGCATGTATGAGCGTCACATGGCACCTTTACAAATTGCAAAAAGTGCATTTGTAAAAGAATTTCCAAATTACCACCAACTACAAGTTGGTGGTATTTTGCGATTTCTTAGCCTAAATTCGCAAAACTTAAATGCTTCATACATAGCATTTAAGGAATCGCAATTTGCGATTCCTTAAATGCTTACGCAATATTAAGGAATTGCAAAATTTGCGATTCCGTAATAATGCGAGGCTTTTTTCTTGATACATTCCATTTTCCTATTTTTTTGTCGCAAACGCTGCTTTTTAGCGATTCGCAGCGTTTGCGACAAAAAAATAGTTTGATACATCTGCCCCTAAGTGATTTGCATAGAAGCACAGGATGTTGTGTGGCACCCGAGGCTCAAACCAGAACTCCCAGCTCTTGAGTCAGCAGCTCTGCCTGCCAATACTCAAACCGGGATCCCCAACTCTCGAGACAGTAGCTCTGCCCGCTGCACCACCTCCTCTCCATTCCTGTGTTATCTGTCAGGGAGCTCTTTCCTTCTGCCGGACGATGATTGATGAAAGGAGCTCTTTATTTATTACATAGACGAAACTGATGCATCACCAATGCTTGTTCTGTTTGGAGGCTACCCCACACCTTTTAGTGGTCAGCTGAGTGTGACAGTTTACTATTCTTTTGGGCCCCTTTATTTCTTTGTGAAGTGGGAAAGGAGACAGAGTTCCCCTCTGAACTAAGGGTGCAGGCCCGTTTTTAGAATTTTCGGGGCTTTGGGCCAAAGGGAATTGTCGAGGCCCTTCTCATTAGCGTAAGTGATACCTTCTGGGATCTGGAAGATGCTTTGTTCAGACTCCTCCTGGGCCGCAGCTCCTCCTCTCAGCCTCCTGACAAGCACCTCTTTTACAGCCCATTTTGGGCAAAAGTTGTGAGGATTGCTTGTGGGCTGGGAGTTAAACCTGTGGGGCGCTAAAGTGCTGGACAACGGGCGTCCTTCGGTGCCTCTGAATGGGCGGCCGGGCAGGAGGCCTATTTGCAGGACAAACCTGCATAATATGTCTCCTTGCAACTGGGACACCATCCCTTAGAGGCCCAGGGAAGGCCCACTCTCCCCTCCCCTCCCTCTCATGGGTCTAATTGCAAAGAGACGCTCTTCTTTCTATAGAATCGGCCAGAGTACACAAGAGCTGGTGGTGCATTAAACTGGTGCAGGTCCCCTTGCTGGTGGGTGTGCGAGGTTGTGGGCAGCTGCCCACACTGCCCATACCGAGCACCGGCCCTGCAAGGGTGTTTCCCCCTGCTTTTTCCTGAGCCATTGTTCTCTGGTGCCTCCCTCACACCAGTTAACAGGTAGTGGAGAGGGACAGCCTACCCTTTTATTAAGCCCCTTCATCTGTGAGTGATGCAGCTCGTATAATTTACATTTGTATCTGAAATACCAAGAAATTCAGCGGTATCAAATCTTAAAAATTGTAACATAAGCGTTCATATGATCATGAATTCAAATAAACTTTGACTTTGCTGTCCCATAAAATGATCGATGCCACATTTACATGTTGGCTTAAAAATACTAAACAAGATCTGAACGAATGTTGTGAAATACAATTTTTACCGCCTTCTCTGCATGGTAGTCATGAGACTTACACTTAGAAAAATATATCCTTTCGAAGGAAAACAATACAGAACTTTGTGAACTGCCTGAGCCCACCCCAGGATAATCCTGGTCGGGCAGTGAGGTGATAGAACGGTTTGGAAAAGGCCTTATGAACATATCAGATTAAAGGAAGTGTTTTCAAAACAAATGTTAACCACATGGAGCCGTCAAAATTGTATTTACCGCACCCATGATTTTATCAGTTCACAGACCTAAGAATGTAAAGTAAAAACAGATGGCAAGCAGCTTACTGATGTGCACCATATGCAGCGGATGGAGGGATGGGAGACAAAAGTAGTGTGTAGTTCTGTCATGGGAGTTCAGACATTAGCAGTTTACTAAAATGCAATTTTACAGATTTTAGCAGTGCATGTACAACATCTGATTTGAAAGTATTTCAACATTTTAAACGACTGTATTTCCCTTATTATTCAGGTAATAAATATGTGTTAGGACAAACTATTAATTTCTTCCACACTGGATCATACAATGTGTTTAAAATTGTCTCACAGCGGAATGGTAGTATTCACTTTTAGCTTGGCTATATTAGTAAATTGGTAGGTAAAATAGTGCATGGATATTACCAGCCACATTGTAAGGAATCTTGGGGTTTCGTGCGAGGCATATTTTGCGGGTCTATTTGAAAGTACTTTGGGCCTCATTTATGAGGCCTTGCGTCAGTTTTGCGCTTCAAATGCGTCACATTGGCGGCGTAAAACATGCCTCCGGTTGGGCGCTATTGACAAAGTGACGCATCAAAGCAGATGCGTCATTTTGTAAAACCCTGCGCTACATTATACCTGCGTCAGGTATAATGTATGCAGAGGGGGCATTCCCCCGCCAAAGCCTCGTAGAAGTGACGCAGTGAAATCTCATAGATTTTACTGCGTCACTTCGAGGACGCCGTTGCATCAAAATCTTACCTCTGCCTCACGACAGGCGTAAGACTGACGCAGGCTCTTTCACATGGGGCTTGCCCCATGTGACATCACACATTGCTGGAGTTGCGTCACTTTGTGACACAATGCGTCACTTTTGCGCCATACAGATCAGTCAGAAATACTGACGTATCTGTAACTCCTTGCGACATGATGCGTCATACAGTAAATATGACGCATCAGGTATGTCTCAAGATGTGAGCACTGAGAAGTGACGCATCACTGTTTTCACGCAGCGATGCGCCATTTCTCATAAATGAGGCTCTTTGGGCTTCATTTATGAGACTTCTCAGTGCGCACTCCTTGTGTCATGATTGATGCGTCATATTTATAATATGACGCATCATGTCGCAAGGAGTTACAGATACGTCAATATTTTTGACCTATCTGTAGACGCAAAAGTGACGCATTGCTGGAGTGTGTCACAAAAGTGACGCAACTCCAACAATGTGTACTTTCACATGGGCAAGTACCATGTTGTTAGTGCCTGTGTCAGTCTTACGCCTGCCATGAAGCTGGCATAAGATTTTGACGCATTAGCTGGCAAGAAATAGCACAGTGAAATCCTATAGATTTCACTGCGTCACTTCCATGACCCTTTCTTGCGTCAAAACGCCCCCCCTTGAATACATTATACCTGGCGCAGGTATAATGTGGCGCAGGGGTTTACAAAGTGACGCATCTACCTAGATGCGTCACTTTGTAAATATGACGCAATAAGGCACATTTTTTACGCCACTGGTTCGTCACAAAAAGTGACGCACCGGCGGCGTAAAAGTAACACACAGCCTCATAAATGAGGCCCTTTATATTTACTGCCTTGTTGATTGCAATCAATATTGAGTTATATATTCAACTTTTAGAAATAGATAAAGTTTTTTTTGTTTCTATCGTGATTTCTTTTGTGTTGTATTCAATGTCTAACGAGTCTACCACTCCCAGTTTATTAAAGACACAGTAAGCACGATTCGGTGGATATTATAGAGAACATATGCATATTATTAAAAAGACATCTAAGGCTTGAAATTGTAGATTATCTTGCTGCATTTTTTACATAAAAAATACATTCTCCTTTACAACTGACATAATTGCAGCAACCGTTAGAATTAAAGTACTGCTTCGAGGACCTTCATGATTAATTGAGTGAGACCTGACATTTGCTTCTTAATTCTCTTCCCAGGCTTGTCTCTAATCTTCTCTTTCTATGCATTCCTTACTCTGTCTAGATAGTGATCTTTGGATCTGATAAGCAACAGAAATGGCTGGAACAGCCTGGGGCGAGGACTAGTGAGAAGTAAAAGTAATGGTAAAGCGCAACAGTTCAAGAGGAAAGCACCTCCAGCAACATGTAACACTTGACCTTCAAAAACGTCATGAATGCCAACTCCACCCTGTGCGGCACCCTCATTTACTGCCCTCCCATGCCACATGCAAACTTTGGCAGCAATATCATGGAGTTTGTCGCACCCTTAAACCTCAACTGCAGTGCCTTCATTCCCCTACAGGAACCTCACTTACCACCTGGAGGACCTTAATGTTCCAAACATTACCAACCTCCTCGACGACCGGTCCAAACCTCAGATTCACACAGTGAGTGGAAGATTCCACACATGCCACCAGATATCTACTGGACCCTATCTTGACCAGCTTCAGCCACAACACAGATGCCAACTTCACACTGATTACTTGGTCTGACCACGCATTCATCAACTTCAGCATTCCCATCCACCACTACCAGAGAAACATCAACAGCAAATCTTCACAATGGAACATGAACAAGATCTCAGAAGCATCCTAGTCTTCCAAAATCCTACACCACTGTCCTTGACCAAATAACAGCCTCCCCGCGTCCATCTGAAATGCCTAGATCACCACCTGCACAGATACTCTGGCTCTCTCAAAGGGTAAAAACCCACTAAAAAATGACAACAAGCAAGCTGGTATATGGAAGAGCTCAGGCTTACTAAACACCACTACAAACAACATGAACACAGATTGAGACAAAATCAGAACAAAAACAAGAGCACCTTCAAAACCACCTGCAGACACTACAATCAGCAAATCGGAGACACCAAAAACTCCATGTTCACCGACCACATCGAAAACAGAACCAACAGCGCTAAGAAAATCTGCCAATGTGAAAGTTTTCTCCTCTCCTGCAGCATGCTCCACCTGCATAATCCCCTCTCAGGAACTCTGCACCCAGCTGTCTCTATTCTTCAGCAACAAGATCACCAGCATTTGTGAAAGCTTTGAGGCCAAGCATGACCCTGCAACCCTCATTGGCCTCCTGCCCATCTTTACCAACACTGTGATAATCACCCTGACCACCTGGCCCATCATCACCAATCAAGAAACTGCAATGAGGGGGGGTGGCCACGACCACCACCAAGATGGTCGTTTTCTTGTGAGGCTCCGGATTCAGCGGTTCCTTTCTTGGCGATAGCCACCACTGAAACACTCGCAGACCACCACTGGAGAAGTCCCCAGCTGAATGGTGGGAGCTTGCACTGGGTGGGGACAGAGAGAGCAAGCCCGCGTGGCCAACACAGCCTCGGAGGACGCAGCGATAGGAGGTGCGGGAAAACCTGAGGCCGGGATCCCTCAATCTCATCAGCCGCAAGCGCCTCCCTAATACAGCACCTCGGGGAGGCCTTGATTGGCTACCGGGATGCGGTGCCCAATGGCCCGAGGTGACGATCTAGCAGATGGTGGCCCCTGGAGGAGCCTCAGACCAGGGACTGTTGAGCCGGACCAACGCACTGCCTGGCTGTGGCTGGCCCGCACACAAAGTCAAGACCCGCCTGCCACTGCAGCACCTGGATTTAGAGGGATCCCCCTACTGCTGGGCCATAACTTTGGGCTAATGCAGTGAGTGCTGTTCTGCACACGGGACTCTACCCTACAGCTGCACCTGCCCGCTCCATGAGGTGTGGGTTGAATGTATTAATCGGAGGCTGCGGACACCCGCTGTGTCCTATCCAAAAGCAGAGGCCTACTAGGACCCAATAGACACGTTGCTGCAAAAGTGGAGGGCGGCTTTCGGTGGGCCCCCTTGACTTTGATTATTCATATGGCGCCCTGTTCCGCATGGACTGCACCTTAACCGCTGCACGTCAACCTTCATCCTCTTTGGAGCTGCAGGGCCTGATATACAGGCCGGTGGAGACCCCACCTCCGCCGGAGTGTGCCTGCCTACGTGACCGTATCGCAGGTGGCTGCTCAATCCTACCCTATCAGTGCAACCTTAAGCATATAACGCCCTGGAATACAATGTTGCACCCTATGTAGCTAGAATACTGACCGATTGAAACCGCACCATGGGCCGATCGTACCCCCAGCAGAGGAGGCTTACCTCAAACCGCGCCAGCCCGACCTTGACCTGGGGCTCCCACTCAGACACTGAGGGAGCTTCGGGCCACAGCGCTGATGAGGCCCCTTTATGTGACATCTCCACTGTAATGACAGAGCTTAAAGCAGGCTTCGGCGCTATGAAGGTATGGTATGTACACTGGCGTTCGCATGGACAAGCTGGGTGAGCGGATGAACTGGCATGGGGCCCGGATTAATGGCATGGTGGAAAGAACCTCTAGTCTAGAAGACACCACTACAACAATGCAGAAGTGCCTGGATAAAATGGAGTGTATACAAAAACAAGTGGCTATTAAGAATGAGAGCCTCAAGGCAAGATTCCACAGGAACAACATCCGCATTTCAGGTATTTTGGAGACCACCAACATGGGCCAGGCCGGGCCGAGGTCTTCGTGGAGCAACTCTTGACGACCCTCGTTGAACACTCCAGCTTCTCAGCTACCTTTGTGGTGGAGCAGGCACATTGTTCCCTGGGCTCGGAGTACACACCACCGCAATATCTCACAGCCCATCTCCTAAACTATAGAGGCAGAGATGCTGCACTCTGGCAGGCCCATGTGATGGCCCCTTGCAATATAAGGGCTCAAACATTTCGATGATCCTGGACTTAACTTCAACTGTACAGGAGGCCATCCAAAAACACAATGACGTAAAAAACTCTCTTTGCAAGATAGGAGTTTGCTATGTCATGGTCTACCTGTCTTGCAGGAGGGTTGAACGCAATGGGGTGTCATGATTTAAGACACCCCCGCAGATGTAGAGGCCTTCTATAAACATATTTGTGCTGAATCCCATGCTCCTGGATGACCGTCTCCTATTTGCGAATTGACCTGGGGGGGGGGGGGTGAGGTGTGCATGAGCAGCTGCCATCAGCCTCCAGCGATGATTCTACTTGAAGATATCTGTCCTGAAGCTGGGAGACCCTGTGCTGCTGGGGCTATGTCCCCTCATGCTGGACATTGCCACTCATAGTCTTGCTATAAGCCAATGTTATTGAACCTTATAAAGGCGACTACGCCACACTAGTCTTCATAATTGTTCTTTATGGGAGGGACCGCCGTTGCCCGAGTTGTTGATACGCCCTCAACTATTCTCACAATTTGATTTTTTTCGTTCTTTCTCCTAACCGTCTAGTTGGGATTCAATGGATATTTCTTAGTCTGGTGTGGGTGGGGGGGGGATTGGTGGGATTGTTTTTTGCTGTAGTTGGAATGTTTATAGATGTTGCATGTCATGTTATTACACACCGAGCTCACGTTGCCACATGTTACTTGGATCTTAGTCCCACACATTTTCTGCTTACCATCAGTCCTCATAATGGCTAGAACAGTCAACCTCTCTGTCATTTCATGGAACATACACAGCATTAGTAATCTGTGAAAAGAGAAGCAGATCCTATCCTATTTCAATAGGCACTCCATCAAGCTTGCCTTCCTCCAGGAAATACATCTTTCTCCGCGCACTGAACATGGCTTTGCTAAGAATTTGGATAAACCGCTATTTCTCGTGCAACAATTTATATTCTCATGGCACTTGTATTCTAATCCATAGAACTGCGCCATTTCTTTGCCACTCCCGATGTTCGGAACCCGAGGCCTCATATCTGCTCCTACATGGCACGTTTGCAGACAAAAGTATCCTGTTAGTAAACATATACGCCCCAACATAAACTACCCTGACATTTTTCGAGATTTATACTCTTGCTTAGATGGTTTTGAGGCAGATCCCCTAATAGTAGGTGGTGATCTTATCATGCCAGATTGCTTGCAAACTGATTCCATGAGCTGTGCGACTGTCTGATAAACACCGCGCTAGGGAAATATTTCATCACATGACTGTCACATATATGCATAACACAACGCATGGCGGACCCACCATCCCTCCACCCATGACTTTAAATTGTATTCGGCACCACACACTTTTTTGTTCGCAGCTGGACTACTGGTTCCTATCGGCCACTGCCCACTCATGGATATCCGGGATTGCTGCCCTCCCACGGACACTTTCAGACCGTAATCTTTCCTTTTGAAACTTCGAATTCCGTATGGCTGCAGCCTTAAACGCAGCTGGTGAGTCCATGGCGATGCATATCAGGACCAAGTGTTTTGTAGCGAAATGCAAAGCTCTATCATTGAGTACTTCACGCTAAACATTGGAACTGTCTCCATGCAGGCTACCCTGTGGCCAATGGAGATGTCTGGTTGCATCATTGATCAGAACTCTTGTCTGAGTTTCGGGACCTAGTGGAAAGGGAAATCATGTACATGGGTAAACACACTCAAGCCCGCAGCTATGGAAAGGGGGACCGACCGGGCACGTCTGTTACTCACAAATAATCGCATAACTATGAGGCCTATTAGGATGGCGGACGGAAACGTGTTCCATCCGCCATGGTCGCTGCAAAAATACTACTGACCGCACCGCGGATAATCCGCGGTTGCGATTATGATATTTCTGTCAACAAACACCAACCGCGGCGGACGGATCACATTAAACACCGTCCGCGGCGGACGGATCACACCAAAGAGCTCCGTAAGCAGACGGTACCACAGAAACACCCTCTGCCGTGGCCGAATCGACCGCGGAAACAGGCCTAACCACCGCAATACCTGCGGAGGGTCCGGCCGCACGATTAGGATAACCCCGCCATCCCAACAGAACTCACCACCTTCCTCGACCGCCGCGGAAAAAATGCTTCGACAAACGGAGCATGACAGCGGAAGGACCAACCGAACATCATCCCTGCCATCAAACCAATTCAAATATGGAGGACGGAAGTAAATAGAAAACACACTAAACAGGACACACACCCACCTGAAACACCCACCCCCAACAACTACACGCCCCAATGACACCCCCCCAGCACAAACAAAAGCACCCAAGTCACCACACCCACAGAACACCTGACTGGCAACAACCATTGGGACACAACAACCACACAGAGTATAAAATGAATCCCTCCCATTACCACAATCCTTTACATCACAGCATAGCTGCAAGAAAGAGGCAGAATAGCACAAACAGCAGACACACACAAACACATATACAACCTGCACACCAACACACCCACCACACAAACCCCATAACACCATCCCTACATACCACACACCTGCACACCCCACCCCACCACACCAACACCTTGCACATCACACACCATGACACCCAAGAAAAACCCCAAGTTCACAGACAGTGAATTGAAGGTCATGGTGGATGAAATCATTTGTGTCGAACCACATCTGTTCGATACCCTAGTCCAGCAGACCACCTTGGCAACCAAAACCAACATGTGGAACAGGATAGTGACCAGAGTGAATGCGTCAGGGACCGCGCCACGCACCAAACACGAGATCCAGAGGCGGTGGCACGACCTCAGGGCAAGGGTGAAAGGCATCAGGGCCAAGAACCACCTGCGGGCACAACACACTGGCGGCGGCACTCCCCCGGAGCCTATACCATTTGCCGAATGGGAGGAGAAGGTGCTGGGCATACTGTACCCTGAGAGCCTGGAAGGAATAGAAGAGGGACTTGAGGCTGGTAAGTACAAACCAATGACCACTATCACACTGTCATGGTCTGCCTTGCACAACTGCCAAGACATATCTCCCAGGCTCCAATCCATGCATGTGGACCACACAGTCACCCAAATGTGAAGTCCTGGCCTCAAATGCACCCCTATGAACAACCACAAATGTTGCCTCCTATGTTCTCAGGCTTGCATGTTGTCAAAGCAGCCAGCACCACAACTCCCAACAGGCCCCCATGTCTACAGGGAGGTTGGTGGTGGTTGGGGGGGTGAGAGACCAGCACTACAACTCCCAACAGGCCCCCATGTCTACAGGGAGGGTGGTGGTGGGTGAGGGGGTGAGAGACCAGCACTACAACTCCCAACAGGCCCCCATGTCTACAGGGAGGGTGGTGGTGGGTGGGGGGGGTGAGAGACCAGCACTTCAACTCCCAACAGGCCCCCATGTCTACAGGGAGGGTGGTGGTGGGTGGGGGGGTTGAGAGACCAGCACTACAACTCCCAACAGGCCCCCATGTCTACAGGGAGGGTGGTGGGTGGGGGGTGAGAGACCAGCACTACAACTCCCAACAGGCCTCCATGTCTACAGGGAGGTTGGTGGTGGATGGGGGGTGGGTCCAGCACTACAACTCCCAACAGGCCCCCATGTCTCATCCCAGAGCAAGATGGAGTCCACCCACCATTTGCTGACCAGTGCATCTCCTCCTTCAAACCTACAGGTAGGTATCCATCTTCACAGGGGCACCATCCAATAGCAGGACCGGACCACACATATCCAAGTATTGTCTCCCCACCTCCACACCACCATAATGCCCAGTACTGTCTACCACACCAAAATGATGACACCAACAACCATGTCCTGATTCCATAATAATTTGTAATGTAACAACAACAAACCTGTCATGTCCACAGCATTGATTCTGAAATTCTTGTCCCTCAGGTGATCGCAACTTGACAGGCGAAACCAGAAACCGCCAGCACCAGTTGCCCCCCTCACAGCCAGGACTCTCTGGTGAAGATCCCATGGACACCTCGGGTGCAGAGGACGATGCTGGCCCAAGCACACTCCCAGGGCCATCAGGCTCCCGGGACATCCCTGCCTCCACCACCTTGGCCAGTGTCACAACACCAACACGTGCCATTGTGAGCTGTGCAGCTACCACCACCACCACCACCACCACCACTCCTGCCAGGGCCACCCTGCCTGACCCATCGTCCAATGATGGGCCATCAACATCTCAGGCTAGCAGGGAGTGTGGACGGGGGAGGACACAGGTGAGGCCACAGCTCACAAACAGGAGTGCAGGTGCTAGGCGAGGTCGGGAACAAGACCCACCCCATCCTGGGACCGAGACCCTGGTTGCCATTGCCAGAGTCCATGCCTACTATGAGCGGTCACAGGCACAGGCGGATCGGGCACACCAAGACTCGCTTCAGAACTGCCAGCTGTTGCGGTCCATGGACACCCGCATGGGCCAAATTGTTGACCTCATGGGGCAGCAAACAGCTCTTTGGAGGGAGTGGTTATCCCGCGCCACACCACTTACCCCTCCCCCAAGGGCCCAGCGGGACAGGGCACCAACACCACCGCCACCATCACCTGAGGACACTGACAGGGAGGTCGTCCCTGAACAACCTGCCCCCACAGCTGGCTCCGCTCCGGCTCCAAGACGGAGGGGCCGTCCGAGGCTGGATCCAGCTGAGAGCAGTGTCAATGCACCATCCACCCGCTCGAAGAGAGGCCGCCACTGACTTCACCCTTCCTTGAGCCTGCCATTCACTCTGCGAACTATCTTGCCCCACAATGCCAAGCATTGGCACACGTCTGTTGGACTAGGTGTACATCACACAATGTGGTGTCCCCATGGTGTTTTCATCTGCCATGACCTTCAACTCTCACTTCCCCCCAACACCTATTTGTAAATATGCACTAACAGTAATCCACACCCTGTAAATAAACACCACGTAAATACTCAATGCTGTGTGACCTCCATGTTTTAAACACATGTTTGTCTTAGTAGTTGTCATTACCAGGTGCAGGGATGAATGTTCTTGCAAATCATGCCTGTGTGGGAATGACCTAGGGATAATGAGAGAACAACAAGCACAGGTCAGGAAACAGAATCACACCCATCACACCACACCGTACTGCAACATCCCACAAACCACACTCATCACTAATTAAGTGAATCACAGGACACACATCAGGGAGCATTGCATGTACACCATCTCACACACCCATTTGCGAACAGAACATACCAGAACAGGCAGCATTCACACACCACATCCACACATCACCAGCAAACATACACCACGCATTGACCAGCAGCACAAGAGGTAGTTACTCACATTCAAGGAAAGTAGCGAGCAGTCAGCTGACGCCTCTGGTCCACACCTTCTTCCTCCCCATTATCCTCATCACTGGACATGGGTGGGATGGGAGGCGGAGCAACCTGTTGGTCTGCAGGGTCCATGATCAGTTCAATATTCCTGCGTAAGGCCAGGTTGCGGCGCATGCAGCAGGCAATCACTATTTTGCATACTTTGCCGGGTGAGTATGGCAGGGCCCCTCCGGTTTTATCCAGGCAGCAAAACATAGACTTCAGCAGTTCAAATGTACGTTCCACCACCCGACGTGTCCTCCCATGGGCCTCATTATAACGCATTTCACCAGGGGTAGTAGGATTCCATAGGGGGTTTAGCAGCCACGGGCGGTTTGGGTACGCAGAGTCGCCTAGGTGGGGGGATGACAGACACATACATCATTACCAGGAATGGTGGGAACAGCTTGGCATACATACAACACAGTAGTCATCACAGCACACTCACCTACAAGCCACGCACGTTCTTGACGCAGATTAGCCATCAGTTGGGGGACAATGCTGCCCCGCAGGATGTGGGAGTCATGTGCGGACCCGGGAAATCTGGCACACACATGGGAGATGATGTTGTCAGCCAGGCACACCACTTGCACATTGATAGAATGGTAGTGCTTCCGATTGCGATAGACGGGTTCACGTGCCTGGGGTGGAACCAGACCAATATGTGTGCCATCAATGGCACCTACTACGTGTGGGATCTGGCCTAGGGCATAGAAGTCACCTTTCACTGCAGCCAGCTCTGCTGGACGTGGGAAATGGATGTAATCATCCTTGTAATGCATCATGGCATCCAGAACATCCCGCAGTACCATGCTGAACATGGATTGGGACATCCCCCCGGCATGACCAACTGTGTACTGGAAAGTACCTGTTGCGAAGAAGTGAAGTAGCGCCATCACCTTTGCTGTGGGTGTAATAGCTCTTGGATATGGCCTGCGTGGCTGCAGATGAGGTGCCAATTGGGCTACAAGGTCCTGCAATCTCCGTCGGTCAAGCCAGAATTTGCGGATTACCTCCTCTTCAACCATGTCCTCCAGCACAGTGTATGGTCGATGCACATTTGGAGCCCTCCTGTGTTGGAGTAGATGGGAGCAGATGTCAATTGACCAACACAGCACAGCTGTGCCACACTATCACATCTTGACCAACACAATACAAATAATACATGTTGCAGACACTGATTGTATGTGTGACGTGACCGAAATATGAGGCACTACAGCTAACTACACACACAATGTTCACCCACAAACAACATCCTGTGTGCAAACATGTCCAATGTTACGTGCACACATGTTGAAAGAACAGCCAACATCACATGACTGAGGGCCCAAGTGTGGACAAGCGTCCCCACATCTTAAGTGAACAGAACACTTAACCTCCGCGCACTGTTGCTGGGGTGGTTATAGTACTAGAAAACCACTTGCAATTATTCAAATTTAACCAGTTCAAAAAACACAAACCTTACTTGTAATGACCACGTATATTTTTCAGTTTTCATGAAAAAATGTATTACACATTTCTAAACTGGGCTAAGGCCCAACATACAGTTATAATATCACAAGATTACAGTTGCAGAATTTACTAAATTTCAAAATGCATTGTATTCTTGTAAACTTCAGTGAAGTATTTTCTCGGTGCCCAATGCATTTCGAGCTTGGAGAAGCTCTTCCTCAGGGGCCTGTAAACTAAACATGTACGTGATTTAAAAAGCCGAAGAAACCAATGGATTCAAGAAAATCAAAAAGATTCACAACGTTGCATGGCAGTATGTTGTGATTTTTACTGGTTATCGTGTGTTTTTCATGAATGTTTGTGATGAAATGAAATGAAAAGCCCCTCACCCTACTAGTGCTCAACCTGACGGGTAACCGTTGCCATACTCACTCTCAAAACAGGAGAATCCTCGACGCTCTCCCTGTTACAAAAAAAACAATTTCAAAAGAATTTCAATAAAAGAGAACTCTGCGGAATAACCCGAGTGGGTATCCTGTGTAAACTTAAATTATGGCAGTACTCTAACCATGTCTTACCTCCGTTAATTCACAAAGACTCGCTAATCACTGCTCCATAGAACGTGGTAACAGACCAATCCTGCCCACCTGAACAAACGATGAAAATACGTGTTCACAAGATTCACGCTCTGTCAATACTTCTAAAAACCATGAAGCACCCAGCGCTCCCGTTTACAAAAATGAATTGCCCTCAGTAGTACCTGCTGCTCGAATTCTCATGCCTTTCCAACCTTCACTGTCAACCGACTTCGTCCAACTTCACTACTAAGGAGAACGCAACCGTTTTTTACTCGCGATGATTACGACGGTCAATAGAAACAAAGAATGGACCAACCCCGAGCGCCATCTTGGACTGTGTTCAATATACCAATATCAAACTAGTTCAAACACAAACACTACACCAACAAAACTACTTGTGTGACTGAACCAATAAGAAACAAATATAAAAATAAAAATGTGTGTGTGGAAAATGTAGGTTACCTAAAGTGCTGTTATGTTACAATACAGTGATGAAATCACTACGACTTTTAAATCTGAACAACAGAAAACATCGTATTACATTTTTGTTGAAACATTCCTGTATAATACATGCATCGTACCTATACAGGTGCAGGGTAGATAAATTAAACATCATAGGAAACAAATTAGATCCACTTTTTCATTGAGCCCCCTAGGCTCCTGTGTTTCAAGTCTTTTAATCCAATAAATCTCTCTCTGTAGGAGAGATCTAGTTAGATCTACTCCTTCATGTCTTTTATCTATCTCCAGTATTGAAAACCTGATCTGGGATATGTTATGATTATTTTCAATCCAATGCTTCGCTAAATTGCTTTTGATGTTTTGGTTCCTAATAGTACTTTTGTGTTCTGAAACACGAGTTTTGAGTTTCCTCTCTGTTTTCCCTACATACATTTTGCCACAAGGGCACTTTATGTAATAGATCAAATTATTAGAATTACAATCTCCGTCATAATGTAAGGTTATTTCTTTCCCAGTCTGTGGGTGATGTAAAGTCCCACCTCCTATTACATTGTGACAATGTACGAAATTGGAACATCTTTTCATCCCTTTGTGGGCTGTTTGTGGTTCTCTTGTTGGTGTCATCAACAGTTCTTTTACATTTTTTTATCTTGTATAAGCGAAAATTGGCTTTTGGGAAAAGATACCTTGAAAATCTGGTTCGTTCTGTCGTAATTCCCAATGTCTATTTACAATGTTCTTAATTTTTTGGGAGGATGTTGAAAATTTTGATACAAAGACGTGTCTTTCAACCGTTTTCTTGGGTTTCTGTTTAAGAAGGTTATCTCTGTCACAATTTTGAATTCTCCTGCTAGCTTTCTCCAAAACTTCTTCTGGATATCCTCTTTCTATGTATCTTTGATGTTGCTCTTCTAGATGTGCTTGTAAATCCTCATTCTCTGAGCAAATTCTCTTAATCCTCATGTATTGAGAAACAGGCAAGTTGTTCTTTAAATTTTGAGGATGAAAGCTTTGAAATAATAGGGAATTGTTCACATCTGTCTCTTTTCTGAAAACTTTAGTCTGGATTTTAGACTCTTTTAAACTGATGGCTACATCCAAAAATGATATTTCTTTATCACTGATTGTATGGGTGAATTTAATTTGTTCAACACTTTCATTTAGTCTCTCTGTATGCCTTTCCAGACTTTCTCTCGATCCAGACCATAGTACAATAATGTCATCTATGAATCTGCGATATATAATTGCTTGTTCTTGCCAATTGCTGTTACTGTAAATAAAGTCAGCCTCGAACTTAGCCATGAAGGTGTTTGCGTAGGCAGGCGCCCCAGCAAATCCCATCGATGTTCCGTTTTGTTGGAGAAAAAACTTGGCTGCCCACTGGAAATAACTGTGGTATAAACAGAAATGTAATATTTCTAGAATGAACACTTTCTCAGCTTTGATGGGAGATTGTTGTAACAAAGCCCATTCCACGGCTTCCAAACCGGATTCATGAGGAATTGATGTGTACAAGCACTTTACGTCTATTGTGCACAATAACATATTGTTCGTGGTTGCAGTTTCCTTTAGTTTCAATAAAAAATCGTTGGTATCTTTTGTGTAGGATGGCCATTGTTGCACGAACGGCTGAAGAAATTTGTCAATATACTGACCGAGTGGTTCAAAAATGGTGCCACACCCGGTCACAATAGGTCGCATGGGTGGATCCTGTAGGTTCTTGTGAACCTTTGGGAGCATGTAGAGGCGTGGTCGCCTGGGATACTGAACAAATAAAAATTGTTTGGTTGCTGTTGAAATATAACCTGCTTCATGTGCTTGATTCAGAATGATTTGTAAAGTGGTTTTTAGATCTTCCGTGGGATCTCTATCCAATTCAAAATAAGTCAGTTTGTCTGCCACGTGTTCATCTACTTTCTGAATGTACATGGCTTTGTCCATCACAATGATTGCTCCACCTTTATCTGGTTTTTTAATAGAAATTTCTCTATTTTATTGTAAACTTTTCAAGATATTCCTGTCCATAACAGACAGATTCTTTTTCTTAGATTTCCGTAGGTTTAATCTGTCCAAGTCGTTCCTGACTGATTTCTCGAACGCGTCTAGGATTTTATGTGAAACCGGTGCTTGAAATTTTGATTTTCAAATGATGCGACATCGCGGTAGCTCGCACATGCGGTTGCCGGTGTGTGACCGTGACGGTCCTTGCACATGTAGCCAATGGAAACAGGTAACGCGGGGCGCGTAAGCGAATTAAAAAATAGCGGAAGCCATGCACCGCCACAGCAGGGCCAGTCATTGGCTTATTTTGAATGAGGCAGCCCGGGAAAAGCAATTGCTGCAGACGTGTGCCACTGATATCAGCTCAGGGCCCTATAAATGAGTGAATTTCAGCAGCACACATCCACTGCTTTCAGCCACTGCTGCCTGCACCCATCACCTCCACCTGCTACTGCTGAGCAATCCAATAACTGCTGCCTGCACCCATCACCTCTACCTGCTGCTGCTGAGCTATCCAACAACTGCTGCCTGCACCCATCACCTCTACCTGCTGCTGCTGAGCTA
This sequence comes from Lissotriton helveticus, assembly GCF_964261635.1. NCBI lineage: Eukaryota > Metazoa > Chordata > Amphibia > Caudata > Salamandridae > Lissotriton > Lissotriton helveticus. The sequence goes on along the minus strand of NC_136067.1, from coordinate 919,123,314 downwards.
TCCAACAACTGCTGCCTGCACCCATCACCTCTACCTGCTACTGCTGAGCTATCCAACAACTGCTGCTGTTTTGCCACAGTCCTGGACCTTGCTATGCCGGAAGTGGGAGAGATCCGGTCTCGTCCCTTCACCGCAGCGGAGCTGGATGTCCTTGTGGACGGTGTGCTCCGCCACTATGAACGGATCTACGGTGCCCCCGGACAGGTGGTAAGTGCAGTGGGGGACATGTTGGTGTGCATGAGGTGGTCACTGACTCCTGGCTTCTGCTATCTTGGCGGTGTGCTGTGGGACCTTCACATGTGTTGTACTGTGCATGGCTGCTGAAAGATACGTGTTGCTCCTATGTTTGTGAATGGCCAACTGTCCGCTGACATTCCCCTCTTGTCTCCCATCATGGTAGGTCAAGCTGCACCTTCGCAAGGCCGTGTGGAGGACCATAGCACGTGATGTACGGGCAGTGGGGGTGTGCAATAGACGACACACACACTGCCACAGGCGCTGGGACGACATCTCCAGGCTCAGCAAGAATGTGGCGGAGATGACACTGGGGCAGATTCCAAGATCATCACGGCTTGCACGACGCACCATGACCCCTCTAATGCACCGTATCATAGCTGTGACGCATCCTGACCTGTCCGCCCGGTTGAGAGGGGAGCAGCAGCAAACTAGCGGTAAGCACACTGAATGTGTTTGTGACTTGTGAGTGCATGCATGTATTGCTGCTCAGACACAGTAGTGACATTCGTGGTGTGTATGTTGTGCTGCAATTGTGTTAGCATCCATGTCAGCCAGGTGGACATACCAGTTGCATTGTAGTGCAAGGGCCCAGGACATGCCGTTGAGGTCTGTGGTCCCATGGCATCACATGTGTGGTGGTCTGCATGCACTTGCCCTGTTTGTTTGATGTACATGTTTCACAGGCACCCCCGGTTCTTTGACATGAGGATGTCTGGTAGGGGTGGTTCGTGTGCAGGATGGGTGCTACATGTTGGTCAACAGTCAAGGAAGTTGTGATTTTGTAACCTTCAGTACGTGAGTGTGGCACTTAGGTAAACCTCTTTTCTCTCTCTTTCAGCTTTGGCCGAGGGCACTGACCCACAGACGACAGAGATGAGTGGTGGCAATGCATCCGGATTCGAGATCAAACACACGCAGACTGAGACTGAAGAGAGCAGCCCCGGAGAGGGGGACAGAACTGTCCCTGAGGACTCACATGTGGAGACACCATCGTCCTCATCTTCAGACAGTGGTGGTGAGTCAGCACTGTTGGCAGACACAGGGAGTGGGCAATCAACACCTTCAGTCGGTACACAGCACACAGGGCTCACACTGCCACCAACTGCAACAAGTACTGCTCGTGCTCGCCAGAGTAGGGGGAGCAGAGTGGCCTTCGGTGCAGGCACCGCTGCCCCTGCCCCTGTGACACAAAGTGCCCTTTGTGCTGAGGCGGTTGATCTGCTGCGACAGCTGTGTGTAGGGCATACCAACATGATCAATGCATTCCTAGACCATGATAGGAAGTTGGGACAGGTGGTAGCATTCATGGAGGGGATGCATGGCGATGTTGCTGGTCTCCACAGAACAGTTCAGTCATTATCCAACACAGTGTCTGCAGCATTCAACAGTCGCATGGACAAGGTTAAACTTCAGTTCCCTCATCCACATCACTTGATGTCTCAGGGGAGAGTGACATTTCAGACCAGGCCTCATATTCTGGGTATTGCACTAGAAGCAGCCACAGGCAGCAAGGCAGGGCACGACGGGCACATACACCATCCCCTAGGACAAGGAAATCTTTCACAGAACACGACATCAGCTACCCTGGAGTTGACACACAGGATCCTCAAGGGGTGTTGGGGGACAGGGATTCACATGTAACACAGGCATCCCCCTCAAAAGGTACTCCCAGGGCCAGGGACACTCCCAAGAACAAGGACATTACAAAGGAAAGGGCACCTCCCAAGGCCAGGGACACTCCCAAGGACAAGGACACTTCAAATGAAAGGGCACCTCCCAAGCACAGAGACACTCCCAAGGACAAGGACACCTCAAAGGAAAGGGCACCTCCCAAGGGCAGGGACACTCCCAAGGACAAGGACACCTCAAAGGAAAGGGCACCTCCCAAGCACAGAGACACACCCAAGGACAAGGACACCTCAAAGGAAAGGGCACCTCCCAAGGGCATGGGAGACTCCCAAGGACAAGGACACCTCAAAGGACAGGGCACCTCCCAAGGCCAGGGACACTCCCAAGAACAGGGACACTATAATGGACAGGGACACTACAAAGGACAAGCCAACTCCCAGGGACAGAGCACCGCCCACGGATAAGGCACATTCCATAGACACCTCCTACGGCAAAGGCACCTCCCAGGGCCAAGCGTTCTCCCATGGACACGAGCTCCACCAAGGAGAGCACCCCTGCGTCCCCTGAGGCTGGTGTTGGTGAAGGAACGTAAAAACACATGTGTCAGCGGTGGAGTCCCCCCATACCTCTACTCCCATCCACACCCCGCTGAAGCAGAGGAAGGAGTACACTGTTGTTGCATCCCCCATTACCCATGATGCAGAGGGCAGAAGGCAGGGCCACAGCAAACGTCAAGCAGGGTCCAGCACGTCCCCAGAGAGCAGACCCCCACCAGCAAAAGATCCACCTTTGATGGGTGATGTTTCAGATGAGCCCGCACCACTTACCAGTCCAGTCATGTCCAGGGTGCCCTTACATATCCCTAAGAAACGTAGACACACACCATTGACACCTGACCACCCCAATGTCGCTCCAGTACAGCTGTCCCCAACTCCCAGAGCCACCCTGCCTCCTGGCCCATACAGCCCTGTGGGTCATCATTTCAGTGGTCCTAGTGGGTCAGCTGCAGTTCACTCTCATGTGTCAGATAGTGGCACTGTGTCTGTTGTTCGCTGTCATGCCTCATGTAGTAACACTGTGTCAGTTGTGCCCTCTCCTGTTTCAGGTACTGCCACTGTGGGTGTCCCACACTCTCATGTCTCAGATGCTGTCATGGTATTTGTTGGTCACTGTACAGGGACATGTCCTGGCAGGGTGTCTGGGTCTATGACTCATGTGTCAGTCACTAGAGCTGTGGCTGTGTCTCACACTCCTGTATCTGGGTCTATGGCTCATGTGTCAGTCACTAGAGCTGTGGCTGTGTCTCACACTCCTGTATCTGGGTCTATGGCTCATATGTCAGTCACTAGAGCTGTGGCTGTGTCTCACACTCCTGTATCTGGTGCTGGCAGTGTGTCTGGGTCTATGGCTCATGTGTCAGTCACTACATCTGTGGCTGTGTCTCACACTCCTGTTTCTGGTGCTGGCAGTGTGTCTGGGTCTATGGCTCATGTGTCAGTCACTAAAGCTGTGGCTGTGTCTCACACTCCTGTTTTTGGTGCTGGCAGTGTGTTCGAGCCGACTAGGTCAAGCAGTCCACCAGATTCTGTGCTGTGAGGTGTAGCTCTCATCACTCACATGTGATTGTACTTGGTGTCTAGATTGTCCATTGTAACCACCCTTGCATTATTAATGAACATGGGACGGGGTGCTTGCCCCATGTACTTCAGATGCCCTGTTGCTGTTATGATACTGCATTGTGCCCTCTCATGTGCTGCCTCAGATGCACTTGTATGTTATGAACAGTGCCCTGTTGCTGTTATGATACTGCATTGTGCCCTCTCATGTGCTGCCTCTGATGTACCTGCTCTGTTATGAACACTGCCCTGTTGTTGTTATGATACTGCATTGGGCCCTCTCATGTGCTGCCTCTGATGTACCTGCTCTGTTATGAACACTGCCCTTTTGCTGTTATGATACTGCATTGTGCCCTCTCATGTGCTGCCTCAGATGTACCTGCTCTGTGCCATGGACTGTTGATGTACTTAGTCCCTCTCATGTGCTGCCTCTGATGTACCTGCTCTGTGCCATGGACTGTTGATGTACTTAGTCCCTCTCATGTGCTGCCTCTGATGTACCTGCTCTGTGCCTTGCCATGGTCTGTTGATGCACTTAGCCCCTCTCATGTGCTGCCTCTGATGTACCTGCTCTGTGCCATGGACTGTTGATGTACTTAGTCCCTCTCATGTGCTGCCTCTGATGTACCTGCTCTGTGCCTTGCCATGGACTGTTGATGCACTTAGCCCCTCTCATGTGCTGCATCAGATGTACCTGCTCTGTGCCTTGCCATGGACTGTTGATGCACTTAGCCCCTCTCATGTGCTGCCTCTGATGTACCTGTGCCTTGCCATGGACTGTTGATGCACTTAGCCACTCTCATGTGCTGCCTCTGATTGACCTGCTCTGTGCCATGGACTGTTGATGCACTTAGTCCCTCTCATGTGCTGCCTCTGATGTACCTGCTCTGTGCCTTGCCATGGACTGTTGATGCACTTAGCCCCTCTCATGTGCTGCCTCAGATGTACCTGCTCTGTGCCTTGCCTTGGACTGTTGATGCACTTAGCCCCTCTCATGTGCTGCCTCTGATTTACCTGCTCCGTTATGAACACTGCCCTGTTGCTGTTATGATACTGCATTGTGCCCTCTCATGTGCTGCCTCAGATGTAATTGTTCTGTTATGAACACTGCCCTGTTGCTGTTATGATACTGCATTGTGCCCTCTCACGTGCTGCCTCTGAGGTACCTGCTCTGTTATGAACACTGCCCTGTTGCTGTTATGATACTGCATTGTGCCCTCTCATGTGCTGCCTCTGATGTACCTGATCTGTTATGAACACTGCCCTGTTGCTGTTATGATACTGTTGATGCACTTAGCCCCTCTCATGTGCTGCCTCTGATGTACCCGTGCCTTGCCATGGACTGTTGATGCACTTAGCCACTCTCATGTGCTGCCTCTGATTGACCTGCTCTGTGCCATGGACTGTTGATGCACTTAGCCCCTCTCATGTGCTGCCTCTGATGTACCTGCTCTGTGCCTTGCCATGGACTGTTGATGCACTTAGCCCCTCTCATGTGCTGCCTCTGATGTACCTGCTCTGTTATGATCACTGCCCTGTTGCTGTTATGATACTGCATTGTGCCCTCTCATGTGCTGCCTCAGATGTACTTGTTCTGTTATGAACACTGCCCTGTTGCTGTTATGATACTGCATTGTGCCCTCTCATGTGCTGCCTCTGATGTACCTGCTCTGTTATGAACACTCCCCTGTTGCTGTTATGATACTGCATTGTGCCCTCTCAAGTGCTGCCTCTGATGTACCTGATCTGTTATGAACACTGCCCTGTTGCTGTTATGATACTGCATTGTGCCCTCTCATGTGCTGCCTCTGATGTACCTGCTTTGTTATGAACACTGCCCTGTTGCTGTTCTGATACTGCATTGTGCCCTCTCATGTGCTGCTTCAGATGTACCTGCTCTGTTATGAACACTGCCCTTTTGCTGTTATGATACTGCATTGTGCCCTCTCATGTGCTGCCTCAGATGTACCTGTGCCTTGCCATGGACTGTTGATGCACTTAGCCCCTCCCATGTGCTGCCTCAGATGTACCTGCTCTGTGCCTTGCCATGGACTGTTGATGCACTTAGCCCCTCTCATGTGCTGCCTCTGATGTACCTGTGCCTTGCCATGAACTGTTGATGCACTTAGCCCCTCTCATGTGCTGCCTCTGATGTACCTGTGCCTTGCCATGGACTGTTGATGCACTTAGCCCCTCTCATGTGCTGCCTCTGGTGTACCTGTGCCTTGCCATGGACTGTTGATGCACTTAGCCCCTCTCATGTGCTGCCTCAGATGTACCTGCTCTGTGCCTTGCCATGGACTGTTGATGCAGATAGCCCCTCTCATGTGCTGCCTCTGATGTACCTGTGCCTTGCCATGGACTGTTGATGCACTTAACCCCTCTCATGTGCTGCCTCATGCTGCCTCAGACGTACCTGTGCCTTGCCATGGACTGTTGATGCACTTAGCCCCTCTCATGTGCTGCCTCTGATGTACCTGCTCTGTGCCTTGCCATTGACTGTTGATGCACTTAGCCCCTCTCATGTGCTGCCTCAGATGTACCTGCTCTGTGCCTTGCCATGGACTGTTGATGCACTTAGCCCCTCTCATGTGCTGCCTCTGATGTGCCTGTGCCTTGCCATGGACTGTTGATGCACTTAGCCCCTCTCATGTGCTGCCTCAGATGTACCTGCTCTGTGCCGTGCCATGGACTGTTGATGCACTTAGCCCCTCTCATGTGCTGCCTCTGGTGTACCTGTGGCTTGGCATGGACTGTTGATGCACTTAGCCCCTCTCATGTGCTGCCTCTGATGTACCTTTGCCTTGCCATGGACTATTGATGCACTTAGCCCCTCTCATGTGCTGCCTCTGATGTACCTGCTCTGTGCCATGGACTGTTGATGCACTTAGCCCCTCTCATGTGCTGCCTCTGATGTACCTGCTCTGTGCCTTGTCATGGACTGTTGATGCACTTAGCCCCTCTCATGTGCTGCCTCAGATGTACCTGCTCTGTGCCTTGCCATGGACTGTTGATGCACTTAGCCCCTCTAATGTGCTGCCTCATATGTACCTGCTCTGTTATGAACACTGCCCTGTTGCTGTTATGATACTGCATTGTGCCCTCATGTGCTGCCTCAGATGTACCTGCTCTGTTCTATCCAGTGCCCATGCTCCTGGCTACTCTAGGATTGAACCAATATTATGTGCAATAAAGCAAGTTAATCATGTGTAGTGGTTTGTCTTTGTCATTACTGGTTGTCTCCTTGCATTGTTGATATATTGGTGCTATCGTAAATTCTGTTTCCCCAACATGCCCCTCCCCACGTCACGGCCCCGGCTGATACTCCCCTTCCGACAGCAATTTGTGTGTTTGCGTACCTGCGTCATCGTCGGCGACGGTCCTTGACTAGCTGGTGGTGAAGCACGAAGAGTATCAGAAATGCGTGTAGCGCTGGGTCCATGACGGCATCTGCCTGTGGTGGGTATCTCTGCAATGTTTTGTCTCTCCGCTGTGGTGAATCCGCTGTGTTCAGGCAGGTTGTTTTTCCGCTGCGATTTGCTGTGTCTTTTCCGCCATCGTGATTTATAGAGGACGGTCGGAGACGTCATTCCGTACGGCGGTGTCTCTGGATTGGTTATGTCTGTTGCAGGGCGGGTGTATTTCCGCGGCGGTGTGTGTTCTTCCACGGCGTACGGTCATTTGACAGTACTTCCCATCCTAATATGGCAGACGGTTGGCCGCGGCTGGCGGACTGTAAAAAGGCATTTTCCGCCTACTCCCGGACGGCTGTCGTCCTTCCGTCCGCCATCGTAATCGACCCCTAAGTTCGGGACCGATGGACGAGAGACTATTACGCTGGGGATCGCATCATGGCTGAATTTTGGACCTATTATCAGGACCTATATGCCTATCATGCTTCTCATGCTCCCACTGTAATATCTTCGAATCTTGCAGGCATTGTGATGGTGTGGCCTACAGATGGCCAGCGTCAATTCCTGAGTGAGCCGTTAATTCTGGAGGAGGTGACAGAGCTATTGACGTTCTGGACGGAGCCAAGGTGCTGCGCCTCGATGGTTTAACTGGGGCTTTCAATTAAGCGTTTAAGCAGCAGCTCGCCTGCACCTGTTGGCACTGTATAATGAGTCAACAACACCTGGTGTACTGCCCCCCATGCTTAGCTAAACTGTCCTGACTCTATTTATAAAGCCTGACAAAGACCCCAGCAACTGTGCTTCATACCGCCCCCTGTCAATGCAAAACTTAGATAATAAAATCCTGGCTAAGGTGCTTGCCACTAGGTTGGCACTGTTGATGGAGCAGATCATCTACTCAGGCCAATCCGGCCTTAAATATTTGAACTGTCTTTGTAGTACCTCATAAGATTTTCCCCTCCTTTCCTGCAGCTGTAGCCCTGTTAGATGTAGAAAAGGCCCTTGAATCTCTCGATTAGCCATTTTCAGGGCCATTTTGCGTAAACTTGGCATTCCCACCTGTTCCATGCACTGATCATGCCTCTATATACTAGTGGGTGACTATGGGGAACAATGCCCTATCTGATGCATTACAGACTTTGCGCGGTACCCGGCAGGGTTACCCGCTATCTCCAATTCAATTTATAATTGCAATGGACCCTCTAGTCTGCACAATGCCAGAACACCATCTGCATTGTGGACTGCAGCTCACTCATGGGCCTATCCTGCTATCCTTATACACAGATGACATACTGCTATTTATCAGGCATCCTCACCTCAATCTCCCCCCACTTATGCAGAAGATTTCTTGATTTGGCAATCTCTCTGGCCTCCGCATAAACTGTGCCAAATCGGAACTTTTCCTGTTGTTAGACATAACCCGCCCACGTTCTGCAGAGTTTCTCCTTAAGTGGGCCTTGTATGGTACAAAATACTTTGCTATACATCTCCATAGAGACAAGGACCAGGTCCTACAACGTAACTACAGCCCAGCGATAGCTGATCTCAAAGCACAGGTGGATCATTGGATCTGGCTGCCCCTCTCCATGGCAGTTAACATAGCCATCCTCAAGATGGTCGTATTACCCCGCTTCCTGTATCTTTTCTTCAGCATCCCCATTCCCTTGCTACAATCCTTTTTCCATACTCCTTGAGGAGTCCTCCTACAACTGGTTTGGACAGGAGCGCCCCCCGCTTCCAGTGGGACACCGTCACGCTTACCTACAAGTGCAGTTTTGGGGTTCCTGATCTGTGCTTGTACTAATGAGCAGCCCAGTGCCATTACAGACATCACTGCTATCACCCAGATGCCCATATTCCATACCTGCATCCGGAACGCGCTCTGTTAGATGGGCTCCTTCACTCCCAGATGTTACCTAAGGGCATACCACTTGCCACTAAGTTATATCCAGACGGTGTCCACCACATACTAAGCATGGCGTTGACTCTGATGCATGTTGAGAAACGGCCTCCTCTACTCTAGTGCCATCCCGATACATGACAAACCATGGCTCCCGCTCACTCGGGAGAAGCTAGTGCAACGTATGCTACAACGGTATAGTCTTTGCACCATGGGGGATCTATTCCCAGATGGGCACATCACACCTCTGGTCGAGGGCCAGTTCCTTGGGGACATATCGTACATGGACGTTTCATTTTCTGGCAGCTCTGGAACACGTTGAGATTGCTTGTACCCTTATACCCACTCCCCAAGGGTTTCTCTCCTTTAACACTATCAATTAAGGATGCAGGGGGAGATCCAGCCCGAACTGGCTTGGCAGTTCAGGCTGGATCGTTCCCATGAGGCATAGGGTCAGACTGATTTGCATATAGCCATGTCTGAACTGGGGTGGCAGAGTGGGCTAAAGAACGGTGATGGACCAAACCCAGATCTTTTGACTGGGTGTGAGTGTTTGATTGGTTCAGATGCTCCATCCATCATCACCCCCTTTTGTACCGCTTTGGCCTCCATAAGTGTGGCAGGGTATGCTCAGACGTGAGTCCCTTGCTCACTTTGCCACTGGATTCAAGCAAGCCGGGCTGACGACGGCTGGAATGCCAGAAACAGGTTCTCGGAAGCTTGTTTCCGGTCCAGGGAAAGCATGGCTTGGCATTTCGGGCTGGACTGTTCCCATGAGGCACAGGGTCAGACTGATTTGCATATAGCCATGTCTGAACTGGGGTGGCAGAGTGGGCTAAAGAACGGTGATGGATCAAACCTAGATCTTTTGACTGGGTGTGAGTGTTTGATTGGTTCTGATGCTCCGTCCATCACCACCCCCTTTTGTACCGCTTTTGGCCGCCATAAGTGTGGCAGGGTATGCTCAGACGTGAGTCCCTTGCTCACTTTGCCACTGGATTCAAGCAAGCCGGGCTGAAGATGGCTGGAATGCCAGAAACCGGTTCTCGGAAGCTTGTTTCCGGTCCAGGGAAGGCATGGCTTGGCAGTTCGGGCTGAACTGTTCCCATGAGGCACAGGGTCAGACTGATTTGCATATAGCCATGTCTGAACTGGGGTGGCAGAGTGGGCTAAAGAACGGTGATGGATCAAACCCAGATCTTTTGACTGGGTGTGAGTGTTTGATTGGTTCAGATGCTCCGTCCATCATCACCCCCTTTTGTACCGCTTTGACCTCCATAAGTGTGGCAGGGTATGCTCAGACGTGAGTCCCTTGCTCACTTTGCCACTGGATTCAAGCAAGCTGGGCTGAAGACGTCTGGAATGCCAGAAACCGGTTCTCGGAAGCTTGTTTCCGGTCCAGGGAAGTCATGGCTTGGCAGGTGGGGCTGGACTGTTCCCATGAGGCACAGGGTCAGACTGATTTGCATATAGCCATGTCTGAACTGGGGTGGCAGAGTGGGCTAAAGAACGGTGATTGATCAAAACCAGATCTTTTGACTGGGTGTGAGTGTTTGATTGGTTCAGATGCTCCGTCCATCATCACCCCCTTTCGTACCACTTTGGTTCCCATTAGTGTGGCAGGGTATGCTCAGACGTGAGTCCCTTGCTCACTTTGCCACTGGATTCAAGCAAGCCGGGCTGAAGAAGGCTGGAATGCCAGAAACCGGTTCTCGGAAGCTTGTTTCCGGTCCAAGGAAGGCATGGCTTGGCAGTTCGGGCTGGACTGTTCCCATGAGGCACAGGGTCAGACTGATTTGCATATAGCCATGTCTGAACTGGGGTGGCAGAGTGGGCTAAAGAATGGTGATGGATCAAGCCCAGATCTTTTGACTGGGTGTGAGTGTTTGATTGATTCTGATGCTCCGTCCATCACCACCCCCTTTTGTACCGCTTTTGGCCGCCATAAGTGTGGCAGGGTATGCTCAGACGTGAGTCCCTTGCTCACTTTGCCACTGGATTCAAGCACGCTGGGCTGAAGACTGCTGGAATGCCAGAAAACGGTCCTCGGAAGCTTGTTTCCGGTCCAGGGAAGGCATGGCTTGGCAGTTCGGGCTGGACTGTTCCCATGAGGCACAGGGTCAGACTGATTTGCATATAGCCATGTCTGAACTGGGGTGGCAGAGTGGGCTAAAGAACGGTAATCGATCAAACCCAGATCTTTTGACTGGGTGTGAGTGTTTGATTGGTTCAGATGCTCCGTCCATCATCACCCCCTTCTGTACCGCTTTGGCCTCCATAAGTGTGGCAGGGTATGCTCAGACGTGAGTCCCTTGCTCACTTTGCCACTGGATTCAAGCAAGCCGGGCTGATGACGTCTGAAATGCCAGAAACCGGTTCTCGGAAGCTTGTTTCCGGTCCAGGGAAGGCATGGCTTGGCAGTTCGGGCTGGACTGTTCCCATGAGGCACAGGGTCAGACTGATTTGCCTATAGCCATGTCTGAACTGGGGTGGCAGAGTGGGCTAAAGAATGGTGATGGATCAAACCCAGATCTTTTGACTGGGTGTGAGTGTTTGATTGGTTCAGATGCTCCGTCCATCATCACCCCCTTTTGTACCGCTTTGGCCTCTTTAGGTGTGGAAGGGTATGCTCAGACGTGAGTCCCTTGCTCACTTTGCCACTGGATTCAAGCAAGCCGGGCTGAAGACGGCTGGAATGCCAGAAACCAGTTCTCGGAAGCTTGTTTCCGGTCCAGGGAAGGCATGGCTTGTCAGTTCGGGCTGGACTGTTCCCATGAGGCACAGGGTCAGACTGATTTGCATATAGCCATGTCTGGACTGGGGTGGCAGAGTGGGCTAAAGAACGGTGATGGATCAAACCCAGATCTTTTGACTGGGTGTGAGTGTTTGATTGGTTCAGATGCTCCGTCCATCATCACCCCCTTTTGTACCACTTTGGCCTCCATAAGTGTGGCAGGGTATGCTCAGACGTGAGTCCCTTGCTCACTTTGCCACTGGATTCAAGCAAGCCGGGCTGAAGAAGGCTGGAATGCCAGAACCCGGTTCTCGGAAGCTTGTTTCCGGTCCAGGGAAGGCATGGCTTGGCAGTTCGGGCTGGACTGTTCCCATGAGGCACAGGGTCAGACTGATTTGCATATAGCCATGTCTAAACTGGGGTGGCAGAGTGGGCTAAAGAACAGTGATGGATCAAACCCAGATCTTTTGACTGGGTGTGAGTGTTTGATTGGTTCAGATGCTCCGTCCATCATCACCCCCTTTTGTACCGCTTTGGCCTCCATAAGTGTGGCAGGGTATGCTCAGACGTTAGTCCCTTGCTCACTTTGCCACTGGATTCAAGCAAGCCGGGCTGAAGACGGCTGGAATGCCAGAAACCGGATCTCGGAAGCTTGTTTCCGGTCCAGGGAAGGCATGGCTTGGCAGTTTGGGCTGGACTGTTCCCATGAGGCACAGGGTCATACTGATTTGCATATAGCCATGTCTGAACTGTGGTGGCAGAGTGGGCTAAAGAACGGTGATGGATCAAACCCAGATCTTTTGACTGGGTGTGAGTGTTTGATTGGTTCAGATGCTCCGTCCATCATCACCCCTTTTGTACCGCTTTGGCCTCCATAAGTGTGGCAGGGTATGCTCAGACGTGAGTCCCTTGCTCACTTTGCCAATGGATTCAAGCAAGCCGGGCTGAAGACGGCTGGAATGACAGAAACCGGTTCTCGGAAGCTTGTTTCCAGTCCAGGGAAGGCATGGCTTGGCAGTTCTGGCTGGACTGTTCCCATGAGGCACAGGGTCAGACTGATTTGCATATAGCCATGTCTGAACTGGGGTGGCAGAGTGGGCTAAAGAACGGTGATGGATCAAACCCAGATCTTTTGACTGGGTGTGAGTGTTTGATTGGTTCAGATGCTCCGTCCATCATCACCCCCGTTTGTACCACATATGTTCTTGGACAGAAAGGTTTAGGGCCTTTATACTCACTCATACTTGGGATGACTGATGGATACAGCAATGCTGTCTACTTACCATGTCTTGGTGATGTACTTGTGTCTCTTTTTTCTTGCCCCTCTTGGATGATATGCAAACGTCATTTGCTTGTTGTTAATTTGAAAATCCAGAAAAGACAATAAAAAAAAAGAAACCGCATTGACCATGCTGTGTATACACTCTGGAGCACCTTTGGTCCCCTGCCCTCATGGCATTTTCACCCCAATCCTAAATAACTTAATCATCAAAGCCACCTACACTGATTCCTGGAATATGACACAGTACTCCCGATACTCAAGAAACACGCAGCAGACCCAAAGATGCTAGCCAACTACCAGCCTACCTCCCTGCTACCCTTTCTGGCAAAAGTCATGGAAAAGATGATAAACACCTAGCCACCCACTTCACTGACAACTGGGTCCTCAACACCATGCAATCGATACTCATGCTCAACAACAGTACAGAGACCACCCTCATCCTCACCATGGAGGACATTCTACTGATCATGGCATAGGTGACACTTCAGTACTTATCCTATTGAATCTTTCTGTAGCGTTTGACACCGTCTCCCACCCCATTGTTTTCCAACAACTGCATGAACCCAGCATCCAAGTTCGTGCACTTCACACACAGGGGGAAATTAGGCAAAGGTGAAATGACCTGATGGGGTGTGTGCATTTCCTGGCCTCCAAGCGTCACCTGGAGGACTAGATGGTGATTCTTCCAGGGCCCCCTTACAACTCATTCCCTGGAAGGAGAAAGTCTTGTAGATCCTACATCCTGAATACTTGATGGGATAATCTGTTGGAGTGGAGACTGGTAAGTTAGACTGTTGGATGGGTCACTAAACCTAAATGTCCTTATTACTTTTCATTTAGCTGTTGCTAATGTGTTTTGCACTTTTGCAAACATAGAAACCTACATGTATTTGTATCAATCTATCATTTATCTTGCTTGTGCGTTTCAATGTATTATCTCTTATTTAAGATTACAGGTATCAACCTCCGTTGGATTTCCCATGATGTAATGGTTCTTGTAAGTGCTTTTACAATAAATAACATATTTCATATAAGTTATGTTATGTTAATAACACTTCTATAGTGCACAAATACCACAGGTCTCTTGGCGCTTATTCTACGCGTTTTGATACAATTATGTTACAGAGATTGTTAAGATGAGAAAGTCAATCGCGTCCAAAAGCTTGTTCGAATAAAAAGGTTTTCAGCCTCTTACGAAATGGAAGGAGAGCGGTTTCTCTTGTCAAACCTTCCGGTAATCCATTCTAGATCTGTGATGAAAAATCTGAAAAAGCCCAACTGTCCAAGGTAGTATTATTAAAGCGTGGGCAGGTCAGCAAGATTGCCTCAGAGGAGCGGATGTGGCGTGCAGGCACGTATATGTGTCCTATATAGTAAATGTATGTCTTTTTTAACTGCATTTCTTCACTAGGTATAATTAACTTTCAGTATTGCAAGTGTTGTTAATATATAATTGAAATGACTACAACTACCACAATGCCTTGTTTTTGTTTTGTGAAAATAAGATTGCTATGCTATCTTGCTCATTCTCATTTTTTCTACAACATTTCCACATATGTTAAGGTGTCATGTATTTATCAATCAATAGCCCATGCTAAGTTCAGAAATGTTGTAATGTTGACATTTCTATGTTGTCCTATCCTTGTTATTCTAAAGAATTGATTTCATGTGTATCCCAAAGCAAAATTTGTTGACTTCAAAATTGTAAGGTGTGTAAATTTGTATGCTGAATCTAAGTGATTTTTTTAAATTTACTCTGCAATATTTATATATATGATGACTAATGCTATATATCATTGAATGGAATGACTTACGATTCCAGTAGGCTTGTTACCTGGCATATGGTGTCACTAAGGCAAAATGTATGCCATCAATTGCTCCAACCACATATGGTGGGTGACCCAAACCATAGAAATCACCCTCCAGATTCACAAAATCCTGATGTTATGGAAACTGGATGAAGCTGTTGATGTTTCTCATCATTGACTAAAGAACTTCTTGTAGTTCATCTCTGATAGTCGTTTGTGACATTCCACCAGATCCTGCCAGAGTATATTGGAATGATCCTATGTCCACAAAATGAAGTACTTCCATGAGTTTGACAATTGGAGAAATAGATGTGGGATTTCTGTTGTGAGGCAGAAGATCTGGCTCCAGGTGATGACATACATCCAGTATAGTTTGCCTATTCAATCTAAACCTTTTGATAATATCCTGTTCTTCCATGGTGACAATGTCTGCAAATGGGCGGTGCGCTTGCAGCTGACATTTCCTTACTCTACCAGGGTTCAAATGTCTTCATTGTAAAAAATTAAAAGTTTAAAACATTTTCCACATATTTATTTTTGAGTATTAACACCACTGTCATGTTGTGCTCAACATATATATGGTTTCACAACATATATTAATCTAACATTCATTTTTTAAACTTCTACTTCACAAATGTCAATTTTAGCTGTCAATATTTTAAATATGAAAGAATGTGTAAATAATACATTTCTAATGAATGAATTATTTACACATTATTTTGTATTTATTTTTTATCCGAAATAACATTAACCGAGGTGTAAACAACACCTCACAACTATTGCATTTAGCCACAGTAACACACTACATATCATTTTTTTTCAATATGTGTGTCCTCCAAAGATGGAATACGTAAACAACTGGCCACCATTTTCAGTGGTGGTGATGCACTTAACAGTCACAAACACACTATTTGACCTTGTAAAATGGCGGGTGCCTGATCTCGCCGTTGGGACATTTGTAATCAAACGGCCACGGCGGAAGTTGACCACGTAGTGGATGTTCAACTCGGACACAACCATAGGCTAACGTTTGTGAAAGCATTGTGTGAAATCCAATGGCTGTGTCCTTCTCCGCCCGGGACCATTGGTGCTTTGGTGCTCCCCCTGCCTGGGCAAAGAGCAGAAAGAGACAAAATAATGGTCAGAAACTAGCAGAAAGAGGCAGAATAAAGGTTAGAAGAAAGCAGAAAAATGCAGATTAAAACAAAATTGATCAGAAAAAGGCAGACTAAAGGTCAAAAACTAACAAGAAGAGGCAACGTAAAGGTGAGAAACGAGCAGAAAGAGGCAGAATAAAGGTGAGAAACAAGCACCAAGAGTCAAAATAAAGGTGAGAAAGTAGCATAAAGAGCAAAAATAAAGTTTAGCAACGAGCAGAAAGAGGCAAAAGACAGATGAGGAACAAGGAGAAAGAGGCAAAATAAAGGCCAGGAACAAACAGAAAAAGGCAAAATAAAGTGAGAAATGAGCAGAAAGAGGCAGAATAAATATCTGAAGGGAACAGAAAGAGACAGAATAAAGGGCAGAAATGAACAAAAAAAGGCAAAATAAAGGTCAAAACAAGCAGAAAGAGGCAAAATAGAGGTCAGAAACAAGCAAGAGACAGAATAAAGGTTAGAAGGAAGCAGAAAAAGGCAGAATAAAGCTCAAAAGCGAACAGAAAAAGGCAGAATAAAGTTCAGAAACTAACAGGAAGAGGCAAAGTAAAGGTGAGAAACAAGCCGAGAGATGCAGAATAAAGGTGAGAAATGAGCAGCAAGAGGCAAAATAAAGGTGAGAAATGAGCAGTAAGAGGCTAAATTGAGGTAAGAAACCAGCACAGAGAGGCACGATAAAGGTGAGAAACTAGCAGAACGAGGAAAAATACAGGGAAGAAACAAGGAGAAAGAGGGAAAATATAGGTCATGAACGAACAGAGAGATACAAAATAAAGGTGAGGAATCAGTAGAAAGAGGCAGAAAAAAGGTCAGAAACAAGCAGAAAGAGGCAAAATAGAAGTAAAAAACAAGTAGCAAGAGGCAGAATAAAGGTTAGAAGGAAGCAGGACAATGCAGAATAAAGGTCAGAAACGAGCAGAAAGAGGCAGAATAAAGGTGAGAAACCAGCAGAAAGAAGCAAAATAAGGGTGAGAAACGAGAAGTAAGAGGCAAAATTGAGGTCAGAAGGGAGCTGAAAGAGACCGAATAAAGGTTGGAAGGAAGCAGAACAAAGGTCAGAAACAGGCAGAATAAAGGTCAGAAACTAGCAGAAAGAGGCAAAATAAAGGTCAGGAGCGAGCAGAAAGAGGCAAAATAATGTGCAGAGTGAGCAAAAAGAGGCAACATACAGGCCGGGAGCAAGCAGAGAAAAGACATAAACAAGAGGAAAAAAGCTGAGGAGCACAAAAAGGTAGCAGAGAGTAGTGGACTGCAGGCAAGCTGGCGCGAGGACGTACTCCCATGTACCCCCAATTGTTTTATGTGCACACTCTGACATAGGTAAAACAGCAGATAACTGTGGGTCTGAAACAAAAGACTATGGGGCCTATTAGGATTGCGTTTTTTCCGCATCCTCCGGGCCGGCGGAAGCCACCGCCGGCCCAGAGGATGCGGAAAAACCGCTGCGGACCCACCGGAGACCCACCGCCACATTAGGATGGCTGGTGGGTCCTGTTTTCTGTCCGCAGCTATTCCGCCGCGGTTGGCTTACAACCGCGGCGGAAAAGCTCTAATATGGTGGAGGTGTCTCTCAGACACCGTCCACCATATTAGGAAATGCTTGAAAAGATGCTTTTCCGCGGCGGATTTTCCGCCGTGGAAAAGCATGTGGAACTTCACTGCGGGGGCCCGTTGCGGGCCCCCTAGGTGAAGGGGGGTGGGGGGTGCACATGGGGGGTACCTATGGTACCCCCCTGCATTTGTATGCAGAGATCGGCAGGCACGCGCGGTGCCTGCCGTTTTCTGCATACAAAAGCAAAGTATACATTTTTTACATTGCGGCGGGTGGAGCTTGAAGCTGCACCCGCCGCAATGTTAAGGATAGAGGATGTGACCGCCACCCTGGCGGTCACATCCTAATCTTCACGGGGGGAACGCCGCTGCCCATGCGGACGTTCCCCCCTACTCTATGGTGGCGGACGGACTCAGGTCCGTCCGCCATCATAATCGGCCCCCATGTGTGTGTTGGCTATGTGTCTGCTTCGAAGTTTAAAGTAAAAGCAAACTATAGGACATCTACCCTTTGTGAAAGAATGTCCATCAGTTACTCGTTCTGTTCCACCCAGTACATCATCTGGTCTGCTTCACAGTAGGTAGTCCATTATTAATCTCCATAGATTTAGCAAGGAGATGGTTACTTGCAATGGATGTATGGTAGATGTTATTTACTTGTAACTGAAAGCAGTGCATATGTGATTAGTGAGAGGTGAATGTGTTTATAATAAAATTGGATAGTGAACGCAATGTAACTTTATTCTGGAGTCGTACACCTCCAAATCTAAAAACAATAGAGTGCAAAAAAGTCAGGTGGTTCAAACAAATAACTTCTGACTGGGTAATCTGGTCGACATGTTTCTGCGGACATTAAAGGTCCAAGTTAGTACCTGCCGCTTCCTCAGGACCCATTAACTTGAGTGCTACTGCTCTTACGTGAAAAAAAATATATAAAAGGACAAATGTGAACGATAATGTTATATGTCACCTGTTCACTTCTGGTTATCCTCCTTAATTTGTAAGGGGAAACTGCCTCGCCTCACCTGGCAAACAGCTCAGGACATTGAAGCACCGCTCTATCCGTCGGTACTCCAGTCAGCCTACCGGGCTGTTTGGGGAGGTAGGCTGACTGGAGTATGAACCAATAAAGTACTTTAATGGAGCATAAAACACTACACTATACATAATAATCATAGTAATCTTCTATATTACAATCGCAGTTACTTTAGGAAATTGCTTCTTCATCCTGCTAGGTTGCACATTAGGGTGTATCGCGATGCAAAACTGGACCTATAGCCCTCTTGAGGTAGTTTCATGCTGAAATGTTCTGGCTGGCCTCCTGTGTTCTTGCCAAACCTTTGTCAAACCGTTGCCCTAGAGTTGTAGTTGGGCAGTTTCGGTGGAAGCCAAGCCTGAATGTGCCATGGTTGGTGAAGTAAACACCACTCCAGGCAGTTTGCACCCTCACGTGTCCCAATGCATTGAGAGAGCTAGGATTCTTCCACAGTTCAGCTGACATTGCTGTTGTCCTCACTGATTGCTCGTGAATTTGCCCTGTCTAATCAGCATTGCCAGCGCCCCAGCACATGGTAGAGAGGCTGTGCTCAGGTTGCACTTGTCACAGCCAACTGAATCTTCCTTGAACTCAGACACAAGTCCATCACCCAAAAAACCAATGAATTCACCTCAGGTTCCAGTGATGATGGTAAGGAGTTGGCCAGTGTCTTATCTGATGACACATTTCTCCATGGCATAGCAACCTCTTCACTAATCAAGTTGGATGACTGAAACCACACTTCTCGGTTCTAGGTTTTCTTTAGTGGGTAAGCCAGGAAGGTATGTAAGTGGACTTCAGAAGTGCTCTACTGTAATGGGTGCTGTAGTTTTGGGAGCATTCTGCAGGGACACCCAGATCTTCCACACTTCCCTCTCCCTCAATCTTGAGAAGTACAGGTCTCCTTTGAGTTGCAGCTGTAGTTTCAGATTGTGCCACCTTAGCTCATACCCTCTTTCCCTCTTTTAGGAAGCATCTTCCTGGTGTAAGGGTATCCTGAACGCCATTCCTAAGCAGTTGCCAGCTCATTTGTTCAAGGTAGAAATGTTCCCATTTTCTGGTCCAACAAATGGCAAAATTTATTGATAGTCAATACCCGAACAATGAAGCACAGAAGACTTTCTTTTTTGCCACTGTGGGGAAGCTGAATTCTGGTAGAGAAATCTTGTCATCACAGGTGAACATTTCTGTGCCATCTTTATAATCTTTATACTAAGTTTGCAGACAATGTTTGTGTGTTTCAAGAGTTAAGCTGCAGGTCTCTTTTGGGGCAATTTCTGCATTTTGGGTACTCTTCCCAGACTTGTTCAGCCATAGACTTTGTCTTCTTGCGCCAGCAGGAAAGATGCATGGACTTGGGAATCTCCTCTTAGAGGAGATCCAAAGTAAAGTTGCAAAAAAGAGGGAGCAGCTGTCCCTCTTCACTACCTGTTAACTTGTGGGGGATATTCCTTTGAGAGTGCAATGGGCAAAGGAAATGACAGGGAATTTCCCTGTACCTCAAAAGGACCCTCAGGTTCTTCTCTTCCACATCCTAGTGCCTGGTCCTCTATAAAGGACTGAGGAACATCCTGATGAGCTTTTCAATGTTGTCTGAGGCTCTCTCTGACCTACACCTTAGGTATCATTTAGATTTCAGGAGTGCACAGACAGAATATCGAGTACAATATATCGAGTTGCACAAATCTCGAGGCATTAATATCGTGGGTCAGAAATATCGACAGCAAGAATATCATGATCAAGAATATCGACTTAAGGTAAGTAATATCGATTTAAAAAATATCGAAATGTTTAATGTGGTTTGCAAAAATATTGGGGCATATGTACAAGGAGTTAACGCAGCCGTAGCGTAAACTTTTTGATCTTACAGCGGCTTTTTCTTATCGGCGTATTTACAAGTTGCTGCGAACCTCAGTTAGCGGCAGTATTCTGGCGAAAACGTCAATTTTTAAGATCGCCACTTCTGTTAGCGGGAGTTAGCGAATATTAGATAGAAGGTAGGCGTTCCCATGCAAAAACTGTCGCTAACCCCACTTCGCAATATTTATGAGGAATTCCTTGTATGGTGCAAATTCCCCAAAACAGTTTTTTAAGACCAGGAAATAGCTGGTCTTAAAAATGGTGCAAACACCTGGTTTTGGTTCTGGACAGCTCTGTAACGAATCTTGCTGCGCTGCCCTGCGACAAAACTACAGAGCAGGAATGCGCTCCATCAATAAGTTAGGGCGCATTCCTGGGCCTCATTCGGGAAAAGTTGCATCGCTGTGACAAAACAACATTGCAACACTTTTCACTATGCCCTTCTTGCGACACCATGGATGCGCTGTATTCACTGTATGGTGCTGCATGTCGCAATTTATGACAGATACGACTGGAATCCTGACGTATCTATCAGCGCTAAATTCACGGCTTGCTGCAGTTGTGTCACAAGCATGATGCAACTCCAGCAATTCATGGGGCCAGCCTATCCCTGTGGCACTGTGTCACCGGTACGCCTGCCAAGAGGCAGGCGTAAGGTACTAAGGCAGTGGCATCCTACAATTGTTGCAGTGAAATCTGATAGATTTCACTGCGCCACTCCTATGAGGCTTTGTTGCGTGGGAATGCTCACCCTGCATTTATCACACCTGATGGAGGTATAATGTCGCACAGGGCATCACAGGGTTACGCATATGCCTAGATGCTTCACCTTGCAAATACGGCGCAACGTGGTGCAGGAATCACGTTACAAGTATGTCAAGACAATGACGCACTGACGAGGTGAAACTGTCAGAAGAGGCTCATGAATAAGCCACCTGTCTTTTTCCTCCATGCTGGCGCACAATGGCTGCCATGCGACAACGCAGACACCCTTGCACCATGGTGCAAGGTGGAATGTGTTGTGTAGTTGATTTATGTTGTGGCTCCATCACTTCTCGAGACGTCTGCAGGTGTGTCTGGACTAGTGGAGAGCGGGAGTGAATCAGTTGGCCTTCTTGGAGACTTGTTTGTCCGGTCTATTCTTGAGGGGTGCCAGGGTGTTGGTGCAGTTGGAGATCCAATAGTGGAGGTTGCTGTGCTGAGGTGTTGTCCTCTGTAATCGTTGGAGTGGTGGTGCTGAGGGAGTTAACAAGAAGTTCTTCAGTGGCCTTGATCCAGCTGTGAGGGCAATGATGGTGGTGGGCATGGTGAAGACATGATTTGTACAATGATGGTCAGTCTAGGAGAGTCCTCGAGGATCTGTGCGGCTATTTGGGTTGGTGCGGTGACTAGCTGCTTGAGTCCAGGTTCCCCAAGAGGGGAGTGGTGTACTGGTCACTGGGGTTGTCGAGGTGGAACTTGAGGTCTCCAAGTAGGATGCAGTCGGTGGATCGGAGAGCCTGGGGTGCAATGAGGTCTACAACTGCATCGGTGAATGGGGGTCCATGGCCCAGGGGGCCTGTAGATGAGGGTGCCTCAAAGGATGGTGTTGGGGTTGGTGCGGATCTGGAAGTGGAGGTGTTCCATAGTCACCATTGGATCATTAGAGTGCGTGGTCAGTCGGAGTGTGCTTTTGTAGACTATGGGAATGCCTCCTTCTTGACGGTCAGGGTGGTCTTTGTGGCTGATTTAGTAGCCATCAGGGATGGCGATGGCCGGTCCGAGGCAGAGGTTGGTCTAGATTTCCGTGAAGAAGGCGATGTCTGTAGAGGTGGCATTGAGGAGGTCTAAGATGTTTGTGGCGTATTTGTAGAGGGACCGCACATTGAGGAGGATGGAGTTGAGCTGGTCAGGTGCGCTGTTGGTTGGCTGGGCAGCAAATTGCGCTGGTGTGCTGATGTGGCAGAAAGTGTGTTTGCAGTTTCGACATGCGCAGGGTGCAAGGGTATCCTTCAGTGATGCTGGATGGCAGGCGGCATGGCATCCAGGGTTGAGGTTGAGGAGGGTGCTAGCGTCATAGCAGTGGAGTGCCAGAGAGGCACGGTCCCTGGTGCTGGGCACAGTACAAGGCCGGACGGACACAGACGGGCCTGCCTTTGGCATGCCACCAGTGGCATGCCCGCTGCGCACGGCCGCACAGCGACTTCCACTAAGTAGTGCTGCAGTGGGGCTGGAGAGCTGTGATGTGGGTGGGAAGTAATTTAATTATATCAAATGTATTGATTATTTTAATTTATGAATATTTGTTTATTTGGGATGTTATCGTGTTAAATCTGTAAAGTAATTTATTATAAATTAATTAATTATTGGTTGTTACTTCATTTTAATTAATTAATTGGTAATTAATTATGGTAATAGTGTAATTAATTGTAGGTGTGTGTTGTGGTGTTTACAGTTGTAAATGGTTGCAAGTAATTTATTTTTAATTTATGAATTAATAATTGGTTGTTAACTAATTTTAATTAATTAATTTGTAATTCATTTTGGTAATTGTGTAATTAATTTTAGGTGTGTGTTGTGGTTTTTATAGATGTAAAGGGTGGGAATCTAACATAGTTTTTTGATTTTTAAGTGTTTGAGTGTGAATAGTCATTTTTTTTTCTCCGGTATCCAACACTTTACCAAATGTTGCATTCACTGGATTGGGAATAGTCATTTTTACCCCTTCTCTATCTAGCACTTTCCCTACTGTTGCACTCACTGGAGTGGGAATAGTAATTTTTACCCCTTCTCTATCCAGCACTTTCCATACTGTTGCACTCACTGGAGTGGAAATAGTAATTTTTACCTCTCCATTATCCTGCACTTTCCCTACTGTTGCACTCTCTGGAGTTGGAATAGTAATTTTTACCCCTCCACTATCAAACACTTTCCCTACTGTTACACTCACTTGAGTGGGAATATATTGATTTACCCCTCCACTATCCAACACTTATCCTACACCTATCCTACTGTAGCATTCAGTGGAGTGGGAATCGTAATTTTTACCCCTCCGCTATCCAACATTTATTCCACTGTTGCACTCTTTGGAGTGGGAATAGTACTTTTTGCTCCTCCTCTATCCAACACTTCCCTACTGTTGCTCTCACTGGAGTCGGAATATTAAATGTTACCCCTCTGCTATCCAACACTTTCCCTACTGTTGCACTCACTGGAGATGGAATAGTAATTTTTACCCCTCTGCTATCCAGCTCTTTCCCTACTGTTGTACTCACTGGAGTGGGAATAGTAATTCTTACCTCTGTGCTATCCAACACTTATCCTACTGTTGCACTCAGTGGAATGGGAATAGTAAATGTTACTCCTCCGCTATCCAACACTTTCCCTACTGTTGTTCTTACTGGAGTGGGATTTGTAATTTTTACCCCTCCGGTACCCAACATTTTCCCTACTGTTGCTCTCACTAGAGAGAGAATAGTAATTTTTTTCTCCTCTGCTGTTCAACATTTTCCCTACTGTTACACTCTCTTGAGTGGGAATAGTAATTTTCACTCCTCCACTATCCAACACTTTCCCTACTGTTGCACTTACTGGAGTTGGAATAGTAAGTTTAATTATTTTGCTATCCAACATTTTTCCTACTTTTGCACTGATTGTATTGGGCAATTTGAGTTTAAAATATTTTTCATAGTTTCATGTTTTAATTTATTCTAGAATTGTTTTAAATATTTTAAATTATTTATAAATATATATTTATTTTGTATCTAATTTTAAAGTTTTCAAATAAATTAAAGATAATAGTTTATTGATTATTTTAAAGAATATATATATATATGTTTAAATTATTATGTGTGTGTGTTTATTTTTTTAAATAACTTTATTTGTAATATTGTATAAAAATGTGTATTAAATTTAATATGTAATATATTTTATTTTATTTTATATGTATATGTTAAAATCAATATTTTTGTAGTCTATATTTTTCACATCGATATTTTTGATTCAATATGTTTGCACTTACCTGTGTAGGTATGGGAGTCGGTATTGTTGTAGTCTATTTTTTTTTATATTTTGAACATCACATTTTTAACATCGATATTCTATTAGTGAACCGATTTCAGGAAATCAAAATTTATTCCTGTGTTGCCACATGTAACAGGCACTCTCTGTGCACAATTTCTATTCGCCTATTACAAATATGCATGCAGAATCTATATACAACATTATTGGATGAAAGTACTCAGGTGCAGAGGACTAGCAGACCATTTTAAAAATACAGGATAAGTCACTAGGCAGCTCTACCTCACACTTGACAGGAAGAAAATCCTGTCCTGTTGCTATAATCTGTTGCTGCCAACACTGTCCGTTTTCAGCAGCTCGGTGAGCAGATAGTAGTCACACTCAGCACATGGTATATCCCTCACCACAGACACACACTTTGGGTTGCATTCTAACTTACTGTAAAATCTAAGTGCACATACCTGATTGTTATGTGTGCTATGAGAAAAACTTTAAAAAAAACTATAGCATTTGCTGTGGTGAAATTGTGCCAGGGTGCACTCTCTCTGGAGTCATGCAAGGGGCCATTTTCTGTCTCAATAGTTTGGCATGTGGGCCACATAATTAATGGGGCTTGCATGGCCCTACGTCTGCCAACGCCATGGTGACCCACCCTACAAATCTAGAGACTTTACTTTTTTGAGGAAATTGCACTGTCGACTGGGTCATCAAGTAATGGTGACCTGGTCCTCATTTTGTTTGCACTTGGAAAAACAAAAGATAAAACATTGGTTATGATCTGGAGGGTTTATTCCAGCAAATGGGGCCTATTTTAGCATGTTTCCAGCCTGCAACCTCTATGCTTTGCATAATAACAGTGAACATGAAAATCAACATTGGAAGACCCTAAGTAAGTAGTATTGCCAACCTTCCCAGACAGAAATGGCACATATTTGTTCACTTTTTTGATAATGCAAACCCGAACATGATACTTAAATTACACTTTATTGAAAAATGCCTGAAGTCATTTTTAAAATGGCCTTTCCATCTTTATTTACTTTAATCATCAGTAAAAGATCATTTAGGAAGCCCTGGAACACTTTTTTATATTGTTTTCTTCTTCTTATACTTACTGTTGAACATATGTACTGAGAAGGGCAAAAAATACTGGCTTTGGGTAATTTTCCTAATTTTTGCACGCGCTGAGACCAGTGGCATTGCACAAAATGACAGGACGTCCTCTGAAGAACGTGGTGAGGGGTCCCTGACACTGCCATATGTCAGAGATCTTGGGGTTGGGCTGAAAGGGCAGTCCCTGAAGGGTAGAGATCCCACTGAGGTACAGGGCTGGAAGGGGTTGCAAGGGTCTGCGTTACGCCACTGCCCGGGCATTAAAATACTGGACATGTCGGTAAAAATATTGTCAGGTGGCAACACTATAGAGTAAGCCAGGATTCCAATACCACTCCCAAGTCTGCTCTATGGCGTCTGGTGCAATAGAAGGCCGTTTCCAATGACGAAAGTAGATGGTCCATCAGTTAATAGAGAAGATGGCCCAGTGTCACGTGGATTGAAACCTGCCAGTTTTGAACATGTTTGCTATTACTGTCTAATTCACTTTAAGTAAAGCTCAGAGGGCCAGATGTGCTAATTCTTTTTGTGGTGTGCCAAATTGTACTTTGGACTATTTGTGACTGAAAAATAGCAGTTTTGTATCTACCAAACCAAAATTGTGGTTCGGTGATACATTACCGAATCGCAATTTAGATTTCTGATTGTATACGCAAAAGGTATTTTGTAAAGGGTGTGTTTAGGGCGCACTTCCAAATAGCGATTTGGAATGAGATGTATTAATGTTTTGCGACCGAGATCTGGTTGCCAAACAATAATATTTTATTGACTACTGAAAGGTATTCGTAAACCATTTGCAAACAGGATGGACTCCGCAAGGGAACCTGTCCCCTTTGTGAATGTTGAAAAAAAAGTTTAAGAGCAGACAATGGACCAATCTTCTTTTAAGGTAAACAGACTGTATTTTAATAAATTATTGTTTTTTTCAAAAGTAATCACAGACATGCTAGTCTGCTGACCCTAGCAGACCACCATCCCTGTGATGGTAACGAATGATAGTGGGTTGCAATTTGCAACATACCCCATGAATATTCATGAGGAAATTTGAATCGCGACCCACTGCAACTCAGTATTTTGCAAACTGACCTATCAGTACATAGGTCTGTTTGCAAAATACCCTACTGACGCAGAAAGACAGTTTGCAAATTGCGACCAGTAATTTGTGATCAGTATTTAGTACATCTGGCCCAGAGTGTCTTCTTTTGGGTTTTACTGCAAACAACTGCAAAACATTTGCACTTGTATGCTGATTTTCTCTCCCCAGAAGTTCCCTTTTATGAAACATTACAAATTAGTTTTAAAATACTCCCAAATTATATTTCTAGTGTTTCACAGCATCACCATATGTGATATAAGAAAGGTCTGTTAATCTTTTAGAATTTGATTCTGAAACTTTCACTAAATATTTTGTCCTTACTAGAGCTTTCTTTACAAAGAATTCAGAAATTAAAATCTCATTCATACAATTCCTTCACTGAACATTAACATGCCTTTCTTTCAGGACGGATGCTCTTTTGTCCTGGGTTGCTTAACAAATACTGTACTGATGGAAGGTGCCAGACACAGAGAATAAGGAACCTTATCCATTTGTATATGCTAGAGAAGGCGTGTGGCATGGGAACTTTCTCCCACACTCGCCTCTCCACGCCTCTGGCCTCAGAGTACAGTGCTGTACAAGCATCAATCTGGCCCTGGAGGAACCTGTGGGAGTGAATATAATATTCACTTTCTCGGCCTGTTCACTGCTTGACCTCCACGTTTAAGCTGCCAAGTAGAATGTCAATTACTGCCAGTCTCAATGGTGTTTTTGTTATATAAATGCTTGTTCAGTGTGAGCTGCCCTTAGCCTACGGATCCCATCCAAGTAGGTCACTGGATTATCTGTCGAACAGTAACAACTTCCTGGACTAAGTGGGGCTGCATTCTGGCGGTCTGTACTAAATAAACTAATGCTAGTTCACAGGTATTTCATAGGTTACAGACCTTCATTTCGTGCATGATGGTACATTTAATTCTATAGATCAAATATATGTACTGTAGGAGGGGAAGTTCAATTGTAATGATTGTTTTTGATAGCATCAATAGGTAAGTGTGGAAAATCTATATAAATAAAAATGTAACTGCTTGTTTGTTCAAAATCTCAAATCTCTGAAAGATCTTCACCGATTGCTTTGAAATTTTGACACAATGTTGTATTTGAATACGCAAGTGTTTTTATATACACAACGTTGGATTTGAATACGCGTGTGTCAAATACGCGCGTGTTTTTAATCGAAAGCACAAACAGACACATAAAAATGTCAATGTGCGTTTGATAAAAATCTTAAATTTAAGAAAGTTCTTCACCGATTGATTTGAAATTTTGACACAACGTTGCATTCGAATACGCAAGTGTTTTTATATGCACAATGTTGGATTTGAATACGGGCGTGTCGCATACGCACATGTTTTTAATCGAAAGCACAAACAGACACATAAAAATGTCAATGTGCGTTTGATAAAAATCTTAAATCTATGGAAGTTCTTCAACGATTGATTTGAAATTTTGACACAACGTTGAATTAGAATAAGCGCGTGTTTATATATACACAACGTTGGATTACAATACGCGCGTGTCAAATACGCGCGTGTTTTTAATCTAAAGGACGAACAGACCCTATCGATTGGGTTGCTGCGCAACAACTACAATAGACTCATAGAGACAATAGTCTACATACGTTAGGATGGACAGTTGGTGTCAGGATGGCAGACCGGGAAGTGGGTGGAGGGAAGGGGGAGGAGTTGGTTCACTTTGCAACATTAGCGCGTGTTTATATATACACAACCTTGGTTTCGAATACGTGTGTGTCAAATATGCGCGTGTTTTTAATTGAAAGGCCTAACAGACCCTATTGATTTCGTTGCTGCGCAACAAATACAAGGGAAGCATATAGATAATAGTCTACATATATTAGGATGGACAGTTGGTGTCAGGATGGCAGACCGAGAAGTGGGTAGAGGGAGGGGGAGGAGTTGGTTCACTTTGCAACCCGAACAGACCCTATTGGTTTGGTTGCTGCGCAACAAATACAAGGGACACATATAGACAATAGACTACATATATTAGAATGGACAGTTGGTGTCAAGATGGCAGGCTGGGAAGTGGGTGGACGGAGGGGGGAGGAGTTGGTTCACTTTGCAACATTAAGAAAGGACGCATAGAGACAATAGTCTAAATAGATTAGGATGGACAGTTGGTGTCAGGATGGCAGACCGGGAAGTGGGTGGATGGAGGGGGGAAGAGTTGGTTCACTTTACAACATTAGCACGTGTTTATATATACACAATGTTGGATTTGAATACGCACGTGTCCAATACACGCGTGTTTTTAATCGAAAGGCCGAACAGACCCTATCGATTTGGTTGCTGCGCAACAAATACAAGGGACGCATCTAGACAATAGTCTACATATATTAGGATGGACAAAAACCTATTGTATACACACAAGCATTGCGAAAATAAACATATTAGAAACATGCGCTCACTCTTTTCTATCTCTTCCATTTAACCAGACTGAGCCACAGCAATGCGTGGCTGGGTGCAGCTAGTAAAAAATAAATATACGTCTTTATTGGATTTATACAAGGAAAAAAGAACAACATTTTGGCAATGAGCGATGCAGTGCTAGTATTTGTGGGAAACAATTGTTCAATTGCTCCGCTTTATGTTGACGAAAATTCTTGGTGGATGTGGGGGAGGTGGAAATCTTTGGGTGGGCACTGCACTTGTCTGTATCCAAGGTAACAGTTTTAGGTTGGAGGGCTAGGTATATGAATTGCTGATCTTGTTTTTACGACCTGACTTAGGAGTCAGTAATTTTTCAATTTTTTGCCACTGGTTGGCCATTGATACATGTCATATCGATTTGGTATTTGGGAGGCACGCCTACAACACTCCCCTTCCGAATACTGAATTGATATGGGGGCATAATCCCATTTAGGAAGACATGAAAGCTTACTGACTCCTTAAATGTTATTAGTAAATCAAGATAAGCATTTTTTGCAGTTGGAAAAACTGAATCGGAGCATTTGCAGCTGTGAAAATTATTTGTAGATCTTTTTTGGGGCAGATGTTGAGACTGTTGGAGTGGGATTTTGATTATAAGAATAATGCATGGGAACTGGGCCACTATAATGGATCAGTTTAGGCTGGGCATGCAGTGGTCTACTGCAAAATGTGTTAATTTCTTGGCAAAATGGTCCTCATTACAATGTCGGTTGGACGTGTGTCAGACCGACATTGTATCGGAATAGAAACCGCCCCGCTAGAAGTTGGCAGTTCCATCCGACAAATTAGGATGCGACTGTCCATGAGGCGGTCGGCAACATCCATTTCTCCATTGCGGCTTGTGCTGCAGCCGGAAAAGGGTGACAGCACAAGCCGCATTGGAAAACTGGATTTTTACAAACATCCATGCACTGTGTGTCAGGCACCTAAAGTCTGTTTCCAACATCCTTTTAATAGCAGAATGAGCACCATTGAAAGGGTGTCTTAAAGGGACATCGTAATCACTATAGTGGCGCCTGAGCAGTCACTGCCCTTATGGTAGGGTATTATACTCTGACCAGCTGTCCTGCAAGCATTGGTCGGTCCCTCTACCTGCTGTCTCCGACCACCCACCTCATAATGTGGTGTTCGGACCGCAGCACCAGATGTCAGTTGAACTGCAACCGGCAGCCTGTTGGTTGCGATCTAACTGACATGATTATAAGCTCCTCAATATTGACTTGTAGAAATCTGCGAGGTCTCAATATGAATGCCTTAAAACAATGTCTCTTTAATTTCATAAAAGGCATGGTTTGTGAGTTCATTCCTGCAGTGAACATATTTCAATGTGTTAGCTCATACTCACTTAGCAAGGAGATAAAGTAGTTCCCTATATTTCTCCTCATTCTCATCATTTTCTGAATTTGGTGACACCTGCCCAACAAGAGTGGAGATATGTTATGGTTTATGTTGCATTGACTGTCAGGGGGATGTTTTACTTAATCACTATGCACCAGATGTGGTGAATATGCCTTTTTATTCCAGAACTAGTAGATGGGGTGTTGCAGTACCCGTCTGTCTCTATGATTTGAGCAGATTATTTTAACTGTGATGTTTGCTATGATGAATAGATATCCTCCTCAAGCGAATCCCCTGAATATAAACTCTGGATACCGTCACCCACTTTACTGGATAGAATGTACTTGGTGGATGTGTGGCTGGACAGCATAGAGGGGACTGTGTTTATTTTGTTACTCCCCACTTCATGATTCACATAGCTCTGAATTGCTTTTGTTAGTCAGGAGATATGTGAAAGATGCATTGATATATGCTTCTTGGAAAGATATTGCCAGATCACTGTCCGATATGCTCAACATGAACTGTGGCCCCAATTACAAGTTACACAGTGCTAGGACAGATTTAATGCATGGTATATTTGGATGTGAATTTACTGTAACTGAGCGTCAAATCCACCAGGTACTGTGCATTTTTGAGTTAAAAACCATGGATTAACAGGGAGAAGGGAGAACCTTCTCTTACATCACGGCTAAGACCTGGAACGAGCTCCCGGTGAACATCAGACGCTCCCCGACCCTGCACACATTCAGGAAGGACCACAAGACCTGGCTCTTTGACTGATCCTGAGCTGTACGTCCCCCCCCAGTGCCTTGAGACCCTTACGGGTGAGTAGCACGCACTATAGACCCGCTGATTGATTGATGTGGGGCTTGTCTTCCCAGCTGTAAAACATATAGAATTCGCTAATCCATGGGTTTTTTCACATACATTTACCACCTGTCTGGAGCAGGTTGTAAATATTTGCAGCAGCCAATGCATTAGGTAGAGACTAAAGTGGATTAGGGAAGGGGAAATGTATTTATAGCAGCAGGAAGCACTGTATTGTTTCCCATCTTAGAATAAAATTGAAATGAGACTTGATTCTTGCTGCAGCAGAAATTTCTTATAAGTTTTGCAGCCCATTTTGTTTGGAGAAAAAAAATCTAGTCATGTTCTTACACACCCAAAAAACAGGTGTGAAGAAATTAACAAATGTAAAAAAAAAAGACTTTAAATTAAAATTAAATCAACATTAAAATTATATTAAATTACATAAAAATAAAACTTAACTTAAAAATGTAGAAATTAAAGAAAATTAGAAATTTACAAACTTAACACATGAACAGGGCCCCATGTCACAAAAGGAGGCTTGGTCCTCCAATTCTGACATGGCAATTGAGACCTGAGTTTTTACAGTAGATGGAATGCGCGCAGATTGAAGGGAGAATGTACCCCTATATTTTCATGCTAATTGATTCTCGTCTGCTACACTTGTTAATAAATGGGAATCAATGACTGTCAAGGTGGGGGGAGTTTGTATGTATGCGACATAAGGAGTGAAAGCAGAGGTGGGAAGAGAAATAAGTGATTCTAAGGATACTATTGCATGACTGGGGCTTAAAATGGGATTATCATCCGGCACTTCCCCTGATATAGTCAAAAGGAGGCCTACCTTAACAAAGTTATATGATAACTTAGATGTCCAAAATGGAGAAAAAAACCATGTTGACCCCATTAAAAAGGTTGAAGCCCTGGAAGAGTACTAGAGATATCGTAAAAAAGTAGTCAAAAAGCTACCTCAACATCTACTGTACGATACTAGGAAATCATTGCCCAAATATCATCTGACAAAAAAATTATTTTGGACGTATTATTTATGCAAGATGATAGATATTCCTGTTAACAATAATATGACATGCAATCTAGATAAACAGTTATTTTGGCTAAGGCCTACAGATTTTGATTATTACATCATTCATTTTCGTACTTATCTTTTACTTAAAATATTAGTTGGTTACTAGATTACTGCATAATGCATATGCCTGGTAAATATTTTCATATTTTGTAAGCTATCTGCTATTTCTGACGTGCTTGTTCTTAACCCTTTTTGAAGTTCCTGTCTTTAAATCTACACTTGGGTTGCATACATGGCATGCATGAGACAAGACAGAGCATAGAAATGCATTCTGAATAGACCTTTGCCACAGTTAGTCAGTTATCTATCTTTTTATATCAGGTGGAACCAATAAAACGAGTATAATCTTAAACTTTGACACAGCATTGATCACAAAGACTATTTTTATACTAGAAATTAAAATTGTATCAATCAAAATATCAATGGCTTTGAGTCAAAAAACGCCATGAGCAGAAGAAGGATCTCAGGCTCTCTGACACCGTGATGACAATAATTGAAGTGCGATTGTATAACCCTATTTACATTGCAGTAATTATGTCGGGTCACCACATTCCCCTGTATTATTCCATGATAAAACTTGGCATGTGTCAACCTTTACTGAGGGGAGGAAAGGGAAAACATGAGCAATTCTGTGTGTTAAAAACTGATTCTACAATACCCCACTTAAACGTTTTTCTCCTGATTCCGGCACTTCCCTATAACAAAGGCCATGAAAGGGGCTGAAACACATCTAGCACCATTTTTTTTCCCTTCCATTATGACTTCACATCACAATAAAAGAGGGAACCTTTAGTAATCCATTAGTTGAAGTGGAAATCGATTCTGGGACCTTTAGTTGCTCATGACTGAAATGATGGATTATGACTTAATGATCTGATCACAATAATATAAATTTACAAGGAAAACTGTACCAGTTAGTGCTGGATACAATAACATTGGAAAAAAGTCTGAAAGAAACCGAAAGTGTCAATATGTGGTTTTTCGATAACTTTAAGTATCAAGGGTGTAGAAGCACTAAAGTAAACATATTTCTAGTCAATGACATGTTGCACATAGATAGGAAAGAAACACTCGCACAGATTATAAGGAGCCCAGAGGACAGCTTCGCTCACATTCAGAATATTCACAAGGCAGACAACAGCAGACCTCTGGACACCCCAAAGGCCCCTTGAAAGGAAGTGTCATGGACCCTAGCCAAGTTTGCTCATGCCTTAAGACCTCCTGGCCATGGTCACTATGGAGGTTGTCTGGAGTGCACTCTTTTTTTATGACCTGGGTTGACAATGCAGCTGTCCAACAACAGTTTGTTTTCAATATACAGGTAGGCTTTGGGCCCCCCTCGGTCTCTGGTGTATGTAGTTAAGCCCACTTTTGCCATTGCCTTGAGACTTTGTCAATAGTGTCTTTGTTTGGCTCAGGGGACTACACATCTGTTACTTCATGCTATTGCTGATTTGGTGCCTCCTTCCAGCTTCTAGTAGGTGGTGTTTGCATAGCAATGTATGAGTTGTATTGTATTCAGCATCTTAACCGATCACTTGCCTCACTATGTGATGCACACCCTATTTGTTGTAATAGACAATGCTAGAGCATAACATTTGGGTTAGAAGCTGTCTTTTTGCTCCTTTTTACTTGTGCTGCTTTAACAGCACAATAGAGTATTTGTTACTTCTAGAGCAGGATTCGCCTTGGTTTGTTGTAGAGGTAGTAAACAGTTTTCATCACTGTGCTCAAGCAGCTCAAATCAATGTCCCAACTGCAGGCCTTCACGCAATCCGTGAGCCTTATAAGTGGTAGCCTAGTATCTGATTACTATGGGAGCATATACCATATTACTGCTTTAATAT
This sequence comes from Lissotriton helveticus, assembly GCF_964261635.1. NCBI lineage: Eukaryota > Metazoa > Chordata > Amphibia > Caudata > Salamandridae > Lissotriton > Lissotriton helveticus. The sequence goes on along the minus strand of NC_136067.1, from coordinate 919,089,357 downwards.
GGTGTTTATTTTCAGCAGCTGTTTGTTAACCTTTCAGCAAGCCATGCATAGCATTTGCTTACCATAGCTTGCTTATTAAACCCAGAAGTTCTATATTAAACATTTGGCAATATTTGAGTGTTATTTATGTTTGCAGTGTACACAAGGACTGTTCATGAGAGGTTATGCTGAGAAAATTAAGAGCATAACTATAAACATAGTTTTGTTTCATTTGATATTTGCATTTCTTTGGGTATATATCTTTTTTGTTTACCAATGCAATATGACTTCTTGCAAAACATTTTACCTTGATAGAGGATGATGTCCGAAATGCATTGGGACTGTGTATGAAGTATGATGATTATTTTATATAAAAAAAGTGAGGGCGTTTAATTAATTGTATAAAATTATGTGACTCAACGATTCTAACAACATGAAGTTCAAAATTCGAAAGAACAGATTTCAATAAAGTTGATTCAATCAAAAAAATAATTTGTTTACTAGTTTAAACCACAGTGGCAATTTTGCTGAGATTAAGCAGTTGAGTTGTGGGAGTTACTTTTATCTGGACAGAGAGCTTGGCAAATATAATATTGAGAATAATATAGCTGAGACCACCTAGGTGGGACATTTTGAAAATACGTTTTTGTACATGAAAATGTGTTAGAGCAGCTTTGGGAACCTCCTTCACTTGACAAAGATGGAAAAGGTCTGGCGTTAAATATGCTATTTTCTTACACCCTACTATCTGTCTGTGTTACAGTACTTATTAAATCCCTAACAAGGTGCTAGTTTAGACTGCAATTACCATATGCTTGTTATTTCTCCATGTCCTGGTAAAGTAAAGCCAATAATTGTTTTCCATACAAAAATAATCTAACCCTAATCTTTCCGTCCAACTGATTTAATTGTCATTTTTTTTAAAGCTATGGTGCTTACACTTTACAATATGTGCCATTTGTCTGTATTTTTTTAATGGAACATGTGCACAGTTTGCAAAACAGTAAATCAATGTTGTCAAAATGTCAACATGACTTCTTTCGGAGTATTATGGAAAACATCTACTATTTCGAATACGTTTCTGTAAATTTACCTTTTTCCATATGTTTAACCATCGGAGTTCCGTCCTTCAGTAAGATCTGGTCTCTTCGTTTATTTGCAATATCAATTGCTGTTACACACTGTGACTCCATTGTTTTATAATGTCATATGTTTTTTTCCTCAGAAATATCATGGCTATTGTATTTTTATGATTCGTCAATCACTATATTGCTTCCATGTAGTCAAAAATACAGATGGCATACTTCTACTAAATGATATGTGGAAAGGTTTTTATTTTGCTAAAGTTCCTTATATACAGTTTTCTGTTCTTTATAATATCAGAATGTTCTACAGAGAACCACATATATATCACATAATTAATTTTGGCTTTCTTTATTCGTATATTTCTTATTCTTTGGTTGGTCCTTACCTAGATGGGAATATTGATTTATTTAATTAATAATTGTAGTACTATCTGTTCTACTATACCATAGAAGAGGTATTATTCTAATTTAACTGGGCTCTATATTTGTAGACAACCATATATATCTGATATCACTATGTTTGTCTCATTCATGAACACAGTTTCCACATTTCTTATGGTCTTTCATTAGATCGGAATAGTGTTTAATTTGTAGTGCCATCATATGCTTCTATATTTTGGCTGAGATATTCTTTTTTTACTGAGCACAGTAACATATTTTTTAAGCAGGATTTTAAGGCTGGTTTACCCTATTAAATGTCGATAAGTATTTGTTTACATATTCTATTTTTTCCTATTCATGATGTACACTCATTACTGTCTTTGAGGAAATAGTATTGGCTATTATTGCCAGTTTTCAATTAAATATAAAAAGGGTTTTTTTTCTTTTACATAATACTAGTATGGTTACCTAAACAATGCTATTTTATGTTTTGGGTGACATTTAACTCACTTGTGTTATGACAATAATCTTGAGACTTTTTCTCTATCTCTTAATTAATGATTGCCATTTTTCATAAATCTTCGCAAGACTCAGCAGCACTGTTTAAGATGATATCTTCTTCTTTCATTTCTAATATTACAAAGTAATGTTTTTGGGTGTTAAAAATTTGAAGTACAATTGTAAGCACCAGCAATATTGTTGTGTTTTTGTTTTTGCAAACACATGGGCCTCTGGCTGTGGGGCATAATTTGTGCTCTGTTTTCATCCACAAAGACATCCTTTTGTTCAGGAATAAAACATGTTGGCTATTCCATAGTTGTACATGTCAAATACTAAGATGACTGGAAAGTGTTTTTATCTCACTACAATAAAAGACTTGTGGAGAACACTAAGCCATCAAACTGTATACTGACAGCATTTCAAGAATTACAAAACAACTTGAACTGTGTGAATTATAGAGCAGCCCAAGGCTTTTTTTTGTATTGAGATATAATCCCTGACATATTCTCTCTTGTTAAAATAATCAATGGCCATGCTGCAGAACAAGCTGTAAAAGTGTTCTTCAAATTGAGGGCCTGATTTAGAGCGTGGTTGAAAGGGAGCTCCATTACAACAGTAACAGAGTTCCCTTTCAGCCATACTGAAGGTCTGGCCACCTGATTTAGTGTCAGACGGACATTCAGTATGTCAGCAGCACAGACTATTCTGTCTCCACAGCTTAGATACATTTTTGATGGCCCAACGAAATAAGAACCAATGGATGTTTTGATATTTTTCCCACCAACTATTTACAGTTGGTGAACAACGGACAACTTTTTAATTCTGCTTATCGCCATCCAAAACGTGGCAGCCGGTGAAAGAAAAAACATTTCAATTACCTTTCATTATGGGAGAAAACTCTTATGACAAGGGGGTCACAAGTTCTTTTATTTTCGAAAGATCATCTTGCTTTGGGTTTTTCATTTTTGAAAATTAAAAAAAGTAATTGAAAGTGTGCCGTCTGGCTCCGTCATGTTGGCAGGGTCATCCAGTCTACTTTCAATGCATTGACAGGAAATGCTGTGACAGTGATACCTGCCAATGTTAAAAATGTTTGCTAGGGGAGAGGACATCTCTAAATTTGGAGTGCAGTTACTCCGTCACTGCAACAAAGTAAAATACTATGAAGCATTGGCAGAGCAATTACATTGTAAATCAGGTCCTTAGTTTATGACAGAAATGCAGTGCATTTTATGTGGAAGCATCTAAGAATTCAAAATGAAACCATAATTCAATTAATCAATACTACTCAAAGTTAATTTGATGTGGTGTATGTATGATACTCTAGACAAACCGTTCACCTTTGATTATTTCTTCAAAGAAATGTTAAGATTGAGGTCTTAGTCTGAGTGCGAACTCAAGACAAATGTATGCTTTTACATATATGTACGAACAGGAAGTGGAAGAATGAAATTCAAAAATTAATATTCCACTAGAATTAGACTGAAAACATTATAGTGACCATAGGGTTCAGCTCCAAGAAAGCATTCAGGTACATCTTTCTATGTAGAGGTTTGAAAGGGGCTAATAGAATGCACTCAGCAATGTTTTCATTAATCCATCCCTCTTTAGGACAGCATTAGCTTACTGCACTTTAATTGGAATGCTGAATAGCAAAGTCAGGTTGTTATGGTGTTGTATTTGCCCAGTTCCATCCAACTAAGGAGGCGAAAATAGGCCTTTTGCCTGCCACAAAATGTATGGGTATGTATTTTAATCATAGGCCTGGACCAATATAAATTACACTGATGTAATTTGCATAATTTCTAAAAACGTGGCACTTGAAATTCCATCCTTAAGCCACTTAGTGTGATTACATGCCATTTACTGTAAAATATTACCATGAACACGTCGATCACTGTAAAAAGTTTATGGAAGCACAAGGCAACATCAAAATGTGAGAGGCTATTGTACTTTTGTTTATTTTGCACGTTTTGTCAAAAATTGGCACAAGGGTGCATTTTGTGCTAAAACATAGTGCACAATGATGAATTCGCATTTCACGTAATTAGGCATAATATCCAAGTTCAAGTTCAAGTTCGGGCATTTATATAGCGCACTACTCACCCAGAGGGTCTCAAGGCGCTTGGGGAGGGGGTTCATTATTTGTCGAATAGCCAGGTTTTAAGTTCTTTTCTGAATGAGATGTGGTTTTGAGTAAGGCGGAGGTGAAAGGGGAGTGAGTTCCAGGTCTTGGCAGCCAGGAAGGAGAAGGATCTGCCACCCATGGTGGATTTTCGGATGCGCGGGACTGTGGCGAGGGCTTGATTGGACGATCTTAGTTGGCGGGTGGGTTTGTAGAAGGATAGTCGAGTGTTGAGGCATTCGGGTCCTAGGTTGTAGAGGGCCTTGTGTGCGTGGGTGAGAAGACGGAACGTAATTCTTTTGTTGACGGGAAGCCAGTGGAGGTCCTTTAGGTGTCCGGTGATGTGATCTCGGCGAGGGATGTCCAATATGAGTCTCGCTGATGAGTTTTGGATGCGTTGGAGTTTTTTCTGTAATTTTGCTGTGATTCCGGCGTATAGAGTGTTACCATAATCCAGCCGACTCGTGACCAGTGCGTGGGTCACAGTCTTTCTTGTTTCGAGGGGGATCCAGCGGAAGATCTTTTTGAGGATGCGAAGTACGTTGAAGCATGAGGATGAGACTGCATTAACTTGTCTGGACATCGAGAGAGAGGAGTCTAGGATGAAGCCAAGGTTACGTGCGTGGTCTGTGGGGGTGGGTGCTGTGCCCAGAGCGGAAGGCCACCAAGAGTCGTCCCAGGCAGAGGGTGAGGATCCTAGGATGAGCACTTCAGTTTTGTCTGAATTGAGTTTTAGGCGGCTCTGTTTCATCCATTCGGCTACTTCTTTCATGCCTTCGTGAAGATTGGTTTTGGCGGTGTTCGGGTCTTTGGTGAGGGAAAGGATTAATTGGGTGTCGTCGGCGTAAGAGATGATGTTGAGGTTGTGTTGGCGTGCGATGGATGCGAGTGGGCTCATGTAAACGTTGAAGAGGGTGGGACTGAGTGATGACCCTTGTGGTACTCCGCATATGACTTCTGTGGCTTCTGAGTTGAATCGGGGAAGTCGGACTCTTTGAGTTCTCCCCGCGAGGAACGAGATGATCCAGTCCAAGGCTTTTCCTCGTATGCCGATGTTGCTGAGGCGTTGTATAAGGGTGCTGTGGCAGACCGTGTCGAAAGCGGCAGAGAGGTCGAGTAGAATGAGGGCCGCAGTTTCTCCGTTATCCAGTAGTGTTCGGATGTCGTCTGTCGCTGCAATGAGGGCAGTTTCGGTGCTGTGTTTGGCTCGAAATCCGGATTGAGATGGATCGAGGGAGTTGTTGGATTCAAGGAAGGCGGCGAGCTGGCTGTTGACGGCTTTTTCAATGACTTTGGCGGGGAAAGGGAGGAGGGATATGGGTCGGTAGTTTTTAAGTTCCGAGGGGTCTGCTGTGGGTTTCTTCAAGAGGGCGCTGAGTTCGGCGTGTTTCCAGCTTTCTGGAAAGGTGGCAGAGTTGAACGAGCAGTTGATTACATCACGAAGATGGGGTGCGATGATGGAGTCAGCTTTGTTGAAGATGTGCTGGGGGCAGGGGTCGGTTGGCGAGCCAGAATGGATTGAATTCATAAGGCGGATGGTGTCTTCAGTGGTTATTGTGTTCCAGGCGCTAAGGTAGTTAGTTGGCGGAGTGGGATCAGAGGGGTGTGGGGAGGGTTGATCGTTGGGAGTGTTCTCGAAGCTGTTGTGGATGTCAGCGATTTTGTTGTAGAAGAACCGCCCCGGTCCGCCGCGTCCAATCATGGGCGTTTGATGCGGAGGGCGAGGAGGAGCCTTGCACTTCCGGGCTCAGGGAGCACAGGTCAGCGCTCTAGTGACGCTGAAAGCTAAAGTTTATTTAAGGCAGCTGGAACTGTAACGCGCTGTGGAGAAGAGTGTTGCCGGTGGCAGAGGCAGCCTCCATTCACTTAGCGCTTTTTAAAAAACCGTATTTCACTGCACTGCTCGCGCTGTTGTTATAGCGAATGTTTTTATGTAGCGATTATAGGCTATTTTAAAACGTTCAGTGTGGGTTAGCGGGTAAACGTACTGTGATTCACTGGGTTTCACCTCAGCTGCTCAATCTTTCTCCCACTCCCGCCCCGGTCCGCCGCGTCCAATCATGGGCGTTTGATGCGGAGGGCGAGGAGGAGCCTTGCACTTCCGGGCTCAGGGAGCACAGGTCAGCGCTCTAGTGACGCTGAAAGCTAAAGTTTATTTAAGGCAGCTGGAACTGTAACGCGCTGTGGAGAAGAGTGTTGCCGGTGGCAGAGGCAGCCTCCATTCACTTAGCGCTTTTTAAAAAAACGTATTTCACTGCACTGCTCGCGCTGTTGTTATAGCGAATGTTTTTATGTAGCGATTATAGGCTATTTTAAAACGTTCAGCGTGGGTTAGCGGGTAAACGTACTGTGATTCACTGGGTTTCACCTCAGCTGCTCAATCTTTCTCCCACTCCCGCCCCGGTCCGCCGCGTCCAATCATGGGCGTTTGATGCGGAGGGCGAGGAGGAGCCTTGCACTTCCGGGCTCAGGGAGCACAGGTCAGCGCTCTAGTGACCCCTCTCATTACTATAAATGTGCTTTGGGCAGCGACCGCGCAGCGGACGCGTGCAGCGGGCGCGCCGGAAGCGCGCCGAAGTCGAGCCAAAGTCAAGCCCGTCTGCGCCCGTCCGCGGTCGGACGGGGCGCGGGGCCACAAATCCTGGCTCCCCTATTACAACCACTACAACCACTATTAGGTATGGCAGACAGGAATTGCTTGCTCTCCAACCTGACACGCTAGCAGGCTGAAAACACTCCTTGCATGCCCTGTCGTTAAATAAGTGCACCTTATGTACTTTTGTTCCTATCAGTCATATCCCAGCCACCAACACGGGTCATACCATCAAAGCAGCCTTGCTTAATTGCAGATCTTTACGTAAGCACCGCACAGAAATTTTCCATTTACTTGAGGACCAGAACCTTAACATCTTATTCCTGACGGAAACTTGGCTGGATGACCATTCAGATCCGGATATCATTCAGGCCCTTCCCCCCGGATACGCCCTCTCCAGACTAGATAGGAAAGACGGCAGAGGTGGTGGCATTGCTATCGCAACGAAAGCCCCTCTAATATGCACCATATCTCCCATCCTGGTTGACCATAGTGAAGCTGGCTCTTTCACGATTAACACCGGTCCCAATCACTCTATATCTGGCATCCTGATATATCGACCACCTGGTAGGCTATATGACTTCACTTCCACCCTTATGGAAGCCATAACCCACCTAGCACTAAGGAAATCTCGCTTATTAGTGCTAGGAGATCTCAATGCACATTTTGAAGACCCTTTAGATACTGACGCGACTGATATTCAAGCTGAGCTAACTGCGGTACAGCTGGAATTAAAAAATACGGAACCGTCACATCAATTAGGACACTTATTAGACCCGGTTTTTGGCAACTGGAAGGGAGTTCATACCTCAGCTCCTCAACCTATACCTTGGTCGGATCATTACATCATCCCTATAACAATTCAACTAGACAGAACTGAACACTATCGTCAACAATCTCTACGTTATAAACGCAGAAAATGGAAGAACTTCTCAATAGAATCTTTCACTAAAATTATCCAGGATGAAGGCCCTCCTAGAGGGGATGATTGCGAGACAGCTAATAAGCACATGCATAATTTTGTCACCAAGGCCCTTGACATTACTGCCCCAATTCGCACCATGACCAACGCCAGGAGAACTAAAAAAGCTGCTCCCTGGTTCAGTCAAGAACTTCAAACCATGAAGACGGCTTGTAAAAAGCTTGAAAGAGCATGGCGCCAAAAATTTTGCCCAGTAATTAAAGCCCAGTACAAAATAGCGCAAAGAGAATATAACAAAACTATACGCCTATCTAAGGCAGATCATTACCACACCCGAATTATGGAAGCAGAAAACTCCTCTAAGGAACTTTACCAAATATACAAAGAAATATCCATAGTGGATGCGAATCCTTCCTCCCAAAACGATTCGGTGGAAACTTGTAACAAAATTGCCCAGTATTTCTCAGGAAAGATCACTAACATCTATGCCAGCTTTTTCACTAATATAAAGTCGGCTACTGAATTTACTGAAAATGACAATCTTATAAGTACTTCAGAGTGCCTAGACTCATTCGATGTTCCTCCCTTTGAAGCATTGGCTAAAATGTGCAAGAACATCAAATCAGGATCTCCTCGAGACCCTGCGCCCCCTAAAATTCTAGCTGAAGCCTTCCCTGCACTAGAACCTCATTTTAGACACCTGCTTCAAGTCTCCTTCTCCACGGCTCGCTTGCCTATGGAATGGAAACAGGCTGTAGTGTTACCGATTAAAAAAAAGCCGAACATGGGCCAAGACATATTGGAAAATCTTCGCCCAATATCTTTGCTACCTTACCTTGCAAAGCTAGCTGAGAAAATTGCTAATGCCCAACTCATGGGCCATCTAGAAGCCCACAATGCTTTTCATAGATCTCAATCGGGCTTCAGATCCAATTTTTCCACAGAGACAGCTCTCCTGAGGGCTACTGAAACCCTCCGGGAAGGAGCGGATGAGGGTAAGACCATGGCTCTCATCATGCTGGATCTCAGTGCCGCGTTTGACACTGTAGCGCATTCCATCCTGCTACAGTGTTTAAACAGAGCGGGAGTCATCAATAAGGCACTGGGATGGCTGAAGGCCTTTCTGATTAACAGGAGCTTTCAAGTCCAAAGAGGGACTTTTCTCTCAGACAGTGTGATGCTAGAACAGGGGGTGCCTCAGGGCTCTGCCCTGAGTCCCACCCTGCTCAATTTGTACATGGCTCCCCTGGCAGAAGTGGTGCAATCGTTCGGCGTAGAGCTCGTCTCTTACGCCGACGACACGCAACTTCTAATATCACTGTCACAAGCCCCTTCTCTGGAAGCAGATAATTTCAAGGCTTGCTTGAGTAAGCTTGCCACTTGGATGACAGAGCACTGTCTAAAATTAAATGGCACTAAAACGGATGTTCTTATAATCGGGGGCAATGAGGCAAAATGGACAAAAGAATGGTGGCCCAACTGTTTGGGTCCTTTGCCTACTCCTAACCGGGAAGCAAAAAATCTAGGTGTCTGGCTAGACAACAAGTTGTCTTTTGATAGCCACGTCAAGAAAACAGTAGGCAAATGTTTTGGAGTAATGAAAACGCTCAATCGCACCCTCGACTTGTTGCCTCTGAACTCTAGACGCACCATGACGCAGGCACTGATCACATCCCGTATTGATTACGGGAATGTGCTGCTCCTGGGCACATCTGCTAAAAACATCATGAGATTACAGGTTCTACAAAACTCTGCAGCACGCCTGGTGTTAAGGCTTCCTCGTAGAGCCCCTTCGAGACCCTCTCTGGCATCCCTCCATTGGCTACCTATTAGCAAGAGGATTGTTTTCAAAGCTCTACTATGGTGCCATAGGATAATCCACCAAAAAGCGCCGGCTTATATGTCAGATCTGGCATCCCTGTATGAACCGAACAGATCCCTTAGATCTAAAGGAATGGGCCTGCTCAGAACATCTCGCCCCAAAAAAGCCAGAATGGGAGGCAGATCCTTCCGTTCTCTTGCAGCCAAGCATTGAAACCTCCTTCCTACGGACATTAGGTTAGAGACTAATGAGGCCTCTTTCAGAAAGATGCTGAAGACCTTTCTATTTACCTCATAATGGTACTCCTCTCTCTCCTCATAATATGCTCTCTCCACAGCGTGGGGACACGCCGGGAGGCGTCACCAGGCGCTTTATAAACCCCTTTAAACTAAAACTAAACTAAACGCGTCGCAGAGGTCTTGGGAGGGGGTGATGTCGTTAGATGCTGCGGTGGGGTTGGTGAATTCTTTGACGATGTTAAAAAGTTCCTTGCTGCTGTGGGTGTTGTTGTCGAGACGATCCTTGAGTGCTGATTTCTTAGCGGATCGGATCAGTTGGTGGTGGTTGCGGGTGGCTGCCTTGAGGGTGGCCATGTTGTCGGTGGTTGTGTTTTTTCTCCATGTTTTCTCCAGGGTGCGGCATAGTTTCTTGGATTTTTTGAGATCATCATTGAACCAGGAAGCCTTTTTGCTGGCTGATTTGATTTGGTACTTTTTCAGGGGTGCTAATTCGTCAGCACTGTGGGTGATCCATTGCTTGAGATCGGTGGCCGCTTGGTTAGGGTCTAATGAGAGGGTGGGAGGATTTTGGTTGAGTGATGAGAGGAGTTGGTCGGAGGTGATTTTGTTCCAGTTTCTCCGAGGAATGGGTTGTGGGCGGATGTGGGTCAGGGTGGTTTTGTAGCTGAAGTGAACACAGCTGTGGTCCGTCCAATGGAGAGCTGTGGTGCGATCGAAGGAAATGTGCTTGCTGGAGGTGAAGATAGGGTCGAGCGTGTGTCCGGCTATATGAGTGGGGGTGTCAACAAGTTGATTGAGTCCGAGATTGGCCAGGTTATCCAGAAGGGTGGAGGTGTTGCTGTCATGTTTGTTTTCAAGGTGGAAGTTGAGGTCTCCCAGCAGAATGTAGTTCTCGGAGGTGAGGGCATGTGGGCTGACGAAGTCGGTGATGTCATCGCTGAATTGAGTGCGGGTTCCTGGAGGTCTGTAGATGAGGGTGACTCTAAGTGTGGTCCTGGGGTCGGTGTGGATCTGAAAGTGGAGATGTTCGGCGGTTGCAAGATTGTCGTCCGAGCTGGTCGTGATTTTGATGGTGTTCCTATGGATGATGGCGATGCCTCCTCCTGTTTGGTTGGAGCGGTCTTTGCGGATGATCTTGTATTCGTCCGGTATGGCTATGGCGATGTCGGGTGCTGATGATGTGTTCATCCATGTTTCTGTAAGGAAGGCGATGCCCGGTGACGCAGTGTTGAGTAGGTCCCAGAGTTCGGTAGCGTGTTTGTGGACCGAGCGGGTGTTAAGCAGCATGCAATTCAGGCGGTTAGAGTCGGAGTTGTGTTTGGAGGGCGTGGGTTTGGTGAGGGTCCTGAAGCAGTTGAATTTGCAGGAGAGGCAGGCGAATGGGCCGTGAGTGCGTCCTGGGGTAGCTTCGCAGCATAATGGAGTACGTCCGGGGTTGAGGGCGAAGAGAGTAGCGGCATTGTATGTGAATTTAGGGTGTTGGGGGCGGCGGGGGCCAGGGGGTCTGGCGCTGGGCGCAGTCCAGGCGCGGACGGGCGTAGACGGGCTTACCTTTGGCGCACCTTCGGCGCGCATGGGGCGCGACCGCTGCGCGTGAACGCTGCACGAAAACGCATCTGTCATATGCGGATAGTGAAAGGGGAGGGGTGAGGGAGGGTCAGCTGGGAGGCGGGGTGGAGGTCAGGGGAAGGAGGCAGGACAACAACAAGCAAAATGGCAGCAAGCAGGCAATGTCCAAACAACACTGGGGCCCAATGTAAGCTAGCGCGATCTGAGCGGCGGAGGCGCAAATACAATTTACAATTCCAGGCACAAATACAATTTCAGGCAGCACAGCACAAGAACTGCTGTCGCACAAGCGCACCTAGGCAGTCGGGCGTGACGATCTAAATGGCCTCGGCAGATTCAAACAGTAATGCGCAGCAGGCGGGGCAATCTAGCGCTACGAGCTAGCTGGATGAGTCTTTGATTATGCAGGCTAAGGCAGAGTGCGAGATAGGCTCTCAATAGGTAACGATACCGGTTGAGGAGGCTGGGAGCAGCGTGTGGAGCGGCCACTTCTGCTGAGAGCAGGACGGTCACTGCGCGATCAAGGAGGAGCGGCGAGGTCAGTATCAGTGGGAGGGAGGGTCAGCTGGGAGGCGGGGTGGAGGTCAGGGGAAGGAGGCAGGACAACAACAAGCAAAATGGCAGCAAGCAGGCAATGTCCAAACAACACTGGGGCCCAATGTAAGCTAGCGCGATCTGAGCGGCGGAGGCGCAAATACAATTTACAATTCCAGGCACAAATACAATTTCAGGCAGCACAGCACAAGAACTGCTGTCGCACAAGCGCACCTAGGCAGTCGGGCGTGACGATCTAAATGGCCTCGGCAGATTCAAACAGTAATGCGCAGCAGGCGGGGCAATCTAGCGCTACGAGCTAGCTGGATGAGCCTTTGATTATGCAGGCTAAGGCAGAGTGCGAGATAGGCTCTCAATAGGTAACGATACCGGTTGAGGAGGCTGGGAGCAGCGTGTGGAGCGGCCGCTTCTGCTGAGAGCAGGACGGTATCCACATACTTATTGCTGAAATTTCACATTATGTGATATCAAATTAGTCAGATTTGACACACCGCTAACTAATATGTAACTCATTGCAGCATTGGTCAAAAATAACCAAGAGATGATTTTATGAATTTTACAACCTTGACAGAGGTAAAATATTAATCTTATGCGGAAGTTTGGGTCCCAGAAGATCCCTGAGGTAGGTGCCATCCAGTTCGATCTAGCGCAGCCAATCGTTGCTCCTACTCATAAACCTGTTGTACACTTCCTTCAACACTTAGTGCCATTTGGATGAATTTTTAAAAGGGAGACGTTTGATGGACTCAACATGTCCAAGGGCCTGATTTGTAGTTTGGAAGTGGTGTAGCAGGGTGAGACGCTACGCCCCCGATCCCACACTTATAAATTCGACCGCCAGCCACCAGATTAAGTGTTGCCTCGTACTCTGCCAGCCAGTCCATTGGCATTCCCACAGCAGTGCCTTTCAAAAAGGCACTGCAATGGAAATGCCAAAGCAAGTTCCTGCACGGCAATGACTATTATGTTTATACCTTGCGGGAAGTGGGCATGCATGCACACAGGGGGGCATACTGTGTGCCCCCCTGCATGCATCCCATGGGCCATGAGGCACTAGGGGGCCCTGTAGGGACCACATTGTTTTCTCACCACCACCCTAACAAATGAGGTCTCATTGCCGTAGTTAGGGTCGCAGTGAGGAAACTTGTAATATGCTTGGCGATGCCGCAGCAGCACCACCAAGCATATTGCTGCCTCAAGACTACCGCACCAGCGCCAGAGATCGCGATTCCCTGGCAGATGCAGAGGTCCACATCAAGGTCTGACCGCCATACTCATAATACAGCAGTCGGACCACTAATTGGGCGGTCCCCCACTGCCACAGCACTTCCACCATGGGTTTTACAGTCAGATGGACTGCCGATCTCGTAATCAAGCCCTTAGCTTTAACCCTAAATATGTGATAGTTTTATATAACGTAGATCAGAACAGGCAATCAAATGCAGGCATACAGCTGAGAAATACCAGAAAAAGAGAAGCCTTTTGCAAATTTGAATATTTCATATATACATATCACATATATACGTACATCATACATATCACACCATGGTAAAAAATGGACATTGGGATGACCAAAACATTAGAACTGCAACACAAGAAGGTATGCTCAATTAGTCTGGTTAACTAAATATTTTCACAGGTGTTTTTAATTCCAGGATCTCTGGTCCTGATATTACACATAAGCTAGTCAGAAACCTGCCACAGGGTGGGCCATCACCGCACCTGCTTTGGATCCTAAGAAAAATTATCAGAAATGGTCATACCTTGATCAAGTTCACTGGTGACAACAATTTAGGTCTACTGAAAGGATGCTTTTATACTGATAAACCATCCTCAATGATAGGATTCTTGCCATGCTGAAACCTTATTTGAACAATTTTACACCGCGCGGTGCCTGCCGCTTTGTGCATGCAAATGCAAAACATGCATTTTTAACCTTGCGGCGGGTGCTGCTTCAAGCAGCACCCGTAGCAAGGTTAAAGATACGGGATCTGACCGCCAGGGTGGCGGTCACATTCTAATTGGTATGGAGGGACCGCCACTGCCCCTGCGGACGATCCCTCCACCTCGGGGTGGCGTACGGACGCAGGTCCGTCCGCCATCCTAATAGGCCTCTTTGTTAGGTAATTAAGGGGCAGATGTATCAAGATTCAATTTTGCGATTCCTAAATAGCGATTTTTAAGGAATCGCTATTTAGGAATCGCAAAATGGAATGTATTAAAAAAATCGCAATTTTTTTGCGATTCCTTACACTTCCTTATTTGCGAATTCGCATTTTGCGAATTCGCAAATAAAGAATAATTTCCCATGCATTCCTATGGGCCAGGAGGCCCATAGGAATGATTTTGAACTAATTCTCAAATTGCGAATTCGCAATTTGCTAATCGCAATTTGAGAATTATTTCAAGGGTGCACGGGTGTCTGAAAGACACCCTGCTGCACCCCTGAAATGTACATGTGTGTGCATATGGCGCACATACATGCCCCATGGGCATTAAAAATGCAAAATTGTGCATTTTTTGAGGGCTTCGCAAATTACCATCAACTACAAGTTGGTGGTAATTTGCGATTCCATAACAAAAATTCGCAAAAAAAATGCTTCATTCATAGCATTTAAGGAATCGCAAAATTTGCGATTCCTTAAATGCTATGGCAAATTAAGGAATCGCAAATCTTTGCGATTTCTTAATTTGCGAATTTTTGATACATTCTAAAACATGCAAAACAACCATTTCGGCCTTTGCCAGTCGCAAAACGGTTGATACATCTGCCCCTAAATCTTATTAATTTCAAAACTGCATAGATTTATGAGCAAATTAATTTTACCACAGGCTAACAGTAATATTATATTGATCCAGATGTGTTACGATACTGAAGTTAGGGAACAGCATACGCATTTGAGACACCTTCTTCAACTAGCCAAAAGCAGTGTCTGTATCAAATTTATATTTCAATGAAAATAAAAGCTTTAGATTATAATAATTGGGAGTAAATATTTTTGCCCAACTATGACACAATGAGGCAAAAGATTGTGCCGGATACGAGGGTGACAAAACCGGAACACTAAAATATTGAGTTGTTTCACGGCAAATAACTGGCTTTAAAGACAAGTGCCAGCTTTCTAATATGAAAGGTACTGATGAACTTTCAAATATTTTTTTTAATGATCGCCACAGTCGATGGCTACAACATTGCTTCCTCTGTTTCATTCTATCTTTAAAGACCATTCCACATGGTGATTGAAAAGGGGTGCTACCACTGCGTATCTATTAACTAGATGGCACTGGCAACACCTGGTATTACCATCACGATTCTATCGCATGCCCCACAGCCAAGCTATTTTCCAAATTCATACTAAAAGAGCTTCAAGTCTGGATTGCTATTAATGATATGCTTTAGCACTCAAGCATGTTTCATTTGGAAAATGTTGATGATTCATTGTGAAGAGGCATCGGGACTTATGGCCAGATTAACTTTGGCAGCAGGTACTGTTTCACTATGTGTGTATTGATTTCCCTGAGGTCTTTGGCCATTAGATTCCCCTGTGTATCTGGATTAAATATGATCCTGGATGCTTTATTGGTTTCAAGGTATACTGGCCACTTCTATCCTAATGCTTAAATTTAAATCACAATCCCTACTGCAGCTTCTGGTAATCCTAATACCCCCTCCTCTTCTGTTGTAACACTGGGTAGTGTATTCTCTGTCACCTGTTTTAATCTATTCTTGGTTTATCTGCATACTGACTGAAGCAGTGCTCCATGCTCATATGGAGAGAACACTGTACTGTGCTGATGAGACCAGACGGTGCTAGAACTTCTTGCGATTGCAGGAGTGGGCATAATTAATCCCCCCCAAAAAATAACTTCCCTTTATGCCTGGTCCAGTGTCTCTACTCCTGCTCTCCTGTCTCCGGCTCCAGGAACAGGAAGCAGGCAGTCAGGCTCCCTCCCCTAGGCCAATCACAGTGCTGCAATGCAGCATTGTGATTGGTCTGAGTGCTGTGACACGGGTCTCAGCCTGGGGCTGGAGGGGTGGGCATGTTCTCCATGCAGGCTGTAATACAGCCATTGTGCACTTAAGAGTGGGCAAACCTCTCCCCACCTGCCCTGCTGCGTTAGCAGAGCAGCTCCGCCCACCAGTAAAGGAAACATAAAATGGTAATAACTGAAAGTTATCATTTTATGTTTTTGCTTCTCACACTGCGCGAAAGCAGTGGGTCGATGCTCCTCCACCATAGCGGAGGAGCTGCCACTGTTCCTTTTTCAAGAGGCATGCCCTCCTCCTCTCGTTCTAGTTCTACAACCTTCGACGTGTTTGCAAGGCCCTGTTGCTGGTTCCAATGCTATGCAAACTGAAACTCTCTGCTCTGTTTCTCCTCTATGTCCTTTCCAACCTAGCAATTGTTCCACTGCCTGTTTCTTCCTTCTTCATTTGGATGTAAGGCTCTACAATGAATTAGGGCCATATGTGTACCGGGAGGCTCGGAAGATGGGGAGGTTACCGGGGTCGACTAGGGAGGCCATTATTGTACCGCTTCCTAAGCCTGGGAAACCGCCAACCGACCCTGCTGCGTATAGGCCTCTTTCCATGCTCACTACGGATTACAAAATACTGAGCTGTGTGCTTGCCACTAGGCTCCTTCCAGTGATGACACGGCTAGTGCATACAGACCAGGCGGGCTTTATCCCAACGCGCAATACCGCCAGTAGTGTTCGTAGGCTGCTTGGGATCCTGGATGAGGAGTGCGGGGGAAACAATGGAGCACTGGTTCTCTCGGTCGACATATCTAAGGCGTTTGATAGCCTGGAATGGCCCTATCTGTTCTCGGTGATGGCGGCGTTCGGGCTTGGGGCTGGGTATATTGGCTGGACTAAAATATTGTATTCATCGGCTACGGCTAGAGTTCGGGTGGGGAGAGCTGTCTCTTCCTCCTATCTGGTGGGGCGGGGCACTAGACAGGGTTGCCCGCTCTCCCTGTTGTTGTTTGCCCTCACGATAGAGCGGTTAGCTGCACGCGCAAGGCTGGGAGATGCATACCGGGGCCTTTTGGTTCAGAGGCCGCGAACACCATATTTCGCTTTTTGCGGATGACCTCCTTATGTTTTTGGAGGATGCCGGGGACGCCCTGAGCGGGGCACATACTCTTCTTGATCGTTTCGGGGACATTTCGGGCCTCCGGGTTCACTGGGCCAAGACTTGAGTATTCCCGGTATCTAATACATGCAGCACGCCGACATTACTGCCTGGTCTGGCGTGGGAACCACGGTGCCTTCCTTACTTAGGAACACGGGTGTATCATACACGGGTGGATCTCATTGAAGGTAATATTGGGAGAGCAATGCGGGGCTTGAGAGGCAGCATGTGGTTCTGGGGGTCTCTGCCTTTGTCGGTAATGGGACGGGTCAGGCTTCTGAAAATGGTGGAGCTTCCTCGTCTACTATATTTCTTCAGGACTTTACCAATACGGATACCAGCAGCATTTTTCCGACAACTCTTATCGGCAGTGAGTGGCTTTGTCTAGGGGACGGGTCGGCGTAGAGTGGCCATAGACACGCTGATGAGGTCGCGAGAGGAGGGGGGCCTTGCCGCTCCAGATTTTGAATTATACTATCTGGCCGCGCAGTTCCAGGCTCTCACCCAGGCGGTGGCGCTGGAGTTTCGGGGACCGGTGAGAGAGGTCATGCCTGACGTGCCGAGGCACATCTTGTCCTTTGTCATATTGCAGCAGAAACTGAGAATGGCTGACTTGTCAATGGCGGACAGTACCCTGCAATATTGCTGGAAGCGTTATTATAGCAGGATTGGGGTGCTGCGACCGTATGCGCCCGAGATACCGCTGGGCATGTGTACAGCGCTACCGCATGGTGGCGACTGGTCTGGCCTGGCCGACTGGGAGGAGCTGGGCCTGCAGATGGTGGGCGACTTGTATCACGATGGAGCGATGTTGCTGTATAGTGCGCTACAGGAGTCTCTTGGGCTTCCGCGTGGGCACTTCATATTGCATGCGGCTTTGAGTGCTGCTCTGCAAAAATATTGGGGTGTTGGCCTCTCTGAACCCCCAATAAACGGAACATGCCAATACGTAGTGATGGCAGCGGGCACGCATAAGGCGGTTACATGCTTGTACAAACGAATGTCGGGAGAAGGACTTACCCCATTGCAGAGATTGCGGGAGCAGTGGGTGGCGGATTTAGGGAGGAATGTCCCGGACGCAGCCTGGTCACAAATTCTTCGCAGGGCATGGAAAAGCACTAGGAATGCCAGGTTTCAGTTAATCCAATTCTTCGTGTTACATAGGGCATATCTTACCCCAGCTAAAATTAATCAATATTTCTGCATCACTACGGCGATTTGCCCCCGATGCAGAGCTGAAGGAGCGGATTTGATCCACATGCTGTGGACTTGCCCGCAGCTGAGTACATACTGGGTGGAGGTGACGGGGGCACTCTGCAGGATAACAGAGCGGCTGCTCGAACTGGACAAGGGGGTGTGCCTCTTACACTGGTTGCCACATACTAGTAAAAACAAGCTAACTAGTAAATTCTTGGACTTAGGGCTCATCTTGGCCAAGAGGGAAATAACGTCACACTGGAAGGCAGAGGCCGGCCCTAGCTACGTTAGATGGAAGGCTGTGCTACTACTGTGGGTGGGCAGCCAGAGCTCACTCAGGATGCAACAGGTGCATAGATCACATAGTGATAGAGCGTTAGAGGCGACAAGGGAATGGGATGCCCTGGTGGCGGAACTCCGGATGTTGGACGTAGATGCAGATT
Organism: Lissotriton helveticus; assembly: GCF_964261635.1. Lineage (NCBI taxonomy): Eukaryota > Metazoa > Chordata > Amphibia > Caudata > Salamandridae > Lissotriton > Lissotriton helveticus. Next base: position 919,070,809 of record NC_136067.1, on the reverse strand, counting down.
CAGATTCAGGAACATCAGCGGGGGAGGAGCAGGCGTAAATGGCACTTATGGGACTGGGAGGAAATAGCGCAGAGGGGGACCCCCGCAGCATGGAAGGTTATGGGGTCTATTAACATAGATGATGTGGTGACCCATATAACTATTGCACAAGTGAGTGGTACGTTCGCAACACTGTTTTCCTGATGCCAACAGCAGGGGTGGGGGGATGGGAGTTGGGGGTTCGGTACAGGGACACGGAAGGGGCTTGGTTAGGAATTCAGAGCCAGATTTATAACCAGAATGCTGATGATTGGGGGTTTAGACGACATGGCATTGGGATGTAGAGGGTTTCTATATTATAGCATTGGGTGCAATTTTGTTGCCGATTTTTTTGACACGGAATGTGGAATGCTTTGTATTTGTAGAAGTCCCCCTTTGTGTTTTGTTTGTGTTTTACAACAATAAAAAGATTTTTTTTAAATAAAAATTAGGGCCATATGTATCAATGTTAGGTTTTGCGATTCTCAAATAGCGAATTTTTGAGAATCGCAAAACGCTATGTATGTAGGATTTGCAATAAATTTTGCGATTCCTACATATTTCTTAATTGCTAATCGCAAATTGCAATTCGCAATTAAGGAATACCTCCCCATTCATTCCTATGGGCCTAGAGGCTCATGGGAATGAATGGGAAGACATTCTCAATTTGCGATTCTCAATTAGAGAATCGCAAATTAAGAATGCAATTTCAAGTGTGCCAGGGTGTCAAAAGGACACCCTGCTGCACCCCTGAAATGAGCATGGTTGCACATGTGGCACACATACATGCCTAAGGGCATGTGTGTGCACCACATGCCACTTTGAAAAATGCAAAAATGTGCATTTTTGAAAGAAATCGCAAATTACCACGAACCTGTAGTTGGTGGTAATTTGTGATTCCTTTATGCCATATTCACACAACTTGGGTTCCTTAAATGCATTCGCAAAATAGGGAATTGCAAATTGAGAGATTCCTTATTTTGCAAGGCAGTTTTTCTTTTATACATACCATTAAGCCTAATTGCGATCGCAAACGCCGAAATTCTGCGAATTTTGGCGTTTGTGATCACAATTGTGAATGATACATATGGGCCTTAGGGTGCAGCTCATTGAAGCTATTTGCTTCATGGCTATGATCTTCTGACATGGCCATGAGTTGAGTAATCTTTCTATAGTGCTGCGGGTAATAGTAACAGTGGATAGAAGTGACAGACTAAGGCACAATCTATGAAATATATCACTGACAGGCATTCACACAATGTTTATGTGATTTCATAGGAAAAGAAATGTAAACACTATCAGGTTTGAAAAAATATTTCACCTAATTGAATCTTTGAAGATAAGTGGTACTTTTCATTTGGGTTTCATTTTTATTACATTTGATATGCTTTTTTAAGATTTAAGTGCTGTTAATCTTGAAAATGGGCTCTTGTTCTTTTAGGTTTCTATGAAGTTTTCACAGATTTGTTTACTCTTTACCCAGTTTCCTTCCCAAGTCCCATCATTGGGTCATGATTTAGGCTCCCTGTTATCCGTTTTTACAGATTTTTACAGATAAATACAGACAGAAAACCATTTCTTTTTCTGTCTGCATTTATTTTTAAATGTGGATAAATATGGAAATTCGTAGTTCTTTAAAGTGATTCTAAATGCTGTCAGTCGTGACTGCCAGGCCTATAGTTGGTACTAAAACGTGCATGTTTTTATGTAAGTGCATAGATTTATCATCTGTGGGGGTACATATAATTTAAACCTGCCGGGGATTAAAAGGAGAGCATATTTATTGGTTAAATGTGGAAATATACTGGTTTCAGCTTATTTCTTTACAAAACCCAAAATAAATATAGATAGATACAGATAAAATTATCCAAAAATAAATATGGATTAATACAGACGGAAATGTCAAAAAATAAATACAATAAAACCGTAAGCCCTAGTCATGATTCACGTTTTTAAAAATTCCTTATGTTGGTGGTTACCAACACCCCGAGCTCTACTTCCTTTTTGCCACGGTTTTTTATGGCATGTTTCTTCACACTCCTTTCCCCTTCTACTCACTCATCACTTCCACCTTTATTTTAACAGTTCGACCGCGTACCCCATTTCTTCACCCACTCTAAATTAGTTTATATGCCAAAGCATTCATGCTGCTTTTTTTTCTACTTTTTATGGGGCCCCTTCTGTAGTTTGATTCCTCAGTTTACTCTTTTCGGTACCCTGATTTCCTCTATATTTGTCTTCTTACCTTTAATTCCACTTCAGATTTAAATTAAGTTCCTTTACCAGGATTCACTAGGGATCTATAGATTATTTTCTTATTAAAAGAGATTTTCTAGTGAATTTAGGTTAATCTTTTAATTGTCCTTCGGTATTTCCTACTGTTTTCGACAAAACGGCATTTACAATGATTTGTTTATCCACTAATAGCGTTTTAGATTCTCTGGGTTACAGTTCTCAGTTTTTCTATGCATTTTCATAAACGAGACCTGCTGTCACTTCAGAATACGGCCATATTAGTTGGTGAAAAATGTGTCTGCTTTTGTTAGTATTCATTTACACTTTCACTTAATGTAGTCTTCCAAGCCTTTTGAAGATTAATTTAAGAATGGCCACCATAACAATTGTCTTCTTTTTCTAGGCCGTGTTACTGACAGTTTTAAATTATTGACAAAAACTTTGATCGATAGCAGATGCAATGTTGCAGTCTCTTATTGCCGAAAGCTACAGTATCTCATTATTATAGTGCCATTTCATTGTACTTTTAATAATGGACAGATCTAGACAACAGGGTACAAACTTTTTCAGGGAAAACAGAAATCAACAGCTCCACATGAAGTGAAGAGCAAGAGATGGACGATTTAAGGTGTGACTTAAAAATATGACGTAAAGTCAAGTGATGTGGCAGAGTGAACAGAGAGAAGCATTTTCCAGTGTTTAGCTGTCAACAATGAGAAACAGCAGAAACAAGTCTGGGTATTGGTGGTGACTAGAAGTAACGAAATTAGGAACCATTTCTTGGCTAACCAGTAAACAAGCATAGGCTAATTCAATCAGTCTATGTTTGCAAATGCTTATTGACAGGGCCAGCTTTAGCGCTGGTGGCACCCTGTACGAACATTTTTTTGGCTCCCACCCAATAACCACCTCCTTTATGGATTCCCTCACTACCACCCTTTAACAGTGCCCCCCAAGTCTCCATAACCACTCTCTCCGATGCGGTAAATTCGCTTTCAAGCGCTGTTGCCACTCATATTAGTGTAGGGTGTCAGAGCACGTTACATCACACACACTACACAGAGACAATCAATCATAGGTGTGTAGATTAGTGTGAAGGAAATGATAAATAAGACAGAGAACTACTAGGTACAGACATCATGTCATCCATTCTGGTAGACAGCCACGGCCAGTAGTGGGAGTACCGGCCGGGCGGTGACGTGGGGAGGGGGAGGGGCAGGGTGGGGGGTAGTAATGTATGGATTACGGACTTTAAAAGGTAAGTAAACATAAAAATAAATAAAACGAATTTCGTTGCACACACTGCATCGCATTTGGTGATGCAGTGTGTGCAACGAAATTCGTTTTATTTATTTTTATGTTTACTTACCTTTCAAAGTTCGTTATCCATACATTACTACCCCCCACCCTGCCCCTCCCCCTCCCCACGTCACCGCCCGGCCGGTACTCCCACTACCGGCCACAGCTGCTGGTAGACAGTATAGTTTAATAGTGTTGGTCTGGAGAAGCGCAAACTCTGAATTTAAAACTTAACACCATGGTTGGGGGTTCTTTTTAATAATCAGAATTGATTTCTATCCAAATGAACCCTTTTTCCAACATTAGGATAATGAAAGGCGGGATTAAATAATAACACTCTATGTATTGCAGTATATGCAGCTCTTTGATGACAGTTAATAGCTCACTGTTCTATGTTAGGATTGTAATTTATAAACTGCAAGTCATAAAATGATCTGTCCGGAGAAAAACTGTAACCAACTGACCTATTTTTATTATATGTGCTTTGTGATCTGAATGGTACACCTTCTGTGCAACAGGCATATTAGAATTCTGTGCTTCCTTACTATGTCAAAACTTCCACTAGACAAACCTCGAATCTCTCTCTAGTAAGAACATTATTCACCAGAGTTATATTAACAATTATACTGTTGCCTGTAAATTTCTGGATGCCAGGAATGTGGCAGCAGGTGCTTTTAAAACCACACAATACTTCCAAATATGACCCCCACCCAGAGACAGCACCCAGTGCCGTCGCACTGGTCGCACCACCTTACAGCGGCCATGCTTCATGATTTCCAGATTTAGTTTCGCCAGTGCAGTGCAAGCATTGCCAAAGCCAATGGAAGCACTGACAAACTCAAGATGCTGCTTTATGTAGTTCTTAGATGGCCTCCACTTTTAATCTCTCGACACACTGTTAAGGCCAGAAGGGTGAGACTGGAATAAGAGACTGTCAAACTCTGAGCTGTAGGAGTGTTGGGGTGGAAGTAAGGGGGGATGAGAACCAACGATCAGTAGTGGTAAGAAAGAGTACAAGGAGATAGGGCAGGAGGAGAGGGTGGTAGCAGGTGAGAGAGCTTTGAATGGAAAGAGCATTTACTGGGACGCGAGAGTGGACAAGAGAGAGGAAGGCGCAGAGAGTGAGGGGAGAGAGAAGAAATATAAACCAATTGAAAACTAAATCAGAACTACCACCTACAAAAAAATCAAAAAAAATAAGTTTCCTGATTTCAGTAGTGAATGGATATATTCATAGAAAGCAAGAGTGAAACCTAAATGCTCCAGAGATAGATCAAATGGAAGAATAGAGAGGAAAGCCACCAATATTAGGACAAGGAATTGAAATAGACAAGGAAGTTGTGCATTGATGAGCACAGAGTGGACCCAGAGTCCACTATTAAATATATATGTTAGTATATGCTGCAATGCTGTGTGTGACAGCATTGTACCCGCAAACGATGGAAATATAGGGAAGAATGACACCATGGACGCATTTGAAAACAAAAGTGAGAAAATCTTGGTCTCCTTTAACCCCTGAGGTTACACTCTCTTATCTTTCCTATATAGGTTCCTTCCGAAAATGCCACCAGTCTGTCAAAACACTGCACCACAGAAGGCAGGGGTTCACTGCCTGCACTCTTCAGTAAACGGCTCTGTGTGAAACACAGACACTGCTCTCGGATCAACACAAATACCTGCCAAATTCATTTCATGTCAGTGCAACAATTTAGGAATTTAATAGGGAGCCATTAAAAATACATAATTGGAATAGTGAAAATTTCCCTACTCCTCTTTTGCATGAGTTACTTAAAGATAAACTATAAGATTCCTTAATTCATTTTATGCAAGAAGCAACCATTTGGCTGCAGCAAATCAATACTGTCTCTTTTGGCAATACAGTGTAGATAATTACATAATGAAGCTGTCTGTCTTTATTTGCACAATGTATGTTTGTATTCACTAACCCAGAAAGAATGGCTCTGTGTAGCAGCTGTCATTGTATTTTGCTTATCGTTGTCCTGTCTGCCAATGTTATAATTCACCAGCTGACACCCGCCTTGGCAGAGAGCAAGTGCCATTATTCGGTGCCAAGGCGACAACAGTGCTCACCACTCAGAACTGTGATGCCATTCATTAAATATCTAGTTAATAAAAGAAGGATTCGTTGGGATTTTCGATCTGAGTCAGTGCTGTACATGGCTCTGGGGCTGGAGGGAGGAAAGAGATCACCGAATAACAGATCTGTCTGAGACACCTGGGGACTGGTCGACAGAGAACTGCTGCGTGGAAGAAACAATGTGGATGAAAAGCTCGGCGACGAGGATAATGAAATTTTGAATAGCTTAACTTTACAACGTTCCGAGTCTAAACGCATTTACATTGCTTAAATGTATGAATGTGGCTGCTTTCTCCGAAAAAAGAGAGGACACACTATGGCACATCCAGTTATAGTGTGATCTCAGAATCATGACCCGGAAATGTGTTGTTTTCAGCGATTACAAACAATTAATTAAGGCTTCAGGTGCTGTAATAAGGGCATTGCACACAGGTGCGATCTCAAAACGTCCACATCAGACTATCTTAAAATACCTTTCTCGATGTCATTTTGGTGACTTTAATACACCACTTTCCATCTCACATCTGCAGATTTAATATGCTCTAATTAAGAGGTGTGACGGATGGCAGATATGATACCATAATTTTACCTATATTAAAGGATGGTAACACCTGTCATACTGCAGTCGTTAAAGACCGTGTTCTACATGTATTGGTGGAGACTGTGTGTTTGGTTATGGTGGTAGCGTGCCATGTCAGGCTTGTGCGGTAAGACACATATGCGATCGTGCTCTCCTTTGATGGTACTCTGGTGCATCCTGTTAGATGCAACATTGTAGTTCTGTGTAGTTAGTGTGTGGCTCCAGCGTGGCTGGGTTTGGAACCTCTACAAAGGATGTGTCTGTTTCTTTTCTACAGAGTCTGAATGATCATTTGTTGTAGTACGCCAACAAAATGGTACCCAAGATACAGTGCCAGTGAGTCACAGAGCATATTTCACTGTCCAGCATAAAACTGTAACAAGTTAGCATCCTCTCACACAGAGACACACACAAGGTTCTCAGTTCAGTGGTCAGTGATTGTTGATTAAGTTAGTAGGTACTGTGTCCTCAGCATTCTACAAGAATCTCCTGGTTACAACTAAGGCTTGGGAGCACAATTCCTTCAAATTTCTATCTTTAATTTTAATAAACATTAACAAAGGTCATAATGATCTCTCTGTTCTGAGTTTTGGAATGCTTGAGATGCCGCTTGCTGAGTCGGTGTTCACTCAATTTCCACAATAAAAGGGAGGAGGCTGTGGACAATGCTTAATTTGCAAAATACGAATTGCCGGTTTCCACAGTCAGCGCTATTGAAGATTGGGGTGTTGAATACCAAGGCTGCATAGTCGTGCTTCCACTTCATGCCTCTTTAATACATCGTCATGCACCCACACTACTTTATTGCACTACTTGCAGGCTCTTTTTGAACCCTGATTTCTGACTTTGTCACTGTTTTTCTGTCTTCCTGGTCCTTGTCCTTTCCGCTGTTTGTGTTTTTCTTTTTGTGCTCTAGAACAAAGCCTATTGAGAAAAAAAAGAGCTGGGCCCCAAAAATGAGTATTGGTGGGCCCACGTGCAACAATCAGCTCAAATTAAGCACTGACTGTGGATCTCTCATTATGCTTTTGGCATTGCCAGGCACCATTTTAGGTTGCAGACAAGATGGCGGTCAGACGACGGGGACAGCTGAGCTTGATGCCAAATCTCCTTCATGCATCGGGACCTTTTGAGGCAGTTGCTGCATTATGCAGTTAATTTTACATTGTACACTGTGTGTCTGATCCTGGTTTATGGTTGATAGTCGTTCCTCGTTGATGTTGTCGGCGAGACATACGGATTATACTGTACCTGTGTTGTGGTGGATTGTGGAAGGGAACTTTGCTTTCTAATCGGAAAGTGCATGACTGAGGCTACTGTTACAAGTGGTGGAAATAATGGTGATACTGCTAAGAGGGGTAGGAGGCTGGTGTGCAAAATAAAGGGGGTACATCCAGTTGCAAGTGGGAGCACAAATGCCCTATGGCAGATTTTGACATGCCTTCAGAGTTAGTTCTTGAGTTGGAGCTTAAAATCTTAGAAAGGAGGGTCAACATTCAGGCCCATGAAGGTGTGATCAGAATATCAGCTGTAGTTACAATCTGCTAGAAATAATCACTACTCAGATGTGGTTGGCATGAATTCAAGTCTGAAAGTGCAGTAGGGTTTGGGTACTGAACTTCCACATATGTGGTCAGCCAGTGTGATATGATAGCTTTGACATTGTTCGGCGAGGGAGGCAGTCGTGTTTTTAAAAAGAAGTGGAAAGAGCCAGCTGTTTGGCATCTTGACCATCTGTGGTGGATGGTGAGCCTAGAGAGGGTATATCGTTCAGATATGATTTCAGGCTCCAGCTCCTCTCAAAGCTTACTGTTTGGGCATTTTTAAACACCTTTTAATGATGTCAAACAATTGCCGTAAATTTATCGGACTGCTTTTCCTTCTGTCTAATGTGAATTTAATTTTTCAGATTTTAATCATTTTTATATTTACATTTTGTGTCTGTAATAGTTTCATCTTTCTGTGGTTCATTATCCTTCACATATTCATTTAGTGTTGGCATGCTCTCACTTACATGCCTTCTCCATTCTAAATATGCGCAACTACTTAAGTATTCATTACTTGTCAAACCCTCCATACCCATTACATTACAGTTTCAACCTTCACAAGTTCAACTTTCCCTGATTTACATAATAATGCTTACTAATTCATTATATACATTGTTCTATGCTATTATCTTCATCTCTTATCAGTGTTCCTCCAAAATAGTCTCTAAAAAATATCACAAGACAGAACTATCGTGCCAAAAATATGATGTCAAAAATGTCATGGTACATAATTTCGTTACGTTATATCATTTTTTAAATATAGTTGTATATAACATCATTTTTAATTATAGTATGTTGTACTACTTTTTTCCCCAAGGCATTATGATTTTAATGTTAAGCTGTATAATGCTTTGGGTATAGTAATATATTAAATTTGTTCAAGTAGTATTTTGAAGTGTTGTTGAAGGTTTGTTTGGGGTTAAATGTATTTTATGTTATATTTTTAAGTATAGATTTTGTATTTGGGGAGGGGACATAGTAAATCTGACTCCTACAAAATTCACTACTTTCCTTACTATTGCATGTGGGAGCAGGAATAATAAATATGGCCCCTCCAACGTTTCCCTATTGTTGCTCAGTTAGAGTCAGAATAGTACATGTAACCCTTTCAAAGCCAGGCACTTACCCTACTGTTACTTATGTTGGAGAGAGAATACTAAAATGGACTCTCCAAAGTCCAAAACTGTGTGTACTTTTGCAGCACCTGATGGTATGATAGATAAAGGCATGTGAGAGATAGACTTGCATACTATAATTACAGCAAAGACTAACCATTATAGCCACAGGGGCATTAGGATATTGTGTGCTTGCACACCCAAAAAAGGGTGTAATCAGAGAAGGCTTTCAATTCATACAGTGGCATTCATCATACAGAATTGCTTTTGAATGAGTGAAAGGATACCAAATGGGCAAGAAAGGGAACTGATGACATAAGCAGTAGTGATCAACCTTGTTCTTGTGTATGTTTATTTTATATTGTCTACTGCTGAACAAATACACCCCATGAAGGAGGAAGAGCAATAAAGGTTGGCAACCTGAGCAGGAACAACCCAAACATTAAAAGGCCCAGATTCCACTTACTCCTGGTAGGCCAAAGAAAGCCACATTTTGAATAGGGGTTCATGTCCTGAGCCCTGCTCAGTCTCCCAAAGGCTCTTAAGAGCGGACAACCACCAGTCAGATGAGCCCTAGTAGCGTCATAACTAAGACCCAGCGAGAGGGCTTCCCTGCACATGTGATGGTGAGAGACAAATCAGTCGGTGATTGGTCTCTTGTTGCTGAATTGAAAAAAGTGTTGTATTTCTTTGCGCTCTTAAATCTTATATTTTAATCTTCTTTTCTAGTTTGTATCTTGAGGTTGCTTCTACAAATTGGACTCATTATTTGTCAATCATACCCTATTTTATTAAATGTAGATCTTCTCATTACATTTATCCATCCCATTTGTGTTTAACCACAGCCAGCTTCTGGACAGCAGGCGGGAAAACAATAGGATTCTTCAGAATTATAGATTTAAGTTGTACATGATTTCTCCGATAATGTTGCCATGAAGCACTACAGACACCCCTCTTTGACCTCAGCTTTTATTGGTGTGCACTGCTTCTAAATGGTGTCTTTTATTGGAGTGATCCCCAGATACCTGTAATGGGGGACCTTTTTCTAAAACTTCCACGCTGGAAATTGGTATCTGGAGTAATCTGGAATGGAAATGATCATCTAACAGACTCTGGGTATTTGATGAGAAGTAAGGACAAGACATGTCGGAAGAAACAGATGTTAGTGTATGGGAAACTGACCATGACCATATAGAGTAACAAAATGAAGGTAGAGGTCCTTTATAAGGTCATGGAACTCCACATTGACCTACAACCACCTTTTAATGTATGGCAGAGGGTTCTTTACTACTCATAGTATATGGTCACAATATCACCCTTTCACAAACTACTTAAAGTCTTTGTGCCTTTCCCCTTCATATGAAAATGATAAGATGGTGGCAGACACAAACAATACAAGTGGAACCTGCCATATGAAATGAACACACCAAAAAGCATTTAGTAATGTAAAGTAAAAACATACAAGAATCAATTCAATCTAAATCAGATTAAACAAGGTCTATGGCTCAGAATGAGTAATAACATCCAGGCAGATCCTTTTTCCCTGTAATTAACTATGTAGAAAAAGTCAACAAGTTGCTAGGAATCTATCCTTTATGCTGATCACTGTTCATTTTAGGAAAAAGATCATAAGAACAAAAAAAACAGTTTGTGTTCTTGTTGTTTAATCAGAAGCTGAATGGCCTTCCTTTAACCTTGGCTACTGGCTAGGACAGCAAGTATTATAATATCAAATCTCAACAGTAATAATCTATTACAGTTTAACAGAAATATTGTTTTCTTAATACAGGTTATCAGAAATGTTGCAACTCAGCAAAAGTCAGATTTGTATGCTGAGATCACATGCTTCCATGTATTACTGCTCATGTGCTCTCATCTGCTCTGCTTGAACTACTTGCTCAATGGAAAAGGATAATCATATTGACAACATGCCTTAGTTTAAATCTTTTGCAGTTTCACTACTAGTCCCATGCAGATTATTGCAAAAGTGACTTTTTAACTTTACTTCACTTTACTGTGTAACGTGAACATTTGGATTTTAAAGAATTATTTTTCTGTGAAAATATTTTTTATCATGGGTGGAGTTACTATCCCTGAAGACCACCTATTATCCATGTCTGGGGGGACTCTTGAAAACCGGCTTTACTTGCAGGAAGAAGCCCAAACGTGTATTGCTTTCCCCTAAGTATTGATCAGTAACTGAGACAGAAGCTCTTACTGTACCATATACATATCCTGCCAATGCTGCTGCTTATTCTAGAGGAAATAGTACAAAGAAGATTGGGTAAATGGTAAATATTGCAATACCCAAATCGCTGTTGGAGGAAGCGTGAAACTACAATGGCTCCGGGACCAACATAAGACTTTACTTTTCAATTTTTAGCTCGTTTTTAGAAAGTAAATTACGGAGTGAACAAAGTAATTGGCAAGTACATATGGAGTATAAAATGGTAACACAAACTCACTTAACAATTTTTGTTCATGGAGCTCGATTTGTACAGCAGATAGAAAGTATGCATTTATTCAATTGGTGTGTAGTTTGTCCTTATTTTTGGGAAAAACCACACTGATGAAGGGAGCTGGCAACTCAAAACATTATGTAGGAAGCAGGATTGATGTTAACCCTTGCAAAACACCCCCCATCATGACTCAGCTCACCAACAAGGGCTCATCTATGATGATGATATAGTGGGAGCAATCCTCAGAACCCCATCTCTTTTAGGGAGCAAACCACACTCTGGACGACTTGAGCTGCTGCGTCATGGTAGAGAGCATACAAGTGGGACAACATGCCCAACATGTTCTTTTAAAAAGAACAGTGGTGGGTCTTTAGGCTCAAGACATACAACACCAGTCTCAATAATGAGATTCCATGGGTAGACATCAATAACTAGCAGCAATCCTTTGCCACATCCCATAATTCTAAAGGTTTTTCAATTAATCCTATGATTACTGTCATAGACCACTCACTAGAGGGCTAATTCCGTCAATGTCATAATGTCATGTGGTTCTGATCTACCCCTTATGTTTGGGGGTGCAACAGAAAATTAATGGAATTTCTCAGACATTTTTAATTTCACTCTATACAGATATTAGAGGGCCTTTCATCATCAACTAAAGTTGGTTCCAATGTAACTTCCTGCTTTGAGGCACACAAGCTCCCCATCAAAGTTTGTTGAAAAACATGCAACATAAGCGTGTTCAAATAGAATGAGCAGCACTCAGCCGCTCCCTCCAAAAGCGTTCCGCTGCATGAGCATCCCAGCAGGTTGCTAAGCAATTCCACCCAGCTAGCTCAGATTGTACGTCAGCAGACTGGCATGCCGTGGATCCCTTGGAAAGTACCGATCATCTCTACGTCCTCATGACAGTCCATGAGGACATTGCACTCTGCTTCTAGCTCCGGGCTACCACCTGATTTTGACGATCTCTCTCCCCTCCCCAGAACCTTTATACTGGATCCAATTTTGTTTCACAGACTTCTTCTGATGCGAGGATGGGGTAGGTCAATACACAACAGTCTCCGTATCACAAGTAAGTGGGCCCAGCCTCTGGGGATTCAGTATTCTATGCATAAATAGGACTTGTGATAAGTCTGCACTGACTACTTTCTCGATGAGCTTGTCTCTCCACAGATATTACTAAGATATATGCTTCTACCTTAGATGTCTGTATTATATGAGGCATGTTCTTGGTTTCCAAGGAGACCTTACCAAACCATTGGTGGGTAAGACAGTTAATATGTCAATATAGATATGGATAATTATCAATGATTTGCCTACTTATATTCTTGCCAACACATGCATGTTTTTCCTGTTTGCAGTGATTCCAACTGGCCACATCTGTTTCGATTAAGAGTGGTTGAAGCACTAGTCAACATTTTCACCCCAATATCCTGTGACGTAGTTTTAATACATATATGTTCTTATAGTATGTATGTTTTCGTTTTCTTGTAGGTCACTGTTTTAATATGAAGCATACATGCATTGTCGTGAGTGCTCTCAAATAAGTTTTATTTGCGGTTGATTACAACACTATCTACTGGGGTGAGGAAACCCAGACACACATTGAGGGTCCACTACCCTTTGGAAGATATGGTATTCCAATATCACGGTCCTGATGAAATTCCACGTGATTGTTTTCTTGACACATTTGAGGCATGAAACATGTTGGCCACAGACTAAGATGTATACACCGTAACTCAATCCTACATTACAAAGTATACCTTTACATTTTAGAAATGATGACCATTATGTCTAGCAGTCTCTCATTCTGTTTTTAACCTCGAAAGTGTTTTGAAACCCTATTAAGTAGATAGCCCAACGAGGTCTAGAGTTGATTTTGTTTACATTTTTTTAAACTTCTCAAACACTTGCTGGAAACACCCTCAAACCCCCAGTCACCCATTGGTGATTAAAAGATCACCGACAAAGTGCCCTCTCTCGAGGCCCATTGGGCATTGCAGAGCGAGTTTGCTATGATTACGCAAAAGTGACTTCATTAGCTTTGAGCAAACTGCCCATGTGAGGCCTAGATTGAACTATCACTATTCTAAAATGGCAATAAAGAGCACTCTTTTGGGAGGACCAAAATGTATAGTTAAATCTGACAAATATAAATAGCTTACTGAGAATGATACAGATCTGGTGCCAAATTATTATGATCATCACTTATATTGTTTACGTGGATATAGGTGGTAATGCTGCCCCACATGAATAAATTGCCTGTTTAAAATAGTTTGCTGCCTCCACAGATGCATCATCAAATATAAAATGTAACATGATAATGAGACAAGAAAATGCACAAAAAAACCCATCCTCCAATAAGCAGAAAAGACAAAAATCACTTGAGTCAAGCGACTTTTCAAGGTATATAATCACTGAAGTACCTGCAAGCGAATGAGAAGTACAGTTATGAGACACGACTACCCGAATGAGATGAGGCTGCTTTAATCTCCAACATGTGATACATTTTATGTGAAAACTCTTCATGTGACTTTACTCTCACCACCCCACATAATGTGTTTGTAACATTCACATTGGTTCCCATGTAGATAATATTAGAAAAATAAATATGCTAAGGACAAGCCCAAAGCTGTGTTTTAAAGTCTGTGGTCAATGGACACAAGAAGTTTTGTTTTGTTTCAGTTAATTTCTGGTTAATAATTAATTTTCTCAATAGTGATTTCTTATGCTATATTCCAGTACATGTGTTTAACTAGACTTATGCTGTTTCCACTCTCTGGTCCAATTTGTGTACCATTATAAGCAGCCAACCCACAATGAGGTTTCTGGTGTATTGTATTGTATTGATGACTACTTCTGAATGTGTTGGCAGTTTTCCAATGACAGTGAAAAGGGACAGAAATAGATTTGCGAAGTTAGATATGTAGTAATTATTAGACAGTGTTAAACATGGGGATCTCTAGTTTGCAGAGGTTGGTACCTTTGTCCAAATAGGGACCCTTGCTTCTAGTCAGGGTAAGGGGGATACACACTCTAGATAACGCCTGCTCACCCCCTTGGTAACTTTGCATGAGCAGACAGTCTTATCCCAAACGCAATGTGGAATGTATTTGTACCACCACTCACAGTAACACAGTGATACCACCACAAATGGACACCACACCAGTTTAGAAAATTAAAATGCCTTTATCTAAAACTAAACAAGACCAAAACGACAAACATCCAACATACACAGTTAAAAATATGACTCTCAAAAGGTTTCAAGAACTTGTACCATAGAAAATTATGGATGCGTGACTTTTACACAGAGTACCTGAAGATGCGTCAAAATGTACATGGCCAAACAGCCGCAGAGAAAGGAATCATTGGAAAACACAGCGATGTGTCAGTCCCTGAGTCCTTGGAGAGGCCAGGCGACAGTTCTGCTGCACACAGGAGAAGTGATGTGTCGAATCCGGACTGTAGGGGGAAGCTAGGCGTCGAAATCCAAGACGATTTTGGTCTGTGGGTGATGCGTGGAAAACTTTGTGCACAGGTACGATGCGTGACACACCGGAGGTGATGCGTCGCTCTACGAGGCTTCATGCCGTCTGGCATCGGTGCTGGGGCTGCTTGGCGAGACTTTGAGTCACCGGGCTAGACTCAGAGAGGCTTTGCGTCATCCGGCGTTGTTCCGAAAGTCTTTTCACAGCTTTGCGATGTTTTCCCCTGGTGCGTACAGAGATTATCTGCAAAACCTATTGAGTCCCTGAGACTTCAGAACAGGAGGACAGCACACTTCAGGTCCTTGGAGATCTCCTTCAAGAAGGGGACACAGCTCACAGCAAAGTACTTCTCCTTTCCTTGGCAAAAACAGCAACTGCAGGCCAATCCCAGACACACAGCAAGGGCAGTACTTCTCCTCAGTCTCTTCAGCTCTTCTCCTTGGCAAAGGTTCCTCTTGAATTCCAGGAATGATCTAAAGCCTGGGATTTTGGGTCTGATCGTTATACCCCAAAATGGCAAAATGACTTTGTTCTCTTTGTGCAAGGGGCTTTGAGCCCAGTTCAAACCAGTTTGGGGGCGCTCTGCAAGTACACAACAACATCCATTGTCAGTGTGAGCCTTGGCTCCAGACACACCACAAGGGGCAGAGCCAGCATTGTGGAAGGCAGGCACATCCCTATTCAGGTACAGGTGCTACTCCTACCACCACTCCAGATGCAGAGCAGGCCTATTCACCCTAATGCTGACTCATCCAGACTCCTGGAGCCACTTCACTTCCCAGCCCTGGTCACTCCAAAGCCAGACAGTCAATTGACAACCAGGCAGAGGCACACAGGATAGAGGAACAAGAAAATAGCCACTTTCTAAGAAGTGGTATTTTCAAACACACAATTTAAAAACTATCTTTACTAAAAGATGTGTTATTAAATCCTGAGTTCAGGGATACTACGCGGAGAAATGCTTGTAAAATGTTATAAAGCATTCCCCATTCTGTCCTAAGGGTCAAGATAGCCTTTCAATAGTGAAAAACGAATTTGTCAGTATTCACTATCAGGACATGTTATAAAGACAAATACATGTCCTACCTTTCACATACACTGCAACCTGCCCAGGGGGTACCTGGGGCCCACCATAGGGGTGCCCTACATGTAAGAAAAGGGAAAGTCAGGGCCTGGCAAGCGGGTGCACTTGCCAAGTCGACATGGCAGTTAACAAATGGCACACAGGCACCACAGTGGCAGGCCTGAGACATCTTTTCAGGGCTACTCATGTAGGTGGCACAGCCAGTGCTGCAGTCCCACTAGTCCAGTTATTGGGGTTGTGAGGAGCACTCCGTTGTACTCAAAGTAGTTTGATAATCAACATCTCATCTATGACACTTACTAAATTACAAGTAAGAACATTGAATAAGGGAGGGACTTTCATTTGTACCCACAACCATAACAAATGAAATGGAAACAGAAGGAGCATTTTTTAAATTTATGCGAACCTTAAGGTTACGGCATTATTTCACTAACGTGGTTGAACCAATGGAGAAGAGTGGAGGAAACTCAGAGCAAAAATTTAAACCTAAAAGTGTTTATCAACCCCCGGTGTCATAAAATGTTAGACACATTTGAGATAATGGTAAAGAAAGACCTCCAAACATTGGATTACAAAAAAACCCGGCACAACAATTTGACCAGAATGGAACAGAACATCATTAAAAATTTGGCTAACAACAAAGATTTGATAATACAGCCAGCAGACAAGGGTGGAGCTTTGGTAGTGATGGATTCATATTTTTATCAACACAAAGTCAATGAACATGTGGCAGACACTAACACTTACTTATTGTTACCATCAGATCCCATTGTGAAGCTCCAAACAATGCTTGACAGCATACTGCAGACAGCAAAAGAGAATGAATGGATAGACGACCAAACACAAGCATTTCTGAGAACAAAATATCCTAGATGCCCGAAACTTTATATGATCCCTAAGGTTCACAAACACCCAACCAATCCTCCATTCAGACCTATCGTCTCTAGGTGTGGGTCAATATTTGACCCCCTCGGACGATACATAGACTATTTTCTGCAGAAATTTGTACAACAATGGGGTTCCTACATAAGGGACACGACAGATTTTCTCAATAAACTTGCATGGATTGAACAAGGATTTCAAAGTCACTGGATTATGTGCACCATAGACGTGGTGGCCCTGTATACATCCATACCACATGAGGCAGGTCTAGAATCAGCAGAGTGGGCGTTACTGAAATTGGGAAACTTAACAACGAATACAATTTTCTTGCTACAACTTCTCAAATTTTGCCTCCATAACAGTTACTTCGTATGGCAAGATCAACACTACGCACAACTCACTGGAACTTCGATGGGCTTTGCAGGGGCCCCTGCTTATGCAAATACATTTATGGCCCAATTTGAGGCACAGAATTTGATGAACACAGAACAGTGGCAACACATAAAGATGTATTGTCGATTTATTGATGATATTTTCCTTATCTGGGATGATACACCTGATACATTGGAACAACTGATTATACTAATGAACCAAATAAATCCAAGAATACAATTCACCTATAAAATTGACAAACACAAGATTGACTTTTTGGACGTAAGGATCATATAAACGGATAGCGGATTCACCACAGAACTATATTCTAAGCCAACAGATCGCAATAACGCTCTCAGTTACACCAGTTTTCACCCCGAGAGCTTGATCAAAAATCTTCCGGTTTCTCAATTCATCAGGATAAAACAAATTTGTTCTGACCCACAAACATGTTTAAATACAATCCAGAAACAGGCACAAAAATACAAGGAAAGAGGATATCCAAGAGTGGTATTGCAAGAACATACAGAGAAAGTCGTGAGAATGGACAGATTGGAATTCACAAAGGTCAATACAATCAGGTATGAAATAGTTATTAAATGCAAACACATAAGCTCCCATGGACGAACAGACACAAACATTTACATTCTTGAAATTTATATTTTTTTCAGGTTCGCCCCTGATGAAGGCACTAATCAGGTGCCGAAATGCATTGGGCTCGTTATAAACTTTGTGATCATGTAATAATGTAATAATGATGCATTGAGATATCAATGAATTATTGAAAATAATGTTTTTGTTTCAAATGTAAATGCTGATAATGATTATTGTTTGAATTTCGTATACATTGAGAAAAGGATTACCAAAAAGTTTAACACTGAATGTGTAATCGGAATAAACAGAAATAACAGTAAAACAAGGTCTAGAGTGTATAAGTGAATAACTTAACCTAAGGTGCGGAGCACCGAGTGAACAGTGCGTGATTAGATGGGTTAGTATACCCATCATAACTAACCATATATCCGAGGAGTGACTATCCTTATTAATCACAAGCACCAGTTGAGTAACAACACTACTTTGAGTACAACGGAGTGCTCCTCACAAACCCAATAACTGGAATTGTCTATTTAAGTCAACCCTGTGTGGAGGCACTCAACCCAAAATTGAAAATGAAATTCGACGCAATAACTGGGATTACAGACAACAGAGCCAACACCATGGCTTATACAAATGAACAAGCGGACCAGATTTATTCGATGATCAAGGAAATAAGAAATATGGATGCCCATGGGGGCTCAGTAAGCCAACAGCTTAAACAATTGGAGTACTTAACCTGACGGCAACTAAACCAAAGAATGCATGCTTCGACACTCATACAATACCACAGAGCCAAGCGATCCCAAGGGGTCTTCGACTATCAATTAAGCCAATGCTGTTCCGTTTTAACCTCAACTCCAAATTTATGGACAAATGGTACAGCATATTGAATAAGTGTTCTCTGGACCTAATTCTACTAATAATTGAGGAACTAGCGAAAACTATACAAGAATTGGAAGAAGAAATTTTCAATCTAAAGGCTGAGTTGGAAACAAGAATGGAAATTGATACTTGGAAAATTAGTTTAGAAGGCATCAATTTAAAACTTGAAAAATATGAGAAAGAGTTACAAGAGGGCAAACTACGTAAATACAAACGCGATACAATCGATTATAAACTGAATGAAGTTTATACGTGGGCTTACATCTATGCCCGGCGTCAATTTGTCCCTAAAAAAACAACACCAACAACCCACTTGTCTGAAGAAAGTTTGGTGACAGACAAAGATACATCTATTCGACGAGGACCGGTTTGAGTAACTCAAGAAGGAACAGAGCTGTTCATAGATGGAAGTGACCAAGCAACAACAAGTGGAAATGTGGCTTTTTTGTCCCAGGACCAAAACCAAGGGCGTCCACCGACGCAACGAGTGGAAACACCACCAATAGGCGCAAAACAAGGCGAGGAAGTGGCAGGAAAAGCACTACGGAGTGGTCGGACAGTAGTTTGATAATCAACATCTCATCTATGACACTTACTAAATTACAAGTAAGAACATTGAATAAGGGACTTTCATTTGTACCCACAACCATAACAAATGAAATGGAAACAGAAGGAGCATTTTTTAAATTTATGCGAACCTTAAGGTTACGGCATTATTTCACTAACGTGATTGAACCAATGGAGAAGAGTGGAGGAAACTCAGAGCAAACATTTAAACCTAAAAGTGTTTATCAACCCCCGGTGTCACATAAAATGTTAGACACATTTGAGATAATGGTAAAGAAAGACCTCCAAACATTGGATTACAAAAAAACCCGGCACAACAATTTGACCAGAATGGAACAGAACATCATTGAAAATTTGGCTAACAACAAAGATTTGATAATACAGCCAGCAGACAAGGGTGGAGCTTTGGTAGTGATGGATTCATATTTTTATCAACACAAAGTCAATGAACATGTGGCAGACACTAACACTTACTCATTGTTACCATCAGATCCCATTGTGAAGCTCCAAACAATGCTTGACAGCATACTGCAGACAGCAAAAGAGAATGAATGGATAGACGACCAAACACAAGCATTTCTGAGAACAAAATATCCTAGATGCCCGAAACTTTATATGATCCCTAAGGTTCACAAACACCCAACCAATCCTCCATTCCGACCTATCGTCTCTGGGTGTGGGTCAATATTTGACCCCCTCGGACGATACATAGACTATTTTCTGCAGAAATTTGTACAACAATGGAGTTCCTACATAAGGGACACAACAGATTTTCTCAATAAACTTGCATGGATTGAACAAGGATTTCAAAGTCACTGGATTATGTGCACCGTAGACGTGGTGGCCCTGTATACATCCATACCACATGAGTCAGGTCTAGAATCAGCAGAGTGGGCATTACTGAAATTGGGAGACTTAACAAAGAATAAAATTTTCTTGCTACAACTTCTCAAATTTTGCCTCCATAACAGTTACTTCGTATGGCAAGATCAACACTTCGCACAACTCACTGGAACTTCGATGGGTTTTGCAGGGGCCCCTGCTTATGCAAATACATTTATGGCCCAATTTGAGGCACAGAATTTGATGAACACAGAACAGTGGCAACACATAAAGATGTATTGATGATATTTTCCTTATCTGGGATGATACACCTGATACATTGGAACAACTGATTATACTAATGAACCAAATAAATCCAAGAATACAATTCACCTATAAAATTGACAAACACAAGATTGACTTTTTGGACGTAAGGATCATAAAAACGGATAGCGGATTCACCACAGAACTATATTCTAAGCCAACAGATCGCAATAACGCTCTCAGTTACACCAGGTTTCACCCCAAGAGCTTGATCCAAAATCTTCCGGTTTCTCAATTCATCAGGATAAAACGAATTTGTTCTGACCCACAAACATGTTTAAATACAATCCAGACACAGGCACAAAAATACGAGGAAAGAGGATATCCAAGAGTGGTATTGCAAGAACATACAGAGAAAGTAGTGAGAATGGACAGATTGGAATTCACAAAGGTCAATACAATCAGGTATGAAATAGTTATTAAATGCAAACACATAAGCTCCCATGGACGAACAGACACAAACATTTACATTCTTGAAATTTATATTTTTTTCAGGTTCGCCCCTGATGAAGGCACTAATCAGGTGCCAAAATGCATTGGGCTCGTTATAAACTTTGTGATCATGTAATAATGTAATAATGATGCATTGAGATATCAATGAATTATTGAAAATAATGTTTTTGTTTCAAATGTAAATGCTGATAATGATTATTGTTTGAATTTCGTATACATTGAGAAAAGGTTTACCAAAAAGTTTAACACTGAATGTGTAATCGGAATAAACAGAAATAACAGTAAAACAAGGTCTAGAGTGTATAAGTGAATAAACTAACCTAAGGTGCGGAGCACCAAGTGAACAGTGCGTGATTAGATGGGTTAGTATACCCATCATAACTAACCGCAGTCCCACTAGTAGCATTTGATTTACCAGCCCTGGCACTTTACTGGGACCTACTGGTAAATCAAATACGCCAATCATGGGTAACCAATCACAATAACAATTTACAGAGAGAGCATATGCACTTTAGCACTGATCAACAGTGGTAAGTGCCCAGAGTTTTATAGCCAACACCTACAGGTTAGGAAAAAATGGGAGGAAGAAGCAAAAAGTTTGGGGATAACCCTGCAGAAAGTGCCATTTGCAACAGTCTTTCTAAAGCATCTTACCTTGTCTCTGACAGCCAGACATACAAAAGCAGGTGGACCTTAACCAAAATAAAAATATTTTTAGGAAATCTTAATGTATAAATTCCTCATATAAAAGCAATTCAGTAAAGTGTAATGGCACTTACATTGTATTGTGCTGTGCCATGACCTGCACATTCAATTGTCATCTATGCCAGACAGTGCAAAGACAATTAGCTTCAAGTAATACGTTTCCTCTTTATTCAGATCCTAGAGCTTTCCAGTTCCACTAAAATGTTACAGCATGTATCTCAATAAAGTGTGTCTATATTGTCCAGCAGAAAGGTGTACCTGGCCTCTAAACATTTTTAACGTTTTCTTTGGTAGGTAAAGCATCTCAGATATTGGCATTACTGGCTATATGTATGGATAAGATAATGTACACTATCTTTCTTGAAGGAAAAGTATAGTGAGTAGAGGATTATGAATTCCTGCCTATACTTTTATGTAACAGCCAATTCAAATAGTAGGACCACAGCAACAACAGCTACCATTCCCACTCTTACTTCAGAAAACAGAAAAACAGAAGATTTGATCAAACCCCACCAATCCAACAATGCTATGAACCCACATAAGTAACTTTTTTTTCTCCCTGCTCTATTTTGTCATGCCCATATGAAGGAAGCTGGCTCTGTATATACTATACTAAAGTAAGGTATAGTGTGCACAGAGTCTGGTGGAACCCCGAAGGTAGGCAGAGGTATAAGTAGATAATACCTTACTCTCCATTTGTGGTAGTGTGGGTGAGCAGTAAGTCTTTATCAGAGGGTAGTGTTAAGCATTTATTGTACACCCTCGGGCAAGAAATGATGTCACACACTCAAAGACTGAACTCAGACTAATTTGTTTGCATAAAAATATTATTTAGTTGTATTTTATTTTCTAGAACCAAGCCAGGCCTGGTACAGGTAAGGTTAATAATACTTTGCAAGAATAATACAGCTTGAATGCAATTGAATGCAATTGGATTGGGTACAGATACGTCATCTGTTTAGACATTTCCTAGACAGACGTTTTTTTTATATATGCAGTTTCTCAAGGTTTCATACAAACCAACTCCCTACACAGAATAATTTTCCCAAGAGAAAAAGAAGTCTTATGTGAGAAAACAATGTTATCGACTTAAAGGTAAGTTTAGGAGTTGGTTTTCTGGGGTTAGAACTAGGGTTCCTCTAGGGGCAAGGATGCACTCTCAAAGCACCCTCAGCTGTACTAGTGCAGCTGGGTGCAGAGTGCTGAGGCCCATTGGTATCCAATAGGGGATAGGGGGCCTCTGGTTGATGGCTGCTCACGAACAGGCCACAAGGTTGTGGGAGCAAAGCTCCTGAATATAGGCTTGGGGCAAAGGGAGATCCAATTTACCACACAAGGTGCACCCACAGAGGCACAGGGGCGGCCAGGTGCAGGGTGCTGTTTTGTCATCGGGTGCCCCGTTGTTTAAAATGGGGATTCTCTGTTTGCAACAAACACTGCAGGCTTGTGTATGAAGATCTTCTGGAAGTGACCACCGATTGAAGAGGGAAGTTGGGATGTTTTGGGATGCTAGGACACCGTCGGTTGGGCCACCGAAGGCTGGGGGACGTCGGGTGCAGGGGTGTCATTTGGCACCACGTTTTTCTTACCGCCTCCAGGGGTGGTCGGGGGAGATCCTCCAGAAATGGGCTGCAGGCGTCGTTTGGAGACTTGAGGTAGGTCAGGGATCACCAGATCTCAGTTCAGGATCGTCAGGGAGACATCCTCGTGATGTTGGGCCACTCAAACTCGGGCCCTGGGCGTCGGGTGCAGAGTGGTGCAGACTTGAGGATTTGGCCGGAGCCAGAGTCTGTAGGTGAGCAAATACGGTGCTCATGGGAGACAAAGTCTAGTTTGGTAAGGCAGGTCAGGTCCTCCGGGTTCTTGAGGGCAGCTGGCTGCATGACACACCAGGATTTTGCTGTAGCGGGTCGAGGTTGAGACAGGCCGATAGGCTGGGGTCAAGCCAATTGGTGTCCTCCTCTTCTTCAGCATGGCTCTTCGGTCCTTCTTGTTTCTTCTTGTCTGAGGTGGCAAGGTTCGGGGTTGCCCATAAATACTAAATATAGGGGCATTACAGGTAGGTACAGGTTGGGACCAATGGGTCCTTTCCTTGGGGTGGGTACACCCCCTATTATGCCACCCTGCAGTGGGATGAGGCATAAGCCTCACTCTGGTTGGCTGGGTCCCCCTTCTCAAACATGGCGAGGACTGAGAGTTATGCTTCACCTCGCCTCCCCCACCTGAGTGGTGGGGTTGGCAAAGGTGGGCACACCTCTATTCCTAACTTGGTTTTGCCGCTGAATCTCCCACCCTGAGTGGGGGTCAGAACTGGTGAGGGCCAGTTGCTGGGAGCAGCAAATGGCTGGGGTAGGTCACAAAGAGGGAAAGCCTTTGAAGCTTCTCCTTCATGGACCCAGCCCATCCTGGGGGAGGAGGCTTGGCACCTTGACCCAGGAAGTGCTTTTTTTCAGGACCCCGGGAGCAGCATGCTCTCGGCCTATGGGTCCAGAAACATGTCTGGTGGTGGTAGCTGGTGAGCAGCCACTCAGCCAGGACACTAGAGTTAGGTTATTTTTCAGAGGTCATCTCTAAGATGCCCTCTGAGTGTATTTTTCATTAAATCCCACACTGGCATCAGTGTGGGTTTAATGTGCTGAGAAGTTTGATACCAGACTTCCCAGTTTCCAGTAAAGCCATTATGGTGCTTTGGAGTTCATAATGATCAACTCCCAGGCCATGTACTTGTTATGACTTTACTGCACTTACAATGTCTAAGAATGTATTTAGACACTGTAGCAGCACATGGCTAATGCACCCTCACCAGTGGTATTGTGCACCCAGCTAGAGGGGTGGCTTGCCTATGCCAGGGCTCTGGATTGTAGGCATGGCAGACAGGGATGTGTGCAATGCTGATTATTCATGTTGTTCTGCACCAAGACATGCCGCCTGCAATGGTAGTGTGTGTGTAAAGGTACAGGGTCTATAAGGGTGGCACAATCAGTGCTGCAGCCCTTAGAGGTCTTCCCAAGTCACAGTGCCTTTGGTACCTATGGTACCTTTTACAAGGGACTTACATGTGGCCAGAATGTTGCCAATTGGGTTTTGCAACAGTACAGTTTAGGGAAAAACATAGGCCCTGGGTTCCTGGTTGGCAGGAACCCAGGGCACACTCAGTCAAAGTACATCAATATTATGCAAAAAGTGGAGGCAATCATGCAAAATTAGGCACTTTCCTACACTGTGTCATTTTTGGTTTCTGATATATGCTTTTGCCAATTTGTTTTACTGTGGCATCTGATTACAGCTTTTCCATTTGCTGACATTGAGTCTGGACTGCTGGGTATAGTCCTCTTTCAACGTTGGTGCCCATGGTGAAAATGAGGACTTGTAACATTTTGCTTTCAATTATTTCTCTGGGAGGATTGATACTGTCCTGCTGGCCATATTGGTAATAAACTGGTGAGCATGAGGTAATTGTTCTCTGATATGTCACCAAGAAGTTCAGCTCCCTTCTCAGCTGGTCACCAGGAACTCCAATCATGTGTTCCAAGATCAAAAAAATCTTCAAGTTTCTTTTTTCTCAGTAGTGTTAGTGTCAGTCGAGATCATTATGCTTTTGTACTTGACTTAAGCCATACTGTTTCACAGTAGAGGAGTCAACACTCCCCACTGTCAAACTAGGCTTAGGAGAGGACGTCATATTCAAGCAGCAGTTGATGCTCACACGTCAAATTTTCCTCCCTTGTGATGTTGTCCATGGTACTCATGTTAAACAATAATTATCAACTCTTTCACTGATTGACAATTGAATTATGTAGCTATGGAGACAGAAAGACAAGAAAGAGAACATTTGTGATTAAGCACTTTATTGCATCTCCATCACTTTAAGGAAGTCAGTTCTCTTTTCAAAATTGAAAATTTAATAAAAAGCCCATCAACATTACTTCTAAAACTTGTGCAGCTGTGCCCCATGGCTGTGTGCGATTCCTTAGCCTGTCCAAAATCTGAATTAACATTTTGCTATGTTTACCCAGTCTCTAGTTGCACTTTCTACGTACAACCCGTCAACCCTTGATTTTGGTCTGCCATTAATAATTTCCTTGTGTCCATCAGAGACTTCTGTTCCTCTGCTCTATCATCTAACCAAGATATTGCGGTATTTTCATCCATCTGCACATGTCTCATCACCAACATCTTTCTTGATAAAATAGAAAAAAGACTGAGGGCCATATGTATCATTCAAAATTGCGATCGCAAACGCAGAAATTCCCAGAATTTCGGCGTTTGCGATCGCAATTAGGCTCAATTGTATGTATACAAGAAAAACTGCCTCGCAAAATAAGGAATCGCAAAATTTGCGATTCCTTATTTAGCAAATGCATTTAAGGAACTGCAGTTTGCGATTCCTTAAATGGAATGTATGCGGCACCCAAGTTGTGCTTATATGGCATAAGGAATCGCAAATTACCACCAACTATAGGTTGGTGGTAATTTGCGATTTCTTTAAAAAATGCACATTTTTGCATTTTTCAAAGCGGCATGTGTGCACACACATGCCCTTAGGGCATGTAGGTGCGCCACATGTGCACCCATGCTCATTTCAGAGGTGCAACAGGGTGTCCTTTTGACACCCTGGTACACATGAAATTGCATTCTCAATTTGTGATTCTCTAATTAAGAATCGCAAATTGAGAATGTCTTCCAAATGAATGGGGAGGTATTCCTTAATTGCAAATTGCAATTTGCGATTCGCAATTAAGGAATATGTAGAATTCGCAAAATGTATTGCAACTCCTACATACATAGCGTTTTGCGATTCTCAAATAGCGATTCTCAAAAATTTGCTATTTGAGAATCGCAAAACCTAACATTGATACATATGGCCCTGAGTGATTCTTCTTCCTCATTGGAGAAAAAGTGACATTTTAGGGGCAATCTTTTGGAGTATTCTTAATAACATGTTGGTCTTGTTGAACTACTTATGCCAATGAGGCATATCATCAAATATCCCGTGGTGACCTTAACAAAGAAGTTGTTCCTCTTCGTGTGGTTGATAGGAGCCTGTTTTGCTCTGGATCCACTAGGTGGACTTAAACAAGGCCACCCCCGTCTCTTGGCTGACTGAACCTATAAATAAAGTATGCACGGTAGAGCAAAATTGCTGCAAATCCGTAATCAATTTTTGGTGTGAATCGATATCTCTTTTTCCATACACTCTGCTGGGCATGGCTTTTTAACATTGTATCTTTAATCATTGTACAGTACAACAGCTAATCAGTGATTTAATTCCTGCACCGGTCCATTTCGGACATCTCTTCCCAAATATAATGGAGACACAGCTTTTCCTGAGTCGCAACAGTCATTATCTGTAGAGAATCTTGACCATTCAATTGTAGTAAGGTATTTTATTACATTTCTAAATGTAAAATACACTTTTTATGTTTTCCTGTGATACACCACTTTATATTTCCTTGTGTTTGTCCTTTTCCCTGTTTTTGCCTCATTAGACTCGATTCACAAAGAATAATCACTGCTTAAGTGTGAGATACTTTGGAATTATTTGAGACATACTCCTGAACTTTTACAGGTATCCCTGAAGTCTCTCTTACCCATGAAAGAAAGCTTAATAACAAGATTTTTTACAAGTAAACATTTGTTAGATTTTTGATACAGTGAAACCTCTTCTTTCAAACTCTTCCATTGATAATCAGGCTGTTTTCTAGCATTAAGAAAGGAAAGATAATACTTCTCTCGGTGGGGGTCAAAGCTCGGTTGATATACACTGTAAAGAATTGGAAACAATAGGTCTTGGCACATTGGCACTGTTAAGCGAGACCTAATCAAGATAACCGTTAGCTTTTCGGGCAGCCAGAGCAGGATTCTCTGCTTGCAGGATTAACGGATGCTGGAATTACTGTGCCCGAAGGTTGCCCCTGCGTGTGTGCGTTTCAAGCTGATTTATCGTGTAATATTGTGATTTCTGCAAAGGTGTTCTTTTTACTCGACGTGTATTTAGTCTTACCAAATGTCTGCCCCTTTGCTTCGATGATCAGGTCAGACAATGTGTGCGTGTTTTTTCTTGTTCTTTATTGCCAGCAGTTTTCCATTACAGTTGTCATGGTGATTCAGCTGCAAGAATGTGCCCTAGGTTGACATGTCTGCTGCTGCAGTCTAGACCAAGACGCTTCTTTGACACGGGCCTGTTTCGAAAATATCACACATTGACAGAAAGTGAAATTCTAATTATTTCCAGTACAGATTAGGAAGACAAATTAAATAACCATTTGCCTCGAATTAGACACCAGAAGAAAATTACACCAAAGCATTATTTATAAAATGGTGCGTTGGGCAGTGATAACTCTGCCGCATAATATTCCCCTTTGGGTCGGTGTTAGATTCACAATGCAGCGTCAACGTTTAAGCCTGCACAACTTTTGCAAATGGAGATATAAGGGGCCTACTTATGCACAACTTTAGCAAATGGAGATATAAGGGGCCTACTTATGCACAACTTTAGCAAATGGAGATATTAAGGGGTCTATTTACGAGCTGGTTTGTGTTGCTTTAAACAACAAAGCAAACCTTAACATATATATATGTGAAGCCACGCAAGGGTACTTTGTGTAGGCCTATGTGACTCCATACAGTTGGAGTAAGGCAAATCACTGTGTTGCCTTACTCTGCCCCGGGAAGGCATTCCATGGGCATTGTGTGGTTGTCCCCACTCAACTCCCATGTTTTTTGACGCATTCCCAGATGTGCCAGAACTGGTAAACCTGCAAATGTGCCAAAAAGATACACCTTCCCAGGAGAGATGTAACAGGGAGAAATATCTTTATTTCTCCTCGTTACTTCCTCTTTCTATGTGTGCTGCATTCTGCAGCACACATTGGTAGACGAATATGCCGCTCAGAATTGTTTTTGGGCAGGAAGGTGTCTCTTCCTGCACAAAACAATCTGCATGCAACTAAGGTACTTTGCACCATGGTGCAAGGGTGCCTGCATTGGTGCTAGGCTGCTAAAAGGGCACCAGTGCAGAGGAAAGAAAATTAAAAATAACAAATGATGGACGGAATGCTAAACAAATCAAACATTCACCCCAGTCACAGATCTGGGTTTAATACATTGTTGCTTTGCTCACCATTCCACCCCAGTTTGGACTCAGTCATATAAAAATCAGTCTTGATCCTGCTCCCCATGGGAACAGTCAAGACCGAACAGCCAGGCCCAGCAGAGGAAAAGGCAGGAATGTGGCCATATTGCCCTAAATCTAGCATGCCCTTTCCCGGTCATGCAGTGCAGCGCAGCAAGGTGAATTGCTGCGCTGCACTGCATGAGTTTTTCATAAATAGTCCCCTTGATATTTTGGACATCTGAGGTGATTCTGCACCAACTTCAAATTGTCTGGGTCAAAAGATTGTGTATACTTTTTACCCAAATCAATGTCGGCTTGAGATTTTCAGTAGCACGTCAATACCTGCTGGAACCCAAGCTTTGTTTATGCATTATGGCTGAGGCCAATGGAATTATACGATTCTGCAATCACAGCCTTTTTCCCACAATAATGGACTTGGCAAATTTGCCACATTGTCCCTCGTCTGCAACAAAATCTGCAGATTTTAACCACAAACATTGTTTCTAGCTCAAACGGATCAAAGTTTTTACAAATACGGAGAGTGCTTGTGCACTGTGGGAGGCCCTCTGTAAAGGTCAACTGGTCAACTTTCAGTTGCCTATTTCTGCATTTGGTTGTTAAACTGGTACTAATAAGGTGAAATAATTGTCCAGGCTCAATTACCACTACAAAACAACAAACTAATAATATCCAAAAATGTGTTGCATTATGCTGCATCATTTCTCTTTTCATGACCCATAATTCAGTCAAAGCTATTGCATAAGTTGATGTTACCCAGTCGCATTCTTCCAATGTCCCTGAATATTACTGACAGATAGAGATGTGCGATTGCATTGACTGGGTAATAACTATAATACTAACGCATGCCTGACTGCTCTACGAATAGTACAACTGCACCGCTGGTGAACTTCCCATCAGAGGCATGTATTCACACCAGTTAGAGTTTTCCTTCCATAATGGCTCCAATGTCTCAGCAGAGCTGTAGAATTAATTATGCCACACCATATCACAGAAACATGCTAAATTTGTGATGCATAGCAAAGAGATGGA
Organism: Lissotriton helveticus; assembly: GCF_964261635.1. NCBI lineage: Eukaryota > Metazoa > Chordata > Amphibia > Caudata > Salamandridae > Lissotriton > Lissotriton helveticus. Next base: position 919,041,112 of record NC_136067.1, on the reverse strand, counting down.
TTACTTCCTTCCATGTCATGTTCCCAACCCTGAACTTTCTCGTGATTGTCTAATTTATTCTGGGTGTTGTAGTCTTGCTCTGCTTCCCTTGACCTAATTAGAATAACACACCTGAAAATAATAGTTTGTAGATGAAAATGTCAGGATTGAAGATAATGTCTGTAATTATCTGATGTTAGATGATTAGCTAGTAGACAGACTGACAGAAAGGAAAATTGGTAGTTGTGCAGTTGAAAGTAGGGACACGCTGCAAGAGACATATGCATACAGCAATATGTATTACATTTCAAAAATGGTATAAAGAGAGTGAAATAAAAAGAGAAAACGAGGTAATTTTTTTTGATTCAATAGTGTTTAAACTAACTCAGGATGTAGCCTTTGGGCTAGAGCGGTTGTCGTCGAAGCCGGGGAATGGGTTGAGTCTTGTCAACGACGCTCAACATCCTGTGATTCTGGGCAAATCACTTAATCTTCCCGTGCCTGACAAAAATGAATGTGTCCTCGTGTAATGAAACTGGTGCTATGTAAAGCGATCTGATACCTGATATCTTCGGGCCTAGTTCACGCTATATAAAACTCTAAAAAAAAAAAACTTTCCAAGGAAACTGTATTTAAAAGGCATATAACCGTTATCTTGGGCTTTTTTTTATAGCGTAACTAATGCCATTGTAACTTCATGGAAACAGATGTATGTTTGCCCCCTTACAACAAGCATGTCAAAAAGAAAGCATCAGTCAATCAATTAATGGCATTTATACTGCATACACTACCCAATGGTTTCTGATGCCGGTTATTAAAGTCACCTGAAAAGATGTGCACTTAAGGCCTTTTTGAAGGTGATTAAAAATGACATGTGCCCTAAGGTATAAAGCAGAGTTCCATAACAGGGCCCTTGGGATGAGAGTGGTTTGTCTTCTCTGGTTTTTCCTGAACTGGAGATCATGCTTGCCGCCATGTTTTGTTCACAAAGGTGACCTGTATATGGAGGGGGAACAATAGACAAAGGCCAAGCACAATCCACTATGCAAAGATTAGTGTTGGGTATTATTCAATAAATGTACATGGAATACATTAAAAAGGACAGCCTGTTAATCACTAGGAGTCTTATTTAGAGTTTGACGAATGTGGCGAACCATCAATAAATGTGTGGCTCATTCATCTTTCCTCATAAAATACCACCTACTTTATTTAGAGTTCGTCAGCATGATGTACAAACACGCACTATCCATTCATTTCCTCTGCCACCATACACCACCTTTGGTTTGAGAACTGATGGACGGTCCACTCAAAATTAATTGCTTTACCTACAGTATTTAAAATCTGGTATCCATCCGTGGATCCAGCGAGGTAAATCTTTAACACCTATTATAGAAGAAAAAAGTGCAAAAAGCTAACCCTTCCATACACTCACTCCACATGCAACACTGTCACAATGCCCCTGCAACTGAGAGCTCTGAGGATGTATGTGGGTAAAGTTTGGACCAAACTCCTGATGCACTACAACATCTAAGGTAAGTTGACAACAAAACAAGAACATAGAGCCTGATTCCCACTTTGGCGGTCTCTGTACTGCTGTTGCTGGGGTGCTGGACTCCCCGCTCGCCCGCTTGGCTGTCTGACAGCCGCATTTTGATGTTGGCAGTCCCACAGCCTGGTTCCCGCTGCCACTGCCAGGATTTCTTACCCTGCCAGAGTAACAGACTGCAGTGGCTGATGGTATATGTTCTGGCACTGTAACAGCTGTGCAGATTATGATGTGTTTTACTGCAATGCCGACTGTGGTGGGAAGACTTCCACATTCGAACCAGGAAATAATATTAAAACACACCTTATATCCCAGTTTCCACTCCCCTTACCATCACAGAGCCCAACGTCCAGGTCCTCACTCTGCTGAAGATACTTGCCCATGAAGAAAACACACCATTAGTATCAACTCCTAAGATAAGCCACTCATACATTTCTTCACTGTTACAAAAGCTGTGGACCCGTGCTGTTGGAAAAGTTTTCATAGGTGTAATATATATGTGTGCATATTCAGACTTGCTTCGTGTCAATACACACATAGGTATTTGTACTGTGGAAAACAAAACTTAAAAAAGTGAGGTTCCTAGCGCGACGGTCCCCCTCTGTTGGAAGACTGCCACCGCGAGACTGCCAGCACAACAGAAACATCGTAATACTGCTGGCGGGATGCCGCCGGCTTGGTGGAGTTGACTGGCCCACCACCATGGCAGGCGGGCGGTAAGACCACCAAACTCCTAATCAGGCCCTAAAACATTTATTTGTTTGAAGGGAAAATGTTGTCAGTTACAAAGTCTGTTTATCTGTCTGTGTAAGTCTCCTGCTGGCTGAGCAAGCAGGGCTACGCTGCCGTCTGCAATATGATGGTCAGCGTTACTCAAAAAAGATATGATGGACTGTCAGTTTTATGTCTAGGCTACTCTTTTATTTTGCGGAGGAGTACTCTGCCTGTCAAACTCTAAATTAGGCCCTAAATCCTGTTTCTAATATATTGTTTGATGTACTGGCATATTGCACACGGTGAATGTATGGCAGACAAAACATCCAACATGTTAGTGATGGAGTATCCTGTACTTTAAATTTTTATGAAATACTAAAGATCTATTTGTATTTTTGTGCAGGGACTCTCCAGTTCTCTGATGTGACTAGTTTAAAGACATTAGTCACCCTAGTGGGAAAATGTCTAAGACAATAAAATGTCAGTTCTTGAATAGAGAATATATCATTGCTGTGGATGTAGAGGCACAAAAGGAATATTGTTTCACTGCACGTACATGTTTAGGTCTGTATCTTTTTTATACAGTTTGTTTTCAACAATTTTGTACTCTGATATAAAAAACAACTGTCTGTTGTTTTTCTTTTTTAAATAATATATGTGGCACCATGAACAAGGATACATTTCATTGTATGTTGTTATTAATGAAATATTTCTTAATCTCTATGAAGCATACATAACATCTTCGACATTCGGATAGAAAACTACTTTGGGTTGCTCCAACTTAAATAGGGTGCTTGAATAATTATGTTTGCGGGCTAGAATGAACCTTGTTTGATGACATTGCTACAGCTGGACCTAACTAAAAAGTATTAGATATGTCTTCTTCATTACAGCTTACGACTAATAAACTATTTGTATCCTATGTCCAGTCTATAACGGATATCCAGACCAGACATGCATAGAGTTCACTATCTGTAACCGGCAGTCTTCAATCGTAGGTATATTTATCAAGGTTAGTATTAATATACATTTGACTTTTTTTTTTCACCCCACTCCAGTGGGCACTACCCCGCTGATCAGCTGCATTGGCAGGTCTTTTTTGCTGTGAGGCAAGATAAGTCTTCAGAGGGCCCCACATCCTTAGGTCGAGTGGAAGATGGGATAGTCGTGGCATACATATTGCTGTGTGTATTGCAAGTGACCATGCTTCGTAGGCAGCTCTGCATGGTGAGGACTGATTTACTACCCCAGTGGAGTGCTATCTCTCTTTTGGCCAATAAGAAACTAAAGGCCACACATTTCTGAAGGTTTTTAGGGCAGTTGACCCTGTAACCTAGGAGTGCAATTTCTGGAATTGGATCAAGTGGTAAATGGAGCATGTCACCAAGTGTCTTATGAATCGCAGTATTGTTGCAGTGCATGGTCATGTCCATGCCAGATGTGCAAAGTCGTCTTGGGGCGCTCCGCGCTCCGCACTTGCGACATTTATGGGGTTTCATCGGCACTAGCCTGGGTACTTTGGCGGGAGTGCTGTATACCATACGCAAAAAATTAAAATGGAGCAGTTTATGTTTGCTGTTGATGGAAATGTCTTTAGTGAGGGTGTAGCATGCGGCCCATTGGTCATCCATAATCGGACCTCCCAGATCCACTTCCCAAGCTCTTCGGAGCCTATTGTCGTGTGCGGTGACAATTTGTGCACATAGTTTATATAGTTTGGAGATGAGGTGAGCGCCCTGATCACGTTCAATGACCAGGGATAAGGGAGTGAATGAGTCTGGTTCTAGGGGGTAACTGGGCAATGTGGCTTTTAGTGCTGAATCCAAGCGTCTGAGAATGAACTGGTCCATGAAAGTGGCGCCCGGGAATTGGAGATCGTCTGCCCCATTGAATACATGTCCGTTAGGAAATTGATCTCCTACTTTAGAAAACCCAAATTTAGTCAGTGTGCGTTGTACCATTGCCTCACCAGTAATTGGAAGCCAGCGGGCATTAGGAAGTGGGAGTGCAGTAGAATACAGGTTAGTTGTGTGTGTGTAGCCACGGAGCCGTTCCCAGGCCCAACTGGTTGTGGATACTGTTTGTATGTCTGTTCGGTCCCTGGGGAGGCCTTTGGGGAGGATGATGGATAAGCGTTCAGGGAGGACAAGGTCTGATTCGGGTCAAAATAAGGAATCCTAGCATCTGGGTGATACCATGCATGGGCGTAGTTACATTGGGCTGCGAAATAATATAAATGGATATCAGGGACTCCGTCTACTCCCTTTTCGTAGGGGAGTGTTAGAGTCTGCCATCACACACGAGCCAGAACAGTTCCCCACACCAGGCGAATTAAATGGGTTTGTAACGTCACAAAGAACCTGTTTGATGCAAATATAGTTGAAGAGGTAGAGGAATTTGGGGAGGACTAATATTTTAGTTATAGCAACTCTGCCTACCATAGACAAAGGCAACTGCAGCCAACGTTCTATTTTTGTTTCCAAAGCGGAAATTGCTTGTTTATAATTGAGGCGTATTATCATGTCCGTGTCTAAGTGGATATGTATGCCAAGATACTTAGTGGAGTCGGCACACCACTCCAGGTGGAACTCCAGTTCCCAGGGTGTCTTGCTGGATGTGAGGGGGAAAATTACAGACTCATGCCAGTTAATACCAAGTCCTGAATGCTGACCAAAGCGAAGTATTTCGCGGATGAGGGGGTCTAGATTAGTTTGAGGTTCTCTGATGTATAGTGTAGTGTCATCTGCATGTAGGGAGACCAGAAGCGGGCCCGTGTTGCACTGCAGGCCTCGCTGTAGGTGCTTTTCTTGGAAGTGTCTTATTAAGGGGTCCATTGCCAGGATGAAAAGTAAGGGTAAGAGCGTACAGCCCTGTCTGGTGCCCCGAGATAAGGAGAATTGTTGTGACAGCGTACCATTTAATCTAAGGCGACCTGTTGGTGATCGAAAAAGTAAGGCTGTAGTGCTTATGAATCCCATTCGCATTCCCATTTGGCACATTACTGACATAAAAATGGGCCAATCTAGCGAATCAAAGGCCTTTTCGTTGTCTAGGAGTATTGCTGCCGCCGGTATATCTGGATTAATTCTATGAATTACTGAAAAAAGTGTTCTGAGGTTCATGGATGTGGAGCGATGAGGGACAAATCCTGATTGTGCCGGGGCAATAATAGATTCCATTAACAGCGATAGCCGAACCGGAATGATCTTTGCTAGGATTTTGTAATCTAAGTTTAATAGGGAAATGGGCCTGTAGGAGCCGCACAATTGTGGATCTTTGTCAGGTTTAGGTAGGAGAATAATGAAAGCTTCTCACAGGGTTGGAGGAAGAACCTGCTTCCCTAGTGCTTCGGCGTACACTTCTATGAGCTGCGGGGCCAATAGATATTTAAAGGCTTTGTAGAATTCACCGGTAAACAGATCCAACCTTGGAGCGGAGGATGAGAGAAGGGAGTCGATGGCCTCGAGCACATCAGATACCGAGATAGGTTCAGCTAAAAAGTCTTTCATATATTTCTCAGGAAAGACTAGGCCTATCTCAGAAAGGTAGGATTCCATTGCAGTGTGGGCAGTCCCCAGTCTGGAGGTATACAATGTGTTGAAATACGTCAGGAATTCGTCCCTAATTTCTGCTGTGCTCAGAAGTGTTTGTCCCGTAGGGGTACGGAGAGCGGTGATGTAGGCCTTACTGTAAGGGGGCCTAGCAGTTGTGCCAGTACACGGCCTGGTCTTTCTCCCTCCCCATATTGCTTAGCCATATGGTATTTGCCCATATATAAGATCTCACGGTCGGCGGTGTCTCTATATTCTGCGAGTAGTCCTGCACGGGACAATTTGGATTTCGGATCGTGAGTTTGGGCAAGTGTGACGTCTAATTCTGCTAGTCTGCGTTCCAGCCTAGTCAGAGTGGAGCGTAAGTCATGGAGAACCCCGGCTTGTTTAGAGATACAGACCCCGTGGATGTATGCCTTGAAACCCTCCCAGAGGACAGCGTGTGTATCTACTGACCCAGTGTTTAAGGTGAAATAGTCTTCAATCGCTTCGCAGATGTCGTGTTGAAATAGGTCATCTTCTAACGCGCGGCTTGGAAAACGCCACTGTCTCTTGTAACCCTCAGGGCGGGGGATCTTTAGCTCCAACAGAATCGGGGAGTGATCTGAATATGTGCGCGGGAGGAACTGAATCTTGTGGCACCAACTAGAGATTGTAGGAGTTAATAACCAATGATCAATCCTGGTTGAGGTGTTGTGGTGCCCTGTACAGTGTGTGTACGTTTTGTGAGTCGGGATCCGGGATCGCCATATATAAAACAATGACAATTGTTCACATAGGGACTGCAGTGCTCGCCGAGCACGCGGATTGGGATCCTGGGCAGTGGAAGTGCTGTCAATATTCAAATCTGGTGTGATGTTAAAGTCACCTCCCAGTTATTATGGCCGTCTGCTTCAGTTTCAAGTGTTGACCTAGAAGCGCCTGATAAAATTCAGGTGAGTCCACATTTGGGCCATAAACGCAAACTAGGCATATTTCATGTCCCAGCAGGGTCCCCTGATGATATAGGGGCCTTCCCTGTCACGTGTAACCGAATGCAAGCTGAAGGGGAGTTTTTGGGGAACTATGACTGCCGTGCCCAGAGTGTAATTGCTGTGTGTTCCCCAGCTGGCTGCAAATTGGTTATGGTCAGAGGGGATAAGTGGGTCTCTTGTAGGAAGGCTATGTCAATCTTGTGGCACAGGAGATAGTGAAGAACATGGCGTTTCTTGCAAATATCATTAAGGCCACAGACATTCCATGACATAATGGTTAGATCTGAGGGTCCACTAACGTTACCTAGGCTGACCATTTTGGGATCGGAGAAATAGTGAGATGCAATAGTGAGATACAACAATAAAACTTACTGTGATCAAGCATGTGAAAAACCAAACATGACATGTAAACTGCAGTTTCCCCCACCCCATCCACCACCCAACCCTACCACCCCACATATACAAATATACCAAGAGTGTCAAGTGTGTCAACATGGTAATGCAGCAAGCCTAGAAGATACACATCCAGAGGATAAAAGGGGGACCTTGGTATACACCAATGGGGGGGAGGCAATGCTCTTTCAGAGCACCAGCAATAGGGAACAATAAATGTACAACGTAAGCATCCCAGGTTCACTTGTTACGATGAGGGAGAGCAAGGCATAAGGACCGTTCGAATCAGGTCAGTCATGACCAGTCCGAGAATAGTTCCATACTGGCTAATGAATCATTCTGCAACAGGGAGGGCCCCGAGCCATTAGGTTTAGGTGGAGCATTGTTTTTGTGCACATGCCAAAACTCCAAGACCTCTGTAGGGCTGTCGAAGATGCAGGCTTTACCATTTACTTCAACTCGCAGTCGTGCAGGATACAACATACCGTATCTGAGGCCAAGGTTTCTAAGCGTCACTTTTGCCCCATTGAACTTACGTCTCGCCTCTTGAACCATGATTGTAAAGTCTGGATAGAAGGACAGCTTGGAGCCTTGCCAGATAGTGTTGCCGCGTTCACGGACTAGTCGTAGGGACGTTTCACAGTCCCTGAAGTTCATGATTCTAGCAATTATGGGCCTAGGGGTAAAGCCTGGATTGGGTCGTGGGCCCAAAGAACGGTGGGCTTATTCCACTCCGAATCCTGATGTGAAGGAGTCTTTCCCGAACAAGTCTGACAGCAAGGAATCTACAAAGGTATCCATGCTGGGAGTCTGTCTGCGATAGGACTGGTGTAATCTGCTGCCCGGGAAAGCCAATCGCTGGGAGGTGCAGAGGCAGTGAGCTAGCTGATGTTTCCAAAGAGCAGGGGAGGCGTGTGGTCACCGGCGGCGCCGTGCCCCAATCAACGATCCCCACCGATGATATCAGTCAGCCGGTTATGTCAGTGAAATAATACAGGCCCTGTCCCCGCGTCCCCGCTAGTTGCAAGGGTGGGTCATTGGTGCGTCTTCCGCCTGAGATCAACACAGGATGCGTGTGGGGGCAGAGGGCAGCACCGCGCACCAGAAGCACTCACCACACAGCTGCTCCCTCTCCGGCGTCAGGCTCGTCCGTCTGTGTTGAGCGCAGGCCGTCTCAGATCAGCAGCGCCGCCGCCATTTGCCGATTGTATCCTGGGAGCAGTCGGGGGACAAGATCAAGGAGCACCACGCGGCAATCTGTAATCTGATGTCAGCATCAGGAGCAGTTGGCATTTACACAGCTGGAGGTTCCATGTCCGCTTCGATCAGACCGCGGTCAATGGGGGATCTTTATGTAATTGCTGGCGTCTCCGGCGTAGCTTCAGAGCTCTGCGTTCATTTTGGTCCACGGCTTGGCTGCACCCTTCTTTTATCACAATATTAATTTCCTTCATGTGGTAGGGAGCATTTTATTGTATTTTATTATTCTGAAGCTAAGCTACATAGTTTTAAAAATCAAGAATGTAGGAAATGTAAAAAATATATTTGGTAGCATTTTTACAAACAGATTTATCTTTCCTCAATCAATAAACACATGCATTTTTTGTTACAATATATTTCTTTGTAATGTAATGCTCACCCTTAGCTTCTGTGCTCCTATCAGAAATGGAATGCTTCTATGTTCTTATCATTTGATAATATATCAAATTTCCTAAAATGTTAATAAACTAATTTTCTTTGACCTGACCATGGATCATACCAATTTCACTCATTACAAAATGCCTGGGGACCTAGGGCACATACCAAGGAGTCATGTTGGGACTTTACCGTACTTATAATCCAACATCTCTACTCGCAACCATTCGCTCCGACCTCCGTACATGCTGGCAAAATACGTGTACTATACAAAGACTACAGCTGGTAGGAGGTGATAGCAGATTTGTACAGTGGGCCACAGGAGACACAAATTAAATGCTGCCTCTTCAAAATAATATAAAGCTGTCATTGGATCACCCAAAATCTTGGTGCCTCAGGCCTCCTCCATCATTTACGGTGCTGGAGGTGTATACAACCGGACTGTGATATCACACACATTCTGTGTGATTGCCCAGCCATCTCCCATTTATGGGCACACACAGCCGACATCCTAAGCTCGGTACTTGACCTCCCCTCAGCACTAATGAAGACCCTGATCGTGCTGCATAACAATACTAAGGGGCCGATTAGGATGGCGGACGGACTTGCGTCCGTCCGCCACCCTTGAGGAGGAGGGAACGTCCGCAGGGGCTGCGGCGTTCCCTCCGTGCTGATTAGGATGTGACCGCCAGGGTGGCGGTCACATCCTCTATATTTAACATTGCGGCGGGTGCAGCTTCAAGCTGCACCCGCCGCAATGTTAAAAAAGCATGTTTTACATTTACATGCACAAAGCGGCCGGCACCGCACGGTGCCTGCTGCTTTGTGCACGCAAATGCAGGGGGGTACCATAGGTACCCCCCATGTGCACCCCCCACCCCCCATTCACCCAGGGGGCCCGCAACGGGCCCCCAAAGTGAATGTCCGTATGCTTTTCCATGGCGGAAAAGCCGCCGTGGAAAAGCATGTATTCACGAACATCCTAATATGGCGGACGGTGTCTCATAGACACCGCCTGCCATGTTATAGCTTTTCCGCCACGGTCGGAAGCCGACCGCGGCGGAAAAGCGGCGGACGGAATTCCAGACCCACCAGCCATCCTAATTTGGCGGTGGGTCTTTGGAGGCTCCGCAGCGGTTTTTCCGCATCCTCCAGGCCAGCGGACACTTCCGCCGGCCCGGAGGATGCGGAAAAACCGCCATCCTAATCGACCCCATTGTTCTCTGACCTCTCAGCCCGTGCAAGATGACTACTATTGGTGGCATCGACCACTGACAAGATATGTATACTACACAAGTGGCACGCACCCCAACTACCCACACATGGTGAATGGTTGACCGAGTTGTACAAGTTAGTATACCATGAGAAAATTATCTACCGACTTCAAGACAAGGAAGACATGTTTGAAACTGGTCTCTCTTCCTGCCGTTGGAGGATAGCACATAATAATAGCACATCACAACTCTGTGCCTATAGGAACACAGGTCAACATGCAGACCCCACTATTTCTTTCCCCCAGTTTGGACCGCATGGGCAGTTTGGACACAAGGGCCTATCTGCATACGTTGATGATGAAGAGCTTTTTCTGTTCTATTCCTTGTGCCTCCCCTTCCCCCCTCTTTTCTTCTCTCATCCCTTCCTCCTTCCCATCACAACCGTACTCCACCTGGAGCTCTGAAAGAAAGCATGGGCTCCTCGCCATAGGCCATCACTCTCTTCGGACATTCCTCAATGGCCCAATTGCATGAAGGACCCACTGAAAGAAAGTGGGTCTCCTCAGGTTCCATGCTACATCTTGTCCTCCTCTCCACCAGTCTCAGCCTATAATGTATCATAGGAGTGAATTTTGCTTAGCATTGCTGTGTCTCATTTTGTTCAACCCCACCTCTCTTTATAACGATCAACATCTGGATCATGTCTGTATTACGTGATGTTCCTAGACCTGATATCCACCATATGCCAGGGCTGATCAGAACATTATGAAGGCTCATTATCTACTGTAATCCGTATAGTATATCATCATGAATTGGTGGCATATGAACCATGATATTGCTTTTCTATATAGACAATGTGTTACTGGCACACTTTCCGATCAAACTGTAAAATCCAATAAAAACAAGAAAGAAAATGAGAGTTAGATGAGCTGAACGGCTCATTTCACTTTCACTGCTTCGGTGCTCAGGAGCCTAACTCAGGCCCTGAGCACTGATTTTCCCTTTCCAATGGTACCTTTACCAAGTGGATCCCTGCTTAGGGATTGCTGCAGTGTATGTGACAGTGGATATCAAAAACGATATGTTATTGTCAACGTTGATTTGGAGAAATTGAGCCATTCCAATACAGTGAGCACATTTCCTTCAATTTCAGTTTTGTGATTCAGTGTCATGTATTGCGTCATGAAAAAAAAATAGTCTCACCAACAATAACACCTTCAAACACAAACATTGACAATCTTCTCTCCAACTTGTTTTTTAAGTCCAGTGTAAGATATTTCTAAAGTTTTTGTGGAAGCCAGAGATTAAAGTCTTAATTGTACTTTACAGTAGAGACAAGACACTCAGGAACTCCAAACTGAACAAAGCTGCATCAATTCTCATCAGGGTCAGACTGGCATATCAAAGGGCAATCTGACAGTTTCAGGAGGTCTGGTCTGACAAGTCAGTGTATAAACCTGTTCTTTAGCTGTTCTTTACCATTACTTATCATAACAGGCTCACACATAGTTATAGGCATCCCTAAGCTAGTTCCGCATTGCCTAAACTTGCATGCACAATAACTAGTCTATTATCTGAGGCACAACTGCCTGGGTATAATAATTTCCATGCTGATCCATTTCGGAACTGAGATGCCTATGGCACGTGACATACAGGGCACAGTGCAGTGCGGCCTGATTTCATCTCTTTTATCCTCCTGCACTGATTTCAGAGTTGCTACTGTAGGAATTGCAGGTTCATGAGATGAACATTGTGTCAGTCAGATATTCATTGCGGAATCAGTTGTAGATAGCAATAGCAATGTAAAAAGGATAAGTGTGTGCATCTACCCATTTCATGGTCTTCTAGTAATATTTGAACCACTTTTGAAAATTAAGCATCATAACCAGGGGAGCGATGTGGAATCTGACCTGGCAATTGTGTTTCACATTCTTGAGCAAGTTGTAACTTGCTTGATTATGGCACTTTACTATACAGGGAAATTGTGTAGCTTGGCATGACAGATATGTTTTACATAGCAGGGCAATGGGAAACCGATTGTCTAATGTACTTTTAGATATTTAGAGGCTTATTTAAATTTCGATGGATGAAGTAATTACTGTCGCCATGGCAGAGTATTTTACTCCCGCCATGACAAGGGGATTCCAACCACCGTATTTAGAGATGTCTGCTGCCCCTGCATACATTCTTTCATTTTCAGAAACAATAGTCACTGGGGTTCCTGGAAATGCAATGCTAGACCACCCGTCATCTCTGCACATTGTATGGGACCGCAGTCGCAGCGTTTCCTTACAATGAACAAAATGTTTGGTGGCTGGCCACTGTTGGTTTTGATAGCCATACACTAAACTGTTTACATTTGTTTTTTTGTTTTTCAGAAACAAACTCTCAATGCAGGAGTTGATTTAAAAAAATAAAAAAACGCATGATTCCCACACCCTGGGACCTTTCTTCCAGTTTGTAAGGATCATTCTTTTTTTTCTGTCCAACACCACCACGTTTTTCCTGGCGGTGGGAGACAGAAAAAAAGACATTATATTATCCACCCTCAATAGGGCAGGCAGCGTTATGTCATTCCTCTGATGGCCCCTATTTTGTCAGGCAGTTTGAGGAAGTATTTAATCAACAGACCCAAAGGAGGCTCTATTGATGGAATTCTTAAGGTCAGACTGTCACTAGATGAGGCTGGTGGAATGAAGTTTGCCAGCAGGTTACTCCTTCACATTTGCAACAGAGTACCATGTCCACCAAACTCTAAATTGGGTTGTTAGGATCTGATTATGAGTTTGACAGACAGTATTACATCTATCAGGGTGGTGGAGGACTTTATCATTGTCATTTCACTTTTGCATGGGGATTTTGCTGTGGACTATCCTCCAGTGGGTCACACTAAATGATATCAGAACTGCTTGATGTGGTATATTTATTTGTACAGAGTTTGTCCACAATGCTTCATCGCACTTAGACATAAAGTATACAGGACCAAAACCATATTTCAAAAACCGGAACTTGGGTAATACGAAAAGACAGTACAAATGGTTCTGTGGGTCTCCTTTGTCTCTAATATTATAGCACTTTCCTAACACATTCCATTCAAAACTCGATTTTATTCTCAATATATAGTCCATTATATACAGTTAAAATGGTGCAGATGGTGCAGTACTCAGTGTGCAATGGTGTGCAAAATTAAACAATGGTTCATATATACTTCAGCGATGCCCTTTATAGTTCTCTCTGTACAATAATATTGAGGTATGTGTACATTAATTGCTGTCTCCAATTTCTTTTGGGTAACAGACAATCTTTGTTAAAATCATCGACGTTTTGACCCTACATGGTCTCTACCAGGCTCTCTTCAGTACGTACTTAGGCCGTCTGGCTTAATACCTATTGGACAGAATGTGGAGGTAGACATTTTAGTGTATGTGTCAGGCATTTCTATACTGATAACCCAAAAAGTGGGAACACCATGACCTACCTCTTTGCACAATGCATCATGCGTATTGAGGTATAACAATTGATAGAAGATTACAGGCTTCCCAGCTAGGAGGAAAATAATATGTGTAATTACGAATAGGTCAATCGATTGGATGAGGCTAAGGAACACACACGGAAAGGCTGTTCAGAAGTACGAGCCCAGAAATATAATGAATAGAGACCATGGAAATTTGAGAAGAGAGATTGTTACAATTGCCCTGATGAAGTCCCTCTAAGGTATGAAACGCGGTGGCTGGGTCTGTCTAAGTGTTATTGAAAATTGGATACCTAATAAAAAGAACTTTGTATGAAAAAGAAATCAACGTCTGGGGATTAATTGGAAAAATAAAAGTGGAAAGACGTGATATAAAAATAATTGAAAACAAAACAGTGCTTATAGCTAAAAGCGAATTAAAATTTTAAGTTCAATGTGAACGAGGAAAATGTATTGCCCTCCTACAAATGAGAAAACATATGCAAATATAGTAGCAGAACAAAACTGCCAGTCAATGAACCACTCCATCACTTTCTATCTCCAATAAAAATATTCCAAAACGTTGTACCACATTCTTCACACTTCATAATACACTGTTACAGATCTCTACTTAGTTGTAACATAAAATATATTTGTAAGGTTACAAAAGGGATAGATGACAATCATTTTCTTGACCCCAAACCTAATTTAGGTGGCTCAACAATGATAGTGCCAAGTTTCTACAGTGTTTACCAATGTGATGTACTTTTTTCCCTCTTTTTAGTTTGTTGTAAAACAATGAAACCTAATGCAGAAGCAGAAAAAAAGGTACAGTCATCTGTGGGTATGAAGAAAACAGACATAATAATACCTGTGCAGTGACACCACCACTATCAAACAGCTTTCTCAAATTGTTTAGCACCAAACGGATGATTAGCTTGTTGCTTCCTTCTGGCCAAAAATCTGCTTCGAAGGACTTCAAGAATCCATTGTCTTCCAAATGCCTTTGGAGTTGGATGAAGAAAAATTTCTCAAAGAATGCTTACAGCAGCAAAGAGATGTGACAAACTTTATTTAGATTATTGGAACTCTCTGAATTTTTTGTAGTGGTTTCAGTGTAGGTGACTCCGATCCAGGGGGTACAATTGTTTTGGAGAGTGTGCATCTGACGATTTGTATCTGGTCCACATTGTTTTATAGCTACACTCATGACAAACCTCCAAATAAAGTGTTGCTCCTTGGTTCTAAGGCAGACCCTGTAGTACTGAAATAAATAACTCACCCTGAAAACTACCTGTAAACATTTTGCTTTTATGCCACTATATTTGGGAATTTCTACTGTAGAATACACATTTTAGTGGGATTTTTTAGATGAAGAAATACTCGAAACCCCTGGAGAAAACTGGGAAGGCTTTGTGTGCACAGTTGGGATAGGAATAAACAGAATTAGTTTATTTTGCCATGACTAATTTGGAATGTGAGTTATTTCCAGGACCTTCATTTTAGAAGTAATATAGTCAAATAGGCATCTCTATCTCTATCTCTATCTCGATCTCCAGCTCTATCTCACCTAACATATCAAAATCCACAGTCTCTATATTTACCCTCCGTGTTTGAAGCCATACTCTAAAGCTTGTTTATTCAATGTGACGTTTCATTGCAAATTATTTGTGTGATGGAATAAAAATATACTTGGAAGCTTGGAAGCAAATATACGGCTGGACAGTCCAGTATATGATTAGGAAATTGCAGAAAATTTAAGAATAGATATTTTGCTTTTTTGTTTAAGAATAATGTTCTAGAGCAAGTCTACCCTTTTACCAAAACTAATGTAAAAATGGCTTCTATTGGTTTTGCATACTGTAATAACTTACAGTAAATCTTCCATGAAAATAAAACATTCACCCAGTGAAAATTAAGATTATCTGGAGGTTTTTCCAGGAGCACTTTTCCTTTCTCCAAACCACTGCTAAAAATTTGGGATATTCGTTTTCACTTTACAACTTGTAGTGTACTTATTCTCCCTTAACTCGCACTCAGAAATTCAGATGATTGTCTGCAGCTTCTAAGGCAATTCTAGATGCATGTAACATTTCTTGAATATTACCAGAACGTTGCAGATTCCTGTGAATCATGACAAACTGCTTTCAGAACTAATGTCTACACATACCCCTCATTCCCAATGATAACCTCACTGCCTAACAACTATTCTTCCTTTCTTTTCCCATGAGTAGTCTTTCCTTTTCCCATAGCATTTGGAAAATGTGCATTAATGTTTCATTTTCAACAGTTTTTCAAAAACCTCCTCCACACCTAAAGGACCAGAACCGATTGTACAAATCAAAATATTTTTTATCTGTGAACATTTCAAAGGACCTGCCAAATTTCTGAGTTTCACCCAAAGGGATGTAAAGTGCTTGTAGTTCGCAGTTGACTACTCCACAAAGCATACCTTTCAAAGTACCGGTTTCTCTGTCTTGACTGCGGATAGAATTATTTGCTGTTTCCAATATGCATAGAGTGGGCTTTGGGTCAGCCTCTTGCATGTGTCTGGATTGTGTTGTTGTTTATGTCAGTCATGTGCTTCTTATTCAATGGCTTTCCACCCTTTTTTGTGTTTGTCCTTCAGCATTTCCATCTCACAGAATTCTGACAGGATGAGTAGTATCCTTTAACTCCTTTGTTGAAGGGATTCTATTTTAGTTCACAATCAGTACTCCATTGGAGGGCATGAGTCTTCTTGCTCTCTTGCCCTGTTTTTAGTTTCTCTCTGTCCGAGCAGTCTCTTCATTGCCCCTCTCTCTCTCAACAATTGTCCTGTCATTGATTGCCACAGGTGTTAACCCCCCCACACTCCCATCGACTTATGGCCCTGGGCATTACTGGCTGCCTCTTCAACCCTGTCATCAAGGCATTGCTCCATTGGATGCCTCTACTCTAGGTGACAGGAGTCATGGCACCCAGGAGGATTGTGGCTGTCACATTGTTCTGCCCAGTTGTTTCCCTGCCTCCATCATCAGAATACTCAACACTCTCCCCTTGTGGGCAAGCCAAAAGCTGTGACTGCTTACCCCAGCTAAGTGGCAGAATACAGCAGGATTCAAGGATGTACTGCAGGATTAGAGGATGCCCTGAATCTAGTATCGATTTCAGAAGTTGAAGAACCTGGGGGTATATTATCAAGAACTGCGATAAAATTATCGCCGCTTTAGCGGCAGGAAACTGCCGCTAAAACGGGGATAATGGGCTTGATAATATGCCTTTGTGAATTCCCATAGCAGCCCAGGTTAACACCAGAAACCGGACTGCTATGGGAATTCACAAGGACATATTATCAAGTTCATTATCAACAGTTTCCTGCCGCTAAAGTGGCGATAATTTTATCGCAGTTCTTGATAATATGCCCCCTGGGATTTGAGAATCTACTGTAGAATTTGAGGATCCCACAATATATAAAATCCACATCTGGGTCGTGGCCAGGTACTTGCCTTTTTTCCCTGTTGATGACGGGAAGTCCTTGCTTTGGCTTTCCTCTTCACCTGTGTTCCTCTTCTTGGGCTCATCAATTTGACTATGTTTCTGCCTCTCCAGTGAAGATCATTTTCAAGTCATTCACTTCGAACAATTTCCCTGCAGTTGTCTGGTTGCAGTGCTTCCTGAAAGTCCTCCTGCAGTGACACCTCAAAGACTTTTCTTGTGATCTTCGAATTATTCTACAACAACCAGTGTCATCTTCAGAGGCCTCAGATTAGTGACAGCTAAGGAGAGTTAGATATTACTTGTTTGGATTGTGTGGCTCCTGTTGGTGCCTTTTATCATCCCCTGCATCTACATACTGAAATTCCGCTGTGTCCTCAATTGTTTTGCTGTAACAAATGTTGTTTGGGTCTTCGCAGTATTATATGCAAATCTTGTGTGAACCGTTGTTTCAAGATGCTGTCTCAAGTTGTCGAGCATTAAGATCTGCTGGAGGTCATTGGAGGAAGGCAGGCATAGATGCATCAAGGTCAAATCTGCTCGCAAAGGGGCAGATTCTCAGAATCTGCCCCTTTGCGACCGGTATTTTTGCATTTGGGATGCATCATCCCAAATGCAATAATCGCAAAATAAGAAATCGCAAAATTGTGATTAATTGCATTTAAGGAATCTCAAATTGAGATTCCTTAAATGCAATGCATTAAAGTTTAAAAAATAGCGATTTCGCTAATAGGGCTTGCAAATTACCATGAAGTTGAACTTCATAGTAATTTGCGAAAACTTTGAAAAACGCACTAAAGTGCATTTTTCAAAGTTTCATGTTGCGCACACACATGCCCTAAGGGCATGTGTGTGCAACAAATGTGCACATATCAGTTTCAGGGTTGCAACAGGGTGTCCTTTGGACACCCCTGCACCCTTGTAATCACATTCTCAATTTGCGATTTGCTAATTGCGATTCGCAAATTGAGAATGTCTTTCCATTCATACCTATGGGCCTCTAGGCCCATAGGAATGAATGGGGAGGTATTCCTTAATTGCGACTCGCAATTTGCGACTCGCAAATAAGGAATTTTAAGAAATCGCTATTTTTTTTGTGATTTCTTCATGCATTGCATTTTGCTATTCCTTAATAGTGAATCGTTATTTTTCGCTATTAAGGATTAGCAAAATGGGTTCTTGATGCATCTGGGGGATAGTCTCATGGTGATTATTTAGACTCTAACAAGATAACGGTACTGTGCTATTGATATGTTGAGTGCTTACCAGAGCACATCAATTTTTTAAGTAAATCTCGTGCATTTTTGTCGAATGTTACCATTCATGTGTAATCCATGTATTTTAAATATATGTAAGAGCAGGGATTAACAGTAGATTCATGCACATACATGGGATTGCCAGAAAATATTGGTAAATCTAATGACTCTGAAACAGACAAACCTATTGGATTTGGCAATGCTTGTTTGTTTAGTTTTTGCTATAACATCTGATTCTTGCGTCTGTTTGTCTGTATTTGTGAGCGTTTTTACGCTTTCCCTTCTTATCCTTGTGACTAGATTGGTTTGAATCTTTCAAGATTGTTTTTTGTTAAATCTATTGTTGTTTTGTGTACTTGTTGGAATTAAAGCACATACATTCGTCCTGAGGCGTATTGTTTGGGCATTGTGGAAGCCTCATGACGACGATCATGAAACTGTCCCACAGCTTAATAATCACCTAAATAGCCGACAAACATTAACTGACAACCAACTGACATCATTCAACTTCTTAATATGAATAAGTGCCCATGCCGCCACACCTTTGCCTTCCCAAGAGATACCAGAACAGCCAAGTCAAAGGTATAGATGAAGGTTAATACTCATAACCTGAACTGTATGGCTTCTAATTTTAAATACAGCACACAGTCAATACTTTAGGGCCTTTTAAAACCATCATTAAAACACATCAGACACACCACTAGCAGTCTTTCTAGCAAAACAGACATGAAAGACCACAGAAGGCACTCTGTAAATGCGCTAAAACATATGACCAACTTGCCTGCAACACAGCAAAGAACATTTGTTTTTGCTCCCAATGGAGTAAACACGAAATACTCTTCCACTCCAATATCATAATTCAACAAAACACCAGAGAACCAACAAGCTAGATTGCAAGTATCCTTTACCAACAACAATCCAAACATGATAATAGCCTACGGCCCAAACATAATATGAAAATACAAGGCACTACACAGAACGCTCATTGGATGCCTCTAATGCATTCATAACAAATGAGGCACAACAACATCCTTCCAACAGTCAAACTAGATACATAGAAGGCTTGTTAATGTTAATTAACAATGATTATATGTGTCCTACTCACCAAAGGCTCTACCACAGGCTACAGACTGCCCTCTGACTAGCTGGCAAACTTCCAAGCAACTACTGTGCTAATGTAACACATCAGAGCTAAACCACACTCACTAAACTATATTAAAAACGAAATAGCAATGATCAGCCATCACCTTCATAGAACAAAATGCTACATTACAAAGCTATCCAACTTATCTCTCACCCATTAAGACTAAGAGGAAGGTTTTCAAAGAAGTCACGCAACACCGCGCAGCAGCCAAACATGCTGAGCTGCATTGTGTGACAGAGAGGGAGCAGGAGAGCGCCATAACTACAGAGATAGAGCTCTCTCCTCCCCTCTCCCTTGTGCCGGTGCTGATTTCAGCTGATGGGCACCATGCACACACCTTAGCACCATAGCGCTAAGATGCTTCCCTGAGTCTAGCTTAGCTTTTGTACAGGAAGGTATGCCTAAGTACTATTCCTAGACAAGTTCAAACACTTTTTTATGTGCGCTGCACAGTGCAACAAGCATGCAAAGTTGGAAAAGAAAGGAGAAATGAAAACATTTCTCCTCTTCATGCCTCCATTCAGATGGGGTTAACTTTTGGCTCTAAACCCTGTATGCAATTGCTTGTAGATAGGGTTTTCCCTTAAAAGGCTTGGGTGGTTGCATGGGAACACCCACTTGGTGCATAGTACCCAAAGCAATCATTTGCGCTGCTTTGCGTTACTTGTAGGCTACTTTCCAACACAAAACAAGTTTTGCACTGAAAAGTAATTTGGTAAAAAAACATTTTGTGCTAGTTAGCGGCACTTTTGTAATGTTAACCCAGGCTAAAATGTTTAAAAATCTACCTCATAGACCCTTGAAAGCCATTCAAAACAATCCATCCAGGCCACCCCAATCACTAGCGATCCTTCGTCAAACCATGGAATATGCACAACTCAATAATTATGCCAAACGAAGAACACATTCTACATATCATAAATTTACCACCTACTCATGCGCTATCAGTACACCAGACTCAACATTACACTTTTGACCAAGTCCCTGATTTGTTGAAAAGTTCATCACTGGTACGAACACACATTTGTAGGTATGCCTTATGCATATGCTGGTAACAACATAATTTTCATCATTCTATATTACATTCTATATTACTTTCTACAATCCTCTGTGCAAACACTGACAATGTATTTTTGTTGCAAGTTAACAATGGTTCAAACCATTAAAACAGTGGTTGGTAATAGTAGTGCATAATGTGAGGTGATCAGCAGTCCTCTGTCAAGCAGCTCTACGTTCATTATTATCGTTAGTTGCATTTTTGGTTTAGTTTTGTTTTTTATTCTGTAACAATAAAAGCAATATCTCTGTTTCTCTGGTGATCTTTTTTCCTGGTGGACATTAACAGAATAATTGCAAGCAGTAAAAGATGATGGCTATTCATAATTAGCATATAATAAGTGGGTGCCTGAAGGGTGCCACCTTGTGCATAAGTCATTGAAAGGGCGAGATTTTGATCGATACCTTATATCTATTGATCCAAACCTCGATCTGGTCGACTGAACCTTTGTTGCCTGTCTGTAAGGAAAGAAAGTGCACCTATTTCCAAGCCAGTTCACCCAAGAAAGGACTCTACTCCCAAAGATCACGGACAACTTCTAGTTTTCAAAAGTTTATTGTAAAGAAATGATAAGCTGCAAATACAGGCATCTCAGAATGAGATTCACGAGATACACAGGTCCAATTACATACATGTGCTCTCGAAAAGCCCTCAGACGAGCAACAGAAATCACTAACACAAGTTCTAAGAATAATAAAGCTATAAGCATAGACGCATATCGCTCCTTCATTTAGATTGGAGGAAAACAAACACAGGTTAGGCGTCCCTACCCTGTTCTAGATGGTATCCCTACTTAACCAAATCCCAACCTAACAAAGGTGTCAGCAATGAATGACCCCCAAGGGAAGTCACCCACTCTAAGTCTCTTGGTGAAAACCTAAAGTTCTCCAGTCATGACCCCTCTCTGCCTACCCATCCGCTCTCTAAAGGGTCCTCAGGTCTCTGCTCTAACTCCACCCAGGGGTGCTGTCCCTAATACAAAACAGTCAACAACATTTGAGACGCCCCTTGCGAAACGCCTCTCACGTGGTGCAACTTCAGGCTTTTTCCATGATGCTTTGTATTGGGCCTCAGACGTTAGAGTTGACCTTGCTTCTCAGACTCTTCTCCGGCCCGCTGATACCCCTTAAACATTCCAGAACCCTCCTCCATGTCTGGGCCGTCCACTGAACAGACCTCTATTCATTCATTTATAATTGGATCCCCCCTTTCCTGTTGCAGACAGATATCTGCCGCCAAGAACCCAACTCTCATAGACTTCTAAAAAGGCTTGCAACATTTCTCAGCCCAGACATGTACGTGTAAATCAATGCTAAAACATTTCAGGCCTACAATATTTCTCATTATGATTATAGCATTCAACTTCTTCATTTAATTAAAGCATGTTAATACTCTTATTCTATTATTCAGTAAACATTACTATAAATCATGGCCCATTAATGCAATGACCAAAAACGTTAAAACAATCTGTGTCGTGAAAAGAAACACCTTCCCTTTTAGCTCCAGCTCTGGCCCTGAGGCCTACCACGTTCTGCTCTTAACCACATACCACCTTATGTTTTAGCAGCTTCACGACATGGATTCAAAAAATAATCACATCTAATAAAGTCATATAATGTCACATATTTCTGTATTAGTTCCACTTCTACTTAAATCTCTATATTAGCTGTATATTTTTGAATATACTTGCAGATACTATTAGCACTCATGGCATTTCTCTTCATGATTTGTGCTTACTACAGGTAAGTGTGATGTACTCATATATTTAAATCAGTTTGCGCTCTCTCAGTTCCCCCCTTTGATGACCTCTCGGGGTCATCACTAACATTTAAACTGCCGTTATTGCTGGCATTCTCTGCGCTTCCAGAGCTCTCAGGCTCCTGTACTGATTATCTTGTATGGCAGCCAATCTCTGCAACTGTTCTCTTTGGGCCCTTTCTGACCTTCTTGCTCTGTACCATTTGAATACCCTCACCAATCCCCACAATATTATCCCACAGATCAATATTATGATGATAGGCTTTAGGATATACCAAATAAAGCTTTTGCCTAAGGTGGAAAACCACCCTCCAACTGTACTCATTCCGTGGCCCACCTTTTCCCAGACATTTTCTCTACTCAAGTCTTCGATTTCCTTGTGTATATTAGTTATGTTCTTAATAACCTTCTCAAGGGGCTTCGAAAGGTCTGGAATGTAAGTGCAACATTCCTGGACCTTCAAAGCCTTACAGACTCCGCCCTCTTTTGCTAATAAGACATCTAATGCAAGCCGATTTTGAAGAACCATAGCCCTTATCGATTGCATCTCTCCTTCTACCAGCATTAAGGACTGAGCAGTGCTGGCAGACAACCTGTCGACAACTGTTGCCAGTCGTCTAATTTTAACATCATTAAGGATTATTCCCAAAAGAGGGAACATAGCTCCAAAGACATCTCCAACCATTTCGGCATCACCTACATCTCTCCTTCCCCTCGATGATATCTGACCCTCAATGATCACTAAGTCTTGTGCATGATATATTTTGGGGAAGACAATTGCCAAGTAACATGATCCATACCAGTTGTCAGGTAGCCTCACGTAAGCATTTCTTCCACATACAAAATACACATTTGGAATCACTTGCATTCCCTTCAGGAAATCCTTAGTGTAGTACTCTAAATTAAAAGCATGTTCACAGTCAACTTCACCTACGTATACATTTTCATAATACGTTTTGGCTCGGTGAAGACATAACTTTCCTCTCTGCGCTTTATCTAAAGCTATTGGACCACTACTACCCTTTCTCTTATGTGACTTCTCTTCCTCGGTCCAATCTAATTTCCCTTGTCCTGATTTTTTCAAAATCTTTTGTCTCCTGTAACGATCATCCACCTGCCCTATGAACTTTTTCTCGACTTCTGACACCTTGCATGTCAGATTATTTCTACGGGCATGTGAAGTATCTAAGGTAATCCAAGGAATGAAGAACTTGGCCAATCTGTCTTCACTCTTCCAGTAATCCCATTTGTTCATCTGCTTATAATTTGGGACTTCTGGCAACACTGAATCATAATTTGAGAAATAGTATTCAAAACTATCTCTCTCATAAAATATACTAAGCAATAAGCTACATGTAATGCCATATGTCAGAGGGAGGTGATGATAGCGAATTCCTTCATCTACAGACGCAGGCAACTGCATGCAGACGTAGCAATCCTTAACCTCCATGGCATCCACGTATTCATATAAAAGTTTAGCATAAGCATTTGACCTAAAGTCTCCTTGGGACTCGTCTACATGTAACCTGCGGGCTTCTGCAGCCAATAACGCTTTCTCTTGAGTGTTTTCCCTTTTCTCACCAGCAACAATAGGTGTAAGCGTTACTACAGAACTCACATCAGTTACCTTTACCTCTTCTTCATGTCCCTTTACATAAGAAATTGTTACCACTAAAGCTATTAATATTATCACTCCTACTATTAGTGTACCTATTATACATTTAGCTCTGCGGTTCGGGGTGCCGGCCTCCATTTCGTCAGATATTATAGCTCTCTCTTTATCTTTGCAAAAAGTTCCTTTCCTCTCGTTCCTTTACAGTCTTTTTTTAAATCCTTTTTGTCTTTAGAATCCACACAGCTGGAGGCTGACAGCCTTTTTCGCAAAAAGTCCTTTAACAGTTCAAAAAGACAACCCTAGCCCTTCTCCATCAACTCAAGGGATTCCCTAAAATTCTCTGCTTCCTGGGCGCTAGGTAATCTTCTTTTTCTGCTTGCTTTATTTACAAAATCCTTTAACAGTCAACTATCAGATTTGTGGTTGCAGCTTCAATAGCATAGTTCAATATTTCCAAGCGAAGAGTGTGCTCTTCATGTGCTGTTATCGTTGTACCAAAGTCGGGGAATTGCAATTCTGTAAGAAACATATGTTTTAACTTGCTGAGGCGGGGAGGTCTGGGGAGCACGAATGTTAGTGACCCTTCTTGTTCGACACCGGGTACCAACAGTCGTATTTCCACGGTGATAATGGGCTCAGAACTGGACACCACCACCGCTCGGATCCTCCCTGTCTCCGGTTTCACAGACATTTGTCGCCAGATATGTCCACTCAGGTGTGGAGTATCTTCTGTTAGGCACACGCACTCTTCTTGACCTTCTTCGGTCCGGTGCCTCAGCGCCCTGAGCACCTTCTTCTGGGTCTGAGTCTTCTGATATCGGAGGAAGGGTTGCTTCTGGAGTTGACCTCAGGCTAGAGCTCCTTCTTTGCGGCCAATTAGCTTCTCCACGTGCCCTTCTACTCCTTCTCCTTCTGGTCTGTTCTCGCTCTCTTTCAGACCTGTCAGGGTCAGACTCGTACTCCCAGCTACTTTCTCCTTCTGTAGCGTCTTCAGTTTCGCTGTTGTACTGACCGTCCTCAGCTTGGTCAGACTCGTTCCCTGCTTCCGCGGGCACCTCTACAGCTTGACTAGCCCCCTCTATGGCTTCTTGGTCCTCAGCTGGACGTCCATCCGAGAGAGGAGCTGTTTCCAGAGGTGCTGGAACCCTTTTCGTATGTGACGCGTGGATCCAATTGGGCAGGCCTCCCACCTTTACAGCTGTGCTTGTGATCAGGATGACCTGGTAGGGCCCACGCCAACGAATATCCAAGCAGCTTCTTCTCACATGTTTCTTCACCAGGACCCAGTCCCCAGGATACAGGTCATGGCAAGGGCCCTGGCACGCTGGAACCTCTGCAGCCTGCACCT
Organism: Lissotriton helveticus; assembly: GCF_964261635.1. Lineage (NCBI taxonomy): Eukaryota > Metazoa > Chordata > Amphibia > Caudata > Salamandridae > Lissotriton > Lissotriton helveticus. The sequence goes on along the minus strand of NC_136067.1, from coordinate 919,016,000 downwards.
GAAGGGACACAGAACGCATGGCGTCAGACAGCCCCTTACAATAGTCCAGGATCATATCATCTGTGATATTTAACAGTGCAGTAGCTGGAATAGATGGCAGCCTCATTGCTCTCCCCATTAACACCTCATGTGGTGACAACCCTGTTCTTCTGTCTGGGGTACTACGAAGGCTCATGAGAACTAATGGCAGGGCATCAGGCCAACTCAGAGTCGTTGAGGAGCAAACTTTAGCTATTCTGGACTTGATCGTGCCATTGATTTGTTCCACAATTCCTGAAGCTTCTGGTCGGTAACTGCAATGTAGCTTTTGGTCAATATTTAGTGCAACACAAATCATCTTCACAAGCTCACTGTTAAAATGTGTTCCCCTATCTGATTCCAAAAAGGCCGGCACCCCGAAACGAGGGATAAGTTCTCTAAGCAGTAACTTAGCCACTGTGAGGGTGTCGCACCTACGTGTAGGGTATGCCTCAACCCATCTGGAGAACACACAAACAACCACCAGGACATAGCGGAGGCGGTTGCATCTTGGCATTTCAATGAAATCTATCTGCATTCTGTTGAATGGACCTCCAGACCTTCCTATGTGACTTAGTGCAACTGGTGTTCTTTTTCCTACGTTCAGCTGCTGGCAGGTCACACAACGCTGGCACACTGCTTCTGCTGCTATTCTAAACTTAGGATTGTACCAAGTCTGTCTAAACACTCTCAGCATAGCATCTCTCCCTAAGTGTACGGGACCATGTATGAGTCTAGCCATTGGACTCACCATCTCATTGGGCAACACTGCTCTGCCGTCTGCTGAGACCCAAAAATGAGTCTCACCCATTACACATCCTGCCCTTTCCCATGTTTCTTTTTCAGAATCAGGAGCATTTTCTTGCATGATTGACAGTTCATCCCAAGTATCAACAGTTTCCAGTATCATGGCTAATTCAGTTCTTACATTTATTCCACCCACATCCACCTCTGTGAAAGAGTAACCTTGTTCCGCGCAATACCGCGCAACTTCATCAGCATATCTATTGCCTTTTGAAACAAAGTCCTCATTTCTGGTATGTGCGATGCACTTTACAACTGCGATACTTGCTGGACATTGCAATGCTTCTAACAACAGGCGCACAAACTCTCCATTGCGAATGGGAGAGCCTGAAGAAGTCATGAACCCTCTTTGAGACCATAACTGCCCGTAATCATGAACTACCCCATACCCATACTGGCTGTCGGTGTATATGGTGACTCGAATTTGATTGCCTGCTAAGCAAGCACGTGTCAGGGCAATAATCTCGGCTACCTGAGCGGAGTGTACTCCTTCCAGGCACCCAGCTTCCACAACTCCTTCGATTGTACAAACAGCATAAGCTGCTCTCAACTGCCCAACTTCGTCTCTTACACATGAGCCATCGACAAAGAAAACTTCGTCTGGGTCGGTCAGTGGCTCATCTACGATGTCGGGTCTGGGTTTGGTGCATAGTTCAGTCACATCGAGACAGTCATGGTCTGTATATTCATCATCATCATCAATATCATTTGGAAGTGGCATTAAGGTAGCAGGGTTCAAAACAGAGCATCTCTTGAGGGTCACATTCTCTGCAGCAAGAATAACTTGCTCATAGCGCGTGAGCCTGCTATTGGTCAGATGCTGTGTTTTGGTCCTGGTCATTAACAATTCGACAGAATGTGGCACGCACACCTCTAACGGGTGCCCCATAACGATATTTTCACATCTCTCAATGCTGACACCCGTTGCAGCAACGGATTTGAGACATCCGGGCAACGCTGCGGCTACTGGGTCTAAAGTAGCCGAGAAATAAGCAACTGGTCTACGGGCATTCCCATGGATTTGGACCAACACAGACAACGCACAACCTTCTCTCTCACAACAGTAAAGAAAAAATTGTTTATTGTAATCAGGCATTCCCAATGCCGGAGCACGACACAGGTCCTCTCGCAGCTGTAAGAATGCCATCAAACAGTCTTTGTCCCATGGTACCGGATCACTCACCTCTTTGTGCGTCAGTTTTTGCAAGGGCTTTGCTTTCAGTGAAAAGTTCACGATCCACTGTCGGCAATAACCCACCATCCCTAGGAACATCCTGACCTCTCTCTGTGTCTTAGGCGCGTTCATTTTCATGATCGCCTCTATCCTGTCTGGTGACACCTTTCGTTTGCCTTTCTCAATTCTGTGTCCCAAGTACTGCACTTCTGTCAGGCAGTACTGCAATTTTCCCGGGGACACCTTGTGCCCCTTGGCAGCTAGGTGATTTAACAAAGCAATGGAGTCTTCCCTGCAAGCTTCTTCTGTTTCTGACGCCACAAGGAGGTCGTCTATGTACTGGACCAGAACTGACTTCTGGGGCAGCACTAGACTTTCAAGATTTTTCTTCAGAAGCTGGTTAAAGATCGATGGACTCTCTGTATACCCTTGAGGGATACGACACCATGTTAGGACGCGATTTTCCAGCTTAAATGCGAAAAGAAAATGGCTATCTTCGTCCAAAGGGATCGAAAAGAAAGCCTGACAAAGATCGATCACAGTGAACCACTCAGCTTGGAATGGAATCTGAAACAGTATCACTGATGGATTCGGTACCACTGGACAACATGAAACGACTATGTTATTAATCTTTCGAAGGTCCTGCACTATCCGAAATTTCCCATTTGGTTTCTGCAGACCCATAATCGGGGAGTTGCATGGACTACCCACGATTTCTTTCAGTATTCCCTGTTTAATCATAGACTCGATCACGGGTTTTATGCCTGCAATCGTTTCTGGAGTCAATTTATATTGGGGTGTTCTTGGGAACTCAGCATGCGGCTTCACTACAATTTTCACTGGGTCTACCCCGTTGACCAATCCAATTTCTTCCCCAGTGAAATCCCATACTTCTGATGCCACTGTCTCTCTCAAGTCCCAGGGAAGCTCGTCTACTGTCAAAGTAGGGTACAGCTCCACACATATCCTTGAATTCGCAACTTTGAAATCTGCATCATCATCATTAGTCAATACCTCCACTCCCTGAGGTGTACAATATATAGTACAATTCAATTTACACAACAGGTCTCTTCCTAGCAAACACACAGGGCTTGAATCGCAAACCACAAACTGGTGCTCATCACTGTACTTCCCTATTTTCACCTGCACCGGTTCTGTCAATTGGCTGGTTATTCTCCTGTTTGCGACCCCTACCACCTGTATGGTCTCTCCAGACATGGGCAGGTCTGGAACTGCAGCTGATCTGATCGTGGATCTAGTGGCTCCTGTGTCCACCAGAAATGTCGTAGGGCACCCTGCTACTTCTGCTTCGACATAGGGTCCCCTCTGATCTACCTCCAAGGCTGCCCCAAGGGTGCAGTCTTCTCTTTCCACTCTCTGTCCGGTTAATGGGTCCACATAATAGCACTCTTCACCTTCCACAAACAGGGGCATTTGTCTATAGGTCTTACCCATACTCCCTACTCGAGGAGGTTGCGGGAACTGGGCTCGGGGAGGAGCCCCCCCCCCTTTGAGCACCTTTCCTTGGTATGGCGTTACCCCTCTTGTAGGCGCGCTCTGAACCTCTTCCTCCTCTATCTCTTGCTCTCCTATCTCTACATTGTAGGGGCACTCGCGTTTCCAATGCCCCAGCTCGTTACACTGGTGGCACCTAGTCGTTTTCTTCAAGGTAGCTATGTCTATTCTGGGTCTAAAGGTAGAACTCTCCTCATTACCCTTGTTCTGACTGTACTGCTTCTTACCTCCTGTACCTGTCCCTTGCTGCTGTTGCTGCGGTCCCCCTTTGCCTGCTGCTTGCATCTGTACCACCATCAACTTTTCTTTTAGTTTCTTAGCCTTGGAATCTATCTCATCACAGCAGTACCTGGCATATCTCAGTATTTCATCTAGGGGTTTAGTTTGCCAACAAATTGAGTGTTGCTGAATCATTAAACTAATATCCGGTCTCAGTCCCAGGACGAACTTGGACACAAATTGCCCTATGTCTTTTGGATCCATTACATCCAAGCCGCTATACTGTTTAAACGCCTTCAGCAATCTCTCGTAATATTCGTGAACTGTCTCTTTGGGTTCCTGTCTCGTTCGGTCTATTCTGACCCAATCTATGTCTTGCATTGGCACCTTCTCTTTCAGCCAAGTCATCACTCTCTCGAATTTTGCCATCACAATCTCGGACGGCCCATTAGTCTTGGCATCTCTCTCTGGCTCCGTTGTGGGCCACTCAGCGCTAACCTTGCATGCTGTCCACAGATCTCCTGGTACTACAATGTCAAACAGCGTGTTCAGATCTATCCATAGGACCTTGGAGATTTTTACAAACCTCTCGACTTGCTTGTACCACTCCACAGGGTTCTCTCGTAATTTGGGAAAAGAGGTGGTAAAAGCAGCTAAATCTCCCCTACTCCAAGGGACATGTACATAGTTCCCATTTGCAACTTCCCGCAAAGGGTAAGCTTCTATTCCCTGCTGTCCTGGTGTCATACCAATCATGCTTCTCCTGCCGGTCCCTTTCTTGGACCACCTCTCTTCCCACTTATCTAGTGCCCTCCATGTCCTTATTCCAGTAATCAGTTCCCTTATGTGTGTTTTCAGCCCAATCGTTCTCCTCTCATCTAGGTCTCGATCTGAGTAATGTAGCCTGTGGTTACCCTGTAATGCTTTGGTTCTTGACAAGTCCACCATATATTTGCCTGCTAGTTCGACTAACTTCTCATGGACTGCTCTTGCTTTTCGAGTAATGTCCTTTGCCATATACAGTATTTCATCCTGCTCATACATTTCCATTCTTTCTAAAGGCAGGGTACCATCTACCATGTCATCCAGATCTGACCTTAAACTGGAGACATCGAGTCTCTTGGCTTTTATCTCAGCTCGCAATATGTCTTTTGAAGGGGGCTCACTGGTCTCCCTACCATCCCAACTTCGAGCTCTGCGTTTGGGCTCAGGAGAGTTAATGGGTGGCCTCCCTTGCTCCCATCTCTCCAGGTCCCATGCTCGGCCATCCGATCTTGGAAGGTGATGGAACACGGGCCTGTTATCCCTACTCTCTCTCTGCCCACTCTCGTCTTCTTCTCTCCTCTCACCGCACATCTCTCTGTTATTTTCCCTCTGGTCGCTACACTCCCTTTGCCTCGTATCGCTCAGTATCCGATACGATCCTTCCTGGTTCCCCATATTCCCTGGGCTGCGCTCATTTCTGTCATCACAGGGACTATGGTGCGACCTCTCACAACTCCCATTCAGTTCTCTGGTGCCAGGTACACAGTGTGGACACTTAAAGCTGTTCCTGTACTCTTGCGCTCTCCTCTCTCCCTCACTGAGTATTGGGCGCGCCACCCCTTCACTCCCGGGGCCCCCGTTTTCTAGGTCTGTTCTACCTCCACTCCGGGCCCAATGGGTGACTCCCCTACTCCCTCTACAGTCCCACTCCGGGCTACTCTCCCCAGCCCCGCAGTGAGTCCGTGCTCTGCTGTCCTGACTTTCCCTTTCTGCTTCTGCAGCATTGATGCACTTTTGAGCCTTCACTGCCTCATCCCACTGCTTCATGTACTCATTTAGCTCTTGAAAGGATTTTCGTCCAGATCCCCTCAGATCCATTGGCCATCTAGGACCCCCAGGATCTCCTCCTGGGTCCCCTGCTGTGTGCATCGGGGTGCTCCACTCCCTGGGTATCGGCATCTGACTTGGGGAATTAGTGGTATCGTTCCTCCTTGCCTGCTCTGCTCTTTCTCTGTCTTTCCGTTTCCGTTCTTCCCCTTTTGCTCTCTCTTGGTCATATATCGATATTATAGGACCTATGGTAACAGGTACCTGTAGTGCATCTGGTAATGGGTAGGATGTGGCGCTTTCCGTTTCCGGCGCTCTTTGTACCACAAACCTACCGACTACCTGTTGCACCTGACTAGGCTGGAGCAACTCTTTCTTTGGCTCAGGATCCCACTCTGAACTGGGAAGCGGTCTATGCTCTCCTGCATTGCCCCCCTTTGCTCCTTCAGTATTCTCGACCTCTCCCCCTGCTCTATTATACGGGGGTGGCCTGTCTGTCAGTAATCTGTTTATCAAGCTATCCTCTGTTTCGCTCTCATCATCTTCTTCTAGGGGACTTTTATTTACTGGCGCCTCTAACACTGGGTACAGTTTATTTATTTCCAAATTATGCACTCTCCATCTTTTAGCATCCGCATCCCACCTGGCATCCTGCACTGCCCTTACCGATCGTTTCACCCTTTCTTGTCGTCTGTTCATATTCTTTTCATGCGCTGCCCTAATCCATGCTTCAAGAGCTTCAAACTGGGTTGGTCTAGGCAAGGGTCTCTTTGAGGTCATGACTGATTTCAATCGATGTAACACCTCTAATCTGAACGTCCCGTACTTCGGGAACGTCAGTTCCTCATTTCCTTCAGTAATCTTACTCCACTCTGATATCCAAAGGATCGTATGCAACCCAACATTTACTGCCATATAACGAGCTGGCGTACCCTCCGGCGGGGCTTCTTCCCCTTCATACGATCCTCCCTTCTCTTTCTTAAACAGCGCTTTCAACCATTTAAAACACTTCATAATTATGCGCACAAAATCCAGCCTCGCTACTCTGTTTACTTCCTGATGACAATCCACCAATCCTGTCGCGGCTTTGCTAGCTTGGCCTATCACAGCGCGGTCTTTCGCCGGTCAGCCAATCACTGCGCGACACCACCTGACGTCACTTTTCTCCGCTTCGCAGCAGCACCCCTCCTTTCTCAACTCGTCTCCCGGTTATGCATGCGTCCCATTCATACTCTGAAAAATGACTACTTCCGACCAAGCGGTCACTTCTCTCGACTGTACGTCCACAGTCTATCTGTAATTGTCAACACAACTGACGAGATGTCTATCGTCTCTCTGATAGGTTGCTTACACACACAGTAACTTCCGACCAGCGTCCGTTACTCACGCACTCACTCTTACGTTCCCCCTATCTCGGTCTCTCGGGTGATCAATGGTACCTCATGACCCCCTTCACACTAGTTGACAATTACTCTGGGTGTCCGATACACCCGAACCACTTAAGCTCTCCTTGAACTTAAGATTTCCACCGGTTGCGCGCGCTCACAACCTGTTCCACAGTCACTCTACAGACATTCAACTCCGCCAGACATTACAACATAGATACAATACAAAAACACCGCAATCTAACACGCATAACCCTTTATACTCACTCTCGACCGATACTGCTGCTTTTTCTGTCTCACGTCATCCGGATCTTCTTCTGCGGGCTGTTCTTCCGATCATCGATTTCTAGGGGCCTTGGGGTAAGCTAACCTGGCCTAGGTCACCGTCCTCAAGAAGGCAACCATCCTCTATAGCTACCAACTGAAAGGGCGAGATTTTGATCGATACCTTATATCTATTGATCCAAACCTCGATCTGGTCGACTGAACCTTTGTTGCCTGTCTGTAAGGAAAGAAAGTGCACCTATTTCCAAGCCAGTTCACCCAAGAAAGGACTCTACTCCCAAAGATCACGGACAACTTCTAGTTTTCAAAAGTTTATTGTAAAGAAATGATAAGCTGCAAATACAGGCATCTCAGAATGAGATTCACGAGATACACAGGTCCAATTACATACATGTGCTCTCGAAAAGCCCTCAGACGAGCAACAGAAATCACTAACACAAGTTCTAAGAATAATAAAGCTATAAGCATAGACGCATATCGCTCCTTCATTTAGATTGGAGGAAAACAAACACAGGTTAGGCGTCCCTACCCTGTTCTAGATGGTATCCCTACTTAACCAAATCCCAACCTAACAAAGGTGTCAGCAATGAATGACCCCCAAGGGAAGTCACCCACTCTAAGTCTCTTGGTGAAAACCTAAAGTTCTCCAGTCATGACCCCTCTCTGCCTACCCATCCGCTCTCTAAAGGGTCCTCAGGTCTCTGCTCTAACTCCACCCAGGGGTGCTGTCCCTAATACAAAACAGTCAACAACATTTGAGACGCCCCTTGCGAAACGCCTCTCACGTGGTGCAACTTCAGGCTTTTTCCATGATGCTTTGTATTGGGCCTCAGACGTTAGAGTTGACCTTGCTTCTCAGACTCTTCTCCGGCCCGCTGATACCCCTTAAACATTCCAGAACCCTCCTCCATGTCTGGGCCGTCCACTGAACAGACCTCTATTCATTCATTTATAATTGGATCCCCCCTTTCCTGTTGCAGACAGATATCTGCCGCCAAGAACCCAACTCTCATAGACTTCTAAAAAGGCTTGCAACATTTCTCAGCCCAGACATGTACGTGTAAATCAATGCTAAAACATTTCAGGCCTACAATATTTCTCATTATGATTATAGCATTCAACTTCTTCATTTAATTAAAGCATGTTAATACTCTTATTCTATTATTCAGTAAACATTACTATAAATCATGGCCCATTAATGCAATGACCAAAAACGTTAAAACAATCTGTGTCGTGAAAAGAAACACCTTCCCTTTTAGCTCCAGCTCTGGCCCTGAGGCCTACCACGTTCTGCTCTTAACCACATACCACCTTATGTTTTAGCAGCTTCACGACATGGATTCAAAAAATAATCACATCTAATAAAGTCATATAATGTCACATATTTCTGTATTAGTTCCACTTCTACTTAAATCTCTATATTAGCTGTATATTTTTGAATATACTTGCAGATACTATTAGCACTCATGGCATTTCTCTTCATGATTTGTGCTTACTACAGGTAAGTGTGATGTACTCATATATTTAAATCAGTTTGCGCTCTCTCATCATCTTTGCTGTTCTGCTGACACCCACACAATTTTTGTTCTTACCATTAGGGCAAAGGATACACACATAGGTTCACTCACCACAACTGGAAAGAAAAACTATTTCTGACGTGAATGGTAAGCAAAATGTGATAACTGGGGCCCATATCGCAAACCTGCAGTGAACGGTCTATCTACGCTGTGCTGGCTGCAAAAGCAAAGTCCTCTAGGGTATTACTTCTTCTATTCACTTAATTTCACTCACAAACATTATTTGTAGAAACAATTCACCAAGCTAGCACAAACCGATGAACCATCACAGCTACTCTGCATCTGACCAGAGAAGCCAGTGGTGTACTTGTTATCACATGAAAAATCAATTGCACTGTAAGCTTTCTCAACAAGATGCATAGCTGGATGACCATTAGACTCTCAAGGACCAAGAATCTAAATTATGTCATTTTTATGTTTCTTGGGCAACACACTCTTGCTCTGCCATTAAGTCTAATTCCAACAGCTTTTGTACAGCAAAGTGGTGAATTGCAGCATAACTCTCGTTGTATTTAGGAGACTGATGATAGAGATACACACCCATAAAATGGGTCCTTGGTTTCCTGGTTGTCAATCTCCAAGACATCATTTGAAAACCATTTAAGTGGCACCCATGAAATTGCTATTCCCGTGCAAATGTGACATCAAAGTCACTGCGGAGAGATAACGTCATCATGCTTTTCACAGAGCAACAGTTTTATAGCTGGATTTACCTGTTTGTTAACACACTCTATTATTAATTTGGTATACATACATTCTTGTCAAGAAGTGAATATTTCGTTTTTTAATTCAGTTAAGTGAGCCTCCTTCAGGACCAATCATGTATTTTAATGTTTTAGTGTAGATGTTGTATATCACTATGTAAGAGAGTAGCAGCAGCACAGAAGCCTCATAATGAATAAATCAAACTTTGCATTCACTCACTCCTACAGAAACCATACGATTATTTATAGTAACCCCTTTGCTACATTACCATAGATTAATCTTTAATTTCTGTGGAGACTTCACCTACTGCTGGACCTCATATACTCTGGCGGGAGGTTTGCTTGGTAAGTCGAGCACTCACCACTGACAAATTGTGATGTGCTGGAGGTCATGAGTTTAAATCATTGCAAGGCAGACTCAGCCTTGTATCCTTCCATAGGTGGGTGTGGTATTTAGCACTATATAAAATGAAAATTAATATTATAGCCAAGTTCAAATAAGTTGAATTATGTCTTTCCATATAAAGAATTTTCCCAAATGTATGTTCTAAAATAATCTCTCCCTGTATTTATAAGCATTGAGAACGGATTATGATTTATTTTGAGTCTACTGATTAATCTCAATGGATGACAAGACATATATCCCCAGATAGTAGTAATCAACATATACACATTCTATCATCTTCGTATGGCCTCACTTTGGAAGTGGGGCTCCTCAAAACATATTTTATGTTTATCACCTCCAGCCTGCTTAAAAACATTCAACCATCGCAGAGGGCCACTCCTCCAGCCCACTGATTTCTCCAACAAAGTTTCCATGCAAAGAACCTCTGATTACCTCTTGGTCAATCAACTGCTTCTGAAAGATCCAGGTTCTCATTGATGAGCTTTTGACACAGTGCAGTGCAGCAAGTCACCTTGATGCTCAGTACTGTGTTACAAGGAAAGGGTAGGAATGCACTGAATTTAAGTCATTTATTTCCCTTGCGCTGGCGCTTGGTTTGGCAGCCTAGTGCCCATGCAGGCATCTTTGCACCATGGTGTAAGGGTGCCTGTGTTGCATGCAGGATTGTTTCTGTACTTTTGTACAGGAGTGGTACCTCACCTTCCCAGACAAAAACAATCCTAGAAGGGATATTCCTCTTTTGAAAGAGGAAGAAACAATGGTAAAAATAAAAATATAGACATATTTATTGAAAGAGGAAGAAACAAGGAAAAAAAGAGATATTTCTCCCCGTTACGCCTCCCCTGGTGTTCTTGTAAATCTGGGGATGCATCAAAATCCATAGGAGTCACATGGGAACACCCACACAATGCCCTGCCCAGAGTAATGCAGTGCTCCGATTTGTTTTGCCTTGCACTACTCCGGATATTTGGACCCACTCAGAACTACGAATAGTGGTTTGGGGGGTTTAAAGAATCTAACTTAGAGGTTTGTGTCACCCATGTACCAACTTGCATGGTGGAAACGTGACGCAACCCTCTCATAAATAAGTCCCCCAGTATATACAATCAACACATCATTTGCATGAGCCAGTCCATTGGCATGAACAATTTTTATTAGAGCTCTGCGATTTTATGTGGGCAGGCAAATAACTTCCCCCTACACTAATCCGTCCTCTTTGTCCAGAAACCCTCCGCCTCCAGTATCTCATTTAATAGTGGTGCCTATCTCGACTTCCAAGCTAAAACTAATATTTTTCATTTTTTTCCATGCAATAGACTTACTTTCCCCTGGTTGACTGGAGGCATTGTTAGTTTTGCCATCCCTAGGAATGACTACAACATTGGTATACATTTTAAGACAGATGAATTTTGTCAGAACATCTAGAGAAAAATCAAACTTTGAATAAGGCACAATTTGGTTTTAGGTCTAGTCACAGCACCAAGACTGCTTTAGTAGTAGTCTTGGGAGAGCTTAGATCTACAGTGGACAGTGGGGGAAATGCTGCAGTGGTCCCTTTGGATTTTCCCGCGGCTTTCGACATGGCCCATCACACAGTCCTTTTGAAATGATTGGCAGAGTTAGGGTTATAGGCTCGGCCCTCGAGACTCTTTCCTAATTTCTAGGTAACCTTGAGCCAGAGGTTGCCCTTGGGGATTTTAAGTCTAAATCCTTTTCCCTACCCTGCAGGGTTCCCAGGTGTCGTCCCTCAGCTCCACATTGTTTAACATTAATGTGGCTCATGTGACCAAGTTAATCGACTCGGTTGGCTTTGCCACAGTAGTTATGTGGATGAAACCCAGATAATTGTGTCAGTCACTAACAATGTGGAAGAGGTTGCTGTGCAGTTCAATAACTTAACTCTCAGAAAACAGAGGTCTTCCTGTTTGGGAAAGATGTCTAATTTTTTAATAAAGATTGGTGGCCTAAGTCCCATGGACCACTTCCTCTACCAGCTTCTAAAGTACAAAATCTGGGTATAGTATTTTATGCAGAACTGCCTTTTGTGGAACAGATTGATAAATTGTCCTCATCATGTTTTTAAATACTAAGATTACTAAGGAAGGTTTTTCCTTTTATTCCGTTAGACTTGCAAAAATCGGTGGTCATCTCCCTAGGGTTATCAAGACTGGACTATTGTAACTCTTTTTACCTTGGTATTAAACAAAAAAATATATAAAAAAGCTTCAAATGTTGCAAAACACAGACTGTCGGCTACTTAAGAAGATTCCTAAATTTAAGTCTGTTACAAATCCACTGATGGAACTGCACTGGCTCTCGGTTAGGAAAAGGATTTCTTTTAAGGTGTTACACCTGGCTAATAAAGCGCTATATGGCTCAGGACTAGATACCTTAAAAGTAAATTCAGATAGTCCTCGCCAAAAATATGCCCGCTGTCAGCCTTTTCAAGCTCAGTGATCAAACCTAGAGTAAAAAGATCAAACTGGGGTGGTCGCAGTGTCATCTACTCCACTTGTAATTTGTGGAATAGAATGCTGCTGCACCTTAAAAGTCAGGCCAATTTTCTCATCTTTGGAAGCAGGTAAAAACCTTGTTATTTTCTTTCGCCTAATAATCCTTGTGCATTTTTTATTCTGGGGGGGTCAAACATCGGATCTTGCTTAGCGCTAAGACGCCCTTGGGCTGATGCGCGCTCTAGAAAATTCCCAATCAGTCAATCAAGTCAATGATGTAATGGCACAATGATGGAGCAATGACACCCCACTCTTCCTGATCCCTTATTGGCCCTGTTTTTACTCTTCATCTAGCCTTAATATGGATTAGACCAACATTCCTGCTGTGTTGCAAAACCATATCAACCGTTGATGGACAAAATGCAGAACAATGTCATACATTCACCCCAGTACAGAGATCTGGGCCTAAATCCATTGTTTTTTTGCACTCCACACCACCCCAGTTCAGACATGGCCATATGCAAATCAGCCATGACCCTGTGCCTCATGGGAACAGTCCAGCCTGAACTGCCAAGCCATGTCTTTCCTGGACCGGAATCAAGCATCCTAGGACCGGTTTCTGGCTATCAGCCATCTTCAGCCAGGATTGCTTGACTCCAGTGCTGTGGAGAGCATGGGACTCACGTCTGAGAATACCCATCCCACTCGGGGTGACAAATGCAAAATAACAGTTGATGGACAGAATGCAGACCAATGTCATACATTCACCCCAGTACAGAGATCTGGGCCTAAATCCATCGTTTTTTTGCAAACCCTGCATCATCAGTTCTTTATATCCTCTAGTAGACCTGTCTCTGCCGAAAACCACAATAGGTTGAGCTGCAATCTGGTGCAAATCAAGCAATGTAGGCATCGAATCTCAAGGATAAGGGCAATTAATAGACTGATAATAATATATTAGTCATAGACTTACATGAGTAACGAATTCAGGGGGCGTGCTTTGCCATTTGCGATACAAAAGGGGAGTATCAGGTGCTGTGAAAGGGAATGTGAATGCACAGTTTCCATACATTGAACTGAAAGCACTATCTTGTGTAATATGTTGTGGGCCATCAGTGCAAGCATTTTTGACATAGACACTTTTATCTGGCAAATTCCGTACAGTAATCTATGCTTGTGCTGCATTTAAGGTAAGCTACAGTACAGTCTACATAATGTGTTCAATTTGCATTTGTGATAGCCACTAACTTATTCTATATAGATTTCCAATTGTCCATAGCGAAACCGAAGATCTGACCTAGATGGCCATTTTCAGCCTGGTATTTGCCACTCAGCATTCTGACTTACAAATGACAATTGCCAACCAGGAATGTTAGTGATAAATTATATAGAAACATAAGATCCTTTTTTTTCCTTCCACAAAGAAACATACTCTCACAAAAGTCCGCGTATTTTCCCAGTATCTGCGCATGCCTTTGTGGATTTTTCTCATGAATAAGAAATGTCAAACCTGCTGTGATTGCAGCCTGGAATATAAGCAATACTTTGTTGCCATGGGGTCATGAGACCTAGTGAAAGAAATGGCCAAACATTGCGGCCATTGTGTGGCGTTGCGTCCTTCTGTGCTGCCCCGTGGTGCACCATCATCTGGCCTGCATTTAAATTCAGTTAAGTTGAATAGGCTGGAGGAAACAGTATTAAAAAGCCACATGCTAAAAGTGAAAATTACAGGGGCGAATCTTTTTTGTATACAGCTTTCCTTTATTATTAAAATCTTCTCTGAAAAGGACAAGTGCTGTGGGAATAAAACACCGATATTTTGTTAACTTGTGCTCATTAACAAAAACGCTAAAACACTTTTTGTTTCATTTTATATTTGTAATACAAATGTCCTTCAATGCATAACACTAAGGTGTGCATAGATCTCAAGTATCCATACGCCAGGGTGCACAAGGCCTTCTAAAAACTTCTCTAAATACATAGTTGCAAAGATAAATATTACTGACCCCGACCCAGGAGCTCCTTTCTGTCCCAATAACTCACACCACTCTGGTATGCAACATTGGATGAGACTTGTAACCCATTGTATCTTCCAAACCCTGGGTCACTCTGCTGTCCAACTTCCCCTTTTACACTATGGGTTTCCCCGTTCTTGCTCCGCACAAGGCCCTCAATCACACAGAACTGGCGTAGGGCAGCGCCGCAAGTCTTTTTGCTGCGCTGCCCTATGACAATTTTAAAGGGCAGGAGTGCCGCATATTTACAAGATACGGTACATTTCTGCCTTTCAGCCAGAGCCAACAGACAATTTACAGCCGAGCACCAATGCAGACACTTTTGCACCTTGGTGGAAGTGTAACTGCATTGTTGGCATGATTGCTTTTGTGCAGGAAGGGACACCTTCCTGCACAAAAATAATCCATGGAGACTTTTTCCTCGTTCCATGTGTGCTGAAAGAGGAGAAATAAAAAAGTCTCCTCTTTACGCCTGCTCCTGAGAAGCGTAAGATTTTGCGCTGCCCAGGTTTACCTGATTTTATAAATCTGGGGCAGCATCAAAATCTATGGGTGGTGCGTAACAAACACCCACGCAATGCCCATGGAACGTCTCGTGGGCGCAGTGGAAGGCAATGCAGCAACTAGCGCTGTGTTGTTTGACACCATATCTATGAAGCCATGAAAAGCCACATAAAGTGGGTTTTCGTGGACTTGTATATATGGGTCTGCACACTGTGCCTTCAGAGTGGCACAAAAGAGATGCTCCAGCGGCGAAAATGTGCCGCAAGGATCTTTAAATGTAGCCCTTAGGGGCGTCCTAGCTTTAGTTGCTTGGTCTTCCCATTGCTTGATATTTCTCAAACATTGCTTGTCTCTCTCTTCCTCAGTACATGTTCACAGATACTGGGAGGACATGGACTGAGGTGTTTTCCTACTCCTGATCCAAGCACTGTGGATTCTAAATCCCTCATTGACTACTTTCTGGCTCAGGGCAGTGCTGCAAGTCTTCTTGCTGTGCTGCCCTTCATCAAAAGGAAAAAGATGGAATGTACCATATTAATGACATATGCAAAAAGAACAAATCATGGACGGACTGCTGAACAAATCAAACATTCACCCCAAGTCACAGATCTGGGTTTAATCCATCATTTGATTTGCTCTCAACGCCACCCCAGTTTGGACCTAGCCACATGCAAATTAGCCTTAGCCCTGCTCTCCATGAGAACAGTCCACTCCAAACTGCTAGGCCAGTGCCTCCCTGGACAGTATATAAGAATTCTGATGCCGGTATCACTCCTCATCAGCCGGGCTAGCTTGAATCCAGTGGCAAAGTGAGCACAGTACCCATGTCTGAACATACCCTTCCCACTAAGGGCAATAAAAAGCAACACAAAAACCAGATGATGGCTGGAATGCTGAAGAAATCAAAAATTCACCCCCAATCACAGACCTGATTTAATCCATTGTATGCAAATCAGCCTTGACTTTGCTCCCATAGTCACAGATCTGGGTTTAATCCATCATTTGTTTTGCTCAATACGCCACCCCAGTTTGGACCCAGACATATGTAAATCAGCCTTGACCCTGCTCCCCATGGGAACAGTCCATCTCGAACTGCCAGGCCAGGTCCTCCCTGGATCGTATACAAGTTACCTGGGACCGGTTTCTGGGTCTCACCCCTCATCAGCCAGGTTAGCTTAAATCCAGTGACACGGAGAGCACGGGAATCACCTCTGGGCATTCCCTTCTTACTTAGGGCGACAAAAGCAAAAAGAGCTTATGCTTCCCCAGAGCTAACATGCCGCATTGGGATGTTTTAACACTTTATTTGTCTTTTCTTAAAATACACTGCACCTTCCAAAAAATGTTTAGCAACATGGTTAAGTAATGGCAGCAATATGAAGTGATGGGGTTTCTAGTACTAATGCAATAGTGAGTTCATAAATGTACAGATCATACATACCACTGATGGGTCCAATGTCACAAATACAAATATGCGAACACTCATAATCGCCTTTACTTGCCCTCCTTCTAAACATCAATCTATACAGTTCTATAAAGTCCCATCACACATCAGCTAATCCTCTGTCATCTTGAGGAAATGTTCCCTTCTGTGGCAAGTTACTTCCATCTGTCACCAATCTCATCAGGTCTCCATGCCACTTTGTGAATGCTGAGGTTGACTTGTGGCAATATAATTTGGCCGTTAAGTTGTTCACATACATCCATTGCCTGCAACATAATTCATCTGTAGTTTCTTCTCCACATGTTGCTGGTATCAATCATACCTGCTATGTTTAACTTGCACCTTTATAGGGAGATTGTGAAACTTCCTGACACACCCTACAGCCACATTCATTGCAGATCTTCAGAAACAAATCAGCATGTGTTCTGTATCTGAGACATTTGTGTGTTCCTTCGAGGTCAAATATATGTAGACGTTTTAGATGTCATTCAACTTTGATTCTAACCAATCTTGTAAGAGGAAGTGTGGACTCTGGTCTGTTTATAAGGGGCCCTCCTTGCCACTGTGTCTGCCAGCATCTTTTCCCCACCTAAACATAATTGCACCATTATCTCACTGACATACATGGCATCACTTTTGTATATGCTACAGACAGCAGTGTTGCGTTGCTGTTCCTTAAAACAGATACAGCCACCCCTTCCTGCTCGCTTGTTAGATTTTATTAGAAATTTCACTGAAAGTAAATCTTTAATTCAATGAGGATTGACCTACATTTCATAAATATGATACAAAACTAGAAAATGATTGATATCAAATATATTTGCTTCCTTGCCACACCCTTTCTGGTTCCACAGTCAATATCCTGGACTTGGCAAGAAAAAAATGGCCAAAGACCTTTCACTAAAAATAAAGTCACCCATAGGTGGAAAGAACCACCCTTTCCCCCCCTCCTCCATGGCATCTTCCAAATCATTGAGGTCATGATTATATCATCTGAGCACTAATGTCTAGTTAGTGCTTTCACCTCCAGTAAGGATTTTAACAGAATAGTGTCTGCTATATTTCTTTTTGTAGTCTTATAGAGAACTCCCCCATCTCACTCCCCTTGCTAAACCACCTCGAAGACTATGTTAGCAAGGCTGAAGACTAACATGGTTTCAAGTTCATGAATTCAAGAAACCCTTTTGCATTCCAATAACAACAAGCATTTGCAATGCAATAGGTCTCGCATTAGGAAAGTTTGAGCTATTGGTATTGTAAATGACACATTTTTGATTTATGTGTTGGTTTTGAAAATAGCTAAATTAATAGCTTTGTCATTTACAATGCCAATAGTTATAACTTTCGCAAATGAGACACCTATAGAATTTGTAATACAATATGTGTTGTATTTAGGTGAAATACATGTCTTGCTATTACAAATAACAATGGCTTTTATTTTTTTTAAATAATTAATACTTAAATAAAAGTTATTGTAATTTATAATGGCAATAGCTTAAACTTTTGTAAATAACTTTTGTGAAGATTATGTTCAGTGTATTTTATTGTGACGAAAATACAAGAACAGAAGTGAAACATTAACATCTTTTTGTGACATTTGTAATAAAGCTTGAAACATTGAGAGAACATATTTGTACCAGTGATGCTGTGGTGGTGCTGAGTGATGCTGTTGTTGCGCTGAGTGATGCTGTGGTTGCGCCGAGTGATGCTGTGGTTCTGTTGAGTGATGCTGTGGTTGTGCTGAGTGATGCTGTGGTTGCGCTGAGTGATCCTGTGGTTGCGGTGGGTGACGCTGTGGTGGTGCTGAGTGACGCTGTGGTGGTACTAAGGGATGCATTCTTGGCCCTGAGTGATGATGTGGTGTTGCTGAGTGATACTGTGGTGGTGCTGAGTGATGCTGTGGTGCTGCTGAGTGATGCTGTGCTGCTGCTGAGTGATGCTGTGGTGCTGCTGAGTGATGCTGTGGTGCGGCTGAGTGATGCTGTGCTGCTGCTGAGTGATGCTGTGGCGGTGCTGAGTGATGCTGTGGTGGTGCTGAGTGATGCTGTGGTGGTGCTGAGTGATGCTGTGGTGGTGCTGAGTGATGCATTCTTGGCCCTTAGTGATGATGTGGTGGTGCTAAGTGATACTGTGGTTTTGCTGAGTGATGCTGTGGTGGTGTTGAGTGATGCTGTGGTGGTGCTGAGTGATGCTGTGGTGGTGCTGAGTTATGCTGTGGTGGTGCTGAGTGATGCTGTGGTGGCGCTGAGTGATGCTGTGGTGGCCCTGAGCGATATTGTTGTGTGCTGAGTGATGCTGTGGTGGTGCTGAGTGATGCTGTAGTGGCGCTGAGTAATGCTGTGGTGGTGCTGAGTGATGCAGTGGTGATGCTGAGTGATGCTGTGGTGGTGCTGAGTGACGCTGTGGTGGTCCCAAGTGATGCTGTGGTGGCCCCGAGTGATGCTGTGGTGGCCCTGAGTGATGCAGTGGTGGCCCTGAGCGATATTGTTGTTTGCTGAGTGATGCTGTGGTGGTGCTGAGTGATGCTGTGGTGGTGCTGAATGATGCTGTGGTGGCGCTGAGTGATGCTGTGGTGGTGCTGAGTGATGCTGTGGTGATGCTGAGTGATGCGTTGGTGGTGCTGAGTGATGCTGTGGTGGTGCTGAGTGATGCTGTGGTGGCACTGAGTGATGCTGTGGTGGTGCTGAGTGATGCTGTGGTGATGCTGAGTGATGCTGTGGTGGTGCTGAGTGACGCTGTGGTGATGCTGAGTGATGCTGTGGTGGCCCTGAGTGATGCTGTGGTGGCACTGAGTGATGCTGTGTGGGCGCTAAGTGATGCTGTGGGGGCGCTGAGTGATGCTGCGGTGGTGCTGAGTGATGCTGTGGTGGTGCGGAGTGATGCTGTGGTGGCGCTGAGTGATGCTGTTGTGGTGCTGAGTGATGCTGTGGTGGTGCTGAGTGATGCTGTGGTGGCCCTGAGTGATGCTGTGGTGGCCCTGAGTGATGCTGTTGTGGCCCTGAGCGATATTGTTGTGTGCTGAGTGATGCTGTGGTGGTGCTGAGTGATGCTGTGGTGGCACTGAGTGATGCTGTGGTGACGCTGAGTGATGCTGTGGAGGCGCTGAGTGATGCTGTGGTGGTGCTGAGTGATGCTGTGGTGGTACTGTGGTGGTGCTGAGTGATGCTGTGGTGGTGCTGAGTGATCCTGTGGTGGTGCTGAGTGATCATGTGGTGGTGCTGAGTTATCCTGTGGTGGTGTTGAGTGATGCATTCTTGGCCCTGAGTGATGCTGTGGTGGTGCTGAGTGATGATGTGGTGTTGCTGAGTGTTTCATATCCTATGCCGCTCCTGTGTGTCTAATTCACAGTAAAGGCACATTGCACATGCCTAACATCCGGGTCGCAGATCATAAAAATCCTCCATTTTCTGAGGACTGCGTCGCGTGATACCTGCTGCGAACAGCTAGCGTTTTATGGGGCTCGCAATGGACTAATGGAGCACACGAACAAGCGGGTGTTAGAAAAGTAAGAAAGGTCTGCATTCATCGGCCGACTTCCCATTCCCCAAACATCTGAAGATTTTACAAGGCAGTGCAGTAAAACGCAAAAGATGCTGGTGTGAGCAAACTGTATTTTAAATGCAGATCTATGACTTCACCCGCACTCCCTCAAAGGCCCTTTATAAATGGCGGTCTATGCTGCAATGTGTAGGCTTCCAGGTATGAACACACCAGAGATGCTGAGGGTTTGTGCGAGAAATAATGCACTATATGCCGAAGGAAGCAAGAGTGTTTTCATTCAAGGTGTTAAAATGTAACACAAATAGCAATAAAAGCTGAAAGCAAAACAATTCAAACCTTCCGAAGAGCGAGCACAAGGTAATAAAACGCGATGTTAAAACTGTCGCAGTAAATCCTAAACACAAATGAAATCATATCTGTGTCTATGTTACAAAATAAATCCCTTTAAATTTTTTGTTAAATTTTGAATGATTGTTAAATTTTGAATGGCTCAAATTTTGCGTTGTTCATTTAACAGGCCTTTACCCATACGCTAGAAAAAATAACGGCACTTTTAACAACACAGTGGTAAAGATCTAACCGTAGAAAGGACAGGCTTATGGAGGATGGAAGTGTTGAGAAGTAACCCTAAACTAATGCTCCGCGGAGGGGAAACTGGAACCAAGGAGGATGGCTCTGTCAGCCTTGTGCCACAGTGGCGCCTATTGTCTGTTTCCTTCTAACACTTCATCATACTACCACTCAAATGTAATTGCTACCAAGCCGCGCTGTCTGCATTTTTTGCACATCAAACACTAAATAATGGGTTGTTGACCTTGCTGCAGGAACACCGGGACCAAGCAGTGAACCATCCATTTAACAAACATTGTGCAAATAAGGAGGGAACTGCAACTCTTAGTTAAAGTGAAAGTACAATATGCGAGGCACAGACTGGGGGAGCGGGAGGCTGGGGGGGCGGGGGAGCAAGCGAGTGGGAGGGAAGGAGCATGGTGGTGTGCGTGGCAGATGGGGGTGGGGGCGGGGGAGCAGGGACTGTAACTCTTAGTTAAAGTGAAAGTACAATATGCGAGGCACAGACTGGGGGAGCGGGAGGCGGGGGTTCGGGGGAGCAAGTGAGTGGGAGGGAAGGAGATCTGCTTGCGTGCGAGGTGGATGGGGTGGAGGAGGCGGGGAGCAGAGGAGCGAGCGAGTGGGAGGGAACCAGCATATGGGGTGTGAGTGAGGGCAAGCGCGCGCTGGCAAAGCGTCACGCTTCAATAGATCACATGCATTGGGAGGAATCCGCTTGGAATCCGCTTGGTCAAAGAGTTTGGTTCAACCACTATACTCTCGTCTATTTATCCCTGCGGGATAGAATAGTCGAGACCTAAAAACATAGTTTCACCACTGATAGGGTCCTTGGCTAGAAGAGTTGAGTCTGCAACGTATACACATCCCCATGTGTTTTAAATGCGATTATGGCTGGAAGGCATTGAATGACCTGTTTTTCAAAGTGTTACAGTTATTGGACTGTTCAAAAACAATAATAGAGTTTTGTTTGAACCCCATATGTCATTCTATTCATAGCGCCATTCCCATCCCAGAATAATCAGCACATGAAGGTTAAGCCATACCGCCTAAGCTACCATCACTATTCAGTCTCAGATACTAGACAATGACAAAACCCTCTAAGGCTTATAACCACTCGACATGTAAGCTAGCTAACCCATCACCAACCTTTACCCTCTAGAACACCAAAGTCAACCTTTATATATTTCTGCTGAAACAGCCCCATCTCACCCAATGCTCAATTTTCATGCCCTCACTTTTTCACTAAATGTTAGAATCATAACAATGGACAGACCTTATGGGTATTGTGATTGATTGGTCTTTGTTCATGGACTCAAATTGCACATTATTTGAGCAAGTGACAATTTGTTTTTTTTCATTTATTAGTTATTTGTTTAGGATGAAATTAATATGCCAAAAAGTATAATACAATCTCTTCTTCATCCTGCGTTTATCAACCCAAGATCTACTGCACAGAATTGCACAGAATTCTGCTCCTAGGCCTATTCCTCTTGTAGACAGGAATGATGAGCAAAAACAGTCTTTATTAGTTTAAAATCTATATACTCTAGGATTCTTTGAAATTATTTCCACCCCCCAATTCATTCCTTAGGATATATTTTGCATGTGTTTTACAGTATATTCAACACCACTGATGCAATAAATTACGTCACATTCTGAACAAATAAATTGGTGATCACAATAATCAGAAAATATGAATACAACCTCTGCAGACTTTAGCTGCACACAAAGCCAATCCAAGCCAAGAGAGAAATAAAATGCAGATTTTTTCAGTGTGGGTCTGCAAATTTTGCACCACTTCTGGCCTGCCATTCTTTTCCTCTGGAAAAGCTCCCTACAACTGTTTTATCTCAAATGTCAAGAACAATGAGTGTAGTGGCTCCCCTAGAGCGCAAGTTGGGAAACAATGTTTACAATGCTGTTGTTACAATGCAGTGCATTTACAATGTGGTCATTACAACGACTGCGTTGTTACTACACAATACCTTTACATCGCAAATCATTCGATCGACTTGCTGTAGGGAGCGTTATGTTATTGGATATGAATAGTAAATAATACTGTTCCTAAGTCCAGCGTGCCCGCTACAGCAAGTCATGGTAATGACTTGTGATGTAAATGTGTTGTGCACTAACAACACGGTCGTTGTAATAACCAAGTTGTAATAGTACGTGATGTAATAGCATGCGTTGTAACATGCTATATTCGCTAAAGGTAGAACAGTTGGGAAGGCTTCCAAAAGTGATTAAATCTAGAACTAGCCAACTTGAAAAAGACTGGGCAGGTTAATAGAATTCCAGTGAAGAAAATGTTGTGCTCCAGTGGAGAGAATGCTTTGTAAAGTTCCTGTGAGGGAGCATTGGTATTGGTGAATGTGTCCTTATAATGTATAAAAATATCAATACCAGTGAGAAATAGTTTGATATATCCAAAGTGTGTGTGTTATTTAATTGTAGTGAAAAAACGTTCAACATAAATATATGGTGCAAGTTTGGACGAGGATGATTAGGGGTTAGACCACAATCTACCCTTTATTATTGATAGTCATGACAACCCTAAAGAAAATCCAATAAAATGATGAATTCTTTTCCCTTAACAACAGGTTGAACTGAATAGATAAATGCAACTCTACTAGATGATATAAAGTGAGTCTAATGAATGGATGTGCATGGGTGAGATGAACCTGTGCCCTTTTAGAAAGGATGTTAACTGCAACAAAAATCAATTTGAGCAATTGCATTTTTTGTCAAATTAAGAAAATTTATTTCAGAATTTTTTGTCATATTGTTTTCAAGGGAATACATTCAGAAATAATATGCATTGAAGAATGCAGATTTTCCCATTGGAAAATCTCAATTTTCAATCTTGTGGATTATTCTGAAATGCCAACTGATTTTGCTGACATATGATCGTGTCAGTGTGTCATCTCTGCTTTTAAGTGACGACCATGATGATTGCCTGTTGCTCAGCCGCAGTCCGTGCAGGCGAGAGTGAGGGGGATTTCGACAGACTATGAGGAAAAATTAATTATTTATTTGATTTTACCTCGTCGTCATCTGTCGAAATCCCCCCACCACCCAGTTCCACCACCCCACTGCTCTTACCTGAACGGGCCGCAGCTGCTGTTGCTTGAACTATGGTAAAAAATGCAAGTTCAATTGATTCATTGTAAAACTAGGGAATGAACTGGACCCAAATGCATGCTAATAGTTTCATGATAAAACCAGTGAGTTCCAGTGCCTTAAGTCTATTAATTACATATTTCTCTAGCTAGATTTCTTGAATTGAAATGTGTTCTTCAAACTCTGCTCTTGCTTCCACAGGACTATATTAGTATGTAATGCGCTGTTCCTTTGCGCCACTGTATTTCATATAAAAATGTGGGAGTTAGTATCACCTATTTCTCATGGAAGATCCTTTTTAGGTCTCGCCTAGACAACTTATGTTATCACTTTTGGGGGAATGTGGACAGCAGACTGTCACGCGCTTCTCCTGCCAGAGATTGTAGCTCGTGGGCGCGCACGGCGCCGTGCCCCTCTCCTGCACTCACACAGTTACAGTCACGCATGCGCACATACACAACCACACGCATACACAGGCAAACACACACTGCATACACACACGCACCCCCCCTCGCCGCCGCACCTACACACACACACTAGCGCACCTACACACACACAGAGAGACCCCCCCCACACACACACCAGCGCACCTACACACACGCACGCACACATACAGAGACCCCCCTCCCCCGCCGCCATCGCACATATACACACACACAAGCGCACCCCCCTCCCCCCTACAACTAAGTCCCACTTACCGCCATTCGGAACTTCTGTAGCCGGGGCTCTCCCTCGGGCATGGGAGCCCCGCTCTCAGGCACTCCGTGGGCGCGTGCGCGGGATTCCCGAAGACGGAAGTCCCGCCCAAAGGAAGTAGGCGGTGTGCGCGCCGTACTTTCCAGGACGCTGCAGGTTGGTGCGAAGGGGTACGCTTAAGGCGTATGTGGCGTGCGGGGAGCACCCGCGGACTGCTACGCTTCCGGTGTACCTTCGGGCCTCACAGCGGCAAGGAGGCAAGTGTAGACGGGGCTCCCGGGGCAATCTGGTCTTTTTAATGTCGGAATTCCTGGGCAGTGCGTGGTTTGGTTGAAATAAAGAGGGAGCTGCTAATCACCTTCGTGATTTTCGTGAACAAAAGGCAAAAAAAGCATAAAGCAAACGACCTTTTGTGTACTAAAGAAAACAAAATCCAAATAATGCAAATGTAGCCAAACGGAGAAACAAATAAAGCACTTAAATGCTGCGAGGGTGCAGCAGAAATCACACCCTCATTTGTTCTTTGAATTCGCTAGATTGGTGGAGGGTGGGGCCCATGCCTCAGTTATGTTGCTGCACTTTTTCAGAAGTGCAGCCCATCGGGAGTATACGGTTTCTACCAATAATCCGAAAAGGCACATGAAAGATGCTGGACTTGCAAGAATAGATGCCTTTTTGTGTCTTCGGGCTGTATTGGTTCTGGCGTGGTTATTCAGTGGGCATAATATACTGATTCAGTCATTCCCGCGATCCTTTAATAGGTTTATGTATAAAAAATGAAAACAGGCCCCTCTTTCATGACGGAGCCTTAATGTCTATGCAGAGTTACTGCTGCCGCTAAAGCTCATTACTCATCCGTGGGTTGAAGCCTTCTGAGTCTCGGTGGTGAGGTCCTATTTCGTGTTGACCTTAGGAAACGAAAGAGTGAAGAGCTGCCCCTAAACTTCAGAACACTATTTTTTCTACGTGACGGTGTGCCCCAAAAACTTTGTGATAGGTCGCCACTATAATCAAAAAAGAAAACCACACATTTTAAAATTGTATCGATGTGCTGTGCTGAAGTAGGGTGATGCACTTAGGACGCTATGCTTTTTAGGTCTGGTATTACTTAAAGTTTGAGCTAATGGCGTTGCTGATAATAATGCAACGCCAATAGCTATAGGTGTCACGTTTGCGAAAGTTAAAACTATTGGCATTGTAAATGACAAAGCTATTTAGCTATTTTCAAAACCAACACATTAATAAAAAATTTGTCATTTACAATACCAATAGATCAAACTTTCCTAATGCGAGACCTATTGCATTGCAAATGCTTGTTTTGGGATGCAATTTTCCCTCACCCACCAAGGTGGCATGCTAGACCATCAGGCTTTACCTCCTAACTGAGTGGGCACTGCAATGCCCAGCTTGTCCTAAATGTGGGTCTCTTTAGTTGAGATGTTTGTGCTCAAAATTGGCCCGGTATTTGCCATGACAAAGATAGTTGCCCTTCGATACGGGTTGAAGAGGAAGTGGTCATTTTAGAGGTGGTGGTGTGCTTAAAAATGGCTACAGGCAATCCCTTTCTCATTGAAAATGTATTCCTACCAAATGTCCGTATGAAGGTTAAATACTAAGTGGCACATTTACAAGCCCCTAGCTCCACTGGAGAGTGGCTATTTTTGATGCTCAGGTGGCAGGGTGTGCTGGTCCATATTTACAAGGCCACGCAAAGCCACCCTGCCTGGTTTTCTTTTCATGGCCTTAAAAATATGGCCCCTTTTCACACATCACTTTGCATGAAAGGGGTATGCAATGAGTGTTGCTGTGGCCGTTCCACCGCAACGCCTATTGCTTTTTGAGGCTGACTCATATTTACAAGAATCTGTAAATCTGAGGCAGCACCAAAAACGAACTCCATTAAAAAGCAGGCGGTAGAGTGGTGCAACGAGGTGTCCCTTCTGCACATAAACAATCATCCCTGCAGCACAGACACCCTCTGCATTGGAGCTAGGCAGCTTTTTAGGTGCTGGTGCAAGGGAAAACACAGGGGTATGCTGTATTCTTGTGAACACAGCAAATCCCTGCCTTATAACAATTATGCAGCGCTGCTAAATTGCTTGCCCCACCGCTCTCTGTCATTTCTTTGCAAATATACCCCTGAAGGTGAACCAAATGAGCATATTAATTAGCACATGGTTTCACTTTGTGGGAATCAGGTTTCATGCCCTTGATTCCCATAGGGTCAGAGCCATTTCTTTAGGACCAGAGTAAGGTAAACCCTAATCTACCAGGTTAGGTTTCAGTAGCAATTCCATATGTAAAGTGCAATTAAATTGTGTCTTAGTTTGCAAAACATGTCATAAACAAAAATAAATGTCAGAGCTTGAAGGATTTCAATGGTGATCCCATGAACAATTTGGTCATAATGAAGGGCTCTTTATGGTACCTCGGGACTGCTAATCCTCAAACCAATTGGGTGCAGAGGGAGTGGAGTGAGAATCCTACCCTGCTTCTGAAGTCACTGGATATTTTTGTTTATCACATATGGGAAACAGCATTATCAATGCCGCTGGAACCACGGATGGCCTTAACAATGACTCTGTAACAATGAAAGTGTCTTAACATCTAAAATAATTTCATCAACTTTTTTAACCATGAATATGCCTTTACCACAATCGACTTTACAATTAAAATGTAAGTAATTTTCAAATATATATATATATATATATATACGTTTACACCGTCAAGCTATGAGCCCCTGGTGAAGTGAAGAACTCACAAAACGCGTTGGGCCAGTCAATGTATGCAGACCGAGCTGTCTCACTGCTTCACTACCTTCATTAAAGATGTGTGGGCCTGTACTTACTAGGTGTGGGGCCTTTTCTATAGCAGGCAACTTTGTTTGGTTGGGATGTACGGCTTGCCTGAGCCACGGAAAAGTGCCCTGCTGTTGTTAGCTTTGTAAAGCTAAGAAGTTAGGTCCTAGAACATGGAGTGGGCTGGACCTTATTAATCAGAAAAATACAAAAAATGCCCACACCAAACTCATTTTCAAATAATTATCTTAAGAACCAAACCAAAAAGTTCATTTTAGTCTGTCCGGGTACCTTTATTTATACCCTTTTGACTTTTGCAATTCATTTTATAAACTCTTTTTATCACATTTGTGAATGAAAAAATAAACATATATACATTCAATACTATTTACACTAATTTACAACACATATACATAATACATGACATTACTAATAAAAAAGTGAATACAAAGCATACATCCTACATACAATACAGACAATACATCTTAATGTGTTTGCACTCAAATGAATAAATCAGTATTCAAAAATAACTTTCAGACAAAGTCAGAGAAGGAGACAACTTCATCAAACGGTGACCAATTTTAAAACCAGCAGCCGCTAGTTTACTCAATCAATGAGATTATTCGCTCCTTAAATTTTGCCTGCTTAAACTTAAGGAGCGAATAATCTCATTGATATAAAATTTAGGCCCCTGGGTGGGCCAGGCCCTTGGTGCATTTAGAAATAATGATGGGTAGCTCCGGCCCTCCGCAGCCTCGGGGACCGCTACCTCCTGGGGCACACTGTTGTCTATTAATACAAATTGTGCAGGAGGACCTAAGGCCTACCCCACTTCTCCAGGGACTGCCACCTCCCTGGGGCACAAATACAATAATGAAAGGGGTCCGTTAAAGATCCCCAGAGAGCACCACCTCCCCGGGGCTTAATTCACAAAGATGGGGGGCCGCGAGGCCTCCCACCAGGATCCCTAGATGGCCCAGAGGACCACCACCCCTAGGGTCAGCTCCAGCTAAGTCCTGGGGTGCACCAACCCCTCCAAGCCATAACAAACCTGCACTGCTTTTAGCAAGCGAGAGCACAAATGCTCTAGCTTGCTGAAAGCAGAGCAGTGTCTGTTTCCCTGCTTATGGTGAAGTGAGCAGGGAAAGAGACACATTGCTTTGACACCCAGGGAGCTGCATGTTAAGAGTTCCCTGGGTGTCAATGCAAAGCCTGCTCCAACAGGAGGAGGGGAGATGGTAGGGACATCAAAAATCTGGGAGCGCTGGGTTGGGACTGCTCAGTCCCCCCTTATGTTTTTAAATTAAAAAACGGTCAGGTCCGGGCGTGGCTACAGAGGTGACCAAGATGGCCGCATCCGCATAGAGCTCAGCCGGTCGGGCCATTCCAGCAGCCCTTACTTGGCGTAGAGCGAGCAGATCCACACGCTACCATCTCCCCCCTGTGAGCGCGGAACTCTGCTGCCGGAAAATGTACTTTCATCACGGCTGCGTCGCTCCTGGGGACGGCGTATGAACCTGATGCCACCGGGCCTACACAGAGGCATTGCCTGCATCGCGCTGGGGCCGTCAGAATCGGGGTGAGTCTTCGCCTGTTTCTCTGCCCACCTGCGCGCCTCATCCTGCCCGCTGCTGCTCTGGTGATTGTCCCTATGCTCTGTCTCCTGGCTGCCCCTCCCTGCTGAGCCCCCTCGACCATTACGGTGGTTCCAGCCTGCGGGCCTACAGCGTTTTTCGACCCCGGGGCCCACAGTAGGTTTGAGGGCCGGCCTGGAGTGCACGTGGTGCGGGTGCAAAGTCCTGGGGTGGCGGAATGTTGGGATGTGGCGGTGAGTCGATGCGGTGAGGGTGATTGTGCTTTCCCCCCCTTTTTGACACCAGGGGGCGCTCTGTGACCGGTGGGGGTGATTCGGCCTCGTTTCCCACCCTCCTCCTGTCCCAGGCCCTCCCTTGGCTGCGCCTAAGCGATTGGCACACCTGGCGGTGAAATCTGCGGCCATCTTTCCCAATCTAACAGCTGCCCCTGGCAGGGGACCTCTGTGGGCTGCTCTTCCGGATCTCACCAGCATCTTGTTGTCTCCTGACCGTGGCCAGCCACAGTGAGCCTGCACTTACCTTTTCTCTGAGGACCCGCATTGGCGCAGTGACTCCTCTTGGTGCTGCGTTGTCCTCGACGGCCTCTTCACCCTGGTGACGTCCCGGCTGGGCCTGGCGCGCTGGTCGCTCTGAGGTCGGGGTCCTTTTTCACGATCTTGCCCACGACTGCCCTTCTGCACCCTCCATTTGGCCCAAGGACTCGACTCATCTCCAGCTGGCCGTCTCTTTTGCACGCTTGCACGCCACTAACCGCGTCGCCCTCCCTGGGCACCAACTCACCCTCCACAATGGTCAAAAAAGACCCGAGACAGCCTAAACTCCAATTTGAAAAGCCTCCTGGGACCTCGGCGGACCCTGCAGCGGACCCTGTTGCTGCAGCTGCTCCCCCTCCAGAAGAGTCCGATTCAAACCCACTGGCTGCCGCCATGTTGGCCAAAATGAGATCTGGCTTCAAAGCCCTGGACGCCTGCTTTGATGACCTGGATAGGAATTTGGCCAACATGAACGCGAAAATCCAGGGTCACGACCGCAGGCTTGACGTGGTGGAGTCCAGGGTTTCTGACCTCGAAGATGGCGCCTCTTCTTCCCTGAAACGGCTGGAAAGAGTCAAGAAGATCCTTAAGGAAGTGGCTCTGAAGAACGAAGATTTGGAGGCAAGGGGACGCCGCAACAACATATGCCTTCTTGGCGTTCCGGAGACGACGGCCACTGGTCGACTGGACACGTTTGTGGAACAGCTCTTGTCGAACCTTTTTGGTAGGGACACCTTCACCCAGGGCTTCGTGGTTGAGCGAGCACATCGGTCCCTGGGCCCTCGCCCCAAGCCGGGCCTGCCCCCCGACCGATTATCGCAAGGCTTATGAACTTTCGTGATTGGGACGCTGCCCTCCGGGCGGCCCGTGAGAAAGGCGACATCCAGTGGCAGGGCAGCAGCCTCTCCTTCTTCCCGGACTTTACTATCATGGTGCAGGAAGCTCGACAAAAGTATCAGAGCGTCAAGGCCATGCTGAGAAATTTGGGACTCCGTTATGGTATGCTCTACCCGGCCCGACTCAGGGTGGACATTGATGGCAAATCGAGAATCTTTGATACCGCACACGCCCCACAGGAATTTTTCTGCGACTTCAAGAACAACAAAAGTGGTTCGCTTGGTGGCTCACGGTCACATTCCCCTCCACTGCAGATCTCACATTCCAGCGTGGACCTCTTTTCCCAGTCCAGGAGTGGCTGAATGACTATCTTGTTCTATTCATTGGTTCACAATATGACTGGTGGTTTTTTGCTTGTTCGAATGCATATTTACCATTCTACTGTTTTAGTTATTTGAATGCTGGCTTGCCCGACTGGCATGGTGTTGCCGTGCCCCCTGGTAAATACCTCCATGGTTTGTTTTTGTGGGAACGGTATTTGGGTACTCCTCTTTCAGGGTAGGGAGAGGGTGGGTGGTGGTCGGGAGGGGTTTTTTGTGTTTTTTATTTTTATTTTTGCTGATTATTGCAGTTTGCAAAGTATGAGGATGCTTTTGAGTGCTATGATTTGCCTATTCATTGACTCCATTTATAGGATATTGCTGATATGGTTGTGTTAGGAAATGTGCCCGGTCCCTCCGGACTGTCATTGTTAACTTGGAATGTGCGGGGCCTGAATGATAATAGGAAACGGAGACAAGTCTTGAACTATGTGGCACGTCATAAGTAGACATCCTTTTTATGCAGGAAACTCATTTGGCAGACGCCACGGCTGGTGGCCTAGCATCTGGGTGGGGTCCGCATAGGTATTTCTCCTGGGGTTGCTATCCTTGTGCATAAGCGCATCCAGTTTGCACATTTTGCCACAAAATGCGACCCTGAAAGGACGTTTCTTGATCATCACTGGTCAACTGCTGGGTCATAGGATATCACTGGTCTGTGTCTACGGATGGAACACTGACGCTCCCTCGTTTTATCAATCCCTTTCTTCCCACCTCCTTGCGATTGACACTGGGCTCTTGATTATTGGTGGGGACTTTAACCTTCTCATGGATCATTATAGGGACAGTACCGCTTCCTCCCCTGATTCCAAACCCCACTCCCGCCAGGCCCTTCGGGAGATCTGCACACATTATTCCCTTGCAGACATTGAGGCACATTTACACTCTATCCGCCCTGTTTTCACTCACTACTCTGGGTTCCACAACACATGGACCAGACTAGATTACTGGTTGGTCTCCCCCGTGATTGCTAGCTGGTTGGGATCAGTCCACACTCTCCTCCGCAATCTTTCCGACCATTGCCCGGTTCTTCTCCAACTGCTTATCCGAAGAGAGTGGGGTTACGAGAGATGTTGGCGCTTCCTTGGACGGGCATTGCTAGACCCCGTCTTCACCGAGGAGGTGTGACAAGCTATAGAAGATTACTTTGATTTGAACACTGACTCTGTTGACACCTGGGAGGTCCTATGGGAGGGCTTTAAGGCATATATCAGAGGGCTTTGCATTTCGAAACACGCAGGGGTCCTCCGAGACCTGCGCTCCACCATAGACAAGCTCGAAGAAGAGATTGCCGCGGCGGACCGTGAACTGCTTACTACCCCTCAGACGCCCTTTCCGCCACTCGTTTGGCGCTTTGTGTTAAATTTCGTGACGCGGTTGATAGGGAACTTTCATTTCTTAATAAGCACTGCGTGGCATGGCGTTATGGAGAAGACGAGCGACCTGGTCGCCTATTAGCAAACACTCTGTGCCCCCCTAGAACCCAAACTTGCATAATTTCTATGACTGGTCTAGACGGCTCTCCAATACAATCTACCCCGGCGGTATGTGAGCTCTTTCTCACGTACTATAAGACCCTCTACGCTTCCCGCCTTTCCGGGAATCTGGCCGACCAAGAAGAGTATGTATCGGAGGTTGCCCTGGTGTATTTGGAGCGTTACATGCAAGAGTTTCTTCTAACCCCCATCACCGCAGACAGCATCACAGAAGCTATTGATGCCTTGCGTGGTTCTTCGGCCCCCGGACTGCACGGCTTCTCGG
This sequence comes from Lissotriton helveticus, assembly GCF_964261635.1. NCBI lineage: Eukaryota > Metazoa > Chordata > Amphibia > Caudata > Salamandridae > Lissotriton > Lissotriton helveticus. The sequence goes on along the minus strand of NC_136067.1, from coordinate 918,983,894 downwards.
CCGACTTTTATAAAGCATATAAAGACCTTCTGGTGCCTCGCCTGGTTGAGGTTTATATGGTGGCCTTAAGTGTGGGCGTCCTCCCCCCGACGTTTCGTGAAGCGGTGGTCATTCTATTGCCCAAACCAGGGAAAGACCCCATGCTCTGTGGTTCATATAGACCGCTGTCATTGTTGTATACGGACTACAAAATTCTAGCCAAAGTGATAGCAATCAAACTGTCGCTCCTGATGAAATTTATTATTTCTCTAGTGCAATCGGGTTTCATTCCACATAGGTCTACGTCCCTTAACCTCCGCACCTTATTCACGGTCCTACACCGTATTGACCCCGTTACCAATTTTATTGGATGCATAGAAAGCATTCGATTCTCTTGAATTGCCCTTCTTCCTTTCTGTAATGTGCCGTATGGGTATGCCGGAGTGCTTTATTGCAACTGTCGCTCTTTTGTATACCAGGCCCTCCGCTCGGCTGCGCCTTAACGGTATCTTGTCAGATCCCTTCCCTCTATCGCGGGGCACGAGACAGGGTTGCCCCCTCTCCCCACTATTGTTTATTTTAGCTCTTGATCCCTTGGCCCGGCAGTTCCAGGAGAACCACCTCCAGCGCGGGTTGCAGTTTCGACTGGCCCTTTATTGATGTCCATGTACGCAGACGACATGGTACTATATGTTAGGCACCCCCACTGTAATCTGTCTCCACTAATACGGGAAATTATACGTTTCGGTGCATTCTCAGGGCTAAATATTAACTGGCGCAAATCTGTCATTTTTCCACTCACTACCAGCACTACACCCTGGTCTTTTGACTTTCCACTGGAATGGTGCGATGATTCCGTTAAATACTTAGGAATTCATATCCATCTTGACACTGCATCGATGATACGCCTCAATTATGGCTCTGCAGTCTCCGCTGGATTAGTCTACCCCTCTCCATGGCCGGGAGAGTTGCAATCATTAAAATGATGGTGCTTCCACGTTTTCTATATTATTTTAATAACATCCCGGTTCCCCTAACCAAAGCCTTTTTGAAGCAACTTCGCTCTCTTCTGCTTCGATTGGTCTGGGGTGACTGCACGCCACGTGTCAGCTGGAGAGTCTTGATCATGCCACCAGATAGGGACGGGCTGGGTGTACCGGACTTCTATTTGTATTATTTAATTGCTCAATGTGCCTATGCTTATTCTTGGTTCCACCCGGACACACGTATTCCATATTTACGTCCAGAGGCAGACTTGGTTCTCCCTAGACAGCTTCTCACAATCCTTCGCACTGGCTTCCCTCGGGACCCGTGTGATATTCAAACTGTATCCACCACATGCTGAGCCTGGATTAAACTGAGCAAGCTTTTAGGGCTAGATATGCTTTATTCTCTGGTATTGCCCCTTCCTAATGCCTCTATTCTTCCCATTACGGAAGAGACACTGGTGAATCGCACCTTGCAGAAATTTACTATCGGCATCCTCGGGACCTTTTCCCCGATAGTCATGTATTCTCTGTGACGGAGGAAGCCTGGTTCACTGACCGCTCCTTTATGGACACATTTATCCTCACCCGGCTTCTCTCAGCATTGAGGGCGTGTTTCCCCTCATTTCCTCTAGCCCCCGAGGAGGCCCCCCTCTTACTTCAGTGATACAGAGCCCAACCAATGCGCACCTGATCTCCAAATTATATAAACAATGCGGAACACTTAAACCTTGTGATGACTCCAAACTCAGGCGTGAGATTGCATTGCTGGGATATGTCATAAATTTCCCTAGGAACATTCGTAAGTTGGCAGCGCTTGGCTTCATGTTGGCCAAGAGGGAAATAGCATTGCTCTGGGGTAGTAGGCGTGTCCCCACTCTCCGCTCATGGTTAAGCAGTTTAGCATTCTGCAATACAAACAGCGAAGAGTTCAGTACCTTGCTCCCCCCACTTCCAGGCCTACGGATATCTGGGACCCCTATCGAGACTACATCTCCCGGCAACGAGTGGCCCAGGAGTCCCTGACACAATCCGGCATCACCCCGACCTGGGTGGGTTGAACCCCTTCAATTTCTGCATTGGGGCAGTACAGTGCCGGTGTTTGCACTACTACTTAGCTGGTATCTTCCTGTTGGTATTATTCAATGTACGTAATTGTGCCATTGGAATGATGTTCGTTCGGTACGATGTCTTTGATATAGTCAATGTGGAGATATCGTGGTGCTCTCTTTTCAGATTTCATTTTGGTCCTCGTCATTTGTGTTCATATTTCATGGATATACTTTGCTGCCTTTCTGTTATTGTTATGATTCGATATCACATTGTAATGCTGTTGCTTGATTATGCTTTTACTGCATTTTTTTTATTATTATGTTTATTCTCTTAAGTTTTTGCATCATTTCTTAATTTTTGTCATTCGTATTCATGTGAAATTTCAAATAAAGGTTGAAGAAAAAAAAAACGGTCAGGTCCCAGGGGATGGGGTCCTTGACGCCCAAAAAAGTCCAGGGAAGTGGGGCCACCCAGCCCCCCTTCCTAAAACAAAACAAAAAAACCCCACTACTACACTACTACAAATGCGCTTCCTGGCATGCTCCTGTTTTGGGAAGAAGTGACCTTGGCTGCTGAGGGTCCTTAGGGGCTGAGACGTTCCCTGTTACCACCTTTAAACCTCACACAGTGGGATTGCTGAGAGGTGGTTGGAGGACACACCCCTTTCTCCACCACAAAGGTTATAGCAACATTATAGTTAGCTCAGATTCCACTAGTACATAACCAGTGAAATTCAGCAGTTATAGTTGACTAATCTAACTATAACTTACTCTTCCACAATGTATTCCTTATGACCTCACATATTACATCGCCCATGACATGGTCACTGACATCATTGATGACATGACTCTTGATATCTCAAATGACATCAATGATAATAACATCCACAGAACAACTCAAACACACACTCACCCCCCCCAAACAACCTCTTATATGCCGACTGGCCTCCCCATACAACCACTCACACACCCACGTATTCATCCTCAGAGTCACTCATATACCCACTCACTCACAATCACTGCCCCTCATATACCCACTCACTCAAACACACAGCCACTCACCCATGCATCTACTCACACAGATATCAATTCACCCATACACTCACTCACAAAGCCACTCACTCACCTATACAGATACTCCCGCTCCTACTTATTTTCCCATGCAACCACTCACGCACCTATTCACTCACCCATATAGCCTCACTTACTTATACAGCCGCTAATACAGCCACTGACTGCAATACAACTACTCACATAGCTTCTCATTTACCCACACACCCACTCAGCTACTCACTCACCCATATACCCACTTACACACCCAGTCACTCACTCATAGAACCACTCACACACCCATTCACAGATCCATACAGTCACTCACATACCACTAATCAATCAATCAATCAATCATAACACTTGTATAGCGCGCTACTCATCCGGAAGGGTCTCAAGGCGCTTGGGGGAAGGGGGGCGCTACTGCTCGAACAGCCAGGTCTTGAGTTGTCTCCTGAAGGCGAGGTGGTCCTAGGTAAGCCGAAGGTGGATGGGGAGGGAGTTCCATGTATTGGCCACCAGGTAGGAGAAGGATCTGCCTCCGGCGGTGGCTCTTCGGATGCGTGGTACGGCGGCGAGGGCGAGGCTAGCGGACCGTAGCTGGCGGGTGGGCGTGTGGAAGGTCAGGCGGTCGTTGAGGTACTTGGGGCCCAGGTCGTGGAGAGACTTGTGTGTGTGGGTGAGGAGCCTGAAAGTGATCCTCTTGCTGACGGTGAGCCAGTGCAGGTTCCTCAGGTGGCCGGAGATGTGGCTGCGTCGAGGGATGTCCAGGATGAGTCGGGCGGAGGCGTTCTGGATGCGTTGTAGTCTTTTCTGTAGCTTGGCTGTGGTTCCGGCGTAGAGGGTGTTTCCATAGTCCAGCCGGCTGGTGACGAGGGCCTGGGTGACCGTCTTCCTGGTTTCGATCGGGATCCATCGGAAGATCTTGCGGAGCATGCGGAGGGTGTAAAAGCATGAAGAGGAGACGGCGTTGACTTGTCTGGTCATCGAGTCCAGGATGACGCCCAGGTTGCGTGCGTGGTCTGTCGGCTTGGGGGCGGTGCCCAGGGCTGGGGGCCACCAGGAGTCGTCCCAGGCAGAGGGTGATGGTCCAAGGATGAGGACTTCCGTCTTGTCTGAGTTCAGTTTCAGGCGGCTGTTCTTCATCCACTCGGCGACATTTTTCATCCCTTCGTGGAGGCTGGTTCTGGCGGTGTCGGGGTCTCTGGTGAGGGAGAGGATCAGCTGGGTGTCGTCAGCGTAGGAGATGATGTTGAGGTTGTGTTGGCGTGCGATGGCTGCGAGAGGTCTCATGTAGACGTTGAAGAGGGTGGGGCTGAGTGATGATCCTTGCGGGACGCCGCATATGACTTCGGTGGCCTTGGAGCGAAACGGGGGAGGCGGACTCTCTGTGTTCTTCCAGCGAGGAACGAGATGATCCACTTCAGTGCCTTCTCTTGGATGCCGGTGTTGCTGAGGCGTTGGACTAGGGTGCGGTGGCAGACAGTGTCGAACGCGGCGGAGAGGTCCAGGAGGATGAGTGCCGCTGTTTCCCCGTTGTCGAGAAGGGCTCGGATGTCGTCAGTGGCTGCGATGAGGGCGGTCTCGGTGCTGTGGTTGGCTCTGAAGCCGGACTGCGAGGGGTCGAGGGATCCATTCGTCTCGAGGAAGGCGGCAAGCTGTCTGTTGGCGATCTTCTCGATGACTTTGGCAGGAAAAGGGAGGAGCGAGATGGGGCGGAAGTTTTTGAGGTCGGTGGGGTCCGCTGTTGGTTTCTTCAGTAGGGCGCTGAGCTCGGCATGCTTCCAGCTCTCCGGGAAGGTGGCGGTGTCGAAGGAGGTGTTGATGACGTCTCGGAGTTGGGGTGCGATGGTGGAGTCGGCCTTGTTGAAGACGTGGTGGGGGCAGGGGGCAGTCGGAGATCCGGAGTGGATGGTGTTCATCGTGCGGGCTGTGTCTTCGGTGGTCACTACGGTCCAGGTGCGGAGGGTGGCGGTGGGGTGCGTTGGTTCGACGGTTGGGTGCGAGGAAGGTGCGCCGAAGCTGTTGTGAATGTCGGCAATCTTGCGGTGGAAGAATGAGGCGAGGGAGTCGCAGAGATCTTGTGACGGGGTGATGTCGTTGTTGCCGGTGCTGGGGTTGGAGAACTCCTTGACGATGCTGAAGAGTTCCTTGCTGTCATGGGCGTTGTTGTCCAGTCGATCCTTCAGTGATTTCTTCTTGGTGGTGCGGATGAGCTGGTGGTGCTTGCGGGTTGCGTGTTTGAGGGCGGTCATGTTGTCAGTGGTCCGGTCGAGGAGCCAGGCTTTCTCGAGGGTGCGGCAGGTCTTCTTGGAGACCTTGAGTTCGTCGGTGAACCAGGGGGCCTTCATGCTTCTGGGTTTGCTGGGAGGGTTCTTCAGTGGTGCGAGGTCGTCGGCGCAGGCTGTCAGCCACTGCGTGAAGTTGCGGGCTGCTTCGTTGGGGTCGGTGTGCTGGCAGGTGGGTTCTGGCTGAGGGAGGTGGTGAGATGGTCGGCGGTGATCTTGCTCCATCTTCTGTGAGGAACCTGTTGCGGGTGGTGGTGGGTAGTGGTTTTTCTGAAGCTGAAGTGGACGCAGCTGTGGTCGGTCCAGTGAAGTCCGGTGGAGTGGCTGAAGGCGATGTGCTTGCTGGCTGAGAAGATGGGGTCAAGCGTGTGGCCGGCGTAGTGGGTGGGGGTGTTGATCAGTTGCTTGAGTCCGAGGTTGGCGAGGATGTCCAGCAGGGTGACGGTGTTGCGGTCCTTGTTGTGCTCCAGGTGGAAGTTGAGGTCCCCTAGGAGGATGTAGTCGGCGGAGGGGAGGACGTGTGGGCTAATGAAGTCCGTGATGTCTTTGCTGAATTGGGTGCGTGGTCCCGGGGGGTCTGTAGATGAGGGTGCCTCGTCTTTGGGTCGGTGTGAATCTGGAAGTGGAGGTGTTCTGCAGCGGTGTAGGTGTCGGTCACGATGCGGATGGTGTTTTTGTGGACGATGGCGATGCCTCCCCCATTCTGGTTGACGCGGTCCCTCCTGATGATCTTGTATCCATCCGGGATGGCGATGGCGATGTCGGGGGCTGAGGAGGCGTTCATCCATGTTTCAGTGAGGAACGCGACGTCTGGTGATGTTGTGTCGAGCAGGTTCCAGAGTTCGACGGCGTGTCTGTGGACAGAGCGGGTGCTGAGCAGGATGCACTTGAGGTCGCTGCTGGGGTTTGGCTTGGCGGGCGCGGTGCATGTTCGGAGGCAGGTGAACTTGCAGGTTGTGCAGGTGAAGGGTCCGTGGAAGCGTTTCGGGGCGGCCCGGCAGCAGGCGGGGTGCCGGCCGGCATTGAGTGCGTTGAAGGCGGCGGCCTCGTAGGTCTGTCGGGTCGACTTGCATCGGTGGGGGCCAGAGGTCCTAGCGCTGGGCGTGGTCCAGGCGCGGACGGGCGCAGACGGGCTTACCTTTGGCGCGCCTTCGGCGCACAATCGGCGCGCCCGCTGCGCGTGACCGCTGCACGTCTGGCCAAGTGGGAGGGAGGGAGGAGCAGCTGGGAGGCGGGAGCGGGGAGGGCACAGAGGTAAAGGGGGCGTGGCCTCTGGCACAGAGGCGGGAAGCGGGGAGCGGGGCGGGCAGGCACAGGGGGCAGAGAGACAGGAAAACAGCACAGGCAATATCAAGAAACAATTACAGCAAATGGGAAACAATAATAATATTAACAAGATGCAGGGAAACAAAAAGGAAACGAAATAAAAACAAACGGTACACGCAAATACGGCGGGGGGCGGGGTCGGTGAGGCAGGCTCAGCGAGGCTGCGGGCAGCAGCGGGGCGAGTTGCACACACAACAGCTGGTGGCCGTGCGGCACGGGGGGTGTCCTGAGAACAGGTCACACCCCAGCTAACCCACCTATACAGCAACTCACACACCCACTCACCAACACAACCACTCACAGATACTCACTTACTCATACAGCCACTCACACACCCCTTTTTCACCCATATAGCCACTTACATACCCATTTACCCACCCATACACACACTTACACACCCACTCACTCACCAGTACAGCACCTCATACCCACTTATTTACTCAGTTACACACACACCTATGTACTTAACCATACAGCTACTCACACACCCACTTATTGACCAATACAGGCACTCACACACCCAAACACATACCCACACAGTCACTCACACACAGATACAAACAGTCACACAGGGACTCACAAAATATATTTGAGAAATAGTATCACTCAATAGTATTACACAAACTATACTAGTTTACCTTTTGAGATACCTTGGTATATGTTTTAACACTCTCAGTCACTGGATGATGTCATCAGTGATGTCATTTGAGACATTATCAGTGATGTCATTAGTGATGTCACTGACCATATCATGAGTGTGAGGTCATAAGCAGTGATTTGCAGGGGCACAAGTTATAGTTAGCTCAGGCAACTATAACTGCTGAATTTCACTGGTTGTGTATGAGTGAAACCCTAGCCTAATTATAATGTACCTGAATGGTGTTTTTTTTCAGAGAATATATATGTGTGTGTGTGTGTGTTAGGGCAAGGATATTGGGAAAGGGTATGTTTAGGGTTAGGGCGGGTATAGGTTTTTGGGTGGCAAGGGTAGTTTTAGAGTTTAGGCTGGAGGTGGGTTTTGGGTGGCAATGGACTTTGTTTAGGGTTTAGGATGGGAATGGGTTTTTGAGTGGCACGCGTATTTTTAGGGTTTAGGGTGGATATGGGTTTTTGGATGGCTAAGGTACTTTTAGGGTTTAGGGTGGGTATGTTTTTTGGGTGGCAACAGTATATCAATGTTAGGGTGGGAATGGTTTTTTGTGTGGCAAGGGCATTTTTGGTTTAGAAAGGGTATACGGTTTTGGGTGGTAAGGGTATTTTTAAGGTTTAGGATGGGTATGACTTTTTGCATGGAAAGGGTATTTTTAGGGTTTAGGGTAGATATAGGTTTTTGGTTGGGAAGAGATTTTTGAGGAGTTAGGGTGTGTTGGTTTAGGGGTTCATGACTTAATAAGGAAACATATTTACATATATATATATATATATATATATGAAATATATGTATATGAAATATATATCGATATGTGTATTTGTATATTTAATATACATATATGGATATTTATACACAAGTCATCTTATTTATCACCATTTACATAAGGATCTAGAAACACCCCAAAAAATATCAACAGGCTTTTGAGCACTGATATTGCAAATTTAAGAGAAAAAAATAACAAATAAACTAACAAGACTAGACCTATGCAGAAACTTGACACTAGAAAAATTTGACACAGGTGAGACTGAAGTACCAATTGTACCAATTAGAAAGAAAAGAAGTGGAGAACAACAAAGGGTCATTTCATTCATTTCATAGGCATCTACTTGTTATTTTTTGAGAATCAAGTAGAGTTAAAGGTGAAGATTAACACATATGAAGAATCTAGTGAAGAAAGGTTGAAAAGCCATCTCCTTGAATGAGTATGTATTCGCACACATAATTTATAGAGAACGCTTAGGTGAGAATTATTTGAACACGTTATGTTTCTTCTGTCATAGCACCCAGTGTCTTTTGTTTTTACCAATTACACAGAAGTACATGAAGGGAGACATATCTGAATTGAAGTTTTTCACAACCTAAAAGGGTTTTAGGGTTCAACATTGGACAAGGCTATGAATATGTAATACAAGGTAAATTGCCCAGTAGTTGAGCATTTATATAAATATGATGGAAAATGCTCTGTTCACTACTGCCATATAATTTCAACATAAAATGAGATGAGCCAATAAGGAAACTATAGGTTTTAAATAAGACTGTCCCTTGAGTTGATATATTTGAATATTATGCATTGTGGTTATTTTAGAATCTATGAATTTTGTTTTTATCTCTAGGCATTATGATTTAGATTACTAACCTGTATTGCATACTAAGTGGGAAAAATCTAGATTATGCATGTGGTTTCAGTTATGAAAGGTTCAAGCCTGCAGAGTAGATCTTTGAGTTTCAGAAAAAGCATTTTTCTATATTGCTATGTGTAAAATTTGTTTTGGATTTGTTTTTAAGAAAATGATTTGTATGTTTTATGTTTGTAACAGCCCAGAAGAAGCGCTGAGGGAAGCTGGCATTGTATATGAAGTACACTTATGTAAGTGGACACCTTGCACCAGTCCAGACAATCCTTATGGTAATTTAAGAGGTGTTAAACAACCATACAAAGATCTCTAAGTGGTAGCTGTGGAGAGCAGCTTTCAGGCTTAGTCCAGAAGGAGTGTAAAGCAACTTGTTTTACCAGAACACAATCTTATAGTATAGAGTAGTTGAAAACGAACCACACAAAGTATTATAAAAATATGTATTTATTATATTGTACTCTCTAACACATAGAAATACCTCCTACCCGGAGTTATGCACAATGCACACATTACTTTGGCAAAGAAACACAGTAAATAGCACAATATACACAGTGGACCCCACGGGGGGATCAAACCATATACTAAGAAAGTGGTATAAGAACCATGACTTGGGTCCAGACAATGTTTAGAGGATGTAGAAGTGCTGGGTACCCAAGGAGCCACCCAAGGTGAGTTGATAGAGACTGAACAGAGAGCGTGTGCAGAGTGGGAACACAACCACATGCTCCGTACAACTCTACGTGTAAGTCGTGTTGGATTTTAGAGATTAAGGACCCTTTCCAATGGACCTGAAGAAACCCACTGGAAGACAGAAGGTTGGAGAGGGACCCCACCCATAGATTCCCTAGTACCCATGTTACCTACACCAGGGAAGCCAGGTGCATACGTGTGAAGTGGTGTCGGAAACCGCTGTCGAACCCAATGGAGGACTTTAGGAAAGTGCCGCTGCTGAAGAAGGAGAAAGTATCCGGTGGAATCCGAAGGTGGATTCTAGATGAGAGTTACCTGCAAGCAGAGGGGACAGAGCCTATATCACTCAAGGGTGACCAGGAGACTTGGAAGACGAATGCCATCCAATGTCGGGTGTTGCAGGATAGATAACAATTACATTGACTCTGCAACTGTGAGGACCAGGCGATGATGAGGAGGACCAGGAGCCATGCACAAGCTTTCACAAGAAGCATGTCGAGTGCTGAGGGGTTGGTGTCCAGCGGGACCACCAACAAGCCTTGGCAAAAGCAACCAATGTAGAAATTGAAGAAGGAGCAACATCGCGACCACCAAGGACCAGGGGACTCACCAAAGGCTGGGGAGTCAGGGCAGGCCCAGAGCAATCAGAGGAGCCCAAAAGAAACAACAGTGACCCTCAAGTGGACCCACAGCCTGGGGGCACTGTAGTCGTGAGAGGACCTCAAGCAGCTCCCTAAAAGATGCAGGTAACGATGCACACGATGTGTGTGGCTGAAGATGTTGGTCACTGGAGGTGCTCAAGATTGGGGCTACTTGGAGCCGGAAGATCTTTTTGGAAAGAAGTCAACTAGCCTTTGCAACTGCAAGTTGGCGTGGTGCACAGGGGCTCGGTTATTGCGATCCCCACGAGGGATACTGGCCTCAAACTTGGTGAGAGGTCAAGGCAGGCCTCAGGAGCTGTGGAAAACAACCACCTGTGTTGCAGAACCTGTTGGAGTCTGGAGGACCTCAGGATCAGCAGACCAGTCGACTTAGCTGCGGTGCCTGCAAATGCAGGGGAGTGACTCCTTCACTCCAAGTGAGATTTATTCAAGTGTCTTTAATGCTTCACAGGCCTTGGAAGGTTCCTGTATGATGCACAAGCACAGACGATGCAGCAGACAGGAAGGGAGATGAAGTCAGGCCCAAATGAAGTTCAGCAAAATCCAAAGTGCCAAGGCGGTAGAAGAACAGTGGTGTCTGATCTGAATCTTATCCCTTGATGAATCTAGGGACCTACACCCAGGTAAGTCCTTAAGTACCCTAGGGCAAGGGTTGGGAAGATTCAGGAGACCCTTCGAGGGAAGGGTCTGGACAGGGTGGGAGGTTACTCCCATTTCATTTGCCCAGTTTTGCGCCAGAGGGTTTGAACAGGACTATGCATAGGGACACCAAATGAGCCCCACACGCAGACTTTGTGGGGCTGGCAAGCGCACCCACCCAGTCCACTACACTAAATCCTGTCTGGGAGAGGGTCACACCTCCCTGTGACAGGATGCCTATTGTTCTGCCTTCCCATGCTAGAGCTTGGCTCAGTAGCAGGAGGCCAGCAAGGTGTCTCTGGTCAGCAGCAACCATTTTGTGCTGTCCGGGTCTAGAAGGTTGGCAGCAGGAACAATGAGAGCCTAACAAAGGCTCTTCCGGTGCTTGGAATCATACCTCCCACACAGTTTACAGTGTAGGAGTGTGATTCCAACATGTTTGATAACAAACATGATAGGATTTATTGCAGACAGTTTTGAGATGGTCATCGGGTAATTATGCGGTACACCTCTATATAGTATATGGCTGTTTCATTGATGACTTAGGAGAAAGGACTCCGTAGGCTGCAGGGTTGTCCTGCTCATGCAGGGGCACCCTCTCCCTAAGAACCAAGCACCCTGCCTTCACGATTGCAAAGGCCTGCTATTGGTGTGACTTATAGGTTTTAAGTGCAGTGACCCTAGATATAGGAAACCTATATCATTAGTAAGTGGTGCTAGCACCAACGTACACAGGCTGCAATGCCAGGCCTGTAGTTCCATTTTGAATGGTCTCTCATGGGTGGCACAATACATGCTTCAGCCCATGGGAAACCTGGGGGTATCCATGCCCTGGCTACCTTGGTACCATATGCTGGAGACTTATAAGGGTACCCCAGTATCCAATCTGGGATGTACCTAAGTATGGAAAAAACAATTTAGGGAGAAAGAAGATAGACTTGGGTCCTGATAAAACTGGGGTCCTGATTAGCAGGATCTCAGTCAGACTAGTCAAATACAGCTTAGCATCAGGCAAAAAGTGGGGGTAACCATAGAAGCAGATTCTACTTTCCTACAAGCGCAAGTGTGCGCAAAAAACATGTTGGCTATATTGCTGTAAAAAATGACTCATTGAGAGAATAACAATAAAGAATGATAAATGAAATCCTCACAAGAATGTTTAATATGTTCTATTGTTAAATTCTCGGGCCTCATTTATGAGGCTGTGCGTCACTTTTATGCCGCCGGTGCGTCACTTTTTGTGACGCACCAGTGGCGTAAAAAATGCGCCTTGTTGCGCCATATTTACAAAGTGATGCATCTAGTTAGATGCATCACTTTGTAAATCCCTGCGCCACATTATACCTGCGCCAGGTATAATGTATGCAAGGGGGGCGTATTGACGCAAGAAAGGGTCGTAGAAGTAATGCGCCTTGTTGCGCCATATTTACAAAGTGACGCATCTAGTTAGATGCGTCACTTTGTAAACCCTTGCGCCACATTATACCTGCGCCAGGTATAATGTATGCAAGGGGGGCGTATTGACGCAAGAAAGGGTCGTAGAAGTGGCGCAGTGAAATCTATGAGATTTCACTGCGCCACTTCTAGGACGCCATTGCGTCAAAATCTTGCGCCTGCCTCACAGCAGGCGTAAGGCTGACGCAGGCCCTTTCACATGGGGCTTGCCCCATGTGTAAGGACGCATTGCTGGAGTTGCGTCACTTTTGTGACACACTCCAGCAATGCGTCACTTTTGCGCTAACAGATACGTCAGAAATACTGACGTATCTGTAACTCCTTGCGACATGATGCGTCATACTGTAAATATGACGCATCATTAGTGTCGCAAGGAGGGCGCAATGAAAAGTGACGCATCGCTGTTTTCACGCAGCGATGCGTCACTTTTCATAAATGAGGGCCTCAGTATTTCAGTTTTTGTACTTCAATTACTATACTGATGGGAACTAGTAATTGAGATTGTAAGTGCCGGACAATATTCCTGTTAACCAGTCACCAGTTGGCTGTTCTACTTAGTACCTAGCTTCTATTGGATATGTTTTTTTTGTCTTTCCTCTATCTTTGACTTTGTATGAAGAATCTTTGTGAACATTCCCAAAAAAGTGTCTTCCCGATTCTTGTTATGCATGGAAAGTTTCAGAGTGACCTGTGAAACGGGCCAAGAAAAAGGGAGGGGTCAAAAAAAGTGTGTTTCCCATGTTTATTTCCATAGAGATTTTAGACATGCCCATAGCCAAAACCGCTGGACGGAATTACACCAAACGTGGGAAATAAGTAGGTCTTGGGCCAGAAAGCAATTTTTTGTTATTTGGTGTAAATCTGTTCAATAGTTTAAGATATTAAAGGAAATCCAAATATGTATATCTGGGATTGCGAATAAGGGCGGGCAGAGAATTCTGCTCCACCTGCGGAGTGTGTGGAGTTTTGCCTACTCTGCGCTCAGCTGAGAAAGTGGAGTTGTAGGCAAAACTCAGACTCCGCAGCAGAGCAGACTTAGGCAGCCCCGACAAAAAAGGCTCGCCACCTCTACCCCACAATAAAAAATATTAAAACATACATTTAAAAAGAAAAAGGCACTTACCTGTACTGTGGGTCTCTGGGCTGCTCTCCTCCTTCTTCTTCTCGCCGTGGTCTGTCTCCCGGCAACCACTACCCAACTCCAATCTAATTTTTGTTTTTTTAAAAGCTTGTTTGGCCCTCTAGGTCCCTGTGGGGCCCCCTGAGCAGGTCTAGGGGGTCAGGGTGTTTCTACCCTGCCCCTTTTTGTTTTTTTACTGTTTTTCTTGTGACTCGGTTCAAACTAGTTTGAAGTGTTGGCAGCCAATCAGAAGTTAGCTCATTGTCAGGAGGGTTCGCAGATCCACCGCGGTCACCGGATACTACTATTTTGTAACGTATGCATTTCTCAGGAAATACTGAAAGGGTTTACACCAATTACAGCAAAGAGTGCCCTCTGGTTCAAGAGCTACCTTTCTACCAAATTTTGTGTAATTCCGTTCAGCAGTTCGGGCTGTAGCTGCAACAAAAGTTCCTAGGGAAATTAACATGGAGAAAACACGTTTTGGGACTCTCCCTTTTTTCTCGACCCCTGCTTGACAAATCACCCCGAAACTTTCAAGACAGGAGCTGGCCTGAGTGGGCCATTAGTTATTCATTTGCGTAGGGTCTTGTGACTGAGGTATGTCTCTACTTGCACATGTATTCTCACACATAGTATGAATCTGAAGATGTATAAAACACAGGTATACATCTATTGGTATGTTTCTTTTATATATGATGCCACTAGGAAAAGGTACAGGCACATGTATTTATGCTTTTAGGAATATAGTTAGACTTACAACAGACACATTGAAAGGGTTGCTACTTTGTATTTGGCTAGGCCCAGCCCTCCACAAGTCACTGTTCTCAACCTATTCCTAAAAGCATGCATGGATGTGTCTGTGCCTTTTGCTAGTGTCATCTTTAGATGCATAACACATGTGAGAATACATGTGCAAGTAGAGACATCCCTCAGTCAGATTGCCATGCAGACTATAAAACTTGACATACTGCACTTCCCATTTCAAGAAGACATCTACAATTATGCGGCGTAATTCAACCATACCATTCACCAAACTCATACAAAATACCCTAATCAGAAATCCCTCTGCCAACATGTCTGAAACCTCACTTTTCTCTTGCAGCTTCACTACTCTGTGACTACTAGAGTCTTGATGCAAGGCAAATATAAACAACCAACCCATCACATGTCTCTTATATAAGTCTCACCATATTACTGAAAGCATGCATGCATGTGTCTGTACCTTTTGCTAGTGTTATCTATACTACTATAATAAAGGAAGAACTTTCAGCCTTTGAGGCGGGTAAACTCGGGAACCACAGCGCCAATCCACACACCCGATACACCGTTGGAATCGTCAGGGTGTGTAAATGGTTATAGGCTATATAAAAAAAAAAACAAACGTGATTTAAAAAATGTACAGTAAAAAAAAAGTAGTCCCTCAGAAGTTGCGCCGGCCGCGACGTGCATGCTCACGTCAGGAGCGCGGGGAGGAGCGGCATCCAGGAGCGCGATGAGGAGCGGCGGACATGGCGCGGGGGAGGAGCGGTGATCTGAGGAGAAGCGGACAGGCCAGCGGCGGTGCGAGCAGCGGACAGGCTGGAGGAGCGGCGGCTGAGGTAAGGGAGCGGCGGACAAGGCGTGGGGGAGGAGCGGTGACGTGAGGAGAAGCGGACAGGCCAGCAGCGGTGCGAGCAGCGGACAGGCGGGAGGAGCGACGGCTCAGGTAAGGGGACCCATGTCGGGGCAGGCCGGGGTGGGGGTCGGGGCAGGCGGGGGACGGGCCGGGCGGGGACCCGGGCTGCTGCACAATGTCGGGGCGGGCGGGGGTCAGGGAAGCCTGTTGCACCCGGACAAGGTCGGGACGGGCTGCTAGTTATATATAAAAGAAGCATACAAATAGATGTAGACCTCTGTTTTATACATCTAACATCTTCAGATGAATAACACATATGACAAATGACAAATACATGTGCAAGTAGAGACATTCCCCAGTCACCAAACCATGCAGATCGTGAAACTTTACATACTGCCTTTCCCATTTCAAAGAGACACCTAAAACTATGCAGCATACTTCAACTACACCTTTCCACAGACACATACAAACTACCATAATCACTAATCCATCTACCAATGTACACATATTACACTGTACAAACTATTTAAATCATCATTTCAGTACAATAAAACAAATTACAATACACATCTGTACATTTCAATACATATTTCAAACATCGCACTTCTCTAATAATTTTAAAACTTTGGAAATAATGTTTTTCAAACCTAAAAACATCACTACAAAGAGTGACTTACTACTGCATCATGAATAACACACCTTACACATTTGTAACTCACCTTTGAAATAGTATTGCAGATTATTAAATAACAGAAACTCATAAAAGATTTTCTTTTGCACACAATAAATGTAATGCACCACTTTCAACAAGGTAAACCAGTAATGGCAAACTTTCCCTCTCTTTCTGCACACAAATAAATGTAAGTAACAAATCACATTGCTTCCTACATTATTTCAAATTGTGAAACACATTGCAATTGGTTGAACATGTTAACCCTTTCTAACTGTCTTCAAATAGTGGGCAAACTGGTTCTGAAATTTGTTGGAGTCGCTACTCCACTGCAGTGCCACAGTAAAGCATCACGATGGAGCCGCGAACCCTTACGGGAGTTCAAAAACCTATTTCTAATAATACTAACAACACACTACTTCTACAGATACTACTGACTTATAAAAACTTAATTTAGTAATATATCACTTATATTTGTTAACATTTCACATTTTAAATCCACTGTTAAGTATCAACCCTTCCCCCATTCTCCTTAATCCAAGTTTACATAGTACCTGTTTCTGCAGTATTCAGCTGTACTGGCAGGTTACAAGTTTACCATATTTTCAAGTTCAGCACACTAGATTACAAATTCAAATGGCAGGTGTGGTTGACTTTTGCTATCTACTGTACCTTTCAAACATTTTTTAATAACCAATCAGAAACATGATTCCTCAGGAAAGTAGTGCACAATGTTCATGAACAGCCAATCACTTATCGGCTTTTTCAAAAACAGCATCTTGTCGACCATTTTAGATACCTCTCATTCTACCAACTGACTCCCTTAGCTACAGACATCTTTTCATTCCTTCCAGACATCCCTTCAAGATGCTTACAGTATGGATTGTAGGGCACAGCTATGTTTTCTGGTGCAAACAGTATGCAGAACACATAGGTATTGACAAAGACCTAGGTTTGCTTAATGTGGATATTAAATGGATTGTACAGGGAGGCCTAACGTGGTACCAATTGATGCCTTCGGATAAAACATTTTTCCATCTCCAACTCCTTCACCTCATGATTGTGCACTGTGGTGGCAATGACCTAGTCGCATTGACTGGGATAGGTCTGACAATGCTAATGAGGTATACCTTTGCACAATTGATGTTGCTTTTGCCTCATTCTGTCTTTGTATACTCTAATACATGCCAAAAGACAGAAATGGAAGTGGTCAAAGCAATTCTATCCACAGATTGAGAAAGCTAGGAAGAATGTCAATAAAGGTGTTTCTGCTGACCTCAGAGACCATATGATAGGCTCCATCTATAACAACATTCTACGTTTTGATATAGATGACATCTACAGAAGTGAAGGAGTTCACTTCACAGATGAAGGGAACAGAGTGTTTCTCAACAACCTTAGGCTGCGCCTTCACACTTACATGTAGCTCCCAAAAAGTCATTATTAAAACAAGGGCTCTTTTTAGAGGAACCCTATAACCCAACAGCAAATTCTTTTCTTTTTTTATTATACATACTCTTTTAAAATATTTTTCGGATTCACAAACCCGTGGTGGATTCGCAAAATAAAAGCACAATTTCAATGTATTACAACACAATACACTTTTCAAGATTCATATTTAATTTTTTTAATATTATTACTCTATCAAATTTAATGTGAATATTAACTTTAGTCCCGATAACTCTACAAAAAAAGTTCATCAATGCAACACTACCTTCTGAGTTATATACTATTAAATTATTTATTTGAGGTGGATCCGCGAATTCACCGCACCGTTACACAGGGGGGCGTGCTGAGAGCCGCAATAGGGACGCAACTCCGATCACGAGAAAAAAAAATGCCCCCCAATTACATTACCCAATGTTGGCCCCAGGGATCCCATCCCCCGGGGCCTGGACATTTTTTATTTTTTTTAAAAACCTACTTGAACCCCACTCCTGGGCAATCTTTGTCCTCAGGGACCCAATCCCCCGTGGCATGGCCATAATGATGGGCACCGTGGGGTAGCCCAAATGTCCCAGCGGTCCCTGCAGGTTCCCCGTTTCTGACATTGCTTTAGGACAAAGGGAGCTACAAACATGCAGCTCCCTTTGGCCAAAAGCAATTCTGCTTTGCTTCATGGAAGCAAGAACAGTTTTTCTGCTCTTGCTTCCATGAAGCAAACATGTTTGCTATGACACTGCAATGTCCCTGGGGTGGGCACCCCGGGACATTGCTGGAGCCGAGTCTGGAGGGTGGTGGTCCCCCGGGCCATGGAGGGCTCCTCGAGGGGGGCTGCATGGCCCCTTTCCCTTCGTGTTTAAAACCCCAGGGAGGTGGTGGTCCCTGGGGCCGGGGGTCCGCTACGGACCCCTGTATATTAACTAATCAATGCCTCAGGGAAGTGGTGGTTTTCAAGGCAGTGCAGGGGCAATAGCTTCCCACAAATTACTAATTTAAGAAAAGACCCAGGGAGGTGGCAGTCCCCAGGGCTTTGTGGGGGGCCCAAGCGTTTGTTATTTTTAAAAACCCAGGGCTGCGGGGGCCCTGTGTTGCCCCAGCAAACCATTAACATAGCCCCGAGGAGGTGCCGGTCCCCAGGGCTGCTGGGTTCTCAACAACATAATCAAGGATTGTCCCGAAAGGGACCTGGCCCGCCCAGGGTTTTAAAAGAAACAAAGCAAGGTTTGTTTAAAAAAAAAAAATTGGCAGGATTTGCGGACCCTACGTGACTCCAACAATTTTGTTTAAAAAAAATGCTTTTTCTGGCCCTCGGGCTCCCTGTGGGACCCCCCAAGTAGGCCTAGGGGGTCTACCCTGCCCCCTTTTCTTGTTTTTCATCAAACATTTGTTTATTGGCATTTAGCACATACATCATTAACATACATCAACAGAAACGTCCCACCTTCGTACAGAGTAGAGCAAAGTTCGGTAGGTTGTAGGTAAATTTAAGCCAACAACACGAGCCCAGGCCCTCTCATTGACAAATCCTATAGTAGTGGTCACAGATTCAAGTATGGTCCAGGCTAGGGGTGTCTTGTGTAAGAAGGTAGATAAGCAAACAACCCATCTTTTCTTTTGTGACGGGTAATAACCAACAGCCAGATTCATCAACCTAAATTGCGATTGCAATAGCTGTGAAATAGCTATTGCGATCGCAATACCAAGAATCGCAATTCATGAAACAAAACCGGACCCAAATGCGAAATCGCAAAACATTATTTGCGAATTCGTAAAGATAATCGCAGAATCAAGGTGGAACCCCCTATGCGAATCGGAAATAGCGAGTTCCCAATGATTCTGCAATTCAAATTGCGAAATCGCAAAATAATCGCAAATAGCGAAAAACCTCAAAATCGCTATTTGCGAGGCGCAAATTAAGGAGAACCCAAACCAGGTGGTAACCATGAAGTAAAAAAAAAATGTCAAAAAAATTTCCAAACGAGCCACAGGTGCGGGGCTGACCAAACACACTTAAGGAGACACAGTAGGAGCATGATGACAATCACAATGCCAGGACTCTACGTGGTGGTTAGGCAGCGAAGGCTCCAGGCTGCAGCAAGGAACAGATGCAGGATCCTGGAGCGAATTTTCCGCCAGCGGGTCACACTACTGGGCCAAACTGATGAGGAAATCTACTCAAAGTACCGGTTGAATGGGGCAATGATTACAAAGCTCATCCGGGACCTTGACCCCCTGATGCAGCACCCAACGAGGAGGACCAATGCCATGCCCACCCATGTCCAGGTCCTTTGCAGCGTGCACCTCCTGGCTTCCAGAAGCTTCCAGGGGATAGTTTCCGTTGCAGGGGGATCTCCAAGAGCACCATGTCCCGCTGCCTGAGGAGTTTCCTGGATGCCATGTTGAGCCACCTACACCATTACATTAAATTCCCAACCACCCAACAGGACTTGAATCAAACCAAGCTAGATTTTTACAACTTAGCACAATTCCCCCATATAATTGGATGCATTGACTGTTCCCACATCCACATCTGCCCACCCGCACAGACAGAATACATGTACCAGAACCGCAAGTCCTACCACTCACTGAGCATCCAGATGGTGTGCAACGCCAAGACAATCATCACTGACATAGTGGCACAATACCCGGGGATCACACATGACTCCTTCATATTACGGCACAGCGGTATGCACACACGACTGGCCAGGGGAGACTATGGCGAAGGACACCTTCTAGGTTAGTACACGTGCCAACAAACAGTACATCGAGACCATGTAGCTGCACATGACAGGCACTCACACTCTGCTCCTTTCATTCAGGTGACAGCGCCTATGGCCTCCGTGAGTACCTCCTCACCCCATACCTCAACCCTGCCACACCACAGCAACGGCGTTACAATGCTGCTCACATTCGCACTCGGAATTGCATTGAGCGGACATTTGGACTTTTAAAGAGCAGATTCCGCATCCTACACAAAACTGGTGGGGCCCTCAAATACCAGCCTGAGGTCTGCTGCCGCATCGTGGCCGTGTGTGCAATACTCCACAACATTGCTACCAAGCGGAGGATACCTGTGGATATCTCTGGTAGTGAGTCGGAAGGGGACAACCGCCAACCTGCAAACGTGCATCATGCACACGGGGAGAATCCTGCTGAAGGACACAGGCACCGCAACCAAATCACAATGAACTGTTTCTAGTGCACCCATTTCCCTCACACAACACTGCACTCATGCATGACAAATGTATTAATGACATGAGTCGGATTTACGTGAGACCATAAATTCTTATTGTTTATTCACAATAATGTGGCCTTTGTTGTCCATGATATCACATGTGAACTGTATTGCGTCATACAGCCCCATGAAGGGGTAGTGGGCTTGCTTGTTGAATCAGCATGGCCCTGCAGGCAGAGTTAAATGTGTCACTGGTGCCTCCGTCCGGAAGCACCCAGTTGCCTCTCCGTGTCCTCCACAACACTGATGGCCCATGATGCTGCAGTGGGCCTGCTGCTGCGGCGGCGTTCAGTTACCAGTGGCAAGGACATGCTGCTGTGGCTAGAAGTGCCCTCGCTGGCATCATCCCCCCCACCTGCTTCACCATGGCCAGTCGGCTGCAGACTATGCACTGCTGCTGTCACCTGTTCAAGTGCCCTGGCGACGTCCTGACAACATTGGACCATCTGCACCTGCATTGAAGGGAGCGGTGGGAAAGTTGTGAGGTGGCATTTCCAATTATGTGATTGACCTGGTGTAGGCTGACAGGCGGGTCAGCAGCTGGCGGTGGCAGCGGCGGTGATATCCTGCTGGGATACCAGGATCTGGCTGTTCTCACGAACAGCTGCGGTCATGCCCTGCATGCATTCTGTGAGCTGTCCCACATTTTGCGCGGTCTTATGCAGCTGTAGGTGAATGGCTGCCAAGTGACGCGCCTGCTTCTGATGTACCGCGAGCATGCGGCGTTCAATGGGGAGAGGGGTTGGCCTAACGGCTAAGGCGCTCGACCTCGGACCTGGGGATCTGGGTTCGAGTCTCGGTAACGACGCCAAAAACCCCCTGTGATTCTGGGCAAATCACTTAATCTCCCCGTGCCTAAAATGTAAGTGTGTCCTCATGTAACGTAACTGGTGCTATGTAAAGCGCTCTGATAACTGATTCGGTTCGGTTCTAGTTCGCGCTATATAAAAACTCTGCAAAAAAAAAAAAAAATGGCCAGGCCAGGATCCCGTACATGGACACCCATGCCCGCGTGTTGAGGCGTCACGCTGCTGGCACATCGGTCCGCTGGACTGTGATCTTATTGCGGCTGTGCGCCTTGTCTGCCTCCTGGCTGCTGGTGGTGTGACCTGTACCACTGCCGTGGGTGTCAGTTGGGGTGGTTGCTGGGCACCTGTGGCTGAAGGGGTGGCCCTGTCCACATGGGGAGGTGGTGGTACTGCTGCTGGTGGCTGAGATGGTCCTGGTCGTGGTGCAGGTTGGCCCTCACCCTCGGTGTCCTTTGGGTTCTCCTCTATATGTAGGGCCTCACTGTCGGTGCTGGGTTGTTCAGAGGCACCTGTGATGTAAATGGGTGCATGATTAATGATATGTATCTTGCACATGAGATGTTGCTACATGCATGCAGGCTTGCTTTCCCTGACTGGCTTTAGGAATTACTTTGAATTGACAGGTCTGGCTGTGTTGGGCTATCTGGGAATTTTGGTTACACTACAACTCCCACAATGCAATAGGGCATTTCAGGTGTGCGTGGCCTGCATTACTGGGGTTGTGAAATAGCTAGCTCAGGAGTCATGGGCATTGTTCGGGGATGGGGTCGCAGTCGCTTGGCACTTACCTTGGGATTGTTGGGTGGGTCGGGATGAGTCCAGCTGGGTAACCCCACGCAGGCTTCAGGATTCAGGATGTCCTCCACAAGGTCTTCCAGTGGAGTGTTGGGTGTGACAGTGGGCTCTCCTCCACCGGTGGCAAGTCGCTCCCCCAGCCTCTCAGCGATTCGCTCTTTGGCATGCCCTCTGAGGTCGTACCACCTCTTTTTTAATTCGTCTATAGAGCGCTGGGTCACCCCGACTGAATTGACCTTTGCGCGGATGCGCAGCCAGATGCGGCGCTTGTCAGCCTCAAGTACCCTCCGGGAGTTCTTACCGAAGAGGCGAGCATGGTCCTTACAGACTCCCTCAATGAGGAACTCAAGTTCCTGCTCAGAAAATGTAATCTTCCTCTTCCTTCCTGGGGCACTGCTTCCTGCTGCTTCCTGGGACATTTTAAAGGTTGTTGGTGTCCTGGTGTGGTGCTGCAAGTTGTCTGTAGTGGAGCTCTGGCCAGTACTGCTTCCACTTTCAGGCTCAGTGATCAGAATGAGGGAGGGAACAGCCTACTTCCTGGTTGTGATGTCATCAATGGGCTCGAAATGCGACTTCCCGTTTTTGTGATCTCGGGTGATAGTTCCTTCCAACTGGTAAGGTGCCCCAAAAAAAAAGAAAAAAAGAACAAATGAAAACACACCACCCCCCTCCCAACAAACATTGTGAATGGTGGCGGCGACATGGTACATTATCGATTATGACCAGTCATGTGGAAAGCCTTTAAAACCGAGTCCAACCGAGTTCAACCCAGTCAACCGAGTTCAACCGAGTCACAACATGGCTGCCAACATTTCCTACTCTGAAGTGTTGGCAGCCAATCAGAAGTCAGCTCGTGAACGGGAGGGCTCGCTGATCCATCGCGGTCACCAGATACTCTTTTTTTATGTATGAATTTCTCAGGAACTACTGAACGGATTTACACAATTTGAAGCAAAGAGTGCACTCAGGACCAAGAGCTACCTTTCTGCCAGATAGTTTAATTCTGTTCAGCAGTTCAGGCTGTAGCTGCGACAAAAGGTTCCAATGGAAATTACCATGGAAAAAACAAGTTTTTGGACCCCCCTTTTTTTCTCGGCCCGCTTGACAAATCACCATGAAATTTTCAAGGCAGGAGCTGACCTGAGCGTGCCATTAGTTTTGAAAAGTTCGCTAAGATTCGTCAAGCAGCTCAAAGATATTGACAAAAGGAAAAACGCTTTTTGAATAGAAAAAAGGTCCTAACTATAACTATCTAATGACGAACGCCAGTAGGTAATATATATATATTGGTTTGCACAGTCTGAATAAAATACTTTAATTCTTTAAACTATCAAGAAGAGTGCCACGATTTCTTTTTGTGTGGAATATATATATATAGAGTTGGATTTTTTCGTAGAGGAGAGACTGAGAACATTGCGTACGAGGCAGAAAAAACAACCCGACGCAAACGCAGGAACAAAAGACGACGTGCACAGTGATAAACATTGGAAAGCAACCCACAAAAAAGAAAAAGAAAGCGTATTGGAAAAAGAAGGGACAGTAATAGATAACACGGTAATTAATCTCAGCAATGTCGAACTTACTGCAGCAGAACAGCAGTTATTAGCGCTGGGACTCAATTACTGTCCAGGAGAAAATTTCAATTATGCCAAAACACGCATTGATGTTTATTGCTTCATCCGAAAACTAAAATTAAAAAAGTTCTTTGCATCCAAAACTGACAGGGCTCATCACCTTATTCCTGAAATAACAGCGGAGGGAGACGGGAATTTACCTTCCTTATTGGTTTCTGATGCCCCTGTTGTGCTTTTGCTTAATGAATGGAACAATGTAGAGGCAGACACAGGTACCTTAGATAATGTTGATTTGTCCACGCAAGATAGATTGCGTAGAATAGACTGCATGCAGAAAGGTGCTGGTCTTAGTCCTTTTAAATCTAAGTCAGTGTTCGTACCTAATATGGCCAAAGATTCAGTAGACACATACCACGATATGGTTGTGTCAGACATAAAGAAACTGAATCACACTGTAAAGAAAAATAAATGGCAGAGAAGTATGTTCTTTAAGAACTTGACATATACCAATTTAATGAAGAGACTAGGTAACAACTGTGACGTAATAGTTAAGAAGTCTGATAAAGGCGGTAACGTTGTATTATGGCCTAAATCAGACTACATTACTGAAGCTAACAGGCAGCTTGAGTATACCGCTTGCTATAAAAAAGTCATTCCTAAAGAATTCGATAAGGCTAAAGAAAGTATTTATAAATTGTTGTGTCAATGGAAAAGAGAAGGTCTCGTCTCCAATGAGGAGTTTAAATTTTTATATAATGAATTTCCTAAACTCCCCATTTTGTATCTTATTCCTAAGATACACAAACGTAGAACGCCTGTTCCTGCAAGGCCCCATTGACTATTTTTTACAAGAGTTAGTGGTTACCTTTCCCAGTTACGTAAAAGATACTGGCGACTTCCTTTCAAAAATAGATAAGACAACATGGTCGGATGACCTTTTGTTAATTACACTTGACATATAGTCGTTGTATACTAGTATTGACCACTGCCAAGGACTCGAGGCCATTAAATTTTATTTATCCAAGCGTCCCATTGAATACTATGCACATAGTAAAGTCATCATTGCATTGATTGATTGGTGTTTGCACAACAATTTCTTTCTTTTTAATGATGACTTATACAAACAACTAAGAGGAGTCGCTATGGGGACCTGTTTTTCCTCCAGCTCTGCATGTTTACATGTCGGCTGGTGGGAGGAACAGGTCCTTAGGCGTACTCACAAGGCTATATTTGAAGCACATGTCACTACAAATTACCGGTATATTGACGATGTGTTCCTATTATGGCAGGGAACACAGGAAGAGGCAGAATTATTCATTGCAGCCATTAATGATAATTGCATGAATTTAAATTTTACCTCTACCATCAGTAAACTACAAATTGATTTCCTTGATGTGAGGCTTCAAGTCAAGGAAGGTGTATTATGTACTACGCTATTTCGTACACCCACAGCTGGGAACATAACGTTACACGCTGAAAGTTCCCACCCTAAACATCTCATAGCGAGTATTCCATATGGCGAAATTCTGAGATTGAAACGCATTTGTAGTGATAATGCAGATTTTTTGACATGTCAAGAGGAAATGTGCAAGCGTCTCAAAAACAGAGGATACAGCAATAAAATCATTAAAAATGCCATTGATAAAGCTAGTGGGCGTCCGAGAAGTACTTTGTTCACTAAGCTCCATACTGGTCAGAATCCAGTGAAGGAAGTTTCTGATAGTCCTAGATTTATTACCACTTTCTCTAGGCAAGAGAGAAGAATTAGAGCCATCATGACTAAACATTGGCCAATTGTTTTGACTGATGTGATGTTACAAGAAAGGCTGCCCAAAACACCATCAATTACTTTTAGAAAAGGTAAATCCATGGGCACTGAACTTGATAAAAACTCTCCAGAAATTAGGAAACCACCACTTTGGTTACACACTGCCAATGGCTTCAGACGCTGTACTTCATGCCGAGCCTGCAAATTCGGGTGCAATAAGACGAGCTGTTGCACACCCTTTGAAACATCTCCTGTTCCAATAAGAGGCAGTTACAATTGTAAAACCGAATGTGCAGTTTACGTTTTGACGTGCACTTGCGGGCTAAACTACATTGGTAGTACTAAGCAGCCAGTGCACATCAGAATATTGCTGCACATAAGGGCAATATTACATAACGATCCTGCTTACCCTGTGGCCAGACACTTTGCCAGTTGCCATGGTAAAGACATTAACTGTCTAACATATTATGTTGTTAGTGCCATACTGAAATCCAAGAGGGGTGGCAATAGAGAGCGACACCTCAGACAACTCGAGACAAAGTTCATATTAGAGTTTGATAGCAAGTGGCCACAGGGATTAAATAATACAGAAGATATGCACACCTTCTTGTAAGGAAGTAATATGGATTGTTTTGTTGACAACAATAATGGTTATAACTTGTATGTCTATTAATTTCCTGATACCATTGTAGACTTATAAAATTTCCAAATAGTCAGCTGTTACCTTTTTCAGACCTCGCCTTGATTATTGTTTTTACAGTATAATGGTTTTTTAGCAGTATGCCAATTTTCGTAATAATTTTATCAATTTTAATATTTTACCCCAGACGGAGTATTTTATTAATGATGGATTATAATACATGCTTGCTATTAACTATTTATATTGTATTTTAGAATATTAATCAAGGTATTAATATATTTAATATTGCACTGCACTTTTTTATGCTATTTTGCACACAACTGTATTTTGCACTGTCTTGTTAGTTCCTAATTTAGGACTTTAGCACTAAGCACTTTTATTGGGTAGTTTGGTTGCCTGGATTCATCCGGTTAGAATTGTAATGCACATGGGCAGTGCATGTGTGAAATAACAAAATACGGTGTCGATACAATATGGATTTATCCAGAGAGAAATTTTTGTGCATTCATGTACAATTTACATTTGTATCTCAATAACTGTAGTTGTTGAAATTGCTATATTTGTTAAACTAATGTTGTGTGCGAAATACACAAACATTTTAAATCAAATGAATAGCATATGAGCATGTATTTGTGCAAGATATAGAAGAAGTACTTTGCACACCTTGCTTTTTAAGTCTTTTCACACTGTCTTTTGACCCTGTGACTGTTTCTTTAATGCAACCCAGGTGTGCACTTTCACTATATGTGTATATAAAGAAAAAAATGGCGCAGTTTGAGCTGAATGTGATCAAGGGCTGCATAGCCCGAAACGCGTCGTCGTGAGAGGTGATTAATAAAGTATTTCTTGCCTGAAACTTTGCTGCAGAGGCCTGAGTCTCCTTCCTCGCCAGGTGCCTTCTGGAAGTAGTCGGGGTAATCTTCGGATATATATCACTGATGACATCTCAAATGACATCACTGATGACATCACTGATGACATCTCAAATGACATCACTGATGACATCACTGATGATGTCACTGACCATGTCATGAATGATGTAATATGTGACATCATCAGCAGTGGATTGCGGGCGCGGAGTTATAGTGAGTCCAGCTAACTATAACTGGTGTGAAACCTATCGTTTTTTCAGTGAATTTCAAACGTTTTTTAAATGCTAATTCCTAACTATAACGAGTGTTAAACCTATGGTTTTTTCAGTGAATTTCAAAGGTTTTTTAAAAGCTAATTCCTAACTATAACGATTGTGAAACCTATCTTTTTTTCAGTAAATTTCAAAGTTTTTTTAAAAACTAATTCCTTTATATATCGAGTTTGCACCGGTAAGCTCTCCCGAGAGCGCAGCGAGAGCGCTATTTCTGCGTTCGTAAAAAGAAATATGTATGAAAACTAAATAATAATGCAAGACATTCAGTACCATGCTTATAAAAGTAGTATTTTTGATTTTCCAAATGAAAATGATTTTGCATTTCCGTAAAGCTACCAAAACATCACTCAGGCGCACCGCGTAAGCGCCCCCGGAAGCGCTCCGGTGCGCGCAGCGTGAGCGCGTCAAGTCATGTGACCTTAAAATAACTCTTTTCATTGGTTGTTAACAGTTTTTTTTACAACTAATGAAAACCCCACCCTTTCCCTTCACTTCTTCTTTCAGTTTGGAGACAGCAAGACCTGTTTTTTTCTGTCTTACCATTTTGTGGAAAGAATGGCTGCCAGAGCACCCAGCAGCAGTGAGGAGTCAGATGGTTTCATTGATGAAGAGCCTCCTCAGCCCAAGGTCAAGGAACATTTTATTTGGAAGTTTTTTTTAATACCTGGAGGATTAAAAATGGTGAATGCTCCCAAAGTTGAATGTAAAATCTGCCAAACTGTGCATTCCCGAGGAGACCCCAGAAAAAGTACAGTTTTGGAAATTCATCAATGATTCGCCACGTTCAACGCAGGCATCCTCAGAACTATGCTCGGGAGAGTGTGCGAGACCTGGCACGTAATCCCCCAAGGGATGGTGCCTCTACATCAACTGGAGGAGCCACAACTTCAGGGAGAGGCCGTGCAGCGGAATTAGAGATGATTCCGAACATTCAACCTGTTTTTAATGACATTACTATAAAATGCAGGCAATGCGATGAATTGCTGTGTTATGGTGAGCAGAGCATCAAGCTCATTACACGCAAGAGGCAAGAACACCGCTGCCCTCCCCAGCCCTAATTTTCCACCTTTTTTTTGCTCCTGTTGAGCAGTTTTGCATTCCCTGTTTTTGTTTTTGTTGAGAAAAAAACGAAAAAAGAAGAAAAAAAAAGTTCTTTTTAGAACTACCTCCAATTCTCAAAAAAGAGCTGTATTCTTAACAAATTCAAAAGGAGTAACTGAAGTGGAGTGCAGTGAGAGAGGAAAGGAAAATGAGTGAGAAAGCAAAGAAAGGGACGAGAGGGGAAGGGAAGTGAAGTAGGGAGACTGAAAGAAGGTGAGTGTGGGAGGTGAGTGAGGAGAAGGAGAGTGAACAAGGGGAAAGAGGATAAGTGAAGAAAATGTAGTAAAGGAACGGGGGTGTGGAAGGGTAAGAAAAGAGCAGTGATGTTGAGGAAAGAGTGGAGATACAGACTGGATAAAGGCAAGTGAGTGTGAGACAAGGGGAGTAAGGGAGTGAAGAGACAGAGAAAGTGAAAGAAAAAGTGAGAGTAGAGGACTGAGTGAGGGAGGAAAGAAACATAAGTGAGGGAGTTTGGCTGTGTTATAGGGAGTGAGCGTGATAGAAGAGGAGTGACAACTAAGGGGTCGGACAGAATGAGGCTAACAGAGAGAGAATGAGGGAAGGGGAGTGTAGATGTAAGAGGACAGATGGAGAAAGAGAAGCAGTTAGTGAAGTGGAGTAAGGAGAGTAGGGGAAGAGAAAAGAGTGAAGGAGCAAAAGAAGGAAAGAGGAAGGAAAGTAAAGGTTAAGGTCTGAAAGAAGGTGAGTGTGGGAGTATGGCTGAGTTATAGGGAGTGAGCGTGACAGAAGAGGTGTGAGAGACTAAGGGGACAGAGAGAATGAGGCTAACAGAGAGAGAATGAGGGAAGGGGAGTGTAGAAGTAAGAGGAGAGAGGGAAGGAGTTAGTGAAGTGGAGTAAGGAGAGTAAGTGAAGGGAAAAGAGTAAAGGAATGAAGTAAGTGAAGAGAGAGGAAGGAAACTAAAGGAGAAAGTCTGAAAGAAGGTGAGTGTGGGAGTGTGGCTGAGTTGTAGGAAGTGAGCGTGACAGAAGAGGAGTGACAGACTAAGGAGACAGAGACAATAAGGTTAACAGAGAGAGAATGAGGGAAGGAGAGTGTAGAACTAAGGGGACAGACGGAGTAAGAGAAGGAGTTAGTGAAGTGGAGTAAGCAGAGTAGGGGAAGAGAAAAGAGTTAAGGAGTGAAAGAAGGGAAGAGAGTACTAGAAAAATAAAGGAGAATGTTTGAAAGAAGGTGAGTGTGGGAGTATGGCTGAGTTATAAGGAGTGACCGTGATAGAAGAGGAGTGAGAGACTAAGGGAATGGAGAGAATGAGGCTAACAGAGAGAGAATGGGGAAAGAGGAGTGTAGAAGTAAGAGGACAGAGGTAGTTAAAGAAGGAGTTAGTGAAGTGGACTAAGGAGAGTAGTGTAAATGAAAAGAGTAAAGGAATGAAGTAAGGGAAGAGAGAGGAAGGAAAGTAAAGAAGAAGGTTAGAAAGAAGGTGAGTGTGGGAGTATGGCTGAGTTAAACGGAGTGAGCGTGATAGAAAAGGAGTGAGAGATTAAGGGGATGGAGAGAATGAGGCTAACAGAGAGAGAATGAGGGAAGGGGAGTGTAGAAGTAAGAGGACAGAGGGAGTAAGAGAAGGAGTTAATGAAGTGGAGTAAGCAGAGTAAGGGAAGGGAAAAAAGTGAAGGAGCAAAAGAAGGGAAGAGACAGGAAGAAAAATAAAGGAGAAGGTTTTAAAGAAGATGAGTGTGGGAGTATGGCTGTGTTATAGGGAGTGGGCGTGACAGAAGAGGAGTGAGAGACTAAAGGGACGGAGAGGATGAGGCTAACAGAGAGAGAATGAGGGAAGGAAAGTGTAGAACTAACAGGACAGAGGGAGTAAGAGAAGGAGTTAGTGGAGTAAAGTGAGTAAGGGAAGGGAAAAGTGTGAAGGAGTGAAAGAAGGAAAGAGACAGGAAGGAAAGTAAAGGAGAAAGTTTGAAAGAAGGTGAGTGTTGGATTGTACCTGAGTAATAGGGAGTGAGTGTGACAGAAGAGGTGAGAGAGACTAAGGCAATGGAGAGAATGAGGCTAACAGAGAGAGAATGAGGGAAGAGGAGTGTAGAACTAAAAGGACAGAGGGAGTAAGAGAAGGAGTTAGTAAAGTGGAGTAAGGAGAGTAAGGAAAGGGAAAATAGTGAAAGAGCGAAACAAGGAAAGAGAGAGGAAGGAAAGTAAAGGAGAAAGTTTGGAAGAAGGTGAGTGTAGGAGTATGGCTGAGTCATAGGGAGTGAGCGTGATAGAAGAGGAGTGACAGACTAAGGGGACGGAGAAAATGAGGCTAACAGAGAGAAAATTAGGAGAAGGGAAGTGTAGAAGTGAGCACAGAGGGAGTAAGAGAAGGAGTTATTTATTTATTTATTATTTATTATTTAAATTTATTAAGCGCGACAGCTACCCAAAAAGGGTTTCCCGGCGCTAAACAGCAGGTTCTATTAAATCTCCGTTTCAACTGCAAAAGAGTTACTGATTAAAAAGCCAAGTTTTAGTAGCTCTGCGAAACTTCACAAAATTCCTTTCAATTCGTATGTGAAATGGCAGGGAATTCCACAAAGTGGGACCTAGCAGAGCGAAAGATCTTCCTCCCATTCTGGTTAACCTAATTTTAGGCACTACAAAATAAACCAAATTGGCAGATCTCAGATTCCGGGAGGGTACATGAATGTGAACAAGGGACTTAAGGTAATGGGGGGCCAGGTCAGCTTTGATTTTAAACATGTAGGTAAGTGTCTTAAATTTAATACGGCTATCTATTTTGAGCCAATGAAGACTACGCAAAGGACCTGAAATATGGCTAGAGCGAGGTAGTTTGCACAACAATCTCGCTGCTGCATTTTGTACTAATTGCAATCGCCCTATTACATCTTTCTTTGCCCCTAAGAAAAGAATGTTTCCGTAGTCTAACCGTGAGGTTATGAACGCATGGACTACGGATTTTTGAGAGTCTTCAGGCAACACCCACAGAATTTTTTTTAGCCAACGTAAAATGACAAAACATGTGGCCCAGACCTTGTTGACTTGGTTTTGCATTGTCAAAGTTTTATCAATCACGAAGCCTAGATTACGTACATGATCAGATGGACAAGGGAGTGAGCCCATTTCCGTGGGCCAATGTTTCGAAGACCATAAGTCATGATGTCGGCCCAATATTAACACCTCAGTTTTATCGCCATTAAGCTTTAAAAAATTGAGATTCATCCAGTCAGCAGAGTTAGTGAAATGGAGTTAAGAGAGTAAGGGAAGGGAAAAGTGTGAAGGAGCGAAAGAAGGGAAGAGACAGGAAGGAAAGTAAAGGAGAAGGTCTGAAAGAAGGTGAGTGTATGAGTATGGCTGAGTTATAGGCAATGAGCGTGACAAAAGAGGAGTGAGAGACTAAGGAGACGGAGAGAATGAGGCTAACAGAGAGAGATTAAGGGAAGGGACTGTAGAAGAAAGAGGACAGAGGTAGTTAAAGAAGGAGTTAGTGAAGTGGACTAAGGAGAGTAGTGTAAATGAAAAGAGTAAAGGAATGAAGTAAGGGAAGAGAGAGGAAGGAAAGTAAAGAAGAAGGTTAGAAAAAAGGTGAGTATGGGAGTATGGCTGAGTTAAACGGAGTGAGCGTGATAGAAAAGGAGTGAGAGATTAAGGGGATGGAGAGAATGAGGCTAACAGAGAGAGAATGAGGGAAGGGGAGTGTAGAAGTAAGAGGACAGAGGGAGTAAGAGAAGGAGTTAATGAAGTGGAGTAAGCAGAGTAAGGGAAGGGAAAAGAGTGAAGGAGCAAAAGAAGGGAAGAGACAGGAAGAAAAATAAAGGAGAAGGTTTTAAAGAAGATGAGTGTGGGAGTATGGCTGTGTTATGTGAGCGTGACAGACGAGGAGTGAGAGACTAAAGGGACGGAGAGGATGAGGCTAACAGAGAGAGAAAGAGGGAAGGAAAGTGTCGAACTAACAGGACAGAGGGAGTAAGAGAAGGAGTTAGAGGAGTAAAGTGAGTAAGGGAAGGGAAAAGTGTGAAGGAGTGAAAGAAGGGAAGAGACAGGACAGAAAGTAAAGGAGAAAGTTTGAAAGAAGGTGAGTGTTGGATTGACCCTGAGTTATAGGGAGTGAGTGTGACAGAAGAGGTGAGAGAGACTAAGGGAATGGAGAGAATGAGGCTAACAGAGAGAGAATGAGGGAAGAGGAGTGTAGAACTAAAAGGACAGAGGGAGTAAGAGAAGGAGTAAGTAAAGTGGAGTAAGGAGAGTAAGGAAAGGGAAAATAGTGAAAGAGCGAAACAAGGAAAGAGAGTGGAAGGAAAGTAAAGGAGAAAGTTTGGAAGAAGGTGAGTGTAGGAGTATGGCTGAGTCATAGGGAGTGAGCGTGATAGAAGAGGAGTGACAAACTAAGGGGACGGAGAGAATGAGGCTAACAGAGAGAAAATGAGGAGAAGGGGAGTGTAGAAGTGAGCACTGAGGGAGTAAGAGAAGGAGTTATTTATTTGTTTATTATTTATTATTTAAATTTATTAAGCGCGACAGCTACCCAAAAAGGGTTTCCTGGCGCTGAACAGGCAGGTTCTATTAAATCTCCGTTTCAACTGCAAAAGAGTTACTGATTAAAAAGCCAAGTTTTAGTAGCTCTGCGAAACTTCACAAAATTCGTTTCAGTTCGTATGTGAAATGGCAGGGAATTCCACAAAGTGGGACCTAGCAGAGCGAAAGATCTTCCTCCCATTCTGGTTAACCTAATTTTAGGCACTACAAAATAGGCCAAATTGGCAGATCTTCAGATTCCGGGGAGGGTACATGAATGTGAACAAGGGACTTAAGGTAATGGGGGGCCAGGTCAGCTTTGATTTTAAACATGTAGGTATGTGTCTTAAATTTAATACAGCTATCTATTTTGAGCCAATGAAAACTACCCAAAGGACCTGAAATATGGCTAGAGCGAGGTAGTTTGCACAACAATCTCGCTGCTGCTTTTTGTACTAATTGCAATCGCCCTATTACATCTTTCTTTGCCCCTAAGAAAAGAATGTTTCCGTAGTCTAACCGTGAGGTTATGAGCGCATGGACTACGGATTTTTGGGAGTCTTCAGGCAACATCCACAGAATTTTTTTTAGCCAACGTAAAATGACAAAACATGTGGCCGAGACCTTGTTGACTTGGTTTTGCATTGTCAAAGTTTTATCAATCACGAAGCCTAGATTACGTACATGATCAGATGGGCAAGGGAGTGAGCCCATTTCCGTGGGCCAATGTTTCGAAGACCATAAGTCATGATGTCGGCCCAATATTAACACCTCAGTTTTATCACCATTAAGCTTTAAAAATTGAGATTCATCCAGTCAGCAGAGTTAGTGAAATATAGTTAAGAGAGTAAGGGAAGGGAAAAGTGTGAAGGAGCGAAAGAAGGGAAGAGACAGGAAGGAAAGTAAAGGAGAAGGTCTGAAAGAAGGTGAGTGTAGGAGTATGTCTGAGTTATAGGCAATGAGCGTGACAAAAGAGGAGTGAGAGACTAAGGAGACGGAAAGAATGAGGCTAACAGAGAGAGATTGAGGGAAGTGGACTGTAGAACAAAGAGGACAGAGGTAGTTAAAGAAGGAGTTAGTGAAGTGGACTAAGGAGAGTAGTGTAAATGAAAAGAGTAAAGGAATGAAGTAAGGGAAGAGAGAGGAAGGAAAGTAAAGAAGAAGGTTAGAAAGAAGGTGAGTGTGGGAGTATGGCTGAGTTAAATGGAGTGAGCGTGATAGAAAAGGAGTGAGAGAGTAAGGGGATGGAGAGAATGAGGCTAACAGAGAGAGAATGAGGGAAGGGGAGTGTAGAAGTAAGAGGACAGAGGGAGTAAGAGAAGGAGTTAATGAAGTGGAGTAAGCAGAGTAAGGGAAGGGAAAAGAGTGAAGGAGCAAAAGAAGGGAAGAGACAGGAAGAAAAATAAAGGAGAAGGTTTTAAAGAAAATGAGTGTGGGAGTATGGCTGTGTTATAGGGAGTGAGCGTGACAGACGAGGAGTGAGAGACCAAAGGGACGGAGAGGATGAGGCTAACAGAGCGAGAATGAGGGAAGGAAAGTGTAGAACTAACAGGACAGAGGATGTAAGAGAAGGAGTTAGTGGAGTAAAGTGAGTAAGGGAAGGGAAAAGTGTGAAGGAGTGAAAGAAGGGAAGAGACATCAAGGAAAGTAAAGGAGAAAGTTTGAAAGAAGGTGAGTGTTGGATTGTACCTGAGTTATAGGGAGTGAGTGTGACAGAAGAGGTGAGAGAGACTAAGGGAATGGAGAGAATGAGGCTAACAGAGAGAGAATGAGGGAAGGGGAGTGTAGAACTAAAAGGACAGAGGGAGTAAGAGAAGGGGTTAGTAAAGTGGAGTAAGGAGAGTAAGGAAAGGGAAAATAGTGAAAGAGCGAAACAAGGAAAGAGAGAGGAAGGAAAGTAAAGGAGAAAGTTTGGAAGAAGGTGAGTGTAGGAGTATGGCTGAGTCATAGGGAGTGAGCGTGATAGAAGAGGAGTGACAGACTAAGGGGACGGAGAAAATGAGGCTAACAGAGAGAAAATGAGGAGTAGGGGAGTGTAGAAGGAGCACAGAGGGAGTAAGAGAAGGAGTTGTTTATTTATTTATTTATTATTTATTATTTAAATATATTAAGCGCGACAGCTACCCAAAAAGGGTTTCCCGGCGCTGAACAGGCAGGTTCTATTAAATCTCCGTTTCAACTGCAAAAGAGTTACTGATTAAAAAGCCAAGTTTTAGTAGCTCTGCGAAACTTCACAAAATTCGTTTCAGTTCGTATGTGAAATGGCAGGGAATTCCACAAAGTGGGACCTAGCAGAGCGAAAGATCTTCCTCTCATTCTGGTTAACCTAATTTTAGGCACTACAAAATAGGCCAAATTGGCAGATCTCAGATTCCGGGAGGGTACATGAATGTGAACAAGGGACTTAAGGTAATGGGGGGCCAGGTCAGCTTTGATTTTAAACATGTAGGTAAGTGTCTTAAATTTAAATACGGCTATCTATTTTGAGCCAATGAAGACTACGCAAAGGACCTGAAATATGGCTAGAGCGAGGTAGTTTGCACAACAATCTCGCTGCTGCATTTTGTACTAATTGCAATCGCCCTATTACATCTTTCTTTGCCCCTAAGAAAAGAATGTTTCCGTAGTCTAACCATGAGGTTATGAGCGCATGGACTACGGATTTTTGAGAGTCTTCAGGCAACATCCACAGAATTTTTTTTAGCCAACGTAAATTGACAAAACATGTGGCCGAGACCTTGTTGACTTGGTTTTGCATTGTCAAAGTTTTATCAATCACGAAGCCTAGATTACGTACATGATCAGATGGACAAGGGAGTGAGCCCATTTCGGTGGGCCAATGTTTCGAAGACCATAAGTCATGATGTCGGCCCAATATTAACACCTCAGTTTTATCGCCATTAAGCTTTAAAAAATTGAGATTCATCCAGTCAGCAGAGTTAGTGAAATGGAGTTAAGAGAGTAAGGGAAGGGAAAAGTGTGAAAGAGCAAAAGAAGGGAAGAGACAGGAAGGAAAGTAAAGGAGAAGGTCTGAAAGAAGGTGAGTGTAGTAGTATGGCTGAGTTATAGGCAATGAGCGTGACAAAAGAGGAGTGAGAGACTAAGGAGACGGAGAGAATGAGGCTAACAGAGAGAGATTGAGGGAAGGGGACTGTAGAACAAAGAGGACAGAGGAAGAAACAGAAGGAGTTAATGGAGTGGAGTCAGAAGAGAGAGGAAAGAAAGTAAAGGAGAAGGTCTGAAAGAAGGTAAGTGTGAGAGAGGAGTGAGGAAAAGAGGAGTAAACGTGGGGATTCAGAATAAGTGAGTCAACGGCAATAAGGGAACAGAGGTGTCGGAGCATGAGAGAAGAGTGTTGAGATTAAGGAAAAGAGTGTTAGGAAAGTAAATTTTGTACATCAAACTTACCTTATAAGTAATGTAAACTTAATTACATATTTTCAGTAAATTTAATATCTGTGAAAGAGAAAAAAAAAGTAAGTTATAATATTTATAATATATATTTGACAATACAAGAGACAAAGTAGGAGATTAAAATCATATTAAATTATGAAAATTCTGAACAATAAATTAATATTTACAAATTCAAAATTAGTTGACATATTATTCATTTTTATTTCTAATTTATGAAGTAGTAGCGAAGTGATTGTATTGAAATGAATTTTAGACTCTGCATCGGTACCTACTTGTAGGTACTTAAATCACTCACATAACACAACAGCTCTTTTTAGAGCTACCCTACCTCTAAGCAATCCAAATTCTTATTTTACACTATTTTCTTTCAATGTTTTTCCCTTTGGTATGCTCTGGGTGCGCGTACCGGTGAGCGTACATGGGAACGCACACAGCGCTTACCCCGCGAAAATTAAAAAAATCAATAAATAGTTTTTTTGCCCTTCAGGGTCCTTCTAGGCCCCCTCAGAAAACCTAGGGGGTTAGGGGTTGTCTACCCTGCCCCCTTTTAATCATTCCCCCCTTTTTTTAACCTCTTGTGTCTCGATTCTACCGAGACACAAGATGGCGGACTCTCCGGACTGTTTAGAATGTTTACAGACATCCGACAGCCAATCAGCTCTTTGCTTGCGCACTCCAGTAGCGCGCCGGGTGCGCTCCCCGGTACGCGTACCAGTGAGCGCTCGGAGCGCGCCTATAGATATATATGTGTTTTTGAAGTTAATTTTCAAAAAAACCACTGGAGCAATTTTCACCAAATATAGCAAAGGCACATCTGCGTACCAGTCCCTATAATTTGGCAAAGTTTTGTGTAATTCCGTTCAGCGGTTCGGGCTGTAGACTTGTCAGAACGTCCTATGGAAATTAACATGGGGAAAACACATTTTGGAAACCCCTTTTTTCTCAGCCCCCACTTCACGAATCCCCCCGAAACTTTCAGGGAAGGAGCGGAGCGGAGCTGGCCAAAATTTTGGAAAATTACACGCAAATTCCTCAACCGGCGTCAGAGTTATTCCCAATAGAATGTTGCAGATTTCCTATGGTAGCTAGGTCCTAACTATAACTACCTACTGGCGACCGCCAGTAGGTAATATATATATATATATATATATATATATATATTCACTGAAAAAACCATAGGTTATAGACCATATATAGTTAGGAATTAGCATTTAAAAAACCTTATTTTACTCACACAAAACCATTGAAAACATATTTAAACTTTACAGAAACACACAGTCACTGGATGATGTCATCAGTGATGTCATTTGAGATGTCATCAGTGATGTCATCAGTGATGTCATTTGAGATGTCATCAGTGATGTCATCAGTGATGTCACTGACCATGTCATGAATGATGTAATATGTGACATCATCAGCAGTGGATTGCGGATGCGCGATATATAGTTAGTGCAACTAACTATATATGGAATTTCAATGGTTTTGTGTGAGTAAAATAAGGTTTTTTAAATGCTAATTCCTAACTATATATGGTCTATAACCTATGGTTTTTTCAGTGAATTTTCAAGGTTTTTTAAATGCTAATTCCTAACTATATATGGTCTCTAACCTATGGTTTTTTCAGTGAATTTCAATGGTTTTTTAATAGCAAATATCATAAGCTGTTGAATGTCAAGTACATGGTAAGTAAAAACATTTTCGTGTTTATGCACACTGATCTGCTTTGAATGCTGCCCCCCCCTCCCCCTCATTTCTATTAGGAGTACTCTCTCTTTGCAGATAGTGAAGGGTAGTTAACGCAGGCCTTTGCCCCCGTTGTAATCCGTCGTGCCTGCTTCTCTCTCCATTTGATTGATTGTTATCCAAGCATTTACTATTTTAGAATTAGTTCTCTTTG
Organism: Lissotriton helveticus; assembly: GCF_964261635.1. Lineage (NCBI taxonomy): Eukaryota > Metazoa > Chordata > Amphibia > Caudata > Salamandridae > Lissotriton > Lissotriton helveticus. The sequence continues at coordinate 918,945,768 of NC_136067.1, read as the reverse complement.
GTTCATTCTCTATTTACAAACAAGCACAGAGTCGCAATACTCTGTTTAGTCTTTGCAGATAGTGAACAATCGTGTAAAAAAACAAAAGGAATCGAGCAAAATCAGTAGGCCACTAATGGGATCTCTTTTTGACCTCGCTAAAATAGAAACATTAGGAACAACCCCTCATGAGAAATACGAAACTAGTGAGATGAACTGAGCTCCACACCATGATGGCTGCAAGACAGCTCGGCTCCGCCACCCACCCCGCCCAAAATAACGATAAACTCTATGCAAATATTACAAATATATACAACACACAGGCAAAGTAACAGGGTAAAACATTTTATTAAATAACTATTTACATAACTATTTTATACTTTTTGTTGCCCGATCCGGCTAGCTCAATCGATCGAGCATGAAACTCATGCACTCTGATAGTTCAAAGTTTTGAGGAGTGCTTGTAACACTGTCTGAAGCCTATTTGCACTTGCTACAGCTTCACTATTCTCAATGTAAGTGGGGGCTGTTTGAGGACGTGACTGCATTTGAAAACAATGTGATGCGGTGCCACCCTGAACCGCTTGTCGGAGGCCCCCGAGGGACGGTGTGATGGGGCGGACTCAGAGGGGGCGCTTGGCTCCGGCCCCCTCCCCAAGTCGTGTTGCCCTGGTGTGGCCTGAGATCGCCCCCGACATAGGTGGCCGGCTCCCGGGGTCAAGCGGAACTTTTTGCCTTTTGGTGACTCTTCCATTCTTGACCTTGTCCCACAATCCGTTTCACCTAAAGACACGCTGTAGTGGGGCGCCCCTTTACCGTTTCAGTTGCCATTCCGCCCGCTTTTGCTACCCTGTGCCTCTTCCGCTATTCAGCTGTTTACCGCCCGCTCTTTCGACTACAGCGTCTCGCTCACCATGTACTTGAGTTGCTCCCGCTCTTGCGGTGCAGCGATAGGCGGCTACCACAGGACTCTCAAAATGGCGGCCGGCTCTTCAGATTTGGGCGTGGTCCACTAAAATGGCCCTGCGACACCTTGGAACTCGGACGCTTGTCTGCTAGAGCTTGGGCTCCATTCTCGAAAGCGTCCCCTCAGCCTTGAAGATTCTACAAAAGTCTTGGGGGCCCCGACTCCCGCAGGCTTCTGGTGGGGAGCGGCTGCCATGATTGCTCGTGGAATGGCCACGACGGAGCTACGAGATGGTGGTGCTCTCATGCTGATGCCAGCTTCAGTCTGAAACATCCAGAAACACTGTAGACTACCAATTCGATCAGTTCCGGTAGCGCCCCAACGTGACCCGGTAGAGAAGAACTTGCCCTCCCCTCTTTGACTGATGGTTCTTGTTGCCTGTCCCTTCTGTTGTCATTTAACAGAACTATTTAGCCTGCTGAAAGGGGTTGTGTTCCAACCGCTGGTTGGTGGAGACATTTTGACTATATTCTGGACCTGCGTTGTCGCGTAATGCGTCATATGACGCGCCGCGTTAGCGCATCCGGAAGTGCTCCGGTGCGCGAAGCGCAGCTTCCCGGAAGCGATCCGGGGCGCGGCGCGCAGCTCGTAACGTAAGCATAACAGGTCATGTGACTTGTTAATAAAACTTTTCACTGGTTCATTTTACTTTTCTTATTCTAATGATGAAAGGCTTGGTCATATGACCTAAAAATTACGCTTTTTATTACTTTCGAACATTATTTTTTCTTAAACATATGTTATAATGTTCCAGGCTAATGTACTTTCCCGGAAAATTTACAACTGTCCTGCAAGTAAAATATATTCCTTTTTCGAGAAAAAGGGCGTTTCTTCGTCCCATGACGGAGCCGTTGAGCAAAAGAGGCTCGGCCTGCTGTCTTAGTCGCCGATACGCCTGAATATCAGATTCTTATCGATCACTTTATGTTGCAGGAGTAGAAAACACAACAGCCCTTGACCATTTATCTTTACTGTGTTCCTGCGTATTATACCTTTTACCCTTCATGTAATTGGACTGCTTTATTTCACTTGCCTTTTACTGATTCTAAAACAGTGACTATTATTAAAAACTTTACCAATGTAAATACTACTACCATGTTTTCTTTTAAAAACCTTTATTGTGAAAATGTCAGTATACAAATACGGGCCTATAACCACGTGGGCCGGCCACGGAGCAAACTGTAATCGTATATGATGAGTAGACATTTACACTGTAGAGGAACGTAACGGGCGGGCCATTAGGTTGCAAGAACTAAGGTGTCTAACAGTTGCGGAATCGGTGGACGTACATTTTATAATTAAAATACGACAGGGCCAGTTACAATAAAATTATCTAGATATACATTTGCGGGCAAGTACCATGGGTGACGTTAATTCGAACTTTCAATAGTACAGTAATCAATAACACATCAGAACTTAATATCAATAGGGATGTCGAAATATTCAATCAATTCTCGTCCCCGCCCGCCATGTGCTTCAAAACTGCATACGTATCTCGTGATATCAAGGTTCTGCAACCAGTACACAACAAGGAGTTACGAGTCCCATTTATTCCGGCGCCATTTTGGGCGAGGACGGGCAGGTCCAGGATATAGTCAAAATGTCTCCACCAACCATCGACTATGATGATGTTCATATGCTGTATTTATTAGAGTAACACTCATCTGTCCACATGAAATTAATTTGCCACAATCTCAACATGTCATTTGAATCTTTCCAAAGTTCTTCTAAATATTTGGGACCGTTTCCCTTGCCTCTGATGCTGTCAGTGCCACTTCTTTGGTGAATGTACTGGCAGGTCGGGGGTTCTCCTCCAAATCTCTCTTTTGTGCAGCACTATAATTAATCGGTGCCACCTCTCCATATGACGATGCATGGTATAGTTACCATAACTATATTTTTTTCCGGTTCCTCTGGAGAGTACATCGTGGCAGATGAGGCAGGTAACGTACCGGGCATTTACCTTTTTTGCATGTAGAGGAAAGGAAAAAAAATTCGCGCGTCCGAGTTCTAAGGTGTCCCAGGGCCATTTTAGTGGACCAGGCCCAAATCCAAAGAACAGGCCGCCATTTTGAGAGTCCTGTTGCAGCCGCCTGTCGCTGTAGCATCAAGAGCGGCCGAAACTCAGCTGAATGGCAACTTAAACGGTAAAGGGGCGCCCCACTACAGCAGACGAGCCTCCACCTGGGGAGGCCCGTTCACGCCGCCTCCCCCCCCTTCGGGCACCCCACGCCGTTATTCGGAGCAGCATTGTAGGATGGCCACACCAGTGCGGCAACTTGCTAGACACCACCTCGGTGCCAACCGAATCTCAGCGCCTTGTGGTGTCTTCCATTCCGAAAACATTGTTGTGCTGCCTTCGGCCTATTCGCCGCAAGTGCGCACGCAACTCAGCTGCATAGCGAGTGAAACACCAAGGGGCGCCCCACTGCAGCCGAGGAACCTTCATCTTGGGGGCGACGCACAGCATCACATTGCTTTCCAATGCAGTCAGATCCTCAAACAACCCCCACTGACTGACGCGAACTCACAGGCCAACGGAGCGCCCCACGCCGACTTTCGGCGCAGCATTGTAGGATGGCCACACCAGTGCGGCAACTTGCTGGACCCCACCTCGGTGCCATCCGGATCTTGGCGCGTTGCGCTGCCTTTGGCCCTATTCGCACATCGGTCCGCTACTGACGCCACCTCACAGGCCAACGGGGCGCCCCACGCCGACTTTTGGCGCAGCATTGTAGGATGGCCACACCAGTGCGGCAACTTGCTGGACACCACCTCGGTGCCATCCGGATCTTGGTGCGTTCTGCTGCCTTCGGCCTATTCGCACATCGGTCCGCTACTGATGCCGCCTCACAGGCCAACGGGGCACCCCACGCCGACTTTCGGCGCAGCATTGTAGGATGGCCACACCAGTGCAGCAACTTGCTGGACCCCACCTCGGTGCCATCCGGATCTTGGCGCGTTGTGCTGCCTTCGGCCTATTCGCACATCGGTCCGCTACTGACGCGAACTCACAGGCCAACGGGGCGCCCCACGCCGACTTTCGGCGCAGCATTGTAGGATGGCCACACCAGTGCGGCAACTTGCTGGACACCACCTCGGTGCCATCCGGATCTTGGCGCGTTCTGCTGCCTTCGGCCTATTCGCACATCGGTCCGCTACTGACGCCGCCTCACGTGCCAATGGATTTTCTACGCTTTTTATACCCTATGCAGCATAACAGGTCATGTGACTTGTTTATAAAACTTTTCATTGGTTCATTTTACTTTTGGTTTCCTAATGATGGAAGGCTTGATCATATGACCTAAAAATAACACTTTTCATTGGATGAAAACTTTTTTTTTTTCCCAAACGATGAAAGCCCCACCTTGTTTCTGGATGTTTCAGACTGAAGCTGGCGTCAGCATGAAAGCACCACCATCTTGTGGCTCCGTCGTGGTCATTCCGCGAGCAATCATGGCACCCGCTCCCCACCAGAAGCCTGCAGGAGTCGGGGGCCCCCAAGACTTTTGTAGAATCCTCAAGGCTGAGGGGACGCTTTCGAGAATGGGGTCCAAGACCTAGCAGACAAGCGTCCGATTTCCAAGGTGTCCCAGGGCCATTTCATCGGACCAGGCCCAAAAAGGAAAGAGCCTGCCGCCATTTTGAGAGTCCTGTGGCAGCCGCCTATCGCTGCACCGCAAGAGTGGGCGCAACTCAGCTGAATGGCGGATTTTGGCACAGTGTACCAAAAGCGGGCGGAATGGCAACTGAAACGGTAAAGGGGCGCCCCACTACAGCAGACGAGCCTCCACCTGGGGAGGCCCGTTCACGCCGCCTCACCCCCCCCCCCCCCGGGGCGCCCCACGCCGTTATTCGGAGCAGCATTGTAGGATACCAAAACCAGTGCGGCAACTTACTTGACATCACCTGGGTGCCATCCACATCTCAGCGCGTTCTGCTGCCTTGGGACTATTCGCACAACAGACCGCTACTGACGAGCAACCCCCCGGGACGCCCCACGCCGTTATTCGGAGCAGCATTGTAGGATACCCAAAACCAGTGCGGCACCCAGGCAACATCACCTGGGTGCCATCCAGAACTCAGCACGTTGTGCTGCCTTGGAGCTATTCGCACAAAACACAGCTACTGACCATTGTTGCTTCTTTTTTCCTAAAAATGTTTAAATGTTTTTACTGTTTTTGTTGCATTGTATATATTTATAAGTTATTAAAGTTTTATAATCCTACTACTTTGTTGGAGTGCTATATATTTTTAATGTGACACATAATTGTAAAAACTTTGATGTACAAAGAGGCATCCATGGAATCTTCCGCTTCAGGCTCGGTCCCCTCCCCAATCACAATACAGGATGATTTTCAGATAGTAGGAACGCGTGTGGTGTGACGGATCTCATCGGGTGGGGGCCTTGATCTACTGTAACTCCTTTGAAGAGGGGTGATTCTTTACAGCTGGGGCCATAAACTACATCTGCAGGGCTACCTGATAGCCTGGGACCGGCCTGGACAATCGGACACAGAGGAAGAGGAGTGTCAGAGGGTGCGGTAGTGAATAGGGCAAAAGGGAGGTGTCGGGCGGGCACAGGGTGTGATTCTCAGGGAAGAGCAGCGCAGATGGGGGGAGGTTTATTGCCCATGCATAAGACAGAGAGCGGGGGTGACCAGTGCCTGGGGGAGATGCTTGCGAGGGTGGGGAGCCATGCTAAGGATCGACAGCGTGCAGAGAGTGGGTCTGGCATCTAAAATGGCTGCCGTGCACGACAAAAGTGTGGCATTTGAAAAAAGGCAAGATGGCACAGACAATGTTTATCAACACTTCCTGATTTCCTTCGAATCGAACGTTAACAGACGTTATCTCTCCCACACTACCGGTCCCCCTGGGCTTAAACGCCGAGATGGCAGGGACTGCATCCCGTGGACATAGGCCGAGACGTCACTCAGCAGAAAAAAAAGAAAAAAAAAGTCTATAAACATACAATAAGTTAAAAGTCAATCATTCTTGTTTCCTTGTAGTACGCTCCCCAGTCCGCTTCCCGTTACGCGAACCGGGCGCACCCCACCAAAAAAAAAGGATTTTTTATTTTTTTTTGCCCCGCGGAGCCCTTTTAAAGCCTCCACATCAAACCTAGGGGGTCAGGGAGGATCTACTATGCCCCCTTATGGTCATTTGCCCCTTCGCTTTGGCCTCCTCTTGTCTCTCGATCCTACCGAGAGACAAGATGGCGGCCGCTCCGTACTGTTTGGAATGTTTACAGACACCGGAGAGCCAATCAGCTTCGCTTCGCAAAGCTCCGTAACGCGAAAAGTACGCGAAACGGAGCGCTACCCGGGACGCTGTCACAGATATATATCTTTTTTTGAACGTTAATTTCTCAAAATCCACTGCAGCACATATATTGAGACCCAGCAAAGGCACATCGGGCTACCGGTCCCTACAATTTTGCCAAGTTTCATGCAAATCCATTCAGCCGTTCGATTTTTTTTAAATTTTTTTTTTGCCCCGCGGGGCCCTTTTAAAACCTCCACATCAAACCTAGGGGGTCAGAGAGGATCTACTATGCCCCCTTATGGTCATTTGCCCCTTCGCTTTGGCTTCCTCTTGTCTCTCGATCCTACCGAGAGACAAGATGGCGGCCGCTACGGACTGTTTGGAATGTTTACAGACGCCGGAGAACCAATCAGCTTCGCTTCGCAAAGCTCCGTAACGCGAAAAGTACGCGAAGCGGAGCGCTGCCCGGAGCGCTGTCACAGATATATATCTTTTTTTGAACGTTAATTTCTCAAAATCCACTGGAGCACATATATTGAGACCTAGCAAAGGCACATCGGGCTACCAGTCCCTACAATTTTGCCAAGTTTCGTGCAAATCCATTCAGCCGTTCGGGCTACAAGTGAGGCCAACCGCCCTATGGAAATTAACATGGGAAAAACGTGTTTTGGGACCCCCCTTTTTTCTCGGCCCCCCCTTGACGAACCCCCCCCAAATTTTCAGGGGCTGCTCGGAAACAAAATGTTCTATTTTCCAGAAAATTTCAGCCAATTCCGTCCACAAACGCCAAAGTTATTAGATATAGAATTTTCAAAAATCCCATAGAGAAAAAATCCTAACTATATATACCTACTGGCGACCGCCAGTAGGTAATATATATATATATATATATATATATATATATATATATATATATATATATATATATATATATATATATATATATATATATGAAAAAAGAAGTTGCCCTCCAAATGAAGAAGCCACACGCAGGCAAGCTCAGTCCATTTATTTGCAGATTGCTGAGCATTTCAGTCCGGTGCCCCAAACACAAATGCAGAAGCCAGATGCGTTTCGGGCGTCAAACCGCCCTTGTTCACTGGCAAAAGTGGAGAACAGCAGCAAAGAGAACCACCTGCGCATATTTTAATGTCCCGCCCATGTGGGCGTATGCGCGATTTGTATGCTGGTAGTTGCAGTTCCCTTGTAATAGTACCCAAGTGGGTGCAGCCGTGTCCACAAAGTATTCAAATCTTACCCCAGTGGGCATGTTTGAAACATCCAAGACTGTTGCCCAGCCAATACAGCATCCACAAAACGGGCTTGTCGCTCCAGCAGCGCCTCTTTGTTCCTGGCGCTGCGGACCTTGTATGATAAGCAGCGGGGCTTTCTCGCGGCTAAGGCAGGCCGCTGTCTACGAAAAAAGAAGTTGCCCTCCAAATGAAGAAGCCACACGCAGGCAAGCTTAGTCCATTTATTTGCAGATTGCTGAGCATTTCAGTCCGGTGCCTCGGCATATATATATTATATATATATATATATATATATATACATATATATATATATATATATATATATATTTTTTTTTTTTCGATTTGCCTCATTAACGCAGAGTATGCCGCATGACGTTTCGGCTCCTTAGAGCCTTGCTCACATGACAATGTCCCTCTTACTATTGCTAAATTTTAAAGTGCTAATGACTGTTTGGATCGGCAACACGTGACATTGTAGTGTAGTTCCTATATTCCCAATAGGCTCTGCGCATTGGAATAATATATTCAGCAGTGTAGACGTAGGATTGAGGTCGACTAGGTCTCTACTGACTATATTAGACTTAAGGTTTGCCAGCTAGCTCAGAGGTCACTAGAAACTTTCTCGAATAAACGAGGAGGAGTTTAACCTCCCTGGATAGACAAGAAGGGATTAGCTTCTGACAACCATAAAACATGACAACTTTGCTCCCTCAGAATAAGAGTGTATCTCTAGAGTCGTGTGAAAACAATAGACAGCTATTTCACTCAGTCAAGTGTGCATACTTAGTTTCACCAGAGTGTAGAGAAAAGAGAGAAGGGCGTTTTCAATAAAAGGTGTTATTTATTGAGCAGTCTTCTTTCTCATACAAGAGAAATGAATTGCCACAATTGCAATACTTAGCATAAAGTAAAGTGCGTACAGTAAAAGGAGTATTATGAAATAATACTGTTAAAGCATTGATATGGTTTCTTAGCCAGAAGATACTTTAAAATAGATAAAATATATACATACAAATATATATTGACTAACATACTCAACTGGTGCTTCTAAATACGCCTACCCCGGTGTACCTGACCTAAGCCTAACACGGCCTAACAAAACTGGTCCGTGTCCTGGAAATCTTTGGCGTATACCTGGCGTTAATGAGGCAAATCGAAAAAAAAAAAATATATATATATATATATATATATATGTATATATATATATATTACCTACTGGCGGTCGCCAGTAGGTATATATAGTTAGGATTTTTTCTCTATGGGATTTTTGAAAATTCTATGTCTAATAACTTTGGCGTTTGTGGACGGAGTTGGCTGAAATTTTCAGGAAAATGGCACATTTTGTTTCTGAGCAGCCCTTGAAAATTTGGGGGGGTTTGTCCAGGGGGGGGCCGAGAAAAAAGGGGGGTCCCAAAACGTGTTTTTAACATTGAGTTTTCCATAGGGCGGTTGGCCTCACTTTTAGCCCGAACGGCTGAATGGATTTGCACGAAACTTGGCAAAATTGTAGGGACTGGTAGCCCGATGTGCCTTTGCTAGGTCTCAATATATGTGCTCCAGTGGATTTTGAGAAATTAACGTTCAAAAAAAGATATATATCTGTAACAGCGGACCGGGCAGTACTCCGGTTCGCGGACTTTTCGCGGTACGGAGCTTTGTGAAGCGCAGCTGATTGGTTCTCCGGCGTCTGTGAACATTCCAAACAGTCCATAGCGGCCGCCATCTTGTCTCTCGGTAGGATCGAGAGACAAGAGGAGGCCAAAGCGAAGGGGCAAATGACCATAAGGGGGCATAGTAGATCCTCGCTGACCCCCTAGGTTTGATGTGGAGGTTTTAAAAGGGTCCCGCGGGGCAAAAAAAAATAATAATAATAATAATCGAACGGCTGAATGGATTTGCACGAAACTTGGTAAAATATTAGGGACTGGTAGCCCGATGTGCCTTTGCTAGGTCTCAATATATGTGCTCCAGTGGATTTTGAGAAATTAACGTTCAAAAAAAGATATATATCTGTAACAGCGCTCCGCTTCGCGTAACGGAGGTTTGCGAAGCTGATTGGTTCTCCGGCGTCTGTAAACATTGCAAACAGTCCGTAGCGGCCGCCATCTTGTCTCTCGGTAGGATCGAGAGACAAGAGGAGGCCAAAGCGAAGGGGCAAATGACCATAAGGGGGCATAGTAGATCCTCCTTGACCTCTTAGGTTTGATGTGGAGGTTTTAAAAGGGCCCCGCGGGGCAAAAAAAATAAAAATAATAATAATCGAACGGCTGAATGGATTTGCACGAAACTTGGCAAAATTGTAGGGACTGGTAGCTCGATGTGCCTTTGCTAGGTCTCAATATATGTGCTTCAGTGGATTTTGAGAAATTAACGTTCAAAAACAAGATATATATCTGTAACAGCGCTCCGCTTCTCGGAGATAAAATTATATCTGTATTACCTAGCTCTTGCTAACACCAGTTAGCGACGGCTAGTAGGAGATAGCGACCATCTTGGGCCCCACTTTGCATGTGAGTGATATTTATCACTAATGACATGCAAAGTGGGCATGCCAAGATGTTAGCGACTGGAAACAGTCGCTAACATCGCTATCTCCTATTATCAACTTTTGGAAATATTCGCGATAAGCGCGAATATCTCCAAAAGCTAGCACCTGCCCTGAGCAGTTCTTAGCCATGTTATCCAATGGGAGGTGGATAACATGGCTAAGAGCATTAGCTCGGTAATGCATGAATATCGCTGAGTTTTCAGCGATATTAATGCATTGCGGTCGTTTTTTATCGTATTTGCGATAAACCTTGATAATAGCAAGGTTTATCTGCGATAATTTCTGACGATGCTTAGCGGTAAAAAAATCGTTGCTAAGCATCGTTAGGGATAAATATCGCTTAACTTTGGTAATATGCCCCAACGTCTGTTAACGTTCGATTCGAAGGAAATCAGGAAGTGTTGAAAAACATTGTCTGCGCCATCTTGTCTTTTTTCAAATGCCACACTTTTGTCGTGCACGGCAGCCATTTTAGATGCCTTGACCAGACCCACTTTGTGCACGCTGTCGATCCTTAGCATGGGTCCCCACCCTCGCAAGCATCTCCCCCAGGCAGTGGTCACCCCCGCTCTCTGTCTTATGCATGGGTAATAAACCTCCCCCATCTGCGCTGCTCTTCCCTGAGAATCACACCCTGTGCCCGCCCGACACCTCCCTTTCGCACTATTCACTACCGCACCCTCTGACACTCCTTTTCCTCTGTGTCCGATTGTCCAGGCCGGTCCTAGGGTATCAGCTAGCCCTGCAGATGTAGTTTATGGCCCCAGCTGTAAAGAATCACCCCTCTTCAAAGGAGTTATAGTAGATCAAGGCCCACACTCGATGAGATCCGTCACAGCAGACGCGTTCCTATTATCTGAAAACCATCCTGTATTGTGATTGGGGAGGGGACCGAGCCTGAAGTGGAAGATTCCAGGGATGACTCTTTGTACATCAAAGTTTTTACAATTATGTGTCACATTAAAAATATATAGCACTCCGACAAAGTAGTAAGATTATAAAACTTTAATAACTTATAAATATATACAAGAAAACAAAAACAGTAATAACATATAAACATTTTTAGGGAAAAACAACGAAGTAGCGGTCGGCTGTGCGAATAGTCCCAACGCAGCACAACGTCCAGATTTCCGGCGTGGGGCGTCGCGGGGGGTGGGTCATCAGTAGCAAACTGTTGTGCGAATAGTTCCAAGGCAGCAGAACGATGGCACCAAGGTGATGTCCAGTAAGTTGCCGCACTGGTTTTGGTATCCTACAATGCTGCTCCGAATAACGGCGTGGGGCGCCCCGGGGGAGGCTGCGTGAACGGGCCTCTCCAGGTGGAGTGTCATCTGTTGTAGTGGGGCACCCCTTTACCGTTTCAGTTGCCATTCCGTCCGTTTTTGGTCCACTGTGTCAAAAGCCGCAATTCAGCTGAGTTGCGCCCACTCTTGCGGTGCAGCGATAGGCGGCTGTCACAGGACTCTCAAAATGGCGGCAGGCTGTTTCCTTTTTGGGCCTGGTCCACTGAATTGGCCCTGGGACACCTTGGAAATCGGACGCTTGTCTGCTAGGTCTTGGACCCCATTCTCGAAAGCGTCCCCTCCGCCTTGAGGATTCATCAAAAGTTTTGGGGGCCCCCGACTCCTGCAGGCTTCCGGTGGGGAGCGGCTGCCATGATTGCTCGCGGAATGACCACGACGGAGCTACGAGATGGTGGTGCTCTCATGCTGACGCCAGCTTCAGTCTGAAACATCCAGAAACAAGGTGGGGCTTTCATCGTTTGGGAAAAAAAAAAGTTTTCATCCAATGAAAAGTGTTGTTTTTAGGTCATATGATCAAGCCTTCCATCATTAGGAAACCAAAAGTAAAATGAACCAATGAAAAGTTTTATAAACAAGTCACATGACCTGTTATGCGGCATAGGGTATAAAATGCGGAGAAAATACGTTGGCACGTGAGGCGGCGTCAGTAGCGGACCGATGTGCGAATAGGCCGAAGGCAATACAACGCGCCAAGATCCGGATGGCACCGAGGTGGTGTCCAGCAAGTTGCAGCACTGGTGTGGCCATCCTACAATGCTGAAAGTCGGCGTGGGGCGCCCCGTTGGCCTGTGAGTTTGCGTCAGTAGCGGACCGATGTGCGAATAGGCCGAAGGCAGCACAACGCGCCAAGATCCGGATGGCACCGAGGTGGTGTCTAGTAAGTTGCCGCACTGGTGTGGCCATCCTACAATGTTGAAAGTCGGCGTGGGGCGCCCCGTTGGCCTGTGAGATGGCGGCAGTAGCGGACCGATGTGCGAATGGGGCCAAAGGCAGCGCAACAATATTTTCGGAATAGAAGACACCACAAGGCGCTGAGATGCCAAGATCCGGATGGCACCGAGGTGGTGTCTAGCAAGTTGTGGCACTGGTGTGGCCATCCTACAATGGTAAAAGTCGGCGTGGGGCGCCCTGTTGGCCTGTGAGATGGTGTCAGTAGCGGACTGATGTGCGAATGGGGCCAAAGGCAGCGCAACAATATTTTCTGACTGACACCACAAGGCGCTGAGATGCCAAGATCCGGATGGCACCGAGGTGATGTCTAGCAAGTTGCTGTACTGGTGTGGCCATCCTATAATGGTAAAAGTCGGCGTGGGGCACCCTGTTGGCCTGTGAGATGGTGTCAGTTGCGGACCGATGTGCGAATGGGGCCAAAGGCAGCGCAACAATATTTTTTGTATGGAAGATACCACTAGGCGTTGAGATGCCAAGATCCGGATGGCACCGAGGTGATGTCTAGCAAGTTGCTGTACTGGTGTGGTCATCCTACAATGCTGAAACTCGGCGTGGGGCGCCCCATTGGCCTGTGAGGTGGCGTCAGTAGCGGACCGATGTGTGAATAGGCCGGAACCAGCACAAGGCGCCAAGATCCGGATGTCACCGTGGTGGTTTCATAGTTGAGAGGCACTTCATCTGCAGTGGGGCGCCGAGATCCGGATGGCACCGAGGTGATGTCTAGCAAGTTGCTGTACTGGTGTGGTCATCCTACAATGCTGAAACTCGGCGTGGGGCGCCCTATTAGCCTGTGAGATGGCGTCAGTAGCGGACCGATGTGTGAATGGGGCAAAGGTAGCGCAAGAATATTTTCTGAATAGAAGACACCACAAGGCGCTGAGATGCCAAGATCCGGATGGCACCGAGGTGGTGTCTAGTAAGGTGCACTGGTGTGGTCATCCTACAATGCTGAAACTCGGCGTGGGGCGCCCCATTAGTCTGTGAGATGGCGTCAGTAGCGGACCGATGTGCGAATAGGCCGAAGGCAGCACAACGCGCCAAGATCCGGATGTCACCGTGGTGGTTTCATAGTTGAGAGGCACTTCATCTGCAGTGGGGCGCCGAGATCCGGATGGCACCGAGGTGATGTCTAGCAAGTTGCTGTACTGGTGTGGTCATCCTACAATGCTGAAACTCGGCGTGGGGCGCCCCATTAGCCTGTGAGATGGCGTCAGTAGCGGACCGATGTGCGAATAGGCCGAAGGCAGCACAACGCGCCAAGATCCGGATGTCACCGTGGTGGTTTCATAGTTGAGAGGCACTTCATCTGCAGTGGGGCGCCGAGATCCGGATGGCACCGAGGTGATGTCTAGCAAGTTGCTGTACTGGTGTGGTCATCCTACAATGCTGAAACTCGGCGTGGGGCGCCCCATTAGCCTGTGAGATGGCGTCAGTAGCGGACCGATGTGCGAATAGGCCGAAGGCAGCACAACGCGCCAAGATCCGGATGTCACCGTGGTGGTTTCATAGTTGAGAGGCACTTCATCTGCAGTGGGGCGCCGAGATCCGGATGGCACTGAGGTGATGTCTAGCAAGTTGCTGTACTGGTGTGGTCATCCTACAATGCTGAAAGTCGGCGTGGGGCGCTCCATTAGCCTGTGAGATGGCGTCAGTAGCGGACCGATGTGCGAATGGGGCCAAAGGCAGCGCAACAATATTTTCTGAAGAGAAGACACCAAAAGGCGCTGAGATTCCAAGATCCGGATGGCACCGAGGTGGTGTCTAGCAAGCTATGCAGTTGAGTTGTGTGCGCACTTGCGGCGAATAGGTCGAAGGCAGCATAACAATGTTTTCTGAATAGAAGACACCACAAGGCGTTGAGATTCGGTTACCACCGAGGTGATGTCTAGCAAGTTGCCGCACTGGTGTGGCCATCCTACAATACTGGTCCGAATAACGGCGTGGGGTGCCCGAAGGGGGGGGGGGGAGGCGGCGTGAACGGGCCTTCCTAGGTGGAGGCTCGTCTGCTGTAGTGGGGCACCCCTTTACCGTTTCAGTTGCCATTCAGCTGAGTTTCGGCTGCTCTTGATGCTACAGCGACAGGCGGCTGCAACAGGACTCTCAAAATGGCGGCCTGTTCTTTGGATTTGGGCCTGGTCCACTAAAATGGCCCTGGGACACCTTAGAACTCGGACGCTCGATTTTTTTTTCCTTTCCTGTACATGCAAAAAAAGGTAAATGCCCGGTACGTTACACGCTTCATCTGCCACGATGAACTCTCCAGAGGAACCGAAAAAAAATATAGTTATGGTAACTATACCATGCATCGTCATATGGAGAGGTGGCACCAATTAATTATAGTGCTGCATAAAAGAGAGATTTGGAGGAGAACCCCTGACCTGCTAGTACATTCATCAAAGAAGTGGCACTGACAGCATCAGAGGCAAGGGAAACGGTCCCAAATATTTAGAAGAACTTTGGAAAGATTAAAATGACATGTTTAGATTGTGGCAAATTAATTTCATGTGGACAGATGAGTGTTACTCTAATAAATACAGCATATGAACATCATCATAGTCGATGGTTGGTAGAGACATTTTGACTATATCCTGAACCTGCCCGTCCTCGCCCAAAATGGCGCCGGAATAAATGGAACTCGTAACTCCTTGTTGTGTACTGGTTGCAGAACCTTGAAATCACGAGATACGTATGCAGTTTTGAAGCACATGGCGGGCGGGGACGAGAATTGATTGAATATTTCGACATCCCTATTGATATTAAGTTCTGATGTGTTATTGATTACTGTACTATTGAAAGTTCGAATTAACGTCACCCATGGTACTTGCCCGCAAATGTATATCTAGATAATTTTATTGTAACTGGCCCTGTCGTATTTTAATTATAAAATGTACGTCCACCGATTCCGTAACTGTTAGACACCTTAGTTCTTGCAACCTAATGGCCCGCCCGTTACGTTCCTCTACAGTGTAAATGTCTACTCATCATATACGATTACAGTTTGCTCCGTGGCCGGCCCACGTGGTTATAGGCTCGTATTTGTATAATGAAATTTTCACAATAAAGGTTTTTAAAAGAAAACATGGTAGTAGTATATACATTGGTAAAGTTTTTAATAATAGTCACTGTTTTAGAATCATTAAAAGGCAAGTGAAATAAAGCAGACCAATTACATGAAGGGTAAAAGGTATAATACGAAGGAACGCAGTAAAGATAAATGGTCAAGGGCTGTTGTGTTTTCTATTCCTGCAACATAAAGTGATCGATAAGAATCTCATATTCAGGCGTATCGGCGACTAAGACAGCAGGTCGACCCTCTTTTGCTCAACGGCTCCGTCATGGGACGAAGAAACGCTCTTTTTCTCGAAAAAATTATATATTTTACTTGCAGGACAGTTGTAAATTTTCCGGGAAAGTACATTAGCCTGGAACATTATAACATATATTTAAGAAAAAATAATGTTCGGAAGTAATAAAAAGCGTAATTTTTAGGTCATATGACCAAGCCTTTCATCATTAGAATAAGAAAAGTAAAATGAACCAATGAAAAGTTTTATTAACAAGTCACATGACTTGTTATGCTTACGTTACGCGCTGCGCGCCCCGGATGACTTCCGGATGCGCTAACGCGGCGCGTCATATGACGCATTACGCGACAACGCAGGTCCAGAATATAGTCAAAATGTCTCCACCAACCAGCGGTCGGAACACAACCCCTTTCAGCAGGCTAAATAGTTCTGTTAAATGACAACAGAAGGGACAGGCAACAAGAACCATCAGTCAAAGAGGGGAGGGCTAGTTCTTCTCTACCGGGTTACATTGGGGCGCTACCGGAACTGATCGAATTGGTAGTCTACAGTGTTTCTGGATGTTTCAGACTGAAGCTGGGGTTAGCATGAGAGCAGTACCATTTCGTAGCTCCGTCGTGGCCATTCCGCAACCAATCATGGCAGCCGCTCTTTATCGTTATTTTGGGCGGGGTGGGTGGCGGAGCCGAGCTGTTTTGCAGCCATCATTGTGTGGAGTTCAGTTCATTTCACTAGTTTTGTATTTGTCATGAGGGGTTGTTCCTAATGTTTCTATTTTAGCGAGGTCAAAAAGAGATCCCATTAGTAGCCTACTGATTTTGCTCGATTCCTTTTCTTTTTTTTTACACGATTTTTCGTTATCTGCAAAGACTAAACAGAGTATTGCGACTCTGTGTTTGTTTGTAAATAGAGAATGAACCAAAGAGAACCAATTCTAAAACAGTAAATACTTGGATAACAATCAATCAAATGGAGAGAGAAGCAGGCACGACGTATTACAACGGGGGCAAAGGCCTGCGTTAACTACCCTTCACTATGTGCAAAGAGAGAGTACTCCTAATAGAAATGAGGGGGGGGGGCACCATTCAAAGCAGATCAGTGTGCATAAACACGAAAATGTTTTCACTTACCACGTACTTGACATTCGACAGCTTATGATATTTGCTATTAAAAACCATTGAAATTCACTGAAAAAACCATAGGTTATAGACCATATATAGTTAGGAATTAGCATTTACAAAACCTTGAAAATTCACTGAAAAAACCATAGGTTATAGACCATATATAGTTAGGAATTAGCATTTAAAAAACCTTATTTTACTCACACAAAACCATTGAAATTCCATATATAGTTAGTTGCACTAACTATATATCGCGCACCCGCAATCCACTGCTGATGATGTCACATATTACATCATTCATGACATGGTCAGTGACATCACTGATGACATCACTGATGACATCTCAAATGACATCACTGATGACATCTCATTTGACATCAATGACCACATCACTGATGATATCATTCATGTGACAATACAATGCATCTCCTCACACTTTAATATAACCTCTGTTACACCCAGTGTTAAATACAGAGTATAATTTTTGAAACCATTGACACACCAATACTAGTTACTACATACGCACTCAGTGATTCCTATGTTTACACACACATTCACTCATTTACCCATACAATCATTCATACATACAATCACTCATCTTTACAACACTATCATATGCACTCATACACCTATACAGACTCTCACACTCTGTCACTCATCCATGGAGTTACTCACACACCTAGTCAGTCCTGTAAATAATCAATCACACTTCCATTTTCTAATCTATACAGTTAAACATAGAGCACCTTACATTTTGAAACATATACTAACACATACTTACTCTCTTATACAATCATTGATACAAGTACACATTGATCTGCACAGAGTCACACACCTCCCAGCCAGCCACACACACACTCAGTCTCCCATACAAATACTTGGGCAATCAATCAATAACCCATATAGTTACTCATATAGCTACTGACCAACACATGCAGCAGTTTACAGAACAACAGACATAATGATGCACAAATTAAGACAGTTTAGTCACTAACCCATGCACTCAGTGAGACACATTTAATCACTCACTCATACAGTCAGTCACGCACCTACTAAATCCTTCATCCAGACACTTCTACATCTACTCATTCTTCAATATGTAAAACATATTTAAACTTTTCAGAAACACACAGTCACTGGATGATGTCATCAGTGATGTCATTTGAGATGTCATCAGTGATGTCATCAGTGATGTCACTGACCATGTCATGAATGATGTAATATGTGACATCATCAGCAGTGGATTGCGGGTGCGCGATATATAGTTAGTGCAACTAACTATATATGGAATTTCAATGGTTTTGTGTGAGTAAAATAAGGTTTTTTAAATGCTAATTCCTAACTATATATGGTCTATAACCTATGGTTTTTTCAGTGAATATATATATATATATATATAATATATATATGCCGAGGCACCGGACTGAAATGCTCAGCAATCTGCAAATAAATGGACTAAGCTTGCCTGCGTGTGGCTTCTTCATTTGGAGGGCAACTTATTTTTTCGTAGACAGCGGCCTGCCTTAGCCGCGAGGAAGCCCCGCTGCTTATCATAGCAGGTCCGCAGCGTCAGGAACAAAGAGGCGCTGCTGGAGCGACAAGCCCGTTTTGTGGATGCTGTATTGGCTGGGCAACAGTCTTGGATGTTTCAAACATGCCCACTGGGGTAAGATTTGAATACTTTGTGGACACGGCTGCACCCACTTGGGTACTATTACAAGGGAACTGCAACTACCAGCATACAAATCGCGCATACGCCCACATGGGCGGGACATTAAAATATGCGCAGGTGGTTCTCTTTGCTGCTGTTCTCCACTTTTGCCAGTGAACAAGGGCGGTTTGACGCCCGAAACGCATCTGGCTTCTGCATTTGTGTTTGGGGCACCGGACTGAAATGCTCATCAATCTGCAAATAAATGGAAGGAGTAAGTAAGTAGCAGTTTAAGTTAAGTTGGTTTTGCCAAGGAATCTGAATCAAGAATTCTCTTAAAGGGTTTAGTCAGCTCCGTACCTGGGTATTAGAAAGCAGGAGGTCTGGTATCTCTCTCTCAGGACTCGTTATCCCAGTAACCCGCGAGGGTATCTGGAAACACCGGAGCTGGATTTCTCGGCAGGAGAAAAGACAGCGTCTCTCTCAGTGCGTCAAAGAGGAGGGGCGGCGTCCGTGGGCTCTCGCATCAGCTGGGCTCTTGGGCAAGTAGATAGCTGCTCTGCTCCAAAACCACCACCGTGTGTTTGCTTACGGCAACGTTGGTATATTTATACCTGAAAGGTGCTGAGTTTTGACGTAAGGTTGGACATAAGACGTCAATGAAGATGTCACTAAGAACTGGCCGTTCTTAGAGTGCTCACAGGAGTTCTAGGACGAAATCAAAACAGAAGCAATGGGGAATTCCCAGGTTGCTGGAGGTTTGGTTTGTTTACAGAACTCGTTGTACTTTCTAGGAGCCTGGGGAAGTAGCCTTGCTTAATTTGGGCAGCATGGGCTATGGCTAAATATGGATATGATTCTTATGCCTTTATAAGGATATTATTTATTATAACCACATAAGGGCATAAATCAGGACTATCGAATTTAGGGTCCTAGATAAAACTACAACACCCACTCCACGATCTAATGTCACTCATTACATAAAAATAAGCAATAGTAAACACATAAACATATAATGATGCAAGTGTTTTCCAACCCACCCCAAAATACATAAATTTGCATATTGAAATGGTATATGGTAAAACACGAAAATGAGTAGTGGTACTGTACGCTTATCAAGCAGTGGTATCATTCAGTTAAAAAAATGCATATATATATCAGCTGAATGAATTGCGAAAATTACACATGAAATGGCTCTTAATACAGAAGAGAAGGTCGAGACCATTCCATCACATATTAATACAAAATGCTGTACATGTGCTTGAGGCTGAGGTAATATATTGTCTCTAGAGTTCCTAAAATAGAAGCTCTGTTCTCTAAGAATAGTTCTACTTTAAGCAGAGTACATGTGGCAAAAAAAAAGGTAAATATTTTTGGAAGTGAGAAAAATAATTTCGCTTCAGGGGAAAAAATAGTTCCAAATGTTTTCAGTAGCTTTTGTTTATCAAAGCTGAAGGCCGAATTCAGAGTTCAGGGAACGCTGTGTGCTTGTTGCTTAAAAAAGTTATTCTTTCTGTTCAGGGGAGAACATCATTTCAGACAGACTCTCAAAAAATTGGTCTACGGCTTCAGGTGAAAGTTCGACTAAGTTTGAAAAAGCCGCAACAGTACAATCGTGAGAATGATTGCTATCATCGATGTCAGGATCAGCAATGCTCACAGAAGGTCGTACCTGGGTGATGCTGCTCTCACCTCATACTTCACTACCCCAAAATCGTAGTGGTGAAGTCTCAACGAATGCCGTCATCAGAATGGGTAGCCGCTGGGGACAACACGATGCATGAGCCGTTACAGGACTTAGCAAAGTATCTGTATCCAATGGTACTGCTGATGGTAGTGTAAGACAGACATCCAACACGCATTCTTCTCCGCATAGCATACATTGAAGCACAGGTAAGATGCAATTCTGCCAGATGGGTCTGAATGAAAGAAACCAGGTCATATTCAGATCTCTTAGCCGGGCTAATCCAAGGACTTTAGTTATGCGGTCCCGATAGCGTATAGCTAGGATCGTTTCTTCCATCGTTGCTGGAGTCTTGTCTGCGACCAGGCTTGCCATATCGGAGCAGAAGGATCAAAAATAAAATTCCTGCTACGAGTCCCAATAGAAGTGGTAGGCCGCCAAAGACAGAATGGACAAAATTAGGAAAAATGCCCAGAACTGTTTCGAAGGGTGTTAACAGTCCCGAAAAAATTGTCTCAAATACATGTGGGATGCCACTGGTATCTGACATATTTAGGATTTGGCTTAGCATTTCTGTGAAATGCACGGGGCAATTTGTTGATAAAAGGCGATGTATCTCTGCCGTTGTCCTTGCAACTTGCAGATCATACGTTTCTTTTGATGACGTTAAGGGCACAGTTGTCTGTAAAAGGACAGACTTTATTCTGCTTAAAGTATCAATTCGAATAGAAGAGATATTCAAAGAAGGCCAAATTGTTGCCTCCGTATCTGGAGTGCTGTTTGGATACAATACTTGCATACAGCAAGTGACCATGGAACTCACGCTGACGAGATCGGCTTTCCCTGGCACCATGCCACAACAGCTGTGGTCCACTATTAGAATATAGCTCCCGTTAGAAAGCCGTCTAAAGAATGGCTCTATTTGTGTTGCAGGTGTGCCGTGCTGGTGACATGAAATGTTATTTGAAGTCCCCTCACAGGCCCCATGCAGGTTAATACCTTGACACAGAAGTATACCGCTTAGTGATCGTTTACAATTGTTACCACTAAGAAATACATTCTGTTTCTGTTCACTGTAACATGTGTGTGTGTAAGGTAATTTCCATGATGACTTGATGTACCCTTTACCCAACCTTTCATACTGGCCCGCTGGTATATACTCTTGGCAGTATTTAAATTGGAAAGTTGTTATCGGGATTGTAACTATTCCGTGTATTATCCATTCAATGACAGGTCTTTCTGACATTGTCAATGGTAATCTCTCAAGTTTTTCAATGCTCAGAATCGTATAGTCTGCTCCTTTTTGTGCAAAACTGATTTGTGTATCAGTAAGGTTAAAGATAGAGAATAATGATGTTGTGTTGATTAAACGCCAGGGCACGTAGCCTGAACGCAGATTTTGCAACGTCCAGCCAAGCTGTACAATAGAACGCAATTGGGACTGACCGTGTTTTAACATTAGTAAGTCCTGCTCTATTATATCAATAGCAGATGATACAATACTGTCCAGTGAATATTTTCTGGAGGACAGAGTCATTAACCCATTGTCCACAACAGAAAGTGATTTTTCCAAATTAATACGATCAATTTCTCGTATTTTTTCTGCTGTTTCAATTTGCATTACTTTCCAAGCTTCGTTGTACGCAGCGTATATACCGGCCGCTATGAAACTTTTTTGACGCTGTTTGCGTGGTCCCATTATGAAATCACGCAAGTCAGCACCGTCTTTAAGTAAAGTCAAGTGTTGCTTAATTTCAGCCAGTGTGGATTTCTGTAGCCATTCGAGGCAGAGTTTCCCTACACTTATGTTGTAACTATCCCTGGAAGTTGTCTCTGGGAGTATCTAGGGTCTGGCCTGGTCATTTTTAACCCCTGTAATTTGTTCAGGAATCTATCTTGACAGTTATTTGTGTCTGTGGGCCAGATCAACCATTTTTTCCAATCAGGATGTGTTCTGTTTTGGTTAAAAATATGGGATACGTCTATCTCAACATCTGTAGTGCTATTACTGTCAGGTGTTGGCTTTGGAATAGATGGTTTGTTTAAATCTTTTATCTTGGCTAGGCCAAGAGAGGTAGTCTGTTGAATGGTATCATTCAAGAATATTATTTGTTCTGGGATCATGCAGGCTCTAAATAATGCTTCTAGACCTTAGACCTGCCAATCTTTGGTACCCCAGATGGTTTTTGTTTCAATGTTGTTTTTCCAGAATTCAAAACCAAATGTAATATTTTTTTCATAAAATGTTTCCAAATAGATCAATTTAGTATTAGTCAGCATTGTTTTTACCCCTATCTTATTTAACAGTTTGAAATAAAACGTTTCTGCATCACTTGTGTTAAACCCTGAGAAGTATGGGAATTTCTCGTAAAATGTTTTCGAACTGCTTTGAGGTGGAGTTGCACAATGTTCCCATTGATTATAATTAAAAACATTTCTAGGCTGAGCAGATTTATGCAAATAGTGATGTGCAAAGTGATTATACCAATACATTTCTTCATAATTTGATGAACCCTGTAAGTAATCATGTTCTGTAAATTTTGCTGACATTACTAAATCTGACATCATATCATTAATACTTTCAAAGTCCCAATCATCAGAAAATGTACTTGGTTTTACAAAGTCACTTAATGAAATCTTGAACTGATGTGGATATTTCAAGAGCTCAACCGGGCCATAGATTTCATAATCCGTTTTGTCCCATGCTACCCCACCGGGTATTGGATTGGCTGTGACATTCACTGATGATAGTTTCTTTTCTCGATGTGAGATGACTTGTGAGGCTTTAGGACCAAGTTGATGTTCTGACTTGCTGTGTCCGTAGTACTGTATTTTCCTTCAATGAATTTTCCCAAACAAAGAACCATGATGAGCCAAAGCAGGAGGAAAAGTACACCCAACACAATCCAAAATTCAATCCATGGAGAAATCAGATAGGTTTCTTTGAGTTGATGTAGAAGTTCAGTTATTTTGTCTTTAAAAGTTTTTGTTGCTGGCGTTACTTTCTGTTTGCTTGGATCTTCAGAAAAGTTATCGAAATTGATGAAGTAGCCAGATGCAGTTCTGTCACTTGTTGGAATTGCTTCCAGATTTTCAGTTGCTTTTGCATTTTTTGTTTCATTAGCATAGTCTGAGGCTACATCGTTGTAGACAGGTGTTTCTTGACGAACTGTTGCAATTTGGGTTGCAAGAGGCACAAGTTCCATGGCATTGTTGCATAGTCCTTTTTTATTCACTGCAGGTTTATCAAATGTGATTAGTCTCTCAGTTTGAACCTCTTGTATTGCAGCAAGTTTTGGTACTCTGCTATTTCTTGGGAGTCCACTGGGCCCACTACTTATTATTGGCCACATGATTGTGGTTTTACCAGGTCGATGGATACAACTCGGTTCTCCTTTTTACCAGCAAGGGGCGGTAGTACAACTGATCTTGTTACGCTGATAGCTAAGACAGGTACTGCTTTTCTGTAAGAAGGCCCAAATTCCTTCTTCACCGCGATCTTCTCTCTGACCAGATCCCCAATCTTTGGAATCCAGACAGGCCTTGCTGGGACAGGTGGTTTATCTTCAGTGGCTGTTGGCTGCTGTTTAACTTTATGTTGCTCAGGCCTTTTCTTGTTTCATTTAAGTCCTGTAAAATAGCCAAACGATCTTTGATATCAAAGCATTTTTCTTCTACCACTGAAGTCTGACTATCGAGGTCCTGAATATGCATTCTAGTCCCGAACAATAGTTCATACGGACTGAAACCTTTCAGAGAATTTCTTGGCAGATTATTAAGACTACGTTGGACACTTGTTAAATGTTGGACCGACCCATCACCCGAACCTAATACCCTCGCCGTTATAGATTGCTTTATGTCCCGGTTTTTTCTTTCCACAATCCCATTTCCCTCAGGATGAAAGGGACAAGAGTACTGCATTGCAATGCCCATGCTGGTCATGGCCTCCTTATAAGCTCGAGAGCTAAAAGCAGGACCCTGGTCAGAATGTAGCATGCCAATTGCGTATGTGCCGATATGGACTCGCAAATCTTTTATAACAGTTCTGCCGTCAGCCGAGCGCTGGTGTCTACATTTTAAGTGAATCTAGTCTTAAACATAAATGGGACCCATTTCTCCTATTGGATTTCCGCGTATAGATAGCCTTATGCTTTCTAAAAGAAGGGTCCTGGCATTACTCCGGTCGGTTCGCCACTGCGATCTCTGTTGCAGTCTAGACAGCCCATTGCAAATTTGTAGTTATGCAGGCTCATCCCCGGCCACCAGTATTCTGATTGTAATTCTTTCAGAGATTCCTTGATCTCTCGGTGCCCTAGACCTTCACCCATGTGTGCGACTGCTATTAACAAGACTCTCCTTTTCGTGTTTGGAATTACTCTATCCCCCACTCCAGGGATTCGAGCAAAAGGAACGGAGTTTGCATCAATTATGTATGAATAATTGAGTGGATAGTTCACGGGTAGTGCTGCACAGTCGCCTTTTGAAGACGTTTTTACCGCCAGCATGGTTTCCCTGTCTATGTATTTTTCTGAACGCTTTTTTGTGGCTACGGAAGCCGGATTAGTTGCTTCCGCTGTGGCTGTGTTAGCCAATGAATTCCCTGCAACGTGAACGCCATCACGTTGATGACTCAGTGTATGTATCACGTGAGTCTTTTGTAGTTCTTTCTGCAAAAGAACTACCTGTTCCCAAAGCTTTTTATTCTTTATTGTGGCACCTGTGTCATCTTTGTAATCATTTTGAACCCAGTTCTGCAAGTCATTATTGTAAGATTTGACGCAGTAATGCGAATCGCACACTCTTAGTGTGGGGAATTCGCGATCTGCATTTTCAAGCGCCATCTTTAAAGATCTTATTTCAGCTCGCTGAGTTGAACAGTTTCTGAGTGATTCAGTTTTCGTGACTAAAGGTCTGAATTTTCCCAAGCGCCAGCGACCTTTAACAATCGTGCACGAAGCACTGTAAGCTTGCTTACCCCCAACTGCGGGTTGTGCTCATCCGTCTGTATATATTACACAGGCGTAAAGTTGTAGAGGAAGAATTTTGATTGGCAGAGGATATTCTAATTCATATTTTAGATCTTTAAATTTTTTCATTTCCGGGTCAAAATAGTATTTCACGTCTACTGCAGCAAGAGAATTTTCCCATTCGATCCATTTTGGATCTAATGCCACCTTAGTCATATTGCGTGGGCTTGTTAATGCCTCAAAGGCTGATTCTGCTGTTAAAACAGTTGTCCTTTTGCCTTGTGCTTGGGCTCTTTCTTTTGCTACAGCAGTTTGAACCGCATTTACAATATTTTCTGTAAGACTGAATGTTTTTTCAGCTAGTGTGTACAAGTGTGATTTGTATGCTATTGGTACCGTTTCTCCCTCATTAGAGGTCAGGTACGTGAATCCGCATCTTCCTGGGATGACTCGGATTACAAGGTTGCGTATGTTTTCGCGTGTTTGCAATTTTGTTTTAGCTAACATGTCTGCTTGCAATGATCTTAAAATTTCTGTGTGTTTTTGAGTCCAATTGATTGGTTTGAAATCAGGTTTTCTTAATTCATAGAGAGGTTTAACCCTCTCTGCATAATTTAGAATGTATGTTCTTCCGAAATTCAGGAAACCTAGTATTGATTGTAAGTTCTTCAGCGTTTTTGGTGCTTGGAGTACAGCGCACTTCTCTAAGAAGTTGTCTGCTAGACTTTTGCCTTCACTTGATAATTCATATCCTAAAAATAGGACAGTTAGATGGGTAATTCGTGACTTTTTAAAGTTGAATTTGTAACCCTCAGCTGCAAACCCAAGTATTATGGTGTTTACTCTTTTCAAGTGAGTCTCCAGGTCATCATCTGTTAGATAGATGTCATCGACATAGGATAATGCCTCATCATCATATATTTGTAGTAACTCTGTTACTCTTGCTGAGAATAATCCTGGGCTATTCTTGAATCCCTGTGGGAGTCGACAGAAATTTTCCTGTGACCCCATTATTGAGAAAGCGGTCAAATACCTGCTTTCAGGTGCAATGTTTTGACAAAAGAATCCATTAGAGATGTCTAATGTCGTTTTGTATTTTTTTCGCACGATGTTATTCATTGGTGCTGCACTGTGTGAGTTTTGTACTGCAAATGTTTTGCAACATGAGTTAAGATGTCTGTAGTCCAAAACTAGACAATATGAATCGTCTGGCTTGGAGACAGGAAACAAAGGATTGTTCATTTGAGAGGTGCATGTTTCAAACACCCCTTGGTATTCAAGTTGATCTAAGATCTCCCTGATTTGTTTTTTAGCTTCTTGCTTAATTGGGTACTGCCTTTGTGCAGTTGGTTGACATTTTAACTGGATTTTGTGAGGAGGAGAGTCCTCATCCCATCCTACATGATTTTTGTATAATGCAGGAGCTTGGGCTACTGCCCATTTTCTTGCATATGTATATTTTCTATGAATTGGAATATGATTTGAGAAGGCAGGCATAATCATTTCTTCACCATGAGGGCATTCCCTGACAAACTCTGGTGGCCAGTCTTTCTCAGCTAAAAGGATGTCATAGCCTTTCGAAAGGTTATCCCAAAAGAGACCTCTTACTTTCCTAGTCTTATCTCCCTCTATACGAAGTGTTATTTCGTATATTTTATGAGGTTTGCTAACTCTGGTATCCGCAGTTTCCACTTGAATGTATTCATTCATGTCCACTGTCTCCAGAAGATTCATCAAGATCTTGCGAGCTATGGTCACTTCTGCTGCGCTGTCTAGCATTGTCTGGGCCCACTCTCCGTTTTCAGTTCTGTCCTCAGTATCCTCGGCATGTTTAATTATTTTAATACTGGCTACCTTCTTTCTTGGAAATTGTAATTTTTTACTTTGATGAGCAGGTTCCTTGTCTTTGGACTTGACGTGCTCTTCCCTGTGTTCTGACCGTCCTCTTCTTTCCGATTTCTGTGAGGAAGTCTGAAAAGATCGAGAGGGACGTGTATCAATATCTTGATATCTATCAGGTTTTTTCAAATTATCCCTATTTCTAAGGTTGTATCTTTTCTCAGAGGGCTCCCTCTGGGGAGACTTGTTTCCTCGGTCAGGAGATCTTTCTCTTCGTTGAGGAGACCTTCCTCTGGACTGGAATCTTTTTTCTTTGGTAGTGGATTGTTTATTTCCATCCCAACTCTTTTTTGGAGTATTTAGATTATTTGTAATAAATATTTTTTCAGGATTTTCAGTTAGTTGGGGTTTTACTGGTTTCCCACCTAAACTATCTCTACCTAGTTCTTCATAGGACTTTTCTATGATTCTGGCAAGTTCAAATGGTTGTTCTGCTATATCTGTTTCTTTCAATTTCTGGTTGATTCGCCACAGATGCTGCTTCTCCTTTTATGTTGGCTAATAATATAGCCGAGACCTGCTTGAAGTCTTTCAGTAATTTCATACCCAGAGTTAAAGCAGGTTCTGGACCGTATTAATTTTGAATCTGTCTTAGCACATCTGGTATTACCGCCATGGACGGAACACCATGTGTTTTTGTGTAAATGGAAGCAAAGACTGTGCCCCAAGTGTCACAGTCCTCCACATGTGGTGCGATCCCCATTGGAAGACAGATAGTCAGAATTCTGTGTTTCTCAGTAGGTGTAGTATCTGGAAATACTGCCTCTATTTGAGTACTTTTTTGTGCTAACCAGAATGGAATTTGTTCCCGTTTTGCGGGTGTTTTACCAAGACAGGATTGTATGTTCTGTGGTGTCATTTTGTTTGTGTTCCCCTGATGAGGGGTCAGCTGTGGAATGTTAATTGCTGGTTGGACTATTGAAGTCCGCATTACATATTGGACTAATTGTCTATGTATTTTAATTAGCTGTTTTAGCTGTGCTAAAAGTTCTGGTACTGACATTTTTTCGATGTCTGGATGTGGTGTGTAGCTGGCTAGAACCGGCCACGTTGCTCCTGGTCTGCCTAGTGGACCGAGCCTGGTGATGTGATTGTTATGTTTTAGGGCGCCTTTAAACCAGAGCAGGTGCTCTTGGTATTTTAGTGGGATTTCAATCTCCTCGAAAGGAGTGTCTACATCCGTAGGTTCCTCTATTTTGTAATAGTGGAATTTGTGTGTTACAGCGTTTGCTGCTGGAAAATGTATCCATGAATAGAATACCTCTGTCTGCCGATATTCATGGACCTCTATCACGAATATGACTACACCACCTCGTGATGTCAGTCCATTTTCTATAAGTTTAAGAGTTATAGTTTTTCTTATGTTGACCGGAATGAGTATAATATTCGGGTCATTGTCTTGGACACTCGTGTCATCCGCTAGGAGTTGAGCTGCTATTCTAGCTGTCTCCCTTTCGTCTTCACTTTCTACCATTTTTACTGACAGAAAGGTTTTTGTTGCAGATCAAGTTTCAAGGAAACAAAGATTAGGTGCACAATATTTTGGAACACTGTATCCTTCAACGTTGACTAAACCAAAAACTTTACACAGGAATCTCTTCCTACTAAGTTCCGGCAGATTATAACCTTTTACCCACTTGAGACGTCTTTTGGAGTATTTACGGGAAAAGGGTTCTGTGTGAAAAAGCACGACTGAGTTACTCTAACGTCTTGCGTTAGATTTATCGCCTTACCAAATGTTGGGCGCCATGCAGTGTAGTTCCTATATTCCCAATAGGCTCTGCGCATTGGAATACTATATTCAGCAGTGTAGACGTAGGACTGAGGTCGACTAGGTCTCTACTGACTATATTAGACTTAAGGTTTGCCAGCTAGGTCACACGTCACTAGAAACCTTCTCGAATAAACGAGGAGGAGTTTAACCTCCCTGGATAGACAAGAAGGGATTAGCTTCTGACAACCATAAAACATGACAACTTTGCTCCCTCAGAATAAGAGTGTATCTTGGCTCCCGTGAGCTTTGAGCCGACGGGCTCCTGGACTATGCACCTGCGTGCCGGTTCGGGCATCAAGGCCATTGACGGTTGTTTGGCGGCCTTCTCTTCTACCCCTAACTATTTTCTCTACTGATGAGGGAAGTTATCCCGAAACCCGAGCCAAGTCTCGGACGATATCCAAAAACCCGGGACATGTATCGGATCTAGAGATCATCAGTTCAACAAGTACCTACTTGCACCCACATGGGTGAACCACTCAAGAACTCCATGTACCAGAGTCCCTAGGGGTAAGCATGGGCGTAAAATCCGCTCCGCTCGCGGATTTTTCGGATTTTCGGCAAATCCGCAATCCGCGAACGCTCGCGAATTTGTCGAAAATCCGTGAATCCGCTCGCGGCGGATTTTTTGCTTGGTTGCGGCGCGCGGCGTGGTGCACGGCGTTCACTTTCCGTCATTTTAGCGTTTGCCGAGTTGTTTTTCTTTGCGAGTGACGCGCCATTTTAGATCTTGCTGCGTGTTCCCGCGGGAGTTTGTCGCCCGCGAATACGTACTCGCGGCTTGCCACCTTGCACAGCACACCTCGCGAGAGTTCGCAATTGCGAACATGTAGTTGCGGCGGAAAGGAACAATCTCGCACTTGCGAAATAGAGATTTTGCAATTTCGCACAAGAAAATCACCAGCAAACAGGATAAACCTTCAGAAAATTATGATTTTTATCAGAATCACTCCTCAGGTTGACATTTGCATGGCCTTTTTTTTTGCAAGGAGTCCATTTTGGGGGGGGGGGGAGGAAGGAAGTGCCCCACAGTCTCCAACTTCCTGTTCCTGTCCAGCAGGCTCCTCCCAGTGCTTTGTCCATCTCCTGGTCACTTTCATTTGGATCTGGAGCTGGAAGGATTACTTTTTGTGGGTGCTGCTGGATATTTGGATTTGAGGCCTTTTTGACTGTCTTTGGATCACTTTTGGATTAGAAATCAACTTTCACAAGTAAGTTTGTTTGGGGCATTACAGTTGCTGCAAGTACAATTTTGGAACTTTTTCAGAAAATTAAATAAATTATATTGTGGGTAGCCACAGTATCCAGTAGGACCAGGGTTGGTTATGGGTGCATGATACAACTGTTTTGTTGAATTTAAACACCATTGAGGCCATGGATGGGCTGGGATTGTGCAGATTTTATTGTTTTTTGTCGTTTTTTTGGGCCTGCTGGTGTGGCCCTTTGCCCAGGGGTGGTGAGTGTTGCATGGGCCTAGTCTTTCTGTGGGGTGTCTTCTTGAATTTAAACATAATTGAGGCCATGGATGGGCTGGGATTGTGCTTATTTTATTGTTTTTTGTCGTTTTTGGGGGGCTGCTGGTGTGGCCTTTTGCTTGCCCAGGGGTGGTGGTGGTGCATGGACTGAGTGTGCCTGTGGTGTTGTCTCACTCTCTTTGATGTAAACATCATGGATGGCATTGGATTGTGGTGATTTCTGGCTGTTTTTCTGTTTTTTGGGGGTGTACTGTTGATGTGGTCTGGCCATGTGGGTGGTGGTGGTGGCCATCTTGAGTGCTGGCTGGTACAGGCAGCAACATGTGCTTGGGGTGTAAGGGGGCCATTTTGAGGAGAGGCAGTGTCTGAGGCCTGCACTTATTTTGCCTACTTTTCATCCCTTATGCCCAGGGGTAGTGAGTGTTGCATGGGCCTAGTGTTTCTGAGGGGTGTCTTCTTGAATTTAAACACCATTGAGGCCATGGATGGGCTGGGATTGTGCAGATTTTATTGTTTTTTGTCGTTTTTTTGGGCCTGCTGGTGTGGCCCTTTGCCCAGGGGTGGTGAGTGTTGCATGGGCCTAGTCTTTCTGTGGGGTGTCTTCTTGAATTTAAACACCATTGAGGCCATGGATGGGCTGGGATTGTGCAGATTTTATTGTTTTTTGTCGTTTTTTTGGGCCTGCTGGTGTGGCCCTTTGCCCAGGGGTGGTGAGTGTTGCATGGGCCTAGTCTTTCTGTGGGGTGTCTTCTTGAATTTAAACATAATTGAGGCCATGGATGGGCTGGGATTGTGCTTATTTTATTGTTTTTTGTCGTTTTTGGGGGGCTGCTGGTGTGGCCTTTTGCTTGCCCAGGGGTGGTGGTGGTGCATGGACTGAGTGTGCCTGTGGTGTTGTCTCACTCTCTTTGATGTAAACATCATGGATGGCATTGGATTGTGGTGATTTCTGGCTGTTTTTCTGTTTTTTGGGGGTGTACTGTTGATGTGGACTGGCCATGTGGGTGGTGGTGGTGGCCATCTTGAGTGCTGGCTGGTACAGGCAACATGTGCTTGGGGTGTAAGGGGGCCATTTTGAGGAGAGGCAGTGTCTGAGGCCTGCACTTATTTTGCCTACTTTTCATCCCTTATGCCCAGGGGTAGTGAGTGTTGCATGGGCCTAGTGTTTCTGAGGGGTGTCTTCTTGAATTTAAACACCATTGAGGCCATGGATGGGCTGGGATTGTGCAGATTTTATTGTTTTTTGTCGTTTTTTTGGGCCTGCTGGTGTGGCCCTTTGCCCAGGGGTGGTGAGTGTTGCATGGGCCTAGTCTTTCTGTGGGGTGTCTTCTTGAATTTAAACACCATTGAGGCCATGGATGGGCTGGGATTGTGCAGATTTTATTGTTTTTTGTCGTTTTTTTGGGCCTGCTGGTGTGGCCCTTTGCCCAGGGGTGGTGAGTGTTGCATGGGCCTAGTCTTTCTGTGGGGTGTCTTCTTGAATTTAAACATAATTGAGGCCATGGATGGGCTGGGATTGTGCTTATTTTATTGTTTTTTGTCGTTTTTGGGGGGCTGCTGGTGTGGCCTTTTGCTTGCCCAGGGGTGGTGGTGGTGCATGGACTGAGTGTGCCTGTGGTGTTGTCTCACTCTCTTTGATGTAAACATCATGGATGGCATTGGATTGTGGTGATTTCTGGCTGTTTTTCTGTTTTTTGGGGGTGTACTGTTGATGTGGACTGGCCATGTGGGTGGTGGTGGTGGCCATCTTGAGTGCTGGCTGGTACAGGCAACATGTGCTTGGGGTGTAAGGGGGCCATTTTGAGGA
Source organism: Lissotriton helveticus (assembly GCF_964261635.1). NCBI lineage: Eukaryota > Metazoa > Chordata > Amphibia > Caudata > Salamandridae > Lissotriton > Lissotriton helveticus. The sequence goes on along the minus strand of NC_136067.1, from coordinate 918,913,815 downwards.
GAGGCAGTGTCTGAGGCCTGCACTTATTTTGCCTACTTTTCATCCCTTATGCCCAGGGGTAGTGAGTGTTGCATGGGCCTAGTGTTTCTGAGGGGTGTCTTCTTGAATTTAAACACCATTGAGGCCATGGATGGGCTGGGATTGTGCAGATTTTATTGTTTTTTGTCGTTTTTTTGGGCCTGCTGGTGTGGCCCTTTGCCCAGGGGTGGTGAGTGTTGCATGGGCCTAGTCTTTCTGTGGGGTGTCTTCTTGAATTTAAACACCATTGAGGCCATGGATGGGCTGGGATTGTGCAGATTTTATTGTTTTTTGTCGTTTTTTTGGGCCTGCTGGTGTGGCCCTTTGCCCAGGGGTGGTGAGTGTTGCATGGGCCTAGTCTTTCTGTGGGGTGTCTTCTTGAATTTAAACACCATTGAGGCCATGGATGGGCTGGGATTGTGCAGATTTTATTGTTTTTTGTCGTTTTTTTGGGCCTGCTGGTGTGGCCCTTTGCCCAGGGGTGGTGAGTGTTGCATGGGCCTAGTCTTTCTGTGGGGTGTCTTCTTGAATTTAAACACCATTGAGGCCATGGATGGGCTGGGATTGTGCAGATTTTATTGTTTTTTGTCGTTTTTTTGGGCCTGCTGGTGTGGCCCTTTGCCCAGGGGTGGTGAGTGTTGCATGGGCCTAGTCTTTCTGTGGGGTGTCTTCTTGAATTTAAACATAATTGAGGCCATGGATGGGCTGGGATTGTGCTTATTTTATTGTTTTTTGTCGTTTTTGGGGGGCTGCTGGTGTGGCCTTTTGCTTGCCCAGGGGTGGTGGTGGTGCATGGACTGAGTGTGCCTGTGGTGTTGTCTCACTCTCTTTGATGTAAACATCATGGATGGCATTGGATTGTGGTGATTTCTGGCTGTTTTTCTGTTTTTTGGGGGTGTACTGTTGATGTGGTCTGGCCATGTGGGTGGTGGTGGTGGCCATCTTGAGTGCTGGCTGGTACAGGCAGCAACATGTGCTTGGGGTGTAAGGGGGCCATTTTGAGGAGAGGCAGTGTCTGAGGCCTGCACTTATTTTGCCTACTTTTCATCCCTTATGCCCAGGGGTAGTGAGTGTTGCATGGGCCTAGTCTTTCTGTGGGGTGTCTTCTTGAATTTAAACACCATTGAGGCCATGGATGGGCTGGGATTGTGCAGATTTTATTGTTTTTTGTCGTTTTTTTGGGCCTGCTGGTGTGGCCCTTTGCCCAGGGGTGGTGAGTGTTGCATGGGCCTAGTCTTTCTGTGGGGTGTCTTCTTGAATTTAAACACCATTGAGGCCATGGATGGGCTGGGATTGTGCAGATTTTATTGTTTTTTGTCGTTTTTTTGGGCCTGCTGGTGTGGCCCTTTGCCCAGGGGTGGTGAGTGTTGCATGGGCCTAGTCTTTCTGTGGGGTGTCTTCTTGAATTTAAACATAATTGAGGCCATGGATGGGCTGGGATTGTGCTTATTTTATTGTTTTTTGTCGTTTTTGGGGGGCTGCTGGTGTGGCCTTTTGCTTGCCCAGGGGTGGTGGTGGTGCATGGACTGAGTGTGCCTGTGGTGTTGTCTCACTCTCTTTGATGTAAACATCATGGATGGCATTGGATTGTGGTGATTTCTGGCTGTTTTTCTGTTTTTTGGGGGTGTACTGTTGATGTGGACTGGCCATGTGGGTGGTGGTGGTGGCCATCTTGAGTGCTGGCTGGTACAGGCAGCAACATGTGCTTGGGGTGTAAGGGGGCCATTTTGAGGAGAGGCAGTGTCTGAGGCCTGCACTTATTTTGCCTACTTTTCATCCCTTATGCCCAGGGGTAGTGAGTGTTGCATACTTGCATGTCCCTAGTCTTTCTGTGGGGTGTCTTCAATGTAAACATCATGGATGGCATGGGATTGTGCTCATTTTTCTGTGTTTTGTCGATTTTTTGGGGTGTATAACTGAACTGATGTTCCTCTGTCTTCCATTGCTTTTAGGTGCACAAGAAGACTCAATAGAACCACCAGTGCCAGGAAGAAGTCCTGCAGCGGTGTGTGCAGCATAACGTCACGCGACGTCACGTCTGGACACAGAACCCTCTGCAACTCGTGCAACTGCTGCCTGCTGACCTGCTCTGAAGAAGATGGCCCCAAAAAAAGTAACCCGTAGCTCCTCTAGCAAGAAAGGTGCCAGTAAGGAGCAGAAGAAGCAAGTTACCAAGGACACTGGTGTGCCGCCCGCCCCTTTTTTTGTGAGTAAAAAAAAAAGTATGCCTGCAGCAGCTGCAGCGGGATCTGCTGGGGACCAAGCTGGCAGCAGCACCCCCGCTCCATTGGGCTCAGTGCCACCACCACCACCACGCCAACTTAAGTCCAAGCCCTTGAGTGCTGCAGAGGCAGCCAGTATACTTCTTCAATCACCATCGACCAGTGATGTTGGCTCATCGCAAGAAAGCAGCAGCAATGTCCCTCAATCAACACAGGTTGTTGTAGCTCATCTGACGAGTGTTGAACAACCACAGCGGCAACAACAATCACATGTGCAAGTACAAGCCCAAGTACATGTGGAAGGAGAGGCAGCGCAAGGAGATGCGCATGCAGAGGTGCATGGAGGGTCACAACAAGTGCCCACAATAGTTGTTCCTCCCGAAGTAGGGGCACATCAGGAAATCGACAATCAAGGCGAGGTATCATTTGAGGAAGCCACTCCTCCTGATGATCCTTCATTGTCTTCCACAACCCTAGCAAGGAAGAGATCAAGGGTGGTGTCTACATCCTCTTCAAGCACACCTCCTTCTGATGATACGGATCAAACTTGGGAACCAGCACCACAGCCGTCTGAGAGTGAGGCACACCATGATCCAACAAAGGTACTTAAGCGTAAAAGGAAGCTCGTCCAAAGTCTCAGACTTATGGAGTGTGATGAGGCTCAACAAGAAGTGGCGGATACTGCTGCTGATGAAGACTCTGCCAACGACGACCCAGTCATCATAAAGGTCACTGCAGCCCCAGCGGGCATGCAGCAAACAGACATTTTGACCCTAGCCCGAAGAGCTGCTGCGCGTGATGATGATGATGATGATGTTGTCGATGAGGAGGCAGTGGAAACACCACAATCATTGGAGTTAAGTAGTACACCAACTCGTCCCGCTTCCATATTTCTTTCTGGCAAGAAGAGACCTGCGTCAACCTCGACCTTAATTAGTGGCGGTGAAAGTGGAAAACGTACAAAAGTTGGCCAATCCAGATCCTCCACTTCATCTGGCATTAGCTTCATGACCACCACCACCACCAGTATCGCCGCCTCCTCCAGGTCCCACAGACACTTCAAGTCCCCAGTTTGGGACTTCTTTACTGTTTGTCCCAAAAATCCAAGGTTTGCCATTTGTACCCTTTGTAAGCTTGCAGTTAGTCGTGGTAAGCCAGGTAGCAACTATGGTACCGGCGGCCAGAGTGGTCATCTTGACAGAAAGCACGGTGTCCAATGGTTTGCGCACCTAGCTGCGATCAAGAAAGGCCAAAATCAAGGAAACGTTGATGTTTCATCTGATGTTGACGAGCAGGAAGAAGACGTGTCAAACACTTCCCTTACACCCAGTACCCCTCTCAGCAGCACACCCAATGTGAGGCACACTAAGAGTGTTGGAGCGAGTGAGACACCAACGCACAAAAGTTCACCAGCGAGCAAAATTGGGTCAACGAAGTCATTATCAGCCCGTAAATGCTTGGTCCAGGCCAACATTAGAACAATGCTTACTTCAGACGTGCCATATGAACGCAACCACCCACTGACGCGTCTGTATAACACTAAGCTGGCTAAAATGCTAGCTGTGGACCTTCTACCTTTTTCTTTTGTAGAAGCGGTAGGTTTTCTTGAATTAGTTGCAACGCTCTGCCCTAAATGGAAGGTTCCGAGCCGGTTCTATTTTGCCAGAGTTGCGGTTCCAGCACTACATGAAGATGTGCTGCAGGCGATTGGGGCAGCTTTGCAGAAGAGTGCTGTTCACACAATACATCTGACAACAGACATGTGGACCAGTGGCCCAGGCGATGATTACATGTGCATCACTGCACACTGGGTCTCTTTTTCAGGTGTTATAGCAAAGCTAAACGCAGGTGTTGACCCGGACCAAGTTTTCAAAGCTGCTCGGAAACATGCAACACTAGCCATGTTTGCCTTGGAGAAAAGTCACACAGCAGAAAACCTTTTGGAAGAGTTTGACAAAAAGGTGTTGTCAATGCTATCCCCCCTAAAACGCAAGATTGGTTATGTTTCCACGGATAATGGCGCCAATGTAGTTAAGGCCATGTCACAGGGTCACCATGTTAGAGTGCCGTGTTTGGCGCACTGTATCAACCTGGTAGTTCAAAAATTCTTGAGTGATAAAGAGAGTCCAGCGTTCGAGGTAATGGCCACCTGCCGCAAAATGTGCAACCATTTCAGCCATTCTTTTAAGGCCCGGAAGCATCTGCGGAGACTGCTACTTCAACGTGGAATGCCAGTGAAAGCACTCATCCAGGAGGTGGCAACACGTTGGAACTCAACCTTCTACATGCTTGAGCGTCTGCATGAGCAGTATACGGTACTCGATCACTATTTCTTGACAGAGGCTACATCTCAGAAGGAGGACCTGCGGATGAGTAAGGCGCAATGGGCCATAGTTAAAAGCCTGACAGACATGCTTCGTCCTTTTGAGTTCTTCACGCGTGCAGTCAGCCAGGAGGACTGTAATTTGGGAAAAGCTATCCCATTGTTGTGCATACTGGAGCACCAACTGATGGCGGTTTCTTCTGAGTTTGAAAAAGATGAAAAAAAAAAAAACCATTTCATTTTGTCTGAGAAATTATTACATCGCCTACGTGGTGATGAACGTCTTAAAAACATCAACTCAGATCAGCATTACATTTGTGCTACTATTCTGGATCCACGCTACAAAAAGGCGCTGGCAGACAACGCATTCTTTCCTTTCGCTGATGCAGATGTTCAAAAGTACAAACATTGGTTAGCCTGGTCAGCCAAGAGGTTTGAAAAAGAACGGCAGGTTATTGAAGGAGAAGCCAGTACATCAGCATCAGCATCAGCAGGCCATCCGCAGTCACAAGAATCCACTTCTGCACCTGTGGCTGGGGCACAAGTGACCTCTCAGCCGTTAAAGACACCGGCAACTGGATCATCTGCACCACACACAATGACAACACTAACAGTGGCTGGGGAGGAGGATTGGCTAAGTTTGATGGGGTATGGTTCTCTAAAAAATGTCACAGGCACAGCAAAAAGTAAGCAAAGTGGAGGAACAGTTGATGACCTTGAGTCGATGGTGCAGGACTATCTGAATGACTCAACAGTGGTCTTTCTTAATGAGGAGCCATTGCAGTATTGGCATGGCAAAAAACAATTGTGGCCACAGCTCTACAACCTGGCTATAAACTATTTGTCTTGCCCACTCGCAAGTGTGTCTTCTGAACGTGTTTTCAGTGCTGCTGGTGGCATTGTAACTGCCAAACGGAGCCGCCTATCGCCCAAAAATGTGGAGCGGCTGACAATGATCAAGATGAATCAGCACCTCATACCACCAGATTACAAAGTGCGAGAAAGCACGCCACATGAAGACGATGAGGACAGCAACGTAGATGAGGGGATTTTTTCTCTGTTCGGTGCCACTGACCTCATCCAGCCTGAATTCGCAGAGTATGATGACGAAATCTTGTTCTTATTCCCTGACACCGAGCCCTGAAAATGAGACAATCAATCAAGAACTTTCTTTTTCGTCCTTATTCACTTTTATTCCTGTGTGCTTTGTGTCTCTCTTTCTTTGTTTTGCACAGTTAATTTAATTCAAACTTTAATCACCTAATCCCAAAAAGAAGACCATCATCAGAACTGTCTTCACTTGTTTGCTTATTGATTTGAAGGTGCCGCAGTCTACATTCCTCAGGTTCACAAGTTCTGAAGAACATGCTCCTCTATCCTCCTCCTCCAGACTGCGATTTCCCTCCAAGCAGAGTGCTGGATTACGCACAATGAAGAAAGACTCAGCACTTGTGGGGGTGTTGTACTTCTTTGCGGGTGAGTTGACGGTTTTGGGCCCATTGCTGTGAAGCTCTAATAATGGACAAAAGTGTTTTGGACCAAATATGAGGTGAAAATTTCTTGCCGTTTTTGCTGACTTGCTTGCCTTTGAGGTGCTCTTTGGCGGGGTTCCGGGGGTTTGTGTGTAATTTTTGGTGTCTGTCGAAGCACTGCTGCGACAGTCTAATCTTGATTGCATTTGCTTTTCAGGAAATCCGTGGTGGAAAACAGGAGTTATGATGATTGATGATGACCTAGCTGCACAGCGCGTTACTTTGGACCGAAGGCCGAGAGATATTGTAAGTATGAGATTTAGCTTTTTCGCTGTTTGGGGGTGTTGTCGGGTGTTTTTTTGCGGGTGGGTTGGCGCCGGCGGGTCTTGCCTGGGGCATTCCTGGGAAGGTCTAATACCGGATACAAGTGTTTTGGACAAAATCCATAAGGAACAGCCTTTTTTTTGCCATTTCTTCAGACATCTTGCTCAATGTAGCGTTTTGGGGGGCTTCCTGCTGTTCGTGGGTGGGTTGCGGCCGGGGTCTCTGTCGAAGCACTGCTGCGACAGTCTAATCTTGATTGCATTTGCTTTTCAGGAAATCCGTGGTGGAAAACAGGAGTTATGATGATTGATGATGATGATGACGACCTAGCTGCACAGCGCCGCGTTTGGACCGAAGGCCGAGAGACATTGTAAGTATGAGATTTAGCTTTTTCGCTGTTTGGTGGTGTTGTGTCGGGTGTTTTTTTGCGGGTGGGTTGGCGGGTCTTGCCTGGGGCATTCCTGGGAAGGTCTAATACCGGCTAGAAGTTAGTTGGACAAAATCCATAAGGAAACACCAGTTTTGGCACTTTGTAAGTTAGGGTTCGTTAGGGTTAGCCCTAGCAGCAGGATTGCATGTGTTTAGGGGGGTTCTATTGCAACGCGGTTCTGTTGTTGTAGAGCACTGTTGGAGCGATGCTGGCTATGGATACTTTTGCTTGCAGGCAAGTGGTTTGAATACAATCCACGGTCTGTATTTGGGTCTACTGTTACTTTCAAAGTACGTTTTGTAACCATTTTTCTGCTAGGCATCATCAAAGTGTGACTTTTTGAACCACACAGCGTACATACCTTTTATTTATTTATCAGTGGTATTGTAATAGCACTTCCTGTTTTCCGTTCAATAATTACAGGCCGGGTTTCAGTCAACATCCGCCAGGCAGGCAGTGGACAGGGTGTCTCTTCTGTCAGTGGTCACCACCACATTGATGGACGAAGCGTCAGCTGGAATGGAGGAGTGCCGCCAATAAGAGGAATTGTTTGCTGCATGCAACTTACTTACCAATTTCAACAGGACAACTCCAACAACATACGCAATACAGATACAGTATCCATTGTTGTCTTTTATTCTATGAGTGTGACTGCATGTGCTTACCTTTACTTTGTAACCAAAGATTGTCTGTAAACTCTGTATCTTCAATTATTGTTTGTCCATGCTCTGCTTTTTTTTTCTTCTCTCAACAAAACCTACCCAAAAAGAAACCCCCATTCCCATCCATTTTACAAACCCTAACCCTCTTCCCCCGGGCTGTGTTGTTTTGCTTGATGTCTGACTAAAATGACATCAATAATTCCACACACTTGCTGGGGAGGATAAGGTGATAGCAGCAACAGGCTGGTGAAGGAATACGAGGATATCTTCTAGACTTACTCAGCTTCAGTACTATATCTTCTAGTAGTAGTAGCCAATGTCAAATAAATTCAACGCAAGTACTAGTTATACTTGCAATACTTTACCATTTGTTAGGCTACATTATGGCACTGTTCTAGTGTACTGTCACCTGCTATTTTCTCGATCGTACCGTAACCGTTGTAATGCTACAGTAAGGAGTACAAACAAGGTTTCGTTTTCTTTTTTTCCATAGGCATGCAACTGCCACTGTGTCACACCACTAGTAACACCGCAATGAGGAAATGTCACCCGCCCAGGAATGACAACGTTAATCCCCATTTCACCTGGAGCCAGCCCTGGGCCTAGCCCTAATTTCTAACACAAATTACAGGTAAGATAAGCGTTTGGTGGGAGGTAGTATAATGGAGTATTATTTCGGAGTAGACAAGAGTTTGACGGTTGTACTACTAAAGTCCTACGACTGTTCAGGAAAACAAAGTTACTGTTACACCCCCGCCCCCCACCCACCAGACTGAAAAGCAGTAAAAAACAGGTATGGTCAGATAAAGTAGTTGAAAAATATATTTATTTATCCCTAACAAAATAATCTCCCTCACCCACCCTAACCCCAACGATTGTCTCTGAAACGTCCCAAAACGATCCCAACTCCCAAATCCCACCCCCCAAAAGTCTATAAAAAAAGGGCAAGGGACACTCCACTACTGGAGGGTGCTGGTGCTGGTGCATGATGCGGCATGGGCATAATACTCCTTGCGGAGGGTGGCAAGCTCGGAGCGGAGGCCCTTAACCAAGGTCTTATACCTCAGGACCTCCTGCTCCAGGTTGGACATGCGGACTCGTAGGCGGTGTTGGCGTTCCTTGCAGCTCCTGTGGGGGGCAGCTGGTGTTTCGGGTGCTTGGCGGTGGCGGTCGGCTTTCTTAGCCCGGCTCGGTCCCGCTGGTTTAGTCACGGAGGAGGATGCAGTCGAAGATGTTGCCCCGCTCGACTGCGTGTCCTCCTCCTCCTCCAGGGCCACCAGCCGCCGATACTCGGCGACTGTGGCCTCCAGCCTCCGTTGCCGGGCCAATCTAGCCTGCTCCCTCCTTGTTGTTGATTTGGAAGAAGGAGCAACTATATGAAGAAAGAAAGACATAGTCTGTAACCAATGCTCCTTATTAATAACACAAAGTGATTGAGCCGAAAGTTGGGTCACAGAGTACAAGTAGCAAATTGAAAGCACAGTACATAACTATTGAGGACAGTATCTATGTAACCCTCCCACTTCTGCATCCTTGCTCTAACAGTAGTGGTAGTTTAATGAACTAATTCTACGACCACTATGGACTTCCATTACAGTCGACTATGACAGTACACCAGTCTTATTCTTCTTCTTCTCTCTTGTTTAGGGAAATGGGTACGTTATCTTATGCAAGCCGGCAGAATGACATGGACACAGCACAGTGAAGTTGCACCCGAGAAAAAAAGTTGCACACCATGATGATGGAGACAGACTTGCGTTACTGTACCGGTCCAGTACATGCAGGTGGTGAAGCTATTACTTTTCTATTACGGGTGGCACTGAGAATACTCTGTTACAAGGGCTACTGCTTAATTAATTTACCTTTCACCCTACAGTGCAAATGAGTACTAGAAAAGGAAACTGAAGAAGCTAACTAATTTGATTATCTATCACTTCACATGGGACGTATTTAATGACAGATGAGATGACTTTAGGTGCTTTGCTTAATATTGAGTGAACACAGTGATACACCCACACATGAATGACGTACTACAAGTAAACTAAAGTTATTAAGAGAGGTACGGAGTGTCCACCGTAATAACCAGATATATGCTGTGAATGCAAACGCAATACAAAGTACTGCTACTATTCATGGTAGTATTGGACACATTTACAATTTCTTTTCCTTGCCTTCCCTGCACTGGGACGGACGTGCGGGTGCGGTGGTACATGCTCTTCAAGGTAACACTTACTTCACCTGGCGACCATCTACTCTCTCTAGATACACATTTGCTATGTAAGAGTCAGAGAATACCATGCTCCAGGCATCCATTCATTCAAAGTATACGCACACATACAGTTTCTGTTTCACCCACCCAGGCTGCTGTCCTTCCACCCATCCTTGCTTCATCATTGACCCAGCCATGCACCATACCATATTCTTTCCTTCCCAGCCACCTCTGGGTCCAAGCAAACACATATCGTTCTTCTTTGCCAGCCATCATACAAGTTCGCGTCCCACTTACTTACACCCTTCTTTCGCTTTTCGTTCATCCCATCCATCACGTTCGTCTAAGAACTTATTGGGATTCTTCTCACCAAAAACTTCACAGCTAAGTCGAAGTACATTTCGAGGAGGCTACTACCTGGTTGATTTGTAATTGTAATACACCCGTGCAGAAAGCACACTATGCAGTCTTCAATCTCAATAAGTAAGGAATATATAGCTTACCTGTTTCCGCCACCACCGTTTGATCCCCCACAGGAACGGCCACCAGCTCTTCTACCGCCGCATCCTCCCCAGAGGCCTCCGAGTCCAAGTCCAACACATCAGCCACCTCCGCGCTGGCCCCGTCACCAGATGTTACACCTACAAAGTACATTTAAGAAAGTTAGAATACACCACTCACTACTATATAATATTTGGTCTAGGAGAAATGTTAAAAAAACAGAATACAATGTAATAATTTGTGACTGTCTACTCCATAGTAAAAATGTCCCATTTTCCAGGGAAGGCTGTTGTCTTGCTGCACTTTTATGCACAACTGATGAATGCTTGCTTTTGATTTTTAACACGCACCACTTTTTCTCCTAACAGACAGAAGCTTGACTCCTGAGTCCTAAGAACACGACCAGGATCAAGTTCAAAGTAGGTGAGAGTTCGGATCGACCACAAGAAATGTGTCCAATTAATCGTCAGCACTAACCACTTTTCCGTTTACAGTTAAATAGTTTTATGACAAAGTAGATTTCAATAAATGTGTTTACTTTTAATAAAGCTTTTACACTTAAATAGACTCTGTGGTTTTTGTTCCTCTAGACTAGAGTGGATGAGCTAAAGGTTTTGGAATTTTTGCAAGCATGAGTGCCTCTGACACTTCTTGACTGTGCTGTGACTCCGTACTACTCTCTTGTCCTGCGTACGATAATCTAGAGATCATTGGGGATCTATAATCGGTGACTTCGGGAGCTGAATGACTCTGCCACACTATCTAGTCAGTAAGGAGACAGTGCATAGAGGTATTGCTGAATATAATGGGAGTCCAATGGAATTGCCAAATGTCCAATCTTAGTTAGCTACACAGACAGACTAATAAGAATAGTCTAGTAATACCACAGGGAGTCATCATATTCGAGGCAGGATAAGAATTTATATCCAGTCTACAAGAAGATCAAAGACGATTTAGAAAAAATCGAATGAGGAACGCTAGGAAAAAATAGGTACTGTTTAGTAAAATGTAAACTTACTGGGGCCAGCAAAGGAGCCCTCGCCTGCCCGATCCTGGCCTGCATCCTCAGCACCCTCCTCCTGTGTCCTCTTGCCCTTGGGGGGAGCTGATGTACAACATGAAAGAAAGAAAAACCATAAAACATGGATGAGATTTTTCAACCAAATCAAACATTTCAAAAGAACAATAACAACATATTTTGGAAAAATAGCAAATAGATAGACAACTATTCCACGGGATCTATCTCATGTGGTATACTACGTTATTCGTATTGCCTGATTTGCGGAACGTTGACTTAGAAAGTTCCTATGTAACTCAATAAACAGACTACTAAAGAGGTTTGCCTAGGCCTGGCACTGCAGGCAGTAGTGCACAACACGTGACAGACAAAGTCCATCCTGCTTGCAGATCAGTGAATACTCAAACTATCAATCCACCCGCCACCACCGCCACTATTTCTTCTGATAGCCATGTGACTGTCTAAAGGAAGGACACTGGACTTCAGTCTGTTGGGGCTGATTTATAAGTCCCTTGCGGAAGTTGCGGCTGATTTTCCTCCATTGTTGCGTGCCTTTTCTGACGCAGCGGCAGAACAAAAGACTCGCCATGGTGTTGGTGCGGCGTATATATTAAAAAAAAAAACACATATGGGCATATGGGCGATGCATCACGTTGTAAAGCCCTGCGCCATCAGGGGGCGTTCCGGCGCAAGGGAGGGCGTACCTGCGCAGGAACGAATCCTAAAAGTGGCTGAGGGAAATCTACAAGATGTCAATCAGTCATTTTTATGACAATGATGCATGACTCAAACCCTGCGCGCTTGAAGCCAACGTACGGCTTGATGCAGCATTGGGGAGATAGGGTACCCCAGAGCATTGCTGGAGCTGCGCCATCGTTGGCACGCAACTCCAGCAATGCGCTGCCTTTACGGCACAGATGCGTAAGGCTTCTGTGACGTTTTGGGCCAATGGGTGGTGGTGGCATGGCACACAATTACTGCCGCATCCCTGCTACTTTGCAGGGATGCGCCGGTAATTGAAAATATGACCCTTACTGTCTAGCATTACGCAGTTCTTTTCTTTACAGTACACTGATACATAATTTCTCAGGCCAATGAAATGCTTCTGAACACAACATACAAAACAAAGAAGCATAGTAGCAAGCAAGGCTACTGAGAAGGAGAGCAGTGCACCTGAAAATGAAATGCATAGAAGATTTTGAAATATAATTTACCTCAATGTAATCGGCAGCATTATTGCTCTTGGTAAAGAACAAAGATTTGCAAATAACAGAGCAGGATAAAACAGAGTAGTAAATGTACTGCTACTACTACTCACCAAGCCCGGGGACCTCTACGCCGAGCGCGTCCAGCAAGTCCCGCTCCCGGTCCATGACATCGGTCCAGCGGTGGGTGGCCTGGTTATATGTGCGCCGGACCCCAGAGATCTTGTACATGGCCCGGCACACCTTCTCCCACCGCTGGCGGCGCTCCCGGATGCCATAGCCGGTCGCGATCTTGCCGCCTCCCAGGATCGTCTTGGGGAGGCGGCGCTGGACATGGAAGATCAGTGCCGCCACTTCCTCCGCGCTAAAGATCTCCCTCGGGACCACTTGCTCCCCCCTTAAACGCCCGCACGGGAGCCGGGCACGGGGTGCGGGACCCTTCCCCTTCTCAGGGTGCTTCCCGGCTCCCTTTACCATGGTCTGGGCAGAAATAAACTTAAATGATAAAGAAGAAATAGAATAGTGAAGAAGAAAATAAAAGAGTTTAAAAAAGTAGTTTAAAAGTAACTAAAAGCTGCAGAAAACACAAAAATATAGAGCTAGAAAAATAGAGGGTTAGATAATAAGTAAAATTAGATCAAAAAAACTTCAAACAAGCAAAGGATGGCAGAGATTGAGAGAGGATAGAGAAAGCATGCCCAGAACCATAGCAATGAATGAGAAACAAGATGGCCGCGCCCGTTCACGACCGCGTGGGTAAGTTCGCGCGAGATTTTCCTTGCGAGTACGCGCAAACTTGTACTCGCGAGCAGCACACTTTGCGAGATTACACATAGCGGGCGGAAACGGAATTACGTCACGCCAACAAGATGGCCGCGCCCGTGTACGACCGATAGGGTAACTTGGCAAACGAATAGCTAGAAGCGCCTCGCGAACACGCGCAAGATCACGCGAACATACACGTCGCAACAAAAACAATTTTGTATTCGCACGTATTCGCGGCTTCCGAAATCGATCTCGCACGGATTCGCGCCCCAAATAACGCGCGAAATTGCAAAAAAAACGATTTTAGCTAAAATGAAAGCAATGAGCAGGTGCAAAAGTTCAAACTTAACATTAGTAACATTCAAGGTAGTGCTTCCTGATGGGCCCCTCCAGAGTTTGCAACAATTCTATGACCCTGCTATGACCCAAACAGCAGGCTCATAGAATAGCACCATAAAGGTCCTGTAAAAAAAAAATTTCACTGCAACAAAAAGCAAATTACAGATAAGGAAGGAAGCAGGTGCCAGCCAGACTGGAACTTTCAAAATTACTGACACATTAATGAAACACAAATTAATTGATGGCAGTTGAAGAAGGGCAGGTGTGCTAGCTTTTTTCAACCACCATAATCTACAGTAATAAATAAACCTAATAGGTGCCTGTGAGGATGTACTAGAGGGTGGCATGGGTGTCCCAGAGGGTGGCAGTGGTGAAACAGAGGGTGCTGTGAACCTGTGATGATAAACCAGACGTAGAAACAACATAGTCGCGGCCGTTGCAAGCCGAAAAGTAAGTTCGCAATTGCGAACTTGTCCCAAAATCGGCGCGAACACGCGCCAACACAAAAAACGGAAAAATCCGCAAGTCCGCTAGAGTTCGCGGATCTTCGCGGATTGCGAATCCGTAAATACGCAAGTTCGCGGATTGCCAATCCGCAAAATCCGCCCATGCTTACCTAGGGGCGATCCGGAGGAGGGGCAAACGGTGTGCGGTCCATTGCGATGGTTTCTACAAATTGGCTCCCTTGAGGTTTGAGCCGACGGGCTCCTGGACGACTCACCTGCGTGCCGGTTCGGGCATCGAGGCCATTGACGGTTGTTTGGCGGCCTTCTCTTCCACCCCTAACTATTTTCTCTACTGATGAGGGAAGTTATCCCGAAACCCAAGCCATGTCTCGGGCGATATCCAAAAACCCTGGACATGTATCGGGTCTAGAGATCATCCGTTCAACAAGTACCTACTTGCACCCACATGGGTGAACCACTCAAGAACTCCATGTACCAGAGAGGCAGGCTGGGTTTCGGCCCCAACATAGCACAGAACTAGTCATGGCCTCGGTCGCCGACGAGCTGAGAGTCAGGGCAGACAATAAACAGCCATGCGCCCTGATTCTTTTAGACTTGTCGGCGGCTTTTGATATGGTCAGCCATACCATCTTGCTGGACCGTATCGCGAAGTTGGGGATCACAGGCCAGGTGCTTAAGTGGCTGGAATCCTTCCTGTCAGGAAGAACTCATAGAGTCCAGCTGGAAGACCAGTTGTCTGGGATTAGTGATGTGATATGGGGTGTGCCCCAGGGGTCGGCACTATCCTCCCTGCTTTTTAATATTTATTTACAACCGCTGGTGGAGGAGCTTATGCGTAGGAATTGCGAAATATTCAATTACGCAGACGATACCCAGCTATTGGTCCAGTTGGAAGACACCAAAGAGGCCCAGGAATCAGTGAGGAACCTGCTCAGTTTCACGGTCAAATGGATGACTAACAATCTGTTGAAAGTGAATGCTGATAAAACGGAGGTGCTGGTGATCAGCAACCGAGGGAATCCCTGGGGTGACCTGTATTGGCCCCCAGAGTTAGGAACTACTCCCTCTCCTGGGATGGTGGTAAAAAGCCTGGGTCTGAGGTTCGATGCAGACCTCTCGATGGCCTCTCAAGTTTCAGCTGTGGTTGGTTCGTGCACAGGTGTGTTGAGGCAATTACGAAAGTTAGTCCCCATCTTATCAGCCTCCACCCTGCAATCGATCGTATCTGCCACAGTTATCTCAAGACTTGATTATGGCAATGCCTTATATCTCGGCTTGCCACAGAAGCTGTTGAGGAAGCTGCAGGTAGTACAGAACGACGCAGCAAGGCTGATCTTCTCCCTGCCCAGAAATTCGCACGCAACCCCCCTGCTCCAGAAGCTGCACTGGCTACCGGTGAAATTCAGAGTTCAGTTTAAGTGTCTCTGCGTGGCCCATAAGGCACTCTTTGGGAAAGCCCCAGAGTACATTAAGCAACGTCTGAAGAGATATGTTCCTGGTAGATCTCTGCGCTCAGGAAAAACTTTCAATTCGATCCAACCCAGGTATAAGTTAAAAACCAGAGGAGGCAGGGCCCTGTCTTTGCTTCTCCCGCAACTGTGGAATGAGCTCCCGGCCACTCTGAAGGAAAAATCACAGCTACTACCCTTCAGAAAAAAACTGAAAACCCACCTATTCAGAAAGGCAATGACTCCAGCTTAATTGGGGGGATAGCTGAGGGTTTGGGGTAACAGTGTGTTATGTTCTCCTGTTAAGCGCTTAGAGACCGGCGGTGATAGGCGCTATATAAACAATTTATAACATAACATAACATAACATAACATAACAGAGTCCCTAGGGGCGATCCGGAGGAGGGGCTAGCGGTGTGTGGTCCATTGCGATGGTTTCTACAAATTGGCTCCCTTGAGCTTTGAGCCGACGGGCTCCTGGACGACACACCCGGGTCATTGATTCGGGTCTAGAGATCATCAGTTCAACAAGTACCTACTTGCACCCACATGGGTGAACCACTCAATAACTCCATGTACCAGAGTCCCTAGGGGCAATCCGGAGGAGGGGCTAGCGGTGTGCGGTCCATTGCGATGGTTTCTACAAATTGGAATAAGACAACACTAGGATGTGGGGGTCAAATAATGGATTTCTCGTATTAATGAAGATGTCTCAATCATTATGGGAGACAGGTGTACATGTCTTCCGTTATATTGAGGCCCCCTGGTGTCTTAGTATCCAGCTGTAATATATATCGGGTTTCCAATCTCCGCTGTTTGGCCTCCCTATCACCTCCTCGTCGACTCGCCTTGACTGAATCGATAACAAAGTACTTTAAGCTGGTGTTATCGCTTTGATGATGGTCACGAAAATGCCGTGCCACCATGTACGTATTATCTTGGATTGTTTTCGCTCGGAGGTGTTGCAGTATACGCTTGTGTACATCAAGTTTGGTGCTGCCAACATAACTTAACGGACAGGGGCACTGTAAAACATAAATGGCAAACTCAGTTTTGCACGTGAGGACCTGTGTAATTGGGGGATCAATTTGACTAAACCCGTCCCTGTAAGACTTCTTATTGACCCCATGAGTGCACGACTCGCAGGTTTTACACCTGAAAAGGCCGCTGTTGTTATGTAACCAAGTTGTTCCCTCCAGGGTCTCAGGGCAGGTGTCGACCTGATCTCTAAGAGATGGCGCTTTACTCAAGGTAAGGGTAGCTCTATTGGGTAGGGTTGATCTAATCACCAGATCGTTAACAACAATCGGCCAATTTTTATTGATTATATTATATATGGCTTTATGCTGTTTACTGTAACCAGTAATTATTCTGAAGGTCTTATTGTCTATAGGATTGGATTCCCCATCATTTGTGATCGCCAACTCATTATGACAGCTAACTTTGTCATATTTTTTAAAAAGATCTTATCTGTTCGGTCCCATAGACCTCACCCGGGCCCCCTCAATAAGTTGTGCAGAATAACCCCGCTCCAGGAATCTCTCCCTGCTAGCTAGTTGGGAAGCCTCTAAATCGATTGGGTTGCTGCAAATCCTTCTTATGCAGAGCAGAGGGGATGCTTGCAATAAGGTGAGTCGGGTGGGCAATACTCGCATGTAGGATGCTATTCCCGGCTGTGCTTTTGCCTTAGAGTTTGGTCTCTAGCTTGCCATTTTGAACAAATACTTCGGTGTCTAAAAATGTGACTGATTCCTGACTCAATGTTGCTGTAAACGCTAGGTTAAGGTCATTGGTATTGATAGTACTGATAAATTCCTTGGCCTCTTGTTCACTACCTCTCCACATGACAAGCAAGTCATTTTTTTAAATTTAAACGCTGTCACAAATCACTTGCTGCACATTACCTGTTTATTGTAAGGCACACGGCGAGTCTCACTACTCCACCACCAAAAGTTTGGCTGTGTGGAGGGGACTAGCGCCACTAAAAGGAAGTACTGCACACCCACTTCCGTTTTCACAACACTAGCGGCAGGTCAGCACTCTAGTGCCTCGCCTACCCCGGCCATAAAAGCCAATGCTCCCAGTCAGGCGCAGCGGACGTGCGCAGCGGGCGCGACGTCTGTGCGCCAGAGTCGCGCCAGAGTCATGCCCGTCTGCGCCGGTCCGCGCCGGGACCGCCGGACCACAGACCCGTTACCCTGATGTACCTCACATCAATCCTTTGCACATATACCAATACTCTAGGGATCAGCTACTTTCCATCAGGCAACCTCTACATCTCCCTCACTCCTGTCCCACTCTCCTCAATCCCAATACCATATGTGGGCCGATTAACTGTAACACCTGCACTCCCTACCCACCTACTCCCGCTCATAATACTATTTTAGCCGCTCTCTTCAATACCCGTTCCCTTCCTAGACACAATGGGACATTTTAGAGCTCATATCGTCCAAATCCCTAGATCTATTATTTTTAACAGAAACATGGGCAGACCTATCATCGGGACCAGACTTTACGGCTGCTCTACCCTTAGGGTATTGTGTAAGTAGATTGGACAGAAAAGGACAGAAGGGTGGCGGAATAGCCATAGTACATAGAGAAGAATTCAGTCTCCATACCACACCCCTTTCCCTCAAAGAATGTGAAGCCATGGCCTTTAGTTGCACCTTGTCTAAAATACAATCATTCGTTGGGACACTAGTGTATCGTCCCCCTGGTCCACGTACTAAATTTCTTGCCAACTTCCATTCCATCCTGGAAAATTCTATAGGATCGACGCATTACACCATTTTGGGTGACTTAAACTTTCACTTAGAGATAACAAATGATACAGATTCTACTACTATTCTAAATGATTGCCTAGCGGCCGGCCTCCATCAATTAGTTGTAGCCCCTACCCACATTGCAGGACATACTTTGGATGCGATATTCACGAACAATAACGACATCACGGTCTCCAGAGTAGAACGTCTTACATGGACTGATCACTCGGTGGTGTACTTTAACATTAAACTGAACCCTACGACTGTAGTACCAACTAAACCACCCCCCCATACGACATCAAGGAACTGGAAAAACCTTAACATCCCTGATTTTTCCACAATGTTAACGGAATTACTGCAAAACACCTACTCTGATCCCGACATAGCATCCAACAACTATCTTACACACCTCACCCAGGCATGCAATACTTTCGCCCCCCTCAAAACTTTCAATAGAAATCGTCACACTCCATCAGCTCTTTGGTTCTCAGAGGATCTCCGTAGGCAAAAACAACACTGCCGAAACCTAGAAAGGAGATGGCCCATCTGACAAACTAATTTATAAATCAGCCTTAACCAATTACAAACAACTAATCTTCACCCAGAAGACCAACTATTTTGTGTCACAAATCAACTCCGCACAAAACTCCACTAAACAATTGTTTCAGGTAGTGAACCAGCTTTCCAATCCCCCGGTACCCCCGGAGGATACATCTCAACAACTCTGTGACTCCCTTGCCAAGTTTTTTACAGACAAGGTTATGTAAATCTTTAGCACTTTTTCCCCTTCCACTCATTCTGGTGCATTAACATCTCTGCCTGACCCTTCAAACATCTCAGTTACATTTTCTCATTTTCAAGAAACCTCCCAAGAGTGCATCCAATACCTTATAACCAAAATCAAATCCGGTTCCCCCACTGACCCATGTCCACCTTCAATCCTTAATTCGATCGCACACATTATTACACCAGCAATTGCCAACATCTGTAACACCATGTTCAGTACAGGAATATGCCCCTCAGTATGGAAACAAGCAGTCATACGCCCACTTCTTAAAAAGCCTAACCTAGACCCTGGAGATCCAGCTAGCTACAGGCCTATCGCCTGCCTACCCTTTCCATCTAAGATATTTGAGAGTCTCATGAACACGCAACTCTCCAACTTCATTGAAACCAACGACCTTTTAGATGACACACAGTTTGGTTTCAGACAGGCACATGGCACCGAAACAGCACTCATTAAAGCGGCTGATGAGATTAGGTCTACTATGGACAAAGGGGGAGCGGCGGTCCTGATATTATTGGACTTGTCCGCAGCCTTCGACACGGTCGACCACACCACCTTGGTCGACCGTGTCTCTGCCTTGGGGATTACACACAAAGCAAAAAAACCTCATCTCTTCATTCCTAGAGAACCGATCCCTAACAGTCAAACTAGGACAATTTTGTTCGCCTACTTTTTCACTCCCATGCGGCGTCCCACAAGGATCCTCGCTAAGTCCAACACTGTTTAATATATATGTGTCGGACTTGGCGAGGGTAATCAAAGCCCACAACATCAGACTTACAACATACGCCGACGACACACAGCTCGTCTTATCTATCCATCAAGATGGTGCTGATGTGGCCGCTAACTTTCAATCAGGCATGTTAGCAATAAGCGACTGGATGGCGGCCAATTGCTTAAAGTTGAATTCCTCCAAGACAGAGATAATGGTCTTCGGCAAACTGGAACCCATCTGGTCTCCTGTTTGGTGGCCTGACAAGCTAGGTCCCCCCCCTACCCCGGTTACCAAGGTGCGGAACTTAGGGGTAATATTTGATGACAAACTGCTATTCACCCACCATGCGAACAATGTGGTGTCCACTTCATTTTTTACGTTACGTAAAATAAAAAAGCTACTACCCTATATCCCCAGTACCCATGCAAAAACACTCATCACCTCTCTGATTTTCTCACGTATAGATTATTGCAACGCTCTTTTTCTGAATGCACAGGCCAAAATCACTAACAAACTTCAGCTAGTGCAGAATGCGGCAGCCAGAGTCCTTCTGAAGATTCCCAAATTTCAATCCATCTCCTCCCACCTGCAAAACCTTCATTGGCTTTCCATCAAGAACCGCACCAGATTTAAGTCCCTCTGCATAGCATACAAAGCAATCAACAACACAGGTCCTGCTTTTCTCAGAGAGGCCTTTAAACCCCAAAACAACCCTAGAACCCTGCGCTCCTCTTCCTCTCATTGTGTTAACATTCCTCGCACCCGAAGAGTTAACTGGGGAGACAGATGCTTTGTCATAGCCACCGCCAAACTTTGGAACTCTCTCCCCACCTACATTAAAATCAGCCCCACCCTCATGACCTTCAGGAGACAGCTGAAAACGTGGCTCTTCACTCAGTAAATGGCCCTTTCTGTTCAACCACTTTCTGTCTGACTACTTTTGATCTATAGCGCCGAGACACCCACGGGTAGTTGCGCGCTTTAAAAGTCGCATAAATAAATAAATAAATAAATAAATGAATCGGTACCAACCCTGTACATTGGTCTCAAACACCTCCTTATGTGTGGTTCTGAGGACCAGCTCCTCCAGGCTCCCATGTGTAAACACGTGATGCTCGGGGAGAAGCTGGCCCCCATTGCCACACCCTGCAGCTGTCTGTAAAGGAGGTTGTTGTACATAAAAACGTTATTGGATGGGCAGAATTCTAACATTTGTAACAGCATGTCATTAAGCTCATTAAACATTGCAGGACAGTGTGATAAATAATGTTTTACAGCTTCCAAGCCGTCCTTGTGGATTATGCTGGTATAGAAGGGGGTGACATCGAGGGCCATCAACCAATCGCCCTCTACCCATTCAATGTGTTGGATTTTCTGTAAGAAATCGCCCGTGACCTGTACATATGAGTCCAATGACTGTACATATCCTTGAAGAAAATATTCAATGTACATGGATGCACGTTCCAATAAATCCCCCCTGGCTGAGATGATAGGTCTGCCAGGGGGGTTCTCAATGTTCTTATGCACCTTAGGTACAAAGTAGATAAGAGGGGTAACAGGGTTCACAATTTTCAAAAATTTGTATTTAGTATCTGAAATCATGCCACTAGTTTTCCATCTCAATAGTTTGCGGTGAAATTCAGCCTTGATGGTATTGCGATTTGCTATGTTGGTTCGTTCATAGCATAATCGATCGTTGAGTTGGAGGTACACCTCCTTGTCATACTCAGTTCTCGTCATTAGAACAATGTTTCCCCCTTATCCCTTCCATGAATAACAACGTTCTTTTCTTTTGTGAGCCGTGAGACTAGAGCTGTATATTGCTGTGTCTGTTTATCATGTTTCCTCTTCTGCGCACAGATATTTTTATGCAAGTCCTTGAGTTGTTTGACTGCGTTCTCATGAAAGATATCTATCGCATCACGTGGGAGGTTGGGGTTAAAAACTGATGGTGGTTTGAAGGGGGAGATGGCTGATATTCGATTGCCAACTTCATCAACCTTCCCAATACTGTTTGGTCTATTTTCGAATGGTCCATAGCCCACCCCTTCAGTAACCCATAGCTCAGCAATATCCTCTGGGATGGGGGTACCAGATATGTCCATCGAAGTAGTCATTGAAGCTTGTTGAATCATATCCTTATTTTTTGCCTTTAAGGCATAGAACTTACGTAGCTTCAGCTTTCTAACTGCTTTATACAGATCACATCTAGTGGCAGGATAGTTAAAGTTACGTGGGGGTGCATATGAAAGGCCCAAGCTCAAGATGTTTTTCTCATCATTTGAGAGGTTTAGGGGTGTCAGGTTGATTATTGTCATGTTTGTTTGTCCAGTCATTGTTGTTGTTTCATTGCTCCCTGTCCCCTGCCCCGCTTTGGCTTTTGGTAGTTCCCGCCTTTGCCTCGCCCTGCACCTCCGCCGCTGCTTGTAGTTGGCCCATTGTCTCTGTAGTTTCGACTTACGCGCGGCCTCAAAGTTTGCAGCCTTTCTAGGCATAAAAAACGTATTTCTTGCCCGAATTATGGTTTTGCCTGCGTGCCAATATTGGCATTATTGCGTCGTTCAGCTTCAGTATCAGTATCAACCTCGGAACTCAACGTTGAGGCTGAAGAGTCCGTTTGATCCCTTTGCCTTCTGTTTTGCTTAAATTTAGGTTGGGATTTAGGAGCAGATCCCCTCATAGCATCGTATTTCCTGGAGAAAGTAAAACATCTGTCCAAGTTCATAATCGTTACAATCCGTTTGAAATTTATACGCTTTTCTTTCTTTGATTTTATCTTCTTCTTTTTTCAAACGTATATTTATTTCATTGGTTAATCGTGTTCTTTCTTCTTGATCACCCATGGTTTCCAACTGCTCATATAGGGCTGCTATCTCAATTAGTAATGCCGCCCTGTCAATATCAGCATATTTAATGAGGACCATACCTGACGACGCGAGGCCTATAAATTAATTTCTGCCCACTCTCTCATCAAATCAGGATTGAGGTCCTCGTATGTGGGTGCAGGTAAAATGTGTAAACCACGGGGTATACGATTGACATCAATATAGCTTTGAAGGGATTTCGAGTCCCACCACTTTGCCTGCTCACTTCTAGAGTTCTTCTCAAGTATTTTGAAAGTGTCATTTAACGTGCTGCTGCTGCTGCTAGCGCCATCATTAGCCCTCCCACGTATGTTTTCAGGGATTGGCGAGCTATCGGAAAGCATAGTGAGTGCTGCTGCTTCCCGATCACGGACATTGTCAGCCGACATCTCTGCACTTCTCAGTGTTAGTGGGCGTCTAATCTAAACTCAACGTAATACTTAAAGTTTAGAGCGCCGTTTGCACCTTGCTCTTCCTCCCAGATACTCCGCTTACTTGTATGCCCACCGACTCCCGGGGCGTGTATGCGGTTCTTCATTTTCTCTGAACCGCCTTCGCCTCTCTGGCTCAGTGTAGATCCCGTCAGTATTGCGGTTGCTAGGGGTCAAACGCCAATCTCCTTCCAGAGCAGTAGAATCTAGGCCACGCCTAGATTCAGTTCCAATAAAGGCGTTGCCCAATGCACGAAGAGTGTCCCGTGTAATGGCCGAATCGGAACTCACCGGTCACACATAGTCCGATTTGCCTCATTAACGCCAGCTATACGCCAAAGATTTCCGGGACACGGACCAGTTTGGTGCTCAAACTTTGATTTAAAGCAGAGTATGCCGCATGACGTTTTGGCTCCTTAGAGCCTTGCTCACATGACAAAACGGAACAACGTCCCTCATACTATTGCTCAATTTTAAAGTGCTAGTGACTGATTGGATCAGCAACACGTGACATGAATTACGAATGGAGATGGAAAAAATACTCACATTCAAATACATTGCATGGTTGTGTAAGGTTCAGAACATTATTCAACAGCAGCTTTTCAAATAGTAATATATATCTTTTTTTTACTGGGTGACAAAGCTATACCTATCTGAAGCGCTCTAATGAGAGCAAAACACGTGTCAGGGGTTGTTTTTAGTCATTTCATGTTGGCTTGGATGGTATTTTACCAACCCAAAGCTGTAATACAGTGCCTGGAGTGGTAAACAGCTTTGGCCATTTTACAGCTCGGAATGGATACCACTGTGCTAATCCTATGCTTAAAGACTTTGCTTTAGAAATGGCAAAATACTTTGTCAATTTCTATCTCGGCATGGATGACACTGTGCTAATCCTATGCTTACATTCTTTGATAGAAAAGCAGACATTTGAGGTCAGCAAATTTAGAGTGTCGCTGGTGTTGAGCGTGCTCTACACTGGAGCGGCGTTCCACCTAAATTTGAGAACTACCCAGAGATCTCTGCTTCTTTTTTTTTTGCATAATTTATGCATCACTCTATGCCTGAAAGAGTTTTGTTTTGACCTATACTGGGTGCGCCCTTGTGTCCGGACGAAGCTATACCTCTCTGAAGAACTCTAACCGTTTCGCGGCAGCGCACATACCGCCACGGTATGGCTGAATTGGACACGTGAGTAGATCGGACAGCCCCGGCCGTCCGACACACACGCCCACCGTGACCGACGCATGAAAGCAGCTAATGAAGAGCTCTAATGAGAGCGAAACACGTGTCAGGGGTTGCTTTCATTCATTTCAGGTTGGCTTGGATGGTATTTTACCAATCCAAAGATGTAATACAGTACCTGGAGTGGTAAACGGCTTTGGCCATACAGCTTGGAATGGATAGCACTGTGCTAATCCTACGCTTAACGACTTTGCTGTAGAAATGGCAAAAGACTTTGTCCTTTTCTATTTCTATCTTTGATTGAAAAGCAGGCATTTGAGGTGAGCAAATTTAGAGTCTCGCTGGTGTTGAGAGTGTTCTATACTGGAGCTGCTTTCCACCTACACTTGAGAACTATCCACAATTCTCTGTTTCTTTTTTGTGTCTCTTTCCCTCGGGAGAAGAAATCTTGTTTGTGGATATTTAGCGCGCTGTTCCCTGGTGCGCTAGGGGGACCTGTCTCATATGTGGCCGGAGCTTCATGGGAAAATGCTTCACAGCTTGTTAGCTCCAAGGGATTGGAAATGCTTTGGCCCCCGCATCCAAAGACAGTGAAATGCTGCTGACATTTTCAGGCCGTGACTTCACGGTGAGACATGCTCACTGCAGTGGAATCTCTGGCATCACAGGACTTGAACAATGCGGTGAGACGTGAGGGGGCCAGGGAGAAGAGTGTGTTCAATAAAGAAACCGGTACATTTTAAACTGCACCTATTTCGTTGTTTCAAGATCACCAGCACTCACTTGAGGTTTTAACAGTCGACGCAAAAACACTTACCCTGGCAGCCAAGATGGTGCTCTCTGGGAATTGCAGTCTGCAGGAGAAGACTGTAACCATGTGTTTTCAGGAACCAATCGACTGAGCTGGGTTTCCACCAATGGAAATAAAATAGGAACATTTGAAAAACGACTGGTGAAAGTTACTGGGACAGGCATATGATTAAGGCACTCCAGCCGAAACCGGTCATGCCGTCTTTGCTGATTAAAACTAATCTTCCTGGCTCCCCTGTGTGTCCCTCCGGTCTCTTTCCCTCGGGTGAAGAAATCTTGTTTGTGGATATTTAGTGCGCTGTTACCTGGTGCGCTTGGGGGACCCGTCTCATATGTGGCCGGAGCTTCATGGGAAAATGCTTCACAGCTTGTTAGCTCCAAGGGATTGGAAATGCTTTGGCCCCTGCATCCAAGGACAGTGAAATGCTGCTGACATTTTCAGGCCGTGCCTTCAGGGTGAGACATGCTCACTGCAGTGGAATCTCTGGCATCACAGGACTTGAACAATGCGGTGAGACGTGAGGGGGCCAGGGAGAAGAGTGTGTTCAATAATGAAACCGGGACATTTTAAAATGCACCTATTTCGTTGTTTCAAGATCACCAGCACTCACTTGAGGTTTTAACGGTCGACGCAAAAACACTTACCCTGGCAGCCAAGATGGTGCTCCCTGGGAATTGCAGTCTGCAGGAGAAGACTGTGACCATGTGTTTTCAGGAACCAATCGACTGAGCTGGGTTTCCACCAATGGAAATAAAATAGGAACATTTGAAAAACGACTGGTGAAAGTTACTGGGACAGGCATATGATTAAGGCACTCCAGCCGAAACCGGTCATGCCGTCTTTGCTGATTAAAACTAATCTTCCTGGCTCCCCTGTGTGTCCCTCCGGTCTCTTTCCCTCGGGTGAAGAAATCTTGTTTGTGGATATTTAGTGCGCTGTTACCTGGTGCGCTTGGGGGACCCGTCTCATATGTGGCCGGAGCTTCATGGGAAAATGCTTCACAGCTTGTTAGCTCCAAGGGATTGGAAATGCTTTGGCCCATGCATCCAAGGACAGTGAAATGCTGCTGACATTTTCAGGCCGTGCCTTCAGGGTGAGACATGCTCACTGCAGTGGAATCTCTGGCATCACAGGACTTGAACAATGCGGTGAGACGTGAGGGGGCCAGGGAGAAGAGTGTGTTATATAATGAAACCGGGACATTTTAAAATGCACCTATTTCGTTGTTTCAAGATCACCAGCACTCACTTGAGGTTTTAACGGTCGACGCAAAAACACTTACCCTGGCAGCCAAGATGGTGCTCCCTGGGAATTGCAGTCTGCAGGAGAAGACTGTGACCATGTGTTTTCAGGAACCAATCGACTGAGCTGGGTTTCCACCAATGGAAATAAAATAGGAACATTTGAAAAACGACTGGTGAAAGTTACTGGGACAGGCATATGATTAAGGCACTCCAGCCGAAACCGGTCATGCCGTCTTTGCTGAATAAAACTAATCTTCCTGGCTCCCCTGTGTGTCCCTCCGGTCTCTTTCTCTCGGGTGAAGAAATCTTGTTTGTGGATATCTAGCGCGCTGTTCCCTGGTGCGCTTGGGGGACCCGTCTCATAGGTGGCCGGAGCTTCATGGGAAAATGCTTCACAGCTTGTTAGCTCCAAAGGATTGGAAATGCTTTGGCCCCGGCATCCAAGGACAGTTAAATGCTGCTGACATTTTCAGGCCGTGACTTCACGGTGAGACATGCTCACTGCAGTGGAATCTCTGGCATCACAGGACTTGAACAATGCGGGGAGACGTGAGGGGGCCAGGGAGAAGAGTGTGTTCAATAAAGAAACCGGGACATTTTAAACTGCACCTATTTCGTTGTTTCAAGATCACCAGCACTCACTTGAGATTTTACTAGTCGACGCAAAAACACTTACCCTGGCAGCCAAGATGGTGCTCCCTGGGAATTGCAGTCTGCAGGAGAAGACTGTGACCATGTGTTTTCAGGAACCAATCGACTGAGCTGGGTTTCCACCAATGGAAATAAAATAGGAACATTTGAAAAACGACTGGTGAAAGTTACTGGGACAGGCATATGAGTAAGGCACTCCAGCCAAAACCGGTCATGCCGTCTTTGCTGAATAAAACTAATCTTCCTGGCTCCCCTGTGTGTCCCTCCGGTCTCTTTCCATCGGGTGAAGAAATCTTGTTTGTGGATATTTAGCGTGCTGTTCTCTGGTGCGCTTGGGGGACCCGTCTCATATGTGGCCGGAGCATCATGGGAAAATGCTTCACAGCTTGTTAGCTCCAAGGGATTGGAAATGCTTTGGCCCCCGCATCCAAGGACAGTGAAATGCTGCTGACATTTTCAGGCCGTGACTTCATGGTGAGACATGCTCACTGCAGTGGAATCTCTGGCATCACAGGACTTGAAAAATCGGGTGAGACGTGAGGGGGCGAGGGAGAAGAGTGTGTTCAATAATGAAACCGGGACATTTTAAACTGCACCTATTGCGTTGTTTCAAGATCACCAGCACTCACTTGAGGTTTTAACAGTCGACACAAAAACACTTACCCTGGCAGCCAAGATGGTGCTCCCTGGGAATTGCAGTCTGCAGGAGAAGACTGTGACCATGTGTTTTCAGGAACCAATCGACTGAGCTGGGTTTCCACCAATGGAAATAAAATAGGAACATTTGAAAAACGACTGGTGAAAGTTACTGGGACAGGCATATGAGTAAGGCACTCCAGCCAAAACCGGTCATGCCGTCTTTGCTGAATAAAACTAATCTTCCTGGCTCCCCTGTGTGTCCCTCCGGTCTCTTTCCATCGGGGGAAGAAATCTTGTTTGTGGATGTTTAGCGCGCTGTTCCCTGGTGCGCTTGGGGGACCCGTCTCATATGTGCCCGGAGCTTCATGGGAAAATGCTTCACAGCTTGTTAGCTCCAAGGGATTGGAAATGCTTTGGCCGCCGCATCCAAGGACAGTGAAATGCTGCTGACATTTTCAGGCCGTGACTTCACGGTGAGACATGCTCACTGCTGTGGAATCTCTGGCATCACAGGACTTGAACAATGGGGTGAGACGTGAGGGGGCCAGGGAGAAGAGTGTGTTCAATAATGAAACCGGGACATTTTAAACTGCACCTATTTCGTTGTTTCAAGATCACCAGCACTCACTTGAGGTTTTAACAGTCGACGCAAAAACACTTACCCTGGCAGCCAAGATGGTGCTCCCTGGGAATTGCAGTCTGCAGGAGAAGACTGTGACCATGTGTTTTCAGGAACCAATCGACTGAGCTGGGTTTCCACCAATGGAAATAAAATGGGAACATTTGAAAAACGACTGGTGAAAGTTACTGGGACAGGCATATGATTAAGGCACTCCAGCCGAAACCGGTCATGCCGTCTTTGCTGAATAAAACTAATCTTCCTGGCTCCCCTGTGTGTCCCTCCGGTCTCTTTCTCTCGGGTGAAGAAATCTTGTTTGTGGATATTTAGCGCGCTGTTCCCTGGTGCGCTTGGGGGACCCGTCTCATAGGTGGCCGGAGCTTCATGGGAAAATGCTTCACAGCTTGTTAGCTCCAAAGGATTGGAAATGCTTTGGCCCCGGCATCCAAGGACAGTTAAATGCTGCTGACATTTTCAGGCCGTGACTTCACGGTGAGACATGCTCACTGCAGTGGAATCTCTGGCATCACAGGACTTGAACAATGCGGGGAGACGTGAGGGGGCCAGGGAGAAGAGTGTGTTCAATAAAGAAACCGGGACATTTTAAACTGCACCTATTTCGTTGTTTCAAGATCACCAGCACTCACTTGAGATTTTACTAGTCGACGCAAAAACACTTACCCTGGCAGCCAAGATGGTGCTCCCTGGGAATTGCAGTCTGCAGGAGAAGACTGTGACCATGTGTTTTCAGGAACCAATCGACTGAGCTGGGTTTCCACCAATGGAAATAAAATAGGGACATTTGAAAAACGACTGGTGAAAGTTACTGGGACAGGCATATGAGTAAGGCACTCCAGCCAAAACCGGTCATGCCGTCTTTGCTGAATAAAACTAATCTTCCTGGCTCCCCTGTGTGTCCCTCCGGTCTCTTTCCATCGGGTGAAGAAATCTTGTTTGTGGATATTTAGCGTGCTGTTCTCTGGTGCGCTTGGGGGACCCGTCTCATATGTGGCCGGAGCATCATGGGAAAATGCTTCACAGCTTGTTAGCTCCAAGGGATTGGAAATGCTTTGGCCCCCGCATCCAAGGACAGTGAAATGCTGCTGACATTTTCAGGCCGTGACTTCATGGTGAGACATGCTCACTGCAGTGGAATCTCTGGCATCACAGGACTTGAAAAATCGGGTGAGACGTGAGGGGGCGAGGGAGAAGAGTGTGTTCAATAATGAAACCGGGACATTTTAAACTGCACCTATTGCGTTGTTTCAAGATCACCAGCACTCACTTGAGGTTTTAACAGTCGACACAAAAACACTTACCCTGGCAGCCAAGATGGTGCTCCCTGGGAATTGCAGTCTGCAGGAGAAGACTGTGACCATGTGTTTTCAGGAACCAATCGACTGAGCTGGGTTTCCACCAATGGAAATAAAATAGGAACATTTGAAAAACGACTGGTGAAAGTTACTGGGACAGGCATATGAGTAAGGCACTCCAGCCAAAACCGGTCATGCCGTCTTTGCTGAATAAAACTAATCTTCCTGGCTCCCCTGTGTGTCCCTCCGGTCTCTTTCCATCGGGTGAAGAAATCTTGTTTGTGGATGTTTAGCGCGCTGTTCCCTGGTGCGCTTGGGGGACCCGTCTCATATGTGCCCGGAGCTTCATGGGAAAATGCTTCACAGCTTGTTAGCTCCAAGGGATTGGAAATGCTTTGGCCGCCGCATCCAAGGACAGTGAAATGCTGCTGACATTTTCAGGCCGTGACTTCACGGTGAGACATGCTCACTGCAGTGGAATCTCTGGCATCACAGGACTTGAACAATGGGGTGAGACGTGAGGGGGCCAGGGAGAAGAGTGTGTTCAATAATGAAACCGGGACATTCTAAACTGCACCTATTTCGTTGTTTCAAGATCACCAGCACTCACTTGAGGTTTTAACAGTCGACGCAAAAACACTTACCCTGGCAGCCAAGATGGTGCTCCCTGGGAATTGCAGTCTGCAGGAGAAGACTGTGACCATGTGTTTTCAGGAACCAATCGACTGAGCTGGGTTTCCACCAATGGAAATAAAATAGGAACATTTGAAAAAACGACTGGTGAAAGTTACTGGGACAGGCATATGATTAAGGCACTCCAGCCGAAACCGGTCATGCCATCTTTGCTGAATAAAACTAATCTTCCTGGCTCCCCTGTGTGTCCCTCCGGTCTCTTTCCCTCGGATGAAGAAATCTTGTTTGTGGATATTTAGCGCGCTTTTCCCTGGTGCGCTTGGGGGACACGTCTCATATGTGGCCGGAGCATCATGGGAAAATGCTTCACAGCTTGTTAGCTCCAAGGGATTGGAAATGCTTTTGCCCCCGCATCCAAGGACAGTGAAATGCTGCTGACATTTTCAGGCCGTGACTTCACGGTGAGACATGCTCACTGCAGTGGAATCTCTGGCATCACAGGACTTGAACAATCGGGTGAGACGTGAGGGGGCGAGGGAGAAGAGTGTGTTCAATAATGAAACCGGGACATTTTAAACTGCACCTATTGCGTTGTTTCAAGATCACCAGCACTCACTTGAGGTTTTAACAGTCGACACAAAAACACTTACCCTGGCAGCCAAGATGGTGCTCCCTGGGAATTGCAGTCTGCAGGAGAAGACTGTGACCATGTGTTTTCAGGAACCAATCGACTGAGCTGGGTTTCCACCAATGGAAATAAAATAGGAACATTTGAAAAACGACTGGTGAAAGTTACTGGGACAGGCATATGAGTAAGGCACTCCAGCCAAAACCGGTCATGCCGTCTTTGCTGAATAAAACTAATCTTCCTGGCTCCCCTGTGTGTCCCTCCGGTCTCTTTCCATCGGGTGAAGAAATCTTGTTTGTGGATGTTTAGCGCGCTGTTCCCTGGTGCGCTTGGGGGACCCGTCTCATATGTGCCCGGAGCTTCATGGGAAAATGCTTCACAGCTTGTTAGCTCCAAAGGATTGGAAATGCTTTGGCCGCCGCATCCAAGGACAGTGAAATGCTGCTGACATTTTCAGGCCGTGACTTCACTGTGAGACATGCTCACTGCAGTGGAATCTCTGGCATCACAGGACTTGAACAATGGGGTGAGACGTGAGGGGGCCAGGGAGAAGAGTGTGTTCAATAATGAAACCGGGACATTTTAAACTGCACCTATTTCGTTGTTTCAAGATCACCAGCACTCACTTGAGGTTTTAACAGTCGACGCAAAAACACTTACCCTGGCAGCCAAGATGGTGCTCCCTGGGAATTGCAGTCTGTAGGAGAAGACTGTGACCATGTGTTTTCAGGAACCAATCGACTGAGCTGGGTTTCCACCAATGGAAATAAAATAGGAACATTTGAAAAAACGACTGGTGAAAGTTACTGGGACAGGCATATGATTAAGGCACTCCAGCCGAAACCGGTCATGCCGTCTTTGCTGAATAAAACTAATCTTCCTGGCTCCCCTGTGTGTCCCTCCGGTCTCTTTCCCTCGGATGAAGAAATCTTGTTTGTGGATATTTAGCGCGCTGTTCCCTGGTGCGCTTGGGGGACACGTCTCAAATGTGGCCGGAGCTTCAGGGGAAAATGCTTCGCAGCTTGTTAGCTCCAAGGGATTGGAAATGCTTTGGCCCCCTCATCCAAGGACTGTTAAATGCTGCTAACATTTTCAGGCCGTGACTTCACGGTGAGACATGCTCACTGCAGTGGAATCTCTGGCATCACAGGACTTGAACAATGCGGTGAGACGTGAGGGGGCCAGGGAGAAGACTGTGTTCAATAAGGAAACCGGGACATTTTAAACTGCACCTATTTCGTTGTTTCAAGATCACCAGCACTCACTTGAGGTTTTAACAGTCGACGCGAAAACACTTACCCTGGCAGCCAAGATGGTGCTCCCTGGGAATTGCAGTCTGCAGGAGAAGACTGTGACCATGTGTTTTCAGGAACCAATCGACTGAGCTGGGTTTTCACCAATGGAAATAAAATAGGAACATTTGAAAAACGACTGGTGAAAGTTACTGGGACAGGCATATGATTAAGGCACTCCAGCCGAAACCGGTCATGCCGTCTTTGCTGAATAAAACTAATCTTCCTGGCTCCCCTGTGTGTCCCACCGGTCTCATTCCCTCGGGTGAAGAAATCTTGTTTGTGGATATTTAGCGCACTGTTCCCTGGTGCGCTTGGGGGACCCGTCTCATATGTGGCCAGAGCTTCATGGGAAAATGCTTCACAGCTTGTTAGCTCCAAGGTATTGGAAATGCTTTGGCCCCCGCATCCAAGGACAGTGAAATGCTGCTGACATTTTCAGGCTGTGACTTCACGGTGAGACATGCTCACTGCAGTGGAATCTCTGGCATCACAGGACTTGAACAATGCGGTGAGACGTGAGGGGGCCAGGGAGAAGAGTGTGTTCAATAATGAAACCGGGACATTTTAAACTGCAACTATTTCGTTGTTTCAAGATCACCAGCACTCACTTGAGGTTTTAACAGTCGACGCAAAAACACTTACCCTGGCTGCCAAGACGGTGCTCCATGGGAATTGCAGTCTGCAGGAGAAGACTGTGACCATGTGTTTTCAGGAACCAATCGACTGAGCTGGGTTTCCACCAATGGAAATAAAATAGGAACATTTGAAAAACGACTGGTGAAAGTTACTGGGACAGGCATATGAGTAAGGCACTCCAGCCATAACCGGTCATGCCGTCTTTGCTGAATAAAACTAATCTTCCTGGGTCCCCTGTGTGTCCCTCCGGTCTCTTTCCATCGGGTGAAGAAATCTTGTTTGTGGATATTTAGCGCGCTGTTCCCTGGTGCGCTTGGGGGACCCCTCTCATATGTGGCCGGAGCTTCATGGGAAAATGCTTCACAGCTTGTTAGCTCCATGGGTTTGGAAATGCTTTGGCCCCCGCATCCAAGGACAGTGAAATGCTGCTGACATTTTCAGGCCGTGACTTCACGGTGAGACATGCTCACTGCAGTGGAATCTCTGGCATCACAGGACTTGAACAATGCGGTGAGACGTGAGGGGGCCAGGGAGAAGAGTGTGTTCAATAATGAAACCGGGACATTTTAAACTGCACCTATTTCGTTGTTTCAAGATCACCAGCACTCACTTGAGGTTTTAACAGTCGACGCAAAAACACTTACCCTGGCAGCCAAGATGGTGCTCCCTGGGAATTGCAGTCTGCAGGAGAAGACTGTGACCATGTGTTTTCAGGAACCAATCGACTGAGCTGGGTTTCCACCAATGGAAATAAAATAGGAACATTTGAAAAACGACTGGTGAAAGTTACTGGGACAGGCATATGAGTAAGGCACTCCAGCCAAAAGCGGTCATGCCGTCTTTGCTGAATAAAACTAATCTTCCTGGCTCCCCTGTGTGTCCCTCCGGTCTCTTTCCATCGGGTGAAGAAATCTTGTTTGTGGATATTTAGCGCGCTGTTCCCTGGTGCGCTTGGGGGACCCGTCTCATATGTGGCCGGAGCTTCATGAGAAAATGCTTCACGGCTTGTTAGCTCCAAGGGATTGGAAATGCTTTGGCCCCCGCATCCAAGGACAGTGAAATGCTGCTGACATTTTCAGGCCGTGACTTCACGGTGAGACATGCTCACTGCAGTGGAATTTCTGGCATCACAGGACTTGAACAATGCGGTGAGACGTGAGGGGGCCAGGGAGAAGAGTGTGTTCAATAATGAAACCGGGACATTTTAAACTGCACCTATTTCGTTGTTTCAAGATCACCAGCACTTACTTGAGGTTTTAACAGTCGATGCAAAAACACTTACCCTGGCAGCCAAGATGGTGCTCCCTGGGAATTGCAGTCTGCAGGAGAAGACTGTGACCATGTGTTTTCAGGAACCAATCGACTGAGCTGGGTTTCCACCAATGGAAATAAAATAGGAACATTTGAAAAACGACTGGTGAAAGTTACTGGGACAGGCATATGATTAAGGCACTCCAGCCGAAACCGGTCATGCCGTCTTTCCTGATTAAAACTAATCTTCCTGGCTCCCCTGTGTGTCCCTCCGGTCTCTTTCCCTCGGGTGAAGAAATCTTGTTTGTGGATATTTAGCGCGCTGTTCCCTGGTGCGCTTGGGGGACCCGTCTCATATGGGGCCGGAGCTTCATGGGAAAATGCTTCACAGCCTGTTAGCTCCCAGGGATTGGAAATGCTTTGGCCCCCGCATCCAAGGACAGTGAAATGCTGCTGACATTTTCAGGCCGTGACTTCACGGTGAGACATGCTCACTGCAGTGGAATCTATGGCATCACAGGACTAGAACAATGCGGTGAGACGTGAGGGGGCCAGGGAGAAGAGTGTGTTCAATAATGAAACCGGGACATTTTAAACTGCACCTATTTCGTTGTTTCAAGATCACCAGCACTCACTTGAGGTTTTAACAGTCGACGCAAAAACACTTACCCTGGCAGCCAAGATGGTGCTCCCTGGGAATTGCAGTCTGCAGGAGAAGACTGTGACCATGTGTTTTCAGGAACCAATCGACTGAGCTGGGTTTTCACCAATGGAAATAAAATAGGAACATTTGAAAAACGACTTGTGAAAGTTACTGGGACAGGCATATGATTAAGGCACTCCAGCCGAAACCGGTCATGCCGTCTTTGCTGAATAAAACTAATCTTCCTGGCTCCCCTGTGTGTCCCTCCGGTCTCATTCCAGATTTAGATAGCACACACCCACATAGAACACAAACAGGTAACTTTCCCAAAAGCATTAAGCAGGCCTTCCACGATATGGGCTTGACAGAAGCATGGAGAAAGCAATACCCTCAAGATAAAGACTACACTTTCTTCTCCCACGTGCATACCACATACTCCCGGTTGGATTATATATTTTTAATCAAAACTTTGGCCCGAGATATTAGGAACACTGAAAAACACCCAATAACTATGTCAGATCATGCACCTGTTTTCCTCACCCTAGATTGGCAGAAGGTAAATGTTTTTTTTTCCTCAGGCAGTACTTAGCGATCAGCCTCCGCAAGATTAACTTTGCAGAACCATCAGAGACTTCATTCAGGTCAATTTTCTCCTGGACAAATTTCCATCAAACAATTGGGATGCCTTTAAGGGAGTAATTCGAGGCTGTTGTATAGCACTAAATAGGGCCCTAACTAAACAAAAGACTAAGGAACACTTAAAACTAGAAGAAGAACTGTGCTCTGTAGAGAAGGCCCACAAACAGACACTTGCCCTAGCCCTCCAATGGAAAAATGGCGGCCTTGCTAGGGAAACTAAATGCTATACACACTAACACGGCAGAGCTAACACTTCTAAGGCTCAAGCATAAAGCATATATACAGGGCAACAAAGCAGGAGCATATTTGGCCAGACAATTTAGGATTCAGAAGGCGAGCTGCGGCTACCTTAAGGGGAGATCGTGACTGCGGACAGGTTATGGGACAATTCTATACAAATCGATACACAGCTGAAGTATCAGACCAAAGGGCTCAACAGGACTATTTACAAGAGGTACATTTACCACAAGTGAATCAGACACAAACTGATATTTTGGGAGACTCCACCTTAGAAGAAGAAGTTAGACAGACAATTACCTCTCTAAAACTACATAAATCTCCAGGACTAGATGGCTTCACTGTACCTGACAACTCTCTTCAATCGCATAGCAACATCATGGAAGGTTATACCAACCATGGGTGAGGCGGTGATATTGGTACTCCTAAAACCAGGTAAAGACCCTCAAAATTGCGGTTCCTACTGCCCAATCGCCCTCCTAAACCTAGACACCAAACTCTATTCTTAAAACCGCGCAACACGCCTAGAGAGCCTACTACCTGAGATCATCCACCCTGATCAATCAGGCTTTATTAAGGAACGCAAAACACATGACAACATGTGAAGGATAATCTACCTCAATGAGAAGGTCAACAAGAAGAAGGTCCCAGCAATCCTACTCGGTCTGGATACCGAGAAAGCATTAATTCGCGTGGATTGGCCCTTTTTATTCAATACTCTGAGAAGTTTGTTTTTGGTGACTCCTTTATTAGGATGATCTCTGAAAACTACGAACCCCATTCTCTAGAGTAATGGTAAATGGGGTGAGTTCTGAAATGTTCATCCTCGGGAGGGGAACAAGATAGGGGTGTCCTCTTTCCCCTCTCTTATTCGAACTGAGCATAGAGCCCCTGGCGGCAAAGATTTGAGAAAACCAAGCAATCAAAGGCATCTATTTGAGAAGACAGAACATAAGATATCCCTCTGTGCCGAGTATATTTTAATGCCTCTTTCTGACCCTCAGAACTCCCTCAAGGCACTGTAGGAGAAACTCCAAATATTCGAACCCATTCTGAATCTGACCCTGCCATGGAGAGAAGTGGAACAAATAAGTGGGCCCAAAAAGAGCTCACCTACTTTGGAATCAATTCAACATCAAAAATAACCAACCTATTTTCTGCCAATTCCCCCCCCCCCCCGACTACAGGAACTGCAAGGGGACCTGAAGTGTTGAGCACCAATGTATTTCTCTTGGATAGGCAGGATACAAGCAATTAAAATGGTAGCATTGCCTAAGTTTCTTCATCTCATTGAAAGCCTGTGAATCCCCATGGAGAGGGAACAATTAAACTCCCTTTGAACCCTCTTAACAAGGTTCTTATGGCAAAACAAAAGAGCCCGGCTACCCTATAAACTTCTTAAACGTCCAAGGGATGAGGGCCTGCTTTTCACTGTTACTACAAAGCATCTCAACTTCGGGTAATAACGGAATGGTCACAAAGGGGGGTCAGACAAGCACTGGCTACGTGTAGACCGGGTGATATCTGGTAGGGTCATATGGGATCTTTTATGGAAACCAAAGGAGGACTGCCTACAAAACACATATCTCAGCACTCTGACGGGAACAACTTTAAAGGTTTGGGACAAGGTGGTTAAGGTAGTGGAGTGGACCATGTTCCCCCCACCCCCCATTTACCCCGATAAACTTTAATCCGCCTTTCTAGCTGCTCGACAGCAACGGCCCTTAGATGCTTGGAGGGAAGGGGGTTGTCTAATTCTGTCACAACTCTTCCACAACTGGGATTTATTGACTTTGAAAATTGCAAACGAGAGTTTGGCTTAACAGACAATGAACTCTACCATTACTTACAACTGAGACGCTGGGCCCTACAACCAAAGGTGAAAGAGGCAGCAACAAGGGACCTGACACAATTTGAACAATTCCTGAAAGGGGAAGGGGAGAGCAGGGGCACCATTTCTTATCTCTATTTGGTACTTCTACATATACTGCCCTCCTCAAGACCACGTTACATGACCTTCCTGGGAACAAACCCTCGGCCACAAAATATAGGATAGTCAGTGCAGGGCATTATGGAAAGATATAGCATGACCCAACCGCTCTATGGATATGAGAACTGCCCATTATAAATTGCTCTATGATTTGTACCTTTATCCCTCCAACCTACACAATCTCTTAACTAACTCATCAGAGCTGGGCTAGAGGGGGTGAGGACTTCGGTGTCGCAAAATATATATGTATATTCATTTAAATTCATGTGTGTGCACGTCAAAATAGATCATGCTTAGATATATCACAGTACACGAGGCCTGGAGCACCAAAATGCTTCCTATCTGACCTTGACTGAACAAGCTTCAACAAGCTATTCTGTACCCCCTTAGAGGGGTCCTGACTAGATGATTTTTCTTAATCTGGATTTGCAAGTTGCTTACACAGTGCCAAGCCAGTCTTTTTGGTCTGCCCAGATCTGTCTGTTTGTAATTTGCATGGTGCAGACATTGCACATCCATGTTAGCCATATTTGGCTTGGTGCCTTATTCTAGTTCTACTGACATGGCATTTCTAACTGTATATAGCATCTAGAAACCTGTCACTCTGGGAAGAAGCGGTCTGAGAGCTCCTAAGGCAGGAGACCTGACTTCTTCCTTTGTAATTAGCAATGATGCATGCTTTGGTACCAATAAAATAAATTTAACTCTGTTTCTGAGCAAACCTGCTATGTCTGGTGAGTTTCATTAATTTGCTCCTGGGAGGGTGCCAGTATTTCCCCATCACCCGGGGTGACTTTCAGCACATATGGTGGTATTACCACACATTGCAGGCTTTCTGGGTGGAGATTCTGGCCCAGCTCAAAGACATGCTGGGCTACCCTCTACCAATCACCCAGGCACATTTCCTTCTGGAGGTTCGAGATGAAGCCCTATGTCACTAGACAAGATCTGATCAAGCAGTAACTTGCCTATGCTTGAGTGCGGCTAAGTTGACACTTGCAGTGGCATTGAAGAAAAAAAGGCTCCTACCCTAACACAATGGCATGCAACACTCTGGCAAGCCATCACAATGGAGAGAATGAGCTCCATCTTCCTGGATGATTTTAAGAACTTTGAATATGTTTAAGGCCCTCTAGTTACCCACCTATCAAAGGGTATCCTGCTTTTTACTTGCCCCACTAAGACCTGAGCATTACACCTATTCCATATCTGAGGTCCGACATAACTGTGGGTGAACCCCGATACAAACATTATTTTGGTTATCACTGCTGAGTATACTGTATTTCTTCTTTTAGGGGGTTATTTTGGAATTAAGGGGGGTGTGGAGAGGGAAGGGTGGGAAGGAAATAAAGGCATCTAATGGGAGTTATACAAGTTTACATCATTGTTACAGGGAGTAGATTGAAATTGAAACGTGACATCCCGTGAAACTAAGAATAATGCTGTAACTAGTAGTAGATTCTCGAAAGAATTACATGGAACTCAGTTGAGAAGTTGCCTGCCTTCCAGAATTAAAATGTATGTTGTTTATCACAAATGACAATAAAAAGATTCTTGACAAAATGCCTGCCCCAGAAGAATGTATGATTGGGTTTATTTCCTTTTTATGGTTTTGCTTGACAGTTCAGCGTTTGGCAGGCAACTATCTTAGGATCACTAGAGTGGGGGGACTTGGCTCCGCCTACTTGTTGGGAGCTTGGATCATAAGCTTTGATTCGGCAGAAGGTGTGTGCTTCCATTAAAAAGTAGTTGCTCTTCAAACACCTGAGATAATTTTCTTTATTTATCCAGCTGCCTGAGCTGTAACTTTCAGGAGCAAAAACATGACATTGTATTTTTGTAAAAGATACCATAGCTAATTTATGGTGTTTTTCTCTGGCAGCAGCACAGATGGCACAAGCGCAGTCACTAATCTACATGGATGTTTAGGTCTAGCTTGGCAGTGCAACTCAACTGGCCTTACAACCTACACCAATGATCTTCTATAGTTATTTGCTTCCACACAAACACATATCAATCCCCATGCTAGCTACTTGTAATGCTTCATATTGGCATACAACACTAATTTAAAGCCAGACCTTTTGGCATTGCCAGTGCTTGTTATTTGTTTCGCTCAACCTTTGAGGAGTTCACGTTACATGTCAAATAAATCTCATGCAAAAGTTGCAGTTAATGCCTTTGTGTACTTAAAATAAAAACGACATTTGCTAAAACCTAAAAATGGCAAAGGGCCTGACATAATGACGAGGATGCTGACCTCGGCTACAGCTTCTCCAAGAATGTAAAGCAGTTCATATGATATGTGAAAGTAATATTTCAGATTCACACCTGCACTGGGGCTGTGTACACCGGACAGAAAGATACAGAGGGCGAAGGCTATAAAAACAGGGCTAGGCTTGTTTGTGTTGTTTCTAAAATGTCCATTTCCTCTCCTGTAGATTGTTGATAAGGTCTTCCTCTGAGCATCCTTTGTCTTCCCTAATGAAAGGAATTCTTTTTAAATGATGTCACCAAAATAACGCTATCCTTGGGAGGCTGAGCTTTGTCAGGGATAACTTTCCTGCCGAAAACTACGATGTATTTATGAGTTTAGGAGTTCTTTTCCTGCGCACAGATACACATTTGCATGAGGCATATAAATCAACGGATTCACTGTTCACTTAACCACTGTGCCATAGAGGTGATCTTCGTGAAAAGAAGAGAATGTATTGGTTAAGTTATCAGTATTGTTTACTTGTAACCCTTTAAGATGTGTAGTTCCGTCAGAGATTTAGACTAAAAAAACATTAAAATGAAGTCATTCTAATTCTTCGTAGAAACATTTACGTCCGAATTGCGACTGTGGCAGATGGTGGCATTTACCGCACCCAGTCACACAGCTGGGTGAGGTGTTTACTCATAGTGTGCCTACGGGTGCGAGTCGCCCTCCCCCCCATAAAAGACATGAAACAGGTTGTTGTCGTTCACCGCGTAGTCTTTTTATTAAACTTCAAGCAGTGTCATTAATCCATTAATCCTTTATTCATCTTGATTAAGGTTTAAGGTAAAACTTTAGAATTACTTGCTTCTCAGCACAACATTATTAAATAATCTCCAAGTTATAGATTGTTATTATATTTACACCCCGCTCTCCAAGGGGCCTTTTTGCTTGTCCTTCGGGCTGCGCCAGCAGGCCACAACCAAGATAGCCTGCTCTCCTTAAGTTGACCGTCCTCCGGTCAACAGAGCCGCAGGTAAATAATCTGCCACTACTTGTGACAAACATACCGGGGTATACCCCCTCCAATGTTTATAAACCGACACCCCGTCATCACGGGTAGGGCAGGAGTGGTCAGGACCACCAGCAGGTCAGTCCCCCCTCTCCCGCCAGCCCAGAGTCCCGCAACGACTGCTTGCCCTTTCCATGGGCAGCCAGTCCATACCAAAAGGGGAAGTCCACACCCTTTTCTTGCCTGGGACCCCGCCACAGGGCGAGTAGCTTACTGGCGCGCGCGCCCTCCCCCCGACCTAGCAGCCGTCGTTGCTGGGTGCCATTTCCGCACCACTCCCTGTTCATGTATGAATTCACAGCCGATGGCATGCAGGGCCTCTCATCGGTAACGTAGAAGGTAGACAGGTAATAAATTAACTTCAGGCTGGCTGCAGCTTCTTGCAGTGACATGCATTCCTTGTCAAGCTACCTGGCAGTAATGATCTTCTGATAAAATACCATGGATGATTGCCAGCTCGGGGAGCATCTGGGCATTCTGTGTTCTTGAAGGCTACTTTACTCCATTACGAAATATGCTGCCCAAGGAAAGATGATGTAGAGAATGAATAATATGAAGCATTCCCCGCGGCTGACGGAGCCTAATCTTAGCTAATGGAGTATTGCAATAAATGTAACATCTGACCCTTCATTACTGCGGGCGGTCACATTGAGAAAATCGTATATAAATGAATGCAAACTTTACATCCTTACAATGTGAATGCCTTAACCATGAACCTATAAACTGCTTTGGTAACTCGGCTGGTTAACACCAAGTACTCATAATAATGACTTACCATCTTTTTAAAGTTAAGCTTAATTATTAACATGCCACTTACAATACCACTTAAAGGAGTGGGAAACAAATTAACCATTTCTTCCCGGAAATGAGGTTATCAGTTATTAAGACTAAGGTAACGTAGAGCTAATCTATTGGTAAATGAGCCATGAAACACGATGTCAGTGACCTTTTGCACTTTTCACCGTCAGGGCATATAGAACATAAACACATATGTCCTACGTTTGAAACACCAAGCACCCTGCCCTATTAGTGTTTGAGACCTGCCTTATGGGTGATTTAATGGCGTTAAAAGGGGGAACTATATGCTAGGCAAAAAATTTATTTTGCTTGGGATAATTCCCCGGTTACCGAAGCACTACAACTTGCAGTGCAGGCTTGAGAAAGTTTTACTAAGCTACCTCACAGAGTGGCAGAGTGAGAGCTGCGGGCCACTTGTAGTATATTATACACCGGCCCTGGGTTCATGTTGGACACCTAACAGGAGCTAATAAGTATAGAAAATGCGATTGTTGCGTGAATGTCTAGTTTTTCTATATAAAAGAGGAAGTGCACAGCGAAAACCATTCTCGGTCATGTGACATGGACGCTTCCAGAGCGGCACGTTTGTCTAGGCAGCAAAGTGGCAACTTTCTTAATGTTATGCTTTCGGAATTGTAACTTATCTTCCAACTTTACCATTAAAGTGCAACTTACAATATTAATCAAGAAGGGGGGAAACCAATTAAATATCTCTTCTCACAAATGAGGTTATCAGTTATTAGGTTAAGGTAACCTAGCGCTCATCTATTGATAAATGAGCCACGAGACAATGCTAGGAGCGGCTTTTGGCGCTTTTCACTGTCAGGGTATCTAGGACAAAAACACATGCCCTACGATAGAAATACCAAGCCCCCTGCCCCGTTAGTGTTTAGAGCCTACCCTATGGGTGGCTTAAAAGCGTTAGAGGGGGACCTATATGGTAATAAAAAAGTTTATTTTTGCTGGGGATACTTAGCGAGTTACCAATGTACAACAGGTTGCAGTGCAGGGTTGAGACTGTTTTACTATGCTACTTCATGGAGTGGCACAGTGAGTGCTGCAGCCCACTTGTAGTGTTTAATACACAGGCTCTGGGTTCCTGTTGAAACCACTAAAGGAAACTAATAAGTATAGACAATGGGCCAGTTGCGTGTATGTCAATTTTTCTGTTTACAGGGGGGAAGTGCAACTTCTTTACTGCGTATTAATTGTACTCATGACGCCAAGATTTAGAAGAATACCTTGTTACGGGTGTCTGATCCAGCAGATTATGTAAATAGTTGCAATACTTAACATTAAACTGGCAAACATCCGGTACTTGGCCTGTTAAGTAACTATTTAACGATTTATAATGAATGGGATAGCCATGGGCCTATGGGTACTTAACGTGGAAAGGTACATTGCCAGCTTGTAACACACCCATATAATAATGGCAGTTAAAACATTGTTTGAAATATTAAGAAAAGGTCTAGTGTAATGTTTTCCAAGTATTTTTAAGTAAATTATTTTGGTACTAATATCACAGGCCACTAGACCATATACTACTTGGGTGAAATTATTTGGTACTAATATCACATGCCACTAGACCCTATTCAGGCGGAAAACTCCTGATTTCTGATGTAAAAAATGTTTTTATTTGCCTCTGCTTCAATAGAAGTCAATTGTTTCCATTTTTCATGTTGGCATATATGAACTATTGCCTTATGGTGTATGCTAGAAAGTCA
The DNA here is from genome assembly GCF_964261635.1 of Lissotriton helveticus. Taxonomy (NCBI): domain Eukaryota; kingdom Metazoa; phylum Chordata; class Amphibia; order Caudata; family Salamandridae; genus Lissotriton; species Lissotriton helveticus. The sequence goes on along the minus strand of NC_136067.1, from coordinate 918,870,648 downwards.
TAATTCCTTTGCAAACTCCACAAACCGAATATCCACCCTTTACTCTGCAAATTTATGACCATTTTTGGGGCGTTCAGTTTCACATATAGCAAAACTCCTGATTTCTGATGTCAAAATTTTTTTTATTTGCCTCTGCTTCAATAGAAGTCAATTGTTTCCATTTTTAATGTTGGCATATATGAACTATTGCCTTATGGTGTATGCCAGAAAGCCATAAGCCATGATTCCTTTGCAAACTCCACAAACAGAATATCCACCCTTTCAGTTTCACATACAGCACCGGTTGGCAATTTCCTTCGAATTGTATTTAATTGCAAATGCTCCCCTTTATTATGACACCATTTCCGTATTATGTTTCAAACTGCTATCTATTTTCGGTATGTTCAAAGAACGGAGGAAGTCTCTCCGCGAGGAATGCTGCTAAAAAGGATTCTGCCTACTTGCCAGAGCAGAAATAAAGACCAGAAAATGTAGTGTCATTGGAATTGTTCAACGGTATCTAAGGCCAGCCAGCATTACTCGAATTGATCTTAAGGTGTTAATAATTGTTTGAAGGCTAAGGGAGATCTTGCTTTATGTTGAAGCTTTAGACATGCATCCATGTTGACAACGTATATTTTCGTGTGATGCAATTTGTTTAGAGGCACTATATACATTAAGGGTTTATGTTGTTCATAGTTGAAGACTTCAAACGAAAATGAATTTCTCTTACTAAGCACCTACTCATTTATGAATGCAGCTCATTACATGGACGTGCACCCAAGCGAAGCAGCCCAAGTTCTGCTAGCTTTCATTGCGTGCATGCTTGATCCGCCAGATATGTGACATGAAAAGACATGTGTATGCTTCGCTGCTCTAAGACAAAATAAGTAAAGCCGAAGCATTTTGAAGCTCTCCACCAAACAAGCCTCTCATGAAACAATCAAGAGTGAGCTGTACGTCCAGAACTAGCTTCTAACCTTTTGAAACCTTTTGAAGCATATGATAGAAGAAAACAGCGATGATTCAGCCGGAGACGTTAATTAAGCCATTTGTTAATTGACACTAGGGATGCGAGTTGCAAACAAAATGAAAAATATTTTTCATGCGCCGGCATAACCCGAAATGTTTGTCCCTTGGTTGTTTTAAGAGCAAGAGAAACACCAGCTTGATTGTGTTTAGACACCACTCCGTTGTGTTTTCCAACATGAGCCGGCATGACCAAAAATTATTCGTCCCATGGTTACTTTAGGAGGAATGTGGGTTTAAGCGGGTTTTCCTATGTTGGTCCGCTTTTGTTTGTGTTCTGCCGACTCTCTTAAAAATGGCCGCCCCGTTAAACTGCCGACTCACCTAAAATGGCCACCCAGTTAATCGACATGCAGCTATCCCTATTGGCGTCCTTTTCCATAGTGCAACACATTCCAAATGAATGCCCAAGTCACGTTAATCCGCGATGCCGTCGCGTTTCCCTCTGTTTGTCCGTGTGTGAGCGGTCTGAAAATATTTATATTTCCTTAAATATCACGAGACATTGCTTCACTAAAGGAGCTCTTTACCTCGTTGTGCCCGCTGAGCTTAATGATATCCGAACAAACAATCTACCAATCCTTGATCGTGCCGGAAAGGAAAGCCCACCTGGAGCAGAAAGGTCCACTTTAATACGTGGAAAAGAATAAGCAGTAATGTTTCGATCGTGCAGGAAAGGAAAGCCCCCACGGTGCCGAGCGGTCCGAATGAGCAGCGCGTCTGGGCTCGCATTAAAAGGCTATGGTTGAACGGTCGCGCACGCTGGGCTTAGAGGTATCAGCCTACCGCCATTGAACTATGCTTCAATCGGGCAAGAATGGAAAACACCTTTGTAAAACGGTCCGATTTTTACAAAGCTTAGAACAATGAGCAACGCGTCTGGACTTGCGTAATTTGTTTGCAAACACCCCTCGTATGCTATGAGGCGAACTCATAGGCTTTCTCTTACAAAATTGGACATTTCTCAGGGAATACCATGACATGGACAGAGAACAGCATTCGACATATGAATATGCCCAAAATATTGAATCTTACGCATACAGGAGCATTTATAAACCACTTTGAAGATCCATGTTTTTATACCCAACTACGGGAGGGCACTACATTACCTGCATCACCATTCCATACCCTTTATGCACTGGCCCTGAGGCTTCCGCCATTGCTTGCCGCGCTGAGGATTTCTTCCGATGTTCTTCGCCAATATTACCGGGTAGGCTCCTGCTCTGGGCTTGAAAAATCTCCACAATTGCATCCTTTCAACAGCGCTTTTCCCCGAAGTAAGGAAACATAAAAAGAATCGTTTAGGCTGAGAATCTCGCACTACTGCACACACCACTACACACATTAATTGCGCTCGGTGAGCACTCGTTCTAGTCAGCAACACAGACATTCTTCACACTCACCTAATGACTACGCTGTTAGGCCCTCTCCTTTCCTCCGCCATGCAGTTAACCCAGCTACCACTGTAATTCTTTTGCTGGTCTGCTGCCGCTGGAGCTGCTGAGAGAGGACAAAGAGGGTTAGTTCAGCCTCCCCCGAGGCTTTGTACCCTCGGGGGAGGGAAGGTCGGCCCTGCCTCCTTGATGACGTGTGCTGGCTCTTCCCTGTCCTGGTTACCGCCTTGACGACGCCCCTGCTGGCTCCCGCCCCCGGGTGCCACTAAGGGCGCCACGCCTCTATGATCGGGTGGCGCCGTTCATTGTAGTTAATAGCTCCCATTTTGGTCCCTGTTAGAAAATGCGAACTATCATATGGAATTCAGTGATTACCACACCAAATTCTGCATGTGTCTGTATTTATCAGGCATTTATTTTATATACATATAGTACAAACTTGGCCCAAGTTCATTAGGGTGCTACACATGAGAAACAGATTAGGATGGTCAGTTTCACTTTATTTGGGAACGAGAGGATTGAGTGATTTGACCCAGATTCACAGGATGTTGAGCCAGCGCTGTGACTCAACCTAGTTCCCAAGTTCCAAAGCCTGTAACTCTGGTCTTCAGGCCACATGCCCCCTACAGAAAATGTCAGGGCATTTGGACAAAATATAGAATAAAAAAGAATGTGATGCAATAATATTGTATCAAGAACATCAGGAAAGCAAACATATTGTGGATAGGAATATTAAAATTAAGAATATCGTCCCAAGGGATGGTTTTAATATTGTTGTAAAAAATAATTTTAGAAAATATTGTTATATATAATATTATTTGTAAGCATTATTTTATATGTATGTTATTGTAGTGTGCTTGCTTTTATGCATTTAGTAACTTTTTCAATTTGTGTGTTTAATAAGATAATTTATTCATGTTGACATTTTGGACATTTATATTTTCAGTTGTATTAATGTGTAAAATTAATGTATAACTAATTTCTTTTGTAGTGAGATGGTGGGTCTTTAGGGGATGAGGATGGGGAGATTTGTAAAGAGAGAATATTTTCATTTAAATTAAATATTTTTTATTGATATGCACATTAATATTGCAAAATGAAACCATTGTTTTTCTTGTAGAAGGATGTTGGGTTTTTAGGGGATGAGGATGGGGAGATTTTTAAACAGTGAATATTTTCATTTAAACACGTTTATTTTTTAATGATAGGCACATGCACATTTTTAATGATTTTTATTAAAAGTGTTGCATAATTAGTTTTAATGCATTGACAAATTACATTAATTTTAAAAACACTGGAATTTTATTGTAAATATTAACAAAATTATTTTAATTATAGACATTTTGTAAAAAAAAAAAGAGATATATTATATTTAGATTAAACAATGTAAATATTTTGTACATCTATTTTTATTGTATACATGTATTGATATGAAATTTTTCTTGTAGATTTGATCATTTGTATTTTTGTTAAATTATGTAAACTATACTCTCACTGTTAATAAGGGCCTGTGATTTAGAACTCGGCGGACGGGTTACTCTGTCAATATGGTGATGGGTATCCCATCCACCAAAATATAAATCCCATTAAATCCATTGGGATCTATATTTCGGTGGATGGGATATCCATCTCTTGTGACGGAGTAACCCGTTTGTCAAGTTCTAAATCAGGCCCTAAGTTCTTTATTTTTTTTTAAAATAAACGTATATTTAATGAAACATATTCAGGATTATGTGTAATTAAATAATGAAAATAAAATAAATATGAATTAAGTAAGATTTATTTGTATGTTTATATGTTATATGTTTATTTATATACATTTTATTATAACCAATGTAATAATGCCATTTTTATTATTTAGAACTTTGGAATCCGTATTGTTGTTGGGAGTATATATTCTAAAATACATTAATATCAATTTATTATAATTCATATTTTTTTATAAAACTATAAAATGTGTTTCTTTTTATATTTACAATGATTTTTAAATGTGGATTATTATTTATGTTTTAAAGTTATGCTTCAGAAGTTACAAATATTAATACATTTTAATAAACATACATTATTTTTAAATAATGAATAACACATTATTTTGTATTTTGATGCAGCCACGGCCAGCAGATGGAGTAACTGCAGGGCGGTGACGTGGGGAGGGGGAGGGGCAGGGTGGGGGTAGTAATGTATGGATTACGGAGTTTTACAGGTAACTAAACATTTAAATAAATAAAACGAATTTCATTGAGTGCACTGCATCCCCAAATGCGATGCAGTGCGCGCAACGAAATTCGTTTTATTTATTTAAATGTTTACTTACCTGTAAAACTCCGTGATCCATACATTACTACCTCCCACCCTGCCCCTCCGCCTCACCACGTCACGGCCCTGCAGGAACTCCTACTACCGGCCGCGGCTGTTTTGATGTTTCATTTTAAATATATAGGTTTTTAGTTTGGGTTATTGTATCTTCCAAGTCATTTTGATGATTATGAAGTACTGATTGGGTATATAAATTTTTAGCGTTCAATGCATTCCTAAAATGGTTAGATTGGCATGGGAGAGTATTTAAGGTTACAAATATTTGTATAAATGGAGTGTTGGGAGAGTCTCTCACACCAATTTTAAAAAATAGAGCCTTATGATTGCCCAAGGAGCTTTTTTTCCTGTTGGGCCAATTCGCTCTAAGGGAGTGAGTGATTGATTGGCTGCCAGCAGTTTGAAAAAAATGTTGCTGGCAGCCATTACAGCCCTAAGGAACTTTGGGGGGCATTATGATGTCGTAGGGCCTGCCACCGTACTGCAGTTTCCTGCCTCCCAGATTACAATGGCAGGCGGAAACTGGGCAGGTAAAAATACCAACCGCCACAGTTCCGACAAGCTGTCATTTTCTGACCACTTGTCGCAGCAGCAGCCGCATTGTCCAGCATAGGGATTATGATATCCCCTAGGATTATGATATCCCCTTTCTCCGGTCGTTTTGTGGTGGTCATTCTGCCATGAAATGGCAGGCAGAAATGGATTCGCAGGCCCTTTAGCAGGCCCCCTTCATCCTTGGGCCTGGGGCAAGAGCACTGGGGGGCACGCATGGTGCCTGCCACATAGTGCAGGGAAATGTTAAAAGTGTATTTTTAACATTGCGGCGTGTGCTGCAGCCATCAGCACACACCGTAAGGTTAAGTGTGGCATTTGTGGCTGCCGTGTTGCTGACCACATCGTAATACCATCTGTGGGACCGTCGCCTTGTAGGCGGGTGGTCCCACTCCCCGAGACGATGGCTGATGGACTGAGGTCCGTCCACCATCGCAATGACCCCCTTAGTCTCCTGTCCTGAAGTTTAAATAAAATATGAGGGGGCAGGGTAGGGATACTCTGACCCCCTAGGTCCTGTCAGAGGGGCCCATGGAACCCCTGGGCTAAAAAAAAACAAAAAAAAAAACAATAAGTTTTGCCGCGATCTAGTAATTAATTTATTGTATGGTTAAAAAAAAAAACTTTACATATCAAATACACATATTATGAAGCTAAGCACAAACAAGACAAAGTGCAGCAAAATACAGTTGGAACCTTCGGAAGGTAATGATGCATCTATCAGAATAATATTACATAGGTTTAAAAATATAGCATCATATGGCATTGGACTCTGCTCTAATACACTAGGTAGTCCACTCGATACAAGGGGCCTTATTTATGAAGGCCTTGCGCCACCAGTGCGTCACTTTTTCCCATGTTAAAAGTGACGCACCGGCGGCGCAAGGTCTTCATAAATAAGGCCCAAGGTTTCTTTATAAAAAACGCAGTGCTGTGAAATCAATGTAAACAGTTAAAACATCGCATGAAGCAGTTTTATAGAGGTTAAAAGGTGGAAGAATCCTTTCTAAAAACACACTGCTGTGCCAGAGATTTAAATGCAAACACAACAGTGTTGGACAGAATGTGGATCAATGTCACACATTCACCCCAGTCCAAAGATCTGGGCCCAAATCCATCGTTTTTCCACTCCACACCACCCTGGGTTAGACAATGGCGATATGCAAATCAGCGCTGACCCTGTGCCCCATGGGAACAGTCCAGTCCGAACTACAAAAGCCATGTCCTTCCCAGAACGGAAACAAGCATCCGAGGACCGGCCCGGTTTCGAGGTAACACCTCTCATCAGCCCGGCTAGCTTGATTCCAGTGGTGTGGAGTGCCTGGGACTCACGTCTGAGCATCCCCAGTACACTTAGAGCGGTAATTGCAAACACAACAGTGATGGACAGAATGTGGATCAATGTCACACATTCACCCCAGTCCAAAGATCTGGGCCCAAATCCATTGTTTTTCCACTTCACACCACCCTGGGTTAGACAATGGCGATATGCAAATCAGCGCTGACCCTGTGCCCAATGGGAACAGTCCAGTCCGAACTACAAAAGCCATGTCCTTCCCAGAACGGAAACAAGCATCCGAGGACCGGCCCGGTTTCGAGGTAACACCTCTCATCAGCCCGGCTAGCTTGATTCCAGTGGTGTGGAGTGCCTGGGACTCACGTCTGAGCATCCCCAGTACACTTAGAGCGGTAATTCCAAACACAACAGTGATGGACAGAATGTGGATCAATGTCACACATTCACCCCAGTCCAAAGATCTGGGCCCAAATCCATCGTTTTTCCACTCCACACCACCCTGGGTTAGACAATGGCGATATGCAAATCAGCGCTGACCCTGTGCCCCATGGGAACAGTCCAGTCCGAACTACAAAAGCCATGTCCTTCCCAGAACGGAAACAAGCATCCGAGGACCGGCCCGGTTTCGAGGTAACACCTCTCATCAGCCCGGCTAGCTTGATTCCAGTGGTGTGGTGTGCCTGGGACTCACGTCTGAGCATCCCCAGTACACTTAGAGCGGTAATTGCAAACACAACAGTGATGGACAGAATGTGGATCAATGTCACACATTCACCCCAGTCCAAAGATCTGGGCCCAAATCCATCGTTTTTCCACTACACACCACCCTGGGTTAGACAATGGCGATATGCAAATCAGCGCTGACCCTGTGCCCCATGGGAACAGTCCAGTCCGAACTACAAAAGCCATGTCCTTCCCAGAACGGAAACAAGCATCCGAGGACCGGCCCGGTTTCGAGGTAACACCTCTCATCAGCCCGGCTAGCTTGATTCCAGTGGTGTGGAGTGCCTGGGACTCACGTCTGAGCATCCCCAGTACACTTAGAGCGGTAATTGCAAACACAACAGTGATGGACAGAATGTGGATCAATGTCACACATTCACCCCAGTCCAAAGATCTTGGCCCAAATCCATTGTTTTTCCACTCCACACCACCCTGGGTTAGACAATGGCGATATGCTAATCAGCGCTGACCCTGTGCCCCATGGGAACAGTCCAGTCCGAACTACAAAAGCCATGTCCTTCCCAGAACGGAAACAAGCATCCGAGGACCGGCCCGGTTTCGAGGTAACACCTCTCATCAGCCCGGCTAGCTTGATTCCAGTGGTGTGGAGTGCCTGGGACTCACGTCTGAGCATCCCCAGTACACTTAGAGCGGTAATTGCAAACACAACAGTGATGGACAGAATGTGGATCAATGTCACACATTCACCCCAGTCCAAAGATCTGGGCCCAAATCCATCTATTTTCCACTCCACACCACCCTGGGTTAGACATTGGCGATATGCAAATCAGCGCTGACCCTGTGCCCCATGGGAACAGTCCAGTCCGAACTACAAAAGCCATGTCCTTCCCAGAACGGAAACAAGCAACCGAGGACCGGCCCGGTTTCGAGGTAACACCTCTCATCAGCCCGGCTAGCTTGATTCCAGTGGTGTGGAGTGCCTGGGACTCACGTCTGAGCATCCCCAGTACAGTTAGAGCGGTAATTGCAAACACAACAGTGATGGACAGAATGTGGATTAATGTCACACATTCACCCCAGTCCAAAGATCTGGGCCCAAATCCATCGTTTTTCCACTCCACACCACCCTGGGTTAGACAATGGTGATATGCAAATCAGCGCTGACCCTGTGCCACATGGGAACAGTCCAATCCGAACTACAAAAGCCATGTCCTTCCCAGAACGGAAACAAGCATCCGAGGACCGGCCCGGTTTCGAGGTAACACCTCTCATCAGCCCGGCTAGCTTGATTCCAGTGGTGTGGAGTGCCTGGGACTCACGTCTGAGCATCCCCAGTACACTTAGAGCGGTAATTGCAAACACAACAGTGATGGACAGAATGTGGATCAATGTCACACATTCACCCCAGTCCAAAGATCTTGGCCCAAATCCATTGTTTTTCCACTCCACACCACCCTGGGTTAGACAATGGCGATATGCAAATCAGCGCTGACCCTGTGCCCCATGGGAACAGTCCAGTCCGAACTACAAAAGCCATGTCCTTCCCAGAACGGAAACAAGCATCCGAGGACCGGCCCGGTTTCGAGGTAACACCTCTCATCAGCCCGGCTAGCTTGATTCCAGTGGTGTGGAGTGCCTGGGACTCACGTCTGAGCATCCCCAGTACACTTAGAGCGGTAATTGCAAACACAACAGTGATGGACAGAATGTGGATCAATGTCACACATTCACCCCAGTCCAAAGATCTGGGCCCAAATCCATCTATTTTCCACTCCACACCACCCTGGGTTAGACATTGGCGATATGCAAATCAGCGCTGACCCTGTGCCCCATGGGAACAGTCCAGTCCGAACTACAAAAGCCATGTCCTTCCCAGAACGGAAACAAGCAACCGAGGACCGGCCCGGTTTCGAGGTAACACCTCTCATCAGCCCGGCTAGCTTGATTCCAGTGGTGTGGAGTGCCTGGGACTCACGTCTGAGCATCCCCAGTACAGTTAGAGCGGTAATTGCAAACACAACAGTGATGGACAGAATGTGGATTAATGTCACACATTCACCCCAGTCCAAAGATCTGGGCCCAAATCCATCGTTTTTCCACTCCACACCACCCTGGGTTAGACAATGGTGATATGCTAATCAGCGCTGACCCTGTGCCCCATGGGAACAGTCCAATCCGAACTACAAAAGCCATGTCCTTCCCAGAACGGAAACAAGCATCCGAGGACCGGCCCGGTTTCGAGGTAACACCTCTCATCAGCCCGGCTAGCTTGATTCCAGTGGTGTGGAGTGCCTGGGACTCACGTCTGAGCATCCCCAGTACACTTAGAGCGGTAATTGCAAACACAACAGTGATGGACAGAATGTGGATCAATGTCACACATTCACCCCAGTCCAAAGATCTGGGCCCAAATCCATCGTTTTTCCACTCCACACCACCCTGGGTTAGACAATGGCAATATGCAAATCAGCGCTGACCCTGTGCCCCATGGGAACAGTCCAGTCCGAACTACAAAAGCCATGTCCTTCCCAGAACGGAAACAAGCATCCGAGGACCGGCCCGGTTTCGAGGTAACACCTCTCATCAGCCCGGCTAGCTTGATTCCAGTGGTGTGGAGTGCCTGGGACTCACGTCTGAGCATCCCCAGTACACTTAGAGCGGTAATTGCAAACACAACAGTGATGGACAGAATGTGGATCAATGTCACACATTCACCCCAGTCCAAAGATCTGGGCCCAAATCCATCGTTTTTCCACTCCACACCACCCTGGGGTGGACAATGGCGATATGCAAATCAGCGCTGACCCTGTGCCCCATGGGAACAGTCCAGTCCGAACTACAAAAGCCATGTCCTTCCCAGAACGGAAACAAGCATCCGAGGACCAGCCCGGTTTCGAGGTAACACCTCTCATCAGCCCGGCTAGCTTGATTCCTCGGATGCTTGATTCCGTTCTGGGAAGGACATGGCTTTTGTAGTTCAGACTGGACTGTTCCCATGGGGCACAGGGTCAACGCTGATTTGCATATCGCCATTGTCTAACCCAGGGTGGTGTGGAGTGGAAAAACGATGGATTTGGGCCCAGATCTTTGGACTGGGGTGAATGTGTGACATTGATCCACATTCTGTCCATCATTGTTGTGTTTGCAATTACCGCTCTAAGTGTACTGGGGATGCTCAGACGTGAGTCCCAGGCACTCCACACCACTGGAGGCAAGCTAGCCGGGCTGATGAGAGGTGTTACCTCGAAACCGGGCTGGTCCTCGGATGCTTGATTCCGTTCTGGGAAGGACATGGCTTTTGTAGTTCGGACTGGACTGTTCCCATGGGGCAAAGGGTCAGCGCTGATTTGCATATCGCCATTGTCTAACCCAGGGTGGTGTGGAGTGGAAAAACGATGGATTTGGGCCCAGATCTTTGGACTGGGGTGAATGTGTGACATTGATCCACATTTTGTCCATCATTGTTGTGTTTGCAATTACCGCTCTAAGTGTACTGGGGATGCTCAGACGTGAGTCCCAGGCACTCCACACCACTGGAGTCAAGCGAGCCGGGCTGATGAGAGGTGTTACCTCGAAACCGGGCCGGTCCTCGGATGCTTGATTCCGTTCTGGGAAGGACATGGCTTTTGTAGTTCGGACTGGACTGTTCCCATGGGGCACAGGGTCAGCGCTGATTTGCATATCGCCATTGTCTAACCCAGGGTGGTGTGGAGTGGAAAAACGATGGATTTGGGCCCAGATCTTTGGGCTGGGGTGAATGTGTGACATTGATCCACATTCTGTCCATCATTGTTGTGTTTGCAATTACCGCTCTAAGTGTACTGGGGATGCTCAGACGTGAGTCCCAGGCACTCCACACCACTGGAGTCAAGCTAGCCGGGCTGATGAGAGGTGTTACCTCGAAACCGGGCCGGTCCTCGGATGCTTGATTCCGTTCTGGGAAGGACATGGCTTTTGTAGTTCGGACTGGACTGTTCCCATGGGGCACAGGGTCAGCGCTGATTTGCATATCGCCATTGTCTAACCCAGGGTGGTGTGGAGTGGAAAAACGATGGATTTGGGCCCAGATCTTTGGACTGGGGTGAATGTGTGACATTGATCCACATCCTGTCCATCATTGTTGTGTTTGCAATTACCGCTCTAAGTGTACTGGGGATGCTCAGACGTGAGTCCCAGGCACTCCACACCACTGGAGTCAAGCTAGCCGGGCTGATGAGAGGTGTAACCTCGAAACCGGGCCGGTCCTCGGATGCTTGATTCCGTTCTGGGAAGGACATGGCTTTTGTAGTTCGGACTGGACTGTTCCCATGGGGCACAGGGTCAGCGCTGATTTGCATATCGCCATTGTCTAACCCAGGGTGGTGTGGAGTAGAAAAACGATGGATTTGGGCCCAGATCTTTGGACTGGGGTGAATGTGTGACATTGATCCACATTCTGTCCATCATTGTGTTTGCAATTACCGCTCTAAGTGTACTGGGGATGCTCAGACGTGAGTCCCAGGCACTCCACACCACTGGAGTCAAGCTAGCCGGGCTGATGAGAGGTGTTACCTCGAAACCGGGCCGGTCCTCGGATGCTTGATTCCGTTCTGGGAAGGACATGGCTTTTGTAGTTCGGACTGGACTGTTTCCATGGGGCACAGGGTCAGCGCTGATTTGCATATTGCCATTGTCTAACCCAGGGTGGTGTGGAGTGGAAAAACGATGGATTTGGGCCCAGATCTTTGGACTGGGATGAATGTGTGACATTGATCCACATTCTGTCCATCATTGTTGTGTTTGCAATTACCGCTCTAAGTGTACTGGGGATGCTCAGACGTGAGTCCCAGGCACTCCACACCACTGGAGTCAAGCTAGCCGGGCTGATGAGAGGTGTTACCTCGAAACCGGGCCGGTCCTCGGATGCTTGATTCCGTTCTGGGAAGGACATGGCTTTTGTAGTTCGGACTGGACTGTTCCCATGGGGCACAGGGTCAGCGCTGATTTGCATATCGCCATTGTCTAACCCAGGGTGATGTGGAGTGGAAAAACGATGGATTTGGGCCCAGATCTTTGGACTGGGGTGAATGTGTGACATTGATCCACATTCTGTCCATCATTGTTGTGTTTGCAATTACCGCTCTAAGTGTACTGGGGATGCTCAGACGTGAGTCCCAGGCACTCCACACCACTGGAGTCAAGCTAGCCGGGCTGATGAGAGGTGTTACCTCGAAACCGGGCCGGTCCTCGGATGCTTGATTCCGTTCTGGGAAGGACATGGCTTTTGAAGTTCGGACTGGACTGTTCCCATGGGGCACAGGGTCAGCGCTGATTTGCATATCGCCATTGTCTAACCCAGGGTGGTGTGGAGTGGAAAAACGATGGATTTGGGCCCAGATCATTGGACTGGGGTGAATGTGTGACATTGATCCACATTCTGTCCATCATTGTTGTGTTTGCAATTACAGCTCTAAGTGTACTGGGGATGCTCAGACGTGAGTCCCAGGCACTCCACACCACTGGAGTCAAGCTAGCCGGGCTGATGAGAGGTGTTACCTCGAAACCGGGCCGGTCCTCGGATGCTTGATTCCGTTCTGGGAAGGACATGGATTTTGTAGTTCGGACTGGACTGTTCCCATGGGGCACAGGGTCAGCGCTGATTTGCATATCGCCATTGTCTAACCAAGGGTGGTGTGGAGTGGAAAAACTATGGATTTGGGCTCAGATCTTTGGACTGGGGTGTATGTGTGACATTGATCCACATTCTGTTCATCATTGTTGTGTTTGCAATTACCACTCTAAGTGTACTGGGGATGCTCAGACGTGAGTCCCAGGCACTCCTCACCACTGGAGTCAAGCTAGCCGGGCTGATGAGAGGTGTTACCTCGAAATGGGGCCGGTCCTCGGATGCTTGATTCCGTTCTGGGAAGGACATGGCTTTTGTAGTTCGGACTGGACTGTTCCCATGGGGCACAGGGTCAGCGCTGATTTGCATATCGCCATTGTCTAAACCAGGGTGGTGTGGAGTGGAAAAACGATGGATTTGGGCCCAGATCTTTGGACTGGGGTGAATGTGTGACATTGATCCACATTCTGTCCATCATTGTTGTGTTTGCAATTACCGCTCTAAGTGTACTGGGGATGCTCAGACGTGAGTCCCAGGCACTCCACACCACTGGAGTTAAGCTAGCCGGGCTGATGAGAGGTGTTACCTCGAAACTGGGCCGGTCCTCGGATGCTTGATTCCGTTCTGGGAAGGACATGGCTTTTGTAGTTCGGACTGGACTGTTCCCATGGGGCACAGGGACAGCGCTGATTTGCATATCGCCATTGTCTAACCCAGGGTGGTGTGGAGTGGAAAAACGATGGATTTGGGCCCAGATCTTTGGACTGGGGTGAATGTGTGACATTGATCCACATTCTGTCCATCATTGTTGTGTTTGCAATTACCGCTCTAAGTGTACTGGGGATGCTCAGACGTGAGTCCCAGGCACTCCACACCTCTGGAGTCAAGCTAGCCAGGCTGATGAGAGGTGTTACCTCGAAACCGGGCCGGTCCTCGGATGCTTGATTCCGTTCTGGGAAGGACATGGCTTTTGTAGTTCGGACTGGACTGTTCCCATGGGGCACAGGGTCAGCGCTGATTTGCATATCGCCATTGTCTAACCCAGGGTGGTGTGGAGTGGAAAAACGATGGATTTGGGCCCAGATCTTTGGACTGGGGTGAATGTGTGACATTGATCCACATTCTGTCCATCATTGTTGTGTTTGCAATTACCGCTCTAAGTGTACTGGGGATGCTCAGACGTGAGTCCCAGGCACTCCACACCACTGGAGTCAAGCTAGCTGGGCTGATGAGAGGTGTTACCTCGAAACCGGGCCGGTCCTCGGATGCTTGATTCCGTTCTGGGAAGGACATGGCTTTTGTAGTTCGGACTGGACTGTTCCCATGGGGCACAGGGTCAGCGCTGATTTGCATATCGCCATTGTCTAACCCAGGGTGGTGTGGAGTGGAAAAACGATGGATTTGGGCCCAGATCTTTGGACTGGGGTGAATGTGTGACATTGATCCACATTCTGTCCATCATTGTTGTGTTTGCAATTACCGCTCTAAGTGTACTGGGGATGCTCAGACGTGAGTCCCAGGCACTCCACACCACTGAAGTCAAGCTAGCCGGGCTGATGAGAGGTGTTACCTCGAAACCGGGCCGGTCCTCGGATGCTTGATTCCGTTCTGGGAAGGACATGGATTTTGTAGTTCGGACTGGACTGTTCCCATGGGGCACAGGGTCAGCGCTGATTTGCATATCGCCATTATCTAACCCAGGGTGGTGTGGAGTGGAAAAACGATGGATTTGGGCCCAGATCTTTGGACTGGGGTGAATGTGTGACATTGATCCACATTCTGTCCATCATTGTTGTGTTTGCAATTACCGCTCAGAGATTTAAATGCAGCATCATTTAACATTTGACTCTTGCCTAAAACACCGAGTAATCTTCCAGGAAGGAAGGTGCTTTTAGGGAGACAGGGCGTCATGGGTAGCAGGTCTATTTTATAAATATCTATTGTGTGTGTGATTTGTTTTTGTAGTTTATTTCAGTTTATCTCAAAGGATTGTAGGAAGCATCATGAACCTTCCAGCCCTGCTCCAAGTCTATAAAAATCAATTACATGCTAAAGTGCCTTTAAAATAACAATGTGTCCTTCCCTGATCTGAATAGGCATCAGCAGGCCTTTGTTATGCTTCATTTCCAGGGTGCCTTCTAAAGGGGCAGGGGGAAAATTTGCAGGTGGTATCTCAGGAATTCTTCCTTCACTGACCTTGAGAATCCCATATGGAAATAGGTTGTGGAGATACTGTAAAGTAGTTGTTCAGGACAAGCCAGCCATGAGCCCCGATTGCTAGCGTCAATTTATCCTCGATTAATGAGGTCAGTTTAACGGATTTGATGACTAGGCTTTTTAAACTTGAATGCTTTGTGTTTGTTTCCCAAAGGGCCTGTAAACTTAGCTTTGTTAATGATTCATAGAGGTAAGCACTTTTGAGAGTTATCACAAGTCTAACCTGAAATGGGAGTTTAGTGTGTTTGGTTCTAGACACCTGATCTTATGCCAGCATTTGATGTACGCTCACCTTCCGGTCATAGTTTGATGTAGGAGGCCACATTACAGTCTTATCAGTGAGGGACAGCTATATTTAGGGAGGCCAAAGATCGTTCTGTATGCCCCAGTGGTGATCCTGTCCAAGGGAGCTGCCTCTCACCCACTCAGCAGCTCACTCCCATGACCTTAAGTAATAGAGTTAGAATAAGTCTGGACATCTTCCTTTTAGAGCTTTTTATGCGAGAGCCATTAATTTGCCTTTCATTCTCAGTGCTTCTTTCTGTGAGTTGAAGGATCCCTTGCTATCGAGGACCACACCTAGGGGCCGATTAGGATGGCAGGCGGATTGCCCCCGCCGTGCTGGCAGTAGTCACCGGTGGCCCGACGGGGGCAATCCGTCCGCCATCCTCACAGAAATGACCCCCCGCCACATTAGGATGGCGGGGAGTCCGCGGCGGACGGCAAGACCGTCCACCGCTTTTCCGCTGGTCGCCTTCGTGACCGGTGGAAAAAAGTGCTTACATATGATGGCGGTGTCTGTGAGACACCGCCAACCATATTAAGATGCCGGCAGTCCTATGCATTTCCACGGCGGCATTGCCGCCGTGGAAAGGCATGTGGTCTTTGCTTTGGGAGCCCGTTATGGGCCCCCAGGGTGAAGTGGGGGTGGGGGGTGCACATGGGGGGTACCTTTGGTACAAAGTTTCAAAGTACAACACGGCAGGCACCGTCATGTTGTGCTTTGAAACGCACAACATGCATTTTTAGCATTGCCCGCCGCAATGTTAAAAATGCGGGATGCACCCGCCACTGTGGCGGGTGCATCCTAGTTCATCACACGGGACCTCCGCCCCTGTGGTGGACGGTCCCTTCCTACGATGGGATGGCGGACAGATCCTAATCGGCCCCTTAGTTATTTTACTCTGAAGCCCATATGCCAGGAAGGTTTCCTTCTTCTCCAGTGGTTTACTGCCATGGTTTTTGTTTTGTGCAGGTTGATTGTCATAGTATTTTCTATCGAATATGTTTGTGGGGTGTCTAGCAAGAGCTGCCACACGACAGGGGTGCAATTTATTAGCACCAAGCCGCCCATGTAAAGAAGCCTTGAAAGAACTACACTGCCCAATTTTGGGGCATGTGAGTTGTAGTTATCTAGTCTCATGGTCTGATAAGCCAGAAAAAAGGTTGAGGCAAGGACGCACCCCTGCTTGTGCCCTGGCCCCCAGCTTGATCTGTACCCATATGTAATACAAATATTTGCTTCAGAAGGGCTGAAAGAATATTCCACCTGATCAATTTCTGCTATAGTTTGACTCGGTTGACATGGTCAAAAGCTAATCGATAGTCTATGAAGCATAAGTACAAGGGTAGCTTTGCTTCCTTAGCTGGCCTATCAGCGGGAATATGACCATAATATTAGTGGTAATTCTCATAAGCATTCCAGAAAGCAATCTGGTTTGGAGGTTTAATTGACTTACTTGAAGCCCACATTATTAGTTCCTCCAGGAAAATTCCTGCTTAATTCTTGGCATCATTATCAATAAGGGCTACCAGGCCGTCGTTTTTGGTGTTGCTCTTGTCTCCTTGTTTGTAAATGGGCAAAATTATAGACCCTTTCCAGGAGGCCGGGATCGACACTTCCTTTGTATCTGCGTAAAAAAGGCTCCAAGCTCTCGGACCAGTAAGTGGTGTCTTGTTTGAAGAAGGCTGGAATCCCATTTGGCCCCAGAGCTCCTGCCCTCCTCCACCTGGCTATCTTTCTCATAATTTGCAGGGAAGACAAGGCAAGTGTATCCGAACAGGGATCAGATGATGGCTGCTGGCCTTGGGATGGAGGATCTAAGTTACTTGTAGCTGCAGTAACCCTAGGGATAAGTGTTCTGTTGTCTAATGTGGTTTCATGGGGTCTTGCATGTATGTCTCACTCCACAGAGCTGTTGAAATGCCCAAATACAAATTTGGCCCAAGCTTCTTCCATTAGATAAGGGTAGATCCCTCGATGAGTAGAACGTTGAAGACAGTTTAACGTGTGTCAAAATCGGGCACTGTTGCTTTTTATGTCTTGAATCCATAAGGCCTCTTCTTCTTGCCTTTTTATTGCCCAGATTAACATTTTTAGTGTGGCTTTGTTTCTTCTTAGGTCACATTGAAAGTGAATGCCTGCGGGTTCTAACAAAGCTTTGTCAGAATTTTACTTATAGATTTTTTGAGCTTCTTTATTTGGGCTTATTGGAGAGTGGTGAAGGCCCCCGGGCACTGTCCTACTTGGGGCTCACTTGGGGTTGATACTGAGGTAGCGAATGTGTCCCTAAGCTCCTTGGTGAAGGCTTCCCATGTGGTTGGAGGGCTGTTTAGTTCATCTTGTTTCCGTTGGAGCAAGCTCTTAGCAGATTCCAGGAAATTGCCTAGTGTGAAGGTCAGGAACTAGATCCATTTATTGTTTAGTGTGTGTTGTAAGTTAGGAGCTGGAATTGGGTCACAAAGAGGAGTGGCAGTGCCTTCAAAGGTCACTTCTTGTGGAAGATGATCACTCATG
The DNA here is from genome assembly GCF_964261635.1 of Lissotriton helveticus. NCBI lineage: Eukaryota > Metazoa > Chordata > Amphibia > Caudata > Salamandridae > Lissotriton > Lissotriton helveticus. Next base: position 918,852,781 of record NC_136067.1, on the reverse strand, counting down.
TCTTTCTTGCTCAGGTGAATGGAGGAGATTTTATGGAACAGGGACAGAGTAGCAAATGTATAATCATGTGTTGAGCTGCTCGTCAATGAATGAAATGTTACCATCTTGGAACCGGTCATTCAGGTTCCGGAAGCTGAGGTACTCCAGCTCTCTCAGGACTTAGTTTCCTATCTTGGTCTGCTTGCCTGCGTTGTTATTGTTGCTGTACCCCAGTTCTGTTTTTAAAGGTGTTTTGTACCCTATTGTGCTGAGGTTGTGGAGTGGTTAGTGCCCTAGTTCTGTTTTTAGGGATGTGTGTACCCTATTATATTGAGGTTGTGGGTAGTTAGTACCCAATACTCTGATGCATAGGCTTGCTTGTGTTTTAAGCCATGCCCTCGCAATGCTCGTTTCCTTTATTTTCCTAGGGAAGCTTTAGGTAGAGAAGAGGAATGGCAACAAGTAAGTTATAACCGTTATGTCCCTGATGTGGGATATTCCATTGCATGTTTGGGTGACTAGAAGGTATTTGTCCGGTTGTGTTCCAAGTAGGTCGAAGGTGAGGTCCCCATTTAGTATGAAGTTAGATCCTTGTTCATCTTCAAGGATTCTTGTTAATTCGCTGACCAGTTGTTTTGAGACTTTTGCCTTATTTTGAGGGTGCAGGTAGGCATTTATTATCACAACCTTCCTGTCACCTTCCATTCTCCTGAACGTTTCTCTGATTGCATTTATTATGCTTAATGCTCCAGACTTCACATTCAGCTGCTCTACATGGCCAGTAGTTACTATTGATACATATATTGCCAAACCGCCCCAAGTGTGGCTGAATATGGCTCCTTCACAAGCCGAGATGCAGTAGTCCGTGAAGCCCTGAACATGGAAGGGATGTTCAAGCCAAGGCTTCTGGAGGAGGATAAAATCAATGGGTTGTAGATAGCGTAGGAATTTTGCATCTGATGTTTTGTTAGCCAGTCCATTATTATTTCAGGAGCTCTAGCGAAATGACCTTGGCCTGGCCAGGGGGATTATGTTGTACTGGAGGCTTTGTCAAGTGGTGATGTTGGCACTGTTTATTGTGATCACTAGCCAGTTCCTATTCTTTTCTGAAGATTCTTTGGCTTGTATGTTCCTGCCTGGTGGGAATTGCAAATTGGTTTTCCTTGAAGGAGTTTAGCTCTGTAGTCCCTTAAGCACTGAATTGGTTTTGTGTGGGGGGATTGGAGATCCCTATTGAGATGCTGTGCGACTATGAAAGGCGTTCGGTAATCAGGGCTTTTGAAGAGTAGTAGCTTTATCTCCCAGCTCTCGAATATCAGGACCTTCATGGCTATCTCTGTTGATTGCCATTTTGCTTTTGGGCCATCTATTTTTATAAGCTGCTCATTTGAATAAATTTGATGGATACAAAATTGGATGAGCGTAGGTTATCTGTGGCCTTCATCACTGCAAGTGAGTGAAATATATTCCCCATGTTTAGAATGTCCCCGCTCCCTTTTGATTTGTATTCAGGTAGGAAAATGCCTTGAGTTTAGACCAGGTATTGTGAATTCTGACTTCCCCTGAGCATTGAAGGGTTGAAGCATCCTGGTATTAGGCCTCCAGTCCAAACTTTGGTGTGCTGGGGCGTGGGTGTAGGGAAACGTGAATCAGAGTGCAAGCCACACTATGGAACCAGCCGGGCCACCTCCGTGGTCTGCTGACTCAAACCAAAGGGGAACACTAATCTCCCCCAGGGCACAATGTACCTAAGTCACTGCAAATGTGCCAAAGGTGTTCACAAGGTTCAGCTCAGTGAATGTCATCTAGCGTCTGCTTAGGGGTGCCGGCCACTCTGGCCCTGCGATGCAACCAGTGGGAAGAGGGCAGGGCAGGTCGAAGTTAGCACGTCCTTTAAATGTTTTTCCCAGGTCAGAGTGTGAGTGCTGGGTGTGGCAACATACCTGGCGCTCGTCGCTGCTGCAGGCTAAGAAGTGATTAGGCTTATGGAGACATATAAGGCACATGGGGCGCTAGGTGTATGGTGTGCAGTGGCTAAACTACATTGCGTTGCGGGTGGTAAGCTGGTAAACTTACTGCAGGCTTACCACCAAGCCCCTGCCCCCTCCTGAGGCTCCAGAGCTCAGGACAGCCTAACTCGGTGTGGTGCTACTCCATGAACGCTGCTACTCTGCTTTGCTCAGCTCATGTGCTCGACTGCTCTACTTCCACTAAATTCCAGTGCTCGGCTCGCCTACTCCAAAGTGGGCAAGTGGGTAGGTGAGTTGCCAACATGTGGGATTTTGATCATGTTCTCAACTACTGTAGCTAAAAATTTAATTTATCCCAATTTTATCCTGGATTTAGGTATTGATGTCCATTGGTGAGTATTGTATTTTCAGCATTTATTTTTATGCAGCTTGTGTAATTATGGTTTTTTTCTGTGTTATTTTTCTGATATATATATAGTACATTATCCAAAAAGGCATATGCTGAAATTGAATCCACCTGGTCAACTGTAATTTCCACTCAGTTATGCAGTGTTTAATATGACGATAATTGGAAACAAAACAATTAAAAAGGGTTAAGTGAATTTGCAGCTTGTGTCCCCAACAGTAAGGACTACCGTCCCATCTCGCTCCTCCCGTTCCCGGCCAAAGTCATCGAAAAGACCGTCAACAAACAGCTGGCCGCCCTCCTCGAGACGAATGGATCCCTCGACCCCTCACAGTCTGGCTTCCGAGCCAACCACAGCACCGAGACCGCCCTCATCGCTGCCACCGATGACATCCGAACCCTGATGGACAACGGAGAAACAGCGGCCCTCATCCTCCTAGACCTCTCCGCGGCATTCGACACTGTCTGCCACCGCACCCTTGTGCAGCGCCTCGGCAACATCGGAATCCAGGAGAAGGCACTGGAATGGATCACCTCCTTCCTCGACGGAAGAACACAGAGAGTCCGCCTACCACCGTACAAGTCAGAGGCCACCAAAGTCATCTGCGGCGTCCCCCAAGGATCCTCGCTGAGTCCCACCCTCTTCAACGTCTACATGAGCCCCCTCGCGGCCATCGCACGCAAACACAACCTCAACATAATCTCCTACGCTGACGACACCCAGCTGATCCTCTCCCTGACCAACGACCCCGCCGCCGCCAGAACCAACCTGCACGAAGGGATGAGAGATGTAGCCGAGTGGATGACAACCAGCCGCCTGAAACTGAACGCAGACAAGACGGAGGTCCTCATCCTGGGCTCCTCGCCCTCCGCCTGGGACGACTCCTGGTGGCCCCCCGCCCTGGGCTCCGCACCCAAACCGACGGACCACGCACGCAACCTGGGCTTCATCCTGGACTCCTCCCTCTCCATGACCAGACAAGTCAACGCCGTCTCCTCATCATGCTTCAACATCCTACGCATGCTAAGGAAGATCTTCTGGTGGATCCCCACCGAGACCAGGAAGACCGTCACCCAGGCCCTCGTCACCAGCCGACTGGACTACGGCAACGCTCTCTACGCCGGAACCACCGCCAAGCTCCAGAAGAGACTCCAGCGGATCCAGAACGCCTCAGCCAGACTCATCCTCGACCTCCCACGAAACAGCCACATCTCCGGACATCTGAGAGACCTGCACTGGCTCCCCGTCAAGAAAAGAATCACCTTCCGTCTCCTCACCCACGCACACAAAGCCCTACACGACCAAGGCCCGAGCTACCTCAACAACCGAATCAACTTCTACGCTCCCAAGCGCCACCTCAGATCAACCAGCCACGCCCTCGCCGCCGTCCCCCGCATCCGAAGAGCAACAACAGGAGGAAGGTCCTTCTCCTACCTGGCCGCCAAGACCTGGAACTCCCTCCCGACTGACCTGCGCCTGACCCAAGACCACCTCGCCTTCAGGAAGAAGCTCAAGACCTGGCTGTTCGAGCAGTAACGGCACCCCCCTCCTAGCGCCTTGAGACCCTACGGGTGAGTAGTGCGCTCTATAAATGTCTTGATTGATTGATTGATTGATTGACTCATTTCGCAGTTCCCCAAAAAGAGAATGTGATAACCATGGCATCCAATAACATTTAATATTCTGGCTTTCAAAAATTATTAGCTGCAATAATGATCATATATTCCCTTTACAGCCTTCAAAAATGTGACATATTATGTGAATTTTGGTTTTGTAGCAACAAATATGCACGTCTTGATATTTGGTGACTGTGTTCACGCTTTTAGATTTCAACAGGTTTGACCTGTAATTGTGATCCCTAACAATTAGGCTCTTGTGTAATCAAGACTTCAGTATATTCTGAATTTCTGAATTATTTCCTAGAAAAAGTTCCTGTCGAAAATTGAGCCTCTCATTTTGCTAACAATGTAGTTATTTTTTCTCTTATTAATTTAGTTTTACATAGCGCAAACTTGATCCGAGTGCATCAGAGCGATTCACAGAGTTAGCAGCTTATACTTGAGATACATTTGAAGTAAATGCAGATGCATAGTCATAGAAAGTGATGAGGTATACGAAGAATGAAATTGCATAAGCCGAAATATGTAAGATACAACTGGGGTACAAATAGATATGTGGTGACATTATGTGACGAGGTGTTAAGGGCATTGCGAGAAGATTTCCAATACAATTTTGAGGGAGTTACGGTATACAAAATACATATCGCTTTGCAGAGCACAGCTGCAATTGTGCAAAATTACCAGTCGAGTAAAATAATAACAGCAAAACACATAGGAGCAATCAATAAGACAGAACAGGCTGAACAGACTTAAAGACAGGCACTGTAGGTCTGAGGTAGCTGGGGTAAAGCATCTTGTGATGAGGGGAACTAGTGGCACCGATTTCCCCGGGGTAGTGATAAACAGATTTATTTTGAGGGAGCGGGAAGGGAGCCCACATGCAAGGCAGGAGCTTTAAGGTGGGTTTAGGTATTTGTTGAGGACCAGAAGCTTTAGTTTATTCTTGAAGTGAGGGATGAGTTGATTTTCATGCAGGTCCCGGGGCAGTGTGTTCCAGATTTATTTCGCATAACCGGAGAAGGTGCACGATTTGTCTGTCTTAAATTTCGGAGGGATCAAGAGTAGTCTGTTTGAGCTTTGGAGTGGTCTCTTTTGGCCTGCTTTTGATAGTGTACTAGTGAGGTAGATTTGCATTTTCACTGCAGAGAGCTTAGTGGGTTATGCAGGCAATTATTAGTATTGCCCTTGCCTCGATTTGGTAACCAATCGAGTTGTTTGAGGGTGGGAGTGATGTGGTCAAAGAGCCTTTCCCCCGATACAAGTCTAGCTGCAGCGTGAAGAGTGGCTTTCACTGGGGCTAGGTAAGATTTTGAGGTGCCTGTAACAATTGCGTTGCTGTAGTCTAGCTTGGGTAAGACTAAGGACTGCACCGCCATCTTCGCTGGGGATGAAGGGTTTGACTTTTTTAATTTTTCACCTTGCCAATGATGAATCTCAACTCACTGCAGTGACACTGTCAAAATAAAGATGTCAAATTGACATCCTGCAAGGAAAATACCAATTATTATATTTGCACTATTATTCAGAGGACTTTACCTTCATTGTTCTCCTGCAAAACAATTCTAAAATCACATTATTTTAACCTTACAAAAGATTGGTAGTTACACACATTTTGGCTCGGTCTTCACCAAACATCTGTGCAATTAGTGTATGTAGGTATATATTCACTTAAAAAACCTAAGGTTACAGGCACATTATTGTTAGGAAATAGAATTTAAAAACCCTTAGAAATTCACTGAAATAAACAAAGGTTACAGGGGCGTTATAGTTAGGCTCAGATCTCGCCCATACAAAACCATTGAAATTCAACAGTTATAGTTACCTGAGCTAACTATAACTTACACCCCGCAATGCACTGTTTATGACGTCACATATTACATCTCTCATTACATGGTCAGTGAAACCACTGATGACATCATCCAGTGAGTGTAAATGTTTTCTAAGAATTATGAGTTTTGAACATATACTAAGCTACTACAACATTTAATTAGTGTATTAGGTGTTTTACTAATGAGTGATGCTACTTTTAACATATAATATGTGAGTGGCTTTGTGTCTGTGGGTGTGTGAGTGGCTGTATGGGTGTATAGGTGGGTGTGTGAGTTGCTGCTAACATGGCAGTAATTTGTAAATTTGGTGTCCGGCATCTCCACCTGCCTAACTACAAATTAGGCTCTAAGGGGCAGATGTATCAAAATACCTATTTGCGATTCTCAAATAGCGATTTTTTGAGAATCGCTATTTGAGAATAGCAAAATGGTATGTATGTAAACATTTGCTATTTTTTAGTGATTTCTTAAAATTCCTTAATTGCGATTAGCAAATTGCTAATCGCAATTAAGGAATAATTTCCCATTCATTTCTATGGGCCAGGAGGCCCATAGGAAGGAATGGGAAGTTATTCTCAATTTGCGATTCGCAATTTGCTAATTGCAAATTGAGACTAATTTCAAGGGTGCAAGGGTGTCTTAAGGACACCCTGCTGCACCCCTGAAATTTACATGTGTGCGCATATGGCGCACATACATGCCCTAAGGGCATGTCTGAGCGCTACATGGCACCTTTACAAATGTCAAAAAGTGCATTTGTAAAAGAATTCGCAAAAATTAACACCAACAACAAGTTGGTGGTAATCTGCGATTTCTTAGTGTAAATTCGCAAAACCTGAATGCCTCATATATAGCATTTAAGGAATCGCAATTTGTGATTCCTTAAGTTTGCGATGCGATTTCAATGATACATCGCATTTTTCGATTTTTTTTGTCGCAAACGCTGATAATTTGCGATTAGCAGCGTTTGCGACAAAAAAAACTTTTGATACATCTGCCCCTAAGTCACAAGGTAAAATCTTAGACAAGGAGGAACCTGCTTCACATATCCAATCCACACTCCATTGCGGCCACTCTGAAATCGCAATTAGGTCCTGGTCACATGCGAACAGTAGTTTCGATTTCCGCTTTCCTTTTGCTTGCAGCTTTTTCTATTAAATCTTTAAAAAAGCATACTATTCATTCCTCTTATTGGATTGCTGTCATTTTACTTATTACATTTGTTTTGGTTTTTATCATTCAGAGTGGGATTGTTGTGTTTTTGACTTTTTAACTGTTTTAGTACTTCTAAAAGGTTTACACATTTTCTCTAAGTTGAGCATGCCTACTCTGTTCCATTGCCACCTGGGGTTGAGCTCAGGTTTAAATGTTTAAAAACTTTACCTGAACCTTACAGGTAAGTGGAATTATTATTTGTTGTGGGCTAGCATCCACCTAAACTAATTATTTACTCTCTTACTGATGACTTCCTGGAAATCTGTTGTGCTTCTCTGCAACCTCTTTCTCTCTCCAATCTAACTGGCTTTGTTTTATCCTGGTTGCTTAGACCGTGGGTTTTGGAACCTTACTGACATTCATCTAGATGGTCTGCTAATTGAGTAGTGCTCTCCATTGGGGTACGGTAACATTGTATGTGGAAGTCAATAGGTCCTTTTCTGCAGGACATCTGTGCTGCTGCTACTTGGGTATGGCCCTGAACCTTTGCATTTCACGACTGACAGGAGATTGGTGGAGGTAGGGTTTGTTTCTCTTGTATTGCATTCCTCTCTGTATGCTTGAGGGGTTCAGTTTTCATGTACTATTTGTGATTGAACTCTGTGCTTAATGGCTTTCTGTTGTGTTGGTAATTTTTTGGGATGGAGCAAAAGTCTCCATGAGTACATCATCATATTAGCACTGATTGTGACAACAAAGTGGATGAGAAGATAGGGCCATATGTATCAAGGCCAAATGGGTTCGCAAACGCCGAAATTCGCAGAACTTCGGCGTTTGCGAACCCATTTTCGCTAAATGGTATGTATGAAACAATTTGGGTGCAAATTAAGGAATCGCAAAATTTGCCATTCCTTATTTTGCGATTGCATTTAAGGAATCGCAAATTTTCCGATTCCTTAAATGCAATGTAAGAAGCCAAAAATAATAGCAAATTGGCCTTAAGGAATCGCAAATTACCATCAACTTCTAGTTGGTGGTAAGTTGCGAATTCCTTTCAAAATGCATATTTTTTCATTTTTCAAAGTGCCATGTGACGCACATACATGACCTTAGGGCATGTATGTGCGCCACATGTGCAACAGGGTGTCCTTTGGACACCCCTGCACCCTTGAAAATATTCTCAATTTGCGATTAGCAAATTGCGAATCGCACATTTCCCCTTCATTCCTATGGGCCTCCTGGAAAATAGAAATGAATGGGAAATTATTCCTTAATTGCGATTAGCAATTTGCTAATCGCAATTAAGGAATTTTATGAAATCGCTAAAAAGAAGCCAATTTCTACATACATACCATTTTGCGATTTCTAAATAGCGATTCCTTAAAAATCGCTATGTAGGAATCGCAAAACGGAATGTTGCTACATATGGCCCATAATGCCTTATTTACTTCCTATTAATCAATTCTTATCTGTGACCCAGTCTTTTTGTTGTGCCCAACCTCCTGGTGAGCAGGACTTATGACTTTTCCAACAGGAACAAAGATAGTACACTCAGTAATTGTAGTAAGGTAGAATCTGGGTTTATAGTACCTGGAGCAAGGAGCGGAGCCGCATTCCATGGGGATCCAAGACAGTTTTCTTTTATTTGGTAGGCAGTGGGGTGGTTATCTTTGATGATGACACACCTTAAATTAGAAGGGCTGGAGTAAGGGAGATGGCCATTGAGTACTGGGATTGCAGGTCATTAATCAAGAAATGTTTTTGTGTTTCTTGATGGAGGCACTAAAAATGCTTTTAATCTCAAGCATTAGTCAACCCAGGGTCTAAGTTATTGATCCTCTTGTATTATAATTATAACAGTCAAAAACTGTAATCAGCCAACACGTGTGTTGTGGGTTTGACTGCGTGTTCTTTTTCACGGCTTAGTCTGTATTAACTGAAACCTGGGATTCGCTTCAATTATTTAAAAAACTTCCATTGATGTGAATATTTTCAGATGCCTTAATTTTGGCCCATAAATTTCAAAACAGATATATATGGAGGTGTCTTGTGAAAAAAACACATCTAGTGTGAAATACCCATGAATAGGTATCTGAGAAAAGGTTCACAAACTGATTTAAATGTTCCTTGTTAGAACGCCATTGTAAAAGAAATTGCTGCATTGCAATTTCTTTCATTTGAAGGAGCATGGAAGGTAATGGCATAAGTGCAAATATAGGTGTCCCTATAAATATTCTTAATTCCTGTAAAGCTTTTCACCTCTGTCCATTTTGTGACAACAAGGATTCCATTGATGGTTTTTCGGCTGTTGCTCCTAATGGCACCCTAAATACCGAATTAATATCTGAGAAATAAAATTCAGGTTTATACTAATTTGCATTACAATGCCTCTTAAATAGTAAAATGTAGAAAAAAAACAAAGAAAACAAAATGTGCAATCAGACAATAGTTTTCCTGTAAGAGACTCCGCTTTAAACATTTTTAATGTATCATAATACTATTATTTGATTACAATATTCAGTAAAGGTTTATCTTTAAAACCAAATGAGTTAGGTATGTGTTGCTGCATAGGGCACTGTATGACAGTGTAAAGTGGAGGGATAAGAAGGAACCACAGGAAAACTTGATTCAGAGCACTTCCTCCCAGGCTTCACCTAACCTCTTGCCAACCATTTAATTTGTGAATGCTAATTTTAAAAATAGAGAAATGTTTCTTTTTAATTTGCATAACAATAGAATAACTACGGCATGCAGTTTACACGGACAATTTTAATTCAATATCTATCGATTTGAGAGGCAACTTTTGCATCGTAAATACGTCCACACTTGTGAGGCACACAGGAATCCACGCTGCAGGAGATTAAAGTATTTTGTCGCAACGTGAAAAGGGCAGCAGTGCTAAAAACAACGGAACATCCTCTGAATGAAAACTTGCCGGTTGAATGGGCCTCCTGTTGTTTGGTTTTCTGCAAATGACTTGATCCTTTCCTGGCATTTATTGTTCGCAATTATATCCTACACTGTTTCAGCACAGTGGGAAAGTGCTGCCTCGGCACATACTGCGCTGCAGTGCACACTGCTCCTTCCTTTATAGATGAAAACAGACTGCAACAGGAAAGCAACATTTCTTCCTGTGGGCCCGCTCCGGCCCCTGACAGGAAGTTCTTTGCAGCTGCGCGGCTGGCCACCTGTGACAGCAGCTTTCAATAGCTGGATATCCTGTCGCAGAGCCTGCCTCCGAGCTGTCCAGGGCGGTCACTTGAGAGGTGAAACGCGTCTTTCCAGGTTTCACGAGTGCCAGAAACAGGTAGAACAACTGGCTTTGGGGGGTTTGCAGAGCACCGACGCTTTGATAGGCATTTGTATTTTCAAAAAGCGAAACATGGATGGTGGTCAGGGAATTAAACAGCCTTTGCCCGTTGTAAATACGGCTGGGCCTGCAGCGAAAACTCCGATGAATATATATACTGTAGAATAATGCCGATTTCCCACTAAAATTTGAAAAACACAGAATGGTCTCCCTTCTTTATGTAATACAACTCTACAATTTAGGAAGATTCATAATGTCATAGCGGGGATGAGCTGGTGTTAATTCAGATTTTAATCATCTAGTTAATTGAAACATCAACACATTGCCATGTTTAAAAGCATAGCCTGTTGAATATGGGAGAAACATAACTATTTATATAAAATCTGTGTCGTGGGTAGCGGCTAAAGTCGCTTACAATTGAAGTAATGGAGGCTGTTCGATATACATTTTAATTTATAAGTTACTTTTTAATACTTTCAACGAAATATATGGCATACATTATTTACTTACGAAAGTAACTTATTTCGACAGGGCACTTCTGCCATTTGTTAGCTCTGCCATTGACAGGTGACAAAAGGAGATGCCAGCCTTTATTTTAGGCGTATAACAATCCTTTTGATGCAGTACTGTAGCAGATACTTACATGAAAAAGTCTGTATAACCAAAAACTTTTCACATATTTGAGCATATTTATTAAAGGGTTGCGTCGCTCTTGCACCATGCAATCGTGCGCAAGAGCAACACAACTCAAGTTAGATTTATCAACCCTCGCAAGGCCAACTGTGCTGCCCTGCATAAATTGATTCATCTAAAGTACTGCAACGCAGCGTAAATACCTGGGTTGAGTTACTCTGCCCCGGAGAAGCGCTCCATGAGCGGAGCGTGGGTGTTCCCATGCATGCACCTATGGATTTTGGAGCATTCCCAGATTTTCTATACTGGTAGACCTGGGACTGTGTTAAAATGCTATTCCTCCCCATCTGAGGTGTAACAAAGAGAATTATCTTTACTTCCCCTTGTTACTTCCTCTTTCTGTGTGTGCTGCAGCACCTATAGAAAGAGAAAATTCCTCAGAGGATTGCTTTTGTACAGGAAGGCGACCATTCCTGCACAAAAGCAAATCTGTGTACAGCGCAGGCAAATGGTGCAAGGGTCCCTGCGATGGAGCTAGGCAGCACATTGCAGTAAAGGCAAAATACGACCCATTTCGGCCTTTCCCCTATTATGTAGCGCAGCGAAGCAAGGTGACTTGCTGCGCTGAGTGATAATTAAAAAAAATATGCCCCAAAACGAAGAAGAGACATTTTCTACGTAGTCTATATGTTAGAATGGGTTGAGTAAGTAAAACACAGGTAAACTTTCTAGTTTGCTGACCCGACCTTCCAAATATAATGAATGTTCATAGAAGCTGGCAGGATGGCTTAAAGAGTTGAGTGTTCGCAGCTGCAACATGCTCTGATCACATGTGATAAGTTCAAATATAGGTTTGTTCGATCCATCATTCTGAAGGTCAATAAACTGAACATTCTAAATTTAGATAATAGTAATTTACTTTTTGACCACTTTTCACTTTTGTTGAATTTCAGCCATAGGTATTGGATGGAAAATAAGATCATTAGAACAAACAAAAGACTGCCTCCTACCACCCCAGAGAGAAAACGACTGATTGATGATGGTCTGGTATCTGAATTACATTACAAATATTACATGCAGTAATGTGAAGCAGCGTTTAAATGCATGACATTTCATGTATTTCTGGAGCAAGAAAATGCTTATAGTATCTATTAAAAATAAACATAGTAACAACTATATCCTTGATTTTTTTTTAAGCTAGATCAGTTGGCTGTTACTGGACTGTTGGAAAAGCAGGCAAAGTATTTTCATCCCTTTGTAGAATTGCCTGCCCCCCCCCACAACTCAGCTGTGGACAGTGCTGGGCTGGAAATTAACCCACTCCTGCATTTCCCTTGAGGGCCACTGGGTAGTCAGCTGGTTTCAGAGCTGGATAGGCTGCTATGACCCACCATGAAAGTCACAAAGGCCTCATTCTATTTGCTCTCCTACACTGTGGGGCTAGTTTGCATATTTGTACCAGGGATGGTTTTGGTTGCAAGTCTGGCCCTGGCTGATGATTCAGGCCATACTCTAACTTGGTTGCTGTTAATATGAAGACCCTGATTACAAGTTTATGTCTTTGTTTCAGGGATATTGGTGGGCAAGAATCCCTGAGTCTGGCTGATATTTCTCTGCTAAATTTCAACGATTATGAATTTTGATCCTGGAATGGGAAAGAACCACAAGGACCCCAAAACACCGGATCTTTCTTACATATGTTTCCCCAAGACAGGAGAGAATTGCTGGCATTTTCCACCTGCTCAGAGCAGGTGGAAAGGGTCTGCTGGAGGGGGTGTTGTGGGTAGCATGTTGGGTACAGTGGTGGGAGTGAGGGATAGGTCAACGTTGAAGCAGTCCAAAGGGAACTGTGTATTCTCCAACCATGGTGTTGCATGGTTTAGGTGGGGGCTGAGCTATGTATATAGCTCCTGCCCTTGTCTCTGCACTGGGAGATACTTTGGGAGAGGAACTGGCCTAACAGCTAGGGCGGTCAACCTCAAATCTGAGGAACCAGGTTCGAGTCTCAGCAAGGACGCGCAACATCCTGTGATTCTGAACAAATCACTTAATCTCCCCGTGCCTATGTGGTAAATAAATAATTAATTACCGGTACTATTTTTGACTAGATATACAAATAACAGATAGCTCAATAAATAAGAGTCAAGATTCGAGGTAGCTGGAGTTTTGCAGGTTTTAATATAGCATAAAGGACAGGAACAGGACAACCTGCACAGGGAAAGGATGGCAGGGCCCGGCAGCTGCCGGGGCAGGATCTGGGATGAGCGCGCTAACTTTAATAACAGTGCATAACATATATATACTAAAACAATTGCATTACAGTCAATACAGTAGGCGTAGCAGTAGGCGGGATTTGTAGCAGTCGCGAAAGATAAGGCATAAAGTGGGTGTAACAAGAGGCGTATACATAGACATGTGATTTAAACGTAACAGAATATGTCATAAATGGGGCGGAAACATGGAGGGGGCTACCTAAGGAGCCGGGACCTCTAACCTAGTGGTGCGCGCAAGCTGGCAATGACGTGTTACTAGGGAGAACTGGGGGCTATGACTTCTGCGCTAGAAGAGGAGACTAAAGTCTGGGGAGTCAGAGCGACATGTACCTAAACCTATCTGGTATCTGATGTTTAGAGAACATGTTGATAGAATCCAAAAGTTATCAGGAAAAGGCTAACAGACTCTAAGACTGGTGCATGCATTATTCTACATGTAGTGCGTGTTGAGGAATATTCGATGACCATTAATACAGTATTTCTCTTACATGGAGACATAAAGGCTAGACTATGACGGAAACTATTGATGCGATTCAGTAGCTTAGGAATGCAGAGAAGGAGAGCTGGACTGATAACTAGAATCATAACATACTCTTGGCAGACTGGGAGGCAGAGCCAGGCCGAGCCGGGCACTGTGAGGCATGAAGTAAGTGAAGGGTCAGGGATGCAGGTGGGGGCTGTATCGCTCCTCGGAGAGGGTTCCAGGAGACAGGAGCTGAATCTGAGTCCGGGCCCTTTTGAGGCCTAGAAACGGGGACTTTATTCTGAATTAACGTGCACACTGTGAAACGTGGCAACATAAGTTTACATAGGCCTAATACTCGTAGCTTTCACGAAGACTGGAAACTGGCATACTAGAGATGGACACAACTAGAATTGCGTCTTTAATCGATCAGAGGGGAATACATATGCATATCGATCATGCACATATAACATAAGATGGGGAACACGTAGGGACACAGAACATGGCAAAATTTACTTTTCCACATTCCCTCCTTGTCACTACGTTTCCATCAGGAAACATCAATATTCATGATACCATCTATCATTTCATACAGTATCATTTGCTCGTCTCGAATTGGCTTGGAACGGGATTTAGGACTAGGACTAAGACTAGGAATACAGGATGTAGCACAAATGCCGCAAATCGCAGGGCCACATTGTAAACAGAGGCAGCAACTGAAAATGATCATTACTGCTATACCTAGGAATGACAATACTTTCCATCCCCAGGCAGAAATTATACTCCAGAGCCAACCGGACCATGTCCAGGTGCCTGGATTCTGGTGTAACTGATGGGCAATTTTATGAAGTCTGGTTATAGCTGAATAAACAGACGGCGCGTTATTAGGAATGAAAATGCAGCAACTAGATCCGATGACTCTACATGCTCCTCCTCTATCGGCCAGTATGACGTCAAGAACGAGACGATTTTGGAGCACGACAAATCTCATAGCAGATTGCTCTTCGGTTAAGTTACCTAGAGCAGAAGTAGTCTCATTCACTACTGCTTCAAGGGTTCTGGTTAATCTACGTATTAGCTTACTATTCTGGATAGGTCCTCTAAAGAAGAAGAAGCCTTTATTAAAGTCTTGATACTGTTCTAGAGCAGTTTCAGTTTGATCGACAATTGGGGACTCGATCTCCCTTCTATGTCTGACGTGTACTAGATGTGTGTTTCTATGATAATCAGATGGGGCTAGAAAAACTGGTGGCAGTAGGAAGGCAATGTAACATGTTCCATCCCAATCGAGGGGCAGACGAACATATGCGGTCTGACCACAAACAAAATAAGAATGACGTGAGGCTTTGAAAAGAGATTTCCCACTGTCACTATACTTGACAATAGTAGTACAATCACTATGTCCTACATGTGCGGAACCATTCTTTCGGACACATAATTCGCCTTTGACTGGTAGTACTGAAATAGCAGGCAGATCTGGAGTAGTATCAGACTGAACATTCAGGACCATAAAATTCGAAGAATAATTACCTAAATCATAAACTTCATTTTCTAGATCTAACCCTATTCTATGGGTGAGACCTTGCTTGTCTGGATAACATGTACTATTCAGAAGAGACATATCAGTTGAGGATGACGTTAACGTGGACCATGCTCCACATGAACCATTATGTGAAAACGGATAAGGAAAGAGTGGCAGAACTCCCTTCGGTGTCTGGAAAGGGGGGAGTCGACCACACACCCAACAATTAGTGGCATTGCTGGTCTGGTGTGAATAGTGTAACATTCTGATAAATGTATTATTTCTCATAGCAAGACGATAGGATAGCTCGTGAGGAGGCAGATCACTAAATGTGTGCTCCACTGTAGCATTAGAATACTTATTTACATGTGAACTTGGAAAACATAAATGTAATGCATAACTTGTGCAGGTAACCATAAGACTTAGAAACAATATGAAACTTAGAAAAACGATACATCTGATAGAGTTTTGACTAACTCTCTCACTATGGGGGTCTATCTCATACATGTCAGAAACCTGTCTAACCGTTTCACCCGAGGGGGACTTAGACAATTAAACTGGCTGACTTATTTTACTAGACCTGAGTTTCTTTTTATACTCCTGCTGCGGAGTTTCCTCTAACAGGGGAGGCTTGGATTCAAAGTCAATTTTTAGGCAGTCCTTAGAAATAGAACAGTCCAATGTTTTTTTTCGAACTCCATGGAATTTCTTGACGTGGGACAGGTGGACCCACCCCTTGCGGCCTTCCAACTTCACGGCCGTGCGGGTGGTCAGGAGGACAAGTTGCGGCTGCTTCCAACGAGGCTCCAGTGGACTTGAACGATCAAAGTTCCTTACAAGGACAAGGTTTCCTGGAACGATTTCATGCGGTTTCACCTCGGTATTGTCTGGAAATGCGGCGGCAACCTGTGAACGACAAGAATGTAGGGCAGACATCAAGGAAGCTAGGTAATCTGTCAGCATATTACTAGAAACATCTGTAATACTTCGGGGTCTAGGTGTACCCCACATATTTGGGGGGCGGCCGAATACGACCTCATAAGGGGACAGACCTGATCTGGAATGTGCGACCATGCGCATATAAAATAGGGCGACTGGCAGGGCTACTAGCCAGTCTACACCTTTCTCTTTACAAACTTTGGCAATGCGGATTTTTAGAGTCTGATTATGTCTCTCTACGAGACCGGCTGCTTCAGGATGGCGCACACAATGGAACTTCCACTGGTACCCTAACAGAAGGGAAACATGTTTCATTAACTCAGATGAGAATGGCTGGCCGTTGTCAGAATACACGACCCTAGGGAGTCCATAACGAGGAAAGAATTCACGAACCAACTGCTTGGCAGTGGTCGCAGCTGTGTAATCTGGAACTGGATATGCCTCTGTCCACCTGGACAAAGCGCATACAACTACAAGGACATACTTGAAACCTCGACATCGCTCCATCTGAATATAATCCATTTGGAGGACTTCAAAAGGGTGGTCAGGAGGCTGGAATCCCCCTTGTTCCACCGGGACATTTTTACCTGTATTGAACTGACAACATATCATACAGGTACGGACTTTCTGCTTGGCTGCAGCTCGTAAATGCTTGTTGAACCAAATGTTCTGGATACTGTCTAACATGGCTTTTTCTCCTAAATGTGCAGGACTATGTGCGGTATTGATAATGACTTGAACCATAGAGTCGGGGAGAAACCATGTGGCTTTTCCCTTCGTCAACCATCCCTGATCTGTCTGGACCCCTCCTTGTTCGGACCATTTCTTTATTTCATCGGGAGTAGCATGTAACTGTATGTCTATGACATCTTGTGTAGGGTCCTTAACTGTCATACAAGTAGTCTGTCCTAGAGTGGATGTCTGTGTCGGGTTAACTGGAATGTCTGGAGTCTGGGCTGTAAGCTTGGCTGTTCGATCTGCTAGATCGTTACCTTGGGAGATGATGTCAGTAACTTTCGTATGTGCTTTGCACTTCATAATAGCGATAGCTGTCGGTAAATGTATTGCATCTAACAGAGCTTGAATGAGGAGACCATGCTGAATCTTGGTTCCATGAGAAGTCATAAAACCTCTTTCTTGCCAGAGCACTCCAAAGTCGTGTACGACTCCGAATGCATAACGTGAATCTGTGTATATGTTAACTTTCAGGTTCTTGGCACGTATGCAGGCTTGGGTCAGAGCGACTAGCTCTGCGGCTTGAGCGGACAGGATATCAATACGGTGTGTCTCTATAACTTCAGTGTCAGTAGTCACTGCATACGCGGCTACTAGTTCTCCTGTACTAGTTCTCATACATGAACCATCCACATAAAGTGTCAGGTCGGGATCTGGTAATGGAATATCTGTCAAGTCTTGTCTTGGCTTTGTCATGGTGTTAACAACTTCCACACAATCATGTGTGGCAGGATTTGAAGTAACTGACGGTAACAGTGTAGCAGGGTTTAGAATGTTGCAGCGTCTGATTTCTATGTGTGGCTGGAACAGTGTCAATTCATAACCTGTTAAACGTGCAATTGTCAAGTGCTGAGTCTGTGTTCGGTTTAAAAGAACTTCCACGGAGTGTGAAACTTGTACTGTCAGGGAGTGTCCTAATACTATGGAATCGCTTTGTCTGATAGCTAGCGCTGTGGCTGCAACTGACTTGAGGCACGCAGGCAGAGCCTGGGCTACTGGATCTAGTGTGCTCGAAAAATAAGCACAAGGCTTGTATTGTCCTGCTTGATCTTGTGTGAGAACAGATAATGCTGTACCTTCACGTTCTGTGACAAAAAGTGTAAAAGGCTTACTGTAGTTCGGTGTAGCTAGAACAGGAGCTTGGCATAAGGCTTTCTTTAATTCATTAAAAGCAAGTGTATGTTCAGATGTCCAAGGGAGGTCAGTCGATACGGCTGCCTCTTGTGTCGTTAACTGTATCAGTGGCTTGGCTAGAAATGCATACTGAGGAATCCATTGTCTGCAATAAGAAGTGAGGCCAATAAAAGCTCGTACCTCCTTCTGTGTCTTGGGCTGCGGAAGACTCGCTATTAACTGGATGCGGTCTGGTGTCAACTGCCTACCCCACTTGGACAGTAAGTGTCCTAAGTAGACCACTTGCTGGACACAGAATTGAAGCTTCGAAGGGGACACCTTGTGCCCCATCTCGGCTAGGAAATACAGAACTGTAAGTGACGCACGCTCGCAGTCACGTTCAGAACGGGCTGTGATCAGTAGATCATCGACATACTGGAGCAGGGCAGTGTCAGTTGGCATGTGAATATTGTCTAGTTGTCTCTTAAGTGCTTGACTGTAAATACTAGGACTTTCTGTGAAACCATGAGGAGCTCGTGTGAATTTATAGCTCCTTCCATTTAAACAGAATCCGAAAAGGAACTGGCTGTCTGGATGAATTGGGACACTGAAAAATGCATTCTTGAGGTCTATGACAGTGAAAAATGTAGCTTCAGAATCAATGGCTGTCAATAGGGATGAGATATCTGGGACTACTGGATACTGGGGTATGATACATTTATTAAGTTCTCGAAGGTCAATCACTAATCGATATACTGGAGGTGCATTTGGATCAGTACGTTTCATGACTGGAATGATAGGAGAATTACATACATTGGAGTCAGTTTCTACAACCACTCCTTGAGCAATGAGCTCGTCAATAATTTTGGATAAGGCTGCTACAGCCTCAGGTGGCAATCTGTACTGTCTGATTCGTGGTAACACTATACCTGGTTTCAGAGTCACACGATGAGGTGTGATGTGCATAAAACCTACATCAGTTGGACCATGCGCCCATAAATGCTGCGGGACATTCAGTAATCTTGGATCAAAATCACGTAATACATAGTGACCCTTAAAGTCACGCAAAAACAAACGTATTCCTTCTGGGGAGCAGCAAATAACTGCACCTAATTCTTTTAATGTCTTGATGCCTAACAGATTTTCTGGACATGACTTCGTAAGTAACAAATCAGTAGTTCGGGACAATGGACCAACTTCTAGAGTAACTGGTTTTGAAATCTCGTTAACAATTGGCTTTCCTGAAAATCCAAGGGAAACATTTCTAGAGCCTGAGAGCGGAGCCCCTGGAACCTCGTCATGACTGATAGTAGTCCTACTTGCCCCTGTATCAATCAGAAACTTTCTGTCTTTCCCTAATACTTGACTGTGAACATAGGGACCCTCTTGATCTACAGGTATCTCGATGAGAGGCAAGCCTACCTCCCTCTCTAGGCTGTTTCATGAATACTGCTGGTAATCTGGATACTCGGACTGTGCATACTGGTACATCTGCTGTGTAACATGCTGTGTTGCAGCTATAGGCTGCGGTGCTGTAACTGTCTGTTGTGCATTCTGTGGTAACTGGGAAGTCTGTGAAACTTGTTCTTGTCTAGGCGGACGTGGTCTTTCTTTAGTCTTACCGGTAGCTATGTTATGTTTCAGAACTGCACACTCGTTTATAAAATGACCTGGCTGTTTACAGTAATTACAGGTCCCTTTAACAGGAACTGCAGGATGACTGGCTTGATTCGGACCCCTCTTCTGACTGTCTTGAGGGACAGATTGTGCAACTAATACTTTCATTTTCGTGTCTTTCATACGTTTCCTTTCGTGTTCTTGCTCTTCTCTGATTCTATTCTGGTGATACTGGAGCATCTGAAGCATTTGGGACGGAGTATTAGCTTGCCAGGTACTTTCGACTTTTAATACTCGATTTTTAACTTGTGGACTTGAATTCTCGACTAGTTTGGTAACAAAAAGATGAGGGTATGACTCGCTACTTGTCTTCAAACCACTGTTAATAATAAAACATTTTTCAAATCTAGAATAAAAATCACTAGTGTCTTCATCCTGTTTCTGTTTACATGCTGATATTGCATCCCAGTCTTCCTTTTTCGTGGCTAGTAATCTTGGCAAGACCTGTATCAATAGCTCGGGCAATTCTTTACATTTGTCCCCAAGACCGGTACCTGGTACACGTGTATTATCTTCAGCTTCTAGAGCTGTCCAATCAATCTTTTTCTCTCCCACCTCCCATTCTTTTTCCTTGAGTTTTTCATATACCCCTGCGGGCAACAGGACCTTTAGCATTTTAATGATATCTGGATACGTGTATTCTCCCATACGGAGCATGTCTTTTAATTCTCGATGGAACCCGGCTGGATCTTTGTCGTGACAGGGAATTAATTTCTTCATCTCTAAGAGTTCCATCTTTGTGATAGGGGTGTAAACAAATACTCGTTGCATTTCACCACCCGCTGTCCTAACTGGGTGTACTTCTCGTAACGGATGCTGTCTATCCATGTAAAATGGTTTACTTTCTGGGGGTGAGACATGAACAAAATGCGGATTCAGGAACGTTCGGTATTTGTGGCGCTGTTCTAGGATGACACTAATTAAATCGGTACCTAGACCTCTCCATTTTTACTGGAGTAACTCGTTCAGAACATCATGTAACGGACCTGGATCAGAATGTTGTCCCTCATATAATGTAATGAGGTGCTGGATCATATACATACCCACCAGTCGCTGCTCGGCTGGGGGCAGCTTCAGAAACATTTGTGCCACTATTTCGTCTGGAAAAGTGGTAGAATCAGTAGCCCATCGGACTGCTGATCGGGCTAGTTCTTGTTCATGCATGGTACTGAGTTCACTATAACCGATTCGTGATTTCAGAATGTGATCGGTAGCTTGAAATACTTGCTCTAGAGAACCCTGTTCTGGTGCTGGAAGAGAGGAAACTTTCTTGTGTTCTAGACGTGAATATCGGTCGGAAAGTCTAGTTCTACGTACATACGCTATTCTGGAAGGATTCTCGTCGTCTACCTCTTCGGTAGGAGAGTCGTCTTCTTTCTCGCTTACTTGTGCTGCTTTGCGTTTCTCGTGTAACCTTATTATTTCCTTACGAATTTTCTTGTACATACTCTCTATACAACTGAGTGTCCTGTGTCTTCCCTCGGCTATATTATCACTCCACCTTGTCAGGACTTTCATTTCAGTTGGATCTTTATCTGGATAATCTTGTTCCCTTATTAAACAATTAATTAGAAACTTTAAAAGCATGAGCTGGGTCTCAGCTTTCCTTAGAGACATGATTTCGCCAATACTTTCTGGGTCCTCTCCTGTACGGATGAAACGATATATTCTGTCTAGATCTTCTTTCATATTCGGTAGGGTGTCCAAATACTCGGTCACCCGTCTTACACGCAATGAATATATAACCATATTATCATCGCCTGGGACTGGATCATAACGGCATTCGGTAAGAGCTCGCTTGATATCTGCAACGGACTGATGTTTGGGCGTACGCTGTAACGCACGTTCATGTAACTCGACTAACATTACACGTTTATGTGGCGGCGGGGTACCAGGAGGACCTCCCCCCGCGGCCCCTAAACTGGAATCGTCGACTGATACTCTTCGTGCTGGCAGAGTGACCGATGTAGCGGGTACTTGTACTGTAGGCTGGACCGGGGGTACCGTAACAGGTGCTGTAACAGGTGCCCCGGTGGCTGGAGGAACAGAAATTACATTATTTACAGGAGCTGGCGGAGCAGGATTTGCATATTCTGGGACTGTGTCGTCCAAATAGGACGAGAGAAAAATATCAGCTGCGGTCGGTTTGTGACGTAGCTTGGTCGGAACTAATGGTGGCGGAAAATTACTGGATGCCTCCGGGGTTGCTTTTGGCAAGCCCTCGGCAAGAAGAGGGTACATACCCTTAATAAGGGCATTCCTCTGTCTGTCTGACTGTTCGGTTTTAACTCGTTCACCTATTTCGATTAATTCCCTTTCTTGGGCTCTTTCTGAGGACTCTCTACTTAATTCTGACTTTCTGATTTCTTTTTCGGTTCTTTTATGAGATTCTTTGCGCCATAACTCGATGGCATCTTTCTGGGACTGTCTGGATTTCTTTTTCCATAATGCTTCTTCTACTCGCATGATGCACTCGGCATCCCACGTACCTGATACGGGCCATCTATATTTCTCTTCTAATTCCTTGGTGTACTCCACCCATAAATCTAGATATAATATGGCACTTATGCCATGCTTATGATACATAAAATGACCTGGACTGTCCCTAGGCGGGACAGGAACTGCTTCCTCGAGCAGACCTTTCCTAGTTTTTAACTGACGTAACTTGGAGAACAGAGGCATGATTTAGACTGGAATACTGAACACAATACAATACACGAGAAAACAAATCATTCATACCACGACATTGAAAACACATTGAAATACATTAAAATAACAGTTCGGATAGAAACATTACCTGGAATACTTGAGAACAGAACACATGAATTTCTCGAGAACGGAACTTACTAGAGTTACTAGATGCACTGCTGAAACAGTACGAAACATACCGGTCCCATAAAGAGACACGTCAGGACCCGCATCCACCTAGGTGGACACTTCGTGTTGGATTTGCGTACCCAAACCCACGGACCAGAGACAAATTAATTGACCCTGTCTAGATACTACCCCAGCAACGGTACTCACCGGGCAGCAAGAACGGAAGGCCTCGGACTGGACTGGACTGCTACGACGACGGAAGGACGAACTTCGGACTTCAGTTACGGGTGGGCCTCCGGATACCTCGGACCTTGGACTCTCGGCTTGGGCTCTGGTCGGGACTCGCCGCGTTCCTCCACCGCCTCGTCTGGATGCTGGACCGCAACCTCCGTCTCCTCCGTGGGCCTGAGGGATACTTGAAGCAGAAATATCTGCACGTGCACGGTATGGTTCCGTCACGGCTGCAGAGGGTCAGGGGGCTTGCGTGGCTTCTCCGGCGCGTGGGGAAAGGGCAAGTCCCTATTCGGGCGCCATTATGTGGTAAATAAATAATTAATTACCGGTACTATTTTTGACTAGATATACAAATAACAGATAGCTCAATAAATAAGAGTCAAGATTCGAGGTAGCTGGAGTTTTGCAGGTTTTAATATAGCATAAAGGACAGGAACAGGACAACCTGCACAGGGAAAGGATGGCAGGGCCCGGCAGCTGCCGGGGCAGGATCTGGGATGAGCGCGCTAACTTTAATAACAGTGCATAACATATATATACTAAAACAATTGCATTACAGTCAATACAGTAGGCGTAGCAGTAGGCGGGATTTGTAGCAGTCGCGAAAGATAAGGCATAAAGTGGGTGTAACAAGAGGCGTATACATAGACATGTGATGTAAACGTAACAGAATATGTCATAAATGGGGCGGAAACATGGAGGGGGCTACCTAAGGAGCCGGGACCTCTAACCTAGTGGTGCGCGCAAGCTGGCAATGACGTGTTACTAGGGAGAACTGGGGGCTATGACTTCTGCGCTAGAAGAGGAGACTAAAGTCTGGGGAGTCAGAGCGACATGTACCTAAACCTATCTGGTATCTGATGTTTAGAGAACATGTTGATAGAATCCAAAAGTTATCAGGGTAAAGGCTAACAGACTCTAAGACTGGTGCATGCATTATTCTACATGTAGTGCGTGTTGAGGAATATTCGATGACCATTAATACAGTATTTCTCTTACATTGAGACATAAAGGCTAGACTATGACGGAAACTATTGATGCGATTCAGTAGCTTAGGAATGCAGAGAAGGAGAGCTGGACTGATAACTAGAATCATAACATACTCTTGGCAGACTGGGAGGCAGAGCCAGGCCGAGCCGGGCACTGTGAGGCATGAAGTAAGTGAAGGGTCAGGGATGCAGGTGGGGGCTGTATCGCTCCTCGGAGAGGGTTCCAGGAGACAGGAGCTGAATCTGAGTCCGGGCCCTTTTGAGGCCTAGAAACGGGGACTTTATTCTGAATTAACGTGCACACTGTGAAACGTGGCAACATAAGTTTACATAGGCCTAATACTCGTAGCTTTCACGAAGACTGGAAACTGGCATACTAGAGATGGACACAACTAGAATTGCGTCTTTAATCGATCAGAGGGGAATACATATGCATATCGATCATGCACATATAACATAAGATGGGGAACACGTAGGGACACAGAACATGGCAAAATGTACTTTTCCACACCTAACAAAATTGAATGTGTCCTCATGTAACACAACTGGTGCTCATGTAAAACGCTCTGATGCCTGATACCTTTGGGTCAAATTTGCGCTATATAAAACTCAGTAAAAAATAAAAAGTGTGGAGCTCACCTGGTGAAACCGAGTCCAGTGAGTCAGTGCCCAGAACTACTGTGTACAGTGGCACCAGGTTACTCATAATGACCTGAGTTGGTTTATCACCCAGTGCGACCACTAGAGCTGGGATACTGCAAATTGTAATCAGGGTCAAAGTAGTACCCTACCTACAGACAACATGAGACTGGCTGAAGCATTGTGTTCCAGATGAGCCTGTCGACCATGAACATTACATTCTTGAACTCACCAGCATGACACACCAGTCTAAAAGATTGTTTAGCAGCCTTGATCCCAATGGCTTTCTCAGCTCTGTCATACAAGATAGCTGTAATGAAGATTATTAAAAGGAAAACATCTTCCAAAAACCTAAGCCAGAAAGACAACGATAATCATAGAATGAAGTTGGCTTAAATCACTATTTCCAACTCCATAGCCTCTTATGGATTCCTACCTGAGAAGGCAGTCTCACCCTGAGTCCCCTCCTTAAGCCTTTACTCCCACATTGGAGCTCTTTCTCCTTCAGTTTTGTTAGTAGACTTCATAGTTGAATGCAGGAGTATTGTGACTGGTAGTTCATCTATTGACTTTGTTGTTTGTCTTTGACACCCTTTAGATTAATGTATGAACATAATTAAAGTTTCACAATGAGGAATACATTCCACATTCACAAACTTTTTTACTTTTTCTAGAAAATGTTAACAGAAGAGTGCTGTTAGAAATGGGGTCTCTAGTTGGCAGTGGTGTGCACCCTGTCCAAGAAGGGACCCTTGCGTCTAATCAGGATAAGGGGATTACACACCTAAAATAACCCCTGCTCACCTCTGTTGTAGCTTGGTACAAGCAGCCAGCCCTATCTCAGAGGCAATATGTAAAGTATTTGCACCTCACACACACAGTAGTCAGACAGTGCAAACACTACTAATGAACACAACACCGGTTAAGAAAAATAAAGTATCTTTATCTAAACCAAACAAGACGAAAATGACAAAAATCCAACATATATAAGTCAAAATATAACTTTTAAGAGTTAAAACAGTTTAGTCCATATAAAACTATGGATGCGTCACTTATAGTGCAAAGTCCCTGGGATGTGTCAAAATCACCAGACGTAAACAGGTGCAGGGGAGGTGAGGTGAGGCACCGAAAAGCAGAGCAATGCACCGGTTCCGTCCACGCAGTGAAGGTGATGTGTCAGTTCTTTACTCACAGGGAAGGTGATGCTTTGGTTCTTTGCTTCAGGCGAGGTGATGAGTCGGTTCCTTACTGATACGCAGAGGAGGTGATGCGTTGGTTCCTTATTGGAAAGGAGGTGATGCGTTGGTTTCTTATTGCAAAGGGAGGTAATGTGTTGTTTTTTTACTGCGCTGGGAGGTGATGCGTCCATTTTCCGGACACACAGCCTGGGTTACTTACTGAAGCCCGAGTATGATACGTGGAAATCTGGACGCACTGGAGTCAAAGCGGCGAACCAGGTGCTGCGTCAATTTCTTCAGCAGTGATCCAAAAATGCATCGATCATCTCAGTCACTCGGCAGAGCCTGCATCACAGCCAGTGCAAAGGTCTAAGACTTTGGATACCGATGCACTGAACTCGGGCTGCAGTGGCTCTTCGGGCCTCAGGCAGGTGGTGCGTCAATTTCTTCGGCCACACTGTGGTGGTGCATGGAAATGTCTCCTGCACGTCGGAAAAAACAGGCGCTGGACGGGCGAAGCATAGATTTTGCATGGATTTGCAGCTTTTTGTAATGGGAAACACCTTCAAGGGCCCAAAACTGAATTTAGCACCTCTTGACATGTCAGAACCCCCAGCAGTGGAGTTCAGGGAAGCTGCAAATTAAGTCTTTGATGGCCATGAGACTTCTTTACAAGAGGCAAGCACACACAAGCCCTTGGAGAAAAATTCTCAAGCAGGATACACAGCAAAGTCCAATCCTTTTCCTATCCAAAGCCGAAGCAGCAACTTCAGGTTAACCCAGCAAATCAACACAAAGCAAAGAGTCAGTACTCCTCCTTACAGCTCTTCAGCTCTACTCCTTGGCAGAGGCTCCGCCTGATCCAGAAGTAATCGAAAAGTTTGGGGCTTTAGGTACAATACTTATACCCCTTTAAACATTCTTCAAATGATTGTCTTTGTAGTGCACGCATTCTTGTCCTGCCTGGTCTTGGCTCCATACACACTCCAGGGGGGGTGGAGGCAGCATTGTGGGAGACCAAGCACAGTCCTATTCAGGCGTATGTGACAACTCCTCCCACCGCTCTAGCTCAGGAATGGCCATCAGCCTAGTGTAGGGCAATCATGATATGCAGGGCACACCCCAGCTCCCTTTGTGTGACTGTCTAGAGTAAATGCACAAACAGACCCCTGTCAGTCTAAACCAGACGTTGATTGCAGAGGCACAAGATGGTTAGACAAGAAAATGTCCACTTTCTAAGAGTGGCATTTTCAAAACACAATTTAAAAACCATCTTCACTTAAAGATATGTTTTTAAATTCTGAGCTCTGAGAGCCTAAACTCCAAATCTCTAGCTGTTCCCAATTGAAAGTTACACTTGGAAAATATTACAAAGCAGCTCCATTAATAGCCTATTGGAGAGGTAGTCCTTGCAATAGTGAAAACCGAAATTGGCAATATTTCACTATCAGGACATGTAAAACACACCAGTACATGCCCTCCCTTTCACATACACTGCACCCTGCCCATGGGGGTAGCATGGGCCTACCTTAGGTATGCCTTACATGTAGTAAAAGGGAAGGTTAGGGCCAGGAAAGTGAGTGCACTTGCCAAGTCAACATGGCAGTTTAAAACTGCACTCACGGACACTGCAATGGCAGGCCTGAGATACATTTACAGGGCTACTCGTGTGGGTGGCACAACCAGTGCTGCAAGCCTACTAGTAGCATTGGATTTACAGGCACTGGGCTCACCAAGTGCACCTTACTAGGGACTTGCCAGTAAATCTAATATGCCTATCATGGAGCACCAATCAGAATCACAATTTACACAGACAGCATATGCACTTTAGCACTGATCAGCAGTGGTAAAGTGCCCAGAGTCCTAAAGCCTACACAAACAGCTCAGAAAAATAGGAGGTAAAAAGTTTGGGGATACACCTGCAAAAAGGGCAAGGTCAATCAGATGTTAAATCTAATTAAAAACTGAAGTGACCAAGCAACACCAGCTTTCTTCATCATCCATAAGAATTAAGACCCATCAACTGGTTGTATGTGATTTCATAGAAAAACAATTTAATGAAATACCATTACGGAGAAACCAGTTTACCTAAAGTGATTAATGGGAATTTTCAGAATGAATGGTATTTACCATTTCATAGAACCCAATTCATAAAATGTCTTTTTTAATGTCTTTTTCCAGGCTTAGGTTTTATGGTCTAAATGCAAAGATTGCAGGTCTTACTTTTAGAAATATTTTTTTTAGATAAGGGGTATCTATTTCAGTGCTTTACTTTAGGGACATTATTTTGCATTTACATACTTTGCATTATCAAACAGTTACTTTGGATGCTTTTAATTTGATAACCCCTCACCACCCATAAACCCCATCTACCCCTGATTCCATTAAACACCTGAAGACCATTCACCCCTTCTCACTAAAATCCCACACCCTACCTAACCTATACCCTTTGCTAACCCCTAAATTCTACTCACCTCTGAACCCAAAAAGCCCTTTCTTCCCCTAAAGCCCACACGTCCCTGAACCCTAAAAACTCCTTACCATGCCAACATCCATCCTGACCCCTATACTACACCCATTCCTGAACCATAGAACCCCTTCATGCCCTGAGCTTGTTCCATCCCTGAACTCAGCAACACTTTATACCCCTAGATTCCACCCATCCCTGACTCATTAAAACTCCTCACCTCCTTTAAACTCCACCTATCAATGATCCCTAAAGAAACCTCATCACACCTAAATTCCACACATCCCTGAACCCTAAAAACGCTTTTTACATCTACACGCCATCAATCCTGAAAACCCTAAAACCCTTCACCACCCAAAATTCTACCAATTCCTAAACCCTTAAACTATTTCTTCCCCTAAGCTCCACCCATTCCTGAAACTTAAAACCCTTGCCCATCCCTAAGCTCTACCATCACTGAACCTTGAAATTCTTCTCCAGTCCTAAGCCCCACCCTTCAATGAATTCCAAAAACCCCTCAACAAAAATACACTCCAACTATCCCTGAACCCTGAAAACACTTAAGCACCACTAATTTAGACCTATTCCTGATCACAACCAACCCTCACCACCCTAAACAACACTCATCACTGATCCCACAAACTCCTCACTACCTCCAAACACAACCCAAGTTTAATGTAGTTTTGGATTTTTCTTTAAAATTATCTTTTATTAGTTTCCTAATTTTGAATGTATTTATATTTTTTTTAATTACCTTACCTTAAAATAGTTTTTGCATGATTTAGTTTACTCCAAGGTGGTTTCACAGTTTTAGTTTTTCCATTAATTCAGACACATCAACTTCAATTACCGAACCTCCTGTATATTAAAATTGCTAGGATGAGTGCAAAGATCTGTGCATTAGCTGTGTACATTAATTTGCATGAGGTCGGAGGACACAACCCATATTCTGGTTTCTCCCCTCTGCTCCTAGTAACTTAGGGCCTGACTTAGAATTTAGGAGATGGGTACATCTACACGCCATCAATCCTGAAAACCCTAAAACCCTTCACCACCCAAAATTCTACCAATTCCTAAACCCTTAAACTATTTCTTCCCCTAAGCTCCACCCATTCCTGAAACTTAAAACCCTTGCCCATCCCTAAGCTCTACCATCACTGAACCTTGAAATTCTTCTCCAGTCCTAAGCCCCACCCTTCAATGAATTCCAAAAACCCCTCAACAAAAATACACTCCAACTATCCCTGAACCCTGAAAACACTTAAGCACCACTAATTTAGACCTATTCCTGATCACAACCAACCCTCACCACCCTAAACAACACTCATCACTGATCCCACAAACTCCTCACTACCTCCAAACACAACCCAAGTTTAATGTAGTTTTGGATTTTTCTTTAAAATTATCTTTTATTAGTTTCCTAATTTTGAATGTATTTATATTTTTTTTAATTACCTTACCTTAAAATAGTTTTTGCATGATTTAGTTTACTCCAAGGTGGTTTCACAGTTTTAGTTTTTCCATTAATTCAGACACATCAACTTCAATTACCGAACCTCCTGTATATTAAAATTGCTAGGATGAGTGCAAAGATCTGTGCATTAGCTGTGTACATTAATTTGCATGAGGTCGGAGGACACAACCCATATTCTGGTTTCTCCCCTCTGCTCCTAGTAACTTAGGGCCTGATTTAGAATTTAGGAAATGGGTACGCTATCACAAAGGTGACAGATTTATTCTGCCCACCTTATTAAAGTTGCTTTAGGATATAATGCCCTTTTAATATGGAGAACAGCATATCTGTCATGTTTGTGACAGAGTATCTGCCCATCAAACGCTAAATCATTCCCTTAGTCTCCTAAGAAAACAGCAATTGTTGTAGAGTATTATATAGAGCTGGTAGCCAACTTGGTTGCATCATGGTAACCACATTGGCATGGCAGTTAGAAAATATATATCTTCTAAGTTGCACTGGGTCGAAAATTGCAAGTGCCTAAGAATCCATCTCAGGTCACATGTTGACAGATTGTGTCACCCTATGATAAAGACTAACAGCATATGCCTATTCAGTCACAGAAATGCTAAATTGTCCATATTGTTCAAATTACGAAGACCACCCAATCCTGTTACACAGGTTAGAGTCCCTGGGGGTAGCTGGATCACCTCTGAGCTGGCTGGGCTCCTTTGCGGAAAACTGAAATCAGGTAGTATGGATGAAGCCCTTGTACTCCTAAGTAAAACCTTGGAAATGGGGGGTCCCTCAGGCCTTCCTCCTAAGCCCCTCTCTTTTCAATGTTTTTATGACCCCACTGGTATTTCTGGTCGAGCCCTTCGCCATCAAAGTCATATCGTATGCGTATGATATGATTTGTGAGCATGGAAATCTCTTAAACATTTAACAATCAGCTCCGCTTTAAAACCTTACTAAGAGAATCTTCAATATCTGCGCTTCTTCAGGTCAACGTGTACAAATGGAGCACAACCCACATACATTTCTCAATAAATCATCAACTTATAGCATTTAATGTTCAGCAAATAATGAGAGGTTTGGTGAAGTTTTTGTTTTAAAACTTTTACTTTATCATTAAGAGATTAGTCTGTATTTTTGTCTTTTCATTCACGCCAAATATGTCAGTTTACAGTAATACAAACACTTGAAACAACGGCGGACTAAAAAGAAATCACCTCGTTCACACAGTGTACAAAGTCAGTAGAGTTATGTGCACTACTCCTCCAGTACCTGCCGCTGTTTGGTAATTGGCCAGCAGTATATAAGAATGATAGCAAATGGAGAGATGCACCAGCAAGAGTCCAATAAGGAATCCAATTTATTTAATCCAACACCAAGTGTTTTTTTTTTCTTCTTAAACCCAAATATAAAACAAGATCCAGCCAACACGTTTCATTTCAAAAGAATTTAGAACTTCCCGCATGGGTGGACCCTATATGGAGCAATAGTGCTGTTTTTTTTTTACTTACTTGGACTACATTGATGGAGCACATGGATACTTATCAAGGTTCCTGTTGCGATTGCACATTATCATATATTAGGACCGTGTGACCTTGGAGATTGATGACACAGTTTATATGGGTTTCTTGTATAGACCGTTTCACATTGGATGAAACTATGTATACTCATTCTATATATATCTTGATACATTAGTGCTCTACACTATTAAGCCCTGATGAAGTTCTAAATTCTTTTGGAATGAAACGTGTTGGCTGGATTTTGTTTTATATTTGGATTTAAGAAGAAAAAAAAACACTTGGTGTTCGATTGCATACATTGGATTCTTCGATGGACTCTTGCTGGTGCACCTCTCCATTTGCTATCAGTTTACAGAAATATCAAGAAAGATTTGGATAGAAGTAGCATACAAAATAACAGCATGTTTCATAATGGAAACAATCCCTATCAAATCTAAGGGACCTAACCTATCATAGCCAGAACTCATAAAGAGTTCATTCAGAAGAGAAAAAAGTAGAGCATCAGACTATTAGCTATAAGAGGTCGAACTCCCCATAAAGAGCGGTTCTGGAAACTCAGCCGAGTTCCCGAACAGCTGCAGAAGGAAACCTTAACGAAGGTAGAATGAAATAGTCACAGCAATAGCTATGATCAGTATGGAGAAAGTCTTCTAAATGGCATCAGAGTAACAGAAAATCACTGTTAGCTTTTGTTAATAGTAATTTCTGGCAAGAAGAGCACAGTCAAGTGCTAGAGAATATAGCAGGGAAGATGTGCATAGAATGCCTCGAATATGAGCACTTTCTAACTAGGAACATGTACTATATAGAAAAGCACAAAACAAACTCCAAATGTTGGATCATATTTAGCCAATAGGAAAGGTTCCTCCGAAGGTCCATCGTATTATCTTTTGAATCCCATGGAAAACATCCATATCAACATGTTGTAATTTGAAAGCTGCTACAGCGTATTACAAAAAGATACATCTAAGAACGTTCTCATGAGAACCTTTGCAAGCCTACCCTGATAGCTGTTCAGTGTCCCATTGGGTAACAATGAGCTGCTCTACGAAATCAAACATTAATATCAAGCATGTCCTGGTTAGATTATGAGACTCAAACTCGAATCTATAGCAATACATTATTGTAATATATATTATGTCTTTGTGATTGATAACAGTAGCTCGACAGAGTGGGGACAGTGACAGTTAAAGGGTATCCCATCACTATTGTTCTCATTCTTTCCCAAACTTGTGCTCACTGTGGCTACCACTTTAAGGCAACTTGGAAGACCTACCAGGGTCCATGGCGGTAGAAAAATAGACAATAGGCTTTCGAGATCCACCATGTGTTTGACTTAAAACCGAGAGAGCGCACCCATCTGTCTCGCTGCAAAACAATATGAATTATTTTGTATAATCTGGCATTCCTAGTGCTGGGGCATGACAACATTTTTCTTTCAGCTCTAGGAACGCTTTTGTACACGTGTTGTCGCATGGATTCGGATCAGACATGTCTCTGTGTGCCAACCTCAATAGAGGTTTGACCACCAAGGAAAAGTTTGGTATCCACTGTCTACAGTAGCCAACCATTCTCAAAAACATTCTGATTTCCTTTTGAGTTTGTGGTGGATTCATTTGCAAGATTGCTTCCCCTCTCTCTAGTGACACGTTGATAGCTCCTTTCACAATAATGCGTCCCAGATATTGAACGTCTTTTAGACAATACTGCTGTTTTCATGGAGACACTGTGTGTCTGTTCTCAGCCAGGTGGTTCAAGAGTGCATTGGTGTCTTGTTTACATGGATCTCACTTTTCTGATGCCAAAAGCAGGTCATCTATGTATTGCACAAGGGTTGACTTGCTTTGCATGTTCAGGATTTGATAAAAAATGGATTGAATCTCTGTATACCCTTATGGGACATAACACCATCTTAATATCTTCTGCCGGAATATAAAGGAAAAAAGGAATTGTCTTTCCTTATACAATCGCATTGAGAAGAAAGACTCACACGGGTTGATAACGGTAAACCACTCTGCAGTATATGGAATTTGAAACAATATGGTAGCTGGATTGGATACCACAGGACAAAAGGGCACCACTATTTCATTTACATTTCGCAAATCTTGATCTGTCCTGTATTTACTATTGGGTTTCTACAAGCCCATAATTGGAGAGTTAAATGGGCTACCAGTTAGTTCCCCAAGGATTCCTTTTTGTAATATGTCATCCATCACTGGTTGTATTCCTGCAATCATCTCTGTTTTCAAATGATATGTTGGTGTTCTGGGATATGCAGTATTTGTTTTCACAGTGATTCGGACTAGTTCTACACCTTTAATGAATCCAATGTCTTTGTCAGTAAAATCTCAAACTCCTGCTTTCTCTGTTTCTCTCAGATCTTCGGGCAATTCATTAATGGTTAGCAAATTGAATATTCCTGTCTCAGCCTGTTGTTTGATTATTTTAAAATCTACACACTCATCATGTGTCTGGAAAGCCACACCATCTGGTGTGCAATATATAGTGCAATTTAACTTGCACAACAAATCCCTTCCTAGCATGTTCACAGTGCTTAAATCACATACAACTAATTGGTGCTTTTCTTTAAATTAGCCTATTTCTTACTGGAACTTTTTCAGAAACAGGGTTTAGAATGTGTTTATTTGTAACTCCTACAACTTGGATAGTTTTCCGTGGGAGCTGTAGGTCTGAGAGTACCGCAGTTCTAACAGTGGAACAGGCAGCACCGGTATCAATAAGAAATGATACAGGTGATCATAGACTTTTGCGTCTTCATATGGGCCACTCTTGTCTACCTCTAAGACTGCACCGAGTATGCAATCTTCCTCCCCTCTCAGGCACCGTCATTGAAAATTACCTGAACCGGAATCATTGTTTTCAAATAACGGGAATTATTGTAATGCTTTCTAGTTTGGATTCTAAAATTGTGGCATAGCATTCTGAAATGAACTGGTATTCAATGTTGGCATTTGATTTAGATTAAACCTTGGTTTTCCTATTGGTACAGGTGCAATAGATATCATTGGAGCCTGTCCCCACATTGGCATTTGCTGTTCGGGAACATTTTGGGTCTTATTTACAAGCCCCATGCGCTGCCGGTTTGTCACTTTTAATATGGGAAAAAGTGACATACTGGCGGCGCCTTTGAGTTTGTATACTTTGTGGCATCTGTACATTTCCTCCAGCATGGTCAGGAATGTATTGAAATTTCCTCTTCCAATGTCTAACTCTATGACAGATGTGACAGGCAGTACACTTTTTCATAGCAACAATCTCTGCTCCATATTCTGCGCCTACAGGAACACCTCTACGTCTACCCTGTGACACAGTTATCCATCCTTGATTACCCTGAGAACCAACCTGTAACACAAAAAATCCTTGCCTGTTTTCTTAATTACCTGTAAAAGAAGGGTTCTGAAAACGTTTCTGAGCCAGCTTTGTTTGTGCCAACACGAATTTCTCTTTTATTTTCTGTTGCTTCATGTCTAACTCAGCACTGCAATATTTGGTGAATCACAGAATTTCATCTAGTGATTTATTCTATCGGTAGATCATGGTTTGAGTCATGTGTGAACAGGTCTCTGGCTTCAGCCCTAAAAACAAATTGGTAGACGTAAATCCCCATATCCTTTTCCTCAGGATATTCACGTCCACTGTGCTGCTGAAACACCTGCAATAATCTCTCATACTATTCATGCATTCAGGGATTGTGTATTCCTTTTAATATTTTAATCTTTAGCCAATACAAATCTTTTGGGGGTACTCTGCCTTTTAGAAAGGTAATAACTGCTGCCTACTTTCCCATCACACTAGGTGAGGGTGAATTAGTTCTAACTTCCCTCACTGGTTCTTCCTTAGGCCCTTGTACTGCTAACTTACATTCAGCCCATAAATCAACAGGTACGACAATGTCAAAAAACGTATTAAAATCAGTCCAAAACACCTTTGAAATCTTTATGTACCTTTCCATTTGTGCAGACCAATGCACCGGCTTGTTTTTGAATTTGGGAAAATGATTTGTGAATGCTGCCAGATCACCTCGGCTCCAAAGAATGTAAACATAATTTGCTCCTGCTATTTCTGTAAGTGGGTAACTTGTCGCCTCTTCTTCATCTT
The DNA here is from genome assembly GCF_964261635.1 of Lissotriton helveticus. NCBI lineage: Eukaryota > Metazoa > Chordata > Amphibia > Caudata > Salamandridae > Lissotriton > Lissotriton helveticus. The sequence goes on along the minus strand of NC_136067.1, from coordinate 918,817,726 downwards.
GCTCACTCTGACTTCCTGTAATGGCTGGCTTGCTCTTTTTCTTTTCATGTTTCTTTACCCATCTAATATCGAGTTTCTCTGTTTCCCTCCATCTGTAAATGCATTTAACCAATTCTACAATGTGCAAATGCATTCCTGTAACCCTCATGTTTACTATGTCTGGATCCTCCAAATGAACCTTATAGCTTCTGTGTAGACTCACATTACTGCTGAGATCTATGTCATATTTTTGAGCTATGTCAGTACCAATGCTGCTCTTCGTGTAATTTTCTCACACAGATGAATTAAATCTTTTCTCTGATACTGCTCTAGGTGTTCAAACTCTAAACATCCTTTTATTAGTTCTTCGATGTCCACTTTCTATGTGGGTATGTCTCACGGTTTCTCCTTTTCCATCTCTGTTTTTTTTCTTGTGCCTCAACACTCTCTGCCTTCTTAATTCCTGTCATCTCCTCAACCCACGCTGGTATATATCCTTCCTCAGTGAAATTTAGATCACCAGGTGTCATTGGAGCAGTAAAGACCATCTTCCCTCCATCCATCAATGCTTGTATCATCTGTGGGGGCTTTGAATTTTGAGAAGTCTGAACAAATATAGAGGTAGGTGCTTGCTGAGTATCTGACCTAATTTCAGCTATGGGAGGAGCACTCACAACAGCTTGAGTTTTCTGCAGAAATACTCAGCATTTTCTCTTTTTGCACGTTTAATAAAAGCACATTTTCTCTGACCTCTAAATTGGCACACATTTCGTACGTTAAGACATTTCTTTATTATCATGTGATAAATTTTCGTAAAAAATGTAAACTTTCTCATGCACAGCTAATGCTCACAAATGAAGGGGATTCAGTGAGTGCAAAACAAATGTTTACCCTCTGCATAAATGCTCTAATGGGGTAACTCAGAACGAATCAGTCACAATGCAACCCAGACAAAACAAAGATTCTGCTGTTTGGCTCTAACCCCCTGCCAAGTTGCACAGGAGCAATACCCATCACCTCCCCAATGGAGGTGGCAAGAACTCTGGGCAATCTGTTTGGAACACAGCTCTCCTGCAAAGGCCAGAGTGTGGCAGTAATTAAATCCTGCATTTGGATCCTAAGACATCTCAAAAAATTCCTGGGCTTCCTTCCACAAGAAGCGCAGGTTACAGTCGTCATAGCTGTCGTTCCTTCAAGGCTGGATTATGGCAATGGTCTGTACCTGGGAGTCCTGGACTACCTTCTACAACGTTTCCAGGTTATACAGAACATGACTGTCCACCTCCTTTAAATGCTGCTTAAACACTTCTCTGTTTCTCAGTTTTGAAAGCAGCTACACTGGTTACCGGTTCGTAAGCGAATGACGTTCAAAGCTCTAATGGCTCATCAAGCTCTTCTCAATACCGGACCCAGTTACCTGAACAAGAGGATTCTTGGGTGCAGACCTGGTAGGGTGTTGCTCTCTAATAATGCACACCTGTTATCAGTTCACTGTTTTTGAAGAAAATGTAGGGGGGATCCTCCCTTATGGTACTTGCTGCAAAGATCTGGTACCAGATTCCTCTCCATCTGAGATCCATTATAGATGAAGTAACCTTTAAAAGATCCTTAAACACCTACCTCCCTAAACTTTAACCGGACTGCTCATGCTCGAATTTTCGTCCAACCTTCCTCCTGTTCTGTTATGCAAAGTCTCGGGACTCTGATTGAAGAGCTGTGAGCTATATAAAAGTTAATAATCCATTCATTGAGGTAGACTGTAAATTTGTTATACCTTTTTCAGGAGCGAGAACATAGCCCTTCTACTTTTTATATCCCCACAGCAGCTGCAGGATGCTAACCACTTGACACTTGGACAGAGCTTCCAGTCCCTCGTTGACTGCAAGAGTCCTTGATTCTTCTTTCTCCAGCAATGAGGAAGAAACATAACATGTAATGTTTGTCTTTTACATTTATACATCTCAAAACATTTTGCTTAAATGAGTTTTACGTATATGCCCATTACATCCAATTTCTTCACATAAACTGTCAATCTGGATTGCTGTAATTATAATTCCACACTTTGCTTTTGCTATTACAGAAGTTCTGCTGATGTAGTGGCATTTGCCCTGTCACTGATTTATGCTTAGAGGTGGATTTGTGAGTATTGACACTCTTCTTATAGTAATATGTATTCTTGGGAAAAGCACAGTATTTTGTCATGTCAATGCCAGGTGTTATTTTTTGTGTGTTTATTATACACATATAAAAAAATATGTCAGACAGGCAATTGCAAATCAGCATACTAAATAACAAAATAACATCTCAAGATAGATGTCACAAATCTTATCAGTTAAAACCTTCAGTGAGATACAGTAATCTGCGGAATAAAGGAAAATCTTTTATAGAATAGTAGTAAAATTATCAACAGAAACACTTCATATCTGTAATGTGTAAACAGGTGTGAGAGCGGATAGTCCCTCCCTAACGGGTTTCAAGGTTTTTTCAGCTGTCTTTTTTTTGGGTTACTTCTTATTACTGCCATCTCTGGCCCACAAAGCGATACAAATTCCTATCCACTAAGTGAAAGGGTATGGTGCTTTCTTCTGAAGCCACACCTGCGCGATCAACAGCCGGACAGTAGCTTTAGCAAAAAACAGAACCCAAACATCATTAGCTGAGATGCTAGGTGAATAACCCAGCATGATGATTTTAGGTTCTGGACGGGTGTATGTCTTCAGTTACTGATTAAGGTGAAGACTCTATCCTAAGTATGGAATACCAGTATGGCAGGACGCAAATATGTGTGTTGTGTCTTCAAAAGGTTTGCTACAGGGAAAACAAATAATGGCAAATTGGGATTATACCCAAGATATATTGAATTGAATTGAAAAAGCTTTATTCGAGTTATACACTCATAAAAGCACACACATATAAATTACATACATTTCTTAAAAACATCAAACAATCTATAACACTTAGTTTATAGTTAAAAATACATAATACACAAACATAAAAGATTATTTATCAATTGGGATTAATATAAGCTTTTTCATACAATGCGGAAACTTAATGCATGTTACAGTCTAGAAACCTCCGCGTTACGGACCATTCCCGGGTTTACACAATTAAACTCATACCATACATGTTATCCGCGTTTAAAAGTTAAAATTCATATATATCTCCCAGTTGCTATCTACAAATAAAAATCGTACACAGGAAATTGGGAGGATGTAGAATTCAGAAGGCACTGGTAGCTAGAGCCCTCCTCCTTAAGGACCACGCCCACCCCAAATATTTGGCAGTTCCGACTACAATGAACATTTCAGTGGAAGAACAAATAATTCTTAGCCCCTCAACACCACTTAGGACACCGAGATTCCTACAAACTGGGGCCAGCCAAGATTTCCTTGGGTTTACATAGGCCACACATGAGAAAAGAAAATGTGCGATGCTTTCATTGGGGGCCCCGCATGACGGGCAACGCGCGCTACCTCCAGTATTCCAACTGGACGTCATACACCTCAAGGGGAGAGAGCCTGCCCTTAACTGGAAAAATAGTTTCCTGTCTGTTGGGACAGTTATAGTGTCCCAATACTTTTCTAAGGATGGCTTATGTTTAATTTCCATAAATCTACCCCCCAAGGATTCCGAGGTTACGCTTCTCCAGAGTTTTTGATCAATGTGGTTCCAATATAGTTCTTTAATACTGGATTTACTAGGGAATACTTCCCCTAAGGGGTTTTCCCACAGTTTGGAGAGCCCAAGCTCAAAAAGAGCATCCCTTAGCATTTTTAGCCATGCGATTTTATGAAAAACATCAAGTTTGGCTAATGCTAGGAACCCCTCGGCGTACTGTCTTATTTCCACGGTTGTCCATAAACGTCTCCAATAAAGGATAGGCCTCAATCGGGCACGGTCGGTAAGCGATCTTCTACCTAAGTCTAAACCAAGCGGTATAAGTGGGGTGCTTTGAGGGAGACTAGTTATCCCTCTCAGAAACCTGTTCTCAGATCTCTGAAGGGTGGTAAGACTCTCAAAGCCCCAGACTTCAGCCCCGTAAAGGGCTGCGCCCAGGGCCTTTGCGTCATAAACCATGAGAACAGGTTTTATGGGCCTGGTTTTAGATTTTATTTGCTCAACCCTGAGTACACCAGAAATCTGCTGGTGTTTCAACACCGCCTTCTCTATGTGTCGTGACCAACCCGGTTTACTTGATATCTCGACCCCGAGATACGTAAAAACATCTACCGACTCAAGATTGATATTGTTCAAAGAAACATTGGGTCGAGAATGGCACTTTTGCCCAAAGGCCATCAGCTTAGTTTTGTTAACATTAACCTCAAGGCCCCGTTCCTTGCAAAATGAGTCGAAAATGTTCAAAGCTCTCTGGAGGCCCGACGGGGTTTTAGACACGATCAAGGTGTCGTCAGCAAACATCAGAATAGGGACTCTGATGCCTGCTAACGAAGGTGCATCGACCATTGCATCCAATATCCTGTCTACAATGCCATTAATGAACAGGGAGAACAGCAGGGGTGCCATAGCACATCCCTGCCGGACCCCCCGCTCAACTGGGAAGTTTGCGGTGGATTCCCCATTCCTCCCCCACTGGACCTTTGCATAGTTACTTTCATGCAGACGCATTATCAGCGTGAGCAAAACAGGTGAGACCCCTATTTTAAACAGAACCTCCCACAGCGTGCGCCTGGGCACCAGATCAAAGGCGGCCCTGAGATCTACAAATGCTACATAGAGCCTGCCTTTGCCCAGGAGTACAGTCCCCCACCGCAGCATGGTGAAGCGAAAAATTTGGTCGACCGTACTGGTTGCACGTCTGAATCCTGCCTGGAAGGGGGATAACGCATTGTTATCATCTACCCAGGCCATAAGTTTGTCGACCAACATCTTCCCCACCACTTTTTGCATGGTGGCCAACAAACTTATTGGTCTATAATTTGCCGGTAGTGACCGATCGCCTTTCTTAAAGATCGGTATTATTATTGCCCCCTTCCATATATTTGGGATTTTAGCCCCTTTCGCTAGGCCATTTCCCAACAAGGTCGCGTATTTTGCCCACTGGGCCTTGTCGTGTTTAAAAATATCTGAGGGGATTCCATCCAGCCCAGGGGCTTTCCCCCCCTGCAAACTTGCTATTACGTGTTCCGCGTCCTTGCATGAAAATAAATCACCCTTGCAGAATATCATAGGGATTGGTTCTATGGCCATTAGATCCCTGCTCTCAGCATACTGGGGTTTAAAATACTCGACCCACAATGCCTCATCGACATTGTTGTCGGGTTGGTTAGGGACGCCCCCTCTTCCCCATTTCACGGTTTTCCAGAAAAGTCTAGAATCCTTCTGCCCTGAAGCAGCGAGTAGCTCCTCCCAATACTCCTCATCCCACAACTTCTTGGCCATGCGGATACTGTTATTATAGTGTTTCCTACTGGCGCTAATCGTAGCCTTAACCCTGCTTTTAAGTGCTCTGCCCAACTCCAGTCTAGCTACCCTGCACTGCTTGTTGAACCAAGACGCCATAGTGATTGGCACTTTTCTGTTATACTTTGCTGGCTTGGTAAAGTGCGGTTTTATCACAGAAAAGAAGGTGTCGTGTATATCAGTTAATTCGACCGAGTCTGGTATTACAGGGTCTACTTTTGTCATGGCAGTAATAGCATTAACTGTCTCCAATTTGATGGACTCCAAAGTGGACAAATTGGCCAGGACATACGGCCATCTCACCCGTCTTAAGTCATTAGTCATAACAGGTACATTCCCATTACCTGATACTAAATTAGTTCGTGCGGACCTCCACCATGAGTGGGAGACACAGAGGGGGTTATGATCACTTTCTACTCTCCCCACAATTTCCATGTCACCCACACCACACCATAACTCAAAACTACAGATGACGTAGTCGATCCTACTTTTGTTATGTCCATTATCGAATGTACAATTGCCACCTTGGTCGCTTTTTGTCCTGCCATTAAGAGCCCTCAAACCATACTCTAGACATAGCGCGTTCAACAATAGAATGTCTTTTGACCACCGCTTCACAGGTACGAGGTTTAGATTTGGGATGCCCCAGAGGGCATCTTCCTCCATTCCTATTGGGTGTGCAGTATTTTCTAGAGGCTCAAATGTCCTATTCAAATCACCAGCCAAAATTACTCTGTTTCCAAGTGACTGGGAATCAAGGGAGGCGGATAAGACCTCTAAGGTGGCAGAATTCCCAAGACTCGTGCCCCTGGCATATATATTGTAAATGTCTATCACGCCACCCTTTCCTACAGATAACCTTAATAATTGTATGTCCTTGCACCCTAGATCAATCACTTTTATTTTAACCTTTGAATTTTGCTTGATCCAAATTGCGAGGCCACCCATGGGTCTGCCCCTGGGGCCTCTCGTAGCTGGTATACAAAAATTTAAGTAACCTGGGAAATATATTGGGTCACAAGCCCACGTCTCTTGGAATAGGCACATTTCGAACCCACTTACAAAGTCAATCCATTGCTGTGACAATAATCTAGCCCCCAGCCCCGCTATGTTCCATGACAAAAAATTCTCCAGGGTGTTTTCAATACATGTCCCCTTTTCAATAGATACCATGGGCAACAAATCGACTAGCGTCCTACAATCACAATCCTCTCCAACGACAGTATTTATACAATTAGCAACTATTCCCTCCTTGATGCTAATAGTGGTTGGGATAGCCAGTTCACCCACATAGCCCACAGGACTTGCAATAATACTCCCATCACCCATATTCTCTGTTTCCGAGGTTAAACTCGTTTCATCTTCATTATTTGACGTTTTTCCGCCAGGGTTACTTCCCCCAACCCATTCCCCCACCGGAGGCGATTGGTCATCTGGGCTCTGTCAATATCCCCACCTCATCTGTCCCTGCCCATTCTGCGGGATACATGCCGGTATATAATAATTGTTTATTCTTGCGGTGGGCACAGCAATGGGACCAGCCTCTACCCCAATTGGAATACTAGATCTCGGGTACTCCCTACAACCCCCTGACTGGGTGACAGGTCTCGGGTAGAAGAAAGTTAGGTCCACAACCCCAATCCCTCCAATACTAATATTCCATCCTGGTCCCGTTATCAGCCCCACAACCCTAGGATCCTGGAAATTAATTATGATACACTCACCCCCCTGCTTTTTTAGGGTGTTCCCTATCCAATTGACTCTTCTTACCCCAATTATCAGGCCGTCCACTCCCCCTGGCAGAGGTCTATTGACACGAAGCCAGTGCATGGCTTTGTTTTTTAGCATGTCAAAGGTTTCTTTTTGGCCCTCCATTAGGGGTGGGACATTAGTGAGTATGGCCACATATGGGTAGGAGTCCGGGGTGAGCTGTACTGGAGGGGTCCTAGTCAGAAATTTAGTTATATGGGGTTTTGTGGGTGCTTGCTCCGGGGGAGCACGGGAATGTATAAGGATGTTTTCCACTGCCGCAACAGTATTGGTCCTATTCCCAATGCTAGGGACATCCCTCGTGGGACCACTACCCACTCCTATATTAGTCGTAGGCCCCACCTTGTTCCCAGTACCATTACTGGAGGGGGATTTACCATTTCCTGGCCTTTTGGCCATGGTTTTCCCCTGCCCGATCGGCAAAAGCGTGGTATTTTTACTAGTTGTGGTGGGTGGGGTTTTCACACTAACATTACAACTCCCATTAACATTGTTAGAGGATTTAGTGTTCCCACTGTTAGTATTAATTTTAGAGGGAATTGTATTGGATACATTCTTACTGTTCACCCCTTTGGTTTCTTGGGCAGGGGTAACACTTACAGGCGGGGATTGCAAATCCACCAACACAACTTCCTGGTCTTTGATAGCTAACTGTGAGGGTTTCCCATTCTCACGCAATCTATTTCCAGACTTGATTAAAGATTTAATGGAAAAGAAATTATCCAAGCTAGCTTGCTCTAGATGGTCAAGTTGGTCGGCTAGCTTTTGGAGTCTAAGCTCAACAGGGTGTAGAAGGGAACGCATTATTTTCCCCACTTCTACCAGGAAATCATGATTAGGAGAGGGTAACCCCGGGGGTTCTGAAAAAATTGGATCATTTGCTGGAACTGCCGATGTTGGAGGAGGCACCAAAATTATTGAGTCCACTTCTAGTTGGACTGCTACGTCCTCCCCCCTCGGCATTACTACTTCATTCTTTGCAGGGGCATGGCTTAGGAATGATTTAGAACCCAGCTTCCTATGCTTTCTCACAGGTTTTTGTGCTTGTGCTTTTTTGGCAGTAACTCCCCATTTCCTTTTAACACCAGGCTTGGGTTTAAGCGTATCCACATGCAAACAAGATTTTTCTAGAACTACATTTTCTTTAGATGAATGACTGAGTGCATCAGAGTGCTCAACAGATAAACCAGTTCCTGCAGTGACTGATGAAGAAGTATCAACTAGCTCAATCAGAGGGGGTATGTCAAATAGTAAGTCCTGGGTGACTGGTAAAACAATAGATGACAGTGGTGTAACCAGCGCAGGAAAGTTTAAACCTTGGTTTTTTTCAGGCGGGTTTTTCAAAAGCTCTATCGAGAGCCTACGCCCAGCTCGTCTTTCCGCTAGGGCAATTTCTTTGTCAATATCCTGTGGCAGACGTTTGAAATAAGAGTCAAGAGGGCCCATGACAGCCGGTTCTGAGTCTGACATTGATGGCAATAATGTAGAAGTACTTGTTGTGCCAGCCATAGTATACAGAGCCCCCCTGCGAAAGTGTCTACAAGTCACGTATCGACTAGTATATCAAACGGTGGAACAATACCTGGGATCTAGATGTTAAAGGGGTGGCCCAGCCCGGCCTCCTGCGGCCCCGGACGGCCACAGACGGTCCCGCCCTTGTCCCGGGCTTCTCCCGGCGCACTCCCGGCGCACTCCCGCGCGCTCCCGCGCAGCGGGGACAGTAGTTCAAGGTATATTCTATGGGCACTTACTGATTGGTTGGCGTACAGGGGGGTGTGGCCAGCGGGGAGAGCAGCCCAGGTGTGTCAGATGGGCGCGCAGGGGCTCCTGGTCATCGGAGTCCCTGCCTGCGTGCTCGCAGCCCCGCCGGCTAGCTCACCTGCCCGCGCCTCCTGTCCTCAGCTGTTTGAAGTTCCAGGGTCTGCTGGCTCCTATGCGCAAGGCGCTGCGGGACCCGCGAAGCGGGTACCGCGAGGTCAAGAGTGACGAAGGAGGAGAAAGAAGGTCTCTGGAATCCTCTGCTGTCCTCACGAAGTGCAGGCTCTCCCTTCCTGACAGTATCCACGGGCGGGCAGCAACGAGATTAGGGTTCCGTTTAGCAAAGCAAAACTGCCGCTTTTTCTGGACTGAGGGCGGGGGGCGTGGCCAGCGGGGAGTGCAGCCCAGGTGTGTCAGATGGGCGCGCAGGGGCTCCTGGTCATCGGAGTCCCTGCCTGCGTGCTCGCAGCCCCGCCGGCTAGCTCACCTGCCCGCGCCTCCTGTCCTCAGCTGTTTGAAGTTCCAGGGTCTGCTGGCTCCTATGCGCAAGGCGCTGCGGGACCCGCGAAGCGGGTACCGCGAGGTCAAGAGTGACGAAGGAGGAGAAAGAAGGTCTCTGGAATCCTCTGCTGTCCTCACGAAGTGCAGGCTCTCCCTTCCTGACAGTATCCACGGGCGGGCAGCAACGAGATTAGGGTTCCCAAGATATATATATTGATGGAATATCAGTATATTACAGGTGGAACAAATAGCATGCCAAACATTATCATAGAACAAAAAGAGTTTTGAAGCATGTATGTTTAAAGTAGACTGTGACTATCAAACCTTTAGCATGTACAATCATTTGAGGAAAGTCTAGTACTCATGAAATAAGCTGGCTAGGTCCCATATTAGTGGCCCAATTACTGCAGAGAGTCTGAAAATAAATGACGAGATGTAGCAGTTCCAGAGTGATGGAAGTGCCAACACCACCCACGCTATGAGGGAGTTGTGAGCAATTTATGGTGTACTGTGTTTTTTTGGATTGTCAGATGAATTTCTGCCTGCTATTTTCTACCTTTTAAATGAAACTTTTACACAAATAGACCTAATTAAGTAAATATATCAAGGCAAGATGATAATTTTAATAACATTACTTATTATATATTTGGAACGTTAGCGATAAATGCTTTTTACTGCTCAGTTTGCTTTACCATTACTATTTTAGAAGTGCCACTTTTAGAATGTGGACATTTCTCTGCTCTTACTGCTCTGTATGCTTGCATACTGTCTCCGATACTTGTCTGGGGGTTGTCACCTCTACAATTTGTGCATTCCCGCCACACACACAGGAAGGTTAATTGTGTCTGAGTATTCATCTGCATTCCGAAGGGACGGAGGGGCTGACACTCATATCTGAATAGGTATTGGCCTGATCCCACACAAAGGGCTGGTTAGCCCCCCCCCCCCCCAGCCCCACCCCCCAGAGGTGGTCTGGAGCCAGTACTGAGGTAGAAAGGATACTTGTGCACTTCAAGGACTGTTCTTTGAAATTACCCGTACTTGAAAGGCACATTTGGGTATATGTACTGGGAATCTGACCCCACCAAAACAGACACTTCTACAACTACAACTGGACTTGGTCAGAAGAACTGTTGTGCTACATCAAGGACTGACACCCTGCTGGACTGCTTACCTAGATGGCCTGCTTTCCACTTGTGCTGCTTCTGCCTGCAGCTCTCTGCTGAGGGGAGCTGGACTCTGCTTTTGCACCAAAGTGATCTCGAAGGATTTGCTGGCTTGTGTCCTGTTGCTTGAGACTCAGGGATATCAAAGTCTTTACCCCTGTTACTGTGCCTAGATCACTGGAAGTGGACCAAGATATTTGCGCCAGAGAAATTGACATATCTCCAGTCTGCTTGGAGTAGAATCGGTGCATCGACCCTGTTGCAGTAGTAGAATTAGTGCATTGCTCTATTAACCAAAGCATCGCCTTGAGAGCCTGATGCATCAGAACTCTGCATTACCACTGCTGCAGTGTGGAGAGATTGGCACATCTCCTTAACTGTGTGGAGAAACCCAGCACATCGCACTTTGGAACCAACGCATCTCGATGATTCATTTTTAGAACTGATGGATCGCCATCGCTGTGTGAGAAAATTGATGCATCATCTACTGAGGGATCGACATTGATGCATCGTTCAACGCATCCCCCAATGTTGCCCAGCATCTTGCTGTTGTGAACAGGATAAGATACTTTATTGATCGGGCCTCAGTGGGTTCTATAGCTGGCCTGCACTCAATCAGATTCGGGTCAAACTATTGACTTTTTCCAATTCCAGCATGGTCAGATAACCTCCATTGTCATGTATCGCCTCTAAGCGCTACAACTCTTTTTATTATTTAAAAAGTCATAACTTGACTTCTACTTATTGGATTTGTGTCATTTTGGACTTGATTTGTTTATACAATTATTGTCCATTTCTCTATACCAGTGTGGAGTCTTTTTGTGGGGTTATAATTGTGTTAGTGTGTGAATGTGTTGCACAAATACTTTAGAGAAACAAAAATAGAGTAATTAGAAGAAAACCTGCCCTTGGGGATGTTGCTAGAATACAACGTAAATCTGCTGTCATCACTCGTCTAGAATTTTTTTTTTCTAAAGACCTCCCCCCCATCATGGTTGCCCCTAGCTGGCACGCTTCATCATTAGGGTTCCTCTCAGTCCTCTGCGGATTGAGGCATGCTGCGACTTGCAAAATACTTAGGAACACTTACTGGTTTAGAGCTCAGACTTTGTGTAGTGCAGTGAAGTAGAGTGGAAAAGGTAAAGAAAACTTAAAAATGCCTAACTAGTTGGCCACTCTTTTATTCCTGCACCTAGTTGGTATGGTTACAAATCAGGGGTTGTTACTGAGGAGAAAAGTCTGGTTTTCTCAGTAATGTATAGTCGTCAACATGTTTCGAGCCGTTCCCCTAATGGCTCTTCATCTGGACTCCACGGAGTTCAGCCCCATGTGTGCCACTCCTAGTCAATCCTATAATAAGGATGCCAAATGTGCACACATGCGCATGCACTGTATATACATAATTTTTTTAAAATTAATCCGTATTTCTTTAAACGCTATATTAATGCGTCATGGTCAAAACCTAGGCTAGAGAGCTTGTTGACTAACTTTCATCAAAGCCGCCTCTGGTTTAATAACCTACTTCTCTCCCTAGGACTGCATACAGATACTTTACACATTGCCTCTTCAGATAAGCCTGACTACTCTGTTCCATGCTACGAGAGGGTGAGCACAGATTATCTTTTATTGTATATCTAGCTTACCCTTACTAGAGTAGTGGTCCCTATTTGGACAAGGTGTGTACCTCTGTTAAGTAGAGACCCCATTTCTAACCCAGACTATCCCACTTTTTAAAAAAATGGAAAAAGTTCTGCATATAGGATATCATATTTAAGTGAGATAACAGTTTCCATGTTAACGGGAAATATGAATGCCAAGATATTTAACAGAAGTGGCATATTGAGCATCAGAAATTTCTGGACAGACATTTCAATCTTGGCCATGTTTAATTTGTATCCCAAGACTAGACCAAATGTTATTGATGCATTTTCAATAGTCGATAGGGCCTTCATTAGGGATGATATTATTATTGCAACATCATTAGCATATGCTTAGAGCTTAGCTTCCCACTTATGCAGCCTTTGTAAAAGATTAAGGCTGATGATTTCAGTACTTGTATTAATGGGTCCAAACAGAGAGCCAATAAATGCAGCCTTGTGCTGTGATTAATATGAATAATTTCTGATCAAACTCCCATAAAGACAATGTTGGCAATTAGGGAGGAAGAGAGCACCCTACCCCATGTTATAAAACCTGGCCTGATACCCTTCAAGATCATAACTGCCAATAGGTGCCACCAGGAAACCCTGTCAAACACCTTTTCAGCATACAATAGGATCATCCCTGTGGGCCTTTGCTGTACACAGACCACATCTAGCACTGATATTGCTAAATGTATGCAAAAAGTTGTATCTTGCAGAGGAATAAAAACCCTGCTGCATTATCAATTAAAGAAGTAATTACTGCTGCCAACTGATTAGATAGTATCTATAGGTAGATTTTCAAGTCACAATCTATTAATGAAATGGGTTGATATGAACCACATTTAAACGGATGCTTATTCTTTTTTGCAAATACTGCATTAAATATTATTTCCCGCTAGGAGAACAGCATTGACTTTAGTAAAGCAGAATATGCTTTTCACTCTTTTTGCCCTTTTGTCTATCCTTGATGGGTATATGTGGCACTGTTTTGTTCTCTTTCAAATGTAAATAAACAAGAATTAGAACACAAAAAAAGAAGGCAGATGAGTTGCCAAGTTCTAGCAGGAGTGGGGTTTTAAGTCATTCCATCAGGACAGAGTCTGGGGCAGCAGCCATACCTACTTTCAATCTCCTCTCCAGTAATTGGAACATCTGGTTCTGCCCTCTGTTCAGCGGCAGGTTTGTTTAGACTAATTGCCTGAAGGTTACTATCAACCATACTCTGGGTTTCTGTGCAGTCATTTTTATTCAGATTACCATAAAATGATGAAAAGCTGTTAAGATTTCCAAACGGCCTGTTATGCTTTTGCCTGTCTTACCTCTTATACCCAGTGTCAGGTTCTTATTTTTATTATCATTTATTTGAAAAGCTAATAGCTGGGCCCATCTCCTTGTTATTTTCAAACCAAGATTAAAAGTTTGTATGTTTTTTAAGCAAGCCCTATCTCAGATCATTTTCTTTCATTGCTTTTGCAACACGGTCAACTGTCCAAAGATTTTAGATGCCCAAACTTAACAATTTTGGGGCCTTCATATGAGAGAATAATCCAATTCTAGTTGAAGAGGTTTATCTTGTAGTTGTGCCTCGACAGTTCGGTCCTCTCTACCCTTATGGATAGTATAGCTTAAGTTCTGGCCGCTAATAAACGCTTTAAGGGAATCTCAGACAATGTTGGGCTGTTGATACTAATGAATTTGCTTTGGCAAGGACCCATATAGCTAATAGATGTAGGATATATTAATAGTTTACAATCAACAGTCCAGCAGCGTGACAATACAAAACCAGTCAGTTTACTTAGCTTAACATATAGTGACATTGGATTATGGTCTGACACAATCCTTCGGTATGCTCTAATAGCCAGGGCAGATATAATGCTATGTCTTGCAAAAGACATGGCTATGCAGGAAGATGTCCCCTATGGAGTGGAGTGAAAAGTAATACCATATTCATTGCCACAGGAACTCCACCAGACTTCAATCAGGGCGTGAGTCTCAAGGATTTGTTTCAGGGTTACTCTAGACTTTCTCATACACCACTGACTTGAATCATAATGTGCTGTTGAATCCTCCCATGGATGGATAGTTAGATAAAGATCGCCGCACATGGCAATTGGGTCCTGCCACAGTCTGAGCTCACCAAGAAAGAAATTAGGTATTGTTGGATCATCAATATTAGGAACCATAGATTACACAGATTGTTATTTGTAGGTTCCCATTTCCTAAAAGAGCAGCCATCTCTCAGACCTTTCCAACCTAACCTGATAAGTAACCCACTCACTGCCCCTAGAAAGTATTGACACCTCCTCTCTGGGACATCACTCCCAGTTGCAGCAAGAATATGATAACCAAAACTGCGCAATTGATGAAGCTCACCAATGGTGAGATGAGTCTCTTGGACATAGAGAGATAGGGGTTCAAGGTACTCAATTTCTATCTAATATATTTGGCCTTTGCAGTTGAGCACATACTATTAATGTTCCAGATATGTATATGCATATCCTGGTTATGTATACTGGAAATTGTATTCATAAAGGTAAAGAACTTGTTTACGCATGATGTCTAGATTTACCCAGATGGAGATTTCCCTCTTTCCATTTTGTCCATTACGCCCCTGCAATCTTGAATAAATTGTATTATACTGATACACTGCCTGAATGTCCTATCATTCTCCCTGCCCTCCATAACCCTACCCCAACAAATAACCCCTCCAAACCTCTTGCAGCTCACTCTCACTCCCATTCCTGTCGTTTTATCTAGGGAAAATAGGGCTTGGATAACTCTGGTGTAAATCTACACAGGTCCCACAAATAGCAGCAATACTGACAACAGCCGCTCCATGAGTAGATCATAGTAACAAAAACATGAAGCCATGCCAAACCTAGTCCCCCAATTCACTCCCTGGCTGAGATATCACCGACAGTTGGGTTTCATTAGTAGTGTTTAATCTGCCATCCTCTGGATCCTAGAGAAACACCTTCTCTCTTGTCTCTCCAGGGGCCCCCAAGCTAATAGGGTAATTTTCAAGGCCCCTTCCCTTCCTGGCGTCCACCACATTTGCATATCTCCTTCAGACAAGCCACACCCCCTCTCCTGCCTGTGCAGCAGGAGCTTTATTGTCCACCACCTCCGAGTCGTACTTGAAATCTGAACCTGAGGCCATCCTCAAGAAAATCCGATAATGAGTAAAAAGCTTCCAGAGCTTCTGATTCTCATGGGATTCACTCTCCTTATCGTGTGGCCCCCGTGTATGTTTTGATCAATCCCTGAGCCCCGAGCAAAGATATCTTTCCGTGTGAGGTCTTACTCCATGGTAGACAACATGGACTGCTGCCACTATGTTTCGTTGTTGTTGTTGTTGTACTGAAGTTAGGCCCTACATCAGAACCCTGTGAAGTTGTAGTAGGTCCAAAAGAAGGAGTTCTAAATAAAATATGCCATTGTTTTCTTAACTGGAGTCTGTGGGGGGCCAGTATGAATAATTAGGGCAGAAAGAACTGTGTGGGCACCTTCCTGCAGTGGTGGCAGTAGCTCCACTCCCTTAGGCTTCCTTGCACCATTGATGGAGGGGCCCTCCTTGTCAATGACAGTCTCTCCAGAAGCGCTTTCTCCATTAACCCCGGGCATCCTAGAAGGACCAATAGCTTCTGTGGCCTCTGTATTTTCTGCATGCTCCTTGTGCTCTCTGGCGTCCCTCTGGGATGTAGGCTTCTTTGTGGGTGCTTTGATGGTTTAATGCTTACAGGTGAGGTCGCTGAGGGGTCAGAACCCCTCAGCAAATCTGGGTACTGATGCTCCCTAAACTCATCACGAAGGAGCGACGGCTGCTGTCTCCCGCCATCTCTGCCCACATCTGAAACTGCGTCCGCATCTGGGGACTCAGTGCCGGCCTCAGAGAGAGCGGATGATCCACTGTAGTTGGGGCCAAAGCAAGAATGGACAAAGAGCAGGCAGTTGGTAGGAGGAGGGAGCCACATACTGCCAATGGGCCGCCAATGCAGCGCCACCGAGCATGCTGACCAGGTAAGCGGGGTTAGTGCTGAACAGAGCTGGCAACCACTCCTTCAGAGCAGCAGGTCAAGGCATACCAGAGTCCTCCATCAGGCACCTAGGAGCAGGCAACACCATGTCAGCCCTGCGCTGGTGCAGGTGTTAATTTGTTACGAGTTGTACAGAGAGGGAGCCTCGGCATACCATATGGGGAGAGGTGATTTCTCCATTTGGAAACTGTTTTATTGGGGGAGAAGCAAAAAAAGCTAAATAGCCACTGCATATTTTCGTTATATTTATGCATGCATAATTTTCTGCATGGAGGAAATTATGATTGCATTTGCAATCTGAAGGGCACATCTGAAAGGACAGCACAGCTGGAACATATTCATTCACGTGCGAGAGGCCCATCTGTCGAGCTGGTATAGCATGGGTAATCTCAGTCAGATGCCAGTGCCCCTCTGAAAGGCAAGTATGGCTGAAGCAGAGCTGCAGACGTCAGGAAAAACATGTAATGGCCACTGAAACTTTGGCATTCAGATGGCAGGGGCACAAGGCAAGTAGGACTGAAGAGCGTGTCACACTTACATCCTAAAGGGCAGTATCAACGGGGCAGACTATCACATCTCAGGCATGTGTTTGAAGGACTGGCAGATATGTGTGAGAGTCAGTTACATGTTACATGCTCAGTGTGTAAGCAGATAGGCCCATAAGAAAGGCCAGTCACTAGTTAGTTACATATCTGACAGGTGACTAGGACAGAGGTTGCGTCAGTAACATATCAGGTACTATCTGTCTTACAGGATGGGGTAGAGTCAGTTGCATTCCAACTTCACTTTGTAACTGACAGAGCGCTCCCATAGTGGGTCACATCACGTGTGTTTATGAAAGATCAGTAGTGCTGGGATAGAATCAGGAACCTGCTATGGGTACAAATGATAAGCCAATAGAAGTTGGAAATGCCAGTCACGTCCCAGGAACACTACTGTTATGCAGACAGAGCTCATTCATACTCAGACTCATGTTAGACTCACCTTGACTGATAGGCATGACACGGGCAGAGTGGTGCACATGCACCTCGAAATCATTGGAAGTCCTTAAGAACAGGTACTGTCATGCCTTAACAAGTAATGTCAAATTCAATATGTTTGACCTCTGTAGAGGACATGCATGCTGAAGGACATATACATGTACAGACAGATTAAGACGCTCTAGCTTCCATGGTCACATAGTGACCAACACATAGAGCACCCACGAATGAGGAAATCCACCAACACACAATGATAACATTGTGATGCATATTCACAACAGAATGGTGGAGCACAGTGTTACGCCACAATTGGTAATGCTGTGCTCCGACAGTCTGAAAACGCAGGGCTTTGCCGTATTTTCAATAATACAGCGCACCCCTGCGGTTCCCCTAGCTCTGGCGCTACACAGTACAAGGGTGCCTGCGTTGCAGGGAATGAGTGTTCATGTGCAGGAAGGTGTCCCTTCCCCCACATAAACAATCAATAATGGCGATTTGCAACTTCTATGTGTGCTGCAGAATGCAGCTGCAACTCGTCATTATCTAATGATTGTTTATGCGCAGGAAGTGACACCTTCCTGCACATGAACAATCACTAATGGCGATTTGCTCTTTCTTTGTGTAATGCAGAATACAGCACACAGAGAAACAGCAAAAACGAGGAGAAATTAATAATTTCTCTTTGTTGCGCCAGTTTAGGACCAGGTTTTCCCTAGTTTTATATTTGGCGCGGCTCCATATTTATGCCAGCCTTGTAAATAGGGGGCAGCGTCAAAAAGCAATGGGTGTTACGGCGGAATGCCCACTGCAACACCCATTGCCTGCCCCATTCACGCTGCGTGCTGCGCAAATAGGGGCATTATTTACGAGGCAGCGTTAAGCCATGTTAAGTTATCAGAACATCATAGAAAGTGACCTTCTGGTGGTAATAACCCCTTGTAAATATGCCCCTTTGTGTTTGTGATTACATGTGTATGCCTAAGGGAAGCTTGCACTGCTGATGTCCATGTGGTTCTAATTCTTGTGTGTGTGGGAAGCATGCACTTCTGATGCTCATACAGTATCTCTTCTACTTGTGTAGGGAAGGCCTTCACTCTCTGTGGCTGTACTTTAATTGTTCTGTACTTTGAAAGAATGATTACATGCCCTTGCACTCTACATTCCTCAATTGCATCTTGTGCCCCCACGCATTTGCACCATGTGCTGCTCGATCCTTCATAGTGTTAATTTGTTTTGCTTTCCTATAGTCATAAGGTGTTCACCAAGGTGCAATAATTTATAACACAGGTATAGCATGGAAAGCATCAGTGAAGGCATCCCTAACACAACAATCCACCAATGATTTATAAATGAGTGGCAGCAGTACATATTTTCTCAGAGAAAAGATGCAACATGTCTGAGTGTTTGGGAACTGAGCATCAGCTACTCTTACTCGAATGTTAACTGGGCTCTGACCTTATTGCATTCTTGTAAACCCCATTTCAATTTTTACCTCAACATACTTTTTAATTACAGATTAAGTAATGCAGTTTCCTCATTGACCTCTACTAAAGTCGCTGGTTAAAACTAGCATACAAATATTTTATTATACACTTTTATACAAGTCACACACATACATGGCTCACTCTTCCTATGCTTTCAATAAAAATAAGAATATAAATATGTATCAACACATATTATTCTTTTCTCATAACAATGACAATATTCACCGCTCCATATATGTTCTTTCTCTTTTACTACACTTACAGCCGTGTCTCCATATATTCATTTCAAGCTAAACCTATTGCCTTTGTCTGTTCATGTTTAAACTATCCGTTTAAACATGTTTGAAAAGCATATTTTTCTGTTTAAAAAATTCAAATATAGACTTGCCTGATTCACTTAGGTGAATTACACTCTTGAGTAAGTTTAGTCCTTTTTGTCTATACAAAAAATGTGAGTGTAAATTTACTCCAGAAGTGTAACTTGCATGCACAAGCTACCTTGGTTAATCAGGCTCTCAGTTTTAAACTAGAAGCTAACATGTTTAATTTGTAGAACATTTGAGGGCCACTTCTGCAAGGAGGACTGTCCCTGTTTTCAGACAGGTACATTGATAATATTCTAGCTCTTGTGTTCTGTTTCAAGATGAACATGGTGCTCACTCTAGGAGAGCCAGAGACAGTCATAGATATGTCCCTGTCCTTTTTAGTGACTTGTGCAAACTGTAAGAGGGATGGTGGCCACCCATCTGTCACTTCGAACACTGCAAGCCTCACTCCACCCCACTTAAAGTGGGGGCTCTCGGGATACTGTAAAAAGGTGGTGGTACAGTCAAGAGCGTCTCCGTACTTTTCATAGTCTCCGCCACTGAACACAAGGTTTTTAGGCATCTCTCAAAACAGTAGCATCTGTGCCATAGTCAAGCCACCATTTAGCAGATTAATGGCCCTCCCTCCTAATGGCTCCGGTTAGTAACAATGAGCAAGATGTATGAAGCACTTTTGCTGTCACACATGGCCCAATTGGCAGAATAGGGCCCTTTGTGATTGTAAAAATGCCTTTATTGATGTACAAACCACAAACTGATATTTGGTAACAAGTCACCGAATCACAAATTGGATTTCTGACCCAATACAGAATCAGTATTCAGAAGAAGCATATGTAGGGCATACCTTCAAAGGGTCGCAAAAAATGAACACTTTTCCACCTCCTCAAAGGAGGAGATAAGTCATTCAGATGGCAAAAAGGAAGGGTCCACAAAAGACCCTTTCACCTATGTGAATGTTGAAAAAAATATTATTTTAGAGCAGGCAGTGGTCCTATAGACCTGCTCTAAAAAAATGTTAGTTACACCTTTTATTTATTTATTTATTTTTAAGCACATCCCATTTTGCTTTAAGGAAAATGAGTTGAATTAATGAAAAATGCTTAATTGAAAAGCAATCACACACATGGTGATCTGCTGACCTCAGCAGGCCACAATCCCTGTGATGTCTGCGATTTCCAGTGTGTCTCACACCTATCTCATTAATATCCATGAGGTGGGCCGAATTGCGACCCTCGAGGAATCAATATTTTGCAAACCAACATATTAGTACATAGATCGATGTGCAAACCTGATTTCTTTCACAAAAAGTTGGTGTGCTATATGGTACGGCTTTTTGCGAATGAAAAGTTAGTACATCTAGTCCAACACATTCCTTAAGAATCTCTGAATTATCTTTGGGATTCTTCTGCACCTCTGTTAAATGACCTGCGGTGTTACATAGAAAGGATCCACTGAATTAGATGAAATCTGCACTCCACTGCGATCACTATTTCTACCAGCACAGGATGCAAATTTGGTTCAGTGCTAGAAAACGCTGCAAATAAGTAATTTTGATGGAATGCCAGCATGCAAGTGAGAGAAGTCCCTTGATGCTTTCAGTGTTCCCGGTCCTGCTCATGCCCTTCTGTAATAGCAAAGTGCATATGTAGCACTCCAAGCAGGAAAAACAGTGTAATCTCGCTTTGTGTGTCAAATTCAATAATGTTCGATTTGTGTGGACTAATTCTTAAATCAGTACGGAAGACCACCAAAGCACACAGGAGGAGCAAGACTCTAAACTGTGTTTTTAAGGTTCTTGCTGATTTTTGGCCCAGAATAGTAGGATGAATTACTGTTTTTGAGAATTTGCCAGAAAGGTTGTAATTCGCATGGTAACTATAATTCTACGCCTATATATTAAATGTAAAGGGTATTCTCAGCAGAACCTAGTATTCTCAGATGTTCCACTTCTCTGCCCTAGCTATCTGCTAGTCCTTTAGACTGCAGTTATAATCGGGGCTTCTGCAGAGCATCGTAGAAGACTACTTCGGAGTTGGTTGTTAGGATGGTGTGGAGAAAATAGAAATTATTCTGCGCTTCAACCAAATTCTACCAACTTCTAAAGTGTGTAAATTAATAGGTGAGAGTGTTAACTTTAAGAAATAAGCGACTACATATTGCCCACCACAATCCATACTAAGGGCTTCATTATGAGTTTGGCGGTGCAGGAGCAGGACTGCCCCTCCAAACCCATGTACAAACCGCCTGACAGATTAGGAATTTTCTTCTGTCTGGCAGGTGGTTCTTTAAAATAGGCACCACAATGGGAACGTCAAAGGCAGCACCTGCACGGCATGGATTGCTGCAGTCCATACAGTGTGGGTACTGGTGCACATGTACAAAGGGTGTTGTGCCCCCCTATATGCATCCACATGGTGTGAGGCACAAGAGTTTTTTTCACCGCCACACTTTTCATGGCGGTCGTACCGCCATTAAAAGTGTGGCGGTGAGGAAACTTGTAATATGCTTGGTGAGCCACAGCAGCCCCACCAAGCATATTGTGGCCTCAATACCGGAACAACACCGCCAGGGATCTCTGATCCCTGGTGGTTGCTCTTGTCCCAGGGCGGCCCGACTGCCCTGGTCTTAATGGGTTATATTGGGGTGGTCAGAAAACCACCATCTCTGCACCCCTGCAAGTCTGGCGGTTCGTGAACTGGCAGACTCGTAATAAAGCCCTGTGACTCAATAGTTACCAACAGATGCAAAGCCTGTACAACACAGAAATTTAAAATTCTCTTAACTATAGGCACTTCCTTAGAATAAATAAAAATAGGTAAGATGGTTCACCACAGGCATGCCCACTTTAGACCTCTGTCCACCCCATGCAATACAACTGCAAGAATTCTCAGTCTATTACTAAACCGAGAAATAGATTTTTAATTCCACAAAATGGGACACATTTCACACTTTAGAATGCTTGAGTGCATAATCTTGGTATAATATTCTTGAACGGTATTTCACTATTCCAGGTAGTTCTTTTTTATAATGAAAAGGACACGTACTGCACGCTTCAGGAGAAACAGAATACCGAAAAGATACAGCATTGGAAATCAGTCGACTCAGCTGTCATCTCCTATTCTCGTCACACAATTCATCATCCCTTCACTGGAAGTAAGTATCACAAAAATAAAACTCATGTAAAATTGATGCTACAGTAACCGAAAGTAAACCTCCACACCTGGACTTTAGTGAGAAAAGTATCTACCTCGATTTAGTTCAATGTGATTGGGACGGACGGTTCACAGACAAGAATCTTGATTTGTGCATCAGTAGTCAATATTTAGTGGCTTTAACAACATTTTCAGACTCACAAATACGGAGTTGTCAACAACACAAGGTCGTTGCTCACAAGAACTCATTGCTTTCCTAATTACACCAGCAGGTTAAATAAAGGTAAAATCCTTATTCGCTCATCAGCATTGTGCCCTTTTGATAATAAACATATATGTATTTTAAATACTCTTATTAATGTATTTTGACACATTCTTTGCTTTATACAATACCTCAAATAGGCCAATAAATGGGGCACATCGTCTACAGTACAGTACATCACAAAGTAATCCTACTTTGTGTGAAAATGGTAGTACAACTAGTGTAAAAAATATATACTTTTTTGCCAACAAAAATTTTGTAATGGTAAATCCAGGAGAAATTTATGGATAATACTACAATTTTCTGAGCTTTGAGTCCTGGAATGGGGAAATACTTGCAGTAGAACCACGTTATGCCCTATTATGGGATGCAGGATGAGGAGGTAGTACATGCAGTAAAAACCTGACCGATAAGACTAGGGGGCATATTATCAAGAGAGATATCGCCGCTTTTTCGGCACATAGCGCGGAAAAGGCAGCGATTTTATTATATCAATATCATCAAGGACACGCTAACACACGTTAGTGCGTGTTCCCTGGTGACTGTGCATGTCAGCGATCAATATCGCTAATGACATGCAAAGTAGGCGTTCCTTTGTAAAACAACATGGGAATGCTCGCTAACACGGCTTTGCGATATTAGCAAGCCATGCAGCAGACCCGCGAAGCGATATAAATAACCGCGATTATTGCAGGAATGTAAAGACTGCGTTAAAAGTGACTTAGGCATACTGATAATGGGAGGGGGATTGCAAGGTTAGGTCCACACTCCCCCATCAGCAAGCTTCTACTTAGTGCTGTGAAATCATCGCTGGATTTCATGCGCTATTCCTGCAAAGCGGCCTCTATCGCTGGAATTACATCTCCTATTATCAAAACGTTGATGATACGTCGCTACCATGGCGATGTAATCCAGCAATAGAGTAAATCGCGCTAAGCGCGATTTGCGATAATTATCGCATCACCTAGATAATATGCCCCGAAGGGACTTACTTCCACCCAAAGTTCTGCGCCACCCAGAATGAGGCAGCAGAGGTTCAATGGCTCAATATGATGATTTTTTTTTCGGCTTTTAAACAAATCGATTTCCCCGCATTATAACTCATAGTTATAACCATAATAATGTTTATTCACCGACTAAAAACACTGTCAAGTCAAGAAACAAAAAGGATGCAGACGAAAAAGAAAAACCACAATTAGTCCGTAAACTCGTGCGGATTAATGACAATAAAAAAGAGTAATTAGCCATAGATTTCTTTTAGCTTTGATCCACCAAAGCGGTTTCATTAGCATTCTAGTTGAAATACAAGTTAAACTATCTTGGCTTGAGATAGTTTAGGCAGTTCAGGAAAAGTCCAACACACCTTTAAAATAAAAGAATTAGAAATTGCTTGGAAATGTCCAAATTTTAGATTTCCTCCTACAATTTGTGCATAGTTCTATTTCGAAAAGAATTCACAAAAAGTCTCAATAATGTTCATAGAAATCGATGAAAAATGTACTTTTTTTATAATTCCACTTACTGCCCCGCATTTGAATTATCTGTAGGCATACAATATGCAGTATTGTGAGAAGAATGCACATTTACACATTCACATGACTTTTCCTTCTTAAGTCACATGAAAAAAAAAATCCAGGCCGAGAAATGTCTTTCTCTACAATGATTCAAAATTTGGGGATCTCCTATATAGTATGGTCCATTAAGCTAGTTTCAGTGAGCAATGTCTTGGAAGCTTGGTCTAAGGAGAACTGTACCTCACAGGTAATGTGTTCATAATGTGTTGAGCTCAAGAGCTAAACACACACCAAAACAGTTAATCTATTCAGAGCATAAAAGCACATATCAAAATAAAGAAATGGTGAAGCATTAAAAATATTACATTTGGCAGCCAACAGGAACACTGGACTCAAGCCACCAACACAAAGGCGTCTTGGAGCAAATTCCGCTGGAGCGCAAGATTATATGCAGCATCTAGAAAAGCTATCATATATAATGTTCTTTACAAACATTTATGTTTCCTCTCTTTGGCCTGCAGTTGGACATGGGTCGAGGTATCACCTTTGCTAAGGGCTTAGTCCTAATACTACTCTGCTGCAGGGGTAATTGGGTCTTTGTGGAAGAACACCCTCCCTCTGCCAAGTTTAAAATTGAGGTCTAGCTTGCGTATATGGGTCAACCAATTCATTGTCTAAAGTATGTACCCACAAGCTCTACATCCCTCCTCACTCATATATCTGGTCTCCTGTATCTTTCTCAAACTTTTATCAGAGTCATCTACCATTTGGTAGGTCTCATGTATGAGTGCCATATCCAGTAAATAGGACTAAAGCATTTTTAAATGAAAATGTTGCTTGTCAAGTCGAATGCTTATGATTGTTTTTGTGGTCTGACCTGCCAGAAGGGAGTGGTATTACCCCATCTTAACTCAATTTTTATGGTCCAGTGGTGTATTAGAAATCCTTTAATTCAAGATTATTTCCTGCTTTAGAATATGACCTTCACTTGCACAAATCCCTTCTGAAGACTATTCAAAGTAGGTAGGTGCTGACAGTTTAGTGCTCCTTGGTAAAGCAGTCAAAATGTTAGACGTCACTGAGTGCCAGGACCGCTGGTTTTCCCTCAACCCGCCGCTAACCTATTGCGGTCTTCCTTGGTCTTAACCAGATTGCCACACTGCTGCTACACAGTACCACACAACACAGAAGGAGAATTCACATGTGCCTCCTGCAAGTTATCATACATTTTTCCACACCGTACACCTACCACTCCCCCACCCACAGCACCCAGCATCACACTCACACAAACTAGCTACCCACTCACGCTCATACAATCTAAACACCACCCACACAACACACCACACTCGCATACATGCTCCTCAACACTCGCTTGCTAAACAAACACACTACAGAGCTATGAAAACTACTGCATGCACACACTCCAGACCTGCTCTTCCTCATGTAAATATGGCTAAACACAACCTCTGCATCATAACAGCCATCTCCACCAACTACAAGATTGCAAGGCAAGCCCATCAACACAAGCCCAGAGGTATAGTCACCATCAGATACCATCAGCTGCACCACCTACGTGGACACCCCCACCAGCTACATGTTCAAGATAAGATCAGCAAGAGTCTTCCTGGGTGGAATCCTTGTATATATAACACCAGGATGACACACTAATTCTGCCAGAAGCATCACAGACTTTTTCACAACCCCCTTCATTGACTCAAGAATGTTCTTGCTCCTCAAAGACTTTCACTTTCACCTAGAAAATTTCACAGACCCAATCTCCACGGTTCTTCTACAAAACCCTTCTCCAGTCAGCAACACCACTGTTAACATACCAGCAACTATGACCTAGACAGACCATGCCCTCATCAGTTTCAGCATACCCATCAAACACCACCACAACCCATTCACCACTGGAACTGCCCATCGCAGCTTAAAAAGCATCACAGAAGTGGAGTGGGCTTCTACCGACCTGAGCGCACTAGCTACTTGCTGAAAGCCATCAAGAACTTCAAGAGCTGGATAACAGCATGTGTCAACACCCTACCTCCCCTCAAGCACAGCCCAAGGGCAAGAGCCTGACCACGGCCAGTTGGTACTGAGAGGAACTCAGCATGACAAAATGCCACTGCAAACAACTGGATCACAAAGGTAGAACAAGTCAAGAAACCATAGATAAAGATATCTTCAAATCAGCCCTAAGACACTACCACAAGCAGATATGGAATAATAATCACACAGCTCTTCCAGATCACATTAAGGTCGGCACCAGTAGCAGCAAGAACTTCTTCACCATCATCAAACATTTCACTGCGCCTCCTCCCACCTCCAGCAACATCACTCCCCTACAAAACCTTTGTGACAAGCTCTTGGAGTTCTTCTGTAACAGAATCACCTCCACGTACAGCAAATTAGACCCTCAACTTACCCTCATGGCAGAAAATGAACCCTGACCCCCTGGCCCAATTGTCACTACCCTCAAAACTGCTACTGCAATGAAGACAATCCACTCAAGGGTCCTGTCTCACGCTTATACCACAACTTCCTCACCAAAGGATTCTTACTGATCAGTGAAGCACTAACACCCATCCTAAAAGCCTTCATCAACTAAGCCACATTCCCAGACACCTGAAAACATTCCACCGTCATGTCCCTACTCAAGAAACCATTCAATAACCAGCCATGCTTTCCAAATATAGATCCAAGTACCTCCTACCTTACCCAGCAAAGTTCTTAGAGAAAGTAATCAACCAACACCTCTCTTACCACCAGCTCATTGATGCCACCTACTTCAGTTTTAGGCTCAATCACAGAACAGAAACAGCACTCATTGCTGCCACAGATGACATAATTGTCACCCTTAACAGAGAAGTCAGGGCAGTCCCCATTCTCATGGATCTCTCTGGAACATGACATGGTTTCAGGCCACACCTTCATCAGCCGCCTGAATGAAATTGGCATCCAAGACCTTCTCTCCACTGGATCTGCTCCTTATTACAAATAGAACCCAATCTGTCAGCTGCCACCTTACTCCTTGAAACCTGCAAATTCATCTTCAGAGTGTCTCAAGGTTCCTTGCTGAGCCCAACCCTCTTCAATGCATACATGATCCCTCTGGCCAATGTCATCCATGCACACAACAACAACATCCTCTCCTACACTGATGGCACACAAATCATTCTCTCCCTCTCGGACAAAACCACCAACACATAAAACAAGATCACCGCCTTCATGACGGAAGTACCTAACTGGATGAAAACCAACTGTCTCAAGCTCAACACTGACAAAACATAAGTAGTGATCTTTGGCAAGAACCCCTCACTTTGAGACTTCAAATCATAACCCGTCAAACTTCACTGATACCCCCACCCAGTACCCATGCCAGGAACCTTGGAATAATAATCAACAGCAAACTGGACATGACTGCACAAGTCAATGCTGTCACCACACATCCTGCTTGCACACCCTAAAGATGCTGAAGAACATCTTCAAATGGCTACTAAGTAACACAAGAAAAACTGTTATTCATGCCCTAGTCACCATCAAGTGTAAATGTAAATGTATGTATACTTGTAAAGCGCACTATCACCTTTCAGGCATCCTGGCGTTGTATACCGCTGTGGAACCCTTCCTGGCTTTCCCTGTGAGATGCCCCCTAACTGGGCACCCCCAAGGTGAAGCCAGGCATCCTAGCGCTTTCGAGGCCGTTGTGGAGATTAAGCAAGCTATTGTCCAGAGTTGCAGAGTTGGACCCATGATTAGAGGAGGCACCGAGGCGAGAATTATCAAGTCCGTGGACATTGAGCCCCAGACCCTGCCACGTCGGGAATTGAACCCTGGTCCCGGGCCAGACCTCTGCCTCAGGGTCTGCCGCTCTAATCGGTGAGCCACACTTCTCCACCAAGTTGGACTATAGGAACACAACCAAACTCATTAGGAGGCTACACACCATACAGAACACGTCAGCCAGACTCTTCCTCGACTCACCACACAGAACTCACATCACACTACCCCTCAGGAAGCTTCACTGGCTTCACTGACTTCTGATACACAAAGACACCCATTTCAAACTCTTTACACACACATTCAAGGCACGACAAAAGTAAGACCCCCATCTACCTGAAAAGTTGCATTTTCTTCCACCAACCACCTAGACAACTACACTTTGCAAGTCTCGTGCACACATCCCACGCATACACAGAACAAGATCAGGAGGATGGGCATTCTCTTACTTCGCTGCTAAAGTGTGAAACAGGCTCCAACTCCACATCAGAGCTTCCTTCTCTCATTCCAAATTGCGCAAGGAGCTGGAGACCTGGATTTTCAATTAACCAATGTCCGACAGGCACCACTAGGCACACACACACCAGTTATAAATATACATATGTGAAGGCATGGTTTTTGTACTGGAATCATAGCCTTACCTTAGTGGAAATGGTGCTGTATGTCTTTTTCCTTTTAACTTAACCGTGTGGTGCCAAAGGTTTGCAAATTTTGCCCCAAATTTAAATACGATTGGTGAATGGCATTACAAAGCAAACTTAAACTTGGTTGGGATGTATGGGAATTTATAGGTAATGTACGGAATATTTTTACAATTACTATTGTCTATGACTCTATTTGGAAAGATTTCTGTCATGCACCCACATTGGTAATGTTGTACTTATAGTTTAACTTTACACATCTTCAAGTGAAATATAGCTCCTCAAATTTTTGAATGCACTAAAAATTATTTTATTTACATATAATTTTAAACTGGATTATAACTGAGTGTAAAGTCAATGTTTACATTTTTGAAACACTGAATCTACTAACAGAAGGAGTCACTTCACTACATAAAGCACATAGCTCTAGGTAGCAGAATGAATATGGAGATGTTTGAAGCAATAAGTCTTGAGGCCGCAGTTAGTAAAGATCAGATATTGGTCATTTTCTTTGGCAAACATTTCAATGCTGTAACAATATGAGATCCGGGTTTTGTTAAAGGAATTCTATGAAGGTGAACTGAAGTTAGCCAATAGACTCCTTTGCTTGGTTTGCAACATCAGCATAAAACAGTGTTTTACAGTTGCTGCTTCTTTCAGTAAGTCTGTTCGTTTGAGATACATATACTTCAGAACTATGGGGACTATGTCTTCTCATTCCATCAGAGTAGGTTGTTTTAATTCCTCGTTAGCTCACAGTGCGCCATCAGGCCCCTACACTGACAGGGCACAGAACAGTGTCTGCAAACTTAGAACACGGCAAACCTAATTCCCCAAGGAAAATCTTATAAATAAATCTTAACCTTTTGTTAGTAACTCAGGCATGCCCAAATCGATATGCAAGAAAGACACAAACTGCCCTTTCAAAACATTTATTGAGGCGATTGAATTCTTGTGTAAAATAAGTGTGCTCATGGTGGGACTATCATGAGCCCGTGCCAAATTTGCTTCAGATTTGCCAACTCTCCCCAAAGCATTTATGCTTTATAGTATAAACTTTTAAGACTCTGAATCCATTTTACTCCAATAGTGTAAGTACTCATTGTAAGACTGGACACAGTATTATGAATCACACATAGGTGTGGGGAACTCAAGATCCGTATTTGTTAGTGCCAGAATTAGAGCTTTCAGTTCAGCCGGTTGTGCTGTGCAATCACCTACTGATTGGGTATATGATGTATATGTTTTTAGAGGCTTGAATTCTCCATCCCTCATTTTGTCTTTTACTGCTGCGCAATCGGCAGAGTATCCATGTTTTGTCCCAACCTGGGCTGTTCTTGTTTTCTGACCCCAGTGTAGTAAATGCTGTCCAATACCTGACTCAGATGCTGTATTTTGGCAGAAAAAGCTGTTAGATATATCTTATGTGGTTTTATATTTTTTGCACTCTGTGTTACTCATTAGTGCCATGCTAAGCACATTTTGTACTGCAAATACGAGTGTGACTGTTTAATTGTCTATAGCCTAAGTCAAATCTGTATGAGTGAACTGGTTACGCTCCGGGAAACAAGGGATTGTTCATTGGTGAGTTACAAGGATCAATGGTGCCTTGATATTAAAGTTGTCTTAAGATTTCCCTTATTTATTTTATGTATTGTGTTTTATAAAGCACGATCATGACTGTCACAGTATCAGAGTAATGTACTGCTTTTGTAGCCTCATGTTTAATGGGGTACTGAAGTTGCACTTGGGTGCTGGACCTTAAGGGTATTATATGAAAAGGCAAATCCTCATTACAGTCAACATGATTGCAATATAATACTGGGGTGTGTCCCAGAAAACATTCCTTTGTATACGCATGCTTAGCTGATCCTGGAACAAGATAGGAGAAAGTTGGATGTTTCACGGTTTCCCTATTTGGAGCTTATATCCCAAACTCAGGTGGCCAATCTTTTTTAGCCAAGAGAATGTCAGATCCAAATATCAAATTTTTCCAAAAGTGAGCCGTAATGGTGCATTCTTTATCACGTTCAGTTTGGAGTTGCAAATCATATAGTCTGCCTTTGAGAGCTGAGTCACTGATCTGTTGTTTCCACCTGAATAAACTCTTCAGTTGCTCTCACCACCAGAAATTTTTGAAGTTGCTAGAAAACTATCGATACCTATGCCGCTCTGTCTAGCACAGTCGGAGCCCAATCCATGTTCCGAAGCAGAGTCCTCAGATTTGTGGCATTTTGAAACAAAATACTCACCATCTTCTTCTTTTTGAATTGAGATTTTTGTTTTTCTTCCTTTTTTACAATGAAGCCTGAAGAGCGTTTTGACTCCTTCTTTGGTTTCATGTACTCCCCCGACCTGCACTCTGATTACCCTCCTATCTTTGACTGTTTTTGAAAAAGACGTGTATCAGTATACTGATACCTATCATGCTGTTTAAGTGTTTCATGGTTGTGCAGATTATGGCACTTCTCAGAGGACTCCAGTGGAAAAGATCCAACCCACTGTTCACATTATTCCTTTATTATTTTTCTTATTACCCCAGTGTTTTTAGAAGACTCAGGTGCCTGTTTGCAGTTATCTTTCACCCTGATTTGCGGTTTGTTAGGTTTGGCAACCAAACTGTCTCAAACTATAGATGTATAGAATGTTGCAATACATTTCAGTAGCTCTCGCTCCCGGTCCACTACTTGAACTTGTATGAGATATTGGCATACTGTCAGTGCTGCTGCTTTCAATTTTATATTTCTCAAAATCATTGAGTAGACCGTGGCAAAATTGTCCATCAGCTTCATCCTCAACTCCAGAGCCGAGCCACCCCATACTCATTTCAAATCTGTTTTAGCACATCAGGCAGAACAACAATGGACAGTGTCCCCTGTGTTGTGTATATACCACAGCAAACACTGTGCCCCAAGTGGCACAATCTTCTACCGGAGGGATCATACTATGTTTTTCTTGAGCTCCCATATAGGAAAATACTGTTTCAAGCTGATTTGTTTTTTTGTGCTATCCACAACTAAATTTCCTCCCGTCCGGTGCAAATCGTTCCCCTTATAGAAATAACAGTCACTGAACTAATTGCCTACATTGCTCAATGCACTTGTGCAGCATAAGCATTCCTCGCTGGGTTTATTGTCATTGTTCGCATCACGTGACTTCTGTATAGTAAGCTTAGCTCTGGTGCTGTAAGGTTTGCTATGTCTGGGTAAGGTGTGTAACATGCAAAGACTGGTGATGTTGCCCCTTCATTGCTTAAAGGACCAAGTCTAACGTTAGCTGTGGCATGTGGGAGAGTGCCTTTGAACTAATTTGCATGTTCCAGATATGTGAGCAGTAATTTTAGATCTGCATAAGCTGTGTAATTGTTAGGAATTGGTTGTACCATGTATTCATGAAAATATCTGGATTGGCTATTAATTGCTGGAAATGTTGTCCATGAATAGAATACCTCTGCTGTATACGCTTCTTGGGCCTGTACCATGAAAGTAACATCTCCATCTGTAGCGTGGACCCCATGATGTAGTAACATTTGTGTTACTGAATGTCTATAGTTTAGTAGTATGTTTATTGGTTGTGTGTTAGCCTTGTTGATTTATAGAATTCAGAGTAGGTAACTATTGTGGGGTATCCTTTAAAAGGTTCAAGCTATTTATCTGAGGAGGATTTTACCTAACACCACAGACATCTCCTGTTAAGTGGTGAGTAGGGTCTTTAGGCACACTTAAGAAAACTACTTGTGAGACCCATTAAATAAGTACTCAAACTACAAACGTTGGTGGACCAATGTTGTACGGTTCCTACTTCTCTCAGTACAACTGTGCTTTAGGGCAACAAAAACTAAAGAACTAGGGGGACTGAGTTCTCTCATACCATCAACTTGTCCTAATTTCTGGCTAGCTCACGGTGTGCCATCAACGTCTTAACTGATAGGGCACTGAACATTGTCTGCAACCTTAGAGCACAGAAACCCTAATTCCCCAAGGAAACTGTGCATAGAAATCTCACCCTTTCATTAGTAACTCAGGAATGGCCAAAGTGATATGCAAGAAAGACACAAGCTGTCATTTCAATGTATTTATTGAGGGTATTGGATTCCTGTGTTTAATACGTGTGCTGCAATGATTGATAGAATACAACAGAGTAAAGCCATCAGCATTAGCAGTATTGTGAACTGGATCAATAGTTCAACCATTGTACATTAGCATTAGATTATATGGATACATATAATTGTACTCCTACCTATCTCATTTTATCCTAAATCAGCATAGGTGCACGCATCTGCCAAGATACCCTGAATCGTCTATCCCCATTTGCCTGCGTGTGTGTCATCCAACAGCCAGGTCTGATGAAGAGTAGGCCGCCGTCCTCCTCTGGATAGGAATGGAATTCAGTTAGGCTAGAATTTAGGTACAGAGTGACCGGGACAATCCTTTCTGAATGCTCCTCCATCTAAACAAGGGCCGGCCACTGTTCTGATGCCTGAGCTCTTTGCTCACTGTATTTGTTTATCCTACTCACCCAGATATGTTGCCTAAAAGAAAATACTAATAACAATAACATGCGCAACATTCCAGGCCCTTGAACCGAATGTTCTAGGTAATGATAAAGTGCCGGCCAAGAAATAGATGTGTAAGCAAATAAATTCTTAGTACATGATCATGGACTGGTACATTGTGTATGTGTGTGAAATATCTCCATTAAAAAGATGTCAGGTTTAACTTGAGCAATTAAAATGGAAGTGAATGTGCCCAGGGTCTAATAACCACAGCGGTCCCACTAATTGTTGCATATGATGTATAAGATTATATGAGTTTGCAAGACGAATTCAATTATTTCTAAAGCAACAGTTTGCTAAAACAGTTTTCTGTCATTTGGTTATACTGATTGGATTCACATCCTTGCTATAAAAGCAATTTTTTCTGCTGAGGTACTTCTGAATGGAGCCATTTTCAAAGTAACTTGAAAAAGTTAAAAAATATATAAATAATATTTATGTTAATAATTATTATTAAATTAGACGAGGTGTATCAAAAAACAGATGGGGCTATGAAATAGTAAACTATGTATGTAGTTTTGACAAGCTATATGGAAATAAATGACAAGGAAGTCTTAATAATAGCCTCCATTAAATTCTATGGATGTACAAATGTATTATTCTTTTACAAATAATGTTTTAGTAAAAACATCTGACCGCAAAATAGAAGGAGGTTATTTATGATGTTTCACCCGTATTTGCATATGTTGATGAAATTAAAAACTAGGGTTTATTATTGCTCGTATCAATGTCTTTGTGACCAATATGAACTGCTAATTATATACAATGTTAATCACACAGACAATTATTCATGCATATCATCTACTGCAATAGAATCACTTTAAAATGACAACCTTTTGTCTAGCCTTACCCATCTTATCTTCATTCTATTCTGTGATTTACAGCTGTCAGACAGCCCCTTTAGACTTGTCCTGCCAATATCAACAAATGGAACCATTGTAAGTCTGGTCTTAAAGAAGCCCACACTTGCCATACCATGAAGGTTTGATCATGTCTCCAATCATCTTTTCTAAGGATCATTCTCTAAGAATCTGAGTTGTGACAAGGGAGGTACTTCATACTCTGCTTAAATCTGGTCGCCTACTTTGAATGATACATTGTTCTCTTATTTAACTATTAAATCAAAATCTATATTAAATGGCATTCTGGTTCCTATATGTATCCTTTAGATGTGGTGTCTGTATTGTTAGTTGCTATGGCGATGTAGACATTCTAGAGTGTGGGGATCTGTGATAGTTGAGTATTGGATAAAGTAATTGGCTTATTGTAGGTGTTACTGCCTTCTCTAAATAAAGAAGTAACTTACTTTGCATCTTGAAGGCTTTATTACAGAATTTGTGACGAGGAGCTTACCTTTTCGCATTGCTGATCCTGGTTCTCTAAAGCTTCATCTGGAAGTTTCATGCTCTGTTCCGCTGTGATGAACTACTCCTCACTGGCAGTCGGAAACCGATGGGCCAGGAGTTAGAGCTGGCAGCTGAAATCCATTGAACCAGGAGGTATAGCAGGCAGTGCGTTAATCTGTTCTGATGATTTCAGAGCAATTTGGAGCATTTTCTAAGGAAATTTAGTCAGTGGAATTTTGTGAGCCGTGAGCTTTGCATTCTTGAGCAGGCACGTACGTGTCATCATGCCCTCTTCTTTGAACTCAGCATGTGGGTCTCAAAGTCATGCATCTATCTGGTGCAGGTTGCTGCCATTTTGAGTGGGCATGCACTCATTCTTACTGCAGTGGGCAATGGTAGCATGTGACATCCGCTACTTCGTGCCCATTTTGGATCGGGCCGAAACAAGGATTTTGTAGTTCATTCTGTGCACCCTCTTCTGCATAAAATGTGCTGTCGGGACTCCATGGCCATTTTAGATTGTGACGTACACGGCAAACTAAGCACTGGTAAGTTTGTGTGTATCCACGTTGGTACCTGAAGCCTACGGTGATACACTCAAATGTATCCATCACACATTCACATCATATTGTGATACACACACCACCTACATAATAATTCAGTTCTAGGTTAGATAGAAAAAAGGGCTTTGGGTATCACTCTGAATCCCAATAGTGAGGGACACGTTTTATTTTTGGGTGAGCCAGTAGAGTGCACAGAAGAGAAGTTATGTTACAACTTTCCTGATATATTTTCCGGAACAATTGGAAATATTTAAAAAAAACACACCACAAAAAGAATCCCATTCCAGATTAGGAAAATAAAGCAATTTGTAATAAGTAAAACACAATCAAAAATGACAAAAATCTAACGAGTAGAACCGATGATATGCGATTTTAAATATCACCAAAGGCACAAAGCACCAACTGTGGCTATCTGGTCATGCTGGACTGGGACAAGGTTACAAGTTCAGGCAAGCCAAGTTGGAGCGCGCCTAGCTTCAGGGACCCAGTTATTCCTGCTGAACAAGAGTACCTTAAATCCTGGTTTCAGAGCGTTGCAACGTCCCGCATCAAGAGTGCATCGAGCATACAAGGTGATGTAAGAATCCGGATCAGAGATGCATCATGCAGTGTCGGTTCCGGGAAGCTGTGGGGCACTAATGCAAGGTCCTGTATCATCGTCAAGGAGGCCAACGATGAGGGAAGTTTGTGGTGTGAAGTCCTGCATTGAGGATACATCATGCAACGACTGGTTCAGAAGAGACTGTGGGGTGTGGAATCACAAAAAAACAGTTACAACACCTTTCTGAGAGTGCTTCAGCAGAGCCTTTATGATGTGCAAGCATGGTAGGTGACAGTTTCTCCCCCTCGTTAACTCAAAGTGGTTTATCCTGCCCACTGTCTGGGAGCAATACACAAAGACGAATGGCCAGCTTCACCTAGCTATGTGACCCAGGATCAGGCTGCGAACATCAAATGGTTAGGACAAGAATATAGCAACTTTATAAAAGTGGCATTTTCAGAGCTGTGACAAACAAATCAGACTTACCATTAAAAGGGGCATTTTATTACAGTTCTTTACAATCCAGAATCGACCTGTTCATCTGTCAGCCTGTCCATGTGATGCCCAAGTCAACCATCACCTTTTCAGGGAAAATGGTCTCTCTCACTATTAATTTGAAGGATTTCGTTCTGAAGTGATTTTGGAATGTATCTTATGTGTATGTGCAACCTACATTTCTTACTAATTAGGATTGTGTTAAATAATTCTGTAACCTCTATTCCAATGTTTTTAGGATCATGTTGAGCAATTCTTATTTTTCCATTATTTTTCCATTGTTGTTTGTTATTTATTTTTATGCGTTTAAGGGGAGGAGTAGTGTGCTGTCTATGTTGTCAGTTGGTATTGGGATGTAGGCATTCTAGAGTGTGCGGAGAGGTGGCAGTTGAAGAGAAATTTGGATGAAGTCTGCGGCCCATTGTAGATGCTACTGCCTGCTGTAAATACAGAAATGACTTACCTTGCATCCTGATGGAGTTATTACATTAGCCTGCTGATCTTTCTATTTGTCATTCATATCAATCAATCAATCATACAGTACTTGTAAAGCGCGGCTTGTCATCTTTAAGGATATCCAGGCACTGGGAGACAGGTTTTGAGCTTCTCCCAGAAGTTTATCCGGAAGGGGAAACAACCTTTACAACGCAACTTTTACAAATCACTACCATTACAACGAAACTTTTACAATGCAACATCCATTACATAGCATGCCATTACAAAGCAACCATTACAACGCATGACACTACAACGCATACCATTACAACGCATGTCATTACAACGCAATCATTACAACGCATACCATTACTACGCATACCATTACCATCCAACACTTACCCTACTCTTGCACCCCCTGGAGTTAGAATAGTAATTTTTACCCCTACACTATCCAACACTTACCCTACTGTTGCACCCCCTCGAGTTAGAATAGTAATTTGTACCCCTACACTATCCAATACTTACCATACATGCAATGTAATGTTATGCGTTGTAATGGTATGCATTGTAAAGGTAGTATGCGTTGTAATGGAATGCGTTGTAAAGGTAGTTTTTAAAAATTTGTTGTAATGGCATGCGTTGTAATGGAATGTGTTGTAATAGATGTTGCGTTGTAAAAAATGTGTTGTAAAGGTGTGCGTTGTAAAAGTATGCGTTGTAACGTCATACAACCATCAGGTAGGGTGATGGTCGGAGATGCAGGTGAGGTGGGAGAAGGAGCGTCCTCTGGTGTGGCAGATGCACAGTGTCTGTGCGAGGGCAAGGGCAGCAGAGGTGCGGTTTCCGGAAGGTTGCTAGATGTTCAAGCGGTGGTTCATGTATGCAGGCCCTTGGTCATGAAGTGCTTTGGGGGTGTGGGTCAGGAGTTGGAAAAAGCATCTTTCCTGGATGAGGAGCCAGTGGAGGTCTCTCAGGTGTGTGCACCTGTGAAATTGAGAAGATTATGGATTGTATCCCTAAACTTTACTTTACAAATTCCAAAACAACAAAAACTATTTGCATCCACATTTCTGTTACTTTTCCTGATCGCATAACAGGCCACAAAACGCAAGAACAAATTGTGCACCCAGTAATGTAAATTACCTTGGAGTGCGCCAATTAGTGGCTACACAAATTGTGCCTGATTCAAACACAAAATAGGATATAAAATACCCCTAGTACATGCTATTCATCATTCCAGTAATCCCTGTTTGCTCCTGCAATTCGACAATCCCCACAAATCGCAGGAGCAAACACCCACAACTTTCAATCAAACTATAAACCTGTTTTACACAGAAACTAATTTGCTTCCAACATAGGATTCCTAGCCCACAGTGATCAGGCTCGAATGTGGGGAGTTCAACTTCCCTGCAGCTCCACTTAGCGGACTACTTTTCAGAAGAATATATATCCTTAATATATCTGCTCTCAGCTTAACCTACAGTTCTTGGTGAAACATTCATCCTATGGTGTTAGGCTGAATGTCCTTCTATTCTGCAGTGTTTACCCTTAGCCAACCTATTGTGCGTCCCCGTTACTTGAAACGCTTAGAAATGAAAAAAATATGACTAAATATGATGCAAGCCTCTTTGGCCTGAGGGTTTGACGGAGAAGGGTAGCATGCATAGCATTAAATTAGATGTGCATCACTTGGGCTGAAGCATTTTTATTTACCTTTTAATTACATTAGACAGGCACATTTCGCCTCGAACAATGACTCTGATACAAAAATGCATATATTTATATATTTTTTCTTCTTTCTACTGAACATGTAGTGACAAAACAATCAGTGCTCCTAATGGCAATATTTTATCTGTATCTACACTCAGAGGATGAAGAGACCCATAATGTTGTCTTCAGGCAAATCCCTGGCTGTCTCTGAGATGAGTTCACACCAATCACATGCATAATTTCCCATGCTTCACTAACGCGATCATCCGCGACGAGAGCTCTGCTGTGACAGGTTCTGCACATCTCAAGAAGGGAAGCAGTGACCGAAAATCCATTCTGTCAACTGGCTTTGAACTCAGTGTCACGGTGTAAGCGGGCTACTCAGGAGGTTGGGAAATAGAAGCGAGCACATGTGCAGCAGAAAAACCATTTCCAAGAATTACAGCGACGCGTGTTTGCTGTTTGCGGTCACCCTGATGTTTTGCCTGCAGGGTTTTACTATGTTGGAGCTGCAGGAGTAAAACTAATGCGGACACGTCGTGCTGTTGAGCGAACACTTCTACAGCAAACAGAACTTAAGTTACTGGCGTTTGCTGTTTTTTCCCCAGTTCTGCTGGAGGGAAGTGTAGAGATTTAGGATGCTAGCTATGACGAGGTGCGAGGAATGTAATGTCTAAACTGGGGGCGGGAAGGTGTAGGGATAGTTCTGCCTTAGAGCATATGCCTTGATAATGCCCCCTTTGCATGGCAGCATAGAGCGGGTTGAAGTGAAGCATGGAGGGGGGGGGGGGGGATTGTTGCTCTGCTTTGACCTTGAGGCTGGCAGATGTGTACAAATCGTATGGCAGAACTCCCACCACTCTACCTCATCAAAGCCAAATGGTGGCTTTTCCATCCTCCAGGAGTTGGTTGTTATGTTGTGTGTGTGTGTGGGGGGGGGGGGGGGGGATTTGTTGTTGTTTTGTTAATATGGGCTGAATATATGGATGAGAAGTCTAAAAAAATATTGTAACTACACATCGTAGGTGTGAATTTTCAGTTGGAATATTTCTGTGTAGGACATTGAAATGGACTCAATGTATCACACTGTAATAGATAAATTATCATGGATTTTTGTAGGAACAAAAATGTCAGGGAAACACGTTTCAGAGAGGACTTGAAAACCATGGATTTGCAAACCAGGCAACAACAATCAATTACATTCCTGGCACAAGAGGAAACTGTCATATAGTTGTGAAAACCATAACCACTGCAAACCCCCCCTGCAAGTTTGAGACAAAGAATCTCTATTCTACTTCTGCTAGCACTCAATTCACGTTCTGGGCTAAGCACCCCATCCCCACATCCCCAGTCTGCATCACAGCAAAATAATGTGGTTGCAGCAGAAATATGGCTATTTCTAATAATTTCTGATATAGAGACTAATATCACACCCTCAGCCACCCGCATGACCACCTATAGTCCTTCCTAAAGTAACCCTGAGCATGCTGTACTTCACCCTCAACACTGAATGGTCGTTTTACCATTAACTTAGCCAGCAAATGGGGGGTGTGGCTGGCCGAGCCGCGGAATGGCCGCTTTGTAAGCGAGCTCCGCCGGCCGGGGGAAAATCCTTCTGTAATCCTGTAATCGGAGGGCAGGAGGAGTACAGCGCTTACACCCTTGGGCTGCTGTGACTCCAGTGCATGCATTGACGCCTTTGCTGGCTGCGAGGCGCTTAATTTTCCCGACATTGCCGATGGTGAAACTGTGAGGCGGGAAACCCCTCGGAGATGGAGCCCGCAGCGGCCGGGCTATGTGTGTTAATTGAGTTCACGGCTGCAGAGGCCTATGGCACCGGTGCTGATCTGCATGTCGAAGGAGGTGGAGTGTGAGACCGACAGCGCAGGATCCCCCCTGTGGCAGGCTTAGTGGGCACGAACAGTACAAAGGTGCTCTTGTGTACCAGCGACCCACGGGTGTGCCTAGTGACCTAGCTTCTGTGAGGCCGCAGCCGCCATCTTGTGGATTGTAACGAGGGCTCGGGCGCGAGGAGGTCGGTGGCGTCTGAGGAGCCCAAGTGCCCGCATATCATTGGAGGTGTCTGGAGGCTGTGGTGCACGAGCGGCGGCCGTCTCCAACAGGCCGCTGGCAGGTACGGGTTGAGAGGCGGCAACGAGATAGGCGGATCGTGCTCTACGGCGTCTTTGCCTGCTTTTTCTGCACAATCTGAGGCGGGAGCTGGGCAGAGCTGTGTTCAGACAGCGGATGGTGCGCTGGGGAGCCCCGAGGGACACCAGGTGGCGGTGAGATGTGTAGACCTCACGGGGAACCATATCTACAATAAGGTGTCACCCCAACAGATTGGGCCACGCTGCCGGCGCCACCAGTTGGATACTTTGAAGAAACAGGTGAATACCCATGAGACACAGTTAGACAGCCTGGAAAATAGAAACACAGAGTTCCATGAATTCCAGGTGTAGACCAGGGAGCAACTGTTGAATATGGATAAAATGCTGGGTATTATTAGGGCCAAGAATGACGATTTGGAGGCGAGGTCTAGAAGGAACAACCTCCGTATTACTGGTATTCCAGAGACAACCGCAATTTCCAAAATGGAGGTGTTCATGTCGGAGCTCCTGCACGAGCTATTTGACCGTCACTTGTCAACGATATTTGTGATTGAAAGGGCTCATAGGTCCCTGGGGCCAAAACCCCTTGTTGGAGGTACGCCGAGGCCGATCCTGGCTAAACTTCTGAATTATCAAGACAGAGACCTGATTCTGCGCCTGGCTAGGGAAAAGGGCCAAATCACACATAAAGGTAACACTATCTCCTTTTACCCAGACTTTACTCCGGCGGTGCAGGCGGCACGCCGAGAATTTCTTCCAGCTAAGCGCATACTCATGCAGGCGCAGATCCCCTATTCCGTGCAAAACCCGGACAAACTCAAGGTGTCGTATGATGGCACTTGCCACTATTTCACGGACGCGAAATTCGCCCTCAAGTTTGCCAAGCATGTTGGCGGGAAGAGATCCAAATCCATTGGTGCCGCTGAGGAAAACTCGGGAGGCCGACTCAGTGACAATGACTGAAGCGATATCCGAATTCTGTTTTATTCAATTTGCAAAAGTGGGCTGATCTGTTGTGTAGTTATTATGTTTTATTGGTTTAAAAATGCCTCTTGAGATTTTTTTGCAGCCTGTTGCCCCTACGTAACAAGGTGAAGGGGTCTGGCTGCCAGGGGGCATGTATATGAGCTTTTGTTCTCCTTTTGTTAGTGCTGGTTGCTGTTGAAAGCCTGTCCGCATTACTCCCGGCCACCCTGTATAAGCAGGGTAGTACACCGGCTATATTCCCTGCCCCCATGGGAAATCTCCCCCATTTTCTTTCTTTGATGCTTTCAGGGGTTAGAATTGGGAAGGGTATGCTACAACCTGATTGGGGGGTTGGAGTGGGTGGAGGGTGGCAATTGGGGTTTGTTTATTTAGTTCTTTGCCAGCACACAGATGCAGGAAACTTGGAATTGTTCTTACGGATAGATGATGGCTTGCGCGGTTTGGGAGCAATGATCTTGTGTTTGGGCATTTGGATTGACCACACGCAGATATACTAAATGTTCTTACATGGAACATTGGGGGACTGAATGATAGCAGGAAGGCCAGACTTGTGCATGCATATCTCGCTAGACACAACATTGACATATGCTACCTGCAGGAAACACATTTAAATGTTAAGCCATCAAACGGCTTGCGGCACAATAGGTGGGGGGGCTACATACTCATCTATTTTTTCTAACCACGCGCGGGGAGTGGCAGTGCTGATTCGCAAAGAAGTGGATTGGCTTGAGTCTGCTGTGTATATTGACCCAGAGGGAAGGTGCATAATCTTACAGGGGAGGCTGGCAGGCATATCAGTGGTACTGGTGGCCATATACGGAGCGAATGTGGACTCTCCAGAGTTCTTCCTTGACATTTGGGCACGAATCAGGGCAACTGGTTGTTGTACGGTGATTTGGGGTGGCGACTTTAATGCCATTCTGAATGATGATAGCGATAGACAGGGCTCGGCTCGCTCATTGTGCCCACGAGCTAGCACGGCACTTCAGGATATCATGTTAGATGGTAATTTACTGGACATTTGAAGATCTAGGCATCCGGGACTCTGGGAGGGGACATGCATTTCTAGCCATCACTGCGCCTGGCCCCGCTTGGACTACTGGCTGGTCTCGAAGGATGTGGCTGCTTGGACGCTGGAGGTGGCTCACATGGCGCGCTCACTGTCGGACCATGCTCCTTGCTTACTTAAGCTGCGCCTGCCAGGTGTACCCCCACGCACTTTTACTTGGCGGTTACCCCCATGCGTTGTTAGACAAGGCATTTAAGTAAGAGATCCGGTCTGATATAGCGGAATACTTTGCTTTAAACTCTGGGTCGGTGGACACAGAGGCAGCGCTCTGGGAGGCTTTCAAGGTTGTTATAAGAGGCCAATGCATTGCAAGGCAGGCTGGGGTGCTGAAGGCCATCAGAGGTGCCATGGCAACCCTGGAGAGACAGATACGTGACTTAGAAAAGCAGTTTTATTCACTAAGCAACTCTAACACAGCTGCACTTCTAAAGGCAAAACTGCTAGAGTTTGCTGAGGAATCTCAGCGGGAGGTCAAGTTCTTGGGCAAATATGCTGAGGCAAGAAGGTATGGTGAGGGCGATAGACTGGGCCGCAAACTTGCGGGCATGGTCCGTCCCTCTAAAGCTGTGACATTTGTACATGAACTACACACTGCTGATGGGGCATTGTAAGGGGCCAAGCTGAGATCCTTACTGAATTTTCCAATTTTTACTCTTCCCTGTATACTGCCACCCAGACCTCAAGCCCCCAAGGCTTGCAGGATTATTTAGAGTCAATCGCACTAGT
This sequence comes from Lissotriton helveticus, assembly GCF_964261635.1. Classification (NCBI taxonomy): domain Eukaryota; kingdom Metazoa; phylum Chordata; class Amphibia; order Caudata; family Salamandridae; genus Lissotriton; species Lissotriton helveticus. The sequence continues at coordinate 918,774,771 of NC_136067.1, read as the reverse complement.
ATGGTTCAACAATACACACAGGGTATATATGGACCTCCCCATAATGGTGGAAGATGTGGCCCAGGTCATTAAAAGTCTACCACTTGATAAGGCCCCTGGGTCAGATGGCCTGACCACTGCTTTTTTCAAGACCTATGTAGAGGAGCTGGCCCCCAGATTGCTTGCAGTGTATAAGGAGGCATTTTACCTGCATCAATGAAAGAAGCTGTAATCATAACGCTGCTGAAACCCGAGAACGCTGAGAAGGAGTTGGACTCCTACAGGCCATTATCTCTGATAAATGTAGATGTAAAAATCTATGCTAAACTTTTGACGAACAGGCTGCAACCGCTCCTCCAAATGATTACACTCCCAGAACAATTGGGGTTTATTCCTGGGCGGTCGCCGTCACACATCTTGCATACATTGTTCTCAGTATTACACTATCTCCACCCTGAGGTGCAGGCAGCTGCCATTTTTCTAGATGCTACGAAAATGTTTGATATGCTTGAATAGCCATATTTATTCACCATTCTACAGCGCATGGGACTGAGCCCTCTGTTTATAAATCGCATTAAACTATTATATACCATGCCGGTGGCATGAATCAAAATGAATGGCTTGTTGTCTGCTCCTTTCCATGTCACACGTGGCACAAGACAGGGGTGCCCACTCTCGCCCCTGCTCTTTTCTTTTGCCATGGAATCTTTGACTGCAAGAATCCGGCAACACCACACAGCACGGGGCATTGGTTTTCAGTACGCGTAGCTTTCTCATCTCACTATACGCAGATGATGTAACCTTATACATTCAGAAACCAGAAGAAAACTTGGAACCGGTCCTTAAAGAATTGATCAGATTTGGAGGGCTAACTGGGGTCTCTATTAATTGGAAACAATCTGTAATTTTCCTTTTGGCAGACGGTACTTCCATTGTGACCTCTGAATTCCTCCTGCGTTGGGAGGCCGAAGCTGTTAAGTATCTGGGGGTGTGGATAAGTAGAAGCTTGCAGGAAATCTGGAATCTGAATTTTGGTAGGGCATACACATGGTTGGAGGGCAAGGTTGTACTCTGGGCTAAACTGCCTTTATCCATCGCTGGGAAGATAGCGCTGACTAAAATAGTTATTTTACCAAAGTTTTTATACCTGTTCGTTATTGTGCCAATCCCTCTTACACAACATTTTTTTTCATGCTTAAGATCGCAGCTGCTGACCTTGTCTGGGCTGGAGGGCAAGCCAGGGTGTCCCGGACCTGCTGACTCTCCAGTTGCGACAGGGTGGTCTGGGCGCCCCAGATATACAATTATATGCTCTCTGCGCCCAGGCTCAGTTCCTCCACTTCTGGGTGCATAGGACACCCTATCAGCCGCATGTCGCAGTCGAAATAGATGCGGTGGCACCCGTGCCAATTGAGGTGGCATTGTATCAGAAGTCAAGCCGCTCCAGGGGAGATATGGATATGGCAGGCACCCTACGATGGGCGTGGACCACACTTCAGAAGAGAGCTAATATCCCTCTACTATATGCACCGTCAGTGCCATTGGCGCGAAACCCCATGCTGCCTTGCATTATGAATTGGGTGAGTAAAGCCCTGATCAAGGAAATTAAACTTTACACATTCACTGATCTATATCCGAACGTTGAGTTCCGCCCCTCCCCCCCCCGCAGGTACTGAAGATCACACTGTGTCCTTCACAGAACTCTTTTTGTATCACAAATTGAAGACCGCATGTCGTACCTTGTGGGCGGGATTTCCCGAGGCTCCCCCACCGCTGTCAGCTCTAGAGCAAATCCTGAAATCTTCTTTGCCACGCAAATTAGTCTTGCTTCTGTACACCAGTATGCAAACTACAGCCCCGGTGGTACGGCCAAAGTCCTTAATACAATAGAATAGTGAACTTGACCCCCAACTAACAGAAGAACAGTGGGCGTTCTGCTGTAGGCAGCTGACTGAACTGTCCCCGAACTATAGGCTGCGCCTACTACACTTTACATTTCTGCACAGATATTATAGAACACCAATTAGTCTATATCGAATGAATCTTAGGGAGGACGATAGATGTTGGCGATGTGGGTATGCCTCGGCGTTCTTTTTGCATATTGCTTGGGACTGCCCAATGCTTTTTTAATATTGGCAGGAGATTTTTTCCGCGGTAAATCAGATTGTAGGCAGAACGGACGCTCCCTCCCCTGCATTGGGCCTCTAGGGCTGCTTGAAAGACACACCACCAAAACAACAGAATTTAAATGCACTACTCTTACTATATGCTGTACGACAGGTAGCTATCAGGTGGGGAAGGAAGTAGATACCTGGCTTCAAAGACTGGTTATCCGATGTGACGTATGGTCATACTCAACTGGGTGTATTCTGGGAACTGATGCCTGCGTCCTCGAGACCTCGGGATATATGGGAACCATTCTTAAATTGGGCGCGCAATAGATCTTCCCAGCTCTGGCGCGACTGCCTAGCGCTATGCTGCCTATAGCACCTGGGTCAATGAGGCATGTGTTTGCAGTATCTCCCGCATATGTGGTTCTGATACAATGGGATTAGCTGCCCCCTGATGTTCAGCTATTGTCAATACTGTAAATGATATTGAATTCTGTGTCAGATTACACTAAAGAATGTGATGCTATGTATGAACTTGTTGATATCTCAGATGTGCATGCTACTATTTTGATATATCATTTTAGATGTGACATTCCTCTGATATGTACTATGATGTTCCTTGTAGACCTGTGCTGACATGCTGGCTGGTTTTTGGTTGGAACCCAGGTTCCTATTGTTTGTACTTGCAATTTGAAATCTCCCAAAAAAAATAAAAACTTAGCCGGCAAATCATCAAGACTTCATGCTCAAGAAATAGATAATATCTTCATGAGTATGACCTTCTTAGCAGTCACTACCGGAGCCAGCATTTCTCAATCATCCTCCAGCATGATGAAGTGGGCATAGTCTAAATGTCATCACCACACATCCCTGTCTTTAGTTTTTATTATTATGCACCTAAGATTGTAGATCACTAACAGAGGCATTTGGTATCAGGGCTGGGACTGACAAAAGCAGCATACTAACAACAGTGATGCCTTTATGTGTGTATGCATGTGTGAGAATGATAGGTTTGAGTGAATCTATCTGTGTGTGGGTACTCTGTGTCCTACAGTTTGACATTATTCCTCTCATGAGTCACCTAGGGCAAGTTGCACCCCTTGTCTATGCCATCTCTAGCTCAATGGGACCCACCACTGACATAATGGTGACACTTATTGCATATCTTTGCTAGCCATTGATGGCATGATGTACCACCACCCTGACATAATGCAGACTCAGCATAATAGTAGTATTATTTCCTTGAATATTGTGGGCTTCCATAGTATTATGTTCTCTACCTCTGCCCAAATATTAGTCAATGCATCATGGTTGTAATTCTTGGCATACAATATGTATCTTTGGCCCAATCGTGCAGCCCCAACGTAGTTCCAGCCTTGTTAGATTACTAATTATTCATGACATTTTGTTCATATCCATGGTCAGATGGTACCTATTCATATTCATGTTAATATGCTGAAGCTGGCTGAATAATGGTAATTCTCGGCATATTGCAGGAATCCACAGCGTGATGGCTTCTTGTCCCTAGCATAATGGTGGTGGAAATCATTGGCTTTTTGAATTACATGTGTGGTATACCACAGTATTACAGGGACATGTCAGGCAAAATGTACTGTTGGAGGGCAGTATGAAATGTATTTAATGAAAGTGACACATTGTTTCTTTTGAAGAGTAAATGTCCATCTTTGGGAATAGTTAAGCTTACTTGCCACACTGTAATTTTTTCAGAATATTTCAATAAAACCTTTTAATTTGAAGAACCGGAATAACCCACTTACAGGATCTCGGCAGCGGGGGAACCGCTCAAATCTTCCATACCCTTCATACGCAGTAAAAGGAGACACAGGAGCCTTCGTCTGCAGGAGGAACCCAGATTTATTACAATAGCCCGGGCTATGGAACAGAGTCCAAAGCCAGTCAAAGACAAGACAGAGGAGGCTGCTACTTAAACCCGTAGCTAACAAGCCTTATATACGTTTCATATTCCAGCCTTTTGGCTGCAAGACCATTGTCCAATCAGAGCAGTGTTTATTGTTGATTAGCCGGATCCAGATGGTGTTTGCAGCTAGTGACCTGATCAAGGTAAAGCACACAGTCAAATGTTGGTTCTGCTTTGATCGGGGCTTGGTTTCCTCAGGTTTCTTTGCCCAGTCGCCTTGATCAAAAGCCCCGGCTTTACGAGCCATTCTCCGATTGTTCTGGATGAGAATGCGGCAATCAGACCATTGTCCAGATAACCTGACAATGGTGTCAGGGATGTTTGTCAGGCTGTGAGCAGGAACAGGGAAATGGATCATTTACTCGGGGTGAGGGCCATGTTGCTCTTTGACGGACTGCAGAGAACGGGGGGTTGGGTGGGCGACAGTTCCTGGGCAGAAATGCAGGCCTGCAAGAAATGGGTTTTTATCGTGGTGGTGGAATTTCTTTCGTATATCAAGGAAAAACAACCAAGTAAGTCCTGTGGAAGTGTTTGCCACGAGATGGCAAGGTAAAAATCAATGGAGTCCTGTAAAAATGTATGTCGTCCAAAAAATACATTTCCTCAAATACCTAGTACCTTCAAAGCAAATTTCTCTAACATTGAAGCTTTAAAATGTGCTGTTAGGCTCCATTTTAAAGCATTTTCCTCAAGGGGAATTTGGGACAGGTATTGATGCTAAACTGTTTTCAAATGGTACCAGTCATCATTATGCAGAGCACAGCTTTACATGCTACCACATGTTACTTTGAAGAGAAGGAGTAGAAAAATGCATCTAACCTTGCATATGAGAGAAGGGTAAAGATTGATGGTCAATTGTGCTGAATGCAGATGATAGGTAAAGTTGGACTTTGAATTATACACGGTCATGCGCAATACACAGATCATTCTGCAGTAAGTGAAAGGTAGTCATTTGGTCCTCTAGATTGGTGGAAAAGAACACTAAAAACCAGTCTGAAATTAGCTCAGGTGCCTGAGGCAGAATATGGGCTTGCCAGTTTGCCTAGGAAGGGATCCATTTGTAAAGGGTAGTGATTCTTTAGATCACCAAGACTATTGTTCACCTTTTATAGTCATGGGTTTGTGGAGGGATTCATTTATGGGATGATGGAAATGATCCTTCTTTTAAAGAAGTGTTTCTCATTCCAACAGCAAAGGAGCTATATCAGATTCGATTACATTTGCTCACATTAGGTTATCAGCAATGTGGTTTGAGTCTATGAATGTTAAGTTCAAGAGTTGAGATGTTAACCATTGAAGGGTTTTTTATTTTGTACTGGTAGATGGTTGTAATGCAATATAGACTTTTTAATAATATGGTGTTTTTTTCCCAGGGTAGTTGTTTTCTCTGACAGATTTGCGAGAAATGGGAACTAATGATGATGTTGATGGTATCTTCATTACATTGGTTAGTGGAGTTTTTTATTATTTCAGGGATGAGTGGGTATTTTGATATTTTCCTTAGAGTAGAGGAGAGTTCATCAAGCAAGTTTTACTGGTCTTCTGAGGATTCTGTTCTGATTTGTTTTTATCAGTTTGTATGTTGGGGAAGTGATTCGGATTTTAAAGGGATTACTGAATGGTGAGATCTATTGAGATGGGTGAAAGCATCAAGGTTAGGAGATTTGGAGGCATAAGAATCATGTGTAGAGCATTACCGTTCTTTTGAGTTTTATGGCAGGAGAGTATCAGGAGACCATGTAGAGGAGATCTTTTGTAAAGCGTAGATGTCAAGAGGATTTTCTTGGTGTTCCGTGCGACGTTAGAGAGTCCTAAGAAGGTGTTGGTTGTCCAAGGAGTAGTCATAAAGTGATAAGGTTATTAAAGCGTTCAATGAAGAAGGAGGTATGTTGAGTAGGGAGATAGATTTTGTAACAGCAATGGTTTTGTTATTTAAAGATTGGAGTCATGAGTATAAAGGAAGATAGAGAGGGGGATACTGTTAAGGAATAGGTCTAGTGATGTTTATGAGTAATGACTTTTAAAAGCTATGGGCCTAATTTAGATCTAGGCGGATGGGTTACACTTTCACACCAGAGAGGAATATCCCATCCACTGAAATATAAATGCCATATATCTTATGGGATTTATACGTCAGCAGACAGGATATCCGTCACCGTTGTGTTGGAGTAACCTATCCGCCAAGATATAAATCAGGCCCTATGTCTTCTACACATTTCTGAGATATGCCTCAGAGTAGCGTAGCTATTATTGAGTAATGAAGACAGTTGTAGAAATGCATTATTTGACAAAGATTTATGTATATACATTATTTTGGGTGCTCCTTTTCTGGGGTTGCATAACAAATGTGTATACAGAATCTTATAGAATGATAGGAGTCAACAAAGAATAAAAGAATGTTTATATATGGTATAGAAAAATTACAAATGTCTTATTGTTACATTTGCTAAAGAACACTGATATGAGTGGTCTTTTACACATCACATCTGGCCACTGATGTTTCTTATCGACAGTTTAAGTAAGTTTAGGAAGAATGGAACATGAGACAAGCGCTTAGAGCTGGATCAGTTTTCATCAGACAAGCACTTTCAGAATAAGGGTTTGGTGTCTCTTTTTGCAGAGTTTCATTTTTGCAGAATCTGATGACCAAGCAAGCATTTTTGTAAATAGAATAATGGTTGGATGAGAGAGCACCCATTAAACATACAAACATGAGTGCTCTAGTTAGATAATTGGAAAATTAATTTGTTCCTTTTAGAATTTCTGTGTTATGCAGACTCTCACGTAGATGTGACATTCCTCAACTGGGCCTTTGCCTCAGGCCCATGAACTATGATATCTGATTCCATATTAAGTGTCTGCCCACAAAGGCTGCTAGATTTGTGAACTTATTGGATGCAGAAGGCTCATGTTTAAGTAGACAGGACTGTGTTTGGCAGCTTCCGAGTCCGGCACAGAGCAGTGAACATAGCCCACCCCAGACACTGGACGTCCCTCAATTCATCCCTCATTGACACATTTTCACGCTCCACGACACACCATGTCCTTTTCGTCCTTCACTGTTTTGAGGAGCTCCTGTTCTCCGCGGAGGCTTTCCGTAACCTCACAAGGTGCACACCTCTCGAGTCGCAGCTCGACCTCGTGGGATTTTCATCAAGGCACCACATCTGCTCTTCTGTATGCCACAGGCTCCACACTGCCTTCGCTTCATCTTGTACCATCAATTTCCATTAGTTACGGAGGTCAGGTCGGACCCGATTGGCTTAGTAACCGTACCAATCTCCCACATAACCACACAGCCCTGAAGAGTCACGGGCTAACTCCCATGTGTGACGAAACACGTGTCGGTTGTTTTTTTCTTTGTTGTTGCTGAATAAATAATTTTGAACAAAATATCTGGTGTCAACCACTGGAATTAGAGAAATACGAGACATTTCTAACAATACTATATCCTCATAACGTGTGCCCAGGACTCATTCGCTCATAGCCAGAGCTAGCCCTGGTAGTAGAATGTCATATCAATATTGGGAGGCCGAATGGTTATTAATTGAGCCAAGGAACCACCCTCTTTTGGTTTCACAAATAATATGTCAGGTAAGGATGAAGAATAATTAAAGCAGGAGCGAGATTGGACTACAATCAGCAATAGAGGGTTACATTCGTTCATACTAGGAGACTCATTGACAAATGAACAAGGTGTAAGGTCGGATTACATAGGCATTAAATGAAGACGAGATGAATTCAAGGTAAATTGAGGCAAATGAGCTTTTTGATCAGCTCTTGAATGATGTTCTAATGGATGGGGCAAGAGCAGGTGCTGGAGAAGTAGGGCAAATAATTAACCTGAAACACCAGCACCAAGAGGCCCAGCCAAGTAGTTTACCTCTGTTAAAGAGACAGTATGTCAACATAGACTGAATAACAGGCTAGTGAAAGGCCTAGGTGCTCACATTAGAAGAGGGAAGACAATTACTAGGTGAGATGCAAGATTATGTGAGTCAGGAGAGACACAAGAGGCAAGAGGGACCTGGGTTTAAAGAGAAATTCTGTTAACACTTTATTGGTTTTAGGAGCAGTGTGAAGATTGACAATCTGGATGGTCATTTTGTTTGTGATGTCTTCAGCCACCTGTTCCTAATGACTTATGTATGATGTAGCCTTACAGCTAGAGTGGTGGACCTTCAAGCAGCTGAGGAACCGGGTTCAACCACGCTCAACATCCTGTGATTCTGGGCAAATCACGTAATCTCCCGTGCCTACCAAAAATGAATGTGTACTCGCAGAACGTAACTGGTGCGCATGTAAAGCGCTCTGATACCTGATATTTTCAAGTCTAGTTCAATATAAAACTCTAAAAAAATAAAGTGTCTAATTTCGCATTTTTCTCTTTCTGCTTGCTATATTCCCTTTCCAAGCTCAGAGTAACATGTTTTCTCGTTCTGCTGGAGGCTTGTTGAAAATTCATTTTCTGGATATCTGTAAACTGTTCCACTTTGGCTTCCTGCTCATAGTTTCTGACTTGCCAGTCCATTGTTGATTGGGTCCTCTACAGTCGCGAGCAGTACCAACCTCACCCTGGTCAAAAGATTATTTACTATTATTGCTTACTAAATCTCTGGCACCCCTTTTTGCCCCTATCTGCTTTGGACTTCTGTGCCCACACCTCCTTCATGCATAGTTTCCCAGCCGAGTTGCCGTCCACAAAAGGGAAACATCCTTTACAACGCAACTTTTACAACGCAGTGCCTTTACGACGCAACTATTACAACGCATGTCATTACAACGCATTGCGCTGGGGGGCGCTCTAGGATAGGGAGTGGATTTAATTTACTATCCAACACCTTCCCTACTATCCACGGGGACTGGAGTTGAAATAGTAAATTAAACTATTCACTATCCAGCACCCCTAAGCGCTATGCGTTGTAACAGCATGCGTTGTAAATACTGCGATGTAAAGGCATGCGTGGTAAAAGCATGCATTGTGATGTCATACCTACTCCACAAAAACATACATTGCAGTACAGCTTTCATCAATGCAGCAGTTGGCCAGGGGCTCCATCTTCCTAAAAAACACATTGCTATGTTCGTTATTGCTAATTGCTGCAGCACTTTAGAACTTGCAACACATATTAGTTATTTACAGAATGCAGAATACAACAGCATGTTGGGCACTTTAGTAGAACATTTTGAAAATGATTTCACTTGGATCTAGTTGGTAGTATGTGGTTTTTTGGACATCTGATGAAGTTTGTAGAAAATTGCAAAATGTCAATTGCATCCTGGATTTGGGCATTGATGCTCCTTGGTGAGCATCTTAATTTCAGTTCGTAATTCTAGGCACTTTGTAGAATAGTGCCTGTTTTTTCTGTGAAATCTGTCTGATTTGTACAGTACATTGTCCAGAAAGTCATAGGCTATAACTGGATCTCCATGGTCAATAGTAATTTACATTAAACTGTAGCTGGAGTGTGAAAGATGGTGGTCATCCAAAACCAAAGAATCATTAGATTGTGTTTGATTCTTCTAATCTCTGATTTATTTTTAAACAGCACTGGGTGAAGTTCTAGGTTGTGTCATCAAATGATGACCAGTGCCACATTAGAGGTTGAGATAATAATAATAATCCCACCTATTTCCGCTCTAAAAAATGAGGCATAACGTGGATTTTGGTGCTTGTCGCACGAAAATCTGCATATCACGGTATTAACTGGCCCTTTCTTCCTTTACATTTCAGCTGGTTTGACCAATTGTAATAGAGTAGATAGTTGCGATCCCGAGGCAAACACTCCTAATCGAAATCTACGTTATATTCTGTATTTCTTAATTATTTTTCAGACAACGTTCCTCTCAAAAGTCAGCATGTGATTGTGCTAAGAGTTATCATCACCTTGTCAATGACGAACCTCGCCTCACTGTTACCACACTGTCAAAATATAATAATGCTCGATTGACATGCTGCAGGGAAAATAGTAATCATTACATTTGTGCTAGTGTTCGAGCACCCTAAAACAGTTCGAAAATTACCTCATTTTAAGTGACTCTACGGAAGATTGACATTTACACACATTTTTAACCCTTTGCAATCCGAGGAAGTCGTCTTGAGATGGGTAAACCTAATTCAAAGTGTTTCATCTTGACATGCATTACTGCATCATTGCTGTTTGCTTAAGTGGCTGCACACGGCCTAAAACTACAAGCGTCAGATTGATGAATATTTTATATGCCTGCATCCTGTTGCCCACAACATATTCTGTTCTATAAATACATTTTGTCAGACGTGATTGAAACAGTTTTTTCACTCAATGTGTCTATTTGCACAGGCATGTGGAAAGCATTCAACAGAGTAGGATAGCCGTTTGACTAAGTGGGCCAGCTGCCTGTTCGATTGCTCACGTTACCGCATATTAACGTGTTTTTAAAAAAAATATCAGTATATTGTCCAAGGAGAGCACACTTTAGTGTCCGTGATTTCCACTAAAGCTTTCCAAGAGTAGAACTTGGTCACAGTATCACAGAGAACAAGGCTTGGCAAAACCAATAGGTCTGGTGTTGGCCACAGTTTTTGGACTTCTCAATGCTTGTTTTGTTTTGTCAAGTTTATTTTAAATCGTTACTGTGGGAGGAGCTGCTAGAAAATCTTCGCTAACGAAAAAAAGTTGGCTATAAGCAAAAAGATTTTTGGGTCTGAAAACACATTGATGTAGAACTCAGTGGTACTGAATGGAACTACAAAATGTATAGTTATGTTCCTTGCTAAAGAGGTGAATGACATAATTTTCACAGTAATTAGCTAATCACTGGAGTGGGCTGACCCACTGCCCAATGCTGTGTGCTGTAATTGGTGGAAGGTAAATGTGACTGGCGTGAAAATCGACTAACAGATAAAGAGTGTTGGATGAAAACCCCTATAAGTAGGCATTTAATATTTCGTTTCAATAGTTTTTATTGAATTTTTTATAACAAAAAACTAGGGGGCTTATTTACAGGCCCCATGCACCACTGGAATGTCACTTTTATTGATGCTCTGTTGGCACAGAGTACACACCCATATCTATGAGGCTTAGCAAAGCCACCTTGTGTGACTTTTCATGGCCTTGCAGATATGGTATAAGGCAACACAGCACAAGTCACTGCGTTACCTCACACTGCAACAGGGAGGTGTGCCATGGGCGTTGCAGTGGGTGTTCCAATGCAACACCCACGGATTTTGACACATTCCCAGATTTACAACATAATGTAAATCTGGGAATGCCTCAAAACCGTGCACCTCCCAAGGAGTGGCGTAACAAGGAGAAATAACTTAATTTCTCCTCTTTTCTTTCCTCTTTCTATGTGTGCTGCATTCTACAGCACATATAGAAAGAAGAAAACACCTCCATTGATTGTTTTTGAGCAGGAAGGTGTCCGTTCCTGCACAAATACAATCATTCCTACAATGTGGACGCCCCTGCATGATATTGCAAGGATGCCTGATTTGGCACAAGGCAGTCATTTGTGCTTCAGCGCAGTGAAAGAGGATAGGAATGCGCCGTATCTCATAAATACGGCACATTCCTACCCTTTTCTTTTTACACAGGGTTGCGCAGCAAAGTGACTTGCAGCACTGCCCTGCATCAAAAACTTGTAAATGAAGCCTTCGGGGTGGAGCAGCCATCGAATAAAAAAGTTGAGCAGAATCGAAACGTTTTGGCTAACGCCAAATGTGAAAATGAGAAACATAAGTTGAAAACCATTGGAGCTTCGGCAAATGTGATAGTTCATTACATGGTGTCATCTGGTGCTATGTTGTATATTACAAAAAATGAACATTCATATCTGTTCAGTACAAACTATTAATCAATAAATATCATGTGTTAAAGATAAAAAGCACCCAAAGGACCTTATAAGACGGATGCCTTGTCACATTTTCATATTTAACTGACTCAGTCAGTCAAAACATGGTTGTCACCCTATCCAAACGGCTTCTTGTTTTGCAACTAGACATTTCTTATTGTTTCATTTTTACATGTGCCTCGGGCACTTTCCCAGGGTATCTACTGTCAGGCAAGCCATTATTTACATGTTTGGACTAAGATGCTCATTGTTCGATCATTTCATCTACCTCATGAGAACTGACAGTACCCCCTTGACCTTGCTTGAAGAGCATTGCCTCTTGAAATGATTGTCGTTCCCACGAATTCCTGATGGAATGTCAGCCAAATATGAAAGAACATACTGTATGACAATATGCATGAGAAACAATATATATATATATATATATATATATTCACTGAAAAAACCATAGGTTTGACACCAGTTATAGTTAGCTGGAAATTTTACTCGCATAAAACCAATGAAATTCCCACGTTATAGTTAGTTGGACTCACTATAACTTGCGCGTGCTGATGACGTCACATATTACATCACTCATGACATGGTCAGTGACATCAGTCATGACATCACTGATGACACTATCCAGTGAATGTGTGTCTTTTTAAAAAATAAATATGTGTTATATATGTATATGTAAAAGTTGATGGAAGAATAAATGTTTAAATAAGTGATTACTTGGATTTAAAAAAAAATGATTGGTTAACTGGTTTATTAAGTGTATCTTAGTGAATACATATATTAGAGAGTAATGTTTAAATATTTAAATATATGTATTAGTGTTTCACTTTGTGTATAAGTGGTTGCATGGGTTGGTGAGTAGCTACATGTGTATGTAAATGGGTTATTAGATGTTTTTGTTAGTATCAGTATGAGTGTTTGTATGGTTTGGTGGGGGTATTACTTAACACATAGATGCATGAATGACTGACTCTCTCTTTGTATGTGTTTTGAAGACAGCATATGTGCAGGACTGTATGGGTGGAAGAGTGTGTATATGTGTGTGTTAGTGAGTGAATGACTGTCTCACTAGTGTCTTTATCAGTAACTACATATGTTTTAATCTAATATATGTGAATATTGATGTATATAAGTGAGTATATGTGAGAGAAAGAGATTGTAAGAGTTCCTGTTTAGATAAGTATGGGTTTCTATAAGTGATTGTTTAAGAGAGTAAGTATGTGTAAGTTTCCATAGAAGTAAGGTGGTTGTGTGTGTATAGCTGTATATGCAAATAAATGGATGTTCAATAGTTTATTTGCATGTGTGAATATGTGTGAGAGTATCTTTTGGATGACTGTCGGTGTGTAACAGGATGTATAGGTGTATCACTACATATCATGAGTGAGTATATGCATGAGTGACTATATAGAACTGTTAATCAATGAGTGGATGTGTATATAGATGGTGGAATTATTGAATTGGTTGTTGTAACTGGTATGGGTATCTCCATTTTTTTGAAAATTTTAGTTTCTATTTTTGAATATGTGTTTCAAGGGTTACATTACAGTGAAAAGAGGTCTGTCACTCTGTCACAAGGATGGTGTCATCAGTGATGTCATGACTGATGTCACTGACCATGTCATGAGTGATGTAATATGTGACGTCATCAGCAGTGCATTGCACGCGCAAGTTATAGTGAGTCCAACTAACTATAACGTGGGAATTTCATTGGTTTTATGCGAGTAAAATTTCCAGCTAACTATAACTGGTGTCAAACCTATGGTTTTTTCAGTGAATTTCATAGGTTTTGTAAATGCTATTTCCTAACTATAATGTGTGTAAAACCTATGGTTTTTTCAGTGAATATATATATATATATATATATATATATATATATAACATTTCTTTGGCAAAATGAAACCCCTCATTTTGTTCCTTTTTAAATTAAATGTATTAAGTGTTACCACTTTATTCCAATCAAGATGACTTCAGGTGTGCCATACTTTTGTCATAAGTAAGACTGTTAGCGTTCTAGTTGTTCTTTAGAACACTCTGGGACGTTCTGTCATTGGGCTATAGTTGGGCTACATCTGGCTGATATTTGGGCTACATTTGGGCTCTTTTGCCTCTGGTGGCCATCTTGGGAGACTGCATATCAGAATTTTTTTAATGAAATATAAGAGGATTTGAGAAGTCACTCAAAATGTGCCCTAATTTTTCTTTCTTCAGCACTAATCATAATTTCTATGGCAAAATGAACTCCCTCATTTTGTTCCTTTGCAAATTAAATGTTTTAAGTGTTAACACTTTATTCCAATCAAGATGACTTCAGGTGAGCCATACTTTTGTCATAAGTAAGACTGTTAGCGCTCTAGCTGTTCTTTAGAACACTCTGGGACATTCTGTCATTGGGCTACAGTTGGGCTACATCTGGCTGATATTTGGGCTACATTTGGCTTTTTTGTCTCTGGTGGCCATCTTTGGGCAACATTGGGCTAAATTGGGCTACATTGGGCTACATTTGGGCTCTAACATATATATAGCCCAATGTAGCTCAAAATATATTTTTTCAAAGTTAATTTTCTCAGCAACTACTGAACAGATTTACACCATTCAAAGAAAAGCGTAATCTGCGAGCCGGACTCTACCTTTCTACCAAATTTCTTATAAATCCATTCAGCCGTTCGAGCTGTAGCCGTGTCTAAACGTCCTATGGAAAATAACATGGGGAAAACACTTTTTGGGACCCCCCTTTTATCTCAGCCCCCACTTGACGAATCCCCCCCAAACTTTCAGGGAAGGAGCGGAGCGGAGCAGGCCATCTTCTTTGAGAAATTCGCAAATTGTCGTCCACCGGCGCCAAAGTTATTCTCAATAGAATGTTGCGGATTTCCTATGGAAACTAGGTCCTAACTATAACTACCTACTGGCGACCGCCAGTAGGTAATATATATATATATATATATATATTTTTTTTTCGTAAAAAAAGATACAGGGATGTTATAGTTAGCAAATAGAATTTAAAAAAAACTTAGATACTCACAAAAAAAACAAAGGTTACAGGGCGTTATATTTAGGTTGACATTTCACTCATACAAAACCAGAGAAATTCAGCTGTTATAGTTACCTGTGTTAATTATAACTTGCGCCCACACAAAGCACTGCTTATGACCTCACATATTACATCACTCATGACATGGCCAGAGACATCACTGATGACACCTCTGATGACATCTCAAATGACATCAGTGATGACATCATCCAGTGAATGAGTTAAAAAAAAGTTTATGAGTGTTAAATATATATACCTAGGTGTATGGGTGAATCAGTGAGTGTATAAGTGACTGTTTGCATAACCGAGTGGTTGCGTGACTGACTGTATAAGTGAGTGACTAGGTGTCTCAGTGAATGTATGGATGAGTGTCCGGTTGTGTGAATGTATCAGTCTGTCAGTTGATGTCTAAGTGGGTTTATGAGTGTGTAAGTGGGTATGTGAATGGCATTATGGGTGACTGGTTGACTCTCTCTATGGTTGTCTCGGTGTCTGTGTGTGTGGGTGAGGAAGTGTGTGACTGCCTGCATGGATATGTAAGTGGGAGAGTCAGTGCCTGTATGGTGTGGGGTAGTGAGTGGGTGTGTGAGATGCTGTATGGGTGAGTGAGTGCCTGTATGCAGTCTCAGTGGTTGAGTGCTTGTGTCAGTATGGGTGAGTAACTGGTTATGTGAAAGGCAGTGTAGGTGAGTGACTGGGTATATGAGTGACTGTATGCGTGAGTGAGTGAATATGAGAGTGGCTATATTAGTGGTTCCCAAACTGTGCGCCGTGGCTCCCTAGGGAGTCATCAAACCTAGCCAGGGGAGCCGCGCACCAAACCTTTAATGCATTTAATGTTGAATGGTCTGTTGGGCTTCAGTTAACCACTTGGATGCTAGGGTATGTGAAGCAATTTACTGTATATTTCCATTGAAATGAATGGGCACTCCATGATGAGTTACCCTTGTCATTAGCATGGAAGTGGAAGTTATTAGACTGAAACGCATGATAACGAAGATTTGTAAGTGACATGCCTCCAACTGTAAACGTAGTGCTTAATTGATGGCATGTTGAGGGAGATGAGCTCCATATTTCACTGGATCCCCACGTTCTAACACTCCCAAAGTAGGCAGAAGATGCCTGATTTTTTTTCTTAGACTCGTTAATAGTTTTGTTTTTTCAAATGCATTTTACACCAATGCAATTTATCAGAAAAGTACAGTCGTCCTGTCTATTAAACACACTAATTATTATTAACTATTGACATTTGTACTTGAATCAAAGGTACTTCCAGTACACATTTCTTTCAGTACATACACATTCCCAGACAGGCTGGCTCTCTCTTTTAGCACGGGGAAGTAAAACCCCATATACGGCACAATGCCAACATTTGGAAGCAAGAAAGAGGGACGTTTAAAAAAAAAAGCTAAAGAATTTATTTTACTTGCATTGATATGGAGGCAATTTTAGGGAGAAGACCGCAAAAATAAAGCTGTATGTGGTTTACAAAATCGTGAGTCACCCTGCTGAGAGCGGTCTATTGGCACGTATGACATGGGTAGAAATGTAAGTGCATGCAAATATTTTTCAAGCGCAGAAAAACTTTGCCAATGGGGCCTACATGCATAGGTGTGCTATCTAGCACTGTAAGTGGGATAAAAAAGTTTGAGAAGGTACTATATAGGCATGGGCAAAGAAGTGTATCTAGGAATATTTTATTAGAGGTGCCAACTTAGTAATATGAAACACCCTGCGTATATGATTATAATACCTTCCTCAGCTTCATCCAATTATTTTTCAGGGAGAAAAATGCAAGTACTCCCGAGGCCGGCTTACATCTCACCCACTCTCCCAAAAAAATAACAGTGGGGAGCCATGGGCAATGGCCAATGGGTCAAGGGAGCCGGGAGTCGAAAAAGTTTGGCAACCACTGGGCTATATGGATGAGTACATACTTCTGCCAGTGACTGTATAGCTGATTGAGTATGTGTTAAGATTTGTATGAGCAAGTAAGTGTATGTGTATGTAAATGTCTGGGTTAGTACGTATCTGTATGATTGACTATATGAGTGAGTGTGTAGGTGTTTGAGTAGGTCTATGGGTGACTCACGCAATGTGCCTGTATGGGTATATGAGTGGATAGTTCAATGTCTGAATTGGTGACTGAGTGGGTGTATGAGTTGCAGTATGGGTGAGCACGTGGATGTGTGTGTAGATCTATGAATTAGTGAGTGGCTGTGCAAGTACTGGTATGGCTCTGTCAGTGGGTGTGTGAATGGTTGTGTGGGAGTGGCAGTGGGTGTATAAATGATTCTATAGGGTGTTAGTGGGTGGGTCAGAGATGATGTGGATGAAGTCATCACTGATGTCATGAGTGATGTCATCAGTGATATCACTGACCATGTCATGAGTGATGTAATATGTGAGGTCATAAGCGGTGCATTGCGGGGGTACAAGTTATAGTGAACTTAACGGCCTAATTTCTCTAGTTTTGTACAAGTGAAATGTCAGCCTAACTATAACGTCCCTGTAACCTTTGTTTTTTTTTGTGAATTTCTAAGGTTTTTTCAACTAGCAGTGACGTTTGCAGAGTGGTCGAGAAAAGGGGCTAGGCCTCCAACCAGCTCTCAGAAATTCTGCTTCGTACGACTTACAGGAGGTACCAGGAGGGCTTCTCGGCCCTCAAGGTCCCTCTGGAGCCAAGTGGACTTTATCCCCCAACTAGTAGTGTGCCCGGAGGCACATTTGCAGAGTGGTGGAGAAAGGAGGCATGGCCTCTGACAACTTCTCAGCAATCCTGTTGTGTGGAACTTACTGGAGGTAAAAGGAAGGCTAGTTGGCCGCCAAGGATGTCCGTGGTGGCCTACTACCCATCCTTTTGCCTCCAGTATAACCCGTACAGCAGGATTGCTGAGTTCTGAAAGCAAGCCACACCCCCTTTCTCAACCACTCTGCAAATATTCCTCCTGGCATGCTCTTGGTTGGGGGTTGAAGTCCCCTTCGCTGCTGAGGGTCCGTAAGGGCTAAAAAGTTCACCTGGTGCTTCCAGTAAGCCCCACACAGTGGGATTGATGAGAGGTGGTTGCAGACCACGCCCCTTTCTCCACTTCGCTGCAAACACGCTTCCTGGCACACTACAATTCGGGTGTTTCTACCCTGCCCCCGTTTCATGTTTTTTTAATGTTTTTCTTGTGACTCAGTTCAACCGAGTCACAAGATGGCTGCCAATACTTCCTGATCTGAAGTATTGGCAGCCAATGAGATCTCAGGCATGAGATCGGGAGGGTTCAGGGATCCACCTGGGCCACAGTTGTCTATCTGAAAAATCTTTAAATTTCTCAGGAACTACTGAACGTTTTTACACCATTTAACAAAATGAGTGCTCTCTAGACCAAGAGCTACCTTTCTGCCAAATTTGGTGTGATTCCGTTCAGCAGTTCGTGCTGTAGCTCCGTCAACAGTTTCCTATGGAAATTAACATGGAGAGAAAGCATTTTGGGACCTCCTCTTTTTCTCAGCCCCCGCTTGATGGATCACTCTAAAATTTTAAGACAGCAGCTGATGTGACCGCTCCATTAGTTTTGAAACTTTCACGAAGATTCATCAAACGACGCCAAAGTTATTGGCAAGTCAAAAAATGCTTTTCCTATGGAAACTGGATCCTAACTATAACTACCTACTGGCGACCGTCAGTAGGTAATATATATATATATATACATATGTTTCTGGATATGCATATGTTTCTGTTTTTTTTTTTAAATCTGATCCCTATTTTATCAATTCTTGCCTAACAAGCATGCAACTAATCTAACTAAGTATGCACTCTGAACATTGACCTAAGTGCATTGATGTGAAACATTATCAAGAACAAAATATCAACAGGTAGGTCAGTCTAGATTTTCTAAGCCTAACCCACATATATTTACATACAAAGTTCATATATCTTGTAGGTACATAGATGCTGTGCTTAATTTGAGCCAGTGGTTTCCGGTGCTCAGCATCGGCACTTAATCGCCAACACTGGTGCTTATTGCGCAAACTCGACCCAAAGGTATTGGAGGGCTTTTCATGATCACCAGTTAAAGACACATTCATTTTTTGTAGGCACATGGAGATTAAGTGATTTGCCCAGAATCACAGGATGCTTAGCCTAAGTCGAGGCTCAAATCTTGTTCCCGAGCTCCAAAATCGGCAGCTATGCCCATTACACCACCTCCTATCCCCACTTGTAGGGTTTCATGGTTAGTAGTTAGTTCTTTTATAGGAGGCACTAATATGAGCAATGGGCTGATGCAAGCTGCCTCCTGACGAGAGCCCCAGCACTTATTTTTTCACAAATTGACCCCTGCGTAGATGTCTAGTTAGGAATTGTAAATCTAAATGTCCCAATATGCACTTACTTTTCAATATTTTGTTCTCTATATTTTATCCCTGATATTCTTGTACCACAACAGTCTTGGGGTCAGTATTCAGTAGTAAAATCACCAGCTAAGATCTGAACTAGCATATATTCATGAAACAATCTGTGCCACCCTGTCTCTCTTCCGTACTTATTGAGCTGTGTCCACTCCTTTAAAAATGCCCACTCCCTGGTCTACTAACCACAAATATATTAGATCAATAAAAAATGATTGAAGTTTAACATTAGGGTTGCTCTCTCAGGGAGTTATTGCAGCAAACATTTGCAGACAATATCTGCTGGGAAAAATCGTTCCACATAAGGCTGAGACTGTAGTCTGGCATTGCAGAATAGAAATTTTGACTCAGCATTATAACAGCTCACAGCCCTCTGTAGAGCAGAGAGCCAGGGCATGGTGGCCTCAGGGAACACAAATAGGTAAGCTGTATCTTCAGCTCTGTTGGATTATTTGACTTGTAAATTATTAATTTCTCCTCATGACTGTGCAAGATGTTGTGAGAAGGATAGAAGCAGTTACAAAAATACTGATCCTGTTTTGCTCTCAGGAACACGTGAACAGAGTCCAGAAGGCAAAGGTCACTCCCCACCCCCATCTCCTAGAATGGCATCCCTTTGAGCATGTGTGCTCATACGAGTCACTAAAGCAAATGGCGGTCTCCATCATGCTTAAGAAGAAGCATCTCAGGTAAACAATGGCCTTTTGACTGGTGCATGGGGAACAACTACATCCGGGTCCTGAAATGTCCTGAAACGTAGGTGGGGCATTACACTTCTTGTATATACCAATGGCTTATTATTAGGGCACAAGAGCTTGAAGCTGTCCCCCAAATTCCCATAAAAATGCTGTCACTAATGGGGAGCCTATTCAACTACTGGAAGAGAGACTCCAGTACTGACTGCAAGAGAAAAATAAACTGAATATCCTTAGATTTCTGTTGCATCCCACGAAAACCCTTGTTTCCTGTAGAGGTGGGTAGTAAATTCTATTCTGCCTGCAGAGTTTATGGAGTTTTGCCCACTCTGTGCTCCAGGTGGAGCACGGAGTTGTGGAAAAACTCCACCAACCGCTGCATGGCAGAGTTTTTCTCATGCATGATCACCAACGTTAAGTTGGTGAGTGCGAGCATGAAAATTGAGCGCCAGGGATGCGTCCTAGTGCGATTGCTAAATGCGGTCAGTCGTGTCAAAAAAGATGCCACTCACATTGAGAAAGCTGCCGCTCACATAAAAAATCTACTTGAGTGGCAGAAAGAAGCAGCGCCCTCTGGCATGCTGCATGGTGCAGTTCGCTCTGATCTTACAGTGTTGGACAAACTCCTGGCACTAAATATCAGCATGAGCAGCACGACCTACCAAAATTCCACCGCTCGCAGAACTCCAAGGAATCTCGCAGATTAACTCTGTGAGTTCTGACCACCCCTAGGTTCCTGTCAACATCCTTGACTTTTATATCTTTTTATTGAAATATTGTACTATTGCTTCTTTGAGGAACCCTTCCCAGTACAGAGTGATCTACAAACTCTGTTTAAAGCTGTGCTTTAAAGCATACAATAAACTGACTCTTGGTGTAGCCATTATTTCTCTCATCTGTTAAGACGTTGTGTACAAGGGTGGTTCTTCTTCAGGGATAGAAGGGGCATTGCTCCCCCGTGGCTCCCCCGTGTGAGATGCGCAGTGCCTAATTTTATAAATAAGTCCTTTCCTATGACTGGGCGGCTTGCTGCTCATGAAATGCTGACAGCTGAAATGTCGAAATAAAATGAATTTCGTAGCGCGTGCTGCATCGCATTTTGAGATGCAGGGCACGCTTCAAAATTCGTTTTATTTATTAAATTGTTTACTTACCTCCAATTATCCATATGCCGGTTTTTAGCACCCCCCACCCTGCCCCTCCCCCGCCCGCCTCTCTGCCCCACCGCATTTCCCTCCACGGGCCGCGGGTGCTAGACTGTCCCTGTGGGACAGACTTTGAAGGCAGCACAAGGGTGAGATCACTCAAGATATGACCAATCACTCTGTGAGTGTATTTTAATGCCACACAGCAATTGGTCATGTTTCTTACATGTTGACACCACAGTGGCGCTGCTTTCCCCAGTGCCATTTATGGCATTGTGCATAAGGGGCATTGGGAATATTAGTCTTGTTCTATTGTTTTCACTTTTTACTTGTCGCACAGGCCTACTTTCAGGCCTAGTGTTGAGTGATCCAGTCCTTAAGCTAATCCCGTTGACGCATGTTCTTTGGGACAAGGCGGAGGCGCGGTTCCGACATCCCCCAACTGGGAGGACTGATTTAGGTAAGTTTAATATATGTCTTCGCTCTTTGGCGGCATGGCTCAAGCAGGGTATTATTTGTCTTTGAGAACGTGGTTCAAATACAGGCAAGCAAATGTACTTTCACGAGCAGTCCAAAACACTTTCAAAGTAAACATATCTGCATTGATTTCTATTTGCAACAGGGAGAGAACTCTGTAACTGAAATCAGACATTTGCTGAGCTGAATGATTGCATCAGAGAATGATAGCATTACCTTGAAATATAAATCTTCATTTGCTTTTGCTGGGCTGTTCCCATTCTCTTTCAGAAGCAAAGACGCAAGTTTACTAGTTTAAATATTTTGTAAACTGGGGAGGAATATGTGTCTGACCCACTCTCACAGTGAAGTGAGTGGGTCGTTTGGGGATGGCTGTTTCAGTGATGTCCCTGGGGCTGTGCTGTTAGTGGGATAGCCCAACTGTGTTGTGGATTCTTCAATAAAAACCTGCCTGTGCTGGGGACAGGGTTAGTAACCCTACGAGTGTGCTCTTGCGTTATTAAGCTGCAAGCGCTGCTATAATAATAATAATCCACATTTGTAAAGCACACAATCACCCGTAAGGGTCTCTAGGCACTGGGGGCCGTCGGGAAGATTAAGCAAGCTATTGCCCAGAGTCACATGGTGCTGGGCTAATCTGCCGCCGGTGCCGGGGATCGTACCATGATCCCCAGATTCCGGAGTCAGTCGCCCTAGACGCGGCGCCACACCTCTTGGTGTGGCGCCGCTATGGTGAAGGAGCATCGCCTCACTGGTGAAATGTCAGCTGACAGAAGAAGAGTAAAATGACAATACAACTATTTTATTGTCATTTTATTTTTCACTTACATTCCACAAGTCTGGGGCAGGGTGGGGACATGTCTCAGCTACAGCAGCAAGGGGAGGAGTGGTTTTAGGCACTGAAAGTGCACAAGTCGGTTTGGCCCGCCGTGTTACCAAATTTAGCCTTCAACCTAGAGGAGGCATCTCCTAAGGAACAGTTTTTCAAGACACATAAGAGAACAATAATGAGGGCGTACGCAGAAATTAATCAGGTGTTTAAGACTCTTAAGCCACTCAGTCACTATTGAATGATACAGATTGCATGCGTATTTTTTTTACTTTAAACTATTATCAAATAAGTCACTAGATTCCATCACTTTCAAAAGGAACTATGGTAGTGCTACTGCTAAGTAGCACACGAGGCTGGTGATTGGCAGTTACATTAAGTTCTGAAGAACCTTCTTCTGAAATAGTTTTTACTCAGAGAATATCTTTAGGCCCTTGTTTGATTAACTGGTTAAGAATTAGGAAACATTTGTTGCCATTCAGGGTCATTCATATTCTATACCCAAGCCTGTGGTAACATCAGGTTCCTTCCTTAACATCAGCTATCTGATTGTTCCCCACATTCCGATAATTAAATTAAAGGCAGTGGCAAACGTATCTTGCCCTCCCCCAGAGAGAATGCCCATCAACAAGAAGATCTAGTCCCTCAGTGTCAGTGTTCCTAAGGTGTTTGGACAAAATATCAATTAAAAAATATTGGAAGACAGAAATATCGGAAATTAAATATCGTGACACACAAATACTGTGATGCACAAATATTGTTGACAAGAATATCATTCTAATAGGTAATGAATATTGTTGTACACGATATCGATTTTGTTAGTGCAAACATAAGGAGATGATGGACCGAGCGCTGAAGCTTTTCAGTCACTCACCCCCTGTCACAGATCTGGGTTGAATCCATCATCGTTCTTTAGCTCACTATGTGCCCGCTGTATATCCTCCTCCCAGTTCCAATTAACCAGATCAGGATAGGCACCTCTAAGCAGATTAATAATACAATCGTAAATTGTTCCACCTTTGGCGGTTCTCAAAGTTCTCCACCTGCCAGAGAACATCTACCAGCTGAGAATCGTGGCTCTCTACTTTAGCTTGAAGTTTACATGTGGTCTCCTCTACAACTACTATCTGGGTTTCAAAGGTCGCCAGGCTCTTGGCCATGGCCAAAGAACATTTATTTACTTTACGGATAGCCCTCTGAATTTTTGGGGGAGCCAAGTGGGCCTTGAAAGTCTCCGCCCTAGCTTCATCTTGTAGCTGTTTTTGCGTAGAATATATTAAACCCACAGTGGGAGCTTCCGAAGAAGCTTGTGCAGCAGCAGCTTGGGCCCCAGTATCTTCATAACGCCGTGTCAATTGAGAAGAAGCAGCTGGGGCTATATGATTAGTGTCAGTAACTATGGTTTTATTGTAAAGGAATGATGTATTCATATTCATAAATTAAAAAAATCTATCAAAAATAATATAATATAAAATAAATATTTGTATTAAATATATCGAGTTTACAAGCGAAAACGCATTGGGTCCACTTTTGCCATAATTAAATGAACAAATATCATAAGATACCGTTTGTGGCTGACAGCGTTCTTTCTTGTTGAAGGAGAGTGATTATTCTTTGATATCTAGCAGGGACTCACACAATTCACATACATGTATTGACTTCCTAGCACCTTCTATATTTGTATTAAGCATGCAGGAACCCTTTTAGATGTGTTCTCATGGCTATGTTCATATTCATGATGCTGACTATTCTATGTTATATTTGTATGCATCAATATGCTATTGGCACATTAACTGTTACAGTTGTATTAATGTGTTGATTCAACAGGGGGATATACTATATGTTTTTGCATTTAATGTGGCTTACTTCTACCGTTGAACTTAAACAGAAGGGAAACATCTATCAGTAGACATCATTTCATGCAAAAATTCTCCGGAATAGTCTTCCTGGGTCTCCAATCTGGCTATCTCTATGTCTTTATTTTCAAAGGCCTTCTCAGGTTCCCCCGTCAAGAATTTCAGCTTGTTCAGCATCTTTATCTTTATCACTAGTAATAGGAAAATAATATAATGACATTTCAGAGAACATTAAGGGCTCTATTACAGGTTTGACGGTGCGGCTGCAGGACCGCCACACCGACAAACCCATGTGGAGACCGCCCGCCTTATTATGTCTTTTTAAATCATTGGCTGGCTTTTCCATTGGCGCTCGCATGGTGGTGCTTATGGAATAGGCTCCGCAATGGGAATATCAAAGGGAGTTCAAGCACAGCATGGACTGCCGTCCTGAAACGTCTGTGCATGCACACTAGGACGCACATGTTGTGCCTCCCTGTGTGCATCTACAAGGGTGAGGCACAAGGGGGCCCTGCAGGCCCCCCTTTCTTTCTTCCCTGCCACTGCTTTCATGGAGGAAAGACCCCTATGAAAACAGAGGCGGTGATGAAAGTCGGAATAAGCTTGGCGGGACCGCAGCGGTCCAGCCAAGCATATAGGTGACTCTGCACCTCCGCTAGCGGTCATAATGGGGTGGTTGCAAGACTGCCACTACCACATCACCACGAATCTGCCAGACTAGTAATAGGCCCCTAAGTTCATAGAGTTGACTGCATAAAGTTATCAACGTTAATGTAAACAGCGTAAATTAATTAAGTAACCACCAGATACTTGTAGAATTGTCAAGATCAATATTAGGACACGCTAACTTAACCTCAACCCAAATTCAATCATGCAGTGGCCCTTTTTGAGGAGTATATGTCAGCAATAGGATACAAAAAATTTCTGTTTTTTCTGAATACACAAATCAAAAAGGAGTGTACCACACCGATCTTGGTACCAGAGTCTTGCGAATGTTGTCTGGGAGACCCTCAACCACTTATTACAGCCAGTGGTGTATACAATCTCCGCTGGAGTGATGTAGTGGGTAGTGTTATCATCGAGAAAATTAAAATCAAAGAGATATTGTTCTGACATATTCCCAATCCTTAGCATCTAGCAGGCACATGCGTCAAGGAGAATTGCATTCGCAAACGGTGCGAATCGCTGAAATCTGCCGTTTGCGAATGCAATTTCTGTTTTTGAGATGCATCATGAAAACATGTATTTTTTGCAATTTTAGAAATCGCAATTGGAATTGAGATTCTTTAAAAATTCGCTAAATGAAGGAATCGCAAAATAATGTGAAAAAAGTGTATGCATCAAAATTCGCAAATAGCGATTTCTGAAGGAATCGCATTTAAGAATTCCTAATTTTAGAAGTACTGAGAGCAGGTGCTCATTTTTTTTTTTCTGGGAAAACATGTGAAACCAATTTGTAGGGTACTTAAGGGGTTCCACAGTTGAGCCAGACCTCCTTAAGGATGGCAGCAGTCATTGTCCTTGCACGTCGCTGGAGGTTGAGAGCAGCAGGAAGGAGAAGGAGGATGCTCAGAGAAAGGATATTTAGATTGCGCATTACTTTGTTTGGCCAGACACAGGCTGAAATATATGACAAGTATAGGCTTAATGCTGACTCCATAATAGATCTCATTGCAGAATTAGACCCTATTTTGTGTAGAGAAACTCGTAGGACCCTAGCCATACCCACCCATGTGCAGGTGTTTGATGTTTGATGTTTGGTGGTTTTTATATAGCGCTCTGTCACTCCAGGGAGCATCCTGGCGCTTTGTCTTCATTGCTGACAAGTCGTACGGTGTTTCGACTGCATTAGGGTTACTTGAATATAATTAGACCAGAGTTTTGCATTTTGATTCTGAGAGTCCGTAGATCCAGGTTTTTAAGGATTTTTTGAAAGTCTGTTCTGATGATATTAGACGGAGGTCTGTGGGGAGTCTGTTCGAGGCCTTGGCCCCAAGAACTGCCAGTGATTTACCCCCCTTGGTGGCAAGTTTAAACTTGGGGACAGTCATCAGATTGGCTGTGGCTGATCTGAGTTCTCTCAAGGGATGATACCTATGAAATCTGCTATTTAGGTATTTTGGGCCCCGTTTATGAAAACACCTAAATGTGATCACAATGATTTTAAATAAAATCCGCTTCTGAATAGGAAGCCAATGCAGCTTGTTCAGGGCGGCTGATGCTGATGATCTTCTAGGCAACCTTAGGACCAGTCTCGCAGGTGTTATGTTCTCTACACCTTCTAGCCTCTGGGTCTTTCCAGGGACTCATAGCTGTTGCTGGGGGTGTTTCACAGAGTGCACTTTCTAGATTTTTCAATGACTTTTTAAATGCAATGCTGCAAAGGATACGTCATCACATTTATTTTCCTAAAACTCTGCAAGAGTTGATGGAAACAAAGTTGGACTTCTACAACATGGCTCATTTTCCTCATGTCATAGGCTGCATAGATGGGACACATGTTCCCATATGTCCACCATCTGTGAATGAGTATATTTTTCGCAACAGAAAGAATTATCACTCTTTAAACATCCAAGTCATTTGTAATTCCAAAACAATCATCACAGACTTAGTATCAAGGTACCCTGGGAGTGCCCATGACTCCTACATTTTCAAACATAATGCCATCCATGGGCGACTGTTGTCAGGTGAATTTGGAGATGGATATTTGCTTGGTAAATACGTTTCTCTTTGCTAAACATCATTTTTCTCAAATTGAGTTGCATCATATGTTAACTGCAATTGTACCATTTTACAACCCCATAGGTGACAGTGCATATGCTGTGAGATCATATATACTTACACCATACCTCAATCCAGCAACCCGTAAAGAACAGCAATACAACCATGCCCATATATCCACCCGAAATGTTGTAGAGAGGACCTTTGGGGCCATGAAGTCTAGGTTTCGGATACTGCACAAAACTGGTGAAGCACTGCAATATCGCCCTGAGGTGTGCTGCAAAATAGTTGCAGCATGTGCCATGCTGCACAACATTGCCACAAGGAGAGGCTTGGAACTGAATTTAGATGACATGCTACCAAACAATGACAACCAGCCACATCAACCACATGCAAGACTTCATGGAGCAGATGCAGCAGAAGGAAGGCGAAGGAGAGCAGAAATCACAGAGCATTATTTTTAAAAGAGGTAAGGAGCCTGTTAATATTCAGTAAATCTGAGTGAAATTTATTTTAAATCATAAAGGAAGTAATTATATACAAAGGTCACATTACTGCATGAAAAGTGTAAAGGATATCAACATCTAGCTTTTGACTTTCAGCCGTCTCTGGCCAGTATTTTCATGATGTCAGTCATTTAGAAGGCAGTCCATTCATGACTTTATTTTCGCCCCCTCACTCCTAAAGCTTTGCTTTTTCCTTTGTTCTGAGCTGTAGATGTGTGACTTTTTGGTTCAACAAGTCTTGAGCTGCGTCGTCCTACAACTGTATCTGATTTTGATTCACAACTGGGTTTAGCACTTTCTTCTTTATTGCCACCATGTACTGATGAAAGCAAACATGTCTTCCTGCATGACATCCTTGTTAGTTTTGTTGGACATCATTCCTTCTGAAAATTTATTACAACATTTAAATAATTCCTTTTGCATGCACAGTGTATTTGTTATCATTTTAGCATTGCTATTGCACAAGCGATGTATTGCTCTAGTATAGATGTTTATTACTTGATGCCATATGTGCACTTTCAATCACATTTGTCAATTTTATAAGACTGTTACTAATGGTACTGATATCTTCACTAATATGATTGAGTTTGCCCTTCATTTGCCTTATATCTTTGCCTTGCAGCCTTTGGATTTTCAGGAGGTTTTTTTCAACTACAGTGGCCTGGTACTCATCTTGTGAGGGTGACCTGTGGTTTGCTGGACGTGCCCTTCTTCTGTAAAATTGTTGCAGTCTACTACGTCGACTTATCTTTGTCTTTTGAATTGCATTCATTTGAACTGCTTGCTGCGTATGTGCATGTGGATTGGGCTCTTCATCTGTGTCTGAGTCTTGCAGTTGCTGTACTCTTTTCCTTGTTTTTTTCTTTGCAACTGTGGGTGAGGATGTAATTTCATTTTGTACCTGTGTGTTCTCAAAATCAGTATTCATAGTGTTGCCCAAATCAATTCCTTCACCCTCTTTTCCAATATCTATAAAAGACAAATGTATGCAATGTGTACTTCTAAAATGTTCGTTTTTTTGAATTACTTGTGAAAGTATGCATTTTGAATTCAAAATAAAAAACTACTTTGCTTCAAAAAGTTTAGACACAGATGTGATAACTTACTTTGCATTTGGAAATCATATTAATCAGAAAGTCATTTTTTTAAATTTTAAGAAAACTACATCCCCCATGATGCATTGCTTCAATGCTAAATTATGACTATTGCTTCTACCTCTTTGTATGCGCTTAAGGTTAAATGCTGGGAATTACTTTAAACATCTAAAGAGGAAATAAAAGTGTACTACTCTCTGAAACATATTTACAAAACAACAAATGACAATTACACACTTACCTTGCGAAGTGCCAGCATGCTCAGAGGTGTCTATGTCAATCACTCCAATCACTGCTTCAGTGACCAGGGTATCCTCAACCATGTCCTCCAGTGGGGTATTTGGTTTGTCCTTTGGGGCACCTCCACCAGTTTTGTTTGCCCTTTTAATCCTGCAAGCATTTTTCTCCTTGGCACGGCTGCGTAAATCATACCAGCGTTTTTGGAGATTTGTAATGTCTCTGTGGGCAACCCCCACAGCATTCACTTTTGATTGTATAGCCAGCCACAGTCTTCTCTTCACTCCTTCAGGGACCTTAAGGGAATCTTTGCCAAAAAGCTGATCATGCCTTAAAGTGACCTCTTCTATTAAAATTTCAAGCTCCTGGTCACTAAACTTAATTTTCCTTTTTCTGGCATGCAGGTCCTCAACAACACTTTCAGTAGCCATTACTCCTTCAAGAGCACACCAAAAACACTCCTCCTGTTGCTGCAAGCAGAGCTCCAACTGCCAAAAGCCAGTCCTGCAGTTTGAACTAGGGTTCAGGTGTCTGTAATCAGTGTACTGGCTTCCTGGGTGTGTCCTCATTGATATGCATCAAAATTGCGAAATCGCAATTTGCGAAATCGCAAAATGCGAATTCGCAATTCAGAAATCGCATTTTTCCTGCGATTCGGAAAAAATTGCGATTTTTTCCGAATCGCAAAAAAATAGCGAAAAAATTGATGCATAGCATTTTGCGATTCTTTATTTGCGATTCGGTAATTTTCGCAAATTAAGAATCGCAAAAACTATGAATGATGCATGTGGGTGATAAAATCTTATTAACATGTTTTGGCTAGTACTCCCCTACGTGTCTGTTGGCCTTCATCAGGGCCTTGTGAATAAGATCTCTGTTTTTCTTGATGTTCAATGAGATACTCAGGTAAGTACATTAACTTACGGTTCTTTGTTATGAGTGAGATTGTTGCCCATAATTTGTCATTACAGGCATAATTGTTGCCTATAACAAGTGAAACAAGAGGAGATCAGTACATAGAAATACTATAAACATGCTCTAATTTCACCTGTGACACCTTCTGTATAATCCCAATGTATGAAATTATTTCAAGTACAGCTACACCCAGTCAGTGTAGGTTTATAAGTTGGATGCACTTGTTGAAGTATCTTAATCATTACATGTGTTTATCTAATCCCTGTTTTCAGAGATCTGTTTAGTATATCGATAAGGAGAATGTGTAGTGGTTTTCTGCCAAAAGCCAAGATAGTGGTGGGTTTAAAAATATCAACATTGTCATGTTTAATATGTTTAATCAGTGCATATTGTTTTGTATAAAATAATTGTTGTGTTGCCCAGATACACTTTTCGTATTGTGTATACTTGCTCAAGTTCCTTTTCCCCCTGAGTGTTAGTTACAAACTGGGATAGATTATCAAACTGAATGACAGCCTATTCTGCCAGAACTAATGACCTCCAACACGTGATTTTTTAAATCAACTAATAGAATCAGAAGTAAGTGAATCAATCAATTATGGGTGTATACATTTTTGTAGAAAAGTATAATTCAATATTTTAATTTAAAGGGTACAAAGCAAAATTCACACATACATAAGTGACAAAGATTAGCAATAAATATATAGAAGTATCTACTGGTCACTTAAGTAGATCACCCAATTCAAAGACCTATTTACAGATAGAAATTTATATCTGATATGCAATAAAAAAAAATCCAATTTGTTTCATAGAAAATTAGTTGAACTTGTTGATGTTTCGGTCTTGTCATGTATTACATTAAGTAGACCATCTTCAGGACAAAGCATTTCTTATGTAGACTGAAGACCCCTTTAAGATTTGATCAATGTAAGACATAAAGATATTTAGTCCAGGTAGATAGTAAATTCATCTAAAGAATTTTAGATGTCAATATTCCAGAGACAAATAGATGTCATTGAAATGTTTTTGCTGTTAACGATTAGCGAGTGAATGATACCGCTTGGATTTTCCCATGCAAATTGCGGCGTCGGATTTTGATGTCCCAACGTGTCAACAATGACGTTCAAATTGTCATATATACATGTCACCGTCTGTGTTCGGCATCCCGGCAGGATCAAACAAAGCTATTTTGAAACAAAATCCCTTGTAAGTACCATTACCTGTCAATATACAGTTGCCCAAGCCCTCAAGAGTATATTGGGTCATCCAACTGATATAACAACCCTATTCTGTCTGTCACTGAAAAATACACACTGCTCAAATGACCCTTTTCTCAATGATAATTAGGCTCTGTCAACAGAGCTTAGAGTGTTGACGTAGTTAGATATCTCTCTGATGAAATTATCCCAAACAATAAACTTTTGTCAGCTGGACCTTCTTCAAAGGATGCCAATTCTCCGAGTTTTGAAACCAGTTTTATTATATCCTTTATGTTGTTCCGTGGCAATCACCAGATTTGCATTGCATATATGGCAAAAGACATGCTGGGTGTCTGTGTTGCCATTTTGAATATTTTGGTTATTGGACCAATTGTGTCTAATAGGTTATGCTAACGGGCTGACCAGGTTCTGTTCATTCCTTTTTTCTGGACCTTTCCATATTTGGAGAAAAATCTTAGGACTTTAGGATCTATGATAGGAGTTGAAAGAACCTGTTCAGCAATGATAGAACAGTTACATTCAAATTTCAATTTTTTTCTTTTCACTTTGTCCAAAGGTTCTCTGGTTCCTATGCATGTGTGCTCTTCTACATGAGAAACCTTTGACCAATCTATAATGTGATAAATAATAACGGAGGGAAGAACAATGATTCCCCTGTTAAATCATAAACCTGTATTTTTATTTTTTCCTGAAATTTTGACATTCTCTTAATAATAATAATAATAGGCAGGTTTATAAAGCGCCTGGTTACGCTCAACGGCGTGTCCCCGCGCTATGGTGGGTGGTAGCGGCAGAAACCTCGCAACTTGACACAGCACCAGTCTATCGAACAAAAAGATGAGTTTTAAGTCTGCCCCTAAATCTAGACTCTGAAGGTTCTAGGCGCAGTTCCAGCGGGAGTTTGTTCCAGTTTTTCGCAGCCAGGAACCTGAAGGACCAGCCCCCCATGCGAGCCTTTCTCACTCTGAGGATCTTCAATAACCCAGAGCCAGCAGATCTCAATGCACGGGGCGGCTCATAGCGAGTAACAAGGTCCTGTAATGGCACCGGTGCCTTACTGCCCATGATGCGGTGGCAGGTACACAGAGCCTTGAACTAAATTCTACTCCTCACCGGCAGCCAATGAAGAGCTCGAAGCGCTGCCTTCGAGGACGATCTCCCAGGCAACCTCAAGACCAGGCGGGCCACGGCATTCTGTAACACCTGGAGACGGTCGAGGCTCTTTTCTGTGGCCCCCAGATAAAGGAGATTGCCATTGTCCAATCGTGCTGTTACCAGGGCATGCACCAGCGTCCTTCAGGCCTCCGTGGGTAGGAGCTCAAGGACCTTCCGCAGGCCCTTCAGGACACCAAAGCACGCCCCCACCACTCTGTTAATCTGAGGCCTAAATGTCAGGTCAGTATCAAGCCAGATACCAAGATTTTTAGCTTCCTGACAAGGTGTCGGTGCCAACCCCAGGCAGGGTGGCCAACATGCTGAATTCCACACAGACGCCCCCCCCCCCCACCATGAGCACCTCTGTCTTGCTGCTGTTCAGCCTCAGGCAGTTGGAGGACATCCAGGCTGCAAGCTCCTGCATGCAAGCCCTGAAACTGTCCGCAGCAAGACCCGGCGCGCGCGATAGGGAGATGACCAGCTACATGTCATCAGCATAGGACACTATGCGCAGCCCATGGCCCTCCACAATGGTAGCCACCGGGGAGACATACAGGTTGATTTTCTGTTGGATTTTATTGGAGTTAAGTGTAAATACTAAATCATCAACATATTGTTCTTGAAAATAATCAGGATTATGTTTCTTTTCTAAAGGGTCTTTTAACTGCAGGACTACCATTATCATCAGAGCATGGATCAGCCTCAGTTATTGGTCAGACACAACGTGTGGAAATTGGTGAAAGCTTCACTTGCACATGGCGCTCCTGCAAGACCAACGTAAAGCTTATAAACTCCTCATACCCTGAGGCAAAAGCGATCAAATGAGCAATAATTTAAGTAATCAAATAAATTACAAAGTATTAAATGGAACAATTTAAATATGCCAATTGAAATGTCATGTAAGATAAATTCAGTCACCATTTTACTGACAGTCAGCAGAAATAAAGAGAAAGTGGTGGACTCTGCAATGTCTATTTATAATGTTATGATGATGCACCTGTGAAGCCTTCATTTGTACTTCAGCATAATGGCTTGCTGGCTATTGAAGTTTTCTTTTGTCTTATTGAACTTTCACTATCAGGCAATTTATCAGCAGGAAAATCTGCATTTTAAATGGTCATTTAGCAATGTTCTGTCCCCAGGAAGCCCTATCACTTATACATCATTGATGTTCATTTATTTTTTTTGTTTATTACATTTCAAATGAAAGGGAGTCCCTCTGTCGAAGGAACTAAAAGTGTGCTACCACCAATATATAAAGTAACAAATAACATTCTTTGCTAGCAAAATAATAATTGATAACCTGCACTTTTACTGTTGACACCTGTGTACATCAAATGGATTGCCAATATTCTTTAGACTATATATTCATGAACGGCGCTAAGTCCTAGATTTTCAGAACAGTCACAGAATGCAGCACAATGCTGTGCTGCATTGCGTGATGGAGGGAGCAGGAGAGCACCTGTGGAAAATGCCTAAATTAGGTATATATAAGCGGCGTTCATTTATGTTCACCCCAGCCACTGTTGAAAGTAAAGTGAAAATCGTGAAACAGTGGCACCGCCATCTTGTCCCTTTTAGGCCCCATCATGCACGTAAGTGGCAGCCATTTTGTGTGTCGAGGCCTCTCTGCCCACTGCCAATAGCCTACGCGTCTCTCCCCCTCACTCCCCGGCCTCGCAAGCATTCCCCCGCGCCCCGACAGCCCCCGGTCTCTCCTGCTTGGGCCATAAACGCACCTCTAACGCGACCCTGTCTCAGAGCCACATCCCGTGCTGAACCCCCTCGCTCTTTCATCTCATTAAAAGAACAAGCCCTTTTGATAACCTCTTCCTCCCTGCCCGATTGTCCGGCCCGATCCCAGGCCATCACCTAGCCCAACAGATGCAGTTTATTGCCCCCTACAGTAGGACCTCGCCTCACATCAAAGGAGCGGGGATTAATCAATGCTTTCGCACCCCGAAGATCCGACTGTTCACACACATCCCCGTTCCCAGCGGAATGTCCAGCTGCGCGATAACCACCACATGCTGAGATCGGGGTGGGAACTCTACTGTAGATGTATGTGGGAACGGGCCTGGACCGGGGATTCCGAGGATGTCTTTTCTGTCCTTCAAAGAAACATTACGGATGCAGTGTATGTAATAAAGCCATAAACCTGTGTATAAGAGGCCAGGCCTCAGAGATGCGGTTAGAGCACCTCGAGAAGATACCCTGTTGTCTGATTTGACGTGTTCTGCTCCGTCGGAATAAACTCCTGTTTCCTGCCTTCTGTCTCCAGCGCCTGCCTCTTTGTTTGGTAATCTCGAATGGTATGAGAGGCGGCTAACGCCGGGCAAATACTGAAGGGTTCTTGGTCGAATTCGGCCCTTACCTTTTCACAATTGGCGTCCCAAACGTGGGGCCCATCAGCGACACGTGGATCCAGTGGGAGAGGTCCCAACGACAGAGTGAACGACTGCAACGATCGGGAAGTGCACCTGCCCGATAGACCCTCGTCTGGCAGCCAATCATCCGAACTTCACTGGTTCCGAGCAGACCTCTCTCGAGTGATCTACGGTCCTGACTGGGAACCATCAGGAGTGCCACAGCAATTACGGAGAATAGAGGATGATCAGGTGCTGGAAGCGGAAGACGAGAAACTGTCCCTGCGGTCCGGGTAAGGTCGTGTAACACGACAAATTGCGAATTGATTGTTTGATTGTTTGAAAATACTAGTATTACTCATTTGATTGTTTCTGAGAGATTCTCTATTTGCAAACAAGCAC
The DNA here is from genome assembly GCF_964261635.1 of Lissotriton helveticus. NCBI lineage: Eukaryota > Metazoa > Chordata > Amphibia > Caudata > Salamandridae > Lissotriton > Lissotriton helveticus. Next base: position 918,739,862 of record NC_136067.1, on the reverse strand, counting down.
AGAGTCGCAATACTCTGTTTAGTCTTTGCAGATAGTGAAGGGTAGGTAACGCAGGCCTTTGCCCCCATTGTAATCCGTCGTGCCTGCTTCCCTCTCCATTTGATTGATTGTTATCCAAGCATTTACTGTTTTGAAATTGGTTCTCTTTGGATCATTCTCTATTTGCAAACAAGCACAGAGTCGCAATACTCTGTTTAGTCTTTGCAGATAGTGAAGGATAGGTAACGCAGGCTTTTGCCCCCATTGTAATCCGTCGTGCCTATTTTTATCCCTCATTTGATTGATTGTTTATCCGGACATTGATCGTTCGGAATTGGTTCTCTTTGGGTTATTCTCTATTCACAAATAAGCACAGAGTCGCAATACTCTGTTTAGTCTTTGCGGATAGTGAAGGATAGGTAGTGCAGACTTTTGTCCCCTTTGTAACACGTCATGCCTATCTTCGCCCCGTTTGTTGGTAGTTGGTCCAGCCCGGACCGCTTATTAGAAGTAGATCATCCGGCTCCACCGGAGGACTCCCCTAATAAAAATGACATATATATAAAAATACGGATTAGCCGCTGTATCGTGCTAGCAAACTATAACATAAAAATCATTAGGAAAAACAAAAGGAATCGAGCAAAATCAGTAGGCCACTGATGGGATCTTTTTGACCCCGCTAAAATAGAAACATTAGGAACAACCCCTCATGAGAAATATGAAACTAGTGAGAAGAACCGAGCTCGACGCCATGATGGCTGCAAGACAGCTCGGCTCCGCCGCCTACCCTGCCCAAATAACGACAAACCCTATGCAAATATTACAAATATATACAACACTCCAGCAAAGTAATATGTTAAAACTTTTTATTAAACAACTATTTACATGGCAAACGGCTGCAACATCAATCCCAATGCATTCTCTGCTTGACGCTGTTCTTGTCCCTCCTTCCTTAAAGTAGCAATGTTGGGCTACTTTGGGCTACTTTTTAGTTGGCTTTGGGCTATAGAAAAGTCTACAAAAGCCGTCAGCCGGCGAGGTAGCGTCGGTGGCGGCCTGGGGTGGAGGACCGTTGTGCGAATAGGCCGGAGGCAACCCAACGCGCCAAGGCCCGTCCACGGATCATCCAGAGGTGATGTCCAGCAAGTTGTGTGCGGGGGATGCCTTGCTGATGGCTCCCCCCTTTGTTGCCTGGTCCAGCCATCTTGTATATCTACGCCAGGAGATGGCGTGGGGCGCCCGCGGAGAGGCGGCGCGGACGGCCCCCTCTCCCCCGCGCCCCCCCAGGTGGAGGTTCCTCTCCTGCACCAAGACTGCCATTAGCGTTCCACTCAACGAGCCCCCGCGGTTGACTGGCCGGGGGACCCGCTCCGGTGGCTGTGGTGAAGGACAGCTGTGGGAGGGGGGGGGGCTCTCAAGATGGCGGCCGGCTCCCCGGATTTGGGCCTGGTCCACTAGGATGGCTCTGGGCTACCATGGAACTTGGATGCTTGCCTGCTCGGGCATGAGCCCCACTCTTGAAGACGTCCTCTCAGTTTTAAAGATTCTACGAGAGTCGTTGGCCCACGACTCCCGCGGGCTTCCGGTGGGGGCAACCGCCACTGCTGCTCGACTATCCCCCATGGATATGCCGCTGCCCCGGGCGACCGCCGCCTTATCCACATCTGGTGCCGTAGGAAAGACTGATTCAACGCATCTGTGGAGGGATACGCCTGCTGTCCCGCTCTCCGGAGTGGCCACAACGTTGTCGCAAGATGGTGATGCTCTCATGCTGACACCAGTTTTTGTCCAAATGACTAAGAGACACTGTAGACTGCCAACTCGATCAGTTCCGGTAGGACCTCAGCGTGACCCGGTAGGGAAGATTTTGCCTTCCTCGCCTTTAAGTCGCGGTTCATGCTGCATGTCTCTTCTGCTGGCGTTAACAGAACTTTTTTGAACTGCCGAAAGGGATTCTGGTCCGGCCGCTAGTTATTAGAGGCATCTGAACTATACTCTGGACCCGCCCTGGCCTCGACCAAAATGGCGCAAGTATGGGCGGGACCTGCAACTCCTTATGACGATTCTAGTTACTTAGCCTTGATGTTATGGGGGATGTATGCGGTCTTTGTGCACATGGCGGGCGGGGAAGTGTACTGACTGGGCATGCGGACAACCCTATTGATGTCGGGTTTTTTTACTATTGATTATTGTATTATTAAAAGCTCCGAAGTAATGTTACTTATGGTACTCGCCCATGGTATGCGTATGAACGATTTTATTGTAACTGATCCTGCTATACTTTCAATTATAAAATCAACCTTCGCTGATCCTGCAACCGTTTGTCACGTTTAGTTTTTTCCAATTAAATGGCTCGCTCGTTACGTACTCCTATACTACAGTGTAATCTCTCCTTACCTCATGCGTTTCCCGTCTGCCCCGTGGCCGGCCTGTATGGTTGGAGGCCCGTATTTGAATACTGACATTTTTACAATCAAGGTTTTAAAAGAAAAATATATGGAACTAGCATCGTAACAGTCATTTATATTGATAGGGTTGTTTTTTTAAATACCATGCTCTGCGAACAGGAACGACCCTATACCACCGTAAACCTTTTCTTTTCCTCGAATGAAAACATGAATCCGTCACCCCCCACCTTATACTGAATACTCCTGGCCTTTGACCCTCTCCTACACGCGGTCTGTACTACTGCCCTCGGGCGATCTATGTAATGAACAGACTACCATTGGTTATCTTTTCCACACTACCAGTTCCTCTGGGCTTCAATGCCGAGACATAAGGGACTGCATCCCAGAGAAACAAGTCAAGTACGTGGTAGGTAAAAACATTTTCGTGTTTATGCGCGCTGATGTGCTTTGAACGCTGCACCCCCCCCTTCTTTTCCTTTTTGCAGATTACATCGGAATTTCAGCTGAAGTATGGAGAAGACCTAAAACCGCATCGTGTTCCACGCGAGGAAAATAGGCTAGCTCTGTGAGACGGTACATTATATGTAGGAGCTATCTCTGGGAGCGTGAAAAATTGTATGGTATGAATGTGCGCATGGGCCCTGATTTGTACGGTATGAATGCGTATGTGTGGCGCACGTCTGGGTCAATAAAAGAATGCTTTTTGTATGATTGAGGCGTTAATCGAACGGTTAATGGGATAGGAAAATTAAGCCCGAACATGGTACCTGCATGTGAAAGACGAATAAAAATATAGCACTTACCTTACTTAGGAACGACTCTCTCTGGAGCTAGCGAATGGGAGAGTGGCTTACACCAGAAACTTGAAGGCTTATTTCAGTACGACGAACCCAACCCCCAACCGATATCCCAAATGTACACCCAAAATAATGCGCACCAATGAGTCAATTTATGTGCTGACTAAATAAGAAAAGTTAAGAGTACCCCGGGTTGGGGTTCATCCAAAATCCCCCTCAGCCCAGATATTAGGGATATTGTTATTTTTTAGATTTACCCCTTCTTCTTCCACCCTCATAGAAAAGTCAGAATTGTACCATCGCACGTCTGACTGACACCCCTCCTTTGCCTCAGCTTGGATCATCATTTGCTAGATGTTGGAAGACCCCACCGTGAGTATAAGCGCGACTGGACTAGTGTCCGACCAATTAAGAAGGAGTAAGTATCTTTGAAGCGAGGTTACCAACAAAAAAAATTGTCTACTATTAGGAAGGAAGGAGAACAAAGAGCTCGACCCCCAGAATGAATTAAAGGGAATACTGAGAAAACGCAACATGCATGACAAAGTCCTTTGCCCAAAATAGCTCTGTGTTCTGTCTTAGGTTTCCGTACTTGATGTATGTACTGTCGCACCCTATCTGGTATTTGTGTGTACGTAAACTATGAATTTATGTTTTCCCTCAGCTTGTGTTTTTACGTGAAACCGACCTGTACTGTTCTATATGTGTGTGCACTGAATAACCTATTATTATACACGTTTCTCTCTCTCTCTCTCTTTATGTTGTACGTGTACTAATAGCCTATTTGGTGCACACGACGCTCTCTCCCTCTGAGGGCTCCCTTGTTCCCTTTTGAATAAATGACGACACTGTACCTCGTCGGCACAGGTATAATTGGCTTTAGACACGACAGTGTTTGAACAAATTGACAGTAACAAAACGATCGTATTTTGCCATATTACTACCTCTCCTTTCTGTAAAATGATGGAACTTAATTGGCTGAGAAAGAAAGGACAGGTAAGACGACTAATGTCCCCTAATCTGACCCTTAAAAGGGAACTATATGTCAGTGGCTTTTGTTTTAGTGCTTTAGTAACGCCGCCCTCATCATTTGGATTACCACCGCCCATTGCACAAAAGTAGAATGTCCGAAACGTCCCCGTTATTCCAGAATGGTCTCAGTTCTGTAACCAGCCGTCCCAGAAAATCTTAAAGACTGTAGCTGATGACCTTGTTTTTAAAGATAAATTGTCCAAAAACTGATAGAGGTTAGCCGTTGCTGTCAGAAAAGAGAAAAGAAATGCTTAACGTATGTCCTTCCCTGGAAAAGGTAGCTGTAAGCCCATGATAATAAGCACTTCACACTTTTTATGAATTAGCAGACTTTGAAGAAAAAAATAGCTCAACAGGATTTGTTTTAGAAAAACACAAGCCTCTACTGGAGGAACCGGTTTGAATTCGATGAACCATGTAATTGTTGGATATCAGACTTCTTGCCACGCTCGTGAATATAACAGGAATAAACACCAGACAGACATGATGTTTTAAAATAGAAAGATACTTGCAGACCTGCACCACAGCAATAATGCATGAGTTAACAGCATACACCGATGTAAGGATTACTAAGCATCCACCCTATCGTGACCAATAAACGTTTCCCCAACTACTTGGGGTTGGGAGAGAAATTAAAGTGTGTAATCATCTTCCCCTGCCAGTTCTCTAAAAACTTGTTTTTTGTACTCATTTAAAGATAACGTGCGGTCGTCGGAGGAGAGGGGCCGGACGTGACGCACAGCCTGGCTGCAGATCGGGGAATATCTATGACCTCGACCAAGGTGGAGCCACTGAGCAAAGAGTTGCGGGACAAAGCACCATTCTCAACGTGGAAAGTGAAGGAAAGAAGGGCTGTCCAGAAGGCCCTGCATGTTGATGAGCTCGTGCCGAAAGTCCCAGCCCATTGTGCCCGATTGATGGGCCCACTTGCTTGAAATTTCTGCCCTCCTTGGTCCGTTTCAGACCTGATCCCACTCCACCCTCTTTTCCCTCGGCCTCCCAAAGCACGCCCCCATCACCCCTTTTTCCATATGGAGTTTTTTTTAACTTGACTTAAAGAAGAAACACTGCACAAAAGATAGAATAGGGTTTGTCCCGAAAGAAGAACGGAATACGGGTACCCCGACTAAAGTACCTATGGTAGATTAGTTAGGTAACAGGACAAACAGGACTGTGGTCCGAGAGCAAAGGGTGGCCACACCCTGCAACGCGAAATCTGAATCCGAGCTGGACGCATAGCTCCACCGCCGGTGCTCAACAGTGCCAACGAAAGAAGAAAAACAATGAGAGCCTACCAGTGATGGCTCGCTGTAATAAGACACTGGAAAGACAAACCCTTTTTTTTAACATTGCCACCCCTTGACTGTCCCTTATATTAAGTTGAATTCCTCTCCCAACCGCTTTGTATTGATTACCACCCGATTGAGCTTTCGAAACCTTACATCGGTCACTTTCAACTGTACATGGATAACTAAGAAGGCGTATCTTGATGATTGTAGAACACCAGTTATGCACATGAACATGCTGTCTAGTTTTTACCCCCATGGAGTCCAGACCTCAAGTGATAATAGCCCTTATCCTGCCAGAACATTTTTTGTATGACATCATGTTTGTATTCGGACGAATCTCCTACATCGTCTAAAGTAATGTCCCCGCCTCCAAGGTCTAACGTATGACGCAGCTAATGTAATTTTGTATGCACTGTCTCCCCGCCCATCACATTGACTGCATATGGTTATGTACGATTCTGTCTGCATCGATAGCAGAATTATTTCCATCTGCCTGTAATGCATATGGGCTACCAAAGCGAATTGTATAACTAATGTCAGCTTGTACATCCTCACCTATGACGTGAACAGGAATGAACTAACTTATGATAAAAACTGGGGACTGTGGAAAATGACTAAAATTAGGTATATATAAGCGGCGTTCATTTATGTTCACCCCAGCCACTGTTGAAGGTAAAGTGAAAATCGTGAAACAGTGGCCACGCCATCTTGTCCCTTTTAGGCCCCATCATGCACGTAAGTGGCAGCCATTTTGTGTGTCGAGGCCTCTCTGCCCACTGCCAATAGCTTGCGCGTCTCTCTCCCTCACTCCCCGGCCTCGCAAGCATTCCCCCGCGCCCCGACAGCCCCCGGTGTCTCCTGCTTGGGCCATAAACGCACCTCTAACGCGACCCTGTCTCCGAGCCACATCCCGTGCTGAACCCCCTCGCTCTTTCATCTCATTCAAAGAACAAGCCCTTTTGATAACCTCTTCCTCCCTGCCCGATTGTCCGGCCCGATCCCAGGCCATCACCTAGCCCAACAGATGCAGTTTATTGCCCCCTACAGTAGGACCTCGCCTCACATCAAAGGAGCGGGGATTAATCAATGCTTTTGCACCCCGAAGATCCGACTGTTCACACACATCCCCGTTCCCAGCGGAATGTCCAGCTGCGCGATAACCACCACATGCTGAGATCGGGGTGGGAACTCTACTGTAGATGTATGTGGGAACGGGCCTGGACCGGGGATTCCGAGGATGTCTTTTCTGTCCTTCAAAGAAACATTACGGATGCAGTGTATGTAATAAAGCCATAAACCTGTGTATAAGAGACCAGGCCTCAGAGATGCGGTTAGAGCACCTCGAGAAGATACCCTGTTGTCTGATTTGACGTGTTCTGCTCCGTCGGAATAAACTCCTGTTTCCTGCCTTCTGTCTCCAGCGCCTGCCTCTTTGTTTGGTAATCTCAAATGGTATGAGAGGCGGCTAACGCCGGGCAAATACTGAAGGGTTCTTGGTCGAATTCGGCCCTTACCTTTTCACACACCATATCTACAGAGATATGGCTCTCTCCTCTCCCTAGTGCCGGTGAAGATTTTAGCTGTGGTGCACCTAGCACACACCTTAGTGTCATAGTGCTAGAGTGCATGACTGGGCCTACTACTATAGGTTATGTGCAGGAAGGGTACCCTTCCACTACAAAATACTATGCTTAGACACACTTCAAAAACGTTTCCCACTTTGTTTGTGTGCTGCACAGTGCAGCGCACATGCAAAGTCGGACAAAAAGAGAAATACAAAAATTTCTCCTTTTAATACCTCCGTAAATGGTGTTAACTTTTGGTTCTAAACCTGGTCTACTATTGTTTGCAGATTGTGTTCCGCGTCAAAATACATAAGTGCTTGCATGAGAATGCCTATGTACCACCCATGTAAGATCCCCTTGGTGCTATGTGACACAAAGCAAAGCTTTACGTTACTATTAGGGTGCTTTCCAGCACAAAACAAGTTTTGCACTGGAAAGTAAGTTAGGAAAAAAATTGTATGTCTTGGATAGCGTAACGTTTGTGACACTAAACCAGCGCAAAATATTTGTAATCTACCCCTAAGTATCCTATTTGGATGCATATCTATCAACTTTTACATTAATATTAACAATACTTTTCTTAGGTTTGTATTCTAGGTTTATCCCAGCATATTAAATAGCATACCACTTCATTAGATCAGTAACATAAACATCTTTTTCATGAATCCATATGTTCAATTTTACACAACTTTCAACTCACACTTCACTCACACTTTTTATTACAGGAAGGGGGAACCTATACTGCTAGACCCATCTCAACAATTCCACAATATTATAAATATTTATTTGGCATGGTCTAGGAAACAGGACGGCTCCACTATGAGCGCTGATTAAGCTCTTGCAGTTATACCACTTTCCTCAGTACGTCTGCTTTCTTTAGTGTGCATTACAGTGCAAAGGCACAATCCCTGAAGAAGCTATGCAATTAGGAGAAGAAATAAATGACAACTAATATAAAGGGGCTGATTACGATGGCGGACGGACTTCAGTTCATCCGCCATCATATCAGGGATTGGGACCGCCTGCCTACAAGGCGACGGTCTCAAAGGGGTAATTATAATGCGACTGCCACCACTTCGGTCGCATTGACCATGTTTTGTATTGCGGCGGGTGCCCACTCTGCAGCTCCTGCCGCAATACAAAATAGAGACCCCGCACATATCCCTGCACTACATGGCAGGCTCCATGCTGTGCCTGCCATATGGTCCTGGGATATGTAGGGGGGCACCTTGGGTGCCCTCAAGGTCCGGTGTCTGGAGGCCAGGTGGTAAGGGGGGCCTGCTACGAGCTCCCAAAGTCCCTTTCCGCCTGCCTTTTTATGACGGGTTAACCACCATGAACAGGCATGCGGAAATCCCTACGGTGGCGCCTGCTAGACACCGCCACCATTGTAGGGACTAAGCGCCCTTCCGCCTCACCGGCGGGCCCAAGGAGCTAATCGGATGCTTGGCTGTTGGTCTTTAGACCGCCACCGGCAGCTTGTAGGTGGTGGTCTTCCTACCATCATAATCAGGCCCTTTGTAATTTGGTTCAGTGTAACCTTGAAAGAAATGACCAAGAAATTAATGCAACTAGGAGACATTCAAGCTATTGTGGCTTATTTGAGTCAAAGTAATCTGGGTAAATTTAATCTTTCAGGAATTATTAACTATTCAGAGTACTTTCTAAATAGAACACAAGAACTTGGATACACACATTATGCCCCGCAAGTCATGTATTGTCTAGTATGAGAGATCTCCTTGTTATGATCGGTTGTGCATTTATGCAAACAGAAAACCAGGGGGTACATTTATTGCAAAGTCTTGCAGTGCAGCAAAACGGTAGGAATGTCCAATCTTTAAAAGAATACAGCACACAGCTGCCGTTGTCCCTGTGCTAGTGCCATTTTGGCTACCTTGCTGCCAACACAAGCACCCATGCACCATGGTGCAAGGGTGCCTCCGTTGCATGCAGGATCGTTTTTTTGCAGGAAAAAACAATTCTGAGGGGCATATTCCTCTTTCTGCAGAATGCAACATACATAGAAAGAAGTAACGAGGAGAAATGTAGATATTTCTCCTCATTACGCCTCCCCTGAGAAAGCGTATATTTTTGGTGCATTCCCAGGTTTGCCACTTTCGGTAAATCTGGGAATGCATCAAAAACAATGGGAGTTGTGTGGTAACATTCACGCAGTGCCCATGGAATGCATTCCCAGGGCAGAGTAATGCAACGTAGTGATTTGCACTGCGTTGTGTTACTTCTGGATTATGAAGCCACTAAGGGCCAAGCAAACTGGCCTTGTGTGGGTTCATAAATCACATTTTGGGTTTGCTTTGCGCATGCACCACGTTGCGTGATGCAAATATGTCCCCAGGTGTATTATCCTTTATTTCATTAAATTAAGTCCATTATAGTGACCGATGTAGAGAGCACCCAATAATACATCTAGAAGTTCATATTCTTTTTTTGTAACATCTTTTTATTCTGTTTTATTTTTGCATAAAACCAAAGTATAACACCGCATCATCTCATGCACTGCATCATCTCATACCATTTGTTCTACAGTTCATGTCATTAAACATTTCATTGATATGCTCGCAACAGTATTCTCTTCACTTCTCATAGGAAAGAAAATGTTGACTGGTAAACTTCAGAGTAGTGCGTCTCTCAAGTATTACGAAAAAAAGAGTTAAAAGCGAGATGACTATGGAAAACAATTGCAAAAGTAAATATGCCCAGAAATGAGTGCATTCTATAGCAGGGTAAAAATAACATTTTGTCTTGAGTGTTTTAGACGTAAGGCAAGTATTGGATACCAAGGAATTTCAGACATGGCAAATCGATAGTTAGGTTTCTGTAATATCTGTCCATCTGTGACAACATAAATAATATGTCCATTTACTTACTAATAAGGGTGCGATCTTGAGGGCCTATAGCAACAAAGCAAACCTTTCACTTCTTTTGTTCTCTTAGGAATACAGAAGCAAATTAGAGACACTATAAAATGTTAACGAATCGCTGACACAAAGAAAAGAAAATTGATATATGTAATCAATATGTCACAAGAGTCTTGCTTGGAGGAATCAACTACTGAATAGACCAGAGAATTGATAGAACAGTTATGAAAGGTAATTTTGTTATGCTTTGATAGGGCACAGAGGAGCACTCATACGCTTAACTGTAACCTATCTCTTTCAAGCGTATTACGCTAAAGCAGATATAACAAATATTTTTACTGAATTGGTTTCCATGTTCTGAACATGGCAAAGAATGTCGGGGCATATTAGCAAGGGCATTATCGCCGCTTTAGCGGGACTTTTTCCAGCTAAAGCGGCGATAATTTTATCGTCCTATTAGCAAGCTGTCACTAACAGCAGTTAGCGACAGCTCTTAGGCGATAGCGACCGGTTTTGGTCCCACTTTGCATATCAGCAATATTTATCGCTAATGACAAGCAAAGTGGGTGTACCCAACGTGTTAGCGACTGAAAGCAGTCGCTAACACAGCTATCGCCTATCAGCAAGGCAGGCAAAGCGATTAAAAAAGTCGCTCTAAGCGCGAAAATCGCCAGAACCTAGCGCCTGCTCAGACCATGACTTAACCTGTTTATCCAATGGGAGGTGGATAATCAGGTTAAGTCCCCATTAGCGTTAATGCCTGAATATCGCTGGATTTCCAGCAATATTCACGCATTGAGCCGCTATTGCTGGATATTTTATCGCTTTAGAGAGAAACGTTGCTAATAGCATGTTATCTCTGCGATAATATCGGGCGATAGGTGGCAATAACAAAAAATACGCTAAGCGCATTTAGCGATAAATATCGCTATTTGTTGCTAATATGCCCCTTCGTTCCCCTCTCTGTTTGCTAGTCAGAACTTAGGTCCAGCAACTACTCTATGCTCAAAGAGGTCCAGGAAAGTCTCGTAATTTTTTTGATGAAAAATGTGCGAAATTCTTAAGAGAAATATGTGTTTAAAATTACTTTCACATTTTAACAGTGTATACAAAAAGTATCTGTGATGCATTCCCTTTTATTTTTTTTAAAAGTGTGCTGTTTTCATATGATGTAATTCTGTGATGCGTGCATGCATAATGCGCAGGTGTTATATTTGAAGTAAATGATGCTCTGCTTGTAACACATGCATGAACAGAATTTTCAGGTTTGTAACATGCAGATTGCTCTTGATGTATTGCCTTATCCACCACTATTAACACTTTTCCTTTCTGTTTTCTGCCTTGCTGAATTTTATTCTTGGTTTTCATTTATTCTTTACTTTATATGTTTGAATTTTTAAAATTATTTTTTATTTGAGCTAGATTTTTTTTACATTTTATTATAAGTTTTACACCTTGGCACCTAACCACCCAAAGCCACTTTACTTCTTTCTCTGCAGAGAAGATTACAGCACTCATATTTTTTGTATGCCTGATAGAGGAAGGCAGAAGTCCTGGAAATGGATGCACTCTTCCAGTTTGCCATGTCCGTGCAGTATATGCAGGGTCGGCTCCTTCGCTAAGGCGGAGGAGCGTCGCACCACTGCTTTCAGAGCAGTGGAAGAGCAAAAAATAAATTGATAATAACAAAGTTATTAGCTTTTTATTTTTTGTTTCTGCGGGGCTGGGTTAGGACGGGGCAGGGTTGATGGTTCAGGGAGCAGGAGTGGACTGTGCACAGTAAGGGGCTTATTTACAAGCCCCTTGCGCCGCAGGTGCGTCACTTTTAACATGGGAAAAAGTGATGCAACAGCAGCACAAGGGGCCTGTAAATCTGCCCCTAAGTGCGAAAGACTGCTTGACCAGCCACCTCGGGCTAGTCAAACAGTCCTGCATACTTTGTATATTCTCGATGTTACATTACAGTCTGGGTGGGGAACATGTACAGGCTCCCTGAGCCAGTCTGAGCACCAAACGATGGTGCTCAGACCGCAGCGTTGTGATTGGCTCAAGAGAGCCTGTGTGCTTCCGGACTCTAAAGCAACAAGGGAGAAGAGACAGAGGCGGCCACGGCACGAGGAGGTATTTTTCTTTTTGTATTTACAAAATTTGGTCCCCCCCCACTGCGAACCCCGCCACCCTGTTCCCTGCCTTCCGCCACTGAGTCTATGTTGTGCAAAACAGGCATTTCATACTCTCTGCTGAAATCCAACACCACAGACCAAACATTGGTGGATGGGAGTGGAACCTCGTGCAACATCTTAGGAAATAGTTTAATGAGACAACGGGAAGGTCATATTTAATATATGTAAAGTTAGAAAAGTTACAATTAAGTTATGTATTGTTTAACTTATTTTTTGTGTTATCTGCCAATTATTTTCTTCATCACATCATCTACTTCTGATGTTAGTGAGCAAAGTTCCTAAAATATGCACTTCTCAACTAGATATATTTTTTTAATGTGTGCCAGCTTCACTAAGTTGTGCAACTGCTAAAACGTAAAATATGAGAGGCACAGGAAATGTACCTAAATGACTATTTCAGCATTCTATCTGCCACTTAGGGCTACAAGAATTCTACTCATCAATTATCACTATTCTGCAATTCATTGTTTCCCAGCATGTGGACCACTTGACAAGTGATGTTGAGAGATGTGCTTCCAGTTCCCCTCTTGCTGTAGGAATTCTTGCAGCAAATACTGAACAGTAGGCAGCATGCTACTCTGCGGCATCCCCTCCTAAAGAGTGGAGGATCATCACCCCGCCCACTGAAAGCCCAGCAGGCACACACAAATAAGTAAAATGGTATTGACATGCTGCAGTGTGAGTGCAGGGGGCTGGGCTGAATCCTTGCAATTGCAGGATTACAGCTGCCCCTGCAGTATGCATATCGGGTTGGCTGGTTGGTTTGCTATGGCCAGCCTGACATGCACATTGTAGTCCCAGCAATCCCATGGCTATGAAACAGCCAGGGAAGTTGCTGGCACAGGCCCTCAGCCTCAAAATGAGTGCTGGGTTAGCCTGCTCCTACCAATCCTGGAGCTGCTCTCATGCTGAAAACAGTATGAGTGTTACAGCAAACAAATGATGGACAGAATGCTGACAATCCAAACATTCTCCCCCAGTCAAAAGATCTGGGTTAAATCCATTGTTATTTTGTCCTCTATGCCACCCCAGTTTGGACCCAGCCATAGGCAAATCAGTCTTGACCCTGTGTCTCTTGAGAACAGTCCAGACCAAACTGCCAGGCCAGGTCCTCCCTGGACCGGTTTCAGGGTATGTCACCCTTCTTTAGCCAGGCTAGCTTGAATCCAGTGGCACAGTGAGCAAGGGACCCACGTCTGGACATACCCATCCCACTTAGGGCAAAAAGTGTTACAGCAAACAAATGATGGACTCAATGCTGACAATGCAAACATGCTCCCACAGTCAAAAGATCTGGGTTAAATCCATCGTTCTTTTGCCCACTACGTCACCCCAGTATGGACTCAGCCAAATTTGCGATTTTTTTGCACCTGCAAAACATTCGTACATGGGGTTGCGCTCGCTATTAGTAAGGGAACGCCCCTTCCTAATAGCGTGTCACAAAACTCTAATTTGCGAGTCGCAAAAATAGGCTTTGTACATGGTCCATGCTGTTTTTGCATGCGCACATTTATTCACAAACCCTTTTGCGCATGCACAAACGTTCGTACATCTGGCCCATAGACTCTGCCTCAGCACACTCACTACAGGTTTTACGCCAGTCTTTTGTGCCCCCAGACACGCTGGGGCCAGGGCAGGGAGGCAGGAAATTACAGACACCTCTGTATGGGGAGGACTCTCTTTAAAGTGGGCACCACGTATGAATATTGGTCCTTCAGACCTAATCAGACCTAACTCTTCACATCACTGCTGGACTTGTAGGCTCTGCCAGAAATAAGGACTGCTGAGCTGTGAAGTCTGCCCTACTTGCTGACTAAGGACTACTTTGCAGCCAAAACCTGTTGTTGCTGCACCAGGACCCTTCCGCTGCTGTGAGCTTTCCTGATGAATCCAGCCTGCCTTTGTGGACTCAATGGAATCTCCAAGGGCCAATTGGCTGGCCCCTATTCAATCCACAGCAACATAATAGGCTTCTTCAATGCAAACCCCTCTCCACTAATCACACAGCACCGCAGAGCAGCTCGCAATTGATGCCAGCGCACCTTGTCCTCAACACTAATGCATCTCAGCGTAAGTCCTCACCCGCTTTGCCAGCTTCTTTGTCAACGATGCAGTCCGACAACCGACACTGGTCCAACATGACACATTTCATCCCCTGACCTGATGCATCACAGTGCAAGTCTCCGCGAACTCGACCTGCTTCATTGACCACGACGGAGAAACTCACATTGCAGCTGTTTGTCAACAGTCACCACTGTGTGATACATCTTGACGCCGGTGTCGTATTGCAGCTTCTCATTAACGGCTTCACAATGCCGGCCCACACAGTTCTATGCAAGGACTTTGTATCTTGACACCCAGACCACAGGGCTCAAATCCAGTGAACTGAACTCAGCCCTTTCCCTAGCCCTTTCTCCTTGCAGTTGGCCTGAACTTGAGACTTGGACCGGTCTTCCACGACCAGGGAACCGCAGTTGTTGAGCTTACGTTCTCAACGCTTGATTTCCACAAAACCTTTACAATTCCATGGCTCCAGTTCTAATCATTGTATTTTTGTCATTTTGGTGTCAAATCATTTATTACATTTAACTCTATTTTTCTAAATTGGTGTGGGTTTTGTCTTGTGTTGTGTTTTTACCTTATTACTGTTTATGTGCTTCAGAAATAATTTACACATTGCCTCCAAGGTAAACCTGACTGCCTTTGTGCCAAGCTACCGGACTTTTAAGCACAGGTTAATTTGAGGTTTTCTTGTGTTTCACCCTGACAAGAATGGTGGTTGCTGCTTGAGTAGAGTTTTACCACCTCAAATAGTAACCCAATTTCCTACAGAATCCCTTACTTTTTGTGAATGCAAATAAATTGTGTTGAGTAGGTAGTGGTCCATGGGACCCAGCTGGTCACCATCTTGCTGCTGGCCTACAATTGTAGTGATTCGCAATTTGCGGCCTGCATCATTAATATTCATGGGGTAGGTCAGAATGTGGTCTACTATGATTCAGATTTTTTTTAACTGACCTATTAGCACATAGTTGAGTGAATAAGCCTTTCCATCGCTGGCTCTTAACTAGGTTCCGCTTTAATTTGATTCATCACACACTGGGTGATCTCTCGGGGTGGTGTAAACCTGAGGACGCAGAACCCTGTCAACGTGACAACTATTCACCCCAGGATACCTTACATTTCATGATGTTCTGTCACTTTTACACTGATATTCGCATGAAGTTTTTAATCCCTATTTTGAGAGGAATAGGTATTTTACAGGTCAGACCAGCGTTATTCTATTTGCAGATGCTGAGCAATCCATGGGATATTTTTAATTTTGAGTGTTTTCTTGTTGCTGCTGTGAGGCTCAAGAAAAACAGAAACCTGATGATGAATATTGTCTGAATCCTATTGATAATATTTATGGAAATTTTAAGCTTTGAGATAGAAGCCAAAAGATTCCTAATGAAAAAATTCTTACCCTAACTGGGCGAAATCATTGATCCTACAACCATTGTGCCATCATTTGAGGCTGCTCTTCTTTGCAATACAAAATTGGGAACCAATAGTGGACAATATTTAACGGGGTCCACAGTACGTGTCCAGACAACTGAAAGGCAAAGGAGTACTGAGTTCCCCAGGGAAAAGAAAAGAAAGGTATGGAGGTATAAGAAAAATGGAGAGGGAACAAACGCAAGGAACAAGGTGTTCCCTTATTGGAACTAGGAGACGTCACACACCCAGAAACCTAGGTGTCAGGCTTCATCATCGGTCTCCTGCTCCTCGTCAGACTGGCGCTGCAATGTCCGACGGGCGCGAAAAGGCGCTCTTTGTTGGAGATCTTTTGTTCCAGCCAATAGTTTGAGTGCGTGTGAGGGGTCTGGTGGAGTGTAGTCGTGAAGGTAAGGAGTGAGGTTAAAAAGGGTAAGTCAGTCCACGCAGGACTTTTATTCGAGTGGCTGACTCCCTATTTAAAAGGGGTGAGAGGGGAGAAAGGGAACTGCCTAAATTACAGTGTGCTAACTCAACCCTCTAGAAGGTCGACATGTTTCATGCCTATCTGGCAATTCTTCAGGACCTCAAATGTTTAGTACTACACAGTGAAAAAATTAAATGAAGAGTATAGTTATAAGGATACAACCTCACTGGGTCAATCAGGGAGTGGGCCGTCCGGTCCTACTCTAGAAGGGAACCTAGAAAAAGCATGTAAAGGATAGCCAATTTAACATGAATAATGGCAATGCATCCTATAACTAGGTTCCGTCAAGTACTCCATACAGCTTATACCTAGCATACATCAAAAGCTTTCCTTGAATCACACACAGGAAGACAATTGGCTGATAGAACTTCTAATCATAACATTTTAGCAGTGTGCTGCAGGTTTGCTGAAATTATGAACTGCAATATGTCAGAACAATTATATTCAATAGCAAAAATAATGAGAATAATGAGACAAGGAGGTTAAAACAACGTTACAAGGTGACTGGTCTAATGCTTACCCTAACAAAAACCCTAAAGGGCCCCGCAGACTGTTCTTGTGGGACTGTCCAGAAAGGTAAGATACCTGTCATAGAGAGACACAAACACAGGCACCCAGGGGGTATATAATCATGTCAGGTGGATTAAACTGGTCATGGCGAGGCAAGGTGGAGATGTGAACACCCAGCCTCGCAGTGACCAACGGAAGTAAGTGAGTGGGGAGACCAGGGAGAGCCATGACAGTCCCCCCTCTCCCTTATGTCCCATGAAACGTCCCTCTCAGTCGTGAGTCCTGAGCGGGTATCGAGAAGACCGCGCTGTACACCGCGCACAATGTCCAGAGCCCCGGCGGCCAGGCGGGTCCGCCAGGATCACACCCGCCCGTACACCGGCACAAGTGCCTGGGCGGAGAGACAATACACGGCCCCATCGTACCACCAATCGCTGCAGGGCACCCGACCGAAGCGGGCATACCTGATGGAACCGGGTTGGAGGGGAACATGTAGAGGAGCCCGCAAGGAGGACCCCATCATAACATCGTCGTGGGGGGCTGCTGTACAACCGGGATTACCGCCAAAAGAGCTTACCTGCAGCAGTGGACAGCCTGGGTGGAAACCTACCCAACACGCGAGGCGCCCCAGCCGGTGGCGCAGAACAGCTGGTCCCGTCTCAAAGCCGCTCTCGGGATTAAGAGCTGTTTGGTCTGGTCGCCGCAGCGCGGCCCCCCGCCCGTGGGCGTGGCTACCGTAACCCTAGCCGCACATGCGCAGTGTCATTTTAGCCTGTAATGTGGCCGGAGTGACTGGGAGCCCTATGACTGTGGCGGCCATCTTGGAGTAGAGTACAACAAAGGGAGATCTATACAAGAATAATGAGGGTAAAGGTACTGCACCCTCCACCATGTGAATGGCGTGTCTGCCGCGGTATACGGCTGTAAGAAAATGAGCCACTATTAAGCGGGGATGTCGTCCCTGGAGGGTCTATAAACTAGTAGACCCAGGGGCACGCTACTGTGCCTGTTTTTTAAAACTGATCCTTATTTAGACAACCCATAATAGCCCAATCCGCTGAGTCCTGTTGTTCTAACTGAATAGGATAGTGCCTAAGTGATTGCATCTAGTGGACGGTGTCCTGTGCGGTGGGGTGCTTGTTAGTAGGCTAAGCCCCTGGTATTACTGGGATCAAGACTGGTGGCACCATGCAAGGCGTAATGACCTGGGCAATGGATAGTCTTCAGGGAGTAGGCAGGGGTACGGAATGGCTAGAAAGTCGTAACGGAATGTTAGTGTGCCAATAGTCCTTCCCCATGGTAACCAGTAGTGTACGCATGCTTAATAGGTCAAATGTTGTAGTCTGTAAAGTTGATAAAATGACAACGTGTGGTGTACCCCAAGGTATAGTACACTTATGGTAGTTCACAGGGGCTCTCACAGTTGTGGAGGTGAATGTGGACCATTACCCAAAACTATTAGGAGTCTTTTCTGTCAGGGAATGGTGTTAAGAATGACTTAACCAAAAGTGGAGGGTACCCCATGTCAGAGGGTCCGGTTATCTTGCTAATGATGTCCAAGGCACTGAGTCATTCAGGCCCCTGGTGTCCAACCGGAGACGATGTACCCATCGCTGTTCAATTCTGAACAGAGCTTGGTTAGTGATGGAGGAGTGGGACTCAATAACCAGCCATTTGATGTCATCTGCTTGTGGCCATGCTGCACATAGTGTTCGTATAGTCTGGTGTGGGTCTTGGAACAGCGAATGTTGCTTTTATGTTCCATGATTCTGAGTTTAACTTGTCTCATCGTCATGCCAATGTAATGGATGTCACAAGGGCATGTCAGCAGGTAGATACATTTGGAGCTGTTGCAGTTTGTGTGTTTGTTCATGTGCCAGGTGAAGTTGTCTGAGAATTTAATCTCCTTACATTGTGTCGTTTGTTGACATACAACACAACCCCCACAAGGATAATGTCCGACCACCGGTGGAAGCCTCCACAATGTACTCTGGTTGATCGTCATTTGTTTTTTTGGGCGAGTGTGAATGAGGGAGTCTTTTAGGTTTGCCGTACGTTTGAAGGCAAATCGAGGGCGCGGTATTTCCAGGTACCCTGAGTTTAAAAGATTCCAGTGTTTATTAATTATTTTCTTCAGACCGGTGGAGTTCTGTGTGAAACAAGTCACACAGGTGATCACATCGTCTGGTTCTTTTAAGCGTGACACAAGCAAGGCCTCGCTTGGGTTATTGAGGGCTCTTTTGCGTGAGTTGCTGATCAGTCTGGAGGGATAGCCTCTATCTTGTAATTTATGTTGAAGTATCATCGATTCCCTTTTGTAATCAGAAGTTACGGTACAATTACTTCGAATCCTCAGGAATTGTCCGAAGGGGAGGTTCTCCCTTAGGGATCTGGGATGATGGCTCCCAAAGAGCAGTAAGCTGTTCCTATCTGTCTCTTTCCTATACAAGGAGGTGCTCAGTCCCTCCTCATTGAGGTTGATTGTGAGATCAAGAAATGGTATTTTGACGTCTGATATTGTGGCTGTGAACTTGAGAAATAGGTTTTGGTTGTTGATCCACACACAGAAGGCTTCACAGCTCTCCCGGTTACCATGCCACAGGACCAGGATATCGTCAATATGCTCTTCTTGCTCTTCTTTACCTCATTGTGTGCCCTCCTTTGTATCCCGCTATATACCTGTTTATTGTATTACTCTCCTGAAATCATTTGTCTTGTAATTATGTTATTATTCCTCTTTTTTTATTCTTACTTGATGTAGATATTGCATTTATGTCCTTCCTTCCATCCTTTTGTAAAGCGCTCTGATATCCTTCGGGATCTTGTTTGCACTATATAAAACTTTATAAATATATAAATAAATTTGAATACGATGAACTTCACAAGTCTTATTGTTTTATATATTCTGCTTGAATGTTTTTATCATTGTTTTTTGTTTTGTCGTGTATTGTACTTTTATGATTTTAATTAATCGAATAAAGTGGATTGACTTGACTTGGAGTATTTAAAAACCTTTACTGGACTTAAAAATGGCAGTCTCAGTTTCCCACTATTATTTTCTGACCGTATATTCATAATTCTGGCCCATATTTCTTTCCTGATGGTAGTTAGCTTCTTCTCTGGAAGTTGATGAGTGTATTATTTTAAATTCACTAAGAGTCACAGAAATTCTATGGACTGAACTGGGGTGAGAGAGATTTTGGTTGATTTATAACAAAACCCAAACATTGAAAAAGTAGCACTCTGTAACTGGAATATAAGTGTCTGTTTCGAGATAGTGTTAGAATGTCATCTAAGATTATAACTAAGAGAAACCCTTGGGATCTTAGATGAGTTACCACCGCTTTCAGAAACGTTGTGAACAACGAAGGGGCCAATAAGAGACCAAACAGGATTTCAGTGAATTTGCAGAATATTACCTCCCATTGGAATAGTAGGAATTTCCGATGTGGAGGAAATATTGGGAACTGAAGGCTATATATCCTTCATATTCAATCATACTGTCCAGACACAAAGTAGGAATCAATCTCTGATATAAAGAATTATTTGTCACAATTCACTCCCTGCTCTCTCGTGACCACCACCAGGAGTCCTACCTGGGGTGCTTTCAGGGTTCAAATAAGCTTTGGCCTTCCACTATATCCACTATATTCACATACTGACTACTGGACTCATGGATACTATTCTGGAATCCCAACTCATTTTAGTTCCATGCTGGGTTTTGTTGAAGCCATTCTGCTTTTCCTGATAAAATCTCCAATACCTAGAATTCCCTGTCCACTGCTTGGTCTCAACCCTGCAGACCAAAAAAGAGTGGAGGTATTCAACTCACCTGTGACTGACAGGTACTGGCTTGCTCACACCTGATGCATGTGAATGAATGAATGAATGAATGAATGAATGAATACATGAATGATTGAATGCCGTTTCCATAGTGTAGTGCTACTACAGAAAGCGGCCTCCAGGCGTTTAAAAAAAAGAAGTCAAACATTTACAATTGTTCAAATAGCCAAGTTTTCTGATTCTTCCTCAAAACTGCTCAATTCGGCGATAGCCTTAGAGGAAGGGGACGTGAATTATATAGCTTGGTACTGCATTAGGAAAACAAGCAGCCTCAATCATGCAATTCCAAAATTTAGGAACCAGCCAAAGCATAGACCACGAGGAGCAGAGGGCCTGGGATGGTTAGTACAAACACACTTTCCTGCCACGATCTGAACTTTTCTTACCAACTTTGGTTTGCTGAGATGATTCCCGACTTCGGCTCATGAAGGTTCTGGTCTTTCCGAGGTAAGGACGATCTTTTCCAGTAGCCAGGGTGCAGCCGTCAATGAAACACCTTCCAGAAGGGGTTCCTAAGAGGAAAAACCCTGAAGGGAAAAAACCTCTTACTGTAGGTAGAGACTCCATGAATGGAAAAGAGCAAGAAGGAGAAGCGAGAAGGAGAAGACCATGGAAAAGGGCAGGATACCCTAGCAAGGAAAAATAGATCTGAAGACAGGAAACTCCAGGCAAGAGCAGAAGCTCCAGGGATTCCAACAGGAATGGGAAGCACTAACAAGAAGAGAAGAAACACCAGGCAGGAGTAGAAAACACCAACAGGAGTGAGGACACACCAGCAAGAGCAAGGGGTGTTGTAATTCAAGGAAGTGAAGGATTGAGCCGCTTATATACCATTAGACAGGAGGTGATAAAACAGGAAGGAGGCAGCCGCCATCTTGGATAGGGAAGAAGTAATAAAAAAGATAGAAAAGGTAGCCATTTTGGAATAGGATAACAAAACCAATCCCAAAGCCTTTTGGGAGTAAGACTGTGGGACTATGGGAAGAAGATACGCGAAGATGACACCCAGTCTAGGAAAATGGCTATTTAGAACATGAAAAATGGATCCCCCTGACCTGAGGTAAGAACTGCAAGGTTTTTTTGTTGGCAGCAGGCTGCCGTATGACTCCGCGCCTTCCCCGCAGGGAAAAAGACATCTTGAGCAGAAACGTGGTAGGTACCTGCGCTGTTCTAAAAACAACAGAGGGCCACAGCAAAAGAATGAGATGCACCCAAGTGGCAAAGGGAGGTGCTGCGGGTTGAATCGCAGCCTGTAGGAGTGTGGAGGAGGATGCCACGGGCTACCCAATGGCCGGCGGAGGTGTGGAGGAGAACACCACAGGTTCTATACCAGCCCGCAGCGCAACACTTTCCTGGGCAGTTTTATAGGAGTAGTGCCCATGATGGCTTTGTCATTCAAGCACAGGGTTCTAAAAACAACCTGAGCTGCTGCATTCTGAGTGACCTGGATTCTGTTCAGGAGATAAATAGGGAGACATGAGTAGAGGAATTTAGCATAATCAAGACTAGATGCAATTAGACCCTGCGAAGTAATGTACTGTGCAGATGCTGGCAAATATGGGTGCATGTTATGGATAGAACAAAGTAGGGCAAAATATTTATCTCCTTCCATCATAATTTACTGAATGAATGAAAGCCCATAATCCTACAGTACCCCCATGTTTCTTGTATAGAGCATGGCGGATGCAAAGGGGCCCAAGTCATGAGGTCACCACATTGAACACCATTTGGGACACTTAGAGCCAATCAACATAATCTCAGTTTTATCTTACTTCAGTTTGAGGAAGCTGGTACTTCTCCAAAATACCTCAGCCCTCATGCATATGGAGAAATGACTCTGGGTTTTACCCAGCTTCTCAGATATTGAATAGACAATATGAGAAGCACCAGCATATGGCATGCAGGAAAAACTAAAAGATCTGATTAGCACTGCCTGGGGCATTACAAACATTAAAAAGTGTTGGACTGAGTGCTGATCCCTGTGTAACACTGCAAGAAAATCTGTGTTTTTTAATTGTGGTCATATTGCCTTTAACACTCCTGCTTGTGTGCTATTGCATACTGCCCTTATTGTGACCTCAAAAGCCTACCACAATGTGGCCACCACTTCTACTGAGCCTACATTTTAATTGAAATATTAAAAAATAGTGGAGTGAAGTCCCTCTCGAAATACAGGGTCTAGCAGTGCAGTAGTTTGTAACTTCCTTGTGAATGGGCCTGAAATGATAGTGGGTATCTTAAGTATTAACTTTATTGGTGCATGGTTACACAATGTTTTAGGCATATGTGTGACTTTCTCCATCCCCACGCACATATCCCTAAATGACCATGAGCCATGTACTGATGATGTATATGAACACTCTTTCAGTGTTGGGTGTCTGAGCCTTCACACATCTCCAAGGTCATACTCAGCAGTCTGCTTGCCATGACAGTCCTCCACTACCAGGGCGCTGTCGCCTCTATGCAGTTCTGGGCAGCAGATCCTGCAGCACCAAGCAGCACACAGATTTTTGGTATGTCTTTCGGGCCACCTCCCTGTGCCCCTGTAGTGAGTGTGGGTAAAGTGGACAGATATAGGGCCTTAGCTAATGCTTGGTAGCAGTCTCCGCTTACCCTGTGCCCCGCTAGGCGCACTTTCCTCTAGCAGCCGCAAGCAGCACTACTTAGGGGCCCTCAGCTCTGCTCAGAGTACTTTGCATGCTATGTTTTTTATAAATTTGATGTTGAAGATACTTTTTTTACGTTTCTTGAAACAAACTAATATCTGTTTTACTAGAGCAACATTTACTTATTCATTGTCACTACCAAATCCATGGATTTCGCATTGCACTTCTTTCTATATACAAGGGCCATTAGGCTGAGGTCTTCAATTATTGGTTAATCATGAAATCTGTGCCTTCTGATTGCTATTTTTCAATGTTATGGTATTTAAGTAAGCTTGTTTTATGATGAACTGTTTTAAACTTATATGATTTTAAGTGTGTGGTTGTTTCTTTTATGATCATGAATGTGACTGAATAAAGAGAGTTACATTGAATTGATTGATACATTTCTTAAATTCCCATCTATCTGTAACAATATAAGTGATCTTTCCATTTTCTTAATACCAAGGCTGCTTTCTTGATGGCCTACAGCAACAGATAAAAACTTTCATTTTTTTTCTTTCTCTTGGAAACACAATAGCAAATACGAGATACTATAAAATGTTGATGAATTGCTGACACAAAAAAGAAGATCGATTCATGCAATCAATATGCCTGAGACTTTCTGAGGGTACTGAACATAACAAAGAATTAATACAACGATTATGAAGGTATTTTTATTTTGATCTTTCAGCGAATAGAGAAGCAGAATTGAATTTTTACTATGCAGTAATACACTTAAATGAAACCTATCTCTTTAAAGTGTGTTACGCTATAAACAGATCTAACACCTATTTTGTACTGAATTTGTTTCTATTTTTAATGAACATTGTGAAGAAGCACTTTCTTGCTATGTTTGGTAGTCAGACTTGAGATGTGCCCAAAACTGCTCCAGGACAAATCTCCTAATTTTGGGGTTCATTACGATGTTAGTCAGAAAGGTCCCGAACGGCATTCGGTTTTTCCTAACACGTGTCGGAACCTATCTTTACAACCGACTCAGAAACATTTACAACCGCCCAATTATGATGGAAGGTAATCATTCTGTATTTTTGCCTTGGTACTGACTGGCATGCGGAGAAACCGAGTCGGTTGGAGCCGACTTATACAGCTCTACAGACCACGTTTCTGACTGCACGATTACAATGTTGGATTCAGATAGCCTTTCCATCTCGCTTTGTCCAACATGGAATGGCTGTTAGGAGCTGACTTTCGGGGGCCTATAGCAGGTCCCCCTTCACCGGTTGGGCCCGTGGGGGTACCCATGGGTCCCCTCTCTCCAACTATGCATGATGTGGCAGGCACCATGGGGTGCCCGCCACAGGGTGCAGGGTTTTCTGTAACCACCCCTCTTTTCAATGGGAGCCAATGTTGTCGGTTGGAACACAGGCTTCCATTGAAGTCAATGGGAGTCCGACCGAATGGTGTTCTGAACCATCTTAATAGTCGGTTGGACTCCCCGTATCTGAGTCAGTCAGAAACAATTCTGACAAGCAGTCAGTCGGAATGCTTTCCGACCGACATCGTAATGAGGTCCTTAGTGTCAATATAATGGCATAATAATATATATTATGCCATTATATTGTATATATAATGGCATATAATAGTGAGTCGCAAACAAATTGCGACTCGCTAAATAGGAATAGTACATGACCCTATTAGATTTTGCATGCGCAAACGGATCGCAAACCCTTTTGCCCATGCAAAATAGGGTCGTACACATGGCCCAAAATCACTTAAATTCAATGAACAGCATCCAGCATTGATATCTTAATTCTAGGCAGTATTGATCCTGTTATCTGTTTCACAGGTTTTTCAATTAGGAGAATATCATAGTTAAACCACGAGTTGATTGTTGATGTTTTGACCCAATAGTGGATTGATGGGCCTCATCAGGATGAGGTTATCTGTCTAATGCTCCATCATCAAAAGGAGTTTGAGCCCACTGATAATTTCGTTTAGAAGTGCTCCCACCACGAGGATGTGGAGCGCACTCAGCCACATTAGGTGCCTGAGTGTCGACCCAATGATGAAGCAAGCATGTCACTCGAGAATTCTTGTGGGGGAGGATCTCTCAAAAAATTCTCAAAGGATTCCTAGTTAAATAAGGTTTCTTGTTTTTAGGGCAATCCACCCCTATTAGATGTGTCTATTCAGTACTGGAAGTTGAGTGGACATTTGTCCCCCCAGTTTTTGATTTTTATAGATACCATGTGCCTACAATAAAGAAGAAAAAGTCAAATATACCTTTGTGAACACTAGTCAGACAACCTGCACACCAAAATCCACTTCTGAATGCCCATGTATACAGAAAAACCCAAATGGACGCAATGGATGTATACTAGTAGATACCAAACGTGGATTGAGAATTAATTTTATAAATATTCTACCACTGGCTACCAAGGGGTAATTAGAATCCTTTAGTAGCCCCATTCTTCTGGATTTTTACTCTTGACAGAGGAATCCACCTATTAAATTGACTCAGCACTGATATTCTCTAGTTAATTTTACACTCACTCACTATCCTATGAGCATTGCCTCACACACATCATATGGTGAGAATTATCTAACAGATCTCTGCAAAAGTGACCCTTTGGGGGACCCGTAGGGCATTGCAGTGCTGGACAGATAAGGAGCAATCGCCCTATGATGAAGCTTGACATCCCTTGGGATATGTGAGGGCAACAAGTAAGAATCTCGCTGGCTCTTCTATCTTCACCATAGACTTACTCTTTTCCTTTAGGAACAGTGACTCCTCATTTTGGTTTATACTTTACGTGGAGCATGGGCACTGGACCTTTCTTCAGTTCCCAGTCGCCCTTCTTCTTTTGTTAGAACTAGAAATGATTTGACACCAAATTGACAAAAATCAAACCAATAGAACCAGAGGGATGCAATTTAACAAGTTTTAAGTGAAAATAGCACCTAAAAGCACAAAGCGTCAACTGGAATATCTAGTTGCGCACGATCGGGACAAAGTCACACATTCAGGCCGACTGTGATGGAGCTTGGGCAAGATACAGTGACTAAGGTAGGCCCACTGAATAAAGTACCTTAACTACTGGTTGCAGAGCATTGCGAGATCTCACGTCAAGGATGTGTTGCACAGTGGTGGTTCAGAAGAAGCTGTGGGGCTGAGATGTGAGGTCCTGCGTATTCATCATGTATGGCTTTGACATCAGGGCTTGCGTCACAATGTCCTGCAGTTCTGTAGGGTTGCGATGCAATGACCTGCATCGTCATTGAGGATGCCGTAGGCAAGGGCCTAGCAGTGCAAATTCCTGTGTCAAGGAGTGTCATGCAGCAGCGTTTCTGAGGACCTGTGAGCTGTGTTGCAATGTCCTGCATCAGGGATGCGTTGTGCAGCTGCAGGTCCGATGCGAATGTGCAAGAAGATGCATCGCGCTGCATCAGTTCTTCCCAAAAGACCACAGCTGGGCAGGCAGAGCAACTTCTGCCCAAAGGCTATGGGTTCAGCACTGGGGCGGCACCACTGGGGGGGCACAACTCACAGCAGACAGAGTCCAGGTGCTGCATTCAAGGTAGTTGGAGACTACCTTCTGTCCCTAAGGCTCTGATCAGGGACCAGCCAAGTAGTCCTTGAAGTCACTCTGGTGGTCCTGGGTCCCCTTTGTCACACTGTCTGGGAGCAATATACAAAGACCAGCTGCCAGCTAGCCTAGTCACGTGACCCAGGATACAGGCTGCAGGCACCAAATGGTTAGTACAAGACAATGTTGACTTTCTAAAAGTGGCATTTTCAGAATTGTGACATTTAATCCGACTTTATAATTAAAGATGGTTTTAAATTACAGTTCTATAGACACCAAACTAATCATACATACCTGCTACTAATTAAACGTTTCAGTTTTTAAATGTAATAATGTACCCCAATGTTATCCCATTGGAGAGGTAGGCCATACAATAGTGAGAAACACATTTAAGCGATTTTAACTACCAGGACATGTAAAACTTAAAAGTACTTTTTAAATAGACTGCTTCCTGCCCTATGGGTCATTTATGTGTATTAAAAAGGAAGGTTTAGACTTGGTAGATGTTTATGTTGCTAGGTCGAAATGGCAGTTCAAACTCCACACGCAGGCTGAAATGGCAGGCCTGAGAAATGTTTAAAGGGCTACATAAGTGGGTGGCACAACAAAGTACTGGAGGCCTGCTGGTAGCATTTAATTTACAGGCCCTGGCAACATGTAGAACAAGTAAATTAAATTTGCAAATTACATGCAAGCAAATGTTATCATTTTTTAGGGAGTGATCACACACACTTTAGCACTGCTTGGCAGTGGTAAAGTACACAGAGTCCTAATGCCAACAAAAATAAGATCAGCAAAAATAGAGCAGTTAGGCAAAAGGTTTGAGGGAAGACCACTCTAAGGCTGACAAGTCCAACACCACTTTACGTTCTGTAGTATTTTTCCCATTTTGAAATATGGCCAACTGTATGATTCTCCAGGTTCTTGTTCTTAGCTTGTAGTTTCCTTTTGTCAATTGTTGGCGTAAGATGGGTCGACTTCTTTTGCTTTGTTTAAAAAAAAAAATGTTCACGGTTCTTGTCATTTATATAGTGCATTCCTGTTGTGGCATCGAAGAGCTAGCTGCTCTATTGCCCTTGGATGCATGCAGGTACAAGTTGTTTGAATGCATAGGGAGGTCTTTGGCATGACCTATATATGGGAAGTTGAGTGAAGTATGAAGAGCATAGTGGTGGAGCATCAGGTCGCAAACATAAGAGAACGATTGGAAACAATGTTGAGCCAAACACTTAGGCAGAAGACATAAGCCGCATCAAAGGAGGCAGAGCACTGGAGTTTATGCAGAGGCTGACATCACACACAGATGCCAAGCTTTCCAGGTCCATCTGTGAATAGTTAGTCCAATAATGTGTTTCATAGAATTTTGCGACTTGTAGGGACTGGCCTAACTAGTCACACATAAACCTGGGACATCTATGTACATATCTGTTTTAGAATGTGGAGATGATTTGGAAGCTTTATGTATGTATAGGTGTTATGCCTAGCAGCTAAACGTGTGCACTGACCATTATGCAGTGACAGGGAGGTCAGCTATAATGATGTGAGAATATCATATCTTCCTACACAACAGAGGACAAATGAAATTTACATCTGTGATGCTCTTGCTTTGATGTTGCTTTCTTGTTGTAAGTGTCCCTTCTTTAAGTTGCACACGTTTAATTTGAATGAATAATTTAGACTCCATGGGACGAGGCAGAGCAAATGTATTATCCTTTTTCAAATAATTTGAATGTAGCCCTAGCATAAGTCAGATGGCCCTGACATACAGCCTGAAGAGGTGTACGACTTCGGTATCTATTTCCTTTTGTTTTCCTTGCTTACAATTTAGCATCAATACTATTATTATTTTTTTAAGCACATGGCCACGTTCTCCCATTCATGGATTCATGCTAGCACCACCATTTCATTCATGGCATGGTGGGGCATGTATACATATTCTATTTTGCTCATCTGTGATTATTTTAGCACTCTTTAGCCTTAGAATTGCCTCTAACGACCTAATAAATGTCACCTTTGTCGGACGAATAATCCCTTAGTTTGCCACATGATGAGGGATTCTGCAAACATTCTATAACCCAGATTGATATATTTCTCTTCCTTGGAAACCTGCAAAAATATTTTGAGGATATTTGATTTTGCAGTGCCCCTTTCAGTTGCTTAACCAAACCTTGAAATAATATTCTATTGTGAATCCATTTTTCAGACCGGGGAGATTACTGGCTAAAATCTTGGCAGGGAAAACGAATTTCCTCTTCATAAAAAGCTTGGCAACAACCTGCATAAATGACTATTAGATGAAGTTACAGGAAGTTGAACTAAATATGCTATCCTTCATCAGAAAGAAATGACAGAATATAGAAAGAATTCATTTTACAACTTTACAGATGGCTGGACCTGGCAAAATCGCTCATAGGTGAATATCATGGATTATTGAAGCACATGGCCCGACACGTGTTTTCTGAGAAAATAAATGTTTGGGTTGGAGCGCCCTGTTGCGTTCCACGATTTTTCACTGAACACAGAGGTGGCAGACATCTCTACAGTGTGACACCATTACGAAAGTGAAGCTGACTTCAGCTAATTTTACACAATTATAAACTTCACCTATTTCAATATTATTATGAAGCAGCAATTCCAAGTCTGCTGTTTTCCATCTCTGAAATTGTTTTAAAATATAATTTGACAAACCAATTAAAGAAATGGAAAGAATGTGCTTGAAGCTGGTGCTTAGTACACTTTCTATTTTATGTTGGTGCATGCTGCATATGTTAGAAGGCTGAGAGGTTATGTAGTTGAAGAAGCACAAGTAATTTTTCCTTAGCTTTTCGTATTCTTCAGTGATGTTGCACCCAATATAACACCTTCAAACGGAATGGTTGTTTTCGAATTTGCGAGAAACAGGGTTTCTGGCCGAATAAGGAATTTGGTAACACCGCGTCCCCGTGTGTTCTCCCCTGCCCCTCTACTTTTCTTTTACATAAAGTAAGTGAAATGTGCGAGGAAAAAGACCAACAGATGAGGACTAGCATGAAGTATTCAGCAGTGAACACACAATTTTCACTGTTATTCTCCATTTCTCTAGGGCAATCTCAGAATAGACGGGTATTCCCGTATTCTAGAACCACTCATACCTCTAATATCGATATGTGAAAACCACTGTAGAAGTCCTACATCTGGTGGAATTGGTGGTAACACGTTGGTATGCCTGTGCAGTGTTATGCAATCAGCAACAGTTCACATTCTGTAGAATTTGAATGCCCTAAGTTCAGAAGCCTTTGTATGAAAATATTTTGGTTCACTAGGGAGAAAGAAAATGAGAGAAACAACCTAGGTGAGCCAAATAATATTGTACATTTAAAGTATATTCCCTTGCCGAATAACTGAAAGCACACTACAATCGATTACAAGAAAGGTATTTTTAAATACACATAATGCTCATCTAATACAAATTACAAAATTCACATCAAAGAAACAAACACAATGTACAGCTAATCAAGGAATTCTAGTGCAATCAAAGAAACTGGAATGAAATTCTAAATAATAGGGTGCAATTGAAAAACAATACATAACAATATCTAATAATCAATTGAAAATATCCAGTTGTAATATGGGTTATGCACACAGGTTCGCAGAGTCCATATTATATACTGTAAGTTGACTTTTCTGCACAATGGTAAAATTAACCAGGGCCGTCATCAGGAGGGTTTGTCAACATGAGCAGTTAGAAACCCCACAAACCCCGCTGGCAGAACAGAATTTATCGCTCACCCCTAGTTGCAAGTATCATTCAGGATTCTTATCCTCAAAACCATAAGACACATAAGTATTTTCCCAGTAGCCATTATGGCCACTATACATGTAAAGGAGCAATGTCCCAAAGAAACCACATGGTATTGAAGAACTGCCATGCTTGCACTAAATAGACAGACTCCTTAACTTAGTAGAAAAATCCTTAGCTTTCTTTTTGATTGGCTGTTCCAAGACTTTTCGTGGACAACTTTTGGAAATGGTATGTGATGCCCGGCCCATCAGGCTATTGTGATAGAAGTAGCTCAACATTAAAAAATAGGGTACACATAAAGGGACATGTGAGTAATGGTAGCAAGGGAAGAAATAAAGCACTAAACGAAAATATCTGAGAACCGCTGTAGAAAGGGAGCTTGTTAGCTCGTTGCACTGTTGTTGAACAGAAATTTACTCTAAAAAGGTGCTCAAGGCTCAATACATTTTGCAGTTTTCCTCGTTCCCCATCCTGCCTCGTTACACTCTCCCCTTAGCATGAAAAAATGGCGATTCACTTGCAAAAGCACAAACAGACATCTAATGATTTGGATCTTGCCTAAAGCGTCTCTGGCATTACAGTGTGAAGCAACCCAATGCAACCCAAAGAACGCACCGCAAATCAGCCTGAACGAGTGATTCACAAATGAGAGATTCAGCTGCTATTTATCATGTCTCAGTCAAATGCAGCACGGGTGAGAGGCATAGAGTCTATGCCATCACGGAATGAACAATGCTTCTGTTTTTCTTCTTAATCTGTCAGAAATTGATCAATTCTCTTCTGTGTGTTTATGATGATGTGGTTGGAAAGCACAACTTACGTGACATGATTCTAAGCATGGTTAGGTATTAAGAGGGTCTACTCACATAATCAACTTCTAGATTTCATGCAAAACCTAACAATGTCAATGTAACTGTTTCTCCGCACCCAAAGCCATTGTCTCTTTTCTGTGTTTCACTGGGCTTTCTCAGGTTAACCACTGCCAAAGCCTGCTCCTTGTGCTGTGTTATTGTAACAAATGTGTCACACCAGTCTCCAGAGAAAAGCACATTTGCAGCATAAGCTTGTTACAATGGACTGCACACTTGTCATATTAGTGTGAGTAAAACCCATAGAACCACGGTATTGTGATCGCTACCACAGGTACTCCATTCATGACAACTTGTAGGTTGCAACAACTGACAGCTCCACCTTTGAACAGTTAGTCATTATGATGCGTATAGTCTTGTTTGTTGAAACAAAAGTTACGTCTCCACTGTGCTCAGCTTGCCGTCAACAAACAAGACTATATGGCCTATCAAAGTCCCCTTTCTATCTACACTACGACTGGAACATGAGTTTAAAATAAGGATAAGGATCGTTGGATATAGTTATTCAGCAATGACTTCCATGGTGAAAACACTAATTTGAATAATATTAGACATCCAAGTCATGCACTAAGTAATAGGAATACGTATATTTTAGAATAGTGTGCTCGGCTCCTTCGATTCTGACCTTGAGGAAAAGACTATTTATACTCCCTGTTTTTTGACCCAGATAGACAAACAGGATTCAAATCTGATAAACGACAAATAAATTGATAATATTGAAGATCGTTATATTATAGTGGTGATGAACGAAGAATAACTAAGGTCAAGAGACTAAATTCCGTTGTCCTGGGGGAATCTAGAAGCCTTGAGAAAGTCACATGACGTGACGAAACACGTGTCGGCTGTTGTCGTTTGTGGACCCGGAAGAGGAGGATACACAACTATTTTTAGTGTTATATAAATATCTAATGTTCTTTACTGATCGTGGATATTTCCAACTCCTTGTTAAATTTTATGCATGTTTGTCGATTTTGAGATGATTTATATTTTCTTTTTTGGAAATAAATTATCCATCTTTGTGAGAACCCAAAATTGTTGGTAGTCTGTGAACACTTGATAAATATTTTGTGATATCTGTTCTATTTACAATGAGTATTTATTTAGACTAATTACAGTGGAGTGCTGGGATATCTTGGACAAATAAGTTGTGTTACATTAGGAATGTCTATGAAATACCTCATGTTAGTGTGCACCTAGGTAGTAGGGTGCGTATATATCCCGAGAGGCACCAATCCCAAATGATAGTATATGAAGTGTAAATATTTTTGTTAACCCCCGAAACTCACGTCCTTCTCTGATTGTAAATGTATATGAGGTGCGCTTCTGTTACATTACTACCAACGATACTGTACTACAAAAAGGCTTAGATAAGTATGGCTTCTTTTTCAAGGATTGAGCGATCAGAGCAGGTCACTGGAATATCAGTGGGAGGGGTCGACACGGAATTGTGGAGTTGTTTGGCTTGGGTCAGGTCTGGTTGCATGATTTCATATCTAGTCTAATGAAATCAAGCCATATACCAGTTCAGTAAAGACAAGCTTCAGCTCAATTGAGTCCCAGTGACTCCATGCATAGTACAACAACTCACATGCACAATGTCTGAGTAAACAATCGGATGACAGTGTCTGATATTTCTGATTCACTGTAAGACCTTATTTTTCAGTGGAGTGGAGCCAGACTGTAGTTTGGTAACCTTTGATATGAATACAGTGTGTCCTACTTTTGATCATGAAGTGCTCTAGGAAAGGATTCAGGCAAATATTGTCCCATGTAAGTGGATCATTCACATCTTTTTACGTCAGCCTCAGTAGAGGCTTATCTGCTAAGGAAAAGTTAGGTATTCACTGCTTGCAATAGCCAATAATTTTTTTAAACATCCTAAATGCTCTCTGTGGTCAAGGTGGATTCATTTAATAAATTGCCTCCACCCTTTATAGTGACCCTTTTTTACTCCTTCCTTAATGGTATATCCCAAACACTGGACTTCTTTCTGACAATACTGCAGTTTACCTGGAGGCACTTTGGGCCTTATTTATGAGGCCTTGCAACACTTTTATATCACCGTTGTGTGGCAGATGGGTCACCTTGTAAAGCCCTGTGCCACATTATACTTGCATTGGGATGTATGCAGGGTTGGTGTTCCTCCACATAAAAGCCTCACAGAAGTGGCGCATTACAATCTTTTTGATTTCAATGCGCCACTTCTAGGACACCATTGCATCCAAACCTTATGCCTGCCTCATGGCAGGCACATGGGTGACGCAGTGCATTCAGGATAGGCCTCCTCCACACATTGCTTCATGCTTGTGACACAACTCCAGCAATGTGTGACTTTTGCAGTAACAGATACGTCAGGATTCCTGATATATCCGTCTTTCCTTGCGAATAAGGTGTGCTTTCCTGCACGTAAAAAATACAGAATGGCGATTTGCAATGCCTGGTGGAACATCCACCCCAACACCCACTGCCCACCCCTTCAATGCTAAGTCTGGCGTGAAAAGGGCCTTATTTACAAGACAGCGTTAAGCCACTTTAAGTTGTTTAAGGGCGCCTTGTAAATAAGACAAAGCCACTATCTCTACAGTAGCATCTCATTCTTGGGACATTCTTGTGACCATAGGGCTTTTAAATATGCCATTCACACACAAAAGGAGGGGAGATGGTACGGTGCTCACCTACTCCGAACACCCAATCAAATATTTGTACACACTATATAAGGAGTAGGAAGTGATCGCACGTGGTGTAATGATATAATGTGGAAACGTGCTGTGAGTTTTAATACTGCCCTCACTCACACCGAAGTGTAACATGTTTCATCTTAGGGCTGCTTATAAAACACCCCAACGCAACCCACACCTGGGGTGGCGCAATAGGGTTGGGGAAGACAAACAGAACATAAAGAAAAAGAGAAAACAAGATTTCCAAATAGTGATTGGGAACAATGGAGGTGAAGGTGCAGTGAGATGAATGTTAAAATTAACTCGGAGGTATCCCTAAGTCTATTTTATTCCTGGACCCTCTGGTCATGTTTCGGCCTTTTCAATGTGCCAACTCTTATGGTCAGGTAGGCCTACTTCAGGACACTGCCGGTCCCAGTACGTGTCGTCACACTCAAGCCTCTAATCGAGGTTGTAGGTGTATCATACCCTAGATCTTACTCTCAGGAATTTCCCACAAGAGATTCCTTGGGTTTTACTGCAAAATTAAAAGAATAAGTAGTCCCAAAATTAGGCTCTGTATTATCATTGAGGTTTTTTATCTGTTTCAATATTGTGTATTGCAAACATCTTCCACCGCATGTTCCGAATTCATATTCCACACTCCTAAACCCAGGCGTAACACACTTGTGCGCCAGGGTTATCTTTAGTAGGTCAAAATATTCATATTTCCTTCTTCCAGCTTTGAAATCATGTTGAAATAATGGGTTTTGTCAACAAACAAGTTTCACACACTCATCAAGCATACCACACTCCTTGTATTTCTCACTCAGAAGGGCCATCCAGTTAAGACGTACTCACCGAGTTTACCCGTAAGTCAAGCCCAAAATTGCGGTGGGCCAGGAGAGATTCCTTGTAGTCAAACTCCAGGGAGGTAGTGACCAAAAAAGGGAGACAAAACAAATAGCACCCCCATTATTAATGTTTTACATTTCGTTATATATACCCGTAGTGTCATGGGATATCATTAGTGCCCCAATGCATTTATGGTACTGATTGGTTTTGATCTCTTAACTACAATCTGTAGTCCTTTGCATGGCTTAGTCTTGCTGATCTTTACTTATATGGCTTATATCCTCCAAATCAGTCGCCCCCACCACACAGACACACAAGTACTGCGATCGGGTGGTATTTTAAATGAAAACCCGGTAACTACCAGAATCCCAGTGGTCGATTTAAAATCTTGCCCCATTGAAAACCTGTATGGAACAAGTATTAGTAGCCCAATCTGAGGCTATGTGGATCGGACTTGAGCGAGTCCGTACCTCTTTAGTTAGAACATTATGCCCTGTCCCGCTCTCTACCGGTAACTTCAAATGTTCGCTACATAGCCCCCCTTCCTCCTTACTACATCAAAGGTGGTCCTCCTCCTTCAGGTCAGTGCTCGCCTCCTCCGCCGTGTAGAAGTGCGGGGAGACCTGCGTGGAGATCCTTTTGAAAGTGTCTGCTTTTGATGCATCAAGGACTCTGTTATGATGGAAGACAGGTACACATCCAAGTAAAGAACGAAGGATTTATTGGAGGAAGTAACCTGGCACCCAACACACTCAACGATCCAGCAACAACATCCAAAGGTCGAGTGTTGTGAGCCTTACATTCTAAGGAACATCAGGGAATAATGATTCCAACATGAGGTACGATTAGAAGCTATTCCAGGACACAGGAGAAATAAGTGAGTAAGAGGTTACATTTAGAACTACACATCATAACAGACTCCTTCCCGGTTTGTACAGGGCATGCTGCCCTCTGGCGCTTCATCCTGTGACTCGATGTATAAGCGGTCAGTACAACTTCCGTTTTTAGACCTTCCTCGCTTTCTTGAATTTTAATTACCAAGGTATCTGTCAATCTTCATCACCATTATCAGTCGTACTAGAACTGACACATTCGGTGGAGTAATTCATCTTTCAAATTACATTACAATAATATCAAATCATAAAATCATTCACAATAAACAAAAAAGTCTAGAAAGTTGGCATTTGAGAACTGGTGCAACACTTGGAATGAGGCGTTTTTCAGTTGTGGTATATTTCCGCCTATTACCCAGTAAAAATGCTACTAACAACTCACTGAATTGCATGTAGACAGCATTGTCTAGAAATAATCAGGCTATCACTCTTCTTTTTCTCACTGTTCTTCTACTTGGCATGTGGCATTTGGCTATGATCTTACACCTTCTGAATTTGAATGCCAACACTCTTTTCTCTCTCAACCTGGGACTGCTCTTAAATGTTTGAAGCTGAGAACTCTCTGGGGCAGTGAGCCAGCAACCGCAATGCCCACCTAAACAGGAAGCTACCTGGTGATAGATCTGTCATCACTGGCTGCTCCTGTTACTCCCTTAAGGAGATAAACCACTGGCCTACGATTGTAGATTGTGGAGGATTTTTATTGACCTCTAAAGTGCTCTTAGGCTGAGTCAAAGTGGAGAAAACCAAGAGGCTAGGATCCCCCTCCTCCATCGGCCTTAAGAGTGTACAGTGCCATCTGTGGCATAGTATTAAATGCAACAATCCTTTAAGACTTGCCAGTTGCTGCTTATGGAGTCCTTCTATAAGAGGTCTGCTGTGAAGTTCCAGGAGGCGAGCTGATAATGCTAATGATGAGGTCAGACTTCATGTGAGGCATGTGACTGAGGGCCTCAGGGCTTACTGTTGAGTGCATCCTCCTCTTCTGTCAAGCTGGCTTCGGGATGCAGCTTTAGGTGCTTTTGGCAGCAAGTGGGGAGGAGTTTACCTATAGAGATTGGCATTATGGATTCCATAGTGAGACAGATATTGCTGACACCGTGGTCAGGCCTCACCACAAGCTGATATCTATATTGAGAAGTAAGTTATCAGGACAATTATTTAAGACAGATGTTTTGGCAAGAAATGATAGGAACTCCAGAAATCAATTGCCAACTTGCATTCCACCCTGGGGGGGAACATCTACGGGTATCAGTGGATGAGATCTGATTATTTTGTCCCTGGGGAGGACTAGGGCACATACGTGCCTTCTGTAAGAATGACCTCAATCCCCCTTTACTGTGGGCAGCTCTTTTGCCTCTTTCCTAAAGAATAATATATCTTCTGCTGGGCTTTTCTAACTGGGCTAGTCACTAAGGATAATTCTGAAGACTTGTCCCTTGAAGCATCGTTTTGCACAGCACATTCTACTTATCATGTAGCAGAGGATTTATAATGTTAACATTATCATTGAACATGTGGACCAAAATTATTAAATACTCTTCATCTTCTTGAAACAAGTCTTGGGGACTTAATTAATGGGTGACACAGAGCGAAAATCAGCTCTTACATTCTTGCTACCTGGGATGTACTCTACTCTAAAATGAAATTCCAACTATTGTGCAAAAGATTTTCCAAGTATAGCTGTTTGCTTGTTTCTAGACTTTTAGAATATCGTTAATTAAATGGTGGTAGTTAATACAAAGGCAGAGTTGCTGTCTCAGTCCTATTGACTGCTCACACACAGGTGAGTACCTGCTTTTCATGGTCGCAAAATATCTTTTGAGTCTGTAACAAACCTCTGAAAATTAAACCCAATTTGATTTCCTTTTTTTGCACCCATTTGGACATTTTGTCAAGATACATATATTTAGTGTAGCATTTCCGTTCTTCCATGAAGGCATTAGTCATAGGCAAATCCATGAAGGATTCAATCTACTCAAGCCACTACTGTTGGATTGCAGACTACACAAATCTTATCTTTTGATGAGATCCCTAAGGGGAAGTACATTTCTCAGAAATCCCTACATTTCTTTAGTATATAATGTGTACATACCTAAGCAGAACATAAATTCACCATTGTTTTGAAGTGGTTGAGTTAGTGTGATAGCTATCTCATCTCAAGTACTTTTGCAATACAATTATATTTATATTGTTTCCTAGTGCAACATATGTGCAAAACTCCATCCAAGATTTCAACATATGTTTAATATACCTTGCCAAAGCACGTGATGTCATCTTGAAGGTCGAATACACATTCTACATCTTTAGGCATGTAGCTTATTGAGTGCTGAAAGGCTGACACTGAGGAGGCACGCTCAAATGGCAAAATGGAAAAAGAGCACTGAGGATGGTAAAGTCAGTTACGTTGCAGGACCACTGATCAAGTTTGATTCAAAGATTAGCAAGCACCTTGCATTATCTGCATTAATGATGGACGTCACTTGCTCACATGTTCCAGGTCTAGCATTAATATATGTTTCCTTGGTAAGGTCAAGAATGTCTTCACTACTCTTGAATATATAGACTGTAGCAAATATTTCCTTTTCTAAATTAGATTTTCTCTAAAACAATTCTTGATGGAAAAGGCTCTGCACCACCTGCGGATTGCTTATCATTAGGAAATTAAGGGCATGTTTACTGATGTTTCAAGCAAACTGCAGGGCAGCAAGCAAAGTTGCTGTGCTCCATTGTGAAAAACAAAAAATGTATCTCACATAGAAAGTAGATATAATCAGGAGAGAATTTTGTTTTCATTTTTACACTATCTCCTGGGATTTGTACTAATTTGACACAATCCCATATTTGCAAACCTTTGTAAATATGGAATTGTGTCAAACCCAGGGATGCTTCACCCACTGAATGCCTACCAGCTCAAAATGTAACTTAACTAATGGCTAGCTGCTGCTTTGCATTACATTTCTTGACAGAACAATGCAAAGTGGCGCAAATCACCCCTTGTGTGGCTGAATTAAGAAATTGTGCTGCCATGCGTCACCTTGTGTGAAGCAAGTTCAATGTAATCTGGCCTTCAGTGTTTACCAGAGGGTCACTCAAGACATAATGCAGTCTCTGGCAAGATAGTTACTTTGAGTCCACAAGCAAATCAAGAGAATTGCAACTAATATTCACAATAATTTATTTATCATGTTATTATCTTTATCTAATTAATCAATTACATTATTTCTCAAAGAGAGATGAAATTATCAACTTTTCTAATAAACATTTCCTCATTGTATTCTTCTCTCACAATGTTATAAGTAATCCTTCGACTACTTTGGTACATATGTGTGTAGCGTGATCATTTAACCTCATCGATGCTGGTGACGGAACCACTCCGTCACCAGCCACGGACGCGCTGTGCTAGTGACGGAGTGGTTCCGTCACGGCCCGCCCGCCGCGCCTGTGCGGTGCTGATTTTGCGCCTGCGCGGCACGTTCTATTGAGCGGACGGGGCCGTGACGGAACCACTCCGTCACAAGCACAGCATGCCCGAGGCTTGTGACGGAGTGGTTCCATCACGAGCATGGCGGTGCCAAGTGCCCTCCCCTAGCGCTGCGGCGGAATTACCACTGCAGATAAGGGGTTAAACATAGCATAAATAGATCATAACAAAGGCAATGTCTGTGCTAAGGAATCAAATGGCTCCTTCAAAATCTCTGAAGAGATGTCTATGCAGAGGAGTTTCAGTAAAGGTACCGCTATTAACTTAATATTTTTTTGTGAATTGGCATTGTGTGGCATTTTCTATGTATCTCCATAAGGTGAATACGCCAGTACGATAGTGAGTTAAGTGCTTGGTGATGTGAGCTATACATTTTGAAAAGCGGAAAGCATAATTCTTGGCAAATTATTATTATTATTATTATTATTAATCGGGTTTTGTAAAGCGCAAACAACCCGAAGGCCTCGTAGGGCTAAGTACCGTCATACTGAAAAGGAAAGAGATTAAATGAACAGATGCGTTTTCAGAGCCTTCCGGAATTTTAGAAGGCTAGGTTCACTGCGAATGGAGGTGGGCAGGGAGTTCCATTCCTTCGCGGCATTCCAGGAGAAGGAGCGTCCGCCCCATCTTGTCCGTCTGACTTTACTAACCGTAGCCAGAAAAGCAGTGCTGGATCTTAGGGATCTGTGAGGAAGATAGGGTTTTGCCAAGGAACAGATCATAGTAGGGGCATTCTTCCACATAGCTTTGTGCATAAAGCAAAGAGATTTAAATAGCACTCTAGCCTTGACAGGGAGCCAGTGCAGTTTCCTCAGGGCGGTGGTGGCTGACTCTCGTTTGTTGAGGCCCAGCAGGAGGCGAGCTGCAGCATTCTGGATCACCTGTAATTTTTTGATTGTGAGTGCGGGGGCACCCAGATATAGCGAGTTCCCGTAATCCAGACGGGACAGGATAATGGCTTGAACCATTATTCTGCGGGCTTCAAAAGGAAGAAGAGGCAGCACTTTTCTCAACATGCGCATTAGCCCAAAGCATGTGGCAGAAAGAATGGTAGCCTGCTGCATAAAGCTAAGGTTGGAATCCAGCCAAATGCCTAAGCTCTTTATGTGGCATTTCGGTTGGGGTGTGGGCCCCATGCAAGGTGGCCAATCTGACAGAGGGCTGGGAATGGTTGGGTTACCCAGCACCATGAGCTCAGTTTTCTCGCCATTTAATTTCAAATGTGAGGTGGCCATCCATTGAGCTACCGCTACCAAACAGTTACTTAGGTTGGACGGGGAAGGGTCTGCTTGATTCATGGATACAACTAACTGTGTATCATCGGCGTAGGTTATTATATCTATGCCGAAAGAGAGCACTATGTCGGCTAGTGGCTGCATGTAAATATTAAAAAGGGTAGGGCTCAATGAAGAGCCCTGAGGTACGCCTTGATCCAGGGGCCAAACTTTGGAATGAGTAGTACCCTCAACTACCCTGAAAGATCGATTCTCCAGGAATGACTGGAGCCACTGCATGGCCTTCCCAGAGATTCCGATCTGATTGAGGCGGTGAAGAAGAATATTGGTGTTAACAGTATCGAAGGCGGCACTGAGGTCAAGCAACATAATTGCTGCAGTGCCGCCTTGATCCATTTGCTTCCTGGCTAGCTCAGTTACCGCCAGGAGGGCCGCCTCAGTTCCCAATTTTGGGCGAAAGCCCGCTTGGGAGTCATGGAGGAGATTATGGTTCTCTAGAAATTGAGTAATGGATGAATTGACATGTTTTTCTAGGAGTTTGCTGATCCACGGAAGGAGGGAAATAGGCCGATAATTGGCCATATTCCCTGGATCTAGAGTGGATTTCTTCAGCAAAGCCCTAACCTGAGCACATTTCCATGCAGTAGGTACTGAACCTGTGGAAATAGATAAGTTTAATATATTGAGAATGACAGGTTTGATAATGTTCTCAATTTTTACTAACTGATAGGGAGGGGCAGGGTCTGTAGGAGATCCGGATTTTATTTTCATCATAATGGTTGCAAGTGAGTTCTCGTCCAGCAGTGGAAACTCATCTAGTTTTGGAGTCATGATGTTAGATAAGCTGGTTCCAGTATCTTGGGATAAATTGGGTGAGCTAAATGCAGAGGCAATTTTTTGTATTTTGCTGTGGAAGTATTCGGCTTGGCTTTCACAGCGGGCCTGAGCTGTGCTCGGATCAGCAAGAACCAAGGGGATATCAACCAGGAATTTTGCTATTTGGAAGATTTCTCTAGAAGAGTTGGATGCAGTTAGAATTTTTTCCTCGAAGTATAAGGTTTTGGTTCGTCTGATTTCTAATTTATATTTTTTAATGGCTTCAAGGTGTGTGGTTTTGTCTTCCTTACTACGGGAGATCCTCCAATTTCTTTCGGATCTTCTGCATACCCTTTTTAGTTCCTTAAGTTCAGAAGTGTACCAAGGTGAATCCTTGGACTTAGTTTTTTCCTTAAGAACTTTGATTGGTGCGATAGAGTCCAAAGCTGTGCACAGCCATTTGATGTAGTTCTCGTATTGTACTGCAGGGTCTGTTGCCCTTTGGGGGGGAGCGGCCGAGAGTAAATTGGCCCATTGGACTGGGGAGACTTTGGACCAGTCTCTTCCAAGAAGGGTTGTACGAGGAGAGGACTGAGTTGGCGTAGCTGTAGTCCACTGAATAGGTATTAGACAGTGGTCTGTCCAGGTAAGAGGTAGTGGGGTCCCTACTTCTAGTCTGTTATCATTACTAAAAACACCGTCAAGAAGGTGGCCCTTTTCGTGCGTAGGCACAAAGCCTTTCTGTGTAATCTGGAGGGCTGCCATACTGTCCAGAAATGCTTTAGCCATGGGGTTGCTAGGATCATCTAAATGAATATTTATATCTCCTAGTACCGAGAAATTAGATCTAC
This sequence comes from Lissotriton helveticus, assembly GCF_964261635.1. Taxonomy (NCBI): domain Eukaryota; kingdom Metazoa; phylum Chordata; class Amphibia; order Caudata; family Salamandridae; genus Lissotriton; species Lissotriton helveticus. The sequence continues at coordinate 918,697,779 of NC_136067.1, read as the reverse complement.
TAACCACGGAGTTAGCTATTTTTAACTGGAGTGATTCAATGAAATCCCCTATTTGATTGGGGGGGCGATAGATAAGTACACCAGAGAATGAGTCTGTGGGTGAAAGTTCAAGGGTGAATAGCATGCTCTCGCAGTTGGAGATATCGGCCGATGAGGTTCTACAGAGGTATTGATTTTTGTGAAGGATGCCTAGGCCTCCTCCTCTACCTTCTGATCTGTCCAATCTCTGTAAGGTATATCCCATTGACAGAATAGAGGTGATATCCATATCAGTAGCGTCTCTTAACCAGGTCTCCGTCAGAAAAATTGCATCTGGTTCATTTTCCTCCAGCAGGAGTGACATTTGTGTGGCATGTTTAGTCAGTGACCGGCAGTTTAGAAGAAACATTTTATAGATTTTGCTAGAAGGGGAGTTATCTAAGATCTGACTGCACAGATCATTCTTTCAAGCTCAATAAAATGAAAACCTTTGAGTTTGATGACAGTTTGGCATATTGTTTTTACAATATGTATATGGCATGTATATGGTATTTCTATAACACAAACTTAGCAAAAAGTTAGTGGTGCGCTGTACATGGGCAACGGCGAGCCTAAAGTCAGCAAGTAATAGGAGAGAAAGTGGAGTTGTGGACAGAATTTATTTATGTATGTATGTATGCATATAGTATTATACATGATAATCCATAAAATCTGTTGTAGAATGCAATATGTAGAAAACATGAATAGTTATTTTAGCTATTATTTTCTGACTTCTAACACGCCAGAGATCAGTCCAATTTCAAAAGCTTTGGTTTCATTGGTTCAAAGATTAGAATTTCAATTGAAGTCACTGCTATATTGATTCCCATATCCAAAGCAATGTGATTTCATTTGGTAGTCACATGCTATATCAATTAAACAGCGGGACACTCAAGTGCCTACTGAAAGTATAATCTTACTTCACACAATAATCATATAAAAAATATATGACGTGCATTGGCCACCTTCTACTGCAGATGACTGTGCGACCGCCCGTAGATGCAACGTTTATCCACTGTTGTGTCATGTGAGAGATGAGAGAGTATGTCTTCTGTTAAAGAGGTTTCTTTGTACCTCACTTGAATGCAGTGAGACCTGAAGAATAGTTTCCATTGATATTGAATGTATTGAACACCTCTCCACTTGGTCAAAGGCAAACACTGGGGTTATTTATATATCAGCAAGTGTAGAGTCTTGATTCATTTCTTGATGTCTGAACTATTCCTTGGAAAGATTTATCATTGTTGGCCAGATACATTATTTATATTTTTTTATTTCAATGGCAGGAACCCCATGGTTTCCATTTATTTTTGTAAAAATGCATGCTCTTGCCTTTTCCCAGATAATGTTGTATTAGCAGCATAATATATACAATCAAAGTAACAGGAAAAACATACCTCTATGAGTGAACTATAAACGAATGTCTGACAGCACATTGTTCTGAATAAAACACTGCATGAAATAGTGTGATAAATAAAGAGATTATCCTCCTTAATTCCAATTAGAAGAAAAATGGGCCAGAAGTACAAAGTATTTTTATGGTTTTAAGCATGCTTCAGAGCTCACAACTACAAAAATGCTCTGTTTAATGTACTAATCCCATTTTAGGAAAATTTGAACCGACTCCTAAAGTAGGATTGTGACCCCATACTGATTTGGTAATTGGAAGGGGTATGTTGTAAGCATGCTCTAATGTTTTGTGATTGAAATCTAGTTGCAAAACACTGAAAAATTACTGGCTTCCATAATCATCCAAAGTGAAGTGGTCTCATTGGGTCCTCTTCCCCTATGTAAACTTAAAGAAAAAACAATTATAAAAAAACACACACCATGTTTTCCTTTAATAAAAATGAGCTGCCTTTAAAAAAAGTTTACGTTATTGAAAGGTGATCACAGACATGATGGTGTGCTGATCTTAGCAGGGCAACATCCCTGTTATGGCAACCAACGGGAGTGGGTCACAATTAGGGACTTACCTCATTAACATTCATCAGGTAAGTAACATTACAATCCACTCCAAATCAGACTTTTATGAACTTACCGAGTACAACATAGCTGGTTCATAAAATTCTCCCATGGTTACAGAAACACTGGCCACAGTGTGACTAGTTCTCAGGATTTCACCAAGGGACAAACTGGAAGGCATGAGTGCAAGACTATTCTGCCTCACAGATTGAAAAGATAGGGAAGGATTGGAAGCTATGAAGGACTAGTTCTAGGCAACTGAGTCACATGAAGACACAAGGGGACAGGAGCATACAGTTCCAGGTCCAAAGCAGTAAAGCAGCACAACACTTACGGCTACTATAGAAGGACTACAGACTAGCAAAACGGTGCATGATCTATTACTGACCGGTAATCTTCATTACTCCGGGTCCCGTTGTCCTTGTCCCATTAAATACTATTTGGAGATAACCATCTCCCGACAGAAAAAAAGGATCAGAAGAATGCTGGGACACTAACCCTGCCCCTTCCACCGGGAGTACATAAGTCCGCAGCAGGAAGGCCGGCCGGCCGGGAGGGAGGGCGGGGCGTATGAATGGGACGAGGACAACGGGACCCAGAGTAATGAAGATTACCGGTAAGTAATAGAGCATTACCCACCGGTCCCGTATGTCCCTCGTCCCATTCAATACTAGGTGGAGAATACCAAAGCAGAAAAGCCGGTCTTCCCAAACAAAATAGAAGCCAACCCAGGAAACCACACCAAGGTAGCAAACGCAGGAAGCCGAAGGCAGAACCGGCAACATCCAAGGCAGACCCCCCGACAAGAGGGAGCCCCACCAAACCCTGACGCACCCAACAAAACAATCAGGAAAACAACCAGACGACCAGTCCGACAACCACAGAGGCCATCCAGCCCACAGCAGGAACACCCCACAGCCAAACAGAGAAGGGGAGAACACAGACACACAAGTCATCGAGGCAAGAAGAAAACAACAGCCAGGAGGCTACCCAAAGAAAAAAGGCCAAGAGCCACCAGGCCAGCAAGCCAGAACCGGGCAAAAGGAGCCAAACCCAGGCACAGAGAACCCATGTCATCCAAACACAGGCCCCGGAAAGAAACAGCAAGGAACCCCAACCCACCTGGGGGGAGGAAACACAAAAACATCCCGACCACAGAAGCAACAGAAGCCAGGGTGGAAAGCATAAGCAAACCAAACCCCACAGCCCGGCAAGACCCAAGGCAGGACACGCGCAGAGGTTGAACCCCCAGGGCATAAAACGGCAACTGAGGACACAGCTGGGAAGCCAAAGCAGAAGCCAAGCAACCCGCATGATCAGAAGGACCCGAAGGTCCAACCCAAAACCGGGGGAAGGCCAAAGAAGGGAAGGCCCCAGCAGAGCATAGGCCAGAGAGGGATGTATGACGGTACAACGCGTGGTATTACCACGCGTACCGTTACAACGCAGGTTTTTCAACGCAAGTCGTTACAACGACTTGCGTTGGGGGGCGCTGGATAGTGAATAGTTTAATTTACTATTCCAACTCCAGTCCCCGTGGATAGTAGGGAAGGTGTTGGCTAGTAAATTAAACTATTCCCTATCCTAGAGCGCCCTCCAGCGAAAGTCGTTGTAACGACTTTTGATCTAAAACCTGCGTTGTAATGGTACCGCATTGTTAGGGTTTTGTTGAAAAGGATGTTCCCCGGAGAGAGCAAACAGCCCCGACATCGCCCCAACGAAACCCAAGAGGAGGCAAGCAGGGAGAACCAAAGTGGGAGACAGACCGAAACAGACACGGCCAGAAAGCCAAGAACAGGAGTACAGGGAGGAAGGCCGAAGGCAATAGGCAACCACAAGCAGGTACCGCCGAAGGCCAAGCAGAAGCAACCCCAAGCTGCAGACTAGGAGCGACTGAAACACGGCCCCCTGAACAACTTAAGAACAGGGAAAAGCTGAGGCAAAACACTGCGCCAGGCCCGCAAATAAAACGTGTGAACAGTGACTCCTGGCAGATTACAAGCAGGCGTACAGGAAACAGATTCAGCCTATCAACCACTTGAAACACAACAGATTTAGATTTAGATTTAGCTTATTGTACAGTTCATAAAAACTCACAATTCTAAAGCGTACAAATATTTAAAAGAAGTCAATGGCTACATGTAAAACATAAAAGGAGCTGGTGGCTCTCATTTTAAGATCATAAAAGTCTCCGTTTAGATTTAAATAGGGTCTTTTGGGGTTTACATGGCCATAGTGCTTTCAGATTTTGGAGGCAAGGGTCTCCGGGGAGGTTTACACTGTTTTTGTTTGGCTATTGCTTTGAGTAAACCCTCTGGCTGTTTCGTTTAGTCTGGTGGCCACTATGTCGAAGAATTTTGTTGTTCTGCAATTTAGCTGAGTTTCTTCGGGGTTAAAACAAAGCCTCACAGCCTGCCTGCAGCTTGTTATGCCCTTCTGGTTCCATAGGGCCCGAAGCAAAGAGCGCCTTATGTCCAGGAGGTTTGTGCAGATGCAGAGAATATGAATGAGATCCTCTTTCCCAGAAAGACAGAGACGGCAGTGATTTGCAGAGTTTTCCCTTTTTCATGGTACGAATTGGGGTGCTATAAGTATGTTGCCAAGGCGCATGTTGAGGAACTTGTTTTTTGTCTTCTGTGTGAGGCCCGTTGTTAAGTACTCTTGTGGTTTTAGAGTGCTGTAGCCTTTCAACACTACCCATCCATGCACTCTCTTGGCTAGGGTGGCTTTGTCCTCAATTGATGAAACCATCTTGGTGACTTTCGACACCACTTTTTTGAAGGTGCCAGGGTCAGTTGATGACTCCCATAGGTTTGTTAATCCTAAGGTCTCCAGTGATTCCATTAAATAGTTCCTTGCAAGTGAGTGATCTTTAACGGACAGTTCAGTCCAGAGGTGGGCATTTAAGGATCCGCGGTCTGCGTCTCTGATTTTCTGCCAGCTTTTTATGTATGCGCCTATTCTCTCCACCGTTTGTTTCTGCAATCCGAATTTGAGACGGATTTGTGCGGGCGATGAAACACAACAGGGAACAATCCAGTGTAAGAACCACACACTGCTATGCGGGACTTACCCGGAGTGGGGGCCGGAACACCAACATGAACAAGGCCCCCACCACAACTACCGGCTCCGGAAATCCATGGGACATCAAGCTCAGCGCATCACCCGGCCATGCCACAGAAAGACGCGCTCAGCGATCCGGAAGAAACCTTCGGGAGGCAGCGCACCAGCCGCAAAGTGCCGGCAACCAGTATTTCCAGCCAGGCACAGCCCTGCCTCCCAGCAAGCCCGGCAGGCCAGGAGGCAGACTAACGAAAACCCCCGGCCCGCGAAGCCAGGAAGCCGGGCGGGGGGAGATGAGAAGAAGAGCACGCCACCGCAGCCCAGCAGTAGCAGCACCAGCACCAAGTCCATTCTGTCACAGACCGAAAAATAGAACAGGCGGAATGCTGGGTAAGTACCCCTTACGTACTCCCGATGGGAAGGGTGGGGTTAGTGTCCCAGCATTCTTCTGATCTTTTTTTTCTGTCGGGATATGGTTATCTTCACATAGTATTGAATGGGACGAGGATAACGGGACCTGGGGGTAATGGCAAATTTCTGATTTTTTTATGGCTCCTGCTTAGACCATCACTGTATTGCATTACCACTCCGATTTGTGTTACATCTGGTTTCTTGCTGTCTTGCCTCCTTTGCTGCTTGACCCCTGTGCTCCGTGATCCTATGCCGATTTAGTTCCATTGAACCAGCAACTTTGCTTGACTATAGTCCGGGAGCTGCTGGGCCTATGGGTGTTTGCTGGTGTGCTTGGGCTCATTATTGCCACCTCCTCTGAAGTTCTTGGAAGGTCTCACTGCCTTTCCTTCCTGTGTATGCTTTCATATCTGATCTCTATTGTGTAGTCATAATTAGGTCAGTGTTTCATGTGAGACTTTAGGTTCACTAATAATGTTAGTGTGATTTGGAAAATCTGCATGAAAGTTTTAAAATAATAGTTCATCCACCTCCGCTCCTTCATGGAAAGTGTTGCGCTGATCCGCCAAGTAGAGGTTATGAAAAAAGGGGTGGTACCAAACGTGTGATTTCCCATGTTATTTACTACAGGAAATGTTGCCCTCCTGTAGGGACAAAGGGGCATATTATCAAGGGGGTTTATCTCCGCTTTTTTGGCTTTAAAAGCTAAGAAAGCGGAGATAAAATGATCTCCCTATTACCTAGCTGTCGCTAACACCAGTTAGCGACAGCTAGTAGGAGATAGCGACCATCTTGGGCCCCACTTTGCATGACTGAGAAATTTATCACTAATGACATGCAAAGTGGGCGTGCCAAGATGTTAGCGACTGGAAACAGTCGCTAACATCGCTATCTCCTATTACCAACTTTTGGAGATATTCGCGCTAAGCGCGAATATCTCCAAAAGCTAACACCTGCCCTGAGCGGTTCTTAGCCATGTTATCCAATGGGAGGTGGATAACATGGATAAGAGCATTAGCTCAGTAATGCCTGAATATCGCTGATTTTTCAGCAATATTCATGCATTGCGGCCGATTTTTATCGCATTTGCGATAAACCTTGGTAATACCAAGGTTTATCTGCGATAAAAATCGCCGCAGGTCGGCGATACATTTTTGTCTCTAACCAAGCAATAGCGATAATTATTGATATTGCTTGGTAATATGCCCCATAATGACTAAACGTAGTTACACCACATTTGGCAAAAAGTTAGGCATTTACTCATAAAGCTTGCTATTTGTGATTTGTAGTAATGATGATTCACCCGATTCAGACAAGATTTGAGACATATTGGAAACTGCCATTTCCTTGTAAACCTATAAGGAGAATACTAAACTGACTAAAGGAAAAAACAAATAAAATAACCGAATCGAACAAATTAAATTAACAGACTAACACAACAAGATAAAATAAAAATTCTGTTCCCCCAAACACGCTCTACTCTAATATGTGGTGTGTTTTCCAAATCCACTTTAATGTTCCATAAGGTATTAAATATATCCAGGGAATGTAATGTCAAATGATCAAGCGATTTAGGCTGAGCTCAATTATTCACTAAGGGCCATATGTATCAAGGCCAAATGGGTTCGCAAACGCCGAAATTCGCAGAATTTCGACGTTTGCGAACCCATTTTCGCTAAATGGTATGTATGAAACAATTTGGGTGCAAAATAAGGAATCGCAAAATTTGCCATTCCTTATTTTGCGATTGCATTTAAGGAATCGCAAATTTTGCGATTCCTTAAATGCAATGTATCAAGGAAAAATAAATTCCAAAATGCCAATAAGGAATCGCAAATTACCACCAACTTGTAGTTGGTGGTAAGTTGCGAATTCTTTTAAAAAAGCATTTTTTTAAAAATCCAAAGGTGCCAGGTGACGCTCATACATGCCCTTAGGGCATGCATGTGCGCCATATGCCCACACATGTCATTTTTAGGGGTGCAGCAGGGTGTTCTTGAGACACTCCTGCACCCTTGCAATTATTCTCAATTTGCGATTAGCAAATTGCGAATCGCAAATTGCGAATAATTTCACATTCATTCCTATGGGCCTCCTGGCCCATAGAAATGAATGGGAAATTATTCCTTAATTGCGATTAGCAATTTGCTAATCGCAATTAAGGAATTTTAAGGAATCGCTAGAAAATAGCGAATTTCTTCATACATACCATTTTGCGATTTGTAAATAGCGATTCCTAAAAATCGCTATTTAGGAATCGCAAAAGGGTATGTTGATACATATGGCCCTCAGTCACAAGAAAATTAAGCAATATCCACTCACTAAACTCCACAGCTTTGCTCTTGTTTTTGTCCAAAGATTTCAGAAAACAGAGCAGTGCACTCATGTACCCACTCATTCCTAATTACATGTAATGCAGGGTAATAGTTCATCCACTGCAAAAGGGTCGAACACTTCCGCATTCTGACATGGCTGACGATCACACAAGGACACCTCTACGCTGACGTGAACCTGCTACACCTTCAGTCACTTCGCTGGTCACTTTTCTATTCATTCTTACAAAGGCCTTGCAGAAAACTAATCTTGCATTGGCTCATAATCGTCTGGCAGCAGGGCATTTGGGAATCAACAATGCTTTGGAGTTGCTACAAAGTAACATTTGGTGTCCTTTTATGCGAATATGTGTCATGCAGTATGCAAAGAGCTGTGCTGTTTGTACTGAAGCCAACTGCGAACATGAGAACCCAGAGTTTTGAAACCATTACCATTTTTTCTCGTCCACAGGCCAACAATTCTATGGATTTCTTTGTTGGTCTGCCAGTATCTCATATTGAGGTATAAATGTTTGCAGTTTGCATATTTTTGAAGTAGTAAACTTTAATTTCAAAATTAGTCCTTTTGTCCACTTGTTTTGAAACTTGAGTGTCACAATTTTATCTTTAGTTTTTCCAATGAATGTATTGCTATAGCTGCTATTTTGTTGTACTTTGTTTTAATTTGTTAGAGATTACTTCAATACAGTCATATTGCTCAGTAGTGGACATTTAAACCCATGAAGACAAGTCTTCTCTTTGTTATTGTTATTGATCTTGGATATTTGTGCTTAGGACCGAATTCATATGATGGAAACTGTATCATATTATCTAATGGTTTCGAATCACTAAACGACATGATCACAGGAATCACAGCCTATGACACTGAAACTATGCAGATCCTTCAAAAGCTTTGTTTTAGTTTGGTCCAAGGGCATTAGAGCGTTTTACATGAGTTCCAGATGATGTTCCATCTCTTTTTAGGCACTTAGGGCCATATTTATGACCTGGTTTCCTTTGCTCTTATACTACGCAATGCGGTGTATGACTAACGCAAACCTTAAGGCATATTTTTAAAGCCAGGCAAACCCACTTTGTGTGGCTCCAAAACTCTGGAGTAATTCAGTTCAGCGTAAATCACTGCACTGAGTTACTCTGCTCTAATTAGGCGTTCCATAGGTGTTGTGTGGGTGTTCCCAAGCAACTCCCATGGTTTTTGACGCATTCCCAAGATTTGCAAGACAAGGGAATGCACCATAACTATATATGCCTATCCAGGGGAGGCGTAACAAAGAGAAATATCTTTATTTTCCCTAGTTTCTTCCTCTTTCTATGTGTAGAAAGTGGAAAAATACTCTTAACAATCCTGCCTACAACACAGACACCCTTGTACTATGCTGCAAGGGTGCTTGCATTGCGCTAGGCTGCCAAAATGGCACCAGCGCAAGGAGAAGGACAGGAATGCACCGTTTTGGATAAATATGACACATTTCTGCCCTTTTCCTGTCACTCAGGGCTGCCAGTAAGCTGACTGGCTGCACTGCCCTGCGCTACTAAAGCCATAAATGTGGCCATAAGTGACTTAAGCAGAATCACATTCAAGGAGGTTGAGCAAAGGCAGTGTTCCGGACCTGGTTCCCGAATTCTAAAGTTGCAGCCCCTGCTGTTAGGGTACTTCTCCTACCACCTGTAAAAATGTTTCCGATACAAAATAATGGTTGGATGTCGAAAAGTGACCCCTCCTAACAATTAACTGAATGCACTAAATAATTCAGAATGCTTTGGGAATAATATTATTGATCTGGGTAAATTGGAAATGATGGGTGAGGAGAGTGTCTTCAGCTCTTCAGCAGACTCAATAGCAGTGCACAAAAGAGCCTCAATCGTATTAAGCATTTGATTGTCAGGTAAGTACAGTTAAATGTCAAAGGAAGTTCACAGTGAAAAGGCTTTGTACAGAGAAAATATATAGTACTCAGATACCAGAGCTGGCCTGAAAAGGGCTATTTCAGGCCATTCCACATATCAAGAAAAGCCTAATATTTTAAAGACAAAAATTAAATAAAAAAGTGTATTTATGACTACTGGAGGACTCACTTCTATGCACCTACTTTTGTACCCCCATCTGCATTTGGATTTGATCTCAGATAATTGAATCTACCATCTGGGAGGAGCACATAACATTATCACTACAGTGAGCTGTACTTGAATTACTATCATAGTTTGACATTGGCAGGCCCTCTCTGCTTTCGAAATAATCATTTTACTTCAGGCTGGTGAAACCCAAGAGCAGGCAAAGATGTCAAGGAATTGGATGTTTACGATTTGTACATACCGAAAAATTAAACCTCTGTCCACCCTGGGCCTGTGGCAGCATTCACAACAACAAGAACCTGAAATGCCATACCACCCAAAAATCAGGATAGTAAAACTTTTAATATGGTGAACAAGACCCATACTCTTGTGCGCTGCAAAATTGATATTGAAAACGTTTAAATGTAAGCCGCTCTGAGAGTGTCAACTAAAACTGAATGTAGAAAAGAAGCAGGAAATCACTAACAAGAGTAGGAAAAAATAGTCTGAAATACTGCGGTGGAGATGGCCGCCTGAACCTGTCTCGCGTCGCACAGGATAGCGACTCCGAGGTCTCCAGGAGTCCCAGATATCCAACGTTGCAGCTCGGAGGTGCCGACTAGAACTAAGCGCACCTAGGGACCAGTTTTACGGGCGAAGAGTGCGGTAATCGCGAGTTTGAGGCCCGGGACTGACTGAGTTTTCTCTCCGAGGTTGAGCCTGAAAATGGTGCCGTCCGGTACGGAGCCCCGTCCCTAGCTCAGATGCCGATTGCTGACCTTCTACTAACGCAGCTTGTTCGGTGGTGATCCTCACTCAATCTCGGGGGAAGCGCTAATCAGATATAGTGAGCCATTTAGAATTTAAGACGACGGAGTCTCACCTGCATCGTGGCTGTCCCTGTTAATGGCACAGATAAGCACGGACCCCTGACCCTGCTTGCCCGCCTGCTGGACACTACCTCACACAGCAGCGATCGCTGGCGCTGGAGTATCAACCCAAGAGGTGAGCTCTGATCGCCTGCGGCAAGTTGCTTGGACTTGGACCCAAGGGAGGTTTCGCCCGCCATCCGAAAATCTCTCCTGCCTGACCCTAAAATGGCGGTCGCACGGCCGTGACTCGCGCTGCTGAAGCACCGAGTGTGGGAGCCGACCATCAAGCTCATCTCAAGCCACCGTGTGCACGGATGTAGAGTGCTTATCTACCCTACTGTTGCCTGCAACCAAGTTACATCTGCCTCTCATGCTTAGCCCGAGATATCGCCTTCATCCTGCCTGACCCTACATTGGCAACTATGTCAGAAATGAAAGGACATGCCCAGCGCGTATTGTAGCTGGTGCCACCCTAATCGAAGGTTCGTACACAACAGCTCTTACACCACAACAGTTTCGACCGGAGCCAAGGCCCACACTGCTAAAGTCATCCTTCCACGACAACTCTTGGCGCTGCGACTTATCCTCAGCTGCCCTGCCGGGTACACATAGCGATCCTCCTGCTGACCTCACCATGACAGTCATTGCCGGCGTTGGCGAGGTTATCAACATAACTTGTGCCTGGAAGGGTGCTCTCCATCTTCAATCCACCCAAATCAATGGTGATCATAACCTCTCCAGCCTCACATCCAGCCTAACATCAGTGCCATCATTCCTCTCTACACCTCGCCTTCGAACATAGTCACGTATCAGGAAGTCGCAAACTGCCGCGAGGAAGTCACTTCCGTCCCAGCACCTTGCTGTTGCCTCGTCCTTGCTTCTCTCGACACCCTCGGGACCTGAAGAGCCTACAAGATGGCAGAGAGAGAAAATAAAAATAACAAGAAAATAAGACCAGAACCAGCTATATCTGAATCACCTATCAAAGCTAAAGCTGACCTAACAAGCACTTTAGACATGAGCCTTAAGAAGCTGGCGGAGGTCCACGACTTGGCCAAATCCATGAAAGGTAACACTGATACCATGCAATTGGAACTCACAGCGATCATAGCTGATATGAGCTCCATGAACAAAAGCATCACATGGGCGGAACAAAGGATAAGCGACGTAGAAGATAAAACCACCCATTCGTGTAAAATCATACAACACCTTCAGAGCACTACTAAAGACCTAAACGACAAATGCTGAGTTAGAGGATGGGAATAGGAGGGGCAAATTCGAATCTTTGGCGTGCCGGAAGATTCGTAAAAAGACGCAGAATCTTGCGTAGCCTTTCTGGAAGCATGGATCCCAACTGTCACCGGAATTGACTTCCACCATGGCCTGGAGCTGGACAGAGCGCACAGAATCCCGACATTCCTTGCCCACGGGAAAAAAGGTCTTCGTCCCCTGATCTGCAAACCTCTCCGTTTTCAACATACTGAGGCCATTCTACAATTTGCTAGGAAGAATCATCATATCACATGGGAAGGCCACTGCCTAATCTTCATGCAGGAATTCTCCAAAGAGACGGTTGAAATAAGGAAAGGCTTCCAGTCATTGAGAGATAAACTGAAGTCAAAGGACATCCAATTCTCATTTACAGGTCCGGCAAGATTTAAAATTATTGACCGCACTAAACCTCGCATCTTCTCTGACCCCCACGACCTGGCATGCTACCTAAAGGACTCACCTCCACAATTCATGGACTCCTCAAGCGGAGCCTCCAACCGCTGAGGGGGCTTGATTTGGTCTGGTGAGGTATGGCCTAGTTCAACTCATCTCAGTGGGCTACCCACAATCCCCAATTATTGCAAATGGTTTATCTGTGCCTGTCCATAGTTATCGTCATTTATGTACAACAAGTAGCAGGTTCAATGATTGAGATTACTACCCTTGCGGTTGCTTCTTCCTGATCTGTCTATTTGCACAATTATGTCCAGCCTTAATAGGTTTTAGATTGTTTCATACTGTTAGCCAAGTTGCAGGCTTTCATAGATGCTATTCATAGTTGTTATATTTGAGCACTCAGTGCTTTAAGAGTAAGTCATGGCACCACATAAGTTCCCTCTGACGGCACCATCTTCAATTCCTGAAATTAAAAATGTTCCCAATGCCATGGAGCTCTAAGCTAGTTAGCTCCTCTGTAGACCTGCTGGGTCTTTATGTTATCTTTACTTATTGTCAGTTCTTGTTCACAGCTTAAGGCTGCATGACTGTAAAGTCACGTAGCTACGAGTCTTGAACCTCAAAATGAGTCTCCGCATGGGGTCCTTCTTCTGTTTAAGTTGGTCCTCCACGGATGCACAGTTTAGCATAAGAGCTCCTAACATGTCGATTCTCCAGTTGTTCTTCACCCTTTTATGAATCCTGTGTCGACCATGGACGGTACTGCAGTCGCAGCTCCTAGGTTCGATTTCTCTAGGGGAGGGGGGGAGAGGTGGGAGGGGGGTGGGGAGGAAGGGAGATAGGGGGAGTAGGGGAAGGTTTGAGGGAGGAGCGGAGGGGCATGGGGTAAATATAACTTTGCTTGTTTCAGTTTTGTTCCTTTCAATTCCTTTGTTTTATACAGCACAGTCATCAAAAGTTGTGCCGCACAGGTGGCACATAGCTAACCCACGTGTTGCTCACAGTATTGGCTACTACAAACTTACGGCCCACTACTGTTCATATCCAATCGCAGAGTGCCAGCACCTTCCTTGTGATGACCACCGACTAAATGACTCAAAATAAGTCACTGGTAGAAAGCCTCAATGTAGTTTCTTTGAACGTCAAGGGTCTTAATCACCCTGTTAAACGTAAAAGAAATCCTTGATTATTTAGCTAAGTACAAAGGAGATGTCATCCTATTACAGGAGACAAAATTGTCAAAAGAGGATGCAGCGTTCATTAATCAACATTGGATTTTTCACACCCTCTGCTCCTACGGGGTTCACAAAAAGAGGGGAGTGATTACCCTAATCTCGAAAAAGTCAAACATCGCTATTACCTCATACACTCATGACGATGATGGCAGGTTGCTTGTGGCGCACCTCAAGGGAGACGATGACCCCATTCATGTAGTAAACATTTATGGACCTGACTCGGATACCCCGGAGTTCTGGGAATCCGTCTCGTCTGCAATAGAAACCATCCCCCAAGATGAACTCTTAATTGTCGGTGAGGACTTCAACCTTCCCCTAGATCCCCTCCTAAACCGCCAATCCAAATGCACATACCACCCATCACTTTCCCAAGATACTCTGACCTGTCTCTGCTCCAAATACAACCTACGCGACTCATGGCGCCTACAACACCCAGACGGACGAGACTACACATTTTATTCGGCCCCTCACAACTCTTATTCAAGAATCGACTACATTTTAATCTCTAGCCCTTTCACATATCTCATAGAGGAGACTGACATTGCTCCCAAACTGGTCTTGGATCACTCTTGCATCTATACCAAGCTAGCAGGCTCACACTCGATCCTCCCCCCGAAACGCTGGCGCTATAATGAAGACATCCTGTCAGACCCTGAAAATAAGACTAAGATAGATAACGCCATCCGGGAGTTCTTTACCTTGAACATTTTGCCAGATTCAGACATCTCGGTCGTCTGGGATGCTTTTAAGGCCACAATTAGGGGTGTTATCATTGGCATCCAAGCACAAATGAATAAAAAACTGAACCGTGATCTGGAAACCCTTGAGAAAGATATTAAGGCACTAGAGATCTCCCATGCAGCCGAAATTGGTAATAAATCAATCTTAGACCGCCTCTCTAAAATGAAGTAAGAATATAATGCAATTCTAAGCAAAAGAGCAGGGGTATGGATAAACAAATTTAAGGCACTTAAATTATGTGAGGGCAATAAGGCCGGGAAACGTCTCGCGTCTTACCTCAAACATAAAAAAAAAACAATTCCATATTGCTTCCATTAAAGACCAGGCCAATAACACCCACACCAAGCACAACAACATCTTACACACCTTCCAGTCTTTCTATGAGGACCTCTACAAACACAAATTAGCGTTCGACTCTGTTGCATGCACCAAATACTTGAATTCGTCAGACCTCCCTAGACTCTCCGAGGAGGACAGCTCCAAGTTGGGCTCCCCGTTCACATTACAGGAAATCTCCACTTCCATCAAATCCCTTAAGAGCAACAAGGCCCCTGGCCCTGATGGCTTCTCAGCCAGTTTTTATGAAGAGTTTGTGGGAACTGTTAGCCCGGTCCTCTTGAACCTTTTCCAGTCCTTTATGTCCAAGGGTGCTGTCACTAATTCAATGAGCGAGGCCACCATAATCGTTATCCCGAAGGAAGGGAAAGACCCTCTTTTAACAAAAAATTATTGTCCAATCTCCCTCATAAACTTGGATTGTAAAATCTATGCTAAAATCTTAGCCAACAGATTAAATACAATCCTCCCCAAGGTAATTAGTAATTCACAGGTGGGTTTCCTCAAATACCGGTTATCCAATGATAATACTAGATTAATCTGCCATGTCTTAGAGAAAGCCAAAATAACCGCCATTCCTTCCGTTGCCATCACCCTCGACGCTGAAAAAGCATTTGATAGAGTGTCATGGCTTTTTTTACAACACTGTATGCAGTCCTTTAATCTGGGGAAGTCCTATATAGACATGGTTATGGCTCTATACTCCTCCCCGTCAGCTTGAATTGCCATAAACAGCTCCCTTTCCGCCCCTTTTCGCTAAGAACAAGATACCAGACAGGATTGCCCCCTCTCTCCAACCCTTTTCCTCCTGGCCCTTGAACCCCTCTTAGCTGCCATAAAAAGTAGCGAGAACATCAAGGGCGTGGAATTCGGTGACAGGCGAGTGAGGATTGGCGGCATATGCAGATGACATCCTAGTGATCACCGAACAGCCATACTCCTCCATTGAGGGCCTCATGTCCACCATAGAAACCTATTCCCTACATTCTATCTATAAACTAAACCGGGATAAGTCTGAGTTTAAAGCGCTGAACATACTCGTTACAATAGACATGTTGGGTAACTCGGGCCTGTACTGGCAACCAGGCTTCATTAAATACCTTGGGGTTGAATTTGGTAGCACTCTTGCTGAAACCCTTCAATGTAACGAAAAAATAACCTTAGATAAAATTAAAACGCAGCTAGACGGGTGGTCCGCCCACTTCATTACCTGGTGGGGCAGAAGCGGGACCATCAAAATGATGATCTCCCCTCTAGTCAATTATCTAATCACCATGCTGCCCCTCACGCTATCCCCGGAATTCCATCACAAATTAGACGCCGCACTCACAAACCTTGTTTGGAGAGGGAAAAAATCACGAATTAGTTTAAAGAAACTTCGCCTAGACAAGTCTGCAGGTGGAGTCAACCTGGCGGACTTCAAAAGATACCAAACTGCGTTTCTTGCCAAACAGGGCTCCTACTGGCTATGTCCACCAGAGGGCTACTCCCCCGTGTGGCTTGAGATAGAGAAAGCCCTCCTTGGGAATGTTGCCCCAGCGACTGCCCTGTTTACTAAACTAAATTCAATCACCTGCTCGAGACCTATTTTTAGAAATACAAGAATAGCCCTTTTTAAAGTGGATAAGCTACTAGATGCCTCCATCCGACGTTCACGATGGGAATCAATATGGCATAACCCCACGGTGCTCTACAAAGGCAAACCACTATACAATCGCCTCTGGGTAGAAAAAGGCATTTTTTTCCCACACCAACTATAGAAAGGGGCATACTCCCTATCGTTCAAAGATCTTCAATCCAAATATAACCTTAGCTCACTTGAGTTCTATTCCTTCCTACACATAAAAACAGCGATCACCAAAGTGAATCTCTCTTCTAACCCTTCCTCCCTTTCCGTCCTACTGCACCAGATTAAACAGGCTAGGTCACCAGGTGTCATGGATCTATAAACTCCTACGACCACAGCATTCCAATCTCACTGCTCAAATCAAACAGTTTTGGACATCATGCTCTCCCTTCCCCATCTCAGACATGGATTGGGCCAAAGCCTGGGAATCCTGCATGCGTCACAAAATCAGCCCTACATTATCCCAAACTAAATTCTGACCTCTCCATAAAGCCTTTTGAACTCCGGCACGACTTTTTGCCCACAACATCAGGTCTGACGCTTTCTGCTGGAACTGGAACTGTGCAGAGGGTGACCTGGACCACCTTATCCTCCAATGTGAATGTGTTGCCCCATTCTGGGATAAATTCTTTGAATTTACTGATAAAGTATTTTCTTTCTCCCCACCCAGGGAACTACCCTACCTAGTCTTTGGGTTTCTCAAAGCCAAGTCCCTCAACGACAATGATAAGGCCTTACTTGACCTTCTACTCACCGCTGCTGTAGAGGTGGTCCTCAATAATTGGAAGATACCCGGAAAGCTAATTATGCCTGCTGGTTAAACTGGGTACATAGTCTCCATGGCGCTGACAATACGGCTCCTTTGCAATCCCCTTGGCGCCCCCCGCGCAAGCGCTTGTGGATCATCCTTTAAAACTATTTTAGTGCCCACAAGCCTCCTTGAACCAACCCCTTGCTCCCTTGACCAACTATTCGCCACCTTGACCTCACATGACACATTTCTTCCGTGGCTGGATTCACTTTTCTGCATATCTGAACATAATGCTGCTCCCTTTCTTTCATGACAACAAAATGTGGACCATCATGGGTTACTTCGGCTGACTCCGTTATTCTATGTGCTGTCTCATGTATGATCTGCTTCCTTTATTTTAGCATTTTGTGTTGTATTATTTAGTAGTATGTTTACTTATTGGCACTTATCATCTTCCACTTCAGCTCTTATCCAATTATCACACCTCAACTGTATGTCTTATAACTAATTGCTAACTACTGTATGTACCACATTTGAACAATTGTCATTATTCATTTTATTTTGTTGTTCTGCTTTTATGTCTGAAACTACCAATACATTTTTTTTAAATAAAAAAAACAGCCTCCTGGCTAGGCCAAAGTCACACAAGGAGCACACCTCCATGCTTCTCATCATTGGTATTTGTGACGAAAAAGCTGGTATTCTGAGGTACGACCGAATCCTATCATCAACATCCTAGCTACTTACCCTGACATTTAAGGTAGAACAATGGTGTACCGCCTCATCCACTGACCCTATTCAAATAAAAGTTGAAAATGGGATTGGAAGTCTCAGACAAAAGAGATAAAGAGAATAAAATCATGACTGACAACACACTGATATTTTAGTAGGTGACAGTGTCAGTTCTATGGTTAAAAGTATGCTTTAAGTCTTTAATGGTAAGCCAACACGTTTTAATGATGATGATAGTTCAGTGCTGATTCATCAGGACTAAAGATGAAGACAAACCGTAGCAATACCATTTTCTGCCCCATAGTGATTAGAGGTATTTCACTATTGTCTTGTACATTCACCAGAAATGTAAACCAAATAGAAAAGATTGAAAAAAAGTGGTCATGCCAAAACATTAGGGGCCCGATTCACAAAAGCAAACTTGGACTTAAGTCTAAGTTTACTACTTAAGGTTAATTTTATAACTTTTGATATTTACAATGGTAAGTTACTACTAGTAACTTTACTACTAGAGAACGTACTACAAGTGAAGTTACTAGTAGTGAAGTTAATATTAGAAAAATTGCTAGTAGTAAAGTTACTAGCAGTAATTACCTTTGTGAATACCAGAAATTCGTAAACCTAGACTTGTGAATTCACCCAAAATCGTAAACTAGTTCTGAAATAACATGCCTTTATTGTTTCTAACTTCAATAGTACTTATTATTAATATCAATGGGAGTGATAGGAGATTTGAAAATGTCATGGGGGGGAACATAACTTGCAAAAATGCAAATGAGCAATTGTAATGTATCTGGGAAGACGTGTTCCAGTGTAGCAAACTAACCCAGAACTGAGGTCACAAGAAAGGAATGTTTTATAGCAACATCAGGTAACCTCAAAAAAGATGGAAACAATTCCTGTGGCATAATCGACATAAACAAGTTCATCTATACCAGGAGTTACCACTTTTAGGAGGAAAAGATTAACAGAGTATCATAGATCTAATAATTATGGGCCGGGTGAGCAATATGTTCAAATCCACAGTGGCCAAAGGAATGCCTACTGCAGACATGAAGCAATTAGCACTAAAACAGTTGTCCTGCTTAGTCCTGAAGGGACCCTTCTAATGGCACCCAAAACAGTGAACTCAATGCTACATGTCCACAGACATCAGGAAATAGTGGATACAAATACTGGTTACTTAGTAAAGTGTAAGAAAATAATAGAAGGCCATCTTCTTTATAGAGGATGCCTATAGGGAGCAGAGTGTAAAATGCCGAAGCAATGTTAGCGGTAGTGGAAACACTGTAACATTTCATGTTATTCGCATTATGACTTTGTTTAGACCTTCAGTGTATGTACGAATGGATTACATCCATTGACTTTCCTTACATAAAAAATTGATTTCAAAATCTGACCTTTAGCCAACCATTGATACTACATAACTTACTCCCACGTGAGTCTAAAATGGATATAAAATAACTCACTCTCAGGTGAGTCTAAAACTTTGAGTTTTAGACTCACATGAGAGTTGCAGCCAGATTCATCAACACAAATTGCGATCGCAATAGCTGCGAAATAGCTATTGCGATCGCAATCCCATGAATCGCAATTCATGAAATGAAACCTGGCCAAATAGCTAATTCGCAAAACAAATTTTGCGACTTCGCAAAGAAAATCTCAGAATCAAGGTGGAACCCCCTTTGCGAATCGGAAATTGCTAGTTCCCAATGATTCTGCGATTTCATTTGCGAAATCGCTAAATAACCGCAAACCAAATGCATGAAATATCGCAATTTGCGAAAAACCTAAAAATCGCAATTTGTGATGCGCAATTTAAGGAGAATCCAAACCAGGTGGTAACCATGAAGTAAAAAACAAAAACAAAAAAAACATTCCTAACTAGCCACAGGTGCGGGGCTGACCAAACACACTTAAGGAGACACAGTAGGAGCATGAGGACATTCACAATGCCAGGACTCTACATGGTGGTTAGGCGGCAAAGGTTCCAGGCTGCAGCAAGGAACAGACGGAGGATCCAGGAGAGAATATTCCGCCAGCGGATCACACTACTGGGCCAAACTGAGGAGGAAATCTACTCAAAGTACTGTCTGAATGGGGCAATGATTACAAAGCTCATCCAGGACCTTGACCCCCTGATGCAGCACCCAACGAGGAGGACCAATGCCGTGCCCACCCATGTCCAGGTCTTGTGCAGCCTGCACCTCCTGGACTCCGGAAGCTTCCAGGGGATAGTTGCCATTGCAGGGGGGATCTCCCAGAGCACCATGTCCCGCTGCCTAAGGAGTTTCCTGGAGGCCATGCTGACCTGGCTACACCATTACATTAAATTCCCAACCGCCAAACAGGATTTGAATCAAACCAAGCTACAATTTTACAAAATTGCGCAATTCCCCCATGTAATTGGATGCATTGACTGTACCCACATCCACATCTGCCCACCCGCAGAGAGAGAATACATGTACCGGAACCGCAAGTCCTACCACTCACTGAACATCCAGATGGTGTTCAACGCCAAGACAATCATCACCGACATAGTGGCACAATACCCGGGGAGCACGCATGACTCTTTCATATTCCGGCACAGTGGCATGCACACACGACTGGCCAGGGGAGACAATGGTGAAGGACACCTTCTAGGTAAGTACACATGCCAACAAACAGTACATCGAGACCAAGTAGCTGCGCATGGCAGGCACTCACCCTCTGCTCCTTTCATTCAGGTGACAGCGCAAACGGCCTCAGTGAGTACCTCCTCACCCCATTCCTCAACCCTGCCACACCACAGCAACGGCGTTACAATGCTGCACACATTTGCACTAGAAATTGCATTGAGCGGACATTTGGGCTTTTAAAGAGCCGATTCCGCATCCTACACAAGACTGGTGGGGCCATCAAATACCAGCCTGAGGTCTGCTGCCGCATCATGGCCGTGTGTGCAATACTCCACAACATTGCTACCAAGCGGAGGATACCTGTGGATATCTCTGGCAGCGAGTCGGAAGGAGACAACCGCCCACCTGCACATGTGCATCATGCACGTGGGGAGAATTCTGCTGAAGGACACAGGCGCCGCTACCAAATCACAATGAACTGTTTCTAGTGCACCCATTCCCCTCACACAACACTACACTCATGCATGACAAATGTAATAATGACATGAGTCAGATTTACTTGTGACCATAAATTCTTATTGTTTTTTCACAATAATGGGTACTACAATTTTTGTCATAATTACATGTGAACTGTATTCCCTCATACATCCCCATGATAGGGTAGAGGGCGTGCTTGTGTAATCAGCATGGCCCTGCTGGTAGAGTTCAAAGTGATCCGGGCGCCTCCGGCCGGACGCACCCAGTCGCCTCTCCACATCCTCCACGACACTATTGGCCCGCGATGCTACAGTGGGCCTGGTGCTGCGGCGGCGTTCCGTTACCAGCGGCAAGGACAGGCTGCTGTGACTGGAAGTGCCCTCGCTGGCATCGTCCCCCCCACTTACTTGGCCATGGCCACACGCATGCAGACTCTGCACAGCTGTTGTCACATGGTCAAGGGACTTGGGGACGTCCTGGCAGCATTGGACCATCTGCATCTGCATCGCAAGGGAGCGGCGCGAAAGTTGGGAGGTGGCATTTCCTATGATGTGGTTAGACCTGGTGTAGGCTGACAGGCGGGTCAGCAGCTGGCGGTGGCGGCGGCGGGTGATATCCTGCTGGGACACCAGGATCTGGCTGTTCTCACGGACAGCTTCGGTCATGACCTGCATGCATTCTGTGAGCTGCCCCACATTTCGCGCGGTCTTATTCAGCTGCAGGTGGATGGCTGCCAAGTGCCGTGCCTGCTTCTGGTGTACTGCAAGCATCCGGCGTTCTATGGCAAGCCCAGGATCCCGGACATGTACCCCACCTGTCAGCGTGTGTTGAGACGTCCCGCTGCTGCCTCATCAGTCCACTGGACTGGGATCGCACAGTGGCTGTGCGCCGTGTCTGCCTCCTGGGTGCTGGTGGTGTGGCCTGTACCACTGCCATGGGTGTCTCTTGGGGTGGTTGCTGGGCACCTGTGGCTGCAGGGGTGGCCCTGTCCACATGGGGAGGTGGTGGTACTGCTGCTGCTGGCTGAGATGGTCCGGGTTGTGAGGCAGGATGGCCCTCACCCTCGGTGTCCTCCGGGTTCTCCTCTATGTGTAGGGCCTCACTGTCGGTGCTGGGTTGTTCAGACGCACCTGTGATGTAAATGGGTGCATGATTAATGATATTTATCTTGCACATGGGATGTTGCTACATGCATGCAGGCTTGAATTCCCTGACTGGCTTTAGGAATAACTTTCACTTGACAGGTCTGGCTGTGTGGGGCTATCCGGGAATTTTGGTCACACTGCAAGTACCACAATGCAATAAGGCATTTCAGGTGTGCATGGCCTGCATTACTGGAGTTATCAAATAGCTAGCTCCGGAGTCATGGGCATTGTTAGGGGACGGGGTCGCAGTCACATGGCACTTACCTTGGGATTGTTGGGTGGGTCGGGAGGAGTCCAGCCGGGTGACCCCCACGCAGGCTGCAGGATTTAGGGTGTCCTCCACTAGGTCTTCCAGTGGAGTGTTGGGTGCAACAGTGGGATCTCCTCCTCCGGTGGCAAGTCGCTCCCCCAGCCTCTCAGCGATGCGTTCTTTGGCACACCCTCTGAGGTCATACCACCTCTTTTTTAGTTCATCGATGGAGCGCTGGGTCACTCCGACTGAGTTCACCTTTGCGCGGATGCGCAGCCAGATGCGCCTCTTGTCCGCCTCAGGCACCCTCCGGGACTCCTTTCCAAAAAGGCGATCATGGTCCTTAGAGACTCCCTCAATGAGGTACTCCAGTTCCTGCTCTGAGAATTTGATTTTCCTCTTTCTTCCTGGTGCACTGCTCCCTGCTGCTTCCTGGGGCATTTTCAGTTGTTCTTTGTGTCCTGGTGTGGTGCTGCAGGTAGTCTGTTGTGGAGCTCTGGCCAGTGCTGCTTCCACTTTCAGGCTCAGTGATCAGAATGAGGGAGGGAACTGCCTACTTCCTGGTTGTGATGTCATCATTGTGCTCGAAATGCGACTTCCCGTTTTTGCGATCTCGCAATTAGCAAGATCGCAATTTGCGATTTGGGTAATTGCGAGTTTGCAATTTCTACATGGAAAACAGACGATTCTGCGATTTTTATGCGATTTAGTGAAAATCGCAATCGGCAATTGCGGCTGATTGTGATTCGCTTTTTTTAATCGCTTTTCTTGTTGCATCCCGTTCGGCGAATTCTAAATTGCGAATCGGTATTTTTTGCTATTTAGAATTCGCAGAATATGGGCTTGATGCATCTGGGGGTAAGTGATTTAATATTAGCTTCTAATCTTGGTATAAAATTGGTTACATTTAAAGAGCCTCACGGAAGTGGTAATAAGGAATTCTTTACTAATTTATAATTTACTTTAAATAATTCCTAAATAGCGATCAACTATTGTGATGAAATTATCAGTGCCCTGTCGGCTGGTGTATAGAGCCAGTGATTCATGTTTTTTAGAATGCTTAGGGTTCTGATGAATAGCAAATTAACATTTGTGGATCATTGTTTTATTTGATTCTCTTAATGTACAACTGTGTGTATTCTTTCAGAACGTTTCTTGTTATTTCGCAACTATCATAATCATTGAACAAACAATAGAATTGTGAAGCACAATTGCACTAGGTATATGCAATCACTTATTGCAGCTTTTTGAGTGCGGGAATCGGTCACATGGATGTTATTATAAATATGTACACCTGTTTTACACCCTCGGTGGTGGTTCTCTACTAAAATGAAATGTTCTCATTTCACAATGACGTCTCTTTCCACCCTTTCTTCTGACTACTTTTTTGTGCATCATTGTATTTGTGATATATATTCTCTTTTCTTCAGTTTGAATTAATTGCAATTAGATTTCTACATTTAATCATAATACACGTTTTTCTTTGTTTTCTTTCTGATACTTGTTATCTTATTGTATTTTTACCTTGAATTGTGTATTTGTTGAGACACTATGGCTAGCGTTTCAAATTATTCCCATTCTTGTCTTGAGAAGCGATGATTGTACCATATTAATCACAAAACATGAATCGGCCATTTTATTTCTCATGGATAAATAAAAAAGATATAATAAAATAACTTTGAATACTTGAAAATAATTCTTTCTGCTTAAGACTTAATTTTGTGGCCTGTTAACAACATGTCCGTCTTTAGTTTATGTGATTCATGCTAGGGGAGTCAAGCGCTGTATTCGTTTCAAAGGCTCAATTGTCTAACTGGTTGAGCTCCTCACTCTCCCCTTCTCTTAGTTAAATGGTTGCTTTTCAATGGGTTCCTTTGGCTATATCAAATAAAAGGTTGCTGTTTTTGTACTCTGGGGAAATTATGTCCAAACAAATCAGTAAAGGAGAACTGCTTCATGATTTTGTTAAAAAACAGCAATGACACACAAGAAAATGGAGTGACTCATCAACCACGGAAAATTCGAAACCACTATTATAGAGCTTGAGAGACTTATGATCAAAAAAAGCTACAAGTGATGGTAGGTCCAAGCACTTAAATAATATGTGGAAAGCAAGATGATCCAAAGGGGTCTTCAAATAAATATTTTTCCTTGTACTGAAGACACCACAAAAAAGATGGGCAGGAGATGGCTCTCTAAGCTACAGGAGATATCTTTTGATCTAATGCAGATGTGTATTAATGAGGATGAGGTGGTAATTTCTAAATTGGAAGTAGAGATTACAGAACATAAGAGATTGAGAATTTGAAATGCTAGGATCTGACCACTAAAAATTATGAAATTTTGGATGACATTCTAGATAAGTATCAGGATAAAATGGTAAGTAAATATAGTTCACAAGGTATCTAAAATTAATCTTTCAAGTGATCAACTGAGTGTAATAAATCAAGGCATGACTTTTGCTCCAGCCCAACACTTGGATTTTTTTCAATTCCAAATAGAGATGGTAAATTTTGTCAGACTGTTGAAATTGAAAAATCTTTAAGATGATACCTTCTAAACCTGATATGCGAATGAAGGTTAATACAATCAAAGATCTTCAAGACATACAGATATTTATGTCATTAGTTGATCCCACAGCAATTTGCGTTCTACACCTACGCCATAGAGCTGGCCATGGAGGGAGCTACTTAAGATGTTACTCTTGTTAATTCATCCTCCGTCCCGATACTCCTCTATGCAGATGATGCAGTGCTGCTGGCTCATACTGGCAATGCATTGCAAAGACTTATAGAGGAGTGTACATATTTCATGGGGAACTTGGCCCTGAAAGTCAATGATTCCAAGATGTTTGTTCTTGTGGCAGGGTTAAAGCTGAAGAAATACCAAATAATGCATATAGAGGGATGCAAGCTCGATCTTGTGATAATTGTAACTATTTGGGGGTCACATTTGATAGGGAGAACAACTGGCAAAGTATGATAATTAACAGGGGGTTGCAAAAGAAAAAAGCATTGGAGGGCTTTTTAGATTCATAAAAAAAACTAGGATCCAAACCAATTGACAGGATAAAAAAAAATCTATCAGACAAAGGTAGTGCCTGTTGCAACTTATGGGGCATCTGTATGGGGTTTAACTTGTGTATCCTAACTCCAAGGCAAGGAAAACGGGTTTCTGAAGAGACTAGATTGT
Organism: Lissotriton helveticus; assembly: GCF_964261635.1. NCBI lineage: Eukaryota > Metazoa > Chordata > Amphibia > Caudata > Salamandridae > Lissotriton > Lissotriton helveticus. The sequence goes on along the minus strand of NC_136067.1, from coordinate 918,672,293 downwards.
TTGCAGCAATCTTGTTCTTCCTATAATTGCCACTCTGAATTTAATCAGCCTTATATCAAGGACCAGATCCATATTGCTCCTGTCTTATTGTGGAATTCAATTTGGAGGAAAGAAACATTAAATGTAACTAGCGATATTCTAAAAGATGGCCTGAAATTAGAAGGGGCATTTAACATACGGTGGTTAAAATACATTGAGTCTAATCTGGAAGTAATAAGTTGTGGAAAATTATTAAAAGATCCTAACTTATGCTTGACAATCCTGACGAAAGAATTGAAAGGCTGATTGCTGGATAGATTGGGCAGAGACAGGTGGGATAGCAATTGTAAAAAGGTTATGGTTAAGCAATACTCTTTAATTCCTAGTATACACCACACTGTGTGTTCATGCTTTACATTTGTTTCTAACCTCCAACATTGATATGTATTGCTACTATTCCATTTGAAATACAGCCCTCTAATGCTAGACCACCCTTCCAAAATGTATTCCACTGATGCCCTCCCGCTTTCCCATGTGATGAACAATCCACTCACACTGATCTTCATTTCTTATTCTTCTGTAATGTATATACACTGAGGGGAAAAAAACTTAATTTCAGACAATGTCACCCAGACTGGTATTATCTACAACTATGAACTAACCCCTTTGTCTGTTACTGTTTAGCTTCTTTCTTCCTCTCTGCCATAAGAAGGAGAAGATTTGTTTCATTGGCTGGGTGCACACAGAGAGCATAAACAGTGACCCTAAAATTTGTATATGAATTGTTGGTTTTCTGATATGATACATTTTATCTTTGTATGTTTTTTTAATTACTTTTATAAACTTGTATGTGCTTTTTGTATTTATAATGCTTTTAATATCATTGATTGATCTTTGTAGAATACTTTTTATGCCACGTACAGTGGCAAAATAAAGTTTTTATGAATGAGTTAAAAAATTAGCACAGGATTTCAGTTTTGCATATGATGAATCTTTAGAAAGTTGGCTTTAGAAAATTTACCTTTTTTCTAGATTACCACATGGTGATACCATTGATGTATTTGAGAGATCTGTGGTGTGGGATGTGAATCAGACACAGTTCAATAGAGCAATAATAATCTTGAGCAGAAAACAGAAATTTGCTCTGAAGTATGAAATAGTGATCATAAAAGCTGACAAAGGAGGAACAGTAGTTGTGATGTATTAATCCTGCTATGGCAGAAAGGCAAGGAGACAGTTACTAGATGATTCTTGATGTGAATTTACAATTATAACAACAGTGAGAGAAGCTGAAATCTGGGTAGTTTGCTGACCAATTGTAAGATATTGGGGTTGTTATCAGAAGAGGAAGATCAGTATCTTAATGTTTCATGCCCTAGAATTCCAGTCATATACTTTCTTCTAAAAGTAGAAAAATCACTTGAAAAATCCACAAGGAAGTCCTATTGGATCAAGCAATGGAACATTGATGGTAAGTTTATCTGAGTTTATTGATGTCTTTATTAGTAAAAGATCTTCCTTGAATCACTCTTTGTTCAGACTATTTTTCTGCTTCTTGATCTAGCAGATCTCCATCATCATTTTCAGAGTCTTGTATCACAATCTCTTCATTTTCTTCATTCAATGTCTCATTCGCATTTGAATTTTCCAGGTGTTGACTTTCTTGTCGATCTTCAGAATCTGGATTTCTTTCAGGTTCTTCTTCAGAATCTGAATCAGCTGTTGTATCACCTTCGTCGGGATTCTCAGGAGCTAGCATGAATCCATCTCTTCAATCCCCTACACTTTACAGCATTTGTTGTGACTAATATCACTTGTCTTGCCTTCTGCCACCTTGGTACTAGACAGTTTCTTCTTCGGTGCACTTTTGTACTCACCCAGTCTCCTGGTAACAGATCATGAGCTTGTTCTTTCTCTTTTGTAATTACTTCAGTTACCACCTGATGGAACACAGAAGTTACCACATCAGATAGATTTTTGCAGTAATCCATAATGACGCTATCATTAATGCTCAACAGTTTATCAACTGGAACAAATGCTTGCCTCATGACCCTGCCCATTAGGATCTCATGAGGGCTCAAACCTGTTTTTCTATCTGGAGTACTTCTCAAAGACATCAAAACAAATGGAAGTGCATCTGTCCACTTCATTCCTGTCGCTAAGCACATTTTTGCTATTCTGTTTTTTATTGTACCATTCACTTGCTCAACAACACCTGGTGCTTCTGGTCTGTAAGCACAATGCAGTTTTTGCTTTATATCTAGTGCTTCACAAATCAATTTTAGCAATCTGTTTTCAAAATGTGTACCACGATCAGTCTCAACCGTCACTGGAAATGCATACCTAGGTATGATTTCTCTTAAAAGCAATTTTACCACAGTTACTGAATCATTGTGACGTGTTGGGAATGCTTCTACCCATCTCGAAAACAGACAGATTATCACCAAGACATATCTGAGTTTGTTGTGAGGTGGCATGTCAATGAAATCAAGCTGAATTCTGGTAAATGGAATACCCTCCCGTCCTATGGTTCCCATGCTCACAACAGTTTTTCTGTTTGGATTGATCTGTTGGCAGATTAAACACCTCTGACAAAAAGATTCTGCAATGATCCTGAATTTTGGATTGTACCATGTCTGTCTAAACAATCTAATCATTGAATCTCTGCCAATATGTCCTGGACCATGATACATACGTGCCATGTCAGAAATCATACTATCTGGCATTACTGGTCTGTTATCTTTGTAAACCCAAACCTCATCTTCTTCTCTCTGCCTGCATCCTGCTTTTAACCATGTGTCTTTCTCCTCGTCATTTGCCTCATCTTACAACTGTTTTACTCCCTGCCAAGTCTCAACTACAGATGTTAGCATAAGTGAGTTCAAAACATGTTCATTATTTTTTCCCGATTAATTGATACATTTTCTTTTGCACAGAATTTTGCTATTGTATCAGCATATGCATTTCCTTTTGTTATGTAATCCTCTCCTTTTTTTGTGTGCTGTGCACTTTACCACTGCAATTTTTTCTGGGAGCTGGATTCCATTGATTAGTCTTTTGCTCAATTGTGCATTTCTTATTGGTGATCCTGCAGAAGTTAAATAACCTCTTTGAGACCAGAGCTGGCCATAGTCATGGACTACACCATAACCATATTTACTATCAGTTACTATGGTAATCCTTTGCTCTTTTCCCAATTCACATGCACGAATCAAAGCAATCAATTCCGCTACTTGAGCTGAACGAATTCCTTTGAGACAGGAGGCTTCAATTACATCTGCAACTGTGCAGACTGAATATGCTGCATTCAGATTTCCTCCATCTGTTCTCAAGCATGAACCATCAACAAACAACACATAATCTGATTCAGGTAATGGGACATCTTTAATGTCTTGCCTAGGTTTTGTGCAATATTCTATTACATCCAGGCATTCATGATCAATCTCATCCCTGACTTCTGTTTCAGTACCATCAGGTAATAATGTGGAAGGATTTAAATTCACACATCTCGCAATTGATACGTTATCTGAACCAAGGATAACCTTTTCATATTTTGTTAATCTATTGTTGTCAAATGCTGTGTTTTGCTTCTTGTGAGGAGAATTTCAACTGAGTGTGAAACATATACTTTTACAGGAAATCCCATTATTATTCCTTCACTTTGTTCCAAACTTACACTTGTTGCAGCTACTGCTTTCAAGCAACCTGGTAATGCTTTTGCAACAGGGTCAAGAACAGCTGAGAAATATGCTATTGGTTTTCTCAGTCTTCCATGTCTTTGAATCAGAGCTGATAATGCACATCCTTCTCTTTCACTGCAATACAGCTCAAATTATTTTTCATAATCAGGCATTCCTAATGCTGGAGCTTCACACAAACTTTTCTTTAACTGTTCAAAAGCTTGTAATTCAGTTTCTGTTAAACTAATTGGGTCTTTTACATCTGCTTTTGTCAGTCTCTGCAGTGGCTTTGCAATTACTGAAAATCCACTAATCCATTGACGACAATAACCTACCATTCCTAGAAACATTCTAACCTGTCTCTGTGTTTTCTGTGTGTTCTGAATCATTTGTATTCTTTCTGCTGTCACTTGTCTGACTCCTTTTGCTATTCTGTGACCAAGATATTTTACTTCTTGTTTGCAAAACTGTAATTTTGCAGGAGACACTTTATGTCCCTTATCTGCCAGATGATTCAAAAGTGTAATGGTATCTGTTACACAATTATCTCTTGTTTTAGAAGCCACAAGAAGATCATCTATGTACTGCACTAACGTAGATTTTCCAGGTAAATCTAGATTTTCCAAGGATTTCTTTAGCAACTGATTAAAAATAGATGGACTCTCAGTGTACCCTTGAGGGATTCGACACCATGCTAAGATACATTCTTTGAACCGGAACGCAAAAATTTGTTGGCTTTCTGGATGCAATGGAACACTAAAGAATGCATTACATAAATCAATACCTGTATACCATTCTGCATCATGCGGAATCTGATATAAAATTACCGCTGGGTTTGGTACAACTGGGCAACATGGAACAACAATTTTATTAATCTTTCCCAGGTCTTGAACAATCCTGAACGTTCCATTTGGCTTTTTGATTCCTATAATTGGTGAATTGCATGGGCTACTCTCAATTTCTTTTAGAACACCTTGTTTAATGAATTTGTTTATTACAGGAGTCACACCATCAACCACTTCTGCTTTCATCTTATACTGAGGAATGTTTGGATAATCTGCTCCTTGTTTTACTGTTATTTTTACTGGGTCTACATTTTTCATCAAACCCATTTCACCTCCAGTGAAATCCCAAATTGTTACATTCACTGTCTCTTTTAATTCTTCAGGTAGATTACTTTTATCAAATGCAGGAAATAATTTACTTTCTTCTGCCTCAACCATTAGCATTGTTAATTTGTAAAGCCCATCTTCTTCTGGAGTTTGAAGCTCTATACCATCCGGTGAGCAATATATTTTACAATTCATCTTGCAGAGTAGATCCCTTCCTAACAAGTTTACAGGACTGCTGTCACAAACTACAAATCTATGCATGTCCTTAAATTTACCAATTTCGACTTCAACTGGTTCAGTTAAATCTGTTTTTATCTGTTGATTAGCTACAACTTCTACTTGGATCTTTTCACCAGAGAGAGGGAGGTTTTCTATTTCCACTGATCTAACAGTAGAATGGGTAGCACCTGTATCCACTAGGAAAGTAATTTCTACATCATTCACTTTACCATTTTACAAATGGACCAGATTGATCTGCCTCAAGAGTGGCTCCAAGCACACACTCTTCCTCCTCTCTCAGGCACCGTCAGAAGTAATCCTCAGATTCACTCCCTCCATCTTCTTTCAACCAATATTGTTGAGAAACATTTGACACATTCACTCTTGGCGATCTGTTTACCTGTTCACCTCCGCTGAATCCTGTTTCTGCACTGTATCTCTGCACATTTACACAGTTTGGAAGTGGCGGTTGTGGTATCTGACTTTGCTGATTCACTACCTGTCGCTGTAGCTGTTGCTGCTGATTTATCTCATTCTGCATCTGTGGATTTAATGATGCATTTTTAAAAAAATGTTTGGGCGGATTCTTACATTCGCGCTTCCAGTGTCCAATTTCGCCACAATTAAAACATGGGAGTTTCTGTTTTAACTCTTCCATATTTCCCATCAACTTTGGTCAACTTTTTTATTTTCTAATGTTGCTATTTGTTGTTCAGCTACTTTTACCTGTGCCCACATAGCCTTTTCTTTCAACTTCTTTTGTTTAGCATCTAATTCGTCACTACAGTATTTTGCTTTTCTCAAGATATCATCTACTGTTAGTGATTGCCAGCCAACTATTCCAGATCTTATCATTTCACCAATTTCAGGTCTTAAGCCATATACAAATCTGTATATAAAATGGCTCATATCTTTTTCACTTAAATTTTCATAACCACTGTATTGTTTAAATACCAGCAGTAATCTTTCATAAAATGAATGTACTGATTCTTTTGGCTCTTGGGTTGTTCTGTCTATTTTAACCCAATCTACTTCTTTTGGAGGAATCTTGTTTTTCAACCACACAATTACCTTATCATACATTTTTATTACATCTGGTGAAGGAGCACCTGTTACCTTATGTCGAGGAGGTTCTTCTCTAGGCCAATCTATAGAAATTTTACATTCTGTCCATAGATATGATGGGACAACTATGTCAAAGAATCCATCAAGATCAAACCATAAAACGTTTGAAACCTTCACAAATCTGTCCACCTGTCGATACCATTCTACAGGTTTTTCTCTCAATCGAGGGAAATCATTTGTGAACAGTAAAATGTCCTGTCTTGTCCATGGGACATGCACATACCCTCCTCCCGGTATTTCTCTCATTGGAAATTCATTTACCACTTCTCCTTTTTCTCTGGCAGGAAAAGCTAAACTTGTTCTGTCTTCCTCTCTTTTCTTTGCCCATTTTATTCTCTATTTACTTAATTCACCCCATTTTCTCAAAATCAGAATTACTTCTTTTATATGAGTTATTCTTCCAATTGCATTTACATTTTCGATGTCTTTTTCAGAGAAATCCACCCTATAAGTTTTCTGCAAGTTCTTTAGCTTACTCAAATCAACTTCTAATTCAAAAGCTATTTCTTCTAATTGATCATATTTGTTTTTTGTTTTCCAGGTTATACTTTTGCAAATAAACAATAATTCATCATCCTGATATGCCTTCAAACTGTCAGTTCCAATTGTTCCAATTATTCATTCCTCTATATCTGCTTTCAATTTTGCAACATCAAGTAATTTAGATTCTGGGCTTTGTGTTAAATCTATTTTATTCAAGCTCTTTTCCGGAGTTCCAGAATCAGATTCTGCACCAGACGGAGTTTTACATGATGAACCTTGGTTAAAAGTTAAATCAGGCATCATTTTCTCTCGATGTATCTCAGACAAATCTGAATAAAAATTTTCTGCCACTTTTTGTATTTCCGAATTTAATGGAACAGTTAGAGCTGAATGTCTAACTTCCCTTTGATCAAATACTGGAAGAACAGGTCCAATCGTTACAGGTACTGTTACTGCTTCCATTCTTTTAGTTAACAGCTGTATTAATTCATCTTTTGAATGAAAATATTCTGAAGTATTTGGTAATTCCTCACACCTCTCTATTCTCAATACATTTCTTGGGGTTTCATTTCTCTGAACTGGGGTTTCGGAATTATTTCTGGGGGTTTCAATAAAATTTCTATTTTCTCCTGATATACTAGAATAACATCTTGTTTCTACTCTTTCAGGTGTTTTTCTATTCTTTGAACTTGTTTTGGGAGATGTCTCATCAATAATTTCTCTTGGAAGGGCACTTGGGGAAGTCCACGTACAAACTGGTTGATAAGGTGGCGGTTTCTAATAAAAATTTCTTCTAAAACCACATCCTCTGAATCGCTTTCCTCACTATTTTTCTTTTTCTTTTGGGCACTCTTTTGACCAGTTGTCTCATCAACTAATCTTGCTGGGTATAAACCATCACACATGTCTGCACGTCTCCAACGACGCATTCTATCCTCGTGTGTTTCTCTATGAAGACCTAATCCAGTACCTCTTGGTATTCCTCTATTTTCTCGCTCTAATTCAAACATCTCATCCTCCCATTCAGCTAAAGCTTCAAATTGTGTAGGTCTAGGCTTCGGTACAAGTTTCATCATTTTTTCTCTTAAGTTTTTCAAAACCGCTATGTTAAATGATCCATCTTCCGGCCAGGCTAATACACCATCATTTTTGGTATATTCCATCCAATTCTCAATCCAGAGACAAGTATGATAAGCATATTCACCTAACATATAAGCTGCAGGTGTTTTGTACTTATGAAGTAATTTTCCACCTTGCGTAGAAATTTTCTGGTGAGGTTGAATTTTGTTTTTCAATTTCTGAAACCATGAAAGCTTCTTTTTCTCTTTCATATAATAGTAATCCATGTTTTTAAACAATTTCCCTTACTTCGGTAATGATCGTACCAACTTATAACAAGGAAGTTGTTTTTTCCGCAACACCAACCAATCCGTGCGCGAAACTCACCAACAAACCAATCAGGTTAAGCCAGGTCACTATTTTGTTCGACCAATAGGATTACTGTTTTCAGGATGAGCCAATCAGCTGTCAGCTTGTCTTAAACACATGAACCAATCAGTGCGCGAATACTGTGACATATGTTAGCCAATCACAGCGCTACTCTTGTGACGTATGCTGCCGCTGCAGCTTCTCTGTCCCTCGCTCCGTAAACTCACACCTCCTTTACAAAAATTTTCACAGCGCCATATTCACAAATATTTTAATTTCATTTCGTTAGTAACTTCACAAAAACAAACCATTTGTCCGTTAAACTAAAATAAAGTGATAGCTTTCTCAAACATTCAAGTATTCTTTTTGCGTGAAATAGACGACGCTATTTTCACAGAATATTTAAATTCATTGATAAAGTAAGGCTACTCTACCCTTCTAGCAGGTAATAATGAACTTGTTTCTCTCTGAATGCTCATATAGAAACAATTCAAAGTTTCACTCGATCGTATATTACAAATTAATTTACGCATTCATACAGAAAAATCCCTAACCATGCATATATAATTCTTTAGTAGGACTTTAACCCACCAATAGAAATCCTCAATCGCCAGTAAGATAGACAACGCTTCCTTACCCTTCACTCAAGCTTAGATAAATTCTACTACTCTTTTCACAGTGAGTTTTAAAGCAGAACATAAGAAGTCCCTATACTCGAAAGCTACGATTTCATAGACAATCCTCACTATCGCATTCTACCTTTCACACCTAAAATCCCTAAACTTGTGCTGTACGTCCACAACACTTGTGATATACGTCAATACCACTATTTTGAAACAGAACAAGTGCACTGTGTAACTTCACCTGTCACACTTCTCATGCCGGCAAACCAGGAATTTTCACACTGCTGGAAAAAACCTTTCGACTACATATAACAACTGAACAAACTTAACATGTTTTAGACATGAATCCTATGTAATACCATGTAACATGTTAGTTACCATAGTAACCGAACTCTGCTACCAAGAAATTGACGCAGCGCTCTGACTGAAAAACTGTCTCACCAACGCTACCTGTCACCTCTATACTCACCATTAATCATGAAACACAAATTAGGCCCATAACACTAATGAGACAGCTTCTGAGCGTCTGAATCATGTGGCCTGATTAAACAAAACTATTCACAAACTATTTACATATTTATATACAACTGCAGTTTATCAATTCTTTCCATTGTTTTAAGCATTTATCATTTAAATCAGGTGACTAAGGCGAATGGATCAACTGATGGAAACTAGACCATGAATAAACAAGACCAGCTTGTTATTTCAAATCTAATTGATTAACTTTATTCTTTCATAAAGCAAATAGCATTAAAGGTTTAAAGACTTTATTCAATAAGCAATCAAGAAAGCAGCATTTTATTAAGTAAATGAATTAGCATACTGGCATTATGAAGGCGAACTCAGAAACATGAATTATTAGCAGAATAACAGTTTCCATTCCCTAAGCCCTATTTCCCTGTCTATTTCTCACTCCACCTAAAAAGGAAAAATCATTTAAAGTCTGCTGTCCTTACGTGCGCCAAAAGTCCGACAGCATGTCACGTCAATCAGGAATCGGAAAGCAAGAGTTTTTTCCCTGCTCTCTGTGGCAGGTTTTATACCTTTCTCTCTAGCTAAACTTTCTACATTTTACATTCTTTCATAAAAATCCAGGTTTCTTATTGGTTGAGCCATGTCAGTCCACCGTTAGGTCACCTCCGATTTTTGACCAAGTCCAGGCATCACATTAGCCCTATTGTTCTTAACTTCTACATCCTTTTGGCTTCCTCGAGAATGATACTTTTTTCTTCGAGTTCAGAACATTACTTCCTAATCTTGGCAGACAGTTCAAGTTTCTGTCCTTGAGCCTTCTCTCCATGAGCACGTTTAACTCGACCAAAAACTTTTTATCCATTTAATGATGACTGTACAGCAAAAATCTCCACAACTGCGCATGTGTGAAGTCTTCACTCTGGTCAAGTTTTCACGTCTGCAGCTCTGTCAGCCATTTTTTAAACCATCTTTAGGCCTCACCTCGGAAACTATTATTAAACAAACACAAGACATCAGTTAATTAAAGAATTGAGACCCATTCTGTTACCCACCCCCTTTTCTAATTAACTCCGTTAATTATGTTACCTAGAAAAGCACATACAGGCAGCTTTTTATATCTACCGTTCCTTTGGGAATCATATGAACTCCATTTGCTTTTATCACAGAAAAGACATAACATAAGCACATTAATAAGCACATGAAATTAGTTAAACAGCCGCATTTAATACTGACAAAGACAATAGACAAGATTAGTTTCTTATTTTTCTTTTTGCGTTTGCAACATAAAGCACATTAGTTCACCCCATGATTATCGATATATGTAATCTTAAACTAAGTTGATTAGTGATTTTCACCACATGCTTATTAGTTCAATTATTATTATGGGAAATTAACTTCGCAAGTTTGAACAAAATCTTGTTCCTCACCTTGCTTCTTCACTATCCAGCAGTCAAATTTTATTAGAGTTTCCTGCTAAGAAAGGATGTTCTCCATGGAATTAGTGGGACCACAATATGTTCTCGATTTGCTCCATCATATTCCTCAAGGTTAATGGGCTTAGTAGGCAGTGTGGGGCTACGGGGTGCACCACGGAGTTTAAAACAAACTCCGTGAAACTTCACGTAGCTCAGCTATGCCACCCCTCCTCCCACCAACCCTATTAACAATTAGTAAAAACTTTTAAAAACACATTTAGCTGCGACGTCCCTGTTCCTCTTCATTGCATTCTTGGTAAAAACTGCGCATGCGCGGTCATCCGCATCCGTGGCAGATCACATTCACCTTTCCCACTCCGTTTGCTTTTATTATGTTAATAACATTGGATGAACACTACTTGCAGCATTTTCTGTATTGGATACTTCTAATAGCAATGAACATTTGTGGTATAGCTAATAGTTGTGATCCAACTCTATGTTGTCAGTTTGAGCATTGATGCAGACAGGGACAATTGAAATTGCAATTGTAAGTACATATTGGTGATTAATGTCATTTTATCTTTTGCTGAATAATTTATTTTTGTCTTTTGCCCAAGTAGATTCTAGTAGTTTTAGGCACAATTGTCCTTAAACAGGTATTACAGAGCTATTCACAATGGTAAGATGCGCTTGTGAGTAAATTACATGTGTCATTTACATTTACACTTTTGAGTAACTTTACTACTTTTGGATATTCACAAAATCGGAGTATCCAGTTACTCACAAGTGACGACTTAGACGTTTTCACTTCATCAAAAAGGAGGTGGAATTAAATGTACTTGTTTAAGTTACTACTGCTAAAAAATAAACTGTTTGGATGAATGTTTCTACTTTACAAACTAAAATATAAACATAACACATAAACATTGATTTTTCTGCAATGTATGGATGGTGTAAATATACACTGCAGTTCACATATGTAATTTAACTGGTGTGCTATATGTGCATTTTGTAGACCATCTCCAATGGTTTAACAGGACAGTTAAATAGACCGATTGGGTGAAAGCATTTTAGTGATACCCTTTTAGGGAAGGAGCAGCACATGCCATGCAGAACTGATTAGCAATGTCACATGGCACTGAGTCCTAATACCTGAAAAAAACTAGAGTCCAGAAGAAGGAGAAAAATTTGGGGTGACCATGTAGAAAAGGTATATTTGCTGCAGCCATGGTGAAACCCCTTCCCATACACCCAACTCTTGGAATTGTCCCTCCAGTTTTTGAGTCTGAACATACATTTTTCCCTGCACTTGACTAGAGTAAATTTAAGACCATGTCCAGGGTGGGAAACACACTGCAACAATTTAATAATCCTTATATTTCATGGTTGTTTGCATTGTTTTGCAGTGCTTCCTACCCGGAAATGACAACTGCCTTTCACTGTGTGAAGATTTACTTTGCCAGGAGAGCATACGATTTTGAAAGCATCAAACACAGATACACTATTCTCTGGTTGAAGCCACCAGATCTAAAACTACTTCCTACTTGTTGGGAGGAGTCTTGTACAGTTCAGCAAAGAGCTTGAACATTTCCTCTTTAGTTGAAATTTCACCACTGAAGTCTGATGATTGTTAGCAGTTTGATCAATAATGTCAATGTAAACACATTTATATATTCAATCCCAATTTCATTTGGTCAATGTCTGCAACACACACCCTTCCATTTGGACATGGTCACCCATTCCAACTACAAATGAGCACTCTATTGACAGACCCCCATAATACAATTAACCAGTGAAAAATTAAATTAACCACCAGCATTTTTGGAGAATGCAGTCTTTGGAAACATCTACACAACAGGCCATAGGCAGTTGCATATTGGTAGTCTTTACTGGAACTGATTTTTCTGCTTTTGGCAAATTGGATCATTGCAGTTTCGTAACTTGGTTAAATCATATGTGGTAAGAACAACAGATGGTCTTTGAAACTGCCTTGGTGGAGGAAGCTTAACCTTTAATCAGTTTTATTTTTACAAGAAACAGTCATGCCACACATCCACATTTCTACCTCTATGCACTCTAAGGCCTCGATTACAGTTGGCCTGAATAAATGTGAGATGTGTTGTAACTCACTATTATGAGTAGCGTTAGGGCACTTTGCTGCATGCAAATTCTGGCGCAAATTCTACTTCTGTAAGTGCCCTCTGATAAATCTTTAGTTCTAACTAAGGCTGACATCAAATTCAAAACATTTCAATAACTTGAAGTACATTTGGCCCCACAAGGAAGACGGAGAATATTAAGTTCTAAACCATAAATGAAATTCAATAGCCAATACATGAATGCATTAGTTAATATATTCAAAGAAAGTTGGAATCATATGCGCAAACACAATCTAAGATTCCGTCGCACAAGAATGGGTGGCAGAGCCTTTGCTGTTCTTGCTGCCAAACATTGGAACAGCTTACCGATCGACCTCAGATTTGCCCCTTCCGAAGCTCTGTTCCGCAGACGTCTGAAAACGTGGCTATTTTCATCCATTTAGATTGCTCCTTTTCCTCCTGCTGACAATTTTAGCGCCGGGACACCCCCGTTGGGGGTAGCCGCGCGCTTTACAAATTCCGTAAATAAATAAATAAATTATAAAGTTGTCTCAAATAGAATTAATCAAATCTGTTCTCACATAAAGGGAACTCTCTACACTGCTAAGCTAGGGAAAAGTTAGACAAATATGAAGAGAATCCAATATAGTTCAAATCTGCCAAGAAGCCTAAAAAAAGGGTGTTGCAAGCATCTGCTCTAAATGAGGGGAAAAGGAAACCAGCATCTGAAGGCAGGCAGAAGTTGAATAAATCTAAAGGCAGATAGAAAAGGATCTGCATCTACAGGCACATGAAAATGCATCAGAAAGTCTAGTGTGAGAGCTTGACTCTAAATGCTGTAAACAGACTCTTAACATGACATACGTCTAACATTATCAATAACAAAACATTTCTTAAATAGCCAAGCAATCAAGTGAAGTCAGAAAAAAAGAGTTTCAGTCTCATTAAAATATACAAAACTATCTCACAGGCAAGCTTCCACTGTGACCTTCAAACTAGCAGATAAGACATAGGGTCTGCTTTCACCTGCAAATGTAGCTAAAAGGTTTCCCTTCTGTTAAGAGATTCCACCACAATCTCAAAGTACAAAACATTCTTTTATACACGAGAAATGTAAAAATAAACATTCTACGTTGGCTTCAGCTTTTTAACCTGAAAATTTATTTTCATGTTTCAGAAGACAAAATTGAAACGGAATGATCCATTTTAAAATGCAGGCCTAAATTTCCCAGAGTCAATTTATACATGTAAAAGTAAACTTTCAATACATGTGCCTATTGCATGTAAAGTCGATATACATGCACAACATTTTTGCTTTGGTGACTAATTGGACATGTGAATATTAGTGCAATAATCAACATCTTCATGTTATGACCCCTTTTTAGGGTAATATCATCAAATCCAATACATTCCGATCCTTGCCGTGTTGGAATATATTAGGGGTTATACATATTGTACCTTTTTTTTGGCCAACCATAGCCAGGACTTAAGACTGTATTCTAAAGACTGGAATGAACGCCTATTGTTTCTTGGGAAACGTCAATGCCCTTGGAAAAGTAGTAACAGACCCAGGTCTAATGAACTGTGCTCTCCATTTTAGTCCGCTTTCGTGCATTTTATATTTGCTAACCTGTGAGTGCCAGCCAACCCTTACCCCACTGCTACCTCTACAGGTGAAGTGACACAGCTTGGGAGTTGTCAGATGTTGGAACTAGTGAAGTACTAATGAACTAAATCACAGCTACCATGTTGCATGCTAGGTGCATTTGAAGCACTACAACTAATGACCACTGCTTAGACTCTGTTAGATAGTGTTGGGCATGCAGAACTCTGCAGAACATGGGCATTCATGGAAACACAAGATCTGGGTCCAGACATTTCCTGCCAGCCTCTGCTTGCCCATTGACTGTTACTTCTACACTACTGTGAAGGGGGTGGCGGAGACCAGTGGCCTCCTTAGGAATTATCATTCCGTCCTTCCAGCAAACGTGATATTTGGCATGCAGCGGTGTCAGGCAGCTGTACACACCACCCTGCCATGGGGGTTAAAGGAGACTTTTACATTACTTAAACAACAGCCTCAGACTGCAGAGTAGAGAATGAATGTCCAGGGGAAGACTGACGTTGCACTACTGCCACTTCTGACCCTCTTCGTGTACCTATGACTTTCAGATCGAATTTGGTGGCCACTTTATACATACATCAGTGGTGGAGTAGTTATGGATGCTGGAGTACTTGTTCCATATGCATTCTTGAATGCTAAATTGTACCTCAGCACCTATAATGTTACTGTAGTTTGATTTTTTTTTTATAGCACTCACTCTTTCTTGCCATGGCATGGTCTTGGGATAATTTGAAACAATGCTTATCTCATACCCAGTAGCGGCTCCTATGCAATGGCAGAGAAGCATCGCCCCACTCACTGCAGAAGAAAAATAAAATGATAATAAAAGAATTTTAGTATTGTTTTATTTTTCTCTAACAGCCAATTCTAATGAGTCAAGGGCGGGATGGGACAGGTATCCTGAGTGATAGCCAGCAGGTGGAGGAGTAGTTTTTGAGCACTGGAAGTGCACATGAAGGTTTGGCCGGCTGTTTTAGGCCAGACAAACTGTGATGCAGACTTTGATTTCTCTAACGCAGTTGTATTGTACAGCCGGGTGGAGAAATGGCAAAGACTACCAGTCACTTACTGAGTGCCTAACCAGGCAGCTCAGACCAATCATGTTGCTACTCTCATGCTTAGAGCAGCATCTGGATTGGGTGGGATTTATTTATAAGAAAACAATGCAGGTCTTATTGATCTTCATACATATAACACATTTTACCCCAATTTACAGATACATTTCTCTTTAGGATCTTCTTTCAATACAGTTATCTTTATATATGTCCACTACCTATTCTCTCTTTCAGCACCTGTTCAGCGGTTGGGGAGATGCAAGGTTCTCCTCGGAAAGTATTCAATTTCCACAATTTTTTGTCCCATTTCTTGGGACATGCTCTGTTTTCAAACACTGCTTTCTCTGCAAGCATACATTTATCCATTTATTTTGTCCATAGTGTTAATGTCAGCCCTTTCGCATTTCCCCAGTGCATTGCTATGCATCGTTTGCCAATGTGTAACCCAGGGTGGTCTACTGTTGCTCTGTTGTAGTGAGATCTGTGGCATCCGATATGTTAAGGAGTCTCAATTTAGGTGTTTGGTGGATATCTTTGCCAATCACCTTATGCAATTGTTGTGTGACTTTCCCCCAGAATGGCGCAATTTTGTGTAGTGTGGTCCAGTTAGCTAGGTTCTAGCAAGATCTTGAGATGGATGAGGTGGAAATTTAGCGGAATAGCCGCTTCACATGGGGACATTATTGCTGCTTGCCATT
This sequence comes from Lissotriton helveticus, assembly GCF_964261635.1. NCBI lineage: Eukaryota > Metazoa > Chordata > Amphibia > Caudata > Salamandridae > Lissotriton > Lissotriton helveticus. The sequence continues at coordinate 918,656,279 of NC_136067.1, read as the reverse complement.
CTTCGTCATTAAGAGGCCCCAAGTCAGCCTGCCATTTTTCTCAGAGAGGTTGGACTGGGTCGGGAATATTGTTAATCAGCTTCCTGTATGTTAGTAATATAGCTTTTTTCCCCAGGGGTTCTGATAGCACTCTGCATTCCAAAGGGGATGTCTCAGGTAACTCTCCTGGTAAGAGAAGTGCCGCAGTAAGGGCATGACGAATTTGCAGGTGCCATAATACCTCCCTCTGGTCCAGATCATGTTCTGTTTGGAGTTCAGAGAATTTTAAGATTTTCCCCTTTTTCCAGAGGTCCCCAATATTGGAAGTACCGATGGTGTCGCGCCTATCAAATCCAGGTTGACTACGAAGCCTCACTAGTTTCTGGGTGAACCATATTGGCGTGGAAAGAGTCAGCTTATTATGCCAGCCAAGTATTTTGTAAGCCTGGCCCCATATGTCAATGGTTAGGGCAGTTGTGCTGAAGTCGCGACCTTTCTTTGGTTGTGAGTATAGAGCCCCATTGTACCCCTCTCTCCCCATCTGGTAATGATTCAAGTGTTAAGCAGGTTCAGTGTGGGGATGGTATGGCCAATGGTTGATAACCACTAGTTGTACGCCCAGTAGTAGAGGTGCACATCCGGCAGCGCAATTCCCCTGTCATACCAGCTCCTGGTTAGTTTATGCCTACATGGTGTTTTTCCATCCCATAGCAATGCCCTGATCTCACTGTCTATATGTTAAAAGTAGGATTTGAGAACCTTAAATCAAAAGTTCTGGAGGGTATAAAAGAAGCGGGGGAAAGCCAACATTTTGAAAAGGGATGATCGGACGGGCAGAGACAGAGGCAGTGTCTTCCAGTGTTTCACATCATCAAATGTCTATTTAGGTGGGCCTCAAGGTTTTTATCGTAAAAGCGAGTTGGGTCTGGAGTTATGAAGATACCTAGCTATCGAAAACCCTCCTCTGCCACCATTACCTCACAGCCATACAGGAGTTTCGGTATCAGCGCGTGAAGTATATAGATCACTGATTTGGACCAGTTCATTATAAATCCAGAATATTGTCCAAAATTTGTGAAAATATTGAGAATTCTATGTATGGATCATGTAGGTGATGCAAAATAGAGCAGGGTATCATCAGCTTAGAGGGATATCCTGTCTTCCTGTCTCATTCAGTCCTCTAAGCAATCTGTCTCCTCTAATCCATGTTTCTAGAGGCTCAAGCATCGGTGAGAAAATCAATGGTGACAGGGGGCACCCGTGTCTGGTACCCCTCCCCAACGGAAATATTTGTGACGGCAATTATTTACCTTGAGTTGGCCTCGTAAATCTGTATCGAGCAGCCTAACCCATCCAATAAATTTCGGGCGGACCCCAATCGCAGCAACACCTCCAAGAGGTATGACCACTCAATTGTGTTAAACGCCATTTTGGGGTCTAAGGAAAGTATTGTGGAGTCTTCTGCAATCACATGTTTTCGACCCAGTACATTTTGAAGTCAGTGAATATTCAAGGCTGTGTTGTGGCGGGGCATAAAACCGGACTGACTGGCGTGCACCAACGAAGCAATAATATTTATTAAGGAGATTGGCTGGTAGGCCCTGCAGGAATCGACTGGTTGTCCCTGTTTATATATAACTACGATGGAGGCCAATCTTACATCCTCTGGTAGGGACCTCTTCTCCATGCTTTACTCAAAAAAGTTTGCTCCTGTGAGGTGGGTCTCAAACAATGTACTCTAGAAAAACTCCATATTAGCAGAGGAGTTCACCAGGGATATCCACTGGCTCCCACCCTGTTCCTCCTCTACATCAATCTTTTTTTATTATTTCAGGAACAACTCACTGACACTGGCAGGGCAGAAGGTACTTGCATGACCTTTTGCATATGACTCCCTGTTAATTCCAAAAACATTGCAAAGACTCAAGATTTAATTGGAGAGTTTCGTTTAATATTGTCGCAAACATGACTTGGAGGTTAATACTGTGAAAACTGAATTTATGGTGTTCAATGCCCACAAAACTGTAGGAGTAGAAAAACATTAGGTGAACTCGTGGAGAGAGGGACGGAGTTTGAATATCTTTGAGTTGGATTAACTGATGTCCATTCATGGTCTGCACTAATTTCAAAAAGTACAATACTGTGAACCATAGAGAATCAGCATGGTGTGCAAACATCTCATCCACTGCCACCAGCCAATCAGAAGCCATTCAGTTAGAATTGTTCTGTATAGCCTGAGATCTCTTGGGGTTTTGTGACGCGGAGGCTACTTTAAATTAAGAATATAACTTCTCCAGAGCAGTCCGCTATTACCGCTGAGATTAGATCTTGCTGTAAAATCTATCAGGGAGTATGCAAAATTAAGACCTTTCCTGTATTGAATTTACTTATGGACGGTTGGCGAGCTGGAACTATACAGATAGGGACTTCATGATGTTATTTGCAGACTATATGCACTCACGGTCTCTTGGTTAAATATACTAAGACTTCTTTTGACAGATCTTAGGTTGAGAAAATATTGGTCTGAAATTCCATCTATTTCCACTGGTACTTCTAGCTTTGGGAAAGTGAGATTCTGGCAATATGCCTTGGCTTTAGATAGCATGTCTAACTCTTTTTTGCATTTGAAATGTGAATATAAGTTCAAGAACTTTCTAGATTAGACTTACACCCGTTGACTACAACTTTGTATATAAAATTCGGACTGGGTATTCTTCCATTCGCTTGCTCTACTAGCACATGGTAGCCTCCCACATCTGAATGGCAGCGGCATCCAGTTTGACACCAAACTGAAGAAACTTAGGAGCGTGTTTATTTTTTTATTAGCTTATTTGAGGCAGAGAGCCAGAAGGGGTGCACCATTATGGCGATCTGTAGAAATAAGGCAACACCAAGGTGCTATGAGAATATGCAGATCAGACCCTACACTTTATATGGAGTTCGCCATTTCAAAATTCTTGCAAACAGCTTGATCTCAGAGATGTTGTCAGGGATGGGCAAAGTGGGCAATTGTTGAGGGCTCCTTTCTTCCAAGGGAGCCCTTGGTAAAGAAGCATTTCTCATTTTCTCTCACTCTGCATCACTGGCAGCTGGCACATATAAACAGTGTTGGGGCAGGTGAAGGGAGCGTGTACGGGTGGGGGACATTCGGGGGAGGGTGGTAGAAATTTAGAAATAATCGATTAAAAAAAACGTACCTGGAGTCGTCGGCCACCTCCAGCATTACGTCTTGCTGCCTCTCCTCTTCCTGGTTCCCAGCAGCCCCTGGGACAGACTCCAATCCAATCCCCTTGCTGCAGAGCAGTGCGGGTATTGGCCCGTGTGGGCTGAAAAGACTGTGTTCCCAGGCCAGGTAGTCTGTGGGGGTTTTTCCAGCCCAACTTGAGACGGCGAGCCAAACACAGATGAGCACTTAGGGATTGGAGTTCACATAGCACTCCCTCCCATGCCTTGGCCCACCCCTCCCTACAGCACTGGCTAAGAGCCTACAAATGCAAAATAAAACGATGACAAGAACATCATTTTACTTTACATTTGCTGGCTCTGAGCCAGCAGTGGGGAGACGCTACTCCGACATTGCGGAGGAGCCGCAGCTGCTCAGACTCCATATCCAGTGTAATTTTGGGAAGTTTTGGGCCCTGGACAAGGCATATGTTAGCTTTTTTGTGTGAGAGTGAATATGTAAGTATAACGTTGTTAGGCATTATGCAGACTTGCCGGGATAGGCAATAAAGTTGCGCTGAATAGGAGTATGTCTTGTCTGGGGCCATTAAAATCCTTAAGATGACACTTCTTGGCATACAAGAACTACAGCTGTGAGATCATGTAAACTCCATTAGAATTGTCCGTAGTTATGCATTACGGTAATATATGGATGAATTAGTGTTTGGTTTTATTTGTAATGTTATGTTATGTTATGTTATGTTAAAAATGATTTAGTAAGCGCACTGACACTGATTGGTTTCCTGGTGCTATCGAAGGACAGACGACGTGGCCAGAGATTTTAATGCGTGCTGGAGTTATTGATATGCTTGTCTGTAGAGCCAGGTCTTTAGTGCTTTCCTAAATGACATGAGGTCCGGACAGGTCCGGATCTCAAGGGGGAAGGCATTCCACAGGCGAGGAGCCAATGTGGCAAATCTGCAGCCGCCCGAGCGCTTGCGTTTAAAGGAAGGTGTCTGAAGAAGGCCCAAATGGGCTGATCGCAGATTGCGGGATGGAACATACTTCGTGATAAGTTTATGAAGGGATTTGAAGATCGTGCAACCTGTTTTAAAGGTGCAGCGCTGGGCCATGGGGAGCCAGTGGAGTTCCCTGAGCAGTGGGGTGGCCGATTGCCTTCTAGGTTGGCTTAGAATCAGTCTGGTAGCGTAATTTTGTACCATCTGAAGGTGTTTCAGCAGGTAGAGGGGTAAGCCTAGGTAGATAGCAATCGCATAGTCCAGGTGGGAAAGCACAGTGGCGATCACCGCCTGGATAATGGCCTCCGAGGTGAGAAGGCGCTGAACCTTCCGAATTTTCCTAAGTTGGAAAAAGCACTTGGAGACCACCTGGCCCACTTGTGTTTTCAGTGAGAGATCACTATTCAAGTGTCTTTGCCGAGGAAGAGGGGATCGGGGTCTGGCCCATGTCCCGTGGCCAATAGTGCGGGCCTCAGTATTTGACACTGTCTCCTGTGAGAACCAGCTCAGTTTTTCCCGGATTTAATTTTAAATGATTTTGGTCCATCCAAGCTTGGATGAACCTCATAGTGGACTGAATGTTGGATATGGAAGTTTCAGACTTATCTATTGTGAAAAGCATTTGCAAATCATCTGCGTAATTGAACACCGTCACCTGTTTATTTCTAAGGGCCTGGATTAAAGGGAAGATATAGAGATTAAACAAGTGAGGTGACAGGGAGGAGCCCTGTGGTACTCCGCATGTGATTGTCTGTTTGGTGCCGACCAGATCTCCAAGGCGGACTGCCTGGGATCGGTTCTCCAGGAAGGACTTCAGCCAACTGGCTGCTGTGCCCCGGACGCCGGCCTGGATGACACGGTTGATCAGGATGTTATGGTTGACCGTCTTAAACTCGGCCTACAGATCCAGAAGCACCAAGGCCTGGGGTGAACGTTTATCTGCGCCATCCCGGAGGGTGTCTAGTACCGTAATTATCACCGCCTCCGTTGAATGGGCGGGGCGAAACCCCGCCTGGTGAGGCTCAAGGCAGTTTGATTCCTCTAAGAAGTTGGACAGGCATCTCGCTACGTGGGCCTCCATTACCTTTGCTAGGAAGGGGAGTAAGGAAATAGGGCGGTAGTTTACCTTGCATGTTGGATCAGCCCCAGATTTCTTTAGGAGCGGTATAACCGTAGCTTCCTTAAATGCAAGGGGCACTAGTCCCAAAGTCAGAGAGTCATTCAGGAGAGTGCAAGCCAGGGCAGGGAGAACAGAAATTTTATGTCACTATGTGATTTTATGCAAGTTTTATGAAGTGCAAGATGTGAATGTATTAGTATTTTCTTGATGATTTTTTACATTCGTTCTGACAATGAGAAAGAAAGCAATTAATTATTTTCTGAAATAATTTTCAGATGTATTACAAGTTCATCTTGATACTCAGAATTTGACATTTTCAGGAAGATTTGCAAATGAACCATCAAGTTTGTACCCTATATATTTACATACATTCCTTTAGCATTTGAGCTGATGATGGAAGCTCTCCTTTCTATTACGTTAATTTGGATATTACAAAACACCCCAAAGTACTCTCATCTGCAGAACTAAGAATACATCTCCTAATAAAGAACAGCATCTTGATAGCGGTGACACTAACTGGGCACTTTCCTGTTTAGCATTAATAAACGTTTGAAAGATATGTCATGTTTTTGGGCCATATTCTGACACAAGCAAATCATATTGTGGAGATATTTTCTCTACCTCATGGAATATAATGTGCCATTAAAGGCCTGTTGGGAATAAAAAATACAAATTAATGAGGGAAACTGTTTAGATCATGCTGCTAGAGAAACGTTTTCGAACATTATTCCAACTAAAGACACACAATTGATGAACGGTATGCAGTACAAATCAAAACATTCACCCCCAGTCAATAGATCTGGGTTAAATCTGTCATTCTTTTGGTCACCATGACACCCCAGGTTAGACCTCGCCATATGCAAATCAGTTTTGACCCTGTGCCTCATGGGAACAGTCCAGCCCGAACTGCCAAGCCAGGTCCTCCCTGGACCGGAAACAAGCATTCTAGGACCGGTTTCAGGATTTCACCCCTCATCAGCCAGGATAGCTTGAATCCAGTGACACAGTGAGCCCGGGACCCAAGTGTGGGCATACCCGGCGCACTTAGGGCAAGAAAGCAAAGGACACACAATTGATGGAAAGGAATGCAGTACAAATAAAAACATTCACCCCCAGTCAAAAGGTCTGGGTTAAATCTCAACACTGGTATCGGTCAGAAATGAAATGAGTGTTTTTAGACGGTGATTCCAGCAAGCTGCAAAATTCTTCCTGTTGTCAAAAAATGGTTACAATAATTTTAACATAATCATTCCAGAGAGAGAGACTGACCTGTGAAGGAAATAATGCTCTAGATTTTTTGTTTTTTTACTGAACCATTCCAGAAGTTATTTTTAAAGTACATGGAAGCAATAACATTGAGTAGAATTGTAGCATTATCGGGGACTTGTTTACCACGATTCCGTAGAGCACAAAAGAATGTGAAACTGAAAGCAACTTCAGAGCTACTGTTCATCCTCTTGTATTCTCTCATCTGGATGTTGGCAGTTCCCTTCTCGAAGGGATACTTGGAGCCACCCTGCTCCCAGTTAAGTGCATCTACCACAACACAATCCGCCTGATCAAGGGGTTGAAGAAATATAACATTGCCATCCCCCTATCATCTTCAAAACCATCACTAATGGCTGCCCCTCCTGTCTCACTGCCAAACTCACCATCCCTGCTGGCTCTTGGCACACCCACAGCAAAAACACCATTAAACTGGAGATGACAGAGTGCAGAAAGAAAAAAAAGATGGCAACAGGCCTTCTCAACCAATGCTCAAGGATCCAGAAGACCATCCCCGTACCTATCAGGCAGTCCAACCCTGCTCAAATTTAGGAAAGAGCTGAAGACACATCTCAACTACCTCACCATGCTGTATCAGTTCTCCTTCACCCTCAGAACCCAGTTACTTGCATACTGCATCTTTGCCATTGACTCAGTACAGTTCTGCACTACCATTTGGGTAGATTTGCTCTTTACAAATCTCACATATATAGATATATAGATGATGGCTCTGCAAGATGAGCGCCTTTTGCTGACATCTGTGGGTGATATAAGGGATGCGTGTTCAAATGCTGACGGTGCCATTCCAGCCTTTCATCCTTCCAAGTTTGAATTCGCCATTGATGACATCAATAAAGAGCAATTTCAGAGCCTTAAACACTTACAAGGTCTAAGAAGAAGGTTATTATTAATGTTAAAGCCATTATAAATGCAGTAGGAAGCTCTGAACAAAACACAATTTATTGTATCTAAAAGAGGAGAGAACCACATTTGTGAAAAGACAATTCACACCGAATTATTGCAAGTATGCAGAAGGTAAATGCGAATTTGACAGAAAAAAATGAGGAAAAGTCACACTAACAGCCGAGGACAGCACTATGTGCTGCAAAAAATAAAATAAAAATTCGACTGACAGTCAGCTGACAAAATTGACTTGTTAAAGAAGAGGAGACCATAGAAGACAGAGCCTGTCATGTGTTTGCAAACATTCTGAGCTAAAAAGAGCTCTCTATTTGTAGAGACGGTATAAAAAATGAAAGCTGCCTTCCCCTTTTAAGCTCTTGCTAAGTCCTCTCCCTGGTGATATTGCGGGCTCTCAGGCCTTTGACGAGCAGCCGAACTGACAGAGTGGAAGAGCAAATGCCCGGTAGTTTTTTCACAAAGACATTGCTACATGGCATCTCAGTTGATAATTTCCCTTCAGCCTCTGACTTTCTGCAAAATTAATGATTTTGTGTCTTCAAATATTAAATTCTTCCATCAGCTCTCTGCATTTTAAATGCCCTTGCCATAAACCGTGATAGTAGAAGGGCACAGAGTGACCTACGAATATGACGAGGCGCTCTAAAGTGCAGTTTTTGCCTTGTACTACAAATGTGTTTCGTGGGATTCTATTTTTGAATATCAGGTCACACTGTGAGGTTGCCTTGTAGAAAGGTACAGGTCTTTGGTCCCAGAATACTGTCATTCATATTGCATTTGCATAATTGTACATGAGGCTATCATTGGGGGCGCTCGATTCAGGCTGTGTCAAAAAACACAGATCTCCTTTAGAAAATTATTACCTTTAGGAAAAGTGGTAAATATGGCAGAGTGAAGTATGCGATCATTTTGCAGAAAGAGTGTATCACGATAGATATGATAGTTCTTGTCCCGATAGTCATCTTTCCATTGGTCTTACTGGCCTGAGCTCTAAGGTGATGGCAATGTCCTGTATCTATTTATCTCAGCAAATTCCCATGCTATTTATGGATGACTGCCACTCCTGCTTGTATATGTACATTCTTCTCCTTTGTCGTGGTATTGTTTGTAGGCAACAGTTACTCATTAACCCCTTCGCTGCGGCGGCTATTCCGCCGCAGCGCTAAGGGAAAGGCGGGGCCGCGCGGCGCTCCCGTACTCGTGACGGAACCGTGCTTGTGACGGAACGGTTCCGTCACGGCCCTGCCCGCTCTTTAGAACATCAGTGCAGACGCGGAATTCGCGGCGCGCAGTCGCGGCGAGCGGGCCGTGACGGAACCATTCCGTCACCAGCACAGCCCACCCGAGGCTCGTGACGGAACGGTTCCGTCACGAGCATGGGAGGGGTTAAGTCTGATCAGTCATTCACTGTATTCATCTGTGAACCTGGTGGTGGGTCTATGCCAAGATGTTATGCTTGAGAAGGGGGGAGGGAGCAATTGAGCGCTGTACTACCTGTGCTTCTGAACAACATTTTCTTATTTGGACCCTGCTTGTGGCATAGTACTGGATATGGGCTGCAGGACAGAAATGAAATTCATGTGTTCACTCACTCATTTTCTGCTTTTGAATGCCCTTGACCAGAAGCAGTAAGGGATAGACAGGAGGCTGGTCTGAAGGGTACTGGGAAAGCTGCCTGCGATTGACCTAGTACTGTGTAGTAAAGGAGGGAGGTTTCAGTGAAGTTGCCCATGAGGGTATTTTCATAGCAGGAGGAGTGGATACGATCTGAAATTGAGCTACGTAGGACCTACTTAACCCCGACAACTACAGACTAAATACCAAAGGACCTTTCCTGGGCAAACTAATAGGAAGAGCAGCATTCACCCAGATGTCACAATTCATTGAAGATAATTCCATATTTTCAGACTTCCGAACAGGATTCTGCCCAGAAAGAGGCACACAATCTGCCCTCATTGCCATCTGGAATGACCTTCAGAACACAGTTGACCAGAACAGGGTTGCCCTACTTCTCTTGGACCTCTTAGCTGCCTTTGACACAGTTGGCCATAACACTCCAATACAAATACTCTATAAAGTCGGCATAAAGGGGATTGCTCTCAAATGAATCACATCTTACCGTCAAAACAGAACAAATGTCACCCATACCCCCCTTTCTCACCCAAACCGTACTTCACAACAGCAGGGTTCCCTCAAGGCTCTATCAGCCCTTGGACTGGTGGTTAGGGCTGCTGATTCTGGATTGGGGATTGCTGCTGTGTGGTACTGCCTGCCATATATCAGAAGCTACCTTCACCCTTGCACTGGCGCACGCTCTGCACGGCCCCTCCATCCAAGCTGGATTGACGGATAGTTGGTTGGTGGCTTTCTTCTCCTGATTGTTGTGTCCTAGTCATGTATACAGATCTGGCTCTGTTGACTAGACCCCCATCCACTCCTGGTGTCAGCCTCGCAGCCAGATCTGGTGTGTGTTCTTCTGGGTCGCACACTGTGTGTAGGATTGGCAATGGGGAAGCCCAACAAGTCCCAACCCAAGCTCAACTTTTAGCAGTGTAAGTCTCAGCGCAACGAGGAGGCGGTGGATAATGTGCTTTCTGAGTCGGAGGCCCCTGCTGACGACCCAGTTGGCGACATCAAGCAGATCATGACCCATGCTTTTCAACAGCTACATGAAGTCATTACTGCCACTCATCAATGAATTTCACCTCACATGCTATAACTATGCAGATGACACAAACATACTATTCAAACTAGAAACCCCCCTTTTCAACATTGATCAGTTGATGACATAGATCCAGCTCAAATGTAATGCTTCCAAAATGAAAATACTCACATGTGGCGATTGGAAAAATTATGACCCACTCGCCGCCTGGCCTGATGATCATTCAAGCCGCTTTATATCACCAACAAAGCGATGCACGAAACAGGGCTGCTCTTAATCAGGAAAAAAATCACCAAATACATTCAACAAAGGAACTTCTGCTCTAGATTAGCACCTCACCTGACGATCCCGCATATACAAGAAAAAACACATAGGTCACACATCCTTCTCTTTTCAAGTAGCCAAACTATGGAACACTTTACCCCGAAACATAAGACCTACTAATAACCATCTTATCTTCAGAAGACCACTCAAAGAGTTGGCTCTTTCCCATATAACCACCATACGCAAACATAAAAAGAACAGCATAACCTTGTGTATATAAGCATGTAATTCTATTATATGTATGTATCTAGATATGTGTATTCCTTTGGGGGCGGAGATTGCCCGGCTGGAAAATGGCCACTTGGACTTAGTGCTCCGTCACACACCGCAGAAATCCGGCATGAATCTGTGCATTCACTACCTTTAATCCATTGTGACTGCGATGGATTTGCCTTCCCGAGCCCTCGGTCTTTCCAGGACTGTTCTTGTCTACAACGAATCCCCACTGGAAAAATTGAACCGCTAACGAGCGGTTGCGGCGCAGTGCGGCCTACTGCCTGCGCGTCTGTGGGAGGAGCCGGCTGATTTTTCTGCTATCTGGGCCGGGATTGCAATGTCGGTGCCGGCGGCTGCTCCGAATTTGCTCGCTGCCAATTTCCAGGACTGCTGGTGCTCTGCGTGAGGTGCTCCTGTTGCCGGGGAGGTGGCCTGGAGTGGCTTAGTGGACTGCCGGGTCGGTGCCTGAGAGGCGGCGCAGCTGGTGTTCGCGCATCAGGACTGGGGGGGCCCTGCGGGACCTGGTCTTGTCCGCGCTCCTCTGAGGCTGCGGTTCCTGAAGCTGCTTGCTGGCGGGGACTTCTAAGGAGGTGAGGCACCCTTGCAACGGGCTACCTGGAGCTGGCTGGGTGTCTGTTCCCCTGGGAGCTGCGCGGCCTCTCCTGCGGCCTAGTCTGCCATCTTGTTCTTTGCTCTGGGCCTGGCCCGGGGGCTCCCTGAGGTGAGGTCTCTGCCAATCGTGAGCGCGGCCCAGCACCGTGCTTGAAGATCCCCTGTGCCTGGTGAGGCACACCCTCATGCACCGTTTGAGTCTCCAGACTTGGCCCTTGGACTGGTGGTTAGGGCTGCTGATTCTGGATTGGTGATTGCTGCTGTGTGGTACTGCCTGCCATATATCAGAAGCTACCTTCACCCTTGCACTGGAGCACGCTCTGCACGGCCCTTCCATCCTCGCTGGATTGACGGATAGTTGGTTGGTGGCTTTCTTCTCCTGATTTTTGTGTCCTAGTCATGTATACAGATCTGGCTCTGTTGACTAGACCCCCATCCACTCCTGGTGTCAGCCTCGCAGCCAGATCTGGTGTGTGTTCTTCTGGGTCGCACACTGTGTGTAGGATTGGCGATGGGGAAGCCCAACAAGTCCCAACCCAAGCTCAACTTTTAGCAGTGTATGTCTCAGCGCAACGAGGAGGCGGTGGATAATGTGCTTTCTGAGTCGGAGGCCCCTGCTGACGACCCAGTTGGCGACATCAAGCAGATCATTGCATCCATGCAGAAGGGTCTCACTTCAATTGACTCGAAAATAGACACGCTGGCCTATAGGATGGACAGGATGTCCGAGAGGGTCGATAAGCATTCAGAGCGCATAGACATGGCAGAGCCCCGCATAACGGAAATAGAAAAGGCCCAGACTGATGGTGGTGGCACATAGAAGTGGGTTGAGCGCACGTTGTTCACCCTACAAGATCGACAATATGGAGTCATTTGTGGAAAAACTGCTGATTTCCCTTCTAAGTACAGATACTTTTTCCCACTTATTCGTTGTGGAGAGGGTGCATCGCTCGCTTGGCCCTTGCCCCCAGCCTGGGGCTCCGCCTCGGCCTATAATAGCGAAACTCTTAAACTACCAGGACGGAGATGCTGCACTGCACAAGGCAAGAGAACTGGGAACTTTGCTCTACGAAGGCTCTTCCATCTCTCTGTTCCCAGATTTCACCCTTAAAATTAAAGAGGCCAGGAGACAGTTCATCCCCTTGAAACGTAAACTGCATGACCAACATATTGAGGACGCTATGTTATATCTGGCACGCCTCAAACTCCTATTCGACAGTAAGCCCAGGATATATTCAGACTCTCAGTCCCTACAGAAAGCATTCCTGGACTACGAGAAAGCTGGCAAAGGCGCGAAAGATCAAAACGACGCTCCTGCTCCGAATGAAGTCCCTGTGACTGTATCATGGTTGCTATTTTTTTAAGTATGTGGGTGGATGGATGCTCGCCTTTGCAAAGTTGGGGTGTGCAAGCCGTGGGTGGGGGGAGGTATGCTTATTCGGGTTGTCTTTTCTCCTTTTTTTCTTTTATGGATCACATGTTCACCTTTTGTATGCATGTTGGGAGGGGTGGGTGGTGGGTCTACAGGTGGAGATCACACTTTGCGTGATTGTTGGCGCCATAACAGAATCTCAAGCCAGGGCCAGCTTGCCCAAATGAATGACCTTCATGACATGGAATGTCTGTGGTTTAAATGATCACTGCAAGGTGCGGAAAATCTTCTCCTACCTGAAACGTAAATAGATTGACGTGGCATTGCTTCAGGAGAGGTAAAAAAGGGGGTGGTAATGGACGGAACATCTGAACCAATCAAACACTCACACTCAGTCAAAAGAACTGGGTTTAATCCATCACCGTTCTTTAGCCCACTCTGCCACCCCAGTTCAGACATGGCTATATGCAAATCAGTCTGACCCTGTGACTCATGGGAACAGTCCAGCCCGAACTGCCAAGCCATGCCTTCCCTGGACCGGAAACAAGCTTCCGAGGACCGGTTTCTGGCATTACAGCCGTCTTCAACCCAGCTTGCTTGAATCCAGTGGCAAAGTGAGCAAGGGACTCACGTCTGAGCATACCCTGCCACACTTATGGCGGCCAAAAGTGGTACAAAAGGGGGTGGTAATGGACGGAGCATCTGAACCAATCAAACACTCACACCCAGTCAAAAGATCTGGGTTTAATCCATCACTGCCACCCCAGTTCAGACATGGCTATATGCAAATCAGTCTGACCCTGTGCCTCATGGGATTTGCTCAAACGTTCCGTCCATCATCCCCTTTTGTATCGCTTTGTTCGCCCTAAGTGTGGCAGGGTATGCTCAGATGTGCGTCCCTTGCTCACATGGCCACTGGATTCAAGATAGCCTGGCTGATGAGGATTATGAATCCGAAACCGGTCCCAGGATGCTTGTTTCCGGTCCAGGGAAGACATGGCTTGGCAGTTAGGGCTGGACTGTTCCCATGAGGCACAGGGTCAGACTGATTTGCATATGGCCATGTCTGAACTGGGGTGGCTGAGTGGGCTAAAGAATAGTGATGGATTAAACCCAGATCAGTTGACTGGGGGTGAGTGTTTGATTTGCTCAAACGCTCCGTCCATCATCCCCTTTTGTATCGCATTGCTTCAGGCGAGGCATCTGCCTCTGGATTCCGTTCTTCTTACTGATAGCAGATTGGCAGGGATCTCTCTTGCGGCTTGTTTCACTACCCATTCTAGAAGTGTGTTGACATGGCTTAACCCCAAGGCAGGTTTCAAATTAAAACCATTAATGATCGACCCGACAAGCAGATATGTTGTGTCCCGGGGCTATAGCTCAGAGTGGGAATTTTTTTTTTCTCAACTCCTATGGTCCAAACTATGACGATCCAGGGTTTTATTGCTCCCTGTTTACATTACTCAAAGATCGCTGTTCCCTTCCGATATTTGGGTGTGGGGGGATTTCAATTGCATAACAGATACAATTCTCGATCGTTCAAAGGACCTAACTCGTCCACTTTCTGCCTCAGCGAAGGCAGTAGCGCACATTGCTTTACATCTACAGCTGGCCTGGCTGAGGTATGGAGGTCTCGTTCAAGTGCCCCTGGGGGGAATACACATTACTCTATGCAGCATGATATTTACATGCTCATTGACTATTGGTTTATTTCACAATCCCTGTTGCCCAAGGTGCTTGATTTCACTGTCCTGGCCCACTCTTTTTCGGACCATTCACCGGTCAGGGTCACTGTAGCAGTGCCCCCTCGTTCCCCTCCTCCTTTCATGTGGCACTTTCCTCCTTATTAGCTATTAGATTGTGTTTTCCACTCTGAGCCGAGCGATGCAATCTCTGAATACTTCAAGATTAATGTAGGATCGGTCGACTCCTTTGCAACGGTGTGGGAGGCGTTTAAGATCTTTATTAGGGTTGTTGCCATTAGTAAGCATGCGGGTGTTCTCTGTGCCATTCGTGATCACCTTGCTTTGCTGTAGACCCATCTATTGGACCTTGAGGCAATCTCTCACTAACAATCCTGAGCTGTGTGAACAACTTAAGGCCACACTGGCTGAATTCCATGAGGAAGCTGACAGTGAGGTCAAGCATATGGGTAAGTATTCTTCTGCTAGAGCTTATGGAGAGTCTGACCGGCTGGGCTCAGTGCTGGCGGCAATGGCCCACCACCGACTAGACTCTGGAGGTATTGTCGAATTGGAAGGCGATGATGGGTCAGTCCTGACAGAACGCACTGAAATAAATGCTCAGTTCCGCTCCTATTATCAGGAGCTGTTTTGCTCTAAACTTGCCCCCAGTGACGATTATATTTCTAACTACCTAGAATACATACAGCTCCCCTGGTTACAGAACTGGCAGCGTGAGTTTTTGATGCGCCCTATTGAGGCGGCGGAGGTTCGCTTCACTTTGGGGTTGATGCGTGAGGGCAGTGCTCCCCGGGCTTGATTGCCTTACGGTTACATATTATAAGGGCTTTGGCGATCTTCTTATCCCACATCTTACATCTTCATTTCATGAGATGGCCGCAGATGGTATAATGCCCCCATCCATGCGTGAGGCGTTGATCGCTACTCTGTTGAACCCCAGAGAAGACCCTTGTATGTGCCCCTCTTATCGCCCGGTCTCATTAATGAACATGGACACCAATTTGTTCGCAAAAATCTTGGCGAACCGTCTGTCACCGCTTCTCCCTCAGCTTATTGGCCCTGAACAAGCTGGGTTCATCCCGGGTCGCACGCTTTCACATAACCTCCGCACGGTTTTTGGGGCTCTGCAGCATGTTCCTCCCGAAGGTCAAGGCCGCAGCGTTTTTTTAGATGGCGAGAAGGCTTTTGATTCGATCAAATGGAAATGTATCTATGCTGTGTTGCATAGAATGGGGTCAGTGAGGTTTATTTGCAACTGGTGTTGGTGCTATATAATTCCCCTGTGGCTCGGGTGTGCACGGGAGATGTGGTCTCTGCCCCGTTCCCAATCTCGCTGGGTACTCGGCAGGGGTGCCCGTTGTTGTATGCAGTGGCTGCTGAGCCCCTGCTGCGGTCATTGCATGACTATCACAGGTACAGAGGACTGACTTCGCTTTCCTCATTACAATCTCATTAGTTCTGCTTACGTGGATGATACGCTTTTATATATTAGAGATCCCGCGATCCATCTATGTCCCATGATACGTGAGGTGCTGCGCTTTGGTGGTCTATCCAACCTAAAGATTAATTGGGATAAATCCATATTGTTTTCACTGACACCTTCCACAGTGCAGTTCCTGCTCGATTTCCCACTACAATGGACCACTGAACCCATGCGCTATCTGGGCATTCAGGTCCATTCTGATGTGGTGATTAAAGCTAATTACGATAAAGTGGTCGATAAGCTCGGTGATGACATAGACAGATGGATACAACTGCTATTGTCTTTGGCCGGTAGAGTTTCTTTCATGAAAATGGTTGTGCTCCCTCGCCTGCTCTTTCCTTTTATTATTATACCAATAGTGGTTCCACAGCATCTGTTTCGTGAACTCGGTTCTCTGGTGATCAAATTGGCATGGGCTGGTAAGTCCCCTAGAGTCGCTTTGGACACCATCATGCTTCCCTACACTGCGGGTGGACTGAATGCCCTGAATTTTTTACTATATTACAAGGCCCGCAGGCCTCTCAAGCATACAGCTGGGTGCATGGGCCCCATGATTCATCTCATCTTCATATTGAGAGGGTTTCCGCTGCCCCGCACTGCCTGCCTCACTTCCTAACACAAGCACCAATGAGGCGCTGCGGTATACTGGACTCGATCAATTCTGTTGTCCTTGCGTGGAATGCTCTGATCAGAATGCATGATGGGGCACAGCTATATTCACCCTGAATGCGTGTGGACGGGTGCCAATGGTGTGCGCTCAGTTTGGAGAAAAGGACGTTGGACTCCCTCAACAAATTGCACATACAGACCATGGGTGACCTTTTGAAGCATGGGCGTGTAGGTGTGTGGGAAGATGTGGCAGACACTGTTAATGTGCATTCGGCAATGACTAGATTCCACTTTTCCAGAACCCGGTATGCTTTGCGGGCGACACTGGGGGAAGAGTTACAGGAGCCCTTGGTCATTCCCCTCTGACTGTTCTCTTGAGTGCTCAGTCCCCGTGTAAGTTAATTTCCAAGCTATACGCTTCGGCCCTGGTCACGAGGACTCCCTCCCTTAGCAGGGTTAGACAAGACTGGCGGCTAGATATTGGCGTTCCTATTAAGGATGAAGTGTGGTTCTACTGTTGCGAGGTTACCCGTGAGATCTCTATCAATGATAGTCATCGGCTTGCCCATTTTACATTTTTAAACATAGTTTATCACTCTCCTCTACATCTTTTTCAGTATGGTTGGGTGGACACTGATAACTGTGAGCGCTGTCACACGCCGCATGCCAGCTTTTTTCCTCAGGTATGGCAGTGCCCGCAGGTAGAACATTATTGGGGAACGATTTTTCAGAAGCTGAATAACATACTTTGCCTATCCCTCACTCCAGATACACTGCTTGCACTCCTAGGTCATACTAAACCCCTGAAGAAAAATGTACGTAAGTTGGTAGTCTTCTCCTTGCCAAGCGTCGGCTGGTGATGCGATGGATGAGGGGCACTGCTCCCACTGTGACAGAGAGGGAACGCGATATGGTGTACTGCAATACCAAATCTGATGTTTATAAAGAAATGCTCCCTCCTTGTAACTGTCCGAAGAGTTCTTGGGGTATGTTTGCTCAATAGTAAGCTGCAGAACGAGCCGCGGTAGATGCTCGTGAAAACTAGTATATGATTGTGAATAATCTCTGTAAAATCAATTCCTCAGAATGCTACCACAGATGAATTGTGTTATCATGTGATGTTCTTATGTGTATTTGCATTCTCTATAACAGTATTGTGCCCGCCGTATTACTCAACTGTTGTTTCTTTTTCTCTCCAGCTGTCAAGTCACTCGTGCCTCATCCGCCCTCCCTCTATTTGCTGCCATGCTTTGTATCAACACTAAATTCATATTTGCTTTCGATTTAAGTGATCCACACTTGTGTTATGTTTTTTTTTCTTTTGGATTATTGTGTCCATGTTGTTTTTCATTGTGTCTTAAAATACAATAAAATACAATAATAAAAAATAAATATGTGTATAACTTTGTATAAATGTGTATACTAATTATGTTTATAAATATATAGATATTTGTTAAGTCTGCTTAGCAAATGTGCAAATTGCCTATGGTTATATTAATTCATGTGTAACTTATATATAGGTCACTGCTAACATAAGTACATTTTTATCATAGTAATTTATTTACAATTGCTTCACTGATGAATTATTGAAAGGAAAAGACTATAAAACCAAATAAATTAGCTTAAAGTACAGCAACACTTGAAAGTCTGAGTTTAATAAATACAATTTAAAACTAGATATATTACCTTCCTTATACATATACATCTTCCATGTACTTATTTATCTTTATATTTATTACTCAATTCCTAATTCACCATCTTTAATACATCTTACCCTATACCTTTCTCAATGTATCCTCCACATATATAGAGAGCAAACACAAGGAGATGATGGATGGAGCACTGAAACTTTTCAGACACTCATCCCCAGTCACAGATCTGGGTTGAATCCATCACCGTTCTTTAGCTCACTTCGCCACCCCAGTTCTGGAACACCCTTTCAAGTCAAGTCAAGTCAAGTCATAGGATTTATATAGCGCACTACATACCCAGAGGGTTTCAAGGCGCTTAGGGAGGGGAGGAGGATTATTTGTCAAATATCCACGTTTTAAGCTGCTTTCTGAACGCTAGGTGATTCTGGGTGAGGCGAAGGTAAGCGGGGAGTGAGTTCCATGTTTTGGCAGCCAGGTAAGAGAAGGATCTGCCTCCCATGGTGGTCTTGTTGATGCGAGGTACAGTGGCGAAGGCCTGGCTGGAAGAGCGAAGTTGGCGGGAGGGGGAGTAGAAGGACAGTCGAGAGTTGAGGCAATCTGGTCCGATGTCGTAGAGTGATTTGTGTGCGTGGGTGAGCAGTCGGAAAGTAATCCTCTTATTGACGGGTAGCCAGTGGAGATCTTTAAGGTGACCAGAGATGTGTTCGTTGCGTGGGATGTCTAATATGAGCCTGGCTGAGGCGTTTTGGATTCGTTGTAGTTTCTTCTGGAGTTTAGCGGTGGTACCTGCGTAGAGGGTGTTTCCGTAGTCCAGTCGGCTCGTGACCAGAGCGTGGGTGACTGTTTTCCTTGTTTCGGTGGGGATCCAGCGAAATGTTTTTCTGAGCATGCGAAGAATGTTAAAGCAGGAAGAGGATACTGCGTTGACTTGTCTGTTCATTGATAGTGAGGAATCCAGGATGACACCAAGGTTCCGTGCGTGGTCTGTCGGGATGGGTGCATTTCCGAGGGCTTCCGGCCACCAGGAGTTGTCCCAAGCAGAGGGGGATTTACCTAAGATGAGGACTTCTGTTTTGTCTGAATTCAGTTTCAGTCGGCTTTGTTTCATCCATTCGGCGATTTCTTTCATTCCTTCGTGAAGGTTAGTTTTGGCGGTGCTGGGGTCCTTGGTGAGAGATAGGATCAGTTGAGTGTCATCCGCGTAAGAGATGATGTTGAGGTTGTGTTGGCGGGCGATGGCCGCGAGGGGGCTCATGTATACGTTGAAGAGGGTGGGACTGAGTGAGGATCCTTGTGGTACGCCGCAGATGATTTCAGAGGCCTCGGACTTGAATGGTGGGAGGCGGACTCTCTGGGTTCTTCCGGTGAGGAACGAGGTTATCCATTCCAGTGCCTTTCCTTGGATTCCGATGTTTCTGAGGCGTTGTAAAAGGGTGCTGTGGCAGACTGTGTCGAAGGCTGCAGAGAGGTCGAGGAGGATGAGGGCGACTGTGTCTCCATTGTCCAATAGAGTTCGAATGTCGTCTGTTGCTGCGATGAGGGCGGTCTCAGTACTGTGTTTGGCTCGGAAGCCAGATTGTGAAGGGTCGAGTGAATTGTTGGCTTCGAGGAAGGCGGCGAGCTGGTTGTTGACAGCTTTCTCGATGACTTTGGCCGGGAACGGAAGAAGTGAGATGGGGCGGTAGTTTTTGAGTTCGGTGGGGTCTGCTGTTGGTTTTTTCAGAAGGGCGGTGAGTTCAGCGTGTTTCCAATCTTCTGGGAAGGTAGCGGAGTTGAAGGAACAGTTGATGACGTCTCGGAGGTGAGGAGCTATGACGGAGTCTGCTTTGTTGAAGATGTGGTGAGGGCATGGGTCTGTGGGGGATCCAGAGTGGATGGAATTCATCAGGCGGATGGTGTCCTCAGTGGAGATGGGGTTCCAGGCGTTAAGGGTGTGAACGGGGGGCAGATGGTCAGCTGATGGTAGGGTGGGTTGGCTTCCGGGTTGGTTGTCGAAGCTGTTGTGGATGTCAGCAATCTTGTTGTGGAAAAAAGAGGCTAGGGAGTCGCAGAGGGCTTGAGAGGGGGTGATGTCGTTGGAGTTGGCCGAGGGGTTGGAAAATTCCTTGACGATGTTGAAAAGTTCCTTGCTGTTGTGGGCGTTGTTGTCCAGTCGATCTTTGAATGCTGTTTTCTTGGCTATTCGGATCAGTTGGTGGTGAGTACGGATGGCGCTTTTGAAGGCGTCCTTGTTACTGGTGGATGGGTCTTTTTTCCAGGCCTTTTCACGGGAGCGGCAAAGTTTCTTGGACTTCTTGAGGTCATCGTTGAACCATGAGGCCTTCTTGATGCCGAGTTTGTGTTGGCGTTTTTTCAGTGGTGCTAAGGTGTCGGCGGTGTTGGATAACCAAAGGGTGAGGTTAGATGCGGCTTCGTTGGCGTTAGAAGAGAGGGCTGGGGAGGTTTGAAGGAGCGATGTGGAGATCTGCTCCGTGGTGATTTTGTTCCAGTTTCTTTGAAGAGTTGGTTGGAGGTGGACGATGGGTTTCGGTTTGTTGTAGGTGAAGTGAACGCAGCTGTGGTCAGTCCAGAGGAGATCCGTAGTGTGGTTGAAGGAGACATGGTTGCTGGAGGTGAAGATGGGGTCGAGTGTGTGACCTGCGATGTGGGTGGGGGAAGTGACCAGTTGTTTAAGTCCGAGGTTGGCGAGGTTGTCTAAGAGGGTGGCGGTGTTGCGGTCGTTGATCTTTTCCAGGTGAAAGTTGAGGTCTCCCAGAAGGATGTAGTCTTTGGAGGGGAGCGCGTGTGGGGTGATGAAGTCCGTGATGTCTTCACTGAATTTTGCGCGGGGTCCTGGTGGTCTGTAGAGGAGGGTGCCTCTGATTGTGGTCTTGGGGTCGATGTGGATCTGGAAGTGAAGGTGTTCGGAGTTAGCGAGGTTGGCGTCAGAGTTGGTTGAGATGCGGATTGATTTCTTATGGACGATAGCGATTCCACCTCCTGTATGGTCGGTGCGGTCCTTGCGTGTGATCTTATAGTCATCAGGTATGGCAATTGCGATGTCAGGGGCGGAGGAAGCGTTCATCCATGTTTCCGTTAGGAAGGCGACGTCAGGAGAGATGGTGTCTAGTAGGTTCCAAAGGTCGATGGCGTGCCTGTGGACCGAGCGGGTGTTGAGAAGGATGCATTCTAGGTGGTTGGGGTCGGGAATCTGTGGTGTGGTCGTAGCGGAGATGTTGGCGGTGCCGATGAATTTGCAGGAGAGGCAGGAGAACGGTCCATGGGTGCGTCCAGGGGCGGCTTGGACGCAGTTGGGGGCGCGACCGGGGTTAAGGGCTAGGAGGGTGGCAGCATCGTAGGTAATGCGGTGGGGCTGGGCAGCGCGAGGGGCAGGGGGTATGGCGCTGGGTGCGGTCCAGGCGCGGACGGGCGTAGACGGGCTTACCTTTGGCGCACCTTCGGCGTGGCCGAAGCGCGTGGACGCTGCGCGTGGGTACATCAGACATAAATGGAGAGTGGAGGGGGGCGGAGGAAGGGAGGAGCAGCTGGGGAGGCGGGTGCGGGGCGGAGAGGAGGGGCTTGCTCCGAGTCACAAACAAACAAAATGGCAGGGGCAGACAATACGATTTGGGCGAGCTTGGGGCCACAAAAGTATGAAATAAAGGGGAGAAGGCACAGATTAATCAGCAGCAGTCAAAACGGCACAAGTTCAGCAAAGCGAGCGCAGTGCGAGCAGAGATATGCAAATAATGCTGCTTCTATGCGGGCGGATACACGGAGCAAAAGCGCTGCGTTGCAGGTAATGAATCAATTGCAGTGCTGTGAGTGCTCAAAGCGCTACGATACCAGCCAGCAGGATTTCGTCAGGATGGCGCTGAGGGAACTCGGCAGAGCGCGAGTGAGCGGCCGCCTCTTACAGTGTAAGGGAGGTCACAGCGCTTTGATCTACGGGGCAGTGGTGGTCAATCTTGGAAGGGAGGAGCAGCTGGGGAGGCGAGTGCGGGGCGGAGAGGAGGGGCTTGCTCCGAGTCACAAACAAACAAAATGGCAGGGGCAGACAATACGATTTGGGCGAGCTTGGGGCCACAAAAGTATGAAATAAAGGGGAGAAGGCACAGATTAATCAGCAGCAGTCAAAACGGCACAAGTTCAGCAAAGCGAGCGCAGTGCGAGCAGAGATATGCAAATAATGCTGCTTCTATGCGGGCGGATACACGGAGCAAAAGCGCTGCGTTGCAGGTAATGAATCAATTGCAGTGCTGTGAGTGCTCAAAGCGCTACGATACCAGCCAGCAGGATTTCGTCAGGATGGCGCTGAGGGAACTCGGCAGAGCGCGAGTGAGCGGCCGCCTCTTACAGTGTAAGGGAGGTCACAGCGCTTTGATCTACGGGGCAGTGGTGGTCAATCTTGGAAGGGAGGAGCAGCTGGGGAGGCGGGTGCGGGGCGGAGAGGAGGGGCTTGCTCCGAGTCACAAACAAACAAAATGGCAGGGGCAGACAATACGATTTGGGCGAGCTTGGGGCCACAAAAGTATGAAATAAAGGGGAGAAGGCACAGATTAATCAGCAGCAGTCAAAACGGCACAAGTTCAGCAAAGCGAGCGCAGTGCGAGCAGAGATATGCAAATAATGCTGCTTCTATGCGGGCGGATACACGGAGCAAAAGCGCTGCGTTGCAGGTAATGAATCAATTGCAGTGCTGTGAGTGCTCAAAGCGCTACGATACCAGCCAGCAGGATTTCGTCAGGATGGCGCTGAGGGAACTCGGCAGAGCGCGAGTGAGCGGCCGCCTCTTACAGTGTAAGGGAGGTCACCTTTCACTTATGCATGCAGTCACTGGTATACCCCCTCACTCACCCACACAATCACTGACACACCCTCTCCCTCTCCAAAGTACCCACTCACACACACACTCACCCAAAAACCCACTCACACATCCATGTCGACCTGGCAAGTGCACCCACTTGCCAGGCCCTAACCTACTCTAGTACTACATCTAAGGCACCCTTCAGGTAGGGCCAAGGTACCCACATGGGTAGAGTGCAGAGTATGTGTAAGGTAGGACATGTACTGGTGTGTCTTACATGTCCTGATAGTGAAATACTGCCAATGTGGTTTTCACTATGGAAAGAACTAGCTCTCCCATAGGTTTTTACTGGAGCTGACTTGCAACATTTTTACATGTGTTACTTTCAATTGGGAACAGCTAGATTGGAATGTGGGCTGACTGAACTCAGAATTGAAAAACACATAATTTAGTGAAGGTGGATTTTAAATTGTGTGTTTGAAAATGCCACTTTTAGAAAATGGGCATTTTCCTGCTTTACTATTCTGTGCATCTGCCTGCCTGTGGAATCAAAGTGTGGTTTAGACTGACAGGGGCTGTTTGTGCATTCACTCTAGACAGTCACAGAAAGGGAGTTGAGGTGTACCCTGCATATTCTGATGGGCCTTCCTGAGCTAGAGTGGTGGGAGGAGCTATCACCTGCACCTGACCTGTGTCTACCTTGCAGAATGCTGTCTCCATCACCAGTAGTGGGATGTATGACATTACAACGCATGCTTTTACCACGCATGCCTTTACAATGCGGTGTTTACAACGCAAACCTTTACAGCGCATAGCACTTTGGGGTGCTAGATAGTGAATAGTTTAATTTACTATTCCAAATCCAGTCCCCGTGGACACTAGGGAAGGTGTTGGATAGTAAATTAAACGTATTCCCTATCCTAGAGAGCCCCCCAGCGCAATGCGTTGTAATGGTTTGCATTTTAAAAGTTGCGTCGTAAAGGCATTGCGTGGTAAAAGTTGCATTGTAAAGGATGTTTCCCCCAGTAGTGTGGCTGGACCAGGGAGGACAGAACTGGTTCTACTAAGAAAGAGAGACTTTATTTGAAGCATGCATACTTCAAAGGGTGAAATGAATATAAGTGGTGAGGTTCTGACCTCAGAACTTTAGAACACTTCTGGACGAAGAAGAACCTCTAGCAAGTAGAAAAACTGAAGTACTGCCCCTTTGCTGTGTGTTCCTTTGCTGGGTTTGGCCTGCAGTTGCTGCTTTTGCTTTGGAGAGGACAAAGACTGAACTTTGCTGTGTATCCTGCTTGAGAACATTTTCCAAGGGCTTGATGTAGAGATTGCCTCCTGTTAAGAAATCTCAGGGACACATAGACTTCACCTGCAGCATCCCTGGACTCCACTGCTGGAAGTTCTGACCTGCCTTGTGGGGCCGACTCTAGTTTTGGGCCACTGGAGGTTGTTTTGTGGCTCATGTTGCTGAGAATCCACGCATCGCCCTTCCAGTGCTGTTTTATTCCCGCTGCAAACTGCCGTAAGGTTGGAAAACCCATGCATTCCCTGAAAATATTGATGGAACGCCTGTCCGCGGCCGAAGAAACAGCCGCAGCCCGAGTCATGAGCACCGAGTCTCCGAAGTCCGAAACTACTGCTTCGACTCCAATGCAGGCCCAGCTATGCACCTGGAAGAATCGATGCATCACCTGTCTGCGGCTGCAGAAATCGACACTGCGCATGGATCGCTGCTGATTCAACCAGTAGCGCCTGTGTTTTTTCACGCATCGCACCTGTGTGCTGAATTTACATTGATGCTGGGCTCTCAGTAAGAAAGTGACTCATCACCTCGTCTTGCAGTAAGAAACTGACACACCTCCGCTCCAGTAAGGAACCAATGAATCACCTCCCCAGTGTGGCAGTAAGGAACCGACTCATCACCTCCCCTGAGTAAGAAACTGACACATCACCTCTGCGAGTAAGGAACAAACCCATCACCTTCTCTGCACTTGTTTTCGTGCTGTAATGTTTGACGCATCCCAGGTATTTTGTGCTAAAAGAGACACATCCATAGTTTTCTATGGACAGACATTTTTGACCTTTTAAAAGGCATATTTTGATATCTGTATATTGGATTTGTATCATTTTGGCCTTGTTTTGATTAGATAAGTATATGCAAATGTTCTATACTGGTGTGGAGTCTTTTGTGGTGTTGTCACTGTTTTACTGTATCTGTTCACAAATGCTTCACACATTTCCTCTGTAGTTTAGCCTGACTGCTCTGTGCCAAGCTACCAGAGGGTGAGCACAGGCAAATGGAGGTGTGTACTTTATTTCATCCCGACTACAAGGAAGGTTCCTTAGTTGGACAGGGTGTATACCACTGCCAACTACAGCCCCCTAATTCTAACAACATGTACCCTTGCTCTGTTGTCTGGATCCCTGATGCTGACTTTTTTTGTCATAGATGAATGCGGAGCATGCACGTGCACAATGATATAGGCCTTTCTCATGGATTGCAGTCTTGTTGAACTGGAAGGGGCACCCAGAGTGCTACCGTCATAGTGGTGGAAGGCTACCCCCTTCACCAGGAGTTAAACAGCTAAAGCGCGGTGGTGGCAGCATACCATATAGTGATCATTAATAATGAACAGAACCTTTTTACCTAGTGTCACTGGAGTGGGGCCTACAGGCTCACTCATGTTTTACAGGGTTCCACTGCTGTGTGCTTAATTCCCCCTTGGCCTACATCAGGTAGAAGTGGAGCACAGGAGTGGTGACTCCGCGTTGGTTGTATGTGTTCCTGGAAATGGTACAATAAAGGGATGGAGCAGTATTGTGGAGTGCATAAGTGGATACTAAATGTACTGGGTGTATGTATGCCTGAGAGGAATACACTACATGATAGATGTAGTGCTGTGCAGTGCAGTGCACAGGGAAACACGTGCTAGGTGTATGTGTGCTTGGTGAAGTACAATACATGAAGGATGAAGTGTTGTACAGCGCAGCCATAATGAGTGTTTGCGCTGGCAGTATGTCTGTTTAAAAATAAGCACACTCTGGTCGAATATAGGAAAGCTTCAGAATTGAACAGTGCACGCAGAGTGTGTGCTGAAGCATGTGTACATGCAAGGATACTGTTGGACCTGGCATCTTTGGCATATTTTCCCCCTGTCTTTTTTCCTTCTGACCTACTGTTTTTGACTGTGTTCTGCATTTAATTATTACTGGTTTTACGACTGTGGGCCCTTTACCACTGCTGTCCATTCCTCAGGTGCAAGTGTCCTCTGTGTAAAATGTATCTGTAATTGATTTATCCATTATCGGCATATTTGATTTACTGGTAAGTACCTAGTAAAGTGCACCCAGTGTGCCCATGGCCTGTAAGTCAAATGCTACTAGTGGGCCTGCTGAACTGATTGTGCCACCCACATGAGTGGAGCAGTGTCTGTGTAAACAGTTTTAAACTGCCATGTCGACCTGGCCAGTACCACCACTTGCTAGGATCAAACCTTCCCTTTTAAGGCACCCCAAAAGTAGGCCCAAGGTCGCCCCATGGGTAGGGTGCAGTGTATTTCAAAGGTAAGACATGAACTGGTGTGTTTTACATGTCCTGATAGTGAGGTACTGTTAATTTCGTTTCTCACTATCTCTCCCATACGTTATCATTGGAGCTGCCTTGTAACATCTTACAAGTGTAACTTCCAATTGGGAAAAGAAAGAAACTTGGAGTTTGGAGTCTCTGAAATTATAATTTATAAATTCATCTTTTAGTGAAATTGGTTGTTTGCGCATTCACTCTAGACAGTCATAACAATGGATCTGAGATGCGCCCTGCATATCCTGATGACCCATCAACTTGGCTGCTAAGAACTAAGAAAATCTATGCATCGACTCGCAGCACCCATTTGTTTGAACGCACCACTGCAGTGGGGTTGCAAAACCAATGCATCGCCGCTGAGCGGCTGAAGAATCAACATAGGGCCTGCTTTGCAACTGTGAGATTGATGCAGTGTCTGTTCCATCATTGCCACATCGACACAGCACATCTGGATTTTTGGCGCAACTCCCTGGGCTCTAAGTTCTCTATCAACATTGCCCAGCAGTAAGGAACTGTGGCCACTTGTCCGGAGAGTGATGCATCACCTCCCCTCACAGCAAGGAACCAATGCATCAACTCCTCTCTTAGTAATGAACCTACGCATCACCTCCACTGCGCTGCAGTAAGGAGCCGACTCATCACCTCCCCTGGCAGTAAGGATCTTATGCATCATCTCCCTTGGGAGTAAGGAACCGTCGCATCACTTTTTTTAAACTGATGTGGGGTCCATTTGTAGTGTTGTCACTGTGTTATTGTGTGTGTATGTACAAATGCTTTACACATTGCCTCTTAGATAAGCCTGACTGCTCGAGCCAAGTTACCAAGGGGGTGAGCAGGGTTTATGTTAGTTGTGTGACTCCCTTACCCTGATTCGAATAAGGGTCTCACTTGGACAGGGAGCAAACCTCTGCCTACTAGAACCTCCATTTCTAATAGGTACAATGCATAGAGATATTAGTGGTGGACAGTAAGTGTGCTGTCACTGTTTACTGAGTTAATGTGCCTGTGTATTATATGGAGAGTCATAGTTTCCATTTTGGGAAGCTCATGTCTGCCTGGTGAAGAAATGAGGAGGAGACAAATGCCCCAGACAGAATTGTGGATTGCTGCATTCCCATGAGCTGGGAGAGACACACACTGGAGGGAAGGGAGAGACTTCCTTTACACTTCAAGAGATTTATCTTTGATACAGTGATAGATCACAAGAAAGGGGCCTGGACATATCTCAGGAAGGGATATGGGGCTGATAAGGGAATCATGAAGAGTAGGGCTGGGAGCCTGATATTAACCTTTTGATGCACATATAATTGTGGCTGACTCCTGGGTGTAAACTCTGGTCACACCGATGAATTGTGTTGTGGATCAATCAACTTTGAAGCCATATCTGTTGTGACAGACATCTTTCATGTCTGTCTATCGATCGGGCCATTGCCTGTGAGTAGTTTCGGCTCTGCAACCCTCGGATGCCAGCAGAGGGCCACACGGGTCTGAGCCATATCAGAAGCGCTGTGTGGGAAGCACCAAGCTGCAGCGCAGCGGTGAACTCTGGTGCCAGAGGGGGTCACTGGTGAACGGAGTTTGGCCCTGGTGCCTGCCTAAATTGGTACCTAGTATGCCAGGAGGGGCCCCATTAGTGAAAGCAATCGCATAAGGAAAGTCTGTACACAAATCGTGATTTCTGCAGCTATCCCGTATGCCAGATGGGAATGCTGGTACCACTTTGGCCTAGGATTCAGGTCAAAGACTGGACCAAAGGAGACCTGCTGTGACCAGCAGATGGAGCCCACCTTCTGTGATCTGTACCTGACACAGTACCTGAGGTTCACAGAGCTGCCACCAAGGATGTTGCACCCTTATTGGAGTTCCGGTCGGGAGCCAGGGTTCAGACAAGCACTCCCCATGCTAAGATGGGTATGAGCAACTTACCTTCAGTGTCTGCTGAGTGGGAGCAGCTCTGATCACTGGAAACTGACCAGTAGTGCTGCTCAACAGGAAGACCCTGTGCTACCAGGTGATGCCATGCCCATCACGGGAGGCTCGTCTTCACCATACAGGATCCGGATTTGGGAGCACCCGAGCAGAGGGCACTTGCTGCACCGCTGAGCATTGCCATACCGTTTTAGTGGGTAAGACTGAAACTAGGCCTTTGGGGCCCCAGGGAACTTGCTGCTGATGTTGCTGCAGCATCATAGACTCTTTTGACACATTCCTAAAGAGTCAAAGGGAGAACTCTTGAGTACCACCGAATAGTTTGCATTTCTGAATGCAGTTACCAGTGAATGGGAAATAACCCCGAACAAGTTACACAAAGGAGGGCGAGGAAGGAATTTGCCTAATAGATGTTATTGTCCCAACCTCAAAGGAGGTTTGTGATATTTCTTCAGAATGTCATATACCTTTGCATGTGTAGAGTTAGAAATAAAAATCTTCTTTTCTTAGAAAAGGGAGTATTGGACTGGACATTGATTTATTGTGCACACTCTTTGCATTTTGAGTTATGAGTCGTGTTCACTGATCTGTTTTGACCACCCTCCGAGGGAGCCTTGACTGCTATACCACTGCTACTACTAAGGTTTAAGTGTAGAACAGGTCTTGGCCCAGTAGCTCAGGACCAATAGTAAGACGGACATCAGGAGTAAATGTCCGCAACCACCATGGTTGGGCCCAGTACCCCTGCATGATAGACAAGGATCATTGTGTTGAGGGTGATGAACTGACTGCTGGGACAAGTGGCACGTCATGTTCCTTTCTCAATTAAAACTGCATAAAGGTATTCTTTACTTGATTCCGAACCTGGATACCAATCATTTAAAAAAAAAAAAATAGCTTCTTATATTTCAGTTTCAGCTTTTCTACCTTAAAATAATTGTAGTTGAAAAGGTGCTTTGCCCGGTACCCACTCATACCTATCACCTCCTCCATTCTGTCCCAGCTTTCCCAAAATCCCATCTTGGCATGTGCCAAAGTTCTCCTACAGTTTCTGCATCAGTGTCTATTTTTCATGGCTTTCATTACATTGTTTTGTCTTCTACCTACCATTAACCACGCAAGTATGCATGCTAAAAATTATATGAACCAACTTGTCTGTAGCTAAACCTAAACCTTGCCCAAGTCATGATGTTTTGTTACACCATACCTTACCCAACACAAACTGGCTTCATAGCCCAGGAATAAAATATTTGTTGTATCTTTAAGGAATTTAGAGAGGAGATTGTAGTGTGGGGCCTAGAAC
Source organism: Lissotriton helveticus (assembly GCF_964261635.1). NCBI lineage: Eukaryota > Metazoa > Chordata > Amphibia > Caudata > Salamandridae > Lissotriton > Lissotriton helveticus. The sequence continues at coordinate 918,626,578 of NC_136067.1, read as the reverse complement.
CAGTCAAGTGTCAAGGTGGGATTCAAGAGGGAGCAGGGTAAGAACAGTGCCATTTGAATTTATGACATGCCATTATATGTCCCAAAAAACATGCTATCGGGCAAAGTTGGCTCAATGGGGTGAGCCAACTTGCAAAACCAGGGCCACCCCCCCTGGTTTTTATCCCTTGCCCCCCGGAGGCATCTATACATCCAGTCAGCTCCGACACTGGCGTCCCTCCCAAGACCATACATGCAAAATATTTGATCCGCGGTTCCTTACTGGAAACTGACCTCACTGTTGCCAGAGCTGCACTGTTTCGATCCCTTTATACCTGGAACAACCTTTACGTAACCAGAATAAAACTTCAAGATCACACTCAATTGCCCTTATTAATGTCCGTTCACTCTGCAAACACCGACAGGAAATATCTGAGCTGATAGAGGATAAAAAGCTAGATCTATTATTCTTGACAGAAACCTGGATGGACAATTCCTCTGATCCTGACCTAGTAATAGCTGTTCCTAATGGTTTTTCTATCTATAGATTGGACAGACAGCGCAAGAGAGGTGGCGGGATAGCAATCATTGCCCGCGACTTATACGCGGTTAGAACCAATGCGGTACCACTCCTCTCTTGCGAAGCTCTTCAATTCTCAATCAAACTGACGCCCTCAGTCAATTTTAAAGGCATTCTCCTTTATCGACCACCAGGTAATAGGTCTGGCTTTATCTCCGACATTAGCTCTGTCTTGGAATTTACTGCCCTGGATAGCTCCTTCACCATTTTAGGTGATTTTAATTTTAATTTTGACAAATCAGAAGATAATGACACAGCCACCTTCCTAGCGGACATGACAACTTATGGTCTCTCCTCGCGGGTTAAATCCCCTACTCATGAAGGGGGCCATATTCTTGATGGCATCTTTACCAACCTGGAGGACTTACATGTAACCCATATCCTTCCCCTCATTTGGTCAGATCACCATGTCATAGTGGCTTCACTGACCACCTATGATACTGGAGTCCCCCTGGCAAGCCCTAATCCTCGCCAGTCGTATCTGGCCTGGAATGACATCGACGGTGCCAGTCTAGAATCACTCTTGATCACCTCCAATCCTTTCCTTTCACACGATCCAAACGTTGCCATTACCCAATATAATGAGTGGGTGGGTTCCGCGACCTCACCACTGGTTCAGGTGAAACAATGCTCCCGCAACAGATCAGTCCCATCAGCCCCTTGGTACTCTGACCTCTTAAGGACACAGAAACAACTGTGTAGGAAGAAAGAAAGGCACTGGCGTAGAGATTACTCTGAAGAGGCCAAAATTAAATACAAAGAAATGGTGGCTAAATATAAAATCATGATCACTGAGGCCAAGAATAAGTTCTACTGTGAGAGAATAGAACTATCTAAAAACTCTAACAAGGCCTTGTATGAAACCACCAAACAGCTAGCAGGCTACTCGCCCAATTTACATCCTCCCCCTTCCCAGCCGCTTTGTGATGCACTGGCTAATTTCTTTTTTAGCAAAGTCAATGACATCTATGCAGCCTCTGCCAACGGTGTTAAAATCACCCTTAAAACCACCTCTGATTTGGCTTGTAACATTAGAACTACCCCCTTACTCCTTCAGTTTGCAGAGGTCTCTACAGCCCAGATTAGGGACATTATGTCTTCCATTAAGACGGGCTCTGCTCTTGACCCATGTCCCCTTAAAGTACTTTCTCCGGTGATTGAAGTGGTACTACCTGTCATCACCTCTATTTGTAATACCATGATCACTTCAGGTATCTATCCACTCACGCTAAAAAAACCCTAATAAGACCACTGCTCAAAAAACCGAATCTTGACATGGACGAACTTAAGAGCTATCGGCCCATTGCCAGCCTCCCAGCTGTGGCCAAGATCGCCGAAAAGGCTCTGAATCTCCAACTTTCAGCCTTTATAGAGGAACACCACCTGCTGGACGATTCCCAGTTTGGCTTTCGTCAATATCATGGGACGGAGACGGCATTGATTAAGGCCACGGAGGACATTAGAACTATTCGGGATGCCGGGGGAACAGCGGTCCTCATATTGCTGGACCTGTCGGCGGCCTTCGACACGGTCGATCACACCATCCTGATCGACCGTGTCGAAAGCATGGGTGTTCAGCAAAGGGCTAAGACTCTTCTGGCCTCCTTCTTGGCACAAAGGACCCAGGTAGTCACCATAGGATCGTTTCAGTCTTCCACCCTATCGTTGCCATATGGAGTACCCCAAGGCTCATCCCTGAGTCCGACACTCTTCAATATACGCCAAACCTTTGTGAATCTGGGCCTATGTGTGTGACGAAATCTACCTGATTAATTAATTTGAACTTAATTAAGTTTAGCTACAAATCTATTTTTGATTATAAGGATGGCCATTGGCTAATTTATATAATCAACTGCATGAATTAGGTGTGGGGAAAAAAGGCTCAGCGACAAAGAATCACATAAAAAACCACAGTGGCCCTAGTGGACCAGCATGGTTGTGTAAACTGCGCCTACATAAAATGAAGGTAGTTTATCTGGATTATTGTCAACTGATGATCCTAGAGGAGGTGCAAGCTGCTCCCATCGGTCATCAGTCAGAGCCATCCGAGCCACGGCATTGTGGCCACTGCAGGCAGTCAAGGCGTCAAACAACCACATCCAACTTCCTGCAGAAAGTGCTCAAAGTCCTGGAGGAAGTAAAGGTGATCCCTGTATTGGTAGAACAGTTGGGGAAGGGGATAGTTGTGGGATTTCTAGGGATTAGGGCATGTGATGGGCCTGCTGCAGGAAGGAAGGGTAAGAATAGTAGTTGGGGAAGCAGCAGTTGTGTTTTTTTTTAGGGTTTAGGCAGAGGAGGTTAGGTTTGTTTTGGGAGGTGAGAGGTGTTTAGACTTTTTTCTTGTCGAATAATAGATTTGTTTTTTCTTTAGTATCTATCTTTTCTTTGTAAATCTACTAAGTATTACTGGTCAATGCGTAAACAGGAAGCTCCATCAACGCAATAATGAAAGAGGCTAAGCCCTGCCACAGGCCCATCACAAAGCAATGTCCTACTGTGTTCACCAACTTCATTCTCTCTGCCTACCTGAGCTCTCTTGCCAGGTTAAATAGGTTACCTTACCAGCTACTGCACCTCCCCTTGCAATCTGTATTGACAAACTAACTATAGCCATACCTGACCCTCCCCCTTTAATGGGTTTCCCAGGCTGAACAGCACCTACCCTTCTGTCAGTAATAGTTGTATACCTACTACCCTTGCCCTACCCTCTATAATTATTAACCACTATTATTGTCTGCCAACAAAGAGCCAAAACAGCCATCTCTCCATTCACATTCTTAGTACTTCTTTTCCTATTTGTAGAAAAAGTGATATTTTTTACCTTCTCCCATTGGCCCATATGTTGATGCAGGTTTTTTCCCCAAAAGGCCGTCATAATGCTGGTAGTGGCCTACCACTAACACAGAAGACATTACAGGAACAAGCATTTGCAATGCAATCGGTCTCGCCTTTGGAACCTTATATGTATTTAGCTATGGAGCACATTAGCCTGGGTGCTGAAACATATACTGTTCTTTAACATGGAGGGAATGTAAGCACTAAACTACGTGACACACCAGGTATGGGAACACATGGAGAGAAATATTGCCTTTCAGCGTGAAATGATGTAGCCCAAAGCTCTGTTTTTAATATAAAATCAGGGCCTTCGGTGGTCATATCACTGAAAAAACAAGATTTGAAAAAAAATATTATTTTCTACAGGTGCTTGTGGAAGACAATTTCTATGGGCTGGAATCTAGAGAATGCTAAATTGATTCTGTTATTTTACTGACCTCTACTGTAGTTTTCTATAAGCTGGCTAAACAGCAGAAAATCATCTTCACCATATCATCTAACAGATCACTACAAAGCGTGGAGGTTAAAGGGTACAAGTATTGGCTAAGCCAATAGGTCTGGGTTCAATGAGCTAACTCATGCTGTGTTATCACATTAGAGCGTGACACAAAAGAGGGAGCCAGCAGGGGAGAGTAAAGAAGGTTACAGTTGTAAAGTATTTCCATATGCAGTTCAATGCAAGCACTTAAGTGGAGGTTGAAGGATTCACCAAAAAGCCAATAGAATGAAGAGAGAGATAATAACTGAGCTGAGATATGATTGAAAGGTCTCAGTCCATTGGCTGCAAGAGGTTGATGGAAGAAAGACATTGACCGAAAGTATAAGTCCCTAAGCCAACTCTGCGTATATTATTAGCAATTGGTTGGTTTGACAGCTGCATGGAACATCCAAACCTGAAAAGCCGGCAACTGATGCTAGCAACTGGGGATGACCTGTTGATTAGACAGAGTTCCATTCCAGACAATTTTAGGCTTATATTTCAGAAGCACAAGGGCTGGTTCAATGGTAGACCTGTGACAATATAGAGTTTTACAAATCACCCTCTGTTCTACCAATAGGAAATCGGGTGCTTTCAGGTGGCGTTGAATGAACTGTTTAATACATGACTTCATGGACAATTACAACCATCTCGTGAAGTGGATGCGTGAACGGGAATACCATATTCCTTAGGATCGTTTGGTAAGAGATCTTTCCATAGCTCTTGTCACTGCAGTGAACGTGTGGTTCTTCAACTGTGAAACTCCAAATTTGTCTGGCGAGAAAGTCGAGGGCAGGTTTTCCTCATTTTATTGGTGGGAGATTTATTTATTTATAATAGAACAACACAACACATGTTCCCTAACAGGTAGATATAGTTAAAACAGATATTAAAAAAACAACTTTCATTTTAATGCAAATCACATGAGAACATGTTTATTCTTGGAGCAATGAAATTTCTAACCTGTAAACAAAATGTAAACACACCAGGATAGCTAAAAAAAACAAATCAGCTGGATAATGAAAAGACAATCACTGGCAAAGTAAAATATTGCTCTACATCACTGACATAGACTTCTTTATAGTTGCATGTACACACAATCAAGGTAAATAATCAAGTGTCTGGAGCGGGCTGACGTATTGCCCTATGCTCTTGTGCTGTATGAATGGTGGTGAGGGAAGGGGAAGCGGGAGCAAAAGCAAAATGTGAATGCCAGTTGAGCAGACCAATGGATGAAGATGGCTGACCCAAAGGCGCTCTGTGTATATACTTTTTATTTTTCATTTCCATTATGTGAGACTAACAAAACCACTAAACCTGTATATTGATCACTGGGACAGTAAACGAAGCGGCTGACTGTATGTTGCATCCCTGTCTAAAGGTGAGAGTTCAACCAGAAGTGTTCACCTGCCTCCCCTCTCAAGGCAAAGCAAGCAGCCTGAGACGTTTTCACCTTGTCGGGCAGCATCAGCGAGGTGCCGCTTGAGGTCAGTTTCAGCCAATGGGCACTGGGCACTGTGCTTGATTACCATCCAGGCCTGGGAGAGCATGACATCTAGGATCTTTAAGTGGGTCCGGTCCTGTCTAAATAGCAGGTGCTAAGATTGGGTCCCTGTCGGACTCTCCACTTAGTCCTCACCTCATGATGGAGAAAAAAAACATCTTAACTGCGTAGCAATACCACCCTTCACTGCTTTGATGTGACTAACTTCTAAGAGACTCGTTTTCATTCTTTCAAATTCATCATTTCAGAATTGAAGCTTTTTCAATATTCCATACACTGAAGCCATAGTTGTTGCTGTTCCTCTTATGCAACTAACAACCACTGGCAATTCCAGTAGTCCTGGCTTGATGTAGGTGTAATGTTACTTGTTGTATAATATATATGGATGCAAAGACAAAACCAGCAAATTACCAGTGGGTTGACACACTATGCTAAGTACAAATGTTTAGCTCAGGTGTTTTAAGCCATGCCCTACTTACATCGGCAATGCCCATTTGAGAGAGCCCTCAATGTTTTCATCCCAGTTAAAGACCTGTGGGGTCAGTCTTAGCCAATGGCAACTTGTCTAGCTGCACATGATTAGCATTTCCAGGCCTTGTAGAGCGCGACCTCGACACCAGGGTCCCTTCCAAGTTTGAGCAGACCAGATGCGCATGCGTGTGAGATTCATGGTATTGCAGCCTCAGAAGGCGGCTCCGCAAGCATGAAGGGAGAGTGCAGAGGCAGTAAAGTTCACCGGCAGGGTTTACAGAAATCTCTGCTTCTGGACTCCAGACTGAGCATGGACTGCAGTGCTTACTTCCTGCTGCTGCTGGGCTTTCTCTTACGAGGCCACTGTTGCACTTCGCACGAGCACGCTAATGAGCTTTGGCAGTGGCACGGTAGAGTCAATGTATGCGCTGCAGTCGATGATGGTTTGAGTGAGTGCTAACAAGGTCTGGTCGGTTTCCTGATAGGGAACTCCAAGGAATGCTCTGAAATTCCTGAAAGCACCTTTAACAGTCCTTTTGTGTGTGTTTGTTGTGTGTGAGAGAGCCAAAGAGAGATGGTTACTGTCTTTGTGGGTCGGGCAACAGTAGCTGCTTTTGTGTGGCAAATATCGTCACTTACTAAAGCAAGCGGCACACGCTGCCAGCCTCACCCCACCCCTCATATTTGACGAATATAACTTTCCGAAGGATTTCGGTGCATAGACCTGTCAACAAGCTTGCTTTCAATATGAAAACCTTGTGGGCACAAGGTGGATAACCTGAGCACTCCTGTGTGCTAATAAGGCAAATGTTTTCAAAGTATATTTTGATAGTTCAAAGTTTTATTCACTTTGTCTTCAATAGTTAGAGTGAATGCATACTTGTTCTTTGAAAATTTAAACAAATTTCATTTCCAAAGTAATTAACGTAGCTTGCGAATATCCAAGGAAATATCCAAAATTACATCATGTACAAAATTCAAATCCCCAATGCATTTCGAGCAAGCTCTTCGTCAGGGGGTTTCGTATGTACTAGAAACAAGTAGAAATAAGAGCGTATGAGTCAGGAACCAAGAGTGAAAAGGATAAGATAAACAACTTTTTATGTGGTGATCGTCCGATTGTGAGAAGGTCAAGGCCAGGCGATAGATACCGGTGATGTGGGGGGGCGAACGATTTTGATGACGGAAAAAGTGCTCAATCGGCTGAACCTGTTGGAGTGGGTTCATCATTGTGCAAAGGAATAAATACAAGTCTTACAAGGAATGGTCGTGAAAGCGTTCTAAGTGATGTGAGAACCCAAACGATAGACTGGGTACAAAGTACAACTGAACTTAACAAATGTGCCCGTGATCGTAAACAGAGTGAGAGAAGGTCATGCGGGAAATAGTCCGGAGAGCGTTCCACGTGTTACATGGAACGGAGAGATACGGCTAGCGGACTACCACGGAAGTGGAGACCAAAAGGTGAATGGCTTACCAGTGGTGTAGGAGTGAAATCGGATTCATGCCGGTGAAAGAGACGCCATCCGGTGAAAACGCGGAAGTAGATGATGTCAGTGCGCCTATATGTGGTTCCGTGTGTAGAAATGGAAAGAGGGCTAGTAAAGTGGAGCACGAACATGCAAGGAAACAAAAAACGTACTGGAAAATCCAAAATAACAAGGGACTGTGGGTGCAATAAAGGTGCTGAGCCAACAAATTTAAAGACGAATTGACTTCTAAATTGACCCCAGAGGAATTGAGTCAAACTTTGGAAGACATAAACACACAACTTGAAAAATACACAAAAGAGATCAATGAACGCAAACTGCGTAAGTTCAAACGTGATACAGTAGACTACAAGCTTGGCGAAGTATATAATTGGGCTGAAATCTATGCGGCCAGAAGACAACAAAGATCACAATACAACAAATCATCAGCAGGCGAAACATCTTCCTCAGATGGCTCCACATACAATCGCCAACCCAGACAAGATACCAGACAAACACCACGTCCAGTTCCATCACAACCAGGAGGCACTTCCTCCAGTGGAACACCTGTAAATGATGCATCAACCAGTCATGCTACAATTCAAAGCACTGGACCGGTGCCTTTTTTAGGGGTAGGCACAGATGCAACAGGAGATCCCGGCGGACGCTATTCAACAGAACAACAGCGACCCATCGCACAATCAACGAGGAGCCACAGAATTTGATCATAAACATTTCCAACACCAAGCTTTCCAATACACAAAACAAAGTGTTGCAAAAAGGGACCTCCTTTGTCCCCACCTACAATACCGACGATCTTGAGTCTCAAGTAAGTTTGTACAAATTCATGCGCACTTTACGCTTACGACACTTCTTTTCAAACGTGTTTACCACTTCCACTACCACTGAAGAGAATACTATCATGGATTTACGTCCCAAAAGTACTTTCTTGGCCCCCGTGAGCCATAAAACTCTCGACATATTTGAAGCTCTCGTACAAAAAGATCTAGACAACATTCAACAGACCACAGTTCGACACAGACAAAATCTCACAAGACAAGAAAAAATTGCATTGAAGCAACTAGCGACAAACAAAGAGATCACGATCTGCGCTGCTGACAAGGGCGGCTCATTGGTTATCATGGACACCCAATTCTATCTGGACAGTGTGAGCAAGCATTTGACAGAGTCAAACGTCTATGTGGAAATACATTCAGACCCTACCAAAGAATATGCTGCAGTCCTCCAAACAATCGTTGATAAAGCAGTATCCAAAGGTACCATTACCACCAAAGACCGAAATTACCTCATCAAAACTCATCCCAGTACTCCATACCTGTACATGATCCCAAAGATTCACAAACACCCGACGAAACCTCCATTCAGACCCATCGTCAGCACATGCAATTCCATTCATGAACCTATTGGAACTTACATTGACCGTCACTTGCAACCTTCTGTGAAACAAATGTCAAGCTACTTGCAAGACACCACCGACTTCTTATCTAAACTTACACTCATCAAAATTGATCCTCACACACCTGTTTTGCTCTGCACCATAGACGTTAACTCCTTATACACGTCTATCCCACACAATCTTGGCATCCAGGCAGCAGAAGCAGCATTACTTAAAATCCCCAAACCACATGAACTACAGGTTTTTCTCATGGAATTGATTGAATTCACCTTAATGCACAGTTATTTCAGTTACCAAACCAAATTCTTCAGCCAACTTTCAGGAGTAGCCATGGGCAATTGCGCAGCCCCGTCATACGCCAATCTTTTCATGCAAGACTATGAAACTGAAAACATTCTAACCTTACCACATTGGAAAAATCACCTACACATTTACTACCGTTATATTGATGACATTTTTTTAATATGGTCAGGAACAGAAGCACAATTGACCCAAGCTATCAATCATCTCAACGGTGTGCATGAAAGAATCCAATTTACACACAACTTTAACCGCTCTACGATATCCTTTCTTGATGTCAAGATCACCATCAAAGACAATAAACTTGAAACATCTGTCTTTACCAAACCGACTGACCGAAATAACTATCTACACTATTCCAGTTTCCACCAACCCAGTCTAAAGAAGCACTTACCCTACTCTCAATTGCTAAGAGCCAAAAGAATTGCCTCCACAGATGAGTCGTTTGTACAGGACAGCTCCAACATTATGGACACATTTTCTAAGAGGGGTTACCCACAACAAATCATTACATCAGCCTACACAAGAGTTGGTCTCATTGACCGTGCTACATTACTCACTCCCAAAACCGGACAGAGCCAAAACATTCAACCCAATGTTTTTGTCAGCAAATTTTCAACAAAAAGCCACCTCATCAAATGAAGTATCACAACTCACTGGCCAATACTACAACTAGAACCTGATTTCAACAATTTGTTCAATCAAGTACCCATTTTTGCTTATCAAAGATCAAAAAATCTGCGATCACTACTCAAACCACGTGCCATTGAACCAGCCATATACAAAGGTACCATTCCTTGTCACAATTGCCAAAACTGTCATAACATTATTTCAGGCAACTGCATAAATCATCCCAGTTCCGGAAAACAAATTGCCCTGAAAACCAACGCAACCTGCGATACCACGAACGTGGTTTATCTCCTGAAATGCCCCTGCGGGCTCCCTTATGTAGGGAAAACTGAAAGAAAAATAAAGATAAGATTCAATGAACACAGGAGTAACATCCGCAACAAAAACCTAAAGTCTTGTGTATCAGCTCATTTTACTCAGCTCAATCACAATAACAGCCAAATACGCTTTCTAGTACTCGAGGTAGTTGAAAAACCTAAAGGTATTGACCCGAAAAAATACTTGCTGCAACGAGAACTTTTTTGGATTTTCAAACTCGGTACCACCGTCCCAAGAGGTCTCAACGAACGTTTGGAATTCAGCAGCTTCCTATAATTCTCATTTTCTCCGAACATGATCAGCACACGTTGGCTGTTCACACTTTTGTGCTTGCATTCTATAATGGTCATACTGCACACTGCACATTCATTTTTTCATATTATATCCATTTTCTACTGTATTATTGGTATTGACTCTCTGTCCCCGTTCGTATGTATACATGTTTTCAGACTGTGTTTTATTTCTTTATTATCAGAGTTTATGTACCATGTTCTATTTTTTATGACTCTTCACACACCCGTTTCCTTTGGTTCTTTATTACATGTACCTGGTGTTATTTTGTCACCTTTCGTATTAGTTTCCCTTATTAACCAAATTTGTTGGCTCAGCACCTTTATTGCACCCACAGTCCCTTGTTATTTTGGATTTTCCAGTACGTTTTTTGTGTCCTTGCATGTTCGTGCTCCACTTTACTAGCCCTCTTTCCATTTCTACACACTGAACCACATATAGGCGCACGCACACTGACATCATCTACTTCCGTGTTTTCACCGGATGGCGTCTCTTTCACCGGCATGAATCCGATTTCACTCCTACACCACTGGTAAGCCATTCACCTTTTGGTCTCCACTTCCGTGGTAGTCCGCTAGCCGTATCTCTCCGTTCCATGTAACACGTGGAACGCTCTCCGGACTATTTCCCGCATGACCTTCTCTCACTCTGTTTACGATCACGGGCACATTTGTTAAGTTCAGTTGTACTTTGTACCCAGTCTATCGTTTGGGTTCTCACATCACTTAGAACGCTTTCACGACCATTCCTTGTAAGACTTGTATTTATTCCTTTGCACAATGATGAACCCACTCCAACAGGTTCAGCCGATTGAGCACTTTTTCCGTCATCAAAATCGTTCGCCCCCCCACATCACCGGTATCTATCGCCTGGCCTTGACCTTCTCACAATCGGACGATCACCACATAAAAAGTTGATTATCTTATCCTTTTCACTCTTGGTTCCTGACTCATACGCTCTTATTTCTACTTGTTTCTAGTACATACGAAACCCCCTGATGAAGAGCTTGCTCGAAATGCATTGGGGATTTGAATTTTGTACATGATGTAATTTTGGATATTTCCTTGGATATTCGCAAGCTACGTTAATTATTTTGGAAATGAAATTTGTTTAAATTTTCAAAGAACAAGTATGCACTCACTCTAACTATTGAAGACAAAGTGAATAAAACTTTTAACTATCAAACTATACTTTGAAAACATTTGCCTTATTAGCACACAGGAGTGCTCAGGTTATCCACCTTGTGCCCACAAGGTTTTCATATTGATATTCATCTTTCTGCCCTTCCCGGACAGTAAGGGCAATATCCTGATCACCCTAAGAGATTCATCCTTCTTGGAATACCCTGTTAACCATTGTTTTTTTACCCCGGAGTGCAGCGGACTCTCTCTTTCCTAATCATTACCTTCTGTCCATCCGCTCTCGCACCCAATCACTATCAAGATGTCTTATACAGACATAGCCAACCTAACGTCCAACAAAGCAGACACTTTTGAATTTTCCACTGAGGATACAGAGCGCATTTACATTCTCATTCAGGAACCACAGTGTGTCACTTCCAGCACAGGATCAACTCAATCTAATATCAGACAACTTTTGTATGCAGCCAAAAGAGAGATCAACCAACGGTTACATGCGAGCACATTAATCCGTTATCATAAAGTGTCAAGAATCCCGAGAGGGTTACGCATACCATTAAAATCCACACTATGCAAAAACAACATGAAATTTACTGAAAGATGGTATGGAATACTCAATAAATGTTCACTTGACCTCATCCTACTCATAGTTGAAGAATTATCTAAAATGCTTGAAGATCTCACCACAGAAGTTACCCAGCTTAAAGACGAATTGACTTCTAAATTGACCCCAGAGGAATTGAGTCAAACTTTGGAAGACATAAACACACAACTTGAAAAATACACAAAAGAGATCAATGAACGCAAACTGCGTAAGTTCAAACGTGATACAGTAGACTACAAGCTTGGCGAAGTATATAATTGGGCTGAAATCTATGCGGCCAGAAGACAACAAAGATCACAATACAACAAATCATCAGCAGGCGAAACATCTTCCTCAGATGGCTCCACATACAATCGCCAACCCAGACAAGATACCAGACAAACACCACGTCCAGTTCCATCACAACCAGGAGGCACTTCCTCCAGTGGAACACCTGTAAATGATGCATCAACCAGTCATGCTACAATTCAAAGCACTGGACCGGTGCCTTTTTTAGGGGTAGGCACAGATGCAACAGGAGATCCCGGCGGACGCTATTCAACAGAACAACAGCGACCCATCGCACAATCAACGAGGAGCCACAGAATTTGATCATAAACATTTCCAACACCAAGCTTTCCAATACACAAAACAAAGTGTTGCAAAAAGGGACCTCCTTTGTCCCCACCTACAATACCGACGACCTTGAGTCTCAAGTAAGTTTGTACAAATTCATGCGCACTTTACGCTTATTTATTTTATTTATTTATTTTAAAGGTTTTATAAAGCGCGTAGTAACTCAAAGAGCATCCCAGCGCTGACCTGTTTCTCCAAGGGTTTCAGCCGTCTAATGAAATTATGTCTGCGGAAAAAGGAGGGTCTTTAGGGTTTTTCTGAACTGGAGGTAGTTCGGTTCTGTCCTGAGTCTTCGTGGTAGATGGTTCCAATGTTTGGCCGTGTGAACCGAAAAACGACGGCCACCGGTCTTGGCTTTTCTGATTCTAGGGACTACGATAAGATTTTCTACGCTGGACCGGAGATCTCTCTCCGCTTTGTATGGGATTAGGAGTTCTTTGAGAAGAGGGGGCCCGTTATTGTTGAGGGTCTTATGGGCTAGACAGAGGGCCTTGAAGATGACCCTCTCCCTGACTGGGAGCCAGTGGAGGGATTTAAGAGCCGGCCTGGCGGAGGATCTTCCTGGTGTGCCCGTGAGTAGGCGGGCGGCGGCGTTTTGGACTTTTTGCAGTGAGTTCAGGGTGGCTTCAGGGGCTCCCAGGTAGATGGCGTTACAGTAGTCTAATCTTGCCAGGATTAGACCCTGAATGAGGAGCCTCCTTGCGGTATCGGGGAGCAGGGGGAAGATCTTCCTGCAGGCTCTGAGTAGCCCAAAACAAGTCCCTGCCATTCTTTTAGCCTGGGTTTTAAAGCTCATGTCCTTCTCAATCCACACACCAAGGCTCTTGACCTCTTCCTTGGGTACAGGAGGGTCACCTAGGCAACTGGGCCAAAGGTGAGATGGCAAAGAGGGCCCCTTGTGGCCCATCAAAAGGATCTCAGTCTTGGCCCCATTTAGTTTCAGTGAGGAAAGATTCATCCATCGGTGTACTTCGGAGAGGCAGCTATGGAGATCCGATGGGGCGTGGTGGGGATGTGAGAGGGTTACGACCAGCTGCGTGTCGTCGGCGTAGTTGATAATTGACACGCTGAACGAACTGATCCTCTTCTCCAGTGGGGCCATGTATACGTTAAACAACGTGGGGCTCAGGGATGAGCCCTGTGGTACTCCGCACCGGAGGGGGATGGTGGATGAGCAGCTGTCGTTTTCCCGCACCTGGAAGGAGCGTCCTGATAAGAAGGATTCTAGCCATTTCAGGGCCGTACCCTTTAGTCCGATCTCTCCCAGTCGGTGGATTAGGGTAGGATGGTCTACAGTGTCGAAGGCCGCACTGAGATCCAGGAGGATCACTGCCACTGATCCTCCTGTGTCCAGAATGCTTCTGGCCTTCTCCACCGCTGCCAGGAGGGCGATGTCCGTGCCCTGACCTGGACGGAACCCTGTCTGGGAGACCGCTAAGAGGTTGTTGCTTTCTAGGTAAAGCAATAATTGCTTGTTTTCCAGCTTCTCTGCGATCTTGCTGTTTCCAGGGAGAAGGGATATGGGCCTATAGTTGGTGAAGTCCTGTGGGTCTAAGGAGGGTTTTTTTAATAGACCTTTGACTGCTGCCGCTTTCCAGCTGGGAGGGACTATGCCCTCCGAGAGGGAGGAGTTGATCAGGGCCGTGAGGGGAGGGATGATGGTGCTCGCCACTTTTTTTAGGAAGCGGAGGGGTGCAGGGTCGAGGGGGGAGCCACTTTTAATTGAGGCTAGCGTTGCTCCTACTTCTTCCGTTGTTACGGGGCCGAAAGCGTCCAGGGAGGGTTGGGGGTGAGCTGACAGCAGAGGAGGATGGGTAGAGGTGGTAGTGAGATCCTGCTCTGTATGGGCCTGATCGGGGGGGGGTATGGTAAGAAGAATTTTATGAATCTTCTCGTCAAAGAAGGTGGCTAAGTTGTTACATTTGATTTCAGCTTCTTTGGGATCAAGGGGTTTAAGTGGGGGGTCAGGGGCGTGGAGGAGTTCTTTAAGAACTGAATAGGTTTCATGGGCCGAACAGGCAGTGTTTTTAATTCTGTTCTCGTAGAAGCTGGTTTTGGTGTTGCGGAGCTCTTTTTTGTAAGTTTTTACAGAGGTACGGAATGAATCTTTTTGTTCCTTGGTTTTTTCCTTCCTCCAGATACGTTCATTCCTTTTGCAAACCTTGCGTAGGAGGTTGAGTTCCGGGGTATACCAGGGTGAGGGATTAACTCTCTTGGTGTGTTTCAGAGAGTAGGTTTTAGGCAGAATGATGTCGAGCGATTGGGTAATCCAGGTACTGAATTCTTTGTCCCCTGCTACGATGTCGTGGGGAGGGTGGGGAACATTTTCCCTGAGTTTGGCTGCCCAAACGTCTGGTTCCAATTTCTGCCATCGTCTGGTATACGTTCTGGTTTTGGAAGGTGGAGGGGGCGGAGTGATGATGTCCCATACTAGGGAGACCAAAAAGTGGTCCGTCCAGGGAAGGGGGATATGGTCAAGGGTTCTCAAATTGGGGATATTGGAGAAAATAGGATCAAGCAGTTGCCCTCTTTCATGAGTGGCTCGTGGGTTTTTAAGGTCAAGGCCCATTGAGGTGAGATCCTGGAGTAGTTCACTGGCCTGCTTGTCATCCGGGTCCAAGAAATGTACGTTCAGGTCTCCTAATAGTAGGTAGTTAGTGGTGGACGCACATTTGATGGACGTTTGGTCGATAATTTTGTTGGAAAAGTCTCCTAGATTGCCTGGTGGGCGATATACCAGAGTCCCTGACAGCGAGGTAACTGGGGAGATTTGTATAGTGTAGTGGCAGCTTTTGTATCCCTTGATGTTGCCATCAGATGTTCTACAGGTGAGGGTGTCTTTAAGGATTATCGCTAGTCCACCTCCCCTCCCCTCTGGTCTGATCAGTGAGCACATGACGTACCCGGGGGGGAGTGCTAGAACGATGTCTGGGCCACTGCTGGGGGTAAGCCAGGTTTCTGTTAGAAACAGAATGTCTAAGGCATTGTTTGTAATTAAGAGGTTCACTTCGTGTGAGTGTTTCACGAGCGACCTGCAGTTAAGTAGGCCTAGGTGCAAGCCCTTAGGTGCCGTGTTTTGATTGGCAGGGTCACGGA
Source organism: Lissotriton helveticus (assembly GCF_964261635.1). Taxonomy (NCBI): domain Eukaryota; kingdom Metazoa; phylum Chordata; class Amphibia; order Caudata; family Salamandridae; genus Lissotriton; species Lissotriton helveticus. Next base: position 918,610,853 of record NC_136067.1, on the reverse strand, counting down.
AGTCACAGCCGGAGAAATGGGTCTCTTCATTCAGGATGCGCGAGTAGGAGAGTTCTTTGTTGGGGTTTAAGGCTAATAAGTCCGCGCGAGTGTAGGTCCGGTCGTTGCGGGCTGATGAGGGCAGAATGGCTGGGCCTAGGGCCGGCTGGGCCCGGACGGGCCCAGACGGGCTTGCCTTTGGCGCGTCTTCGGCGCGCTGCCGGCGCGCCCGCTGCGCCCGTCCGCTGCGCTCCCTGTACTGGCACATATTTATGGGGAGTTTATGGGCGTTGGAGGGGTGGGTGTGGCCAACAGGAGTGGGCGTGTCCCGTGGCTCCTCGAGGTGAGTGATGGCGGCGAGCAAGCGTTTCCTGCCCCTAACAGCGCTTAGATCGGCTGATTAGGGTTAGCAGGTGAGCGCTGAGGAGTGGGTGCAAAGTGCTTTAAAAATACAGAAATACAATTTTAAAAGCAGTGAATTTTCAATTTCTAAGCAAACAAAACTCCATGCTTCCGCCTCAGGAGGATTAGGTACAGGTGAGCGCTGAGGAGTGGGTGCTAAGTGCTTTAAAAATACAGAAATACAATTTTTAAAAGCAGTGAATTTTCAATTTTTAAGCAAACAGAACTCCCGGCTTCCGCCTCAGGAGGATTAGGTACAAAACACTTACGACACTTCTTTTCAAACGTGTGTACCACTTCCACTACCACTGAAGAGAATACTATCATGGATTTACGTCCCAAAAGTACTTTCTTGGCCCCCGTGAGCCATAAAACTCTCGACATATTTGAAGCTCTCGTACAAAAAGATCTAGACAACATTCAACAGACCACAGTTCGACACAGACAAAATCTCACAAGACAAGAAAAAATTGCATTGAAGCAACTAGCGACAAACAAAGAGATCACGATCTGCCCTGCTGACAAGGGCGGCTCATTGGTTATCATGGACACCCAATTCTATCTGGACAGTGTGAGCAAGCATTTGACAGAGTCAAACGTCTATGTAGAAATACATTCAGACCCTACCAAAGAATATGCTGCAGTCCTCCAAACAATCGTTGATAAAGCAGTATCCAAAGGTACCATTACCACCAAAGACCGAAATTACCTCATCAAAACTCATCCCAGTACTCCATACCTGTACATGATCTCAAAGATTCACAAACACCCGACGAAACCTCCATTCAGACCCATCGTCAGCACATGCAATTCCATTCATGAACCTATTGGCACTTAAATTGACCGTCACTTGCAACCTTCTGTGAAACAAATGGCAAGCTACTTGCAAGACACCACCGACTTCTTATCTAAACTCACACTCATCAAAATTGATCCTCACACACCAGTTTTGCTCTGTACCATAGACGTTAACTCCTTATACACGCCTATCCCACACAATCTTGGCATCCAGGCAGCAGAAGCAGCATTACTTAAAACCCCCAAACCACATGAACTACAGGTTTTTCTCATGGAATTGATTGAATTCACCTTAATGCACAGTTATTTCAGTTACCAAACCAAATTCTTCAGCCAACTTTCAGGAGTAGCCATGGGCAATTGCGCAGCCCCGTCATACGCCAATCTTTTCATGCAAGACTATGAAACTGAAAACATTCTAACCTTACCACATTGGAAAAATCACCTACAAATTTACTACCGTTATATTGATGACATTTTTTTAATATGGTCAGGAACAGAAGCACAATTGACCCAAGCTATCAATCATCTCAACGGTGTAAATGAAAGAATCCAATTTACATACAACTTTAACCGCTCTACGATATCCTTTCTTGATGTCATGATCACCATCAAAGACAATAAACTTGAAACATCTGTCTTTACCAAACCGACTGACCGAAACAACTATCTACACTATTCCAGTTTCCACCAACCCAGTCTAAAGAAGCACTTACCCTACTCTCAATTGCTAAGAGCCAAAAGAATTGCCTCCACAGATGAGTCGTTTGTACAGGACAGCTCCAACATTATGGACACATTTTCTAAGAGGGGTTACCCACAACAAATCATTACATCAGCCTACACAAGAGTTGGTCTCATTGACCGTGCTACATTACTCACTCCCAAAACCGGACAGAGCCAAAACATTCAACCCAATGTTTTTGTCAGCAAATTTTCAACAAAAAGCCACCTCATCAAACGAAGTATCACAACTCACTGGCCAATACTACAACTAGAACCTGATTTCAACAATTTGTTCAATCAAGTACCCATTTTTGCTTATCAAAGATCAAAAAATCTGCGATCACTACTCAAACCACGTGCCATTGAACCAGCCATATACAAAGGTACCATTCCTTGTCACAATTGCCAAAACTGTCATAACATTATTTCAGGCAACTGCATAAATCATCCCAGTTCCGGAAAACAAATTGCCCTGAAAACCAACGCAACCTGCGATACCACAAACGTGGTTTATCTCCTGAAATGCCCCTGCGGGCTCCCTTATGTAGGGAAAACTGAAAGAAAAATAAAGATAAGATTCAATGAACACAGGAGTAACATCCGCAACAAAAACCTAAAGTCTTGTGTATCAGCTCATTTTACTCAGCTCAATCACAATAACAGCCAATTACGCTTTCTAGTACTCGAGGTAGTTGAAAAACCTAAAGGTATTGACCCGAAAAAATACTTGCTGCAACGAGAACTTTTTTGGATTTTCAAACTCGGTACCACCGTCCCAAGAGGTCTCAACGAACGTTTGGAATTCAGCAGCTTCCTATAATTCTCATTTTCTCCGAACATGATCAGCACACGTTGGCTGTTCACACTTTTGTGCTTGCATTCTATAATGGTCATACTGCACACTGCACATTCATTTTTTCATATTATATCCATTTTCTACTGTATTATTGGTATTGACTCTCTGTCCCCGTTCGTATGTATACATGTTTTCAGACTGTGTTTTATTTCTTTATTATCAGAGTTTATGTACCATGTTCTATTTTTTATGACTCTTCACACACCCGTTTCCTTTGGTTCTTTATTACATGTACCTGGTGTTATTTTGTCACCTTTCGTATTAGTTTCCCTTATTAACCAAATTTGTTGGCTCAGCACCTTTATTGCACCCACAGTCCCTTGTTATTTTGGATTTTCCAGTACGTTTTTTGTGTCCTTGCATGTTCGTGCTCCACTTTACTAGCCCTCTTTCCATTTCTACACACTGAACCACATATAGGCGCACGCACACTGACATCATCTACTTCCGTGTTTTCACCGGATGGCGTCTCTTTCACCGGCATGAATCCGATTTCACTCCTACACCACTGGTAAGCCATTCACCTTTTGGTCTCCACTTCCGTGGTAGTCCGCTAGCCGTATCTCTCCGTTCCATGTAACACGTGGAACGCTCTCCGGACTATTTCCCGCATGACCTTCTCTCACTCTGTTTACGATCACGGGCACATTTGTTAAGTTCAGTTGTACTTTGTACCCAGTCTATCGTTTGGGTTCTCACATCACTTAGAACGCTTTCACGACCATTCCTTGTAAGACTTGTATTTATTCCTTTGCACAATGATGAACCCACTCCAACAGGTTCAGCCGATTGAGCACTTTTTCCGTCATCAAAATCGTTCGCCCCCCCACATCACCGGTATCTATCGCCTGGCCTTGACCTTCTCACAATCGGACGATCACCACATAAAAAGTTGATTATCTTATCCTTTTCAATCTTGGTTCCTGACTCATACGCTCTTATTTCTACTTGTTTCTAGTACATACGAAACCCCCTGATGAAGAGCTTGCTCGAAATGCATTGGGGATTTGAATTTTGTACATGATGTAATTTTGGATATTTCCTTGGATATTCGCAAGCTACGTTAATTATTTTGGAAATGAAATTTGTTTAAATTTTCAAAGAACAAGTATGCACTCACTCTAACTATTGAAGACAAAGTGAATAAAACTTTTAACTATCAAACTATACTTTGAAAACATTTGCCTTATTAGCACACAGGAGTGCTCAGGTTATCCACCTTGTGCCCACAAGGTTTTCATATTGATATTCATCTTTCTGCCCTTCCCGGACAGTAAGGGCAATATCCTGATCACCCTAAGAGATTCATCCTTCTTGGAATACCCTGTTAACCATTGTTTTTTTACCCCGGAGTGCAGCGGACTCTCTCTTTCCTAATCATTACCTTCTGTCCATCCGCTCTCGCACCCAATCACTATCAAGATGTCTTATACAGACATAGCCAACCTAACGTCCAACAAAGCAGACACTTTTGAATTTTCCACTGAGGATACAGAGCGCATTTACATTCTCATTCAGGAACCACAGTGTGTCACTTCCAGCACAGGATCAACTCAATCTAATATCAGACAACTTTTGTATGCAGCCAAAAGAGAGATCAACCAACGGTTACATGCGAGCACATTAATCCGTTATCATAAAGTGTCAAGAATCCCGAGAGGGTTACGCATACCATTAAAATCCACACTATGCAAAAACAACATGAAATTTACTGAAAGATGGTATGGAATACTCAATAAATGTTCACTTGACCTCATCCTACTCATAGTTGAAGAATTATCTAAAATGCTTGAAGATCTCACCACAGAAGTTACCCAGCTTAAAGACGAATTGACTTCTAAATTGACCCCAGAGGAATTGAGTCAAACTTTGGAAGACATAAACACACAACTTGAAAAATACACAAAAGAGATCAATGAACGCAAACTGCGTAAGTTCAAACGTGATACAGTAGACTACAAGCTTGGCGAAGTATATAATTGGGCTGAAATCTATGCGGCCAGAAGACAACAAAGATCACAATACAACAAATCATCAGCAGGCGAAACATCTTCCTCAGATGGCTCCACATACAATCGCCAACCCAGACAAGATACCAGACAAACACCACGTCCAGTTCCATCACAACCAGGAGGCACTTCCTCCAGTGGAACACCTGTAAATGATGCATCAACCAGTCATGCTACAATTCAAAGCACTGGACCGGTGCCTTTTTTAGGGGTAGGCACAGATGCAACAGGAGATCCCGGCGGACGCTATTCAACAGAACAACAGCGACCCATCGCACAATCAACGAGGAGCCACAGAATTTGATCATAAACATTTCCAACACCAAGCTTTCCAATACACAAAACAAAGTGTTGCAAAAAGGGACCTCCTTTGTCCCCACCTACAATACCGACGACCTTGAGTCTCAAGTAAGTTTGTACAAATTCATGCGCACTTTACGCTTATTTATTTTATTTATTTATTTTAAAGGTTTTATAAAGCGCGTAGTAACTCAAAGAGCATCCCAGCGCTGACCTGTTTCTCCAAGGGTTTCAGCCGTCTAATGAAATTATGTCTGCGGAAAAAGGAGGGTCTTTAGGGTTTTTCTGAACTGGAGGTAGTTCGGTTCTGTCCTGAGTCTTCGTGGTAGATGGTTCCAATGTTTGGCCGTGTGAACCGAAAAACGACGGCCACCGGTCTTGGCTTTTCTGATTCTAGGGACTACGATAAGATTTTCTACGCTGGACCGGAGGTCTCTCTCCGCTTTGTATGGGATTAGGAGTTCTTTGAGAAGAGGGGGCCCGTTATTGTTGAGGGTCTTATGGGCTAGACAGAGGGCCTTGAAGATGACCCTCTCCCTGACTGGGAGCCAGTGGAGGGATTTAAGAGCCGGCCTGGCGGAGGATCTTCCTGGTGTGCCCGTGAGTAGGCGGGCGGCGGCGTTTTGGACTTTTTGCAGTGAGTTCAGGGTGGCTTCAGGGGCTCCCAGGTAGATGGCGTTACAGTAGTCTAATCTTGCCAGGATTAGACCCTGAATGAGGAGCCTCCTTGCGGTATCGGGGAGCAGGGGGAAGATCTTCCTGCAGGCTCTGAGTAGCCCAAAACAAGTCCCTGCCATTCTTTTAGCCTGGGTTTTAAAGCTCATGTCCTTCTCAATCCACACACCAAGGCTCTTGACCTCTTCCTTGGGTACAGGAGGGTCACCTAGGCAACTGGGCCAAAGGTGAGATGGCAAAGAGGGCCCCTTGTGGCCCATCAAAAGGATCTCAGTCTTGGCCCCATTTAGTTTCAGTGAGGAAAGATTCATCCATCGGTGTACTTCGGAGAGGCAGCTATGGAGATCCGATGGGGCGTGGTGGGGATGTGAGAGGGTTACGACCAGCTGCGTGTCGTCGGCGTAGTTGATAATTGACACGCTGAACGAACTGATCCTCTTCTCCAGTGGGGCCATGTATACGTTAAACAACGTGGGGCTCAGGGATGAGCCCTGTGGTACTCCGCACCGGAGGGGGATGGTGGATGAGCAGCTGTCGTTTTCCCGCACCTGGAAGGAGCGTCCTGATAAGAAGGATTCTAGCCATTTCAGGGCCGTACCCTTTAGTCCGATCTCTCCCAGTCGGTGGATTAGGGTAGGATGGTCTACAGTGTCGAAGGCCGCACTGAGATCCAGGAGGATCACTGCCACTGATCCTCCTGTGTCCAGAATGCTTCTGGCCTTCTCCACCGCTGCCAGGAGGGCGATGTCCGTGCCCTGACCTGGACGGAACCCTGTCTGGGAGACCGCTAAGAGGTTGTTGCTTTCTAGGTAAAGCAATAATTGCTTGTTTTCCAGCTTCTCTGCGATCTTGCTGTTTCCAGGGAGAAGGGATATGGGCCTATAGTTGGTGAAGTCCTGCGGGTCTAAGGAGGTTTTTTTTAATAGACCTTTGACTGCTGCCGCTTTCCAGCTGGGAGGGACTATGCCCTCCGAGAGGGAGGAGTTGATCAGGGCCGTGAGGGGAGGGATGATGGTGCTCGCCACTTTTTTTAGGAAGCGGAGGGGTGCAGGGTCGAGGGGGGAGCCACTTTTAATTGAGGCTAGCGTTGCTCCTACTTCTTCCGTTGTTACGGGGCCGAAAGCGTCCAGGGAGGGTTGGGGGTGAGCTGACAGCAGAGGAGGATGGGTAGAGGTGGTAGTGAGATCCTGCTCTGTATGGGCCTGATCGGGGGGGGGTATGGTAAGAAGAATTTTATGAATCTTCTCGTCAAAGAAGGTGGCTAAGTTGTTACATTTGATTTCAGCTTCTTTGGGATCAAGGGGTTTAAGTGGGGGGTCAGGGGCGTGGAGGAGTTCTTTAAGAACTGAATAGGTTTCATGGGCCGAACAGGCAGTGTTTTTAATTCTGTTCTCGTAGAAGCTGGTTTTGGTGTTGCGGAGCTCTTTTTTGTAAGTTTTTACAGAGGTACGGAATGAATCTTTTTGTTCCTTGGTTTTTTCCTTCCTCCAGATACGTTCATTCCTTTTGCAAACCTTGCGCAGAAGGTTGAGTTCCGGGGTATACCAGGGTGAGGGATTAACTCTCTTGGTGTGTTTCAGAGAGTAGGTTTTAGGCAGAATGATGTCGAGCGATTGGGTAATCCAGGTACTGAATTCTTTGTCCCCTGCTACGATGTCGTGGGGAGGGTGGGGAACATTTTCCCTGAGTTTGGCTGCCCAAACGTCTGGTTCCAATTTCTGCCATCGTCTGGTATACGTTCTGGTTTTGGAAGGTGGAGGGGGCGGAGTGATGATGTCCCATACTAGGGAGACCAAAAAGTGGTCCGTCCAGGGAAGGGGGATATGGTCAAGGGTTCTCAAATTGGGGATATTGGAGAAAATAGGATCAAGCAGTTGCCCTCTTTCATGAGTGGCTCGTGGGTTTTTAAGGTCAAGGCCCATTGAGGTGAGATCCTGGAGTAGTTCACTGGCCTGCTTGTCATCCGGGTCCAAGAAATGTACGTTCAGGTCTCCTAATAGTAGGTAGTTAGTGGTGGACGCACATTTGATGGACGTTTGGTCGATAATTTTGTTGGAAAAGTCTCCTAGATTGCCTGGTGGCGATATACCAGAGTCCCTGACAGCGAGGTAACTGGGGAGATTTGTATAGTGTAGTGGCAGCTTTCGTATCCCTTGATGTTGCCATCAGATGTTCTACAGGTGAGGGTGTCTTTAAGGATTATCGCTAGTCCACCTCCCCTCCCCTCTGGTCTGATCAGTGAGCACATGACGTACCCGGGGGGGAGTGCTAGAACGATGTCTGGGCCACTGCTGGGGGTAAGCCAGGTTTCTGTTAGAAACAGAATGTCTAAGGCATTGTTTGTAATTAAGAGGTTCACTTCGTGTGAGTGTTTCACGAGCGACCTGCAGTTAAGTAGGCCTAGGTGCAAGCCCTTAGGTGCCGTGTTTTGATTGGCAGGGTCACGGAAGTCACAGCCGGAGAAATGGGTCTCTTCATTCAGGATGCGCGAGTAGGAGAGTTCTTTGTTGGGGTTTAAGGCTAATAAGTCCGCGCGAGTGTAGGTCCGGTCGTTGCGGGCTGATGAGGGCAGAATGGCTGGGCCTAGGGCCGGCTGGGCCCGGACGGGCCCAGACGGGCTTGCCTTTGGCGCGTCTTCGGCGCGCTGCCGGCGCGCCCGCTGCGCCCGTCCGCTGCGCTCCCTGTACTGGCACATATTTATGGGGAGTTTATGGGCGTTGGAGGGGTGGGTGTGGCCAACAGGAGTGGGCGTGTCCCGTGGCTCCTCGAGGTGAGTGATGGCGGCGAGCAAGCGTTTCCTGCCCCTAACAGCGCTTAGATCGGCTGATTAGGGTTAGCAGGTGAGCGCTGAGGAGTGGGTGCAAAGTGCTTTAAAAATACAGAAATACAATTTTAAAAGCAGTGAATTTTCAATTTCTAAGCAAACAAAACTCCATGCTTCCGCCTCAGGAGGATTAGGTACAGGTGAGCGCTGAGGAGTGGGTGCTAAGTGCTTTAAAAATACAGAAATACAATTTTTAAAAGCAGTGAATTTTCAATTTTTAAGCAAACAGAACTCCCGGCTTCCGCCTCAGGAGGATTAGGTACAAAACACTTACGACACTTCTTTTCAAACGTGTGTACCACTTCCACTACCACTGAAGAGAATACTATCATGGATTTACGTCCCAAAAGTACTTTCTTGGCCCCCGTGAGCCATAAAACTCTCGACATATTTGAAGCTCTCGTACAAAAAGATCTAGACAACATTCAACAGACCACAGTTCGACACAGACAAAATCTCACAAGACAAGAAAAAATTGCATTGAAGCAACTAGCGACAAACAAAGAGATCACGATCTGCCCTGCTGACAAGGGCGGCTCATTGTTTATCATGGACACCCAATTCTATCTGGACAGTGTGAGCAAGCATTTGACAGAGTCAAACGTCTATGTAGAAATACATTCAGACCCTACCAAAGAATATGCTGCAGTCCTCCAAACAATCGTTGATAAAGCAGTATCCAAAGGTACCATTACCACCAAAGACCGAAATTACCTCATCAAAACTCATCCCAGTACTCCATACCTGTACATGATCTCAAAGATTCACAAACACCCGACGAAACCTCCATTCAGACCCATCGTCAGCACATGCAATTCCATTCATGAACCTATTGGCACTTAAATTGACCGTCACTTGCAACCTTCTGTGAAACAAATGGCAAGCTACTTGCAAGACACCACCGACTTCTTATCTAAACTCACACTCATCAAAATTGATCCTCACACACCAGTTTTGCTCTGTACCATAGACGTTAACTCCTTATACACGCCTATCCCACACAATCTTGGCATCCAGGCAGCAGAAGCAGCATTACTTAAAACCCCCAAACCACATGAACTACAGGTTTTTCTCATGGAATTGATTGAATTCACCTTAATGCACAGTTATTTCAGTTACCAAACCAAATTCTTCAGCCAACTTTCAGGAGTAGCCATGGGCAATTGCGCAGCCCCGTCATACGCCAATCTTTTCATGCAAGACTATGAAACTGAAAACATTCTAACCTTACCACATTGGAAAAATCACCTACAAATTTACTACCGTTATATTGATGACATTTTTTTAATATGGTCAGGAACAGAAGCACAATTGACCCAAGCTATCAATCATCTCAACGGTGTAAATGAAAGAATCCAATTTACATACAACTTTAACCGCTCTACGATATCCTTTCTTGATGTCATGATCACCATCAAAGACAATAAACTTGAAACATCTGTCTTTACCAAACCGACTGACCGAAACAACTATCTACACTATTCCAGTTTCCACCAACCCAGTCTAAAGAAGCACTTACCCTACTCTCAATTGCTAAGAGCCAAAAGAATTGCCTCCACAGATGAGTCGTTTGTACAGGACAGCTCCAACATTATGGACACATTTTCTAAGAGGGGTTACCCACAACAAATCATTACATCAGCCTACACAAGAGTTGGTCTCATTGACCGTGCTACATTACTCACTCCCAAAACCGGACAGAGCCAAAACATTCAACCCAATGTTTTTGTCAGCAAATTTTCAACAAAAAGCCACCTCATCAAACGAAGTATCACAACTCACTGGCCAATACTACAACTAGAACCTGATTTCAACAATTTGTTCAATCAAGTACCCATTTTTGCTTATCAAAGATCAAAAAATCTGCGATCACTACTCAAACCACGTGCCATTGAACCAGCCATATACAAAGGTACCATTCCTTGTCACAATTGCCAAAACTGTCATAACATTATTTCAGGCAACTGCATAAATCATCCCAGTTCCGGAAAACAAATTGCCCTGAAAACCAACGCAACCTGCGATACCACAAACGTGGTTTATCTCCTGAAATGCCCCTGCGGGCTCCCTTATGTAGGGAAAACTGAAAGAAAAATAAAGATAAGATTCAATGAACACAGGAGTAACATCCGCAACAAAAACCTAAAGTCTTGTGTATCAGCTCATTTTACTCAGCTCAATCACAATAACAGCCAAATACGCTTTCTAGTACTCGAGGTAGTTGAAAAACCTAAAGGTATTGACCCGAAAAAATACTTGCTGCAACGAGAACTTTTTTGGATTTTCAAACTCGGTACCACCGTCCCAAGAGGTCTCAACGAACGTTTGGAATTCAGCAGCTTCCTATAATTCTAATTTTCTCAGAACATGATCAGCACACGTTGGCTGTTCACACTTTTGTGCTTGCATTCTATAATGGTCATACTGTACACTGCACATTCATTTTTTCATATTATATCCATTTTCTACTGTATTATTGGTATTGACTCTCTGTCCCCGTTCGTATGTATACATGTTTTCAGACTGTGTTTTATTTCTTTATTATCAGAGTTTATGTACCATGTTCTATTTTTTATGACTCTTCACACACCCGTTTCCTTTGGTTCTTTATTACATGTACCTGGTGTTATTTTGTCACCTTTCGTATTAGTTTCCCTTATTAACCAAATTTGTTGGCTCAGCACCTTTATTGCACCCACAGTCCCTTGTTATTTTGGATTTTCCAGTACGTTTTTTGTTTCCTTGCATGTTCCTGCTCCACTTTACTAGCCCTCTTTCCATTTCTACACACTGAACCACATATAGGCGCACGCGCACTGACATCATCTACTTCCGCGTTTTCACCGGATGGCGTCTCTTTCACCGGCATGAATCCGATTTCACTCCTACACCACTGGTAAGCCATTCACCTTTTGGTCTCCACTTCCGTGGTAGTCCGCTAGCCGTATCTCTCCGTTCCATGTAACACGTGGAACGCTCTCCGGACTATTTCCCGCATGACCTTCTCTCACTCTGTTTACGATCACGGGCACATTTGTTAAGTTCAGTTGTACTTTGTACCCAGTCTATCATTTGGGTTCTCACATCACTTAGAACGCTTTCACGACCATTCCTTGTAAGACTTGTATTTATTCCTTTGCACAATGATGAACCCACTCCAACAGGTTCAGCCGATTGAGCACTTTTTCCGTCATCAAAATCGTTCGCCCCCCCACATCACCGGTATCTATCGCCTGGCCTTGACCTTCTCACAATCGGACGATCACCACATAAAAAGTTGTTTATCTTATCCTTTTCACTCTTGGTTCCTGACTCATACGCTCTTATTTCTACTTGTTTCTAGTACATACGAAACCCCCTGACGAAGAGCTTGCTCGAAATGCATTGGGGATTTGAATTTTGTACATGATGTAATTTTGGATATTTCCTTGGATATTCGCAAGCTACGTTAATTACTTTGGAAATGAAATTTGTTTAAATTTTCAAAGAACAAGTATGCATTCACTCTAACTATTGAAGACAAAGTGAATAAAACTTTGAACTATCAAACTATACTTTGAAAACATTTGCCTTATTAGCACACAGGAGTGCTCAGGTTATCCACCTTGTGCCCACAAGGTTTTCATATTGATATTCATCTTTCTGCCCTTCCCGGACAGTAAGGGCAATATCCTGATCACCCTAAGAGATTCATCCTTCTTGGAATACCCTGTTAACCATTGTTTTTTTACCCCGGAGTGCAGCGGACTCTCTCTTTCCTAAACAAGCTTGCTTTCCCCGCAGCACTGCAGCACTATAGAAATCGTTTATTACTTCTGTTACTTTAGGAGCACTGCGCTGCAGCTTTTATTTTCATGTGCAGTTCAATTGAGTGCATTCCTGACCTCGAGGACAGCATAGCAAACATCGCACAAGACAAAAAAAGAGTGAGATCACCCAGCCGATCCCGCGACAAACAAGCATTTGCAATACAATATGACTTGTAGTTACGCGAGACCCATTGCATTGGAAACGGGAGGGCAGACATCCAAGAATGCCCAAACAGGAGTGGGGGGTGAAGAGGGGGTGAGAAGTCATTTACTGCGGGAGGGGATATACAGGGAAGAAAATGGTGTTGTAGTAAAGGGGGCGATAGCCAGGGAAGGATACAAATCACAACTTGGAACTAGAACCCTCACACACCCAGCAAGCTAGGTGTCATGCTTCATCATATGGGCTCTGCTCCTCGTCAGACTGGCGCTGCAATGTCTGACGGGCTCCCGAAACCGGGGCTCTTTATCGGAGATCTTTTGTTCCCGCCATATGGTGCATGTGTGTGAGAGGGCCTGGGGAGTGTGGTCGTGACGTGAGTGTTAGGTTAAAAAAGGTGAGTCAACCCACCACCTGGTCAGTTGGACACTTGCAGTCATCCGCTCTGCTGCCCAGCCTTTTAAATAAGTTAAACATCACCCTACTTCCCTACCCACATCCATTCAAAATCGCCACCACTTTAAGATGGCCGCCATAGCCACCAGACCTTCTCCTAGTAATTCGCGCTTTACATGCATGCGCAGTGCTGAGTGGGGGAAGCGCCTGGTCCCGTATTAAACAAGGTCCGATTGAGATCTCAATACCCTGCGGTGTGGACTCTCACATTTAGCTGTTTCGCTGCATAGTCTCTTGAGCGATACAGCCACTAGCCTGCTCTCCTCACAACTTGTCACCATTCCAATATGGCAGCCATAGCCAACAGCCCGACCCCTGGTTAAAATCTCTCTCCACACTGCGCATGCGCTGTCCGGGTGGGGCGGCCCCTCAATGGAGAATGACGCCGCTGTAAACAATCCCAGTGGCGCTTAAATAGCGTCCACGCAGAGAGAGCATTACCAGCTGCTCTGCGCCATTACCTAGACGCTGTACGTGGGGTAGGTGACACCGTTTGGACTGCTGACGCCGGAGGTGAGATCTTCTTTAAGGTAGACGCCATGGTACCACTACGTCTGACCAGGTAAGCTCTTCCGCTAACCCCCTTGACATCCCAGGAGTAATTGACTCCCCGGGTGTTCGTCTCCCACTGCACCACGGTGCAGCACGCCTAACTAGTAAGGCGGGGCAGGCGTGGCTGCCTTGGACGGCGGCTATGTCGGCTCACTCTGGCTCTCTGAGGCTGAGTCCGGGGCTCGGCACTGGGACGGCTGGCGCTGGCCTGGAAGTCCGCCCTTACCCCTCTGGTGGGTGTATCCCTGGCCGATTGTGGCGGTGGGAGACACACCGGAGGACTCGTTTGCTTGGGGCGAATAGGGAGGCTCTCTACCTTACCTCGGTTGACAGGCAAACTGGTTGTTCCATACCTTCCTGCCAGCAACTCTAAATATCGTTACTATGAGACCATACATCACTGTTGTCTCCTGCAAAATAGGTACTACACCTCCCTAGCCAGTCCCACGGGAGCAGACTGAGGGGTCCACCAGGGATCCGGGTAAGGGTAAGTGTGCCCTGATCATATTCCTCAGACGATAGAGCACTTTACCATGTTGTTTCTTCATGCCTAATCTGACCGACACATATAATGGCTGGTACTAATCTATCACATCGATGGTGTGCCACTGATAGCAATTTTTATGTTCGGTCTTTCAAGTAGCACAGTTATTGTGGGTGTGTGTGTGTGCTCACTTTACTTACAGGGTGATAATTTGTATCAATGCAGCTGCTCTGTACTATGTCTGTTCTTATGAATATTATCTTATTTTCACAGGCTTTGCAAACTGCAGCAGGACTGACTAGCCTGCATCTTGGTATTTCTGACTATAATACGGTCATAGACATACCTGCAAGTTTCAACCCTTCACTTTTATGTATATATATTTGTCACTAGCATTTTCACAGTGTGGTACGATCATATTTAGGTCCTGAAGAATTGCCATCAGGCAAGAAACATGTCGACCAATAATTGAGGGTAGCAGTCCAATAGACCCTAATAGTACTGGGGTCTTTGTTTCTCCCCTCCCACACCACTTTCATTTGTTTTTAACCAAGGGAGTCTACTACGAGAATAAATTCTTTATGTAGACTGACTCACCTTTTTTAACCTAACACTCACGTCACGACCACACTCCCCAGGCCCTCTCACACACATGCACCATATGGCGGGAACAAAAGATCTCCGATAAAGAGCCCCGGTTTCGGGAGCCCGTCAGACATTGCAGCGCCAGTCTGACGAGGAGCAGAGCCCATATGATGAAGCATGACACCTAGCTTGCTGGGTGTGTGAGGGTTCTAGTTCCAACTAGGGGATTCCCCCCACTCACTTGCACACACACACCCCTCTATCACTCTTCCCGGGGAACTTTTGTACATCCCTCTGTGTCATTAGTCTATAGGACAAGTACACTGGACCCCGTAAAATATTGTCCTAACCTAGTTCCCTTCCTGTATTGACAAATCACAACTTGTCAGGAGGATGGACTAAGAATCCAAAAAACAATCAGAAGGCAGCATTTAGGATCTAAGCCAATCCAAAAGATGGGCCGAGAGTGGGGGGAGCTTCCACAAAGCTCCCACGCTATAGTGTATACTGCATGCCTTGCAAAGCAAGCAATGCATGCGCTGCAACGCTAGGTGAGACCTAAAAACAAGGTTCTTCTGAATGATGCTTGTGAACAAGCCAAAGGATTCTCTTTCTGCATCACACACAACTAGACTAAAAGAAAACACAAAGCGACTGGAAAATCAAAGACGAATTATGATTGAACAACCAGTAATATAGAGTAAAATGATTTGCTAAGTAAAGCATAATGAAGCCCTCAAGTCCCTGGACGAAGGAGAAGGTTATATCAGTAGAACCCGTGGATTGTGGGAAAAAGTGTACTTTACTTTTCTCTGGATAAACATTCCAATGTATTCTCTGCACTACAATGTTCAATTCTTGGATGGATAGGAGAGGTGCTAAGGACAAATTTGCAATGTTTAACAAACTCAGCCTGCAACAGTTGGAGTAACTTTAACCACATCTGCATCACAAGATGGTGGAAATGAACAGCACAATAGATCACACAACTCGGGGGCAGAGAGTTAGGTATTTCATGATTGGATGGGTAGGTGGGATCAGCAAAAGGTGAGCTATAGACAAATACAACATTCAACAAGTCCATGAGCATATTGTATCTATCATGAAAAAAGATAACAGTTCGTAACAGCTTTTCATCCCCCAGACTCGCAAGTTAACTAGTCATTACCTAGGCATGAGAAATGCAAAATCGGGAGAACTCATAGGGCTCAATTATGATGTCAGTCAGAGTTGCCACCAACCGACACTATCGCCGTCTCTGAA
Organism: Lissotriton helveticus; assembly: GCF_964261635.1. Lineage (NCBI taxonomy): Eukaryota > Metazoa > Chordata > Amphibia > Caudata > Salamandridae > Lissotriton > Lissotriton helveticus. Next base: position 918,594,975 of record NC_136067.1, on the reverse strand, counting down.
CTGATCGACCTCCAGTCGGTGGTCTCGACACCACAATTACAATGCAACTGCACGTGGAGTGGTCGCATACTCCCATTTCTCTGTGGGAGCTCATGCTGCGGCTGTATATTAGCCGTAGAACATGCTCCCATAGAGAAATGGGAGATTGTGTTAATTCCTGCACCACGTGGCTACCCCCTCAAGGTGCCTGTCACATGGTGCAGGGATTTATACTGGGGCACCATAGGTGGCCCTTAACCGGTGGCCTCAAGGATAAGAGGGCCCTGCTTGGGGCCACAAACTCGCTTTCCAACACGCTTTCCATGTCAGAAAGCCCAGCATGGAAAGCCTGTCGGAAACCTGGTATCGTAATCCCTACGGCGGAATGGCGGTCCATAGGGATTAGGGCTGTTCTCCGACTGGCCGACAGGCACCTTGAGGCCATCGGAATCCAGCTGGAATGACGGCCGGTTTTAATTCTGACTGCCTAGATTGTAATTTGTTAGTACAAAAGACAGAGCCACCCAATTATCCCTCGAGGACTGGGTATGATAATGACCAATCTACATGAATGTCCCCTCAGGAATTATTTCTCAACTCCTTTACCATTTATAAGTAGTCACATAAAGTGAACATAGGTTAAGCAATGCATGGGATATATCTCAATTCTTATTTATTCACAACAAGATTTAGTTACGGCAACAACACTACTGCTAACATTTCAAATTCTCTTGTGAGCAGTATGTAACATCTTTTGCTTGTTTTGCATGGACAGATGATATACCATACAACATACAATTTTGATATACTATAAAGCTGTATTCAAAATGACACAGAAGTTCACTTTTAAGCAAATCGATGTTTAGAAGCGTCGACGTTTCGGTCCACGATGGTGAAAACATTCCCAGGACCATCCTCAGGACGAAAAAGTGTTGCACATTCCTAATACTTCCAGCCGGAAGTATATATTTAATCAACTGGACCTCAATTGTCCCAAGAATTCGAAGTTCGTGTCCACAAAAGTAGAACGTGCTCAAGCCGTATAATTCACTTTATACGAGGCTCTGTGTCTTTACTGTACACTTGAATCAGGAAGCGACTGCTGCCTTCACTGACCGACCGTTAATACTCGTCCGGTTTTAATTCTGACTGCCTAGATTGTAATTTGGCAGTCGGGATTGAAACATGCCTTGAATTTGCAGTTCTTGTAAAATTAGACATTCAATGATGAGAAAGAAATGAAAGGGGGCAACGCTTTTATGTTTCATGGATCAAATCTATTTGCACAGATGTATTATATGGAGGGAAACACCCTTTACATCGCGATGCATTTAAAACGCAGCCGTTACAACGCAAGCGTTACATCGACTTGCGCTGGATGGCGCTATAACTAAGTAATAGTAAGATTTACTATTCCAACACCTTCCCTACTGTATGTACCCTGGTGTTGGAATAGTAAATCCTACTCCTAAGTCTGGCACCCTCCAGCGCAAGTCATTGTAACGACCTGCATTGTAAAAACTGCAATGTTACATACCACAATAATTTTGATCGCGTTGTAACATCACATATTCTTATAGGGAGGACACAACTGGTTTCTTCAGCCTTTGCTTAGAGATCAATCAAATGACTAAGCTGTCGAACAAAGCAGCTGCTTCTGCATTTAAAGTGCTATGTTTGATCCAGCTTTTGCAAATGATCCTGCAGCAGGTTAACACAGTGATTGCACTGCTCATGGTATTCTCTTCTAGGGGTGTGTGAAATTTACATAATTTACTTTTGTGTAATTATGCAAAATTGTGGCAAAGTTACGAGAAATTATGCGTACATATGAAACAATTGAAATCCATCCTTTAGAGCTATGTTTTATCACACAATGCATTCTAATATCAAATTTTACACTAGGATGCATTTTTCAAGACACAAAAGCACTGTGAGCTAGAGTCACTTGCACTCTGTTGTGCGCATGCGTTTGGGGTAAACTTTTACTGTTTATGGCACGTTACTATGTGATGTGGCATAATGGTGTTGGTTTGGGAAGTGGTCTATTTCTGTACAAAAACTATACTGGAAGGCAATTTCCTATTTGTGGGTAAGCTACAGGCTGTAGCACACAAGCAAATAGGAAAAAATAAAGATATTTTTCTTTGTTATTCCAGCCTCAGCAAGGCGCAGGAGTTTGGTGTAAATTCATATCTAGTTCCTGTAGATATGGATTTGTGTTAAAATCCATGGGTGAATGCACTGGAATGCTGAAGCGCTAACTGTGGAAAGTCTCCCTAATGCAAAGTAGTGCAAGACAGCATTACGTTATGGCACAAATCGATGCAAATCATGATTTGCTCTGGTTTGCAAATCCCAGCAGAAGACTTTGTGTCAGGTCAGAGCTAAAAAAAAGTAATGAAAACCCGACGCAAACTCTTTGTAAATCTGAATCTGAAACTCAAAAGTGTTCAATTATAATAACAAAATGTAGTCTACATTTAATTTATTCAGAGAAAACATTAAGATGAAAGTGAAATGTCATCTAAATTGTCTTTTATAGCATTAACGCTCTGCAGAGCACCAAAACCACGCCCTCTGCCACACCCAGTTTGTATGGTGGGCTACAAACAGAGCAGAAGAATACACCTGTGCAAGGGACTTGAGCAGCAGGCGCAAGCTGGCGCACCACTGATGCACTGAAGGTAAGCCCATATGCGGACATCGATGCCCGGATTGCGCAATGCACAAGCCCCCCTGCCTATTCGATGACCCATGTCTTACCTAAACTCAGCATTCTAGAGAAGACCTTTCCTCCCTCAAACTCACAGGTAGGAAGGAAAACTACACTTATCTTGAATGTCATTCGGTTAAGATAAACTCCAATCTAATGTGTCAAGGGTGTGGAGCCCAGCTGGGCTATATGATTCATGGGACAACTGGGGTAAACATCTCAGTACATACTCCTGGTCGGGCTCTGACGGGAGCCAAGACAAAAAAAAAAGAAATCGCGTCCACCCTTTTAAATGCCAGGTCTCTGGTAAAGCAATGTACTGAATTATCAGCATTTATAGATGTTCACAAACCATCTTTTGTGTTTGTGACCGAAACATGGGCCGACCCTTCATCCAATCCAGAACTGGTAGCAGCCATTCCAGAGGGATATGCGATGTAGAGACATCATAGACTAAACACACTAGGGGTTGGTATTGCTATAATATTCAAAGCCAAATTTTCACCTAACTGCAATCCTGTACCATCTCCTCTCTGGGAGGCAGTTTCTTACTGGCTCGAAGTCATTAGAACTCAGATGTTTAAAGGGGTATTATTATAATGCCCACCCGGCTCTAGACAGGCCTTTGCCCAGGAAATGGACAGTCTTCTTGAAGCCAATATTCTGTCCAATGACTATAGAGTACTCAGAGATTTTAAATTTCATCTAGAGGCACTAGAAGGTAATGGCACAGTGGCATATCTACAGGTTATGTTAGGCTAGTCCTCAAACAAATGGTGAAGCGTCCATCTCATCATGCAAGTCACACATTAGATGGTATCTTTGATAATAACATCGCCTTAGGTAGCATTACCTCCTCGTCAGCCCTCCCCGCCCCAGTCCTAACTACATGAGCATAGCTCCTCCCACCAGAAACTCCCAAGCAACTTGAAACCCATCCCTTCCCTCCAGGCCACACCCATACACTGAGGCATATAACCATGTGACCTGCCAATCCACAACCTGTTTGTTTTTTCTGCGGTATCACTTCCGGGGAGACTTCGTCGTGGGGGGGTGCTGGAACTGGCCTCCTATCGGGTAAGTGTGAAACGGGAAGCAAAGCACCCGTTTTTAACCCCTATTGTGCCTGTTTTACCTTGTGGGCATATGCTTTGAGTCCCTGCTGTAGTGGGACCGTGCGGTTGGGGGTCCGGACTGCCTTGTGTGGGGTGGTGTGTCCCTGCTGCAGCCTCCCCTCTTCCGGGTTCGTTCCCTGCTCTAGCGGGAACACCCGGGGAGGGAGGGGAGGTGTGTGGGGCGCGGCAGGCTTTTCAGCGCACCAAGGGCGTGCCGGTTTGGCTTCTCAGTCTCTTTTGGTACTGTCTCGGTGCTCGTTTCATTCGAGCCCGTGTGTTTCTCCTTTTTTAGTTCCTGCAATCCTTTGTGGAGTCTGGGGTTGTGGGGGGAGGGGAGGAGACTGCCTTTGTTTGTTCAGTGGGGGCCCGATGTTTGGGGTTCAGTCCTGCTTCTGGGTTCCTTCGTCTCCTTACAGTTGGGCCCTGTTCAGTCTTTTCCTTTTGTCGGTTAGTAGTTTTCTCTGATTGGACGGTTTGGAGGCCGGCCTTCGGTCCTGTTTGGGGATTGGCTGTGGTTCTGGGTGGCATTCCCTGGTTGGCCCTTGGGGATTTTTTGCTTTGATTGGTCTGGGTATATCTTGGGGTCTGGGTTTCTGTTCTCCTATTCACAACATGGAGGGTAGAGGTGCAGACGTACGTGAGCTCGGCTGTGAGGATGAGGTGGTGGTCGCTGGTTCTTCCACTGCTCCTTCCATGGTGGATATTCAAAAAATGATTGAGACTGCTGTGGTGACTCGTGATCCGAAGGGGCCTAAGAGGCAGAAATTGGATGCCCCAGCGGAGGTCGATCCAGACGTTGACTCTGATGAGGAGGTGAAGGATCGTTTTGTCCAAGGGGCTGACCTTCACTGTGTCCTGCAGCATGTTCAAGACAATCAAGAAGGCGGAAGCTGCTCAGAAGGCGGCCGTAATGAAGATTCCCTTCACAGGCTCTAAACTGTTTGGGGAGCCATTGGAGACTTTGATAAAGAAGACAGCTGAGGACAAGAAATTGTTGGCTCCGATCCGCTCTTCTCAGAAAGGGAATTTGCGGGTTATAATCTTTTGGGCAGGCGTTTCAATCTAAGATGGCAGCTCAGCCCTTTCATGGTAGAGGACGTGGCCGGGGTGTCCCTTCCTTTCACAAGTCCCGGGGTCATCAGGGTACTTCCTCTTCTGCAGGTCCCTCCAAGTCATGACTATGTAATGAGTTCCTTGAAGGTGCCGGTTGGGGGTCGCCCTACCTCTTTTTTACTAGTCTGGGAGGAGTTCGTTCGGGATCAATGGGTCCTGCAGGTGGTCCAGCTGGGCTACAGGATAGAATTTGGGGGAAACATCCTTTACAACGCAACTTTTACCATGCAGTGCCTTTACGACGCAACTTTTACAACGCAAACCATTACAACGCATTGCGCTGGGGGCGCTCTAGGATAGGGAAAAGGTTTAATTTACTGTCCAACACCTTCCCTACTATCCACGGGGACTGGAGTTGGAATAGTAAATTAAACTATTCACTATCCAGCGCCCCAAAGCACTATGCGTTGTAATGGTATGCGTTGTAAAAAACGCGTTGTAAAAGCATGCGATGTAATAGCATGCGTTGTAATGTCACATATCCAGAATTTGGGACTCCTCCCGGGGATGTATTCAGGGCTACCCCTGTTCCCAGGTCTCAGGCAAGATATCGTGCTCTATTGGACAGAGTTCAGGACTTGGTGTCAAAGGGGGCTGTGGTGAGGGTGCCTGTGAATCAACAGGGTCGGGAGGTTTACTCAATCCCCGTTTTTGATCCAGAAGCCAAATGGGGACTTCCGTCCGGTCCTGGATCTGAAGGCGGTGAACTTGTGTATCCCTCATCGGTCTATCAAAATGGTGACTCTGCAGTTGATTCTTCCCTTCCTGTCGGTGGGGGATTTTCTGACTTCTCTCGATCTCCGGGACGCCAATTTTCATGTGCCAGTGCACGCGGATTCACAGAGGTTCCTGCGTTTCTGCGTAGGGTTGGATCACTACAAGTTTCAGGTATTACCGTTTGGCCTGTCTGCCTCTCCGAGGGTGTTTACTAAAGTGTTGGCACCCTTGGTGGGTTTGTTGCATGCTCGGGGTATACAGGTTTTTTTCTTACTTGGACGATTGATTGACTCTTCCTCTTCTTTCCTTCAGGCTCAGACGCATTCCCGGGAGGTTTGCAGTCTCCTTCAACAGTTCGGGTGGATCCTGAACTTGGAGAAATCCCATCTTCGCCCCACTCAGGAACTGCTGTTCATTGGGGGGGTGTTCAATACCAGGTTGGGAAAGGTCTTCCTGTTGGAGCCCCGCAGACTGAGTCTTATGCACGAACTGAGGAAGGTGTTGGGGGCTCGGTTTTCCACGGCTCGCCAGTGGTTGCGTGTTCAGGGGCTGATGTCAGCTACTGTGATGATTGTTCCTTGGGCCCGTTTACACTTATAACCCCTGGTGCATCATCTTCTGGAGCATTGGGATCCGGCTCCTCTGAATTATGAGCTGTTGATTCTGGGGAGTGTGTCCATCGCCCGGGAGTTGTCCTGGTGGCTGGTGGATCGGAACCTCTTACAGGGCTCGCCCTTTGTGTCCCAGGTGAGGTTGGTCCTGACAACCGATGCCAGCGAACTGGGTTAGGGTGCGGTCTTGGGTCAGGAATCGGTGCATGGTCTTTGGTCTGTGCCGGAGGTGGAAATGTCCTTGAATTGGTGGGAATTAAAGGCGGTTCAGTTGGCGTTGACTCATTTTCTGCCTTGGGTCCTCCAGAGGAATGTGATGGTGCGGTCGGACAACACGGTGGTAGTGTGTTATATCAACCGCCAGGGAAGGGCGAGGGTGGCTTCCCTCAATTTGTTGGCTCGACGTATCGGCCTGTGGGCGGAGTCTCACTTGCTGTCTCAGAGGGCTTTACATCTGCCAGGGATTTTGAACTCAGTGGCGGATCGCCTGAGCAGGGTGTTTCCCTCCCTATCGGACATGTGCCTGTCTCAGGAAGTGTTTGGGTGCCTGATGGCCCGGTTCGGGGTCCCGGTGGTGGACCTGTCTGCAGCCCCAGGGAACGCCTTGAGGGAGACGTTTTGTTCTCTGGTTCGGTCTTCGCGGTTTGGAGGGTGGATGCCCTGTCCTTCCGGTGGGAGGGGGGCCTGATGTATGCCTTTCCCCCTATTGCCCTGCTGCCGCGTGTTCTGCTGAAGGTCAAACTGGATCAGGCTTCCGTGATCCTGGTGGCTCTGGATTGGTCCAGGCGGCCTTGGTTCCCTCTGTTACTGAAGTTGGCAGTGGGGCCTTGCTGGAGGTTGCCGGTGGTCCCTTGCCGTTTCCCCCTCTATCTTAGGAGTGTCTGGTCCGCCTGAGACTGGCGGGTTGGCTGTTGAGAGGATGAACCTTGTGGCGTTGGGGTGTTCTCCTTCAGTGGCGGAATTTATTCAGAGGTCCAGGCGCCCTTCGACTCTCAAGTCCTATGCCAGGCATTGTTTTTTTTTTCCAGTCTTGGTGTACGGCGCGAGGGTGGTCTGCGTTGGAGGTGGATCCGGTGCATGTCTTGGACTTTTTGAAGGACGGCTTTGACTTGGGTCTGGCTGTGTCCTCCCTGAGGGCTCAGTGGGCAGCTGTTCAGGCCTTTCGGGGTTCGGTCTGTGACCCAGTGGTTCCCCTGGTGTCCCGTTTGTTGCGGAGTTGCTTCCTTCAGAAGCCTGTCATTCGGTTTTGGGGTTTTGCTGGAGGCTCCCTTTGAGCCTCTGCAGGAGGTGTATTTGAGGTTTCTGACGATCAAGGTGCTGTTCCTTGTGGCTATTACGTCGCCTCGACGGATTGGGGAGTTGGGCTCCTTGCTTTGTTTGGCCCCTTTTTTACGTTTTTTTCCTGATCAGGTGGTACTGCGTCCGGATCCCTCCTTTGTTCCCAAGGTCCCTTCCTCTTTTCACTGCTCTGCGGATCTGGTTTTGCCTGATTTCTGTCCTGGTCCTCTTTCAGAGGTTGAGGTGCGGCTGCACTGTTTGGACGTTCGGAGGGCTCTGGAGATCTATTTGATGCGTACTGAGCCGTTTCGTAAGATAGAATCCCTTTTTGTGACCTTTGGACTGGCTGGTCAAGGTCTGAAGCCTTCTGGGGCTACCCTCAGTCGTTGGCTGCGATGGGCTGTGGGTGCTACATATGAGGCCTGTGGTGTGTTGGCTCCTGGGTCTGTTCAGGGGAGATCGACTCGGGGGTGGCGGCTTCCTGGGCTTGTTTTCAGGGGGCTTCCATGGCTGAGATCTGCAGGGCTGCTACCTGGAGTTCTCCACACACCTTTATGTCCCATTATCGTTTGGGGGTTGGGGGGACTGATTCTGCTGGGTTTGGGGATGCTGTGTTGCGTTCTGCTCCGGTGGTGTGACTTTTTATGTGCTTTAATAAAGTCTGCTTTTTGCTTCTGAGTGAAGCCGATTATTGCTTTGGTATCTGCTCAAGTAGTTAGGACTGGGATGGGGAGGGCTGACGAGGAGGTAATGACCAGTTACTCACCGGTAATATTCATTACTCCGAGTCGTAGCCCTCCCCGTCCCAGTCCAGGTTCCCATGCCTCCCTCCCTGTTCGGCTTCTTGTGCTTGTTAGGTACAGGTTGTTGATTGGCAGGTCACGGGGTTATATGCCTCAGGGTATGGGTGTGGCCTGGAGGGAAGGGATGGGTTTCAAGTTGCTTGAGAGTTTCTGTTGGGAGGAGCTATGCTCATGTAGTTAGGACTGGGACGGGGAGGGCTACGACTCGGAGTAATGAATATTACTGGTGAGTAACCGGCCATTAGCATTCTTCTTTTTACATGGACAGACCATAGCGCAATTTTATTTGGCTTATACTGCAAATCATGAGACTCCAAAGTTAAAGTGTCTCCTCATGTGCTAACCATCCGGTCCTGGCATAAAATCCAACCAGAGTCCTTCATTTCGACACTACAGGAGTCATTACTATAAAGCTCACAGGACATAGACACAACAGTAGCCAACTATACAGGTTGGTTAGAAAGAGCTATTAATCAATTAGCCCCATTTAGGGTATCAAAGCCGAGGAGGGACAATCTATCAGCCCCTTGGTTTTCAGATTCGAAAATAAAGATATAGGAGACAAGAAAAACGATGGCCGAAAGATTATAATAAGTCAGAAAGAATTAAATACAAAAAGTGTCTAACAGACCACAAGGCCAGGATTATGAAGGAAAAATAGTCAATTTTCAACAGAAGAAAGAAGCTGCAAAAGTCCTACTAAAGAATTATTTGAGACTGTAAAAACCCTGAAAACAGAAACATATAACAAACTGCTTAACCTGTGACACCTTAGTAAAATTGCTGCTAAATAAAGTCAGAGAGGTGTGCAACAGATTCTCAAAGTCTGTCCTTTCCTACTAATCCAATCCCTCCCCTCAAATGACTCGATCTATTCACCTAGACACACAGAGTAAAACTCTTTTGAAAGATTTCACCCCTCGAACCTTGGAGGAAATAGTGATCCTGATCAACTCAGCTAAATCTAGTTCCACATATGACCCTTGCCCAACTCAGGTGACCAAACAGGCCCCTGATACTATCATCGCAAAGTTGTGCAAAATATTTCAACTGATGTTTAGGACAGGGTTCTTTCCTACCTCCTGGAAGACAGCATTGCTGCTTCCATTAACTCCTTGGACGCTCATGATGAGCTGAGCTCGTCATGAGCCATGGCGCTCCGGTGCTCATGACGAGCTCAGCTCGTCATGGCCCGTGGAACGCTGAGATGTGGGGAGAATTCCCCCGCTGTGCTGAGCGTTCAACGGGAGGCAATACACCTATGACGAGCTGAGCTAGTAATGAACACAGGAGCGCCGTAGCTCATGACGAGCTCAGCTCGTCATGAGCATGGGGGCGCTGTGCGCGCCCCCTCCCCCAGAACAGCGGGGGATTAACCCCCGCAGTAAAGGGGTTAATCAAAAAACCCTCCCTCATCCCATTTGGTGGCTATCTCTGCCAGCCAAAATTGTTGAAACAATTTTGTGTAAACAACTGTCAAACATATCCAGCAAAATAATTTATTAGACCCAACCCAATTTGTATTTCGCAGCTACCATAGTACGGAGTCAGCGTTAATTAAAGCCACAGAGGAGATTAGATGGTCCCTCGATCAGGGAGGCAGAGCAGACCTCATCCTCTTAGATCTATTTATTTATTTATTTATTTATTTATTGAATTTGTATTGCGCACAGCTACCCGCAATGGGTTTCCCGGCGCCAGGGACAGACTAGAGAAGAAGACAAGCAATTGCTGAGAGAGAAGAGAAAAAGGGGCAAAACTAAAAACTCAAAACAGAAAAGTCTTCAATTTTTTGCGGAAAACCAGAAGATTAGTTTCTGTTTTTAAAGCCAGCGGGAGAGCATTCCACATCTTCGGTCCTAAGTGTGCGAATGAACGGCCTCCCATTTTTACCAGTCGGACTCTTGGAATCGCGAAATTGCCATTGTTAGATGACCTAAGAGAGCGACTGGGCTGATATGGCTGGACAAGATTGTGCAGGTAAATGGGAGCAGAACCCTGACGAATCTTAAACGGGAGACACAAAGTTTTAAAGACCACACGATCAGAAATTTTTAACCAGTGAAGGTCACGCAAGGCTTGCATTGCGGACGTTCTCCGTGGAACATTGCACAGAAGGCGGGCAGCTGAGTTCTGTACAACCTGGCGTTTATTTATTGTAGCTTTATCAGCTCCTAGATAAAGCACATTGCCGTAGTCGATACGGGACATCACAAGGGCCTGAACGACAGTTCTTCGAGTGGACTCAGGCAACATCCATATGATCTTCTGCAACCAGCGTAAGGTATTAAAACAGATTGCAGCAACCTTAGTTGCCTGCTGTCTCATCGAGAGTTTCTCGTCGATTAGGAAACCGAGGTTACGAGCAACAGGCACGGGATAGGTAGCGGACCCATGTCACTGGGCCAGTGTCTAGAGCCCCACAGATCTTTATGTTTGCCTAGTATGATAACCTCAGTCTTTTCTCCGTTGAGCTTCAGCAGATTGACTTGCATCCAAGCTGCAACGCGAGAAAGGCCAGTTTTTAGGGCAGAAGTGTCCTGAGCCCTGCTGCTAGACAGAGAAAACACAATCTGCGTCTCGTCTGCATATGAGTATATGGACAGACCGGCGTCCTCTACGATAGAAGCAAGTGGTCTGATGTAAATATTGAACAACAAAGGGCTCAATATGGACCCTTGAGGGACGCCGTGAGCAGATGAATGAATCACAGATTCAGCTTTGTTTGAAAAAACCTGAAATGTGCGCTCATTGAGAAATGAGGCCACCCAGGCAAGCGCTGGTCCAGCAACACCAAGGGAGCGGAGGGACTCCAGTAGGATGGAATGAGACACGGTATCGAAAGCAGCGCTTAAATCAAGAAGGATAAGCGCAAAGGTCTCACCGCTATCGATACCGTGTCGGAGTCGCTCGATCACCCCAAGGAGTGCGGATTCGGTGGAATAATTAGCGCGAAAGCCTGATTGGGATGGATGAAGATATCCCGTGTTTTCAACAAACTCATTAAGCTGGGTATTGACATGGCGTTCCAGTATTTTGGAACAGGCTGGCAGCAGGGATATAGGCCTAAAGTTGGCAAGATTTGTGATGTCAGCACCAGATTTTTTTAGTAGGGGAACGACCATGGCGTGTTTCCAATCCTGTTCAACCCGAGATTCACTAAGGGAGATGTTAAGTAACCACATTAGGAATCTCCGTGGTTCGAGGTCAAGTTGATTCAATATCTTCATAGGGACTGGGTCCCGAGGAGAGCCTGACCTGATGCTTTTTAAGCACGACAGGAAGGACGAGTCATCAAATGGTATCCAGTTGTGAAGAAACTCAGTAGGAGAGACAGAGGCATTGCAAAGAAAGCCGGGTAGGGAAAAATCAATTGGTGATGGAAGGGAGGCCAAGGATTGATAGATGCCCTCAACCTTAGATATGAAAAAATCTGCAATAGCATTGCAATGTGTACCATCTAGAGCCGGCAGCGCAGGAGTGGTGTCAGCACCTGTGAGTTTCTTAACAGTAGCAAAAAGAGTCCGAGGACAATTCTGCACTGAGGTAATTGTAGAGGTGATGTAAGAGGCCTTGGCACGTTTGCAGTTTGCATGATAAAGTTTTAGCTCATCTTTGTAAATCACTTTAGAAGAAGCGGAGTAAAACATCCTCCACTTCCTCTCCAGGGCTTTACAGCGGCTGTTGTTACTGTTAACTGATAGATAGATTGGTTGGCTGAGATTGACAGTACTGGGGCAACCCAAGAATTGTTAAGTTCATTTCTCCTAGGTAGAGAACAGTAGTGGCACCAAACAAGTTTGTTTCCCAACCTTTCTCAATTCTGTGCGGGATCCCTTAAGGGCCCTCGCTCAGCCCCACTCTGTTGAATGTTTATGTTACACCATTAGCTGAAGTAATTAAATTGCATGTTTTCTATCTTACATCTTATGCAGATGACACTCAAATCGCCATTTATTTGGCCAGGGATGAAATTAAGACAGGGTCCATATTCCGCGATTGCATAATGGCGGTCAATACCTGGATGAATAGACACTGTTTAAAATTGAACTCCAGAAAAACTGAATTTTACTATTTGCCTCTCAGTTGTCTTTTTGGGTCCTTAATTAGTGGCTGCAGTACTTAGGGGTACCTCTGTCACTGGTTTGGAAGGTTCGGAATTATGGGATAATAATTGACAACAAACTAACATTCACAGATCAAATTAATGCAGTGACGTCCTTACATTAAGGATCACTGAAAAGATCTTACCTTTCACCCCCCACCCCCGCCCCCTCTTCAAAAAACGAAAGTCAGTTCTTTAGTACTTTCTAAAGCAGATTACTATAATGAACTGCATCTAAATCTGCAGCAGCACTTGAACAGGCTGCAATTTCTTCAAAACGCTGAAGCACGACTGTTATTGAGGATTTCAAAATATCAGTCGGTGTCTAAATATATCATGAAGATACAGTGGCTACGAGTTAGGCAGATAATCACTTTCATAGCTCTATGTACTGCTTGCAAAGCCCTACACAACTAAGGTCCATATTTTCTGAAAAAACAGTTGCTGTTGGTACATACCAGATAGAACATTTTGATCTGCAACAGCCAAGTGTGCGGTATTCTCCAGGTTTAAAAAATCTTCCCGGGGTGGAGAAAGTTTTGAAATCGGAACAGCAAAGGCTTGGAACGCTCTCCCCCTGCAAATTAGAGCCATGCCTAGCCTACTAATGTTTAGGGAGGCTTTGAAAACCTGCTTGTTTAATGCAGAATGAGTTTTAATCTTCTATTTCTTTACCGAGTATTTGTTGATATCAGCAAAGCTAGCGCCAAGACGCCTACGGGCATTCGAGCACTGTTCTCTTAACATAACATAAATATATTGAAACAATCTCTCTATAATTTCAAAACCCATTGAATGTAAATCTGTGCCTGTTTAGAAAAGTGTTATTCTTTTTTAATTCACATATTTCAAAATATGACTTTGGAGCCAGAGGGAGTTCAGCGTAGCTGTTTCCAGATGATTGCAATCCAGCCCATCAGAGACGCGCAGGGAGCTTAACATTCCACTCTAGCCAAAAACCTTTTTTTTTTGCACTGGTGTCAACTTTCCTCTACAGGAAATAAGGCATTGTTCATCATAAAGCCAGCATTTAGGTCATGCCTGCACACAGTGAAAGTTTCAACAAAGTATGTAGCTTGGTGCTTTGTTTTAGAAAAATAGTGTACAAGGCTTCGCTGTCACCTTGGTGCATTGTAAATGCAAAACATTTCTGTGATCCACTTACAAAAATCAAATTACATTCCATTAGCAATCCATGACATTAACGATAACAGATTTATTTGCTTTTCCTTTAGTATAACATATATTTCTTCTATATAACGTTGTGCTCCCATCAAGCTAAGAAAGAAAATACAATATTTCCTCTTTACCAAGCATAACTGTTTGCGAAATGATATCATCACAGAATTATATGACTTCGTATTATAGATCTATTGCTGATATTGAAATCCTACAAAAAGTAGCAAGCAGGATTCAAGTTAATAGTGGCCAAGGAAAAATGTGACCAATGTCAAAAGCCCACAAGCCCCCAGAACAAATTAAACATTCTTAAAAGAAGCACTATGTACACATACAACATCATCATTGTTGTATGGGTGGCGATTTGAAGGTTATTATTTTCCCAACAATGGATTTTTGTTTCAACCTCCCTGTTTTGAAATGGTTGAGCTTAGTAATTAAGCCTTGATCTTCAGAGCAAACTGTTGGGTGAGCAAGGATCCATTAATTCCTCATTTTTTAAACAGTGCCCCCCTTCTTCAGCATGTGGAGGTCTTCTGTCATTCTGGCTTTCTCTATTTAATAATAAATTATACATTGCAAACCATTTGTGATACACATCCAACATTTTTTTTAAAACGTCATAATTTATGATAAAGAATATAGCACCAAACAAACGAAAGATGATGGGGGGAATATTTGCAATAAGTCTAAACCTTGGCAACCATTCTGGGTAGCATTTCAATCCATCATTCGTTTTCCCACCATACCTCCTCAGTATGGACCTAACTAAATGCAAATGAGTCTTGACCATACTTCAATAGTAGACCTTTTGGTCTCATCAGCTGCTCCCTTCTCACTGCCTTAGTCCCCTGGCTCCCTGACAAGGTGTCTGTCCACTCCCCTGCAGCTCCCAGTTTAAACCCACTGGCTGTCCTCACATAGGTCGCCGCCCCACAGATATCCCTTTTTTCTTTAAAAATTAAATTGTAAGTGGTTTCTGTTATTTTTGCATACTTGTGCTATTCGTTAATTTTAATTTGTGTTTCCTCGTTTTTAATTCAAATCCATTTTACTGCCTCTCATCCCCCTGTAACATTGCACAGCTCACTCCTGCATTCAGCCCAAGTTCCAGCTTCCACAGATTTTTCCTGTCCAAACGCCCCACCATCTCCCGACTAGCCCCTGCCACCTCCCAAGACTAGCTATTCAGGCTGTTGCACTGTCGTACCACAAGCACCAAAGTCATGCTCATCTGTAACTGTCCATGCCTGGACCACACCCTGTACCAGGAACCCTGACTCTCCAGACTCCCTGAGGTATTCTGCTGCAGATCTCTCAGCCCTGGACCCTGGATGCAATAACAACTGCTGCCTTGCGTCGCCTCGCTTCACAGTGGGCACCTTCTCCTGAGTCCTCTGCTGGTTCATCGCCAACCTACTATTGAGGAAAAACACAGCAACCAGTGCCACGCCACCCCCATCGGCAGCAATTCCCTAGAACAATTCAGCTGCCTCCTCATCAATGCTCGGTCGCCCTGGAAACATGCCACCAAAGTCTGAGACCCATTCTCTACCCTCGCCCCTGCCGTGACCTTCATCACAGAGACCTGGCTCACCCCCATATGGACCCCAGATATCGCCACGGCAATACTTAGTGGCTGGAAGATGAGACACAAGACCACACCAACAGACACAGAGGTGGCATCGCCATCGTATGCAAGGAATCAATCTCCTGCACCATCATGGATGACAAGACAAAGCTGATCATGAAGCATATGAACATCCAGCTCCGCACCGAAAACAAAACCACCATCAAAGGCACCCTTGTATACAGACTGTCAGGACCATGAACCAGCCTCAGCGACACCTTCACTGAATTCATCATACCACTCGCCATCAGATTCTAACACTATATCTTCCTGGGAGACCTCGGCTTCAAATTAGATGACTCCACTGACACCAATTTACCGACCTCATAGAAAAATTGGACAACATCAGCCTCAAGCAGCTGGTCACCGACCCCATGAACAAAGCAGGACACATGCTGTTCCCGATATTCATATTCAGCAACAAATTCAGATACAACAACACATCAGAACTCACCTGGTCAGACCACTCCATCTTACACTTCACCCTCACTGGACCTCTCTGCACTGCACCCAACTGCCAAGGCACCCCATACCATTGCTGGCCCAAGGTCACTCAGCAACAATGGACTGACGACCTCAGCACCACACAGCCCAACATCACCACCAACCTGGACCAGACAGTAGAAAACCTCTAAGACTGGATCACCAGCGCCACCAACTGAGTCGCTCCAACTAAACCGGCCAAAAACCAAAGACCCACCAAACAAGCCAGCTGGTACACCCTGGAACTCAGCATGTCAAAGCACAGGTGCTAACAACTGGAAAGAAGATGGCACACCAGCAGGAACCACATCAACCAACCCACCTACAAATCAGCCCTGAATGACTATCACCACCAGTTAAAAGCCACAAAAAAGGAGGCCCTGACCCATCATATCAAGACCAGTGCCAACCAAAGAAAAAACTCTTCACTATTACCAGAGAGTTCACCTGCCGGTCAGCCTCCGAAACCTGGATCCCCTCCTCACAAGAACTCTGCAGCGCCCTCACAGACCACTTCCACAACAAGATAGCAACCATCTATAGAATCTTTGATCACCAACCCTCCATCCTCTTCAGCAACCCGTCAACCATCACCTGTTCACCGTATGGAAACAACTCAGCACACTGAACACAACCACTCTTATGAATTACATCCCCTCAGGAGCACCCACCGACCCATGCTCCCACCAACTCTTTAACCTCGGAAGAGACGAGAACAGCCAGCAACTCACCACCATCTTCAACACCCCCATAATCACAGCCACCTTTCCCGACTCATAGGAACATGCTGAGGTCAGACCCCCTCCTCAAGAAATCTTCAGCAGACCCCAGCGAACTCCAGAACTACCATCCCATTTCACTGCTCCATTCTCTGCCAAAGTCCTGAAGAAGACCTTCAACCTCCAACTCATCAAACACCTGGAGAGTAACAACCTACTGGACCCTTCACAAACATGCTTTAGAATCAACCACAGCACTGAAACAGCCCTTATCCCTGCAACAAACAACATTCGCACTCTACTTGACATAGGAGAATCAGATGCACTTTCCCTCCGTGACCTCACCACAGCCTTCAACAGTGTCCCCCACCACACTTTCACCAATTATATGCACCAGATAGGAATCACAGATGATACGTTCAGATGGATGCCATCATTTCTCACAGGATGCATCCAGAAAGTCTGCCCCCCTTACCTTGCAACCCAAGCACACCATATGTGGTGTACACTAAGGATCATCCCTAAGTCCAACCCTCTTCAATATCTACATGACACCACTCGCTGACGTCACTAAATAGCACAACATCAATATCACCTCCTACGCCAATAATACCCATTTGTCCTCTCGCTCTCAGTGGGCCACGCCTTGATAAAAACCAACTTCCACAACTGTATGAAGAATGTCACCATCTGGAGGAAAGACAACTGCTCGAAGCTCAACAAGGACAAAACTGAAGTTCTGAATTTCGGCAAACACACCATGCTCTGGAAAGACTCCTGGTAGCCGATGGAGCTTGGACCCACCCCCACAGACCACAACACAACCTTGGCATCATCTTTGACAGCAAACTCTCCGTGAAACGTCAGGTCAACCCTGTTTCCTCAACCTGTTTTCATACGCCTAGCATGCTCCGCAAAGCCTTCAGGTTACTCCCCATCAGCACCAGAAAAACAGTGAGGCAGGCACTCATCACCAGCGAACTAGTCAACGGTAAGGCACTCTAAGCAGGCACCACAATCAAACTCATGCAAAGAATCCAGACGATCCAGAAAACAGCTGCCAGACTGATACTCAACCTGCCCAAGAGAACACACATCAACAAGCACCAGACGGTCGGCCGCTGGCTCCCCGTCCAGAAGATATGCCAGTTCGAGCTTCTGACCCATGCTTACATAGCCCTACACGATCATGGACCCGCATACATGAACCACCACCGGCAATTTTACCGGTCAACCAGGAATTTCCACTCTGCACATTAAGACCTCACACAGGTGCCGCACAACCGCCACTGCCACTCCAGAGGTCAATTATTCTCCCACCTTGCTGTAAAAGCCTGGACCCTCCTTCCTTTTCACCTCTGCACCACACCCTTGCTGACCCGCTTTAGGCAGGGACTCAAGACCTGGTTCTTTGACTGATACCTGCAGTACAGCGCCTGGATACCCTATAGGGTGATAAGCCGTGCTATAGAAGTACTACAAAAAAAGGGATTGCCCAGACTGCACACCCAGGCCAGGTCCACCCTGACAGGAATACAAGCAATGCAAAACTAGTGTTGCCCTGATTGGGGCTCCTCAGACAGGTGCAGCTTGGTTCCAGTGACACAGTGGCAGGGGGACCTTCATGTGAGCATACCCTTCGCAGTACTTAGGGTAGTACCTTAAACTCATAAGATGGATGATAAAGGGAGGAATGTTTACGATATGTTCAATCACTTGCAATCGCTTTGGGTAGTATTTCAACCCATCATTCTTACCATCATGCTACCTCAGAATGGATCAGTTTTGAACCAGCCCCAATAGAAACAGTCCTGCCCGAACTGCCTGGCCCAAATATCACCCCAGGTTGACAGAATAAGTAGAGTTCTTGGTTACCAAACACGCCCAAGGCCTTCTCAAAACTAAAGTCTGCCACAGAAGGCTAATGGGTTTGTTGAACTTGACCCTTTCCGCAGGGCATCCCCAAACACTTTTCCTTCACCCTCCTGCTTTCAGAACTCGTTTTTGTTGGCTTTTAGAGCTTTTAGGACTCTATACACTTTTCCAGTGCTAAACTGTTTGTGCTCCCTCCATTAAACATTGTGAAATTGACTTACACTTTATTTCCACATTTATTTTACTTGTAAGACCATATTTAAACTGCCAATTCCTCCTGGCAAAATCAACATTTTGCTAGGCCTAAACCTTCCCTTTTAATACAGATAAGTCACCCCTAAGGTAGATCCTAAACAGTCCACAGAGCAGGGTGCAATATATTTATAAAGTTGGACATGTACTTTAAAGTTTTACTTGTGCTTGTAGTGAAAAACTCTTAACTTTTCACTACTGCAAGGCCTACCTCTTTCATAGGATAACATGTGGTTGCCATATTAATTTTGGTAAGTAGCAACTTTCAATTTTAATTTAAAACCCTCTTTAATGTTAAAGTCGGATTTTATGTCACAATTCTGAAAATGGCACTTTTCGAAAGTTGACTTTGTCTTGTCCTAACCTTTTCGTGCCTGCAGCTTGTATCCTGGGTGACATGAACAGGTGTAGCTGGCAGTTGGTCTTTGTGTATTGCTCCGAGGCAGTGAGACAAAGAGGAATAGGTGTTGGCAGGATGTGCCATCTCTGACTTGATAGTAGAAGGAGCTGTCACCTACCACACTTGCACATCACAAAGCCTCTGCCTGAGCACACTCACAAAGAGTTTGACACTAGTATTTTGTGATCCCAGACAAGCTGATCAGAGTCTCAGGGACAGGAAAGGCTCCAACCACCTTGATGCCAGCACCTGGACTCTGTCTGCTGTGAGTCCAGGCTCCTAGGTGGTGCCACCCCAGTCCTTGACCTTTGCAACGCCTAAAGTTGCTCTGCCAGGACAGCTGGGGTCCAGTGGTCAGAACTGAGGCAGTGCTCCACTTCGGAACTGACACATAGTGACACAACCCGGCCGCCGGTCCTCGCATCATGGCCCGCAGTCTCCTTCGAAACACTGCTGCTTGGCGCATCCTCGATGGAGGCCATCAAATCACAAGCCCCTTGTTGATGGCATCCTTCATGATGCAGGACTTTTCATCACAGCTTCTAGCTTTTTCAGCATCGCCACGGTGCAACCCATCTTCGATGCAGAACTTCACATTGCAAGCGATGATCAGTTCTCAGAATTGCAGACCCCCTGCTACCTCAGAACTACTTCTGCGCTACGCATCCTCAACGTGGGTTCCTGCAAAGCTCCGCAACCAGGAATTAAGGTACTTTGCTTAGTGACCAAACCTTTGTCCCTGTATCCGGCCCACAATCCATCAGAATCAGCCTGAAATTGTGATTTTGTCATGGTCAGGCACGATAAGATAACTACAGTTGGTGTTTTTTGCTTCTAGGCGCTATTTTTACTTTAAAACTTTAAAATTGTCTTTGGTTTTATTGATGAGGTGTGTGTCCTTTTTATCGTTAATTATGTATTCAGTTTAACTCATTCTTTCTAACTTAGGGGCCGATTAGGATGGAGGATTTTCCGCCTCCTCCGGGCCGGCGGAAGCCACCTCCGGCCCAGAGGAGGCGGAAAATCCTCTGCGGAGTCACCAAAGACCCACCGCCGCATTACGATGGCTGGTGGGTCTTGGTTTCTGTCCGCTGCTTTTCCGCCGTGGTCGGATTACAACCGCGGCGGAAAAGCTCTCATTTGGCTGGCAGTGTCTATCAGACACCGCCAGCCAAATTGGGAAACATTTGTAAACATGCTTTTCCGCGGCGGTTTTTCCGCCGTGGAAAAGCATGTGTACTTTTGATTTTGGGGGCCTGTTGCGGGCCCCCAGGGTGTGGACGGGTGGGGGGTGCACATGGGGGGTACCTATGGTACCCCCCAGCATTTACATGCACAAAGCGGCAGGCACCGCGCGGTGCCTGCCGCTTTGTGCATGTAAATGTAAAACATGCACTTTTAACATTGCGGCGGGTGCTGCTTGAAGCAGCACCCGCCGCAATGTTAAATATCCAGGATGTGACCGCCAGGGTGGCGGTCACATCCTAATTTGCACGGAGTGACCGCCGCAGCCCATGCGGACGGTCCCTCCACCTCTGGGATGGCGGACGGACGCAAGTCCGTCCGCCATCCTAATCGGCCCCTTAGTGTGGAATTATTCTTGTACTGTACTTTATTACTGTTTTAGTGCTGCATAAATAGTTTTGTACATTTCCTCTAAGTTAAGTCTGACTGCTCTTATTAATTCTGAAGAGAAGAAGAATTCTTCAGTCTGGTGAGAGCCCTCTTTAGTCCTGGGTCAGATATAGAGCAATAAAAGGGTCCCAGTAAATCCAGGTTCCATTCACAGCTGTGCCTTATTGTCAACAATTTTGCTAATAACTTACTTAAAATTTGGTGTGTGCAGCACATCTATATTAGGGGCCCAATTTACTAAGGGGCACCTTCCTTCTCAGAAGCAACTGTTATGCCTTCCCTGAGTAGGCGTATGCTTTGACGTTTTCCCAGGTTTACAGCATGTTGTATATTTGGGAATGTGTCAAATGGCAGAAGTGCTACGTGGGAACCCTCACCTTAACACCCATTGCATATGTCCCTATCACAGTGTGAGGCAACACAATGGCTAGCGCTGCATTGCCTCACACCATATCTACGAAGCCATGTAAAGGCACGCATGGTGGCTTCATTTGGCCTCGTAGCTATGGCTCTGCAGTGTGTGCCGCCAGAGCATCATTAATAGTGGTGCCCCAACAGCACACAGGGCTGTGTAAATGAGCGGTACATGTGGAAGGAGTTGGTGCAATTCTCTCTAGCCTAATTACTCATAATTACTGCACAATTACTTGTAATTATGCTTAATTGGGTGAGAAGAGTAATCCAGCATTTAGCGCTATTTTCTCTGTCCAAAATGTACCGTTGCCTCCAAAATGGGCCTGAGGATGAATTCTGAAAATAGCAGTAAATGCTAGAGGACAATAACAGCAGTAGCTTGCAGCCACTCACTCTACCTTAGTGCATTGTTCCTGTCCTCCTACTGTAGGATTTTACCACCAAATTACTGAAGATGGCATAATTTCAGTAATTTTGCCTCACAGGAGTAATGCGTAGTTATTAAAATTACTCCAATTAATCTGGCATAAGTAACATTTCTTCCAGGCCTAATCCATACATAGTTTCAGATGTTGTGGTATTTTTTACACAATTATGGAATGTTTACGATGCAGAAAGTAGTAACGGTGATAAAATGCACCTCTAAAACAGAAATATAGGGCAGCTGCTCAGTCCCCAAATCATAGCGTATTGATAACTTGGGCTTAGTCTCTAATTTAATTAGAGGCACATTTAAGAGAGTGTGGCCTATAGAATGTAGGGTAGAGCAAATATTTAGAGCATTTACAAATCTTGTCTTTTTCAGTCCGTTTATATTGAAGGATACCTTCCTAAAATTATGAGTTCAGTTTTTGATCTGGTCAGACAAAGATAACTTTCTTTCATGACATAATGTAGGCCATTCCAATGTACTCTGCTTTGCTGTTCTCAGGCATCTGTATATCAGCATGTCATCTGGTCACATCTGGAATTTTTTTAAATGATGGGCTAGTACTTGCGGTTGAAAGTAGGTTTCTCTGTTCCAGCCACTACTGTACTTAGGACTTCAGTTTTTGATCCTTTTAAATATAGCAATCTTTTCTTCATAACAATAGAGCCTCAGTCTGGGTAATGCCTGTGTGCTTTTCCTGTTGTATTCAAGGCACATGTATATATTTGTGCCATCCAGGTACATCTGGAATTCTTCCTGATGGTGGTCGAACACTTGAAACAAGTAATAATGTACATATTGAAGACACTCTGGGGCGAGGGCTGACCACCGGTATACTCTTCACATTAAAGAAGGATGAAGTAAAAGATCCAATTTGTGCAATCATTGTGATGAAATAAACACATTCTTTCAAGGGTTGTTTCTGAACCTTCTGCCCAACCATTGACACTGCTCAGCAGGATGATTTTATCAACCTTGGCTTAGCCAGCTGAGAAGTCAAGCAGAATGAGATACAATTGCTGAACCTGTCAAGAATGAAAAGGAGATCTTCTTTCATGTTTACCACTGTTGTAGCATTAGCGTGTTGCGTCTCATAAACTATTTTATTTAATTATTTTCTCCCATCCCGAAAAAACCTCAACTACCATATTGAATCTCTAAGGTCCTCTGATGGATCTTATTCTGTGCTGAAAGGGGCTGGAATACTTAGAGGATGAATAATGTATCATATGAGGACCTGGAATAAGATAATTGCTAACATTCAGTTCAGTTTAAATCTTTATTTGACTATCAAGAAAAAATAGCCATAAAAGTGCAATCACAGTACATTTAAAACAAATTTAAGACAAGGAGGTACAATCACAATAATTAAAATCAATCAATTCATTTTTTAACACTATAGCTGAATGCTTTTCCTCACATTGATCGATTTCAAGATAAATAGGGCAACTTTATAGCATACTAGAGGATCACCTAGTGTCACCAAGAATTTCATTGCTACTTTATGCGACCTAATATTATGAGCGACAAACAATGGTTTAAGATAAAAACACCTAAAATTATGATAAAAGTTACAAAACAATATAAAGTGCAAAGTGCTTTGTTTACTTTTGTTATCGCAGGGACATGGTTCCATGTCAGATGGACGAGACCTCATTTTTGGGAACACAGCAAGAAAATGAATCTTAAGAGCACAAAACGGTGCTGTACATGAGTCACATGTGACAGGTAATCATTAGCACCCTCCTCTAGGCTATAAGATTTGTACATGGACGACAGTTGGTTTGTTCTGCTCGGCCTTCAATCTAAAATCAAGCCAATGCTGCAAAAAGGAGACTCTAATCTCCTTCTTTGTATGAGACAATATTTCTGATGTCTCTGGCCATACTGATATCTTAAACACGTTTTCTAAAGAAGAATAAATATATAATAACCATGGAATTCTTAGTGCATCGTGCAAATTAAGGCAATCCAAAATAATTGTTTTGGTAAAAGCCGTTTCTTCCCTTTTCCAAATTGAGGCCCACAGTAACAGTGATCTAACCAATAAAAGATCTTCTAAAAACCGGAGACCCACCTATTGATGTACAATAGTGTTTGATGCAGAAGGCGGTAAATATAGTAAGCTTTTCAAGAAACAATTTTCTTGCGTTTGCAGGACCATGTTCTTTACATAACCCCATAGACCTGCCCCGTAAAGGACTGTACTTGCTCCTTTCGCTTTGTATATGGCTACCATCTCATTAATAGGCCGATTCTCTAATTTTGAGGACAATTTCAAAATCCCTTGTATTGCCCTGCTCATTCTGGCTCTAGTATTTAAAATAGGTTGGGTTCAGGAGCCATTACCCAAAAACAAAATGCCAAGATAGCAAAAGGAGTTAACAGTATTAATTGGGGTACTGTTGATACAAAAAGTTTAGTGGGATTTTGGTTTAAGCCCACAGACCATGGTAAATGTTTTTGATTTGTTAATTACCATTTTCCTTTGTGTCATCAAAACTGAGAACGCGTCCATCGTTCTCTGAAGGCCTACTGGGGTTCTTGCTAAAAGAAAAGTGTTGTCCGCATATAATAGAAAGGGTATTGGATGACCTGCCGCCCTTGCGGCATCAGCCTGGATTGTCTGTAGATGATCGTCTACCCCATTAATAAAAGGGAAAATAAAATTGGTGCTAACACTCATCCGTGCTGTATAACCCACTCCACTTTAAATTTGGATGAGCATTCCCCCTGAGGACCAAAACCGACTTGGCTTGTTAGGTTTTCGTACAGACGAGAGAGAAACCCAATAATCGCCCTTGGTGCTCCCATAGAGATCACGGTTGTTCAGAGTAAATTATGATCTACCAGATCAAATGCACTACTTAAAACGGCAAAGCATAGATTTAGAGTACCTGCCTTTGACCTAGTATACTTGCATATAAGTAGCTCTAGATTAATGCATTGCTCTATGGTCCCAAGTTGTTTCCTAACCCAAACTGCACCGGGGTTAGGACCGAAAACTCCAGTGCCCATTCCTCGAGTCTTAACAACAATACCCTGCTCATCATTTTCAAGGTAGTGTCTAAGAGCGAAATGGGGAGATAGTTTTTAGGGTCTGTTCTATCCCCTTTTTTAAATATGGGTATGATGATAGATTCTCCCCATGTCTTTGGAATTGTATCAGTAGTGGCTGAATTAAACACTCTAGTTAAGATGGGTCCCCATAATACAGGGGCAGATTTAAAAACTTCAACTGGGACACCATCCAGGCCTGGGGTCCGCCCCCCGCTTGGATGGCCTGGAGGACTTCATCATTGGTAATATTCAGAGGGAGATATCTCCCCTCACCTAACTGCCACTCGGACCCTCCCATCGGCTCCCCATTATTGCTAAAAATTCCAGAAAAATGTGTCACCCAGGTATCTGAAGAGACAAAGGAACAGAACTCTGGGATTTTATCACTCTTCAGGAAGGAGGCATTTACTGTATCCCAGAAGAATTTGTCTGGTTGTTAGATGCTCCGCATGCTTGAATGTTAAAATCTTCTGCCCACAATAAAACATACTCCATATTAATCGGAGATAAAAAAGTTTCAAGACAGTTGGAGAAGGGAACATGGCTGCCGCGAGGTAAATGGTTGTGGACCGCCGGAGTGAGAAGCGCATTGGACGGAGAAAAGCTGTAGTGTAAATGTGTTTTTCCCCCCGCCCTCCCGCCGGTAAAAACTTACCTCACTGTGGGATCAGCTTGCACCCAAAATTTCAAAAACAGGAAGGCCAGTAAAACAACAGGGGACGAGCCCCCGAGGTAGGGGGAAGAAAACCCCACCCCCCAGGTCAGAGTAAGCCCCTCACCTAAAACTTTTTACAAAGTCATGTCCCACTCTACCTCTCTTCCAACCTCGCTTCCTACCTCAATGGGGTGGTAAAGGAGAACCTGGTGGCTAAGACCCTGGAGAGATTAGGAGGGGAAGGAAACACAGGCAAAGCCCTCGAAAAGTCCATCTTAACGCCAGTAAGTGGAGGTGATAAGGAAGTTAGGAATGCTCTTGAGGGCTCCATTGGAGGTAATTTTCAGATGTCCACGTAGAATAGGCTTGCCGCCTTTGAAATTGGGGAGGAATCCAAAAATGGAGAAGAGGATGTGAATGTGGACATGGATGCAGAAGGAAGCCCTGCTTTAGGTAGCACCATCTACATCAACTATACCAGTTACACCAGACTCAGCAGTCACCGAATTTGAGACTGAAGCTGGGTATGGGTCTGGGAACCCAAATCTATCCACGGAAACTAGCTTTAAAACTCACCTGGCCACCATAATACTAAAATTGACAGAAGAGATCAGCTCCAGATTTAAGAAATTAGAAGCAAACCAAGCTGACATTCAAGCTTCCTGTACTTCTTTGGAACAAAAATTGGATGAAGTTGCAGTACGTACCAAAGTACTGGAGGAGGAAGTAGAGAGCTGAGACACGACATTGCCATATACTCTGAGGGGATGGGAGAGCTAACTAAGGAAAATGTAAGACTCAGGGCAGATCTAGAGAAAATAGAGAACCATATTCGGAGAAATAATCTGAGACTCTTAAATATCCCCGAGGCGGAAGAAGGGACAGATAATAAGGGCTTTGTAATTAAAATGCTCCGCGAAACAGCTCTGAAAGGTAGGCCAGAAATTAATCTGGAATGCGAGATTCAGCAAGACCATCGTGATCCCTTCAGACGGAATTCTCAGAGGCAGAGGCCGAGGAAAATTCTTATTAATTTTCTTCCGTATTCTGTTAAGGAGTTAATACTATTGGCAGCTCTCAGAAGCGGCACATACTCATACCAAAATTGTCCTTTCAGTCTCAGGTCTGATGTCTGTCGAGCCACGGACTTGAAACAATGGTAACTTGGCAAAAGGGTGGGTGAACTGAATAAACTTGGGGCCCAACTAAAGTTCCCGGCAATGCTGAGAGTAATGTCGGACAATCAAATGCAGAATTTTAGGCCAGTGGAAGAGGCAGATGATCTAATAGCCACTATAAAAAAGAGGAGCACATTTGGAAAAATCCCTGGAAGGCGCATATTTGACTAAAAGAAAGTACATAACTATATGAATCGAAAATAGGGCAGTACAACTATAGGAGCACTTCATATTGCATGGGGAGGGTAAAAAGGATGGGGCAGGGTGAAAGGGGAGGGTGCCACTTACTTTGTGAGTTAGTTTTTCTATTTTTCTCTTTCCCTTTTTGTTTTTCATACTTTTAATCCAGAACATTCCTCACTCCAGAGGTTCAAATAGGCATTTGTATGCCTGAAGAGCAAGGGAGGGTTTCCAAGGGTAGGAGAAGGGGGAGGGAGAGGGGTAGTGGTGGGCACAGGGTGGGGAGCAGTGGAAGAAAAAACAAAAAAATAGATCCTCATGACAGTTTTCTAGTTTTAAACAAGGCATGTCTCAAAATCCAATAGAGATGAGTGGCCATGAGACTATTCTACGGACGTTAACTTGGAACGTAAATGGTCTTAGATCAAAGGCGAGGCAGAGGTTAGTTTTGAAATATTTGCAGGAGGAGTCTGAAGCCCAAGTCATTATGTTGCAAGAAACTCACCTAATTGCTAGCGAAAGTAGGAAAGTGTATACCAAGACAAAGTGGATAGAGGGCTTCACAGTTTCAGATCAAGTAGAGCATTGTAAGCGAGTGGCTATATTGATCAGGAGGGGTCTCTGGAATTGATTTAATAGCCTCAAAAAACGATAGTTCAGGTAGGTGGATTATAGTGACTACAAGATGTGCTGGCATAGTATTCACATGTGTGGCCTATTATCGGCCTAATGTGGATGACCCCCAATATATAATTAATCTGCATCTGCTATTAGCTGAAGTTACCACTCCCATTATTATCAGAGGAGATTTTAACACCCTACTGGATCCATTATTAGATAGATCCACCTACAGGGCTAACGGACAGGCTCAGGCACCTAGAACAAGGCAGGCATTGAAACATATGATCTATGAAATGGGTTTGGTCGACGTATGGAGACAGTTAAAAGGGCAAAAAAGAGGGTACACCTTTCACAGTATAAAATACTCCCACTTCTCCAGATTAGACTACCTATTAGTAGACCGAGTTTGGGCTGGGAAACTAAAAGATATAAATATCTTACCAGCTCATATCTCAGATCATGCCCTGGTAAGCATTATATTAGTTGGAGTGAGAGTAGGTTTGAGCACAAGATGGACCTTAAAAAGATCAATTTTATTAAAGGAAGAGATGTCCACCCTTGTGAGAGAAAGGGCTAAGGAGTTCTTTTTGGAGAATGCCCGGTCCGCTCCCTTAAATATAATATGGGACGCCTTTAAGGCATATATGTGAGGGATATTACAAACCCAAGTATCGTACCTAAGTAAATGCGATAAAGCTGAACTGAAATATTAAGAAGGAATAATGGGGGAGCTGGAAATAAAGATGCAGTCTCTTGATCCCTCTCAAAATGCAGAGTCTTTAGTTAAACAATTGGAAGAGACAAGACTATTATAGGATGACCCTTGAGACTAAGTGCCATGAGAAGTGGGTTACTGGTAACATGGATTTATTCGAGTATGAGGAGAAGTCCGGCGCACTGTTAGCCTGGAAGTCCGGGGCTGACAGGTCCCGGAATTATATTAAAGAACTAGTCAAACTCAAATTCAAAAAGCTTTATTTGGTACATTTTGCATGACCATAAAAGCATACTAAAAACACAAAATAGCAAATATTTAATTTACACAGTCTCTATTAATTTACAAGTAAAGTCCATATTTCGAGAAATCCAAGAAAGCAATTCAGTACAATGCATTAAAATCTCATCAATTCATTAATATTAGAAAACAAAACAAAATCATCACATGGTGCGTAAAGTGCATTTAGTTTTAAATTTTGCACACATAAAATATTTAGCATCTTCAGTTTTCATAATTCTCATAAGGTAAAGCCTCCAATTGGGAATAAGTCTTTCTTTTCCTAATTGACATTTGAATAAAGTTACAAGCAGCATTCATCATTTTTCATCCTCCAAGCTACATATAATATTAAAAGCTTGTTTATAATGATAATATGTATTTGTTTTAAAAAGAGGTTTCAAAGTAAATTTACGAATGTCCCTGTAAAAATCACAAAATATTAAAAAATGCAGCGCGGTTTGCGGCAATTTATCATTGCATGGACAGATTCGTAATAAATCATACATTCTCCTCTTCCTGGGGAATGCAACCAAATAATGTAGGGTACCAAATCTTAGTCTGGTCAGAAAGAACCTATGCTGGACGTTTCTTCCTATAACAAGGTACAGTTGTATGCCCATAAAAATAAGGGCGTTCGTAATAGGAAATAACGCTTTGTGTTGTTATTTGCTCACCCTCCCTTGCTAGGTCCATAGCAGCAATAAATCTTGTTTTCAATTCTTTCTTACTATATTCCATGACTGACATAGGTTCCTTAGGCTCTAGAATTATTTTGCAACTTTTTAATAATGTTTGTATATATTCAAGCCACAATATTATTCTGCTGTTGTCTAGAGCCAAACAGTCAAGTATTATGTTCTTTGTGAACCTAGCTTCCTCTCGCGTCCAAATCCCATGCCATAATGTTAACCCAGCTGTTTTTATAAAATCATTAATGTAAGGGACAGACAATTCTCTATGAGCTAGACAATTAGATGTGGAACTTGGGACTGCTAACAAACGTTTTAAAATCTTATTCTCCTGTATTTGGAGGGTTGCAATATTAGCTCTCCCCCATAATGCTGCACCATAACATGCAGTCGAAATTGCTTTAGTTCTATAAAGGGAGAGCATTTCCCTTATGGGTTTATTTCCTATTTTTTCTGAGAATCTGAAAATGCCGTCTATACTTTGCGTGAATTTTAAATTTGCTAAATTAATATGTGCACCCCATGTGCCATTTTCATTAAACAATAAACCCAATTAAGTAAAACTAGAAACCCTCTCAATCGCAATGCCATCCACATAATGCTTTTTAATCATTCTTTTGTTTTTGCCACAAGTCATGTCGAAAGTTTTAGTTAAATTCAATTTTAAGTCCTTTTCAGTCATAAACTGTGCAAATGTTTCAATCAGGGATTGCAACCCATTTGCCCTCTTTGAAATAAGGATGGCATTGTCTGCATAAAGGAGAATTGGTGTGGCATGAGGTCCCACTCTCGGTGCATCAGCCTTAAGATTTTGTAAACAACGATCAACATTGTTTATCTATAGTGAGAATAAAAGGGGTGCTAAAACGCACCCCTGTCTTATCCCACGTGTTACCCTGAAATCAGGCGTATAGTCACCTTTTAGACCGATTCGAACTCTGGATAACAGAAAAGTATAAATCTGAGATAGGTAAACAACAATATCTTTGGGGGCACCTATCTCAGCTAGTGTTCGCCACAGTTTTTCATGATTAACCAGGTCGAAAGCACTGCTGAGATCCACAAAACAAAGGTGGAGGCAACCCCATTTTGCTAGTATATTTTCTCACCAGGAGATCCAAGTTTATGCATTGTACTATTGTCCCTATACCACTCCTGAACCCAAACTGGGCCTCTGAAAGAATATTATTTTCAGAGGCCCAGGATTCTAGTCTTCCCAATAGGACTCTCCCCATCAGTTTTGAAGTAGAGTCAAGGAGGGATATGGGGCGATAACACTTGGCATTTCCTCTATCCCTTTTTTAAATATAGGGACTATAAATCTTTCAACCCAAGATATAGGCAGTTTTCCATCAAAGGTTACATTAAAAAAAACCTGTAAAACAGGTGATCAGAATTCGATATCATGCTTAAAAACATCACTGGGGACCCAGTCGGGGCCTGCGGCTTTACCACTAGCAATTTTATTAAGTGCTCCTTTTATTTCTTCTATAGTTATCAAGGGTATCCCTACGGGTTCTGCGGTTATACAAAATGTTTCCTTCTTTTGCGGGGTATTTATCCCTCCTGCATTAAAAATGCCTCCGAAGTGGGTTATCCAATCCTCGGTAGGCACTAGGACATCTATTTTTACCGCTGTGGCATCTCTAAGGAAAGAGTAATTAATTGTTTCCCAGAATAAAATTGTATCCCGGGTTGCTGCAGCTTGAACTAATTTGTCCCAGGCCTCTTCTCGGATCTCTTTTTTCCTAACTTTCAGTGCTAAGTTGTATTTTCTCCTTAATTCTCTTATTACAGCTAGGTTCCTAGGTTTAATTTTTAAAATATTTCAACTCCCTATTCAGCCTTGAACATTCCTGATTAAACCATCTAGGTTCTTGGCTGTTTGCTTTAATCCTCTGTTTTATTTTTAGATCATCAGCTATTTCAGTAATGATGTTAGAAAATGCACCAATAATATATGAATTAGTTGATGTACCATCGAAACAGATATCAATTTTGTGTTGTTTCTTCCCTGTAAGATTTTCCATAAACAGGGAAGGATTTACTCCTGACCATTTTAAGGAAACTCCGTTAGTACCTTGGGGCTCGATATTTTCCTCTGTTGCCTTCCCTCTTTTAAGCCTAGATATATTTATCTTCAAAGTGAGGATTAAAGGGTGGTGGTCACTAAAAAGACTTGCACGAACTCAAAGGGAACCCACTAGTTCCCTATGCTGTTCAGTAACACTAAAATGGTCAAAAGTGGAAATTGATCTAGTCATTAATGCCCAGGGGGACATTTTAAATAAGGAAGACGAGATTGAGGCCCGCCTGGTCTCCCTCTTTTCAGAACTATACACAGAGGAAACTAGACCAGAATCAGGGATGATAAAAACTTGGCTCGATAAATTAGACCTTCCAGTTCTCTCAAGTGATGGCAGGGCGATGATAGAAGCTGAAATAACTGAGGGCAAAATCAGAGAACAAATGAAACATCTAAAAAGAGAAAAAGCATCAGGTCCCGGCTCCCTACCAGGAGAACTATACAAACTAATTGTTGAAGAAATAATCCCAGATATGGTAATATTGTTTAATTCAATCTACAAGGGAGAGGAAGAGATCTCAGCCTCATGGAAGGAAGCCATAATTACGTTTATCCTTAAGCCCACGAAGGATCCAAAGAGTGCGGATTCGTACCTGCCCATCTCCCTGCTGAATGTTGATTATAAAATCTATGCCGGCATTCTTGTGGGGAGATTGGGCAAGGTAGCTCCTCAGCTAATTTATACGGACCTGAAGGGATTTGTTCCCAGGAGGCAGATCCAGGAACTGACTTTGTCTTTGAACCAGATTATCGATTTAGCAATTGCACGATCATTTCCCTTGGCGGTAATCACTATAGATGCCGCCAAGGCATTTGATTGCGTGTTATGGATGTTTTTATGGGCTTTGGAATCAGTGGGCGTTACTATGGGCTATATAAAGTCTATAAAAAATGGTATCACTGCCCTACAGTTAAGATCTTGGTAAATGGAGTATTGACTGAGCTTTTTAAGATCAATAGAGGTACGAGGCAGGGATATCCACTTCCCTTCTCCTCTTTGACATTTATATTGAACTCTTAGCTCAGTCTCTCCGGAAGGATGACCAGATAATCCCCATTCACTCACTAAACCTTTGCAGTAAAATAGCTCTATTTGCTGACGACCTTATAATATACGACTCCGACCCAGACAGAATGGTACCAAGGATGGAACAGTTAACCAAAGAATTTGGGGAAATCTCTGGTTATTTAGTAAACACCACCAAAACCTAAGTGATGATATTGAACTTAGATTGGTGGGAAGACAGAGGTTGCGTGGAGATGAAATATCTAGGGATTAATATAATTAAACAGATCAAGGATATGCCGTCCCAAACCTAATTAGAGTGGGAAATGAGATAGAAAGAACCCTGGCCAGATGGAAAAACCTCCCACTCACTATCTATGGGAGGGCAAACTTGATCAAAATGTCTATCCACCACAAGTTAATATATATATTTAACTGTATTCGGCTAAAATTCCCTAAAGAAATGATAAAATCCAAGGGAAAATAACTAGCTTTATTTGGGGCTCTCGAGGGGTACATCTCTCATGGAAGAAGCTAAGAAGACGACTTCATGGGGGAGGTCTAGCCTTGCCATACTTTAAGATATATTGCTTGGCATTTCAATTTAAAAACTTTCGAGTGCTTCTAGGGGACCCTGATTCGAATACTTGGGGACTAATACTGTGGGAAATGATAAATGAGTTTGGAACAGCATTTTTTACAAATTTGGGGTTCATAATTTTTTTTAAAAGGTACGAATACAAGTTTTGACAGCATATCTAAGTTTATGGTTTACAATGAGAAAGATGCTAAGCATAGGATACATCTCAGAATTTGCTCCCATCTGGGACTCGCCCGGCACACCGCTGTGCCTAAAAGATGCCTTTGCGCTACCATTGAAGCAAGCCGGGTTGACTAAGTGGGGCGAACTTTTATTTGAAGGGAAATTGGTCCCCTGGGAAGTATTGAAAATTAAAACTGGAAATAAATTATCAAAATTCAAATGTGTCCATCTAATTTCATGGCTTTCCACAATTCCTCAAGAGATAAGATCACTATGGGACTTCGAGAATGATATTCAAGACTCAAGGGCAAAAAACAAAGAAGTCTCCAAGTGGTATACACAACTGCTGGAATTGGAAGAAAGGAAAATAGATCCTCCGTACATTATCTGGCAAGATACACTTCAGGAAGAAGATTTGAAAATAATCTAGAAAAGCTCTTTAAAAATGTTATACTCTCTAGTCAGGCCAGCAAATCTTAAAAGGCACAATTTCTTTTTACAATATATAGACTGTATTGGACGCCATACAAAATAGCTAAGTTTGTCTTTCAACCAATCCCCAGCTGTAACAGATGTAAAACACCAAAAGCCAATGATATGCAGATCTTCTTTACGTGCCCTGTAATAGAGCAATATTGGAAGGTGGTAGAATCAACTATTAGTGACATTTTGAAGATCCCACTAACACTGTTAGCGGCTCTTGTGTTTTTTGGGGTTTATTACGATCTAGAAATTATGCTTGATAGTAAATCAAGGGGGCTGCTTTTTTATCTGATATTGCTGGCTAGACGAGAGATTTGCAAACACTGGATAGATTCCATACCACCACATCCTAATGGTTGGTTGGCAGCGGCCGGGTGGATATGTAAAACAGTAACAGATGGTAACTTGTCATAAGCAAAGGATGTTTGGAAGGCCTTTGCCGACTGGTCGAGTTAGCTGGGAGGCTCTCCTTTTTTTCTGGAGTCCTATGATTACAGCAGAAAATGGGGAAGGTCAAGGATATGGTCCTTGACCCGTAAGAAGCCATGCTGACATGAGGACGAAAAAAAAAAGTTTCAAGACCGTGATCAAGAGCTATTGCCACATTACTATGTGTAGAATCAAAGATGTTATTGTAAAAATTTCAATTACCAGATATTTGTCCCCCCATATTTGCTTAGCCATAGCATTTGTGCGTGTGGGCCAACAGTTGCAGCCTTTTTAACATTAATAGAATTTTATTGGAAATAAGTATTTGTAACCCCCTGTTGCTTGCCTGGCTTGTGAACATATAGCTGCTACAAAGTGTGAGGAATATCATTCCACCTGTACATGGCTAATACACCAAGTTTCTTGTAGACAAATAATATCATAAATAGATATGGTACTAACCCAATTAATATTTCCAGACTTATTTTAAAATCCATTCACATTCCAGTGTTGCAAACTTGAACCATTTCATGTGGGGCTGTCCTGCCGGGTAAGTAGTTGATACATTTATAGGTGTGCTAAAATTATCATCGCTAATTGCCTTATCAGTCTCAGCTACTACTATCCCTTGAATTGCATGTGCCTGCGTGAAATGTGTACGGTCTCTTGGGGATTGTTCCATGATCTAATTGGCTATGGGATCGCTCGTAAAATACCATCTCTGGTGATTCCTGGAGTCCCCAGCATAGCTTTGAACAGAGATGAGTCATTTGTTATCATCTAGTCTACTCAGCGCCTCATATCTATTGGGCATTGCAAATTCCTGCCCCTGGGGCGGGTGTGAGCTTTGGGTGGCCCTCTTTCTGAAAATTCCGTACACCACTGGGACATTGATCTGAGCCCTTCAAGTGACAGTAAAAAAAAAACAATGGGAGTATGCTCACGTCTTGTTTCTCCATCGATAATACCCCTGTCATTCTATGGATACCACTGGCAGTTTTTGGACTTCTAAAATTAATTATGACACAATCACCCCCAATATTTTTTTCCAGAGGCCCAATACACCCCACTCTCCTTGTAAGCATGATTCCATGTGCTCTACTAGGAGATAATAAATGTCTGATGCTAAGCCAATGAACACCCTTATTCTTCAGACATTCTGTAGATTCCCTAACCCCTGGTTTTAGAGGGGGGACATTGACTAGAACCACCACATATGGACAGCTAGCAGGTGGCAAATTGCTGGTGACTAGGTCTTGTGAGGGCACCCCAGTGTCAATATTAACTGGTTGCTGATTAAGACTTCCTTGATGTTGTTCCATGGTGTCAGTCCTGGAAAATTTGCTATTAGGCACTGGTACATTTTTGCTCAACATCACATCTTGTCTGGGGTGGGTTAAACCCTCAGTATGTGGGGGCTTTCCACCTAAGGCATTTTTCAAACCAATGTCAATTGGTGGGAGTCTCTTGGCCAGTTGCATATTACTCTCACCCTACCAGCATTTCCTTAAGTGAGTTTAATAAATTACTAATGACATATGTTAATTTGTCCCAAAATGGTACCCATATTTGGGC
Source organism: Lissotriton helveticus (assembly GCF_964261635.1). Taxonomy (NCBI): domain Eukaryota; kingdom Metazoa; phylum Chordata; class Amphibia; order Caudata; family Salamandridae; genus Lissotriton; species Lissotriton helveticus. The sequence continues at coordinate 918,559,799 of NC_136067.1, read as the reverse complement.
GTCCATTGAATTAGCTCCGCTATTAAAAGAAGTACATCCGAAGATCTTAAATCAACTAGTGTCTTTCTTTTCCGTTTTGTTGCTGCTGGTTGGCAAGCCATGTTCGGGGCTTCAACTGCTTGTGGGGTTGCTGGTTCCGGGGAGTGGCGGGGGGGGAGTAAAGGTTGAATCCCTGCTCTAATAGAGTTGGTGGTGGAGTTTGACTGATGATTTCGTTTGAACATCCAGCACTCTCCTTGTAAGCAAGATTCCATGTGCTCTATTAGGAGATAATAAATGTCTGATGCTAAGCCAATGAACAAACTTATTCTTCAGACATTCTGTAGATTCCCTAACCCCTGGTTTTAGAGGGGGGACATTGACTAGAACCACCACATATGGGCAGCTAGCAGATGGCAAATTGTTGGTGACTATGTCTTGTGAGGGCACCCCAGGGTCGATATTAACTGGTTGCCGATTAAGACCTCCTTGATGTTGTTCCATGGTGTCAGTCCTGGAAAATTAGCTATTAGGCGCTGGGACATTTTTGCTCAACATCACATCTTGTCTGGGGTGGGTTAAACCCTCAGTATGTGGGGGCTTTCCACCTATGGCATTTTTCAAACCAATGTAAATTGGTGGGAGTCTCTTGGCCAGTTGCATATTACTCTCACCCTACCAGCCTTTCTTTAAGTGAGTTTAATAAATTACTAATGACAGATGTTAATTTGTCCCAAAATGGTACCCATATTTGGGCGTCCATAGAATTAACTCCACTATTAAAAGAAGTACATCCGAAGATCTTAAATCAAATAGTTTCTTTCCTTTCCGTTTTGTTGCTGCTGGTTGGCAAGCCATGTTCGGGGCTTCAACTGCTTGTGGGGTTGCTGGTTCCGGGGGGTGGCAGGGGGGGGGTAGAGGTTGAATCCCTGCTCTAATAGAGTTGGTGGTGGAGTTTGACTGATAATTTCGTTTGAACATCCAGCACTCTGGTCATCTTGATCATTACCTAGACGCAACTTTCCTTTAATAGATGTTACACGTTTAGTACCTCCAGTTCCCCCATTTGGCCAGATTCAGTAAGAGACATGCACCACTCTGCTATGTCAGAGCCCCAACAGCATGGAGTATTGGGCAACTCAGTTAATGGCTTCGTGCCCCTCACCTTTCGTTTGCCCATATTACTAGATATGGACGGCACTCCATGAAGCATCATTGAGTTATGTTATGTTATTAAGATTTGTATAGCACACAGCTGCCAAAGCAAAGGGGCGCCCCTGCGCTACCAGCTTCATAAAACAGCAACCATACATCCGAGAAGAAAAGAGCGCTAGAAAAAGAGATAGAAAGCATAGCCTAATAAGAAGGAAAAGGGAAGGTTTTCAGGGCTTTCCTAAATTCCAGCAGGCTATCCATACTGCGAATCTGGACAGGTAGTGAGTTCCAAAGTCTAGAAGCCAGATAGCAGAAAGACCGTCTACCTTCACGAAGACGTTTCACACGGGGTACAGTGACCAGGTGCTGTCCCAGGGAGCGTAACTGGTGGGAGGGAGCATAAGGGGTAAGAAGATTTGCCAGTATGCTAGGCGTGGACAGCTTCAAAATCTTGAAAGAGAGACAGGGTGTTTTGAATTGGATATGCACTGCCATGGGGAGCCAATGGAGTTTCCTGATAGCAGCAGCTGTAGAGCAGGTCCGTGGGATGCCCAACAAAGCCCTAGCTGTAGCATTTTGAACACGTTGCATCCACATTATTTCGGCCTGGTTAGCCCCTAGAAGAATGGGTTGGCATAGTCAAGTCGGGATAAAAAAGCTGACTGGACAATCAGCTGGCGGGTTGAGGAATCAAAGAACTTCAAAATGGGGTTGAGGCCACGCAGAAGGCCGAAACAAGTGCCGGCGTCTCTTTTTGTGTGGTCTTGGAAACTGAGGGAGGAATCCATCCAGACCCCTAGGTTCTTCACCACTACTTTCGGTTTAGGGGCCGGTCCCAGAGCGCTAGGCCACCAGTGCTCGTTCCAGGCACTCAAGTTCTTCCCCACTAACAAGACCTCTGTTTTGCTGGCATTGAGTAAAGATTATACATTATTCTGGCGGGCAGTAAATGCACCATTCTATAAAACTTAGGATGTTGTTATAATTGCGGTCACAATAGACGAAAAGACATGGGTAGAATTCTTCTCTAATGTTTATAGCACTAAGAGGCAGGAGGACATTTTTCCTAATTTTTTAACCCCTCAGGTGGAAAATCCCACTACTTGTATGCCCATTGAACTTCAATTTTCCCATGATGAGGTGATTGAGGCAATAAATGAAAGCAAGCGAGGCAAGGCCCCTGGGCCTGACGGGCTCCCAATTGACTTATTTACATCAATCCCACTACTCTGGTCACCTTTGATAACCAGGGTCCTTCAAGCAAGTTGAGCAAAGGGCTTCATGAAAACATGGTCGGAGTCAGTAATTATTAACATTTTTAAAAAAGGGGAATGAGAAAACCCGCATGCTATCGCCCGATATCCCTCCTTGATTCCTTAATTAAGGTTATGGGAAGGGTCGTCCTCAACAAATTACAATCTTGGGCTGATGAAAACAAAGTAATAAGCAATGTGCAATATGGTTTTAGACCGGGGTTGGGGACAAATGAGCAAGTTCTGAATTTAAACATCTTATTTGGAAAATACACTCAGGCAAAGGGTGAGAAACTCTATGTGATGTTTGTAGATGTAACATCCACATTCGACTGTGTTATACATAATAAACTGTGGAGTATACTACAAAACCTGAAGATCAACCTGGTACTGATTCAGTTTTTAAAGCAATTATACTCTGTGGCTACTGCTAAGGTGCGCTATGGTTCTAATGGTGAATGTACCACACCATTTACCGTGGATGGGGGATGCGACAAAGCTGTGTGCTTGTGCTGTTCCTTTTTACTCTATATACTAACACCTTGAAGGAGGAGCTTGATGGAACGGCTCAGGATCCCCCTTACATCAACAAACGGCCAATAGTCTCCCTCCTTTACGCAGATAACGCGGTACTCATGGCCCGCACGCAACTAGGATTGCAGTAAGCCCTTATAACATATTCATGTTTTATGGATAGCCTAGGCCTGAAATTAAACATAAAAAACATTCGTAATGACCTGTGGGCAAGGGAGAAATAAATGTAACAGGGTCCCCTTATGGGACAAAAGGGTAGACTCCACAAACATCTTCACATACCTTGATGTTTTATTTGCATATGCGGGCTCTTGGGGCCCAGCGGTGAAGAGTAGGAGTCTGCTATTTATCAAGTCGACTGCTGCTGTTGTTAATTTCTCCAAGAAAATGGGAAAAAAGCCCCCTGGCACACTTCTCAAGATTTATCAAGCCAAGTGTATAAGTATTGCGATTTTTGGGGCGGGAGTGTGGGGCTTTTATGATGTGTCTATGATTCAAAATGTGGAAAATGCATTCTTAAGGTTTATCCTAGCTGTACCAGCAAGCTCCCTGGTTTTTAATTGTCATAGCGAGCTGGGTATCTCTTATGTCTCTGATATTATACAAATGCAACCTGTATCATTATGGCATTGTGTAGGACCACTAGCAGCACATGTTTAAACAGAGAGATAATCAAGGATTCAATGAATCTGGACCACGCTGATGAGAGTACGTGGTTGATGTATGTTAAAAAAAATCCTGATTGATATAGGGCACTCTGATTACTACTTTACCCCAGAGAAAAGGAATTCTATCACCAGGAAGGAACTCAAACTAACCTGCTTGGCCCATTTAGAGTCACTTAGAGCCGCCCTAGAGATGAACAAAGGGATGGTAGTTCAACATCAAATGACCTTGACCACATATGATATCCAACCGTATCTCTTATGTTGTACTGAGGGATATGATAGATCCCTTTTAACTCGTTTTAAGGTCAACAGTTTTCATCGTCTGGTTAGTTATCCAGGCATAAATCATTGGTCCAGAGAACATTGTCCTTGCCCCTGCGACAAAGTGTCACCATAATCTACTATCCACTTGACATTGTTTTGTAAATTTTACTCAAGGAAAAGAGCTAGATGGATCCTCCCTTTTTTAAAACAGGCAGGGTGGAGACAATGTAGACCAGCTTTTTTATATTTACAATTTTTAGTATTATTTTCTGTATGTGTCATGTCTGGCTTTCTGAAAATATATTGAGAGTCAGAAAAAGTGTAAATGAACAAATTAATTCTGATCAAAGTCTGGTGTCCATTACTCTGGAGTTTAATCTACTCTTATCTGAAAGCACTGTATGCACTTTGTGATAGATAATGTATTTTAACCAATGTATATATCAAATGGTTTTATTTGTTTTTATGAACATGTATGCTTTTGTTATTTTAAATGACTAAAATCGACCTTTTTTGTACTACTTGGGGGCAATTGAAGCGGACAGACTTACCACCATTGCTGCTGGCTGCCCAGTCTCCCTCCCGCCGCCGCAACTCGACATCTTGCGGCCGCAGAGCGGAGGGAGACTACAATCCCCAGGATCCCTAGCGCCAGCACCGGAAGGGGGAAGTAGCGAGGTCGCGCCAGGAGGCGCTTGATAAACGCTGCAGCCCCGGCGGAGCGGGTGGCCTTTTTTGGTTAATTGCTTACTGCAATTTACCAAATGGAAGGGTCTGGAGAAATTAAACACGCCCAGAGAGTTGGATGGATAGGTCCATTGAAGAAAAAGTTCGAGGGGGACTGTATAATTGTAAATTTTAAAAATCTCCAATGGGCTGAAAAAACTCTGGCCAGAGCTTCTTCCCCCTCTACTTGGGAATTCAATACCACCCTTCTCCCCCTGGGTTATTTTACAGACATCTGATCAGTTCGAATTTTATCATGACAAATAATCCGATTATTCCTTTCCATGACCAACACCTGTCAATTAAAACTAACTCTCCTTTCTTACATCAGCACTCACAATTCACTTACCCGAATGGTCCAGCACAGTGGCATCAGGGCCAAATCCACCCACATTCGATATATCATCCTTACTTGTCCACAACGCCTCAGTATGAGCATAGAGACGTCTGTTGGCGTCAAGTTGGTACAACAACAGGTAATTCCTACAGTATCCCCACTCATAATAGATTCAGTGCATTGTCTGGGCTGGATTATAATGATTGACTGTATCACGACCAGTCCACAGGGGAAACTGTGCACACATCAAATATAGGAGAACTCCCCATAGTAAAAAACACTGTCACAGAGAATAAAATTGTAATATTTACTCCTGGAAAACATATTTCTACTGATCCTTTTCAACATATGCCGGGCGACTTGGACAAACTACTAACAGCCCCCATTAAACCTAGGCCAATGAATACCTTAATGACTCCATCGTTCCTCCCCAGTTCTAATTCATCTACCTCCCAAGTACATTTTACATAATGGAATATAGCTGGTTTATCTGCAAAACAGACAAATAATAACTTCCTGAATCAGATAAATCTGAGCAACATTATTTGCCTCCAGGAGACCTGGGCTACTGATTCTATACATATAACTGGGTACAAGACTTATTTTTCTGCAGCTAAGAAATCAGCTTCTGGAAGAAGCAAGGGTGGTTTAATCAAGTACATTGCAAATACTCTACATTGTGAGGATATTTCGCCCCTGAAGCTAGATGCGAATTATCAGCTAATAGTTCTACAGAGAACTAGACAAGAGATTTATGTAATAGTAAATTTCTATAACAATCTGAATACAAGTGACTTAATTAATCTTTTGTCTGAGATCTCTTCAATATTGCAAGATCTTCGAGCGAAGTATATAAAGAAGTCATGTACATTAATATGGGGTGGTGATTTCAACCTTCATTTATGTAGAAACAACAATGCTGATAATTGTGGGATTAAAGAAGACGATGGTAATAGCATAACACATTTTTCCCATTCGATTGAGGGGGAAAAACTGAATGAGACTATGATGGAACTGGAATTGGGTTTTGCTAACGAGATAAAGACCATCCCAGTAGCCTTTGTTCCAACATTTAATGGCAGAGGACTGGCAAGCCTGATAGACTATGTCCTGATATCATTATGCATGGGGCCAAACATCGAAGTCTTCGAAGTAATAAAAAACCCATTGAGCGATCATTTCCCAAATACCATTGCTTTATATGAATCAAAAGCTCATAAAGAGCCCGAAGTGATGAACATTCTAGACCAGCAAGAGCTGGAACTAGGATCTTTAAATGGCTATACATTAAAATGGGGAAAAATCGATCAGGGAGTAACTACCGCAAAAATAGTCAGGCAAAGCCAGACTGATATAATAAACTGTCTCGATCCAGTGACAAAATCCAAACAGGTCCTGGCTAGTTTTAATACCATTTCTCAAAACATAAAGAAAGAACTTACCAGAACACAGAAACGAAAAAGTCAGGGAAAAAAGGGCTGGTTCAGCCCGGCTTGCAATAAAGCTTATTCGCGGCTAAAGGATGCCCTAACAAGGGGAGAGAGAGATAGAGGGGAGGTCGTCAGACTAAGAAAGGAATATGCGCTAGCCCTAAAAACCATAAGAAGGAGCTAAAAGCTGACCTATGGGACCAACTAAGTAAAAGCTCAGAATTGAAAGACAGCGCAGCCTTCTGGCAAATAGTCAGATCTCCTTTTTTAATAGATAGAGAAGATTTACCATCCATAGACATTGCGATCAGTGACAGAGATTGGGTTAACTATTTCTCCAAAGTTTTCAGCAATAGTAACGTACGGGATACGGATTGTCTAGATCCCCTGACCCAGGTTAATTACCCAATATCATTGCAATTTACACATGACGAGGTGGTAAAAGCAATAAAATCCTCAAAATCAGGTAAAGCTCCAGGGCCAGACGGGGTTCCAGTGGATATTTTTAAATATACCATAGATCTCTGGTCCCCGCTATTGACAAACATCCTAAACGCGACTATAGACGAGGGTTTAATAGAATCTTGGTCAACCTCAATATTGGTCCCTATATTTAAAAAAGGGGACCAAAACAGCCCATCTTGCTACCGACCTATTTCGCTCCTGGATTCGCTTGGGAAGATGGCAGGTCGGATTCTTCTCGATCGACTCCAGGAGTGGACAACTAGTCAGAACATTATTTCTGTAATACAATATGGGTTTCGAGAGGGGCTAGGCACAGTAGATCAAGCATTAAACCTGTCTCTGCTGGCAGGAAAATACATGGAGGCCAAGGGGGGCGCATTGAATATGGTGTTCGTCTATTTATACGCAGCCTTCGACTGTGTAGTACACTCGAAGCTGTGGAAAATCATTTTAAAAATGGGTGTGGACCCCCCAGTTGTGGACTTCCTTCGGGAATTATACACAGGAACAACGGGAAGATTAAGATTTGGGACTAAGGGGCAACTTACGGTAAGTTTCAGGGTGGAGAAGGGGGTCAGACAGGGATGTGTGCTGGCCCCCTTCTTATTCACTCTATACACAAATGGGCTAGAGATTGCTATGCTCGAGGGAAGTAAAGATCTCCCTACAATCGGTCGTCGGCAGATACCAGCTCTGTTATATGCAGACGACGCAGTCATCTTGGCAAGAACTCCTGTCGAGTTGCAGCGATCACTAGACAGATACTGCGCCTTTATGTTAAGCCTAAATCTCAGCCTGAATGTAAAAAAAACGTACACAATGCATGTGGGAAAAAAACCTGCAAAGATCAAAAGCATTCATGTGAATGGGGAGCCACTAGACAGGACTGCAACATATCCATATCTGGGAATTGTAATTGACAAAAAATTTAAGTGGAAAGCAGCGATCAATGCAAGAAAGCTGGCTTTTTTAAGGGCAACCTCAGCACTAAAATCGTTCGCACAAAAATTGGGAAAGACACCTCCATTAGAATTACTGAAAATATACAATGCAAAGTGTGTCAGCATTGCCACGTACGGGGCTGGGCTATGGGGTTTCGCAAATATAGATGAACTGCAAAAAATTTAAAATTCTTTCATAAGATACCTACTTGCAGTACCAAAGAGCTCTTCCACATATGGGTGTCACCTAGAGCTGGGCATAGATTACATATCAGACACCATAAGATTGCAACCAGTAATGTTGTGGCGTCGTATTTGGGTAACCGAACAATGTCACTTAACAAGATCAATTGTGCAAGACATTATGACACTTGACCACAGTGGGAAGATAAAATGGCTGGTATATGTTAAGGCTCTACTAACAGATCTAGGCTATGAAAAAAATGTTGTTGAACCATCGACAATAGCAGAGATTTCAAAGGCAGATCTGAAGAAAGCATGCCTGGCACACCTGGGGCAGGTGCGCTTGCTAAAGAGATAGGGAAACCTTCTGTGCAACAGGGTCTATTAGCTCAGACTGCTTTTTCCATTGAACCTTACTTGTTGTACAGATTAAGTCAGTTCGAAAAAATTTTGTTGACACGTTTCAGACTCAATATGTTCCATCGAATGGTATCTTTTCCCTCTCAAAACGATTGTACATTAAAATCGTTCCCATGCCCTTGTGATTCTGTTTCGGCACAATCCACCATACACGTAACTCTTTTCTGCAAGTTTTACACTGTACCACGAAGCCGTTGGATACTGCCCATATTGAGAAACTGGGGGTTGCGCCAATGTCGTCTAGCATATTTGGCGCTTCAGTACCTTGAAGATGAAATAATAGCAAAAGCGATGGCGTGCTTCCTTAAATTTTGTATTCATCATCGCTTGAACCTTTGACAAGAACAATCATCTTTTTTACATATTAGAGGGCTGATGAAACCACTGTTAAAACTATACGTCATGCCATGGTTACATTTTTTATGAATTGTGATTTATATGCAAACTGTGTTTTATTGTACAGTAAAATCTAATATCTAATTTTAATTGATTTTTAACTAAGAAAGTGTATAAACAATGTATTTTACGAACTTTTATGGTATTTCTACAATTATGAAAAAGCGAATAAAGTTGGTTTTGATTTTGACTAAAATCGAATGAAGCAAATTTTCAATTGAATTGATACTAGATATGTTTTCTCAGATAGATGTGACCACAGAAGGGGAAGACAGACTTACTCCACTCCAGTCCTCTGTGTTACACAGCTGCTTTTGCCAGCTATAGTAATCAACTTCAATCAGCTGGAGTTCAAACCAAGAGAGTGGGCCGAGCCCAGCCTCTTCCAGCCGCTGACGGGTGCAGACTGGCACGCCCACGCGCTTCTAGTGCTGTTGGAACCGCGAGGGGGTTATAAGTGCCTCCGGGCATGGGAAATGTGGCGTCAGCACCTCCTGGCTAAGCGTTATGGGGCATGCTGTCCCTCGAGATGCTGGCCGTGTCAGGCTGAGGCGTCTAGCAGGCAGTAAGTGGCTCCCGGAGGTTATAAGCGCTTCTGGGCACGGGAAATGTGGCATCAGCGCCTGGATGTAGCCTTCGGCTAGAGCAGTTGACCACGAAGGTGGGGAACCGGGTTCGAGTCTCGGCAACGACGCTAAACATCCTGTGATTCTGGGCAAATCACCTAATCTCTCTGTGTCTAACAAAAATGAATGTGTCTTTGTGTAACAAAACTGGTGCTATGTAAAGCACTCTGATACCCGATGTCTCGGGTATAGTTTGCGCTATATAAAACTCTAAAAAAAAAAAAAAATTAAAAAAAGCGTTATGGGGCATGCAGTCCTCTGAGATGCTGGTGGTGTCAGGCTGCGGCGTCTGGCTGGCAGTAAGCGACTCCCGTGCTGTGGGACTCGAGAGGTGGTTAAAAGTGCCTCCGGGCGTGGGAAATGTGGCGTCAGCGTCCCTTGGGGCTAAGCATTATGGGGCATGCAGTCCCTCAAGATGCTGGCTGTGTCAGGCTACAGCATCTGGCAGGCAGTAAGCAGCTTCCATGATGCGGGAGCTGCAAGGTGGTTATGAGCGCCTCCGGGTGTGGGCAATGTGACGTCAGCACCTCCTGGTGCTAAGCATTATGGCACATGCAGCCCCCCGAGATGCTGCTGGTGTCCGGCTGTGGCGCCTGGCAAGCTGTAAGCGGCTCCCACGCTGCAGGAGCTGTGAGGTGGTTATAAGCGCCTCGAAGCACCGGAAATGTGGCGTCAGTGCCTCCTGGCGCTAAGCGTCATGGGGCATACAGTCCCCCGAGATGGTGGCGGTGTCAGGCTGCAGCGCCTGGCAGGCAGTAATCGGCTCCCATGCTGCAGGATCCATGAGCTGGTTATAAGGGCCTTCGGGCACAGAAAATGTGACATCAGCACCTGCTGGCGTTAAGCATTATGGGACATCCAGTCCCCCGAGATGCTGGCGGTGTCAGGCTGCGGCATACTAACATTCAATATTGGGTGTAAATTCCCAGGTAATCCCACCTCTAGTTTAGTTAACCACCAAATTGAACGCAGTCACAAACAAATAATGAAAACAGAATCAGCAGAGTAATTTATCTTCATTTGTATTTCATTTTAGATTCAAATAAATAGCATACAACCTAATTTTAAAATACATCAGGTTTAATAAGCATTTGCAAGCTGTGCGAGATACAAATATGAAGGAACTACATTCCTCAGTCGAGGGAGATTTTATCCTAGGGAAAGTGAATTAGTAGGGCAAACAGTTGTGTCTCATACCAACCCTATTAAGTTCAGTAAATTCCGAATGACCAGTTCTAGTTCATGGGCAGAATCCTCTGCCTCTGTCCATACGACAGCATAAATGCCACAGCTGCTCTGACTCGAACCTTTTCAGCTGAAAAGGTTCAACCATGCTAGCATACCAGCCGGCAGTAAATCGCCGGCTGGTATGCTTTAACATTGTTTCTGGAAGTTCCAATCGTCAGTCTCTATACCGCAAAACGGGTAAAGGGATGACGCCCCTTAGTTCCAAATTTAGGCAATTATACTCCATCGATTCTAGGTTGACCCCCTTGACTTCAACAAATTTGTCTGACAACTCTGTCCCATTGGTTGCTCACGATAGTATGAGATGATGTAGTAGGTAAAAGTATACAGATCCAGAAGAATTAAGTGATCCATTACTCACCATTTCCTTACAGGCACTATAGTTTAGTAATTTACTTAAGTGTTGCATTTAGAAAGTAGGCAATGTCATGCTCTTATCCCTTGTCTGTCCATTCTCAAGCATTTGCTCTAGGAAGTAACAGTTTTGTTGCAAGTCTAGTCAAGCAAGCTACAAACATCAAACAAGGTGATTTAGTGTGAGAACACATGTGGTAATTTTACGAAAGGTTCCCATACGCTTCAGACTATTCAGTTTATGAGTTCATACTAGGAAAGGAATCAAAGTTTGAGGCGTTCATGAAATACAGCTCAAACACAATGAAATTGTGCTAAAATATGAATCTCTCATTAGATACAATGTTGCATTAATTTCTTCAATGAAGCATATTAATGTCACTTCATTATGAATTGTGAGTAGTTCATGTAAGTAGAGTACCCATAAAATGAATTTTAATATTCACTATCACTTCACGTATAATTTTGTAAATCTTTTTTGCACTTTATACAGGATTTAAAGGCACATCAATAATGAACTTTACAAAATGCTATCACAACATAACCTCGTGTAGTACCTACTTTTCTTAACAATGTCAGTGCTCATGTTGAAAATTTCTGATATTACTATCTGTTTTCTAACACATGAAGCATTTTATTTCGACATCAAAGTATTCTGTTATTGTTTATTTATCACGTTCATCTAAGCATAAGAACACGTGTCACTTGAATGTCAGATTTCACATCTATCTATTGACAGTTATGTGTTATCAGAGAACACTTCTAACATTCTGCATGTTTTTATGATGCAGTATGTACATCAGAACTTCATTGCATGTTGTTTTGAAATGTGAAGCCTAATACACAGTTCGTCATTTTCATATAAAATTGTGTCACAAACCATTTTTGTGTAAAATTGTCATAAATAGATGAAAGGTAACTCCTCTGCTCTATCAGTTCCCCCTTTGATGGCAAATCGAGCTATCGCACTCTTATCGTTCAGATGTCATATTTATGAGGCAGATGTCGGCATAAGCTTTAGCCTAGATTGCTCTGGAGCTTTTACTTCATTGTACTACCCACATTGTCTCTCTTCTAGTTCAATTTCTGCTTTCTTTCTCCTTATTACCTTAGCATCTTTCTTAGTTTTGTATGTTTATAATATCTGATAACCATTATTATTATTAGTAAACAAAAAGCAACAGTCAGTATGGGTGTTAATATTTTACCTACTAAAGAACCTCCCAAAGTTGCACACCATTTCCCCTCAGTGGTAAATCCTTTACCAATGGATTCCTAAGCTCCATAAGCTTTCCATTCAGTCAAATCTTTTACCAATTTAATAATATTGTTGATATATTCTCTCAAATCTTTACTTTTGTCAGTGATATAAGTACAGCACTGTTGAACTTTTAGCATTTGACAGACTCTGCCCTCCTTTGCAAGTAGGACGTCTAACACATCTATTTTGTAACACCATAGAACTGATAGCAACCATTTCAGTATCTGTGACAAGGAAACCTCCTGCTGTGCCAGTTGATAAATGATCACCTACACTAGAAAGTTTTGACATTTTCCCCACACATGTAGTATACCCCTGGAAAAATTAGATAAGATTCTCCAAGATATAAACCCCAACCTTCCACAATTTCCACAAATGTTCTCGCAAGAAATGCGCGTGTGCGGGCGTGCATGCGCAGTTCTCACAAGGATTAGCGAGACGGCAAAGAAGAGGAGGAGGGCAGCCCAGGGACGCCGCGTGCCAGGTAAGTGGTTTTAAATTTATTTTTTAATAATGTTTAATTGTTTTTTATAATGGTGGGGTGGAAGTGGGTGGCGTAGCAGAGTTCCACGGAGATTATTTTCAACTCTGTGGACCTCCACGTAGCCCCATTATGCACACTGCGCGCTGGGGTTAGTCTCAATATGTATAGCTTTCCTTTGTGTTACTAATCCAGAGCCATAACGAAGTGTGCATCGCCCTTTTTAATTTCACCCTCTGAGTGTGCCCAAGGTAAAAACATTTTTGTATTTTAATCTCGTTCTTCATTTCCCCACCTCTATCTTCAACTGAATTGATAAAGTCTTTTCTACATTATGTAAAAATGAAGTTCATTTATGTCTATGCACATACATTGTGTCTATACTGTGTCTTGGCTGGAAAAATTCACCCACTATTTGAGTGGTTCGCGTATCTGGTACAATGTATATATTTTTCTTAATTGGTATCTCTGAAAAAGTTCAAATCATAATTTGGATAATAATATTGAAATTGCCCTGTGCAATAGAATAAACTAGTTATTATACTACAAGAAATGCCATAAGTAAGAGGCAGGTGATGATAAGTCACCCCCTCTTTTACCGAGGTAGGTATTTGCATGCACACATAGCAATTTCTAGCATCATAGTGTTGACGTACTTGCATAAGGTTTTAGTAAAGACATTTAAAGAACAGTCATTAATAGATTGATCATGATGTAGAGTATTATCAGTTAGGTCATTAGTTACAATTCCATCATTCTTTTCTTCCAACGGTTTAGTAATAGGGGTAGGGTTATTGTCATGCTTTAGTTAGCCATGATGAGGAAGAGTTAAAATAATAAGTAACAACACAATAATGATAGAAAGGCAGCTAAGAAGCAAGCACATATGTGTTTATGTTTTAATGATACTGGGTTTGGATCTCCCATCTCTCTAGAAAGGGAACTCATGTTTTAGGCAACATTTTGAGAATGCTGAATAACATAGGATTTGCAACAAATGTTTTCTATTGAGCTCTTTAAATGAGATTTTCAATGTTTCTCCCACTGTTACAGTTCACAGGTTTCAATTTTTGGCACAACCCAGTGTATATTTGCTTCTTCAATTATTCATAGGCCATTTCTTTTGTTTTTCTGCCTTGAAAATTGTATTTTATTGCAACAGTCTCTTAAGGTGGTTTTTGTGAGTTTAAATCATTGAAGCAAAAAGCTTGATAGTCTTTTCCCCAGTCATTGGCTGCTGCGAAATTAGTCCGTTCAGATGCAGCATACTTTCGATTTGGAACTTTAGGTCTTTTCGACTTTCACACTGTTGGTCCATCATCATCCGTATCACTCTGTTCAGATTGACTTGATACTTAAATTACGCTTAGGGGTACTTTGCCTTTTCCCACAATTTGCCTCATTCTAGCAGTTCTTCTGGGCCATTAGTCTCCACTTATCACTTGTTTCTCACTTGCACTGTTCACAACAGCTGGAGCAACACTTCGCCTTATCAGGTCCCTTTCCAGATGACTCTAGTTACCTGCAGGGACTGACTCATTATTTGAACCAGCGCTTTGAGTCCCAGTAGCTAGTGCCCCATCTACTCTATGACTGACCTGAGGTGGCCTTCTCACTGTAACCATGGCATATCCACTACAGGTACTGCATTTTAAAGGGGACATGGGACTCTGCGAGTGTGGGCAGTATCTACTCAATTAGGCAGACCACCACATTTGACAGGAGTTGTGGTAACAAGAATCACTTGATATGGCCCATGTCCACGAGGCTCTAAACACGATTTGCACATGTGTTTCTTCACCAGGACCCAGTCACCAGGACAAAGGTAAAGGCACTGCTCCTGTTGTGGTGAGGTGGCAACTTCCCCAACCTACTGAGACACAGAACCGACCACATCAGCCAATCATTTACAATAATCGAGTACCAAATCATCAGTTATATTTACTAGCTTTTTGGCTGGGACTGTAGGCTGTCCCATAGCCCTCCCCATTATGATTTTGTGTGGGGGAAGTCCAGTTCTTCAGTCTGAGGTACTTCTAAAAATCATCTACACTAACAAAAAAGCATCAGGCCATTTCAGAGATGCAGATGCACACACCTTTGTCGGAATGGACTGTAGCGTTCCATTACCATGGCCGACCACTCCAGATGCCTCTGGTTGGTTCTGCCCAATTTGTAATGCTGCACAAAGCATTTGCATCACCTCATTGTTAAAATGAGTCCCTCTATGCGATCCCAAAGAGGTCGGAAATCCAAACTGTGGTATAAGCTTTCTAAGGAGTAATTTAACTAAAGTTAAACTGTCATTACGTCTAGTTGTGTAGGCCTCAACCCAGAGAGAACAAGCAAACAATACCTAGAACAAATTTTAGTCCATTGCACAGCGATATCATGATAAAATCGAGCTGCATCCTGTTAAAGGGTCCTCCAGATCTTCCTGTATGACTCATTGTGACTAGTGTTTCCTTTCCCACATTCGGTTACCATATTACACACCTTTAATACAACATCTCTGCAACAGCTCGGAATCAGGATTAAACCATTTCTGTTGAAAAAAAAGCATCATAGCATCTCTCAAAACATGTGCAGACCGTGGTAATTTCTTGCTATTGGTGACAACAAACTATCAGGTAGAACTGGTCTTCCATCTGTGTATACCCACACCTCAATTCTTGCCTTTGTGTGCAACCTGCTTTAAACCATCCCTGTCTTTCTGTTTCTGACACATTATCCTGTAAAGCTTTTATTTCTTCTTAAGTTTCCACAACTAAAAACATAAGCCTGCATTCTGTGACATCAGTTTGCTCTTTCAATGGGTCCCATGTAAGAATTTAGGGCACTATAGCACACGGTCTCATCCGCATAGCAGTAGCCGACCACCACAAAAAATGTCCCTGTTGATGGGATGGACATTTTGCCACCGCAAATTGGCCAGGCAATTATAATGACAACAGTAGATTTTTAACACTCTTTCCATTTTGGATGGGTGAACCCAAAGAGGTCATGAACCCATGCTGAGATCACAACTGCCCAAAGTCATGGACAACACCAAAACCATACTAGCTCTCTGTGAAAATGGTAACTCTCAATTGTTCAATAATGCTGCAGGTCCTTTTTAGCGCAATCAATTCAGCCATCTGGGCAGAATACACTCCTTGCAACCACGAAGCTTCCACCACTCCCACAACCGTACAAATGTCATATGCAGCTCTCAGGTTTTCGCCCGCATCTCTCAAATGTGATCCATCCACAAACAAAACATGATCTGACTCAGGTAGTGGGTCATCTAGAATATCCGGTCTGTGCTTTGTGCATAGCTCAGTCACATCCAATCATGAACTGTTTCATCAATGATAACTGCATTTCCTGGTAAGGGCATAAATGTTGCTGAATTAGAACGAATGATCATGGTGGATTCAGGAAAGTGCAACATTGTAGACCATTAGGGAACTTAATGAGGTGGGCTGTGGCGATCTTTCGACCACGGTTTCTACCTCATTCTCTCAGAGAAATTTATGATGTTACGGCCTGTAGATCATCCTTGATGATAGATGAAAACATAATTTTCTTCATGGTCTTCATCGGAACAACAAACTGCCACTATTTTGAACCCCTTGCTGACTTTCACTCTTCAAAAGACCTGTGGAGATTTTCTGAGCCCCACTCAGTGGCTTGGGTGGCTTGTCTCTTCAGGTATGGACAGCTCCGTAAGCACAACCCCAGGCACTTCTCCAGGGGTAGCATTGATCAGTGCTGTGGGATACATACTCTCTTTAATTACTTCTGGTAAGCAGACAACCATGGTTTGCATCTAGGTAACTTTGCTTATGGGGTCTCTGTGCTCTTGCTTACACCTGGTAAATCTCTGCCTTGCAGCCGTTATAATTGTAGCATTATCTTTCAAATGGTTGTCAGTTCATACTTTTTGACACCGGGTTGATCTCTGCTTGGCAGAACTTGTAATCGCAGAATTATCTCTCTGTACTAGGTATGGCTGTTTATTGTATAGTAGTGTGATACATTTATGTATGGCCTGACCAAGAGATTCACGTCTAACAATGTGTAGATTCCCTGTAAATTATTTTGTTTTTAACTGCTTCACAGCGACTGGAACTGCGCTTTGACTCCTGTGTAGTCAGTGTTGATTCTGTACCTCAAATAAAGAACCTGTGGCACACACGAGCAGTTTTCATGCACCGCAACAACCTCTCTAAGAGAGCACTATCCATCTTCAGGTTACTTATCCCCTATCTCATTGTCATTTGCAGCATCTTCCCAACTGGAGTAGCCGTAAATTACTATACCACTTGGTATCACACGTTTTAATTTGTCTGCGTGGAACTGTGAACTCAAAATTCCAAAGCAAACTTCACCGCAATACACTCTATTGATTACTTGATAGCTCCAAGAAGTTCATCAAGAGCCTAAAGATTCCGTCATTGTGTACTTCCAAGACACTGCACCTTCTATTTGACAACAATCTGCAAAAGATCTGCCTGAAAACAATTGCACTAAAAGCACATCTTCTCTGCATGCAATAAACAGAAATACGTTTCATTATTTATAATAGAACTTTTGACCATAACCAATTTTTTCATTCAAATAAAGTTCTATGCAAACTTTTAAGAAATTCAGCCAACTATTTCTCAGGCAAAACTCGCCTTAAGTTCAATTTTGCACACAACTCTCGCTGCGATGGGGATTTTTCCTTAGACCTCACTAGATAAACCCTGTTACTGGTAATTGTCACACATTTTGGATTTAGAAAAGTTCTGAAATGGTTTACAATCTTCCTGAAAGACAGGCACTACTTGCTCAACATTTGTGCCCAAGCTCTTAGCCGCCCTGATCATGATTTACGGAGTCTGCTTTCTCAGCTACAGAAATGGTACTCAACTAATATTTAGATTAATTGACACTCAATCTAAGCTGCCAACACTGAAAAACTGTTGACGCAAAGTTGAAAACTAGATACGAAACAACATGTTTAGGATAAACCTCTGTAGTGTGTTTATCTAGGTACCTGTATCGATATTCCTATTCTTGGCTCTTGTCCCTAATATCCCTACAACGGCACAGAAGCCCGTTTCATATATTAGTCATAGAGCATGCTGTCACATTAAGCAAGCACTATTCCTCCAGCCCCCTAGAAAGCACACCGAGTTCTTAAACAAATCCAAACCTCAAGTAACCTGGGAAATCCCCGCCTGCGATTGTTTTGATTCCGTTCGAGAACTCCTGTAGAGCACTGTAAGAACGACCAGTTCTTAGTGACATCTTTATTGACGTCTTATGTCGATTCTTACGTCAAACCCGGCACCTTTCAGGTATAAATATACCAACGCTGCCTTAAGCAAAGACACGGTGGTGGTGAATCTGGAGCAGCGACTACTTGCCGAGAGCCCAGCTGATGAGAGCCCACGGACGCTGCCCCTACCCTTTGACGCGCTGAGAGAGACGCTGTCTTTTCTCCTGCCGAGAAATCCAGCTTCCAGCGTTTCCAGCTCGCCTTCGCGGGTGACTGGGATATCGAGTTCTGAGAGAGAGATACCAACCCTCCTGCCTTCAAATCCCCAGGTACTGAACTGACTAAACCCTTACAGAGAATTCTTGAGTCAGATTCTTGGCAAACCAAACTTAACTTAAACTGCTACTTACTCCCTCCCATGTATTAGGCTTAGGTCAGGTACACCGGGGTAGGCGTAGTTAGAAGCACCAGTTGAGTACGATTAGTCAATGTATATATGTATGTATCTATTTTATCCATTTTAAGGTATCATATGGCTAAGAAACCATATCAATGCTTTTACAGTATTATTTCATAATCCTGCTTTTACTGTATGTACTTTACTTAACTATAAGTATTGCAATCGTAGCAATTCATTTCTCTTGTATGAGGAAAGAGACTGCTCAATAAATAACACCTTTTATTGAAAAACGCCCGTCTCTCTTTTTCTCTGCAAATCTGGTGAAACTAAGTATGCACGTATTGACTGAGTAAAATAGCTGTCTTTTGTTTTCACACGACTCTAGAGATACACTCTTAATCAGAGAGAGCAAAGTTGTCATGTTTGATGGTTGTCAGAAACTAAATCCCTTCTTGTCTATCCAGGGAGGTTAAACTTCTCCTTGCCTATTCGAGAAAGTTTCTAGTGAACTCTGAGCTAGCTGGCACACACAAATTAAGTCTAATATAGTCAGTAGAAGACCTAGTTAACCTCTGTCCTACGTCTATACTACTGAAGATATTATTCCAATGCGCAGAGCCTATTGGGAATATAGGAACTACACTGCATGGCGCCCAACGGTTTGGTAAGGCGATAAATCTAACGCAAGGCATTAGAGTAACTCAGTTGTGCTTTTTCACACAGACCCTTTCTCCCGTAAATACTCCAAAGACGTCTGGAGTGGGTTAAAGGTTAAAATCCGCCGGAACTTAGTAGAAAGAGATTTCTATGTATAATTTTTGGTTTATTCAACGTTGAAGGATACAGTGTTCCAAAATATTGTGCACCTAATCTTTGTTTCCTTGGAAACCTGATCTGCAACAAAACCTTCCTGTCAGTAAAATGTCAGACAACGAAGGAGAAAGGGAGGCAGCTAGAATAGCAGCTCAACTCCTAGCGGATGACACAAGTCTCCTGCAGACTGACCCGGACGCAATACTCATCCCGGTCAACATAAGAAAAACTATAACACTTAAACTTATAGAAAATGGACTGTCACCGAGAGGTGGTACAGTCATATTCGTAATTGAGGCACACGAATATCGGCAGACAGAGGTATTCTATTCATGGATAAACTTTCCAGCAGCAAACACTGTCACAAAAGAGTTCCACTATTATAAAATAGAGGAACCTCCGGGTGACTACACTCCTTTCGAGGAGGTGGAAACCCCATTAAAATACCAAGAGCACCTGCTCTGGTTTAAAGGCGCCCTAAAACATAATGATCACATCACCAGGCTCGGTCCACTAGGTAGACCAGGAGCAACGTGGCCGGTTCTAGCTGGCTACACACCACATCCAGACATTGAAAAGATGTCAATACCAGAACTTTTAGCACTGCTAAAACAACTGATTAAAATTCATAGACAATTAGTTCAATATGTAATGCGGACTTCAACAGTCCAACCAGCTATTAACTTTCCACAGCTGACCCCTCATCAGGGGAACACAAATAAAATAACACCACAGAACATACAGTCATGTCTGGGTAAAGTACCCGCAAAACGGGAACAAATTCCATTATGGTTAGCACAAACAATCACTTAAATAGAGGCAGTATTTCCTTATACTACACCTGTTGAGAAACACAGACTTCTGACTATCTGTCTTCCGATGGGGATCGCACCACATGTGGAGGACTGTGACACTTGGGGCACAGTCTTTGCTTCCATTTACACAAAAACACATGGTGTTCCGTCCATGGCGGTAATACCAGATGTGCTAAGACAGATTCAAAATGAATACGGTCCAGAACCTGCTTTAACTCTGGGTATGAAATTACTAAAAGACTTCAAGCAGGTCTCGGCTATATTACTAGCCAACATAAAAGGGGAAGCAGCATCTGTGGCGATCCACCAGAAGTTGAAAGAAACAGATATAGCAGAACAACCATTTGAACTTGCCAGAATCATAGAAAAATCTTATGAATAACTAGGAAGAGATAGTTTGGGTTGGAAACCAGTAAAACCCCAACTAACTGAAAATCCTGAAAAAGTATTTATTAAAAATAATCTAAACACTCCAAAAAAGAGCTGGGATGGAAATAAACAATCCACTCCCAAAGAAAAAAGATTCCAGTCCAGAGGAAGGTCTCCTCGGCGGAGGGAAAGATCTCCGGACCAAGGACACAAGTCTCTTCAGAGGGAGCCCTCTGAGAAAAGATACAACCTTAGAAATAGGGATAATTTGAAGAAACCTGATAGATATCAAGATATTGATACACGTCCTTCTCGATCTTTTCAGACTTCCTCGCAGAAATCGGAAAGAAGAGGGCGGTCAGAACACAGGGAAGAGCACGTCAAGTCCAAAGACAAGGAACCTGCTCATCAAAGTAAAAAATTACAATTTCCAAAAAAGAAGGTAGCCAGTATTAAAGTAATCAAACATGCCGAGGATACTGAGGACACAGCTGAGAAACGGAGAGTGGGCTCAGACAATGCTAGACAGCGCAGCAGAAGTGAGCATAGCTCGCAAGATCCTGATGAATCATCTGGAGACAGTGGACACAAATGAATACATTCAGGTGGAAACTGCAGATACCAGAGTTAGCAAACCTCATAAAATATACGAAATAACATTACGTATAGAGGGAGATAAGACAAGGAAAATAAGGGGTCTATTTTGGGATAACCTCTCCAAAGGCTATGACATCCTTTTAGCTGAAAAAGACTGGCCACCGGAGTTTGTCAGGGAGTGCCCTCATGGCGAAGAAATGATTATGCCTGCCTTCTCAAATCACATTCCAATTCATTAAAAATATACACTTGCAAGAAAGTGGGCAGTAGCCCAGGCTCCTGCATTATATAAAAACCATGTGGGATGGGATGAGGACTCTTTCCTCACAAAATCCAGTTAAAATCTCAACAGACTGCACAAAGGCAGTACCCAATTAAGCAAGAAGCTAAAAAACAGGTCAGGGAGATCTTAGATCAACTTGAATACCAGGGGGTGATTGAAACATGCACCTCACAAATGAACAATCCTTTGTTTCCTGTCTCCAAGCCAGACGATTCATATCGTCTAGTTTTGGACTACAGACATCTAAACTCATGTTGCAAAACTTTTGCAGTACAAAACTCACATAGTGCAGCACTAATGAATAACATAGTGCGCAAAAAATACAAAACAGCATTAGACATCTCTAATGGATTCTTTTGTCAAAATATAGCACCTGAAAGCAGATATTTGACTGCTTTCTCAATAAATGGCTCGCAGAAAAATTTCTGTCATTTGCCACAGGAGTTCAAAAACAGCCCAGGATTATTCTCAGCGAGAGTAACAGAGTTACTACAAATGTATGACGATGAGGCATTATCTTATGTCGATGACATCTATCTTACGGATGATGACTTGGATACTCACTTGAAAAGAGTGAACACCATAATACTTGGGTTCGCAGCAGAGGGTTACAAATTCAACTTTAAGAAGTCACGGATTGCCCATCTAACTGTCCTGTTCTTAGGATATGAATTATCAAGTAAAGGCAAAAGCCTGGCTGACAATTTCTTAGAGAAATGCGCTGTAATCCAAGCACCAAGAACGCTGAAAAACTTACAATCAATTCTAGGTTTCCTGAATTTCGGAAGAACTTACATTCTAAATTATGCAGAGAGGGTTAAACCTCTCTATGAACTAATAAAACCAGATTTTAAAACAATCAATTGGACTCAAAAACACACAGAGATTTTGAGATCATTGCAAACAGACATGTTAGCTAAAACAAAATTGCAAACACGCGATAACACACGCAACCTTGTGATCCGGGTCATCCCATGAAGATGCGGATTCACATACCTGACCTCTAATGAGGGAGAAAAGGTACCAATAGCATACAAATCACATTTGTACACAGAAGCTGAAAAAAAATTCAGCATTAAGGAAAACATTGTTCATGCGGTTCAAACAGCTGTAGCAAAAGAAAAAGACCAAGCTGATGGCAGACAGATTACTGTTAGAACAGCAGAATCAGCCTTTGAGGCATTAACAAGCCCATGTAATTTACCTACTATTGTGGAAAAAGGGCAAGCAGGTCAGATCGATTACCCCTTTTCAAGGTTTGCCCGGCGATAGCCGCCTCTCACCCAACTCAAGGTTACCAAATGAAGAGGCAGGCGCTGGAGACTGGAAGGCAAGAAACAGGAGTTTATTCCGACGGAGCAGAACACGTCAAATCAGACAACAGGGTATCTTCTCGTGGTGCTCTAACCGCATCTCTGAGGCCTGTCCTCTTATACACAAGTTTATGGCTTTATTACATTTATGACATCCGTGGTATTGCTTTGAAGTACGAAAAAGGCATCTTTGGAATCCCCGGTTCAGGCCCGTTCTCACACATATCTACAGTAGGGGTCCCCACCCTAATCTCAGCATGATGGCTATCGCGCAGCTGGACATTCCGCTGGGAACAGGAATGCGGGCGATCGGTCGGATCTAGGGGTGTGAAGGCATTGATTAATCCCCACTCCTTTGATGTGAGGCGAGGTCCTACTGTAGGGGGCAATAAACTGCATCTGTTGGGCTAGGTGATGGCCTGGGATCAGGCCGGACAATCGGGGAGGGAGGAAGAGGTTATCAAAAGGCCCTGTTCTATGAATGAGATGAAAGAGTGAGGGGGTTCAGCACGGGATGTGGCTCGGAGGCAGGGTTGCGCTGGAGGTGCGTTTATGGCCCAGGCAGGAGAGACCGGGGGCTGTCGGGGCGCGGGGGATGCTTGCGAGGCCGGGGGGTGAGGGGGAGAGACGCGCTGACTATTGGCAGTGGGCAGAGAGACCATGGTTTTCAAAAAAATGGCTGCTGCTGCAAGTGTGCGTGAGTCTGAAAGGGGACAAGATGGCGCCGATAATGTTGACATCGCAAACCAGATTTTAACAGTCCTCCCTTTTCAACATATCTAGCCATTTTGTCTAGTCGATATCGATCTTCATTAAATCCTTAACCTCGACATCGTACAATGCTCTCATGCGTTCCTTGTCAAAGTCCAGAGTCTTTGGGCAGATACAGTTTGCACATAGTGAGCACAAAGGCGGCAGGCATTGAATTCCTAGGCAGAACCCACATAACACAACAATGGGTATCAGTATAATTGTAAACAACCTCCACCCCCAGTTCTTTACAGTACTCCAGAACCATCCCCCAAGCGACCATTCTTCTTGTTCCTGGTGGACTTCTGAGGAAAGTCTGTGGAGATGTTCAATGGCTTTGTACACTGAGGGTGAATTGTCCGGTATATAGATGCAGCAGCTAGACCCAATGATGCGGCATGCCCCTCCACGATCTGCTAGAACCACATCTAGAACAAGGCGGTTCTGAAGGGCCACCAAGCGGACCGCTTGAAGCTCGGCCGTGTTATTTGTGAGGATGCCAGCTGTAATGTTCATGGTTGTTTCAACTGCCTGGGTCAAATGTCGGATGGCACGGCTGTTTGTCATTGGACCCCAGAGTGGAACAAGTCCCTTCATTGTGTCCAGGAACTGTGCTCCGGCAGAGCCGGCTTGTTCAATGTCTCTCTCTCGTTTTTGTCGGTGGTGGTTTGCAGATGCCACATAGGTCGGAGGAAGGATGAAGGCAATGTAGCAGGTACCTCCCCAGCCTTTTGGGAGCCAGGTGTAGGCTTTCGTACCGCAGACAAAGTACATGTTTGGAGAAGTGACAAAAGAGGGTGGGTCAGTTGTGTCCAAGGTTCTGGTGATGTTGCAGGCACTGTGACCTACAAATTGTGTCCCGAGGCCTTCGATGCATACAAGGCCCGAGACATTGACAACAGATAGGGCCACAGTCAGGGTGGCTGCTGTTCGTTTCCGGAGGTAGGAGAAGGTAGGTCTGGCCGGGTTGTTGAACACCTGCATTTCGACACGCTCTTTGGCTGGGATGTCCAAGTGAACAGAGGTGTTGGACATCAGTGGGCAAAAGGGTGCAGCCGCTTTTTTTGTTTCGTTCAGCCAGACCCCTTGATAAAAGTGTGACATGGTTTTGCTGGAGATTGTCTTATCTCTGTAGCTCTCTTGCAGGAAAATCAACCAGGCGAGGCAGGAGCCATGAACAGAGAATGGTGAGGGGATGAAAGGGATGGACTGTCCAGTGGCATGCGGAAGCAACCCGCAGATCCAGCAGTTGGTGGCATTGGCGGCAAGGTTGTGCTGGTGCAAAAGTTGTACGAAGGAGTTATTCCAGAACTCCTTACGTCTTTCTCGGAGTTGAGGTGAGAGAGAGATCAGGTGGTGTTCCTTCACGGTGACAGGTAGTACAGTGGCTAGAAGTGTCTCATGTGCTGGTGAGCTTTCTTCCAAGATCCAGAGGGTGGTCATGAGGAGGAGGCAGAAGAGAAGGGTAACAAAGAAGGCAATAGTCTTTGAACTGTGCATTTTATCAGTCTTTGGGTTTCTGTAGTGGGTCTTTGGATATCCGGTCGCTTCCACCATCTTCAAGTCGGGTGCTTCCATCATCTTCGTATCGGGCGCTTCCATCATCTTCAAGGGGGCTCGGTAGTGGGCAGAACCACAAACTTCGTTTGGCTTCTCTCCTGGCGACCTTAGTAGCGTTAGGCCACCGCTCTGAGAATATAAACTTAGTCAGTGGTCTATTTAGCCGAAGCTCCCTCCTTTCGTCGCAGGTTGTACCCTTCTCTGGATGGCACAGTGGGGTCGGGATATGTTGCCAGTTCAAGCGCATCTGTTTCCGGGTAGCAGCTCAGGGATGGTCGATCTTTGTTCAGGAGCTCTTCTTGCGTGGTCACGCCTTCGGTTGTTGTCGGATTCGACGTGATCTTCTTGCAGTGGTGTGCGTGCAGCCAATTGCGCTTTCCCTCCACTCGAAGAGCTGTTCGGGTGGTGATCAAAACTTGCCAGGGGCCCGTCCAGCGGGGTTCCAGACTCTTCTCCCACTGGAAGTTCCGAATTAGGACGAAATCTCCAGGCTGGATGGTATGTCGGGGGCCCCTGGAAGCATCGGGGATAGCCTGCAGCACCTGATAATGAATAACAGACAGCGTTTTAGTTAGGTTATACAGATAGTCAGACATTAGGACGTCCGGGACGTCGTGAATAGATGTCGGTTTGGGTGCAGACCAGATACTCATGGGTCGGCCAAAAACGACCTCGTAAGGGGTCAAGTGGTGTTTGGTGGGGGTGGAACGCATTGACAGCAATGCCAGGGGAAGAGCGTCTGGCCATTTTAGTCCTGTGGTAGCCACTATTTTTGCCAGTTTTAGTTTCAATGTGGCGTTGTGTCGCTCGACCAGTCCAGCAGATTGGGGGTGAAAAACTGCGTGGAATTTCTGTCGTACCCCCAGCCCCTTCAGGATAAGCTGGATAACCTCGGCTACGAAATGGGGGCCATTGTCACTCCATAAAATACGACAAAGGCCGTAGCGAGGGAAGAACTCTTTCAGTAGTACTTTTGCAGTGGCAATGGCAGTGTTGTCACACGTCGGGTAGGCTTCCACCCATTTGCTAAAAGCGCATACAAGTACATACTTCAGTCCTTGACATCTCTCTAACTGGATATAGTCCATCTGTAGGACTTCAAATGGATGGTTGGGGACGCCAAACCCTCCCCGGGGTACGACAGTTCCTTTCCCAGGGTTGTGTTGCAGGCAGACTAGACATTGCTGGACTAATCGTTTGGCTGAGTCTGCAATTCTATCGTTATGCCAAACTCGGGAGACAAGTTCGGTCATAGGGGCAGATCCTATGTGTGCAGGGGAATGAGCCATAGTCAGTATGGGGATCAGATACGAGTTGGGTAGCAACCCTTTGTTCATGTCTTTTGTCCGCCAGCAGCCTTCATCGTCTTTTAATCCCACCCGTGCCCATTCAGTCAATTCGTGTGGTGAGCTGGCCATTTGGATGTCCCTAATAGTTTTCCTAGCGTCCGTCCATTTTTCTGCTTGTGACCTAGTCACGTACATGTGAGTCGTCGTCCTATTCTCAGCTGTGGTTCGGGCAGTGATGTCGGCCAGTGCATTTCCCTGTCCAATGATGTCTGTCACCTTTTTGTGTGCTTGGCATTTGATTACGGCAAGTCTTGGGGAGGAGAACCGCTTCAGTCAGAGCGGAGACTAGATCTCCGTGCAGGATGGGTGTGCCATGAGATGTCAGAAATCCCCTCTCCTTCCATAAGAGCCCAAAATGATGAACCACCCCGAAGGCATACTGGCTGTCCGTGTAAATGTTTGCTGTCGTCCCCTTTGCTAGGATACATGCTCGTGTGAGGGCAATCAGTTCTGCCGCCTGTGCGGATCGTTGCGTGATGCGGGCGGTTTCAACTACAGTTTGGGCTGTGGTAACTGCATAGGCAGCTGAGGTGGTGCCGTCGGGGAGTTTAATGCAAGAGCCGTCTACCCATAGCTCTCCGTCAGGGTTTGGGAAGGCAGTGTCTCGGAGGTCAACTCTACTCCTAGTCTGTTCGTCCGTGAGGGTCACACAGTCATGTATGGGGGGACATTTGGGTCATTTTCGGGCAGAGGCAACAAGGTGGCTGGGTTCAGCGTGGTGCATCTTTTCAGCGTGATGTGGGGTGCAAGCAGAGTCAGTTTGTATCCAGTCAGTCGTGCGCTAGTCAGGTGTCTTAGTCTGGTTCAGGAGGGTGTCAACAGCATGGGGCACTAATACCGTGAGGGAATTCGAGAGTACGATCCCCTCACTTTGTCGGAAAGAGACAGCAGCGGCAGCTACGGCTCGAAGGCAGGCAGGCAAGGCTCTCGCTATGGGGTCAAGAGTGGCAGAGAAATAGGCACATGGTCGTTGCTTGGGGCCGATGGTTTGAGTCAGGACAGACAAAGCGCATCCCTCCCTTTCGTGAGTGTAGAGAGAGAAGGGTTTGGTATAATCGGGGTTTCCTAGGACTGGTGCAGAACAAAGGGCGTCTTGAAGTTCTTTGAAGGAGGATTGGCATTCGGGGGTCCAAGGGAGCGGGAAGGGGACATCTTTAGCTAGTAGAGAAAGCAGTGGCTTTACAATGAGGCTTAAGTTTGGCAACCACTGCCGGCAGAAGGAGGTGAGGCCTACCAGGGAGCGGACTTGTTTCTGGGTCTTTGGGACAGGGGTTTCTAGAATGGCCTGAATTCGATCGGGTGTAAGCTTTCTCCCGTCTTTGGACAAGAGGTGGCCTAGGTAGGTGACCTGGGGTTGGCAGAATTGCAACTTCTTCTTGGAGACCTTGTGGCCATTTTCCGCAAGGAGGTGCAGGAGTTGGACAGTGGTAGTGACTGCAAGTGGAGTGGTGTCGGCCGCCAAAAGGATATCATCGACGTATTGTATCAACACCACTCCATCCGGCAGCTGAACGGCGTCCAGCTGTCTCTTGAGGGCCTGGCTATAGATGCTGGGACTTTCTGTGTAACCTTGGGGAGCTCTACAAAATCTATATGAGCGGGATTTTAACGTGAAGCCGAAAAGGTAGCGGCTGTCTGGGTGGATGGGGATGGAGAAGAATGCATTCTTGAGATCGATTACAGTGAAGGTGGTGGCTGTGGAAGGAATCAGGGTCAGAATGGTGGTGATATCCGAGACTACGGGGTACTGAGGTACAACCACTTTGTTGACCTCTCGAAGGTCGATGATGAAGCGGTACGCTTTCTCATCTCCCTAACCCTGCTTCTTTACAATGGGTAGGATAGGGCTGTTGCAAATATTGCTGACTACTTCCTCTACCACTCCTGCCTCTACCAAGGACTGAATTATCTTTACCAATGCCTTCTCACCTTCGGCGATATCCGATACTGTGGGAGTTTTGGGAGTATCGCATCTTGGCGAATAGTTATATGCACAGGGTCAATCATCATGCGTCCTACGTCAGCGTCAGTTTTGGCCCACAGATACAGAGGTAGAGAGTCGAGTAAGGATGAGTCAGCGTCAGAGATGGAGAACATGTGTCGTAAGGGATAAGGTCTGAGCAGAGTCGGGTTATCGTACAGAATGACTCGAACTCCGTCCTGTGAACACCTAATAGTAGCTCGGAAATGCTTCAGTAAGTCGAGTCCCATAATGTCATCGGGGGTGTTGGAGGAAAGCAGAAACGTCGTGTCAGTGGGGTTACTGTCCAAGTCGAAGGAGATCGGCGCGGACAAGGGATTAGTGGAGGGCGTTCCATCAAAACTTATTGATGTTATGTGTGAGTCAGACAAGGGTGCCCTTGGAATCAGTCGTTTAGATAACGCACTACGTGTCGCGCCAGTGTCTACCAGAAATGGAGACTTCGTACCTAGGACCTTAGCGGTGACATAAGGACCTTGCTGGTCAACATAGAGCTCGACTGGATCCCTCCCTTGCCCTTGGCAGTCCTATGAGAAGTCGCGGGCATCGTCACAGTCAGCCTGCTGGCATTGGTTCTGTCGGGGGCGGTCAAAAGTGTTCGGTCTGTCTGGTCTGTCATTGCTAGCGTCGTTTGTGTGCCCTCGTCCCTGTCCTCTATTTTTCGGCCCATCCGCTACGTCTTTTGTGTCTCTATTTTTGTACATTTCCAACAGGACCGGACACTGGGACTTCCAATGCCCATATCCCTTGCAGAACGCACACTGGTTGTCGTCAATGTCTGTCCGTCCAGCATAGGGCACGGGGGTACGGTCTTTAGGGGGTGGATTTCTAGGGGCAGTCGACTGGTAGTGTCCTTTGTACGGTTCCCTACCTATCGTCGCTCCTTGCAATTGAGCGATCATTACTCGTTCTTTCAAGTCCTTTTTCTTTCTCTCAGTCGCTTTGTCATTCTCATTCTTTTGTCGTTCGTAGTATTGAGCCATCTGAAGGATAGCCGCGGGTTTGGAGGCAGCCCAACTACTTTCACTAGTCTGCAGTTTCTGCGAGACTTCTGGAGTCAGGCCCTTTACGTAATTCTGGACGAATAAGTGATGTCCGGTTGCAGAGGTCATGTCCTGGCCGCTGTAATCGGAGAACACCGTTTCGAACCTGGAAAAGTATTCTGATACGTCTTCCTGGGGTTTCTGGCAGCAGGCCGTTACTATCGACCAGTCCACCTTCTTTTCTGGGACTATGGTTTTGAGTTTTTGTACGATTTTGTCTGGCAGGTCTAGAATTGATTTCAAAGGTTTCTGTCCGGGCTCTCGTTGCTTGTCTATGCCATCGAGTTGTAACCAGGTATGTCCGAACAGCTCAAGGTGGTCGACTTTCCGGATTAGCTTCCACACATCAGCTGGTAGACATAGCCCGAAAAACAAGTCGATGTCCGCTAGGGTCATAATCGTCGACCCCAAGGCGGTACCTAATTCTGTGTAGAAGGCAGTGGGGTTCTTTCGTAGATCAGGCAAGGACTTTCGAAAAGTCAGGATGTCTTGCCGATCCCAGGGTTGGTAGACCCAGTTGTACATTACCCTCCCCCTTGCATCTTGGTGGTTAATATCGTCGTGTGTTCCCTGTCCTCGTGAGGGGACCCAATATGGAGCTGCTTCTCTTATCGGCATCATGGTGTTAGTTCCCTCGGTTTGAGGTACAGTCGCTACAGGGGTCGTGGTGCTAGCTTCTAATCTTTGTTCAGTGAGGTGGCGGGAGACTTCAAGCGTGCGCATGAAGAGGTCCGTCACATTACACTCACCTTCGTCTCCAATGTCGACTTTTCTATACAGAGTCGTTAGGCTTTCAGGACCTTTGGCTTGGTACCGATCTTCATAAGCATTAAGGGTGTGGTAACAGAAACGTGTAACAAAGTGTCGTTTGTGGTTATTGGCATACGAATTGCATATATCTGTTACGTAATCTTCGCTTTCTTTCCGTTCCACTAGCGTCTTTACGATTTTATCAATCCCTGCTTGTTCATTCTTACTCAATCGATTTAATCTAGTGGAGTCTTTCTTCTCAGTGTCGGGGTCATCTACTGTTGCTGCTTGCGCTGCGCTGAGTACAAGGAGCTCGGCCGGCGCGGAGGCCGTGAGGACCGAGGCTCTGGTACCGCTCTCATCTGTGCTTGGGGGTTGCGTGCGTTGCACTAGGGGTTGGGAAGGGGCGTATGGAGGGGGCATGTAGATGATCGGGGGACCTAGCAGTAGATCATCGTTCACTCGCTGCTTCGAAGGTAGCGCAGGGTAAAGCGTGGCGGGCGTTCTAACGGGACATAGGCTTGATGTTTCAGATTCTTGTTTTAGTTTAGCTTCCTCTCTTTCTTTTATTTCTTCTTTCAACTTGTCCGCGGCTAAATGAGCTGCTTTTCGTAATTCTTTTTCTAGTCTGACTTCATTTCTTTTCTTTCGCTGTTCTGTTTCTTTGCGCCACATGCCAAAACTATCAAGCATAGTGGGCGTTGTTTTATGGTTACGAAGGGCTGTTTCCAGCACGCTTATTTTAGTATCATCGAAGTATCCTATCAGTGGCCACTGACTTTCCTGATCCTTTTTAGTATATTTACTATAAGCTACGGCGACTAGTCCATACTTTAAAAACATATCCTTATTAGGGGTGCCTTCCAGAGGAGCCGGATGATCCACCTCTAATAAGCGGTCCGGGCTGAACCAACTACTGAACAATGGGGAGAAGATAGGCATGACGGGTTACAATGGGGACAAAAGTCTGCACCACCTATCCTTCACTACTTTGCGAAGACTAAGGCAGAATATTTCTATTCTACAGTATTCGCAAATAGGGAATACCCAAAGAGAGAACTAATTCCAAACAGTCAATGTTCGGACAAACAATCGATCAATCAAATGAGGAATAAAATAGGCGCGACGGGTTACAACGGGGGCAAAAGCCTGCGCTACCTACCCTTCACTATCTGCAGAGAGGGAAATTCCTGTTGCTCCCCGTTTGTAGGCAGAGAAGATCCTTTCAGAGAACCAATTTTGAACAGTTAATGCTCGAACAAACAATCAATCAATGGAGAGGGAAGTAGGCGCGACGGGTTACGACGGGGGCAAAAGCCTGCGCTACCTACCCTTCACTATCTGCAAAGGGAGAATACTCCTATCCTTCCCCGTTTGTAGACAGAGAATCTCTCAGAACCAAACAATCAAATGCGTAATACTAGTATTTTCCAAGACAATCAATCAATCAATTCGCAATTCGTCGTGTTACACGACCTTACCCGGACCGCATGGACAGTTTCTCGTCTTCCGCTTCCAGCGCCTGATTGTCCTCTATTCTCCGTAATTGCTGTGGCACTCCTGATGGTTCCCAGTCAGGACCGTAGATCACTCGAGAGAGGTCTGCTCGGAACCGGTGAAGTTCGGATGATCGGCTGCCAGACGAGGGTCTATCGGGCAGGAGCTCTTTCCCGATCGTTGCAGTCGTTCACACTGTCGTTGGGACCTCTCCTACTGGATCCACGTGTCGCTGATGGGCCCCACGTTTGGGACGCCAATTGTGGAAAAAGGGCAAGCAGGTCAGATCGATTACCCCTTTTCAAGGTTTGCCCGGCGATAGCCGCCTCTCACCCAACTCAAGGTTACCAAATGAAGAGGCAGGCGCTGGAGACTGGAAGGCAAGAAACAGGAGTTTATTCCGACGGAGCAGAACACGTCAAATCAGACAACAGGGTATCTTCTCGAGGTGCTCTAACCGCATCTCTGAGGCCTGGCCTCTTATACACAAGTTTATGGCTTTATTACATTTATGACATCCGTGGTATTGCTTTGAAGTACGAAAAAGGCATCTTTGGAATCCCCGGTTCAGGCCCGTTCTCACACATATCTACAGTAGGGGTCCCCACCCAAATCTCAGCATGATGGCTATCGCGCAGCTGGACATTCCGCTGGGAACAGGAATACGGGTGATCGGTCGGATCTAGGGGTGTGAAGGCATTGATTAATCCCCGCTCCTTTGATGTGAGGCGAGGTCCTACTGTAGGGGGCAATAAACTGCATCTGTTGGGCTAGGTGATGGCCTGGGATCAGGCCGGACAATCGGGCAGGGAGGAAGAGGTTATCAAAAGGGCCTGTTCTATGAATGAGATGAAAGAGTGAGGGGGTTCAGCACGGGATGTGGCTCGGAGGCAGGGTCGCGCTGGAGGTGCGTTTATGGCCCAGGCAGGAGAGACCGGGGGCTGTCGGGGCGCGGGGGATGCTTGCGAGGCCGGGGGGTGAGGGGGAGAGACGCGCTGGCTATTGGCAGTGGGCAGAGAGACCATGGTTTTCAAAAAAATGGCTGCTGCTGCAAGTGTGCGTGAGTCTGAAAGGGGACAAGATGGCGCCGATAATGTTGACATCGCAAACCAGATTTTAACACTGTGGCATTAAATCCAAAATGGATACAATGGGAAAATTCTCTTGCTACAGACAAAGTGAAATACTATTTTGACCCGGAAATGAAAAAATTAAAAAATCTAGAATATGAAAGAGAATATCCTCTGCCAATCAACATTCTGCCCATGCGACAGTA
Organism: Lissotriton helveticus; assembly: GCF_964261635.1. Taxonomy (NCBI): domain Eukaryota; kingdom Metazoa; phylum Chordata; class Amphibia; order Caudata; family Salamandridae; genus Lissotriton; species Lissotriton helveticus. Next base: position 918,527,034 of record NC_136067.1, on the reverse strand, counting down.
CGCCTGTGTAATATATACAGACGGACATGCACAACCCTCAGTTTAGGGAAAACAAGCCTATAACGCCACATGCGAAATTGTTAAATACGTGTGGCGCGGAGGAAAATTTAGACCTCTGGTAACAAAATCACACTCTGTAGAAAACAACTCAGAACAACAAACTGAAATAATAGCGTTAAAAATGTCGCTGGATAATGCCGATCGCGAATTCCAGACACTAATAGTGTGCGATTCGTATTACTGCGTCAAATCATACAATAAAGACTTGCAGAAATGGGTTCAAAACGGTTACAAAGATGATACAGGTGCCACAATAAAGCAAAAATCGCTTTGGGAACAAGTAGTTCTTTTACAGAAAGAACTACCAAAGACTCACGTGATACATTCACTGAGTCATGAACGTGATGGCGTTCACGTTTCAGGGAATTCATTGGCTGAGACAGCCACAGCGGAAGCAACTAAATCGGCTTCTGTAGCTACAAAAAAGCGTTCAGGAAAATACGTAGACGGGGAAACGATGCTGGCAGTAAAAACGTCATCAAAAGGCGACTGTTCAGCGCTACCCGTCAACTATCCACTCAATTATACATACATAATCGATGCAAACTCCGTTCCTTTTGCTCAAATCCCTGGAGTGGGGGATAGGATAATTCCAAACACGAACAGGAGAATCTTCTTAATTCAAGAAGCACACATGGGATTAGGTTTGAGGCATCAGATGATCAAAGAATCTCTGACAGAATTAAAATCAGAATACTGGTGGCCGGAAATGAGCGTGGAAAATCACAAATTTGCAAAAAATTGTGAAAACTGAAATAGAGATCGCAGTGGCGAACCGGCCGAAGTAGTGCCAGCACACATAATAGAAAGCATAAAGCGATCTATTCGCATGATTAAACAGGAAACATGCGTCCCAAGGTATATTATTTAAGACTAGCTACACTTAAAATGTAGACCCCTACTCTCGGCTGACGTCTGAACTGTTATAAAAGATTAGCGAGTCTATAGCGGCATATACGCAATTGGCATGCTACATTCTGACCAGTGTCCTGCTTTTAAGCTCTCGAGCTTGTGGGGAGGCAATGGCCAGCATGGGCATTGCATTGCGGGACTCTTATCACTTCCTTCCTGAGGGAAATGGGATGGTGGAAAGAAAAAACCGAGGCATACAGCAATCTATAACGGCAAAGGTATTAGGTTCGGGTGCTGGGTGGGTCAAACATTTAATAAGTGTCCAACGTAGTCTTAATAATCTGCCAAGAAATTCTCTAAAAGGTCTCAGTCCGTACGAACTATTGTTCGGGACTAGAATGCGAATCAAGGACCTCGATAGTCAGACTTCAGTGGTGAAAGAAAAATGCTTTGATATCAAAGATCGTTTGGCTATTTTACAGGACTTAAATGAAAAAAGAAAAAACCTGAGCAACAAAAAGTTGAAACAACAGCCAACAGCCACTGAAGAGAAAGCACCTGTCCCAGCAAGGCCTGTCTGGATTCCAAAGATTGGGGATCTGGTCAGAGAGAAAATCGCGGTGAAGAAGGAATTTGGGCCTTCTTACAGAAAAGCAGTACCTGTCTTAGCTGTCAACGGAACAAGATCAGTTGTACTACCGCCCCTTGCTGGTAAAAAGGAGAACCGAGTTGTATCCATCGACCTGGTTAAACCACAATCATGTGGCCAATAATAAGTAGTAGGCCAAGTGGACTCCCAAGAAATAGCAGAACACCAAAGTTTGCTACAAATCAAGAGGTTCAAACTGAGAAACTAATCACATTTGATAAACCTACAGTGAATCAACAAGGACTATGCAACAAAGCTATGGAACTTATGCCTCTTGAAACCCAAATTACTACAATTCGTCAAGAAACACCAATCTACAATGATGTAGCCACAGACTATGCTAATGAAACAAAGAAAATTCAAAAAGCAAAAAGAAATCCAGAAGCAATTGAAACAATTGACAGAACTGCATCAGGCTACTTCATCAACTTCGATTACTTTTCTGAGGATCCGAGCGAACCTGAGGAACAGCCGACAGCAAAAGAGACTTTTAAAGACAAAGCCAAAGAACTCTTTCATCAACTCATAGCAACCTATCTGATTTCTCCATGGATTGAATTTTGGGTGGTACTAGGTGTATTTTTTCCTCCTACTTTGGCTCATCATGGCACTATGCTTGGGACATTTCATTGAAGGAAAATATGTTACAATGGACACAGCAAGTCAAAAAATCAACTTAGTCCTAAAACCACACAAGTCTTCACACATCGAGAAAAGAGAACTTTCTTCAGTAAACTTCACAGCCAATCCTATACCCGGTGGGGTAGCATGGGACAAAACTGATTACGATATATATGGCCCGGTCGAGCTCCTGAAGTATCCACACCAATTTAAGATTTCATTAAGTGACTTTGTAAAACCAAGCACATTTTCTGATGATTGGGACTTTGAAAGTATTAATGATATGATGTCAGACCTAGTTATGTCAGCTAAATTTACAGAACATGATTATTTACAGGGTTCATCTAATTATGATCAGATGTTTTGTTACAACCACTATGCTAACCATTATTTGCATAAATCTGCTCAACCTAGAAATGTTTTTAATTATAATCAATGGGAACATTGTGCAACTCCACCAAAAGGCAGTTCAAAAACATTTTATGATATACTTCTCAGGGTTTAACACAAGTGATGCAGAAACATTTTATTTCAAACTGTTAAATAAGACAGGAATGAAAACCATGCTGACAAACACAAAATTAATCTATTCAGAAACATTTTTTGAAAAAATTAATACATTTGGTTTTGATTTCTGGAACAATAATATTGAAACAAAAACCATCTGGGGTACAAGAGATTGGCAGGTCCAAGGTATGGAATCATTATTTAGAGCCTGCATGATCCCAGAACAAAATATATTTTTGAATGACACAATTCAACAGACAACCTGTCTTGGCTTAGCCAAAATAAAAGACTTGAACAAACCGTCTATTCTAAAGCCAACGCATGAAAGTAATAGCACTACAGATGTTGAGATAGACGTATCCCATATTTTAAACCAAAACAGAACTCATCCTGATTGGAAAAAATGGTTGATCTGGCCCTCAGACACAAATAACTGTCAAGATAGATTCCTGAACAAAATACAGGGGTTCAAATTGACCAGGCCAGACCCTAGATACTCCCAGAGACAACATCCAGGGATTGTACCTACATACAGTGTAGGGAAACTCTGCCTTGAACGGCTACGAACATCCACACTGGCAGAAATTAAGCAACACTTGACTTTACTTAAAGAGGGTGCTGACTTGCGTGATTTCATTATGGGACCCCGCAAACAGCGTCAAAAACGTTTCATAGCGGCCTCTATATATGCAGCTTACAACGAAGCTTGGGAAGTAACTCAAATTGAGACAGCAGAGAGAATACGGGAAATTGACCGTAGTAGTTTGGAAAAATCACTTTCTGTTGGGGACAATGGGTTAATGACTCTGTCTTCCAGAATATATTCACTGGACAGTATTGTATCATCTGCAAATCGATATAATAGAGCAGGACTTACTAATGTTACAACATGGTCAGTCTCAATTGCGTTCTATTGTACAGCTTGGCTGGACGTTACAAAATCTGCGTTCAGGCTATGTGCCTTGGCGTTTAATCAACACAACGTCATTATTCACTATCTTTAACCTTACTGATACACAAATCAGCTTGGCACAAAAGGGAGCAGAATATACAATTCTGAGCATTGAAAAACTTGAGAGATTACCATTGACAATGTCAGAACGACCTGTCATTGAATGGATAATACACGGAATCATAACTATTCCGATAACAACTTTCCAATTTCGATACTGCCAAAAGTATATACAGGCAGGCCAGTATGAAAGGTTGGGTAAAGGATACATTAAGTCAACATGGAAATTACCTTATACACACACATGTTATAGTGAAAAAGGACAGAGTGTATTTCTTAGTGGTAATAATTGTGAAAAATCACTAAGTGGTATACTTCTGTGTCAGGGCATAAATTTGCATGGGGCCTGTGAGGGGACTTCAAATAACCTTTCATGTCACCAGCTTGGCACACCTGCAACTTGAATAGAGCCATTCTTTAGACGGATTTCTAACGGGAGCTACATTCTAATTGTGGATCACAGATGTTGTGGCCTGCTGCCAGGAAAAACTTATCTGGTAAGCGTGAGTTCCATGGTCACTTGCTGTGAGCGAGTATTGTTTCCAAACGACACTCCAGACAGGGAGGGAAATATTTGGCCCAGTTTGAATATCTCTTCTATTTGAATTGATACTTTAAGCAGAATGAAGACTGTGCTTCTACAGACGCCAGTGCACTTGACGTCATCAAAAGAAACGTATGATCTCCAAGTTGCAAGGACAACGACAGAGATACATGCATTATTATCAACAAATTGCCCCCTACACTTCGCAGAAATGCTAAACGAAATCTTAAACATTTCTGATACGAATGGTATCGCTAGTGTATTTAAGACCGTTTTTTCGGGACTGTTAACACCCTTCAAAGCAGTCCTGGGTATTTTTCCTAATTTTGTCCATTCTGTCTTTGGCGGACTTCCACTCCTGTTGGGACTCGTAGCAGGCATCTTATTTTTGCTACTCCTGCTTCGTTATGGCAAGCCATGTCACAGACAAGACTCCTGCAAAAAACACAGTTGATGGACAGAATGTAGAACAATGTCATACATTCACCCCAGTACAAGGATCTGGGCCTAAATCCATCGTTTTTTTTGCACTCCACACCACCCTGGGTTAGACACTGGCTATATGCAAATCAGCTCTGACCCTGTGCCTCATGGGAACAGTCCAGTCCCAACTACAAAGCCATGTCTTTCCCAGACCGGAATCAAGCATCCAAGGACCGGTTTCTGGCTATCAGCCTTCATCAGCCTGGATAGCTTGACTCCAGTGGTGTGGAGAGCCTGGGATGCACGTCTGAGCATACCTAGCCCACTCGGGGTGAAAATTGCAAAAAACACAGTTGATGGACAGAATGTAGAACAATGTCATACATTCACCCCATTTCAAGGATCTGGGCCTAAATCCATCGTTGTTTTGCACTCCACACCACCCTGGGTTAGACACTGGCTATATGCAAATCAGATGTGACCCTGTGCCTCATGGGAACAGTCCAGTCCGAACTACCAAGCCATGTCTTTCCCAGACCGGAATCAAGCATCCAAGGACCGGTTTCTGGCTATCAGCCTTCATCAGCCTGGATAGCTTGACTCCAGTGGTGTGGAGAGCCTGGGACTCACGTCTGAGCATACCCAGCCCACTCGGGGTGAAAATTGCAAAAAACACAGTTGATGGACAGAATGTAGAACAATGTCATACATTCACCCCAGTACAAGGATCTGGGCCTAAATCCATCGTTTTTTTGCACTCCACACCACCCTGGGTTAGACACTGGCTATATGCAAATCAGCTCTGACCCTGTGCCTCATGGGAACAGTCCAGTCCGAACTACCAAGCCATGTCTTTCCCAGACCGGAATCAAGCATCCAAGGACCGGTTTCTGGCTATCAGCCTTCATCAGCCTGGATAGCTTGACTCCAGTGGTGTGGAGAGCCTGGGACTCACGTCTGAGCATACCCAGCCCACTCGGGGTGAAAATTGCAAAAAACACAGTTGATGGACAGAATGTAGAACAATGTCATACATTCACCCCATTTCAAGGATCTGGGCCTAAATCCATCGTTGTTTTGCACTCCACACCACCCTGGGTTAGACACTGGCTATATGCAAATCAGATGTGACCCTGTGCCTCATGGGAACAGTCCAGTCCGAACTACCAAGCCATGTCTTTCCCAGACCGGAATCAAGCATCCAAGGACCGGTTTCTGGCTATCAGCCTTCATCAGCCTGGATAGCTTGACTCCAGTTGTGTGAAGAGCCTGGGACTCACGTCTGAGCATACCCAGCCCACTCGGGGTGAAAATTGCAAAAAACACAGTTGATGGACAGAATGTAGAACAATGTCATACATTCACCCCAGTACAAGGATCTGGGCCTAAATCCATCGTTTTTTTGCACTCCACACCACCCTGGGTTAGACACTGGCTATATGCAAATCAGCTCTGACCCTGTGCCTCATGGGAACAGTCCAGTCCGAACTACCAAGCCATGTCTTTCCCAGACCGGAATCAAGCATCCAAGGACCGGTTTCTGGCTATCAGCCTTCATCAGCCTGGATAGCTTGACTCCAGTGGTGTGGAGAGCCTGGGACTCACGTCTGAGCATACCCAGCCCACTCGGGGTGAAAATTTCAAAAAACACAGTTGATGGACAGAATGTAGAACAATGTCATACATTCACCCCAGTACAAGGATCTGGGCCTAAATCCATCGTTTTTTTGCACTCCACACCACCCTGGGTTAGACACTGGCTATATGCAAATCAGCTCTGACCCTGTGCCTCATGGGAACAGTCCAGTCCGAACTACCAAGCCATGTCTTTCCCAGACCGGAATCAAGCATCCAAGGACCGGTTTCTGGCTATCAGCCTTCATCAGCCTGGATAGCTTGACTCCAGTGGTGTGGAGAGCCTGGGACTCACGTCTGAGCATACCCAGCCCACTCGGGGTGAAAATTGCAAAAAACACAGTTGATGGACAGAATGTAGAACTATGTCATACATTCACCCCAGTACAAGGATCTGGGCCTAAATCCATCGTTTTTTTGCACTCCACACCACCCTGGGTTAGACACTGGCTATATGCAAATCAGCTCTGACCCTGTGCCTCATGGGAACAGTCCAGTCCGAACTACAAAGCCATGTCTTTCCCAGACCGGAATCAAGCATCCAAGGACCGGTTTCTGGCTATCAGCCTTCATCAGCCTGGATAGCTTGACTCCAGTGGTGTGGAGAGCCTGGGACGCACGTCTGAGCATACCCAGCCCACTCGGGGTGAAAATTGCAAAAAACACAGTTGATGGACAGAATGTAGAACAATGTCATACATTCACCCCATTTCAAGGATCTGGGCCTAAATCCATCGTTGTTTTGCACTCCACACCACCCTGGGTTAGACACTGGCTATATGCAAATCAGATGTGACCCTGTGCCTCATGGGAACAGTCCAGTCCGAACTACCAAGCCATGTCTTTCCCAGACCGGAATCAAGCATCCAAGGACCAGTTTCTGGCTATCAGCCTTCATCAGCCTGGATAGCTTGACTCCAGTGGTGTGGAGAGCCTGGGACTCACGTCTGAGCATACCCAGCCCACTCGGGGTGAAAATTGCAAAAAACACAGTTGATGGACAGAATGTAGAACAATGTCATACATTCACCCCAGTACAAGGATCTGGGCCTAAATCCATCGTTTTTTTGCACTCCACACCACCCTGGGTTAGACACTGGCTATATACAAATCAGCTCTGACCCTGTGCCTCATGGGAACAGTCCAGTCTGAACTACCAAGCCATGTCTTTCCCAGACCAGAATCAAGCATCCAAGGACCGGTTTCTGGCTATCAGCCTTCATCAGCCTGGATAGCTTGACTCCAGTGGTGTGGAGAGCCTGGGACTCACGTCTGAGCATACCCAGCCCACTCGGGGTGAAAATTGCAAAAAACACAGTTGATGGACAGAATGTAGAACAATGTCATACATTCACCCCAGTACAAGGATCTGGGCCTAAATCCATCGTTTTTTTGCACTCCACACCACCCTGGGTTAGACACTGGCTATATGCAAATCAGCTCTGACCCTGTGCCTCATGGGAACAGTCCAGTCCGAACTACCAAGCCATGTCTTTCCCAGACCGGAATCAAGCATCCAAGGACCGGTTTCTGGCTATCAGCCTTCATCAGCCTGGATAGCTTGACTCAAGTGGTGTGGAGAGCCTGGGACTCACGTCTGAGCATACCCAGCCCACTCGGGGTGAAAATTGCAAAAAACACAGTTGATGGACAGAATGTAGAACAATGTCATACATTCACCCCAGTACAAGGATCTGGGCCTAAATCCATCGTTTTTTTGCACTCCACACCACCCTGGGTTAGACACTGGCTATATGCAAATCAGCTCTGACCCTGTGCCTCATGGGAACAGTCCAGTCCGAACTACCAAGCCATGTCTTTCCCAGACCGGAATCAAGCATCCAAGGACCGGTTTCTGGATATCAGCCTTCATCAGCCTGGATAGCTTGACTCAAGTGGTGTGGAGAGCCTGGGACTCACGTCAGAGCATACCCAGCCCACTCGGGGTGAAAATTGCAAAAAACACAGTTGATGGACAGAATGTAGAACAATGTCATACATTCACCCCAGTACAAGGATCTGGGCCTAAATCCATCGTTTTTTTGCACTCCACACCACCCTGGGTTAGACACTGGCTATATGCAAATCAGCTCTGACCCTGTGCCTCATGGGAACAGTCCAGTCCGAACTACCAAGCCATGTCTTTCCCAGACCGGAATCAAGCATCCAAGGACCGGCTGATGAAGGCTGATAGCCAGAAACCGGTCCATGGATGCTTGATTCCGGTTTGGGAAAGACATGGCTTGGTAGTTCGGACTGGACTGTTCCCATGAGGCACAGGGTCAGAGCTGATTTGCATATAGCCAGTGTCTAACCCAGGGTGGTGTGGAGTGCAAAAAAACCGATGGATTTAGGCCCAGATCCTTGTACTGGGGTGAATGTATGACATTGTTCTACATTCTGTCCATCACCTGTGTTTTTTGCAATTTTCACCCCGAGTGGGCTGGGTATGCTCAGACGTGAGTCCCAGGCTCTCCAAACCACTGGAGTCAAGCTATCCAGGCTGATGAAGGCTGATAGCCAGAAACCGGTCCTTGGATGCTTGATTCCGGTCTGGGAAAGACATGGCTTGGTAGTTCGGACTGGACTGTTCCCATGAGGCACAGGGTCAGAGCTGATTTGCATATAGCCAGTGTCTAACCCAGGGTGGTGTGGAGTGCAAAAAAAACGATGGATTTAGGCCCAGATCCTTGTACTGGGGTGAATGTATGACATTGTTCTACATTCTGTCCATCACCTGTGTTTTTTGCAATTTTCACCCCGAGTGGGCTGGGTATGCTCAGACGTGAGTCCCAGGCTCTCCACACCACTGGAGTCAAGCTATCCAGGCTGATGAAGGCTGATAGCCAGAAACCGGTCCTTGGATGCTTGATTCCGGTCTGGGAAAGACATGGCTTGGTAGTTCGGACTGGACTGTTCCCATGAGGCACAGGGTCAGAGCTGATTTGCATATAGCCAGTGTCTAACCCAGGGTGGTGTGGAGTGCAAAAAAACCGATGGATTTAGGCCCAGATCCTTGTACTGGGGTGAATGTATGACATTGTTCTACATTCTGTCCATCACCTGTGTTTTTTGCAATTTTCACCCCGAGTGGGCTGGGTATGCTCAGACGTGAGTCCCAGGCTCTCCACACCACTGGAGTCAAGCTATCCAGGCTGATGAAGGCTGATAGCCAGAAACCGGTCCTTATCCCTCTGTTAAAAAAACCTGGGTCTGACCCCACCTCCCCTTCTAACTATCGCCCTATCTCCCTTCTTCCTTTCCTGGCTAAGGTCCTGGAGGCCCATGTCACTCAGGCCCTAGGTGCCTTTGTTGAGGAAGCCGGAGGACTTGCCTCTCGGCAGGCCGGCTTCCGCCCTCGCCATTCCACCAAGAAGGTGGTTATTTCGGTGATGGGCGACCTCAGGGAGGGGCTGGATACCAACTCTCCCCAGGCCCTGGTCCTTCTGGACCTCTCCGCCGCTTTTGACACGGTTGAGCACTCCACTCTTCTCACCCGTGTCAGGGCGGCGGGCATCGAGGGCCCAGCCTTGGCCTGGATAGCTTCCTTCCTGAGAGATCGCTCCCAGGCCGTCCACCTGGCCGATTTCACTTCCCCCACTCACCAAGTTCGGTGTGGTGTTCCCCAGGGTTCCTCCCTTTCCCCGTTATTATTTAATCTGTATATTTACCCTCTCATTTCTGCACTCCAAAATATGGAGGTCACCGTATATAACTATGCGGATGACCTCCAGCTCATTTTTCAGCTTTCACATTCCCCTACCAGCATACTCACCTTCCAGTCGGTCATGCTGTTCATCAGCGATTGGATGAACGGTAATCATCTGAAATTAAATCCGGACAAGACGGAACTTGTTGTTACTGGTTGCACTCCTAGTCCCTGGTCTCCCAGCTTTTGGCCCCCCTCCTTGGGTGCTCCCCCTACCCCCTCGCTCACTGTAAAAACTCTGGGGATTTCACTTAACCGTCACCTTACCCCTCACACCCAGATAAATTCTGTTGTTTCCTCCTGTTTTTTTGCCCTTCGCACTATACGAAAAATTTCCCGTTTATTTTCTGTTCCAGCCCTTAAACTCATTCTGATGGCCATGGTTCTGTCCCGGCTGGACTATGGGAACATTGTTTACAATGGAGCTCCCGCTTATGCACTCCATCGCCTCCAGCTGGTTCAGAACCAGGCTGCCCGTCTGATTCATGGTTTACCCAGATTTCATCATGTTACCCCTCTTCTCCAATCCCTTCACTGGCTCCCTATCAAAGAGCGGGCCCTTTTTAAACTGGGGTGCACAACTTTTCAGGCCTTGGCGGGGACTGCCCCTGACTTTATATCCTCCGCCATTAGTGCCTACCGCCCCAGCAGAGAACTTCGTTCTTCCACCAAATTTTTGCTCTCTGTTCCCCGCTTTAAGAAAAAGAAAGCTGGGGGCATGAAATTCAGGGTTCTTGCACCCACCCTTTGGAACTCCCTCCCTTTGCATATTAGATCCATCTCTACTTATTCTGAGTTCCGTAGAGCACTTAAGACTTTTCTTTTTTCCCGTGCTTTCCCATCCTAGTACCCTGCCCCCTCCTTTACACTCACCCCCTGGTCTAAGTGTCCTCTCAGCGCCATGAAGCTGTACGGTATAAGCGCGCTTTGCAAATTTCTGTAAATTCAAATAAATTCAAATTGGATGCTTGATTCCGGTCTGGGAAAGACATGGCTTGGTAGTTCGGACTGGACTGTTCCCATGAGGCACAGGGTCAGAGCTGATTTGCATATAGCCAGTGTCTAACCCAGGGTGGTGTGGAGTGCAAAAAAAAACGATGGATTTAGGCCCAGATCCTTGTACTGGGGTGAATGTATGACATTGTTCTACATTCTGTCCATCACCTGTGTTTTTTGCAATTTTCACCCCGAGTGGGCTGGGTATGCTCAGACGTGAGTCCCAGGCTCTCCACACCACTGGAGTCAAGCTATCCAGGCTGATGAAGGCTGATAGCCAGAAACCGGTCCTTGGATGCTTGATTCCGGTCTGGGAAAGACATGGCTTGGCAGTTCGGACTGGACTGTTCCCATGAGGCACAGGGTCAGAGCTGATTTGCATATAGCCAGTGTCTAACCCAGGGTGGTGTGGAGTGCAAAAAAAACGATGGATTTAGGCCCAGATCACTGTACTGGGGTGAATGTATGACATTGTTCTACATTCTGTCCATCACCTGTGTTTTTTGCAATTTTCACCCCGAGTGGGCTGGGTATGCTCAGACGTGAGTCCCAGGCGTTCCACACCACTGGAGTCAAGCTATCCAGGCTGACGAAGGTTGATAGCCAGAAACCGGTCCTTGGATGCTTGATTCCGGTCTGGGAAAGACATGGCTTGGTAGTTCGGACTGGACTGTTCCCATGAGGCACAGGGTCAGAGCTGATTTGCATATAGCCAGTGTCTAACCCATGGTGGTGTGGAGTGCAAAAAAAACGATGGATTGAGGCCCAGATCCTTGTACTGGGGTGAATGTATGACATTGTTCTACATTCTGTCCATCACCTGTGTTTTTTGCAATTTTCACCCCGAGTGGGCTGGGTATGCTCAGACGTGAGTCCCAGGCTCTCCACACCACTGGAGTCAAGCTATCCAGGCTGATGAAGGCTGATAGCCAGAAACCGGTCCTTGGATGCTTGATTCCGGTCTGGGAAAGACATGGCTTGGTAGTTCGGACTGGACTGTTCCCATGAGGCACAGGGTCAGAGCTGATTTGCATATAGCCAGTGTCTAACCCAGGGTGGTGTGGAGTGCAAAAAAAACGATGGATTTAAGCCCAGATCCTTGTACTGGGGTGAATGTATGACATTGTTCTACATTCTGTCCATCACCTGTGTTTTTTGCAACAGACAAGACTTCAGCATCAATGGAAGAAACGATCCTAGCTATACGCTATCGGGACCGCATAACTAAAGTCCTTGGTTTAGCCCGGCTAAGAGATCTGAATATGACCTGGTTTCTTTCATTCAGACCCACCTGGCAGAATTGTATCTTACCTGTGTTAAGATGTATGCTATGCGGAGAAGAATGCGTGTTGGACACCTGTCTTTCACTACAATCAGAAGTACCATGGGATACAGATACTTTGCTAAGTCCAGTAAAGGCTCATGCATCGTGTTGTCCCCAGCGGTCACCTATCCTGATGACGGCATTCGTGGATACTTCACCACTACGATTAAAGGGTAGTGAAGTACAAGACGAGAGCAGAATCAACCAGGTACGACCTTCTATAAGCAATGCTGATCAAAACATCGATGAAAGCAATCATGCGCACGACTGCATGGTAGCAGCATTCTCCAACTTGGTCGAACTTTCACCTGAGGCAGTAGACTGTTTTTTTGAAAGTCTGTCTGAAATGATGTTTTCCCCCGAACAAAGAGAATAACTTTAAGCAAACGAGCACACAGCGTTCCCTGAACTCTGAATTTGGCCTTCAGCTTTGAAAAACAAAGCTACTGAGACAATTTGGAACTATTTTTTCTTCTTCCCCTGAAAACGAAAACCTTTTTCCTGATTCCAAAATATTTACCTTTTTTTTTGGCACTCATCCTCTGCTTAAAGTAGAACTATTCTTAGAGAACAGAGCTTCTATTTTTAGGAACTCTAGAGACAATACATTACCTCAGCCTCTAGCATATTTACAAATAACTGTATTTATATGTGATGAAGTGGTTTCGCACTTTTTTTTCTGTATTAAGAGCCGTTTCATGTGTAATTTTCGCAAATCATTCATGCTGATATAAATGTGCATCTCTTTGAATGATTACACTGCTTGAAAGCATACAGTACCTATACTCATTTTTTCGTGTATCTCGCATATACCATTTCAGATGCAAAATAATGTATTTTGGGGTGGATCGGTATACACATGCACATGCACCACTTTTTCTGGTATTCTACTCTATCGACCACCAGGCTCCCTCAACAATTTTATCACTCAAATTACTGATCTCACCGCTAACGCAGCCGTGACCTCATCTAACCTCACTCTGCTTGGGGATTTTAATATCCATTCAGATGACCCCCAGGATACGGCAGCTAATAACTTGCGGGCCAACATGCAAGCGTTAGACCTCTGCCAGAGAGGCTATCAGGCGACCCATAAGAAGGGACATCTCCTCGATCACATATACAGTAATGTCAACCTTAATGTAGAGTCCCCGGTTCCTCTGCCTTGGACCGATCATTTTTTGATACCGTTCACTTGGCTTTCTAACTCTTGTCCCCCTCCTGAAGCCTCTACAAAGTACATGGGCAGGAAATGGTCCTCACTTCCCCTCACCGATTGGACAACGGCCCTTACTCAAGACCCCCCGAGAAAGGCCTTGAACCCTGCCTCTGCTTCTAGCAACTTTGATCACTGGATCTCCAGCACTTTAGACCAAGTTCTTCCCAAACGCCCCTGTAATCTCATCAGAAGACCTAAAGTTGCACCCTGGTACACTCCTGCTCTGAGGTTATTAAAGCTTGACTGCCGCAAACTAGAGAGAGCGTGGAGGAAGGACCATTCTCAGTCTAGGAAAGACGAATACAGGTCCGCAATGAGGCTCTATAAATCAGAGATTAAAATGGCGCAAACCTCCTTCTATGAAGGTAAAATTAGTGCTGCAGCAAACGCGCCTAGAGAAATCTTTAGGATAGCTAAGTCCCTCATTTCAGCTCCGGCTGAGCGTCCTTCTGTTGAAGGGGCACAAGACCGCTGTAATGAGCTAGCTGCCTTTTTTTCCAAGAAAATATCGACCATATATTCTTCTTTTAGTAATCCTACGGTCAACACCCCCTCCGTCCCTCCTAGGCCAGCTGACTCCTCGGCTCCCTGCAAACTGGACACAATTCCGCTTCTTGATGCCGCCAGCCTGGATAGATTAATCTCCAAAGTTTCTTCTGGCTCTCCCAATGACCCGGCACCCCCCCGGATCCTTGTCAAGGCACTGGACGTTATTCGTCCTGTGATCCTGGAAGCTTTAAACACCTCCATTGTGTCCAGGTCGGTCCCACTCGCTTGGAAGTGTGCCATGGTGAGGGCGCTTCTCAAGAAACCCTCCCTGGACCAGAACAACCTGTCCAACTACCGCCCCATTTCGTTGCTTCCCTGGTTGAGTAAACTGCTGGAGAGGCACACCAACAATATCTTAACAGACTATCTGGAGTCCAACTGTCTGTTGCGTGCCTCCCAGACAGGTTTTCGCCCTCAACATGGCACAGAAACTGCCATGTTGGCGGTCACAGAGGAAGCAAGAACAACTTTGGTTGGTGGAGGAAAGGTGGCCATTATCCTGTTAGACCTTAGTGCCGCGTTCGACACGGTGAACCATGCCACGCTAGTATACCGACTGGCGGGCATGGGCGTGTCGGGCGCGGCTCTGGACTGGCTCACCTCCTTTTTGAGTGAGCGCTTTTTCCGGGTCTTTGAGGGTGAGACAGTCTCTCCTAAACATCCTCTCAGGTGTGGGGTCCCTCAGGGCTCCTCCCTGAGCCCGACCCTCTTTAACGCCTACATGGAACCTCTGGACAGGATAGTCCATCCCTTTGGTGTGCGTATAGTCACCTACGCGGATGATACGCAGCTGGTGGTCTCGTTAGACCACGCAGATGGATCATCCAACACCTTAGGCCCCTGTCTAGAGGCTGTTGCCAGTTGGATGCAAGCCTCCTGTCTCAAGCTTAACGGGGAGAAGACAGACATCATTCTCCTTGGAAATCCCTCCCCGTCTGCTCTTGCACCCGTCTGGCCACCATGTCTTGGCGCTCCTCCTGCGCCCAAGTCCCAGATAAAGAGCCTCGGGATCTGGCTTGACACTGCCCTTGATTTCTCTGTCCAGGCTACTAAGACTGCTGCCACTTGCTTCGGACTAATGAGGATGCTCCGGCGGGTGCTCCCTTTGCTCCCTTTCCAGGCGAGGAGGATCATGGTCCAGGCCCTCATTCTCTCCCGCCTGGATTACGGGAACGCTCTCTACCTGGGAGCACCGGCTTCGGTTCTTCAGAGGCTTCAGGTCACACAAAACAGTGCGGCCCGCCTATTGTTCAATCTGTCCCGGCGGCAGTCGGCGAGGAGGGCTCTGAAAGACCTCCATTGGCTCCCAATGGCTGCCAGAGTGCAGTTCAAAGCTCTGTGCATCATGCACAAATCCTTCCACCGTGTAGGCCCAGCGATTCTGCACCTTCTGGTTACGCCTTATGTCCCAACACGCCCCCTTCGGTCTGGTACCCTGCAGCTGGCCACCTCCTCTAAAATTAACAAAGCCCGTTGGGGTGGCCGCTCTTTTTCCCATTCGGCAACCAGACTCTGGAACGCCCTCCCCTTTGCCATCCGGGGTAACAGCAACGTGATCTGCCCCGAGCCTGCGCTAAAACCATTTTATCTTCAAGCGCTGCGAGGCCCCAGGGCAGTTATGCGCTATACAAATGCAATTTTTCATTTCATTTCATTTCATTTCATTAGATATGTTTACTATTGCTTAGATTAGTAATTATGGACATGAATTCGTGGAGTGGGTGTAGTGTGTTTATCTAGGTACCTGTATCGATATTCCTATTCTTGGCCCTTGCCCGGTTATAAATCAATAATATCCCTACAACGGCACAGAAGCCCGTTTCATATATTAGTCATAGCGCATGCTGTCACATTAAGCAAGCACTATTCCTCCAGCCCCCTAGAAAGCACACCGAGTTCTTAAACAAATCCAAACCTCGAGTAACCTGGGAAATCCCCGCCTGCGATTGTTTTGATTCCGTTCGAGAACTCCTGTAGAGCACTGTAAGAACGACCAGTTCTTAGTGACATCTTTATTGACGTCTTATGTCCATTCTTACGTCAAACCCGGCACCTTTCAGGTATAAATATACCAACGCTGCCTTAAGCAAAGACACGGTGGTGGTGAATCTGGAGCAGCGACTACTTGCCGAGAGCCCAGTTGATGAGAGCCCACGGACGCTGCCCCTCCCCTTTGACGCGCTGAGAGAGACGCTGTCTTTTCTCCTGCCGAGAAATCCAGCTTCCAGCGTTTCCAGCTCGCCTTCGCGGGTGACTGGGATATCGAGTTCTGAGAGAGAGATACCAACCCTCCTGCCTTCAAATCCCCAAGTACTGAACTGACTAAACCCTTACAGAGAATTCTTGAGTCAGATTCTTGGCAAACCAAACTTAACTTAAACTGCTACTTACTTACTCCCTCCCATGTATTAGGCTTAGGTCAGGTACACCGGGGTAGGCATAGTTAGAAGCACCAGTTGAGTACGATTAGTCAATGTATATATGTATGTATCTATTTTATCCATTTTAAGGTATCATATATCTAAGAAACCATATCAATGCTTTTACAGTATTATTTCATAATCCTGCTTTTACTGTATGCACTTTACTTAACTATAAGTATTGCAATCGTAGCAATTCATTTCTCTTGTATGAGGAAAGAGACTGCTCAATAAATAACACCTTTTATTGAAAAACGCCCGTCTCTCTTTTTCTCTGCAAATCTGGTGAAACTAAGTGCGCACGTATTGACTGAGTAAAATAGCTGTCTTTTGTTTTCACACGACTCTAGAGATGCACTCTTAATCAGGGAGAGCAAAGTTGTCATGTTTTATGGTTGTCAGAAACTAAATCCCTTCTTGTCTATCCAGGGAGGTTAAACTTCTCCTTGCCTATTCGAGAAAGTTTCTAGTGAACTCTGAGCTAGCTGGCACACAAAACCTAAGTCTAATATAGTCAGTAGAAGACCTAGTTAACCTCTGTCCTACGTCTATACTACTGAAGATATTATCCCAATGCGCAGAGCCTATTGGGAATATAGGAACTACACTACACCTCAACCCGAGATCCTTATTGTTGTCAGAAAACCCTCTATTTGGTCCCCACAAGTTTGACCTTATGCATGTAACATTCATCCACCACTTGTTAAAATGTTAAAAGTGTGGGAGGTAAAATAGACTCCGATCTCAAAATGGACACCCAAGTCAGTATGGTAGCGCCAGCCTGCTCAGTCCACATTTTTACGTCAAAGCACATTCTTCCTCTCCTTACTTTAGAGGGCATGCAAGCAGCAATCTCTGAGATGATCTGCTCCAGGCTAATTTACTGCAACACCCTGTTTGGATGCATTAGTAAATCTTCAATCCAACACCTATCCACACAAGCCTAGTTTGGCTGCCGATATAAAACATAATTCATTTCAAAATTCTTAGCCTTGTCCATAAATATCTTTGTTGATATGTACCGGGTTTCCTTGTATAAAAAATTACAAACCACAATAATGTCTCCGATCCTCTGTTAAATTCCCATGTAATATCCCATGATTCTGCAAATCTCGATTTTCCCTGAAGCTCTGGAAATCTCTTTCCCAAAACTTTAAAACCATCGCCTACCATACTCCCATATTTTTACTGAGTAATTTGCCTCCTCTGTGTTAGTTCCTAAGGGTTTGCAGTGCCAAGAGGCCATCCCTGTGAAGGAGCATATGGTGACAGTGCTGAGATTTAATTGATATATTCCTGGTTGCTAGAGATCTTAGTCTCAGAAAGGTCCAACAAATCTTCACAATGTTGCTAGGAGGTACAAATAGAGTACCTCAGCATTTCTGGGTGGCGCCTTTCTTAAATGAAATTAAAGATCTTTATTTGTGGCTCAGGCTTTGATGATGAGTTTAGGAACATAGACATTTTCTGCATGCTTAACTGCATTGAAATATATCTTCCATGTTGTACAGCATACTAGTTTGTGTATTTCTAACAAAGAAGAACACAATGTGTATGGCAGATTCTTCTTTTTCTCTTTAACCGTATCACTATTATGCAACTTTTAGTAGCTCAGAACTTCGATTACATTTCCCAACTTGGCAAGAGTCTACCTAATCTTTTCATGAAGGGTGGCAGAATACACTCAAGATCAAAACAGATTGAAACATTTAAATCTGCTAGTCTACTGCTTCAAAAACTTTATTTAGCTTTTCTTCGTTTACGCGGATTCCTGTTTGGGTGAGGGGTGATCTCCAGCTTTGCAGGGCAACTGATATCTTAGTTTGATGATTAAAAATGATCCAACAATGATAGTAGCTGTACTGCTAAGGATTCAGATTCGATGTTGCCAGTGAAGGTCTTGACTATGCATGGGAAACCCATGCTTCGTTTGCAAACAGTACAACGACTACAAAGATTTCATGCTCTCAATAAGCATTGCAACTAGTTTCTTAGGGCCCGATTATGGGATTGCCTGTGTGGGAACAGGCTTCCATGCCACCACCCCACTCCCACAATGCCAAACATGGTCACCGCCACTCTGCCAGATTACGAGTATTATAGTTGCCTGGCAGGCGGGCGGTGTGGCGGTCCCGCAGTGGTGCAGTTTAGAGCCTCACATGTTAGACTAAAACTGCAGTGCCTGTGACTGCCTTGCATGCGGGGGTAATTCCCCCCGCTGTGCTGGGTGGCGGGGGCGCGCACAGCGCCCCCATGTTCATGATGAACTCAGCTCGTCATGAGGCACAGTGCTCAGGTGCTCATGACGAGCTCAGCTCGTCACGGCCGCACCCTTTTTCGTGGAACGTTCAGCACAGCAGGGGAATTATCCCCACGTATGAACGTTCCATGGGCCATGACGAGCTCAGAGGTTGTGGGCTTATCCGGCGCACAGCAAGATTCCCTCTAGGACGAACCCGTCCTTTCTTTCGCTTCAAACACACGGAATCACAGAAGTCACGGACAATACACTCGCCGTGCTTCTGTTTGTACGTTTATTCTACACTAATTGAATCCGATTACTACGTTCTTTTTTGTCCTTTTGGAGGATTTGAGTTAAATACCTACTCAATTTCCGCTTGACAGTCTGCATACACGGAAGTTACGTCCGTTTCTACTGGTCCTGGTCCCTGTCGGGTCGGAAGTATCACCGATAGAGCGACCTCTCAATTTGTACCTGTTTTGGTACAGCCCTGAAGAGTCGCAGGCAGACTGTGCCATATGCGACGAAACACGTGTCGGCTGGTCTTTTCAAATCAGAACAATAAAAGACACAACACCTATGTTGGATCCTACGTGTTACATACTATTTACTTGTGTTGTTTACTAGCTTTTGTCTCTACAAACACTGTCTACCAAGATTACTCTATTATATGTTATTTTCTGAGTGTGCATGGGCATTGTGTTTGTTACATTTCCAAGTACTGACTCTGTCAGTACTTTTTTGGGGGGTTATAGGGCCTTTTTCCCCTCGCCCTTCCTGCACCTCGCCACAAGAGAGACCTTATACGTCGATTACTATCGTTACTGTTAAGCTGTGCGCCACCTCCTAAAAACCCTCACTCTGTTTTCATATCAGCTCGTCATGAGCACCTGAGCACTGTGCCTCATGACGAGCTAAGCTCGTCATGAGCTCAGAACGGGTTAAGTGTGTACTTACCTCTGTCCCAGGTTGCTCAAGGGATCCACACCATGTTTGATGCATGTGTAGGCATACTACTAGTTGATGGGATGTGATGTAATGTATAATTACAGTGTTTTAATTGAATTCAGCTGGTCAGAAACATATTCCACAGCCAATCATTCTTATGCCTGGGCTATTAAGGCATAGGTATTTTGATGCTTTGCAGGCTGTACGTGACACTTGCCAACACTATCACTTTCCCTAATACACGTAAATACTGCAGTATTAATTTATGATAGATAATAGAAGGGAGCGCCTACCTTGCATATGGTCAATGCAGCCCATTCCGGCACATGAAAAAACCAATGCAGCGTGATGAAAAGTGATGCATTTGCCTGGAACAAAGAAAGCGCTGTTGATGTGTCAACAAAAGCGACACAGCGCAAGCTCCTTGTAAATAAGCCCCTCGTAGTCTCATTTACAATATTGTATGCACAGCAGCTCAGCAAGCCTTACTGCTGCGTTGCTATGCATCAAAAGAAAAGGGCTGGAATGCCCCGTATTTACAAGATAATGTGCATTCCTGTCCTTTTTCCCTGCACTGCTGCACAATGGGCTGCCATGTGCCAAATCAGGCCCCCTTGAACTATAGTGCATGGGTGTCTGTGTTGTAGGGGGTGTTTTCCTCTTTCTATGTGTGCTGCAGAATGTAGCCCACATAGAAAAAGAAGAAAACGAGAGAACTAAAGGTATTTCTCCTTGTTGCGCCTCCCTCACACCTCCCCTGGGAAGGTGTAGGAATCTGATGCATTCCCAGGTATACAAAACCTTGTAAATCTGGAAATGCTCCAGGTATCATGGATGTTGTGTGGGAACAAGCAGAGTAATACATAAAAGGAGGGCATATTTACAAGGCAATGAAAAGCCATGCAGGGTAGCTGTACGTGGCCTTGTAAATATGGGCAGGCACATTGCGTTGCCGGCGCACCAAACACAGTGACACACTGGCAATGCTATGGCTTATAAATAAGCCCCTCAGTGCGTAATGTGAATTCATTAAACCCAATATTTCACCTAGTTACTTCTTTATTTTCAGATAGGACTGCTCAGTAACAGTGAGCAGGGTTGGCCTCTTTCTGAACTGGGGTGTCTGAAAATAAAGCACTAACTTAGAGAAATATTGGGTTAAATTAATTCACTTTACATTATGCAGCTGCATAAAAGAGGCGCTCGTCTCCATACTGCACCAGCAAAGACCATCATGGTATTATCCATATTTTCCCCCTGTTCCGCTGTTGTAAAATCATGTGATCAAAAACCTGCAAAGTGTTATTAAGGCAAATCTCAGAATCCCAATTCTGGCTCTAATGCTTCTTCGCGCCACAATCAGGATTACAGCGATAAGTGGAAATAGGGTCCATCTTGTTTATTGCCCTGGCCTTTTTGATATCTCCTCGATGAAACCATTGACTACGTTCAATCATTATGAGTGAAGTCTGAACATTTTCGCAGGCTATGGATTCTTTATGTAGTTAATGGAACATTTTGAACATAAACACCTGTAACCGGAATACATAAAGCAAATAATACCATGCATTACATGCATAGCGTTATTAAAACATAGCAAGTAAAAACATTACACATTATGAAACACACTGAAACAAGGACTTCAAATTTGCAGCCAGAAGACATCTGTCTTTTGAAACACATCATTATCCTGACTCCCACTCTTCCAGATTAGAAAATATGAGAAAGTAGATACATTTCACAGAATCCCATATTCAGAAGTGGTATTTCTTTTCTCAAGCTATGATGGAATGAGGTCGGATGATTTAATTTCTTCTAGCTAGAAGAGACATTAGCGTTATGAGAAGCATTTCTCACAGTTACTTTTTCAGGCATGAATATAAATTATTATGCGGAAGAAAGGATATCATTTTTGGTTTTATTAAGTTGAACTCCTCTCATCTATTTCATATTATGTATGAAAACAATATTTGTATCGTGCAAAAACAAAATATGAATTTTCTTCTGGAATCAACAACACTCATTAGATTGATTGTTGAATGTCATGGTAGAGGAAAACAAGCAATATGGCTTTGATGCTATTAGTTCACAAAATACACATGCCAAGGAACCTCATTTTATAATTATTGTAGTTTTGTATTTGAGTTTAGCTACTAAGCCCCTCACTGATTGCATGAACATTTGGTATCATTAACATGAAAAAAGCAACTTAGCAAATGTTCCAGAGTTTTCACATTCTGAAGTCTGCCCTGACCCAACATTTTAACATACTGGTGCTTGGCCTGATGTCATTTTTTTTTTTTACTAGGACTCCTGGTGCAGATTTACTTACAAATCATGCACTTCAGTGCAGCAAGGAAAGTTGCTGCACTGAGTTGCATGAATGAAAGAGAGCTGAAAGCACCATAATTACAAAGATATGGCGATCTTCAGCTCTGTTCCAACTCTGGAGCACTGAGGCCAGGATACCCACCTGCATAAAAAAAATTCCAAAGAGTCATTTCCCTTTTTCTTATGTGTAATATAGAATATATCATTCAAAGAAAGGGGAAGTAAAGAAGAGAAATAAACATATTTTTCCTTGTTATGCCTCTCTGTTTTCACCCAATTCCAGATTTTCAAACCTTAGTAATTCTTGAATTCTGTGAAATCCATGGGTGAGTAGTTTTGTAAATCTCAATCAAGCCTTTTTGTTGAGCTGCACCACCTTACATGTCACTGGGGCCACTCACAAGCTTAGTAAATCTAGCCACTGGTTTTTGAAGAGTTTAACAACTGACATGAATGTAGTGACACATCCATGTTGGCAGAAGAATCAAATATTCCAAAAACCCTCTGGAGGAAAGGAAACAGATGATGATGGAATGGTTTTTGGGTCGGAAGCAAGCCAAGTGACTCAGGAGTTCATATTCTTGTGAAATGTCATTTTATAGAAATCTGTGCTTTTAGAACACTTCACCTATAGTTAGAGGTGTTTGGAGAAAATATTCAGTTTATTTCGTGATACAAAAATATTGTGTTAAAAATATTGTTAGTGCAGAAATATCGTGTCATAGAATATCATTGTCAAGAAGGACATATGTTGAGTATATAATATTGTTTTAAATAATACTGTTATATTTAATATGATTGTTTAACTATAGTAGTAAAACATCATTTTTGTGGGCAATTTAACATATTTTAGTTATATTATTAATTGTACTTCTTAATATTGTTAGTATCATTGTTATTTATTTTTTGTAATATAGCTTGTAATATAAAATGTCGAATACATGTTTTTAATAGGTTTGACATTTATAATGTAGTATCAGGTTGTTGGTTAGTTGGGTAATCGGGTGGGAAGTATTTAAATTAAAATTAATTGAATGTTATTTTTAATTGTGTCATGTAAATGAAAGATTTATTAGTTTATTTATTACAATTTATCAAATAATATTAGTTATTTCATGTAGTTGAGTATAATTTGTTATTGTTAATGTGTTTTTAAATGCATATTTATTTATTTTTAATTTTGATAGTTATTATATTTTACATTTTGATTAATTATTTTATTGTATTAGTGCGTTGCTAACTTTTGTTGGGAAATTAAATGCAATTATTTTAATTTGTATAATCCAATATCAATGCTAATTAATTTGTATTTATTAATTATGCAATTGATTATTGATTTTAATTGATGTATTTTTGATTTGTTAGAATATGTTTTATTAAAAAATTGCAGTATATATAAATATTTGAAGTTTTGTTGTTACTTCATATTTTAGTATCATGTTGTTGGTTTTGTAGAGGGATAGAGTGGGTTGCATAGATTAAAGTGGGAATATTAAATCTAATCCATCTGGAATTCTACACATAATAGAGTGGTAATAGTAAATCAAACTTCTCTGGAATCTAATACTTTCCCTACAGTTGCTTGGATTGGAGCGTGAATAGTAAGTAATTCTTACTCTTTCAGGGTCCAGCAGTGTCCCTACGTTTGCGTAGATTGGAGTGTAATGAGTAAATCTCACCTCTATGGAGTACAACACTTTCTCTACTGTTGTATAGACTGGAAATTCCAACACTTTCTCTACTGTTTTTTATGCCAGAGTGGAAGTAGTAAAGATAACCCCTCATAAGTACAACACTTACCTTACTGCTTAATAGGAAAAAGTTGGAATAGTAAAATCATGTCTACTCTAACATTTAAAATTAATTGTTATATTTTGTGATATATGTTTTTATTGTCATTTATTTTTAGTTTTTTTAAATTGGAAATATGTTGGTAAAACTTTACAAATAATTTAAGTGATGTTATTGTTAGGCGAAAATATCAGTCAAATGTTACATTTTAAACTACAAAAACACTGAAATTCACCAGGTAGAGTTAACTTAAGTAACTATACTTCGAACCCTTCCCCATGCTCCATATTGTCATCAATGATGTCATTTCAGATGTCCCACTGGACTGGTATTATCAATGAGGTCATAGAACATGGCATGACTGGTGAATTTCACTATTTTATTAGTTTAAAATATAAATTACTTAAGTGAGATTTTCACTGAACTATAATGTCATTTTAACTTGTGTTGTTTTCAGTGAATTTCTCAGGAAACCAGAGGCCTAAGTGGGCTGGTTGGGTTGGTTGGCTGGAGTATTTGTATGACAGGGCCTGATGGAAGTTGTGGTCATTGCAACCACTCACCTTCCCACCTAGCCCACCTGGGCCTCTGGCTTCCTGACTGTGAGAAGTTGGCCTGGTATATGCTGTCCACTAATTAAAGTGGGCACCTTGCACCAGTTCAAGCAACCCTTATGGTGATTTAAGAGGTCATAGATAACCTTAGAAAGCTATTGAAGTGGTAGCTGTGGAGAGCAGCCTTCAGGCTTAGTCTTGAAGGAATGTTAAGCAGCTTCTTTTACCAGATTGCAACCTTATAGTATTGGTTAAATGAAAGGCGAACCACACAGTTATTATAAAAATATGTACTTATTGATATAACACTATCTAGTGCAATACAGTATCTCCTACTGGGAGATAATCACAAAGCACACAATATTTAAGCACAGAAATGACAGTAAATAGCACTAATACACAGTGGCCCTAGGGGGGACCAAACCATATACTAAATAAGTGGTATAGGAACCACAAATTGAGTCAAGTGTCGAGAAGACGTAGAATGGCTGGGACCCCAAGGAACCACCCAAGGTGAGTAGATAGGGACCCCATGGAGGACGGGTTCAGTGTGGGAACACGACCGCGTGCTCCGTACAATTCTATGGGAAAGTCGTGGTTGAAGTTTTAGAGTTTAAGGACCCTTCCCAGTGGACTTCTAAGAAACCCCATGGAAATTAGTCATTTGGAGAGTCACCCCACCCTTGGATACCAAGGTACCAGAGTTAACTAACCCAGGGAAGCCGGGTGCATAGGTCTGATTTGGTGTCGGAAACTGCCATCAAACCCAATGGAGGATTTTGAAGAAGAGCTGCTGCTGGAAGGAAGAAAAGTGTTGGTTGAAATCCAAAAAGGTGGATTCTTGTCGAGAAGTACCTGAAATCAGAGGGGACAGAGTCTGGGTCACTTGGGAATGACCAGGGACTCAGTAGACGAATGCCCACCGATTTCGGGTGCTTCAGGTTGGTTGAGGGAGTCCTTGACTCTGCAGCTGCGGGGACCAGGAGATGTCGAGGACAACCAGGAGCCGGATGCGAACTGTCCTATGAAGGATGTCAAGTGTTGAGGGGTCGGTGTCCACCGGGAGCACCAACAAGCCTTGGCAACGGACACCCACGCAGAAGGTCAAGGATGTGTACAATTTATATCAGCAAGGTCCAGGAGACTCACCAAACACAGGGAAATCAGGGCGAGCCTGGAGCAACCATGCGAAGCCAAGAAAAGTAGAGTTGACCCTCAAGTGGACCCACAGGCCGGAGGCACAGGAGTCGTGAGAGGACCTTGAGTGATTTCACCAAACAACAGCCCACAGAGCACTGAGTGTGAGTAGGTAAAAATTCTTGGTGGGAAATAGTGCCAGAGATTGGGGCTACTTGGAGCCCAATGCACTTGTTCAGGAAATGTCAACAAATATATGCACTTGCAAATGTACACGGTGCACAGGAGTTTGGTTATTGCAGCTTCCACAAAGGATTCTGACCACAATCTTGGTGAAAGGGCATCTTGGACCTCAAGGGACATAGAAACCCACCTCCTGTGTTGCTGAATCATTCGGAGTCCGTAGGAGTTCAGGATCAGGATCAGCAGACCAAACAGCAGTGTTGTGGTGCCTGCGAATGCAGAGGAGTGACTCCTTCACTCCAAGGGAGATATCTTCGGTTGTCCTTGATGCTCCACAGGTCCTGCATGGATCCTGTATGGTGCACAGGCATAGACAATGCTTCAGACTGAGAGGGAGATGAAATTGGGCCCAAACAAAGTCCAGAGTGTCCAGACGGTCGAAGTCCAGTGGTTTCTGATTCAGAATCTTATCCACATTGATTCTTAGTTTCTACAGCCAGGTAACCCCTTAAGAACCCAAGGAAGAGGGTTGGCAAGTTTCAGGGGACCCTCCCAGGGGAGGGTCTGGACAGTGGGGAGGTTACTCCCATGTCGTTTGTCCAGTTTCGCATCAGAGCTGGAGCCAACGGCTCCCAGGACTGGTTTGAACTGGACTATCCACAGTGTCACCAAATGTGCCCCGAATGCAGAATTTCTGTTGCTGGCAAGTGCACCCACCCAGCCCTAATACACTAAGGGCCTTATTTATGAAGGCTTTGCGCCGCCGGTGCGTCACTTTTAAAATGGGAAAAAGTGACGCACCGGCGGCGCAAGGGCTTCATAAATAAGACCCTAAATCCTGGCTGGGTGGTCGTCACTCCTCCCCTGTGACAGGATGCCTATTGTTCTGCCTTCCCCCTGCTCAAGCTTGGCTGAGCAGCAGGAGGGCAGAAATTTGTCTCTGGTTGGCAGCAACCATTTTGTGCTGTCAGGGACTAGAAAGCTGGTACCGGGAACACCAGGGACCCCACAAAGCTCGGTTCTGAGTGGTGAAATCATACCTCCAACACCGGTTACTGGTGTGGGGGTGTGATTCCAATATGTTTGACACCAAACATGATAAGGTTTGTTTCAGCCATTTTAGAGTTGGTCATCTTGCGGTCGCATAATGCCACTCTATATGTCGTAAATGGCTACTTCACTAATAACCTGGAAGAATGGACTCCGTAGGCTGCATGGGTGTCCTGCTTATGCATTGAGGCCCTCTCACATAGAACCAAGCACCCTGCCTCAAGGATTGTTAATGCCTGCTATAGGTGTGACTTGTAGGTTTTATGTGCAGTGACACTTAGAGATAGTAAACCTTTATCGTAAGTAAGTGGTGCATGCACAAACTTACACAGTCTGCAATGGCTGACCTATAGTTCACTTTTTCATGGATTGTCATGGGTGGCATAATACATGCTTCAGCCCATGGGAGGCCTCAGAAGTACCTATGCTCTGGGTACATGTGTACCATATACTAAGGGACTGACAAGGGTACTCCAGTATCCAATCTGGAGTGTACCGAAGTACATGGCATAACAATTTAAGGAGAAAGCAGATAGACTGGTGTACTGCATAGCAGGATCCCAGTCAGACTAGTCAAAACAGTATTACATTCAGCAAAAAGTGGGGGTAACCATAAGAAGCAGTTCCTACTTTCTTACACTGACAATGAGGGGAAGTGTGATAGCAAGATGGCTGGCATAGGTGCCTGGGGTTTGGAGTGCAGGCCCTGATGGGAGTTGTGGTCAATACAAACAACAGGCAACTGTGTCAGCTATCTTGCCACTCCACCTCCCCTCACTGTCAGGAAACCATAGGCCCAGATGGGTTGGTTGGGCTGGTTGGGAGGAGCACTTGTAGGACAGAGCCTGATAGGAGTTGTGGTTATTGCAAACACTCTTCCTCACACCCAGCCCACCTGGATCTATGGGTTCCTGCCAGTGAGGGGAAGTGTAGTAGAATGATAGCTGAAACAGGTGCCTGTAGTTTAAATTGACCACAACTCCCATCAGGTCCTGCACTCCAGACACCAGGCACCTGTGTCAGCCATCTTGCTACTACACGTCCCCTCATTCTCATGAGACCAGAGGACCAGGAGGACTGCTTGATCTGTTTGGGACGAGTATATGTAGGACAAGGCCTGATGGGACTTGTGGTCATTACAAACACTCCTCACACCCAGCCCGCCTGGATCTGTGGGTTCCTGTCTCTGGGGGAAAGTGTAGTGGCAAGATAACTAACACAGTTGCCTGTAATTTGATTTGGCCACAACTCCCATCAGGCCCTGTCCTACAAACAATGTTCACACTCAGCCCAACCAGCCCACCTGGGCGTCTGGTTTAATGACAGTGAGGGGAAGTGTGATAGCAAGATGGCTGACACAGGTGCTTAGTTTTCATAGTTGGTTTGTGAGTGGTGTATGGTATGTGTAGTCCTATTCTTTTGTGATATCAGATTAATTGAATGTAGATGTTAGCATTACATACATGGTAAGCACTTACTGTAGTTATGGGCCATGTTTTGGGATGCAAACTGATTTTGTAGTTGCAGCCATATTGACTTGCAAGGTATACACTTCCAGAATACAGCTAGACATTTGTAAATCTCAATGTTTTTGTGACTTTTTATCATCATTGCAGGTATCCAGGCTAACAGCATTAGTTACACATCACATATTATTTGACTATTACTTTGTTTAGTTCAATACATATTTAGCTAACTTGGACCATTACAGTGATGTCTCCTGAGGTGTCATTGATAACTTGTGACAATTGTTTAGTTCTTACTTACCAGACTCCTGTCCTTCAGGGATTCCAAAGAAGCTCTCTGGAATAATGATGGCATGCACCTTCCCCTCACAGGCAGTAAAGTAGTAAAGTGCACAGGTAGCTCAGGAAGGCCACCACCAGTCTGTTGTGTGGCCAGGTGTTTTTTTCTGGCCAAATGCTTGAGCCTCCTCCTGACATCATAGCACCTCTTTTTCGTGTCATCCATTGTGCAGAGAGTGGTGGCTACTGCATTCACCTTGCTGACTATCCTGTCCCACATCTGGTTTTTCTGGCTGATGGCAGTCTGTTGGACTAGAGTCCAGAATAACTTTTTCTCTACTCTGAGGATTTCATCCACAAGCACTGTCAACTCATTATCTGCCAAACGTGTCTGTTTCTTCTTGAACTTTGTGATTTAGTGAATGTGAGTGTGAATGTGAGTGTGAAATAGAAGGGGTGTACAGAAAAAGTAAATAGAAGAAAGATGGTGATATGTGTAGTGAGTTATGGTATTGTAGTGCGTTAGCGTGTGAAGGTTTGGCTGCAGTGTAACAGGGAATAGCAATGGTTTCCGTCCAGCTCTGCAGGCTTGTAAAAGCAAAAGATTATGGTCTGTTAAGGGTTGTTTTTTATAGAGTGATTGGGAGGTGTATCTACTCTTTCAATTGACATTAGCTGTGCTGTTTTGTTAGTGCAGATTATGGTTGGTGTTGTGTTATTTGGAGTGAGTTTCCCAGCATTACACTTGCCATGTGGCACACACACCGCCATGGAACCATAACCTGCTTTGGATGCATCCTAATCGGGTCGGCGGTACAACCGATGCATTTGCGTATTGGAAATCCCTATGGAACAAAATTTCTTAACTTCGCGATCGGATCAGACTAATTTCCGACCAATGCTGTCAGGTAGGAGTCGTCTCCGACTGATGCAGTCAGAGATTTACCTGGTATACATCATAATATGGCGGTCGGAGACATTGCAGATTAGTCGCTCGGAGTTTCACTACGGCACTGTGGGGTGGACGGTCTTTCTGACCGACATCGTAATAAGGCCCATAAGTCTAAATTTCAACAAAAATTAAACAAGTTACATAATTATTACTAGTTTTAATTAATATTATTAATTAAACAAATATTATTAATTTAATTAAAGACCACACTATATTCCCACAAACAAAATAGCCAACAATTAAAATGTATTTGAAATAAAAAAGTATAAAACAATTAACATATTAAGTAATACATGAAACAATTTTTAAGAAATGAATGAATAATTTTAAATGTATTATTACTTAAATATTTTTCCACCCTATTCCTCTACAAACTAAACAACACACACCTAAAATATAACTTAACCACTCAGTCTCCCTTTTTTGGGGAAGGATGCAGTAGGTAGGCCTTGGAGTTTCAGAGACCCCTCTGAGAGAGTCCATTTTGTAAAGGGAGCCTCTCGTAACAGAGTTGGGGGAATTATACCACTTCCCCTGTGCCCCCGTCACCCTACCCCTCTTCGTTCATGCTGTGTCTCTCACCCTCCCACTCCTGTTTCCCTCCTTTCATTCTCTGTCTACTTCCCCTGCTCCTACCCCTCTCCAATAAATCTCTCCCCTTGCTGTTTTTTCCCTTACGCTTATTGTCCTTATTGCTTGTCTCGACCTAACTTGTAACAATGTAGCTATGCTCTAATAACTGTGCAACCTTTGTAATGATGTAACCTGTAACTATGGTCTGATACTCATGTAAAGCGCTCTGATACCTCCGGGTCTAGCCAGCGCTATTTAAAACCATTTGAATAAATAAATAACCTGTATGATAATTTCACAATTTACATAATTAGCAATTAAAAAATTAATCATTAATTATCAAAAATTATTTATTGATTAACTTCCCACCCTTTACCCCTACAAACACCACAACCTGCACCTAAATTACAACTTAAAAAACAAAATAATTGCACTATTACATAATTGATTATCAATTAAATAGTTAATATCAATTAGACTAAATTATTAATTATTTAAATTAATTAACTTACCACCCTTTACCCGTACAAACCTCACAACCTGCACCTTAATAGCTACTTAAAAAAATGAATTAATTACACAATGAACATAATTAATTATCCGTTAAATAGTTAATACTAAGTAAAAATAATTATTTATAAATAATTTACTTACCACCCTTTACCCCGACAAACCCCACAACCCACTACAAAACTAAAAGTTACAATTAACAATTCAATTTCATTTAATAGAACTAGAAATATACAATTAATATTTAAAAACAACAACACTAATTATCCAAACAATTTAAAACATATACAAGTAAAGCATATACTAAAATACATAACATATTTTCCTTACAACTATATTTTTGTAAACAATATTAACAACATTGATATTTTTGACATTGATAATATTGACCTTAAAAATCTATTTTTTTGTCAACGATGTTCCTGCATCACGATATTTGTGAGTATAAAGTAAAATTGAATAACTACACAAGAGGGTCCAAATGAGCCAATATATCAAATTGCACACTTCCAAGTAATAGCTGACATCAATACCTAAATCTTAAAGTCGTTCAACAGAGAATAAATTCAGGGCCTAAATCATGAGGCCTTGCAACACTTTTGCACCGCCAGGTCATGACTTTTTGTGATGCACCGGCAGCGTAAAAAATGCGCCATGTTGCGTTCTATTTACAAAGTGAAGCATCTAGGCAGATGCGTCACTTTGGAAACCTCTGCGCCACATTATACCTGCGCCAAGTATAATGTATGCAGGGTGGGCGTTCCCCTGCAAAAAGTCTCGTAGAAGTGGCGCAATGAAATCTATGAGATTTTAGGGACCACTTCTAGGACGCCATTGCGTCAATATCTTACGCCTGCCTCACAGCAGGCCTAAGACCGACGCAGTGCTATATTCATAGCCCTCCCCCTGCATTGATGGAGTTGCGTCACGCTTACGACACAATTTCAGTTGTGCGTCAATTTTGCACTGACAGATACGTCAGTAATACTGATGTATCTGTCATTCCCTGTGACATGATGCGTCATACAGTAAATATGACGCATCACTCATATCACAAGGAGTGCGCAGTGAAATTGTAGCATCGCTGTTTCCACGCAGCGATGCAATAGTTTTCATAAATAAGGCCCTCAATTTTTTTACTTAATTTATACATACTGTCAAGATAATTTGATTGCGTTAAGTGTAAGAAAGAAGGTCTTTCTCGCTTTCAGCAGCACAAACCTTTACAAACCATGTCTCGGAGTAATAGATTGGAATATGTGACCTATGGGATATTTTTCCTTCGATGTTAGGCCTCTGCATACTTTTATGCACTTTTAACCTCACATAAACCCTGATTAATGGGCTAAGTACCTCACTGATAATTTCCTGGTTTTGTAATTACATGATTACACCAATCACGTAACGGGATACCTGGTTTATTCAGAAAAAGTCCTGAAGAAAGAGTGCAACCAGATGTGTGCTACATTCGTTGTGCAAGCAAGATCAGCGCACGACTTGCAGAACTAGAATATGGACGCATGCTCCTTTCAATCTTGCTAATATTATATTATTTAGTGAAAACGATTTTAGAGTAGAGGTATTTTTTCATATCCCCGCGTGAAATTGGGGCCCCCTCGTGAAATGTATCAAACACATTTCGGTTCATGTATTATTTTTACATAGAAAATGCCATAGTGCCTACTTTACATAAAGGAACAACGTCCTAATTGTGTCATCTAAAGTCCGTCTTTCTTGATGTATGTTGACAGCTTTGTGAGTTTGGGTTCAGATACTGGAGGGAAACCATCAAGCATGCTTAACCAGTTTAAACACTTGAAATATTTAGGAAAATCAAGAATGAGCAAAGTTTAAAATAAGTGATCAAAAAGCAATAACCCTTCACGTTGTCAAAGACACAGCGTTGGCAGTGTACAGATGAAGCAACTCTTAACACAAGTCACTTTACACACACCGAAGAAGACATTTGATGTTCCATATCAGTATGGTAGTAGGGCTAGCGGTTCAGGTCAAAACAAGCACAAGTCAATTCCAGAGTTCTACACAGGTGCAGACAAAGAGGTATGGCATTCTTATCACCAACAATTCAATCAGGTCCCTGCTTAGCCCACAGTATTCATTCCATGTCCCCAGATCAAGTTTTACTTCCTCAGGCACCCACCTCTGCCAATAAATGTAATTTTCTGCAGCCATGCACTAATTCATTTTTAGTTTCTAATCATCTTCTTTTGAGGGGCCTGTATCTCCCCACTGGCGGGCAAGGTTAGGTCTCACTATGACCAGGCTTTAGATATATGCAGCTTAATGTATTTGAGAGGGGTGTTCTCACTGTAAATAGTGGGTGAGAGATATTACTCTTTGAGGTTTCTGCCATCTATGCCAAAGAACATCTCATCTCCTCAAGTGGTATAACACAAAATGATATCCCCCCACAGGAGGTGATGGGGCCCTGGAGTTTCCCAAATCCCACAGATAACAATTGGTATTGGGTTAAATGGGCGGCCCCTGAAGGGTAGGTCCCCCTGACAGACTGGGGGCCCTTCTGTGCCACAAGGGTTGCCAGGGACTGCATTATGCCCCTGATCTCCTACGAGAAGGATAGAATACTGAAATAGGCTCCCACCTCATTGCATCTTATGAGGCCGAGGTCATAGTCAATCCTACTAAATTTGACCATCTAGGTTCTGGTATAGTCAATGCTATGTAAGATCTTCATTTGAACTAGCCTGAACACGGCCCTAATGGTCACCTCCCTCAGATATTGGTTGGTGACGTTCACCGTGGTCTGCAAACCATTTTGCCTGATCTTGCTCAGTGTATAGGGTGAGTTTTGATTATCTTTTTTGTGTATGTAGGATATCTATTTTTTTATACAATGGTCCAACAGTAAGCTATCCTCTAGTAGGAAGGTATCCTTTAGTATGATGTTGCATGGAACATGGAGCACCAGTGTTTGCCCAAACTGCAGATCTCAGAATACCTTAGTGTCTGAAAGTTTGCATTCATTTTTAGGATTCCCAAAGGATAATAATCTGGTTAGAAAACCGACATCTCCCAGCCTGCTGATACCTAGGAGATCCCATTTTGGCATGGTGTAAGTCCATCCCAGGCAACTGTGCCTGGCTTTCCTTACTTTGACCACTGTCAAAGCCTGTCCAGGAAACTCCTTGAGCAACGTCTTGTTATAAGCATAAGACATACAGTTGATGGACTGAGTGAAGAACAAATCAAAACATTCAACCCCTGTCAAGAGATTTGGGTTAAATACATCATTCTTTTGCTCACCATGCCACCCTAGTTTAGACCTGGCCATATGCCAACCGGACCGTAAACAAGCATCCTAGGACTGGTTTTGGGGTTTAACCATTCATCAGCCAGGACAACTTTAATCCAGTGGCACCGGACCTGGGCTGCTTGTTTCCGGGCCAGGGAGGTCCTGGCTTGGCAGTTCGGGCTAGACTGTTCCCATGAGGCACAAGGTCAAGACTGATTTGCATATGGTATAAACTGGGGTGGCATGGTGAGCAAAAGAATGATGGATTTAACACAGATCCTTTGATTGGGGGTGAATGTTTTGATTTCTTTTGTATTCCGTACATCAATTGTGTGTCTTTGACTTCTTATTATAAGGGCTGACACAAAGCCCCTGGGAAATGTAGCATGCCTGTCTATCCTAAGTAAGGTTTCATTCCTGGGTTTAAAATCCCACTTATTTGCCGCCACCAATTGACTCATAAAGTAATATTTATGAATGTTAGGCAACAATATGCCACTTTGAAGGTCTCGTTGACATACGTTTCTGGCAGAAAGCCATTGAGTGCCTCCATCCCAGGTGCAATTGAGCTTCCAAGCATCTAAAAAAGTCCCCTGGAATGCATAAGGGTATGTCCTGAAGGAAAAAGAGGAACCATGAGAGTATCATCATCTTGTATTGACTGCTTGGAAAAGCAGAGAAATTAACAGTTTCCACTACTGGGGAACATTTTCCAAAACCTATGAACATCTTGTACAGTTTGCAATCTAAAACTGTTTCTTTATCACAGGTGATATATATGCCTAGATATTTGAAGCCATTTTGATCTATGATATAATGGACAAGAATATTCTTGACCAGTGACCATTCATGCAATGGATAGAGTGAAAATGTACCTCAATTAATTCTTGATCAAGAATATTATCCAAAATCCTAATGTTCTGCAGTAGTCTATTTATGATATTCTCAGACAGATTTTGAGGACAAAGTCATCAGTATAGAGTGAGAAGGTAAAGTTCTGCGCACAAGGCAGATGGCAGTGGTCGTGGAGGAGGTGGCATTGTTAAGGGTCTGCTGAATGAAGTCGCTGTGAAGCTATTTACCTTCGGACATCGTCACGTTTTGGATTCCGAAGCTGCTCGCTGTAGCTGACAAGTACTCTACTAGTCTGGATGCCTTTACTGAGAGTACTGCTGAACAGGATTTGCTGCTGTGACGGATATAGAAGGAGCTACTGTAGAATCAGGACTACTGGCCATGCCCTTCGGGCGGATCAGCAGGCAGGTAGGTAATAGTTTTCTGTCAGTTCTCAGGTTACTTTTTGTTGAAAACATTTCTAAGTTACAAATGTTAGGGTTAGTCAGGCGCAGCACCTTCAAATGACTGTAGGAACACCACGTGTGGGGTCAGGGCTCACTCCAGCAGAGCCAGGTGCTGGGTTCAAGGTCTCTGGAGCTTGTGTTTTTGCTGTAGCTCACACAAGAAACCAGTCAACTAGCTCTTGGATTCACTCTCATAGTCCTGGATTCAAGCAGCAAGGTAGGACTCAAGCAGCAGGGCAGTGCTCTGGGAAGCAAGGCCAACATCAAGCAGCAGGGCACTCCTTTGGTAGCAACAGGGCGGGTCACCAAGGTACAAAGCAGGCCTCAAGCTGAAGGGGACTGATGCCAGCCTTTGAGGTGGGGGAAACATGTAGGCCACACCCACATCACGTTCTGGATCTTACTTCCTTCCCCTACCAAGGTTCCAACGAATCCAGGGTGACAAACAACTGGTGTTATATTTCTTTCTATGTGCTAGCGGCAGTTCCTGTTGAAGTGCAAGTAGGGCAGGGGACAGCTCCGCCCCCAACCATTCTGTCAGGATGGCCCAACTGCTCACACCTAAGCCCTATTGTCTCACTGTCTGTGAAGAATACAGTGAGTCTAACAGCAGGGCTATGTGACATGGGACACTGGCAGCAAGGACCATATAGTTAGAACAAGAATATGTAAACTTTCTAAAAGTAGTCCTATGCATAGGTAGGAATAAATCTGGATAAATATAGACGCAATAGAGCTATATTAGTTGGCGTGATTTGTCCAGCCGGACAGTGATCACAAAAAATCTTTTACTATTCAGAAAATTCAACAGAGAAAAATATCTTACATTCACAAAGAGTGAGACACAAGCCTGTGCCCTCACACTTACAAATTGGCATGGTAGAAGGATAGGGAAAGGCAAAGAAAGGAAAAATATTTAGGCAAAGAGTGAGCGATTTCTGAGAAATGAATAGATAACAGAAATTCAGTTACACCATTAGTTGCATATCTCATTCGGTATACATTTGCATATATGGTGTGACAAAAGGTCGACGGCGTTTCGATTCCATAACCACAATACACGGAATCGTCATCAGGACAAAAGTATTGTGCCTAAAAAATACATTACACAATAGCCTAAAGAAGAAAGGAAATTGGAATATATCAGTAAGAGAATAACAGAACAAACTGTATTTGTGACATCAAGTGAATTTAAGTGAATAAAATTCCATAAGGGAACAGCTAACTATGGCACGCGTGATCATGAGAGTGATGGATCATTAGAAATACGGCGAGTGTCCAGATGAGTGATCTTTCATTTATGTGAAAAAGGATGTTCCATTAATGTGAAGAACCCGGAGCCAGTCGTGGCCTATTCGGTAAGAGCATGATGGAGAAGGGATTGCACAGCGGTAGGTAGAGCGTCCGACGAATAGTGAACACAGAGAGTGCCCCCGAGAGTGAGGTCGCAGGTGATCGTAGCGTTCGTGTGCGCGTGCAGTGGCAATTATGGAGGAACACCATAAGGGCCGGAGGTTACCTGTGGGTTCAGGGATAAATTAAACCTGAAAGCCTACTTGGGATGGCGCCAAATGGGGTGCTGGTATGGAGCTGTGGAGGTAAAAAAACGGGTCGGTCATTACTCTCCAACCAGATTTAAAACAAAGAGGGAGTTATATGGTAAACTCACCAAGGTTTTTTTTTTCTAGAGACGGCACTGGCCCTAACAAGGAAGTCCTTATGCCCGGCGGACCCTCCCGCCCTGGAACCTTCCAGTGAAGTGGCTTGTAACCCTAGTGAACGAGCTCCTTCTTCCCAGTGCCGTCTCTAGAAAAAAAAACCTTGGTGAGTTTACCATATAACTCCCTCTTTGTTTTAAATCTGGTTGGAGAGTAATGACCGACCCGTTTTTATACCTCCACAGCTCCATACCAGCACCCCATTTGGCGCCATCCCAAATAGGCTTTCAGGTTTAATTTATCCCTGAACCCACAGGTAACCCCCAGCCCTTATGGTGTTCCTCCATAATTGCCACTGCACGCGCACACGAACGCTACGATCACCTGCGACCTCACTCTCGGGGGCACTCTCCGTGTTCACTATTCGTCGGACGCTCTACCTACCGCTGTGCAATCCCTTCTCCGTTATGCTCTTACCGAATAGGCCACGACTGGCTCCGGGTTCTTCACATTAATGGAACATCCTTTTTCACATAAATGAAAGATCACTCATCTGGACACTCGCCGTATTTCTAATGATCCATCACTCGCATGATCACGCGTGCCATAGTTAGCTGTTCCCTTATGGAATTTTATTCACTTAAATTCACTTGATGTCACAAATACAGTTTGTTCTGTTATTCTCTTACTGATATATTCCAATTTCCTTTCTTCTTTAGGCTATTGTGTAATGTATTTTTTAGGCACAATACTTTTGTCCTGATGATGATTCCGTGTATTGTGGTTATGAAATCGAAACGCAGTCGACCTTTTGTCACACCATATATGCAAATGTATACCGAATGAGATATGCAACTAATGGTGTAACTGAATTTCTGTTATCTTTTCATTTCTCAGAAATCGCTCACTCTTTGCCTAAATATTTTTCCTTTCTTTGCCTTTCCCTATCCTTCTACCTTGCCAATTTGTAAGCGTGAGGGCACAGGCTTGTGTCTCACTCTTTGTGAATGTAAGATATTTTTCTCTGTTGAATTTTCTGAATAGTAAAAGATTTTTTGTGATCACTGTCCGGCTGGACAAATCACGCCAACTAATATAGCTCTATTGCGTCTATATTTATCCAGATTTATTCCTACCTATGCATAGGACCACTGTTGTTAGATATAAACTATGTCCCCCGAGGTCCTGTGCTGACTAGTTGGATGCCCTTGTTGTTTTTCTGCTATGTAACTTTCTAAAAGTGGCTTTTTCAAAATTCTGACTTGAATCAGACTTTACCATTAAAGGGGATTTACAATTACAATTCATTTGAGACCAAACACAGCATTTCCACATGCTCCCAATCAACAGTTAGCATTCATTAAAGGAGTAGGTAATGCATTGTTATCATATGGGAGAGGTAGGCCTTACAGTAGTGAAAAACGAATTTAGGATTTGTTCACTGCCAGTACATATACAACTTAAAAAACACAATGCACCCTACCCTGTGGGGTGTTTAGGGCCTACCTTAAGGGTGACTTGAATTAAAAAGGAACGTAAATGTTTATTTTGCCTGGTCAAATTGGCAGTTTAAAACTGCAACAAAGGCTGCAATGCCAGGCCTGAGATATGTTTTAAAGTGCTACTTTACTGGGTGGCACAATGAGGGCTGAAGGCCCACAAGTAGTATTTCATTTACAGGTCCAGTTGTACTCTAGGGACTTATAAGTAAGCAGCATAAGTAAATTAAAGGTGCCAATCAGATGTTGACCAATTTTATCATTTTTTCAAGGAGAGAGCACTAGATCTTTAACACTGTTTAGTAGTGGTAAAGTGCACAGAATCCTAGTGCCACCAAAAATAAATTTCAGAAAACAGAAGCGGAAAACGCAAAATGTTCTAACAGTACCCCTTGATATTTTTGTTGATTTTACATTTTTTTCTAGTTTTTCAGCTACTAATTGGAGTCTTGAGATCTTAATCTGTAGTCAATTGATCACATTTTTAATTGTAAAAATGCTTTATCAGCCACCATTTTGCTGTCCTAGAGAATTATATGCACTAATCAGACCCACTGGTATTATCCTCCAATTTAATTGATTTTCTATTGTATCTCGACTGCAGGTTTGGAGGTGCTAGTGGCCTAACCATAGGTCTAGATGTCATGGAATATCAGGGATATTTAGTGCAATCCTAGGCCTGAATGTATCTCTATTTTAAATGTTGTCTACTAGAGGGAGTAGGGTGTTAGCAACTATTTAGAGCAACTCCATGTTATTGACTTTACTGTTTTGGTTTAAAGTTTCAAGTAATGCATTGGGGCCTGATGGTGGACTGTAGGGCATGGATGTTAGTTTCTATTTTAATTGATTTTGCCAGTCTACCTGATATTCTTCTTGTGGCCCCAGAGACCTGAATTGTCGTTGGGTATTCTTATTTCCCCCCATAATTACTGCATTTAAGCTTCGAGTGTGTCAAACCCTCTGCTTCCTGCAGGACACAGACATTATTTGGCAGAATTGTGTGTCATTTCCCCAGCTTCCCAGTTGTTATCGTGGGTCCCAAGGGCCCTGACTGTGTGGCAGATTTTATTGCTGATATTAAATATTGTTTGTGTCTGGTTACAACTTTAGTAGTCTTGAAGCGGACCGCCATGCCAGCGCCTCGCTCCAAGACCACCAAAGTTATCTGCACAC
The DNA here is from genome assembly GCF_964261635.1 of Lissotriton helveticus. Classification (NCBI taxonomy): domain Eukaryota; kingdom Metazoa; phylum Chordata; class Amphibia; order Caudata; family Salamandridae; genus Lissotriton; species Lissotriton helveticus. The sequence continues at coordinate 918,487,590 of NC_136067.1, read as the reverse complement.
CGCCTGCCAGATTACAAGTTAAACTCCGGCAGGCGGTGCTGCAGCAGAAGTCTCACTGCTGTGCCTTTGTAAGGCTGATAGCAGAGCCTTTGAAAGGCACTGTCGTGGGACTGGCAAATCACGTTCCTGCATGGCATGAACTGTGAATCATGAATAGGGGCTACAGATAGACCATGTGCCCCCCTGCATCCTACCCCACGCACAGAGGCACCCGGGCCATGTAGGGCACCCCATAGTTTCCTCAGCGCCACACTTTTCATGGCAGGCTCACCACCATTAAAACAGTGGCACTGAGGAAACTCGTAATATTCTTGGCGGTGCTGCAGCAGCACCGCTAGCATGTTGAATGGCCTCGGACCACTGCAAGACCACCAGGGATAGCGGATCCCTGGCGGTAGCAGCAATCCTATGGCAGTCTGACCACCCAACTCATAAAATGTGGGCCGGACCACCAGTGCAGAGGTACTCGGACTGCCACCGCAGGTTTGACGGTCCATAGGATTGCCAACTCACAATCGGCCCTTAAATGTTTAGCTATTGTGTTTGGGGCCTAGGTGCGAATTGCAGGCACTAGATCTTGGTTTTGTTTACTTTCAATTGATTTTACCATTCACCCTGATGTTCTTCTTGGGGGCTGAGAGTCCTGTTTACTTGGATGAGAAACAGGTATTATTTCTTATTTTTCACAGTTTTTCAAATTTACTGCAGTTTGTCCTGATGTGTGGAGAACCTAGTATTATGTGCAGGTCACTGATGTCATTTTTCCAGAATTGGGTGTCATTTTCCCAGCCTGCTTTTTTTTGCACTCTTGTGGTCACCTGGCCCTCGCTGGGTGCCAGATATGATTGCTGATAGTAAAGATTTGCTTCTAAATGTTTTGTTATTTTATTTGGGGCATGAGTGCAGTCTAAAGACCATGGTGATTATTTTTAATTTAATAGAGTTTTTCCAGACCCTCTCTGTCCCATGGTTTATTGCTTTGATTTTGATGATTTCATGTTTCCGCTATTTTGATTGGGGCCCAGGTGTACTCAGTCAGGCAAAGACAAAATTCTTCATTTTCAGTGATTTTTACCATGCTTTCCTGGAGGGATGCAAGGCCCGTGGTGTTATTTTTTTTTTATATAATACTATAGTTTTGTGTTTTTTGGAGAAACATGGAGGCTCTATGTGTGTGCTGCTAAGCTCCAAGAAGGGCTCACAAGTTTCAATCTTTAATAATTACTTGACTATTACTGGATAATTTTATATTTCTGTTTCTGATTTTGGTCTCTGTGTGAGTGGTGGGGGTGGTCAGGATCCTTGATTACAAACAATTGCTTTCTTTTATCTTCTTGCTCACAGGTAGACAAGGTGGATTCAAAGACAGTCCAGTCATTCCCTCGTTGTGGATTTCCAGATTCAGGATCTTTCAGCTAACGAAGAAAATGGTAAACAAGAAACTGAGTACAGCCAAGAAACCTGACTCTTCTGAAAGGAGTACCGTCACAGAACAGCCTGGATCCACGCCTCTTGATTCATTCGCAAAATAGTGCAACATGGTGAACTGTGTGCACCCTCTTCGACACATCAAGGGGCAGATTTACAAGCCCCTTGCACCACTTTTGAGTCATTTTTCCCATGTTAAAAGTGACGCAAAAGTGACGCAAGGGGCTTGTAAATCTGTATCCAAGATGTTATAAGTGCTCCTGGATCCAATATAACACCAATAAAATCAACAGTAGCTCAAAGAGAAAAAAGCCCATTCCTCTCAAGTCTCTTCCTCACAGTGCTATGATGATGGCAGGTATGGATGAAGTGAGACAGAATCCTGCCCACCATTGGAACATCATTCACCCAAAGTGGAGGCTGTTACTGTCTAAAAAGTTTTATCAAGAAGAATATTGAAACTCCAGTAATCAAAGGTTGAATTCTATATTTTACGGGCCGGGATGGAGATTGAAATCCTCTCTGAGGTTTTATCACGAATAATGAATATTCATGTCCATTTCCAAAAGTTGATCTGTTTACCTTGATGAAGTGACATCACAAAACATGCTTCAACCATTGAAAAACAACAGTTTTGTTTGGAGCAACACATACTAAATCCAGATGCTAACGTTTGGTGCCACCATCTGATAATTTTTGGAGTACAAGTATTTCTATGCTCAATTAAGGAAAACAGATGTGCAAACCTTTCTGTTTCTAGCTTTATAAAAAAAAAACAACACGCAGCTGCAGTGATGTTTATCATCTCTGGACTTTATCACGAAATTTCTCAGGTTTCAGTAGGTTCTCCATCTAGCTTTTCAACACTCTGTTCCAGAGATTGCTATTCGTTGCACACTGCACATATGCTTCTCAGCACTAATCTGGTACCTATGAGATCAGGACTATGCCGGGGTGGTCAAGTTTCATTGTTTTTAAATGGGGTAGTGCACAAACTGCCAAATTTACATTCCTTTGTATTATTTAATAATACTAGCAATATTCCAATCGTGTTCAGAGTTGGAGTTAGTACACATTACATAAAAATATTTTCTGAGTTAATGAAACACAGGCATATGTACAAGCCCCTATCAACACCACAACATCACGTTTACTGACGTTGTGGTGGCGATTGGAGACTCGCTTATTTACAAGGCAGCGTTATACCACTTAACGTGGCTTAACGCTGCCTTGTACATAAGGCCCCCTTTCATCTATACTTAGCTTGAAAGGGGTGACCAGTAGGAGTTGTGGTGGGCGTTCCACCGCAACATCCATTAATTTTGACGTTGCCCCCATGTACAAGGGTGGCATACATAAGAGGCAGCGCCAAAATTAAGACCAGGTAAATCCTGGTCTAAAGTTGGCGAAACGAGAAGAAATGCATTTTTTTCCTTGATTTTGCTTTTTCCATGTGTGCAGCACACATAGAAAAAGCAAAATGCCATGGATTGTTTATGTACATAAACAATCTTTTTTTTTTTTAAAGAGCATTTTGTCACTTTCATGTGTGCTGCATGAAGCAGCACACATGAAAGTGACAGAATGGAATTTTAGGATTGTTTATGTGCAGGAAGGGACTCCTTCCTACACATAAACAATTCTCCACTGCTCGCAGGCACCCTTGTACTGTGGTGCAAGGGTGCCTGCATTGGCGCTTAATTGCTAAACTTAGCGTGATCACAGGGGGAATGGCAAGGCTGCACCACATTCTTGTAAATATGGGGCAGCCTTGCGTTTCAGAAGTGGCAGAGCGCACTGTTAAGCCAAGGAGGCTAACACCACGCTCCGTCACATCTGTTGTACATATACCCCATAGGCCCAGGGTTCCTTAGGACAATTCACTATTTATTGTCTGTGGCGGCTGCCAGTGATGGAGAGGAGGGGGCAGGCAAATGGAGTCAAAAATATATGAACTTAATTCATCTCACATGCCTTAACCCCTTCGACGCTCATGACGAGCTGGGCTCGTCATGAGGTAGCCTCCTCGCACGCTCATGACGAGCCCAGCTCGTCATGTAAAGTGCGGTTTTAAAAAACTCAGCACAGGAGCAGAATTCCGCTAGCGCGCATGCGGTTAATTATCATTTTAAAATTAAAATGTTTTACTTTAAAACAGTAATGTAATGTATATCGGTGATTTTGGGCAATTATAATCATAAAATACATTTAAAAAAAAGAAATTAAACTCTCTTACCTGGCTGCAATCCGTGCCGTGTCCCGGTGTCCTTCTCTCTTCTGGCCCAGCAACTCTCCTACGCAATCCTGGCACTGCTCTCAAACAGCGTGAGAGCAGTGCCAGGATTGAATTGAGCAGGCTCTAGTGACACTCCAAAGAGCACTGGAGGCCTTAGCTCGTTCTCAACCCAGTTGTACAAGACAGCAGGGTTGAGAAGTTTAAAGTGTGCATGTCTGGCTGCCCATCGCAAGGCGGCTGGCCAAAGAGGCATACACACTTTAAAGTGCCCAGACCATCACTCTTCTCTGCTGGTGCCTTTCAGCAGCGACCCCAACCCCATCCTGAAACTTGGCTCAGGGCATGGGTTTGCAGAGTCAATGAAAAATAAAATGGTAATAATGTCAATTACCTTTTTATTTTTCATCGGGGCATGAAACTAGTGGGGCAACACTTCTCCACCTCAACTGAGCAGCCGCCCCTTTTACTTCATTATTTTTCACGGGCACGGATGCAGAAAAGATTGGAAATTTTAAATATTTCTTCAAAATGTTGTGTGTGTGTATTAACTGTATTTTTATGGTTATCTCTCATGTTAAAATATATTAGCTCACTTCATGTCTAAAGAATATCCCCAAAAGATACATTGCCAAACACAAATTAAACATTCCTTTGAATTATATGTTCTTGCGAGGACATGGATGATATCATTGCTTGAAAAAATATAGAAAATAGTTTAACTCTACAAAGAACAGCATCCTATGAGTTCATTCATTGTTCGTTTTTTTTTAATCAATTCAGCATGTTCATATATTACAATATTTCAGCAGTTATTTAACTTTTTGGTCAATAGGTCATCTCTTGAATTCAGTTTAACTTCGTGTGCCAGCTGATGAAAAGATTTTGCAATTTTTGGAAGACCTTTCAAACTAAAAAAAAAAAATAAAAAAAAAATAGTACAATATTTAGCTTGTTTCTAAATATCTTTGACATTGTCAAATACAACAATCAAGGACCAAAGCTTTAATTTGGTTTAGCCAGGATCCTACACTGTGTCAAATGATAAAGCTTGGATTAGAACCCAGTTCACTAGCTGAACCGTCCAACACTAGCCAACAGGCATTAAACATTGGAATGTTGGGTGCTCCATCGAAGACAATGAAGGGGTTCCGGAATAAGGGCTGGTATGAGCCTTCTGCTCCAACATTCCAACACTTGTCTTTTTGTTTCTCCCTTTTTAATTTAGAACATTCCACCCTCAAATGGTCAAATCTTCTAATAGCATTATAGCCCTTCTGCCTGCGACTCAGGCCTAAACCTTGGGCTCAGGTTCTTTAACAACTTCTGAGCACTCTTGATTGGTTCTCCCAAACAGTAAAATTGACAGTGATATATCCAAGCTTCTCAGTCTTAACAGCCAGTTCAAAACATGGAACAGAGTAATGAGGACTATTGTTAAGTCATTATCAAAGGTCTTCAACTGTGCTTCTCTTTGAATGATAATGAAGTCAACAAGGATGCGGAGGTGGTATACTTAAACAAGAGCGCTACCATGCGAACATCCAAGTACTGCAGTGTCATATTGCTCAATAGTGTACTATGTTCACCAAGTGCTAATCTTTGCTGAATGAACTCGGACAAGGTCAGGACAGAAATCTCATGTACATCTTTTGGCTCAAAGTAATGACAGAAATTTGTCTACACCTTTTGTACAACTAAATGTGCTACATATACACTGCACTTACAGATTGAATCCAAATAGAAAAGAAGTAGTTTCCCTCAGGAAACCGTGTTTGTACAACAAAGAGGAAAATCACATTTTAGAACAAATTCTGATCATGACAAAGAACAACTTGTGGTAAAGAAGACTTCTGTTACAGCTCATGATCAAATCCCAGATTCTCAGTGCATGAGTTTATCTGAATGCCAGAAGAATCAAAGCATTAGGTTCACGGGTACCTTGTTTTCCATTTTAAGGCTAGACTTCTGCAATGTAGAACAGATTTAACTGCTTCCATTGTGGATTGCCCATGGCTGCTATGATGGATCTCTTCTATAAGTGTGATTTGATTAAAGAGTACTGGCCACATGTATTTGCAAATGTTATTATGTATTGGGTTTCACTTTGAGTAGCTCTCCTAAACAAATTATGTTTGACCATTCATTGAATATTAAATCAGCGAATAAAGATGTAGAAATCTTTGCTATGGTACTTGCCAGACTATGCATTGCTGATTGCTGGACCTGGCCCTCTCTGTAGGGCCATCCTCAAACCTTTTGCATTCCTCCTCCGACTTTTTGCTGAATTTGTTTTGTTGGCTTTAGGAATCTGTGAACTTTACCCCTGCTAACCAGTGATAACGTGCTTGTGCTCTATCCTTAAAACATAGTAACATTGGCTTGAACTCAATTGGCATATTTAATTTACTTGTAACTCCCAGGTAAAGTGTAGCTACAGGTACAAAGGGCCTGTAAATGGAATGCTACTAATGGGACTGGAGCACTAGCTGTGCCACCCACTTAAGTAGCCCTTTAAAGATGCCTCCGGCCTGCCATTGCAGAGCTTGTGCGTGCAGTTTCAATCTGCCATGTCCACCAGGCCAAATAAACTTTTTTCCAGGCCCAAACCTTCCTTTTACACTCATATAAGTCATCATTAAGGTAGGCCCTGGCAGCCCAGAGAGCAGGGGAAAAACTCTTAAATTCATTTTCACTACTACAAGGCCTATCACTCCCATTGGATAACTTTGGAGTTGTCTTATTGCATTTTATAAGTGTTATTTCCAAATGGGAAGAGATAACTGCTTCATGTTTGGTGTCACTGCAATACTAATTTAAAATCATTACTTATGGTGAAGTCTGATTTCGAATTACAGTTCTGAAAATTGGCACTTTTAGAAAGTTGCAATTTTCTTGCCTTAGCCATTTGATGCCTGCAATCTGTCTGTGGTCACATGACTGGGTGTAGTTGGCAGTTAGGCTTTGTGGATTCCTCCTAGACAGCCACACATAGTGGGAGCTTAGGTGTAACTGGATGGGCTGTCACTGGCAGGATGGAAGGGAAGAGCTGGGCCCACCCTCACTTACACCAGAATATACTTTTTCCTGTCTCCACACAAAGGGCCTAAAAACCCTCCATTGTCACTTCTGCCATCTTGGTGACAGGGCAGGTAAGGCAGGGCATTTGTGCACTTCAAAGAAATGCCTCTAGAAGCTACTCTCTACTTCAAAGGCACAACGGTGTATGAAAGGACATCAGATGCCATCCATTTCAGTACACTTCTGGACTACTACTCTGAAGACGCTGCTGCCTTGCTATGTTGACATGCTTGCTGTCTGCTGCCTTCTTGCCTGGAGAGAACAAATTTGGCCTGGCGACCATCTCGTACCCAGACTACAGGCCTCCTGATCTAAGCCTCAGAGACCTAACAGCCTCCTCAACAGCTCATGGACCTATCTTCAGCGAGTTTCTGACCCTCAAGAATCTCATCTCGGATCCTGGAACCTTGGTATGGTTCTTGAGCTCTTAGATTCAAGCTTTTGGGCTCTACATGATCATGAGTGGGCCGGTGCACACCAGAACGGGTCGCTTGCACAAAAATTCAGCATGAGCCACAGCCAGCCTGTCTCGTCACACAGCAGCATCATCAGCCCACTGGGGACTGCCAGTGCGAAACTCCAGCCCGTCCACCATGCCGGCTGCTGCTCGTAACACTTTCCTTGCTCTGTGCAACTCTCTGGACTAATCTGGGATTGTATCCAACCCAAGCTCCATTGTGGTTGGCCTGAACTTTTGACTTTGACTGGGTCCAGCACAACCAGATATCCCCAGTTGGCACTTTATGCTTTTAGGCTCTATTTTATAGTTTGTTCTTTAAAATGTCATAACTCGTGTTCTACTTACTGGATTTTTGTCTTTTTGGTTTTGGTTTATTTCTTAAATTGTGCCCAATTTTTCTAACATGTGGGGTGGTTTCACTGTTTTACTGTTAGAAGCGCGGCATTAATATTTTACAAATTGCCTCCAAGGTAAACCTGACTGCTCTGTGCCAAGCTCACAGCGGATTGAGCACAGGTTAATTTGGGGTTAGACTAGGATTGTGGTTGCTGCTTGACCAGGGCTCACACCCCACTCAATCAGTAACCGAATTACTAACACTAGGGCTTGGCTGGATGTAAACACTCTAAATGTTATGTCTTAGTGGATTTAATTTGTGGTTATGTGTGGAATCGAGATGTCACTATTACTCATGTGGCCTGAGAGATGTAATCTGAACTGAGTTCAGCTTTGTAAGTGTATGTCATGTATGAAGCGTGATACCATTAATTGATTTATTGATCTTACAACATTTTTGATTGCTAGTGAGAAGGTAAGATATGTATATTTGTGAATGATTTAAAAACATTGCATAAAGAATATCTTTTATAACAATTGTTCTATGTTGTTGTACTATATTTCTCAAAAAACAATTAAAAAGATCAAGAGAGTCCGGATATGGTCTGACTGTCCTTCCCTTTCAAACTAATTATACAGGTTTCGGACCCTTCCACCAGACCCTGACGGACTACCTAGACCTGACCACACTAAACAGAGGGAGGAACCTCACAAATGGCAGTCATAGCAGGTCTCATGGTGCAATGGTGCCACCTCATCTAGAGCTCCACTTGTGCAAATGCAAGAGCCGCATTTCTGCGTGGCCTGATAGTATGAAGTTCACTGTGCATGCATGCATACTGTAAAATTGAACCACTATTAGCAGCATGTTTTTTTACAACACAGTATCTTAAGCACTGCTTATACCAATTTTCCACACTACATTATAAACAACAGTTCATGATTATGCAACTATTACCTACTGTCAGCTGCTGACTGCATAGTGTCTATAGTGACTGGACATGCACTAGTAACAAGTAGGGGGTAGTGGGATGCACACCTTCTCTTTGGTAGCTTCATTTTAGTATCTTGTCATCAACGTACTATGTCAGTTCAACTTTACAGGCGTGCTAGCTTGCTCCGCGCTCTGTCCGGTTGCGCTGCAATCAAATATTCGCACGTGGGCACCACTTTTTTATCCCCTTCAAGCTGCACAGCCAAAAACGAATCCAATGAATCAAATTCATGCACCTCTTAACATATTCCACAATTTTCTCCATAATGTTTCCACATTTTTACTGCTTTAGTTTTCTTCAATTCATTTTACTCATTTTCGTTCCCATTCTATTTTGTTCAAAAAAGGACGGGAAATGCCGATTGTTTCCACATGTCATGTTTTATTAACTGCCACCCAATGCATTTCGGGAAGATTCCCTTCCTCAGGGGTGTATCTATAATACAAAAAGATTCATCACTTACTTTTCTGATTGTCTTGTCTATAATACATTAAACATACTCCGCACACTCTTCTAATACGATGTGATTTACTTTTTATATACTCATATATTGCATTCCTACTCATAAATAAACATCACCCTCTATTAGATACCCATGTTTACTCGTTTACCTCACACTATCTTAGTGAGTCCAAACCTCGAATGCTGTACTTAGAAATGCGCTGCTCATCTTTAATTATATTTGCGTGAAATTCATTATTGCGTATTATCTCTATATTTCACGTGCTTACCATGACAAGTATAAATCTATCTCTGGTTTAGCCCTTCGTCAACAGCTCCATTTACGTTTCAGCATATTGTCCTCCCGCGGTGCACGCCGCTGAAATACTCCTGCTTGCAGGAGTGCACTAGACCATGCACTAGGCCCATTATTATCCAGAAACTCTACTTTCTTTTCTAGAGACTAGTTCGTTTTTCTAATTACCCAAGTGGCAGGGGTGCTGGAGGAAAACTCTGCATCACTGCTGCTTCTGCTTTTGGTACAGGGTGTCGCTATTGCAGCAGATAAGCAAAACTAGCCCTTTGTACAATCAACGGCCCCACCAGTCTAAAATCATCCCTGACCCTTCCGGCCCACTGGGAAAATGCCTGGTGCCCTCTACGACCAGTCCTTCCCTGGTTGCTTCATCTTCAAAACCAAAATACTGACTGATAGCACTCTGCGTCAGATGGCCACCCACCTCCAACTTAACACTAGCCAATTCAAGTAGCACAGAGTACTCCAGCTTCAGGAGCTCAAACCTTCATGTGAACCTTTCAGGGTACAATGACGAACAGTTATTCAAGCGTCCTCCAATGTTCTGCCTTCCTGAGAGGTTAGTACCTCACATCAGGAAAGCAGCACAGATGAAGATCTAAAGGCTGGGTGATGATATCACACCCTTCGTTGGAGCCTTGGTCGCCAAGTCTATATATTTATTATGCATAATTATTTCTAGCCTTGTGGCTGAACAAATCTGTTTCATGTTCATGTGTCCTCACACACTTATATAAGGACGAATACAGTTAAAGTGTTATCATTGGCAGAAGGACCATAAAGTATTAAAAACATTCAGCAAGAGGAGGATATTAGAAAAATAGGCTTGTTTCCAAAGCATTGAAGTCGTTAAAATGTAATCATTCATAGTTTAAGTGTTATCCAATTGGATAAGGAAATCTTATTCTCCTTTTGGACTGCAGCTTGACATTGGGTTTGTGCAAACACATGAGCGCAAACTATAGAGGCTGGTGGGTTTTAGCTGAAAGCAGGTATCAAGTATCAATGAGGGACTATCTGCAGCTCAGAGGAGCTGAGTATTGTATTTTGCCATCTGGAAACAATCTCTAAATCATACATATTTGGCTGAAGCTGTTAAAGAATACATAAGGGGACGGAATCATTTTTTACAGTTCATGGTAGATGTTGCCACATCTGGAAAAGAGTTTGACTGACTGTAGAGATTTCCATACAATTTTTGTGATAACAAAGGAGGAAATGCTACAAGCCTTGTAAATGTTATTGCGAGGTACAATCACTTATATTAACTTTCTTGGACTCGTGATTATTTTCTGATGTCTGAGAATCCTATTAAGGTTTGGTTAGTAACAGTCTGCCCATCCATAGAATATGTCTTACCGTGCCTTTCGATATTTTAGATATTTTGGATTTGCCCAACTCTTTTACAGTTCGTGGAGATGACTCAGGGAATGCCTTTAGAAACATTTTCTCTACCTCACACCCGTCTGTGAACAAGGCAATAAAGGGGATGCCTTTTTAAGGTGGTGCCTTGAGCATCATTCTGTCAACACGTTTTTGTCCTTGCCCACCATGCGTACAATGGGGATGTATGACATTACAACGCATGCTTTTACCACGCATGCCTTTACAACGCAGTATTTACAATGCATGCCTTTACAACGCATAGCGCTTTGGATTGCTGGATAGTGAATAGTTTAATTTACTATTCCAACTCCAGTCCCCGTGGATAGTAGGGAAGGTGTTGGATAGTAAATTAAATCTATTCCCTATCCTAGAGCGCCCCCAGCACAATGCGTTGTAATAGTTTGCGTTGTAAAAGTTGCGTCGTAAAGGCACTGCGTGGTAAAAGTTGCGTTGTAAAGGATGTTTCCCATACAAGGGCAGTCTTTGGCGCAAAGAAAACCAACATGTCTCCACACAGTGAACAAAAAATTCCCAGCACATTAAAGACATTTTTTTTTTCCACGAAAGAAACAACCTTGCTTTAGGAATCCGTCATTCGAAAATGAAAAAAGGGCAGGACCATCTACCATGGACCGTCACCCAGAACCTTCTTAAAAGTAACCCTACTTTTCAATATGTAACCACTGAACATCTCCCAGGCTTCCTTCTGACCAACTTTAGAGCTTGTGAGATATTTTTGACTCTTCCTTGAATATGGAAAGTCACATCAATGCAGTAGCCTAATCCGATATATAAAGCTACCTTGCAGAATTACCGAATTTTTCAATTAAAAAAACACAAAGGTGCGAATGCAAAAGCTTCGGTGGACCTGAAATTGATTATTGCAATATGTTACTGAACGCAGCGGCTAAGAAACACTTTCATAAACCCAGGTATTGCATATTCTTCTGCAATAGCATTTGCTACTTTCAGTAAACTCACACATTCAATTACAACAGAGTAAAGCACATTCGCAAAACAAAAAGCAACATAAATAGCTAAATGGATCCATAGAGCAATGATAGTGTCAAAGTTTTAGAAAGTTGACCACTAACAGAAAGTTAGAAGTTGCAATATTAGATTATAAGCCATTACCTGAGGAATGCACGGATACAATTGTACTACTGACTATCAAGGCAAAGAAAACAATTAAGATACAAGTTTATCAAGGACATAATAGAAAAGACCAAAATATAAAAAGGTAGGTGAATATAGAGAAAGTATAGATTTACTGTTCATAACTCCACATTTACATATCTTTAAAGTATGCGTATTGTCAAGATACATAGATGTGGAGTTAAGTATAAAAAACATATTTCTCTAGATAAACCTTAACTTACATTTTGATATTTTGAATTCAATATTTTGTCTTCAATATTTTGTTCCTCGATGCTCTAGCTTCGATATTCAGATGGGCTTCCGACAGATTCTCTTGTGTCATAGGGATTGAAAGACATATACATTTCATTGTAAAAACTTTGCAGATTAATCCGTTCACTGTCTTATTGGCATAATATACATTACAAAAAAGGGCACCCAGTATGCCAGTATGATGTATTTAATGGCGCAAAGTACAGATATTAGGTACAGGTGGGCCTAACTCGCATAATTCACCGTAATTTAATCACACTGCATTATCTAAGAATTCTGCAATAGTAATTCTGCATTTCGAGCTATTTCATAGCACAAACATACCCCATAGTGTCCAAACTGGACACAAGGATGCATTGTGCACTATCAAATTGCGTTAAATGCAACAGAATAGGAATATCAAATGTGAGCAGCTGCTTGCGCACGCCATAAGCCCGAATACAAGTCTGGTGGTCTGATGACTGCCAGATTCGTGGTGGCCTGGCGGTGGCGGGCCAGCCACCGCTACCCCAGTGGTCTGACTGCCCCATTACGATTTAGGCAGTCAGACTGACCTGGGACGGCTGCCAGGGAACCACTGTTCCCTGGAGGAGGCATGGCGGTCAGAGGTCGCAATATGTTTAGCGGTTTCGCCGTGGTCCAGCCAAGCATATTTCGAGTTCCCTCCCCTCCAGTGTTTACATGGTGGTTCTTCCTTCAAGTAAACCTTGGAGGAGAGGAATCAAAGGGGTCCCTACAGGATCCTCGGAGCCTCCTCCATTTGTGCATGCCCACAGGGGAGCATAGAATGTGCTCTTCTGTGTGCGTGCACAAAAGTTCCTGCACAGTATGGACTTTCTAGCACATGCCATGCAAAAACCTTGTGAGATGTTCCCATCAGGGTGCCTCTTTCAAAGGCACCTTTAAAAGAGGCACCATCATGGAAAGCCACCCCGCCCACCTGCCAGACTACAAATAACTTGTAATTTGGCGAGCGGGTGGCGGTGAGTCTCGGTGGTGCGAGGGCTATGGCAGTGGAGTACCACCCATCCCGCTCCCCCGAAACTCATAATCGGCCCCTAAATGTGCTCTTGGGGGTAAGATATTCCTCAACTGACTACTGGCGGTTAATGCTATTTTCTTAGTGCCAAATGCAATTTCGCATGTCCAAAAAGGCTGCAGGATGCATTGTGCGCTAATAAACAGCACCAAGTGCAGAAAAACACTATTAGCAAGTGTGAGCGGCCACTTGAGATCACTAAATGTGCTCTTGCTGTAAGATTTTTTCCACAAATTACTCTTAATTATGCGAGCAGGAGAAATTGCTTAATTATCAGGAATTCTGTGTCAAATAATAATGTGGAATTACCAAAAATGTATCCAGTTACCCCAGCATAATCAAAATTCTGCCCTTGTCTAATATTAAGGAAGTTTCTCTGTCCCTTTTCCACAAAGTCAGTGCACCCCAGCAGTGATGTGTTTAATTTCAGAACAGCAACAGTATACATACCGATGAATATTTTAATGTGAGTCAATCAATCAATATAAACTTTATTCGGTTTTAAGAATAACAGCCATGAAAACAATACAAACCATAAAATGACATATCCAGTAAAATCCATCCTCGATGAATAGAGATTCACATTAAAAAAAGAATCCATATATAAAACTACATATAAAACAACATTAATCATTTAAATCAGCCTTGGCCACCGGTGGATTTAATCACAGCTCTTTCTCAGTCTTACAGTAACTTAAAAAAATAAGAATGTTAAAGATGGTATCCCCACTAAGCATTTGGGAATAGATTAGCGCAGGTCAGACCTGGATAAAGTTAGCCCTTTTCAATACGGGAAAAAGTATAATTTCCTGGGAGCAGCTTAAAAGCTACAAAAAATGATAAAGTGTAGCATGTCCTGAGGAGACCTATTGTCACAGCCACAGGGCAAAAGTTTATGGCCCCAGTTCCCACGAGGATAGGCTAACAAATAATGCAGTAGGTCCTGCCAAAACCTTGTTAATAAATCGATCATACCTGCTTTTAAGGCACAAAAGGTAGGGCTCGGTAGAGGGCAAAGTTTTCAAAATAACATAACGTCGAACACTAGGCTTCAGCAAAGTACACTCTTACCTAACCATCAAACGCTGAGTAAAAAAGGGGTTTTTCACCAAATCATGATCCTTATTACAGATCTGGTTTGGGTTGAGGAATAAATCTACCTCTCTTAAACTCAAATGGGAATCCTGAATATATATAAACCAGCGGATATGAAGGAAATGATCAAGAGACAAACTGTCCTTTATCCCCTTCGCTGCGGGGGTTATTCCCCCGCTGTGCTGGGAGGGAGGGGGCGCGCACAGCGCCACCATGCTCAGGATGAGCTCAGCTCATCATGAGCTACGGTGCTCCGATGCTCATGACGAGCTGAGCTCGTCACAGGTGCATTGGCTCCCGTGGAACGCTCAGCACAGCGGGGTAATTCTCCCCGCACTTGAGCGTTCCACCGGCCATTACGAGCTGAGCTCGTCATGAGCACCGGAGCGCCGTGGCTCATGATGAGCTCAGCTCATCATGAGCGTCGAAAAGGTTATAATATCCTTACCCAATGGGATTCAAGGCCGAGACCAAATGCTCACTCAAAGAGAGAGAGGGAGAAATGCCATAGTGTCATTTATGCAAGCAACTCCCATTTCTTCGTGCACTGAAAATGTAGGGACACTTTGCGGGACGCACAAAAAACATCTCTAAAAGGCATTCTCCACCATTTGCAGCTCTTCCAGGTCAGTGTATCCCCAGATCTCACTCCTGAATACTACTTTGGAAATACACTTAGCCCTATAAATCTGTAGGAGAGCCCCAGTGGGTCTTCTGTCAAACCGTGATGCAAAGTTAAAAATGGCAGAATTTGCGCTAACAATATCCTCCCTCTTCCTATTAACCAGAGGAAGCCAACTTGGGGAAGAGTCCATCAAGGGGCCAAAATAAGAAAACACACACGTCTTTGGTTTGGAAAAGGGCCCAACTTTAAAAGAGGATGATCTTATGGAACAAGGACCTAACACAAACGTCTTTTTATTGGTCACCAAAAGATCCTACTCCTCCATGAAGTGAACAAAAAAGTTCAACAGAGTCTCCAGTCCCCTAGTAGTTCTAGCCATCAGAACTGCATCATCTGCATATAGTAAGACTGGTAGGCAGAACTACCCCACTCCAGGCAGTCTACGTTTTGGTCCACTAGCGCTTGCCCCAAGTTATTGATATATAAATTAAAAATAAAGGGGGCCAGTATACAACCTTGCGGCAGCCCTCTTTGAATTTTAAAACCTTGTTTAACCTTTAATTCTTTAGAATATCATACAGTGGCCACCATGTCCCTGTGCAGATCTCTGAGAAATAAAACAACGAGTCATTCAAATGATTTTCAAGTAGCTACTTTGAATGAAGGAAAAGGTATGTTTTATGAGAAGCAGTTTTTTGGTTTTGTCTGCTAACAATACTTGAGCTGTCACTTACAAAATCTCTTGCAGAATAAAAGCTTAAATTACTTACTTACCAATACCTTACTTCTTACTTGCCAGCACCTCCTGCTTGCCTCCTGTTTTCCTTCCTTTGAGTGTTTCTCCCTGCAATGGAGCATGGACCAGCCACATCTTCCTGTCTGCAGCCGCTGTTCTGCAGGTATTTTTTTTTTACTTTTCTTCATGCACTCTATAAGAGTGCAAGTGTCTGCAGTCCATGCCCACTCCTCAAATTTCCTTGAATTTGCTTGCTCTTTCCCAGCTCCCTCTTCTTCCCACTGTGTGTGCTGTTAATCCAACCTCACTTCCCACAGTTTCAGCTGTGACTGGGGACTCCAGCCCTCATCACCCATGGTACCCAGGAGGAGCTGGCAAGCTCCTTGCTGCCTGCTAACATCCTCTTAAGTGCCTTCAGTCTCTCGCGGCACGGGACACGTGTTGGCTGTTACCTGGCATAGCCCAGGCAAAGGGCAAGCCGTCCGTCCCCATTAGAGCAAGAAGGTGGTTGGGCTGGGTACCAGTGCAACTTGTGATTGATAGTTTTTTCCACCCCCTCCCTGTATTGTGGAAGGAGTGACTGTGTTGAGGAGGGGTTCTTCCCCACCATAACCTGGTCCAATTTGAGCCGCCTGCTGAACCTGGTAGGAGTAGATTTTTTCCCGATCTTATTCATTATACTGGGTCTGCACAAGGGCCCATCTAACAACATCACTGGGAATAGAATTGTGTTTCAGGAGCCATACCACGGATTTGGGACTTGTTTTTGTATTATTATTTGTTGGTAGCATGCAGTGGAGTTTCGGGAAGGCCTGCTAATTTCTATGACTATTTAGACGGAAGTGGTGTGGAAGAGCTTGGACCTGGGGCTTGTTGCTGGCTAATTCACGGTGCCTATGGGGAAAAGTAAGCCCCCAGAGTTGCCTCCAAGGCAAGTGCAAGCACAGTTGCTACTATGAATGCCTTTTTGCAGCGCACCGCAGTGGTCCTTGACAATGAAATTGAGCTGTTTACCCACCTCCTCTTCCCCCCTTACCCCTTGGCTCACCTGGCACACTCTTGCCTGTTTCTCTGTTCGGTTCTCCAGCCCACTTACACCAGCCTATTTGCCAGGTACAGGCCCCATTACGCCTTATGCGCTCGCATGACCTTGCAAATTCATCGGCACTTGTTTCCTAGACTGAAATGCCGGAGGTCTCGGGGGAAGGGGGGGGGCAAAAGCAAACACCTGATGACTGGAAGTACGCCTAAGCATCCATGGGTTAATGATGATTTACCATCTACCAATCTTTCCCCCCTGGTTTTGGCAGTCTGACATGATTGTTCTGATGAACTCCTTGCGTGATTCTCTAATGGCAGCATTTAAGGCACAATTGGTACCCGTAAGTTCACGTCTAGCAGCCATTGAAAAGGAACTTTTCAAGTAGAATTTTATACAGCCAAGGTGCAATGCAGAGCTTTCTGTTTTAAACCAGCATGACCTAGGTCCACCACCCTCCGTTAGGTCAAGTGACCCTTTGTACCCGGTTATGGCTAGAGTTGATGAAAGTCCAGTGATCTGGTGCCATTGAACGCACCAACCAGCTGAAGGGCCTAAAACCCTCCTCCACTTTGTTGAGAGGGATTGTGCATTCTGGAGGGGGTTCTGACCAACATGAGTCAGTGTCAGCTGGAGCGTCCGGAAGGGAAGGCAAAAGGGACTTTATTAGGCGATCAAGCCCCACTTTGTCCAGGCTGGTCACCGTTAATCTACCTTCTGAATCCACCCTTTATGTGGTAGTCTTGGGCAATGTGCATTCTCTTCCATCAGGCTCTTCAGAGGATTTTCATCAACTAAAAAATTAAGTGCTGCATTGGCTGTATTTAAATACTATCCTAGGGGTTTGGGTGAAAGGATATATCAACATAGTACGAAGAGTGAACTGGGTAGGTCGGGTCAAGAAAAACCGTGGGGGTGACTGCAACCTTTCAACGCGCCGCACATGGCGGGGAGAATTTTAGAATCTACCAGGCGTCCTTCTCACAGCGTCCGAACTCCTCCATCGTGGACCTTCCTCTGGGGTTCTCAAACATACCATTTGATCACTTCTTACAGTGTCCTCTCTCCCCACCCCTTCCTCGTGTTCCTTGTTCACACCCACCAAAAATATTAAAAATGCCAAATAGCACTGTCATACACAAAAGCAATTTTCCCTTATTTATGTTTTTTAGACATATTGCAAAAAAAGTGCTATGACAATGGTCAATGCTGACTGCATCATTGGGATTTTTTTTTACTTTAATCTTTGTTGCACAGCAGCCCCTGCCGCTCTATATTATTCTAAAAAGCATTGACAAAGCCAATAGAGCTTGCATAGGTGAAACCTATTGGCTTTACCAATACTCGGTTTTCTGAACTGATTTTATGCTTGTAAGTGGTTGTGTTCCAATTAACATGATGCTTTTACCAATATCTCAGGGTTAGACTGGGAAACCAAAAACAGTTCTGCCAAAAATGGCAACCCAGCCCAACTCCCTTCCTTTGCTTTCAAAATATCTCTCTGTCTTTCCACCCATTCTCTCTCTGTCGAAGTCTCCACATGTCCTTCTGCAATTAAACTGGGGGAGCTGGGGAAAGTGATTAAGAGGCAGCAGAGATACCAAGGGCTTTCAAAACCAGCCATTATGGGCTTCAGTCCACTGGGAAATGATTTGACCGGTAAAATAGAACACGTCTTCCACTGGTATGTGAAGGAGCTCATGTCAATTAAAATTTTCGGAGGTGATAATATGTTTCAGAATCACACCACCGATTTGTGTACATTGTGACAAATGAGCATTTGTATTCTGGTTCTGCCTCGTGTGTGAAAGAGGTCATGATGGCCCAGGGCCTCCCACACAACACAACCACCTGGTGCTAAGATAAGGCATGTCATTCCTTTGTTGCTTAATCTACTAAAATACACAAGCACTAAGAGGCAGCACAACATTTTCCTGTTACTTTTCCGTCACCCATATACAGATTTGTGTACTGGTGAAATATGTACTTTAGAGTAAGTACACCTTCTTTGCTTGGCCAAGTATATACTGCCTAAGGACTTTCTGTCATTGGTATTGAGACAGTGTAATTTGTTACAGTAAGGTATTATGTCAGTATCTCCAAAAGAGTGTATGCATATAGGTACTGCGTTGTGGTATTGTTTCCGCCATGCCTCTCTGCTAATGTGGATGGGTCTGAAATGTTTGGGAGGGACATCTGATTCTACTTTAGGGAGTCACACATTACTAGAATCTGTCAAAGGGGCCTTTGGTAATAACTGAGGTAGCCTATTATTATCATCTTGAGTTAGGTTATCATTCAAATCTCCTTCAGTGGCACTAGAATTGTGCTAGGTGGAGTCGGTGTGGGTGTCACTGAAATATTCTACTATTCTACGCTTTTTTACTATTCTCCAGACATGCTTTAAGCTCTTCCTTTAATTGTGTCCACTGGTACATTAGATGCAGTAGCCTGACCCTCTCTTCCACTGTCAACTCACAAGGCTTTCCAAAATGGCCACATGTCATTATAGATGTCAACACAGAATCGAGCCTCCAGGGTTTGCACTTAGGTGTTGATGTAAAGGAAATAATTCCCAAGTGGTTGGTAGATGCAGCTGCAATCCCTTGAAAATAGCTAGACTAGGCTAGCCAAGCTACTCTAGAGTAAACTAGGTGCTCCTAGTCAAGCTGCTTGAGGACAATGAAAAAGATGAGGGCAGGAGACTAACTAACTAGTAATGCAAGGTCCTCAGGTTTGCCAGCTGGTGGTTTCCATTGAGTATTATTATTTCCACACATCAAGTTGTCGCACAGGTGGTGCATGATGAACACATGAATTCCCTGAATTTTCTCAATCAAATGTCCATGTATAGATAGTACTTAAATCCATAATTAGCATTCTAAATTCAACTTGAGTTTACATTTTATTTAAAGCAGTCCAACTTGCAAATATAGTGTGTTCAGGGTTTTTATCACTTGATTATATCCTTGAAACCGAGGGAGTCATTTAGAAACGGGCAATAGTGCAGCATCGTACAAAAAAAGATTCCCCTTCCACCTTCTGCTGCCCAGATTGTGTAATGTAATATTGCAGATGGCAGCCATGCAAAGCTAATTTAGAATACCTGGGGGTAAGCCCCTACAGCCACCGGCCTTGAAAAGCCACCCTGCGTGGCTTTTCATGGCCTTGAAAATATGCCCCCTTTTCACTCATCACTCTGTGTTAAAGGGGCATGTAATGGGTGTTGCTCTGGGCATTCCACCGCAACACCCATTTCTTTTTGACAATGCGTCGGATTTACAAGGTTCTGGATATCTGAGGAAGCGTCAAAATCTAACGGCATTGAAAAGCAGATATTAGAGTGGTGCAATGAGGAAAAATACTTTTATTTCTCCTTATTTTGTGCTCTTTCTATGTGTGCTGCATTCTGCAGCACACTTGGAAGGAGCACATCGAATTTAATTATTGTTTATATGCAGGAAAGTCTCCCTTCCTGCACATAAACAATCATCCCTGCAATCCAGGCACCCTGCACCATGATGCAAGGTTGCCTGCATTGTCGCTAAGCAGCTTTTTGAGCGTCAGAGCAAGAAAAAAACCACAGGGGTGAGCCGTATTCTTGTGAATACGGCACATCACTGCATTTTTTAAATGATGCAGTGTGACACTGCTAAATTGGTCGCACCACCATGCTGTGTCATTTCTTTGTAAATATACCACTTAGTATTGGGTAACAGAAAATAACGTGTTATCTTACTGTTGTTAGCAGCTTTGAAAATACTGCCGCGACATAACTGGAAATCTTTGGAGACTGAATTTTTGACACAGTGAACATCAACGCATATTTATTATGTAATTTAACATGATGTACCAACATCACATCAAAAATACATACAATCTTGAATTCTCTCTCATTGTATCTGTATTTGGGAGTCACTTTTATGAAAAAGCTTCACAACCTTGCTAACTCAAGCATTTTCTTATAGAAATAAATTAATTTTATGTTTGTATTATGCACCTGCATCAGTTAATAAATTATGTTAATGTTCTCCATGTGTAATTTAAAAACACAGGCTACACATTCATCAGATTGGAACTGAGAATGCAGTTTGTGTTAGCTGCAACCAAACTCCTCTGTCTACCAAACTCCGAGGAGAATGCAGCCAATGCTGAGCCCCTGGCCCACAGTCAAGAAAATGTTTTTGGGATTGTATGCCTTGTAACACCCTCAAAAGAAAGGCATTCTTAGCAGTTGCTTAGTCTAGTAACTAAGCATTATGCATAGCAATGTGTGCTATTAGGTTCCTCTTCCAATCAGCTGATGCTTTTCTATAGAAGAATCCCTAAAAGTTTCTCTCTTTGTTTAGTAAATCAAAATGTCAAGGTTATGAGGTAACATACAGGGTCGGACTGGCCTATAGAGAAATCAGGCAGGGCTAGATAGGTTAGTCTGACAAATCATTGTGTGGGACTAGTTTTTGGCAGTCTGATGGCCTGTTTTATAGCCTGGTGGGTCGATTTTCAATGCTGGTTTCCCTGATACTACGACAAACATTGCCTATCGCCAAACTCAAATCAATGCAGTCTCCCACTACTTTCAAAATCCCCATACAGGTTGTCTTTACTATTTCGAACTGGCATTTTTTGCAAATGTGGGCCACTTTTTGAGTTATCTGGTTTTCTAATGGGGCCCACTTATATTTTGGTGCCCAGGCCTATTTTTTGTCCCAGCCCAACCTAGGCGATATACTGCTTCGGGCAACAAAGTGTCATTCATCAGCAGCGGAGCAGCACATGGTGGACCATGAGAAGACAGAGTACATGCATCCCCTCACTGAGTTCTCTTCCCAGCACCTACTCACTTCTAATGGCCTCATTGCAGGGCAACCTGGTACCTACCACTTATCGTTGTGTGCTTGGGATAGTTTCTTCTTCACATTCTATGCATTAATGTTAAAGGCAGGCAAGAATAGTGCCAGCTGGCCAGATGGACCTTCAAGATACAGAACAAATTGAAAGTAAGAACATATGGATGTTTATTCCTGCATATAATAAATAATTTGGTGAAAAATTCTTAAAAGGTCAAAAACACCTTTTTAAACATTCCATTAAAATTTGTTTAAATTACATTGTAACATTGCAGCAGCCTTCAATTTTACTCTATATGAGTTCCCTGGCAGAAGTAGTAACTATTTTTGGCATTCAGATCATCACTTATCCTAATGACACTCAGCTGGTGGTCTCTCTCAATCAATTGGATAACTCAGGCCCTGGACTAGCCTTATGCCTTGAAAAGGTATCTAGACGGATGGACAGCTCATGTTTAAAACTTAATGTAGCTAAGACAGAACTGATGCTCTTGGGTAACCCCGCCACCCTGAGCATAGGCTCATTTTGGCCTAGCTGTCTGGGTCCAGCCCCCTTCCCCGAAAGAACAAATCAAGAGCCTGGGTGTAAGGCTGGACCGCAACTTTGATTTCAAGGAGCAAGCACGTACGGTTGCAGCCTGCTGTTATGGGATTTTAAGAATGCTAAGAAAGATCCTCTGCCTGCTTCCTTTTTCTGCCAGAAGACTGCTGGTCCAAGCATTAAACTTATCATGCCTTGATTATTCTAACGCCTTATATTTAGGAGCCCCACATCTTACCACCCAAAAATTATAGATCGTGCAAAATTGTGCAGCACGTCTGCTTACGAATACCCCAAACGCCTTTCAGCTAAGTCTGCGCTCGCCTCGCTCCACTGGCTTTCTATCCAGGAGAGAATCCAGTATAAGGCTCTCTGTATTACACATAAAGCACTTTAAGGCACGGGCCTGCCAATTATCAGTTCCATCATTCAACCCTATCGCTCTAATAGGTCCTTGAGGTCAGATAATAAACGATTGGCGGTAGTCCCCAAAATAAGAAAAAATCAAAGTGGAGGGCGTCGTTTCTCGTACAATGTCGGTAAGTTGTGGAACCTCCTTCCCCTTCGTATCCGCCTTGAGCCAAATTACCTGACTTTCGTAAACAATTAAAACCTTATATGTTTCCCTAAATACCGTCCAGAGCTGTAGCTGCACCGCTGTTAGCGCTGGGATGCCCCAGGGTAGCCATGCGCTTTAGAAATGCCTATTCATTCATTCATTCAGTTTGACTATTTGATTAGGTGGTGATGTATTCATGTCTTCTTCGCAAATTATCATAATAATAAAATACATGGTACAATTGAAAGGATTCTTATTTACAACAAATATCTAGAGTAAAACTAACATAAGCGTTTTTTATTTAACCCCTCCCACGCTTATGACGGAACTGCTCCGTCATGGCCCTCGGGTGGGCTGTGTTGGTGACGGAGCGGTTCCGTCATGGCCCAATCGCCGCGCCTGCGCGGCGCTGATTTCGCGCATGCGCTGACGTTCTAAAGAACGGGGGGGGGGTCATGACGGAACCGCTCCGTCACAAGCACAGATCACCCGAGGGCCATGACGGAGCGGTTCCGTCATAAGCGTCGGAGCGCCGCGCTGCCGCCCCACCCCCTTAGCGCTGCGGCGGAATTGCCACCGCAGCGAAAGGGTTAAAAAAGTTTATCCTAATTATAAGGCAGCCATGTTTTTGCAATACTACTGACTTTGGCAATGCTTGTTCTTGTTTGATCTTGCTGCACTGTAAAGGACTCTGACTGGCAGTGGTCGACCTATATAAAATTACAAAAATTAAATTAAATAAAGTACATAAAGTTCACCCCGAGTGAATTTTGAAGCAGCATGCTGGCCCTGGCTGTTTCCCTATTTGCTTGTTAAATTGCCTCGGTTCACACAAGGACACTTCCATAAGCCCGCTTGAAAGATTTAAAGCCAGTAAGCATCACTCTGCCACCAATCATATCAGGCGTGTTTGGGCTGAGGATGGGAAAAGCTTAACAACTCTTGGGAGTTTTAAATTGTTTATTGGCATCATCTTTAAATATGATTTGCTTTGCATGAAAGTAATCCCTTGAACACTGAAATGAGTAAAGAAGACATTTTCTGTCAGGATTATCTGTAGCCAACTTGCACTCCAGCAATCGGTAATTACTTGTTTTGTTTTGAAAAGGCTTCCAGCACTGGCAATGTACGTTCACATTTGTGATTGGGGTTTTACGATATTTTCTTAGGAAAATCTAAGTAAACTGAAATGAACTGGTTGTAAGGAACAGTTCAGGCAAACATTGTTGCCGAATTTGGTAATTTCTGATATCCAGATTTTTCAGAACATTTGCTTTCTATTAGGGATTGATTTTCAAATTCACAGTGCTTACTTTTGATTTCCAGTGGCCGTGAGCTTGTGGGATCCTCTTGGACACTCATTTATCAGGAATTACGTTGGGCCACGTGTTTGTAAAAGATTTTCGTTGAGCATTTTTGGGACTCAAGGAAAATTAATCCTTTTTAGACCTGAATGACTTGTATTAAAAACGTAGTAAAACGCAAGGTTGTAATAATGGAGTGAACGAAGTTATTGTCGATATTAATGTCGATGTTGCTTGCAGGAATAATAGGGCTGCAGTCGCAGCTGTCCTTATGGATATTGTGTGGGTTGCCTGTATTCTGCGATGGAGTGTGGCACAATGTGTCAGAGAATTGGAATACCATCGAAGTTGTGATAGAGCGCCATGTTATTTTGAGAATTGTAGGGGTGCATCATAATCATGGGTAGTTTGCACCCGCATATTTAGAGGACTGTGTTAACGTGTGATTATTAGAAATGTAGTAATTAATCAAATAATGTTAGAATGTCTAGAGTATTCATATAGTTTGAGGACTAATGTAATGCTTAACCGAGAATGTACCTTAAGTAATGCAGAAATCGTAGCTTCACGTGTAGAATGTTGCATTAGGATTGATAGTGCACCATATTAAAAGTTGCACATGTAGTTTTGCTTAATCACGAGTGAAATGTAATGCTTTAAGAATGATTATGAATGTAATGTTTATAATTTAGCTTAGAAATGTGTTAAGGACAAAGGCCTGATTTTATGAAAGCCCCAATAGAGGCCTAATTCTGCTTTCTTAGCTTGGCTAAATGTCGTCCGAAATGTATTTTCCTCGGCTTGAGAATTAGAGTAAGATAACAGAGGGAAATTAAGTATTGACCTTTCCTCGGTATGGAACCTTTAGACTGGAAGTGTTATATCAGTTGAATTCGATTATGGCTTCTTTGCGACCTTTGCCTAGACCCACATAGTTTGAGGCACTACATGCATTGATTAGGGCGGCACACGAAAAAAACAGGGACAGTAGACAAGAAAGAGTGAAAAGATCAGTTAGGGCATTCCAGGAGGCAAGGTAGGATGCATTGCAGAAGAGGTGGAGGGTACAGACGATTGAGGGGGATACGTTTTACCCACTGATGGTCAAGGAAGGGAGCACTCAGAAGAGGAAAGAAGTGATACAGATGATATCTTGATAGAAAGTTTGCTATCTGAAAAACCACCTCCGTATAATCCAGAGTCAGAGAGGGAAACATCAGCCCCGATGGAGGAAGCCAGAGAAACGCAGGTTCCACCAGTGTGGAAGAAGTGGGGAAATTCTCAATAGGAGGAGTGGGAACGCAGAACCCAGAGGGTACAGACTCTAGGAGGTTACCTGACGACCGTACGGTGCCGGTTAACATTGCGACCATAGTGTTGATGTACGATCCAGATCAGGTGAGGAGTAGAAATACATCCCAGGCAGGTGCTGAAGGAAGATCTGGTCTGGAAGGGAATAGTGTGGAGAGCGGATTGGTTCACATGCCGAGACCTGTGAAATCGAGTACGCCATTGCCAGCTACGGCAGACTTGTCAAGGGGACCGATGGATTTGAGGGGGCCGAGACCAAAATACTTTGCTGAGTTAAGATCAGATTTGAGGACGTGGGATTCATCAGAAGGGAATCAGAGCGACAGGGCAAAAGAAAATTGGGACAATGGAAATTCAGAGAGTAGAATGAGTTTTAGGAATACATCTGAAGCGAATAGGTGCAGAGAACAGGACAATGGTTGTAGGGAGCTGAGTGGTACATCTAGTCGAGTTACCTTGAAAGCAGCGATAAAGGCAAAGAGGTTAGATGTAATGCAGTTAAAAGGAGAGGTGGATGAGATAGTTGAAGGAAAGTTGCCTTGGGAGAGAGTGGAACTTTACGAGCCAGATGAGTTGCTGTTTGTAGCTAAGGATGTGACTCGCAAAGCAAGGTCAGTACATGAGAAATTAACTGAATTGGCAAACAGATATGAGGTGGATTTGTCTAAAACAAAGGTGTTGCAAGGTAGTCACAAGTTACAGTACACTAATCAAGACTTGGATGAGAAAAGGGTAATTAGAGAATTGATCATAGGGATACGAGCATGGACCAGACTTGACAACTGGGGAGAAAGGTGGTCTAAGAAAAAGAGTACTAGAAAGAGACTGGCAGACATGCCTCCTCCTGGAGGGGGAACATCAGTAATAGGAAATTACACTTTACGAGAAGTATCTAGCAGAGGATGTGTGCATGTGCCATGGAGTAGAGGTGACTTGGCTGCATTCACAAATGATTTCCCTAAGTTGAGGGAGAGCCCAGTTGAGTGGTACAAGCAGGTTGAGAGGTTTGTCAAGATTTCAAAGGTGTTGTGGATTGATTTGAACACACTGTTTTATATTGTGGTTCCAAGTGATTTGTGGGCAGCGTGTAAAGTTGAGATTGAGTGGCCTACCTCGGAACCAGACAGAGATGCTATCACAAATGGTCTGTCACCGATTGTTATGAAAAAGTATGAGCAAGCAATAACGTGGCTAAAATCTAATGTATCTCCACAGGATATTGATTGGGGGAAGATAGATCGGACGGTTCAGGAGCCAAAGGAAACAGTGCATTAATATCATGAGAGACTATTGAAAGTTTTTAAGCAATATAGTGGGTTGAGCACGATGAACCCCCAGGATATGGGACAGTTTGTTTCTAAGTTTGTCCTAGGTTTGAGACCTGAGATTTGCCTCATGATTCAACAGCATTTGATCTGTTGTCAGAACAAACCGATAGACGAGATACTGCGGTATGCTAGATATTGCAGCGATGAGGTGGATTCGAAACATAAGAAGCTTAAGGACAAACTGATGCTTGTTCAGATGCAAGTGGCAGACAAAGGAGCTCAAGCGCAGTCAAGTGGAAAAACACTAGGGAGGAAACAGAATGGCCAGAATAAAGGAAAGGGAAATGCAGAGGACTCCAAAGCAAGAGTAGATGTGGTGACATTGAAAAAGACCACTGCATGTCACCTTTGTCACCAGGTTGTGGAGATGTGAGTGTCCCTTGAACCCAATAACTCAGTTACCACGGGAAGGAGAGGTAGTGCAGGTGCCTGAAGTGTAAAACACTGTGGTGAAGCCCAGATCAATGAAAGGGGGGACGTTGCCTCCACAAGTGCAGGTTCCCCAGCCACCAAGGATCTTGCAAGGGACTCTGACTTACCAGCAGATGCCTCTCTTTGATGGCAGAGACGAGTGTTACTTAGACCCGCTAGCATGACGGTGCCTGAGAGGGAGGAAGACTGCACTCTTGGGGCAGTCTTGGAGGTAGACCAGAGGGGATCATTTATAGAAGCTGATGTTGATGGTCACCCCACCACCTTTTTGGTTGACACTGGTGCTACCCGCTCTACTGTAAGATCTGCAGTAGTTCCCAACCTACCCCTCTCGGGACAATCAATCCAAGTTGTAGGTGTTGCAAATAGGAGAATGACAAATCCGTTGACTGAACCGATCCCTGTGAGGATAGAAACTTTCCGAGACAGACATCAGTTTGTGGTGTACGATTCAAGTCCTGTCTGTCTGTTGGGAAGAGATCTTTTGTGCAAGCTTAACTGCACCATCTATTGCAGGGAGCGAAATTGCAAACCAATGACGACAATGCCACCTTTAAGGTTGCAAATCAGCATTTATGCGTAGAGATATACCCTGTATTGACAGCTGAAGAACTTCCACTTGATTTGATAGATACAGTCTCACAGAAGGTGTGGGACTTTACTGGGAAAGATATAGGTTTGATCAAAGGAGTTGAGCAAGTCAAAATTCAGGTTAAACAGAATGTTGAGTTCCCAAGAACGCCCCAGTATAATTTGACGCCAGAAACGGTTATAGGGATACAACCTGTGATCGACTCCATGATTAAGCTGGGAATTCTGAAGGAGATAATTGGCAGTCCATGCAACTCGCCTATTATGGGATTGCAGAAACTGAGTGGGAAATGTAGGATTGTGCAAGACCTGAGGAAAGTGAACAACATAGTTGTTCCTTGTTGTCCCATGGTACCGAATCCATCAGTGATATTATTTCAAATTCCATGTGAAGCAGAGTGGTTTACTGTGATCGATCTTTGTCAAGCATTCTTTTCAATACCGTTACATGAAGAGAGCCAATATCTTTTTGCATTTAAGCTGGAAAACTGTGTGTTAACATGGTGTCATATCCCTCAAGGGTATACAGAGAGTCCATCGATTTTTAATCAGATCTTGAAAAAGAACCTTGAAAGTCTTGTACTGCCGCAAACTCTGTTCTCGTGCAGTTTATAGACAACCTCCTTGTTGCGTCTAGAACTGAAGATGCATGCAGGGTTGACATCATCGCCTTATTGAATCATTTGGCAGAAAATGGACACAAAGTGTCACCAAATAAGTTGCAGTACTGCTTGAAGGAGGTGCAATATTTGGGTCATCGAATAGAGAAATGCAAGAAGAAGGTGTCACCTGACAGAATTGAAGCAATCATGAATATGACTGTGCCCTCTACGCAGAGGTAAGTCAGGATGTTTCTAGGGATGGTTGGCTACTGTCGTCAGTGGGTTCCCAACTTCTCATTAAAGGCGAAACCTTTGCAGAGACTGACACACAAGGATGTGAGTGATCCGGTACCATGGGACAATGACTGTATGAAGGCGTTCCTGGAGTTGGGAGAGGACCTATGTCGTGCTCCGGCACTGGGAATGTCTGACTACAACAAGCCTTTTTCATTATTTTGTTGTGAACGAGAAGGTTGTGCATTGTCAGTCTTAACTCAGGATCATGGAGGTGTCTGTAGGCCAGTTGCCTATTTTTCAGCTACTTTAGATCCAGTAGCTTCAGCGTTGCCCGGATGTCTCCAATCCGTTGCTGCAATGAGTGTCACCATTGGAAGATGTGAAAGTATTGTCATGGGTCATCAATTAGTTGTATATGTTCTGCATTCTGTTGAATTGTTGATGACAAGGACCAAGACACAGCACCTGACCAACAACAGGCTCACACGCTATGAGCAAGTTATTCTTGCTTCAGAGAATGTGACCCTTAAGAGGTGTTCTGTTTTGAATCCTGCTACTTTGATGCCATTACCAAACACCCTTGAGGAAGATTGTGCAGACCATGACTCTCTCGATGTGACTGAACTGTGCACCAAACCGAGACCTGACATTGATGATGAACCATTGTCTGACCCTGATGAGATTTTCTTTGTTGACGGTTCATGCATAAGAGACAGTGTCGGTCAGTTGAGAGCAGCGTTTGCTGTAAGCACCATTACCAGAGTGGTTGAAGCTGCTTGCCTGGAAGGAGTATACTCTGCTCAGGTAGCTGAGATTATTGCCCTGACTGGTGCCTGTTTGGCAGCTGACCAAATTCTAATCACCATTTACACCGACAGCCAGTACGGATTTGGTGTGGTTCATGACTTCGGACAGCTATGGTCTCAAAGAGGTGACATGACATCGTTTGGATCACCCATAAGGAACAGGGAGTTTGTAAGGCTACTTTTAGAAGCCTTACAGCACCCAAAAGAAATTGCTGTTGTCAAATGCACAGCTCATGGGAGGGGGACTGATTTTGTCTCGCTTGGCAACAGATATGCCAATGACGTTGCACGTTTCTGCGCTGAACAAGGTTGCAATTTTACCGAGAGACATATGGGAGAGAGTCAAGAAAGAACCGAGTTTAACATGATGTTGGCCATGGCAGATACTTGGGATGAACTCAAGTTCCTGCAGGAACAGGTTTCAGAACAAGAGAAAAATGCATGGATCAAGTCAGAATGCGTGAAAGGAGATGTTGACAGTAGGGTTTCAATTGATGGGAGAGCGGTGTTGCCGGATGACTTGTTGAACCCAATGGCAAGGCAGATTCATGGTGCGGTGCATCTGGGAAGAGAAGCAATGGTGCGAGAGTTCAGACAGATGTGGTACAATCCGCGATTTTGTACAGTGGCTGAGGCTGTGTGTCAGAGGTATGTTACCTGTCAGCAGATGAATGCTGGGAAAAAGACGGTGGTTACATTGAGTCACATTGGGTGGTCAGGGGGACCATTAAATAGGATGCAGTTGGACTTCATTGAGAAGCCTAGGTTAAACAAGCTGAGGTACATCTTGGTAGTGGTATGTGTGTTCTCACGGTGGGTAGAGGGTTACCCGACACGAAGATGTGATACACTCACTGTAGCTAAGTTACTGTTGAGGGAACTTATTCCTAGATTTGGAATTCCGACCTCTTTGGAATCAGATAGAGAAAGACATTTCCACAGCGAGATCATGAAGATGATTTGTACAGCACTGAATGTTGACCAGAGACTCCATTGTAGTTACCGTCCAGAGGCTTCTGGGATAGTGGAGCAGGTTAATGGGACTTTGAAAGCTCGAATGGCGAAGGTGTGTTCATCCACGTTTCTGAAGTGGCCTGATGCGTATCCGTAGTACTCCAGACAGAAGAACAGGTCTTTCACCTCATGAAGTGTTGATGGGGTGGGCTATGAGATTACCAGCAGTGCTTTGATAAACATCACAGATTATTTGATCCTTTATTATTGCAAGGGACTCGCTGATGTAGTCCGTTCTGTGTCTCATCAGGTGCAGGCTGCTGTGGTTCCATCTTCAAGTGATCTCTGTCAAGACCTGAGTCCGGGGGACTGGGTGCTGGTTTGGAAGCACATGAGAAAGAGCTCCTTGGATGTTCATTGGAGGGGCCCTTACCAGGTCATACTGGTAACAAACACTGCAGTGAAGTGTGGACGATTGCCAAACTGGGTGCATGCTTCTCACACCTGCCGAGTTTCAGCACCCTTGGAAGTAACAGCTCCTCTCCCGAATGAAAATCCAGCTGTGGTAGCAGAGCAACAGGAGGGGACCTGCCAAGCTGTGGGGTGT
Organism: Lissotriton helveticus; assembly: GCF_964261635.1. NCBI lineage: Eukaryota > Metazoa > Chordata > Amphibia > Caudata > Salamandridae > Lissotriton > Lissotriton helveticus. Next base: position 918,456,848 of record NC_136067.1, on the reverse strand, counting down.
CTGACAAAGCTGGTTGGTCACTAGAACACGCTGAGGAGGGTCACGACGACAGCAACACCGAAACAACATCAGAAAGGGGAAGTTGCTGTGAAGGTGGTAGAATCAGCAGAAGGAAGTTGTAAGCAGAGTGAGCAAAGTGAGAGCAAGAGAACTAGCAGAGCAGAGGAACAGTGGCCTGAGAGATGAAGGCGGTTGAATCTGCGGCTGGTCTCTGAGAGGGATCTTGCTCCTGTGTCTGAAGACTCTGAGTCAGATGAAGGCAAAGAGCAAGCTTGTGGCGGTCTGAGGAGATCGAGATGAACGAGAGTGCCTTGTCAGAGATACGCGACTCCAGAGTGGTCATACGTTGCAACTGATGCCAGGAGTGCTGAGATCCAGAAGACTGAGGGCAGTGACAGTAGTCAGTAACAGCCCTAACGTGAAATTGGACGTGGTGTTGTTGGTGCCAGGATTTGAAATCGAAGGAGTACTGACCATCACTTTTCCAAATCCTCCGATTCTGAGCAAAGTTCGTGATCTGATTTTGAATAGACTGATATTTCCTATGTTTGGAGTTGTAGGTCCATCACACAAACTTTTACAGCATGTTCTAGAGGCAGTTGGAGGAAATCTTATTTTGAATTAAAGTGACTTTTATTGTTAATAAGCTGAAGCAGATAGCAGATAACCTAGGTCCGAGTGAAAGAAGCTGATGTAAATAAGGAACTGAAATTGAATCAAGGGACTTACAGCTCTCCGAGGTGTTTTTCAAGTTGGTTTGCAAGCAACTGAAGGTAGAGAAAAGAGACTTTTGAGCGTTTGTTGCTGAGCTAGAAAATCGAAGATCATTTTGAGACCATGGAGGCTGGAAATCCAAATCGAAGGTCTAGGTGTATAGTAGGGACACTTGTAGGTGGAGTGACAGTTTTCATAATTCCAGTAGTTGTAATTTCATATTTAGCCCCACACGAGCAGGCAGTGGAGGTACAGGGAACACCTACACCTATCACTCCTAGCAAGAAAGAGGTCAAAATAGGAGACAAGAGAGCTTTGCTACTAGAGGAGAGTCGTAGGTTTCACATAGATCTTTCTAGAAGTGAGTTTAAGATGAATGCGTATGCCAAGTTGTTGTATGAATATATTGATGCGATGGATAAGAAGGATTGTTACGTGTGTATGCAGTTGCCCGCTTCAGTGGATGAAGGTATTAGATATCACCACCTTCCACTGACGTATGGTATTTCTAGTAGTATATTACTTAGCATCTTTTATGGACAAAGTCATTTTGAGTATTTCTTTTCTAATTATGATGCAGTACTTCCTGAGGTACCAGTTTATAAGCATTTGAACAAGTATGATTATTATAAGACAGAAGATAGACTTAGAAAATATTTCATACCTACTTCAGAGTTAGATACAGCTATGCACATCGACATAATCTGACGTGCTCGTTGTCAGAGGTAAAAAAGTGATTCATATATCAAGTAGAGGACAGATACAGACAGCAGAAACAGTTACGAGATTCAGGTGAAGGTAGGGTAGATAGGACAGATGAAGAAAGGTTACACAAATCGAAAGGGAGTTATGGTCCGATAGCACTGGATGAAAAGCAGGAAGGGAAGTTATGCAGAAGGCGTCCACTGTCGTATTATGAGAATGTTAACGTAGGACAGACCACATGCGATCATGTTTTCACTCTAGAAGATTCAGCTAAGGACTTTTTGCAGGGTACGGTGCAAGTGATACCAACTGTGCATTATGTTTGTGGGAGGAATGCCTATGTGAGATTGCCTGCGAAATGGTATGGCATGTGTTTTTTGGCGATCATTTTCCCTAAGATTTATCATTCAGAAGATTTGGAGCTTTTGGAAGGAGGACAGCATGTGAGGGTGCAACGGAGTGGAAGTGCAGGAGCAGTCGTTGGAGACATTTTTGGAGCAATGATACCAAGTTTGGGAGTGATTTTGAATGATGTGAAAATCAGAAGGTTGGCAACTGTTGTTGATGAATTGTCGATGAATACAGCTAAGCCGTTGGTGTTGGTTGAAGGAGAGATGTTGTCGATAAGGACTATGGTTTTACAAACTCGCATTGTTTTAGATGTCCTTTTGGCAAAAGAGGGAGTAGCCTGTAAACTTTTGAAGGTTCAAGAGTGCTGTACTTATATTCAAGATAACAGCAAAGATCTGGAGAGATATATAAGTAACATCACTACGATTCATCATGAGATTGAGGATATTTGTGGTAGCAAGCCTCAGCCAGGCCTACTATTGCAAGGGATTCGCCCTTCTCTACAGAGAGTCCTCAGACCAATAGCAAGAAGTTGGCACAGAAACTGGAATAGAAAAGACAGAGTTTATTAAGCCTCATGAGGTGGAACTACATTCACACAACACCCTTCGTTATAGTATGAGGTAGCACACTGACTAGAAGTAGCTTGGTCCTTTTATACCCACACAGGGGCTGAAATGAAGGTGGTACAAGGTACAGAGTACTGGTTTCAGATACATATAAGGTCACACAGAGAGTATGCTAGCAACATGTGGGAAGGGCTGACAGTTAGCTAATTTTGGTGGGCACATCTTGACAGTTACAAGTTGGAGACAGCTGCATGCTCTTCTGAGCATGTGCAAAGTAGAGGAGACTAAACATATCTTGTCTCTAGGCAGATTTCAAGAGCAGTTGACAGAAAGGTAGGACAGAGCACATGGCATATAAAATGGCCGACAGAAATACAAAATGGATTCCGTAAAACGGGCAAGATAGTCTCGAAATACCGAATGTCTTCTGCTAATGCTTAACCTAATTATTGCTAAACTACGACAATATGACTGAGGAAGGTGTTTGGGAGAAAGTTGGTGAAGGATTTAGTAAGATGGGAGGTTGGTTTGCGAGCTTGGGAAAAGGGTTTCTTGGCTATGTGTTGAAACCTCTTATCAGAGTTGTGGCTTGTGTGATTGGATTGTGGGGTTTGTTTAGAGTTTGTAAGTTTTATAGGTCCAAAAGGGTTGAGAGGTCATTGAGACAGCAAGAGAGGAAAATGGAAAGGCTGCAGGACAGTTCAATATTCAAATCTTAGAAACATGGAGATGTTTAGACGAGGAAGAATGGCAACAAGTTCTGTTTAAGTCGGTTCTTTCCCCAAGGATGGAGTAATTTGGTGATGACACAGGTCATCCAAGGGGGGGAACTGATAGAGCGCCATGTTATTTTGAGAATTGTAGGGATGCGTCATAATCATGGGTAGTTTGCACCTTATCTTTAGAGGACTGTGTTAACGTGTGATTATTAGCAATGTAGTAATCAAATAATGTTAGAATGTCTAGAGTATTCATATCGTTTGAGGACTAATGTAATGATTAACCGAGAATGTACCTTAAGTAATGCAGGAATCGTAGCTTCACGTGTAGAATGTTGCATTAGAATGAAACGTACATCATATTAAAAGTTGCACATGTAGGTTTGCTTAATCACAAATTAAATGTAATGCTTTAAGAATGGTTATGAATGTAAGGCTTATAATGTAGCTTAGAAATGTGTTAAGGATAAAGGCCTGATTGCATGAAAGCACCAATAGAGGCCTAATTCTGCTTTCTTAGCTTAGCTAAACGTTGTAGGCCGAAATGTATTTTCCCTGGGAAGGCCCCATTTCTCAATTGAATTTTGCATTGTAGATTTGTGTACGTGCAAGGTCGATTGGCTCACAGGCTTTCTGTTGCAGGTGCAAGGACAAATGCTCGTAAGGCAGAAAAACCTTTTGTTTTAGGAGTTAGGATGGTAGAGGCGAATACATTTGCCGGAGAAGGTGCATGGGACCTAAGGACACACCAACGGTTTTGGATGAAATTGAAGTTTTGGTGGAAAAACACAGGAAAGAGGACCTGCTGAAGGGATGTGTTTAGGGCGTGTTTAATGTTTTGGGGATTTTGTATTAGGAACAGTACCCCAAGGGTGGATATTAGAGAAGGGAAGCAGTCGGAGATGAGAAGGTTAGGGGAGAAGGCTATAGGGAAAGCAAGGAGCATCTTAGAACGAGCTCTGTAGCTTAGGCTACTTACCCCTGAAAAGTGAGTGTACTTCTTAGGAAGTCTTCACTGCTGACACCTTTTCCTCTTGCTTGGCTGGGAATGCTAAGTAGAGATGTACCCTTAGTGTTAGTGTAGGGACTGACTAATATTCTTTTTCTTTTAGGCTAATGCAGTCAAGACTTCAAGCAGGGACGGTTCTTATTTGCCTGATGCTTTTAGAAATTACATTGATTATAATCTTGAGTCGTCTGAGACTAATGCGTAGGATTATGTTTCTATTAGTGCATGTCTATTTTCTTAACCTCTTGCTGAGGTGTCTGTATATTCAGCTATTTTTGGCTTTGCAATAACCTTTTAACATTTATTTCCTAGTCAGTGGTTCTTTGGATTGGATTGACTTGATCTGAGATAAAAATATTGTGAGGTGGGTGTTCTCCCCTTTACACTTCTTAGCAGACAAAAAGGTCCAGTTGACCAGAGATTCTAATGATTGGTAAGAGTAAAAATCTGGATTAGAATCCGACTCTAACAGTTGCATAGACACGTCATCTAGGTCTTTCGCATGAACAGCAGAATTTGCGAAGACAATAGAGATTACTTGTGCCAATCTTCTTGTGAATTACCTTCTTCTACAGCGTGCCCTATAAAACACCTCACTCCCTTATTTACTCAACTGCTTGCCTGTCCCATCATCTTAATGAGAGTACCTAAACGCTTGCTATTCGATGGCTAAAATGTGTTTCACTGCATGACAAAGCAGATGATGCCTCGTTTTTCGAGTTGAAAAACAATGGAAGAAGTGCTTCCTTGCCAATGAAAATGAACAATACTCCATATGGGATTGTATTTTATGAGCCAGGAATGTTTTCAGATATGACATTTCAATATAGAGCCTTGCATTTTGTCATGTAGACATGTCTATTAACACCTTTAAACTTTAGTGGTCAAAAAGTAAAAAAAAAATATAACACTTCTAGCCGTAGGCAGGCATAGGTTTTTCACTGTGGATTGTTATGTGTTGCTTTATGATAATCCTTTCCCTCAGGGAAAGATTGTGCAGTTCCTGTTAAAAACACATACATATAGTGAAGGTCAATATGAAAGAATGTATTTCAAACGTATTATATAATACAGCTAAAACATGTACATTGCTTGATGATCCATCAATCCCATCATGTCTAGCAGACTTCCTTAACAATGATGAACAATTTCCCAAGAGTCGCCTCTTTTGAATGGCAACCAATGAATTTCAAGGGTCCTACCCACTTCACCCAAATCACTATACCCAAAAGGGGAAGAGAGAATGTGAAAAGAAGGAATATAGTGTAGAAAGTGGACTGAAATATAAGAAAATAATTTAGAGTATTCACCACTCATCAGATACAACAATTACTATCAATTAAAATGGTTGATGGCTTGGCCTGACTGAAGAAGATGGAGGCCTCCATCTGAATCAGCTTTGCAAGTGCCTGGTAATATCCGTCAAATGTGTCCCACTGTAGCATTTTTAATTACATTTTGATTATCCAGGTCCAGGTGTGTTAAGTGGGTCCGTCCTTCTATAGATATATTCAGTAACATCGTACAGTATCCTGCAAAACCCGGATGCCCTATGACCACTGAGCACACAACCACTGCCCTGATCACCTGCAGGCCCAGCAGGCACCAATGATGTTAACGTCTGCAGGTGGCAGCCGTTGCATTTCTTCAGGAAACTGTCTACCAGAATGGGCTGACGGAAGCCTCTACTACTAAGATTCACCAGGAGATATGCACATTGGTGGGAGAGGCAGGGAGCACCGCAGATCCACAGCAAAAAGTGGCAGCCCCTTCCAACTATCCAGAGAGATCACCGGGGCAGAAAGAGAATCCTCACAGGCCTGCAGACCATGGCACCTGTTCGTTAGTGGATTCTGGTTGTTTAGTCTGCAGATGCATGGGCTCAGAGGCACTATGTGAATCAGTTTGTATCAGTTCCCCCAGTTGTGCCCCAGGCCTCACCCATTCCTCTGCTGTTACAATGGACTCAGACAAACAGTAAGAGCATGTGTGCATTTTCTCTGTTCAGAAGCATTGAGAACCAAAATAATGGTCATTCAATATTTACCACTGCAAGTTTGGAAATAGCATGAGGCATGCAACAATAAATGTTCAAACTGGGATTCACCACTAATCTGTGGATCCCAGAGTCTTAGCTGGATTGTACATTTATCTTAATAGCCTTCACTTATGTGATGTCTATTTGTAAAGTGCACTATCACCCAGGAGGGTATCCTGGTGCTCGAAAGGTTTGTGTGGCTTCCCCTGCCTATAGTAGGTTGGTTAATTGAAAAGCCAGGTCTTCAAATTCGTGTGGAAATCAAGAAGAGATGAAGATTCTCTGATGCGGACTAAGAGGACTTTCTATACTCTAGGAGTGATGTAAGAGATCACCTGTCTTCCTGATTTTGTTCTGTGTATGCATGGTATTTGTATGAGTAGGAGACCTGCAGAGCAGAGGTGTATGGGTGGTTTGTAGAAGGGGATACAACTTTTCAGGTAAGTGGTGCCTGAGTGTAGTGCCTTGAATGTGTGTGTGAGAAGCTTGGATTGGGCAGATTTGTGTGTATGGGAACCAGTGCAGTTCCCTGGTTTGTGTGGTGATGTGAGTTCTTTGTGGGAGGTTGAGGATGAGTCCCAGCTTTCGAGTTCTGGATGGTTTATAGTCTTCTAGTGAGTTGGCTGGCGATCCCAGTGTAGAGGATGTACCCATAGTCCAACTTGCTAGTGACTAGAGCATGAGTAACAGTTTTTCTAGTGCTGCTTTGAAGCCATTTGAAGATCTTCTAGATGTGGAAGCAGGATACAGCGATGGAGTTGATTTGTATCATCATATCCAACTTGCAATCAATGATTTTCCTGTGGTTCCTGGCGGGAGATCTGTATGTTGGTGTCGTTCCAAGCTCATCAGGCCACCATTTGAAATCCCATGGAGTGATGTTTTTGCTGTAGATCACTACTTCTGTCTTATTGGTGTTGAACATGAGATAGTTGTCTTTTATCCAGCTAGCGACCTTGGTCATGTTGGCAGTGAACTTGTTTCTTGTGTTGACAGCCTTGTATGAGAGAGAGAGCATGAGTTGCACGACATCTGCGGAGGGTAGGATCTTGATATTGTGTGCATTGATATTTGCCAGAGGGATCATGTGTGCTTTGAAGAAGATGGGTCTGAGCACTGATCCATAAGGCGCTCCACGGATGAGTTAGTGGACTTCCAAGGAGTAAGGTGCCAGGCTGATACCTTGTGTTCTATCTGTTATGAAGGAGCAGATCCAATGAATAATGGTTCCTTGGATGCCAAAGTTGTGCAGGTGCATGATGAGGATGAGGTTTGAGACTGTGTCAAGTGCTGCAGAGATGTCCAGGAGAATGAGGGCTGCCATGTCTCCTCTGTCAAGAAACATTTGGATGTCATCTGTGGCAGCAATAAGTGATGTTTCAGTATTGTGAATCCGGACGTAATTGTGTTGTAGAGCTGGTGGTTGCTGAGGTGGGCATTGAGCCACTGGTTGATAAGTTTCTTTAAGATCTTCATCAGGCATGGTAGGAGGGAGATTAGTCTCCAGTTGGAAAGCATTGCTGAGTTAGCAGATGGTTTCTTGAGCACATGGCATGATGGTGGCATGTTTCCAGGTGTCCGTGAATGTGGCTGAGTGGATGGAGGCATTGAGGATCGTTGTGGAGAAGCGTGGCTCAGTGGTTAGAGGCGGCAGACCCGGAAGCTGAGATCAGCGGTGGACCACGGACTCGACAATTCTCGCTCCGGTGCCTACTCGACTCACGGGGTCACACTCTGCGACTCTGGGCAATAGCTTGCTTGATCTCCACTACGGCCCCTCGCGGCAGGATGCCTGGCTTTCACCTTGTGAATACCCTGCCGGGGTATCTCACAGGGGAATACCAGGACGGGTTCCTTAAGCAAGCGCCTTGAGACCCCTGGGTGATTAGTGCGCTATATAAATCGAAACACATTTACATTTACATTTAGTGCATTGCTGATCGGTGAAGTCCTTTGGAGAAGGCCTGGTGGAGGCCAGGGTCATGTGAAGCCACTTTCTGTATGGTATTGATAGTAGCTGCAATTTTTATGATGGTTACAGCAGGCCATGATAGGAAGTTGAGTTGTGACGGTGACTGGGTTTGGTTGAGGTTGGAAGTTGCTGTACATGAGGGTGATTTTGTTCTCGGAAAATGCTGACAGCTTGATGCAAAGGTCTTGTGAGGGGCTGATGTTGCTGGAGATGGCAGGAGACTTGGTGAAATCTTTGATGAGGGTTAAGATTTCCTTGCTGCTGTTAGTACTGACATTGACACATTCTGCAAGAGATGTGTGCTTGGTGTTCCCTATCTTCTGGTGTTAGCAACTTATTGGCCACCCAAAAAAGGATAAAAGCAGTAAGTGGCAAATGCCGCCTCTAGGCATGAGACTAAGGAAAACAGTTAAGAGTTCAGGTGGTTGGCACTAAACCTTTGGAGGCTACAGATTTATAACAGGAATATGAAAGTTACCACTACCTGGCCACTACTGGCAGCACATGCAGCTGAGCTTTTTCCTCTGTGGCTTGACCAAGGCTAGCTAGGTTGCTGGCCTTTATCCTGACCTCGTCTTGTAGGCAACTTCTCTGATACTTCACAGGAAAATGTATGGGGTTGGTTTCTGCAGGGTGTGGGGCTCAGTTCAGTCCATACGATTTGAATATTACGTGCAGTGGACAGTGCACTGCTCCCAATTGCAATATTAGTGTTTGATGCACCTTCCTTAATGCAGGATGCTGATGTAGGGTGTTTCTGAATGTTTTCATGGAACGGAAATGATCTCAACGATATAATTAAAAGATGCTGGGTCAGTCATGCAATTTGCCCAAAAACATTTCCCTGGTGGTCTCTGACTGCAGGAAGCAAAGGACACACAATTGATGGACGGAGGGCAGAACAAACCAAACCCTTCACCACTAGTCACGAGATCTAGGTTAAATCCATCATTCTTTTGTTCACCATGCCACCCCAGTCTAGACCTGCCATATGTAAATCAGTCTTGACCATCTGCCTCATGGGAACCGTCCAGCCCAAACTGCCAAGCCAGGCACTCCCTGGACCGGATACAGGCATCCTAGGACTGGTTTCGGGTTTCACCCCTCATCAGCCAGGATAGCTTGAATCGAGTGGCACAGTGAGCCCGGGACCCATGTCTGGGCATAACTGGCACACTTTGGGCGAGAAAGCAAAAGACACACAATTGGTGTACGGGATGCCGAACAAATCAAAACATTCACCCCAGTCATTCAAGAGATCTGGGTTAAATCCATCATTCTTTTGCTCACCATCCCACCCCAGTTTAGACCTGGCCATATGCAAATCAGTCTTGACCCTGTGACTCATTTGAACAGTTCAGCCCGAACTGCCATGCCATCCCCTCCCTGGACCAGAAACAAGCATCCTAGGACCGGTTTCGGGGTTTCACCCCTCATCAGCCAGGATAACTTGAATCCAGTGGCACAGTGAGCCCGGGACCCACGTCTGGGCAAACTCTGCACACTTAGGGCGAGAAAGGAAAAGACACACAATCAATGGACTGAATGCAGAACAAATCAAAACATTTGCCCCTAGTCAAGAGATCTGGGTTAAATCCATAATTCTTTTGCTCACCATGCCACCCCAGTTTAGACCTGGCCTTATGCAAATCAGACTTGACCCTGTGCCTCATGGGAACAGTCCAGCCCGGTATGCCAAGGCAGGCCCTCCCTGGACCAAAAACAAGCATTCTTGCATAGTGAGCAAAAGAATGATGGATTTTACCCAAATCTCTTGACTGAGGGTGAATGTTTTTTGCATTCTGTCCATCAAAAGTGTGTCTTTTGCTCTTACTGCAGGAACCACATCTGTGAAGAACTACATCAGAATTCTTATGCAGACACAGGTTTGTGCAATTTTACCACTCGTGGTTCACCAAAGGATATAAGAGAGCTGCCATACTGCTCCTCAAATCATCTCAACTTTTAGTCCCGACAGTGCAGTTGATCCCATAAGACAATTTGTGGTTATCTCAAGGTTACTTTAGAACAGTCCCAGGGCAAGAGCAAGGTGTATGTGACACACACATTGAAAGATTGCAGATCATAAGTGAGGCTAAGTTAAACCATAATAATCCACAAAACATACTGGTATGAATTAAGGATATGTTTCAGCCATGAACATATTGCCAGCCCCAGCAAGCAGCTCCCTTAACTGCCATGATCAGAACCTTCCTCCCCACATTTCATCCCCCAACATTTTAATCAGGGCTTCTGACATATTATGCACAATACTACAGAACCCCCTTCTATACAATAGTAACAATAATACCATTTCAACAAATCTGTCTTCTAAAACCATGTTGCCTACACTAATACCTAAAAAATGTCTAGAAATATAATATAACTTATACGTGATATAGGGCTAGATGTAGGTAAATCTTATTTACCGATTCATAAATACCGAATTTTACCGATTCGGTATTTATGAATCAGTAAATAAGATGTAGGTAAAAAATCGGTAATTTTTACCGAATCGGTAGGATTCGGTATTTACCGATTCGGTAATTACCGAATCGGTATTTGCCATTGATTCCTATGGGCCTTGAAGCCCTTAGGAATCAATAGCAAATACCGATTTGGTAATTACCGAATCGGTAAAAATACCGAATTGCCAAGGGGGACAGGGTGTCACTTTAACACCCTGTTACACCCCTGTTTCTGGCTTGTGTGCCATATGGCACACATACATGCCCTAAGGGCATGTATGTGTGTCACATGGCACAGGTGTGCATGCACAGATGTGCATGTACACAGGAATTCGTTATTTACCACCCAATGGTATTAAGTGGTAAATAACGAATTCTGAAGGGCCTGTAGCACTGTTTAAAGTGCTACCTACATAAGAAATTACAGATTCGGTAATTTTACCGATCGGTAATTTTACCGAATCTGTAAAATTACAGATTCGGAAAAAATACCGAATCTGTATGATTTTGCAACCCCTACATGCCAATGTCCAAATACCTGTCGGAAACGGCTGAAAATCGGTATTTTTGGCTGTTTCCGACCGGTATTTGGACACCTACATCTGGCCCATAGTTCTAAAAAAATTGTACCATAAACATATCTGGTCCGCTCAAGGTTCCTAATGTGAACCTCACACATAATCCTTCAATTTCAAAGGTGTCCTCATTCGACTAGTACTTCTCTGCAGATCTTCAGTCACCATTGCTCGTAGTTTTGAATCAGCATTAAATTTCCCCTTCAATTGGGATGTTTGTTCCTTCCATGCCTTCACTTAGATCTCATCACACTTCACCACATTCCTCACATCTCTCTTGTCATCTTCTGACCTTACCATACACTTGCCAATTACCCTCACCCTTCTCTGCGCAGACCATTTAGAGGAACCTTTCTTCACCCCACAAATATTCTACCCCTCACATAGTCACCCTCCTTGAACACACAATCTCACCTTTCTAACTCTTGAAATTCACACAAAACATATTTCAGTCGCTTCGCATGGCCCTTCATTCTAACTCAGTCTTTTTGTTATGTCCTACCTTGCTACAACTCATCCACCTAGGGTCTCCTTTCGTAGAAGGTTTCCTATCTTTCAGCAAAACCAAAGGGAACTTTCCTGTTGTGGAATAAGGGGTTGTTCTATAGCTCCATATCGGTGTTTTCATTTCTTCCCTTCAATCCAAAGCCTTATGTATGAAAATTGAAAGTTTTCTCCCAACACCTTGTTAAATATCTCTACAAGACCATTTTCATGAGGATATCCAATGGCCGTGGTTCTATGCCTTATCCCACAGTAATCAAAATACTTCTCAAACTCCACCAACATGAACTGTGGGCTGTTATTGGTAAGTACTTCCTCGGGATAACCCTCTCTCCTGAATAATTCCTCACAGAACTCAATAATAACCCTCGATCTTACCTCATTCACCAAACTCACTTCTGGCCACTTTGAATAATAATACAGGAGGACAACAGCATACTACCTGATTGTATTCAGCAACTCAAATGGACCACACACATTCATGGCCACCTTTTGCCTCACTTTCTCAAGAAACTCAATGGGTAATACTGGAGTTTCTTTCACTTTATGGGATTTGTCACTGCACGCACAAAACACACACCACCTCACATATTTTCCTGCAGCTCGATCCAGGCTTGGCCACCACAAGTCTTTTTCCACTCTTATTTTCATACCAGGCATCCTATCATGTCCCTAATGCAGCATCTTCAAAACCCTTTCATGCAACACTGACCGCACTAACAATCAATCAATCAATCATAACATTTGTATAGCGCGTTACTCACCCGGAAGTGTCTCAAGGCGCTTGGGGGAAAGGGTCCGCTACTGCTCGAACAATCAGTCTCCTCCTCTCAAGATACCATCTTGATTCGACAACACATTCCATAAAGGTTTATAATCACTTATTTACAGTTCATCTCCTATTCATAAAGATTTTCTTCAGGATAACTCAATAATCTTTTGCATATCTGCATCACTCTGCAATCTCTGCCTCCACTCATCCCCAGATATAGCCTGCATCACATTGCACCACCCCACTGCCACCATCCACTCATCTTCCACATCATTTGTCTCCCCACATATTGCCATCCTTGAGAGACAGGCAGTATTGATACAGTGATAATAGTGTACTCCTGCAGATGTTACAACCATTTTGCAATACAAGGGCCATTTTGCAATATGAGGGGTCGCATTACTTGCCCCCTTCGTGGTGAAAAGGTCTATTAGGGGGCTTATCATCCATTCTTAACTTACATTCAATACCCTAGGCATAATTTCTAAAATGATGTACACCCCACTAACAAGCCAATGCTTTCTTCCCTGTTGTAAAATAATTCATGTTAGCATCTCTTAAGGTTATAGGGGTGAAGGCTACCACCTGTTCATGTCTTTTATGAGATTACATTAGCACTGTACCTGACTATGCATACTGGCATCAGATATCTTAATGACTACCCAAAAATATCTGACAAAGTCCATCTTTGGAGGAAATGCAATGGCCGAGCTGAGAATTTCCCATATGAAGAATACAAACTGCTGTGAAAAACAAACACTGGCTCAAGTATTTTGAATTGACTAAATGAGAAAGTTAATTGGATCATAAATATATGACGGACCTCCATATCTGTCTATTTTCTGGATCTCTGTTCATTGAAGTCATACATATACTAAGGGCCCGATTCACAAAGGTAAAGTGAGACCAAAAGTCAAAGTTTAGATCTGAAGTCTAAGGGGTATATTTACAAGGGGATTGCACCACTATCACTTTTACTGACATTCCGGTGGTTCAATGTCCTCCACTATATTTACAAAGTGACATTGAGTCACTTTTTATGCCTTAACGCCGCTTTGTAAATATGGTACCCTTTCACGCAGGTAACTGCGTGAAAGGGGCATGCAATGGGTGTCACTGTGGGCATTCCACAGCAACACCCATTGTTTTTGATGCTGCACCAGATTAACAAGGATCTGTAAATCTGAGGCAGTGGCAAAAGCCAATCTCATGCAATAGCAGGCGTTAGAATGGTGCAACGAGAAGAAATCCCTGTATTTCTCCTCGTTTTTGCTTCTTTTATGAGTACTGCATTCTACCACACACATTGAAAGAGCACCTAAAGTCTAAGTTTAGATCTGAAGTCTAGGTTTAGGCTGAAAGTCTTCTAACTTATACTAAAAGTCTAACTTTAGTACCCTTACTATGAGTAACTTTACTACTGTAAGTTTATAAGCAGTAAACGTACTAGTAGTAATTTTGTGAATACCGAAAAGTAGTAAAGTTAGACTTTTGGTCTAAGTTAGACTTTAGGTTTAAACTTAGGCGTCAGGAATAAACTTAGACTAAAGGTGTAAAGTTAGACTATCATACCTATGTGAATCAGGGCCATAGACTTTATACTTTGAATGAACTCCCCTTTGTTTAGTGTTCATTGGAGTTATATGGAAGATCCCTTAGCAGTGGGACCTTAAGGGTAGAAGTGCACACAAACTCAGTGAAATTATGTGGAGTTCTGACGTTTTGCTATTATCATGCAGTATTCATCCCCTGAAGACAGTGTGATTATTCACTGTGGTAATGTCACTTTGCGGCATGAGAAACTGAAACACAAATGGGACAAAGTGGCAGGATATATGGTAGAAATAACTGCTGAATGCAGAGCAAGCAGGAGATCTTGGATGCAACTGTCATTACTCATTTCACAGAAATGGTCTTGCACAGATGGCAACACTGCCGTTTGCCTTCTAATCACTTATCTTCCACCGTGCAAATCTCATTTTAGATAGTGTCTGGTGAATGAGCTCGACATTTGATTTGCTTTAATAGCTGGCCCCATTACATCTCCCTGTGAGATCATTTATTCATTTTGCAGCCTGCCCCTGCTACACTTGCAATCGAAGTGTTACACTTTATGTAAGTTTATCACTTACCAACAAGGCGCAGGCTGTGTTCGGCTGCAGCCTGCTCGGATCCCAGTGTTTCTTTTGAGTTCTGTCTGCCCTCTTCCTTCTCGATCCTGGGTACTCGACTCGCAGAGGCAGCGTATCTGCCCTGAGTGCTTCTTGGCACACCAGCAGTTGATGAGACCATGTCATACATGAGAATGCTCTACTTTGGTCGCCCCAGGGACTAATGGCCTCTGCTTTAGTTACTGATGAATTTTTGTTGGTGTACGAAACCGTAGTCCAGGCAGTCATTTTACAAATCATTGTGCTTACGTGTATCATTGCAGTGCAGTCACTTGAAATGAACTAAGACTATAACTCCCAGAATTCATTCAGCTAAAGTTTATGACTGGAAAATGGTGTCCCTTATGTCATAAAATGACCTCATAACTTTAAGTACTGGTGTGATAGGTGAAACCATAGGAATGGAAACAGGGTTTTTTAGTACTAGAATATGGCAGAAATTAAAGTGACTGAACATCCAAAATCTAGTCTAAAACGAAGATGTGTTAAATGTTCTTTGTGTAGTATTATAATACTAACATTGATATGGGTATTCTTAACTGTCATAGTACCTGTTCTAATGGTAACTAATAATCAAAATAACACAAATACTAGTGAAAGAATAGATGTGGTTACTAAGAAAACTACTACTACAGATTTAGAACGAATGGATAAAAGAATGTATCAACATGACAAATCAAATAGTGATTCGTCATTAAATGTATTTACTAAACTTCTTTATCAATATGTTGATGCAATGGGTGTGAGTGACTGTTATGTTTGCATGAAACTACCTACTCCGGTCTCATAAGGGGTTACATATCACCATCTTCCATTAACATATGGTGTATCTTGTAGTGTTGTGTGTAGTTTGTTTTATGTTACCGGCAAGTTGCAATATTATTACTCAAATATGGATTTGGTCTTTTCAGAAATCCCTATTCGAAGAAACATGAATCCAGTGCCTAGTAGTAAAAATGCGGAGTTTATGGGTGAATTTTTCCTGACAACAAATCCCATAGATATAACACATGCTCATAGAAATAACTTAACATGTCTTTTTCATAATGAAGAGAAAGATTTTCTAAATTTAGTAGAGGAAAGAAGACAAGATTTGAAAAATAAAGATGTTGAGCAGAAGTCACATGCACTACCATGGGCTAATGAGGAGGGGGACTATAAGAAAGGTGAGACTCATGCTCCAATGTCCTTAGACTTGTCAAAATTGGGGAAATTCTATCTACAAAGACTAAAAAGAGAGTATAATAGAATTTTCATTGGTACTAGTGAATGTGAACATACCTTCCTAATAATGGGGGGATGGGAACTAAAAGGTAGACCTGATCCTGTTTTTCCAGGAATTTATCATGGGTGCAGTAAAAATGCCTATTAAAGGTTACCTGCCTGATGGTACCGTAGCTGTTATTTTGGCATAGTATTTCCGAAGATATGTCACATAACTAAGAAAACGAAATGGATGTAATATGTAAAGGACTAAAAAGAAGTAAAAGAGCAAGTTTTTCAGAAGCAATAGGAAACATATTTGGTTCACTGTTACCGTCAGTTGTAGTTATATTGAACTCACATAAAATACGTAAATTGTCCACAGTAGTTGATCGTCTATCAACAGATACTGCTGTAGGATTCTTAATGTTCAATACCGAAATGGTTGCAATAAAATCTAAGGTTTCGCAAAATAGACTTGCCCTTGATATTTCATTGGCAAAAGAGGGTGGAGTCTATGGCAAGTTGAAAGTTCAACATTGCTGTACTTATATCCCAGATAAAAGTAAAGGTATTGAGGGATATATCCAGAATATTACAAAGATTCATAAAGATTTGACCCAACTGGAGGTTGACGGTGTTTGGGAGAGACTTAGTAAAAGTATTTCCACTATAGGTAGTTTTTTTCATCTTTCGAGAATAGTCTATTAGGGAAAATACTAATACCTGTAATCCTCATAGCATTAGTAATTTTCAGGATAATGATGATCTTTAAGTGTTGCAAGGGAGATCAATGATTGAAATAAAGAATACAAGGATGGGAACAAAGAGAAAAAGAGAAGCAATTGAGCTAGAAGAAAGGAAAGAAAATGTATATGACCAAATGAAGGAGTTGAGCATGAATGAGAAAAATAAAGAAAGTATAGAGAACAACATAGATACCAAAACTAAATAATAAAGTTGGCACTTGGTAATGATGGGTATTTTATGATGGCTCTAAAATGCCATCAGATGATGGATTGATGGAGCAAGGATTCAAGAAAACAAAACTTGCTTGGAGCAATCCCTCATTATCAGTACTAATTGTTAGAAATAGTAAAAGAAACAAAATTAATATTTCACACAACATTTACATATGGGGAAAAAGCTTTATGAATGCTTAAATAACAAAGAATAAAATGCAACAAGACTAAATCCCGCTTTAAACTAGAAAACGCTTTTGAGCATGTGCAAACTAGGATTGCGTAGATAGTAACGTGACTACCTAATTTTGAGAGCGAAAACTCTCACGCATGCGTAAGAACTATTAACATTAAGTCTTGAGGCCCCGCATGCCCGGTATATGCTTGCCTAAATTTAAAAAGAGCTATTGCTGCTAATCTTTTGCTTAAAGAAAGAAATAATAACATGGGATAGAGTAGAAATGGGTGGTGAACTGTGAAAATCATGTATTTGAGAAATTAGCATTTATTTATGATTCCTTTATTAATAGTGTACGTTTTGTCATATTGTTATGCATACCGAAAGAAAGATGGCGGTAAGACGGAGACAGGCTACGCATGCCCAATGAAGTCATGATGTGACCCACTGACTGTGTGGCTGAACGGCTGCCAAGACTCAAGGACGAGAGTCGTGTGAATAAAGCTCTTGACTGTGGAACTGTATTGAGAAAATGTTATTTAATTTGCAACATTAAATATATGGGAATTAAGTAAAATAAAGTTATGAATGAGCGAAAGGGGAAGGGTTTGTTAAACAAAAGATGACTATTAAAAAAGTAAATATGTCAGCATGAGGTGACGACAACTCCCCTGCCCCTGCCCAATCAAAGTCCGTATTCCATCTTTATTTGCAACTTTTGAGGGTATGACATGCAGAAATAAAGACTATAATTAGGGTAACTTAAGAGAAGCAGCTAGCCCTCACACTTTGATGCAGAGAGAGAGAGAGAGAGAGAGAGAGAGAGAAGATGCGGGAACTGCTGCTGATGAGGAAAGGAGAGAACAGACTGGGAAGATTCATCACTGAATGATAACCTGATTAGATAGATGACTCCAGAAGAATATCGAGGAGGGAGAGAGTGTAAGAGAGTGATGCGCCCTGATGATTCGGGTTAGTAAAGAAGTTAAGTAAGTATTGGCCTGTCCTGAGCCTGCCCTTTAGTCTTTGTCCTTTGATTCTTAATCAAGAGACCGCTACCAGTCCTTTGGCCAGAGGGTTGGTTTCCTTTATGACCATTAGGTAACCATTTTTTTGTCTCAAATCTGCATATCTTTTTGCAAATGTATGATTTATCATGCCTTTTGTCCCTACATCTATCCACTCTCAATGCATTGATTTGTTGAATGGATCTATGATTTTGAATGTTTTTGCTAAACAAATTTTCTCTCCCATCATAGTTGATGGGGTTTGCACTGTGAATTTGTACTAATGAGCGTTCATTTATGACTGAAATTTAGATAAAATTCATTGAATCTTACCCAGAGTCTGTGACTATTTCATTGAGATCAGTAAGTTAGTTAGTAAATTGTTAATATCACCATCAACTACTCAACTAATGGTCCATCGACCAAAGGAAGAGTGTTGATCTGTGTAGACATTGAATAAATCTTTCAAATACATTTTTAATTTACAAGTGAGATAACTAATCAAGATTGACGTGAAGTTACAAAACTTGACCCCCAGCGAAACAGCCAGGAAATGTGATTGTGTATATGGGCTCATTGAATATTTGCTTGTCCGTAATGTGTTCATCCCTGGCCTTTCGCTGGATCACTGGCCTATTGCTCAGTGAGGTCTAAATCATTATGAGGAAGCTCTGTTTGAGGTAGTTTACGTTGGGGTGCACGTGCACGGGTAAACTCCGCTCTGCTGATGGTTGGCGGAGATTTTTTCCCAAACTCCATGCTCCAAAGAGAGTCCGAGTGGCAAAACTCTGCAAACTCCATCCGCAGAGTGGAATTTACCACCGAGGGCAACTTAAAGGTTGCAGCACATGAGACTTTTGGTTTTATTAAAGAAAATGTGTTGCTTTCTATTTCATTGTGAACTTTCAAGAGTGCGGTAAAGTTAGGTTATTACTGTCATTGTCTGTGCTTTGAAGCCTTCATAAATATGCTCCGAAAT